>NC_084800.1:145922396-150922396 GCF_963169125.1 Humulus lupulus | reverse complement strand
TTTTTCGGTTTCATTAGGAAGACCAAGGGTCTTGTTTTCATGTAATTTTCGTCCTTATAAGGACTGCCAAAACATTTGGAAAAATCAGATTATGTTGAATGAAATTGTGAGTTTATTTCTTCTTGAGTTCTTGAAGAAACTTTTGAACTTATCAAGGAGATTCCTTGTGGCGTTCATCCTGACTTATCAAACGGATTCCATCCCCGTTTGTGGCGTCTTCCTCATACCAAGGTTCGTGCTTGGCTAAGCATTGGGTCGCGGTTCCATTCCAATCTCGTGTGTTCTTGGTGGCTGTTCCATATTTGGTGTCGGGTTTCATCACAAAGTTGGTGTAGTTCGTATCATCCTTGCCATACAAGTTGCAATGGTTGAATGATAGTGGTGAAGTAAGGGTTACAAAGCAGGTTGTTGTATCATTTCGAATTGGCAAGTACGAGGATGAAGTATTGTGTGATGTGGTTCCAATGCATGCTAGACATCTCCTTCTAGGAAGACCTTGGCAATTTGATCGGCGAGTGCAGCATGATGGCTTCACCAACAAGTACTCATTCACGTTCCGTCAACGTACAATCACTCTTGCTCCATTGACACCAAAACAAGTATATGAAGATCAAGTGAGGTTGCAAAAATTGAGTGATAAAAAAAAATTGAGTGAGCAAAAGAAAGAGAAAGAGAGTGAAAAGATGAATGAGAGCGCCCAAGGAGAGACAAACAGAGAGCAAGGTCGAATCAAGTGAGAGAGAAAAGAGAGAGAAGAGTTCAGCCAAAGAAGGGAAATCAGAGAGAAAACAAAGAAATTTTTATGGAAAAACAAGTGAGGTTAAGCGAGCATTGATTGCAAAACAGCCGATGATTGTACTCATGTACAAGGAGGCTCTTTTAAACACTAACCAAGTTGATTCTTCGCTGCCTAGTGTTGTTGTTTCTATTTTGCAGGAGTTCGAGGATGTGTTTCCAGAGGAGGTACCACATGGTTTACCACCTATCCGAGGGATTGAACACCAAATTGATTTTGTTCCCAGTGCTTCTATCCCAAACCGACCAGCATACAGGAGCAATCCGGAGGAGACGAAGGAACTTCAAAGGCAAGTTGAAGAATTGATGGTGAAAGGGCATGTGAGAGAAAGCCTGAGTCCATGTGCTGTTCCAGTGATTCTAGTTCCCAAGAAGGATGGGACATGGAGAATGTGTGTTGACTGCCGAACCATCAACAACATAACGGTAAAATATCGACACCCCATTCCTCGTTTAGATGATATGTTGGATGAGTTGCATGGTTCTTGTGTATTTTCTAAGATCGATCTTAAGAGTGGGTATCTTCAAATACGAATGAAAGAAGGTGATG
The DNA here is from genome assembly GCF_963169125.1 of Humulus lupulus. NCBI lineage: Eukaryota > Viridiplantae > Streptophyta > Magnoliopsida > Rosales > Cannabaceae > Humulus > Humulus lupulus. The sequence goes on along the minus strand of NC_084800.1, from coordinate 150,921,051 downwards.
AATGGAAGACCGCATTTAAAACTAAACATGGATTGTATGAGTGGTTAGTCATGCCTTTTGGATTAACTAATGCACCTAGCACTTTCATGCGCTTGATGAATCATGTTTTGCGTGCTTTCATTGGAAAATTTGTTGTTGTGTATTTTCATGATATTCTTATTTATAGCAAGAGTTTGCATGATCATGCCTCACATTTGCATTCGGTTTTGGATGTGCTTAGGAAAGAGAAATTATATGCTAACCTCAAGAAATGTACTTTTTGCACCGATAAGCTTGTTTTCCTAGGTTTTGTTGTGAGTGCTATAGGTATTGAGGTTGATGAGGAGAAGATCAAAGCCATCCAAGAATGGCCGACCCCCACCAGCGTAAGTAATGTTAGAAGTTTTCATGGACTTGCTAGCTTTTACAGGAGGTTTGTAAAGGATTTTAGCACCATCGCCGCACCACTTACTGAAGTTATTAAGAAGAACATTGCCTTCAAATGGGGTGAAGTACAAGAGGAGGCATTTCAGCTACTTAAATACAAGCTTACTCATGCTCCTTTACTTGCTTTGCCTAACTTTTCTAACACATTTGAAGTTGAATGTGATGCTTCTGGTATTGGTATTGGTGCTGTTCTTATGCAAGATGAGAGACCACTTGCGTACTTTAGCGAGAAACTAAGTGGGGCTGCACTTAACTACCCCACTTATGAGAAAGAATTGTACGCATTGGTTTGAGCTAAAGACATGGCAGCACTATTTGTGGCCAAGGGAGTTTGTGATTCGTACGGATCATGAATCTTTGAAACATTTGAAAGGACAACATAAGCTAAACAAGAGACATGCACGCTGGGTTGAGTTCATTGAGACGTTTCCTTATGTCAGTCAGTATAAACAAGGTAAGGAGAACGTGGTTGCTGATGCACTTTCACGCAGGTATGCCTTAATCTCTACTCTTGATCCTAAATTACTTGGTTTTGATCACATTAAGGAACTTTATCATGTTGACCATGACTTTGGGGAGATTTATGGTGCTTGTGAAAAATCTGCTGAGGGAAAGTTTTATAGGCATGAGGGTTTCTTGTTTAGGGAGCATCGGTTGTGTGTACCTAATTGTTCGTTGAGAGATTTGTTAGTTCGAGAGTCCCACGGTGGAGGGTTGATGGGACATTTTGGAGTCGCTAAGACTCTAGCTATGTTACAGGAGCACTTCTATTGGCCACACATCAAACGAGATGTTGAGCAAATATGTGGTAGGTGTGTCACTTGTAGGCAGGCTAAATCGAGAGTCCAACCAAATGGTCTTTACACACCACTACCTATTCCTAGTTCACCCTGGGTTGATATTTCGATGGATTTTGTTTTGGGTTTACCTAGGAGTAAGCGTGGGAGGGATTCAATCTTTGTGGTTGTAGACCGGTTTTCTAAGATGGCTCACTTTATACCTTGTCATAAAACTGATGATGCTTCTAATGTTGCAGATTTGTTCTTTAGGGAGATTGTGAGATTACATGGTATGCCTAGGACAATTGTGTCAGGTCGGGATGCTAAGTTCTTGAGTAACTTTTGGAAGACGTTGTGGGGTAAACATGGAACGAAACTGTTGTTTTCTACTACTTGTCATCCTCAAACTGATGGTCAAACAGAAGTAGTTAATAGAACTTTATCCACTTTGTTGAGGGCTATCATTATGACTTGGGAGGATTGTTTACCACATGTTGAGTTTGCTTATAATCGTTCCATGCATTCTTCTACTAAGTTTTCACCGTTTGAAATTATTTATGTTTTTAACCCTTTAACTCCTTTGGATGTGCTTAGGAAAGAGAAATTATATGCTAACCTCAAGAAATGTACTTTTTGCACCGATAAGCTTGTTTTCCTAGGTTTTGTTGTGAGTGCTACAGGTATTGAGGTTGATGGGGAGAAGATCAAAGCCATCCAAGAATGGCCGACCCCCACCAGTGTAAGTAATGTTAGAAGTTTTCATGGACTTGCTAGCTTTTACAGGAGGTTTGTGAAGGATTTTAGCACCATCGCCGCACCACTTACAGAAGTTATAAAAAAGAATGTAACATTTAAATGGGGTGAAGCACAAGAGGAGGCATTTCAGCTACTTAAATACAAGCTTACTCATGCTCCTTTACTTGCTTTGCCTAACTTTTCTAACACGTTTGAAGTTGAATGTGATGCTTCTGGTATAGGAATCGGCGCTGTTCTTATGCAAGATGGGAGACCGCTTGCATACTTTAGCGAAAAGCTAAGCGGGGCTGCCCTTAATTACCCCACCTATGACAAAGAGTTGTATGCACTAGTGCGAGCTTTAGAAACATGGCAGCACTATTTGTGGCCAAAAGAGTTTGTGATTCACACAGATCATGAATCCTTGAAACATTTGAAAGGCCAACACAAGCTCAACAAGAGACATGCACGATGGGTTTAGTTCATTGAGACATTTCCTATGTCATTCGGTATAAGCAAGGTAAGGAGAATGTGGTTGTTGATGCCCTTTCTTGCAGGTATGCCTTAATCTCTACTCTTGATGCTAAGTTACTTGGTTTTGAACACATTAAGGAGCTTTATCCTGTTGACCATGACTTTGGGGAGATTTATGGTGTTTGTGAAAAATCTGCTGAGGGAAAATTTTATAGGCATGAGGGTTTCTTGTTTAGGGAGCATAGGTTGTGTGTACCTAATTGTTCTTTAAGAGACTTGTTAGTTCGGGAATCCCACGGGGGAGGGTTGATGGGACATTTTGGAGTTGCTATCCCTTTGTTACCCTTGTTTCAATTGATTTTTTTTTTTTTGTGAAATCCGAAAGTACTCTAGAGCCACAAGTTGGTATTGTTAATTCCCTTGTTCCAATCGTGTCCCTAGTTTCAATTGTTGCTTTATTTGTGGTGAAATCTGAGATTGTTTTGGTGCCACGGATTGATTGGTTCTCTATTATTGGTTTTGGGGAATATTGGTTCTCTGTTATTGGGCGTGTACCACAGATTGTTATTGGGAGTATTGGTTTTCACAGATTGGTTTTCATGTTATTGGGAGTGTTGTTGAATCATAGATTGGTTTGTTCTTGAATCTGTTTTAGTAACACAGATTGCTTGGTTTTCGGGTTGGCTCTTTGGTATTCATTTTTTTTTCTTTTCAGAAATTGAGTATCTGGTTTATCAAATTTGAGAGATAAAAAAAAAAAAGGAAGAAAGAAAAGGAAAAGCCAAGGGGATCCGAGACCAAAAAAAAAAAAGTCTGGAAACCCCTCTTAAAAAAATTTGTTCTCTTCTTGTTCCCTATGGTCTAGGGGCCTTTTTGCCAAAACCCCACACAAGTGTTCCAAAAATCATCAGTTTTGCCAATTTTTCATCGGTGTTCGTTTGGTAGGATTTGCTGCTTGAACCTCCATATTACCGTTTGATTAGTTTTCAAAGGGCTTAAAGAAGAATACGAGTGGAAAAAGGCAGAGGTGTGAGCTTATTTGAGGGTAAAAAGCCATCAAAGTTGAGTGAAACACGAGTGGACTTGAGTGACAATTTTTGAGTGAAAACACGTGAGGGAGTGTGGTGAGGTCTTTTTCTATAAATCTTCTAACCTTATTTTTTTTCTTCAGATTTTCAATCATGTCACAGAATACAGAAAGAAATGCAGGCAATGACACTCCACCACCTACAGTTCCAAATCTACAAATTGAAGCTTTAATGGGGGAGATGGGGAGGATGTTGAGGGAGGAGTGTGAAAAAATACATGAGAGGTTGGATAGGGTAGAAGAGGGAACACAACGGAGGTCACAGAGGAATAGGTGTACCAAAGGGAGGATGAGAATGAAGGGGATTTGGAAGGGGTAGTTTCTGATGAAGAGTTTGATAGGATGTCGGCGGGTAACCATAGGAGGTATGGTCGGGATAGAGAAGCTAGGAACCAGGTAGATAATTATTTAGGAAATATCAAGATGAGAATTCCAGCTTTTTAGGGGAAGAGTGATCCTGAAGCATACCTTGAGTGGGAGAAGAAGATGTAGTTGGTTTTCGATTGTCACAACTACTCTGACATGAAGAAGGTAAAACTAGCTGCCATTGAATATACTGATTATGCTATTGTTTGGTGGGATCAGTTGTGCATCAACAGGAGGCGAAATGGAGATCGTGCCATTGTGATGAGGACACCAAGACTAAAGATCCAAGTCAAGTTCCAGTTGGTCCGGTGACGAGGGCACGAGCCAAGAGATTCAAAGAAGAACTTAACAGCCTAGTCCACAGAGTCCTTAAACAAGTGGAGACCGTGGTCAACCCTGAAGGAGAACGAAGACTTGTCCTACTCATCAAAGTAGACCTAGTTTAGAAGCTTGATGAGTCTTATTGTATTTTGTCATCTTGTATTTTTTTATTTAGTCTTTGTTTATTTTGTGAAAAGTCAAACACTTGACTTGTGTGAGTCCAAGAGTCCTTTTGTCTTTAATTTTCGGTTTTCATTAGGAAGACAAAAAGGCTTGTCTTTAATTTTCGATTTTCATTAGGAAGACAAAAGGCTTGTCTTTAATTTTCAGTTTTCATTAGGAAGACAAAGGGGCTTGTCTTGATGTAGTTTTTGGCTATATATAGGCCTTGTAAACGTTTGGGAAAGGCAGATTTTGATGAAATGAAAATTGAGAGGTTTTCTTCTTGAGTTCTTGAAGAGACTATTCGAACTTATCAAGGGTATTCCTTGTGGCGTTCAATCCGACTTATCAAACGGATTCCCATCCCCGTTTGTGGCGTCTTCGTCATACCAAGGTTCGTGCTTGGCTATGCATTGGGTCGCGGTTCTTCATTCCAATTTCGTGTGTTCTTGGTGGCTGCCATATTTGGTGTCGGGTTTCACCACAATCGTTGGTGTGGTTTGTATCACATTGACACTTGGGAGGCTATGAAGAGGGTGATGAGGCGACGGTTTGTACCACCTCATTATTATCGAGATCTATACCTTAAGTTGCAAGGTCTTCGCAAGGTTACAAGAGTGTTGATGAGTATTACAAGGAGATGGAGATGGCTATGATTAGAGCCAATGTGGAAGAGGATCGAGAGGCAACAATGGCAAGGTTTTTTAATGGGTTGAACCGAGAGATTGCTAATCCATTTGAGCTACACCATTATGTGGAATTGGAAGATTTGGTGCATATGTCAATCAAAGTTGAGAGAGGCAGCTCAAGAAGGGTAGTACAAGTTCAAAGCCAAGACCGAGCCCACACAATCCAAGTACAACACCTTGGAGGTCGAACTATCCAAAGAAAGAAGACCAACCTACTTCATCCTTTACACCAAAACCAACCACGACCCCTCAAGGTCAAACAGCCCCTACTTCGTCCCGTTCTAGTGAGATTAAGTGTTTCAAATATCAGGGGCGAGGACACATAGCTAGCCAATGTCCAAACAAGCGAGTTATGGTAATTCGGGATAATGGGGAGATAGATTCCGAAGAAGAAGATGATCTTGATGACATGCCACCATTGGAGGACGCTTCTATGGGTGGTGAGGAGTTTGGGGCAGAATCTAGTGAGATGCTTGCACTAGTCACATGACGAGCCTTAAATTTGCAAGCAAAAGAAGAGGGGCAGCGGGAGAACATCTTTCACACTCGTTGTCATGTGAAATCCAAGGTATGTAGTGTGATTATTGATGGAGGTAGTTGTACTAACGTTGCTAGTTCTTCCATGGTTGAGAAGCTGGGGCTCCCAACGCTTAAACATCCTCGTCCATACAAAGTTGCAGTGGTTGAATGATAGTGGTAAAGTGAGGGTTACAAAACAAGTTCTAGTATCATTTCGAATTGGAAAATATGAGGATGAGGTATTGTGCGATGTGGTTCCAATGCAAGCTGGACACCTCCTTCTAGGAAGGCCTTGGCTATTTGATCGACGAGTCCAGCATGATGGCTTCACCAACAAGTATTCATTCACGTTCCGTCAACGAAAAATCACTCTAGCTCCATTGACGCCAAAGCAAGTATATGAAGACCAAGTGAGGTTGCAAAAATTGAGTGATAAAAAAAATTGAGTGAGCAAAAAGAAGGAGAGTGAAAAGATGAATGAGAGTGAGAAAAAAGAGAGACAAAGAGAGAAAAGGGTCGAATCAAGTGAGAAAGAAAAGAAAGAGAAGAGTTCGATCAATGAGGGAAAATTAGAGAGAAAACAAAATAATTTTTATGCAAAAAAAAGTGAGGTTAAGCGAGCATTGCGTACAAAACAGCCAATGATTTTACTCATGTACAAGGAGGCTCTTTTAAACACTAACCAACTTGATGCTAACAAGGGTCGTCACAAGCAGGTTTTTGAGCCCGGTGATTGGGTATGGTTACACATGAGGAAAGAGGGATTCCCAGCACAAAGACGTTCCAAATTGCTACCTCAAGGAGATGGGCCGTTTCAAGTGCTAGAAAGGATCAATGACAATGCCTACAGACTCAATTTACCAGGTGAGTATATTGTTAGTGCTACTTTTAATGTTTCTGATTTGAGTCCTTTTGATGCAGGTGACGATTTGAGGTCAAATCTTTCTCAAGAGGGGGGGAATGATGAGAACACCAAGACTAAAGATCCAAGTCAAGTTCCAGTTGATCCAAGTCAAGAGGGAGGGAATGATGAGGACACCAGTTTAGGAGCTTGATCAATATTTAGCTTCTTGTAATGAGTCTTATTGGATTTTGGCATCTTGTATTTTTATTTTAATCAGTCACTTAATCACGTTTTATTTAGTTTTTGTTTTTATCTTGTGAAAAGTCAAACACTTGACTTGTGTGAGTCCAAGAGTCTTTTTTTTGTGATTGTTAGGGTTTTCATTAGGAAGACAAAGGGGCTTTTCTTTCATGTAATTTCGGCCATAAGAGGGCTTGAAAACGTTTGGGAAATTCAGATTATGATGAAATGAAATTTGTGAGTTTTTCTTCTTGAGTTCTTGAAGAAACTATTAGAACTTATCAAGGGGTTCCTTGTGGCGTTCAACCTGACTTATCAAACGGATTCCCATCCCTGTTTGTGGCGTCTTCCTCATACCAAGGTTTGTACTTGGCTAAGCATTGGGTCGCGGTTCTCCATTCCAATTTCGTGTGTTCTTGGTGGTTGCCATATTTGGTGTCGGGTTTCACCACAATCGTTGGTGTGGTTCGTATCAGAAGGGGTCGAGTTCACTACTGAGGGTGAACAAAAGCTTGTGTTGCTCATCAAAGTTGATTCAGTTTAGGGGCTTGATTCCTTTTATTATTTTTGGTTTTTGTTATTTGGAGTCAAAAGACATGTCATTTTGGGCTTTTGTTTTGGGCCTTTTCATTATGGTTATTTTAGGGTTTTTATTTGTCTAAGAACCCTCCTTTGTATTTTCGGCTATAATAGGCCTTGTGGACAACATGGAATTCAGATTATTTTGGTTAATGAAAATATTGTGAGGTTTTCTTCTTGAGTTCTTGAAGAGACTTTTTCGAACTTATCAAGGGGTTTCCTTGTGGCGTTCAGCCTGACTTATCAAACGGATATCCCATCCCCGTTTGTGGCGTCTTTCACTATACCAAGGTTCGTGCTTTACTAAGCATAGGGTCGCGGTTAACCATGTCAATTTCGAGTGTTCTTGGGTTGTTTGTCCAGATTTGGTTCGGGTTTCGTCACACTTGTTGGCGTGGTTCGTATCACTTGTTTAGATGGTCGCTAATTAGGGTTTTGCATTATTCTACTATCATCTTAGATTTTCTATTCACCTAATAGTTTAGGATTCTAAGTAGAGTGATAAATTGCAGTTAAGGTATTGTGACGGGTATTTTAATTGTGATGAAAAATAGAACCTAGGTTAGATGAATTGCATGCTTAATGAATTTGTTGCCTAGATTAACTAAGTGTTTCCACAGAGTGCAATATTTTTCCTAGGTTAAATAGATCGCATGCTTAATGGGTTTATTGCTTGGTAAAAAGGGTTAATTAAGAGCGCTTAGCTTTAATTAATTATAATAGGGAAACTGAGATAATTGATTGCTTACGTGTTATCTGCGAGGTTAATAGTTTATTTGGGAATATAGATCAATGCTATTATTGAAATGCTTGAATGAGTATTTAGTGGTGGAGAATGACCTCATAACTATTTTAACTATTAACTTTATTTTTAATTATTTTTATTGTTATTTTTATTTTCATAAACCCCTTCTTTATTAACTTTTTGTCTTTTGAATAATAAATTGAATATTAGTACTTGTGGGTTCGACCCTTATTTACCGCTATACTAAGTAGTGGGTATAAGGAATTAATAAAATCAATAATTAAATTTGATACAGTTAACGACACCTATCATCGAGTAATCACTTGACCTAGCGTTAAAGTTACTCTTGAGGACTGCGAGCCTACTAAGCAACACTAAACACATGAAAATTGCCTAAGTACTAAGAGAAGTCGATAAAGACTGGAGTTTTCAAGACTCGAGTGCATGTCCTAGGTCAACGTCTAAGGACCCTCGTGGTTTACAATTACGTTGGGTGGGTAAAAATCAATTTAAAACAAAATGCATTGTATCGTTTGTACAAAATATAAGTACACTAATTAATTTTTTGTGGCACGCAAGCCTAAATAAGTCACGACAAATGCTCGGGGGCTCGAGCTTTAATTGCCCTCCAATACCTCCTCCACCAGGTCAATGATTGGGTTTGTCCCCGAAGCACTCCCAGCCTAACGAGCCGCAGCCTGAGCCACCTTTGCAGCTTGGGTCGCCTCTGCAGCTTGGTTCATCTCCATAGCTTGGATCACCTAGAGGCGTTCTTTGAAGAAGATTTTGTACTTCTCGGGCTCTCCGGTGAAATCCAAGTTCATGTCTTGATTGTGGAACCAAACCACGTAAAAGGCTTCCCCAGCGATGGTCTCGACCTCTTGCTTGAGTTTGTCCACCTGATACTGAGAAGACATGTTCATCTCCATGGCTTTGGTGGCTTTTCTCTCGCCAAGCTCGACTCGGTCGTTGGCTTCCTTAAACTGCTCCTGAAGCTGGGAAATCTCAACGCCCCTCGGGCGACCTCGACCATTGCCTTCTTTGCATCCTCTTGGGATCGTCACAAATCCTCGGTGGTCTTTAGGTGGACTCCTCGAGCTCTCGAGAGCGTTTTTTCAGCTTCCAGAGCGGCCTGAACGCAATTGAGCTCCTCTTAAGGGCCTCGAAGTTTCTCATTGAGGACACATCTTGTCATGGGCCCGCCGAAGTTCATATGATTTCTCCATCATGATATCGCCCAAGCGTTGACAAGCCAAGGCAGACTGTGTAAAAAGAGAAGTTAGCTCAAGCATTGTGAAGTAAATTAAAACTTTGAGAAGTGGTGGCTTACTTGGACAGTGGCATACCGGCATGAAGCCACAAGGGAGGCCTTGTTTCTATCGCCCAGTTTGGCAAACTATGGGTGGTCAGCTTGCACATGGTGGAGCTAACCCCTTGGAGGAGCTCGGCAGTGAGAGGAGCGACATATTCCCCTAATTTGGCAGAGAATAGAGTCTCCAGCTCAGCCCAACCTATCGGAGGTGCAATGGGTCTCTCTCTTGGCGGCTTCAGTTGGCGCAGGGCCTCAACTGTTTCGTGAAGGATCTTATTGCCTCCGCCATCCTTGCATCAAAATGCTGGAGCATCCTCTGGTATTGCTCCAGCAAATCCCTCCCATACCTCTCGAGGTATACGAGAAGTCGGGCCCGAGATGCCAACCCTGGTTGGTTGGAGCTTTGGACCACTTCACCAGCCCAAGAGGAGGAAGGAACCTCCAAGGATGGAGGCAGCTCTACCATAGGAGATCCCACAGGGAGAGTGGAAACTCATGCCTCTTAGTTGGTGGAGAGGGTTCAGCATCTTCCCGAGGACGTGAGGGCTCCCCAGCAGCCAAAGAACTTGGGGGCGCTCCTAGCCTTAGGGTCGATCAAGCGGCGTCAGCTAGCCCCATATGATCTACAAAAACAAGGAGATTGTTAGTGCAAATTCCAAAACAAAGACATAAAACAATGTTGTAGGCTTCTCACAAGCCCACCATAATTGATGTTTTGGAGCAAGCATTGGAGATGTCTAGTCTTATCTCCCATCTCACAACTCAAGTTGGTGCCATGTTGGCAGAACCAGTTGGAGTTGAGAGATGTCACATGGTCGATGGGAACAAAGCTTTGAGGAGGTAACTGTCTCCTCAGACGGTGAAGGTAGACGTCTATCAGGTCTAGGTAGTCCTGAAACTCTTCCTTGGTCCAATATCGGTGTGCGATCTGGCCACAACGAAGAAGGGCGGGAGAGGCCCAATTGTAACGACCCAAAATTACTAATAAGGCTTAAGGGCCTTGATTAGCGTGCCGGGAGGGCATAATTGGAAGTTATGTGAATTAATGGTGAAAATGCATGATTATGTGATATGTATGATCCTATGGATATGTGGAATGTATGATTATGAGTATTAGATAAGCATGCAGGCCCTGTTTAGCTTGTAAGGGCATAGTTGTAATTTTGGCCCGTTAGGGCATAAATGTGATTATTTGTGATAACTGTTGAGACCACATTATTATGTTGATATATATTCGCAGCCTTCGGCACAAGGCGATCCTAGGTAGGAAGTAGCGGGAAAGTCACAACGGGACCCGGTACCCGACTCGGGGCGAGTCATGGGGTTGTTTGGGTAATGGACATTTATTTGGGTTATTGAGTTATGGAAATGAATAATTGGACATATATTTGAGGTTAGGAAGCCTAGGTGGGAATACCGGGGAATTTTACCATTTTGCCTCGGGGACGTTTTTGGTACCCCGAGCCTCGAGATTGACTTGGTTAGTTAAGGATAGATTAGCAAAGCAACTCTATTTCTTCTCTCTTTTTCTCTCTCAAGGGAAACCACATAAACAAAGGATTTTTGGGCTGGAAACTCATGAATTTGAGCTGGAGTTGTGGGGAGAGTTTCAGTAGCAATCTGAAGGTTCAGATCAGGAGTTTAGGTAAGTATTGAATTGTGGTTTAGCTGACTAAATTCTATAGTTTTGTCTGGGTTCTAAGAGTTTTTGGGTTTTGAATTTAGAACTGAATTGAGGCTAAAGATTTGGGAGATACCTCAGCAATCTCTTGGAGGATTGGTACTTCAGTGAAGGTAAGTTCCAATTTATGGTTTAGTGTTTGAATTCTGTGATTTCCTAGCTAGTTTTGGTGTTCTTGAGCTTGTGGGTTTCAAAGATTAAAATATTATTTTAGTGAGTTTCTAGACTAGGTTTTTGCTGGGTTGTGTTCTAAAAACATGTTAGAATGTTTGTGATAATTGGATTGTGTCATTAGGATGAATTTGGATGGATTTGAGTGAGGTTTGAGTGTTAAAAATGGTGGATTTTCTGGGTTCGAAGGGGTCGGGCCGCGGCTCAGTTCTTGGTGTGCCGCGACCCTTCGAAGCAGATGGGACCAGAGGAAGAAAGGCGGGCCGCGGCATGGGGAATGCTGGGCCGCGACCCGTGTCTGTTTTTGGGCGAGGCTAAGCCTCTGGTCAGGGGCAAGCCGTGGCATAGGAAGCTTGGGCCGCGGCTCTTAAGGGCATTTTTGGCCTTTTGGAGATTTTAGACACGAGAACCTAACCTAGGGTGCTCAGGATCGATTCCACTACCGTGTTTGGTGGAATTTGATATCCCGGAGGCTATAAGTTTTCCTGGAAACCCTTATTCATTTATTATTGATGGAATCCTTTATCGTGGTTGTGACTAGGTGTACGCTTGGGCTCGAGGCAGGATCGTGCTCGGGGTCGTCTTTCTTAATCAAAGCACTTGGAATTAAAGGTAAGAAAACTGCACCCGGTTGTGTAAATATGTTGGGACTAAGAGCTCCCTATACTTGTATGCATTATTGTACGATGGTATTAGGCCATGTGAACATGAAATGAACAGCCTAAGAGTGCCGAAATCAATATTGGCGCACAGGGCGCGACTCGGCCACTGGTAGCCGAGGACAGCTTAATAATCACTGAGCTCGGTTTAAGCAGGCCGGAGTTAGTGGGTTGAACACTGGGCTTGGCCTAAGTGAGCCAAAGACAGTGGATTAAATAGATAGTGCGGCCTAAGGGCATCGACCCTAGTTGTTGCTTGACATGTATACTGTTGTTAATTTGATGTAAATGATATGTTGAATATCTGGAAACTAGATCATTGGTTATTGACTGTAACGCCCTACTGCCTTAGAGTTGTTACTAAGTGAGTTTAAAGTGTGCAATTAGCTCGCTAATCGAGGTTTTAGGACAAAACTGTAATTAAACCATAATTAGAGTCAAAAACTTGATAATAAACCTTTCATTGAAAATTATAAGACATTAACACTTGGGATCCCAAAAACATTGTTTAGAAATATTTACAATTCAAAATATAACCATAGTCGACTAAACGACAAATTTCAAGTTTAGTACAATCATCTCCCAAAAACACCCCTGGCCGTGGCAGCCAGGCAGACCAGACATGTACGTGCCGCTCATCAAGCTCACCATACCAAGGTTGATCGGCTTTCCCCTTGCCTTTACCTACACCATAGAGCACCCGTGAGCCGAAGCCCAGCAAGAAAACCCTCACAAGCAGATAATATACGCATATCAAACACTTAACACAAAATCAAGTTATCATCAGGTTATACACGTACGGCCATGCCGTCCCAGGCGCTATACCAGGCCCTGGGTTCGCGGTCTATACTTGAAGGATATCCTAGGTATCCCCTGGGGTCTTGCCATGGCAACTCGCACTCCGCGTGCTAAACGCTTCTCCCGGTCCCTTGCCGTTCTCAGCCTTCGCCATTCCCGACCCTCGCCGTTCCCGGCCATCATCGTTCCATCATTTATAGACACACATAATATAACTAAACGGATATCTAAACACATATAAATTAAATCAAAGGGCCATGCCCTGCAACACAGTCATATAGGGCCGAGCCCTGCAACTCAATCATATGGGCCGAGCCCTGCCACACAAGCTCTATGGAAACAGTAGTTTTCTTACCTGCGTCCCGAGCTTTCCAGGCACCGATGTCCCGAGCACAGTTCCCTAGTCCGAGCCTCGCTGAAACCCTATTCACAACGCATTAACAATTCCCACCATCAAGTTTTAATCCATTAAATAGCTTTAGACTATGATTCTAGTCTCCGGGACATTGAATTATATCAATCCCGGTGATAAAATCCTTTCCGAGCCTTAACTATCGAATTCCCGAGCCTAAAACCCCTCTAGAACCCAAAAATTCTCTAAGTGCCGCTGCCCCCAACTCAACCCGAGGCCCTGCCTCAAAATAGCCCACACGCGCCGCGGCCCTTCCTGAAGGGCGCCGCGGCGCGCCTTCAATTCCAGATGCCCCAAGCTCTAAGGGTCCGCGGCTCAGCAAGAACAGGGTCGCGACCCGACCCTTCGAACCCAGAAAATTCCTCCATTTTCTCTCCTAAAACCAAGCCAATTATCCACAAAAGTCAGCCAAACAATTCAAACATTCATCACAGAAGTTCTAACACAGCCTTAGCTTCAAAACCTAACAAAGACTACCAAATCTCAGCCAAACAATGAAGAACAAATCTAAACTTAGCTCACATGCATACCATGAAACATCAGTAGAAATTCAATATAACCCATCAACTTAAGAGCTTACCTTTACTTGATTGCACCTCCAAGTGATGCTGAGCAATTACTCCGAGCTTAAAGCTCAAATCCTAGCTTAATTTGCAAAGCTTCCCCTTGGTATGGTTGAGAGAAAATAAGAGAGAGGAAGGAGAGGTTTGGGTTGGCTCATAATGTTCTGAAAACTTCTAATGTTTTGTTTTATTAAACTTAGTCTCTAAGGTTACCTCAAGGCTTGGGGTACCAAAAACGTCCCCGAGGGCAAAATGGTAAATTTCCCTAATATTCCCTCCTAGACATCCTAATCTCAAATATATCTCCAAATATTTATTTCCATAACCCGATTACCCCATAAAATGACTAACACCCGAAATACCCCTAGACTCGGCCTGAGTCGGATTTTTGACCCCGTTGTGACATTCTAGCTAACCGCTCCCTAGGACTGTCTCGGATCGTGCAACACAGATATATCACAGGTATATCACAATTATCACATTTATGCCCTCAACGGGCTAAAATTACAATCATGCCCCTAATAGCCAGACGGGGGCCCACATGCATATTTAATTTACCTAAACATGCATCACTAATTACATATTCACATAAACTCACATATTATAACAATAATTCACTTATTGCCCTCCAGGCACGCTAATCAAGGCCCTAAGCCTTATCAGCGAATTTGGGTCGTTACATTGACTGATGTCCTGGATTGAATGAGTGCTATGGCTTGCTGGGTAATTGATTAATGTCTTGTAAATCATTTGGGTATGCTCTGTGAACTACTTGGTTTTTGATATTGATTGTGCTATGATATTATGTTTTCTTGCTGGGCCTCGACTCACGAGTTTTGTGTGGTGCAGGTAAAGACAAGGGTAAGATGAATCGACCATGGGTTTGAGAGCTCTGGGGGCGAGGTGTACATTGGCAGCTGCTGGCCACCAAGGTCGAGGATTTTTACAGGGAAGGAGACCTAAAATTTGTATTTTTCCATTAACGTGGCTTTGATTATTTATAACGTTTGGAAATCTTGTAATTATGTCATTTAAACCCTGATTTGGGATCCCATGTATCAAACATTTATTTTAATGAAAACTATTCGTTTATAACCAAAATCTTTTAAACTTAACCTGTTTATGTCTCTAGATTCACATTTTTATTTAAATGACTTGATTAGCAAGTGATACGAACCACACCAAGATTGTGATGAAACCCGAAACCAAATATGGAACAGCCACCAAGAGCACACGAAATGGAATGAAGAACCGCGACCCAATGCTTAGCCAAGCATGAACCTTGGTATGAGGAAGACGCCACAAACGGGGATGGGAATCCGTTTGATAAGTCAGGTTGAACGCCACAAGGAACCCCTTGATAAGTTCAATAGTTTCTTCAAGAACTCAAGAAGAAAAAACTCACAAAATTTCATTTCATCATAATCTGATTTTTCCAAATGTTTTCAAGGCCTTATATAGCCGAAAATTACATCAAGACAAGACCCTTTGTCTTCCTAAAAACCGAAAATTAAAGACAACCTTTTGTCTTCCTAATGAAAACCGACAAATAAAGACAAGCCTTTTTGTCTTCCTAATGAAAACCGAAAAATAAAGACAAGCCTATTGTCTTCCTAATGAAAACTGAAAAATAAAGACAAAAGGACTCTTGGACTCACACAAGTCAAGTGTTTGACTTTTCACAAAAACAAACAAAGACTAAATAAAAAATACAAGATGACAAAATACGATAAGATTCATCAAGCTCCTAAACTGAGTCTTTTGGCTCGCGCCCTCATCACCAAACCAACTGGAACTAGACTTGGATCGTTAGTCTTGGTGTCCTCATCAGTAACTGCTTCATCCCCCTATCTAGGATGGTAACCGGTCGTTCCTCGTAACTTAAGTCTTTCTGGAGCGCTATGGTATCGTACTTGAGGACGTGAGATGGGTCTGACACATATTTGCGTAGCATCGAAATGTGGAAGACGTTGTGACTATCGGCTAGTGCTGGCGGTAGGGCTAGTCTATATGCAACTGGTCCCACTTTGTCCAATATCTCAAAAGGACCTATGAATCGGGGACTGAGCTTGCCTTTCTTCCCGAACCGCTTGACACATAGGAGATATCTTCAGGAAGACTTGATCTCCAACTTGGAACTCCACATCGCGTCGCTTGGTATCCGCATAGCTTTTCTGACGGCTTTGAGCAGCAAGCATACGCTGTTTAATAAGCGCTACTGCTTCTTGTGCTTGTCTAACAGCTTCGGGCCCTAGAAGCTGCCTTTCTCCTACCTCGTCCCAGTGCAACGGTGATCGGCACCTTCTTCCATATAGCAACTCATAAGGTGCCATCTCGATCGTCGACTGGTAGCTGTTGTTGTACGAGAACTCGATCAGTGGTAAGTACTTGTTCCATGATCCTCCGAAATCAAGTACACAAGCGCGTAGCATATCCTCTCAAATCTGAATCGTACGCTCGGACTGCCCATCTGTCTGAGGATGGAAAGCTGTAGTAAGACTTAACTTAGTACCCATGGCTTGCTGTAAGCTTCTCCAAAATCTTGACGTAAATACTGATCCTCTATCTGATACTATCGTTTTGGGGATTCCATGCAATCGTACAATCTCTTGGATGTAGATGTCTGCATATTGGTCTGCCGTATAAGAAGTCTTAACAGGCAGAAAATGAGCCGACTTGGTTAGTCTATCTATGACTATCCAAGCAGAATCATGCTGCTTATTCGTCTTTGGCAGACCCGTCACGAAGTCCATGGCTATATCGTCCCACTTCCATTCCGGTATGCTAAGCAGTTGCAATAATCCTGCAGGCCGCTGATGCTCTGCTTTCACTTGCTGGCATACCAGACGCTTGGATACATACTCCGCTATGTCTTTCTTCATCCCAGGCCACCAATAGTGATGAGGACACCAAGACTAAAGATCCAAGTCTAGTTCCAGTTGGCCTGGTGACGAGGGCGCGAGCCAAAAGCCTCAGTTTAGGAGCTTGATGAGTTTTATTGTATTTTGTCATCTTATATTTTTATTTAGTCTTTGTTTATTTTGTGAAAAGTCAAACACTTGACTTGTGTGAGTCCAAGAGTCCTTTTCTTTATTTTTCGGTTTTCATTAGGAAGACAAAAGGCTTGTCTTTAATTTCAGTTTTCATTAGGAAGACAAAAAGGTTGTCTTTAATTTTCGGTTTTTAGGAAGACAAAGGGGCTTGTCTTGATGTAATTTTGATGTAATTTTCGGCTATATAATGCCTTGAAAACATTTGGAAAAATCAGATTATGTTGAATGAAAATTTGTGAGTTTTCTTCTTGAGTTCTTGAAGAGACTATCCGAACTTATCAAGGGTATCCCTTGTGGCGTTCAATCCGACTTATCAAACGGATTCCCATTCTCATACCAAGGTTCGTGCTTGGCTAAGCATTGGGTCGCGGTTCCATTCCAATCTCGTGTGTTCTTGGTGGCTGTTCCATATTTGGTGTCGGGTTTCGTCACACTTGTTGGCGTGGTTCGTATCAAATAGACTGCCTTGATGTCATGAGTCATCTTGGTAGACCCTGGATGAACTGAGTACGGGGTGCTGTGCGCTTCTTCTAGGATCGTCTTCTTAATACTTTGATCGTCTGGCACGCATACCCGATCCTTATACCTCAATAAACCTTGACTGGATATTGAGAAATCTGTAGTCTTGCCGTCTCTGACTGCATCCATGTGTGTTGCTAGTGTGCCATCATGTCTCTGACCAATCCGTATGTCCTCTAGCAGATTCGATTGGATAGACAAGTTAGCCAGCTTGCCTACAACCACTTCTATTCCGGCACTGATAAGCTCCTGCTGTAGCGGCTTTTCTATTCCGGATAAGGCTGCTAAATTCCCATAACTTTTTCGGCTAAGTGCATCGGCAACTACGTTTGCCTTCCCCGGGTGGTATAGGATTTCGCAGTCGTAATCCTTTACTAATTCCAACCACCGGCGCTGCCTCATGTTAAGCTCCTTCTGAGTAAAGAAGTATTTTAAACTTTTGTGGTCCGTATAAACCTCGCACTGTTCTCCGTAAAGATAATGGCGCCAGATTTTTAACGCAAAGACCACCGCTGCCAACTCCATATCGTGAGTTGGATAGCGTTGTTCATACTCCTTTAACTGACGTGAGGCGTAGGCTATCACCTTGTCATTTTGCATCAGTACGCATCCCAATCCTAACTTTGATGCATCACAGTAGACAACGAACTTGTCGTTGGGTGTTGGGACACTAAGTACTGGTGTTGAGCAAAGCTTATCCTTAAGCAACTGGAAACTTTCCTCACACTTATCGTTCCAGTTAAACTTTTGTTGCTTCCGGGTCAGGTTGGTGAGTGGAGTGGCTATCTTAGAAAAGCCCTCTACAAACTTTCTATAGTAACCTGCTAGCCCTAAGAAGCTTCTTACTTCCGACGCGTTCTTTGGTCTAGGCCAATCCTTCACGGCCTCTACCTTCGATGGATCCACTGCAACTCCGTCTTTTGATATGATGTGCCCGAGGAACGCCACTTGTGAGAGCCAAAACTCGCATTTCTTGAACTTCGCGTAGAGTTGGTGCTCCTTCAATCGCGTCAAAATCATCCTCAAGTGTTTCCTCGTGCTCTACTTCATCCTTGGAGTAAATTAAAATGTCGTCGATGAACACAACGACGAATTTATCCAAGTAGTCTTTGAAGACCCTATTCATTAAGTCCATAAACGCGGCTAGCGCGTTAGTAAGACCAAAAGACATAACCAAGAACTCATAATGTCCATAACGAGTCCTAAAGGCTGTCTTAGGGATATCTTCTCCCTTTACCTTGAGCTGATGATACCCGGACCGTAGATCGATCTTAGAAAATACAGTTGCGCCTCGGAGTTGATCAAACAAATCATCAATCCGAGGTAGCGGGTATTTGTTCTTAATTGTTACTTTATTCAACTCACGGTAGTCTATACACATGCGAATACTTCCGTCCTTCTTCTTCACGAATAGTACCGGAGCTCCCCATGGTGAATGGCTTGGCCTAATGAAACCCAAGTCTAGGAGTTCTTGTAGCTGCGTCTTTAACTCCTTGAGTTCCGTAGGTGCCATCCGGTATGGTGCCTTAGAGATAGGCTCGGTGCCCGGTACTAATTCTATCATGAAGTCTATTTCTCTAATTGGCGGCAATCCTGGCAAGTCATTGGGGAAAACTTCTGGAAAATCTTGTATAATCCGAACATCTCCAACTTTAAGTGATGTCTCCTTCTCCATATTCGTGATGCTGGCTAAGAACGCTTGGCATCCTTTCTCCATCATTTTCTGAGCTTTGAGAGATGATACTAACGGTGTGCGTAGTCCTGAAGCTTGTCCCATGAAGCAAAGTTTCTGGCCGTCAGGAGTCTCGAACACCACCTTCTTGCGTTTGCAGTCAATTGTTGCGCCATGCCGTGCTAGCCAATCCATGCCTAGGATTACGTCGAAATCTTTGATCACCAGCTCTATCAGGTCTCCTTCTAGTTCCTTGTCCTCAATCTTGATTGGCACGCCTCGTACAATTCGTGATGATAGAACTACTTTGCCCGAAGGCAACTCGGTTACAAACCTAGTTCTAACTCTTTCACTAGGTTTGTCTAGTTTATCTATCATTCCTAACGAAATATACGAATGAGTGGCTCCCGAATCAAATAATACATGACATAAATTATTGAGGATGGAAACCTGACCTGTGACCACCTTGTTGCTAGCATCCGCCTCCCCTTGGGTTAAAGCAAAAACCCGAGCAGGAACCATCTTTTCGTCCTTCTTTCCTTCCGGCTTTTGCTGAGGACAATCTCTTTTACGATGCCCTTCTTGACCACAGTTGAAACACTCCTTGGTGTTGGCACGGCATTCTCCGGGGTGTTTCTTCTGACATTTGGCACATGGCGGGTATTCCACGTAGCCCGACTTGTTTCCCCCATTATTTGGTCGTGCCCTTTTATTGTTGTCAGCTTGCTTGTTGTCAGCTTGCTTGTTGTCAGGATGCCTTCTCTTCTGTCCGTTACCGTTGTTGTTGGACTGACTGTTGCTGGACTGATTGTTGTTCCGACTGGCCTGTGGTTGGCTCTGCTGTCTAGGTTCGGGCTTGCTGGCTTCTTCTTTGCTTACATTGGCATGCAGCCTTTCCACTTCGATTGCCGTCTCAAGAATGTCGGCATATGAAGTGTTTCCCGGGTTCGCTAGTTTCACCCCCATCTCGATCTTTGGTCGGAGTCCTCTCACGAATTTGTTCACCCTCAGATAATCGGTTGGAACCAACTCTGCTGCGAACTTGGCTAAGCAATCGAACTGACGAGCATATTCCGCCACTGTTAAATTCCCTTGCTTCAGATTGGTGAACTCCTCAACTCTCGTACTTCTTGTGGAAGAGCTCCACAAATCGGGTCCACGTCATGGTGGCAGCATCGTGGGATTGCTGGACCAAATCCCACCATATCCTGGCATCTTTCTTGAGTAAAGACGAGACGCAGGATATGCGGTCAGCATTACTAAGGTTCATGTGGGCTAGGATCGGCTCCAAATTCCTTAGCCATTCTTCTGCTTCAAAGGGGTCCGTAGTCCCTTCGAAGTTCGGAGCGTGCTTCTTGCGGAACCTCTCGTACACTGGCTCCATGTGCTGTACAGGATATGGAGCGTAATTCGTCATAGGCCATCCCCCATATGGACCAACTTGTTGGGGTGCTGGGGCCATTGGCTGTGGCGGAGGCTGAGGCTGAGATTGAGCCTGTTGGCGTTGTTGCTGCAGAAGTTCTTCGACTTGCTGTCGCAGTCTGGCAATCTCTGCAGTGTTGTCAGCTGGCTGTGCCGGTGCGTTGCGGCGAGCAGTAACACGCACTCTCCTTCGGCGAACGGTAGGGACCGCATTGGTCGCTGGAACATCGTTGGAGGCGTTTCCGTTGGTGCGAGCAGATCTTCGTAGAGACATCGTAGCAGAGTTCTAACAGTTAAAAGAAACATGTTAGAACTTTTCCTAATAGGCTCTAAGGCAAAAACTTATTCTAAAACAAACATAACTCGGACCTATTTATTATGACTTCTTATGAAAGATTATAGAGGTCTTTGTTTATTATTAGAGTGGGTTTCTAAACTTAGAAAACAAGTCATCTTTATTTTTTTCTAAGTGTGTTTCTAATCATCCTATATGACTTAATTCTCAGGCTCGAAACTTATCTTTGTTCCAAAGTTAACCATATTGAGGGAGGGCTGGGATCAGTAAAATCGTTCCCACTACTAAGGCCCCCTAACTCTCAATAAGGAAACCAGGTTCATTGATTCGTATCCACCCTCACCGAACTCAGTCATTATTCATTTTATTTAGTATTTATTATGATTGTGAAAAAAAAAATCAAACTCACACATGATATTCAAATAGCATGCTTATTCATTTGGAAAAAAAACAATTTCACTTATTACAATCAAAAGTAAATAAAACAAATAAAAACTATTAATCTAAAAATCGGGATCTTCTACATCCGATCCGTCATCTAGCATATCATCATCTATTTTGTAATGACCCACTAATCTAGACTAATTGGACCATTATCGAAACTATACATAAAACTTACATTTTTACGAAAATACCATAATTTATTGAGTAACTTGAAAATAAGAGTTATTTACAAATAAACAGAATACTAAGAAGGATTTTGGGATCCCATTGTCTTTAAAACAAAACAAGATTTAAAATAAAAGACATTTCATAATAATGCGGAAAATACATGTAAAACCATAAAAAAACATAAAAGGAGACTACATCCTCGAATCGATAACGCTCGGCCCCTTGACTCCATTCATCATCGATACACATCCTCCCAAGCATCACGAATCTTACCGCCTCTAAGCTTATTTTCCTGCACATAAACAGAAAGGAGTGAGCCTAATGCCCAGCAAGGAAAAACCTAACACATAGTCATATACACAATTTCATAAGAAAACATAAAGACTTAACATAATACATATAACATACACTTATTATAATGGCCATTATTACTTGGGGTCCCATAGACTAAACAAGCATATGCCCATGGGGTTAATGGGGTCCTACTAGCTAAGTAGGTCATATGCCCATAACCCATTTGGGATCTTGTTAGTCATATGGGTCATATGCCCAAGCCTACATACACATATACATATCATAACACTTTTAATAACATAAACATATAGATAACATAAGCACATAACATATTAATTCTAGCCTATTTTCCTTACCAAAGTTACCGGGATAAAATGGACTGAGTTAGGTCTTTTGGAACACTCCTAAAACCACAATGAACAAGGGTGAGTCTAAAGAAAGGAGATGAAATGAAAGAGAATAGGAAGACTAAACCATTAAACGAAAATATGCTTACCACCACTTAAGTGCTTAAGAACTTGGATTCCCTAACCAAAAATAAGAATAAGGTTAGGGGACTGAGTAGAAGGTTTTGAGAAAAGAAATAACATAGAATACAGAAAGGACTAGAGTTTTGGGTTTACCTCAAAGATTGCAAGATCAATCTAACATCCACCGAAATACTATAGCACTCACTTACTTCCCAAGTGTTTGATAAGCTTATAATGTTTAAGCTTATATTTTTCCCCAAACCAAGTGTTTACACTCTCTCACTCACTTAACACTAGCAGCCTCTGAACTTAGAGCAAATGGTGAATAATGGATGGGTACTAGGTCCTATTTATAGAGTTTGGGAATGAAAATATCTTGATTTTACTTGAATAAAAATAATGGCTTTTTAGGTGAAAATCATTTGAATAATCGTTCAGCAGAGGCTGAAGACTCGTTCAGAAGATGCTGGACTGTTGAAGGAGTTTGAATGGCTGAAGGGAAAAGAATTCAAATGTATTTGAATTCATGCTGGTGGAGGCGATATATCGCCCCCTATAGGCGATATATCGCCTGGACCTTTGTTCCCGAGGCAACCGTGCATCGATTCGTGTTTTCCGTATCTACGTGCTGCGACATATCGCCCCCTATAGCTGCGATATATCGGCATACGCTGAATATTTAAACACGAATTTACACATTTTTAGCTGAGTTTGAATGGAGTAAACAGCCTTGACTAAGCCCTCAACGTGCTCAAAGCTGCTGACTGACCCTATACATTCAAACTTTTACCCTTATTTAATTTAATCCTCAAAAATACTAAATCCTTAATTACCATTCAAAACATGTGCTTAAAATCCTATTGGTTGATGTCTAAACCTTATAATATAATAATATATTCCTTAATATCAGACACATTAATCAAACCTTAGCTTAATATTCTTAAACTATAGGTTAAACTTAGAAAATCTATAAGTACTACTATGAGTGTCCAAATAACTCCCGGTCTGAACCAAAAATCCAAAGTAACAATGATAACACTAAACATACTATAATACTACTAAACAATTAGCTAAGTAAAGTTCTTGGACTCTACAATTCTCCCCTACTAAAAAGAATTTCGTCCTCGAAATTTACTTACCAAATAACTCCGGATACCGGCTCTGCATGTCCTCTTCCAACTCCCACGTTGCCTCGCGTTCAGAACTATTGCTCCATAGGACTTTAACTATAGGAAAGCTCTTGGACCGTAACTGCTTCATCCCCCTATCTAGGATGCTAACCGGTCGTTCCTCGTAACTTAAGTCTTTCTGGAGTGCTATGGTATCGTACTTGAGGACGTGAGATGGGTCTGACACATACTTGCGTAACATCGAGATGTGGAAGACGTTGTGACTATCGGCTAGTGCTGGCGGTAGGGCTAGTCTATACGCAACTGGTCCCACTTTGTCCAATATCTCAAAAGGACCTAAGAATCGGGGACTGAGCTTGCCTTTCTTCCCGAACCGCTTGACACCCTTCATAGGAGATATCTTCAGGAAGACTTGATCTCCAACTTGGAACTCCACATCGCGTCGCTTGGTATCCGCATAGCTCTTCTGTCGGCTTTGAGCAGCAAGCATACGCTGTCTAATAAGCGTTACTGCTTCTTGTGCTTGTCTAACAGCTTCGGGCCCTAGAAGCTGCCTTTCTCCTACCTCGTCCCAGTGCAACGGTGATCGACACCTTCTTCCATATAGCAACTCATAAGGTGCCATCTCGATCGTCGACTGGTAGCTGTTGTTGTACGAGAACTCGATCAGCGGCAAGTACTTGTTCCACGATCCTCCGAAGTCAAGTACACATGCGCGTAGCATATCCTCTAAAATCTGAATCGTACGCTCTGACTGCCCATCTGTCTGAGGATGGAAAGCTGTACTAAGACTTAACTTAGTACCCATGGCTTGCTGTAAGCTTCTCCAAAATCTTGACGTAAACACTGATCCTCTATCTGATACTATCGTCTTGGGGATTCCATGCAATCGTACAATCTCTTGGATGTAGATGTCTGCATATTGGTCTGCCGTATAAGAAGTCTTAACAGGCAGAAAATGAGCCGACTTGGTTAGTCTATCTATGACTATCCAAGCAGAATCATGCTGCTTATTTGTCTTTGGCAGACCCGTCACGAAGTCCATGGCTATATCGTCCCACTTCCACTCCGGTATGCTAAGCGGTTGCAATAATCCTGCAGGCCGCTGATGCTCCGCCTTCACTTGCTGGCATACCAGACACTTAGATACATACTCCGCTATGTTCTTCTTCATCCCTGGCCACCAATAGACTGCCTTGATGTCATGAGTCATCTTGGTAGACCCTGGATGAACCGAGTATGGGGTGTTGTGCGCTTCTTCTAGGATCGTCTTCTTAATACTTTGATCGTCTGGCACGCATACCCGATCCTTATATCTCAATAAACCTTGACTGGATATTGAGAAATCTGTAGTCTTGCCTTCTCTGACTGCATCCATGTGCGTTGCTAGTGAATCATCATGTCTCTGACCATTCCGTATGTCTTCTAGCAGATTCGATTGGATAGACAAGTTAGCCAACTTGCCTACAACCACTTCTATTCCAGCACTGATAAGCTCCTGTTGCAGTGGCTTTTCTATTCCGGATAAGGCTGCTAAGTTCCCATAACTTTTTCGGCTAAGTGCATCGGCAACTACGTTTGCCTTCCCCGGGTGGTATAGGATTTCGCAGTCGTAATCCTTCACTAATTCCAACCACCGGCGCTGCCTCATGTTAAGCTCCTTCTGAGTAAAGAAGTATTTTAAACTTTTGTGGTCCGTATAAATCTCGCACCGTTCTCCGTAAAGATAATGGCGCCAGATTTTTAACGCAAAGACCACCGCTGCCAACTCCATATCGTGAGTTGGATAGCGTTGTTCATACTCCTTTAACTGACGTGACGCGTAGGCTATCACCTTGTCATTTTGCATCAGTACGCATCCCAATCCTAACTTTGATGCATCACAGTAGACAACGAACTTGTCGTTGGGTGTTGGGACACTAAGTACTGGTGTTGAGCAAAGCTTATCCTTAAGCAACTGGAAGCTTTCCTCACACTTATCACTCCAGTTAAACTTTTGTTGCTTCCGGGTCAGGTTGGTGAGTGGAGTGGCTATCTTAGAAAAGCCCTCTACAAACTTTCTATAGTAACCTGCTAGCCCTAAGAAGCTTCTTACTTCCGATGCGTTCTTTGGTCTAGGCCAATCTTTCACGGCCTCTACCTTCGATGGATCTACTGCAACTCCGTCTTTCGATATGATGTGCCCGAGGAACGCCACTTGTGAGAGCCAAAACTCGCATTTCTCGAACTTCGCGTAGAGTTGGTGCTCCTTCAATCGCGTCAAAATTATCCTCAAGTGTTCCTCGTGCTCCACTTCATCCTTGGAGTAAATTAAAATGTCGTCGATGAACACAACGACGGATTTATCCAAGTAGTCCTTGAAGACCCTATTCATTAAGTCCATAAACGCGGCTGGCGCGTTAGTAAGACCAAAAGACATAACCAAGAACTCGTAATGTCCATAACGAGTCCTAAAGGCTGTCTTAGGAATATCTTCCCCCTTTACCTTGAGCTGATGATACCCGGACCGTAAATCGATCTTAGAGAATACAGTCGCGCCTCGGAGTTGATCAAACAAATCATCAATCCGAGGTAGCGGGTATTTGTTCTTAATCGTTACTTTATTCAGCTCACGGTAGTCTATGCACATGCGCATACTTCCGTCCTTCTTTTTTACGAATAGTACCGGAGCTCCCCATGGTGAATGGCTTGGCCTAATGAAACCCAAGTCTAGGAGTTCTTGTAGCTGCGTCTTTAACTCCTTGAGTTCCGTAGGTGCCATCCGATATGGTGCCTTAGAGATAGGCTCGGTGCCCGGTACTAATTCTATCGTGAAGTCTATTTCTCTAGTTGGCGGCAATCCTGGCAAGTCATCGGGGAAAACTTCTGGAAATTCTTGTATGACTCGAACATCTCCAACTTTGAGTGATGTCTCCTTCTCCACATTCGTGATGTTGGCTAAGAATGCTTGACATCCTTTCTCCATCATTCTCTGAGCTTTGAGAGATGATACTAACGGTGTGCGTAGTCCTGAAGCTTGTCCCATGAAGCACAGTTTCTGGCCGTCAGGAGTATCGAATGTCACCTTCTTGCGTCTGCAGTCGATCGTTGCGCCATGCCGTGCTAGCCAATCCATGCCTAGTATGACGTCGAAGTCTTTGATCACCAGCTCTATCAGGTCTCCTTCTAGTTCCTTGTCCTCAATCTTGATTGGTACGCCTCGTACAATTCGTGATGATAGAACTACTTTGCCCGAAGGCAACTCGGTTGCAAACCTAGTTCTAAATCTTTCACTAGGTTTGTCTAGTTTATCTATCATTCCTAACGAAATATACGAATGGGTGGCTCCCGAATCAAATAATACATGACATAATTTATTGAGGATGGAAACCTGACCTGTGACCACCTTGTTGCTAGCATCCGCCTCTCCTTGGGTTAAGGCAAAAACCCGAGCAGGAACCATCTTTTCGTCCTTCTTTCCTTCCGGCTTTTGCTGAGGACAGTCTCTTTTACGATGCCCTTCTTGACCACAGTTGAAACACTCCTTGGTGTTGGCACGGCATTCTCCGGGGTGCTTCTTCTGACATTTGGCACATGGCGGGTATTCCACGTAGCCCGACCTATTTCCCCCATTACTTGGTCGTGCCCTTTTATTGTTGTCGGCTTGCTTGTTGTCAGGATGCCTTCTCTTCTGTCCGTTACCGTTGTTGTTGGACTGACTGTTGCTGGACTGATTGTTGTTCCGACTGGCCTGAGGTTGGCTCTGCTGCCTAGGTTCCGGCTTGCTGGCTTCTTCTTTGCTCACGTTGGCTTGCAACCTTTCTACTTCAATTGCCGTCTCAAGAACGTCGGCATATGAAGTGTTTCCCGGGTTTGCTAGTTTAACCCCCATCTCGATCTTCGGGCGAAGTCCTCTAACAAACTTGTTCACCCTAGATAATCGGTCGGAACTAACTCTGCCGCGAACTTGGCTAAGCGATCAAACTGACGAGCATATTCCTCCACTGTTAAATTCCCTTGCTTCAGATTGGTGAACTCCTCAACTCTCGTAGCAAGCACTGCTGAATTGTAGTACTTCTTGTGGAAGAGCTCCACAAATCGGGTCCACGTCATGGTGGCAGCATCGTGGGATTGCTGGACCAAGTCCCACCATATCCTGGCATCTTTCTTGAGCAAAGATGAGACGCAGGATATGCGGTCTGCATTACTAAGGTTCATGTGGGCTAGGATCGGCTCCACATTCCTTAGCCATTCTTCTGCTTCAAAGGGGTCCGTAGTCCCTTCGAAGTTCGGAGCGTGCTGCTTGCGGAACCTCTCGTACACTGGCTCCATATGCTGTACAGGATAAGGAGCGTAGTTCGTCATAGGCCATCCCCCATACGGACCAACTTGTTGGGGTGCTGGGGCCATTGGCTGTGGCTGCGGCTGCGGCTGTGGCTGTGGCGGAGGCTGAGGCTGAGATTGAGCCTGTTGGCGTTGTTGCTGCAGAAGTTCCTCAACTTGCTGTCGCAGTCTGGCAATCTCTGCAGTGTTGTCAGCTGGCTGTGCCGGCGCATTGCGGCGAGCAGTAACACGTACTCTCCTTCGGCGAACGGTAGGGACCGCATTGGTCGCTGGAACATCGTTGGAAGCGTTCCCGTTGGTGCGAGCAGATCTTCGGAGAGACATCGTAGCAGAGTTCTAACAGTTAAAAGAAACATGTTAGAACTTTTTCCTAATAGGCTCTAAGGCAAAAACTTATTCTAAAACAAACATATCTCGGACCTATTTATTATGACTTTTTATGAAAAATTATATAGGTCTTTATTTATTATTAGAGTGGGTTTCTATACTTAGAAAAACAAGTCATATTTATTTTCTAAGTGTGTTTCTAATCATCCTATATGACTTAATTCTCAGGCTCGAAACTTATCTTTGTTCCAAAGTTAACCATATTGAGGGAGGGCTGGGATCAGTAAAATCGTTCCCACTACTAAGGCCCCCTAACTCTCAACAAGGAAACCAGGTTCATTGATTCGTATCCACCCTCACCGAACTCAGTCATTATTCATTTTATTTAGTATTTATTATGATTGTGAAAAAAATTTCAAACTCACACATGATATTCAAATAGCATGTTTATTCATTTGGAAAACAATTTCACTTATTACAATCATAACATAAAAGTAAATAAAACAAATAAAAACTACTAATCTAAAAATCGGGATCTTCTACATCCGATCCGTCATCTAACATATCATCATCTATAGCCTCATAGTCATCATTATCATGAGCATCAAAATGCCCTCTAGGAAGGTTTGTGAGAATCCTATTCTTTTGCTCCTTGGTGAATTGAAATTCAAATTTTGCGGTGAACCTAACTAAGAGGAAATAGTATCTCATTGCTAATGGTGATTCATCCTCATCATTCATTTCTTCCCATATTTCTTCTAAGGCTGCTATTACAGGATGGAAATCTTTAAACAACCTAATCACTAATACATATTGTTCTGTTGATCTTAGCATTATTTGTTTAGCCTCTTGAAGGCCACCTATTGCTTGGTGAAACAAAAGCAACCTTCGTGTAATCCTTTCTAAGGCTCCTACGGTGTTTCTTGGCTCCCTTATTCTTTTTAAGGCCTTAATGGCTCGGATATCTTGGTAGGTTAAAGCTCCATTCATTTTTAACTGAAACATAAACACTAAAGTTGTTAGCTATACACATAGACAAAGTAACTTGTAACTTGTAACTTAAACACTTACTTGGCGGTCCGATTCGGAGCTTTGAGCATGTGTATCGAGGAGAACTTCATGCGAAGGAACCGTTTGCTCTGATACCAACTGTAATGACCCACTAATCTAGACTAATTGGACCATTATCGAAACTATACATAAAACTTACATTTTTACGAAAATACCATAATTTATTGAGTAACTTGAAAATAAGAGTTATTTACAAATAAACAGAATACTAAGAAGGATTTTGGGATCCCATTGTCTTTAAAACAAAACAAGATTTAAAATAAAAGACATTTCATAATAATGCGGAAAATACATGTAAAACCATAAAAAAACATAAAAGGAGACTACATCCTCGAATCGATAACGCTCGGCCCCTTGACTCCATTCATCATCGATACACATCCTCCCAAGCATCACGAATCTTACCGCCTCTAAGCTTATTTTCCTGCACATAAACAGAAAGGAGTGAGCCTAATGCCCAGCAAGGAAAAACCTAACACATAGTCATATACACAATTTCATAAGAAAACATAAAGACTTAACATAATACATATAACATACACTTATTATAATGGCCATTATTACTTGGGGTCCCATAGACTAAACAAGCATATGCCCATGGGGTTAATGGGGTCCTACTAGCTAAGTAGGTCATATGCCCATAACCCATTTGGGGTCTTGTTAGTCATATGGGTCATATGCCCAAGCCTACATACACATATACATATCATAACACTTTTAATAACATAAACATATAGATAACATAAGCACATAACATATTAATTCTAGCCTATTTTCCTTACCAAAGTTACCGGGATAAAATGGACTGAGTTAGGTCTTTTGGAACACTCCTAAAACCACAATGAACAAGGGTGAGTCTAAAGAAAGGAGATGAAATGAAAGAGAATAGGAAGACTAAACCATTAAACGAAAATATGCTTACCACCACTTAAGTGCTTAAGAACTTGGATTCCCTAACCAAAAATAAGAATAAGGTTAGGGGACTGAGTAGAAGGTTTTGAGAAAAGAAATAACATAGAATACAGAAAGGACTAGAGTTTTGGGTTTACCTCAAAGATTGCAAGATCAATCTAACATCCACCGAAATACTATAGCACTCACTTACTTCCCAAGTGTTTGATAAGCTTATAATGTTTAAGCTTATAGTTTTTCCCCAAACCAAGTGTTTACACTCTCTCACTCACTTAACACTAGCAGCCTCTGAACTTAGAGCAAATGGTGAATAATGGCTGGGTACTAGGTCCTATTTATAGAGTTTGGGAATGAAAATATCTTGATTTTACTTGAATAAAAATAATGGCTTTTTAGGTGAAAATCATTTGAATAATCGTTCAGCAGAGGCTGAAGACTCGTTCAGAAGATGCTGGACTGTTGAAGGAGTTTGAATGGCTGAAGGGAAAAGAATTCAAATGTATTTGAATTCATGCTGGTGGAGGCGATATATCGCCCCCTATAGGCGATATATCGCCTGGACCTTTGTTCCCGAGGCGACCGTGCATCGATTCGTGTTTTCCGTATCTACGTGCTGCGGCATATCGCCCCCTATAGCTGCGATATATCGGCATACGCTGAATATTTAAACACGAATTTACACATTTTTAGCTGAGTTTGAATGGAGTAAACAGCCTTGACTAAGCCCTCAACGTGCTCAAAGCTGCTGACTGACCCTATACATTCAAACTTTTACCCTTATTTAATTTAATCCTCAAAAATACTAAATCCTTAATTACCATTCAAAACTTGTGCTTAAAATCCTATTGGTTGATGTCTAAACCTTATAATATAATAATATATTCCTTAATATCAGACACATTAATCAAACCTTAGGTTATACTTAATATTCTTAAACTATAGGTTAAACTTAGAAAATCTATAAGTACTACTATGAGTGTCCAAATAACTCCCGGTCTGAACCAAAAATCCAAAGTAACAATGATAACACTAAACATACTATAATACTACTAAACAATTAGCTAAGTAAAGTTCTTGGACTCTACATATTTGTTCATAATCATCATTGTCATGAGCATCAAAACGTCCTATAGGAAGGTTGGTGAGAATCCTATTCTTTTGCTCATTTGTGAACTGAAACTCAAATTTCGCGGTAAACCTAACTAAGAGGAAATAGTATCTCATGGCTAAAGGCAATTCATCCTCCTCACGCATTTCTTCCCATATTTCTTCTAAGGCTGCTATTACAGAATGAAAATCCATAAACAACCTAATTACTAATACATATTGTTCCGTTGATCTTAGCATTATTTGTTTAGCCTCTTGAAGGCCACCTATCGCTTGGTGAAACAAAAGCAACCTTCGAGTAATCCTTTCTAGGGCTCCTACGGTGTTTCTTGGATCCCTTATTCTTTTTAAGGCCTTAATGGCTCGGATATCTTGGTAGGTTAAAGCTCCATTCATTCTTAACTGAAACATAAACACTAAAGTTGTTAGCTATACATATAGGCAAAGTAACTTGTAACTTGTAACTTAAACACTTACTTGGCGGTTCAATTCGGAGCTTTGAGCCTGTGTATCGAGGAGAACTTCATGCAAAGGAACCGTTTCTCTGATACCAACTGTAATGACCCACTACTCTAGACTATTTGGACCATTAACGAAACTATACATAAAACTTACATTTTTACGAAAATACCATAATTTATTGAGTAACTTGCAAAATAAGAGTTATTTACAAATAACAGAATACTAAGAAGGATTATGGGATCCCATTGTCTTTAAAACAAAAGATGATTTAAAATAAAAGACATTACATCATTGGTGCGGAAAATACAC
This sequence comes from Humulus lupulus, assembly GCF_963169125.1. NCBI lineage: Eukaryota > Viridiplantae > Streptophyta > Magnoliopsida > Rosales > Cannabaceae > Humulus > Humulus lupulus. The sequence goes on along the minus strand of NC_084800.1, from coordinate 150,889,511 downwards.
ATAAAACCATAGAAAACATAAAATGAGACTACATCCTCGAATCGAATAACGCTCAGACCCTTGACTCCATTCATCATCGATACACATCCTCCAAGCGTCACGAATCTTACCGCCTCTAAGCTTATTTTCCTGCACATAAACAGAAAGGAGTGAGCCTAATGCCCAGCAAGGAAAATCTAACACAAAGTCATATACATAATTTCATAAAAACATAAAGACTTAACATAATACATATAACATACACTTATTATAATGGCCATTATTACTTGGGGTCCCATAGACTAAACAAGCATATGCCCATGGGATTAGTGGGGTCCTACTAGCTAAGTAGGTCATATGCCCATAACCCTTTTGGGGTCTTGTTAGTCATATGGGTCATATGCCCAAGCCTACAAACATACACATATACATATCATAACACATTAATAACATAAAACATATAGATAACATAAGCACATAACATATTGATTCTAGCCTATTTTCCTTACCAAAGTTACCGGGATATAATGGACTGAGTTGGGACTTTTTGGAACACTCCTAAAACCATAAGAAAGAGTGAGTCTAAAGAAAGGAGATGAAATGAAAGAGATGGAAAGACTAAACCATAAAAGAACATACTTACCGACTTATATGCTTAAGAACTTGGATTCCCTAACCAAAATAAGAATGAGGTTAGGGGACTGAGTAGAAGGTTTTGAGAAAGGAAATAACATGAAATAAATGAAATAGAGTTTCGGGTTTACCTCAAAGATTTGCAAGATCAATCTAACCTCCACCGAAATACTATAGAACTCACTTCCCAAAGTGTTTGATAAGCTTATGATGTTGAAGCTTATAGTTTTTCCCAAACCAAGTGTTTACACTCTCACACTCACTTAACACTAGCAGCTTCTGAACTTAGAGCAAATGGTGAATAATGGCTGGGTACTAGGTCCTATTTATAGAGTTTGGGAATGAAAGTATCTTGATTTTACTTGAATAAAAATAATGGCTTTTTAGGTGAAAATCATTTGAATAATCGTTCAGCAGAGGCTGAAGACTCGTTCAAAAGATGCTGGACTGTTGAAGGAGTTTGAATGGCTGAAAGGAAAAGAATTCAAAAACGTTTGAACATATGCTGGAGGAGGCGATATATCGCCCCCTATAGGCGATATATCGCCTGGACCATTGTTCCCGAGGCGACCGTGCATCGATTCGTGTTTTCCGTATCTACGTGCTGCGATATATCGCCCCCTATAGCTGCGATATATCGGCACACGCTGAATATTTAAACACGAAATTACACATTTTTAGCTAAGTTTGAATGGAGTAAACAGCCTTGACTAAGCCCTCAACGTACTCAAAGCTGCTGACTGACCCTATAGCATTTAAACTTTACTCCTTATTAAATTAAATCCTCAAAAATCTTTAATCCTTAATCACCATTCATAACATGTGCTTAAAATCCTATTGGTTGATGTCTAAACCTTATAATATAATAAATATAATCCTTAATATCAGTCACATTAATCAAACCTTAGGTTATACTTAATATTCTTAAACTATAGATTAAACTTAGAAAATCTATAAGTACTACTATGAGTGTCCAAATAATTCCCGGTCTGAACCAAAAATCCATAGTAACAAAGATAACACTAAACATACTATAACACTACTAAACAATTAGTTAAGTAAAGTTCTTGGACTCTACAATTCTCCAATATCAAAATTTTGATAAGGGATGATCTGGCCGCTCTCGACTACATTGTGACCTCCTTCAGTTACATTGTTATTTTCTTCAACTAATTTTTCACATTCCTCGAGTACATTGTCACCTCCCTCGTGTACTATATCATTTGGTGTTGGATTGGAACCAATGATGTCTCCATTGTTCTGCACTAGATCTTCATTTGAAACTTGTTCAATTATATGACAACCAAAATAGTTATCATAAAAGCTTCCTCTATCAAAACCACTATCATCACAACCAAACTCTTCATCATCACCATCACTGACAATATTTGTCTTTCCTTTACCTTTATTCTTTTTCACGCACACATATAGAGGAATCACGTCTTTATCTTTGTAGAATATCATAAGATCCTCAACATCAGAATCATTACAAACCTGACTTGGTGCCATCTTACTAAATGTTTCACTAACTAACTTATGAGTAATTTCAATTTCATACAAATTTCGATCAACACCTATTTTTTCGTAGACTTTATCCACTAATTGATGAAACTTTATGTTCTATCAACCAAAAATCCCTTGTTGCAACCAGTACCAAACCATTCCCAAATGCGTTTATCTACAATCTTCCACTCACCATTATAGTCCATGCAAATAAAGGCATAATCCATATCTGTCATAAAGTTAAATATTTAAATTAACAAGTATAAAATAAAAATAACATATCAATTAGCTTATAAATACTTTAAAGCCATACAAGTTCATTTTAAAACATACAAAACGACCCTAAGAGACCCCATGCGACCCTATGAATCAAATAGGGTCGCTTAGTGCAATTTGGTCACTGCTGAAAATTGCACTAAGAGACCCCGTGAGACCCATATGGGTCGCACAGGGTTGCTTAGTGCAATTTGGTCACTGCTGAAAATTGCACTAAGCGACCCTGTGCGACCCATATGGGTCGCACAAGGTCGCTTAGTGCAATTTGGTCACTGCTGAAAATTGCACTAAGCGACCCTGTGCGATCCATATGGGTCTCATAGGTCGCTTAGTGCAATTTAGTCACTGCTAAAAATTGCACTAAGAGACTGTCACACAGGGTCGCATATTGCCAGGTTGTCTTCAACCTCGAGTTAGACCTATTTTTACACTAGCATTTCATTTTTCTCAGCAGAAAAATGTATATTTATGCTAAATATAGTTATATAACTTGAAATAATGAATACCCAATTGTAAAAACTGAGATTCAAGTAAAGTACTAACCTTTACAATAAATGAGGAAAGGAGAATCAGACACTTACGTTCAAGAGTGCATGAGGATTTCTCTTCCTAGGGTTTCTTTTTTATTTTCAATCTAGTTCAGGAGAATTCAGCCAAAAAATATATATTAGTGTTAATTAAATGAGTTTTAATTAAGATTTTTTGTTAATTAAAAAAAAGGCCATTTTGCTAATAATTTTTTTTGAAAAGCTATTTGCCTAATAAAAGTTTCCATTTAGGTCATTTTTACAAAACACTCTGTTGTGACTATCCCGCTACTTGCTCCCTAGGATCGCCTCATGCCGAAGGCTGCGAATATATATCCACAAAATAATGTGGTCTCAACAGTTATCACAAATAATCACATTTATTCCCTAACATGCCAAAATTACAACTATGCCCTTACAAGCTAAACAGGGCCCGCTTGCTTATCTAATACTCATAATCATGCATTCCACATATCCATATAATCATAGGATCATACATATCACATAATCATGCATTTTCACCATTAATTCACATAACTTCCAATTATGCCATCTCGGCACACTAATCAAGGCCCTTAATCCTTATTAGTAATTTTGGGTCGTTACAACTATCCCCTCCTTATAACAATTTCGTCCTCGAAATTTACTCGAATACATCAGATAACAAATCTGGTACTTCTGTCTATAATCCAAGGTCTAACACCTTTACTCTTATTCTTCAATAACACTTTTACGTGAGTAACAATCCTGTTCCACAAGATCTTGTCTGATAACTATACATTCATTAACCTTCGCTTGCACATCAGATCTGCAGAAACTCCAGAGTCTGCTTAATTCATCGACGGTCGCTTTATTGTCTTATCATCAATACTAGAAATACTCATGAGTCATCACCCTTACCAGGGTGAGATCAACTTATAGGCCCCCAGCCTAACCTTTGGTACAACCTCAGAATTCCTGTTGAATCGGGAGTCAGAACTCCCCTTTCTTTCCCCAGAATATTATACTCTTCCTTGTCTGCATCACTTGGAGAAACACAAATCTTCATCCTGGAACTTTGTATTCCAGAGTTAACAATTTACAAGCTCTTATGTCCTTTCAGATAGGCAGATACTCCTGCCTTAGAAATTCCAACAACCTCTTTGATTTTCCCCTGAACCAATACTGAACCATAGTAACCACTACCATTCATTTCTTTACTTAGCATAGTACTCCTTGCTTTTTTATCTTACCATGTCCTATACCGTGTCACCTTAGCTATACTCCATCATTCTTCCATGTGATTACTTCATCAAGGATTATACTTTCCTTAATATCTCAAATATTCGCACACTACGCTTAATCCCTTAAAAATAACTGTTAAGCTTTCAGATTGCTATTCCATCCGCAATCAACCAATAATTCCAGGTTCCCACTCCATTCTCTTCGTTCTCTAGTTTCTTTCCACATCTTGGAAAGCTATAGGGTTTCAACTCAACATTATCAATGCTCTGCCCCATTACCAGTTCACATGAACCAAATTACGTTAACTCATTCTGCTGAGTTAAAACTTTCCCTGTCCAATCACTTTACTTATAGTCTAATGTGGTCCATTCCTATGATCCACCACCATATCACTTTACCTTTCGATATTCGAGCATATTAAATTCTGTCACTCGCTTAAACCTCCCAGTACAACATACCCTAGGAGGTGGAATGACACCCACTTAGAATTCTCATCTCCACGCCAAAGTCCCATCGGACCACTCATCCGATCCTTGTTCCTTAACTTGTATTACACTCATAGGGTTTTTACCCGTGTCCACAAAACCACCACTTTGGATTCTACTGTCCAAAGGGATACGTATTTGTTCATCACCACACACCGATGCTATACCAATCTCAATCATTACCTTGTTCGTTCCACTATAGCCTGTGGCATTCTATTCAAGTGACATACACCTCCCCAGTAAAAGATCTGCCTCCAATTAAATCTCCCTCCTCGTACAGTCGAGGATGTCTAACATCAACCATCCATCCATTACGTTCACTAAATCTTGGTCTCATGATTATCTTTCTTACAAATGACCAAACGTTCAAATACCTTACACTATGCATACACTGCCAACTCAACGTCTATGTATATCGACCATGTTCCCATTCTTTCACCTCCCGCGAGGCCCGATCCATCCTCGCGTTAGTCTGTGCCTGGGCACGTCTCAACCTGTGATGTTCCACTCACGGTTCACATCTTTATCAAAAGTTAGGTCCTTCATGCTACCCTTATGTATTCAACCCTAACACGCATATTCCTACATCACCAAGCGCTAATCAATCCTCACTCTGTCTTCTGAACTTTTGATCTGACACTATCCATTCAGTCTAACTTCAAGTTTTACTGTCATTCTAATCTCTGGTGTAGCTGCCTGCGAAGACACTTACATAGTAGATGACGTGTTTACCAACCTCGTTGTGCTCTCTATCCTTCATACGTTCTTCAGTAGCTTCTATGTGGTTTCAGATCAAATCTCTTCATACCTGTCCCTTTCTCTTCTTGTAGCATTGTCTTGAATACCCCCCCCCCCCCCTGGCGAGATCAAAACTGACACTTCCTAGAGCCTTACCTGTGACCCTGCTTCCTTAGTATCAACATCATCAGCGTAGTAGTCATTTGTATTCCACAGAGTTTACTGCCATCAAAACCGAAGATGCCTTGTTCATATTGTTCCTATCCTTTCTGCTTGTAAAACCTACCTGTGGCACTAAAGCTTAAATCGGTTAAGAACCTTAGTTCATAATTCATCATACCCTACTTGGTACAAGTAGAAATTTCTGAGATGTCTCTTTCCTTGATCCTCAGCCGGTAATAACCAGATCGTAGATCAATTCCTGAAGACATTGTCTTGTCTTGTAACCGAGCATTTAAACTCTTCATCCTTAATAGACGATGCCAACAATTCCCATAGTATTGATGCTCTGTCTAATCCACTCTGAGGTCAAAATTCTTCGACTGCTTTAGTAATTCTTTCTGTCAAACCATTACCATCTTCCATAATGTCCGTGATATCAAACCTATCCGTAGCCCAGCCCTGAAGCATACCCAGTCCTTCCTTGTATACCCATCTGAATTCCTACTGGTCAGCTTAGTCTCCACTCAGTCCAATTAATATTCTCCAAGTGATATCCCCTACAATCCATGGTTGTCTCTTTAACAATTTAACTCTCACTACGAACCCCTTTATTACTTGTATCCCAATTCCTCTTCCAGAAGTTTCTAATTCATCCTCAATGAATACTAATATCTCCAGTCCCTCATATATTACCCTTGAGGCATATTCTCTATGTCTAAATCCTTCCCGGGACATTCTCAACATTGAACTCTTCCAGCTTGTTATATAACCAAAAACGTGAACTATTCAGTCAACTGATCATCTTCGAGGAACTAGCCTTGGGCTTCGAATGCAACAAGGAATTCCAGTCTTCCGTTCCCTAATCATGGGAAATCCATCCTAACATATTAAACCATTCCATGTACAAGTCGTGCCCTCACCTGACATCTTCCCAGGTAGCGTCCCCTGCCTCTGGTGCATACTAAATAACCTTACTGGTTCCCATCATTGTGTTGACGGCTTCCTTGTAAATCAGACCCTTTCCTGTCAAAACCAGAAGCCATAGAACTGACTGGGGTTCTTCTGCTTCGATTACCAAGAATCTATCCTTACTAAATTCTGCCAATGGAAATACTGTCATTTGCATCTCTTGCCCTACGACATTCATGCTCTATACCTCATTCCACAGCTAACATGGCCCTCTCTGCTGCCTAAATACAAATGAAGATCTCATACATCCGAGCGACCTTGATGCTCTGGACTATTCCAGAGTTTAATCCTTAAATGGGTCATCATTTTCAGCTACATCCACCTGTATCAATTTCCCAAAATGAATTACCCAACTCACAAAACTCATTGACATACACTGTCGTTACCTTGTCATTCCAAATCAAGCTTATAAGCCTATTAGTCTCCGCAGCTCAAACTATGTCTTTATAACCTCTTTTATCGAATCACCATCTGAGTTCCTCCCAACTCATCATGCCAAGGTCTCAGTCTGAGCACCCTTCCGGGCATCCTTCCGTCACAAATAATTAGCGCAACCCCTTAGTCATGACCTCTCATCTTCATATAACCAAGGATGAATTAACTTTGGCCATCCACTCACCAATTCTTAGGCAACCCAAACTTTCCTCAAAATCAGAGGATAACGCCTTTTAAGCCTTCCATTTAGTGCTCTTATCTGTCTGTATCCTTATATTAAACCAACACTGGTAACCTCACTGTCAAATTATACAAAGCAACTCCTTCTCCAGAAGAGTCTGTTGTTCTGCCATCTAGTCTAAACTATTAAGCCCCACAGCTTACTCACATACTAGCGAACATCTGCTGCGACTTTCAGGGGTAGACGGAGGATTCCAACTCCGACTATCATCTGCAACCCCTTGTAATACAACGCCAAGTCCACTTAACCATTATGGGCGCAAACAATTTGAATTCATCCGCCACTGCTGACTAAACTCCTAAGCCCCGAGGTTCACACTCCGAACCAATCCACAACCAGGTCCAAATAACCACAATAATCATGCACACATAAAGCATAATAAACACTAATTCACAATTCTATGCATTTAGCTACAAAATTCGATTGCAACCGGGTACATTCATACTTTACAATGCTTCCTACATTCTATAAACAGGTACAACATATAAATTCAATTCAGGCAGTTAACCACATACAATCAGTATGCAAACCATTATCCAAATTGTAACGACCCAAAATCACTAATATGGCTTAAGGGCCTCGATTAGTGTGCCAGGAGGGCATAATTAGTTTATGTGTGAATTTATTGATTTAATGCATGATTACATGGTAAGCATGCTTGTATGATTATAGATATGGTTAAATGTTATGTTTGTAAGAACCACATTATTATGTGAGTAAATCTGCAGCGGGTGACTTGAGGCGATCCTAGGGAGCTAGATAGCGGGAAAGTCACAACGGGGCCTAATGTTTGACTTTGGACAAGTCAAGGGGTATTTCAGGTATCGGGTGGTTATTTAGATTACCGGGTTATGAAAATAAATAATTGGAGATATATTTGAGGTTAGGAAGTCTAGGTGGGAATATTGGGGAATTTTACCATTTTGCCCTCGGGGACGTTTCCGGTACCCCGAGCTTTGGGATCAGCTTAATTGCCTAAGGATAGACTTAAGGAGCTACAGAAAACAGTAGAACATAAAATAGACTGACTCTTTCCTCTTCCTCTCTTTCTCTCTCAAAGGAAAAGCATAGAACATTGGATTGTGGCTGGAATTCTGAAGATTAAAGCTGGGATTTAGAGGATTAGCTCAAGGATTGTCAAAGGAACTTAATCAAGGTTGAGGTAAGCATTGAATCCCATTTTCTATGGTTGAAAGTCTGTGATTTTGAGTGTGTTCTAAGAGGTTTTGGGTTTTTGGATTTGAAGATTAAATTGAGCTAGAACCTTGGAAGTTAGCCCAAAAAGCTCTTGGAGGATTGGTTCTGCAGTTGAGGTAGGCTCGAATTTAAGGTTTAATGGCTGAGTTATAGTGTTTCCATGGCTGGGTTTTGTGTTCTTGAGTTAGAAAGTTTCAGTGATTGAAATAGGTTTTTGATGGGTTTCTAGTATAGGTTTCAGCTGGGTTGTGTTGCTGGAATCTTGTGGGAAGTTTTGGGTAATTGAGTTGTGGAATTGGGGTTGTTTTGGGTGAGTTTGCATGAGGTTTGAGAGTAAAAATGGAGGTTTTTCTGGGTTCGAAGGGGTCGGGCCGCAACATAGTTCTTGGTGAGCCGCGACCCTTCGAAGCTGATGTGTGCTGAGGAAGGAGGGCGGGCCGCGGCATGGTTTGAGTAGGGCTGCGGCCCTTGTCTGTTTTTGGGCATTAGGAGGCCTCTGGTTGGGGCCATGCCGTGGCATGGGTGGCTAATTCCGCGACCCTTAAGAGCTTTTGGGATTGTAGGCTTGGGAATTTAACCTAGGGTGCTTGAGATTGAATCTTTTACCATGTTTGGTGAAGTTCAATGTTCCGGAGATTAGAAATTTGTCTAGAAGCTCTTTTAAGATTGTTGATGGTATCCTTTATCTTGGTTGTGACTAGGTGCTAAGCTAGGGCTCGGGGATCGGATCACGCTCAAGGAGCATCGCTCATAGCTAGTACACTTGGAAGCCAAAGGTAAGAAAACTGCACTCGATTGTGTATTTGAAACGGGACTAAGGGTTCCCTAATAAGTGAGCTTTGAAAGGATGGTATTATGCCATGTAACAGTAAACTAACAGCCTAAGAATGCCAAAGGTTACACTTGCGCATAGGGCACGGCTCGGCCACTGGTAGTCGAGGACATCTTATTATTATGCACTGAGCTCGATTTAAGCGGGCTGGAGTCAGTGGGGTAAACAGGGGTGTGGCCTAAGTTGTCGGCCCTAGTTATCATGAGACTTGACTGTTATTAATGATTGGTTTCATCTTTGATTTTGATTACATGTTATGTGATTAAAGTGGAAAATTAAATGTTTGATCATGCTTAATGGGTTATTTATCTGTTATTGTTGTCTGCGAGGTATATTATGTTTTCTTGCTGGGCTTTGGCTCACGGGTGCTACGTGGTGTAGGTCAAGGCAAGGGCAAACTTGATCAACCCTGATTTGGAGAGCTCCGCGAGCGGAATGTACATGACTAGCTGCTCAGCTGCCACGGTTATGAGGATAGCTGGAACATAGGAGTTATAATGTCTGTTTTGGCCTTAGAGTGGCTGACGGTGGTCTGTATTTTGGAAATTTTGTAAACCAACTTTTAAACACTGTTTCTTTTTGGGATCCCATATATAAATTTGTTTGAATATATAAATTGTATCTTTTGAGACCAAAACGGATGAGGACACCAAGACCCAAGTATCAAGTCAAGTTCCAGTTGGTCCAGTGACGAGGGCACGAGCCAAGAGATTCAAGGAAGAACTTAACAGCCTAGTCCACAAAGTCCTAAAACAAGAGGAGACCGTGGTCAACATTGAAGGAGAACAAAGACTTGTCTTACTCATCAAAGTTGACTGAGTTTAGGAGCTTAATGAGTCTTTTTATTTTAGTCACGTTTTTTAGTCTTTGTTTATTTTGTGATAAGTCAAACATTTGACTTGTGTGAGTCCAATAGTCCTTTTTGTCTTTAATTTTTGGTTTTCATGAGGAAGACAAAAGGCTTGTCTTTAATTTCGATTTTCATTAGGAAGACAAAGGGGCTGTCCTTAATTTTTCGGTTTCATTAGGAAGACCAAGGGTCTTGTTTTCATGTAATTTTCGTCCTTATAAGGACTGCCAAAACAATGTGAAAAATCAGATTATGTTGAATGAAATTGTGAGTTTATTTCTTCTTGAGTTCTTGAAGAAACTTTTGAACTTATCAAGGAGATTCCTTGTGGCGTTCATCCTGACTTATCAAACGGATTCCATCCCCGTTTGTGGCGTCTTCCTCATACCAAGGTTCGTGCTTGGCTAAGCATTGGGTCGCGGTTCCATTCCAATCTCGTGTGTTCTTGGTGGCTGTTCCATATTTGGTGTCGGGTTTCGTCACACTTGTTGGCGTGGTTCGTATCAGTTGGTATCAGAGCTTAGGATCATCCGGTTTGGCCTATCCTTTTTTTTTTCATTTGTGTTCTATTCGTATTTCAATTTTAGGGTTTCTGAAATAAAAAAAAAAAAAAATCTATCTATTCGTGTTCTTGATTTTCTTAGTCTTTGTTCTTGTTTTCCTTCTAAAAATCTGAAACCATTATAGTTAATCTCTTTATTCCAGATTGTTTCTTTGTTCAAATCGTGTTCTTAATATCCTTGTTCCAATTGTTTGTTGTGAAATCAGAAACTATTCTAGAGCTTGTTGAAATCGTGAATTAGGGCTTTGAGTTTTTTTTTTCTCTTGTTCTAATTGTAGAATCTGAATTTTCATTGAGTTTCTAGTGCTGTTTTGTTTTGAAATCCGAATTTTGCCTTGGGTTTCTTGTTCTTGTTGTGAAATCCGAAATTGGTATTGATCATTCCCTTGTTTCAATTGTGTCCTTGGTTTCCATTGGTTCCTTTATTTGTTGTGGAATTCGAGACTGTTACAGTGCCACAAATTAGTTTGGTTTTGATCTTATTGTTTGAATCACAGATTAGATTTTGGGAATATTGGTTTTCTGTTATTGGGATTGTTCTTGAATCTGTTATAGTACCACAGTTTGCTTGGTTTTCGGATTGGTTCTTTGGTGTTCAAATTTTTTTTTTCCTTTTCAAAAATTGAGTATCTGGGTTATCAAATTTGAGAGATAAAAAAAAAAAAAAAAGGAAGAAAGGAAAGGAAAAATCAAGAGGATCCGAACCTAAAAAAAAAAAAAAAAAAGAGTCTGGAAACCTGTCTTAAAAATTTTTGTTCTAATCTTGTTCCTTATGGTCTAGAGGCCTTTTGACCAAAACCCCACACAAGTGTTCCAAAAATCATCATTTTTCGTCATTTTCACCAGTTTTCGTCGGTGTTCGTTTGGTTTGTTTGGTTGGATTTGCTGCTTGAACCTCCATATCACCGTTTCATTAGTTTTCAAAGAGCTTAAAGAAGAAAATAGAGTGGAAAAAGGCAGAGGTGTGAGCTTAATTGAGGGTAAAAGCCATCATTGAGTGCAAACACGAGTGTACTTGAGTGACCATTTTTCTTTGAGTGAAACACGTGAGGGAGTGCAGTGAGGTCCTTTCTATAATTGTCTAACCTTATTGTTTTGCAGATTCTCCATCATGTGACAAAATCCAGAGAAAGATGCAAGCAATGATAATCCGCCACCTGAGGTTCCGAATCTACAAATACAAGCATTAATTGGGGAGATGCGAAGGATGATGAGGGCGGAGTGTGAGCAGATACATGAGAGGTTGGATAGGGTAGAAGAGGGGGCACAACGGAGACCAAGGAGGGGTAGGGTACACCAAAGGGAGGATGAGAATGAAGGGGATTTGGAAGGGGTAATTTCTGATGAAGAGTTTGATAGGATGTCGGCGGGTAACCATAGGAGGTATGGTGGGAATAGAGAAGATAGGAACCAGGTAGATAATTATTTGGGGAATATCAAAATGAGAATCCCAGCATTTCAGGGGAAGAGTGATCCTGAAGCATACCTTGAGTGGGAGAAGAAAATGGAGCTAGTTTTTGATTGTCACAACTACTCCGACATGAAGAAGGTAAAACTTGCTGCCATTGAGTTTACTGATTATGCTATTGTTTGGTGGGATCAGTTGTGCATCAACAGGAGGCGGAATGGAGATCGCCCTATTGACACATGGGAGGCCATGAAGAGGGTGATGAGGCGACGGTTTGTACCACCTCATTATTATCGAGATCTCTACCTTAAGTTGCAGGGTCTTCGTCAGGGCTACAGAAGTGTTTATGAGTATTACAAGGAGATGGAGATGGCTATGATTAGAGCCAATGTTGAAGAGGATCGGGAGGCAACCATGGCAAGGTTTTTAAATGGGTTGAACCGAGAGATTGCTGACCCAATCGAGCTACACCATTATGTGGAATTGGAGGATTTGGTTCATATGGCAATCAAAGTTGAGAGGCAGCTCAAGAAGGGTAGTTCAAGTTCGAGGTCAAGACCGAGCCCACACAATCCAAGTACAACACCTTGGAGGTCGAACTATCCAAAGAAAGAAGACCAACCCACTTCATCATCTACACCGAAACCAGCCACCACAGCCACACCACCTCAAGGTAAAACAACTCCTACTAAGTCTCATTCTAGTGAGATAAGGTGTTTCAAATGTCAGGGGCGAGGACACATAGCTAGCCAGTGTCCAAACAAGAGAGTCATGGTGATTCGAGAAAGTGGAGAGATAGATTCTGAAGATGAAGATGATCTTGCTGACATGCCACCTTTGGAAGATGCTTCTGACAATGAGTATGGACCAGAATCTGGTGAGATGCTTGCACTAGTCACAAGGCGAGTCCTGAATTTGCAAGCAAAAGAAGAGGAAGAAGAGGTGCAGCGAGAGAACATCTTTCACACTCGTTGTCATGTGAGAGACAAGGTATGTAGTGTCATTATTGATGGAGGTAGTTGTACTAATGTTGCTAGTGCTTCCATGGTTGCCAAGCTGGGGCTTACAACGCTTAGGCATCCTTGTCCATACAAATTGCAATGGCTGAATGATAGTGGTGAAGTGAGGGTTACAAAACAAGTACTGGTCTCATTTCGCATTGGCAAGTATGAAGATGAGGTGTTGTGTGATGTGGTTCCCATGCAAGCTGGACACCTCCTTCTAGGAAGGCCTTGGCAATTTGATCGGCGGGTGCAGCATGATGGCTTCACCAACAAGTATTCATTCACATTCCGTCAACGAACAATCACTCTAGCGCCATTGACACCAAAGCAAGTGTATGAAGATCAAGTGAGGTTGCAAAAACTGAGTGACAAAAAGAAAATGAGTGAGCAAAAAGAGAGTGAAAAGATGAATGAGAGTGAGGAAAAAGAGAGACAAAGAGAGAAAAGTGGGGAATCAAGTGAGAGAAAACAAAATAATTTTTATGCAAAAAAAAGTGAGGTTAAGAGAGCATTGGTTACAAAACAGCCCATGATTTTACTCATGTATAAGGAGGCTCTTTTAAATACTAACCAACTTGATTCTTCGTTGCCAAGTGTTGTTGTGTCTATTTTGCAGGAATTTGAGGATGTGTTTCCTGAGGAGGTACCACATGGTTTACCACCTATTCGAGGGATAGAACATCAGATTGACTTTGTTCCAGGTGCTTCAATACCAAATCGACCAGCATACAGAAGTAATCCTGATGAAACAAAGGAATTGCAAAGGCAAATTGAAGAATTGATGGAGAAAGGGCATGTGAGAGAAAGCATGAGCCCTTGTGCTGTTCCAGTGATTCTAGTTCCCAAGAAGGATGGAACATGGAGGATGTGTGTTGACTGTCGAGCCATCAACAATATAACGGTAAAATATCGACATCCCATTCCTCGTTTAGATGACATGTTAGATGAATTGCATGGTTCTTGTGTGTTTTCCAAAATTGATCTTAAAAGTGGGTATCATCAGATACGTATGAAAGAAGGGGATGAGTGGAAAACTGCTTTTAAAACTAAACATGGATTGTATGAGTGGTTAGTCATGCCTTTTGGACTAACTAATGCACCTAGCACTTTCATGCGTTTAATGAATCATGTATTGCGTGCTTTCATTGGAAAATTTGTGGTTGTGTATTTTGATGATACTCTTATTTATAGTAAGAATTTGCATGACCATGTTTTGCATTTGCATTCTGTTTTGGATGTTCTTAGGAAACAGAGTTTATATGCTAACCTCAGTAAGTGTACTTTCTGCACCGATAAGCTTGTTTTCCTAGGCTTTGTTGTAAGTGCTACAGGTATTCAGGTGGATGAAGAAAAGATCAAAGCCATCCAAGAGTGGCCGACCCCTACAACTATAGGTAATGTTAGAAGTTTTCATGGACTTGCTAGCTTCTACAGGAGGTTTGTGAAAAATTTTAGCACCATCGCCGCACCTCTTACAGAAGTTATAAAAAAGAATGTGATATTTAAATGGGGTGAAGCTCAAGAGGAGGCATTTCAGCTACTGAAATACCAGCTTACTCATGCTCCTTTACTTGTTTTGCCTAACTTTTCTAACACTTTTGAAGTTGAATGTGATGCTTCTGGAATAGGTATTGGCGCTGTTCTTATGCAGGATGGGAGACCGCTTGCATACTTTAGCGAAAAGCTAAGTGGGGCTGCCCTCAATTACCCCACCTATGACAAAGAATTGTATGCACTAGTGCGTGCTTTAGAAACATGGCAGCACTATTTGTGGCCAAAGGAGTTTGTGATTCGCACAGATCATGAATCCTTGAAACATTTGAAAGGCCAACACAAGCTCAACAAGAGACATGCAAGATGGGTTGAGTTCATTGAGACATTTCCTTATGTCATTCGCTATAAACAAGGTAAGGAGAATGTGGTTGCTGATGCCCTTTCTCGCAGGTATGCCCTAATCTCAACTCTTGATGCTAAATTACTTGGGTTTGAACACATAAAGGAGCTGTATTCTGCTGACCATGATTTTGGGGAAATTTATGGTGTTTGTGAAAAATCTGCTGAAGGAAAATTTTATAGGCATGAGGGTTTCTTGTTTAGGGAGCATAGGTTGTGTGTACCTAATTGTTCTTTGAGAGATTTGCTAGTTAGAGAGTCCCACGGGGGAGGGTTGATGGGACATTTTGGAGTTGCTAAGACCCTAGCTATGTTGCAAGAGCACTTCTTTTGGCCCCACATGAAACGAGATGTTGAGCGAATTTGTGGTAGGTGTGTCACTTGTAGGCAAGCTAAATCAAGAGTTCAGCCAAATGGCCTTTACACACCCCTACCTATCCCTAGTTCACCATGGGTTGACATTTCAATGGATTTTGTGTTGGGTTTACCTAGAAGTAAGCGTGGGAGGGATTCAATCTTTGTGGTTGTAGACAGATTTTCTAAGATGGCTCATTTTATTCCATGTCATAAAACTGATGATGCCTCTAACGTTGCAGATTTGTTCTTTAGGGAGATTGTGAGATTACATGGTATGCCTAGAACAATTGTATCAGATAGGGATGCCAAGTTCTTAAGCTATTTTTGGAAAACATTGTGGGGAAAACTTGGGACAAAACTATTATTTTCTACTACTTGTCACCCTCAAACCGATGGTCAAACAGAAGTAGTTAATAGGACCCTATCCACCTTGTTGAGGGCTATCATAAGTAAAAATATTAAGACTTGGGAAGATTGTTTGCCACATGTTGAGTTTGCTTATAATCGTTCAATGCATTCTGCTACTAAATTTTCACCATTTGAAATTGTTTATGGTTTTAATCCTCTAACTCCTTTGGATTTATCACCTTTACCTGTTTCTGAGCATTTGAATTTAGATGGTGAGAAGAAGGCAGAATTTGTGAAGAAAATCCATGAGAGGGCGCGACTCAACATAGAGAGAAGGACTGAACAATACATTAAGCAAGCTAACAAGGGTCGTCATAAGCAGGTTTTTGAGCCCGGTGATTGGGTATGGTTACACATGAGGAAAGAGCGATTCCCAACACAAAGGCGTTCAAAATTGCTACCTCGAGGAGATGGTCCATTTCAAGTACTTGAAAGGATCAATGACAATGCCTACAGACTCGATTTACCAGGTGAGTATAATGTTAGTGCTACTTTTAATGTTTCTGATTTGAGTCCTTTTGATGCAGGTGACGATTTGAGGTCAAATCCTTCTAAAGAGGGGGGGAATGATGAGGACACCAAGACCCAAGTATCAAGTCAAGTTCCAGTTGGTCCAGTGACGAGGGCACGAGCCAAGAGATTCAAGGAAGAACTTAACAGCCTAGTCCACAAAGTCCTAAAACAAGAGGAGACCGTGGTCAACAATGAAGGAGAACAAAGACTTGTCTTACTCATCAAAGTTGACTGAGTTTAGGAGCTTAATGAGTCTTTTTATTTTAGTCACGTTTTTTAGTCTTTGTTTATTTTGTGATAAGTCAAACATTTGACTTGTGTGAGTCCAATAGTCCTTTTTGTCTTTAATTTTCGGTTTTCATGAGGAAGACAAAAGGCTTGTCTTTAATTTCGATTTTCATTAGGAAGACAAAGGGGCTGTCCTTAATTTTTCGGTTTCATTAGGAAGACCAAGAGTCTTGTTTTCATGTAATTTTCGTCCTTATAAGGACTGCCAAAACAATGTGAAAAATCAGATTATGTTGAATGAAATTGTGAGTTTATTTCTTCTTGAGTTCTTGAAGAAACTTTTGAACTTATCAAGGAGATTCCTTGTGGCGTTCATCCTGACTTATCAAACGGATTCCATCCCCGTTTGTGGCGTCTTCCTCATACCAAGGTTCGTGCTTGGCTAAGCATTGGGTCGCGGTTCCATTCCAATCTCGTGTGTTCTTGGTGGCTGTTCCATATTTGGTGTCGGGTTTCGTCACACTTGTTGGCGTGGTTCGTATCAAAAACCATTTTAACCCTAGCACATTTATGGTTTAGTGACACGTTTTGACTAAATGACTTGATTAGCAAGTCCTGCACCTTTACAAGTACACAGTGTAGCGGTCCTGGCTATCCAGGGCGTTACAACTTGGTATCAGAGCGTCCTACGTTTAAGGGTTCCTGAAGACTGGCTGGACATGTACATTTGCTGCTAGAGACAAGCTCGATTCAGGGTTTGGTAATGTGTATGCTTATATGCCTGGAATGAACTATGATTGTTGATATCTGTTGGATTAATAGGGAGCATGAGATACTGATAGGACCTGGCCCTTGACTATTGTGTGAGAACATTGAGGCATGTTTTATTAGCATCGTCGTGTATGTAAATGAATATTTGGAAGATTAATTGCATATTGTGTATGGGTGAATGCTTGTTTCATAGCTATTGTGTGATGAGATTGGGGCATGCTTATTAGTAATTGGTGCATGTGGATAAATGCCTATATGTTGATTGTTTGTGATTGGTTATGCACCATTGGTGAACTTCGGAGAAGCTTTTACCCTGTCATCATGGTCTGATTGCCGAGTCGTTGATTGCAGATTCACTTGGATAGCTATGCGTCCAAGTAAGTCTACGCGATTAGCCGGCACTAGATCTGGGACCGGGGGTGATGACCAGGGCCAGATTCCTCCGCCAGTCCCTGAGAACTGGTAGCAACTCATGGCAGATATGCAGGCTCGGTTGTAGAGCCAGGATGAACAGACTCGCCTTCTGCGACAGCAGGCTCCATCAGGGAGTGCTGCCCCTATTGTACCACCTGCAGTGGTACCAGCTGTACAGTCTGGGGAGGTTGGGAATAGGTGGGAGCCGTTATATTAGCGGTTTAGGAAGCAGCAACCCCCAATCTTTGAAGGGGGACCTGATCCACTGAAGGTCGAGCAATTGCTGACTATGATTACTACTATTATGGATTTCATGAGAGTAGAGGGGCATGATAGAGTGGCTTGTGCGACTTATATGTTGAGAGAGGATGCCCGCATCTGGTGGGAAGTGGCATCGCAGACCAGGGAAGTTACCGCTTTGAGTTGGGAAGGCTTCAGAGACTTGTTCAGTTATAAATACTACAATGTTGCCGTCAGGGCAGCAAAAGTTAATGAGTTCGTGGGTTTGGTGCAGGGCAATGATACGAACCACACCAACGATTGTAGTGAAACCCGACACCAAATATGGCAGCCACCAAGAACACACGAAATTGGAATGAAGAATCGCGACCCAATGCTTAGCCAAGCATGAACCTTGGTATGAGGAAGACGCCACAAACGGGGATGGGAATCCGTTTGATAAGTCAGGTTGAACGCCACAAGGAACCCCTTGATAAGTTCTAATAGTTTCTTCAAGAACTCAAGAAGAAAAACTCACAAATTTCATTTCACATAATCTACCTTTCCCAAACGTTTACAAGGCCTAATATAGCCGAAAATTACATCAAAAACAAGCCCCTTTGTCTTCCTAATGAAAAACTGAAAATTACATCAAGACAAGCCCCTCTTTGTCTTCCTAATGAAAACCGAAAATTACAAAAAAAAAGACTATTGGACTCACACAAGTCAAGTGTTTGACTTTTCACAAAATAAACAAAGACTAAATAAAAACGTGATTAAGTGACTGATTAAAATAAAAATACAAGATGCCAAAATCCAATAAGACTCATTACAAGAAGCTAAATATTGATCAAGCTCCTAAACTGGTGTCCTCATCATTCCCCCCCTCTTGACTTGGATCAACTGGAACTTGACTTGGATCTTTAATCTTGGTGTCCTCATCAGGCAATATGACCGTTACTGAATATGCCCTAAAATTTGATAGACTTGCGAAATTTGTACCAGATCTTGTGCTTACTGATGCTGCTAGGCAAGATAGATTTATTAGGGGGCTTAATGCTATGATAGCCCGGGATGTTAGGATTACAACGGTACCTGGAGGAACAACTTATGCCTAGGCCGTTGAGAAGGCTCTTACGGCAGAGGAAGCGGAGAACAGGATTTGGAAAGAAAGTGCGGTGAGACGCGATGGCCGCAGAGTGGTGTCTCCTTATTCAGGGGCAGGTAGGGGCGGAGGCCCCAGTGACTTCAAGAGAAAGACTCCTGACACTTCGATCGCTGCTGGTCCTGATAGGAGGGGTCGGGGTGGACAGGGTGGCCGTCAGGGTGGCGGCGAGGCATGGTGGATCTATCCGGAGTGCCCAAGGTGTAGAAGACGTTATCTGGGCAAGTGTCGGGCCAAGGCTTGCTTTGTGTGCGGAACAGTGGGGCATCTCAGGAAAGACTGCCCAACAGTGAAGAAAGGTGAAGTAGGAAAGGTGGATAGCTTGACTCCAGCTCGAGTATTCACCTTAACTTAGGCAGAGGTCGAGGCTAGTCCCTCGGTAGTGACAGGTTAGCTTTCTAGCGTTGGCACTCCTTTTACTGTATTGATTGATTCTGGTGGTACACACTCCTTTGTTTCTAGTAAAGTGATTGATAGATTGTGTAGACCTAGTGAATATCAGACTGCAGGGTTTGGGACTTTATTGCCTACAGGGGAACTGGTAGTTTCTAGGAGATGGATTAGGGCATTGCCAGTGATGGTTGATAATAGAGAACTTTTGGTGGATCTGATTGAGTTAGATATGGAGGATTTTGATATGATCTTAGGGATGGATTGGTTGGTCAGGTATGGAGCTACTATTGACTGCAGGAAGAAGATGGTGACTTTTGAGCCTGAGGGCGAGGATCCTTTTGTCTTTGTGGGTGCGGTGTCTGGACCCCGTGTACCCATGATTTCAGCATTGAGAGCCAGAGACTTGTTACAGGGTGGGTGTATAGGTTTTCTGGCTAGTGTTGTCGATACTACAAGGGTTATGCCAGCAGGGCCGAGAGAGACCAGATTGGTGTGCGAGTTCTTAGACGTATTTCCTGAGGATCTACTAGGGTTACCGCTGCACAGGGAGATTCAGTTTGAGATTGAGTTAGCACCAGGGACGGAACCTGTATCACGGGCACCATATAGGATGGCACCAGCAGAGTTGAAGGAATTGAAGATACAGTTGCAAGAACTTCTGGATTTGGGATTCATCAGGCTTAGTTATTCTCCATGGGGCGCTCCAATGTTGTTTGTTAAGAAGAAGGATGGGACTCTGAGGATGTGAATAGACTACAAAGAATTGAACAAGTTGACTATCAAGAATAAGTACCCTCTACCAAGGAATGATGACTTGTTCGATCAGCTGCAGGGAAAGACGATGTTCTCAAAGATTGATCTTCGATCTAGTTATCACCAGCTGAGGATCAAAGATGAGGATATACTGAAGACGGCCTTTTGAACACGGTATGGGCACTATGAGTTTTTGGTCATGTCGTTTGGTTTGACCAACGCCCCGGCAATCTTTATGGATTTGATGAATAGGGTGTTCAGGGACTTCTTGGATCAGTTCATCATTGTCTTCATCGACGACATCTTGGTTTACTCCAGTTCAGAGGCAGAGCATGAGCAGCATCTTCGACAGGTTTTACAGAGGTTAAGGGAGCGTCAGTTATACGCCAAGTTTAAGAAGTGTGAGTTTTGGTTGCCAGATGTGACTTTTCTTGGGCATATAGTTGGAGCAGAAGGGATTAAGGTGGATCCGTCCAAGGTAGAAGCAGTAAGAGATTGGCCGAGGCCAAGGAACGCCTCGGAAGTGCGGAGTTTCCTTGGGTTGGCAGGCTATTACAGGCGGTTTGTAGAGGGATTTTCAAAGATTTCTTCACCGATGACAGAGCTGACGAGGAAGAATCAAAAGTTTGTTTGGTCAGAGCAGTGTGAGAACAATTTCCAAGAGTTAATGCGACGACTTATTTCTGCACCTGTGCTGAGTCTTCCTTCGGAGGAAGGAAAGTTCGTAGTCTATTGTGATGCATCGAGGATGGGTTTAGGTTGTGTGCTGATGCAGAATGAGAAAGTTATAGCTTATGCATCGTGGCAGTTGAAGGAGTATGAGCAGCGGTATCCTACTCATGACTTGGAATTAGCAGCAGTGGTATTCGCACTGAAGGTGTGGCGACATTACCTGTATGGGGAAAAGTGCGAGATATACACTAACCATAAGAGTTTGAAATACTTCTTCACTCAGAAGGATCTGAACATGAGGCGGAGGCGTTGGTTGGAGCTGGTTAAGGATTATGATTGTGATATCCTTTACCACCCTGGGAAGGCCAATGTGGTGGCAGATGCATTGAGTAGGAGGGCCCCAGGAAAATTGTATAGTTCCACCCAGATCTCGAGGGAGTTAGCTGATGAGATGGCCAAGGCAAAGATAGATTGGTAGTAGGCCAGTTAGCTAATATTACCTTGCAATCGACCCTGTTAGAGCGGATCAAGGAGGGACAACTAGTGGATGCGTAGTTGCAAGATGTTAGGCAGCATGTCTTAGCAGGGACAGCTAGGGATTATTCTATTTCTGAGACTGGTATGCTTTGATATCAGGGACGGATTTGTGTTCCGGCAGATGAGGGGATCAGACAGGAGATGATACGAACCACACCAACGATTGTGGTGAAACCCGACACCATATATGGCAGCCACCAAGAACATACAAAATTGGAATGAAGAACCGCGACCCAATGCTTAGCCAAGCACGAACCTTGGTATGAGGAAGACGCCACAAACGGGGATGGGAATCCGTTTGATAAGTCAGGTTGAACGCCACAAGGAACCCCTTGATAAGTTCTAATAGTTTCTTCAAGAACTCAAGAAGAAAAATGATGAGGACACCAAGACTAAAGATCCAAGTCTAGTTCCAGTTGGCCTGGTGACGAGGGCGCGAGCCAAAAGCCTCAGTTTAGGAGCTTGATGAGTCTTATTGTATTTTGTCATCTTATATTTTTATTTAGTCTTTGTTTATTTTTTGTGAAAAGTCAAACATTTGACTTGTGTGATTCCAATAGTCCTTTTGTCTTTAAATTCGGTTTTCATTAGGAAGACAAAAGGCTTGTTTTTAATTTCAGTTTTCATTAGGAAGACAAAAGGTTGTCTTGGCTTGTCTTTAATTTTCGGTTTTTAGGAAGACAAAGGGGCTTGTCTTGATGTAATTTTCGGCTATATAAGGCCTTGAAAACATTTGGAAAAAATCAGATTATATTGAATGAAATTCTGAGTTTATTTCTTCTTGAGTTCTTGAAGAAACTTTTGAACTTATCAAGGAGATTCCTTGTGGCGTTCATCCTGACTTATCAAACGGATTCCATCCCCGTTTGTGGCGTCTTCCTCATACCAAGGTTCGTGCTTGGCTAAGCATTGGGTCGCGGTTCCATTCCAATCTCGTATGTTCTTGGTGGCTGTTCCATATTTGGTGTCGGGTTTCGTCACACTTGTTGGCGTGGTTCGTATAAAAAAACTCACAAATTTCATTTCATCATAATCTGCCTTTCCCAAATGTTTACAAGGCCTAATATAGCCAAAAAATTACATCAAACAAGCCCCTTTGTCTTCCTAATGAAAACCAAAAATTAAAGACAACCCCTTTGTCTTCCTAATGAAAACCGAAAATTAAAGACAACCCTTTGTCTTCCTAATAAAAACCGAAAATTAAAGACAAAAGGACTATTGGACTCACACAAGTCAAATGTTTGACTTTTCACAAAATAAACAAAGACTAAATAAAAAACGTGATTAAAAATAAAAAGACAAGATGACAAAATACAATAAGACTCATTACAAGAGGCTAAATATTGATCAAGCTCCTAAACTGAGTCTTTTGGCTCGCGCCCTCGTTACCGGACCAACTGGAACTATACTTTGATCTTTAGTCTTAGTGTCCTCATTAGGAGATACTAGATGAGTCTCACACTACGTCATAATCACTTCATCCAGGTACCACAAAGATGTATTAGGATCTACGGACATTATATTGGTGGCCTGGGATAAAGAAGGATGTAGTAGAGTATGTGGCCAGATGTTTGACATGTCAGCAGGTAAAGGCTGAGCATCAGCAACCAGCGGGATTGCTTCAGCCTTTGGGTATCCCAGAGTGGAAGTGGGAGGACATCACGATGGATTTTGTGGGAGGACTACCCAGGATAGTGGGACTTTGTGACTCGGTGTGGGTGATAGTGGACATGTACACTAAGTCAGCTCATTTTCTGCCAGTGAAGTCGATGTACTCAATGGAACAATATGCAGAGTTGTATGTGAGGGAGATAGTCCATCTCCATGGGGTTCCAAAGTCTATTATATCTGATCGAGACCCTATCTCTACCTCCAAGTTTTGGGGAACTCTGCAGAGAGCCATGGGGACTTAGTTGAATTTTAGCACGGTTTTTCATCCTCAGACTGACGGACAGTCTGAGAGGACGTTTCAGGTATTGGAGGACATGCTTAGGGCGTGTGTAATTGACTTCGAGGGATCTTGGAGTAAATATCTTTCGTTGATCGAATTCTCGTATAATAACAGTTACCAATCCACGATTGGAGTGGCTCCTTACAAGATGTTATATGGAAGGAAGTGTAGATCACCCATTCATTGGGATGAGATGGGTGAGAGAAGGTATTTGGGGCCAGACATGGTTCAGAAGACCAATGAGGCTATTGAGAAGATTCGAGCCAGAATGCTTGCTTCGCAGAGTAGACAGAAAAGCTACGTTGATCCTAAGCGTAGGGACGTGGAGTTCCAGGTTGGGGACCATGTGTTTCTGCGAGTTTCACCACTGAGAGGGGTGAGGAGATTTGGAGTAAAGGGCAAGCTGAGCCCTCAGTTTGTTGGACCTTTTGAGATTTTAGAAAGGATTGGACAGGTGGCATACAGGTTGGCTTTGCCACCGTCGTTGTCAGGAGTTCATGATGTATTCCATGTCTCCATGTTGCGGGAGTATGTTTCAGATATGACACATGTGCTAAAGTATGAGGACTTAGAGTTGCAGACAGACTTGTCTTATGAAGAGCGACCAATTCAAATTTTGGATCGAAAGGACAAAGTCTTACGGAATAAGACAATTCCGTTAGTGAAAGTGTTGTGCACAAATAGCAAGGTCGAGGAAGTGACCTGGGAGTTAGAGACAGCGATGCGGGATCAGTATCCCGAGCTATTCAGGTAAATTTCGAGGACGAAATTCTCAGTAGGAGGGGATAGTTGTAACGACCCAAAATCACTAATATGGCTTAAGGGCCTTGATTAGTGTGCCAGGAGGGCATAATTGGTTTATGTGTGAATTTATTGATTTAATGCATGATTACATGGTAAGCATGCTTGTATGATTATATGATTATAGATGTGGTTAAATGTTATGTTTGTGAGAACCACATTATTATGTGGGTAAATCTGCAGCGGGCGACTTGAGGCGATCCTAGGGAGCTAGATAGCGGGAAAGTCACAACGGGGCCTAATGTTTGACTTTGGACAAGTCAAGGGGTATTTCAGGTATCGGGTGGTTATTTAGATTACCGGGTTATGAAAATAAATAATTGGAGATATATTTGAGGTTAGGAAGTCTAGGTGGGAATATTGGGGAATTTTACCATTTTTCCCTCGGGGACGTTTCCGGTACCCCGAGCTTTGGGATCAGCTTAATTGCCTAAGGATAGACTTAAGGAGCTACAGAAAATAGTAGAACATAAAATAGACCGACTCTTTCCTCTTCCTCTCTTTCTCTCTCAAAGGAAAAGCATAGAACATAGGATTGTGGCTGGAATTCTAAAGATTAAAGCTGGCAGTTAGAGGATTAGCTCAAGGATTGTCAAAGGAACTTAATCAAGGTTGAGGTAAGCATTGAATCCCATTTTCTGTGGTTGAAATTATGTGATTTTGAGTGTGTTCTAAGAGGTTTTGGGTTTTTGGATTTGAAGATTAAATTGAGCTAGAACCTTGGAAGTTAGCCCAAAAAGCTCTTGGAGGATTGGTTCTGCAGTTGAGGTAGGCTCGAATTTAAGGTTTAATGGCTGAGTTATAGTGTTTCCATGGCTGGGTTTTGTGTTCTTGAGTTAGAAAGTTTCAGTGATTGAAATAGGTTTTTGATGGGTTTCTAGTATAGGTTTCAGCTGGGTTGTGTTGCTGGAATCTTGTGGGAAGTTTTGGGTAATTGAGTTGTGGAATTGGGGTTGTTTTGGGTGAGTTTGCATGAGGTTTGAGAGTAAAAATGGAGGTTTTTCTGGGTTCGAAGGGGTCGGGCCGCAACATAGTTCTTGGTGAGCCGCGACCCTTCGAAGCTGATGTGTGCTGAGGAAGGAGGGCGGGCCGCGGCATGGTTTGAGTAGGGCTGCGACCCTTGTCTGTTTTTGGGCATTAGGAGGCCTCTGGTTGGGGCCATGCCGCGGCATGGGTGGCTAATGCCGCGACCCTTAAGAGCTTTTGGGAGTTTGAGATTCTAGGCTTGGGAATTTAACCTAGGGTGCTCGGGATTGAATCTTTTACCATGTTTGGTGAAGATCAATGTTCCAGAGACTAGACCTTTGTCTAGAAGCTTTTTTAAGATTGTTGATGGTATCCTTTTTCTTGGTTGTGACTAGGTGCTAAGCTAGGGCTCGGGGATCGGATCGCGCTCAAGGAGCATTGCTCGTAGCTAGTACACTTGGAAGCCAAAGGTAAGAAAACTGCACTCGATTGTGTATTTGAAACGGGACTAAGGGTTCCCTAATATGTGAGCTTTGAAAGGATGGTATTATGCCATGTAAACAGTAAACCAATGGCCTAAGAGTGCCAAAGGTTACACTTGCGCATAGGGCGTGACTCGACCACTGGTAGCCGAGGACAGCTTATCATTATGCACTGAGCTCGGTTTAAGTGGGCCGGAGTCAGTGGGGTAAACAGAGGGTGCGGCCTAAGTTGTCGGCCCTAGTTATCACGAGACTTGACTGTTATTAATGATTGGTTGCATCTTTGATTCTGATTACATGCTATGTGATTAAAGTGGAATGTTAAATGTTTGATCATGCTTAATGGGTTATTTATCTGTTATTGTTGTCTGTGAGGTATATTATGTTTTCTTGCTGGGCCTTGGCTCATGGGTGCTACGTGGTGCAGGTAAAGGCAAGGGCAAACTTGATCAACCCTGATTTGGAGAGCTCTGCGAGCGGAATGTACATGACCAGCTGATCAGCTGCCACAGTTGTGAGGATAGCAGGAACAGAGGAGTTATAATGTCTATTTTGGCCTTAGAGTGGCTGACGATAGTCTGTATTTTGGAAATTTTGTAAACTTACTTTTAAACACTGTTCCTTTTTGGGATCCCATATGTAAATCTGTTTGAATATATGAAATGTATCTTTTGAGACCAAAACCATTTTAACCCTAGCACATTTATGGTTTAGTGACACGTTTTGACTAAATGACTTGATTAGCAAGTCCTGCACCTTTACAATTACACAGTGTAGCGGTCTTGGCTATCCAGGGCGTGATACGAACCACGCCAACAAGTGTGACGAAACCCGACACCAAATATGGAACCGCGACCCAATGCTTAGCCAAGCACGAACCTTGGTATGAGGAAGACGCCACAAACGGGGATGGAATCCGTTTGATAAGTCAGGATTGAACGCCACAAGGGATACCCTTGATAAGTTCGGATAGTCTCTTCAAGAACTCAAGAAGAAAACTCACAAATTCATTCAACATAATCTGATTTTTTCCAAATGTTTTCAAGGCCTAATATAGGCGAAAATTACATCAAGACAAGCCCTTTGTCTTCCTAAAGCAAAACCGAAATTTAAAAAAAACAAGCCTTTTGTCTTCCTAATGAAAACCGAAATTAAAGACAAGCCTTTTGTCTTCCTAATGAAAACCGAAAAGTAAAGACAAAAGGACTCTTGGACTCACACAAGTCAAGTGTTTGACTTTTCACAAAATAAACAAAGACTAAATAAAAAATACAAGATGAAAAAATACAATAAGACTCGTCAAGCTCCTAAACTGAGTCTTTTGGCTCGCGCCCTCGTCACCAGACCAACTGGAACTAGACTTGGATCTTTAGTCTTGGTGTCCTCATCAGGGCGTTACACAAATATTCATTCACAAGCAATAGCAATGCTTATCAGCACGCCTCAATCTCATCACACAATAGTCAAGGGCCAGGCCCTATCTGTTTCTCATGCTCCCTATAGTCATACAACATAATACATTCATATTTCAATCAAGAACTTATGCACATAATTTCATGTAATCAATTCCAAAACCCTGAGTCGAGCATGTCTTTAGTGGCGAGTGTACATGTCCAACCTATCTTCAGGAACCCTTAAACCTAGGACACTCTAATACCAAGTTGTAACGCAATGGATAACCAAGACCGTTACACTGTGTGTTTGAAATAGTGCGATGCTTGCTGATGAGGACACCAAGACTAACGATCCAAGTCTAGTTCCAGTTGGTTTGGTGACGAGGGCGCGAGCCAAAAGACTCAGTTTAGGAGCTTGATGAATCTTATTGTATTTTGTCATCTTGTATTTTTTATTTAGTCTTTGTTTGTTTTTGTGAAAAGTCAAACACTTGACTTGTGTGAGTCCAAGAGTCCTTTTGTCTTTATTTTTCAGTTTTCATTAGGAAGACAATAGGCTTGTCTTTATTTTTCGGTTTTCATTAGGAAGACAAAAAGGCTTGTCTTTATTTGTCGGTTTTCATTAGGAAGACAAAATGTTGTCTTTAATTTTCGGTTTTTAGGAAGACAAAGGGTCTTGTCTTGATGTAATTTTCGGCTATATAAGGCCTTGAAAACATTTGGAAAAATCAGATTATGATGAAATGAAATTTTGTGAGTTTTTTCTTCTTGAGTTCTTGAAGAAACTATTGAACTTATCAAGGGGTTCCTTGTGGCGTTCAACCTGACTTATCAAACGGATTCCCATCCCCGTTTGTGGCGTCTTCCTCATACCAAGGTTCGTGCTTGGCTAAGCATTGGGTCGCAGTTCTTCATTCCATTTCGTGTGCTCTTGGTGGCTGTTCCATATTTGGTTTCGGGTTTCATCACAATGTTGGTGTGGTTCGTATCAGTTACGGTCCAAGAGCTTTCCTATAGTCAAAGTCCTATGGAGCAATAGTTCTGAACGCGAGGCAACGTGGGAGTTGGAAGAGGACATGCAGAGCCGGTATCCGGAGTTATTTGGTAAGTAAATTTCGAGGACGAAATTCTTTTTAGTAGGGGAGAATTGTAGAGTCCAAGAACTTTACTTAACTAATTGTTTAGTAGTGTTATCTTTGTTACTATGGATTTTTGGTTCAGACCGGGAATTATTTGGACACTCATAGTAGTACTTATAGATTTTCTAAGTTTAATCTATAGTTTAAGAATATTAAGTATAACCTAAGGTTTGATTAATGTGACTGATATTAAGGATTATATTTATTATATTATAAGGTTTAGACATCAACCAATAGGATTTTAAGCACATGTTATGAATGGTGATTAAGGATTAAAGATTTTTGAGGATTTAATTTAATAAGGAGTAAAGTTTAAATGCTATAGGGTCAGTCAGCAGCTTTGAGTACGTTGAGGGCTTAGTCAAGGCTGTTTACTCCATTCAAACTTAGCTAAAAATGTGTAATTTCGTGTTTAAATATTCAGCGTGTGCCGATATATCGCAGCTATAGGGGGCGATATATCGCAGCACGTAGATACGGAAAACACGAATCGATGCACGGTCGCCTCGGGAACAATGGTCCAGGCGATATATCGCCTATAGGGGGCGATATATCGCCTCCTCCAGCATATGTTCAAACATTTTTTAATTCTTTTCCTTTCAGCCATTCAAACTCCTTCAACAGTCCAGCATCTTTTGAACGAGTCTTCAGCCTCTGCTGAACGATTATTCAAATGATTTTCACCTAAAAAGCCATTATTTTTATTCAAGTAAAATCAAGATACTTTCATTCCCAAACTCTATAAATAGGACCTAGTACCCAGCCATTATTCACCATTTGCTCTAAGTTCAGAAGCTGCTAGTGTTAAGTGAGTGTGAGAGTGTAAACACTTGGTTTGGGAAAAACTATAAGCTTCAACATCATAAGCTTATCAAACACTTTGGGAAGTGAGTTCTATAGTATTTCGGTGGAGGTTAGATTGATCTTGCAAATCTTTGAGGTAAACCCGAAACTCTATTTCATTTATTTCATGTTATTTCCTTTCTCAAAACCTTCTACTCAGTCCCCTAACCTCATTCTTATTTTGGTTAGGGAATCCAAGTTCTTAAGCATATAAGTCGGTAAGTATGTTCTTTTATGGTTTAGTCTTTCCATCTCTTTCATTTCATCTCCTTTCTTTAGACTCACTCTTTCTTATGGTTGTAGGAGTGTTCCAAAAAGTCCCAACTCAGTCCATTATATCCCGGTAACTTTGGTAAGGAAAATAGGCTAGAATCAATATGTTATGTGCTTATGTTATCTATATGTTTTATGTTATTAATGTGTTATGATATGTTTGTAGGCTTGGGCATATGACCCATATGACCTACTTAGCTAGTAGGACCCCACTAATCCCATGGGAATATGCTTGTTTAGTCTATGGGACCCCAAGTAATAATGGCCATTATAATAAGTGTATGTTATATGTATTATGTTAAGTCTTTATGTTTTTATGAAATTATGTATATGACTTTGTGTTAGATTTTCCTTGCTGGGCATTAGGCTCACTCCTTTCTGTTTATGTGCAGGAAAATAAGCTTAGAGGCGGTAAGATTCCTGACGCTTGGAGGATGTGTATCGATGATGAATGGAGTCAAGGGTCCGAGCGTTATTCGATTCGAGGATGTAGTCTCATTTTATGTTTTCTATGGTTTTATGTGTATTTTCCGCACCAATGATGTAATGTCTTTTATTTTAAATCATCTTTTGTTTTAAAGACAATGGGATCCCATAATCCTTCTTAGTATTCTGTTATTTGTAAATAACTCTTATTTTGCAAGTTACTCAATAAATTATGGTATTTTCGTAAAAATGTAAGTTTTATGTATAGTTTCGTTAATGGTCCAAATAGTCTAGAGTAGTGGGTCATTACAAGAATTTACCAGAGGAGCAAGTCAAAATAGTGGGAGACACGATGGATCTGATTTAAATGTGGGTCGACACTTTGCAAGTAAGGATGAATTGAGTTATTATCTTAGCTAGCGTTCCAACTAGGGGATATTTTATAGATTAGTTCAAAAGTTTATAATTAATAAGGTCCGAGGTAGTGAGTTGTTAGTATAACGAGAGATAAAGAAAGCTGTTAGAGAGACATAAAACAAATCTAGGCCCTATACATTCTTAAAATCTGGAAATAAGCCATTAGAATTCCAAATGGTGGATACTTTAACAATTCTCTTTAATATTTGATTCAATAAATCTCGAACTAGGGACTTGTGGGTTAAACTAGTGAAAAAAAATGTTGTAGGGATAGATAAAACCAATTGTTGCCCAATACATTAAAAAAATGTTCAAAGATGTTAGTAGCATTCCATGAAGTGGTTATTTTACCGATTTCTGCACAAATTTGGAATTAATAAGGTCCGAGGTAGTGAGTTGTGAGTATAACGAGAGACAAAGAAAGATATTAGAGAGACATAAAACGAATCGGGACCCGCTACAATCTTTTATACACGAAATAAGCCATTAGAATTCAAAATAGTGGATATTTTAACAATTTTCTTTCAAATTTGATTAATATAAATCCCGAACAAGCGACTTGTGGGTATAACGTGTGAAAAAGAATAGAATTAGGGTTAGATAAAACCAATTGTTGCCCTACACACCCAAAAATGTTCCAAAGATGTAACTAGCGTTCCAACTAGGGGATATTTTATAGATTAGTTCAAAAGTTTAGAATTAATAAGGTCCGAGGTAGTGAGTTGTGAGTATAACGAGAGACAAAGAAAGCTGTTAGAGAGACATAAAACAAATCTAGGCCCTATACATTCTTAAAATCTGGAAATAAGCCATTAGAATTCCAAATGGTGGATACTTTAACAATTCTCTTTAATATTTGATTCAATAAATCTCGAACTAGGGACTTGTGGGTTAAACTAGTGAAAAAGAAATGTATTAGGGATAGATGAAACCAATTGTTGCCCAATACATTAAAAAATGTTCAAAGATGTTAGTAGCATTCCATCAAGTGGTTATTTTACCGATTTCTGTACAAATTTTGAATTACTAAGGTCCGAGGTAGTGAGTTGTGAGTATAACGAGAGATAAAGGAAGATATTAGAGAGACATAAAATGAATCGGGCCCCGCTACATACTTAAATACACAAAATAAGCCATTGGAATTCAAAATAGTTGATATTTTAACAATTTTCTTTCAAATTTGATTCAATAAATCCCGAACAAGCGACTTTTGGGTATAACGTGGGAAAAAGAATAGAATTAGGGTTAGATAAAACCAATTGTTGCCCTACACATCCAAAAATGTTCCAAAGAAGTAACTAGCGTTCCTACTAGGGGATATTTTACAGATTAGTTCAAATGTTTAGAATTAATAAGGTCCGAAGTAGAGAGTTGTGAGTAGAACGAGAGACAAAGAAAGCTGTTAGAGAGACATAAAACAAATCTGGGCCCTATACATTCTTAAAATCTGGAAATAAGCCATTAGAATTCGAAATAGTGGATACTTTAACAATTCTCTTTCATATTTGATTCAATAAATCTCGAACTAGGGACTTGTGGGTTAAACTAGTGAAAAAGAAATGTAGTAGGCATAGATAAAACCAATTGTTGCCCAATACATTAAAAAATGTTCAAAGATGTTAGTAGCATTCCATGAAGTGGTTATTTTACAGATTTCTGCATAAATTTTGAATTAATAAGGTCCGAGGTAGTGAGTTGTGAGTATAACGAGGGATAAAGAAAGATATTAGAGAGACATAAAACGAATCGGGACCCGCTACATTCTTATATACACGAAATAAACCATTAGAATTCCAAATAGTGGATTTTTTAACAATTTTCTATCAAATTTGATTCAATAAATCCCGAACAAGCGGCTTGTGGGTTTAACGTGTGAAAAAGAATAGAATTAGGGTTAGATAAAACCAATTGTTGCCCTACACATCCAAAAATGTTCCAAAGATGTAACTAGCGTTCCAACTAGGGGATATTTTATAGATTAGTTCAAAAGTTTAGAATTAATAAGGTCCGAGGTAGTGAGTTGTGAGTATAACGAGAGATAAAGAAAGCTGTTAGAGAGACATAAAGCAAATCTAGGCTCGATACAATCTTAAAATCTGGAAATAAGCCATTAGAATTCCAAATGGTGGATACTTTAACAATTCTCTTTAATATTTGATTCAATAAATCTCGAACTAATACCTTTCTTTTTCACTCGTTAAGGCCCCAAGTAACTAGCTCGGGAATTATTGAATCAAATTTCAATGAAAACTTGTGAAGTATCCACTAATTGGAAAGCAAGTGACTTCTTTTGGACATTTAAGAATGTCTAGGGCCACGATTTATTTTATCTCTCCCTAACATCTTTCTTTATCTCTCTCGGTAAACTCACAACTCACTACCTTGAAACTTATTGAATATAATTTGAGAAGTATTTTGTTAAATATCAGTAAATTGGAATGCTAGTTGCTTCTTGTGGACATTTTAGAATGTATAGAGCCACAATTCGTTTTACCTATTTCTAATACCTTTCTTTCTCACTCATAAAACCCACATGTCACTAGCTCGTGATTTATTGAATCATATTTGAAAAAAAAAATGGTAAAGTTCCCACGAATTGGAATGCTAGTGTATTGGGAAACGATTCGTTTCGTCTCTCTGTTATATCTTTCTTTATCTCTCGTTAAACTCACAACTCATTGCCTCGAAAATTATTGAATCTAAATTTGAGAACTAATTGGTAAAATATCAACTAGTTGGAATGCTTGTAGCTTCTTTAGAACATTTTGGAATGTATAGGGCAACAATTCATTTTATCTCTCCCCAATAACTTTCTTTTTCACTCGTTAAGCCCACAAGTCACTAGCTCAGAATTTATTGATTCAAATTTGATAGAAAGTTCGTGAAGTTTCCACTAATTAGAATGCTAGTGACTTCTTTGGGAAATTTAAGAATGTATAGGGCCAAGATTTGTTTTATCTCTCCCAAATATCTTTCTTTATCTCTCGGTAAACTCACAACTCACTACCTCGAAACATATTGAATCTAATTTTAGAAGTATTTGGTTAAATATCCACTAATTGGAATGCTAGTTGCTTCTTTGGGATAAGTTAGAATGTATAATAGTGCTACAATTCATTTTATCTCTCCCTAATACTTTTCTTTTTCACTCGCTAAACCCACTAGCAACTAGTTCGGAATTTGTTGATTCAAATATGAAAGAAAATTGGTGAATTATCCACTAATTGTAATGCTAATGGCTTATTTCGAACATCTAAGAATGTATAGTGCCACGATTCATTTTATCTCTAGTTAAACTTACAACTCATTACCACTGTAATGCCCCGACTAACTCTAGACATCGGACCATTAAAAACTACTAAACATAACTACTATTTTCGAATACAGAAAATAATAGAACTTCACTTAGAGTCCAAAATAAGGTACGAAATACAAAATATGGTATGTGTATCCATTATTTAGTACATAAAACATAAAATCATAACTTTAATAAATTGTAAAAAAAACTAAGTGCGGAAATACATAAATACATAAATCAAAACACCTAAAAACAACGTGATCCTCGATCTTCCAGCAGTCCATTCAATTCATTCATCCTCAATACACATGCCAAGCTGTCACGAATCCTTCTTGCCTTCCATGCTCATTTTCCTGCATCATTTAAAAAGAAAGGAATGAGCCTAATGCCTAGCAAGGAAAATTTACTAAAAACATATATGTCATAAATCATAAAACATAAGACTATCATAAAGCATATACTTTAAAACATATGACTATAAAAGCGTATATCATATAGGACTACAATATTAATGGCCATTAACTCATTAACGTGATATGTGATAAAACCATCTAGGTCCTCAGTCTACTAATCGAGGTAGGTTAGATCACAACTATAGTATATGATAACCCATCTAGGTCCTCTGTCTACTAATCGAGGTAGGGTAAATCATAACTCTAAACCATGAAAATAATAAAAATTCTTGGGGCTTGCTATCTAAGCAAGTCATATGCCCAAGTGACTGCAAAACATATATCATATCACATATCATATCATAGCATAAAACATACCATAGCATAAACATATAAACACATATAATCTAACCTATTTTCCTTACCAAAAACCGGGATATGGAGACAAGAACGAGATTTGGAATACTCCTAAAATCAATAGTAAACCATGAGTTTCTAAAGAAAAGGACATGAAAAAGAGAACTAAACCATCAAGGTAGAATCTTACCGAAAACCTTACATTTCAAAGAACTTAAACACCTAACCAAGAATCATAACAAAGAGTTAGGATCTGAATGAAAACTAAAGAACCATGAAGAACTGAACTTAAGGATAAGAATACTGATGAGGACATCAAGACTAACGATCCAATTCAAGTTCCAGCTGGTCCGATGATGAGGGTGCAAGCTAGGAGATTCAAAGAAGAGCTTAACAAATTAGTCAGGAGAATTCTACAACAGGAAGAGATCGAGTTCACTACTGAGGGTGAACAAGGGCTTGTGTTGCTCATCAAAGTTGATTAAGTTTAGGAGCTTGATTAAGATTTGGCTTCTTCATAACCTTACTTTAATTATTTGTTTTAGTTTGAACTATATTTTTTATGTTTTATTAGAGTCTTTGTTGGAGTCAAAGACATGTCTTCTGCCTAGGTTTTTTTTGGGCTTTTTCATTAAGGGTATTTTAGGGTTTTTATATGTCTAAAACCCTCTTTGTAATTTTCGACCATATAAGGTCTTGTGGACGGTTTGGAAGATAGATAGTTTTTGGTTAATGAAAAAAATTGTGAGATTTCTTCTTGAGTTCTTGAAGAAACTTTCGAACTTATCAAGGATTTCCTTGTGGCGTTCAAATCTGACTTATCAAATGGATAATCCATCCCCGTTTGTGGCGTCTTCACCATACCAAGGCTCGTGCTTTGCTAAGCATTGGGTCGCGGTTTCCATTCCAAATTTGAGCGTTCTTGGGTTGTTTTCCAGATTTGGTTCGGGTTTCGTCACAATTATTGGCGTGGTTCGTATCAGTTGGTACCAGAGCCTAGGTTCATACGGTTTGGCCTATCCTTTTCCTTGTTTTCTTTTCATTTCTTTGTTCAATTCGTGCGTTTGAATTAGGGTTTCTGAAAACCCTCTAATATTTTTTTTTTCTGAAATCATGAATTAGCGTTCTTATTGTGAAATCCAAATTTGCATTGAGTTTCTCTTGTTTCTTTTGTGAAATCCAAGTTGTCTTGTTTTTGAATCGTTGTAGTTCCACAAATTCTGATTCTCTTGTTTCTTGTAATTGCGTTTGAGAAATAAAAAAAAAAAGAAAAAAAGAAAGAAAGAAAGAAGAAGAAAAATCAAGGGGATCCGAAAAAAAAAAAATCACATGAGGGTCTTTCTTAAAATTTTTGGAAACCTCTCTTAAATTTTTTCTTTATAATCTTGTTCCTTATGGCCTAAAGAGGCTCTTTTGCCAAATCCTCACGCAAGTGTATCAAAAATCATCAGTTTTTTGCAAAAATATATATATTCGTTTGGTTTGTTTTGGTTTGATTTGCTACTTGAATCCTCCATAATATCGTTTGATTAGTTTTGAAAGAGCTTAAAGAAGAATACGAGTGGAAAAAAGGCAGAGGTGCGAGCTTATTTGAGGGTAAAAGCCATTGAAATTGAGTGAAACATGAGTGGATTTGAGTGCAAATATTGTTCGAGTGAAACACGTGAGGGAGTGTGGTGAGGTCTCTTATCCATATTGTTCTAACCTTATTTTGCAGATTTCCATCATGGCACAAAATCCAGAGAGAAATGCAAGCAATGAGATTCCACCACCTGTGGTTCCGGATCTACAAATCCAAGCATTAATGATGAGGGTGGAGTGTGAACAAATACATGAGAGGTTGGATAGGGTAGAAGAGGGAACGCAACGGAGGCCATGGAGGAACAGGGTGCAACAATGGGATGTTGAGGGTGACGGAGAGATTGGAGGGGAAGATTCAGATGAAGAGTTTGATAGGATGTCAGAGGGTAACCATAGGAGGTATGGCCGAGATAGAGAAGCTAGGAACTGGGTAGATAATAATTTGGGAAATATCAAGATGAGAATCCCCGCATTTCAAGGGAAGAGTGATCCCGAAGCATACCTTGAGTGGGAAAAGAAGGTGGAGTTGGTTTTCGATTGTCACAACTACTTCGAAGTGAAGAAGGTAAAACATGCTGCGATTGAACTTACTGATTATGCTATTGTTTGGTGGGATCAATTGTGCATCAACAGGAGGCAAAATGGAGATCGTTTGATTGAGACTTGGGATGATATGAAGAGGGTGATGAGGCGACATTTTGTACCAGCTCATTACTATCGGGATCTATACCTTAAGTTGTAGGGTCTTCATCAAGGTTACAAGAGTGTTGATGAGTATTACAAAGAGATGGAGATGGCTATGATTAGAGCCAATGTGGAAGAAGATCGGGAGGCAACAATGGCAAGGTTTTTGAATGGGTTGAACCGAGAGATTGCTAATACAATTGAGCTACACCATTATGTGGAATTGGAAGATTTGGTGCATATGGCAATCAAAGTCGAGAGGCAGCTCAAGAGGGGTAGTACAAGTTCAAATCCGAGACCAATCCCACAAAATCCAAGTGCAGCACCTTGGCGGTCGAACTATCCAAAGAAAGAAGAAAACCCTTTACTCACAAGCCTAAAACCTAGCCAAAGCCAGCAACCACAACCACAACCTCTCAAGGTGAAACAGCCCCCACTTCGTCCCGTTCTAGTGAGATTAAGTGTTTCAAATGTCAGGGGAGAGGACACATAGCTAGCCAATGTCCAAACAAACGAGTTATGGTAATTCGGGAAAATGGCGAGATAGATTCCGAAGATGAAGATGATCTTGATGACATGCCACCATTGGAGGATGCTTCTATGGATGATGAGGTGTTTGGGGCAGAATATGGTGAGATGCTTGCACTAGTCACAGGACGAGCCTTAAACTTGCAAGCAAAAGAAGAGGAAGAAAAGGTGCAGCGGGAGAACATCTTTCACACTCGTTGTCATGTGAAAGACAAGGTATGTTGTGTTAGCTCACAACACATAGACATCCTCGTCAATACAAGTTGCAATGGTTGAATGATAGTGGTGAAGTAAGGGTTACAAAGCAGGTTGTTGTATCATTTCGAATTGGCAAATACGAGGATGAAAAATTGTGCGATGTGGTTCCAATGCAAGCTGGACATCTCCTTCTAGGAAGACCTTGGCAATTTGATCGGCGAGTGCATCATAATGGCTTCACCAAGAAGTACTCATTCACGTTCCGTCAACGGACAATCACTCTAGCTCCGTTGACACCAAAACAAGTATATGAAGATCAAGCGAGGTTTCAAAAATTGAGTGATCAAAAAAATTTGAGTGAGTAAAAGAAAGAGAGTGAAAAGATGAATGAGAGTGAGGGAAAAGTGAGACAAAGAGAGAGCAGGGTCGAATCAAGTGAGAGAGAAAAGAGAGAGAGAAGAGTTTGGCCAAGGAGGGAAAATCAGAGAGAATTCAAAGAAATTTGTATGCAAAAACAAGTGAGGTTAAGCGAGCATTGATTGCAAAACGGCCGATGATTTTACTCATGTACAAGGAGGTTTATTCTTCGTTGCCTAGTGTTGTTGTTTCTATTTTGCAGGAGTTCGAGGATGTGTTTCCCAAGGAGGTACCACATGGTTTACCACCAATCCGAGGAATTGAACATCAAATTGATTTTGTTCCTGGTGCATCAATCCCAAACCGACCAACATACAGGAGCAATCCGGAGGTGACGAAGGAACTTCAAAGGCAAGTTGAAGAATTGATGGAGAAAGGGCATGTGAGAGAAA
The DNA here is from genome assembly GCF_963169125.1 of Humulus lupulus. NCBI lineage: Eukaryota > Viridiplantae > Streptophyta > Magnoliopsida > Rosales > Cannabaceae > Humulus > Humulus lupulus. Next base: position 150,851,624 of record NC_084800.1, on the reverse strand, counting down.
GCATGAGTTGATGAGGACACCAAGACTAAAGATCCAAGTATAGTTCCAGTTGGTCCGGTGATGAGGGCGCGAGCCAAAAGACTTAGTTTAGGAGCTTGATCAATATTTAGCCTCTTGTAATGAGTCTTATTGTATTTTGTCATCTTGTCTTTTTATTTTTAATCACGTTTTTTTTTATTTAGTCTTTGTTTATTTTGTGAAAAGTCAAACTTTTGACTTGTGTGAGTCCAATAGTCCTTTTGTCTTTAATTTTCGGTTTTCATTAGGAAGACAAAGGGTTGTCTTTAATTTTCGGTTTTCATTAGGAAGACATAGGGGTTGTCTTTAATTTTTGGTTTTCATTAGGAAGACAAAGGGGCTTGTTTGATGTAATTTTTCGTCTATATTAGGCCTTGTAAACATTTGGGAAAGGAGATTTGGATGAAATGAAAATTGAGAGGTTTTCTTCTTGAGTTCTTGAAGAGACTATTCGAACTTATCAAGGGTATTCCTTGTGGCGTTCAATCCGACTTATCAAACGGATTCCCATCCCCGTTTGTGGCGTCTTCCTCATACCAAGGTTCGTGCTTGGCTAAGCATTTGATACGAACCACACCAACACTGTGATGAAACCCGACACCAAATATGGCAGCCACCAAGAACACACAAAATTTGGAATGGTAAACCGCGACCCTATGCTTAGCAAAGCACGAACCTTGGTATGAGGAAGACGCCACAAACGGGGATGGGAATCCGTTTGATAAGTCGGATTGAACGCCACAAGGGATACCCTTGATAAGTTCGGATAGTCTCTTCAAGAACTCAAGAAGAAAACTCACAAATTTTCATTTCATCCAAATCTGATTTTTTCAAATGTTTTGGCAGTCCTTATAAGGACGAAAATTACATGAAAACAAGACCCTTGGTCTTCCTAATGAAACCAAAAAATTAAGGGCAGCCCCTTTGTCTTCCTAATGAAAACCGAAATTAAAGACAAGCCTTTTGTCTTCCTCATGAAAACCGAAATTAAAGACAAGAGGACTATTGGACTCACACAAGTCAAATGTTTGACTTATCACAAAATAAACAAAGACTAAAAAAAACGTGATTAAAAATAAAAAGACTCATTACAAGAAGCTAAATATTGATCAAGCTCCTAAACTGGTGTCCTCATCATTCCTCCCCTCTTGACTTGGATCAACTGGAACTTGACTTGGATTTTGAGTCTTGGTGTCCTCATCAGCATTGGGTCGCGGTTCTTCATTCCAATTTCGTGTGTTCTTGGTGGCTGCCATATTTGGTGTCGGGTTTCACCACAATCGTTGGTGTGGTTCGTATCATGAGTCCTTGTGCTGTTCCAGTGATTCTAGTTCCCAAGAAGGATGGGACATGGAGAATGTGTGTTTACTGCCGAGCCATCAACAACATAGTTTAGATTATATGTTGGATGAGTTGCATGGCTCTTGTGTGTTTTCTAAGATTGATCTTTAAGAGTGGGTATCATTAAATACGAATGAAAGAAGGAGATGAATGGAAGACAACGTTTAAAACTAAACATGGATTGTATGAGTGGTTAGTCATGCCTTTTGGATTAACTAATGCACCTAGTACTTTCATGCGCTTAATGAATCATGTTTTTCGTGCTTTCATTGGAAAATTCGTTGTTGTGTATTTTGATGATATTCTTATAGCAAGAGTTTGCATGATCATGCCTCACATTTGCATTCGGTTTTGGATGTGCTTAGGAAAGAGAAGTTATATGCTAACCTCAAGAAGTGTACTTTCTGCACTGATAAGCTTGTTTTCCTAGGTTTTGTTGCGAGTGCTCAAGGTATTGAGGTTGATGAAGAGAAGATCAAATGATGCAAACCAAGGAGTTGGACATGCTGATCATACATGTGGGAATGGAGCTGGATTTACACTATACCCTTTGTCACTTCCTAGTGGCCCAATTACAAGACTTAGAGCCAAATGTTTCAAGGAAGCACTAAATGGGCTAATCCAAGAGAATTGGGCTGATTCTAAAAAGACCAAGATGGACTCAAATAATCAAGGCTTAGTCCATGTCATCAAAGCAAGTGAAGAGGCTAATTAACATCCAAAAACGTAATCAGCATGGTTTAGTCATTAAAGGGCATGAATTTGATGAGTTTCAAGGATATTAAATAGGGGAATGCCAATGGCCTTGGCTGGTTATGTTAATGCATTGAATTTAGTCATTTAAGTTATTTTTGGCTGCCTTTTGAAGTCCAAAATGCCTAAAAACGTGGGGAGTTATTATTTTTATGTTTGTGTTGCTTTTAAGGCTGAATTATGACTTTTCCTATTCTTGAAGGATTGTTCCAAGTATATATAGGGGTTTTATGAACATTATAAGATATTATGTTTTGAGAAAATATTATTATTATTATTGTGAGGTGTGTTCCTCTTAGTTCTTGAAAGAATTCTTGAACTTATCAAGTTAATCTTGTGGCGTTCAAACAGCCAAACTTATCACCTTGATCCTTGAGATATTCTTAGGTTTCCTGGAGTGGCGTTTTCATTCCTCTATAGTCTTGGTTCTCATCTAATTAGGTGACGGGTCAAGGCTCCACAAATATGGTCTACACGATCTTGGGGTTCCAAACCATCATTGTTATCGGGTTTCATCACACTATACCCTTTGTCACTTCCTAGTGGCCCAATTACAAGACTTAGAGCCAAGCGTTTCAAGGAAGCACTAAATGGGCTAATCCAAGAGAATTGGGCTGATTCTAAAAAGACCAAGATTGACTCAAATAATAATCAAGTCTTAGTCCATGTCATCAAAGCAAGTGAAGGCTAATTAACATCCAAAAACGTAATCAGCATGGTTTAGTCATTAAAGGGCATGAATTTGATGAGTTTCAAGGATATTAAATAGGGTAATGCCAATGACCTTAGCTGGTTATGTTAATGCATTGAATTTAGTCATTTAAGTTATTTTTGTCTGCCTTTTGAAGTCCAAAATGCCTAAAAACGTGGGGAGTTATTATTTTTATGTTTGTGTTGCTTTTAAGGCTGAATTATGACTTTTCCTATTCTTGGAGGATTGTTCCAAGTATATATAGGGGTTTTATGAACATTGTAAGATATTATATTTTGAGAAAATATTATTAGTATTGTGAGGTGTGTTCCTCTTAGTTCTTGAAAGAATTCTTGAACTTATCAAATTAATCTTGTGGCATTCAAACAACCAAACTTATCACCTTGATCCTTGAGATATTCTTAGATTTCATGGTGTGGCGTTTTCTTTCCTCTATAGTCTTGGTTCTCATCTAATTAGGTGACGGGTCAAGGCTCCACAAATCTTGTCTACACAATCTTGGGGTTCCAAAACATCATTGTTATCAAGTTTCATCACAACTATTGGTGAGGTTCATATCATCAAAGCTATCCAAGAGTGGCCGACCCCCTCCAGTGTAGGTAATGTTAGAAGTTTTCATGGACTTGCTAGCTTTTACAGGAGGTTTGTGAAGGATTTTAGCACCATCGTCGCACCACTTATCGAAGTTATCAAGAAGAACGTTGCATTCAAATGGGGTGAAGCACAAGAGGAGGCATTTCAGCTTATTAAACACAAGCTTACTCACGCTCCTTTACTTGCTTTGCCTAACTTTTCTAACACATTTGAAGTCGAATGTGATGCTTCTGGTGTAGGTATTGGCGATGTTCTTATGCAGGATGGGAGACCACTTGCGTACTTTAGCGAGAAGCTAAGTGAGGCTGCACTTAACTACCCCACTTATGACAAAGAGTTGTACGCATTGGTTTGAGCTTTAGAGACATGGCAGCACTATTTGTGGCCGAAGGAGTTTGTGATTCGTACAGATCATGAATCTTTGAAACATTTGAAAGGACAACATAAGTTGAACAAGAGACATGCACGATGGGTTGAGTACATTGAGATGTTTCATTATGTCATTTAGTATAAACAAGGTAAGGAGAATGTGGTTGCTGATGCACTTTCACGCATGTATGCCTTATTCTCTACTCTTGATGCTAAATTCCTGGGTTTTGAGCACATTAAGGAACTTTATCATGTTGACCACGACTTTGGGGAGATTTATGGTGCTTGTGAAAAATCTGCTGAAGGAAAGTTTTATAGGCATGAGGGTTTCTTGTTTAGGGAGCATCGATTGTGTGTATACCTAAGTGTTCGTTGAGAGATTTGTTAGTTCGGGAGTCCCACGGTGGATGGTTGATGGGACATTTTGGAGTCGTAAGACTCTAGCTATGTTACAGGAGCACTTCTATTGGCCACACATGAAACGAGATGTTGAGCGAATTTATGGTAGGTGTGTCACTTGTAGGCAGGCTAAATCGAGAGTTCAGCCAAATGGTCTTTACCTATTCCTAGTTCACCGTGGGTAGATATTTCGATGGATTTTGTTTTGGGTTTACCTAGGAGTAAGCGTGGGAGGGATTCAATCTTTGTGGTTGTAGATCGGTTTTCTAAGATGGCTCACTTTATACCTTGTCATAAAACTGATGATGCTTCTAATGTTGCAGATTTGTTCTTTAGGGAGATTGTGAGATTACATGGTATGCCTAGGAAAATTGTGTCAGATCGGGATGCTAAGTTCTTGAGTTACTTTTGGAAGACATTATGGGGTAAACTTGGAACGAAACGATTGTTTTCTACTACTTGTCATCCTCAAACCGATGGTCAAACAGAAGTAGTGAATAGAACTTTATCCACTTTGTTGAGTGCTATCATTAGTAAGAACATTAACACTTGGGAGGATTGTTTACCACATGTTGAGTTTGCTAATAATCGTTCCATGCATTCTGCTACTAAGTTTTCACCGTTTGAAATTGTTTATGAACCCTTTAACTCCTTTGGATTTATCACCTTTACCAGTTTCTGAGCATGTGAATTTAGATGGCAAGAAGAAGGCAGAATTTGTGAAGCAATTCCATGAGAGGACACGGATCAACATAGAGAGGAGGACCGAGCAATACATCAAGCAAGCTAACAAGCAGGTTGAGCCCGGACGTCACAAGCAGGTTGAGCCCGGTGATTGGGTGTGGTTGCACACGAGGAAAGAAAGATTTCCAGCACAAAGACGTTCCAAGTTGCTACCTTGAGGAGATGGTCCGTTTCAAGTGCTAGAACAGATCAATGACAATGCCTACCGACTAGATTTACCAGGTGAGTACGATGTTAGTGCTACTTTCAATGTTAGTGATCTGAGTCATTTTCACGTAGGTGACGATTTGAGGACAAATCCTTCTCAAGAGGGGGGGAATGATGAGGACATCAAGACTAATGATCCAATTCAAGTTCCAGTTGGTCCGATGACGAGGGTGCGAGCTAGGAGATTAAAAGAAGAGCTTAACAACTTAGTCAGGAGAATTCTACAACAGGAAGAGATCGAGTTCACTACTGAGGGTGAACAAAGGCTTGTGCTGCTCATCAAAGTTGATTCAGTTTAGGAGCTTGATTAAGATTTGGCTTCTTTGTAACCTTACTTTAATTATATGTTATAGTTTGAACTATATTTTTCATGTTTTATTAGAGTCTTTGTTGGAGTCAAAGACATGTCTTCTGCCTAGGTTTTTTTTTGGGCTTTTTCATTAAGGGTATTTTAGGGTTTTTATATGTCTAAAACCCTCTTTGTAATTTTTGGCCATATAAGGTCTTGTGGACAGTTTGGAAGATAGATAGTTTTTGGTTAATGAAAAAAAATTGTGAGTTTTCTTCTTGAGTTCTTGAAGAAACTTTCGAACTTATCAAGGATTTCCTTGTGGCGTTCAAATCTGACTTATCAAACGGATAATCCATCCCCGTTTGTGGCGTCTTCACCATACCAAGGTTCGTGCTTTGCTAAGCATTGGGTCGCGGTTTCCATTCCAAATTCGAGCGTTCTTGGGTTGTTTTCCAGATTTGGTTTGGGTTTCGTCACAATTGTTGGCGTGGTTCGTATCAAATACCCTTGTTGAACTGTGACTTAGATCTACACCTTGATACCGAAATAATACTATATCTTACTTCCCAAGTGTTTAGAAAAGCTTAGATTGGAAAAGCTTTTCATACAAAACCCAAGTGTTTCTCTCTATAGTAACCTTAGCAGCTTGGAGGCTCTGAACAATGCTTGAATGATGAGTGAAATGGCTGAGTACTAGGTCCTATTTATAGAGTTCAAAGAGTGAAACTAACCCCTTTGAAGATGAATAAATAAATGAATATAAAATGAAAAAGATTTGAATTTTTGTCTACAGATGCACAAAACTCGGTCAAAATCGTTCAATAGATGCAAGTCCAAGTGGTTAAGGCTGTTTTTAAATCTTAAATCCTCAAGTAATTCAAAAATATCTCCCAAGGGTGATATATCGCCTACCCTGGGCGATATATCGCCAGGACCTATACCCCAAGCCTTCGTGCTTTCATTCATGAGAAGTCGACGTGTTTTCCATATCTCCCGTATGCGATATATCAACGTACACGTATTTGCACTTTTTCAGCATATTATGAAATGATTAAACAACTTTGACTGAGTAAAACGTGATCCTAACAGCTCATGGAAGGTTCTAGAGCTTCTAGATCTTTCTTTTAATTAAACTATTCATCAAAAATAATTAATTCCTTTATAAACATGCTTGTGACAAGTGTCACGCTCTTATAAATTAAATCTAAACCTTATGTTATTATAAACCTAAGACGAGCAATATTAATCAAATCTTATGTTATAATTAATATTTTTAAACTACAGGCAAAACTTATAAAATCCATAACTATTGCAATGAGTTTCCAACTAAGTCTTGATTTGAATCAATATCCACGGAAACTAACATACTACAAGCTACAACTAGCTACTAGTACTACTATCTAGTTAAGTAAAATTATGAGACACTACAACCACAAAACTTATTGAATCTAAAATAGAGAACAAATTGGTAATCCACTAGGTGGAATGCTAGTTGCTTCTATGGGACAGTTTAGAATGAATAGGGCAACAATTCATTTTATATGTCCTTAATACCTTTCTTTTTCCCTCGTTAAGCCCCCAAGTGATGAGGACACCAAGACTAAAGATCCAAGTCTAGTTCCAGTTGGTCCGGTGACGAGGGCGCGAGCCAAAAGACTCAGTTTAGGAGCTTGATGAGTCTTATTGTATTTTGTCATCTTGTATTTTTTTTTATTTAGTCTTTGTTTATTTTATGAAAAGTCAAACACTTGACTTGTGTGAGTCCCAGAGTCTTTTTTTTTTTAATTTTCGGTTTTCATTAGGAAGACAAAGGGCTTGTCTTTAATTTTTGGTTTTCATTAGGAAGACAAAGGGGTTGTCTTTAATTTTTAGTTTTCATTAGGAAGACAAAGGGGCTTGTCTTGATGTAATTTTCGGCTATATTAGGCCTTGTAAACGTTTGGGAAAGGTCAGATCATGATGAAATGAAATTTGTGAGTTTTTTCTTCTTGAGTTCTTGAAGAAACTATTAGAACTTATCAAGGGGTTCCTTGTGGCGTTCAACCTGACTTATCAAACTGATTCCCATCCCCATTTGTGGTGTCTTCCTCATACCAAGGTTCGTGCTTGGCTAAGCATTGGGTCGCGGTTCTTCAGTCCAATTTCGTGTGTTCTTGGTGGCTGCCATATTTGGTGTCGGGTTTCACCACAATCGTTGGTGTGGTTCGTATCAGTTGGTATCAGAGATTAGGATCATCCGGTTTGGCCTATCCTTTCCTTTGTGTTTTTCTTTCAATTCGTGTTTCTATATATTACTTTTGAAGAAAAAAAACTATTCTAGAGCTTGTTAATTTTCTTATTTCATTTGTTTCCTTGTTTCAATTGTTTCCTTTTTTTTTTTCAAAAGTTTCCCTTATTTGTTGTGAAATCCGAGCCACAAATCTTGTTTCATAGAGTTCTTTATTCAATTGGTGCGTTTGAATTAGGGTTGTTGAAAATCTATCTAAATTTTTTTTCTCTCTCTGAAATCATGAATTAGGGTTCTTAACGTGACTTAGGGCTTTTGGTTTTCTCTAGTTCTTATTGTGAAATCCGAAATTTTCATTAAGTTTCTCTTGCTTTGCTTTTGAAATCCGAATTTTACCTTGGGTTTCTCTTGTTCTTATTGTGAAATCTGAATTGGGATTGAGTTTCTCTTGTTCTTATTCAATCCGAATTGGCATTGAGTTTTTCTCTTGTTCTTATTGTACAATCCGAATTTGGCCTTGAGTCTCTATTGTTCTTATTGTGAAATCTGATTTGACATCGAGTTTCTCTTGTTTTATTGTGAAATCTGAATTGACAGTGAGTTTCTCTTGTTTTTTCATTGTGAAAATCCGAATTTGCATTGAGATTCTCTTGCTCTTTTGTGAAATCCGAGTTGTTTTGTTTTCGAATCCAAGTCTGATTTTTTTTTCTTGTGTCTTGTACCTGCGTTTGAGGATCAAGAGGAAAGAAAAGACAGAAAAGAAAGAAGAAGAAAAAAAAAATCAAGAGGAACCGATCTAAAAATTTTTGTTCTATTCTTGTTCCCTATGGTCTAGAGGACTTTTTGCCAAAACCCCAGTCAAGTGTTCCAAAAATCATCATTTTTCGCCAATTTTTCATCGGTAATCGTTTGGTTTGTTTGGTTGGATTTGCTGCTTGAATACTCCATATTACCGTTGGATTAGTTTTGAAAGAACTTAAAGAAGAATACGAGTGGAAAAAGGCAGAGGTGTGAGCCTAGGTAAAAGCCATTGAAATTGAGTGAAACACGAGGGGAGTTGAGTGAAAATATTGTTCGAGCGAGACACGTGAGGGAGTGTGGTGAGGTCTTTTCTCCATATTATTCTAACCTTATTTTGCAGATTTCCATCATGGCACAAAATCCAGAGAAAAATGCAAGCAATGATATTCCACCACCTGAGGTTCCGAATCTACAAATGCAAGCATTAATTGGGGAGATGCGAAAGATGATGAGGGAGGAGTGTGAACAAATACATGAGAGGTTGGATAGGGTAGAAGAGGGAACACAACGAAGGCCACGGAGGAATAGGGTGTACCAAAGGGAGGATGAGAATGAAGGGGATTTGGAAGGGTTAGTTTCTGATGAAGAGTTTGATAGGATGTCGGTGGGTAACCATAGGAGGTATGGTCAGGATAGAGAAGCTAGGAACCAGGTAGATAATTATTTAGGAAATATCAAGATGAGAATTCCAGCATTTCAGGGGAAGAGCAATCCTGAAGCATACCTTGAGTGGGAGAAGAAGATGGAGTTGGTTTTTGATTGTCACAACTACTCTGACATGAAGAAGGTAAAACTAGCTGCCATTGAATTTACTGATTATGCTATTGTTTGGTGGGATCAGTTGTGCATCAACAGGAGGCGAAATGGAGATCGTGCCATTGACACTTGGGAGACTATGAAGAGGGTGATGAGGCGACGGTTTGTACCACCTCATTATTATTGAGATTTGTACCTTAAGTTGCAAGGTCTTCGTCAGGGATACAAAAGTGTTGATGAGTATTACAAAGAGATGGAGATGGCTATGATTAGAGCCAATGTTGAAGAGGATCGGGAGGCAACCATGGCAAGGTTTTTGAATGGGTTGAATCGAGAGATTGCTAATCCAATTGAGCTACACCATTATGTGGAATTGGAGGATTTGGTGCATATGGCAATCAAAGTTGAGAGGCAGCTCAAGAAGGGTAGTATAAGTTCAAGGCCAAGACCGAACCCACACAATACAAGTACAACACCTTGGAGGATGAACTATCCAAAGAAAGAAGACCAACCTACTTCATCCTTTACACCAAAACCAGCCACCACAGCCACGATCCCTCAAGGTAAAACAGCCCCTACTTCGTCCCGTTCTAGTGAGATAAAGTGTTTCAAATGTCAGGGGCGAGGACACATAGCTAGCCAATGTCCAAACAAGAGAGTTATGGTGATTCGAGAAAGTGGCAAGCTCGATTCTGAAGATGAAGATGATGTTGCTGACATGCCACCATTGGAAGATGCTTCTATCGATGATGAAGAGTATGGGCCAGAATCTGGTGAAATGCTTGCACTAGTCACAAGACGAGCCTTAAACTTGCAAGCAAAAGAAGAGGAAGAAGAGGTGCAGCGAGAGAACATCTTTCACACTCGTTGTCATGTGAAAGACAAGGTATGCAGTGTTATTATTGATGGTGGTAGTTGCACTAACGTTGCTAGTTCTTCCATGGTTGAAAAGCTGGGGCTCCCAACGCTTAAACATCCTTGTCCATACAAGTTGCAGTGGTTGAATGATGATAGTGGTGAAGTGAGGGTTACAAAACAGGTGCTGGTATCATTTCAAATTGGCAAGTATGAGGATGAGGTATTGTGCGATGTGGTTCCCATGCAAGCTGGACACCACCTTCTAGGAAGACCTTGGCAATTTGATCGGCGAGTCCAACATGATGGCTTCACCAACAAGTACTCATTCACGTTCCGTCAACGAACAATCACTCTAGCTCCATTGACGCCAAAACAAGTATATGAAGACCAAGTGAGGTTGCAAAAATTGAGTGATAAAAAAAAATTGAGTGAGCAAAAGAAGGAGAGTGAAAAGATGAATGGGAGTGAGAAAAAAGAGAGACAAAGAGAGAAAAGGGTCGAATCAAGTGAGAGAGAAAAGAAAGCGAAGAGTTCGATCAATGAGGGAAAATTAGAGAGAAAACAGAATAATTTTTATGCAAAAAAAAGTGAGGTTAAGGAGGCTCTTTTAAACACTAACCAACTTGATGCTAACAAGGGTTGTCACAAGCAGGTTTTTGACCCTGGTGATTGGGTATGGGTACACATGAGGAAAGAGCGATTCCCAGCATATAGACGTTCCAAATTGCTACCTCGAGGAGATGGTCCATTTCAAGTGCTAGAAAGGATCAATGACAATGCCTACAGACTCGATTTACCAGGTGAGTATACTGTTAGTGCTACTTTTAATGTTTCTGATTTGAGTCCTTTTGATGCAGGTGATGATTTGAGGACAAATCCTTCTCAAGAAGGGGGGAATGATGAGGACACCAAGACTAAAGATCCAAGTCTAGTTTCAGTTGGTCCGGTGACGAGGGCGCGAGCCAAAAGACTCAGTTTAGGAGCTTGATGAGTCTTATTGTATTTTGTCATCTTGTATTTTTTTTATTTAGTCTTTGTTTATTTTATGAAAAGTCAAACACTTGACTTGTGTGAGTCCAAGAGTCTTTTTTTTTTGTAATTTTCGGTTTTCATTAGGAAGACAAATGGCTTGTCTTTAATTTTCAGTTTTCATTAGGAAGACAAAGGGGCTTGTCTTGATGTAATTTTCGGCTATATTAGGCCTTGTAAACGTTTGGGAAAGGTCAGATCATGATGAAATGAAATTTGTGAGTTTTTTCTTCTTGAGTTCTTGAAGAAACTATTAGAACTTATCAAGGGGGTTCCTTGTGGCGTTCAACCTGACTTATCAAACGGATTCCCATCCCCGTTTGTGGCGTCTTCCTCATACCAAGGTTCGTGCTTGGCTAAGCATTGGGTTGCGGTTCTTCATTCCAATTTCGTGTGTTCTTGGTGGCTGCCATATTTGGTATCGGGTTTCACCACAATCGTTGGTGTGGTTCGTATCACCAAGTCTCTAACTCATGAATTTATTGAATAAATTTTGAATGAAAATTGGTGAAATACCCATTAGGTTGAGCTGTAGTGGCATCTTTGGGACATTTAAGAATGTATAGGGCCACGTTTCATTTTATGTCTCCCAAATATCATTCTTTTATCTCTCGGTATACTCACGACTCACTACCTTGGAACTTATTGAATATAATTTGAGAAGTACTTGTTAAAATATCAACTAGTTGGAATATTAGTCCCTTCTTTGGGACATTTTAGACTGTACAGGGAAACAATTTGTTTTATCTCTCCCTAATACATTTCATTTTCACTCGTTATGTAACGCCCTGGATAGCCAAGACCTCTACACTGTGTGTTTATAAAGGAATAATCCTTTGCTTTCCCCGCTAAGACATGTTGTCTAACCTCCTACAACTGCGCATCCACTAACCGACCCTCTTTGACTCGCTCTAACAGGGTCGACTGCAAGGTAATATTGGCTAATTGGCCTACCACCAGTTCTATCTTTTCCCTGACCATCTCATCAGTTAATTCCCTCGAGATCTGGGTGGAACTATACAACTGTCCTGGGCCCCTCCAACTCAACGCATCTGCCACCACATTGGCTTTCCCAGGGTGGTAAAGGATGTCACAGTCATAATCCTTAACCAACTCCAACCAACGTCTCTGCCTCATATTCAGATCTTTCTGAGTAAAGAAATACTTCAGACTCTTATGATCAGTGTATATCTCGCACTTCTCTCCATACAAATAATGACGCCACACCTTCAGTGCGAATATACCACTGTTGCTAACTCCAAATCATGAGTTGGATATCGCTGTTCATACTCCTTTAGCTGTCGAGATGCATAAGCTATAACTTTCTCTTTCTGCAGCACGCAGCCTAAACCCATCCTCGATGCATCACAACAGACCACAAACTTTCCTTCCTCCGAAGGAAGACTCAACACGGGTGCAGAAATGAGTCGTCGCTTCAACTCTTGAAAACTGTTCTCACACTTCTCTGACCAGACGAACTTCTGATTCTTTCTTGTCAACTCTGTCATCGGTGAAGAAATCTTCGAAAACCCTTCAACGAATCGTCTGTAGTAACTTGCCAACCCAAGGAAACTCTGCACCTCCGAGGTGTTCCTTGGCCTCGGCCAATCCCTTACTGCTTCAACCTTGGATGGATCCTCCTTAATCCCTTCCGCCCCAACTATATGTCCAAGGAAAGTCACCTCTGGCAGCCAAAACTCACACTTCTTAAACTTGGCGTACAACTGATGCTCCCTCAACCTCTGTAAAATCTGTCGGAGATGCTGCTCATGCTCTGCCTCTGAACTGGAATATACCAAAATGTCGTTGATGAAGACAATGACGAACTGATCCAAGAAGTCCTTGAATATCCTGTTCATTAAGTCCATGAAAGCCGCTGGGGCATTGGTCAGACCAAAAGACATAACCAGGAACTCATAATGCCCATATCGTGTCTGAAAGGCCGTCTTCGGTATATCCTCATCTTTGATCCTCAGCTGGTGATAACCAGATCGAAGATCAATCTTTGAGAACACTGTCTTTCCCTGCAGCTGATCGAACAAGTCATCAATCCTTGGTAAAGGGTACTTATTCTTAATAGTCAACATGTTCAATTCCCGGTAGTCTATACACATCCTCAGAGTCCCATCTTTCTTCTTAACAAACAACACTGGAGCGCCCCATGGAGAATAACTAGGCCTGATGAATCCCAAATCCAGAAGTTCTTGCAACTGTATCTTTAATTCCTTCAACTCCGCTGGTGCCATCCTATATGGTGTCCTTGATACTGGTTCTGTCCCAGTGCTAACTTAATCTCAAACTGGATCTCCCTGTGCGGTGGCAACCCTGTAAAATCCACAGGAAACACATCTAAGAACTCACACACCAACCGGTCTCTCCCGGCCCCACTGGCACAACTCTAGCAGTATCCACCACACTGGCCAGAAAACCTATGCATCCCCCTTGCAACAAGTCTCTAGCTCTCAATGCTGAAATAATGGGCACGCGGGGTCCAGACACCGCTCCCACAAAGACAAAGGGTCCTCGCCCTCAGGCTCAAAAGTAACCATTTTCTTCCTGTAATCAATCGTAGCCCCATACCTAACCAGCCAATCCATCCCTAAGATCATATCAAAATCCGCCATATCTAACTCGATCAGATCCACCGCAAGTTCCCTACCATCAACCACCACTGGCAGTGTCCTAATCCATCTCCTAGATACTACCAGTTCTCCTGTAGGCAAAATGGTCCCAAACCCTAAAGTACTATACTCACTAGGTCTACACAGTCTATCAATCACCTTATCAGAGACAAACGAATGTGTAGCACCAGAGTCTATCAAAATAGTAAACAGAGTGCCAACACTAGAGAGCAATCAAAACAGTTGGATTGCTATTTGCTTCTCAGGAACATTTTAGAATGTATAGGGCCACAATTCGTTGTATCTCTTCATAATACCTTTCTTTTTCTCTCATTAAACCCACAAATAACTAGCTTGATATTTATTGAATCAAATTTAAATGAAAATTGGTTAAGTATCCACTAATTTAAATGCTAGGGGTTTCTTTGGGACATTTAAGTATGTATTGGCCCGCGATTCGTTTTATCTCTCCCAAATATCTTTATTTATCACTCGTTAAACCCACAAGTCACTAGCAAGGTATTTATTGAATAAAATTTGAAGGAAAATTGGTGAAGTGTCCACTAATTTGAATACTAGTGGCTTCTTCGAGACATTTGAGAATGTTTAGGGCCCCGATTCGTATTAACTCTCTCTAATATCTTTCTTTATCTCTCATTAAACTCACAACACACTACCTCAGAACTTATTACATTTAAATTTGAGAACTAATTGGTAAAATATCCACTAGTTGGAATGCTATTTGCTTCATAGGAACATTTTAGAATGTATGGGGCCACAATTCGTTTTATCTCTTCCTAATACCTTTCATTTTCTCTCGTTAAACCCACAAGTCACTAGCAAAGGTATTTATTGAATCAAATTTGAAGGAAAAATGAAAATTGGTTAAGTATCCACTAATTTAAATGCTAGGGGTTTCTTTGGGACATTTAATTATGTATTGGGCCGCGATTCGTTTTATCTCTCCCTAATATCTTTTTTATCACTCGTTAAACCCACAAGTCACTAGCAAAGGTATTTATTGAATAAAATTTGAAGGAAAATTGGTGAAGTGTCCACTAATTTGAATTCTAGTGGCTTCTTCGGGACATTTAAGAATGTATAGGTCCCCGATTCGTATTATCTCTCATTAATATCTTTCTTTATCTATCGTTAAACTCACAACTCGCTACCTCAGAACTTATTAAATCTAAATTTGAGAACTAATTGGTAAAATATCCACTACTTGGAATGCTTGTTACTTCTTTAGGATATTTTAGAATGTATAGGTCTACATTTGGTTTAATCTCTCCTTAATACCTTTTTTTTCACTCGTTAAATAACCAAGTCACTAGCTCGTGATTTATTGAATCAAATTTGAAAGAAAATCGGTAAAGTATCCACTATATGGAATTCTAATGGCTTATTTCGAGCATTTGAGAATGTATAGGGCCCCGATTCATTTTATCTCTGTCTAATATCTTTATTTATCTCTCGTTAAACTCACAACTCTCTACCTCGGAACTTATTAGATCTAAATTTGAGAACTAACTGGTAAAGAATTCACTAGTTGGAATGCTAGTGGCTTCTTTGGAACATTTTAGAATGTATAGGGCCAGAATTCATTTTATCTCTTCCTAATACCTTTCTTTTTCACTCGTTAAACTCACAAGTCACTTGCTCGGGATTTTTTGATTCAAATTCGATTGAAAATTGGTAAAGAATCCACTAACTGGAATGGTAGCGGCTTCTTTGAGACATTTGATTTCTCTCTCCCTAATAATATCTATCTTTAATCTAATTTGAGATCTATTTTGTAAAATATCCACTAGTTGGCATGCTAGTTGCTTCCTTGGAACATTTTAGAATGTATAAGGCCACAATTCGGTTTTTTATCTTCCTAATACCTTTCTTTTTCACTTGTTAAACCCACAAGCCAATAGTTCTAGATTTACTGAATCTAATTTGAAGGAAAATTGGTGAAGTATCCATTAATTAGAATACTAGTGGCTTCTTTGGGACATTTTAGAATGTATAGGGACAGGATTCATTTGATCTCTCTCTAATATCTTTCTTTATCTCTCGTTAAACTCACTACTCATAGTCTCACAACTTATTAAATCTAAATTTGAAAACTATTTGGTAAAATATCAAGTAGTTTGAATGTTAGTTGCTTCTTTGGGACATTTTAGAATGTACAGGGTCACAATTCGTTTTATCTCTTCCTAATACCTTTCTTGTTCACTCGTTTAACCCTCAAGTCACTTGCGCGGGATTTATAGAAACAAATTGGTGAAGACCCACAAGTGGCTAGTTCTTGATTTATTGAATAAAATTTGAAAGAGAATTGTTAAATTATCCACTATTTGGATTTCTAATGGTTTATTTCGAGCATTTAAGAATGTATAGTGTCCGGATTTGTTATATCTCCCTCTAATATCTTTCTTTATCTCTCGTTATACTCACAACTCACTACCTCGGACCATATTAAATCCAAATTTGTGGAGAAATCGATAAAATAACCACTTGTTGGAATGCTACTTACTTCTTTGGATCATTTTATAATGTATTGGGCAACGATTGGTATTATCTATCCCTAATACATTTCTTTTTCACTCGTTTAACCCACAAGTCGCTAGTTCGAGATTTATTGAATCAAATATGAAAGAGAATTGTTAAAGCATCCACTATTTGGAATTCTAATGGCTTATTTCGAGCATTTAAGAATGTAGAGGCCCCGATTCGTTTTCTGTCTCTTAAATATCTTTCTTTATCTCTCGTTATACACACAACTCACTTCCTCGGACCTTATTAAATATAAATTTGTAAACTAATCCGTAAAATATCCCCTAGTTTGAACGCTAGTTACTTCTTTGGAACATTTTAGAATGTAAAGGGCAACGATTGGTTTTAGCTATCCCCATTTCATGTGTTTTTCACTCGATAAACCCACAAGTGGGTAGTTCGGGATTTATTGAATCAAATTTGAAAGAAATTTGTTAAATTATCCATATTGGGAATTCAAATGTCTTATGTCGAGTATTTAAGAATGGAGAGGGTCCCGATTCGTTTTATGTCTCTAATATCTTTCTTTATCTCCCGTTATACTCACAACTCACTTCCTCGGACCTTATTAAACCTAAATTTGTAAACTAATCTTTAAAAAATCCACTAGTTTGAACGCTAGTAACATTTTTGGAACATTTTAAATGTAAAGGGCGACGATTGATTTTATCTATCCCTAATACATTTCTTTTTCACTCGTTAATCCCACAAGTCACTTGTTCGGGATTTATTGAATCAAATTTGAGAGAAAATTGTTAAAATATCCATTTGGAATTCTAATGGCTTATTTCGAGTATTTAAGAAAGTAGAGGGTCCCGATTCATTTTTTGTCTTTCTAATATCTTTCTTTATCTCTCATTATACTAACAACTCACTACCTCAGACCTTATTAAATCTAAATTTTTGAACTAATCGGTAAAATATCCACTAGATTGAACGATAGATACTTCTTTCGAACATTTTAGAATGTCAAGGGCAACGATTGGTTTTATATATTCCTATACATTTCTTTTTTCCCTCGTTAAACCCACAAGTCGCTTGTTCTGGATTTATTGAATCAAATTTGAAAGAAAATTGTTAAAGTATCCACTATTTGGAATTCTGATGGCTTATATCGAGCATTTAAGAATGTATAGGTCCTCGATTTGTTTTATCTCTCTCTAATATCTTTTTTTATCTCTCACTAATCTCACAGTTCACTACCTTGGGAATTGTTACATCGAAATTTGTGAACTAATTGGTAAAATATCCACTAATTTAAAAGCTATTTACTTCTTTGGAACAATTTAGAATGTAAAGGCCAATAATTTGTTATCTATCCCTAATACAAGTCTTTTTAACTCATTAAACCCGCAAGTGGCTAGGTCGTGATTTATTGAATCAAATTTGAAATAGAATTGCCAAATTATCCACTATTTGGATTTCTAATGGTTTATTTCGAGCATTTAAGAATGTATAGTGCCCGGATTTGTTATATCTCCCTCTAATATCTTTCTTTATCTCTCGTTATACTCAACCCTCACTACCTCGGACCATATTAAATCAAAATTTGTGCAGAAATCGTTAAAATAATCTACAAGTCGCTAGTTCGAGATTTATGGAATCAAATGTGAAAGAGAATTGTTAAAGTACTACTTGGAATTCTAAAGGTTTATTTCGAGCATTTAAGAATGTATAGGGCCCCGATACGTTTTATGTCTTTCTAGCTTTCTTTATCTCTCGTTATACTCACAACTCACTACCTCGGACCTTATTAAATCTAAATGCTTGAACTAATCTCTAAAATATCCATTAGTTGGAACGCTAGTTACTTCTTTGGAAATTTTTTGAATGTGTACGACAACAATTGGTTTTATCTATCCCTAGTACAATTCTTTTTCACTCGTTAAACCCACAAGTCGCTTGCTCAGGATTTATTTAATCAAATTTGAAAGAAAATTGTTAAAATATCCACTATTTGGAATTCTAATGGCTTATTTCGTGTATTTTAGAATGTATATAGTCCTGATTCGTTTTATGTCTCTCTAATATCTTTCTTTATCTCTCGTTATACTCACAAATATCTACCTTGGACCTTATTAAATCTAAATATTTGAACTAATCGTTAAAATATCCACCAGTTTGAACGCTAGTAACTTTTTTGGAACATTTTAAATGTAAAGGGCAACGATTGGTTTTATCTATCCCTATTACATTTCTTTTTCACTCATTAAACCCACAAATCGCTTGTTCGTGATTTATTGAATCAAATTTGAAAGAAAATTGTTCAAGTATCCACTATTTGGTATTCTGATGGCTTATTTCGAGCAATTAAGAATGTACAGGACCTCGATTTGGTTTATCTCTCTCTGATATCTTTTTTTGTCTCTTACTAAACTCACAGATCACTACCTCAGACCATATTAAAATCAAAATTTTTGAACTAATCTTTAAAATATCCATTAGTTGGAACACTTGTTACTTCTTTGGAACATTTTTGAATGTGTAAGGCAACAATTGGTTTTATCTATCCCTAATACATTTCTTTTTCACTCGTTAAACCCACAAGCCGCTAGTTCAAGATTTATTGAATCAAATATGAGAGAGAATTGTTAAAGTATCCACTATTTGGAATTGTCATGGCTTATTTAGAGCATTTAAGAATGTATAGGGCCCCGATTCGTTTTATGTCTCTCTAATATCTTTCTTTATCTCTCGTTATACTCACAACTCACTTCCTCTTACCTTATTAAATCTAAATTTGTAAACTAATCGGTAAAATATCCACTAGTTTGAATGCTTGTTACTTTTTTGGAACATTTTAGAATGTCAAGGGCAACGATTGGTTTTATTTATCCCTATACATTTCTTTTTTCACTCGTTAAACCCACAAGTCGCTTGTTCTGGATTTATTGAATCAAATTTGTAAGAAAATTGATAAAGTGATGAGGACACCAAGACTAAAGATCCAAGTCTAGTTCCAATTGGTCTGGTGACGAGGGCGCGAGTCAAAAGACTCAGTTTAGGAGCTTGATGAGTCTTATTGTATTTTGTCATCTTGTATTTTTTATTTAGTCTTTGTTTATTTTGTGAAAAGTCAAACACTTGACTTGTGTGAGTCCAAGAGTCCTTTTGTCTTTAATTTTCGGTTTTCATTAGGAAGACAAAAGGCTTGTCTTTAATTTCGGTTTTCATTAGGAAGACAAAAGGCTTGTTTTTAAATTTCGGTTTTGCTTTAGGAAGACAAAGGGGCATGTCTTGATGTAATTTTCGCCTATATTAGGCCTTGAAAACATTTGGAAAAATCAGATTATTATGAAATGAAAATTGAGAGGTTTTCCTCTTGAGTTCTTGAAGAGACTATTCGAACTTATCAAGGGTATTCCTTGTGGCGTTCAATCCGACTTATCAAACGGATTCCCATCCCCGTTTGTGGCGTCTTCCCCATACCAAGGTTCGTGCTTGGCTAAGCATTGGGTCCCGATTCTTCATTCCCATTTCGTGTGTTCTTGGTGGCTGCCATATTTGGTATCGGGTTTCATCACAATCGTTGGTGTGGTTCGTATCATAAAGTATGCACTATTTGGTATTCTGATGGCTTTTTTCGAGCATTTAAGAATTTATAGGGCCCCGATTGGTTTTATCTCTCTCTAATATCTTTTTTTTCTCACACTAAACTCATAGTTCAATACCTTGGGAATTGTTAAATCGAAATTTGTGAACTAATTGGTAAAATATCCACTAATTTAAAAGCTAGTTACTTTTTTGGAACAATTTAGAATGTAAAGGGAAATAATTTGTTTTCTATCCCTTATACATGTCTTTTTAACTCGTTATACCCACATGTGGCTAGTTCGTGATTTATTGAATCAAATTTGAAAGAGAATTGTTAAATTATCCGCTATTTGGATTTCTAATGGTTTATTTCGAGCATTTAAGAATGTATAGTGTCTGGATTTGTTATATCTCCCTCTAATATCTTTCTTTATCTCTCGTTATACTCACAACTCACTACCTCGGACCATATTAAATCCAAATTTGTGCAGAAATCGGTAAAATAACCACTTGTTGGAATGCTACTTACTTCTTTGGAACATATTGGGCAACAATTGGATTTATCTATCCCTAATACATTTCTTTTTCACTCCTTTAACCCACAAGTCGCTAGTTCGAGATTTATTGAATCAAATATGAGAGAGAATTTTTACAGTATCCACTATTTGGAATTCTAATGGCTTATTTCGAGCATTTAAGAATGTATAACGCCCCGATTCGTTTTGTGTCTCTCTAATTGCTTTCTTTTTCTCGTGTTATACATACAACTCACTTCCTCGGACCTTATTAAATCTAAATTTGTAAACTAATCGGTAAAATATCCACTAGTTTGAAGCTAGTTACTTTTTTGGAACATTTTAGAATGTCAAGGGCAACAATTGGTTTTATATATTCCTAATAAATTTATTTTTCACTCGTTAAACCAAGAAGTCGCTTGTTCTGGATTTATTGAATCAAATTTGAAAGAAAATAGTTCAAGTATCCACTATTTGATATCCTGATGGCTTATTTCGAGAATTTAAGATTGTACAGGGCCCCGATTTGGTTTATCTCTCTCTGAGATCTTTTTTTGTCTCTCGTTATACTCACAAATCACTAGCTCGGACCTTATTAAATCTAAATTTTTGAACTAATCGTTAAAATATCCCCTAGTTTGAACGCTAGTCAATTTTTTGGAACATTTTAAATGTAAAGGGCAACGTTTTGTTTTATCTATCCCTAATACATTTCTTTTTCACTCGTTAAACCCACAAGTCGTTCGTTCGAGATTTATTTAATCAAATATGAAAGAGAATTGTTAAAGTATCCACTTTTTGGAATTTTTATGGCTTATTTCGAGCATTTAAGAATGTGTAGGGCCCCGGTTCGTTTTATTCTCCCTAATAGCTTTCTTTATCTCTCGTTATATTCACAACTCACTACCTCAGACCATATTAAATCTAAATTTTTGAACTAATCTGTAAAATATCCATTAGTTGGAACGCTTGTTAGTTCTTTGGAACATTTTTGAATGTGTAAGGAAACAATTGGTTTTATCTGATACGAACCACACCAACATTGTGATGAAACCCGACACCAAATATGGAACAGCCACCAAGAACATACGAGATTGGAATGGAACCGCGACCCAATGCTTAGCCAAGCACGAACCTTGGTATGAGGAAGACGCCACAAACGGGGATGGAATCCGTTTGATAAGTCAGGATGAACGCCACAAGGAATCTCCTTGATAAGTTCAAAAGTTTCTTCAAGAACTCAAGAAGAAATAAACTCACAATTTCATTCAACATAATCTGATTTTTCCAAATGTTTTGGCAGTCCTTATAAGGACGAAAATTACATGAAAACAAGACCCTTGGTCTTCCTAATGAAACCGAAAAATTAAGGACAGCCCCTTTGTCTTCCTAATGAAAACTGAAATTAAAGACAAGCCTTTTTTGTCTTCCTCATGAAAACCGAAAATTAAAGACAAAAGGACTATTGGACTCACACAAGTCAAATGTGTGACTTATCACAAAATAAACAAAGACTAAAAAACGTGATTAAAATAAAAAGACTCATGAAGATAAGACTCATGAAGCTCCTAAACTCAGTCAACTTTGATGAGTAAGACAAGTCTTTGTTCTCCTTCAATGTTGACCACGGTCTCCTCTTGTTTTAGGACTTTGTGGACTAGGCTGTTAAGTTCTTCCTTGAATCTCTTGGCTCGTGCCCTCGTCACTGGACCAACTGGAACTTGACTTGATACTTGGGTCTTGGTGTCCTCATCATTATCTATCCCTAATACATTTCTTTTTCACTCGTTAAACCCACAAGTCGCTAGTTCAAGATTTATTGAATCAAATATGAGAGAGAATTGTTAAAGTATCCACTATTTGGAATTCTCATGGCTTATTTCGAGCATTTAAGAATGTATAGAGCCCCGATTCGTTTTATGTCTCTCTAATATCTTTCTTTATCTCACACTAAACTCACAGTTCACTACCTTGGGAATTGTTAAATCGAAATTTGTGAACTAATTGGTAAAATATCCACTAATTTAAAAGCTAGTTACTTCTTTGGAACAATTTAGAATGTAAAGGGAAATAATTTGTTTTCTATCCCTAATACATGTCTTTTTTACTTGTTAAACCCACAAGTGGCTAGTTCGTGATTTATTGAATCAAATTTGAAAGAGAATTGTTAAATTATCCACTATTTGGATTTCTAATGGTTTATTTCGAGCATTTAAGAATGTATAGTGTCCGGATTTGTTATATCTCCCTCTAATATCTTTCTTTATCTCTCGTTATACTCACAACTCACTACCTCGGACCATATTAAATCCAAATTTGTGCAGAAATCGGTAAAATAACCACTTGTTGGAATGCTACTTACATCTTTGGAACATTTTTAATGTATTGGGCAACAATTGGATTTATCTATCCCTAATACATTTCTTTTTCACTCCTTTAACCCACAAGTCGCTAGTTCAAGATTTATTGAATGAAATATGAGTGAGAATTGTTAAAGTATCCACTATTTGGAATTCTAATGGCTTATTTCGAGCATTTAAGAATGTATATGTAATGACCCAACTTCTCTAGACTTTTGGACCATTAACGAAAACTATACATAAACACTAATTCTTAATAACACTTACAAGAGATAAGATCATAACTTTATTAAAACTTGTAAAAACCAATGTTAAACTTACATAAACTCAAAGCAGGATATGGGATCCCATTGTTTTAAAAAGAAAACATAACTTAATTGTAATGAAAAGAGATTACATAAATAGGTGCAGAAAAATACACATAAACCATAAATAAAGACTACATCCTCGAAATCAAAACTCTCGACTCCTTGAATCCATTCATCACCGATACACATTCCCCAAGCATCCACGAACCTTTCCCGCCACTATTGCTATTTTCCTGCACATATAAACATAAAAGGAATGAGCCTAATGCCCAGCAAGGAAAATCTAACATATAGCCATATACATAAAAATTCATAATGCAACATAAAAACATACTATAATGGCCATTATTACTTGGGGTCCCATAAACTAAACAAGTCATATGCCCATTAGATTAGTGGGGTCTTGCAAGCTAAGCAAGTCATATGCCCATAATCTATTTGGGGCTTGTTAGTCATATAGTATGCCCAAGTCTACAAACATACTTAACATAGCATTTTTCATAACACATATTCATAAGATAACATATAAAAATCATATAACTCACATAAATCCTATCCTATTTTCCTTACCAAAATAACCGGGATATGAGAACTGACTTGGGACCTTGGAACACTCCTAAAAACCATTTATAATATGGTGAGTATATTGAAGAAAAGGGATGAAAGTGAAGAAGGAACTATGCTATCAAAATATATCTTACCAAAAACCTTGTGCTTAAGAACTTGGATTTCCTAACCAAGAATAAGAATAAGGTTAGAAGAAGACTATGAGAATTTTAAAGAACATAATACAGAAATGGAGTAGAGTTCGGAAATACCTTGAAGACTTATATGATCAATCTAAACCTTGAACCGAAATGTGAATAAACCTTACTTCCCAAAGTGTTTGATAAGCTTATAATGATCAAGCTTATAATTCCCAACCCAAGTGTTTACACTCTCACACTCACCTAGCAACTTGCAGCCTCTGAACTTAGAGTAATAGATGAATAAATGGCTGGGTACTAGGTCCTATTTATAGAGTTTAGAAATGAAAAGATCTCATTTAACTTGAATAAAAATAATGGCTTTTTAAGTGAAAATAATTTGAATTATCGTTCAGCAGAGGCTGAAGACTCGTTCAGAAAGGTGCTGAACTTATCAAGAGGTTGAAGGTTTGAATGGAGAACGTTTTTGAAAACTTTCAAAATATGCCGAAGGAGGCAATATATCGCCTGGACCATTATGCCTGAGGCAATCGTGCATCGTTTCGTGTTTTCCGTATCTTCGTACTGCGATATATCGCCCCCTATAGCTGCGATATATCGGCTTACGCTGAATATTTAAACACGAAATCACACATTTTTAGCTTAATTTGAATTGAGTAAACAGCCTTGACTAAGCCCTCTAACGTTTTCAAAGCTCCTGACTGACCTAAGAGTATTCAAATTTTAACCTTAATAAATTTAATCCTCAAAATACTTAATCATTAATAAACCTATACATAACATGTGCTATTATCTTATCAGTTCTTATCTAAACCTTATGATGAGGACACCAAGACTAAAGATCCAAGTCTAGTTCCAGTTTGTTTGGTGACGAGGGCGCAAGCCAAAAGACTCAGTTTAGGAGCTTGATGAGTCTTATTGTATTTTGTCATCTTGTATTTTTTCTTTAGTCTTTGTTTATTTTGTGAAAAGTCAAACACTTGACTTGTGTGAGTCCAAGAGTCCTTTTGTCTTTAATTTTCGGTTTTCATTAGGAAGACAAAAGGCTTGTTTTTAAATTTCGGTTTTCATTAGGAAGACAAAGGGTTGTCTTTAATTTTCAGTTTTCTTTAGGAAGACAATGGGGCTTGTCTTGATGTAATTTTCGCCTATATTAGGCCTTTGTAAACGTTTGGGAATGGCAGATTTTGATGAAATGAAAATTGAGAGGTTTTCTTCTTGAGTTCTTGAAGAGACTATTCGAACTTATCAAGGGTATTCCTTGTGGCGTTCAATCCGACTTATCAAACGGATTCCCATCCCCGTTTGTGGCGTCTTCCTCATACCAAGGTTCGTGCTTGGCTAAGCATTGGGTCGCGGTTATTCATTCCAATTTCGTGTGTTCTTGGTGGCTGCCATATTTGGTGTCGGGTTTCACCACAATCGTTGGTGTGGTTCGTATCAGTTGGTATCAGAGATTAGGATCATCCGGTTTGGCCTATCCTTTCCTTTGTGTTTTTTTTTCTATTCAATTCGTGTTATTATATTAGGGTTTCTAAAAAAAATAAAAAAAAATCAATTCATGTTCCTATATTCAATTCGTGTTCATCTAGTCGTGTTTTTCTATTCTAGAGCTTGTTAATTTCCTTGTTTCAATTGTTTCCTTGTTTCCCTTATTTGTTGTGAAATCCGAAACTATTCTAGAGCTTGTTGAAATCGTGAATTAGGGTAAATTAGGGCTTTGAGTTTTTCTCTTGTTCTAATTGTGGAATCTGAATTTTCATTGAGTTTCTCTTGCTGTTTTGTTTTGAAATCCGAATTTTGCCTCAGGATCAATCTTGCCTTGAAAGGCGGGGATTGTGGTTTTGTTCTTATTGGTTGAATCACAGATTTGTGTTGGGGCTATTGGTTATTCTGTTATTGGTTGAATCACAAATTGGTTTTTGGGAATATTGGTGTGTTCTTGAATCTTTTATAGTACCACATTGCTTGGTTTTCGGGTTGGTTCTTTGGTGTTCAAAATTTTTCTTTTCTGATTATCTAGTTTCTCAAAAAAAAGGAAGAAAGAAAAGGAAATTTCAAGGGGATCCGAGACAAAAAAAAAAAAAAAAGTCTGGAAACCTCTCTTAAAAAATTTTGTTCTACTCTTGTTCCTTATGGTCTAGAGGCCTTTTGGCCAAAACCCCACACAAGTGATCCAAAAATCATCATTTTTTCAATGTTCGTTTGGTTTGTTCTAGTTTGATTTGCTACTTGAATCCTCCATGATATTGTGTGATTAGTTTTGAAAGAACTTAAAGAAGAATACGAGTGGAAAAAGGCAGAGGTGTGAGCCTATTTGAGGGTAAAATCCATTGAAATTGAGTGAAACGCGAGGGGATTTGGGTGAAAATATTGTTCGAGTGAAACACGTGAGGGAGTGTGGTGAGGTCTTTTCTCCATATTATTCTAACCTTATTTTGTAGATTTCCATCATGGCACAAAATCCAAGCAATGATATTCCGCCACCTGAGGTTCCGAATCTACAAATGTAAGCATTAATCGGGGAGATGCGAAGGATAATGAGGGCGGAGTGTGAGCAGATACATGAGAGGTTGGATAGGGTAGAAGAGGGAACACAACGGAGGCCACGGAGGAATAGGGTGTACCAAAGGGAGGATGAGAATGAAGGGGATTTGGAAGGGGTAGTTTCTGATGAAGAGTTTGATAGGATGTCAGTGGGTAACCATAGGATGTATGGTCAGGATAGAGAAGCTAGGAACCAGGTAGATAATTATTTAGGAAATATCAAGATGAGAATTCCAGCATTTCAGGGGAAGAACGATCCTGAAGCATACCTTGAGTGGGAGAAGAAAATGGAGTTGGTTTTCGATTGTCACAACTACTCTGACATGAAGAAGGTAAAACTAGCTGCCATTGAATTTACTGATTATGCTATTGTTTGGCGGGATCAGTTGTGCATCAACAGGAGGCGAAATGGAGATCGTGCCATTGACACTTGGGAGGCTATGAAGAGGGTGATGAGGCAACGGTTTGTACCACCTCATTATTATCGAGATTTGTACCTTAAGTTGCAAGGTCTTCGTCAGGGATACAAAAGTGTTGATGAGTATTACAAAGAGATGGAGATGGCTATGATTAGAGCCAATGTGGAAGAGGATCGGGAGGCAACAAAGGAAAGGTTTTTGAATGGGTTGAACCGAGAGATTGCTAATCCAATTGAGCTACACCATTCATCAAGCTCCTAAACTGAGTCTTTTGGCTCGCGCCCTCGTCACCGGACCAACTGGAACTAGACTTGGATCTTTAGTCTTGATGTCCCCATCAGGAAAGGCCATCCAGCCTGAGAGGGACCTCAGCTTATCATCTGACGACGAGGACGACTTCCTCGATCAGATTCTCAACTCAGGTCTAGTAGTCATAGCAATATGTTTGATAACTTGGTAATTTGAGACTAATAAAACTGTAGTAGTAATATACTTATCTACATGTTATTATATTTTTTTTCTAACGAATCTTGTGTTTTCCTCTTTTGCAGATCCAGAGATGTTCAGGCAGTGCATCGCTCCTCCTGCCCCGAAGAGGAAATCTGGCGAAGGAAGTGGCTCCACTCCCCCTAGCAAGGTCCCGAGGACAGTGCCACCGAGCCAAGGGAGACAATCTGAGGGGTTAGTTACGATCCCGCAGTTGACCCCTTCCTCGCTTCCTCCATCAGCAAGCCTAACTCCCCCTCGTTCGACCGGCCCGAGCGAGGCACTACATACTGCTAGTACCATTGGGAGGGGGTAGTTGATCAGACCCTCCACGACGCTTCCACGATTCAAGGCTTTGAATCCTTCCCTCGACTTAGTGTTGATGTCGTCTTAGAGAGAGGGATCGCTCAGTTGGCGAATGTAAGTGCTCTACCACAAGATAGTTTGTTACTTATGTTCATACTTTGTAGTAACCTTTTTTTTTTCATGCAGACGCTCATGACCATCTGTCATGCCCAGCACCGATCAGTCGACTACAAGGAGTTGATCAAGGTCTTAAATGATCAACTAGTGGAGGCTCGAGCTAAGGTGGATGCTTTTCAATCCAAGCTGGAGCGGTCAGAGAAGACTGTGGCTGAGCAAAAGAAGTCTCTTAAGGGGTTGGCTGATGGGAACGATCAACTAACCCAAGCCAACAAGTCGCTTACTGATCGGCTAGATAGACTGACTCGTGAGAACGAGGGGTTAGCTCGCGAGAATGAGGGACTAATTTGTGAGAATGAGGAGCTGAAGCAGGAGAAGGAAACTGATCTGACTCGCTACAAGGAGGCCTGCTTCAACTGTTTTTATTAGGTGTGGAAGCTAAACAAGCCTCTCAACCTCGACTTTCTCACTGAGGAGATTAAGGCAGAGGAGCTCGCCAAATGTGAGGCCAGGGCTGCTGAGGAAGCTGCTAATCCTACCGGCACTACATCTGCTTCCCCTACGCTATCATTCCGACCAGAAGGAGCAGTTGATGCCGAGGAGGGGGTTGATCAACCTACTAGAGCCGACCAGTGATCCCTCATCCTACCAGAGAAGCTTCTGCCCGACCAGACAAGTTGTTGTCCTACCAGCCTTCTATCATACTTTGTTTTGTGTTTTGTTATATACTTTTGCTCGTATGATCGAGCTGTTTGGCACTTGCACTTTACTTTTCTTTTTTAACTAGCTTGAAACATTTAAGTCTTTTTACAATTAAAATATTACAAGTTTATTGTGAATAGTAAAGTCTCTATATGCCCTTTATCTTCACATGAGTACTTAGTTTTCTAACTTAGAAATTCTAAACATTTCATAAGTCCATACTAAATATACTTTCTCACGCTCTTATTGCTCTAACATTTTATGAGCATAACGTTTATTATCACACGAATATCTGCTTCTAACTTAAAATTTTAAAAATTCCAAGTTACTTAAGCTTTGTCAAACAAGTTAGCTTAATGGCCTTTTTGGACTTCAAAAATTTACAAGTGAGCCTAAAAACAGATATCTTTGCTCGTGCTCTTATTGCTTATGTTGAAGTTCACGCCAGTATACCCTATGTGCCCCCCAAGTGATTGAGGGTTGAAAAATCCTTGATCACTTGTTACTTGACCGAATTTGTCCGAGCAGTTACTACTCGTGAAACACATAGAATATACAAACATATTTAAGCAGTTAACCACTACAAAAACATGCAACTATTTAAACGTTGGTCATTCATCTGATGGATACCGACCAGTTGAACACTACCCGGTATATATGTATATTTATTTTTAGAAGACCTGTTTTGTTTAAATTGTAATGACAGTTGAACACTGCCAAGCAAGAATAATCAACACATATGCAAAATTTGTGGCATGATTCGACCACGCTGCGCGTGATCTCTTTTATTACTCGTAATAAATAAATGACAAAACGTGTCTAATAACGAGTCTCAAACAATACAAACTTAAATAACAAGTTAAGCACTTGATACAAAGCTACTACTCTATAAGCAGTATTTATTGATAATATTTCCTCAAGTGCTCGCCATTCCAGTAGTTCCTGATCAGCTCTCCATTTAACCGAGCAAGCTTGTAGGTGCCGGGTGGCAAGACTTGCTCAATTTGATACGGTCCTTCCCAGTTTGGTCCTAGTACGCTAGCTGCCAGGTCTCTGACGAACACCTTTCTGAGGACCAAATCTCCGACTTGGAACTTTCGATCTCGGACTTTGGAATTGAAGTAGCGCGCCACTTTTTGCTGATGAGCAGCAACTCTCAGGCTTGCCTTCCTCGTCTCTCCTCGAGGAAGTCCAAAGATTCTGCTAGCAATTGATGATTCTCCTCCTGGTTGTACATGGTCCTTCGATGAGATGGTGGGTCTACTTCAACAGGTAACATGGCTTCATACCCATATGCCAAAGAAAATGGGGTATGGCTAGTTGTTGTTCGGGCAGTAGTCCTGTATGACCAAAGGACTTCTAGCAATTCTTCCGCCCACGCACCCTTAGCTTGCTCCAGACGCTTTTTCAGAGTGTCCTTCAGAGTTTTGTTTACGGCTTCAACCTGCCCATTGGCTTGTGGATGGGCAACTGAGGAGAAACTTTTTGTGATGCCATGCCGAGCGCAAAAATTGGTAAATATGTCACTGTCAAATTGCGTGCCGTTGTCAGACACTATCTTCTTGGGCAGACCATAGTGACATATTATATTCTTAACCACAAAGTCCAACACTTTCTTTGAGGTGATCGTGGCTAGTGGTTCGGCCTCAGTCCACTTAGTGAAATAATCCACCGCAACCACTGCAAACTGCACTCCTCTTTCCCTTTGGGCAATTTCCCGATCAGATCAATGCCCCACACTGCAAAAGGCCATGGGCTCTGCATTTGCTTTAAGACATTCGGAGGAGCCCTGAGCACTTTAGAAAATCTCTGGCACTTATCACACTTCTTCACATACTCCATAGAATCCTCGTTCATTGTAGGCCAGAAAAATCCTTGCCGCAAAATCTTTTTAGATAGACTCTGCCCCCCAGCATGATCTCCACAGAACCCTTCGTGCAAAATTTTTGACTGGTCGGGTGTTATGCACCTGAGTAGAGGTAGGGAGTACCTCTTCTATACAACACTCCATCCATCATGGTGTACCTAGCAGCTTGCCTCATAATCTTCCTTGCTTCATTACGATCATCTGGGAGGGTTCCTTGCTCAAGGTAAGCAATGATGGGAGTCATCCAGGTGTCAGCTATCGTGATCGGCATGGCTTCTTGTTCATCAATGCTTGGCTCCTCCAAGTATTCCACCGGTACTATATTCAGAGTTTCAGCATCTTTTGCACTAGCTAGCTTTGCTAGAGCCTCCGCGTTAGAGTTTTGTTCTCGTGGTACTAACTTGATGGTGTACTCCTTGAATTGTGCTAGCAGATCCTTGGTCTTATTTAAGTATGCCACCATACGTAGGCCCCTTGCCTGATATTCCCCCAAGACTTGGTAGACCACCAATTGGGAATTCTATTCACTTCCACCGACCGGGCATGCACATCTCTAGCCAGGCGCAAGCCTGCTAGGAGGGCTTCATACTCCGCCTCATTATTAGATGCATTAAATCCGAACCTTAATGCACAATAAATTCGATGTTTCTCTGGCATGACCAATATAATCCCAGCTCCTGAATGATGCTCATTCGACGACCCATCAACAAAAAGTTGCCAAGTAGGAAGTTCCTCTTTTTGCTCAGTGACACGCTCTTGCTGGTCGGGAACATCAGTGATCCCGGTACATTCAGAAATGAAATCTTCCAAAGCCTGACCCTTAATAGCAGATCTCGGTTTGTACTTGATTTTGAATTGGCCCAATTGAACTGCCCATTTAAGTAGCCGACCAGACAACTCCAGCTTCTGTAAGACTTGGCGTAGAGGCTGGTCAGTAAGGACTTTAATGGGGTGTGCCTGGAAGTACGGCCGCAATTTTCGTGATGCAAGTACCAAGCAATAAACCAACTTCTCGATCATGGGATACCGGGACTCTGCTCCTATCAACCGTTTGCTGACATAGTATACCGGGTGCTGCACTTTATCCTCTTCTCGTACTAGGGCAGCACTAACAGCGTGCTCCGTGACTGCTAGTTACATAAAGAGGTCTTCTCCATCAACGAGCTTCGAAAGAACAGGAGGTTGGGCCAAATGTTCCTTTATGAGTTGGAAATCTTGCTCACATTCTACAGTCCACTCAAACTTCTTGCTCCCTCTAAGCAGGTTAAAAAACGGAACATACTTGTCCGTTGATTTAGAGACGAACTTGCTTAGAGCTGCAATCCGCCCAGTCAAACTTTGCACATCCTTAATTCTGGCCGGAGACTTCATTTCTACGAGAGGCTTTATCTTTTCTGGGTTTGCCTCTATTCCTCAGGAGTTCACAATAAATCCAAGAAATTTTCTAGAACCCACTCCAAATGAGCACTTGAGGGGGTTTAACTTCATGCTGTACTTTCTCAGTATGCAAAGCACTCCTCCAAGTCTCGCACGTGCCCTTCAGCTTCCTTTGATTTCACCAGCATATCGTCTACGTACACCTCCATGCTCTTGCCGATTAAGTCACGGAACATACCATTTACCAAACGCTGGTAGGTAGCTCCTGCATTCTTCAGTCCGAAGGGCATGACCCTGTAGCGGTATAGCCCTATATCTATTCGAAAGCTGGTATGCTCTTCATCAAGAGGATGCATGCTGATCTGGTTGTACCCCGAATATGCATCCATGTTTTCATGACCAGAGGTTGCATCTACCAACTGGTCTATTCTCGGTAAAGGAAAGCAATCCTTTGGGCATGCTTTGTTCAGGTCAGTAAAATCTACACAAGTCCTCCATTTTCCATTGGGTTTGGGCACCAACACTGGGTTTGAAACCAAAGCAGGGTAATATGCTTCCCTTATAAATCCATTCTCCTTTAGCCGCTCTACCTCCTCCTTAAGAGCCTTTGCTCAATCATTGTCGAGCAATCTCCTCTTCTGCTGCTGTAACGACCCGGCTTTTCTTAACTAGACCCACCGAACACGACTATGACTATCCGGGGTCAACTGGACCCTTATGGTCAACTTTGGTAAAAATCGGACGTTAAAAAACTAAATAAACTTTAGAGTAAACTTTGGAAAATTTTATATTGGAGTACTTTGAAATAAAATAGTATTTGGATGGGATCCCATAGTTTTAAAAACAAAATGTAGTTTAAACGTAACTTAAGAAATAGTCTGTGGCCATAGGGCCTTCTTTAAGTAGAAAACTAACATGAAATTGATAAAATTGTTACTAGACTTAGCGGAAAACTTAAGAGAACCCTGACAACCCTGCAGGTCGGTTGTTTCACAGTATGCATACGTCAGACAGAATCCCCTCCAGCTTATTGCACTGCTCCTTAAGCTTTGCCCTTACCTACACACACAGAGTAACTGATGAGCTATAACGCTTAGTAAGGAAGCAAGCTACAACTTATTACTCTACTATCCAAAACAAACTTTGCATAACAGAAATGCATATCCAGAAACTGCAAACTGAGCAACACATCTAGCATAATCACATAAGTCAAAGTGTTGTGTTTCATACTGAAAACATATAACGGAGCCATCGTGTTATCTGTGGGGTTTTAATCCCAGTGCGGCCTCCATGGCCCAGAGAATACTCACCTCCCATACCAAAGGGTATACTCCGCTAAAACACGATGACTTTACTGACTTGGCGGATAACCCCAATGTACGGCTGCATGGGGAATCCGCCCTCACAAGGCCTTGTACTGAGCCATCGAGCTATCTGTGGGGTCATGATCACCGGGTGGCCTCCGCGGCCCAGAGAATACTCACCTCCCGTGCCAAAGGGGTAAACTCCGCTAAAACTCGATGACTTTACGGACTGGACGGCGAACCCCACTACACGGCTGCATGGGATCCACCCTCACAAGGTTTCCCTTGACAGTCATAAACATTGCACATGCATTCATGAAAACTTTACTGCACTAAGCACATTCAAACCCGATAGATGGGTACTATCATGCGCATCCAGCAATATAATCACACACATATATATAGCATCTAGAATTTAACCAGCAGTATACAAACATGCAAACAATTCACTATGATCACAACAAGCTAAGTTACTCTTGGTGTATACTTCCTTACCTGTTGTCCTTAGCTTTCGCGAATTATATCTTTGTGAGTATTTCCGATCGCGTTTAGACCCTATAATCATATTGGGACAATATGTCTTAGTTTATTCTTACTAAGATTCTAAAATATATAAGGGAATTTAAAAAAAAAAACAAAACTGAAATTCCCGACCCTGGCCCAAACCCGAGCCCTTGGGGTAAAATGACCATAATTGATGAGGACACCAAGACTAAAGATCCAAGTCTAGTTCCAGTTGGTCTGGTGACGAGGGCGCGAGCCAAAAGACTCAGTTTAGGAGCTTGATGAGTCTTATTGTATTTTGTCATCTTGTATTTTTTATTTAGTTTTTGTTTTTTTTTTTTTGATTTCAGAATTGAAAAACGAATTGAATAGAAAACACAAATGAAAAAAAAAAAAGGATAGGCCAAACCGGATGATCCTAAGCTCTGATACCAACTATACGAACCACACCAACGATTGTGGTGAAACCCGACACCAAATATGGCAGCCACCAAGAACACACGAAATGGGAATGAAGAACCGCAACCCAATGCTTAGCCAAGCACGAACCTTGGTATGAGGAAGACGCCACAAACGGGGATGGGAATCCGTTTGATAAGTCGGATTGAACGCCACAAGGAATACCCTTGATAAGTTCGAATAGTCTCTTCAAGAACTCAAGAAGAAAACCTCTCAATTTTTATTTCATCAAAATCTGATTTTTTTTCCAAATGTTTTCAAGGCATTATATAGCCGAAAATTACATCAAGACAAGCCCCTTTGTCTTCCTAAAAACCGAAAATTAAAGACAACCTTTTGTCTTCCTAATGAAAACCGAAATTAAAGACAAGCCTTTTGTCTTCCTAATAAAAATCGAAAATTAAAGACAAAAAGGACTCTTGGACTCACACAAGTCAAGTGTTTGACTTTTCACAAAAAAAAACAAAGACTAAATAAAAAATACAAGATGACAAAATACAATAAGACTCATCAAGCTCCTAAACTGAGTCTTTTGGCTCGCGCCCTCGTCACCAGACCAACTGGAACTAGACTTGGATCTTTAGTCTTGGTGTCCTCATCAATAATACCCCTCTCAGAATCCCAAACTCAAATTAGAAAATTATTATTTCCAATAATAATTTTATCCTAGGCCATGTTCGAAATTGCAAGTCAAAACTCCAATTATTTCTTAAAATTCCGTTTTCCGATGCTCGAGTCCAATTCACGAGCCCCGAGCCCACCTCTTGACCTTGAGACTTAAAATCGGTAATATTGTACTTCCTAAAATATTTTCTAAGTCCTTGAAAATATTTCGTAGGTTCTAAGTCATCAAATCTAAACTTTGAAACTAATTCTCGAACTTAGAATTTTTCTTGAAGCTTAAATAATAATTCCCGAGCCTAGCTCGTAAATCATTAATCTTAGATATTACTTAGATAAATTTTCTAAACCTTGATCCTCAAATATCAGTTTGTAGACTTTGGGGTACCTAATCCCGAGCCTAGCGATAAAATTCTAAAGTTTTGGGACCAACTGCCATTTTTGGTCCTTTTGGTTACTAATCAGTAACCATTAGTAACTACTTGGACACATGCTCTTACATGCACGTGACTACCCCCATCATCTTCATCCTTATACACATTCAGCCATGGCCATCCTAACCAAGGTTTCTCACCATGGCAGCCACGACCTCACTCCATAGACCACCATGCTCATCACTTCGGCCACCACCATTACCACCACCGGCCTCCACCATTAACGCCGGCAACAATGGTGTTGTCTCTTTTCATGACAGCCACCTACCAAGCACTAACCACCACCAAATTATCCCCAAAATCAAGATCCTTTCCTATTAAATCATCCCCAACACCTTAATGAATGTTTCTAGACACAAAGTGCTGATTTACACCATGTAAAACAACTCAGAAATTAATCCCAACTTTTAAGGAAGCGAAATCGAAAACGGTACTGTAAAAACTGCGAAGGAAAACTACAGGCTTGTACCTCTTTCTATGGCGGGTTCCTAGTGATTTCTTCTGCCCTTTCCTATAGTCCTCAACACTATGAACACATACAAACCGTTCATCATGAGTTTTATGCAAGGAATTAAGAGAAAACCGAAGCCAAAGATGGCACTTACACTAGTTCGGATTTCCGACCAAAGTTTCCAAAAATTGGGTGAAACTCTCTCCTGTTTCTTTGCTTCCTTCTACAATCAATACAGATATTCTAAGGACATGTCTAAGATCTGTAACTCAAAGAAAAACCAAAGAAATAACTCACCTTGCTCTTATCTCCTTGAACCCGAACGTACACACCACAAGTGCACCGTGCACTTCTTCCTTTCCTTCTTCCCTCTCGGTTCTTGCTTCAATATGAGGATGGCTGAAACCAAATGAGAGAAAGTGTCTTCAACTCCCTCTCAACCACCCTCAAATAACCTCCCAAGATTCATTCAAAATTTCCCACCAAGTTTGTGCGTGAAAAACTTACGTGAGAACATAAGAATATATATTTATATTTATACATGTCCTGAAAAGTCACATGAGAGGGTACCTCATCCCCATCCTTTAGGTACCCAAACCTTACTAGACTATACTCTATACCCATCCGAAACATTCTTTGCATCTTACCCAAAATGATGCATTAAAACCATATAGCTTAAAATAATTAAAATCAACTATGGTCTAAGCACTAACTAATGCAACTTTGGTATAAACTTATGTCTATGATTTTATGTGAGTCCTTTCAACATAAAATCATGATTTTAATCCTATAAAATTCCTCTTGAATTATTCATAGACTCTTAGTGAATAAGTCACAAAATCATAGTCTAAAATGATTCTATGATTTTATGTGGATTCCAAATACATAAAATCATATACTAAAACTCTTTGAACAAGATGTCCATCTTAGATTTATTTCACATCTAAATCCCCACACTATGGTCTAAAGCGATCAACTCACATTTCTTTAATTAAAATAATATTCACCAAATATTATTTTAATTATTATTCATACTCTTAAAATAAATTAATTCACAGAATAATGTTTACATAAAACACAATAAATAAATAGAAAAATTCGGGTTATTACAGCTGCACCGCTAGATAGCTTTCATCCACGTTGAGCACGTGGCTGATCACAGTTGGTGAGATACCCACCTTATCCTTGTGAGACCAGGCGAAGACATCTTGATTCCTTCGCAAGAATTCTATCAGCTGTGCTCTCACCTCTGCTTTCAACTTTTTTCCAATTTTGACCCCTCTGGTCGGGTCATTCTTATCTATTAGGACCTCCTCTAACTCCTCGGACGGTCCCACATCACTTTCATAATCCCCAAAGCGAGGATCAAAATCCCTTCCCTCGCTTTGGGCAACGCCCTATTTGGCGACTTCATCTCCGGATGGGGTTTTCTGTTCTTTCAAACCAAGAGTGCTCTCTTGGCCAAACTCCTCTAACATCTCTTCCTAATCGGTTACCACTGCAAAACTCAGGTCGACATCCATCTCGTCCACCTCATCTCTCTCAGCACATACAATCATGTTGTTCTCCTTGGCCCCCTTCCTTGCTTTAACTACCGAGGCATTATACTCCCTAGCCTCCCTCTAGTCTCCTTGGATGCAGTCTATGCCCGCACTGGTCGGGAACTTCATGGAAAGGTGCCAGATTGAAACCACCACATGTAAGTTTGTGAGCAGTGGTTGACCAATAACCACATTGTAGGCGGACGGGCAGTCAACAATCAAAAACTCGGTCATTACTGTCTCATGCTTGGGAGCCTCCCTCGTCGTAACTGGCAACTTGATAGTTCTAGCTGGAGACAATCCTTCTCCAGTGAACACATAAATGACTTGAGAGCACGACTTCAAGTCATTGATAGATAGCTTCATCCTCTCGAAGGACGACTTGTAAATAATGTTCACAGAACTCCCTGTATCGACCAGACATCTCTTCACCTTCATATTGGCAATTTGGACTGTCACAACAAGAGGGTCATTGTGAGGATACCTCACGTATTGAGCATCTTCTTCAGTGAAAGTGAGGGACTCACTTTCGTATCTTGGGTTCTTCGGTGGTCGCTCCTCCACTATCATAACTTCGGAGGTTGATGCTGCATCCAACTCATGACGAAGGGTGCGAGCATACCTCTCCCTCGCCTTCTTGCTATCTCCAGCAAGATGTGGACCTCCACATATGGTATCTAGTGTGAAGTCCATAGGTTCAGGTTGCAAAGGTGGGGATCGTTGCCGCTTAAACCCAGGATTGTTGTTACTCCCCTCTCCCCGGGTCTTCTCTGCTCGATACTTCTTCAGCTTCCCCGACCGGAGGAGAAACTCTATCTCATCTTTGAGATCATTGCACTCATTCGTGTCGTGACCATAGTCTCCATGGAAGCGACAAAACTTGTTCATATCTCTTTTACTCATCTCCTTCTTGATAGGTGGGGGTTTCCAGTAAGGGACCTCTTGATGACTGGCCAAATAGATC
Organism: Humulus lupulus; assembly: GCF_963169125.1. Classification (NCBI taxonomy): domain Eukaryota; kingdom Viridiplantae; phylum Streptophyta; class Magnoliopsida; order Rosales; family Cannabaceae; genus Humulus; species Humulus lupulus. The sequence continues at coordinate 150,813,836 of NC_084800.1, read as the reverse complement.
TCCGCTCGGCTCACCGAAAGAGTGGTGTAGTTGGTGAATCGAGGTTCATACTTCGTTGGCTTGTCGTTTGGTCCCGACTTAGCCTTCTTCTCATTGTGGCGGTCAGACCCGTTATTCCCATGTTTCTTACCACCATTTTGATCATTTCCACCATTCTTGGGAGGATTAGTCGATCCACTCGGGTTGTTCAGGCCCTTGTCTCCCTTCTCAATCGTATCATCCAACTTCATGTATCTGTTCGCTCGGTCCAAAAATTGTTGTAATGTTGAAATTGGGTTGCGATGAATGCTGTCCCACAAAGGACTCATGAACCTTTGTATGTAGTTCTTGAGAGACTCATCCTTTCCTTGCTTAATATCCGCCAAGTGATTTGATACGAACCACACCAACGATTGTGGTGAAACCCGACACCAAATACGGCAGCCACCAAGAACACACGAAATTGGAATGAAGAACCGCGACCCAATGCTTAGCCAAGCACGAACCTTGGTATGAGGAAGACGCTACAAACGGGGATGGGAATCCGTTTGATAAGTCAGGTTGAACGCCACAAGGAACCCCTTGATAAGTTCTAATAGTTTCTTCAAGAACTCAAGAAGAAAAACTCACAAATTTCATTTCATCATAATCTGATTTTTCCAAACGTTTTCAAGCCCTCTTATGGCCGAAATTACATGAAAGAAAAGCCCCTTTGTCTTCCTAATGAAAACCCTAACAATCACAAAAAAAAGACTCTTGGACTCACACAAGTCAAGTGTTTGACTTTTCACAAGATAAAAACAAAAACTAAATAAAACGTGATTAAGTGACTGATTAAAATAAAAATACAAGATGCCAAAATCCAATATGACTCATTACAAGAAGCTAAATTTTGATCAAGCTCCTAAACTGGTGTCCTCATCATTCCCCCCCTCTAAAACCAATTGTTGCCCAATACATTAAAAAATGTTCAAAGATGATAGTAGCATTCCATCAAGTGGTTATTTTACCGATTTCTGCACAAATTTTGAATTACTAAGGTCCGAGGTAGTGAGTTGTGAATATAACGAGAGACAAAGAAAGATATTAGAGAGACAAAAAACGAATCGGGACCCACTACATTCTTAAATACACGAAATAAGCCATTAGAATTCCAAATAGTTGATATTTTAACAATTTTCTTTCAAATTTGATTCAATAAATGTAACAACCCACTAATCTAGACTACTTGGACCATTAACGAATCTATACATAAATCTTACATTTTTGCGGAAATACCATAATTTTATTGAAAACTTATGGAAACAAAGGTTACTTTCATAAAATAAGTAGGATATGGGTACCCATTGTCTTTAAAACAAAAATAACTTAAAAACTAAAAAGAGTTACATAGAAAATGTGGAAAATACATTTAAAACCATAAAAGCATAAACAAGACTACATCCTCGAATCGAATAACGCTCGGCCCCTTGACTCCATTCACCATCGATACACATCCTCCAAGCGTCACGAATCTTACCGCCTCTAAAGCTTATTTCCTGCACATAAACAGAAAGGAGTGAGCCTAATGCCCAGCAAGGAAAATCTAACACATAGTCATAAACATAAACATAATTTCATAATAACGTAAAGACATATCATAACACATAATTCACTTATTATAATGGCCATTATTACTTGGGGTCCCATAGACTAAACAAGCTTATGCCCATGAGATTAGTGGGGTCCTACCAGCTAAATAGGCTTATGCCCACAATCTTTTTGGGGTCTTGTTAGTCAAATAGGGCATATGCCCAAGCCTACAACATATTCATAACATACCCATATCATATCATAACACAAAAGATAACATAAACATAAACATATATATTCTAGCCTATTTTCCTTACCAAAGTTACCGGGATTATGGACTGAGTTGGGACTTTTGGAACACTCCTAAAACCATAAGAAAGAGTGAGTCTAAAGAAAGGAGATGAAATGAAAGAGATGGAAAGACTAAACCATAAAAACATACTTACCAACTTATATGCTTAAGAGCTTGGATTCCCTAACCAAAATAAGAATAAGGTTAGGGGACTGAGTAGAAGGTTTTGAGAAAAGAAATAACATAAAATACAGAAAGGAACTAGAGTTTTGGGTTTACCTCAAAGATTGCAAGATCACTCTAACCTTCACCGAAATACTATAGAACTCACTTCCTAAAGTGTTTGATAAGCTTATGATGTTTAAGCTTATAGTTTTTCCCCAAACCAAGTGTTTACACTCTCACACTCACTTAACACTAGCAGCTTCTGAACTTAGAGCAAATGGTGAATAATGGCTGGGTACTAGGTCCTATTTATAGAGTTTGGGAATGAAAATATCTTGATTTTACTTGAATAAAAATAATGGCTTTTTTAGGTGAAAATCATTTGAATAATCGTTCAGCAGAGGCTGAAGACTCGTTCACAAGATGCTGGACTGTTGAAGGAGTTTGAATGGCTGAAAGGAAATGAATTCAAAAGAGTTTGAATCCATGCTGAAGGAGGCGATATATCGCCCCCTGTAGGCGATATATCGCCTGGGCCAGTATGCCCGAGGCGACCGTGCATCGTTTCGTGTTTTCCGTATCTACGTGCTGCGACATATCGCCCCCTATAGCTGCGATATATCGGCACACGCTGAATATTTAAACACGAAATTACACATTTTTAGCTAAGTTTGAATGGAGTAAACAGCCTTGACTAAGCCCTCAACGTACTCAAAGCTGCTGACTGACCCTATAACATTCAAACTTTACTCCTTATTATATTTAATCCTCAAAAATCTTAATCCTTAATTACCATTCAAAACATGTGCTTAAAATCCTATTGGTTGATGTCTAAACCTTATAATATAATAATATAATCCTTAATATCAGTCACATTAATCAAACCTTAGGTTATACTTAATATTCTTAAACTATAGGTTAAACTTAGAAAATCTATAAGTACTACTATGAGTGTCCAAATAACTCCCGGTCTGAACCAAAAATCCAAAGTAACAAAGATAATGCTATAAATACTATCATACTACTATCTATCTTAGCTAAGTAAAGTTCTTGGACTCTACAATAAATCCCGAACAAGCGACTTGTGGGTGTAACGTGTGAAAAAGAATAGAATTAGGGTTAGATAAAACCAATTGTTGCCCTACACATCCAAAAATGTTCCAAAGAAGTAACTAGCGTTCCAACTAGGGGATATTTTACAGATTAGTTCAAATGATGAGAATTAATAAGGTTCGAAGTAGTGAGTTGTGAGTATAACGAGAGATAAAGAAAGCTGTTAGAGAGACATAAATCAAATCGGGGCCCTATACATTCTAAAAATCTGGAAATAAGCCATTAGAATTCCAAATAGTGGATACTTTAACAATTCTCTTTCATATTTGATTCAATAAATCTCGAACTAGGGACTTGTGGGTTAAACTAGTGAAAAAGAAATGTATTAGGGATAGATAAAACCAATTGTTGCCCAATACATTAAAAAATGTTCAAAGATGTTAGTAGCATTCCATCAAGTGGTTATTTTACCGATTTCTGCACAAATTTAGAATTAATAAGGTCCGAGGTAGTGAGTTGTGAGTATAACGAGAGACAAAGAAAGGTAATAGAGAGACATAAAACGAATCGGGACCCGCTACATTCTTAAATACACGAAATAAGTCGTTAGAATTCAAAATAGTTGATATTTTAACAATTTTCTTTCAAATTTGATTCAATAAATCACGAACAAGTGACATGTGCGTTTATCGAGAGAAAAAGAAATGTAAATGGGATGGATAAAACCAATCGTTTCCCTATACATTTAAAAAGTTCCAAAATAGTTACTAGCGTTCAAACTAGTGGACATTTTAACTATTAGTTCAAAAATTTAAATTTAATAAGGAACGAGGTAGATATTTGTGAGTATAACGAGAGAAAAAGAAAGATATTAGAGAGACATAAAACGAATCGGGAACCGCTACATTCTTAAATACACGAAATAAGCCATTAGAATTCAAAATACTTGATATATTAACAATTTTCTTTCAAATTTGATTCAATAAATCCCGAACAAGCGACTTGTGGGTGTAACGTGTGAAAAAGAATAGAATTAGGGTTAGATAAAACCAATTGTTGCCCTACACATCCAAAAAGGTTCCAAAGAAGTTACTAGCATTCCAACTAGGGGATATTTTACAAATTAGTTCAAATGTTGAGAATTAGTAAGGTCCGAAGTAGTGAGTTATGAGTATAAAGAGAGATAAAGAAAGTTGTTAGAGAGACATAAATACAATCGGGGCCCTATACATTCTTAAAATCTAGAAATAAGCCATTAGAATTCCAAATAGTGGACACTTTAGCAATTCTCTTTCATATTTGATTCAATAAATCTCGAACTAGGGACTTGTGGGTTAAACTAGTGAAAAAGAAATGTACTAGGGATATGATGAGGACACCAAGACCCAAGTATCAAGTCAAGTTCCAGTTGGTCCAGTGACGAGGGCACGAGCCAAGAGATTCAAGGAAGAACTTAACAGCCTAGTCCACAAAGTCCTAAAACAAGAGGAGACCGTGGTCAACATTGAAGGAGAACAAAGACTTGTCTTACTCATCAAAGTTGACTGAGTTTAGGAGCTTAATGAGTCTTTTTATTTTTAGTCACGTTTTTTAGTCTTTGTTTATTTTGTGATAAGTCAAACATTTGACTTGTGTGAGTCCAATAGTCCTTTTGTCTTTAATTTTCGGTTTTCATGAGGAAGACAAAAGGCTTGTCTTTAATTTCGGTTTTCATTAGGAAGACAAAGGGGCTGTCCTTAATTTTTCGGTTTCATTAGGAAGACCAAGGATCTTGTTTTCATGTAATTTTCGTCCTTATAAGGACTGCCAAAACAATGTGAAAAATCAGATTATGTTGAATGAAATTGTGAGTTTATTTCTTCTTGAGTTCTTGAAGAAACTTTTGAACTTATCAAGGAGATTCCTTGTGGCGTTCATCCTGACTTATCAAACGAATTCCATCCCCGTTTGTGGCGTCTTCCTCATACCAAGGTTCGTGCTTGGCTAAGCATTGGGTCGCGGTTCCATTCCAATCTCGTGTGTTCTTGGTGGCTGTTCCATATTTGGTGTCGGGTTTCGTCACACTTGTTGGCGTGGTTAGTATCAGGATAGATAAAACCAATTGTTGCCCAATACATTAAAAAATGTTCAAAGATGTTAGTAGCATTCCATCAAGTGGTTATTTTACCGATTTCTGCACAAATTTTGAATTAATAAGGTCCGAGGTAGTGAGTTGTGAGTATAACGAGTGATAAAGAAAGATAATAGAGAGACATAGAACGAATCGGGACCCGCTACATTCTTAAATACACGAAATAAGTCGTTAGAATTCAAAAAAGTTGATATTTTAACAATTTTCTTTCAAATTTGATTCAATAAATCCCGAACAAGCGACTTGTGGGTTTACGAGTGAAAAAGAATAGTATTAGGGTTAGATAAAACCAATTGTTCCCCACACATCCAAAAATGTTCCAAAGAAGTAACTAGCGTTCCAACTAGGGGATATTTTATAGATTAGTTCAAAAGTTTAGAATGAATAAGGTCCGAAGTAGTGAGTTGTGAGTATAACGAGAGATAAAGAAAGCTGTTAGAGAGACATAAAACAAATCGGGGCCCTATACATTCTTAAAATCTGGAAATAAGCAATTACAATTCCAAATCGTGGACACTTTAACAATTCTCTTTCATATTTGATTCAATAAATCTCGATCTAGGGACTTGTGGGTTAAACTAGTGAAAAAGAAATGTATTAGGGAAAGATAAAACCAATTGTTGCCCAATACATTAAAAAATGTTCAAAGATGTTAGTAGCATTCCATCAAGTGGTTATTTTACCGATTTCTGCACAAATTTGGAATTAATAAGGTCCTAGGTAGTGAGTTGTGAGTATAACGAGAGAAAAAGAAAGATAATGGAGAGACATAAAACGAATCGGGACCCGCTATATTCTTAAATACACGAAATAAGCCATTAGAATTCAAAATAGTTGATATTTTAACAATTTTCTATCAAATTTGATATAATAAATCCCGAACAAGCGACTTGTGGGTGTAACGTGTGAAAAAGAATAGAATTAGGGTTAGATAAAACCAATTGTTGCCCTACACATCAAAAAATGTTCCAAAGAAGTAACTAGCGTTCCAACTAGGGGATATTTTACAGATTAGTTCAAATGTTTAGAATTAATAAGGTCCGAAGTAGTGAGTTGTGAGTATAACGAGAGATAAAGAAAGCTGTTAGACAGACATAAGACAAATCGGGGCCCTATACATTCTTAAAATCTGGAAATAAGATATTAGAATTCCAAATAGTGGATACTTTAACAATTCTCTTTCATATTTGATTCAATAACTCTCGAACTAGGGACTTGTGGGTTAAACTAGTGAAAAAGAAATGTATTAGGGATAGATAAAACCCATAGTTGCCCAATACATTAAAAAATGTTCAAAGATGTTAGTAGCATTCCATCAAGTGATTATTTTACCGATTTCTGCACAAATTTAGAACTAATAAGGTCCGAGGTAGTGAGTTGTGAGTATAACGAGTGATAAAGAAAGATAATAGAGAGACATAGAACGAATCGGGACCCGCTACATTCTTAAATACACGAAATAAGTCGTTAGAATTCAAAAAAGTTGATATTTTAACAATTTTCTTTCAAATTTGATTCAATAAATCCCGAACAAGCGACTTGTGGGTTTAACGAGTGAAAAAGAATAGTATTAGGGTTAGATAAAACCAATTGTTCCCCACACATCCAAAAATGTTCCAAAGAAGTAACTAGCGTTCCAACTAGGGGATATTTTATAGATTAGTTCAAAAGTTTAGAATGAATAAGGTCCGAAGTAGTGAGTTGTGAGTATAACGAGAGATAAAGAAAGCTGTTAGAGAGACATAAAACAAATCGGGGCCCTATACATTCTTAAAATCTGGAAATAAGCAATTACAATTCCAAATCGTGGACACTTTAACAATTCTCTTTCATATTTGATTCAATAAATCTCGATCTAGGGACTTGTGGGTTAAACTAGTGAAAAAGAAATGTATTAGGGAAAGATAAAACCAATTGTTGCCCAATACATTAAAAAATGTTCAAAGATGTTAGTAGCATTCCATCAAGTGGTTATTTTACCGATTTCTGCACAAATTTGGAATTAATAAGGTCCTAGGTAGTGAGTTGTGAGTATAACGAGAGAAAAAGAAAGATAATGGAGAGACATAAAACGAATCGGGACCCGCTATATTCTTAAATACACGAAATAAGCCATTAGAATTCAAAATAGTTGATATTTTAACAATTTTCTATCAAATTTGATATAATAAATCCCGAACAAGCGACTTGTGGGTGTAACGTGTGAAAAAGAATAGAATTAGGGTTAGATAAAACCAATTGTTGCCCTACACATCAAAAAATGTTCCAAAGAAGTAACTAGCGTTCCAACTAGGGGATATTTTACAGATTAGTTCAAATGTTTAGAATTAATAAGGTCCGAAGTAGTGAGTTGTGAGTATAACGAGAGATAAAGAAAGCTGTTAGACAGACATAAGACAAATCGGGGCCCTATACATTCTTAAAATCTGGAAATAAGATATTAGAATTCCAAATAGTGGATACTTTAACAATTCTCTTTCATATTTGATTCAATAACTCTCGAACTAGGGACTTGTGGGTTAAACTAGTGAAAAAGAAATGTATTAGGGATAGATAAAACCCATAGTTGCCCAATACATTAAAAAATGTTCAAAGATGTTAGTAGCATTCCATCAAGTGATTATTTTACCGATTTCTGCACAAATTTAGAACTAATAAGGTCCGAGGTAGTGAGTTGTGAGTATAACGAGTGATAAAGAAAGATAATAGAGAGACATAGAACGAATCGGGACCCGCTACATTCTTAAATACACGAAATAAGTCGTTAGAATTCAAAAAAGTTGATATTTTAACAATTTTCTTTCAAATTTGATTCAATAAATCCCGAACAAGCGACTTGTGGGTTTAACGAGTGAAAAAGAATAGTATTAGGGTTAGATAAAACCAATTGTTCCCCACACATCCAAAAATGTTCCAAAGAAGTAACTAGCGTTCCAACTAGGGGATATTTTATAGATTAGTTCAAAAGTTTAGAATGAATAAGGTCCGAAGTAGTGAGTTGTGAGTATAACGAGAGATAAAGAAAGCTGTTAGAGAGACATAAAACAAATCGGGGCCCTATACATTCTTAAAATCTGGAAATAAGCAATTACAATTCCAAATCGTGGACACTTTAACAATTCTCTTTCATATTTGATTCAATAAATCTCGATCTAGGGACTTGTGGGTTAAACTAGTGAAAAAGAAATGTATTAGGGAAAGATAAAACCAATTGTTGCCCAATACATTAAAAAATGTTCAAAGATGTTAGTAGCATTCCATCAAGTGGTTATTTTACCGATTTCTGCACAAATTTGGAATTAATAAGGTCCTAGGTAGTGAGTTGTGAGTATAACGAGAGAAAAAGAAAGATAATGGAGAGACATAAAACGAATCGGGACCCGCTATATTCTTAAATACACGAAATAAGCCATTAGAATTCAAAATAGTTGATATTTTAACAATTTTCTATCAAATTTGATATAATAAATCCCGAACAAGCGACTTGTGGGTGTAACGTGTGAAAAAGAATAGAATTAGGGTTAGATAAAACCAATTGTTGCCCTACACATCAAAAAATGTTCCAAAGAAGTAACTAGCGTTCCAACTAGGGGATATTTTACAGATTAGTTCAAATGTTTAGAATTAATAAGGTCCGAAGTAGTGAGTTGTGAGTATAACGAGAGATAAAGAAAGCTGTTAGACAGACATAAGACAAATCGGGGCCCTATACATTCTTAAAATCTGGAAATAAGATATTAGAATTCCAAATAGTGGATACTTTAACAATTCTCTTTCATATTTGATTCAATAACTCTCGAACTAGGGACTTGTGGGTTAAACTAGTGAAAAAGAAATGTATTAGGGATAGATAAAACCCATAGTTGCCCAATACATTAAAAAATGTTCAAAGATGTTAGTAGCATTCCATCAAGTGATTATTTTACCGATTTCTGCACAAATTTAGAACTAATAAGGTCCGAGGTAGTGAGTTGTGAGTATAACGAGTGATAAAGAAAGATAATAGAGAGACATAGAACGAATCGGGACCCGCTACATTCTTAAATACACGAAATAAGTCGTTAGAATTCAAAAAAGTTGATATTTTAACAATTTTCTTTCAAATTTGATTCAATAAATCCCGAACAAGCGACTTGTGGGTTTAACGAGTGAAAAAGAATAGTATTAGGGTTAGATAAAACCAATTGTTCCCCACACATCCAAAAATGTTCCAAAGAAGTAACTAGCGTTCCAACTAGGGGATATTTTATAGATTAGTTCAAAAGTTTAGAATGAATAAGGTCCGAAGTAGTGAGTTGTGAGTATAACGAGAGATAAAGAAAGCTGTTAGAGAGACATAAAACAAATCGGGGCCCTATACATTCTTAAAATCTGGAAATAAGCAATTACAATTCCAAATCGTGGACACTTTAACAATTCTCTTTCATATTTGATTCAATAAATCTCGATCTAGGGACTTGTGGGTTAAACTAGTGAAAAAGAAATGTATTAGGGAAAGATAAAACCAATTGTTGCCCAATACATTAAAAAATGTTCAAAGATGTTAGTAGCATTCCATCAAGTGGTTATTTTACCGATTTCTGCACAAATTTGGAATTAATAAGGTCCTAGGTAGTGAGTTGTGAGTATAACGAGAGAAAAAGAAAGATAATGGAGAGACATAAAACGAATCGGGACCCGCTATATTCTTAAATACACGAAATAAGCCATTAGAATTCAAAATAGTTGATATTTTAACAATTTTCTATCAAATTTGATATAATAAATCCCGAACAAGCGACTTGTGGGTGTAACGTGTGAAAAAGAATAGAATTAGGGTTAGATAAAACCAATTGTTGCCCTACACATCAAAAAATGTTCCAAAGAAGTAACTAGCGTTCCAACTAGGGGATATTTTACAGATTAGTTCAAATGTTTAGAATTAATAAGGTCCGAAGTAGTGAGTTGTGAGTATAACGAGAGATAAAGAAAGCTGTTAGACAGACATAAGACAAATCGGGGCCCTATACATTCTTAAAATCTGGAAATAAGATATTAGAATTCCAAATAGTGGATACTTTAACAATTCTCTTTCATATTTGATTCAATAACTCTCGAACTAGGGACTTGTGGGTTAAACTAGTGAAAAAGAAATGTATTAGGGATAGATAAAACCCATAGTTGCCCAATACATTAAAAAATGTTCAAAGATGTTAGTAGCATTCCATCAAGTGATTATTTTACCGATTTCTGCACAAATTTAGAACTAATAAGGTCCGAGGTAGTGAGTTGTGAGTATAACGAGTGATAAAGAAAGATAATAGAGAGACATAGAACGAATCGGGACCCGCTACATTCTTAAATACACGAAATAAGTCGTTAGAATTCAAAAAAGTTGATATTTTAACAATTTTCTTTCAAATTTGATTCAATAAATCCCGAACAAGCGACTTGTGGGTTTAACGAGTGAAAAAGAATAGTATTAGGGTTAGATAAAACCAATTGTTCCCCACACATCCAAAAATGTTCCAAAGAAGTAACTAGCGTTCCAACTAGGGGATATTTTATAGATTAGTTCAAAAGTTTAGAATGAATAAGGTCCGAAGTAGTGAGTTGTGAGTATAACGAGAGATAAAGAAAGCTGTTAGAGAGACATAAAACAAATCGGGGCCCTATACATTCTTAAAATCTGGAAATAAGCAATTACAATTCCAAATCGTGGACACTTTAACAATTCTCTTTCATATTTGATTCAATAAATCTCGATCTAGGGACTTGTGGGTTAAACTAGTGAAAAAGAAATGTATTAGGGAAAGATAAAACCAATTGTTGCCCAATACATTAAAAAATGTTCAAAGATGTTAGTAGCATTCCATCAAGTGGTTATTTTACCGATTTCTGCACAAATTTGGAATTAATAAGGTCCTAGGTAGTGAGTTGTGAGTATAACGAGAGAAAAAGAAAGATAATGGAGAGACATAAAACGAATCGGGACCCGCTATATTCTTAAATACACGAAATAAGCCATTAGAATTCAAAATAGTTGATATTTTAACAATTTTCTATCAAATTTGATATAATAAATCCCGAACAAGCGACTTGTGGGTGTAACGTGTGAAAAAGAATAGAATTAGGGTTAGATAAAACCAATTGTTGCCCTACACATCAAAAAATGTTCCAAAGAAGTAACTAGCGTTCCAACTAGGGGATATTTTACAGATTAGTTCAAATGTTTAGAATTAATAAGGTCCGAAGTAGTGAGTTGTGAGTATAACGAGAGATAAAGAAAGCTGTTAGACAGACATAAGACAAATCGGGGCCCTATACATTCTTAAAATCTGGAAATAAGATATTAGAATTCCAAATAGTGGATACTTTAACAATTCTCTTTCATATTTGATTCAATAACTCTCGAACTAGGGACTTGTGGGTTAAACTAGTGAAAAAGAAATGTATTAGGGATAGATAAAACCCATAGTTGCCCAATACATTAAAAAATGTTCAAAGATGTTAGTAGCATTCCATCAAGTGATTATTTTACCGATTTCTGCACAAATTTAGAACTAATAAGGTCCGAGGTAGTGAGTTGTGAGTATAACGAGTGATAAAGAAAGATAATAGAGAGACATAGAACGAATCGGGACCCGCTACATTCTTAAATACACGAAATAAGTCGTTAGAATTCAAAAAAGTTGATATTTTAACAATTTTCTTTCAAATTTGATTCAATAAATCCCGAACAAGCGACTTGTGGGTTTAACGAGTGAAAAAGAATAGTATTAGGGTTAGATAAAACCAATTGTTCCCCACACATCCAAAAATGTTCCAAAGAAGTAACTAGCGTTCCAACTAGGGGATATTTTATAGATTAGTTCAAAAGTTTAGAATGAATAAGGTCCGAAGTAGTGAGTTGTGAGTATAACGAGAGATAAAGAAAGCTGTTAGAGAGACATAAAACAAATCGGGGCCCTATACATTCTTAAAATCTGGAAATAAGCAATTACAATTCCAAATCGTGGACACTTTAACAATTCTCTTTCATATTTGATTCAATAAATCTCGATCTAGGGACTTGTGGGTTAAACTAGTGAAAAAGAAATGTATTAGGGAAAGATAAAACCAATTGTTGCCCAATACATTAAAAAATGTTCAAAGATGTTAGTAGCATTCCATCAAGTGGTTATTTTACCGATTTCTGCACAAATTTGGAATTAATAAGGTCCTAGGTAGTGAGTTGTGAGTATAACGAGAGAAAAAGAAAGATAATGGAGAGACATAAAACGAATCGGGACCCGCTATATTCTTAAATACACGAAATAAGCCATTAGAATTCAAAATAGTTGATATTTTAACAATTTTCTATCAAATTTGATATAATAAATCCCGAACAAGCGACTTGTGGGTGTAACGTGTGAAAAAGAATAGAATTAGGGTTAGATAAAACCAATTGTTGCCCTACACATCAAAAAATGTTCCAAAGAAGTAACTAGCGTTCCAACTAGGGGATATTTTACAGATTAGTTCAAATGTTTAGAATTAATAAGGTCCGAAGTAGTGAGTTGTGAGTATAACGAGAGATAAAGAAAGCTGTTAGACAGACATAAGACAAATCGGGGCCCTATACATTCTTAAAATCTGGAAATAAGATATTAGAATTCCAAATAGTGGATACTTTAACAATTCTCTTTCATATTTGATTCAATAACTCTCGAACTAGGGACTTGTGGGTTAAACTAGTGAAAAAGAAATGTATTAGGGATAGATAAAACCCATAGTTGCCCAATACATTAAAAAATGTTCAAAGATGTTAGTAGCATTCCATCAAGTGATTATTTTACCGATTTCTGCACAAATTTAGAACTAATAAGGTCCGAGGTAGTGAGTTGTGAGTATAACGAGTGATAAAGAAAGATAATAGAGAGACATAGAACGAATCGGGACCCGCTACATTCTTAAATACACGAAATAAGTCGTTAGAATTCAAAAAAGTTGATATTTTAACAATTTTCTTTCAAATTTGATTCAATAAATCCCGAACAAGCGACTTGTGGGTTTAACGAGTGAAAAAGAATAGTATTAGGGTTAGATAAAACCAATTGTTCCCCACACATCCAAAAATGTTCCAAAGAAGTAACTAGCGTTCCAACTAGGGGATATTTTATAGATTAGTTCAAAAGTTTAGAATGAATAAGGTCCGAAGTAGTGAGTTGTGAGTATAACGAGAGATAAAGAAAGCTGTTAGAGAGACATAAAACAAATCGGGGCCCTATACATTCTTAAAATCTGGAAATAAGCAATTACAATTCCAAATCGTGGACACTTTAACAATTCTCTTTCATATTTGATTCAATAAATCTCGATCTAGGGACTTGTGGGTTAAACTAGTGAAAAAGAAATGTATTAGGGAAAGATAAAACCAATTGTTGCCCAATACATTAAAAAATGTTCAAAGATGTTAGTAGCATTCCATCAAGTGGTTATTTTACCGATTTCTGCACAAATTTGGAATTAATAAGGTCCTAGGTAGTGAGTTGTGAGTATAACGAGAGAAAAAGAAAGATAATGGAGAGACATAAAACGAATCGGGACCCGCTATATTCTTAAATACACGAAATAAGCCATTAGAATTCAAAATAGTTGATATTTTAACAATTTTCTATCAAATTTGATATAATAAATCCCGAACAAGCGACTTGTGGGTGTAACGTGTGAAAAAGAATAGAATTAGGGTTAGATAAAACCAATTGTTGCCCTACACATCAAAAAATGTTCCAAAGAAGTAACTAGCGTTCCAACTAGGGGATATTTTACAGATTAGTTCAAATGTTTAGAATTAATAAGGTCCGAAGTAGTGAGTTGTGAGTATAACGAGAGATAAAGAAAGCTGTTAGACAGACATAAGACAAATCGGGGCCCTATACATTCTTAAAATCTGGAAATAAGATATTAGAATTCCAAATAGTGGATACTTTAACAATTCTCTTTCATATTTGATTCAATAACTCTCGAACTAGGGACTTGTGGGTTAAACTAGTGAAAAAGAAATGTATTAGGGATAGATAAAACCCATAGTTGCCCAATACATTAAAAAATGTTCAAAGATGTTAGTAGCATTCCATCAAGTGATTATTTTACCGATTTCTGCACAAATTTAGAACTAATAAGGTCCGAGGTAGTGAGTTGTGAGTATAACGAGTGATAAAGAAAGATAATAGAGAGACATAGAACGAATCGGGACCCGCTACATTCTTAAATACACGAAATAAGTCGTTAGAATTCAAAAAAGTTGATATTTTAACAATTTTCTTTCAAATTTGATTCAATAAATCCCGAACAAGCGACTTGTGGGTTTAACGAGTGAAAAAGAATAGTATTAGGGTTAGATAAAACCAATTGTTCCCCACACATCCAAAAATGTTCCAAAGAAGTAACTAGCGTTCCAACTAGGGGATATTTTATAGATTAGTTCAAAAGTTTAGAATGAATAAGGTCCGAAGTAGTGAGTTGTGAGTATAACGAGAGATAAAGAAAGCTGTTAGAGAGACATAAAACAAATCGGGGCCCTATACATTCTTAAAATCTGGAAATAAGCAATTACAATTCCAAATCGTGGACACTTTAACAATTCTCTTTCATATTTGATTCAATAAATCTCGATCTAGGGACTTGTGGGTTAAACTAGTGAAAAAGAAATGTATTAGGGAAAGATAAAACCAATTGTTGCCCAATACATTAAAAAATGTTCAAAGATGTTAGTAGCATTCCATCAAGTGGTTATTTTACCGATTTCTGCACAAATTTGGAATTAATAAGGTCCTAGGTAGTGAGTTGTGAGTATAATGAGAGACAAAGAAAGATATTAGAGAGACATAAAACGAATCGGGACTCGCTACAATCTTATATACACGAAATAAGCCATTAGAATTCAAAATAGGGGATATTTTAACAATTTTCTTTCAAATTTGATTCAATAAATCCCGAACAAGCGACTTGTGGGTTTAACGTGTGAAAAAGAATAGAATTAGGGATAGATAAATCCAATTGTTGCCCTACACATCCAAAAATGTTCCGAAGAAGTAACTAGCGTTCCAACTAGGGGATATTTTACAGTTTAGTTCAAATGTTGAGAATTAATAAGGTCCGAAGTAGTGAGTTATGAGTATAACGAGAGATAAAGAAAGCAGTTAGAGAGACAAATCAAATCGGGGCCCTATACATTCTTACAATCTGGAAATAAGCCATTAGAATTCCAAATAGTGGACACTTTAACAATTCTCATTCATATTTGATTCAATAAATCTCGAACTAGGGACTTGTGGGTTAAACTTTTGAAAAAGAAATGTATTAGGGATAGATAAAACCAATTGTTTCCCAATACATTAAAAAATGTTCAAAGAAGATAGTAGCATTCCATCCAGTGGTTATTTTACCGATTTCTGCACAAATTTTGAATTACTAAGGTCCGAGGTAGTGAGTTGTGAATATAACGAGAGACAAAGAAAGATATTAGAGAGACAAACAACGAATCGGGACCCGCTACATTCTTAATTACACGAAATAAGCCATTAGAATACAAAATAGTTGATATTTTAACAATTTTCTTTCAAATTTGATTCAATAAATCCCGAACAAGCGACTTGTCGGTTTAACGTGTGAAAAAGAATAGAATTAGGGTTAGATAAAACCAATTGTTGCCCTACACATCCAAAAATGTTCCAAAGAAGTAACTAGCGTTCCAACTAGGGGATATTTTACAGATTAGTTCAAATGTTGAGAAATAATAAGGTCCGAAGTAGTGAGTTGTGAGTATAACGAGAGATAAAGAAAGCTGTTAGAGAGACATAAATCAAATCGGGGCCCTATACATTCTAAAAATCTGGAAATAAGCCATTAGAATTCCAAATAGTGGATACTTTAATAATTCATTTTCATATTTGATTCAATAAATCTCGAACTAGGGACTTGTGGGTTAAACTAGTGAAAAAGAAATTTATTAGGGAAAGATAAAACCAATTGTTGCCCAATACATTAAAAAATGTTCAAAGATGCTAGTAGCATTCCATCAAGTGGTTATTTTTTTCGATTTCTGCACAAATTTTAAATTAATAAGGTCCGAGGTAGTGAGTTGTGAGTATAACGTGAGATAAAGAAAGATATTAGAGAGACATAAACCGAATCGGGACCCGCTACATTCTTATATACACGAAATAAGCCATTAGAATTCCAAATAGTGGATATTTTAACAATTTTATTTCAAATTTGATTCAATAAATCCCGAACAAGAGACTTGTGGGTTTAATGTGTGAAAAAGAATAGAATTAGGGTTAGATAAAACCAATTGTTGCCCTACACATCCAAAAATGTTCCAAAGAAGTAACTAGCGTTCCAACTAGGGGATATTTTACAGATTACTTCAAATGTTTAGAATTAATAAGGTCTGAAGTAGTGAGTTGTGAGTATAACGAGAGATAAAGAAAGCTGTTAGAGAGACATAAAACAAATCTAGGCCCCATACATTAGTAAAATCTGGAAATAAGACATTAGAATTCCAAATGGTGGATACTTTAACAATTCTCTTTCATATTTGATTCAATAAATCTCAAACTAGGGACTAGTGGGTTAAACAAGTGAAAAAGAAATGTTGTAGGGATAGATAAAACCAATTGTTGCCCAATACATTAAAAAATGTTCAAAGATGTTAGTAGCATTCCATCAAGTGGTTATTTTACCGATTTCTGTACAAATTTTGAATTACTACGGTCCGAGGTAGTGAGTTGTGAGTATAACGAGAGATAAAGAAAGATAATAGAGAGACATAAAACGAATCGGGACCCGCTACATTCTTAAATAGACGAAATAAGCCATTAGAATTCAAAATAGTTGATATTTGAACAATTTTCTTTCAAATCTGATTCAATAAATCCCGAACAAGCGACTTGTGGGTGTAACGTGTGAAAAAGAATAGAATTAGGGTTAGATAAAACCAATTGTTGCCCTACACTTCCAAAAATGTTCCAAAGTAGTGACAAGCATTCCAACTAAGGGAAATTTTACAGATTAGTTCAGATGTTTAGAATTAATAAGGTTCAAAGTAGGGAGTTGTGAGTATAACGAGAGATAAAAAATGTTGTTAGAGAGACATAAAACTAGTCGAGGCCCTCTACATTCTTAAAATCTGGAAATAAGCCATTAGAATTCCAAATAGTGGACACTTTAACGATTCTCTTTCATATTTGATTCAATAAATCTCGAACTAGGGACTTGTGGGTTAAACTAGTGAAAAAGAAACGTAGAAGGGATAGATAAAACCGATTGTTGCCCAATACATTTAAAATTGTTGAAAGATGTTATTAGCATTCCATCAAGTGGTTATTTTACCGATTTCTGCACAAATTTTGAATTAATAAGGTCCGAGGTAGTAAGTTGTGAGTATAACGAGAGACAAAGAAAGATATTAGAGAGACATAAAACGAATCGGGACCCGCTACATTCTTATATACATGAAATAAGCCATTAGAATTCCAAATAGTGGATATTTTAACAATTTTCTTTCAAATTTGATTCAATAAATCCTGAACAAGCGACTTGTGGGTTTAATGTGTGAAAAAGAATAGAATTAGGGTTAGATAAAACCAATTGTTGCCCTACACATCCAAAAATGTTCCAAAGAAGTAACTAGTGTTCCAACTAGGGGATATTTTACAGATTAGTTCAAATGTATAGAATTAATAAGGACCGAAGTAGTGAGTTGTGAGTATAACGAGAGATAAAGAAAGCGGTTAGAGAGACATAAAACAAATCTATGCCCTGTACATTCTTAAAATCTGAAAATAATTCATTAGAATTCCTAATGGTGGATACTTTAACAATTCTCTTTCATATTTGATTCAATAAATCTCGAACTAGGGACTTGTGGGTTAAACTAGTGAAAAAGAAATGTTGTAGGGATAGATAAAACCAATTGTTGCCCAATACATTAAAAAATGTTCAAAGATGTTAGTAGCATTCCATGAAGTGGTTATTTTACCTATTTCTGTATAAATTTTGAATTACTAAGGTCCGAGGTAGTGAGTTGTGAGTATAACGAGAGATAAAGAAAGATAATAATAGAGAGACATAAAACGAATCGGGACCCGCTACATTCTTAAATACACAAAATAAGTCGTTAGAATTCAAAAAAGTTGATATTTTAACAATTTTCTTTCAAATTTGATTCAATAAATCACGAACAAGAGACATGTGCGTTTATCGAGAGAAAAAGAAATGTAAATGGGATGGATAAAACCAATCGTTGCCCTATACATTTAACAATTAGTTCAAAAATTTTAATTTAATAAGGACCGAGGTAGTGGGTTGTGAGTATAACGAGAGAAAAAGAAAGATATTAGATAGACATAAAACGAATCGGGACCCTATACATTCTTAAATACACGAAATAAGCATTTAGAATTCAAAATAGTTGATATTTTAACAAATTTCTTTCAAATTTGATTCAATAATTCCCGAACAAGCGACTTGTGGGAGAAACGTGTGAAAAAGAATAGAATTAGGGTTAGATAAAACCAATTGTTGCCCTACATATCCAAAAATGTTCCAAAGAAGTAACTAGCGTTCCAACTAGGGGATATTTTACAGATTAGTTCAAATGTTGTGAAATAATAAGGTCCGAAGTAGTGAATTGTGAGTATAACGAGAGATAAAGAAAGCTGTTAGAGAGACATAAATCAAATCGGGGCCCTATACATTCTAAACATCTGGAAATAAGCCATTAGAATTCCAAATAGTGGATACTTAAATAACTCTCTTTCTTATTTGATTCAATAAATCTCGAACTAGGGACTTGTGGGTTAAACTAGTGAAAAAGAAATTTATTAGGGAAAGATAAAACCAATTGTTGCCCAATACATTAAAAAATGTTCAAAGATGTTAGTAGCATTCCATCAAGTGGTTATTTTACCGATTTCTGCACAAATTTTGAATTAATAAGGTCTGAGGTAGTGAGTTGTGAGTATAACGTGAGATAAAGAAAGATATTAGAGAGACATAAAACGAATCGGGACCCCCTACATTCTTAAATAGACGAAATAAGCCATTAGAATTCAAAATAGTTGATATTTTAACAATTTTCTTTCAAATTTGATTCAATAAATCCCGAACAAGCGACTTGTGGGTGTAACGTGTGAAAAAGAATAGAATTAGGGTTTGATAAAACCAATTGTTGCCCTACACATCCAAAAATGTTCCAAAGAAGTGACAAGCATTCCAACTAAGGGATATTTTACAGATTAGTTCAGATGTTTAGAATTAATAAGGTCCAAAGTAGTGAGTTGTGAGTATAACGAGAGATAAAGAAAGCTGTTAGAGAGACATAAAACAAATATAGGACCTATACATTCTTAAAATCTGGAAATAAGCCATTAGAATTCCAAATGGTGGATACTTTAACAATTCTCTTTCATATTTGATTCAATAAATCTCGAACTAGGGACTTGTGGGTTAAACTAGTGAAAAATAAATGTAGTAGGGATAGATAAAACCAATTGTTGCCCAATACATCAAAACATGTTCAAAGATGTTAGTAGCATTCCATCAAGTGGTTATTTTACCGATTTCTGCACAAATTTTCAATTACTAAGGTCCGAGGTAGTGAGTAGTGAGTATAACGAGAGATAAAGAATGATATTAGAGAGACATAAAACGAATCGGGACCCGCTACATTCTTAAATACACGAAATAAGCCATTAGAATTCCAAATAGAGGATATTTTAACAAATTTCTTTCAAATTTGATTCAATAAATCCCGAACAAGCAACTTGTGGGTTTAACGAGTGAAAAAGAATAGTATTAGGGTTTGATAAAACCAATTGTTCCCCACACATCCAAAAATGTTCCAAAGAAGTAACTAGTGTTCCAACTAGGGGATATTTTATAGATTAGTTCAAAAGTTTAGAATTAATAAGGTCCGAAGTAGTGAGTTGTGAGTATAACGAGAGATAAAGAAAGCTGTTAGAGAGACATAAAACAAATATAGGACCTATACATTCTAAAAATCTGGAAATAAGCCATTAGAATTCCAAATGGTGGATACTATAACAATTCTCTTTCATATTTGATTCAATAAATCTCGAACTAGGGACTTGTCGGTTAAACTAGTGAAACAGAAATGTTGTAGGGATAGATAAAACCAATTGTTGCCCAATACATTAAAAAATGTTCAAAGATATTAGTAGCATTCCATGAAGTGGTTATTTTACCGATTTCTGCACAAATTTGGAATTAATAAGGTCCGAGGTAGTGAGTTGTGAGTATAACGAGAGACAAAGAAAGATATTAGAGAGACATAATACAAATCGGGACCCGCTACATTCTTAAATACACGAAATAAGCCATTAGAATTCCAAATAGAGGATATTTTAACAAATTTCTTTCAAATTTGATTCAATAAATCACGAACAAGCGACTTGTGGGTTTAACGAGTGAAAAAGAATATTATTAGGGTTAGATAAAACCAATTGTTCCCCACACATCCAAAAATGTTCCAAAGAAGTAACTAGTGTTCCAACTAGGGGATATTTTATAGTTTAGTTCAAAAGTTTAGAATTAATAAGGTCCGAAGTAGTGAGTTGTGAGTATAACGAGACACAAAGAAAGCTGTTAGAGAGACATAAAACAAATCAGGGCCCTATACATTCTTAAAATCTAGAAATAAGCAATTAGTATTCCAAATAGTGGACACTTTACAATTCTCTTTCATATTTGATTCAATAAATCTCGAACTAGGGACTTGTGGGTTAAACAAGTGAATAAGAAATGTTGTAGGGATAGATAAAACCAATTGTTGCCCAATACATTTAAAAATGTTCAAAGATGTTAGTAGCATTCCATGAAGGAGTTATTTTACCGATTTCTGCACAAATTTTGAATTAATAAGGTCCGAGGTAGTGAGTTGTGAGTATAAGGAGAGATAAAGAAAGATAATAGAGAGACATAAAACGAATCGGGACTCGCTACATTCTTAAATACACGAAATAAGTCGTTAGAATTCAAAAGAGTTGATATTTTAACAATTTTCTTTCAAATTTGATTCAATAAATCACGAAGAAGTGACATGTTTATTTATCGAGAGAAAAAGAAATGTAAATAGGATGGATAAAACCAATCGTTGCCCTATACATTTAAAAAGTTCCAAAAAAGTTACTGGCGTTCAAACTAGCTGATATTTTAACAATTTGTTCAAAAATTTAAATTTAATAAGGACCGAGGTAGATATTTGTGAGTATAACGAGAGATAAAGATTGATATTAGAGAGACATAAAACGAATCAGGACTCTCTACATTCTTAAATAGACGAAATAAGCCTAGAATTCCAAATTGAAGATATTTTAACAAATTTCTTTCAAATTTGATTCAATAAATCCCGAACAAGTGACTTGTGGGTTTAACGAGTGAAAAAGAATAGTATTAGGGTTAGATAAAACCAATTGTTCCCCACACATCCAAAAATGTATCAAAGAAGTAACTAGTGTTCCAACTAAGGGATATTTAACAGATTAGTTTAAAAGTTTAGAATTAATAAGGTCCGAGGTAGTGAGTTGAGAGTATAACGAGAGATAAAGAAAGCTGTTAGAGAGACATAAAACAAATCTGGGCCCTATACATTCTTAAAATCTGGAAATAAGCCGTTAGAATTCCAAATAGTGGGTACTTTAACAATTCTCTTTCATATTTGATTCAATAAATCTCGAACTAGGGACTTGTGGGCTAAACTAGTGAAAAAGAAATGTAGTAGGGAAAGATAAAACCAATTGTTGCCCAATACATTTAAAAATGTTCAAAGATGTTATTAGCATTCCATCAAGTGGTTATTTTACCGATTTCTGCACAAATTTTGAATTAATAAGGTCCGAGGTAGTGAGTTGTGAGTATAACGAGAGACAAAGAAAGATATTAGAGAGACATAAAATGAATCGGGACTAACAAACTTGTTCACCCTTAGATAGTCGGTTGGAACCAACTCTGCTGCGAACTTCGCTAAGCGATCGAACTGACGAGCATATTCCGCCACTGTTAAGTTCCCTTGCTTCAGATTGGTGAACTCCTCAACTCTCGTAGCAAGCACTGCTGAATTGTAGTACTTCTTGTGGAAGAGCTCCACAAATCGGGTCCACGTCATGGTGGCAGCATCGTGGGATTGCTGGACCAAGTCCCACCATATCCTGGCATCTTTCTTGAGCAAAGATGAGACGCAGGATATGCGGTCTGCATTACTAAGGTTCATGTGGGCTAGGATCGGCTCCACATTCCTTAGCCATTCTTCTGCTTCAAAGGGGTCCGTAGTCCCTTCGAAGTTCGGAGCGTGCTGCTTGCGGAACCTCTCGTACACTGGCTCCATGTGCTGAACAGGATAAGGAGCGTAGTTCGTCATAGGCCATCCCCCATACGGACCAACTTGTTGGGGTGCTGGGGCCATTGGCTGTGGCTGCGGCTGCGGCTGCGGCTGTGGCGGAGGCTGAGGCTGAGATTGAGCCTGTTGGCGTTGTTGCTGCAGAAGTTCCTCGACTTGCTGTCGTAGTCTGGCAATCTCTGCAGTGTTGTCAGCTGGCTGTGCCGGTGCGTTGCGGCGAGCAGTAACACGTACTCTCCTTCGGCGAACGGTAGGGACCGCATTGGTCGCTGGAACATCGTTGGAAGCGTTCCCGTTGGTGCGAGCAGATCTTCGGAGAGACATCGTAGCAGAGTTCTAACAGTTTAAAAGAAACATGTTAGAACTTTTCCTAATAGGCTCTAAGGCAAAAACTTATTCTAAAACAAACATATCTCGGACCTATTTATTATGACTTTTTATGAAAAATTATATAGGTCTTTATTTATTATTAGAGTGGGTTCCTATACTTAGAAAAACAAGTCATCTTTATTTTCTAAGTGTGTTTCTAATCATCCTATATGACTTAATTCTCAGGCTCGAAACTTATCTTTGTTCCAAAGTTAACCATATTGAGGGAGGGCTGGGATCAGTAAAATCGTTCCCACTACTAAGGCCCTCTAACTCTCAATAAGGAAACCAGGTTCATTGATTTGTATCCACCCTCACCGAACTCAGTCATTATTCATTTTATTTAGTATTTATTATGATTGTGAAAAGAAAAAAATTCAAACTCACACATGATATTCAAATAGCATGTTTATTCATTTGGAAAACAATTTCACTTATTACAATCATAACATAAAAGTAAATAAAACAAATAAAAACTACTAATCTAAAAATCGGGATCTTCTACATACGATCCGTCATCTAACATATCATCATCTATAGCCTCATAGTCATCATTATCATGAGCATCAAAATGCCCTCTAGGAAGGTTTGTGAGAATCCTATTCTTTTGCTCCTTGGTGAATTGAAATTCAAATTTTGCGGTGAACCTAACTAAGAGGAAATAGTATCTCATTGCTAATGGTGATTCATCCTCATCATTCATTTCTTCCCATATTTCTTCTAAGGCTGCTATTACAGGATGGAAATCTTTAAACAACCTAATCACTAATACATATTGTTCCGTTGATCTTAGCATTATTTGTTTAGCCTCTTGAAGGCCACCTATTGCTTGGTGAAACAAAAGCAACCTTCGTGTAATCCTTTCTAAGGCTCCTACGGTGTTTCTTGGCTCCCTTATTCTTTTTAAGGCCTTAATGGCTCGGATATCTTGGTAGGTTAAAGCTCCATTCATTTTTAACTGAAACATAAACACTAAAGTTGTTAGCTATACACATAGACAAAGTAACTTGTAACTTGTCACTTAAACACTTACTTGGCGGTCCGATTCGGAGCTTTGAGCATGTGTATCGAGGAAAACTTCATGCGAAGGAACCGTTTTTCTCTGATACCAACTGTAATGACCCACTAATCTAGACTAATTGGACCATTATCGAAACTATACATAAAACTTACATTTTTACAAAAATACCATAATTTATTGAGTAACTTGAAAAATAAGAGTTATTTACAAAGAAACAGAATACTAAGAAGGATTATGGGATCCCATTGTTTTTAAAACAAAACATGATTTAAAATAAAAGACATTACATAATAATGCGAAAAATACACATAAAAACCATAAAAACATAAAAGGAGACTATATCCTCGAATCGAATAACGCTCGGCCCCTTGACTCCATTCATCATCGATACACATCCTCCAAGCGTCACGAATCTTACCGCCTCTAAACTTATTTTCCTGCACATAAACAGAAAGGAGTGAGCCTAATGCCCAGCAAGGAAAACCTAACACATAGTCATATACATAATTTCATAAGAAAACATAAAGACATATCATAACACATAATTCACTTATTATAATGGCCATTATTACTTGGGGTCCCATAGACTAAACAAGCTTATGCCCATGAGATTAGTGGGGTCCTACCAGCTAAATAGGCTTATGCCCACAATCCTTTTGGGGTCTTGTTAGTCAAATAGGCATATGCCCAAGCCTACAACATACACATCAATAACATATAACATATGAAAACATAACACATAAAATAGCACAATCATAACCATGTAGATTCTAGTCTATTTTCCTTACCAAAGTTACCGAGATTATGGACTGAGTTGGGATTGTTGGAACACTCCTAAAACCATAAGAAAGAGTAAGTCTAAAGAAAGGAGATGAAATGAAAGAGATGGAACGACTAAACCATAGAAAACATACCTACCGACTTATATGCTTAAAAGCTTGGATTCCCTAACCAAAATAAGAATAAGGTTAGGGGACTGAGTAGAAGGTTTTGAGAAAGGAATTAACCTAAAAAAATACAGAAAAGAACTAGAGTCTTGGGTTTACCTCAAAGATTGCAAGACCAATCTAACATCCACCGAAATACTATAGCACTCACTTACTTCCCAAAGTGTTTGATAAGCTTATGATGTTTAAGCTTATAGTTTTTCCCCAAACCAAGTGTTTACACTCTCACACTCACTTAACACTAGCAGCCTCTGAACTTAGAGCAAATGGTGAATAATGGCTGGGTACTAGGTCCTATTTATAGAGTTTGAGAATGAAAATATCTTGATTTTACTTGAATAAAAATAATGGCTTTTTAGGTGAAAATCTTTTGAATAATCGTTCAGCAGAGGCTGAAGACTCGTTCAGAAGATGCTGGACTGTAGAAGGAGTTTGAATGGCTGAAGGGAAAGGAATTCAAAAGTATTTGAATTTATGCTGGTGGAGGCGATATATCGCCCCCTATAGGCGATATATCGCCTGGACCTTTGTTCCCGAGGCGACCGTGCATCGATTCGTGTTTTCCGTATCTACGTGCTGCGATATATCGCCCCCTATAGCTGCGATATATCGGCATACGCTGAATATTTAAACACGAATTTACACATTTTTAGCTGAGTTTGAATGGAGTAAACAGCCTTGACTAAGCCCTCAACGCGCTCAAAGCTGCTGACTGACCCTATACATTCAAACTTTTACCCTTATTTAATTTAATCCTCAAAAATACTTAATCCTTAATTACCATTCAAAACATGTGCTTAAAATCCTATTGGTTGATGTCTAAACCTTATAATATAATAATATAATTCTTAATATCAGACACATTAATCAAACCTTAGGTTATACTTAATATTCTTAAACTATAGGTTAAACTTAGAAAATTTATAAGTACTACTATGAGTGTCCAAATAACTCCCGGTCTGAACCAAAAATCCAAAGTAACAATGATAACACTAAACATACTATAATACTACTAAACAATTGGCTAAGTAAAGTTCTTGGACTCTACAAGTTGTGAGTATAACGAGAGACAAAGAAAGCTGTTAGAGAGACATAAAAAAAATCTAGGCTCTATACATTCTTAAAATCTGGAAATAAGCCATTAGAATTCCAAATAGTGGATACTTTAACAATTCTCTTTCATATTAGATTCAATAAATCTCGAACTAGGGACTTGTGGGTTAAACTAGTGAAAAAGAAATGTAGAAGGGATAGATAAAACCAATTGTTGCCCAATACATTAAAAAATGTTCAAAGATGTTAGTAGCATTCCATGAAGTGGTTATTTTACGGATTTCTGCATAAATTTTGAATAAATAAGGTCCGAGGTAGTGAGTTGTGAGTATAACGAGGGATAAAGAAAGATATTAGAGAGACTTAAAACGAATCGGGACCCGCTACATTCTTATATACACGAAATAAGCCATTAGAATTCCAAATAGTGGATTTTTTTAACAATTTTCTGTCAAATTTGATTCAATAAATCCCGAACAAGCGGCTTGTGGGTTTAACGTGTGAAAAAGAATAGAATTAGGGTTAGATAAAACCAATTGTTGCCCTACACATCCAAAAATGTTCCAAAGATGTAACTAGCGTTCCAACTAGGGGATATTTTATAGATTAGTTCAAAAGTTTATAATTAATA
Organism: Humulus lupulus; assembly: GCF_963169125.1. Taxonomy (NCBI): domain Eukaryota; kingdom Viridiplantae; phylum Streptophyta; class Magnoliopsida; order Rosales; family Cannabaceae; genus Humulus; species Humulus lupulus. Next base: position 150,787,240 of record NC_084800.1, on the reverse strand, counting down.
AGGTCCGAGGTAGTGAGTTGTGAGTATAACGAGAGATAAAGAAAGCTGTTAGAGAGACATAAAACAAATCTAGGCCCTGTACATTCTTAAAATCTGGAAATAAGCCATTAGAATTCCAAATCGTGGATACTTTAACAATTCTCTTTAATATTTGATTCAATAAATCTCGAACTAGGGACTTGTGGGTTAAACTAGTGAAAAAGAAATGTATTAGGGATAGATGAAACCAATTGTTGCCCAATACATTAAAAAATGTTCAAAGATGTTAGTAGCATTCCATCAAGTGGTTATTTTACCGATTTCTGTACAAATTTTGAATTACTAAGGTCCGAGGTAGTGAGTTGTGAGTATAACCAGAGATAAAGAAAGATATTAGAGAGACATAAAACGAATCGGGCCTCGCTACATACTTAAATACACAAAATAAGCCTTTGGAATTCAAAATAGTTGATATTTTAACAATTTTCTTTCAAATTTGATTCAATAAATCCCGAACAAGCGACTTGTGGGTATAACGTGTGAAAAAGAATAGAATTAGGGTTAGATAAAACCAATTGTTGCCCTACACATCCAAAAATGTTCCAAAGAAGTAACTAGCGTTCCAACTAGGGGATATTTTACAGATTAGTTCAAATGTTTAGAATTAATAAGGTCCGAAGTAGAGAGTTGTGAGTATAACGAGAGACAAAGAAAGCTGTTAGAGAGACATAAAACAAATATGGGCCCTATACATTCTTAAAATCTGGAAATAAGCCATTAGAATTCGAAATAGTGGATACTTTAACAATTCTCTTTCATATTTGATTCAATAAATCTCAAACTAGGGACTTGTGGGTTAAACTAGTGAAAAAGAAATGTAGTTGGCATACATAAAACCAATTGTTGCCCAATACATTAAAAAATGTTCAAAGATGTTAGTAGCATTCCATGAAGTGGTTATTTTACCGATTTCTGCATAAATTTTGAATTAATAAGGTCCGAGGTAGTGAGTTGTGAGTATAACGAGGGATAAAGAAAGATATTAGAGAGACATAAAATGAACCGGGACCCGCTACATTCTTATATACACGAAATAAACCATTAGAATTCCAAATAGTGGATTTTTTAACAATTTTCTGTCAAATTTGATTCAATAAATCCCGAACAAGCGGCTTGTGGGTTTAATGTGTGAAAAAGAATAGAATTAGGGTTAGATAAAACCAATTGTTGCCCTACACATCCAAAAATGTTCCAAAGATTTAGTGTCATTGCCAATTAATGGGAGATTTGAAATGAGAATAATAAAATCAATCAAGTCATTAAAGGAAGTTTGTTGTATTAGTGAAAATTGCTTATGGCGAGTACGTTCTACAAAGATGAAAGATTCAGAATTCTTTGTCATTCGACAATACCATGGTCTTCACACTTGCTCATTGATGAACCGAAATGCCAATCATAGACAAGCATCCAGTCGTGTTATTGGTGCTCGTGTCCAGGGACACTTCAAGAACAGTAAGGATCCACTCAACCCTAGAAGCCTCGCTGGATTCATGCGCGAGGAAATGAAAGTTCAAGTCAGTTATTGGAAGGCTTGGAAAGGAAAACAATGGGCTCAAAATCTGATCAGAGGAACAGCAAAAGAAAATTTTTCCTTGCTCCCTTCGTATTGTCATATTTTGAAGCAGGTAAATCCAGGCACAGTTACCCACATTGAACTTGATTCAGAAAATACGTTCAAGTACTTTTTATGGCATTGGGAGTGGCTATAAGAGGGTTCACCTACATGAGGAAAGTAATTGGTATAGATGCGGCTTGGATCAAAACTAAGGATAAGGGTGTGTTATTAGTAGCAACTACACAAGATAGTGAATATCATACTTACCCCATTGCATGGGGTTTGGTTGATAGTGAGAATAACGCTTCATGGACATGGTTTTTAGAGAAGTTGAAGGAGTTGATACCTGATAGCTCAGACTTGTGTTTTATTTCTGATAGACATCAAAGTATCGAACATGCAGTGCGTCATGTTTATGTTATGGCTTCTCATGGGGCATGCTATTGGCACGTAAAGCAAAATATAAAACATCGTTTCAAAAGCGCTGCTTCAACTAAATTGTACAAGAAAGCTGCAATTGCATACCGTATCGAAGAGTTTAATAAACATTTTGACCATATTCGCAAAATATATCCACGTGTTGCTAAGTATCTTGAGAATGATGTCAAGTTCAAAAAGTGGTCGAGAGCACATTTTGGTAGTAATCGGTATGAAGTTATGACCACTAACATAGTTGAGACTGTGAATAATTTGATGCGAAAGGCAAGAGAGCATCAATAATTGCTATGATTGATTTTATCATAAGCACCATGGGACAGTGGTTCCTTTCTCGTCATCGAGAAGCATATGTTGTGACAACTCCATTGACACCGAAGAGAGAGGAAATCTTAAGAAAAAGATGGGATGAAGTTGGTTCATTGATAACACTCCAATTAAATGAGAATGAGTACAATGTAATGTGCGGAGAATTCGATGCAATAGTGAATTTAAGGTCAAAAAGTTGTACGTGCAAAATTTTTGATATCGAGAAGCTTCCGTGTGTTCATGCCATAGCAGCAGCAGGAAAGTCCCAACCTCAAAATACTGGGGAACTTATATATTCGATGTGTTCAAAATTCTACACTTCGGAATATTGGTTGTTAGCATATGCTGAAACGATCTATCCTGTTCCTCCAAACTCACAGTGGACCAACATTCCTGAAGATGTTACTGCAATACAAGTGATAACACCACCTGAAGACAAGACTAAAGGGCGACCAAAAATCAACCTCATACCTTCCCAAGGTGAAGTTTCTAAGAGACAATATAATTGTGGGGCATGTGGGCAATCAGGACATAATGCGCAGAAGTGTCCAAGTCGTCAAGCGCCATCAGATGTTAGAAGCACAACTAATATGTGATTTATTATTGTATAGTTTTGTAAACACTATGTTCACAGTTTCCTTTTTTAATCTATGTAAACTCTGTTGAGATTTATCTTTCTTTTAATCTATGTAAACTTTGTTGAAATTTATCTTTCTATTAATCTATATAATCCAATGTGGCCCTTAGGGTCTCTTAGTGCAATTTTAGGGTCTCTTAGTGCAATTTTAAGGTCTCTTATAAATTATGTGTGAATTCTTCAATGCGACCCTTAGGGTCTCTTAGTGCAATTTTAGGGTCTCTTAGTGCAATTTTAAGGTCTCTTATAAATTATGTGTGAATTCTTCAATGCGACCCTTAGGGTCTCTTAGTGCAATTTTAGGGTCTCTTATAAATTAGGTGTAAATGCTTCAATGCGACCCTTAGGGTCTCTTAGTGCAATTTTAGGGTCTCTTATAAATTAGGTGTAAATTCTTCAATGCGACCCTTAGGGTCTCTTAGTGCAATTTTAGGGTCTCTTAGTGTAATTTTTGGGTCTCTTATAAATTATGTGTAAATTCTTCAATGCGACCCTTAAGGTCTCTTAGTGCAATTTTAGTGTCTCTTAGTGCAATTTTAGGTATAAATCCTTCAATGCAACCCTCAGGGTCTCTTAGTGCAATTTGAGGGTTTTCTGTAAGTGATGTCTATAATCAATCAATTTTCAGCAGTGACCAAATTGCACTAAGCGACCCTGAACGACCCATATGGGTCGCACAGGGTCGCTTAGTGCAATTTGGTCACTGCTGAAAATTTCACTAAGAGACCTCGTGAGACCCATATGGGTCGCATATGGTCGCTTAGTGCAATTTGGTTACTGCTGAAAATTGCACGAAGCGACCCTGTGCGACCCATATGGGTCGCAGAGGGTCGCTTAGTGCAATTTTCAGCAGTAACCAAATTGCACTAAGCGACCCTATGCGACCCATATGGGTCTCACGAGGTCTCTTAGTGCAATTTTCAGCAGTGACCAATCAATTATATCATTACAATTTGATCATTTAATAATATTGTATAAGAGATACATAACACCAAAAGTGAATGTTCGTAACAAAAAAAAAACAACATATCTAACTAGGGATCTGCACTACCTACATATAATTGAACTGCATATGCTTGTCTAAAAGTATCTATGTTGTCGTCGTTTAGCAACGTTCTAGCTGACTCGTTGCACTTACCAGCAATGTGCATTTCTATTGTCTTCAGCATGAATATACCACAATCTCCCCTATGAAAGACAAGGTTAACTATATTAGTATTATCTTGAAAAGTTGACTCATACATGTAAATTTAAATGAAACTTACATTCTATTGCTTTGAGGAACAGTATCTGCGGGGGCAACTTCTATCTTCATGAAGTACTTACACTAAGCATGAAATTCATTAAAATGACCACTATCACGAAGTAATAGCGGAAAATATTCGGCAAGTGGTTGCACTGATCTTTCCATTGCTTCTATGGAGATCCAATAGTCTGGATTGGAGTTATAAATCCATATTGTCCACATTCTAATGTCTACTACCAATGCCATCCAATGTTTGTTATTATTGTTCCCTGGCACATAGAAGTAATTCACTTTGGACCAAAGTCTCCCTCTAATGGGTCTGATTGCATCAACAAATGACATTAGCTGTGGAGATTTTTTGTATACTACGGTGCTAGTCTCTCGAGACTTGCAATATAACTCACGAACATATTTCCCAAACTCATCAGTCAAAATGCATCTATCTTGTGGAAAGATGTCTTGAAATTTGTCCATTCGTTTTCTAAATATATAGGTTGTTTCATCCACATGCTGCCCAAAAGCATCAACTATTCAATATTAGTTAAGCTGAAAAATAAAACTAGTATTAACTAATTATTATGAAATAATTGAATGATAAAGCTTACCTCGCTATCAATATGTTGTTGCTTTGCCAACAATGTCTCAAAAAAACTTCTTTCTCGAAATAATGGGCCACAACGAATGACAGGTCTACCACATGTATCCCCATTGTACCACCTATAAAAAGCTTGCACATCCTCTTCAATAGGCAGCCTAAAAGGGTCGAAAGTAGGAGGTTCTAACTTTGAGTATCGATGTTTCTTTGGTCATGATATGAAAGGTGATAACAAGTTTCGAGCACATTTTCTTAATCTCAATGGTCGGCCATCTCGAACTACCTGTCATCACCAGGTTCTTCGTTACCAACCCCTTCATAAATAATTTATGGTGGTGTCTCATAGGTATGTGCAGGTGAATGAGATGGTGTGGTGATTGCGTCTCTGGAAGGTTGTGCAGCCATATTAGTTACCTTGGGGTCACTATCTATATTATGCTCTCCTTGGGGTGTGGTGAATCTATCTTCAAAGTTTGCATGCGCATTGGAAGGTGTATCCTACAACCATTAAGTAACAAAGCATTTTACTTATAATTAAGAAATAAAGAATAATCAGAAGCTAAAGTACTTGAAAAGTTACCTGTGGGTCTTCACACCCAGAAAAATGTGCATGCACAGGTCGAAGGATGTCAATCAAAACATCCAACTTTTCCATTAATGCCACATTTCTCTCTCTATTTAGAAACTCTTTCTCAGAGTTGGCTGCCATGATTGCGTCATGCCTCTCTTTATTCAATCGTTCCATCTCCTCATACCTCTCTTTATTCAAACGTTCCATCTCCTCATACCTCTCTTTACTCAAACGTTCCATCTCCTCATATCTCGCTATGTGTAGTTTTTCTTGGCCATCCATGAAACATTTTATTGATTCCAATAATTCACTATGAACATGATCAGTTGGGGCAGATTGTGAGGATAGCACAGGATGAACTGGAGTGAACTGAGGAGGTGGCATAGAAGAATCTACAAATATCTGGTTTGAAGGACCCTCTGAGGATGGTGGATGAGGAGATGGAGGTAAGGAATCTGGCGTAGAACAACTCGTATTATTGTGGGCCTCTTCTCCCACAACAATACGAGGATTATTACGCAGGATGACACTGCCGCCTAAAAATGAAGAAATCTGATCTATAATGTCATCTGCATTGTCTTCATAGCTATGAAGTCTTTCATAGAACAATTGTACCTTCTCTTCCGCACTTGGAACTAGAGTAGGTCACACAAAGAACTGGAAAACCAAATAAAGAAAAGTAAAATAAGTTAACATAGCCAAATATATTTGCGTTTTAAAAAATTCATAAGCAATTTTTATACGTGGATAAATACCTCATCATCTTCTATTACTTTGGATATTCTTGCAACTGTGATATTTTGGACCTTAACATTTATATTCCAACCAATCCATCGTGGAATATGATTTCCTGGAATTCTTTGTCCAATCATTTCTCCCAATTTCGGCATTGCTTCACAGATCCATATCTATAAGAATCAAAATAAAAATTGTAAGCATGAAAAACATATGATAAGCCATACTTATCAAAATTTAGATACACAATTTTAGATTATTTTACTTGAAATATCCAAGGACAACATATGAAGTTCCACCTGATCATATCTACATTATGATCTTTCTGGAACTTTACACGAGTAATTTGATCTACAATCTTCTCATATACCAGCCTCCCCTAAGGATATTTATCAAATATTTCCAAATTATCCACTAGTCGCAGCCAAGATAAATCTATTGTGGTACCGACACTTGAATTTAACATAAATGCACTTAGTAGGTAGATAAAGCATAGCTTCACTCTGTCTTTCGTTCTCTCCTCTTTTGGCATATTATCTAGCACATTTGCTACATCCTCTATTTTTATAGGCCTATCCTTGAAGTACTTATTCTTTAAATTGTTTGATGAAACCACATTTAGTTCTTCAGGAGTTAATTCGCCACTAGTGTATAATCTAGATACTATTGCAAACTCTTGGATAGAGAATCTCACAGGTTTGCCATTTATCAAAAACCACAACTCATGCTTTTTTTTGACAATTTATCCTCCTTGCAATTATCTGGTGCGATAAGGTCCCCCAAAACTTCCCTTTCCAAGGGAGGTCCAACAAATGACCCAACTGACTGTATTTTCTAAAAACAATCTTGTCAGTTTTTGATAACCAAGAATTTATTTTTTCAAATATTTGCATCGAAGACCTAATGGTAACTTTAGATTTCGTTTGAACATTCTCATTCATAATAACACTCGGGACACAAGGAAGCTCTGTTGTCAAAATAGTTCTAGAAATCTGAAATTTGCCAAACAAACAAAATACAATGTAAATAATAAGTGCAAATATTACAAAATTGAAATAAGACCCTAAGTTGGGTTAGGTCTCTTAGTGTATATTTACATCAACAAGAAAATTGAACTAAGCGACCCTAAGAGACCCAAATGGTCGCAAAGGTCGCTTAGTGTATTTTAACATCTAAGAAGAAAATTGAACTAAGTGACCCTCTGAGTCGCAAAGGTCGCTTATTGTATTTTAACATCAAGAACAAAATTAAACTGAGCAACCCTAAGAGACCCAGAGGGTCGCAAAGGTCGCTTAGTGTATTTAACAACTACGAAGAAAATTGAACTAAGCGACCCACAGGGTCGCTTAGTGTCGCTTAGTGTATTTAACAACTAAGAAAAAAATTGAACTAAGCGACCCACAAGGTCACATATGGTCGCTTAGGGTCGCTTAGTGTATTTTAACATAAAGAATAAAATTGAACTAAGCAACCCTAAGCGACCATAAGGGTCGTTTAGTTCAATTTTATTCTTTATGTTAAAATACACTAAGCGACCATAAGTGACCCTGGTTCAATTTTATTCTGTATGTTAAAATACAATAAGCGACCATAAGCGACTCTGAGGGTCGCTTAGTTCAATTTTATTCTTTATGTTAAAATACACTAAGCGACCCTTAAGGTCTCTTAGTGCAATTTTAGGTATAAATCATTCAATGCAACCCTCAGGGTCTCTTAGTGCAATTTGAGGGTCTTCTGTAAGTGATGTCTATAATCAATCAATTTTCATCGATGACCAAATTGCACTAAGCGACCCATATGGGTCGCATAGGGTCGCTTAGTGCAATTTTTCAGCAGTGACCAAATTGCACTAAGCGACCCTATGCGACCCATATGGGTTGCATAGGGTCGCTTAGTGCAATTTTCAGCAGTGACCAAATTGCACTAAGCGACCCTGTGCGACCCATATGGGTCTCATGGGGTCTCTTAGTGCAATTTTCAGCCGTGACCAAATTGCACTAAGCGACCCTGTGCGACCATAAGCGACCCTGGTTCAATTTTATTCTTTATGTTAAAATACACTAAGCGACCCTAAACGACCATAAGCGACCCTCAGGGTCGCTTAGTTTAATTTGATTCTTTTATTACAGAATGTATACCCTAAAAGACCCTTAACTGCACTAGGCGACTCTATGAGTTACAAATGGTCTTTTAGTGTAATTTTCAACTCAATATATCCATATAATTTTCAAAATAGTAATGAACTCTAACAATGAAAATAAACTTAAAATTATATAGAATTTTCACTTTTTTCAAATTGCACATCAATTTACTCAAAATCAAAATTATTCTAATCCATTAAACTCATAATCTTAATCATTCTAATTCATTAAAATATAATCATAATCTTACTTGTTCATTTGATGAGAACTGACAAAATGAAGTTGATTCCTCCATTGTTGCTTCCATTATATTTTCTTCAAAATAAATAGCATAAGAGAGTAAGGGAATGAGTGAAAGTGAAATTATTGTGGAAATAAGTAAAAGAAAATAAATACCAGAAAAAATCTTGTCGCCGTTGAGGGTCGCCGGAGCTCGTCACCGGCAAACTTTTGACTGTAGAATGGGATACTGTCTTCAATGGAGGAGAAGTGAAAGAGAAAGGAGGAAGACGAAGAGTGAGGTTGTTGTTTAGGGTTTTGTTATATTGATATTAACCTTATTTTGTTTACAAATCGTGCCACATCATCATATTTTAAAAAATGAAATAACTATAAAATTTAATTAAAATAAAAAAGCCATTTTGCAAATATCAATATGTGATATAGTCATTTCGGCAAATTCCCCGTCACAACAGGACCCGGTACCCGACTCGGGGCGAGTCAAGGGGTATTTTGGGTAATGGATATTTATTTGGGTTATTGAGTTATAGAAATAAATAATTGGAGATATATTCGAGGTTAGGAAGTGTAACACCCTGAATAGCTAAGACCGTTACACCGTGTGATTATAAAGGTGCAAGACTTGCTAATCAAGTCATATAGTTGAAAACGTGGTCCTAAAGTCATAATTAGGCAAACATTAAAAGGTTTTTGTCATAAACAGATAATTTTCATATAAAATGATTGTTTAGTACATGGGATCCCAAAACAGGGTTTAAAAGACATGTTTACAAAAATTCCAAAAGTTACAAACAACCATGGCCACTCTAATGGCAAAATATACATTTTAGGTTTCCGTCCCTGTACAAACCCTCGACCATGGCGGCCGAACAGCTGACTATGTACACCTCGCCCCCAGAGCTCTCCAACTCATGGCTGAACCACCAACCCTTACCTTAACATGCACCACATAGCACCCATGAGCCGAGGCCCAGCAAGAAAATATAGTATCACAGCATGGTCAATATCAATAATCAAATATTTCACAAGCATAACCAAGTATTCAACAATTCATAAAATTCACCTATTCAATGATAACAAATGACAAATTAACAATTTATCATCTAGATAATCAACATATCATATTCATCAGGTTAACAACAATAATCACATTCACAATCAATAGTTTATCACAACCATCAAATGATACTCAGGGTCGGCACCCTTAGGTCGCACCCTCTGTTTAACCCACTATCTTCGACTCACTTAGGCCGCCCCCAGTGCTATACCCACTGACTCCGGCCAGCTTAACCGAGCTCAGGGATTAATAAGTTGTCCTCAGCTACCAGTAGCTGAGCCGCGCCCTGTGCGAAAATTTTGATTCCGGCACTCTTAGGTCGTTTATCATAAGTCCCCGTGGTGTAATACCACCTCATGACATCATATACAAATATAGGGAACTCTTAGTCCCAGTACAATCACATATCACAATCATACAGTAATGTATACAAATATAGGGAAGACTCAGTCCCAACTTAACCACCTAACCGGGTGCAGTTTTCTTACCTTAGATTTCGATAGCTTTGATTAGCGAAATTGACCTTCAAGCACGATCTTGTCCGAGCCCTAGCGTTGTAACGCCCTAAACTCCAGGGACCGTTACGGTGTGCCTTGTAAACAGTGCTAAACTCGCTAACCGAGTCATTTGGCCAAAATCGTGTACTAGGTATGATTAGCGGTTTAGGGATTAAAAGTTTTGGTTAAGATGTAACGTTTCATTAGAACGTTTAATATATATGTTGGGATCCCAAAATTATAATTTCAGAGTCTACTACAAGAAAATATTTACAACAGGCCGTTCTATGCGGCAAAACAGGGTTTAACCCTAGTTTCTCTTTAAACCTCGGGTGTGGCGGACGAGCAGCTGCATATGTACACTTCATCACCTAAGCTCTCCAACTCAAGGATGGTCCAGCTTTCTTTTGCCTTTACCTGCACCACATAGCACCTGTGAGCCGAAGCCCAGCAAGAAAACACAATATAACATGATATAATATCAACAGTGATTGTATTACTTATTCAGGACCAACAGTCCAAACAAATAGGTGACTATCACAAAAGTCACAAATATGGGGACAGCACCCTTAGCCATGTGATGATAGGATCACCAGGGCTTAACAGATAACAAAGGTCACTAATATGGGAACAGCACCCTTAGCCATGTGACGATAGGATCACCAGGGCTTAACAAATAAGTGAACATCTCACTAGCTTTAACAAGATAAGTGCTTGGGGATTAGTCACCAACATAACCCTCCTCCTGACTCTAGAGTTGTAACTGTGGAACAGCGTTCCCTAGCCATGTGACAAACAGTCACCGGGGCCCTATGCCCTGGCTCTCAGTAACTAGTCTTAGACTAACCAAGCGCTTATAAGTTCATCGACTTTAGGGTCGGTCCAGCATTAATGCCATAGAGCCATTCAATGCTGATATCGATTAGATCTAATCTTCTTTCGGCCCTGTGTCCTCGACGCTTATGCTGTTCTGACCCTCAGGTCAGTGAAACACGACCAGTGCTCAACCCGTTGTGAACTTAACTAATAAGTCACAGCCTCACATACGGATCTGACACCATTGCCGATTCTGACTAATAAGTCAGTGCCATACACAAGTAAGCCATGCCACCAAACATATATCACATGTCCAATATCCATAAACAAGGTATTCAGCATGCTTACTTAATAGGTACAATTAGGACCATGCACAAACACAGAGTCTCAAGCTCTGAACGATATCATACTCAATATACAAAGCATGTCCTAATCACATGTTTCTCATGCATCACATGCATTATGTTTAATAATCCAACATGCACCAATAATAGCCATGCATCTCACGTGTAATAATCAACCAACATGCATCAAGAATAGCCATGCATGTCACATATACACAGGGTGCAGTTTTCTTACCTCAGATTCGAGCTAGAATGATTAAAAGAGCAACCCTTGAGAACGATCAACTTTCAGTCCTTTAGCGGTCACCTAGTCATAACCAAATATAGGATACCATCAATAAAAATGATCAACATAGGTTCCCAAACCAATATCTAGCCTCCGGGACATCAATCCACACTTAACCGGGTAGTAGGATCAACCCTGAGGCCTATGGCTAGCATCCCCAAGTCAAAAACCCATTTCTGGCCAAATATGCCTCTATGGGTCGCGGCCCTCCCTAGCTTCACCGCGGCTCGCCCCTCAGACAGAGGCAAAGCCTCCCCAGGAATCCACTCAGGCTGCGGCTCACCATAGCCAAGCCACGGCCCTTTACGCAAACCAGCAAGCCACCAGCTTGCTTCCCCTGCGTTTTTCTTTGAAACCAATCCTTCAAACCAGTCCTAAACATCAACCTAACACCCAATTCAACCACTAAACATCATCTACAACTCACCCTCATCAAAACCCAAGTTAAACATCAATCAAAACTTCCATTAATCCAAACTTTCCACAAAGAATTCACAAGCTGAAAACTAAAGCCCAAAACAGAGTAAAACCAGAAATTCCATGGCTGGAACTTACCTCAAACTTGATTTTGAATCCCCTTCAATGGCTGAATCAAGTTCCTAAGCTCCCACCTGATCTCCTAGCTTCTTGCCTCGATTTGGGTTCTCAAAATTCAAAGGAAAGTGAAGGGAAGACCATGTACGGGAGAGAAGGAAGGAGATGAGGATGATGCTCTGTTTTTGTTCTGAGTTTCTACATCCTTGAAAGTCAATATAAATCCAACCCAAATGACCTAAATGCCCCTAGGTCATTAAAAGTTTCTAAAGCCTTCCCAAGGGTAAAACCGTCCTTCCCCGCCTATCTCGTTAATTATAATTAACGCTCTCCAATTCCCAATAATCTCGCATACCAATAAATCATATCCCATTACCCTTTAATTCTCGGTAATGTTCTAATCATCAAAATGACCCCGAGACTCACCCCGAGCCCCGAACTTAAACCCGTTATGACTGGACCGAACACTTACATTTCATGATCGTCTCATGCCGAATAGCTCGAACCAATCCACCTTATAATGTGGCTACATTAATTAATCACAACCATGCACCCAAAATACACATTTACGCCCACAGCGGCCAAATTACCAAAATACCCTTATAATCATAAATACACCCATATGCATGCATTTACCATCATATGATAATATAATTCACATAAACATGCATATGACCAATAAATAGCATCATGACTCAATTATGGCCCTCCCGACCTCCTAATCAAGGTCCTAACCCTTATTAGGAAATTCGGGGCATTACAAGCGTACACCTAGTCACATCCACAAATTAGAATCATCACCAAACTTCAATTCCAAAACCTTGCCTCGGAACCAATCCTGAGCCCTCGAGAAGCCCTAATTCCACCAAACGGAGTGGTGGGATCAAACCCCGAGCGCCCGAGCAAAAACCCTAAGAAATAACCCAAAAATCCCTTTCTGGAAATAGGGTAGCGCTACAGCGCCCTAAAGTGGGCGTTATGGTGCTACAACCAGAGCCAAAATGCCCCAAGCACCCAAGCCTAGCGCTGTAGCGCCCAAGGGCTAGCGCTACTTCCATAGCCGAAATGCCCTCTGTTTTCTTCTTCGATTTTCCTTGAACCAAAACTCAACCATACTCCAAAATGAACCTACCATCATCTATAACTCACCCCACATAACCCAACAACCTCAATTCTAACCACATGCATCATCAATCAAAGAAACACAAGCATTGAACTAAAAATTCAAGAACTCATCTGAAAACCAGCAACTACCTAGCAATTCAAGATGACCAAACCCAGAAATCCTCACCTTTTATGGAGAGCCCAAACCTAGGTTGCCTCTAGTATCCTTCCAGTCCTTAGCTCCTCAATCCCCAAAGCTCAATTCCCTTAGGTTCCATCCAAAACTCAAGTTTAGAAATCCATTCTAGCAAAATTCAGAAAACTCACTAAAACCTTGAAATCTTACCTCAATTGAGTGGCTAATCTCTGCCAAACCCTCTAGCTTCACCAAGGTCCCTAGCCCCAAACTCCAACCTGAGTTTCCCCTGAGTTACAACCTCAAAAATCCTCAAGGTGAGGAAGAGAATAATGTATCGATAGGGAGAAGGAAGAAGAGTTTCTATTTTTCTTCTTTCTCTTTTGTTTCTTTCCTTCAACTTCTATCTCATTCTACACATTCCACTAAGTGCATAAAGGCAGAAAACACCCTTATCACTTCTTAACCAGCAAAATGACTATTTTTCCCTCCCATTTTAAACCTAAGTATTAAATCATCCTGAGGGCATTTCAATCATTACTCTCAATTCCCGCTAATTCCTCGAGTGTCCCTAATAATTACCGCTTACACCCCGACACCTAACTAATCACCAATTATTTTCCTCAGTATCAAATAGTCTCCAATATATTTCCCAAATTCCCAAAAATACGCACAGGCTCCCCCGAGCCAGGTATAAATCCCCACTGTGACTTTTTCGCTAAATCGCTCACAAAGATCGCCTTGAGTCTCAAACCGCAAATATATCCACATAATAATGTGGTCTTAACAATTTATCACAAATAATCATTTTTATGCCCTCAACGGGCCAAAATTGCAATTTTACCCTTATAACCTAATCAGGGCCTACATGCATACTAATACTCATAGTCATGCATCTCATATATTCATATAATCATATAAGCATGCTTATATCATAATCATGCATCTAATCATATCCATATACTCATTTAGTCATGCATGCCATATAGTCATGCATTTAATCATTCATTCACTTAGATATCAATTATGCCCTCCTGGCACACTAATCAAGGCCCTTAAGACTTATTAGCAATTTTGGGTCGTTACAAGAAGCATAGGTGGGATTTCGGGGAATTTTAACATTTTGCCTCAGGGACGTTTTTGGTACCCCAAGCCTCGGGATTGGCTTGATTAATTAAGGATAGATTAGACAAAGCTGAGAAAATAGTAGAAGATACCCAAACCAGCTCTTTTTTTTCTCTCTCTTTCTCTCTCAATGGAAACCACAGAAACAAAGGATTTTTTGGGCTGGAAACTCATGAATTTGAGCTGGAGTTGTGGGGAGAGTTTCAGTAGCAATCTGAAGGTTCAGACCAGGGGTTTAGGTAAGTATTGAATTGTGGTTTAGCTGACTAAATTCTATAGTTTTGGCTGGGTTCTAAGAGTTTTTGGGTTTTGAATTTAGAACTGAATTGAGGGTAAAGATTTGGGAGATAGCTCAGCAATCTCTTGGAGGATTGGTACTTCAGTGAAGGTAAGTTCCAATTTATGGTTTAGTGTTTGAATTCTGTGATTTCCTAGCTGGTTTTGGTGTTCTTCAGCTTGTGGGTTTCAAAGATTAAAATATTATTTTGGTGAGTTTCTAGACTAGGTTTTTGCTGGGTTGTGTTGCTGAAAACATGTTAGAATGTTTGTGATAATTGGATTGTATCATTAGGATGAATTTGGATGGATTTGAGTGAGGTTTGAGTGTTAAAAATGGTGGATTTTCTGGGTTCGAAGGGGTCGGGCAGCAGCTCAGTTCTTGGTGTAACGCGGCCCTTCGAAGCAGATGGGAGCTGAGGAAGAAGGGCGGGTCGCGGCATGGGGAATGCTGGGCCGCGACCCATGTCTGTTTTTGGGCGAGGCTGAGCCTCTGGTCAGGGGCAAGCCGCGACATAGGAAGCTTGGGCCGCGGCACTTAAGGGCATTTTTGGCATTTTGGAGATTTTAGACGCAGGAACCTAACCTAGGTGGAATTTGATATCCCAGAGGCTATGGTTGTGACTAGATGTACGCTTGGGCTCGGGGCAAGATCGTGCTCGGGGGTCGTCTTTCTTAATCAAAGCACTTGGAATTAAATGTAAGAAAACTACACCCGGTTGTGTAAAAATGTTGGGACTAAGAGCTCCGTATACTTGTATGCATTACTGTACGATGGTATTAGGCCATGTGAACATGAAATGAACAGCCTAAGAGTGTTGGAATCAATATTGGCGCACAGGGCGCGGCTCGGCCACTGGTAGCCGAGGACAACTTAATAATCACTGAGCTCGGTTTAAGTGGGCCGGAGTCAGTGGGTTGAACACTGGGCTTGGCCTAAGTGAGCCAAAGACAGTGGATTAAATAGAGGTTGCGTCCTAAGGGCGTCGACCCTAGTTGTTGCTTGACATGTATACTGTTGTTAATTTGATTTATATGATATGCTGAATATCTGGAAACTAGATAATTGGTTATTGATTGATGTCCTGGATTTAATGAATGTTATGGCATGCTGGGTAATTGATTAATGTCTTGTAAATCATTTGGTTATGCTATGTGAACTACTTGGTTATTGATCTTGATTGTGCTATGATATTATGTTTTCTTCCTGGGCCTCGGCTCACGGGTGCTGCGTGGTGCAGGTAAAGACAAGGGTAAGATGAATTGACCATGGGTTAGAGAGCTCTGGAGACGAGGTGTACATTGTCAGCTGCTAGGCCACCACGGTCGAGGGTTTGTACAGGGACGAAGACCTAAATTTTGTATTTTTCCATTAAAGTGGCTTTGATTATCTATAACGTTTGGAAATCCTGTAATTATGTCATTTAAACCCTGATTTGGGATCCCATGTATCAAACATTTATTTTGGCCCAAATTCACTAATAAGGCTTAAGGGCCTTGATTAGTGTGCCTGGAGAGCATGATGGGAATTATGTGTGGTTTTAATGATTATGATTTAAAGCATGTTATGTGACTATTTGAATATTTGAGATGCATGACTATGTGTATTAGTATGTATATAGGCCCTGATTAGGTTAGAAGGGCATAATCGTAATTTTGGCCATTATGGGCATAACTGCTTTGATATATGTGATAATTGTCGAGACCACATTATTATGTGGATATATCTGTGATCTGTGACTCGAGACGATCCTAGTGAGCAAAGTAGCGAAAAAGTCATAGCAGGGACTGATACCCGGCTCGGGGGTATAAATGGGAATTTAGTAAATATGTTGGGGTCTATCTTGACATTGAGGAATATTGTTGGTGATTAATTAGGTATTAGGAGTTAAGCGGGAAATATTAGAGACACTCGAGGAGTTAGCGGGAATTGGGTAAAATGACTGAAATGTCCTTAAGTGGACTAAAGGATTAGAATTAATAGGGAGGGCATAATGGTCATTTGCTTTACAGGAGTAAAGTATTACCAAGGCTTTATGTTAGTGGGAAGTGTAGAAAGGTGTAGAAGTCTGAAAAAGAAGAAAAAGGAAGGAAAAGAAAGAGAGAAAACAGAGGGAGTTTTCTGAGTCGGTTCAAGCTTCCTTCACCAATTTCTTGAGGATTTCTGGAGTAAAACTCAGAGGAGAGCTAGTCCAATTAAGCCACAAGGTTACTGAGCTAAGGTTGAGGATTTGACAAGGGTTTAGCAAGGTTAGGCCATCACTTGAGGTAAGGTTCTGTAATCTCTTCAGTTGCTGGTTTGGTTTCTGAATTATGGTGTATAAGTTGAGTTTGATGGGGAACCTTGGGGAAATTCAAGGCAAAGGTTAGGGAAAAGCAAGCCAAGGAGGTCTAAAGACAGCTTGAGGTCGAAATTCCACCTGAGGTATAAAGTCTAAACTCTAACTTTGTTGTTCAGCTGGTTTTTACTGAGTTTTAGTGTTTAGGAGTGGCTATGGTGAATTCTGAGTTTGGGGATGCATGTGCTTGAGTTCTAGGTATTTGGGGTGCTTGGGATGAGTGGAGCATGGTTATAAGGTTGTTTTTAAGTTTGGGAAAGATTTGGAGGAGTTTTGGTTGGAGTTGGTTCGAGAAAATCGCAGAAGAGAAAAAAATTGGTGTAAGTCTGTCTGTGACTAGCGCTACAGCGCTAACCTTTGGGCGCTGTAGCGCTAGGCCATGATGCTAAGGGGATTTTGGCTTCTTTTTGTAGCGTTGTAGTGCCCTCCCATGAGCGCTGTAGCGCTACCCTGCCTTCTGAAGGGGATTTTAGGGTTATTTGCAAGGGCTTTTGACCTAGGGTTTGGGGTTTGATTCCATCATCTTGTTTGGTGGAACTAGGACTTCCCGGGGGCTCGCGATTGGCCCCGGGGCTGGGTTTTGGACTTGAGGGTTGGTGATAACTTTGGCCCATGATTGTGTTTAGGTGAGCGCTAGGGCTCGAGGGGGATCATGCTCAAGGAGTCGAGGGATCAAAGCTAGTGAATTGAAAGGTAAGAAAACTGCACCCGACTATATGTTTGTGATGGGACTAAGTGCTCCCGAGAATTGTATCGTGTCAAGGATGGTATTACGCCATGGGACATGTTAAAGCGGCCTAAGAGTGTTGTACATAGTAATTGCGCACAGGGCGCGGCTTGGCCACTGGTAGCCGAGAATATTCACTGAGCTCGGCGTAAGCAAGCCAGAGTCAATGGGATAACGGAGGGAGCAGCCTGAGAGCGCTAGCCCTAGTTATCAGTTGTGCAGTGATATGTGAACTGAATTGATATTTTTAGTATGTTGAATACTTGGTCATGCTGAATGATTATATGTTTGAGAACTTATGATGCAATGTAAGTTATGGACTTGTCTGTTTACTGCTTATGCTCTGTTGTTGTGTTTTCTTGCTGGGCCTTGGCTCACGGGTGCTACGTGGTGCAGGTAAAGGCAAAGGCAAGCTGGACCAAGCCTGAGACGAAGAGCTCCGAGGTGGAATGTACATAGCCAGCTGTTCGATCACCATGGTCGAGGAGTGGATCAGGACAGGGATTACCTAATTGTCTGCTTTGCCTTAGTATGGCTTGATAATGTGTATAAACCTTGTGTCTTTTGTAAACGATCTTAAAACTTGTATCTTTTTGGGATCCTGTGTAAAGGATAATGTTTCTTAATGAAAATGTGGCTTTTGAGACCAAACCATTTTAAACCCTAGTTCCTTTACAGTTTCAGTAACACGATTTTAATTAAATGACTTGATTAGCAAGTCTGGCACTTTATAAACACACAGTGTAACGGTCTTGGCTATCCAGGGCGTTACACGCACACATCAATGTAATTGATGTGTCAGGACACCAGCTCCCGAGACTTCTTGGACTGGCGGTACTTGGTCAGCTCAAGATTGCTGATTTTCTGCCCCACTCTAAGAAGTCCTGACCCAATGAGGTTGCCCTCCGTCACCAAAAGGCTGAGGTTCAGATCTTGCTCAGGGAGAGATTTCATCTCCTAGAGGTGGTCCTCGAAGATTTGGACATATGGAGTTCAGCGGAAGGGACATATTCAACAATGACTAAGTAAAGGATGAATTGATCAAAAAAACAAAAAGAAAAAAGAGAATGGCCGGAAGGACACTCATCAACCCGGGAGAAGTCAAGGACCAGGGTCGGGTTATTATGAATTGGAAGCCCGTTCATGAAAAAGAAGTCCTCCTTGTAATCTCGAGAATTATTTTCATTATGATAGGGAGCTTTGTAGTTGAGGGATGAGGCAGCGTACTTTATCAAGGCACAGTACCCATCCCGGTTGGCTTTCTTCCTCGGAGTGGTGTGGAAGTTGTAGAAGTACAGAATCTATGTTGGGGCAGGTGCGGGCCAGTTTTGTTTCCAGTATAGAATGTACATTTCCGCGAGCACCCGATAGGCATTAAGGGAGAGTTGAAAGGGAGATATCCCTACGAACTTCAAGAAGTCCACAAAATACTAATTCAAGGGCAGGATGGCCCTAACCATCAGGTGGGCTTGGATACAGGCACCAAGACCATTAACGTTGTAGTGTGCCCTCTCAAATTCCCAACGGAGGCACACGAGACACCTATCCCCAATCTTGTAATGTCTCATGATGGCTTCCAAGGCTTGGGGGTGTCGGAGCAGGGTGTGGTACTCCTCTGCTTCAAACCCATCAGCCTCGTACGACTGAGTGGGGTATGGAATAGGGGCCCGGTTGACTTCTTCCACGGTCAACCCCGCTTGGGCTGATAACACTGGCCTCTCCGCTGTTGGGCCATCAACACAAACAACCAGTTCCCTAGTTGGTTCACGGGCCTCCGCCCTCGCACCATCCTTGGATGCGTCATGTTCTCAAGCCATGTTGGAGATTTCCTGATCGAAGTGGTAAAAATCATACTCGAGTAACAGCCGCAGCTCCTCGGACATCTGAGACAAAAACCAAGCAATTAGTATTATGACCAAAGGAAAGATGGACAATACACAGAAAACCCTAAGGCTACTGCTCGGGGAGAAGAGGAAAAAGAGTTTTTTCTAAAAATGTAGGGTGTCCTCGGAGCCTAGGATTAGGTCGGAAAACACCACTGGAGATGATGAACCTTACCAGAATCTGGGAATTTTCTAGATTCCGGTCGAAGGCCCAGAAATGCAAAAGTGGCATAAGACGTATCGAGGGCTATTTTGACCATTTCTAATGTCAAAATGAGCCTAAAAAGACTTATAAAATCCCAAAACAGCTTCTCAAATGCCACAAAAATTACGTTCCTAAGCATGCGTCTAAACTCTCAAATGAAGCCCGATGGAAGTGTGAAACTAAATACAGAACAAGTGGTTACTTACTCGAGATAAAACACATAAGTGTTGAGGCGAGTCCGGACTCTGAAAAACCGCCTGCCGTTCGCACAGAAATAAGACGATTCACGCCAATCGTCCAAAGTTGTTGTGAACTCATAAATGGTTGGAGCTCTGGGAGAGTGAGAAAAAAGTGAGGGTTTTTGGCGTAAAAGTTTTAAATTTTGAATGGCTAGAGTGAGAGTCTAAGAGGCGGTTCTCTAGTTTTTATACTCAGTAGAATTTGGAGGGGAAGC
Organism: Humulus lupulus; assembly: GCF_963169125.1. NCBI lineage: Eukaryota > Viridiplantae > Streptophyta > Magnoliopsida > Rosales > Cannabaceae > Humulus > Humulus lupulus. Next base: position 150,766,954 of record NC_084800.1, on the reverse strand, counting down.
AACCCGTCCACGACTGTCAAATTTCTTACCACGCGGATACCTGAGGGTGATCCAACGATCAGGGTCCAAATGGTGCAGATTGTAATCATTGGCCTTGGGAAAAGGCGCCTTGACCATTGGGGTGAAAGGACGCCTCAGGTACAGAATGGACATTTTGGATCGAGGAGCTGACCCTCATTAATTCCACGGATTGATGGGCCCAGCCATAGGGAGTTAATGTTGGGGTTTTATGCCCTAATTAAAACTCAATTTCTTTGTAATCTCATTTTATTATCAATAAGAGAATAGAAATCATTTTTTGACTTAGTCAATCACTTTGCTCACATGTTTTATTTTCATGGTTATTTGTTTAATATAAACTTCTATTAAATCCCGAGCATATAGTTTATCGTATTTATAGTGACATAATCACAGTGGAATATAAATATGATTATATGTTCAAACATAAGTTAGTCCTAAGATTAGTCAGTGCACAGGATTTACACTAACTTGCCAATCTACGATATGATCTACTTACACATTGTAGTGTTATGTTCTTTCCAGAACATTAGCAAAGTAGATAAGATTGGATGTATTTGTTAAATCGGACTAGACCGATATTGACAGCACATAGGATAAGTAAACATACTGTTATTATCTATTCTAGTCTTATCATTTAAAAGTACTTTTGTTGTTTGAGATTTAAATAATTAGATATTTTCTACAAAGATTCAAATTCAAATTTAAAAATAGACTAACAACTTAATTTTAAATATTTTAATATATTAAAATATTAGAATTAAGATATCAGATATTAAAGATATGTTCTTTTAAATAATTGTTATTTTTATTAAATATTTATTTGAAAATATTAATATATGTTTATTCTATAGTTTTTAATATTTAAATTATTTGAAATTTGAAATTTGTTAGTTAGATATATTTTTGGATATTTGAATTTGTTTAACTGTTTTAAGATATTTTAGGGTTGTTATAACTATTAATATTTTTTTTAAATAGTTAAAATATATGCTTATAGTTGCAATAACACAAAATATTTTTTGAAAAATAGTTAAGATATTGATTATAAATTTAAAATTGGTTAAATTTTGAAAAATATCATTTTTTTCAAGCAATTAATAAAATATTTTTTCATAAATGGGATTTAAATTAACTTTGGTTAATTGTTGATAAATCTTATTTAAATTAAATTAATATTTTTTTCAATTTAACCTAAACCAAGTTCATTGTTGATAAATGAAATTTAAATTAACTATTGTTAATTGTTGATAAATTTAATTTAAATTGACTTATTTTTAAAAAAAAACTTAATTAATTCGAATTTTTTGATAAATTCTAGAAAATTAATTGTGGTATTATTGTAAATGAAATAAATGGTATTTTTGCATAAATTCATAGACTTGCTCATGTTGTAACATGATTAGGCCCATCCAATTATAGCATGTTTGTTTGCACTATATGTGGTATTTTTGGAATTGGGCTTAGATACATATAGTGGCTCATATGTTTGTTAGATATATGGTATTTTGCCAAATAAAATATTCATAAAATGATAGGTTTTATTTGGGTCCATTAGAAAATGTAAAATTTAAATTCCTCTCTTGTGGGTGGTTCCACTTGTGAATGCCCATTTGCTTTGCATGACTATAGTGGGCCTAATCAATTAATAACAATTAATAAAACGAAGGTTTAAATTCCTGTCTTTTGGACCTTGTATGGAAATATGGGGGCCTTTGTAGTGGGAATGACATACTGGACTCAGCCCTCCTCCATGCAAGCCCAATTGTTAAGGCCCATTTGCCTGAGTTTGATTTAATTGTATATGTTAATTATAATAGTTAAACCTATTTCATTGATTAACAACAAATTAATTTTAATTTAATTGAATTTGTTTCAATGTGACACTTTATAATTAATAGAAAATTATAGGACTTTGGTTTTAAAAATTTAACTTTTTCAATTTTTTGGAGAACCATAGTCATTAATTTTCAAAAATAAATAAATAATAAAACTACTATTTTTAATTTTATAATGAGCTTATTTTAAGAATTATATTCGATCTCCACTGTTGGTTTAACAAGGTCAATAGCTTAATGGGACCTCGAGACACTTTGATTCGTCCCCTTACGAAAGGTGTTTCATTAGTTATTTTGACAAGGTTAAATTTAGAAAGATAGATTATAGGTCAAATTCTACTAGACTCACCCCTACAGTGACTACTAGGACTAAATCTATTGATTATCGAAACCGTGGGTCAAGCTCATAAAATAAGAGATTTTGTTTTCTTATTTTGATCGAATAGTAGGTTGTTAATAATAGTGTCCATTATTGAATAAGGTTACAACTTTATTTAACTAGTGGTATTTTTTTTACTCTCGACAACCGAGACAAGGATATCATAGATTAGTTCCTAAAGAAATACAAAAATGATTGTTTTTGGTATTTTTTTTATCATATCTTACATATTTATTGTATATGTTGTGCCATTTCTTGAGAAAATGTGATTGGTTTCTATTTTATTGATAATTTGTAGTATCATTATGGTTGTGTCTATTCCCATCCTTTCTCAACTTTTTATGGAGAAAACTTCCTTAAATGGAAGCAAAACATCAACATTGTGTTGATTGGTGACAAGTCCAAGTTCTTCATGACTGAGGAATCCCCGGAAGTTCCAACTGAAGGAGCCACTAAGTCTCTGAAGGATAAGTACTTCATGTTGACTAGTATGGTCGACACTCTCAAGAAAAAGATGGAGAATGTCGAGACGGCTTACGAAATCATGGATCAGCTCCAAGACATGTTTGGTGCCAAGTCAGCACAGACTCATTTTGAGACCACCAAGAAATATGCCAAGGCTCGGATGGCACTGTCTCAACATGTTCGTGATCATCTGATCAAAATGACAAGCTACTTTCAAGAAGCTGAATTGCATGGAGCAATAATATATGAGGAAACTCAAGTCGCCTTAATCCTCAATAGTCTCTCTCTAGCTTTCCTGCCGTTCACCACCAACTATGTGTTGAAAAAACTCAACTATGATCTGACTCAGCTCATGAACGAGCTTTAGACTTTCGAGTCTATCATAGGTGGACCTAGTAAGGGAGGAAACATGAAGACTATTGTTGTTCCTGCTGATACAACTAAGGCTGAACCTAACCGAGCTTCATCTTCGAGAGTTGGAAAACAAGAGGAAAGGTGGACAAAAAGACAACCCCAAGCCTACAAAGGCTGCAAATATGAGTGCACAACCAAATGCACAGACGCCTAAGGGGAAGAACAAGAAAAATAAGAAAGGTAAAGGTAAGTGTTTTCACTACAAAGAGAAGGGGCATTGGAAACAGGATTGTCCCAAGTTTCTAGCAGCTAAAAACAAATGTAATGATTATAGTTCATTTATCTTAGAAACATGTGTTTTATAGAATGATAAATTTGTTTGGATTATTGATTATGGATCTACCAACCATGTTTGTAACTCTTTACAACTTCTTGAATCGTGGGAGGAAGGCAGCTTAAAGCTTAGAGTTGGGAACGAAGCGTTCATTGCGGTCCAAGCTAGAGGAAGAGCTCGCCTGAAGTTCAAAAATAATATTTAATTTTGAAAGATGTATTTTTTATTCCGGATTTTAGTAGAAATTTAATTTCAGTTTCCATGTTGCAATTAGAAAAATTTGTTATGACTTTCACAAGTTCTAATATATTTATTTCTTTCAATGGATCACAATTGTGTATTGCATGTTTAGAAAACGGGATTTATATACTGCGACCTAACGAACCCCTCGCTCTTAACAATGATTTATTCAAAGTAAACCTAGGACCAATAAACGTCAAAGGTTTGATAACGATAATGTAACGCCGTGGATAACCAAGACCGTTACACTGTGTGTTGAAATAGTGCGAGACTTGCTAATCAAGTCGTTTAAATAAAAATGTCAATCTAGAGACATAAACAGGTTAGGTTTAAAAGATTTTGGTTATAAACGAATAATTTTCCTTAAAACAAATGTTTGGTAAATAGGATCCCAAATCAAGGTTTAAATGACATAATTACAGGATTTCCAAATGTTATAAGTAATCAAAGCCACTCTAATGGCAAAATACAAATTTTAGGTCTCCGTCCTTGTACAAACCCTCGACCGTGGCGGCCGAGCAGCTGACAATGTACCCCTCGCCCCCAGAGCTCTCCAACCCATGGTCGATTCATCTTACCCTTGCCTTTACCTGCACCACGCAACAGTCAATAGCCAATAATCTAGTTTCCAGATATTCAGCATACCATATACATCAAATTAACAATAGTATACATGTCAAGCAACAACTAGGGTCGACGCCCATAGGCCGCACCCTCTATTTAATCCACTGTCTTTGGCTCGCTTAGGCCAAGCCCAGTGTTCACCCCACTGACTCCGACCCACTTAAATCGAGCTTAGTGATTATTAAGCTATCCTCAGCTACCAGTGGCTGAGCTGCGCCCTGTGCACAAGTATTGATTCCGGCACTCTTAGGTCGTTTATCACATGTCCCCATGGCATAATACCACCTCATGACATTCATACAATTATAGGGAGCTCTTAGTCCCAACATATTCACATGGTTTATCACAAACATATAACATTGCATACAAATATAGGGAACACTTAGTCCCATCCTATCCACATAAACGGGTGCAGTTTTCTTACCTGTGTCCCGAGCTTCTTGAGCACCGAAATCTCGAGCACAGTCCTCTAACCCAAGCCTCGCCGAAAACCTAGTCACAACACATACATAGCACTCTCATTACTAACCAATTCATAATCATCTCTCGAAACCAATCCCATGCTCTCGGGACCTCCCGTTTCCCCACACAAGGTAGCGAAAGCGTCCCCCGAGCCCCCTAAGCCAAAATCCTAAAAACTCAATTTTCCCTTTCCTGAAACTAGCCTAGCGCCGCGGCACAGCCCTATAGGGCCGCAGCGTCCAGAGTGGTTCCCTCCTCCTGATTCAACCTAGCGCCGCGGCACGGAAGAACAAGGCCGCGGTGCTTATACGCGAACCTTGAAAACTGGGTTTTTCCCAACATTTTTCCTGAGCCAAAACTCTTCCAAATCAATACCAAGGTACACACAAGTCCCAATTCAACCTAAAACCCCAAATAAACCATATGGAAACTTATAAATAACAACAACAAGCCCAAACATACAATCAAACCCAAGAATCACCTAGTGGTTTAAAACTCTACAAACTTAAACCATACTTTATAAAATTTAAACCACCTTTCAGAAATCCTAAACCACACCAGCAAATAAGCTTCAGGGATATACGAAATTCTTACCTCAAATAGATATTCGACCTTGAGTGATACGAACCACGCCAACAAGTGTGACGAAACCCGACACCAAATATGGAACAGCCACCAAGAACACACGAGATTGGAATGGAACCGCGACCCAATGCTTATCCAAGCACGAACCTTGGTATGAGGAAGACGCCACAAACGGGGATGGAATCCGTTTGATAAGTCAGGATGAACGCCACAAGGAATCTCCTTGATAAGTTCAAAAGTTTCTTCAAGAACTCAAGAAGAAATAAACTCACAATTTCATTCAACATAATCTGATTTTTCCAAATGTTTTCAAGGCCTTATATAGCCGAAAATTACATCAATACAAGCCCATTTGTCTTCCTAAAACTGAAATATTAAAGACAAGCCTTTTTGTCTTCCTAATGAAACCGAAAAATAAAGACAACCCTTTGTCTTCCTAATGAAAACCGAAATTTAAAGACAACCCTTTGTCTTCCTAATAAAAACCGAAAATTAAAGACAAAAAAGGACTCTTGGACTCACACAAGTCAAGTGTTTGACTTATCACAAAATAAACAAAGACTAAAAAACGTGATTAAAAATAAAAAGACTCATTACAAGAAGCTAAATATTGATCAAGCTCCTAAACTGGTGTCCTCATCATTCCTCCCCTCTTGGCTTGGATCAACTGGAACTTGACTTGGATTTTGAGTCTTGGTGTCCTCATCATTCCCCCCCTCTTGAGAAAGATTTGACCTCAAATCGTCACCTGCATCAAAAGGACTCAAATCAGAAACATTAAAAGTAGCACTAACAGTATACTCACCTGGTAAATCGAGTCTGTAGGCATTGTCATTGATCCTTTCTAGCACTTGAAACGGCCCATCTCCTCGAGGTAGCAATTTGGAACGTCTTTGTGCTGGGAATCGCTCTTTCCTCATGTGTAACCATACCCAATCACCGGGATCAAAAATCTGCTTGTGACGACCCTTGTTAGCATCAAGTTGGTTAGTGTTTAAAAGAGCCTCCTTAACCTCACTTTTTTTTGCATAAAAATTACTTTGTTTTCTCTCGAATTTTCCCTCATTGATCGAACTCTTCTCTTTCTTTTCTCTCTCACTTGATTCGACCCTTTTCTCTCTTTGTCTCTTTTTTTTCTCACTCTCATTCATCTTTTCACTCTCCTTCTTTTGCTCACTCAATTTTTTTTTATCACTCAATTTTTGCAACCTCACTTGGTCTTCATATACTTGCTTTGGCGTCAATGGAGCTAGAGTGATTGTTCGTTGGCGGAACGTGAATGAGTACTTGTTGGTGAAGCCATCATGCTGGACTCGCCGATCAAATAGCCAAGGCCTTCCTAGAAGGAGGTGTCCAGCTTGCATGGGAACCACATCGCACAATACCTCATCCTCATACTTGCCAATTCGAAATGATACCAGCACCTGTTTTGTAACCCTCACTTCACCACTATCATTCAACCACTGCAACTTGTATGGACAAGGATGTTTAAGCGTTGGGAGCCCTAGCTTTTCAACCATGGAAGAACTAGCAACGTTAGTACAACTACCTCCATCAATAATCACACTATATACCTTGCCTTTCACATGACAACGAGTGTGAAAGATGTTCTCCCGCTGCACCTCTTCTTCCTCTTCTTTTGCTTGCAAATTTAAGGCTCGTTGTGTGACTAGTGCAAGCATCTCACCAGATTCTGCCCCAAACTCCTCATCACCCATAGAAGCGTCCTCCAATGGTGGCATGTCATCAAGATCATCTTCCTCTTCGGAATCTATCTCCCCATTATCCCGAATTACCATAACTCGCTTGTTCGGACATTGGCTAGCTATGTGTCCTCGCCCCTGACATTTGAAACATTTTATCTCACTAGAATGGGACGAAGTAGGGGCTGTTTTACCTTGAGGGGTCGTGGCTGGTTTTGGTGTAAAGGATGAAGTAGGTTGGTCTTCTTCCTTCTTTGGATAGTTCGACCGCCAAGGTGTTGCACTTGAATGGTGTGGGCTCGGTCTTGGCTTTGAACTTGTACTACCCCTCTTGAGCTGCCTCTCAACTTTGATTGCCATATGCACCAAATCTTCCAATTCCACATAATGGTGTAGCTCAATTGGATTAGCAATCTCTCGGTTCAAGCCATTCAAAAACCTTGCCATTGTTGCCTCCCGATCCTCTTCCACATTGGCTCTAATCATAGCCATCTCCATCTCCTTGTAATACTCATCAACACTCTTGGAACCTTGACGAAGACCCTGCAACTTAAGGTATAGATCTCGATAATAATGAGATGGTACAAACCGTCGCCTCATCACCCTCTTCATAGCCTCCCAAGTGTCAATGGCACGATCTCCATTTCGCCTCCTATTGATGCACAACTGATCCCACCAAACAATAGCATAATCAGTAAATTCAATGACAGCTAGTTTTACCTTCTTCATGTCAGAGTAGTTGTGACAATCGAAAACCAACTCCATTTTCTTCTCCCACTCAAGGTATGCCTCAGGATCACTCTTGCCTTGAAAGGCGGGGATTCTCATCTTGATATTTCCCAAATTATTGTCTACCCAGTTCCTAGCTTCTCTATCTCGGCCATACCTCCTATGGTTACCCTCTGACATCCTATCATATTCTTCCTCTAAATCGCCCCCATCAAACTCTCTTTCACCCTCAACATCCCGTTGTTGTACCCTGTTCCTCCGTGCCCTCCATTGCGTTCCCTCTTCTACCCTATCCAACCTCTCATGTATCTGCTCACACTCCGCCCTCATCATCATTTGCATCTCCCCAATTAATGCTTGCATTTGTAGATTCGGAACCTCAGGTGGCGGAATATCATTGCTTGCATCTTTCTCTGGATTTTGTGCCATGATGGAAATCTGGTGAAAAATGACGGGAAATCTGGTGAAAAATCTGGGGATTCTCATCTTGGAACGCTTGTGTGGGGTTTTTTTTTTTTTTTTTTTTTAGAATTCGGATCCTCTTGGTTTTCTTCTTCTTTCTTTTCTTTCTTTCTTCTTTTCTTTTCTTTTTCTTTGATTTCTCAAATGCAGGTACAAGACACAAGAAAAAAAAAATTAGACTTGGATTCGAAAACAAAAACAACTCGGATTTCACAAAAGAGCAAGAGATTCTCAATGCAAATTCGGATTTTCACAATGAAAACTAGAGAAACTCACTGTCAATTCAGATTTCACAATAAAACTAGAGAAACTCGATACCAAATCAGATTTCACAATAAAACAAATTCGGATTGTACAATAAGAACAAGAGAAAAAACTCAATGCCAATTCGGACTGCACAATAAGAACAAGAGAAACTCAACCCCAATTCAGATTTCACAATAAGAACAAGAGAAACCCAAGGTAAAATTCGGATTTCAAAAGCAAAGCAAGAGAATCTCAATGAAAATTCGGATTTCACAATAAGAACTAGAGAAAACCAATGCAAATTCAGATTCCACAATTAGAACAAGATCAAACTCAAAGCCCTAATTCACGATTACAAAGGAATTGAAACTTTGTGTAGACTAGTTTCGGATTTCAAGGGATTTCACAAAAAAAAGATAATGGAAACTTTGGAAATAAGGGAATGATTGAACAAGGAAACAATTGAAATAGGGAAATTAACTATAGTAGTTTCGGATTTCACAAGGAAAAAATAAACAAGGACAAAGAACTCAAACACGACTAGATGATGAATAATTTTTTTGTTTTTTGTTTTTTTTTTTTTTTGATTTCAGAATTGAAAAACGAATTGAATAGAAAACACAAATGAAAAAAAAAGGATAGGCCAAACCGGATGATCCTAAGCTCTGATACCAACTGATACGAACCACGCCAACAAGTGTGACGAAACCCGACACCAAATATGGAACAGCCACCAAGAACACACGAGATTGGAATGGAACCGCGACCCAATGCTTATCTAAGCACGAACCTTGGTATGAGGAAGACGCCACAAACGGGGATGGAATCCGTTTGATAAGTCAGGATGAACGCCACAAGGAATCTCCTTGATAAGTTCAAAAGTTTCTTCAAGAACTCAAGAAGAAATAAACTCACAATTTCATTCAACATAATCTGATTTTTCCAAATGTTTTCAAGGCCTTATATAGCCGAAAATTACATCAATACAAGCCCATTTGTCTTCCTAAAACTGAAATATTAAAGACAAGCCTTTTTGTCTTCCTAATGAAACCGAAAAATAAAGACAACCCTTTGTCTTCCTAATGAAAACCGAAATTTAAAGACAACCCTTTGTCTTCCTAATAAAAACCGAAAATTAAAGACAAAAAGGACTCTTGGACTCACACAAGTCAAGTGTTTGACTTATCACAAAATAAACAAAGACTAAAAAACGTGATTAAAAATAAAAAGACTCATTACAAGAAGCTAAATATTGATCAAGCTCCTAAACTGGTGTCCTCATCATTCCTCCCCTCTTGGCTTGGATCAACTGGAACTTGACTTGGATTTTGAGTCTTGGTGTCCTCATCATTGAGCCACCTCCAAATCCAATTCCAAGCTTAATTCCCTTGATTCCTAAGTTGAACCTCACAATCACTTAGCCACACATCCAATTTTCAGCACTCAACCCAAATTCTCTAAAACATGCAAGGAGACTCAAAAGAGAAGATGAAGCCTTACCTCTGAATTATTCTTGGCATATGCTTGACTCTAGCTACCCTAATTTCAGCCCTGAATTCCTTCCTTGATCTCAAGGAAAACTAGCTCCTCCTCTCCTTCTAGCTTCTTGGTTCCCTCTAAACTCCCAGCAAAACTCTAGAATAAGCCTAAGTGTAGAAAAACATAAATGACTTCCTCTCAACCAAGGTTATCCTCTCCTAAAGCTAAATTACCTATTTGCCCTTTCCCTTAATAAAATCCTTATACAACCTCAAGGGCAATTCTGTCATTTCACCCAAATCCCACTAAGTCCTCAAGTATTCCTATAAATCCACATTTAATCCTGACATACCAAATTATTAACAAGCTACTAACCCTCACTCAATAATTCTCGAACACATTATAATATTCCCAAAATACCCATAAGCTCCTCCTGAGCCAGGTATTTGACCCCGTTGTGACTTTCTAGCTAAACGGCTCCCCAGGACCGTCTCAGGTCGAATGCTGCAAATATAAATATATCCACATAATAATGTGGTCTCAACAGTTTATCACATTTATGCTCTAACGACCAAAATTACAATTATGCCCTTACAGACTAGACAGGGCCCGCATGCTTATCTAATATTCATAAACATGCATTCCACTTATCCATATAATCATAGGATCATGCATATCACATAATCATGCATTTTCGCCATTAATTCACATAACTTCCAATTATGCCCTCCCGACACACTAATCAAGGCCCTTAAGCCTTATTAGTAATTTTGGGTTGTTACAGATAACATGACGTATTTATGGCATTTGAGACTAGGTCACATTAGCTATGATAGGAGTCAAAGACTTACAAAGGACGGGCCTCTGAGGGAACCTTAGGTGAATTACCTGCTTGTGAATCTTGTCTAGAAGGCAAACTGACCAAGCGTTCATTCTCTGCAAAGGGCGATAGCGCCAAGGAACCATTTGGACTTGTTCATTCAGATGTTTGTGGACCTTTGAATGTACAAGCCAGGTGTGGTTTTGAGTATTTCGTCACTTTCATTTACGATTACTCTAGATACCCATGTATTTACCTAATGCATAGGAAATCAGAAATATTTTCAAATTTTCAGGAATTCTTAACTATGGCTCAGAACCAATTAGGTAAAACATTAAAGATCTTGCGATCTGATAGGGGTGGATAATATTTGGATATGCAGTTCCAAGATCATTTAACTGAACTTGGGATTTTATCACAACTTACTGCTCGAGTACTCCACAACAAAATGGTGTAGCAGAACGCCGGAACAGAACTTTATTAGAAATGGTTAGATGCATGCTTAGTTACTCAACTCTACCAACTTCGTTTTGGGGAAATGCAATTGAAACCGCGAACATCATTCTCAATGTCGTTTCATCCAAATCAATCCCCAAAAAACCTTTCGAACACTGGAATGGTCGTGAACCTAGTTTACGTCATTATAGAATTGGGGGTGTCCCACCCACGTCCTGAGAAAAAAGAAGGGAAAGCTAGAACCATGAACTGAAGTTTGCATGTTTGTTGGCTATCCTAAAGGTACTCGGGGTGGAATTTTCTATAGTCATTCAGAAAAGAAAGTGTTTACTTCTACGAATGCTAGTTTTCAGGAAAATGACTATGTCCAAAACTTCAAAGTAGTTTTACAGGAGATGGTTAAAGAATTGACTCCAACCAATGTTCCATCGTCATCAGCGTGAGTTGATAATGAAATTCCCACTCTTCATGTCCAACCGACGCAAGTCAATTTAAATGAAGAAAGTACCACTGTTCCTGAGCAAACAGTCACGAAGCCTCATCGTAGTGGGAGGGTTTCTAGGAACCCAGTTCACTATGGTTTGGATGGTGAAACCAATATGGTTTTTGGTGACACTAGTGATGATGATTTGTTGTCTTTCAAACAGACAATGGCTAGCTCTGAAAAGGAACTATGGCTCGAATCCATGAAACAGTAAATGGAGTCCATGTACTCAAATTTCGTCTGGGATCTTGTGGAAACACCTAGTGACTTTAGGGCCATTGGGTGCAAGTGGATCTACAAGAAGAAACGAGGTGTTGATGGAAATATCAAAACTTATAAAGCTTGATTAGTGGCAAAGGGTTATACCCAAAGAGAAGGTGTGGACTATGAGGAAACTTTTAGTTCGGTAGCCATGCTCAAGTCCATTCACATCCTCTTATCCATAGCAGTCGTTCTCGACTATGAGATATGCCAAATGAATGTCAAGATAACTTTTCTTAATGGAAAGCTTGACGAAGTCATTTATATGGATCATCCAGAAGGATTTAAAGTAGCTGGACAAGAAGGAAAAGTTTGCAAGTTGAATAGGTCCATTTATGGACTTAAGCAAGCTTCCCGTTCCTGGAATCTTAGGTTTGATGGAATAATCAAAACCTATGGCTTTGAACAAAATATTGATGAGCCTTTTGTTTACCAACTGAAGGCAAATCAAATAGTGGTATTCCTAGTTCTTTATGTAGATGATATCTTACTCATTGGAAACAATGTTAAGAAATTGTCAGATGTGAAGAATTGGCTGAGCATTCAATTCAGATGAATGATTTGGGTGAAGCAAGTTATGTTCTAGGTATCCAGATTATAAGGGATAGAAAGAACAGACTCTTAGCTTTATCTCAAGCAGCTTACATTGATAAAGTGCTTGAACATTTCTCAACGACAAATTTCAAGAAAGGACGTCTACCGTCCCGCCATGGAATTCACCTTTCGAAGAAACAGTCTCCCCAGGCTCCTGAAAAGGAAGATGCAATGAGAAAAGTTCCTTACGCATCTGCAATTGGAAATCTGATGTATGTTATGTTGTGTGCTAGACCAATTATCTGCTATGCAGTGGAAGTAGTGAGCAGGTATCAGTCAAACCCAGGACCGAAACATTGGATAGCAGTTAAGCATATTCTGAAGTATTGAAGGCAAACTAGGGATTATATGTTAGTCTACAAGGGTGGTGTTCTGAACCCTGTAGGCTACACCGATTCAGATTTTCAAACTGATGTCGATGATAGGAAGTCTACTTCTGGAATGGTGTTTACTCTTGGGGGTGGAGCTGTGATATGGAGAAGCATAAAGCAATCTGCGATCTTAGATTCCACCATGGAGGCTGAATACATAGCTGCGTCAAAAGCAGCTAAGGAAACATTCTAGCTAAGGAAGTTCTTGGTGTTATTTCATAAATGGATAAACCGCTTGTGTTGTTTTGTGACAACACAGGAGCAATTGCCAACTCGAAAGAACCTCGAAGTCACAAGAAGAGTAAGCATATAGAAAGAAAGTATCACATAATTTGAGAATATGTGGCCAGGGGAGATGTGAAGGTTATGAAGTTTGCATCTGAAGATAATCTTGTAGATCTGCTTACAAAGACGCTACCAGAAGCTACATTTGATAAGCATATCAAGGAAATGGGATTAGTAGAATTAATACATTAGTTTCAATTAGTGCAAGTGGGAGTTTGTTGGGGTTTTATGCCCTAATTAAAACCCAATTTCTTTGTAATCTCATTTTATTATCTATAAAAGAATAGAAATCATTTTTTGTCTTGGTCAATCACTTTGCTCACATGTTTTATTTTCATGATTATTTGTTTAACATAAACTTCTATTAAATCTCGAGCATATAGCTAATCGTATTTATAGTGACGTAATCACAATGGAATATAAATATGATTATATGTTCAAACATAAGTTAGTCCTAAGATTAGTCAGTGCACAGGATTTACATTGACTTGCCAATCTCTGATATGATCTACTTACACATTGTAATATTATGTTCTTTCCAGAACATTAGCAAAGTAGATAAGATCAGATGTATTTGTTACATCGGACTAGAACGATATTGACAGTAGATAGGATAAGTAAACATAATGTTATTATCTATTCTAGTCATATCATATAGTTGACCATAGGTGTAACACCTTACTACCTTAGAGCTGTTACTAAGTGAGTTTAAAATGTGCAATTAACTCGCTAAACGAGGTTTTTAGAACAAAAGTGTGATTAAACAAAAAGTCAAGGCTGTAATCTTTAAAAGTACTCTATTTCATTGAAAATTCCAAGAGTCTAACATTTGGGATCCCAAAATAAGGTTTATAAAATATTTACAACTCAAAATAGGTTTACAGATGACTAACTATCAAAAACACAATTTCATACAGCCATTCCTCAAAATGCCCCCAACCAAAGCGGTCGAGCAGGCCAAACATGTACGCGCCGCCCCACGTGATACGAACCACACCAACGATTGTGGTGAAACCCGACACCAAATATGGCAGCAACCAAGAACACACGAAATTGGAATGAAGAACCGCGACCCAATGCTTAGCCAAGCATGAACCTTGGTATGAGGAAGACGCCACAAACTGGGATGGGATTCCGTTTGATAAGTCAGGTTGAACGCCACAAGGAACCCCTTGATAAGTTCTAATAGTTTCTTCAAGAACTCAAGAAGAAAAACTCACAAATTTCATTTCATCATAATCTGCCATGCCAAAACGTTTACAAGGCCTAATATAGCTGAAAATTACATCAAAGACAAGCCCCTTTGTCTTCCTAATGAAATCCCTAACAAGCACAAATAGAAAGACTCTTGGACTCTCACAAGTCAAATGTTTGACTTTCACAAAAACAAAGACTAAATAAAAGCGTGATTAAGTGACTGATTAAAATAAAAATACAAGATGCCAAAATCCAATAAGACTCATTACAAGAAGCTAAATATTGATCAAGCTCCTAAACTGGTGTCCTCATCATTCCCCCCCTCTTGACTTGGATCAACTGGAACTTGACTTGGATCTTTAGTCTTGGTGTCCTCATCACCACGCTCTCCGTACTCATGGCTGGTTGACTTTTTCCTTGCCCTTACCTGCAACACAGAGCACTCGTGAGCTGAAGCCCAGCAAGAAAACTCACACAGCACATAACATATGCATATTATATAACCATTATATCAGATAATCCACAGATAAACTGATAGTCCATTAGTCTAAACATATACGGCCATGCCGTCCCAGAAGCATTACCAAAGCCTGGGATCTCGGTCTTCACCGTAAGGATATCCCATGTATCCATTAGGGTCTCACCCTGGTGGTATGCACTCCGCGTGCCAAATGTTACTCTCAGCCCCACTGCTGTTCTCGGCTCCTTTGCCGTTCATTCAACTATAACCACATATAGCTTAACTTAAACAACATTCAAGCATACAATAATTCAATCAAGGCTACACCTTAACATGTAATACAATCTAGGGTCGTGCCCTACAACAATACTATGGGCCCATGCCCTGCTCTACGGGTACTACAGTTTTCTTACCTGTATCCTGAGCTTCACAATGCACCAAAGTCACGAGCACGGTCCTCTATCCCGAGCCTCTCCGAAAACCTAGTCACAACTTATATAAAACACCCTTTAATACTAACCAATCCAAAACCACTTCCCAGGACCTATCCCATACTCTCGGGACCTCCAATTTCCCAAAGCAATGCAACGAAAACATCCCCCGAGCCCCCGGGGCAAATGCCCAAAGTTGCAAAATCCCCCTGCCCAGAAATGGCCTAGCGCCGCGGCGCCCAGAAACTCCCCTGCTGCCTGATGCAGCCTTGCGTTGGCACCAAAAGACAGGGTCGCGGCACCCCTTCGCTGTAACGCCCTGGATAACCAAGACCGTTACACTGTGTGTTTAAAATAGTGCAAGACTTGCTAACCAAGTCATTCAGACAAAGTGTAAACTCTATACCATTATCAGAGTAAGAATAAAAAGATTTTGGTCACAAACAGGCTATTTTCATTAAAAATGACGATTTAATACATGGAGACTCAAAACAGGGTTTAGATGTCTTAGTTACAACAAATTCTAGAAGTTACAAATAGTTCAAGCCACTCTAATGGCAAAATATACATTTTAGGTTTCCGTTCCTGTACAATTTCTCGACAGTGGCGGCCGAGCAACTGACGATGTACACCTCGCCCCCAGAGCTCTCCAACTCATAGTTGATTTAGCCTACCCTTGCCTTTACCTGCACCACGTAGCACCCGTGAGCCAAGGCCCAGCAAGAAAGCATAATAACATAGCAAGATCAGCAACACTTATCAAATATTTCACAATGCTCAACTAAGAATTCAATATTTCATAACATTTATCCAATCAGTAATAACAGTTTTTCATCCAAACAGTCAACCAACTATATTCATTACACAATATTCACATTCATAACCAATAGATTGTCATGTCCATCAAATAACATTCAGGGTTGGCGCCCTTAGTCGCACCCTCTATTTAACACATTGTCTTCGGCTCATTAGGGCCGCCCCCAGTGTAATACTCACTGACTCCGGCCAGCTTAACCGAGCTCAGTGATAAATAAGCTGCCTCAGCTACCAATGGCCGAGCCGCGCCCCAGTGCGCAAATATTGATTCCGACACCCTTAGGCCGGTAATCGAATGTCCCATGGCATAATAACACCATCTCACGACATGATATACAAATGTAGGGAGCTCTTAGTCCCATCGTGTCCACATGATTAATCACATTCACATAACAATGCATACATACATAGGGAGCACTTAGTCCCAACCTAACCACATACTCAGGTGCAGCTTTCTTACCTGTACCCCGAGCTTCCGATGCCCCAAAGCCGCGAGCACGGTCCTCTATCCCGAGCCTCACCAAAGACCTAGTCACAACACAAATGAAACATCCTTTATCACTAACCAATCCAAAACTACTTCCCGGAACCAATCCCACGCTCTCGGAATGCCCCAAATCCCTAAAACAATGCACCGGAGACATCCCCCGAACCCCCGGAGCAAAGGCTCAAAATTGCAAAATATCACATTCTGAAAATGGCCTAGCGCCGCGGCGCTCAGCAAGTCAGAGAGCTCACCCCTGCCCTGAAACAGCCTTGCGCCGTGGCGCTCCTTCGCGAACCCAGAAATCTGGGCTTTTCCTTGCGTTTTTCCCCAGCCTAAACCATTCCAAATCATCCCAAACAAGTACCTAAGCCCAGAAATCAATTCAAAACCCCAAATGAACCCTTTAACAACCTATAAACATCACAAACAACCCCAATCACACAAACACACCCAAGATCCTATCTTGAGTTTCAAATTCCTAAAACTCAAACCATGGATTCCAAAACTATAAATCAAGCCTCTAGAACCTTAAACCACACCAGTTACGAAAATTAAACATAATAAACTCTTACCTCAGTCAAGAACCCAGCTTGAATTCTCCTCAACTCTAGCTTCAAGTCACCTTCCTCTTGATTATCCCAATTCTGAATTCATGCCAAAACCAGCCACTATCTTCTTTCAATTCATGCTTATTCTCTAAAATCTAGACTTGAAACTTACACAAATTATAGACAAACCCTTACCTCTGAGTAATCTTGATTTATGCTCAATTTAGTTGCCTTGAACCATCAAAGCTCCCCTCCTAGGTCTCCCAACTTCAACTTTCCTCTTCTTCTCTTTTCTTCTAAATTTTCCTCATATTTCAGCATAAATCAACTCCCAACCAAGTGTTATACGTGACCCCCCTTTCCTTCAGCTGAAGTAATCCAAATCCTTGCCTAATGACCACTTTACCCTTTCATCTATTTCCCATTCCAACTAAACCTCAAGGCCCTTTTTGTCATTCCTACTTCCTTACAATTCTACCACTTCTTTTAATTAAACTTGTTACTCTCTAAGGTTACTAACAGTTACACAAGTTACCAAACCTCCAGTTACCAATATCTCACAAGAACTAAATTACAAAATCCCCAAAATACCCCTAGGCTCCTCCCGAGCCGGGTATAAAATCCCGTTGTGACTTTTGAGTTATCTAGCTCTCTAGGACCATCTCGGCACGTGCATCGCATTGATATCACCACACCCACGTGGTACAAATTACATTACATAATTATCACACTTATGCCCTCAATGGGCTAAAATTATCACATATCATAATACACATAGTCATGCATCTAAATCATTGAATTCATGCATACTTCCCATTATGCCCTCCAGGCACGCTAATCAAGGCCCTTAAGCCTTATTAGTGAATTTGGGTCGTTACATTCGCGAACCCAGAAATCTGGGTTTTCCCCTGCATTTTGCCCGAGCCAAAACACTCCCAATTCAACCCCAATGCAAACCTAAACCTCAAAATCAATCCAAAACCTCAAATAAACCATCTAACAACCTATAAACATCATCAACAAGGTCAAACATACAATCATACCCATAATCCACCCTTTGGTTTCAAATTTCAGAAACTTAAACCAGTAGGCCAAAAACTTAAACCATGCTTCCAAATTCTTAAACCACATCAGATACGAAAATTCAAAGATATTTAAAACTCTTACCTCAGTCAAGAATTCAACCTTGAGCTACTTTCCCAATCAAATTCCAATCTCAAACACAAACTCAAGCTGAACCTATCCTCAATTCATCCCAAGAATTCACCAAGCAAAACATACAACTCAAT
Source organism: Humulus lupulus (assembly GCF_963169125.1). Classification (NCBI taxonomy): domain Eukaryota; kingdom Viridiplantae; phylum Streptophyta; class Magnoliopsida; order Rosales; family Cannabaceae; genus Humulus; species Humulus lupulus. The sequence continues at coordinate 150,748,537 of NC_084800.1, read as the reverse complement.
TCTCAATTCCATGATATTCTTAACTGAATTTTACAACATATACACAGAATTTCCTTACCTCAATATGCTGAGTACTCCTCTAAGTTTCCTAGCTTTAATCCCCTTCTTGATCCCAAAAGATTTTCCCTTCTTCCCTTCCTTCTTGCCCTTAGTTTTTTCCCTTTTCTCCTCTAGGTTTTCTTCCAATTCCAGCAAGATCAAAATATGGCTAAGTAATAAACGTGAATCACCTTTTCCCTCAGCTGAAGGTATCTAATCCCCTGCCTATTCTACCCCTCCATCAAAATCCTTTCCTAACTAAACCTCAAGGACATTCTTGCCTTTCACCTTTCTTACAAATCTACCATCTTTCTTATCTAAAATCTGTTACTCTTAATGGTCACCAATGGTCACTCAAGTTACTCAATTACCATTAACCATTAGCTCACTAACTCAAAGTATAAAATTCCCAAAATACCCCTAGGCTCCTCCCGAGCCGGGTATTTAATCCCGTTGTGACTTTTAAACTAATTAGCTCCCTACGACCGTCTCGGCACGTGCATCACAATAATATCACCACTCACACGTGGTACTAATCACATAACACAATTATTACATTTATGCCCTCAACGGGCTAAAATTACCATTTTACCCCTAACAAACAAACGGGGCCCACATGCATATTTATACCACCTAAACATGCATTCTAATCACTTATTCATTCAAATTCATATATTAACATGTTAATTCACTTATTGCCCTCCAGGCACGCTAATCAAGATCCTAAACCCTATTAGCAAATTGGGGTGTTACAATAGGTCAATTCAATCTCAATTCTAAGTGATTAGTATTCTAACTGATTGTATTATTTGAGTTTTTTTACTTGTTCGGGACTAGCTTACCCTACGGACTAGCCCATACTTACATCTTGGGAACTCAGTAGTATAATTGAGTGGGAGTGTTTGTAACGACCCAAAATTGCTAATAGGGCTTAGTGCCTTGATTAGCATGTCGGGAGGGCATAATTGGATATATGTATGTTTAATAGGTTAAATGTGTGATTATGTGGCAAGCATGATTAATATGATTATATGAATTTATCATATGCATGTTTATGAGTATTAGATATGCATGTGTGCCCTTTATAGCTTATAATGGTATATTTGTAATTTTGGCCCGTTGAGGGCATAAATGTGATTTTATGTGATATTTGGTTGAGACCACATTATTATGTGCATATATTTGCAGATTATGGCTGGAGACGGTCCTAGTGAGCAGATTAGTGAAATAGTCACAAGGGGGTTTAAATACCAGGCTCAAGGGAGCCTGGGGGTATTTTGGGAATATAAAATAGTTTGGGTTTGATTGGGTAACGAATAAATATTTGGCAAATAATTAGACGTGACGGGGTTAATTGGTTAACACTAGGAGCACTTGAGGAATTAGCGGGAAATAGGGAGCGGAATGACCATTTTACCCCTAGAAGTAATTAGAGGGCTGGGAAAGCTTGAGGGAAATTTGGTCTTTTTGGGTTAAGGAGATGCACAGAAAGCCTTAGGAAATAATTAGAACATCAAGAAGACTCACTCTCTCTCTCTTATTCATGTTCTCACTCTCACCCTCTCTAGAACCTAAGCTGAACTTGAAGAATTTGGAGAAAAGCCAGGGATTTGAGCTGGGAAGTTAACTGACATAGTTGGGAAATCAAAGCTAGGGTAACCAAGAAATTGTTGAGGATTTAAGTTGCAAGCTGAGGTAAGATTTCAAGTTGAAAATCTCTAAATTATGTTGAAACTATGTTAAAAGTTAAAGTTTGCATGAGTTTTAGTTTGCTAGTTGATTTTAGGTGTTTGATGATGTAAGAAAATTCTTATAGGTTAGTTGTGATGGTTGGGACATAAGGATAGGATTTTTGGGCTCAATTATGAGATTTGCTAAGGATTTGGGGTGTGAATTTAAGGTTAGGTTCGTGGAAAAATGTTGAGAAATTTTGGTTTTTCTGGGTTTAGGGGCTCGGGTCGCGGCCCTGTTCTTCATGCGCCGTGGCTCACATGAATTTTGGAGACTGGGAGCCTCTGTTCGTCAGGCGCGCTATGACTTGGAGGAGAGTAGGTCGCAGCCCATGTCCCCTATTTGAGGGGGATTCTGTCTAAGGGGCGGCCTGCGGCCCTCAAGGGCAAGTCACGGCCCGTAATGGGGAAATTAAATGGAATAAGGTTTAAGGTTCGGGAGGCTCGAGAATTCAAACTTAGGTGCTCGGGATAAATTCTACTACCCGGTTTAGTAGAATTCGAGGTACCGGAGGCTAGCTATTATTTGCTAAGTATTTATTTAGATTAGAAATTGATGGTTACCCATTGACACTGTGACTAGGTTTATCATCAAGGCTCAGGACTGAGAATCGTGCTCGGGACCGTTCTGTATTCTTCGCTCGGGATTCGAGGTAAGAAGACTGCACCCTTGTGGTTGTGAATGGGACTGAGATTACCAATAATTGGATATGTGTATTGTGTGATTATACGATTGTTATGTATATGAGAATGAATGGCCTAAGAGTGTCAGGGCTGATGATAAGCGTACTGAACGCAGCTCGGCCTAAGCAAGTCGGGGTCAGCTAAATAAATAGAGGGCTCAGCCTAAGTGTGCCAACCTTGAGCATTTGTGTAATTGGTTACGATATGTGTTTGGGATGATGTGTTTACTATTGTTTAGTTATATGTTTGAATTCTGTTAAATGACTGAACTAATTGAATAATATTGTTATTATATGCACTTGTTGTTTATGGTTTTTTTGCTGGGCCTTGGCTCACGGGTGATACGTGGTGCAGGTAGGGGCAAAGGGAAACTGGACCAACCATGAGTTGGAGAGCTTTGGGGGCGAAGTGTACATAGTCAGCTGCTCGTCCGCCACAGCTGAGGGAAAGTACAGGGACAGAGCCCTAAAACTTGTATTTTGCCATTAGAGTGGCTTTTGATTGTATTAAACTTTTGAGGGTTGTAAATCATCACTTATACCATGTTTTTGGGATCCCATGTACCAAACATATGTTTTAATGAAAATTAACCGTTAATAATCAAAATCTCTTAACCCTAACCTAATAGTTGACTTTAGGAACACATTATTGTTCAAACAACTTGATTAGCAAGTCTTACACTATTTTAAAATACATAGTGTAACGGTCTTGGTTATCCAGGGCGTTATAACTTAGTATCAGAGCGGTCTAGGTTTAAGGGTTCCTGAAGACTGGCTGGGCATGTACACTCGCTGCTAAAGACAAGCTCAACTCAGGGTTTGGTAACTGTATATATATATATATGATTGCATGCTTAGATGCTTAAATGAAATGTAAATGTTTGAATCTATATGATTAATAGGGAGCATGAGATACTGATAGGGCCTGACCCTTGATTGTTGTGTGATTATAATGAGGCATGCTTATTAGTATTGCTGTTGCATGTGAATGAATATTTAAATGCTTGTTTGCATCTTGATTGCATATTGTTGGTTGAGTTTCAATGGCGGACTATAGAAAGACTGCTAACTTGTCATCATTGCCTGATTGTCGAGTCGTTGATTGCATATAAACTTGGATAGTTATGCGTCCAAGGCGATCAATACGACTAGTCGACAAAGGGTCCGAGGCTAGAGATACTTGCTGATATGTGAGCCCGATTACAGAGTCAAGAATAGCAGATTCACCTTCTGAGACAGCAGGCTCAATCAGGGAGTGCTGCCCCTAATATGCCACCTGTTGTGGCACCATTTAAACAGCCACCTGAGGTTGGGAGCAGGTGGGAGCCACTGTATGAACAGTTCAGGAGACAGCATCCTCCAACCTTTGAGGGAGGACCAGATCCACTGAAGGCTGAACAGTGGATAAGTATGATTACCTCCATCTTAGATTTCATGAGGGTGGAAGGTAATGACAGGGTGGCTTATGCCACCTATACGCTTCGAGAGGATGTCCGTATTTGGTGGGAGGTGGCATCACAGACTCAGGACATTGCTGTTATGAGCTGGGATGGGTTCAGAGATCTGTTTAACCAGAAATATTACAATGTTACCATCAGGGCATTAAAGGTGAATGAATTCATGGGGTTGGTACAAGGCAGCATGATAGTTACAAAGCATGCCCTGAAGTTCGATAGGCTGGCGAAGTTCGCATCAGACTTAGTGCCTACAGATGCAGCTAGGCAGGACAGGTTCGTTCAAGGGCTCAATGTTATGATAGCCTGGAATGTGAGGATTACATCGTACCTGGGTAGACGACTTATGCCCAGGCTGTTGAGAAGGCTCTTACCACTGAAGAGGCAGAGAATAAGATCTGAAGGGAGAACACCGCGAGACGGGATGTTCACAGGGCAGTGCCTCCATCCACGGGGTCTAGTAGGGGCGAAGGCCCTAGTGATTTGAAGAGGAAGACCCCTAACACCTCGACCACTGCTGGTCCTGATAGGAGGGGTCGGGGTGCTCAAGGTGGCCGCCAGGGAGGCGGTGAGACATGGAGGAGTTATCCAGAATGCACGAGATGCAGGAAGCACCGCGAATGTCAAGAAAAGGCTTGTTATCTGTGCAGGGTGGTGGGACACCTCAAGAAGGACTGCCCAACAGCGAAGAAGAAGGAACCAAGGAAGGTGGACAGCTTGACTCCAGCTCAATTGTTCACCTTGATGCAGGCAGAGGCCAAGGCTAGTCCCTCGGTAGTGACCGGTCAACTTTCTAGCGTTGGCTCTTCATAAACTGTATTGATTGACTCTTGTGCTACACATTCATTTGTTTCTAGTAAGGTAATTGATAGATTGTGTAGACCTAGTGAGTATTATACAGCGAGGTTTGGGACTATACTGCCTACAGGGGAGCTAGTAGTTTCTAGGAGATGGATTAGAGCACTACCAGTGATGGTAGATAGTAGAGAACTATCAGTAGATTTGATCGAGTTGAGTATAGATGACTTTGATATGATTCTAGGGATGGATTAGTTAGTCAAATATGGGGATGCTATAGATTGTAGGAAGAAGATGGTGAGCCTGAGGGTGAGGATCTTGTTGTTTTTGTGGGTGTTGTGCATGGACCCCGCCCGCGTACCTATGATATCAGCATTAAGGGTTAGGGACCTGTTACAGGGAGGTTGAATAGGTTTTCTAGCTAGCGTGGTGGATACCGCCAGAGTTGTGCCAGCGAGGCCGGGAGAAACCAGATTGGTATGCGAGTTCTTGTATGTATTTCCTGAGGATTTACCAGGATTGTCGCCACACAGGGCGATTTAGTTCATTATCGAGTTAGCGCTGGGTACAGAGCCAGTGTCGAGGGCACCATATAGGATGGCTCCGTCGGAACTGAAGGAGTTAAAGATACAGCTACAAGAGCTTCTTGATTCGGGGTTTATCAGGCCTAGCTTCTCACCATAGGGTGCTCCGGTTTTGTTTATGAAAAAGAAGGATGAGACTCTGAGAATGTGTATAGACTACAGGGAGTTGAACAAGTTGACCATCAAGAAGAAATACCCCTTACCAAGGATCGATGACCTATTTGATCAGCTGCAGGGAAAGACGGTATTCTCGAAGATTGATCATCGATCTGGTTATCACTAGGTGAGGATAAAGGACGAGGATATACTAAAGACGGCCTTTCGAACAAGGTATGGGCATTATTAATTCCTGGTCATGTCATTTGGTCTGACCAATGCCCCAACATCATTCATGGATCTGATGAATTCAAGGACTTCTTAAATCAATTTGTATTGTCTTCATCGATGACATCTTGGTTTACTCCAATTCAGAGGTAGAGCATGAGTGGCATCTCTAGCAGGTATCACATAGACTGAGAGAGCATCGGTTGTATGCCAAGTTTAAGAAGTGCGAGTTCTAGTTACCAGAAGTGACATTCCTTGGACACATTGTTGGTGAAGATGGGATTAAGGTGGATCTAGCTAAGGTAGAGGCAATGAGAGATTGGTCGAGGCCAAGGAGCGCCTCAGAGGTTAGAAGCTTCCTTGGATTAGCAGGGTATTATAAACGATTCGTAGAAGGGTTTTCAAAGATTGTTGCACTGATGACAGAATTGACACAGAAGAATCTAAAGTTCGTCTAGTCAGACAAGTGTGAGAATAGCTTCCAGGAACTGAAGCGACGACTGATTACCGCTCCTATGTTGAGTCTCCTTTTAGAAGGAGGGAAGTTTGTAGTATACTGTGACACATCGAGATTGGGATTGGGATGCGTGTTGATGCCAAAAAGGTTATTGCTTATGCATCACTGCAGCTGAAGGAATATGAGCAGCGGTACCGTACCCATAATTTGGAGTTGGCAGCAGTGGTATTCGCACTGAAAGTTTGGCGATATTATTTTGATAAACGAGTTTTAGGCTCATTTAAGGTCTAGTTTTTATGAAGTTTTTCATTAGTTTAGGGCTATTTTATTGCAGAATTATGCTCGTTTGTTCATGTTTCAGGTTTTTCATGCTAAGATGGTGAAAAGAGAGGAATGAAGTGAAAGTGGTAGAAAATGGAGTTATTTTGGAGAAAATCATGTCTTTTGGGAGCAATATGTCCGAGTAATGATTCTGTCAATAGCGCTACATTGCTATCAAAGTGGCGCTACAGCGCTAGAAATGAGACATTTAACGCTTTTGAATCTGTCAGTAGCACCCCAGTGCTACAAAACAAGCGCCACAGTGCTATAAGGATCAGAAAAATAGCGCTACAACGCTACATTACTGGCCCTACAGCGCTAGAGAAACAATTTCTAAGGCAATATGGCACTATCAATAGTGCTACAAAGCTTAAGACCTAGCGCTATTGACGCGGTTTTGAGATTTTTAGCCACTTTTTGAAGGACAAAATGGTCTTTTCACTTGGGAGCATTGGAAAGCTATTTAAGGGACATTATTCTGCGAATTAAGGAGGCAATTTTAGGTTTATAAACCCTAGATTTAGAAAAGGCTGCTGTAATTAGATTTCTTTTTCTGGTTTATGACTTTCTAGATTTCTTCTTCATCTGAATTCTTTGGGTTATTTTCTATGAATAATTATTTTAATTTTATTTTCATTATGTTAGCTATGAACTAAATCTTTTATCTAGGGATTAATATAGTCACTTGAATTTCAATTTAATTTTATTATTATGTTCTATTGATACTTCTTCTCTATTCTAATCTATATGATGTTTGTTTAATGCTAGTAAATACTTGATCACTATTTACTTGATTTAATGGTTTTGATTCAAAATTCAAAAGATGAGAATTGAATATGCTATCATTATATAGACATAGGTTGCATATTGGATGAAAGTACCTATATGACTTGTGTAGTAATTAGGTTTCCATGCTTAATGCCTTCTATATGCTTAAGTTTATCATAGAGATGTAGAAAACCTGCATATAGGCTGAGATCTTATATCTTGAAAAAGAATAGGAATTGATTATGTTAACATGCTATTAGAATAGGAAGAAGAGATTTAGAATTAATTAGTAAAATTAATAGAATGAAAAGTTGATGAAATTAATTCCTAGGCTTTTTATTATTGATTTTTAATTAGTCGATTCATTGTTTTGCTTATAGTTATTTAAATTTTGTTCACAGTTTAGAGTATTCATTTTAATTTTAATTATTCATCTAAATTTCAATTCACTAAATAGAATTTGAAAATCAATTATTGGTACTTGGTCAACAGTCCTTATGGGAACGATACTCTATTTATTATCTATATTACTTGAATCGATTGCGTACACTTGCGTATCATATTTTCATGATCATATTTATATGGAGAAAAGTGCGAGATATACACCGATCATAAGAGCTTGAAGTATTTCTACACCCAGAAGTACTTGAATATGCGGCAAAGACGTTGGCTGGAGTTGGTAAAGGATTATGACTTTGATATCCTTTACCACCCAGGAAAAGCCAATGTGGTGGCAGATGCATTGAGCCGGAGGGGCCTAGGACAGTTATTCAACTCTACACAAATATCAAAGGAGTTGGCAGATGAGATGGCTAGAGTGAGGATACAGCTGGTTGTGGGCCGGTTGGCCAATATTACCTTAGAATTGACCCTTCTAGAGAGGATAAGAGAGGGTCAGATGGATGATATACAGTTGCAGGAGGTTAGGGGGAATGTCTTAGCCGGAGTGGCTAAGGACTATTCCATTTCAGAGACTAGTTTATTACGGCATAAGGGTCAGATTTGTGTCCCAACAGATGTGAGTATTAGATGAGAGATATTGGATGAGTCTCATACCACACCATACTCACTCCATCCAGGCACCATGAAGATGTATCAGGATCTTCCGGAACCCTTAAACCTAAACCGCTCTGATACCAAGTTGTAATGCCCTGGATAACCAAGACTGTTACACTGTGTATTTAAAATAGTGTAGGACTTGCTAATCAAGTCGTTTGATTAAAAGTGTGGCCCTAAAGTCAACAATCAGGTTAGGGTTAAAAGATTTTGATCGTAAACTGTAATGCCCAAATTTCCTAATAAGGTTTAGGACCTTGATTAGGAGGCCGGGAGGGCCATAATTGATTTATTATGCAATTAAATGATTATTTGCATGTTTAGGTATATTAAATATGCATGTGAACCCATTTATGATTAATTTGGTGATTTTCATATTTTGGTCATTTTTGGCATATATGTGGCATGTGTGTGGTGCTTCATTATTATTTGGTTATGCTAGGGTTACTCAACACGAGACGATCCTAGGAGGTAAGCTAGTGGGAAAGTCACAACGGGATTTATACTTGACTCGGAGTGAGTCAAGGGGTATTTAACATTACTGGGTTATTAGGTAATGGGAATACATATTTGATGATAAATTTGGATTTAGTAAGATCAGGGGGAAATTCTAGAGGTTTTGACTATTTTGCCCCCGGGGACGTTTTCGGGACCCCAAGCATTAGGATTTGTTTGAGGCTACTTAAGCTTGAAGTAACCTGTTAAGAAATAAAAAGAACGTTCAAAACGTTCTCTCTCCTTCAAAGTTCCATTTTAGTCTCTCGGTCGCATTTTCGAAGAAAACTTGAGTTCTAGGACTCGGATTCAAGCAAGGATCGAGGCATAGCAATTCTAGTGAAGATTAGAAGCTTATTAGCCAGAGGATTTATTTGGGAAACAACTCAATCGGAGGTAATTCAAGTTTTAAGTTCTAAGTTTTTAAAGTTTTTAAGCTTGAATTGGATTTTGTATTTTGATGAGTTTTTGGATGATTTGAGATTTGGGTTTTAATGGTTTTGGATGAGTAGGATGTTTGGGAACTTTGATTTTTGGATTTGGAGATGTGTTGGATAGGTTTTTGTAAGGTTTTAAAAGAGGAAAATCAAGGAAAAATGGCTTGTTCGTGGTTCGGTCGTGGCCCTGTTCTTAGGCACCGTGACTCAGGCTCGATGAAGAAGGTGAAAGTTTCTAATGGGTTGTTAGGGCTGCGACGCTAGGCTCAGGCAGAGAAGGGTTTTGCCTCTGTTTGAAGGCAGGCCGCAACGCTTGGGAGGTAGGGTCGCGACGCTTGAGGTCATTTTTGGCCAAAATGGTGTTTTGATTATGGGAACTCAAACCTTAGGCCTCGGGATCGTTCCTACTACCCGGTTTAGTGGGATTCGACGTCCCGAAGGTTAGGTCTTGGTCCAGGAACCTTTTATTACTCATTTTGATGAGGTTTTATATTATGGTTGTGACTAGGTTTCACTAAGAACTTGGAATCAGGATCGTGCTTGTGGCTCGTCTATTGGGAACCTGTGCTTGGACCAAAGGTAAGAAAACTGCACCCTGTATGTGAAGCATGTAATGCACGAGAAACATGTGGTTAGGGCATGCCATGAATGTTGAATATGAGATTGATCAGAGCTTGAGTCTCTATGTTTGTGCATGATCCTAATTATGCTAGCAATTGTTAAGTAAGCATGCTGAATGCCCTACATTCGGATATTTGACATATGATATATGCCTGGTAGCATTGCTTACTTGTGTGTGGCACTGACTTACTAGTCAGAATCAGCAATGGTGTCAGAACTAGCTGTGACTTACTAGTCAAGTTCGACAGTAGTTTTGAGCACTAGTCGTATGTTACTGACCTAAGAGTTAGGAGCGGCATAAGCGTCGTGAATGCAGAGCCGATGAAAGATTAGATCTAATCGACATCTACATTGAATGACTCATCATGAGCATTAATGTCGGACCGACCCCAAGTTCGATGAAAATTAAAAGCGCTTGTCTAGTTTATGACTAGTTACTCAGAGCCAGGGCCAGAAGGCCCAGGTGACCATATCATCACATGGCTATGGGTGGGCTTCAAGCCCTAGCATGGTTAACAGAACCTCAAAGTGTTAAATCACTTATATGATTAGGGCTATACACTCTAGCATGGTTAACAGAACCTCAAAGTGTTAAATCACTCATCTGATTAGGGCTATACGCTCCAGCATGGTTAACAGAACCTCAAAGTGTTAAATCACTCATTTGATTAGGGCTATACGCTCCAGCATGGTTAACAGAACCTCAAAGTTTTAAATCACTCATTTGATTAGGGCTATAAGCCCAGCATGGTTATCAGAACCACCAGTGTTAAATCACTCATCTGATTAGGATTGACTTCCATTATTATTTGAACTTATGTGCATGCTTGATTAAAGCTATTATATCTAGGCATTCACCTTATGATTTGATGACATGTTATTGCTGTACATGAGCATATTGAGTTTTCTTGCTAGGCTTTGGCTCATGGGTGCTATGTGGTGTAGGTAAAGGCAAAAGAAAGTTGGACCATCCATGAGTTGGAGAGCTTAGGTGACGATGTGTACATATGTGGCTGCTCGACCGCCACGGCCGAGGGTTGAAAGAGGAACTAGGGTTAAACCCTATTTTGCCGCTTAGATTGGCTGGTTGTAAATATTTTATTGTAATTGACTTTTAAATAATATTTTTGGGATCCCAATGTATACAGTAAACGTTTTAGTGAAACGTTATATCTTAACAACAAAATTTAACCCTAAACCGCTAATCATACTTAGTTACACGATTATGGCCAAATGACTCGATTAGCGAGTTTAACACTGTTTAAAATGCACACCGTAACGGTCCCTAGAGTTTAGGGCGTTACATAAACGATCAATTTTCATTAAATAGATGTTTGGTACATGGGATCCCAAAAAACAGGGTTTAAGAGACAAATTTACAAATTCTCAAAAGTTATATACAATCCAGTGGCCACTCTAATGGAAAAATACAAATTTAGGCTCTGTCTCTGTACTTTCCCTCGGCCGTGGCGGACGAGCAACTAATAATGTACACCTCGCCCCCAGAGCTCTCCAACTCATGGTTGATCCATCTTACCCTTGCCTTTACCGACACCACGTAGCACCCGTGAGCCAAGGCCCAACAAGAAAACCATAACATTAATACATAATCAGTGATGATAATCAATCAATCAATCATAAAACAGTCATCCAGATGTTCAACAAGTCATAAGCATCAAACTAATAACAGTAAACATATACGTTCAACAATTTATCTCAGCCAATATGCAATACTCATGGTTGGCGCCCTTAGGCCACACCCTCTGTTTACTCCACTGACTCCAGCTCGCTTAAGGCAAGTCCAGTGTTTATCTAGTTGACCCCGGCTCACAGTGGCCGGGCCATGTCCTGTGCGCAAAGTATCAGCCTCGGCTCTCTTAGGTCGTTCATTCTCATATGCTAAATCAATCATTCAGCCATACAGTACACATGTTCAAGTATTAGGAATCTCAATCTCATTACAACCACTTAAGGATGCAGTTTTCTTACCTTGAATTCCAAGCGAAGGATACAGAACGGTCCCGGGCACGATCTTCAGTCCTGAGCCTTGGCGATAAATCTAGTCACAGTGGCTAATGGTAATCGTCAACTTCTAATCCAAATAAATACTTAGGAGAGAGAAACTAGCCTCCGGGACCTCAATTTCTACTAAACTGGGTAGTAGAAATTGTCCTAATTGCTTAGGTTCGAACCCCCCCCCCCCCCCCCCCGGAGCCTCACTATCCTTAAGAACCAATCTAAGGCAAAAACCCTAGGCGGGCTGCTACCTGGCCCTAAGGGTCGCGGCTTGCCCATAAGTCAGAAACCACAAACCCCCAAGCCACAAGGGAGGCGGGCCGCGACTTGCCTCCTAAGGTCGCAGCGCACCCCCAAGTCAGAGAGCATACCCAGTGATACGAACCACACCAACATTGTGATGAAACCCGACACCAAATATGGCAGCCACCAAGAACATACGAAATTTGGAATGGTAAACCGCGACCCTATGCTTAGCAAAGCACGAACCTTGGTATGAGGAAGACGCCACAAACGGGGATGGGAATCCGTTTGATAAGTCGGATTGAACGCCACAAGGGATACCCTTGATAAGTTCGGATAGTCTCTTCAAGAACTCAAGAAGAAAACTCACAAATTTCATTCAACATAATCTGATTTTTCCAAATGTTTTCAAGGCCTTATATAGCCGAAAATTACATCAATACAAGCCCCTTTGTCTTCCTAAAAACCGAAATATTAAAGACAAGCCTTTTTGTCTTCCTAATGAAACCGAAAAAATAAAGACAACCCTTTGTCTTCCTAATGAAAACCGAAATTTAAAGACAACCCTTTGTCTTCCTAATAAAAACCGAAAATTAAAGACAAAAAAGGACTCTTGGACTCACACAAGTCAAGTGTTTGACTTATCACAAAATAAACAAAGACTAAAAAACGTGATTAAAAATAAAAAGACTCATTACAAGAAGCTAAATATTGATCAAGCTCCTAAACTGGTGTCCTCATCATTCCTCCCCTCTTGGCTTGGATCAACTGGAACTTGACTTGGATTTTGAGTCTTGGTGTCCTCATCATTCCCCCCCCCCCCCCCCTCTTGAGAAAGATTTGACCTCAAATCGTCACCTGCATCAAAAGGACTCAAATCAGAAACATTAAAAGTAGCACTAACAGTATACTCACCTGGTAAATCGAGTCTGTAGGCATTGTCATTGATCCTTTCTAGCACTTGAAACGGCCCATCTCCTCGAGGTGGCAATTTGGAACGTCTTTGTGCTGGGAATCGCTCTTTCCTCATGTGTAACCATACCCAATCACCGGGATCAAAAACCTGCTTGTGACGACCCTTGTTAGCATCAAGTTGGTTAGTGTTTAAAAGAGCCTCCTTAACCTCACTTTTTTTTGCATAAAAATTACTTTGTTTTCTCTCGAATTTTCCCTCATTGATCGAACTCTTCTCTTTCTTTTCTCTCTCACTTTTTTTTTTATCACTCAATTTTTGCAACCTCACTTGGTCTTCATATACTTGCTTTGGCGTCAATGGAGCTAGAGTGATTGTTCGTTGGCGGAACGTGAATGAGTACTTGTTGGTGAAGCCATCATGCTGGACTCGCCGATCAAATAGCCAAGGCCTTCCTAGAAGGAGGTGTCCAGCTTGCATGGGAACCACATCGCACAATACCTCATCCTCATACTTGCCAATTCGAAATGATACCAGCACCTGTTTTGTAACCCTCACTTCACCACTATCATTCAACCACTGCAACTTGTATGGACAAGGATGTTTAAGCGTTGGGAGCCCTAGCTTTTCAACCATGGAAGAACTAGCAACGTTAGTACAACTACCTCCATCAATAATCACACTACATACCTTGCCTTTCACATGACAACGAGTGTGAAAGATGTTCTCCCGCTGCACCTCTTCTTCCTCTTCTTTTGCTTGCAAATTTAAGGCTCGTCGTGTGACTAGTGCAAGCATCTCACCAGATTCTGCCCCAAACTCCTCATCACCCATAGAAGCGTCCTCCAATGGTGGCATGTCATCAAGATCATCTTCCTCTTCGGAATCTATCTCCCCATTATCCCGAATTACCATAACTCGCTTGTTTGGACATTGGCTAGCTATGTGTCCTCGCCCCTGACATTTGAAACATTTTATCTCACTAGAATGGGACGAAGTAGGGGCTGTTTTACCTTGAGGGGTCGTGGCTGGTTTTGGTGTAAAGGATGAAGTAGGTTGGTCTTCTTCCTTCTTTGGATAGTTCGGCCGCCAAGGTGTTGCACTTGAATGGTGTGGGCTCGGTCTTGGCTTTGAACTTGTACTACCCCTCTTGAGCTGCCTCTCAACTTTGATTGCCATATGCACCAAATCTTCCAATTCCACATAATGGTGTAGCTCAATTGGATTAGCAATCTCTCGGTTCAAGCCATTCAAAAACCTTGCCATTGTTGCCTCCCGATCCTCTTCCACATTGGCTCTAATCATAGCCATCTCCATCTCCTTGTAATACTCATCAACACTCTTGGAACCTTGACGAAGACCCTGCAACTTAAGGTATAGATCTCGATAATAATGAGATGGTACAAACCGTCGCCTCATCACCCTCTTCATAGCCTCCCAAGTGTCAATGGCACGATCTCATTTCGCCTCCTATTGATGCACAACTGATCCCACCAAACAATAGCATAATCAGTAAATTCAATGACAGCTAGTTTTACCTTCTTCATGTCAGAGTAGTTGTGACAATCGAAAACCAACTCCATTTTCTTCTCCCACTCAAGGTATGCCTCAGGATCACTCTTGCCTTGAAAGGCGGGGATTCTCATCTTGATATTTCCCAAATTATTGTCTACCCAGTTCCTAGCTTCTCTATCTCGGCCATACCTCCTATGGTTACCCTCTGACATCCTATCATATTCTTCCTCTAAATCGCCCCCATCAAACTCTCTTTCACCCTCAACATCCCGTTGTTGTACCCTGTTCCTCCGTGCCCTCCATTGCGTTCCCTCTTCTACCCTATCCAACCTCTCATGTATCTGCTCACACTCCGCCCTCATCATCCTTTGCATCTCCCCAATTAATGCTTGCATTTGTAGATTCGGAACCTCAGGTGGCGGAATATCATTGCTTGCATCTTTCTCTGGATTTTGTGCCATGATGGAAATCTGCAAAATAGGGTTAGAATAATATGGAGAAAAGACCTCACCACACTCCCTCACGTGTTTTCACTCAAAATTTTGTCACTCAAGTCCACTCGTGTTTCACTCAACTTTGATGGCTTTTACCCTCAAATAAGCTCACACCTCTGCCTTTTTCCACTCGTATTCTTCTTTAAGTTCTTTCAAAACTAATCCAACGGTAATATGGAGTATTCAAGCAGCAAATTCAACCAAACAAACCAAACGAACACCGACGAAAACTGGTGAAAAAATGACGAAAAAACGATGATTTTTGGAACGCTTGTGTGGGGTTTTTTTTTTTTTTTTTTTTTTAGAATTCGGATCCTCTTGGTTTTCTTCTTCTTTCTTTTCTTTCTTTCTTCTTTTCTTTTCTTTTTCTTTGATTTCTCAAATGCAGGTACAAGACACAAGAAAAAAAAAATTAGACTTGGATTCGAAAACAAAACAACTCGGATTTCACAAAAGAGCAAGAGATTCTCAATGCAAATTCGGATTTTCACAATGAAAACTAGAGAAACTCACTGTCAATTCAGATTTCACAATAAAACTAGAGAAACTCGATACCAAATCAGATTTCACAATAAAACAAATTCGGATTGTACAATAAGAACAAGAGAAAAAACTCAATGCCAATTCGGACTGCACAATAAGAACAAGAGAAACTCAACCCCAATTCAGATTTCACAATAAGAACAAGAGAAACCCAAGGTAAAATTCGGATTTCAAAAGCAAAGCAAGAGAATCTCAATGAAAATTCGGATTTCACAATAAGAACTAGAGAAAACCAATGCAAATTCAGATTCCACAATTAGAACAAGATAAAACTCAAAGCCCTAATTCACGATTACAAAGGAATTGAAACTTTGTGTAGACTAGTTTCGGATTTCAAGGGATTTCACAAAAAAAATAATGGAAACTTTGGAAATAAGGGAATGATTGAACAAGGAAACAATTGAAATAGGGAAATTAACTATAGTAGTTTCGGATTTCACAAGAAAAAAAAATAAACAAGGACAAAGAACTCAAACACGTCTAGATGATGAATAATTTTTGTTTGTTTTTTTTTTTTGATTTCAGAATTGAAAAATGAATTGAATAGAAAAATACAAATGAAAAAAAAAAAGGATAGGCCAAACCGGATGAACCTGGCTCTGATACCAACTGATACGAACCACACCAACATTGTGATGAAACCCGACACCAAATATGGCAGCCACCAAGAACATACGAAATTTGGAATGGTAAACCGCGACCCTATGCTTAGCAAAGCACGAACCTTGGTATGAGGAAGACGCCACAAACGGGGATGGGAATCCGTTTGATAAGTCGGATTGAACGCCACAAGGGATACCCTTGATAAGTTCGGATAGTCTCTTCAAGAACTCAAGAAGAAAACTCACAAATTTCATTCAACATAATCTGATTTTTCCAAATGTTTTCAAGGCCTTATATAGCCGAAAATTACATCAATACAAGCCCCTTTGTCTTCCTAAAAACCGAAATATTAAAGACAAGCCTTTTTGTCTTCCTAATGAAACCGAAAAAATAAAGACAACCCTTTGTCTTCCTAATGAAAACCGAAATTTAAAGACAACCCTTTGTCTTCCTAATAAAAACCGAAAATTAAAGACAAAAAAGGACTCTTGGACTCACACAAGTCAAGTGTTTGACTTATCACAAAATAAACAAAGACTAAAAAACGTGATTAAAAATAAAAAGACTCATTACAAGAAGCTAAATATTGATCAAGCTCCTAAACTGGTGTCCTCATCATTCCTCCCCTCTTGGCTTGGATCAACTGGAACTTGACTTGGATTTTGAGTCTTGGTGTCCTCATCACCCAGGACCTTATGGGCACACGGGCCGCAGTGCCCCTGAGCTAGGTCGTGGCGCCCCCCTTCAAACCTAGAAATTCTGGGTTTTCTTCACACTTCTCTCAGCCAATTTTCCCAAAATTCAAACTCATAAGAACCTCCCAACCAAACCAAGTTTAGCTATGAATCTAAGACTTTCGATCACCCAATTTAAACACAAAACCACAACCCCAAATCAATAGAATCCATACTCTCACTAACTCCTATGTTCTTAAACTAACCAAGCACTTATAATTCTATCAAAACCCAACAAGAAATTCAAAGATGAAGAACTAGAATTTTACCTCAATTATTGCTAAACTTCTCAACTTAGTCTTCACTTCTTAAGCTTAGTCTCCTAAGTTTTCCCAGCTGAATTCCCTGGCTAAATGCTTCAGTTTCTCAAGACTTCTTAGCAGAATTTCCTTAGCTTAGTCCTTAGTTCATCAAGAACCCTTCAATCTCAAGAGAGGAGGAGTAGAAATCGTATAAGAGAAGAGGGAGAGAGAGAGAGAGTGTTTGGGGCCTTCCTAATATGTTCACTGAGTTCTGAGTACCCTTAGCTCCTCGCCTATTACAGGCGCTTTGTGGAAGGGTTCTCCAGGATTGCATCATCATTGACAGAGCTGACACGCAAGAATCAAAAAAAAATTTGGTCGGACAAATGTGAAGACAGTTGCCAGAAGCTCAAGGAGAGTTTGATCACCGCACCAATTTTAAGCCTTCCTACAGATCAGGGTAAGTTTGTGGTTTACTATAACACTTCGAGATAGGGTCTGGGTTGTGTACTTATGCAGGCAGGAAAGGTCATTGCCTATGCATCACGTCAGTTGAAGGACTATGAGTAGAGATACCCCACGCATGATTTAGAGCTGGAAGCAGTTGTTTTTGCATTCAAGGTGTGGCGGCATTACTTGTATGGTGAGAAGTGTGAGATATACACTGATCACAAGAGTCTGAAGTACTTTTTCACTCAGAAGGATCTGAACATGAGGCAGAGACGTTGGTTGGAACTGGTAAAGGATTATGATTGTGAGATCCTCTATCACCCTGGGAAGGCCAATGTGGTAGCAGATGCCTTGAGCCGGAAGGGGCCGGGATAGTTGTATAGTGCCAGACATATATCGAGGAAGTTGGCTGATGAGATGACTTGAGCAGGGGTAGAGTTAGTGGTGGGCCGGTTGGCCAATATCACCTTATAGTCGACCCTCTTGGAGATAATCAAGCAGAGATAGTTGTATGATCCACAGTTGGGACAGGTTAGAGAGGGCATCTTAGCTGGAGTAGCTAAGGACTATTCGGTGTCAAGTATGGGTTTACTGAGGTATAAGGGTCAGATTTGTGTTCCGATGGACACTGAGATTAGACGAGAGATTCTTGATGAATCTCACACTACTTCGTATTATCTTCATCCAGGCACCACAACAATGTACCAAGACCTGAGAGTTTTATACTGGTGGCCTGGGATGAAGAGGGATGTGACAGACTATGTAGCAAGGTGCCTGACCTATCAGCAGGTCAAGGCTGAGCATCAGAGGCTGGCGGGATTGTTGCAGCCACTGGATATTCCAGAGTGGAAGTGGGAAGATATCACGATGGATTTCATGGTAGGCTTGCCCAGGACAGTGGGCCAGCACGATTCTATTTGAGTCATTGTGGATCGGTACACGAAGTCAGCTCATTTTTTACCAGTGAGGATGAATTTCACAGTTGACCAGTATGTAGATCTCTATGTGAGAGAGATAGTTTGCCTTCATGGGACGCCGAGGTCTATCGTGTCTGATAGGGACCCTATCTTTACTTCCAAGTTTTGGAGGAGTTTGTAGAGGGCGATGGGTACACAGCTGAAGTTCAACACAGCTTACCATCCTCAGATTGATGGTCAGTCTGAGAGGACTATTCAGATATTGGAAGACATGCTGAGAGCGTGTGTGTTGGATTTTGAAGGGTCCTGGAGTAAGTATTTGCCTCTGATAGAATTTTCTTATAATAACAGTTATCAGTCTACCATCGAAGTGGCACCTTATGAGATGTTGTATGGTAGGAAGTGCAGATCGCCCATTCATTGGGATGAGATGGGTGAAAGGAAATATCTGGGTCCGGATGCAGTTCAGAGGACCACCGAGGCTATCGTGAAGATTAGAGCTCGGATGCTCGCTTCTCAAAGTAGGCAGAAGAGTTATTCTGACCTGAAGCGAGGGAACGTGGAGTTCCAGGTGGGAGACTATGTCTTCCTTAGGGTTTCACCTCTGAGAGAGGTGAAGAGGTTCGGGAAGAAGGGCAAGCTGAGCCCTAGGTTTGTGGGACGTTTGAGATCCTAGAGAGGATCGGGCAGGTGGCCTACATGTTGGCTTTACCCCCTGCATTGTCTAGTGTGCATAATGTATTCCATATTTCCATGTTGAGGAAGTATGTGTCAGATAGGACTCATGTACTGAGTTATGAGGATTTGGAATTGGAAACAGACTTGTCTTATGATGACCAACCAGTTCAGATTCTTGACAGGAAGGACAAGGTCCTGAGGAACAAGACCATACCTTTGGTTAAGGTTATGGAGGAACAGTAGGGTCGAGGAAGCGACATGGGAGCTGGAGGCAGATATGCGAGCTCAGTTTCCCGAGCTGTTCAGGTAAAATTTCGAGGATGAAATTTCTGGAAGGAGGGGATAGTTGTAACATCCCAAAATTACCTAATAAGGCTTAGGGCCTTGATTAGGGGGTTGGGATGGCAATATATGGAATTATGTGTTTAATTGTTATATTAATTGTAATTGTGTGGATTATGTGATAATATGATTAAATGCGCATATTTAGGGGTATTAAATATGCATGTGGGCCCACTTCTTATTAGAAGGGCTACTTTGGTAATTCAGCCCGTTGCGAGCATAATTGTGTATTTATGTGCATATATGTGATATATGTGAGAGACCACATTATTATGTGGGCTATTTTGGGTTACTCGGCATGAGGCGATCCTAGGGAGTAAGTTAGCGGGAAAGTCACAACGGGACCCAATACCCGACTTAGGGTGAGTCGAGGGGTATTTTGGGTAATATACATTTATTTGGGTTATTGGATTATAAAATAAATAATTGGAGAAATATTTGAAGTTAGAGAGTTTAGGAGGGAATATTGAGGAAATTTACCATTTTTCCCTCGGGGATGTTTTTGGTACCCCGAGCCTTGGGATTAACTTAAGTAACTTAAGTTAGATAAGACAAACAAAAAGAAACACTTAGAACACTGCCTAAATCGACCCTCCCTCCTTCTCCTTCACTTTTCTCTCAAGCTTTCCTAAGCTAACCTTTGAACTAAGGGGGAATTTGGGCTAGGACCACTTGAATTGAAGCTAAGGATTTGGGAAAGAACTCAGTAGCAATTTGGTGGATTCATTCTTCAGTAAAGGTGAGCTCTTAGCTTTGGTTAAGCATTTAAATTCTGTAAATTTCTGGCTGTTTTAAGGTGTTTTTGAGCCTTTGAGTTTCAAAGATTGAATTGGTAAATAAGTGAGTTTTGGGAGTAGTTTTATGTTGGGTTTTGTTCTTGGGAACATATTAGGGTGATTGGGATAATTGAATTATAATTTGGGGTGAAAGTTGGTATGGTTAGGATTGAATTTGGCTGCTGGAAATGGAGGTTTTCTTGGTTCATGGGGCCAAGTCGCGACTCAGCCTGAGCCATGCACCAAGGGAGGCCTCTGCCTGGGGGGCGCGCCGCGACTTGAGAGGCCAAGTCGCGACCCGTGCCTCTAGACAAAGAGGAGATAGAGGATGGTCAGGGGAGTGCGCCGTGACCCATATGGGGGCAAGTCGCGACCTGCCTAGGCAATTTTGCCTTAGGAGTTTGTTTTCAAAATAGAACTTTTCCTTAAGGCTCGGGATTGTTTCCACTACCCGGGTTGGTGGAACCCGAGGCCCCGGAGGCTAGGACTTGGTCCGGAAGCCTTTGATCGCTCGATATTAATAGAATCATATTTTATGGTTGTGGCTTAGGGTTTTGCTAAGGGCTCAAAACTGGGATCGTGCTCGAGGGTCATTCTCGTTTGCGCTCAATTGGACCTAAGGTAAGAAAACTGCACCTAGAACGTGTTATGTGTGATTAGGGCTTGGCCTGTTCATTGTGTGTTAATATGATTAGGGCTTGGCTCGTCTGTTATATATTGATATGATTAGGGCTTGGACCCCAGGATTGGTTATGTTAGGCTATTGTTCTAAATGCTTGTTGATAAATGCTTAAGTGCTTATATTTGTTGCATGAACTCTATGGTTAGGGCATGGGGCCCTGTTATGTGATTATGTTTGGTATCGTGGGTATGGTTATTCAATGGAATGTATGATTAGCATGAATATGTGCTTAATTGTTGGGATGTGCCTATCCACATCTGTTTCTTATAAGTAAAGTATGTAATCCTGGATTAGGGCATGACTTATAAGTCAAGGACGACAATAGCGTGTTGTGCGCTGGCCAAGAGGCATTGGCCTAAACCTACAACGTAATATTACGTTGATCGACTCTAAGTCAAAGGTGAACCACAGAGGTTTGGCTAGCTCTATGGCTAGTGGGACAGAGCTAAGGGCGAGGCCCCAGGTGACTCTATGGTCACGTAGCTAGGGCATAGGCCCGAGAGTTGGCTTAAAAGCCAACTGAATAGGGTGACGACCCTAGGTTGATCCAATGATCATGCGATTGAATTTATAAGATATTGGTTATGAGTGGATATTACTGATTTTATTGAATGGTTATTTTAAAGTTATATTCTCTATTGTTGCATGTTCTATTTTCTTGCTGAGCCTTGGCTCACAGGTGCTATGTGGTGCAGGTAAGGGAAAGGGAAAGCTTGACCAGCCATGAGTTGGAGAGCTTCGGTGGCGGCGTGTACATATGCGGCTGCTCGACCATCACTATAACATCCCAAATTTGCTAATCAGGCTTAGGGCCTTGATTAGCGTGTCTGGAGGGCAATAATTGGTTTATTATGTTAATATGTGAATTTAATAAGTATGTGATTAGAGATGCATGTTTAGGTGAATTAAATATGCATGTGGGCCCCATTTGGTTGCTAAGGGCATAATTGTAATTTTAGCCCACTGAGGGCATAAATGCAATATTTGTGTATATTGTGGTTGACACCACGTGTGAGTGGTGATATATATATGATGCACGATCCGAGACAGTCCTAGGGAGCAGTTTAGCTAGATAGTCACAAGCGAGAATAATTAGTAGTTAGTGGCACTTTGGTAACTTGGGTAACTATAAGTAACTCAGATAGTTGTTATGGGTGAGAAATTAAGTGGGAATGTGGCATTCTCGCAAGAGGATAAGGAAAAGTCTAGTCTGCCCTTGAGGTTAGTTAGAGTCTAAATTAGAGGGGAGGGCATATGTGTCATTTGGCTTTAGAAATAGATAGACTTTGGCTGAGGAAAAGTATCTCACGTTACTCTCATTTCAGCATATACTTGGGTCTTTTGGAAGCTCTAGAGAAAACCAGAAACCAAGGGAAGGACTTCTGAATTTGTAGGATCAAAGTGGGGAATCAAGCTAAGGATTTAAGCCAAGGAAACTAGAGGTTGTTCTACACGTTTGAGGTAAGGCTTTTAAGTTGTTATTTTGTTGAACTCATCCAAGAAGTGTTGTGATTTGAGAACTGAATTGTGTTTTGCCTTGTGGATTATTGGAATGAAGTTTTGGCAAAGTTAAGCTTAGGAATTTGTGGATTTAAGCTTGGAACTGGATTTGAAAGCATCTCAGGGTCGAATTCCTACTTAAGGTAAGAATTCCATGCATTTTTTAAATATATATTCTGGTGTGGTTTAAGTTTTGTGAAGTTTTAAACCACTAGGTGATTTTTGAGTTTGGTTGAGTGTTTGAGTTTGTTGCTAGTATTTTTTAGTTGTTGTACCATTTATTTGAAGTTTTAGGTTGAATTGGGACTTGGGTGTACCTCGGTGGTGATTTGGATGAGTTTTTGCTCGGGAAAAATGTTGAGAAAACCCAGTTTTCTGGGTTCGCGTATGATTGTCGCGGCGCTGGGATGAGTCAGGCCAGGGGAGCCCTGCTGGGCCCCGCAGGCCCTATAGGGCTGTGCCACGGCGCTAGGCCATTTTCAAGATGTGGGATTTTGTGTTTTTAGGGTTTTGGCTCAGGGGGCTCGGGGGACGATTTCGCTACCTTGTATGGGGAAACGGGAGGTCCCGAGAGCATGGGATTGGTTCCGGGGTACAATTATGAATTGGTTAGTAACGAGACTGTTACTTGTGTGTTGTGACTAGGTTTTCAGCGAGGCTCAGGTTAGAGGATTGTGCTCGGGATTTCAGTGCTCAAGAAGCTCGGGGCACAGGTAAGAAAACGATTGTACCCGTAGAGCAGGGCGTGACCCTATAGTTTGTATTGCAGGGCACGACCCTATGAGATTGAATTGCAGGGCGTAGCCCTATTGTTTATGCTTGGTATGTGTTTAAGTAGTTATTGATATTATGCTATGTATGCTTATCTGAGAATGAGCGGCGAAGGCCGGGTAGGGTAAAGGGCCGGGAACGGCGTTAAGCACGTGGAGTGTAAGGCCGAGTACGGTAAGAGGCCGGGAGCGATGTTAAGAACACAGAGTGCAAGTCGCCAGGGTGAGACCCGGATTCATGAGTCATCCTCACGGTATAGACCGCGAACCCAGGGCCTAGTAAAGCACCTGGGACAGCATGGTCGCTATATGTTTAACCTGTTGACGGCTTTGTTATATGATGGTTGTTGGATATGTATATGTTGAGTTTTCTTGCTGGGCTTCGGCTCACGGGTGCTCTATGGTGCAGGTAAGGGCAAGGGAAAGGTCGACCAACCATGAGTACGTAGAGCGTGAAGCGACGTGTACATGTTTGGCCTGCCTGGCTGCCACGACCAGGGGTATTTTGGGAGTTGTTACGTATTAATCAGGGTTTTGTCGTTTAGTCGACTTTAATCATATTTTTGAGATGTAAATATTTCTAAACAGTAATTTTGGGATCCCAAATGTATAACACTTTATAATTTCAGCGAGTAAATACATTTTCAAATTATATGACTTTTATTACAGTTTAGCTACACTTTTAACCTAAAACCTCGATTAGCGAGTTAATTGCACGTTTAAAACTCACTTAGTAACGGTTCTAAAAAAGTAGGGCGTTACAATCACGGCCGGGGTATCTCAGAGGAACTAGGGTTATATCCCTATTTTGTCGCTTAGGCTAGCTGATGTTATGTATTTACCCTTTAAAACAGTTGTGTTGTGTTATGTATTATTTTGTCGCTTAGGCTAGCTAATATGTCGTTGACTCCCTCTGCCTCCCTCCCTCTACTCATTCTCTCTCATTATTTCAATTCTTTTCTCTCCAAAGACATAGGCCGTGCATCTACTTTCTCTTCTCTACAGCCACTCTCTCATCTACGGCGACAGATCCACGCACAGGCAGAGGAAGCTTCAGCGGCGCAGGCGCAGGCAGCTCCAGCGACTCCAGACGGAGGCAGCTCCAGGCAGAGGCGGATGAAGCTTTAGCAGCCAGCGGCTCTAGGCGGCGACGCTACTCAAGGCAGTCGATAGAGGGTGGAGGGCATGAGATCCAACATAGGCAGAGGTAGGTTGATTGCCTTTTGTCTTTTTATTTCATTCATATAATATATAATTACAGAATATATATTAGAAAGAAATTAAGTATATTGTATATGCATTAATAAGTTTATATTTTTGGCTGGACCATTTCGTGAGTGTGTAACAATTTTGGTTTGGTTTGCTTTTATGTTTTATTTATTTATTTTTGGTTTTCGTTTTAGCTGTTGCTACAACTGTAGCAGGGTCATAGACTAAAAACGGGTATGTGTTTAAAAATTTATTACTCGCAAGCGCACGAATCGTATATGAAATATAGTGTTCGTGTAAGCACGAGATCGAACCCAAAGGAGTTATCTAAAATAAAAAAGAAAACTATTTTAAACCAAAATTAATAAATTCTAACATAGCTCCAAAGATTGAGATATTTAATGTCATGAACATAAAATAAAAGATTTAAAATAAAGCTATTTAAGAGAATGAAAATAAACAAATAATGATTTGAAAATAAGTGTTAAAATGGAAGATAATTAAGATACTAGAATCCACAAAATGTAAGTTTAATAATATTTATTAGTATATTGATTCCCAAGTTTTAGTGATAGTTAAAATAAGTCAAACTATCAATTTCTAAATAGCAAATAGATTTATAATTTTAAACACAAATTATTTCTAAAAAGATAGGATTTTTCTTCACTTTTCAAAAAAAGTATAATTTCAAAGTATTTAATGTGAATCAACCTAATGAAACAACAAAAAATCAAATAACATTGTTTATAAGGCAAAACATAATATTTTTGTTCTAAGCATTGAATATGTACAATTTAATGACACATCTTACAGAAAGAATATTATGTTTTGCAAAATGAAGAACAAAATGCATATTATCTAACAATCCAAAATATGAGATATTAAATATGAAAGACATATATGAAGAAGAAAAATCCATAAACTTTTTTGCATTACAATGAAAATCAATATACAACATAAATATTATCTAGTTACAAGTTGCTCCATCATCACCTTAATAATCTTAAAAAGATTAGAAACTCATAACTAGAATAGAAATTACAAACTAAAAAATTATAAACATTGTTATCCTAAAAAATTTGAAAGTGATGACGTGGCGATAGAAATGACAAGTGGCAAGGAATAGTTGGGTGATTTGGCTTAGCAGCAGCCCAATACATCAATGAAGAGTTTTGACTGCTTGAGAGGTGTCACATCCAAGCCAAGTGACTGGTCGGACTTTGGTCCGAGGAGCAGTCCAAAGGCATGGTCGAACTTTGGTCCGAGGAGAGCCCAAGGTGTGGTCGGACTTTGGTCCAAGGAGAGCCCAAGGATGTGGTCGGACTTTGGTCCGAGGAGAGCCCAAGGGTGTGGTCGGACTTTGGCCCGAGGAGAGCCCAAGGGTGTGGTCGGACTTTGGTCCGAGGAGCAGTCTAAGGTGTGGTCGGACTTTGGTCCAAGGAGCAGTCCAAGGTGTGGTCGGACTTTGGTCCGAGGAGAGTCCAAGAAGTGGTCGGACTTTGGTCCGAGGAGCAGTCCAAGGAGTGTGGTTGGACTTTGGTCCGAGGAGCAGTCCAAGGAGTGTGGTCGGACTTTGGTCCGAGGAGCAGTCTAAGGGCGTGGTCGGACGCATGTCCGAGGAGAGACAAAGGTCTGGTCCTTATGCATATGTCCAGCAAGTGCATGGTTGTCCAAATAGAGAAATGGCATGCATATGTCCGACCAGCACTAGTATGTATCCAACATGCATGTTGATGAGGACACCAAGACCCAAGTATCAAGTCAAGTTCCAGTTGGTCCAGTGACGAGGGCACGAGCCAAGAGATTCAAGGAAGAACTTAACAGCCTAGTCCACAAAGTCCTAAAACAAGAGGAGACTGTGGTCAACATTGAAGGAGAACAAAGACTTGTCTTACTCATCAAAGTTGACTGAGTTTAGGAGCTTCATGAGTCTTATTGTATTTGTCATTTTAATTTATTTACGTTATTGTTGTTATTTGGTCTTTCTTTATTTTTGTAAAAGTCAAACACTTGACTTGTGTGAGCTGAAGAGTTGTGTGAGCCGAAAGGTCTTGTTTTGTGAGCTGAAGAGTTGTGTGAGCCGAAAGGTCTTGTTTATGGTGCTTTTATTAGGAAGACCAAGGGTCTTGTTTTCATGTAATTTTCGTCCTTATTGATACAAACCACACCAACACTGTGATGAAACCCGACACCAAATATGGCACAGCCACCAAGAGCACACGAAATGGAATGAAGAACCGCGACCCAATGCTTAGCAAAGCACGAACCTTGGTATGAGGAAGACGCCACAAACGGGGATGGGAATCCGTTTGATAAGTCGGATTGAACGCCACAAGGGATACCCTTGATACGTTCGGATAGTCTCTTCAAGAACTCAAGAAGAAAACTCACAAATTTTCATTCAACATAATCTGCCCTTTCACATTGTTTTGGCAGTCCTTATAAGGACGAAAAATTACATGAAAACAAGACCCTTGGTCTTCCTAATGAAAGCACCATAAACAAGACCTTTCGGCTCACACAACTCTTCAGCTCACACAAGTCAAGTGTTTGACTTTTACAAAATAAAGAAAGACCAAATAACAAAAATAACGTGAATAAATTAAACATACAAGATGACAAATACAATAAGACTCATCAAGCTCCTAAACTGAGTCTTTTGGCTCGCGCCCTCGTCACCAGACCAACTGGAACTAGACTTGGATCGTTAGTCTTGGTGTCCTCATCATTCCCCCCCCTCTTGAGAAGGATTTGTCCTCAAATCTTCACCTGCATCAAAAGGACTCAAATCAGAAACATTAAAAGTAGCACTAACAGTATACTCACCTGGTAAATCGAGTCTGTAGGCATTGTCATTGATCCTGTCTAGCACTTGAAACAGACCATCTACTCGAGGTAGCAATTTGGAACGTCTTTGTGCTGGGAATCGCTCTTTCCTCATGTGTACCCATACCCAATCACCGGGGTCAAAAACCTGCTTGTGACGACCCTTGTTAGCATCAAGTTGGTTAGTGTTTAAAAGAGCCTCCTTAACCTCACTTTTTTTTGCATAAAAATTATTTTGTTTTCTCTCTAATTTTCCCTCATTGATCGAACTCTTCTCTTTCTTTTCTCTCTCACTTGATTCGACCCTTTTCTCTCTTTGTCTCTTTTTTTTCTCACTCTCATTCATCTTTTCACTCTCCTTCTTTTGCTCACTCAATTTTTTTTATCACTCAATTTTTACAACCTCACTTGGTCTTCATATACTTGCTTTGGTGTCAATGGAGCTAGAGTGATTGTTCGTTGATGGAACGTGAATGAGTACTTGTTGGTGAAGCCATCATGCTGGACTCGCCGATCAAAATAGCCAAGGTCTTCCTAGAAGGAGGTGTCCAGCTTGCATGGGAACCACATCACACAATACCTCATCCTCATACTTGCCAATTCGAAATGATACCAGCACCTATTTTGTAACCCTCACTTCACCACTATCATTCAACGACTGCAACTTGTATGGATGAGTATGTTTAAGCGTTGGGAGCCCTAGCTTTTCAACCATGGAAGAACTAGCAACGTTAGTGCAACTACCACCATCAATAATAACACTGCATACCTTGTCTTTCACATGACAACGAGTGTGAAAGATGTTCTCCCGCTGCACCTCTTCTTCCTCTTCTTTTGCTTGCAAATTTAAGGCTCGTCGTGTGACTAGTGCAAGCAGCTCACCAGATTCTGCCCCAAACTCCTCACTACCCATAGAAGCGTCCTCCAATGGTGGCATGTCATCAAGATCATCTTCTTCTTTGGAATCTACCTCCCCATTATCCTGAATTACCATAACTCGCTTGTTTGGGCATTGGCTAGCTATGTGTCCTCGCCCCTGACATTTGAAACACTTTATCTCACTAGAATGGGACGAAGTAGGGGCTGTTTTACCTTGAGGGGTCGTGGCTGTTGTGGCTGGTTTTGGTGTAGATGATGAAGTGGGTTGGTCTTCTTTCTTTGGATAGTTCGACCTCCAAGGTGTTGTACTTGGATTGTGTGGGCTCGGTCTTGGCCTCGAACTTGAACTACCCTTCTTGAGCTGCCTCTCAACTTTGATTGCCATATGAACCAAATCCTCCAATTCCACATAATGGTGTAGTTCGATTGGGTCAGCAATCTCTCGGTTCAACCCATTCAAAAACCTTGCCATGGTTTCCTCCCGATCCTCTTCAACATTGGCTCTAATCATAGCCATCTCCATCTCCTTGTAATACTCATCAACACTTATGTAGCCCTGACGAAGACCCTGCAACTTAAGGTAGAGATCTCGATAATAATGAGGTGGTACAAACCGTCGCCTCATCACCCTCTTCATAGCCTCCCAAGTGTCAATGGCACGATCTCATTTCGCCTCCTATTGATGCACAACTGATCCCACCAAACAATAGCATAATCAGTAAATTCAATGACAGCTAGTTTTACCTTCTTCATGTCAGAGTAGTTGTGACAATCGAAAACCAACTCCATTTTCTTCTCCCACTCAAGGTATGCCTCAGGATCACTCTTGCCTTGAAAGGCAGGGATTCTCATCTTGATATTTCCCAAATTATTGTCTACCCAGTTCCTAGCTTCTCTATCTCGGCCATACCTCCTATGGTTACCCTCTGACATCCTATCATATTCTTCCTCTAAATCGCCCCCATCAAACTCTCTTTCACCCTCAACATCCCGTTGTTGCACCCTATTCCTCCGTGCCCTCCATTGTGTTCCCTCTTCTACCCTATCCAACCTCTCATGTATCTGCTCACACTCCGCCCTCATCATCCTTCGCATCTCCCCAATTAATGCTTGCATTTGTAGATTCGGAACCTCAGGTGGCGGAATATCATTGCTTGCATTTTTCTCTGGATTTTGTGCCATGATGGAAATCTGCAAAATAAGGTTAGAATAATATGGAGAAAAAAAACCTCACCACACTCCCTCACGTGTTTTCACTCAAAAATTGTCACTCAAGTCCACTCGTGTTTCACTCAACGTTGATGGATTTTACCCTCAAATAAGCTCACACCTCTGCCTTTTTCCACTCGTATTCTTCTTTAAGTTCTTTCAAAACTAATCCAACGGTAATATGGAGTATTCAAGCAGCAAATTCAACCAAACAAACCAAACGAACATCGACGAAAACTGGTGAAAAATGACGAAAAACGATGATTTTTGGAACACTTGTGTGGGGTTTTGGAAAAAAGGCCTCTAGACCATAGGGAACAAGAATAGAACAAAATTTTTTAAGACGGGTTTCCAGACTCTTTTTTTTTTTTTTTTTTTTTTTAGAATTCGGATCCTCTTGGTTTTCTTCTTCTTTCTTTTCTTTCTTTCTTATTTTCTTTTCTTTTTCTTTGATTTCTCAAATGCAGGTACAAGACACAAGAAAAAAAAAATTAGACTTGGATTTGAAAACAAAACAACTCGGATTTCACAAAAGAGCAAGAGATTCTCAATGCAAATTCGGATTTTCACAATGAAAAACTAGAGAAACTCACTGTCAATTCAGATTTCACAATAAAACTAGAGAAACTCGATGCCAAATCAGATTTCACAATAAAACAAATTCGGATTGTACAATAAGAACAAGAGAAAAAACTCAATGCCAATTCGGATTGCACAATAAGAACAAGAGAAACTCAACCCCAATTCAGATTTCACAATAAGAACAAGAGAAACCCAAGGTAAAATTCGGATTTCAAAAGCAAAGCAAGAGAATCTCAATGAAAATTCGGATTTCACAATAAGAACTAGAGAAAACCAATGCAAATTCAGATTCCACAATTAGAACAAGATAAAACTCAAAGCCCTAATTCACGTTAAGAACCCTAATTAATGATTTCATAAACGAAAAGAAAACAAAATAGGGGATTACAAAGGACCCTAATTCACGATTACAAAGGAATTGAAACTTTGTGTAGACTAGTTTCGGATTTCAAGGGATTTCACAAAAAAAATAATGGAAACTTTGGAAATAAGGGAATGATTGAACAAGGAAACAATTGAAATAGGGAAATTAACTATAGTAGTTTTGGATTTCACAAGAAAAAAAATAAACAAGGACAAAGAACTCAAACACGACTAAATGATGAATAATTTTTGTTTGTTTTTTTTTATTTCAGAATTGAAAAACGAATTGAATAGAAAACACAAATGAAAAAAAAAAGGATAGGCCAAACCGGATGATCCTAAGCTCTGATACCAACTGATACGAACCACACCAACACTGTGATGAAACCCGACACCAAATATGGCACAGCCACCAAGAGCACACGAAATGGAATGAAGAACCGCGACCCAATGCTTAGCAAAGCACGAACCTTGGTATGAGGAAGACGCCACAAACGGGGATGGGAATCCGTTTGATAAGTCGGATTGAATGCCACAAGGGATACCCTTGATAAGTTCGGATAGTCTCTTCAAGAACTCAAGAAGAAAACTCACAAATTTTCATTCAACATAATCTGCCCTTTCACATTGTTTTGGCAATCCTTATAAGGACGAAAAATTACATGAAAACAAGACCCTTGGTCTTCCTAATGAAAGCACCATAAACAAGACCTTTCGGCTCACACAACTCTTCAGCTCACACAAGTCAAGTGTTTGACTTTTACAAAATAAAGAAAGACCAAATAACAACAATAACGTGAATAAATTAAAAATACAAGATGACAAATACAATAAGACTCATCAAGCTCCTAAACTGAGTCTTTTGGCTCGCGCCCTCGTCACCAGACCAACTGGAACTAGACTTGGATCGTTAGTCTTGGTGTCCTCATCACTTATAAGGACTGCCAAAACAATGTGAAAGGGAGATTATGTTGAATGAAATTGTGAGTTTATTTCTTCTTGAGTTCTTGAAGAAACTTTTGAACTTATCAAGGAGATTCCTTGTGGCGTTCATCCTGACTTATCAAACGGATTCCATCCCCGTTTGTGGCGTCTTCCTCATACCAAGGTTCGTGCTTGGCTAAGCATTGGGTTGCGGTTCCATTCCAATCTCGTATGTTCTTGGTGGCTGTTCCATATTTGGTGTCGGGTTTCATCACAATGTTGGTGTGGTTCGTATCAGTTGGTATCAGAGATTAGGATCATCCGGTTTGGCCTATCCTTTACTTTGTGTTTTTCTTTCAATTCGTGTTTCTATATTAGAAAAAAAAAAATTCATCATCTACTCGTGTTTTGATTTCTTTGTCCTTGTTGCCTTGTGAAATCTGAAACTATTCTAGAGCTTGTTGTTTTCCTCATTTCAATTGTTTCCTTGTTTGAAATCCGAGCCTAGGTTCATACTGTTTGCCTATCTTTTTTTTTTCTTGTTTTTTCCATTTCGTTTCTTTGTTCAAATATTGCAATTGAATTAGGGTTTCTGAAATTTCCCCTATTTTTTTTTCTTTTCGTTTCTAAAATCTTGAATTAGGGTTCTTAATTGTGAAAACCGAATTTTCATTGAGTCCTCTTGTTTTGTTGTTAAATCCGAATGTGCTTTTGGGTTTCTCTTGTTCTTATTGTGCAATCCGAATTGGCATTGAGTTTTCTCTTATTCTTATTGTGAAATCTGAAATTGGGATTGAGGTTCTCTTATTCTTATTGTGAAATCCGAAATTGGGATTGAGATTCTCTTATTCTTATTGTGAAATCTGAAATTGGGATTGAGTTTCTCTTGTTCTTATTGTAAAATCTGAAATTGGGTTTGAGATTTCTCTTGTTCTTATGGTGAAATCTGAGTTGGGCTTGAGTTTCTCTTATTCTTATTGTTAAATCCGAATTTTGCCTTGGGTTTCTCATGTTCTTGTTATGAAATCCGAAATTGGTATTGATAATTCCCTTGTTTCAATTGTGTCCCTGGTTTCAATTGGTTCCTTTATTTGTTGTGGAATCCGAGACTGTTATAGTGCCACAAATTAGTTTGGTTTTGATCTTGTTGGTTGAATCACATATTAGATTTTGGGAATAATCGTTTTCTGTTATTGGGATTGTTCTTGAATCTGTTTTAGTACCACAGTGTGCTTGGTTTTCGGATTGGTTCTTTGGTGTTCTTAATTTCAAGGGGATCCAAACTCAAAAAAAAAAAAAAAAAAAAAAAGAGTCTGGAAACCCCTCTTAAAAAATTTTGTTCTATTCTTGTTCCCCATAGTCTAGAGGCCCTTTTGCCAAAACCCCACACAAGTGTTCCAAAAATCACCATTTTTCGCCACTTTTTCATCGGTTTTCGTTTGATTTGTTTGGTAGAATTGGCTGCTTGAACCTCCATATCACCGTTTCATTAGTTTTCAAAGAGCTTAAAGAAGAAAATAGAGGGGAAAAAGGCAGAGGTGTGAGCTTATTTGAGGGTAAAAGCCATCATTGAGTGCAAACACGAGTGTACTTGAGTGACCATTTTCTTTGAGTGAAACACGTGAGGGAGTGCAGTGAGGTCCTTTCTATAATTGTCTAACCTTATTGTTTTGCAGATTCTCCATCATGTCACAAAATACAGAAAGAAATGCAGGCAATGACGCTCCACCACCTACAGTTCCAAATCTACAAATTGAAGCTTTAATGGGGGAGATGAGGAGGATGTTGAGGGAGGAGTGTGAGCAAATACATGAGCGGTTGGATAGGGTAGAAGAGGGGGCACAACGGAGACCAAGGAGGGGTAGGGTACACCAAAGGGAGGATGAGAATGAAGGGGATTTAGAAGGGGTAGTTTCTGATGATGAGTTTGATAGGATGTCGGCGGGTAACCATAGGAGGTATGGTGGGAATAGAGAAGATAGGAACTAGGTAGATAATTATTTGGGGAATATCAAAATGAGAATCCCAGCATTTCAGGGGAAGAGTGATCCTGAAGCATACCTTGAGTGGGAGAAGAAAATGGAGCTAGTTTTTGATTGTCACAACTACTCCGACATGAAGAAGGTAAAACTTGCTACCATTGAGTTTACTGATTATGCTATTGTTTGGTGGGATCAGTTGTGCATCAACAGGAGGCGGAGTGGAGATCGTCCTATTGACACATGGGAGGCCATGAAGAGGGTGATGAGGCGACGGTTTGTGATGAGGACACCAAGACTAAAAATCCAAGTCAAGTTCCAGTTGATCCAAGTCAAGAGGGGAGGAATGATGAGGACACCAGTTTAGGAGCTTGATCAATATTTAGCTTCCTGTAATGAGTCTTTTTATTTTTAATCACGTTTTTTATTTAGTCTTTGTTTATTTTGTGATAAGTCAAACATTTGACTTGTGTGAGTCCAATAGTCCTTTTGTCTTTAATTTTCGGTTTTCATTAGGAAGACAAAAAGCTTGTCTTTAATTTCGGTTTTCATGAGGAAGACAAAAAGGCTTGTCTTTAATTTCAGTTTTCATTAGGAAGACAAAGGGGCTGTCCTTAATTTTTCGGTTTCATTAGGAAGACAAAGGGGCTTGTCTTGATGTAATTTTCGGCTATATAAGGCCTTGAAAACATTTGGAAAAATCAGATTATGTTGAATGAAATTGTGAGTTTATTTCTTCTTGAGTTCTTGAAGAAACTTTTGAACTTATCAAGGAGATTCCTTGTGGCGTTCATCCTGACTTATCAAACGGATTCCATCCCCGTTTGTGGCGTCTTCCTCATACCAAGGTTCGTGCTTGGCTAAGCATTGGGTCGCGGTTCCATTCCAATCTCGTATGTTCTTGGTGGCTGTTCCATATTTGGTGTCGGGTTTCATCACAATGTTGGTGTGGTTCGTATCAGTTGGTATCAGAGCTTAGGATCATCCGGTTTGGCCTATCCTTTTTCATTTTTTTTCTATTCAGTTCGTGTTATTATATTAGGATTTCTGAAAAAAAAAAAAAAAAAAATCAATTCGTGTTCCTCTATTTTCAATTCGTGTTCATCTAGTCATGTTTTTCTATTCTAGAGCTTGTTAATTTCCTTGTTGCAATTGTTTCCTTGTTTCCCTTATTTGTTGTGAAATCCGAAACTATTCTAGAGCTTGTTTTAGGGTTCTTAACGTGAATTAGGGCTTTGAGTTTTTCTCTTGTTCTAATTGTGGAATCTAAATTTTCATTGAGTTACTCTTGCTGTTTTGTTTTGAAATCCGAATTTTGCCTTGGGTTTCTCTTGTTTTTGTTGTGAAATTCGAAATTGGAATTGAGTTCCCTTGTTCTTATTGTGAAATCTGAATTGGGATTGAGTAAATCTGAATTGGGATTGATATTCTCTTATTCATATTGTTAAATCCGAATGTGGGTTGAGTTTTCTCTTTTCTTTTTTGTGAAATCCGAATCTGCATTGTTTCTCTTTTCTTTTTGAGTCTCTATTGTTTCTCTTGTGAAAACCGATTCATTTTGTTTTTGAATTGTTCCTTGTATCTGCATTTGAGAAAAAAAATAGAAAGACAGAAAGAAAGAAGAAGAAAAGAAAACCAAGAGGAACCGAGACAAAAAAAAAAAAAAAAGAGTCTGGAAACCTCTCTTAAAAAATTTTGTTCTATTCTTGTTCCTTATGGTCTAGAGGCCTTTTTGTCAAAACCCCACACAAGTGATCCAAAAATCATCATTTTTCGTCATTTTTCATCAGTTTTTCTATGTTCGTTTGGTTTGTTCTGGTTTGATTTGCTACTTGAATCCTCCATGATATTGTGTGATTAGTTTTGAAAGAACTTAAAGAAGAATACGAGTGGAAAAAGGCAGAGGTGTGAGCCTACTTGAGGGTAAAAGCCATTGA
The DNA here is from genome assembly GCF_963169125.1 of Humulus lupulus. Lineage (NCBI taxonomy): Eukaryota > Viridiplantae > Streptophyta > Magnoliopsida > Rosales > Cannabaceae > Humulus > Humulus lupulus. Next base: position 150,713,444 of record NC_084800.1, on the reverse strand, counting down.
AATTGAGTGAAACACGAGGGGATTTGAGTGAAAATATTGTTCGAGCGAAACACGTGAGGAAGTGTGGTGAGGTCTTCTTATTTTGCAGATTTCCATCATGACACAAAATCCAGAGAAAGATGCAAGCAATGATATTCCGCCACCTGAGGTTCCGAATCTACAAATGCAAGCATTAATTGGGGAGATGCGAAGGATGATGAGGGCGGAGTGTGAGCAGATACATGAGAGGTTGGATAGGGTAGAAGAGGGAACGCAATGGAGGGCACGGAGGAACAGGGTGCAACAACGGGATGTTGAGGGTGAAAGAGAGTTTGATGGGGGCGATTTAGAGGAAGAATATGATAGGATGTCAGAGGGTAACCATAGGAGGTATGGTCGGGATAGAGAAGCTAGGAACCAGGTAAATAATTATTTGGGAAATATCAAGATGAGAATTCCAGCATTTCAGGGGAAGAGCGATCCTGAAGCATACCTTGAGTGGGAGAAGAAGATGGAGCTAGTTTTTGATTGTCACAACTACTCCGACATGAAGAAGGTAAAACTTGCTGCCATTGAGTTTACTGATTATGCTATTGTTTGGTGGGATCAGTTGTGCATCAACAGGAGGCGGAGTGGAGATCGTCCTATTGACACATGGGAGGCAATGAAGAGGGTGATGAGGCGACGGTTTGTACCATCTCATTATTATCGAGATCTATACCTTAAGTTGCAGGGTCTTCGTCAAGGTTCCAAGAGTGTTGATGAGTATTATAAGGAGATGGAGATGGCTATGATTAGAGCCAATGTGGAAGAGGATCAGGAGGCAACAATGGCAAGGTTTTTGAATGGGTTGAACCGAGAGATTGCTAACCCAATTGAGCTACACCATTATGTGGAATTGGAAGATTTGGTGCATATGGCAATCAAAGTTGAGAGGCAGCTCAAGAGGGGTAGTACAAGTTCAAAGCCAAGACCGAGCCCACACAATTCAAGTGCAACACCTTGGCGGTCGAACTATCCAAAGAAGGAAGAAGACCAACCTACTTCATCCTTTACACCAAAACCAGCCACGACCCCTCAAGGTAAAACAGCCCCTACTTCGTCCCATTCTAGTGAGATAAAATGTTTCAAATGTCAGGGGCGAGGACACATAGCTAGCCAATGTCCAAACAAGCGAGTTATGGTCATTCGGGATAATGGGGAGATAGATTCCGAAGAGGAAGATGATCTTGATGACATGCCACCATTGGAGGACGCTTCTATGGGTGATGAGGAGTTTGGGGCAGAATCTGGTGAGATGCTTGCACTAGTCACACGACGAGCCTTAAGTTTGCAAGCAAAAGAAGAGGAAGAAGAGGTGCAGCGGGAGAACATCTTTCACACTCGTTGTCATGTGAAAGACAAGGTATGCAGTATTATTATTGATGGTGGTAGTTGCACTAACGTTGCTAGTTCTTCCATGGTTGAAAAGCTAGGGCTCCCAACGCTTAAACATCCTTGTCCATACAAGTTGCAGTGGTTGAATGATAGTGGTGAAGTGAGGGTTACAAAACAGGTGCTGGTATCATTTCGAATTGGCAAGTATGAGGATGAGGTATTGTGCGATGTGGTTCCCATGCAAGCTGGACACCTCCTTCTAGGAAGGCCTTGGCTATTTGATCGGCGAGTCTAGCATGATGGCTTCACCAACAAGTACTCATTCACGTTCCATCGACGAACAATCACTCTAGCTCCATTGACGCCAAAGCAAGTATATGAAGACCAAGTGAGGTTGCAAAGATTGAGTGATCAAAAAAAATTGAGTGAGCAAAAGAAGGAGAGTGAAAAGATGAATGAGAGTGAGAAAAAAAAGAGACAAAGAGAGAAAAGGGTCGAATCAAGTAAGAGAGAAAAGAAAGAGAAGAGTTCGATCAATGAGGGAAAATTAGAGAGAAAACAAAATAATTTTTATGCAAAAAAAAAGTGAGGTTAAGGAGGCTCTTTTAAACACTAACCAACTTGATGCTAACAAGCAGGTTTTTGATCCCGGTGATTAGGTATGGTTACACATGAGGAAAGAGCGATTCCCAGCACAAAGACGTTCCAAATTGCTACCTCGAGGAGATGGGCCGTTTCAAGTGCTAGAAAGGATCAATGACAATGCCTACAGACTCGATTTACCAGGTGAGTATACTGTTAGTGCTACTTTTAATGTTTCTGATTTGAGTCCTTTTGATGCAGGTGACGATTTGAGGTCAAATCTTTCTCAAGAGGGGGGGAATGATGAGGACACCAAGACTAAAAATCCAAGTCAAGTTCCAGTTGATCCAAGTCAAGAGGGGAGGAATGATGAGGACACCAGTTTAGGAGCTTGATCAATATTTAGCTTCCTGTATTGAGTCTTTTTATTTTTAATCACGTTTTTTATTTAGTCTTTGTTTATTTTGTGATAAGTCAAACATTTGACTTGTGTGAGTCCAATAGTCCTTTTGTCTTTAATTTTCGGTTTTCATTAGGAAGACAAAAAGCTTGTCTTTAATTTCGGTTTTCATGAGGAAGACAAAAGGCTTGTCTTTAATTTCAGTTTTCATTAGGAAGACAAAGGGGCTGTCCTTAATTTTTCGGTTTCATTAGGAAGACAAAGGGGCTTGTCTTGATGTAATTTTCGGCTATATAAGGCCTTGAAAACATTTGGAAAAATCAGATTATGTTGAATGAAATTGTGAGTTTATTTCTTCTTGAGTTCTTGAAGAAACTTTTGAACTTATCAAGGAGATTCCTTGTGGCGTTCATCCTGACTTATCAAACGGATTCCATCCCCGTTTGTGGCGTCTTCCTCATACCAAGGTTCGCGCTTGGCTAAGCATTGGGTCGCGGTTCCATTCCAATCTCGTATGTTCTTGGTGGCTGTTCCATATTTGGTGTCGGGTTTCATCACAATGTTGGTGTGGTTCGTATCAGTTTGTACCACCTCATTATTATCGAGATCTCTACCTTAAGTTGCAGGGTCTTCGTCAGGGCTACAGAAGTGTTGATGAGTATTACAAGGAGATGGAGATGGCTATGATTAGAGCCAATGTTGAAGAGGATCGGGAGGCAACCATGGCAAGGTTTTTGAATGGGTTGAACCGAGAGATTGCTGACCCAATCGAGCTACACAATTATGTGGAATTGGAGGATTTGGTTCATATGGCAATCAAAGTTGAGAGGCAGCTCAAGAAGGGTAGTTCAAGTTCGAGGTCAAGACCGAGCCCACACAATCCAAGTACAACACCTTGGAGGTCGAACTATCCAAAGAAAGAAGACCAACCTACTTCATCATCTACGCCAAAACCAGCCACCACAGCCACACCACCTCAAGGTAAAACAACTCCTACTAAGTCTCATTCTAGTGAGATAAGGTGTTTCAAATGTCAGGGGCGAGGACACATAGCTAGCCAGTGTCCAAACAAGAGAGTCATGGTGATTCGAGAAAGTGGAGAGATAGATTCTGAAGATGAAGATGATCTTGCTGACATGCCACCATTGGAAGATGCTTCTGACAATGAGTATGGGCCAGAATCTGGTGAGATGCTTGCACTAGTCACAAGGCGAGTCCTGAATTTGCAAGCAAAAGAAGAGGAAGAAGAGGTGCAGCGAGAGAACATCTTTCACACTCGTTGTCATGTGAGAGACAAGGTATGTAGTGTCATTATTGATGGAGGTAGTTGTACTAATGTTGCTAGTGCTTCCATGGTTGCCAAGCTGGGGCTTACAACGCTTAGGCATCCTTGTCCATACAAGTTGCAATGGTTGAATGATAGTGGTGAAGTGAGGGTTACAAAACAAGTACTGGTCTCATTTCGCATTGGCAAGTATGAAGATGAGGTGTTGTGTGATGTGGTTCCCATGCAAGCTGGACACCTCCTTTTAGGAAGGCCTTGGCAATTTGATCGGCGGGTGTAGCATGATGGCTTCACCAACAAGTATTCATTCACATTCCGTCAATGAACAATCACTCTAGCGCCATTGACACCAAAGCAAGTGTATGAAGATCAAGTGAGGTTGCAAAAACTGAGTGACAAAAAGAAAATGAGTGAGCAAAAGGAGAGTGAAAAGATGAATGAGAGTGAGGAAACAGAGAGACAAAGAGAGAAAAGTGGGGAATCAAGTGAGAGAAAACAAAATAATTTTTATGCAAAAAAAAGTGAGGTTAAGAGAGCATTGGTTACAAAACAGCCCATGATTTTACTCATGTATAAGGAGGCTCTTTTAAATACTAACCAACTTAATTCTTCGTTGCCAAGTGTTGTTGTGTCTATTTTGCAGGAATTTGAGGATGTGTTTCCTGAGGAGGTACCACATGGTTTACCACCTATTCGAGGGATAGAACATCAGATTGACTTTGTTCCAGGTGCTTCAATACCAAATCGACCAGCATACAGAAGTAATCCTGATGAAACAAAGGAATTGCAAAGGCAAATTGAAGAATTGATGGAGAAAGGGCATGTGAGAGAAAGCATGAGCCCTTGTGCTGTTCCAGTGATTCTAGTTCCCAAGAAGGATGGAACATGGAGGATGTGTGTTGACTGTCGAGCCATCAACAATATAACGGTAAAATATCGACATCCCATTCCTCGTTTAGATGACATGTTAGATGAATTGCATGGTTCTTGTGTGTTTTCCAAAATTGATCTTAAAAGTGGGCATCATCAGATACGTATGAAAGAAGGGGATGAGTGGAAAACTGCTTTTAAAACTAAACATGGATTGTATGAGTGGTTAGTCATGCCTTTTGGACTAACTAATGCACCTAGCACTTTCATGCGCTTAATGAATCATGTATTGCGTGCTTTCATTGGAAAATTTGTGGTTGTGTATTTTGATGATATTCTTATTTATAGTAAGAATTTGCATGACCATGTTTTGCATTTGCATTCTGTTTTGGATGTTCTTAGGAAACAGAGTTTATATGCTAACCTCAGTAAGTGTACTTTCTGCACCGATAAGCTTGTTTTCCTAGGCTTTGTTGTAAGTGCTACAGGTATTCAGGTGGATGAAGAAAAGATCAAAGCCATCCAAGAGTGGCCGACCCCTACAACTATAGGTAATGTTAGAAGTTTTCATGGACTTGCTAGCTTCTACAGGAGGTTTGTGAAAAAATTTAGCACCATCGCCGCACCACTTACAGAAGTTATCAAAAAGAATGTGATATTTAAATGGGGTGAAGCTCAAGAGGAGGCATTTCAACTACTGAAATACCAGCTTACTCATGCTCCTTTACTTGCTTTGCCTAACTTTTCTAACACTTTTGAAGTTGAATGTGATGCTTCTGGAATAGGTATTGGCGCTGTTCTTATGCAGGATGGGAGACCGCTTGCATACTTTAGCGAAAAGCTAAGTGGGGCTGCCCTCAACTACCCCACCTATGACAAAGAATTGTATGCACTAGTGCGTGCTTTAGAAACATGGTTAGAAACATGGCAGCACTCTCATTCATCTTTTCACTCTCCTTCTTTTGCTCACTCAATTTTTTTTTATCACTCAATTTTTGCAACCTCACTTGGTCTTCATATACTTGCTTTGGCGTCAATGGAGCTAGAGTGATTGTTCGTTGACGCAACGTGAATGAGTACTTGTTGGTGAAGCCATCATGTTGGACTCGCCGATCAAATAGCCAAGGCCTTCCTAGAAGGAGGTGTCCAGCTTGCATGGGAACCACATCGCACAATACCTCATCCTCATACTTGCCAATTCGAAATGATACCAGCACCTGTTTTGGAACCCTCACTTCACCACTATCATTCAACCACCGCAACTTGTATGGACGAGGGTGTTTAAGCGTTGGGAGCCCTAGCTTTTCAACCATAGAAAAACTAGCAACGTTAGTGCAACTACCACCATCAATAATAACACTGCATACCTTGTCTTTCACATGACAACGAGTGTGAAAGATGTTCTCCCGCTGCACCTCTTCTTCCTCTTCTTTTGCTTACAAATTTAAGGCTCGTCGTGTGACTAGTGCAAGCATCTGACCAGATTCTGCCCCAAACTCCTCATCATCGATAGAAACATCTTCCAATGGTGGCATGTCAGCAAGATCTTCATCTTCAGAATCGAGCTCGCCACTTTCTCGAATCACCATAACTCTCTTGTTTGGACACTGGCTAGCTATGTGTCCTCGCCCCTGACATTTGAAACACTTTATCTCACTAGAACGGGTCGAAGGAGGGGCTGTGTTACCTTGAGGGGTCGTGGCTGGTTTTGGTGTAAAGGATGAAGTAGGTTGGTCTTCATCCTTCTTTGGATAGTTCGACTGCCAAGGTGTTGCGCTTGAATTGTGTGGGCTCGGTCTTGGCTTTGAACTTGTACTACCCCTCTTGAGCTGCCTCTCAACTTTGATTGCCATATGCACCAAATCTTCCAATTCCACATAATGGTGTAGCTCAATTGGATTAGCAATCTCTCGGTTCAACCCATTCAAAAACCTTGCCATGGTTGCCTCCCGATCCTCTTCAACATTGGCTCTAATCATAGCCATCTCCATCTCCTTGTAATACTCGTCAACACTTCTGTAGCCCTGACGAAGACCCTGCAACTTAAGGTACAGATCTCGATAATAATGAGGTGGTACAAACCGTCGCCTTGTCACCCTCTTCATTGCCTCCCATGTGTCAATAGGACGATCTCCACTCCGCCTCCTATTGATGCACAACTGATCCCACCAAACAATAGCATAATCAGTAAACTCAATGGCAGCAAGTTTTACCTTCTTCATGTCGGAGTAGTTGTGACAATCAAAAACTAGCTCCATCTTCTTCTCCCACTCAAGGTATGCTTCAGAATCGCTCTTCCCCTGAAATGCTGGAATTCTCATCTTGATATTTCCTAAATAATCATCTACCTGGTTCCTAGCTTCTCTATCCCGGCCATACCTCCTATGGTTACCCGTCGACATCCTATCAAACTCATCATCAGAAACTACCCCTTCTAAATCCCCTTCATTCTCATCCTCCCTTTGGTGTACCCTACCCCTCCTTGGTCTCCGTTGTGTTCCCTCTTCTACCCTATCCAACCTCTCATGTATTTGCTCACACTCCGCCCTCAACATCCTCCTCATCTCCCCCATTAAAGCTTCAATTTGTAGATTTGGAACTGTAGGTGGTGGAGTGTCATTGCCTGCATTTCTTTCTGTATTTTGTGACATGATTAAAAATCTGCAAAAAATAAGGTTAGAAAAATACCTCACCACACTCCCTCACGTGTTTCACTCAAAGAAAAAATGGTCACTCAAGTACACTCGTGTTTGCACTCAATGATGGCTTTTACCCTCAAATAAGCTCACACCTCTGCCTTTTTCCACTCTATTTTCTTCTTCAAGCTCTTTGAAAACTAATGAAACAGTGATATGGAGGTTCAAGCAGCCAATTCTACCAAACAAATCAAACGAAAACCGATGAAAAAGTGGCGAAAAATGGTGATTTTTGGAACACTTGTATGGGGTTTTGGCAAAAGGGCCTCTAGACTATGGGGAACAAGAATAGAACAAAAAATTTTAAGACGGGTTTCCAGACTCTTTTTTTTTTTTTTTTTTTTTTTTTTTTTTTTTGCTCTCGGATCCCCTTCCCTTCCCTTTTCCTTTCCTTTTTTTTTTTTTTTTTTACCTCTCAAATTTGAGAAACCAGATACGAATTTCTGAAAAGGGAAAAGAGAAAAAAAATGAATACCAAGAGTTACTAAAACGGATTCAAGAACAAACTATTATGTGATTCAAGAACACTCCCTATAGCATGAAAACCAATCTGTGAAAACCAATACTCCCAATAAAATCTGTGGTACACGCCCAATAACAGAGAACCAATATTCCCCAAAACCAATATTAGAGATCCAAACAACCCGTGGCACCAAAACAATCTCAGATTTCTCAACTAGTAAAGAAAATAACACAATCAATCCGTGGCACTAGAGTAATTTCAGATTTCATCAAGAAACAATTGAAACAAGGGAAAACAAATGAATTGAAATCAACAATACTAATTTGTGGCTCTAGAGTACTTTCGGATTTCACAACACAAAAACAATTGAAACAAGGGAAAACAAATGGATTTGACAACAAATAGATTCGAACTTGAAGAAGAACAGATTCGGACTTAGCAATATCAACTAGTTTCGGATTTTCAAGGGATTTCACAAAGAAATAATGTAAACAAGGAAATAAGAACATGATTTGAACAAAGAAACAATCTGGAATAAAGAGATTAACTATAATGGTTTCGGATTTTTAGAAAGAAAACAAGAACAAAGACTAAGAAAATCAAGAACACGAATAGATAGATTTTTTTTATTTTTTTTTATTTCAGAAACCCTAAAATTGAAATACGAATAGAATAGAAACACAAATGAAAGAATAAAAAAAAAGGATAGGCCAAACCGAATGATCCTAAGCTCTGATACCAACTGATACGAACCACACCAACAAGTGTGACGAAACCCGACACCAAATATGGAACAGCCACCAAGAACATACGAGATTGGAATGGAACCGCGACCCAATGCTTAGCCAAGCACGAACCTTGGTATGAGGAAGACGCCACAAACGGGGATGGAATCCGTTTGATAAGTCAGGATGAACGCCACAAGGAATCTCCTTGATAAGTTCAAAAGTTTCTTCAAGAACTCAAGAAGAAATAAACTCACAATTTCATTCAACATAATCTGATCTTTCCAAATGTTTTCAAGGCCTTATATAGCCGAATATTACATCAAGAAAAGCCCCTTTGTCTTCCTAAAAATCGAAAATTAAAGACAACCTTTTGTCTTCCTAATGAAAACCGAAATTAAAGACAAGCCTTTTGTCTTCCTAATGAAAACCGAAAAATAAAGAAAAAGGACTCTTGGACTCACACAAGTCAAGTGTTTGACTTTTCACAAAATAAACAAAGACTAAATAAAAATATAAGATGACAAAATACAATAAGACTCATTAAGCTCCTAAACTGAGGCTTTTGGCTCGCGCCCTCGTCACCAGGCCAACTGGAACTAGACTTGGATCTTTTAGTCTTGGTGTCCTCATCAGAACCACTATAAAAATTGTGTGTGTTCTTTATTTTCTTTATTAAACTGTCTGTGTCGTTTGAATTCTCTTGAAGGTTTGTCGTTTTTGACGTTCTCACGTCGTTGGCCAAAAACGCGGTCAACATTTTGGTGCTTTCATTGAGAGCCTGAAGAGAAGAACAGACGGTCCCTGAAGCAATATGGCGCCTAAGAACACCAATGCAGCCTCCAAGAAGACGGGCTCCTTTAAAGAGCATGCTAGATCAGAGGGTCCTAGCGTTCAAGATCGTGAAACTGAGCCTAGATTCGTGCTCGAGGACGTAGCTCCAGAAGTTGAAGAGCTCCAGGAGGCCATGAGCGCCTTCCAAGAGGAGATGGCTCAGTTTAACGCCAGGCAGGAGGCGTTCGCTGAGGAAATGGCTAGGCAAAATGCCACATTCGAGCAGCAGAAACGGGAAATGGACACCAGGAGTGAAGAGATCCGTCGACAGCAGGAGGAGGCCGACAGGCGACATCGCGAAGCTGCACTCGCTCTGGAGCCAGCTACGCAACTGACCCGAGCCAATGCCCAGGCTGCACCTGGAGTGGCAGCCACCCCAGAGGCAAGGACCACAGAAGCTGGTCGTAAGAAAACTGATAGGGCAGGCAGAGGTGGTAGTAACCCACCTAGTCATGAGGAGGATGGAGTCTGATCGCGCACTGCCTCAACTCAAAGGGGGAACTCCAAAACCCCCTCAAGGAGCCACCGATCAGAGACTTCCAGGTCAGGGAGTCATAAGTCAGGCAGCAAGAAAACACCTCCTAAGCAGAAGCACAATAGAGCTCCTCGTGGTAATGAGACTTCCCACTTCAAAGATGGGCACGGGCGTGATGAAGCTGATAGTCATCACACTAACCATTCGAAGGAGAAGAATAATAATAACCATCAAGGAGGAGAGGATCGACCAGCTCAGACAGGAAGGCCACCACGGCATCCCAACCAGCGCAGTGGCAAGGAGCACGTTCCACCCAGCAAACCTTCTGAGAAGACTCGGAGTACGATATTCGATCGGTTGGGAAAACACACTGCTCAGAAGGACCTGAGGGACGTCATTGATGATAGAAGGAGGACCGTCCCGGTCGAAGGGCAAGAGCCAATCCGCCCGACCAGTGGAGTAGAAATACTCGATGATGGTTTGCCGGATAGGAGTACCCGACCAGGCGGTCCCGAAAGTGAGTTCCCAGTAGTGGCCCCAGGCATACAAGCTCAGCTTGATGCTTTGACAGCAGCAATCCAGAGTCTGTCAAAGCGACCAGCGATTGATCCAGTGGACCACAGGAGTGGTAGCCCTTTTTGTGCTCGGATTTGAGCAGCTCAACCACCAGCAAAATACAAAGCACCGGTACTGCCAGTTTATACAGAAAAGGCAGACCCGATTAGGCATGTTGGGAAGTTCGAAGATCAGATGGAGCTGCTCGGGGTGAGTGATGACTATCGCTGCAGAGTCTTCCCCACCACATTGTCCGACACTGCCCAAGAGTGGTATTGGAAGTTCAAGCCAAACTCCATCACTTCTTGGGAAAGTTTTAGAAAGGAGTTTTGCAGGCAGTTTAGTGCTGCTCGAACCCCTCCTATTTATGCCAATCACTTGGCAGATATAAAACAAGGAAAAGATGAGTCTCTCAAGAACTACATACAAAGGTTCATGAGAGAAGCTAACTGAGCTAATGCGGTTGGAGATGAAGGGAAGATGGTGACAATTTCTTCCGGCATTATCTACCGAAGTCCTTTGTGGGACAGTATCCATCGCCATCCAATTTCAACTTTACAACAGTTTTTAGACCGGGCGGACAAATACATGAAGTTGGATGATGCAATTGAGAAGGGAGAAAATGGGTTGAATAAACCGAGTGGATCGAGTAATCCCCCCAAGAATGGCGGACATGATCAAGGTGGTGGTAAGAAACGTGGGAATAACGGGTCTGACCACCACAATGAGAAGAAGGCTAAGTCGGGACCAAACGACAAGCCAACGAAGTATGAACCTCGATTCACTAAATACACCACTCTGTCGGCGAGCCGAGCAGAGATCTATTTGGCTAGTCATCAAGAGGTCCCTTACCGAAAACCCCCACCAATCAAGAAGGAAATGAGTAAGAGAGATATGAACAAGTTCTGTCGCTTCCATGGAGACTATGGTCACGACACAAATGAGTGTAATCATCTCAAAGATGAGATAGAGTTTCTCCTCCGGTCGGGGAAGCTAAAAAAGTATCGAGCAGAGAAGACCCAAGGAGAGGGGGAGCAACAACAATCCTGGGTTCAAGCGGCAACGATCCCCACCTTTGCAACCTGAACCTGTGGACTTCACACTAGATACTATATGTGGAGGACCACATCTTACTGAAGATAGCAACAAGGTGAGGGAGAGGTATTCTCGCACCCTTCGTCATGAGTTGGGTGCGGCATCCACCTCCGAAATTATGACAGTAGAGGAGCGACCACCAAAGAACCCAAGATATGAAAGTGAGTCCCTCAATTTCACTGAAGAAGATGCTCTACACGTGAGGTATCCTCACAATGACCCTCTTGTTGTGACAGTCCAAATAGCTAATATGAAAGTGAAGAGATGTCTAGTAGATACAGGGAGCTCTGTAAACATTATTTATAAGTCATCCTTCGAGAAGATGAAGCTATCTGTCAATGACTTGAAGCCGTGCTCTCAAGTCATTTATGGGTTTATTGGAGAAGGATTGTCACCAGCTGAAACAATCAAGTTGCCAGTCACGACGGGGGAAGCTCCCAAGCATGAAACCATAATGACCGAGTTCTTGATTGTTGACTGCCCGTCCGCCTACAATGTGGTTATTGGTCGACCACTACTCACAAACTTACATGCGGTAGTTTCAATCTGGCACCTTTCCATGAAGTTCCCGACCAGTGCTGGCATAGGTTGTGTCCAAGGAGACCAGAGGGAGGCTAGGGAGTGCTATAATGCCTCGGTAGCTAAGGCAAAGAAGGGGGCCAAGGAGAGCAACATGATTGTATGTGTTGAGAGAGAGGAGGTGGACGAGATGGATGTCGACCAGAGTCTTGCAGTTGTAGCCGATGAAGAGATGTTAGAAGAGTATGGCCAAGAGAGCACTCTTGGTTTAAAAGAGCAGAAGACCCCATCCGGTGATGAAGTCACCAAATAGGGCATTGCCCAAAGCGAGGGAAGGGACTTTGATCCTCGCTTTGGGGATTATGAAAGTGATGTGGGACCGTCTGAGGAGTTAGAGGAGGTCCTTATAGATGAGAATGACCCGAAGAGAGGGATCAAAATTGGAAAAAAAGTTGAAAGCAGAGGTGAGAGCATAGCTGATAGAATTCTTGCGAAGGAATCAAGATGTCTTCGCCTGGTCTCACAAGGATATGGTGGGTATCTCACCAACTGTGATCAGCCACATGCTCAACGTGGATGAAAGCTATCCAGCAGTGCAGCAGAAGAGGAGATTGGTTGACAAGGATCGAGCAAAGGCTCTTAAGGAGGAAGTAGAGCGGTTAAAGGAGAATGGGTTTATCAGGGAAGCATACTACCCTGCCTGGGTTTCAAACCCAGTGTTGGTGCCCAAACCCAATGGAAAGTGGAGGACTTGTGTAGATTTTACTGATCTGAACAAAGCATGCCCAAAGGATTGCTTTCCTTTACCAAGAATAGACCAGTTGGTAGATGCAACCTCTGGTCATGAGACATTGTCCTTCATGGATGCATATTCAGGGTACAACCAGATCAGCATGCATCCTCCTGATGAAGAGCATACCAGCTTCCGAACAGATATAGGACTATACTGCTATAGGGTCATGCCCTTCGGACTGAAGAATGCAGGGGCTACCTATCAGCGTTTGGTGAACGGTATGTTTCGTGACTTAATCGGCAAGAGCATGGAGGTGTACGTAGACGATATGCTGGTGAAGTCAAAGGAAGCTAAAGGGCACGTGCGAGACTTAGAGGAGTGCTTCGCAATACTGAGAAGGTACAGCATGAAGTTAAACCCCCTCAAGTGCTCATTTGGAGTGGGTTCTGGAAAATTTCTTGGGTTTATTGTGAACTCCCGAGGAATAGAGGCAAACCCAGAATAGATAAAGGCTATCATAGAAATGAAGTCTCCAGCTAGAATAAAGGATGTGCAAAGCTTGACTGGGTGGATTGCAGCTCTAAGCAGGTTCATTTCGAAATCAACGGACAAGTGCGTCCCATTTTTTAACCTGCTTAGAGGAGGCAAGAAGTTTGAGTGGACGGCAGAATGTGAACAAGCTTTCCAGGCCATAAAGGAGCATTTGGCCCAACCTCCTGTCCTTTCTAAGCCAGTTGATGGAGAAGACCTCTTTTTATACCTAGCAGTCACGGAGCATGCTGTTAGTTCTGCCTTAGTACGAGAGGAGGATAGAGTGCAGCACCCGGTGTATTATGTTAGCAAGCGATTGATAGGAGCAGAGTCCCGGTATCCCGTGATCGAGAAGTTGGCTTACTGCTTGGAACTTGCATCACGAAAATTGCGGCCATACTTCCAAGCACACCCCATTAAGGTCCTTACTGACCAGCCTCTACGCCAAGTCTTACAGAAGCCGAAGTCGTCTGGTCGGCTACTTAAATGGGCAATTGAGTTAGGCCAATTCGAAATCAAGTACCAGCCGAGGACTGCTATTAAGGGTCAAGCTTTGGCAGATTTCATCGCTGAATGTACTGGAATCGCTGATGTTCTCGACCAGCAAGAGAGTGTTACTGTGCAGAAGAAGAACTTCCTACTTGGCAACTTTTTGTTGATGGGTCGTCGAATGAGCATCATTCAGGAGCTGGAATTATATTGGTCACACCAGAGAAGCACCGAATTCATTGTGCACTGAGATTCGGATTCAATGCTTCTAACAATGAGGCGGAGTATGAAGCCCTCCTAGCAGGCTTGCGACTGGCTAGAGATGTACGTGCCCGGTCGGTGGAAGTAAATAGCGATTCTCAATTAGTAGTCTACCAAGTCTTGGGGGAGTACCAGGCAAGGGGCCTATGCATGGTGGCATACTTAAACAAGACCAAAGATCTGCTAGCACAGTTCGAGGAATATTCCATTAAGCTAGTACCCCGAGAGCAGAATTCTAATGCAGATGCTCTAGCAAAGCTAGCTAGTGCAAAAGATGTCGAAACTCTGAATATAGTACCGGTAGAATACTTGGCGGAGCCGAGCATTGATGAACAAGAGGCCATGCCGATCACGATAGTTGACACCTGGATGACTCCCATCATCACTTATCATGAGCAAGGGACCCTCCCAGATGATCGCAATGAAGCAAGGAAGATTATGAGGCAAGCTGCTAGGTACACCATGATGGATGGGGTGTTGTATAGAAGAGGGTATTCCCTACCTCTACTCAGGTGCATAACACCCGACCAGTCAAAGAATTTATTAGCTGAAGTGCATGAAGGGTTCTGTGGAGATCATGCTGGGGGGCAGAGTCTATCTAAAAAGATCTTGCGGCAAGGATTTTTCTGCCCTACCATGAACGAGGACTCTATGGAATATGTGAAGAGGTGTGACAAATGCCAAAGATTTTCTAAAGTGCCCAGAGCGCCCCCAAATGTCTTGAAGCAAATGCAAAGTCCATGGCCTTTTGTGATACCAACCACACCAACACTGTGATGAAACCCGACACCAAATATGGCACAGCCACCAAGAGCACACGAAATGGAATGAAGAACCGCGACCCAATGCTTAGCCAAGCACGAACCTTGGTATGAGGGAGACGCCACAAACGGGGATGGGAATCCGTTTGATAAGTCGGATTGAACGCCACAAGGAATACCCTTGATAAGTTCGAATAGTCTCTTCAAGAACTCAAGAAGAAAACCTCTCTATTTTCATTTCATAATAATCTGATTTTTTCCAAATGTTTTCAAGGCCTTATATAGCCGAAAAATACATTAAGACAAGCCCCTTTGTCTTCCTAAAAACTGAAAAAATAAAGACAACCTTTTGTCTTCCTCATGAAAACCGACAAATAAAGACAACCCTTTGTCTTCCTAATGAAAACTGAAATTTAAAGACAACCCTTTGTCTTCCTAATGAAAACCGAATATTAAGGACAAAAGGACTCTTGGACTCACACAAGTCAAGTGTTTGACTTTTCACAAAATAAACAAAGACTAAATAAAAAATACAAGATGACAAAATACAATAAGACTCATCAAGCTCCTAAACTGAGTATTTTGGCTCGCGCCCTCGTCACCAGACCAACTGGAACTAGACTTGGATCTTTAGTCTTGGTGTCCTCATCATTTTGCAGTGTGGGGTATTGATCTGATCGAGAAATTGCCCAAGGGGAAAGGAGGAGTGCAGTTTGCAGTGGTTGCAGTAGATTATTTCACTAAGTGGACTGAGGCCGAACCATTAGCCACGATCACATCGAAGAAAGTATTGGACTTTGTGGTTAAGAACATAATATGTCGCTATGGTCTACCTAAGAAGATAGTGTCTGACAACGGCACCCAATTTGATAGCGACATATTTACCGATTTTTGCACTCGGCATGGCATCACAAAAAGTTTCTCCTCGGTAGCCCATCCACAAGCCAATGGGCAGGTTGAAGCGGTAAACAAGACACTGAAGGACACTCTGAAAAAGCGCTTGGAGCGAGCTAAGGGTGCTTGGGCGGAAGAATTACCAGAAGTCCTTTGGTCATACAAGACTACTGCTTGGACAGCAACTGGACATACCCCATTTTCTTTGGCATATGGGTATGAAGCCATGTTACCTGTGGAGATAGACCCACCATCTCATAGAAGGACCATGTACAACCAAGTGGAGAATCATCAGTTGCTAGCAGAATCCTTGGACTTCCTCGAGGAGAGAAGAGAGGAGGCAAACCTGAGAGTTGCTGCTCACCAGCAAAAAGTGGCGCGCTACTTCAATTCCAAAGTGCGAGATCGAAAGTTCCAGGTCGGAGATTTGGTCCTCAGAAAGGTGTTTGTCAGAGACCCAGCAGCTGGTGTGCTAGGACCAAACTGGGAAGGACCATATCAAATTGAGCAAGTCTTGCTACCCGGCACTTACAAGCTTGCTCGGTTAAATGGAGAGCTGATCAGGAATTACTGGAACGGTGAGCACTTGAGGAAATATTATCAATAAATACTGCTTACAGAGTAGTAGCTTTGTATCAAGTGCTTAACTTGTTAATTTAAGTTTTTTGTTTGTGAACTGGCTATTTGCTAACCAGTCATTTTATTTTGAACAATGTTATTTTGTTTGAAACTCGTTATTAGACACATTTTGTCATTTATTATTACGAGTAATAAAAGAGATCACGCGTAGCGTGGTCGAATCTTGCTACAAATTTTGCATATGTGTTGATTATTCTTGCTTGGCAGTGTTCAACTGTCATTATGATTTAAACAAAACAAGTCTTCTAAAACTAAATATACGTATATACCGGACAGTGTTCAACTGGTCGGTATCAAGAGATGAATGACCAATGTTTAAATAATTGCATGTTTTTGTAGTGGTTAACTACTGAAATATGTTTGTATATTCTATGTGTTTCACGAGTAGTGATTGCTCGGACAAATTCGGTCAAGTAGCAAGTGATCAAGGATTTTTCAACCCTCAATCACTTGGGGGGCACATAGAGTATACTGGCATGTACTTCAACACAGGCAATAAGAGCACGAGCAAAGATATCTGTTTTTGGGCTGACTTGTAAATTTGGAAGTCTAAAAAGGCCATTAAGCTAACTTGTTTGACAAAGCTTAAGTAACTTGGAATTTTTAAAATTTTAAGTAAGAAACAGATATTCGTGTGGTAATAAAAGTTATGCTCATAAAATGTTAGAGCAATAAGAGCATGAGAAAGTATATTTAGTATGGACTTATGAAATGTTTAGAATTTCTAAGTTAGAAAACTAAATACTCATGTGAAGGTTTAAGGCATATAGAAACTTTGATGAGGACACAAAGACTAAAGATCCAAGTCTAGTTCCAGTTGGTCTGGTGACGAGGGCGCGAGCCAAAAGACTCAGTTTAGGAGCTTGATGAGTCTTATTGTATTTTGTCATCTTGTATTTTTTATTTAGTCTTTGTTTTTTTTGTGAAAAGTCAAACACTTGACTTGTGTGAGTCCAAGAGTCCTTTTTGTCTTTAATTTTCGGTTTTTATTAGGAAGACAAAGGGTTGTCTTTAAATTTCGGTTTTCATTAGGAAGACAAAGGGTTGTCTTTATTTTTCGGTTTCATTAGGAAGACAAAAGGCTTGTCTTTAATTTTTCGGTTTTTAGGAAGACAAAGGGGCTTGTCTTGATGTAATTTTCGGCTATATAAGGCCTTGAAAACATTTGGAAAAATCAGATTTTGATGAAATGAAAATATTGTGAGGTTTTCTTCTTGAGTTCTTGAAGAAACTTTTGAACTTATCAAGGAGTTTCTTGTGGCGTTCAATCCGACTTATCAAACGGATTCCCATCCCCGTTTGTGGCGTCTTCCTCATACCAAGGTTCATGCTTGGCTAAGCATTGGGTCGCGGTTCTTCATTCCATTTCGTGTGTTCTTGGTGGCTGCCATATTTGGTGTCGGGTTTCACCACAATCGTTGGTGTGGTTCGTATCAAACTTTACTATTCACAATAAACTTGTAATGTCTTAAATGTAAAAATACTTAAAAGTTTCAAGCTAGCCAAAAAAGAAAAGTAAAGTGCAAGTGCCAAATAGCTCAATCATACGAGCAAAAGTATAAAAAATAAAACAAACTATGATAAAAACTGGTAGGACTACAACTGGTCATACAGGAGCGCTCTAGCAGGATGAGGAGTCACTGGCGTGCTGCTCTGGTAGGCTGATCAACCCCCTCCTCGGCTTTAGCTACTCCTCTCGTTCGGAATGATAGTGTAAAGGAGGCAGGTGTAGGGCCAGTAGGATTAGCAACTTCCTCAGCAGCCCTAGCCTCACATCTGGCGAGCTCCTCTGCCTGGATCTCATCGGTCAGAAAGTCGAGCTTGAGGGGTTTATTTAGCTTCCACACCTGGTAGAAGCAGTTGATGCAGGTCTCCTCGTAGCGGGTTAGATCGGCCTCCTTCTCTTGCTTCAGCTCTTCATTCTCACTAATCAGTCCCTCGTTCTCGCGAGCTAAGCCCTCGTTCTCACGAGTCAGTCTGTCTAGCCGATCAGTCAAGGATTTGTTGGCTTGGGTTAGCTGATCATTCCCATCAGCCAACCCCTTGAGAGACTCCTTTTGCTCAGTCACATTCTTCTCTGCCTGTTCCAGCTTGGACTGAAGAGCGTCCGTTTTCGCTCGAGCCTCCACGAGTTGATCATTTAGGACCTTGATCAACTCCTTGTAATCAACCGATCGCTGTTGGGCGTGACAAAAGGTCATAAGCGTCTGCATGAAAAACAAAAAGTTACTACAAAGCATTAACGTAAGTAACAATCTATCTTGTGGTAGAGTACTTACATTTGTCAGCTGAGCAATCCCTCTATCTAGAACAACGTCAACGCTGAGTCGAGGAAAAGATTCAAAGCCTTGAATCGTCGATGAATCACGGAGGGTCTGATCAGCTGCCCCCCTGAGTTTGGTGTCAGCAGCTCGGAGCGCCTCGCTCGGGCCGGACGGGCCTGGGGGAGTTAGGCTCGCTGATGGAGGAAGTGACGAAGGGGTCAACTGCGAGATCGTCACTGACCCCTCAGGTTGTCTCCCCTGGCTCGGAGGCACTGCCCTCGGGACCTTCCTCGGGGGAGTGAGACCACTTCCTTTGCCAGACTTCCTTTTTGGAGCAGGAGGAACGATGCAATGTCTGAACATCTCTGAGTCTGAAAAGGAGGAAAACATGAGATTCGTTAGAAAAAATACATATATATAATAAAATGTAGATAATTATATTACTACTACAATTTTCTTTAGTTTCGAATCACAAGTTATTAAACATATTCCTATGATTACTAAACCTGAGTTGAGAATCTGATCGATGAACTCATCCTCGTCGTCCGAAGATGAGTTGAGTTCTCTCTCAATCTGGATGGCTTTTCCTTTCCCAGACGTGTTGTTCTCCCCAGTGGTACTTTCCACCGCCATATTTTGGTCACACGGTATCAGACCCACCATCTGAAGATAGTCTACAGTGACCAATCTTTTCACGTCCTTCTCCTCGGTACTCATGCTAGCCAACACCTCCGCTCGATTGAACATCCCTTCAGTAGGCAAGGGTCGCTGGAACGGACCCGCATGTGTAAAAGCCAAGTTGTTGGCCTTGATGTCTGATGTGAGGAAATATTCCCTGTAATATTTCCCGGGGTTCGACTTGTGTGCGATACCGCTAAGGTACGTAATCCCCTTTTGCCTGTGATAAAGGTGAAAGAAACCCGTGTTCCTGTGGGTGGGGTTAGTCCTGAAGTCGAACAAATAGTGTACCTCATGAGGGGTGGGCTCATCCCAACCTTGCAGAAAGTAGAGAATGTACAACGCGGACAATGCCTGGATCCCATTCGGTGCTATCTAGAATGGGGAGACATTGAAATAATTCGCTATAGACCGGAAATAGGGGTGTAGTGGAAGTGCCGCTCCTGCGTGGATATGATGCCTGGACCAGGCGTAGTATGCTCCACCGGGCCTATTGGCTCTTTGATGAGGGCCCGGGCATATCACGTTCAACCCACTCAAACCCAAAGCCTCGATGTGTTTGTGGAACGACCCGGGATTAAGTTTTGAAGGCTGGGCAGTGAACTAGGAAGGTTCTTCTTCTCTCCCCTTCCGTGGCTTTTAAATGGCCATGTTTTGGATCACGGTGGCAAACTTCTGAGAGGGTGATTCTGAAGGAGTTGCAGTGCGGGCGTCATTGTGCTCCACCACCTTCTGCACCGCTCTGCGGGCAACTTGTGGATCTTGGTCCTGGGGAAGTCTATTAGATTTCTTCACCCTCATCGTTGTCTGTGAAACTTGTTGGAGAAACTATTCCTCGTGGAGGAAATACAGTGCTGAGCGGGGAAGGATCCGCTTGAAGAGACGAAGGCGATCCTCGGGAGTACGACTGGTGGAAGATTTTGATGAGGAATCGCTGTTTTGGGGAGTCTCGATTGACTGCGAGATAGATGTATCGGAGTCCATATGGTTGTCACCTCCCCTATAATCAGAGCGATTCATCTACAAAAATAAATAAATAATGGGGAGGTGAGTAACCATACAGATAAAATCCAACAAGAACAAATTTTATTTTTATACTTAGAAAAATTTATCTAAGTGGTAAAAATATAGCATGCATGGAAAAAAGATTTTTAGTGCTTAAAGGTGCCTAAAAAAATATTTAAAAAGCATGGCTTGTAGAATGCCATGCTTGGTCCGGTCGGGTGCCTAAGACGCCCTAGGAGAAGCGTCCGAGGAGCCAAGGGGTGCCTAACGTCAAGTGGTGCGCCTAGTGCCTAGAGCGTGTGTGTCCAAGCGGAGAGGCGTCCGAGTAGCAAGGCTCATGTCCGAGCGGAGGAGCGTCCGAGCAGCCACGCATCTGGGTCTGTCCATCCGAGCGGCTGTGCTGGCATGACTCCTGACCGAGGAGTGTCAGGCGACCGTGCGTGTCCGAGCCATGCACTTCCGAGGAGCGCCTATGGGGTCCGAGGAGTGCACATGTGGTCCGATTGGACCACACGTTTGCCCAAAAAAATAGTGGCCGATCGGCCACTTCCCTAAACTTACCCATTTTTCATAACCCAAAATCTCACCAAAGTTCCACTATTTTCCTTAAGCCGAAAACAAGACCCAATTTGAAAGAGCAATGTTCTATATTCACTAACATAAACATGTTTCTTCATCCAAACATACAAACACAAGATCAAAATAGGGAAGTTGAAAAGTTTTTCATGTTCTTGAAACCCTCTATGCTATCAAAAACCCCAAAACCCACAATCATGGTTTATACCAAATTGACCTAATTTTCTTGAAATTCCTATGAAATTAAGGGTAATGTTGGGTTACCCATAGCACAAACATCATCAAAACAGCCACCCAACACATTATACAAACATTCTCATGAGATTCATGAACAAATTCAAGAAAAAAGCTCTCAATGGGGTTTCGGCCACAACATGGTTTTTTCATGAATTTTTTTTTAAAAATAACAACAATGTAAAGGCATGGAGAAGAAGACTTACTCAACTTTGGAGAACCTCTGACTTGCTTGGAGATTGCTTGAAGAAATGGAGAGCTTCCCTTGAAGTCCCTTGAAGATTCGGCCAAAGGAAGGAGAAGACAAGGGGTTCCGGCCAAGAGAGAAGAAAGAAAGAGAAAGGTTTTTAAAAATGTGATTTTCCTGTGTAAAGAAGAATGTGTAAGTGTAGGGGTTATTTAAAGGAAAAAAAGTGGGAGTTATTACTTATTTTTGGACCCTTGGCATTCTGGGGCTATTTTTTCTCCCCACGATCATGGGCAGTTTTTTGCAGTGATCGTGGCCTGTAAGTTGTGGTCTGCTGCATGGCGGGAAGATGACCAGTTAATTTTTATAATGCCGTCAACTGTGGAGAAAAAAGTTTATTATGTGAAGTATCATATAATAAACTTGGGGGGCAAATGTTATCCCAAAAAATTTGAAAGTGATGACATGGCGATAGAAATGACAAGTGGCAAGGAATAGTTGGGTGATTTGGCTTAGCAGCAGCCCAATACATCAATGAAGAGTTTTGACTGCTTGAGAGATGTCACATCCAAGCCAAGTGACTGGTCGGACTTTGGTCCGAGGAGCAGTCCAAAGGCATGGTCGGACTTTGGTCCTAGGAGAGCCCAAGGGTGTGGTCGGACTTTGGTCCAAGGAGAGCCCAAGGTGTGGTCGGACTTTGGTCCGAGGAGAGCCCAAGGGTGTGGTCGGACTTTGGTCCGAGGAGAGCCCAAGGGTGTGGTCAGACTTTGGTCCGAGGAGCAGTCCAAGGTGTGGTCGGACTTTGGTCCGAGGAGCAGTCCAAGGTGTGGTCGGACTTTGGTCCGAGGAGAGTCCAAGGAGTGGTCGGACTTTGGTCCAAGGAGCAGTCCAAGGAGTGTGATCAAACTTTGGTTCGAGGAGTAGTCCAAGGAGTGTGGTCGGACTTTGGTCCGAGGAGCAGTCTAAGGGCGTGGTCGAACGCATGTCCGAGGAGAGACAAAGGTCTGGTCCTTATGCATATGTCCAGCAAGTGCATGGTTGTCCAAATAGAGAAATGGCATGCATATGTCCGACCAGCACTTGTATGTATCCAACATGCATGTGTTCGACCAGAAGACGATATTCATCAACCAAATAGACCAGACTACGTCAAATTCCCAGAAACGGCTTCAACAAGAATTGGTCTGGGCATACGCGGGAATCTCTCATTCTTCGCTCAAATTGAGGATTCTATTGTATTTTGAATATTTCTTGTAATTTAAATATAATACGAATAATAAAATATCCCGATCCTAGGGGGATATCAGTTTCTGATCCCAAGCCTATAAATAGAGGGTTGATGGGATCAGAAAAGGACTTTTTTTGGCAGTTTGAATTTTTGGTCTGAGTTTTCTAGAGAGAGAAAGTGCGTTTTCTTGAGAGAGAACTCTTTTGTATTCTGAGAATTTACACTGAAGAAACTCAGTTGACACTGGTTCATCTGATCTTGAGTGTAGATAAAATAATCAAATCTCTAAGTGGATTAGGCTATTACCAACTGATTGGGGCTGAACCACTATAAAAATTGTGTGTGTTCTTTATTTTCTTTATTAAACTGTCTGTGTCGTTTGAATTCTCTTGAAGGTTTGTCGTTTTTTACGTTCTCACGTCGTTGGCCAAAAACGCGGTCAACAAACATAAATAGGAAAATTTGGAGGAAAAACCCCAAAATTTTTCCTCTAAAAACTCATAGAAAAAATGACCAAAAATATGAAAAGAATGGAGTGGTCTTGAAAGTGTAGAAATTGTAGTGTAACCCCTCCTAAAATAAGCCCACCAAATGGTCTTGAAAATTCCCTATTTATAGCCAAAATGAGAGTATTAAAATAATCAATTTAAATTAATTAAATTGATTAAATTAATAATAATAATATGGCAAATATGGGTAAATTATAGGGTGTAATGATGATTTTGTGGTGAAAATGTGTAGAAAAATTGGGTAAAAATTGGAAATTTTAGACAAAGGGGACAAGGGAACATAGATGCTTTTGTTGGGCTCAAAATGCACAAAGGGGGGGTGGTGGCAGGCCTAGGGGCTGCTGGCTTGGTGTGGGCTTCGGATGGTGTATGGTTGGGCAAGGGAGTAATTGGGCCTGGGGTGTTGGGTGGCTGCACGCTTGGAGTGAAGGCTGGAGGCATGGGCTTTGGTTGTGGGCCGAGTGGAGGCACGGGCCCAGGTGGGCAAGCCCAGGCGTGGGCTTCTGGAGGCATGATGGGCTGGTGGAGACAGGCCCAGGTGGCAGGGGGAGGTGCGGCCCGTGGTTCAGGCGGGCTGGGCAGATGCGGATTGGGCTTCCTTTGTCTTACTTCATTTCTTTTATTTCTTTTCAAATCTACTACTTTTCTTTTCATTCCTTTTTTATGAATTTTCAAACATCAAATTGCCACAAATTTTTTGTAAAATTATCATAAATTAAATTAAAACTAATATTTTCATTAATAAACTATACAGCATAAATCTCATGAAAATGTTTATTAAAACTTAATTTACTTTGAAATTTAAGTTCAATAAAATAATATTTTAACTTTTAATCTAATATCACTAATTTCAAATAATTAAACTACAACATATTATAATAAAATAACTATAAAAACACACAAAAATATATAAAATTAAAATGAACCCAATAAATTCAAAATTACTTTAAAACTTAATAAATTAATTAAAAACTCAAGAACTAAGCAATAATTAGCATATAAAATATGGTAAAATAACTCTATTTTGTAGAGTTATCACATGGCGGGCCGAAGAAGAGCACATAAGACATTCAAACAAGTGAATATTTGGATGTTATTCACACATATGAGTTCTTGAGGAAGGTAGATAAAATGACTTGCTAATATTGTTCTTTACTTACTGCTTTTTATTTTTAAAAAGTTGAGTAAATTTGGATTTTGAATTGTAGGCAATAATCTTAAGGAGAAGGCAACAATAAAGGAGAAACAAAGTAGAACATCAAGACACTCATTGTCATTGTTAAGTGATGGATTCAAGCCTTTTATTTTGTTTAAATTTTAATTAACTATTTAGTTGCTATAATGGATGACTGTAATAATTTTACTACTTGTGTTTGGAATTTGGATAGCTACTAAGAAATGATTTTTTTTTTCTTTTCATTTTAGGTTTTAATTTGATATCCCTTATTTGTATTGAATTAATTATTTTGATAGATTTTTTTAAATGGTGTTATCCCCAAAATTTGAAAATGATGATGTGGCAATAGAAATGACAAGTGGCAAGGAATGGTTGGGTGACCTGGCTTAGGGGTAACCCAGTAGACCGATGAAGAATTTTGACTGGCTTGAGAAGTGTCATGACCGACCAGGCATGACCTTGTCCGACCAGTCATGTGTTTGTCTGCCCAGGAATGACCTTGTCTGCCCAGGCATGACCTTGTCTGCCCAGGCATGACTTTGTCCGACCAGGCATGAACTTGGCCGATCGGTCATGACCATGTCCGACCAGTCAAGTGCATGTCTGCCCAGCTAAGTGCATGTCTGCCCAGTCAAGAGCGTGTCTGCCTAGTGAAGGTGTGGTCGACCAGCTTGAGTGAGATATGGATCGATTGGATAGAGCAGGACTATGTCAAGATTCTCAGAAACGGCTTCAACAAGAATCAGTCTTGGCATAACTTTGTCCAACCAGGCATGAACTTGGCCGATCGGTCATGACCATGTCCGACCAGTCAAGTGCATGTCTGCCTAACTAAGTGCATGTCTGCCCAGCTAAGTGCATGTCTGCCCAGCTAAGTGTATGTCTGCCCAGTCAAGTGCATGACTGCCCAGTCAAGAGCGTGTCTGCCCAGTGAAGGTGTGGTCGACCAGCTTGAGTGAGATATGGATCGATTGGATAGAACAAGACTACGTCAAGATTCCCAAAAACGGCTTCAACAAGAATCGGTCTTGGCATACGCAGGAATCTCTTAGTTTATCCCACAAATTTAGTGAATTGTTATATTTTGAATATTAGTGTAATTTAAATATAATGAGAATAATAAAATATCTCGATTATGGGGGATATCATCTATACGATCCTAAGCCTATAAATATAAGGCTTATGGCATCATAAAGCGGACTTTTTGGGAATTTTGAACTTTTGATCTGAATTTTCTAGAGAGAGAGAGTACTTGTATTTGAGAGAATTCTTGTATTCTTGTAATCTACACTGAAGAAACTCAGTTGACTCAGGTTCATCTGATCTTGAGTGTAGATATATAATCACAACTCTACGTGGATTAGGCTATTACCATCACATTGGGGCTGAACCACTATAAAATCGTCTGTGTCGTTTATTTTCTCTTGAAGGTTTTATCGTTTTTGACGTTCACACGTCGTTGGCCAAAAACGCGGTCAACATTTTGGTGCTTTCGTTGAGAGCCTGAAGAGAAAGAAAGACGGTCCCTGAAGTATTATGGTGCCTAAGAACACCAATGCGGCCTCCAAGAAGACAGGCTCCTCTAAAGAGACTGCCAGATCAGAAGGTCCTAGCCTTCAAGATCGTGAAACTGAGCCTAGAGTCATGCTCGAGGACGTAATCCCAGAGGTTGAAGAGCTCCAAGAAGCCATGAGCGCCTTCCAAGAAGAGATGGCACAGTTCAATGCCAGACAGGAGGCATTCGCTGAAGAAATGGCTAGGCAGAATGCCGCATTCGAGCAACAAAGACGGGAAATGAACGCCAGGAGTGAAGAGATCCGGCGACAGCAGGAGGAGGCTGATAGGCGACATCGCGAGGCTGCACTCGCGCTGGAGGCAGCTACGCAGCTGACCCGGGCCAATGCCCAAGCTGCACCTGGAGTGGCAGCCACCCCAGGAGCAAGGACCACAGAAGCTGGTCGTAAGAACACTGATAGACCCCACTCTCGCGGACCAAGCAGGGGTGGTAGTAACCCACCTGGTCGTGAAGAAGATGGAGTCCGGTCGGACACTGCCTCAACTCAAAGGGGGAACTCCAAAACCCCCTCAAGGAGCCACCAATCAGAGACTTCCAGGTCAGGAAGTCATAAGTCAGGTAGTAAGAAAACACCTCCTAAGCAGGAGCACAATAGAGCTCCTCGAGGTAAAGAAACTTCCCACTTCAAAGATGGGCATAGGCATGATGAAGCTGACAGTCATCACACTGATCAGTCGAAGGAGAAGAATAATGACAACCATCGAGGAGGAAAAGATCGCCCAACTCAGACAGGAAGGCCACCACTGCATCCCAACTAGCACAGTGGCAAGGAGTATGTTCCACCCAGCAAATCTTCCGAGAAGACTTGGAGTACAGTATTCGATCAATTGGGAAAGCACACCACTCAGAAAGATCTAAGGGACGTCATTGCTGATAGAAGAAGGACCGTCCCGGTCGAAGGGCAAGAGCCAATCCGACCTACCAGTCGAGTAGAAATACTCGATGATGGTCTGCCGAATAGGAGCACCCGACCAGGCGGTCCCGAAAATGAGTCCCAAGCAGTGGCCCCAGGCATCCAAGCCCAGCTTGATGCTCTGACAGCAGCAGTCCAGAGTCTGTCAAAATGGCCGTCTGCGATTGATCCAGTAGACCACAGGAGTGGCAGCCCTTTCTGTGCTTGAATTAGAGTAGTCCAACCACCAGCGAAATACAAAGCACCAGTATTGCCAGTTTATACAGAAAAGGCAGACCCGATAAGGCATGTTGGGAAGTTCGAAGATCAGATGGAGCTGCTCGGGGTGAGTGATGACTATCGCTGCAGAGTCTTCCCCACCACATTGTCAGACACTGCCCAGGAGTGGTATTGGAAGTTTAAGCCTAACTCCATCACTTCTTGGGAAAGTTTTAGAAAGGAGTTTTGCAGGCAGTTTAGTGCTGCTCGGACCCCTCCTGTTTACGCCAATCACTTGGCTGATATTAAGCAAGGAAAGGATAAGTCTCTCAAGAACTACATACAAAGGTTCATGAGAGAAGCTAACCGAGCTCCTGCAGTTGGAGATGAGGGGAAGATGGTGGCAATTTCTTCCGACATTATCTATCGGAGTCCTTTGTGGGACAGCATTCATCGCAACCCAATTTCAACATTACAACAAATTTTGGACCGGGTGGACAAATACATGAAGTTGGATGATGCGATCGAGAAGGGAGAGAACGGCTTGAACAATCCGAGTGGATCGACTGATTCTCCCAAGAATGGTGGAAATGATCAAAATGGTGGTAAGAAACGTGGGAATAACGGGTCTGACCGCCACAATGAGAAGAAGGCTAAGTCGGGACCAAACGACAAGCCAACTAAGTATGAACCCCAGTTCACCAACTACAACACTCTTTCGGTGAGCCAAGCGGAGATCTATTTGGCCAGTCACCAAGAGGTCCCCTACCGGAAACCCCCACCTATCAAGAAGGAGATGAGTAAGAGAGATATGAACAAGTTCTGTCACTTCCATGGAGACTATGGTCACGACACGAATGAGTGCAATCATCTCAAAGATGAGATAGAGTTTCTCCTCTGGTCAGGGAAGCTACAGAAGTATCGAGCAGAGAAGACCCAGGGAGAGGGGAGTGACAACAATCCTGGGTTCAAGCGGCAACGATCCCCACCTTTGCAACCTGAACCTGTGGACTTCACACTAGATACCATATGTGGAGGTCCAGATCTTGCTGGAGATAGCAATAAGGCGAGGGAGAGGTATGCTCGCACCCTTCATCATGAGTTGGATGCAGCATCGACCTCCGAAGTTATGGTAGTGGAGGAGCGACCACCGAAGAACCCACGATACGAAAGTGAGTCCCTCACTTTCACTGAAAAAGATGCTCGACACGTGAGGTATCCTCACAATGACCCTCTTTTTGTGACAGTCCAAATTGCGAATATGAAGGTAAAGAGATGTCTGGTCGACACAGGGAGTTCCGTGAACATTATTTATAAGTCATCCTTTGAGAGGATGAAGATATCTATCAATGACTTGAAGCCATGCTCTCAAGTCATTTATGGGTTCACTGGAGAAGGATTTTCACCAGCTGGAACGATCAAGTTGCCAGTCACGACGGGGGAGGCTCCCAAACATGAGACAGTGATGACTGAGTTTTTGATTGTTGACTGCCCGTCCGCCTACAATGTGGTTATTGGTCGACCACTACTCACAAACTTACATGCGGCAGTTTCAATCTAGCACCTTTCCATGAAGTTCCCGACCAGTGCAGGCATAGGCTACGTCCAAGGAGACCAGAGGGAGGCTAGGGAGTGCTATAATGCCTCGGTAGCTAAAGCAAGGAAGGGAGCCAAGGAGAGCAACATGATTGTATGTGCTGAGAAAGAGGAGGTAGATGAGATGGATGTCGACCTAAGTTCTGCAGTTGTAACCGATCGGGAAGAGATGCTAGAGGAGTTTGGCCAAGAGAGCACTCTTGGTTTAAAAGAACAGAGAACCCCATCCGGTGATGAAGTCACCAAATAGGGTGTTGCCCAAAGCGAGGGAAAGGACTTTGATCCTCGCTTTGGGGATTATGAAAGTGATGTGGGACCGTCCGAGGAGTTAGAGGAGGTCCTAATAGATGGGAATGACCCGACCAGAGGGGTCAAAATTGGAAAAAAGTTGAAAGTAGAGGTGAGAGCACAGCTGGTAGAATTCTTGCGAAGGAATCAAGATGTCTCCGCCTGGTCTCACAAGGATATGGTGGGAATCTCACCAACTGTGATCAGCCACATGCTCAACATGGATGAAAGCTATCCAGCGGTGCAGCAAAAGAGGAGATTGCTTGACAAAGATCGAGCAAAGGCTCTCAAGGAGGAGGTAGAGCGGCTAAAGGAGAATGGGTTTATAAGGGAAGCATATTACCCTGCCTAGGTTTCGAACCCAGTGTTGGTGCCCAAACCCAATGGAAAATGGAGGACTTGTGTGGACTTTACCGACTTGAACAAAGCATGCCCAAAGGATTGCTTTCCTTTACCGAGAATAGACCAGTTAGTAGATGCAACCTCTGGTCATGAAACATTGTCCTTCATGGATGCATATTCGGGGTACAACCAGATTAGCATGCATCCTCCTGATGAAGAGCATACCAGCTTCCGAACAGATATAGGGCTATACTACTACAAGGTCATGCCCTTTGGGTTGAAGAATGCAGGAGCTACCTACCAACGTTTGGTAAATGGGATGTTCCGTGACTTAATCGGCAAGAGCATGGAGGTGTGCGTAGACGATATGTTGGTGAAATCAAAGGAAGCTGAAGGGCATGTGCGAGACTTGGAGGAGTGCTTTGCAATACTGAGAAAGTACATCATGAAGTTAAACCCCCTCAAGTGCTCATTTGGAGTGGGTTCTGGAAAATTTCTTGGGTTTATTGTGAACTCCCAAGGAATAGAGGCAAACCCAGAAAAGATAAAGGCTCTCGCAGAAATGAAGTCTCCGGCCAGAATGAAGGATGCGCAAAGCTTGACTGGGCGGATTGCAGCTCTAAGCAGGTTCATCTCTAAGTCAACGGACAAGTGTATCCTGTTTTTTAACCTGCTTAGAGGGAGCAAGAAATTTGAGTGGACGGTAGAATGTGAGCAAGCTTTCCAGGCCTTAAAGGAATGTTTGGCACAACCTCCTGTTCTTTCAAAGCCAGTTGATGGAGAAGACCTCTTTTTGTACCTAGCAGTCACGGAACACGCTGTTAGTGCTGCCTTAGTATGAGAAGAGGATAGAGTGCAGCACCCGATGTACTATGTTAGCAAGCGATTGATAGGAGCAAAATCCCAGTATCCCATGATCGAGAAGTTGGCTTATTACTTGGTACTTGCATCACGAAAATTGCGGCCATACTTCCAGGCACACCCCATTAAAGTCCTTACCGACCAGCCCCTACGTCAAGTCTTGCAGAAGTCGGAGTCATCTGGTCGGCTACTTAAATGGGCAGTTGAGTTGGGCCAATTCGAAATCAAGTACCAACCGAGATTTTCTATTAAGGATCAGGCTTTGGCAGATTTCATTGCTGAATGTACCGGGATCGCTGATGTTCCCGACCAGCAAGAGCGTGTCACTGAGCAAAAAGAGGAACTTCCTACTTAGCAACTTTTTGTTGATGGATCGTCGAATGAGCATCATTTAGGAGCTGGGATTATATTGGTCACACCAGAGAAGCACCGAATTCATTGTGCACTTAGGTTCGGATTCAATGCTTCTAATAATGAGGCGAAGTATGAAGCCCTCGTAGCAGGCTTACGCCTGGCTAGAGATGTGCGTGCCCGGTCGGTGGAAGTGAACAATGATTCCCAATTGGTGGTCTACCAAGTCTTGGGGGAATATCAGGCAAGGGGCCTACGCATGGTGGCATACTTAAATAAGACCAAGGATCTGCTAGCATAATTCGAGGAGTACACCATCAAGTTGGTACCACGGGAGCAGAACTCTAACGCAGATGCTCTAGCAAAGTTAGCTAGTGCAAAAGATGCTGAAACTCTAAACATAGTACCAGTGGAATATTTGGCGGAGCCGAGCATTAATGAACAAGAAGCCATGCCTATCACAATAGCTAACACTTGGATGACGCCCATCATTGCTTACCTTGAGCAAGGAACCCTCCCAGATGATCGTAATGAAGCAAGGAAGATTATGAGGCAAGCTGCTAGGTACACTATGATGGATGGGGTGTTGTATAGAAGAGGGTACTCTTTGCCTTTACTCAGGTGCATAACACCCGACCAGTCAAAAACTTTATTAGCTGAAGTGCACGAAGGGTTCTATGGAGATCATGTTGGGGGGCAGAGTCTATCTAAAAAGATTTTGCGGCAAGGATTTTTCTGGCCTACAATGAACGAGGATTCTATGGAGTATGTAAAGAAGTGTGATAAGTGCCAGAGATTTTCTAAAGTGCCCAGGGCGCCTCCGAATGTCTTAAAGAAAATGCAGAGCCCATGGCCTTTCGCAGTGTAGGGCATTGATCTGATCGCGAAATTGCCCAAAGGGAAAGGATGAGTGCAGTTTGCAGTGGTTGCAGTGGATTATTTCACTAAGTGGACTGAGGCCGAACCACTAGCCACGATCACCTCAAAGAAAATGTTGGACTTTGTGGTTAAGAATATAATATGTCGCTATGGTCTGCCCAAGAAGATAGTGTCTGACAACGACACCCAATTCGATAGTGACATATTTACCGATTTCTGCACTCGGCATGGCATCACAAAAAGTTTCTCCTCGGTGGCCCATTCACAAGCCAAGGGGTAGGTTGAAGCCGTAAACAAAACTCTGAAGGACACTCTGAAAAAGCGTCTGGAGCGAGCTAAGGGTGCTTGGGCGGAAGAATTGCCAGAAGTCCTTTGGTCATATAGGACTACTGCCCGAATAGCAACTGGTCATACCCCATTTTCCTTGGTATATGGATATGAAGCCATGTTACCTGTGGAAGTAGACCCACCATCTCATCGAAGGACCATGTACAACCAGGAGGAGAATCATCAATTGCTAGCAGAATCTTTGGATTTCCTTGAGGAGAGACGAGAGAAGGCAAGCCTGAGAGTTGCTGCTCATCAGCAAAAAGTGGCGCGCTATTTCAATTCCAAAGTCCGAGATCGAAAGTTCCAGGTCAGAGATTTGGTCCTCAGAAAGGTGTTCATCAGAGACCCGGCAGCTGGAGTACTAGGACCAAACTGGGAAGGACCGTATCAAATTGAGCAAGTCTTGCCACCCGGCACCTACAAGCTTGCTCGGTTAAATGGAGAGCTGATCAGGAACTACTGGAATGGCGAGCACTTGAGGAAATATTATCAATGAATACTGCTTACAGAGTAGTAGTTTTGTATCAAGTGCTTAACTTGTTATTTAAGCTTGTTTGTGAACTGGCTATTTGCTAACCAGTCATGTTATTTTGAACAATGTTATT
Source organism: Humulus lupulus (assembly GCF_963169125.1). NCBI lineage: Eukaryota > Viridiplantae > Streptophyta > Magnoliopsida > Rosales > Cannabaceae > Humulus > Humulus lupulus. The sequence continues at coordinate 150,681,484 of NC_084800.1, read as the reverse complement.
TTGTTTGAGACTCGTTATCAGACACGTTTTGTCATTTATTTTTTACGAGTAATAAAAGAGATCACGCGCAGCGTGGTCGAATCTTGCTACAAATTTTGCATGTGTTGATTATTCTTGCTTGACAATGTTCAACTATCATTACAATTTAAACAAAAAAGGTCTTCTAAAAATAAATATACATATATACCGGGTAGTGTTCAACTGGTCGGTATCCATCAGATGAATGACCAACATTTAAATAGTTGCATGTTTTTACAGTGGTTAACTGCTGAAATATGTTTGTATATTCTATGTGTTTCACGAGTAGTAACTGCTCGGACAAATTCGATCAAGTAGCAAGTGATCAAGGATTTTTCAACCCTCAATCACTTGGGGGGCACATAGGGTATATTGGCGTGCACTTCAACACAGGCAATAAGAGCGCGAGCAAAGATATCTGTTTTTAGGCTGACTTGTAAATTTTTGAAGTCCAAAAAGGCCATTAAGCTAACTTGTTTGACAAAGCTCAAGTAACTTAGAATTTTTAAAATTTTAAGTTAGAAGCAGATATTCGTGTGATAATAAACATTATGCTCATAAAATGTTAGAGCAATAAGAGCGTGAGAAAGTATACTTAGTATGGACTTATGAAATGTTTAGAATTTCTAAGTTAGAAAACTAAGTACTCATGTGAAAATAAAGGGCATACAGAGTGACTTTACTATTCACAATAAACGTGTAATGTTTTAAGTGTAAAAAGACTTAAATGTTTCAAGTTAGCTAAAAAAGAAAAGTAAAGTGCAAGTGCCAAACAGCTCGATCATACGAGCAAGAGTATATAACAAAACACAAAACAAAGTAGGATAGAAGGCTGGTAGGACAACAACTTGTCTGGTCGGGCAGAAGCTTCTCTGGTAGGATGAGGGATCACTGGTCGGCTCTAGTAGGTTGATCAACCCCCTCCTCGGCATCAACTGCTCCTTCCGGACGGAATGATAGCGTAGGGGAAGCAGATGTAGTGCCGGCAGGATTAGCAGCTTCCTCAGCAGCCCTGGCCTCACATTTGGCGAGCTCCTCTGCCTTAATCTCCTCGGTGAGAAAGTCGAGGTTGAGAGGCTTGTTTAGCTTCCACACCTGATAAAAACAGTTGAAGCAGATCTCCTCGTAGCGAGTCAGATCAGCTTCCTTCTCCTGCTTCAGCTCCTCATTCTCGCGAATTAGTCCCTCGTTCTCACGAGTCAGTCTGTCTAGCCGATCAGTCAGTGACTTGTTGGCTTGGGTTAGTTTGTCATTCCCATCAGCCAACCCCTTAAGAGACTCCTCTTGCTCAGCCACAGTCTTCTCTAACCGCTCCAACTTGGATTGAAGAGCATCCACCCTAGCTTGAGCCTCCACTAGTTGATCATTTAAGACCTTGATCAACTCCTTGTAGTCTACTGCTCGGTGCTGAAGTCGAATAAGTAATGTACTTCATGAGGAGTAGGCTCATCCCAGCCTTGCAGATAGTAGAGAATGTACAGCGCAGACAGCGCCTGAATCCCGTTCGGAGCGATCTCGAAGGGGGAGATGTTGAAATAATCCGCTACAGACCGGAAAAAAGGGTGTAGCAGGATAGTCGCTCCTGCGTATATATGATGCCTGGACCAGGCACAGTTGTTAGGAGTGTGTCCTAAAAGCATGTAAAGACATTTGTTTTTTTAATGAATAAATAAATACAATAGTTTATTATTATTGTTATATTTAGATTGTTAAATTATTGTTTAAATAATTTTGTAAATATCAGAAAATTTCTATATTCATTATTGAGGATGTGATCTTGTATTAGTACGAGAGAATTAAGGATACATGAATGAATAAAAATAGTCAACAACGACAAATTAAAGTTATGGAATTCTTTAATTGGAGTTGTAAGTACGGTTTACTTAGTATCATAATGATACAAATAATCTAGATTCGGATTATTGATGTGGAAAGACATCTCGGTAAAGGTGCATTATATAATATGATTATATATGACATGGACCGATATGAATTAAAGTCTTTGTAACGCCCTACTTCCTTAGAGCCGTTACTAAGTGAGTTTAAAAACGTGCTTTCAGCTCGCTAATCGAGGTTTTAAGTCAAACAGTGTAATTAAGCCATAAACAAAGGAAAGACTTGAAAAAAAAAGTAATTTCCATAGAAAATTATAAACGCTTTACACTTGGGATCCCAAAATACAGTTTAGAAATATTTACAACATATAAACTGAACCAAGTCGGCTAGACGACAAAATCTAGGTTTATTTACAAGCATCTCCCGAAATCCCCTGGCCGTGGCAGCCAGGCTAGCCAAACATGTACACGCCGCCTCACGCCTGCTGTACTCATGGTTGGTTGATCTTCTCCTTACCCTTACCTGCACCACAGAGCATCTATGAGCCGAAGCCCAACAAGAGAACCCACAAACAGATAACATATGCAACACATAAATCGAGCATATAAAGAGGCCACCAATGGCTAAACACATACGGCTTAGCCGTCCCAGGCGTTTGCCAAGCCCTGGGTTCGCAGACCATGCCGTGAGGATATCCCAGGTATCCTTCTAGGGACTCGCCTTGGCAACTCGCACTCCACGTGCTCAACGCTGCTCCCGGCCCCTTGCCGTTCTCGGCCTTGCACTCAACGTGCCCAATGTCGTTCCCGGCCCTTCGCCGTTCTCGGTCTACACCGTTCCCAGCTCAAGCCGACCATTCACATCATAATATACATAGCATAACAAGCAAGTATAGAATTCTAGCATAATCAGATAAAGGGCTACGCCCCACAGGTCTAACATATTGGGCTCGGCCCTGCATATCAATTCTATTCAAACACATTGGGCTCAGCCCTGCACACAAGCTCTATGGGAATAGGGGTTCTCTTACCTGAGTTCTGAGCTTTCTGAGCACCGCAGCCTCGAGCACAGTCCTCTAACGTGAGCCTCGCCGAAACCCTAGTCACAACACATTAACAATGTCCATCCATCAAATTCTAATCAAATAAATAACTTCGAGCCATAACCCTAACCTCTGGGACTTTGAATTCTATCAATCCGGGTGATAAAATCCATCCCGAGCCTTACCCCTTGAGTTCCTAAGACTAAAATACCCTTAAAAACTCAAACTGGCACTAAGGGCCACGGCCCCTCCCACAAGAGCCGCGGCTAGCCTCGGAACAGAGGCTAGCACCTCACTGACCCCCACACGGGCCGCGGCGCGCCCACCAAGCGCCGCGGCGCGCATGAGCTTCTCGGCCTCCCATGGCCGCGCGCGCACACGGGCTGCGGCGCACCCCTCCTAGGGCTGCGGCTCTCACCTCCAAACCCAGAATTTTCCATCTTCTTCCCTACCTTTTCCTCAAGCTAACTCATTCAAAGCCTACTTAACAAACCCAGATAAATAACACATGTATACCAGCTCAACAATAACTCAGTAACAACATCAAAACCCATTAGAATCCACCCCAAAACTCAACTAGACCACACAAGAACAATTCAAACTTGCTAGCATGCATACTCTAATAACCAGCTGCAACTCTAAACTTATCCACCATAATCAAAGCTTACCTCTCGCTGAATTGAGCCTTAGAACCAGTTTCCCCTATGCTTCAATCTTCAATTTTCAAGTTCCCTTAAATTTCCCCAGCTGAAATCCCTTAGCTTTAGATTAGTTTTCCTTAAGTTTCCCCTTGGGTTTGCCTTAGTGAGTGAGAGAGTGAAGAAGATGAGACATATCTCAGCTAAGAGAGAGTGTATATGTCGGTTTCCCCAAGGTTCTAAGTAATTCCCCCTTTTTGTCTTATTCACTTAAGTCTATGTGGCTACCTCAAAGCTCGGGGCACCAAAACGTCCCCGAGGGCAAAATGGTAAATTTCCCCAATATTCCCGCCTAGACATTCTATCCTCAAATATATCTCCAAATATTTATTTTCATGTCCCGATATTCCCATAACACACCTAGTACCCAAAGTACCCCTCGACTCGCCCCGAGTCGGAATCTCAACCCTATTGTGACTCTCTGGCTAACCACTCCCCATGACTGTCTCGGATCGTGCTGCACAGACATTTCACATATATATAACATATATCACATTCATGCCCCTAATATCCAGACAAGCCCACATGCACATTTAACTCACTAAACATGCATCACTATCATATATTCACGTTAATTCACCCATTAACATATTATAGCATATTAAATCATCTATTGCCCTCCAGGCACACTAATCAATGCCCTAAGCCCGATTAGCAAATTCGGGTCGTTACAGTCTTTATCCAAAAACCATTTAATAATAAAGACTTGTAATTCATATCATAACTGATGATCATTTATAGATCAACCTAAATCCTGAGTGTTCATGAACTCCTGTTCATGTTTATTAAATTTTTTGATTCATTCGTTAAGGTCTCTTCAAAGAATGAGGCTAATGACTTTTGTTTTGGAGATTTAATATCATGGATGACTGGGAACATGTATCAAAAATACAGAATCTAATCTTTCCTAACGGATCGTATATTAGTTCCCTTAAGGGTTAATTATGGAACTGAATGATTTTGAGCTCAAATCTATAATTAGATTATAGATTAATTATTCACTAGTGAATTAATGATACTTAAGGAATAAGAAGTAAATTAGAAAGGTTAAATGGTAATTCTTCCATTCTAATTTATGAACTAATTAATTAGAGGGTTGAACTATTGTAAGATTGTTATATCAATGGACGACTTAAGAAAAAAGATTTCTATAAAAGTATATCTATAACATAAAGAGTGCAATTCTGAATTTATAGTAGAATAATATCAGAATTAATAAATTAACTATTATAATTAAAGAGTTTAATTATTTAGTTTCAATTTATTGAAGCTTAATGTTATAGGTCCATGGTCCCCAAAATGGCTCAAACAATCACTGTCAAAGGCAAATACAAAAAATGGGCAAAAATGACTTATGTGATAAGTAAAATATTTTTCTATGTATCAAACATAATTATTGTTTAATTATGTATAATTAATTAATTAATTATTTGATTTAACAAAAATGTAATTAATTTTGAATTAATTTATTTTTGGGGTTTTTGGTATTTAAATAATAATAAAAATTGGGAAAAATCACATGCCATCACAGGCATGTGGTACACGTGTGGCACAGTGCACAGGCACTGTGCTACACGCATAAGAGATGGACTCAGTCTCTTGATTCCACAATTTTAGTTATTTAAACATTAAATAAATAATGAGATATTTTAATATGATTAAAATATTATTATTTAAACAAAAATCTGATAACTGATCAGTTATTTTGAATTTGTTTAAAATAACAAATATTTTAATATTTGGATATTATTAAATATAGGATATCAGCTTTTCACAGAACGTAATTTTTCAGGGATAGAAAAATATCTAGGAATCTCTCTTAGAGAAAGAGAACAGTGACAAAAACTAAAGTCATTGTTCTTCACAAAACCTAAGTTCAAACTTTATCAGATCTCATGTGTTGAGAACATTTGATAAATAGTTTATTGCCTATTATTTGTATAGTGAGCCCACACTCGTTCTTTGTGTGCCTGAGAACATTTTGGAAGATCTTGGTGTGAGATCTCGAGGATTTAGCCATACGAAAAGATAGTAGCAAGGAAGGACCTGAGGTAATTTTTCTGTTCATGTCCTTGATTCAATATATATATGCACGTGAAGAAGTAGATCTAGAAATCTTATGAGATTAATCTAACAATTTGATTGTTGTTCTGCTGCGCATAATCTCTGATTTGATCAATAAAAACCAACAACAGTATGGTCCGCCGGGCCTGTTGGCTCTCTGGTGAGGGCGCGGACATATCACGTTCACCCCACTCAAACCCAAGGCTTGGATGTGTTTGTCGAACATCCCGGGATTGAGTTTTGTAGGCTTTGAGGTAAACCAGGAAGGTGTTTCTTCTCCTTCCTTCCTTGGTTTATGGACAGCCAAGTGCTGGACCTTGGTGGCGAAATCCTGGGTGATTCGTCTCCGAGTCTTGCTTGATTTTGACACCTGAAGAGGTGGTCTTGAAGAAGCTGCAGTGTGGGCCTCACTGCGTTCCACCACTTTTTGCACCGCTCTTCGAGCAACTTGTGGATCTTGGTCCTGGGGGAGTCTATTGGAATTCTTCACCCTCATTGTCGACTGTTCAGCTTGATGAAGAAACTGCTCTTCGTGGAGAAAGTATAAAGCTGAATGGGGAAGGATCTGCTTGAAGCGACGGAGGCGATCCTCAGGAGTGCGACTGGTGGAAGACTTTGATGAGGAGTCGCTGCTTTGAGGGGTCTCGATTGACTGCGGGATAGACGTATCGGAGTCCGTGTGGTTGTCACCTCCCCTATAGTCAAAGCGATTCATCTATAAAAAATAAAAATGAGGAGGTGAGTAACCATACAAATAAAATTAAACAAGAGCAAAATTTATTGTTCTACTTAGAAAAATTTATCTAAGTAGTGAAAATATAGCATGCATGGGAAAAAATAGTTTTAGTGCCTAAAAGTGCCTAAAAATGCAAAAAGTGCTTAGAGTGCCAAGAAGGTGGCCGGTCGGGTGCATGATGGCTATGGTGTGTCCGAGAGGCCCACGTTGTGTCTGAGCGGATGCCGTGGGGTGGCCGAGCAGATCTCGAGGCATCCGAGGAGCTAACATGCGCGTATGAGGGGCTGTGTTGAGGCATCTGGGCTGTTGGTGCCAAGACACCCGGGGAGTCAAGGCGCGTCCGAGGAGCGCCGAAGGGCCTTGTCCGAGCGGATGGCCATCAGCTCCATGCATCCGAGAGGCCGAGGCGTGAACGTCCGAGTGGATGCTTGGGCATCCGACCAGGAGCATGCGCGCGTCCGAGCGGACCATGCCTGGCCAGGGTGCGTGCCCGTGTGTCCGAGCCGTGCATCTCCGAGGAGCCCAAAGCCAAGAATCTGGTCAATACATCTTGGAACCGAGGGGCTGTTGTGTGGTTCGATCGGACCACACTTTTATAAAGGAAAAAAAGCAATGGCCAAACGACCATACCCCAAATCTCACCATATTCCCTATTCCGAAAAAAACAAAGCCTAAAATCCCTAACACAAACACATTTTTTCACCCAAAATACACAATCACAAGATCAAAATGGGGAAATTGAAAGGTTTTTCAATGTTCTTGAAACCACATGTGCCATCAAAAACCCTAAAACCCATATTCATGATTTAGGTTAAAATAACCTATTTTTCTTTAAATTCCTATGAAATTGAAGATAATATTAGGTTACCCATAGTCCAAACAACATCAAAACAACCACCACACACATTATATCTCTAAGATTCAAAGATAAATTCAAGGAAAAATGCCCCATGGAGTTTCGGCCACTACATGTATTTTTCATGGAATTTTTGAAAAAAAAACAACACAAGTGAAGATGAAAGAGAAGACTTACCCAACTTTGAAGAGCCCTTGATTTGCTTGGAGAGTGCTTGAAGAAATGGAGAGATTCACCTTGAAGATATTTGCACTTTCGGCCAAGAGAGGGAAAAATGGGTTTCGACCAAAGAAAGAAGGGAAAAAGATGAGAGGGTTTTTGAGCTCTAACTTTCTTGTGTGTGTGGGAATGTGTAAGTGTAGGGACCTATTTAAAGAAAAAAAAATGGGAGTTACCACTTGTTTTTGGACCCTTGAGATTCCTGGGATATTTTTTCTCCCCACGATTATGAGCAGTTAATTGCAGTGATCGTGGTCTGTGGAGTTGTGGTCTGCTGCATGGCGGGAAGATGAACAATTATTTTTTTATATAGTGCCGTCAGCTGTGGAGAAAAAAGTTTATTATGTGAGACATCATATAATAAACTTGGGGGGCAAATGTTATCCCAAAAAATTGAAATGACAAGTGGCAAGGAATGGTTGGGTGACCTGGCTTAGGGGTAACCCAGTAGACCGATGAAGAATTTTGACTGGCTTGAGAAGTGTCATGACCGACCAGGCATGACCTTGTCCGACCAGTCACGTGTTTGTCTGCCCATGCATGACCTTGCCTGCCCAGGCATGACTTTGTCCGACCAGGCATGAACTTGGCCGATCGGTCATGACCATGTCCGACCAGTCAAGTGCATGTCTGCCCAGCTAAGTGCATGTCTGCCCAGTCAAGTGCATGACTGCCCAGTCAAGAGCGTGTCTGCCCAGTGAAGGTGTGGTCGACCAGCTTGAGTGAGATATGGATCGATTGGATAGAGCAGGACTACACCAAGATTCCCAGAAACGGCTTCAACAAGAATCGGTCTTGGCATACGCGGGAATCTCTCAGTTTATCCCACAAATTTAGTGAATTGTTATATTTTGAATATTAGTGTAATTTAAATATAATGAGAATAATAAAATATCCCGATTATGGGGGATATCATCTGTACGATCCTAAGCCTATAAATATAAGGCTTATTGCATCATAAAGAGGAATTTTTGGGAATTTTGAACTTTTGATCTGAATTTTCTAGAGAGAGAGAGTACTTGTATTCTTGTAATCTACACTGAAGAAACTCAGTTGACTCAGGTTCATCTGATCTTGAGTGTAGATATATAATCACAACTCTAAGTGGATTAGGCTATTACCATCACATTGGGGCTGAACCACTATAAAATCGTCTGTGTCGTTTATTTTCTCTTGAAGGTTTTATCGTTTTTGACGTTCATACATCGTTGGCCAAAAACGCGATCAACAAATGGGTTATAACCCGACCCAACCCAACCCATAATGTAATTAATAGGGTTGGGTTACATATTAAAACTATTTTAAATGGGTTAGAATTTTTTAGGCTGATTTAATTGGGTTGGCTCATTCAAACACCATCAACCCGGCCAACCCAACCCATGCACAACCCTAATAAAAGATATCATGCATTACATGTGGTTTCTACCTATTAATATTTAAATGATATAAAAAAATAGAGAAATTATTGTATGATATAATATAAAAATTTGAGGTAAAATAAATAAAGTATGTTTTGATAATGTATTTGGAAAGATAGGGAAGAGTATACATCAAAGCAAATATCTAATTGGGAAAATAACATAAAATGCTATTTTTCATTAAAAGAAATTACGTTTTTACGGTCAAATATTTATTTTTTCAATTTTACTGTTTTAAGGAAATTTTTACATTTTTACGATTTTGTCTTTTTATCTTTTTTTATGTTGTTTTCACATTATGTTTAGGATTTTTTGGGTTGATGTTTAGTTGATATAGTGAATTATTTTCAATTTATTTTTTAGTTAATTTTCCTAAAAAGTCATATTTTCGGAATTATGAAACTTTGAAAATTATATTTTTGAAAATTTGTGATTATTTAAAAAAAAAAATAAGTAACCTTAAAAAAGTTTAAAAAAAGTGTATTTAAGAGAAAATCTCATTGTAATTTCCACTTTTAATTTCTCTTAGAGGCCATTTGGTATGAAGAATTCACAATTTTCATATTACTGGAAAAGTTGAAGAGGTTAATCTGATAGTCTGGAAACTTACATCATTGTGTTTTGTTGTGCATTGTAATCTTATCTATGATTTCTAGGAATATCACTTTCTGTGTTTGGTTGTGCATATGAATATGTTAAGTTTTCATATTTTCATAAAATTAATATAATAATATATTTCATCAAAATAACTTATAAACAATTTTACTCGAATCAAATATAATTTTTAAAATTACAAAAATACCCTTATTTTATTTTTAATAATATTTCATTTGTTATTTTAAATTAAGTAATCACATAAAAGCTTTACAAATTAATTTATTTAAATAAATAAATATTATTTATTATTTTATAATTTGATATATGTATATTTGATTTTATATTATAAGCTTCAAAAATAAAATAAGTCATTAATTAAAAAATTATTAATTTAAGATTATTTTTAAAAAATAATAATAATAATTTTAAAATATTTCACGTTACAACTATCTAAAATCTATTTCTCTCAAGAGTTTTACTTTAATATTGAATCAGGAGAAGGTAAAACTACGAGTACAAATTCCCAGTTTATAAAAATTCATTCCCAAACATAAAAAAAAAATGTTTAGACAAATTCCTTGAAAGCCCAATCACAAATTCCACTTCTAATTTCTCCACAATTTTAAGCCCTAAATTGCACCTAAGTTAGGGGATTCTCCCCCCTCGCTCTAACTAATCGGCGAAGAACTAAAGAAATAAAATAAAAAATACGCCATCTCTCCCTCTCTTTCTCTTCCCTCTCTTTCCCAAACGCTTACCTCCTTACGGCCACACTACTCCACAGGTTCTTTCTATCTATTTCATCTTCAGATCAATCTTCCCTCGCAGTTTTCTCTCAATTTTTAAACTTCATTCTTTCCTTAATTTTCTCCTTTTTCTCTTCGAAGGTCTTTGTTTCTCTGTATGTGAAACTACCGGGCTCGCGGAGGAGGAGCGGGAGAGGCTAGGGCTCGCCGAAGAAAGTAGACAGGGCCGGCTCGTGGAGGGGCACAGCAACTGATTGGGTGGACGTGGGATGGATGTGAGCTTTTTCTTTTTCTGGCTCGGATTGTTTTAATTTCCTTTTTGTTTCGGGTATTGCACGGATTCTAAAAATTTGATTTTTATTAAAATTTTGTTTGTGTGTCTTGAATAAGTATTGTTAAGAATTTTTACTGGTATGTACATATGGGTGTTTCGAAGTTTGATTTTTGAGACCAGTTTCGACATTTGTAGTCTGTAGAGGATAAGTTTCTTTTTGTTCTTTTTTTTTTCTTTCTCTATTCATATTATTTCCCTTTTCCTTTTATGATTTTAAGTTACATTTACTTTAAAATAGAAGTTTGTTGGATTTTTTCAATAAAATTTCTCTGTCCGGGCTTCTATTCCTATCAGGAACTTGGAACAGATGATCGAAGATCACCAGCGGTATATCAATGAACAAAAGGGCACAATGCAGTCTTTGAGGTAGGGACCTAAGTTTTCCTTTAAGATTTTAGTTTGCACTGAGTTGTATATAATTGTATTTCTAAATCTCCTATATTTCTAAACATTTAGTTATTTCTAATTAGAATACACGGCATTAAAGATTACACTGACCTTTGCAGTGTTATGTGCAGACGTGACCACCAAGGCACTTGTTCAATTAGCAGAACCTATATCTGAGTTTATGTAAAGAAATATAAGTTTTCTCTTTTCATTTTGTTTGAACGTAAATATCATATGCTGAAGTCTTTTAGCACGAACTCTGTTTAAGTTGTCCTATTAGGATGATATTTAAATATTTTGTACTAGGCTCTTGTCTGTGTTTCGGGTGTATATTTTGCTAAACCCTTTCAATTTCTTCCAATCCAGGTGTCAATTTGTGAAGTAAAGAAAAAGATGGATCACCCAGAGGATGAAGGGCGTGTTGGTGGAGGTGAACATAATGGAAAGCAAAATGAGGAGGTGTGATTGGTGTTCCCAATTATGTTTTTTACCTTGTAACAGTATATTATTATTTGGTTGGTTCACAGTTAAGTTGCTGAATTTTTTTTTTGTCCTGAAACATTTATCTGGACTTAGCTTTCTAGACAAGTGCATCACAAATTATTTCGGATATTAGAACAGTAATTCTGTAAATGTCTACTGAACTGTGCCATCATTTTATTCTAGATATTAAAACTGTTTGTTTCTTTTTGTTACGGCCTTTTTTTTTTGGCTAAAGCAAATTCCCAATATTTGTTGTATTTAGAGTTCAGTTCTTGGAACTCATACTAGGAGAGTTGGTTCCATTACACAAGTAGGTGATAAAAGGTTTTTCCTAATCTCTTGTAGGAGGCTGTTGCTCGACTTGAGGAGATCAAGAAATCAATTGAAGCAAAAATGACTCTTCGACATGGCAATTTGAATCCTGAAAGGCCTGGTTAGTAAATACTCGTGAAGTCTTGAGCTCTATTGTGACACATATATAGTTGGCTGTTTATTGAATAGGATGAACATCTTTGAGCGGTTTGTTTCACCATCCATTATTTGTTTTTAAATAATCCTTGATGTGGAAACAAATTTTTCTTACTGGTCTTTCTTTTTCTTTTCTTTTTGAGGTGATAAGGTCGATAGGCTGATCATGGTTCTAATTTTGTTTGTGTGCAATTACATTTGTATTTGTAGAACTGTTTCTTTTTGGGGATTAGGTTTATGGAATAATCTTGATTGAAGAGATAAGAACAAATAAATTTAAATTTGATATTAAGGGTTTTAAAACATGAACGATTAGTTTTCCTTTCATAATTTTGGTCTTTGAAAAAGTTTGCTCCATTTTTTTCCAGAACAAAATGATTTTCTTTGTTGGTGAAATTATAATATAAGTTTAATATATTGATTCAGTTATCTTTTAAAACTTCTGTTGCAAATGATTGGTCAAATATCCTATCTTCGAAGTTCTTATGTTTTGTTTCTTTTTTTATCTTTTTAAATTTAGTGCAGATTTTTTCTAGAACTGTTTCCTTTTTCTGATGTTTTCTTGTTACTACATTTTTTCATTTACATGTTTTTATGTTTATTTTGCTTTATTATGTTTGCATGGTGTACATCGTGGTAACTGATTCCTATTGTGGAAGCATTGTTTATCTACATAATGGCAACTCCCCACTTGTTCACTCTACTCTTATTTTCAGACTCAGGATTCCTTAGGACATTGGATTCAAGTATTAGGCGTAACACAGCTGTCATTAAAAAACTGAAGCAGATTAATGAAGAGCAGCGGGAAGGGCTGCTGGATGACTTAAGAAGTGTTAATCTTAGCAAATTTGTCAGTGAAGCTGTGACTTCAATTTGTGATGCCAAACTTAGAAGTTCAGATATACAATCAGCAGTTCAGGTAATTTTCATTGAATTAAACTGATGATCTCTCTATATAGCACCATTACACAGAACAACACAAGCAAATCCTTGTGCTTTTTATTCTACACCTGACAGTCTTCTGTATTTTAAAGATCTGCTCTTTGCTTCATCAAAGATACAAAGACTTCTCCCCAAGCCTCGTTCAAGGGCTTTTGAAAGTCTTCTTTCCTGGAAAATCAGGGGATGACTCAGATACAGATAGGAATCTGAAGGCTATGAAGAAGCGCAGTACTCTGAAGCTACTTTTGGAACTTTACTTTGTTGGGGTTATAGAAGACAGTGCTATTTTTGTAAGCATCATCAAAGATCTTACCAGCATCGAGCACTTAAAGGATCGGGATACTACTCAGACAAATTTATCTCTCCTTGCTAGTTTTGCTCGACAGGGAAGAATATTTCTTGGACTTCCACTCACTGGGCAAGAGGTGTATGAAGAGGTAAATTTTCTATTTGATGAGATTTCTTTTACTTCTTTTTTAAGGGAGCTTTTATGTTTATCCAAAACATGTTTGGATATTTCTTGTTTTAAGGGTTCCCTTGCATGTTGTGCTCCATTCTATACCATTTATGCTGATGATTTTTTTACAGTTTTTTAAAGGTCTTAATATCACAGCAGATCAAAAGAAATTTTTCAGGAAGGTGTTGCATGCATATTATGAAGCTGCATCAGAACTTCTTCAGACTGAGCATACTGTAAGAATGATTCTATCAGGAGTTTTGCTTCTTTCTATTCTTGCCACTTCTCTTTTTCTCTACTGGAGTTTGTTTATTTTTGTTTGTGCCAATTCTTGTATCCTCAGTAGGTGCCTCTTTCCCTCTCTGTGTTGGGTTCTATTCTTTGTCTCTTCTCTTTTCTACTACTGGAGTTTGTATATTTGTTTTTTTGTCAATTCTTCTATCCTTAGTGATTGAGCCTTGCCCTCTCTCTGTTGGGTTAATCTAGACTTGCAAGCTTGTAATATTTTATTTGCTGCATATGACTCTTTTAACAATATAATTGTATCCAATTGATATTTTTTTATATCTTGCTAGTCTCTTCGTCAATTGGAGCATGAAAATGCAAAAATTCTCAATGCCAAGGGAGAGCTAAGTGATGAAAATGTAGCTACATATGAAAAACTGAGAAAATCTTATGACCAGTTGTACCGCAATATCTCTTCGTAAGTACTTTATCATGTTATCTTTACTATATTTATACGGGGAGGACTAGTTAAATGGAGCTACACAATTGAGGTTTATACTGTATTACGGGACAGTTTTATTACAAATGCTGTGGAAGCAGGTGTACCTTCTGTTATAAGTGCCTTGCTGTTATAAGAGTTATAACTAATGTTGATGAATTTGAGACATCAAGTTTAGCATTAGCTGTTATGCTGAAATTGGATTGAACAGTGCCTGTTTAAATTGTTAACTTTATTCATTTTGTTTTTTTACATCTGATGCTTAAAATACTTTATATGCAAAGGGTATTGTTGAGATCTTTAACCTGATATATTTTATTTTTTTGTATATGCAGACTCATGTTTCAAATTGAAAGGCACATTTAGAAAATGCCATACATGATTCTTTGACCTTTTTCATTTTTATTTATTTGTTTCAAATTATTTCGAGTAAAAACTTAGAAGTTTGCTGAATCTACTTTTCAGCACCACTAACATTATATATGTGACATTATGAATTAGAAACACACTTGTCTAGGCGAAATAAATAGAGTTGTGGACAAATATATGTAAGTACTTTGTGAAAAATAAAAATAAAAATAAAAGAATTGCAACTCCTGTAGCTGAATAGTGTCCGGTCATTTAATCATTTGATCCCCACTTATTCATTGATTTATATGATTGACAGCTTAGCAGAGGCACTTGATATGCAGCCTCCAGTAATGCCAGAGGATGGTCACACAACTAGGGTTACTTCTGGAGAAGATGCTTCATCGAATTCTGCTGGAAAGGATTCTTCTGTTCTTGAAGCCATATGGGATGATGAAGATACTAGGTCTTTCTATGAATGCTTGCCAGATCTCAGGTTTGCTTCCACACTATGAAAAGTCTATAATATTGGCATATAGTTAGTAGTCACTCTCATTGGATCATTGGACTATAGTTTTGATAATGTATTTCTTAAAAGCAAACTTTCACTTGATTTGAGGTGTCACTGAAATGATTTTATTTTTATTTTTCAGAGCATTTGTTCCCGCTGTATTGTTGGGGGAAGCAGAATCCAAGCTGAATGAGCAATCTGTGAAGACACAAGAGCAATCCACTGTAATAAATAAATAAATACATTATTATATGGTTTTTCTATTTTCTGGACTACATTTTTGCTGGGCTGCATGATTCTGGACATCATCTCATCACTCAGCTTGATTGCATGACAAATAGTATTTGTTTAGCCTGCTCAAGTAGTGATGGATTTGGGTTTTTAGGACCCTACAGTATACTTCTAAATAATTTACATATATTTACTTATTTTCTCGTGTGTGGGATCTTTGTAAACTTCTTGTTAAATGCCTTTCTTTGCCTTGTAATATTCTTCTCTCCCTGTGTAGAACCTTTGATATATTCTTTGGCACTCGTGTACCACAAGGCTTAATTGGAATGTTTTGTGCTATTTTCTATTTAGGATATGTTCTGTTTTGCTGTCTAATGTGTATCATGATTCACTCTTTCATATTCAGCCATTATGTCTGTTTCCTAAATTTACATTATGTACTGAAGTACATATCTAATGAACCTCCTGTGCTTTTTTTTTTCCTGGCTAAATGAACCCCCTTTGAGAGTATTCAATTTTATTATTGTGATGTTACATGCTTGTGAACCATGTACTGTATTTAATGTAAGATATATAGTATGGAGCCGTGCTTTTTTTTCTTTCTCAAATATGGAGTTTTACTTTGTTTGCAAGCATATGTTCCTGGGATTCTGTTACATTTTGGATCACAGCTTCTGAGAACATTCCTTTTCTTTTAATTCTTTTGAAGGAACTGGCACCTGAATCAGACCAAGTTCAACAAACTGCCCAAGACACTGGAGAGATTTTTACAGATTCTGGTGCTTCACAGGAGGGGAGAAGTGCAGAAAAAGGGAAAGAAAAGGAAGAAAAGGATAAGGAGAGGAGTAAAGACCCTGAAAAAGAGAAAGGGAAAGAAAAAGATGCTGATAAGAAAGGAGACACTGAAAAAGAGAAATTAAAAAGTATTGAAGGGACAAATTTAGATGCCTTATTGCAGAGGCTTCCAGGTTGTGTGAGCCGTGATCTTATAGATCAATTGACTGTAAGTATACTCCTGAGTCCCTGTTCTTTGGTACAATGAAATTCGACTACAATCATACGTGTTTAATCTTCTTTGTTTGTTTTTTTAAACTGTATTCATATAATTTTTTTTTGCTTTGATATGTGAACTTCTACCTTGAAGATGTTACTAATTGTTGTAATATACATACAGGTAGAATTTTGTTACTTGAATTCAAAAGCAAGTCGAAAAAAGCTTGTGAGGGCATTGTTTAATGTTCCAAGGACTTCATTGGAACTGCTACCATACTATTCACGCATGGTTGCCACATTATCAACATGCATGAAAGATGTTTCTTCCATGCTCCTACAAATGCTAGAAGAGGAGTTTAATTTCTTAATTAATAAAAAGGTACGTTTTAAAATATATTTGTATGATGCTAAAACTTGAAGTGGATAATATTCTAAATTATTTTGTTATTATCATTTTGACGAGCAATCAAGATTTTCAATTGAATTATATTTTGTTGCAGGATCAAATGAACATTGAAACAAAGATTAGGAACATTAGGTTTATTGGAGAACTATGCAAGTTTAAAATCGCACCAGCTGGTCTTGTTTTTAGTTGTTTGAAGGTAATGTCCTAGTTGCTCGATATATTCATTTCTGTTATATTTGTTTTCTCTTTGTTATTTTCTTTTCCTTTTCTTATAGATCTGCGTTGGAGTTGCACAAATATTGATCTATCTTTTCTATCATTCCTTCTAATGTTTTCTAGCTGCAAGATAGTTTACATGATCTCTGGGTTTAAGTTTCAGACAGCTTTCTTTAGTCTTGTATCATTAGTAGCACTTCATGTTTGTTTAGAAATTGGTTGAAGATTGACTAATAAAGTGGCTACTGCTGTTCATAAAGACTTTTGTTCATACATTTCATTTCATACTTAATAATTCAAGTTTTTTACCAGGCTTGTTTAGATGATTTCAGTCACCATAACATTGATGTTGCTTGCAATCTTCTGGAGACCTGTGGTCGTTTTCTGTATCGGTCACCTGAAACTACTGTTCGAATGGCTAATATGTTGGAGATATTGATGCGTTTAAAAAATGTCAAAAATTTGGATCCTCGGCATAGCACCCTTGTTGAAAATGCTTACTATTTGTGCAAACCACCTGAGCGATCTGCCCGGATTGCTAAAGTCCGTCCTCCTTTGCATCAGGTTCAAATCTTTTCAACCATTTTCACTATTTTGTATGTCGACACCTAAACCCATCTCTTATCTCTTGATTTTTTTTCATCTTCTCTTTTGCAGTACATAAGAAAATTGCTATTTTCAGATCTTGACAAATCTACAATTGAGCATGTGCTGAGACAGCTTCGTAAATTACCATGGAAGGAATGTGAACCCTATCTTTTAAAATGCTTCATGAAGGTTCACAGAGGGAAATATGGTCAGATTCATTTGATTGCTTCTCTCACTGCTGGCTTAAGTCGCTATCATGATGAATTTGCTGTAGCTGTTGTAGACGAGGTTTCTTCTAGCTTCCCAGACTCTTTTGGCATTTTGGTTTCGTGGTTCTTAGGACTAGTATATTTTCTGTATCTTTAGTTGTTTCCTGATAACTATAGTGATATGCTCTAGTTTTTTTCATCGTGTAGTCTTGCTGCATTCCAGTTATTTGACATCATTTTATGGGTTTCAATTATAGGGAAGTTAAAAAGCAATCTGAACAAGTGATCTTGGTTGTATTTTTTTTTAACCAGCTCTGTTTGAGCCTCAATGATGCATTTGTTATATATAGCCTACTAAGTTGTTTGCATTCTAGAAAAAGGTGTGCATCTCAGGGTTTGCAATATGTTTTTGCTTGACTGTCATATGTTTCAACTTTCAGGTTTTGGAAGAGATTCGGCTTGGGCTAGAATTAAATGACTATGGTATGCAGCAGAGACGCTTAGCCCATATGCGATTTTTGGGAGAGCTATACAACTATGAGCATGTGGATTCATCTGTTATTTTTGAGACGCTGTATTTGATTCTTGTATTTGGCCATGGCTCACCAGAGGTATTCTTCAGACCGATTGTTATGAATCTTGTTTGTTTCTGGCATACATGCTGTGATGTGAAAACAATAGATGGTTTCACTTCATACGATGGGTTTCATAAATGTTATTTAGGATGGTGATACAGCTAAATTGCAATATGGAAAATGATTTGTGTCATTTGGGATGTTGATACAGCTAAAAGTACAACATGGTCTTATGGACTTGTATGTATGACAAAAAAGAAATTTTAACGACACTAAGCCAAGTATATAACTATGTCCTTGTTTTTTGTAATATTTATTTTGTTTGATTTTTGGTCAAAAGAATATTACGTAATAATATTCTTATATGGTTTCTAATTTGATTTTCCCATCCCATAGCAAGATCTACTGGACCCACCGGAGGATTGTTTCCGCATGAGGATGGTTATTACTCTCCTTGAAACCTGTGGGCACTATTTTGATCGAGGCTCTTCTAAAAGGAAACTAGATCGATTTTTAATACACTTTCAAAGATATATCCTGAGCAAAGGTGCTTTACCACTAGATATTGAATTTGACTTGCAGGTATTTATTGCGGTTTATTTCCTATTTCCTTCATAGTTGTGGTTCTTGCATGCTTTGATGACTGGAAATAATATTATAGCACTGTTTTTATTACACCTATGTTATAAGCTTGAAATGGAACAGTACGGAAGTCTTTTTTTATCTCTTATGTATTGGCAAATGTTCTATCTTCCACTCAATTTATTACCTTCTTTGCATGTGAGGGAGATCTATTGTACTGAAGCTTTCATTCTCAGGATTTATTTGCTGATTTACGTCCCAATATGACTCGATACTCATCTATTGAAGAAGTTAGTTCGGCTCTGGTGGAACTTGAGGAACATGAACGCAGTCTCCCATCTGACAAAACAAGTAGTGAGAAACACTCTGACACTGAAATAAGGAGTACTTTCAACTCTATTTCAGGAAATGGACAGAGTGCTGTGAATGGTAACGAGGGAAATGGTGGGTTGCATGATGACCTTGGAGACAGTGACAGTGATTCAGGAAGCGGCACTCTTGATCCAGAGGGACATGATGAAGAAGAATTGGATGATGAGAATCATGACGAAGAATGTGATAGTGAGGAGGAGGATGATGATGGGGGTGGACCTGCCTCAGATGAGGATGAAGTCCATGTGAGGCAGAAGGTGATGGAAGTTGACCCTCATGAAGCAGCAAGTTTTGAGCAAGAACTAAAGGCTGTTATGCAGGCAAGTGTTTTTTTTTCTTTCCTCTTGCATTGCCAGTTATCATTGAATATTTTCTGTATTTTATTCTGATGCTTCTATACTGCGGGACTTAGTACCGTCATTTTGATAAGTCAAGAAATTTGTTGCTATTAGTTTATGTGCTGGTGGATTCATTTTATAAATGGCAAAAATCGATGATCTAACATCATTTTAATTTCTAATGCAGGAAAGCATGGAGCAGCGCAGGCAAGAACTACGTGGTCGGCCTACATTAAATATGATGATACCAATGAACGTGTTCGAGGGATCAGCCAGGGGGATTGGTGGGGAAAGTGGTGATGAAGCATTGGATGATGAGGGTGGGGGAAGTAAGGACATCCAGGTAAAAGTTCTTGTGAAGCGTGGGAACAAGCAACAAACCAAGCAGATGTACATCCCTCGTGATTGCTCTCTTGTACAGAGCACAAAACAAAAAGAAGCAGCTGAGCTTGAGGAGAAACAAGACATCAAAAGGCTCGTTTTAGAATATAATGATAGAGAGGAGGAGGAACTGAATGGGTTGGGAACCCAAACTTTGAACCATGTGCAGGGTGGCAGCAGTAGAGTTTCCACCCGAGGTCACTTGTGGGAAGGAGGCAGTGGGAGGGGGGGAACGCGGCATCGCCAATATTCCGGTGGTGGAATCTTTTACAACAGAAAAAAGTGAAGGTTATTTAATATGTGGAAGGCCAACATGTTTTTGCCACAAGTTAAAACAGGTGCACTAAAATATTTCAATTTCTAACGAGATTTGTTCAGGCTGCACATAATGAAGCAGTGCCTTTTTTGCACGACTGATGTCGACCATTTTCTTACCCTAGTCTGATGAGGTCAATCCTTTTCTCGTCAGAACAGTGTTTTGAGAAAATAGCTTTACAGTATAATTGCCAGGTAATTAGAGCAAGACACAATGTTATGTGTTTTGAGTTTTTGATCTGCAATGTGCTGTATAGATCCTGCGCTTGCTGCAGTCTGCATGTATATATATTATATAGGTAAAACGAAGATGGCTCGACCAAAAATCTGCTTGTTCCCCCTTTTTTTTTGTTAAAAAGATGATTTGCAACGTTTTGGGATATACTTGTGCAGTGACTTTGACTCGTTTGTGCCAAACTTCATTTGTATTTACAGTGATTGCAAGTATATGATAATGGTAAATGGAATACCAATCAATCTCGTACGACCAATTCTTGTATTGTATCTTTATTGTTTGGGACAGCTTTTTATGGTTTTTTTTTTCTTCCTTTTTGTAAAACTTACCCATTTCAGTTGTCCCAAGGCATTATATCAACATGTTTAAATTGTGGAGCCTGATTGAGTAAGGTGTGGTAATGTTATAAGTCTGTTAATCCCAGAAAAAATGAATTTCAAAGGATTTCATCTTATATTTGGATTGAAACCAAAAAAAAATTATTTTTTTAGAAAAATTTAAATTTAAATGCAGGTATAATTTTATAAAATTTATAACAATTATAAATGTATTCATGAAGAAAAAAATATTTTTAGAAATCTTGAAAATTTTAAGAAAATTTTATCTCGTAATATTCTTTCTTAGCAAAACTATATAGATCAAGGCGTAACTATTTTTGTTCGAAGTTGTCAGATTGCCCATAACTATATTCAATTAAAACCAGTAATAAAAGCGATCGTTCCTATTATATGATTATATATTTCGTGAAACGTTAGTTTTTTAAAATCAGGAGATTAACGCTTCCCAAGTAATAGAGACAGAATTATAGAAATAACTATGGTTTTTTATTCTTAATGAAAGTCCATTAGTGTAGCAATGGTTTCTTCAATTTCTTTTTTTTTTTTTTAAAAGAAACGAAAAAAAATCTACTTTGCTTCTCTTGGGGATGTATTATTATTATAAACTGGCAGATACCAAATCCACAACTGTTTCCCTGCCCTTTTACTCATTTCTGGTTAGGGAATAAATAGTTTTTCATATTTCTTAATATTCCCAGGCCTTGTTTGGTTTCTATTATTCCATAAAATGGCATATATTGGTTGACCATTGCCCATGCTTATCTACCCATTCTCTTAGCGAAAAAGATGTCTTAGAAAATATTCTAGAAACCGCAGCATCTTTTTGACCAGAAATTCAGACATATCAACCTTGTAAAGGACCATTTAGATATTCATAGTGGTAGTACCACTAATGCCAAGAAAGACAATAACATATAGCCTTTCAAGAGGGTCGGTTTTCGACCTTTATGGAAGTTAAAAAAAATCTCACGAGAAACTAATTGTATACAAATTAAGGCTCACATAAACAACACCCTAAATGGGAAATTATTCCATTTCGGGCACTTGAATATAAGCTATAGCTTTCCAAATTATACCTTGAAGATAATTTTATGCCATTTAAGTTGGAGGTGTCATACCTCAACTAGGGGCTACTGCTACACTTTTTCTTTTTCTTCTTTTTCTAAAGAAAGAAAGGAAGAAAAAACGATTAAATAAAGCAAAAAAAAAAAACATATTATGTTTTGTGTGCGAATTTGGTTCTCAAAAATTTTGGTGGCCTTAAGCAATTATCCATGCTATATGTATTGGCTTACAGCTAAGAATTGAGTGCCATATGTGGAACATGTGGTGCCCACGATTCCACTTTGGTTTAAAATTTTGACATCCCTTAACTGTTTTAGACCCATTTTATCATGTACAAGAAGTATTATCACCTTTTTCTTCTGCATGTGATCCACGATAAGTATTGTTTCAGATATGTTCCTTTTCTTGAGGAGAAGAAACTTATTAACGTACTGAATCATAGTTGATTTCTTTCTATAATAAGCCGTCTCGTTGTTGGGCCATTTTCTCACAAACAACCACACACACACACACACACACACACATATATATATAAACATATATAGCTTAAGAAGGAAAGTGCCCCTTCGATGTGTTTACTTGCTCTTGCCTAAAGAATATAATTCCAATTCCTCTACAGTTTAAAAGTTTAATTGATAAGAAACAACAATAAAAGGAATAGAAAGTCAAAGATTTGCTTTCATAGATTCTTGCTTTTGAATCTTATAAAATTATTTTCGTAGTGAGATTTAGTGATGATTTAAAATCAGAAGGAACCTAGCTAGTTTTGTGATTTTGTCCAGTAGTACCCACGTGAAGTTATGCCTATAGTTAGAGCCGGGGGAAAAAAAAGCTGTCATTTAAACTAGTAAAAACTAGTTAACAAGTATTTTAAAAATCCACATAACCAAAAGAGGGTTACCTTTCTAATCAGGAAGATAATACTTGGGTCCAGGCAAGTTTCTTGAGCCCTAAAGCAACCTGTCTATCACGAATAGAAATATTCACACATTCATTAAAATTTGCTAATCAATTGCAGCATATATTTGTTGGCACGAAAATCATTATTATATTATCTTACAGTAACTGATGTTTTTCCGATGGGATTGAAAAGGCATTTTCCCAAACAAAATGAGAACCTAAAAATAGTGAGAAGTAAAACATTTATAGTAAGTAATGGTTTAGTTTAAGGCCAAGAATTATTACAAATCTATGTATACTTTCTCTATTTCTAAGATGAAATAGCTTGTAGTGGAGGGAAAAAAAATATCTTAAAAAAGTGTCAAGCTGGTAATATCACATGACCCTTCAATTTTCATCTCTTTGGTTTAGGGTTTGACTTATATATTATATGAACACATCATTGAGGTATGAGGTACTTTAAAACATTAGTTTTTGCTACATATACATTTTTTTTATTAAAAAAGTGTGAGATTTGCTAGATAGACCAACAAATATAAGTTAAGTGAAATAAAATAATGAAGGATTAGAAAGTATCAACAAGATGATGCAATGAATGATGTCAACCAAACAATATTTTATACTTTTTTTCATCGATTGTTTAGACAAATATTATATAAAAGTCATCTTATGGAAAATAGTACCGTACTATTTTATATTATATAAAGAAAACCTAATATGATAATCTATAAGTAGTATCATGTACTACCTTGTTATGTACATATATCATATATTAATTAGTTAGTACTATAAATATTCTTTAGCATTACATATTTGATGCAAATTCAAATCAATAAGATAAACCAAATTGATCCAATAAGTGCATAACCGTGATTCCATAGGAAGGAGTTATTAAAAAAGAAAAGAAAAGAAGAAAAATTGTATTCGGACAATTTCTTAAGAGATCAACCATTACACCAATGCATGTGCTCTAATGTCATGTATAACCTTAATTAAGGGCACTTTAAAGTAAAATGGAAAATTCTTAATTTTAACTCGTCTATATTGTCAAATGATATTATAATTTTAATTCTTATTAAGAATATATTCCTTAAATGCATAGGGTCTACCAAATGATATTGCAAATAATTAAATTAACCAGTATCAATTCACCATGGCCAAATTAGGGTGTCACAATCACCCATTATAAATGTAACAAAGCATTCCATAACACGCGTGTGGTGTAGGTTAATCAGCACGTGTGGAAAACAAATTGGGAGGGCAATATAGTAAATAAAGGGCAAAAGAATGGGTAAAGGAGAGGAATAAGATTAAAAACTTTAGTATGAAAGGAGGGGAAGCGACCACGTCACCCCAAAGGCTTTTAAACCTCGTACCCCTGCCGACAAGTACATTGAAAACATTTATTTTTCCCATCTAACTTTCCCATACTTTTTTATTTATTTTTCTTTCTTTCTCCTATCTTCTAATTATTTTCTCCACTTGCACTTCTTCTACCTAAACCTTTCTCATTCATTATTCAATCCAATAATTATCGCTTCACTCAAAAGAAAAATATTAAAAATCTCAATCAAATCATTATTCTCCATTCGATTTTTTCTTTTTGTATTTTTAATAATTATTCCAACTGAAAATTTGCCAATGTCAAAAGGGATATATATAGATTAATTATAGTATATGTACTTACCTTTTATTATTATTATTACATAGGAAAGAGAAGTATTCAACTCCACATTTGGGTCTCATGTTTTATCATGATATAATTATAAATTAAGAATCTTCTCCAAATTGAATATTTTAATTTTGGTGAATTTAATTAATGTCAAATCTATTAATCCATCTGGGGAAATGATTTTTTTTTAAGTTGTAATCCATAGTAGCCAACATCTTTGACAATTTTTTTTATAGTTGAATTATGGAACACTCAACCCAAAATTTTTACTTCATCATTTCACATTATTTAAAATTTAAGATTGAAATTCATCCATATTCAAAGGAAACGCTTTCAAATGAAAAGGCACTAACTAAGATCATTAATCTTCTTCTCTTTATTTTCTTCATGCAAAAAAATAAAAGAAGATACATGGACTTAACTTAGTTAACTACCATTTTTAAGATTTCCTCTTTGGGTTTCCTAAGATATGTACTTTTTTTTATGGGTCAAAAGTAAGAGTTTGTTTTCCTTTTCAAAGAAAAATATAAAAAAGTCTTAATTAGTTTTTAATTTTGAAAACAATTATTTATTTGTCTATTCTACTTTCGCATGTTTTATAAAACCATTGACCGAAAATGATTCTATTATATGAAAATTAAAGTCGTACCGTATATATGTATTCGGCTTTTATCCTAATAAAATAATTCAATTTTTTTTATGTTAATAAATATTTATTAATAAAAAAAAACGTACTACTAAAGTATCTACTTCTGTGCTGCAAAAAAAAAATTATCTACTCCTGACCCTCCAATTTGAGAGAAGCAGTGACGTAAGTTTCCCCACCCACGGGTGCTCTGAGTGGATTCCACTCAATTCCGATCACAACATCCCTCCACTCACATCCACGACCACGCGCTATTGTACGCGCTCAAAAGAGCGTCGAAGACTTCACTCGTTTGAACATTATGCAACGTTAAATCTTGAACGACCAAACAAATACTTCCCCTTCCTCCTTATCCTTTTAAGGAAATTGAGTTTCATAAGAGACACGTGGCATCAAATTATTTGACTGTCGTGGATCGAAGCTGATTACACATTTAAATTATTATTTTAATTACCTTCGGGGATGGACAAAATAAAATAAAATAAAATATACATTATATAGTTGGCAGAATTTTGGCAGTTATGTCGTAAAATTGTTTGGACATACCAAATATGGGCCCCACTCTCCTGATATTTTTTTCCTTCACAATGGCGTGATTCACGACGATATTTTCTTTCCAAAAACGACGATATTTTAATTTTTTTGTACACTACAAATATCCAATCATAATAATTGAACAATCTCATTGAAAAAAAAAACTATTGAAGAAAATTAAAGTTCATTAAAAATCATAATCGTGTTGATTCATTATGACCCAGAACACTTTTATAGCGTACTTGTTCAAATTTAATAATTGAGTGTGCTTTTTTGACACGTGTCCTTTAGATAGTGAAATTAGTTAAAAGAAATA
The DNA here is from genome assembly GCF_963169125.1 of Humulus lupulus. NCBI lineage: Eukaryota > Viridiplantae > Streptophyta > Magnoliopsida > Rosales > Cannabaceae > Humulus > Humulus lupulus. The sequence goes on along the minus strand of NC_084800.1, from coordinate 150,655,688 downwards.
GTTACGATAGTTACATATTAAAAGAGAATTAAGTTATATTGTCAACAGTACAATAGTTTATCATTATGCTTGTCTGTCGTATCACTCTAATTTAGAGTCGTTTTATATGAAAAGAATGTTAAACATTGAAACTTTCATAGCCTAGGTGTTACAAACCTTTTTTTTTCTTCTTTGGAAAGGTATAGCTAGGTTTACAATTGTAGATAAAAACAAGAAACAAAATAAAGTTTTGGAGTTTCTACATATGGTAATATACATGTAAAAGGTTAAAGTGAAAGTACTTATATTTTAACAAAAAGGAAAAAAACCAAATTAAGTGAGTTGTTTAAATTTATTAGGTAGCTGAGGAAGAGGGTTGCCATAAGAGGAAAGGTTCCAACGTGGGTGGGTATGAAAGATTCTTGTGTTTTTGTCTTATATTTGTGGCCAATCACCATTGAATTTTCCAAATGAGGAAATGAACGGCTCTGATTTTTTGGAGCATAGTTTTTGTGATAACCCCTTTTTTTGGAGTGGAATTCTTTTTAATCAACTCAAACCAGTGACAACTGACTGACAAGACCCTCCTGTCTCCATTAAGGTTTCTCTTTCTCACCCTTTTCGTTTAATTACTGAAATGCCCTTTAATTTGATATTTATTTATCCTTTTTTTTCTTTCCAATAATACCCTTCCATAGTTGCTAGCATTTCTATGATTTGACAGCGACCAAACCCTATTTTAAGGCAATGAATGGAAAAGTTGCATACGGCTTCCGCCTTCAATTTATCTACCAATCAGCTCTGACTTACTACAAATACAAAAGACCTCATTTTTATTTAGATTTATGGAGCAAAAGCCAGCTAGAAAGACGTAAATTAAATATAATTAAATTAATGGGTTGGGTTTAAATTTTGTTGGTTTACATTTTTAATTTTAATTCGTACGCAGCTTGTATATGTACTCGCTAACACGTTTATTTTGTGGAAATATTAATGTATTCATCGTCGTTGTTTTATATCCTTGGCCCATTTAGTATAAATATATTTGGCAATCAGGCTGTCTTAAATATTTTGGAGGTTCTGTTTTAATATAAAATTTTGGGTCCCTAAAAAAAAAAGTTTAACCATTTAACATTAAAAGTAAGATTGGGAATAGAAACAGTTTTTAAAAATAGAACTTAATAATCATTCATTTAAAAATAGAAATAATAAGTTACACAGCCACATAGCCGGTCCTGTGGTAAAAAAACTTTGAAGATATACTGCATTTATATTAACTATAAGTACATAAGATGGAATAATTAAAAAAACTAGAAGATAATTAATATATTCTATTATTGTACATAACATCGTCTGTATTATTTTTAATAATATTCAAATTTTTATTCACGACCCTTCCCCGAGCTTAACCACAATTAAGTTATCCGTCCAAAATTGTTGGTTATACGTCTCCATCTCGACAACACATGATTAGTATTTGATAAGATCATTAATTCTATCAATAACCAGTTACTAATTATTTATAGCTACCTTATAATAAGATGTAGTACTCCCGGTTCATAATATTACGTTTTTACTTATGACTGCATGAAATCAACTGATAATATATGTCCTTCTCTTTTTATAATAACATTTCGATCAAAGTTGCCTCTATTAAATGGTGTCACAACTTGCGCCCCCCTCCCCTTCTTCTTTTTTTTTTTTTGTCGAGTATAATTTAATATTCATGGGATGGGAGGGTCAAAATTGTCCTTTGATATGTGCATTGTTGTGGTCCTAGGAAGACAAATAACACCCTCACCCTCTCTCTCTCTCTCTCTCTCTCTCTCTCTCTTTTCAGGGAAAAGACTGTCTTTTGGGACAAGAGAAGAGGTACTCATAATCAATATACTCAAAGGCGTGACACTCTTCCTTCAATGAGGTTAAACTTCAATACATTCACTCCCACCTAAACTTGCCTTGCTATTGGTGGAAATGTAGCATTGGCTCAACAGTTCAACACTCTGGGTGCCTGACACGTCTTCCATCGACCAATTAAACAATCTTGGATGTTTGTAGTTGATCGTACCAGACAATCTCATTTAATATATAATATGTAGTTTAAATATTACCATTTTATTTTGGGTGGATTTCTTAATAATATTTGAGTTTATAACCAAAATAAGTATTGTGTATAGGCATTTATATATATATATATATTAGATACAAATAACATGGTGTGGACAATTGCTCAGTTTTACTTATAGAATTTACTAATAATTTTTAGTAAATTTATATCATTATTATATAAATTTTAAATAAATAAATAATATTATATATAAAAATAACATAAACATAATAAAAGAAAAATTAAACCAAAATACTGCTTATAATTTTTTTAAAAATATATATGATATGAAAACCTTTATAAACATAAATAATAATTTTTTTAATAAAAATTAAGATTATGTATTATGTATTATTATTATAATGATATTTTATAATATTTAAATTTATATTAATATAAGTCTCAAATATCTAGACTTGTATTATATATTATTATAATATATTTGAATTCATATTAATATAATTACTAAGTATCTATTTTATAACATTTGAATTTAAATTTATATTAATTTTTATATAATTAATAAATATATATTTGTAATTAGTTTTAAAGGTATTTTCCACTATGTACGCCCTGATTTTCCCACGGGCTGATTAGCAAGCCGAGCTTCGGCCTAACCATGATTACCTCATGATCATCCCCAGGGCTGGAGCTTCTGTCGTAATGTCATGCCTTCTTAGCTCGAGGAAGCCCCAAGAGCTCGCCTTCACCGCCCAAGGCCGGGGCAGGGATCCCGAAGGCCGAAGACTGAGCTAAGTATGAAGCTCGTGGTACGAGCTGGATATGGAGGCTGTGACCCTTTGTGAAGTCAACACACGCAAGGTAAACATGCATATATCAGACATCACGTGTCTGATATCCCCCTGACTTCTCGGACACGCAGCAGGAACATGCGTGTTCAGACACCCACGACTGGGTTGGGCCGTGCGGCCCATTACCTCCTTACCTATTGATTTGACCACACTTATGTGTCAGGTTTAGGAATTAATCATGAATGTCACAGAATTGATACGACAACTAAGAAGGTCACGAGATGACCTTCTTACCAACTTCCAGGTGCCTTCTCCTATAAATATGGAGACCCTGGGAGTTGATAGGGGTTGGAAAAATAATCTCTTGTAAGAAATACTCAGTAATCAAATACTCAGTATAGATCAATAATATTGACTAGTGGAGTAGAAGGATTTTAACCTTCGAACCACTTAAAAAACGTGTCTTGAGTCACCTCTTTCATCCTCTAAGATCATATATCTATTTCGGTTCACCTTTAGCACTAATCCCTTTCTCTTCTTCTCTTAATTACCTGTTGGCGAAGAACAGCGTCAACAGTTTGGTGCTTTCATTGAGAGCAAGTTCGATTAGTGCTGCTGTAAACATCCAACTATGGTGACTACTCGGTCCAGGCATGGTAACGAGACAGAACAACATGATGGGCAGGAGGCTCATCATACTACCATCCCTGATGAACAAGTTCCTGAAGTCCAGCAGCGGCCAGGAAAACAGCCGGTGGGCCAAGATGATACCGGTAGTTCGGCGCCTCGGCCACCTAATCCGAACCCATGTTATTATACTGCGGTGGAGATGGAGAACGCTCAACTGAGGAGCCAGTTAGCAACAGCTAGCCAGCAAATCCAGGATATCCTGGCCCGATTACCCCCTCTCACAACCGGCGTGAATGTCGAAGAGAGGCAAGGCGAGGGTCCTAAGTCTCGCCGGGGTAACCGGTCCAGGCATAGCCGTTCGGATAGACTTCTGGCAGCCAACTCCACCCCTTCATCACACCATCGAGAGGCAGACTTCGAGGAAATGCCTAGGACCGGACAACAGCAATACAACCGTTCGGTTAGGACATAAACTCCTAGCTCTCAGCCATCCTCGAGGACGCCCAGGAGAGCTCGAGGAAATTCCCGAAGGAGATCCGGGGAGGGCTCGCGACGTCAGCCTGTCCCCGACGACCGTCCTGCGCCTCGTCCAGATCGCCCCGCGCGGGATCAACAGGTTGGCAGGGCCGAAAGGCCCCCACCAAACTTGATCCGTCCAGACGGAACTAGGATCGCCTCCCCAGTCAGGCATCCTCCATCTCCAATCAAATATCCGTCTCCTCCTCGGCCCGTCCGGGACATCCCAGCCTATGGGGGTAGTAGGAGAAACCCGCCATCAGCTGGACCTTCCCGACATAGTAGGGCGCCAGGGGAAAGCTCAGGTCGTCACCACCAAAGGCGGACTCCAAGCCTATCCAGCAGGAGCCACTGGATCGGCGGTCGCCGGAGTGATCTCTCTGGGGGAGACCTGCGTCAGCGGTTAAGTTCGGCACAAAGTCACCAGACCACCCAGGGAGGTGACCTGCGAGATCGCCTCAACTCTCATAGAGGGGACAGAGCAGGAGGAGATGGCCAGGCTCGTTCAGGGGGGTTCTGTCCGGAGTACATAACGGAGGGAATGTCCCAAATAACCTATCTCAAGATAGGAGGGGCAATAACCCACCAAATGTGTACAATGGATCCGGAGCCGTTGAACAGCCCCGGAATAACCAAGGACATCAGGACCAAACCCTCGAGCGCCTGACTCAGATGGAGGAGCTGATGAGGAAGCTCCTATCAGAAAAAGAAAAAGACGAATATGATTCAGGGGACGAGATGGAACTCTTCGCACCCAATATAGCATCAACGGCATACCCATCTGGTTTCCGTATGCCTCACTTGTCAAAGTTCAACGGGGACTGAGACCCGTCGAACCATTTAGGAATGTTCAACACCCTAATGATGGCCCATAACATTGGCCCGGAGCAGCGATGCTTAATCTTCCCTTCCACACTGACCGGACCTTCCAGACAGTGGTTCAAGCAAAGTAAAAGACAGTCAATCAGTTCCTGGAAGATCTTCTCAGCCGACTTCAAAAGGGCATTTCGAGCCTCCCAGGGCGCCCGTGTTCAGCCTGACTCCCTAGCTAACGTGAGGCAGCAGCCCGGTGAGACTCTGAAGGCCTACCTGAGCAGATTCGCGAACGTCGCTGCTCGGGCTAGAGACGCGGATGATAGCTCCAAGCTCATGGCCATGAGAACTGGAATCCTTGTCGGAGGAGACCTATGGAAGGATATACAGAGGAAGGGAGTCAACTCGGTCAACGAATTCCTTAACAGGGCCCAAGAATGGATAAACTTGGAAGAAGCCGAAGCCTCAGCTGCGGGAACCAGCCAGGTTCCCGATCAACCCGCGGGAGTAGGGACGGAGGTCGTGGCAGCGACCCCAAACGTCGCACAGAGCAACCAGCCCGGCGGAGGCAAAAGAAAGGGCAATGGTGAAAACAGTCAGCACGGCCAAAAGAAGAATAAGTCCGTAGATAAGTTTAAGCCTATTTTCACGATGTATACCGAGCTCACCCAGTCCAGAGAGAGTATCTTCTTGGCCAACTCTACTCGAGTCCCTTGGAAGAGGTCGGAGCCATTGAAGCACCACAAGGGAAAGAGAGACACTTCCAAATTTTGCCGTTTTCATAACGACATCGGCCACAATACTGACGATTGTAGGCATTTAAAAGATGAGATCGAGACTCTCATCCGAGCCAGCCCCTTGGCTCAATACTCGCGGAACAGGGTCCCAGCGAGTCGACCTGCTCCAGAAGCCCCAGCCAGTCAGCCCGGGTCTCGGGTAGATCAGGATGTCCCTCCCCCTGTGGTCGGAGGAGAGATATCCACCATCTCTGGAGGACCGTACATGACTGGCACGAGCAGAGGTGCCCAGAAGAGATACGTGAATGAACTAAAGGCTCACAACAGAGTGGAGTTCGTCCCAGAGCAGCGCCAGTCAAAGCAGCAGCGATTGGAGAGGCAACCAATCATTTTTACGGAGGAAGATGCAGGCCATGTCCAGTTCCCTCACAATGATCCCTTGGTTGTAGCAGTCCAGCTCGCCAACCGGAGAGTAAGGAGGGTACTAATAGACAATGGGAGCTCGGTGAACCTCCTATTCCGATCCACCTTAGAGAAGATGGGTTTGACCGTCGCCGAGCTAAAGGCAACCTCCATGATGCTGTATGGTTTTTCGGGAGAAGGATCAGCGGCGATAGGGATGATCGAGCTGGTGATCACCCTAGGGGAAGAATCTCGGACAGTCTCCAAACTACTCGAGTTCGTGGTCATAGACTGCCCCGCTGCTTACAACGCCATTTTGGGCCGACCTACGCTCATAGCTTTCGAGGCTATCACTTCCATTCGACACCTCGCCATGAAGTTCCCTACTTCAACAGGAATCTGCACTATCCAGGGCGATCAACTCGCTGTCAGGGAATGCTACAGCATTTCCATGAAGGGAAAATCTAAACCCGGGCAGCTGGCTATGGCCATTCTGAGTGAAGAGGAATCTCAGGAACCCTCAGCGGACCCTGAGACTGAAAAACCTCAAAGCGCCAAAGGGGGAAATGTCGCTTTAAGTGAGGATATTGACCCCCGAGTAGGCGAAGACAGATCCGAACTCCAGGCTATTGAGGAGCTCGAGGAGGTGAACCTTGATCCACAAAATCCATCACGGATGGTCAAGCTCGGGAAAAATCTCTGCGGCAAGAGGAAAGCGGAGCTGACTATGTTTCTGCGGGCTAACTTAGACGTATTTTCCTGGTCCCATGAGGACATGGTGGGGATTAGCCCGAGTGTCATCATGCACACGCTACAGCTGGATAAAAGCGTTCCTGCCAAGTCTCAGAAGCAAAGACGTTTAGGAACAACCCGGGCTGAAGCCCTAGAAGAAGAAGTAGCCCGGCTAAAAAAATGTGGCTTTATCCGCGAAGCCAAGTTTCCAATTTGGGTCGCCAACCCCGTGCTAGTTCCAAAGCCCAACAAAAAATGGCGAACCTGCATCGACTTCTCCGACCTGAATAAAGCCTGCCCCAAGGATTGTTTTCCATTGCCAAGGATTGACCAACTGGTGGATGCCACGACGGGGCACGAGCTCATGTCCTTTATGGACGCGTACTCAGGCTACAATCAGATCGCGATGAATCCGGCGGACCAGGAACACACCAGCTTCATGACCCCGACTAATGTCTATTGCTGTTGACTGCGTTTTTAGCCAACGACGTGAGAACGTCAAATACGACGAACCTTCAAGAGAATGTAAACGACAACAGACGGTATAAACAAGAAAAGTAAATAACACAGAATTTTTATAGTGGTTCAGCCCCGATTGTCGGTAATAGCCTAATCCACTTAGAGTTGTGATTTATAAATCTATACTCAAGATCAGATGGACTATGCCAACTGAGTTTCTTCAGTATAAATTGTGAAAATACAAGAATTCTCTCTAATTTCAGCACTTTCTCTCTCTAGAATAGACAGACCCAATTTTATCTCTCTAGAAAGAATAAGCAGAAGGGGCCCCTCTCTCATCTCATAAGCTCTCTATTTATAGAGATGGGATCCTCAACTGATATCCCCTTATAATAGGGATATTTTACTATATTTATTATATTTATATTACAAATAAACATTCAACATTCAAAATGTAACAAACTCCCCATTTGTGGGAAGAATGAGAGATTCCCGCGCATGTTGTTGAAGTTGTATCTGACTTAGTCTCCTCTAGCTAGTTGGTCCACCTCCTACTCGCTACCCATGCAAGGGCTGGTTGAACGTGCATGGTGGTAGGTTGAACGTGCATGGTGGTAGGTTGAACGTGCATGGTGGTAGGAGATGCACTTCTCTCCTCTAACATGCACTCTCCTCTAGCATGCCATGTTCCTCCTTGAACCAATCTCCTTGGCTTCTCCTCGGACTAAGGTGGTCCGAGGCAACCTCCTTGGCACCTCACCTTGAACAACATTGAGGGAACCTCACCTTGGACAATATTGAGGGAACCTCACCTTGGACAACATTGAGGCAACCTTCTTTAGCATCTCCCAAACATGTCCGATCGAACATTGTATAGACTTTCCTTATGAAAGTCTAAGTCTCCATTCTCTTGCATGAGACTCCTCCTCCTTAGCTATTTACCTTGGACACGTTCGAGCCAACACTTAGAAAACCTTGGGAGGCTTGCCTCCTACACACCCTTGGGGTCTCCTAGGACCACACCCTCCTTGGGGTCTCCTAGGACCACCCTCTTAGCCCTCCTAGGAGGCACTCTCCTAGATGCATTCTCCTTAGCCTCCTAGGATGCATTCTCCAATTTTTGGGTATAACATTTGCCCCCCAAGTTTATTATACGATTCCCCTCGTATGATAAACTTTTCTTCTAGCAAAATGCTCTTGAGGTCATCCAAAAGCTCCTATCCGGATGATAACTTTCACATAAACTCCCATGACAAAACTTGTCTTGAACTTGCCTTGTGATTTCTTCAAACTCTATTTTCTTGACGTAATGAAAACATAAGCTCCCTTTGAATATGTTGCAAAATCATCATGGTATAGAGATAGGTCGTTGAATATCCTCGATTTGGTTGCGCTAGGATTAGAATTTTTTTTTTTTTTTTTTTTTTTATTGTGATCCGATCGGACCATGGGTGAATTCCTTGTCTTCTCCTCCGAGGCAATTTCTTGGCTTCTCAGACTAGGGTCCGATCGGGCATATTTTTGCAATCTCCTCGGACCAAGGTGGTCCGAGCCACACATCTTGGAAGTTCACCTCGGACATGTCCGAGCCAAACGCACTAGGCTCCTCCAACTATGTCCGATCGGAGCTTTCATGATATGGTCCGATCGGAGCTTCCACGGCCTTTCCTCGATCTAAAATCTAAGCCAATGACTTGGCTTCTCTTCGGACACGGTCCGATCGAAGCTTGTGTGGCCTCTCCTTGGCCAAAATCTAAGTCCAATCTCTTGGCATCTTCAACCATGCCCGATCGGATGAACACTTTTCTTGGCATCTCCAACCACGTCCGATCGGAAGAACACTCTTCTTGGCATCTCAGATTATGTCCGATCGGACATTGCATACCCTTGGCCAAAAACTAAGTTCATCTTTTGGGTATGCATGGGACTTCTCCTTGGACTTGGTCCGAGCCAACCATCTTGGAACGGATGCACGGTCTCCTCGGACTGAGCTTTCATGACATTGTCCGATCGGACACATGCATTAGGCTCCTTGGATATGCTCGGCCTGCACCATGCAAAACATGGTCTCCTTGGATGTGATCCGATCGAATGCAGGCACTCTCCTCGGGTATGGGTCCAAGGAAATCACTTTGGCTCTCTTCAGACATGTCCCAGCTACATATTTTTGGAAGCCCAAACTAAGGTCCGATCGGACTCTTTGTGGCTTCTCCTTGGACCATGTGATCTGAACTAATCTCCTTGAAGCTCACCTCGGATAGGTCCGAGCCAAGCACTAGGATCCTCCATCCATGTCCGATCGGACATTGCGTGACCTCGGCCAAAATCTAGGTCCTTTGGCGTGGTCCGAGCCATCTTTTTCTTGCCATCTCCTCGGACCAAAATGGTCCAAGGCACCTCTCCCATGGCATGTCCGATCGGACATGACACCCTTCTCCTCGGACCAAAGTGGTCCGAGCCTATCTCTTTCAAGCAAGGTCCGATCGGACCCTTGGCACACATGGGTGAGCTTCTCTCGAACTTGTCCGATCGGAGCTTTCCATTTAGGGACTCCTCAAGTTAAGGTCCGAGCCAAGCATTTTGGAGCTCACCAAGCTTAAGTCCGAGCCAATTCCTTGGCACACATGCATGACTCTCCTCGGACATAGTCCGATCGGAGATATTCAACATGGTTCGATCGGAGATATGCAACATGGTTCTCACGGCCTTTCCTTGAACCAAGGTCCAAGCCAATGTCTTGGCTTCTCCTCGGACATGGCCCGAGCCAAGCATTTGGCTCCTCCATCAAGGTTCGATCGGGTACTTTGTGGCCTCTCCTTGGCCAAGATCCATCTACTTGGACGCAGCTGGGCTCCTCGGACTAGATGCATCTCCTCGGACAAATGCTCCCCATTCCGATCGGATATAATGTAGCTTCCAACCACTCAAGTGTGTTTCTCCTCCTCAGATGCAGCACCTTAGGCACCAATATTTCTGGGCCTAGATCCTTGGACGTAGGCGAGATGCCCCTTGGATCAACATGCATCCGATCGGCCGTCTCAAGGTATGCTTTGACATCACATTTTTCAAACACTTTAAGCATCTGTATTGATCGTGAGCATGGTCAAACAGGCATAAGTCGTGTTGACATGAATGCAATGCAATGCATGGAACAGTAACCAGCCTTTTAAGCATGCACATCCGATCGGACATAGGCAGCATCCCCATTTGGACGCTTCTCCTTGGAACTAGACACACCTTTCGGACCAAACATGGTATACTCCATGCTATAATTTTTCCAAACATTTCACCTTTAGGCACTCTTAGGACCTTTTAAGAAAGACCATCGAAGCACCTTTGTTCGAGCCTCCCAAAATTATTTTGAGAGATTGATTTTTCTCAATAAATCTTGGTGGAAACTTGACTTCTCCTCCCAAGGAGAAATTTTCACCATGTAGCATTTATTTTGCACGTATTTGTTTGATTTACTCCAGGGAAGTCGATTGGTGATACATGCTTAGCCTACCAGGGAAGTTGTATCTGCTCTCCTGAGCAAGAAAACTTTGCACCTGGTGAGCTAAACTTGTAGCTGTTGGCATTTAGACTTTACTTCTCCTTGTTAACTTAAAACATTCTAAGTCTCCTCTAGACTTAAAAAGTTATAAGTTTTTTGTGAAGAGTAAAGTCACTCTGGTGTATGCCTTAGATTTTCGCATGAGTACTTAGTTTTCTAACTTAGAAATTCTAGACATTTCATAAGTCCATGCTAAGTATACTTTCTCACACTCTTGTTGCTCTAACATTTTATGAGCATGATGTTTATGGTCACACGAATATCTGCTCCTAACTTGAAATTTTAAAAATTCCAAGTTACTTAAGCTTTGCCAAGCAAGTTAGCTTAATGGCCTTTTTGGACTTCGAAAATTTACAAGTCAGCCTAAAAACAGATATATTACCTCATGCTCTTATTGCCTGTGTTAAGTTATATACCAGCATACCCCATGTGCCCCCCAGGTGGTTGGAGGTTGAAAGACCCTTAGTCACTTGCTACATGACTGAATCTGTTCGAGCAGTTAACTACTCGTGAAACACATAGGATATATGGAAAATACTCAAGCAGTTGAACACTGCTTGAACACATCGACCAGTTGAACACTGCTCGGATAACTAACACACATGCATATTTGTAGCAAGAATCGACCACGCTGCGCGTAGTCTCTTTTATTACTCGTAAATTAAAAATGACAAAACATGTCTAACAACGAGTCTTAAACAACCAAAATTGTTCAAAATAAAATGTCTGGTTAACAAATAACCAGTTCATACACCAAACTTAAATAACAAGTCTAAAAAACTCGAAATCAAGCTACCACTCTGAAAGCGGTATTTAAAAATAATATCTCCTTCGACGCTCTATGTGCACGCCACTCCAACGATTCCTGCTCCTAGCACTCCTCCTCAGCATACTCCTCCTCTTGCTTCGTTGCTCTCCTCAGCTAAGGGTGGACCTCCACATATAGTGTCTACGGTGAAGTCCACGGGTCCAGGCTGCAAGGGTGGAGATTTTTGTCGCTTGAATCCGGAGTTGCTTCTACCTCCTTCTCCTTGGGGTGTCTCTGCTCGGTACTTCTTCAACTTGCCCGACCGGAGAAGAAATTCTATCTCGTCCTTGAGGTGGTTGCATTCATTTGTGTCGTGACCATAATCTTCATGGAAGCGACAATACTTGTTCATGTCTCTCTTCCTCATCTCTCTCCTGATGGGTGGAGGCTTCTTGTAAGGAACCTCCTCTTGACTAGCAAGATATATCTCTGCTCTACTGGTTGAGAGAGTGGTGTAGTTGGTGAATTGAGGCTCATACTTGGTTGGCTTCTCACTTGAATCCATCTTTGCCTTCTTTTCTTCATGGTGGTCAGACCCATTACTTCTACGTTTCTTTCCACCATCACTAGGAGAGTCAGTTGGTCTGCTTGGGTTGTTTATGCCATTCTCCCCTTTCTCTATCGCATCATCCAAATTCATATATTTTTCCGCCCGGTCAAGAAATTGTTGAAGTGTTGAGATTGGATGGCGATGGATGCTATCCCATAGAGGACTTCGATAAATTATCCCAGCAGATATGGCAACCATCTTCCCTTCGTCTCCTACAGCAGTTGCTCTATTGGCTTCTCTCATGAACCTCTGTATATAGCTCTTTAGAGACTCATCTTTTCTTTGTTTGATATCTGCCAAGTCGTTGGCATAAACTGGTGGAGTCCGGGCAGTGCTAAATTGTCTACAAAACTCCTTCCTGAATGACTCCCAAGAGGTAATGGAGTTTGGTTTAAACCTCCAATACCACTCTTGGGCAGTGTCCGTCAAGGTGGTGGGGAAGACTCTACACCGATAGTCATCACTCACCCCGAGTAGTTCCATCTGGTCCTCAAACTTCCCAACATGTCTTATTGGGTCCGCCTTTTCGGTATAAATTGGCAGTATCGGTGCTTTGTACTTTGCTGGTGGTTGGGCTGCTCTTATTCGAGCAGAGAATGGGCTGCCACTCCGGTAGTCTATCGGATCTATCTCGGAAGGTCGCTTCGACAAACCTTGCACTGCAGCTGCTAGCATGTCAAGCTGGGCTTGGATAGCTGGTGCAACTGATGAGATTCCAAGGTTTTGACCGCCTGGTCGGGCATTACCATCTGGCACGCCACCGTCAAGTATTTCTAATTGACTGGTAGGACGGTCCAGATTTTGCCCTTCGACCGGGACGGTCCTCCTCTTGTTGGTGATAACGTCCCTCAGATCCTTCTGAGAAGCATGCTCTCCTACCCGATCAAACACCGTACTCTTCGATTTCCCAGTGGGCTTACTACGTGGGACTTCATCTCTCCTGCTACGCCGCTGGTCGGGGTGCAATGGAGGCTTCTTGGCACGCTCTGGGCAGTGTTCTCCTCCTTGTGGGTTGTGGCCCTCCTTTTCCTTGGATTGGCTGGTTGGATGACTATCAGCCTCATCCCCACCATGCCTATCTTTGAACTGAGAGGTCCTCTTCTCTCTAGGAGATTTATTTTGCTCCTGCCCAGGTGGAGTCTTTTTACTGCCCGATCGGTGACTTCTGGAGGGGGTTCTAGAGTGCTCCCCTTGGGTTGAGGTAGTGTGCGATCGAACTCCATCTCCCTCACTAGGTGGGTTATTACCACCCCTCCTTGGTCTATCATTACTCCTACCACCAGCTTCTGTGGTCCTTGCTCCTGGAGTGGTTGCCCCTCGTGCTGTAGCTTGGGCATTGGCCTGGGCCAACTTGGTAGCAGCCTCCAAAGCAAGCGCTGCTTCACGATGTTTCTGGTTGACCTCCTCCTGTTGTTGTCTGAGCTCCTCACTTCTAGCCTCCATATCGCGTTTTTGCTGCTCTAAGGCAGCTCTCTGCCTAGCCATCTCTTCAGCAAACGCCTCTTGCCTAGCGTGGAATCGTGCCATCTCCTCCTGGAAGGCCCCCATGGTCTCTTGGAGCTCTTCAACTCCTGGAGTCACATCCTCAAGCATGACCCTAGGTTCATTCTCATGATATTGTGGGCAAGGACCTTCAGATCTAGCAGGTTCTTTAGAGGAGTTCGTCCTCTTGGAAGCAGCAGTGGTGTTCTTAGGCGCCATCTTGCTTCAGGGACCGTCTGTTCTTCTCTTCAGGCTCTCAATGAAAGCACCAAAATGTTGACTGCGTTTTTAGCCAACGACGTGAGAACGTCAAATACGACGAACCTTCAAGAGAATGTAAACGACAACAGACGGTATAAACAAGAAAAGTAAATAACACAGAATTTTTATAGTGGTTCAGCCCCGATTGTCGGTAATAGCCTAATCCACTTAGAGTTGTGATTTATAAATCTATACTCAAGATCAGATGGACTATGCCAACTGAGTTTCTTCAGTATAAATTGTGAAAATACAAGAATTCTCTCTAATTTCAGCACTTTCTCTCTCTAGAATAGACAGACCCAATTTTATCTCTCTAGAAAGAATAAGCAGAAGGGGCCCCTCTCTCATCTCATAAGCTCTCTATTTATAGAGATGGGATCCTCAACTGATATCCCCTTATAATAGGGATATTTTACTATATTTATTATATTTATATTACAAATAAACATTCAACATTCAAAATGTAACAAACTCCCCATTTGTGGGAAGAATGAGAGATTCCCGCGCATGTTGTTGAAGTTGTATCTGACTTAGTCTCCTCTAGCTAGTTGGTCCACCTCCTACTCGCTACCCATGCAAGGGCTGGTTGAACGTGCATTGTGGTAGGTTGAACGTGCATGGTGGTAGGTTGAACGTGCATGGTGGTAGGAGATGCACTTCTCTCCTCTAACATGCACTCTCCTCTAGCATGCCATGTTCCTCCTTGAACCAATCTCCTTGGCTTCTCCTCGGACTAAGGTGGTCCGAGGCAACCTCCTTGGCACCTCACCTTGAACAACATTGAGGGAACCTCACCTTGGACAATATTGAGGGAACCTCACCTTGGACAACATTGAGGCAACCTTCTTTAACATCTCCCAAACATGTCCGATCGAACATTGTATAGACTTTCCTTATGAAAGTCTAAGTCTCCATTCTCTTGCATGAGACTCCTCCTCCTTAGCTATTTACCTTGGACACGTTCGAGCCAACACTTAGAAAACCTTGGGAGGCTTGCCTCCTACACACCCTTGGGGTCTCCTAGGACCACACCCTCCTTGGGGTCTCCTAGGACCACCCTCTTAGCCCTCCTAGGAGGCACTCTCCTAGATGCATTCTCCTTAGCCTCCTAGGATGCATTCTCCAATTTTTGGGTATAACAATTGCTATAAGGTCATGCCGTTCGGTCTGAAGAACGCCGAAGCTACCTACCAAAGGCTAGTAAATAGAATGTTCGCGGACCAGGTCGGTAAAAATATGGAAGTGTATGTTGATGACATGCTAGTCAAGTCAAAGACTGCCGATAACCATGTTTCCGACCTGAAAGAATGTTTTAAAATACTACGAGAATACGGCATGAGGCTCAATCCCCAGAAATGCACTTTTGGAGTCGCGTCAGGGAAATTCCTGGGGTTCATAGTCAATACCCGAGGAATCGAGGCAAACCCCGATAAGATTCGGTCACTGCTCAAGCTTCCTTCGCCCAGGTCGCGGAAAGATGTCCAAGGCTTAACAGGAAGAGTGGCAGCACTCAACCGGTTTATTTCCAAGTCAACTGATAAGTGTTTGCCCTTCTACAATCTGCTCCGAGGAAACAAGAAGTTTGAATGGATAGTAGAATGCGAAAGCGCATTCCTCGACCTGAAGGCACATCTGGCTGAACCGCCCGTTCTATCCAAACCCAAGGCAGGAGAGCCTCTTTTTCTCTACCTGGCTGTCACTGAGGATGCAGCTAGTGCCGTACTGGTACGAGAAGAGGACCAAGTTCAGAAGCCAGTCTATTACATCAGCAAGAGACTTCTCGGGGCAGAATCATGATACCCACTGATGGAAAAATTGGCATTCTGCCTAATCATGGCCTCGCGAAAGCTCAGGCCGTACTTCCAATCTCACTTAGTACACGTCATGAACGATCAGCCTCTAAGGCAGGTTTTGCAAAAACCTGAAGCATCGGGACGTTTGTTAAAATGGGCGGTCGAACTCAGTCAGTTCGAGATTTTCTACACTCTACGAACTGCTATAAAAAGTCAGGCCCTCGCCGATTTTGTGGCAGAATGCACGGGATTTCAGGAGAATCCAGCAGAGGGCTCATCTCAGGTCACCTCGCCCCAATCGTTGTGGAGGATCTTTGTGGATGGTTCATCCAACGAGAACGGCTCCGGGGCCGGAATCATTCTGATATCCCTCGAGGGACATAGATTCCACTCGGCGCTAAGGTTCGGATTCAAGGCCTCCAACAACGAGGCGGAGTATGAAGCTTTGTTGGCCAGGCTGAGGATGGCCAAGGAATTAAAGGTGAGCTCCGTCCAGTGCTTCAGTGAATCCCAACTCGTGGTAGGCCAGGTTATGGGCGAGTATCAGGCGCGGGGACCCAAGATGGCCGCCTATCTGGCAAAGGTAAAAGCCGAGATGTCCGCATTTGAGCGAGGATCGATCGAAAAGATACCTCGGGAACAGAACGCTAATGCTGATGCTCTTGCCAAGCTCGCCACCTCGGGAGAGACGGAGACCTTGGGGTTGGTGCCAATAGAATTCTTGGAAATACCAAGTATAGAAGAAGACCGGGCGAAGGTCGAGATGGTCGACGCCAGGCCGACCTGGGTGACCCCCATTCTTGAATATCTTGTCGAGGGCAAGCTGCCTGAAGGGCGTAAAGATGCACGGCAAATCCTGTATCAAGCTCCGAGATATACGATAGTCGATGGGGTTTTGTACCGACGTGGGCATTCCCTACCTCTCCTCCGGTGAGTTCTTCCAAGTGAAGCGAAGGCCATCCTGCAGGAAGTTCACGAAGGATTCTACGGAGACCACACCGGGGGGCAGAGCTTGGCCTTAAAGGTTCTCAGGCAAGGGTATTACTGGCCAACTCTGTCCAAAGACTCGATCTTGTACGTGAAGAAGTGCGACAAGTGCCAGCGATTCGCTACAGTTGCTCGAGCTCCTCCGGTCGAGCTGAAGATGATCTCGTCCCCATGGCCGTTTTCCGTTTGGGGGATAGACTTGGTTGGCGCCCTCCCCACTGGAAAAGGCGGGGTCCGTTACGCCATGGTAGCCATTGACTACTTTACTAAGTGGGCTGAGGCAGAGCCGTTGGCAACGATAACGTCCAAAAAGGTGCTTGACTTCGTGGTTAAAAGCATCATCTGTCGCTTCGGCCTGCCCAAGAAGATCGTCTCTGATAACGACACTCAGTTCGACAGCAACTTGTTCACCGAGTTCTGTGAAAGACATGGGATTGTGAAAAGTTTCTCCTCCGTGACCTATCCTCAGGCTAATGGCCAGGTCGAAGCTGTCAACAAGACCCTAAAGGCGAGCCTCAAGAAAAGATTAGATGAAGCGAAGGGGGTCTGGCCAGAGCAGCTCCCCCAGGTCCTATGGGCATACCGGACCTCGCATCGGACTCCTACGGGTCATACTCCCTTTTCCTTAACCTTTGGGAGTGAGGCAGTCCTCCCCGTGGAGATAAAGGTTCTTTCGCATAGAGTCCAGTCTTATGACCAAGATCGAAACCATGAGCTCCTGTGGCATTCCCTCGATCTAGTTGAGGAAAGGCGAGAGGATTCGCAACTCCAGCTCGCCCATTATCAGCAGAAAATCACCCGCTACTTCAACACCAAGGTCAAAAACGCGCCTTTAGCATAGGCGACTTGGTCCTGAGGATAGTTTTCCTCGCCGGTAAAGATCCCAAAGATGGAGTTTTGGGACCGAACTGGGAAGGACCATATCAGGTCGTCGAAGTCATCAAGGAGGGAACTTATAAGTTAGCTCGACTTGATGGAGGGGCGGTCCCGCGGACTTGGAACGCCATCCACTTAAAGAGATACTATCAATGATCCACTTGTAAGGCCTGGAAGGCCACTTTTTATGTATTAATGAAAATCAGCTTGTTACGCATATTTGCAAGTATAATCTTAAAGTAACCACGAAAGACCCTTTCCCAGTTACTTGGGGGGCATATGGTACCTGGATATAACCAGGTCTCCTTAACGACTTAGATGTTGATTCTTATCGATTGACCGTTGTTTTCTTAAAAACGCGAGATATTGATAAGGGTTAACGCTAACCAAGTCCTATCCTGGTTTTAACCGGGTCATAAAACTTAGAAGTTAATTTAAGTCTATTGATCGTTGTTCTTCTTAAAGAGCTCGAGATATGGATAAAAGTTAACACGAACTAAGTTTTCAAATTAAGTTCCTGGTTTTAACCGGGTCATAAAATTTAGAAGTTGATTTAAATCTATTGATCGTTGTTCTTCTTAAAGAGCTCGAGATATGGATAAAAGTTAACACAAACTAAGTTTTCAAATTAAGTTCCTGGTTTTAACTGGGTCATAAAACTTAGGAGTTGATTTAAATCTATTGATCGTTGTTCTTCTTAAAGAGCTCGAGATATGGATAAAAGTTAACACGAACTAAGTTTTCAAATTAAGTTCCTGGTTTTAACCGGGTCATAAGACTTAGGAGTTGATTTAAATCTATTGATCGTTGTTCTTCTTAAAGAGCTCGAGATATGGATAAAAGTTAACACGAACTAAGTTTTCAAATTAAGTTCCTGGTTTTAACCGGGTCAAAGAACTTATAAGTTAATTTAAATCTATTGATCGATGTTCTTCCTAAAGAGCTCGAGATATGGATAAAAGTTAACACGAACTAAGTTTTCAAATTAAGTTCCTGGTTTTAACCGGGTCATAAGACTTAGGAGTTGATTTAAATCTATTGATCGTTGTTCTTCTTAAAGAGCTCGAGATATGGATAAAAGTTAACACGAACTAAGTTTTCAAATTAAGTTCCTGGTTTTAACCAGGTCAAAGAACTTAGAAGTTAATTTAAATCTATTGATCGATGTTCTTCCTAAAGAGCTCGAGATATGGATAAAAGTTAACGCGAACTAAGTTTTTAAAAAAATTGTAACCGAAGTGCGAAAAGGCAAGAAAAAGCATAAATTAAAAACGTCAAAGCAAATTGTCTCGAGGTGAAAACACCTCATGCAAAGGTTACATAAAAAAATACTTAAAAATATTCAAGGGAAAAAGAGACAAAACGCCCTAAGCTCCGTCAGATGGCCCCTGGGAGGTCGCTGTCTCACCCTGCTCCACCGCGCCAGAGCCTTCCCCAGTCTCTGAAGGCGGCGCCTCTTTGTCAAGGCGAGCTTGGAACTTCACCAGCAAGCGCGCCCAGAGACTCGGTGACATGAAGGAAAAGTCAGCCTCCGAATTGTAGACCCAGCAGTGATAGA
This sequence comes from Humulus lupulus, assembly GCF_963169125.1. Classification (NCBI taxonomy): domain Eukaryota; kingdom Viridiplantae; phylum Streptophyta; class Magnoliopsida; order Rosales; family Cannabaceae; genus Humulus; species Humulus lupulus. Next base: position 150,636,693 of record NC_084800.1, on the reverse strand, counting down.
ACAGATCTTCCATGGACTGCTCCGAAGTGGTCCGTTCGGCCTGGATCTCAGTCTTCGCGGCCTCGAGGTCTGTTCGCGAGGTGGCAAGGGAGGTCTCGAGCTCTTGGACCTTCGAGCGGGTCTTCTCCAACTCGGCCTTCGAGGTCGCCAAGGCATCTTTAGTCGCCTTAGCCTCCTGAAGAGAGGCCTGGTGCTCGGTCCTCATATCCTCGAGCTGAGTTTTGGCCCTGACGATGCTCTGGTGAAGAGCGACGACGCCCTGCGAGAAATGAAAGATAAATTGCCTTAGAGGAAAAATAGGGCAAAGTGTAATGGTAAAAGCTTTAAGAGAACAGGGCAGCTTACCGTTAGGGTCATGCCCATTGAAGACTCCATTACGCCAACCGGGCTCATTGTCTCAATGGCCCGGAGCTCCTTCTCGGAGAACTTGTATATATGGCTGACGGCGTAGTTCGCCGACTCATATACCGTTCCCCGGAAGGCCTCTGGGATCTTCTCTAGATCCTGGGGATTGACTGGGATGCGTACATCAGAGGCCACCACGGCCGAAGTCCTGAGCTCCGTTCCTGCGTCCTGGGTGGCGGCTGGAGCTCGCGGAGGTGGTGGAGGCATTTGGCCTGCTCCTGCAGCAGGGAGAATCGCTCCCGCGACCTGGTCTGCCGGGATTTTCTCCTTCTCCTTTGCCGGAGACTTGGTGGAGACCCCAGCGGCGCTCTTGGACCCCCGGAGCCTTTTTAGTCTTGGCCCAGCTGAGGGGTTCCCCCCGAAGACTGCGCCTCGCAAGCTCTCCTCGGGCTGAGATATCTCTTCTGTCAAAACAAAAACATGGTTAGTACATGTTAGCAACCATACAGAGACAAAGACAAAGGGTTAAAGGTAAAAAGTATGCGAATACTAAGGGAGCCCTACCCCCCGAGCTGGAAGAAGAACCTAAGACGATTACTTCCTGAATTGGCGCAAGTTCTGGGTCCGGGTCTGACTCAGGGCTAGATTCTCCTACGTACTGCCTAAGCCCCGGAGCTAAGATACCACTCCGGAGGGATGGCCATGAACGGAGGTTGGTCCCGTACTCCTCGGATAGGATCGACCTAAAGGCTAGGGTGTTATCTACTACTACGGTACCCCTAGGTTGGCTTTCTTGGTAGTCCAACACGAGCCGATCGATGCAGTGGAGCAGGGTTGTGTCCAGGTCCGGATCACTTCGGTGACGATGGACGAGCTGTCGGGGGTTGAATCTAGCTAGCCGGGGGTCGACAATGGCCCTATCTAAGTTCCTAAATATGTAAAGGTTACCTTGGCCCGAGGGACCCGCGGCTGCTCCGGACTGGATCCTCTCTTCGTCTGTTATCTGGGCGACCTCCAGCGCCCGCTTCCTGCTCCTCACAAGTGGAGTCTCGTCCTCCTCGTCCTCGTCCATCGCGACCTCCTCCACGATGATGGGCATAGAGGAGCGAGCTGGGGGAGGCCCCCGAGGCCTCCTTAGATTCAAAGTCTGATTTGGGAAAATTAGCTTACAAGCCACCATCGTCTCATCCGTCACGAGCACCCGGTAGTCCTTCTCACTGGGGGGCAAGCCCGCCAATATCTCGTATTGACCCCGAGGGTCGCAGATTTCTCTGTCATCGCGAAGATAGCTGCAGGATTAATCCAAGTTAGAAAGGGACACAGGAATTGTACGAAATCTAACCTATGAGCTAAAGATAAAAAGAACTTACGAGGACGATTGAAGTAGTGGTGCTCGCAGTTCCGGAACCCAGTTGACATGAAGAACTGGTCCTTAAATTCATTAGGGTGGCTGGGCAGCTCGATGACCGCTGCCGTATTGGGAAACCGGGTTAGATAGTAAAACCCGTCGCCTCGCCCCCGCTGGTCCGGGCTGGCTTTGAGGCAGAAGAAATATAAAATTTCTGCAGGAGTGGGGACCTCCCACTCGTGCTTCTGGAAAAAATACCTCAATCCTGCCAGCAGACGGTAGGAGTTGGGGGGGAGCTGAAATGGGGCTAACCCCACGTAGTTGAGGAAATTAGCAAAATATTGATCAAGTGGAAGGAAGGCCCCTGCCTTAAAATGTTCACCGCTCTAGGCCACGAACGACTCGTCGAGCGGGGCATAGCTCCGCTCGCCATCTGAAGCAGGTCGGGCCACTACGGATGCTTTCCCCAGGGCGATGTTGTGGTAAAGGAAGATTTTGTTAATCTTCACCTGGTCGGTGATCTTTGAGACGATCCTCTCCGCCTCAAAGAATGCATCAGGAGCCACCTCGACTTCTTTCTCCACTGCCGGTCCGAAGCGGGGGATCGGGGAGCTAGGCATCGCCGCCTTTCCTCTGTCCTGCTGGGAGGCCGAGCTACTGACGTTCTTCTATGGGAAATTCATCTTTGGAGCCATCTGGTTGCCTAATGAACAAAAGAAAACATTTCAGAAAAGGCGACCCAAGCATGAGGAAAAAGCAATTATTATTTGCACGAGCTGAGGTAAGCCCAGCCCGTGGAGAGTGGGACCACGTGGTTCGATGAACACGCGCCTGTGCTCCCAACAGATCCCCGATTCCTCGGGATTCGTGTGTCAGGAGGGTCAGGATAGAATTTTCCTTGGGGGGGAAGTTTCAGTAGGCAGAAAATTGCAAAACCGCCTGTGAGGCGTGTTCCCTAAGCTACCCGGTTTTGCACCCAAAATTACCAAAACTCCTACCCAGAAAATTTTCCCCAGAGAAAGCATCCTAAAACCCATACTCTAAAATGGTTTCCTACAGCAAAGATACCCTAACCTAAAAAGGGCTTTCACCCTCCGTATCCACAAAACCCAGTAAAACCTTGCATGCGGCTACAGTAAAATTTTTACCTATGCTACAGTGGCATATATTTTCAAAACGCACATGGTCAGGAAACTTACAGTGTGTGGCTGGGAGGTGGATGGAGGTGTCGCCTTGGTAAAAGATTCGTCGGTGTATTGGCTTCCAAAGCTTTGAAGAAATCCGTGCGCCTAAGCTTCTTGAACGCTGAAAGTAGCAGTAACAGAGTAGAGGGTTTGTTCTTCTGAGATTAAGAGAGAAGAAGAAGAGAAATTTGAAAAATTTCGAATGAAAGGGTGGCCCATGCATAGGGTGGCCACCCCTTTTTATATACGTAAAGGATCACGTGTAGAGGGCCGTTGGATGGCCCTGATGAGGGATCCGAGGCCCTCCACTCGAAATACGAAACGACGGCTAGGCATAGGCTAGGCCATTAAATGCGGTTCTCGTAAGACGTACCGTCACCACCCACGATGTTCCACGTATCAGGCACCTGCGTAAAAAGTGGAATACGAAGAGTTCATGGGGAAGTTTGAAAGCCCCTGCTGTGGTCTTATATACAGCGTGATATACCATGAGCAGGAGCTTGGGGGGCAGATGTACGCCCTGATTTTCCCACGGGCTGATTAGCAAGCCGAGCTTCGGCCTAACCATGATTACCTCATGATCATCCCCAGGGCTGGAGCTTCTGTCGAGGAAGCCTCAAGAGCTCGCCTTCACCGCCCAAGGCCGGGGCAGGGATCCCGAAGGCCGAAGACCGAGCTAAGTATGAAGCTCGTGGTACGAGCTGGATATGGAGGCTGTGACCCTTTGTGAAGTCAACACATGCAAGGTAAACGTGCATATATCAGGCATCACGTGTCTGATATCCCCCTGACTTCTCGGACACGCAGCAGGAATGTGCGTGTTCAGACACCCACGACTGGGTTGGGCCGTGCGACCCATTACCTCCTTACCTATTGATTTGACCACACTTATGTGTCAGGTTTAGGAATTAATCATGAATGTCACAGAATTGATACGACAACTAAGAAGGTCACGGGATGACCTTCTTACCAACTTCCAAGTGCCTTCTCCTATAAATATGGAGACCCTGGGAGTTGATAGGGGTTGGAAAAATAATCTCTTGTAAGAAATACTCTGTAATCAAATACTCAGTATAGATCAATAATATTGACTAGTGGAGTAGAAGGATTTTAACCTTCGAACCACTTAAAAAACGTGTCTTGAGTCACCTCTTTCATCCTCTAAGATCATATATCTATTTCGGTTGACCTTTAGCACTAATCCCTTTCTCTTATTCTCTTAATTACATGTTGGCGAAGAACCGCGTCAACACACTAAATATATAGAATATTATGTTAAATATTTAGAATATTCTGTTACAGTTAACAAAACAAACCGTTAAAACTAAAAAATTTCGTTATCTACACACTTTTTATATATATTAAGTAAAAACAACGTGCAATACATGTTTTCTTAGTTTTAAAATTGTAAACATTGCTTATAATTTTAATAAAAACTGATTCTCTATTTTTTTAAGAATATATATATATATGATAGAATGAATTATAATTATATAATATATTTTATATCAATAATCTCTGCATATATGACATCTAAACATAACGTTGACATAAATATATATTTACACAACTACATGACATATATATAAAATACAATAATATTTAAAAAGAAATTAATAATAGAAATAAAATAAGAATAGAAAAAGTCATAGTGTAGATAATAGTATATATGCATCAACTATTTTTAGTTTCTAATATATCTCACAATGTTCTTTGGTTAATTTGATGAAGAAAAAAAGCTCCAATCACTTGATAAAAAATAAACTATCACACAAATTTATAAGATAAAAAAATGATATGTATGTCTTTATTATTTTTAAATTAATATGATTTAAGTACTTAAATTATCATAAAATATCTTAAAAATATCCTATTTTAACTAATTAATTAATTTTTGTTTAAGTTTATGTTTGTTCTAGTTTTTAAATTTGGCAGTAGCAACAAAAGATTATATGTTATATGTTTAATATAATATTAAGTTTGATTAAATTTTATTTAAGTTATAAAATGTATGGTTTTATTATTTTTAAATAAATATCATTGTAAAATATCTCAAAAATATCATTTTTTTAATTTGTTTAATTATTTATTTATTTAATTTTATTTAAGTTTAAGTCAAGTTTATAATCTACTGTTAAATATAAGAATATTCCATTAAAGTTAACTGAAAAAAAATAAAAAATTGTTAAAACTAAGAATTTCCGTTATCTACACACTTTTTATATAGAAGAGATATAAATATATAGATTTGAAAAAGAAGAATTAAAAAAATGTGAAAAAATTAGAAAATTGAAAGAGTGTTTTGGAGCAATTTTAGAGTACTACTTCATCTCCTTTGTGCTCTCATTTATATAAATATATAGATATAGATAGATTTTTTTTTTTTAAATTAGATAGTTTTGTTTTGAATTCAAAGTATATATCGTTGAAATAAAATTATAAATATATAAATTTGAAAAAGAAAATCATAAATATATAAATTTGAAAAAGAAGAATTAAAAAATGTGAAAAAATTAGAAAATTGAAAGAGTGCTTTGGAGTAATTTTAGAGTGTCACATCATTTATTTGGTGCTCTCATTTATATAAATACTAGATGCAAGCAACGTGCAATCCATATTTGCTTAGTTTTATTTATAGAATTTATTAAATTTGTATCATTGTCATATAAATTTCAAATAAATAAACAATGTTATATATAAAAGAATGACAAACATATTAAATGAAAAATTAAACCAAAATATTGTTTATGATTTATTTTAAAAATATATATATAAATGATAACTTTTTTTTAACATAAATGACCATTTTTTAATAAAAATTAAGATTATGTATTATATATTATTATTATAATGATATTTTATAATATTTAAATTTATATTAATAAAAGTATTAAATATGTAGTCTTGTATTAAAGATTAATATGTATGCATGCTTGTATTGTTGAAGTATGCATATCCATATTTGTTTCTGTATCAATATCCAAATACCTGGTTCAGGGCTTGACTTATCAGTCAAGGACGAAAATAGCGCGTTGCACGTTGGTCGAAAGGCTTAGGCCCAAATCAGCAATGTACTATTAAGTAGACCAACCCAATGGTTGATGGAAAACAATAGTGTTTGGCTAGCTCTATGGTTAGTTACCCAGAGCTAAGGGCGAGGCCCCCATGTGACTCTATGGTCACATAGCTAGGGCATAGGGCCCCGGGGTTGACTCTATGGTAAACTACTCAGGGCAACGACCCTAGAGTGGTCTAGTGACCATTTATTTTTAATTGTATGCCTGTATGAGTAGGTTATTACTGTTGGACATATTAGATTAGTATTTGGAGATCTGTATTCTTTGTTCATCCACATGTTTAATTTTCTTGCTGTGCCTCGGCTCACGGGTGCTTCGTGGTGCGGGTAAGGGAAAAGGAAAGCTTGACCATCAATGAGTTGGAGAGCTTTAGTGGCGGCGCGTACATATGCAACTGCTCGTCCACCACATCCAAGGATATCTCAGAGGAACTAGGGTTGCAGTCCTGATTTTGCCGCTTAGGTTGGCCGACTGTAATTTTGATGTATATACACCCTTTTAAATGTTTGTTTGTAATATTTTGGGATCCCATGTACGCAGGAAACTTTTTTTTAAAATAAAAGTCAACAGTTCCTTTGACCAAATTTTTTAACCCTAACCCTTGACTTGACGTTAACCTTAGTTACACGTTTATAACCAAATGACTTGATTAGCAAGTCTAACACAATTTAAAATACACAGTGTAACAGTCCTAGATTAGGAGGACGTTACAACTTGGTATCAGAGTTGCCAAGGTTTAAGGGTTCCTGAAGACTGGTCGGGCGTGTACACTTGCCACTAAAGACAAGCTTGACTCAGGGTTCGGTAACTATTATGTGGTTATGTGTTTAACTGTTTAAATATGATATAAATGTCTCATCTGCGTTCTTGTTTAGGAAGCATGAGATAATCTGATAGGGCTTGGCCCTTAACTACTGCATGAACGATAAAGAACATGCTTATTAGCATTGTTATACTTGTGTAAACGCCTGGACATGTTTATGTGCATCGTTAATTGCTAATGAATGCCAGAAATACTTATTAGCATTGTTATTTACTGATGAATATCAGGATGTGCTTATTAGCACCATGAATGAATATATTACGTGTTGGCGTGCTTATTAGCATTGCACCTATTTGTCTGTCTGTTTGATCTTGGACTGTCAGGCGGCAAGAGGTATGGTTATTACTTACCTAACGACAGATCACTGTAGAGTGGGTTGAATATCAGTATGAATCTTCGAAGGCTAGAGAGGTTGGATGGCCAAGAGTTACAAGCCAGGGAAGGGAATGACTAGGGCCAGGCCCCACCGCCAGCTCTAGAAAACCGGCAATAGGTGCTTCCTGGCATGCAAGCCAGATTAGAGAGGCAGGAAGAAGAGATTCACCTCTTGAGACAGCAACAGGTTCCAGCAGAGAATGCACAGCCTGCGGTATCGACAGTTATATAACCAGAGGTACCAGTGACAAATTGCCCTAGGCAGGGGAGATAGATGAGAACCGCTGTATGAGAGGTTCATGAAACAACACCCTCCAATTTTTGAGGGCAACCCAGATCCACTAAAGGCTGAGCAGTGGATGACCATGATAACCACCATTCTAGACTTTATGAGGGTAGGTGGTAATGAGAGAGTGGCTTGCGCCACTTACATGTTTCGGGAGGATGCCCGAATATAGGGGGAGGTGGTAGAGCAGTAAACACCATGGAGTGGGAGGAGTTTAGAACCTTGTGTAATGAGAAGTACTACAACGACGCAGTTAAAGCTGCGACGGCTGAGAAGTTCAGTAAGTTACTTCAGGGTAACATGACAGTGACTAATTACGCCTTGAAATTTGATAAATTGGCAAAGTTTTTCGGGGATCTGGTGCTCACTGATGGGACTAGAAGAGAGAGGTTTCTCTAGGGGCTACATCCTATGATAGCCCGGGATGTTCGTATTACTACTCTGCCAGGATTGACCACCTATGCACAGGCTGTGGAGAAGGCGTTTACAACTAAGAGCGCAAAAAACAAGATTTGGCGTGAGAATGCAACCAGAAGGGATTCTAGGAGGCCGAGACCTCCATTTACAGGCTTTGGTAGGGGTGGAGGCCCCAGTGACCAAAAGAGGAAGACTCGAGATACAATTTTAGCTACTGGGCCAGATAGGAGGCCACGGGGCATACAGATGGGCCGCCAGGGTGGTAGTGAGACATGGAGAGCATTTCTAGAGTGTAGCCGGTGCAGGAGGCACCATATTGGGTAATGTCGGGCGAAGGCTTGTTTTTTTGTGACAGTGTGGGGCATCTGAAGAAGGACTGCCCAAAAGCTAGAAAGGAAAAGCCGAAGAAGGTGGACAGCCTAATGCCAGCTCGGGTGTTCACCTTGACCCAGGCAGAGGCTAGTCCCTCGATGGTTACAGGTCAGCTTTCTAGTGTTGGAACCTTCTATACTGTTTTGATTGATTCGGGTGCTACGCACTCTTTTGTTGCTAGTAGGATTATAGATGAATTGTGTAGACCATGTGACTTTTATCTTGTGGGGTTTGGTGCTATGCTGCCTACCTAGGAGCTAGTGGTTTCCAAGAGATGGGTTAGATCACTACCAGTTACAGTGGGTGGCAGGGAATTATCAGTTGACTTGGTGGAGCTGGTGATGACTGCTTTTGATATAATTCTGGGCATGGATTGGCTAGAGAAGTATGGGGCAACGATAGATTGTAAGAAGAAGATGGTAACCCTTGAGCCCGAGGGTGAGGACCCCTTTGTTTTCGTTGGCACTGTGCATGGACCCCGTATACCTATGATATATGTACTTAGAGCTAGAGACCTATTGCAGTGGGGATGCATAGGATTCTTAGCTAGCATGGTGGATACCACTCAGGTCATGCTAGTGGGACCAGGACAAACCCGATTAGTCTGTGAGTTTCTGGACGTGTTTCCAGAGGACCCGCCACGGTTACCTCCACATAGGGAGAATTAATTCGTGATTGAATTGGCACCAGGGACAGAGCCGGTGTCTAGGGCACCTTACAGGATGGCTCCAGCTGAGCTAAAGGAACTAAAGGTTCAACTACATGAGTTAATAGACTTGGGTTTTATCAGGCCCAGTTTCTCGCCATGGGGCGCACCAATTCTCTTTGTGAAGAAGAAAGATGGTTCTCTGAGGATGTGTATCGATTATAGAGAACTGAACAAGTTGACTATCAAGAACATGTATCCTTTGCCAAGGATTGATGATCTGTTTGATCAGTTACATGGTAGGACGGTATTCTCCAAGATAGATCTTCGATCTGGTTATCACCAGCTAAGGATCAGGGAGGAGGACATACCGAAGACAACTTTTCACACCAGGTATGGGCATTATAAGTTTTTGGTGATGTCATTTGGATTGACTAATGCCCTGGCATCATTTATGGATCTAATGAATAGGGCAAGGATACCTGGATCAGTTTGTGATCGTCTTTATCAATGATATATTGATATATTCTCAGTCAGAAACAGAACACGAGCAACACCTCAGATTGGTATTACAGAGGTTGAGAGAACATAGGTTGTGTGCAAAATTCAAGAAATGCAAGTTCTAGTTGCCACATGCGACTTTCTTAAGTCACATAGTCAGTAAGAATGGGATTATGGTGGATCCAGTGAAGATTGAGGCGATCAGAGATTGGCCAAAACTGAAGAATGCATCAGAGATAAGAAGTTTCTTGGGATTGGCAGGGTATTAAAGATGCTTTGTAGAGGGGTTTTCCAAGATTGTGTCATCACTAACGGAGTTAACACGCAAGAATCAGAAGTTCATATGGTCATACAAGTGTGAAGATAGCTTCCAAAAGCTCAAGAAGAGTTTGATCACCGCTCCAGTTCTTAGTCTTCCTACAGATCAGGACAAGTTTGTAATTTATTGTGATGCCTTGAGGCAGGGCTTGGGTTTTGTTCTTATGCAGACTGGGAAGGTGATTGCCTATGCATCATGTCAGTTGAAGGAATAAGAGCAGAGATACCCCACACATGATTTAGAACTTGCAGCAGTGGTTTTTTCACTAAAGGTGTGGCGGCACTACTTATATGGTGAAAAATGTGAGATATACACAGACCACAAAAGTTTAAAGTACTTTTTTCACTCAGAAGGATCTGAACATGAGGCAAAGATATTGGTTAGAGATGGTAAAGGATTATGATTGTGAGATCCTCTATCACCCTGGGAAGACCAACGTGGTAGTAGATGCCTTATGCCGGAAGGGTCTGGGACAGTTATATAGTGCCAGGAAGATATCAAGAGAGTTAGCTGATAATATGGATAGAGTAGGAATTTAGTTAGTAGTGGGCCAATTACCAACATCACCCTACAATCTACTCTTTTGGAGAGGATTAAGGAAAAGCTTAGATGATCCATAGTTGGGGGATATTAGAGGGGACGTCCTAGCTGGGGTAGCTAAGGACTATACGGTGTCAAGCATGGGCTCATTGAGACACAAGGATCGGATCTGCGTTTTGATGGACACCGAGATCAGACGGGAGATTTTGAATGATTCTCATAGTACCCCTTATTCTCTACATTCGGGCACCACGAAGATGTACAAGGATTTGAAAATTTTATATTGGTGGCTTGGGATGAAGAGAGACGTGACTGAGTATGTGGCAAAGTGCCTGACCTGTCAACAGGTCAAGGCAGAGCATCAGAGGCCAGCAGGGTTGTTACAGCCTCTGGATATTCTGGAGTGGAAGTGGGAGGACATCACGATGGATTTTGTGGTAGGATTGCCAGGGACAGTGGGTCACCATGATTCAATTTGGGTCATCGTGGATCAGTATACGAAATCAGCTCATTTTCTACCAGTGAGGATGAATTACATTGTTGACCAGTATACAGATCTTTATGTGAGAGAGATAGTTCACCTTCATGGGACTCTGAGGTCTATCATGTCTGATAGGGACCCTATCTTTACTTCCAAGTTTTGGGGAAGTTTACAGAGGGTGATGGGTACATAGTTAAAGTTCAGTATAGCTTATCATCCTCAGATCGATGGTCAGTCTGAGAGGACTATCCAGATATTGGAGGACATGCTGAGAGCATGTGTGTTGGACTTTGAGGGGTCCGGAGTAAATACTTTCCTCTGAGAGAGTTTTCCTATAACAATAGCTACCACTCTACTATTGGAGTGACATCTTATGAGATGCTATATAGTAGGAAGTGCAGATCACCTGTTCACTGGGATGAGATGGGTGAAAGGAAATATTTGGGTCTTAAGGCGGTTCAGAGGACCACTGAGGCGAGAAGATTAGAGCTCGGATGCTCGCGTCTCAGAGTAGACAGAAGAGTTATTCAGACCCAAGGTGGAGAAACATGGAATTCCAGGTGTGAGACTATGTCTTCCTTAGGGTTTCACCACTAAGAGGGGTGAAGAGATTCGAGAAGAAGGGGAAGTTGAGCCCTAGGTTTATTGTACCATTTGAGATCCTGAAGAGGATCGGTTAGGTGGCCTATAGGTTGGCCTTACCACTGTCCAGCGTGCACAATGTATTCCATATTTCCTTGATGAGGACATATGTATCAGATGGGACTCATGTACTGAGTTATGAGGACCTAGAACTGGAGACAGATTTGACCTACGAGGAACAACCAGTTCAAATTATAGACAAGAAGGACAAGGTCCTGAGGAACAAGACTATACCTTTAGTTAAGGTATTATGGAGGAATAGCAAGGTCGATGAAGCAACCTGGCAGCTGGAGGCAGATATGTAGACGAAATATCCCCAGCTATTCAGGTAAAATTTCGAGGACGAAATTTCTGTAAGGAGGGGATAGTTGTAACGTCCCAAATTACCTAATAAGGCTTGGGGCCTTGTTTAGGGGGCCTGGATGGCAATATATGGAATTATATGTTTATATGATATATTTGCATATGATTATGTGAGTTATATGATAATATAACTAATTATGCATGTTTAGGAATATTAAATATGCATGTGGGCCCGTTTCTTATTAGAAGGGCAATATTCATAATTTGTCCCGTTATGGGCATAATTGTATATATGTGCATATATGTGATATATGTGAGAGACCACATTATTATGTGGGTTTATTTGGGTTGCTCGGCACGAGACGATCCTAGGGAGCAATTTAGCGGGAAAGTCACAATGGGATCCAATACCCGACTCGGGGCGAGTCAAGGGGTATTTTAGGTATTTAGTATAGTATCGGGTTATCGGGTAATGGGAATGAATAATCGAGGATATATTTGGAATTAGTGAAATTAGGAGGAATTACCAAGTGTTATCCCCAAAATTTGAATACGATGACGTGGCAATAAATGGCTAGGTCAAAGGTTTGAGATTAATCTTGTGATATTACTGACATGAAAATTATTTATCTGGTTTGGAAGTGATCTGACCGACCTGGTAGAATTTCTGTCCGAACGGTAAAGATTTTTGACTGACCAGTCAGTTGTTTTGGCCGACCAGTCATCTGTTTTGGCCGACCAGTCAGTCGTTTTGGCCGACCAGTCATCTTGGAGTCAAGTGTATCCGGTCAGTTAAAAGTTTTGCCTAACTGGAAGGGTGCTTTGGTCGACCAGTCTCACTTTAAGGAGTGAAGTTGGTTGACCAGACAGATCATCATTATGCAGTGGAATTTCAGTAATGACTTCAGCTAGAATTAGTTGTACCCACAGCGGGAATCTCTCAGATTATCCCAAAGAAATCGCATATTGTTGTATTTTAAATTTGATTATTAATTAAATATTGGTTAGAGCAACTGAATTATCCTGATTATGAGGGGTTTCGATTTGTACGATCCTGAGCCTATAAATAAAGAGCTCATGGCATCATTGAAGGGATTCAAATAATGATTTTCCTGAGAGAGCATTTGTATTCTGAGAGGAATCTCGTATTGTTCTTGCATTTACACTTAAGAAACTCAGTTGACATAGGTTCATCTGATCTTAAGTGTATATCTATATATCACAACTCTAAGTGGATTAGGCTATTACCAATATATTGGGGTTGAAACATTATAAAATTATCAGTGTCGTATTTTCTCTTGAAGGTTTATTGTAGTTTTGACATCTACTCGTCGTTGACTAAAATCATGGTCAACATTTTGGTGCTTTCATTGAGAGCCTGAAGAGAAGAAACACACGATTATCGTATTATTATGGCGCCCAAGAATACCAATGTGGCTACCAAGAAGCCAGGCACATCTAAAGAGCCTGCTAGATCAGAAGGTCCTGGACTGCAGGACCCAGAGATTGAGCCCAGGGTCTCTCTCTAGGAGATGACTCCAGAGGTTGAACAACTCCAAGAAGCCATGGGGGCCTTCCAAGAGGATATGGCGTAATTCAACGCTCGACAGGAGTCATTTGCTGAAGAAATGGGTAGACAGAAAGCTGCGTTTGAGCAGCAAAGACGGCAGATGGACGCTAGGAGCGAAGAGATCAGGTGGCGGCAGGAGGAGGCTGATAGGCGACACCGCGAGGCTGCACTTGCTCTGGAGGTGGCTACGCAGTTGACCTGGGCCAATGCCCAAACTGCAGCACGAGGAGCAGCTACCCAGGGAGCAAGGAATACAGATGCTGGTCGAAAAACTACTGACAGAGCCAATTCTCGAGGACCGGATAGAAGCATGAGTAACCCTCCTGATCAGGAAGATGATGGGGTCCGATCTGGCACTACCTCGACTCAAAGGGGGAACTCTAGAACCCCCTCCAGAAGCCACCGATCAGAAACTTCTAGATCAGGGAGTCACCAATCGGGCCGTAAAAAGACTCCACCCAGGCAGGATCAAACCAAGACTCCTTGAGGTAAAGGAACTTCACAATTCAAAGATGGACATGGTCATGATGAGGCTGATAGTCATCACACCGACCGATCGAGGGAAAAAGATGGCAACGACCAACAAGGAGGAAAGGACTACCCAGCACAAACAGGAAGGCCACCACTGCATCCCGGCCAGCAGCGTAGTGGGAGAGAGCACGTCCTGCGCAATAAGCCTTCTGAAAAAACTTGGAGCACAGTGTTTGATCGCCTAGGAGGATGCGAAAGGGATGTTATCAAAGACAAGAGCAGGACCGTCCAGGTTGAAGGGCAAAATCTGAACCACCCTGCTAGCCAAGTAGAAATACTTGACAACAGTGCACCAGATGAAAATGCCCGACCAGGCGGTCACAACCTTGGCACCTCGTCAGTTGCACCAGCCATCCAAGCCCAGCTTGATGCGCTAACGGCCACAGTTCAAGGTTTGTCGAAACGACCTTCTGCAATTGATTTGGTAGACTACAGGAGTGGTAGCCTATTTTGTGCCCGAATCAGGGCAACCCAACCGCCAGCAAAGTATAAAGCACCGGTACTGCCAGTATATACAGAAAAGGCAGACCCCATAAGGCATGTTGGGAAGTTTGAAGACCAAATGGAGCTGCTCGGGGTGAGTGATGACTATCGCTGTAGAGTTTTCCCCACCACGTTGTCCGATACTGCCCAAGAGTGGTATTGGAAATTCAAGCCAAACTCCATTACCTCTTGGGAAAGTTTCAGGAAGGAATTTTGTACATAGTTCAACGTTGCTCGGACTCCTCCAGTTTATGCCAACCACTTGGCATATATCAAACAAGGAAAGGATGAATCTCTAAAGAATTATATATAGAGATTCATGAGAGAGGCTAACTGAGCAACTACTGTCAGAGACGAGGGGAAGATGGTTGCAATATCCTTTGGGATAACATATCAGAGCCCCTTATGGGATAGTATACATCGCAATCCAATCTCAACACTCCAACAATTTCTTGACCCAGCGGACAAGTACACGAAATTAGATGATGCGATTGAGAAAGTGGAGAAAGGTATAAACAATCCAGGCGGATCAACTGATTCTCCTAAGAATGGAGGAAATGGTCAGAATGGCAGAAAGAAACGTGGGAATAACGGGTCTGACCACCATGATGAAAAGAAGGCTAATTCGAGTCCAACAATAAGCCGACCAAGTATGAGCCCCGATTCACAAACTACACAACTCTTTCAGCTAGCTGGGCAGAAATCTATCTCGCCAGTCATCAGGAAGTTCCCTACAAGAAACCTCCACTGATGAGGAAAGAGATATCTAAGAGGGACATGAAAAATTTTTGTCAGTTCCAAGAGATTATGACCATGACATAAACGAATGCAATCACCTCAAAGATGAGATAGAATTTCTTCTCCGGTCGGGCAAATTGAAAAAGTATCAAGCAGAAACAACCCAAGGAGAAGGAGGCAGCAACAATCCTGGGTTCAAACGACAGAGATCTCCACCCTTGCAACCCGGGCGTACAAACTTGGTTGAGGACAGTAACAAAGCAAGGGAGAGATATGCCCAGACACTTCGGCATGAGCGGGAGTGCTAGGATCAGATTTGGTGGACGGAGCCTGATGAGGAACCACTGGAATGGCGAACATCTGAGGATATAGTATCGTTAAAATACCGCTTTCAGAGTAATAGCTTAATTTCAAGTTGTTTAACTTTTTATTTGAGTTTCGTTTATGAGTTGGTTATTTGCTAACCAGTCAATTATTTATTTTTGAACAATTTTTGTTGTTTAAGACTCGTTATTAGACACGTTTTGTCCATTTTAATTTACGAGTAATGAAAGAGACTACGCTCAGCGTGGTCGATTCTTGCTACAAATATGCATGTGTGTTAATTATCCGAGCAGTGTTCAACTTGTCGGTAAAATCGAACAGTGTTCAACTGGTCGATATATTCAAGTAATGTTCAACTGCTCGAATATTTTCTATATGTTTTATGTGTTTTACGAGTAATTAACTGCTCGAACAGATTCGGTCAAGTAGTAAGTGACCAAGGATCTTTCAACCCTCGATCACTTGGGGGGCACATAGGGTATACTGGTATATAAATTAACACAAGCAATAAGAGCACGAGTTAAGATATTTGTTTTTAGGCTGATTTGTAAATTTTCGAAGTCAAAAAAGGCCATTGAGCTAACTTGTTTAACAAAGCTTAAGTAACTTGGAATTTTTCACAATTTCAAGTTAAAAGAAAATATTCGTGTGACAATAAACATTATGCTCATAAAATGTTAGAGCAATAAGAGTGTGAGAAAGCATACTTAGTAGGGACTTATGAAATGTCTAGAATTTATAAGTTAGAAAACTAAGTACTCATGCGAAAGTATAAGGCATACATAAGAGTGACTTTACTATTTACAAAAAAATTATAACTTTTTAAGTCTAAATAGACTTAGAATATTTCAAGTTAGCAAAAAGAAAAAGTAAAGTATACATGCCAACACAGCTCGGTCGTACGAGCAAAGTATTATAAGAAGATAGTTGAGATAAGTGTCTACTAGTCGGATAAGAGACTCTCTGGTCGGCTAAAGTATGATCATTGGTTTGGTAAAATGTTAACAGGTTGATCAACACCATCCTCGGCATCGGTGACGTCCTCCGGTCAAAATGATAAAGCAGGAGAAAAAGGCATAACACCAGCAGGATTGGCTGCCTCCTCAGTGGCCTTTGCCTTGCATTTGGCAAGTTATACTGCCCTGGGCTCCTCTAAGAGAAAGTCGAGGTTGAGGGGCTTGTTCAACTTCCATACCTGGTAGAAGCAGTTGAAACACATCTCCTCATGACGAGCAAGATCGACTTCCTTTTCTCGCTTTAGCTCCTCATTTTCGCAAGTCATTTTCTCCAGATGATCAATTAACATCTTGTTGGTTTGGATTTGTTTCTTGTTATCATCAGCCAACTCTCTTAGAGATCCATCCCGCTCGGCAATGGTCTTCTCCGCCTGCTCGACCTTGGATCGAAGATCCCCTTCAGATGTAGTTAAAGTTTCAATCTTGGCTTGGGCTTCCACCAATCGATCATTTAAGACTTTGATCAATTCCTTATAGTCTACTGCTCGGTGCTGAGCATGACTGATCATGATAAGTGATCGAAATGGATAACAGAGAGTTACTTAAAGTAAAAAAAATTAATAACAAAATGGGATGCCTTGATGATAAAATACTTACACTCATCATTTGGGCAAGCCCCCTTTGCAGGACAACTTCAACACTGAGCCGAGGCAAAGAATCAAAGGTTTGGGTTGTTGTAGCATGGTGTAAAGTGTGGTCAAGCAACTCATTTCAATATCACCAGCAATGCGAAGAGGCTCATTTAAGCTAGCCGAGCGGGTAGGTGTTAAACTAGCAGAAGGAGGAATTGATGAAGGAGTCAACTACGGGATGGTGACAGGCTGGTCAGGTAGTCTCCCCTGACTGGTCGGTATAGCCTTCGCGAATTTTCTTGGAGGGTTTGAGCTACTACCCTCCCCAAGTTTCCTCTTTTGGACAGCGGAAGTGCTGAATTGTCTGAACATATCTGGATTTGCAAAAAAGAGTGAAGCACAAGACTTGTTAGTAAAAATGGGAGACAATATACAAGTAAATGAAAATCTTACTATTACCATATAACTATACAGATTTCATACAATCAGTCTTGAAGGAAGTTATTTATATCAAAACACAAAACTATGGTTACTGATTAGCAGAAAAACCTGAGTTTAGAATTTGATCAAGAAAGTCGTCCTCTTCTTTAGATGACGAGATGACATCTCTATCGAGTCAAGGGTCTTTCCTTTCCCAGGCTTTGTAGGAATGGCACGTCTACGATGGTCCTCTGGAAGGGGTTCCCTAATAATAAGGTCACCTAGTCGGCGTGAGTAGGGAGATGGTTCAGGAGAGAACTGATCAGTCACTACTTCAATGTCAGCGTTTGACTGGTCAGTTGTGTGCGCTTCTTCAGTAGTGCTATCTTCTATGATGTTTTGATTGCTTGGTAACAGCCCCACCAGCTGAAGATTGTCCACAATCACCAACCCTTTGACATTTTTCTCTTTGGTAGACATACTAGCAAGTTCCTCTGCCCGGGAATGCATTTCCCTAGTTGGTGGGGGTTGATTGAAAGGGCCTGCATGTATGAAAGCCAAATTGTTGGCCTTAATGTCTGAAGTAAGAAAATACTCTGTGTAGTATTTTCTGGGATTCGATTTATGCGCGATACCATAGAGGTATTTAATCCCTTTATGCCTATGGAAGAGGTGGAAAAAACCTGTATTCTTATGGCTTGGGTTAGTCCTAAGGTCGAAAAGGTAATGTACTTCATGAGGAGTTGGTGGCTCCCAACCTTGAAGGTAATAGAGAATATATAAAGCAGATAATGCCTAAATCCCATTAGAAGCTATTTGGAAAGGAGAGACATTGAAATAATCTGCTACTGACCGGAAAAAGGGGTGCAGTGGAATGGTAGCTCCTGCAAAAATAATCTGGACCAGGCGCAATAGGGTCCACCAGGGTTGTTAGATCTCTGATGAGGTCACGGGCATATCACGTTTGCTCCTTCAAGGCCCGAAGCCTGAATGTGTTTATCGAACATGCTGGAGTTAAGTTTAGAAGGTTTGGCTATGAACCAAGAAGGCGGTTCATCTTTGTCTTTTCTTGGTTTTAGAATAGCAGCTTGCTGAATCCCAGTTGTAAATTTCTGGATTGTCTTTCTCCGGGGTTTGCTAGCTTTTTGGACTTGTCGTGGCAACCTTGAATAAGCCACAGTTTGGGCTTCACCACGTTCCACTACTTTCTGTGTCGCTTTACGAGCCACTTGAGGATCTTGGTCTTGAGGAAGTCGATTGGATTTTTTCACCCTCATTGGTGGATGTTGAAGCTGTTGATTGAGAAACTATTCTTCGTGAAGGAAGTATAAAGCTAATCGGGGAAGGATCTTTTTAAGGCGACGAAGGTGATCTTCGGGAGTTCGACTGCTAGGAGATTTGGATGAAGAGTCGCTACTTTGAGGAGTGTCGCTTGACTTGGGAATTGAAGAGTCAGAATTTATATGGTTATCACCTCCCCTGTAGTCGAAGCGATTCATCTACAAAAAAAGTATGGGGAGGTGAGTGAACCAAACAAACATAAATCAATCAATGTAAAGGAAAAATATTTTTTTATTACTCAGAAAATTTTTGCTGGGTAGTAAAAATATTTTTTACTCCCCATAATAAACATGTATGAAGGGCAGCAGTCATAATCAAAATTTTTTGTTTTGGTGCCTAAAATGCATGAGTTATTTTTTGCAAGCCCGAAGGCTTGGGAGCATTCATGGGCCGAGTGGATGGCGTGGTGGCCAAGCCGTTGGCGCGAGATGCCCGAGTGGAAGGGGGACCATCCGATCGGACTGGACGTGGTGTCCGAGTGGATGGCAGGGCGTGTCTGAGCAGGTGTGCGTGGGATCCGAGTGGATAGACACGGTGTCCGAATGAAGGCGTGGCGTGTCTGAGGAGGTGCACGTGGGATCCGAGTGGATAGACGCGGTGTCCGAGAGGAGGCGTAGCGTGTCCGAATTGATGCATGCAATGACCGATCGGTTGGGGCACTGATCTGAGAGGATAGACGCGGTGACCGAGCGGATGGGTGTATGCGTCCGAGCAGATGGGGCGTCTGCATCCGAGCAGCCAGCGCTCGTCCGAATGACTGGGCTGTGCATCCAAGGGCTGCCATTCGAGGAGGCGGGTGTGTCCAAGCAACTTGAGGCATGTCTGAGTGTTCGATCAAGTTTGAGAGTAATGAAAGATCGACCATGTGCATATTTTCCAATAAATTATTTTCAAGAAGAGAACAAATCTCAAAAGGCATGAGACACAAACATGTTGTTCTTACTCGTAGGACACTATAGCAAGATCAAAAAATGGGGTTTGAAAAGTTCATGAGGTTCTAAGGATTTCATATGCTCATCAAATATACCCATAAACCCAAATATGCAATGTGGAGTGAAAAATCATTTTTTCTTCAAATTTTCATGAAATTGGAGACAAAATTGATTTACCCATAGCCTAAACTACATCAAAACAGCCATAAATTGCATCAATCATCAAGGAATCATACAAAAATCCAAGAGTGTATTCCAAAAAGGGTATTGGCACATACAAAAGTTTAGCAAGCTTTTATGTAAAGTTTAGAGTTCAAAAAGCTTACAAATGAAGATAAGGAAGAAGAACTTACCCAAATATCTTGAAGAGGTGTTGATTTCTTGAAGAATCCTTGGATTTTCTTGAAGAAGATTGGAGCCCTTCTTGGAGTTCTTTGAAGGTTTCAACCAAGAGAGAAATGGGTAGTTTGTGAGCCCTCTTTTTTGCTTATGAATTGGGAGCACCTATGGGTCTATTTAAAGGAAGAGAGTGGAAATTTTCACTTACCCTTAGACTCTTGAAATTCTTTTTGCTATTCTCTTCCCCATGATTGGGAGCAGTTAACTACAATGATCGTGGTCTGGTAAGATGTCGTGGTTTGTTTGCAAAGGCGGGAGAATGTGTAAAGTCAGTTTTCTCTTTTTATGCCGTCAGCAGTTGAGAAAAAGTTTATTATGTGAGTATATCATATAATAAACTTGGGGGGCAAATGTTATCCCCAAAATTTGAATACGATGACGTGGAAATAAAGGTGACAAGTGGCAATAAATGGCTGGGTCAAAGCTTTGAGATTAATCTTGTGATATTACTGACATGAAAATTATTTATCTGGTTTGGAAGAGATCTAACCGACCTGGTAGAATTTCTGTCCGACCGGTAAAGATTTTTGACTGACTAGTCATCTGTTTTGACTGATCAGTCAGTCGTTTTGGCCGACCAGTCATCTATTTTGGCCAACCAGTCAGTTGTTTTGGCCGACCAATCATCTTGGAGTCAAGTGTATCCGGTCAGTTAAAAGTTTTGCCTAACCGGAAAGGTGCTTTGGCCGACCAGTCTCACTTCAAGGAGTGAAGTTGGCCGACCAGACAGATAATCATTATGCAGCGGAATTTCAGTAACGACTTCAGCTAGAATTAGTCGTACCCACAGCGAGAATCTCTCAGATTATCCCAAAGAAATTGCATATTGTTGTATTTTAAATTTGATTATTAATTAAATATTGGTTAGAGCAACGATCCTGAGCCTCTAAATAAAGAGCTCATGGCATCATTGAAGGGATTCGAATTTTGATTTTCCTGAGAGAGCATTTGTATTCTAAGAGGAATCTCGTATTGTTCTTGCATTTACACTTAAGAAACTCAGTTGACACAGGTTCATCTGATCTTGAGTGTAGATCTATATATCATAACTCTAAGTGGATTACGCTATTACCAACATATTGGGGCTGAACCACTATAAAATTATCAGTGTTGTATTTTCTCTTGAAGGTTTATTGTAGTTTTGACGTTTACTCGTCGTTGGCCAAAATCGTGGTCAACACCATGGATTTTGACCATTTTTCCATCGGGGACGTTTTTGGTACCCCGAGCATTGGGATTAGCTTAAGTAAACTTAAACCTTAAGAAAACATAAAAAAAAAAAAAGCACTTGAAGCAGCTCACCCAACCAACTCCCCCGCCCCCCCTCTCTCTCTCTCTCTCTCTCTCTCTCTCTCACCCTCTCTCAATTGTGAGTGAAATTCTTGAGGAACTAAGGATATTCTTGGCTGAAGACTTGGGAATTGAAGGCTTGGGTTAGGATTCGGGAGTGGTTGCGGCTGGGAGAGTGTCACTTACAGCAGAGGTAGAGCTTTAATCCCTATTTAAGATAATGTTATGACAAGTTTTTCTTGAGCTTTGAGTGTTCTTGAGCTTGTAGCTCAAATGTTGGGTTTATGAGTTTTGATGGGTTTTGAATCAGATTTTAAGTTGGGTTTAGTTGCTGGGGATATGTTGCATCTGTTATGGGAATTAAATTATGGTTTTAGAATTGATTTGGGATGGTTTTAATTGAGTTGGCTAAAGAAAAACTAGAGAAATTCTGGGTTCGTGGGGGCGGGCTGCGACCTTGTTCTTGGGTTGCCTCAGCCCTCTTGAACCCAGGGGCCAAGGAGGGTGTTTGACGCGAAGGCATGCCGCAATGCGTGTCCAGTGAGAAGGGAGGCTGAGGCCTCTGACTTGGGCGGGTCACGGCACAGTTTCCTGGGGTTGCGGCGCTTAAGGGATTTTGAGCCCCGGGAGTGTTTTTGAGTGTGGGAACTCAACCCTAAGGGCTCGAGATCGATTCTACTACCAAGTTTAGTAGAATTCGAGGTCCCGGAGGCTGGGACTCAGTCTGAAAGCCTTTATTTGCTCGTTATTGATAGAATCCTATATTATGGTTGTGACAAGGTTATTGCTAGGGGGCTCAGAACCAGGATCGTGCTCGAGGGTCGTTCTTATTTTACGCTATACTCGGACCTAAGGTAAGAAAACTGCATCTAATACGTGATTTATGTGATTAGGGCCTGGCCCGACTGCTAATAATAGTTATGAATAGGGCTTGGGCCCCTAAGAATGATTATGTTTAAGTTATCATTTCGCTTGTTTATTAAACATACTTGATTATTCTATACCTAATTAAGTGTTACATGACTGTTCGCATGGTTTGCGTAGCTAGGGCTTGGCCCTGTTAAGGAGCATGGTTATTACTATGTTTACATTTATTTGATGTTGTTATAGATTAATATGTATGCATGCTTGTATTGTTGAAATATGCCTATCCATATCCGTTTATGTATCTATATTTGAATGGTTCAGGGCTTGACTTATCAGTCAAGGACGGCAATAGCGCGTTGTGCATTGGTCGAGAGGCTTAGGCCCAAATCAGCAACGTACTGTTACGTTGGCCAACCCAATGGTCGATGGAAAACAATAGTGTTTGGCTAGCTCTATGGCTAGTTACCCAGAGCTAAGGGCGAGAGCCCCAAGTGACTCTATGGTCACATAGCTAGGGCATAGGGCCCCGGGGTTGACTCTATGGTCAACTACTCAGGGCAGCGGCCCCAGAGTGGTCCAGTGACCATTTATTTATAATTGTATGCCTTTATGAGTAGGTTATTACTGTTGGACATATTAGATAAGTATGTGGAGATATATATTCTTTGTTCATGCACATGTTTAGTTTTCTTGCTGAGCCTCGGCTCTCGGGTGCTTCGTGGTGCGGGTAAGGGAAAATGAAAGCTTGACCATCAATGAGTTGGAGAGCTTTGATGGCAGCGTGTACATATGCAGCTGCTTGTCCACCACATCCAATGATATCTCAGAGGACCTAGGGTTGTAGCCCTGATTTTTCCGCTTAGGTCAGCCGACTGTAATTTTGATGCACATATACACCCATTTAAATGTTTGTTTGTAATATTTTGGGATCCCATGTACATATGAAACTTTTTTTTAAATAAAATTCAACATTTCCTTTAACCAAAATTTTTCCCTAACCCTTGACGTTAACCTTAGTTACACGTTTATAACTAAATGACTTGATTAGCAAGTCTAACACAATTTAAAATACACAGTGTAACGGTCCTGGATTAGGAGGATGTTACACTGGTTATACAGGGAATTGAGCAATGAGCCCTAGTGTGGCTCTATGGTCACTTATCTGGATCGAATGTATGCACAAGTAGGGTTATTACTACTAGGAATGCTAATTATGATTGTGTGATCTCATGATTTATTGCTTATGAGCATGATTATGTTTTCTTGCTGAGCCTCGACTCACGAGTGCTAAATGGTGCATGTAAAGGAAAATAAAAGTTTGGACCAGCCATGAGTTGGAGAGTTTTAGGGGCAGGGTATTCATATGTGGCCCGCTCGACCGCCAAGACTGAGGGTATCCATTGGAACTAGGGTTGGACCTTGATTTTGCAGCTTAGGTCGTCTTTTGTATTAATTTTGAGTCTTTAACAATTTTAAACTTTGATGGGATCCCATGTATCAAACTCAAACTCTTTTAATGAAATGGTTAACTTTTGACCGAAATGTTTAGTACCTAAACCTGGTGTTGATTTCAATTAATGTTTTATGTCCAAATGACTCATTTAGTGAGTTAAGCACTATTTTCATTACACAGTGTAACAGTCTAGGATTAGGAAGGCGTTACAAACCTAATCCCTTTAGGTCCAACTGGTACACCCTTAGTTGTATCCACCACACTAGCTAGGAATCCTATGCAACCTCCTTGGAATAGGTCTCTAGCCCTCAATGCTGAAATCATAGGAATGCGAGACCCACTCACAGTACCAACAAATACAAATGGCTCATCTCCCTCAGGTTCAAAAGTCACCATCCTCCTTTTGAATCTATGGTCGCCCCATACTTCACCAACCAATCTATGCCTAAGATCATATCAAAATCTTCCATTGCCAACTCAATCAGATCTACAGACAGTTCCTTACTATCAACCTCCACTGGTAATGACCTAGCCCATCTCCTAGAGACTACCAATTCCTAGTAGGCAACAGAGTCCTAAACCCCCCACAACATAAAAATCACAAGGTCTACACAACCTATGATTAAATATACTGGAAACAAATGAATGCGTAGCACCAGAGTCAATCAACACAGTATAATGAGAACCAGCGCTAGAAATATGCTTGTCACTACTGAGGGACTAGCCTCAGCCTCTGATAGTTTCAAGGTGAACACTCGAGCTAGAGTAAAGCCATCCGCCTTCTTTGGTTCTCCTTTCTTCGATCTCGGGTAATCCTTCTTGGAATGCCCAAATGCCCCACAAAAAAAGCATGTATTCGCTTAGCATTCCCCTAAATGGCACCTCTTGCACCCGGCACACTCAGGATAACTCCTCCAAACCTCATTGTTGCCCTGGCGGCCACCCTGAGCACATTGAACCCTCCTATCTGGGCCAATAGTAGTAGAAGTGTCTGGGGTCTTCCTCTTCTGGTCACTAGGGTTTTGCCCCTACTAGATCCCACAAATGGAGGTACTTTCCTCTTGGTATCTTGCCTAGCGGCGCTGTCGTGCCAAATCTTGTCCTCTGCACCCTCAGCAACAACGGTCTTCTAACCTACCTTATCATATGTAGTAACTCTAGGCACTGAGGTAATCCTAACATCTTGTGAAATCATGGGGTCCAGTCCCCGAACAAACTTTTATCTCCTAGAAGTGTCAGTTGGCACCAAGTCAGATGCAAACTTGGCAAACCTATCAAACTTTAAGGCATATTCAGTCACGATCATGTTGCCCTAAACTAGTGTGGTAAACTCATCTGCCTTTGTAATTCTAATTGCATCATTGTAGTACTTCTCATTGAATACATCCCTGAGTTCTTTCCAATTCATTGTAGCTACATCCCGAGTCTGGGACACCACCTCCCACCAGATTCGGGCATCATCTTGTAACATGTACATGGCGTAGGCCACTCTATCATTGTCTGCTACCCTCATGAAGTCTAGGATAGAGGTGATCATACTCATCCACCGCTCAGCTCGCAGTGGGTCTGCCCCTCTCTCAATATTTAGAGGGTGTTTTTTTTCTTTTTCTGAATCGTTCATAAAGAGGCTCCCATATGTTCTTAATTTATGGTTGTCTCTGAACTGTTACTACCACTGGTGGCGGAGGCAGGGCAGCGTTCCCTGGTGGACCCTGCTGCCTAAGTTGTCTAATCTCTTCTTCATGTTTCTGTAACCTTGCTTGCATTTCAACAAACATCTGCTGCCAGTTCTCAGAGACTGGCGGGGGGTTCTTACCCTAGTTATCATATCTAGCCTCATTGCTGGCTAGTTTGTTTGATTACCTCAGAAAAATAATTTCCAAGTATATCTGCAATCAACGACTTGACTTATGAGGCAACGATCACAGTATCAGGGTACCACCCCACGGTACAACACCGAACAATTAAGCATACACACGCAATAACAATGCTAATAAGCATTTCGATAACTTCCACATGCAACAGGAATGCTAATAAGCTTATCTTTTCACATTCACATAGCAGTTAAACGCCATACCCTATTTGTATATCTTATACCTCCTATTCTAGAATGCAGATAAGGCATACATATCCCTATTAAGCAATTAAGAACATATTCACTTCATTAGTTACCAAACCGTGAGTCGAGCTTATCTTTAGCGGCGAGCATACATATTCAGCCATTCTTTTTAGAACCTTTAAATGCTGGCAGCTCTGATACCAAGTTGTAACGTCCTACTAATCCAGGACGGTTACATTGTGTGTTTAAAATAGTGCTTAACTCATTAAGCGACTCATTTGGACTTAAACGTGCGATTAAAGTTAACTAATGGTTTAGGTATTAAAAATTTTGGTCAAAGAAGCAATAATTTTCATTAAAAGTTTGAGTTTATACACGGGATCCCAAAAATATTTTATAAGTTAATTATAGGTACAAACAAAATACAAAAGTGGTCGGTCTAAGTGGAAAAACAGGGCATAACCCTAATTCCTATGAGAAATCCCAGCCGTGGCGATCGAGCGAGCTGCATATGTACATGTCGCCCATACAACTCTCCAACTCATGGTTGGTCCATCTTTTCTTTGCTCTTACCTACACCACATAGCACTCGTGAGCTAAGGCCCAACAAGAAAACCCAATTAATAGAATTAGATAATCAACATAATGTACATCACCAATAGCATGCTTTACAATTGTTGGGAATAGTGCCCTTAAATAAATTGTAGTTTACAAATATTTTAAATAAAATAAATAATTTAATTAAATTATTATATATATAGGCAATGTCCGATATTATGTTGATAATATTAAGTAAATATCAGAAAATTATAAAGTTTATCTAATTGGTCTTAATCTCATATTTGTATGAAAGGATCGAGATTAAGACAATAAACTTGAAACAGTCCTCAGTAAAATAAAGTTATGGAATCTAATTACTGCTAGTATAGTTCGCTAGTATTATGAATACAAGTGACCTAGATCCGGGTTGCTAGTGTAGTAGGACACTTTAGTGAACGTATTTTATATATAGTGATATATAGAATTGGACCAGATGTGATTTGTTAATACTTGTTTAAACATTGTTTCATAGTAAAAATCAAACACATCAAATGATGATTTTAATCTTGAGGTTACTATGAACTCCTATATATGTCATTTGATCCTTTAATTCATGCGTTAACGTTTGTCAGAATGATCATGCTAAGAACAATTGTTTTGGAGACTCAATGATATATATGGTTGGGGACATAGTTTAACAGATATGGAATCTATACCTTCTTATAGATTGAATAATGGTTCCCTATTGGGTTGACTTTTAGAACTGAAAAGGTTGCAAGCGCTCACGTCATAAACTTGTTGTGACATAACCTTCACTAGTAAAGTCAACAGTACTCTAGGAACAAGATGTAGTTAAAAGGGTAAAACAGTAATTTTATTCCTTTTTTATTAGGAACCATCAATAGAGGATTAGCATTGTATGTAATGACTATATCAATGGACACTTTATTCTTTAGTAAAGTACTCTGTAAATATATGTCTATAATTATCAAGAGTTCAATCTCATATTTATAGTGGAGTAATCATGAGATTAATAAATCAAAAAGCTTTGATTAATAATCTAATATTTATTGGAGCTTGATATTATAGGCCCATAGGTCCCCAGGGTGGCTATATCAATACTATATCAAGGTAAGAGTTGATACAAGGGTAAAACTGTAATTTTGGAAATTTGAGAAGAATTTTATTCTTCAGGTCAAATATACAATTATATGATAATTGAGGTTGGATAATTAATTTGGAATTAATTATTAAATTTTGAAAATATGTTTATTAGTTTAAATATATGTACGCCCTGGTTTTCCCACGGGCTGTTTAGCAGGGCGAGCCTCGGACTAATCAGGTTTAGTCCGAGGCTCCCGCAGGCCGGAGGCTCTATTTCCAGGACGGGCCCTTGTCAGCTCGAGGGGGTCCTGTTTCCAGCTCGCATTTGTTGCCCAGGAGCTGAGAATGACATCCGAAGGCCACGGACGGGAGCAGCTCGGGTTACGAACTGCTCCGGTCACTAGCTTCTCTGGAAGCTCCGACCCTATGGGAAGTCAACACGCAAGATAAACGTGCATATTCCTGCCATCACGTGTCTGATATCCCCCTGACTTCTCGGACACGCAGCAGGAACGTGCGTATTCAGACACCCACGGACGGGTTGGGCCGTGCGGCCCATTATCTCCTTCCATACTGATTAGACCACACTTATGTGTCATGTTTAGGAATTAATCATGAATGTCATAGATTTGATATGACAAATGGTAAGGTCACGGGATGACCTCCCTACCAACTTCCAGGTGCCTTCTCCTATAAATAGGGAGACCCTGGGAGTTGATAGGGGTTGGAAAAAATAGTCTTTGAAGAACTATATACTTTGTAAACCAAATACCCAGAGAAGATCAATAATATTGACTAGTGGAGTAGAGGGATTTTAACCTTCGAACCACTTAAAAACGTGTCTTGAGTCACCTAGTTCTTTCCAAAAGATTTCATATCTGCGACGGTTCTACTTTTAGTACTAATCTCTTTCTCTTCTTCTCTTAATTATCTGTTGCCGAAGAACCGCGTCAACAATATAGAATTTCAAAATATTTATATATATAAATAAATTAATTAAATATTTTATTTGAGTGAGAGAAAATAAAATTGGTAAGCCAAAATAGTTTTTGATTTATTGAATTTTAAAAGATGATGATAATGATGATCATCAATTTGAATTTTGAATTTTGAATTTAAAATTTAAATATTGAAATATGGTTGTGATCTTTTCCTTAAAAAGATAATACCATATATGTGATATATGTGTGAGACCACATTATTATGTGGATATATTTGGGTCACTCGGCACGAGACGATCCTTGGGAGCAAGTTAGCGGGAAAATCACATCGGGACCAAATACCTGACTTGGGGTGAGTCAAGAGGTATTTTGGATATCTAGTACATTACCGGGTTATCGGATAATGGGAATAAATATTCGAGGATATATTTGGTGTTTGTAATATTATGAGGGAATTCTGGGAGTTTTGACCATTTTTCCCTCAGGGACGTTTTTGGTACCCCGAGTCTCAGGATTTGCTTAAGGTTACTTAGGTCTAAGTAAACCTCACAAAGCTCAAACACATTCACACAACTCTCTCAACACACTCTCTTTCTCTCTATTGTTCTCTCTCTTTTTCTCTATCATTGGTGTTTTAATTTTTTGAGGAAAGCTAAGGAAATTCAAGGCTTGGCCTTGGGTTAGTTTAGTTACAACTAGGAGGACATAATTACAATTGAGTTAAGCTTCAATTCCTTTTTTTTTAAAGTGAATTCTGCCTTGTTTTTATGGTGTTCTTGAGCTTGAAGTTCAAGGTATTGGATTAGTGATTTGGTGGAGGTTTTGAGTGAGATGATGGGTTTTAATGGTGTTTATGTGCTGATAATTTTTGGGAGATTTAATTATGGTTTTGGGAATTTATTGGGATGATTTTTGGTAAGGTTTTGGTTGAGGAAAAATAGGGAGTTCTGAGTTCGCGGGGTCGCGTTGCGACCCTGTTCTTGGGCACTGCAGCCCGTGTGAACCCAGAGCACTGAGGAGGTTCTATCTGGGAGGCATGCCGCGGCCTATGTCCTGAATTTCAGACAGGGGGTTTTCTTTCTGGGAGGCATGCCGCGGCCCTTAGGGATAACTCGCGGCCCGCCTGGGCAACTTTGGCCAACTTAGGTTTTTAATGATGGGAACTCAAACCTAAGGGCTAGGGATCGGTCCTACTACCCGACGTCCCAGAGGTTAGGACTCGGTCTGGAAGCCTTTATATGCTCATTATTGATGATATTCTATATTTGGTTGTGACTAGGTTATCGCTAGGGGCTCGGAACTAGGATCGTGCTCGAGGTTCATTCATTGGTAATCTGTGCTTGGACTAAAGGTAAGAAAACTGCACCCGGTGTGTGATACATGTGATTATAGCTTGTCCCGAATTATTGAACAGGAACATGAATAGGGCATGAACGCCTGAGAATGTGCATGATTATGATTATGCTTGTGATTATTGATTTAAGCATGTTGAATGCTTTGTATTTGGATATTTGATATATGATATATGCTGGTCTGCATTATCTAATTGAGAAAGGCTTGAATTATCAGTAAGGGAAGACAATAGCGCTAAGCGCTGGTCGTAAAGCATTGACTTATCAGTCAAGAATGGCAATAGCGCTGAGTGCTAGTCGTAAAGCATTGACTTATCAGTCTAGGGTGGCAATAGCGTGCTGAGCACTGGTCGATATGGTTATGCTTAACCAGGAGTGCATCATAAGCTTGATCGACCTATTGGTCATGAGAAAACTAGAGCGCCAGGTACGCTAGGCCAGCTCCAAGGCTGGTTCTACAATAGGCCCTGGGTGACTTATTAGTTCCATATCCTAGGCTAGGGCTGGGCCCCAGACTTGAATTATGAGTTAAGAACGACATTAGCACGTTGAGTGCTAGTCGAGAAGCATTAACTTATGAGTCAAGGACGACCTTAGCACGCTGAGTGCTGGTAAAAAAGGATTGACTTATGAGTCATGGACGACCTTATCACATTGAGTGCTAGTCGAAAAGCATTGACTTATGAGTCAAGGATGACCTTAGCATGTTGAGTTCTGGTTGTAGCATTGACTTATGAGTCAAGGATGGCAATAGCGCATTGAGCACTGGTCATTATGGTTATGCCTAACTAGGAGCGCATCATACGCTTGACCGACCTATTGATCGTGAGAAAACTAGAGCGACAGGTACGCTGGGCCAGTTCCAAGACTGGTTATACAGAGGATAGGGCAAAGGGCCCCGGGGTGACTCATTAGTCCCTTATCCTAGGATACTGAGCCCCAATATGATTTATTAATCATGTATTTTTGGCATTGGGCCCCGGTATGATTCATTGATCATTTATCATGGGCTATTGGCCCCATATGCATGAGTAGGGTTATTACTGCTAGGCATGCTTATTATGATTTGGTAATGTGTTATTAACTACTTATGAGCATGTTTAAGTTTTCTTGTTGAGCCTTGGCTCACAGGTGCTTTGTGGTGCAGGTAAGGAAAATGAAAGCTGAACCATCCTTGAGTTGGAGAGCTTAGGTGACGATGTGTACATATGCGGCTGCTCGACCACCGTGGTCGAGGGTTTAAAGAGGAACTAGGGTCAAACTCTATTTTGTCGCTTAGGTAGGTTGGTTGTAACTTTTCCATTGTGGTTAACTTTTTTAAATGTATTTTGGGATCCCATGTATGAAGTAAATGTTTTAATGAAATGTTCGTTCCTTTTGACCAAAATGTTTAACCCTGGACTTTTAATCACATTTAGATGCATGTTTATGGCCTAATGACTCATTTAGTGAGTTAAGTACTATTTAAAAATACACAGTGCAACGGTCCCTAAATAGTAGGGCGTTATAGTATGCATGCATGAGTAGGTTTGTAACGCCCTGGATAGCCAAGACCGCTACACTGTGTACTTATAAAGGTGCAGGACTTGCTAATCAAGTCATTTAGTTAAAAATGTGTCATTGAAACCATTAATGTGCTAGGGTTAAAAGGGTTTGGTCTCAAAAAGGTACATTTCATAAAATTAAACATTTTACACATGGGATCCCAAAAAGGAACAGCGTTCAAAAGTCAGTTTACAAAATTTCCATAGTTTAAACAATCGTTAGCCACTCTAAGGCAAAATAGACATTTCTGGTTCTCCTGTTCCTGTCTCACTCCCAACCGTGGTGGCTGAGCAGCTGTTCATATACATTATGCTCTCAGAGCTCTCCAAATCAGGGCTGATCAAGCTTGCCCTTGCCTTTACCTGCACCACGTAGCACCCGTGCGCCAAGGCCCAGCAAGAAAACATATCATATTACATAACAAGCAATAATAATATTTGCATAACCTTTTAAGCACGTTCATACACTTAACATACCACAATATTCACAAAGCATGGAGATTCAACCAAGGAGTCAGCTAATCATCACCCAACTATTCAGCATAACAATCCACCAAACAATAATAGCAAACAAATCATATAATAGTCAGGGTCGACACTTAAGGTTGCACCCTCTGTTTACCCCACACCCGCTTAAACCGAGCTCAGTGCATAACAAGCTGTCCTCAGCTACCAATGGCCGAGCCGCGCCCTATGCTCTAGTGTAAACTTCGACACTCTTAGGCCATTGGTTTACTGTTTACATGGCATAATACCATCCTTTACAAAACATACAAAATAGGGAACCCTTAGTCCCATTATAATTCCACAACTGGGTTCAGTTTTCTTACCTTTAATTCCCAAGTTTACTGATTACGAGCGACACCTCTCGAGCACGATCCGCTTCCCGAGCCCTAGCTTAATACCTAGTCATAACCAAGATAGGGAGTACCATTAATAATCGCGTTAATATTTCCGGATGGAGTTCTTGCATTCGGGAAATCGAATTCCACCAATCACGGTGGTGGAATTGATCCCGAGCACCCTAGGTTAGGTTCCCGCTCTTAAAACCTCCAAAAGATAAAAAATGCCCTAAAGGGCTGCGGCCCCTGAAACCTAGCCATGGCCCGCCCCTGAAACAGAGGCTAAGCCTCTCTGAAGACAGACACGCACCGTGGCCCTGCCCTGTGGCGCCGCGACGCTTCCCCACTGCAGAGCCTCCTTGGCTCTTCTTTGCTTCGCAGGGCCGCGACACTCTAGAACAGAGCTGCGGCCCAACCCTTCGTGCCCAAAAAAACCACCATTTCTAGCCTCCTAACCTTGCCAAAAATATTCCCAAAGCACCCTAATTCCAAAATCCATTGATCATAAGACTCCCAACATGGTTTTAGCAACTCAATCCAACAGAAACCTAGCTTAATAACTCACTAAAATCCCATTTTGATTTCTGAAATACAGTAGCTCAAGAACTCTAAAACCAGTCATGAAAACTTAGAATTTAAACTCTAAATTACAAATTGAAGCTTACCTTCTTTGATGAACCACTTCCTTAACATATTCCTGAGCTAAAACCCAAGCTTCTCAACTTTAATTCAATCCTTAACATCAAAATCATAAACACTTTTAATACTCAGCGAAAACTCAGAATTCTAATGCTCAAGAATGGGATTCAATTCTTACCTTGATCCTGGTTGAGTGTTCCTTAGTTAGAACTAGGCTAATCCCTCACAAACTCAGCTCAAAACACAGAGTTCCAGCTGATTCTCCTTAGGTTTCTATAGCCTTCTTGAGAGAGAAAAGAGAAGAGAGGAGAAGAGAACGTTAAAGGGTCGGTTTGGGTTTTTTGTTGTACTGGTTTCTATTTTACTTAGTCTAACCTTGATTAATTAAGTTAATCCTGGGGCTCGGGGTACCGAAAACGTCCCCGAGGGCAAAATAGTAAATTCCCCAATATTCTCGCCTAGGCTTCCTAACCTCAAATATATCTCCATAGATTTATTTCCATAACCTGATAACCCAAATAATCATCCAATATCTGAATTACCCCTTGACTTGCCCCAAGTCAAACATTAAGTCCCGTTGTGACTTCCTGCTAACTAGCTCACTAGGATCGCCTCGAGTTGCATGCTGCAGACTTACCCACATAATAATGTGGTTCTCACAGATATAACATATAAGCACATTTACATTTGCATAGCCATATAAACATGTTTATCATATAATCACACGTTAATTTAATAAATTCGGATATGTGTTCCGTTAGACACTGCGTTGAGGCGGGAGATTCTGGATGAATCTCATACTACACCTTACTCTTTGCTTCCGGGCACCACGAAGATGTACCAGGATGTGAGATCATTGTACTGGTGGCCAGGGATGAAGAGAGATGTAGTGGAATATGTGGCGAAGTGCTTGACATGTCAGCAGGTCAAGGCTGAGCATCAGAGGCCGGCAGGGTTACTGCAGCCTCTGGATATCCCAGAGTGGAAGTGGGAAGACATCACAATGGACTTTGTGGTGGGCTTGCCCAGGACAGTTGGTCAGCACGATTCCATTTGGATGATAGTGGATCGCTATACCAAGTCAGCTCACTTTCTACCAGTGAGGACTACTTATACTGTTGACCAGTATGCAGATCTCTATGTGAGAGAGATCGTGCGTCTCCATGGTGCTCCTAGGTCGATCGTGTTAGATCGGGACCCTACATTCACTTCCAAGTTCTGGAAGAGTTTACAGACAGCCATGGGTACACGACTGAAGTTCAGTACAGCTTATCATCCTCAGACAGATGGGCAATCTGAGAGGACGATCCAGATATTAGAAGACATGATGAGGGCATGTGTGCTGGACTTTGGTGGTTCGTGGAGTAAGTATCTGCCTTTGATAGAGTTCTCCTATAATAACAGTTATCAGTCTACCATTGGTGTTGCACCTTATGAGATGTTGTATGGTAGGAAGTGTAGATCTCCCATTCATTGGGATGGGACAGGTGAAAGGAGATACTTAGGTCCTGAGGCGGTTTAGAGGACCAGTGAGGCTATTGATAAGATTAGAGCTTGGATGCTTACTTCTCAGAGTAGACAGAAGAGCTATGCAGATCCCAAACGCAGGAACGTGGAGTTCCAGGTAGGAGACTATGTCATCCTTAGAGTCTCGCCATGGAAAGGGGTGAGAAGGTTTGGGAAGAAAGGCAAGCTGAGTCCCAGGTTTGTAGGTCCATTTGAGATCCTGGAGAGGATTGGTCAAGTGGCTTACAGGCTAGCTTTGCCTCCGGCGTTGTCAGCCGTGCATAATGTATTTCATGTGTCCGCTCTTCGTAGGTATGTATCGGATGAAAGCCACGTTTTGAGTTATGAGGATCTGGAGCTTGAGCCAGATCTCTCCTTTGAGGAACAGCCTGTCCAGATACTTGATCAGAAGGATAAAGTCCTCAGGAATAAGACGATACCTTTGGTTAAGGTGTTGTGGAGGAACAGCAAGGTCGAGGAGGCGACCTGGGAGCTGGAGTCTGATATGCGGAGTCAGTTTCCCGAGCTGTTCAGGTAAATTTCGAGGACGAAATTTCTATAAGGAGGGGATAGTTGTAATGCCCCGGATTCCCTATTATGGTTAATGGCTGGTTTAGTAGGCCGGGAGGGCCATAACTGTTTAATTATGCCATTTAAATGTGTTTATGCATGTTTAAGAGAATTACATTATAATATAATGTTAAATGCATGCATGTGAGTCCACATTTGTTTACAGGGGTATTATGGTAATTTGGCCCGTTGAGGGTATATTTGTATATTTGTATGTGCGATAATGATATATTGTGAGACCACATTATAATGTGGATTGGTTCGAGTATTTCGACATGAGACGATCTTTAAACGAGATTTATCGGTTTGGTCATAACAGGTTTGAGCTCGGGGCTCGGGGTGAGTCTCGGGGTGACATTAAAGGTTATAGCGTTACCGGGGATTTTAGGGTAACGGGTTATGAAATATTGGTGTTTGAGGATATTGAGATTAGCGGGAATTGGGAAGCGTTAATTATAATTAACGGGTTTAGCATAATGTACCAATTTTTCCCCTTGGGGTGGCTTTGGAGACTTAAGATGACATGAGGGGCATTTTGGTCTTTTTAAGGAGGATATATATAAGGTTTAGTGGCTGAAGGCTGTGGAATAAAACTGAGAAAAACAGGGGTTAGATTCTTCTCTTCCTGTACCTTCCCATAGCTTCATCTTCTTCATTGCTTCTTTGAGAGTTTTGTGTTCTTGGTGATAATTCAAGCTAGAGGAACTCAAGGTTGGGTTGGAGCACTTGTGTTAGCCTGTGTGGGAGGTTTAAGCTAGTCTCAAGGTGAGTTTTGGCCATTAATTTCAGTTAGTACTCTGTTTTCGTTCTGGATTTTAACTCATGGATTTTGATGTGGGGAGTGAGGATTAAAGGGAGTTTTTGGTGTTAGATGATTGGGTTTTGGTGAGGAGGTGTTATAGGTAAGGTTTGGGGGTTCAATTACATGTTTGGAGAAGGTTTTAAGATGGTTTGAGGGTCTGGTTTGAGAGGGAAAACGCAGGGTTGAAAACTGGTTCGTGTTGGGCATTCTTGCTTTTCTGGGCTGGGTGCCGCGGCACGGCTTTTGTGTGCCGCGGCCCAGGTGCGTCTGGCAGATGAGGCTTAAGGGCGTGCCGCGGCACGAATTTTTGGGGTCGCGGCCCAAGAGGCCAAATTTGCTAGAAAATGGGTTTTAGTTTAGGGATTCAAACCATAGGCCTCGGGGTTGGACCTAGTACCCGGTTGGGTAGTTTTTGAGGTCTCGGGGGCTGGGATTTGGTTTGGGAAACCCCGGTTATCATTTTTATTGATGAATCCTATATTCTGGTTATGACCAGGTGACCGTCGAGGAATTTAAAGGTTGATCGTTCTCAGGGGTCGTTCGTATAATTATTCTCACTCGAACCAGAGGTAAGAAAACAGTGTATGAATATAGTTGCACCCTGTACAGGTATATGGCATGTATGATTTGATATTTGAGGCATGCTGGTTGATATATGTGGACATGGATTGCATATTAAGTGCTAGTGAACGCTGATTACCTGCTTGAGACACTGACTAGTCAGGGACCGACTCTAAAGTCGAGAATCATGCATTGAATGGCTCTATAGCATTAATGCCTGACCGACCCTAGGGTCGAGAAACTTACAAGCGCTTGCCTGGCTTACAACCAGATGATTATAGCCAAGGTATATGACCCCGGTGACTTTTTGTCACATGGCTAAGGGACGTTGTCCATAGTTTCGACTCCAGAGTCGTGTGGAAGGTTATGTTGGTGACCAATCACCATACACCTGGCCTAAACAACTTATGAAAGATTCATTTCTCAGTTAAGCCCTGGTGACCCCATCGTCACATGGCTAGAGGGAGCGATGCTCATTATTGTGACTTTTGGCTGTTGTCACCTAGTTGTTGGACTGATAGTCCTGAATGGTTATTATGATCGTTGTTGATATTATATCATGTTTTACTATGTTTTCTTGCTGGGCCTTGGCTCATGGGTGCTATGTGGTGCAGGTAAAGGAAAGGAAAAGCTTGGCCAGCCTTGAGTGGAGAGCTTGGGCGGTGTGATGTACATACAGGGCCGCTTGACTGCCACGATCAAGGAGTTCTCAGAGGTACTAGGGGTTTACCCTATTTTTGCCGCTTAGGCCGGCGGGGACTGTATATTTGGAACTGTAGCAACTCTTTTGTAACATGAACTACCTGTAAACATTTTGAAAAGGCTCATGAGCAGTTTATTTAGTTGATGAAAAGTGCCCTTTCCTTTTGACTGGTTTTACACCTTAACCTGTTAACGACACTTAGATCATGTTTTAGCCAAAGGACTCGGGTAACGGGTCAAATTTCCAGTTCACCGTTCTCCATAACTGTTCTGGGGTAGCCAGGGCGTTACAGGCATGGCCCCCAAACAGAACCCCCAAAGGCTCAAAAACAGGTAAGGGCCGCGGCATTGCTTGGGCCATGCCGCGGCCCGCCCTTCTTCTTCAGCATGCAACCATTTCGAAGGGCCGCGGCTCACCAAGAACCATGCCGCAACTCGACCCTTCGAACCCAGAAAAAACCACCATTTTCAATCCCTAAACCTCACCTTAAGCCACCCCAAAGCCCCTAACTCAAAACCAATTAAAATTAACAACATTAGAATGATTAAAACAACGTAATCCAACCAGAAATCCAGCCTAAGACTCACTAAAATCCCAATTCTAATTTCTGAAATTTCAAACCCACAGAACTCAAAACCAGCCATGAAAACTCTCAAATTCAACCATCAAACTTTAAATTAAACCTTACCTCAGCTGTAGAATCGATTCTCCAAGAGTCCCCTGACCTATCTTCAAAGTTTCAAGCCTCAATCCCACCTTAAATTCCAAAAACCACAGATATTTAAAATTCAGCCATCTTCTTTGAATTCCTAACCTTAGAAACGAAAATTCAATACTTACCTTAGCACTAGCTCAGACCTTGATCAGTTCCTGAGTTGATCCTCCTATTTATTCCCTTCAATTCCCAAAAACACAGCTCAATTCCAGCTATTTCCTCTCAAATTCAGAAGTTCTTCCTTAGCCAAGAGAAAAGAGAGAGAGAAAGAGAGTTAGGGTCGGTTTATAATTTTCTATCTAGTATTTTCCTAAGTCTTCCAAGTATACCCTTAGATTATTAGACTAATCCCAAAGCTCGGGGTGCCGGAAGCGTCCCCGAGGCCAAAACGGTAAAATCCCCCAATAATCCCGCCTAGACATCCTAACCTCAAATATATCTCCAATTATTTATTTTCATCACCAGATAGTCTAAACCACTACCCGATACCTAAAATACCCCTGACTTGTCCAAAGTCAATTATAATGCCCCGTTGTGACTTTTCCTGCTATCTAGCCCTAGGATCGCCTTGAGTCGCCGGCTGCAGATTTATCCACATCATAATGTGGTTCTCGCATATATCACATATCATATTACCACATAATATAATCAATTATCATATAAGCTTCATTAAACATATAATAACTCATTAAATCACAGTTATTCCAGTAATGCCCTCCTGGCACACTAATCAAGGCCCTTAAGCCCTATTAGTGAATTTGGGTCGTTACAGGAACACTCCTAAAACCAACAATAAGAATGGTGAGTATTTCTAAAGATAAGAGATGATAAAGAAGAGAACTAAACCACCAAGAAGAAGCTTACCAAAAAGCAACCTTAAGTTCAAAGAACTTAAATACCTAACCAAGAATCGAAAACAATGAGTTAGGATTTGAGTAAAGAAAACTAAGGAATTAAACATAAATGAACTTAAGAATACGAATACCTTTGGATGTACTAGAACTGAACTACACCTTGATATTGAAAACACACTATATCTTACTTCCCAAGTGTTTATAAAGCTTAAGATGATAAAGCTTTTATCCCAAACCCAAGTGTTTATCACTCTATAGTAACCCTAGCAGCTTGAAGGCTCTGAACACAGCTTGAAGAATGAGAAAAATGGCTGGGTACTAGGTCCTATTTATAGAGTTCAAGGAGTGAAACTATCTCCTTTTAGCTTGAATAAAAATATGGAATATTAAATGAAAATATTTGAATATTCGTTCAACATGTGCTTAAGACTCAGTCAAAAACGTTCAGAGGCTAGTCAAGAGATTAAGAGATGAATCAAGCTCAGTTTCTACAATGTTTGAAAATGTGGTCCTAGGGCCGATATATCGCCCATCCTAGGCGATATATCGCCTGGCCCTATGTCCCGAGTGCTCGTGGTTTCGTTTATGCGAAGTTGACGTGTTTTTCGTATCTCTCGTGTGGCGATATATCGCCCGTATAAGCTGCAATATATCGGCATACGTTGAAATATTAGACACGTAATTTCACTTTATCAGCTTAATTTGAATTGAATAAACAGATTTGACTGAGTCATAATATGATTTTAAAGTTGCTGGAAGGTTCTAGAGCTTCTAGATCTTTCTTCTATTAAAACTATTCATCAAAAATACTTAATTCCTTAATAAACATGCACACGACAAGTGTCATGACCTTATTAGTTCTATTTAAATCTTATAGTATAATAAATGACATCTTTATAATTAGCTATATTAATCAAACCTTATGTTATAATTAATATTCTTAAACTATAGGTTAAACTTATAAAATGTATAAGTATTGCTACGAGTGTTCAACTACTGCTACTACTACTACTACTACTACTACTACTATCTAACTAGCTAAGTAAAGTTATGGACCACGCCCTGAAACACAAACAATAGGGTCATGCTCTGCTCTAAGGGTACAACAGTTTTCTTACCTGTGTCTTGAGCTGGTAAGCCAATGAGATCCCACGCACAGTCCCCTAATCCGAGCCTCGTTGAAAACCTAGTCACAACGCATTCATAATAACCATCCATCAAGCCTTAAACCAATAAATAACTTTATAATATTAATCTAGCCTCTGGGACCTTGAATTCCACTAAAGCGGGTACTAGAATCCTTCCCAAGCCTTAACATTCAAATTCCTGAGCTTAAAACCTTAATTCCCCTTTTCTTTCCATTTAGGGTCACGACGCCTCTGCGAAACAGAGGTTTCTCCAGCCTCTTCCAACACGCAGGCCGCGACACCTGAAAAACAGGGCTGGGACTCAGGCCTCCGAAACCCAAAAACCACCTTTTTTTCTGCTTATTTCCTCGAACCTAAACCATTAATTCTCACCCAAATACCAATTAAACCCAGAATTAAGCATAGATTCCCTATCCATGCAGCCTAGGCATCATAACCATTTAAAAACAATTCACTAATCCTCACCAACACTCAAAATCAAACTTAAAGCTTAACTCTCATGCGATTCTCAATTCCCAACATAATTCAGTAAAATCAAATCAAATTTAGCCCTTACCTCTGTGATATCTCCTCCCTTGAACTGTTTCCCCCAAGCACAGCAGGTATAACTCCTCAATTCTTTAGCCCAAAGCTCTCAAAGTTGCATCATCCCTAAGTTCCAAGGAAAGGGAGAGAGAGAACTGAGAGAGAAAGAGTGTTGAGAGTCTTCCTTTTGTTTCCTTCTAACCCCTTCTAGAGTGTCAGTAGCCTAAGTGCTTAAGCCTATCCCTTAGCCAAAAAGTCAAAAATAATGCTTAAGTCTATTTTAATCCTCAAGTGCCACCAAGGGCAATTTTGTCATATGCGACATCCCGCTAAATCCTCGAGTATTCCTATAAATCCCCATTTAATCCCGACATAACCAAATAATTGCGAAATTACTACCCGTTACCCGGTAAATCCCGAACACCAACTGTGTTCCCAATATACGCCTAGTGTAACGACCCAAAATCACTAATAAGGCTTAAGGGCCTTGATTAGCGTGTCGGGAGGGCATAATTGGTTTATGTGTGATTTAAATGATTAAATTCATGATTATATGATTATATGGATATGTGAAATGCATGTTTACGAGTATTAATATGCATGTGGGACCTGTTTCGCTTATAGAGGCATACTTGTAGTTTTGGCCCGTTGAGGGCATAAGTGTGATTATTTGTGGTAAATTGTTGAGACCACATTATTATGTGGATATATTTGCAGCATATGGCTCGAGACGATCCTAGTGAGCGGTTTGGCGAAATAGTCACGGCAGAGATTTATACCCGACTTAGGGGAGTCTAGGGGTATTTTTGGGACTTTAGGAAATATATTGGAGATTATTAGACATTGGGTAAATAATTGGTGATTAGTTGGATGATGGGATTTAAGTGGTAAATATTAGGCACAATTGAGGAATTAGTGGGAATTGGGAACAAATGACTATTCAACCCCTAGATTAAGTTATAGGTTAG
Source organism: Humulus lupulus (assembly GCF_963169125.1). NCBI lineage: Eukaryota > Viridiplantae > Streptophyta > Magnoliopsida > Rosales > Cannabaceae > Humulus > Humulus lupulus. The sequence goes on along the minus strand of NC_084800.1, from coordinate 150,595,725 downwards.
TTTTATTTTGGGAGGGTAAAATGCTCATTTCCTAAGACTAAGGGTATACTCAGCCTTTTTGTTAGAACAAAGCAGAAGATTATATAATAATCTAAGGAAAGAAAGAAGGGAAAAAGTCTCAGCTCACTCACTCTCCCATCCCTCACGTTTTTTCTCTCTCTCACTCTCCCTCATTGAAGTTGAAGCTAGGTTGGGCTAGGGAGTTTTCAAAGGAAAATAGAAGGAATTGAAGAGGATTTAAGCTAGGAGTAAAGGAAAAAACTTGTGTGAAATCAAGCCATAATTGAGATAATTATTGGTCTGTTAATTTGTTGAGATTATAGCTTAATTTATGTAAGAATTGGGACGGAGTAATTTAAGGGTTAAACATGAGTTAGTATGGGGTTTGAGTAGAACTAGACTTGAGTTTGGAGTGCTGAATTCTGGTTAAATTGAGAGGGTAATTGAAGTATAATTGCTGAGTTTTTGGGTAATTGAAATGTGTAATTTAGTCTGAATTCGTAGCTGAAATTGGTGTGGAATTGGGGAAATTTATGAGGAAAAATTATGGGTAAGTTTGAGTGTTCTTGGCTGGGAGATGGAGGAGAAAACCCAGGTTTTCTCTGGGTTCGCATGGTGTGCTGAGACCCAGCTTGGGGGGAGTCACGGTGCGTGTGTCCCTTCTGGCCTGGGTGCTCTCTGACTTGGGAGCCCACTGCGACTTGCTTGGCCAAGTCGTAACCCACCTCCCCTTTGGCTTGGGAGTTGGCTCTCTGACTTGGGGCAAGTCACGACTTGTTGAGCCAAGTCACGACCCACCTGGGAATTTTGGCCTTGGAAGTGTTTTAAGAATTGTTAGGGCTCGGGGGTTCGAACCTAGGAGCTCAAAACAATTTCTACTACCCAGTTTAGTAGAAATTGAGGTCCTGGAGGCTAGTTTTGTTCCCCAGGTATATTATTTCTGATTGGAAGTTGATAGATATCAATGGCCCTTGTGACTAGGTTTATCGCCAAGGCTTGAGGCTAAGGATCGTGCGTAGATGCAGTTCATTTTCTCCGCTCGGAATTAGAGGTAAGAAAACTGCACCCGTTTGTGTGGCTATGTTGGGACTAAGGGTTCCCTATATTTGTATACAATGCTGTATGATTGTGTTATGCCATGTGAGCATGAAATAAACGGCCTTAAGAGTGCCGGAATTGATATTTGCACACAGGACGCGGCTCGACCACTGGTAGGTGAGGTTAAGTATATAATCACTGAGCTTGACCTAAATGAGTTGGAGTCAGTGGGATAAACAGAGGGTGCGGCCTAAGGGCTCCAAGCCTGGGAATCGTATGATTAATTTACTGTTGTTAATCTGATGATTATGGCATGTTAATTACCTGAATGATAGATTGTTTATTTGTTGATTGATATCACTGATTATACCAACGCTATGATCGGCTGAATATCTTGTTAATGTTTTGTGAATTATTTGATTACTATTATTGGTTATGCTATGTATTACGGTTTTCTTGTTGGGCCTTGGCTCATAGGTGCTACGTGGTGCAAGTAAAGGCAAGGGTAAGCTGAACCAACCCTGAATTAGAGAGCTCTGGGGGCGAAATGTACATAGTTGGCTGCTCGGCCGCCACGGCCGAGGGATGGTACAGGGACAGGAGAACCTAAAATGCCTATTTTGCTATTAGAGTGGCTTGTGGTTGTACATATCCTTTGAAAATTTTTCAACTGTTCTTTAACCCTATTTTTGGGATCCCGTGGATCAAATGTTTATTTAAATAAAATTTATCTTTTATGACCAAAATATTTTAACCCTAGTTCGATTATGGTTTTAGTGTCACAATTTTAACTAAATGACTTGATTAGCAATTCTTGCACCTTATAAACACACAGTGTAATGATCTTGGTTATCCAAGGCGTTACAGTTAGGCTCCTCCCGAGCAAGGTATTCGACCCTGTTGTGACTATTTAACTAAACAACTCCCTGGGACCATCTCTGATCGTGCATAAAAGATATATCACCACTCACTTGTGGTATCAATCACAGTATACACATATATCACATTTATGCCATCAACGGGCTAAAATTACAAATATGCCCCTAATAACCAGAGGGCCCCACATGCATATTTAATTCACCTCAACATGCATTTCTAATCACATAATCATTTAGTTCACACATTAGCATAATTAAAACAATTATTGCCCTCATGGCAAGCTAATCAAGGCCCTAAGCCTTATTAGCAAATTTGGAACGCTACATTTATCCCATCCTTACAAAAATTTCGTCATCAAAATTACCTGAATAACTCGGGATACCGATCCCGCATATCTGTCTCAAGCTCCCTAGTCGCCTCTTCCACCTTGCTATTCCTCCACTAGACTTTCACTAAGGCGATGGTATTGCTCCGCAAGTCTTTATCCTTTCAGTCGAGAATCTGAAATGGCTTCTCTTCATATGATAAATCATGATCCAACTCCAAGTTCTCATAACTCAGCACGTGCATAGAATCTAATACATACTTCTGGAGTATGGATACGTGAAACACATTGTAAGCTACCTCTCCAACATGTTCCAGAATCTCAAAGGGGCCAATAAATCTAGGGCTCAACTTGCCCCTTACTCCGAACAATTTCACCCCTCTTAAGGGAGAAAATCTAAGAAACACATTGTCCCCGACCTGAAACTCTACGCTCCTGCGTCTCAAGTCTGAGTAACTCTTTTGTCGACTCTGGGAGGCGAGCATTCGAGCTCTAATCTTCTCAATTGCCTCATTGGTCCTCTGAACAACCTCAGGACCTAGATACCTCCCCTCACCTGTCTCATTCCAATGGATGAGTGATCTGCACTTTCTCCCATATAACATCTCATACGGAGCCACTCCGATAGTCGCCTGATAACTGTTATTATACGAAAACTTAATCAAAGGGAGATACATACTCCAGGATCCCCCAAAATCAAGTACGCATGCTCGTAGCATATCTTCTAGTATCTGAATCGTCCTCTCAAACTAAACCGCAATTGTGTACCCATAGCCTTCTATAGTCTCTCCCAAAACTTGGAGGTGAAGGTGGGGTCCCTGTCGGATACTATCGACCTCGGAGCCCCATGCAGTCGCACAGTTTCCTTCACATACAATTCATCATATTGCTCAACGGTATAAGTTGTCTTAACAGGTAAAAAATGGGCTGACTTGGTGTACCTATCCACAATCACCCACACGCAATCATGGGTTCCCACGGTCTTCAGTAATCCAACCACAAAGTCCATGGTGATATGCTCTCATTTCCATTCCAGAATCCCTAGAGGCTGCAGCAACCCTGCAGACCTCTGATATTCAGCCTTTACTTGCTGACAAGTCAAACACGTGGCCACATTATCCACCACATCCTTTTTCATTCTCGGCAACCAATATAAGGTTCTCAAATCTTGGCACATCTTCGTCGTACCCGGATATAAAGAATAGGGAGTGGTATGAGACTCATCTAAGATCTCTCGCCGGATACTGGAATCCATCGAAATGCAAATTCGGCCTTTGTACTTCAATAATTCCATCTCCGAAATAGAAAAGTCTTTAGCTGCTCCAACTAGGACTCCTTCTGTGTGTTCCCTCAATTGGGGATCTTCCCCCTATGCCCCCTTGATCCTTTCAAGGAGCATAGACTGAAGAGTGATGTCGGCGAGCTTTCCAACTACCAACTCAATACGTGCTCTTGTCATCTCTTCAGCTAACTTATCTGATATCTGTGTCGAATTAAACAACTGTCTTGGGCCCTTTCGACTCAGCACATCTGCCAACACATTGTCCTTCCCAAGATGGTATAGAATATCGCAGTCATAATCCTTTACCAGTTCCAGCCAACGCCTCTGGCGCATATTCTGATCCTTCTGAGTAAATAAGTACTTTAAACTCTTATGGTCGATGTATATCTCACACTTATCACCATAAAAATAATGTCTCCAAACCTTTAGTGCAAATACCACCGCTGCCACATGTGTGGGATACCTCTGCTCATACTCCTTCAACTGTCTCGACGCGTAGGCCATTACCTTTCTGGCTTGCATCAGTACACACCCCAAACCCTGTTTGGAAGCATCACAGTAGACTACAAATTTCTCATTGTCTGACAGCAGACTCAATACTGGAGTGGTGATCAGTCGCCGCTTCAACTCCTTGAAACTATTCTCACACATGTCTGTCCATACACACTTTGTCTTCTTACGCGTCAGTTTGGTCAACGGTGTGGCTATTCTAGAGAATCCCTCGATGAACTGCCGATAGTACCCTGCCAATCCCAAAAAGCTCCTAACCTCTGGTACACTGCTCGGCCTGGGCCAATCTCTCACTGCCTCAATCTTACTTCGGTCAACCAGAATCCCCTCCTTACTGACAATGTGACCCAGAAATGTTACTTGGGATAGCCAAAAGTCACACTTGCTGAACTTAACATATAACCTATGCTCTCTCAACCGTTGTAATACCAGGCATAGATGCTGTTCTTGCTCTGTCTCTCACTGAGAGTACACCAATATGTTGTCAATGAATACGATCACAAAATTGTCCAGATAATCCTTGAAGACCCTATTAATCAAGTCCATAAAGGTTTCTAGGGCGTTGGTTATTCCAAAGGACACGACCATGAATTCATAGTGTCCATACCTTGTGCGGAAAGCGATCTTTGGTATGTCCTCCTCTTTAATTCTTAATTGGTGGTAACCTGATTGAAGATCGATCTTAGAGAACATTGTCTTCCCCTGCAGTTCGTCAAACAAGTCGTCGATCCTAGGTAGTGGGTACTTGTTCTTAATGGTCAACTTGTTCAACTCTCTGTAGTCAATACACATCTTTAAGAATCCACCATTCTTCTTGACAAACAACACTAGAGCACCCCACGGCAAAAAACTCGGTCTAATGAATCCCAAATCCAGTAACACTTGCAACTAAATCTTTAGTTCCTTCAACTCTACCAGAGCCATTCTATAAGGTGTTCTAGATACTGGCTCCGCCCCTGGCCCCAATTCAATGATGAACTTGATCTCTCAATGTGGCGACGACCCTGGCAAGTCTGCGAGGAACAAATCAGGAAACTCACATACCAGTCTGGTCTCATCATATCTAACTGAAACTACTCTAGAAGTATCCACAATGCTTGTTAGGAATCCTATGCAACCCTTTTGCATTAGGTCTCTAGCATTCAGTGCCAAAATCATAGGTACTCACAGTCCACTCACTGTCCCCACGAATACAAAGGGTACCTCCCCTTCCGGTTCAAAGGTCACCATCTTGCGCTTGCAGTCAATCGTTGCCCCATACTTCGATAACCAATCCATCCCTAGGATCATATCAATGTCATCCATTGCTAGCTCAATCAGATCCACAAACAACTCCCTACTGTCTATCTCTACTGGTAATGCTCTAACCCATCTCCTAGAGACTACCAATTCCCTAGTCGGCAAAAAACTTCGAAATCCCCTAGCATACAAATCACCAGGTCTACACAGCTGATATATCACTCTAACAGATACAAATGAATGAAGAACCAGCACTAGAAATCTAACCTGGCACGACCGAGGGGCTAGCCTCAACCTCAGTCTGGGTCAAGGTAAATACTTTGGCAGGAGTGAGATTGTCGCTCTGCTTCGATTCTTCTTCTTTGGCTTGTGGGCAGTCCTTCCTCAAATGACTAATGCTCCTACAAGTAAAGCAGTCCCTGGCCCTGCACTCTCCCTTATGTCATCTTCTACATCGAGGACACACTGGGAAACTCCTCCAGTTGTCTCCCCGCCCTGACGGCCACTAAAAGCACCCCGTGCCCTCCTATCCAAGTCAGGAGGAACAAAAGAGTCTGGGGCCCTCCTCTTCTTCTCACTGGGGCCACTTCCCCAACTAGATCTAGTAAAAGGAGACATCTTCCTTTGAGCATCACACCTAGCAATGCCCTATGTCCATATTTGGTCCTCAGCCTCCTCAGCTGTAAGGGCCTTCTCCACTACCAGTGCATAGGTGGTAGTTCCTGAATACAGAGTTATCTTAACTTCATGGGTGATCATAACGTTCAATCCCCACACAAATCAATCTCTCTGTGTCATGTCATTAGGCACGAAATCCGGCGCGAACTTCGCTAACCGGTCAAACTTCAAGGTATACTCTGTGACTGTTATTCGGTTCTGAGTCAGGTTTGTAAACTCATCAACCTTCGTAGCTCGGACTGCGACACTGTAATACTTCTCATTGAATATGTTTCTGAATTCTTCCCAAGTCATGACTGTAACATTCCTTCTCTGAGACACAACATCCCACCAGATGCGGGCATCTTCTCTCAACATGTAGCTGGCACAGGCTACTCTCTCATTCCCTTCCTCCCACATGAAGTCCAGGATGGAAGAAATCATGTTCATCCACTACTCTGCCCACAGTGGGTTTAGGCCACCCACGAAGGTGGGAGGATACTACTTCCTGAACCTCTCGTACAAAGGTTCCCACCTATTCTCCATTGTAGGCTGGGCTGGCACTGGTGCCACAGCTTGTGGAGCTTGTACCCAATGCCTTGAGGAGGGGCATGCTACCCCAATTGTCAATGCTCTTCTTCTGTTTGATAAAGTCTAGCTTCCATCTCGACAAATAACTGTTGCCAATTCAGTGGGGCAGGTGGAGGGTCCAGACCCTGGTTGTCATCCTCGACCCTATTGCCGCAGATTTTGATTGATCGCCAAGGCATCACTATAATATTCCTGCAATCAATGATGCTGCACATCAGGCATGATAACAACATCCAAAACCACTTCCCAATCTCATCAATAAACCACAACCAGCATGTCCACATATCACACAAGGCATATAACAAACAAGGGGGACAAGTCGTAACATCATGCATATAACAACACATTCATCATGCTCTATCGATATACTCAAGCAGACAAGGAACTTAAACAAGCAATTAAGCAAATAATTCATTAATTACCAACCAACCCTTAGTCGAGCTTGTCACTGGCAGTGAGCGTACATATTCGATCGATCTCTAGGAACCATAAACCTTGGCATCCTCTGATACCAAGTTGCAACGCCCTAATTCCTTAGAGTCATTACTGTGTGAGTTAAAAATGTGCCATTAACTAATCAATGTTTTAGGTTAAAAGTGTTAATAAACCGAAATAAAATTCGTTTAAGGATGTTAAGTGTAAGAATTTGGACATTCTTGAAATCATTAAAAATTTAAATAGTTGGGATCCCAAAATATTGTTTAGAAAATACATTACAACTCAAAGATACAATTAAGGTCGACCTAAGAGACAATGCGGTTATTTACAATACTTTCCCAAAATAACCCTGGCCGTGGCGGCCAGGTAGGCCGAACATGTACCTGTTGCTCCACGCTCTCCGTACTCATGGTTGGTCGACCTTCCCCTTGCCCTTACTTGCACCATAGAGCACCTGTGAGCCAAAGTCCAGCAAGAAAACTCAACACGAAACATATAACATATACATAACAATCCACAATATACGATAACTCAGCCAACGGGCTAAACACATAGCGACCGACGCCGTCCCAGGCGTTTTACCAAGCCCTGGGTTTTCGGTCTTCGCCGAGAGGGTGGATACATCACCCTAGGAGTGTCTCGCCCTATCGGCTTGCACTTAGTGTGCTTAACACCGATTCTGACCCTCTTGTCGTATCTGGCTTTATTCCGTTCTCAGCCTTCGCTGTTCTCGGCCTTTGCTGTTCACTCACAAACATGCATAACATAGCATAATACTCACATATATGCATAATATATATTTAGCATAAAAAACTGGGTCGCGCCCTGAAACACAAACAATACAACTGTGCCCTGCTCTACGAGTACAACAGTTTTCTTACCTGTGTCCTGAGCTGGTAAGCCAATGCTATCCCGAGCACAGTCCCCTAGTCCGAGCCTTGTTGAAAACCTATTCATAATGCATTCATAATAACCATCCATCAAGCCTTAAACCAATAAATAACTTCATAATATTAATCTAGCCTCCAGGACCTTGAATTCCACTAAAGCGGGTAATAGAATCCTTCCCGAGCGCTAACAATCGAATTCCAGAGCTTAAAACCTTAATTCCCTTTTTCTTTCCATTTAGGGTCGCGGCATGTCCTTTAGGACTGCGACCCGCTACTTAGTCAGAGAGCAAGGCCCTCCCTGCTAGAGGACACAGGCTACGACATGCACCCCTAGGGTCGCGACGTCTGGGTGAACCAAAGGCTTCTCTAGGCTCTTCCAACACACGAGCCGTGACACTTGAAGAATGGGGCCGTGACTCGGGCCTCTAAAGCCCAGAACCACCATTTTCTCTGCGTATTTCCCGAACCTAAACCATTAATTCTCACCCAAATTACCAATTAAACCCAGAATTAAGCTTAGATTACTTATCCATGCAGCCTAGGCATCATAACCGTTTAAAAATAATTCCTTATTCCTCACCAACACTCAAAATCAAACTTAAAGCTTAACTCTCATGCAACTCTCAATTTACAAAAAAAATCAGTAAAATCAAATCAAATTTAGCCCTTACCTCTGTGATATCTCCTCCCTTGAAGTGTTTCCCCCAAGCACAACAGGTATAACTCCTCAGTTCTTTAGCCCAAAGCTCTCAAAGCTTCATCGTCCTCTAAGTTCCAAGGAGAGGGAGAGAGAGAACCGATAGAGATATTGAGAGAGAGAGAGAGAGAGAGAGAGAGAGTTGAGAGTCTTTCTTCTATTTCCTTCTAACCCCTTCTAGAGTCTCAACAGCCTAAGTGCTTAAGCCTTTCTCTTATCCAAAAAGTCAAAAATACCCCATAAGTCGATCTTAATCCTCAAGTGCCACCAAGAGAAATTTCTTCATATGTCACATCCTGCTAAATACTTTAGTATTCCTATAAATACCCATTTAATCAAGGCACTAAGCCATATTAGAAAATTTGGGACGCTACATGAACCTTAGTTACACGTTTATAACCAAACTACTTGATTAGCAAGTCTTACACTATTTAAAGTACACAGTGTAACTGTAACGTCCCCAAAAAAATTCTTATAAGGTTTAGTGCATTGATTAGCGTGTAGGGACGACATAATTGGATATATGTGTAATTAATTGATTAAATGTGTGACTATGTGGCATACGTAGTTTATATGATAATATGAATATTTATATATATGCATGTTTATGTGTATTAAATATGCATGTGGGCCCGTTCTTGTTTATAAGGGCATATTAGTAATTTAGGCCGGTTGAGGGCATAAATGTGATTATATGTGTTGAATGACTAAGGGCACATTATTATGTGGATATATTTGCCGTGTTCAGCTCGAGGCGATCCTAATGAGCGGATTAGCGGAATAGTCAAAGCAGGTTTTAATACCCGGCTTGGGGTGAGCCTAGGGGTATTTTGGGAAATTTAACATATATTTGGGATTTATCGAGTAACGGGTAAGTATTTGGTAACTAGTTGGGCATGTCGGGACTAATTTGGAATTTGTAGGATGACTCCAGAAATTATTGGGAACTGGGGCTAATAGCCATTTTTCCCTCATGGCCAATAAAGGACTGAGATAAGTATAAGGGTAATTTGGTCACTTATGTAAGGGATAAGTTTGGGGAAACTTTAGGAAATAACCAAAAAATACAAAGACTTTCTCTCTCAGCTCCCTCTCTTCCTCACGTTCTCTCTCTCTCTCTTTTGGTGCTTGGACTTTGTGGAGCTTTTGAGAATCCTAGGCTAAGGAAGTGAAGAATTAAGGTTTGTTGTGTTTGGAAATCAACTCAAGGACTGAATACATCATCAAGGTAAGGTTTAAGCTTTGATTGTTTGGTGAAATTCTGCTGTTAGTATTGGTGTTATTAAGATTTTAAGTTTCAAACGGAATTTGATGAATTCTGGGTTCTTAGGAGGATTTTTTGTTAGGGTTTTAGGAGATTGTGTTGCTCTGAGTAGATTATTGAGGTATAGTGGCTCAATTTCTGGTTTTGGTGCACATTGGGTTAGATTTTGATGAATTAGGTTGGGAGAAAACACAAGAAAAGCCCAAGGATTTCTGGGTTCACAGAGGCGCATCGCAACCCAGTTCTTGGGCACCGCGGCCCGCATGAACCCAGACGCTTTGGGGGCTTACTAATTTGCATGCATGTCGTTTCCATAAAGGGCAAGTCGCAGCCAACCTACCCCTGGGATTTGGGGTTGGCACCTCAAACTTGGGGGCCAGGTCACGGCCTGCCTAGGTAGCCTTAGCCAAAGTAGGTTTTTTTGGGCTTTGGAACTTAAACCTAAGCACTCGGGACGATTTCTACTACTCGGTTTATTAAAATTCAAGGTCTCGGAGGGTAGTATTTTATTCCAAAGCATTGGGTTGGATTTTAATAGTTATCCATTTTGCTTGTGAATAGGGTTACTGTTAAGGCTCAAAATTGAAGATCGTGCTCAGGACCGCTATGCATCTTCAGCTCGGGATCTGAGGTAAGAAAACTACACCTGAGTTGTGAATGGGGCCGAGATCCCCTGTAAATGAACATATGTGAAATTATCTGTGACTGGAAATATCTTGATAGGCAGGTTACCTCGTGCTACTTTCGATTGCATGTTTCACAACTTGTATATTTGTTATATGTGATGTGAAAGTCCGGCTTAATGGAGCCAGGGCTGATGTTAAGCATGCTGAACGCAGCTTGGCCTTAGCAAGCCGGGATCAGCTAAATAACTAAAGGGTTCGGCCTAAGAGCGCCAACACCTAACTAATTTTAATAAGACTAAATTATATGTTTGGATTAAATTGTTTACTGTTGCCTAGCTTAATGCTTGTATTTTGCTATTGATTGAACTAGATGATCTAAGTTTACTATGCACACTCTGTTGATATCTATGCTTGTTGAATTTAGTTTGTTTGCTGAGCCATGGATCATGGGTGCTACGTGGTGCAGGTAAAGACAAGGGAAAACTGGACCAGCCATGAGTTGGAGAGCTTTGGGGGCGGTGTGTACATCGGTTGTAACGACTCAAAAGTCACTAATTAGGCTTAAGGGCCTTGATTAGCATACAGGGAGGGCATAATTGGTATATGCGTGATTAAATGGTTAAAATGCATGATTATGTGATATGCATGTTTATGAGTATTAAATATTCATGTGGGCACTTTCTAGCTTATAAGGGTATATTTGTAATTTTGGCCCGTTAAGGGCATTAATGTGATTATTTGTGATAAATTGTTGAGACCACATTATTATATGGATATATTTGCAGTGTATGGCTCGAGATGGTCCTAGTGAGCGGATTAGCGAAATAGTCACAGCGGGGTTTAATACCCGACTCGGGGGGAGCCTAAGGGTATTTTTGGGAATTCAGATTATATTTTGGGAATTATTAGATATTGAATAATTAACAGGTGTGTACATCGGCAGCTGCTTGACCGCCACGACCGAGGGATTTACAGGGATTAGAGTTGAAATTGTATTTTTCCATTTAGGCTGGCTGCAGTTGTATTAAATTTTGAGGGTTGTAACCATCTTGTAAATATTATTTTTGGGATTCGGTTGATCAAACTCTTATTTTAATGAAAGTCAACCATTTTATGATCAAAATCTTTTAACCCTAACATGTCAATTGACTTTAGAAACACGTTTATGTTCAAACGACTTGATTAGCAATTATTGCACTATTTTAAATACACAGTGTAACAGTCTTGGTTACCCATGGAGTTACAACTTGGTATCAGAGCAGTCTAAGTTTAAGGGTTCTTGAAGACTGGTTGGGCATGTACACTGGCCGCTAAAGACAAGCTCAACTAAGGGTTCGGTAACCATATATGTGATTACATTTTTCATTGTTTAAATGAAATATAAATGCTTTATTTGCATGTTTACCAGGGAACATGAGATATACTGATAGGGTCTGGCCCTTGATTTTTATGTTAATATGATAAGGCGTGCCTATTAGCATTGCTAATGTATCTGAATGATTTTTTAAAACTCTGCTGAATTTCGGCGTTGTTGGTTGAATTTCGACGTTAGACCGTTTGGTGATTATAAACCTGTTATCATTGTCTGATCAACCGAGTTGTTGATTGCAAAAAAACTTGGAGAGTTATGCCTCCAAGGTGATCAATTTGACTAGCCGGCATCAGGGTTGAGGCTAGAGATGATGAGTAGGGCCAGAACCCTCCGCCAGTTCCTGAGAACTTGCAGCAGTTGCTTACTGACATGCAAGCTAGACTCCAAAGTCAAGAGGAAGAGATTCTCCTTTTGAGGCAGCAGCTCCGCCAGGGAGTGTTGAACCTAGCTTGCCACTTGTTGTGGCACCAGTTGTACAGCCGCCTGAGGATGGGAACAGGTGGGAGCCGCTTTATGAAAGATTTAGGAAGCAGCATCCTCCAACTTTTGAGGGATGAGAAGATCCACTAAAGGCTGAACAGTGGATGAGTTTGATTACCTCCATCCTGGATTTCATGAGGGTGGAAGGTAACGACAGGGTGGCCTGTGCCACCTATATGCTTTGAGATGATGCCCACATTTGGTGGGAGGTGGCATCCTAAACTCGAGATGTTTCTACCATAAGTTGGGATGTGTTTAACCAAAAATACAACAGTATTGTCGTTAGGGCGGCAAAGGTGAATGAGTTCATTAGGTTGGTACAGGGCAGTATGACAGTTACTAAGTATGCCATGAAGTTTGTCAAGCTAGCAAAATTTGCACCTGATCTAGTGCCTACAGATGTAGCCAGGCAGGACAGGTTTGTTCGAGGGCTTAATGCTATGATAGCCCGTGATGTGAGGTCACTTCAGTACCTAAGGAGATAACTTATGCCCAAGTGGTTGAGAAGGCCCTCATTGCTGAGGAGGCAAAGAACAAGATTTGGAGGGAGAGCGCTGCGAGACGGGATATTCGCAGGGCAGTGCCTCCTCTTATAGGGTCTGGTAAAGGAAGAGGCCCCAGTGATCAGAAGAGGAAGACCTCTGACACCTCGACCATTGCTAGTCCTAATAGGAGGGGCTGGGGTGTTTAGGGTGGTCATTAAGGGAGGCAGTGAGACATGGAGAAGCTATCGGGAGTGTGCTAGATGCAGGAAACGTCATCTGGGCAAATGTCGGGCAAAGGCCTGTCACTTGTGTGGGGTGGTTGGACACCTTAAGAAATATTTCCCTACTTTGAAGAAAGAGGAACTAGGGAAGACGGACTGCTTGCCTCTAGCTTGAGTGTTCACCTTGACACAAGCAGAGGCTGAGGCTAGTCCCACAGTAGTGACAGGTCAGCTTTCCAGCGTTGTCTCTTCATATACTGTATTGATTGACTCTGGTGCTACATATTCATTTGTTTCTAGCAAAGTGATTGATATATTGTGTAGGACTAGTGAGTATAATACTGCGGGGTTTAGGACTATACTACCTACAAGGGAACTGGTAGTTTCTAGGATATGGATTAGAGACAGTGATGGTGGATAGTAGGGAGCTATCAACAGACTTGATTGAGTTGGGTATGGATGACTTTGATATGATCTTGGGGATGGATTGGTTAGTCAGATATGGTAAACCATAGAGTGTAGGAAAAAGATGGTGACTTTTGAGCCTGAGGGTGAGGACCCCTTTGTTTTTGTGGGTACTGTGCACAGACCCCGTATTCCTTTGATATCGACGTTGAAGGCTAAAGATCTATTACAAGGAGGTTGTGTAGGTTTTCTAGCTAGTGTGGTGGATACCAATAGAGTCATGTCGGTAGGGCCAGGAGAGACTAGACTGGCGCGAGTTCTTGGATGTGTTTCTTGAGGACTTACCAGGACTGCCACCGCACAGGGAGATTCAGTTCGTCATTGAGTCAGTGCAGAGTACAGAATCAGTGTTGACGGGACCATACAGGATGGCTCCGACAGAGCTGAAACAGTTGAAGATACAATTATAGGAGCTACTAGATTTGGGATTTATGAGACCTAGCTTCTCGCCATGGGGTGCTCCGGGTTTATTTGTGAAGAAGAAGGATGGGACCCTTAGGATGTGTATAGACTACAGGGAGTTGAATAAGTTGACTATCAAGAACAAGTACCCACTACCAAGGATTGATGACCTGTTCGATCAGTTGTAGGGTAAGACAGTATTCTCAAAGATTGATCTTCGATCTAGTTATCACCAGCTGAGGATCAAGAATGAAGATATTCTGAAGACGACCTTCCGTACGAGGTATGGCCATTATGAGTTCTTGGTCATGTCGTTTGGATTGTCCAATGCCCCAACAACATTTATGGATCTGATGAACAGGGTGTTTAAGGATTTCTTGGATCATTTTTTGATTGTCTTCATCGACGACATCCTTTTTTACAATTATTCAGAGGCAGAGCATGAGAAGCATCTCCGATTGGTATTGCAGAGATTGAGGGAGCATTGGTTGTACGCTAAATTTAAGAAGTGTGAGTTCTCGCTACTGGAGGTAACATTTCTTGGAAATATTGTTAGTGGAGATGGGATTAAGGTGGATCCGGCCAAGGTGGAAGCGGTTAGGGATTGGCCGAGGCCAAGGAATACCTCGGAGGTTAGTAGCTTTCTTGGACTAGCTGGATATTACAGACGGTTCGTGGAAGGGTTTTTTAAGATTGCCACACCGTTGACTAAGTTGACGCGCAAGAATCTGAAGTTCACATGGTCAAACAAATGTGTGGGAAGTTTCCAGGAATTGAAACGACGATTGATTACTGCCCTAGTGCTGAGTCTTCCTTCAGATGGGGATAAGTTTGTAGTGTACTGCGACGCATCGAGACTGGGATTAGGATGTGTATTGATGCAGAGTGGGAAGGTTATTGCTTATGTGTAGCGGCAGCTGAAGGAATATTACTTTACAATCTACCCTCTTGGAGAGGATAAGAGAGGGTCAGATGGGTGATACGCAGTTGCAGGAGGTTAGGAGGGATGTCCTAGCTGGAGTGGCTAAGGATTATTCCATTTCAGAGATGAGTTTACTGAGGTATAAGGATCAGATTTATGTTCCGATGGATATGGGTATTAGATGAGAGATTCTCAATGAATCTCCTACTATACCATACTCACTCCATCCAGTCACCACCAAGATGTATCAGGATCTACAGACTCTTATTGGTGGTCTGGGATGAAGAAGGACGTGGCTGAGTACGTAGCAAAGTGTTTAACCTATCAGCAGGTAAAGGCTGACAATAGCGACCAGCGGGGTTATTACAACCTTTGGGTATTTCCGAGTGGAAGTCAGAAGATATTACCATGGATTTTGTAGGAGGTTTACTTAGGACGGTGGGGCAACATGACTCGGTGTGGGTGATAGTAGACAGGTACACCAAGTCAGCTCACTTTCTGCCAATGAGGACAACCTATATTGTGGATTAGTGTGTTGAGCTGTATGTGAGGGAGATTGTATAAATTCATGGGGTTCAAAAGTCTATAGTATCGGATCGGGATCCCATATTCACCTCCAAGTTTTGGGGCGGTTTGCAAAAGGTTATGGGAACTTAGTTGAAGTTTAGTACAACCATTCATCCTCAGATTGACGGGCAGTCTGAGAGGATAATTCAGATATTGGAAGACATGCTTAGAGCATGTGTGTTAGACTTCGAGGGGTCTTGGAGTAAGTACCTCTCGTTGATTGAGTTCTCGTATAACAATAGTTATCAGTCAATGATTCGGGTAGCTCTATACGAGATGTTGTATGGAAGAAAATGTAGATCACCCATTCATTAGGATGAGATGAGGGAAAGGAAGTATCTAGGACCATAGATGGTTCAAAAGACTATTGAAGCTATTGAGAAGATCTGAGCTCCAATGCTCACTTCTCAAAGTAGACAGAAAAGCTACGCTGATCCTAAGCATAGGGACGTGAAGTTCTAGGTAGGGGACCACATGTTTCTGCGAGTTTCTCCATTGCAAGGGGTAAGGAGATTTGGGAAAAAGGGCAAGCCGAGCCCTAGGTTCGTAGGACCTTTTGAGATCCTGGAGAGGATCGGCCAGATAGCCTATAGATTGGCTCTGCCACCGTCATTATCAGGAGTTCATGATGTGTTCCACATCTCAATGCTTCAGAAGTACGTCTCAGATAAGACCCATGTATTGGGATATGAGGATCTGGAGCTATAGATAGATTTGTCGTATGAGGAGTGACCAGTTCAGATCCTAGACAGAAAAGTCAAGGTTCTGAGGAATAAGACGATTCCTCTAGTCAAAGTCCTATGGAGGAATAGCAGGGTCGAGGAAGCGTCCTGGGAGATAAAGTCGGCTATGCGGGATCAATATCGGACAAAATTTCCAGTAGAAGGGGATAGTTGTAACGTTCCAAAAAAATGCTAATAAGGTTTAGTGTCTTGATTAGCGTGTCGGGAGGGCATAATCTGATATATGTGTGATTAATTGAATAAATGTGTGACTACGTGGCATACATGGTAATTTTGGCCTGTTGAGGGCATAAATGTGATTATATGTGTTGAATGACTGATACCACATTATTATGTAGATATATTTGCACTGTTCAGCTCGAGGCGAACCTAGTGAGCGGATTAGCAGAATAGTCACAGCAGGGTTTAATACCCGGCTCATGGTGAGCCTAGGGGTATTTTGGAAAATTTAACATATATTTGAGATTTATCGAGAAACGGGTAAGTATTTGGTAACTAGTTGGGCATGTCGGGACTAATTGGGGATTTGTAGAATGACTCGAGGAATTAGCAAGAATCGGGGCTAATGACCATTTTGCCCTCATGGGAAATAAAGGACTGAGATAACTATAAGGGTAATTTGGTCACTTATGTAAGGGATAAGTTTAGGGAAACTTTAGGAAATAACCATAAAATACCAAGACTTTCTCTCTCAGCTCCCTCACTCCTCACGTTCTTTCTCTCTCTTTGGATGCTTGGAATTTGTGGAATTTTTTAGGATCCTAGGCTAAGGAAGTGAAGAATTAAGGTTTGATGTGTTTGGGAATCAGCTCAAGGATTGAATACATCATCAAGGTAAGGTTTAAGCTTTGATTGTTTGGAGAAATTCTGCTGTTAGTATAGGTGTTCTTAAGCTCTTAAGTTTCAAAGGGGTTTTGATGAATTATGGGTTTTTAGGAGGATTTTTTGTTAGAATTTTAGGAGGTTGTGTTGCTCTGAGTAGATTATTGAGGTATAGTGGCTCAATTTCTGGTTCTGGTACATGTTGGGTTAGATTTTGATGAATTAGGTTGGGAGAAAACGCAGGAAAAACCCAAGGATTTCTGGGTTCACGGGGGTGCGCCGCGACCCAAGTCTTGGGTGTCGCGGCCCGCGTGACCCCAGAATCCCTTGGGGCCTTGCTGTTTTGCAGGTGCTCCGCGGCCCTAAAGGGCAAGTCGCGGGCCGCCTACCCCTAGGATCTGGGGCTGTCACCTCAAATTTGGGGGCGTGCTGCGACCCTTAGGGCCAGGTCGCGGCCCGCCTAGGCAGCCTTAGCAAAAGTATGTTTTTTTGGGCTCGGGAACTTAAACCTAAGCGCTCAGGAAGAATTCTACTACCCAGTTTAGTATAATTCAAGGTCCGGGAGGCTAGTATTTTATTCCAAAGGATTTAATTGGGTTGGATTTTAATAGTTAACCATTTTTGCTTGTGACTAGGGTTACCATTAAGGATCGCAATTAAGGATCTTGCTCGAGACTGCTATAGATCTTCAGCTCGGGATCCGAAGTACGAAAACTGCACCCGAGTTGTGAATGGGGCTGAGATCCCCTGTAAACGAATATAGTGAGATTATTAATGTATTTGTGATTGAAAATATCTTGATAGGTAGGTTACCTCGCGCTGCTTTCGATTGTGTGTTTTGCAACTTGTATATTTGTTATGTTTGATGTGAAAGTCCGACCTAAGGGAGTCGAGGCTGATGTTAAGCGTGCTAAATGCAGCTCGACTAAGTGAGCCGGGATCAGCTAAATAACTAAAGGGCTCGGCCTAAGGGTGCCGACACCTAATTAATTGTATTAAGATTGTATTATATGTTTGGATTAAACTGTTTACTGTAGCCTAGCTTAATGCTTGTATTCTGCTATTGATTGAACTAGATGATCTAAGTTTACTATGCACACTCTGTTGATATCTGTGCTTGTTGAATTTAGTTTTTTTGCTAAGCCCCATGGGTGCTACGTGGTGCAAGTAAAGGCAATGGAAAACTAGACCAGCCATGAGTTGGAGAGCTTTGGGGATGGTGTGTACATCGGCTGTAACGACCCAAAATTCACTAATAAGGCTTAAGGGCCTTGATTAGCATACAGGGAGGGCATAATTGGTATATGTGTGATTAAATGGTTAAAATGCATGATTATGTGATATGCATGTTTATGAGTATGAAATATGCATGTGGGCCATTTCTAGCTTATAAGGGCATATTTGTAATTTTGGCATGTTAAGGGCATAAATGTGATTATTTGTGATAAATTGTTGAGACCACATTATTATGTAGATATATTTTCAGTGTATGGCTCGAGATGGTCCTAGTGAGGGGATTAGCGAAATAGTCACAGCGGGGTTTAATACCCGGCTCGGGGAAGCTTAGGGGTATTTTTGGGAATTATTAGATATTGAATAATTGATTGGTAAATAGTTAGACATGACGGGGTTAATTGGGGAATGCTAGGAACACTTGAGGTGTAACGACCTGGGTAACCAAGACCGTTACATTTTGTGTTTAAAGTAGTGCAAGATTTGCTAATCAAGTCGTTTAGTTGAAAACGTGCTCCTAAAGTCCTAAACTAGTTAGGGATAAAAGACTTGGACATAAACGAATAATTTTTCATTTAAATAAACATTTAGTACATGAGATCCCAAAAACAGGGTTAAAGGAAAAATTTACAAACTTCCAAAAGTCAAATACAAGCCAAGGCCACTCTAATGGCAAATACACATTATTGGATTTCTGTCCCTGTACAATCCCTCGGCCGTGGCAGACGAGCAGCTGACAATGTACACCTCGCCCCCAGAGCTCTCCAACTCATGGTTGATCCATCTTACCCTTGCCTTTACCTGCACCACGTAGCACCCGTGAGCCAAAGCCCGGCAAGAAATCCATATAGCAAAGTATAATAAATAATAACAATCAAATGATTTATAAAACAGTTAACCAATTATTCAGCATGTCATAACAGTCACCTAATTAGAGAGGACAATCAATGATTCACAAGCCATTCATCCCAGTATTTAACAAACTATAAGAAATAGATTAGCAATGGCAAACATATCAATACTCAGGGTTGACGCCCTTAGGTCGTGCCCTGTATTTAACCCACTGACTCCAGCTCCCTTAGGCTGAGCTCAGTGATTATCTAGCTGACGTCAGCTATGAGTGGCCGAGCCGCGTCTTGTGCGCAAATATCAAACCCGCCATTTATTTCATGCTCACATGGCATATCATAATCATACAACATTTGTATTCAAATATAGGGAATCTCAGTCCCAACACATCCACACAAGGGGTGTAGTTTTCTTACCTTTAATGTCGTCAGAGATAATGGAATGATCCCGAGCATGATTCTCATCCCCGAGCCTTGGTGATAAACCTAGTCACAAAGGCCAACGGGTATCCATAAATTTCCAATCCAAACAAACACTTAGGAGATAGAAACTAGCCTCCGGGACCTCAATTTCTACTAAACCGGGTAGTAGAAATTGTCCCGAGTGCCTAGGTTTGAATCCCTAAAGCTTACCAATTCTAGAAACAACTAAGGCTAAAATCCCTTGGTGGGTCGCGACTAGGCTCAGTGGGTCACGACTTGGCCTAGTGAGTCCAGGACCCCAGCCAAAAGGGGAGGCGGGCCGTGACTAGGCTCAGAGAGCAAGGACCCCAGCCAAAAGGGGAGGCGGGTCGCGACTTGGCCTAGTGAGTCACGGCGCACCCCCAAGTCAGAGACATCCCCAGGCCAAAATGGCCACACGTATCATGATGCCCCCCAGGCTGGGTCGCAGCGCGCCCCCTTCGAATCCATAAAATCTAGGTTTTCTCTTCTTCTTCCCAGCCAAGAACACCAAGACTCTATCCAGAATTTGCCCTATCATCTCCCCTCAATTCAACACCAAATCAGCTACGAATTAAAGACTATAACACCCTTTTTTTTTAATCCCCAAAACCTTAGCAACAAAACCAAAGTCCTTATCCCCAACTCATCAGCTATTATCACCCAAGAAACTCTATCAAAATCCAATCAATAATTCAAAGGTAGGAAATCAGAATTTTACCTCAATTATGACTAACTTCTCACAAGCTTCCACCTTCAAATTCTGAGCTTAAACCCCTAGTTCTAGAGCTTCACTTTATCTAAATCCCCATCAAAATTCTAGAATAAACACATGTTCCAAGCCTCAAAGTACTCAACCCTACACAATGCAATTTAAAATTGAAACCGTACCTCAACTATGGCTGAAACCACACCAATTCCATCTTCAATTCCTAGCTTTTTCCCAGCTAAATTCCCTTCCAAAACTCCAGCCTTAAGTCTGAATTCCTTCTGCCCTTTTTCCTTAGCTTCAATGTTCCATAAGGGAGAGAGAGAGAGAGTGCGTGAGAGAGAGAGAATGAGCAGGAGGTTTCTTCTTTCTTCTGTTTTATTCTAATAATTCTGAGTATATCCCTTACCTATGAAAAGACCATTATGCCCATCCATATAATCCTAAATTCTTTGATTGTTCTAAGGGCAAATGGGTCATTTCTCCCCAGTGCTCGCTAATTCCTCCAATGATCCTAACATTTACCAATAAATCTCGTCCTCAAATTAACTTCCAATTATTTATCCAATGTCTAATAATCCCCGATATATTTTCTAAATTCTCAAAAATAGCCCCAGGCTCCCCCGAGCCGGGTATAAATCCCCGCCGTGACTATTTCGCCAGTCTGCTCACTAGGACCGTATCGAGCCATGTATTGCAAATATATCCACATAATAATGTGGTCTCAACAATTTATCACATATAATCACACTTATGCCCTCAACGTGCCAAAATTACAAATATGCCCTTATAAGCTAAATAGGGCTCACATGCATATTTAATACTCATAAACATGCATTTCACATATCCATATAATCATATAATCATACATGTCACATAATCATGCATTTAATCACACATTAACCAATTATGCCCTCCTGACACACTAATCAAGGCCCATTAAGCCTTAATAGTAATTTTGGGTCATTACATGAGGAATTAGCGGGAACTGGGAGTGGAATGACCAATTTACCCTAGGAAAAATTTAAAGACTAATAGGTTTGAGGGGAAAAATAGTCTTTTGTTAAGCAAGGATATACTTAGACAAAACACCCAGGATTAGCTAGTAACTCTAAGAAATAACCAGAAACTGAAGGAAAGCTCTCTCTCTCGTCTCTCTCACGATTTCTCCCCCCCCCCCCCTCTCTCTCTCTCTCTCTCTCTCTTGGTGATTGAGTTTGATCAGCTGAATGAATTGAAGGACTGAAAAGTTTAAGCTTGAAGCTGGACTTTTGGAAGGAATTTGGAGAAATGGATGCTTTGGAATCCAAGGGGTATAGTTGGGGCTTGAGCACAAAGATTGGAGGTTGTAGCTTGAGGAAATTCAATCATAATTGAGTTAAGTTCCTTATCATTGGTCATATCAAGGAATTCTGGTATCGGTGTGGAATTAGACTGGGTTTTGGGTTATAAATAGCTGATGATTTGGGGTAGAAACTTCAGTATGTATTGTTGTGATTTTGTGTTTTATTGGATGATTAAAAGTCTTAGATTCGTAGCTAAAACTTACTTTGGTTGGGAGGTTATTCTGAGTTGAATTATGGGAAAAATTGGCTGGAAAGGGTTGGAGAAAACCCAAAATTTATGGGTTCAAAGGGGGCGCGCCGCGACCTAGCTCTAGGGCGTCGCGCCGCATGTGCCCAAAAGGGCCTGGGTATGCTCTCTGACTTGGGGGCGCACCGCGACCCTAAGAGGCAAGTCGCGGCCTGCCTCCCCTATGGCTTGGGTTCTTGATCTCTGACTTAGAGGCAAGTCGCGACCCTAAGGGCTAGGTCGCGGCCCGCCTAGAGGTTTTTCCCTATACTGGTTTTTAAGGTTGGTGAGGCTTAAGGGTTCAGACCTAAGCACTTAGGACAATTTTTACTACCCAATTTAGAAGAAATTGAGGTCCCGAAGGATAGTTTTTATCTCTTAAGTATTTATTTGGATTAGAAGTTGATAAATAACTATTGGACATTGTGACTAGGTTTATCACCAAGGCTCAAGAGTGAGGATCGTGCTCGAGACCGCTCTATTATCTCCGCTAGAAATTCAAGGTAAGAAAACTGCACCCTGCACGGTTATGAACGGGACTGAGATTCCCAATTATTGGTTGCTTATAATATGTGTTTGTAATATTAATTTATCATATAAGAATCACCAGCCTAAGGGAGCCAGGGCAAATGGTAAGCATACGGAGCACAGCTCGACGTAAGTGAGTCGGGGCCAGCTAGATTGACTGGGGACTTGGCCTAAGGGTGCCAACCCTAATTACTTGAGATTACGTGATTGTCATTAATTAATTGAATATCTATAATTTGTTTTATGTTTATATGAGATAAGCTTGATTGAATGTTTTTATTGTTACATGTAATTGTTGTTTTGGTTTTCTTGTTGGGCCTTGGCTCACAGGTGCTACGTGGTGCAGGTAAAGGCAAGGGTAAGCTGGATCAACCATGAGTTGGAAAGCTCTGGGGGTGAGGTGTACATTTTCAGTTGCTCGTCCACCATGGTCGAGGAAAGTACAGGGACAGAAGCCTAAAACTTGTATTTTTCCATTAGAGTGGCCGCTGATTATATATAAATTTTGAGAGAGTTTGTAAATTACACTTTAACCCTGTTTTTGGGATCCCATGTACCAAACATCTATTAAATGAAAAAAATTAACTGTATGATCAAAATATTTTAACCCTAATCAAATTGCTAACCTTAGGATCACATTTTTAATAAAATGCTTGATTAACAAGTCCTGCACTATTTTAACTACACAGTGTATGTTAGGAAAATATATATTTGCCTCGATGGAAATGGTAAGAAATTACAACTCTATGCAATATATTACAAATAATAATGATTGATTTAAAAAAAAGTTACAACTCTATAACTGAAAAATACAAATAAAAGGAAAAGGAGATGTAAGATGATAGAAATAGAAAATACAACTCTATTACAAAAGATACAAATAAACTATAAGTGTTTGAACAAAAGGAAATAAAAGGATTACAACTCTTAAACAAAAGTACAAGTAAATAGAACAAGAAGAAATAAGAGCAAGAACAAAATAAGAGCAAGAAAAGTAATCCTCACTCACTCACACTTATAGTAGAAAAGTAAATAGAAGAAAATAAGAGCAAGAACAAAAACAATAAACTCTCACTCACACAACCAAAGTGAAGAGTGTTGGGGATTACCAACTTGAACAAGGTTTGAAACCTTTGTCCAAAAGCTCATTTCCCCCTAAATCAAGCACTAAGGGATCTCTCACAGATTATAGGAAATGCTTTATGGAATTATCAAGCCTCAAGGTGTTTCTAGCCAAGTGCTCTAATGGATAGAAATGTTGTGTCTTACAAGTGAGCAATAGGCTCCTATTTATAGAGTTTAGAGACACCCTTTGAATTTCAAATTCCACCAACCCCCATGGTTGTTACCAATGTTTAATTGGATTAATATGGAATTAAAAATGAGATTTGGGAGTAATTTGGGTTTTTTGAGCCGTTCAACAAAGATTGAAAAAACTCAAAAATTGTCAGTTTTTAGCCTGTGGCCGCGGCCAGAGACATTAGTGGCCACAACCACTAGCCCATGTCCCACAGGCCGCGGCCACCGACCATTTTCAGCACTAAAAAATGTGTTGTTTTTCCAAACGGTTCCAAACCCTCCCAAATGATTTTGTAACTCCCAAAACACATTATTGGGGTTAAAATCATATCTCTAGCAGCCATATCACATATGGCTTTATGAAATTCATCTCAATATTGTGTAACAACAAATTTACACAATAAAGGGTAATATTTGGAAGTTACAAATTTGTAACACCAAATATGTTACATTATTTGGATATATCTCATATATCTAAATATTGTAACTCTCTATTATATGTTACAATATGTAACACACTTTGTCACATTTATTTAATCTAAAACATTATATTATAATATAATACAATATTGCATTATATTATAAAATAATATAACAATGTAACGGTATTGGTTATCCAGGGCGTTACATCGGCGGCTGCTCAACCGCCACGACCGAGGGATTTACAGGGACTAGAGTTAAAATTATATTTTTCCATTTAGGCTGGCTGCAATTGTATTAACTTTTAAGGGTTGTAACTGCCTTGTAAACATTATTTTTGGGATCTCGTTTATCAAACTCTTATTTTAATGAAAGTCAACCATTTTATGATCAAAATCTTTTAACCCTAACCTGTCAATTGACTTTAAAAACATTTTTTGTTAACATGACTTAATTAGCAAGTCTTGATCTATTTTAAATACACTGTGTAATATTCTTGGTTACCCAGGGCGTTACATTACTGGTCCTGGATAAGGAGGACGTTACAACTTCGTGTCAGAGCTCCCAAGGTTTAAGGGTTCCTGAAGACTAGCCAGGCATGTACACTCGCCACCAAAGAATAGCTCAACTCAGTGTTTGGTAAATACTTATGTGACTAAGTGCTTAAATGGTTAAATAAATGTATGTGCCTTATTTGTATTCTTGATTAGGGAGCATGAGATATTCTTATAGGGTTTGGCCCTTGACTGTTGCATGAATGATAAAGAACATACTTATTAGCACTGTTATCGCTTGTGAATGCAAAGGAACCGCTTATTAACGTTGTTATATGGACATGTATGTTAGGACACACTCATTGGTGTTGTTATTTGCATATAGGCCAGGAAATGCTTATTAACACTGTTAATATTGGCAGGGATTAAATAACATGTTTATTAGCATTGCTATACATGTATAAATGCTTGAACATGCTTATTTGCATCATTAATTGCTTATGAATGCCAGAAATGCTTATTAGCATTGTTATTTGCTGATGAATATCAAGAAGTGCTTATTAGCACCATGATTGAGTGTATTATGTGTTGGCATGCTTATTAGCATTGCATATGTTTGTTTGTTTGGTCTTGGATCGTTAGGCGGTAAAAGGTATAGTTATTACTTACCTATTAGCCAATTTGACCACTGCAGAGTGGAATAGTTATCTATATGCTTCCTTAAAGGTGAGAGAGGTTGGCTAGCTAAGAGATACAGGCCAGGGAAGAGAATGACCAGGCCCAGGCCCCACCACCTGCTCCAGAAAACTGGCAACATGTGCTTGCTGATATGCAAGCCAAGTTATAGAGGCAGGAAGATGAGATTCGCCTCTTGAGACAGCAGCATGTTCAGTAGGGAACCTACAGTCCTCGGTACCGGTAGTGTTACAGCCAGAGCTACCAGCGGCAGTACAACCCAAGGAAGGGGAAGATAGATGGGAACCCCTGTAAGAGATGTTTAGAAAACATCAACTTCCAGTTTTTTAGGGCAGCTTAGACCCATTGAAGGCTGAACAGTGGATGACTATGATAACCACCATCCTGGATTTTATGAGGGTACGTGGTAATGAGAGAGTGGCCTGCACCACTTACATATTTTGGGAGGATGCCTGAATTTGGTGGGAGGGGGTATCCCAGACCAGGGCATTGAATACTATGGAATGAGAAGAATTCAGAACACTGTACAATGAGAAATACTGCAATGACGCAGTCAAAGCTGCGAAGGCTTAGGAGTTCAGTAAGTTACTTCAGGGCAACATGACAGTGACTAATTATTCCTTGAAGTTCGATAGATTGGCAAAGTTTGTCGGGGATATGGTGCCCACTGATGGGACTAGAAGAGAGACATTTTTCCAGGGGCTACAACCTATGATAGTCCGGGATGTTTGTATTACAACTGTGCTAGGAGCAACTACCTATGCACAGGTTGTGGAGAAGAAGCTCAAAGCTAAATGCGTAGAGAATATGGTGTGAGAATGAGACCAGAATGGATTCTAGGAGGCCGAGACCTCCATTTGCAGGCTTTGGTAGGGGCGAAGGCCCTAGTGACCATAGGAAAAAGACTCCAGATACAATTTCAGCTCCAGGGCTAGATAGGAGGCCACGGGGCATACAAATAGGCTGCCAGGATGGTGATGAGACCTAGAAAGCATTCCCAGAGTGTACTCGTTGTAGGAGGCGCCATATTGGGGAATGTTGGGCGAAGTCCTTCTTCGTTTGCGAGAGTGTGGGACACTTGAAGAAGGACTGCCCGAATGCCAAAAAGGAAGAGCCCAAGAAGGTGGACAACCTGGTGCCAGCTCAGGTGTTCACCTTGACCCAAGCAGAGGCTGAGGCTAGTCCCTTGGTGGTTACAGATCAGATTTCTAGCGCTGGGACCCTTTATACTGTTTTGATTGACTCGGGTGCTACACACTCTTTTGTTGCTAGTAGGATTATAGATTGATTGTGTAGGCCGTGTGACTTTTATCTTATGGGGTTTGGTACTATGTTACCTACTGGGAGTTAGTGGTTTCCAGGAGGTGGGTCAGATCACTGCCAGTGATAGTGGATGGTAGGGAATTGTCCGTTGACTTGGTAGAGTTGGTTATGACCAACTTTGACATAATTCTGGGTATGGACTGGTTAGAGAAGTATGGGGCAATGATATATTGCAAGAAGAATATGGTAACCTTTAAGCCTAGGGTGAGGACCCCTTTCTATTAGTTGGCACTGTGCATGGACCTCGTATACCTATGATATTTGTACTTAGAGCTAGAGACCTATTGCAGGGGGATGCATGGGGTTCTTAGCTAGTGCGGTGGATACCACTCAGGTCGTGCCAGTGGGACCAGTACAGACCAAATTGGTATGTAAGTTTCTGGATTTTTTTCCAGAGGATCCGCCAGGGTTACCTCCACATAGGAAGATAGAGTTTGTCATTGAATTAGTGCCAGAGACAAAGCCTGTGTCTAGGGCACCTTATAGGATGGCTCCGGTAGAGCTGAAGGAACTAAAGATTCGATTGCAGGAGTTACTACACTTGGGTTTTATCAAGGGATATTTAGAGCATTACTGGGTTATTGGGTAATGGGAATCAATATTTGGTGATAAATTGGGAGTTAGTAAGATCAGGGGAAATTCTGGAGGTTTTGACTATTTTGCACCCAGGGACGTTTTCGGGACCCCGAGCGTTAGGGTTTGTTTGAAGCTACTTAAGCTTGAAGTAACCTTTAAAGAAATAAAAAGAACGTTTTGTACGTTCTCTCTCCCCCTAAGTTCCCTTTTCGTCTCCTGATCCCATTTTCGAAGGTAACTTGAGTTCTAGGACTCGAATTCAAGCGAGGATCGAGGCATAGAGATCCTAGGGAAGATTAGAAGCTTATTAGCCGGAGGATTTAGTTGGAAACAACTCAATCGAAGGTAATCCAAGTTTTAAGTTCTAAGTTTTTTAAAGTTTTTAAGCTTGAATTGGACTTTGTGTTTTGATGAGTTTTTGATTGAATTGAAGCTTGGGATTTGTGGGTTTTGGATCATGGGGATGTTTGGGAACTTTGATTTTTGAGTTTGGAGATGTTTGGATATGTTTTTGGGATGTTTTAAAAGGTTGAAAACGGGGAAAAATGGCTGTTCTGAGGTTGGGCCGCGGCTCTGTTCTTGGGCACCACGGCTCAGGCTCGAAGAAGCAGGTGGAAGGTTGTGTGTGTGTTGGGGGCCGCGGCGCTTGGATAGGGGACAACGGTGCTTGGTGCTGTTTTTGGAAAAATTAATGTTTTGAGTGTGGTAACTCAAACCTCAGGCCTCAGGATCGTTCCTACTACCCGGTTTAGTGGGATTTGATGTCTCGAAGGCTAGGTCTTGGTTTCGGGATTGGTTTTAGAACTTGAACTCATTGGATCATCATTTGTGGTTGTGACTATGTTATTACTAGAGGCTTGGAGTAAGGATCATGCTTGTGGCTTGTTTATTAGTAACCTGTGCTTGGACCAAAGGTAAGAAAACTGCACCCCATATGTGACATGCATGGTTATTCTTGATGCCTGTTGGATGTTTAAATGTGAACATTGATAGCATATTGAATGTTTAGCAATCTTGCTCACTTGTATATAGTTATTCTTGAGACATGTTGGATGTTTAAGTGTGATGCATGTGATGCACGAGAAACATGTGATTAGGGCATGCCATGAATATTGAATATGAGATTGTTCAGAGCTTGAGCCTCTGTGTTTATGCATAATCCTAATTGTGCTTGAAATGGTTAAGTAAGCATGTTGAATGCCCTGTATTTGGATATTTAACATATGATATATGTTTGGTAGCATTTCTTACTTGTGCATGGCCCTGATCACTTAGATTTGGCATTGGTCGTGTGTTACCGACCTAGGTGCCAGAAACGGCATAAGCGTCATGAACGCAGAGCTGATAAAAGATAAGATCTGATCGACATTTGCATTAGATGACTCAACAAGAGCATTAATGTCGGACCAGCCTCAAGTTCGATGAAAACTAAAAGCGCTTGTATGACTTACTCATTAGTCACTCATCTGTTTAAGCTAGTGACTACCCATCAGTCACTCATCTATTTAAGCTAGTGACTACCCATTAGTCACTCATCTGATTAGAGCCATTGCAGAAAACCCCAGGTAACGGGTTCGTTACACAGCTATGGGCACCGAGCCCCACAGTGACTTGCTTGTCAATCACTCATTATGGTTTAACAGAACCTCAAAGTGATATTCACTCATCTGTTCAGGGCTATAAGCTCTCTATGATCATTCTGATCATCATTTGCATGGCTTTGGGTACGGAGCCCCATGGTGACTTGCTTGTTAGTCACTCATTATGGTTTACCAGAACCTCAAGTGTTAAATCACTCATCTGATTAGGATCGAATTGATAGTCATCCAATCAGGAGGGCAGGATTTCTTATCCTCGATTCCCCAACATTATCTGAGTTTATTTGCATGCTTGAATAGAGCTATGTTTTCTAGGCATGCCAGATATGATTTGATATCATGATATGATTGTTCTTGAGCATATTGAGTTTTCTTGCTGGGCTTCGGCTCATGGGTGTTATGTGGTGCAGGTAAAGGCAAAAGAAACCTGGACCATCCTTGTAACGACCCAAATTTGCTAATAAGGCTTAAGGGCCTTGATTAGTGTGTCGGGAGGGCATAATTGGGATTAGAATGAATGTTATTGATTTAAATGCGTAAATATATGATTAATAGTGTGTTTATGATAATTGATGATATTATATGATGATGTGATATATATGTTTGAGATATATGCGAGAACCACATTATTATGTGGATAATTCTACAGTCGGCGACTCGAGGCGATCCTAGGGCTAGATAGCGGGAAAAGTCACAACGGGGCATTAAAATTGACTTTGGACAAGTCAAGGAGTATTTTAGGTATCGGGTAGCGAGTTAGACTATCGGGTGATGAAAATAAATAATTTGAGATATATTTGAGGTTAGGGAGTCTAGGCGGGAATATTGGGGGATTTTACCGTTTTGACCTCGGGGACGTTTCCGGCACCCCGAGCTTTGGGATTAGTCTAATAACCTAAGGATATACTTGGAGGACTTGGAAAACACTAGACAGAATTTAGACCGACTCTTCCTCAGTCTTCTCTCTCACCTCTCTCCTAAGGAAGGAAAACACTGAAACTTGAGGGGGAACTGCTGGAACTAAGCTGTATCTTTGAGAATTGAAGGGAATAATCTGGAGGATTAGCTCAGGAACTGATCAAGGTCTGAGAAAGAGCCAAGGTAAGCTTTGAATTTTCGTTTATGAGGTTAGGAATTTAGAGAAATGGCTGAGTCTTAAATATCTGTGGTTTTGGCATTTAAGGTGGAAATTGAGGGTTGGAACTTTGAAGATAGGTCAGGGGACTCTTGGAGAAGTGATTCTGCAGCTGAGGTATGGTTTAATTTAAAGTTTGATGGTTGAATTTGAGAGCTTTCATGGCTGGTTTTGGAGTTTTGTGGGTTTGAAAACTCAGAAATTGGAATTGGGATTTTGGTGAGTGTTAGGCTGGATTTTTGGTGGAGTTGTGTTGTTTAAATCATTCTAATGTTGTTATTATTAATTGGTATTGAGTTGGGGGCTTTGGGATGGCTTAAGGTGAGGTTTAGAGATTGAAAATGGTGGATTTTTCTGGGTTCGAAGGGTCGGGCCGCGACATGGTTCTTGGTGAGCCACGGCCCTTCGAGGCTGTTGCATGCTGAGGAAGGAGGGCGGGCCGCGGCATGGCCCAAGCAATGCCGCAGCCCTTACCTGTTTTTGTGCCTTAGATGGTTCTGTTTGGGGGCCATGCCACGGCATGGGTGGCCTATGCCGGGGCGCTTAAGGGATTTTGGGATTTTGAGATTCTAGGCTTGGGATTTTAACCTAGGGTGCTCGGGATTGAATCTTTTACCATATTTAGTGAAGTTCTGTGTTCCGGGGACTAGAACTTGGTTTGGAAACTCATTTAAGATTGTTAATGGTATCTTTCATCATGGTTGTGACTAAGTGTTAAGCTAGGGCTCGAGGATCAGATCACGCTCAAGGAGTATCGCCCGTAGCTAATTCATCTAGAAGCTAAAGGTAAGAAAACTACACCCGGTCGAATATTTGAATGGGACTAAGGGCTCGCTGATATATATGATTGAAAGAATGGTATTATGCCATGTAAATTGTAAACCAACGGCCTAAGCGTGCCACGGTTAACTTGTGCAATTGGCACGGCTCGGACACTAGTATCCGAGGACAGCTTATTATGCACTGAGCTCGATTTAAGCGGGCCGTGGTCAATGGGTTAAACAGAGGGTGTGACCTAAGGAGTCGACCCTATTATTTGTGTTAATTGATTATTATATTTGGCTATGAATGTGATTAATGAGATTGTTGAATAATCTGAGTATAGGTGAGGTTACTTGTACCTTGAAGTGTGCTTATATGCTGTGGATTGAATATCTGAACATGCTTATTGGAATGTCTGTTTGATAATATTGTTTATGTTGTTTTCTTGTTGGGCCTTGGCTCACGGGTGCTGCGTGGTGCAGGTAAAGGCAAGGGCAAGATCGATCAACCTTGATTGGAGAGCTCTGCAGGGTGAATGTACATGTTAGGCCGCTCAACCGCCACGGTTGAGGAGATTACAGGGACGAGAGGACCAGAACCTTGTATTTTGCCTTAGTATGGCTAATGTTTACTCTTAACTGTTGAATCTTGTAAACCAACTTTTAAACATTACAAATTTTGGGGATCCCTTCTGTAAACTATTTAGAACTTATAAAATGTATCTTTTGAGGCCAAAATGTCTTTTAGCCCTAGAACACTTTAGCTAATGGCACGATTTGATTAAATGACTTGATTAGCAAGTCTCACACCTTTATAAATACACAGTGTAGCGGTCTTGGCTATCTAGGGCGTTACAATCCTTGAGTTGGAGAGCTTAGGTGACGATGTGTACATATGCAACTGCTCCACCACGACCGAGGTTTGAAGGAGAGGAACTAGGGTTAAACCCTGTTTTGTCGCTTAGATCGGCTGGTTGTAAATATTTTCTTGTAATAGACCTTTAAACTATATTTTTGGGATCCCAATGTATATAATAAACGTTCTAATGAAACGTTGTATCTTAACCAAAATTTTTAATCCCTAAACCACTAATCTTACCTAGTCACACGATTATGGCCAAATGACTAGGTTAGCGAGTTTAACACTGTTTAAAAGGCACACCGTAACGATCCCTGGAGTGTAGGGCGTTACAATGTGTATCGATTATAGAGAACTAACAAGTTGAATGTCAAGAACAGGTATCCTCTGCCAAGGATCGATGATTTTTTTGATCAGTTACAAGGTTGGACGGTATTCTCCAAGATAGATCTTCGATCTGGTTATCACCAGCTAGGGATCAGGGAGGAGGATATACCGAAGGTAGCTTTCTGCACCAGGTACGGGCATTATGAGTTTTTGGTGATGTCATTTGTATTAACTAATGCCCCATAAACATTTATGGACCTGATGAACAAGGGGTTCAAAGATTACCTGGATCAGTTTGTGATCGTCTTTATCGACAATATATTAGTATACTCTCAATCAGAGACAGAGCACGAGCAGCATCTCAGATTGGTACTACAGAGGCTGAGAGAGCACATGTTGTATGCGAAATTTAAGAAGTGCAAGTTCTGGTTGCCACAAGTAACTTTCTTAGGTCACATAGTAAGTAATGATGGAATTATGGTGGATTTAGCAAAGATTGAGGCAGTCAGAGATTGGCCAAGGCTGAAGAATGCTTCAGAGATCAGAAGTTTCTTGGAATTGGCAGGTTATTATAGATGCTTTGTGGAGGGGTTTTCCAAGATTGCTTCACCACTGACAGAGTTGACATGTAAGAATCAGAGGTTCATATGGGCAGACAAGTGTGAGGACAGTTTCCAGAGACTGAAGAAGAATTTGATCACCGCTCCAGTTCTGAGTCTTCCTATAGATCAGGATAAGTTTGCGGTTTATTGTGACACTTTGAGGCACGACCTAGGTTATGTCCTTATGCAGATAGGGAATGTGATTGCCTATGCATCATGTCAGCTGAAGGAGTATGATCTGGAACTTGTAGCATGGTTTTTGCACTTAAAGTGTGGCGACACTACTTGTATGGTGAGAAGTATGAGATATACATAGATCACAAGAGTTTGAAATACTTATTCACCCAGAAGGATTTGAACATGAGGCAGAGATGTTGGTTAGAGCTGGGGAAGGATTATGATTGTGAGATCCTTTATCTTCAAGGAAGGCCAATGTGGTAGCAGATGCCTTAAGTCGGAAGGGTCCGGGACAATTGTATAGTGCTAGGCAGATATCCAGGGAGTTGGCTGAGGATATGACTAGAGCAGGTGTTGAGCTAGTGGTGGGGTAGTTAGCCAACATCACCTTGCAGTCTACTCTTTTGGAGAGGATCAAGAAGAAGTAGTTGAGTGATCCGCAGTTGGGCAAGATCAGAGGGGATGTCCTAGCTAGAGTTGTTAAGGACTACACAGTGTCAGACATGGGCTTATTGAGATACAGGGATCAAATCTGTGTTCTGATGGACACTGAGATTAAATCGGAGATTCTGGATGAATCGCATATTACTCCTTATTCTCTACATCCAGGCATCACGATGATGTACCAGGGTCTGAAAGTTTTATATTGGTGGCCTGGGATGAAGAAGGACATGACTAAGTACGTGGCAAGGTGCCTGACCTATCAGCAGGTCAAGGTAGAGCATCAGAGACCAGCAAGGCTATTGCAGCCTCTAGATATCCCATAGTGGAAATAGGAGGACATCACGATGGATTTCGTGGTAGGATTGCCCATGAAAGTGGGCCAGCACGATTCAGTCTGGGTCATCGTGGATCAGTATATGAAATCAGCTTACTTTATACTCGTGAGGATGAATTATAAGGTTTACCAGTATGCAGATCTCTATGTGAGAGAGATTGTTTGCATTCATGGGACTTTGAGGTCTATCGTGTCTGATATGGACCCTATCTTTACTTCTAAGTTTTGGAGAAGTTTACAGAGGGTGATGGGTACACAGCTGAAGTTCAGTACAACTTATCATTCTCAGATCGATGGTCAGTCTAAGAAGACTATCCAGATATTGGAGGACATGCTGAGAGCATGTGTATTGGACTTTGAAGGGTCCTGGAGTAATTATTTTCCTCTGATAGAGTTTTCCTATAATAACAACTACCAGTCAACTATTGGAGTGGCACCTTATGAGATGTTGTATGGTAAGAAGTGCAGATCGCCCATTCACTGAGATGAGATGGGTGAGAGGAAATATTTAGGTCCTGAAGCAATTCAGAAGACCATTGAGGCTATTGAAAAGATTAGAGTTTGGATGCTTGCATCTCAAAGCAGACAGAAGAGTTATTCAGGCCCAAAGCGAAGGAACGTGGAGTTACTATTTCACCACTAAATGGGGTGAAGAGATTTGGGAAGAAGGGCAAGCTGAGCCCTAGGTTTGTTGGAACAGTTGAGATCCTGCAGAAGATTGTTCAGGTGGGCCATGGGTTGGCCTTACCCCTTGCATTGTCTAGTGTGCACAACGTATTTCATATTTCCATGCTGACGAAGTATGTATCCGATGGGACTCATGCATTGAGTTACGAGGATCTGGAACTGTAGATAGATTTGTCCTATGAGGAGCAGCCAGTTCATATTTTAGACAGGAAGGACAAGGTCCTTAGGAACAAGACTATACCTTTAGTTAAGGTATTATGGAGGAACAACAGGGTCAAGGAAGCGACCTAGGAGCTAGAGGCAGATATGCAGAATCAATATTCCGAGTTGTTCAAGTAAAATTTCGAGGACGAAATTTCTGTATGGAGGGGATAGTTGTAACGTCCCAAATTACCTAATAAGGCTTAGGGCCTTGATTAGGGGGCTACGATGGCAATTTATGTAAATTATATGTTTATGTTATATATATGCTTGTAAGTATGTGATTATGTGAGTTATATGATAATATGACTAGATATGCATGTTTAGGTTTATTAAATATGCATGTGGGCCCGTTTCTTACTAGAAGGTCAATTTTCGTAATTTGGCCAATTATGAATATATTTGGAATGTATGTGCTTATATGTGTGAGACCACATTATTATGTGGATATATTTGGGTTACTCGACACGAGACGATCCTTGGGAGCAAGTTAGCGGGAAAGTCACAACGGGACCGAATACCTGACTCGGAGTGAGTCAATGGGTATTTTGGATATCTAGTACATTACCGGGTTATCAAGTAACGAGAATGAATATTCGATGATATATTTTGTATTAGTGAGATTAGGAGGGAATTCTGGGAGTTTTGACCATTTTTCCCTCAGGGACGTTTTTGGTACCCCGAGCCTTGGGATTTGCTTAAGGATACTTAGAGTCTAAGTAAACCTCACAAACACTCAAACATGTTCACACAACTTTCTCAACTCTCTCTCTCTCTCTCTCTCTCTCTCTCTCTTGACATACTCTCCCTCTTTCAATTCCTTGGGAATTCTTGTGGTTTAAGGAGAATCAAGGATAATTTAGGCTCAGAATTGCTTGGGGAAAGACTTACCATTGATTGGGGCAACAAAGGTAACAATTTCTAGCCTTAAATCTATTTGTTTTTTGGGTTTTAGTTAAGTTTTTGGAGTTTTAAGAACTCATTTTTGAGTTGGGAATCTGAAGGGGTTTTGGCCAAGCTTTACTTGGGTTTTGATGGTTTTGGGCTACTGAATTAATTGGGGACTTTAATTTTGAGTTTTATGTTGGGATAGGGTTTTAGAGGGATTTGTCTTGAGGAAAATGGAGAAAAAACAGAGTTTTCATGTCGAGTTGTGGCCCTGTTCTTGGGGCGCCACGACTCTCTTGAGCGTTGGGAGAAGCAGGTGCCTTTGGGCCATTTGAGTTGCAGTGCCTACTAGGGCGTGCTGCGACACGTGTCGAAGCAGATGAGAGCTTGGGCTATCTAACTTGGGGCGGGCCATGACTCCTTTGTTTTGAGCCACAACGCTTAAATGGTTTTTGAGCCCCGGGAGGGTTTTGAGTGCGGGAGCTTAAACCAAAGGGCTCGGGATCGATCCTACTACCTGGTGTAGTGGAATTCAATGTCCCGGAGGCTAGGACTCGGTCTGGAAGCCTGTATCCGCTCATTTTGATAAGATTCTCTATTGGTTGTGACTGGGTTATCGCTAGGGGCTCGGGAACAGTATCGTGCTCGAGGGTCGTTCTTATTACACGTTGCACTCGAACCTAAGATAAGAAAACTACACCCAATACATGATATATGTGATTAGGGCTTGGCCCGATTGTTGATTTTAACTATGAATAAGGCTCAACCCTTGAGAATGAACATGAATTAGGTTATGCTTGAATGCTCTGTTTCTGGATAATTATTTAATGAATGCTTGCTTTGTTTGCATACGTAGGGCTTGGCCCTGTTAAGGAACATGGTTATCACTGTGTTTGTGTTTGATTGGTTAAGATACCATGGTTTTTACATATGCATACTTGTATTGTCTGAAGAATGCTTATTTGTATCTGTATTTGATTGTCTGGTTATCTGAATGTCTAATTAAGTCAAGGGTGGCAATAGCGTGCTGCGCACTGGTAAAAAGGCTTAGGCCCAATCAGAGACGTACTATACCGACCCTATGGTCATTGGGAAACAAAGTGCTTGGCTAGCTCTATGGCTAGTTACTCAGAGCTAAGGGCAAGGGCCTCAGGTGACTCTATGGTCACATAGCTAGGGCATAGGGCCCCAGGTTGACTCTGTGGTCATCTATTCAGGGCAGCGGTCCCCAGAATGATCCAATGATCATTTATTTGTAATAGCATGCATGCATGAGTAGGTTATTACAGTTGAGCAT
This sequence comes from Humulus lupulus, assembly GCF_963169125.1. NCBI lineage: Eukaryota > Viridiplantae > Streptophyta > Magnoliopsida > Rosales > Cannabaceae > Humulus > Humulus lupulus. The sequence continues at coordinate 150,559,361 of NC_084800.1, read as the reverse complement.
GCTAGATATGTATTTGGAATCTATATTTATTGTTCATGCATATGTTTAAGTTTTCTTGCTGAGCCTTGGCTCACGAGTGTTATGTGGTGCAGGTAGGGGAAAAGGAAAGCTAGATCAACCATGAGTGGGAGAGCTTCAGTGGCGGCGTGTACATATGCGGGTGCTCATCCACCACGACCGAGGATATCTCAGAGGAACAAGGGTTGTATCCATTATTTTGCTGCTTAGGCCGGTTGGTTGTAACTTTTAATCTGTATATACTCTTTTAAACATTTGTTTGTAACATTTTGGGATCCCATGTATGTATGAAACTTTTGGATGAAAAGTCAATGTTCCTTGACCAAAAATTTTAACCCTAACCCTTGACATTAACCTTAGTTACACATTTATAACCAAACGACTTGATTAGCAAGTGTGACACTATTTAAGTACATAGTGTAACGATCCTAGATTAGGAAGACGTTACATAAACGAATTCTATGAGCAACCTCAGAGGCATATTACCATGGAGGTTGGGCATGATAACTTAAGGACTAGTGGGACGTCACATGAGTCTCCACCCACCCTGAGCTAATCATGAAATCCCTACTGCTCCTGTGGACAAGAAGTGAAGGCACAAGGAGTGGAGGACAGATCACCCTAAGAAGAATATAAGAGATGACAAGAACCATATAGCCCATTACACATTCAACACTGAGCTAACTAGGTCATGAGAACACATTTTCACTACCAACAGAAACCATGTTCCTTTCAAGCGACCTTTTTTCATCAAGAAGGGCCATTCAAAACGAGCCCAGAGTAAGTTCTACTATTATCACAATGATGTGGAACACATGACCGCTGAGTGCTACCACTTAAACAACAAGATCGAGGAGTTGATTCACCAATGACACTTGAGAATAAAGGTGAGATGAAAGATCAAATCCCTGCGAGCTCCCTTGCAAGTACCAGAGGTACAAGGGGACATTTCCACAATACATGGAGGACCTGAATTGGGGTGATTCAAGGAAAATACAAGAAAGATACACTTGAGAAGAAAGATGAAGCCCACCTCCAAGCACTTTGAGCCTCGAGCAAATACCCACAAAGAGCTTCAAAGGAGAGAAGAACTCAATCACGTTTACAAAAGAGGACACTCATCGTGCTTACTTCCCCATAATGATGATCTTGTCCTCACTGTACAACTTACCAATATGCAAGTAAAGCATGTGTTCGTGGATAATGGGAGCTCGGTTGGCATTTTGTATAAACTAGCCTTAGAAAAAATGGGGCATGGTTTAAGGCACATTAATTTGTGCCCTTATAAAAAATGGACTGTTGTGTATAGCAAATGAACCGTGAACAGAACCAACTAGAGAAGAAGCTATGAGCTGAACATCTATGAGCAAGATGCAAGTGGGATAAATGCCTTTGAGATGAAGAAGGGGAACATCCTTAGCTCCTCTACTTGTAATTTGATTAAACAACGTTTCACAAGTAGAAGGCTCACAAGGAGAAAACCTGTGAGTGGAAGACTCATGAAGATGAGATCCACGAGCGATAGCCGCACATGGAGAAGACTTCCGAGAAGAAGGCTCACAAGGACCAGGCATATTACACTACCTAGCAGGGTCCCCCATACCACTCAATACTTCAACATCAAGATCATCAAAATCCTGGAAAACCTCCTGAATTAATGTTTTTTTTCATTCTACCTCATTTTGACTCTATTTTTACGGTTCATTTGTGAGATGAAGAACTAGAAGAAATTTCTAAAGGGGCCTTCCTAGAAATTTTTGTGTTATGGTGATAAGACCTATGATGAACTCAAATTTATCCTGAAGACCAACAGAAAGAAAACTACATAAAACTAGTTTGTATAAAACATGAGATAAAAAGCAAAGAAATACTTGGGATGTTTGGGAAATGAACGAGAAAATGAGAATGTTAGACGAGATGAAGGATTGATTTAGGGAAGAGAACCAAAGTAGATGCATGGTGGAACTTTTCAGAGACAGAGAAACTCTCTGAGAGTTTCTTTAGTGAGCAAAAAATGTCGAAGATTGGTAAAAATGAAGAAGTGAGAAGGAGAGGGTTTAAATAGATCCAGACCAGCGAGAACTATCAATTTGAGGAACAGGCAACGACCCAGATCACCTTAGAAACCCTGAAGGAATAAAACTGAATTCAAAATACAAAAGATGAAATCATTTCAATTATTTCCACCTCGATTATGTCAAGTGACTCCTATCTCATCCTTAACACTCACCAGCTCTCGTTATGTATTTCTCAAAAACACCAAAAGTCATCATGCACTAAACAAATGAAACACATTCAAGTGCCTGAGGTAGCTCGAATTAATGGAATTGAGATATGTGTGTAGGATTTTGTAAGGAGCAAAAACTCGTGAACCACGTGTCACAAAATTATCCCTCGGCCCTTGATTTCCCTATGAGCTACCAAGATCACCTTCCTGTTAGGAACGAGTTTCCTAATACACAGCGGAATAGTGATGGGTTGGCCCAGTGTACAACAAAATTTTTGTAACATATTTAAACTACTTTTAAATATGTGGATCCATTAATATATATACATTAATCATAAACAAGAAAGACTAAAGAACATACCTCTTGATGCCTATCAAGTGTCATTGCTATCTTTTCGTAAAATAAACAATCTTCCTATCCTATCTTTTTGTAAAATAGTGTTGACATGTTTCTAAAGCTCGCACCAGTGCAGACAACTCTTTGTAATAGGTGGGGTAATTAAGGGCAGCCCCACTTAGCTTTTCGCTAAAGTATGCAAGCGGTTTCCCATCCTGCATAAGAACAGCGCCAATACCTATACCAGAAGCATCACATTCAACTTCAAACGTGTTAGAAAAGTTAGGCAAAGCAAGTAAAGGAGCATGAGTAAGCTTGTATTTAAGTAGCTGAAATGCCTCCTCTTGAGCTTCACCCCATTTAAATGCTACATTCTTTTTGATAACTTCTGTAAGTGGTGCGGCGATGGTGCTAAACTTCTTCACAAACCTCCTGTAAAAGCTAGCAAGTCCAAGAAAACTTCTAACATTACCTATAGTGGAGGGGGTCGGCCACTCTTGGATGGCTTTGATCTTCTCTTCATCAACCTCAATACCTGTAGCACTCACAACAAAGCCTAGGAAAACTAGGAAAACAAGCTTATCGGTGCAGAAAGTACACTTACTGAGGTTAGCATATAATTTCTGTTTCCTAAGCACATCCAAAAATGAATGCAAATGTGAAGCATGATCATGCAAACTCTTACTATAAATCAGAATATCATCAAAATACACTACAACAAATTTTCCGATGAAAGCACGCAAAACATGATTCATTAATCGCATGAAAGTGCTAGGTGCATTAGTTAATCCAAAAGGCATGACTAACCACTCATACAATCCATGTTTAGTTTTAAATGCAGTTTTCCACTCATCCCCTTCTTTCATTCGTATTTGATGATACCCACTCTTAAGATCAATCTTGGAAAACACACAAGAACCATGAAACTCATCTAACATATCATCTAAACGAGGGATGGGATGTCGATATTTTACCGTTATGTTGTTGATGGCTCGACAGTCAACACACATCCTCCATGTTCCATCCTTCTTAGGAACGAGAATCACTGGAACAACACAAGGGCTCATGCTTTCTCTCACATGCCCTTTCTCCATCAATTCTTCAACTTGCCTTTGTAGTTCCTTAGTTTCGTCAGGATTACTTCTGTATGCTGGCCGGCTTGGGATTGAAGCACCTGGAACAAAATCAATTTGATGTTCTATCCCTCGAATATGTGGTAAACCATGTGGTACCTCCTCGGGAAACACATCCTCGAACTCCTGCAAAATAGAAACAACAACACTAGGCAGCGAAGAATCAAGTTGGTTAGTGTTTAAAAGAGCCTCCTTGTACATGAGTAAAATCATTGGCTGTTTTGTAAGCAATGCTCGCTTAACCTCACTTTTTTTTGCATAAAAATTATTTTGTTTTCTCTCTAATTTTCCCTCATTGATCGAACTCTTCTCTTTCTTTTCTCTCTCACTTGATTTGACCTTTTTTTCTCTGTCTCTCTTTTTTCTCATTCTCATTCATCTTTCCACTCTCCTTCTTTTGCTCACTCATTTTTTTTTATCACTCAATTTTTGCAGCCTCACTTGGTCTTCATATACTTGCTTTGGCGTCAATGGAGCTAGAGTGATTGTTCGTTGACGGAACGTGAATGAGTACTTGTTGGTGAAGCCATCATGCTGGACTCGCCGATCAAATTTCCAAGGCCTTCCTAGAAGGAGGTGTCTAGCTTGCATTGGAACCACATCGCACAATACCTCATCCTCATATTTGCCAATTCGAAATGATACCAGAACTTGTTTTGTAACCCTCACTTCACCACTATCATTCAACCACTGCAACTTGTATGGACGAGGATGTTTAAGCGTTGAGAGCCCCAGCTTCTCAACCATGGAAGAACTAGCAACGTTAGTACAACTACCTCCATCAATAATCACACTACATACCTTGCCTTTCACATGACAACGAGTGTGAAAGATATTCTCCCGCTGCACCTCTTCTTTGGCTTGCAAATTTAAGGCTCGTCGTGTGACTAGTGCAAGCATCTCACCAGATTCTGCCCCAAACTCCTCACCAACCATAGAAGCGTCCTCCAATGGTGGCATGTCATCAAGATCATCTTCCTCTTCGGAATCTATCTCCCCATTATCCCGAATTACCATAACTCACTTGTTTGGACATTGGCTAGCTATGTGTTCTCGCCCCTGACATTTGAAACACGTTATCTCACTAGAACGGGATGAAGTAGGGGCTGTTTTACCTTGAGGGGTCGCGGTTGTTGTGGCTGGTTTTGGTGTAAAGGATGAAGTAGGTTGGTCTTCTTTCTTTGGATAGTTCGACCTCCAAGGTGTTGTACTTGGATTGTGTGGGCTCGGTCTTGGCTTTGAACTTGTACTACCCTTCTTGAGCAGCCTCTCAACTTTGATTGCCATATGCACCAAATCTTCCAATTCCACATAATGGTGTAGCTCAATTGGATTAGCAATCTCTCGGTTCAACCCATTCAAAAATCTTGCCATTGTTGCCTCCCGATCCTCTTCCACATTGGCTCTAATCATAGCCATCTCCATCTCCTTGTAATACTCATCAACACTCTTGTAACCTTGACGAAGACCTTGCAACTTAAGGTATAGATCTCGATAATAATGAGATGGTACAAACCGTCACCTCATCACCCTCTTCATAGCCTCCCAAGTGTCAATGGCACGATCTCAATTTCGCCTCCTGTTGATGCACAACTGATCCCACCAAACAATAGCATAATCAGTAAATTCAATGGCTGCTAGTTTTACCTTCTTCATGTCAGAGTAGTTGTGACAATCGAAAACCAACTCCATCTTCTTCTCCCACTCAAGGTATGCTTCAGGATCACTCTTCCCCTGAAATGCTGGAATTCTCATCTTGATATTTCCTAAATAATTATCTACCTGGTTCCTAGCTTCTCTATCCCGACCATACCTCCTATGGTTACCCGCCGACATCCTATCAAACTCTTCATCAGAAACTACCCCTTCCAAATCCCCTTCATTCTCATCCTCCCTTTGGTACACCCTATTCCTCCGTGGCCTTCGTTGTGTTCCCTCTTCTACCCTATCCAACCTCTCATGTATTTGTTCACACTCCTCCCTCAACATCCTCCTCATCTCCCCCATTAAAGGTTCAATTTGTAGATTTGGAACTGTAGGTGGTGGAGTGTCATTGCCTGCATTTGTTTTTTTATTTTGTGACATGATTGAAAATCTGCAAAAAAAAAAATAAGGTTAGAACAGTTATAGAAAAAGACCTCACCACACTCCCTCACGTGTTTTCACTCAAAAATTGTCACTCAAGTCCACTCGTATTTCACTAACCTTTGATGGCTTTTACCCTCAAATAAGCTCACACCTCTGCCTTTTTCCACTCTTATTCTTCTTTAAGCCCTTTAAAAACTAATCAAACGGTAATATGGAGGTTCAAGCAGCAAATCCTACCAAACAAACCAAACGAACACCGATGAAAAAATTCGCGAAAACTGATGATTTTTGGAACACTTATGTGGGGTTTTGGCAAAAAGGCCTCTAGACCATAGGGAACAAGAATAGAACAAAAAAATTTAAGAAAGGTCTCAATGTACTCAACCCATCGTGCATGTCTCTTGTTGAGCTTGTGTTGTCCTTTCAAATGTTTCAGGGATTCAATCTTTGTGGTGGTAGACCAATTTTCTAAGATGGCTCATTTTATCCCTTGTCATAAAACTGATGATGCTTCTAACGTTGCAGATTTGTTCTTTAGGGAGATTGTGAGATTACATGGTATGCCTAGGACAATTGTATTAGATAGGGATGCTAAATTCTTAAGCTACTTTTGGAAAACATTGTGGGGTAAACTTGGGACAAAACTATTGTTTTCTACTACTTGTCATCCTCAAACCGATGGTCAAACAGAAGTAGTTAATAGGACTCTATCCACCTTGTTGAGGGCTATCATAAGTAAAAATATTAAGACTTGGGAAGATTGTTTACCACATGATAATCGTTCCATGCATTCTGCTACTAAATTTTCACCATTTGAAATTGTTTATGGTTTTAATCCTCTAACTCCATTGGATTTATCACCTTTACCTGTTTCTGAGCATTTGAATTTAGATGGAAAGAAGAAGGCAGAATTTGTGAAGCAAATCCATGAGAGGGCACGACTCAACATAGAGAGAAGGACTGAACAATACATTAAGCAAGCTAACAAGGGTCGTCATAAGCAGGTTTTTGAGCCCGGTGATTGGGTATGGTTACACATGAGGAAAGAGGGATTCCCAGCACAAAGACGTTCCAAATTGCTACCTCGAGGAGATGGTCCATTTCAAGTACCTGAAAGGATCAATGACAATGCCTACCGACTCGATTTACCTGGTGAGTATACTGTTAGTGCTACTTTTAATGTTTCTGATTTGAGTTCTTTTGATGCAGGTGACGATTTGAGGTCAAATCCTTCTCAAGAGGGGGGGGGGGGGGGGAATGATGAGGACACCAAGACTAAAGATCCAAGTCAAGTTCCAGTTGGTCCGGTGACGAGGGCACGAGCCAAGAGATTCAAAGAAGAACTTAACAGCCTAGTCCACAGAGTCCTAAAACAAGAGGAGACCGTGGTCAACACTGAAGGAGAACAAAGACTTGTCCTACTCATCAAAGTAGACTTAGTTTTAGGAGCTTGATGAGTCTTATTACATTTTGTCATCTTGTATTTTTTATTTTAATCACGTTTTTTATTTAGTCTTTGTTTATTTTGTGAAAAGTCAAACACTTGACTTGTGTGAGTCCAATAGTCTTTTTTTTTGTAATTTTCGGTTTTCATTAGGAAGACAAAGGGCTTGTCTTTGATGTAATTTTCGATTTTCATTAGGAAGACAAAGGGGCTTGTCTTGCTGTAATTTTCGGTTTTTCATTAGGAAGACAAAGGGGCTTGTCTTTGATGTAATTTTCGGCTATATTAGGCCTTGTAAACGTTTGGGAAAGGCAGATTATGATGAAATGAAATTTGTGAGTTTTTCTTCTTGAGTTCTTGAAGAAACTATTAGAACTTATCAAGGGGTTCCTTGTGGCGTTCAACCTGACTTATCAAACGGATTCCAATCCCCGTTTGTGGCGTCTTCCTCATACCAAGGTTCGTGCTTGGCTAAGCATTGGGTCGCGGTTCTTCATTCCAATTTCGTGTGTTCTTGGTGGCTGCCATATTTGGTGTCGGGTTTCACCACAATCGTTGGTGTGGTTTGTATCACCAAGATCTTCCACAACGTTCTCTACACCTCAAGAAGTGTGTGGGCACTTTAAAAATAAAGGATGGATTATTTCTGATTCAACTTGATGTACTCAACACATGATATCAAGAGAATAGGCCTGAGATTGGTTTGGTATCTTTTTCAGTGAGAGATGGAAAGTATCATTCCTTTTTTTAGAACGAATAAATTGAGTATCTTATTTATTTTTTGATAAGTCTAACTTATATGGAAAACATTTAAAGTTAAAAAATAGATATGTAACCAATTTACAATCTATCTTTTAATTAATTAATTATCTTATTAATGAAATTATCAAAAACTAACTTTTGAATTTTTCATTAATTAATTAAATAAATAAAAGTGAAAAATATATCCCTGATTTTTATATAGCTGCACGCTACACACAGTCCAAGGACTGTGTGTGTCGTGCAACACCCTATAAATTAGGGATATTTGATTTTTCCACAATTATTTAATTATTTATTCAAACTACCTTATAAGATAAAGTCCAACTACTTGATAATTAATTCAAATTTGAATTTATTATCTTTTTAACTAATTATCACATGTAATTAATTATTTGAATAAATATCAATCTTTTAAATTTAAATCCAATTTGAACTTATCATATTATTATCTCCCACTCAAATAAAAATATTTAATTAATTATACTAATTCATTAAAACTAATTTTAATTAAATACTAATTTCGAAAATTATAATAAATTAATTATTTATATAATTTTGATAATTACAACTAATTTTTAATTAATTAATTAATCACTATTATCACATAATTGCATATTTATCCCGAAGAACAAATTTCTTTTTAAATATGTCTTTTTACCATTTTACCCTTTATATCAACTCTTGCCTTAAATAGTGTTGATAGAGCCGATATGGGGACCTATGGACCTATAATTCCAAGCTCCAATAAATTTGTAATTTTAATTAAACTCTTTAATTAAATAATCCTAATTTATTAATCTCATGATTACTCCACTATAAATATGAGACTACACTATTGTAATTATAGACATTTCATTTACTAAGCACTTTATAACAATAAAGTGTCCATTGATATAATCATTACTGTTATCCAAAAAGTAGGCGTGGATGACGTGGCAAACATTTTTAACACGTGCCTAACACCTGGTAGAGGATATGTTCGACTATCGACCACGAAGATTCCCTTGACATAACATTTGGATTTTATATACGACCAGCTTGGTCGTATACTCCGCATATTTTGAGAAGATCTTGTGTAATTGTAATATATCCGAGATTATCTCCCATAATTCCTGAGTATCCGATTAATTAGGAAAGAATATCTATAACAAATTTGTGTAATCCTCCTTGAGCCTATAAATAGAGAAGAAATAGCTCAAGGAAGGGACTTTTTGCTAATTCTGAGTTTATGCTTTACAAGATAATTATAGCTATTATCTTTCGATTGTATTGTTTATCCCTCTAAGGCTTGTGAAACTCGAAGAACCCTAGTTCTTTGATCACTCCTTTGAGAATTAATATCAATAATTGCTTAAGTGGACGTAGGTCATTACCAATTCGTGGGGCCGAACCACTATAAATTGCTGTGTCATTTACTGTTCTTTCCATTAGATCTATTTCAATACTTCCTGTCGCATCAAGCATTTGACTCCGTGTCAGTTGACCAAAACGAGGGTCAACATTCTGGTGCTTTCATTGAGAGCTTGAGACGAAGCAGTTGAAGTACAGGCAAAGACAACCAGGAAGACTGGGCAGGCTGCTGACGCTGCACCATCTCAACCTCCTCCTCCGAACATGGCAAAGAATAAGCCACACTTGGAGTTTGATGAGGAGAAACTGGACTCCGAAATGCTGAGAAATACTCTGGGAGTATTGCAAGATGAATTGACTAATCTGAGGGCCAGTCAAGAAAGTGCTGCGGAGACCATGGCGCGACAGCAATAAGAAATAGAGCGTCAGCGCCAAGAACTGAGTGAAAGACAGGCAGAGATGGACCGTCGTCAGAGGGAGGCCATGGCAGCCCTCGAAGCCACCCTCTAATTGGCTAGAAATCATGCTGCACCTGCCTCGCAGCCAGATCAACCCTCAAATGGGCCACCTCAAAGGGGTCCCAATCCTAGCCCTCCAATCCAGCCAACAAGCCCTCAAAGGCCGAAGCACCCACCAATGCCTCAGGATGATGTCCCACCTAGGGACCCTGAGATGCAGCCTCCATCCCAAGATGGTTGAGGTAATCCCCCACATCCAAGGCAGAATAGGGCCGGGCAGCAGCCCTGCAGCCCTAGACGCCCGAGGGGTGAAGAGTCGCACCCACCGAGCAGGGGGCAACGTCCTTCTGGAAACAGAAGGAACTCGAAGACAGGCTCTGCGGTCAGGGGTCCCCCACAACATGATAATGCATGGGGACCTACCGACCAGCGCAGGCCTCCCCCTAACGCTCGGGAAGTTCCAGCCCAAGGAGGCAACCGAGGAGATAGTCGATCCCACCACAGCCAATCGAGGTTCAGAGATGGCCATGGCTACAATGAGGCCGACTCAGGCAAAGGGAATGCTGGTCGAAGGAATAAGGAAAGAGGTGGAGGCAGAAGCCCACCACCTAAAGAAGACCAACAAGCAAGACGTAATGCTGGGGGGCAGCCCAGACAAAACAACGTCTTTAGCCGGCTCAGAGCCAGCGAGCAACGGCGAAGAGACGACGATCTAAGGGATGTACTCAATGACCGCCGAGAATGGCATGACGAGTACATTCCCCCGGCACCAGAGTCCCCGACAATTCCTAAAGTCGTTCAAGCCCAAATAGATGCCCTGAACCAAGCAGTGCAACAGCTGGTCGGGGAAGAACGTCTCACATCAAGTACGACAGGAGAAGGGGCACTCCTTTCGTCCAAAGGATTGCTGTGGCAGAGGCTCCCAGTAAGTTTAAAATGCCCACACTTCCGAACTATGACGGGTATGGTGACCCGGTATCTCATGTCAACAAATTTGAGATACAAATGGACATTCAGAAGGTGTCCGAAGATGCTCGGTGCAGGATCTTCCCTGCAACCCTTTCTGATGCTGCACAGGAGTGGTTCTTTAAGTTCCCTCCTGCAAGTATTGTATCTTGGGAGATGTTCTTAAAGGAGTTTTACGGACAATTCTATGCGGGTCGTGTGCACCCAACTGTGGCAAACCAGCTGGTCAAGATACACCAGCAAGAAGGAGAACCACTGAAAGACTACGTCCAACGTTTTATGAGAGCCGCGGTTGGGGCCAAAACAGTGGGAGACGAAGGCAAAATGATGGCCCTAACTGTAGGAGTTAGGCGTCGTACGCCTCTTTGGAGTAGCCTCAGGAAGCATGGGGTTAAAACTACCCAAGAATTTTTTGATCGAGCTGATTGATACATCAAGCTCGAGGATGCAATTGCCAGCGAGGAAAAGACCCCAAATAAGGATAAGGGGACTGAAGACCCCGCCAAAGCCGCCAATGGGTCAAAGCCCAACGGCAACGGCAAAGGCAATGGGAATGGCAACGGTAAGAATGGGGGGAAAAGGCCCCATAATGAACCCTCTACCTCCGAAAGTAAGAGCACTAAGGGCAATCGTTATGAGCTGAGATTCACCAACTACACTGCCCTTGTCGAGTCTCGAGCAGAGGTGTATCAGGCCACAAGTTCTAGTGTGCCATACAAAAGACCTGCTGCCATTCGAAAGGATATTTCGAAAAGGGACACCACCAAGTTCTGTCGTTTTCACAACAACTACGGACATAATACGAACGAGTGTAACCAGCTGAAGGATGAAATCGAGTTCCTTATTAGACAAGGATACTTGAGAAGATACGTGCGGGCTGCGGAGGTTTCCCAACGAGAGGCTCTAGGTGGCAACGAGCAGGCACCTACACGCCAACGCTCGCCACCTTTACAGCCTGACCTCGTGGCTGGCACCTTACTCACCATCTGCGAAGGCCCGCACCTTGCGGGAAATAGCGGAAAGGCAAGGGAACGATATGCTCGGACCCTACGCCACGACCAAGACATCGAGATGATGACTGTGGAGGATCGGGCATCAAAGAAGGCTCGGACAGAGGACGGTGAAATAACCTTCTCTGATTGCGATGCCCAGCATGTCCGGTTCCCACATTCCGTTCCGCTGGTCGTGGATGTACAAATTGCCAACATGATGGTGAAAAGAGTACTAGTTGATACAGGAAGTTTAGTTAACATCCTGTATAAATCTTCGCTAGAACGAATGAAGTTCTCCGTCAAGGACTTGGAGCCCAGCAACTAAACAATTTATGGTTTCTCTGGTGAGGGACTCGCTCCAACAGGGTCAATCAGGCTTTCAGTAACAGCAGGTACAGCGCTCGCTACCAGGACATTACTCCCCACTTTCATAGTAGTTGATTGTCCTTTGGCCTACAATGCTGTAATTGGAAGGCCCATACTGGTTGAACTTCGGGCTGTCACCTCTATATGGCACCTAGCCATGAAATTCCCAACCGACGCAGGGGTGGGACGCGTATTGGGAAACCAGAGGGAAGCAAAGGAGTGCTACAATGCCTCAATCACTAAGGCCAAGAAGGGTATGTCGAGGAGTGCTCCCCCAGAATTGTTGCAGATGGCCATTGATGTACAAGCCAAATCAGGTGATGAAGTCATCAAATAGGGTGTTGCCCAAAGTGAGGATAGAGACTTAGATCATCGCTTTGGGGATTTTGAAGAAGATGTAGGACCTTGAGGAGGTCCAGCTTGACGAAGAGTTTCCGACCAGAGTTGTAAAGGTCGACAAAAATTTAGAAGCAACAACAAAATGCACACTGGTGGAATTTTTGAGGAAGAACCAGGAAGTTTTTGCCTGGTCACATAAAGACATGGCTGGGATAGATCCTGCAGTCATCAGCCATGTCCTGAACATCGACAAAAATTTTCCACCCATGCAATAGAAAAGAAGGCTGCTCGATAAAGACAGATCAAAAGCCTTGAAAGAAGAAGTTGAAAAACTAAAGGAGAATGAGTTCATCAGGGTGGCGTTTTATCCATCGTGGGTCTCTAATCCAGTACTGGTTCCCAAGCTGAATGGAAAATGACGAACATGTGTGGATTTCACAGACCTTAATAAAGCCTGCCCTAAATATTGCTTCCCATTCCCAAGGATCGACCAGCTGGTTGATGCAACTGCAGGGGGCCATGAGATCCTTTCTTTCATGGATGCATACTCAGGATACAATCAGATTAGTATGCATCCCCCTGACGATGATCACACTAGCTTTCGAACCGATACAGGGCTATACTGTTACAAAGTAATGCCCTTCGGATTGAAAAACGCTGGTGCGACTTACCAGCGACTAGTTAACCACATGTTTAAGGAGTTGATTGGGGTAAACATGGAGGTGTACGTTGATGACATGCTGGTAAAGTCAAAAAAAGGCAGAAGGACATGTGAAGGATTTACAAGAGTGTTTCAATGTTCTGAATAAATATCAAATGAAGCTAAATCCTCTCAAGTGTTCCTTCGGAGTAGGATCAGGGAAGTTCTTGGGGTTCATCATTAATTCGAGAGGAATCGAGGCTAATCCCGAAAAGATCAAGGCCTTGATCGATATGAAATCGCCAGTAAAGATCAAAGATGTGCTAAGTTTGACTGGAAGATTTGTCGCGCTCAGTAGATTTATTTCAAAATCAACAGATAAGTGCATCCCTTTCTTTAATCTACTTAGGGGCAACAAGAAGTTCGAGTGGACTGAAGACTGCGAACAGGCTTTCCAAGCCTTAAAAGCCCACATGTCGCAGCCTCCCGTCTTATCGAAGCCTGTAGATGGAGAAACTTTGTTCATATACCTTGCGATCACCGAATATGCTGCTAGTGCGGTGTTAGTGAGAGAAGAAGAAGGCGTACAAAAGGCGGTGTATTATGTGAGCAAGAGGTTAATCGGAGCCAAATTGAGATATCCTCCCATTGAAAGATTAGCCTATTGCCTAATTTTGGCCTCAGGGAAGTTACGTCCTTACTTCCAAGCCCATCCAATCACAGTCTTGACTGATCAGCCCCTTCAGCAAGTTTTGCAAAAGCCAGAGGCTACTGGTCGTTTGTTGAAATGGGCAGTCAAACTCGGGCAGTTCGATATCACATACTCACCGCGAGCAGCAATAAAAGGACAAGACTTGGCTGATTTCATTGTTGAATTCACTGAACTCCCAGACAGCGAGCAGGGTGAAAAGCCTAGTGCGCCTGAGCCTCAAGCTGAAGCTCCTTCGTGGAAGCTATTCATAGACGGATCGTCCAACAAATCTCACGCAGGAGCAGGAGTGATATTGATAACGCTGGAAGGGCATCTATTTCACTGTACAATTAGGTTTGATTTCACCGCTTCAAACAACAAAGCCGAGTTTGAAGCCCTATTCGCTGGGTTAAGGTTAGCCAAAGACATGAGCATAAAAGCGCTAGATATTTACAGTGATTCACAGCTGGTAGTGAATCAGGTCATTGGGGAGTATCAAGCACGAGGTTTGAAAATGGTGGCCTATCTGAACAAAACCAAAGATCTGTTGGCGCAATTTGAAAAATATACCCTCCAACAAATACCTCAAGATCAGAATTCAAACGCAGATGCCTTAGCCAAACTCGCGAGTGCAAAAGATGCTGACACTTTAAATATAGTGCCAGTTGAACGGCTACACGAGCCAAGCATAGGAGTAGATGAAACCAATATGGAGGTCTGATTAGCAGATACATGGATGGCACCGTACTTGGAGTATCTCACGAGCGGTATACTACCAGCAGATAGAAACAAAGCCAGGACCCTTCAGAGACAGGCTGCTAGGTATATACTGGTCGATGGTGTTTGTTATCCAGATTTCCGGATAGCGTTTAGATTGATGACTTCGGGGAAGCAGAATTATCGATGTCTTTTACGGTAGGTGACCAGAGCTCGCGGATGGACAGAAAGGCTTCGCCTCCCCTGTTTGATATCCGGATTACTCTTCCAAGCAAGCGCAACACGGAAACTCGTTGACTCTCCCGGACTCCCGAAGGATACCCCTCGGGGAGGCCCCTTCCAGGAGAGGCCCTTCAAGTGGTCTCCGCGGAAACAGTTCCGTGCCTCGCACAGAAAAAAACCGAACTGTCGAGTCCGGGAGAAGGCATATTTGGAATGATATCCGTCTGACACAGGATCCCGCCTGACACGCCCGTCAGGACAAAGCCGCACACATCCCAGCACGCCTAAAGGTACCTTTTCGCCTACTGTTCCGCTGACAACTTGGAAAAGACGGCTGACTTTGTGTGTTCCCCATACTTTCACGTAAATATACCCACATAGAGTCTTGTAGCCATGCGACTACAGTAATTGTATCCCCTATTTATGGCTGGTGTAATTAAGACTTATGTACGTGAAGGAAAACCCTAATCCAAAACCCTAGCTATAAAAGCCTCTTCATTTTACAAGAAGAGGGGAGGACCGAGAAATCACATAGCAAAAACTCTACAAAAATCTCTCTAGCTTCATCTTCTTCAAGAGAACCCGAGAGAAACATTGGGAGTGAGTGAAGTTCTTATGCACCAGCCATCTTATTGTAACCTTTTCCAAGTATAATAACATCGACTCGTGGACTAGGGCTCGTTAATGCCTGAACCACGTAAAAACACTGTTTGTTTAGTTACATTTCAGTATTTCTACAGTTCTTACCTTTTTATTATTCTGTTAGTTATTCGTTTCCGAAAAACTCGGTAAACATTTTGGTGCTTTCATTGATACCATCTTATTGGTGCTTTCATTGAGAGCTGTAGGAAGTTGTTAGTCAGCTCTTTTTCTGTGTACGTTTTTTTTTGTATTCACTTCGTACTAAAGAGATGGTGACTACGCGAAAATCCGCTGTTGACAAAAATGCTACAGTCAACCCCGATACCGTGATGGAAGATGTGGTGCAGAGCGAACCCTTAGACTACCGAGGTGAAGACCCGACATCCCGCCAGGATCAGGTCAGTACCGAAGATACAACATACTTAGAAGACGAAGAAGAGTATGTCCAAGACGGTTATTACAAGGACGGCTGCTACTATGAGAAGGACCCAGAACTGGTCCAAGTAGCCGAAGAACTGGTGGCCACTAAGGCCAAGCTTGCTGAGCAGGAGCGCGTCTCCGAAAGAATGCAACGCATGATGGAACGCCTCCAAAGTAAGTTCGGAGATCTAGGCGACTCGGACGAAGATACCTCTGTTCGAGGTGGTGCTGATGCCCCCATGCCAGATCCAGCCGCTGCTGGACCATCCAAAGCCGCCCCTAACAAGGGCAAAGAAAAAGTTGGAGAGCCTGTGCGCGCGGACGCCCCTGCACCTCCTACAGGCGTGAATCACCAGGCCGACTGCCCCCCCCCCCGCGCGCAGAAGGTCTCTGGCGCTCCTAAGCCCAGACGCCCTTCAGCCCCAAGGGGGCACTCTGTGCCTAAAGGGCCCGGTGCTAAGGCACCCAGGCCTAGGGGAAGGAACAACCGCCCCAGTGACTCCGTCAATCAGGACGGTCGGGCTGCGAACTCGCACTCCGAAGATAGCTGGTCCACGGTGGATCTAAGAAGAAGGTTGGAGGCCAAGTATGAGAAGGCCAAAGGGGAAAAAGCCCGACCTCGCGGAGATGACCTCCGAAATCATATTAATGACAAGCTCCGGGGACGTGACCTCCCGGAAAGTGATACGAAGAGGCTCGAGGAACAGATTGCTGCCTTGACCAAGCTGGTCCGGAAGCAAAGTGGGGCCCTGTCAGATTCTGAGGAGGAAGACCCGGAACCATGTATTAGGAGGATCGCGGAAACGTCCCTCCCGGATAACTTCAAAATGCCTCACATAGAATTATATGATGGGAGGACAGACCCGCGTACCCACCTAGCTAAATACAATAAAATGATGCAAGTGGCGCGCGTCAGTGAGGACGCCAAATGCATGTGCTTCTCACTCACCCTTACCAAGTCCGCGGAGGACTGGTGGAAAAGATTAGCTCCCGGATCAATCCACAGTTGGAAGGAGCTACAGTCCGCGTTTAGGAGGCAGTTTATTGCCGCCCGCGACCACGACATGGAGGTTGGTTCCTTAACCAACATCAAGCAGCAACCCACTGAGAACCTCAAAGCTTTCATTCAGAGAATGATGGAAGCTGCTGCAAAAACCAAGGTCAGCGATGACATGAAGCTGATCGCCCTTCAATCGGGCCTTACTGTCGGCTCCCTGCTATGGGGGGAAATGCAAAGGAGACGGGCAGAAACCCTGTCCGAATTCATGTCAAAAGCTCAGGGAATCATCAACCTTGAGGATGCCTACCAGCAAGCCTTTGGAGTTCCCCCGGCTCCAACCCCTTCCGTGACTGCGCCGAGCTTTGCTTCGCAAGCTCCCGCACCAGCCCTCACGCTTCCAGGAGCCCGATTCACTCCGAGTGTGTATGGGCCTTCCGCGTCTGCTCAGACGCCGGGTCAAACCCATTTCTCTGGGTATGGAGCAGTACAAACCGGATGTAGTATCGCTCCTAGCATGCCGCAGCCGCAAGCGGATGCCCCGGAACGAAGTTTGAGCCAATCGCGGAGCAAACGAAGCGGAAGAAACTCCAACCGGGGAGACCATTCAAAGAAACCCCGAAAGGACTATGAGCCCAAGTTCACGGAATATACCAGTTTGATAGACTCGCGAGAGAATGTCTATCGCGCGACCTGTAATATGGTCAACTACAGGAAGCCCCCGAAAGTGTCTCACGGAGGAAGGCGTCCGCGAGACTCCAGTAAGAGGTGTGAGTTCCACGGAGACGTGGGGCACACCACGAATGAGTGCCTTCAGCTGAAGGATGAGATTGAGTCCCTGGCAAGAGCGGGACACCTCGGTCAGTGGGTGAGAATACCCATAATCTATCCCGGACAGGGGGTAGTTCACGGAGCTGCATATTCCCCGGGACAGAGAGGGGCCGCTAGCGCTCCTGGAGCCGGTCACCCCCAAGCCCCCGGGTCTCAGTTCCCAGCACTTCCTCCTCCACCTGCTCCGGCGCCCATTGCCTTGTTGGCTCCAGGACCAGGCAACCCATATCCGCCCGGCCTTGCTCCGCCACCCGTTGACGGACACGTCGCCACCATTTTCGGAGGACCACACCTTGCCGGAAGCACCCGCAACTCCCAGAAGAGGTACTTGAGGGAGTTAGAGCACGCCGAGGAGATGTGCGCCTTGGTCCAATCACCTGCTCAACGCCTCGAATGATGGATCTTCCCATCACCTTCACGGAGGACGATGCTCGACATGTGCACTTCCCCCACAACGATCCCCTCGTGGTGGAAGCCCAGATTGCCAATAAGAAGGTCTCACGGATCTTGATCGATAACGGAAGCTCCGTGAACATCCTCTTCAAAGCGGCCTTCCACGCGATCGGATTGACCGAGACGGACCTGGCCCCATGCCCCATCCAGCTTCAAGGTTTCAATGGGGACGCACTCATGCCATTAGGCAAAATTCAACTTCCAGTCACCCTCAGAGGAGAAAGCGACGCTTGTGCCTTCAAGCATAGCACATTCGTGGTGGTCGACTGCCCCACGGCGTATAATGCCATCTTAGGCCGACCGGTCCTGATCGATTGTGGGGCCATAACCTCGATACGTCACTTATGCTTGAAGTTTCCCTGCGACGATGGGCGTATTGGCACC
Organism: Humulus lupulus; assembly: GCF_963169125.1. Lineage (NCBI taxonomy): Eukaryota > Viridiplantae > Streptophyta > Magnoliopsida > Rosales > Cannabaceae > Humulus > Humulus lupulus. The sequence continues at coordinate 150,540,884 of NC_084800.1, read as the reverse complement.
CTCCGAGGAGACCAAAGAAGTGCACGGAGCTGTTATAACGTCTCCGTCCGAGCCGTCTACACGGTCCGAGAGACGTTTGCTGCCATTCCTTTGGGGGAAGTATTGCCAGAAACTAGGGGCGCTCAGGAGGCATACTTTGACGAACTCGACCCAAGAGTGGGAATCGAGAAAGCAATAGAGCCGATGGAGGAAGTCGAAGAGGTGATCCTCAATCCGGGAGAACCCACCAAGGTCATTCAGGTGGGGAAAAACCTGTCGTCGGCCGTTCGAGATAAGATCGTGGCCACTGTGAAGGATAATCAGGATATCCTGGCATGGTGCCACGCTGATATGACGGGGATTAATCCCAATGTTGCGTGCCACGCACTCAACATAGACCCAGCTGCAACTCCAATTCGCCAAAAGAGGAGGCCGCTGGACCCAGTGAGAGCCGAAGCCGTCAAAGCTGAAGTGGACAAATTGATGTCCATAGGCTTTCTCCAGGAGTCGCACTATCCCGTGTGGTTGGCCAACCCAGTTCTGGTTCCGAAACCCGATGGGTCCTGGAGAATGTGCATTGACTTCACGGACCTAAACAGGGCCTGCCCGAAAGATTGCTTCCCTCTCCCGCGAATCGATCAGATGGTGGACGCTACTTCCGGGTACGAACTCTTATCCTTCATGGATGCGTACTCCGGATACAACCAGATCAAGATGCATGTCGCGGACCAGGAACACACCAGCTTCCTCACGGATAAGGGTGTCTACTGTTACGTGGTCATGCCTTTCGGTTTGAAGAATGCTGGGGCGACTTACCAGCGTCTGGTAAACAGAATGTTCAAGGACCAACTGGGGAGGAACATGGAGGTGTACGTGGACGACATGTTGGTAAAGTCCAAGACCTCCGGGGACCACAGTAACGACCTTGAGGAAGCTTTCGCCGTGATCCGAAAGTACGGGATGAAACTAAATCCAAAGAAATGTACTTTCGGGGTCTCGTTTGGGAAGTTCCTCGGTTTTATTGTCAGCTCCCGCGGAGTGGAAGCCAACCCTGAGAAAATAAAGGCGTTCATAGATATGCCTTCCCCCCGGAAGCATAAGGATGTCCAGAGCGTTACCGGAAGGATAGCTGCTCTCAGCCGCTTCGTATCCAAGGCCACCGACAAGTGTATCCCCTTCTTCAATGTTCTGCGAGGGAACAAGAAGTTCGAGTGGACCCCCGAATGCGAAGCGGCCTTCCAACACCTCAAAGAACATTTAACCCGAGCCCCCATTCTGTCCAAACCGGTCGAAGGAGAGGCGTTGTTCTTATACCTAGCTGTGACTGAGCACGCAGTAAGTGCCGCTCTCGTCCGGGAAGATGGCCGTATCCAGCTCCCTGTGTATTACGTAAGCAAGAGGTTATTGGACGCCGAGTCCAGATATTCGATGATCGAGAAACTCTCCCTCTGCTTGCTGATCGCTTCACGGAGGCTGAGGCCATATTTCCAGGCGCACACCATCAAAGTACTCACCAACCACCCTCTTCGACAAGTCCTGCAGAAGCCCGAGTCTTCTGGCAGATTGCTTAAGTGGGCCATGGAACTAAGCCAGTTCGACGTCCACTACCAACCGCGTGTTTCCATAAAAGGTCAAGCTCTCGCGGACTTTATTGTGGAGTGCTCGGGAATGAACGACCTCCCCGAAGATCCTGTCCCGGAACTTCCCACCTGGAAGGTCTACGTAGACGGAGCCTCAAATGAAAAAGGAGCTGGAGCGGGGGTCATCCTGATATCTCCCCAAGGGCATCAGCTCCAGAGCGCCATCCGTTTCGCATTCCCAGCATCCAACAACGAGGCAGAACACGAAGCCATGTTAACTGGGTTACGACTGGCCAGAGAAGTCGGAGCCCAAAAAATCGAAGTGTACAGCGACTCCCTACTTGTGGTAAACCAAATATCCGGGGAATACCAGACGAAAGGCGAAAGGATGGCTGCCTACGTGTCTCTCTCCCGCGACCTACTGCAGCATTCAAAGGCTACCAAATCCGCCAAGTCCCCCGGGACCAGAACTCACTCGCGGACACGCTGGCCAAGCTTGCAACGGACTCGGAGATTGAACAGTATGGCTTAGTCCCCATCGGGCACTTAGAAGCCCCCAGTACTGAGACGCGAAGAATAAACGCCATCATCGACCATTCCCACTCCTGGATAGGACCCATCCTCAGATTTCTCACCACCGGAGAACTCCCCACTGATAAAGCTGACGCAAGGAAGCTCCAGTATCAAGCCCCCCGATACGTGGTTATGGATGGAAAGCTTTACCGCAGGGGGTTGTCCATACCCTTCCTTAGGTGTGTTGCCGGAACCGAAGTCAGCACCATCATCCTTGAGATTCACGGAGGCTTCTGTGGCGATCATACCTCCGGGCTGAGCCTCTCCAAAAAAATCCTTCGACAAGGATACTTCTGGCCCACCATGAAGAAAGATTGTGTGGATTATGTCAGGAAGTGTGAGCAGTGCCAGAGGTACGCCAAGGTTCCGCGAGCGCCGCCTACGGAAATTACCCTAATGACCAGCCCCTGGCCATTCGCCGTTTGGGGCATTGACCTAGTAGGTTCCCTCCCCACTGGAAAGGGTGGAGTGAAGTACGCCATAGTCGCGGTAGACTACTTCACCAAATGGGCTGAAGCTGAACCTATGAACACGGTCACATCTAAAAAAGCACTGGATTTTTTCATCAGGAATATAGTGTGTCGTTTTGGGCTTCCACGGAAAATTGTGTCCGACAACGGAAAGCAGTTTGACAGTGAACACTTCACGAACTTCTGTGCTTCGCATGGAATTATCAAAAGCTTTTCCGCAGTCGCCAGACCCCAGGCTAATGGACAAGTGGAAGCTGTAAACAAAATATTAAAGACCACGTTGAAGAAAAAACTCCAAGCCTGCAAGGCTCACTGGCCGGAAGAACTTCCGCGAGTACTTTGGGCCTATCGCACAACAGAGAGAACTTCGACGGGGCACACGCCTTATTCCATGACCTTCGGTTGCGAGGCCGTCATCCCAGTAGAAGCTATGATCCCCTCTCACAGGCAAGACACCTACGATCCTACCCGGAACCATGCCCTCCTCCAGGAGTCCTTAGACATGATCGAAGAGCTCCGGGAGCAGTCGCAGGTCCAACTAAAAATGTACCAAGGCAAGATAGCCCGACACTTTAACACGAGAGTCCAGAGCCGTGCATTCGAAGTTGGGGACCTTGTCCTACGGAGAGTATTTCCTGCTACGCAGGATCCGGGAGTAGGAGTCCTCGGACCCAACTGGGAAGGCCCCTACGAAGTCCAAGAAAAAGTGGGCCATGGGACGTATCACTTAAAGAGACTCGACGGATCTAAAGTCCCGCGCGCCTGGAACGCGGAGCACCTCCGCCGTTACTACCAGTAGGCCCCGGACCATCCAGTCGGAAGTCCTTGGTGAAAATAACAAAAGTGAAAAATGTGGAAATAATCCTCCCTGTTGTAATACTAACGCCTAGCAGGCTATTTTAATGAAACGCGGAGGGATTCACTCCGCTTTTACTGCACTTTTTATCCCTATGTTCAAAGCTGCGTTTTAACAAGTGACCACGCGGTCCGGAGACGTCCGGACCCCACGCTCACTTGGGGGGTATACATGGCTAAGGCTTAGCCATACGCCCCTTGAACAAAACGTACACAGAACACCACTTATGTGCTAGCATTGTGTTTGAAGTTTTTAAATTGTTTTGCTCTAATTGTTAAGCTTAGGTTTATTTGTTGCCATGAACATGCTTGCATTACGTGTCATATGTGCATTATGTGCTTAAGTGAAAATTGCCACGAAAATGCCTGCCATTATGTATCATAAGAATTATCTCTTGTGTGGCCCAGCGATGGACGGAACTGGGGGTTGAGGCACGTTCATAGAGCTACGCCAAAATACCCCCAACTCCTTGACAAGTCCTTTGCAGAATTCGCCGCGAGCTCTGTAGAGCTTTGCTTCGCAAGCTCCAGCTCCGGGTCCCGCAAGGCAAAAGATGGCAAGATCCGCGAGTGCTGTAGAGCTTTGCTTCGCAAGCTCCAGCTCCGGATCCCGCAAGACGAAAGATGGCAAGATCCGCGAGCGCTGTAAAGCTTTGCTTCGCATGCTCCAGCTCCGGATCCCGCAAGGCAAAAGATGGCAAGATCCGCGAGCGCTCTAAAGCTTTGCTTCGCACGGATCTAGCCTCGCAGGGCTCCATGCCAGGTCCCTGAAGCCAGCCACCATGAGATTCGCAACAACAGTTAGTTTTGCTTCGCAAAGATCTAACCTTAAGTCTAGCGACGCTCACCAAAAGAACTCCCGTTCCAAACAATGGAACGACTCACCTTAGCAATCCCAGCGAACAGTATAACTACAAGTCCCGGGATTGGCTATTTGCCTCAGGAAAGATAAAGTACGTTGAAAGGAGCCTGGCCGTTGGAACCAGGAAACCTTCGTAACCTAGAAACTACGTGGGGAAAGACATCATCCGTTAAAGCTTCAAGTGGGAAGTGCATAAGTTTTGGCCGTTGGAACCAAAACCCCATACGCCCCTACAACAGTTTCTACCGTATAAATGTCTACCCTAAGCACAAAGATAAATAAAGAACTCGGCAGAAAAGAAAGGAGAATGCTATGATTATGGCAAAAATGTCCGCAATGAAAAACTCAAAATGAAAAACAATTAAAGATAAAACCCCTTCAAGCATTGGGGGTAACTACAGCGTCCACGACCGCAGCTTCGGGGGCATCTGTTTCAGCTGAGGCTGGCGGAGTCGGCTCATTGGAAGGAGGGATTTGGTCATGAGAAGGTTCAGAGGTCCCCGCCTCTCCAGGATCTCCCGCCTCAGGAGCTTCAGCACATTCGTCAATGTTATAAGTTTGGACGTACGCCTCTGGGCCCTGATCCCACACGAGTAGCTTCTCCCTCATGGCTTCGGCATCATCTCCCAGATAGCCTAACACCTCCGGGTTCACTTTCCAGAGCTGATGCATGAGGACCACATGCGATATATTAATAGTTCTGTTCAGTATCACCTCAGCATCCTCCTTCTCCTTCAACCGCTCCGCCTCGGAGGTTGCCAGCTGTGCTTCCGCGGCAGTTAGTTGGGCCCTCAATTTTTCCATTTCGGCCTTGGAGGCATCCCGCTCCCCCTTAAGAGAATCAATCGCCTTGCGCTGCTCCCTATTTTGGTTCAGCACGGATTGCTTCTCGGTCACATGCCCCCTGGCAGTGAATTGCAAAGCCCCGATCTCTTTATCCTTCTCGGCGAGCCCCAACTGAAGCATAGACACGAGATCCCTGCTCCTCTTATGGAGTTGCTCCTCGTCGTGCAGCTTACTCTGAAGAGTGGAATATTCCTCTTGCCGCTTAAGGAGGAGATCGTTCTTTGATTGCAAGCGGGCTTCCAGGGTATCTTTCTCCACCTTGGCTTGGGACAGCTCTTCCCGGAGCTTGGAGTTTTCGGTCCTAATCCCATCCGACCGCTGTCTAAACTCATTCTCTGCCTTGGCCCGGTACTCTTGATATTTGGCAAGATATTTCTTCTCCGCCTCTTCTTCAGCCGTGCGCCGGGCCTGATCAATCTTCTCCGAAGCCTCCAAGGCCTGGCGAGCCAGTTGACTCTCCTCCAGCTGAACCAGAGCTGCACCATCCTCCCGGAACGAGCGTTCCGCGATCATAGAGGCCTGCAAGGAAAGACAACAGAATGAGCTAAAGCAGGACCAAAAGACAGGTGATCCCAAAAAATAACAACTGACGGCTTACCCCGGACAGTTGCTGCTTCACAGCGTGTGTCAGCAACAGCGGGTCCTTGCTGCTGCTGATGGCCCATTTCTCAGAATTGAGCTCGCATAAGCTCAGGGCCATGTCCTCCATCATCTCAGCTCCGAACGGCGCCAATGCACGTCCGAGCCTAGGCACCAGCCTCTTCTCCAAGGCTGGACCATCCAGAACCACTCCGGCCGGGTGAGGAGATCTCACCCCTTCGGCCAGCTCAGCTCTCTTCACGGCAGACAAGTTATCTGCCCTTCCCTGAGTAACGGCCTTCTCCGCCTCTAGCCGCCTCTTCAAAAAACTATCGGCCCGTCTTACACCCTCCAGGAGGGCAGCGGGAAAACTGGTTGGCTTCCGCGGAAAGTGGAACTTTAGGCCAGGCAGGGGAAGATTGGTTGTCTGAGAAGACGGAGACCCCGAAAGGGTGGACCCCCTTTGGGCTGGAGGAGGAGGCAGCCGGGGTATTAAGGCCCCGGTCTGTTGCTTTTGTTGCTGAGGTAGCAGAGGTAATTGCCCTTGTTGCTGCTGCGGCGTTGGTGATTGTCTCTCTTGTTCCTGTTGCTGCTGTTGTTGTAGTTGTGATTGCTGTCGTTGCTGTTGTTGTTGCCTTCGACCGGGAGAAGAGTGTCTAAGGCGCTTGTTCTTAGCACCCTCAGCATCTTCTCCGGGACGCTTGCTCACCCCAGTTGTCCTCACAGGGAACACAAGCCCTTCCCCGTCGCTACTACTACTCGAGACCATCATAGTCTCGGAAGGCCCGTCAGCAGGGGACTTCTCTACCCTCGGAGACGCTTGCGCCTCGCCACTTGTCTTCTTGGGGGAGGCAGCCTTACCTCCCCTACCAGCCTTGGTCTTCCGTCCTTTCCCCGTGGGCGGGTCTTGACTGGTGGCAGCCTTCTTAATAAGCAAAGTAACCCTCCCCAACATCTTGGCTTCGGGATTCTCTGCAAGAAACGTACAAAGCAAGGTTAACGAACCAACAAGAAATGAAAAAGAAGATAAGCGGAAGACAAGACAATCAGCAACATAAAAGTACAAGCAAGCCCGCCAGCAGGGAACAAGAAACAAGAAAAAGAAAAGTTTGAAAGGGACGACCATGCACGAGAAACGTGGATGGCCTTCCCCGAGCAAAACAAAACATCGCTTCCTGCTCCAGGAAGCTCCCGTACTCCTTGAAGTCCGGGAAGAACATGCTGAGAGAAGAAGGGTCAACCATGATGACACCTTCTGGCAGACTACCATCACTCAGACACCAGAGGAGCTCATCTACCCTATCACAGTACCTGTCGAAAGGTATCCTACGCGGATCTAGCCTAAGGAAACGGGGATCAAACCCCATCTGAGAGGTCTGGGAAACCTCAGACAGGCTGGGGGTGTGGATCAATCGAAAACTAGTCTTACCACTCCCGGAGGAACTAGCCCCCGGAGCCCCTTCGTTAGGGTAAGCCGCGGCGTGGCGAGCCTCGATCTCCTCTCCCTCCGGCTGGGGGTCGGGGAACCTCTCCGCCCAACTAGGAGATAGAGTATTTTCGTCCCGAGCGGCTTGGGTGATCACCTTTGACAGCTCCAGGGCAATCTGCTCCCGGATGTCAGCCGACACCTGAGTCTGCCCCCTACCACTTACTGGCTCGATATTTTGGAAGGAGGCGAGTAACCCATACTCCCTCAACGATTCGGAGGTCACAAGTCCCTCCACTCTCAACTCTTCCTCAGAGAGCCCTTCGTAGAACTTGGACCTCCTTATCATCTCCGCGCAGCGAGGTGTCCGCGGAACGACTTCTGCAAAAATCAAATACAAGCGTTAGAGATCCTCCCAAAAGGCAAATCTAACGCAAAGAAACAAAGTTGAAAAGGAAAAGAAGGAGCACTTACCAGGGATTTTGAAGTCCAAAGATAGGGCTGGCACCCTCTTCAGCGGGAAGCCAGTCGTCAGGAACCAGTATTCCCGGAGGTCTGGAACCCTCGCGGTATGACAAGTGGGGCACATCACATCCGGGTGCCTTTCTAGCCTGTAAAACCCCACCTTGTCTGAGTGACCCCTCATAGGCTGAGACTTCAACCCATAAAAGTACAGCACCTCCTCCGGGGTAGGAGCTTCCAGTCTCCGGGACTTGCAAAAGATGAACCACCCCGCTAAGAGCTTGTAGCTGGGAGGAATTAACTGGAAGGGGGCAATCCCCGCCTTCACACAGAAATTGGCGAAGTAACTCCTTAGGGGCAAGTGCGCTCCGCACACTATGTGTGCCCAGCTCCAGGCACCAAAGCCCTCGTGGCTCTGGCTAGCTGACTCGCCCAGCACCGACAGACGGTGCCACATCAGACCTGGGATGTTCTTCAGGCCTGCCTCAGAGGAATACAGCTCCAGCATGCCATAATTCCTGAAAAGGTTCGGTTTTTGGTCCATCTCCCAGATGGAACTATTGGAGGTTGGTGGGCTAGCCGCGACCACTTTCGCCTTTCCTTTCCCCTTTCCACCAGCGACAGGAGAGCCCTTCTCTTGGGCAGATTCAGCCTCCCCCGCAGCAAGGAGTTGTTCCTTCGAGATGTTCGTCACTGGACAAAAGAAAAGAAAGAAGAAAACACTCTAAGCAGTCAGCACCCTTGTCATACCCTAGTGGTATCAAAGGCGTCGGGGAGACCCTCCCCGAAAACTGCTTGGAGAGGCTCCCACCGAGCTTGCCGAGGGATTGGCACCATGCCACCCGAAGGACAGCAAGGAACCAGACTCAGACCCCGAGCCTAAGCCCACCAAAAGAAGTGTTTTTCTAGAGAAAGACACCCTAAAGGCGTTCATGCTTAGGCCCTAAAACAGCAAAACAAGTGACGACTTTCCAAACGCAAATCGCCAAAACACGCAGAAAAGGTTACTTATCGACTCACAATCAATCACATGCCTACCAAAGCCCTATTCACACATGCACATAAGCAATAATGGCAGAAACCTCTACTCTAACAACTACCAGCAACCTAAGGTTTGGGAGGAAAGAGCAAAGTAGAAATACTTACTGATATTCGAGTAGGTGGAGGTTGAAGGAGTGACTGGATCACTGCACAGCACGATCGCGAGAAGTAAAAGCTGCAAAGACGAACGGCGATTCAAACCAGGAACTTCGGGGAATAAACCCACTGCCAAATCAAAAAGAAAAGTTTCCAGATACTTACCAAAAGAAATGGCAAGTTCGGAGGAACGTAAGCTGGGAAGCCTGAGAGTTCGGAAGTTTGGAAATCTGAAAATCCTAAAGATGGAGAATCTGAAAGCGTAAAGAGGAAGAAAGGTCCTTTCCCTCGTTTTTATAGCAGGGAAGAGGCCGTTTCGAATTCCTCAAATGGACGGTCCCGTTCTTCCCATTCCGTGTGCATCAGATCCGACGGCTGGAGAGGAGGCGACGGTCCTATTTATGACTCCTCGGATGGGAATAAAGTATTTATTTCCCATCATTACACCACCTCGGGCCCTGAGTACCATTAAAAACCGTCAAATCATTGGTCAGACGACTGACGCACGCATCCTCAACCAGTCGCCTCACGCACACGTCTTGGTTGCAGAACCATTCCCAGAATGACACGTGATCCTTGCCGCACTTGAGTACTTGGTCTCAAACAGAAGAAATTCCTTTTCTCTTTCATACTAATACTCAGGCGGGAAAAAGGAACCTTTTCGGGAACACAGAAGGTGCCCCCTCGCCTAGTCTGAGAAACTGATTGTACAAGCTCCCGGATCTCTCAAAGCTCCGCGACCTTGGGGGGTAAATGTTATCCAGATTTCCGGATAGCGTTTAGATTGATGACTTCGGGGAAGCAGAATTATCGATGTCTTTTACAGTAGGTGACCAGAGCTCGCGGATGGACAGAAAGGCTTCGCCTCCCCTGTTTGATATCCGGATTACTCTTCCAAGCAAGCGCAACACGGAAACTCGTTGACTCTCCCGGACTCCCGAAGGATACCCCTCGGGGAGGCCCCTTCCAGGAGAGGCCCTTCAAGTGGTCTCCGCGGAAACAGTTCCGTGCCTCGCACAGAACAAAACCGAACTGTCGAGTCCGGGAGAAGGCATATTTGGAATGATATCCGTCTGACACAGGATCCCGCCTGACACGCCCGTCAGGACAAAGCCGCACACATCCCAGCACGCCTAAAGGTACCTTTTCGCCTACTGTTCCGCTGACAACTTGGAAAAGACGGCTGACTTTGTGTGTTCCCCATACTTTCACGTAAATATACCCACATAGAGTCTTGTAGCCATGCGACTACAGTAATTGTATCCCCTATTTATGGCTGGTGTAATTAAGACTTATGTACGTGAAGGAAAACCCTAATCCAAAACCCTAGCTATAAAAGCCTCTTCATTTTACAAGAAGAGGGGAGGACCGAGAAATCACATAGCAAAAACTCTACAAAAATCTCTCTAGCTTCATCTTCTTTAAGAGAACCCGAGAGAAACATTGGGAGTGAGTGAAGTTCTTATGCACCAGCCATCTTATTGTAACCTTTTCCAAGTATAATAACATCGACTCGTGGACTAGGGCTCGTTAACGCCTGAACTACGTAAAAACACTGTTTGTTTAGTTACATTTCAGTATTTCTACAGTTCTTACCTTTTTATTATTCTGTTAGTTATTCGTTTCCGAAAAACTCGGTAAACAGTGTTCTTTACCGAAGAGGATACTCAATGCCACTGCTCAAGTGTGTTACACCAGAAAAGGCTAAAGAATTGATGAAGGAAGTACATGAAGGCTTCTGTGGAGACCACGCTGGGGGGTAGAGCTTATCAAAGAAGATTCTAAGGCAAGGTTATTTCTGGCCAACAATGAACGAAGACTCGATGGAGTTTGTGCGAAAATGTGATAAGTGTCAGAGATTTTCCAAGATCCCACGGGCATCTCCTAATGAGTTAAATCAAATGCAAAGTCCATGGCCCTTCACAGTATGGGGTATCGATTTAATCGGGTCCTTGCCGACAGGAAAAGGTGGGGTGAAATACGCAGTTGTGGCAGTCGACTACTTCACCAAATGGGCCGAGGCCGAGCCACTCACAACCATAACGACAAAGAAAGTACTTGATTTTGTCATCAAGAACATTGTTTGTCGATATGGATTGCCTAGAAAGATTGTCTCGGACAATGGCACCCAGTTTGATAGTGACATGTTCACAGACTTCTGCGAATGGCATGGCATAATCAAGAGCTTTTCTTCAGTTGCTCATCCACAAGAAAATGGGCAAGTCGAAGCAGTAAATAAGACATTGAAGGATACCCTGAAGAAAAGGCTCGAGGAAACTAAAGGGGTATGGCCAGAACAGCTGCCTGAAGTACTCTGGTCGTATAGAACTTCTCACCGAACAGCAACAAGTCATACCCCATTTTCCTTGGCATATGGGTATGAAGCTATGTTGCCTGTCGAGTTAGATCCGTCCTCGCATCGCAGAATCACATACGACCAAGACCAAAATAGCCAACTGTTGATGGAGTCCCTAGACCTGATTGAGGAGAAACGAGAGAAAGCCCAACTCCGAGTAGCTACGTACCAGCAAAAATTCGCTCGGTATTTTAACTCCAAAGTAAAAGAAAGAAAGTTCAACGTCGGAGACTTAGTGCTTGAAGAGTTTTCTTAAACACTCGCGACCCAGCTGCTGGAGTACTCGGACCAAACTGGGAAGGACCTTACCAGATTGAAGAAGTCCTCCATCTAGGCACCTATAAACTTGCACGCTTAAATGGAAATCTCATTCCACGTTATTGGAATGGAGAACACCTGCGCAAGTATTATCAATAAACATTCCTTCTTAAAGGACTGGCTTGTATTAATTTTTACTTTTTACAAGTTTTGAAAAAGGGTTAGTCATGTTATATGGCTAATCGCTTATAAGTATAAGATCTTTCAAAGATCACTCGTAAAGACATGTTCAGTCCATTTAAATACGAGAATTATAAGGGACTGTGCGCAGCCAGTTATTCTTGCCAAACTTTGTAATTTTTTACAAGTATTTGTTCATTACGTGTGTTGTTTTGCTGTATTATAAGTTTTACATTTTATACTGAGCAGTAATGTTCGTACAGGTTGTGGTCAAGGCAAGTGACCAAGGACCTAAAGCTCCTCAGTCACTTGGGGGGCATATAGGGCACATAGAAAGCAAAGCATACCAAGAGGTATGTAAACACATGAACAAAATAAGTGAAAGCATACTACGGTACTTAGAGTATTTTTCAAAATTTATATTTTGTTAAATCAAGCCAAAGTACTATGCTAGGTTCGGTCATGCGAACATATATTATAATAAAGCATAAATATTATAATGTCAAAGGAATCCTTTTACACCGCGAGCAGTACTGCTCGGATGTAACTGTTTAAGTAAAAGTAAAATAGTTGCCCTTGCAGCAATAAACAATATTGCCTTTACAGCATGACCCGTGGGTCATATAGTTGAAATAACAGGAAAAAAAAGGTTAAGGAGCTGGAGGGTCTTGAGGAACGTCTTAGTCGACGGCTGTGCCAGCTTCAGTAGTGTCTGCACCATCTATCCCTGTTGCCAGAGAAATCTCTGGGGAAGCAAGCACTTTAGCCCTCTCTTCTTCTTCCAGGCGAATGGCACACTGCGACATTAAAGTCATCCTCAAACGTTCTGACAGATAGTTGAAGTTAGCCTCCCGGTTGTGCTTCCAAAACTCGTAGAAGCAAAGATGAGTGGCTTCCTTGTACTTCTCCAAGTTCTTAGCTCCAGCTTCCCCAATCTCTGTCACTCGTTTTCCGAGTTCCTCCGCCTCCTGCCTGCTTGCGATCAGATCAAGCTCGAGCTGTACAGCTTGTTGATAGTTGAATGTGGCGCTTTCCCTGAATTTTTCCCTGGCTTCGTTGGCTTTCTTCAGGGTGTTCCGGGTTTCCAGCAGCTCCTCGGCCAGAGTAGCTTTTTGCTCGAGCAGCTCTTCTTTCTGCTTAGACAGCTCTGTTTTCTGTAGGATCTTGGAATTTAAATCTAGATGCATGCTTCCTATTATTTTTCCAAACACATAATAGAAACATAGAATAACACGACATACATATGAACATTAGATTCGTAAATTAACATAAACACGATGATGTAGAAACTTACGAATACGCAGCGGAACTGGAACAACTCCTTCCTTCAATCTCTCTAACTCTTGATTCCTTTCTGTAGCAGAGTATTATCAAGAGATTGAACTAAAGCAACACAGTCTTCCTCACCAAGCCTTTGATCAATCTAGAACTAGTGTGGGCTAGTTCTCAACACATGAGATAGAGATCTAGAAAAGAAGAAGAGAAAGTGGCTAAGAAAGGATTAGAGTGTCTAGGTTTTCACTTACCCAATGAATCAACTGATACTGACCTATGAAAACCCTAGATATCATATTCCTTATATAGACAACTTAATGGGCTTTATTTAAATTTAAATTTTGAATTAATTAAAATAATAAACAAAAAGATAAAAGCCTTGGGCTCCCACAAATGGACTTGGGCCCAATACTTTTATTTTGAATTTAAATCTCAATTGGGCCTAAATTCAAAACCTTTTATTTATTTATTTATTTTAATTAATTAACTAAATCCTTATTCAAATTAACTAATTATAATTTGAAACTTGATTAAATTTTTATTTATTTATATTTACACCAATTTCTCAATATTAATAAATTTACCCAAAGATTCTCTTTTATTCTCTAAATCTCATATCTCTATAAATTTTCCAAAATTGACCTAGTCAACTTTAAAAAAATCCTAATTGATAATTAAATCAATTAATTGAGACATTCTAGATGATTTACTCAAAGGTGATGCGGGGACCATGGATCCATGAAATCAAGCTCCAATAAGTTACCGTGAACTTATTTACGAATAATTTCACTACCTTATTAATTCCTCGTGACTCCACTATAGACTTGGAATTGAACTCTTGAATTCATAGAACGTATTTTCCAAACCATAAATACGTTATCCATTGTTATAACCATTACAGTTAGTTAATCCTCTATCGATGACTTACTAACAAGCTGGGTGAAAATTACCGTTTTACCCCTCATCATTATTTTATCCTTAACTCCCACTAAGTTCCTTATAAATGATATTTCCGTGAACTTAATCACAAAAATGAGATGTCAATCATTTAACCTTTTTAACAAAGCAATTAAGGAAATCATCTTTTCACTTCTCATACAGAAGTTATAGATTTCATATCTATGAATAATACTCCCACTCAATTTCATTACTAAATCTCCAAGATGTAAGTATGGGCTAGATCGTAGGGTAAGCTGGTAACGAACAAGTCAAAAGATTTAAATAATATAATTAGCAGAATATTATCACTCAGAATTAAGATCGACTTAACCTATGGTCAGCGTTGTGATATTGATTAGATTCGATAACAACGATACTTATTTATCAATCAACAATCAATATCGGTCCTAGTCCGATGTAACCAAATACATCTGATCATATCTACTTGGTCAATGCCTTGGATAAGACATCACACTCCTAATGTGTAAGCAGATCATATCGTAGATTTCCTAATCAGTGAAAATCCAATGCACTGATCTAATATAGGACTCGTTCTTTTGAACATATAATTACAACTATAATCCACTGTGACCTAGTCACCATAATTGTAACTATCCATATGTTCATGATTTTATGAATGTTTGTATTAATTGAATAAACATGTAATAAAACAAGCGAACAATGCAATTGAATAAACAAAATGATTTCTACTTCTTTTATTGATAATAATAACGTGTAACATAAGAAATATGGTTTTATTAAAGGCATAAAACCCAACATTTTCTCCTCAAGCAACTCGCCATTCTGTTTGGTAAGCTCGTTGTTTTTAGCTTTGAGTGCTTTCTTAGCCTCGGCGAGCCTGGTATCGAAATTTCGGCCCCGAGACACCAACGCCCCAGCACGGCGCCAGCCAGCGGTTATGGTCAGTAGTCCCTGAAGTCAGATAGGAAAAGATAAAGTAAAGGCAAGGAATCGAAAATAAATGTTACATCATTAGGAGTTGACTTACGCTAACTATCTTGTTCAGTCCTCTATTGAAAACTTGATCAGCCTCCAGAGAGGTAGTTTCAGTAATGGCTGTCTGACTGCGTTTATGCTTGGAGAGCTTGTATATTCTCTTCCTGGAAGTGCTGACCACGATACTGTGCAGGGAGCCTTCGGGCGGAGTACGCAAGGTTTGGTTGCTAGGAGCCTTAGGAGAAGGCTGCTGGTCGACGGGTGTAGCAGGATTGGAAGTTTGATCGACCGAAGGAGTTGAGGCCGGCTGCTCGAGTGATGGTGGAGGTGGTGAGTTCTCCTGCGAAGGGGCGGTAGCCGGAGGGTCGTCAGTTCGGACCTTCTTTGAGGCAGTTTTACTGCTCTCCCCTCGAGCCCTCTTGTTGTTCTTCTTCTGGCCAAAAGAGGCGGCAGCAGCCCTGTAATGCTCAAACACGTCCTCAGAGTCCATATCTGCACAAAAGGAAACAACGCGGGCAGTAAGACAAGATGGTCACACAGGGCCAAAAAATGAAGATGAAGAGATTACAAGTAAATTACCCGCGCTACAACTATTGGTCGCTACATTATTTACTGAACTACTTATTGCCTGGACGAAATCTGAATTTAAGATTGGAGCATTCTTAAAGTTTCCATCCCCGTCGAACAGATGACAGGGAATTGGCAATTTGTTTAAAAGCGAAATTACTATACCGTTGTCATCCGACGAGTCGTCAGAGAGTTCAGCAGGCTCGGTGGCCTTCTGCTTTCCTTTTCCTTTGGGAGCCGAGGGCCTCTCTGCTCGAGGAGTGTTAGCAGGTTCCCTGATTGTAACCCCAGTTGGTCTCCTCCACGGAGGAGATGCCTGAGGTTGCTGCTCGGGTTCCTCTTCGGCGCGAGCACTCCCTGTCGAAGGCCCCCTCGTCTCTGATTGGGGGGCCTAAAGGCCGGCCAACCTAAGGTTAGCCTCAGTAACCAGAGCCTTGACATTCTTTTCAGCATCTAACATGCCAGCTAAGAGTGCTGCCCTCGACACCATTCCCGGAGTTGGGTTTTGTCGCAGCCACGAGCCTGGAATACATCAAGAGTTTAAGATCTTGCGAAGGAAAACACCAAGAGAAGAATTCAGCTAGTGATAAGAAAGTTTTACCTCCACGAGCGAAAGCCAAGTTTTCTGCGACTAGGTCAGGCATAAGGAAGTACTCCTGGTGGTACCTCCCCACGTTCGAGATGTGGGTTGTGTCAGTCAGGAAAGTGCGCCCGGTTTCCTGATGACAAAGATGGAAGAACCCCGTGCCTTCTTGGTTGGGGTTAGACTTGAGGTCGAACAGGTAGTTGATCTCATGTGGCGATGGCACAGGCCATTTTTTCTGGCTATACAAGATATAGAGTGCAACAAGCATTCTATATCCATTTGGGGTAATTTGGAAGGGGGCAACTCCAAAATAGTTGGCCACCCCCTGAAAGAATACATGAAGAGGCAAAGTGGCTCCTGCCTCAACATGAAACCGCGACCAAGCGCTGTAAGCACCTCCAGGCAGGTTAGACCTTTGGTCTGGGTTAGGTTTGACTAGGGTCACCCCTGTCAGATTGTATTTATTTAAGTAGTTGGCGATCATTCTGATCGTCACCCTACTTTCAGATACTACATGCCACTCGACGTCCGGCTGAGTAGCGTGTCGAGGGCGGGCATGCCTTTGCACATTTGGATCGGGGGCATTTTCATCTCGATCACTGGTCGAGGGAGCATCAGCAGTAGGCTAATGAGAAGTGTTGGGAGTTTTTCTTTTTCGAGCTTTGGTTTTGGTATGAGCCATATTTTGAGTCAAAACTGGGGAAGTGTTTAGGTTAACGCGAGAAAAAGGAATATCTGATATCAAGGTCGAAGGATGTTCTTCGTCTTCAAGTAGTTGAACTAAGAGATCATCTTCGATGGGTCTTTCTCCTCCCCATGGGTCTTGCATATGAACTACAAACAAACAAAGGAGGAGATAAGACGCACAGTCTGGGAGCTTATGTTGAAAGTTGGAATAACGTTGCTCGCGTCTATCGACCAGCAGCATTCTAACCGAAACACTAAGTTTTATGCTAGCAGTTTGAAAAATGGATCAAAAAGTGAAAGTAAAAAGTTTTCTGAAAAGAAGCTTTTTCAACTCCACAAGGGCGGGAAAAACCCGGTTTTTCAACTAGCCTAAAAATCGAATTTTTACGTCGATTTTACGCCCCAAACCTTTGATCCTGACTATCAAACTGATTCCTAACTTATATAGAGAAAAAGTACACTACCCTATCAGGCATCAAACGGTATATGCAAAATCTTCACAAACAATCACCCAAGAACACAAAAAGTCTCAGAACTCAATAGCAGTATGCATGGCATCTCAAAGAGTTTAAAAGACGAAGATATTTACCTTGATGAAGATTGGAGATTCTGAAACGGGACGGCTTTGGGCCTGCAAACAAAGAACCCTTAAGCAAAGTGACGGGAGACTTTCAAAGTTCTGAGCTCTGGGATGGAGTTCTTGAGAGTTCTTGGCAGGAAATGGCGAGTAAAAGGTTAAAAGGTGAATGAGAGGGTGACTTATAGAAACCGAGGTGTGACAAAAAGTAGTAATCATGAATTCCCTTTTTCGAAGCATGGGGGAGTGTAACAACCGTCAAAGTGGTTTCTTGAAAACTGAAAAGGCTTGATTAGACGTGATTAGGTCACGGTTTTCAAAAACGCACGAGGGCTCTGACAGATTTCGTGGGGCATATGAAAGGTTGTTTTCCTAAGTTTACTTATTGCTGGTCGCAATAAATAAACTTGGGGGCAAATGTTATCCAAAGAGCAGGCGTGGATGACGTGGCAAACATTTAACACGTGATTGACACCTGGCAGAGGTCCTGTTCGACCATCGACCAGGGAGATTCCCCTGGCATAACATTTGGATTTTATATACGACTAGCTTGGTCGTATACTTCGGATATTTTGAGAAGATCTTGTGCAATTGTAATCATATCCGAGATTATCTCCCATGATTCCTGATTATCCGATTAATTAGGAAAGAATATCTGTAACAAATTTGTGTAATCCTCCTTGAGCCTATAAATAGAGAAGAAATAGCTCAAGGGAGGGACTTTTAACCTTTTGGCTGATTTGAGCTTATGCTTTACAAGAGAATTATAGCTATTACCTTTCGATTGTATTATTCATCCCTCTAAGGCTTGTGAAACTCGAAGAACCCTAGTTCTTTGATCACTCCTTTGAGAATCAATATCAATAATAGCTTAAGTGGACGTAGGTCATTACCAATTCTTGGGGCCGAACCACTATAATTTGTTGTGTCGTTTACTGTTCTTTCCATTAGATCTATTTCAATACCTTCTATCACATCAAGCATTTGACTCTGTGTCAGTTGACCAAAACGAGAGTCAACAATTACATACAAATTAATCTTCTAATAATGGTTCATAATTAACCGACAATAAAATTACCGTTTTACCATTTTAATTATATCTTGTTTCCTTAAGTACCATCGAATTTACTAGGGAAGGTTAATTCATAACCAAATTATGAATTTGAGCTCAATAACCTTTCAGTCCCAAAGTCAACCCTTAAGAGAACCATTATTTAATCTCTTGCAATAAGGTATAGATTCCTTATTTGTATACTATGTCCCTAGCCATTTACATTAGTGAGTTCCCAAAACAAAAGTTTCTAGCCTAATCATTCTAACAAAACCCTAACGAGTGAATCAAAGAACTCATATAACATAAATAGGAGTTCATAGTAACTTCAAGATTAAGATCTATTTGTATATGATCATCAATTGATATATTTAATTAATACTTTGAAACGGTATATAACTAAGTATTAGTAAACATATATGATCCAATTCTATATATTCTTTAATATATAAAGTACCTCCACTAAAGTGTCCTACTACACTAGTAATCCGGATCTAGATCGCATGTATTCATAATACTAGTGGACCGTACTTACAGTAATTAATCTAAAGATTCTATATTTTTATTTTACTGCGAACTATTCAAGTTCATTTATCTCGAACATAATCCTCCCATACCAATACGTAGTTGAGATCACGTATATGAACTTAGGAATTTTTCTGATATTTACTTAATATTATCACTGAATAATATAGTCCATAAATTATATGCATAACAAATTCAATTTATTTCTTTCTTTCTTAAAACAATGTTTGCTACATATGCTTTCAGGGCACAATTCCCAACAATCTCCCACTTGCCCTAAAGCAAATGAGGCATCTCTCTCATTCCCATGTTTCTTACATGCTCCTTAAAAGATTTCATGGATAAAGTCTTTGTGAAAGGATTTGCAAGATTATGCTCTGAAGCTATCTTCATAACTGCAACATCTCATCGATGAACTATCTCTCTAATCAAGTGATATTTCCTCTCGATGTGCTTTCCCCTCTTGTGACTCTGTGGTTCCTTTGAGTTAGCTATTGCCCCACTGTTGTCACAGTATAGGACTAGTAGCTTATCTACATCTGGCACTACTTCCAGATCAGAGCCACACAGCCTCCTTAGCTGCTTCACAAGCTGCTATATACTCAGCTTCCATGGTGGAGTTTGCAATGCTGGTTTGTTTAATACTTCGCCAGACTACTGCTCCTCCTCCAAGAGTAAACACTGATCCAGAAGTCGATTTTTGACTATCTCTATCTGATTGAAAATATGTATCAGTGTAACCAGTGGGGTTCAGGTCTCCACCTGAATATACAAGAATATAATCTCTAGTATTTCTAAGATACTTAAGAATATTCTTCATTGCAACCCAATGACTCAATCCAGGATTGGATTGATAACGGCTGACTATCCCTACTACATAACAAATGTCAGGTCTTGTACATAGCATAGCGTACATAAGGTTGCCTACTGCTGAGGCATAGGGATACTGTCTCATATCTTCCTCTTCCTGGGTGTTTTGGGACACTGCTCCTTGGAAAGGACTACTCCAGAACGAGTTGGCATATCACTTTTTTTGGAGTTTTGCATATTAAAGTGTTCTAGGACCTTATCAATATAAGTTGCTTGAGACAGTGCCAAAGTCTTGTTATGTCTATCTCTAAGAATTTTAATGCCCATAACATACTCGGCTTCTCCCAAATCTTTCATTTGGAATTGTTCAGCTAACCAGTTCTTTACCTTTGATAATGATGTTACGTCATTGCCAATCAGTAATATATCATCGACGTAAAGAATGAGGAATACTACTACATCATCTTTTTTTTGTTTATAGACACATGGTTCGTCAACATTTTGTTCAAAACCAAACGTTTTAATTGTGTCATCAAAGCTAAGATTCCAAGATGTAGAAGCTTGTTTGAGTCCATAGATGGACCTAAGAAGCTTGCAAACTTTTTGAAAGTCCCTATAAAAGGGGATAAAAGCTCTTTGAAAAGGGGTTCAAATTCTATCACTCTAAACTAAGCCTAAGAGAACTACCAAGTTATTTTCTAAATACTCCTTATGGTTCCATAGCATTATCGTTGAAGTTTACTACTTAAGAATCCACCCTTCATCCTGTTCACCTCTCTTAAGATTAATCACCCAACTTCGTTTTTGCCCTTTTATTAATTCGCTAATGAGTTTCGTGCGTTAACAAAAACTTAACGGAACCTCAACTTTACTGTGATTATTTGGCCACTCGATGTCATGTTTAAAAGGTAACATATTATTTACACACAATGGTGTGTAATTAATCTTAACCACACAATTAAAAATAATTTGTTCCCAACTTAAAAGTATTTATGGTTTAAATTTATTACACATCATAGTGTGTAAAAATGTGTGCAATTTGAGTGTATACTATATTAAAAAATACTTTAGTGATCATCAAGTTTTTAAACATAGATGATAAATAAATTAGTGACTTTTTTTTTTTGGAAAAATAGGATCCCCCCTCCCCCCACAAATTATGGCCCTTGTAGAGTTTTGTCTCCCAAATTTTTTTATGCAACAAAAATCCTCCCCAAACTACAGAAACTATTATAAATGTGCAATTGCATTGCGATCATTTTTTTAAACACAGTTTGGTGATTTAAACAAACTTCCACGGAATAAGAAATGTGATATTGTAATTTAATGTTATAAAATGAAGTAATCTTGAACAGATAAAGAAATGAGGTTTTGTAACTTATTGTTATAAGCTGAAGATATCAAATGAGCCAATCTTGAACGAGGGAAAAAAAATAACTTGGACACTAAAAACCATTCATATTTTACGGCATAGATTTGATTATTCATATTTTACGGCATAGATTTGATTAATAACAGTAGGGTGTGAGAGATGGAGATAGAGAGTGTTGACCCTCGATTTGGCCAACGACGCGGAGTCAAGTAAAACGACATAATTGAAATGAAATCAAACCAAAAAGATAAATGACGCAAAGATTTATAGTGGTTCGGCCCCAGAGATGGTAATGACCTACGTCCACTTAGTGTTCTTATTAATGTAGAACTCCAAAACCTGCAATCAATGAACTAGGGTTCACGAGTTTCACAAGCTTGGAGATGAATACAAATTTTGCAAATAAAAACACTATAATTCTCTCTAAAGATCCAAGAACTCCTCTCTCTTGAGCCATTTGAGTCTTATTTATAGGCTCAAGGAGTTCCTTATGGGTCGGTGGGCCTTGATTACATTTAATACAAGCGTATCTCAAATAATAATGGAAATTACAATTATTATATAAATGCGAGATTACAAATCTATAAAAGATATCTGAAATAATGCGACCAGCCTGGTGGCCCATGAAATATGCTTTCTATTGAGTGGATCCTCTTCTGGTCGATGGTCGAACAGAGCGTACCCACTTGAATAGTCAGGTGCATCTCACGTGCATATTCATTTTGCCACGTTATCAGGTGAATCTTTTATGGGTAAACAAGGACCCCCTCCCCCCCCCCCCCCCCCCCCCCCCCAAATTATGGCCCTTGTAGAGTTTTGTCCCCCAAATTTTTTTATACGACAAAAATCCTCCCCAAACTACAAAAACTATTATAAATGTGCAATTGCATTCTGATAATTTTTTTAAACACAATTTGTTGATTTAGCACTAATGTGGTGCTAATATGGCGCGATTTGAGAATCCAAGTAGAAAATACATGATAAATATCTAATGATAAATTTTGGGAACATTTATCTGCATTCTTTAGAGCTAATGTTTGTATGTTTAACACTAATAAATTTGATTTCAACTAGTTTCAATTAGTTAAATAGACATTCATGCTACAACTATGTACGTGGTTTGTGTTCACATCAACAAACCATTCATAAAATGAAGTAAATGCAACAGAAGGAGTATATTTTCAATGTTTCCTATAATTCAAGGAGAATTTTTGCCAAATAAAAAATTCAAGGGGTAAAACTCTAGAAGGACATATCCTATTTGTCCTTTTATTTATTTTTGGATTATTTCAAGTATAATCTAATAAGTTACATACCATATAATATATATGAAAGCTGTGCAAGGAACGTTACAAATATATATTTAAATTTTTAGTGTCGTCAATCATTCATGGTGGAATAAAGGTGAATTTCCTTGTAGGCTCATGTCATGATTGAGATGTTTTTGTAGGCTAGTGAATATTTATATATAATAGCCTAAAATGTAATGAAAAATCATCCAAGAAATAACTTCCGTCGACATGATTTTTAATCGCAAATTAAAGACTGAAGTAAATAATGAAATACATTAAATAAAGAGATAAGATTACTTTATACAAATATATTATATGTAAGGAGCTGGAGCTATATTAACATCCCATCAAATTATATATGTAATCTAATTTAAAGTTGTTTCACCCTATAAATTAAAATCATATTTATTTATAATTAAACTATTTCTGTTTCCTATATTATAGATCTGTAAAAATATATTGTGCACCACTTATATTAAGACTTATAAATTATGGTTTCTTAATAAATAAACTTGAATTTTTTCAATAAAACAAATTGGCTTATGAAGGAGAATAAACACCATAATATAATACATTCTCAAACATAAATCTATATAAAAAAAATTAAAAATATAATAAGCTTACTTTTATAGTAGATGGATATTCCACTAATAAAACTGTATAATTGCATTTTTCTATTAATGAGTATGACTTTAGAAATTAGAGAGGCTCAATCTTGATTTCAAGGAGAAAAAGTAGGTTACAATTATAGTAAAAAAATTGATGCGTACTTATCAAAAATCAAAATATATAAATAGAATTAAATACTTATAAAATTAAATATTATGGTTATTCACTATTACAAAATAAAATTTTCTCCATAGTTTTTTAGAGTAATGGAACCGCAGTGTATTCGACTGCAGAGAAAAAAAAAATTATCTGCTAAAAAAACGTACTTTTCTCTACGTTTTTTTTTTAAAAACCACAGAGAAATATTTTTTTTAATATATAATTATTTTTGTTTTCTTTTCGTATATAATTTAATTCTAGATTAAATTTTTTTAATACTAATAAAATTATATTAATAATACTATATTCAAAACAAAATTATATTTAAAATTTTTAATATAAAATACCAAATTTTATATAAATAAATTTATATTATAATATAACATATTCTTATATACCTAATTAGAAAATCATTCACATATCATTATTAATTAAAATGTGACATTTATATATATACTTAAGTAGTTCAATATACATACATAAGAAAAATTAATAAGAACATACGAATCAAGTTAGTAAGTTACACATAAAAAAAATTAGACTTGATAAATAAATGACATCAATCTTGCTAACCAGTCGGTTTATAGTGGGAGTAGGTCGTCCTTGACACTGAATACGTTTTTGTCAAACCACTACAAAATTGACATGTTATATATATAGTTTTTCTTAAACAAAAAAGAAATATAAAATAAAATATACCTTCTTCTTGATAACTTCTGTCGGATTTGGTGCATTTACAAGCATAAAATGTATCTTAATACATAAAAACCACATTCATGATTTTTTTTTCCTATAACGATGATCTAGGGGCAAGTATCGTCTATGACCCATATAACACATTTTGTGCCCATTCGGCAGGCAACGGGCCCATGTGTTAGTGCAACATATTGGACATCCCTAGTAACATTTTGTGCTTAACCCTGACAGATAACCATATGCCGGGAAATCATTAACAGTCCACAACAACACACCTTTTAAGTTAAAGACTTCTTTCTTAAAATCGTCATGCATAATTTTAATCAATATATTAATCTTAAAAAAATTGGACAGAGTTCCTCTGTTTCTGAAGCATATCCCAAATTATTACTACCTATAAATTCAATTCAAACAAATACAACAACCAACATGCATAATTTCGTCCATAAACCATCCAGCACACAAAATTTGCAGAACCTACTTCACTAAGACACGCGTGTTCTCAACCTTTTGTTATCTCCGCATCACACAATTTTATTTCAGAACTTACTTCTCTACGGATGAATATCTAATATATTCAAACTCCTCTAACAATAGTTTGTATAATATCAAAAATAAAAATAAAACTTAAGTAGTAATTATTACTCACCTTCAAAATTAATCTTCAATAATTTCAACACATACACCTTAAATTCAAACAAGTATTTTCTGCAATAAAAATTTAAACAATGATTATTAGCAAATATGGTAATTGGTATGATTTAGAGTATTCAAAATTATTTATCAAATTAAAACAAGTAAACTCAAATTCTAACTAGTAACTTTCTAATAAATTAGTTAAACCACTAAAATTAAATTTATTAAACCATAATTACAAAATTAGTGATAAATTAATAATAAATTTGGATTCCTAAAATAATTAACAAAAATTAACTCAAAAAAAATTCATTATGTAAATAATATAATAAATTATGTAAAAATAATATTAAAATATAACAAGTTATGTAAAAAACAATATATTATAAATAATTAATATAATTAATATTAACATTATGAGAAAAAAAAACAAATACATTAGGTATTATTATCCCAAAATCTGAAATATTAAAAAAAAACAAAGTCAAGTTTAAGAGATCAATATCTGTTTTGCAACATGAAAATGTCTTCTAATCCTCGACAAACATTCAAAAACGTCCAAAAATTACAACAACAAAAAAACCCAACCTATAGACATACATTAAAAACCCATTAAACCCACTCAAAACTTCTTCATTTTTGCCCTAAAACTTCAAAATAAATAATTTTTATGAATAAATACATGATTTTAAAGCATTAATGTAGAATTTTTTTTATAAAAAAAACACATAAAAATGATGAAGGTGGTGATTACCGTGGCTGGGGACGATAGGTTTTCCGTTCTCGTGCGCGACTGGAATGAGGGAAATGAGGAGAGTGAAGGGTCGGGGTCGAGTATATGGGGAAGGGGACTTTTCTCTGCGGTTATTTTAAGAAAACTGCATTTTCTCCGCAGTTTTTTTGAAAAAACCGCGGAGAAAAGTCTCTGTCTCTCCCTTCAAACATTTTCTCTGCATTTTTTATTTAAGGTTGAAAAAAAAGCACAGAGAAAATCTATACTTATAGTAGTGATTTTACTTAAAAATAAATATCTAATAATTCTTTTAAAAAAGAGTAAATGATGGCTAAAATACCAAATGTTTTCAAAATATGCACTTTTATACCCAATCTTTTTTTTTTTTGAAGTAAATATACTCAATGTCTTCATAATGTTACACTTTTATACTTAAACTTTTTTTTCGGTAAATATACTTAATGTTTTTAAAATGTTGTACTTTTATACCTATTCTTTAAAATTATTTTGAGAAATAATAAGAAAGTGAAGGAAAAATATATGATTTTAGTTATTTTAAATTATTTTCACTTTCAAAATAATAAAAAAATTAAGATTAGTAAAATTAATCAAAATAATTAATATTTATATTTTAAATTGATGAAAATATATAAGTTTTAATTATTTTAAATCATTTTTATTAATTTAATAAAGTATTTATTAATGTTTATGTACGCCCTGATTTTCCTACGGGCTGATTAGCAAGCTGAGCTACGGCCTAATCATGATTACCTCGTAGATATCCCCAAAACCGGAGCTGCCGTCATAAGATCATACCTCCTTAGCTCGAGGTAACCCAAGGGTTCGCCAAGATTGCCTAAGACTTGAGTTAGGACTCTGAAGGCCGAATGTCGAGTTAGGTATCCAGCTCGTGGTACGAGCTAGATTTGGAGGCTATGACTCTGTAAAGTCAACATACCCAAGGTAAACGTGCATATATCAGACATCACGTGTCTGATATGCCCCTGACTTCTCGGACACGCAGCAGGAACGTGCGTATTCAGACACCCACGACTGGGTTGGGCCGTGCGGCCCATTATCTCCTTACCTATTGATTTGACCACACTTATGTGTCAGGCTTAAGAATTAATCATGAATGTCGCAGAGTTGATACGATAGGTAAGAAGGTCACGGGATGACCTTCTTACCAACTCCCAGGTGCCTTCTCCTATAAATATGGAGACTCTGGGAGTTAATAAGGGTTGAATTCTCTCTTGTAAGAAATACCCTGTAATCAAATATCCAGTATATAGCAATAATATTGACTAGTGGAGTAGAATGATTTTAACCTTTGAACCACTTAAAAAATGTGTCTTGAGTCACCTTTTCATTTCTAAGATCATATATCTGTTTCGGTTCAACATTAGCACTAATCTCTCTTCTTTTCTTCATTACCTGTTGGCGAAGAACCGCGTCAACAGTTTAATTTAAAATATTTATTTTGAGAAAGAATAAGAAATAAAAAATAATTTAAAATTTTATAAATAATTAAAATCTTGTATTTTTCCTTCACTTTCTTATTATTTGTCAAAATAATAAAAAAAATAGATATAAAAATACAACAATATTGAGTATATTTACAGCAAAAAAAAGTTTGAGTATATAAGTGTAACATTTTGAACACATTGAGTATATTTACCACAAAAAAAGAAGATTGAATATAAAAGTGTAATATTTTGGAAATATTGAGTATTTTAGCTGTCATTTACTCTTTAAAAAATATATATTTAAATATGTGCACCAAAACATTACACTAATTGACGTTATATTTTATTTTAACCAATCACATTTGGTTTAGACAAGATTCACTATTTTGAAAAATAATATCACGTTAGTTGGTGTATATTTTTGTGAGTAATTTTAGTACAAATATAATTATTCTACATAAATTATTTCTAAAATCAATAGTAAATAGTAAATAACAAATAGTAATATATTTACTTTATTTAATGTTTGTAAACTTGGGGAGTGGGGGCTAGCATTAATATGCATTTTTATGTGGAGAGTAAATGCAATTAGGTTCGAGCCATACAAATTAAAAGGAAGTGGTTGGAAAATGAAGTGAATAAACTTTGTGAATTTATTTATTTTATTGTAAGGAAATAGCTCGTGATTTTCATGGAGGTTGTGGGGTAAGAGTTATTGGTTGAACACCGTGAACTGAAAGTGAATGGGCCCCACGTATCCACGGAAGATCTCTGGTGGGCCCAAACAAAAACTATGTTAGGAGGAAAGTACAAAGAGGGCCTTGCTTTTTTAGCAAACCGTAAAAGGACACGTCAGTCAATTATATTATAATTATTTTTTATTTTTATATAAGGAAAGGACAAATCCGTATAAATGACCGTTCATCGTCTGTTTCTGCGTCCTTTTCTTCTATCTTCCCTCATTCACTCGATTAAGCCCTCAAAACGAAAGTTTATTTAATTTTTTTTATACATATATAAAAAACTAATTAATTAACATTTATATTAAACAAATCATCCTATGTAAATGTACTCATCATTTTAAGATTTTTTTATTATAATTTTATAAGTAGCTCCAGCAGGGCACCGAATGATATGGACTCCCTTCATAGATTTTGTTTGTGTGAGGAAAATAAAATAGTAAGTTTATTTTATATTAATTTATTTCCTTTGGAATTGGATGCTTTCAAGTTGAGAGAATTTGTCCAATAGAAAGCAAACAAAAATCAATGAATTTGATCTTAATTACTACGTTGGTCCCGCCAATATAGAAGTTATTTATTCTAGTGTGAAAAAAAATATCAATTCAATTATTATTATTATTTTT
Organism: Humulus lupulus; assembly: GCF_963169125.1. Taxonomy (NCBI): domain Eukaryota; kingdom Viridiplantae; phylum Streptophyta; class Magnoliopsida; order Rosales; family Cannabaceae; genus Humulus; species Humulus lupulus. The sequence goes on along the minus strand of NC_084800.1, from coordinate 150,513,018 downwards.
CAATATCAGTGATTAAGTATGGTGAGTTGATCACATTAGTTTTAATACTATTTTGACCATCTCGGTTTTAGCTGACTCTCAAATTTAGCTAAATGTTTTGGGTAAATAGCATTTGAGGTGTACATATGCAACGCCTTAGTAGTCAGGACCATTATACTGTGTGTTTAAAATTATGCTCAACTTGTTAAGCGAATTATTTGAACTAAACTGTATGGTTAAGGTTAGTTAAAATTTGGTATAAATTTTTTTTTTTATTTAAAACTTGGCAACTTTTCATTAAAAGATTTAGTACATAACACGAAATCTCAAAGAAAAGAGAAGTTTAAAAAGATTGATACAAAGGAAAATAAATGAAGTACATAACAGCCGTCCTAAGTGGCAAAACCACTAAACCCTAGCTTTCCGAAAGAAGTCTTGACCGTGGCAGTCGAGCAGGCTGCCTATGTACACGTCGTGCCCAAAGCTCTCAAACTCATTGCTTGTCCAGCTTCCCCCTGCCCTTACTGCACCACGTTGCACCCGTGAGTCAATGCCCAGCAAGAAAACTCAAACAAACAGATACATATAATCAACATAACACAAATAGCATGCTTAGCAGTAATATCATACTCAAGCAGACATTCAACTCAATTACACAACCATAGGATCAAATGAGTGCATATTGCACTTATAACGGTCTGCATTCTGCATGCTTATGCCAACCACAGCCTAAAGGCTGAGCTTTTCAATCAGATTCAATCCAATAAATAGTTCATACATAACACAGTCATTCACATTTATACATATATTCGAAAATATGATTATAGTCATACTTATTAACTAGGGCTCAAGCCCTAATCACAATCCGAGTGCAGTTTTCTTACCTCAAATCTCGAGCAGATAGCGTATGGCGACCCCGAGCACGATCATTACTCCTGAGCCTAACGGTATATCCTAGTCACAACATAACAACAGATAATCATCAAGAGCTAAACTGATTTGAAAGCGTCAAGGTTGATTCCTAAACCAATTTGAAAGCGTCAAGGTTGATTCCTAGCCTCCGGGACCTTGAATTCTACTAAACCGGGTAGTAGAATCCTTCCCGAGCCTTTAGGTTTGAGTTCCCGTACTCAAAAACTTTATTTGGCCAATTTTCCCCATTTGAGTTGCGACGCCCCTCACTAAGGACCGCAACGCTCAACAAGTCAGGGAGCCTATCTCTCTGGACACACGTACCGCGTCACCAACGCAATTCAAGGAACCGCCCTAGCCTCTGAGTTCATGCGGGCCGCGGCGCAACCCCGTGAACCCAGAATTTCCAACATTTTCAGATTTCTAAACTCCCCAAAAATCGTCCCAAAACACGATTTTAATACAATTAGAATACATAAGTGGTCTTAGCAACTCATAATCAACAAAACCTAGCCCATAATCTTAACAAAATATCACCCAAATTCAAAACCCAAGCTAAAGTTAAAACTCAGCTAAAAACTTAAACCAATTAAATAATTCATCACAGTAGAGGAGGATTCTTACCTCAATTAACTAGCTACGACCTCAAGCTGCCTTTAACCCAATCCTAGCTCCAATTCACACCTTCAATCTCCCAAACTATCACCTCAAAAATCCAAAGAACCCCAAACCACTCCAAGGGGAAGAGAGAACCGAGAGAGAGAAAGAGAGCTAAGAGAAGAGACTAAGTGTGTTGTTCTGTTTTCGTTTCCTATTACTGAAGTAATCTAGTGACTAAGTCACCCCCTTGACTCAAAAAGACTAAAATACCCCTTGATCAAGCCTTACTCCTTTAATGCCCCCAAGGGCAATATCGTCTTTTGCCACCATTTTCCCGCTAAACCTCAAATTTCAATTAAGATTCCTAATTAATCTCGCTAGTCTTCCAAACACTAGTATTTTCCCCCAATTATAACTCATACTCTAATATCCTCAGTAATTCACCAAATTACTAAAATACCATTAGTGTAACATCTCAAATTCCCTGATATGGCTTAGTGCCTGGATTAGGGGCCGGAAGGCTATAATTGTTTAATTGTGTGCTAATGTATTATGAGCATGTCATTATGTGAATTATATTAAAATATAATTATGCTTGCATGTTTAAAAATATTAAATATGTGTGTGGGTCCGTTTCTTATAGGAAGGACATTTTAGTAATTTTGGCCCGTTGATGGTATAATTGTAAATATGCGTGTAACGCCCTGGATAATCAAGACCGTTATACTGTGTGTTTAAAATAGTGCAAGACTTGCTAATCAAGTCATTTAAATAAAAATGTGAATCTAAAGTCATAAACAGGTTAGGATTAAAATATTTTGGTTATAAACAAGTCGTTTTCATTAAAATGAATGTTTAGTACATGGGATCCCAAACACAGGGTTTAAATGACATATTTACAAAATTTCCAAAAGTTAAAAATAATCAAGGCCACTCTAATGGAAAAATACACATTTTAGGTTTCCGTCCCTATACAATCCCTCGACCGTGGTGGCCAAGTAGCTAACAATGTACACCTCGCTCCTAGAGCTCTCCAACCCATGGTTGATCCGTCTTACCCTTGCCTTTACCTGCACCACGTAGCACGCGTGAGCCGAGGCCCAACAAGAAAACCATAACCTAATAGCATAATCAATATCGATAACCAAATAATTTATAAAACATTAACCAAGTATTCAGCAGTCCATAACATTCACATAATCTGTGATAACAATTGACAAATCAACATTCTATCATCCAGGTATTCAATCATGCCATAATCATCAGATTAACAATAGTAAACATATCATACAATTTTCAGGGTTGACGCTATTAGGCCGCACCCTCTGTTTACCTCACTGTCTACGGCTCACTTGTTATATTATTTTATAATATAATGTAATATTATATTATATTATATTATAATATAATATTTTAGATTAAATAAATGTGACAAAGAGTGTCACATATTGTAACATATAATAGAGAGTTACAATATTTAGATACATGAGATATATCCTAATAATGTAACATATTTGGTGTTACAAATTTGTAACTTCCAAATATTACCCATTATTGTGTAAATTTGTTGTTACACAATACTGAAATGAATTTCATAAAGCCATATGTGATATGGATGTTAGAGATATGATTTTAACCCCAATAATGTGTTTTGGAAGTTACAAAATCATTTGAGAGGGTTTGGAACCGTTTGGAAAAACAGCACATTTTTAAGTGCTGAAATTGGTCGGTGGCCGCGGCCACAGGCTAAAAACTGACAATTTTTCAATTTTTTCAATCTTTGTTGAACGGCTCAAAAAACCCAAATAACTCCCAAATCTCATTTTTAATTCCATATTAATCCAATTAAACATTGGTAACAGCCACGGGGGTTGGTGGAATTTGAAATTCAAAGGGTGTCTCTAAACTCTATAAATAGGATCCTATAACTCACTTGTAAGACACAACATTTCTATCCATTAGAGCACTTGGCTAGAAACACCTTGTGGCTTGATAATTCCAGAAAGCATTTCCTATAATATGTGAGAGATCCCTTAGTGCTTGAGTTAGGGGGAAATAAGCTTTTGGACAAAGGTTTCAAACCTTGTTCAAGCTGGTGATCCCCAACACTCTTCACTTTGGTAGTGTGAGTGAGAGTTGTTTCTATTTAGTTTGTTTGTTCTTTCTTTCTACTCTATTTCTCTTCATCTTCATATTCTTCTCCTTTGTTTATTTGTATTTCTTGTTTTGAGTTGTAATCTTCTTTTCTTTATTTCAAACACTTTTACTTTATTTGTAATATTTTGCTTTGAGTTGTATTTTCACTATTCTATTCTTCTTCTCTTCTACTTGTTCTTTAGTTTATTTGTATTTTCAGTTATAGAGTTGTAACTCTTTTTAATCAATCATTATTTATTTGTAATATATTGCATAGAGTTGTAATATTATCATCAATTTCCATTGAGGCAAATCTATGTTTTCCTAACATTCAAAAGCTTATCTCTTTTTGTTTCAATGGAAGGGGAGACCATCAAAATCATGAACCAAGACCTAGTGAGATTGATAGGTTTGATGGATCCAATTTTACTAGGTGGCAAGACAAGGTGAGGTTTCTTTTAACCACTCTCAAAATCGCCTACATCATTGAGTCTTCCTTGGCACCTCTAGCCGAGCCATCCGACAAAGACACTCCCGAGGAGGTGGAGAAAAGAAGGAAGAGGGAGGAGGACAATCTCCTTTGTAGGGGTCATATCCTCAACGCCTTATCCGATAGGCTCTATGACCTTTACACCTAGACCAAATCGGCCAAGGAGATATGGGATGCACTTGAGAAAAAGTTTAAGGCAGAAGAGGAAGGTACCAAAAAGTTTTTGATATCTCAATACTTCAATTTAAATTTTTTTGGTGATAAACCTATTCTTCCTCAAATTCATGAATTGCAAATAATTGTTAACAAATTGAAAGTGTTAAAGATTGAGCTTCCTGAGGCCTTTCAAGTTGGTGCTATAGTGGCTAAATTACCACCAACTTGGAAGAGCTATAGGAAAAGAATCCTTCATAAAAATGAGGATTATTCTTTGGAGAAAATCCAAAAACATATTCGAATCGAAGAGGAATCGATATGTAGAGATAAACTTGTGGAGGGGTCTAATGGAAAGACTTCCAAAGCAAATGCGGTGTCACAACCAAAACATCCCAAAAACAAAGGGAAAAAGGGTCATGAGAAACCTTTGGGTCCAAAAACCAACCCAAACAAGTTTAAGGGCGAGAAAGGCCCTTGCTTTGTGTGTGGGAAAAATGGTCACTATGCTAGAGAGTGTAGGCATAGAAAAGACCAACAAGGACCTAAGGTGAACGCAACTCAAGAGGAAAACATAGTTGCTACCCTTAGTGAGGTGAATGCGGTCCAAGGCAAGGTGAAAGGGTGGTGGTATGATACATGTGCCACTGTCCATGTCACCTATGAAAAATCATTGTTCAAGACCCTTGAAGAGTCAAAGGGCAACCATGAGATACAAATGGGCAATGAGGGCAAATCCAAGGTACTTGGCAAAGGTACTATTGAAGTCTACTTCACCTCCGGCAAGAAAGTTACATTAGTGAATGTACTTTATGTTCCCGAAATGAGTAGAAACTTGGTAAGTGGTGATTTGCTTGGCAAGCCCGGCATTAAAGCTGTTTTTGAGTCCGGTAAACTTATACTTACCAAATCAAATGTATTTTTGGGAAAGGGGTACTCTTGTGAGGGTATGGTTAAATTGTGCACCAATGATGTAACTTTCAATGTTATCAATAAAAATGCTAATTCCGCCTATATTATTGAGTATGATTCTTTATTTTTGTGGCATCTTAGACTATCGCATATAGGTTTTTCAACCATGAAAAGAATAGTTAAATGTGGTATGATTGCATGCAATATTAAAACCTATGGTAAATGTGAAACATGTGTTAAGGCAAAACTGATTAAGAAATTATTTCCTAGCGTAGAAAGATCATCTAATTTACTAGATTTAATCCATAGTGATCTTTGTGAATTAAATGGTGTTTTAACTAGAGGTGGTAAAAGATATTTTCTTACTTTTATAGATGATTTGAGTAGATATACCTATGTCTTTCTTTTAAAGCATGAAGATGAAACTTTTGATGCTTTTAAATTGTATAAATTAGAAGTTGAAAATCAACTAAATAAAAAGATTAAGGTGCTAAGAAGTGATAGAGGAGGAGACTACTTCTCTTATGAATTCAATACATTTTGTGAAGAAAATGGTATAATTCATGAGTGCACTGCACCTTATACACCACAGCACAATGGTGTTGCTGAAAGGAAAAATAGGACTTATCTAGAGATAATAAATTATATGTTGATGTTTTCTAAGTTGAACTTCAACTTATGGGGTGAAGCACTTTTAACTGCTTGTCACATTCTTAATCGAATACCGATGAAGAAAAATGAGATATCTCCATATGAGTTATGGAAAGGAAGAAAACCCAACATAGGGTACTTCAAAGTGTGGGGGTGTCTTGCATAGTGCAAGAAAAATGAACCTAATAGAACAAAGTTAGGTTCAAGAGCCATAAAGTGTGCTTTTGTTGGTTATGCCAACAATAGTAAAGCTTATAGGAGTCTAATGTTGTGATTGAATCTAGAGAAGTTGAGTTTTTTGAGAATATGTTATGTGACAACAATTCTCAAGCTTCAACATCTCTAAAGGAGAATTTGTTATATGAGAACAATTCTCAAGCTTCTACATCCAAAGTTGATTCTCAAGAGGAGAATTCTCAAAAGGATGTAAAGCAACCCTTTGAACCTATAAGAAGTCAAAGGCTTAAAAATCATAAAAGTCTAGTAGTGGATGAGATAGATTCTCAACGAATTTCATTCTACATGGTAGAAGGAAATAGAGAGGAAGTCATTAGGACAATTTCTATTGTACTTCTCGTTGGGGATGATCCTAAGACTTATAGAGAAGCTATGCAATCGAGAGATAGTGCATTTTGGAAAGAAGCCATCAATGATGAGATTGATTCCATTCTTTCCAATAACACTTGGGAATTGGTAGACCTCCCACTGGGGTCTAAGCCAATTGGGTGTAAGTGGGTATTTAGGAGAAAATACCACACTGACGACACTATCCAAACCTTTAAAGCCAGATTAGTAGCTAAAGGGTTTAGGTAAAAAGAGGGTATCGATTATTTCGATACCTATGCGCCTGTTGCAAGAACAACTTCTATAAGAATTTCGTTTGCTTTAGCTTCTATACACAACTTGTATGTTCATCAAATGGATGTCAAAATGGCAAGGGATATAAGAAACAAAGAGGTTTCTATCATCAACCTTCAAGATGAAAGATCTTGGAGAAGTTGATACCATACTCGGTATCAAAGTAAAGAAACATAGTGGGGGTTTTGCGTTAGGGAAAGCCCATTATGTTGAGAAAGTATTGAACAAATTTAACCATCTCAAGGTTAAAGATGCCAATACTCCATTCGATCATAGTGTAAAACTAGAGAAGAATGAAGGAAGAACGGTGGCTCAATTGGAGTACGTTAGTGCTATAGGGAGTCTAATGTACGCTGCTCACTGTACTAGACCTGATATAGCATTTGCGGTAAGTAAACTTAGTAGGATTACAAGTAATACAAGTGTGGATTACTGGAAGGCAATTGGAAGAGTCCTAGGTTATCTCAAGAAAACCAAAGGACTAAGCCTTCACTACTCAAAATTTCCTTCGATATTAGAAGGATATACAGATGCAAGTTGGATATCCAATCTTAGGGACAACTTGTCCACAACTGGTTGGGTATTTACACTTGGTGGAGGTGCAATTTCTTGGGGTTCCAAGAAATAAACCTATATATCTCATTCCACTATGGAAGCAGAGTTCATATCTCTAGCTGCTACCGGCAAAGAGGCCGAATGGTTAAGGGATCTGTTGATAGAGATTCCCCTAATCAAAGATAATGTATCTACTATATCGATACATTGTGATAGCCAAGCAACATTGGCTAGAGCATACAGCGGAGTGTATAATGGGAAGTCTAGACATATTAGTCTAAGACATGGATATGTAAGAGAATTGATTCAAATATGAGTCATCTCAATATCCTATGTGAGAACAAGTGAAAATCTGGCAGATCCTTTCACTAAGCCACTAATAAGGGATTTAGTGGCTGCATCATCTCGAGGAATGAGACTTAAACTCCCTAAAGAGATTCACGATTGATGGTAACCTATCTTAACACTAGTTATTCAACTAGTGTTAGGTTCAATAGGTAATAACAAGTCAATCAAGTGAATATTAGTTGTACTCAAAACAAGTCCCACATGAGATATTGAGTACTTGTGTGTTACCAAGTGGAGGGTTAAAATCGAAAGGTTTTTTTAATAGAATTTAGACTTGTAAAGACAAGTATTTTTGGTAACAAAATACTGTAAGAATTCTACCTATATGGACCTAGGGGTGGTGCCGCCTTTCATGAGAATTGGGAGTATTCTCAAGAACGTTCATGAATGGAAAGTGCACATGGCCATTAACGGTGCAAAGTGAGACATAGAGGTCTCAAGTGAACATCGCAAAGGTGTGTGTGTCATCACCGATTTGTTATCATGAAAAGATGGTTCAATGCCTAGTGCAACCAAATTTTTGACAAATTTTGTGATAATTACACTATAATAAAGTTTAAGTTGAAACAAACTTTGCTTTATGCACTAATGCAATGACTCCTATAAGAGAGAGTTCTTATTTAATCAAGTGGGAGATATGTTATATTTTAAAATATAATGATTGATTAAATAAGTGTTACAATAGATAACTATTTAATCTAGTGGGGGAATGTTATATTATTTTATAATATAATATAATGTAATATTATATTATATTATAATATAATATAATGTTTTAGATAAAATAAATGTGACAAAGAGTGTCACATATTGTAACATATAATAGAGAGTTACAATATTTATATATATGAGATATATCCAAATAATGTAACACATTTGGTGCTACAAATTTGCAACTTCCAAATATTACCCTTTATTGTGTAAATTTTTTGTTACACAATATTGAGATGAATTTCATAAAGCCATATGTGATATGGCTGTTAGAGATATGATTTTAACCCCAATAATGTGTTTTGGGAGTTACAAAATCATTTGGGAGGGTTTGGAACCGTTTGGAAAAACAACACATTTTTAAGTGCTGAAATTGGTCGGTGGCCGCGGCCACTGAATGTTGGTGGCCGCGGCTTGTGGGACAGAGGCTAGTGGCCGCGACCACTAATGTCTCTGGCCGCGGCCACAGGCTAAAAACTGACAATTTTTCAGTTTTTTCAATCTTTGTTGAACGGCTCAAAAAACCCAAATAACTCATAAATCTCATTTTTAATTCCATATTAATCCAATTAAACATTGGTAACAGCCATGGGGGTTGGTGGAATTTGAAATTCAAAGGGTGTCTCTAAACTCTATAAATAGGAGTCTATAGCTCACTTGTAAGACACAACATTTCTATCCATTAGAGCACTTGGCTAGAAATACCTTGTGGCTTGATAATTCCAGAAAGCATTTCCTATAATATGTGAGAGATCCCTTAGTGCTTGAGTTAGGGGGAAATAAGCTTTTGGACAAAGGTTTCAAACCTTGTTCAAGTTGGTGATCCCCAACACTCTTCACTTTGGTAGTGTGAGTGAGAGTTGTTTCTATTTAGTTTGTTTGTTCTTTCTTTCTACTCTATTTCTCTTCATCTTCATATTCTTCTCTTTTTTTTATTTGTATTTCTTGTTTTGAGTTGTAATCTTCTTTTCTTTATTTCAAACACTTTTACTTTATTTGTAATATTTGCTTTGAGTTGTATTTTCACTATTCTATTCTTCTTCTCTTCTACTTGTTCTTTAGTTTATTTGTATTTTCAGTTATAGAGTTGTAACTCTTTTTAATCAATCATTATTTATTTGTAATATATTGCATAGAGTTGTAATATTATCATTAATTTCCATTGAGGAAAATCTATTTTTTTCTAACATCACTTAGGCTGAGCCTAGCGTTTAACCCATTGACTCTGGCTTGCTTAGGCCAAGCTCAATGATTATTTAATTAACCTCTGCTACCAGTGGCCGAGCCACGTCCTGTGCGGAAATATCAATTTTGGCACTCTTAGGCCGTTTATTTCATGCTCACATGGCATATCATAATCATACAACAATTGTAATCAGATATAGGGAGCCTTTAATCCCATCGCAGCCACACAAAAGGGTGCAGTTTTCTTACCTTCACATTCAGAGCGAAGAAGGTGAAATGGTTCCAAACACGATCCTTAGCTCCGAGCCTTGGCGATAAACCTAGTCACAATCCATAAATGGTACTTTGATGAGTTTAAATTCCAAAGGACAATCCCGGACCAAACTCACGCTCTCGGGACCTCTAATTCCACCAAATGAAGTGGTGAAACCGTCCCCCCAAGCAAAACCCTAAAAAGTACCTAAAAACCAAGTTCTGGAGGTAGGGTAGCGCTACAACGCTACCAGAGGGGCGCTATAGCCAGAAACCTAAGCCCCCAAAAACGCAGCCTAGTGCTGTAGCACTCCCAACCTAGTGCAACAACGCTAGCACCAAAAATGGAAATTTCTTGGTTTCTCCCTTTGAACTTTCCCGAGCCAAAGCTCCAAAAACTCACTCCAATCAACATCCAAACTAAAAATTAACTATAGAACTACACTCTACTCATCATAGGTAACAAAACCTAACCAAGTTTTTCCTAAAAACTCCAACCAATCCCCAAAACCCATATTCAAACTCTTAAACCCAAACACCATAAAAACTGGATAAGAACTCAGAAATTTCAGAGGTTAAAGCTCAAATTCAACCTAAACTACTCCTTTTAAACATAGAAAATCTCAGCAATAATTCATCACTTGAATACTCAGAACTCTACTTAACAACCCAACAAAATACAGAGATTAAAACCAAGGTTCTTACCTCAAATTGGAGCCTAATTTCACAGCTGACTTTTCTGGTTGCTTAGCTTCAACTCTTCAAGCCTTCCCCTCAGTTTTTCCCAAAGTCCCCCCTTCAATTTTGCTTCCAAAATCACAGTTACATGCATAAGTTCCACTGCTCTTTTTCCTTTACTTTAAAACACAAATGAGAGAGAGAAAAGGAAGAAATCGAGAGAGAGAGAGGAAATGGGCAGGAGGTTCTAATTCTTTCATTTTTATCCCTAAATAATTATAAGTATATCTGTAACGACCTGAATTTGCTAATCGGGCTTAGGGCCTTGATTAGTGTGCCTGGAGGGCAATAAATGATATAATATGCTAATACGTGGATTTATGTGTATGTATGATAATGATGCATGTTTAGTTGAGTTAAATGTGCATGTGGGCCCGTCTGTGTATTAGGGGCATAAATGTGATAAATGCGATATATATATATGTTATATGTCTGTGCAGCACGATCCGAGACAGTCCTGGGGAGCGGTTAGTCGGAAAGTCACAATAGGGTTGAGATTTGGACTCGGGGTGAGTCGAGGGGTAATTTGGGTACTAGGTGTGTTACGGGATTATCGGGACATGAAAATAAATATTTGGAGATATATTTGAGGATAGAATGACTAGGCGGGAATATTGGGGAAATTTACCATTTTGCCATCGGGGACGTTTTGGTACCCCCGAGCCTTGAGGTAACCACATAGACTTAAGCTGAATAAAACAAAAAGGAAGAATTAATTAGAAGCTTTGGGGAATCGACTTATACTTCTGCTTTCAGCTGAGATAGCTTTCAACTTCTTTTCTCTTTCACTCTCTAAGGCAAACTCAAAGGAAAACTTGGAGGAATTAGCTAGAAACTAGAAGGATTTCAGCTGATATATCTTAGAAGCTTGAAGCTTAAGGATTGAGGATCAACCCCAGGGATTGAGTTCAGCAAGGGTAAGCTTTAATTATTAAGGTTTTGTCTAAGAATTTCTGCTGGTTTGCTGGAGTTGCATGTTAGTTAAATTTGATCTGTCTTGAGTGTTTTTGCTAAGTTTTGGAGTAAGTTTTAATGGGGTTTTGGTGCTGTTACTGAGCTGAAATAATTGTGTTGGTCATCTAGAAATGTTAGCCAAGTTTTGGGTGAATTAGCTTGAGGAAAGGTGTAGAAAGATGGTGAGAAAATCTGGGTTCGGTGATGAGGGCCGCGGCCCTAGGATGGGCGCGCGCGGCCGAGGAGTTCATGTGCGCCGCGGCGCTTGGTGCACGCGCCGCGGCCCGTGTGTGTTGCAGGGGTGTGCTAGCCTCTGTTTTGAGGCTAGACGCGGCTCTTAGTGCCCTGTTTGCCTGCTTATTTTATATAGAGCATGATGAATGATTTAACATATGCATGATGCTAGGGCATGGTCCGTTGTGTGTTATATGTTATATGGGTTATGATTTGTGGATGAATGATGTGTTTGGGAGGTGGTTTTTGGATGTTGTTATCATGCCTGATGAGCAGCGTCGTTGGTTGCAGGCATATTTGCTGAGATGCCTCGACAATCAGCTGGACTCCGCGGCAGTAGGGCTGAGGATGACAACCAGGGTCAGGACCCTCCACCTGCCCCACAGAACTAGCAAGAGATATTTGCTGAGATGGAAGCGAGACTACAGCGAACAGAGGAAGAGTTGCGCAAGTTGAGGCAGCAGGCCCCGCCTCGGGTTACTGGGCTGCCAGTGCAGCAGGTTGCAGTGCCAGTGCCAGTGCAGTCTGCTATGGGGAATAAGTGGGAACCTTTGTATGAGAGGTTCAGGAAGCAGCATCCTCCCACCTTTAAGGGTGGATCAGACCCACTGCGGGCAGAGCAGTGGATGAGTATGGTTGCCTCAATTCTGGATTTCATGAGAGTTCAGGGGAATGAGAGGGTAGCTTGTGCTAGCTACATGTTTAGAGAGGATGCCCGCATTTGGTGGGACGTGGTAGTTCAGAGAAGGGATGTATCAGTTATGACCTGGGAGGAATTCAGAAACTTGTTTAATGAAAAGTACTATAGTGTGGCAGTACGAGCTGCGAAGGTTGATGAGTTTATCAACCTGACTCAGAATCGATCGACAGTGACAGAGTATGCAATAGATAGATTGGCGAAGTTTGCAGCTAGGAGGGATAGGTTCGTGCGGGGGTTGAATGTTATGATCGCCCGCGATGTGAATATTACCTTGGATCCAGAGACTACTACTTATGGCTAAGCAGTAGACAAGGCCCTTCCTGCTGAGAGGGCCGAAGATCAGATTTGGAAAGATAGTGTTGTTAGGCGCGATGCCAGGAGGACAGTGCCTCCTTTTGCTGGGTTCAGTCGTGGTGGTGGTTCTAGTGAGCAGAAGAGGAAGGCCCCAGATTCCTTTGTTCCTCTCAGTTCAGATAGGAGGGCACGGGGTGCTTCCACCGGTCGTCAGGGTGGCAGTGATAACTGGAGGAGTTTTCTTATGTGTCCGCGGTGCAGGCGTCGATACCAGGGTGAGTGCAGGATCAGGGCCTACTTTGTTTGTGGGAGTGCCAGCCATCTGAAGAGGGATTGCCCTCAAGTTAAGAAGGAGGAGCAGAAGCAGAGTGACAGTCTTGCTCCTGCCAGGGTATTCACTTTGACACAGACTGAGGCAGAGGCTAGCCCCTCAGTTGTGACAGGTCAGATCTCTAGTGCTGGTTCTTTGTATACTGCATTGTTTGATTCAGGGACTACCCATTCATTTGTATCTGCTAGGGTGATAGATCAGCTTTGTAGACCTAGTGGTGTGTATGCTAGGGGATTCCAGACTTTGTTTCCAATAGGAGAATTGGTAGTCTCTAGGAAGTGGATTAGAGCATTACCAGTAGAGGTAGATGGTAGGGAGCTATTTCTTGATTTGATTGAGCTAGAGATGGATGACTTTGACATGATTCTGGGAATGGATTGGCTATCCAAGTATGGGGCAACGATTGACTGCAAGCGCAGAATGGTGACTTTTGAACCAGAAGGGTAGGTACCCTTCGTGTTTGTGGGGTCAGTTAGTGGACCGCGTGTACCGATGATTTCAGCCTTAAGGGCTAGGGACTTAATGCAGGAAGGTTGCATAGGATTCCTAGCGAGCGTTGTGGATACTTCTAGGGTGGTGTCGGTTGGACCGGGTGAGACTAGATTGGTGTGTGAGTTTCCGGATTTGTTTCCAGCGGATCTGCCAAGGTTGCTGCCGCAGCGATAGATTGACTTTGTTATAGAATTGGCACCAAGAGTGGAGCTAGTATCTAGGACAACTTATAGAATGGCTCTGGTGGAGCTAAAGGACTTGAAGATTCAGTTGCAGGAGTTACTTGATTTGGGGTTCATCAGACTGAGTTTCTCGCCATGGGGTGCTCCAGTGTTGTTCGTTAAGAAGAAGGATGGGTTCTTTAGGAGGTGTATTGATTATAGGGAGCTGAACAAGTGAACCATTAAGAACAAGTATCCATTGCCTAGGATCAAAGATTTATTTGATCAGATACAAGGAAGAACAGTGTTTTCCAAGATAGATCTCCGATCAGGTTACCATCAGCTAAGGATTAAAGAGGAGGACATACCAAAGACCGCTTTCCGGACGAGGTATGGACACTATGAATTTCTGGTTATATCCTTTGGATTAACCAATGCCCCAACAGCTTTCATGGACATGATGAATAGGGTTTTCAAGGATTATCTGGACAAGTTTGTGATCATATTCATCGACGACATCCTAGTGTACTCCCAGTCAGAGGCAGAGCATGAGCAGCATCTGCGGTTGGTACTACAACGGTTGAGGGAGCATAAGTTATATGCTAAGTTCAGTAAGTGTGAGTTCTGGTTGCCACAAGTTACATTTCTAGGCCATATTGTCAGTAAGGAGGGGATTCTGGTTGACCCAAGTAAGATTGAGGTGGTCAGAGATTGGTCTAGACCAAGCAGTGTTCCTGAAGTGAGGAGCTTTCTGGGTTTAGCAGGGTATTATCGGCGATTTGTTGAGGGGTTCTCCAGAATAGCTACACCATTGACAGAACTGACAAAGAAGAAGACGAGGTATGTCTGGACAGATAGATGTGAGAATAGTTTTAAGGAGTTAAAGCGGCGGTTGATCACCGCGCCAGTGCTTAACTTTTCGACAGAGAATGAGAAGTTTGTGGTCTACTATGATGCATCTAGGTAGGGTTTGGGGTGCGTGTTGATGCAAGCTGGTAAGGTGATAGCCTATGCATCCAGGCAGTTGAAGGAATATGAGCAGAGATATCCTACGCATGACCTGGAGTTGGCAGCGATGGTGTTTGCACTTAAAATTTGGAGGCATTATCTTTATGGTGAGAAGTGCGAGATATACACCGACCATAAGAGCCTAAAGTATTTCTTTACATAGAAGGACCTGAATATGCGCCAGAGGCGGTGGCTGGAGTTGGTTAAGGATTATGATTGTGATATCCTATACCATCCTGGGAAGGCTAATGTAGTGGCTGATGTATTGAGTCGGAAGGGCCCAGGACAGTTGTTTAGCTCGAGGCAGATATCTGATAAGTTAGCTGAGGAGATGACCAGAGCAAGTATAGAGTTGGTGGTTTGTCAGTTGGCCAACATCACTCTTCAGTCTACACTCCTGGAGAGGATCAAGGAAGCGCAAGGGAAAGATTCTCAGTTGAGAGGTCATAGGGAGAGTGCCTTAGTCGGAGCGACAAAGTACTTCTCCATTTCAGAGATGGGGTTACTGAAGTACAAGGGTCGGATCTGTGTTCCGATGGATTCTGATATCCGGCGAGAGATCCTGGATGAATCGCATACCACTCCCTATTCTTTGCACCCAGGTACGACGAAGATGTACTAGGACTTGAGAGCTCTGTATTGGTGGTCGGGCATGAAGAGGGATGTGGTGGATTATGTGGCTAAGTGCTTAACCTGCCAGCAGGTTAAGGCTGAGCATCAGAGGCCAGCGGGGTTGATGCAACCTTTGGGGATCCCAAAATGGAAGTGGGAAGATATTACTATGGACTTCGTGGTTGGTTTACCGAGAACTGTGGGACAGCATGACTCAGTGTGGGTGATTGTGGATAGGTACACCAAGTCCGCCCAATTTTTACCTGTTAGGACAACTTATACTGTGGAGCAATATGCTAAGTTGTATGTGAAGGAGATTGTTCGACTTCATGTGGCTCCGAGGTCGATAGTGTCGGACAGAGATCCCATCTTCACCTCCAAGTTTTGGGAGAGTCTGCAGAAGGCTATGGGCACGCAGTTACGGTTTAGTACCGCTTATCCTCCTCAGACGGATGGGCAGTTTGAGAGGACGATTCAGATATTAGAGGATATGCTACGAGCCTGTGTGCTTGACTTTGGGGGATCGTGGAGTAAGTATCTCCCTTTGATCGAGTTCTCGTACAACAATAGTTATCAGGCGACCATCGGAGTGGCTCCGTACGAGATGCTTTATGGAAGGAAGTGTAGATCACCTATCCATTGGGATGATACAGGTGAGAGGAGGTATCTGGGTCCAGAGATGGTTCAGAGGACCAATGAGGCGATTGAGAAGATTAGAGTGCATATGCTCACCTCCCAGAGTCGACAGAAGAGTTATTCAGACCTGAGGCGTAAGAGCGTGGAATTTTAGGATGATCATCATGTGTTCCTTAGGGTTTCACCCATGAGGGGTGTGAAACGATTTGGTGTTCGGGGCAAGTTGAGCCCTAGGTTTGTTGACCCATTTGAGATTCTGGAACGAGTTGGAGAGGTATCTTACAGACTAGCGATGCCTCCAGATTTATCAGGGGTTCATGACATTTTCCATGTATCCATGCTCCATAAGTACATGTCAGATTCAACGCATGTTCTAAGTTTTGAGAATCTGGAGCTTGATCAGGATTTGTCCTATGAGGAGAAGCCGGTTCAGATTCTTGACTGAAAAGATAAGGTCTTGAGGAACAAGACCATCGCATTGGTGAAAGTGCTATGGAGAAACAGCAAGGTTGAGGAGGTGACGTGGGAACTTGAGTCAGAGATGAGGGAGTGGTACCCCGAGTTGTTCAGGTAATTTCGAGGATGAAATTTTTGTAAGGAGAGGATAGTTGTTGTGACGCCCCACATCACTATGGCTGCTTTCTGGAATGACGACTAGCCCTACAAACCAAGACAAGTCTTTCCAGTGTGCTTTGTCCTCACTCGCACACTTCTTGGGAAAACTTCCCAGGAGGTCACCCATCCCTAGATTACTCCAGGCCAAGCACACTTAACCATGGAGTTCTCAAGTGATGGGCTACCGAAAAGAAGATGCACCTTCCTGATATAGGTAGTACCCATCAATCCATTTAAGCCCTCTTCAACTGTGTAGTCCCATACCTACACAGTCTTAGAATCATTACACTTGACCTTCCCCAGGCGGTGTGGGATTGCACAACTTACCCGGTCTTTCCCTTTACAAATCACGGGATTCTGACTGTCACAGTTGTAATGACCCAAATTCGCTAATCAGTCTTAGCGCCTTGATTAGTGTGCCTGGAGGGCAATAAATGATTTAATATGCTAATACGTGGATTTATGTGTATATATGATAATGATGCATGTTTAGTTGAGTTAAATGTGAATGTGGGCCCGTCTGTGTATTAGGGGCATAAATGTGATAAATGCGATATATATATGTTATATGTCTGTGCAGCACGATCCGAGACAGTCTTGGGGAGCGGTTAGTCAGAAAGTCACAACAGGGTTGAGATTCAGACTCGTGGTGAGTCGAGGGGTAATTTGGGTACTAGGTGTGTTACGGGATTATCGGGACATGAAAATAAATGTTTGGAGATATATTTGAGGATAGAATGACTAGGCGGGAATATTGGGGAAATTTACCATTTTGCCCTCGGGGACGTTTTGGTACCCCCGAGCCTTGAGGTAACCACATAGACTTAAGCTGAATAAAACAAAAAGGAAGAATTAATTAGAAGCTTTGGGGAACCGACTTATACTTATGCTTTCAGCTGAGATAACTTTCAACTTCTTTTCTCTTTCACTCTCTAACGCAAACTCAAAGGAAAACTTGGAGGAATTGGCTAGAAAATAGAAGGATTTCAGCTGAGATATCTTAGAAGATTGAAGCTTAAGGATTGAAGATCAACCCCAGGGATTGAGTTCAGCAAAGGTAAGCTTTAATTATTAAGGTTTTGTCTAAGAATTTCTGCTGGTTTGCTGGAGTTGCATGTTAGTTAAATTTGATCTGTCTTGAGTGTTTTAGCTAAGTTTTGGAGTAAGTTTTAATGGGGTTTTGGTGCTGTTACTGAGCTGAAATAATTGTGTTGGTCATCTAGAAATGTTAGCCAAGTTTTAGGTGAATTGGCTTGAGGAAAGGTGTAGAAAGTGGTGAGAAAATCTGGGTTCGGTGATGAGGGCCGCGACCCGTGTGCGCGCACGGCCGAGGGTGGCCGAGGAGTTCATGCGCGCCGCGGCCCTTGGTGCGCGCGTCGCGGCCCGTGTGTGTTGTAGGGGTGTGCTAGCCTCTGTTTTGAGGTTAGTCGCGACTCTTGTGGGTGGGGCCGCGACTCTTAGTGCCAGTTTGTGTTTTTTAGGGTATTTAGGCTTGGGAACTCAATGGGTAAGGCTCGGGATGGATTTTATCACCCGGATTGATAGAACTCAAGGTCCTGGAGGTTAGGGTTATGGCTCGGAGTTATTTATTGGATTATAATTTGATGGATGGATATTGTTAATATGTTGTGACTAGGGATTCAGAGAGGCTCAAGTTAGAGGACTGTGCTCGGGACATCAGTGCTCGGAGAGCTCGGGACTCAGGTAAGAAAACCCTTGTTCCCATAGAGCTTGAGTGCAGGGCTGAGCCCAATGTGTTTGAATAGAATTGATATGCAGGGCCGAGCCCAACATGTTAGAACTGCGGGGCGTAGCCCTTTAACTGATTATGCTAGAATTCTGTACTTGCTTGCTATACTATGTATGTTATTATGTGAATGATCAGCAAGAGTCGGGAATGGTGTTGGCCGAGAACGACGAAGGGCCGGGAATGGCGTTGGGCACGTTGAGTGCAAGGCCGAGAATGGCAAGGGGTCGGGAGCAGCGTTGAGCATGTGGAGTGCGAGTTTCCAGGGCGAGTCCCTAAAAGGATACCTGGGATATCCTCACGGCGTGGTCCGCGAACCCGGGGCTTGGTAAAGGCCTGGGACGGCTAGGCCGTATGTGTTTAGCCCATTGGTGGCCTGTTTATATGCTTGATATATGTGTTGCATATGTTATCTGTTTGTGGGTTTTCTTGCTGGGCTTCGGCTCACAGATGCTCTGTGGTGCAGGTAAGGGTAAAGAGAAGGTCAACCAACCATGAGTACAGCAGGCGTGAGGCGGCGTGTACATGTTTGGCCAGCCTGGCTGCCACAACCAGAGGATTTTGGGAGATTCTTGTAAATAAACCTAGATTTTGTCTTTTAGTCGACTTGGTTTAGTTTATATGTTGTAAATATTTCTAAACTGTATTTTGGGATCCCAAGTGTAAAACTTTTATGATTTTCTATGGAAATTATTATTTCTAAAGCTTTTCCTCTGTTTATGGCTTAATTACACTGTTTGACCTAAAACCTCGATTAGCGAGTTGGGAGCACGTTTTTAAACTCACTTAGTAACGGCTCTAAGGCAGTAGGGCATTACAATATCCCTTAGGTAAAAGACCATTTTTCCCTCCCTTACAAAACTTAGTTCCTTAACTAATCTAAGGATAAAGTGGTCATTCTCCCCAATTTCCGCTAATTCCTCAAGTATTCCTAATATTTACCACTTAAATCCCGTCATCCAATTAATCACCAATTATTTACCCAATGTCTAATAATCCCCGTTATATTTTCTAAATTTCCCAAAAATACCCCCAGGCTCCCCCGAGCCGAGTATAAATCCCCGCTGTGACTATTTCGCCAATCTGCTCACTAGGACCGTCTCGAGCCATATGCTGCAAATATATCCACATAATAATGTGGTCTCAACAATTTATCACATATAATTACATTTATGCCCTCAACAGGCCAAAATTACAAATATGCACTTATAAGCAAAACAGGGCCCACATGCATATTTAATACTCATAACACATGCACTTAATCATTTCCACGTAATCATGTAGTCATGCATGCCACACAAACATGCGTTCAATCATTTATTCAAATAAATACCAATTATTCCCTCCTGACACACTAATTAAGGCCCTTAAGCCTTATTAGAAATTTTGGGTCGTTACAATGCGTGTGTATGATTGAGACCACATTATTATGTGGATATGTTTGGGTTACTCGACGCGAGGCGATCCTGGTAAGCAAGTTAGCGGAAAAGTCACAACGGGGTTAAATACCCGACTCAGGGGTGAGCTTAGGGGTATTTTGGTACCTTAGCTCATTGTCAGGGTTTATCGGGTAATGAGAAATTAAACGCTTATTATTTGGAGATAATTGGAGAATTTAAAGGAACACTCCAAGATTTGACGGGAAGTGGAAATTGATGGAATTGCCCTTGATGTCACTAGAGGATTTAAGTTAGTTATAAGGGCATTTTGGACTTTTTGGAAAAAAAGGTTGAGTTGGGTCTCAGGCAGCTGGAATCTTAGAAACATTCAAAAAGAAAGAAAGAAGAAAATCTCTCTCTCTCCTTGGTGACATGGGAACTTTGAGAAATTGAAGGAACAAAGCTTAGAAAATTGAAAGTTTGGTGTCTAGGATTAAGCTAGGAGTAGCTTGGGATCATAAGACAGCCATTGGAGGTAAGAAATCACTCTGATTTTTTAGTTTAAATTTATTTGGTTGAAGCTTTTCTAGGACCTTAGGTTTGGATTGAATTTTGGATTTTTTATGAGTTTTCCATCAAGTTTTGAGTTGGGTTCTGTTGCTGGAAAAGTGTTGTATCTTCTATGGGAATTGAATTGAGGTTTGTTTTGGAGTGATTTGGGTTGGATTTGGCTGAAGAAAAACCCAAGAATTATGGGTTTGAAGGGGTCGGTCCTCGACCCTGTTCTTAGGGTGTCGCGGCCCTCTTAAACCCAGGGAGCCAGATGAGGGCTCTGTCGCGAGGGCGCGGCGCAGCGCGTATTTAGTTAAAAGGGAGGCTGAGCCTTTGTCTAGGGGCGAGCCACGACACGGGGGCTTAGGGCCGCGACGCTTAAGGGGGTTTTGAACCCCGAGAGGGTTTTTGAGTGCGGGAACTCAACCCTAAGGGCTCGGGATTGATCCTACTACCCAGTTTAGTGGAATTCGATGTCCTGGAGGCTAGGACTCGGTCCAGAAGCCTTTATTCACTCGTTATTGATGGGATCCTTTATCTTGGTTGTGACTAGGTCTTCCCTAGGGGCTTGGAATAGGGATCGTACTCAAGGGTCGTTCATTGGTAGCTTGTACTTGGACCAAAGGTAAGAAAACTGCACCCAGTATATGATATACATGATTATGGCTTGGCTCGAATGCTGGACATAGTCTTGATTTGGGCGTTGGCCCTGTAAATGCGCATGATTATGATTATGCCTGTGTATATCTGTTTTAATGTATTGTAATGCATTGTATTTGTATGTATGATAAATGTATTATGTGATTGTCTGTTATGAGAAGGAAGCTCGGTTTATATGCCGAGGATCTGTTGTTGTATCTGGTTAAAGATCGACTTACTAGTCGAGGGCATACTTGATTTAAGGGGCTCGACTTATAAGTCGGGGGTCTGTGAGGCTCGACTTATAAGTCGAGGATCTGCAAGACTCGACTCATGAGCCTAGACCGACATTATGCGCATTGAGTGTAGGTCACTATGGCTAGGCCACCTCGGGAGTGCACTGACACTTGACTGGCTCGGATGCCATATGAATAAAAGGGAGTGCAACATGCACTTGTGCAACCCTATGGTTGTTGATCTGTATAGTGTTTATGCTTAGTTCCAGTTATTACTGCTAAGTTTGCTGTATTATTTCTGTGAATTGTTTGAATATGTTTTCTTGCTGAGTCTTTTGGCTCACGGGTGCTTTGTGGTGCATGTAAGGGTAAGGAGAAGCTTGGCCAACCACGAGTTGGAGAGCGATAGCAGTGACGTGTACATATGCAGTCCGCTCGAACGCCATGGCCAAGAAATTACAAGGAAGCTAGGGTTGGGCCCAGTTTTGCCGCCTAGGTCGGCTTATTTTGTGACCTTGGAGTTGTAACCGATTTTTTAAACTTGTATTTTGGGATCCCATGTAAATACGAAAATTTTGTTTAATGAAAATGTTTATGACTTGACCAAAATTTTAAATATCTGAACTCTTAGTGGCTTAATCACATATTTAGTCCAAATGACTCGTTTAGCGTTTCCAGCACTAATTTTAAACACACGTGGTAACATACCCTAATTAGCAGGACGATACAATTAGGCTCACCCCGAGCCGAGTATAACTTCCCGTTGTGACTTTTCTGCCAAATTGCTCACAAGGATCACCTCGTGTCACATATCTCAAATATATTCACATAATAATGTGGTCCCACTCACAAAACACATATAATTTACAATTATACACTCAACGGGTCAAAAATACAAAAATGTCATTTTTCACCCAACACAGGCCCACAATCACATTTAATGCACATAATCATGCATAACTAGTCATATTATCATAAAATTAATATATTTAACATAATCACACATATATTCAATTAAATTCACATTAATCCATTTATGCCCTCCCAACACACTAATTAAGGCACTAAGCCTTATTAGCGAATTTGAGAAGATACAACAAAGGTCTCCATTTTCTTTTAATGTTACAACTTAGTCCCTATACCCTATTTACCATTTTAAAAACATTGAATTCAATGAGAAATCTATAATTATAGTATTTTATTTTAATTTTTTTGATATAGTGAATGGAAAAAAATGGTGAATGATAAGATTTTTAAATTTCCTTTATAGATATACATCAATTCTTTACACTTGATTAATATTCAAACAATTTATTTCACATACATGTAACAATTATTTGAATCATATTTTCGATACAACATATAAAAAAATTGAAATTATAACTTTTTTATATGCCAAAATCAGAAAGGAATAATAACACTTGAGAATTTCTCAAAACTACGAAGGTTTGAGAAAAAAAAATTATAGTAATAAAATGACGGATATAACTATACAAACAACCGATATATTACACAAATAATAACCAAATACTATAATTATTATTTTTCCTTTAAATTTAATAACTTTTAAATGGTAATTAAGGTGTAGAGACTAAACTGTAGCATTTACTAGAAAATGGGAATCTATGATACTATTGGTATAAGACCTCCCTGATACTATTGGTATAAAAGAAGGACCTCAAGTACTATTCCAAAAAATAATGAAAAGTAACTATATATTATTTGAAGTAGACAAAAAGGCCCCTTTGCACGTTTTTTGCTAAAAATAATTTATAAGGACAAAAATTTCCTTGCTTAAACCACATTAATATTTTTATTTTATCTTTTCAAGAATATTTTCTTTTACTAAAATATGCAAATTGGTCAATTTTGCCTTATTTAATAAATCTGAAGATTGTTTTAGTTTTTTCTTTTTTTTAAAGGGTAACTTAGGGTTAAACTTGATAATAGACTCTTAAGATAAGAGGACTAAAATCATAATTTTTTTACTTTTAATTGAGAAGCGATGATAGCATTAAAATTTATTAAAATAAAATTAATCTGTTATATATATATTTGAAAATGATAAGAAAACATTTCTATAAGTATAAAGTAGAAAAAAACAAATGTATTATGCATCCAAATATTAAGATAAAATTGAAAAATAGATGCCATATTAAAAAAAAAGTTTGAAAGTAAAAATAATAAATAAATAAATTATGCATCCAAACAATAAATAAATTCAAATGTTAAAAAAAGTTTCAAAGTAAAAATATGTCACTTTTCATTTTTCTTTCTTTCACAATTATTTGGCCTACATAGTATAGGACCTCATGTAGCATAGACCTTCCTCACAAGTCACAACAACGTTGATACGTCCAAATTTTAGGCATTTTTTTTTTGAAATAGAAATTTTGGGCATTTAAAAACGAAATTTAAAGGGAAGATTAATATGAACCATAAATCTGAGATAGGTGTAAACATGTGGAGAGACTTTGAAAATATATCTCCAAATAAAACAAGAAAAGAGAAAATCCAAACTAACAAATTCCGTGACTTTTTGGGTACAATTAATTATATATATGCTTACATTGATATATAGATCTTTCTAGTTGTGGAAAGGAAGAGGGAAAAAAAACCCAAATTTAGATGTAAAAGAAAACGTACGTAGGAGAACCGTTGAATTTAATGATCTCTTGGTATAGGGGACCATAGCACATAACATAATTAAGCAAATAAAAAGAAAAGTGGTCCATATTTAAAGATAAAAATAACTCCATTTATAGAATGGTCAACGTTGTCTAGCATGATATGTGATCAAAGCTGTGATATACCCGTCCATGTTTGTAGCTTTACTGCCCTATTACATATTGCCAACTCATTAGAGGAAATATAATTTATTCCTTAAAACAAATTCTAATTTTATATAAGACATAATATATTCCATATATTTTTTTTAATTCCATATACATTATGAAAGAAACGCGTGCATTGGTGAGTGACTGACCGTCCAAAGTTCTTGAATGTCGCCAGCTATAAACTTTGAGCCTATTTCTCAATCAGCTGAACTAGTCCTACTCCAATGACTACTCTTTTGCTTCTTTTGGAAATTGTCTTCTATTTTTTTTTAAATTTTTTTCTTTTACCAGAAAAGGCTACTTACCATTTTTAACCAACTACCAAGATTACTTCCAAAATTAGACATGTTGAGACTGAACATAGGACTAATATCTCAAAATTTAAGTACCTTTTATTTTTTATTCTACTCCTTTATAAATTTAAGATTTTACGATGAGAGAGAGAAGTAAATTATTGTAACTTGTAACAATGTAACCCTCCCCCCCCTAAAGGAAAAGGTAAGTGTAAGATAAGAGTAAGAGTTCGCTAACTTCACAGCTAACACGTCCACATCTCTTTCTTTCTCTTATAGCCTTAAGACTTCTCTCATAACCAAACTAGATTATTCATAACCAAACTAGATTATTCTTATTTCTTTCTTTCTTACTCTTCAACTACAGTTTTCCTTTCGTCGTCCTCCTCCTCTTCCTTATTTATTTATTTATATATATATTTAATTTAATTTCCATCTGTCATCTCTTTCTCTCTTCCGTATTTATGTCTGTGATCCATTTGTCTTCAGACCCAACTGCCGTTTTTCTTTGTTCATTCAC
This sequence comes from Humulus lupulus, assembly GCF_963169125.1. Classification (NCBI taxonomy): domain Eukaryota; kingdom Viridiplantae; phylum Streptophyta; class Magnoliopsida; order Rosales; family Cannabaceae; genus Humulus; species Humulus lupulus. The sequence goes on along the minus strand of NC_084800.1, from coordinate 150,488,298 downwards.
ACCACTTTAGAGAAACCTCTGTTTTTATTTTGCTGGGTTTCCGATAATTTGATCTGAACAGGGTTTCGATTTTCTCGAGCTTTTTGGTTACTGTTCTCGGGAAATAATCCAATCCATTTCAGGAAGTGGGTTTTTCATTTCATCCTCTACAAAACAAATTGACCATCTGAAAATCTTGATAGAGATCGAGAGTAGATAAAGAGAGAAAAAAAGAGAGAAAGAAACAGAGGAAAAAGGGCAAAAGGTGTTGAGAATTGATTGGCTAAACTTGGAAATTTGATAACATGTTGGATCTTAATGTTAATATCAACATGGGAGCCGATTCAACCTACGAGAAGATTGAGGGAGGAGCTGAGATGATGATAATGGAGGTGTCCGAGAAGCTGCAGGAACGTTCCAGAACCCAAATGGAAGATTCCGGTTCATCTGGCTCTTCGGTTGTTAACGTTGAAATCGAAGCTCTGAGTAGTACTACAACTATTACTACTCCTTCTAAAGGCGCCTTCAGAGAAGAAGACTCTTCCATCAATATCATGAGCACCTCATCTTCGGCATTCATCTTTGACATATTGAAGAGAGAAAAGGACTGTCACATCGGTGCCACCACCGGTAAAGAAAGTAACACCTCTGAGCCAGGATTTCTTACCAGGTCGTTTTTTCCGGTGGCCGGAGAAAAGGGAGGGAATCAGTACCTAGAAGCTGGTTCTGGGTCGTCTTCGTCGAGACCTCAGTGGTTGAACTTGTCTTTTGCGGACTCCGGTGGCGGAGGCGGCACCCAGCCGCCGGCGGATGTGAAAATCTTGCAGCACAAACAACAGATAAAGAAAAGCAGGCGGGGACCGCGCTCCCGGAGCTCACAGTACCGGGGCGTTACGTTTTACCGGAGAACCGGCCGGTGGGAGTCCCATATTTGGTGAGTTTATTTCCATGGAAAATCAATATGATATATAAATATATTTTTATTTTTAATCAGATATCCTTTCTTTACTAACTTCACTTTCTTCTTCTTCTTCTTTCTTCTTATTTTTGGAATACTTTTAGGGATTGTGGGAAGCAAGTATATTTAGGTACTTAAATTTGTTAATTATTATTAGTTTCTTTCGAATTAATGTAACTAATAATTTCATGGCAAGAGGATCGTTTGGTTAACTTGATTTGTTTGTTTATTCGTTTATTTATTTTAGGTGGATTTGACACAGCTCATGCCGCTGCTAGGTATGCTTAATTAATAACTTTTGCTTTTCTTTTTCCCGATCAATAACAAAACATTTGTGTAAAAAAAATATGGTTAGCTAAATTGGGTTAATGATCATCATTTTGTTTAACTTCAGAGCTTACGATCGAGCTGCAATCAAGTTTCGTGGAGTTGATGCTGATATCAATTTCAATGTAACCGATTACGATGAAGATATGATGCAGGTGCCATATATATATATCTATATATTTATATAATTACTTTTGAAACAATTTCTCTAATTTTGAAATGTTTTACTCTTATTTCAGATGAAAAATCTGAGCAAAGAAGAATTTGTTCAAATACTTCGTCGACAAAGCACTGGATTTTCTCGTGGGAGCTCAAAATATAGAGGAGTAACTTTGCATAAATGTGGTCGATGGGAAGCTCGAATGGGACAATTCCTTGGCAAAAAGTGAGAACCATTCATCATTTAATGAATTATGTATATAGAACATAAAATATAGTTATTATGAGTTGTCAAAACATTGAGAAAGTTCATAGTCATCACATTTGTGCTTAATGGTGCTGGAAAATTTAAACTCTATAAAGAGTAGAGAGTAAGTAAATAGTAGTGTTGTGTATACAAAAGAAGAAATGCCCTAATGGGCACTCCACTTTTGTATCTATAAAATCATGATCCTTCTTTGCAGGTATATTTATCTTGGATTATTCGACAGCGAACTAGAGGCTGCAAGGTCCTCATTTGTTGATGAATATTTGAAGAATTCAATTGTCCTCTTTTGAAAACATTTTTTTTCTTATAAATTCAACTCAATAGAATCAAAAAACATTATGGTTTGGCTTGGCTTTGGTTGGTGGGGATTTAATCCAACACAAGTTTATTCTTTTTTCTTTTTCCTTTTTTCTTTTTCTAAATTCAGGGCTTATGACAAAGCAGCCATCAAATGTAATGGAAGGGAAGCAGTTACTAACTTTGAGCATAGTACTTATCAAGGGGAGATAATCTTAGACTCCAATGCACAAGGTACTAAATATATAGAAAAACCTATAACTTAATAGCTAAACCAATTATTATCTAGTACCATAAATGTTCGCCAAAAATAGTGTTACTATTAAATTTTGTCGATTTTGCTTTAGGAGCCTTTATTTAATAAGGTTCCAAATCCCCCAGCTACTATATATGTAACATTAAATTCTTCTGTTGGAAAAATGCAGGAGGCAGTGACCACAACCTTGATCTGAACCTGGGAATTTCTCCACCGTGTGATGGTCCAAAAGGGCATGAGTACTCTTTCGGTTTTGGGGATACTCGTGTTCATTGGAACCCTCGTGAAGGACCCAACAGAATCAGACCAACAATGGTACATAGATTTTAAGAACTGTCCAATTCAAAAAGTGCAGTGTTCTTTCCTTTTCTAATACAGAAACTTCAATTCTATAGCTCTTAATAATTAGTACCCATGACTCCCAACAGATTGATGGGCAGTCATCCCCACATATTCTACCTCCCAACCACACTGCTTCAGCTACATGTTCAGGAGTGTATCCAGGCTTCTTACCAAAACATGAGGTACTTTCTTTTGCATCATCATCATCATCATAAACTGGCCAAAGTCTAAGCTTGTTTTAGAACGTGACCTAAATCCAAACCCTGCCTCATTTTTATTTGCTAGTACTTATAGCTGACTATCTGAAACACTTTGGGAGACAGGAGATGAGAGCAATGGCAGATGATCATCAAAAGAGGATCGCAGCCGCCAATTCTTCGCAAGGGTTTTTGAACTGGGCATGGAAAATTCATGGCAATGGTAGCAATGCTACTTCATCTAGCTGTGTTACAGCTATGCCTGTCTTCTCCATTGCAGCATCATCAGGATTCTCATCTTCCACATCTTTGGCTGCTCTATCAGCTACCAACACCATAAACCCACAAGCCAATTTTGTTCAAAATATCTGCCTTAGTCCTAGTTTGCCAATTACCACGACAAATTCTGTCACGGACAATTTTCACAGCTCACAAATTCATAGAGGCTAAACGTCAAACACCTTGACGGCAAGCAAGATGTGCTAAAAAATAATAGCAATATTTTTATTAGTTGTAGTGATCTGTATTAATAGTACTACTTCGTGTAAGAGATTTTTTTTCTTCTCTGAATGCATCTCTCGTAATATACCAACTATTTTATCCTGTTCACTGATTTTGCTCAATTGTAATGTAATAATATTTCTTCATTGTAATCTTTTGTATATAGAATTTTTCCACCACTTTTTTTTGGGAAGAGATTATTTTTATCTATATTATATAACCTAATGTAATGATCTTGTCATGTCCAGTAAGAGAAGCCCCGAAGTAGGAAATAATACCAATTATTTGTATCTCCCTTCAATGAATTCAATGATTGAAAACATATTCACTTGCCTTATTATTATTGACAGTCACAAAAGATTAGACAGAAAAACTCAGCACTTGTCCCCTAAAAATAAAAAAAAAACTCAGTTGGTCCCAAATAAATAATTATGAGATTGTCCCACCTTGAATGGAGATGAGGATGGGTTGAGTCAACCCCAATTTCTTCGTAACTTTGTACAAATGATGCCACTGCTATCTAAATAACCAAGGGGTTCCAAGTTCGAACTCGAGAACTCCACCTTATTCCTCCCCTCTCTCATCATTGGCTTGATGAGTCAACCTCAAATAAAGAATTATAAGTTACTCTATTCAATACCAAAATATGCAAACACTTAATGACAAGAATCATGAGGCTCCATCTAAAAATCAATTGGTGATTAGTGGAGTTACACATGTTCTTATTAATAGTTCAATATTCTTACACATATTCCATGTGGGACACCATAGTCTAATATCCCCCCTCAAGATGGTGGCGATTTTTCGCTCACCAATCTTGAATCACCTGATCACAAGTGGCCCATTTTGTCAGCTCGCTTATTTTTTTGGATCTCAAGTGTCTTTTCGCACTATGCGGATCTCGTGCGGCTTGGCTCACTCTTTTGGATCGGTGTGGATCAAATGCCCGCTAGGGAATTGGCTCTTGATACCATGACAAGAATCATGATGCTCCATCTAAAAACCAATTGGTGATTAGTGGAGTTACACATGTTCTTATTAATAGTTCAATATTCTTACACATATTCCATGTGAGACACCATAGTCTAATACTTAAAAGCCTTATTATGCCCTCCTGATATTTTTGTGTCCCAGTAAAATAATATTTACACATCAATATTTATTTAATGATTTTTAAATTTTAATAAAATTATATAATTTAATTATTTTTCTTTTTATTTTTTAATTAAAATTTTATAAATTTGGGTCTTTAGGCTTGGCCAACTAGGGCCAACTGTGTTAGTGATATGTCCAGGGTTATTGTGAGATTTTAGAACTATGCAAGTATATACATCGCAAATAAGTAATAATATAGATAAATAGAGCATTGTCCATTGAGATTGTTTATCAATTACCAATTGATTAAGTTCTATTTCTATTTGACTAATAAAAATTAGATTTCAAAAATAAAAAGAAAAAGAACAAAATAACTAAATTAATAATTGAAAATTAAAAGAAACAAATAACAAATAATTCAAAGGATGAAAAAACTAGGGTGTTTAATTTCATCATTTATCCACACTATTATATCATCAATACAATTTTTATTATTTTTCGTCTCCTTATAATAGCAAGTTTACAAAATTAACCTATATTCTTACTAGGATATGTAAATCTCAACCTATATGCAAACTTTCTATATCTCTGTGATAAGTTTCAACATACAACAAACATTTAACGTAGAAACCTAAAAACTATACAAACCATACAGGTATTCTCGTCCAATATCGAAATTTGTGCCTAAACAATTATAATATATTTAACTCATACTTATCAGATTTTGAATTAAAAATATATAAATCATGCAATAGATGACCAATCAATTACAAGCATTTACCGCAAATTGAATAAATCACAATTATGAAGAAGAAATCATAAAACTTGCATTGAATAATAATAGAGTATCAAAAGACTACATTAAAACCTTAGAAAATAAATTTAGTTCATGCCGACCATAGCGCCCCAAGAACACCGCCGGGATGTGACCCCGCGAACCCAAAATTTTGTGCGATTTTTTAGAAATTGCAAACTCTCTAAAACCCAACCAAAACAACAACCCAACCAGAATCGACCACCAAAATGACCCCAGGAGCCCAGATACACAACAAACAACCATTTAAAACCTTTAACACAATCCCAAACTCAGAAATCTAAGATTTCTTCAAGGACACCAAAAGACAAAAACTTAAAGCTTTAGGAATTAAACTTACCTCCTAGGATTTGAATTCCCACTGAGTTCCCAAGCTTAACAACTCCTACTCTTCAATAGCAAGTCTCCAATTTCCTCAATAGCCACTTCTAGACTTAGAAATCTCCACAAGTCTTCAAGGTTTTCTCTTGAGAGAGAGAGAGAGAATGTGAGAATGAGGGCAGCTTGTCACTTAGTTAGGTCTTTAGCTATATAAGGGCGAAATACCCATTTGCCCCTGCCTTAAACAATCATCACAACTAGCCCCTAAGGGCATTTTAGTCATTTGACACCACATTCCCACTACTCCTCAAATTTCACTTAAGATTCCTAATTAACTCCAATAATCCCCAAAGTACAAGTATTTTCCCCCCAGCTATAACTCATACTCCAATAATCCCATGTAATTCACCAAATTACCAAAATACCCCTAGGCTTACCCCCGATCTGGGTATTTATCCCCATTGTGACTTTTCCGCCAAATTTCTCACTAGGATTGCCTCGTGCCGAATATCTCAAATATATCCATATAATAATGTGGTCCTGCTCATAAAGCATATATATAATAACAGATATACCCTCAGCGGGTAAAGATTACTAAAATGCCCATTTTTAACAGAAACGGGCCTATAAGCTCATTTAATACACTTAAACATGCATAAGCAGTCATATCATAATATAACTTATGCAATTTACATAATTACTCAATAAAACCACAAATACATCCCATTAGGCCCTCCTGGCCCACTAATCAGGGCACCAAGCCGTATTAAGAATTTTGGGACGTTACAACTATCCCCTCCTAATAGAAATTTCGTCCTCGAAATTTACCTGAACAACTCAGAATACTGATTCTGCATGTCTGATTCTAATTTCCAGGTCGCCTCCTCGACCTAGCTGTTCCTCCCTAACACTTTAACTAACGGTATAGTCTTGTTCCTCAAGACTTTATCCTTTCTATCTAGGATCTATATTGGACGCTGCTCATTGGACAAGTTTGTCTGTAGCTCCAGATCCTCATAGCTCAATACATGAGTTGCATTTGATACATACTTCGGGAGAATCGATATATGAAACACACTGTGAACTCGTGACATGTCGGAGGTAAAGCCAACCTGTAGGCTATCTGACCAATTCTCTCAAGAATCTCAAAAGGTCCTACAAATCTAGGGCTCAACTTTCCATTCCTCCCAAACCTTTCTGCCCATTTACGCGGTGAAACTCTAAGGAAGACATAGTCTCCCACTTGGAACTCCACGTCCCTGCGCTTCAGATCTGAATAACTTTTTTGTCTACTCTATGACGCGAGCATCCCAACTCTAATCTTTTCAATGGCATCATTGGTCCTTTGAACTGCTCCAGGACCTAAGTATTTCTTCTCACCCATTTCATCCCAATGAATTGGTGATATGCACTTCCTACCATACAACATCTCATATGGAGCCACCCCAATGGTCACCCGATAGATGTTGTTGTAGGAAAACTCTATCATAGGAAAGTATTTACTCTAGGACCCTTCAAAGTCCAAAACACATGCCCGAAGTATGTCTTCCAATGTTTGAATCGTCCTCTCAGACTGATCATCTGTCTGAGGATGGTAAGCTGTACTAAATTTCAACTATGTACCCATAGCTTTCTATAGACTTCCCCAAAACTTGGAAGTGAAGATGGGGTCCCGATCTGACATGGTAGACCTAGGAGTCCCATGGAGGTGTACTATCTCGTTCACATAAAGATCAACATATTGATCCACTATTCCTTACTGGCACAAATTGGGCTGATTTGGTATACCGATCCACAATCACCCACACTGAATCATGCTGATCCACGGTCTTGGGCAATCCAACCACAAAGGCCATAGTGACGTCCTCCCATTTCCATTCAGGGATACCCAAAGGCTGTAGTAGCCCTGTTGGTCTTTGGTGTTCATCCTTGACTTGCTGACATGTCAGGCATTTAGCCACATATTCAGTCACATGTTTCTTCATCCGAGGCTACCAATATAAGGTTTTTAGATCTTGGTACATCTTTGTGGTGCCTAGATGCAATGAATACGATGTAGTGTGAGATTCATCCTTAATCTCTCATCTGATAGAAGAGTCCATCAGAACACAAATCCTCCGAAACAATATAGTCTTTAGCCACTCCAGCTAGGACATCCCTTCTATGCCTCATCAACTGAGGATCATTCAATTGACCCTCTTTTATCCTCTCCAAAAGAGTATATTGTAAGGTGATGTTGGCTAACTAACCCACCACCAACTCTATCCCTGCTCTAATCATATCCTCTGCCAACTCCTTTAATATCTACTTCAAACTAAATAACTGTCCCGGACCTCTCCGACTCAAGGCATATGCCACCACGTTGGCTTTCCCTGGATGGTAAAGAATCTCACAGTCATAATATTTAACCAACTCCAGCCAACACCTCTATCTCATGTTTAGATCCTTTTGGGTAAAGAAATACTTTAAGCTTTTGTGGTCAGTGTATATCTCACACTTCTCTCCATAAAGTTAGTGCTGTCATACCTTCAATGCAAAGACCACTGCTGCTAACTCCAGATCATGCATAGGGTACCGCTGTTCATATTCTTTTAACTGCCGTGATGAATAAGCAATCATCTTCCCTGCCTGCATAAGAACACAGCCTAACCCCTGCCTTGAAGTATCACAATAAACCACAAACTTCTCCTGATCTTATGGGAGACTCAATATTGGAGTAGTGATCAATTATCGTGTCTGACCATACAAACTTCTGATTCTTGTGTGTCAACTCTGTCAGTGGTGTAGCAATCCTTGAGAACCCTTCTACAAAGCGTTAGTAATATCCTACCAATCCAAGGAAACTTCTGATCTCTGGGGCACTCCTGGGCCTTGGCCCAATCTCTCACTGCCTCAATCTTGGCCAGGGCAACCTTAATTCCATCATTGTTAACAATGTGACCAAGGAAGGTCACCTGATGTAACGACCCAAAATCCCTAATGTGGCTTATATCCTGGATTAGGGGGCCAGGAGGGCCATAATTGATTTATTATGCAAGTAAATGATTATATGCATGATTATGTGAGTTATATTATTATATGATGATAAATGCATGCATGTTGGTCTACTTTTCATTATAAGGTCATTTTGGTAATTTGGCCCGTTGAGGGCATATTTGTATAATTTCATGCATGTGTATAATATAGGGATGAGACCACATTATTATGTGGATATGTTCAAGCTATTTGGCATGAGACGATCTTAGAATGTAAATTAGCAGTTTGGTCATAACGGGATTAATTTCCGGGCTCGGGGTGAGTCTCGGGGTAATTTAATGTTAGTACATTACCAGGAATAAAAGGGTAATGGGATTTGATTTATTTATTATTGGCGAATATTGGGAATAACGGGAATTGGAGGATGTTAATTATGATTAACAGGATTAGAGGAGAAACGACACTTTTTCCCTTGGTGGCTATTAAGGAAATAAATTAGGCTTGGGGGCATTTTGGTCATTTGACCTTAGGATATATTTGAATTAGGATGGCTGTAGAAGAATTAGACAACAAAACAGACATTTCCTTCTTCTTCCATGATCATCTTTCCCTCTTTCCTTTCCTTTGAATTTTTGAAGCTGAGATTGAGGGTTCAAGCTAGGAGATCAAAACTTGAGGTTCTAAGCTAATGTTCAGCCATTGAAGGGAATGCAAACCTGTGATTTAGGTAAGAATTCAGCCATGAATTTTTTGGTTTTTGCTCTGTTTTGAGTTAGTTTTTGAGCTTAAAGTTTTGATTATAGAAGTGGTTATTTGATGAGGTTTTAAATGGTTTAAAGCTTAGGTTTTGTTGGTTGAATGTTGGGTAAGTTGTGGTAATGCTTGGGTGTGATTTATGAGTTGTTTGGTGAAATTTTTTGGCTGGTTTTAATGGAGAAAATGGTAGAGGTGTTGTGTTCGTGGGGTCAAGTCGCGATTCGCCCCTAGTACCCAGCTAGAGTGCTCTTTGACTTGGGGGCGCGTCGCAACTCACTAGGCCAAGTCGTGGCCCGCCCCTTTCTTTTGTGTCAGGGAGGAGTTTTCAAGGGCTTAGGCTCGGGTTCAATTCCTAAGGCTCGGGATCGAATCTTCTAACCGTTTTAATACGATTCGAGGTCCCGGGAGCGAGGTTTAGACCATGAACCTTTTATGATTTATTTTATTAATGGAATTCCATATTTGGTTATGACTAGGTGACTGCTAAGGGACCAAAGGATTGATCATTCTCAAAGGGTTCGTTCTTTTATTATTTCACGCTCAAACCAGAGGTAAGAAAACTGCACCCAGTATGTGACATGCATGGTTATTGATGAGGCATGTTGAGTGCTCTATATGTGGATATTGATTGCATATTAAATGCTTAGCAGTCTTGCGTACTTGTGAGTGGTACTGACTTATTAGTCAGAATCAACAATGGTGTCAGTATTGACTGTGAAGCTGTGACTTATTAGTCAAGTTCGGCAGTGGTACTGAGCGCTGATCGTATGGAATTGACCTATGAGTCAACAAGAATGGTATTAGTGTGTTTAACGCAAGCTGAAAAGATTAGATCTAATCGACATAAGCATTATCAACATAAGTATGAAATGCTTGATCGACCTTAAGTTCGATGAAAACAAAATCGCTTGTCTAGTCTAAAAGGCTAGTTACTTAGAGCTAGAGCCAAAGGGCCAGGTGACTGTAACGTCACATGGCTTAGGGTGCGGAGCCCAAGTTCGTGATTTATTAGTTACTTATCTGATTCAAGTTTGTGACTTATTAGTTACTTATCTGGTTCAAGTTCGTGACTGTATAGTCACTTATCTAGTTAGGGTGTGGAACCCAAGTGTGTGACTCATTAGTCACTTATCTGAGTAGGACTACAAGCCCCAACATGATTACCAGAATCATTATTGATGTTCACTTATCTGATTGGGTTGTAAGCCCTAGTATGATTATCAGAATCATTTATTGATATTGTATACATGCAGTAATAAGTTTTCTTGCTGAGCCTTGGCTCACGGGTGCTATGTGGTTCAGGTAAAGGGAAAGAAAAGCTCACCCAACCTTGAGTGGAGAGTTTAGGTGGCAATGTGTACATATGCGGCCGCTTGACCACCACGACAAAGGTGTTTCTCAGAGGAACTAGGGGTTAACCCTATTTTTGTCACTTAGGTCGGCGGGTTGTAATTTTTACACTGTAATGACCATTTTGGATTGTAAATAACTTTGTAAACACTTTTATGGGCCCATGTATAGTTTTATGTTTTAAAAAAAATATATCCATTCCTTTTGATCAAGATTTTTCACCTTAGCCTATTAATAACACCTAGATGCATGTTTATAACCAAATGACTCGTTTAGCAAGTTAAGCACTATTTTAAGTCCACAGTAACGGCCTTGGGGTAACCACGGCGTTACAACTTGGTATCAGAGGGTGCCAAGGCTTAGGGTTCTTGTAGACTGGCTGGGCATGTACACTTGCAATTGAAGATAAGCTCGACTCAGGTTTGGTAACTATTTATGTGGTTATGTGTTTAACTGCTTAAATAGAATATAAATTCTTTACCTGCTTACATGAGATAGATTGATAAGGCTGGGCCTTAGCTACTGCATCATAAGTAAGAACGTGCTTATTAGTACTAATATTGCTAGAACATGCTTATTAGTATGGTTAATTGTTGAACTATTAATTGATAAGTGTTAAATGTTAAATGCTATGATCATGTATTCATTTGTTTATCTGCATGATTATGGAATATGGGTGATTATCTGTTTGATCTTGGACCGTGAGGCGACAAGAGGTTTAGTTATTACTGCCTAACTATCCACATTGATTGTTTCAGCACAGTATAAGTTGTAGTTATGCTTCCAAGACAGACAGATTCATCAGCTGGCTAGGAAGATCAGGGCCAGAATGATAGACAGGGTCAAGAGAATGACTAGAATCAGATTCCACAGTCAGTTCCTGAAAACTGGCAACAGTTTTTTGTTGACTTACAGGCCAGAGTATTGATGCAGGAAGAAGAAATTTGCCTCCTGAGACAACAACAGGTTCCTACAGGGAATGTTTTACCTGAGGCACCACTTGCAGCGGTGCCAATAGTTGAGCAGCTGCCAGAGGCTGGAAGCGAATGGGAGCCTCTTTATGAAAGGTTTAGGAAACAACAACCTCCAGTTTTTAAGGGTAGTGCAGATCCAGCTAAGGCAGAGTAGTGAATGAGCATGATTACCGCCATCCTTGACTTTATGAGGGTGTCTAGTAATGAGAGGGTGGCCTGTGCCACATATATGTTTCGGGAGGATGCCTGAATTTGGTAGGAAGTGATATCCCATACCAGAAATGTCAATGCCCTGAGTTGGGAAGAGTTTCAGACTCTGTTCAATGAAAAGTATTACAATGTGCCATCAGAGCTGCAAAGGCTGAAGAGTTTATCAGATTACTTCAGGGGAGTTTTTTAGTGACTGAATATGCTCTGAAGTTTGACAGATTGGCAAAGTTTTCCATGGAGCTGGTGCCCACTGATGGGACCAAAAGGGAGAGGTTTCTCCAGGGGATACCAACTAGATTAGCTTGGGATGTTCGTATCACCACTGTGGCTAGAGTTACTACTTATGCACAGGTGGTGGAGAAGGCGCTCACAGCTGAGAGTGCAGAGAACAAGATCTGGCGAGACAATGCAGCCAGAAGAGAGTTGAGGAGGACAGGTCCTCCATTTGTGGATGCAGGTAGGGGCGGAGGCCCCAATGATCAGAAGAGGAAGGTTCCTGATACCTTCCAAGCTCCAGGTCCTGATAGGCGACCATGTGGTATTCCAATGGGCCGCCAGGGTGGTAGTGAGGCCTGGAGGACTTATCCAGAGTGCCCTAGGTGCAAGAGACGCCATTTGGGGGAGTGTAGGGCAAATGCTTGCTTCTTATGTGGGGCAGTGGGACATTTCAAGAAGGATTGCCCAAAAGCAAGAAAGGAAGAGCCTAGAAAGGCAGTCAGCTCGGCCCCAGCTCGAGTGTTCACATTGACTCAAGCAGAAGCTAAGGCTTCACCCTCAGTAGTTACAGATCAGCTTCTTAGTGTTGGAACCCCTTATACTGTTTTGATTGATTCTGGTGCTACACATTTTTTTGTTGCTAGTAGAATTATTGATAGACTGTGTAGACCGTGTGATTATTATGCTGTGGGGTTCAAGACATTATTACTCACTGGCGAGTTGGTAGTATCCAGGAGATGGGTCAGATCTTTGCTAGTGGCAGTAGAAGGTAGAGAATTGTCAGTTGATTTGATAGAGTTAGTTATGACTGACTTTGACATGATTCTGGGTATGGATTGGTTAGTGAAGTATGGGGCAACTATAGATTGCAGAAGAAAGATGGTAACATTTGAGCCAGAAGGTGAGGATCCTTTTGTATTTTTTGGCACTATGCATGGACCCTGTATACCTATGATATCTGTTTTGAGGGCTAGAGATCTATTGCAAGGAGGTTGCATATGATTTTTAGCCAGTGTGGTTGATACCACTCAAGCCATGCGAGTGGGACCAAAGGAGACCAGATTAGTGTGTGAGTTTCTAGATGTGTTTCCAGAAGATTTACCAAGGTTGCCACCACACAGAGAGATTGAGTTTGTGATTGAACAGGCACCAGGGACGGAGCCAATGTCTAGAGCACCTTACAGAATTGCTCCAGCAGAGTTAAAAGAATTGAAAGTATAGCTGTATGAACTGTTGGATTTGGGTTTTATCAGACCTAGATTCTCACCTTGGGGTGCACCAGTTCTATTTGTGAAGAAGAAGGATGGTTCTATAAGGATGTGCATTGATTACAAATAACTGAATAAGTTAACAATTAAGAACAAGTATCCTCTGCCAAGGATAGATGATCTGTTTAATCAGTTGCAAGGTAAAAGAGTATTCTCAAAGATAGACCTTCGATCTAGTTATCATCAGCTGAGGGTCAAGGAGGGAGATATACCGAAAACTGCGTTTCGCACTAGATATGGGTATTATGAGTTCTTAGTCATGTCTTTTGGATTGACTAATGCCCCTGCTGCTTTCATGGATTTGATGAACAGAGTGTTCAAGGATTATTTGGACCAGTTTGTGATCGTCTTCATAAATGATATTGCGGTTTATTCTCAGTCAGAGTTAGAGCATGAACAACATCTGAGGTTTGTTCTACAGAGACTGAGGGAACACATATTGTTTGCAAAGTTCAAGAAGTGTGAATTCTGGTTATCTCAGGTATCTTTCCTTGGGAACATTGTTAGTAAGGAGGGGATTATAGTGGATCCAGCCAAGATTGAGGCAGTCAGAGATTGGCCAAGGCCAAATAATGCTTAAGAAGTTAAGAGTTTCCTTGGATTGGCAGGTTATTACAGACGTTTTGTAGAAGGATTCTCAAAGATTTCCACTTCATTGACTGAGCTGACACCCAAGAATTAGAAGTTTGTGTGGTCAGAGAGGTGTGAGAACAACTTCCAGGAACTGAAGCAGAGGTTGATTACACTCTAGTTCCGAGTCTTCCTACAGATCAAGAGAAGTTTGTGATATACTGTGATGCCTCACATCAAGGTTTGGGTTGTGTTATGATGCAGTTAGGGAAGGTGATTGCTTATGCCTCACGTCAGTTGAAGGAGTATGAACAGAGATATCCCACTCATGATTTAGAGTTGGCGGCTGTGGTCTTTGCATTAAAGGTATGGAGGCATTACCTTTATGGAGAGAAGTGTGAGATTTATACCGACCACAAGAGCCTAAAGTACTTCTTCACACAGAAAGATCTGAATATGAGACAAAGATGTTGGCTGGAGTTAGTAAAGGATTATGATTGTGAGATTCTGTATCATCCAGGAAAGCCCAACGTGGTAGCTGATGCTTTAAGCCGGAAGGGTCCAAAATAGATTTACAGTGCGAGGTTGATATCTAGAAGACTAGCAAAGGATATGACCAGAGTTGGTATAGAGTTATTGTGGGCTAGTTGGCCAACATTACGCTACAGTCTACGCTGTTGAAGAGAATAAAGGAAGGTTAGTTGGGTGATCCACAACTAACCAAGATCAGAGAGGATGTTTTAGCTCGAGTATCCAGAGATTATACAGTGTAAGATATGGGCTTGTTGAGATACAAGGAACAGATATGTGTTCCGTTAGACACTGCTTTGAGTTCAGAGATTCTGGATGAATCTCATACTACTCCTTACTCTTTGCATCCAGGCACCATGAAGATGTACTAGGATGTGAGATCATTGTATTGGTGGCCTGGGATGAAAAGGGATGTAGTGGAGTATGTGGCTAAGTGCTTCACATATCAACAGGTCAAGGATGAGCATCAGAGGCCAGCAGGGTTACTGCAGCCTCTAGATATCCTAGATTGGAAATGGGAAGACATCACGATGGATTTCGTGGTGAGGTTACCCAGGACTGTTGGTCAACATGATTCAATATGGGTTTTTGTGGATCGCTACACCAAGTCAGCTCACTTCTTACCAGTTAGGACTACTTATATAGTTGACCAGTACGCAGATCTCTATGTGAGAGAAATCGTGCGCCTCCATGGAGCACTGAGGTTGATCGTGTCAGACCGGGACCCCACTTTCACTTCCAAGTTATGGGGAAGTTTACAGAAGGCCATGGGAACACAGTTGAAGTTTAGTACTGCTTATCATCGTCAGACAGATGGACAATTTGAGAGGACGATTTAGATATTAGAAGACATGCTGCGAGCATGTGTGCTGGACTTTGGTGGATCCTAGAGTAAGTATCTACCTTTGATAGAGTTTTCCTACAACAATAGCTATCAGCCGACCATTGGGGTGGCACCTTTATGAGATGCTGTATGGTAGGAAATGCAGATCTCCCATTCATTGGGATGAGACAGGAGAAATGAGATACTTAGGTCTTGAGGCAGTTCAGAGGACCAATGAGGCCATTGAGAAGATTAGACCTCAGATGCTTGCTTCTCAAAGTAGACAGAAAAGTTATGCAGATCCCAAACGTAGAAATGTGGAGTTCCAAGTGGGAGACTATGTCTTCCTTAGAGTCTCGCCATGGAAAGGGGTGAGAAGATTTGGGAAGAAGGACAAACTGAGCCCTATATTTGTAGGTCCATTTGAGATCCTGGAGAGGATTGGTTAGGTGGCTTACAGGTTGGCCTTACCACCGGCATTGTCAGCCGTGCATAACGTGTTTCATATCTTAGCTCTTCGGAGGTATGTATCAGATGTGACTCATGTCTTGAGTTATGAAGATCTGGAGCTTGAGGCAGATCTCTTCTATGAGGAACAACCAGTCCAGATACTAGATGTAATGACCCGGATTTTCAAGACTCGATAATGCGGAATTATAAACGTTTTCATTTAACAAAATGTCTCAAAAACCCGTATAATTTTTTTTTTTAAAAGTCGTATGGCCATACTTAACATTTAATACAAACATAGTTTATGAAGAGTAAAGTGAGCCTAGTTTATGAAAATAACACAACATTTTGAAAAACAAAACGACTACCCAAAAGGTCGGCCCACATGTACATTCACAAGGTAGACTCCAGCGCTCACTGCTCTCCCCTGCCCTTGTTCTTACCTACAACAGGAAACAACTAGGTAAGCGAAAACACTTAGTAAGTTCAACTTTAAAACAAAAGCATGCAGAGAAGACAGGTGGCCAAGTTACTGTCCACAAATAACAATAGCTCACAAAAATTAGGGTTTTGGATCCATCCAGACCCTATGCAATCAATTTCAAGAACGCAAAAGCCTCTTGGAAAACTTATGGTTATGCCTGATAACCAATGACAAATTATTTCATATAAATAGATAAATCCCTGCACTCAGAAAATCCCAGATCAAGCAGATATAATATATCACAATATAATTCGAGACCAACGCTCAACAATTTCCAACAATTCGGGCGTATCACACCCTCCAGCATAAATGCTAATCTGTAAGAGAGAATCGAGTCTCAACACTAAGATCTAGCCAATAAATATCCCTATCAAGGGTAACTATAGAGTTACCTAGGGCATTGCTACTTATCCAAGAGTAAATCCCTCACAAGGGTAACCATCAAGTTACCTAGGGCATTGCTACTATTCAAGAGTGTAATCGAAGTTACACGAGTTTACAGAGACTTCTATGTTAATCAGTGGTGCTGGTGAGCAGTTACCCCTAGGATGTTCAACCTCACTCAAACTTGGCAACCCCTAGTATCTCTAGGCACTCTCACTGAATGGCCAATATTCACGACTACTATCCGAGAATAACTTATCAGAGCACTTGCTCAGTTTCTAACCATTCACTGATTAAGTAAGTATGAGGGCCCCTAGGTCCCATTCATTTTGGCACCCCTAGGTTTAAACTAGTAATCCTCACCTCTTAGCCACTCGTCGCGGTAATGAACCAGACATAATAAAATCAAGCAGTGTGACGGGGATCAGCCGTCTAGAATATGACGGATATCTATCGGTCATATTTTCTGAATCAGCACCCACTAGACTAATGTCTCTATGCAAACTTTCTATGACAATGTATATATGTGCATGTGTCTCTATACTAACATGCAATACAATAGTCGTTTCATGTTGTAGCCACACAATAGAAGTTGACTTAATTGGAGTCCTTAGCTCTCAGTAGAATTTCACCCTCCAATGTATAGTCCAGTTATGCTTAGCCAATACTGTAATTATCCATACAATATACTCAGATTAATTATGGCACTTCATAATTCATTATTATTATTTTGGGCAGTTTGATCATTTTAAAAATCACTTGTAAGGATTAAAGATCCTTATTTGGTTTTAAACCCATTCAAGAAATTTGTACTAAAAAAATTGAGACTAAACCCTAAGTCTCGGGGAGACCTATCATATGGTCTCGATACTTAGGCTCGGGTATCGGAATAGTATTTTCCCACAATCCGCTAAAAATCTTATTCTTTAAAAGTTCCTCTATTAACCCGTACTTTCAACAGGCAGTTAAATATATAAAAGATTTTAGCCGGTATTATATCCATAAAATACTAATTAAATTCCTTAATTATTTTCAATAAAATAATCTCTTAATTTTCCTTTTATTTTTCTTAAGGTTTTAATCTCTAAAACTATTTTAAGAAAATAGCCTAATTTTAGCTTAATTAGGAAAACCGTTAATAATTTCTTATCTTGACTAGTTAATTTTTCGAAGTCAATTAATCAAGTTTACTTACTAAAAAAATAATTTACTTAATTATTTTCCTCAAAATATAGGGTTTTTAAACCCTCTTTTAATTTATCAATTTATAAATAAATTAAATCTTTTATTTTTAGAAAGAATAAAAATTCTTTAATAAAATAATTCTCACTGAACTCAAAGTGGTATTTTAGGTCAAAATATTTTTAAGACTTACCAAGTTTTTATATTGCAATAAGCACAAATGTACTTTTTATCTTAAGTTCCAAAATCCCATTTTTACTCCAAGTGTGAAAATCTCATTTTCTCCATTTTTAACTACATACTTTGTTAGGTCATAACTTGAAATTTACTTACCCAATTGTTACCAAAATTTCCCAATTCAATATTTGGTATTCCTTTTAGGTCTTTATAAAATCTTAGGTGAAGCGGAGCATTTTTGATTGGTAAAAATATTTTCCAAACATTGAGGTAAAAATGACCTTATTTTCAAGTCCTTATTTTTTCCAAACTTTGGCACTTAATAAATCTCAAACCGTTCATTATTTTGTTACCAAATTTTACAGTGGAATACTAGGTTATTCCAAGAATATGTCTACCAAATTTTAGAAAAAACTAGGTTCATTTGACCTATACAGTGACTGTCCAAACTTTGTCCCGAATTTAAGAATACGAAAAAAACATTTTTTTTTACCTAAACTTTGAAATAGCATAACTCATTCATTTCTAAATGTCTTTGAGTGTTTCAAAAGCTCAAATTCATGTAATACATCTCAAAAACATCAAAATACAATTTTTTTTTTTACAAAATCAGTGTATAGTGGATGCTTGACCCCTTGGAAGTCACGACTCGAAACTTGTATTTTTGTTTTAGGGTTTTCAACAAAACCCTTAGGGATTTTGGTCCCTATTTTAAAAAATCAACACACAAGCATCATAAAAATTATAAAGCAACTACCATAGCCTTATTACATTACCAATAAGAAAATTTAAGCATTAAATATACAAAAAAATGTTTAAAAATAAAAACCATACAAAAACAACCATAAAATGTAAACTTTTTACCTCTTGTTGTTCTTGCTTTAGGTTTTGATGTTTCTACTTGCTTTGAATCCTTCAAAATTCTTTCAGAACCTTAAACAACTCCCCAAACAACATAGATCATTATCTATTGAAAGACCTATGGTTTAAAACTTTACAAAAGTCAAGTTTTTTTGAAACTTTACCTTAGGGAACTCTTCCTAGACCAAAGCTTAAGCTTCCAAGCTTTCTTAGTGTTCTTGATGGTTGAAAAGGGAGAGAACACTTGAGAGAAATTTTTTGAAGTGATGAGAGTGAGAGTAGAGAGAATGGGTCGGTTGGGTGAGGGTTTGGATGAGCATAACAACTAAATAATATCTAAACACTTGAGTGTTTTACCTTTATCACTTTGTCTCATTAACCTTTATTTAAATGTGATTAAAACTTAATCAATTTGGTCCACACAACTAACATCCTCACATGGCCAGACACCTCTTTTCTATATATGTAATTTTTTTTATAAAGGTTAATAAATATTTCCTAAGAAGAAAAATCCAAATTGACTTTCTATAACTTTTTTCACTCATATAAAGTTTTAAAAATAAAACTTAACATATAATAATTAAATTAAATGTCTTTCACATTTAATTTAATAAATCACACAATACATTTTAAACTAAAGTCCATTTATAAAATAAAATTCTCCAATTCGGTAAAATTAAGCATTTAACACAAAATGCCTTGAAATTTCCATTTCCTCTTAGGTTTGTTATTTTTGGCCAAAAATTTAATTTTTATGAATGTATTTTATGCCCAAAATATATTTGCATAGTTTTTCATTTTATTTTCTGAGATTTTTACCCGATTAGGGTTTTTGTGTCGATCCAAGACCGAGTCTTATCTTGACTTTTAATCACAAAATTCATAATTTGGCTAGCAATAACTCATGGAAATAAATTCCAAACAAATATAATATTATTTAAAATAATATTCTTAACTTGGGGAAAAATATCCTGACTCGAGTCGTTTAAAGGTACCCAAAACACAGGGCGTTACAATACTTACAATTTATAGAGGTTTCATCCTCGAAACTTAAAACAAATGAGGATACATCTCCCTCATCTTGTCTTCTGTTTCCCAGGTTGCCTCTTCAATGCCATGGTTACACCACTGCACCTTTACCAACGACACAGTCTTGTTCCTCAACACTTTTTCCTTTCGATCTAGAATCATCACCGGTTTCTCCCATAGACGAGTTAAGGATCATTGCTCAGCTGCTCATAGCTGAGTACATGCGAGGGATCGCGCATGTATTTTCTTAACAAGGATACATGAAACATGTCGTGCACCTTAGATAGGGCGGGTGGAAGAGCTAAACAATAAGCTACTTCCTCGATCCTCTATATGATTTCGAAAGGTCCAACGAACCTTGGGCTAAGCTTTCCTTTCTTCCCGAACCGCATAGCCCCTTGTAGCAGAGCTACCTTCAGCAGCACATTATCGCCTACCTCAAACACCAGGGGTCTCCTGCGTCTGTCGGCATATTTGCATTGTCGATCAACCGAAGTTTGCAAGCGTTGTCTTATCTGTCGGATGTCCTCAGTAATCTGATCAACCTCATCCAAATCGAGAAACTTTCTTTCACCGGTCACCAATGAATCGGTGATCGACATTTCCTTTCGTACAAAGCCTCATGGGGAGCCATCTTGATGGAATCATGATAGCTATTATTGTAAGCGAACTCTATCAGTGGAAGCTTTTCATTCCACGACCCTTGAAAGTCGAGCACGCATGCTCTTAGCATATCTTCCAGGGTCTAAATTGTTCGTTCGCTTTGGCCGTCTGTTTGCGGGTGGAAAAAAGAGCTAAACTTCAGTTTAGTACCCAACCTCATTTGAATTCTACCCCAGAATGCCTAGGTGAAACGTCTGTCGCGATCTGATACGATGGAGTTGGGTACACAATGCAGTCTCATCATTTCTGCAATGTAAATATCTTCTAACTTATGTGCCCCATAAGTTACCTTGATCGACTAGAAATGAGATGACTTAGTCAGCCTATCCACGATAACCCAAATGGCATCGTGCCTGTTGGGAGTGGTTGGTAGACCTGTGACAAAGTCCATAGTGACCATCTCTATAACTCCCTACTTCCTTAGAGCCATTACTAAGTGAGTTTAAAATGTGCAATTAACTCGCTAATCGAGGTTTTAAGACAATAGTGTAATTAAACCATAAACAGAGTCATATACTTTGAAAATAATTCCATTCATTGAAAATCATAAAGCGTTTAACATCTGGGATCCCAAAATACTATTTAGAAATATTTACAACTCAAAAATATAACCAAAGTTGACTAAACGACAAAATCTAGGTTGAGTATAATCATCTCCCAAAAACATCCCTGGCTGTGGCAGCCAAGCAGGCCAAACATGTACGCGCCGCTTCACGCTTTCCGTACTCATGGTTGGTCAACTTTTCCCTTGCCCTTACCTACACCAGAGAGCACCCGTGAGCTGAAACCTAGCAAGAACACTCAATCAAGAAGATAACCTATGCATTTCTATCATTCAACATACAAATAAACCGCCAATGGGCTAAACACATACGACCCTGCTGTCCCAGGCACTTTACCAGGCCGGGTTCGCGGTCTACACCGTGAGGATATCCTAGGTATCCTATAGGGTCTCGCCCTGGCAACTCGCACTCCGCGTGCTAAACGATGCTCCCGGCCCCTTGCCGTACTTGGCCTTCGCCGTTCTCGGCCCTTGCTGTTCGCGGCTGTTGCCGTTCATTCACATATACGCACACATAGCATAATTAAACAAATACTTAAACATGTATAAGCACAATCAATGGGGCTACGCCCTGCAACGCAATCATATAGGGTTGTGCCCTGCAACAGAAACTATAGGGCCTTGCCCTGCTCTACAGGTACAACGATTTTCTTACCTGTGTCCCGAGCTTTCCAAGCACCGATGTCCTGAGCATAGTCCCCTAGTCCGAGCCTTGCTGGAACCCCAGTCACAACGCATCAACAATATCCATCCATCAAGTTCTAACCCATTAAATAACTTTGGATCATAATTCGAGTCTCCGGGACCTTGAATTCTATCAATCCGGGTGATAAAATTCATCCCGAGCCTTAACTTTTGGATTCCCAAGCCTAAAACCTCCTTAAAGCTCAAAATCACACTAAGCACCGCGGCCCCATGAACCCATGCTGCGACCCCACACTCAACCAGAGGCCCAGCCTCATTTTTGCCCACACGTGCCGCAGCCCTGCCTGTAGGGCACCGCGGTGTGTGACGTGCTGTGTCTTGACACACCTCCAGGGGCCCATTTTGTATATATGAGCATGCCTTGGTGCTTGATCATTAGTCAAGTATTGCACCAAGTAACATCATGGGTAGGGGATGGCACTTTTGTAATTATGCATATGTCTCCCAGGAAAAAATCATATATGTTCATGGGAAGACTTCATTTCCTTAGAAAGCTCTTTAGGGGGGGGGGGGGGGTGACCTGGTGAGTTAAGGAAGCACCATGGCCACCAGCAGATAGGGGCTTAAGCTGTGTACTCCCTTGCCCTATCAAGGCCTTATATGAATAAAACGATGCTTTGCCATGTCCCTTTGTGCATGCTTTCTTTACGGTCTATGTGTTGCTTGTTTGTTACCTTCGTTGGGCCATTGCGTGCCACTTGACTGTGTTGAATGCTCTGATTGTTGTGTGGGATGTTGTCTCTGGATAGCTTGCCTCCAGCTTACTCCCGCTTCATAATTTCCCTTACTTGTGTGAGACTTGTAACGTGGCTAACCATTGAGTTTGCTTGCCGCAGGTGTGAATTCTAGGCTGACTTGCTAGCTAAGAGCGTTAACAAGTGCCGCAAGTTCTGTAACGACCCGAATTTGCTAATAAGGCTTAAGGGCCTTGATTAGTGTGCTTGGAGGGCATAATGTGAACTATGTGTGATTTTAATGAGTAAGATGCATGATTATGATTTAAAGCATGTTTTATGACTATATGAATACCTGAGATGCATGACTATGTGTATTAGTATGCATGTAGGCCCTGATTAGGTTAGAAGGGCATAATCGTAATTTTGGCCACTATGGGCATAACTTCTTTGATATATGTGATAATTGTCGAGACCACATTATTATGTGGATATATCTGTGATCTGTGACTCGAGACGATCCTAGTGAGCAAAGTAGCGAAAAAGTCATAGCGGGGATTTATACCCGGCTCGGAGTGAGATTAGGGGTATAAATGTGAATTTGTTGAGTATATCGGGATCTATTTTAATATCGAGGAATATAATTGGAGACTAGTTAGGTATCGAGAATTAAGCGGTAAATATTAGAGACACACGAGGAGTTAGGGGGAATTGGGGTGAAATGACTAAAATGCCCTTAAGTGGATTAAAGGGTTAGAAATAAAGGGGAGTACATTAAGGTCATTTGGATTTCTAAAGATGGGAATTACTGAGACTTTATGTTAGTGGAAATTGTAGAGAAGTGTAGAAGTCTGAAAGAGAGAAAAGAAGGAAAAGGAAGAAAAAGAAAGGGAGAAAGCAGAGATAGTTTGCTAAGGTTGGTTTATACTTCCTTCATCAGTTTCTTGAGAATTTTTGGAGCGAAGCTCAGAGGAGAGCTGGGATAGGCTGAGCATCAAGGATCCTAAGCTAGGTTTGAGGAATTGGCAGAGGTTTAGCAGGGACTCACCAACACTTGAGGTAAAATTCTACAAGTCTCTTCAGTACTGGTTTTGGTTCTTAGCTAAGATATTTAAGCTGAGTTTGATGGGAATTTTAGGAAAGTTGGAGCCAAGAGTTGAGGAAGAGCAAGCCAAGAAAGTCTAGGGGCAACTTGAGGTCGAAATTCCACCAAAGGTATAAATTCTAAGCTTCTAACTTTGTTGCTCAACTGGTTTCTGTTGAGTTTTAGTGTCTAGAAGTGGCTATGGTGAATTTTGAGTTTGGGGATGCATGTGCTTGAGTTCTAGGTATTTGGAGTGCTTGGGATGAGTGGAGTGTGTTTATAAGATTGTTTTTGAGTTTGGTAAAGGTTTGGAGAAGTTTTGGTTGAGGTTGGTTCGAGGAAATCGCAGGAAGGGAAAGCTGGTGTTGATCTGTCTGTGACTAGCGCTACAGCGCTAGCCTTTGGGCGCTGTAGCGCTAGGCCATGCATGCTGAGGGGATTTTTCTTCTATTTGTAGTGCTGTAGCGCTACCTTGTCTTCTGAAGGGGATTTTAGGGTTGTTTGCAAGGGTTTTTGACCAAGGGTTTGGGGTTTGTTTCCACCACCTTGTTTGGTGGAACTAGGACTTCCCGGGGGCTCGGGATTGGCCCCGAGGCTAGGTTTTGGACTTGAGGATTGATGATGACTTTGGCCTATGGTTTTGTTTAGGTGAGCGCTAGGGCTCGAGGGGGATCGTGCTCAAGGGGTCGAGGGATCAAAGCTAGCGAATTGAAAGGTAAGAAAACTGCACTCGGCTATATGGTTGTGATGGGACTAAGTGCTCCCGATACTTGTATTATGTCAATGATGGTATTACACCATGGGACATGTGATAGCGGCCTAAGGGTGTCGTACACAATATTTGCGCACAGGGCGCGGCTTGGCCACTGGTAGTCGAGGACAGCTTAACATTCACTGAGCTCGGTTTAAGCGGGCCGGAGTTAGTGGAATAATGGAGGGAGCGGCCTGAGGGCGCTAGCCCTAGTTATCATTTGTGAAATGTTATGTGATATGAGTTAATATGTTAGTATGTTGAATACTTGATTATACTGGATATTTATATGGTTGGGAATATGTGATGCAATATGAGATATTGATTTGTCTGTTGATTGCTTATGCTCTGTTGCTGTGTTTTCTTGCTGGGCCTTGGCTCATGGGTGCTACGTGGTGCAGATAAAGGCAAAGGCAAGCTGGACCAACCCTGAGGTGGAGAGCTGCGGGGTTGAATGTACATAGCTAGCTGTTCGATCACCATGGTCGAGGAGTGGGTCAGGACAGGGATTGTCTAACTGTTTGTTTTGCCTTAATATGGCTTGTTATTGTATATAAACCTTATGACTTTTGTAAACGGTCTTTAAACTTATTATTTTTGGGATCCCGTGTACACAGGAAATGTTTCCTAATTAAAATGTGGCTTTTGAGACCGAAACATTTTAACCCTAGTTCCTTTATGGTTTCAATGACACACTTTTAACTAAATGACTTGATTAGCAAGTCTAGCACATTGTAAACACACAGTGTAACGGTCTTGGCTATCCAGGGCGTTACACGTTCCGTCAATTCGAGTATCGAAGTTGGCGAGCCGTGATAGTTGGTATCAGAGATAAGTTTGAGAAAGCTTGGTGACCCTGCAGGATGGTGAGCAACACTCAAAGGATTGAAGCGCTGGAGAGGCGCGTTGGAGAGCTAGACGGCTTGGACGAAAGAGTCAGGGATCTTAGCTCTGTCAGGCTAGAACTGGAGATGACTAACGCACAAAACCGCATGGCTGTGTTGGAGCGAGATATGACCAATCTACTAGCCCACATAACTGCAATCGAGCAAAGGGAGAACCTTTCAAGCACATCCAATAGTCCTTAGAGGGAGGAACTTATTGAGGCAATGGAGCGAGCGGTGAAGGACCTACAAGAAGCATTAAATGACCTCGTAGAGAATTGTAGGGGGTCAGTTGAGGCATTGAAGGATGAGATGTTGGAGATCAACACCAAGCTGAACCTCACCACGAGGGCGGTTGGGAATCAGCCTGCAACTGAACCCATTGGCATGGAATATGGGAGAGTAAAAGTCCCTGAGCTGAGGCCCTACGGTGGGGCTAGAGATGCGAAGGACTTAGAGAACTTCCTCTTTGATATGGAGCATTACTTCAGAGCCGTGAGAGCTGAATCAAAAGATGGAAAGGTTGCCATGGCAACGATGTACGTGTCTGCAGATGCCAAAGTGTGGTGGAGGACGAAATAAGACGACATTCAGAATGGCATATGCACCATAGCAACATGGGAAGATCTAAAGAGAGAGTTGAAGATGCAGTTTCTCCCTAAAAATGTTGCCTACATAGCTCGACGCCAGTTGAGAGAGCTGAAGCACACTGGAACAATCCGAGAATACGTGAAGAAATTCTCTGGGTTGATGCTGGATATCAAAGACATGTCCGAAGTGGACAAACTCTTTGTGTTTTTAGAAGGCTGAAGCCTTGGGCAAAGCAAGAGTTTGAGAGACAACGAGTGGCTGACCTAGCCACTGCTCAAGCTGCTGCCGAACGACTGACTGATTACTCATCAGGGAACATTCAATCCAAGAAGACCAATCCGTCGACTAGTGGAAGTAATGTTGGGAGTAAAAAGTTTGGGAAGTCTTGGCAGAGCAAGAGTGGGGGAGGAGAGAAAAGGAGTGTGGAGTCTAACTCTCCTAGCAAAGGTAGTAACCCCCCGTTCAAGAAGCCTCTTACATGTTGGATCTGTACCGGACCTCATAAGTCGATAGAGTGTCCTCACAAATCCAAGATGAGTGCCCTCCAGGCGTCATTTGCCCAAGGGGAACAAACCAACGAAGAGGAGGAGGAGTATACGCACATGGGTGCCCTCCGGATGCTGAATGCTCTCAAGAAACACGGTGCGAAAGTGAAGAAGACCCTTGTAAAGGGACTAATGTATGTGGACACCACTCTAAACGGTAAAATGGCCGGAAGTGTGATGATCGACATGGGCGCCACTCACAACTTCATTTCAGAGATCGAAGCTAAAATTTTGGGACTGAAATGGGAGAAGGACCATGGCCGCATGAAAGCGGTTAACTCAGAAGCCTTGGCCACAACTGGCGTGGCTAAAAAGGTGAACATGAAGATCGGCTCGTGGGAGGGGCATACTGACTTGGTGGTCGTGCGAATGGATGAATTTGATGTGATATTGGGTGTGGACTTACTTACGGAAAAAGGGAGCCATTCCCATCCCAGCTACGGGAAGCTTACTCATAATGGGGGAGACACCTGCAGTGGTGCCTGCTAAAGTAAAGCAGCCCCCAGAAACCAAGTTGCTGTCAGCCTTACAATTGAAGAAGGGCGTGAGAAGACAAGAGCCCACGTATATTATCCTACCCACAGTATACGAGGATACGATGGATGAAGTCATCCCACCAGAAATTCGAATGGTCTTGAAGAAGTATGGGGATGTTATGCTGGATCAACTCCCCAGAGCCTTACCCACCTAGAAGAGGGATTGATCACCAGATTGAGCTGGTGCTGGGAGCTAAACCACCTGCAAAGGCGGCCTATAGGATGGCACCCCTTGAACTAGCAGAACTGAGGAAACAGTTGAAGGAATTACTAGAGGCAGGCTTCATCAGACCATCGAAGGCACCATTTGGTGCGCCCGTGCTATTTCAAAAGAAGCACGACGGGAGCTTGAGACTATGTATTGATTATCGGGCTCTCAATAAGGTGACAGTGCATAATACGTACCCCATCCCCTTGATCGCCGACTTATTCGACCAGTTGAGTGGAGCGAAATTCTTTACGAAACTGGACTTGAGATCAGGCTACTATCAAGTGCGGAAAGCAGAAGGGGATGAGCCGAAGACAACGTGTGTGACAAGATATGGAGCATTTGAGTTCCGAGTCATGCCATTTGGGTTGACAAATGCACCAGCCACATTCTGTACATTGATGAACCAAGTTTTCCAGGAATACCAAGACAAGTTCGTGGTAGTCTACTTGGATGAAATTGTGGTCTATAGCTCCACAATAGAAGAACATCAACGACACTTATCTCAAGTGTTTCGAAAATTGAGAGAGAACCAACTCTATGTGAAGCGAGGAAAGTTCTCCTTCGCACAAGAGAGAATTAAGTTCCTAGGTCACATAGTAGAACGTGGTCGGATCCGCATGGATCTAGAGAAGGTGCGGGCCATTCAAGAATGGAAGGCCCCCACCAATTTGAAGGAATTACGCTCTTTCCTCGGTTTAGCCAACTATTATCGAAGATTTGTGGAGGGCTATTCAAGAAGGGCGGCACCCTTGACCGAGTTGTTGAAGAAGGGTGTAACTTGGACGTGGAACGATAGGTGTGTCGAAGCATTTAAGAATCTGAAGGAAGCCATGATGCGAGATCCTGTCCTCGCCTTACCAAATGCCGGTAGGCCCTTCGAAGTGCAGAAAGACGCGTCTGATTACGCTTTGGGAGGGGTACTTGTACAAGAGGGCCACCCCGTAGCTTACGAAAGCCACAAACTTACGGAGGTAGAGAGGCGGTACACTGCACAAGAGAAGAAGCTTCTCACAGTAATTCATTGTCTACGAGTGTGGAGGCACTACTTGTTGGGGTCGAAGTTTGTGGTGAAAACAGATAATGTCGCGGTGAGTCATTTCCTCACCCAGCCAAAGCTTACTCCTAAACAAGCATGATGGAAGGAGTTCATAGCAGAATTTGACTTTCATTTCGAACATAAGGCGGGCCGTCTAAACCAGGAAACTGATGCCCTGAGTCGCAAAGCTGAGTTAACGGCTCTAAAATTGCTAGCAAATATGTCAGCTAGCATGGTGACCACTCCACTCCGAGAACGCATTAAGTAGAACGGGTGAAAGGCCCGGTCGTGAAGACCATCATGAATCTCACAAAAGAGGGGAAGACTCGCCAATTTTGGGTAGAAGACGATCTTTTGTGGGCCAAGGGTGGCCGCTTATATGTTCCAAAGACGGAAGATTTGCGGAGGACACTAATGAGTGAGTGTCACGACACCTTGTGGGCGGGTCATCCAGGGTGGCAGAGAACTCATGCCCTATTGAAGCAAGGGTACTACTGGCCACAAATGTGTGACGATATCGTGGAGTATACCAAGACCTGTCTCACCTGCCAGCAAGAAAAAGTGGAGAGACACAAGGCGCCAGGGTTGTTGGAACCTTTGTTAGTCCCAAACCGACCATGGGAGAGTGTGTCGCTTGACTTCATTACTAGTTTACCGAAGACAGGAGACTTGAGTGCGATCTTGGTGATCGTGGATAGATTTTCAAAGTATGCAACCTTCATACCGGTGTCGAAATATTGCTCGGCAGAAGAGACAACGCGACTTTTCTTCAAGTATGTAGTTAAGTATTGGGGAGTACCCCAAAATATAGTTAGTGATCGTGATGGAAGATTCACAGGGACCTTTTGGTCCGAGTTATTCAACCTTTAGGGGTCACAACTAAATATTTCCTCGAGCTACCATCCTCAGACAGACGAACATACTAAAAGATTCAATGGGATGCTGGAAGAGTACTTGCGGCATTTCGTTAGTGCCAACCAAAAGAATTGACCGCAACTAATAGACATAGCTCAATTTTGTTTCAACTCTCAGAAGAGTTCTTCGTCAAACAAGAGCGCTTTTGAAGTTGTTAACGGTCAGCATCCGCTGTTACCCCACACAGTGGATGAGTGTCTAGGAAGAAATCCGAGAGCCTTTAATTTCATGAAAGACTGGAAGAAAACCACCGAGATTGCCCGAGCCTATCTGGAGAAGACATCAAAGAGAATGAAGAAGAGGGTAGATCAGAAGAGACGACCGCTGGAATTCAACGCAGGCGACTTAGTGATGATCAAGCTAAGGTTCGAACAACTGAGATTCCGAGGGAATAAGGACATCAGACTCATCCGCAAATACGAGGGTCCTATTCCAGTCATCTCGAAAGTGGGCCTGACCTCCTACAAAGTCAGCTTACCAGAATGGATGAAGATACACCCGGTCTTACACGTCAGCAACCTCAAGTCATATCATGAAGATCCAGCGCGCAACCAGTCTACCAGAGAAGGAGTCAGCGTCAAGCCTTGAAGCAGCAGACAACCTGAAGAAATCCTAGTAGACTGGACCATGGTCGTGGACAGAAAGAAGAAGAAAGAGTTTCTGGTGAAGTGGAAAGGGCTCGGAGATGAAGAAATTTGCTGGGAAAGGGTGGAGGACTTGCACAAGCATACGCAGAAGATTGAAGATCAGCAAGGGGCAGGTTCGTCGAGGACGCCGAAGATTTAAGTGGGGGAGAGTGTGACGTGCTGCATCATGACACACCTCCAGGGGGCCATTTTGTATATATGAGCATGCCTTGGTGCTTGATCATTAGTCAAGTCTTGCACCAAGTAACCTCATGGGTAGGGGATGGCACTTTTGTAATTATGCATATGTCTCCCAGGTGAAAATCATATATGTTCATGGGAAGACTTCATTTCCTTAGAAAGCTCCTTAAGGGGGGGGGGGGGGGGTGACCTGGTGACTTAAGGAAGCACCATGGCCACTAGTAGATAAGGGATTAAGCTGTGTACTCCCTTGCCCTATCAAGGCCTTATATGAATAAAACGATGCTTTTCCATGTCCCTTTGTGTATGCTTTCTTTACGGTCTATGTGTTGCTTGTTTGTTACCTTCGTTGGGCCATTGCGTGCCACTTGACTATGTTGTATGCTTTGATTGTTGTGTGGGATGTTGTCTCTGGATAGCTTGCCTCGTGCTTGCTCCCGCTTTATAATTGCCCTTACTTGTGTGAGACTTGTAACGTGGCTAACCATTGAGTTTGCTTGTCGCAGGTGTGAATTCTAGGCTGACTTGCTAGCTAAGAGCACTAACAAGTGCCGCACGTTCCGTCAATTCGTTTGACTTGCTAGCTAAGAGCGCTAACAACTTGCTAGCTAAGAGCGCTAACAAGGCCCGTGACACGGTGCGCCCCTATTTTCAAGCCGCCCAAATGTTCTAAAGGGCCGTGGCTCAGCAAGAACAATGCCGCGACCCGACACCTCGAACCCAGAAAAATCCTCCATTTTCCTACCAAAACCAAGCCAATTTACCCCTCAAATCAATCTAACAATCCAATTCATTTATCACAGAAGTCCTAGAATAGTCTTAGCAACAAAACCTAACAACCTCTAGCTTTAAAAACTCATCAAACCCAAAATTCAATCTTCAACTTCAACACCTCAAAAGAACATGAAACCCACCCAATAATCACATAAGTAAATAACTAAAATCACAGTTTAATGCTTACCTTAGCTCTGCTTGAATACACAAATTGATACTGAACAATCTCCAAGTTTTAGAGCTCCAATTCCTAGATTGATCTTCAAAGTTATCCTTGGTATGACTTAGAGAAAAATGAGAGAAAAGAGGGTGCCTTGGGTCGGTTCACAAAGTTTTGAAAGCTTCCTTGGTTTTGTTTTATTTAACTTAAGTTTCTAAGGTTACCTCAAAGGCTCGGGGTACCAAAAACATTCCCAAGTGAAAAATGGTAAATTTTCCTAATATTTCCTCCTAAACGCTCTAACTTCAAATATATCTCCAAATATTTATTTTCACAACCCGATAACCCAGTAAAACGTCTATTGCCCGAAATACCCCTCGACTCACCCCGAGTCGGGTATTCAACCCCGTTGTGACTTTCAAGCTAACCGCTCCCTAGGACTGTCTCGGATCGTGCAACATAGATACATCACAAATATATCACAATATTCACATATATTACATTTATGCCCCCAACGGGATAAAATTACAAACATGCCCCTAATAACCAAACGGGGCCCACATGCATATTTAATTCACCTAAACATGCATCTCTAATCACATACTCATAAAAATTCACATATTATAATAATAAACCACTCATTGCCCTCTAGGC
This sequence comes from Humulus lupulus, assembly GCF_963169125.1. NCBI lineage: Eukaryota > Viridiplantae > Streptophyta > Magnoliopsida > Rosales > Cannabaceae > Humulus > Humulus lupulus. The sequence continues at coordinate 150,456,971 of NC_084800.1, read as the reverse complement.
ACACTAATCAAGGCCCTAAGCCTTATTAGCAGATTTGGGATGCTACAACTGTAACGACCCAAATTCACTAATAAGGCTTAAGGGTCCTGATTAGTGTGCCGGGAGGGCATAACTAGATTATATGTGGATTAAATGATTAAAAGCATGTTATATGACTGATTGAATATCTTTAATGTAACACCTTGGATAGCCAAGACCGTTACACAGTGTGATTATAAAGGTGCAAGACTCGCTAAACAAGTCATTTTAATCAAACGTGTCATTAATTGAGGTGTTCTAGGGTTAAAAGATATTTTGGCCTCAAAAGATATATTTCATAAAGTATAAACCATTTACAGCAGGGATCCCTGAAACCATTTAGTGTTTACAAATAGATTTACAAAAAACAAAAGTCAAAGACAACGTTGACCCTACTAAGGCAAAACAGGTGATTCCGGTCCTCCTGTCCCTGTAACCTCCTCAACTGTGGCGGTTGAGCGGCCTGACATGTAAATTCACCCTGCAGAGCTCTCCAGTCAGGACTGATCAATCCTGCCTTTGCCTTTACCTGCACCACGCAGCACCCGTGAGCTAAGGCTCAGCAAGAAAACAACATACACAACATAAACAATATTATCAAACAGACATTCCAATAAGCATGATCAGATATTCAATCCACAACGTATAAGCACACTTCAAGGTACAAGTAACCTCATCTATACTCAGATTATTCAACAATCTCACTAATCACATTCATAGCCAAATATAATAATCAATTAACACAAATACTAGGGTCGACACCTTAGGCCGCACCCTCTGTTTAACCCACTGACTCCGGCCCGCTTAAACCGAGCTCAATGCATAATAAGCTGTCCTCGGATACCAGTGTCCGAGCCGTGCCAATTGCACAAGTTAACCGTGGCACGCTTAGGCCGTTGGTTTACAATTTACATGGCATAATACCATTCTTTCAATCATATATATCAGGGAGTCCTTAGTCCTGTTCAAATATTCAATCGGGTGTAGTTTTCTTACCTTTAGCTTTGTACACTCTGATTTTCCAACGGGCTATTAGCGAGTTGAGATATGGCCTAATTATATTAGCCACGTGGATACCCCATGACCGAAGCTGCCGTCGTCAGGTCCTACCTCTTTAGCTCGAGGTAGCCAGGGGTTCGCCAAGATTACTCAAGGGCCGAGTCAGGACCATGAAGCCCGCAGATCGAGAAGGCATCCAGCTCAGGATACGAGCTGGATGTGGAAGCTATGACCTTTTATAAAGTCAACCACGCAATGTAAGCGTGCATATATCAGACATCACGTGTCTGATATATCCTTGAATTATCGGACACGCAGCATGAACGTGCGTATTCAGGCACCCACGACTGGGTTGGGCCGTGCGGCCCATTATCCCCCTTACCTGTTGATTAGACCACACTTCATTTGTCAGGTTTTAGGAATTAATCATGAATGTCACAGAGTGACATGACAGGTAAGAAGGTCATGGGATGACCCCCCTTACCAACTCCCAGGTGCCCTCTCCTATAAATATGGAGACCCTGGAAATTACAAAGGGTTGGATTCGATTATGTAACGAAATATCCTGTAAAGAATATCAGAAATATAGCAATAATATTGGCTGGTGGAGTAGAAGGATTTTAACCTTTGAACCACCTTAAAACGTAGTTGTGTCATCAGTCCACTAAAATATCATTTATCTATTCCGGTTCATTATTAAGCACTAACCTCTTCCTCTTATTTTCTTAATTACCTATTGGCGAAGAACCGCGTCAACAGTTTGGTGCTTTCTTTGAGAGCTAGTTAGATTGGTGCTATCGCAAACATCCAACTATGGTGACCACTGGATCAAGACACGGTAACGAGCCGGAACCACATGATGGACAGGAGGCTCATCATGCCGCCATCTCCGGTGAGCAAAATCCTGAAGTCCAGCAACGGCCGAGCAGGCAACCGATAGGCCAGGATGACACTGGAAGTTCGGCACCCCGGCCACCTAATCCGAACCCAGATTTTTACACGGCGGTAGAGATGGAGAACGCTCAGCTGAGGAGCCAACTGGCGAAAGTTAGTCAGCAGATTAAGGAGGTGTTGGTCCGGTTACCCCCTCTTACAACCGACGATAACGTCGAAAAGAGGCAAGGCGAGACTCGTAAGTCTCGCCGGGGTAATCGGTCTAGGCCTAGCTGCTCAGACAGACCTTCGACGTCCAACTCTATTCCCTCATCGCACCATCAAGAGGCAAACTTCGAAGAAATACCCAGAGCCGGACAACAGTATAGCCGCTCGGTCCGAACTTCAACTCCCAGCTCACTACCAGCCTAGAGCGCGCCCAGGAGGGCTCGAGGGAATTCTAGAAGGAGGTCCGGGGAGGGCTCACAGCACCAGTTTGTCCCTGCCAGCCATCCTGCGCCTCGTCCAGATCGCCAGACGTGGGGCCCGCAGGTTGGCACGGCCGAAAGGCCCCCACCTAACTTGATCCACCCTGACGGAACCAGGATTGCATCCCCGGTCAGGCATCCTCCGTCACCAATAAGATATCCATCTCCTCCTCATCCAATCCGAGATATTCCAGCTTATGGAAGCAGCAGGAAAAACCCGCCATCCGCAGGACCTTCTCGTAGTAGCAGGGCGCCCAGAGGGAGCCCGGATCCTCACCCCCAGAGGCGAACTCTGAGCTTCTCTAACGGGAGCTACTAGACCGGCAGTTGCCGGAGTGACCTTTCTGGCGGAGACCTGCGTCAACGCTTAAGCTCGGCGCAAAGTCCTCAAGCCACCCCAAGGGGCGACCTACGAGATCGCCTTAACTCTCATAGGGGGGACCTGGTAGGAAGTGGTAGCCATGCTCGCTCAGGGGGAGACCTGTCCGAGGTACGTAACGGCGGGAATGCGCCAAATAACCTATCTCAAGATAGGAGGGGCAATAACCCACCAAACGTATACAATGGATCCGGAGCTGTTGAACAGCCCCGGAGTAACCAAGGAAATCAGGACAAAACCCTGGAGCGCCTGGCTCAGATGGAGGAGCTAATGAGGAAGCTCCTGTCGGAGAAAGAGAAAGATGAATATGATTCGGGGGACGAGCTTGAGCTCTTCGCCCCTAGCATAGCAGAAACGGCATACCCACCCAGTTTCCTTATGCCGCACCTGTCCAAATTCAACGGAGACGAAGATCCGTCAGATCTTCTGGGGATGTTCAATACCCTGATGATGGCCCACAACATCAGCCCTGAGCTGAGGTGTCTGATATTTCCCTCCACACTGACTGGACCAGCCAGACAGTGGTTCAAGCAAAGCAAGAAACAATCAATCAGCTCCTGGAAAACTTTCTTTGCTGACTTCAAAAGGGCATCCCGAGCCTCCTAGGCTGCCCGCGTCAAGACTGACTCCCTGGCTAACGTGAGGCAACAACCCGACGAGCCTTTGAAGGCTTACTTGAGCAGGTTCGTGAACGTCGCTGCTCGGGCCAGAGACACAGATGATAGCTCCAAGATCATGGTTCTGAGAACTGGAATCCTCGTCGGAGGGGGACTCTTGAATGAAATACAAAGGATGGATAGGGCCCAAGGATGGATAGAAGGGAGTCAGTTTAGTAAACAAATTTCTGAATAGGGCCCAAGGATGGATCAACTTGGAGGAAGCACAAGCCTCAGCTGCAGGAACCAGCCAGGTCCCTCATTAGCCTGCTGGAGTGGGAACGAAGGTCGTGACAGCGGCCCAGAACGTTACACAGAATAACCAGTTCGGTGGAGGCAAAAGAAAGGGGAGCGGCGAGGGCAACCAGCATGGTCCAAAGAAGAATAAGTCCGTAGACAAATTTAGGCCAGTCTACGCGACTTATACAGAGCTCACCCACTCTAGGGAGAACATCTTCCTAGCGAACTCTGCTCGCCTCCCCTGGAAGAAGCCGGAGCCGTTAAAACACCAGAAAGGGAATTGAGACACCTCCAAGTTTTTCCGTTTCCACAACGACGTTGGCCACAATACTAATGATTGTAGGAATTTGAAAGATGAGATCAAAACTCTCATCAGAGTTGGTCCCTTGGCTTAGTACGCACGGAATAGGGTCCCAATAAGCCGGCTTGCTCCGAAAGTCCCGGCCAGTTAGCCCGGGTCTCGGGTCGATCAAGATGTCCCTCCTCCAGTGATAGAAGGAGATATATCCATAATCTCGGGAGGTCCGCATTTGGCCGGTATCAGCAGGGGTGCCCAAAAGAGGTACGTAAACGAACTCAAGGCGCACAATGGAGTGGAGTTCGTCCCAGAGCAGCATCTGCCAAAGCAACATCGATTGGAGAGGCAACCAGTCATTTTTACGGAAGAAGATGCTGGCCATGTTCAGTTCCCTCATAACGACCCCCTGGTTGTAGCAGTGTTGCTCGCTAATTGGAGGGTTAGGAGAGTGCTGATCGATAATGGGAGTTCGATAAACCTTCTATTCCAGTCCACACTGGAGAAGATGGGTTTGACTGTCGCCGAGCTGAAGGCGACCTCCATGATGCTGTATGGTTTTTCAGGAGAAGGATCAGCGGCTATAGGGACGATCGAGCTGGTGATCACCTTAGGATAGGGACCTCAGACAGTCTCAAAACTCCTCGAGTTCGTGGTCATCGACTGCCCCGCTGCATATAATGATATTTTAGGCCGACCCACACTTATAGATTTTGAAGCCATCACCTCTGTTCGCCATCTCGCGTTGAAATTCCCTTCTTCCACGGGGATATGCACGGTCTATGGCGATCAGTTGGCTGCCAGGGAATGCTACAACATTTCCATGAAGGGAAAATCGAAACCTGGGCAGCTAACGATGGCCATCCAAGGTGGAGGAGAGGAATCTCAGGAACCTTTAACTAATCTTGAGATTGAAAAACCTCAGAGCACCGAGGGGGAAAGTATCATCCTAAGTGAGGATATCGACCCCTGAATAGGCGAGGATAATTTTGAGCTCCAAGCTATTGAAGAGCTCGAGGAAGTAAACATCGATTCATAAAATCCTTCACGGATGGTCAAGCTCGCGAAAAACCTCTGTAGCAAGAGGAAAGCAGAGCTGATCAAGTTTCTGCAGGATAACCTGGATGTGTTTGCATGGTCACACGAGGACATGGTGGGAATCAGTCCAAATGTCATCATGCACACCCTTCATTTGGATAAGAGCATTCCTGCAAAATCCCAGAAGCAGAGGCGCCTAGGAACAACTCGGGCTGAGGCCTTAGAAGAAGTAGCTCGGCTCAAGAAATGCGGCCTTATCTGTGAAGCCAAGTTTCCGGTTTGGGTTGCCAACCCCGTGCTGGTCCCGAAGCCCAACGGGAAATGGCAGACCTACATCGACTTCTCCGACCTGAATAAAGCCTGCCCCAAAGATTGTTTTTCCTTGCCAAGGATTGATCAGTTGGTGGATGCCACGGTAGGGCACGAGCTCATGTCCTTTATGGACGCGTACTCAAGCTATAATCAGATCGCCATGAATCCAGTGGACCAGGAACACACCAGCTTCATGACCCCGACTAACGTCTATTGTTACAAGGTCATGCCATTCGGGCTGAAGAACGCCGGCGCTACATACCAGAGATTAGTGAATAGAATGTTCTCCAACCAGATCGGGAAGAACATGGAAGTTTACATTGATTACATGCTGGTCAAGTCAAAGACTGCCAGTAACCATGTTTCCGACCTGGAAGAATGCTTCAAGATACTTAGAGAATACGACATGAGGCTTAACCCTCAGTAGTGCACTTTCGGGGCCGCGTCTGGAAAATTCCTGGGTTTCATTGTCAACACTAGAGGAATCGAGGTGAACCCCGATAAGATCAGGTCATTGCTCGAGCTTCCCTCACACAGGTCGTGTAAAGACGTCCAAGGCCTGACAGGAAGGGTGGCAGCCCTAAATCGGTTTATTTCAAAATCCACCGACAAGTGCCTGCCATTCTACAACCTACTCCGAGGAAATAAGAAATTCGAATGGACAGAGGAGTGCGAAGGTGCTTTCCTCGACCTGAAGGCACATCTAGCCAAGCCGCCCGTATTTTCCAAAACAAAGGCGGGAGAGCCCCTTTTTCTCTACCTAGCTGTCACAGAGGATGAAACTAGTGCCGTATTGGTCCAAGAAGAAGACCGGGTTCAGAAACCGGTCTATTACATCAGCAAGAGACTTCTCGGGGCTGAATCCCGGTATCCGTTGATGGAGAAATTGGCGTTCTGTCTTATCACGGCCTCCCGAATGCTCAGGTCGTATTTCCAATCCCACTCAATACACGTCATGACCGATCAGCCTTTAACGCAGGTTTTGCAAAAACCTGAAGCATCGGGACGTCTGTTAAAGTGGGCTATCGAACTCAGTCAGTTCGAGATTTTGTACACCCCACGAACTGCTATAAAAAGTTAGGCCCTGGCCGATTTTGTAGCAGAGTGCACAGGATTCAGGGAGGATCCTGTGGAAGACTCACCCCAGGTCACCTCGGCCCAGATGTCTTGGAAGATCTTCGTGGACGGCTCATCCAATGAGAACGGCTCAGGGGCTGGGATCATTTTGATATCCCCAGAGGGACATAGATTCCACTCGGCGCTGAGATTCAGATTCAAGGCCTCCAACAACGAGGCCGAATACGAAGCTTTGCTGGTCGGGCTGAGGGTAGCCCAGGAGCTGAAGGCGAGCTCCGTCCAGTGCTTCAGCGACTCCCAGCTTGTGGTAAACCAGGTGCTAGGTGAATATCAAGCACGAGGAGCCAAGATGGCTGCTTACTTGGCTAAGGTAAAAGTCGAACTGTCCGCGTTTGGGCGGGGCTCAATCGAGCAGATACCTCGGGAGCAGAACGACAACGCAGATGCCCTCGCCAAGCTCGCTGCCTTCTGGGAGATGGAGATGCTGGGGTTAGTACCGGTGAAGTTCCTGGAAAAACCAAGTATAGAAGAGGTCGGGGCGGAGGTCAAGATGATTGACGCCAGACCGACCTGGATGACTCCCATCCTCGTGTACCTCACCAAAGGAAAGTTACCCGAAGGACGTAATGACGCACGGCGGGTACTGTACCAGGCTCCAAGGTATACAATGGTAGATGGGGTGCTATACCGACGTGGGCATTCCCTACCCCTCCTACGATGTGTTCTGCCAGGCGAAGCAAAAGCCATTCTGCAGGAAGTGCACGAAAGTTTTTGCGGGGATCACACTGGGGGGCAAAGCCTGGCCCTAAAAGTCTTAAGACAAGGGTATTACTGGCCCACTCTGTCGAAGGACTCGATCTCATACGTCAAAAAATGTGACAAGTGCCAGCGATTTGCCACAGTTGCCCATGCTCCCCCAGTCGAGCTGAGGATGATCTCGTCCCCATGGCCATTTGCGGTATAAGGAATCGACTTGGTTGGCGCCCTCCCTACTAGGAAGGGCGGGGTCCGCTACGCCGTGGTGGCTATCGGCTACTTCACGAAGTGGGCTGAGGCTGAACCTTTACCAACAATAACTTCCAAGATATTCCTCGACTTCGTGGTCAAGAGCATTATCTGCCGGTTCGGGCTACCGAAGAAAAGCGTATCCGACAATGGGACTCAGTTTGATAGTGACCTCTTCACTGAATTTTGTGAAAGGTACGAAATCGTGAAAAGTTTCTCCTCCGTGGCCTATCCTCAGGTGAACGGCGAGGTCAAAGCTGTCAATAAGATGCTAAAGGCGGGCCTTAAGAAAATACTAGACGGAGCCAAGGGGGTATGGCCAGAACAGCTCCCCCAGGTTCTGTGGGCATACCGGACCTCGCATTGGACTCCTACGGGTCATACTCCTTTCTCTCTGACTTTTGGGAGTGAGGCAGTCCTCCCTGTCGAGATTAAGGTATCGTCGCATCGAGTCCAGGCATATGACCAGGACTGCAACCACGAACTACTTGGCTCCTCCCTCGACCTGATTGATGAAAGATGAGAAGATTTGCAGCTTCAGCTCGCGCATTACCAGCAAAAAATCACTCGTTATTTCAACTCAAAGGTCAAAAAATGCGCCTTTAGCATTGGCGACCTGGTCCTCAGGAGGGTCTTCTTGGCCGGTAAGGATCCCAAAGATGGAGTATTGGGACCAAACTGGGAAGGGCCATATCGAATCACCGAGGTCATTAAGGAAGGAACTTACTAATTAGCGCGGCTCAATGGAGAAGCAGTCCCACGAACCTGGAACGCTATTCATTTGAAGAAATATTATCAGTAGCACCCTTGTAAGGCTTAAAAGCCATTTTCTTTTTTAAGCAATGAGAATTAAATCTTTGTTTATTATTGTGTATATTTGTGGGTATAATCTCAAGTAACCACGAAAGACCCTTTCCTAGACTTGGGGGGCATATGGTGCCTGGATATAACCAGGTCACCTTAAAGGCTTAGAAGTTGATTCAAATCGATTGATCGTTGTTTTTCTTAAAAAACACGAGATATTGATTAAGGATTAACGCGAACTAAGCTCCACCCTGGATATAACCAGGTCGATTCAAAACTTAGAAGTTAATTCAAATTGATTGATCGGTGTTTTTCTTAAAAAGCACAAGATATTAGTCAAGAATTAACACGAACTAAGTTTTCAAATTAACGTCCTGGATATAACCAGGTCCTAAAAACTTAGAAGTTAATTCAAATTGATTGATCGGTGTTTTTCTTAAAAAGCACAAGATATTAGTCAAGAATTAACATTAACTAAGTTTTCAAATTAACGTCCTGGATATAACCAGGTCCTAAAAACTTAGAAGTTAATTCACATTGATTAATCAGTGTTTTTCTTAAAAAGCACAAAATATTAGTCAAGAATTAACACGAACTAAGTATTTCAAAGTAATAACCAAAATGCGTGGAGGCAAAAGGAAATAAACTAATTAAAAGTTAAAATTGATAAAACCAATTGTCTCGAGGTGGAGAAACCTCATACAAAAGTTACAAAAAAAAATGATAATAACATATGGGTTCGAAAAAGAAAGGCCCTAGGCTCCACCGGGCTGCTCCGTTGAGGTCGCCGTCTCGCCCTCCTACTCGGCCACTGTGGAAGCCTCCACAGTCTCAAAGGGCGCCTCCTGCTGAAGACGAGCTTTAAACCCCTCTAGGAAGGGCTCCCAGATGTCTGCTCCCAGAAAGGAAAAATCGCCATCAGGGTTGAAAACTCAGCAGTGGTATAACATGTCCTCCATGGCGGAGCTGGAGCCCACCTTCTCTTTTTCAAGGGCGGCCTTGGCCTCGTTTTTTGCAGAGTCTAGCGCGGCCTGAGCAGTCTTGGCCTCCTCAAGTTCGGCCGTCGCAGAGGCTAGGGCGGCCTTGTTAGCCTCGGCCTCTTCCAGCTTGGGGCGGGACGCATCCAGCTCGGCCCGCGCGGCCGCCAAGGCATCCTTGGCCTCCTGTTCCTGCCTTTGGGCAGTCTTCAGGGTGGCCAAAGTAGTCTGCTGGGTGGCCAAAACTGCCTGATGCTCGCCCCTCATGTCCTCGAGGCGAGCCTTGGACCTAGATATGCTCCGGTGAAGAGCCAAGGCACCCTACAAAGCAAAGAGGCAACTGCCTTAGAAAAGAAAAAAAAGAAAAGAATGTGCGATGCATGATAACCAAAAGGGTACTAAATGTAAAGCCAACTTACCGTTAGAGCCATTCCCAGTGAAGACTCCATCACGCTCTCCGAGCTCCTTGTTTCGATCGCCCGCAGGTCCCTTTCGGTGGCGCCGTAGTAGTGGTCAACGGTGTAGGTCGCCGTCTCATACACCGTCCCCCGAAAGACGTCAGGAATTTTCTCCAGGGCCTAAGGATCCATCGGAATGCGCACCTCGGGGGGTGCGGTGGCCAAAATCCCTGGCTCCGCCCCCGTATCTTGAACAAAGGCCTGAGCTCGTGGAGGGGGCGGGGGCATCTTCTCCACTGGGCAGCTGAGGGCAACTGGGGGGTACCTTGGCCTGGGAAGCTGGGGGCTGGTCTTTCCCCTTTGCAGGGAACTTGGTCGGGGTCCCAGCGGCTTTCTTCGCCACCTGGAGCTTCTTCATTTTGGGCCCAAAGGCCCCAACAGTGGAGTTCCCTCCGACAAACATAGCTCGCAGGTCTCTGCTCCCGGGCTGAGACATTTCCTCTGGCAAAACAAAGACAACATTAATATACAAGTAAGCATGTATGAAAGAACAAAAATAAAGGGGAAAAAGCGAAACTCAAGTATATATATTGAAAGGAATTCTACCCCCCGAGCTAGAAGAGGAATCTATGGTCACGACCATCGGCCCCGGAGCTTCTGCGGGGGAATCTAAGACAATGACTTCGTGGGCTGGTACGGGTTCTGGGTCCGAAACTGGCTCCGGACTAGACTCTTCTACGTACTGCCTAAGACCCGGAGCTACGATACCCTCCCGGAGCGAGGGTCACGACTGAAGATTGGTCCCATACTCCTCAAATAAGGTCGACCTAAAGGCTAAAGTGTTGTCTACGACTACAGTACCCCTAGGATGGCTACTCTCGTAATCCAGCACGAGCCAGTCGACACATTGGAGTAGGGTTATGTTGAGGTCGGGGTTGTTTCGATGGTGTTGGACGGGCTGATTGGGATTAAACCTAGCTAGCCGAGGATCGGCGGTGGCCCTATCTAAGCCCCTGAACATGTAAGAATTACCTTGTCCAGAGGGACCTGCGGGTGCTCAGGACTGGATCCTCTCCTCGCCCGTTCTTTGGGCGACCTCCAGCGCCCGCTTCCTCCCCCTCCTCACGAGGGGCAGCTCGTCCTCCTCGTCCTCATCCTCATCCTCTCCTTCCCCCACGACCTCCTCCTCGGGGATGGGCCTCATCTTGCGAGCTGGGGGAAGCCCCCGGGGCCTCCTAAGGGCCAAAGTCTAGCCTGGAGAGATCAGCTTGCATGCCAGCATTGTCTCGTCTGTCACGAGCTGGCGATAGTCCTTTTCACTGGGGGGCAAGCCCGCCAATGTCTCGTACTGACACTCGAGGATCACAGACTTATCTGTCCTCGCCAAAATGGCTGCAGAATTGTTCCAAGTCAGAAACTAATAAAAGAGAGCTAGTCGATACTTAACTTACGAGCTAAGGGTAAAAGGTACTTACGAGGATGGTTGAGTAGTGCAGTTCACAGTTGCAAAACCCCTTGGACATAAAGAACTGGTCTTTGAAGTCGTTGGGGTGGCTGGGCAGCTCGATGACCGTAGCCATATTTGGAAATCGGGTCAAGTAATAGAACCCGTTGCCTCGCCCCCACTGCTTCGGGCTGGCCTTGAGGCAGAAAAAATATAGGATATCTGCCGGAGTGGGGACCTCCCACTCCTGTTTCAAGAACAGATATCTTAACCCCGCCAACAAACGATAGGAGTTGGGGGGGAGCTGGAAAGGAGCCAACCTCATGTAGTTGAGGAAGTCGGTGAAGTATTGGTCCAGCGGGAGGAAAGCCCCAGCCTTGAAGTGCTCGTCACTCCAGGCTGCGAACTCCTTGTCGAGCGGCGCGCAGCTCCGCTCACCTTCTGCGGGAGGTCGGGCGATCAGGGCGCCCCTCCCTAGTTTGATGTTGTGGGAAAGGAATATTTTATTCACTTTCCCCTGGTCAGTGATCTTCAAGACGATCCTCTCAGCCTCGAAGAAAGCATCGGGCGCCACCTCGAGCTCCCACTCCACAGCTGGCCCGAAGGCGGGGATTGGGGAGTCTGTCATCACCTCCTTTCCTTTGGACTGTTGGGAGGACGAGCTGCCTGTGGTCTTCTTGGGAGCGTTCTTCTTGGGTCCCATCTGGTCGCCTAGCGAACAAAAGAATAAATTTCAGAAAAGGCGACCTAAGCACAAGGGAGAATCAAAAGAGGTGTTTCCTTTGCACGGGCTAAGGTAATCTCAGCCCGTGGAGAGTGAGACCATGCAGTTCTATGAACACGTGCCTGTGCTCCCAACAGATCCCCGATTACTCAGAATTCGTGTGTCAGGAGGGTTAGAATAAACATTTGCCTTGGAAGGAAAGTTTCAGTAGGCAAGAGGTGCAAAACCGCTTGTGAAGCGTGTCTCCTAAGCTACCCGGTTTTGCACCCAAAGTACTGGATATTTACCAAAAATCCTACCCAGAAGATTTCCCCAGAAAATGCACCCTATAAACCATGCTCCTAAATGGTTTTCTTCTACAAGCGATACCCTAACCTAAAAGCTTTCTCCCTTCATACCCACAAAAAAAAACCAACAAAACCTTGCATGCAGCTACAGGAATTATTTACCTAGGCTATAGTGAAAAAGAAATTCAAAACATGCACAGTAAGGAAACTTACGGAGTATTCTGGTTGAGAAGGAGACGAAGGGGTCGTCTGGGTTGGGGCCTCGTCGGAGTAGCTGATTCCAAAGCCTCAGGGGAGCCCTTTCACCTGAACTTCTGGAATGCTGGGAATGGTAACCGGAAGAAAAAGAGGGTTTCTTGAGGGTGAGAAGAGAGAAGAAGAAGGGAGATTCAGAAAATTTTCAAATGAACGGGTGGCCCATGCGTAAGGTGGCCACCCCTTTTATATACGTGAAAGGCCACATGAGGAGGGCTGTTGGATTGCCCTGATGTGGGATTCGAGGCTCTCCACTCGAAAGGCGAAACGACGGCTATGATAGGCTAGGCCATTTAATGCGGTTCTCGGAAGACGTACCGTCACTAACCACGATGTTCCACGTATTCGGCGCCTGCGTAAAAGGTGGAATATGGAGAGTCCATGGAGAAGCCTAAAAGCCCCTACTGTGGCCCTGCACAACGTCGTGCACCACGAACAGGGGCTTGGGGGGCAAATGTACGCCCTGATTTTCCAACGGGCTATTAGCGAGTTGAGATATGGCCTAATTATATTAGCCACGTGGATACCCCAATTCTTGTTTAGGCTTTTCATCACCAATTCTTGTGGTTTCTTGGAGCTAAAACTCAGAGAGAGTTTGGGCAGGAGCTTGAGGCTAGGATACCAGCCTGGGCGTGAGGAATTGGCAGGGGATACTCATCATTTGAGGTAAGGTCTTGAGGTTGTAACCCAGTTTCTAGCTCTTAGTATTGATATGGATTTTGAGCTGAGCTTTGATGGGGAATTCTAGGGAGTTAAGGCTGAAGCTTTGAGGAGGTGAAGGCTAAGCTAGTGTGGAGGATAACCTAGGTTGAGCTCATCCATCAAAGGTAAGAAACTCTAGTTTGAGTTATGTGATTTCAGTTGGTTTCTGTTGAGTTTTGAGCTCTAGGTTCAGCCATGGTGAATTTTGTGTTTTGGGGTGCATGTGATTGAATTTATTGTGGTTGGGTCATTTGGGGTGAGTTGGAGATGTTGGTAGGCATGTTTTTATGTTTGGTTGAATTTTTGCAGAGTTTTGGTAAGGTTTGTCTCGGGGAAAATCAAAGGAAGAAAATGCAGGGTTTGTTGTGCTATGACTAGCATTGTAGCGCTAGCCTTTGGGCGCTACAGCGCAAGGCTTTGTGGTCTGGGGTGTTTTTGGCTCTGGTTGTAGTGCTGTAGCGCCCAATTTAGGCGCTGTAGCGTTACCCTGTTCCCAGAAAATGGTTTTTAGGTTATTTCTTGGGGATTTTGCCCGAGGGCTCGGGGTTTGATTCCACCACCCCGTTTGGTGATATTAGGGCTTCCCGAGGGCTCGGGATTGGTCCCGAGGCTAAGTTTTGGATTCGAGGTTTGGTGATGATTTTGATCTATGGCTGTGACTAGGTGTACGCTAGGGCTCGGACGGGATCGTGCTTGAGGATCAAATGGAACAAAGCTAGCGAAATCTAAAGGTAAGAAAATTGCACCCGGATATATGTTTGTGATGGGACTAAGAGCTCCCTATATCTGTATAATGTCATAGATGGTATTATGCCACGGGACATGTGATAAACGACCTAAGGGTGCCGTAAATTATACTTGTGCACAGGGCGCGGCTCGGCCACTGGTAGCTGAGGACAGCTTAATATTCACTGAGCTCGGTTTAAGCGTGCCGGAGTTAGTGGGATAAATAGAGGGTGCGGCCTAAGGGCGTTAACCCTGGTAATCATATGTGAAATTATTACTGATATGAAATGATATACTTGGTATGCTGAATACTTGAATAACATTAATTGTTGGACTGTTGTGTGCATGTTTATACTGTATGAGTTATCCAGTTGTTTGCTTGATAATTATGCTCTGTTATTGTGTTTTCTTGCTGGGCCTTGGCTCACGGGTGCTACGTGGTGCAAGTAAAGGCAAAGGCAAGTTGGAACAATCCTGAGATGGAGAGCTGCGAGGCTGAATGTACATAGTCAGCTGATCGGCCACCGCGGCCGAGGAGTGACACAGAATGAGAAAAGCTTAATTGACTATTTTGCCTTAGAGTGGCTAATAACTGTATTTTAATCCCAAAATTTTGTAGACTGTCTTTAACTTTACTACCTTTGGGATCCCATGTAAGGAAAAATGTTTGTTTATAAGAAATGAAGCTTTTGAGACCAAAATCTTTTAACCCTAGTTCAAGTGTAGTTTCAGCGACACATTTCAAAATTAAATGACTTGATTAACAAGTCTTGCACTTTAATAAGCACACAGTGTAATGGTCTTGGCTATCCAGGGCGTTACAAATTGGTATCAGAGCATCCTAGGTTTAAGGATTCCTAAAGACTGGCTAGAGTTGGTGAAAGACTAGGATTGTGATATTCTTTACCATTCGGGGAAAGCCAACGTAGTGGAGGATGCATTGAGCCAGAGAGGCCCGTGTCAGTTATATAGTTCCACCCAGATCTCGAGAGAGTTAGTTGATGAGATGGTCAGAGTGGGGATAGTATTGGTGGTGGGTCAGTTGGCCAATATTACTCTGTAGTCGACTCTGCTAGAGTGGATTAAAGAATGGAAATTGTTAGACGCTCAGTTACAGGAAGTTAGAGAGAATTTCTTAGCGGGAGTAGCTAAGGACTATTCCATTACTGAGGTTGGTTTACTTTGGTATCAGGGGCAGATTTGTGTTCCGAATGATGAGGGGATCAAACGAGAGATATTGGATGAGTCTCATATGATGCCGTACTCACTTCATCCGAGTACCACGAAAATGTACCAGGATCTACGGATGTTATATTGGTGGATCAGGATGAAGAAGTATGTGGTGGAGTACGTAGCCAGATGCTTAACCTGTCAACAGGTGAAAGCTGAGCATCGGCAACCAGTAGGGTTGCTTTAACCTTTGGGTATTCCTGAGTGGAAATGGGAGGACATTACGATGGATTTTGTGGGAGGTTTACCCATAATTGTAGGGCTTTATGAATCGGTGTGGGTGATAGTGGACAGATACACCAAGTCAGCCCATTTTCTTCCAGTGAAGTCGACATATACTGTGGACCAATATGCAGAGTTGTATGTAAGGGGGATCGTACGTCTCCATGGGGTTCGTAAGTCTATAGTTTCAGACCGGGATCCTATCTTTACCTCCAAGTTTTGGGGTAGTTTTCAGAAGGCTATGGGAACTCAGTTGAAGTTTAGCACATCAATTCATCCTCAGACTGATGGGCAGTCTGAGAGGACGATTCAGGTGTTGGAGGATATGCTCAGAGCATGTGTGATTGACTTTGAGGGATCATGGAGTAAGTATCTCCCGTTGATTGAATTTTCTAATAATAATAGTTACCAATCAACGATTGGAGTGGCTCCCTACGAGATGTTATATGGAAGGAAGTGTAGATCACCCATTCATTGGGATAAGATGGGTGAGAGGAAGTATTTGGGGCCAGATATGGTTCAGAAGACAAGTAAAGCTATAGAGAAGATCCGAGCTAGGATGCTCGCCTCTCAGAGCAGACAGAAAAGCTATGCTGATTCCAAGCGTAGGGACGTGGAGTTCCAGGTTGGGGACCACGTGTTTCTTCGGGTTTCACCATTGTGAGGGGTGAAGAGATTTGGAAAGAAGGCAAGCTAAGCCCTAGGTTCATTGGACCTTTTGAGATCCTGGAAAGGATCGTTCAGGTGGCTTACAGGTTAGCCTTGCCACCATCGTTGTCAGGAGTCCATGACGTATTCCATGTTTCTATGCCTTGGAAGTACGTCTCAGATTTGACACATTTGTTGAGGTATGAAGACTTGGAATTACAGACAGATTTGGCTTATGAGGAGCAACCGGTTTAGATTTTAGATCAAAAAGATAAAGTACTACGGAATAAGACGATTCCTCTTGTTAAAGTTTTGTGGAGGAATAGTAGGGTCGAAGAGGCGACCTGGGAGCTTGAGACAGCGATGCGGGATCAGTATCCCGAGTTATTCAGGTAAATTTCGAGGACAAAATTCTCATGAGGAGGGGATAGTTGTAATGACCCAAATTCACTAATAAGGCTTAAGGGCCCTGATTAGTGTGCCGGGAGGGCATAAATGGATTATATGTGAATTAAATGATTAAAAGCATGTTATATGACTAATTGAATATCCGTGATGCATGACTATGTGTATTAGTATGCATGTAGGCCCTGACTAGGTTAGAAGGGCATATTCGTAATTTTGGCCCGTTGAGAGCATAACTGTATATATTTGTGATAAATTGTTGAGACCACATTATTATGTGGATATATTCGTGATCTGTGACTCGAGGCGATCCTAGTGAGCGGTTTAGCGAAAAAGTCACGACAAGGATTTATACCCGGCTCGGGTCGAGCCTGGGGGTATTTCTGGGAATTTAGAGAATATATTGGAGTCTATTTTGATATTGGGGAATGTAATTGGTGATTAGTAAGGTGTCGGGAAGTAAGCGGTAAATATTAGAGACATTCGAGGAATTAGCGGGAATTGGGTGTAATGACCAAAATCCCCCTAGGAGGTTTAAAAGCTTAGTTATAAAGGGGAGGGAAAATTGGTCATTTGGATTATAAGAGATGAGTATTACTAGACTTTATACCTTAGTGGAGTGTGTAGAAGGCAGTAGAGGTCCGAAGAAAAGAAAAGAAAGAAAAGAAAGAGAAAAGAAGGAAGGGAAAAGCATGGGTTTTCTCTCAACGGTTTAGGCGTTTCATCACCAATTCTTGTGGTTTCTTGGAGCTAAAACTCAGAGAGAGTTTGGGCAGGAGCTTGAGGCTAGGATTGCTGGCCTGGGCATGAGGAATTGACAGGGGATACTCATCATTTGAGGTAAGGTCTTGAGGTTGTAACCCAGTTTCTAGCTCTTAGTATTGATATGGATTTCGAGCTGAGCTTTGATGGGGAATTCTTGGGAAATGAGGCTGAAGCTTTGAGGAGGTGAAGGCTAAGCTAGTGTGGAGGATAGCCTAGGTTGAGCTCATCCATCAAAGGTAAGAAACTCTGGTTTAAGTTCTATGATTTCAGTTGGTTTCTGTTGAGTTTTGAGCTCTAGGTTCAGCCATGGTGAATTTTGTGTTTTGGGGTGCATGTGATTGAATTTCTTGTGGTTGGGTCATTTGGGGTGAGTTGGAGATGTTGGTAGGCTTGTTTTTATGTTTTGTTGAAGTTTGGAAGAGTTTTGGTAAGGTTCGGCACGGGAAAATCGAAGGAAGAAAATGTAGGGTTTGCTGTGCTGTGACTAGCGCTAGCCTTTGGGCGTTATAGCGCTAGGCTTTGTGGTCTGGGGCATTTTTGTCTCTGGTTGTAGCACTGTAGCCCCCACTTTAGGGCGCTGTAGCGCTACCCTGTTCCCAGAAAGGAGTTTTCAGGTTATTTCTTAGGGTTTTTGCCCGGGGGCTTGGGGTTTGATTCCACCACCCCGTTTGGTGGAATTAGGGCTTCCCGAGGGCTCGAGATTGGTCTCGAGGCTAGGTTTTGGATTCGAGGTTTGGTGATGATTTTGATCTATGGCTGTGACTAGGTGTACGCTAGGGCTCAGACAGGATCGTGCTTGAGGATCAAATTGAACAAAGCTAGCAAAATCTAAAGGTAAGAAAATTGCACCCGGATATGTGTTTGGGATGGGACTGAGAGCTCCCTATATCTGTATAATGTCATAGATGGTATTATGCCATGGGACATGTGATAAACGGCCTAAGGGTGCCGTAAATTATACTTGCGTACAGGGCGCGACTCGACCACTGGTAGCTGAGGACAGTTTAATATTCGCTAAGCTCGGTTTAAGCGGGCCGGAGTCAATGGGATAAATAGAGGATGCGACCTAAGGGCGTTTGTAACGACCCAAATTCGCTAATAAGGCTTAAGGGCCTTGATTAGTGTGCCAGGAGGGCAGGTTGGGATTTATGTGTGGTTTTAGGAATTAAATGCATGATTATGATTTAAAGCATGTTATGTGACTATTTGATTATTTGATTATTTGAGATGCATGACTATGTATATTAGTATGCATGTAGGCCCGGATTGTGTTTGAAGGGCATAATTGTAATTTTGGCCATGTTGGGCATAACTGTATTAATATGTGATGATTGTTGAGACCACAGTGGTATGTGGGTATTTCCGTGATTGGTAACTTTCGGCACGAGGCGATCCTAGAGCTGAATAGCGGGGAAAGTCACAACGGGGCATTATAATTGACTTTGGGCAAGTCAAGGAGTATTTTTGATATTGGGTTATGAAAATAAATAATTGGAGATATATTTGAGGTTAGGATGTCTAGGCGGGAATACTGGGGGATTTTACCATTTTTGCCTCGGGGATATTTTGGTACCCCGAACCTTGAGGTAACCAACTTAAGTTATAAAAACAAAACAAATAAACCATTTGGAGACTTAGAGAAACCGACCTAGCCTCCACCCTCTCCTCTTCTTCTTTCTTTCCTCTTTCTTTCATGAAATCCACAGAAATCTTAGGAGAAATCAAGCTTGAATTTCTGAAAATTGATGGTGGGATTTGGAGGTTTAGCTCAAGAGTTAACCAAGAACAAATCAGGGTAAAGGTAAGCAATTAATTCTTTTTCTCAAGTTAAATTTCTGAGATTTTGTTGGGTTGTGAATGTTTATGGGTTTTTGATATTCAAGGTGGAGTTTGAGGCTTGAAACTTTGAAGATAGGTCATGGGATCCTTTGGGAAACGATTCTACAACGGAGGTAAGGTTTAAATTAAAGTTTGATGGTTGAAATTGAGAATTTCTATGGTTGGTTTTGAGTTTTAGGTTTGAAATTTCAGAAATTTGGAATTTGGATCTTGGTGAGTGTTAGGTTGGATTTTTGGTGGAATTGTGTTGTTTAAACCATCCTAATGTTGTGATTATTAATTGGTTTTGAATTGGGAGCTTTGGGATGGCTTTAGGTGAGATTTTAAGCTTGAAAATGGTGGGTTTTTCTGGGTTCGAAGGGTCGGGCCGCGGCATAGTTCTTGGAGGGCCGCGGCCCTTGAAGGCTAAGTTGTGCTGAGGATGGAGGGCGGGCCGCGGCCCTTACCTGTTTCTGGGCGTTTTTGTGGCCCTGTTTGGGGGCCATGCCGCGGCATGGTTGGGCCATGCCGGGGCGCTTAAGGAATTTTGGGATTTTGAGAATTTGGGCTTGGGAATTTAACCTAGGGTGCTCGGGGTTGAGTCTTTTACAATGTTTGGTGAATTTCAACGTTCCGAGTACTAGAACTTGGTTTAGAAACTCATTGGAGATTAATCTTATTGGTATCCATTATCTTGGTTGTGACTAGGTGTTAAGCTAGTGCTCGGGAAGTGGATCGTGCTCGGGGGCCGTCATTTTTCTATTTAAAGCATTTGGAATTAAGGTAAGAAAACTATAACACCCGAGGTTAGGGCATGGCCCCAGATTGTATTATGTGCAAATGTTTAAACCTTAAATGAATCATGATGTGTGTGAATGATTATTTCGAATGTACTATATGTGTGATTATGATGAAATGAGCGGCAAGGGCCGAGTACGGCGTAAGACGGGGCGGCCGTGGGCCGAAAGTAACACCTAGCGCATGGGATGCTATAATCAGGGCGGGGCCCGGTGGATTCATGTGTTATGCTATAATCAGGGCGGGGCCCGGTGGATACATGTGTTTGCTTAGTCTAATGGTTGACTTGTTTATCTGTGGATTATCTGTTATGATAAAACTGTATACATTGCATATGTTATGTTCTGCATGGGTTTTCTTGCTGGGCTTCGGCTCACGGGTGCTCCGTGTTGCAGGTAGGGCAAAGACCGAGTCAACCAACCATGAGTACGGAGAGCGTGAAGCGACGCGTACATGTTTGGCCTGCCCGACTGCTTTGGTTGGGGGTTTATTTGAAAATGGCTGTAATAATCTATGATTTTATGATTTATCAACTGTAAACTTATTTCAAGATGTAAATAGTTTTCAAACCTTATTTTTGGGATCCCAAAGGTTTAATACTAGCAGTTTTAAATGAAACGACGCATTTTCTAAGATTACAGCCTTAAAGTTTAATTAGTCACACTTTTGTCTCAAAACCTCGGTTAGCGAGTTCTTTGCACACTGTTTTCTCTTAAAAATCACTTAGTAACGGCTCTAAGGAAGTAGGGCGTTACAGCGTTAACCCTGGTTATCATATGTGAAATGATTATTGATATGAAATGATATACTTGGTATGCTGAATACTTGAATAACATGAATAATTGGACTGTTGAGTGCATGTTTATACTGTATGAGTTATCCAATTGTTTGCTTGATAGTTATGCTCTGTTATTGGGTTTTCTTGCTGGGCCTTGGCTCACGGGTGCTACGTGGTGCAGGTAAAGGCAAAGGCAAAGGCAAAGGCAAAGGCAAAGGCAAAGGCAAAGGCAAGTTGGACCAATCCTGAGATGGAGAGCCGCAGGGCTGAATGTACATAGTCAGCTGATTGGCCGCCACGGCCGAGGAGTGACACAGGACGAGAAAAGCTTAATTGACTATTTTGCCTTAGAGTGGCTAATAACTGTATTTTAATCCCAAAATTTTGTAGATTGTTTTTAACTTTACTACCTTTGGTATCCCATGTAAGGAAAATGTTTGTTTATAAGTAATGAAGCTTTTGAGACCAAAATCTTTTAACCCTAGTTCAACTGTAGTTTCAGCGACACATTTCAAAATTAAATGACTTGATTAGCAAGTCTTGCACTTTAATAAGCACACAGTGTAACGGTCTTGGCTATCCAGGGCGTTACAACAACTATCCCCTCCTTACAGAAATTTCATCCTCGAAATTACCTGAACAACTTGGGATACCGCTCTCGCATCTCTGATTCAAGTTCCCATGTCGCCTCCTCAATCTTGCTGTTCCTCCACAACACTTTCACCAAGGCGATGGTCTTGCTCCGCAATACTTTATCCTTTCGGTCGAGAACCTGAACCGACTTCTCCTCATAAGATAAGTCCTGGTCCAGCTACAGATTCTCATAACTCAAAACATGCGTCGAATCTAATACATACTTCCGGAGCATAGACACATGAAAAACATCATGAACCCCTGATAAGGCTGGAGGCATCGCCAACCTATAAGCTACCTCTCCAACCCATTCCAGAATCTCAAAGGGGCTAATAAACCTAGGGCTTAGCTTGCCCCGAACACTAAACTGTTTCACTCCCCTCAAAGGTGAAACCCTAAGGAACACGTGGTCACTGACCTGAAACTCTACGCTTCTGCGTCTCAAGTTTGAGTAACTCTTGTGGCAACTCTGGGAGGCGAGAATTCGAGCTCTAATCTTGTCAATAGCCTCATTGGTCCTCTGAACCATCTCAGGACCCAAATATCTCCTCTCACCCATCTCATCCCAATGGATAGGTGATCTGCACTTCCTCCCATAAAGCATCTCATATGGAGCCACTCTGATAGTCGCCTGATAACTGTTATTGTACGAGAACTCAATTAAAGGGAGATACTTGCTCCAAGATCCCCCAAAATCTAGTACACAGGCTCGTAGCATGTCCTCCAGTATCTGAATCGTGCTCTCAGACTGTCCATTTGTCTGAGGATGATAAGCAGTACTAAACTGTAACTGCGTGCCCATAGCCTTCTGTAGACTCTCCCAAAACTTTGAGGTGAAGGTGGGGTCCCTGTCGGATACTATCAACCTTGGAGCCCCATGAAGTAGAACAATTTCCTTCACATATAACTCGACATACTGCTCCATAGTATAAGTCGTCCTGACAGGTAAAAAGTTGGCGGACTTGGTATACCTATCCACAATTACCCACACCGAATCATGCCCAACGATCTTCGGCAAACCAACCACGAAGTCCATGGCGATATCTTCCCACTTCCACTCTGGAATCCCTAGAGGCTGCAATAACCCTGCCGGCCTCTGAAGTTCAGCCTTTACCTGCTGACAAGTTAAGGACTTGGCCACATAATCCACCACATCCATCTTCATTGACGATCACCAATACAAGGATCTCAAATCTTGGTACATCTTCATTTTACCTGGTTGTAAAGAATAGGGAGTGGTATGAGACTCATTCAAAATCTCTTGCCGGATATCAGAATCCATTGGAGCACAGATCTGACCCTTGTACTTCAATAATCCCATCTCCGAGATAGAAAAGTCCTTAGCCGCTCCGACTAAGACATTTTATCTATGCCCTTTCAACTGGTAATCCTTCCCTTGTGCCTCCTTGATCCTCTCAATGAGTGTAGAATGAAGAGTGACGTTGGCTAACCGAAAAACCACCAACTCTATACCCGCTCTAGTCATCTCCTCCGCTAGCCTATCAGATATATGTCTCGAATTGAACAACTATCCTGGGCCTTTCCGACTCAATGCATCAGCCACTACATTAGCCTTCTCAGGATGGTATAGGATATCACAATCAAAATCCTTAACCAACTCTAGCCACTGTCTCCGGCGCATATTCAGATCCTTCTGAGTAAAGAAGTACTTCAAACTCTTATGGTCGATGTATATCTCGCAGTTCTCACCATATAAATAATGTCTCCAAATCTTAAGTGAGAATACCACCGCTGCAAACTCCAGATCAAGCGTGGGATATCTTTGCTCATACTCCTTTAACTATCTCGATGCGTAGGCTATCACCTTACCAGATTGCATAAGCACACACCCTAAACCCTTTCTGAAAGCATCATAATAAACCACAAACTTCTCATTATCTGTTGGCAGACTCAACACTGGCGCGATGATCAGTCGCTGCTTCAACTCCTTAAAACTGTTCTCACATCTGTCTGTCCAAACATACTTTGTCTTCTTCTTTGTCAATTATGTCAATGGTGTAGCTATCCTGGAGAACCCCTCAACAAACCGCCGATAATACCCTGCCAATCCCAAAAAACTCCTAACTTTAGGAACGCTGCTCGGTCTAGGCCAATCTCTCACTGCCTCATTCTTACTTGGGTCAACCAGAATCCATTCCTTACTAATGATATGGCCCAAAAATGTAACTTTCGGTAACCAAAACTCGCACTTGCTGAACTTAGCATATAACCTATTCTCCCTCAACCCCTGCAATACCAAATGTAGATGCTGCTTATGCTCTGTCTCTGAGTGAGAGTGCACCAAAATGTCGTCGATAAATACAATTACAAACTTGTCTAAGTAGTCCTTGAAAACCATGTTCATCATATCCATAAAAACTACTGGGGCATTGGTTAATCCAAAGGACATAACCAGGAATTCATAGTGTCCATACCTTGTGCGGAAAGCGATCTTTGGTATGTCCTCTTCTTTGATCCTTAACTGATGGTAACCTGACCGGAGATCAATCTTGGAAAACACTGTAATGCCCTGGATAGCCAGGACCGCTACACTGTGTATTTATAAAGGTGCAGGACTTGCTAATCAAGTCATTTAGTCAAAACGTGTCACTAAAACCATAAATGTGCTAGGGTTAAAATGGTTTTGGTCTCAAAAGTTACATTTCATATATTTAAACAGATTTACATATGGGATCCCAAAAAGGTACAGTATTTAAAGGTTAGTTTACAAAATTTCCAAAATACAGACTTCCATCAGCCACTCTAAGGCAAAACAGACATTTATAGCTTTTCTGTTCCTGTCATCCTCTCAACCGTGGCGGCTGAGCAGCTGGTCATGTACATTCCGCCCACAGAGCTCTCCAAGTCAGGGTGATCTAGTTTTCCCTTGCCTTTACCTGCACCACGTAGCACCCGTGAGCCAAGGCCCAGCAAGAAAACATATTACACATCTCAACAATCATATCAAGAGAATAATTCATCAAGCATGATCAACCACTTAACAATCCACATTAATCACATAGCATGTAATTAGAATCAAAGATGCAACCAATCATTAATAACAGTCAAATCACATAATAACTAGGGCGGACAACTTAGGCCGCACCCTCTGTTTATCCCACTGACTCCGGCCCGCTTAAACCGAGCTCAGTGCATAATAAGCTGTCCTCGGCTACCAGTGGTCGAGCCGCACCCTGTGCGCAAGTGTAACCTTTGGCACTCTTAGGCCGTTGGTTTACTATTTACATGGCATAATACCATCCTTTTCAAAGCATACATATTAGGGAACCCTTAGTCCCATTACAAATACACAACCGGGTGCAGTTTTCTTACCTTTGACTTCCAAGTTTACTAGCGACGAGCGATGCTCCTTGAGCGCGATCCGATCCCCGAGCCCTAGCTTAGCACCTAGTCACAACCAAGATAAAGGATACCATCAACAATCTTAAATGAGCTTCTAGACAAAGTTCTAGTCTCCGGAACATTGAACTTCACCAAACATGGTAAAAGATTCAATCCCGAGCACCCTAGGTTAAATTCCTAAGCCTAGAATCTCAAAATCCCAAAAACTCTTAAGGGCCGTGACATTAGCCACCCATGTCGCGGCATGGCCCCAACCAGAGGCCTCCCAATGCCCAAAAATAGGTAAGGGCCACGACCCTACTCAGACCATGCCGCGGCCCACCCTCCTTCCTCAACACCCATCAGCTTCGAAGGACCGCGGCTCCCCAAGAACTATGACGCGGCCCGACCCCTTCGAACCCAGAAAAACATCCATTTTTGACTCTCAAACCTCATGCAAACTCACTCAAAACTACCCCAATTCCACAACTCAATTATCCAAAAACTGCCCACAAGATTCCAACAACACAACCCAGCTGGAATCTAGACTAGAAACCCATTAAAAACCTATTTCAATCACTGAAACTTTCTAACTCAAGAACTCAAAACCTAGCCATGGAAACACTATAACTCAACCTTTAAACCTTAAATTCGAGCTTACCTCAACTGCAGAACCAATTCTCCAGGAGCTTTCTGAGCTAACTTCCAAGGTTCTAGCCTCAATTTAATCTTCAAATCCAAAACCCAAACACCACTTAGAACACAACCAAAATCTCAGAATTTCAACAACAGAAAATGAGAATCAATCTTTACCTTATTCCTAGTTGAATTCCTTTGCTAAAATTGAGCTAATCCCTCAAGATCCAAGCCTAAATCACAAAGCTTTCAGTTGAGTTCCTTTAGATTCCAAGAGTTTCCTTTGAGGGAGAAAAGGAGAAAGAAGAAAGATTCGGTTTATTATGTTCTATAGTTTTCTACTGCTCCTTAAGTCTATC
Source organism: Humulus lupulus (assembly GCF_963169125.1). Taxonomy (NCBI): domain Eukaryota; kingdom Viridiplantae; phylum Streptophyta; class Magnoliopsida; order Rosales; family Cannabaceae; genus Humulus; species Humulus lupulus. The sequence continues at coordinate 150,431,640 of NC_084800.1, read as the reverse complement.
CTTAGGCAATTAAGCTAACCCCAAAGCTCGGGGTATCGCAAACGTCCCCAAGGGAAAAATACAAAAATTCCCCAATATTCCCACCTAGACTTCCTTACCTCAAATATATCTCCAATTATTTATTTTCATAACCCGGTAATCTAAATAACCACCTGATACCTGAAATACCCCTTGACTTGTCTAAAGTCAAGCATTAAGCCCCGTTGTGACTTTCCCGCTATCTAACTCCCTAGGATCGCCTCAAGTCGCCTGCTGCAGATTTACCCACATAATAATGTGGTTCTCACAAGTATAACATTTAATCACATTTATATTCATATAATCATACAAGCATGCTTATCATGTAATCATGCATTAAATCAATAAATTCACGCATAAACAAATTATGCCCTCCCGGCACACTAATCAAGGCCCTTAAGCCATATTAGTGATTTTGGGTTATTACAACTATCCCCTCCTACTGAGAATTTCATCCTCGAAATTTACCTGAATAGCTCGGGATACTGATCCTGCATCGTTGTCTCTAACTCCTAGGTCTCTTCCTCGACCTTGCTATTTCTCCACAACACTTTCACTAACGGAATTGTCTTATTCCGTAAGACTTTGTCCTTCCGATCCAAAATCTAAACTGGTCGCTCTTCATAGGACAAGTCTTTCTGCAACTCTAAGTCCTCATACTTCAGCACATGTGTCGTATCTGAAACATACTTCCGCAACATGGAGACATGGAATACATCATGAACTCCTGATAACGACAGTGGCAAAGCCAACCTGTATGCCACCTGTCCAATTCTTTCTAACAAACCGAGGGCTCAACTTGCCCTTTACTCCAAATCTCCTCACCCCTCTCAGTGGTGAAACTCGCAGAAACTAGTGGTCCCCAACCTAGAACTCCACGTTCCTACGCTTAGGATCAGTTTAGTTTTTTGTGTACTCTGCGAAGCAAGCATTCTGGCTCGAAACTTCTCAATAGCCTCATAGGTCTTCTGAACCATGTCTGGCCCCAAATATCTTCTCTCACCCATCTCATCCCAATGAATGGGTGATCTGCACTTCCTTTCGTATAGCATCTCGTAATGGGCCACCTCAATCGTTGATTGATAACTGTTATTATACGAGAATTCGATCAACGGAAGATACTTACTCCAAGATCCCTCGAAGTCAATCACACATGCCCTAAGCATGTCCTCCAATACCTGAATCGTCCTCTCAGACTGTCCATCTGTCTAAGGATGAAAAGGTGTGCTAAACTTCAATTGAGTCCCCATGGCTCTCAGCAGAGCTCCCCAAAACATGGAGGTAAAGATAGGGTCTCGATCAGATACAATAGACTTTGGAACCCCATGGAGACAAACTATCTCCCTCACATACAACTTGGCATACTGTTCCACTAAGTACGTCGACTTCACTGGCAGAAAATGAGCTGACTTGGTGTATCTGTCCACTATTACCCACATCGAGTCACAAATTCCCACGGTCCTAGGTAGTCCTCCCACGAAATCCATCATGATGTCCTCCCACTTCCACTCTGGGATACCCAAAGGTTGAAGCAATCCCGCTAGTCGTTGATGCATAGCCTTTACATGCAGACATGTCAAACATCTAGCCACATACTCTACCACATCCTTCTTCATCCCGGGCCACCAATATAATGTTCGTAGATCCTGATACATCTTCATGGTACCCAGATGAAGTGAGTATGGCGTAGTGTGAGACTCATCCAGCATCTCTCGTCTGATCCCCTCATATGTCAGAATACAAATTTGTCCCTGATATCGAAGCAAACCTGTCTCAGAAACATAATAATCCTTCGCTGTCCACGCTAAGACATGCTGTCTGACCTCCTGCAACCGTGCATCCACCAACTGACCCTCCTTGATCTGCTCTAGCAGAGTCGACTGCAAGGTAATATTAGCTAACTGGCCCACCACTAGTTCTATCCTTGCCCTGGCCATCTCATCAGCTAATTCTCTTGAGATCTAGGTTGAACTGTACAACTGTCTTGGGTCTCTCCGGCTCAACAAATCTGCCACCACATTGGCTTACCCCGGATGATAAATAATATCGCAGTCATAATCCTTAACCAGCTCCAACCAACACCTCTGGCTCATGTTCAGATCCTTCTGAGTAAAGAAATACTTCAAGCTCTTATGGTCAGTGTATATCTCACACTTTTCCCCATATAGGTAATGTCGCCACACCTTCAGTGCGAATACCACTGCTGCTAATTCCAAGTCATGAGTGGGATACCGCAGCTCATACTCCTTCAGCTGCCGCGACGCATAAGCTACAACTTTCTCATTCTGCATCAACACACAGCCTAAACCCATCCTCGATGCATCATAATAGACTACAAACTTTCCTTCCTCCGAAGGAAGACTCAGCACAGGTGTAGAAATAAGCCGTCGCTTTAACTCTTGAAAACTATTCTCACACTGACCAAACCAACTTCTGATTCTTCCTCGTCAACTCTGTCATTGGTGAAGAAATCTTTGAGAACCCCTCTACGAACCGTCTGCAATAACCTGCCAACCCAAGGAAACTCCACACCTCTGAGGCGTTCCTTGGCCTCGGCCAATCTCTTACTGCTTCTACCTTGGACGGATCCACCTTAATCCCTTCTGCTCCGACTATATGCCCAAGAAAAGTCACCTCTGGCAACAAAAACTCACACTTCTTAAACTTGGCGTATAACTGATGCTCCCTTAACCTCTGTAAAACCCGTCGAAGATGTTGCTCATGCTCTGTCTCTGAACTGGAGTATACCAAGATGTCATCGATGAAGACAATGACGAACTGATCCAAGAAGTCCCTGAACACCCTGTTCATCAAATCCATAAAAGCTGCCGGGGCATTGGTCAAACCAAAAGACATGACCAAGAACTCATAATGCCCATACCGTGTTCGGAAGGCCGTCTTCGGTATATCCTCATCTTTGATCCTCAGATGGTGATAACCAGATCGAAGATCAATCTTTGAGAACACCGTCTTTCCCTGCAGCTGATCGAACAAGTCATCAATCCTTGGTAGAGGGTACTTATTCTTGATAGTCAACTTGTTCAATTCTCTATAGTTTATACACATCCTCAGAGTCCCGTCCTTCTTCTTAACAAACAACACTAGAGCGCCCCATGGAGAATAACTAGGCCGGATGAATCCCAAATTTAGAAGTTCTTGCAACTGTATCTTCAATTCCTTCAACTCTGCTAGTGCCATCCTATATGGTGCCCGTGATACTGGTTCTGTCCCCGGTGCTAACTCAATCTCAAACTGAATCTCCCTACGCGGCGGCAACCCTGGTAAATCCTCAGGAAATACGTCTAAGAACTCACACACCAATCTGGTCTCTCCCGGCCCTGCTGGCATAACCCTGGTAGTATCCACCACACTAGCCAGAAAGCCTATACATCCACCCTATAACAAGTCTCTGGCTCTCAATGTTGAAATCATGGGTATGCGGGGTCCAGACACTGCACCCACAAAGACAAAAGGATCCTCGCCCTCAGGCTCAAAAGTCACCATCTTCTTCCTGCAGTCAATAGTAGCTCCATACCTGACCAACCAATCCATCCCTAAGATCATATCAAAATCCTCCATATCTAACTCAATTAGATCCACCAAAATTTCTCTACTATCAACCATCACTGGCAGTGCCCTAATCCATCTCCTAGAAACTACCAATTCCACTGTAGGCAATAAAGTCCCAAACCCTGCAGTCCGATATTCACTAGGCCTACACAATCTATCAATCACTTTACTAGAAACAAAGGAATGTGTAGCACCAGAATCAATCAATACAGTAAAAGGAGAGCCAGCGCTAGAAAGCTGACCTGTCACTACGGAGGGACTAGTCTCGGCCTTTGCCTGAGTCAAGGTGAATACTCGAGCTAGAGTCAAGCTATCCACCTTTCCTGCTTCACCTTTCTTCACTGTTAGGCAGTCTTTCCTGAGATGCCCCACTATTCCACACACAAAGCAAGCCTTGGCCCGACACTCGCCCAGATGGCGTCTTCTACACCTTGGGCACTCCGGATAGGTCTGCCATGCCTCGCCGCCACCCTGACGGCCACCCTGTCCACCCCGATCTATGGAATTCAAAATGTTGGCTTGGGTTGAAACAGGGAAGAACCCTGTCAAGGTGGTACAAGTTAGGATACCAGGATCAAATGAAGGATCCAATTAGAATTTGGCATGTGAATGAGAATTCTGAATGGATATCATTCCACCTCCTAGGGTACGTTGTACCGGGAGGGTTGAGCGGGTAACAAAACTTAGTGTTTTCTTTTGGACACTGAGGGGATAAGTGATTTGGTGGTATATCGTAGGAATAGACCACATCAGACTTTAAGCAAGGTGTTTGGACATGAAAAGTTTTAACTCAGCTAATTGAGTTAATGTAGTTGGTTCAGGTGAACTGGTATCAGGGTAGATAGTCGATAGTACTGAACTGAGACCCTATATTATTCTAAATTTTGGAAAGGAACTAGAGAACAAAGAGAACAGAGTGGGAATCTGGAACTATCAGTTGATTGCAAGTGGAATAGCAGTCTGAAAGCTTATAAAATATCTTAAGGAGTTAAGCGTTGAGTATGCGAGTACTTGAGATATTTAGAGACGTGCAATCCTTGATAAGTTAGTCATGGTGACAATACTGGCGTCTTCTTAGGGTAACACAACATAGGACATGGTAAGAGGTGAAAGATAGTGGATACTACAGTTTGGCATTGGTTCAGAGAGAAAGCCAAAGAGGTTGTTGGAATTCTTAAGGCAGGAGTGTCTGCCTATCTAGAAGAATAAAAGAACTTGTAAACTGTTAAATTTTGGGGAAATAAAGTTCTGGGATGAGAGAATTGTATCTCTCTAAGTAATGGCAGACGACGATTAGTTTGGTGTTCAGAGAAAGAAAGGGGAGTTTTGACTCCTGATTCAACATAAGTTCTGAAATTGTACCAAGGGTTAGGCCAGGGGCCTATAAATTGATCTCACCCTAGTAGGGCTGATGACTATTGGGTACCTATGAAATCAAGAATAAGATATTGAGGTGATCATTGTAATCTAAGCAGACCCTGAAGCTTCAGCAGGGTTGCGGTACAAGCAGGGAGCTAAAGAAAGTATGGCTATTAGGCAAGATCTTGTGGGATAAGATTGTTACTCTTGTAAGAGTGTTGTCGAGAAATAAAGTAAAGGTGGTGGACCTTGGAAATTATGGCCAGAGATGTGGGTTTACTGACTGATGTGTTTGGGTAAATTTCGAGGACGAAATTTTTATGAGAAGGGGATAGTTGTAATGACCTAAACTTGCTAATAAGGCTTGGAGCCTTGATTAGTGTGCCTGGAGGGCAATAATTGTTATATTGCATTAATTTACGTGAATTTAATGAATATGTGATTAGTATGCATGTTTAGGTGAAATATATATGCATGTGGACCCCATTTGTATGATAGGGGTAAATTGGTAATTTTAGCCTGCTGTGGGCATATATGTGATAATTGTATTATGTGATTTGTACCACGTGAGTGTGGTGTTATTATTGTGATGCACGTGCCGAGACGGTCCTAGAGAGCTAGTTAACTCAAAAGTCACAACGGGATTTTATACCCGGCTCGGGAGGAGCCTAGGGGTATTTTGGGGAATTTTGTGAGTTGAGTTGAGAACTAGTGGTTATAGTATTGGTGATTGAGTAACCTGGGTAACCATTTGTAACTGCTGTGAGTAACAAGTTTAGATGGAAAATGGTAGAATTGAAATAGAAGTGAATGGACTAGAGTGCCCTTGAAGGTTTAGTTAGGAAAGGATTATTAGGAGGGGTAATGTGGTCATTTGGCAGGGGGTTTAGACAAAGTTCAGCTGGGTTAAGGGGTACATGGTTTAGGCTTGGTCATATTTTGGTTTTGTTAAAAATAGAGAGAAGAAAAGCTAGAAGGAAAAGCTAGGGCAAGAAGAAGAAGAAGAGGTGTAGAAGGAGCTGAAATTTTGAGACTTAGGAGAAGAAGCAAGGGAGCTTAGGGTTGGATTCTTCATTCAAGGTAAGGATTCTATGTAAATTTAAGGCTTGTTTCTGTTTTGATTTGAGAAATTTAAATGCATGAGTTAAGTTTTTTAAGTTTTGGTTGAGTTTGCTGAAATTAGAAATCAAAGGGTGGATTTTGGGTGTGATTGTGTTTTGATCTTGATACTAGTGTTTATGGGTTGTTAGATGGTTCATTTGAGGCTTTAAATTGATCTTGGGGTTTAGGTAATTATTTGGGATGATTTGGAGGGGTTTTAGCTCGGGAAAAATGCAAGAGAAAACCCAGAAATCTGGGTTCGCGAAGGAGCGCCGCGGCCCTGTTCTTGGGCGCCGCGGTGCGAGGTTGCATCAGGATTTTGGGCTAGCCGCTGGGCGCCGCGGCCCTTGAGGGGAGTGTCGCGGCCCTAGGCCATTTTGACAGCAAAAAATTTGGGTTTTTAGGGCTTTTGCCCGGGGACTCGGCGGGTGGTTCCAATGTATTGTTTTAAGGAATTAGAGGTCCCGAGAGTACGGGATTGGTCCCGGGAAGTGGTTTTGGGTTGGTTAGTATTAAAAAGTGTTTTATGTGTGTTGTGACTAGGATTTCGGAGAGGCTCGTGCTAGAGGACCGTGCTTGTGGCCTTGGTGCATCGGAAAGCTCAGGATACAGGTAAGAAAACTGTAGCACCCGTAGGACAGGGCATGGACCCATAGTGTTAATGCAGGGCACGAACCTAAATTGTATTACATGTTATGGTATAGTTTTGATTGAATTGTTATATGTTTGAATGTTATTTGAATTATACTATATGCGATTATAGTACAGAGAACGGAAAATGAGCCAAGAACGGCAAAGGTGCCGAGAACAGAAAATGGGCCGAGGACGGCAAAGGTGCTGAGAATGGCAAATGAGCCGAGAATGGCAAGGGAGCCGAGAACAGCAAAGGAGCCGAGAACGGCAGAGGAGTCGAGAACAGAAGCGGGGCCGGAAGTAACACTTAGCACATGAAGTGTTTGTTTAGTTTAATGGACTACTTGGTTATCTGTGGATTATCTGATAGGTTGATCATATAATATGCATATGATATTTGTTGTTTGAGTATTCTTGCTGGGCTTCGGCTCACGGGTGCTCTGTGTTGCAGGTAAGGGCAAAGTTAAATTCTACCAGCCATGAGTATGGAGAGCATGAAGCGGCGCGTACATGTTTGGCCTGCCCGACTTCTTTGGTTGGGGGCATTTTCTAAATGGCTGTATTAACCTGTAATTTGATAGTCAATCAACTGTAAACTTATTTTAAGTTGTAAAACATTTTGCAAACCTTATTTTGGGATCCCAAATAATAGATACTTGAAGTTTTCAATAAAGTAAACCATTTTCAAAAGATTACAACCTTAACTTTTGCTTAGTCACACTTTTGTTTTAAAAACCTCGGTTAGCGAGTTAATTGTACAAAGTTTTCTTTTAAAACTCATTTGGTAACGGCTCTAAGGAAGTAGGGCGTTACACCTAGTCACAACCAAGATAAAGGATACCATCAACAATCTTAAATGAGCTTCTAGACAAATTTCTAGTCTCCGGAACATTGAACTTCACCAAACATGGTAAAAGATTCAATCCCGAGCACCCTAGGTTAAATTCCCAAGCCTAGAATATCAAAATCCCAAAAACTCTTAAGGGCCACGGCATTAGCCACCCATGCTATGACATGGCCCCAACCAGAGGACTCCCAATGCCCAAAAATAGGTAAGGGCCGCGACCCTACTCAGACCATGCCGCGGCCCACCGTCCTTCCTCAGCACCCATCAGCTTCGAAGGGCCGCGACTCACGAAGAACTATGCCGCAACCCAACCCCTTCGAACCCAGAAAAACCTCCATTTTTGACTCTCAAACCTCATGCAAACTCACTAAAAACTACCCCAATTCCACAAATCAATTATCCAAAAACTTCCCACAAGATTCCAACAACACAACCCAGCTGAAATCTAGACTAGATACCCATTAAAAACCTATTTCAATCACTGAAACTTTCTAACTCTAGAACTCAAAACCCAACCATGGAAACACTATAACTCAACCTTTAAACCTTAAATTTGAGCTTACCTCAGTTGCAGAACCAATTCTCCAGGACCTTATGGAGCTAACTTCAAAGGTTCTAGCCTCAATTTAATCTTCAAATCCAAAACCCAAAAACCACTTAGAACACAACCAAAATCTCAGAATTTCAACAACAAAAAATGAGAATCAATCTTTACCTTATTCCTAGTTGAATTCCTTTGCTAAAATTGAGCTAATCCCTCAAGATCCAAGCCTAAATCACAGAGCTTTCAGCTGAGTTCCTTTAGATTCCAAGAGTTTCCTTTGAGGGAGAAAGGGAGAAAGAAGAAAGAGTCGGTTTATTATGTTCTACTGTTTTCTACTGCTCCTTAAGTCTATCCTTAGGCAATTAAGCTAACCCCAAAGCTCGGGGTACCGGAAACATCCCCGAGGGAAAAATAGTAAAATTCCCCAATATTCCCACCTAGACTTCCTAACCTCAAATATTTCTCCAATTATTTATTTTCATAACCCGGTAATCTAAATAACCACCCGATACTTGAAAATACCCCTTGACTTGTCCAAAGTCAAGCATTAAGCCCCGTTGTGACTTTCCCGCTATCTAGCTCCCCAGGATCGCTTTAAGTCGCCTGCTGCAAATTTATCCACATAATAATGTGGTTCTCAGAAGTATAACATTTAATCACATTTATATTCATATAATCATACAAGCATGCTTATCATGTAACTGAAACTAAGTTCCCACTCACGACCCATATAACAAGCTACACCAAGTAAGAAGTGTAGAACAATTAGCTCATAAGGACCACCATTGTATAACCATTCATCAACAGAATCCGCTTCCCATATTGGGTAAAAGTGCAAACCTATAGCTGTAGAAGTAGGAATAATGGCACCAGAAATAATATTGTTTCCGTAAAGTAGAGATCCAGAAACAGGTTCACGAATACCATCAATATCTACCGGAGGGGCAGCAATGAAAGCGATAATAAATACAGAAGTTGCGGTCAATAAGGTAGGGATCATCAAAACACCAAACCATCCAATATAAAGACGGTTTTCGGTGCTGGTTATCCAGTTACAGAAATGACCAGATAGGCTTTCGCTTTCACGTCTCTCTAAAATTGCAGTCATGGTAAAATCTTGGTTTATTTAATCATTAATCATCAGGGGCTCCCAAGCACATGAATTCTCTATAAATAGAGATAGAGAATTGAGGGCTTGTTATTCAATAGTATAATCATGCATTAAATCAATAATTTCACGCATAAACCAATTATGCCCTCCCGACACACTAATCAAGGCCCTTAAGCCAAATTAGTGATTTTGGGTCATTACAAACACTGTCCCTCCCTGTAGCTGGTCAAATAAATTGTCGATTCTAGGCACTAGATACTTATTCTTAATAGTTAACTTGTTCAGCTCCCTGTATTCAATACACATCCTAAGTGATCCATCCTTTTTCTAGACAAACAATACTGGAGCACCCCATGGCGAGAAAATTGGTTTGATGAACCCCAAATCCAATAACTCCTACAACTGAATCTTCAACTCCTTCAACTCCGTCAGAGCCATTCTATAAGGTGTCCTAGATACTGGCTCCACCCTTGGCACCAACTCAATGACAAACTCAATCTCTCGCTGCGGCGACAACCCTCGCAGATCTGTTGGAAAAAAATCTGGAAACTCACATACCAATCTGGTCTTACCCGGTCCCACCGACACAACCCCAGAGGTATCCACAACATTCACTAGGAGTCCTATGCAACTTTCCTACATCAGGTCTCTAGCCTTCAATGCTGAAATCATAGGTACCCGCGGTCCACTAACTGTCCCCACAAACACAAAGGGTACCTCCCCTTTTGGTTCAAAAGTCACCATCCTGCGCTTCCAGTCAATCGTTGCCCCATACTTTGATAGCCAATCCATCCCTAGAATCATATCGAAGTCATCCATCTCCAACTCAATCAGATCAACAGACAACTGCCTACCATCTATCTCTACTGGAAATGCTCTAATCCATCTCCTAGATACTACCAGTTTCCCTGTTGGCAACAATGTCTGAAAACCCCTAGTATACACACTACTAGGTCTACACAGCTGATCTATCACTCTAGCAGACACAAATGAATGAGTTGCTCCCGAATCAATCAATGCAGTATAAGAAAACCTAGCACTAGAAATCTAACCTATCATAACCGAGGGGCTAGCCTCCGCCTCAGTCTGAGTCAAAGTGTACACCCTGGCAGGAGTGAGGCTGTCGCCCTGCTTCGGCTCCTCTTTCCTGGCTTGTGGGCAGTCCTTCTTCAGATGACTGGCACTCCCACAGATAAAGCAGGCCCTGATCCTGCACTCCCCTTGATGTCATCATCTACATCGAGGACATACTGGAAAACTCCTCCAGTTGTCACCTCTGCCCTGAAGGCCACTAAAAGCAACCTGTGCCCTCCTATTCGAGCTAGGAGGAACAAAAGAATCTGGGGCCTTTCTCTTTTTCCCACTGGAGCCACTACCCCGACTGGATCCAATAAAAGGAGGCACTGTCCTCCTGGCATCGTGCCTCACCAAGCTCTCTCCCCAAATCTGATCATCAACCCCCTCAGCTGTAAGGGCCTTGTCCATGACCTGAGCATAAGTAATAGTCTCTGGATCTAAAGTAATCTTCACATCATGGGTGATCATGACATTCAACCCCTATACAAATCTATCTCTTCTTGCTGCATCAGTCGGCACCAACTCTGGCGTGAATTTTGTCAACTAGTCAAATTTCAAGGCGTACTTTGTAACAGTCAACCGGTTCTGAGTCAGGTTGATGAACTCGTCAACCTTCGCAACTCAGATTGCAACACTGTAGTAATTCTCGTTAAAGATATTCCTGAACTCTTCCCAAGTCATAACTGCCACATTCCTCCTCTGAGCTACTACATCCCACTAGATGCGGGCATCTTCTATAAAAATGTAGCAAGCACAAGCTACCCTCTCGTTCCCTTCAACCCTCATAAAATCTAGGATAAAGGAAACCATATTCATCCATTGCTATGCCCGCAGCGGGTCTAGTCCACCCTCGAATGTGGCAAGATGCTGTTTTCTGAACCTCTCATGCAAAGGTTCCCATCTGTTCCCCATAACAGGCTGAACTGGCATTGGCGCCACAGTCTGCTGAACTGATAACCCAGTGGCCTGAGGAGGGGCCTGCTGCCTCAGCTGTTGAAGTTCTTCCTCTGTTTGTTGCAGTCTTGCTTCCATTTCGGCAAAAATTTGTTGCCAATTTTGTGGGGCAGGTGGAGGGTCCTGACCCTGGTTGTCATCCTCGGCCCTACTGCCGTGGAGTCTAGATGATTGTTGAGGCATCACAACAATATGCCTGCAGCCAATGACGTCGCTCATCAGGAAAGATAACAACATCCAAAACCACCTCCCAGATCATATCAGTCAACCATAAACAACACTCCATATAACATACAAATAACATATAACACTTAACGGGCCATGCCCTGACATCATGCATATATTAACTCATTCATCATGCTCTATATAAAATAAGCAGGCAAATAGGGCATTTAATCACATATTCAACATATAAGTCAACTATTACCAACCAACCCTAAGTCGAGCTTGTCACTGACAGCGAGCGTACATGTTCGGTCAATCTCCAGGAACCATAAACCTTGGCTCGCTCTGATACCAAGTTGTAAGGCCCTACTTCCTTAGGGCCGTTACTAAGTGAGTTTAAAATGTGCAATTAACTCGCTAATCGAGGTTTTAAGACAAAAGTGCAATTAAACCAAAAACAGAGTCATATACTTTGAAAATAATTCCATTCATTGAAAATCATAAAGAGTTTAACATCTTGGATCCCAAAATAATGTTTAGAAATATTTACAACTAAAAAATATATCCAAAGTTGACTAAATGACAAAATCTAGGTTTAGTACAATCATCTCCCAAAAACACCCCTTGCCGTGGCAGCCAAGCAGGCCAAACATGTACGGGCTGCTTCATGCTCTTCGTACTCATGGTTGGTTGACTTTTCCCTTGCCCTTACCTACACCATAGAGCACCCATGAGCTGAAGCCCAGCAAGAAAACTCACACAAGCAGATAACCTATGCATTTCTATCATTCAGCATACAAATAAACTGCTAATGGGCTAAACACATACGATCCTGTCATCCCAGGCACATTACCAGGCCCTGGGTTCATGGTCTACACCGTGACGATATCCCAGGTATCCTATAGGGTCTCGCCCTGACAACTCGCACTCCGCGTGCTAAACACTACTCCCGGCCCCTTGCCGTACTCGACCTTCGCCGTTCCTGGCTATCGCCATTCATTCACATATATGCACACATATCATAATTAAACAAATACTTAAACATGTATAAGCACAATCAATGGGGCTACGCCCTGCAACGCAATCATATAGGGCCATGCGCTGCAACACAAACTACAGGGCCTCGCCCTGCTCTACAAGTACAATAGTTTTCTTACTTGTGTCCTGTGCTTTCTAAACACTAATGTCTCGAGCATAGTCCCCTAGTCCGAGCCTCGCTGGAACCCTAGTCACAATGCATTAACAATATCCATCCATCAAGTTCTAACCCATTAAATAACTTTGGATCATAATTCTAGTCTCCGAGACCTTGAATTCTATCAATCCGGGTGATAAAATTCATCAGGAGCCTTAACTTTTGGATTCTTGATCCTAAAACTTCCTTAAAGCCCTAAAGCACACTAAGCATCAACCCATGGTGTGGCCCCATGCTCAACCAGAGGCCCAGCCTCATTTTTTTCCCACACGCGTCGCGGCACGCCCCTATTTTCAGGTCGCCCAAATGTTCTAAAGGGCGGCTCAGCAAGAACAATGTCGCAGCCCGACCCCTCGAACCCAGAAAAATCCTCCATTTTCCTACCCAAACCAAGCCAATTTACACCTCAAATCAATCTAACAATCCAATTCATTTATCACAGAAGTCCTAGAACAGTCTTAGCAACAAAACCTAACAAACTCTAGCTTTAAAAACTCATAAAACCCAAAATTCAATCTTCAACTTCAACACCTCAAAAGAACTTGAAACCCAGCCAATAATCACAGAAGTAAATAACTAAAATCACAGTTTAATGCTTACCTTAGCTTTGCTTGAATCCACAAATTGATATTGAACAATCTCCAAGTTTTAGAGCTCTAATTCCTAGCTTGATCTTCAAAGTTCTCCTTGGTATGACTTAGAGAAAAATGAGAGAGAAAAGAGGGTGCCTTGGGTCGGTTCACAAAGTTCTGAAAGCTTCCTTGGTTTTGTTTTATTTAACTTAAGTTTCTAAGGTTACCTCAAAGGCTCGGGGTACCAAAAACGTCCCCGAGGGAAAAATGGTAAATTTTCCTGATATTTCCTCCTAAACGCTCTAACTTCAAATATATCTCCAAATATTTATTTTCATAACCCGATAACCCAGTAAAACGTCTATTGCTCGAAATACCCCTCGACTCACCTCGACTCGGGTATTCAACCCCGTTGTGACTTTCTAGCTAACCGCTCCTTAGGGCTGTCTCGGATCGTGCAACACAGATATATCACAATATTCAAATTTATTACATTTATGCCCCCAACAGGCTAAAATTACAAACATGCCCATAATAACCAAACGGGGCCCACATGCATATTTAATTCACCTAAACATGCATCTCTAATCTCATACTCATAAAAATTCACATATTATAATAATAAACCACTTATTACCCTCCAGACACGCTAATCAAGGCCCTAAGCCTTATTAGCAGATTTGGGACGCTACAATCTCCCACTTCCATTTCAGAATTTCTATGGGCTGCACAATCAAGCTGGCTGTTGATGCTCAGCCTTGGTTTGCTGACAAGTCAAGTAGTGTGCCACATATTCTGCCATCTACTTTTTCATCCTAGGTCACCAAAAGTACTTCTTCAAGTCTTTGTACATTTTTGTGGTACCCGGATGCATGGCATAAGGAGCATTTTGTCCCTCGAAAAAGATCTACTTCTTGATCTAGTCATCGTTCGGAACACATATTCTACCCTTGAAGCCCAATACTCCATCTTCGGAGATATGAAATCTTAGTCGCCCCTCATTCCTCACTTCGTACATCAGTCTTTGTACGCAAGGATCGACTAACTGCCCCCCTTTTATAACTTCCATAATGGTAGGCTCGATAGAGAGGTTAGCCAATTGATCGACTACTATCTCTGAATCCAAGGTAGCAAGGTCCACACAACTAATATCCTCACATGGCCGGCCACATCTTTTCTGTATATGTAATTATTATTATTTTTTTATTTTTTTTTAAAAGGTTAATATATATTTCCTAAGAAGAAAAATCCAAATTGACTTTCTATAACCTTTTTCACTCATATAGTCTTAAAAATAAAACTTAACATATAATAATTAAATTAAATGTCTCTCACATTTAATTTAATAAATCACACAATTCAATTTAAACTAAAGTCCATTTATAAAATAAAATTCCTCAATTCGGTAAAATTAAGCATTTAATACAAAAATGCCCTAAAATTTCCATTTCCTCTTAAGTTTATTATTTTTGACAAAACTTTAATTTTTATGAATTTATTTTATGCCCAAAATATATTTGCCATAGTTTTTCATTTTATTTTCTGAGATCTTTACCCGATTAAGGTTTTTGTGTCGGTCCAAGACCAAAAGTCTTATCTTGTCTTTTAATCACAAAATTCATAATTTGGCTAGCAATAACTCATGGAAATAAATTCCAAACAAATTTAATATTATATTAAATAATATTCTTAACTCGGGGAAAAATATCCTGACCTTAGTCGTTCAAAGGTACCCGAAATGCAGAGCGATACACTAGATAGAAAGGACAAGGTCCTCAGGAATACAACAATACGTTTGGTTAAGGTATTATGGAGGAACAACAAGGTCGAGGAAGTTACCTAGGAGCCTGAGTCAGAAATGTAGAGTCAGTATCTCGAGTTGTACAGGTAAATTTCGAGTACGAAATTTTTGTAAGGAGGGGATAGTTGTAACGACCCAAAATCCCTAATGTGGCTTTTAGCCTGGATTAGAGGGCCAGGAGGGCCATAATTGATTTATTATGCAATTAAATGATTATATGCATGATTATGTGAGTTATATTATTATATGATAATAAATGCATGCATGTGGGTCTACTTTTCATTATAAGGACATTTTGGTAATTTGGCCCGTTGAGGGAATATTTGTATAATTTCATGCATGTGTATAATTTAGGGATAAGACCACATTATTATGTGGATATGTTCAAGATATTCGGCATGAGACGATCTTAGAATGTAAATTAGTGGTTTGGTCATAACGGGATTAATTTCCGGGCTCGGAGGTGAGCCTCGGGGTAATTTAATGTTAGTACATTACCGGGAATAAAAGGGTAATGAGATTTGATTTATTTATTATTGGCGAATATTGGGAATAACGGGAATTGGAGGATGTTAATTATGATTAACAGGATTAGAGGAGAAACAACACTTTTGCCCTTGGTGGCTGTTACGGAAATAAATTAGGCTTGGGGGAATTTTGGTCATTTGACCTTAGGATATATTTGAATTAGGATGGCTGCAGAAGAATTAGACAACAAAACATAAATTTCCTTCTTCTTCCACGATCATCTTTCCCTCTTTCCTTTCCTTTGAATTTTTGAAGCTGAATTAAGGGTTCAAGCTAGGAGATCAAAACTTGAGGTAAGAATTCAGCCATGAATTTTTTGGTTTTTGCTCTGTTTTGAGTTAGTTTTTGAGCTTAAAGTTTTGATTATAGAAGTGGTTATTTGATGAGGTTTTAAATGGTTTAAAGCTTAGGTTTTGTTGGTTGAATGTTGGGTAAGTTGTGGTAATGCTTGGGTGTGATTTCTGAGTTGTTTGGTGAAAGTTTTTGGTTGCTTTCAATGGAAAAAATGGCAGAGGTGTTGTGGTCGTGGGGTCAAGTCGCGTGTAACGACCCCAAATTCGGTATTAAGGCTTAGGGCCTGGGATAGTGTGCCTGGAGGGCATAAAGGAATTCTGTGTGTGTCTTTAATGAGTTTTATGCATGAATATGATTTAATGCACGTTATATGACTATTTGATTAATTGTGATGCATGACTATGTGAATTAGTATGCATGTAGACCTGATTGAGCATATTTGTAATTTGGCCATGTTGGGCATGACTATGTTGATACTTGTGATCTATGACTCGAGACGATCTTAGAATGAGCGGGTTAGCGGAAAGTCAAAGCGGGAACCTGTGCCAGGCTTGGGTTAAGCCTGGGGAGTTTAATTGAGAATCTGGGAATATATTTGATGATTAATCCGGTATTGGGTAGCGAGCGGGAATTATTATGAACACTTGAGGAATTAGTGGGAATTTGGGTAATATGACTAAAATGCCCCTTTATGGACATAAAGGTTTAGAATTAGTAAGGGAGGGCATTTTGGTCATTAGGCTTGTAAGAGATAAAATAAAGAAGGTCTTTATACTTAGTGGATTTTGTAGAGAAAAGCTATAGGCTGAAAAGAAAGAAAGAAGAGAAAGGAAAAGAGAGGGAAAGCTGAAAGGTTTGGCTTTGAAGATTCGGTTTGTGGCTCCCCCAACCATTTCCCTTGATTTTTTCTTGAGGATAAGCTCAGTGGGAAGCTAGGGTTAGCTGAGCATCAAGGATCCTAAGCTAGGCTTGAGGATTGGCAAGGGATTAGCAAGATCAAATCAGAGATTTGAGGTAAGTTCTTGAGGTTTTTGGTTTTAGGGTTTTGCTGGTTTTGAGCTGTGTTTTTGAGCTAAATGGATGGGGTTTTTGGGGAAAACAGGTCAAGGTTGTGAAGGTGCAAGCCAAGGAGGTCTAGGGTTCAGTTCAAGGTCAAAATTCCACCCACGGTATGATTTCTAAGACCCTATCCTTGTTGTTTGAGTGATTTTCTGGTTTTTGGGTTCATTGGGTTAGATTTTGAATTGTGGGTTGCTTGAGCTTGGGATTGAGTTCATGGGGTGCTTGGGATGAGTGTGTGGTGTATATGAGTTTGTTTTTGGGCTTGGGAAAGAGTTGGACAAGTTTGGGTTCGAAATGAGGGAAGAAAATCGCAAGATGCGATTTTTGGTTTTGGTCTGCTGCATCTAGCGCTACAGCGCTAGGCAGGGGGCGCTGTAGCGCTAGCCCCTGTCTGGTGAGGGTGGTTCTGCTTGTAGCGCTACAGCGCCCTCTTTTGAGCGCTGTAGCGCTGCACTGTTCACAGAGGGGATTTTTGGGCTTTTGTGAAGGGATTTTGACCTAGGGTTCGGGGCTTGATTCCGCCACTTTGTTTTGGGGATCTAGGACTTCCCGGGGGCTCGGGATTAGTCCCGAGGCTAGGTTTCGGACTTGAGGGTTGGTGATGACTTTGACTTGTGGATTTTGCTTAGGTAAGCGCTAGGGCTCGGGTAAGATCGTGCTCAAGGAGTCAGGTTGATCAAGGCTACTGAATCTAAAGGTAAGAAAACCGTAACACTCGAGAATAGGGCATGGCCCCACTGTGTGATTGTAGGGCATGGCCCAGATTGTATTATGTGCAAATGTTTAACCTTAAATGAATCATGATGTGTGTGAATGATTATTTCGAATGTACTATATGTGTGATTATGATGAAATGAACGGCAAGGGCCGAGTGCGGCGTAGGCCGGGTACGGCCGTGGGGCCGAAAGTAACACACATCACATGGGATGCTTATATTCAGGGTGGGACCCAAGGGATACATGAGTTATCCTCGCGGTGAGAACCGAAACCCCAGGCTTTGGTAAGGCCTCAGGGGCGGCATGGCCGTACTTGTTTATTATGATGGTTTTCTTATTTATCAGTAAATTATGCCAGCTATTTGATTTGCATATGTTATGTACTATTTGGGTTTTCTTGCTGGGCTTCGGCTCACGGGTGCTCCGTGTGGCAGGTAAAAGCAAGGAGTCAGTCAACCGGCCATGAGTATGGAGAGCGTGGGGGCGGCGCGTACATGTTCGGCCTGCCCGACTGCTTTGGTTGGGGGCATTTTGTATATGGCTGTATTAAATCATTCTTTTGATAACTGATCAAGTGTAAATCTATTTTTGAGTTGTAAATATTTTGTAAACCTTATTTTGGGATCCCAGATGTTTTACATTTAACGTTTTCAATGAAACTAATCATTTTCGAAGAGTACAGCCTTAAACTCTGGTTTATTCACACTTTTGGTTTTAGAAACCACTTAGAGTCAATTAAATGCACAATTTCTGTTTTAAACTCACTCAGTAACGGCTCTAAGGTAGTAGGGCGTTACATCGCGTCTTGGCCCAGGCAAGTCACGACTCGCCCTTGGTACCCAGCTAGAGTGCTCTTTGACTTGGGGGCTCGTCGCAACTCACTAGGCCAAGTCACGGCCCGCCCCTTCCTTATGTGCCAGGGAGGAGTTTTCAAGGGCTTAGGCTCGGGGGTTCAATTCCTAAGGCTCGGGATTGAATCTGCTAACCATTTTAATACAATTCGAGGTCCTGGGAGCGAGGTTTAGACCATGAACCTTTTATGATTTATTTTATTAATGGAATTCCATATTTGGTTTTTACTTGGTGACTGCTAAGGGACCAAAGGATCGATCGTTCTCAAAGGGTTCGTTATTTTATTATTTCACGCTCAAACCAGAGGTAAGAAAACTGTACCCAGTATGTGACATGCATGGTTATTGATGAGGCATGTTGAGTGCTCTATATGTGGATATTGATTGCATATTAAATGCTTAGCAGTCTTGCGTACTTGTGAGTGGTACTGACTTATTAGTCAGAATCGACAATGGTGTTAGTATTGACTGTGAAGCTGTGACTTATTAGTCAAGTTTGGCAGTGGTACTGAGCGCTGGTCGTATGGAATTGACCTATGAGTCAAGAACAGTATTAGTGTATTTAACGCAAGCCGAAAAGATTAGATTTAATCGACATAAGCATTATCGACATAAGTATGAAATGCTTGACCGACCTTAAGTTCGATGAAAACAAAATCGCTTGTCTAGTCTAAGGGCTAGTTACTTAGAGCTAGAGCCAACATGGTCAGGTGACTGTAACATCACATGGCTTAGGATGTAGAGCCCAATTTCGTGACTTACTAGTTACTTATCTGATTCAAGTTCGTGATTTATTAGTTACTTATCTGATTCAAGTTTGTGACTTATTAGTTACTTATCTGGTTCAAGTTCGTGACTCTATAGTCACTTATCTGGTTAGGGTGTGGAACCCAAGTGCGTGACTCATTAGTCACTTATCGGATTAGGGCTATAAGCCCCAGTATGATTACCAGATCATTATTGATGTTCACTTATCTGATTGGGCTGCAAGCCCTAGTATGATTATCATAATCATTTATTGATATTGTATACATGCAGTAATAAGTTTTCTTGCTGAGCCTTGGCTCACGGGTTCTATGTGGTGCAGGTAAAGGGAAAGAAAATCTCACCCAGTCTTGAGTGGAGAGCTTAGGTGGCGAAGTGTACATATGCGGCCACTTGACCACCACGACCAAGGTGTTTCTCAGATGAACTAGGGGTTAACCCTATTTTTGTCGCTTAGGTCAGTGGGTGCAATTTTTACACTGTAATGACCATTTTGGATTGTAAATAACTTTGTAAGCACTTTTATGGGCCCATGGACAGTTTTATGTTGTAAATAAAATATATCCATTTGATAAGGTCATTTTTGTATTAATATTTGTTAAGTTTTTCTATGCTTGGATGGTGTTATGATAGCATTTTTAATAGTTTTAACTAAGTTTCGTGATTCTACAACATATTTTCTACGTTGCGTTTTATGATGATAAATCTAACATTTTGATGGCAAGTGTAGTTAAAATAAAGTTTTAGGAGTATTCAAAGCTTTCGGGATTGAAATGTGGAAGTGGTGGCAACGTGGAAGCTATCTAAGATCAAGAATTGAAGAAATTGGAGGTAGGCCGTGGCTCAAAAAACTCAGGCCGGGGCACTTTAAATGGAAATTGCACTTTCAGAATTTTTTCTTCCAGACAGGCCGTTGCACATAAAACTCAGGCCGCTGCGCGTAATTTCCAGGCCGCTGCCTGAGGGACAGATTTAGGCACAGATTTTGTTCTAGGCCGCGGCTCGCATTTTTTAGGCCGCGACTTGCGACGTCGTTTTCAGATTTTTTATTACTTTTTAATTGAGACTATAAAGGATGATTAAGGTTAATTTGAGGGGGATCTTTATTACGGTTTTAAGAGAGAAAAAGACTGAGAAAGGGCTGGAGAGAAGACTACAAGACTACATTACTTTTGTTCATCAATCTAGTTTCTTTTCTTCCCTTAATATCTTTAATTTTAATTATAATTATGTTTGTGATTATGATTAAAATTATGGAGTAGGTTCTTTTTAGGTTAAGGGTTAATTCAAAACCCAAGACATGAATTCTTGATTATTATTAATGAATATTGTTCTTCAATTTCTCTCAATATTAGATTGTTTCTATTTTTCCAATTGAATGTTATGAATCTTGTAATTTCTTGTTAGGTGGCCAACTAATTAAGGTTTTACATTGTTCAATTGTCATCTTAGAATTACTACTCACCTAATAGTTTAAGATTCTAAGTGTGTGTGATAAGTTGCAATTGATAGTTAAGTTAAAAGAATTGTTGATTGTGATGAAAAATAGAACCTAGGTTAAATGAATTATATGCTTCATTAATTTATTGTCTAGATTAACTTGTTTCCATAGAACTTAATGCTTTATCTAAGTTAAATAGATTGTATGATTCATAGATTTATTGCTTAGATAAAAGAGTTAATTATTGAGCGCTTCGCCTTGATTACTTATAATAGGGAGATTGGGATAATTGACTACTTCAGCATTATCTGCGGGGTTAATAGTTTAATTGAGAAATTGGAATAATATTTATTATTAGTGATTAGGAATGATTGTTGAGGGTGGAGATTAACCTTTAACTGTTTTTTAATATCGTAATCCCAATCTTTATTTTTCTTTCTAGTTTATGTTATTTAAATTTTGAGTTAAAAATCAAAATCCCCTTTTAAGTTTTAGTGTTAATTCTTGAATAATAAAGTGAACGATAGTCCTCGTGGGTTCGACCAGTGCTTGCTATTATACTGAAATAATTGGAAGTATTAAAAGAAAAATCATTGTTAAATTTGTGTGGTATACGACAGCCATCACCATTCCTTTTGATCAAGATTTTTCACCTTAGCCTATTAATAACACCTAGATGCACATTTATAACCTAATGACTCGTTTAGTGAGTTAAGCACTGTTTAAAGTCCACAGTAACGCTCTTAGAGTAACCAGGGCGTTACACTTGAGGTAACCATAACTCGCACTTCTTGAACTTGGCATACAATATGTGCTTCCTCAACCTCCAAAGTACCAACTAGAGATGCTGCTCGTGTTCTGAATTTTTATGAAAGTAGACTAGGATGTCGTTGATGAAGACAATCACAAACTTGTCCAAGTAGTCTTTGAACACCCTGCTCATCACATCCATGAATGTTGCTGGGGCATTGGTCAATCCAAACAACATGACCAAAAACTCATAATGTCCATATCTCGTGCGAAAGGCCGTCTTCAGAATATCCTCTTCTTTGATCCTCAGCTGGTGATAACCAGATCGAAGATCAATCTTTGAGAATACGGTCCTACCCTACAATTGGTGAAGCAGGTCATCAATCCTTGGCAGTAGGTCCTTGTTCTTGATAGTTAGCTTGTTAAACTCCCTGTAATCGATACACATTCTCAATGTCCCATCGTTTTTCTTAACAAACAACATTGGTGCACCCCACGGTGAGAAGCTGTGTCTAATGAATCCCAAATCCAGTAACTCTTGTAATTGTACCTTCAACTCTACCGGAGCCATTCTGTATGTTGCTCTGGATACTGGTTTTGTTGCTGGGGCCAACTCTATAACAAACTCAATCTCTTGCTGCGGTGATAACCCCAGTAGTTTACCTAGGAACACATCCAAAAACTTATAGACCAATCTGGTCTCTACCGGCCCAACTGACACATCCCTGGTGGTATCCACTATGCTTGTTAGGAATCCTATGCAACCTCTTTTAGTGCTGAGAATATAGGAATATGAGGCCCATTCACAGTGCCCAGAAACACAAATGGGTCCTCTCCCTCGGGCTCAAAGGTCTCCATCCTCCTTTTACAATCTATGGTTGCCCCATATTTGGCTAACCAATCCATGCCAATCCTCCATAGCTAGCTTAATCAGGTCCACCGACAACTCTCTACTATCCACTTCTACTAGCAAAGATCTAATCCATCTCTTAGAAACTACTAATTCCCTAGTAGGCAATAAGGGTCCCAAACCCCACAACACAGAAATAACAAGGCCTACACAATCTATCACTTACTCCACTAGAAACAAATGAATGTGTAGCACCATAATCAATCAATATAGAGTGAGTAGAGCCATTGCTAAAAATCTGACCTCTCACTATCGAGGGACTAGCCTCAGCCTCTGACTGGGTTAGTGTGAACACTTGGGTTGGAGTCAAACTATCACCTTTCTTCTGTTCCTCTTTCTTCAATTGTGAGCAATCTCTCTGGAAATGTCCCACCCGAGCATAGGAAGCAAGCCTTAGCACGACATTCTCCCAAAAGGCATCTCCTGCACCTGGCACATACTGGATAACTTCTCCAGGCCTCGTTACCGCCCTGGCGGCCACCCTGAGTACCTTGACCCCTCCTGTCAGGAACAGGAGTAGTAGAAGTGTCGGGGGTCTTCCTCTTCTGGTCACTAGGGCCTCCACCCTTACCAAATCTAGTAAATGGAGGTACCATCCTCATAGCATCACGTCTCGTGACACTCTCACGACAAATCCTATCCTCTGCACCCTCAGCAGTAAGGGACTTCTCAACTACCTGAGCATATGTAGTAACTCCAGGCACTAAGGTGATCCTGACATTCTATGCTATCGTCGGGTTTAATCTCGAATAAACCTGCATTAGTTGGCACAAAGTCAGAAGAAAACTTGGTCAACCTGTCAAACTTCAGGGCATACTCAGTCACAGTCATGTTGCCTTGCACCAATATGGTAAACTCATCTGCCTTTGTGGTTCGAACTGCATTGTTTTAATATTTCTCGTTGAACGAATTGCAAAACTCATCCCAACTTAATACAACGACGTTCCGGGTTTGAGATACAACCTCCCACCAGATATGAGAATCTTCCTGAAACATGTACATTGTGCAAGCCACTCTCTCATTACCTACTACCCTCATCAAAATTTAGGATGGGGGTGGTCATACTCATCCACAGCTCAACTCGTAGTGGGTCTGGCCCTCCCTCAAACATCAGAGGGTGCTGTTTCCTGTATCGCTCATATAATGGTTCCCAGGAATTTTCAACCTTTGACTGCTGTTGTACAGCTGGTACTAAGGCAGTAGGTGGTACTACCGGTGCAACATTACCTTCTGGAACCTGCGTTGTCTCAACTGGCGAAATTCTTCTTCATGTCTCTGCAGTTTGGCTTGCATTTCAGCAAGCATCTGCTGCCAGTTCTCTAGAGCTGGCGGAGGGTTCTGACCATGGTTATCATCTCTAGCCCGTATTTCATCACCGACTAATCAGTTTGGTCGCCTTGGAGGCATTAGGCAAGGATAAAAAATTCTAGAATTACCCCATGGTCCTCAACCGAACCAATAAGAAACACTCACAATCATAATGCTAATTGACATTTCACATGCATCAACAATTTTAACAAGCATACATTCTCATATTCACCTAGCAATCAAGAACCAAGCCCTATTAGTATAGCTCATGCTCCTTGATCAAGCATGCTAATAAGGCATATATACTTCATTTAAGCAATTAAGCACATAATCACATCATTTGTTACCAAACCTTGAGTCGAGCTTATCTTTAGCAGGAGTGTACATGCCCATCCAATCTCCAGGAAGTAATAAACCTTGACAACTCTGATACCAAGTTGTAATGCCCAACTAATATAAGACCATTACATTGTATGTTTAAAAATAGTGCTTAACTTGTTAAGAAAGTCATTTGGACTTAAATGTGTAACTAAAATTAATTAAAGGGTTAGGTATTAATTTTTTTTGGAGAAATGAGTAATACTGTTTATTAAAAAGTTTTAGTATATACATGGGATCCCATAAAAGGGTTTATAAGTAGTTAATACCATAAATAAGGTACAAAATGGCCGACCTAAGCGACAAAATCAACCAAAACCTTAGATCCCCCAAAAGAAGTCTCGACCATGGAGGTCGAGTAGGCCGCATATGTACATGTTGCCCATGACTCTCCAACTCATGGCTAATCCACCTTTCCTTTGCCCGTACCTGCACCATGAAGCACCCGTGAGCCAAGGCTCAATAAGAAAACCTAAATAAAATAAAACAGATATCCAGATAGACATTAACATGTACTGCCTACTTTATAGCCACAACAAGTTCACATAGATTTTCCAATCCGTATACGACTCACGCCGAGTAGATGGATATCACACCCCCACAATGGCTCCGTCACTACGACAAATATCGCACCCTATAATGGCCCCACCACTACGGCATACATTACACATGTAATGCCGATAACAGCCCCATGACTGAGTGATCATGATCACAATCAATCTATACAAACAGTTATAATGACATAGGTTTATACAAAGCAGACATCTAATTTTAAACAGATTCATGGTACGGTCATCCCTGTGCCCTATAATTGGGGCGCATGCCCCACAATCGGTGCCAGCATTAGTTTTCTTACCTTGAGTCGTGAGCGATACTCGGAGGAGACCTTGAGCACAATCCCTTCCTCCTGAGCCTAGCGGTCAACCCTAGTCACAACACATTGGGGAAATCCATCAAGGACTAAAACCAATAAAGGGTTCCAAGACCAAACCCTAGCCCTTGGGACTTCAAATCCATTAGACCGGGTAGTGGAAATTTTCCCAAGCCCTCTGCTCTGGATTCCCAAAGCCCAAAACCAAGATACCCTAAAAGTTTTTTAGTGTCGTAGCGCCTCTGGCAGTGCCACGGCCTCACAATCGACCAAGAAATGCCCTAGAAAAAACTTGCATTTTGAGCTGCGACGCTCCATCAAAAGGCCATGGCGCTCAATTAGGTAGAGAGCCCCACGCCCAAAATACTTGCACACGCATTGTGGCGATAAGTCAATTCAAGGTACCTCTTGCCTCGCTGAGTTCAGCCAGGCTACGACTCACTAAGAATAGCGGCACGATGCGACCCCACGAATCCAGAATTTTGTGCGATTTTTAGAAATTGCAAACTCTCCAAAACCCAACCAAAATACAACCTAGCCAGAATCGACCACCAAAACAACCCCAGGAGCCTAGATACACAATAAACAACCATTAAAATACTCTAACACAATCCCAAACTTAGAAATCTAAGATTTCTTCAAGGACACCAAAAGACAAAAACTTAAGCTTTAGGATTTAAACTTACCTCCTAGGATTCGAATCCCCACTGAGTTCCCAAGCTTAACAGGTCCTACTCTTCAATATCAAGCCTCCAATTTTTTCAATAGCCACTTCTAGACTTAGAAATATCCACAAGTCTTCAAGGTTTTCTCTTGAAACAAAGGAAGAATGAGAGAGAGAGAGAGAGAGAGAGAGAGAGAGAGAGAGAGAGAGAGAGAGAGAGAGAGAGAGAGAGAGAAAGAGAGAGAGAGGAAGAGGGGGAGAACATGAGAATGAGGGCAGCTTGTAACTTAGTAAGGTCTTTAGTTGCATAAGGGAAAAAGACCCATTTCCTCTTGCCTTAAATAATCCTCACAACTAGCCCCCAAGGGAATTTTAGTCATTCGATACCACAATCCCGCTACAACTCAAATTTCACTTAAGATTCCCAATTTACTCCACTGATAAATACAAATATTTTCCCCCCAGGTATAACTCATACTCCAATAATTCCTGGTGATTCACCAAATTACCAAAATAACCCTAGGCTCACCTTGAGCCGGGTATTAATCCCCGTTGTGACTCTTTTGCCAAATTGCTCACTAGGCTCGCCTCGTACCGAATATCTCAAATATATCCACATAAAAATGTGGTCCCACTCATAAAGCATATATATAATTACAGATATACCCTCAGCGGGTAAAAATTACTAAGATGCCCATTTTTAACATAAACGGGCCTATAAGCACATTTAATACACTTAAACAAGCATAAGTAGTCATATCATAATATAACTCATGTAATTCACCACAAATACATCCCATTAGGCCCTCCTGGCCCACTAATCACGGTACAGTTTGATTGTTGGGACGTTACAGTTTGATTGTTGGTCAGGGTCAACGATGCAACTTGTAATTCATTTGTCTTATCCTGAGAAACTAGAGGTACCAGTGGTTTTGATGTTGCTTGTGGTGGAGCTTGAGACATGGATTGCTGGAATTGTTGTTGAGGGCCTTGATTATTTTTCTCCATGAAAAATTGGGGTGCTTCCTCCATCCTAGGTTGTAATTATTGGAGAAAGGATTGTTTTCTTGCTTATTAAAATTTTCCATCATATTCACTTGCTCCATAGGAATAGAATTATTCACCTCTACTGCCATACACCGATCAATAGGATGAGGACCCCTACACAATTCACAAGCAATCTGCATCTGCATGACTTGAGCCGAGATATTGTTTTTCTGCAACTGCTTGGTTAATGTGGCAACTTAAGTAATTAACGTGGTGATAACGTCTAGTTCATGAACCCAAACTACTTTTTTATTACTAGTTTCTTGCTCATCAGCCCATTGGCAGTTATTCGTGGCCATTTCTTCCAACAACGCACAGGCCTCATTAGCAGTTTTACGTATAAAACACACATAAACAATCATAAACATACAAAAATTATGAATAATATTCTTTTAGCATCACACAATACATAAAACTTAAACATTATAAAAATTATGCTAGCATCCAATTAACCTATCTAATATGTCAAAAAATCACATACATGTATATAAACATATAAACTAGCAACCATTGGCTCTGAAGCGATTTATGTACTGCTCTGAGTATAGTGTAAGTGATTTGGGGCTTAATTCTGGCATTAGAGTATGTCTGGATTGATTAGCAGGGGGTTGGAAATATAAAAAAATACTGGAATTTATGGGTTCGCGGGGTCGCGTCACGACGCTGTTCTTGAGCGCCTCAACTCGCATGAACTCGGGAGGCCTTAGGTATTTGCTGAATCACCTCAGCATTGTAGCCCTGGGCAGGGCGCGCCACGGCGTGTGTCTAGGGAAATTGAGAGCTGGGCTCTCTGACTTAGAGAGGGTCACGACTCTAATTTTTGGGGCGCCACGACGCAAATAGAGGATTATGGCCAATCTAGGGTTTTAAGCTCGAGAACCCAAATCTTAGGGCTCAGGAAGGATCCTACTACCTGGTTTAGTAGGATTCAAGGTCCCAGAGGCTAGAATAATATTACGAAGTTATTATTTGGTTTAGGGCTTGATGGATGGTTATTATGGATGCATTGTGACTAGGTTTTTCATCAAAGCTCAAGTTAGGGGATTGTGCTTGGGATATCATTAATCTATCAGCTCGAGATAATGTAAGAAAACTGTTTGTGCCTGCAGAGCAGGGCATGGCCCTATTATTTGTGTTTAATATATGTGTGAATATATGTGAATGCTATCCTGTGTTGTGCATGCTTATGAACGAAAACGGCTGAGAATGGCAAAGACCGGGAAAGGCGAAGGCCGAGAACGGCAGGGCCGGGATCGGCGTTAAGCACATTGAGTGCAAGTCGCTAGTGCGAGACCCTCCAAGGGTGTTGTATCCACTCGCTCGGTGAAGATCACGTACCCAGAGCTTGGTAAAGCACCTGGGTCGGCGTAGGTCACTATGTGTTTAGTCTGTTGACTATTTTGCTGTATATGGCTGGATTGATATGTGATTTGTTATGCGTTGAGTTTTCTTGCTGGGCTTCGACTCACGGGTGCTCTATGGTGCAGGTAAGGGTAAGGGAAAGGTAGACCAACCATGATTTGGAGAGAGCGGCATGTACATGTTCGGCCTACCTGGCTACCATGGTCGGGGTTGTTTTGCGAGATATGTTGTAACAATTGATTATGTCGCTTAGATGGACTGTATCTAAAATTTGGAGTTGTAATATATTTTTGAAACATTATTTTGGGATCCCAAATGTATTTTACGATTTTAATGAATGTTCAAATCTTTTATAACTAATGTTGTCAAATGAGTGTTTATTTCAATTTAATCGCATTTTTAACCTAAAATCTCGATTAGCGAGCTAATGGCACATTTATAAATCACTTGGTAAGGACTCTAAGGTTGTAGGGCATTACAACTTGGTATTAGAGCATGCCAAGGTTTATGGTTCCTGGAGATCAACCGAACATGTACGCTCGCTGCCAGTGACAAGCTCGACTAAGGGTTGGTCAGTATTAAATGAACTATGTGTTTAACTACTTGTTTAAGTTGCCTTATTTTCTTGAATGTATAGATAGAGCATGATGAGTGTGTTTATATATGTATGATGCCAGGGCACGACCCCTTGATTGCTGTATGCATGTTGTGTGCGATGTGTTGATCTGTTGTTTGTGACTGATTGATGTGACTAGGAGGTTTGGATGTTGTTATCACGCCTAATGTCCGATATCATTGATGGCAAGCATATTGCAGTTCTGCCTCGATAATCGATCAGACTTTGTGGTAATAGGGATAGAGATAACAACTAGGGTCAGGATCCTCCACCTGCCACACAAAATTGGCAACAATTGTTTGCAAAAATGGAAGCCAGACTTCAACGAACGAAAGATGAGCTCCGAAGAGTTGAGTCAGCAAGCCCCTCCTCGGGGTATTGGGTTACAAATTCCACAGGCTATGACACCTGTACTAGCCCAGCCTGTGATGGAAAATAGGTGGGAACCTTTATATAAGAAGTTCAAGAAGCAGCATCCTCCCACCTTTGAGGGCGGACCAGACCCACTGCAGGCAGAGCAATAGATGAATATGACTTCCTCCATCCTGGATTTCATGAGTGTGGAAGGGAATGACAAGGTGGCCTGTGCCATCTACATGTTGAGAGAAGACGCCCGCATATGGTGGGACGTTGTGTCCCACAGAAGGGATGTGGCAGTTATGACCTGGGAGGAATTTAGGGACGTCTTCAACAAGAAGTACTATAGTGTTGTAGTCCGAGCTGCAAAGGTGGGCGAGTTTGTAAACCTGACTCAAAACCAGTTGACAGTTACAAAATACACACTAAAGTTTGACCGGTTGGTGAAGTTTGCGCTGGACTTGGTGCCTACCGATATGGCACATATGGATTAGTTTGTGTGGGGATTGAACGTCATGATAGTCCTAGATGTTAAGATAACATTGGATCCAAGGACTACCACCTATGCTAAGGTAGTGGAGAAGGCCTTTACAGTTGAGGGAGCCGAGGATTAGATATGGCGAGAGGGCATCGCTAGGCGCGTTGCTTGGAGGATGGTGCCTCCTTTTACTGGTTCTAGTTGGGGTAGTGGCCTCAATGAGCAGAAGAGAAAGGCCCCAGATTTTTTGTTCCTCCTGGTTCAGATAGGAGGGTCGGGGTGCTTTCAGTGGCCGTCAAGGTGGGGGAGACAACTGGAGAAGTTTCCCAGAGTGTCCTTGGTGCAGGAGATGACATCAGGGAGAGTGCAGAGTTAGAGCCTGCTTTACTTGTGGGAGTGTTAGTCAACTGAGGAAGGACTGCCCATTAGCCAGAAAGAAATAACCAAAGAAGAGCGTCAGCTTCACTGAAGCCAGAGTATTCACCTTGACCTAGACCGAGGCCGAGGCTTATCCCTCGATTGTGATAGGTTAGATTTCTAGTGCTGGTTCTTCATTTACTGCATTGATTGATTAAGGGGCTACTCATTTTGTAACGACCCAAATTCGTTAATAAGGCTTAAGGGCCTTGATTAGTGTGCCGGGAGGGCATAAATGGGATTTGAGTGAATAGTACTTATTTGAATGTGATATTATGTGATTAATAGTGCTTAAAAGACATTATATGATAATTGGTAATATTATATGATAATATGAAATAGACATGTTGTATATGTGAGAACCACATTATTATGTGGATAATTCTGCAGCCGGTGACTTGAGGCGATCCTAGGGCGAGATAGCGGGAAAAGTCACAACAGGGCATTATAATTGACTTTGGGCAAGTCAAGGAGTATTTTAGGTATCGGTTAATGAATCGGACTATCGGGAGATGAAAATAAATAATTGGAGATGTATTTGAGGTTAGGATGTTTAGGCGGGATTATTGGGGGATATTACCATTTTGCCCTCGGGGACATTTCTGGCACCCCGAGCTTTGGGATTAGTTTAATCATCTAAGGATATACTTGGAAGACTTTAGAAAAGACTAGACACAGAAATTAGACCGACCCTTTCTCAGCTCTCTCTCTCTCCTCTCTCTTAAGGAAGAACAACACTGAAATTTGAGGAGGAGATTTCTGGAATCAAGCTGAAACTTGGGGGAATAGTCTGGAGGATTAGCTCAGGAACTGATCAAGGTCTGAGATAGAGCCAAGGTAAGCTTTGAATTTTTGTTTCTGAGGTTAGGAATTTTGAGAAATGGCTGAGTTTTAAATATCTGTGATTTTGGTGTTTAAGGTGGAAATTGAGGCTTGAAACTTTGAAGATAGGTCAGGGGACTCTTGGAGAAACGATTCTACAGCTGAGGTAAGGTTTAATTTAAAGTTTGATGGTTGAATTTGAGAGTTTTCATGGCTGGTTTTGAGTTCTGTGGGTTTGAAATTTCAGAAATTGGAATTGAGATTTTGGTGAGTCTTAGGCTGGATTTTTGGTTGGATTGTGTTGTTTAAATCATTCTAATGTTGTTATTAATAATTGGTTTTGAGTTGGGGGT
Source organism: Humulus lupulus (assembly GCF_963169125.1). Lineage (NCBI taxonomy): Eukaryota > Viridiplantae > Streptophyta > Magnoliopsida > Rosales > Cannabaceae > Humulus > Humulus lupulus. The sequence continues at coordinate 150,400,703 of NC_084800.1, read as the reverse complement.
TTGGGATGGCTTAAGATGAGGTTTAGAGATTGAAAATGGTGGTTTTTTCTGGGTTCGAAGGGTCGGGCCGCGGCATGGTTCTTGGTGAGCCGCGGCCCTTCGAAGTTGTTGTATGCTAAGGAAGGAGGGCGGGCGGCGGCATGGCCCAAGCAATGCCGCGGCCCTTACCCGTTTTTGTGCCTTAGAAGGTTCTGTTTGGGGGCCATGTCGCGGCATGGGTGGCCTATGCCGGGGCGCTTAAGGGATTTGGGGATTTTGAGATTTTAGGCTTGGGAATTTAACCTAGGGTGCCCGGGGTTGAGTCTTTTACCATATTTGGCGACGTTCAATGTTCCGAGTACTAGAACTTGGTTTGGAAACTCATTTAATATTGTTAATGGTGTCTTTCATCATGGTTGTGACTAGGTGTTAAGCTAAGGCTCAAGGATCGGATCGCACTCAAGGAGTATCGCCCGTAGCTAATTCATCTAAAAGCTAAAGGTAAGAAAACTACTCCCGGTTGAGGCATTTGAACGGGACTAAGGGCTCCCTGATAAATATGATTGAAAGAATGGTATTATGCCATGTAAATTGTAAACCAATGGCCTAAGTGTGCCACGGTTAACTTGTGCAATTGGCACGGCTCGGACACTGGTATCCGAGGACAGCTTATTATGCATTGATCTCGGTTTAAGCGGGCCGGAGTCAATGGGTTAAACAGAGGGTGCGACCTAAGGTGTCAACCCTAGTATTTGTATTAATTGATTATTATATTTGGCTATGAATGTGATTAATGAGAGTGTTGAGTAATCTGGATATAGATGAGGTTACTTGTACCTTGAAGTGTGCTTATATGCTGTGGCCTGAATATCTGAACATGCTTACTGGAATGTCTGTTTGATAATGTTGTTTATACTGTGTATGTTGTTTTCTTGCTGGGCCTTGGCTCACGGGTGCTGCGTGGTGCAGGTAAAGGCAGGGGCAAGATCGATCAACCTTGATTGGAGAGCTCTACAGGGTGAATGTACATATCAGGCCGCTCAACCGCCACGGTTGAGGAGATTACAGGGACGAGAGGACCAGAACCTTGTATTTTGCCTTAGTATGGCTAAAGTTTACTCTTAACTGTTGAATTTTGTAAACCAACTTTTAAACACTGTTGGTTTTGGGGATCCCTTCTGTAAACTATTTATAACTTATAAAATGTATCTTTTGAGGCCAAAATGTCGTTTAGCCCTAGAACTCTTTAGTTAATGACACGTTTTGATTAAACGACTTGATTAGCAAGTCTCACACCTTTATAAATACACAGTGTAGCGGTCCTGGCTATCCAGGGCGTTACACATTTTTTTGTATCTGCTAGAGTGATAGATCAGTTGTGTAGACCTAGTGATTTGTATGCTAGGGGATTCAGGACTTTGTTGCCAACTGCAGAATTGGTAGTCTCTAGAAGATGGGGTAGAGCATTACAGTAGAGATAGAAAGTAGGGAGTTATCTGCAGATTTGATTGAGATAGCAATGGATGATATTTATATGATCCTGGGAATAGATTGGTTATCAAAGTACGAAGCAATGAGAGACTGCAAGCGAAGGATGGTGACATTTGAACTGGAAGGGGAGGTACCCTTTGTATTTGTGGGGATGGTGAGTGGGTCGCGATTACCTACGATTTTTACACTGAAGGCTAGAGACCTAATGCAAGAAGGTTGCATAGGATTCCTAGTAAACATTGTGGATACCTCTAGGGTTGTTTTGGTTAGACTGGATGAGACCAATTAGTATGCGAGTTACCTAATGTATTCCCAGAAAACTTGCTAGGGTTGCCACCACACCGAGAGATCGAGTTCGTCATAGAATTGGTGCCAAGGGCAGAACCATTATCTAGGACACCTTATAGAATGACTCCAGTAGAGTTAAAGGAACTGAAGATTCAGTTGTAGGAGTTACTGGACTTAGGATTAATCAGACCGAGTTTTTTGCCATGGGGTGCTCCACTGTTGTTCATCAAGAAGAAGGATGGATCCTTAAGGATGTGCATTGACTACAGAGAGCTGAATAGTTTACCATTAAGAATAATTACCCACTGCCCATGATCGACGACTTGTTTGATCAGCAATAGGGGAAGACATTATTCTCCAAGATTGACCTTCGGTCTGACTACCATTTGTTAAGGATTAAAGAGGAGGACATACCAAAGACCCCATTCTGCACGAGGTATGAAAATTATGAATTCCTGGTCATGTCCTTTGGATTAACCAATGCCCCAGCAGTCTGTATGGACTTGATGAATATGGTCTTCAGGGATTATTTGGATAAGTTTTTGATCGGATTCATCAATGATAATTGGTGTACTCCCAGTCAGAGACAAAGCACGAGAAACATCTTCATTTGGTACTACAACGATTGAGAGAGCACAGGCTATATGCCAAGTTTAGCTAGTGTGAGTTCTGGTTACCCCAAGTAACATTTCTGGGCCACATTGTGAGTAAGGAAGGGATTCTGGTTGACCTAAGCAAGATTGAGGCAGTGAGAGATTTGCCCAGGTCGATCAGTGTACCAGAGGTTAGCAGTTTCTTAGGATTAGCAGGGTATTATCGGCGGTTCATTGAGGGATTCTCCAAAATAGCCACACCGTTGACTGAGCTGATACATAAAAAGAACAAGCATTTCTGGATAGATAGATGTGAGAACAGTTTCAAGGAGTTGAAGCGGTGACCGATCACCGCTCCGGTATTGAGTCTGCTATCAGACAATGAGAAGTTTGTGGTCTACTGCGATGCTTCGAGGCAATGTTTGGGGTGTGTATTGATGCAAGCTAGAAAAGTGATAGCCTATGCGTCAAGACAGCTGAAGGAGTACGAGCAGAGGTATCCCACTCATGATCTAGAATTGGCAGCGGTGGTATTTTCACTAAAGGTTTGGAGGCATTATCTATATGGTGAGAAGTGCGAAATATACACTGGCCATAAGAGTTTAAAGTATTTCTTCACTCAGAAGGATCTGAATATGCGCCAAAGAAATTGGTTGGAATTGGTTAAAGACTATAATTGTGACATTTTATACCATCATGGGAAGGCCAATGTGGTGGCCGACGTGTTGATTCGGAAGGGCCTAGGACAGTAATTCAGTGCGAGGTAGATGTCAAAAGAGTTAGCTGAGGAGATGACCAGAGCAGGAATTGAATTGGAAGTTGGTTAGCTAGCCAATATCACGCTTCAGTCCATGCTCCTTGATAGGATCAAGGAAGCACATGATAAGGATCCCCAGATGAGGAAACACATGAAGGATGTCTTGGCCAGAGTGGCTAAGGACTATTCTATTTCAAAGATGGGTTTACTGAGGTAAAAGGGTTAGATTTGCGTTTTAATAGAATCCGGTATCCGGTGAGAGATTTTGGATGAGTCTCCTACTACTCCCTACTCTTTACATCTGGGTATGACGAAGATGTACCAAGATCTGAGAACTTTGTAATGGTGGCCAGAGATGAAAAGGGACATAGTAGATTATGTAGCCAAGTGTTTAACCTGTCAGTAGGTGAAGGCTGAGCATCAAAGGCCAGAAGGGTTGCTGCAGCCTTTGGGGATTCTGGAGTGGAAATGGGAGGATATCACCATGGATTTCGTGGTTGGATTATCGAAGACAGTAGGACAGTATGATTCGGTGTGGATGATTGAGGATAGATACACCAAATCAGCCCACTTTTTGCCTATCAAGACAACTCATATAGTGGAGCAGTTGCTGAATTGTACGTGAAGGAAATTGTGCGAGTTCATGGGGCTCTGAGGTCGATAGTATCCAGCAGGGACCCCACCTTCACCTCTAAGTTTTGGGAGAGCCTGTAGAAGGCTATGGGCACATAGTTGTGCTTTAGCACCGCCTATCATCCTTTGACGGGTGGACAGCCTTAAAGGATGATTCAAATACTGGAGGATATGTTGCAGGCCTGTGTGCTGGATTATTGGGGATCTTGGAGTAAGTATCTCTCTTTGATTGAATTTTCTTATAATAACAACTATCAAGCAACTATTGGAGTGGCTCCATATGAAATGTTATATGGGAGGAAGTGCAGATCACCCATCCATTGGGATGAGATGGGTGAGAGAAAGTATTTAGGTCCTGAGGCCGTTCAGAGAACCAATGAGGCGATTGAGAAGATTAGAGATTGAATGCTCGCCTCCAAGAGTTGACAAAAGAGTTACTCAGACTTGAGACGCCTGAACGTAAAGTTTCAAGTCGGTGATCATGTATTTCTCAGAGTTTCCCCCTTGAGAGGGGTGAAATGATTTGGAGTAAGGGGCAAGTTGAGCCCTAGGTTTGTTGGCCCCTTCAAGATTCTGGAATGGGTTGGAGAGGTAGCCTACATATTGGCAATGCCTCCAGCCTTATCAAGGGTTTACAATGTATTCCATGTGTTCATGCTTCAAAAATATGTATCAGATTCTACACATGTGATGAGTTATGAGAACCTGGAGTTGGATCAAGATTTATCTTATGAGGAGAAACCGGTTCAGATTCTAGACCAAAAAGATAAAGTCTTGCGGAACAAGACCATTGCCTTAGAGAAAGTGTTGTGGAGGAACAACAAAGTGGAAGAGGTGACTTGGGAGCTTCAGATTGATATGAGGGATCGATATCCCGAGTTATTCATGTAAATTTTGAGGATGAAATTTTTGTAAGGAGGGGATAGTTGTAACGTCCCAAATTTGCAAATAAGGCTAAGTTCCTTGACTGGCATGTCAGGAGGGCAATAAATTATTTAATTATGTTATTATGTAGATAAAATGATTATGTGATTATAAATACATGTTTAGGTGAATTAAATATGCATGTTTAGGAGAAATACAAGATCCATCCACAGTGCCAACTATCACAAGGGCTTCCCACTCTCAAACTCAAGAGATACTATCCATTCCTTACAATTTAGCATTGCCCCACACTTACTTAACAAATCCAAATTCAGAATCACCTTGAAATCACTTATAACCAACCTTATCAAATCCACTGATGAGTTCTTTCTGCCATAATCAAAATCATCACAACATAATCATGCATTCTGCATATCAAATTTATGCCTCTCTAGATGCAACAAACAAAGAACAACATGACACCAAAATCAGTTAGCATAATACAAAAATCAAAACTAGAAAGCTGACCTGCCACCCCTGAGGTACCAGCCTCAGTCTCAATCTTAGCCTCCGACTCTGACTGCCTCAGAATGAACACTCGAGCTGGAGTCGAGCTGTCCATCCAATTTTACCCCTCTGTCTCTCGACTTGGAAAATCCCTTTTGATATGCTCAACCATTCCACATAAGAAACATGTCTTTGGTTGGAACCCCTTCAAATGATGCCTCTTGCACCGGGCACATATTGGATAAGTCCTCCAGTTCTTATTTTTGCTTGCTCCAATAAGTGGAGGTATCACTGCCTGAGCTCCGTTCTCTCTGACATTCTCCTTTATAATCTTATTTCCTATGCTTTCAACAGAAAGAGCCTTCCCTACCTCTTGAGCGTAGGTAGAGATTTCATGCATTGGGGCAACTCTAATGCCCTGAGATATTTTGGGATTCAACCCCTAGATAATCCTTTCCTTCCGAGCTACATCTGTGGGGACCATGTCAAAAGAAAACTTGGCCAAAGCATCAAATCTGTTAACATACTCGGTTAATGTTGCATTGCCCTGAACCAGGTTCATAAACTAATTTATCTTAGCAGTCTGGGCCACATCATAGTAATATTTCTCATTGAACAACTGCCTAAATTCTTTCCAGCTGTGTCTTGTGTCTGGGATACTAATAACCACCATGTCCGGGCATCATCCCGCAATACATATGTAGCACAGATCACCCTATCGTGACCCACCAGCCCCATATTGTCGAGAATGGAACTGATCATGCCCATCCATTGCTCAGCTCTGAATGGATCTAGGCCTCCCTCAAAGACTGGAGGGAAATACTCATGGAATCTTCCACAAAGAAATTCCCATATCTTCTCAACCCTAGGTGTAACACCCTGGTTACTGATACGAACCACGCCAACAAGTGTGACGAAACCCGACACCAAATATGGAACAGCCACCAAGAACACACGAGATTGGAATGGAACAGCGACCCAATGCTTAGCCAAGCACGAACCTTGGTATGAGGAAGACGCCACAAACGGGGATGGGAATCCGTTTGATAAGTCGGATTGAACGCCACAAGGGATACCCTTGATAAGTTCGGATAGTCTCTTCAAGAACTCAAGAAGAAAAACTCACAAATTTTCATTTCACATAATCTGCTTTTTTTCCAAATGTTTTGGCAGTCCTTATAAGGACGAAAATTACATGAAAACAAGACCCTTGGTCTTCCTAATGAAACCGAAAAATTAAGGACAGCCCCTTTGTCTTCCTAATGAAAACTGAAATTAAAGAAAGGCCTTTTGTCTTCCTCATGAAAACCAAAAATTAAAGACAAAAGGACTATTGGACTCACACAAGTCAAATGTTTGACTTATCACAAAAATAAAGAAAGACCAAATAACAACAATAACGTAAATAAATTAAAATGACAAATACAATAAGACTCATGAAGCTCCTAAACTCAGTCAACTTTGATGAGTAAGACAAGTCTTTGTTCTCCTTCAATGTTGACCACGGTCTCCTCTTGTTTTAGGACTTTGTGGACTAGGCTGTTAAGTTCTTCCTTGAATCTCTTGGCTCGTGCCCTCGTCACTGGACTAACTGGAACTTGGCTTGATACTTGGGTCTTGGTGTCCTCATCATTCCCCCCCTCTTTAGAAGGATTTGACCTCAAATCATCACCTGCATCAAAAGGACTCAAATCAGAAACATTAAAAGTAGCACTAACATTATACTCACCTGGTAAATCGAGTCTGTAGGCATTGTCATTGATCCTTTCAAGTACTTGAAATGGACCATCTCCTCGAGGTAGCAATTTTGAACGCCTTTGTGTTGGGAATCGCTCTTTCCTCATGTGTAACCATACCCAATCACCGGGCTCAAAAACCTGCTTATGACGACCCTTGTTAGCTTGCTTAATGTATTGTTCAGTCCTTCTTTCTATGTTGAGTCGCGCCCTCTCATGGATTTTCTTCACAAATTCTGCCTTCTTCTCGCCATCTAAATTCAAATGCTCAGAAACAGGTAAAGGTGATAAATCCAAAGGAGTTAGAGGATTAAAACCATAAACAATTTCAAATGGTGAAAATTTAGTAGCAGAATGCATTGAACGATTATAAGCAAACTCAACATGTGGCAAACAATCTTCCCAAGTCTTAATATTTTTACTTATGATAGCCCTCAACAAGGTGGATAGGGTCCTATTAACTACTTCTGTTTGACCATCGGTTTGAGGGTGACAAGTAGTAGAAAATAATAGTTTTGTCCCAAGTTTTCCCCACAATGTTTTCCAAAAATAGCTTAAGAACTTAGCATCCCTATCTGATACAATTGTTCTAGGCATACCATGTAATCTCACAATCTCCCTAAAGAACAAATCTGCAACGTTAGAGGCATCATCAGTTTTATGACAAGGAATAAAATGAGCCATCTTAGAAAATCTGTCTACAACCACAAAGATTGAATCCCTCCCACACTTACTTCTAGGTAAACCCAACACAAAATCCATTGAAATGTCAACCCATGGTGAACTAGGGATAGGTAGGGGTGTGTAAAGGCCATTTGGCTGAACTCTTGATTTAGCTTGCCTACAAGTGACACACCTACCACAAATTCGCTCAACATCTCGTTTCATGTGGGGCCAAAAGAAGTGTTCTTGCAACATAACTAGGGTCTTAGCAACTCCAAAATGTCCCATCAACCCTCCCCCGTGGGACTCTCTAACTAGCAAATCTCTCAAAGAACAATTTGGTACACACAACCTATGCTCCCTAAACAAGAAACCCTCATGCCTATAAAATTTTCCTTCAGCAGATTTTTCACAAACACCATAAATTTCCCCAAAATCATGGTCAGCAAAATACAGCTCCTTTATGTGTTCAAACCCAAGTAATTTAGCATCAAGAGTGGAGATTAGGGCATACCTGCGAGAAAGGGCATCAGCAACCACATTCTCCTTACCTTGTTTATAGCGAATGACATAAGGAAATGTCTCAATGAACTCAACCCATCTGGCATGTCTCTTGTTGAGCTTGTGTTGGCCTTTCAAATGTTTCAAGGATTCATGATCTGTGCGAATCAAAAACTCCTTTGGCCACAAATAGTGCTGCCATGTTTCTAAAGCACGTACTAGTGCATACAATTCTTTGTCATAGGTGGGGTAATTGAGGGTAGCCCCACTTAGCTTTTCGCTAAAGTATGCAAGCGGTCTCCCATCCTGCATAAGAACAGCGCCAATACCTATTCCAGAAGCATCACATTCAACTTCAAAAGTGTTAGAAAAGTTAGGCAAAGCAAGTAAAGGAGCATGAGTAAGCTGGTATTTCAGTAGCTGAAATGCCTCCTCTTGAGCTTCACCCCATTTAAATATCACATTCTTTTTGATAACTTCTGTAAGTGGTGCGGCGATGGTGCTAAAATATTTCACAAACCTCATATAGAAGCTAGCAAGTCCATGAAAACTTCTAACATTACCTATAGTTGTAGGGGTCGGCCACTCTTGGATGGCTTTGATCTTTTCTTCATCCACCTGAATACCTGTAGCACTTACAACAAAGCCTAGGAAAACAAGCTTATCGGTGCAGAAAGTACACTTACTGAGGTTAGCATATAAACTCTGTTTCCTAAGAACATCCAAAACAGAATGCAAATGCAAAACATGGTCATGCAAATTCTTACTATAAATAAGAATATCATCAAAATACACAACCACAAATTTTCCAATGAAAGCACGCAATACATGATTCATTAAGCGCATGAAAGTGCTAGGTGCATTAGTTAGTCCAAATGGCATGACTAACCACTCATACAATCCATGTTTAGTTTTAAAAGCAGTTTTCCACTCATCCCCTTCTTTCATACGTATCTGATGATACCCACTTTTAAGATCAATTTTGGAAAACACACAAGAACCATGCAATTCATCTAACATGTCATCTAAACGAGGAATGGGATGTCGATATTTTACCGTTATATTGTTGATGGCTCGACAGTCAACACACATCCTCCATGTTCCATCCTTCTTGGGAACTAGAATCACTGGAACAGCACAAGGGCTCATGCTTTCTCTCACATGCCCTTTCTCCATCAATTCTTCAATTTTCCTTTGCAATTCCTTTGTTTCATCAGGATTACTTCTGTAGGCTGGTCGGTTTGGGATGGAAGCACCTGGAACAAAATCAATTTGATGTTCTATTCCTCGAACAGGTGGCAAACCATGTGGTACTTTCTCAGGAAACACATCCTCAAATTCCTGCAAAATAGACACAACAACACTTGGCAGCGAAGAATCAAGTTGGTTAGTATTTAAAAGAGCCTCCTTATACATGAGTAAAATCATGGGCTGTTTTGTACACAATGCTCTCTTAACCTCACTTTTTTTTGCATAAAAATTATTTTGTTTTCTCTCACTTGATTCCACACTTTTCTCTCTTTGTCTCTCTTTTTCCTCACTCTCATTCATCTTTTCACTCTCTTTTTGCTCACTCATTTTCTTTTTGTCACTCAATTTTTGCAACCTCACTTGATCTTCATACACTTGCTTTGGTGTCAAAGGCGCTAGAGTGATTGTTCGTTGACGGAATGTGAATGAATACTTGTTGGTGAAGCCGTCATGCTGCACCCGCCGATCAAATTGCCAAGGCCTTCCTAGAAGGAGGTGTCCAGCTTGCATGGGAACCACATCACACAACACCTCATCTTCATACTTGCCAATTCGAAATGAGACTAGCACCTGTTTTGTAACCCTCACTTCACCACTATCATTCAGCCATTGCAATTTGTATGGACAAGGATGCCTAAGCGTTGTAAGCCCCAGCTTGGCAACCATGGAAGCACTAGCAACATTAGTACAACTACCTCCATCAATAATGACACTACATACCTTGTCTCTCACATGACAACGAGTGTGAAAGATGTTCTCTTGCTGCACCTCTTCTTCCTCTTCTTTTGCTTGCAAATTCAGGACTCGCCTTGTGACTAGTGCAAGCATCTCACCAGATTCTGGTCCATACTCATTGTCAGAAGCATCTTCCAATGGTGGCATGTCAGCAAGATCATCTTCATCTTCAGAATCTATCTCTCCACTTTCTCGAATCACCATGACTCTCTTGTTTGGACACTGGCTAGCAATGTGTCCTCTCCCCTGACATTTGAAACACCTTATCTCACTAGAATGAGACTTAGTAGGAGTTGTTTTACCTTGAGGTGGCGTGGCTGTGGTGGATGGTTTTGGTGTAGATGATGAAGTGGGTTGGTCTTCTTTCTTTGGATAGTTCGACCTCCAAGGTGTTGTACTTGGATTGTGTGGGCTCGGTCTTAACCTCGAACTTGAACTACCCTTCTTGAGCTGCCTCTCAACTTTGATTGCCATATGAACCAAATCCTCCAATTCCACATAATGGTGTAGCTCGATTGGGTCAGCAATCTCTCTGTTCAACCCATTCAAAAACCTTGCCATGGTTGCCTCCCGATCCTCTTCAACATTGGCTCTAATCATAGCCATCTCCATCTCCTTGTAATACTCATCAACACTTCTGGACCCTTGACGAAGACCCTGCAACTTAAGGTATAGATCTCGATAATAATGAGATGGTACAAATCGTCGTCTCATCACCCTCTTCATGGCCTCCCATGTGTCAATAGGGCGATCTCCACTCTGCCTCCTGTTGATGCACAACTGATCCCACCAAACAATAGCATAATCAGTAAACTCAATGGCAGCAAGTTTTACCTTCTTCATGTCGGAGTAGTTGTGACAATCAAAAACTAGCTCCATTTTCTTCTCCCACTCAAGGTATGCTTCAGGATCACTCTTCCCCTGAAATGCCGGGATTCTCATTTTGATATTCCCCATATAATTATCTACCTGGTTCCTATCTTCTATATTCCCACCATACCTCCTATGGTTACCCGTCGACATCCTATCAAACTCATCATCAGAAACTACCCCTTCTAAATCCCCTTCATTCTCATCCTCCCTTTGGTGCACCCTATTCCTCCTTGGTCTCCGTTGTGCCCTCTCTTCTACCCTATCCAACCGCTCATGTATTTGCTCACACTCCTCCCTCAACATCCTCCTCATCTCCCCCATTAAAGCTTCAATTTGTAGATTTGGAACTGTAGGTGGTGGAGCGTCATTGCCTGCATTTCTTTCTGTATTTTGTGACATGATGGAGAATCTGCAAAACAATAAGGTTAGACAATTATAGAAAGGACCTCACTGCACTCCCTCACGTGTTTCACTCAAAGAAAATGGTCACTCAAGTACACTCGTGTTTGCACTCAATGATGGCTTTTACCCTCAAATAAGCTCACACCTCTGCCTTTTTCCCCTCTATTTTCTTCTTTAAGCTCTTTGAAAACTAATGAAACAGTGATATGGAGTATTCAAGCAGCAAATCCAACCAAACAAACCAAACGAACACCGACGAAAACTGGTGAAAATGACGAAAAATGATGATTTTTGGAACACTTGTGTGAGGTTTTGGCAAAAAGGCCTCTAGACCATGGGGAACAAGAATAGAAATTTTTTTTTAAGAGGGGTTTCCAGACTCTTTTTTTTTTTTTTTTTTGCTCTCGGATCCCCTTCCCTTTTCCTTTCCTTTCCTTTCTTCCTTTTTGTTTTTTTTTTATCTCTCAAATTTGATAACCCAGATACTCAATTTTTTTGAAAAGAAAATTTTTTGAACACCAAAGAACCAATCCGGAAACCAAGCAAACTGTGGTACTATAACAGATTCAAGAACACTCCCAATAACAGAAAACCAATATTCCCAAAATCCAATCTGTGATTCAACCAATAAGATCAAAACCAAAATAATTTGTGGCACTATAATAGTCTCGGATTCCACATCAAATAAAGGAACCAATTGAAACCAGGGACACAATTGAAACAAGGGAGTTATCAATACCAAATTCGGATTTCACAACAAGAACAAGAGAAACCCAAGGCAAAATTCGGATTTCAAAACAAAACAGCAAGAGAAACTTAATGACAATTCAGATTCCACAATTAGAACAAGAGAAAAACTCAAAGCCCTAATTCACGTTAAGAACCCTAATTCACGATTTTAGAAACAAAAAGAAAACAAATTAGGGGAAATTTCAGAAACCCTAATTCAATTCCAATATTTGAACAAAGAAACGAAATGGAAAAAACAAGGGGAAAAAAAAAGATAGGCCAAACCGTATGAACCTAGGCTCGGATTTCAAACAAGGAATCAATTGAAATAAGGAAATCAACAAACTCTAGAATAGTTTCGGATTTCACAACAAATAAGGGAAACAAGGAAACAATTGAAATTAACAAGCTCTAGAATAGAAACACAAGACTAGATGAACACGAATTGATATATATATTTTTTTATTTCAGAAACCCTAATATAAGAACACAAATTGAATAGAAAAAAAAAGATGAAAAAGGATAGGCCAAACCGGATGATCCTAAGCTCTGATACCAACTGATACGAACCACGCCAACAAGTGTGACGAAACCCGACACCAAATATGGAACAGCCACCAAGAACACACGAGATTGGAATGGAACAGCGACCCAATGCTTAGCCAAGCACGAACCTTGGTATGAGGAAGACGCCACAAACGGGGATGGGAATCCGTTTGATAAGTCGGATTGAACGCCACAAGGGATACCCTTGATAAGTTCGGATAGTCTCTTCAAGAACTCAAGAAGAAAAACTCACAAATTTTCATTTCACATAATCTGCTTTTTTTCCAAATGTTTTGGCAGTCCTTATAAGGACGAAAATTACATGAAAACAAGACCCTTGGTCTTCCTAATGAAATCGAAAAATTAAGGACAGCCCCTTTGTCTTCCTAATGAAAACTGAAATTAAAGACAAGCCTTTTGTCTTCCTCATGAAAACTGAAAATTAAAGACAAAATGACTATTGGACTCACACAAGTCAAATGTTTGACTTATCACAAAAATAAAGAAAGACCAAATAACAACAATAACGTAAATAAATTAAAATGACAAATACAATAAGACTCATGAAGCTCCTAAACTCAGTCAACTTTGATGAGTAAGACAAGTCTTTGTTCTCCTTCAATGTTGACCACGGTCTCCTCTTGTTTTAGGACTTTGTGGACTAGGCTGTTAAGTTCTTCCTTGAATCTCTTGGCTCGTGCCCTCGTCACTGGACCAACTGGAACTTGGCTTGATACTTGGGTCTTGGTGTCCTCATCAGTTACCCCAGAACAGTTATAGTGAAAGGTGAACCGGAAATTTAACTCGCTACCCGAGTCCTTTGGTTAAAAACGTGCTTCTAAGTGTTATTAACAGGCAAAGGTGGAAAACCAATCAAAAGGAAAGGATATATTTTATTTAAAACATAAAACAGTTCATCTGCCCATAAAACAATTTACAAGTTATTTACAACTCAAAATGGTCATTACAGTTTCAAATTTTGCAACCCGCCGTTCTAAGCGACAAAAATAGGGTAAACCCCCTAGTTCCTTTGAGAACTCCTTGGCCGTGGTGGTCAAGCGGCCGCATATGTACACAGCACCACCTAAGCTCTCCACTCAAGGTTGGGTGAGCTTCTCTTTTCCTTTACCTGCTCCACATAGCACCCATGAGCCAAAGCCCAGCAAGAAAACACAATATATCATGAATATAGTATCAACAATGATCATAATCATCATTCAGGACTTTCAGTCCAAAACAGATGAGTGACAGTCGCAAAAGTCACTAGGGTGGGTTCCGTTCCCTCTAGCCATGTGACAATAGGGCCACCGGGGCTTTACAAATAAGTGATCCTATCACTAGCTTAAACGGGATAGGTGCTTGGTGATTAGTTACCAACATAACCTTCCTCGTGACCAAAGAGTCACAACCATGGGATTCCGCTCCCTAACCATGTGACAAGTTTTCACCTAGGCCTTTGGCCCTGGCTCTGAGTAACCAGTCTTAGACTAGTAAAGCGCTTATAAGTTTCATCGACCTTAGGATTGGTCCAGCATTAATGCTCCTAGAGTCATTCAACGCTGATATCAATTAGATCTAATCTTTTATCAGCCCTGTGTTCAGGATGCTTATACCATTTCTAACTCACAGGTCAGTAATATGCGACCAGTGTCATTCCTGACTAATAATTTCCATAAACAAGTAAGCAAGCTTTGCTAAGCATTTAATATGCAATCAATGTCCACATTTTTCAACCAACATGCCTCAACAACAATCATGCATGTCATATACACAGGGTGCAGTTTCCTTACCTCAAGTTCAAGAGAGAAATAATATAAGAACTACCCTTGAGAACGATCAACCTTTAGATTCCTTAGCGGTCACCTAGTCATAACCAATTAGAAATCATTAATAAAGTAAATCAATGAATGGTTCACAATCTAAAACTGTAATGCCCTACTTCCTTAGAGCCGTTACTAAGTGAGTTTAAAAATGTGCATTCAACTCGCTAATCGAGGTTTAAAGTCAAACAGTGTAATTAAGCCATAAACAGAGGAAAAACTTTAGGAATAATTCCATTTCATTGAAAACCATAAAAGTTTGACACCTAGGATCCCAAAATACAGTTTAGAAACATTTACATCATATGAATCGAACCAAGTCGACTAAACGACAAAATCTAAGTTTATTTACAACCATCTCCCAAAAATCCTCTGGCTGTGGCAGCCAGGCTGGCCCAACATGTACACGCCGCCTCATGCCTGCTACACTCATGGTCGGTTGGCTTTCTCCTTACCCTTACCTGCACCACAGAGCATCTGTGATCCGAAGCCCAGCAAGAAAACCCACAAACAGATAACATATGCAACACATATATCAAGCATAAAAACAGGCCTCCAATGGGCTAAACACATACGGCCTAGCCGTCCCAGGCATTTACCAAGCCCTGGGTTCGCAATCCACACCGTGAGGATATCCCAGGTATCCTTTTAGGGACTCGCCCTGGCAACTCCCACTCTACGAGCTCAACGTTGCTCCCGGCCCCTTGTCGTACTTGGCCTTGCACTCAACGTGCCTAACATCGTTCCCGGCCCTTTTCCGTTCCCAATCCCTGCCGACCTCGGCCTACACCTTTCCCAGCTCTTGCCGATCATTCACATAATTGCATTCGTAGCATAATAAGCAAGTACATAATACTAGCAAATACAGTCAAAGGGCACGCCCTGCAATTCAAACATATTGGGCTCAGCCCTGCATACTAGTTCTATTCAAACAAATTGGGCTCAGCCCTGCATACAAGCTCTATGGGAACAAGGGTTTTCTTACTTGAGTCCCAAGCTTTCTGAGCACCGATGTCCTGAGCACAGTCCTCAAACTAGAGCCTCGCCGAAACCCCTTGATGAATTAAACCTCTGAACCAGCTCCCTATGCTCCAAGCTTCAAGCTCCCCTAAATCCCCAGCTGCAATCCCTTAGCTTCAAGTTGATTTCCCCAAAGTTTTCCTTGAGTTTGTCTTAGAGAGTGAAAGAGAGAGATGGATAAGAGCTACCCTCAGCTGGAAGGAAAAGCAAATGTCGGTTTCTGAATGCTCTACACAATTCCAAGTTTTGTTTTATTTTATTTAACTTAAGCTTTAAGGTTACCTTAAGGCTCGGGGTACCAAAACGTCCCCGAGGGAAAAATGGTAAATTTCCCCAATATTCCCTCCTAGACATTCTATCCTCAAATATATCTCCAAATATTTATTTTCATAAACCGATAACCCCGTATAATAACTAATGCCAAAATTACCCCTCGACTCGCCCCGAGTCGGACTCTCAACTCCGTTGTGACTTTCTGGCTAACCGCTCCCCAGGACTGTCTCGGATCGTGCTACACAGATATATCACATATATATCGCATTTATAACATATATACCCCTAATATCTAGACGGGACCCACATGCACATTTAACTCAACTAAACATGCATCATTATCATAAATACACATTAATTCATATATCAACATATTAATTCATTTACTGCCCTCCAGGCATACTAATCAATACCCTAAGCCCTATTAGCAAATTCGGGTCGTTACAAAAACCACACTCCCGGGATCAATCCCTCACTCTCGGGACTCTCAATCTACTCAAAAGGGGTAAAGGAACCAACCCCCGAGCCTTAAAAACCATCCCGAGCCCTAAAAATGACATCCCCTGAAATTGGCCTAGTACTGGGGCGTTGCCCATTGGCGCTGGGGCGCTGACCCAAGGTAGGGAGGCCCTAGCCTCTGCCTTGCATAGCGGTGGGGCGCCAGCTTCAGATCAGCAACATCCCTGTTTTTCCCTCCTTGCGACTCCCCTTGAAACCAACCTTCCAAACCAATCCCAAACCTTACCAAAACATCCAATTCAACCCCTAAACTTCATCTACATCATACCCTCATAAAAAACCAATCAATCTTACACAAAAACTCCCATTGATTCCAACTATCCATATCAAAATCCATAGGCTGAAAGCTATAAGAAAAACAGAGAAACTCTTGAAATTCATGGATAATATCTTACCTCAAACTGGTTTTGAATCCCCTTCAATGGATGAATCAAGTCTATAACCTCCAAACCTTGATTTCCTATCTTAATTCTTCAATTTGGGACAAAAAATTCCAAAGGAAGACAGAGGGAAGAGGAGGTATGTGAAGAAGAAGTGAAGGCTCTATTTTGTTCTGAATGTTTCTACAGCCAACTAAGTCATACATATCTCAAGCCAAATGACCTTAATGCCCCTAAGTCAAATATAAGTTTCTAAAGCCTCCTAAGGGTAAAATCATCATCTTCCACCTATTTCATTAATCATAATTAACGTTCTCCAATTCCCGCTATTCACGATATTCTCAAATACCAATTCATATCCTGTTACCCTTTAATTCCCGACAATGCTCTAATCATTAAATCACCCCGTGACTCACCCCGAGCCTCGAACTTAATCCCGTTATGACTAAACCACTACTTAATATTCATAGATCGTCTCATGCCGAATTGCTCGAACAAATCCACATTATAATGTGGTCTCAACAATATGTCACCGACATGCATACAATTATGCCCTCAACGGGCCAAATTACCAAAACACCCCTGTAATGAAATGTGGACCCACATGGATGCATTTAACATCATATTATAATATAATTCACATAAACATGCACATAATCATTTAATGGAATAATAAAACAATTATGGCCCTCCCGGCCTAATAATCCTGCCATTAAACCGTATTAGGGATTTCGGGGCATTACCACTATCCCCTCCTTACAGAAATTTCATCCTCGAAATTTACCTGAACAGCTCGGGATACTGACTCTGCATATCTGACTCTAGCTCCCAGGTCGTCTCCTCGACCTTGCTGTTCCTCCACAATACCTTAACCAATGGTATCGTCTTATTCCTGAGGACCTTATCCTTTCTATCAAGTATCTGGACTGGTTGCTCCTCAAAGGAAAGATCTGCCTCAAGCTCCAGATCTTCATAGCTCAAAATATGAGTCACATCAGATAAATACCTCCGAAGAGCTGAAACATAAAACACATTATGCATGGATGACAACGCCGGAGGCAAGGCTAGTCTGTAAGCCACCTGACCAATCCTCTCCAGGATCTCAAATGGACCTACAATCCTAGGGATCTGCTTGCCCTTCTTCCCAAACCTTCTCACCCCTTTCCATGGCGAGACTCTAAGGAAGACATAGTCTCCCACTTGGAACTCCACGAACCTGCGCTTGAGATTTTCATAGTTCTTCTGTCTACTTTGAGAAGCGAGCATCCGCGCTCTAATCTTCTCAATGGCCTCACTGGTCCTCTGAACTGCCTCAGGAGTCAAGTATCTCCTTTAACCTGTCTCATCCCAATGAATGGGAGATCTCCACTTCCTACCATACAACATCTCATAAGGTGCAACCCCAATGGTAGATTGATAACTGTTATTGTAGGAAAACTCTATCAAAGGTAGATACTTACTCCAAGATCCACCAAAGTTCAGTACACATGCTCACAGCATGTCTTCCAATATTTGGATCGTCCTCTCAGCTTGCCCATCTGTTTGAGGATGATAAGCAGTACTGAACTTCAATTGTGTTCCCATGGTTTTGTAAACTCCCCCAGAACTTGGAAGTAAAAGTGGGGTCCCGATCTGAGACAATCAACCTCGACGCTCCATGGAGGTGCACGATCTCTCTCACATAGAGATTTTCATATTGATCAACTGTGTAAGTAGTCCTCACTGGCAAGAAGTGAGCTGAATTGGTGTAGCGATCCACTATCACCTAGATAGAATCATGCTGACCAACAGTCCTGGGTAAGCCCACCACGAAATCCATTGTGATGTCCTCCCACTTCCACTCTGGGATATCTAGAGGCTGCAATAACCCTGTCGGCCTCTGATGCTCAGCCTTGACCTGTTGACATGTCAAGCACTTAGCCACATACTCCACTACATCTCTCTTCATCCCCGACCACCAATACAACGATCTCACATCATGATACATATTCGTAGTGCCTAGATGCAAAGAATAAGGTTTAGTATGAGATTCATCCAGAATCTCTCGCCTCAAAGTAGTGTCTAACGGAACACATATCCGCCCCTTGTATCTCAACAAACCCAAATCACACACTGTATAATCTCTGGATGCTCCAACCAAAACATCCTCTCTGATCTTGATCAGCTGTGGATCATCATTCAAATGACCCTCCTTGATTCTCTCCAACGGTGTAGACTGTAGTGTAATATTAGCCAACTGCCCCACCAGCAACTCTATACTAGCTCTGGTCATATCATCTGCTAATTCTCTGACTATCAACCTCGCACCATAAATCTGTCCCGGACCCTTCCGGCTTAAAGCATCAGCTACCACGTTGGCCTTTCCTGGATGATACAAAATCTCACTATCATAATCTTTTACTAACTCCAGCCAACGCCTTTTGTCTCATATTTAGGTCTTTCTGAGTGAAGAAGTATTTCAGGCTCTTGTGGTCTGTATAGATCTCACACTTTTCCCCATAAAGATAATGCCTCCATATCTTTAAAGCAAAGACCACAGCCGCCAACTCTAAATCATGAGTGGGATATCTCTTTTCATAGTCCTTCAGCTGATGAGAAGCATAAGCAATTACCTTCTCTGATTGCATCAGAACACAGACCAAACCCTGATGAGAAGCATCACAATAAATCACAAACTTCTCCTAATTTGTTGGAAGACTTAGAATCGGGGCTGTAATCAATCTCTGCTTCAATTCTTGGAGTTGTTCTCACACTTATCTCACCACACAAATTTTTGACTCTTGCGTGTCAGCTCAGTCAATGCAGTAGCAATCTTTGAGATCCCTTCCACGAAACACCTATAATAGCCTGCCAATCCAAGGAAACTTCTAACCTCAGAAGCATTCTTTGGCCTTGGCCAATCTTTGACCGCTTCAATCTTTGCTGGATCTACCTTAATCCCTTCCTTACTGACAATGTGCCCAAGAAAGGATACCTGAGATAACTAGAACTCACATTTCTTGAACTTTGCAAACAATCTATGTTCCTTCAGTCTCTGTAGAACCAACCTCAGATGCTCCTCATGCTCTGACTCAGACTGAGAATATACCAGAATATCATCGATGAAGACAATCACAAACTGGTCCAGATAATCCTTGAACACTTTGTTCATCAGATCCATAAAAACAGTAGGGGCATTAGTCCATCCAAATGACATAACTAAGAACTCATAATGCTCATACCTGACCCTCAATTGATGATAACCAGAACGAAGGTCAATCTTTGAGAAAACTTTCTTACCTTGCAACTGATCAAACATATCATCTATCCTTGGCAAAGGATACTTGTTCTTAATTGTCAACTTATTCAGTTCTCTGTAATCAATGCACATCCTCAGAGAACCATCCTTCTTCTTTACAAACAGAACTTGCGCACCCCAAGGTGAGAAACTAGGTCTGATAAAACCTAAATCTAACAGCTCTTGCAACTGTACTTTTAATTCTTTTAACTCAGTTGGGGCCATTCTGTAAGGTGCTCTAGACACTGGCTCCGTCCTTGGTGCCAGTTCTATCACGAACTCAATTTCTCTTTGCAGTGGCAACCCTGGCAAATCTTCTGGAAATAAATCCAAGAATTAACAAAAAAGTCTGGTCTCACTGGCACGACTTGAGTGGTGTCAACCACATTGGCTAAGAATCCAATGCAACCTCCTTGCAGTAGATCTCTAGCCCTTAATATAGAAATCATATGTATGCAAGGTCCATGCGCAGTACCAACAAACACAAAATGATCCTCACCTTTAGGCTCAAAGGTGACCATCTTCCTTTTGCAATCAATGGTTGCCCCATACTTTTCCAACCAATCCATACCCAATATCATGTCGAAGTCAGTCATAACCAACTCTATCAAAACCACTGATAACTCTCTGCCCTCTACTGTCACTGGCAAAGATCTGACCCATCTCCTGGATACCACTAACTCTCCAGTGGGTAACAAAGTTCCAAACCCCACAACATAAAAATCACAGGGTCTACACAGTCTATCAATACTACTACTAGCAACAAAAGAGTGTGTAGCACTAGAATCAATCAAAACATTATAAGGGGTTCCAGCACTAAGAAGCTGACCTGTAACTACTGAGGGATAAGCCTCAGCTTCTGCTTGTGTCAATGCGAATACTCGAGATGGGGCCGAGCTGTCCGCTTTCCTGGGTTCTTCTTTTTTTGCCTTAGGGAAATCCTTTCTAAGATGACCCACGACTCCACATGAGAAGCCGGCCCTTGCCCTACACTCTCCCAAATGACGCCTCTTTCATCTAGGGCATTTAGGATAAGACTTCCAGGCTTCACCACCACCTGGATGACCCATTGAAATACCACGGGGCCGCCTATCAGGACCTGGAACTAGGAAGGTATCAGGAACCTTCATCTTCTGATCACTGGGGCCTACACCCCTACCAGAACCCACAAATGGAGGACATGTTCTCCTGAACTCTTTTCTGGCTGCATTGTCTCGCCAGATCTTGTTCTCTGAACTCTTAGCTGTGAGTGCCTTCTCAACCACCTGTGCATAGGTAGTAACCCCAGCTACAATGGTAATACGTACATCACGGGCTAATCTGGGTTGTAGTTCCTGCAGAAATCTCTATTTTCTGGTCCCATCAGTGGGCACCAGTTCCATGGCAAATTTTGCCAAATGATCAAACTTTAAGGCATACTCAGTGACTGACAAACTTCCCTGAAGTAGCCTAATGAACTCCTCAGCCTTTGCTGCCCTGATGGCATCATTGTAATATTTCTCATTAAACAGAGTCTGAAACTCTTCCCAACTCAAGGTATTAACATTTCTGGTCTGGGTAATCACTTCCCACCAAATTCGGGCATCCTCCCGAAACATATAAGTGGCACAGGGCACCCTCTCGTTATCAGCCACCCTCATGAAATCTAGGATGGTGGTAATCATATTCATCCACTGCTCTGCCTTGGCAGGATCTGCACTCCCCTAAAAACTGGAGGTTGTTGCTTCCTGAACCTTTCATAAAGAGGCTCCCATTGATTTCCAATCTCAGGCAGCTGCCCAACTACTGGCACCGACACAGGAGGTGCCTCTGATACACTGGCCACTGCAGGTGCTTGCTGTTGTCTCAAGAGATGAAGCTCTTCTCCCTATCTCAGCACTGTAGCTGCAGATCGCTAATTATCTGCTGCCAGTTTACAGGACTGGCTGTGGAACTTGTCCTTGGTCATTTTCTTGACCCTGATTGTTATTATTCTTGCCTTGATCACTCTGGCCAGCTGACACACCTGTCTGCCCTGGATTCATTCTTATCTCTTATACCTTGCTGAAACAATGATCAATACGGCCAGTCATGTAATAATAACTAAGCCTCTTGCCGCCTTACGATCCAAGAACAAACAGACAATTATCATATTCCAAGGTCATACAAATATACAATTGGATACATGTTTATAACATTTAACACTTAGCATGTATCAAATAATGATTCACAATCAACCATACTAATAATTATGTACCAGCAATTTCATTACTATTTAGCACACAGTTGTGGAAGATATAATATTCAGGGCAAAGGTATAGCATGGTGTCTCATGTATATAGGTAAAACATATATAATGTATTTAAGCAGTTATACATATAACTACATAAATAGTTACCAAACCATGAGTCGAGCATGACTTCAGTGATGAGTGTACATGCCCAGCTAGTCTACAGGAACCCTAACCTGGCACACTTTAATACCAATTTGTAACGCCTGGTTACCCCAAAACAGTTATGGTGAACGGTGAACCAGAAATTTAACTCGATATCCGAGTCCTTTGGTTAAAAACGTGCTTTTAAGTGTTATTAACAGGCTAAGGTGGAAAACCAATCAAAAGGAAAGAATATATTTTATTTAAAACATAAAACTGTTCATGGACCCATAAAAACATTTACAAGTTATTTACAACTCAAAATGGACATTACTGTTTCAAATTTACAATCAGCCGACCTAAGCGACAAAAATAGGGTAAACCCCCTAGTTCGTCTGAGAACTCCCTGGTCATGGTGGTCAAGCGGCCGCATATGTACACAGCACCACCTAAGCTCTCAACTCAAGGTTGGGTGAGCTTCTCTTTTCCTTTACCTGCACCACATAGCACCCATGAGCCAAAGCCCAGCAAGAAAACACAATATATCATGAATATAGTATCAACAATGATCATAATAATCATCCAGGACTTTCAGTCCAAAACAGATGAGTGACAGTCGCAAAAGTCACTAGGGTGGGTTCCGTTCCCTCTAGTCATGTGACGATAGGGTCATCGGAGCTTTACAAATAAGTGATCCTATCACTAGCTTAAACGGGATAGGTGCTTGGTGATTAGTCACCAACATAACCTTCCTCGTGACCAAAGAGTCACAACCATGGGATTTTGCTCCCTAGCCATGTGACAAGCTGTCACCTAGGCCTTTGGCCCTGGCTTTGAGTAACTAGTCTTAGACTAGTCAAGAGCTTATAAGTTTCATCGACCTTAGGGCCGGTCTAGCATTAATGCTCCTAGAGTCATTCAATGCTGATATCGATTAGATCTAATCTTTTATCGGCCCTGCATTCAGGACGCTTATGCCGTTTCTAACTCACAGGTCAGTAATATGTGACCAGTGTCGTTCCTGACTAATTAGTGCCATACACAAGTAAGCAAGCTATGCTAAGCATTTTATATGCAATCAATGTCCACATTTGTCAACCAACATGCCTCAACAACAATCATGCATGTCATATACACAGGGTGCAGTTTCCTTACCTCAAGTTTGAGCGAGAAATAATATAAGAATGACCCTTGAGAACGATCAACCTTTAGATTCCTTAGCGGTCACCTAGTCATAACCAATTGGAAACCATTAATAAAGTAAATCAATGAATGGTTCACAATCTAAAACTACACTCCCAGGATCAATCCCTTACTCTCGGGACTCTCAATCTACTCAAAAAGGGTAAAGGGACCAACCCCCGAGCCTCAAAAACCATCCCGAGCCCTAAAAATGACATCCCCTGAAATTGGCCTAGCGCTGGGGCGCTGAACCAAGGAAGAGAGACCCTAGCCTCTGCCCTGCATAGCACTGGGGTGCCAGGACTGGCGCTGGGGCGACAACTTCAGACCAGCAACATCCCTGTTTTTCCCTCCTTGCGACTCCCCTTGAAACCAACCTTCCAAACCAATCCCAAACCTTACCAAAACATCCAATTCAACCCCTAAACTTCATCTACATCATACCCTCATAAAAACCCAATCAATCTTACACAAAAACTCCCATTGATTCCAACTATCCATATCAAAATCCATAGGCTGAAAGCTACAAGAAAAACAGAGAAACTCTTGAAATTCATGGATAATATCGTACCTCAAACTGGTTTTGAATCCCCTTCAATGGATGAATCAAGTCTATAACCTCCAAACCTTGATTTCCTATCTTAATTCTTCAATTTGGGACCAAAAATTCCAAAGGAAGATAGAGGGAAAAAGATATACGTGAAGAAGAAGTGAAGGCTCTGTTTTGTTCTGAATGTTTCTACAGCCAACTAAGTTATACATATCTTAAACCAAATGACCTCAATGCCCCTAGGTCAAATAAAAGTTTCTAAAGCTTCCCAAGGTTAAAATCATCATCTTCCACCTATTTCATTAATCATAATTAACGTTCTCCAGTTCCCGCTATTCATGATATTCTCAAATACCAATTCATATCCCGTTAACCTTTAATTCTCGACAACGCTCTAATAATTAAATCACCCCGAGACTCACCCTGAGCCTCGAAATTAATCCCATTATGACTAAACCATGAATTAATATTCAAAGATCGTCTCATGCCCAATAGCTCTAAAAAATCCACATTATTATGTGGTCTCAACAATATGTCACTGACATGCATACAAATATAAAATTATGCCCTCAATGGGCCAAATTACCAAAACACCCCTTTAATGAAATGTGGACCCACATGCATGAATTTAACATCATATTATAAATATAATTCACATAAACATGCATATAATCATTTAATGGCATAATAAAACAATTATGGCCCTCTTGGCCTACTAATCCAGCCATTAAACCGCATTAGGGATTTCAGGGTATTACACTAGGCTGAGCAAAACCTGGTGCCACTCCTCGCATAACAAAGGAAGAGGTGTTCCCTGACAGGTTTCGTTATTGATTCAAACACCTAATCTCTTCCTCCTGCCTCTACAATCTTAATTGCATATCTGTAAGCACTTGCTGGAAATTCAGAGGGAAAGGTGAAGAACTCAAACCCTGGCTGTAACCCCCAGCCTCTGCATAACTATCACCAGGCCTCATTATCTGACTTGGATACATACCTGCTGATTGAATCTGCAGTCAATAACTTGACCCAATAAACATGATGAGCATATCAAGAGCTTTCCCAACGAAATCAATCTTACCACACTACATCACAAATCACTACAGTGCTAAAAACATGCCCATGGCATTCATACATCAATCATAATCCCCGCTCTTCCAACATTCACACCATGCCTCCAACTCTAGCATGCAAATATCACATTTATATATATTCATGGAGCAGGTAATCATATAGTTAAGAGCCAGGCTCTATCATAATCTCATGCTTCCTAATATACAATGTGCAGCTAAAGCATTTACATTCTATTTAAGTAGTTAAGTACATAACTACAGAAATAGTTACCATTCCCTGAGTGAAGCTATCTTTAGTGACGAGTGTACATGCCCAACTTGTCTTCAGGAACCCTTAACCTTGGCTCACTCTGATACCAAGTTGTAACGCCCTAATCTCCAGGGACCGTTACGGTGTGCATTTTAAACACTGCTAAATTTTCTAACTGAGTCATTTGGCCATAATCGTGTAACTAAGTATGATTAGCAGTTTAGGGAATTTTGGTTAAGATATAACGTTTCACTAAAATGTTTACTGTATACATTGGGATCCCAAAAATATAATTTAAAGGTTAAATACAACAAAAGATTTACAACCAGCCGACCTAAGCAGAAAAATAGGGTTTAACCCTAGTTCCTCTTCCAACCCTCGGCCGTGGTGGTCGAGTAACCGCATATGTACACATCGTCACCTAAGCTCTCCAACTCAAGGATGGTCCAGCTTTCTTTTGCCTTTACCTGCACCACATAGCACCTGTGAGCCAAAGCTCACCAAGAAAACTTAATATGCTCATGAACAAGTAATAACATGTTAATAAATCATAATAGGCATGACTAACAGTAATAAACCTACTCATGCATGCAAGCAGGTATAATTACATGTGTTGTGAAGTCCTGTGCTCTAAGTAGATGCTGATAAGTATCTCGCTCTGAGGTAGATGACTAATAAGTCTCTCTAAGGTAGATGACAAATAAGTCACTCTCTAAATAGATTACTGATAAGTCCATCTCGGTCAAATAATTGATAAGTCCATCTCGGTCAGATGACTATAAGTCTATCTCGGTCAGAAGACTGATAAGTCCATCTCGGTCAGATGATTAATAAGTCTATCTTGGTCAGATAACTAATAAGTCTATCTCAATTAGATGACTAATAAGTCTATCTCGATTAGATGACTAATAAGTCTATCTCGGTCAGATGACTGATAAGTCCATCTCGGTCAGATGACTAATAAGTCTATCTCGGAGGTCCCATACCCTCCTAGCCATGTGACGTGTAGGCCATCTTAGCCTTTCCAACTTTGGCTATAAGTAACTAGACTTTAGACTAGACAAGCGCTTTTAGTTTTCATCAAACTTGAGGTCGGTTTGGCATTAATGCTCATGATGAGTCATTCAATGCAGATGTCGATTAGATCTAATCTTTATTGGTTTGCGTTAAACATGCTACAACCGTCCTTGACTCATAAGTCAATGCCATACGACCAATGTTCAGTACCGCTGCCGAACTTGACTAGTAAGTCATAGCTTCACAGTCAATACTGATACCAATGCCGATCCATGACTAATAAGTCAGTTCTTCCTCAATGAGATAATGCAAACAGACATATATCATATGCCAAATATTAAGATATAAGGCATTTAGCATGCTTAATCAATAATCAGAAGCATAATTATAATCATGCATAAATACAGAGACTCTAGCTCTAATCAATCTTAATTTCAACATTCATGCCATGCCCTAATCTCATGTATCTTATGCATCACATACTGGGTGCAGTTTTCTTACCTCTGGTTCGAGCAAGAAATAGCAAATGAGCGACCCTTTAGAACGATCGATCCTTTAATCCCTTAGCGGTCACCTAGTCATAACCAAATATAGGATTCCATCAATAAAATCAATCAATAAAAGGTTCCCGGTCCAAGACCTAGCCTCCGGGATATCCAATCTTACTAAACTAGGTCGTAGAAACGATCCCGAGGCCTAAGGTTTGAGTCCTCAAGCCAAAAACTCAATTTTGGAAAAAAATGCTCTTAAGGGCTGCGACCCTGCATCCACCATGCCACGGCCCGCCTCCCAAACAGAGGCGCTAGCCTCAAGCTCTTGCACCTTATGCTGCGGCATTGTCTCCCAAGCGCCGCGGCATTGCCTGGCCATTAGCCAAAAACCCCTGTTTTCTCCCATCAAATCCCCGTTTTTTCCCTCTTTTAATCCTTCCAAAACTTACTCAAACATCTCCAAATCCAAACCAAGCATTCCCACAACACAATCAACATTCCCAAAACAAAACCCAAGCTTTGATCCACCAAAAACCACACCAATTACTCAATTCTATAATCAAAAGTTCTAACTCAAAACTAACTTCAAATTAGAGTAAAAACTAGAAATTTCATGGCTGAATCTTACCTCAAGCTCAAGATTAAACCCTCTTCAATGGCTAAACACAAGCCTAGAACCTCAAGCCTTGATTCCCACACTTGAATCCTCAAACTTAGCTTCAAAATTCCAAAGGGAAGGAAGAGGAAGAGATGATCAAGAAGAGAGAGAGAGGATGATGATGATGCAGTTCCTAAGTCTATAGTGTCAGATCGGGATCCTATTTTCACTTCCAAGTTTTGGGGTGGTTTGCAGAAAGCTTTGGGGACTCAGCTGAAGTTCAGTACAACCTTTCATCCTCAGACTGATGGACAGTTGGAGAGGACGATCCAGGTATTGGAGGATATGCTCAGAGCATGTGTGGTTGATTTTGAAGGTTCATGGAGTAAGTACATTCCGTTGATTGAGTTCTCATACAACAATAGTTATCAGTCAATGATTGGAGTGGCTCCCTATGAGATGTTATATGGGAGAAAGTGTAGATCACCCATTCATTGGGATGAGATGGGTGAGAGGAGATATTTGGGGCCAGATATGGTTCAGAAGACAAGTGAGGCCATAGAGAAGATCCGGGCTAGGATGCTCGCATCTCAAAGTAGACATAAAAGCTACGATGATCCTAAGCGTAGAGACGTGGAGTTTCAGGTTGGTGACCATGTCTTTCTTCGAGTTTCACCTCTGCGAGGGGCGGGGAGGTTTGGTAAAAAGGGCAAGCTAAGCCCTAGATTCATTGGACCATTCGAGATCCTGGAAAGGATTGGTCAGGTGGCTTACAGGTTAGCTTTGCCACCATCATTGTGTGGAGTTCATGATGTGTTCCATGTCTCCATGCTTCGGAAGTATGTCTCAGATGTGACTCATGTGTTAAGACATGAAGATCTAGAGTTACAAGCAGATTTGGCTTATGAAGAGCAACCAGATCAGATCTTGGATAGAAAAGATAAAGTGTTGCGGAATAAGACGATTCCTTTGGTTAAAGTGCTGTGGAGGAACAGTAAGGTCGAGGAGGCGACCTGGGAGCTTGAGACAGCGATGCGGGATCAGTATCCCGAGTTGTTCAGGTAAATTTCGAGGACGAAATTCTCATTAGGAGGGGATAGTTGTAACGACCCAAATTCACTAATGAGGCTTAAGGGCCTTGATTAGTGTGCCCTGGAGGGCATAATGGGGGTTATGTGTGGTTTTGATGATTAAGGTGCATGATTATGATTTAAAGCATGTTATATGATTACTTGAGTATTTGAGATGCATGACTGTGTGTTAGTATGCATATAGGCCCTGATTAGGTTAGAAGGGCATAATCGTAATTTTGGCCATTATGAGGATGACCGTATTGATATATGTGATAATTGTCAAGGCCACATTATTATGTGGATATATCTGTGATCTGTGACTCGAGACGATCCTAGTGAGCAAAGTAGCAAAAAAGTCATAGCGGGGATTTATACCCGGCTCGGGGTGAGCTCAGGGGTATAAATGGGAATTTAGTGGGTAAACGGGAGTCTATCTTGACATTGAGGAATACTATTGGTGATTAATTAGGTATCAGGAATTAAGCGAGAAATATTAATGACACTCGAGGAATTAGTGGGAATTGGGTAAAATGACTAAAATGCCCTTAAGTGGACTAAAGGATTAGAATTAATAGGGAGGGCATAATGGTCATTTGGCTTTTAAGGATGGGTATTACTGAGATTTTATGCTAGTGGGATTTGTTGAACATTACAGAAGTTTGAAAAAGAAAGAAAAGGAAAGGAGAGAAAACAGAGAGAGTTCTCTAGGTCGGTTTGTGCTTTCTTCACCAATTTCTTGAGAATTTTCGGAGTAAAGCTCAGAGGAGAGCTGGGATAAGCTAAGCATCAAAGAGTCTAAGCTAAGTGTGGGGAATTAGCAGAGGTTTAGCAAGGGTTCATCAACACTTGAGGTAAGACTTAGAATTCTTTAGTTTCAGTTTCTGGTTTTTGAGTTGTGGTGCTTAAGTTGAAATTGGGTGGAACCTTAGGGAATTCAGACTTGAGGCTGAGGAGGAGCAAGATAAAGGAGTCTAGAAGCAGCTTGTGGTGGAAATTCTATCAAAGGTATAAGGTCTAAATTCTAAACTTTGATGTTCAGCTGGTTTTTACTGGGTTTTAGAGCTTAGAAGTGATTATGGTGAATTCTGAGTTTGTGGGTGCATGTGCTTGGGTTTTAGGTGTTTGGGGTGCTTGGGATGAGTGGAGTGTGGTCATGAGGTTGTTTTTGAGTTTGGGTAAGAGTTGGAAGAGGTTTTGTTGAGGTTGGTTCGAAGAAATCGTAGAAGGGAAAAAACAGTGCAAGGCTGTCTGTGACTAGCGCTACAGTGCTAGCCTTTGGGCGCTGTAGCGCTAGGCCATTATGCTGAAGGGAGTTTGGCTTCTGTTTGTAGCGCTGTAGCGCCCTCCCAAGAGCGCTGTAGCGCTACCCTGCCTCCTAAAGGGGATTTTAGGGTTGTTTGCAAGGGTTTTTTACCTAAGGTTTGGGGTTTGATTCCACCACCTTGTTTGGTGGAACTAGGACTTCCCGGGGGCTCGGGATTGGCCCCGGGGCTAGGTTTTGAACTTGAGGGTTGATGATGACTTTGACCATGATTGTGTTTAGGTGAGCGCTAGGGCTCGAGGGGGATGGTGCTCAAGGAGTCGAGGGATCAAAGCTAGTAATTGAAAGGTAAGAAAACTACACCCGGTTATATGATTGTGATGGGACTAAGTGCTCTTGAGAGTTGTATCGTGTCAATGTTGGTATCACGCCATGGGACATGTAAAAGTGGCCTAAGAGTGCCGTACATAATATCAGCGCACAGGGCGCGGTTTGGCCATTGGTAGCCATGAACATCGGGATAACGGAAGGAGCAGCCTGAGGGCGCTAGCCCTAGTTATCGTTTGTAAATTGTACATGTTATGAATTGATATGCTTAGTATGTGGAATACTTGACTATACTGTATGGTTATATGGTTGAGGTTATGTGATACAATGTGAGATATCGATCTGTCTACTAATTGCTTATACTCTGTTGTTGTTGTGTTTTCTTGCTGGGCCTTGGCTCACGGGTGCTACGTGGTGCAGGTAAAGGCAAGGGCAAGTTGGACCAGGCCTGAGGTGGAGAGCTCCGAGGTGAAATGTACATAGACAGTTGTTCGATCACCATGGTCGAGGAGTGGACCAAGACAGGGATTACCTAACTGCTTGTTTTGCCTTAGTATGGCTGGTTATTGTATCTGAGTCTTATAACTTTTGTAAACGATCTTTAAACTTGTATTTTTGGGATCCCGTGTAAACAGATAATGTTTCTTAATGGAAATGTGGCTTTTGAAACCAAAACACTTTTAACCCTAGTTCCTTTATAGTTTCTGTAACACGGTTTTAACTAAAAGACTTGATTAGCGGGTCTGGCACTTTATAAACATACAGTGTAACGGTCTTGGCTATCCAGGGCGTTACACTTTAATTCCCGGCAATGTTCTAATCCTCAAATCAGTCCGAGGCTCACCCCAAGCCCCGAAATTAACCTCGTTATGACCAGACCGATAACTTACATTCAAAGATCATCTCATGCTGAATGACTCGAACAAATCCACATATAATGTGGTATTATTCATAATTCACCCACATGCATGACAATGCACAATTACGCCCTCAACAGGCCAAATTACCAAAATGCCCTTATAATTAAAAATGGACCCATATGCATGCATTTATCATCATATCATAATATAATTCACATAAACATGCATATAATCACTTAATAATATAATAAATCAATTATGGACCTCCTGGCCTCCTAATCAAGGTCCTAAACCTTATTCAGGATTTTGGGGCATTACAACTATCCCCTCCTTACAGAAATTTCGCCCTCGAAATTTATCTTAACCGCCCGGAATAAGAATTCCGCACAACTGATTCTAGTTTCCCAGGTCGATTCCCCCGACCTCACTGTTTCTGTACCATTACCTGAACTCAAGGTATATCTTTGTTCCTCAGAATCTTATTTTTCTGTCTCATATCTGAACTGGCTACTCCCTACAGGATAACGTAGCCTCAATCTCCAGATTCTCATAACTCAACTCATGAGTTTCCTTCCAACCCATGTCCTCAACATGGAAATATAAAATATACTGTGTACAACTGATAGTGCCAAAGATAAGGCAAACTGACCGGTCCTATCCAGGATTCAAACGGTCATAACAATCTAGGGCTCAACTTGCCTTTATCTCCTCACCCCTTTCCATGGTGAAACTTTAAGGAAGATACAATCTTCTACTTGGAACTCCACGTTCCCGCTTTTCAATTTAATAAAACTTTCCTATCTATTCTAAGACATGAGCATCCAAGCTCTAATCTTTTCAATAACCTCAATGGTCCCCAGAACTACTTCAGGATCTAGATATAACCTCTCACCCATCTCATTCCAAATGAATGGGCGATATAGATTCTCTATCATACCTCATCTCAAAAGGTACCTTTCCAATAACTAGATAACTCTCTCTCTGATTTACCATCAGTCTGAGGATAATGAACTGTACTACATTCTTACTATATACTCATCGCCTTCCTTAACCCTTCCAAGACCTGGAAGTAATAATAGAGTCTTCATCTGATAAGATAAACCTTGAATTTCATGAAGGTGCACTACCTCTCTCACATAAGGTTTGAATACTGATCAGATGTATTACTTGTCCTTAGTGATAGAAGTGAACTCAATTTAAATACTGGTCCACAGTGACCTAAATCAAATCAAGTTGATCCACTATCCTGGCCAACCCCACCGCGAAACCCATCGTGATGTTTCCTTATTTTTACTATAAAATGCTCAAAGGCTACACTAGCCTTATTGGTTTTTGATACCGTGATTTGACATGCTAATAGGTTAGGAACTTTGCCACACATCCCATTATGTCCCTCTCCATCCCAGTCCATCAATAAAAAACTTTCAAACCCTGGTACACTGTCATGATGCCTGTATGAAGAGAATAAGAGAGTAGCTTGAGATTCATCCAGAATCTCCCTATTAATCCAAGTGTCTGTTGGATTCCAAATCCGATCCTTATACCATAATAACCCATACCTGACACTGTAAAACCCTTAGCTAATCCAGCTAAGACATTCCACTCAACCTTCCTATCTGCAGTTTACTTAATTGTCTTTCCTTTGATCTTTTACAAAATGATAATCTCAAGCATAAAGTTTGCTACCTGGCCCATCAGAAACTCTACTTTAGTCCTGGTCAAATCCTTTAACCAACATGATGCATAGGCAATCACTTTTCCCTGTCACTGAGGTGTCATAACAACTTCCTAACTATTTTGATCTGCAAGAAGACTCAGAACTTTTTCCTGAAGCACATATAATATCCTGCCCATCCAAGGAAACTTCTGCCCCTAATCCAGTCTGTCCTAATCTCGCTGGCACAACCTAAATGGTATCCACCACACTAGCTAAGAGTTCTATGCATCCTCCTGTAATAGATCTCTAGCTCTAAATACAGATGTCATCAGCATACAAGATCCATCCACAGTGCCTAATATCACAAGGGCTTTCCACTCTCAAACTCAAGAGTTACTATCCTTTCCTTGCAATT
The DNA here is from genome assembly GCF_963169125.1 of Humulus lupulus. Taxonomy (NCBI): domain Eukaryota; kingdom Viridiplantae; phylum Streptophyta; class Magnoliopsida; order Rosales; family Cannabaceae; genus Humulus; species Humulus lupulus. The sequence goes on along the minus strand of NC_084800.1, from coordinate 150,367,759 downwards.
TAGCATTGCCCCGCACTTACTTAACCAATCAAAATTCAGAATCACCTTGAAATCACTCATAACCAACCTTATCAAATCCACTGATGAGTTCTTTCCACCATAATCGAACTCATCACAACATAATCATGCAATCTGCATATCAAATTTATGCCTCTCCAGATGCAATAAACAAAGAACAACATGGCACCAAAATCAGTCAGCACAATACAAAAATCAAAACTAGAAAGATGACCTGCCACCCTTGAGGAACCAACCACAGTCTAAGTCTTAGTCTTCGACTCTGACTGCCTCAGAATGAACACTCGAGTTGGAGTCGAGCTGTCCATCCCCTTTTGCCCCTCTGTCTCTCGACTTGGGAAAGCCCTTTTTATATGCCTAACCATTCCACATAAGAAACATTTCTTGGGTCGGCACCCCTTCAAATGACGCCTCTTGCACCGAGCACATATTGGATAAGTCCTCCAGTTCTTATTTTCTCTTGCTCCAATAAGTGGAGGTATCATTGCCTGAGCTTTGTGCTCTCCGACACTCTCCTTTATAATCTTATTTCATGTGCTCTCAACAGCAAGAGCCTTCCCTACCACCTGAGCGTAGGTAGAGATTTCATGCACTGGGGCAACTCTAATGCCCTGAGATATTTTGGGATTCAACCCCTAGATAAACCTTTCCTTCCAAGCTACATCTGTGGGGATCATATCAAAAGAAAACTTGTAATGCCCTAGTTAGCCAAGACCGCTACACTATGTGTTTATAAAGATGCAGGACTTGCTAATCAAGTCATTTAGTTAAAACGTGATACTAAAATCACCAATGAGCTAGTGTTAAAAGGTTTTGGTCTCAAAAGTGTACATTCTATATAACAAAACATTCTATACATGGGATCCCAAAAAGAAACAGCATTCGAAAGTCAGTTTACAAAATTTCCAAGGTTTAGACAACCATTAGCCATTCTAAGGCAAAACAGACATTTCTGGTTCCCCTATTCCTGTCTTCCCCTCAACCGTGGCGGCTGAGCAGCTGTTCATATACATTAAGCTCACAGAGCTCTCCAAATCAGGGCTGATCAAGTTTTCCCTTGCCTTTACCTGCACCACGTAGCACCTGTGAGCCAAGGCCCAGGAAGAAAACATAATATGCATCACAAACAACAATAACAGATGAATAACCCTTTAAGCATGATCAAACACTTAACACTCATACTAATCACATAGCATGTATTCATAATCTAAGATGCAACTAAGAATTAATAACAATCAAGTTACATGTTAATCAGGGTCGACAACTTAGGCCGTACCCTCTGTTTACCCCACTGACTCCGGCCCGCTTAAACTGAGCTTAGTGCATAATAAGCAGTCCTCAGCTACCAGTGGCCGAGCCGCGCCCTGTGCGCTAGTGTAACCTTGGGCACTCTTAGGCCGTGGTTTACTGTTTACATGGCATAATATCATCCTTTCAGAGCATACATATTAGGGAACCCTTAGTCACATTACAAATCACAACCGGGTGCAGTTTTCTTACTTTTAATTCTCACGTTCATTGACTACGAGCGACGACTCCCGAGCACGATCCACTTTCCAAGCCCTAGCTTAACACCTAGTCACAACCAAGGTAATGGATTCCATTAATATTCGAGTAAAGATTTTTGGGTAATATTCTAGCTTCCGAGACATCGAATTCCACCAAACACGGTGGTGGAATCGATCTCGAGCACCCAAGGTTAGGTTCCTGCGCTTAAAATTCCCAAAATATCAAATATGCACCTAAGGGCTGTGGCCCCTAAAACCTAGTCGCGGCCCGCCCCTGAAACAGAAACCAAGCCCTTCAGAAGGCAGACACGCGCCGCGGCCCTGCCCTGTGGCGCCGCGGCCCTCCCCTTCGGCCGAGCCTCCCTGGCTCCTTTGCTTCGTAAGGCCGTAGCGCTCTAGAACAGAGACGCGACCCAACCCTTCGTGCCCAGAAAAACTTCCATTTTTGACTCTCAAACCTCACTCAAACTCCTCCAAAACTACCCCAACTCAACAACTTAATTACCCAAAGGCTTCCCACACAATTCTAGCAACACAACCCAGCTGAAAAACTAGACTAGAAACCCATCAAAAATCTATTTCAATCTCTGAAACTTACTAACGTAGAACAAAAAAACCAGCCATGGAAACACCAAAATTCAGCCATTAACCATAAATTCGAGCTTACCTAAATTGCAGAATCAATTCTCCAAGAGATTTCTGGGCTAACTTCCAAGGTTCTAGCTTCAATTTAATCTTCAAATCCAAAACCCAAAAACCACTTAGAACACAACCAAAATCACAGAATTCAACAACAGAGAGCAGGAGTTAATGCTTACCTTAGTCCTTGATTGAATCCTTAATTAATCCTTGAGCTAATCCTCTAAATCCCAGCTTCAATCCTCAGAATTCCAGCCATAATCTCTAGGTTCTGTGTTTTTCCTTTGAGAGAGAGAAAGAGAGAAATGTCGGTTTAATTTGTTCCACTATTGTCTTAAGCCTCTTAAGTCTATCCTTAAGTGATTAAGCCAATCCCAAGGATCAGGGTACCAGAAACGTCCCCGAAGGAAAAATGGTAAAATTCCCCAAAATTTCCGCCTAAGCTTCCTAACCTCAAATATATATCCATATATTTATTTCCATAACACGATAACCCAAATATTCATCTAATACCCGAATTACCCCTTGACTTACCCCAAGTCAAACATTAAGACCCCGTTGTGACTTCCTGCTAACTAGCTCCTTAGGATCGCCTCAAGTCGCACGCTTCAGATTTATCCACATAATAATGTGGTTCTCACAGATATAACATTTAACCACATTTACATTCATATAATCATACAAGCGTGCTTATCATATAATCATCCATTGAATCAATAAATTCACACATAAACCAATTATGCCCTCTCGACACACTAATCAAGGCCCTTAATCCACATTAGTGATTTTGGGTCGTTGCAAAACTTGGCCAAACCATCAAATCTGTTGACATACTCGGTTAATGTTGCATTGCCCTGAACCAAGTTCATAAACTCATTTATCTTAGCAGTCTGGGCCGTATCACAGTAATATTTCTCAGTAAAAAACTGCCTAAATTCTTTCCATTCCATCACATCTGTGTCTCGTGTCTGGGATACTACTTCCCACCATGTCCGGGAATCATCTCGCAATACATATGTAGCACAGATCACCCTATCGTGACCCACCAGCCCTATACTGTCGAGAATGGAACTGATCATGCCCATCTTTGAATGGATCTAGGCCTCCCTCAAAGACTGGAGGGTAATACTCCTAGAATCTTCCACAAAGAAATTCCCATCTCTTCTCAATCCTTGGCTGAGCCAAAATTGGTGCCACTCCTAGGAGAGCAAAGGAAGAGGTGTTCCTTGACAGGTTCCGCTGTAGCTTCAAACACCTAATCTCTTCCTCCTGCCTCTACAATCTTAATTGCATGTCTGTAAGCACCTGCTGGAAATTCTGAGGGGTAGGTGAATAACTCAAACCCTGGCTGTAACTCCCAACCTCTGTATAACTATCACCAGGCCTCATTATCTGCCTTGGATACATACTTGCTGATTGAATCTGCAGTCAATAACTTGACCCAATAAACATGATGAGCATATCAAGAGCTTTCCCCACGGCATCAATCTTACCACACTACATCACAAACCACTACAGTGCTAAAACACATGCCCATGGCATTCATACATCAATCATAATCCCTGCTCTTCCAACATTCACACCATGCCTCCAACTCTAGCATGCAAATATCACATTTATATGTATTCTTGGAGTAGGTAATCATATAGTCAAGAGCCAGGTTCTATCAGAACCTCATGCTTCCTAATATACAATGTGTAGGAAAAGCATTTACATTCTATTTAAGCAGTTAAGTACATAACTATAGAAATAGTTACCATTCCTTGAGTGAAGCTATCTTTAGTGACGAGTGTACATGCCCAACTTGTCGTCAGGAATCCTTAACCCTGGCTCACTCTGATACCAAGTTGTAATGCCCTAATCTCCAGGGAGTGTTACGCTGTTCATTTTAAACAGTGCTAAACTCGATAACCGAGTCATTTGGCCACAATAGTGTAACTAAGTATGATTATCGATTTAGGGAATTTTGGTTAAGATATAACATTTCACTAAAATGTAACTGTATACATTGGGATCCCAAAAATATAATTTAAAGGTTAATTACAAAAAAATATTTACTACCAACCGACCTAAGCGGAAAAATAGGGTTTAACCCTAGTTCCTCTTTCAACCCTCGGCCGTGGTGGTCGAGCAGCCGCATATGTACACATCGTTACCTAAGCTCTCCAACTCAAGGATGCTCTTGCTTTCTTTTGCCTTTACTTGCACCACATAGCACCTGTGAGCCGAAGCTCAGCAAGAAAACTTAATATTCTCATGAACAAGTAATAACATGTTACTAAGTCATAATAGGCATGCCTAGCAGTAATAACCCTACTAATGCATGCAAGCAGGTACAAATACATGTTTGTGAAGTCCTGTACTCTGAGTAGGTGCTAATAATTCTCTCACTTTGAGGTAGATGACTAATAAGTCTCTCTAAGGTAGACGACTAATAAGTCATTCCTTGATCAGTTGACTAATAAGTCACTCTCTCTAAATAGATGATTGATAAGTCCATCTCGATCAGATGACTGATAAGTCTATCCTGGTTAGATGATTGATAAGTCCATCTCGGTCAGATGACTGATAAGTCCATCCCAGTCAGATGATAGATAAGTCTATCTCGGTTAGATGACTGATAAGTCCATCTCGGTTTGGCCAACGACACGGAGTCAAATGTACGACAAAGGATAAAACGACAATTAAGAATTTAATCCAATGGAAAAGAAGAAAACACCTAGGATTTATAGTGGTTTGGCCCCAAAGAATGGCAATGACTTACGTCCACTTAGTGCTATTAATGATATTGAATCTCAAAGCCGTGATCAAAGAACTAGGGTTCTTGAGTTTCACACACCTTGGAAGAAATACAATGAAATCATGGATAATTGCACTATAGCTCTCTTTCTCTCTCTATCTTAGCAAAAATATTCAGGGATCAAAAGTCCCCTCCTTGAGCTATTTCATGCATATTTATAGGCTCAAGGGGGGTTAAATGGGCCAACGGGCCATATCTTTCCTTAATAAACACATATCAAGGTAATAATGAGGAAATATTCAATGCAATTATTATAAGATTACAATCTTAGAAGGAAACAAATCAAATTATACGACCAGCATGGTCGTATCTAAAAGTTAAGCCCTGATGAAGCGATGTGCCTCTAGTCGATAGTCGAACAACACTTCTGCCACGTGTGAGAAATCCCTGCTACGTCATCAGAAGTCGTTTTATGGGTAAACATTTGCCCCCAAGTTTATTTATTGCAACCAACAATATGTAAACTTAGGAAACTGACCCTTCGAATACCCCATGAAATCTGTCAGAGCCGCCCGTGCTTTCTTGAAAAAAGTGATCAATCATGTTCAATCAAGTCTTTTCGGTTTCCCAATAACTAGTTTGATGGCTATTACACTTCCCCATGCTTTGAAAAAGGTAATTCATGATTACTTCTTCTACACTTTTACTTTTTACTTTTCACTTGCCATCTCCTCTCGAAGAACTTCGAAGAACTTCTGTCTTCAGAGCCCAGAAATTCCCAGGAACTCACATCCAGACGCTCAAAAGCTTTCGTGTTCAGGCTTCATCTAGTAAGTTTCATGAACTTCTTAGACGTTTGAGTTGCCATGCAAAACTGTTTCCAACTTATTTTTATCTCTGAACCTTTGCATGTTCTTGGCTGATACTGTTATGAGGATTGTGTGTATGTCAATAGATGCTTGATAGGGTAGTGAAGTAACGTTTCGTAGGAGTTTGGAGCCAGTTTGGTAGTGGAGATTGTATATTTAAGGGCATAAAATCGAAGTAAAAATTCAATTTTTATGCTAGTTGAAAAACTGGGTTTTTCCCTCCCCTTCGGAGTCGAAAAAGCTTTTTTCCCGAAAAACATTTTACTTATGCTTTTCAATCTGTTTTTCAAACTGCTCGTGTAAAACTTAGTGTTTTTGCTAGAATGCTGCTAGCTGTATAAAAGCTTAACTCTTATACGCGAGCAACGTTATTGTAACTCTCGACACATATTTTTAGGCTTTACGTTCTCACCTCCCCCTTTCTATGTTCCCGACTTTTCATGCAAGATGAGTGAGGAGGTGAAAGACCTATCGACGATGACTTACTTGCCCAATTACTTGAAGACAAGAAGCAACCTTCGCTATTGAAACCAGAAATTCCTTTTTCTCGAACCCCACCCCATAGACCTCAGTCAAACCTTCCAGCCATGGGCAGCGTAAAATCCACTGCCCAGAAAAAGAAACCTTCGAACCCTTCAAATTAGCCTGCTCCTCAGGCTGGAATTCCCTCTGCCTGTGGTCAGGAAATAAATATCCATGACCCCAACATTCAAACTCGTGCTCAGCTTCGAAACACCATTCAACTAGACGTTGAATGGTACGTCTCCCCTCCTAGTTGAGTTACGATTAGGATGATCGCTAATTACATTAAAAAATACAGACTTCCTGGGGTGACCTTAGTCCAACCCACCAAAGACCAACGGGCGAACTTGCCTGGAGGCGCTTTCTGCACCTGGTCGAGGTACCACATCGAGGCAGGACCGATCCTGCCTCTTCATCCTTTCTTCCAGGGAGTGGCCAATTACTTCGGGGTTGCCCCTTTTCAAATAACTCCCAACAGATATAGAATGCTTGCTGAGTTCTATATCCTCTAAAGCCATAAGAAATGGTCCATCCTCACGCCACATGAGGTCAACTACCTGTTCGACCTAAAATCTAACCCCAACCAGGAAAACACGGGGATTTTCCACTTCTGTCACCAAGAAACAGGTAGCACTTTCTTCACTGACACCACTTATATCTCGAATGTGGGGAAGTAACATCTGGAGTACTTTCTGACCACTGACATGGTCGCGAACAACTTGGCCTTCACACAAGGATGTAAAGTCTTTGTACCATAAGTCATTTATCTTTCTTCAATTTTTTGTTGCATTTCCCTTAGAAATTTAATGCGTTTCAGGCCCATGGTTGTGACCGGAGCCTACTCTAGACATGGAGATCCGATCAGCCCTCCTGACTAGCATGACCGACATAGAGAAAAGTGTCAAATAGCTGGTCACAGAGGCCAATCTGTGACTGGTCGGCCTTTTGGCCCCTCACCAGGATGTGAGGGAGTCATCAGCGGGAAGTGCCACTAGTGGAGAGGTTCCCGAGTAGCACCCGGACGTGTCACAACCCCCTCTGAGGAGGGCAACTGGAGTGACAATTAGGGAACTCTCTAGCACCCTGCGGGCTGCTGCTCCCCCCGCCCCAACGAGAAAGGGAAAAAAGAAAGCCACCGAACCTCTCGAGCCCCTCAACGAATCTTCTGATGAGAACGGTACTGATCTCTCGCTCTTAATAGTTTGCAAATTCCCTTTCACTTATTTGACGGGGACGGAAATTTTAAGTACGCTCCTAATTTAGATTCAGACTTCTTCATGCCAGAGAGTGAGTGTAACACTAGTAGAGTATATAATGTAGCGACCAGTAATGACAGCTCGGGTATTTCACTTACAATTTTCTTTGTTTCTTTTCTTGACATAACATAATCTATCGTTTATACTATCTCACTGTTCGTGTATTTTCTTTTCTTACAGACATGGACTCCGAGAATTTGTTCGACATATACAGTGCCCCTGAGGCCCCTGAAGCTCCCTCGAGCAAGAAGAAAACGAGCAAGCGACATCCCAGGGAAAGCAGTAAAGCGCCTCCGGCCAAGAAAACCCATACTGCAGACCCTCCGGCAGATGGACCTTCAACAAATGCAACACCATCTCCTTCTCCTCTCGACAAGCAAACTCCTCCTGCTCCTGTCGGATCGATACCTTCTCCACTGGCTCCAACCGACCAGACTCAGCAGGCTGCTCCTGCTTCCACAAGGGGCGACATATCGAGTCGTGCCTTAAGATCGGTCAAAGACAGGGTGGCCAAAATTTTGAAGCACGAACGATGCCGAGAGGCGATGGCTGGGACGGAGACGATGGACGTCGACCAGATCTTAAGCCACACATTAAATGAGTTTGCCAATGTAAGTTATCTTTTTCTATGGAGACAACCCTTTTATATTCTATAGTCAGTTTAACTTTTGCTCTGATCGCAGGCAATGCTGACCCTTACTACCGGTCGGCTCCGCTCGGGTGCTATCACCGGGCAGTCCAGGGCTTTGGAGCAACGACATGCTGAAGAACTCAAAGCTACCGAAGCGAAATATGCTGAACAACTTAAGGTAGTGCTTGAGGAGAACAACAAACTGGCTGAGGAGTTAAGGGAGAAGCAGACTGCTCTAGATAAGGCCGTCGAGCAAAGAGAACAGTTCAAGGAGTCTAACCGCGTCAACTACCGTGAGCCAGGGTACCTGCCTTGCCCGAAATCTCCTTGGGCACTAGTGTGGATGGGGCAGACAATGAAGCTACAACTATCGTCGACCAGGGCACCCCTCAAGATCCTCTAGCCTCGTAGTCTGCTATTTTTCTCTATTTAATCTTTTAAGTACACGACCTATGGGTCGTGATGTAAAGACACTTTTATTTTCTAGTTGAATATTTATTACTGCACGAGCAGCTTTTACTTTTAATTGAACAATTAAATTCGAGCAGCAACTGAACTTAGCATTTTGATATTATAATATATTTGCATCTTATTATAACATCTGTTCGCATGACCGAACTTAGCATAGTACTTTGGTTTGATTTAACAAAATACAAAATTTTGAAAAATACTCTAAGTACCCTAGCATGCTTTCACTTATTTTGCTCATGTGTTTACATACCTTTCGATATGATTTGCTTACTAGATACCTTATGTGCCCCCCAAGTGATCGAGGAGCTTTAGGTCCTTGGTCATTTGCCTTGCCCAAAACCTGTTCGAACAAAACTGCTCGGAGCAAAATAATTAAAATTGTAATACAGCAAAACAACACACGTAATGAGCAAATACTTGTATAAAATAAAATAATTGGCAAGAATGACTGGTTGCGCACAGTCCCTTGTATTTCTCATAATAAATGGACAAAACGTGTCTGTACGAGTGATCAAAAAGATCTTACACTTATAAGCGATTAGTCACATAAAATGACCAACCCTTTTTCAGAACTTGTAAAAAGTAAAATTAATATAAGCCAATTATGGGAATAAGTCTGGGGGTATTTCTGGGAATTTGAGAAGTACATTGGAGATTATTTGATATTGAGAAATATAATTGATGATTAGTTAGGTATCAGGAACTAAGCGGTAAATATTAAAGATACTCGAGGAATTAACAGGAATTAGGAGTAATGACCAAAATGCCCTTAGAGTGATTTAAAAGGTTTAGTTATTATTGGGAGGGCAATATGGTCATTTGGCTTTATAAGGGATAAGTATTACTCAGTCTTTATGGATTTAGTGGAATGTGTAGGGAATGAAGTGGAAGCTGAAAGAAAGAGAAGAGAAGGAAAGAAAGAACGAAAAATAGGGGACTCTCCTCTCTGTCAATCAGGCCATTTTTCACCATTCTTTGTGAATATTGGAGCTAGAACCTTAGAGTAAGCTCAGGCTGGAGCTTAGGGCTAAAGACCTTGGTGAGGCTAAAAGAGCTAGCAGGGGTTAGCCACTCAATTGAGGTAAGTTTCAAGATTTCCTGATGTGTCTTTCTGAGTTTTATTGAGATGGTTTCTAAGCTTGAGTTTTGGATGGAATAAAGGGAAATAAGCTTGAGGAGTAGAAGGGCTTGAGGGTGGTTGGATGCTAGAGATAACTTAAGGTCAAAATTCTCCATAGGAGGTAACTGTTGACGGTGAGAACTCGTCAACTAAGTTGAGTTGGAAAAAATTATCAAGTAAGGATAGTCAATAAAAAAGCTGTAGAAATTTAAGTAATAACTCAAGAACAATGACAAAATATCAATGGAGAAATCAATCTTTCATTCACTCTCAAGCATTTGCTACAGTAAATTTTCCAACACCCTCCCATGTGGGAGAGGGGTCCCTCTTATAGTAGGCTCTGATGGCCTGGGATACATGGTGGTCCAGGAGACCAAGTGATACACAAGTACTCTATCAGGAGAGTGGTATTAGGCATAGTGGTGTCAGCTCTAGTACACCGTTAGGGTCCATGGGAGCACCTCAGTTTTTGTACCCGGACCTAACTCCACTACTTGTCTCGTACGGGTGTCAGAGACATGGTGGTGGTGTAGCCACTCCTTGTACTATTCCCAACTGCCACTACTTGTTGGGTACCAGTGTAAGGCCTGTCCCATGATCCTTGCAGGCATGTACGTACCCCTTTAGAGGTACCTCGTTCGTACTATTTTTGTCTCTTGTGGGCCACCTTGAACACTGGCATCATGCACTCGTGGCCCTTGGGTCGTGGCCCTTTGGGGTGAGGCTACTGGGCGTGCTTAGTCCTTGGGTGAGGCCCTTTGGGGCGAGGCCACTAGGCACGCGTGGCCCTTGGGACGAGGCCCTTTGGGGCGAGGCCACTGGGCGTGCTTAGTCCTTGGGCGAGGCCACTAGGCACGCGTGGCCCTTGGGATGAGGCCCTTTGGGGTGAGGCCACTAGGCACGCGTGGCCCTTGGGACAAGGCCCTTTGGGGCGAGGCCACTGGGCGTGCTTAGTCCTTGGGCGAGGCCCTTTGGGGCGAGGCAACTGCGCGTGCTTAGTCCTTGGGCGAGGCCACTAGGCACGCGTGGCCCTTGGGACGAGGCCCTTTGGGGTGAGGCCACTGGGCGTGCTTAGTCCTTGGGCGAGGCCATTAGGCACGCGTGGCCCTTGGGATGAGGCCCTTTGGGGTGAGGCCACTGGGCATGCTTAGTCCTTGGGCAAGGCCACCCTATGCTTGCATGTTACTTGGGTGTGGCCCTTGAGGGCGAGGTCACTCCGCGCGCGGATCCTGGTGGCGTTGCGCGATGCGTGAGCGTGGAGCAGGGGCGTCGCTAGGTGCACGCGCGCGCGGAGCAGGGGCGTCACGCGGTCAGCGTGCGCGCGGACTTAGCTGCACGTGAGGGGCTTTTGGCACTTGTTTTGGGTCTCCTACAAGTACCAGATTTTTAGCATTCACACTTCCCCCCAGTCTAGGAGAGTACCTTTAGGTGCTCTTGTAGACTATTCTCATCAATTCTTATAAATAGGCCCTCATGCAAGGCTCATTATGTACACCTCACTTCCTTAGCTTAGTGGTATCTAGACCCATACTCCCTTCAAGAGGTAAGGGGTTCAATCCCCCATCACCTCACTTTTTCCATAGTTTTTATTTATTTTTTAAGTATGGGCTAATTTCTTGGGGTATCTATTTGGAGACTAACACATCCTATTGGTCTATTTTTGCAGGCCTATACTGTGGCTCTACGGTTTGCCGACTCGTCTAGCAACCTCTCGGCGTGTACTGCTGAGAGGGACTGCCTTACAGCCCGAGTCCAAGAGCTCGAGAAAGAGCTTGAGAAAACCCAGTCTGAGCTAAAGAAGGTTCAGGCCGAACTTGCCACCTCATCGAGGAGGAAGCTGAAGGCGGTTGCCAAGGCCAAGGAGCTGAAGGACCAAGTTGCTAGCCTGAAGAGAGAACTCCAGGCGACCAAGGATATCGTGACGGTGTCGCAGGAGAGGGTTACTTATTTAGAGGCCGAAGTCGAGTCTATCAGGGTCGAACTCCAGACTGCAAGGGCCGAAGTCGAGGCTACCAGGACTGAACTCCAGGCTATTAGGACCAATGTCGCTACGTTGCAGGAGAGAAATGCTTCCTTGGAGGCAGAGAAGACTGTCATTGAGTACAGGTCCATAGACTGCACCCTTTACAACGTATGGAGGCAGGATCCCAATTTTGATTTCTCTTCTTTTGGTGAGCATGCCGTCGCTCGAGCGGCCATGTGGAGCGGCCATGGTAGGAGGCCCTGAAGTAGTCATTTCATAATTTTTGTTAGCTAGCCCACCATGGGTGTGCGCTCTTTTTTTTTTTTTACTCTGTAATATCATTATCACTACTACTTTTCTTTTGTAACTCTTGTACTGTCTTCAAAACTTTCTTTTTCAATGTATATATACATGAGTTGCTATTTATCTCTTATTTTACTGCATTCGAGGCCCTTTTGAGCCTGTATGATGGGGTTTGGTTGGTTCCCCTCTTTTATTTACCAGGCTGGAGGTCCTTGGGAGCCCATGTGAAAGGGTTCACTGGGACCTCTTTTGGTGCCTCTTGATTACTCTTATAAGGATATTTTGACCCCTTGGGTCCTAGCTATCCTTTTATATATTTTTGCGCGCGCTTATTATTTTTTGCGAGAAGCGTCCCAATCGTCATTATGCATAGTACTATTTTTGCAAGGGTCTCTTTTAGGTCCCTTTTTGGCTAGACGGCTTGGTGGCCGCTCTAGACTTATTAGTGTTGTCACTATATATTTTTCTTTCGTAAGACCTTTTGGCCTCCTTGATGTTCACAAGGGTAGCTAATCCTTGTAAACCCAAGGGATGCCTTGCAAGGTCCTCTCCCTGTTTTCTGTATTTAAGGACTTCGCCTAAGGCCCTGATATAAGGGGTCCTTCTAGGACCTCCCATTAAAGGGTCCTTTTTAGGGCCATGGTCCTTTTTTGGTCCTCCTGATGGAGGGCCATTTTTAGGATCCTCCTGGTGCATAGGATCCTTTTTAGGATCCTGGTGCAAGGGGTCCTTCTTTGGATTCTCCTGCTTGTTGCTTGCTTTGTCTTCACGGATCACTTCCTCCTGATGGAGGGCCCTTTTTAGGATCCTCCTGATAGGGGGTCGTTTTTAGGTTCTTCATAATTGAGGGCCCTTTTTAAGATCCCCTGTTAGAGGGTCCTTTTTAGGAGCCTCTTTTTTAGGAGTCTCCTTTTTAGGAGGGCAAGGGGTCCTCTCTAGGATCCTCCGTTAGAGGGTCCTTTTTAGGAGCCCTTTTTAGGAGCCCTTGTTAGGTTCTCCTTGCTAGCTGCATGTTTTTGCCTCCTGTCCTACCCCCCAAGTGTTTGGTGAAATTTATTTCGGCAGGCACTTTGGCTGATTCCCGCATAGCGAAGAAAAGTAACACATGAAGTTGCAAACAATTTCATTCATAGCATGCGGTTTACAACCAATCTTGTAAATAAAAAGGGTTCCATCTAACAAGGAGTTTACCTAGGTAGCCTCTTTGATTCTTACTTAATTAAGCTAAAACAACAAGGAGCAAATTAAACACAGGTTCTTTTTGCACAGAGTGCCGAAGCCTCGCTGGTAGCACTTCTCGAGATGATCCGTAACTCGTGCGTCCAACTTGTGTGGGTCTAATTTGTGTAGGTCGCTCCTTCATACTTAACCATTGTCATTGGTATGGACGGTTTGGTGGCTGTGCGGAGGGACATGTTATAGCATTGCCTCGCCTCCTTCTGCTCCCCTTTCACGCATGCTACTCCCCCAGGGGTTGGGAATTTCATAGCCAGGTGATACACAGAAGTTATCGCCTTCAATTCTCTCAGAGAGGGTCTCCCCAATATCGCATTGAAGGCTGAGGTGCAATCCACCACGACAAAATTAGCCATTACGGTGGCTTGCCTGGGTTGCTCCCCTATGGTGAAGGCTAATTCGATTTCCCCCAAGGGCTGCATCGAATATCCCGTAAACCCATACAAAGACGTAGTGCAAGGCTTTAGGTGGTGGAGGCTCAATCCCATCTTTTCCAGCGCAGGTCGATACAATATGTCCACAGAGCTCCCGTTATCCACCAGGACCCGATGTACCCTCATGTTAGCAAGCTGGGCGGTTAGCATCAGGGGGTCATTATGTGGGAAATGCACCCCCTGCGCATCTTCTTCAGTGAAAGTTATCGAGTCATTCTCACCCTTGAAGCTCTTCGGGGGGTGTTGCTCCAAACATAACACGCGAGGAGGTGGACTTCGTCTGGCCTCCTTGGCGTACTTGTCTCGCCCCTTCCTTGAATCGCCTCCGAATCCTGGTCCCCCAAATATAGTCCTGACCTCTCCCTGTATTTCTGGGGCCACCTTTTGTGCTCGCGGCGGGGACGCTCCTTCATCTGGCTTCTGGCTTTCTTTGCACACGTACCTGCCCAAATGTCCCTGGTGAATGAGCTCCTCGATTTCCACCTTCAAATGGTTGCATTCCGCGGTGGTGTGGTTGACGTCCTTGTGATACTGGCAATACCTGCTGGGGTCTCTTTTGGACCTGTCTTTTTTCATTGGCGGGGGCCTTTTGAAAGGGACTTGGCTTTTGTTCGCAACTAAAATATGCTCCCTCGCATGGGTGAGGTCAGTGTAAAAGGTATAGGAGCCCTGTAGACGCTCCTCAGAGCGTTGGTGCTTCCGGGGTCGATCGTCTCTCGTTCCCTCATAAATCCCCTTCTTCCTTGCACCGCTTTGGCTATCTCGGACTGAAGGTTTTGGGGGCGATGGGCCTTTTCCAGCTTTGAGGTTCTTGTGACTGTCCTCCACGCGAATGTACTTTTGTGCCCGCTCGTAGAAATCATCCAAGTCTGTGACCTCTCTCTTGAGCATGTTATCCCATAACTTGCTCCTTGGGCGTACTCCTGCCGTGATGGCCATTTTCAGCTCTCGGCGGGTTAGGCTCCCTACCTTAGCTGCCTCCATGTTGAACCTGTGAGGAAGCTCTTCAGACTCTCGTTTTCTCCTTACTTCACGTTGGCGAGGCTGGTGCCTGACATCATGTAGTCTCGCACAGCGTGGTGCTGCTGGAGGAATTCATCTGAAAGTTGTTGCCAAGATCGGATGGACCTCGGTCTAAGCCTCTTGAACCATTTGTATGTAGGTCCTTTTAATGTGACAGTGAAGCAATGACATCTCGCCCCGCTGCCAATTCCCCTCAGCTTCATCAAGTCGTTAAATGTATCCAGATGATATTTCAGATCTGTGCTTCCTTCGTAGTGGGTCATGTGGGGCTCTTTAAAGTTGGAAGGGAGCCTGATGGCCTGGATCTCTTTGATGAAGGGTGACTCAGGGTCGAACTCCTCCTCAAAAATTGGTCCTCCCGAGGCGACGACGATCTTGCTTCGCAGGCTCCTTATTTCTGTGTCCAAGTCTTGCCTTCTCTTGCTTAGGGTGTCCTTTAAAGCGGATGGGTTAGGATCACCCTCTCCTTTGTCCCCCCGAGGCGCCATAGGGGGCGTGGTCCCTTTACCAGCCCTCTTTTTATTGAGCTCCTCCCGTAAATCAGAGGGTGCTCTCCTAGAGGTGACCTTGTCCTCGTTGCGAGGGGCAGTGTTGGTCCTTGGCTCTAGCTTCTGGGCCTGCTTCGGTGGTTCAGGATGTTCGCGTTGCTTCGCTCGGGGGGTGTTTCTGGTGGAGTTTCGGGTTCTCCCATAATCTATTGGTACGGTAGTCTCCACCCCCTCCCAGCGTTTCTCCTTCCTCTTAGGCAAGGTCACGCTCGATTTACCCTGCAACAGGCCATTCAGGACCTCTTGCATGTTCTCCAAGGTGGTCTCCAACCTTTGGTTCTTACGGTGGAGCTAACGTATTTCCTCTTCATAGAATCGAGATTTCGAACTCGAGCTCACGGAATGGACCCGGGGATGCTTATCATGCCTACGGGTAGAGGGGCCTGGGTCCTACCGGCCGGAGTTCGGTACCTGCAGTGGTTTTGGGAGGGGGAACTCATTAGCATTTCCCGATGGTGCTCTTGGAGGACTTTCTCCAGGTGGAGCGGCCGGTGACGAGGCCACTCTATCACCTCCGAGAACCTCAGGGTCCTTCGGGGGCTCCACGTCTTTGGGTGGAGGAGGGTCCTTCATGGAGGCCTTCAGCTGCACTCCGCTCAGGTGGAACTTTACCTCCCGTGGCTCCCTGAGTCGCTTTGAACGTCTTGGCATTTCTTCTTGCCGGAAATAATGGTAGAACAGTAGCTTGGAACTAAGGTTCCCACAGACGGCGCCAAACTGTTGACGGTGAGAACTCGTCAACTAAGTTGAGTTGGAAAAAATTATCAAGTAAGGATAGTCAATAAAAAAGCTGTAGAAATTTAAGTAATAACTCAAGAACAATGACATAATAACAATGGAGAAATCAATCTTTCATTCACTCTCAAGCATTTGCTACAGTAAATTTTCCAATCCCCTCCCATGTGGGAGAGGGGTCCTTCATATAGTAGGCTCTGACGGCCTGGGATACATGGTGGTCCAGGAGACCAAGTGGTACACAAGTACTCTGTCAGGAGAGTGGTATCAGGCGTAGTGATGTCGGCTCTGGTACACCTTTAAGGTCCATGGGAGCACCTCAGCTTTTGTACCCGGACCTAACTCCACTACTTGTCTCGTACAGGTGTCAGGGACGTTGTGGTGGTGTAGCCACTCCTTGTACTATTCCCAACCGCCACTACTTGTCGGGTACCGGTGTCAGGCATGTCCCATGATCCTTGTAGGCATGTACGTACCCCTTTAGAGGTACCTCGTTCATACTCTTTTTGTCTCTTGTGGGCCACATTGAACACTGGCATCATGCACTCGTGGCCCTTTGGGGCGAGGCCACTGGGCGTGCTTAATCCTTGGGTGAGGCCCTTTGGGGCGAGGCCACTAGGCACGTGTGGCCCTTGGGACGAGGCCCTTTGGGGCGAGGCCACTAGGCGTGCTTAGTCCTTGGGCGAGGCCACTAGGCACGAGTGGCCCTTGGGACGAGGCCCTTTGGGGAGAGGCCACTGGGCGTGCTTAGTCCTTGGGCGAGGCCACCCTATGATTGCATGTTACTTGGGTGTGGCCCTTGAGGGCGAGGTCACCCCGAGCGCGGATCCTGGTGGCGTCGCGCGGTGCGTGCGCGCGGATCCTAGAGGCGTCGCGCGGTGCGCGCGCATAGAGCAGGGGCGTCGTGAGGTGCGCGCGCGTGGAGTAGGGGAGTCGCGAGGTGCGCGCGCGCGGAGCAGGGGCGTCGCGAGGTGCGCACGCGCGGAGCAGGGGCGTTGCGTGGTGCGCGCGCGTGGAGCAGGGGCGTCGCGCGGTCAGCGCGCGCGAACTTGGCTGCACATGAGGGGCTTTTGGCACTTGTTTTGGGTCTCCGACAAGTACCAGATTTTTCGCATTCACAGTAACAAATTCTGGCTTTGAAGTTCTAAGTTTCTGAGTTTCTGGTTGAATCTTTGAGTTCTTGGGTTCAATGTTTGTTTTCTTAGTTTGATGATGCATGTGGTTAAGTCTTGTGTTATTGGGTTGTGTGGGGTGAGATATAGGTGATGGTAGACTCAATTTGGTGTGTAGTTGAGGTTTCGAAGGGTTCCAAGGGGTTTTGGTTCGAGGAAAATCGAAGGAAGAAAAATAGGCTGTTGCTGGTTTGTGAGTAGCTGGTCTGTGACTAGCACTGTAGCGCTAGCCTTTGGGCGCTACAGCGCTAGGCTTGGGTTTCCTGGTACTTTTGGTTCTGTTTGTAGCGCAATAGCGCCCTCTTTATAGCGCTGTAGCGCTACCCTGTTTCCAGAAGAGGGTTTTTGGGTTATTTCTTAGGGGTTTTGCCTGGGAGCTTGGGGTTTGATTCCACCACCCCGTTTGGTGGAATTAGGGCTTCCCAAGGGCTCGGGATTGGTCCTGAGGTTAGGTGTTGGTATTGAAGTTTGGAGTTGATATTAATTTATGGCCGTGACAAGGTATGCGCTAGGGCTTGGACTGGATCGTGCTTGAGGATCGAACTGAACAAAGCTATTGGAATCTGAAGGTAAGAAAACTGCACCTGGTTATGTGACTGTAATGGGACTAAGGGCACCCTATATCTGTATGATGTCATAGATGGTATTATGCCATGGGACATGTGATAAATGTCTTAAGGGTGCCGTAAATAATATTTGCGCACAGGGCGCGGCTCGGCCACTGGTAGCTGAGCACAGCTTAATATTCACTGAGCTCGGTTTAAGCGGATCGGAGTCAGTGGGATAAACAGAGGGTGCGGCTTAAGGGCGTTAACCCTGGTTATCATATGTGATTTGATTATTGATATGAAATGATGTACTTAGTAAGTTTAATATTCGATTAATGGGAATATCTGGAATGTTGAGTATATGAGTATACTGTATGGGTTATCTGGTTGTTTGTTTGATGATTATGCTCTGTAATTGTGTTTTCTTGTTGGGCCTTGGCTCACGGGTGCTACGTGGTGTAGGTAAAGGGAAGAGCAAAGTGGAGCAGTCCTGAGTTGGAGAGCTTTGGGGCTGAATGTACATAGTGAGCTGATCGGCCGCCACGGTCGAGGAGTGACACAGGATGGGAAAAGCCTAAATGTTTGTTTTGCCCTTAGAGAGGCTAGTAGCAGTACTTTTGTTCTGAAGTTTTGTAAACTGTCTTTCAAACGTTATTTCTTTTGGAATCACATGTACTAAAATATTCAAATGTTTGAAAAGTAATTTTTGTGGCCAAACTCTTTTAACCCTAGCTCAATTATAGTTTCAGTAACACGTTTTTAACTAAATGACTTGATTAGCAAGTCTCGCACATTTGTAAACACACAGTGTAACGATCTTGGATATCCAGGGCCTTACAACTTTCGCAAGTGTTCTCCATTCTAATAGCGAGGAATAAGATCTCCATTTAGGCGAGCAAGTTTGTAGCTGCCTGGATGGAGGACTTCTTCAATCTGGTAAGGCCCTTCCCAATTAGGCCCGAGTACTCCAGCAGCTTGGTCACAGGTGTTTAGGAAAACTCTTCAAAGTACTAGATCTTCGACATTAAATTTCCTTTCTCGCACTTTAGAATTGATATACTGTGCGACTTTTTGCTGGTACGCAGCTACTCGGAGTTGAGCTTGTTCACGTTTCTCATCGATTGAGTCCAGGGATTCCATCAATAGCTGGTTGTTCGAACCTTGATCGTACGTTATTCTGCGATGCGAAGGCGGATCTAACTCAATAGGAAACATAGCCTCATACCCATAAGCTAAAGAGAATGGAGTATGGTCTGTTGCTCTTCGGTGGGAAGTTCTGTACGACCAAAGGACTTAAGGCAATTGCTCTGGCCATGCCCCCTTCGCTTCCTCAAGTCTTTTCTTCAGAGTATCCTTTAGCATTTTATTGATTGCCTCCACTTGTCCATTTGCTTGAGGATGAGCAATTGACAAAAAGCTCTTGATAATACCATGCCATTCGCAAAAGTCCGTGAATAAATCACTATCAAACTGGGTGTCGTTATCCGAGACGATTTTCCTTGGCAATCCATAGCGACAAACGATGTTTTTGATCACGAAATCCAGCACCTTCTTCGTCCTTATGGTTGTGAGCGACTCGGCCTAGGCCCATTAAGGGAAGTAGTCGATGGCAACCACAACATACTTGACACCGCCCTTTCCTGTGGGCAAAGATTCGATTAGATCTATGCCCCAAACAGGCACAGACTTTGCATCTGTTTAAGATCATTAGGGGCTGCTTGTGGGATTTTTGAGAACCTCTGGCACTTGTTGCACCTCCGTACAAACTCCATCGAGTCTTCATTCATCATGGGCCAGAAGTATCCTTGCCTCAGGATCTTTTTTGACAAGCTTTTCCCCCCAGCGTGGTCTCCACAAAAGCCTTCGTGTAGATCTTTCATCAATTCTTTGACCTTCTCTTTTGAAATACATCTGAGAAGTGGCATTGAGTAACCTTTTCGGTACAAGATTCCATCGACCAGGATATACCTAGCAACTTGCTGCTGAAGGGTCCTAGCTTTGTTTCTGTTCGTTGGTAACACGCCTTGCGTCAGATACTCTATATATGGTGCCATCCATGTATCCGCCATCTGGATCACCATAGTGGTCTCCTATGCTCGGATACTTCACATAGACAACCGCTCAAATGGTACTATATTCAGGGTATCAGCATCCTTCGCACTTGCTAACTTGGCCAAAGCATCAACATTGGTATTTTGGTCGTGAGGTACTTGCTGGAGGGTGTATTTGTTGAACTGAGCCAATAGATCTTTTGTTTTGTTTAAATAGGCAACCATCTTTAAACCTTGTGATGAGGACACCAAGACTAAAGATCCAAGTCAAGTTCCAGTTGGTCCGGTGACGAGGGCACGAGCCAAGAGATTCAAAGAAGAACTTAACAGCCTAGTTCACAGAGTCCTAAAACAAGAGGAGACCGTGGTAAACATTGAAGGAGAACAAAGACTTGTCCTACTCATCAAAGTAGACTTAGTTTAGGAGCTTGATGAGTCTTATTGTATTTTGTCATCTTGTATTTTTTTATTTAGTCTTTGTTTATTTTGTGAAAAGTCAAACACTTGACATGTGTGAGTCCAAGAGTCCTTTTGTCTTTAATTTCGGTTTTAATTAGGAAGACAAAAGGCTGTAAGGACCGTCGGACACCATCTATTTCCCCATTGGTATGATATTGTCCGCTTTGGGCCTAAGCCCTCACGGATTTGTTTTTGGGCACCTTCCCAAAAGGCCTCATTCCAATGAAGATAGTGTCCATCCTTATATACCCAAGATCCTTCCCATTTCTAGCCAATGTGGGACTTTGGTTGTACACCCAACAATCCTCCCCTCAAACAAAGGACCACCTTGCCTCCCCTCAGACGATTACAGATCTAAACCTGAAACCCTCAGGTCCAACACTCAAGATCCCCTTGAGTAAGCTAGATGAATCCCTTCACCAGCTAAATTCGAAATCCCTTCGAATCAGATCTGAACCTTTGATGGCTCTAGTAGCAAGCTTCACCTCCTTTGTTTGGCAATCCAAGGATACATTCACATGGCTAATTTTGGAACCTGGCTCTGATACCACTTGTAGGATCTTGGAATTTAAATCTAGATGCATGCTTCCTATTATTTTTCCAAACACTTAATAGAAACATAGAATAACATGACATACATATGAATATTAGATTCGTAAATTAACATAAACACAATGATGTAGAAACTTACGAATACGCAGCGGAACTGGAACAACTTCATCCTTCAATCTCTCTAACCCTTGATTCCTTTCTGTAGCAGAGTATTATCAAGAGATTGAACAAGATCAGCAGCACAGTCTTCCTCACCAAGCCTTTGATCAACCTAGAACTAGTGTGGGCTGGTTCTGAACACATGAGATAGAGATCTAGAAAAGAAGAAGAGAAAGTGGCTAAGAAAGGATTAGAGTGTCTAGGTTTTCACTTACCCAAATCAACTGAGACTGACTTGCATCTTAAAACCCTAGATATCATATTCCTTATATAGGCAACTTAATGGGATTTATTTAAATTTAAATTAATTAAAAATAATAAACAAAAATAAAAGCCTTGGGCTGCCATAAATGGACTTGGGCCCAATCTCTTTATTTTGAATTTAAATCCCAACTGGGCCTAAATTCAAAACCTTTTATTTATTTATTTTTAATTAATTAATTAAATTCTTATTCAAATTATCTAATTATAATTTGAAACTTGATTTAATATTATTTATTTATATTGATACCAATTTATCAATATTAATAAATTTACCCAAATATTCTCTTTTATTCTCTAAATCTCATATCTCTGTAAATTTTCCAAAATTGACCTAGTCAACTTTAAAAATCCTAATTGACAATTAAATCAATTAATTGAGACATTCTAGATGATTTACTCAAAGGTGATGCGGGGACCATGGATCCATGAAATCAAGCTCCAACAAGTTACCGTGAATTTATTTACGAATAATTTCACTACCTTATTAATTTCTCGTGACTCCACTATAGACTCGGAATGGAACTCTTGAATTCATAGAACGTATTTTCAAAACCATAAATACGTTATCCATTGTTATAACCATTACAATCAATCAACCCTCTATCGATGACTTACTAACGAGCTAGGTGCGAATTACCGTTTTACCCCTCATCAGTATTTTATCCTTAACTCCCACTAAGTTCCTTATAAATGATATTTTCGTGAACTTAATCACAGAAATGAGATCTCAATCATTTAACCTTTTGAACAAAGCAATTAAGGAAATCATCTTTTCACTTCTCATACAGAAGTTATAGATTTCATATCTATGAATAATACTCCCACTCAATTACACTAATAAATCTCCAAGATGTAAGTATGGGCTAGACCGTAGGGTAAGCTGGTAACGAACAAGTCAAAAGATTTAAATAATATAATTAGCAGAATATTATCACTCAGAATTAAGATCGACTAAACCTATGGTCAACGTTGTGACATTGATTAGATTTGATAACAACGATACTTATTTATCAATCAATAATCAATATCGGTCCTAGTCCGATGTAACTAAATACATCCGATCTTATCTACTTGGTCGATGCCTTGGACAAGACATCACACCCTGAATGTGTAAGTAGATCATATCATAGATTGCCTAATCAGTGAAAATCCAATGCACTGATCTAATCTTAGGACTCGTTCTTTTGAACATATAATTACAACTATAATCCACTGTGACCTAGTCACTATAATTGTAACTATCCATATGTTCAGGATTTTATAAATATTTGTATTATTTCAGTAATCATGTAATAAAACAAGCAAGCAACACGATTTTCAAACTAAATGATTTCTACTACTTTTATTGATAATATGAAATCGTGCTACATGTCCGACATGGTTTTATAAGGGCATAAAACCCAACAAAGGCTTGTTTTTAAATTTCGGTTTTGCTTTAGGAAGACAAAGGGGCTTGTCTTGATGTAATTTTTGCCTATATTAGGCCTTGAAAACATTTGGAAAAATCAGATTTTGATGAAATGAAAATTGAGAGGTTTTCTTCTTGAGTTCTTGAAGAGACTATTCGAACTTATCAAGGGCATTCCTTGTGACGTTCAATTCGACTTATCAAACGGATTCCCATCCCCGTTTGTGGCATCTTCCTCATACCAAGGTTCGTGCTTGGCTAAGCATCGGGTCGCGGTTCTTCATTCCCATTTCATGTGTTCTTGGTGGCTGCCATATTTGGTGTCGGGTTTCACCACAATCATTGGTGTGGTTCGTATCACCTCGCGCCTGGTATTCTCCCATGATTTGATTCACCACCAGCTGAGAATCACTGTAGATGTCGAGCACTTTTATATTCATGTCCCTTGCTAACCGCAACCCAGCAAGTAATGCTTCATACTCGGCCTCGTTGTTAGAAGCAGTGAAGTCAAACCTGATTGCGTAGTGAAATCGATGCCCTTCTGGCGTTATCAATATCACTCCTGCTCCGGCATGGCACTCGTTAGAAGAACCATCTATAAATAATTTCCACAAGGGAGCTTGGTTTTGAGACTCAGGCTCATTACGCTCTTTAGTCTGCCCGCTGCCTGTAAGTTCAGTGAACTCTGCAATGAAGTCAGCCAGGGCTTGCACTTTTATCGCTGCTCGCGGCAAGTAAGATATATCGAACTGCCCAAGTTCGACTGCCCATTTTAACAATCTACCCGCAGCCTTGGTTTTTATAAGACTTGCCGTAGAGGCTGGTCGGTCAAAACCGCGATTGGGTGAGCTTGAAAGTAAGGCCGCAACTTCTTGGAGGCCAAAATTAAGCAATAGGCTAACTTTTCAATAGGTGGGTACCGCAGTTCCACTCCAATTAGTCTCTTGCTTACATAATAAACAGCCTTCTGCACGCCTTCTTCCTCCCTTACTAAAACGGCACTAGCAGCATATTCCGTGATCACCAGGTAGATGAACAAAGTTTCCTTATCGACCGGCTTTAACAGGATGGGTGGTTGCGCCATATGAGTTTTCAATACTTGAAAAGCCTGCACGCACTCCTCCTTCCATTCAAACTTTTTGTTGTCCCTAAGTTGATTAAAAAATGGAACGCACTTATCTGTTGACTTCGAAATGAATCTACTGAGAGCGGCAATTCTTCCGGTTAAACTTTGAACACCCTTAATCTTTGCTGGAGATTTCATATCGATTAGGGCTTTAATTTTCTCGGGATTGGCTTCAATTCCTCTCGAGTTAACTATAAATCCCAAGAACTTCCCTGATCCTACTCCGAAGGAGCATTTAAGGGGATTCAACTTCATCTGATATTTGTTTAAGACGTTGAAGCACTCCTGCAAATCCTTTATATGCCCTTCTGCCTTCTTCGACTTACCGATCAATTCTTTAAATATGTGGTTGACTAGTTGCTAGTAAGTCGCACCAGCGTTTTTCAAACCGAAAGGCATTACTTTGTAGCAGTAAAGCCTTGTATCAGTCCGAAAGCTAGTGTGATCCTCATCAGGGGGATGCATACTAATCTAATTATACCCGGAGTATGCATCCATGAATGAGAGAATCTCATGCACTGCAGTGGCATCGACCAGCTGGTCGATTCTTGGGAGTGGGAAACAATCTTTGGGGCAGGCTTTATTAAGGTTTGTGAAATCCACGCATGTGCGCCACTTGCCATTTGGCTTGGGAATTAGCACGGGATTAGAGATCCACGATGGATAAAACGCTACCCTAATGAATCCATTCTCCTTCAGCTTTTCGACTTCTTCTTTTAAGGCATTTGATCTATCTTTGTCGAGCAACCTTCTTTTTTGTTGCACCGGTGGAAAACTCTTGTCGATGTTCAGGACATGGCTGATGACTGCAGGGTCTATTCCGACCATGTCTTTGTGCGACCAGGGAAAGACTTCCTGATTCCTCCTTAAATACTCCACCAGTGCTTGTTTTGTTGTTGTCTCTAAGTTTTTACCAACTTTCACAACCCTGGTCGAATTTTCTTCATCGAGTTGGACCTATTCAAGGTCCTCGATGGGTCCAATTTCTTCTTCAAAATCCCCAAAGCGAGGATCCAAGTCTCTATCCTCGCTTTGGGCAACGCCCTTTTTGGTGACATTATCACCTGAGTGGGCCTGAGCATTAGTTGCCACTTGCAACTCTTTTCCGGGAACATCTCTCGATACACCCTTATTTGCCTTGGTGATTGAGGCATTGTAGCACTCCCTCACTTCTCGCTGATTTCCCAATATGCATCCTACCCCTGCGTCTGTCTAGAATTTCATGGCAAGGTTCCATATTGAAGTGACGGTCCGTAGGTCGACAAGGATTGGTCTCCCAATTACAGCATTGTATGCTGAAGGACAATCAACTAATATGAAAGTAGTGAGTAATGTCCTATTAGCAGGTGCAGTACCTGCTGTAACTGGAAGCCTAATCGACCCTGTTGGAGCGAGCCCTTCATCAGAAAAACCATAAATGGTTTGGTTGCATGGTTCTAGGTCTTTGACGGACAACTTCATTCTTTCCATCGAAGACTTGTACAAGATGTTGATCGAACTTCCTGTGTCGACCAACACCCTCTTCACCATCATGTTGGCAATTTCTACGTCTATGACCAGCGGGTCGGAGTATGGGAATCGCATGTGCTGGGCATCGTCTTCAGAGAAGGTTATCAATACCTCCTCTATTCGAGCCTTTTTCAGTGCTTGATCCTCCACACTCATCATCTCGATGTCCTAGTCGTGGCGTAGGGTTTGAGCGTATCGTTCCCTTGCCTTCCCACTGTCTCCTGCAAGATGTAGGCCTTCGGAGATGGTGAGTAAAGTGCCTGCCACAGAAGCTGGCTGTAGAGGTGGCGAGCGTTGGCGTTTAGGCGCCTGCTCATTGCCACCTTGAGCTTCTCGCCGAGACCCTCCTACGGCTCGCACATATCTTCTTAAATGTCCCTGCCTGATTAGGAACTCAATCTCGTCTTTCAATTGGTGACATTCATTGGTGTCATGCCCATAGTCGTTGTGAAAATGACAGAACTTTGTTGTATCTCTCTTGGAGATATCTTTCCTTATAGCTGCGGGTCATTTGTAAGGCACGATTGAGCTGGTCGCCTGGTAGACTTCTGCTCGACTTTCGACAAGGGTCGTGTAGTTGGTGAATCTTGGCTCGTATCGATTGCCTTTGGGGCATTTACTCTCAGAAGCTGAGGGTTCATTGTTCGCCCATTTTCCACCGTTCCTACCACTGCCATTCCCGTTGTCGTTGCCATTGGCCTTTTCCGACCCGTTGGTGGCTTTGGCGGGTTCTTCCTCGGGCCCCTTGTCTTTTGTTGGAGATTTCCCTTCGTTGGCAATCGCGTCTTCAAGCTTGATATATCGATCAGCCCGATCCAAAAACTCTTGGGTACTTCTTACCCATTCTTTCTGAGTCTACTCCAAAGAGGTGAATGGAGCATAACCCCAGCAGTTAGAGCCATCATCTTACCCTCATTGCCCATTGTCTTGGCTCCAGCTGCTGCTCGCATGAAGCTTTGGACATATTCCTTTAAGGGCTCTCCCTCCTTCTGGCGTATCTCGACCAACTGGTTGGCCTCTGTGGGGTGTACGCGACTCACGTAGAATTGTCCATAAAATTCCTTTACAAAAATCTCCCAAGATACTATACTAGCAGGAGGGAACTTAAAGAACCACTCCTGGGCGGTGTCAGACAGTGTCGCTGGAAAGATCTAGCAGCGGGCATCTTCCGACACTTTCTGTATATCCATTTGTATCTCAAACTTATTAACGTGAGATATTGGCCCGTCAAAGTTCGGCAATGTTGGCATCTTGAACTTACTGGGGGTTTCAGCCGCAACAATCCTTTGTACAAAGGGAGTGCCCCTCATCCAATCGTACTCGACCCTGCCTAGTTCAGAGCATCAATCTGAGCCTGAACAGCTTCTGGGACTGTTGAGGCCGCCGGTGTCGGGGGAGCGTACTCTTCGTGCCTCTCACGGCGGTCGTTAAGTACGTCCCTTAAATCATCGTCTCTACATCTCTGCTCACTAACTCCTAGTCGACTAAAGACGTTCTACTGCCTGGGTTGCCCCCAAGCGTTGTGGCTAGCTGGCCTATTTTCTCTAGGTGGAGGGCTTCTGCCTCCACCCCTTTCCTCATTTCTCTTACCAGCATTTCTTCTGCCGGAATCAGCTTCATTATTGTCATGGCCATCTCTGAATTGTGGTTGACTATGGCGTGACCGGTTGTTCATGCTATTTCCTCCTCGGGCGGGCATTTCCCGAACATCAAGGGAAGGCTTGCACTAGTCGTTGGGTCCCCGTGTATTGTTATGCCGTGGGCGGCCCCTAACCGCAGAGCCTGATTCAGTGTTCCTCCTATTGGCAGAAGGACGCTGCCCCTTGCTCGGTAGTTTGTCTCTTCATCCCCGGGGCATCTAGGGCTGCGGGGCAGTTGCCCAGCCCTATTCTGCCTCGGGCGCTAGGGATTGCCTTGACCAGCCTGAGATAGAGGCTGCTGCTCAGGATCCCTAGGTGGGACATCATCCTGAGCCACAGGCAGCTGCTCCGACCTTTGAGGGCTTGCTAGCTGGAGTGGAGGGCTTGGATTGGGACCTCTTTGAGGTGGCGCATTTGGTGGCTGATCTGGCTGGGAGGTTGGCATAGCCTGACTCCTAGCCAGTTGGATGGCTGCTTCAAGGGCGGCCATGGCATCCCTCTGTCGATGATCCATTTTTGCCTGCCGCTCACTGGGCTCCTGGCGCTGGCGTTCTATTTCTCTTTGTTGCAGCGCCATCATCTCCGCAGCACTCTCCTGATTGGCCCTTAGATTAGCCAACTCATCTTGCAGCACTCCTAGCGTTGCCCTCAGTGTTTCAGAATCTAACTCCTCCTCATCAAACTCCAAATGTGGTTCATTCTCAACTATATTTGGGGGAGGAGGTTGGGATGGTGCAGCGCCGGTAGCCTGTCCAGTGTTCTTGGATGTTTTTGCCATTAGATTTTCTCACAGTTTTTTGTCAAGATCTCAATGAAAGCACCAGAATGTTGACCCTTGATTTAGCCAACGACACGGAGTCAAATGTACGACAAAAGATAAAACGACAATTAACAATTTAATCCAATGGAAAAGAAGAAAACACCAAGGATTTATAGTGGTTCGGCCCCAAAGAATGGTAATGACCTATGTCCACTTAGTGCTATTATTGATATTGAATCTCAAAGCCATGATCAAATAACTAGGGTTCTTGAGTTTCACAAACCTTGGAAGAAATACAATGAAACGATGGATAATTGCACTATAGCTCTCTTTCTCTCTCTATCTTAGCAAAAAGATTCAGGGATCAAAAGTCCCCTCCTTGAGCTATTTCATGCATATTTATAGGCTCAAGGGAGGTTACATGGGCCAACGGGCCATATCTTTCCTTAGTAACCGCATATCAAGGTAATAATGAGGAAATATTCAATGCAATTATTATAAGATTACAATCTTAGAAGGAAACAAATCAAATTATACGACCAGCTTGGTCGTATCTAAAAGTTAAGCCCTGACAAAGCGATGTGCCTCTGGTCGATCGTCGAACAACACTTTTGCCACGTGTCAACCACGTGTGAGAAATCCCTGCCATGTCATCAGCAGTCATTTTTTGGATAAATAATGACTAATAAGTCTATCTCGATTAGATGACTAATAAGTCTATCTCGGTCAGATGACTGATAAGTCCATCTCGGTCAGATGACTAATAAGTCTATCTCGGAGGTCCCATACCCTCCTAGCCATGTGACGTGTAGGTTACCTTAGCCTTTCCAGCTTTGGCTCTAAGTAACTAGCCTTTAGACTAGACAAGCACTTTTAGTTTTCATCGAACTTGAGGTCAGTCCGACATTAATGCTCATGATGAGTCATTCAATGCAAATGTCGATTAGATCTAATCTTTATCGGCTTGCCTTAAACACGCTACAACCGTCCTTGACTCATAAGTCAATGCCATATGGCCAGTGTTCAGTACTACTGCCAAACTTGACTAGTAAGTCACAGCTTCACAGTCAATACTGACACCAATGCCGATCCCTGACTAATAAGTCAGTGCATCCTCAATGAGGTAATGCAAACAGACATATATCATATGTAAAATATTCAGATATAAGGCATTTAGCATGCTTAATCTATAATTAGAAGCATAATTAGTCATGCACAAATACAGAGGCTCCAGCTCTGATCAATCTTAATTTTAACATTCATGCCTTGCCCTAATCTCATGTACCTTATGCATCACATACTGGGTGCAGTTTTCTTACCTCTAGTTCAAGAGAGAAATAGAAAATGAGCGACCCTTAAGAACGATCGATCCTTTAATCCCTTAGCAGTCACCTAGTCATAACCAAATATGGGATTCCATCAATAAAATCAATCAATAAAAGGTTCCTGGACCAAGACCTAGCCTTCGGGACATCGAATCCTACTAAACCGGGTAGTGGAAACGATCCGGAGGCCTAAGGTTTGAGTCCCCATGCCAAAAACTCAATTTTGGCCAAAAATGCTCTTAAGGGTCGCGACCCTGCATCCACCATGCCGCGGCCCGCCTCCCAAACAGAGGCGCCAACCTAGAGCTCCTGCACCTTATGCCAGTACATTGCCTCCCAAGCGTCGCGACATTGCCTGGCCATCAGCCAAAAACCCCTGTTTTCTCCCATCAAAAGCTCATTTTTTTGCCTCTTTTAATCCTTTCAAAACTTACTCAAACATCTCCAAATCCAAACCAAGCATTCCCACAACACAATTAACATTCCCATAACACCCAAGCTTTGAACCACCAAAAACCACACCAATTACTCAATTCTATAATGAAAAGTTCTAACTCAAAACTAACTTCAAAACAGAGTAAAAACCAGAAATTTCATGGTTGAATCTTACCTCAAGCTCTGTTTCCAAGGTTACCTTCAGCTGAGGGAAAAGGTGACTAAGTCACTTATTTTGGTCAAAAATGACCACTATGCCCCTAGGGTCAAAACACTCTCCCAAAACCCACTAAGGGCAAAATAGTCCTTTCACCACTTATCCCGCTAATCGTAATTAACGACCTCCGATTCTTGTTATTCTCAATATTCCCAAATGCTAATAAATCATATCCCATTACCCTTTAATTCCCGGCAATGTTCTAATCCTCAAATCAATCCGAGACTCACCCCGAGCCCCGAAATTAACCTTGTTATGACCAGACCGATAACATACATTCAAAGATCGTCTCATGCCGAATTGCCCAAAAAAATCCACATATAATGTTGTATTATTCATAATTGACCCACATGCATGAAAATGCACAAATACGCCCTAAACGGGCCAAATTACCAAAATGCCCTTATAATAAAAAATGGATCCATATGCATGCATTTATCATCACATCATAATATAATTAACATAAACATGCATATAATCAATTAATAATATAATAAATCAATTATTGCCCTCTCGACCTCCTAATCAAGGTCCTAAACCTTATTAGGGATTTTGGGGCATTACAACTCGGGTGTCCAGTATATGAAAAGAAAATATAAAAATAAAGTCTAACATCATTGGTCGACCACGTCATCCTCGACCTGCTACAAATCCTGATTATCATCAGGATTGATAGAGATCTCCAGACCTTGGCTTTCTGGGAAAGCAGAAGCAACATAATCCTCCTCTTCTCGAGCTCTGCACTTGGCGATTTCCTTATCTCAGAGGTTTGTGGGCAGATAATCGAAGTTTGCCTCCTTATTATTTTTCTAGAACATGAAAGAACAATTGAAGGCTGTACTCCTAAACCTGTTCAGGTCCGAGGAATGTTTCTCCTTATCCTGGGCTAGCTTGTCCTCTATCCGCTTCTGCTCCACCTCGGTCTATGGGATACGCCCCTTGAGACTTACCTTAGCTTGCTCATGCTCCTTAATCTGGCACGTCTTTGTAGTCTCATTTTGCTCAAGCGCCTTGCTCAAGTTGCTCTTATTCTCGTTCTCAGTGATCTTATACTTAAAATCATTCTCAAGCTCTTGGCGGTGCTGGTAGTTGAGAGTGTTGGACTCCTTAAAGCTCATCACAGATTTCCGTGATTTCTTTAGGGAATTTGCAACTATTTGGGCTTGATTTTGTGTATTAGCCAACATCATAATACCTTGCAAAAACATAAAAGTCAGAGTGGAGTAGGAGACATGTATAAAAAAGAAGTATAATTTTTGAAGATTGGATCACACTTACTGATATGATCTCGAACATAGCATGACCAAGGCCCATGTTGACGATAACATGCTCGAGATTGGTGAATGCCTCGATGCTCAGGGGATGATGAGCAAGAAACTAGGTCTTAGAGCAGATATCATCTGACGTAGACTTCAACCTCTCCACTGCTCTCTCAACGCCTGCAGCCATGGCGAGGAGGCTGGCTGGCGGGGTTGTGGAGGCTGACTTCCAAGGGATCCCCGACCAGTAGAAGGAGTCTGGTTGGGAGGAGTTTGGCTAGGCATCTCCGGAGAAGTTTGAGCATGGGGATCTCTCCTGGGGTGTTTAGAAGTTGGATCTTTGCCCGAGTCGGCTCCCAGGGCCGCCTTTCATTTAGATCCTTCCCTGGTCGAGGCGGGAGGAGAGGCATAGAGATTGAATATATTAGAATCCAACATGGCTGTAGAAAAAATCAACATGTTAGAAGAAGAAATAAAGGGTAAAAAGCAAGCAGTACAATTGGAAATATCAGATGCTTGAAAACATTAACACACAACCTATGTATACAATTAGCTAAAACAAAAGAGTTAAAACACTTTATTATGTAGGAGTCCCTCGTCGTCGTCTGAGGAAGAGAAGGAGATATTGAGGAGATTATCATCCTCCTCCAGCACATGTTTTCTCTTCCCCTTATTCGAGGAAGGTGCTGGAGCCCTTGAGCGAGGAACATCCCCTTGCTCCCTTATATTTATCCATGTTGCCCTCCTCTGAGAAATATGGGTCGCTTGGGGTTGCTCGGATTGCCCCCTCTCCTCGCTAACTTACTGCTTGGCAATTCTACCACAGTTGCTCCATCAATGGTGCCATCATCATTTGTCTGGTGGGCCTCTAGAAGACCAACCCATCTAAGGTTGTCGCTCATTACGAGCAGCCTACAATTCTTATTCTCCAAAGAGAGATCATATAGGGTTGTTGCTCGGTCTGAGAATTCCTGAAGGAGGAATGGGTCTTTCCCACGGGCCTAAAAACATGAATAAATATAAACTAAGTACTAGTAAAGAGAGGATGATGAAAAAGTAAAAACTCAAGTGAACGGCTCGTTATGTCCTTGTTGGAAGGCAAGATTTTCCGCGACCAGGTCGGTTGTAAGGAAGTATCCTTGAGGTATGCGCCCACGTTGCTTCTAAAAGTGGCTTAGTAAGGAAAACCCTGGTCATATCCCTATAGAAAAAAATCCAATGCCCTGATGGTCTGGGTTTGACTTAAGGTAAAAAAGATAGTGGACTTCGTGGGGAGTAGGAGGTTTCTACATTAGAGAATGGTAAAGGATATATAATGCCAGGAGTATCAAATATTCGTTGGTGTTATTTGAAAATGGGGCAGTGCCCAAAATACTTAGAAATGCCCCTAAACTATTCTGAAGGGGGAGAGTGGCAGCCAGCTAGGATGTAGAAGTGCGACCAGACGCTGAAGACGCCACCAGGAAGGGTTTGTGCGCTGGTCCGCCCGAGTAGTGACCGTGTTTTATTCCCTTGATTCCATACTTTTCAGGGTACTCCTTGAGGAGATTGCTCGAGAGGGAATTGGCAGGGACAATATGCAAAGTTACATTTATCCTTTTGCGACGGTCCTTGTTTATCTTAGAGTCTTATGGTGTTAGTCACCAGCTCTTGATGTTGTTGCTGCGGTTGTTGCTACTGTTGTTGTTGTTGTTGCTGTTGTTGTTGTTGCTGTTGTTGCTGTTGTTGATGTTGTTGTTGTTGTTGTTGTTGTTGAGATTATTATTGTTGTTGCTGCCCATTGGTCACATGCCTTATGACTTGAGGTTAGTTGATATTCGTTGCCGCTTTGCTTAACTTTGGCCATATATGGGGAAAAAAAGAAACAGTTACATTTGTTGTGGTTGTTGTTGCTGTTGTTGTTGTTTTTGTTGTTGTTGTTGTTGTTGCTTGTTGTTGCTGTTGTTGCTGTTGTTGTTGTTGTTACTGTTGTTGTTGTTGTTGTTGTTGTTGTTGTTGTTTTTTGTTGTTGTTGTTGTTGTTGTTGTTGTTGAGATTACTATTGTTGTTGTTGCCCATTGGTCACATGCCTATGACTTGAGGTTAGCTGATATATGTTGCCGCTTTGCTTAACTCTGGCCATATATGGGGAAAAAAAGAAACAGTTACAACCTCTTCAACAAATGAATACTTGCTCATTACCCTACCTTTGGTCAGAAGTCTGATCGAGAGTGAATCAACAGTGTTAGGGTGGATAATATAAGTCCAATTATTTATAAGGAATTTTCTTATTCCTTGGTGTAATTCCTCAATCATACGGTGATATTTCTGGTCGGGAGGAAATTAAAAATCATAATGGAGAATACTCACCAGAATGATCAAAAGGTTTCTAGAATATCGCGATTGAGATCAATGTCTGGTCGAGTCCGTTCCACTTCGTCGACCAACATTTGTAGTAAATCTAGGTCTATATGGAATAATCACTTCCCCAGTGATCGTGTGCATACATCAGGTAACAAGTAAATGGGAAGTGAGTTGTTTGACCAGCTATGTGTGCCCTAAGAAGTATGTGCTGCTCGAACAACATGATTCTACATTGGAGAAGGAGTTTTAAATGAATCAAAAAGGCAATTAATAAGATTTCAAAAAAAATCACTTACCTTTTGGGGGGAAATTTCCCACCATTTTTTCCAAAAAATTAGCAACTCAATTCTTCTCAATTTTAAGTTTTTCTTGGTATTGACACACGACCAAGTGTGACCCGAAGCCTAAAAATTAATTTCCTACATCCCAAACATACATTTTTCTAGAAATCGATGATTTTTGCAAAGAAAAGTGATTTTTTTTACAGATTGCTCAAGAACATATTGAACACAGAAAGTCTAAAAGTTCAAAATCATCTAGAAATCAATTAATACAAAGCAAGACGTTTCAAAAGTAAAGTAAATGTGATCCCAAGATCAGAAAACTTATTGTATTAAAGATTTTGAAGTAGGATCTTGAGTAAAAATCAAATTTGGGGTTTGGAGAGTGAGAGCAAAACTTCAATGTTGGAAGGGTTTCAGAGAGAGCAATTGAGGAAATTTTGAAAGCGTGAAGAATGAAAAAGGAAAGGGCAGGGCTATGTAATGACCTAACTATTTCTAAGACCTTGGACCATTAAAAACTACTAGACATAGCTACTACTATTTGTATACAAATATAAGAAATAACATAATTTTATTGAAAACCCAAAATATTGTTCCAATACAAAAATAAGATAAATAAAATATGCTATGGTATGGGATCCCATTGTTTATAAAACATAAAACATAAACTTTAATTCAATTTTTTAAAAACTAAGTGCGGACTTACAAAAGAACATAATTCAAAAGACTAAATAACTTCATCCTCGATCGAACACAGTCCATGCAGTCCATTCATCCTTAACACACAAACCAAGCTGCCAAGAATCCTTCTGCCCTTCCATAATCATTTTCCTGCATTATACTACAAATAAAGGAATGAACCTAAGCCCAACAAGGAAAAATCTGCTAACACATACATCATATATCATAAGCATAAGACTATATCATAAATGTACACTATAAAACATATGACTATAAAATAAAATATATCGTATAAGACTACAATATTAATGGCAATCATAAATTCTTGGGGCTTGTTAGCTAAGCAAGTCATATGCCCATAAATTTATGGGGCTTGCTAGCTGAGCAAGTCATAAGCCCATAAATTCTTGGGGCTTGCTAGCCTAAACAAGCCATATGCCCAAGGACTATAAACCATATTCTTGGGGCTTGTTATTAAAACAAGTCATATGCCCAAGGATTACAAGACATATTATATATACATACCATAACATATAAGCACATAAAATCTATCCTATTTTCCTTACCAAAAGTCGAGATATTGGGAACAAGAACGGGATTAGAACACTCCTATAAACCAGTAGTAAAAATGGTGAGAATCTAAAGAAAAAGAGATCAAAAGAACACTAAACCACCCAAGAAGAAACTTACCAAGAAGAACCTTAAGTTTCATGAACTTAAATACCTAATCAAGAATCATAAACAAGAGTTAGGTTTTTAATAAAAGAACACTAAAGAAAACCAAAGAACTGAACTTAGGGATACGAATACCTTGAATGATCTTATGGATTGGTCTAACCTCAATACTAAAATCACACTAAATCTCACTTCCCAAGTGCTTATAAAAGCTTAGAATAATAAAGCTTTTATCCCAAACCCAAGTGTATCTTTCTATTGTAACACTAGCACCTTGGAGGCTCTGATCAAATGCTTGAAGAATGAAGAAAATGGCTGAGTACTAGGTCCTATTTATAGAGTTCAAGGAGTGAAACTAACCCCTTTTAATTTGAATAAATAAATTATTATAAAATGAAAAAGATTTGAATTTTCGTTCAACAGACGCCTAGAACTCGGTCAAAATCATTCAAAGGCAGGTCTAAGTGGTTAAGGGTATTTTTAAATTCAAAATCACAAACTTTTCAAAATTCAAGCTTGGAGCCGATATATCGCCTCCCCCTATATTCCCGAGCCCCGTTCGATCGTTCGTGCAAAGTCGACGTGTTTTTCGTATCTTCCGTTGATATATCGACCCCTATAGTCGTGATATATCGACATACGTTGATGTATCAAACACGTAAGTGCACTTTTTCAGCATATTTTGAATTGAGTAAACAACTTTGATTGAGTCATAATACAATCCTCACAGTTTCTGGAAGGTTCTAGAGCCTCTAGATCTTTCTTTTATTAAAACTATTCATCAAAATACTTAATTCCTTAATAATCATGATTATGACAAGTGTCATGCTCTTAATGGTTCTATCTAAACCTTAGGTTATAATAAATATGTATCTAAGACCAACATTATTAATCAAACCTTATGTTATAATTAATATTCTTAAACTATAGGTTAAACTTATAAAATCCATAACTGTTGCTATGAGTTTCCAACTAATTCCCGGCTTGAACCAAAATCCACGGAATCTATCATACTACAAACTTCTACTACTATCTAGCTAGCTAAGTAAATATTCTGGGACACTACAGGCTATTTATAGGCCCATAGTTCACACTCGAGTAGCTGACGTTATAAGAGAAAATTCATCATGAGTTTCTGGTTGATGTGATGTGAGACGCGTGGAAAAATGAAACGTTGCTTAGTTTTTTCCAAAAAGTAACATAATTGCTGCTATCAAATGTGGTGGTAGAAGGCGTAGGGAACGTAAAAGGTTGTCAGTTGCCTTAATGAGGAGGTGTGATCATTGCCTATAAAAGTGATGCATTGAATTTTAATGTGTCAGAATATGAAGAAGCGCCATATTAGTCGTATCATGCAAGTTTATCCAGCGTTGGTTGCACTGAGATAAACTTGGGGGGCAAATGTTTAACCAAAATTTGGACATGGTGACATGGCATTTGAAGATGACATGTGGTAGTAAACAACATCAAATTTTGAGAGCTCGTCGAGATAAGATAGCTGCTGGAGTAGACATCATTAGTGTGAAGAGCTGTAGTGTGATTTTTTTAGCTGGTAACATGTTATGATGTTGCTCGAGGATGGACTTGTTCGAAGGATAACATATTTAAGCCCAAAGATCCAGATTTCATGAGATGTTATGAAATATTCCAAGATATTTATGTAATTGATATTTGAATGTATTTTTGCAGTGTTCTTTGAATTTGTACTCAGTTGTTACAATCTCACACTACACGTGTAGAGCCTAGATTATATTGTAGGGCCCATAGCCCATTAAGAGACTCTATAAATAGGGATCTTTCACGGTCATTAAAAAAAACAAGTTGAATGCGCACTTTACCTACAAAATAATTGTCGAATTGTATTCTCTCTCAGGCTTAAGAAACTCAATTGAACTTGGTATTTCTTGATCTTGGGTCTAAGACCTTTTTGATTAATATAAGTGTAAGCGGACGTAGGTCATTAACAACTTTTGGGGCCGAACTATTGTAAATTCTCTGCGTTGTTTCTCTGATTTCGGTTCATTAAATTCTTTTCTCTCGTTTATATTGACTTACTGTCATTGACAAAAACGCTGGTCAATAGACTCGCAATTGC
This sequence comes from Humulus lupulus, assembly GCF_963169125.1. Taxonomy (NCBI): domain Eukaryota; kingdom Viridiplantae; phylum Streptophyta; class Magnoliopsida; order Rosales; family Cannabaceae; genus Humulus; species Humulus lupulus. Next base: position 150,330,781 of record NC_084800.1, on the reverse strand, counting down.
ACTCTTGAATACATAGAACACTTTACACCAAATGTAAATACATTATCCATTGTTATAACAACAATCGTAATTCATTCCTCTATAGATGATCTACTAATGAGATGGGTGCAAATTACCATTTTACCCCTCATTGGTATTTTATCCTTAACTCCTACTAAGTTCCTTGTAAATGATACTTCCGTAAACTTAATTACATAAATGAGTATTCTATCATTTAACACTTTAACCAAGCTATAAGAAAGTCATTGTTTTACTTCTTAAACAAAAGCTATAGATTTCATGTCTATGATAAATACTCACACTCAATTATACTACCAAATCTCCAATACGTAAGTATGAGCTAGTCTGTAGGGTAAGCTGGCAACGAACAAATCAAAAGACTTGAATAATACAATTAGCTGAATATTTATCACTCAGAATTAAGATTGAATTGACCTATGGTAAACATTGTGATATGATTAGATTAAATAATAATGATACTTACTTATCTCATCAGCAATCAATATCAGTCTAGTCCAATGTAATAAAATAAATCTGATCTTATCTACTTTGTCAAATCACACCCCGAATTTTTAATTATATCATATCATAGATTACCAGATCATTGAAAATCTAATGCACTAACATAATCTTAGGACTCGTTCTTTTGAACATATAATTAAAATTATAATCCACTAGGACATAGTCACTATAATTGTAATTATTTATGTGTTCGAGATTTTGTAAATGTTTGTATTATTCCAATAATCATGTAATAAAACAAGCAAGCAACACGGTTGTCAAACTAAATAATTTATACTTCTTTTATTGACAATATAAAATCATGTTACATATCCGACATGATTTTATAAGGGCGTAAAACCCAACAAGAATGACATACTGGACCCAGCCCTCCTCTGTGCAAGCCCAAATGTTTTAAGGCTCTTTTGCTTGAGTTGGACTTAATTTTCTTAGGTTTATAATATTAGTTGAACCTAATAATTAATTAGAAACACATTAATTATGAATTATTGAATACGTTTTTAATGGGTATTTTCTAGAATTATTGGGGAAATTAAAAACTATGATATACAATTATTTTTTCAATTTGGAAAACCTAAGTTAGTAGTTTTCAAAATAAAAATACTAAATAATTTTGTTTTAAATAATGGGCTTAGTTTAAGAGTGTTATTTGATCTCCACCGTAGATTTAGCAAGGTTGATGTCTTAATGGGGCCTCGCAGTGCTTAGATTCGTCCTCCTACGAATGGTGTTCATTAAGCATTTAACATGGTCAAATTTCATTAGACAGATAATTATAGATCAAATTCTATTAGACTCATCCCTACGGTGGCTACTAGGACTAATTCTATATCATCAATATTGTGGGTCAAGCTCATAAAGTAAGAGATAATTAGTTTTCTTACTTTGATCGAATAGGAAGGTTGTTAATAATTGTTTTAGACCATCATTAATTGAGTTTTCACTCTGTTTAAACAATGATGTTTTTTGACTATCGCCTACCGGTGCACAAGTGTCATGGACTCGTTAAATACCTTAGAAATAGAGATATGTTTGTTTTTAGTATTTTCCCCATATCTTACATATTTGATATATGTTTACTATTGATTAAATGTTAGTGATTAAATGTTTATTGAGCAATGGTTGATTTCTATTTATTGATAAAACCACAGTTCTCTAATGCTTCCAACCCCATCCTCTCTTTTCTCGTGTTGATCGGTGACAACTCTAAGTTAGTGATGACCGAGGAATCCCTTGAAGTTCCAGTTGAAGGAGCACCCATGTCTGTCCATGACAAGCTGAATTATGGGATGACATAATTGCTGAACAAACTTCAGATGTACGAATTGATTAATGATGGATCGAGCAAAGAAGGAGAGAAGAAGGCTTCTATTACTACAGCTACTGCCGACGGTGCCCAGGCTGAAGCTAACCTAGCTTCCGCTTCAAAGGGTAAGAAGAGAAAAGGTGGACAGACCAAAAACCCTAAACCTATCAAGATTGCAAAACCAAAAGGTGCTTCGAAGCCTGCAAAGGGTAAGAAGAAAGGCAAGAAAGCTAATGTTACATGTTTCCATTGCAAGGATACTGGGCTTTGAAAGAAGGACTGTCCAAAGCTCTAAGCAGCTGTAAACCAAGCCACATAGGCAATGGGAGGAGGTGAAATATGGTGAGATAAAGTAGAGAGTCAGAAACGGAGCATTCATCAAAGTCAAGGCCAGCAGAAAAGCTAGTCTAAACTTTGGAGCTAAATTTTTGTTTTTAGACAATGTTTATTTTATTCCAAACATTAGTCGTAATTTTTTTTGGTTTATTTATTACATTAACAACAGTTTGCTGTAACTCTTATGAGTTTATATATATATATATATTTCTTTCAATGGATGTGAATTGTGTTTTGCATGTATGGAAAACAGGCTTTATGTTTTACGACCAAATGAGCTCTACGTGCTAAATAACAAATTATTCAAAGTAGCAAGCTTGAGCCGCGACCCTTAAGGAAATTTGGGTTTTTCGGATTTAAAGCATGGGAATTTAGCCTGGGGTGCTCGGGATCAAATCTACTACTGTGTTTGGTGGAATTTGATGTTCTGGAGACTAGAACCTTATCTAGATGCCTTTTTTACAATTATTAATGGTATCCCTTATCTTGGTTGTGACTAGGTACTAAGCTAGGGCTCAGGAAATGGATCGTGCTTAAGGGGCATCTCTCATAATCAGAGTGTTTTGAAATTAAAGGTAAGAAAACTGCACCTAATTGTGAATTGATAATGGGACTAAGGGCTCCCTATTTTGAATGCTTATTGAAGATGGTATTATGCCATGTGAATAATGAATAAACGGCCTAAGAGTGCCGGAGTTTACATTGGCGCACAGGGCACGGCTCAGCCACTGGTAGCTGAGGATAGCTTGTTATGCACTGAGCTCGGTTTAAGCAGACCGGAGTTAGTGGAGTATTCAAAGGGTGCGATCTAAGGGCGTTGACCTTGATTATCATGTGACTTGATTGTTATTATGGACTGACGAATTTGTTATGTTGAATAGCTGAGTGTTGATTTATTGATTCTCTGGTTGTCTATGGACTATATGATTAGTGTGGTATGCTAGGTGTATGAACATGCTTTAAGGATTATTCTATTGTTATAAAGCATTATTCTATTGTTATCATTGTTTGTACTATAATGTTATATTTTCTAGCTGGGCCTTGGCTCACGGGTGCTACGTGGTGCAGGTAAAGGCAAGCGCAAGCTTGATCAGCCCTGATTCGGAGAGCTCTGAGGTAGAATGTACATGATCAACTGCTCAGCCGCCACGGTTGAGGGGGAGACAGGAGCAGGTGAACCATAAAAGTTTTTTTTGCCCTTAGAGTGGCTAGTGGTTGTTTGTACTCTGGAAATTTTGTAAACTGACTTTTAAACGCTGTTTCTTTTGGGATCCCTTGTGTAAAATGTTTAATTATATGAAGTGTATCTTTTGAGACTAAAATCTTTAAACCCTAGCTCATTAATGGTTTCAGTGACACGTTTTTAACTAAATGACTTGATTAACAAGTCCTGCACCTTTATACATACACAGTGTAGCGGTATTGGCTATCCAGGGCGTTACACAAGTTCTTTTCCCTATTTCTTTCTGCAACTAATCTCTAAGTTTCTTGTTAGGTTCTTGAAGTTCTTCATTTATAAGCTCGACACTTTGATTTTTCTGACTTAACATCACTGATGAGTTCTCACCGTCAACAGTTTGGCACCATCTGTGGGAAGGATAAGTGCCGAGCCATTGTTCTTCCATTAACTCTGGCAAAGAGAGATGCCCAGACACTCTAAGAGACTGAGAGAACCACGAGAGGTGGAGTTCCACCTCGACAGAGATCAGTTGTAGGCTTCCATGAGGAATCCCCCACCGCCCGAAGATGTGGGTGCACCAAAGGAGCTAGGGGTTTCTGAGGGTGAAAATGAAGCCTCGTCCCGCTACCCCACCTGATGAGGACCATCCAAGGCTGGCAGCTGTTCCCGCAGGAAATGCCGAAAAGTTCCTGCCCCCAAAACCTCCACAGGCGCCAAACTCCAGCCGGCAGGATCTGGGTCCATCAACAAGCAGGCCTGACAAGAGCCCTCGAGTCCATTCTATAAGCTCGAGCTCTAGATCACGGTTTTACAAAGAGGAGATACGTGAATTTCACCGGAAGAACCAAAGGCTAGAAACCATCTTAGAGAATATGCAAGAGGTGTTGAATGGCCTATTACAGGGGAAATCGAGCGTGTCTCTTCCTAGGCGAAGGGCGAAAGGCCAAGAGGGGGCGGAAACCACAGTCCCATTGGATGACGAGAGGACTCTTCTCTCCTCTAGCGATACCCCTCGGGTGAGGCAGCATGAATGTCCTAGGCAATCTAAGCCACCCCAGAGGCCCGAGCGGGATAACAAGGCTGACCCTCGTAATGAGGTTGAAGTCACTTCAAGGAAGACACCCTCAGACTTAAGGGAGGAGCTCAGTAAGATAAGGACGTACGAGAGGACTACACCTCCTGTAGCTCCCCAAGAAGACAAAGGGAAGGGAAAAGCCAACCCGTCCACTCTAAGAGACTCCTTGAACAAAAGGAGACAATACCTAGACACGGAAATGAGGAGCCTCCAGAACAATATAATCACCACATCCGGAGGGCAAGCCATTGACGACGAGTTCGATTACGAGTCACCCTTCATAAAGAAAATCCAAGCTGTCCAGCTCCCAACCAACTTCAAAGTGCCTCACATGACCCCTTATGAAGGAAATACGGAACCCAAATATCATCTGGACGCCTTCAACGACCTGATGAAATTCAGGGCGAGATGCCACTGCTTCGCTGTCACGCTAAAGGGACCTGCGTACAAATGGTTTAAGAGACTCTGGCCAGGGTCCATCAGGTCTTGGCAACAATTTTCTGACGAATTTCTCCAGGGTCCATCACACTGTGCATGATTACACCATGCCAGGTACTAGCCTCGCTAATGTGAAACAAGGAGAAGAAGAGAGCCTGAAGATCTACAGCCATAGGTTCAATATGGAGGCAAAGTTGGAAGCCTAACCTTTAGAGAGCTAAAAATGGCCATTACAGCCGCGGTGCGCCCAGGTAGTAAGTTATGGGATAACATGCTAAAGAGGGAGGTCACTGAATTAGACGATTTCTACGAACGAGCCCAAAAGTACATTCATGTCGAAGATGACCATGAGAACCTGAAGGCATCACTTGTCAAGCATTCAGCCCTCGAAGGTTTGAATGATGCAAAGAAGAAAAGAGTTTACGAGGGGCCAAGAGATGACCACGAGGTAGCCCCAAGTGAACGTCCCACACTTTCTACATAGACCTAACACATACTAGGGAACATATATCTTCGTGGCAAACAAGAATCAAGTCCCCTTCAGGAGACCCCCACCAATGAAAAGGGATTGGTCAAAAAGAGATCTCGGAAAGTACTGTCAGTATCCTAAAGACACTGGGCACACCACTGCAGAGTGCACTCATTTGAAGATGGAAATCAAAGTGCTTATACATAGGGGACACTTAGGTAGATATGTCCGCAAAGAAAACCAAAGATTGAAAGGAGTACCCTCACCTCGGGCACGAGATGAAGCCCCAGAGGTTCAAGGAGAAGTTAGGACCATCTTCGGAGGGCCAGGGTTCGGAGGCGAATCAAGGACCTCGCGAGATAAGTATGCCAGGGAAGCCAGGCGAAGTCCTCCTCCATGTGTCCTAAGTTTGGAACAATGCCCCCTAAAGATCTTTAAGGGGGAGAACGATTCGATAACATTCAACGAAGAGGACGCAGGGGTGTGCATTTCCCTCACAATGACCCTTTGGTGTTGACTGTTTAGCTTGCTAACATGAGGGTACATTGGGTCCTGGTGGAAAATTGAAGCTTCGTAGACATCCTATATCACCTGGCCTTAGAGAAGATGGGACTGCGCATCAGGAACCTAAAACCCTGTAACACCTCCCTGTATGGGTTTACAGGAGACTCGATACAATCCCTCGGCATAATTGAATTAGCCCTCACCATGGGAGAGCCGCCCAGACAGACCAATGTAATGACAAACTTTATCGTAGTAAGCTGTTCCTCTGCCTTCAACACGGTATTAGGGAGACCCTCCCTGAGAGAATTGAAGGCGATAACCTCGGTATACCACTTGACTATAAAGTTCCCAACTCCTGCGAGTGTAGCGAATATGAAAGGGGAACAGAAAGAAGCGAGGGAATGTTATAACATGTCCCTTCGCCCAGCCATGAAACCACTAGAACTTATGGCGATGGTACTGCATGGGAGCACAAAGCCGAGAGAGTTCAACCCCGAAGTTACTAAGGAGATCTGAAGCGATGGTTGTGCATACGCACCTGAGAGGGAACATCGGGTAAAGATCCACTTTTAGTATGAAATATTAAAAGGGTCATCATAGTTAGCCCCCAACAACTATGAATTGAGGGGTAACTTAGATTCCCCGATAGGTAGTAAGAACATTGTCACCACAAATATCTATGTATTCCCCTTATTTTTAATGAATATGTTTCTTATTGGCATGTCACACTCCTCATTTACGTGAGCACGTATCTAACTCCTGTGTACCAATCACCAATTGGAATTATCAAAGTGCATAAGCAAAATGATCAAAGTGGCCGATGAGATATGTTGACGGTAAGAACTCGTCAACGAAGTTAAGTTGGAAAAATTATCGAATCCAGATCGCTAATTGAAAAGCTGTAAAAACTTGAACAAAAACTCAAGAACAATGATAAATCAACAATGGAGAATTTAGTCTTTCATTCACACTTAAGCTTCTGCTACAGTAAAATTCCCAACCCCCTTCCTGGTGGTCTTAGAATCCCTTTTATAGTTGGCTCTAATGGCCTTAGGTACATAGTGGTCCAGGGGACCAGGAGGTACATACGTACTGCATTAGAGGAGTGGCTCCAGAGGTGGTGATCGTACATCCCGTACTGGAGTAGGTGTCAGTACGATATCTCCACTACTTGTCTGTACCCATTTCTGATGCGTGGTGGCAGGCGTAGTGGCGCAAGAGGTCGTGGTGTCGGCTCTGTCCTATGGCCGTAGACGTACGGACCATGGCTCTTCCCCCAGCAATCTTACTGGTACTGATATCCGTACTCAACACTAGGTCGTACAAATATGTCTTCATTCGACCCGTACGGAACCTCCTAAGCATAGGGGTCCTAAGGTGCAAGGAATGGGACCCTCGGTGCGAGGCGGAGATCTTGGGTCCTTGGCGCGAGATGCCTGAAGCCTCAAAAGATCACTCACAAATCTTGGCGATAGGTATGTCCCCCATGTCTGACGTCTAAAGACGCATGACGAGACGCCCTGTTTGTGGCTCCCTTGACGGCGCGGCTCCCTAGTTGCTCAGGAGGCCCCTATCCCCTCGTACGGCCAAACAAGGCCATGCCTGGGCGGCCTATGGCGAGGCCCTTAGACGCGAGGCGGCTAATGCGAGACGGTGGCACGGGCTTAGCATCCAAGCGAAGCCAGGGGGTGCTCCGTGCGCGGGGGCCGAGCGAGGTGACGGGGCTCCATGCGCGGGGGCCGAGCGAGGCCACGGGGGCTTGTGCGGGAGCCGAGCGAGGCCATGGGGCCATGCGCGGGGGCCGAGCGAGGCCATGGCGCCATGCGCGGGGGCTGAGCGAGGCGACGGGGCTCCATGCACGGGGGCCGAGTGAGGCGACGGGGGCCGTGCGCGGGAGCCGAGCGAGGCCATGGGGCCATGCGCGGGGGCCGAGCGAGGCGACGGGGCTCCATACGCGGGGGCCGTGCGAGGCGACGGGGCTCCATGCGCGGGGACCGAGCGAGACCATGGGGCCATGCGCGGGGGCCGAGCGAGGCTACGGGGCTCCATGCGCGGGGGCCGAGGACCTCTTGTAATTCTCATATTTTGGCTTGGTGGAATTTTGGCGTCCACAAGATAAATCTCGCCAACCACTTGGGGGGGGGGGGGGCGCAGAGTACACAACCAGAAAGGGTCTTAAAAGAGACCCTTATAAAAAAAAAGGATTAGATAACCTTGTGAACATCAAGAAGGTTTAAAGGTCCTATAGGAAGAGCCTCCTAATAAAGGATGAAACCTCCATGAGAGGAAAGGCCTTAGGAGAGCCTCATAGTAAAGGATGATACCTCCACGAGAGAAAAGGCCTCAGGAAGAGCATCCACCGATAAGCCTAGAGCGGCCACCAAGCCGTCTAGCCAAAAAAGGGTCCTAAAAGAGACCCTTGCAAAAATAGTATTATGCATAATGACGAGAAGGACGCTTCTCGCAAGAAATAATAAGTGTGCACAAAAGTATATAAAAGGATGGCTAGAACCCAAAAGGTCTACATATCCTTATAAATACAATCAAGGTGCACCAAAGAGAGACCTATCGAACCCTTTTGCGTGGGCTCCAAAGGACCTCAAGCATGATAAATAAAAAAGTATATAATAAAAGACCTATTTTACCTCTTTTTGTGGGCTCAAAAGAACCTCAAACATAGAGGAACAAAAGCAAATAATCGCATATATATACAGAAAAAAGGAGTTGCGATAATAGAGTAGGACTTATAAAAGTTCCAACAAAATAAAAAAAAATGATAGGCTCAAATGAGCATACAGCCGAAACAAATTAAATGATAATGTTGCAGAAGCAAAATCTTAGGGCCTCCCACCGCGAGCATTCCACTCAGCCACCCTAGCGACGGCATGCTCACCAAAGGAGGAGAAATCGAACTTGGGATGTTGCCTCCACACTCCCTAGAGGGCGTGCTCTATGGATTTGTACTCTATTTCAGCCAAATTCGCCTCTAGGAGAGTGACCCTCTCTTGCAACATTGTGACCTTGGCTTTTGCTCCCTCAAGATCGGCCTCTAGGCAAGCAACCCTCTCCTACAGCATCACGGCCTTGGGATTCACCCTTTTCTTCTTTTTTTCATGATGAAGAGGCCTTCGCCAGGGCCTTCTCAAGCTTAAGCTTGGTAATAGTGAGTTCCCTCTCGAGCTCCTAAACCTTTATCGTTAGACAGTCCCTTTCAACATTCGACGAGGAGAGATCCTCTGCTGAGTCGGCAAAGAGTTGGGCCACCATAGAAGCCTGCACAAAAAAAAGAACTCGTATATAAAAAAAAATGATGATGAGCAAACAAAGAATCCAAAACAAAAAAAAGAAGAGTAAGACCAATGTAAGATGCATGAACTCACCCATGTTGTGGAGCGCACAAGAGTCTCCCCAAGCTCCGACATGGAAAAATTCCTGAGACTTCTCCACTCAGTCTCAGGAAGACCCTCGGTGACCTAGGTATACTGTTTCCCATAAGAGGTCGCCATACGACCCACCCAAGGTACCCCCTCCGAGTTAGAGGCGCCCCGTTGGGCAGGGACAGATGACCCGCTCACCGAAGGAGGAGGGGCGCAGGAACACCAGGAAAATGAGCCCCTGACGGACTAGGATTGAGGGGAGCATGAGGAAAAGTATTGTATTCCTCAGAAAAGTGACAGACGAAGCACCCCGACATGGCCTGCGGACCGTGGGAGTGAGAGGCCATGTCACGGTCCATGGGGGCACAAGGAGGGCACCCCCTGGGAGACGAAGATGATCGACGTGGTCGTCTGGGTTCTGGGGAAACCTCCTCGGGAACCTACTCCGCGTCGCCCCCGTCAGAGTGATGCTCAGCTAAAGGCACCTTCTTCCTTCACTTGGAAATGTGCCACAATGCATTAGGATCCAAAACTGCGGATAAGTTGTGGCAGTTGAGGTTGCCACGGTGAAGAGGCGGGTAGCCATTTTCTTGACGGGGTTAGCATCGATGAAGTTGTCCACTGGTGCTGACTCCGATTCAGGAACGTCAAGGTTACCAAACTTCTATGCATAATCAACACAATTACAAATATAAGCATAAGTTCCAAAATAACCAATTCAAAGTAAAAGGAGGACAAGCTTGAAGTACTTACTTGGAGACGAGCGAAAGCGTTCACGTACAAAAATGGGCCCCTTTACGAAGAAAAAGTCTTGTTTCCAGGACCCCGGGTTTAATACAGAACCCTCCATGAGGGAAACCTGGGAATCAGCCTTCTGGAAGAAATAGAAGCCTTTGGATTTAGGGGTTTGCATGAGGTTATACATAAAATGCACCTCTTGAGCTGTAGGAGCGCCTTTGTTGTGCTCAGTAAATGCCATGTATAGGCAACTTAAGGTCAGCCAGCTGTTAGGCGCCAGCTAGAGCGAAGCAAGGTCGAAGTGATTAAGCATCATGATGAAAAACAGGTGTAAAGCAATGGTCCCACCTGCTTTCAAGATATTCTCGTTCATGGCCACGTACCCCTGGGGGGATTATCGACCTGATAGTCATTGGAAGGAACATACAATTTGTATTCCTTGCCAATGTGATATCTAGCGGATAGCTCCAACAACCGATTCTCCGACACATTGGACACAATAGAGGACACCAATACATGACAAGAATCTTGCACCTCGGAAGCCACTTGTCGCCGCACTCTCTTTGCCATATCTGCAAAACCAAAGGAAAAAGGTGAGGTAGAAACATGGTACTTTACCCTCCATTTTTTCTTCCTAGCAAGGGTCTTCCACCGAGGCTCTGAGTGTGGGAGCGCTAAGCAAGGGTGAATCAAAAACATGGGTTGAGGGGAACCCAAGGTGACCCCATGGCAACCATAAGGGGAGAACAGGGCAGGAGGTTCAGGTGGGAGATTTCCCTCCATGAACTCCAATTCCATCTGTAGATCCACAACGGTTACCCTAAGGTTTGCAATGTGGTCACCAAGGTCAACTGGGAAATGAACTCCATCATCCCTCAAAATTGAGTCTATTTCGCTCTCCACTACCCAGATTTTACTCCTAAGTTCAGCCATATGCTCAATGTGACGTATACGGGTCTGCCTCAAAGTGTCATAGTCTTGGTGAGGGTTGTTTTCGGGGGACTCCGAGTCTGAAGATAAGTCTACAAACTCGATCCCTGGAGGAGCTCCAGACGATCCCTCACATGCCATAGAACCTCATCTCATAGGTAATAAGGGTGGACGTGTAAATGAGGGGATTCCTACAAAACACAAAGGAATGGGCTCAAAACCTCTAGACACGAGTGCTCTAAATGATGAACTACGAGGTACTAACAAGGGCATGTAAGTGGATTAACTCACAACGAGCTCCAGCTAAGGCAACCCATCTTGAGTAGTGCTAATTTGGACCCAATGAAATAAGAAAGAAAGGAAGTATACCTTATGTAAGAAAAATCAAGCGCTGTCACGGTTGAAGGGAGGCCGAAGGTCGAAAGTACCGGCATGGTCAAAAGGAGGACAAGGGTCCAAAGCAACGCCGTGATCGAACAAATGCGAAGGGTCAAAGATTTGCGCCTGCAAAAATGGAGGAGAGAGCAGTTTTAGTCCCCAAGTACCTGTATGGATATTGGCATAAAAGAAATGAACTCAAATAATAAAAGGGAAGGACCACTAAAGTGAGGTGTGGGGGATCGAACCCCTTACCTCTAGAAAGAAGTAAGGACTCCAAAACCACTAAGCAAAGGAGATGAAGTGTAAATAATTGGCTAGATATGAAGGCCTATTTATAAGAACCATAGGCTCATCTTAGCCATCGAATCTGATGCCTGATCAATGGTCAAAGAGGGGGCTTGACACTTGCCTTAGGATTCGCGGAGCACGACGATAGGCTCACTTCACTCTCAACATAAAATAATAGTTTCCACCTCCAAAATGTGTTTTTGTATGCCACCAAAGTAAAGAAACACACAAACACCACCTATGCTTTGAAGACACCATACCAAAAAGTCCTAAAATTTTGAAATCCAAAAAATAAAAATTTCGCCTCGCACGTACCACCTCTCCCAGCGCCTCGCGTGGGCCGCCTCGAATGCACACCTTGCCCAGCAGCTCGCGTGGGTTGCGTCGCATGCGCCCCCTCGCCCAACGCCTCGCGTGGGCAGCCTCGCGTGTGCGCCTCACCCAGCGCCTTGTGTGGGCCGCCTTGCACGCGCCACCTTGCCCAGCGCCTCGCGTGGGCTGCCTTGCGCACATCGCCTCACCCAGTGCCTCGCGTGGGCCGCCTTGCGCACCTCGCCTCGCCCAGTGCCTCACATGGGCCGTCTCACGTGCGCGCCTCGCCATGCACCTTAGGACCGTCTTGCACGCCTCGCCATGCTCCTGAGGACACAAAGCCTAGGACTGCCTCGCGTGCCTCGCGATGATACAAGCATATGCCCCGCTGATGAGGCCCTTCTCTGGGTGCAACTCTCATGTACATATCTCACTCAAGGCTACAAGTCGTCTTATACTTAGCAAAATATAGAGGGGCTTGGAGCAAGGGTGTACCTTGGATATACAAGAGCAACCCTCAGGTACAAGGTACGCGTACGGGAACAGGTTGTACGACATGGAGAAGCACAAAGGCGTGACTCTGACATCCGTATTAGACAGCTAGTGATAGTGTAGGTTAGTACTAATGGTGGAGGCACTACCTGCACGTCTCTCACCATATATCAGAGCTGACACTACAACCACATGTGCCATTACGTCTGATACCACTCCCCTGACAATGTACTTATGAACAATCTGGTCCCCCGGGACCACAATGTATTAGGAGCCATTAGAGCACACTATAAAGGGAACCTCACTTCATCATTGAAGGGGGTTGGTAAAACATTGTAGCTTTGAAATAAGAGAAATACAAGTTCTTTTCCCCATTTCTTTCTGCAACTATTTTATAAGTTTCTTGTTAGGTTCTTGAAGTTCTTCATTTATAAGCTCGACACTTTGATTTTTTTGACTTAACATCGTTGATGAGTTCTCACTGTCAACAAGGATTTATTTATTTAATTATAAAATATATAAATAAAACGGTCTTGAATTTGAGTCCACTAGGCCTTAAATTTAAGACACATATTATGAGTCCATATGGTGTGTGTTGAGGCTCAAAATCTCACCAAGGGAAAATATGAGATCAACGCCATGAAGCCCCCATTTACACGACATAGAAGCCATGGCCTCGCTCGTCCAGTTAGGCACGGACACTATTGGACTCGCTCGGCCACGCCCGCGCGCACCAGGTGGCCTCGCCCGGCCACACCCACGTGCACCAGGCGGCCTCGCTTGGCCACGTCCGCGCGCCCCTGGCGGCCTTACTCGGCCACGCCCGTGCGCACCTGGTGGCCTCGCTCGGCCACGCCTGTGCACCCCAGATGGCCTCGCTCGGCCACGCCCGCGTGCACCAGGTGGCCTCGCTTGGCCACGCCCGCGCGCACCAAGTGGCCTCGCCATCTAGGCCCCGTGATGGCCTCGCCCATGCCCACGGAGTGGCCTCGCCATCTAGGCCCCGTGGTGGCCTCGCCCACGCCCACGGAGTGGCCTCGTCATCTAGGCCCCGTGGTGGCCTCGCCCATGGCCACGGGGTGGCCTCACCATCTAGGCCCCGTGGTGGCCTCGCCCATGCCCACGGGGTGGCCTCGCCATCTAGGCCCCGTGGTGGCCTCGCCCATGGCCTCATGGGGTCACATCCGCAGCACACTCGACCTCTTGAACAGCCAAAAGAGCCGCGCCATCAATAAGCCTTCCAAGGGAGCCTCTCGAAGGAATGAGAGCTACGTCACCTAGTGGCCACGTGAGTAGAGCCATGCATCGAGGCTCCCATTCCTTACACCTTGAGACCCCTATGCTTAGAGGCTCCAGTACGAGTCGAATGGGACATACTTGTACGACCTAGTACTGAGTACGGACACCAGTACCAGTGGGACTGCTAGGATAAGAGTTATGGCCCGTACGACTACGACCAAAGGTCAGAGTCGACACCACTATCACCTGCGCCATTATGCCTGCCACCACTCATCAGACATGGGTACAGACAAGTAGTGGAGACATCCTCCTGACATCTGCTCCTATACTGGACGTACGACCACAACCTCTGAAGCCACTCCCCTGACATAGTACTTATGTACCACTTGGTCTCCTGGACCACCATGTACCTAAGGCCATTAGAGCCTACTATAAAATGAACTCTAACACCACTTGAGAGGGGGTTGGAAATTTTAATGTAGCAAAGGCTTGAGTGTGAATGAAAGACTGAATTCTCCATTATTGTTCTATCATTGTTCTTGAGTGATTGTTTAAGTTTCTACAGCTTTTCTATTAGAGACCTTGACTTGATAATTTTTCCAACTCAACTTAGTTGACGAGTTCTCACCGTCAACAGTGTGGACCAGCCAAACTTTTTATATATTTTATTTGTTTAATTAATTTAAATAAGAAAATAAGCCCATGAATGTGTCTATAAAAAGAGTGCTATAGCTAGGGTATTGAGTAGTCAGAAGACAACAAGAGTCAGTCATAGAAATCTCTAGAATCACACACTTCTAGCCACTCTATTTTATTCTCTTCTAGATCTTTATCTCATATGTTGAGAACCAACCCACACTAGTTCTAGGTTGATCAAAGACTTGGGGAGGAAGACTGCATTGCTGATCTAGTTCAATCTCTTGATAATACTCTGCTATAAAAAGGAATCAATGGTTAGAGAGATTGAAGGAGTTGTTCAAGCTCTGATGCGTAATATAACTTTCTATACTTTACTTTGTATTGTATCAATTTCATAGGAGCATTTTCTAGGAGTTTGCATGTTTATTTGATAATATGTGAATTACATAATAATAAACAAAGATCATGTTATATGTATTTCTAACATAAACATAGAAACCTAAAACCCACACAAACCTTACACGTACTCTTGTCCAATATCAAATTTAGTGTCTAAACAAATATAGCATATTTAACTCCCAGTTCTCATATTTTGAATTAAAATCATATGAATCATGCAATAGATGACCAATCAATTACAAGCATCAAACACAAATTGAATAAATCACAATTATGAAGAAGAAATCATAAAACTTGCATTGAATAATAATAGAGCATCAAAAGACTACATTAAAACCCTTTAAAATAAAAAAATTTCATATATAAATCCATAACCTCCATTGATTCATAAAATAACATAGAAAGAGAAAGTAGAGAAGAAAAACTCTTGATGAATTCCCCAATCTTGATCTCCAAGTACTTCAATATGTTTCTCTTGTTTTCCAGCCGCCAAAATTATTTAGAATCACACTTACTTACATTTTTATAGTAACCCCAGCGATTCTATGTGAAAAGACTTTTTTACCCTTAACAAAATCATATTTCTTGGACTATACAGATGACGGGCGCTTTAATGCCTCTAATGTAGCGTTGGGAAGCTAATTCAAACTTCCTCGAACTCTGGTTTTTGACTAGAGTTGGGGCACTAATGTAGGATATATGAATTTAAATCTAGATGCATGCTTCCTATTATTTTTCCAAACATATAATAGAAACATAGAATAACATGACATACATATGAACATTAGATTCATAAATTAACATAAACACAATGATGTAGAAACTTACGAATACGCAGCAGAACTGGAACAACTCATTCCTTCAATCTCTCTAACCCTTGATTCTTTTTTGTAGCAGAGTATTATCAAGAGATTGAACTAGATCAGCAACACAGTCTTCCTCAACAAGCTTTGATCAACCTAGAACTAGTGTGGGTTGGTTCTCAACACATGAGATAGTGGCTAAGAAATGATAGTGGCTAAGAAAAGAAGAAGAGATAGTGGCTAAGAAATGATTAATTAATTAATTAAATCCTTATTCAAATTAACTAATTATAATTTGAAACTTGATTTAATTTTATTTATTTATATTGACACCAATTTATCAATATTAATAAATTTACCCAAAGATTCTCTTTTATTCTCTAAATCTCATATCTCTATAAATTTTCCAAAATTGACCTAGTCAACTTTAAAAAATCCTAATTGATAATTAAATCAATTAATTGAGACATTCTAGATGATTTACTCAAAGGTGATGCGGGGACCATGGATCCATGAAATCAAGCTCCAATAAGTTACTGTGAATTTATTTAGGAATAATTTCACTACCTTATTAATTCCTCGTGACTCCACTATAGACTTGGAATTGAACTCTTGAATTCATAGAACGTATTTTCCAAACCATAAATACGTTATCCATTGTTATAACCATTACAGTTAGTGAATCCTCTATCGATGACTTGCTAACAAGTTGGGTGAATATTACCGTTTTACCCCTCATCAGTATTTTATCCTTAACTCCCACTAAGTAAGTTCCTTATAAATGATATTTCCGAGAACTTAATCACAGAAATGAGATCTCAATCATTTAACCTTTTGAACAAAGCAATTAAGGAAATCATCTTTTCACTTCTCATACAGAAGTTATAGATTTCATATCTATGAATAATACTCCCACTCAATTACATTACTAAATCTCCAAGATGTAAGTATGGGCTAGACCGTAGGGTAAGCTGTAACGGACAAGTAAAAAGATTTAATAATATAATTAGCAGAATATTATCACTCAGAATTAAGATCGACTTAACCTATGGTCAACGTTGTGACATTGATTAGATTCGATAACAACGATATTTATTTATCAATCAATAATCAATATCGGTCCTAGTCCGATGTAACCAAATACATCTGATCATATCTACTTAGTCAATGCCTTGGACAAGACATCACACTCCTAATATGTAAGTAGATCATATCGTAGATTTCCTAATCAGTGAAAATCTAATGCATTGATCTAATCTAGGACTGGTTCTTTTGAACATATAATTACAACTATAATCCACTGTGACCTAGTCGCTATAATTGTAACTATCCATATGTTCAGGATTTTATGAATGTTTGTATTAATTGAATAAACATGTAATAAAACAAGCGAACAATGCAATTGAATACACAAAATGATTTCTACTTCTTTTATTGATAATAATACCGTGTTACATAAGAAATATGGTTTTATTAAGGGCATAAAACCCAAAAACTCCCATTTTCCCTTTTAAAACAAATGACACATGTTTTTCAAATCCATTCCCTCTA
Source organism: Humulus lupulus (assembly GCF_963169125.1). Lineage (NCBI taxonomy): Eukaryota > Viridiplantae > Streptophyta > Magnoliopsida > Rosales > Cannabaceae > Humulus > Humulus lupulus. Next base: position 150,313,802 of record NC_084800.1, on the reverse strand, counting down.
CATGCTTCACAAAAACACTCTCAGCCAAAGTCTTGCTAAAAGGATCCGCTAGATTGTCTTCCGACGCTATCTTCATCACCTTGACGTCAACCCTGGACACATATTCTCTAATGACGTTGTATTTCCTCTCTATATGCTTTGCTCTTTTATGACTTCGAGGTTCTTTCGAATTCGCTATAGCCCCATTATTGTCACAGTACAATATGAGTGGCTTATCCATTCCTGGAATAACACCGAGATCCGTGTAGAACTTCTTCTGCCAGATCATTTCCTTATTCGCTTCAGACGCAGCTATGTACTCAGCCTCCATGGTGGAATCTGAAATGGCAGACTGCTTAACACTTCTCCAAATCACAGCTCCACCCCTAAGAGTTAACACCATTCCAGAAATAGACTTCCTGTCATCGACATCTGTCTGAAAATCAGAATCAGTGTAGCCTATCGGGTCTAGTGAACCTCCCGAATAGACCAACATATAATCCTTTATTCTTCGTAGATACTTCAGTATGTGCTTGATCGCTGCCCAATGTTGGCTATCAAGATTTGACTAGTACCTACTTACAACTGATGTCCGGTCTAGTGCATAACAAAGCATACATAAGACTTCCAACTGCGGATGCATATGGAATCTGTTTCATCTCTTCTTCCTCTTGAGGAGTCTGTGGAGACTGCTTCTTAGAAAGATGAACTCCATGTCGGGATGACAACAGTCCCTTCTTCGAGTTTTTCATAGAGAAACGTTCAAGTACCTTATCTATGTATGCTGCTTGAGATAGCGCCAACATCTTGTTCTTCCTGTCCCGAATGATCTGGATACTTAGAATGTAACTAGCTTCACCCAAATCTTTCATCTGAAATTTGGTCCCGAGCCAGTTCTTTATGCCTGATAATTCTTGACATTGTTGCCAATGAGCAAAATATCATCTACATAAAGTACCAAGAACACTTTCACATCATTTTCCCTCAGTTGGTAAACACAGGCTTCATCGACGTTCTGCTCAAAACAATAGGTCTTAATTATTTCATTAAACCTTAAGTTCCAGGAGCGCAAATCTTGTTTAAGACCATAAATGGACTTATTGAGCTTGCATACTTTCTTTTCTTGTCCAGCTACTACAAATCCTTCTGGTTGATCCATATAAATGGTCTCATCAAGAAAGCCATTTAGAAATGCTGTCTTGACGTCCATTTTCCAAATCTCATAATCAAGAGCTCCAGCTATGGATAAAAGTATGCGAATGGATTTTAACATGACCACTTGAGAGAAATTTTCCTCATAGTCAACTCCCTCTCTTTGGGTATAACCCTTTGCCACAAGTCGAGCCTTATATGTCTCAACATTTCCATCTGCTCCTCGTTTCTTCTTGTAGATCAACTTGCATCCAATGGGCCTAAAGTCCATAGGCGCTTCTACAAGATCCCAGACGGAATTGGAGTACATGGACTCCATTTCTTGGTTCATGGATTCGAGCCACAAATCCTTTTCATAACTAACCATTGCTTATTTAAAGGACAATGGATCATCATCACGAGTGTCAGTTACTACCATATTGGTTTCACCATCCATCCCGTAGCATTTTGGGTTTCGAGAAACCCTCCCACTACAACGAGGCACCGTAATTGTCTGACCGGGACCAACTATCTATTCTTCTTCAACGTTCTTGTTGATTTGCATTGGTATGGGTTGAACAATTCATGCTGATTGCATTTCTTCCAACAGTATTTTACTCCGAGGTTTGAAGTTTTTCATGTAGTCGTTTTCTAGAAAAGTAGCGTTTGTGGAAACAAACACTTTCTTGTCAACTGGACTATAAAATAGACCACCCCGAGTACCTTTAGGATAGCCTACAAACAAGCAAACCTCAGTTCATGATTCTAGCTATCCTTCCTTTTTCCTCAGGACATGAGCAGGACACCCCCAAATTCTATAATGGCGTAGACTAGGCTCACGTCCATTCCATAGTTCTATAGGCGTTTTGGAGATAGCTGTAACGAGCCAAATTCGCTAATAAGGCTTAAGGGCATTGATTAGCGTGCCAGGAGGGCATGATGGGATTTATGTGTGACTTTGATGAGTTAAATGCATGATTATGATTTAAAGCATGTTATATGACTATTTGTTTATCTGAGATGCATGACTATGTATATTAGTATGCATGTAGGCCCGGATCGTGTTAGAAGGGCATAACTGTAATTTTGGCCATGTTGGGCATAACTGCATTGATATGTGATAATTGTATTATGTGAATTGTACCGCGTGTGTGTGGTGTTATTATTGTGATGCACGTGCCGAGACGGTCCTAGAGAGCTAGTTTACTCAAAAGTCACAACGGGATTTTATACCCGGCTCGGGAGGAGCCTAGGGGTACCTTGGGAATTTTATGTTTAAGTTGAGGTTTAGCGGGTAACGGTTATTGGTGATTGAGTAACCTGGGTAACCATTAGTTACTGCTGTGAGTAACAAGTTTAGTTGGAAAATCGTAGAATTGAAATATTAGTTAAAGGACTAGAGTGCCCTTGAGGACTTAGTTGGGAAAGGATTATTTGGATGGGTAGCATGGTCATTTGGCAAGGGGTTTAGACAATTTTCAGCTGGGATTATAGGGTACACGGTTGGGGCATTTGGGTTATTTGATGGCTTTGTTAAAAATAAAGAGAAGGAAAGTTAGGGCAATGAGAAGAAGAAGAAAAAGAAGAAGAAGAGAAAAATGGGCTGAAGTGGGAGTTTAGGAGGAGATCAAGGAGGCTTTTGGGTGAATTCTCTACTTAAGGTAAGGATTTTATGCATATTTAAGTTGTATTTATGTTTTGATTTGTGAAATTTAAAGATTGAGTTAAGTTTTTAAAGTTTTAGTTTGATGTTGCTGAAATTTGCAATCTAAGGGTGGATTGTTGGGTATGTTTGTGTTTTGAGCTTGAATCTAGAGTTTATGGGTTGTTAGATGGTTTATATGAGGTTTTGATTTGATTTTGGGGTTGAGGTATTTGTTTGGGGTGATTTGGAGAGGTTGAAGCACGGGAAAAACGCATGGGAAAACCCAGAAAATCTGGGTTCGCGATGGAGCATCGCGGCCCTGTTCTTCGGCGCCGCGGCGCGAGGATGCTTCAGGATGGGGGCAAGCCGCTGGGCACCGCGGCCCTTGAAGGGAGTGCCGCGGCCCTAGGCCAATTTTGACAACCAAAATTATGGTTTTTTAGGGCTTTTGCCCGGGGACTCGGGGGATGGTTCCAATGTATCGTTTTAGGGAATTAGAGGTTCCGAGAGTGCGGGATTGGTCCCGAGAAGTGGTTTTGGGTTGGTTAGTATTAAAAGTGTTATATGTGTGTTGTGACTAGGATTTCGAGAAGGCTCGTGCTAGAGGACCGTGCTTGTGGCCTTGGTGCATCGAAAAGCTCGGAATACAGGTAAGAAAACTATAACACCCGTAGGATGGGGCATGGGCCCATAGTGTGATTGCGGGTGTTATACCCAAAAATTGGAGAATGCATCCTAGGAGGCTAAGGAGAATGCATCTAGGAGAGTGCCTCCTAGGAGGGCTAAGAGGGTGGTCCTAGGAGACCCCAAGGAGGGTGTGGTCCTAGGAGACCCCAAGGGTGTGTAGGAGGTAAGCCTCCCAAGGTTTTCTAAGTGTTGGCTCGAACGTGCCCAAGGTAAATAGCTAAGGAGGAGGAGTCTCATGCAAGAGAATGGAGACTTAGACTTTCATAAGGAAAGTCTATACAATGTTCGATCGGACATGTTTGGGAGATGCTAAAGGAGGTTGCCTCAATGTTGTCCAAGGTGGGGTTCCCTCAATGTTGTCCAAGGTGAGGTTCCCTCAATGTTGTCCAAGGTGAGGTTCCCTCAATGTTGTCCAAGGTGAGGTTCCCTCAATGTCGTTCAAGGTGAGGTGCCAAGGAAGTTGCCTCGAACCACCTTGGTCCGAGGAGAAGCCAAGGAGATTGGTTCAAGGAGGAACATGGCATGCTAGAGGAGAGTACATGTTCGAGGAGAACCATGCACGTTCAACCCACCCAAAGCATGTCCTACCACCATGCATATCCTACCACCATGCATGTTTAACCAGCACTTGCATGGGTAGTGAGTAGGAGGTGGACCAACTAGCTAGAGGAGACTAAGTCAGACACAACTTCAACAACATGCGCGGGAATCTCTCATTCTTCCCGCAAATGGGGAATTTGTTACATTTTGAATTTTGAATGTTTATTTGTAATATAAATGTAATAAATATAGTAAAATATCCCTATTATAAGGGGATATCAGTTGAGGATCCCATCTCTATAAATAGAGAGCTTATGAGATGAGAGAGGGGTCCCTTCTGCTTATTCTTTCTAGAGAGATAAAATTGGGTCTGTCTATTCTAGAGAGAGAAAGTGCTGAAATTAGAGAGAATTCTTGTATTTTCACAATTTATACTGAAGAAACTCAGTTGGCATAGCCCATCTGATCTTGAGTATAGATTTATAAATCACAACTCTAAGTGGATTAGGCTATTACCGACAATCGGGGCTGAACCACTATAAAAATTCTGTGTTATTTACTTTTCTTGTTTATACCGTCTGTTGTCGTTTACATTCTCTTGAAGGTTCGTCGTATTTGACGTTCTCACGTCGTTGGCTAAAAACGCAGTCAACATTTTGGTGCTTTCGTTGAGAGCCTGAAGAGAAGAACAGACGGTCCCTGAAGCAAGATGGCGCCTAAGAACACCACTGCTGCTTCCAAGAGGACGAACTCCTCTAAAGAACCTGCTAGATCTGAAGGTCCTTGCCCACAATATCATGAGAATGAACCTAGGGTCATGCTTGAGGATGTGACTCCAGGAGTTGAAGAGCTCCAAGAGACCATGGGGGCCTTCCAGGAGGAGATGGCACGATTCCACGCTAGGCAAGAGGCGTTTGCTGAAGAGATGGCCAGGCAGAGAGCTGCCTTAGAGCAGCAAAAACGCGATATGGAGGCCAGAAGTGAGGAGCTCAGACAACAACAGGAGGAGGTCAACCAGAAACATCGTGAAGCAGCGCTTGCTTTGGAGGCTGCTACCAAGTTGGCCCAGGCCAATGCCCAAGCTACAGCACGAGGGGCAACCACTCCAGGAGCAAGGACCACAGAAGCTGGTGGTAGGAGTAATGATAGACCAAGGAGGGGTGGTAATAACCCACCTAGTGAGGGAGATGGAGTTCGATCGCACACTACCTCAACCCAAGGGGAGCACTCTAGAACCCCCTCCAGAAGTCACCGATCGGGCAGTAAAAAGACTCCACCTGGGCAGGAGCAAAATAAATCTCCTAGAGAGAAGAGGACCTCTCAGTTCAAAGATGGGCATGGTGGGGATGAGGCTGATAGTCATCCAACCAGCCAATCCAAGGAAAAGGAGGGCCACAACCCACAAGGAGGAGAACACTGCCCAGAGCGTGCCAAGAAGCCTCCATTGCACCCCGACCAGCGGCGTAGCAGGAGAGATGAAGTCCCACGTAGTAAGCCCACTGGGAAATCGAAGAGTACGGTGTTTGATCGGGTAGGAGAGCATGCTTCTCAGAAGGATCTGAGGGACGTTATCACCAACAAGAGGAGGACCGTCCCGGTCGAAGGGCAAAATCTGGACCGTCCTACCAGTCAATTAGAAATACTTGACGGTGGCGTGCCAGATGGTAATGCCCGACCAGGCGGTCAAAACCTTGGAACCTCATCAGTTGCACCAGCTATCCAAGCCCAGCTTGACATGCTAGCAGCTGCAGTGCAAGGTTTGTCGAAGCGACCTTCCGAGATAGATCCGATAGACTACCGGAGTGGCAGCCCGTTCTCTGCTCGAATAAGAGCAGCCCAACCACCAGCAAAGTACAAAGCACCGATACTGCCAATTTATACCGAAAAGGCGGACCCAATAAGACATGTTGGGAAGTTTGAGGACCAGATGGAACTACTCGGGGTGAGTGATGACTATCGGTGTAGAGTCTTCCCCACCACCTTGACGGACACTGCCCAAGAGTGGTATTGGAGGTTTAAACCAAACTCCATTACCTCTTGGGAGTCATTCAGGAAGGAGTTTTGTAGACAATTTAGCACTGCCCGGACTCCACCAGTTTATGCCAACGACTTGGCAGATATCAAACAAAGAAAAGATGAGTCTCTAAAGAGCTATATACAGAGGTTCATGAGAGAAGCCAATAGAGCAACTGCTGTAGGAGACGAAGGGAAGATGGTTGCCATATCTGCTGGGATAATTTATCGAAGTCCTCTATGGGATAGCATCCATCGCCATCCAATCTCAACACTTCAACAATTTCTTGACCGGGCGGAAAAATATATGAATTTGGATGATGCGATAGAGAAAGGGGAGAATGGCATAAACAACCCAAGCAGACCAACTGACTCTCCTAGTGATGGTGGAAAGAAACGTAGAAGTAATGGGTCTGACCACCATGAAGAAAAGAAGGCAAAGATGGATTCAAGTGAGAAGCCAACCAAGTATGAGCCTCAATTCACCAACTACACCACTCTCTCAACCAGTAGAGCAGAGATATATCTTGCTAGTCAAGAGGAGGTTCCTTACAAGAAGCCTCCACCCATCAGGAGAGAGATGAGGAAGAGAGACATGAACAAGTATTGTCGCTTCCATGAAGATTATGGTCACGACACAAATGAATGCAACCACCTCAAGGACGAGATAGAATTTCTTCTCCGGTCGGGCAAGTTGAAGAAGTACCGAGCAGAGACACCCCAAGGAGAAGGAGGTAGAAGCAACTCCGGATTCAAGCGACAAAAATCTCCACCCTTGCAGCCTGGACCCGTGGACTTCACCGTAGACACTATATGTGGAGGTCCACCCTTAGCTGAGGAGAGCAACGAAGCAAGAGGAGGGGTATGCTGAGGAGGAGTGCTAGGAGCAGGAATCGTTGGAGTGGCGTGCACATAGAGCGTCGAAGGAGATATTATTTTTAAATACCGCTTTCAGAGTGGTAGCTTGGTTTCGAGTTTTTTAGACTTGTTATTTAAGTTTGGTGTATGAACTGGTTATTTGCTAACCAATCATTTTATTTTGAACAATTTTGGTTGTTTAAGACTCGTTGCTAGACATGTTTTGTCATTTTTAATTTACGAGTAATAAAAGAGACTACGCGCAGCGTGGTCGATTCTTGCTACAAATATGCATGTGTGTTAGTTATCCGAGTAGTGTTCAACTAGTCGATGTGTTCAAGCAGTGTTTAACTGCTTGAGTATTTTCCATATATTCTATGTGTTTCACGAGTAGTTAACTGCTCGAACAGATTCAGTCATGTAGCAAGTGACTAAGGGTCTTTCAACCTCCAACCACCTGGGGGGCACATGGGGTATGCTGGTATATAACTTAACACAGGCAATAAGAGCACGAGGTAATATATCTGTTTTTAGGCTGACTTGTAAATTTTCGAAGTCCAAAAAGGCCATTAAGCTAACTTGCTTGGCAAAGCTTAAGTAACTTGGAATTTTTAAAATTTCAAGTTAAGAGCAGATATTCGTGTGACCATAAACATCATGCTCATAAAATGTTAGAGCAATAAGAGTGTGAGAAAGTATACTTAGCATGGACTTATGAAATGTCTAGAATTTCTAAGTTAGAAAACTAAGTACTCATGCGAAAATCTAAGGCATACACCAGAGTGACTTTACTCTTCACAAAAAACTTATAACTTTTTAAGTCTAGAGGAGACTTAGAATGTTTTAAGTTAACAAGGAGAAGTAAAGTCTAAATGCCAACAGCTACAAGTTTAGCTCACCAGGTGCAAAGTTTTCTTGCTCAGGAGAGCAGATACAACTTCCCTGGTAGGCTAAGCATGTATCACCAATCGACTTCCCTGGAGTAAATCAAACAAATACGTGCAAAATAAATGCTACATGGTGAAAATTTCTCCTTGGGAGGAGAAGTCAAGTTTCCACCAAGATTTATTGAGAAAAATCAATCTCTCAAAATAATTTTGGGAGGCTCGAACAAAGGTGCTTCGATGGTCTTTCTTAAAAGGTCCTAAGAGTGCCTAAAGGTGAAATGTTTGGAAAAATTATAGCATGGAGTATACCATGTTTGGTCCGAAAGGTGTGTCTAGTTCCAAGGAGAAGCGTCCAAATGGGGATGCTGCCTATGTCCGATCGGATGTGCATGCTTAAAAGGTTGGTTACTGTTCCATGCATTGCATTGCATTCATGTCAACACGACTTATGCCTGTTTGACCATGCTCACGATCAATACAGATGCTTAAAGTGTTTGAAAAATGTGATGTCAAAGCATACCTTGAGACGGCCGATCGGATGCATGTTGATCCAAGGAGCATCTCGCCTACGTCCAAGGATCTAGGCCCAGAAATATTGGTGCCTAAGGTGCTGCATCTGAGGAGGAGAAACATACTTGAGTGGTTGGAAGCTACATTATATCCGATCGGAATGGAGATGCATCTAGTCCGAGGAACCCAGCTGCGTCCAAGTAGATGGATCTTGGCCAAGGAGAGGCCACAAAGTACCCGATCGAACCTTGATGGAAGAGCCAAATGCTTGGCTCGGGCCATGTCCGAGGAGAAGCCAAGACATTGGCTTGGACCTTGGTTCAAGGAAAGGCCGTGAGAACCATGTTGCATATCTCCGATCGAACCATGTTGAATAGCTCCGATCGGACTATGTCCGAGGAGAGTCATGCATGCGTGCCAAGGAATTGGCTCGGACTTAAGCTTGGTGAGCTCCAAAATGCTTGGCTCGGACCTTAACTTGAGGAGTCCCTAAATGGAAAGCTCCGATCGGACAAGTTCGAGAGAAGCTCACCCATGTGTGCCAAGGGTCCGATCGGACCTTGCTTGAAAGAGATAGGCTCGGACCACTTTGGTCCGAGGAGAAGGGTGTCATGTCCGATCGGACATGCCATGGGAGAGGTGCCTTGGACCATTTTGGTCCGAGGAGATGGCAAGAAAAAGATGGCTCGGACCACGCCAAAGGACCTAGATTTTGGCCGAGGTCACGCAATGTCCGATCGGACATGGATGGAGGATCCTAGTGCTTGGCTCGGACCTATCCGAGGTGAGCTTCAAGGAGATTAGTTCAGATCACATGGTCCAAGGAGAAGCCACAAAGAGTCCGATCGGACCTTAGTTTGGGCTTCCAAAAATTTGTAGTTGGGACATGACCGAGGAGAGCCAAAGCGGATGCCATAAGTGTTCAGGTAGGCCCGTGTGCGTCTAAGTGTTGGTGTCCGAACAACTAGGCTGCATCCGATCGGAGATGGTGGGCTGTTGTTAAGGCTTGAGGCATGCATTTCTTTGAACGAGGCGAGTGATCACTTCCGATCGGGCATTGAAAACTTTAGGCAATTGTGTAGTCCAATCGGACCACACTTACCTATCTTTGCATTGAAATGCCCGACTTGGCAGTAGACTTTGAACCCCCTTAAACTCCCATGCCCGATCGGACATCCTGGGGGAATTCACGCTGGGCTCGCGTGAAGGAAGGCTGGACGTTTCCTTGGTCAAGCTTTGCCCGATCGAACCATGTCATGAAAGCTCCGATCGGACCATGTCCGAGGAGGCCATGCATGTGTTCCAAAATGGTTGGCTCGGAGCAAGTCAGAGGAGAAGTCCCATACAAGCCAAAAGATGGAGTTAGTTTTGGGCCAAAAGTGCATTGTCCGATCGGACATGGTTGAAGATGCCAAGAAGAGTGTCCAGGTCCGATCGGATCACATCCAAGGAGACCATGTTTTGCATGGTGCAAGCCGAGCATGTCCAAGGAGCCTAATGCATGTGTCCGATCGAACAATCTTGTTCAAGGGCCCTAGTCCTAGCATCCGATCGGATATTCAACAACCTGCCTCTATACTATGATGTTTTTGCAACATATACAAAGGGAGCTTATATTTTCATTACATCAAGAAAATAGAGTTTGAAGAAATCACAAGGCAAGTTCAAGACAAGTTTTGTCATGGGAGTTTATGTGAAAGTTATCATCCGGATAGGAGCTTTTGGATGACCTCAAGAGCATTTTGCTAGAAGAAAAGTTTATCATACGAGGGGAATCGTATAATAAAATTGGGGGGCAAATGTTATACCCAAAAATTGGAGAATGCATCCTAGGAGGCTAAGGAGAATGCATCTAGGAGAGTGCCTCCTAGGAGGGCTAAGAGGGTGGTCCTAGGAGACCCCAAGGAGGGTGTGGTCCTAGGAGACCCCAAGGGTGTGTAGGAGGTAAGCCTCCCAAGGTTTTCTAAGTGTTGGCTCGAACGTGCCCAAGGTAAATAGCTAAGGAGGAGGAGTCTCATGCAAGAGAATGGAGACTTAGACTTTCATAAGGAAAGTCTATACAATGTTCGATCGGACATGTTTGGGAGATGCTAAAGGAGGTTGCCTCAATGTTGTCCAAGGTGGGGTTCCCTCAATGTTGTCCAAGGTGAGGTTCCCTCAATGTTGTCCAAGGTGAGGTTCCCTCAATGTTGTCCAAGGTGAGGTTCCCTCAATGTCGTTCAAGGTGAGGTGCCAAGGAAGTTGCCTCGAACCACCTTGGTCCGAGGAGAAGCCAAGGAGATTGGTTCAAGGAGGAACATGGCATGCTAGAGGAGAGTACATGTTCGAGGAGAACCATGCACGTTCAACCCACCCAAAGCATGTCCTACCACCATGCATATCCTACCACCATGCATGTTTAACCAGCACTTGCATGGGTAGTGAGTAGGAGGTGGACCAACTAGCTAGAGGAGACTAAGTCAGACACAACTTCAACAACATGCGCGGGAATCTCTCATTCTTCCCGCAAATGGGGAATTTGTTACATTTTGAATTTTGAATGTTTATTTGTAATATAAATGTAATAAATATAGTAAAATATCCCTATTATAAGGGGATATCAGTTGAGGATCCCATCTCTATAAATAGAGAGCTTATGAGATGAGAGAGGGGTCCCTTCTGCTTATTCTTTCTAGAGAGATAAAATTGGGTCTGTCTATTCTAGAGAGAGAAAGTGCTGAAATTAGAGAGAATTCTTGTATTTTCACAATTTATACTGAAGAAACTCAGTTGGCATAGCCCATCTGATCTTGAGTATAGATTTATAAATCACAACTCTAAGTGGATTAGGCTATTACCGACAATCGGGGCTGAACCACTATAAAAATTCTGTGTTATTTACTTTTCTTGTTTATACCGTCTGTTGTCGTTTACATTCTCTTGAAGGTTCGTCGTATTTGACGTTCTCACGTCGTTGGCTAAAAACGCAGTCAACAGCGGGGCACGGCCGTATATTGCATGATGAGATGATTGCCGGGCACGGCCCTATATTGCATTACATGTTAAGGTGCAGATTTAAATGAATTGATATTTGCTTGAATGTTGTTTGATTTATGCTATATATGATTATAGTGAAATGAACGGCTATGGCCGAGGGCGGCAAGGCCAAGAACGGCAGCGGGGCCGGAAGTAACACTTAGCACATGGGATGCTTATAGTCAGGGTAGGACCCAGAGGATATATGTGAGATCCTTACGTTAAGGACCGAGACCCCAGGCTGTGGTAAGGGTTCTGGGGCGGCATGGCCGTGTTTGCTTAGTCTAATGATTGACTTGTTTATCTGTGGACTATCTGATATGATTAACTATATATTTTGCATATGTTATGAACTGCATGAGTTTTCTTGCTGGGCTTTGGCTCACGGGTGCTCCGTGTTGCAGGTAAGGGCAAAGACTGAGTCAACCAACCATGAGTACGGAGAGCATGAAGCGACGCGTACATGTTTGGCCTGCCCGACTGCTTTGGTTGGGGGTTTATTCGAAAATGGCTGTAATAATCTATGATTTTTATAACTGATCAATTGTAAACTTATTTTTAGATGTAAATAGTTTTCAAACCTTATTTTGGGATCCCAAATGTTTAATACTAAAAGTTTTATTGAAACAACGCATTTTCCAAGATTACAGCCCTAACTTTTTATTAGTCACACTTTTGCTTTAAAAACCTCGGTTAGCGAGTTCATTTCACACTGTTTTGTCTTAAAACTCACTTAGTAACGGCCCTAAGGAAGTATGGCGTTACAACTTGGTATCAGAGCGAGCCAAGGTTTATTGGTTCTGGAGATCGACCGAACATGTACGCTCGTTGTCAGTGATAAGCTCGACTCAGGGTATGTTGGTATGATTGATTGACATGTCTGAATATATGTTTGAATGCCCTATTTGCCTGCTTATCTATATGGAGCATGAGTAATGAGTTGACATATGCAGGAGATACTGTTGGGCTGGCCCCTTGACTGTTGCATGTTGAGATTAATGCGTGCTGAATAACATTATTATGCATGTGGATGAATATTGGCATAATGGTTCGCATATTGAGTGTATGTGGTTAATTTTCTGAATTAAATTCATAAGTTATATCTGTTTATCGGCTTGTATGAAGCATGATGAGTGTGGATATACTTAGTGGTGATAAAATTTGGTAGCTAAATGTATGACATTGTGGATTTGACCTAGTATATGCTTGTGCATGCATTATACCTGTGGATTTTTGGATCTAGTTGTAGGTTGGTTCAGGGTATGAACCTCAAGAGTTCAGGAGTGGGTCAGTTTTGACAGATGAACTCGTGTTGTTTGTTCCTAGAAGAGTTTTGGGGACCTGATACTGTGTTGGAAGGGGGATTTTAGATATAAGTTGGAGTTGAGATCTCCAGTTATCCCTGAAAGCAGCAGTAGAGGGTCACTAGTGTGTGAGTAAGCTGTGGAGTTTGTTAGTTGAGATGGGATAGTTGAACAGCGAATTTCTCTGGGGAAATGGCTGATTTAGATGTTTTAACATTAAGGTTACCGGTGTTGGTTTACTGTGAGGTATGGACAGAAAAGGGTATTAAATGAAAGGCTTAAAGGGTGTTATCCTCGGGTTTTGAGGAGAGTTCGGACTGACAAGGAATTTATCAATAGACGGGCAGAGTTAATTCCACCCTTGGTTAAGAGGATGAGAAATCCTGATTAGAGGGTTGTGTTAAATGTTGAGGCAGGGAGATGCCTGGAAATGGTACTCGGGCTGAGGTGCTGGCTTAGTAGGTTGGGAAGGACCTAGATGATGAATGGTTAGAAGAGATTTTAAAGACACTATTTGAACTGTGGAGACTGGTGGGCTCATAAGTTTGGTTTGGACTGTTAGGGTAACAACAGTATAAATCAATGGGTTTGGTGGATTGGGTAAATCATTGCGGAAATTTATACTAATGGATGTATCCAGAATTGATGGCGACCCATTTAAGGATTTGAGATCTGGAATAGTCTAAGGTATTTGGGCTGCTCTGAGGTAAGAGTTTATCGTCTGCATGTGGATGGCGGAGAGGGCCATGTTGTTCGAGGAACTGATAGTTGATGTACAGAGCATGAGTGCTAGAGCCGCAAGGGCAGTGCTCCCTTTGATGGAGTTAGTAAAGAGAGAATTGTGATAATCAAGTTGATAGAACCCCAGATAGTTCTGTGGCTTCTGGTTTTGCCAAGAAAAGGGGAAAAGTCTGATTGATAAGATGGTACTTTTATTGTTAGACTGCCGAAAGGAAGGATTCTCAATTTTGAGGTAGAAGGACCCCAGACAGTGCTTGGGGACCTAATTGTGATTGGAAAGAAACCTGATTGAAAAGGCAGTTATCAAAATGGTGACAAGAACCAGGAAGGTTATTTGGTATGCACATGAGGGAGAGGATGCCACCTGAGAGGAGGTCAGGTGAGGGCATGACTTCTACATAGAATGACTCGAGATGTTAGGATGGATTTCCCATGGTGCGGGAAACGAAGAACTGGAATGCATCGATACATTCAAAGTTCGAGGCTGAGTCCTTAAGGATGAGTATTTAACTGACGAGCTTATGCTTTGGGCATGTAACGAACTAGAAGAACTCGGTGTTGAGAATGTTCCGAGAGGGAGATGGATATAGAGAGGAAGCCTCAAAGGTGTTATTCGGGAGGCTGAGGACAGTAATGCTTACTGAGAAGGAATTAGAAACTCTGGCAGATGGATTGTTGAGGATATCATCTGGAGTATGAAAATGAGACTGAGTGGAAACTGGGCTGGCCAGTGGGAAAATTATGTGGGTATGTAAAGAAGATTTGGGGGTACTTCAAGGTCGGACTACAAATAGGATTGGTATAACGAATGTTGTAAAAGGTGGTGTTGGCTGACAGAAAGTCTGTTGAAGCAATCGAAGGAACTTGACCCTGGTGTAGCCAGTGTGTTATACTGCGAGGATTGTTAGCATCGTCGGGTTAGAACGAAAAGTACAATGTTGGATACAAGATGGGACGATGTCCCTGAGAGTTGATCTATGACCTGGTTATTACCAGTTGGAAGCCAAGGATAGAGACATTTCGTGAATTGTCTAGTTTGCACCGGGTAGGGTGTGGGGAGTTGGTAATGAAGACTCTAGAATGGTTCAAGCTGCAGCAGCACAGGTAAGTTCTTTAGGCAGAGAATGCGTGAACGGTATGGACAAGTCCCCTTCAAGCTCACGAGCAGTGCATGCGGATTACTCCCAGACGAAAATGGTGAGCAATGACTATGCTGAAGACGTTGTACCCAGAAGGCAGAGTCACAGGTAAGGTTCTACGGAGTGTTAGTTTGGGTGTCGTCAAGAGTACTCAGAATAGAGCTACAAGAAGAAAGGACATGTATGAGAAGATTTGATCTGAAGTCACAAAGAAGCTAATGAAGAACGTTTGAAGAACAGAAAGTATAACAAGACTGGTAAGCGCGTCATCTATTGCATAAGCACCTCTGGAGACAACTACATCAGAAATGAGGAGAACGGTAAAACTTGAGATTAGACAGACTGAGTGGTGTCACATCAGAAATAAATTCAGAAGTCAGGTAAGAATTAATTGGTATCTGGTGATGCTGGAATATGTGTGTGTTAAGGTTAAGTAAAGAGTGATTGCATAAAGGACCTGATCTATGGTAAGGTTATGGAAATGGGGGAGTGTATCACAATTTGGGCACGCCCAGGAATAATTGACGCGAGGATGGATTGAACCTTGCGGGAGGCGACTGAATGGATGATGGTTGATACACCTAGAACGTTAAGTCAACTGTTGAGCATGGCATAAGGTACTTGAGTCTTGGGTATTAGTAAGAAATGTTAACGTTGAGACACTGATGTGGTGAAAAGTAACAGACGGATGTTCAGTGTTTGAATCCTCGATTGAGCGAGGGGAGATATAAGTGGAGGCGGAACTCCTAGCTGAGGGGCATGTGTAAGTCAAGGAATAACGCCATAGATTGTAATGGAGGATACAAGGCAACGACTGAGATTGGCGTAACGTTGGCAGGTATGACTAGCTGGTGAGTGTCACTGAGCTATGGAATCCGAAGTGTCGGCTTGGGTCGAAGCAGGGAAGAACCCTACTAAGGTGGTACAAGTTAGGATACTAGGAATGGATGAAGGATCCAATTAGATTTGGTTCATAAATGAGAATTCTGAATGGACATCATTCCACCTCCTAGGGTACGTCGTACCGGGAGGGTTGAGCGGGTGACAGAATCTAGGGTTTTCCTTTGGACCCTGACGGGTTAAGTGTTGTGGCAGTGTATCATGGGTATAGTCCACTTTAGACCCTAAGTAAGGTATCCAGACATGAAAAGTTTTAACTCAGTTGATGGAGTTAATGTGGTTGGGTCTAGTGAACTGGTTTCAGGGTAGAACGTCGATGATACTGAATTGAGACCCTATAGTATTTTAAATTTTGGAATGGATCTAGAGAACGAAAAGAACAGAGAGGGAATCTGGAATTATCAGTTGATTGCGAGTGGAATAGCAGTCTGAAAGTTTATCAGATATCTTAAAGAATTGAGCGCTGAGTAGGCGAATACTTGAGGTATTAAGGGAAGTGTAATCCCTGATGATTTAGTCATGGTAGCAGTTGCTGGTGTCATGTTATTGTAACACGACATAGGGCTTGGTAAGAGGCCAAGGATAGTGAATACTACGGTTTGGCTTTAGTTCAGAGAGAAAGCCAAAGAGGTCGTTGAAACTTCTTAAGGCAGGATTGTCTGCCTATTTGAAAGAATAAAGAGCTGGTAAATCGCTAAGTTATGAGGAAATAAAGTTCCGCGAAGAACGAGTTGCGTCTCTGCGTAATAACAGACGAGGATATGTAAGGTGTTCAGAGAAAGAAGGGAGAGTTCTGACTCTTAATTCAACATAAAATTCTGAAGTTTTACCAAGGGTTAGGCCAGCGGGGCCTACCAATTGATCCCACCTAGTAGAGGTGACGACTTTTGAGTATCTCTGGAATCAGGAATAAGACAATGAATTGGTCATTGTAATCTAGGCAGACCCTGAGGATTCGGCAGGGTTGCGGTGTAAACGAGGGGCTATCGAGAGTATGGCTATTAGACAAGATCTTGTGGGGCAAGATTGTTACGCTTGAAAGAGTGTTGTTGGGAACCAAAGTGAGGTGGTGGACCTTGGAAATCATGGTCAGAGTGCGGGTTTTCTGACTGATGTGTTTGGATAAATTTCGAGGACGAAATTTTTATGAGGAGGGGATAGTTGTAACGACCCAAATTCGCTAATAAGGCTTAAGGGCCTTAATTAGCATGCCAGGAGGGCATGATGGGATTTATGTGTGACTTTGATGAGTTAAATGCATGATTATGATTTAAAGCATGTTATATGACTATTTGTTTATCTGAGATGCATGACTATGTATATTAGTATGCATGTAGGCCCAGATCGTGTTAGAAGGGCATAACTGTAATTTTGGCCATGTTGGGCATAACTGCATTGATATGTGATAATTGTATTATGTGAATTGTACCGCGTGTGTGTGGTGTTATTATTGTGATGCACGTGCCGAGATGGTCCTAGAGAGCTAGTTTACTCAAAAGTCACAACGGGATTTTATACCTGGCTCGGGAGGAGCCTAGGGGTACCTTGGGAATTTTATGTTTAAGTTGAGGTTTAGCGGGTAACGGTTATTGGTGATTGAGTAACCTGGGTAACCATTAGTTACTGCTGTGAGTAACAAGTTTAGTTGGAAAATCGTAGAATTGAAATATTAGTGAAAGGACTAGATTGCCCTTCAGGACTTAGTTGGGAAAGGATTATTTGGATGGGTAGCATGGTCATTTGGCAAGGGGTTTGGACAATTTTCAGCTGGGATTATAGGGTACACGGTTTGGGCATTTGGGTTATTTGATGGCTTTGTTAAAAATAAAGAGAAGGAAAGTTAGGGCAATGAGAAGAAGAAGAAAAAGAAGAAGAAGAGAAAAATGGGCTGAAGTGGGAGTTTAGGAGGAGATCAAGGAGGCTTTTGGGTGAATTCTCTACTTAAGGTAAGGATTTTATGCATATTTAAGTTGGATTTATGTTTTGATTTGTGAAATTTAAAGCTTGAGTTAAGTTTTTAAAGTTTTAGTTTGATGTTGCTGAAATTTGCAATCTAAGGGTGGATTGTTGGGTATGTTTGTGTTTTGAGCTTGAATCTAGAGTTTATGGGTTGTTAGATGGTTTATATGAGGTTTTGATTTGATTTTGGGGTTGAGGTATTTGTTTGGGGTGATTTGGAGAGGTTGAAGCTCGGGAAAAACGCATGGGAAAACCCAGAAAATCTGGGTTCGCGATGGAGCCCCGCGTCCCTGTTCTTGGGTGCCGCGGTGCGAGGATGCTTCAGGATGGGGGCAAGCCGCTGGGCGCCGCGGCCCTAGGCCAATTTTGACAACCAAAATTCTGGTTTTTTAGGGCTTTTGCCCGGGGACTCGGGGGATGGTTCCAATGTATCGTTTTAGGGAATTAGAGGTTCCGAGAGTGCGGGATTGGTCCCGGGAAGTGGTTTTGGGTTGGTTAGTATTAAAAGTGTTATATGTGTGTTGTGACTAGGATTTCGAGGAGGCTCGTGCTAGAGGACCGTGCTTGTTGCCTTGGTGCATTGGAAAGCTCAGAATACAGGTAAGAAAACTATAACACCCGTAGGATGGGGCATGGGCCCATAGTGTGATTGCGGGGCACGGCCCTATATTGCATGATGAGATGATTGCCGGGCACGGCCCTATATTGCATTACATGTTAGGGTGCAGATTTAAATGAATTGATATTTGTTTGAATGTTGTTTGATTTATGCTATATATGATTATAGTGAAATGAACGGCTATGGCCGAGGGCGGCAAGGCCGAGAACGGCAGCGGGGCCGGAAGTAACACTTAGCACATTGGATGCTTATAGTCAGGGTAGGACCCAGAGGATATATGTGAGATCCTTATGGTAAGGACCGAGACCCCAGGCTGTGGTAAGGGTTCTGGGGCGGCATGGCCGTGTTTGCTTAGTCTAATGATTGACTTGTTTATCTGTGGACTATCTGATATGATTAACTATATATTTTGCATATGTTATGAACTGCATGAGTTTTCTTGCTGGGCTTCGGCTCACGGGTGCTCCGTGTTGCAGGTAAGGGCAAAGACTGAGTCAACCAACCATGAGTACGGAGAGCGTGAAGCGACGCGTACATGTTTGGCCTGCCCGACTGCTTTGGTTGGGGGTTTATTCGAAAATGGCTGTAATAATCTATGATTTTTATAACTGATCAATTGTAAACTTATTTTTAGATGTAAATAGTTTTCAAACCTTATTTTGGGATCCCAAATGTTTAATACTAGAAGTTTGATCAAAACAACGCATTTTCCAAGATTACAACCCTAACTTTTTATTAGTCATACTTTTGCTTTAAAAACCTCGGTTAGCGAGTTCATTTCACACTATTTTGTCTTAAAACTCACTTAGTAACGACCCTAAGGAAGTAGGGCGTTACAATAGCCTTAGACGGTACAACATTTAAAATGTCGTTAGCGGTCTGAATGGCATACCCCCGCTCAGCAACACCATTTTGTTGCGAAGTTCCTAGGGTAGTGAGTTGAGATAGAATCCCACATTCAGTAAGATGATCTTGGAACTGATTATCCAAATATTCTCCACCCATATCAAATCTCAAGATCTTTAAAGTTTTACCTAATTGATTTTGGGCCATTGCTAAAAATTCTTTAAACTTGTCAAAAGTTTCAGATTTTCTTTGCATTAGGTAAAGACATGAAGATCGAGAATAATCGTCAATGAAAGTGACGAAATATTCATTACCACCTCTTGCCTAAACATTAATCAGTCCACATACGTCAGTATGAACGAGCCCTACGGGTACTTTGGCCCTTTCTCCTTTTGCAGAGAATGGACGCTTGGTCATTTTACCTTCCAGACAAGATTCGCAGACAGGTAAGTCACCCATTGTGAGTTCCTTCAAAGGCCCAGCCTTTTTAAGTCTTTTAATCCTTTCATAGTTAATATGACCAAGGCGAAGATGCCAAAGGTATGTCATGTGATCATTATCGATCTTCTGTCATTTGACGGTCCTAGGATTAGCTACCTTAAACAATTCATTGTTAAGCACGAGTGATTCATTAGGTCGCAAAATATACAAGCCATTTTCCATACATCCAACACACAATTCACATCCATTAAATGAAATAGATATATTAAAACTTGTGAAAGTAACAACAAATCGTTGTTGATGTAATAAAGAAATTGAAACTAAATTCCTACTAAAGTTTGGAATAAAATAAACATTATCCAACAACATAAATTTATTTCCAACATTTAAACGGGCTTGTCCTTTTGCTTTGACCTCCACGAATTCACCATTTCCAACTCTAAGTTTTAACTCGCCCTCCTTCACCATTTTCTAGTTGCTAAGTAGATGCAAACAAATACACACATGATTAGTGGATCCTGAATCAACTATCCAAACAGAAGAATCATCCTCTAAAACACATGCATCCAAGACTAATAAATTATTATTACCTTGGGTTCCAAATGCCTTGAGGGCGGGGAAATTACGCTTCCAATGGCCCTCCTCCTTGCAGTGGAAACATTGTCCTTTAGCCTTCTTTCTAGTTGGCTTTGCTCCAACAGGCTTTTCAGTTGACAGTGCCTTTCCAGCTACTTGCTTCTTAGCCTTCTTTTTGTCCTTCTTTGCCTTTCTCTTATTGCTCTTCGAGGAAGAGGCTAGGTTAGCCTCTCCCTGAGCACCCCCAGTAGTAGAAGCCTTATTCTCAGTTCCTTTACTCGGTCCACCATATATTCCGTTATACATCTGGAGCTCATTCAATAACTGAGTCATTCCATAGTTCAACTTGTTAAGAAAATAGTTCGTGGTGAACGTAAGGAAACTAGGTGCAAGGTTGTTGAGATTGATTCCAACTTGAGTCTTCTCATCTATTGTTGCTCCATGCAACTCAACTTCTTGGAAGTAGTTCGTAATCTTAATAAAATGATCACGAACATGTTGGCTAGGTGCCATCCTATAGTTCACATACTTCTTGGTAGCCTCGAAACTAGCTTGCCCTGACTTGTGCCCAAACATTTCTTGGAGTTGCTCCATGATGTCGTAAGCAGTTTTGATATCTTCCATCTTATTCCTTAGCGTTTCTGACATGCTGGTGAGCATGTAGGCCTTGGCCTTGTTGTTGGTAGCAGTCCAACAATCATACTTCTCCCTCACTGCCTTCGAGGCGTTCTCTCCAGGAAAGTCAGGTTCAGTTTCAGTCATCACAAATTTTGAGTTGTCGCCGATCAACACTATGTTGATATTAGACTTCCATTTCATGAAGTTCTCGCCAGTTAACAACTCCTTGGACAAAAAAGAGATAATGGGGTTGGAGGCCATAGAGTTACAATTATCAATAAAGAAGAAATGAACACATTGTTCGACAAACATTCATTCATACAAGTTTCAAAAATAGCATAACATATAAACAATGTTTAAAGATAAGTAAATACTAAAAACTTATCTTTCTATTTCTTAGGTTTTTCAACTAGCCATGAACCTATGTGTCCCGGTAGGCGAGGGTCATAAATATTCACTTAGTCAAATAGAGAAACAACTCAATTAATAAAACGTCCTAGACTTTTATTAATAACCTATCCATTTGATCAAAGTAATGAAAACACATGTGTCCCGGTAGGCGAGAGTCACAAATATTTCTTACTTTATGAGTTTGACCCACGATTTTGATTATTATAGACTTAATTCCTATAGTCACCGTAGGGATGAGTCTATAGAAGGTCCATCTATAACCATCTATCCTAAGAAATTTAACCATGTTAAGAGTCTAGTGAACACCTCCGTAGGGAGATGAAATCAAAGCGTCATTAGGCCCCACTAAACCCTAACCTCGTTAAATCAACGGTGGAGATCGAATTCAAAATTTATAAAACTCATTATTTAATTTTTCTCGATTTAGTATTTTATTCTTTTAAAAATGACCAACTTAGGTTTGCCAATTATTAAAATAATCAATAAACCATAGTTTATAATTTTCTCATTAATTCTAAAAATGCCCATTGAAAATTAATCCAAAAATTAGAATTAATTTGTTTCTAATCAATGATTAGGTCAAACTAAAAGGAATAACCTAATACAATTAAGTCCAACTTAGTTAAATGAGCCTCAACAATTCGAGCTTACATGGAGGAGAACTGGGTTGAGTATATCGGACCCACTACTAAGGCTCCCTAATTTCCACACAAAGCCCGAAAAGACAGGAAGTTGAACCTTCGTTTTATTAATTGTTATTCAATTGATTAAGCCCAATCTAGTAATGCAAAACAAATGAGCCTTCATAATTGGAACCACCCACAAGAGAGGAATTTAAACTTTACATGTTCAATTGGGCCCAAATAAAATCTAACATTTTATGAAAGTTTTATTTGATTTTTCCCACATTTTTCAAAACAAAAAAATGGGCCATCATTATACTTATATTTAAAGCCCAAATGCAAAAAATAACTTAATAATGATGCTAGATATGTTAATTTTCTTATTAATTAGATGGGCCTAACATGAAAACCTATATGACATATTACACATCTTTATGTATCATTACATTTATCACCAAAATAAATAAATGAATTGCTAAAATAAATAAATAAATCAATATCTAAAACAATTAATTGAGTTATCAAAATTAATTAATTACCATAAAGTTTTTCCCAATTGAAAACTTACCACATAATTAATTAAATATAAAATTAATTTAATTGTCATTAAAGAAAATATCTCAAATTTTTAAAATTGGATACTTAGATATTTCTTTAGCACAACAAAAACAAAAAAATATATATATTAACCAAATTTTATATTATATATAAATATATATAAACAAAAAAATATATACGGTTAAGATTTTTTTTTCAAAGATATATATATATACGGTTTGTTTTTTTATTATATATATATATAAATCAAACCATACATATATGAAAAGTTACATTTTTTTTAATTGGGGCTGTCAACTACCAAAAAACAAAAAAAAAAATTGTGCAATTTTTCAATGATCATTTTATCAAACAACAATTAAGATCTCAAAATGCATGAAAAATATGACAACTTACATTAGCAATATGACACATAAACATTCAAAACATTCATATCAAATCTCATGTACCATCCAATTAAACTTTTAAAATTAAACATGTCAACAAACATATATAATCATGCATTTTTAACATCAGATCTAGGCAACCTAGGCTCTGAGGCCAATTGTAGGATCTTTGAATTTAAATCTAGATGCATGCTTCCTATTATTTTTCCAAACATATAATAGAAACATAGAATAACATGACATACATATGAACATTAGATTCGTAAATTAACATAAACACAATGATGTAGAAGCTTACGAATACGCAGCAGAACTGGAACAACTCATTCCTTCAATCTCTCTAACCCTTGATTCTTTTCTGTAGCAGAGTATTATCAAGAGATTGAACTAGATCAGCAACACAGTCTTCCTCAACAAGCTTTGATCAACCTAGAACTAGTGTGGGTTGGTTCTCAACACATGAGATAGTGGCTAAGAAATGATAGTGGCTAAGAAAAGAAGAAGAGATAGTGGCTAAGAAATGATTAAAGTGTCTAGGTTTTCACTTACCCAATGAATCAACCGAGACTGACTTATGAAAACCCTAGATATCATATTCCTTATATAGACAACTTAATGGGCTTTATTTAAATTTAAATTTAAATTTTGAATTAATTAAAATAATAAACAAAAAGATAAAAGCCTTGGGCTCCCACAAATGGACTTGAGCCCAATACCTTTATTTTGAATTTAAATCTCAATTGGGCCTAAATTCAAAACCTTTTATTTATTTTAATTAATTAATTAAATCCTTATTCAAATTAACTAATAATAATTTGAAACTTGATTTAATTTTATTTATTTATATTGACACCTATTTATCAATATTAATAAATTTACCCAAAGATTCTCTTTTATTCTCTAAATCTCATATCTCTATAAATTTTCCAAAATTGACCTAGTCAACTTTAAAAAATCCTAATTGATAATTAAATCAATTAATTGAGACATTCTAGATGATTTACTCAAAGGTGATGCGGGGACCATGGATCCATGAAATCAAGCTCCAATAAGTTACTGTGAATTTATTTAGGAATAATTTCACTACCTTATTAATTCCTCGTGACTCCACTATAGACTTGGAATTGAACTCTTGAATTCATAGAACGTATTTTCCAAACCATAAATACATTATCCATTGTTATAACCATTACAGTTAGTGAATCCTCTATCGATGACTTGCTAACAAGTTGGGTGAATATTACCGTTTTACCCCTCATCAGTATTTTATCCTTAACTCCCACTAAGTAAGTTCCTTATAAATGATATTTCCGAGAACTTAATCACAGAAATGAGATCTCAATCATTTAACCTTTTGAACAAAGCAATTAAGGAAATCATCTTTTCACTTCTCATACAGAAGTTATAGATTTCATATCTATGAATAATACTCCCACTCAATTACATTACTAAATCTCCAAGATGTAAGTATGGGCTAGACCGTAGGGTAAGCTGTAACGGACAAGTAAAAAGATTTAATAATATAATTAGCAGAATATTATCACTCAGAATTAAGATCGACTTAACCTATGGTCAACGTTGTGACATTGATTAGATTCGATAACAACGATATTTATTTATCAATCAATAATCAATATCGGTCCTAGTCCGATGTAACCAAATACATCTGATCATATCTACTTAGTCAATGCCTTGGACAAGACATCACACTCCTAATATGTAAGTAGATCATATCGTAGATTTCCTAATCAGTGAAAATCTAATGCATTGATCTAATCTAGGACTGGTTCTTTTGAACATATAATTACAACTATAATCCACTGTGACCTAGTCGCTATAATTGTAACTATCCATATGTTCAGGATTTTATGAATGTTTGTATTAATTGAATAAACATGTAATAAAACAAGCGAACAATGCAATTGAATACACAAAATGATTTCTACTTCTTTTATTGATAATAATACCCTGTTAGATAAGAAATATGGTTTTATTAAGGGCATAAAACCCAACAGCTAATTGTACAACATAAAATTGAAACTCGCTTCGAACATCCTGCATCGCTAATTGATTGTATTTTATCCATAAAATTCTTGATATAACTTCGAATTAGACGATTCAAAAAGCTATGGAAATCTATGTGAAAGATATACAACTTCTATTTCTAAGAGGTTTTCCAAAAAGTGGGTCATCTCAACAATTTTTGGGACTTTAGAAAAAAAATTAATTGAGGGCCTTTATAAAAGTAATATACAAAATATAAAATAATAGCAATTACAAATTTAAAAGAACAAAAAAAACCAAATTAAAACTATAAAATTACATAATAATACAATTAAGCAAACAAAAAAAAATTATGTAACATAAAATTTAATTTTCTTATATTTTGAAATATAAAATAACTTATCAAAGTCTAATAAGTTTATTTTAAATAAAAGTTAGGCTAAATGCATGTAACAATGGGCATACTCAACATATACTTACATAAAATAAAAATCGGAAATTTTAAGAATTATATCAAGAGTTATTATTATTTTTAAATTGTAGAAGTTAATTAGTTTTGTAAGCTTATCTAATAAATTAAAAAATTGGTAGAAAAAAATGTTTGAAAATTACTATATGTAAAAATATCTAAAATAAATTGATAAATATAAAATTTTGAAATTAGTAATTTTGAATATATCAAAAGTTGGGGCTCCCTTGCTTAGAGGACCTCCGGTCTCTATCGAACTGGCCTATACCTTCTGTTGACCTTATGGCCGTATTTTAGGTTTGCGTTGAGTTTATGTTAGAGAAATGTGGTGCCAAAATTTTTCCAAAATGTTTTGAATTTTTTTACATTCCAGTTTTGAATTTTTGGGTGGGTTAAGTTGGGCTTGGTTGGGTCTTTAGATAAAATGGTGGGATTCATTTTTACCAAAAATAAAAAATTTAACACTTTAAAAATAAGTAATAATGCTCTTTGTAACTATTAAAAAAGCAACCTAACAACAAATATTCAACAATACCCATTTCAATATACAGAAAATTATATATCAAAAACTAATTTAAATTAAAAATATAGAAACAAAACAAAGCTATTCACGTGAATTAATAACAAAAGTTCGACCCCTCTCTCTCTCTATAAAAATAAAAAACTTGCTAATGGACATGAACAAACTGACCTATGATGGGTTCGACAACAAGGGGCCATGAGGCCATGAGTGGCAACAAGGGTGCCGAGAAGGTGAAGTTGATGCAGTGCAATAGAGGTGCAATTGTTCTCATGTTGAGAATGCTGAAATGTTGTTGTGAGAACTGAGAAGTAAAGCTCGAAAGGGCTTGGGCCAGGTAGGATTTGGATGGGACGGGCACAAGTCGGACAAGTTTCACAGGTTGGCCTGGGTCTTGGCTTTTTGTGCATACATAGTAAATTTTCATTTTTTATTTAAATTATGTAACGCCCTGGATAACCAAGACCGTTACACTGTGTGTTTATAAGGTGCCAGACTTGCTAATCAAGTTATTTAAGTAAAATCGTGTTACCGAAACAGTGGAGGAACTAGGGTTAAAAGTGTTTTGGTCTCAAAAGTTATATTTTCATTACTAAGCATTGTTTATCTACATGGGATCCCAAAAATGACAGTTTAAAAACCATTTACAAAAGTTACAAAGTTTAAATACACTGACTGCCCATACTAAGGCAAAAACGAGCAGTTAGGTAGTCCCTGTCCTGGTCCACTCCTCGATCGTGGTGATCGAACAGCTAGCTATGTACATTTCACCTTGGAGCTCTCCACCTCGGGCTTGGTCCAGCCTGCCCTTGCCTTAACCTGCACCACGTAGCACCCGTGAGCCAAGGCCCCGCAAGAAAACATGATAACATAGTAAGATCAGCAACACTTAACAAATATTTCACAATGCTCAACCGAGAATTCAACATTTCATACATTTATCCAATCAGCAATAACAGTTGTCATTCAGACAGACAAATAACTATATTCATAGCACAATATTCACGTTCATAATCAATAGGTTGTCATACCCATCAAATAACATTCAGGGTTGGCGCCCTTAGTCGCACCCTCTATTTAGCACACTGTCTTCGGCTCAATAGGGCCGCCCCCAGTGTAATACTCACTGACTCTGGCCAGCTTAACCAAGCCCAGTGATAAATAAGCTGCCTCAGCTCCCAGTGGCCGAGCTGCGCCTCAATGCGCAAATATTGATTCCGACACCCTTAGGCTGGTAATCGCATGTCCCATGGCGTAATAACACCATCTCACGACATGATATACAAATATTGGGAACACTTAGTCCCATCGTGACCACATGGTTAATCACACTCACATAACAATACATACCAACATAGGGAACACTTAGTCCCAACCTAACCACATACTCAGGTGCAGCTTTCTTACCTTTCAATTCACTGGTTTCCGATGCCACGAAGCCGCGAGCACGGTCCTCTACCCCGAGCCTCTCCAAAGTCCTAATCACCACAAAAAATAATATTCTTTGTCATTAACCAATCCAAGACTACCTTCCCGGAACCTAATCCACACTCTCGGAACCCCCAAAACCCTAGAACAACACCCCGGAGACATCCCCCGAACCCCCGGGGCAAAGGCCAAAAATTGCAAAATATAACTCCCTGAAATTTGCCTTGTGCCGCGGCACCACATTCCTTGTGCCGCGGCACCCAACACCAGAGGCCCCTAGGCCGCGGCAAGCAAAAGCTGTGCCGCGGCACACCATCGCAGACCCAGATTTCTGGGTTTTCCTTCGCGTTTTTCCCGAGCCTAACTCACTCCAAATCACACCAACTTCATACCCAAGCCCCAAAACTTATTTAAAACCCCACATAGACCAACTAACAACCTATAAACACTATAATCCAGCTCAACTACACAATCACCCACAGAATTCATACCTAAATTCAAACTCAAACACCTAAGCTGAAACTTGAGAAAAGTACAAACTAGGCCCCTAAATTTTTAAACCATAGCAGCTATGAAATTGCAAACATACTTAATACCCTTACCTCAAACAGAAATTCGACCTGAGCTTCCTCCAATCCAAGCTTGAGCTGAATTCCACCTTAACAAACCAGCTGAACTCCATACAAGAAAAACCATGGCTATCACTCAATTCTTTCAGAAACCAAATTCAGAACTTAACAAAATAGAGACCAATCCCTTACCTCAGTATAAACCTTGATATATGCTTGATTCCACCCCCTTAAGCCCTTCTCTAGCCTCAAGGAACTCAGTTCAGTTCCTCTCCCACCTTGCCTCTTAGGTTCTTGATTCTCCCTTTCCTTCTTGACCTTTCTAGCCTTCCAAGACTTAACTTCAGCTTTACTTAGCATAATAAATCGTACATATCTTTTTCCCTCAGCCAAAGATTCTATATTACTGCCAAAAGACCTTTTTAACCTTCCTCAAATATCCTTTTCTAACTAAGCCTCAAGGGTACACTTGTCTTTTCACCAGCTTTGCAATTCTACCACTTTCCCCATAAAACTTGTTACTCTCTATAGTTACTAATAGTTACACAGGTTACCAAATTACCAGTTACCACTATCTAGCTTTCTAGGACCGTCTCGGCACGTGCATCACACTAGTATCACAGCACCCACGTGGTACGATTCACACATCATAATTATCACATAATATAATTCACATAGTCATATAACATGCTTAAAATCATAATCTTGCATCGTAATCATAATCATCACACATAATTCTCATCATGCCCTCCTGGCACACTAATCAAGGCCCTTAAGCCTTATTAGTGAATTTGGGTCGTTACAAATTAAGTAAATGACCTTCCTATGTCTACCTTCTACTTAAGAGCATAATTGAGAAATTATAACAAAAGTTTTATTTTACACTATAGTAGGGGTGCACATGGGTTGGGTTTCAAGTTTGGATTTTCCCTATTTTTTATAAAATGTGGTGGTATGAATGGATGTTAAAAAAAAATTCAATTTCTTAGATTCAAGTTTTGCATTTTTGGCTAGGTTAGGTCGAGCTCGGTTGGGTGTTCAAATATAAAAGCAGGTTTCTTTTTTTCCTAAAAACAAATCAACACTTGGAAAAATATTATCATTTTGAAAAATATCAATAATACTCTTTGGAACTATAAAAAAGCAGCATAACAACAAAATTTCAACAATAACCATTTTAATATGCATAAAACTACATATTTAAAAATGAATTGAATTTAGGGATGTATCAAAGAAAAACCAAGCTATTTTCGTGAATTAATTACCTAATGTTGGACCCTTCTCATTGTTGACCACAGTAATAGCCAATGATAATTAATTTGAGAACTAAACAATAATAAGAAAAAAAATACTAGAATATATAGTGGTTAGGCCCCAAGAATTAGTAATGACCTACACACTTTAAATAAACAATGAATAACATGAATAAACTCAACAATAGAAATCCTAGAGATTAATCAAGAATCACATGCATAGTATGAAGGATAATCTTGAAAAATCAATGATTAAGGTAAAATATCGAAAATGATTTAAAGTGGAAAGTGAAATTACACTTCTTTGATAATGGAATCCTCACATAATATATAATAGAACTATCAAAGATAAAATTACAAAATTATAATGGGGAACTCTTATCTCAGGGAATTAGGGTTTTAGAGAGAAACAACATTTGAATTGAAAAATTGAGTCTTCAAACTTGGGGGAACGTCAAAAGGATTATACACGAGGAGTATCTCTGTCCAAAATCTCTATTCTAAGCCTTCTCGAAGTTGCTTGAAGCTTCTTAATAATGGAATGAGATGTGGGATTCAACAAGCCTTTGAAACTCACACAAGTCAAGCAATTCTTGGTGAGTTTGTTGGAGAAAATAAGTGCTTTTAGAAAGCTACATAGAGAAAATAAGGCTTTTCAACTCTATTAATACTTATTTATAGTGTAAGCACTATCATTATTGTTTACCAATGGGATTAGAGAATTTAATTTGAATTTTGGAGCCAAAACACATAATCTGTACGGATCATATAAGCAGGTCAGGTGACGCGTCGCTTGCTAGTAAGCGATACGACACCTCTTAGGCAACACATCACCTACTATTAGGCGATACATTGCCAGTCACATAATTTAGGGATTTCCAACCCCACACAACGCGTTGCCTCCAAGATGGAAAGTTTTCGCCATAATGATTGCCCAACATGTTCAAAATAGGTCTTAAACACATCCAAATGCTCCCAAACATTTTGAGCACGCTCAGATACATCATTGTATCACTTCAGACCCATAATTTTTATTTTTTAAAATTTTACAACAAAAACTCAAATATCACATCATCATTATGCAAAATCGTTAAGTATTTTCCACCACTTTATGTTAAAAGACTTAACCATTATACTTTTCAACATGCCCTACGTTCCCTTGACACTTTTATTGAATAATGGACTTTAAACTCAAGATCAAATGAATTTGAATCAACTGAGTTTCTCAAGTCTAAGATGTTTTTACTATTTGATAAAGTTTGAGTGTATAAGAGTGTGCATGAATAATAGATGGCAATGTGAGTCTATTATTTATAGGCTCACTGGCATTACAAATTATAAATGGGCCATAAAAAGTGTCTTGGGCCTTTAAATCATGAAAATTATATATAAATAATAAAAATACATGTAAAACTAGTAAATACGGAATAAGTTGAATGAGTACCGTGTAATCACCATTGTGCTCCATTAGCTATGTATCGAACAACCACATGTCGACCATGGTGATAATTGTTGACCAGCTCCGCTAACGAGTTTAACTTTGAATTTATTTTCCAAGTTGTGACATATCAACCACATATCAACCAGTGTTAATGTTGTATGTACCTTTATGTAGCCAAGTGTCTTTACAGCCACATCATCATGCCAAAAATTAGGATAATATTTTATCCCCAAGTTTATTATAGTGCAACCAATACTGGATAAACTTTACTCGATCAGAACCCATTCAACATGCTAATATTATTGTATTTCCTTTTTACATTCCACCATCATTAGGAAATCAAAAAGTAGTAATTACCATTTTAGAAAATTATACCGACGGGTACACCTTTTCCAAAGTGAAAAAACCAATTTTCCACCTAACCCCTCTTCTCTTTTTAAAAAACCCTTTATTTTTCAATCTCTTTTCTATTATTCTTGTTCACTTAAGCTCCCAAACGGCAAAAAACCCAAAAACAACAAAGAATTAATTGAAAATTTTCCAGCTATTGTTTTCGCAAGTTCTTTATTGATTAGCAATTAGAGTAAGTCTTCAACTCCCAATTTCTTAATTTCTTCAAAATTCCAGCGAAAACTAGGAATGAATATTGATTTTTTGTTTTTTTTTTTTGAAAAAATGTCAAGAAACCGTGGTTGTGTTCTTTATATTTTCTGAGTTTTTTTTTTTTGATGAGTTTTATGGGAAAATAATGTATTATAGTGGTAAGAAATTATATTTTAGGCTATGGGTAGGTTATTTTTCCTTTGGCTTGAGTGTCGATTTTTAACTTCTCGAGAAAAATGAGTTTTTTCCTACCCAAAGAATGAACACAATTTTTATGTTCTAAATATAAACCTGCTTAATGTTGAGTTGATTTTAGGTTAGTCAAAGAGTAATTTAAGATATTATTTGAGTGTTTTACTTTAGGTTGTGAAGATTCATGTTGTTTCAAGTTTTAATGGTGAAGTAGATAATATGGAGTGAAATGAGAAGAAACTTGTTAAATAAGATGAATTTAATGGATTTAGTGTTGAATGTGGAGTTTCAAGATATTATGGGTAGAAAATACTTCGTTAAAGATATTCAACAAGTGTTGTTTAAGCTTGGTGTGGATGCCAAAAATTCGCCAAGGAAAAAAGGTTTGACCCCTTGATGAAATAAATGGATAAGGGTCACTTAGCCACTCCATCGGGCTCACGCCTAGAGGTCTCACAAGACCACAGTCTACACAGAACTCTCAAGTCCCCGGCGAGGTCCCTACCACGCTGAAGACCCATGTGCTTCGCACACAACGCCTCGTTGATGACCCAAGTGTCTTGCGTGCCCATGCACCTCGTTGAAGAACCAAGAGCCTTGCTGAAGACCCAAGTGTATCGCTCGCCCAGTGCCTTGTGTGCTAGTGAGGGGCGTGTCTCATGCGCTCCACACCTAGCATGCCTAGCGCCTCACGCGACCTGCGCCTCCCCACCTCACCTTGTATCTCTGCAAGGCCACTCGCCTCACGCCTCACGCCTAGCCAAGTGCTTCACGCACCAACTCCATATCTAGCACCTCGTGTAGGGCAACCTTCACAAAGGCACTCACACCTAAACATGAGCCTCGCATGCACCAAGAAATTCTCACATGACGGTTTCAAGGGACAATCTTACCAAGCCCATTAAGCCTCTTGGAAGCATGTATCTTGCTGAAGAGGCCCTATTCTATTTTTTTTCTGGGGGGGGGCGCCTCTAGCAAGATGCACCTCATGTATATGTCCCAATGGAAATCCCATGTATCCTTAGTTAGCAAAATATTGATGCACCCAAGACAAGTGATAGCGTGAATGGTATTCACATATAGGTATGGAGGTACAAACAAGAAAAAGGGAACCAAGGTACGTGTACAACACTCATACCCTACAAGCAGTGGAAGTACAAGAATGGTACATGACAATGACTCCCCCACCACGCCTATGATGTTCTTGCAAGACAAGTGGTGGAGGTACGACATGGTACAAGACTAGGAGTATTTTTGCAAGCCCCTGCCACGTACTGGATCTGACCACCTTACTCCAGCACCACTACTGCCTGCACCATGTTTACCTACAGCCTATAGGTGCATGATTTTGTCCCTTTGGGACCTTCATGTAGTGAGAGCCAAAAATTCTCGCCTATAAACAAGACCTCCCTTCACAAAGGAAAGGGGTCAAAAAAATTCACTTGTAACTTGAGATTACTAAGAAATACCAATACCTTTCTCCATTTTCACTCTGCAATTTTACTTTAAGTTCTCTTAAGTTCTTCGTTTATTAATAAGCTTACAAGTTTTCTGACTCTACTTTGTTGACGAGTTCTAACCGTCAATAGTTTGACGCCATCTGTGGGAAGAAAAACTAACAAGCAATAGTTATTCCATTAATTTAAGTAAAGAAACATGCAAAGGCATTCAAAATGCCTTCAAGACCACCAAGAAGTGGAGGTTCACCTACACGAAATCTAGTTATGGACAGCCATGAGGGATCCTCCCCCGCCGCCGAATGGAGGTGCGCCAGAGCTGCACATAGACAATGGCAACGAGGAAGATGTATCATTCCCTACCATTCATCCTACATCGGACCTTGAAACACATGGCACCACTCCAATGAAGGTTCCTGCAACTCACCCTCTGCCACGGTCACCGATGACCTCATGTCCGAACAATCATGATCTGGGACCCTCTGAACAGAATCCTGGTAAGAGCCCACAAGTACACTCAGTGAGTTCAAGTTCCCAAACTTGTTGGTAAACAGATGAAATACATCACTTGAACTTAACAAACAAAAGGTGGCAGACCACCGTGGAGAACATGCAAAAGGTACTCAACGACCTATTACATGGAAATTCTGATGCTCCCTTCTCTAAGCATAAAGATAGGGAACATGTACGAGGAGAATCCACCATACCCGTGGATGGTGGAAAAAACACCACTCTACACTAGTGATACCCCTCATCCAAGACACAAGGAGGATTTTTTTGGGCCAGAGTGAGATAACACCACCTCAATATTTAGAATCTACACAAAAAATGGATTGACAAAGACTAAATAAAATGTGAGAAAGATTATGCAAACCCAAGTTGGTGAATGGTCTTCTTTAACCTTGATGAACCTTAAAAACCCTAGTAGAATCACCACTTTGAGCAAATCCTTAGAACATTGCAAAATCACAAAACCAAGGCTTATACACGTTTCTTAACGCTATCCTAATAGTCTATTTCCTAGCAACCATGGATGCTTGAGGCCTTTCTAGGAGGAAATGAGGATTGAGATTGAATAAGCCTTAAACTCACAAAGTCAATCACTTTCTTTATGTGTTCTTCGAGAAAACTTGAGATTCTTGGAGGTAGAGAGAGGGTAGAGAGATATTGGAGAGAGTGATCAAGTCTTCCAAAACTCTATTTTTACCCTTATGTAGAGTGGACACCATCAATAGGTCTAACCAATAGGATTAGACTTGTAAAACACATCATTTAGAGAAATTTACTTAACTTGTACATACTCCAGTAGGCGATACATTGCTTATATGTAGGCAATGCATCACTTATTAGGGATTTTTGAAACCCTAAGCATCAGGCCATGCTACACCACTTGGGTGGCTACGCATCGCAACCCTCTCTATTTTTGGACACTTCCAAAGGTCCTAAAAATGCTCCAAATTCTACCAAACTTTTTGGGAAATGTTAGATACCTTCATGCATCACTTCGGACCCAAAAAAACATTTTTAAAGTGCCTACAATTGAAGCTCAAAATTTACATCTTCACTATGTGAAATTTACTAAGTGTTTATACCTACCTTGTATTTTAACACTTATCTTTTTGTATTTAACCAATCATAACAATAACCCACTTGATTAAATAGAAACCTCATTCTCTAGCTTAAAGGGTTTTGGTGCATAAAATATAGTACCTTTCAGTTTGAACTTTCCCTTAGTGAAAATACCACGTAGTCCTATAGAATTCATTTGTTGCTTAAAAGCTTTAACCAAGTATTCCATATAATAAAATCGATGATACGTCACACACCTCCGCCACATCTTTTGTTTTCCTACTTTATCGCTTAGCACTATCATGGCCATGTGATCTTCTATTCATGAACTTTCGGGGGAGAAACTCCAACTCTCATGAGAGGCGGCACCACCTCTAAGTTCACACAGGTGAAGATCTTACAACATCTTTGCTACCTTTACAGATGCTTGTTACACTAAACAGAACATCATTAAAAGCCCTAGGCTTAACCCTAACCAGTAGCAACCAACACTAACCATATCAGATGGAACTCACCATAAGTTTTAGTGTTGAAACTATTCACTTATCAATAACTTGTTCTTACCCATTCAACTCTTTCCCTTGATTTGTACAAGCTGAGAGTTGGATTGCTATCATTGGTGAATCTATTATTATAGGAGTTTCAATCCCATCTCTTTTTAAGTGGAACTTACTAACCTACTCAAAAGAGGTTTTGTAAATTTATTCGCGAAGTTCTCACTTGTCTTAACATATAAGATCGATATGATTCCACTTGGAATCAATTATCTCACATATTAAAGTCTTATACTAATATGTCTAGATTTTTCATTATACATGCTATTATATGCTCTAGCAAGTGCAGACTAGCTATCACAATGTATTGAAATTGTTCATACCATATCCATCATGAGATTCCTAAGTCACCCGGTCTCTTTGTCGGTTGCGGCTAAAGCTATAAACTCTGCTTCCATGGTTGAGTGTGATATGCAAGTTTTCTTCTTGGAGCTCCATTAGATTGCACCTCCTCCAAGAGTAAACATCCAACTGGCGGTGGAGAGATTTTATCCAACTCCTGATATCCAATTAGAATCAAAATATCCTTCAAGTATGTTTGGAAAGATTGTATAGTAAATACTATACTCTTTGGCACCCTTAAGATAACCAATAACTCTCTCAATAGCTTTCCAATTCTTGATACTTGGATTGCTAGTATACCTACTAAGTTTACTAACCACATATGCAATATCCGCTTTTGTGCAATGAGAGGCGAACATTAGGCTTCCTATTGCACTTGCATATTCCAATTGAGCCACCACTATTCCTTCATTCTTTTCAAACTTCATGTTTGAATCAAATGGTGTATGTGCCTCTTTCATTTTGAGATGACTGAATTTGTCGAGCACATTCTCAACATCGTGGGTTTGACTTAACAGAAAACCCCCACTATTTCTTCTTACTTCTGTAACATCCCAGATTTTTAAGACACGATAATGCATAAATATACATTTTTTCATTTAAACAAGTGTCTCAAAAAGCCGTACATTTTTTTTTAAAGTCGTATGGCCATACTTAATATTTAATACAAACATAGTTTATGAAAAGTAAACTGAGCCTTGTTTATGAAAATAAAACAACATTTCCAAAAACAAAACAACTTCCCCAAAGGACGGTCCACATGTACATCCACAAAGTAGTCTCCAGCACTCTCTGCTCTGCTATGCCCTTGTTCTTACCGACAACAGGAAACAACTAGGTAAGCTAAAATGCTTAGTAAGTTCAACTTTAAAAAAAATTATGTAGAAATGACAGGTGGTCACTGACCATAGATAACAATAGCTCAAAAAAATTAGGGTTTCGGATCCATCCAGACCCTAAGTAATCAATTTCAAGAACGCAAAAGAGTCCTGGCAAACTTATGGTTATGACTAATAACCAGTGGAAAACTATGTCAGATATACAGATAAATGCCTGTACTCAGAAATTCCTCGGGCAAACAGATATAATATATCGCAATATATTTCGAGACCAACGCTCGACAATTTCTAACAATTTGGGCGTACCACACCCTAAAAAATATCTGCTAATCAATAGGGGAGAAGTGAGTCTCAAAACTAAGATCTAGACAATAAATATCCCCATCAAGGGTAACAATCGAGTTGCCAAGGGCATCACTACTTATTCAAAAGTAAATCTCTCACAAAGGAAACCATCAAGTAACCTAGGGCATTGCTACTATTCCAAAGTGTAATCTAAGTTACACGGGTTTACATAGACTTCTATGTTAATCAGTGGTGTTGGCGAGCTGTTGCCCCTAGGGTGTTCATCCTCACTCAAACATGGCAACCCCTAGTGTAACACCCCACGGCACTATGGTTACTTCCTGGATTGACGAATGGCCCTACAAACAAACATGAGTCTTTCCAACGTGCTTTGTCATCACTCGCATGTTTCCTGGGAAAACTTCCCAGGAGGTCACCCATCTTGAGATTACTCCAGGTCAAGTACGCTTAACTTTGGAGTTCTCAAGTGAAGGGCTACCGAAAAGAAGATGCATCTTGTTGATATAGGTAGTACCCATCAATCTATTTAAGCCTTCTTTAATTGTGTAGTCCCATACCTACACAGTCTTAGAATCATCACACTTGACCTTCCTCAGGCGGTGTGAGATTGCACAGCTTTACCCGATCTTTCCCCGCACTGATCACGGGATACTTACTGTCACAATCACCCCCCCTTAGGAGTTCGACATCCCTGTCGGCCACACTTCCGGCTGGGTCAAGGCTCTGATACAATTTGTAATGCCCATGTCACTATGGATGCTTCCTAGATTGACGACTGGCCCTACAAACCAACACGAGTCTTTCCAGCGTGCTTTGTCCTCACTCGCACGCTTCTTGGGAAAACTTCCCAGGAGGTCACCCATTTTGAGATTAATCCAGGTCAAGCACACTTAACTTTGGAGTTCTCAAGTGATGGGCTACCGAAAAGAAGATGCATCTTGTTGATATAGGTAGTACCCATCAATCAATTTAAGCCTTCTTCAACTGTGTAGTCCCATAGTTACACAGTCTTAGAATCATCACACTTGAACTTCCCCAGGCGGTGTGGGATTGCACAACTTTACCCAGTCTTTCCCCTCACGGATCATGGGATACTGACTGCCACAATACCAAGGTTTAAGGGTTCCTGATGTTGGACTAGGCATGTACATTAACTGCTAAAGACAAGCTCGACGCAGGGTTGGGTAACTATTAATATAGTTATGTGTATATTTGCATAAATGAACTATGTGTGCTTTATCTGCTAGTCTAAATAAGAAGCATGAGTTATTCTGATAGGGCCTGGCCCCTGACTACTGTATGTAGGTTGAGAACGTGTTTATTAGCACGATAGATATTTGTAAAGGACATGCTTTTAATTTAATGAAAATGCTTAAGAGTTGGCCAAAAGTTTTAATACCTAAACCTTTAGTGGCTTAATCACACGTTTAGTCCAAATGACTTGTTTCGCAAGTCCATCACTGGTTTTAAACACACTTGGTGATGAACCCTAATAAGCGGGGCGTTATAACTTGGTATCAACGCCCTGGATAACCAAGATCGTCACACTGTGTGTTTGAAATAGTGGGAGACTTGTTCTTGGGCGCCGCGACACGAGGCTATTTCTAGGCAGGAGGGAGGCTTTTGACTTTCTAGGCGCCGCGACCCTCTTGGGTAGCACCGCTGCGCTAGGCCATTTTCAGTACTTGAAATTTTGCATTTTTGAGCTTTTACTCTGGGGGTTCGGGGGGATGTTTCCAATGTTTTGTTTTAGGAATTTGGGAGTCCCGAGAGTGTGGAATTGGTTCAGGGAAGTGATTTTGAATTGATTAGTATTAAAGGATGTTTTATACGTGTTGTGACTAGGTCTTTGCGAAGCTCGGGTTAGAGGACCGTGCTCGCGGCTTTAGTGCATCAGGAAGCTCGGAATACCGGTAAGAAAACTATAGCACCCGTAGGATAGGGCATGGGCCCGTAGTGTGATTGCGGGGCACGGCCCTATATTGCATTACATGTTAGGGTGCAGACTTAAATGAATTGATATTTGTTTGAATGTTGTTTGAGTTATGCTATATGTGATTATAGTGGAATGGAACGGCAATGGAGTCGAGAACGGCAAAAGGTCGAGAATGGCAGTGGGGCCGGAAGTAACACTTAGCACGTGGGATGCTTATAGTCAGGGTAGGACCCAGTGGATACATGTGATATCCTTACGGTGAGGATCGAGACCCCAGGCTTTGGTAAGGCTTCTGGGCGGCATAGCCGTGTTTTCTTAGTCTAATGGTTGACCTGTTTATCTGTGGACTATCTGATATGAATAACTGTATAATTTGCATATGTTATGAACTGCATGAGTTTTCTTGCTGGGCTTCGGCTCACGGGTGCTCTGTGTTGCAGGTAAGGGCATAGATTGAGTCAACCAACCATGAGTACGGAGAGCGTGAAGCGACGCGTACATGCTTGGCCTGCCCGACTGCTTTGGTTGGGGGTTTATTCGAGAAATGGCTGTAATAATCTATGATTTTTATAACTAATCAACTGTAAACTTATTTCAAGATGTAAATAGTTTTCAAACCTTATTTTGGGATCCCAAATGTTTAATACTAGAAGTTTTTATTGAAATAACGCATTTTCAAAGATTACAGCCTTAACTTTTGATTAGTCACACTTTCATTTTAAAAAACCTCGGTTAGCGAGTTCATTGCACACTGTTTTGTCTTAAAACTCACTTGGTAACGACTCTAAGGAAGTAGGGCGTTACAACTTGGTATCAGAGCGAGCCAAGGTTTATTGGTTCTGGAGATTGACCAAACATGTACGCTCGCTGTCAGTGACAAGCTCGACTCAGGATTGGTTGGTATGAATGATTGACATGTTTGAACATATGTTTGAATGCCCTGTTTGCCTGTTTACTTATATGGAGCATGAGGAATGAGATGACATATGCATGAGATACTGTTGGGGCTGGGCCCTTGACTATTGCATGTTGAGATTAAAGTGTGCTGAATAATATTATTATGCATGTGGATGAACATTGGGATAATGGTTCGCATATTGAGTTTATGTGGTTGATTGTTTAAATTGAATTCGTGTGTAATATCCATTTAATTGCTTGTATGAAGCATGTTGAGACCTGGGTATACTTAGTGATGTTAAAATCTGGTAGCTAAATGTATATCATTGTGGATTTGGCCTATATATGCTTTATGTGTGCATGATAACTGTGGTCATTTGGATCTAGTTGTGGTTTGGCTCAGAGTATGAACCACAGAGCTCAGGAGTTTGGTCGGTTTTGAC
Organism: Humulus lupulus; assembly: GCF_963169125.1. NCBI lineage: Eukaryota > Viridiplantae > Streptophyta > Magnoliopsida > Rosales > Cannabaceae > Humulus > Humulus lupulus. Next base: position 150,274,594 of record NC_084800.1, on the reverse strand, counting down.
AGATGAACTCGAATTGTTTGTTCCTAGAAGGGTTATGTGGACCTGATATTGTGTTGAAAGGGGGATTCTAGATATAAGTTGGAGTTGAGATCTCCAGTTATCTCGAAAAGCAGCAGCAGAGGGTCACTAGTGTGAGTAAGCTGTGGAGTTTATTAGTTGAGATGGAACAGAAGAGAAGCAGACTTCTCTGGGAAAATAGCTGCTTTGTATGTGTTAACAGTAAGGTTACCAGTGTTGGTTTATTGTGAGGGTATGGACAGATAAGGGTATTATGTAAAAGGCTTAAAAAGGGTGTTATCCTTTGGTTTTGAGGAAAGTTAGAGTTGACAAAGAATCCATCAGTGGATGGGCAAGGTTAATTCCACCCTTGGTTATAAGGGGATGAGAACCCATGATTAAAGGGTTGTGTTAAATATTGTGGCAGAGGGATTCCTGGATACGGTACTGGGACCGAGATATTGGCATGATGGGTTGGAAAGAACTCAGATGGTGAATTGTTAAGAAAGGGAGGTTATAGAGACATGGTTTGAAGTGTGGAGACTGGTGGGCTTATAAGTTTGGTTTGGAGTGATAGGGTAACAACAGTGTAAATCAATGGGTTTGGTGAATTGGGTAATTCATTTTGGAAATTGATACTGATGGATGCATTTGGAAATGATGGCGACCCATTTAAGGATTGAACTCTGGAATAGTCCAAGGTATTTGGGCCGCTCTGATGTAAGAACTTATCGTCTGTATGTGGATGGCGGAGAGGGCCATATTGTTCGAAGAACTGAGGAATGATGCATAGAGCATAAGTGCCAGAACTGCAAATGGCAGTGCTTCCTTTGATGGAGTTAGTAAGGATAGATTCTTGGTAATCGAGGTAAAAGAACCCCGGATAGTTCTGTGGCTTCTGGTTTTACCAGAAAGGGGGAAAAGTTTGATTGATAAAATGGTACTTCTATTGATAGAATTCAGCAAGGGCAGATTCTCAATTTTTGGGATAGAAGGACCCCAGACAGTGCTAGGGCACCTAATTGTGATTGGAAAAAAGCCTGATTGAAAAGGCAGTTATCAAGATGGTGACAAGAACCAGGGAGGTTATTTGGTATGCACATGAGGGAGAGGATGCCACCTGAGAGGAGGTCAGGTGAGGGCATGACTTCTACATAGAATGACTCGATATGTTAGGATGGATTTCCCATGGTGATGGAAAGGAGAACTAGAATGCATCGATACATTCAAAGTTCGAGGCTGATTCCTCGAGGATGAGTATTTATCTGACTGGTTTATGCTTTGGTCAAGTAACGAACTGGAAGAACTCGGTGTTGAGAATGTTCCGAGAGGGAGATGGACATAGAGAGGTTGCCTCAAAGGTGCTATTCGAGAGGCTGATGATAGTAACACTTATTGAGAAGGAATTAGAAACTTCTGCCAGATGAATTGGGAAGCAAGTGATTAAGAAACTCATAGTGAGAAAGTTAATCAGTTAAGAAATAACCATGGATTGTAAAGGATATCACCTGGAGAATGTTAATGAGACTGAGTGGAAACTGAGCTGATCAGTGGGAAAATTATGTGGGTATAAAGAAAGATTGGGGGTACTTCAAGGTCAGACAACAGGTAGGATTGGTATCAGGAATGTTGTAAAAGATGGTATTGGTTGACAGAAAAATCTATTGAAGCAAACGAGGAATTTGACCCTGGAGTAGCCGGAATGTTATACTGTGGGGATTGTTAGCATCATCGGGTTAGAAGGAAAAGTACAATGTTAGATACAAGATGGGACGATGTCTCCAAAAGTTGATCTATGACCTGGTTATTACCAGCTGGAAACCAAGGATAGAGACATTTCATGAATTTGTCTACTTTGCGCTGGGTAGGGTGCGAGGAGTTGGTAACAAAGATTCTACAATGGTTCAAGCTACAGCAACACAGGTAAGTTCTTTAGGCAGAGAATGCATGAACGGTATGGGCAAGTCCCCTTCAAGCTCATGAGTATGTGTGGATTACTCCCAGATGGAAATGGTGAGCAAATGATTATTATGCTGAAGATGTTAGCACCCAAGAGGCAGGGTCACAGGTATGGTTCTACGGAATGTCAGTTTAGGTGTCGTTAGGAGTACTCATAATGGAGCTACAAGAAGAAAGGACAGGTATGAGGAGATTTGATCTGAAGCCAAAAATAAGCTAATGATGAATATCTAAAGAATAGAAAGCATAACAGGATTGATAAGCGCATCACCGATTGCATAAGTATCTCCGGGGACAACTACATCAGAGATGAGGAGAACAATAAAACTTGAGGTTAGACGGACTGAGTGGTGTCAAATCAGAAAGAAATTCAGAAGACAAGGTAAGAATTGATTGGTGTCTGGTGATGCTGGAATATTTGTGTGTTATGGTTAAGTATAGAGTGATGGCATAAAGGACCTGATCTATGGTAAGGATATGGAAATGGGGGAGTGCATCATGATTTGGGCACGCCCAGGCATAAGTTGACGCGAGGACGAATCGAACCTTGCGGGAGGTGAAAGAATGAACATGGTTGATATACTTGGAGCGTTAAGTTGACAGTTATGCATATCATAAGGTGCTTGAGTATTGGGTATTAGTAAGAAAGATAACGTTGAGACCCAGATGCGGTGAAAAGTAACAGACAGATGATCAGTGCTTGAAATCCTCGATTGAGTGAGGGGAAATTTAATTGGAGGCGGAACTCCTAACTGTGAGGCGTGTGTCAGTCAGGGAATAACGCCATAGATTGTAATGGAGTGGACAAGGCAACGCCTGAGTTCGGCATGACGTTAGTAGGTAATGGTTAGCTGGTGAGTGTCACTGAACTATGGAATCTGAAGTGTTGGCTTTGGTTGAAGCAGGGAGGAACCCTGCCAAGGTGGTACAAGTTAAGATACCAGGATTGGATGAAAGATCCAATTAGATTTGGTTTATGAATGAGAATTCTGAATGGATATCATTCCACCTCCTAGGGTACGTCGTACCGGGAGGGTGGAGCGGGTGACAGAATCTAGTGTTTTCCTTTGGACCCTGAGGGGTTAGGTGATGTGGTGGTGTATCGTGGGAATAGACCACAATAGACCTTAAGTAAGGTATCCAAACATGAAAAGTTTTAACTCTGTTGATCGAGTAATGTAGTTGGGTCAAGTGAACTGGTTTCAGGGTAGAACGTTGATGATAATGAATTGAGACCCTATAGTATTTTAAATTTTGGAATGGATCTAGGGAACGAAAAGAACAGAGTGGGAATCTGGGATTATTAGTTGATTGCAAGTGAAATGGTAGTCTGAAAGCTTATATGACATCTTAAAGAGTTAAGCGTTGACTATGTGAATACTCGGGATATTAAGGGAAGTGTAATCCCTGATAAGTTGGTCGTGGTGGCAGTTGCTGGCGTCCTATTAAAGTAACACTACCTAGGACATGGTAAGAAGTGAAAGATAGTGAATACTACGATTTGGCATTGGTTCAGAGAGAAAGCCAAAAGAGGTTGTTAGAATTTTAAGGCAGGAGTGTCTACCTATCTGGAAGAATAAAACAGCTTGTAAATTGTTAAATTTTGGGAAAATAAAGTTCCGGAAGGAAAGATTTGTAACTCTACGTAATAACAGGCAAGGATTTGTATGGTGTTTAGAGAAAGAAGGGAGAGTTCTGACTCTTGATTCAACATAAAATCCTGAAGTTGTACTAAGGGTTAGTGCAGCGGGGCCTACAAGTTGATCCCACCTGGTAGAGGTGATGACTTTTGAGTATCTCGGGAATCAGGAATAAGACAATGAATTGGTCATTGTAATCTAGGCAGACCCTGAGGCTTCAGCAGGGTTGCGGTGTGAACGAGGGGATAACGAGAGTATGGCTATTAGACAAGATCTTGTGGGGCAAGATTGTTACGCCTGAAAGAGTGTTGTTGGGAACTAAAGTAAGGCGGTGGACATTGGAAATTATGGTCAGTATTGCGGGTTGCTGACTGATGTGTTTGGGTAAATTTCGTGGACGAAATTTTTATGAGAAGGGGATAGTTGTAACGACCTAAATTTGCTAATAAGGCTTGGAGCCTTGATTAGTGTGTCAGGAGGGCAATAATTGTTTTACTGCATTAATTTATGTGAATTTAATGAATATGTGGTTAGTATGCATGTTTAGGTGAAATAAATATGCATGTGGACCCCGTTTGTATGATAGGGGTAAATGGGTAATTTTAGCCCGCTGAGGCCATATATATGTGATAATTGTATTATGTGATTCGTACCACGTGAGTGTGGTGTTGTTATTGTGATGGACGTGCCGAGACGATCCTAGAGAGCTAGTTTACTCAAAAGTCACAACGAGATTTTATACCCGGCTCGGGAGGAGCCTAGGGGTACCTTGGGAATTGTTATGGTTAAATTGAGACTTAGCGGGTAATGGTTATTGGTGATTGAGTAAACTGAGTAACCATTAGTTACTGCTGTGGGTAACAAGTTTAGTTGGAAAATGGTAGAATTGAAATATAAGTGAAAGGACTAGAGTGCCCTTGATGGCTTACTTAGGAAAGGATTAATTGGAGGGGTAACATGGTCATTTGGCAGTGGGTTTAGACAATTTTCAGCTGGGATTATAGGGTACACGGTTTAGGCATTGGCATATATGTTGGTTTTGATAGAAATGGAGGAGAGGAAAAGCTAGAGGGAAAGCTAGGGCAATGAGAGGAAGAAGAGAAGAAAGGAGCTGAAACTTGAGGAATCTAGGAGGAGGATCAAGGGGTGGGAGGCAATTAAACTTGATCATAAGCCAACACTTTCTGAGGTAAGGATTTACCACTTCTTTGTTAAGTTTCTAAGCTTGATTTTTCTCTTAGAATGTTAGTATGAAGATTGAAAGTGATGTGTGGCCAATTGGTGAATTGGGGATTTGATTGTGTGTTTGGGTTTCTTTGATGATGTTTCTGAGTTGTTAGATGGTTTATGTGGGGTTTTGAGTTGATTTTGGGACATGGGTACCTGCTTGGGATGATTTGGAGTGGTGTTAACTCGGGGAAAACGCAAGGAAAAACCCAGAATTCTGGGTTCGCGTAGGAGCGCCGCGGCCCTGTTCTTGGGCGCCGCGGCCCTCTTGGGTAGCGCCGCGGCGCTAGGCCATTTTCAGTACTTGAAATTTTGCATTTTTGAGCTTTTACTCTAGGGGTTCGGGGGGATGTTTCCAATGTTTTGTTTTAGGAATTTGGGAGTCCCGAGAGTGTGGAATTGGTTCCGGGAAGTGATTTTGAATTGATTAGTATTAAAGGATGTTTTATACGTGTTGTGACTAGGTCTTTGTGAAGCTCGGGTTAGAGGACCGTGCTTGCAGCTTTAGTGCATCAGGAAGCTCGGAATACAGGTAAGAAAACTATAGCACCCGTAGGATAGGGCATGGGCCCGTAGTGTGATTGCGGGGCACGGCCCTATATTGCATTACATGTTAGGGTGCAGACTTAAATGAATTGATATTTGTTTGAATGTTGTTTGAGTTATGCTATATGTGATTATAGTGGAATGGAACGGCAACGGAGCCGAGAACGACAATGGGGCCGAGAACGGCGAAAGGCCGAGAACGGCAGTGGGGCCGGAAGTAACACTTAGCACATGGGATGCTTATAGTCAGGGTAGGACCCAGTGGATACATGTGATATCCTTACGGTGAGGACCGAGACCCCAGGCATTGGTAAGGCTTCTGGGGCGGCATGGCCGTGTTTGCTTAGTCTAATGGTTGACCTGTTTATCTGTGGACTATCTGATATGATTAACTGTATAATTTGCATATGCTATGAACTGCTTGAGTTTTCTTGCTGGGCTTCGGCTCACGGGTGCTCTGTGTTGCAGGTAAGGGCATAGATTGAGTCAACCAACCATGAGTACGGAGAGCGTGAAGCGACGCGTACATGTTTGGCCTGCCCGACTTCTTTGGTTGGGGGTTTATTCGAGAAATGGCTGTAATAATCTATGATTTTTATAATTAATCAACTGTAAACTTATTTCAAGATGTAAATAGTTTTCAAACCTTATTTTGGGATCCCAAATGTTTAATACTAGAAGTTTTTATTGAAATAACGCATTTTCAAAGATTACAGCCTTAACTTTTGATTAGTCACACTTTCGTTTTAAAAAACCTCAATTAGCGAGTTCATTGCACACTGTTTTGTCTTAAAACTCACTTGGTAACGGCTCTAAGGAAGTAGGGCGTTACATTACCCTAGTTGTTTCATGTTGTAGCCACACAATAGAAATTGACTCACTTGGAGTCCTTAACAAGATTTCACCCTTCAACGTACAATCCAGTTATGCTTAGCCAATACTGTAATTATCCATACAGTATACTCGGATTAATTATGGCACACATAATTCATTATTATTATTTTGGGCAGTTTGGTCATTTTCAAAATCCTTTGTAAGGATTAAAGATCCTTATTTAATTTAAAACCCATTAAAGATATTCATACACACAAATTTGAGATAAAGCCTAAGTCTGGGGGAGACCTATCCCGTGGTCTTTCCCATAATTCGCTAAAAGTCTTATTCTTTAAAACTTCTGCTATTAACCCGTACTTTCAACAAGTCAGTTAAATATATAAAAGATTTTAGCCGATATTATATCTAGAAAATACTAATTAAATTCCTCAATTAATTTTCAAGAAAATAATCTCTTAATTTTCCTTATATTTTTATTAAGGTTTTAATCTCTAAAATCCATTTTAAGAAAATAGCCTAATTTTAACTTAATTAGGAAAAACCATCAATGATTGCTTATTTTTGCTAGTTAATTCTCCGAAGTCAATTAATCATGTTTACTTACTAAAAATAATTTACTTAATTATTTTCTCAAAATATAGGGTTTTAAACCCTCTTTTAATTTATTAATAAATTAAATCTTTTATTGTTCATATAGAATAAAAATAATTCTCACTATGTGCAAAATCCTCATTTTTCACATTTTTAACTACATACTTTGTTAGGCCATAACTTGAAATTTACTTACCTAATTGTTACCAAAATTTCCAATTCAATCTTTGGTATGCCATTTAGGTCTTTGTAAAATCTTAGGTCAAAATGAGCATTTTTGATTGGTGAAAACATTTTTTTAAAATTGAGGTAAAAATGACATTATTTTCAAGTCCTTATTTTTTTTTTCAAACTTTAGCACTTAATAACTCTTAAACAATTCAGTATTTTGTTACAAAATTTTACAGAGGCATACTAGTGTATGCCGAGAAAATCTCCACCAAATTTTTAGTAAAAATTGGGTTTATTTTCCCTATACAGTGGCTTTCCAAACTTGGTCCCGAAATTAAGAATACGAAAAAATAGTTTTTTACCTAAACTTTGAAATAGACTCACTCATTTCTAACCATTTTTGAGTGTTTCAAAATCTCAAATTCATGTACTCCATCTCAAAAACTTGATAGTACAATTTATTTACAAAATAAGTTATATAGTTGATGCTTGACCCCTTGGAAGTCAAGGCTCAAAACCTTTTTGTTTTTTGGCTTTAGGGTTTTTCAACAAAACCCTTAGGGATTTTGGGGTCCCTATTTTCACAATCAACATACAAGCATCATAAATATTATCAATCAACTACCATAGCCTTATTACATCACCAATAAAAAAATTTAAGCATTAAATACACAAAATAATACTTCAAAATAAAAACTATACAAAAACGACCATAAAAGTTAACTTTTTACTTCTTGTTGTTATTGTTTTAGGTTTTCATGTTTCTACTAGCTTTAGAACCTTCAAAAAAATTTCAAAACCTTAAACCAACTCCCCCAATAATATATATAGTTAGTTATTGAAAGATCTATGGTTAAAAACTTGATAAAAGTCAAGTTTTTGAAGCTTTTACCTTAGGGGAACTCTTCCAAGATCAAGGCTTAAGCTTCCAAGTTTTCTTAGTGTTTTTGGTAGTTGAAAATGATGAGAAAACTTGAGAGAAATTTTTTGAAAAATATGAGAGTGAGGGAAGAGGAGGGGGTCATTTTGCCGAGGGTGGAAGAACCTAGACAACACAAAAAAAATATCTAAAACACTTAAGTGTTTTTACTTTATGTCACTTTGTGTCATTAAAATTAATTTGATGTGATTAAAGCTTAAATTGATTTTCTATAATATTTTTTCACTCTTATGAAGTTTTTTTTAAAAAAATAAAAAAACATAATAATTAAAATAAATTTCTCTCACATTTAATTTAATTAATCACACAATACAATTTAACATAAGGTCCATTTATGAAATAAAATTCCACAGTTAGGCAAAAATTTAAGCCTTAAAAAGAAATTGCCCTAAAATTTCCATTTCCTGCTAGGTTTATTATTTTTGACCAAACTTTAATTTTTATGATTGTATTTTATGCCTAAAATATATTTGCCATAGTTTATCATTTTATTTTTCGAGATTTTTACCTGATTATGGTTTTTGTCCAAGACCGAAAGTCATATCTTGACTTTTAATCACACAATTCATAATTTGACTAGAAATAACTCATGGAAATAAAAACCAAAAAAATATAATATTATTTAAAATAATATTCTTAACTCAAGGAAAACAATCCTGACCCGAGTCATTTAATGGTACCCGAAACGCAAGGCGTTATAACTTTGATACCTAGAATGGTATCCAACTCTTCAAGGTCTTTCATTTTAAAGTTAGAGGACAGAAGCCTCTTGACCTCTATTATTTCTTTCATGTCATTACTCAAAATCAACATATCATGTACATATAGACACACTAGTATGATATAGTTACCACAAGTCTTAGTGTATAAGCACTTCTCTACATTGTTGTGCCTAAATCCATTAGAAACAATGACTTTATCAAACTTCTCATGCCATTGTTTTGGGGCTTGTTTCAAACCATATAATGATTTGACAAGTCTACACACTTTATGTTCATTTCCTTGAAGAACAAAACCCTCCGGTTGTTCCATATAGACCTCCTCGTCGAGATCCCCATTTAGGAATTCTGTTTTGACATCCATTTGGTGAACATAAAGGTTATATATAGATGATAAGGAAAACATAAATCTTATAGAAGTAGTTCTTACTACCGGTGCATATGTGTCAAAGTATTCTATTCCCTCCCTTTGTTTGAATCCTTTGGCTACTAACCTAGCCTTGAAGGATTTTATGGTGCCATCGTATGGTATTTCTTTCTAAATACCCATCTGCACTCAATTGGTTTGGACCCCGTTCAAAGGTCAACCAATTCCAAACCGTGTTTTGACATAATTGAATACATTTCATCATTAATTTCCTCCTTCCAAAATGCAGAATCTCTTGAGGACACTGTTTCTTTGAATGTTTGGGATCATCTTCTATTTGAAGTACTATTGGATGTTTCCAAGTAACGACCTCATTATCACCTTCAACAAGGTATAGTGTCTCTATTTCAGAACAGTTCTCACTTGATCCCATATCTTTTAGCCAACCTTTGGCTCCTTCTAGGAAATTGATGTTGCTCACCAACTATTCTAGGAGTGTCCTCTTGAGGCTCTCTAGTTTGAGTTAGTTCTAACTTGTTGTCATCGCATGACATATTCTCAAAGAACTCAACCTCTCTTGATTCAATTATTACATTAGACTCCAAGTCTAATAATTTATAAGCTTCACTATTTTGGGCATAACCCACAAATGCACATCTTATAGCCCCTGGACCCAACTTGGTCCTTTTAGGATCAGTGCTCTTGCAATAAGCAAGACACCCTCACACTTTAAAATAACCAATGTTTGGTTTCTTTCATTCTCATAACTCATATGGAGAGAAATTGTTTTTTTCACATGGGAATACGATTCAAAATATGACATGTGAATAGCAAGGCTTCACCCCACAAACTAAATTCAATTTAGAATGTAATAACATAGCATTAATCATTTCAATAAATGTTCTATTTTTCCTTTTCGCTATACCATTTTTTTTTTTGGAGTATAAGGAGCTGTACGTTCATGAATTATTCTATGCTCTTTACAAAACAAGTTAAATTCATTTGAAAAATATTCACCACCCCTATCACTTCTAAGCACTTTAATTTTCTTTTCAAGTTGATTTTCAACTTCTGCTTTATAAACTTCAAACACATCAAATTCTTCATATTTTTTCTTAAGTAAATATACATATGTGAACCTAGAACAATCATCTATGAAAGTAATAAAATATTTACTTCCTCCTCTAGTCAACATTCCATTAAGTTCACATAAGTCACTATGTATCGAATCTAACAACTTAGAGTTTCTTTCAACACTTGGAAAAGGTTCTTTACCATTTTTGATTTAACACATAGGTCACATTTATCATGCTCAAAATTATCACAATCAATGAATCCTCATTTGATGACCCTTTTAATAGTGCTAAATCCTATATGTGCAAGTCTAACATGCCACAAATTAATAGAATTTGAGTCAAGCATATAACAACAACAAGAAGAAACTTTATTGTTCACATTGTCAATAGATGTACAAAGTTTGAACATGCCATTACAAGCATATCCATTTCCCATAAAAACCTTATCCTCAGACAAAATAAGCTTGCCAGAATCTATCACAACCTTGATTCTTGGTTTGCCAAGAAAATTACCACTCACAAGGTTTCTACTCATTTCCAGTACATACAAAACATTGGCGAGTAGAACCTTCTTGCCGAATGTGAAGAAAAAATCAATGGTTCCCTTTCCTTCAACTATGGACCTTTTTTCATTGTCCATTTGTATCTCATGCCCTTCCTTTGAAGATTCAAAGGTCTTAAAAAGAGTTATATCATAGGTAGCATGGATGGTGGCACAAGTATCATACCACCACTCACTCACCTTTCCATGAATGACATTAACTTCGCTTAGTGTTGCCACTTGCTCATCTTGGGATTAATTGACTCTTGCCTCATTGTTTTTGTTCCTCTTGAACCTACAATCTCTATCAAAGTGGCCATTTTTTCCAAGCACAAAGCAAGGTCCCTTGAAAAATTTGAATTGTCCCTCATTCTTATTGGGCCCTAAGGGATTTTGACCCTTGCCCTTGTTCTTACCAATTCTTCTGCCCTTGTTAGGAGGGTTAGCCACCGCATTTGTAATGCCCTGGGTAGCCAAGAGAGTTGCACATGTTGTTTATAAAGTATAAGACTCGCTAATCAAGTCAGTTACATGAAAATGTGTTGCTAAGACCATTAGTGAACTAGAGTTAAAAGAGTTTTGGTCATAAAAGATACATCTCCTATAAATAAACGTTTTATACATGGGATCCCAAAAGAAATAACGTTTGAAGGACAGTTTACAAAATTTTCTAGAGTATATACATCAATTGGCCACTCTAAGGGAAAAATAGACTTTTAAGGTTCTCCAATTCCCGTCCCTCCTTCAACTGTGGTGGCCGAGCAGCTAATCATGCACATTCTGCCTCTAAAGCTCTCCAAATCAAGGCTGATCAAGCTTATCCTTGCCTTTACCTGCACCACGTAGCACCCGTGAGCCAAGGCACAGTAAGAAAACCATAATATCATAGCATAAACAATGACAATAACCAAACAATTCTTTAGGCATGATCATATATTCAACAGACCATGGCATTCACAAAATCAGTAAAAATAATAAGCAAATCCACAAACTATTACTCAGTTATTCAACATATTGTATTCATCATTTAACGACAACAAACAAATAATACAATATCCAGGGTCGACGCCTTAGGTCGCACCCTCTGTTTACACCACTGACTCCGGTTTGCTTAAACCGAGCTCAGTGAATATTAAGTTATCCTCAGCTACCAGTGGCTGAGCCGTGCCCTGTGCGCCATTATAAACTCTTGCACTCTTAGGCCGTTTGTTTTACATTTCCATGGCATAATACCACCTTACATAATGCATACAAGAATAGGGAGCCCTTGGTCCTATCATAAACTCACAATCGGGTGCGACTTTCTTACATTTAATTCCAAGTGTTCTGATTGCGAGAGATGACCTTTGAGCACGATTCGTTTCTCGAGCCTTGCTTACACCTAGTCACAACAAGAATAAGGGATTCCATTAATAATAATTGTATAAAGGTTTCCAGACCAAGTTCTAGCCTCCGGAACATTGAATTCAACCAAACACAGTAGTGGAATTGATCCTGAGCACCCTGGGTTAGGTTCCCATGGAAAAAAACCTCCTTAAGGCCAAAAATGCCCTTAAGAGTCGTGACCTTAAGCTCTCTATGCTGCGGCCCGCCCCTATCCAGAGGCCCAGCCTCACCAAATAACAAACACGGGCTGCAGCCCAACACTCCCCATGCCGCGGCCCGCCTTTCATCCTCAGCTCCCATCTACTCCAGAGGGCCATGGCACACCAAGAACTGAGCCGCGGCCAGACCCCTTCGAACCCAGAAAACTCACCATTTTTAACAATCAAACCTCACTTAATTCAACCCAAATCTATCCTAATGACACGAATAACTTCCACAAACACTCTAACATATTCCCAGCAGTAAAACCCAACAAAAACCTAACTTAGAAACTCATCAAAACTACACTTCAATCTTTGAAACCCAAAAGCTTATAAACCTCTTAGAACAAACAGAAGAATTCAAATTCTTAACTATAATTAAAAGCTTACCTTAACTAAAGAACAAGTCCACCAAGTAGCTGCTGAGCTAATTGCCAAATCCTTAGCCTCAAACCAATCTTCAATATCAAGAACCCAAAAACACTTAGAACCTAGCCAAAACTACAAAATTTAGTCAGCTAAACCACAATTAAATGCTTACCTAGATTCTTTTTTTAACCTCCAAATTGCTACTGAGATATCCCGTAGATTCTAGCTCAAATCTCCCTTGGTTTCAATGGTTTCCTTGAGAGAGAGAGTTGAGTTAGCTGAGAGGAGAGAAAAGGGTCAGTTTAGGTGTTTCTAGCTATTTCCTTGTTTGTTTTTGTCTTACTTAAGTTACTTAAGTTAATCCCAAAGCTCGGGGTACCAAAAACGTCCCCAAGGGCAAAATGGTAAATTTCCCTAGTATTCCCTCCTAAGCTTCCTAACCTCAAATATATCTCCAATTATTTACTTCCATAACCCGATAACCCAAATAACTGTCTAATACCCAAAATACCCCTTGACTTGCCCCGAGTCAAGTATTGGGTCCCGTTGTGACTTTCCCGCTAACTGGCTCCCTAGGATCGCCTCAAGCCGCATGCTGCAAATATATCCACATAATAATGTGGTCTTCACAATTATAACATATAATCACATTTATGCCCTCAACGACCTGAAATTACAAATATATCCCTTTAAGCTAGACAAGGCCTACATGCATACTAATACTCTTAAACATGCATTTCATATAATCATATAAGCATGCTTATCTCGGAATCATGCATTAAATCATTTAATTCACACATAACCCAATTATTCCTTCTCGGCATACTAATCAAGGCCCTTAAGCCTTATTAGTGATTTTTGGGTCGTTACAGGATTGGCCTTGGAAGTCTCTCCATTGGACTCCTCCTCATTAATTTCTCAAGAATGAGATTCCTCCCCAATTATCAAGTGTTTGAGAATTTCCTCCAATGAAATCTCCTCATTCCTAAGGAGAATTTTCTTTCTATAGCCTCTCCAAGAAGGAGGCAACTTGGCTATAATGACATCACCAAGGACTTGTTCCGACAATAAAATATTGACTGTAGACATTTTATTCTCAACAATTTGCGATTCATGAATTTGAGGGAGAAGGGGTTTATTATCATGAAACTTAAATTCCATATATTGAGTAATAAATAATTTCTCTGTACCTTCTTCTTCCATTTTGTACTTCTTTTCCAAGGCCTCCCAAATGTCCTTGGTGGTCTTGGTGTTGGTGTAGAGATCATAGACCCTATTTGAAAGAGCATTGAGGATGTGACCCCTACATATCAATTCATCTTCTTCGCGCTTCTTCCTTACTTTGACATCCTCTTGAGTATCACCTTCCTTGGGCTCTCCCAAGGCTTTTAGGTCTTTCTCCAAGATGTAAAAAACCTTCAAAGTAGTGAGCAAGAATCTAATATTGTCTTGCCAATGAACAAAGTTAGTCCCATCAAACCTATCCATTCTTAGAAAGTCTTGAATCATGAATTTCAATGCCGAAAAAGAGTTAGATTCTTCCATGATATGCTATCTCAGATTATAGAGTATTAGAAAGTTGGGGGAGAGTGCGATAACACCACCTAAGTATTTACAATCTACAAAAAAAAAAAAGGGATTGACAGAGAATAAATAAACATTGAGAAAGATTATGCAAACCCAAGTTGGTGAATGGTCTTCTTCAACCTTGATAGAACCACCACTTTGAGAAAATCCTTAGAATAATGCAAAATCAGAAAACCACGGCTTATACATGTTTCTTAACGGTGTCCTAATACTCCATTTCCTAGCCACAATGGATGCTTGAGGCCTTTCTAGGAGGAAATGAGGATTGAGATTGAACAAGCCTTAAACTCACAAAGTCAGGAACTTTCATTATGAGTTCTTGGAGAAAACATGAGATTTTTTGAGCTAGAGAGAGAGAGAGGGGGTAGAGAGAGATTGGAGACAGTGATCAAGTCTTCCAAAACTCTATTTTGACCCTTATATAGAGTAGGCACCGTCATTAGGTCTAACCAATACGATTAGACTTGTAAAACACATAATTTAGAAAAAATTACGTAACTTGTATGTACTCTTGTTGGCGACGCGTTTCCTGTATGCAGGCGACGTATCGCCTACTAGGCGATACATCGCCAATATGCAGGAAATGCATCACCTGTTAGGGGTTTTTGAAATCATAAGCATCAGCCGTTGCCACCTTTTTTATTTTTTTTGATACTTCCAAAGGTTGTAAAAATGCTCCAAATGCTACCAAACTCTTTGGGAACCCTTAGATACCTTCATGCATCACTTTGGATTGAAAACTGTATTTTTGAAGTGCCTACAATTGAAGCTAAAATTTCACATCTTCACTATGTAAAATTTACTAAGTGCGATCCCCTCCTACGGGAGGTGCGAACCCAAGACCGTCTCCAAAAAATATCCACCTGACTTAAAGCAAAGCTTAACTAGAGAGGTTATGAGGTAAGAAATGCACCCCCTGCAGATCCCCCGGAGGATACAACCAAAGCAAGGGTTCACCTTGAGAACCTACATGACTCCTTGAACAAAAGGAGAAGGGAACTAGACACCGAAATCAAAAGCCTTCGAAGCAAGATGGTCACTACATCTAGCGGACACAGAGGTGATGACGAGTTCGACTATGAGTTGCCCTTTGTAAGTGAAATCTAGGTTGAGAAACTCCCCCACCAACTTCAAGGAGCATCGCATTACTTCGTACGAGGGCACTACAGGCCCTAAGTAACACTTAGACACCTTCATTGACTTGATGAAGTTAAGGGGGGTCAACAATAGAATGAGGTGCCATTGTTTCGCCATTACACTGAAAGGAGCTGCATACAAGTGGTTCAAGAGGTTAAGGTCAGGAACCATCAGGTCATGGTAGCAGTTTTTTGGCGAATTTCTTTAGTAGCACCACATTTTCTGTGATTATTTTATGTCGAGTACCAGTCTCGCAAACATAAAACAAGGCAAAAGTCAAAGCTTGAAGAGTTATATCCATAGATTCAATATGGAATCGACTAAGGTGGGAAGTTCAACTAAATCAGAGCTCAAGATGTTGGGAATAGTGCCCTTAAAGCAATTGTAGTTGACAAATGTTATAAATGAAATAAATAATTCAATATCTTGGTTTGTAGGTGCATTTCTGTAGAGTCCAAGAACTTTACTTAGCTAATTGTTTAGTAGTATTATAGTATGTTTAGTATTATCTTTGTTACTATGGATTTTTGGTTCAGACCGGGAATTATTTGGACACTCATAGTAGTACTTGTAGATTTTCTAAGTTTAACCTATAGTTTAAGAATATTAAGTATAACCTAAGGTTTGATTATATGACTGATAATTAAGGATTATATTTATTATAATATAAGGTTTAGATATCAACCAATAGGATTTTAAGCACATGTTATGAATGGGTAATTAAGGATTAAGTATTTTTGAGGATTAAATTAAATAAGGGTAAAGTTTGAATGTTATAGGGTCAGTCAGCAGCTTTGAATACGTTGAGGGCTTAGTCAAGGCTGTTTACTCCATTCAAACATAGCTAAAAATGTGTAATTTCGTATTTAAATATTCAGCGTATGCTGATATATCGCAGCTATAGGGGGCGATATATCGCAGCACGTAGATACGGAAAACACGAGACGATGCACAGTCGCCTCGGGCATACTGGCCCAGGCGATATATCGCCTACAGGGGGCGATATATCGCCTCCTCCAGCATAAATTCAAACACTTTTGAATTCTTTTCCTTTCAGCCATTCAAACTTCTTCAAAAGTCCAGCATCTTTTTAACGAGTCTTCAGCCTCTGCTGAATGATTATTCAAATTATTTTCACCTAAATAACCATTATTTTTATTCAAGTAAAATCAAGATACTTTCATTCCCAAACTCTATAAATAGGACCTAGTACCCAGCCATTATTCACCTTTTGCTCTAAGTTCAGAAGCTGCTAGTGTTAAGTAAGTGTGAGAGTGTAAACACCTGGTTTGGGAAAATCATAAGCTTAAACATCATAAGCTTATCAAACACTTTGGGAAGTGAGGTTCTATAGTATTTCGGTTGTGGTGTAATTTGATCTTACAAGTCTTTGAGGTAACCAAAACTCTAGTTCATTTGTTTTAAGTTATTTTCCCTTCTCTTAATCTTCTACTCAGTCTCCTAACCCCATTTTATTTTGGTTAGGAAATCTAAGCTCTTGAGCACATAAGTTTTGGTAAGTGTAACTTTCAATGGTTTAGTCTTTCCATCCCTTTCATTTCATCTCTTTTCTTCTTTAGACTCACTCTTTTTAATGGTTATTAGGAGTGTTCCAAAAAGTCCCAACTCAGTCCACATATCCCGGTAACTTTGGTAAGGAAAATAGGCTAGAATCTATATGTTTATGTTTATGTTATTTTATGTGTTATGTTATGAAACATGCTATGAATTATGTTATGAATATGTATGTTTGTAGGCTTGGGCTTATGCCCTATTTGACTAACAAGACCCCAAAAAGGTTATGGGCATATGCCCACTTAGCTAGTGGGACCCCACTAATCTCATGGGCATAAGCTTGTTTAGTCTATGGGACCCCAAGTAATAATGGCCATTATAATAAGTGTATGTATTATGTGTTATGATATGTCTTTACGTTTATTATGAAGTTTATGTTTATGACTGTGTTAGATTTTCCTTGCTGGGCATTAGGCTCATTCCTTTCTGTTTTATGTGTAGGAAAATAAGCTTTAGAGGCGGTAAGATTCGTGACGCTTAGAGGATGTGTATCAATGGTGAATGGAGTCAAGGGGCCAAGCGTTATTCGATTCAAGGATGTAGTCTTGTTTATGTTTTTTATGGTTTTAAATGTATTTTCCGCATTTTCTATGTAACTCTTTTTACTTTAAGTTATTTTTGTTTTAAAGACAATGGGTACCCATATCCTGCTTATTTTTATGAAAGTAACCTTTGTTTCTACAAGTTTATAATAAATTATGGTATTTTCGCAAATGTATGTTTTAGTAAGAATTTGTATGTATAGTTCGATAATGGTCCAAGAGTCTAGATTAGTGGGTCATTACAATTTCATACCTGTAGGAGATCCTCAAGTCATACGTAGGTTCTCACCCTCCCAAGATACCTTGTTCCTATGAGCTTCAAGTGTTGAAATCCTTATATGTTATCATGGATGGCACGCTTCCTCATTCCCACCATTTATGACTTCATACTAAATCGTTGTGGGGTCTTCTCTAACCTCCTCGAATGCATGATCAAGAGGTCCTTAACTCTACATCTTGTAAGACCCACAGGGGAGGATGTGCCCCATTTGTGGCGCTTATCTCAGGGAGGGAGATAAGGCCTCTTCAACGAGGCTGATGATGTATGTGATGAGACATGGTTCCTTGTGCGCACACTAGGGGTGACAGACGTAGGCATGAAATGAAGGGCCCGCGGGGCTTTGGCTTCGTGAGGTGCGAGGTGGCATGGTACCCATGTGTAAGATGAGGGTGTCACGAGGCACAAAAAGAAGGGCTCGCGGGGGCAATGACTTTGAGAAGCGTGAGACAGCTTGGTGCCCATGCGCAAGAAGAGGGTCTCGCAAGGCGGGGGTCTCACTGAGTGTGCGATATAGAATGGTTCCCATGCACGAGACGAGGGTCTCACAAGGCACGAAAGCAAGGGTCTGTGAAGGTATGGCTTTGCAAGGCATGAGGCGGCATGCTGCCCATGTGCTAGACGAGGGTCTCGCAAGGCACGAAAGGAATGGATCATGGGGGCTATGTCTTTGTGAGGCCCGAGGGGACATGGTGCGGTGAGGGTCTCGCTGAGTGCGCGGTGTGGGCATGCCCAGGATCTTGCAACGACGCAACAAAGTTTGTGAGGAGCAAAGGTTTCACCATTTGATCCATGATCTCTCGAGACTACCTTGGGAGTGTGTCATGTTTTTTGGCATCCACAGATGTTAAGATAGTTTTTATGAATGACTATCTTGATGAAATGATTTATATGTCTAAACTTGAAGGGTTCATGGTAAAAGGTCAAGAGAAAAAAGTTTGCAAGCTTCTTAGGTCAATTTATGGACTTAAACAAGCTTCTAGATCTTGGATTCTGAGATTTGATGACACAATAAAAATGTATGGTTTTGAACAAAACGTTGTTGAGCCTTGTGTCTACAAACAAATCAAAGATGGCATCATGGTATTCCTGGTTCTTTACATTGATGGCATCGTACTGATTGGTAATTACGTGGGAACATTGACAAAATTAAAGAAATGGCTAGCCGAGCAATTCCAAATGAAAGATTTGGGAGATGTAAACTATGTTCCAGGCATAAAGATCCTTCAGGACTGTCAGAACAAAGTTTTGGCTCTGTCTTAAGCTACTTATATAGATAAGGTACTAGAGAGATTCGGTATGCAAAATTCAAAGATGGGTGATATGCCAACCCATCATGGAATTATCCTTTTTAAAGAACAATGTCCTAAAACACCTCAAAAGGAAGAGGATAAGACACAGTATCCCTACGCCTCTGCGGTAGGCAATCTAATGTAGGCTATGATGTGTACAAGACATGACATTTGTTATGCAGTAGGGATAGTCAGTCATTATTGTTGACGGTGAGAACTCGTCAACTAAGTTAAGTTGGAAAAATTATCAAATCAAGATCGCTAATTGGAAAGCTGTAAAAACAAAAACTCAAGAACAATGATGGAACAATAAGGGAGAATTCAGTCTTTCATTCACACTCAAAACTCTGCTACAGTAAAATTTCCAACCCCCTTTCAGGTAGTCTTAGAGTTCATTTTATAGTAGGCTCTAATGGCCTTAGGTACATAGTGGTCCAGGGGACCAAGTGGTACATACGTACTGTGTCAGGGGAGTGGCTTCAGAGGTCGTGGTTGTACAACCTGTACAGGAGCAGGTGTCAGGAGGATGTCTCCACTACTTGTCTGTACCCATGTCTGAAGCGTGGTGGCAGGCGTAGTGGCGCAGGAGATAGTGGTGTCGGCTCTGACCTATGGCCGTAGACGTACGGACCATGATCCTTACCCCAGCAGTCTCACTGGCACTGGTATCCGTACTTAGTACTTGGTCGTACAAATATATCCCATTCGACTCGTACTGGATCTCCTAAGCATAGGGATCTCGAAGTGTAAGGAATGGGACCCTTGGTGTGAGGTGGAGATCTTGGTTCCTTGGTATGGGATATCCGAAGCCTCCTGAGGTCACTCACGAGTCTGAGCGATAGGCATGTGGCCCTGGCAGATGTCTAAGGATGTGTGGCGAGACGCCCTCCTTGCGACCCCCTTGAGGGCGTGGCTCCCTAGCTATTCACAAGGTCGAGTGCGTTGTGGATGTGGCCCTCATGAGGCCAGGGGCGCCGAGACTCGCGAGGCCACTTGGGAGGCGTGGCCCAGGCATCTCGCGAGGCCACTTGTGTGGCGTGGCCGAGACGTCTTGCAAGGCCACTTGAGGGGTGTGGCCTAGGCATCTCGCGAGGCCACTTGGGTGGCGTGGCCGAGACATCTTGCGAGGCCACTTGGGAGGCGTGGTCTAGGCATCTCGCGAGGCCACTTGGGTGGCGTGGCCTAGAAATCTCGCGAGGCCCCTTGGGTGGCGTGGTCTAGACATCTCGAGAGGCCACTTGAGAGGTGTGGCCTAGGCATCTCGCGAGGCCACTTGGGAGGCGTGGCCTAGGCATCTCGTGAGGCCACTTGGGTGGCGTGGTCTAGACATCTCGCGAGGCCACTTGGGTGGCGTGGTCTAGGCATCTCGCGAGGCCACTTGGGTGGCGTGGCCTAGACATCTCGCGAGGCCACTTGGGTGGCGTGGCCTAGACGTCTTGCGAGGCCACTTGAGAGGTGTGGCCTAGGCATCTCGCGAGGCCACTTGGGTGGCGTGGCCGAGACATCTTGCGAGGCCACTTGGGAGGCGTGGTCTAGGCATCTCGCGAGGCCACTTGGGTGGCGTGGCCTAGACATCTCGCGAGGCCACTTGGGTGGCGTGGCCTAGACATCTTGCGAGGCCACTTGAGAGGTGTGGCCTAGGCATCTCGCGAGGCCACTTGGGAGGTGTGGCCTAGGCATCTCGCGAGGCCACTTGGGTGTTGTGGCGTAGACATCTCGCGAGGCCACTTGGGTGGCGTGGTCTAGGCATCTCGTGAGGCAACTTTGGTGGCATGGCCTAGACATCTCGCGAGGCCACTTGGGAGGCGTGGCCTAGGCATCTCACGAGGCCACTTGGGTGGCGTGGCCTAGGCATCTCGCGAGGCCACTTGGGTGGCGTGGCCGAGGCATCTCGCGAGGCCACTTGGGTGGCGTTGCCTAGGCATCTCGCGAGGCCACTTGGG
The DNA here is from genome assembly GCF_963169125.1 of Humulus lupulus. Classification (NCBI taxonomy): domain Eukaryota; kingdom Viridiplantae; phylum Streptophyta; class Magnoliopsida; order Rosales; family Cannabaceae; genus Humulus; species Humulus lupulus. The sequence goes on along the minus strand of NC_084800.1, from coordinate 150,253,678 downwards.
AGGCGTGGTCTAAGCATCTCGCGAGGCCACTTGGGAGGTGTGGTCTAGGCATCTCGTGAGGCCATGGGGCCGAGGACATAGGCAAGGCCGTGTGGCGAGGCCATGGGGCCGAGTGCGTGGGCGAGATGGGTCTCGCGAGGCTACTGAGCCTTGGCACTTATGCCTTGCCAACGTGGGCCACTTGGCATCGGCTCCACGAGAATCGAACCCAGACTTGTGTTGTGATGGCGTGATGGCTTCCCGAGACGACGGTGGCCTAGGGGCCTTGCCTCGGCCTCATACTTTCTATTGATGAGATTATGAGCGTCAACACTTGCCCCCCAGTCTAGGAGAGTACCTTTAGGTGCTTTTGTAGACTATTCACCTTGATTCCTATAAATAGGCCCTCATGCATGGCTTGATATTCTCACATTACTCCCTTGGCTTAGTGGTGCATAGACCCTTATTCCTTTCAAGAGGTAAGGGGTTCAATCCCCCACAACCTCACTTTCACCATAGTTCCTTTCATTTGTTTTGCATATTTTTTCACTTCAATTTTTTTTTATATGAACTAATTTCTTGGTGTGTATATTTTATGACTAACACACATTTCTGGTTAATTCTTGCAGAAGCGCATTTTCGACGCTTTGGTGCTTTTTGCTCCCCGACCTTCTTTGGACCCCGACTTCGTTCTTTTAATCGCTTAAGGTATATTTTCATTCCTTTTCCCTTTTATTTATTTATTAATTTTTTTTATCGGGTCCAAACTAGCAGTACTTGGGATGGGGTACATCAGTTTGAGCTTGTAGTGAGTTTGACCATATGCACGCCCCTCCTCTTTGTTGTTGTTTTTTTTTTACCCTGTAGTAGGCCATTTTAGGGCGTTTGCATCTAGAGGTATTAAGCCTATTCCTTTGTGTTTTGTAGCCTTCCCCTCATTCATACGTGAGCCCCTTTTTGCTGTTGGGACGCGGTTTCATGGCCAGTGACGGCCCGTCCAACATACCCCCAAGGGCTGAGTTTATTGACCTATGCTCAGACTCAAAGTCCCCTGAGGGCAACCCTCACCAGGACTATGATTCTTTAAGACAAGCCCGCATCCGCCACCTTGAGTGCATGCCCGAACTTAGACGTAAAATTTGGGTGGTGGAGAGCGAAATTGACTCGATGTCGAGAGGGGATGGAAGACCTTCACCCCTGGGCCTTAGTGACCATATAGCGCGTCTTAGGACGACCCTTTTTGAATTGCGGTGGGAGTTATAATTTATGGAGGGACACATTCCGCCAAAACCTCCTACTCCCTCTTCGCCTGATGACAGTCATGGGGCTGCTAGCTCCTCTCCCCAGCCCCTAGTCTCAGTTTATCCTAGCTTAGTGCTTCCGCCATCGCTCCCTCGATGGAAAACTCTTGCTAGGAAGAAAAAATGGAGGGTTAAGTGTTCTGCCCCTTCCTCACATATTTCTTTTATTTTGCAGATATGTCGAAAGCACGCAGACAGGTGTTCGCCCAGGAAGAGGACGACGCCCCCCTACTGGCGTCCAGTCTATTGTCACACGTGTCTCCAAACAAATTGAAGGAAATCGTGAAGCACTACCGGGCTCCTCTAGAATACGCCCTGCATGCTCCTTAGGAGGCCTGCCGGGCCGACCGCCCTGAGAAGGGCTTTGTGGCTTTGAGTGAGCAGATTTTGAAGGCGGGTGGCACCATTCCTCTGCATCCGTTCTTCGTGGCGGTTCTCAACTATTTTGATTTAGCCCCTCTTCAACTATCGCCCAACAGTTGGTTGACTTTAAGTTGCCTCTTCATTTGGTTCAAGGATAACGTCCAACGCGCCCCGACGGCGCAGGAGGTGCACTCCTTGTATAACCTTATGGGAGTGCCCAAGTCCAAGGGCTTCTACTACCTGCAGAAGGCCAACAGTGAGCTTCCCTTAATAGAGGGCTCGGTGTCCAACACAGGGCCTTGGAAACAAGACTTTTTCTGGGTAGAGGGGCCTCTCTCGGTTCGTGAAGGCTTTTTCGCCGGCCCTAGTAAGTATCCCGGTCTTTCTCTTTTTCTTATTAGAACTTACTGTTTTGCTCTCTTGCTTGTACTGACATTGGCGTGGTTCTTGTAGGGAAATTTGCTGATCCCTCGGTCATTGGGCCAGAGGCGGAGGCCATAGCCAAACTCCTTGCTGCAGACTCCGCCCTGAAGAAGGCAGCAGTCCTATTTACTGTGGTGAATCTCAACCGCCACCAATTGTGCCCGGTTTCTAACCCCAAGTTCTTGTGGTCAGTTACTAGGTCTAAGAAGGCTATGGCTATGCCGGCTGGGCCTTCCCTACATGATGGTGAGGCTGAAGTGGAGATGGAAGATGTTCCCCTCGAATGTGGGGGGTCTCATCAGCGCCCCCTGTCCCCCGGAGGATGCCCTCCTTACGATTCCCATGACCAGGACATGGCCTGTCAATCTCCCGACCCGCAGGCCGCAGCGGGATGTTATGCTCCTTCTGGCCTTGATTGCAATGACGCCATCCCTCAGGTCCCTCATGATATTGGCTTGCCGGATGCTGATTATGTCAACCTCGCGGAGCCCCCTTCTAATGCACCAGGGTTCCAGTTTTCCCCTTCCCTGCGCCTCCTCCTGCTTCGGCGAGTGGATCATCCGTTCCTGTCCAACCAGATGTTCCTAACATGGAGGCGGAGCCTTGGGTGACTAGGATGGCCTCCTCCTATGCCTAGTGTTTCATTCAGATTGCCTCGGACCTCCCTACCTCCGACTGGAGAGGTCTAGAGAATGTGACCCAACCAGATCTTGGGGAAATCCTAAGGCGTGCCGCGGCCTGGGTGAGGTCTTGCACCTTGTGTTGATTAATATTATGTATAGGTGTACGTGTGTTTTCCTTTCTGTTACTTATTGCTGACGCCATTGACTTTCTTGTGTGGGTCTACATCGTGTCTCTTCGGCATGCTGACTCGTCCGGCGTCCTCTCTGCATCTACTGCTGAGAGGGACGGCCTCATGGCCCAGGTCCAGGAGCTCGAAAATGAGCTTAGTGCAACCAAGGTCCAATTGTCAAAGGCCCGGACTAAGTATGCCAAGTTGGACTCGAAGAGGGAGAAGCTGAAGGCCAAGATCAAGGAGCTAAAGGGCAAGGCTAGATGCTTGGAGCGCGAGCTCCGGGGGGCCAAGGCCACTGCGACCGCGTCACAGGAGAGGGTTTCTCAACTGGAGACTGAAGTTGAGGCCCTTAGGGCTGAACTACAGTCGGCTCAGGAGAAGGTCGCTTCCTTGGAGGCGGAGAAGGCTTCCTGGGAGGCGGCAAGAGCTTCCTGGGAGGCGGCGAGGGCTTCTTTGGAGGTGGAGAGGGTCATAACCGAGCCCAAGTCTATAGACCGTGCTCTTTACAATGTGTGGAAGTAGGATCCCAACTTCGACTTCTCCTCTTTTGGCAAACAGGCCGTAGCCCGAGCGGCCTGGTGGAGTGCCCACTACGGGAGACCTTGAAATAGTCTCGCTCCTTTTTTGTTTTCTTTTTTTTTTTGTAACATCATTACCAGTGCTACTTTTCTGTTAGTAACTCTTGTACTATCCCGAGAACTCTTTTTTTTTTTTTAATGTATAAATACATATGTTGCTGTTTATCTCTTGTTCTATTGCATTCGAGGCCCTTTTAAGCCCGTGTGTTGGGGTTTAGTTTGTTCCCCTCTTTTATCTATCAGGCTGGACCCTGTGAAAGGGTTCGCTGGGACCTCTTTTGGTGCCTCTTGGTTGCTTTTATAAGGATATTTTGACCCCTTGGGTCTTAGTTATCCTTTTAGGTTTTTCTTGCGCGCGCTTATTATTTCTTTGCGAGAAGCGTCCTTCTCGTCGTTATTCATAGTACTATTTTTGCAAGGGTCTCTTTTGGGATCCTTTTTGGCTAGGCGGCTTGGCGGCCGCTCTAGACTTATTATTGTCATCACCATATAATGGCTAGACTTATTATTGGCTAGACGGCTTTGTGGCCGCTCTAGAATTATTATCATCGATATCATATATTTTTTTTGTGAGTCTCTAAGGCCTCCTTGATATTCACACGGGTAGCTAGTCCTTGTGATCTCAGGAGATGCCTTGTAAAGACTTCGCTTAAGGCCCTGATATAGGGGGTCCCCCTGGGATCCCTGTTGAAGGGTCCTTTTGGGGGTCCTCCTGATGGAGGGTCCTTTTCGAGGATTCTCTTGGTAAAGGGTCTCCCTTAGGAGTTAGGAAGGCAAGGGGTCCTTTTTAGGATCCTCCGTTAGAGGGTCCCTTTTTAGGAGTTAGGAGGGCAAGGGGTCCTTTTCGGGATCCTCCGTTAGAGGGTCCCTTTCAGGGGCTCTTTTGCTGGCTGCATGTTCTTGCCCCCTGTCCTGCCCACCAAGTGCTTGGTGAAATTTATTTCGGCAGGCACTTTGGCTGATGCTTGTGCAGCGAAGAAAGTAAACACAGGAAGTAGCAAACGATTTCATTCATAGAACGCGGTTTACATCTAACTTTGAAAATAAAAAGGAGAGGTTACATCTAACTTGGAGGCTACCTAGGGCAGCCTCTTTGATTCTTACTAAAATAACGAAGAACAAGCTAAACATAGGTTCTTTCGGCATTAAGAGCCGAAGCCTTGCTGGTAGCACTTCTCGAAAGGCTCCGTAGCCTGTCCCATCTTGTGCATATCTAACTTGTGTGAGTCGCTCCTGCATGCACAGCCGTCATCATTGACATGGAGGGTTTGGTGGCTGCGCGGAGGGACATGTTATAGCATTCCCTCGCTTCCTTTTGCTCCCCTTTCACACATGCTACTCCCCCAGGGGTAGGGAATTTCATGGCTAGGTGATACACAGAAGTTATCGCCTTCAATTCTCTCAGGGAGGGTCTCCCTAATACCGCATTGAAGGCTGAGGTGCAATCTACCACGACGAAGTTAGCCATTATGGTGGTTTGCCTGGGTTGCTCTCACAAAGGGCGACTCATGGTCGAAATCCTCCTCAAAGGCCTGGCCGCCTGATGTGGTGACGATCTTGCTCCGCAAGCTCCTCATCTCCGTGTCTAGGTCCTGCCTCCTCTTGCTGAGAGTGTCCCTTAAAGCGGACGGGCCGAGATCCGCCTTTCCCTTGCCTTCTCGAGGCGCCACAGGGGGCGTGGTCCCTTTTCCCGCCTTCTTCTTATTGAGCTCCTCCCGCAAGTCTGAGGGTGCTCTTTTGGAGGTGACCTCATCCTCATGGCGAGGGGCAGTGTTGGTCCTCGGCGTTGGCTTTGGGGCCTGCTTAGGCGGTTCGGGGTGAACGCGTTGCTTCGCGCGGGGGGTGTTACTAGTTGAATGTCGGGTTCTCCCATCTACTACAGGTACCGTGGTCTCCACCCCGTCCTTGCCCTTCTCCTTCCTCTTAGGCAAGGTTACGCTGGACTTACCCTGCAGCAGGCCGTTAAGGACCTCTTGCATGTTTTCTAAGGTTGTTTCTAATCTTTGGTTCTTGTGGTGGAGCTCACGTATCTCCTCTTCGTAAAACCGGGATTTCGAACTCGAGCTCACGGAGTGGACCCGGGGGTGCTTGTCAGGCCTACGGGCAGAAGGGCCCGGGTCTCGCCGGCCGGAGTTCGGTGCCTGCGGCGGTTTTGGAGGAGGGAACTCATCAGCGTTTACCGGTGGTGCTCTTGGTGGACTCCCTCCAGGTGGAGGGGCCGGCGATGAGGCCACCCTATCACCTCCGTGAACCTCAGGGTCTTTCGGGGGCTCCACGTCCCTAGGTGGAGGAGCGTCCTTCATGGAGGCCTTTAGCTGGACTCCATTCAGGTGAACTTCTACCTCCCGCGTCTCCCTCAGTCGCTTTGAGCATCTTGGCATCTTCTTCTTGTCGGAAACTGATACGAACCACGCCAACAAGTGTGACGAAACCCGACACCAAATATGGAACAGCCACCAAAAACATACGAGATTGGAATGGAACCGCGACCCAATGCTTAGCCAAGCACGAACCTTGGTATGAGGAAGACGCCACAAACGGGGATGGAATCCGTTTGATAAGTCAGGATGAACGCCACAAGGAATCTCCTTGATAAGTTCAAAAGTTTCTTCAAGAACTCAAGAAGAACTAAACTCACAATTTCATTCAACATAATCTGATTTTTCCAAATGTTTTGGCAGTCCTTATAAGGATGAAAATTACATGAAAACAAGACCCTTGGTCTTCCTAATGAAACCGAAAAATTAAGGACAAGCTTTTTGTCTTCCTCATGAAAACCGAAAAATAAAGACAAAAGGACTATTGGACTCACACAAGTCAAATGTTTGACTTATCACAAAATAAACAAAGACTAAAAAACGTGACTAAAAATAAAAAGACTCATTAAGCTCCTAAACTCAGTCAACTTTGATGAGTAAGACAAGTCTTTGTTCTCCTTCAATGTTGACCACGGTCTCCTCTTGTTTTAGGACTTTGTGGACTAGGCTGTTAAGTTCTTCCTTGAATCTCTTGGCTCGTGCCCTCGTCACTGGACCAACTGGAACTTGACTTGATACTTGGGTCTTGGTGTCCTCATTAGAAACAATGGTGGAACAGTAGCTTGAAACTAACGTTCCCACAGACGGCGCCAAACTGTTGACGGTGAGAACTCGTCAACTAAGTTAAGTTGGAAAAATTATCAAATCAAGATCGCTAATTGGAAAGCTTTAAAACAAAAACTCAAGAACAATGATGGAACAATAATGGAGAATTCAGTCTTTCATTCACACTCAAAACTCTGCTACAGTAAAATTTCCAACCCCCTTTCAGGTGGTCTTAGAGTTCATTTTATAGTAGGCTCTAATGGCCTTAGGTACATAGTGGTCCAGGGGACCAAGTGGTACATACGTACTGTGTCAGGGGAGTGGCTTCAGAGGTCGTGGTTGTACAACCTGTACAGGAGCAGGTGTCAGGAGGATGTCTCCACTACTTGTCTGTACCCATGTCTGAAGCGTGGTGGCAGGCGTAGTGGCGCATGAGATAGTGGTGTCGGCTCTGACCTATGGCCGTAGACGTACGGACCATGATCCTTACCCCAGCAGTCTCACTGGCACTGGTATCCGTACTTAGTACTTGGTCGTACAAATATATCCCATTCGACTCGTACTGGATCTCCTAAGCATAGGGATCTCGAAGTGTAAGGAATGGGACCCTTGGTGTGAGGTGGAGATCTTGGTTCCTTGGTATGGGATATCCGAAGCCTCCTGAGGTCACTCACGAGTCTGAGCGATAGGCATGTGGCCCTGGCAGATGTCTAAGGATGTGTGGCGAGACGCTCTCCTTGCGACCCCCTTGAGGGCGTGGCTCCCTAGCTATTCACAAGGTCGAGTGTGTTATGGATGTGGCCCTCATGAGGCCAGGGGCGCCGAGACTCGCGAGGCCACTTGGGAGGCGTGGCCCAGGCATCTCGCGAGGCCACTTGTGTGGCGTGGCCGAGACGTCTTGCAAGGCCACTTGAGGGGTGTGGCCTAGGCATCTCGCGAGGCCACTTGGGTGGCGTGGCCGAGACATCTTGCGAGGCCACTTGGGAGGCGTGGTCTAGGCATCTCGCGAGGCCACTTGGGTGGCGTGGCCTAGAAATCTCGCGAGGCCCCTTGGGTGGCGTGGCCTAGACATCTTGCGAGGCCACTTGAGAGGTGTGGCCTAGGCATCTCGCGAGGCCACTTGGGTGGCGTGGCCTAGACATCTTGCGAGGCCACTTGAGAGGTGTGGCCTAGGCATCTCGTGAGGCCACTTGGGTGGCGTGGCCGAGACATCTTGCGAGGCCACTTGGGAGGCGTGGTCTAGGCATCTCACGAGGCCACTTGGGTGGCGTGGCCTAGACATCTCGCGAGGCCACTTGGGTGGCGTGGCGTAGACTTCTCGCGAGGCCACTTGAGAGGTGTGGCCTAGGCATCTCGCGAGGGCACTTGGGAGGCGTGGCCTAGGCATCTCGCGAGGCCACTTGGGTGGCGTGGCGTAGACATCTCGCGAGGCCACTTGGGTGGCGTGGTCTAGGCATCTCGCGAGGCCACTTGGATGGCGTGGCCTAGACATCTTGCGAGGCCACTTGGGTGGCGTGGCCTAGACATCTCGCGAGGCCACTTGGGAGGCGTGGCCTAGGCATCTCGCGAGGCCACTTCGGTGGCGTGGCCGAGGCATCTCGCGAGGCCACTTGGGTGGCGTGGCCTAGGCATCTCGCGAGGCCACTTGGGAGGCGTGGTCTAAGCATCTCGCGAGGCCACTTGGGAGGCGTGGTCTAGGCATTTCGCGAGGCCATGGGGCCAAGGGCATATGCGAGGCCGTGGGGCCGAGTGCGTGGGCGAGATGGGTCTCGCGAGGCTACTGAGCCTTGGCACTTATGCCTTGCCAACGTGGGCCACTTGGCATCGACTCCACGAGAACCGAACCCAGACTTGTGTTGTGATGGCGTGATGGCTTCCCGAGACGACGGTGGCCTAGGGGCCTTCCCTCGGCCTCATACTTTCTATTGATGAGATTATGAGCGTCAACAATTATCAATCCAATCATAGCTTGAGTCATTGGATTGTAGTAAAGAATATTCTCAAGTATCTTCAGAAAACTAGAGAATGTATGCTTGTGATAACTCTACAAAATAGAGTTATTTTACCACTTTTTATGTGCTAATTATTGCTTAATTCTTGAGTTTTTAAGTAATTTATTAAGTTTTTAAGTAATTTTAAATTTATTAGTCTTATCATGATTTTATATACTTTTGTGTGTTTTTATAGTTATTTTGTGGTAAAATTTTGTAGTTAATTATTTGAATTATTATTGTTAAGTTAGTGGTAAAAAAATGTTGTATTATTGAAGTTAAATATAAAATATAAATTAAGTTATAATTAATATTTTCAAAGAATTAAATTGATTTATTTTATAATTGAAAATATTGTATTATGATATATTTTATATTTATTTTGTAGGGAATTTATGCTCTTGAAAAGAAAGAAAATAAAAGAAAAAGTGTGGCATTTTCAAGAAAGAAAAGAAGAAAAGTGGCAAATGGCCAATGCCACCAATCCTCCATTCAGCCAAGGCCTAATTCGCTAGGCCCATGCCAAGCCTCTTGCGCCAGCTGTCAGCTCCTCAACTCACCCAACACACGCCTGGCTTCTTCAGCAGGCATCTCCTTCCAGCCGTACGCGCCTGAAGCATGTTGTCCCAGCCCGAAGACCCCAGCCAACCGCCTCTGCCTAGCCAAACTCAACAGCTTCAATAGCTGCTTCATGACCCACAGATCCAGCCCAGGCCCGCCTGGCCATTTCCCAGCAGCACCAAAAGCACCCAGCCTGCTTCCCTGCCACAAAGCAGCCTCCTTTTCCCATTTTTGAGCCCAACAAACCAAATTGTCCCTTTGTCTCAAAATACCACTTTTTACCCCACTTTCTACACATTTTACCCCAAAACATCATTATTACACCCTATATTTTACCCCTATTTACCATATTATAATTAATTAAATTAATTTAATCAATTTAATTAATTTAAATTGATTATTTTAATACCTCATTTTGGCTATAAATATGGAGTTTTGAAGACCATTTAGGGTGTCCATTTTTGGGGGAGGTTACTATACCATAATTTCTACACATTCAAAACCTCTTAATTCTCTTCATCTTCTTCTTCTTTTTGGTTATTTTCTATGTATTTTTAGAGGAAAAATTTGGGGGTTCATCCTCCAAATTTTCCTATTTATGTTGTAATTTTTAGTTTGTATTTGCTATTCTAGTTATGAGTTTCTAATCTTTTTAAGATTATTAAGGTGATGATGAAATAATTTGTAACTAGATAGTATTTATTTTGTAGGTTGATTTCCCATTTTGTGCAACAAAGTTTATGGAATTTTCTTCTTCAAATATCTTTTCATCTTAAATATCATGTATTTTGGATTGTTAGCAATATTTAAACTTTGTTCTTCATTAGTGCAAATACATAATATTCTATGTGTAAGATGTGTCATTAAATTGTACACATCCATGCTTAGAACAAAAATATTATGTTTTGCCTTATAAATAATGTTCATTGATTTATTTGTTATTTCATTAGATTGATTTACACTAAATGCTTTGAAATTATAATTTTGAAAAGCGAAGAAAAATCTTATCATTTTAGAAGTAATTTGTGCTTAAAATTATAAATCTATTTGGAAAATGATAGTTTGATTTATTTTAACTATCACTAAAACTTGGGGATCAATATTTTTATAAATATTATTGAACTTATATTTTGTGGATTCTAATCCTTAATAATCTTATTTTACTATCTTGATTTTTACTTTTAATTTATGTTTATATATTTGTCTTTAATATCTTTATTATTGTATTTTATTTTATTTTTATTATACAAAAATTCTCATCAATCTTTGGAACTAGGTTAGAATTTATTAATTTTGGTTTAAAATAGTTTTCTTTTCGATTTTAGACAACTCCTTTGGGTTCGACATCCTTGCTTACACGATCACTATTCTATATGAACGATTCTTGCGCTTGCGATTTATAAATATTTTAAACATACCCGTTTTGGGTCCAACAACTTGTATATTCAGATGGTGACTTGAACCCCACTGAATACACTGATTATGATTTTCAATCAGACAGAGATAGTTGGAAATTGACTTATGGATCAGAGTTCACACTTGGTGGAGGAGGTGTGGTCTGGTGCAGTATTAAACAAACCAGTATCGCAGATTCTACCATGGAAGCCGAGTACATAGCAGCTTGTGAAGCAGTTAAGGAGGCTTTGTGGCTAAAGAATTTCTATTTTGTGACAACAGTGGGGAAGTTGTTAACTCGAAGGAACCGAGAAGTCACACGAGGGGATAGCATTTTGAAAGGAAATATCACTTGATCAGGGATATTGTTCACAGAGGAGATGTAGCAGTTATGAAGATCGGTTTGAAACATAACCTTGCCGATCCTTTTACTAAGACTTTTTCTACCAAGTCTTTCAAAGATCATGTTAGCAATATGGGTTTGATGGAGATGCCTCATTTGCTTTAGGGCAAGTGGGAGATTTTTGGGACTAGTGCCCTTTGAAGCATATATTTTGAACAATGTTTTATGAAATAAATTATTGAAATGAATTTTTGCATACATTGTTTTTTTATTATTATTAGAATAATATTATATGAATATCAGAATATTCCCAAATTTGTTATTGTGACTACAATCTTGTATTGGTACGAGAGGATTAAGATTGTAGGGAACGAATTTAAACACTTCGCAGTAAAGCAAAGTTATATGGAATCTTTGGATTAAATATTGTAAGTAGCATTCACTAGTCACTAGTATTATGCATACATGTAATCTAGATTCGGGTTATCTTAGTGGAGGTACTTTGTATAAAGTGGCTATACATGAACATGACTCGATATGTTATTAACACTTAATAATCTCGTTTACTTTATAAGTATTAATTAAACATATCAATAAAAGGATCATAGAAAAATTGATCTTAATCCTGAAGTTATTATGAACTCTTGTTTATGTCATATGAGCTCTTTGATTCACTCGTTACGGTTTGTTAGAATGATTAGGCTGATGTAAATGGTTTGGGACATTATACAAATATGGACTCTATACCTTTCCGAGAGGAATTGAATAATGGTTCTCTTAAGGGTTGGCTTTTGGAACTGAAAGGTTATCGAGCTCAAATTGATAAATCAATTTATGAATCAACCTTCACTAGTAAAGTTAATGGTACTTAAGGGAACAAGATATAATTAAAGAGGTGAAACTGTAGAGTCTCAGAATGTTTACTTAGTTAGCTAGTTAGTAGTAGTTTTAGTAATTTAGATTTCGTGGATTTTGGTTCAAACCGGGACTTAGTTGGAAACTCCTAGCAATAGTTATGGATTTTATAAGTTTAACCTATAGTTTAAGAATATTAATTATAACATAAGGTTTGATTAATATTGCTGGTAATAAATATGATATTTATTATAACCTAAGGTTTAAATAGAGCCAATAGGAATATGACACTTGTCATAAGCATGATTATTAAGGAATTAAGAATTTTAATGATTAAATAAAGAAGTAGTAGCCTTAGCACCTACCAGAAACTGTTAGGGTCGTATTTTGACTCAATCAAAGTAGTTATCCCATTCAAATTATGCTATAGGGGATTTTAATTTCGAACGCATACAGTGAAAACTGATTACATGATTTGTTAGTTCATATATATATATTTGTTGATACTCTCCCTACTTATTTATATTTTCCCTTTTTCTTTAATTGTCTAATTTTATATTTGTCTGTCACTTTTGCAAAAGTTGCCCTTTATTATATGGTACTCACTTCTAATCTAATTTTAGTCTCTTAAAGATGTCATTACAAAAGGATATTCATGCATATACAAACATGGGGTATATACAAATAAATTTATTTCCATACATATACAATGTAGTTATAATTGATATAGAGGAAAATAAAAGTTCAGAAGACAATGCTCTTGAAAGAAACGACACATTCATGAGATTGTGGCATGTCTTTAATCATCAGTTACCCATCCAACTTTTTGTTACCCAGAAGTGATAGAAGGTTAGATAACTCTTTTCCATTAGGGGTATGGGGAAAGAAATGAAAGCAAGAAAACAATAACAATTTAATTGGGGATGAGATTCGAGTAATGTACCAAAATTTGTTGAGGTTGTTCCTCTAATTTAGAGATCACTTATACTTTTTGCTATTTTTCTGTGTTTCTGTTTCCTCTGATTTTCCTCGTTATGTCTTCTGATACAGAAAAGAAAAGAGATAAATAAATAAAAATAAGCACATTATCTATTAAAAAATTTCTAACATTGATTTCACACCATAATTGAAAAAAGGGCTTGATCTAGATAATTTCATATTTTCACAAAATTAGCTGAAACTGTGAGCTAGAATAAAAGTTTGAAGACAAGAATATTAGAATTTGTGAGGCATCTTTGTAATACGAAGATGCTTGTATATGCTTGGACCATAAAAAGACAAGATGAAAATCTTATCACGTCTAGAACAAATGTATCTATAAATATGGTAGCAATAGTGAGTATGAGCAAAAGAGAAAGAAGCCATGGCAAGTTGTAAGCTAAAATTTGGATAAGAGAATAAGCAAATTTTGTTTTCAAATTATTGGCCCTATTCAAATATTCTAAAGAATTTGCACCTAGAAATAATCACAAGATTCTGAGAACAGCAGCAGCATACTATGCGTATAAACTCCACTTCGTAATAAACATTTATCTAAAAGAATTTAGTGAATCGAGTTTAAATTAGTAATAACAATGTATCAATGCATCATCCACATGTTGGATTCTCAATAGGGAGGTACTAATGAATGTGATAACACATACAGACACACAAGTTCATGACCCTACATAATATGATGTTTTAAACACATATGCTAGTATATTCAGTCTAACTTAATAATGCATAATTGATTACAGAAATTAAGAATTTCATTACCTGCGTTTGTTCCAGCAAAGATTCCATACCAAAGATCATTTGTGATAAAAGATGTTGCCCTCTCCACAGCTCCCAAATATACCCCAGGTCCAAGGCTTGGTGGTAAAGGATGAAACATTTTCTGGTTTGGATAATCTAAATCAACAGCCACATGTCGATTAGTGAGGAAACCAACCTGTCGATTTCCAGTTCGGCTTCTAACAATAGCACCCAAGGTTCCATAAGTCTCTTGGCTTGCAACCTAGACAATGTTATCCAAAAAGTCAGAAGCGAATGACGTGGAAAGCATTAATTACACATGGATGACACCTGGAAGAATGCATGCTCGACTATCGACCACGAAAGCACCCTGTATCAGGCGATCAGTTTTTCATACGACCAGCCTGGTCGTATGCACTTTATACGCGGAAAAGATCTTGGGCAGTTATGGTAGAATTCGAGATTCTCTCCCATGATTTCCTGAGTATCCGATTATTTAGGAAATAATATCTGTAACAAATCAATGTAACCCTTCCCTGAGCTTATAAATAGAAGGAGAGGGCTCAGGGAAGGGGATCGGGCTCTATTTTCTCTTTTCAAACTTCTAAATCGTTTGTGACTAGAAACTATATTGTATTTGTTCTTCAGAGACTAGTGAAACTCATTGAACCCGAGTTCTTTGATCACTCCTTTGAATCTCAATATAATAACAATTCAAGTGGACGTAGGTCATTACCAGACCCTGGGGCCGAACCACTATAAACTCTTGTGTTCTTATTCTTTTCGTCATTACGTTCTTTTCAAGGCATTCATACACGTCAAGCAAATTGTGACTCCGTGTCAGTTGCCCAAATCTAGGGTCAATATTCTGGTGCTTTCATTGAGAGCATGATTTATCATTGTTGAGAAAACTGATGGCGAAAACTGCAAGGAAAGCTGGACAGGCGGCCGCCGCTGCACCATCAAATCCACCTTCTCCTCCTCCTGCAAGCGTGGCTGAGGATGAGCCACATTTGGATTATGAGGAGGAAGAAATGGATGACGCAACGCTGAAGATTACCCTGGGGGCGTTGGAGGAAGAGTTGGCTAATCTTAGAGCCAGTCAAGAGACTGTTGCCGAAGTTATGGCGCGGCAGCAGCAGGAGATTGAACGGCAGCGCGCAGAGTTAAGCGAAAGGCAGGCGAAGATGGATCGTCGCCAAAGCGAGGCCATGGTAGCCCTACAGGCAGCCTTGCTCCTGGCTAGAAATCAGGCCGCACCTGTCTCGCAGCCTAACCAGCTTGCAAATGGGCTACCTCAAAGGGGTCCTAATCCTAGCCCACCAATCTAGCCATCGAGTCCGCAAAGGCCCGAGCAGCCTCAGGCGCCCCATGACGATGTCGCGCTGGACCCTAAGGCACAGCCACCATCCCAGGCTGGTCGTGGTAATCCCCCTCAGCAGAGGCAAAATAGGACTGAGCATCAGCCTCAAAGTCCTAGACGCCATAGGGGTGATGAGCCAAACCTACCAAACAGAGGTCAGAATCCTCCTGGTAACAGAAGGAACTCAGAGTTAGGTTCTGCGGTCCGGGGTCCCCCACGGCATGATAATGCACGGGGACACAACGACCAGCGCAGTCCACCCTCTAACGCTCGGGATGTGTCAGCCAGGGATGGAAATCGAGGAAACAGTCGATCCCACCACAGCCAATCGAGGTTCAGAGATGGCCATGGGTATAATGAGGCCGACTCAGGCAAGGGAAATGCTGGTAGGAGGAATGAAGAAAGAGGTAGAGGCAGGAGCCAGGTACCTCAAAATGACCAACCCAATAGACGGGATGCTGGGGGGCAGCCCAGGAAAAATAATGTCTTCAACCGGCTCGGGGGTAGTGTGCAGCGGAGAAGAGACGAGGATTTGAGAGACGGACTCAACGATCGCCGCGAGCGGCATGGCGAGAACGTCCCCCCAGCAACAGAGGCTACTGCGATTCCTGCCGCTGTACAGGCCCAAATAGATGTCCTCAACCAGGCAGTGCAACAGCTGGTCGAGGGACAGATATCTTATATCGACCACGATAGGAGGAAAGGCACTCCTTTTGTACAGAGGATAGCTAATGCAGAACTCCAAGCAAATTCAAAATGCCTACACTTCCAAACTTTGACGGGTAGGGAGATCCAGTATCTCATGTCAATAAGTTTGAAATACAAATGGACATTCAGAAAGTGTCCGAAGACGCTCGGTGCAGGATCTTCCCTGCAACACTTTCTGAGGCCGCGTAGGAGTGGTTTTTTAAGTTCCCTCCTGCAAGCATAGTTTCCTGGGAAATGTTCGTAAGGGAGTTTTACGGACAGTTCTATGCAGGTCGTGTGCATCCGACCGAAGCAAACCAGCTGGTGGAAATTCGCCAGCAGGATGGAGAATCAGTGAAGGACTACATCCAGCGCTTTATGCGAGCAGCAGCTAGAGCAAAAATGGTGGGGGAGGAAGGCAAAATGATGGCCATAACCGCAGGGGTTAGGCGTCGCTCCCCCCTCTGGAAAAGCCTCCGAAAGGAAGGAGTTAGAACTACCCAGGAATTCTTGGACTGGGCTGATCGTTACATCAAGCTCGAAGATGCCATTGCCGATGATGGAAAGCCTTCCGGCAAGGATAAGAAAGCGGCCGAGCCCGCCAAAGCTGCCTATGGGTCCAAACCTAATGGCAACGGGAACGGCAACGACAATGGCAAGAATGGTGGAAAACGGCCACACAATGAGCCTTCCACCTCCGAAAATAAACGAGCCAAGGGTAACCGTTATGAACCTCGGTTCACTAACAACACTGCCCTCATTGAGTCTCGGGGAGAGGTTTATCAGGCCACAAGTTCTAGTGCGCCTTATAAAAAACCTGGCCCCATTCGAAAGGATATTTCGAAGAGGGACACTACCAAGTTCTGTCGTTTCCATAACGACTACGAACATGACACCAACGAATGCAACCAGCTGAAAGACGAAATCGAGTTCCTTATTAGACAAGGACACTTGAGAAGATATGTACGGGCGTCGAGAAATTCCTAATGAGAAGCTCTGGGTAGCAACGAGCAGGCGCCCACACGCCAACGCTCGCCACCCTAACAGCCTGCCCCCATGATTGGCACATTATTGACCATTTGTGGAGGCCCGCACCTCGCGGGAAATAGCGGAAAGGCCAGGGAACGATATGCTCGGACCCTGCGCCACGACCAGGACATCGAGATGATGACTGTGGAGGACCGCGCGCCAAAAAAGGCTCGATCAGAAGAGGGCGAAATAACCTTCTCTGATGGCGATGCCCAACACGTCCGATTCCCACATTCCGATTCGCTGGTCGTGGATATCCAGATGGCTAACATGATGGTAAAAAGAGTGCTGGTCGATACAGGAAGTTCGGTGAATATCCTGTATAAGTCTTCGCTGGAACGCATGAAGTTGTTCGTTAAGGACCTGGAGCCCTGCAACAAAATGATATACGGCTTCTCTAGAGAAGGACTCGCCCTCGCCGGGTTGATCAGACTACCAGTGACGACAGGTATAGCGCCTGCTACCAGGACATTACTCGCTACTTTTGTGGTAGTCGATTGTCCTTCGGCGTACAATGCCGTCATTGGGAGGCCTATACTGGTTGATCTACGGGCCGTCATCTCTATGTGGCACTTAGCCATGAAGTTCCCAATGGACGCAGGGGTAGGACACGTGTTGGGGAACCAGAGGGAAGCCAGGGAGTGCTACAACGCCTCAATCACAAAGGCGAAAAGGGGAACGCCAAAGAGCCCTACCTCAGATAGGTTGCAGAAGGCAGTTGATACACAAGCCCAATCTGGTGATGAAGTCACCACATAGGGTGTTGCCCAAAGTGAGGATAGAGACTTAGATCCTCTCTTTGGGGATTTTGAAGAGAACGTTGGACCCGTCGAGGACCTGGAAGAGGTCCAACTCGATGAAAAAGACCCGACCAAAGTTGTGAAATTCGGGAAAAACCTAGAGCCCGCCACGAAGCACGCACTGGTGGAATTTTTGCGGAAGAACCAGGAGGTTTTTTCCTGGTCGCACAAAGACATGGCTGGGATAGATCCTGCAGTTATCAGCCATGTCCTAAATATAGACAAGACTTTTCCACCCGTGCAACAAAAGAGAAGGCTGCTCGATAAGGATAGATTGAGAGCCTTAAAGGAAGAAGTTGAAAGATTAAAGGAGAATGGGTTCATCAGGGTGGCATTTTATCCATCATGGGTCTCCAATCTAGTGATGGTTCCCAAGCCTAACGGCAAATGGCGAACCTGCGTGGATTTTACGGACCTTAATAAAGCCTGCCCAAAAGACTGCTTCCCACTCCCAAGAATCGTCCAGCTAGTCGATGCTACTGCAGGACATGAGATCCTCTCTCGTTCGTGGATGCATATTCGGGCTACAACCAGATCAGCATGCATCCCCCTAACGAGGATCACACCAGCTTTCGGACCGATACGGGCTTATATTGTTATAGAGTAATGCCCTTCAGACTGAAAAACGCAGGTGCGACTTACCAGCGGCTAGTCAACCACATGTTTAAAGAGCTGATCGGGGTAAACATGGAGGTATACGTAGACGACATGCTGGTAAAGTCTAAGAAGGCAGAAGGACATATAAAGGATTTACAAGAGTGCTTTGATGTATTGAACAAGTACCACATGAAGTTAAATCCCCTCAAATGTTCCTTCGAAGTTGGATCAGGGAAGTTTTTGGGGTTCATTGTAAATTCAAGAGGAATCAAGGCCAACCCCGACAAGATAAAAGCCCTGATCGACATGAAATCGCCAGAAAGGATCAAAGATGTACAAAGTTTAACTGGGAGAAATGCAGCCCTAAGTAGATTTATTTCGAAGTCAACAGACAAATGCGTCGTCTTCTTCAATCTACTTAGGGGAAATAAGAAGTTTGAATGGATAGGAGACTGCGAGCAAGCTTTTCAGGCCTTGAAAAGTCATATGGAACAGCCTCCCATCTTATCAAAGCCAATCGAAGGAGAAACTTTGTTTATTTACTTGGCGATTACAGAAGTTGCTGCGAGCGCGGTGCTAGTACGAGAAGAAGAAGGCATACAGAAAGCGGTCCACTATGTAAGCAAAAGGCTGATTGGGGCAGAGCTGAGATATCCACCCATTGAAAGGTTAGCATATTGCCTAATCCTGGCCTCTAGGAAGTTGCTCCCTTACTTGCAAGCCAATCCTATCACAGTTTTAACTAACCAGCCCCTACGGCAAGTCCTCCAAAAACCAGAGGCGGCTGGGCGATTAATAAATGGGCAGTCGAACTAGGGCAGTTCGATATAACTTATTCACCGCGAGCAGCAGTAAAGGGACAAGTATTGGCCGATATTATTGCAGAGTTCACAGAACTCCCAAACAGCGAGCAGTGCGGATCGCCTAGTGCGCCTGAGCCTCAAGAGAAAGCTCCTTCGTGGAAGTTATTTACGGATGGGTCGTCCAACGAATCCCACGCGGGAGCGGGAGTGATATTGATAACGCCAGAGGGGCATCGATTTCACTGCACTATTAGGTTCGACTTTGCCGCGTCAAATAATGAAGCCGAATATGAAGCACTCCTCGCTGGATTGAGAATGGCGAAAGACATGAGCATAAAGACGCTTGATATTTACAGTGACTCACAGCTGGTCGTGAACCAAGTTCTAGGAGAATATCAAGCGCGAGGTTTAAAAATGGTGGCCTACTTGAATAAAACAAAAGATCTGCTAGCCCAGTTCACGAAGCACACCCTCCAGCAAATACCGCGAGATCAAAATTCAAACGCAGATGCCTTAGCCAAACTCGCAAGCACGAAAGATGCTGACACTTTGAACATCGTGCCAGTAGAAAGATTGAGTGAGCCAAGCATACAGGCGGTTGAAGCCAGTATGGAAATTCGAATGAAGGATACGTGGATGGCACCTTACTTGGAGTATCTGACAAACGGTGTGCTACCAACAGATAGAAACAAAGCCAGAACTCTACAGAGGCAAGCTGCTAGATATATACTGGTCGATGGTGTTATGTACCGAAGAGGATATTCAATGCCACTACTCAGATGCGTTACACCAGAAAAAGCTAAGGAACTCATGAAAGAGGTGCATGAAGGCTTCTGTGGGGATCACGCTGGGGGGTAGAGTTTGGCAAAAAAGATTCTGAGGCAAGGCTACTTCTGGCCAACCATGAACGAGGATTCAATGGAGTTTGTACGAAGATGCGATAAGTGTCAAAGGTTCTCCAAGATTCCACGAACAACTCCAAATGAATTGAAACAGATGCAAAGTCCGTGGCCTTTTGCGGTGTGGGGGATAGATTTGATTGGGTCCCTACCCACAGGAAAGGGTGGAGTAAAATACGCCGTTGAGGTAGTCGACTACTTCACCAAATGGGCCGAAGCTGAACCACTCGCTACCATAACGACCAAGAAAGTTCTTGACTTTGTCATCAAGAACATTGTTTGTCGATATGGTTTGCCCAGAAAGATAGTTTCAGACAACGGAACCTAGTTTGACAGCGATTTATTTACCGACTTCTGCAAAAGACACGGAATTATTAAAAGCTTCTCTTCAGTTGCGCATCCCCAAGCAAACGAGCAGGTCGAGGCCGTGAATAAAAATCTTAAGGATACACTAAAGAAGAGGCTCAAAGAAACCAAAGGAGCATGGCCGGAACAGCTGCCTGAAGTCCTCTGGTCGCATAGAACGTCTCACCGAACAGCGACAGGTCACACCCCATTTTCCCTGGCCTACGGATATGAGGCTATGTTACTTGTCGAGTTAGATCCCCCCTCACATCGACGCTTAACATACGACCAGGACCAGAACAACCAACTAATGATGGAGTCCCTAGACTCAATTGACGGGATACGGGAGAAGGCCCAACTCCGAGTTGCTGCATACTAGCAAAAAGTTGCCCGGTACTTTAACTCCAAAGTTAAAGAAAGAAAATTCAATGTCGGTGACTTGGTGCTACGACGAGTTTTCTTAAACACCCGCGACCCCACTGCTGGAGTACTCGGACCTAATTGGGAAGGACCTTACCAGATTCAAGAAGTCCTTCTTCCGGGCACCTACAAACTTGCACGCCTAAATGGAGATCTCGTTCCATGTTATTGGAATGGAGAACACCTGCGCAAGTATTATCAGTGAACAGTCCTTTTTAAAGAAGTGGCTTGTATACAACTTTTCTTTTTACAAGTTTAGCAAAGAGGGTTAGCCACGTTGTATGGCTAATCGCTCGTATATGTAAGATTCTATTTTAGAATCACTCGTAAAGACATGTTTGGTCCATTTTTAATACGAGAATATAATGGACTGCGCACAGCCAGTCATTCTTGCCAACTTTTGTGAATTCATTTTTACAAGTATTTGTTCATTACGTGTGTTGTTTTGCTGTATTACAAGTATTGAATTTCGTATCGAGCAGAAATGTTCAAACAGGTCGTGGTTAAGGCAAGTGACCAAGGACCTAAAGCTCCTCGATCACTTGGGGGGCATACAAGGCACATCGATAGCAAAGCATACCATGAGGTATGTAAACACATGAACAAAATAAGTGAAAGCATGCTACAGTACTTAGAGTATTTTTCAAAATTTATGATTTTGTTAAATCAAACCAAAGTACTATGCTAAGTTCGGTCATGCGAACAGGTATTATAATAGAAATATTATAATATCATTAAGGCAACCATTTACACCGCGAGAATTAGTGCTCGGATGTAAATATGAAATTAAAAGGAAAATCCGTACGTCGCGAGCAGTACTGCTCGGATGTAATTGTTCAAACATAAGTAAAATTAGCTGCCCATGCAGCAATAAAAGGAAATTGTCTTTACAGAAAGGCCTGTGGGCCGGAAAAATTGTGAAAGATAAAAATATAAGTTATTTGGAGCAGGAACATTCTTGTCAGCTGGAGGATCATCTTTGGCACCAGCAGCAGGGGTATGGGCCTTGGCCTTCTTTTCCTCCTCAAACCGAGCAGTGCATTCCGCCATTAATGACTGTTGCAAGTTCTCAGCTAAGTAGTCGATTTTGGCCCCCTAGTTATGTTTGCAGAAATCATAAAAGCTTAGGAAGGTGGCTTCCTTATACTTCTCCAAATTTTTGGCACCATCCTCCTCGAGCTCTTGAATGCGCTCCTCAAGTTCCTTGACCCGCTTCCCGAGCCTCGTTACCTCATCTCTGCTGGCAGTCAGATCAAGATTCAACTGCTTACACTCTCGGGTATTAAGGACAACACTCTCCCTCCATTTTTTCCGCTCCTCGTTGGCTTTTTCTCGGGCATCTTCACTCTCCTGAAGCTCTTGAGTAAGAGTGGATTGCTCCTTGCATAACTGCTCGTTTAGCTTAGACAACTCCTTGTTCTCCCCAAGCAGCTTGCTGTTTTCCTCGAGCAGCTTGGCTTTCTCATCCTTAAGCACTTGCTTAGCCTGGGCAAGCATGGAGTCAAAGTTCTTCTCTCGAGAGACCATTGCCCCAGCTCGGTGCCAGCTAGCAGTCAAGGACAAAAACCCCTGAAGGAAAAATTGGTTAAGTAAGGAAGTTTAGCGTGAAGGATAAAGCAATATGAGACAACTTACACTGGCTATCTTGATCAACCCTCTGTTGATGATGTCGTGGATATCCATTGTCGCAGTGTCATTGATGGCGACCTAGGAGCGCTTATGCTTGGAGAGCCGATATATCCTCTCCCTGGCCATGCCAACTACATGGCTGGGCAGGGAGCCTTCGGACAAGTAATCCATGGCCTCTTTGTCTACGACCTTCGAGGAGGACTAAGGATCAGCAGGAGAGGGAGTTTGCTTCTCGGGAGCAGGCGGATGTGTTAAGTTATCTTTGGAGGGAGCGTCTGTGGAAGCATTTTCTGTTCGAGTTTTCTTCGCTAGGGTCTTGCTACTTTCCCCTCGGACCCTTTTTCCGTCCTTCGGGACAGAAGCTTTGGCAGCAGCTTGATAGTGTGCAAAGAAGTCCCCTGAATTCATGCCTGCGCAAAGGATAACATTCAAACAATAAGTTTAAAGGATCACAAAGAAACAAAAGTTAGAATGTAAGAGTTGCAAAAGTAAGGTACCCGAGCTATGCCTACTAGTCATAACATTATCTACAGAACTATCTAGTTCCTGGAAGAAATCTGAATTTAAAGAAGGAGCATTCCTAAAGTTGTCGTCCCCGTCAAATAGATGGACGGGAATGGGCAAGTTATTTAAAAACAAGAATTGTGTACTGTGTACATTCGATGAGTCGTCAGACTGTTCGTCAGGCTCAATAGCCTTTTGTTTCCCCTTGTCCTTGGGGACCGACGGTTCTGCTGCTCGATGGGTAGCAGCAGGCTCCCTGATAGTAACCCCAGTTGGCCTCCTCCTAGGAGGTGATTGAGGCTGCTGCTCGGGACCCTGCTCGCGTCCCCCTGCATGAACACCACCCGCCGCAGGTTCACTGGTCGTAGGTGGAGAGCCTTTAAGGCCAGCCAGCGTAAGGTTAGCCTCGGTGATCAAATTTTTTACACTCTTAGCAACATTGGACATACCCGCTAAGAGTGCTGCCCTTGACTCCATTCCTGGAGTGGGGGTCGGGCGCAACCATGGACCTAGAATATAGTGGAACAGTAGAATGTTACGACAAGAAAAAGTTAAAGGGCAGGAACTACTGGTTTAAGGCTCGTTATTTTCCTTACCTCCTCGGGTGAACGCCAAGTTATCCGCAGCAATATTAGGTGTGAGGAAGTACTCCAAGTGATACTTCCCTGCATTAGAGATATGGGTGGTCTCGGACAGGAAGGTGCGTCCGGTCTCTTGATGGCAAAAATGAAAAATCCCCGTATCGTCTTGGTTAGGGTTGGATTTGAGGTCAAATAAATAATTGACCTCGTGAGGGGAGGGGGTTGGCCATTTCTGGATTTTGTAAAGGATGTAAAGTGCACTCAGCATCCTGTATCCGTTTGTGGTAATCTGGAAAGAGGCCACCTTGAAGTAATTAACCACCCCTTGAAAAAATGAATGCAAAGGCAGGGTGGCACCCGCCTCAAGGTGGTATCTCGACCAGGCGCTATAAGCCCCACCTGGAAGGTTGGCTCGTTGGTCGACAGTAGGTCTGACTAGGGTCACCCCCGTCAGATTGTACTTGGTTAAATAATTGGAGACCATTCGAATGGTCACCATGCTCGGAGCTACCACGTGCCACTCGACAGTCATCTGGTTGGCATGGCGAGGTCGGGCACGTGCCTGAACTTCGGTCTCAGGAGGAAATTATCCTCGACCACTGGTTGAGGGAGCGTCAGCAGGAGGCTGACTTTGAGGAGGGTCGCGTCTTTTTCTGGCCTTGGTTTTTGTTCTGGCCATTTTTTGGGCAGGAGCTGGTGGAGGATTTGGTTTAGGGCGTGAAAATGGGATTTCTGGAATCAATGTGGATGGATTCTCTTCGACTTTGAGCAGCTGGGCTAGGAGTTCGTCTTCGATAGGTCTCTCTCCCCCCCAAGGGTCTTGCATATGAACTGCAAACAGACAATGGAGGAGATCAGACACAATCCGCGAAGTAGTGTGGGGAAGCTGGGATAACGTTGCTCGTGCCTAAGTAGCCAGCAGCATCCTAATCCTACGCTGACTTCAACGTGGATAAATTGAATCAGAAAAGGAAAGAAATTTTTTTTCTAAAAAGAACCTTTTTCAACTCCTAAAGGGCGGAAAAATTTCAGTTTTTCTTTCGTCTAGCCTAAAGGTTGAAACTTTCAACAACCTAACGTCCCAAATCAGAAAATCTACCTATCAAAATCCTAAATAGACCCATACCGGGTGTAAAGACGCACTTTTACAGAATATAGGGTGTCTCCTATCATAAACCCTAAAAGCCCTATTCAAGAACGCAACACATCAGAGTAGAAAAATAGAAGGCATGGCGTAACACATATAAAAAAGGAACAGAGTTCTTACCTGGGCGAGAAGATGATTCGGAGGAAGGTAAAAGCTTGAATCGGAAGACCTGCAACACAACGTCGGACTGGTTTTTGAAGCTCTGAACACTGGTGCGGGTTCTTGAAGACTTTAGCAAAGTTGATGAATAAAAATTTTCTTGAAGGAGAAGGAAGATCTACTTATAAAAAGCAAAGGGCCAACCAAAAGGCAGTAATCATCGTTTCTCATTTTCAAGACGTGGGGAAGTGGACAAGCCGTCAAAATTACCTTTTTGGAAACTGAAAAGGCTTGATTAGACATAATTATGTCACGGTTTACAAGAATGCACGGGGGTTCTGACAGACGTCGTGGGGATATGAACAGTTGTTCCCTTAAGTTTCTTCGTTACTTGTTGCAACAAACAAACTTGGGGGGAAAATGTTATCCAAAAAGTTAGAAGCGAATGACGTGGCAAGCATTAATTACACATGGCTGACACCTGGATGAATGCATGCTCGATTATCGACCAGGAAAGCACCCTGTATCAGGCGATCAGTTTTTCATACGACTAGCCTGGTCGTATGCACTTTATACGCGGAAAAGATCTTGGGCAGTTATGGTAGAATCCGAGATTCTCTCCCATGATTTCCTGAGTATCCGATTATTTAGGAAATAATATCTTTAATAAATCAATGTAACCCTTCCCTGAGCTTATAAATAGAAGGAGAGGGCTCAGGGAAGGGGATCGGGCTCTATTTTCTCTTTTTAGACTTCTAAATCGTTTGTGACTAGAAACTATATTGTATTTGTTCTTTAGAGACTAGTGAAACTCATTGAACCCGAGTTCTTTGATCACTCCTTTGAATCTCAATCTAATAACAATTCAAGTGGACGTAGGTCATTACCAGATCCTGGGGCCGAACCACTATAAACTCTTGTGTTCTTATTCTTTTCGTCATTACGTTCTTTTCAACGCATTCATACACGTCAAGAAAATTGTGACTCCGTGTCAGTTGCCCAAATCTAGGGTCAATAGACAGGAATGAAGCAATTAGGCAATAAAAGAATTAAAATTTTATTTGAACGGTTTATGGCATGTATAGGGAGGATAAAATAACTCAGTTTCAAGAATTCATGATACGTCAAAATGAATATTCAATTTCTAAAATAACATATGTCCATCAATATCAGTATAATCCAATCATTACATCCATGGTGAGTTTAATCAAACCAACCTGCAGTGTTTGACACAGGCAAATATAATACAGAGAATATGACCCATCAATAATAACTTTATTTATCAATTCTAGATCAGTGAAGCTTGTTTGAGGGAGACTAAAAGAAACACCGTCAACAATAAAACTTGTTCTCAAGAACATATTAGCAACTGAACATATCATAAGACATCCGAAACCCAATGAAAAGTCATTGACATTTTTTTCTTCTTTATTTTAAGAAGCAGTAAAATATTATCATACATAAGAAAAAGGTATAAAGAGATAAAGAAAGATGTCTTCTTAGGTACAACAAGAAATCCACTCGCTAAAGAAATCAGAAAAATAAAAATCCTT
This sequence comes from Humulus lupulus, assembly GCF_963169125.1. Classification (NCBI taxonomy): domain Eukaryota; kingdom Viridiplantae; phylum Streptophyta; class Magnoliopsida; order Rosales; family Cannabaceae; genus Humulus; species Humulus lupulus. Next base: position 150,227,820 of record NC_084800.1, on the reverse strand, counting down.
TGAGCTCTTTACACCAAAAAGCCAGATGAGAAGTGATTGACCTAATATATCCAAAAAGACTCCAATTTTTTAATTCAAGCCCATAGAAAAGTAGGCCATAACATATATTGAGTTACATAATAACTGAACGTGTGAAAACTTTGGTTTAATTTTTTATAAGAAAAAAGAAAGCAAGACATATGTCTTTGTTGTAAATAAGCTTCCTTTTCCCAACTCTTTGGTATCGTTGATTCATCCCCAAAAAATAGATGATAAAAAAATAGTTCTTTTGTTGGTTCTATATGACCACGCCATTGAATTGAAAGGACCAACAAAACAAAACCTCTAAGAAATTATCAATTACAGATTGATCTAACTTGACAATACTATATTTACCATGGATTGACATAAGAACCAATTAGTAACACATCTACGTTTGGGAAATCTTATAGAAGGAAAGGACATATGATGACGGAGTGGCTTCTTTTAACATTGTACTTTATTGACCTGTGACCAATGTAAAAGCTTAATCAACACATATTGTAATTTTTAGCTGAGAACAGATCTCAAATCTAGAAAGCCAAATGAGAATTGTAAAACGACAAATGACAAAACAATCCCATTGCCTAACAAAATCAACTGTGAAGCAATAGTATAGAGGGCCATGCCCACACATTGTAAAATCTATCAAAGGCTACGAACATACAAATAAAGCAATCAATCAGCCTGTGGAAGAACCAGAAAGAAGTTGCTAAGTTTCACTAACCAAAACGATCTTCAAGCAATGACATAACCACTAATAAATAGGTCATAGTCTACAACATCAATAAAAAAATGTTCACAAGGTTTAACATGGGACAAATGTAAAAGATAACTTAAGGAAATATATAAGGAAATAATTAAATTCCTTGTAAAACCATAAGGAATAACAGAATTTATGGTCATTGTTGTACTTTGAACTGAATAATAGAATCACTGTTGTTCTGGCCATTTTATGGACATTATGGTCAGAAAGGAACAAGAGATTTTTTGAAGATTGTATTGAGTTCATATAGGATCAAATCAAGTTTTTGGTAGTAGTTTGGGCAAGACAAACTTCAGACTTTAAACGCATTGTTTTCTGACTTGGGAATCAAAGACTGTTCTGTACTTTCCATTAGATTTTGGTGATTTTGGTGATTATGGGGATTATTTGACAGAATTGTCACGACTTTTATTAATTTTTAGATAATGATACAATATCTTTATTTAATAAAAAAAAATACCAAAATAAAAACTGTAAAGAATATGAAAGTGATCAGAAAATCATTACTGATTTTAGTCCTTATTTTCTAAGATACATTTCCACAAAACAAAGGAATGCATAATCTTTAGATTGGAGAGGAATCTCAGCCAGGAAATGAAAATACTGCTCTGGTATCTAGCAAAGTAGAGGAAAAATAAACATACTTAATTCTTTAAATTTAGAGCCTTAAAAGTAATAGGGATCAACAACGAATAATCCCACAAAATCCTCAAAATTTGACTTTATCCCAGAGAACTCTTCTTTCTCATACAATCTCCATTAAATAAAAAGGCTCTTCATTGTTTCAATCCATAGACAAACAAGATCCAAAACAAACACCATCCATCACGAAATTCATTAAGTAGAACTCTAAGAATGGATAAATCCTACCCAAAAATGCTGATACAACATTAAGATCTTAGCAACCTAAATATGTAAAATGCAAACAGGAATTTTTTTCTAACTCAATATGATGTGGTTTCAATTAGTTTTGCATCAAGAAATAATAATAGGAAAAAAGAAAGATGATTTATATGTAAAAATTGGCCTATAAAACAAATTCAGTTCACTCATATAAAGCCTTACAATTTTATTCAATCAAGTTCTTCACAATCACATGTCTTGAAAAGATAAAAGAAAAAGGACTAAACCAAGGAAATGCATACTGGTTGCTCATGCATACTGGTCTCAGCATCAAGCTAAGCAATAAGGCAAGCAGCAGAGCGGTACGCTGAAGATTACAGACTCTCCAATAGACAGAAATGGTGTGGAAGGTAGTCATTCATCTTGATGTAAAGGTAAAGGAATCTAAAGCAAGAAAATAATATTGACAGAAACAGGGGAAATAAAACAAATGTACAAATCACCAAACTTTGTAATATTCTCACGCTCACTTTATTCATTGACAACTTCATTGCAATAGAGATTGGCCTTTGTAAATGATTTGTTGGAATAAGATGATTCTAACAAGAACTTAATTTGTCTTTTTGTAGATTTAATTGATTCATTTCCACAAATTTGTGATGTAGAAATTTGAAAGGACAGTAATGTAGCTCTTGTATTGTCTTTAATTCGTCTTTTTTTCCTCTTCTTTTTCTCTTAATATAATTGTCGTGATGATTTAGCTAATGAAAAGAAAATTACCCTTTTATGATTTAAAGAAAAGCAAAGTTTTTATTACTGATACATGTTTGTGGTTAGGTTTTTATTATGTTCAAAAATTCAAAGAAAGCGTAAATATTCCATGTAGAGAAAATGGTTAAAGAAAACAGCTCAAATAATAAAATAATTAAAAACCTTAAGCATGTGGCTGCCCCAATATTATAAGATTACAAATTCTTGGTAATGATTTAATTCCAATAAACGAATCGTGATCCTGATCTGTTTTCATTGGCCCTAATGATACAAAGTATTAGGTGATACTTATTATAGTAATATGTGTACATACTTGCTGATTTTTAATTGAGAGACTAAAAAAATAATTGAAATAATTTATGAATAGCACTTGAATAAATAAAAAAAAACAGAGTTCTTTCATCAATTTATTAACACTGTCACATACCTCCTTCAGAACAAGATATTAACTAACCCATATGCAGGAAACCATCTATAAGCATTGTGGTAGAAGAATCTGCATAACAGAAGCAAATATAGCATAAGAACACATAAGAATAAATCTATTAATTAACTAATACAACATGCAACAACCAATGCGATGATCAAAAACACATATTTTTATCGTTTTATTATTGAATTATATGTTAAATTTTCAAAACTCAAAACACAAAACACATCAAACCAAATTGAACAAACCCAAAAAAGAAATAAATATCTACTTCACAATCTCATACCCAAATTACGCGCAAAAAATGAATAGTTCCAAAACAATCTAAACAAACAAAGAAGAAAAAAAATTAATCTTGGTGTTGTCAAGACAACTCTCAGCTGTAATGACACCTTGAACACCCAAAAATAATTCCTACACAATATCAAGATCCTATAATGACACCTTACCACCAATAATAAACATTTATGCACTCCAACTCAGGAAAAACAATGAAACAAACAGCTGGTATGCACAGAAAAGAATTAAGAACAACAACTATTCAAACAAGTTCTTTAAAACTCAACAAGAACCAGCACTTCAATCTTTTATGTACACCCGCTCGATCAACAAGAACCATTCAACAAGAACCAGAGTGTATTCTCTTAATTAAAAATAATTCCAACAAAAAAAAATATATACTGACTATATTTAAAGTATTTTCTCCATATTAAATTGAATCTGAAAAAAAAAATTACCTCATAAACAATTGGAGGTCTGCCTAGTTTACCCCATGGTGGCCTTGTTCTTGCATCAGTGGGGTCGCCTGGTTCTTGCCGAGGCTGGGTGGGAAGGAGAGCAGCTCGACGTTATGGAGAGAAAGACAAGAGCTGAGTTCTTGTAGAGGCTGAGTTCTTGCAGAGGCTGAGTGAGAGAACGGATCGAGGGGGCTGAGTGTGAGAGAGAATAGATCGAGCGGGTGAGCGTGAGCGTGAGAGAAAAACGATTGAGAGGCTGAGTTTGAGTGAGATCCAGAGAAGCCAACTAGTAGAGACTAGAGAATTAAAAGATTAGGGGTTTTTCTTCTTTTGTTAATTTCATTTGGGGCTAAGTGGCTGTGTATTTCAATTTCAATTTTTTTTGATAAAGTTTCATTATTTTATTAGACTTATTAAACGTGTAATACACAATTAATTTATGTCACTCATTACTTTAAAAAAAAATTATATCACTTATCAAACATGTAAACTTTTTTTTTTCTCTTTTTAAAAAATAATCTTTTTTTTACAATATTAAATTTTTTTTATATAAATTATTTGTAGTTTCAAAAAAATAAGAAACATGCATGAGTAACATATCTTAATATTAGACATATAATGTTTTTATTTGATTTAAGTTTAAAGTATTATTAATATAATATAATTAATTAAAAGTATAATATTATATATAAAAAATTAACAACTAATTAAAGTATTAATAGATATGTCTAGACAATATTTTTTATAAATATTAAAATATATACGTGATCCAATAATATTAAGTATATTTAATATTAAGACCCTTTAAAAAACGCTTATTAGGATTTTTTTTTTCCCCTGGACTATTACTACTACCAAATCGTGCCTCCTGAATTTTTTGGCCTGTTAAAAATTCTCCCTGAACTATTCATGTTATTGAAATGTGGGACTTTCGTCAACTTTTGCTAACCAAATAGTGATATGGCGACACTGGAGTGCTGATGTGGATTGCTACGTGTATAATTTAAAAAATAGATAGGATTTTACCCCCAAACTATTACTGTTACCAAATTATGCCCCTCGAATTCTAAAATTTAAACAATATTTTGAAAATTAATTAGAAAATATAAAAAGCATTAAACTAAAAAACTATTTAAATTAAATTAAATCATACAAAATAAAAACTTAAGACAACACCAAAGTTGAATGTCGCAAGGGACCCATATGATCCCAGTCTGTCGACGATGTCACTACCCTCATTTTGACGCATGCCCAACACCCAAGCCAAATTTTTGTCACCATCAATTTTTTTTTTAATTTTAATGATTTTTTCCTTTTTTTAATATTCAAAAGATTGTTTAATTTTAAATTTTTAAAAATCAGGGGGCATAATTTGGTAATGGTAATAGTTCGGGGGGCAAGAATCATATTTATTATTTATATTATAGACGAAGCATTGACGTGGCAATACCACATCGGCCACCAAACTACCACATCACCATTCCATTAGCGAAATTGGACGGAAGTCCCACATTTTAGTATTGTGAATAATTCAGGGGGAATTTTTATCAAGTTAAAAAATTCGGGGGCACGATTTAGATTGGTAATAGTTCAGGGGAAAAAAATCCTAATAAGCCTTAAAAAAATAATAATAATAAGACAACGCACATGAGACAACAATTTGAGTAGAGCTGTCTTATTATGTTAAAAATAAACATGTGACGACATTCTTCTAAGAACTGTTGTCTAATGTAAGTTTTGTTGTGCATGGCACGACGGTTATAGAGAGTCAGTCGTCATATGTTTATTCTTAACATGAGAAGACATGTCTACTAAAAACGTCATCTCATGTGTGTCATCTAAGTACAGTTTTGTAGTAGTGGGAGAACAATCTAAGTTTTTCACAGAGAGAAATATATATCGTATTATTTTTCTCTATCCCTCAAAACTGTCTCAGACTTAATATTCAAAGATCTCATGTGTTAAGAATATCTTTTGAATTATAAATTTTTCTCTACCATTACTCTACGTGCGCACACACGTCTTGAGGTGTAGGGATACATCTTGGAAAATCTTAGTGTGAGTATTTTGAAGAACTTCTTTGGATTGGAAGTTCGTTGGAGATACAAAAAGATAGTGAGGATTCTTGATAGTTTTTCAAAAGGTAAATCTTCATCTTTTATTTCTCTATGATTAATGTATTGCATGTTAATGTATCCGATTATTTAAAGTTTGTTTAAATAATTTTTTTTTTGAAATCTCCCGACCCAACACCTTGTGCTTTCCGCTCGCACATGGTAAACCAGTTACCAACATAAACATCAGTCGATGACCTGACCAACGAAGCCCTCCTCCCATGAAGCCACATAGTTGTCGAAGCTGCAATCAATTCTCTTGTAACGTCTGCAATTTACAAATAAAACCATATGATAAATTCAAGCATTTAAAAATAATAAACGTTGCCCCTTTATTATAATAATGTAATGGGGTACCTAGTTTAAATCAAAATATACTTCAGTGTTTTTAATGAATAAAGCAAATGAAAAGTAAAGCAACATTTTTTAAGTTTTTTTATTAAGAGAAATAACTAAAATAAACTAAAGTCATGTGTGCCCTAGACCACCATCGTCTATATGACCCTCATTGATACGCACACTGCTGGTTGGGATCAACTCGTCACCCATCAGACTAAGGCTTTACCTGGTTTGATATGCACACATTTAAACATAAGGAGTGAGCTTCTAACTCTAATAAGGAAATGCTTATCACTTAACAAAACATTTACAAATACAAATCATATAATTACACATAATCACCAAGTCTATGAAAACTTCTCCTGGTCAACACTAAATCATATTTTACAACATATATAACAATAATACACATATTCTAATGTAAATAAATTACTATACTTAACCATGCAAGAAAATTCTACGAACTTATCTAAATTTCTATACTATTCAATTTCTTATTAACTATTAATGCGATTTCATACAATATAACGAAATAGTCAAGTAGAGGTAGATGTAACTATAGGTAACTACATATATGGCACATAAGCCAAAAATATTATCTCACTATGGTCCTTTTTTTGCACCTGCAACATTAGTAAAACAACATTTAAACTAACATAATCAATACTACCTAATTTCCTTACCTTGAAAGTGGAAATAGAAAGTGAGAATGACTGCAACTACAACTATTTATAAGCTTTGAGAAACCAACACGCTAAAAATATTCCTTAAAATCACTACCACATTGATACTAAAATTATAAAATTAGAACGTAACTAATAGTAACAAATTACTAACCAATATAACCATAATCAAAATGTACCTCAAACCTTGCAATAGAATCCTAGCCGAAACCTTAGTATACCAACACTCTTTGTACTTGTCCCTTGGATAGAAACTCCCTAAGGTTCAACCTAAGGTGAGTGTAGAAGGAGGATAGGGTTTTCAAAATTAGGAGTGCTTGAGATATTAGGGTTTCCAAATTATAGAGTGTAGGAGAGATGGCTAGGGTTTAAAAATTATTGAGAATGTTGGAGAGTGAGTAATTTTCGAATGGTATGAAAAATGAGAAGGTTAGGGTCCTATTTATAAGCTCTAATGTTAACCCTACCCCTAACATAACTTAACCATGACTAACAAAAATATTCCAACCACTTGAGATAATATGTCACATAAATCTATTTTAAGTAATAAATTAAATTATTAAATAATGACCACCTGAGAAAATATCGAATTCAGTTTGAAACATCCTGGCAAATATCTCAACTAGTTGTAGACTTTCCCTTTCTCTCTCCCTATCTCACGCAATAAACTTACTGCTAGTCATACAGATTTAATTATTTTCATAATAAATGAACATTTGTAGATCGGTTTAAATCCTGAGTGATCATGAACTCCTGTTTTTGTTTATTGGATCTTTTGATGCAATCGTTATGGTCTCTTGTTGTAATGAGGCTAGGGACTTTTGTTTTGGAGATTCAATATCATGAATGGCTGGCATTGTACCCAAAAATACGAGTTGAATTATTCAGCACGGGGTACAGTTGACAGTCAAGCAGACAAAGGGAATCCATCAGACATCTCATGTCATCTTGAGTGATTAGCTCAGGTATCCTCAGCAGGTTACCATAGTCAGAAAGTATCCAGATCGATTTACAGGCTAGGGGCGTAGTTAATATTACCACTACACCAAAATACCCTATTTGTGTTGACTAACGGTGTTGACAGAGAATTAGCATTTGTGGCAGTTGAGCGCTGCCACAAATGAAAGGGTTTTTGGGTCAGGTATAATGCTAACGGTGTTAGTGTGGACCATTTGAGTCAGTTAGGCATTGTCACTATAACGACATCGTTAGCGTTAGTATCGAACTGGCGCTAATGTGACATTAGCGTCAGTGGACCACTAACGCTAATGCCCCTGCCGAGTATAACAACGCCCTTCATCCCAGAGATGCTCATTTGCCCTAAAACTTTATGAATGTTTTCTATGCGAAAGCGACTCTTTTGCATTTTCTTAACACATTTTGGTAAGTTTTTCTTCATTTCTTTTCAAATTTAAGGTTAAATTGATGATTTATATATGTGTACGAACCTTATATATAATTTTTTTTTTGTAGATTTTTTATTTTTGAAGATTATTGTTTGAAAACTCGAAAACTTTCTTAGTATTTTGGGGTTTGCTACTTCAATAACCCACATTACTCAATTACCACAAGTAAGTGCAATTTTATTATTTTTTATGAATTAAATTTAATTTTTGTGATTTTTTTTATGAAATATCTATATTTCAGATTTTTAAATTTTTGGTTAGTTTTATATTGATGATTATGTAATTGTTTCAGGTTTAATCTTTGCATATTAATATTTTATTATAATTTATTTCTTTTTTGTTAACCTTTTCAATTTTTTTATTAAATTTAATTTTGAGTTTTATTATGTAAAGGTTTATATAGATTGATTTATATATTTTCTATAAGTTCCACTTTATTAATTATTTAGTAGATTTTTCCTTATATTTTGTTAACTTTAGAATTTTTTTTTTTAAATTTTGGGTTTAATAGTTTGAATATGTGTATACATTAAGTTGTTTGTTTTATTTAAGTTCCATTTTATTATTTATTTTGTAAGAATATTTTTAGTATATTTCTTTATGTTTTGTTAACTTTTCCATTTTTTTAATTTCTAGTTTAAGTATTTAGTCATATCATATAGTTGACCATAGGTCAATTCAATCTAGTCATATCATATAGTCGACCATAAGTATTTAGTCATTTTTGGTTTAATTTCTGGTTTAATTTCTAGTCATATCATATAGTTGACCATAGGTCAATTCAATCTTAATTCTAAGTGGTTAGTATTATAACTGATTGTATTATTTGAGTTCTTTGACTTGTTCATTACCGGCTTACCCTACGGACTAGCCCATACTTACATCTTGGGAACTCAGTAGTATAATTGAGTGGGAGTGTTAATCATAGATATGAACATCTATAGCTTCTGATGAAGAAGTAAAATGATTGGTTCCTTTTTGTTTGGTTTAAGGTGCTAAATGATAGAGATATCATTTCACTAATTAATATTAGTTTATTGAAATATCATTTACAAGAAACTAAGTGTTTTAAGGATAAAATACAATGAGGGGTAAAACGATATTTTAGTCCCATCTCATTGTAGACTGTCTATACAGGATTGAGTGATAATTATGGTTGTAACAATTGATAATTAATAATGTATCTATATTTGTTATAGAGCGAATAGAAGTTTTATTTAGCGAATGTGATTGATTTCTATTTTACTGATAATATGTAGTTTTAATTATGGCTGCGTCTACTCCCATCCTCTCTCAACTTTCTATGGAGAAACTCACTAAAGAAAACTTCCTTAAGTGGAAGCAGAATATCAACATAGTGTTGATTGGTGACAATGCCAAGTTCATCATGACTGAGGAATGCCCAGAAGTTCCAGCTGAAGGAGCTCCCAAGTCTGTGAGAGATAAATATGAGTGTTGGCAGGTGGCTAATACCAAGGCACGGTACTACATGTTAACTAGTATGGTCGACACTCTCAAGACAAAGATGGAGAATGTCGTGATGGCCTACGAAATCATGGATAAACTCCAAGACTTGTTCGGTGCAAAGTCTGTACAGACTTGTTTTGAGGCCACCAAGAAATATGCCAATGCTCGGATGACACCATCTCAACACGTTCGTGATCACCTGATCAAGAAGACCAACTACTTTCAGGAAGCTGAACTGCATGGAGAAATTATAGATGAGGAGAATCAAGTCGGCATAAACCTCAATATTCTCTCTCCATCTTTCCTAATGTTCACCACCAACTATGTGATGAATAAACTCAACTATGGTTTGACACAACTCATGAATGAGCTTTAGACTTTTGTGTCTATCATGGGTTGACCTAGTAAGGGAGGAGAAAAGAAGACCATTATTGTTGTTGTTGATCCAGCTAAAGATGAAGCCAACGAAGCTTCGTCTTCAAAAGCTGGAAATAAAAGGAAAGGTGGAAAAAACACCAACCCCAAGCCTGCAGAGGTTGTAAAGATGAGTGCACAACCAAGTGCACAAATGCCTTGGGGAAGAAAAATAAAAATAAGAATGGTAAAGGCAAGGGTTTTCACTGCAAAGAGAAGGGACATTGGAAACAAGATTGGCCCAAGTTTCTAGCAGTGAAAAATAAAGGTAATGATTATAGCTCATTGATCTTAGAAACACGTGTTTTAGAGAATGATAAATTCGTTTGGATTATTGATTTTGGATCTACTAACCATGTTTGTAACTCTTTACAACTTCTTGAATCGTGGGAGGAAGTGGATGAAGGCGACTTAATGCTTAGAGTTGGGAACAGAGTGTTCGTTATGGTCCAAGCTAGAGGAAGAGGTCGCCTAAGGTTTAGAAATAAATATTTAATCTTGAAAAATGTATTTTTTATTCTAGATTTTAGTAGAAATTTAATTTCAGTTTCCATGTTGCAATTAGAACGATTTGTTATGACTTTTGTTTACCGAGTTTTTCGGAAACGAATACAAACAGAATAATAAAAAGATAAGAACTGTAGAAGTGCAGAAATGTAACTAAACAAACAGTGTTTTTACGTGGTTCAGGCGTTAACAAGCCCTAGTCCACGAGTCGATGTAATTATACTTGTAAAGAATTACAGTAAGATGGCTGGTGTACAAGAACTTCACACACTCACAGTGTTTCTCTCGGGTTCTCTTGAAGAAGATGAAGCTAGAGAGATTTTAGTAGAGTTCTTGCTATATGAATTTTTGGCCGTCCCCCCTATTGTAAAATGAGGGGGTCTTTATAGCTAGGGTTTTGGATTAGGGTTTTTCTCTACGTCCATGAGTCTTAATTACACCAGCCATAAATAGGGGATACAATTACTGTAGTAGCATGGCTACAAGACTCTATGTGGGTATATTTACGTGAAAGTATGGGGAATACACAAAGTCAGCCGTCTTTTCCAAGTTGTCAGCGGAACAGTAGGCGAAAAGGTACCCTTAGGCATGCTGGGATGTGTGCGGCTTTGACCTGTCGGGCGTGTCAGGCGGGATCCTGTGTCAGGTGGATATCATTCCAAATATGCCTCCTCCACGACTCGACTGCCTGGTTTTGTTCCGTGCGAGGCACGGAACTGTTTCCGCGAAGACCACTTGAAGAGCTTCTCCTGGAAGGAGCTTCCCCGAAGGATACCCCTTCGGGAGTCCGGGAGAGTTGACGAGCTTCCGTGTCGCGTTTGCTTGAAAGAGTAATCCGGACACTAAACGGGAGAGGCGAAGCCTTTCTGTCCATCCGCGAGCTCTGGTCACCTACCGTGAAAGACATTGGTAATTCTGCTTCCCCGAGGATATCCATCTAAACGCTATCCGGAAATCTGGATAACATTTACCCCCCAAGGTCACGAAGCTTTGAGAGATCTGGGAGCTTGTACGGTCCTCCGGGTATTCCAGTTTCTTAGATTAGGCGAGGGGCCACCTTCTGTGTTCCCGGAAGTATTCCTTTTTCCCTCCTGAGTGTTAGTATGAAAAGGGAAGGGAATTTCTTCTGTTTGAACTCAAGTACTTAAGTACGGCAAGGGCCACGCGTCATGCCGGGAATGGTTCTGCGACCAAGACGTGTGCGTGAGGCGACTGGTTGAGTATGCGTGCGTTAGGCATCTGAGTAATGATTTGACGGTTTTTAATGGTACTCCGGGCCCGAGGTGGTATAATGATGGGAAATAAATACTTTATTCCCATCCGAGGAGTCATAAATAGGATCGTCGCTTCATCTCCAGCCGTTGGATCTGATGCACACGGAATGGGAAGATCGGGACCGTTCATTTGAGGAATTCGAAACGACTTCTTCCCTGCTATAAAAACGAGGGAACGGACCTTTCTTCCTCTTTACGCTTTCAAATTCTCTATCTTTCGGATTTTCAGATTCCCAAACCTTCGAACTCTCAGGCTTCCAAGCTTCCATTCCTTCGAACTTGCCACTTCTTTTGGTAAGGGATCTAGAAACTTTTCTTTTGATTTGGCAGTGGGTTTATTCGCCGAAGTTCAGGATTTGAATCGCCGTTCGTCTTTGCAGGTTTTACTTCTCGCGATCGTGCTCTGCAGTGATCCGGTTACTCCTTCAACCTTCAACTACCCGAATACCAGTAAGTATTTCTACTTTGCTCTTTCCTCCCAAACCTTAGGTTGTCGGTAGTTGTTAGAGTTGAGTTTTCTGCCATTATCGCCTATGTGCATGCGTGAATAGGGCTTTGATAGGCATGTGATTGATGTGAGTCGATAAGTAGTCTCTTTTGCATGCTTTGACGATTTGCGTTTGGAAAGTCGTTCCTTGTCTTGCTTGCGTTGTTCTGGTTTGCTGTTTTAGGGCATAAGCATGAATGCCTTTAGGGTGTCTTTCTCTGGAGAAACACTTCTCTCGGCGGGCTTAGGCTCGGAGTCTGAGTTTGGTTCCTTGCTGTCCTTCGGGTGGCATGGTGCCAACCCTTCGGCAAGCTCGGTGGGAGCCTCTCCAAGCAGTTTTCGGGGAGGGTCTCCCCGACGCCTTTGATACCACTAGGGTATGACAAGGGTGCTGACTGCTTAGAGTGTTTTCTTCTTTGTTTCTTTTGTTCAGTGACGAATGTCTCAAAGGAGCAACTCCTCGCTGCGGCGGAGGCTGATTCTGCCCAGGAGAAGGGTTCCCCTGTCGCCGGCGCAAAGGGGAAAGGAAAGACAAAAGTGGTCGCGGCTAGCCCGCCGACTACCAATAGTTCAATCTGGGAGATGGACCAGAAGCCGAACCTGTTCAGGAACTACGGCATGCTGGAGCTGTACTCCTCAGAGGCAGGCCTGAAGAACATCCCAGGCCTGATGTGGCATCGTCTGTCGGTGCCGGGCGAGTCGGCTAGTCAGAGCCACGAGGGTTTTGGTGCCTGGAGCTGGGCACACATAGTGTGTGGGGCGCACTTGCCCCTAAGAAGTTACTTTGCCAATTTCTGTGTGAAGGCGGGGATTGCCCCCTTCCAGTTGATTCCCCCCAGCTACAAGCTCCTAGCGGAGTGGTTCATCTTTTGCAAGTCCCGGAAACTGGAAGATCCTACCTCGGAGGAGGTGCTGTACTTCTACGGGTTAAAGTCTCAGCCCATGAGGGGTCATTCAGACAAGGTGGGATTTTACAGGCTGGAGAGGCACCCGGACGTGATGTGTCCCACCTGTCATACCGCGAGGGTTCCAGACCTCCGGGAGTACTGGTTCCTGACGACTGGCTTCCCACTGAAGAGGGTGCCAGCCCTATCTTTGGACTTCAAAATCCCTGGTAAGTGCTCCTTCCTCTCCTTTTCAACTTTGTTTCTTTGCTTTTGCTTTGCCTTTCGGGAGGATCTCTAATGCTTGTATTTGAATTTTGCAGAAGTCGTTCCACGGACACCTCGCTGTGCGGAGATGATAAGGAGGTCCAAGTTCTACGAAGGGCTCTTGGAGGAAGAGTTGAAAGTGGAGGGGCTTGTGACCTCCGAATCTTTGAGGGAGTATGGGCTACTCGCCTCTTTCCAAAAAATTGAGCCAGTGAGTGGCAGGGGGCAAGGTCAGGTGTCAGCTGACATCCGGGAGCAGATTGCCCTGGAGCTGTCCAAGGTGATCAACCAAGCAGCCCGGGACGAGAATACTTTATCCCCTAGTTGGGCGGAGAGGTTCCCCGACCCTCAGCCGGAGGAAGAGGAGATCGAGGCTCGCCACGCCGCGGCTTACCCTAACGAAGGGACTCTGGGGGCTGGTACCTCCGGGAGAGGTAAGACTAGTTTTCGATTGATTCACACCCCCAGCCTGTCTGAGGTTTCCCGGACCTCTCAGATGGGGTTCGATCCTCGCTTCCTTAGGCTAGATCCGCGTAGGATACCCTTTGACAGATATTGCGATAGGGTAGATGAGCTCCTCGGGTGTCTGAGTGACGGTAGTCTACCAGAAGGTGTCATCATGGTTGACCCTTCTTCCCTCAGCATGTCATTCCCGGACTTCAAGGAGTACGGGAGCTTCCTGGAGCAGGAAGCGGTGTTTTGTTTTGCTCGGGGAAGGCCATCCACGTTTCTCGTGCATGGTCGTCCCTTTCAAACTTTTCTTTTTCTTGTTTCTTGTTCCCTGCTGGCGGACTTGCTTGTGCTTTTATGCTGTTGATTGTCTTGTCTTCTGCTTATCTTCTTTTTCACTGCTTGTTGGTTCGTTAACCTTGCTCCGTATGTTTCTTGCAGAGTACCCAGAAGCCAAGATGTTGGGGAGAGTCACCTTGCTCATTAAGAAGGCTGCCACCAGCCAAGACCCGTCCAAGGGGAAAGGACGGAAGGCCCAGGCTGGTAGGGGAGGTAAAGCTGCCACCCCCAAGAGGACGAGTGGCGAGGCGCAAGCGTCTCCGGGGGTAGAGAAGTCTCCTGCCGACGGGCCTTCCGAGACTATGATGGTCTCGAGTAGCAGCAGCGACGGGGAAGGGCTTGTGTTCCCCGTGAAGTCGACTGGGGTGAGCAAGCGTCCCGGAGGGGATGCTGAGGGTGCCGAGAAGAAATGCCTTAGACACTCTTCTCCTGGTCGAAGGCAACAACAACAGCAACGACAGCAACCACAACTACAACAACAGCAGCAACAAGAACAACAGAGACAATCACCAACGCCACAGCGGCAGCAGCAACAACATCCAAACCAGCAGCAACAACAAAGGCAATTACTTCCGCTGCCGCAGCAGCAAAGGCAACAACAACAACAAAGGCAGTCACCTTCGCCACCGCAGCAGCAAAAACAACAGACCGGGGCCTTAATACCCCGTCTGCCTCCTCCTCCAGCCCAAAGGGAGTCCACCCTTTCGGGGTCTCCTTCTTCTCAGCAAACAAACCTTCCTCTGCCTGGCCTGAAGTTCGACTTCCCGCAGAAACCAACCCGTTTCCCCGCTGCCCTCCTGGAGGGTGTAAGACGGGCCGATAATTTTTTGAAGAGGCGGTTGGAGGCTGAGAAGGCCATTACTCAGGGAAGGGCAGACAACTTGTCTGCCGTGAAGAGAGCTGAGTTGGCCGAGGGGGTGAGGTCTCTTCACCCGGCTGGAGCAGTTTTGGATGGCCCAGCCTTGGAGAAGAGGCTGGTGCCTAGGCTTGGACGTTCATTGGCGCCGTTCAGAGCAGAGATGATGGAGGACATGGCCCTGAGCTTGTGCGAGCTCAATTCTGAGAAATGGGCCATCAGTAGCAGCAAGGATCCGCTGCTGCTGACACATGCCGTGAAGCAACAATTGTCCGGGGTAAGCCGTCAGTTAAGCTTTGGGATCATCTGTCTTAGCACATTTGGTTCTGCTTAACTCATTGCGTTGTCTTTCCATGCAGGCCTCTCTGATCGCGGAACGCTCGTTCCGGGAGGTGGGTGCAGTTCTGGTTCAGCTGGAGGAGAGCCAGGTGGCTCGCCAGGCCTTGGAGGCGGAGAAGCAGAAACTGACCCAACAGGCCTTGGAGGCTTCGGAGAAGATTGACCAGGTGCGGCGCACGGCTGAGGAAGAGGCGGACAAGAAATATCTTGCCAAATATCAAGAGTACCGGGCCAACGCAGAGAAGGAGTTCAGACAGCGGTCAGATGAGATGAAGGCCGAAAACTCCAAGCTCCGGGAAGAGCTGTCCCAAGCCAGGGTGGAGAAGGATACCTTGGAAGCCCGCTTGCAATCAAAAAATGATCTCCTCCTTAAGCAGCGAGAGGAATATTCCACTCTTCAGAGTAAGCTGCACGAGGAGGAGCAACTTCATAAGAGGAGCAGGGATCTCGTGTCTATGCTGAAGTTGGGGCTCGCCGAGAAGGATAAAGATATCGGAGCCTTGCAATTCACTGCCAGGGGGCATGTGACCGAGAAGCAATCCGTGCTGAACCAAAATAGGGAGCAGCGCAAGGAGATTGATTCTCTTAAGGGAGAGCGGGATGCCTCCAAGGCTGAGATGGACAAACTAAGGGCTCAATTAGCTGTCGCGGAGGCACAGCTGGCAACCTCCGAGGCGGAGCGCTTGAAGGAGAAGGAGGATGCCGAGGTGATACTGAACAGAACGATTAATATATCGGATGTGGTCCTCATGCATCAACTCTGGAAAGTGAACCCGGAGGTACTAGGCTATCTGGGAGAGGATGCCGACGCCATGAGGGAGAAGCTACAGGTGTGGGATCAAGGCCCAGAGGCGTACGTCCAAACTTACAACATTGACGAACGTGCTGGAGCCCCTGAGGCGGGAGATCCCGGAGAGGCGGGGACCTCTGAACCTTCCCGTGACAAAGTTCCGCCTTCCAATGAGCCGACTCCGCCAGCCTCAGTTGAAGCCGATGTCCCCGAGGCCGCGGTCGTGGAAGCTGCAGCTACCCCCAATGCTTGAAGGGGTTTTATCTTTAATTATTTTTCATTTGAGTTTTTCATTGCAGACATATTTGCCATACTTATAGCATTCACCTTTCTTTTCTGCCGAGTTCTTTATTTAACTTTGCGTTTAGGGTAGACTTTTATACGGTAGAAACTGTTGTAGGGGCGCATGAGGTTTTGGTTCCAACGGCCAGAACCTATGCACATCCCACTTGAGGCTCTAACGGCTGATGTCTTTTCCCACGTAGTTTCTAGGTTACGAAGGTTTCCTGGTTCCAACGGCCAGACTCCTTTCACCGTATTTTAGCTTTCCTAAGGCAAATAGCCAATCCCGGGACTTGTAGTTATACTGTTCGCTGGGATTGCTAAGGTGAGCCGTTCCATGGATCGGAACGGGAGTTCTTTTGGTGAGCGTCGCTAGACTTAAGGTTAGATCTTTGCGAAGCAAAACTAACTGTCGTCGCGAACCTCATGGTGGCTGGCTTCAGGGACCTGGCACGGAGCCCTGCGAAGCAAGGCTCGTTGCTGTCGGGGAAATTGCCACGCCTACCAGGTGCGATCCCGGAGCAGGGGCTTTGCGAAGCAAGGCCTGCTGTGAGTTGGGGATCGACCATGTCTGCTCCTGGAGCAGAAACTTGCAGTGGTCGAGGAGCTCGCCATGCATTATTTTGTGAGATCCGGAGCTGAAGCCTGCGAAGCACGGCTTACAACGGTCGCGGATCTCGCCATCTTTCGCCTTACGGGACCCGGAGCTGGAGCTTGCGAAGCAAAGCTCTACAGCGATCGCGGAATATGTCTGCAAAGGACTTGTCAGGGAGTTGGGGGTGTTTCGGCGTTGCTCTCTGAATGTGCCCCACCCCCCAGTCCTGTTCATCGCTGTGCTACACAGGAGATAATTTTCATGATGCATAATGGCAGGCATTTCAATGGCAATTTTCACATAAACACATAATTCACGTAATGCAAACATGTTCATGGCAACAAATTAACCTAAGCTTATCAATTTAAAAATTTCAAACACAATGCTAGCACATAAGTGGTGTTCTGTGTATGTTTTGTTCAAGGGGCGTATGGCTATGCCTTAGCCATGTATACCCCCCCAAGTGAGCGTGGGGTCCGGACGTCTCCGGACCGCGTTGTCACTTGTTAAAACGCAGCTTTGAACACAGGGATAAAAAGTGCAGTAAAAGTGGAGTGAATCTCTCCGTGTTTCATTAAATTAGCCTGCTAGGCACGTGTTTTACAACAGGGAGGATTATTTCCACATTTTTCACTTTTGCTAATTTCACCAAGGACTTCCGACTAGATCGTCCGGGGCCTACTGGTAGTAACGGCGGAGGTGCTCCGCGTTCCAGGCGCGTGGGACTTTAGATCCGCCGAGTCTCTTTAAGTGATACGTCCCATGGCCCACTTTTTCTTGGACTTCGTAGGGGCCTTCCCAGTTGGGTCCGAGGACTCCCACTCCCGGATCCTGCGTAGCAGGAAATACTCTCCATAGGACAAGATCCCCAACTTCGAATGTACGGCTCTTGACTCTCGTGTTAAAGTGTCGGGCTATCTTGCCTTGGTACATTTTTAGTTGGACCTGCGACTGCTCCCGGAGCTCTTCGATCATGTCCAGGGACTCCTGGAGAAGGGCGTGGTTCCGGGTAGGGTCGTAGGTATCCTGCCTGTGAGAGGGGATCATAGTTTCTACTGGGATGACAGCCTCGCAACCGAAGGTCATGGAATAAGGCGTGTGCCCCGTCGAAGTTCTCTCTGTTGTGCGATAGGCCCAAAGTACTCGCGGAAGTACTTCCGGCCAGTGAGCCTTGCAGGCTTGGAGTTTTTTCTTCAACGTGGTCTTTAATATTTTGTTTACAGCCTCCACTTGCCCATTAGCCTGGGATCTGGCGACTGCGGAAAAGCTTTTGATAATTCCATGCGAAGCACAGAAGTTCGTGAAGTGTTCACTGTCAAATTGCTTCCCATTGTCGGACACAATTTTTCGTGGAAGCCCAAAACGACACACTATATTCCTGATGACAAAGTCCAGTGCTTTTTTAGATGTGACCGTGTTCATAGGTTCAGCCTCAGCCCATTTGGTGAAGTAGTCTACCGCGACTATGGCATACTTCACTCCACCCTTTCCAGTTGGGAGGGAACCTACTAGGTCAATGCCCCAAATGGCGAACGGCCAGGGGCTGGTCATTAAGGTAATTTCTGTAGGCGGCGCTCGTGGAACCTTGGCGTACCTCTGGCACTGCTCACACCTTCTGACATAATCCACACAATCCTTCTTCATGGTGGGCCAGAAGTATCCTTGTCGAAGGATATTTTTGGAGAGGCTCGGCCCGGAGGTATGGTCGCCACAGAAGCCTCCGTGAACCTCATGGATGATGGCACTGACTTCGGTTCCGGAAACACACCTAAGGAAGGGTATGGACATCCCCCTGCGGTAAAGCTTTCCATCCATAACCACGTATCGGGGAGCTTGATACTGGAGCTTTCTTGCGTCAGCTTTATCAGTGGGGAGCTCTCCGGTGGTGAGAAATCTAAGGATGGGTCCTATCCAGGAATGGGAATGGTCGATGATGGCATTTACCCTCTGTGTCTCGGTAGTGGGTGCTTCTAAGTGCCCGATGGGCACCAGGCCATATTGTTCAATCTCCGGGTCTGTTGCAAGCTTGGCCAGGGTGTCCGCGAGTGAGTTCTGGTCCCGAGGGACCTGGCGGATTTGGTAGCCTTTGAAATGCTGCAGTAGGCCGCGGGAGAGAGACACGTAGGCAGCCATTTTTTCGCCTTTCGTCTGGTATTCCCCGGATATTTGGTTTACCACAAGTAGGGAGTCGCTGTATACTTCGATTTTTTGGGCTCCGACCTCTCTGGCCAGTCGTAATCTAGCTAACATGGCTTCGTGCTCTGCCTCGTTGTTGGATGCTGGGAACGCGAAACGGATGGCGCTCTGGAGCTGATGCCCTTGGGGAGATATTAGGATGACCCCTGCTCCAGCTCCTTTTTCATTTGAGGCTCCGTCTACATAGACCTTCCATGTGGGAAGTTCCGGGACAGGATCTTCCGGAAGGTCATTCATTCCCGAGCATTCCACAATAAAGTCCGCGAGAGCTTGTCCTTTTATGGAAACACGTGGTTGGTAGTGGATGTCGAACTGGCTCAGTTCCATGGCCCACTTAAGCAATCTGCCAGAAGACTCGGGTTTCTGCAAGACTTGTCGGAGAGGGTGGTTGGTGAGTACTTTGATGGTGTGCGCCTGGAAATATGGCCTTAGCTTCCGCGAAGAAATTAGCAAGCAGAGGGAGAGTTTTTCGATCATTGAATATCTGGACTCGGCGTCCAGTAACCTCTTGCTTACGTAATACACAGGGAGCTGGATACGGCCATCTTCCCGGACAAGAGCGGCACTCACTGCGTGCTCTGTCACAGCTAAGTATAAGAACAACGCCTCTCCTTCGACAGGTTTGGATAGAATGGGAGCCCGGGTTAAATGTTCTTTGAGGTGTTGGAAGGCTGCTTCGTATTCGGGGGTCCACTCGAACTTCTTGTTTCCTCGCAGCACATTGAAGAAGGGGATACACTTGTCAGTGGCCTTGGATACGAAGCGGCTGAGAGCAGCTATCCTTCCGGTAACGCTCTGGACATCCTTATGCTTCCGGGGGGAAGGCATATCTATGAACGCCTTAATTTTCTCAGGGTTGGCTTCCACTCCGCGGGAGCTGACGATGAAACCGAGGAACTTCCCAGACGAGACCCCGAAAGTACATTTCTTTGGATTCAGTTTCATTCCGTACTTTCGGATCACGACGAAAGCTTCATCAAGGTCGTCACTGTGGTCCCCGGAGGTCTTGGATTTTACCAACATGTCATCCACGTACACCTCCATGTTCCTCCCCAGTTGATCCTTGAACATCCTGTTTACTAGACGCTGGTACGTCACCCCAGCATTCTTCAAACCGAAAGGCATGACCACGTAACAGTAGACACCCTTGTCCGTGAGGAAGCTGGTGTGTTCCTGGTCCGCGACATGCATCTTGATCTGGTTGTATCCGGAGTACGCATCCATGAAGGATAAGAGTTCGTACCCGGAAGTAGCGTCTACCATCTGATCGATTCGCGGAAGAGGGAAACAATCTTTCGGGCAGGCTTTGTTTAGGTCCGTGAAGTCAATGCACATTCTCCAGGACCCATCGGGTTTCGGGACCAGAACTGGGTTGGCCAACCACACGGGATAGTATGACTCCTGGAGAAAGCCTATGGAAATCAGCTTGTCCACTTCAGCTTTGACGGCTTCGGCCCTCACTGGGTCTAACGGCCTCCTCTTTTGGCGAACTGGAGTTGCAGATGGGTCTATGTTGAGTGCGTGGCACGCAACATTAGGATTAATCCCCGTCATATCAGCGTGGCACCATGCCAAGATATCCTGGTTATTCTTCACAGTGGCCACGATCTTATCTCGAATGGCCGACGACAAGTTTTTCCCCACCTGAATGACTTTGGTGGGATCTCCCGGGTTGAGGATCACCTCTTCGACTTCCTCCATCGGCTCTATTGCTTTCTCGATTCCCACTCTTGGGTCGAGTTCGTCAAAGTATGCCTCTTGAGCACCCCCAGTTTCTGGTAATTCTTCCGCCAACGGAATGGCAGCAACCGTCTCCTGGACCGTGTAGACGGATCGGACGGAGACGTTATAACAGCTTCGTGCACTTCGTTGGTCCCCTCGGAGGGTGCCGATACGCCCATCGTCGCATGGAAACTTCAAGCATAAGTGGCATATCGAGGTTATGGCCCCACAATCTATTAGGACCGGTCGGCCTAGGATGGCATTATACGCCGTGGGGCAGTCGACCACCACGAATGTGCTGTGCTTGAAGGCACAAGCGTCGCTTTCTCCTCTGAGGGTGACTGGAAGTTGAATTTTGCCTAATGGCATGAGTGCATCCCCATTGAACCCTAGAAGCTGGATGGGGCATGGGTTCAGGTCTGTCTCGGTTAATCCGATCGCGTGGAAGGCCGCTTTGAAGAGGATGTTTACGGAGCTTTCGTTATCGACCAAGATCCGTGAGACCTTCTTATTGGCAATCTGGGCTTCCACCACGATGGGATCGTTGTGGGGGAAGTGCACATGTCGAGCATCGTCCTCCGTGAAGGTGATGGGAAGATCCATCATTCGGGGACGTTGAGCAGGTGATTGAACCAAGGCGCACATCTCCCCGGTGTGTTCTAACTCCCTCAAGTACCTCTTCTGGGAGTTTCAGGTGCTTCCGGAAAGGTGCGGTCCTCCGGAAATGGTGGCTATGTGTCCGTCAACGGGTGGCGGAGCAAGGCCGGGCGGATATGGGTTGCCAGGTCCTGGAGCCAACAAGGCAATGGGTGCCGGAGCGGTTGGAGCAGGAAGCGCTGGGAACTGAGACCCGGGAGCTTGGGGGTGACCGGCTCCAGGAGCACTAGCGGTCCCCCTCTGTCCCGGGGAATATGCAGCTCCGTGAACTACTCCCTGTCCGGGATAGATAATGGGTATCCTCACCCACTGACCGAGGTGTCCCGCTCTTGCCAGGGACTCGATCTCATCCTTCAGCTGAAGGCACTCGTTCGTGGTGTGCCCCACGTCTCCGTGGAACTCACACCTCTTATTGGAGTCTCGCGGACGCCTTCCTCCGTGAGACACTTTCGGGGGCTTCCTGTAGTTGACCATATTATAGGTCGCCCGATAGACATTCTCTCGCGAGTCTATCAAACTGGTATACTCCGTGAACTTGGGCTCATAGTCCTTCTGGGGTTTCTTTGAATGGTCTCCCCGGTTGGAGTTTCTTCTGCTTCCTTTGCTCCGCGATTGGCTCAAATTTCATTCTGGGGCTTCCGCTTGCGGCTGCGGCATGCCAGGAGCGATACTACATCCGGTTTGTATAGCTCCGTACCCAGAGAAATGGGTTTGACTCGGCGTCTGAGCAGACGCGGAAGGCCCATACACACTTGGAGTGAATTGGGCTCCTGGAAGCGTGAGGGCTAGTGATGGAGCTTTCGAAGTAAAGCTCAGCGCAGTCACGGAAGGCGTTGGAGCTGGGGGAACTCCAAAGGCTTGCTGGTAGGCATCCTCAAGGTTGATGATTCCCTGAGCTTTTGACATGAATTCGGGCAGCGTTTCTGCCCGTCTCCTTTGCATTTCCCCCCATAGCAGGGAGCCGACAGTAAGGCCCGATTGAAGGGCGATCAGCTTCATGTCATCGCTGACCTTGGTCTTTGCAGCAGCTTCCATCATTCTCTGAATGAAAGCTTTGAGGTTCTCATTGGGTTGCTGCTTGATGTTGGTTAAGGAACCAACCTCCATGTCGTGGTCGCGGGCAGCAATGAACTGCCTCCTGAATGCGGACTGTAGCTCCTTCCAACTGTGGATTGATCCGGGAGCTAATCTTTTCCACCAGTCCTCCGCGGACTTGGTAAGGGTGAGTGAGAAGCACATGCATTTGGCGTCCTCACTGACACGCGCCACTTGCATCATTTTGTTGTATTTAGCTAGGTGGGTACGCGGGTCTGTCCTCCCATCATATAATTCTATGTGAGGAATTTTGAAGTTATCCGGGAGGGACGTTTCCGCGATCCTCCGAATACATGGTTCCGGGTCTTCCTCCTCAGAGTCTGACAGGGCCCCACTTTGCTTCCGGACCAGCTTGGTCAAGGCAGTAATCTGTTCCTCGAGCCTCTTCGTATCAGTCGGCCTGGTGATTCACACCTTTAGGAGGTGCAGGGGCGTCAGCGCGTACAGGCTCTCCAACTTTTTCTTTGCCCTTGTTAGGGGCGGCTTTGGATGGTCCAGCTGCGGCTGGATCCGACATAGCGGCATCAGCACCACCTAAAACAGAGGCGTCCTCGTCCGAGTCGCCTAGGTCTCCGAGCTTGCTTTGGAGGCGCTCCATCATGCGCTGCATTTTTTCGGAGAGGCGCTCCTGTTCAGCAAGCTTGGCTTTGGTGACCTCCAGTTCTTCGGCTACTTGGACCAGTTCTGGGTCCTTCTCATAGTAGCAGCCGTCCTTGTAATAACCGTCTTGGACATACTCTTCTTCGTCTTCTAAGTATGTCGTATCTTCAGTACTGACCTGATCCTGGCGGGATGTCGGGTCTTCACCTTGGTAGTCCAAGGGTTCGTTTTGCACCGCATCTTCCATCACAGTATCGGGGTTGACCCTAGCATTTTTGTCAACCGCGGATTTTCTCGTAGTCACCATCTCTTTAGCACGAAGTGAATACAAAAAACGTACACAGAAAAAGAGCTGACTAACAACTTCCTACAGCTCTCAATGAAAGCACCAAAATGTTTACCGAGTTTTTCGGAAACGAATACAAACAGAATAATAAAAAGATAAGAACTGTAGAAGTGCAGAAATGTAACTAAACAAACAGTGTTTTTACGTGGTTCAGGCGTTAACAAGCCCTAGTCCACGAGTCGATGCAATTATACTTGTAAAGAATTACAGTAAGATGGCTGGTGTACAAGAACTTCACACACTTACAGTGTTTCTCTCGGGTTCTCTTGAAGAAGATGAAGCTAGAGAGATTTTAGTAGAGTTCTTGCTATGTGATTTTTTGGCCGTCCCCCCTATTGTAAAATGAGGGGGTCTTTATAGATAGGGTTTTGGATTAGGGTTTTTCTCTACGTCCATGAGTCTTAATTACACCAGCCATAAATAGGGGATACAATTACTGTAGTAGCATGGCTACAAGACTCTATGTGGGTATATTTACGTGAAAGTATGGGGAATACACAAAGTCAGCCGTCTTTTCCAAGTTGTCAGCGGAACAGTAGGCGAAAAGGTACCCTTAGGCGTGCTGGGATGTGTGCGGCTTTGACCTGTCGGGCGTGTCAGGCGGGATCCTGTGTCAGGTGGATATCATTCCAAATATGCCTCCTTCACGACTCGACCGCCTGGTTTTGTTCCGTGCGAGGCACGGAACTGTTTCTGCGAAGACCACTTGAAGAGCTTCTCCTAGAAGGAGCTTCCCCGAAGGATACCCCTTCGGGAGTCCGGGAGAGTTGACGGGCTTCCGTGTCGCGTTTTCTTGAAAGAGTAATCCGGACACTAAACGGGAGAGGCAAAGCCTTTCTGTCCATCCGCGAGCTCTGGTCACCTACCGTGAAAGACATTGGTAATTCTGCTTCCCCGAGGATATCCATCTAAACGCTATCCGAAAATCTGGATAACAACTTTCACAAGTTCTAATATATCTATTTCATTCAGTTGATCACAATTATGTATTGCATGTTTATAAAACAAGCTTTATATTCTACGACCTAATGAACCCCTTGCTCTTAATAATGATTTATTCAAAGTAACTAAACCTAGGACCAATAAACGTCAAAGATTGATAACGATAACATGATGTATTTATGTCATTTAAGACTAGGTCACATTGGCTATGATCAAATTCAAAGAATTACAAAGGATGGGCCTTTGAGGGAACTCACCTTAGGTGAATTACTTGTCTGTTAATCTTGTCTAGAATGTAAACAGACCAAGCGTCCATTCTCTGCAAAGGGTGATGGGGCCAAAGAACCACTTGGACTTGTTCATTTAGATGTTTGTGGACCTTTGAATGTATAAGCCAATGGTGGTTTTGAGTATTTCGTCGCTTTGATTAACGATTACTCTAGAGACTCACATATTTACCTAATGCATAGGAAATCAGAAACATTTTCAAGTTTCAGGAATTCCTAGCTATGGCTTAGAACCAATTAGGTAAAACGTTAAAGATCTTGCGATCTGATAGGGGTGGAGAATATTTGGATATACAGTTCCAAGATCATTTAACTGAACTTGGGATTTTATCACAACTTACTGCCTCGGGTACTTCGCAAAAAAATGGTGTAGCGGAATGTCAGAACATAACTTTATTGGGAATGGTTAGATGCATGCTTAGCTACTCATCTCTGCAAACTTCAATTTGGGGACATGCAATTGTAACTACAAACGACATTCTATGTAATGACCCGAAAATTACTAATAAGGCTTAAGGGCCTTGATTAGTGTGCCGGGAGGGCACAATTGGAGGTTATGTGAATTAATGGTGTGAGAATGCATGTTTATGAGTATTGGATAGGCATGCGGGCCCTGTTTGGTTGGTAAGGGCATAATTGTAATTTTGGCCTGTTAGGGCATAAACATCAGTATTTGTGTTAAACTGTTGAGACCACATTATTATGTAGATATATGTGTTTGCATCTTTCAACATGAGACGATCCTAGGGAGCAAGAAGCGGGAAAGTCACAACGGGACCCGATACTCGACTCGGGGAGAGTCATGGGGTATTTGGGATATTAGATAGTCATTTGGGTTATTGGGTTATGGAAATAAATAATTGGAGATATATTTGAGGTTAGGAAGCCTAGGTGGGAATACCAAAGAATTTTACTATTTTGCCCTCGGGGACGTTTTCGGTACCCCGAGCCTCAGGATTAACTTGATTAAGTTAGGATAGGTTAGACACAACTTAGAAATTTGTGGAAACATCAGGAACTGAACCTCCCCTCTCCCTTTTCTTTTCTCTCAAGGAAAACTATTGAAAACTAAGGGGATTAGCTTGAAACACAGGGAAATTGAATGGAAGATTTGGAGGATTAACTCAGTGGAGGCTAAGGAATCTAACTAGAAACTAAGGTAAGAATTGAATGACATTTTTGATCAATTGATTATGTGGTTTTGGGGCTGAATTCTAAGAGTTCTTAGGTTCTCAATTTCAAGGTTGAATTAAGGCAGAAAGCTTGGGTGTTAGCTCAGGAATTGCTTGGAGGATTAAGTCTTCAGTGAAGGTAAGCTTGAATTGATGATCTAATGTCTGAATTTCAGTGTTTTCTTGACTGGTTTTGGGATTCTTGTATGTGTGGGTTGCAGAAATTAAAGTGGTGTTTTGATGGGTTTCTAGACTAGGTTTCTGCTAGCTTATGTTATTTAAATCTTGTAGGAATGTTTGTGATAATTGGAGTATGTTATTGGGATAATTATGAGAGTTGAAAATGGTGGCTTTTCTGGGTTCGAAGGGGTCGGGCAGCGACATAGTTCTTGGTGAGCTGTGGCCCTTCGAAGCTGATGGGTGCTGGAGAAGGAGGGCGGGCCGCGGCATGGGGCATGTAGGGCCGCGACCCTTGTCTATTTCTAGGCGAGGTTGAGATCTGTTTGGGGCCATCCCGCGGCATGAGGAGGCTTGAGTCGCGATCCTTAAGGATATTTGTGTTTTTGGGTTTTAAGGCATGGGAACTTAACCTAGGGTGCTGGGGATCGATTCCACTACCGTGTTTGGTGGAATTCGAGGTCCCGAAGGCTAGAAGTTTATTCGGAAACCCTTATACAATTAATGATGGAATCCTTTACCATGGTTGTGACTAGGTGTACGCTTGGGCTCGGGGCAGGATCGTGCTCGGGGGTCCTCTTTCCTAATTAAAGCACTTGGAATTAAAGGTAAAAAAACTGCACCTGTATATGTGGATAGGATGGGACTAAGTGTTCCCTGTATTTGTATGCATTGTTATATGGTTGTGATAAACCATGTGAATATGTTGGGACCAAGTGTTCCCTATAAATGTATGAATGTCATGAGGTGGTATTATGACACTGGGACATGTGATAAAGGGCCTAAGGATGCCGAAATCAATACTTGCGCACAGGGCGTGGCTCGGGCACTGGTATCTGAGGAAAACTTAATAATCACTGAGCTCGGTTAAGCTGGCCGGAGTCGGTGGGTATAACACTGGGCTTGGCCTAAGTGAGCCATAGACAATGGATTAAATAGAGGGTGCGGCCTACGGGCATTAACCCTAGTTGTTGCTTGACATGTATTTTATTGTTAATTATTGTGTGTGATGTGATGAGTATCTGGAGCTAGATCATTGGTTATTTACTAATGCCTTGTAGATTATTTGGTTATGCTATGTAAATTGCTTAGTTGTTAATACTAGTTATGTTATGTTTTATGGTTGGGCCTTGGCTTCGGGTGCTACGTGGTGCAGGTAAAGGCAAGGGTAAGATAAGTTGACCATGAGTTAGAGAGCTCTGGGGGCGAGGTGTACATTGTCAGCTACTCGGCTGCCATGGTCGAGGGATTGTACAGGGACGGGAACCTAAAACGTGTATTTTTCCATTAGAGTGGCTTGGCTATTTATTTGTTTTGGAAATTCTGTAATTACGTTATTTAAACCTTGATTTGGAACCCATGTACCAAATATTTGTTTTAATGAAAATTATTCGTTTATAACCAAAATCTTTTAAACCTAATCTGATTATGTCGTTAGATTCACATTTTTAGTCCGGTAGCCATGCTCAAGTCCATATGCATCCTCCTATCCATAACAGTCGCTCTCGACTATTACATCTGACAAATGGACGCCAAGATAACTTTTCTTAATGGGAAGATTGATGAAGTCATTTATATGGATCGACTAGAAGGATTTAAAGTAGCTGGACAAGAAGGAAAAGCTTGCAAGTTGAATAGATCCATTTATGGACTTAAGCAAGCTTCTCGTTCCTGGAATCTTAGGTTTGATGAAATAATCAAAACCTATGGCTTTGAACAAAATATTGATGAGCCTTGTGTTTACCAATTGAAGGCAAATCAAATAGTGGTATTCTTGGTTCTTTATGTAGATGATATCTTACTCATTGGAAACAAAGACACCACTAGAAGCTACATTTTAAAACATATCCAGGAAGTGGGAATAGTAGAATTAAGGCATTAGTTTCAATTAGTGCAAGTGGGAGTTTGTTGGGGTTTTATGCCCTAATTAAAACCCAAATTATTTTGTAATCTCATTTTATTATCAATAAAAGAATACAAATCATTTTTTTGACTTGGTTAATCACTTTGCTCACATGTTTTATTTTCATGATTATTTGTTTGATATAAACTTCTATTGAATCACGAGCATATAGCAAATCGTATTTATAGTGACATAATCATAGAGGAATATAAACATGATTATATGTTCAAACATTTGTTAGTCCTAAACACAATTTACGCTAACTTTCCAATCTACGATATGATCTACATACACATTGTAGTATCCTGTTCTTTCCAGAACATTAGCAAAGTAGATAAGATCGAATGTATTTGTCGCAACAGACTGGGCCGATATTGAAAGTAGACAGGATAAGTATACATACCATTATTATCTATATTAGTCATATCATATAGTTGACCATATGTCAATTCAATCTCAATTCTGAGTGGTTAGTATTCTAGCTGATTGTATTATTTGAGTTCTTTGACTTGTTCGTTATCAACTTACCCTATGGATAGACTTACATCTTGGGAACTCGGTAGTATAATTTTGTGGGAGTGTTAATCATAGATATGAACATCTATAGCTTCTGATGAAGAAGTAAAATGATGGTTTCCTTTTAGTTTTGTTCAAGGTTCTAAATGATAGAGATCTCATTTCAGTAATTAATATTAGTTTACTAAAATATCATTTACAAGGAACTAAGTGTTTTAAGGATAAAATACAATGAGGGGGTAAAACGGTACTTTAGTCCCATCTCTTGTAGACTTTCTATGGTGGATTGAGTGATAATTATGGTTGTAACAATGGATAATTTATAATGTATCTATATTGGTTATAGAGCGTTCTATGAATTCAAGAGTAAAATTCTGAGTCTTTAGCGGAGTCACGGGGAATTAATAAGTTAGTAAATTTATTTGTTAAATTTATGACAACTTATAGGAGCTTGATTTCATAGGCCTATGGCCCCACATGTACCTTGGATAAAATCATCTAGATAGTCTCAATTAATTGATTTAATTATCAATTAGAATTATGAAAGTTGACCAGGTCAATTTTGGATAGTTTCACAGAGTTATACAATTTAAAGAAGAAAAGAGATTTTAGGGAAGATTTATTAATTAAGAAAAATTGGCGTCTAAATTAATAAATATGTTTAAATCAAGGTTCAAATTATAAATAATTAATTTAATAAATGATTTTAATAATTATTTAATTAATTAAATCAATAGAAAATAATACATGCCTAGATTTTAAGTCCAATGGGCATATAATTAAATGAGAAATTTCACAGGCGTAAAGCGCATGAGAATTTTGATTTAATGACTGATATTATCTATTATTTTTTTACTTTTTAATTAAAATAAATGACTTAATTGCGCCTATAAAAGGAATGCTAAGTGAGAAGTTGAAAATATATGATTGAGAATATTTGATAGATGATCAGAAGATGTATTCTTGACGCTTTAGGGTTTTAAACTCTCTCTAGCAGAAGTCATTTTCTAAGCCTCAATATTCTCTTCCATTCTTCTTCTCTTTTTATCTATCTCATGAGTTGAGAATTGATCACTCTTGTCTAGGTGATTCAAAAGATACTTTGGAAACTGTGAAGAGATTTGAAGATCGGTTCAATTTCTTGGTGATACTCTGAAAATAAACAAGATCCTGTATAAGTATTCCAAATAGAATATAGACTTGATTAGGGCCTAGGCCCCTGTAAATGTGCATGATTATGATTATGCTTATGATTGTTTGAATAAGCATGTTGAATGCTCTATATCTGGATATTTGTTACATAATGAATGTTTGTCTGCATTATTTGATTGAGAATAAAAGCATTGAGTTATCAGTCAAGGACGACAATAGCATTGGGTGCTGGTCGAAAAGCATTGACTTATCAGTCAAGGGCAGTAATAGCGTGTTGAGCGCTGGTCGGTATGGTTAGGCCTAATCAGAAGCGCATCATACACTTTTCCGACCTAATGGTCATGGAAAATTAAGTGCCAAGTACACTGGACCAGCTTCAAGGCTTGTTATACAGAGGATAGGCAATGCCCCCGGGGTGACTTATTAGTCCCATATCTTAGGGCGCTAGGCCCCAATATGATTCATTTATCATGTGTTTTTGGCAACGAGCCCCGATATGATTTAGTTAATCATTTTATTTATGGTAGTTGGCCCCCATATGACACTGTAGTAATTTATGTGAATGGCATGAATACATGATTAGGGTTATTACTGCTGGTGAAGCTTATTATGATTTGGTAACATGTTATTCAGTGCTTATGAGCATGTTTAAGTTTTCTTGCTGGGCCTTGGCTGACGGGAGCTATATGGTGCAGGTAAGGGGAAAGGGAAGCTGGATCAGCCATTAGTTTGAGAGCCTAGGTGGCGATGTGTACATATGCGACCGTTTGACCACCATACCAACATTTCTTAGAGGCACTATGGTTAAACTCTATTTTTGCCACTTAGGTCGGCGGGTTGTAACTTTTGAGTGGTAATTACCATTTCGGAACTGTAAACAACTTTGTAAACGTTTGTTATGAGGTCCCATGTACAACTTCAGGTTTTAATGAAATATCCATTCCTTTTGATCGAAATTTTTAACCTTGGATCGTTAATCACATTTAGATACACGTTTATGGCCATATGACTCGTTTAGAGAGTTTATCACTATTTAAAATACACACTGTAACGGTCTTTGCTAACTAGGGCATTACAATTTGGTATCAGAGCATGCAAAGGTTAAGGGTTCTTGAAGACAGGATGGGCATGTACACTCACCACTAAAGACAAGCTCGACTCAGGGTTTGGTAACTATTTATGTGGTTATGTGTTTAACTTCTTAAATAGAATAAAATTCCTTATCTGCATGCCTTATTAGGTAGAATGAGATATTCTGATAAGGCCTGGCCCTTGATTGTTGCATGATGGATAAGGATGTGCTTATTAGCATTGATACTGCTTGTGAATGCAAAGGAAACACTCATTAGCGTTGTTATATGGACATGTAGGTCAAGACACGTTCATTAGCGTTGTCATAAATACATGTATGCCATAAATTTTTATTAACATTGTTATATGATTATGAATGTAAAAAAATTCTTATTAGCATTGTTATTTGTTATGAATATCAGGAAGTGCTTATTAGCACCATACTTGGATATGAATATGAATCGACATGCTTATTAGCATGACTGTTGAATGTGAATGATTATTTGCTTGAACTTGGACCGTAAGGTGACAAGAGGGTTAATTATTACTACCTAACTGGCCAAATTGATTATTGCAGAAATGTTTAAGCTTGGAAGTATGCTTCCAAGGTAGATTGAATCATCAATTGGCCAGGAAGATCAGGGCCACAATGATAGACATGGTCAGAATGACTATCATGGTCAGATCCCTCCGCCAGCTCCTGAAAACTGGTAACAAGTGCTTGCTGATTTGCAAGCCAAGCTATTGAGGCAGGAAGAAGAAATCTGCCTCCTGAGACAACGGTAGGTTTCTACAGGGAACATTTTTCCAGAGGCACCACATGTGTTGGTGCCAACAGTAGATCAGTCGCCAGAAGCTGGGAACAGATGGGGACCACTTTATGAAAGGTTTAGGAAATAGCACCCTCCAGTCTTTGATGAAGATCTGTCTAAGGCCTAATAGTGGCTGAGTAGGTTACCACCATCCTAGAATTTATGAGTGTGGTTGGTAATGAGAGGGTGGCCTGTGTCACATACATGTTTCGGGAGGATTCCCAAATTCGGTGGGAGGTGATATCCCAGACCAAGAATGTTAATGCCCTAGAGTGGGAAGAGTTTAGGACTTTCTTTAATGAAACGTATTAAAATGATTCCATCAGGGTTGCAAATGCTGAAGATTTCAGTAAACCGCTTTAGGGGAATATGTCAGTGATAGAATATGCATTGAGGTTTGATAGACTATCAAAGTTCATTGCAGACTTGGTGCCCACTGATGGGACAAGGAGGGAAAGATTCCTCCAGGGGCTATGTAATCCCCTAGGTAACCAAGACTGTTACACTGTGTATTTAAAATAGTGCAAGACTTGCTAATCAAGTGATTTGAGTAAAACGTGATCCTAAACTCATAAATAGGTTAGGGTCCAAAGATTTTGATCTTAAATGGTTAATTTTCATTAAAATAGATGTTTGCTACATGGGATCTCAAAAACAGGGTTTATGAAACAATTCAACAAATCTCAAAAGTGTATAAAATCCAGAGACCACTCTAATGGAAAAATACAAGTCTTAGGATTCTATCCCTGTACTTCCCCTGACCGTGGTGGACGAGCAGCTGACAATATACACCTCGACCCTAGAGCTCTCCAACTCATGGTTGGTCTAGCTTACCCTTACCTTTACCTGCTCCACGTAGCACCAGTGAGCCAAGGCCCATCAAAAAAACCATAGCAATAATACATAATCAATGATGATAATCAATTAATTCACAATACAGTTAACCTGATATTCAACAAGCCATAGCATCAAGCTGACAACAGTAAAAATTTATAGTCAATAGTTTATCTCAATCAAAACGCAATACTCAGGGTCAACGCCCTTAGGTCGCACCCTCTGTTTAACCCACTAACTCCGGCTCGCTTAGGTCGAGTCCAGTGTTTATCTAGCTGACCCCGGCTCACAGTGGCCGAGCCGCGTCTTGTGAGAAAATTATCAGCCCCTGACTCCCTTAGGCCGTTCATTGTCATATGCCTAATCATTCATTTAGTCATACAATAAACATGTTCAAGTATTGGGAAACTTAATCCCGTTACAACCACTCAAGGGTGCATTTTTCTTACCTTTAATTCTGAGCAGAGATAACGGAATGGTTATGAGCACGATCCTCAGCCCTGAGCCTTGGCGATTAACCTAATTACAATGTCCATTGGGTAATTGTTAACTTCCAATCCAAATAAAAGCTTAGGACATATAAAATAGCCTCTGGGACCTCAATTTCTACTAAACTGGGTAGTAGAAATTGTCCCGAGCGCCTAGGTTCGAACCCCTGAGCCTTACCAATTCTAGAAACCGCACAATGGCTAGGAGGGTCCCAACTTGGCTTAGTGGGTCGCGACTTGCCCCTAAGTCAGAGACAAAAAATCCAACCATAAGGGAGGCGGACCTCGACTTGGCTTAGTGGGTCGCAATGCCCCCATCTCATAGAGCATCTCAGGGCCAAATGGCCACACGCACCGCGGCGCCCCAGGGTTGGGTCGTGGCATGCCCCTCTGAGCCCAGAAATTCTGGATTCCTTCCACACATCACTCAGCCACTTTCCCCAAAATTTCCCCTGAATTTCACCTAAAACAAACCTCCCCACAAGCTAGCCATGAATTTAAGACCTTAATGCACATAATTAAGGCACAAAATAACCTAGCAAGCTCCACTGAAATTGCTTACAATTCATCACCTAGATACCTAAAATAATATACTCCATCAACCTAAATTCAATCAAGACCCATAATTCTACCTAAGAAAACCCTGCAGAATTCATGGATTAACACTAGAGTTCTTACCTCAATTATGACTGAATTCTTCTCAATTTTCCAGCTCAAATTCCCATCTTGAATTCCACCTAGCTTCAATGAACTCCAGCTCAAGCCTAAGCTTACTTCCCCTTTCTTCCTTAACTTCAAAACATATTGAGAGAGAGAGAGAGAGAGAGAGAAACCGTGAGAGAGATGAGGGAGTTTGAGATGTTTCTACTTCTTTCTGACTTAGTCCTAAGTGATTTGTGAGTATATCCCTTGCCTATCAAAAGGCTATTTTTCCCCTCTAAGTTTACTAGTCCTCAAGTTGTCCCTAGGGGTAAAATGGTCATTTTCCCCCAGTTCCCGCTTATTCCTCAAATGTTCCTAATATCTACCAATCAATCCCATCATCCCATTAATTACCATTTATTTACTCAATATACAATAATTCCCAAATTATTCTCTAAATTCCCAGAAATACCCCTAGGCCACCTCCCGAGCTGGGTTTTAACCCCCGCTGTGACTATTTCACCAATCTGCTCACTAGGACAGTCTCGAGCCATATGCTGCAAATATATCCACATAATAATGTGATCTCAACAATTTATCACATATAATCACATTTATGCCCCAACGAGCCAAAATTACAAATATGCCCTAATAAGCTATAAATGGCCCACATGCATATCTAATACTCACAAACATGCATGTCACATAATAGTATAATCATATTAATCAGGCATGCCACATAATCATGCATTAAACCATTAAATCACACATATACCAATTATGCCCTCTCGGCACGCTAATCAAGACCCTTAAGCCTTATTAGTGATTTTGGGTCATTACAACTATCCCCTCCTACAGAGAATTTCGTCCTCGAAATTTACCTGACTAACTCGGGATACTGATCCCGCAATGCTGACTCAAGCTCCCAGGTTGCTTCCTCGACCCTGCTATTCCTCCATAACCCTTTGACTAGAGGAATCGTTTTGTTTTGTACAACCTTGTCTTTCCTGTCGAAGACCTGGACCGGTCGCTCCTCATAAGAAAAATCTGTCTGCAGTTCTAAGTCCTCATACTTCAACAGATGAGTTTTATCTGAGACGTACTTCCAAAGCATAGAAATGTGGAATACGTAATGAACTCCCAATAATGATGGTCGCAGTGCCAATCTATAGGCCACTAGCCCGAATCTCTCAAGGATCTCAAAAGGTCCATTAAATCAAGGGCTCAGCTTGCCTTTTTTCCCAAACCTTCTCATCCTTCGCAATGGTGAGACTCGCAGAAATACATGGTCCCCCACTTGGAACTCCACGTCCCTATGCTTAGGATCAACGTAGCTTTTCTGTCTTCTCTGTGAAGCGAGCATTCGAGCATGAATCTTCTCGATATCCTCATTAGTTTTTTGAACCATGTCCAGTCCCAAATACTTCCTCTCACCCATCTCATCCCAATGAATGGGCGATCTACATATCCTCCCATATAACATCTCATATGGAGCTAATCAAATCGTTGATTGATAACTATTATTATACAAAAACTCAATCAGCGAAAGAAACTTACTCCAAGACCCTTCGAAGTCTATCACACACGCTCTGAGCATGTCTTCCAATACCTTAATCATCCTTTTAGACTTTCCATCAGTCTGAGGATGAAAGGCCGTACTAAACTTCAGTTGGGTCCCCATAGCCTTCTGTTAACCACTCCAAAACTTAGAGGTAAAAATATGATCATGTTCTGATACTATAGACTTGGGAATCCCATGGAGACGTACAATCTACCTCCCATACAACTCCGCATACTGATCCACAGTATAAGTCGTCTTCACTGGCAGAAAGTGAGTTGACTTGGTGTATCTATCTACTATCACCCACACCGAGTCATACGGCCCCATTTTCCTGGGTAAACCTCCCAAAAAATCCATCATAATGTCCTCCCATTTCCACTCAGGAATACCCAAAGGCTGTAGCAACCCTGCTGGCCGCTGATGCTCAACCTTCACCTGCTGACAAGTCAAATACCTGGCCATGTACTCCATCACATCCTTCTTTATCCCAAGCCACCAATACAATGTCCGCAGATCCTGATACATCTTCGTAGTGCCTGGATGGAGTGAGTACGGTGTAGTATGGGATTCATCGAGTATCTCTCATCTAACCCCGATATCAGACGGGACACAGATCCGACCGTTATACCGTAATAACCTAGTCTCTGAAATAGAATACTCCTTAGCCACTCCAACTAAGACATTCCCTCTAACTTCCTGCAACTGTGCATCAACCAACTGGCCCTCTTTAATCTGCTCTAGTCATCTCTTCTGCCAATTGGCCAACAAAAAATTCTGTCTTTGCTCTAGTCATCTCTTCTGCCAACTCTCTCAATATCTGTGTAGAGCTAAACAACTGTCCCAGGCCCCTCTGGCTCAACGGATCTGCCACTACATTTTATTTCCCTGGGTGGGAAAGAATATCACAATCATAATCCATCACCAACTCCATCCAACGCCTCTGCCTCATGTCCAGATCCTTCTGGGTGAAGAAGTACTTAAAACTCTTATGATCGATGTATATCTCACAATTCACTCCATACAGATAATGTCGCCACACTTTCAATGCGAATACCTCTGCCGCCAATACTTGATCATGGGTAGGATACTGCTGCTTATATTCCTTCATTCATCGTGATGCATAACCGATAACCTTCTCATTCTGCATCAACATGCACCCCAAACCCAACCTCGATGCCTCACAATATACCACAAACTTCCCTCCATCCGAAGGAAGACTCAATACAGGTGTCGTAATCAATCCCCGCTTCAATTCCTAAAAGCTACTCTCACATTTCTCTGACCAGATGAACTTCAGATTCTTTCGCGTCAATTCTATCATTATTGCAGCAATCTTCAAAAACCCTTCCACAAACTGCCTATAGTGTCCCAAAATTTTACTTAGCTAGATAGTAGTAGTAGTAGTAGTAGTAGTAGTAGTAGTAGTAGTAGTAGTAGTAGTAGTAGTAGTAGTAGTAGTAGTAGTAGTAGTAGTAGTAGTAGTAGTAGTAGTAGTAGTTTGTAGTATGTTAGTTTTCGTGGATTTCGGTTCAAGCCAGGACTTAATTGGAAACTCATAGCAACAGTTATGGATTTTATAAGTTTAACCTATAGTTTAGAAATATTAATTATAACATAAGGTTTGAATATTGCTGGTCCTAGAAATATTATTTATTATAACCTAAGGTTTAGATAGAATGAATAAGAGCATGACACTTGTCATAATAATGTTTATTAAGGATTTCAGTATTATTGATGAATAGATTAATTAAAAGAAAGATCTAGAAGCTCTAGAACCTTCAAGCAACTGTTAGGATAACATTTTGACTCATTCAAAGCTGTATAATCAATTCAAAATATGTTGAAAAAGTGCAAATACGTGTTTGATATATAAATGTATGCCGATATATCGCAGTTATAGGGATATATCGCCTACGGGAGATACGGAAGACACGTCGATTTCGCATGAACGAATGAACGTGCTCAAGATATAGGTCTAGGTGATATATCGCCTAGGGTAGGCGATATATTGCCCTTGGGAGTGATTTTTGAATACTTGAGGTTTTCGAATTTAAAAACAACCTTAACCACTTGGACCTGCCCTTGAGAAATTTTGATCGAGTTCTATGCATCTGCTGAAGGAAAATTCAAATCTTTTTCATTTTATATTCATTAATTTATTCAAATTAAAAGGGGTTAGTTTCATTCCTTGAACTCTATAAATAGGACCTAGTACTCAGCCATTTCACTCATCATTCAATCATTGTTTAGAGCCTCCAAGGTGCTAAGTTTTCTATAGAGAGAAACACTTGGGTTTTGAGATAAAAGTTTTTCCAATCTAAGCTTTTCTAAACACTTGGGAAGTAAGATATAGAGTTATTTTTGCATCGAGGTATAGATCAAGTCTTAAGATCATTCAAGGTAGTCCTATCCTTAAGTTCTGTTCTTCATAGTTCTTTTATTCCATTTTCTTTCAGATCCTAATTCTTTTTTATGATTTTTCATTAGGTGTTTAGTTTCTTAAAACTTAAGGCTTTCAATAAGTTTCTACTCGAATGGTTTAGTTTTCTTTTCATCTCCTTTTCTTTAGAAACTCATGGTTTTTGCTGTTGGTTTTTAGGAGTGTTCCAATCTCGTTCTTGGTCCCAAATATCCCATTTTTTGGTAAGGAAAATATGTTAGATTATATGTGCTTATATGTTTATTTTATGATATGTTGTGTGCTATGATATATATATATGTATAAATATGTTTTGTAGTCACTTGGGGCTTATAGTTACTTAGATAGCAAACCCCAAGAATTTTTATCATTATCATAGTTTAGAGTTATGATTTACCCTACCTCGATTAGTAGAAATAAGACCTAGATAGGTTATCATATACTATAGTTGTGATCTAACCTACGTCGATTAGTAGACAGAGAACCTAGATGGTTTTATCACATACCATGTTAATGAGTTAATTGCCATTAGTATTGTAGTCCTATATGATATACGTTTTTATAGTCATATGTTTTATAGTATATATTTATGATATAGTCTTCTGTTTATGATTTATGATTTATGTGTTAGTAGATTTTCCTTGCTGGGTATGAGCTCATTCCTTTATTTTTAGAATGATGCATGAAAATAAATATGGAAGGCTGGAAGAATTCATGGCTACTTGGCATGTGCGTTGAGGATGAATGGACTGATGGAAGATTGAGGATGACGTTGTTTTTAAGTCTTTTGATTTATGTTTTTATGTATTTCCGCACTTAGTATTTAAAAAACTAATCAGAAGTTATGTTTCATGCTTTTATGTATTAAACAATGGGTACCCATACCGTATTTTATATTTCATACTTTACTTTGTATTTGGTAAAGTATTTTGGGTTTTTAAATAAAGTTACGTTATTTATTATATATGTATTAAAATTAGTAGTTATGCTTAGTAGTTTTAATGGTTTGGAGTCTAGAATTAGTCGCGGCATTACAGTTGGTGTTGACGGTGAGAACTCGTCAACTAAGTTGAGTTGGAAAAATTATCAAGTCCAGATCACTAATGAAAAAGCTGTAGAAACTTAAACAATCACTCAAGAACAACGATAGAACAATAATGGAGAATTCAGTCTTTCATTCACACTCAAGCCTTTGCTACAGTAAAATTTCCAACCCCCTTTCAGGTCGTGTTCTAGTTTATTTTATAGTAGGCTCTAATGGCCTTAGGTACATGGTGATCCAGGAGACCAAGTGGAACATAAGTACTATGTCAGGGGAGTGGCTTCAGAGGTTGTGGTCGTACACCCAGTACATGAGCAGGTGTCAGGAGGATGTCTCCACTACTTGTCTGTACCCATGTTTGATGAGTGGTGGCAGGCATAGTGGCGCAGGTGGTAGTGGTGTCGACTCTGACCCTTGGCCGTAGACGTACGGACCATAACTCTTATCCCAACAGTCCCATTGATACTGGTGTCCGTACTCAGTACCAGGTCGTACAAGTATGTCCCATTCGACTCGTACTGGAGCCTCTAAGCATAGGGGTCTCAAGGTGTAAGGAATGGGACCCTTGGTGCATGGATTTACTCACGTGGCCACTAGGTGACGTAGTTCTCATCCCTTCACGAGACCCCCTTGGAAGGCTTATTGATGGCGCGGCTCTCTTGGCTGTTCACGAGGCCGAGTGTGCTGCGGATGTGACCCCCATGACGCCATGGGCGAGGCCACCACGGGGCCTAGATGGCGAGGCCACTCTGTGGGCATGGTCGAGGCCACCACGGGGCCTAGATGGCGAGGCCACTCTGTGTGCATGGGCGAGGCCACCACGGGGCCTAGATGGCGAGGCCACTCCGTGGGCATGGGCGAGGCAGGGCAAGGCCCTCGGACGCGAGGCGGCTGGTGCAAGGCTTGGGCGCCCGGACGCGAGACGTCTGGGGCGAGGCCCTCGGATGCGGGATGGCTGGTGCGAGATGGTGGTACTGGGTTCGCAGCTCGGCCATGATAAGGGGCGTCGCGCATGGTGGGCATTGCTCGGCCAGGGGGCGTCGTGTACGGTGGCCGAGCGAGGACAAGGGGCGTCGCGCACGGGGCCGAGCGAGGCCAGGGGGCGTCGCACACGGTGGCTGAGCGAGGCCAGGGGGCATCGCGCACGGGTCTGAGCGAGGCCAGGGGGCGTCGCGCACGGTGGCCGAGCGAGGCCAGGGGGCGTCGCGCATGGTGGCCGAGCGAGGCCAGGGGACGTCGCGCACGTGTGGCCGAGCGATGCCCACAAGATCGTGCTGGACGTCTGAACGAGGCCGGGCGGCTTCGCGTCTATGTCTCGCAAATGGGGGCTATATGGAAATGATCCCTTAAGGCACGGGTCTAGATTCATGGCGTGATAGCGTGATGACTTCCCGAGACGGTGGTGGCTCGAGGACCTCACAGAACCCTCATATTTTGCCTTGGTGGAATTTGGGCGTCCACACTTGTGCCCCAGTCTAGGAGAGGACCTTTAGGTGCTCTTGTAGACTGTTCACCTTGATTCTTATAAATAGGCCCTCATGCATGGCCTAAAATCTTCACCTGACTTCTTTGGTTTATTGGTTTGGAGAGCCCTTCCTTTTTCAAGAGGTGAGGGGTTCAATCCCTCACAACCTCATTTTCGCCATAGTTCTTTTTATTTTACTTTT
Organism: Humulus lupulus; assembly: GCF_963169125.1. Lineage (NCBI taxonomy): Eukaryota > Viridiplantae > Streptophyta > Magnoliopsida > Rosales > Cannabaceae > Humulus > Humulus lupulus. Next base: position 150,187,461 of record NC_084800.1, on the reverse strand, counting down.
TCACTTCATTTTTTTTTTGAACTAATTTCTTGGCATGACTACTAAAGACTAACACATCTTCCTTGTCCATTCTTGTAGACGCGCATTTTCGACCCTTTTAGTGCTTTTCGCTCCTCGACCTCCTTTTGACCCCAACTTCGCTCTCTTCACCGCTTGAGGTATATTTTCTTTCCTTCTCCCTTTTATTTTTTATCAGGTCCAAACTAGCATTATTCGGGATGGGGTACCTTAGCCTGAGCTCGTAGTGAGTTTGACTACGCACATGCCCTTCTTTTTTATACCCTGTAGTGGGCCATTTAGGACGCTTGCATCTAGAGATATTAAGCATATTCCTTTGTGTTTTGTAGCCATCCCCTCATTTATACGCGAACCCCTTTTTGCTTTCGAGACGAGGTCTCATGGCCAGTGAAGGCCCGTCCGACATACCTCCGGGGGCTGAATTTATCGACCTGTCCTTAGACTCAGAGTCCCCTGAGGGAAACCCTCACCAAGATTATGACTCGGTGTCGAGAGGAGACAGAGGACCTTCACCCCCAGACCTTAGTGACCATGTAGCGCGCCTTAGGATGACCCTTTTTGAATTACGGTGGGTGTTAGAGTTTATGGAGGGACACCTTCCGCCAAAACCTCCCAGCCCATCCTCGCCTGATGATGGTCGTGGGGCTTTTAGCGCCTCTCCCCGGCCCCTAGTCTCGGTTTTTCCCAGCTTAGTGCTTCCGCCGTCGCTCCCTCGATGGAAAACTCTTGCTAGGAAGAAAAAATGGAGGGTCAAGTGTTCTGCCTCTTCCTCAGATTTTTCTTTTGATTTTGCAGATAAGCCGAAAGCACGCCGATAGGTATCTATCTAGGAAGAGGACGAAGGCGGGTGGCACCATTCCTTTGCACCCATTTTTCGTGGCGGTTCTCAACTACTTCGACCTGGCCCCTCTTCAATTGTCACCCAACAGTTGGTTGACTCTAAGTTGCCTTTTTATTTGGTTCAAGGAAAAGGTCGAGCACGCCCCGACGGAGCAAGAGGTGCATTGCCTGTACAACCTCATGGCATCCCCCAAGTCCAAGGGCTTCTACTACCTGCAGAAGGCCAACAACGAGCTCCCCTTGATAGAGGGCTCAGTGTCCAACACAGGGTCTTGGAAACAAGAATTTTTTTGGGTAGAGGTCCCTCTCTCTGTTCGTGATGACTTTCGCGCCAGCCCCAGTATGTACCCTGGTTCTTCTTTTCTTCTTATTAGAACTTACTGTTTTGTACTCATGCTTGTACTGACACTGGCTTGGATCATGCAGAGCAATTTGTTGTTCCTTCGGTCATTGGGTCGGAGGCGAAGGCCGTGAATGACCTTATTGATGCTGACTCCGCGATGAAGAAGGCGACATTCTTATTTACTGTGGCGAATCTCAATCTCCACCAGCTGTCCCCGGTCTCTGACCCCAAGCTCCTGTGGTCGGTTACGGGGTCGAAGAAGTCAATGGCTACCCTAACTGAGCCGTTCTTAAACGATGGTGAGGCCGAGGAGGAGATGGAGGATGCCCCCCTTGAATGTGGGGGATCTCACCAGCGCCCCCTGTCTCCCGGGGGATCCCCCCCTTATGGCTCCCCCGATCAGGGCATGGCCTTTCAACCCCAGGACCAGTATGTCACACCTAGAGGTTATGCTTTCCCTGACATTGGTGGCTGCGACGCCATTCCTAAGGTTCCTCACGACATTGGGCCACCGGGGGTTGATTTCGTCGACCTTGCGGAGTCCCCCTCTAATATACTAGGGTATCAGTTTTTCTCCTTCCCTGCGCCCCCTCCTGCTTCGGCGAGCGGGTCGTCCGTCCCTCTCTAACCAGATGCCCCCTGTACGGAGGGGGAGCCCTGGGTGACTCGGATGGTGTCATCTTATGGACAACGATATATTAAAATTGCCTCGGGCCTCCCTGTATCCCACTGGAGGGGTCTAGGGAATGTGACTCAGTCAGACCTTGGTGACACCCTAAGGCGCGCCGCGGCCTGGGTGAGTTCTTGCACCTTGTGTCGATTATTATTATGTATAGATGTAGATGTGTTTTTCTTTTTGTTACTTATCGTTGATTCCATTAACTTTCTTGTGCAGATCTACACCGTGTCTCTTCGGTATGCTAACACGTCCGACACCCTCTCCGCATCTACTGCTGAGAGGGATTGCCTCATAGCCCGGGTTCAGGAGCTTGAAAATGAGCTTAACGAAACTAAGGTCAAGTTGTCAAAGGCCCAGACTAAGTTTTCCAACTTTTTCTCAAAGAGGGAGAAAGTAAAGGCCAAGACCAAGGAGCTAAAGGGCAAGGTTAAACGTTTGGAACGCGAACTCCAGGAGGCCAAGGCTACTGCGGTTGCGTCGCAGCAGAGAGTTACTCAATTGGAGACCGAAGTCGAGGCCCTTAAGGCCGAACTACAGTCGGCGCAGGAGAGGAATGCTTCCTTGGAGGCGGAGAGGGCTTCCTTGGAGACGGCGAGGGCTTCCTTGGAGGCGGAGAGGGTCACCACCGAGCGCAGGTCCATAGATCGTGCTCTTTACAATGTGTGGAGGCAGGATCCTAATTTTGACTTCTCCTCCTTTGGTGAACATGTCGTTGCTAGAGCGGCCCTGTGGAGTGCCCACTTTAGGAGGCCCTGAAGTAGTCTTGCTCTTTTTTTTTTTTTTTTAACTTTGTAATATCATTATCACTGCTACTTTTCTTTTGGTAACTCTTGTACTATCTCAAGAACTCTTTTTTCTAATGTATAAATACATGTGTTGCTGTTTATTTCTTGTTCTACTGTATTTGAGGCCTTTTCAGCCTGTATGATGGGGTTTGGTTGGTTCCCCTCTTTTATCTACCAGGCTGGAGGTCCTTCGGAGCCCATGCAAGAGGGTTCACTGGGACCTCTTTTGGTGCCTCTTGGTTGCTTCTATATGGATATTTTGACCCCTTGGGTCCTAGTTATCCTTTTATATATTCTTGCGCGTGCTTATTATTTCTTTGCGAGAAGCGTCCTTCTCGTCGTTATTCATAGTACTATTTTTGCAAGGGTCTCCTTTGGGACCCTTTTTGGCTAGGCGGCTTGGTGGCCGCTCTATACTTATTATTATTATCGTCACCATACATTTTTTGTAAGTCCCTATGGCCTCCCTTGGTGTTCACAAGGATAGCTAATCCTTGTGATCCTAAGGGATGCCTTGTAAGGACTTCGTTTAAGGCCCTAGTATAGGGGGTCCCTTTGTTTTTGGGTCACTTCCTCCTAATGGAGGGCCCTTTTTAGGATCCTCTTGGTAGAGGGTCCCCTTTAGGGGCCTCCTTTTTAGGAGGGCAATGGGTCCTTTTTAGGATCCTTCATTAGAGGGCCCTTTTTAGGTTCCCTTTGCTAGCCGCATGTTGTCGCCTCCTATCTTGCCCCCCAAGTGTCTGGTGAAATTTATTTCGGCTGACACTTTGGCTGATGGCCACGTAGCGAAGGAAAATAACACATGAGATCGCAAACAGTTTCACCCATAACATGCAGTTTCATTCATCACATTCGTAACAAACAGTTGTAATGGTACATAGTAGATTTTCATTAAAAATAAAATAAAAAGACTCACACCTACTCAAGAGACTATCTAAGTAACCTCTTTGATTTCTCCCTATCATATTAAGACAGTGTGCAATACTTGCCCTTTTATCATCGGACGTGGGCGCCTTAATGGTAGTACTTCCTTAGGTGCTCCTCGTTCCATGCTCGGGGTATGATGGTGTCGTCCATGCGTGCCAGCTTGTAAGTGTTCGGGGGTATGCACTGAGCAACCTGGTAGGGCCCCTCCCAGTTCGCCCCCAGCACTCCTGCTCCTGGGTCTCGTGTGTTAGGGAGTACCTTCCTTAGCACCAAGTCGCCAACTCTGAAAGTTCTCTCTCGCACCCTCGAATTGCAATACCTTGCGGCGTGCTGCTGGTATACTGCCACCCTCATTTGCGCTTTTTCTCTCTTCTCTTCAAGCATGTCTAAGCTTTCGGCCAAGGCTATGCGGTTGGCCTCGTCTCCATATGCCTGTACTCTGTGGTACTCAACTCGCTTCTCAACCGGGAGCACGGCCTCGCATCCGTAAGCCAAGGAGAATGGGGACCCCCCAGTAGTCGTGCGTGGGGTGGTTCTGTAAGCCCACAACACATTTGGTAGCTCATCTACCCAGGCTCCCTTCATCTTTTCTAGCTTTGTCTTCAATTTCTTCTTAAGGACCCTGTTTATGGCCTCCACCTGTCCATTGGCCTGTGGGTGCACGACCGCGGAGAAACTCCTCCTTATTCTCCTTTTCCTACAATACTCCTCGAAAGCTCCTCCCTCGAATTGGGTACCATTGTCAGAAATAATTTTGTAGGGTACTCCATATCTACAAACAATGAATTTGTTGACGATAGAGGTGATGTGTTTGGCGGTTATCTTCACAAGGGGTTCTGCTTCTACCCACTTAGTGAAGTAGTCCACTGCCACTACCGCATATTTCGCTCCACCCTTGCCCGTAGGAAGAGCGCCGATCAAGTCTATCCCCTAGATAGCGAAGGGCCAGGGGCTGGTCATGCTGGTCAGTTCACTTGGGGGTTTCCGAGGGTAGTTGGTGTGCCTCTGGCATTTGTCACATTTCGTGGCAAAGTCATGCGCATCTCTCTCCATAGAGGGCCAGTAGTATCCTTGTCTCTTGGCCTTCCTGGCTGTGGAGGGTCCGCTCTCGTGGTTGCCGCACTCTCCCTCATGTATCTCATGTAACACTTTCAGCGCCTCCTCTTCTTCTACACACCGCAGGAGTGGCATTGAGAATCCTCTTTTGTAAAGGACCCCATCTACCAGGGTGTATCTTGCGGCCCTATACACCAACCTTCGGGACTCGTTTTTGTCTGCAGGCAAGGTTCCTTCTTCCAGGTACCTCTTGATTGGCTCAGTCCATGAATCCCTTGGGACGCTAATCATATGCACGTCCGCGCCTTCGATGGTGGGCTTGGGTAAGTACTCCACGGGTATCGACTCCAAGATATCACCATCCTTGGTAGACGCCAGCTTTGTGAGTGCATCGGCATGGGTATTCTTTTCTCTAGGGATTTGCTCTATATTATATGACACCAACCGTCCCAGATAGCCCTTCACCTTCTCCAAGTAGGCTGCCATCTTGGGTCCCCTCGCCTGGTATTCCCCCTTTACTTGGTATACTACGAATGGAGAGTCACTGAAGATATGAAGGCGCGTCACTCTCAGTTACTGGGCTAAACGCAGGCCAGCCAGGAGCTCCTCGTACTCTGCCTCATTATTGGAGGCCTCAAACCAAATCGGATTGCACAATACATTCTGTGTCCCTCGGGCCCGGTCATCATGATGCCCGCTCCGGATCCTCCTTCATTACACGCCCCATCAACATGCAAACTCCATTCCTCTAAACTCCCTCGCTCTTCCTCCGCAACAGGCTGCTCCTCTTCTTCATTCCTTCCTTCATTCGGCTGATGGGTGAGCTCTACTATAAAGTTCGCCAGCACCTGTCCATTGATGGAAGCTCTTGGGGTGTATACAATGTCAAACTGACTCAACTCGATCGACCATTTCATCAGTCTCCCCGAGGTCTCAGGTTTATGTAAGACCTGTCTCAAAGGACTATCTGTCAGGACTTCAATTGTATGTGCATGGAAGTAAGGCCTCAACTTCCTTGAAGCCACTACTAACGCATAGGAAATTTTTTCGATCTCCGGATACCGGTTCTCCGCGTCCACCAAACGCTTGCTGATATAATATACGGGTTGTTGCTGCTTCTTCTCTCCTTTAACCAAGGCTGCGCTGATGGCATGCTCAGACACTGCCAAGTACAGGTACAGCTTCTCGCCCTTCTCTGGCTTTGCCAATAGGGGTGGCTTCCCCAGGTGCTCTTTCAGCTTGACAAATGCCTCCTCACATTTTTCATCCCAAGCGAACTTTTTGCTCCCTTTGAGGATGTCAAAGAATGGGAGGCACTTGTCGGTGGACCTTGAGATAAACCTATTAAGGGCCGCACCCTTCCTGTTAGGCACTGCACTTCCTTCTTATTCTTTGGCGGGCTCATCTCTATTAGTGCCTTTATCTTATCAGGATTGGCCTCGATGCCTCTGGAATTGACCATGAAGCCTAAGAATTTTCCCGAGGATACACTGAAGGTGCATTTGACGGGATTCAACTTCATCCGGTATTTCCTAAGTGTGTTGAACATCTCACCAAGGTCCTTGTTGAGCTCTGTCGCTTCCTTGGTCTTTACTAACATATCATCCACGTACACCTCCATATTCCTCCCCATCTGGTTAGCGAACATATTATTCACCAACCTCTGATAAGTGGCTCCCGCGTTCTTCAACCCGAAGGGCATTACCTTGTAACAGTAAATCCCTTTATTTGTAATGAATGACGTGTTCTCTTCATCTGCTGGGTTCATTGGGATCTGGTTGTACCCTGAGTAAGCGTCCATGAAACTTAGTAATTCATGTCCCGCCGTCGCATCCACTAGCTGATCTATCCTTGGAAGTAGGAAGCTATCCGTGGGACAAGCTTTATTCAGGTTCGTGAAATCGACGCAGGTCCTCCATTTCCCATTTGGCTTTGGCACGAGCACTGGGTTCGACACCCACACAGGGTAGAAAGACTCACGGATGAACCCGTTGGCCTTCAGCTTGTCAACCTCCTCCTTTAATGCTGCATACCTTTCTGGGTCTAACGCCTGCCTCTTCTGCCTAACGGGCGTCGCTTCTGGGGAGATATTCAAATGGTGGCACATCACTCCGGGGTCTATACCCTCCATATCCTCGTGACTCCAAGCAAATACGTCTAGATTATTCTTCAAAAACCTGACCAACTCCTCCTTCACTTCATTTTGCAGGCTTCTCCCTATCTTCAACGTTCTTAACGGTTCCTCCGTCACTGTAACCTCTTCTACTTCCTCCACTGGTTCTGCTCTTGACTCCTCCACGACTTGGGGGTCCAGCTCTTGCGGACCCCCTGTGGGCACACGCCGGTCCTCATGTATCACCATAGTCATTGGTTCCCGTGGCTTCATAGGCACACGGAGTGAGGTATTGTAGCACTCCCTTGCCTCTCTTTGCTCTCCCTTCATACAAGCGACCCCTCCTGGAGTCGGGAACTTGAAAACCAAGTGATATATTGAAGTTACGGCTTTCAATTCTCTTAGGGATGGTCTCCCCAATATCGCATTGAAAGCTGATGCACAATCTACTACAACAAAGTTAGATATGACTGTAGTCTGCCGGGGTTGCTCCCCCATGGTAAGTGTCAATTCGATCATTCCCAGGGGTTGCACTGAGTCCCCCGTGAATTCGTATAGGGATGATTGGCAGGGCTTCAGATGACGTATGCCCAGCCCCATCTTTTCCAAGGTGGGGTGATATAAGATGTCCACCGAGCTCCCGTTGTCCACTAGGATTCGATGCACACGCATATTTGCCAATTGAACTGTCAACACCAGCGGATCATTGTGGGGAAAGTGTACCCCCCCCCCCCCCCCGCGCATCTTCCTCGGTGAATGTTATCGAGTCGTTTTCCCCCTTGAAACTTTTCGGGGGTCGCTGTTCTAAACTCATGACACAGGGGGGTGGACTCCGCCGAGCCTCTCTTGCATATCTATCTCGCCCCTTCCGAGAGTCCCCCCCAAATCCTGGACCTCCGAAAATGGTTCGGACCTCCCCCTGTATTTCTGGGGCTCGCTCTTGTGTCTGGGGTGTCGTAGGTGCGTCCCCTAGCCTTTGCCTTTCTCTCCTGACATTGCGGCCCAGGTGTCCCCGGCGGATGAGCTCCTCAATTTCTTCCTTCAAATGGATACACTCTGCCGTGGTGTGACCGATGTCCTTGTGGTACTGGCAGTATCTACTGGGGTCCCTTTTGGACCGATCCTTTCTCATTGGTGGGGGATTTTTGAAGGGAACTCGATCTTCGTTGGTGAGGTAAATATGCTCCCTGGTGTCCGTGAGGTATGTATAGTAAGTATAAGGCACTTGCCTATGATCATTCCCTCGTTTGTTTTTCCTCTGCTAGTCGTCTCCTTGTCCATCGTACGCTCTTTTCTTTTTCGTTACATTCGACTCGTCATTAGCTGGGGGCTTCACGTGGGGCTCCTCCTTTCCTGCCTTTAAGTTGGCGTGGCCATCCTCCACACGAATGTACTTTTGCGCTCTCTCGTAGAAGTCGTCTAGATCGGTGACTTCCCTCTTCAACATGTTGTCCCACAACTTGCTTCCTGGGAGCACTCCTGCTGTAATGGCAATTTTCAACACTCGGCGAGTTAAGCTACGCACTTTCGCGGCCTCCATATTGAACCGGTGAATGTAGCTCTTCAGGCTCTCATTTTCCCTTACTTCACGTTGGCCAGGCTGGTGCCAGGCATTGTGTAGTCCCGCACGGCATGGTGCTGTTGGAGGAATTCATCAGAGAACTGCTGCCAGGATCTGATTGACCCTGGCCTTAACCTTTTGAACCATTTGTAGGCGGGTCCCTTCAAAGTGACAACGAAGCGGTGGCATCTGGCACCGCTTCCAATCCCTCTCAATTTCATCAGATCATTAAACGCATCCAGGTGGTACTTTGGATCCGTGTTCCCTTTGTAGGGGGTCATATTGGGTTCCTTGAAGTTGGCACGGAGCCGGATGGTTTGTATCTCCCTCACAAAGGGCGACTCGTGGTCGAAGTCCTCCTCAAAGGCCTGGCCACCTGATGCGGTGACAATCTTGCTTCACAGGCTCCTCATCTCCATGTCCAGGTCCTGCCTCCTCTTGCTTAGAGTGTCCCTCAGAGATGACGGGCTAAGATCCGCCTTTCCCTTACCCTCCCGGGGCACCGTAGGGGGCGTGGTCCCTTCGCCCGCCCTCTTTTTATTGAGCTCGCCCTGTAAGTATGAGGGTTCTCTTTTAGAGGTGACCTCGTCCTCATTGCGAGGGGCAGCGTTGGTCCTCGGCGCTAGTTTTTGGGCCTGCTTAGGTGGTTCGGGGTGCTCACGTTGCTTCGCTCGGGGGGTGTTACTGGTTGAATGTCGGGTCCTCCCATCATCTACCCGTACAGTGGTCTCCACCCCATCCTTGCCCTTCTCCTTCCTCTTAGGCAAGGTCACGCTCGAATTACCCTGCAACAGGCCGTTCAGGACCTCTTGCATGTTCTCCAAGGTGGTTTCTAACCTTTGGTTCTTACGGTGGAGCTCACGTATTTCCTCTTCATAAAACTGAGATTTCGAACTCGAGCTCACGGAATGGACCCGGGGGTGCTTATCATGCCTACGGGCAGAAGGGCCCGGGTCCTGCCGGCCGGAGTTTGGTACCTGCGGTGGTTTTGGAAGATGGAACTCAGAAGTATTTCCTGGTGGTGCTCTTGGAGGACTTTCTCCAGGTGGAGCGGCCGGTGACGAGGCGACTCTATCACCCCCGTGAACCTCAGGGTCCTTAGGGGGCTCCACGTCTCTGGGCGGAGGAGTGTCCTTCATTGAGGCCTTCAGCTGGACTCCGTTCAAGTGAACCTCTACCTCTCGTGGCTCCCTCAGTCGCTTTGAACATCTTGGCATTTTCTTATTGCCAGAAATAATGGTGGAACAGGAGCTTGAAACTAACGTTCCCACAGACGGCGCCAAACTGTTGACGGTGAGAACTCGTCAACTAAGTTGAGTTGGAAAAATTATCAAGTCCAGATCACTAATGGAAAAGCTGTAGAAACTTAAACAATCACTCAAGAACAACGATAGAACAATAATGGAGAATTCAGTCTTTCATTCACACTCAAGCCTTTGCGACAGTAAAATTTCCAACCCCCTCTCATGTGGTGTTCCAGTTTATTTTATAGTAGGCTCTAATGGCCTTAGGTATATGGTGGTCCAGGAGACCAAGTGGTACATAAGTACTATGTTAGGGGAGTGGCTTCAAAGGTTGTCAGGAGGATGTCTCCACTACTTGTCTGTACCCATGTTTGATGAGTGGTGGCAGGCATAGTGGCGCAGGTGGTAGTGGTGTCGACTCTGACCCTTGGCCGTAGACGTACGGACCATAACTCTTATCCCAGCAGTCCCACTGATACTGGTGTCCGTACTCAGTACCAAGTCGTACAAGTATGTCCCATTCGACTCGTACTGGAGCCTCTAAGCATAGGGGTCTCAAGGTGTAAGGAATGGGACCCTTGGTGCATGGATTTACTCACGTGGACACTAGGTGACGTAGTTCTCATCCCTTCACGAGACCCCCTTGGAAGGCTTATTGATGGCGCGGCTCTCTTGGCTGTTCACGAGGCCGAGTGTGCTGCGGATGTGACCCCCATGAGGCCATGGGCGAGGCCACCACGGGGCCTAGATGGCGAGGCCACTCCGTGGGCATGGACGAGGCAGGGCAAGGCCCTCGGACGCGAGGCGGTTGGTGCGAGGCTTGGGCACCCGGACGCGAGACGTCTGGGGCGAGGCCCTCGGATGTGGGGCGGCTGGTGCGAGATGGTGGTAGGGGGTTCGCAGCTGGGCCATGACAAGGGGCGTCGCGCACGGTGGCCGAGCGAGGCCAGGGGGCGTCGCGCACGATGGCCGAGTGAGGCCAGGGGGCATCGCGGACGGGGGCCGAGCAAGGCTAGGGGGCGTCGCGCACGGTGGCCAAGCGAGTCGAGGGGGCGTCGTGCATGGGGGCCGAGCGAGGCGAGGGGGCGTCGCGCACGGTGGTCGAGCGAGGCCAGGGGGCGTCGCGCAAGGGTGGCCGAGCAATGCCCACGAGGTCGTGCTGGACGTCTGAACGAGGCCCGGGTGGCTTCGCGTCTATGTCTCGCAAATGGGGGCTATATGGCAATGATCCCATAAGGCACGGGTCTAGATTCGTGGCGTGATAGCGTGATGACTTCCCGAGACGGTGGTGGCCCGAGGACCTCACATAACCCTCATATTTTGTCTTGGTGGAATTTGGGCATCCGTAGTTGGTATCAAAGCAACAATTCATATGCATGAAGTTCTCATTGATACACATGCACAAGCTGCGAATCTAACTGTCATTGTAAGTGTTTTTGTTTATTATGTTTATGTTTATGTTAATAACGAACATTTTAGCCATTATGTTTTCAGTTAATAATGGATGGACCCTTGACCTATGAGGACATCCGAGCCATTAACGCATTGAAAAGGATTAGGGAGCCAAGGAATACAATATGAGTGTTAGAAAGAATCACTCAGAGACTAATCTTATTCCACAAGGAGATAGTTCATCTTCAGACTACCAAGCAAATTATGATGAGAGCTATGAAGCAATATGTCCTAGTAATTAGGCTTTTTAAATATTTTCCTTCTGTAATTTCAACATTAGAAGAAATATGGGAGACTATAGATGATGATGATGATTTACTAGTAGCTATGAGATATTATTTTCTCATACTAAGGTTCACCTCTAAGTTGGAATTTCAATTCATTAACGAACAAAAGCATATAATCTTTATGAATCTTCCCCGAAGTAATTTTGAGGCTCAAGATAATGATGATTATGAAGAAATAGATGATGATATGTTAGATGAAGGGTCAGATGTAGAAGATCCCGATTTTTAGATTTGCCCTAGTTATTTTAGTATATTTATTTTCTTTATTTATTTATTTTGCATTTATGATTGTACTTAGTGAAAACCTTTTTCGAAATGAATATTATTGTTATTTTTGAATGACATGTATGAGTTTGAATTTTTAACAATAATAATAAATAATAAATTTAATAAATAATGTCCAAGTTCGGTGAGGGTGGATACAAATCAATGGATTGGGTTCTATATTGAGATTTTACGGAGCCATAGTAGTGGGAACGATTTTACTAATCCCAGCCCTCCCTCAATATGGTTAACTTTGGAACAACGATGAGTTTCAAGCCTGAGAATTAAGTCATATAGGATGCTTAGAAAATAATAAAGATGACTGATTTTCTAAGTATAGAAACACACCCCAATTATAAAGAAGGCTTACATAAATTTTCATAAGAAATCATAACTAGTAGGTCCGAGTTATGTTTGCTTAGACTAAGTTTTGCCTTAAAGCCTATTAGGGTAAGTTCCAACATGCTTTTTCTTGACTATTAGAACTTTGTTGAAGATGTCGCTCAGAAGGTCTGCACGCACAACCGGCAATGCCTCCAACGCTGCCAATGAGACTAACGAAGCCCCTCCAATCCGAAGAAGGGGAACGCATGCTACCAATGCTGTTGCTAACAGAAGTGCACCGCCTCCGGTTGACAACACCGCTAAAATTGTTCGGCTACGGCAACAAGTTGAAAAATTATTGTAGCAAAAATTACAATAGACTCAGCTGCAGCCGCAGCCTTAGGCTCAGCCATAACCGCAGCCTCAGCAAATGGCTCAAGCACCCCGACAAGTAGGTCCTTATGGGGGATGGCCAATGGCGAATGTTTACCGAGTTTTTCGGAAACGAATAACTAACAGAATAATAAAAAGATAAGAACTGTAGAAATACTGAAATGTAACTAAACAAACAGTGTTTTTACGTGGTTCAGGCGTTAACAAGCCCTAGTCCACGAGTCGATGTTATTATACTTGGAAAAGATTACAGTAAGATGGCTGGTGCATAAGAACTTCACACGCTCACAATGTTTCTCTCGGGTTCTCTTGAAGAAGATGAAGCTAGAGAGATTTTAGTAGAGTTTTTTGCTATATCATTTGTTCGTCCCTCCTCTTGTAAAATGAAGGGGTCTTTATAGCTAGGGTTTTGGATTAGGGTTTTTCTCTACGTACATGAGTTTTAATTACACCAGCCATAAATAGGGATACAATTACTATAGTAGCATGGCTACAAGACTCTATGTGGGTATATTTACGTGAAAGTATGGGGAACACACAAAGTCAGCCGTCTTTTCCAAGTTGTCAGCGGAACAGTAGGCGAAAAGGTACCCTTAGGCGTGCTGGGATGTGTGCGGCTTTGACCTGACGGGCGTGTCAGGCGGGATCCTGTGTCAGGCGGATATCATTCCAAATATGCCTCCTCCAGGACTCGACCGTTTGGCTTTGTTCCGTGCGAGGCACGGAACTGCTTCCGCGGAGACCACTCGAAGAGCTTCTCCTGGAAGGAGCTTCCCCGATGGATACTCCTTCGGGAGCTCCGGGAGAGTTGACGAGTTTCCGTATGGTGTTTGCTTGGAAGAGTAATCCGGACACCAAGCGGGAGAGGTGAAGCCTTTCTGTATATCCGCGAGCTCTGGTCACCTATCGTGAAGGACATCGATAATTCTGTTTCCCCGAGGCCATCAATCTAAACGCTATCTGGAAATCTGGATAACATTTACCCCCCAAGGTCACGGAGCTTTGAGGGATCCGGGAGCTTGTACAATCGGTTTCTTAGATTAGGCGAGGGGGCACCTTCTGTGTTCCCGGAAGGGTTCCTTTTTCCCGCCTGAGTGTTAGTATGGAAAAGAAAGAGAATTTCTTCTGTTTGAGATCAAGTACTCAAGTGCGGCAAGGACCACGTGTCATTCTGGGAATGGTTCTGCGACCAAGACGTGTGCGTGAGGCGACTGGTTGAGTATGCGTGCGTCAGTCATCTAACTAATGATTTGACGGTTTTTAATGGTACTCCGGGCCCGAGGTGGTGTAATGATGGGAAATAAATACTTTATTCCCATCCGAGGAGTCATAAATAGGATCGTCGCTTCCTCTCCAGCCGTTGGATCTGATGCACACGGAATGGGAAGATCGGGACCGTCCACTTGAGGAATTCGAAACGGCCTCTTCCCTGCTATAAAAACGAGGGAAAGGACCTTTCTTCCTCTTTACGCTTTTAGATTCTCCATCTTTAGGATTTTCAGATTTCCAAACCTTCGAACTCTCAGGCTTCCCAGCTTACGTTCCCCCGAACTTGCCATTTCTTTTGGTAAGTATCTGGAAACTTTTCTTTTTGATTTGGCAGTGGGTTTACTCCCGAAGTTCCTGGTTTGAATCGCCGTTCGTCTTTGCAGCTTTTACTTCTCGCGATCGTGCTGTGCAGTGATCCAGTTACTCCCTCAACCTCCAACTACCCGAACATCAGTAAGTATTTCTACTTTGCTCTTTCCTCCCAAACCTTAGGTTGTTGGTAGTTGTTAGAGTAGAGGTTTCTGCCATTATTGCTTATGTGCATTTGTGAATAGGGCTTTGGTATGCATGTGATTGATTGTGAGTCGATAAGTAGCCTTTTCTGCATGTTTTGGCGATTTGCGTTTGGAAAGTCGTCCCGTGTTTTGCTGTTTTAGGGCATAAGCATGAACGCCTTTAGGGTGTCTTTCTCTGGAAAAACACTTCTTTTGGTGGGCTTAGGCTCGGGGTCTGAGTCTGGTTCCTTGCTGTCCTTCGGGTGGCATGGTGCCAACCCCTCGGTAAGCTCGGTGGGAGCCTCTCCAAGCAGTTTTCGAGGAGGGTCTCCCCGACGCCTTTGATACCACTAGGGTATGACAAGGGTGCTGACTGCTTAGAGTGTTTTCTTCTTTCTTTTCTTTTGTCCAGTGACGAACATCTCGAAGGAACAACTCCTTGCTGCGGGGGAGGCTGATTCTGCCCAAGAGAAAGGCTCTCCTGTCGCGGGTGGAAAGGGGAAAGGAAAAGCGAAAGCGGTCGCGGCTAGCCCACCAACCTCCAATAGTTCCATCTGGGAGATGGACCAAAAACCGAACCTTTTCAGGAATTATGGCATGCTAGAGCTGTATTCCTCTGAGGCAGGCCTGAAGAACATCCCAGGTCTGATGTGGCACCGTCTGTCGGTGCTGGGCGAGTCAGCTAGCCAGAGCCACGAAGGCTTTGGTGCCTGGAGTTGGGCACACATAGTGTGCGGAGCGCACTTGCCCCTAAGGAGTTACTTCGCCAATTTCTGTGTGAAGGCGGGGATTGCCCCCTTCCAGTTAATTCCTCCCAGTTACAAGCTCTTAGCGGGGTGGTTCATCTTTTGCAAGTCCCGGAGGCTGGAAGCTCCTACCCCGGAGGAGGTGCTGTACTTTTATGGGTTGAAGTCTCAGCCTATGAGGGGTCATTCAGACAAGGTGGGGTTTTATAGGCTAGAAAGGCACCCGGATGTGATGTGCCCCACTTGTCATACCGCGAGGGTTCCAGACCTCCGGGAATACTGGTTCCTGACGACTGGCTTCCCGCTGAAGAGGGTGCCAGCTCTATCTTTGGATTTCAAAATCCCTGGTAAGTGTTTCCTCTTTTCCTTTTCAACTTTGTTTCTTTGTGTTTGATTTGCCTTTTGGGAGGATCTCTAACGCTTGTATTTGATTTTTGCAGAAGTCGTTCCGCGGACACCTCGCTGCGCGGAGATGATAAGGAGGTCCAAGTTCTACGAAGGGCTTTCCGAGGAAGAGTTGAGAGTGGAGGGACTTGTGACCTCCGAATCGTTGAGGGAGTATGGGTTACTCGCCTCCTTCCAGAATATTGAGCCAGTAAGTGGTAGGGGGCAGACTCAGGTGTCGGCTGACATCCGGGAGCAGATTGCCCTGGAGCTGTCTAAGGTGATCACCCAAGCCGCTCGGGACGAAAATACTCTATCTCCTAGTTGGGAGGAGAGGTTCCCCGACCCCCAGCCGGAGGGAGAGGAGATCGAGGCTCGCCACGCCGCGGCTTACCCTAACGAAGGGGCTCCGGGGGCTAGTTCCTCCGGGAGAGGTAAGACTAGTTTTCGATTGATCCACACCCCCAGCCTGTCTGAAGTTTCCCAAACCTCTCAGATGGGGTTTGATCCTCGTTTCCTTAGGCTAGATCCGCGTAGGATACCTTTCGACAGGTACTGTGATAGGGTAGATGAGCTCCTCTGGTGTCTGAGTGATGGTAGTCTGCCAGAAGGTGTCATCATGGTTGACCCTTCTTCTCTCAGCATGTTCTTCCCGGACTTCAAGGAGTACGGGAGCTTCCTGGAGCAGGAAGCGATGTTTTGTTTTGCTCGGGGAAGGCCATCCACGTTTCTCGTGCATGGTCGTCCCTTTCAAACTTTTCTTTTTCTTGTTTCTTGTTCCCTGCTGGCGGGCTTGCTTGTACTTTTGTGTTGCTGATTGTCTTGTCTTCCGCTTATCTTCTTTCTCATTTCTTGTTGGTTCGCTAACCTTGCTTTGTACGTTTCTTGCAGAGTATCCCGAAGCCAAGATGTTGGGGAGGGTTACTTTGCTTATTAAGAAGGCTGCCACCAGCCAGGACCCGCCCACGGGGAAAGGACGGAAGCCCAAGGCTGGTAGGGGAGGTAAGGCTGCCTCCCCCAAGAAGACAAGTGGCGAGGCGCAAGCGTCCCCGAGGGTAGAGAAGTCCCCTGCTGAAGGGCCTTCCGAGACTATGATGGTCTCGAGTAGCAGCAGCGACGGGGAAGGGCTTGTGTTCCCCGTGAGGACAACTGGGGTGAGCAAGCATCCCGGAGGAGATGCTGAGGGTGCTAAGAACAAACGCCTTAGACACTCTTCTCCCGGTCGAAGGCAACAACAACAGCAACGACAGCAATCACAACTACAACAACAGCAGCAACAGGAACAAGAGAGACAATCACCAACGCCGCAGCAGCAGCAACAGCAACATCCAAACCAGCAGCAGCAACAAGGGCAATTACTTCTGCTACCGCAGCAGCAAAAGCAACAGACCGGGGCCTTAATATCCCGGCTGCCTCCTCCTCCAGTCCAAAGGGGGTCCACCCTTCCGGGGTCTCCGTCTTCTCAGACAACCAATCTTCCCCTGCCTGGCCTGAAGTTCCACTTTCCGCGGAAGCCGACCAGTTTTCCCGCTGCCCTCCTGGAGGGTGTAAGACGGGCCGATAGTTTTTTGAAGAGGCGGCTAGAGGCGGAGAAGGCCGTTACTCAGGGAAGGGCAGATAACTTGTCTGCCGTGAAGAGGGCTGAGCTGGCCGAGGGGGTGAGATCTCCTCACCCGGCCGGAGCGGTTCTGGATGGTCCAGCCTTGGAGAAGAGGCTGGTGCCTAGGCTTGGACGTGCATTGGCGCCGTTCGGAGCTGAGATGATGGAGGACATGGCCTTGAGCTTATGCGAGCTCAATTCTGAGAAATGGGCCATCAGTAGCAGCAAGGATCCGCTGTTGCTGACACACGCTGTGAAGCAGCAACTGTCCGGGGTAAGCCGTCGGTTGTTATTTTTTTTTTGGGATCACCTCTCTTTTGGTCCGGCTTTAGCTCATTCGGTTGTCTTTCCTTGCAGGCCTCTATGATCGCGGAACGCTCGTTCCGGGAGGTTGGTGCAGCTCTGGTTCAGCTGGAGGAGAGCCAGCTGGCTCGCCAGGCCTTGGAGGCGGAGAAACAGAAGCTGACCCAACAGGCCTTGGGGGCTTCGGAGAAGATTGATCAGGCCCGGCGCACGGCTGAAGAAGAGGCGGAGAAGAAATATCTTGCCAAATATCAAGAGTACCGGGCCAAGGCAGAGAATGAGTTTAGACAGCGGTCGGATGGGATTAAGACCGAAAACTCCAAGCTCCGGGAAGAGCTGTCCCAAGCCAAGGTGGAGAAAGATACCCTGGAAGCCCGCTTGCAATCAAAGAACGATCTCCTCCTTAAGCGGCAAGAGGAATATTCCACTCTTCAGAGTAAGCTGCACGACGAGGAGCAACTCCATAAGAGGAGCAGGGATCTCGTGTCTATGCTTCAGTTGGGGCTCGCCGAGAAGGATAAAGAGATCGGGGCTTTGCAATTCACTGCCAGGGGGCATGTGACCGAGAAGCAATCCGTGCTGAACCAAAATAGAGAGCAGCGCAAGGCGATAGATTCTCTTAAGGGGGAGCGGGATGCCTCCAAGGCCGAAATGGAAAAATTGAGGGCCCAACTAACTGCCGCGGAAGCACAGCTGGCAACCTCCGAGGCGGAGCGGTTGAAGGAGAAGGAGGATGCTGAGGTGATACTGAACAGGACTATTAATATATCGCATGTGGTCCTCATGCATCAACTCTGGAAAGTGAACCCGGAGGTGTTAGGCTATCTGGGAGATGATGCCGAAGCCATGAGGGAGAAGCTACTCGTGTGGGATCAGGGCCCAGAGGCGTATGTCCAAACTTATAACATTGACGATCGTGCTGAAGCTCCTGAGGCGGGATATCCCGGAGAGGCGGGGACTTCTGAACCTTCTCATGACCAAATTCCTCCTTCCAATGAGCCGACTCCGCCAGCCTCAGCTGAAACAGATGCCCCCGAAGCTGCGGTCGTGGACGCTGTAGTTACCCCCAATGTTTGAAGGGGTTTTATCTTTACTTATTTTTCATTTTGAGTTTTTCATTGCGGACATTTTTACCATAATCATAGCATTCTCCTTTCTTTTCTGCCGAGTTCTTTATTTATCCTTGCGCTTAGGGTAGACATTTATACGGTAGAAACTGTTGTAGGGGCGTATGGGGTTTTGGTTCCAACGGCCAAAACCTATGCACCTCCCACTTGAAGCTTTAACGGATGATGTCTTGTTCCCATGTAGTTTCTAGGTTACGAAGGTTTCCTGGTTCCAACGGCCAGGCTCCTTTCACCGCACTTTATCTTTCCTGAGGCAAATAGTCAATCCAGGGACTTGTAGTTATACTGTTCGCTGGGATTGCTAAGGTGAGTCGTTCCATTGTTTGGAACGGGAGTTCTTTTGGTGAGCGTCGCTAGACTTAAGGTTAGATCTTTGCGAAGCAAAACTAACTGTTGTTGCGAACCTCATTGTGGCTGACTTCAGGGACCTGGCATGGAGCCCTGCGAGGCAAGGCTTATTGCTGTTGGGGAAATCGCCACGCCCACCAGGTGTGATCCTGGAGCAGGGGCTTTGCGAAGCAAAGCCGGCTGTGAGTGGGGGGATCAAGTATGTCTGCTTCTGGAGCTGAAACTTGCAATGGCCATGGAGCTTGCCATGCATTATTTTGTGAGATCCGGAGTTGGAGCCTGCGAAGCAAGGCTTACAACCGTCGCGGATCTTGCCATCTTTCGCCTCGCTGGACCCGGAGCTGGAGCTTGCGAAGCAACGCTCTACAGCGCTCGCGGATCTTGCCATCTTTCGCCTTGCGGGATCCGGAGCTGGAGCTTGCGAAGCAAAGCTCTACAGCGCTCGCGGATCTTGCCATCTTTCGCCTTGCGGGACCCGGAGCTGGAGCTTGCGAAGCAAAGCTCTACAGCGATCGCGGAGAATTCTGCAAAGGACTTGTCAGGGAGTTGGGGGTGTTTTGGCGTAGCTCTATGAACGTGCCTCGACCCCCAGTCCCGTCCATCGCTGGGCTACACAGGAGATAATACTTATGATACATAATGGCAGGCATTTCCATGGCAATTTTCACATAAGCACATATGACACGTAATGCAAGCATGTTCATGGCAACAAATAAACCTAAGCTCAACAATTTAAACATTTCAAACAATTTAAAAATTTCAAACACAATGCTAGCACATAAGTGGTGTTCTGTGTACGTTTTGTTCAAGGGGCGTATGGTTATGCCTTAGCCATGTATACCCCCCAAGTGAGCGTGGGGTCCGGACGTCTCCGGACCGCGTGGTCACTTGTTAAAACGCAGCTTTGAACACAGGGATAAAAAGTGCAGTAAAAGCGGAGTGAATCTCTCCGTGTTTCATTGAATTAGCCTGCTAGGCGTGAGTTTTACAACAGGGAGGATTATTTCCACATTTTTCGCTTTTGTTATTTTCACCAAGGACTTCCGACTGGATGGTCCGGGGCCTACTGGTAGTAACGGCGGAGGTGCTCCGCGTTCCAGGCGCGCGGGACGTTAGATCCGTCGAGTCTCTTTAAGTGATACGTCCCATGGCCCACTTTTTGTTGGACTTCGTAGGGGCCTTCCCAGTTGGGTCCGAGGACTCCTACTCCCGGGTCCTGCGTAGCAGGAAATACTCTCCGTAGGACAAGATCTCCAACTTCGAATGTACGGCTCTGGACTCTCATGTTAAAGTGTCGGGCTATCTTGCCTTGGTACATTTTTAGTTGGACCTGCGACTGCTCCCGGAGCTCCTCGATCATGTCCAAGGACTCCTGGAGGAGGGCATGGTTCCGGGTAGGATCGTAGGTGTCTTGCCTGTGAGAGGGGATCATAGCTTCTACTGGGATGACGGCCTCGCAACTGAAGGTCATGGAATAAGGCGTGTGCCCCGTCGAAGTTCTCTCTGTTGTGCGATAAGCCCAAAGTACTCGCGGAAGTTCTTCCGGCCAGTGAGCCTTGCAGGCTTGGAGTTTTTTCTTCAACGTGGTCTTTAATATTTTGTTTACAGCTTCCACTTGTCCATTAGCCTGTGGTCTGGCGACTGCGGAAAAGCTTTTGATAATTCCATGCGAAGCACAGAAGTTCGTGAAGTGTTCACTGTCAAACTGCTTTCCGTTGTCGGACACAATTTTCCGTGGAAGCCCAAAACGACACACTATATTCCTGATGACAAAATCCAGTGCTTTTTTAGATGTGACCGTGTTCATAGGTTCAGCTTCAGCCCATTTGGTGAAGTAGTCTACCGCGACTATGGCGTACTTCACTCCACCCTTTCCAGTGGGGAGGGAACCTACTAGGTCAATGCCCCAAACGGCGAACGGCCAGGGGCTGGTCATTAGGGTAATTTCCGTAGGCGGCGCTCGCGGAACCTTGGCGTACCTCTGGCACTGCTCACACTTCCTGACATAATCCACACAATCCTTCTTCATGGTGGGCCAGAAGTATCCTTGTCGAAGGATTTTTTTGGAGAGGCTCAGCCCGGAGGTATGATCGCCACAGAAGCCTCCGTGAATCTCATGGATGATGGTGCTGACTTCGGTTCCGGCAACACACCTAAGGAAGGGTATGGACAACCCCCTGCGGTAAAGCTTTCCATCCATAACCACGTATCGGGGAGCTTGATACTGGAGCTTCCTTGCGTCCGCTTTATCGGTGGGGAGTTCTCCGGTGGTGAGAAATCTGAGGATGGGTCCTATCCAGGAGTGGGAATGGTCGATGATGGCGTTTATCCTTCGCGTCTCAGTACTGGGGGCTTGTAAGTGCCCGATGGGGACTAAGCCATACTGTTCAATCTCCGGGTCCGTTGCAAGCTTGGCCAGCGTGTCCGCAAGTGAGTTCTGGTCCCGGGGGACCTGGCGGATTTTGTAGCCTTTGAAATGCTGCAGTAGGCCGCGGGAGAGAGACACGTAGGCAGCCATCCTTTCGCCTTTCGTCTGGTATTCCCCGGATATTTGGTTTACCACAAGCAGGGAGTCGCTGTACACTTCGATTTTTTGGGCTCCGACTTCTCTGGCCAGTCGTAACCCAGCTAACATGGCTTCGTGTTCTGCCTCGTTGTTGGATGCTGGGAATGCGAAACGGAGGGCGCTCTGGAGCTGATGCCCTTGGGGAGATATTAGGATAACCCCCGCTCCAGCTCCTTTTTCATTTGAGGCTCCGTCTACGTAGACCTTCCAGGTGGGAAGTTCCGGGACAGGATCTTCTGGGAGGTCATTCATTCCCGAGCACTCCACAATAAAGTCCGCGAGAGCTTGACCTTTTATGGAAACACGCGGTTGGTAGTGGACGTCGAACTGGCTTAGTTCCATGGCCCACTTAAGCAATCTGCCAGAAGACTCGGGCTTCTGCAGGACTTGTCGGAGAGGGTGGTTGGTGAGTACTTTGATGGTGTGCGCCTGGAAATATGGCCTCAGCTTCCGTGAAGCGATCAGCAAGCAGAGGGAGAGTTTCTCGATCATCGAATATCTGGACTCAGCGTCCAATAACCTCTTGCTTACGTAATACACAGGGAGCTGGATACGGCCATCTTCCCGGACGAGAGCGGCACTTACTGCGTGCTCAGTCACAGCTAGGTACAAGAACAACGCCTCTCCTTCGACCGGTTTGGACAAAATGGGGGCTCGGGTTAAATGTTCTTTGAGGTGTTGGAAGGCCGCTTCGCATTCGGGGGTCCACTCGAACTTCTTGTTCCCTCGCAGAACATTGAAGAAGGGGATACACTTGTCGGTGGCCTTGGATACGAAGCGACTGAGAGCAGCTATCCTTCCGGTAACGCTCTGGACATCCTTATGCTTCCGGGGGGAAGGCATATCTATGAACGCCTTTATTTTTTCAGGGTTGGCTTCCACGCCGCGGGAGCTGACAATAAAACCGAGGAACTTTCCCGACGAGACCCCGAAAGTACATTTCTTTGGATTTAGCTTCATCCCGTACTTTCGGATCACGGCGAAAGCTTCCTCAAGGTCGTTACTGTGGTCCCCGGAGGTCTTGGACTTTACCAACATGTCGTCCACGTACACCTCCATGTTCCTCCCCAGTTGGTCCTTGAACATTCTGTTTACCAGACGCTGGTAAGTCGCCCCAGCATTCTTCAAACCGAAAGGCATGACCACGTAACAGTAGACACCCTTATCCGTGAGGAAGCTGGTGTGTTCCTGGTCCGCGACATGCATCTTGATCTGATTGTATCCGGAATACGCATCCATGAAGGATAAGAGTTCGTACCCGGAAGTAGCGTCCACCATCTGATCGATTCGCGGGAGAGGGAAACAATCTTTCGGGCAGGCCCTGTTTAGGTCCGTGAAGTCAATGCACATTCTCCAGGACCCATCGGGTTTCGGGACCAGAACTGGGTTGGCCAACCACACGGGATAGTGCGACTCCTGGAGAAAGCCTATGGACATCAATTTGTCCACTTCAGCTTTGACGGCTTCGGCTCTCACTGGGTCCAGCGGCCTCCTCTTTTGGCGAATTGGAGTTGCAGCTGGGTCTATGTTGAGTGCGTGGCACGCAACATTGGGATTAATCCCTGTCATATCAGCGTGGCACCATGCTAGGATATCCTGATTATCCTTCACAGTGGCCACGATCTTATCTCGAACGGCCGACGGCAGGTTTTTCCCCACCTGAATGACCTTGGCGGGTTCCTCCGGATTGAGGATCACCTCTTCGACTTCCTCCATCGGCTCTATTGCTTTCTCGATTCCCACTCTTGGGTCTAGTTCGTCAAAGTATGCCTCCTGAGCATCCCTAGTTCCTGGCAATACTTCCGCCAAAGGAATGGCAGCAAACGTCTCTCGGACCGTGTAGACGGCTCGGACGGAGACGTTATAACAGCTCCGTGCACTTCTCTGGTCTCCTCGGAGGGTGCCAATACGCCCATCGTCGCAGGGAAACTTCAAGCATAAGTGACGTATCGAGGTTATGGCCCCACAATCGATCAGGACCGGTCGGCCTAAGATGGCATTATACGCCGTGGGGCAGTCGACCACCACGAATGTGCTATGCTTGAAGGCACAAGCGTCGCTTTCTCCTCTGAGGGTGACCGGAAGTTGAATTTTGCCTAATGGCATGAGTGCGTCCCCATTGAAACCTTGAAGCTGGATGGGGCATGGGGCCAGGTCCGTCTCGGTCAATCCGATCGCGTGGAAGGCCGCTTTGAAGAGGATGTTCACGGAGCTTCCGTTATCGATCAAGATCCGTGAGACCTTCTTATTGGCAATCTGGGCTTCCACTACGAGGGGATCGTTGTGGGGGAAGTGCACATGTCGAGCATCGTCCTCCATGAAGGTGATGGGAAGATCCATCATTCGGGGACGTTGAGCAGGTGATTGGACCAAAGCGCACATCTCCTCGGCGTGCTCTAACTCCTTCAAGTACCTCTTCTGGGAGTTGCGGGTACTTCCGGCAAGGTGTGGTCCTCCGGAAATGGTGGCGACGTGTCCGTCAACGGGTGGCGGAGCAAGGCCGGGTGGATATGGGTTGCCTGGTCCTGGAGCCAACAAGGCAATGGGCGCCGGAGCGGGTGGAGCAGGAAGTGCTGGGAACTGAGACCCGGGAGCTTGGGGGTGACCGGCTCCAAGTGCGCTAGCGGCCCCCCTCTGTCCCGGGGAATATGCAGCTCCGTGAACCACCCCCTGTCCGGGATAGATTATGGGTATTCTCACCCACTGACCGAGGTGTCCCGCTCTTGCCAGGGACTCGATCTCATCCTTCAGCTGAAGGCACTCATTCGTGGTGTGCCCCACGTCTCCGTGGAACTCACACCTCTTATTGGAGTCTCGCGGACGCCTTCCTCCGTGAGACACTTTCGGGGGCTTCCTGTAGTTGACCATATTACAGGTCGCCCGATAGACATTCTCTCGCGAGTCTATCAAACTGGTATATTCCGTGAACTTGGGCTCATAATCCTTTCGGGGTTTCTTTGAATGGTCTCCCCGGTTGGAGTTTTTTCCGCTTCGTTTGCTCCGCGATTGGCTCAAACTTCGTTCCGGGGCTTCCGCTTGCGGCTGCGGCATGCTAGGAGCGATACTACATCCGGTTTGTACCGCTCCATACCCAGAGAAATGTGTTTGACCCGGCGTCTGAACAGACGCGGAAGGCCCATACACACTCGGAGTGAATCGGGCTCCTGGAAGCGTGAGGACTGGTGCGGGAGCTTGCGAAGCAAAGCTCGGCGCAGTCACGGAAGGGGTTGGAGCCGGGGGAACTCCAAAGGCTTGCTGGTAGGCATCCTCAAGGTTGATGATTCCCTGAGCTTTTGACATGAATTCGGACAGGGTTTCTGCCCGTCTCCTTTGCATTTCTCCCCATAGCAGGGAGCCGACAGTAAGGCCCGATTGAAGGGCGATCAGCTTCATGTCATCGCTGACCTTGGTTTTTGCAGCAGCTTCCATCATTCTCTGAATGAAAGCTTTGAGGTTCTCAGTGGGTTGCTGTTTGATGTTGGTTAAGGAACCAACCTCCATGTCGTGGTCGCGGGCAGCAATAAACTGCCTCCTAAACGCGGACTGTAGCTCCTTCCAACTGTGGATTGATCCGGGAGCTAATCTTTTCCACCAGTCCTCCGCAGACTTGGTAAGGGTGAGTGAGAAGCACATGCATTTGGCGTCCTCACTGACGCGCGCCACTTGCATCATTTTATTGTATTTAGCTAGGTGGGTACGCGGGTCTGTCCTCCCATCATATAATTCTATGTGAGGCATTTTGAAGTTATCCGGGAGGGACGTTTCCGCGATCCTCCTAATACATGGTTCCGGGTCTTCCTCCTCAGAATCTGACAGGGCCCCACTTTGCTTCCGGACCAGCTTGGTCAAGGCAGCAATCTGTTCCTCGAGCCTCTTCGTATCACTTTCCGGGAGGTCACGTCCCCGGAGCTTGTCATTAATATGATTTCGGAGGTCATCTCCGCGAGGCCGGGCTTTTTCCCCTTTGGCCTTCTCATACTTGGCCTCCAACCTTCTTCTTAGGTCCACCGTGGACCAGCTATCTTCGGAGTGCGAGTTCGCAGCCCGACCGTCCTGATTGGCGGAATCACTGGGGCGGTTGTTCCTTCCCCTAGGCCTGGGTGCCTTAGCACCGGGCCCTTTAGGCACAGAGTGCCCCCTTGGGGCTGAAGGGCGTCTGGGCTTAGGAGCGCCAGAGACCTTCTGCGCGCGGGGGGGGCAGTCGGCCTGGTGATTCACGCCTTTAGGAGGTGCAGGGGCGTCAGCGCGCACAGGCTCTCCCACTTTTTCTTTGCCCTTGTTAGGGGCGGCTTTGGATGGTCCAGCAGCGGCTGGATCCGGCATGGGGGCATCAGCACCACCTCGAACAGAGGTATCCTCGTCCGAGTCGCCTAGATCTCCGAACCTACTTTGGAGGCGTTCCATCATGCGTTGCATTCTTTCGGAGACGCGCTCCTGCTCAGCAAGCTTGGCCTTAGTGGCCACCAGTTCTTCGGCTACTTGGACCAGTTCTGGGTCCTTCTCATAGTAGCAGCCGTCCTTGTAATAACCGTCTTGGACATACTCTTCTTCGTCTTCTAAGTATGTTGTATCTTCGGTACTGACCTGATCCTGGCGGGATGTCGGGTCTTCACCTTGGTAGTCTAAGGGTTCACTTTGCACCACATCTTCCATCACGGTATCGGGGTTGACCGTAGCATTTTTGTCAACAGCGGATTTTCTCGTAGTCACCATCTCTTTAGCACGAAGTGAATACAAAAACGTACACAGAAAAAGAGCTGACTAACAACTTCCTACAGCTCTCAATGAAAGCACCAAAATGTTTACCGAGTTTTTCGGAAACGAATAACTAACAGAATAATAAAAAGATAAGAACTGTAGAAATACTGAAATGTAACTAAACAAACAGTGTTTTTACGTGGTTCAGGCGTTAACAAGCCCTAGTCCACGAGTCGATGTTATTATACTTGGAAAAGATTACAGTAAGATGGCTGGTGCATAAGAACTTCACACGCTCACAATGTTTCTCTCGGGTTCTCTTGAAGAAGATGAAGCTAGAGAGATTTTAGTAGAGTTTTTTGCTATATCATTTGTTCGTCCCTCCTCTTGTAAAATGAAGGGGTCTTTATAGCTAGGGTTTTGGATTAGGGTTTTTCTCTACGTACATGAGTTTTAATTACACCAGCCATAAATAGGGATACAATTACTATAGTAGCATGGCTACAAGACTCTATGTGGGTATATTTACGTGAAAGTATGGGGAACACACAAAGTCAGCCGTCTTTTCCAAGTTGTCAGCGGAACAGTAGGC
The DNA here is from genome assembly GCF_963169125.1 of Humulus lupulus. Lineage (NCBI taxonomy): Eukaryota > Viridiplantae > Streptophyta > Magnoliopsida > Rosales > Cannabaceae > Humulus > Humulus lupulus. The sequence goes on along the minus strand of NC_084800.1, from coordinate 150,161,048 downwards.
GAAAAGGTACCCTTAGGCGTGCTGGGATGTGTGCGGCTTTGACCTGACGGGCGTGTCAGGCGGGATCCTGTGTCAGGCGGATATCATTCCAAATATGCCTCCTCCAGGACTCGACCGTTTGGCTTTGTTCCGTGCGAGGCACGGAACTGCTTCCGCGGAGACCACTCGAAGAGCTTCTCCTGGAAGGAGCTTCCCCGATGGATACTCCTTCGGGAGCTCCGGGAGAGTTGACGAGTTTCCGTATGGTGTTTGCTTGGAAGAGTAATCCGGACACCAAGCGGGAGAGGTGAAGCCTTTCTGTATATCCGCGAGCTCTGGTCACCTATCGTGAAGGACATCGATAATTCTGTTTCCCCGAGGCCATCAATCTAAACGCTATCCGGAAATCTGGATAACAGCGAACTATGCACCTTACCCAGCTCAGTACATAGAGCCAATCTACGAGTTGTTTCATAAGCAACACACTCCAAACTTTGAAGGGACAACAGACTCCTTCGAGGCAGAAGAATGGCTCAGGAATGTAGAGCTGGTCATAGCACACATGAATCTCGGCAATGCAGACCGCATATCCTGCGTTTCGTCTCTTCTAAAGAAGAATGCTAGAATTTGGTGGGATTTAGTACAGCAGACTCACGATGTTGCCACCATGACTTGGACTAGATTTGGGATTCAAAAGAAATATTACAACTTGGCAGTCATCGCTACGAGGGTGGAAGAGTTCACCAGTCTGAAGCAGGGCAATTTAACGGTAGTAGAGTATGCTCGACAGTTCAACTGACTAGCCAAGTTCGCGCCAAAATTGTTCCCAACCAAGTTTTTGAGGGTCACCAAGTTTGTTAGGGGACTCAGACCCAAAATTGAGCTTGGAGTCAAGTTAGCAAACCCTGGAACCACTTCTTATGTCGACGCTCTAGAAGCGACTATAGAGGTGGAGAGGCTTCAGGTGAATGTTAGTAAGGAGGAGGCTAGCAAGCCTGAACCTAAACAAAGAATAAACCTCAGAATGGTCGGAACCACAACAACAATCAATAACATAGCAACAATAATGGCCAGAAGAGAAGGCATCCTGACAATAAGCAATCTGACAATGACAAAAGAGCACAGACAAACAATGGAAGTAATAGGTCGGGTTATGTAGAATACCTGCAGTGCTCCAAATGCCAAAAGAAACATCCCAGGGAGTGTTGTGCAAACACTAAAGGATGTTACAATTGTTTTCAGGGAGGTCATTGGAAGAAGGAATGTCCATAACTCAAGCAAGAAGAGAAAAGGGACAACAAGATGGTTCTAGCCAGAGTCTTTGCCTTGACCCAGGGATAAGCTGAAGCTAGTAACAAAGTGGTCACAGGTCAGATTCTTATCCTCGATAATATATGTTTAGTATTATTTGAGCTACACACTCGTATATCTCGTTAGAAATGATAGAGAAATTAGACAAACCTTGTGAAAGATTTAGAACTAGGTTTGTGACAGAATTGCCTCCGGGGAAAGTAGTCCAATCATCACGGATAGTACGAGGTGTACCGATCAAAATCAAGGACATAGAACTAGAAGGAGACATAATAGAACTAGAGATCAAAGACTTCGACATAATATTGGGCATGGATTGACTAGCAAGGCATGGCACAACCATCGACTGTAGACGGAAGAAAGTGATGTTTGAAACTCATGACGGTCAGAAACTATGTTTTATGGGAAAGGTTTCAGGACTACGAACATCTCTTATCTCATCTCTTAAAGCTCAGAGAATGATATAGAAAGGATGTCACACATTCTTAGCCAGCGTTACGGATGTGGTACAGGAAACACCACTAAAGGCTGGAGACGCCCGCATTATAAAGGAATTTCCAGAAATATTTCTTGACGACTTACCAGGATTCCCGCCTACTCGGGAAATTGATTTCACAATCAAACTAGTATCGGGAACCGAGCCTATCTCAAAGGCACCATACTGGATGGCACCTAACGAACTCAAGGAGTTAAAGATGCAGCTACAAGAACTCCTGGACTTGGGTTTCAATAGACCAAGCCATTCGCCATAGGGAGCACCAGTTCTGTATGTGAAGAAGAAGGACGGAAGCTTGCGGATGTGTATAGATTACCGCGAGCTGAATAAGGTGACGATTAAGAACAAATACCCGCTACCCCAAATCGATGATTTGTTTGATCAACTTCGAGGAGCGACCGTGTTTTCAAAGATTGATCTACGGTTTGGTTATCACTAGCTCAAGGTACGAGAAGAGGATATTCCCAAGATAGCTTTTCAAACACGATGTGGACATTACGAGTTTTTAGTTATGTCTTTTGGTCTTACCAACTCTCCGGCCACATTTATGGATTTAATGAATCAGGTCTTCAAGGATTATTTGGACAAATTCATTGTAGTGTTCATTGACGATATTTTGGTGTAGTCCAAGGACAAAGTTGAGCACGAGGAACATTTAAGAATGATCATGCTGTGATTGAAAGAGCATCAACTTTATGCCAAGTTCAAGAAGTGCAGATTTTGGCTTTCGCAAGTAGCGTTCCTCGGCCACATAGTATCCAAAGATGGAGTTACTGTAGACCCAGCTAAGGTAGAGGATGTGAAGGAATGGTCAAGACCTAAGAATGTGTCAGAAGTTAGAAGTTTTCTCAGGCTAGCAGGCTATTATCTGAGATTTGTAGAAGGCTTTTCTAAGATAGCCACTCTACTTACTAACTTGACCCGAAAACAACAAAAGTTCAGCTTGATGGATAGATGTGAAGAGAGCTTCCAGTTGCTCAAGGATAAGTTATGCTCAACACCAATACTTTGTGTACCGACACCCAACGACAAGTTTATAGTATATTGTGATGCGTCGAAGCAAGGTTTGGGTTGTGTGCTAATGCAAAATGACAAAGTGATAGCCAACGCCTCAAGGCAGCTGAAGGAATACAAGAAACGCTATCCAACGCATGATATGGAGTTGGCAGCGGTGGTCTTCGCATTGAAAATCTGGCGCCACTATCTTTATGGAGAACGATGTGAGATTTATACGGACCACAAAAGCTTAAAGTATTTCTTCACACAGAAGGAGCTCAACATGAGGTAGTGCAGGTGGTTAGAACTAGTAAAGGATTATGATTGTGAAATCCTATACCACCCAGGAAAAGCAAACGTAGTTGCTGATGCACTAAGCAGGAAGAGTTATGGAAATCTAGCAGTGTTATACGTAATAGAAAAGTTGCTTCAACAAGAGTTGATCAATGCCAGAATCGAAGTAGTTATTGTTAAACTGGCTAACTTCTCCATCCAATCAAGTCTCTTAGAAGAAATACAGATCAGACAAGGGCATGGTGACACATTAGTATCTCATATAGCTACAGTTAAAGAAGGCAAGGCCGCAGATTTCTCTATATTAGGACAAGGGTTCTTGAGATATAAGGGTCGAGTATGCATGCGGAATGACTATGGAATTAAGATGAAGATTTTAGAAGAGGCAGACAATACCCCATACTCAGTTCACCCAGGGTTGACCAAGATGACTCAGGACCTTAAGGCACTATATTGGTGGCCAGGAATGAAGAAAGACGTAGCAGAATATGTGTCTAAATGCTTAGTATGCCAACAAGTGAAAGTAGAACATCAGCGACCTGCAGGCTTATTGCAACCGCTTAGTATCCCAGAATGGAAGTGGGAAGATATAGCCATGGACTTATTATAACCTAAGGTTTAGATAGAATGAATAAGAGCATGACACTTGTCATAATCATGTTTATTAAGGATTTCAGTATTATTGATGAATAGATTATTTAAAAGAAAGATCTAGATGCTGTAGAATCTTCCAGGAGCTGTTAGGATAACATTTTGACTCAGTCAAAGCTATTTAATCAATTCAAAATATGTTGAAAAAGTGCAAATACGTGTTTGATATATCAACGTATGCCGATATATCGCAGCTATAGGGGACGATATATCGCCTACGGAAGATACGGAAAACACATCGACTTCAAACGAACGAACGAACGTGGCTTGGGATATAGGTCTAGGCGATATATCGCCTAGGGCAGGCGATATATCACCCGTGGGAGTGATTTTTGAATACTTGAGGTTTTTAAATTTAAAAATAGCCTTAACCACTTGGACCTGCCCTTGAACGATTTTGACCGAGTTCTAGGCATCTGCTGAATGAAAATGCAAATCTTTTTCATTTTATATTCATTTATTTATTCAAATTAAAAGGGGTTTGTTTTAGTCCTTGACCTCTACAAATAGGACCTAGTACTCAGCCATTTCACTCATCATTCAAGCATTGTTCAGAACCTCCAAGCTGCTAAGTTTACTATAGAGAGAAACACTTGGGTTTTGGGATAAAAGCTTTTCCAATCTAAGATTTTCTAAACACTTGGGAAGTAAGATATAGAGTTATTTTTGTATCGAGGAATATATCAAGTCCTAAGATCATTCAAGGTATTCCTATCCTTAAGTTCAGTTCTTCATAGTTCTTTTATTCCATTTTCTTTCAGATCCTACCTCTTGTTTATGATTCTTGATTAGGTGTTTAAGTTTCTTGAAACTTAAGGTTTCAATAAGTTTCTACTCGAATGGTTTAGTTTTCTTTTCATCTCCTTTTCTTTAGAAACTCATGGTTTGTACTGTTGGTTTTTAGGAGCCAATCCCGTTCTTGTTCTCAAATATCCCAGTTTTTTGTAAGGAAAATAGATTAGATTATGTGTTTATATGTTTATGTTATGATATGTTTTATGCTATGATATATATATATATGTATAAATATGTTTTGTAGTCACTTGGGGCTTATAGTTGCTTAGATAGCAAACCTCAAGAATTTTTATCATTATCATGGTCTACCTCGATTAGTAGACAGAGGACCTAGATGGGTTATCATATAATATAGTTGTGATCTAACCTACCTCGATTAGTAGACAGAGGACCTAGATGGTTTTATCACATACCATGTTAATGAGTTAATGGCCATTAATATTGTAGTCCTATATGATATACGTTTTTATAGTCATGTGTTTATGATATAGTCTTATGTTTATGATTTATGTGTTAGTAAATTTTCCTTGCTGGGCATTAGGCTCGTTCCTTTATTTTTAGAATGATGCAGGAAAATGAATATGGAAGGTGGGAAGGATTCGTGGCAGCTTGGCATGTGTGTTGAGGATGAATGGAGTAATGGGAGATCGAGGATGACCTTGTTTTTAAGTTTTTTTATTTATGTTTTTATGTATTTCCGCACTTAGTATTTAAACAACTAATTTGAAGTTATGTTTTATGCTTTTATGTATTAAACAATGGGTACCCATACCATATTTTATATTTCATACTTTACTTTGTATTTGGCAAAGTATTTTGGGTTTTTAAATAAAGTTATGTTATTTCTTATATATGTATTCAAATTTGTAGTTATCTTTAGTAGTTTTAATGGTCCGAAGTCTTAAATTAGTTGGGGCATTACATGTAACGACCCGGATTTTTAAGACTCGATAATGCGGAAATATAAATGTTTTTATTTAACAAAATGTCTCAAAAACCCATTGAATTTTTTTTTTAAAAAAAAAGTCGTATGGCCATACTTAACATTTAGTTACAAACATGTTTTATAAAGAGTAGAGTGAGCCTAGTTTAGGAAAATTACACAACATTTCCAAAAATAAAACGGCTTCCCGAAAGGTCGGTCCACATGTACATTTGCAAGGAAGACTCCAGCGCTCACTGCTCTGCCTTGCCCTTGCTCTTACCTACAACATGAAACAACTAGGTAAGTGAAAACGCTTAGTAAGATCAACTTTCAAACAAAGCATGTAGAGAATTAGGGTTTCGGATCCATCCGGACCCTACACAATTAATTTCAAGAACGCTAAAGTATCCTGGCAAACTTATGGTCATGTCTGATAACCAATGATAAATTAATTCATACTGCACTCAGAAAAATCCCAGAACAAGCAGATATATTATATCACAACTATATCTTATGAACAATTATATCCCTGCACTCAGAAAATCCCAGAGCAAGCAGATATACTATATCACAATATAATTCAAGACCAAAGCTCTACAATTTCCATCAATTCAGGTGTAACACGCCCTCCAACATAATTGCTAATCTGTAAAAGAGAACCGAGTCTCCACACTAAGATCTAGCCAATAAATATTCTCATCAAGGGTAATTATCATGTTACCTAGGGCATCGCTACTTATTCAAGAGTGTAATCCAATTTACACAGTTTTACGGAGACTTCTATGTTAATCAGTGGTGTTGGTGAGCAGTTGCCCCTAGGGTGTTCAGCCTCACTCAATGTTGGCAACCCCTAGTATCTCTAGGCACTTTCACTGAATGGCCAATATTCAGAGCTGCTATCCAGGAATAACTTATCAGAGCACTTGCTCAGATTCTAACCGTCCAATGATTAAGTAAGCATGAGGGCCCCTAGGTCCCATTTATTTTGGCGCCCCTAGGTTTAACCAGCTTATCCTCATCTCATGGTCACTCGTCACGGTAATGAACCGGACATAAATAAAATCAAGCAGTGTGATGGGGATCAACCGTCTAGGATATGACGGACATCTACCGTTCATATTTTCTAAATCAACACTCACTAGACTAACGTCTCTAAGAAACTTTCTATGATAGTCTATATATGTGCATGTATCCCTATACTAACATACAAGACAATAATCATTTCATGTTGCAGCCATACAATATAAGTTGACTTACTTGGAGTCCTTACCGCTCAGCAGGTTTTCACCCTCCAACGTTCAGTCCAGTTACGCTTAGCCAATACTGTAGTTATCCATACGGTATACTCGGATTAATTGTGGCACTCATAATTCATTATTATTATTTTGGGCAGTTTGGTCATTTTAATAAAAGTCATTTGTAAGGATTTATAATCCTTATTTGGTTTTAAACCTATTAAGGAAAGTCATACAAAATATTCGAGACTAAACCCTAAGTCTCGGGGAGGCCTATCCTAAGGTCTCGATACCTAGGCTCGGGTATCACAATGGTATTTTCCCACAATCCGTTAAAAATCTTATTCTTTCAAGATATCTCTATTAACCCGCACTTTCGACTCGTCGGTTAAAATATGTAAGATTGTAGCCGGTATTATATCCAGAAAATACTAATAAATTCCTTAATTATTTTTAAAGAAAATAAACTCTTAAATTTTCCTTTTATTTTTCTTAAGGTTTTAATATCTAAAAACCGTTTTAAGAAAATTACCTAATTTGTCTTAAATAGGAAAACCGTTAAAAATTTCCCATCTTGACTAATTAATTTTCCAAAATCAATTAATCAATTTTACTTACTAGAAAAATAATTCATTTAATTATTTTCTCAAATTATAGGGTTTTAAACCCTCTTTTAATTTATTAACTATTAATAAATTAAATCTCTTATTTTTAGAAAGAATAAAGACTCTTTAATAAAAATAATTCATTTAAACTCAAAGGGGTAATTTTAGTGAAAATATAATTTCAAGACTTACCAATTTATATCTTGAAATAAGCAAAATTTTACTTTTTACCTTATGATCCAAAATCTCATTTTTACACTAAGTGTGAAAAGCCTATTTTTCACATTTTTAAGTACATACTTCATTAGTTCATAACTTGAAATTTACTTACCCAATTGTTACCAAAATTTCCCAATTCCATTTTTGTTATGCCATTTAGGTCTTTGTAAAATCTTAGTTCAAAATGAGCATTTTTGATTGGTGAAATCATTTTCCAACAATGAGGTAAAAATGACCTTATTTTCAAGTCCTTATTTTTTCCAAACTTTGACAGTTAATAACTTTCAAACCGTTCAATATTTTCTTACCAAATTTTACAGTGGAATAAAAGGTTATGCAAAAAATATGTACAAATATTTTTAGAAAAAACTGGGTTCATTTTCCCTATACAGTGGCTGTCCAAACTTGGTTCCGGAAATAAGAATACGAAAAAACAGTTTTTTACCTAAACTTTGAAATAGCATAACTTACTCATTTATAAACATTTTTTATTGTTTCAAAATCTCAATTTTATGTACTCAATCTCAACAACATCACAGTACAATTTAATTTTACAAAAACAATATACAGTGGCTGCTTGACCCCTTGGAAGTCACAGCTCAAAACATGTTTTGTTTTAGGGTATCCTACAAAACCCTTGGGGGTTTTGGTTCCCATTTTCAAAAATCAATACACATGCATCATAAATATTATTAAACAACTAACATAACCTTATTACATCACCAACAAGAAACTTTAAGTATTAAATATACAAAATCATGCTTAAAACTAAAACCCTACAACAAAATCATCAAAAGTAAACTTTTTACCTCTTTGGTGTTCTTGCTTAAGGTTTGGACCTTCCTATAAGCTTTGACTCCTTCAAAACCTTTCAAAAACCCTAACCAAGTTCCCCCAACAACATAGTTAATTAGCTATTTGAAAGTCTATGCTTAAAACTTTACAACAGCCTAGATTAGTGAAACTTTACCTTAGGGAAAAATACTTCCTAGACCAAGACTTAGCCGCCAAGTTTCCTTGGTGTTCTTGAGGTTGCATATTGAGATAACACTTTGAGAGGTCTTCAAAATCAGATGAGTGAATGAGAGAGAGTGGTGTGGTCGGTTGGGGAGGGTTGGAAGAGTTTATACTATCTAATTTACCCTAAAAACACTCAAGTGTTTTATGCCCACTTGCCCACTTGACTTCTTCATTAAATGGGATTTAATCTTTATAAAATTGGGTTCACACCACTCTAAAATACCACATGGCCGGCCACCCTTTTAAATTTTATCTATGTTTTATATAATTTTTTTTTAAAAGGTTAATAAATGTTTCATAAGAAGAAAAGTCCAAATTGGCTTTTGACACCTTTTTCACTCTTATTAAGTTTTAATCACCAAAATTAACATTAATTAATTAAATTAAATTAAATTAAATTTATCTCACATTTAATTTAATTAATCACATAATAAAATTTAACCTAAGGTCCATTCATGGAATAAAATTCCCCATTTCGACAAAATTAGGCATTTAACACAAAATGCCTTAAAATTTCCATTTTCTTTTAGGTTTATTATTTTTGACCAAACTTTAACTTTTATGAATGTATTTTATGCCCAAAATATAATTGCCATGATTTTTCATTTTATTTTTCGAGATTTTTACCCGATCAAGGTTTTTGTGTCGGTCCAGGACCGAAAGTCTTATCTTGACTTTTAAAATCACAAAATTCATATTTTGGCTAACAATAACTCATGGAATACTTACAAACAAAATATAATATTATTTAAAATAATATTCTTAACCCGGGGGAAAAATCCTAACCCGAGTCGTTTAAAGGTACCCGAAAACGTAGGACGTTACATTACATAACCTCTGAGGCGTTCTTTGGCCTCGGCCAATCTCTCACTGGCTCCATCTTAATCCCATCTTCCTAAAAAATATGTCCAAGGAATGTCACTTCTGGTAGCCAACACTCACACTTCTTAAACTTGGCGTGCAACTGGTGGTCTCTCAACCTCTGGAAGACCTATCGGGGATGCTGTTCATGTTGTGCCTCTGAACTGGAGTACACTAGGATGTCGTCGATGAAGACAATCATAAACTGATCCATGAAGTCCTTGAACACCCTATTCATCAAGTCCATGAATGCTTCTGGGGTATTGGTCAATCCAAATGACATGACCAGAATCTCATAATGCCCATACATCGTTCGGAAGGCTGTCTTCGGTATATCCTCGTCCTTGATCCTAAACTAGTGATAACCAGATCGAAGATCAATCTTCGAGAACACCATCTTTTCCCTGCAGCTGATCAAATAAGTCATCGATCCTTGGTAAGGGGTATTTTTTCTTGATGGTCAACTTGTTCCACTCCCTATAGTCTATACATATCCTCAAAGTCCCATCCTTCTTCTTCACAAACAAAATTGGTGCACCCCATGGAGAGTAGCTAGGCCTGATAAACCCCTAATCAAGAAGTACTTGCAATTGTATCTTCAATGTGGTGCCCTCGACACTGGCTCTGTCCCAGGTGCTAACTCGATAACAAACTAAATCTCCCTATGCAGCGGAAGCCCTGGTAAATCCTCAAGGAACACATCCAAGAGCTCACAAACTAATCTGGTCTCACCTAACCCTGCTAGCAAAACTCTGGTAGTGTCCATCACACTAGCTAGGAAACCTATACAACCTCCCTGTAATAGGTCTCTAGCTCTCAATGCTGATATCATGGGTATGCGGGGTCCCTGCACTGCACCCACAAAAACAAAGGGATCCTCTTCCTCAGGCTCAAAGGTAACCATCTTCTTCCTGCAATCAATGGTACGCCCATATCTGACCATCCAATCCATCGCAAGAATCATGTCAAAATCCTCCATACATAAATCAATCAAGTCTATTGATAGCTCCCTACCATCAACCATCACTGGCAGTGCTCTAATCCATCTCCTAGACACCACCAGTTCCCTTGTAGGCAGTATAGTCCCAAACCCCGCAGTATAGTACTCACTAGGTCAACATAATCTGTAACGCCCTGGATAGCCAAGACCGCTACACTGTGTGTTTATAAAGGTGTGGGACTTGCTAATCAAGTCGTTTATTCAAAACGTGTCATTACCTAAAGTATTCTAGGGCTAAAAGACATTTTGGCTGCAAAAGAAACATTTTATAGACTATAAACAATTTACAGAAGGGATCCCCAAAAGTACAATGTTTAAAAGTTGGTTTACAAAATTCAATAGTTAAGAGTAAATATTAGCGATACTAAGGCAAAATACAAGGTTATTGTCCTCTCGTCCCTGTAATCTCCTCAACTGTGGCGATTGAGCAGCCTGACATGTACATTCACCCTACAGAGCTCTCCAATCAAGGTTGATCAATCTTGCCCTTGCCTTTACCTGCACCACGCAGCACCCGTGAGCCAAGGCCCCGCAAGAAAACAACATACACAGCATATACAATGTTATCAAACAAATATTCTAATAAGCATGTTCAAGTATTCAATCCATAGCATATAAGCATACTTCAAGGTACAAATAACCTCATCTATACTTAGAATATTTAACAATCTCACTAACCACAATCATAGCCAAATATAACAATCAACTAACAAAAATACTAGGGCTGAGACATTAGGTCGCGCCCTCTGATTAACCCACTGACTCCGGCCGGCTTAAACCGAGCTCAGTGCATAATAAGCTGTCCTCAGATACCAGTGTCCGAGCCGTGCAAATTTCACAAGTTAACCATGGCACACTTAGGCCGCTGGTTTACAATTTACATGGCATAATACCATTCTTTCAATCATATATGTCAGGGAGCCCTTAGTCCCGTTCAAATATTCATCCCGGTGTAGTTTTCGTACCTTTGGTTTCTAGATGAATTAGTTACGAGTGATACCCCTTGAGCGCGATCCGATCCCCGAGCCCAAGCTTAGCACCTAGTCACAACCATGATAAAGGATACCATTAAAAATCTTAAATGAGTTTCTAAACCAAATTCTAGTCCTCGGAACATTGAACTTCACCAAATATGGTAAAAGATTCAATCCCGATCACCCTAGGTTAAATTCCCAAGCCTAAAATCTCAAAATCCCAAAATCCCTTAAGGGTCCCGGCATAGGCCATCCATGCCGCGGCATGGCCCCAGAAAGAGCCCTCCATAGGCACAAAAATAGGTAAGGGCCGCGGCATTCCTTAGGCCATGCCGCGGCCCACCCTCCTTCCTCAGCACAACTCAATTTCCAAGGGCCACGGCTCACCAAGAACCATGCCGCGGCCCGACCCCTTCGAACCCAGAAAAACCACCATTTTTAACTCCCAAACCTCATGCAAACTCACTCAAAACCACCCCAAATCCACAACTCAATTATCCAAAGACTTCCCACAAGATTCCAACAACTCAACCCAGCTGAATCCTAGGCTAGAAACCCATCAAAAACCCATTTCAATTACTAAAACTTCCTAACTTAAAAACACAAAACCCAGCCATGGAAACTCTAAAATTCAACCATCAAACTTTGAATTGAACTTTACCTCAGTTGTAGAATCGTTTCTTCAAGGACCCCCTGGCCTATCTTCAGAGTTTCAAGCCTTAAACTCCACCTTAAATGTCAAAGTCACAACTATCAAAACTCAGCCATTTTTCTTAAAGTTCCTAACCATAGAACGCAAATCAATGCTTACCTTGACTCTAATTCAGTCCTTTAACTCCTCAAAGATTCAACTTGATTCCAGTAATTCCTCCTCAACTTTCAGTGTTGTTCTTCCTTAGGAGAGAGAAGAGAGAGAAAGAGCTGAGAAAGGGTCAGTTTAATTTCTGTGTCTAGTATTTTCTAAGTCTTTCCAAGTATATCCTTAGGTTATTAGACTAATCCCAAAGCTTGGGGTGCCGGAAACGTCCCCGAGGGCAAAACGGTAAAATCCCCCAATAATCCTGCCTAGACATCCTAACCTCAAATATATCTCCAATTATTTATTTCCATCACTCGATAGTCCAAATCACTACCCGATACCTAAGATATCCCTGACTTGTCCAAAGTCAATTATAATGCCCCGTTGTGACTTTTCCCGCTATCTAGCCCTAGGATCGCCTCGAGTCGCCGGCTACAGAGTTATCCACATAATAATGTGGTTCTCACATATACAACATATCTATTTCATATTGTCACATAATATCATCAATTATCGTGTAATATCATCTAAGCACTATCAATCACATAATATCTCATTCAAATGAATACTATTCGCTCTAATCCCATTTATGCCCTCCTGGCACACTAATCAAGGCCCTTAAGCCTTATTAGCGAGTTTGGGTGATTACACAATCTATCAATTACCTTACTAGAAACAAACGAATGTGTAGCACCAGAGCCAATCAATATAGTAAAAGGAGAGCCAGCGCTAGAAAGATGACATGTCACTACCAAAGGACGACCTCTATTTGCATCAAGGTGAACACTCGAGCTGGCGTCAAGTTGTCAACTGTCCCTGATTCCTCTTTCTTCACTGTTAGGAAATCCTTCTTGAGGTATCTCACCACCCCACATACATAACAAGCCTTTGCCCGACATTCGCCTGGATGATGCCTTCTGCACCTCGTGCACTCTAGGTAACTTCTCCATCACTCACCACCTCCCTGGCGGCTACCCTGAGCACCTCGATCCCTCCTATTTGGACCAGCAGCAGTCGAAGTGCCAGGGGTCTTCTTCTTCTTCAGATCACTAGGGCCTTCACCCCTACTAGACCTTAAATATGGAGGCACCACCTTGTGAGCCTCCCGTCTTGCTGCGTTCTCCCTCCAAATCTTATTCTCTGCCTCCTCAGCAGTAAGAGCCTTCTCAACAACCTGGGCATAAGTCGTCCCCCCAAGTACTGTTGTTATTCTCACATCCCAGGCTATCATAGCATTAAGCCTTCTAATAAATCTGTCCTATCTGGCTGCATCTGTAGGCATTAGATTTGTTGTAAACTTTGCAAGTCTATCAAACTTCAGGGCATACTCTGTGACTGTCATATTTCCCTGCATTAACCCCATGATCTCATTCACCTTCGTTGCCATGATGGCAATGTTATAGTATTTCTTTGCTGAACAAGTCTTTGAACCCGTCCCAACTCAGAGTAGAAACATCTCTTGTCTGTGCTGCCACCTCCCATCAAATACGGGCATCTTCTCTAAGCATGTAGGTGGCACATGCCACCTTGTCACTACCTTCCACCCTCATAAAATGCAAGCTAGAAGTGATCATACTCATCCACTATTCAGTTTTCAGTGGATCTAGTCCTCCCTCAAAGGTTGTAGGATGCTGCCTCCTGAATTGTTCATACAAGGGCTCCCACATGTTCCCATCTTGATGTGTCTGTATAACTGGTGCAACAACAAGTGGCACAATATCAATAGGTGCAGCACTCCCTGACGGAGCCTGCTGTCGCAGAAGACAGATTTGCTCTTCCTAGCTCTATAACCGGGCTTTCATGTCTGCAAGTTCTCATGGACTGGCAGAGGGTTATCGCTCTGGTCATCATCTCTAGCCTCAGACCCTGTGCTGGCTAGTCGTATAGATTGCCTTGGATGCATAGTTATCCAAGTTTATTACCATTCAACATCTCGGCGGTCAGACAATGATGACAAGGTAATTATCTTTCCATGATCAACTGTTGGAATTCAACCAACCACAAGCAATCAAGATGCAAATAATCATTCAAATATTCACTCACAAGCAACAACAATGCTAATAAGCACTCCTCGTTATCGTCACACAGCAGTCAAGGGCCATGCCCTATCAGTATCTCATGCTCCCTTTCAATGATGCAGTAAAGTATTTATATCTCATTCAAGAACTTAAGCATATAATCACATGTATAGAATGACCAAACCCTGAGTCGAGCTTGTCCTTAGCAGCGAGTGTACATTTCTAACTAGTATTCATGAACCCTTAAACCTAGACGACTCTAATACCAAGTTGTAACGCCATGGGTAACCAAAACTGTTACACTGTGTATTTAAAATAGTGCAAGACTTGCTAATCAAGTGATTTGAGTAAAACGTGATCCTAAAGTCATAATCAGGTTAGGGTCAAAAGATTTTGATCATAAACGGTTAATTTTCATGAAAATAGATGTTTGGTACGTGGGATCTTAAAAATAGGGTTTATGAAACAATTTAACAATTCTCAAAAGCGTATACAATCTAGAGACCACTCTAATGGAAAAATAGAAGTTTTAGGCTTCTGTCCCTATGCTTCCCTCGACCGTGGTGGACGAGCAGCTGACAATGTACACCTCTGACCCAGAGCTCTCCAACTCATGGTTGGTCCAGCTTACCCTTGCCTTTACCTGCACCATGTAGCACCCGTGAGCCAAGGCCCTGCAAGAAAACCATAGCAATAATACATAATCAATGATGATAATCAATTAATTCACAAGACAGTATACCAGTTATTCAACAAGCCATAGCATCAAGCTGAAAATAGTAAACATTTATAGTCAACAGTTTATCTCAATCAATACACAATACTCAGTGTCAACGCCCTTAGGTCGTACCCTCTGTTTAACCCACTGACTCCGGCTCGCTTAGGTCGAGTCCAGTGTCTATCTAGCAGACCTCGGCTCACAGTGGCAGAGTGGCGTCCTGTGCGCAAATTATCAGCCCTCGACTCTCTTAGGCCGTTCATTTTCATATGCCAAACCATTCATTTAGCCGTACAATAAACATGTTGAAGTATTGGGAAACTCAGTCCCATTACGAACACTCAAGGGTGTAGGTTTTTTACCTTTAATTCCGAACGACGATAACGGAATGGTCCCGAGCACAATCCTTAGCCTTGAGCCTTGGCGATACACGTAGTCACAATGTCCAATGTGTAATTGTTAACTTCCAATCCAAATAAAAGCTTAGGAAATGAAAACTAGCCTCTGGGACCTCAATTTCTACTAAACCGAGTAGCAGAAATTGTCCCGAGCGCCTAGGTTCGAACCCCCGAGCCTTACCAATTCTAGAAACCACTCAAAGGCTAAAAATCCCTAGGTGGTTTGTGACTTGCCCCCAAGTTAGAGACCGAAAATCCAAGCCATAGGCGAGGCGAGCCATGACTTGGCTTAGTGGGTCGCGGTGCGCCCCTATCTCAGAGAGCATCCCAGGGCCAAATGGCCACTCGCACTGCGGCGCCCCAGGGCTGGGTCGGGGTGTGCCCTTGATAGCCCAGAAATTATGGGTTTCTTCCACACAATACCCAACCACTTTCCCCATAATTTCCCCAGAATTCTACTTAAACAAACCTCCCCAATCAAGCCAAGCTAGCCATGAATTTAAGACTTTAATTCACATATTTAAGGCGCAAAATAACCCAACAAACTTCGCTGAAGTTGCTTACAATTCAGCACCTAGAAATCTCAAACAATAAACTCCATGAACCTAAATTCAATCAAGACCATGGATTCTACCTATGCAAACCCAGCAGAATTCAAAGATTAAAACTAGAGTTCTTACCTCAATTATGACTGAATTCTTCTCGATTTTCCAGCTCAAATTCCCAGCTTGAATTCCCCCTACCTTTCCTTCTGTTTTCCTTCAATGATCTTCAGCTCAAGCCTAAGCTTACTTCCCCTTTCTTCCTTAGCTTCAAAACATATTGAGACAGATAGAGAAACCGTGAGAGAGATGAGGGAGTTTGAGATGTTTCCACTACTTTCTGCCTTAGTTTTAAGTGATTTTTGAATATATCTCTTGCCTATCAAAAGACTATTTTGCCCTTCTAAGTTTACTAGTCCTCAAGTTGTCCCTAGGGGTAAAATGGTCCCTAGTTCCCACTAATTCCTCAAATGTTCCTAATATCTACCAATCAATCCCATCATCCCATTAATTACTATTTATTTACTTAATATCCAATAATTCCCGAATTATATTAAACCTCGTTGTGACTATTTCACCAATTCGCTCACTAGAACCGTCTTGAGCCATATGGTGCAAATATATCCACATAATAATGTGGTCTCAACAATTTATCACATATAATCAAATTTATTCCCCTAACGAACCAAAATTACAAATATGCCCTTATAAGCTATCAATGGCCCACATGCATATCTAATACTCACAAACATGCATGTCACATAGTCATATAATCATATTAATCATGCATGCCACATAATCATGCATTAAACTATTAAATCACACATATACCAATTATTCCCTCTCGGCACGCTAAGCAAGACCCTTAAGCCTTATTAGTGATTTTGGGTCATTATAGGCTACAACCTATGATAGCTCGACCCATGCGCAAGTGTTCACACTGACACAGACAGAAGCTGAGGCTTGTCCCTCAGTAGTCACAGGTAAGCTTTTTAGTGCTAGAACCTCTTATATTGTTTTGATTGATTTTGGTGCTACACATTCTTTTGTTACTAGTAGAATTATTGATAGATTGTGTAGACCATGTGATTATTATGTTGTGGGGTTCAGGACCTTATTTCCCACTGGGGAGTTAGTAGAATCCAGGGTATGGGTCAGATAATTTATTGTGATAGTGGAGGGCAAAGAGTTATCAGTTGACTTGATAGAGTTGGTTATGACCAACTTTGATATGATTCTGGGTATGGACTTGTTAGTGAAGTATGGGGCAACCATAGATTGTAGAAGGAAAATGGTAACCTTTGAACTTGAGGGTGAGGACCCTTTTGTGTTTGTTGGCACTGTGCCATGACCGTTGTGTACCTAGATATCTGTATTGAGGGCTAGAGATCTATTGCAAGGTAGTTGCATAGGATTATTAGCCAGTGTTGTAGATACGAGCCAAGTCATGCTAGTGAGACCAGAGTAGACTAGACTAGTTTGTGAATTTCTGGATGTGTTTCTAGAGGATTTACCGAGATTTCCGCCACACATAGAGATAAAATTTGCTAATGAATTGGCCCCAGGGACAGAGCCAATGTCTAGGGTGCCATATAGAATGTCCCCAGTAGAGTTAAAAGAATTAAAGGTACAATTGTAGGAGCTGTTAGACTTGGATTTTATCAAACCTAGTTTCTCAGCATAGGGTGCACCGATCCTGTTTGTAAAGAAGAATGATGGTTCTCTAAGGATTTATATTGACTACAGGAAACTGAACAAGTTAATAATTAAGAACAAGTATCCTCTGCCAAGGATAGATGACTTATTTAATCAGTTGCAGGGTAAAACAATATTCTCAAAGATAGATCTTCGATCTGTTTATCACCAGCTGAGGATCAAGGAGGGAGATATACAGAAGACTACTTTTCGTACTAGATATGAGCAATATGAGTTCTTAGTCATGTCCTTTGGGTTGACTAATGGCCCAGCTTCCTTTATGGATCTGATGAACTGGATGTTCCAAGATTATCTAGATCATTTTTTGATCGTCTTCATCGACGATATTCTTGTTTATTCTTAGTCAGAGTCAGAGCATGAGCAACATCTCAGGTTGATTCTATAGAGGCTGAGGGAACATAAACTGTTTGCAAAGTTAGGGCTACCACATGTGACTTTCCTTGGTTATAACTTCAGTAGGGATGGGATCAAGGTGGACCTAGCCAAGATTGAGGCAGTCAGAGATCAAAAGCTTCCTTGGATTGGCATGTTATTACATGTGTTTTGTGGAAGGGTTCTTAAGGATTGCTACTCTGTTGAGTGAACTGACACGCAAGAATCAGAAGTTTCCGTGGTCAGATAAGTGTGAGAATAACTTCTAGGAGTTGAAGTAGCGATTGATCACAGCTCCAGTTATGAGTATTCCAATAGATCAGGAGAATTTTTTGGTGTACTGTGATGCCTCACAACAAGGTTTGGGTTGTGTTCTTAACGGGGAAGGTTATTGCCTATGCATCACGTTAGTTGAAAGAGTATAAACAGAGATACCTAACTCATGATCTGGAATTGGCAGAAGTGGTCTTTCCATTAAAGGTATGGAGACATTACCTTTTATGGGGAGAAGTGTGAGATATACACTGACCATAAGAGCTTGAAGTACTTTTTTCACACAGAAAGACCTGAACATGAGACAGAGGCATTGGCTGGAGTTGGTGAAGGATTATGATTGTGAAATCCTGTATCACCCAGGGAATGCCAACGTGGTGATAGATGCCTTAAGCCAGAAAGGTCCGGGCAGTTATATAGTGCGACATATATTTCTAGGGAGTTGGCAGAGGATATGACCAGAGCTGGAATAGAGTTGTTGGTGGGCTAGTTTCCCAATATTACGCTATAGTCTAAATTATTGGAGAGAATAAAGGATGGTCAGTTGAGTGATCCACAACTAACAAAGATCAAAGGGGACATCCTAGCTGGAGTGTCTAGGGATTATACAGTGTCAAATATAGGCTTGCTAAGATACAAGGGTCGGATCTGTGTTTCGATTGACACTATTATTAGACTAAAGATTCAAGATGAATCTCATACTGCCACTTACTCATTGCATCCAGGCACCACGAAGATGTATCAACATGTGAGATCACTATATTTGCAGCCTGGGATGAAGATGGGTGTCACATAATATGTGGCTAAGTGCGTGACATGTCAACAAGTCAAGGCTGAGCAACAGAGACCAGTAGGGCTATTACAGCCTCTGGACATCCCAGAGAGGAAATGGAAGAACATCACAATGGATTTCGTGGTAGGATTAGCCAAGAACATGGGTCAACATGATTCGGTGTTAGATATCGTGAATCGATACACCAAATCAGCTCACTTCTTACCAGTGAGGACAACTTATACAGTTGACCAGTACACAACTCTCTATGTGAGAGAGACAGTGCGCCATTCTGGGGCTCTGAGGTCGATTGTATCAGACCGGGACCCCACATTCACTTCCAAGTTATGGGGAAGTTTGCAGAAGGCTATGGGTACATAATTGAAGTTTAGTACTGCCTTTCATCCTTAGACAGATGGACAATTTGAGAGGACAATACAAATATTAGAGGACATGCTGCGAGCATGTGTGCTGGATTTTGAGGGGTCCTGGAGTAAGTATTTGCCTTTGATAGATTTTTCGTACAATAACAGCTATCAGTCGACCATCTCCTTATGAGATGTTGTATGTTAGGAAATGTAGATCCCCCATTAATTGGGATGCGACAAGATAAAGGAAATACTTGGGTCCTAAGGTAGTTCAGAGGACCAATGAGGCTATTGAGAAGATCAGAGATTGGATGCTCGCTTCTCAAAGCGTGCATAAAAGTTATGTTAATCCCAAACATAGGAACATTGAGTTCCAAGTAGGAGACTATGTCTTCCTTAGAGTCTCACCATGGAAAGGGGTGGGGAGATTTGTGAAGAAGGGCAAGTTGAGCCCTAGATTTGTGGGACCATTTGTTGGACCATTGGTCAGGTGGTCTATAGATTGGCCTTACCTCCGATACTATCGACTGTATTTTATATTCCAATTCTTAAAAAATATGTGTCAAACGTGACTCATGAATTGAGTAATGAGGATCTAGAGCTTAGGGAAAATCTCTCCTATGAGGAACAACCAATCCAGATACTAGACAGGAAGGACAACGTCTTGAGGAACAAAACTATACCTTTGGTTGAGGTAATATGGAGGAACAACAAGGTCGAGGAAGTGACCTGGGAGCTGGAGTCTGATATGCAGAATCAGTGTCCCAACCTGGGAGCATTTCAGGTAAAATTTCAAGGACGAAATTCCTGTATGGGGGGGGGGGGATAGTTTTAACGTCCCAAATTACCTAATAAGGCTTAGGGCCTTAATTAGGGGGTCAGGATGGAGAACTATGGAAAATTATGTGCTTATATGATATTTATGCATGTTTAGGTGTATTAAATATGGATGTGGACTCGTTTCATATTAGAAGGGAAATTTTTGTAATTTGGCTCGTTATGAGTATATTTGACATATATGTGATATATGTGTGAGACCACATTATTATGTGGATATATTTGGGGGCGATCCTAGGGAGCAAGTTAGAGGGAAAGTCACAACGGGAACAATACTCTACTCTGGGTGAGTCAAGGGGTATTTTGGGTATTTAATACATTATCGGGATATTGGGTAATGGGAATGTATATTCAATGATATATTCGGAGTTAGTGAGATTAGGAGGGAGTTCTAGGAATTTTGACTAGTTTACCCAGGGGGCATTTTTGGGGTACCCTGAGCCTTGGGATTTTCTTAAGGTTACTTGGGCTCGAAGTAATCTGACAAAATCATAAACACGTTCAAACTCTCTCTCTCTCTCCCATTCTCCTTTTTGACGCTCGTTAGCATTTTTGAAGAAAACTCAAGTTTTAGGGCTCGGAATCATGAAAGGTTAGAGTCATAATGATTCTAGGGAAGATTAAAAGCATGATAGCCTGAGGATTTAGCTGGAAAACAACTAATAAGAGGTAATCCATGCTTTAAGTTCTGAGTTTTTGAGTTCTTAAGCTTTGATTGTATTTTATTGTTTTGATGAGTTTTTGATTTGTTTAAAACTTGTGTTTTGTTGGTTTTGGGTTGCTTGGTTGATTGGGAACTTTCTTTTTGGGATTTTGCTATGTTTGGATAGGTTTTAAGAGAGATTTTCCTTGAGAAAAATGGAGAAAAAAATAAAGTTTCCAGGTTGAGACGCGACCCTGTTCTTTTGGCACCGCGACTCTCTTGGGCATAGGGAGAAGCTGGTGCCTTTGGGCCTTTTCTGCTGCGGCGCCAGTTATGGTGTGCCATGACGCGAATGCAGTCCGGGATGAGCCTTGGGTCTCTGAATTGAGCAAGTCGTAGCTCAAATGCTTGGGGCTACGCCGCTTAAGGGATTTTTGTCCTTGGGGAGGTTTTGAGTGCAGGAATTCAAACCTAAGGGCTCGAGATTGATCCTACTACCCAGTTTAGTAGGATTCGACGTCCCAAAGGCTAGGACTCTATCCGAAAGCCTTTATTTACTCGTTATTGATGGGATTCTATACTTGGTTGTGACTAGGTTATCGCTAGGGGATCAGGATCAGGATCGTGCTCAAGTGTCATTCTTATTTTACTTTACACTCGGACCTGAGGTAAGAAACCTACACCCAACATGTGATGTACATGATTAGGGCTTGGCACGAATGTGGAAGACAGATTTGGTTAGGGCATTGACCCCTTCAAATGTGCATGATTATGATTATGCATTTGATTGAATGATTAAGCATGTTGAATGCTCTACATCTGGATATTTTTTATATAATGAATATATGTCTGCATATTCTTTTTGAGAAAAACAAAGCATTGACTTATCAGTAAATGACGGTAATAGCGCTGAGCGCTGGTCAAAAAGCATTCACTTATCAGTCAAGGGCGGAAATAGCGCGCTGAGCGCTGGTTGGTATGGTTAGGCCTAATCAAGAGCACAACATACACTTGTCAGACCCC
Organism: Humulus lupulus; assembly: GCF_963169125.1. NCBI lineage: Eukaryota > Viridiplantae > Streptophyta > Magnoliopsida > Rosales > Cannabaceae > Humulus > Humulus lupulus. Next base: position 150,139,208 of record NC_084800.1, on the reverse strand, counting down.
ATGGTCGTGGAAAATTAAGCGTCAGGTACGTTGAACCAGCTCCAAGGCTGGTTATATAGAGGATAGGGCATTGGGCCCAAGGGTAACTTATTAGACCCATATCCTAGGGCGCTGGGCCTAGTATGATTCATTCATCATCTTTTTTGGACAACAAGCTTCGATATGATTCAGTTAATAATTTTATTTAGGGTAGCTAGCCCCATATGACACTGTAGTCATATATATGAATGGTATGCATGCATGAGTAGGGTTATTACTGCTGGGCATGCTTATTATGATTCAGTAACGTGTTATTCTTTGCTTATGAGCATGTTTAAGTTTTTTTGCTTGGCCTTGGCTCACAGGTGCTATTTCGTGTAGGTATGGGGAAAGGGAAGCTAGACCAACCATGAGTTAGAGAGATTAGGTTGTAACGTGTACATATGCGGTCTCTTGACCACCACCACCAAGGTTTCTAAGAGGAACTAGGAATAAACCCTATTTTTTCTACTTAGGTCGGTGGGTTGTAACTTTTGAGTTGTAATTACCTTTTTGGAACTGTAAACAACTTTGTAAACGTTTATTATGGGATCCTATGTACAACTTAGCAGTTTAATGAAATATCCATTCCTTTTGACCAAAACTTTTAAACCCGGACCGTTAATCACATTAGATACACGTTTATAGCCAAATGACTCATTTAGCGAGTTTAGCACTATTTAAAATACACAGTGTAACGGTCTTGGCTAACCAGTGCGTTATAGGAATATTTGTTTGGGTCTTTTTGCTGACGGAATTAATCCACACACTTCCCTTAGTAGTAAATATAGTTGTTGGCCTGTAATGCTAGTAATCTATAGTTTACCGCCATGATTGTATTTGAAGAGGAAGTTTACCAGGTTGACCTTGTTGATATCAGGCCCTATACAACCTGGAAATGATATTGATGTATTCCTAGCTCCTTTAATTGATGATTTAAGCACATTGTGGTATGAGGGGGTCAATGCTTAAGATGCTTATAAGAAAGAAAATTTCAATCTTGGAGCAGTGTTGTTGTTGACCATTAATGATTTTCTCAACCTTAGGTAATCTTTCTGGATTTAGTGTGAAAGGGTATAAGGCCTGTCTCATTTGTGAAGAGGGGACTTATTCTAAATATTTAAAACACTCTCAAAAGATTTGTTATATGGGATAATGAAAGTTCTTACCTGAAGAAAATGAATTTCGAAGTTGGACAAATGCCTTTAATGGTAAACCAAAAATTGGAAATTCTACACAACCATTACTTGGAGGACATTTGTTAATAAAGTTGAATAAAGTCCAATGCAAGTTCGGTAAGCTTAGAGATTATACAAATAACATAAAAAATGTTAGACGTGAAAAAAAAAGGAGGTTGTAGATGGTGCGATAGGTTGTTGGAAGAATAAATTTAATTTTTTAAGCTTGAATATTGGGAGCATTTGGTTTTGCGGCAAAACTTGGATGTGATGCACATTGAGAAAAACTTGTCTGATAGCTTAATTAGTACATTGTTGAATATTCCTGGTCGGGGTAAAGATGGAATTAAAGCTCAGTTGGATTTAGAAGTAATTGGTATACGCAAAAAGTTAAAACCAGAGGTTGGTGAGAGACGAACCTATTTACCACCTACGTGTTATACTCTATCTAAATAAGAGAAACAAATGGTATGTCATTCTTTGTCGAATGTCAAAGTACCAGAAGGTTATTCTTCAAATATTTCTACATTGGTAGATATGAAAATTTTGAATTTAGTTGGAATGAAGTCTCATGATCACCATACACTACTTGAACATATTCTACCAATAGCGATCCACTCTGTGTTGCCCAAAAAAGTTCGATATGCAATTACCAAACTATACTTCTTCTTTAAATCTATTTGTTGTAAAGTTGCAAATGTATCAAAGTTGGACAATCTCAAAACAAATCTCGTGATAACTTTGTGTGAGTTGGAGCAATATTTCCCACCTTCATTTTATGACATAATGATTCATTTAATAGTTTATTTGGAAAAAAAGGTAAAAGTGTGTGGACCAGTATACTTGAGATGGATGTACCCATTTGAATGGTGTATGAAGATTTTAACAGGTTATGTTAGAAATAGAAATAGACTTGAGGTTTGTATAGTTGAATCCTACATCGTTGTAGAAGCAATGGAATTCTGCTCATAATACTTATCAGGTGTTGCAAGCGTTGGACTGTGTTCTCCTAAAATTGAGTTTGAAATAAGTAAAGTTGGTAGAGATGGTGTTGTTTCTAAAGTAAATAAATCTGATAGAGATGAAGCGCATCGCCTAGTCTTACAAAATATTGATGATGTTCAACCATATATCGAGTAAGTTCCTATACATATGTATGGTTAGTCTTATTTTGCTCTTTCATTATTTTGTTATTTAATGCAGTTTGTTCATTATATTGTTAATCACGACTACTTATCCTAATAAGTCTTTAAATAAAAAATAGGTACAAGATGAACATTATCAAAATTTCAATACATGGTTAGAGAATGAGGTAAAATACTTGTGTCGTTCTTGTTTATGTTTTATTGTATTTTAACTAGTTACAATTTGATAGACTTGGTTTTACGTTGTCTATTCTATGTTTTGAATAACACCACAAACAAAGTTTCTAAATACTAAAATGTATAGCACGAGGTCCTTCAATGAGTGTAATTAAGTATCATTGTTATTATATAAATGGTACTCAATTTAACACCATGGACCATGATAATATTAGAAAGACACAAAATAGTGGTGTTAATATTATCGCCCAAACTTTTCAAATATATAGTTCCAAAGATAAAAATCATATACAATGTGAAATGACATTTTATGTTCCTAAAGAAAAAAAGAGTTTATTAAACTAAAAGTTTGTGTTCCTAAAGTAAATTATTATTTATCTTATTAAAGTTTTGGAGATATTTTTATTATAATAACATGCTAAATATGATACTTACATTTGGATAACTATGTTGTAATAGTGTCGAAACCAAACTGGGCCTACCGAGTGTGGCTATTACATTATGAAATTTTCTAGAGAATCGATATCACAACCTAGACTAAAGACCTACTTGAAAATGAGGTATTATTTTAATCTTTAAATTTTATTAAAACTATCGCTTATGATTTTATTTGGATGAATTCTAACTTATTATTTTAAGTATTTCTTAAATAGTTTAAGAATACAGCACCATATATAGTTGACGAAATCAATGAGATACGGGATGAGTGGATTGAATCAATTTTGGCGTACCTTAGTTAGAAAATTAGATGGTGAGGAAACTTTAGTTTAAGTATTTAATGCTTAGAAATTTAGAATACAATAGTTATGACTATATACATAGATTAATGTTGAAATCTGAATTACTTTTGTAGATTTTAATAACAAATGTTATAACTATTGATTTTGGTATTTTTTTATGTTTACAATGCCGTTTTCAATTCTGCTGTTGTTTTTCTGTGTATGCTGCTATTTTTTTTTTCATCAAATAGACTAGGTAAATTGACATAAATATTTGCATCTTTCTTGGTTAAAAAATTATGTGGCAGTTCGTAACTGACGGAAAAAGTCACATTTTTTTTAGCTTTTGTGGTAGTGGAGCACTGACGCAAACAAGATTGGCATTCACGTTAGTTGAGAACTGCCTCAAACCTGGAATTTGCATCACCGCTCCACTGCCATAAATGCTTGGCATTCCTGTCAGTGGAGAACTGATGCAAACCTGATATTTGTGTTAGTGGAGCACTGACGCGAATGCCAGGCTGGTTTACGTCATGGAATTTCGTGTAACTTTTAAAACTGATGCAAAAAATCTATTATGGCAGTTGGTAACTAACATAAATGACCAATTTTGTAGTAGTGTAACTATTGACCAGGTTGCCCAAACGCCTGCTTGAAGCATCAGAGATGATTATGAACAATCTGTGTTTTCCATACGACATCCAGCTCAAGGACGATAACAAGCTCTGTTGCGCATGGTTGTTAAGCACATTGAAGGATCCCACGACACTCAAAAATTTATTATATGCTCATTAATTATAAGATATTATTTTATATTCAATACACAATATTGTGGGCATAGAATTAATAGGCATTAATGTATTTATGTAAATGGGATGTTACCCAAAAATGTACGGTGCCATGCTTATGCATGGTTACCAAAAGCTGTCCAGTCAGAATTCCCAAAAAATACAAGGGAGAATGGACAGAAAAGGGGATCAGCATTTTGTATATGGAAACTCTAGTGAAATTTTCATAAACAATTTCACGTCGAGAACACAATAGATTACTAAGAGTGACTCGTGGACTAGGTGGATTTTAACCACTGAACCACATACAAAGTATGTGAGTGTTCTTGATATTTTTCATTTGTTCAATTACGATTTAGCAAAATCTTAATCTCTCTATTTTTGGATTCCTTGATCCACTGTTGGCGAAAAACCACCTGAACAGATTGGTGCTTTCATTGAGAGAAGATTAGGCTTGGATTCTCACATAAAATCAAACCCAGTAACAACTATGTTGGTCACATGATCAATATGTGACAATGAGACTGTCAGTCAGAGGATCAGGGAGGCAATCCTATGACCGTCCCCATTGGAAAAGAAACATCTATGCCACAACGTCCTGGAAAACAAAAGGTAGAACAGGATGATGGCTTGTAACGCCCTGGATAACCAAGACCGTTACACTGTGTGTTTAAAATAGTGCAAGACTTGCTAATCAAGTCATTCAGACAAAGTGTAAACTCTATACCATTATTAGAGTAGGAATAAAAAGATTTTGGTTACAAACAGGCTATTTTCATTAAAAATGACGATTTAATACATGGAGACTCGAAATAGGGTTTAGGTGTCTTAATTACAACAAATTCTAGAAGTTACAAATAGTTCAAGCCACTCTAATGGCAAAATATACATTTTAGGTTTCTGTCCTGTACAATGTGTCGACCGTGGCGGCCGAGCAGCTGACAATGTACACCTTGCCCCCAGAGCTCTCCAACTCATGGTTGATTCAGCCTACCCTTGCATTTACCTGCACCACGTAGCACCCGTGAGCCAGGGCCCAGCAAGAAAGCATAACAACATAGCAAGATTAACATCAATAATCAAATATTCCACAGTGCATAATCAGAAATTCATCAGTTCATAACACCTATCCACGTAGTGATAACAATTGTCATCCAGACAGTCAATCAACTATATTCATAGCACAATATTCACGTTCATAACTAATAGATTGTCATATCCATCAAATAACATTCAGGGTTGGCGCCCTTAGTCGCACCCTCTATTTAACACACTGTCTTCGGCTCAATAGGGCCGCCCCCAGTGTAATACTCACTGACTCCGGCCAGCTTAACCGAGCTCAGTGAGAAATAAGCTGCCTCAGCTCCCAGTGGCTAAGCCGCGCCCCAGTGCGTAAATAATGATTCTGACACCCTTAGGCCAGTAATCGCATGCCCCATGGCGTAATAACACCATCTCATGACATGATATACAAATATTGGGAACTCTTAGTCCCATCGTGACCACATGGTTAATCACATTCACATAATAATGCATACAAACATAGGGAACACTTAGTCCCAACCTAACCACATACTCAGGTGCAGCTTTCTTACCTGTATCTCGAGCTTCCGATGCCCCAACGCCGCGAGCACGGTCCTCTATCCCGAGCCTCACCAAAGACCTAATCACAACACAAACGAAACATCCTTTATCACTAACCAATCCAAAACTACTTCCCGGAACCAATCCCATGCTCTCGGAATGCCCCAAATCCCTAAAACAATGCACCAGATATATCCCCCGAACCCCCGGAGCAAAGGCTCAAAATTTCAAATTCCAACATCCTGAAATTGGCCTAGCGCCCGGCGCAGCCCTTTAGGGCCGTGGCGCCCAGCAAGTCAGAAACCCCATCATGCCCAGAAACAGCCTTGCGCCGCAGCGCGCTAGAACAGTGCCGCGGCGCTCCATCGCGAGCCCAGAATTCTGGGTTTTTCCCCTGCGTTTTCCCGAACCCATAACACTCCAAATCACCCCAAACTAGCCTCAAAATCAATTCAGAACCCCAAATGAACCCCTTTTAACAACCTATAAACATCACAAACAACCCCAATCACACAAACACACCCCAAAATCCTATCTTGAGTTTCAAATTCTTAAAACTCATACCATGGATTCCAAAACTATAAATCAAGCCTCTAAAACCTTAAACCACACCAGTTACAAAAATTAAACATAATAAACTCTTACCTCAGTCAAGAACCCAGCTTGAATTCTCCTTAACTCTAGCTTCAAGTCACCTTCCTCTTGATCATCCCAATTCTGAATTCATGCCAAAACCAGCCACTATCTTCTTTCAATTCATGCTAATTCTCTAAAATCTAGACTTGAAACTTACACAAATTATAGACAAACCCTTACCTCTGAGTAATCTTGATTTATGCTCAATTTAATTGCCTTGAACCATCAAAGCTCCCCTCCTAGGTCTCCCAACTTCAGCTTTCCTCTTCTTCTCTTTTCTTCTAGATTTTCCTCATATTTCAGCATAAATCAACTCCCAACCAAGTGTTATAAGTGAGCCCCCTTTCCTTTAGCTGAAGTAATCCTAATCCTTGCCTAATGACCACTTTACCCTTCCATCTATTTCCCATTCCAACTAAACCTCAAGGCCCTTTTTGTCGTTCCTACTTCCTTACAATTCTACCACTTCTTTTAATTAAACTTGTTACTCTCTATGGTTACTAACAGTTACACAAGTTACCAAACCTCCAGTTACCAATATCTCACAAGAACTAAATTACAAAATCCCGTTGTGACTTCTGAGTTATCTAGCTCTCTAGGACCGTCTCAGCATGTGCATCGCATTGATATCACCACACCCACGTGGTACAAATTACATCACATAATTATCACACTTATGCCCTCAACGGGCTAAAATTATCACATATCATAATACACATAGTCATGCATCTTAATCATTGAATTCACGCATACTTCCCATTATGCCCTCCAGGCACGCTAATCAAGGCCCTCAAGCCTTATTAGCAAATTTGGGTCGTTACATGGCTGTAGTTCAGCATCACAGCCAAAAAATCCAAATCCAAGGAACTTGACGGCAGTTGAGATGGAAAATGCCCAGTTAAGGCATCATCTCTTCTGGGACAATAGGCAGATCGAGGAAATTTTTGCTCGATTACCCCCTCCTGCAATCGATGTTAACACCGGAAGGAGGCAAAGTGGGTCTCATAGGTCCCACAAGAATAATCAACTTAACATCATTTGACTTTTTGGACTTCAACTCAGAGCTCCATACCTTCTGAACGGATTTAATGAAACACTCAACTTGCCAATCCTCTCAAGAATCATTGACCTCGAGTTTCCACCTTCAAAACAGATCCCACGAAATTCTCAACATGCCAATCCTCGCAAGAATGATCACTCAATTAACACTCCCAGGAACTAACCTGGCCAAACAGAGCGGGCTGGGAAATCTATTCGTGCATTGCCAGAAGCTCTGACATAGAGAAATTAACCAGCACTAGCTCCAACTTGGGAAATTGGAGTAGACAAATGGTGAGCTAATCTAGTGCCTCATGATGGAACAAGGATAGCCTAACCAAGAAGGATTCTCCATCGCCTATTCGACATCCAACACCGCCTCACCCAGAGAGGAATGCTTCAGCTCGAGGGGATAGCAGGAGAAATCCTCCCCCCTCAGAAGACGTTTATATCCCACGGTCTCGCCCTAATTATCTAGGTCCCCGTTCCCAACTATGAGTTGTAAGCTTCGCGAATGAAAGCTACTGGACAGAAAGCCAGTGCAGAGGCAAGTATGAGAGCAACCTAAGGAATCATTTAAGTACTGCACAAATTCTTTGCTCCAACCCACATCCCGACCTGTGTGAACATCTGAACTTACAAGGAAGACATGATGATTTGAGTTACACTCAGGCCAGGGGACATCTTTCTATTATAGATGACAATGGGAATGTCCTGCCTAACCAAGCTCAAGCTTAGAGGGACAATAACCCATCTAATGCGTACAATAGGATGGGAGCTGATAACCAGCTCCCGAATAACTTAGACGACAATGATCCAACCCTTGAGCGACTGGCCCTAGTTGAAGAACATATGAAGATACTCCTATCTAAAAAAGGAGTTGATGATTGTGATTACCATGAGGAGCTCAAGCCTTTTTCTCCTAACATTGCGACAACTTCGCATCCTATTGGCTTTAGGATGCCGACCATACCTGTAACGCCCTACTTCCTTAGAGCCGTTACTAAGTGAGTTTTAAGACAAAACAGTGTGCAATGAGCTCGCTAACCGAGGTTTTTAAACAAAAGTGTGACTAAATAAAAGTTAAGGCTGTAATCTTAGAAAAATGCGTCGTTTCAATAAAACTTCTAGTATTAAACATTTGGGATCCCAAAATAAGGTTTGAAAACTATTTACATCTTGAAATGAGTTTACAGTTGATTGATCATAAAAATCATAGATTATTACAGCCATTTTCGAATAAACCCCCAACCAAAGCAGTCGGGCAGGCCAAACATGTACGCGTCGCTTCACGCTCTCCGTACTCATGGTTGGTTGACTCAGTCTTTGCCCTACCTGCAACACGGAGCACCCGTGAGCCGAAGCCCAGTAAGAAAACTCATGCAGAACATAACATATGCAAATATATATATAGTTAATCATATCAGATAGCCCACAGATAAACAAGTCAACCATTAGACTAAGCAAACACGGCCATGCCGCCCCAGAGCCTTACCGAAGCCTGGGGTATCGGTTCTCACCGAGAGGATAACTCATGTATCCCTTGGGTCCCACCCTGAATATAAGCATCCCATGTGCTGTGTGTTACTTTCGGCCCCACGGCCGCCCCGGCCTACGCCGCACTCGGCCCTTGCCGTTCATTTCATCATAATCACACATATAGTACATTCGAAATAATCATTCACACACATCATGATTCATTTAAGGTTAAACATTTGCACATAGTACAATCTGGGGCCATGCCCTACAATCACACAGTGGGGCCATGCCCTAATCTCGGGTGTTACGGTTTTCTTACCTTAATTCCAAATGCTTTAAATAGAAAAAATGACGGCCCCCGAGCACGATCCACTTCCCGAGCACTAGCTTAACACCTAGTCACAACCAAGATAATGGATACCAATAAGATTAATCTCAAATGAGTTTCTAAACCAAGTTCTAGTCCCCGGAACATTGAACTTCACCAAAAATATAAAAAGATTCAATCCCGAGCACCCGTGGTTAAATTCCCAAGCTTAAATTCTCAAAATCCCAAAATTCCTTAAGCGCCGCGGCATGGCCCAACCATGCCGCGGCATGGCCCCCAAACAGGGCCACAAAATTGCCCAGAAACAGGTAAGGGCCGCGGCCCTACAAGGACCATGCCGCGGCCCGCCCTCCATCCTCAGCGCATCTTAGCCTTCAAGGGCCGCGGCCCTCCAAGAACCATGCCGCGGCCCGACCCTTCGAACCCAGAAAAAAACCCACCATTTTCAAGCTTAAAACCCACCTTAAGCCATCCCAAAGCTCCCAATTCAAAACCAATTAATAATCACAACAATAGGATGGTTTAAACAACATAATTCCACCAAAAATCCAACCTAACACTCACCAAGATCCCAATTCCAAATTTTTGAAATTTCAAACCTAAAACTCAAAACCAACCATGGAAATTCTCAATTTCAACCATCAAACTTTAATTTAAACCTTACCTCAGTTGTAGAATCGTTTCCCAACGGATCCCATGACCTATCTTCGAAGTTTCAAGCCTCAAACTCCACCTTGAATATCAAAATCCACAAACATTCACAACCCAACAAAATCTCAGAATTTAACTTGAGAAAAAGAATTACTTGCTTACCTTTACCCTGATTTGTTCTTGATTAACTCTTGAGCTAAACCTCCAAATCCCACCATCAATATTTAGAAATTCAAGCTTGATTTCTCCTAAGATTTCTGTGGATTTCATGAAAGAAAGAGGAAAGAAAGAAGAAGAGGAGAGGGTGGAGGCTGGGTCGGTTTCTCTAAGTCTCCAAATGGTTTATTTGTTTTGTTTTTATAACTTAAGCTGGTTACCTCAAGGTTCGGGGTACCAAAATATCCCCGAGGCAAAAATGGTAAAATCCCCCAGTATTCCCGCCTAGACATCCTAACCTCAAATATATCTCCAATTATTTATTTTCATAACCCAATACCAAAAATACTCCTTGACTTGCCCAAACTCAATCATAATGCCCCGTTGTGACTTTTCCCCGCTATCCAGCTCTAGGATCGCCTCGTGCCGAAAGTTACTAATCACGGATATACCCACATACCACTGTGGTCTCAACAATCATCACATATTAATACAGTTATGCCCAACATGGCCAAAATTACAATTATGTCCTTCTAACACAATCCGGGCCTACATGCATACTAATATACATAGTCATGCATCTCAAATAATCAAATAGTCACATAACACGCTTTAAATCATAACCATGCATTTAACTCATAAAATCACACATAAATCCCAACATGCCCTCCTGGCACACTAATCAAGGCCTTTAAGCCTTATTAGCGATTTTGGGTCGTTACAATACCCACGTATGATGGAACCACCGACCTGTCCAATCACCTCAAAACCTTCAATACGTTAATGATGGCCCACAATGTCAGATTTGACCTAAGATGTATCTTGTTCCCAACAATGCTGACTACACTGGCAAAGTTATGGTTCAATATGTAAACATTCAATCACCTCGTGGAAGAAACTATCTTCCCAGTTTAAGAGACATTTCCAACCTGCGAAGGAAGTTCGTGTTGAAGTCGATTCATTGGCTAGCATCAAACAGCAGCCTGATGAATCCCTGAAGGCATATTTGAAACGATTTACCAATGCACCAACACGAGCTAGGGATGTTGATGACAACTCCAAGCTCATGGTAATGAGGACAAGGATCACATTAGGAGGTGATTTATGGGAAGAACTCCAACGGAAAGGAGTTAAGTGTGAAAATAAATTCTTGGCTCAAGCTCATGAATTGATAAATCTAGAGGAGGCACAATCTGTTGTTGCAAGAACTAGCCAGACCCCTGCTCAGCTCGCTGGAGCAGTAACGGACGTTGGATCTATGACTTAGCCCGTTACCCAAAATAACTAGGCAGGGAGTAATAAGCAGAATGGGAATGGTGCTAAAAAGAATAAGCCTAGAGAAAAGTAAAATTCCATCTACGCCGTTGATACCGACCTGAAAGATACATGAGAGTGTTTCTACATGAAAAACTCTAATCGCCTTCCATGGAAGAAACCAGAACCTTGAGGCACCAGATTCTAGTGATATCACAACGACATCGGCCACAACACTGATGATTGTCGTCAGATAAAAGATGAGATTGAGACTCTCATTCGGGTTGTACCGTTAGCCCAATATGCCCGAAACAGAGTAGTTCCCAATCATCTAGCGGGCCAAAATATTAAGCCAGCTCAGGAAAATATGTTAAGTCAACCTCGACCTCAACCCGATCATGGGAATCAGATCTTCCCTCCTCCAATAGAAGGGAGGGACATATCGACTATTGTCGGAGGACCTCATCTGGCGGGCACGAGTAATGGGTCCCATAAGAGGTACTTACAGGATTTGAAATCAGGTCCGGAGGCCTGATCCCTAACATGTACTACACTATTGGGCAACAAAAATTCTTGATATAATCAGGTCAAGAGGCCTATTTCAATAGGTATAACGCTATTAGGCAACCTAAACTCATGGATTTAACCAATCGAGCCATCAGGCATTTATCTCGAGCTAAAAATTATAAACCCTATAACTATGCAAATGCACGAGGACTTTGTAAAAAAAAAAGGAACGTGTATGAACAATATTAAGACAGAGAATAAACATAAAAAAAAAAATTATTCCCAAGGGCCATTCTCTTGGCTCTAAAGCTTGGTTACAAATTGAAAATCCAAAATTTAAAGAAGATAAAATAAAGAGGCCACCCTGAAACATCATTGAGCTTCGTTAACTTTATTGTGAGATGTAAACTCTCCATCACCACCTTTAGCTCCCCCACCAGCAGCAGCAGTATCCACAGTCTCCGAGGGCTCCTTGGGTACCCGATCTTGAAACTTGGGGAGGTAACGTCCCCATATTTTGGAATTCAGGAAAGAAAATTCCCTATTCGAGTTGAAAGCCCAGCACTGCTAGAAAATCTCCTCCAGAGAGCCCTCCACTACAACAATTTCCTCCTTGGCCTTCTCAACATCCTCATTGGCTTTCCGCTCGACCTCCAACTTCCCTTCCTCGACCCGAAGTTTGGCTTTCTCAACCTCAGAAAACTTCCTTTTAACCACATCAGATTCCTAGTTGAGAGTATCAATTTTTCCATGCAGCTGATCCCTTTTTTAGCTCACCTCAATGACTTGGGCCTTGGCGATTCACTCGTGCTCAAGAGCGATCGACAAGGTAGCCCGAGCCTCATTCCTTTCAGCTCGGGCCTTGTCCTTTTCAGTCTGAAGGTGATCAATGCCATGAATTTCAGCCAGGCAAGACTGAAACAAAAAAAAACTTGGTGGAATCAACTTGTGAGAAGGAGGGAAGTAAAAAAAAAAGGAATAAGTAAGTGACTTGTGGTTAGATTCATCCCTAGAGCCGAGTTCAGGATGGTTTTGGCGGGCCTCTCCTCAATGGTTTTTATTTCCTTAAGGGTTATCTAGTCGGCTTGCTCAACCATATAGTTCGCGATCTCTTGGAGGTTCCCACAAAAATCCTCGACCATTTTGGCAGCTACAATGGTCTGATTAGAAGGGATGCAGGAGGCAGTTGTACCACCTTGCCTTGTGTAACTTGATGTCTAACGCCCCAAATTACCTAATAAGGCTTAAGGCCTTGATTAGAGGGCCAGGATGGAAATTTATGAGAATTATATGTGTATGCATGTAATTAGTGATTATGTGAGTTATATGATAATATGACTAGATATGCATGTTTAGGTGTATTAAATATGTATGTAGGTCTGTTCTTATTAGAATGGAAATTTTCATAATTTGTTCAGTTATGGATATATTTGGCATATATGTGATATGTGTGAGACCACATTATTATGTGGATATATTAGGGTTACTCGGCACAAGAAGATCCCAGGGAGCAAGTTAGTGGGAATCAGGGAGAGTGAAAGGGTATTTTGGGTATCTTGTTCATTACCAGGTTATTAGGTAACGGGAATGAATATTCGAGGATATATTTTTTATTAGTGAGGTTAAGAGGGAATTTCAGAAGTTTTGACCATTTTGCCCTCGGAGACGTTTTTGGTACCCCGAGCCTCGGGATTTACTTAGAGTTACTTAGAGCCTAAGTAACCTCACAATTACACAAATACATAAAACAAGGGAAAATACACTCTCCCTTTTCTCTCTCTCAGCTACACACTTTTTCTTAAAATTTCTTGAGAATTCTTGTGGTTTAAAGGGAATCGAGGCTAGTTTAGGCCAGTTTAGGCTCTGGATTTCTTGAGGAAAGACTCACCATCAATTGGGGCAACAGAGGTAATGATTTCCATCCCTAAACCTTTGTGTTTTCTGATTTTCAGTTGAGTTTTTTTAGTTTAGAAAACTTAGCTCTGAATTTGGGATTTGAAGGGGTTTTGGCCAAGCTTGGGTTTTGTTGGGTTCGAGCTACTGAATTGACTAGGGGCTTTACTTTTGAATTTTATCTATTTTGGGATAGGTTTTTTGGAGGGATTTGGCTTAAAGAAAACACAGAAATAACAGGGTTTTCATCTCGAGCCGTGGCCCTGTTTTTGGGGCGCTGCGACTCTCTTGAATGGTACGAGAAGGAGGTGCCTTCGGGCAGTTTGGGTCACGATGCTTCTAAGGAGCACTATGGCGTGGGTTGAAGTAGAGGATAGCTTCGTCTCTCTGACTTGGGGCAGGGCGTGACTCCTTTGTTTTGAGCCATGGCCCTTAAAGGGTTTTGAGCTAGGAGAGGGTTTTTGAAGTGTGGGAACCCAAACCTAAGGGCTCAGGATCGATTCGCTCGGTCTGGAAGCCTTTATTTGCTCATTTTGACAAGATTCTCTATTGGTTATGACTAGAATATCGCAAGGGGCTCGGAACCAGGATCGTGCTCGAGGTTCATTCTTAATACACTTTGCACTCGAACCTATGGTAAGAAGACTGCACCCAATACGTGATATATGTGATTAGCGCTTGGCCCGATTGTTTATGATAACTATGAATAAGGCTCGGACCCTGAGAATGAACGTGAATTAGGTTATGCTTGAATGCTCTATATCTGGATAATTGTTTAGTGAATGCTTTCCTTGTTTGTAGAAGTAGGGCTCGGCCTCGTTAAGATAAATGGTTATTACTATGTGTGTGTGTGATTGGTTAAGATGCCATGAATTATATATATACATAACTGTATTGTCTGAAGTATGCTTATCTGTATCTGTAACAGATTGCCTGGTTATTTGAATGTCTAGTTAAAGCCTTGACTTATTAGTTAAAGGCGGCAATAGTGCGCAACACGCTGGTCGAGAGGCTTAGGCCCAATCAGGAACGTACTATTGCGTTGGCCGACCCTATGGTCGTTGAAAAATATAGCGCTTGGCTAGATCTATGGCTAATTACTCACAGCTAAGGGAAAGGGCCCCAGGTGACTCTATGGTCACATAGCTAGGGTATATGGCCCCGGGTTGACTTTATGGTCAACTATTGAGGGTAGCGTGCCCCAGAATGATCTAATGATCATTTATTTGCAAATGTATGCATGCATGAGTAGGTTATAACTATTGGGCATGCTAGATATGTATTTGAAATCTGTATTTAATGTTCATGCACATGTTTAAGCTTTCTTGCTAAGCCGTGGCTCACGGGTGCTATGTGGTGCAAGTAAGGGGAGAGCAAAGCTAGACCAGCCATGAGTTGGAGAGCTTCGATGGCAGAGTGTACATATGTGGCTGCTTGTCCACCATGGCCGAGGGTATTTTAGAGGAACTAGGATTGTTTCCCTTACTTTCCCGCTTAGGCCGACTGGTTGTAACATTTGAAATGTGTACACCCTTTTAAACGTTTATTTGTAATATTTTGGATCCCATGTACGTATGAAATGTTTCAACGAAAAGCCAATGTTCCTTTTGACAAAAAATTTTAACCCTAACCCTTAACATTAACCTTAGTTACACGTTTATGACCAAATGACTTGATTATCATGTTTCACACTATGTAAAGTACTCAGTGTAATGGTCCTGGATTAGGAGGACGTTATTTTTTTGGTCGGGGCAAGATCACGAGGAGAATGGGGAAGAGCGTCTTGCATGGTCACTATTGTTACTTGAGCTACTTGTTGATTTTTTGGTTGTTGCTTCTAGGCTGAGCTAGCTTTTTTGTCCTTTATAGGGGATTTAGTGGCGGTCCCTGTTTCGAAATTGGTCTTCTTTGACATCAACAACCTCTTAACGATGGGCCTGACATCAGCTTCTTGTTTCTTGGGTTTGAAGGCACCCTTAAGACTCATATTCTAGTCTGCCATAAAGCAAGTAAAAAGGTTAGACCTTGAAGAAGATAATAAAATAAAATACAATTAAAAAAAATTGCAAAGAAACCCTACCCTCCGAGCAAGACGAGGAGATTATAACTAGCTCCGGATTCTGATTCGGACTGGAATCGACTTGTAGTTTGAACATAGCAGAAGGTGGGGGGGTGAATCTAGAAGCATTGTTGGATAGGGCTCATTAGGTCCGGGTACCTCTACTGGAGTGGGCTCATACTCGGGCTGAGAGACCCCAAAAGGACGACTACCATAATGACGTAGATTTTTCCATAATAAAAGGTTAGTCCCATATTGGTTAAGGATGGTGAACCTAAATCTAAAGGCATTGTCTACTATAATTGTATATTAGGGGAGCACCAAGTCATGTCGCATGACTCGATGGTCAACACACTGCATAAGTGTTTCATCTAAGTCGAGGATCTATAGGGTGGCATTTCACGACCTGATGAGGGTTATATTGGGTCAAGGAAAATTCGGCAGCGGCCCAGTTTAATTCCATAAACTTATCATTATTACCTTCACCGGAGGTGCCGGTCGCTGCCCCTGAATCAGCTCGTCCCGTGTTTCCTTTGATTCTTAAGGCCACCTCAACTTGCCTCTTTCGCACAAGAGGGGAGACCTATTCTTGTTCCTCCTCTTCCTCGACCTCTGCGATAACTGGAGCTCAAGTCCTTAGCCTCAGGGTCTGATCTTCCTTGATCAGATCGTACATTACCATTGTCAAATCATTTAGAACTTCCTTCCAATCCTTCTCTTGGGTGGTGCATTTTTTCAAGGTCCTCTTGTAAACAGTTGCACGAGAAACAAACTTCATCAGAATCGACAATATAAAATTTAATAGTGAAGGGCTCAAATAAAGAGTTCTGGGAGTTTAAAACTTATGAGGACGTTAGAAGTATCTGTGATCGCAGTTTTTGAACCTGTTCGACATAAAGAACATGTCCTTGATGTCATTCAGGTGGTTGGGGAGATCGATGAAGGAGGTGGAGTTAGGGAACTAGGTGAGGTAGTAAAACCCATCACCTTTGTCTTTTTGCTCGGGACAAGCTTTGTGGCAGAAAAAGAACAAAATATATGTCGGAGTGGGACCTCCCAATCATGTATCAAAATATTTTTAACCCCGAAAAGAGCCGATACGAGTAAGGGGGTAGTTGTAATGGAGCCAGTTTGACGTAGTTTAAAAAGTATACAAAATATTGGTCTAGGGGGAGGATAGCACTTGCCTTCAGGTGCTCATCACTCCAGCCTCCAAAGTCGTTCTAGAGTGGGGTGCAACTCCACTCTTCTTCTAATTAAGGGCGAGCTGTAAGGATTGACCTCTCAAATTCAATCCCATGGCTCGATGAACTCAGCCTCAAAAAATGCATCAGGCCTAACCTCAGCCTACCTTTCCACTTCTAGACCGAATTTTGGAATTGGGCTCTTGGTGTAGACCCACTTCTCCTTATCTTTATTGTGGGAAGACAAGCTTGCGATTGATTTTTCTTTTCATCATACTTTAAAGTTTGCCTAGTAATAAAGTGGTCCGTTAGAGGCGACCTAGGATGTAACTTATCTTTGATGGTAAATGTAACGAAAACCTAGGGTTCAAGGCTAAGTCCTAATCAGATGCTTTCGCGTGAACTCACGCGTGATTAGGGATCACGCGCCACTATCTCGGGAATCCCTGATACTTCGAGATTCGATTTTTTGCATGTCAGGCCTTGAAATATGTTGAAAGGCGGTCTGAACCCAGAAACCCTTTAATCTTCAAATAACCCATACATTCAAACATTCATACTCAAACCCAAAAAACCCACAAACTAACCTATATTTAGGGAAATTTATACAACCATTCCTATAATCCCCATGTTTACGCCAAACACAACCCTAAACTAAACTCGTACAAAGACTGAAATAAGGTAAAAATGAAGAACAACACAGTACTGGAAAACTTCATAACAACTTATTGAAAAATAATAAAGTAAAAAAAAAACATAGAAGTGTGAATCCTTACAAAGTGGTTCTTGATTGATGAAGTGATTGGAAAGCAGAAGCGAATTGAAGAATCCACACAATGAAGGTCTGAATGTTCTGAGAATTTGAGGATTTCATAAAGGGTTTGAGAGTTTTTTGAAGAAGAGAGAGAATGTGCGAAGGCTGAAATGAAAAAATTGTGAGGATCAGGTCTGGTATCCTTATGTATATGTAAACTTTGAGAGAAAATCTGAGGCGCAAGATCAGATCAATTTGAGATCCTTGGGCCAGAATTGAACGCATTTAACAGCGGCAAAAATAGAGAGGGGATTGACAAGACAAATGTTGCTGTACACAAAACCCAAACAGAAGAAATGAAAAGAAGACACGTGTCCCATACTCGAGTGGGTGGATGGGCACAATTTCCCATAATAGAAGCCGAAAAGCCCCTACTGTGCATGTCAGACGTGTCATCATGCATGAGCAGGAGCTTGGAGGGAAAATGTTGTACCCAAAAATATTAGTTGAATTATTCAGTACATGGTACAGCTGGTAGTCAAGCAGATAAAGGGAATCCATCAAACATCTCATGACTTCTTGACTGATCAGCTCAGGCATCCTTAACCAGTTACCGTAGTCAGAAAGTATCTAGATCGCCTAACAAGCTAGGGCCCTCGTTTGTATTACCTGTTGACCAGGTCGCCCAAATGCCTACTTGAAGCTTCAGAGATCCATAAGACATCCAGCTCGAGGACGATGTGAATCACTGGTGCGTATGGTTGTAAAGCACGTTGAAAGATCCCACATGTGAATATAGGAAAATTGCCAAGGCATAAGGCAACCATCATGAAGGGCCTCGCTATGCAATGCCAAATGCACTTTGAAATTCCGCGACATAAGGTGTGATGCAACCCTCATGGAGGGCCTCGCAATGTGAGTGCCATTGTCACTTGCGTACACCTCATGAAGAGCCTCACTATGTGAGGGCACTGGCGAGCCGTCACCTGCGTACGCCTCATGAAATGCCTCACACCCATCACCCGTATACGCCGCATGAATGTCCTCTCTATACGAGGACCCTGGCAATCCATCACCTACATACTCCTCTTGAAGGGCCTCGCTATCCAAGGGCCCTTTTGACTTGTCACCCACATATGCTTTGTCACATCTGGACCATGCCAAGGATTCACTTGCCTCTCTATGCGAGGCATCGCGTGTGCTAGGCTCGAAGCCTTGTGTGAGAACCCTTCTCATTACCTGCACGTAGAGGCTGCTAAATGACAAGGGCTTCAGGTTGAATCCCTTAACTCTTGCCTTGTTGGAGAGGCCCTACTAGTCTCTTGAAGTAGGTGTCACCAGTGAGGCACATTCCCACCTTGGTTCCTCGAGGCATGTACATATGAAATCTCTTAGTGTACGTGCTAGGAACACCAGTGGAGACCCCCTCATCATTGAGTTTCAAACTGATATTGGTGAAGGTGATTAAGCATGTTTCTTCTAGTAACTTGCAGGCTTTCCCACACTTAGCAAAATAGGAGGAAGCTTGGTAAAAAGATGTATCTTGGACACGTCAGAAGGACCATCAGGTACAAAGTACGTGTGTGGGTATGGGATGTCTATATATGTAGAGGACAGGCATGAGTCTAACATCCGTATGAGACAAGGAGTGGTGGTACAAACTAGTACACAGAGTGGTGGCACTACCTGCATACCTCTGACCACGTACTAGGGCTGACAGTACGACCCTATGCACCACTACTTCCTGCACCATTACCCTGACAATGTACCTACATATGTTCTTGTCCCTGGGACCACCATGCATCAGGGGCCATTAGAGCTCAGCTATAAATAGAACTCCACCTGTTAGACTAAGGGGTTGGAAAATTCACTGTGTACCAAGGCTATTGAGTAATGTACGAGCGTCTTTTCTCCATTGTTGTTCAAAGTTTTTCTTCTTCAAGTTTTCTCTAAGTTCGCCATTTTCTTTGATATATCTTTGAGTTTTTCGACTTAATATTGTTGACGAGTTCTCACCGTCAACACCACGATACTCAGAAATTTCTTATATGCTCAATAAAAAAGGGAAATCTGTCAAGAAAGGCGATAACCTGCACGGGAGTGGCGCTGGAAACCAAAGAAGCGGTTGATACCAGCA
This sequence comes from Humulus lupulus, assembly GCF_963169125.1. Classification (NCBI taxonomy): domain Eukaryota; kingdom Viridiplantae; phylum Streptophyta; class Magnoliopsida; order Rosales; family Cannabaceae; genus Humulus; species Humulus lupulus. The sequence goes on along the minus strand of NC_084800.1, from coordinate 150,119,523 downwards.
ACAGCGCCAGATGCCAAAGTTGCAACCAAGGAAGAGCAGGGCATGCTCCAAGAGTTATCATTACCTTGCTTTTATTCTTCTTCTTTTTTTGCTATAATTATTACCCGATATTGTGGGCATAGAATCAATAGGCATTAATGTATTTATGTAAGTTGGATGTTACCCAAAAATGTATGTTACCCAAAACTATCCAGGCAGAATTCCCTATAAATACAAGGGAGAATGGAAAAAAAAGGGGATCGACATTCTGTATATTGAAACTTTGGTGAAATTATCATAAACAATTTCACTGTGAGAACACAGATGATTAATAAGAATGTCTCATGGACTAGGTGTGTAACACCCTGGATAACCAAAACCGTTACACTGTGTACTTGTAAAGGTGCCGGACTCGCTATTCAAGTCATTAATTTGAAAACGTGTTACTAAACATGCAAGATCTATGGTTAAAAAAGTTTTGGTCTCAAAAGACTCATTTCATATATTTAAACTGTGGTAAACAAGGGATCCCATAAACACAAAAATAAAATAAGTTTACAGACTCCCAAAAGTATGTGAATATCCACTAGCCATACTAAGGCAAAACAGACAGATTTTAGGTTCCATGTCCTTGCCTAGACCTCAACCGTGGCGGCCGAGCACCTGGTTATGTACATTCCGCTCGCCGAGCTCTCCAGTCACGGCTGATCTAACTTGCCCTTGCCTTTACCTGCACCACGTAGCACCCGTGAGCCAAGGCCCAACAAGAAAACATCACAGATAACTCAAACAATAATAACAGACAAATAGCGCAATAAACACGTATACTCATTAGATAGTCCACAGCAGGTAACCAGCATATACAATCCAATACAAGATACATTCTATCACATAATACTGCTCATATCATAACATAATCAGGGCCGGCGACTTAGGCCGCACCCTCTGTTTAATCCACTGACTCTGGCCTGCTTAAACCAAGCTCAGTGCATAATAAGCTGTCCTCAGCTACCAGTGGCCGAGCCGCGCCCTGTGCGCTAGTGAGACCCTTGGCACCCTTAGGCCGTTGGTTCACTAAATAGCTTGCATGGCATAATACCATCCTTTCAAGCTTTTACAATAGGGAGCCCTTAGTCCCGTCACATATAATCAACCGGGTGCAGTTTTCTTACCTTTAGCTTTCAAATGAGTTAGTTACGGGCGATACTCCTTGAGCGCGATCCGATCCTCGAGCCCTAGTTTAACACCTAGTCACAACCATGAAGAAAAACACCATTAACAACCTTAAATGAGCTTCCAAGCCAAGTTCTAGTACTCGGAACACTGAACTTCACCAAATATGGTAAAAGACTCAACCCCGAGCACCCTTAGTTAAATTCCCAAGCCTAAAATCTCAAAATCCCAAAATCCCTTAAGCGTCGCGGCATAGGCCACCCATGCCGCGGCATGGCCCCCAAACAGAACCCCCAAAGGCTCAAAAACAGGTAAGGGCCGCGGCATTGTTTGGGCCATGCCGCGGCCCGCCCTTCTTCTTCAACATGCAACTTCTTCGAAGGGCCGCGGCTCACCAAGAACCATGGCGCGGCCCGACCCTTCGAACCCAGAAAAAAAACACCATTTTAATCACTAAACCTCACCTTAAACCATCCCAAAGCCCTCAACTCAAAACCAATTAATAATAACAACATTAGAATGATTAAAGCAACGCCATCCAACCAGAAATCTAGCCTAAGACTTACCAAAACCCCCAATTCCAACTTCTGAAATTTCTAACCCAAAGAACTAAAAACCAGCCTTTATAACCCCCAAATTCAACCTCCAAACTATAATTTAAACCTTACCTCAGCTGTAGAATCGATTCACCAAGCTGTGGCCAAGCTAGGTCCTCAAGTTCCCTTCTTAATTCTGCCTTAGAACATCACAACTTAACTTGTTTCAGCACTTAACTAAAACCCAATTTAAACTCATATTTCAGCCACATAAAACAGAGTTAATTGCTTACCTTAGTCCCTGCTCTGGTGCTTGATAAATCCCTGAGCTAGTCCTTCAGTTCCTCACCTCAAACCACAGAATCCAGCTTGTTTCCCCTTTGATTCTCTGTGTTTTTCTCTTCCTTTGGTTTTTTTCTCCTTAAGCGTGAGAGAGAGAGAGAGAGATAAAGCTAAGTTCAGGTCGGTTTATAATTTTCTGTCTAGTAATTTCCTAAGTCTTCCTAGTATACCCTTAAGTTATTAAACTAATCCCAAAGCTCGGGGTGCCGGAAACGTCCCCGAGGCCAAAACGGTAAAATCCCCCAATATTCCCGCCTAGACATCCTAACCTCAAATATATCTCCAATTATTTATTTCCATCACCCGACAGTCTAAATCACTACCTGATACCTAAAATACCCCTGACTTGTCCAAAGTCAATTATAATACTCCGTCATGACTTTTCCCCGCTATCTAGCCCTAGGATCGCCTCGAGTTGCCGGCTGCAGATTTATCCACATCATAATGTGGTTCTCGCATATATCTCAAACATTTATATCACATCATCATATAATATAATCAATTATCATGTAAACATCATTAAACATATAATTACTCATTAAATCACAATTATTCCAGTAATGCCCTCCTGGCACACTAATCAAGGCCCTTAAGCCTTATTAGTGAATTTGGGTCGTTACAAGGTGGATTTTAACCACTGGTCCACGTAAAAAGTATGTGAGTTTTCATGATATTTTTCATTTAATCAATTACGGTTTAGCAGAAGGATAATCTCTGTATTTTTGGATTCCTTAATCCACTTCGGCAAAAAACCGCGTCAACAAATGGGAACATGAATTTACAATAGTGGAATCCATGCTTTCCTAATGGATCGAATAGTGGTTCCCTTAAGGATTAATTCTTGAATTGAATAGTTAATTTGCTCAAATTTATAATTTGAATATAGATTAATTATTCACTAGTGAATTAATGGAACTTAAGGAACATGAGACAATCAGAAGGGTAAAACGGTAATTTTGCCCAGCTCTTATTAACGAACCAATAAATGGAGGATATATCAACATTTATTGACTATATCACTGGACTACAAGAGAAAACTCTGTAAATATAATTCTATTAATATATAGAGTGCAATTCCATATTTATAGTGGAGAAATCATGGAATTAATAAATTAGTTAATTGAATTAAAGAGTTTAATTAATGGAGCTCCATATTATAGGTCCATGGTCCCCAGGTCATGCCTGTCCTACACTATCAAGGGTAAATATGTCACAATGAAGATTTGCAGAGAGAATGACTAAATTGCAAATAAATTAATTTTTCAGGGCAAGGAAATAATTAGGTAATAGTTATGAGCAACTGATTAATTGTGAATTAATGAATTAATTAATTATATAGTTTTTATTTTGAAAATATTTATGTCAAAATAAATATTAATCAAGTTTGGATAAATATTTGGGAGAATTTAATTATTATCTTATTATAAGATAATTTATTTAAAACTCATAGTTTTAAAGATAATGTTAGTTTTGAATTAACTGATGTTTATTTTGGGATAAATATATTGTCTTAAAATTTATTAAACAAACAAACGAGAAAACCAGGGATATACCCTTGTGGCTCATGCAACTCATAGTGTCAGACAGTGAATGGCACCACATGTAGATATTTTCTATCCCTAGGATTTGAATTTTGAATTTCAAATTAATTTTTTTATTTAATTATTTAATTATTCCTTTTTAAAATATGATTTAAATTTAATAATTAAAAAGTTTGTAAATGATCAATTTTTGTTTTAATTAAATAAAGATTTATTCAATAAGTTAATAATCTTTAGATAATGAAAAGAAGTGATTCATTTCGAAGTCAGTTGTTTCTAAGATTATCAGACTCTCTCAAAAGGAAGAAACGATAGAATTATCTATACCTGAAATTCTAGAAGTTTCTATAGCCTCTCCCTTCTCAAGCATCTCTAGATCTGATGTTCTAAGTGCATTTAGAGAGTCTAAAATCAACCTGTGAATCCTACATGGCCACACACATATTGGTGTGTTAGAGGATTGGCTTGGAAGGCTAAGGTGTAAGATTTAATCAGGATAGGAAAATTGTTGATTTTACTAAAAGACTCAAGAACACTTATAGGCTACGAGAGGTAATCTCTATTCCGTGTATGTGTTATCTAATATATCTATATATTTATGGCTGGTATTAATGAATTTTTGAAAATTCCTTTCCTACTCATTTCACTGTGTATTTTGAGATATTTCTAATTTTATACCAACAACTGGTAACAGAGCAGTCTACATATATCTATATAAATTAAATGTTGTTTGGGCTTTTTGCATTTTTTATATGTATGTTGATATGTATATTTTAATTTGATGGATATATATATTATGCAAGTATGGTTGAATGATGGATCGTTAATTATATGGTGATATTGGGTTAGGAATTTATTTTATTTTTTCTTAGATCGTGTAAGCCATATGGGGCATAGGTGTAATGCCCCTAAGTTTCTAATAAGTCTTAGTGTCTTTATTAGTGTGTCGGGAGGGCATAATTGGACTTTATGTGTATTTTGTGATTATATATGTGATTATATGAGGTATATTATGATATGACTGCTTATGCATGTCTACGTGTATTAAACATGCTTGTGGGCTCATTTCTGATAGAGGAAAAGACCTAATGGGGTAAAATACCTAGCTTAGGGTGATTTAGAGGTATTTAGGTAATTTGGTAAATTACCAAGGTTTATTGGTTAATGGGAATTAATTAGGTAGGTATTTTGTTTAATAGATTTAATTGGGAATTTATGGTATAATTTGAGGATTAGTGGGAATATCTGGAAATGACCAAAATACCCTCGGTTGGGGATAAGGGACATTTTAGTGGCTAGGGGTAAAATGGTCTTTTTGACCCTTGGGCTGAGCTATCTTGGCCAAAATCTGAGCACTTTGGCTCATACACGTAACTCTCTCCCTTTCTGTCTTAGTTACCTTCTTAAAGGGGTTTTGGAAGCTAAGACAAAGAAGTGAAGCTAGTTGTTCTTTAGGAAGTTTTTTGAGGAATGGGAGCTCTCTAGAGGGATTGGAGCTAGCAATGGTAACCAGGAGGTGGGAGTTTCAAAATTCTAAAAATGAGGTAAAGAATTCTTAAAATTTCATCTTGTTCTTAACTTCACTTTAGTGTGTTCTTGAAGCTTTGGAAGTTGGTTTGGAATCCTGAGTTCATGGATTTTAGGAGAGTTCTTTATGCATAATGATTTTAGAGATTCCTTAAGTTATTGATTGAAAACTTGCTTTGATCCGAATTATGGTGTTTGGGTTGTCTATTTTTGAATTCGAAAAAAGAATTGTGTTTTGAAGCTGAAATTGTGATTTTGGGTGCCTTTGTGTTTTGAGCTTGTTGGCTTTTTTTTGTTGTTAGGGGAAACTAGTTTGTGGTCGGAATTTTGGTTTAAAATTGTTGGGAATTCGTTTTGGTAATTTTGGATTTGGAGAAATCGTGAAAACTCATAATTTTTTGGGTTTGCACTATGGCGTCACGACGCTGGGACAGGTTTGGATGAGGAACAGGTTGCTGCTCGCCGCGGCACCTATAAGGCTATGTCGCGACGCTAGGCCATTTTCAATGCCTTAATTTTTTCAGATTTTAGAACATTGGCCTGTTGGCTCGGGGGACGATTCTACCACCCCATTTGGTGGAATTGGGGGTCCTGAGGTGTACCGCAAGGCTCAAGAAAGGATCGTGCTCATGGTCTTTCTAGTTATTCAGTACAGGACCTGAGGTTTGAAAACTGCACCCGCATTGTGATTAGGGCTTGAACCCCTGTTATTGAACATGACTATAATTATGCCTTCAAATATTTGTTTAAGTGTGAATGATTTTGTTATGTCTGAACAAGATGCTTGATTTAATCTTATTGAAAAGCTCGGCATACAAGCCCTAGTCAGCATAAGCATCTGAAATACAGACCGCTATGGCTAGGCCACTTTGGAAGTGCAATATGCACTTGGTTGGCTCTGAAGTCTCTTGAATAAATGAGGTGTGGTATGCCTTTTGTAACTCTATGGTTGCATAAATGAGTTAAACACCTGGTAGAGCATAGTTATTACTGCTAAGCATGGTCGCATCTGTATCTACTTTTTAAATATTTCTTGTTGAGCCTTGGCTTACAGGTGCTAAATGGTGCAAGTTAGGGCAAGCTAGGTGCTAGAAGTATTGTCGATTATGCTTCTGAGACAATAAATCATACTCTGCGTTAAGTGTGTGGAGGCAGAAAAGGTTATTATGGAATCTTAGATGATTCCTCATGGAGTGGGAGCAAATGTTCACTAATCTGGTAGCTTAATTATATAGACAGGAGGCGAGGTTGGGCAGCTGAGGCCATAAATTCTGTTAGGGAGTGTTGCTCAGCATGTGATTTCTACACCGATATGCTTAGTGGTATAGCCTAAATTAAGGAAAATGATTGGAATCATGGTGAGAATGGTTCCTGAAGTGATACCCTTTAGTTTTGAGGGAGGCTTAAATCCATTTAGAGCGAGATTGAATAGCAAATAAGCATGTATAGTCTTATCCTAGATTTTATAATGATAGTGGATAAGGATAGGATGGCTTATGCCAAGTTTATGCTATGAGACGGTGCTTTGATATGGTAAAAGGTTATAACAATGATTAAGAATATCGCTATAACTAGTCGGGAAGGATTCCAGCAAATATCAAATGAAAAGTATTTTATTGACGCTGTCGGAATGCGAAGATGAATAAGTCTACTAGTCAATTTAGGGCAGTAGTGATGCGACTGAAAATGCATGGAAATTTAACAAGTTGGCAAGGATTACATAAGGTATAGTGCCAATAGACGTCACCAGAAAAGAAATGTGTTTGGGAATTGAACCTTATGATAGATAGCGGTGGAGGGTCGCATTTGTATTGGAAATTACCACGTATGCTCGGGTGGTAGAGAAATCCTTTGTTGTTAAGAGGATAGAGAGAATGGCATTTGGAGAGGGTGTCGTAAGGCACGATGCTCGGAGAACGACTCCTCTGTGTATAGGATCAAGTAGGGGTAATGGACCCATTATCTTGAAACAAGGCATATAAATATTTTTGGTACTGCAAGGTCAAATAAATGATTTTAGGGTACTCAAGGCAAGTGTCACTGTGGAAAATAGAATTGGAGAACAAATCTTGAGGGCACACAAGGTAGGCGATGACCTAGTGCAATATTTTTATTATATCAAGTGTTGTGATAAACAAATTTTGAAGACCCAGAGATGAGCATAGTCTGGGATTTGGAACCTTGTTATTTACTAAGAGTTAAGGATCTCTAGAAAATGGAGTGAATCATGGTTGTGGAATTGGAATATAAGGAATTGCTTGTAAACTGGTTGAGTTAGAAAATGAGAGATTTGATAAGGTACGAGTAATGTATCAGTTGGTCAAAAAGGGCAGCTATAGTCTATAAAAAGGGGTGATGGTAATTTTGAACTAGTGGAAGAAGATTCTTTTTGGGATTATGGGTACAGTGGGTGGAGCCTGTATTTTGACGACTTCAGTGTTGAATAGTAGAAACTTATTATTGGAACTTTTGAACTAGAGGGGAACAGAAAGGTTTGTGAGTTCTGAAGGTATTACTGTGTACCCTAATTTCAGCACAAGTCCTTCACTCAGCTTGGGTACAGCTGGCAAATAAATATGTGGAAGAAATAACCAAGGAATCTATTTATTATCCACGTGGACAGCTCAGTTTTCACGATGATTATGCGAGCTAGGGATGCATAGGTTGCGAAGCGCGAGCTCATGATATTCATACGACCTCCATAATACGAGCTCGGAGATATATCTAGCTTGTGGTAACTCAAATATATTGCGTACCCACGAATCCCCAAAGACTCAGGTACTTTTATGCGATCATTTATGGCCAACCTATAATATTTAATGTCCCAAATGTTAGGAGACCATTTATTTCGTGATCAGATCATATCCTAGTATAAATGAGATCTGTTTGTATTAAATGTAATAAATACGTAAATCTGTGATTGGCTTACGCGGTTACCCAAACTTGTCCAAGGATTTTCTCTATAAATACTAGGAATATTGGACAAGACAATGGGACGATGATTTTTTAATTCTGAAACTCTGCCAAAAAAGAGAGAAAAACAGTAATAATATAGACTCGTGGACTAGGTGGATTTTAACCACTGAAGCAAGTAAAAAGATCTGTGTCTTTGAGATTTCATTTCTTATTTCGGTTTATTATCAAGGACTAATCAACCTTGTTATTTTTTAATTCACTGTTGGCGAAAAACTGCATCAACAGTTTGGTGCTTTCATTGAGAGGTGAGATTAGTGCTTTCATCAAAATCCCAGTCAAATCTCATCATGGTGGTCACTCAGTCAATGCACGATAATGAGATAGAACAACCTGGTGGGTAGGAGGCCCCTCGTACCACTGTTCCAAACGAGCATGGCTCTAAAGTTTAGCAACGTCCGGGAAAGCAACCAGTGGGCCATGGCGATACTAGGAGTTCAGCGTCATTGCCACCGAATCCAAACCCAGATTACATAACTGTGGTTGAATTGGAAAATATGCAGTTAAGTAGCCACCTTGCCAAGGCAAACAGGCAAATTGATGAGGTTTTGGCTCGGTTACCCCCTTTTGTAACTGACGTTAATGTCTGAAAGAGGCAAAGTGGGTCTCATAAATCCACAGCAATAACTGATCCAAACCAAGTCGGTCAGTCAGAACTGCCACCCCAAGTTCTGTGCCTGCAATGCAAGACTGCCAAAATGCCCAACCTAGTAGCCCTAAGAGGGGTCATCAGCACATCAGTCGGTCGGTTAGAACCACGACCCCAAGTTTGGTGCCTCCGTCGTACGCTCCTAGGAATACCCATGGCAACCCACGAGAAAGGGCTAGAATAGGTTCACAGAGGCAAAATGTTCCAGCCAACCCTCCTGCATCACGATCGGAGCGTCAGGCATAGAGAGCTAGAAATGATGGGGCAAAACAGAGGCGTGCTAATTTAGATCGCCCTGATGGGACAAGGATTGCCTCACCAGTTAGGCACACTCTATCACCCATAAGACATATGAATCCACCACGTCCTACACAGGACATTCCTACTTATGGAGACAGCAGAAGAGATCATCCTCTGTAACGACCCGAATTTGCTAATCGGGCTTAGGGCCTTGATTAGTGTGCCTGGAGGGCAATAAATGATTTATTATGCTTTAATGTGTTAATGGGTGAATTAATGTGGATATATGATAGTGATGCATGTTTAGTGAGTTAAATGTGCATGTGGGCCCCGTCTGGGTATTAGGGGCATGAATGTGATAAATGACATACGTGTGATATGTCTATGCAGCACGATCCGAGACAGTCCTGGGGAGCGATTAGCCAGAGGGACACAACGGGGTTGAGATTCGGACTCGGGGTGAGTCGAGGGGTAATTTGGGTACTAGGTGTGTATTGGGATTATCGGGACATGAAAATAAATATTTGGAGATAAATTTGAGGATAGAATGTCTAGGCAGGAATATTGGGGAAATTTACCATTTTTCCCTCGGGGACGTTTTGGTACCCCGAGCCTTGAGGTAACCCTTTAGACTTAAGTCAAATAAAACAAAAGGGGAAATATTTAGAAGCTATAGAAACCGACCTACTCTCTTTTCTTTCAGCTAAGGATAGTTTTATCTCTTCCTTCCTCATTCACTCTCTAAGATAAACACAAGGAAAACTAAGGGAATCAACTTGAAGGTCTAGGGGAATTCAGTTGTGATATTATAAGATCTTGAAGCTTAAGGCTTGAGGATCAACTACAGGGATTGAATTCAGCAAGGTAAGCTTTAATTATTGGGATTATGTTGAGAATTTCTACTGGTTTGCTAGAATATGCATGCTGGTTAAGTTTGATATGTTCTTGAGTATTTTAGTTGGGTTTTGGAGCAGATTTCGATGGGGTTTTAGTGTTGATATTGAGCTGGTATGTATGTGTTAAATATTTGGGTTTGATAGGTGAGTTTTGGGTGAATTAGCTTGGGGAAAGGTGTGGAAAAATTGTGGAAAATCTGAGTTCGGAGGTGAGAGCCGTGGCCCTAGGAGGGGTGCGCCGCGGCCCGTGTGCGCGCGCGGCCATGGGAGGCCGAGAAGCTCATGCGCGTCGCGGCCCGTGTTGGGGTCAGTGAGGTGCTAGCCTCTGTTTCGAGGCTAGCCGCGACTCTTGTGGGTGGGGTCGCGGCCCTTTGTGCCAGTTTGAGTTTTAAGGGTATTTTAGGCTTGGGAACTCAAGGGGTAAAGCTCGGGATGGATTATATCACCCGGATTGATAGAATTCAAGGACCCGGAGGTTAGGGTTATGGCTCTAAGTTATTTGTTGGATTAGAATTTGATGGATGGACATTGTTAATGTGTTGTGACTAGGGTTTCGGCAAGGCTCACGTTGGAGGACTGTGCTCGGGGCATCGGTGTTCAGAAAGCTCGGAACTCAGGTAAGAGAACCCTTGTTCCCATATAGCTTGTGTGTAGAGCTAAGCCCAATGTGTTTGAATGGATTGATGTGCAAGGCTGAGCCCAGTGTGTTTGAGTGGTTTGATATGCAGGGCCGAGCCTAATATGTTAGAACTGCGGGGCGTAGCCCTTTATCTGATTATGCTAGAATTCTATACTTACTTGTTATGCTATGTGTATGAAGATATGAATGGTCGGCTTGGGCCGGGAACGGTGTAGACCGAGAACGGCGAAGGGTCGGAAACGGCATTGGGCACGTTGAGTGCAAGGCCGAGAACAGCAAGGGGCTGGGAGCAGCGTTAAGCACGTGGAGTGCAAGTTTCCAGGGCGAGTCCCTAGAGGGATAACTGGGATATCCTCACGGTGTGGTCCGCAAATCCAGGGCTTGGTAAACGCCTGGGACAGCTAGGTATGCGTTTAGCCAATTGGTGGCTTATTTTTATGCGTAATATATGTGTTGCATATGTTATCTGTGTGTGGGTTCTCTTGCTGGGCTTCGGCTCACGGATGCTCTGTGGTGCAGGTAAGGGTAAAGAGAAGATCAACCAACCATGAGTATGGCAAGCGTGGGGCAGCGTGTACATGTTTGGCCAGCCTGGTTGCCACGACCAGAGGATTTTGGGAGATGCTTGTAAACAAACTCTGAGTTTGTCGTCTTGTCGACTTGGTTTAGTTAATATGTTGTAAACATTTCTAAACTGTATTTCGGGATCCCGAGTGTAAACCTTTTATGATTTTCTATGGAAATTATTATTTCTAAAGTTTTTCCTCTGTTTATGGCTTAATTACACTGTTTGATCTAAAACCTCGATTAGCGAGTTGAAAGCACGTCTTTAAACTCACTTAGTAACGGCTCTAAGGAAGTAGGGCGTTACATCCTCCATCTGCCAGTACCTATGTTCCACGAACACGTGTTAAAAATCCACATCCTCGACCTCCACCACGAGCTGTGAGCTTTGAAAATGGAAGTTATTGGACGAAAAGCCATCTAAGTGGTAGGTCTGGTAAGTCTGAGGGTGATCTAAGGAATCATCTTAGTTTGGCTCAAAACCCTCGATATGATCCACAACCTGATCTGCGTGATTGCCTAAATTCGCAGAGAAGAAATTCAGCTCGGGATGAAGGAGTTAGTTACACTCATCAAGAGGGAGGTCCTTCTGAAGTACGTGATAACGGGAATGTCCCACAAAACCAAGGTCAAACATGGAGGGACAACAACCCACCAAACTTATACGATAGGATGGGAGCTGTTGAACAACCCTAGAATAACCTAGGGACTAAGGACCAAGCCCTCGAAAGGCTAGCCCAGATGGAGGAGCTAATAAAGAAGCTTATATCGGAGAAAGAGAAAGATGAGTGCAACTCAGAGGATGAGCTTAAGCTTTTCCCCCCGAATATTGCGACAACTGCTTATCTAGTGGGTTTCAGGATGCCACATTTGTCAAAGTTTGATGGAGATGGGGATCCATCTGATCACCTGGGGATGTTCAACACCTTAATGAAGGCCCCCAACGTTGGACCCGATCTAAGGTGCCTTGTATTCCCCTCGACTCTAATTGGTCCAGCCAGGTAGTGGTTCAAACAATACAAGAGGCATTCAATCAACTCGTGGAAGATTTTTTCCACTGATTTTAAGAGAGCATTTAGGGCTTCCTAGGCAGCTCGAATTAAGGTTGACTCATTGGCTAATGTAAAGTAGCAGCCTGGTGAACCGTTGAAAGCGTATCTAAGTAGGTTTGCCAATGTCGCTGAATGAGCTAGAGATGCTGACGAAAGTTCCAAGCTCATGGCAATGGGGACGAGAATTCTTGTTGGAGGTGACCTCTGGCAAGAGTTATAGAGGAAATGAGTTAATACTGTGGACGAGTTCTTGATATAACCAGATCACGATGAATCCTGCGGACCAAGAGCATACTAGCTTTATGACTCCAACTAATGTATATTGTTATAAAGTTATACCCTGCGGGCTAAAGAATTCTGGAGCTACTTACCAATGGTTTGTCAACAAAATGTTTATTGATCGGATCAGGAAAAATATGGAAGTGTATGTCGATGATATGCTAGTCAAATCCAAGACTGCTGATAACCATGTATCTGATCTAAATGAATGTTTTTAGATTTTGAGGAGGTATAATATGAGACTGAATCCCCATAAGTGTACTTTTGGAGTGGCATCGGGAAAATTTATGAGATTCATAGTCAATACAAGGGGGATAGAGGCAAACCCTGATAAAATCAGATCATTGTTGGAAGTGCCCTCACCTGGGTCGCGTAAAGAAGTTCAGAGTCTGACTGGAAAGGTGGCTGCCATGAACCATTTTATTTCAAAATCCACTGACAAGTGCTTGCCATTCTACAACTTGCTCAGAGGAAACAATAAATTTGAATGGACTGAGGAGTGCGAGCAAGCATTCCTCAACCTAAAAATGCACTTAGCTGAGCCCCCAGTATTGTCTAAGCCTATGTCTGGAGATCCTCTGTTCCTTTATTTGGCTGTGATAGAAAGTGCAGTCAGTGTCGTGTTAGTTTGAGAAGAAGACCACGTTGAAAAACGAGTATATTATATAAGCAAGAGACTTCTCGGAGCTGAATCATGATATCGACATTCTGTCTAATATTGGCTTCTAGGAAGCTCAGACCATATTTCCAGTCCCATTCAATCCACATCATGACCGACCAACCTTTAAGGCAGGTATTGCAAAAACTTGAAACGTCGGGACATCTTTTAAAATGGGCGGTTGAACTCAGCCAGTTCGAGATACTGTACGTTCCAGAGATCTCAATCAAAAGTCAGGCCCTTGCTGATTTTGTGGCTGAATACACCGGATTTCAAGAGGAGCTTTTGAAGGAATCGGTCCAGGAATTGTGGAAAATATTTGTAGATGGGTAATCGAACGAGAACGGATCTGGAGCTGGGATCATATTAATCTCTCCAGAAGGAAATCGATTCCATACAACTCTGAGATTTAGATTCGAAGCATCTAACAATGAAGCTGAATATGAGGCCTTGCTAGCTAGACTTAGAGTAGCGAAGGAGCTCAAAGCGAGGGTGGTACAGTGTTATAGCGATTCCCAGCTCATGGTCAATCAGGTGTTGGGGGAGTATCAAGCTTGAGGTACCAAGATGGTGGCTTACCTAGCTAAGGTAAAGGGGGAGCTATCAGAATTTTAGTACAGTACTGTTGAATAGATACTTCACGAGCAGAACTCTAATGCTGACGCTTTGGCAAGGCTTGCCATCACCAAGGAAGCTGAGACTTTGAATATAGTGACAGTGGAGCTCTTGGAAAGTCCGAGCGTGACAGAAAAAATGGATGTGGCTTCGGGACCAGCACAGAATTCGTGACCCAGATTGGGTATTTTGCTTCACGAATAAACCCACACTTTAATAGTCGAGCTACTTCTTCCTCTAGTGCTTCAGCTCGGACTATTCCCAAACGTCTCTATTTTTGGGATTTTGCAGGCACGCTTTTGTCCTAGTTTAGAGTGTGCATGATCACACTCGGGCTTATTCCCACCATGTCTTCATGCGACCAGGCAAAAACATCTAGATTCCCTTGTAAAAATTTTACCAGCTCCTTTTTCCTTTCATCACTAAAATTTTTCCCAATCTTAATGACTCTTGAAGCGTCTTTGTGATCTATGTTTACTTCCTCAAGCTCCTCAATATCTTGGAGCTCTGATCTGTCCTCGCCCATTCGTGGGTCGATATCATCACATGGGACAACATCACTATCCTTTGTATCTTGAGGTTCTTCCGTCCCGCAAGCAACATCTACTTCTTGGGACTCCTCACCTATGTCACCTATGGGCATTGCTTGCTGTCCGGGTTGTGATTTTCCCTTCATAGAAATGCTATAGCATTCCCTGGCAGCGAGCTAATCGCCTCTGATGGTGCATATTCCTGTAGATGAGGGGAATTTGATTGCTAGGTGGTGGATGGAGGTTATGGCTTCAAACTCCATCAATACAGGTCGGCCCAAAATCGCATTGTACATGGCTGGACAATCGATGGCCACGAACTCAAGCAGCTTGGAGACAATTCGTGTACCTTCACCTAATGTTACCACTAATTCAATCGTTCCAATGGCAGCTGACCCTTCACCAGAAAACTGATATAGAATCATTGAGGTTGCCCTTAGCTCGGTTACCGAAAATCCCATTTTTTCTAAGGTGACCTAAAAAGTAGATTCATAGAACTCTTGTTGTCTATTAGTGTCCTCCGAACTCTCCTGTTGGTGAGTTGAACAGTTATGACCAGAGGATCGTTATGTGGGAACTGGACATGGCTGGCATCTTCTTCCGTAAAAATGATTGGTTGCTTCTCCAATCGCTGCTTCTTAGATGTACCTCTTCTGGGCACCTTTGTTTATGCCTACCAGATGATGTCCTCCCGAAATGGTGGCTATATCTCCTCCTGTTATCGGAGGAGGATTGTCCTGATTCACCTGAGCTCCGGCTTGATTCAATGGAGCTTCAGGAGCTAATAGAGGGTTTTGTCCAGGGGGCTGACTGGGAGTCGCTCGATTCTGGGCGTACTGGGCCAAAGTTCCCACCCTGATGAGAGTCTTGATCTCATCCTTCATTTTTCTACAGTCATCAGTATTTTGACCGATATCATTGTGGAATAACAAAACTTCGAAGGGTCTCTCTTCATTCTTTGGTTTTTTAACGGTTCTTGATTCTTCCATGGAAGGCAAGTAGAACCCTTAGTCCCGTCATAAATTCACAACTAGGTGCAGTCTTCTTACCTTTAACTCTGGACGCTTTGATTACGAGAAATGACCATTGGGCACGATCCCTTCCCTGAGCCCTAGCGTACACCTAGTCACAACAAAGATAAGGGATTCCATCAATAATAATTGAATAAGGGTTTTTTAGTTTAAGTTCTAGCCTTCAGAACATCGAATCCCACCAAACACGGTGGTGGAATCGACCCCGAGCACCCTAGGTTAGGTCCCCACACCTAAAACCTCCTCAAAGCCAAAAATGCCCTTAAGGGCCACGACCCTAAGCTCTCTATGCCACGGCCCGCCTCCATCCAGAGGCCCAGCCTCGCCAAACAACAGACACGGGCCGCAGCCTAGCATTCCCCATGTCGCGGCCCGCCCTTCTTCTTCAGCTCCCACCTGCACTAGAGGGTCGAGGCACACCAAGAACTAAGTCGTGGCCCGACCCCTTCCAACCCAGAAAAATCATTGTTTCTCACAGTCAAACCTCACTCAATCCAACCCAAAACAATCCCAAAACATAAATTGATTAACACAAACACTTTAACACATTCCCAGCAGCAAAACCCAACAAAATCCTAACTTAGAAACTCATCAAAATCCCATTTCAATCCTTGAAACCCAAAAGCTTATAAACCTCTAAGAATAGACAGAAATTCCCATAATTCAGATGCTAAACTATAATTAAAAGCTTACCTTCACTGAAGAACAAGTCCGCCAAGTAGTTGTTGAACTAATTCCCAAATCCTTAGCGTCAAATCAATCTTCAATATCAAGAACCCAAAAACACTTAGAACCCAGCCCAAACCTACAGAATTTAATGACCAAGAATGAAATTCAAGACTTACCTCAATTCCTGATTGAATCCTTTAGCTAACACTTGAGCTAATCTCCAAAGTTCCAACTCAAATCCCTGAGTTTCCACCCAAATCTCCCTTTGGTTTAAGTGATTTCCTTGAGAGAGAGATAGAAGAGAGAAGGGTCGGTTTAGGTGTTTCCACTGTTTTCCTTAGTTTTGTTTGATCTATCCTTACTATATTAAATTAATCCCAAAGCTCGGGGTTCCAAAAACGTCCCCGAGGGCAAAATGGTAAATTTTCCCCAGTATTCCCTCCTAAGCTTCCTAACCTTAAAATTTATCTCCAATTATTTATTTCCATAACCCGATAACCCAAATAACTATCTAATACCCAAAATACCCCTCGACTCGACCCGAGTCAAGTATTGGGTTCTGTTGTGACTTTCCCGCTAACCGGCTCCCTAGGATCGCCTCAAGCCGCACTCTGCAAATATATCCACATAATAATGTGGTATTCACAATAATAACATGTAATCACATTCATACCCTCAATGGGCTAAATTACAAATATGCCCCTTTAAGCTAAACAGGGCCTACGTGCATACTAATACTCGTAGACTTTCATTTCATATATCCATGTAATCATATAAGCAGGCTTATCACGGAATCATGCATTAAAATCATTTAAATCACATATAAACCAATTATGCCCTCCCAGCACACTAATCAAGGCCCTTAAGCCTTATTAGGGAATTTTGGGTCGTTACAACTATCCTCTCGTACTAAGAATTTCGTCCTCGAAATTTACCTGAATAATATCCCACATCCCTAACTCAAGCTCCCAGGTCACCTCCTCGACCCTACTATTCCTCCATAACACTTTAACCAGAGGAATCGTCTTATTCCGTAGAACTTTATCCTTCCAATCTAAAATCTGAACCAGTCGCTCTTCATAAAACAAATATGTCTACAATTCCAGGTCTTTTTACTTCAACACACGTGTCATATCTGAGACGTACTTTCAGAGCATAGAAACATGGAATACGTCATGAACTCCCAACAGCGACGATGGCAAAGCTAACCTGTAAGCCACTTGTCCGATCCTCTCTAGGATCTCAAAAGGTCCGATGAATCTAGGGCCTTGCTTGCCCTTTTCCCAAACCTCCTTACCCCTCGTAGTGGTGAAACTCAAAGAAACACATGATCCCCAACCTGGAACTCTATGTCTCTATGCTTGGGATCAGCATAGCTTTTCTATCTACTCTGTGAAGCGAACATTCTGGCTCGGATCTTCTCAATAGCTTCATTAGTCTTCTGAACCATGTCCTGCCCCAAGTACTTCCTCTCACCCATCCCATCCCAATGAATGGGTTATCTACATCTCCTCCCATATAACATCTCATATGGAGCCACTCCAATCATGGACTGATAACTGTTGTTATATGAAAACTCAATCACTCCAAGATCCCTCGAAGTCGATCACATATGCCCTAAGCATATCCTCCAACATCTGAATCGTCCTCTCAGACTGTCCATGAGTCTGAGGAGGAAAGGTTGTGCTAAACTTCAACTAAGTCCCCATGGCTTCCTGCAATGCACCCCAGAACTTGGAGGTGAAGATATGATCCCAGTTAACACAATAGACTTAGGAACCCCATGGAGACAGACGATCTCCCTCACATACAACTCTGTATACTGTTCTACTATGTAAATTGACTTCACTGGAAGAAAATGAGCTGACTTGGTGTATCTATCCACTATCACCCACACCGAGTCATGAAGTCCCACTGACCTGGGTAAACCTCCCACAAAATCCATAGTAACATCCTCCCATTTCCACTCAAGAATACCCAATGGCTGAAGCAACCCTGCTGGTCGCTGATGCTCAGCTTTCACTTGCTGAGAAGTCAAACCCCTAGCCACATACTCTACTACATCCTTCTTCATCCCGTGCCAACAATATAATGTCCGTAGATCTTGATACATCTTTGTGGTACCCGGATGAAGCGAGTACGGCATAGTATGGGACTCATCTAGTCTCTCTCATCTGATCCCTACATCAGCTGGAACACAAATCCACCCCTGATATGGTAACATACTAACCTGAGATATAGAATAGTCCTTAGCTACCCCCACTAAGACATTCTCCCTAATCTCCTGTAACTGCACGTCTACCAACTGACCTTTCTTTACCCACTTTAGCAGGGTCGACTACAGAGTAATGTTGGCCAAACGGCCCACAAGAATTTAATACCAAGAATGTATTTCAAGACTTACCTCCTTTCCTGATTGAACCCTTTAGCTAACACTTGAGCTAATCTCCAATGTTCCAACTCAAATTCCTAAGTGTCCAGCCAAATCTCCTTTTGGTTTCAGTGATTTCCTTGAGAGAGAGAGATAGAAGAGGGAAGGGTTGGTTTAGGTGTTTCCACTGTTTTTCTTAGTTTTGTTTGATCTATCCTTTGTAATTTTAATTAATCCCAAAGCTCGGGGTACCAAAAACGTCCCCGAGGGAAAAATGGTAAATTTCCCCAGTATTCCCTCCTAAGCTTCCTAACCTCAAATATATCTATAATTATTTATTTCCATAACCCGATAACCCAAATAACTATCTAATACCCAAAATACCCCTCGACTCGCCCAAGTCAAGTATTGGGTCTGGTTGTGACTTTCCTAACTGGCTCCCTAGGATCGCCTCAAGCCACACGCTGCAAATAAATCCACATAATAATGTGGTCTTCACAATAATAACATGTAATCACATTCATACCCTCAATGGGCTAAATTACAAATATGCCCATTTAAGCTAAACAAGGCCTACATGCATACTAATACTCATAGACTTGCATTTAATGTATCCATATAATCATATAAGCATGCTTATCATGCATTAAAATCATTTAAATCACATATAAACCAATTATGCCCTCCCGTCACACTAATCAAGGCCCTTAAGCCTTATTAGGGAGTTTCGGGTCGTTACAATCGCGATCTAAAAATCGATTCCTAAAAACTCGAATGTACAAGTCTAGTCATAACACATGAGAGATAATCAAGGAAAGATAAATAGATTAAAAGTTAGATATGTAAATTGAAATTAAATTTGTCCTGAGGAGAAAGACCTCGAACTGAGCCCATGGGAAATTATTTACAAACAAATATAAAAAAAAACAACAACAACAACAAAAAAGACTGTCATTAAGCCCCTCCAGGATGCTCTGAGGACGTGACCTCCTCACCTTCCTGCTCGCTCGATGCAGAAGCCTCCCCTGTTTCTGACGGTTCTAGCAAGATCCGAGCCTTGAATTTTTCAAGGTACGGTTCCCACTGCGAAGGAGCCATGAAAGAAAAGTTGTCATCCTGGTTAAAAGCCCAATAATGATACAACATATCTTCCATGGAGGATAGTGAGGCTGCCTTTTCTTCTTTGACTGCAGCCTTGGCCTCGAGCAGCTTTGGCTTGGTTTCTTCAACCTCGCCCTGGAGCTGGGTAGTTTGGGCCTGGAGGACAGCCAAGGCAATCTTTGCAGCCTAATCGCTTTCTTGAGACGAGGCGAGGGAAAACTTGGCATCATACTCACTTTTTTGAGTATCCACAAAGGCAGCTTTGGCAGCCTGCTCGCCTTCTTAAGCAGCGGCCAGGACGGTCTTGGCGGCATTGAGTTCGGCCTGGAGCTCATCATTTCTAGCCCTAGCTCGGGCTATGCTATGGTGTTTAGCCAGAGCAGACTACAAAATAACAAGTCAAGTTAGATGTATCCTTTGACAAGATAAAGAGAAAAATGTCACCAAGGAATGACAACTTACTGTGAGATCATCCCCAAGGCTGACTCCAGATTGTTCTCCGGGCTTTACTCCTCGATCTTCCTCAAGTCCCTCGATCTGGCTCTGTAAGCGTGCCCCACCATGTGGCTCGCCGTCTCATAGAGGATTCCCAGAAAGGCTTTGGGGATCTTCTCCAGATCCTGGGGATCAACTGGTATGAGACAGTAGCAGCTGGGGTAGGAGGAGCTAGAGGATCAGCTTGTATTATCTGATCCCGAGAAGGCGTGAACCGAGGTGGAGGAAGAGGAGGAGGAATCCTCCTCTCAGTGACAGTAGATGCCGGAGCTGTCAAGATCGTGCCTTTCCCCTTAGTAGAGGATTTTGAGGTATTTCCTGCCACATGAGGGGCTTTCTTTGTATATCGGGGCCTCTTCAGGACAGAGCCCGAGCCGAATTTATCACCCTGGAAAGCCGTACGGAGGTCAGGAGCTCCGGGTTGTTCAATCTCGTCGCCTAAAAAGAACAAAAAAGGGGATTAGTTCACAGTAAAGTAAAAAACATACACAATGGAAATAAATAAAGATCCTACCCTCTGGGCTGGGGGAGGAGTCTATTATCATGACCTTTGACCTTGGGACTACTGGAGGAGAAGGAGAATCTTAGTCTAATATGTCTTGGACCCTAGGAGGTTTAGACTCAGTTTCTACCTTGGGACTGGACACATTTACATACTGCCTAAATCTAGGGGCAAAGGCGCCCTAAAACTGAGAAGGCCAGCTCCTACGATTGGTCCCATACTCCTCAAAAGATGGCAGACCTAAAATTTAAGGTGTTATCTACAACAATGGTGCCCTTGGGGTAACTTTTTTCATGACGCGATACTAATTGGTCCACACACTGGAGCAGGGTGACATTACGGTTTGGATTGTTAGGGTGACAGTGGATGAGCTGATTGGGGTGAAATCTAACTAACCTAAAATTGGAAACATCCCTATCTAATGCCCTATATGGGTATGGGTTACCTTGGCCAGAGGGGCCGACTGCTGCCCTCGACGCAGCTCGTTCTAAATTGGGTTCCAAATCAGCTTGGGGAGCCCGCCTCTTCCGCAAAAGAGGCACCTTGTCCTCTTCCTTCTCCTCGCCTTCGGTGGCCGGTGAGTCCTCTTCTTGAGAGGTTGGGAGCTCGTGGATTACAGGGAGAGTAGCCCGGGTACTTCTTAAGGCCAACATCTGGCCTTCGCTAATCAAATTGCATGCCAGTATCGTGACATCATTCACGAGCTGGTAGTAATCCTTCCTGTTGGGTGGGAGCCCAGATAAAGTTTCATATTGACCCCCGAGGGTCACTGATCTCCCCGTTCTCGCAAATATGGCTACACAAAAAATAAACTCATTTAGCACATGCGCAAGGAAAATGTCTTGAAAAGAGTAAAATTTTACAAGCTGAGATCAGAGACTAAAACAAAAACTTACGAGGACTGTTGAAGTATCGATGCTCACAGTTTCGGAACTCGTTCGACATAAAAAACTGGTCTTTGTAGTCATTGGGGTGGCTTGGGAGCTCGATGATCGAAGCAGAGTTTGGGAATCTAGTGAGGTAGTAGAACCCGTCACCTCGACCCTTTTGTTCCGGGCTGGCTTTGAGGTAGAAAAAATACATTATATGTGCCGGAGTGGGGACCTCCCACTCGTGCTTCAAAAATAAGTATTTCAGCCCCGCCAAAAGCCTGTAAGAATTTGGGGGGAGCTGAAAAGGTGCCAACTTCACATAATTTAGGAAGTCGGCAAAATATTGATCCATGGGAATTAATGCCCCCGTCTTCAAATGTTCATCACTCTAGGTCGCGAAGTTGTCCTGGAGAAGGGAGCAGCTCCATTCCCCTTCGAATGGAGGTCTGGCAATAAGGACTCCGGTCCCGACCTCGATGTTATGGCTCAGGATAATTTTTTTGACTATTGGGTCAAAATCTTGGAAGCGGTTGTCTCTGCCTCGAAGAAAGTGTTGGGGACAACCACAACTTCCCTCTCCACCACTAGGCCGAAGTGAGGAATGGGAGATTCTGAGGCGATCTCTCTCCCTTTGTTCATTTGTTGAGCAGACAAGTTGGGTGCATTCTTCTTTGATGCGTTCTTCTTGGGAGCCATCAGATCGCCTAACGAACAAGAATGACGAGTTACTTAATAGGCGACCTAAGAGTTTGTAAAGGTTATGGAACGAAAGTGCAGAGGAAATGTTGTCTCAGCCCATTAGTCTCATCCCGTTGCATGATGCCATGCGCTACCCTATGCTACACGCCTCGTTTTACTAATAGACCCCTGATGTTTAGGGATCCATGTGTCAGAAAATTAGGCAACTACTCTCCTTGGGGGGTGATTTAGAGAAAAACCACCCAAGAAGTGTGACCCCTAAGCAACCTGGTTTCGAACTAAAAACTTTTCATCTTTTATATCTCGAATGGGTATTTCCTAAAATTCGCCATAAATTACCCAGGTTTACCTAGAAATTACCCAGTTTTATGAATATCATAGTTCTAGATATATTTTAAGACCTACTTAGTAAACCTAAGTCAAAGCCTATGTGCTAAAAACATTTGAAGAACAACCTAATAAGGACTACGGTGAAGTGCGGATGAGCATGATAAATGAAGAGACCAGTAAAAAGAAAAGTTTCTTCAAAACCGAAAGACTTACAGTGTGTTCTTCAATAAAAGAAGTTGGCTTTGTAGGGGAGAGTTCCTAGAAGACTCCTGATTAATTGAGTAACTGGGTTTCTGAAGGTTTTTGCAACAGATGGTTTTTGGGTTTTTCTGAGAAAGAAGAAGTGTTTGGAAATGCAGAAGAGAGAAGATGTAGAAAGATTTCCAATGAAAGGTGGTGAACCCTAGAAATTTCCTACCCTATTTATACGTAAACGCCATAAATTAATTTGGGCCATCCGATTTGGTCAGTACAAAATCGAAGGGCTATGTTTCCAAAGACAAAATGACGGCAAAAGGTGACAAGACAATTATTGTAAGCCTCGTAACTCGAACAGACGCCAATTGTGAGGCACCACGTGTCCAGTACTCGAGTAGTGGGCAGGCATGGTTTAATGCAGCAGAAGTCTAAAAGTCCCTACTGTGTAGGTCAGAAGGTGACATCATGAACCATGATCAGGGACTTCGGGGGCAAATGTGTACCCTAATTTCAGCACGAGTCCTTCACTCAGGTCGGGTACAGCTGGCAAATAAATATGTGGAAGAAATAACCAAGGAATCCATTTATTATCCATGTGGACAGCTCAGTTTTCACGGTGATTATGCGAGCTAGGGATGCATAGGTTGAGATGTGCGAGCTCATGATATTCATACGACCTCCATAGTACGAGCTTGGAGATATATCCAGCTTGTGGTAACTCAAAAATATTGCGTACCCGCGAATCCCCAAAGAATAGAATACTTTTATGATATCATTTATGGCCAGCCTGTAATATTTAATGTCCCAGATGTTAGGAGACCATTTATTTCGTGATCAGATCATATCCTAATATAAATGGGAATTGTTTGTATTAAACGTAATAAATATGTAAAGTCAACTGATAGGTTAGGATTAAAAGATTTTGATCATAAAATGGTTGACTTTCATTAAAACAATAGTTTGATACATGGGATCCCACAAATAACGTTTACAAGGCGGTTACAACCCTAAAAAATAAATACAACTATTGCCAACTTAATTGGCAACATACAATTTTGGCTCTAGTCCCTGTAAATCCCTCAGCCATGGCAGTCAAGTAGCCGTCGATGTACACACCACTCCGAAAGCTCTCCAACTCATGGTTGGTCCAACTTTCCCTTGCCCTTACCTGTACCATGTAGCACCCGTGAGCCAAGGCTCAGCAAGAAAACTAAATTCAATAAGCATAGATAACAAAAAGATGTACGTAGTAGACTTAGATCAACCAATTCAATTAATATCAAAATACAAGTGATAAGTTAGGCAACATTAAACAATTATATCCAAGCATATAATTCAATCTTAATACAATTAGTTAGGTGTCGGTGCCCTTAGGTCGAGCCCTCTAGTTATTTTTCTCATCCCTGCTTGCTTAGGCCGAGCTGCGTTCCACGCGCTTAACATCATCCCCAACTCCCTTAGGACGGACTTTCCTATTAAACATAACATATATACAGGTTGTGAAACACGCATTTGAAAGCAACACGAATTAACATGCCTATCCAGATATTTCCAATCACGAATACATTTATAATCTCACATATGTTCCAGATATTTCCAATCACGAATACATTTATAATCTCACATATGTTCATTTAAATGGGATCTCAGCCCCATTCACAACTCGGGTGCAGTTTTCTTACCTCGAGTCTTGAGCGGAGGATGTGGAGCGGTCCCGAGCACGATCTTCAATTCTGAGCCTTAACGGTAACCCTAGTCACAACCAAAAATGGATAACTTTTAAAATCCAACCCAATTAAATGCTTTGTAATAAAATACGAGGCTACGGGACCTCCAATTCTACTAAACCAGGTAGTAGAATTTGTCTCAAGCGCTTAGGTTTAAGTTCTCGAGCCCAAATCCCTATTTTTGCTAAGGCTGCCTAGGCAGGTCGCGACCTGGCCTTAAGGGTTGCGGTGCACCCACAATTCAGAGGCACCAGCCCCAATTCCCAAGGGTAGGCGGGCCGCAACTTGCCCCTTTATGGCTGCAACGCATCTTCGAAACAGCAAGCCCTAGGGCTTCTGAGGTCACGCGGGTCACGACGCCCAAGAACTGGGTCGCGGCGCGCCCTAGTGAACCCAGAAATCCTGGGGCTTTCCAAACATTTTCTCTCTACCTAATTCACCAAAAGATCCTTGTAACCCTGAACTAAATCAATAATTGAGTCTAGGACTCTTAACCACACAGCCTAAACATTATATTTACCCAAAACTAATATAATTACCACCCCAATATAGAAATCAAACATCATCCAAAAACCCAGCCAAAAACTATCTTAACAATCAGAATTTCCAGAAGAATCAAGACCTAAATCTTACCTTAGTTAATGGGTTTGATCCTTAGCTATTCCTTTGCCTGCTCCTAGCTTAATTGCCCAAATTCCCAGCTCAATTCCTAAGTTTTTCCTTCAGAATTTCCCCAAGCTTCCAAGCACACCAAAGGGAGAGAGAGAGAGAGAGAACGTGAGAGAGAGTGTGAGAGATGTTCTAATATATTCTGAGTATTTCCTAAAGCTTATTCTACTATATCCCTTAATCATAAAGACCAAAATGCACCTAATAATGAGTCAGCCCTTTCTTGCCCATAAGGGCAAAACGGTCATTAGCCCCATTTCTCGCTAATTTCTCGAGTTGTCCTACAAATTCCCAATTAATCCCGACATGCCCAACTAATTATCAAATACTTACCCGTTACTCGATAAATCACAAATAATCATTAAATTTCCCAAAATACCCCTAGGCTCACCTCGAGCCGGGTGTTAAACCCCGCTGTGACTATTTTACTAATCTGCTCTCTAGGATCGCCTCGAGCTGAATACTACAAATATATCTACATAATAATGTGGTCTCAATCATTTAACGCATATAATCACATTTATGCCCTCAACGGGCCAAAATTAATAATATGCCCTTATAAACAAAAACTAGTCCATATGCATATTTAATACGCATAAACATGCATATATATATTCATATTATCATATAAACCTTGTATGCCACGTAGTCACACATTTATTCAATTAATCACACATATATCAAAGTATGTCCTCCCGGCACGCTAATTAGGGCACTAAACCTCATTAGCATTTTTGGGACATTAGATGTATTTTTCCATTGATAGTGTTTATTTGTATTTTCCTTTGCTGGCTAGAATAAATAAGAGAACTAGTTTTTTAGGGATTTGTTTATGAGAATTTTTTTTGAAGTTAGAGATGTAATTTTATAGATTTCGGTACCACTTAATTTGGTTTAGAATTAAATGGAATGTTTAATATTGATATGTACATTATATAATTGTTTTTAATTTTTTTAGTAACTTTTTGTATGTTTATGGTATTTAAAAAAAATATTGCTATGCGCATTTGTTTATGGCTTTTTAACAAAATTATTTATGTAATTTGACATTTTTTATCCTTTTAAATTAAATTGAAAATTAATGTATGTGAGAAAATTTTGGGTATTGAGATTTTAATCTTAATTTAGGTAGTGGACTAACTTGGCAAGGATCGAGCATTGCAAAGTTATTAACTTGTGGACATTTAAAATCGAAAGAGGTAAGTACGTATGTTCTCTTAGTTCTTTTATTAATATTATATTTATTTGTAGTGAAGTAGGTTTTGAGATTAAAGTTGTGTGTTGCAGTGATAATGGAATGTTGAGAACTTGCCTGTCTTAGTAAAGTAGGTTATAAGATATTTGAATGTGTGTTGCGGCGATATAAGGAGAAAACTTATTGTGAATTGCTTGAATTAATTATTTGCTTTGTTATTGACTTATGGTTAGGTCCCTATTATAGGTGAAATGCTACTCGATTTTGTCTAGAATTATGTATTATTTTCTTGCATATGTGTTTGCTTGATTGGTTTGATTATATTGACACTTGGTTCAGTTACTAATATAGGGGAGATGCTGCCCAATTTTTCTAAAAAAATAATAATTAACATGTACAAACATAATCTAGTATGGTTATTTATTTTTCTTTTTTGATTTTTCTATACATATAGGAGAAGATATAGATAGAAAATGGATGTCAACGAATATGTTATCTACAGAGAATACGGACAGGGTATGTAGTGTCCCAAAACTTCTAGTGTGGTATAATACTATGATTAGCGTGTTGAGAAGGCACATGGGGTAATTATGTGAATTATGCTATTGTAGGGAAAAATGCTCGGCTCGGGTCGAGCCTAGTGGTATTTTGGGAATTTCAATATTTTTGGATTATTGGTAAAATGAAATTAATTGGTTGAATAAGTATGTTTGATGAAATAGTTGATAAATTTGGAGATTAGTGGGGTAGTTAGAATTTTATGAAAATGACTAAAATGTCATTGATGTTAAGTAAATGTAAGGGGAAAAATGATTTTTTTGGCCATGAAATTAGAAAATAAAAAAATATATGCTAAGTGTTAGAAGCTACTCCTCTTACACGTGCAAAGCTTTCCTCTCCTTTTGTAACTTTTCTTTCTTCAAACTCAACGAAGAACCCAATGAAATCTAAGATAGGTTAAAGTGTTTTGGAGGATTGCTAGGAGAATTGAGGTGTTCTGAAGAGATGGGATGTTGTTACCATCTCAACTCATCCAAGGATTTTTCAAATTTCATTGTGGTAAGCCTTAGTTTTGAGGTTCTTCATATTTCCTTTGGTGTTCTTGATGGGTTTGGGGCTTTATATTAATTTTCAAAAATGAAAGGGTTATGGGTTGTCTGATTAAGTGTCTGAAGATAGAAAATGGTATGTAAACTATTTGGAAAGTTTACATTTGATTTTTGGATTTTTGGGGCAAAAGTTTGAGTTTAAAACTCAAAGTTTTCAAACTGTGGTTTTAAAGTGTTATTGGTATGTTTAAAGATATTTGGATATGGTATATGGGTTATGTTGATGAATTGTGGTCAATTTGTGGTGTAAAAATTGCTTGAAAATTGGTTGGGGTTTAAGTTTTTGGGTCTGAAATTACAGGGAAAATCGTAAGGTTTGAATTGGTGAAGAACTAAAATTATGGGCTTTATTTTGAGGTTCCAGGGACCTAGCGCAACCTTGCTAGGGTGTTGAGCGGTCGTGCTAGTGTCCAAGAAAGTCCTAAATTGTGCAATAGCACGACCACACTAAGGGATTGTGCGACCGTGCTAGGGCCCCAGAAAGCCCAAACTTTCTGAGGGCACAACCAGGCCAGGTTCCTAGAATTGATGTTTTGTTGATTTTGCGAGTTAGGTCAGAATTTTCTAGGACTTGATTTGGGGGCTCACTTGGGGGCTCGGAGGACAATTCCATTACCTTGTTAAATGGAATTGGAGGCCTCGAGAAATATGGTTTAATTTTTGAGATCGTAGTTATTTTGAGTCCCTAATGAACATTTAGGGATGAAAAGGGTCGCGCTTAAGGTCGCTATGTCTTCAGCACATGACTTGAGGTAAAAAAAAACTAGCATAAACATAGTTCCCCTTTATGCGATTATGTCCGTATATCAAAATTGTTAGGGTTGAGTTCCCCTGTTTGCGTAATGATGTTTGCTATGCTTATTTATGTTGAATTGTATGTGAATGATCGACATGGGCTATATTCAGCTATAATTATCCAGAATGTAGGCTGTGATGGCTGGGTCACCATGGGAGGGTTGTACACACTCGCCTGGCATGGACCGTAAGCTTGGTGCTGGGAGACGCGGCTCTCTTAACAAGGCTGCTCGGCATGGCCGTGTGAATGGTTTAAGTATTTGAAATGAGCATTTTTATAAGCTATGAAATGTGTTATTGATTAATATGATTGGATTGAATGTAATTATAATATGTGAAGTATGCTAATTGTTGTTGATATTTAATGTGATTATTATTATGCCTTGTGAGGATTTCTTACTGGGCCTTGGTTCGCGAGTGCTTTGTAGTGCAGGTAAGGGCAAAGGGAAAGTGGACCAGCCATGAGTTAAAAGGCTATAGAGCAACACGTACATATTCGGCCTTGTATTTTTTTAGTCCAATTTTTTATATTAATAAACAATATACGAAGATATAAAAGTGTAGTACTTAAAAGTAAATTGCAAAGAGAGTATGCAAGCAGAGCATATAAAGCCATTAAGTGTACAAATATAAAAAAAAGTTCGAGACCTCGAGCATTATCATTGTTTTATGCTCCAGAAAGATGGCTCACAAGCCTATATAAATGAAGAAGTTAAAGACAAACTACTCTTACCCCAGGGGTTAACTTTGAAGGATCTGACAACGGCAATAGTAGCAGCAACGACAGTCTTGGCGGGGAGGCACTCTTCAAAGAGTGCCTGAGTAGCATCAGCATCACCAGTGAAGCTTAAGTTCATGTTCTGGCTGTGAAGCCAGGATATGTAAAAATCATTCTTGGCAAAGTTTCCACCTTGTTGCTCAAACACATTTTCTCCTTAAAAAGAGAGCCTCAAGCTCAGAGTCCATGGCCCTAATACGGTCCTCCATGTCCAACTTCTCCTTTCAAAGAGTGTTGGCCTCCTTGGCAGCCCGAGCAGCCTTATCATGGACTTTGGTGGTGTTAGTTTTTATAGATCAAATCAGAGATTATACACAGCGGGACAACAATCAAAATTGTTAATTTAATCCCAAAAGATTTCTAGATCTACTTCTTCACATGCATATATATATTGAATCAAAGATATGAATAGAAAATTACCTTAAGTCCTACCTTCCTGCTATCTATTTGTATGGCAAAATCCTTGAGATCTCACACCAAGATCTTCCAAAATGTTCTCAGCACACAAAGAATGAGTGTGGGGTCGCTATACAAAATAATAGGCAAAATCTATTTATCAGATATTCTCAACACATGAGATCTGATAAAGTTTGGACCTAAGTTTGTGAAAAACAGTGACCTATGCTTGTATCACTGTTCTCTTTCTCTCAGAGATATTTCACGATATATTTTCTATCCCTGAAAAGTATAATTCTGAAAAACTGATATCCTATATTTAATATATCCAATATATTAAAAATAAAATATTAGTTAGTTTAAACAATTTGAAAATAACTAATCAGTTATCAGATTTTGATTGAATAATAATATTTTAATCATATTACAATATCTCATTATTTATTTAATATTTAAATAACTAAAATTGTGGAACCAAGAAACTACCAATTAGTTTCTTATGCGTGTAGCATAGTGACTGAGCACTGTGCTACGTGTCACGGGCCGGCTATTTGGGGATTCCAACTAGACGGAACGTGCGGCACTTGCAGACTCTTCAAGCTAGCAAGTCAGCCTACAACACACACCTACAGGCAAACAAACTCAGCGGTTAGCCACATACACATCTCGGACATGCAACGGGCAATAACGAAGTATGAGCAAGCACAAAGCAAGTCATTCCTGGGAACGTCCACACAACACAAAGCACACAACAAGGCAAGTGGCACACAAAGGCCCAACGAAAGTAACAAACAAGTAACACATAAGCAACAAGGAAGTACACAGGGGCAAGTATGGATAAATGTTATTTCATTAATATATAGCCTTGATAGGGCAAGGGAGTACACAGCTTTGGCCCCTATCTGCTGATGGCCATGGTGCTTCCCTAAGTCACCAGGTCACCTCCCCCTAAGGAGCCTTCTAAGGAAATAAAGTCTTCCCAGGAACATATATGATTTTTGTCTGGGAGACATATGCAATATTACAAAACTGCCACTACCCTATCCCATGAGGTTGCTTGGTGCAAGACTTGACTAATGATCAAGCACCAAGGCATGCTCATTACAAAATGACCCCATGTGGGTGTGCCAAAGGGGCAGCACGCCACACTCTCCCCCACTCAATCCTTCGGCGCCCTCGACGAAGTAGCTTGTAGATCTTCAATCTTCTGCGTGAGCTTCTTCAAGTCTTCCGCCCTTTCCCAGCTGATCTCGTCGTCAGCGAGCCCCTTCCATTTTACCAGATATTCTTTATGCTTTTTACGGTCAGTGGTGACCGTCCTTTCCGCCAGGATTTCTTCAGGTTGACGCTTGCTCCTTGGCTGAACGATGACTCCTCCTCTGGTTGACTGGTTGCGCGCTGGATTTGCTGGATCTTCGTGATACGGCTTCAAGTTGCTGACATGAAGGACCGGGTGTATCTTCATCCAGGCCGGTAGTTCGACTTTGTATGATGTTAGGCCAACTTTTGAGATGATTGAGACCGGACCCTCGTACTTGCGGACGAGTCTGATGTCTTTGTCCCCTCGGAATCTCAACTGTTCGGGCCTCAGCTTGATTAACACTAAGTCACCTGCTTTGAACTCTAGTGGTCTGCGCTTCTGATCAGCCCACTTCTTCATTCTTTTCGATGCTTTTTCTAAATAAGCTCGGGCAATCTCTGTCGTTTTCTTCCAGTCTTTTGTGAAGTGAAAGGCTCGCGGGTTTCGACCGCGATATTCATCCACTGTGTGGGGTAACAGTGGCTGCTGTCCATTAACAACTTCAAAAGGGCTCTTATTCGACGAAGAACTCTTTTGAGAGTTGAAACAAAATTGAGCTACATCGAGTAGTTGCGGCCAATTCTTCTGATTGGCATTGACAAAGTGGCGCAAGTACTCCTCTAACATCCCGTTGAATCTTTCTGTCTGCCCATCTATCTGCGGATGGTAGCTCGAGGAAATGTTCAGTTGTGACCCCAAGAGATTGAACAGTTCGGACCAAAAGGTCCCAGTGAATCTTCCATCTCGGTCACTAACAATATTCTGGGGCACTCCCCAATATTTGACAATGTGTTTGAAAAATTGTCTGGCTGTCTCTTCTGCCGAACAGTACTTCGACACTGGGATGAATGTTGCATACTTTGAGAATCTATCCACGACCACCAAGATCGCACTTAAATCTCCTGTCTTCGGAAGACTGGTGATAAAGTCAAGCGACACACTCTCCCATGGCCGGCTTGGGACTCGCAAGGGCTCCAACAACCCAGGTGTCTTGTTCCTATCGACCTTGTCTTGCTGGCAGACCAGACAGGTCTTGGTGTACTCCACTACATCGTCTCGCATTTGTGGCCAGTAGTATCCCTGCTTCAAGAGGGCATGGGTTCTCTGCCACCCTGGATGACCTGCCCACAGAGTGTCATGACACTCGCTTAGTAATGTCCTTCACAAATCTCCAGCTTTCGGAACATACAAGCGCCCCCCTTTAGCCCACAGAAGATCATCCTCCACCCAGAACTGGCGAGTCTTGCCTTCTTTTACGAGCTTCAGGATGGTCCTGACAACTGGGTCTTTCTCCAGGTTTTCTTTAATGCGTTCCTTGAGTGGAGTGTTCACCACGATAGCCGATAAACTAGCCATGATCTTTAGAGTCGCCAACTCCGCTTTACAACTCAAGGCATCAGCTGCCTGGTTCAAGCGTCCTGCCCTGTGCTCAAAACGAAAGTCGAATTCCGCCACAAACTCCTGCCATCGAGCCTGCTTAGGGGTCAGCTTCGGCTGAGTAAGGAAATGACTCACAGCTGCATTATCCGTCTTCACCACGAACTTTGACCCCAGCAAGTAATGCCTCCACACTCGCAAGCAATGTATAACTGCGAGGAGCTCCTTCTCCTGGGCAGTATACCTCCTCTCAGCTTCAGACAGCTTGCGACTTTCGTATGCGACCGGGTGGTCCTCTTGTACTAGTACCCCTCCCAGAGCATAATCTGATGCATCCGTCTGTACTTTGAAGGGCTTGCTAATAGTTGGCAAGGCAAGAATAGGATCCTTCATCATGGTTTCTTTCAAACTCCTGAACGCTTCAGCACACTTGTCAGTCCACGCCCAAGTCACACCCTTTTTCAGAAGCTCGGTCAAGGGTGTCGCCCTTCTTGAGTAGCCGTCCACAAATCGTCTATAGTAGTTGGCTAGACCCAAGAAGGAGCGGAGTTCTTTCACGTTTGTGGGGGCTTTCCATTCCTGGATTGCCCTCACCTTCTCCAGATCCATACGAATACGGCCACGTTCCACCACGTGGCCTAAGAACTTGATGCTCTCCTGTGCGAACGAGCATTTCTCTCGCTTCACATATAGCTGGTTCTCTCTCAACTTCTGAAACACTTGAGCCAAGTGTTCTTGATGCTCCTCTATCGTGGCGCTATAAACCACGATGTCATCCAAGTACACCACCACGAACTTATCTAGATACTCGTGGAATACTTGGTTCATTAGTGTACAGAAGGTAGCAGGTGCATTTGTCAACCCAAACGGCATTACTCGAAACTCAAATGCTCCATATCGAGTAACACACGTAGTCTTTGGTTCATCCCCATCTGCAATCCTCACTTGATAATAGCCCGATCTCAAGTCCAACTTCGTGAAGTATTTGGCTCCACTTAGCTGGTCGAACAAATCAGCGATTAGAGGAATGGGGTATGTGTTGCGAACTGTCACCTTATTGAGAGCCCTATAGTCGATGCACAGTCTCAAGCTCCCATCGTGCTTCTTCTGGAATAGCACTGGTGCGCCATATGGCGCCTTCGACGGTCTGATGAAGCCTGCCTCCAATAGCTCTTTTAATTGCTTCCTCAATTCTTCTAGCTCAGGGGGTGCCATTCTGTATGGCGCTTTTGTTGGAGGTTTCGCTCCAGGCACCAGCTCTATCTGGTGATCAATCCCCCTCTTTGGTGGCAAGGCTTTGGGGAGTTTATCTGGCATCACATCCCCATACACCTTCAAGACCCTCGTAATTTCTAGTGGAACAATTTCTTCCACTACTTCTTCGAACACGGTGGGTACAGCTACATAAGTGGGCTCCTGCTTCGTCACACCCTTCTTGAACTGTAAAGCTGATAGAAGCTTCACAACAGGGGGTGGCTTCACCTTTGCAGGTACCATTGAAGGAGTCTCTCCCATTATGAGTAAGCTTCCAGTGGCAGGAATTGGAATGGCACCTTTCTCGGTTAGAAAGTCCATTCCCAAAACTACATCGAAGTCGTCCATATGGACGACCACCAAATCAGTCTGCCCTTCCCACGTGTCGATCTTCACTTTTACCCCTCTAGCCACGCCAGATGTGGCCAAGGCTTTGGAGTTGACCGCCTTCATGCGGCCTGCATCTTTCTCCAGCTTTAGTCCCAGTCGCTTTGCTTCGAGTTCAGAGATGAAGTTGTGGGTGGCACCAGTATCAATCATCACGCTTTTGGCAGGCTTGCCATTGATAGCGACATCCACGAACATTAGCCCTTTCCCCAAGGTCTTCTTCCCTTTCTCGCCATGCTTCTTGAGAGCGTTCAACAGGCGGACAGCGCCCATGTGCGCGTACTCTTCTTCTTCCTCTTCACCTTCATCCTGTTGTTCTTGGCCAATGAGGGCATTTATCTTGCCCCGAAATTGGCAAACTGCCGACTTGTGTGGGCCTTCGCAAATCCAACAAGCTAGCGGCTTCTTCCCTACAGCAGCATCTGTCCCACTGGAAGAATTGGACTCAGCTGTCCTCTTCTCTCCCCCACTCTTACCCTGCCAGGACTTCCCAGACTTCTTACTCCCGGCGCTACTTGAGCTGGCTGGAGGGGTAGCCCTTTTCGGCAGGCTACTCTCCGGAGTGTAGTCTGTTAAGCGTTCGGCAGCAGCTTGAGCGGTGGCTAGATCAGTCACCCGCTGTCTTTGAAGTTCTTGCTTGGCCCACGGTTTCAGTCCCTCGAGGAAGCAGAAGAGCCTGTCCACTTCGGACATGTCTTTAATATCGAGCATCAGTCCCGAAAATCTCTTTACATACTCTCGGACTGTCCCGACTTGTTTAAGCTCTCGTAACTGGCGACGAGCTAGGTAAGCTACATTTTCTGGCAGAAACTGCGTCTTTAATTCCCTCTTTAGGTCCGCCCAAGATGTGATAGTACACCTGCCATTCTCTATATCATCATACTTGGTCCTCCACCACACCTTGGCATCCCCCGACAAATACATGGTAGCCATGGCGACCTTTCCATCTTCCGAATCGGCCCGCACGACTCTAAAGTAATGTTCCATGTCAAAGAGGAAATTCTCCAAATCCTTTGCATCCCTGGCCCCATTATAGGGCCTCAGCTCGGGTACCTTGGCTCGGCCATATTCCATACCCATCGGCCCTGTTGCAGGGGCATTCCCAACCGCTCGCATGGTCAGGTTTACCTTGGCAGATAGCTCAGCCATTTCTTCTCTGAGCACACCGACTGCCTCCCTGCAATCTTCCGTCGTGTCATTTATTGAAACTTCTTGTTCCCTTAGCATGCGCTCCACTGCCGCGATGCGCTCTTCCCACCGAGGGGAAACAGAAGTACTTGTTGGAGTGTTTCTTTTCTCCAACGCGATAATTCTGGATAGAAGAACATCATTCTCCTTCTCCAACGCAGCTATGCGATTGTATGCATCAGACGAACCTAAGTCCTGACTTGCAGAGGAAAGATCCCTGACCCTCTCGTCCAGGCCATCTAGTTCCCCTACTCGCTTCTCAAGAGCTTCGATCCTCTGAGTGTTGCTCACCATAGTGTGTTTTTGCCAAGCGCTTTCTAACTTGGCTCTGATACCAACTGTCACGGGCCGGCTATTTGGGGATTCCAACTAGACGGAACGTGCGGCACTTGCAGACTCTTCAAGCTAGCAAGTCAGCCTACAACACACACCTACAGGCAAACAAACTCAGCGGTTAGCCACATACACATCTCGGACATGCAACGGGCAATAACGAAGTATGAGCAAGCACAAAGCAAGTCATTCCTGGGAACGTCCACACAACACAAAGCACACAACAAGGCAAGTGGCACACAAAGGCCCAACGAAAGTAACAAACAAGTAACACATAAGCAACAAGGAAGTACACAGGGGCAAGTATGGATAAATGTTATTTCATTAATATATAGCCTTGATAGGGCAAGGGAGTACACAGCTTTGGCCCCTATCTGCTGATGGCCATGGTGCTTCCCTAAGTCACCAGGTCACCTCCCCCTAAGGAGCCTTCTAAGGAAATAAAGTCTTCCCAGGAACATATATGATTTTTGTCTGGGAGACATATGCAATATTACAAAACTGCCACTACCCTATCCCATGAGGTTGCTTGGTGCAAGACTTGACTAATGATCAAGCACCAAGGCATGCTCATTACAAAATGGCCCCATGTGGGTGTGCCAAAGGGGCAGCACGCCACACTACGCGTGTACCACATGCCAGGGAAGGCATGTGATTTTTCCTAATTTTTATTATTATTATTTAAATAATAAAATTCCCAAAATTAAATTAATTCAAAATTAATTATATTTTTGTTAAATCAAATAATTAATTAATTACACATAATTATAGAATAATTATGTTTAGTGCATAGAAAAATATTTTACTTATCAAATAAGTCATTTTGCCCATATTTCTATTTACCTTTGTCAGTGTTTGTTTGAGCCATTTCAGGGACCATGGACCTATAACATTAAGCTCCAATAAATTATAACTAAATAATTAAACTCTTTAATTATAATAGTTAATTTATTAATTCTGATATTTCTCCACTATAAATTCAGAATTGCACTCTTTATGTTATAGATATAATTTTACAAAAATCTTATTCTAAGTTGTCCATTGATATAACCATCTTACAATAGTTCAACCCTCTAATTAATTAGTTCATAAATTAGAATGGAAGAATTACCATTTTACCTTTCTAATTTACTTCTTATTCCTTAAGTACCATTAATTCACTAGTGAATAATTAATCTATAATCTAATTATAGATTTGAGCTCAAAATCATTCAATTCCAGAATTAACCCTTAAGGGAACTAATATACGATCCGTTAGGAAAGATTATTGTTGATACATGTTCCCAGCCATCCATGACATTAAATATCCAAAACAAAAGTTATTAGCCTCATTCTTTGAAGAGACCTTAACGAATGAATCAAAAAATTTAATAAACATGAACAGGAGTTCATGGACACTCAGGATTTAGGTTGATCTATAAATGATCATTAGTTATGATATGAATTACAAGTCTTTATTATTAAATGGTTTTTGGATAAAGACCTTTATTCATATCGGTCCATGTCATATATAATCATATTATATAAAGCACATTTACCGAGATGTCTTACCACATTAATAATCTGAATCTAGATTATTTGTATCAACATGATACTCAGCAAACCGTACTTACAACCCCAATTAAAGAATTCCATAACTTTAATTTGTTGTTGTTGACTATTTTTATTCATTCATGTGATCTTAATTCTCTCGTACTAATACAAAGATCATGTCCTCAATAATGAATATGAAATTTTTCTGATATTTACAAAATTATTCAAGCAATAATTTAATAATCCAAATATAACAATAATAAAACATTTTATTTATTTATTCATAGAAATGATAAATGTCGTTACATGCTTTTAGGACATACTCCTAAAAATCTCCCACTTATACTTAAAGCAAGTGAGGCATTTCTCTCAATCCCATATTACGTACATGACCCTCGAATTGCTTTGCAGGAAGTGTCTTCGTAAACGGGTCTGTCAGGATGTGTTCTGATACGACTTATGAATGGACACATCTCCTCTATATACGATTTCTCTGACTAAGTGGTATTTGCACTCTATATGATTTCCCCTCTTGTGACTTCTTGGTTCTTTAGAACTAGCCACTACTCCACTGTTGTCACAGTATATAACTAGTGGTTTCTCCACTTCTGAAACAACTTCCAGATCAGAGTAGAACTTATTGAGCCACCCAGCCTCCTTAGCTGCTTCACAAACGACAATATACTCGGCTTCCATGGTGGAGTCTGCAATGCTGGTTTGTTTAATACTTTGCCAGACTATGCTCCTCCTCCAAGAATAAACACTGATCCAAAAGTCAATTTCTGACTATCTCTGTCTGATTGAAATCAGAATCAGTGTAACCAACGGGGTTCAGGTCTCCACCTGAATATACAAGCATATAATCTCTAGTATTTCTAAGATACTTGAGAATATTCTTCACTGCAATCCAATGACTCAATTTAGGATTGGATTGATAATGGCTGACTATCCCTATTGCATAACAAATGTCAGGTCTTGTACACACATGGTGTACATCAGACTGCCTACTGCTGAGGCATAGTGATACTGTCTCATGTGTTCCTCTTCCTGAGGTGTTTTGGGACACTGCTCCTTGGAAAGGAATACTCCATAACAGGTTGGCATATCACCCTTTTTGAAGTTTTACTTATTAAAGCGTTCTAGCACCTTATCAATATAAGTTGCTTGTGACAGTGCCAAAGTTTTTGTTCTTTCTACCTCTAAGAATCTTAATGCCCAGAACATACTTGGCTTCTCCCAAATCTTACATTTGGAATTGTTCATCTAACCAATTCTTTACTATTGATAATGATGTTATGTCATTTTCAATCAGTAATATATCATCAATGTAAAGAACGAGGAATACTACTATACTATCTTTGATTTGTTTATAAACACAAGATTCGTCAACATTTTGTTCAAAAACCAAATGTTTTACTTGTGTCATCAAATCTATGATTCCAAGATCTAGGAGCTTGTTTGAGTCCATGAATGGACTTAAGAAGATCGCAAACCTTTTGCTCTTGACCTTTTTAATTTTGAACCCTTCTGGTTGAGACATGTAAATGGCTTCGTCAAGGTAGCCATTTAGAAAAGCTATTTTGACATCCATTTGCCAGATCTCATAATCCATGCATGCAGCTATGGACACGAGTATGAAAATGGATTTTAGCATGGCTGATGGAGAAAAGGTTTCTTCATAGTCAACCCCTTCTTACAGGAGAAAAGTGTTCTTCATAGTCAACCCCTTCTTTCTGTGTGTAACCTTTGGCTACAGGCCTTGCTTTGAAAGGCTCTACTTTCCCATCTGCTCCTCTTTTCTTCTTGAATATCCACTTGCAACCAATGGGTTTGATATTCTCAGGTGGATCTTCAAGAACCTAGACAGAATTGGAATACATCGATTCCATTTCTTGGTTCATGGCTTCTTGCCATTTTTCTTTGTCAAAGTCATCCATTCCATCTTTAAATGTCAATGGATTGTCTTTGTTTGTGTCAGACACAAGCATTTGAACTTCATGTTCATAGCATGTGGGTTGCTTACTAACCCTCCCACTACGACGAAGTTCTCTACTATTCTAACTAGAACTAGTTGTTTCCTCTTGTCGTTTTTCATTGGTTATTGCTGGTGACTTTGCAACTTCATTCGGTATCATCTCCTCCAATTAACCTTTCTGCGAGGTTTGTGGTTATTAACATAGTCAAATTCAAGAAAAGTTAAATTTGTCAATACAAATGTTTTATTTTCTTTTGGATTATAGAAAAATCCACCTCTAGTCTCTTTGGAATATCCCACAAACATGCACACTTCATAGGGTGTATCCAACTTCTTAGTCTTTCCTTTAAGCACGCGTGGAGGACACCCCCAAATTCGAAAATGGTGTAAACTAGGTTTACAACCATTCCATAATTCTATGGGTGTCTATCGGATAGACTTAGATGGAACATCATTCAATATGTATAGAACACATTGAATCGCATAGCCCCTGAATGACAATGGTAATGATGAGAAACTCATCATTCATCTAATCATATCAAATAACATTCTATTCCGGCTTACTGAAACACCATTTTACTGTGGCTTTTTAGATGTTGTGAGTTAGGATTGAATGCCATGCTCACATAGATGGTCCTCGAATTCAAAATCCAAGTACTCTCCTCCTCGATCAGATCGAAGAGCTTTTAGTGATTTACCTAATTTCTTTTCTGCTTCTGCTTGAAATTCGTTGAACTTTCCAAAAGTTTTAGATTTTCTTTGCATTAAGGATAGGTAACCATATCTTGAATAATCGTCAATGAAAGTGACGAAATATTCATCACCTCCTCTTGCTTGTACATTAAGTGGACCACATACATCTGTATGTACTAGCTGAAGTGGTTTTTGTGGCTCTTGAACCTTTAGCAGAGAAAGGTCTCTTGGTCATTTTTCCTTCTAGACAAGATTCCCAAATAGGGAGAGATCCAATAGATAGTTCTCTTAAAGGACTATCCTTTAAAAGCCTATTGATTCTGTCTAGACCAATATGACCCAATCTCAACTGCTACAGATATGTCTCACTATCGGAATCAGTTTAATAGATCTAGGATTAGCTGTTTTTAATAATTCAGAATTATAAAAATTTGTCATTCATTGTAAGTATGTAAACTTTGTTTATCCCAAAGCATTTGCATAATAAGTAAATAGATAATTTCTTTAAATAACAACTACTTTATTAATAAAGAAATAAATGTTATGCAAAAATAGAAATAAGTTTCCAAACATTAATAATCAAAATTATTAACAATAAACTAAATTTCTAGACTGTAGTTTTATTTGTTTAAAAAAATCTAAAATTTCTAAAACAAAATAAAGAAATTTAAATTGTTCAACTAACAATAAAAATTACTAAATTAAAACTACTCTCCAACTTCTCCATCTCTTTACTTGCTATTCAAATCCTCATCAGATTCTTCTTCCTTTTCAGGGTTCTGATTCTGCGAAAGGAAAAACAAAAGAAAAATAGATTACTGGCGTATATTTTTTAATCTACTATCCAAAAATTTTAATATGATATTCATAGTATTTGAATCTATTATTCAAATTTGAAAAATATATGTAAATCTTATTTACCTTTTTCGTTTGATATAAACAATGACACTCAGCAAAGACTTCCTCTGTCATTGCTCGCCACATCTCATGTGTTGAGTGTAACGACCCAAATTCGCTATTAAGGCTTAAGGGCCTTGATTAGTGTGCCTGGAGGGCATAATGGGATTTTGTGTGTGACTTTAATGAGTTAAATGCATGATTATGATTTAATGCATGTTATATGACTATTTGATTATTTGAGATGCATGACTATGTGAATTAGTATGCATGTAGACCTGATTATCTTAGAAAGAGCATATTTGTAATTTGGCCATTTTGGGCATGACTGTGTTGATATCTGTGATCTGTGACTCGAGACGATTCTAGAATGAGCGGGTTAGCAGAAAAGTCAAAGCGGGAATCTATACCCGGCTTGGGTCAAGCCTGGGGAGTTTAAATGGGAATTTGGAAAATATATTGAGGTTAATCTTGATGATGAGGGGTATATTTAGTGATTAATCAGGTATTGGGTAGCAAGCGGGAAATTATTAGAGACACTCGAGGAATTAGTGGAAATTGAGTAAAATGACTGAAATGACTAAAATGTCCCTACATGGGCAAAAAGGTTTAGAATTTTTAGGGAGGGCATTTTGGTGTTTAGGCTTGTTAGAGATAAGTTAAAGGGAGCTTTATACTTAGTGGAATTGGTAGAAAAAGAGTTAAGGCTGAAAAAGAAAGAAAGA
Source organism: Humulus lupulus (assembly GCF_963169125.1). Classification (NCBI taxonomy): domain Eukaryota; kingdom Viridiplantae; phylum Streptophyta; class Magnoliopsida; order Rosales; family Cannabaceae; genus Humulus; species Humulus lupulus. Next base: position 150,078,730 of record NC_084800.1, on the reverse strand, counting down.
AGGAAGAAAAAGGAAAAGAGAGAAATCAGAGGGGTTTTGTTTTCAAAGGAACGGTTTGTGGTTCTCCCACCATTTCCCTTCATTTTTCTTGGAGTTAAGCTCAGCGGAGAGCTAGGGTAGGCTGAGCATCAAGGATCCTAAGCTAGACTTGAGGATTGGCAATGGATTAGCAAGAACACATCAGAAATTTTAGGTAAGTTCTTGGAGATTTCAATTTTAGGGTTTGACTGGTTTGAGCTGTGTATTTAAGCTAAATAGATGGGGATTTTTGGGAAATCAGGCCAAGATTGAGAAGGAGCAAGCTAAGGAGGTCTAGGGTTCAACTAAAGGTCGAATTTCCATCCACGGTATGATTTCTAAGACCTTATCTTTGATGTTTGAATGAATTTCTGGTTTTAGGGTTCATTATGGTAGATCTTGAGTTTTGGGTTGCTTGAGCTTGGGGTATTAGTTCTTGGGATGCTTGGGATGAGTGTCAGGTGTTGATAAGTTTGTTTTTGGGTTTGGGAAATATTTGGGCAAGTTTGGGGTTGGAATGGTTGAAGGAAATCGCAGAAAACGATTTTTGGGTGTGGCCTGTCTGCAACTAGCGCTACAGCGCTAGTCATTGGGCGCTGTAGTGCTAGGCCCTGTTTCTGGGGATGTGTTGTTCTGCTTGTAGCACTACAGCGCCCTCTTAAGTGCACTGTAGCGCTGCACTGTTCACAGAAAGGGGTTTTTGGGCTTTTGTTGAGGGATTTTGACCTAGGGTTCGGGGCTCGATTCCACCCCTTTGTGTTTGGGGATCTAGGACTTCTCGGGGGCTCAGGATTGGTCCCGAGGCTAGGTTTTGGACTTGAGGTTTGGTGATGACTTTGACTTATGGATTTTGTTTAGGTGAGCGCTAGGGCTCGAGTAGGATCGTGCTCGAGGAATCAGGTGATCAAAACTATCGAATTGAAAGGTAAGAAAACCGTAACACCCGAGAACAGGGCATGGGCCCACAGTGTTATTACAGGGCATGGCCCTAGATTGTATTATGTGCAAATGTATAACCTTAAATGAATTATTATATGTTTGAATGATTATTTCGAAATGTACTTTATGTGTGATTATAATGAAATGAACGGCTAAGGCCGAGAGCAGTGAAGGCCGAGAACGACCTTGGGGCCGGAAGTAACACTTAGCACATGGAGTGCTTATAGCCAGGGTGGGACCCAATGGATACTTGAGTTATCCTTACGGTAAGGACCGAGACCCCAGGCTTTGGTAAGGCTTCTGGGGCGGCATGGCCGCGCTTGTTCAGTCTGATGGTTTTCCTATTTATCAGTGGATTATATGTCAGCTATATTCTATGCATATGTTATATTCTGTATGAGTTTTCTTGCTGGGCTTCGGCTCACGGGTGCTCTGTGTGGCAGGTAAAAGCAAGGAGTCAGTCAACCGGCCATGAGTATGGAGAGCGTGGGGGCGGCGCGTACATGTTCGGCCTGCCCGACTGCTTTGGTTGGGGGTGTTTTGATTATGGCTGTATTAACCTATTCTTTTGATAGTTAATCAAGTGTAAATCTATTTTTGAGTTGTAAATATTTTGTAAACCTTATTTTGGGATCCCGGATGTTTGATACTTAATGTTTTCAATGAAACTAGACATTTTCAAAGATTACAGCCTTAACCTCTGGTTTAGTCACACTTTTGGTTTTAGAAACCTCGTAGAGTCAGTCAAATGCACAATTTCTGTTTTAAACTCACTTAGCAACGACTCTAAGGTAGTAGGGCGTTACATTGAGTCATAATGTATATATTTTTCCTTTGTTTCGTCAGGCATGGTTGAAAGCATGTATTAACGTGCCAACCGATCGGATTTCATCCAATTGGCATATTTTTCTTCTGCTTCATAGCTAGTAGCCAGAGGTGGTTCTGTTGGAGGTGTTTCACAGACTGTTGACATCATCTTTTTATAAGAAAAAATGGTCAACATGCCTCGAAACCAATGTTGCATATTTTCAGGTTCAAAAACCAATGATTTGAGAAAAGCATCAGTGTGTAATTCACCAATAGACATTTTTTATGGGAATAAATAAATAAATATAAATATTATTATATATTTAGAAAAATAAATATCAAAGTTTCAGAAATTAAATGTGATGCATGAGCACAATTAAAACACATAAAATAAAGATTAATTTCCACGATAAAATTTTCTAACAATTAAAGTGTCGCCTTAGGGTCGGTCAAATTAATCTTAGAGAATTTATAAGACATTCTTATCTTTATTGTTTAAAACTTAAAATAACTCTTTATTTTCTCTTTTAAACATTAAAGTACCGCTTAGTTTGGGCAAGTTATGATTATCCACTACAAAAGCTCAATCATAACTTTGTGAGTGTAACCCATTATTTCGGAGTTCATGACTTAACTTAGGACATGCCGCCTTAGGGTCGGTCAAACCTAAAATACATCATTAGTTCCTATCTTTGTAAGAAATATAACCTTGCTATTGACATGCCTAGACATCTTGATACGAACCACACCAACATTGTGATGAAACCCGACACCAAATATGGAACAGCCACCAAGAACATACGAGATTGGAATGGAACCGCGACCCAATGCTTAGCCAAGCACGAACCTTGGTATGAGGAAGACGCCACAAACGGGGATGGAATCCGTTTGATAAGTCAGGATGAACGCCACAAGGAATCTCCTTGATAAGTTCAAAAGTTTCTTCAAGAACTCAAGAAGAAATAAACTCACAATTTCATTCAATATAATCTGATTTTTCCAAATGTTTTCAAGGCCTTATATAGCCGAAAAATTACATCAAGACAAGCCCCTTTGTCTTCCTAAAAACCGAAAAATTAAAGACAACCTTAAATTACATCAAGACAAGCCCCTTTTTCTTCCTAAAAACCGAAAATTAAAGGCAACCTTTTGTCTTCCTAAAGCAAAACCGAAATTTAAAAAAAACAAGCCTTTTTTTCTTCCTAATGGAAACCGAAATAATAAAGAAAAAGGACTCTTGGACTCACACAAGTCAAGTGTTTGACTTTTCACAAAATAAACAAAGACTAAATAAAAAAATACAAGATGACAAAATACAATAAGACTCATCAAGCTCCTAAACTGAGGCTTTTGGCTCGCGCCCTCATCACCAGGCCAACTGGAACTAGACTTGGATCTTTAGTCTTGGTGTCCTCATCACATCTTCCTTAGGGGGACGAAAACAAAGCCGTCGCGGGGCGCTATTCATATCTCACGTTGTTATATTAGTAATGGAGACCATGGGTTATGTTGAGTTATCAACCCTCTCCCACTCACTATTTTGAAATAAGTGTTTTTAACCTAATTAATTCCAAATTAATTATAACATCTTTAAACCTTATGAACATAATTAAAATTGGAAAGAAAGCGAGTTTCTAGGTCCATATCCAATTTTAAATTACCAATTATGTTCATCTATACTTTACTAAAAACAATTTTAAAATAAAGTTGGTTTAAAGAAATTAAGTCATAAAGACTTAAAATTTGGTGTGATATTTTACCAAGTTTTCAAAAATAAAACTAAGTAATTTATATGCAATTGGTTTCACAAAACAATTCATATAAACATATAGGACAATCCTAATAATCATGTTTCTACTAATGAGATGCGTGATTATGATTGTGTGGGTTTTTATGTATGGCACAAAATGCATGAACATGTTATCAATCACATGAAAATAATTATTTAAATAAATAAACAATAAATGTTGAACCGGGTGGTTTTGGGTATTTCTAATTTTACAACCACTTTATAAAATAAAAAATAAAACCGCATTCATCTCCATCGGGCTTTTTTACTTTACTTTCGGTAGGATATGTGTCATTGTTGGTCCAAAATAATAATAAGAAAATAATTTTCAAATTATCTTGATTAATTAAAACAAAACTTTTAAATAATCATTATTTTTATTTTTCTTTTTAATTAAAAGAAAAGAAACTGAAATATTTAATTAAAATCTGTTATTTTTTAAAATTAAATTTTGAAATAAGATATTAAAAAAAGTTTGTTAGGATAACAAAATTATCACATTATTTAAATATCAAATTTCTAATAAATAGAATATTTAATATTTTAAAATTTTAAAAATAACAAAATAATTTCAAAAAAATAAAAAAAAATTATGGACCAGCAAGACGGGGACATGTGGTGTCAAACGGGGCTACCGGGGGCGTTTCGTATGGAACTGTACGAATCCGTACGGACGTCTGTACGACATCCTCGGCAGCGACTCAGAGGGCGGTCTCAGAGGAACGGTGGCTGAATTCTGAATCCCGGGCTCCGTTCTGACTTTTGTGTGATCGGAATTACAATTTTATGGTGTCAAAAACTAAATAGAATTACATAAATCCTATGCCCTTTAATGTCTTACATTCATTCAATCATAAACAAATCATAACCCAAAAACACCATACAATTAATGATTCAACATTCCCATGCATTCAATCATATTAAGCCATCCATTCATTCATCAAAAATAAATAAATGCATAAAATTAAAACCCACACAGATTCAATATATATGTGTGTGAAGATGGCTCTGGTACCATTTGTTGGTATTTATAGATCAAATCAGAGATTATACGCAGCAGAACAACAATCAAAATTGTTAATTGAATCCCGCAAGATTTCTAGATCTACTTCTTCACATGGATATATATATATTGAATCAAATATATGAATAGAAAATTACCTTAAGTCCTTCCTTACTGCTATCTTTTTGTATGGAAAAATCCTTGAGATCTCACACCAAGATCTTCCAAAATGTTCTCAGCACACAAAGAACGAGTGTAGGCTCGCTATACAAAATAATAGGCAAAATCTATTTATCAAATGTTCTCAACACATGAGATTTGATAAAGTTTGGACCTATGTTTGTGAAGAATAGTGACCTATGCTTGTATCACTGCTCTCTTTCTCTCAGAGAGATTACACGATATATTTTCTACCCCTGAAAAGTATCATTCCGAAAAACTAATATCCTATATTGAATATAACCAATATATTAAAAATAAAATATTAGTTATTATAAATAATTTGAAAATAACTAATTAGTTATCAGATTTTGATTAAATAATAAGATTTTAATCATATTACAATATCTCAATATTTATTTAATATTTAAATAACTAAAATTGTGGAACCAAGAAACTGCCAATTAGCTTCTTATGCGTGTAGCACAGTGACTGAGCACTGTGCTACACGTGTACCACATGCCACGGAAGGCATGTGATTTTTCCTATTTTTTATTATTATTTAAATACTAAAATTCCCAAAATTAAATTAATTCAAAATCAATTATATTTTTGTTAAATAAAATAATTAATTAATTACACATAATTATAGAATAATTATGTTTATTGCATAGAAAAATATTTTCCATAAGTCATTTTGCCCATATTTGAATTTACCTTTGTCAGTGTTTGTTTGAGCCATTTCGAGGACCATGGACCTATAACATTAAGCTCCAATAAATTGTAGCTAAATAATTAAACTCTTTAATTATAATAGTTAATTTATTAATTCTGATATTTCCCCACTATAAATTCAAAATTGCACTCTTTATGTTATAGATATACTTTTACAGAAATCTTATTCTAAGTTATCCATTGATATAACCATCTTACAATAGTTCAACCCTCTAATTAATTAGTTCATTAATTAGAATGGAAGAATTACCATTTTACCTTTCTAATTTACTTCTTTTTCCTTAAGTACCATAAATTTACTAGTGAATAATTAATCTATAATCTAATTATAGATGTGAGCTCAAAATCATTCAGTTCCAGAATTAACCCTTAAGGGAACTAATATACGATATCTTAGGAAAAATTATTGTTGATACATGTTCCCAGCAATCCATGACATTAAATATCCAAAACAAAAGTCATTAGCCTCATTCTTTGAAGAGACCTTAACGAATGAATCAAAAAAATTTATAAACATGAACAGGAGTTCATGGACACTCAGAATTTAGGTTGATCTATAAATGATCATCAATTATGATATGAATTACAAGTCTTTATTATTAAATGGTTTTTGGATAAAGACTTTTATTCATATCGGTCCATGTCATATATAATCATATTATATAAAGCACCTTTACCGAGATGTCTTACCACATCAATAATCTGAATTTAGATTATTTGTATCAACATGATACTCAGCAAACCGTACTTACAACCCCAATTAAAGAATTTCATAACTTTAATTTGTTGTTGTTGACTATTTTTATTCATTCATGTGATCTTAATTCTCTCGTACTAATACAAGATCATATCCTCAATAATGAATATGAAAATTTTCTGATATTTACAAAATTATTCGAACAATAATTTAATAATCCAAATATAACAATAATAAACCATTGTATTTATTTATTCATAGAAATCATAAATGTATTTACATGCTTTTAGGACATACTCCTAACATGTGGCCCTCTCCTTCTAGAGTTTGGTGGCCATTTCCTTTACTGCATCGACCTCCGCCTGGGCTTTAGTGTACGCCTCCTATGTTGCCTTGGTCTCCTCCTTGGCTTTCTAAGAGAGTAGATTATTTTTCTCCTGAAGCTTTTTCACCAAGTCAGAAGACTTCTTTGATGGCTCCCCGAGTTCCCGAGAATGGGACTTCTCCTCCTCGACAGCCGCCCAGAGCTACTTCACCTCCTCAACACACATGCTGGACCTTAGAATAGATAGTTTGTTCGTGGCCCACTGGAGTTATAGGATTTCTCCATCACTATGTTCCCCAAACATTGGACCATAAGAGCCACCTTAAAACAAAAGCAAAGTTAGTACTGGACACAAAGCATAAAATACAACTTGAAGAGTCGAGGACATTTTCCTTCACTGTGGCCTGCTTGCATGAGGAGATGAGACATGCCTCATTGTCATCCCCTAGCTATGCGTATATCCTCACGGTTATGTCGCACATCATGGAACTCATCCCTGGAGATGCTCCGCAAGCAACGGAGCAACGAAAGAACCAAGTTTCTCGAAAAATAGGCCTTCCAAGTGTGCACGACTGATCGGAGGCTTCGAGGCATCTCTCATGGAGGCTATATTTGGTAGATACAAGTCCCTTTCTCATGGACCAAGGCATTGCCTTCCTCCAATTGAGTGTTGAAATAATTGATCGTGGCTTTGTACCTCTCGAGAAGCTTCCCCTCATAGTGCTCAGGGTACATGAGCAGGCGGGGAGCATCCTGGATCTCTAGTACTTTAGCTGCCTTAGGGACTTCAACAGATTAAGGGTTAGGTGAATCCCCCAAGGACACCTCCAGAATTGGAGTGTCAGTCACCTCTCGTGGTGGAGGTCAGGCACTACCCCAGACTCCTCGACGGAAGCCTAAGTCACTTGTTTCCTCTTTGGGGGCGGAGAAGGTTCCACCCCCTATGGAGACCTTTTTTCCCCTCTGGTCTGCAATCCTCCAGCCTTAGAGACATACTTGTAGGGATCGAGGGAAAAAGCTTTTAACGTCATCTGATCTGGAAATAGATAAACATTGGGTCAGTAAACGAAAACAAAGGTAATTAAAAAGTAAAACAAAACAACAACGTTTGTCGAGAGCACGTGGGCTTCTCGGGAAGCCCACCACTTGATAAATCCTCCGTGTTAAGCTCTGAATGAGCAAAGGCACTCATCAGTCAACCCATTTCTTGAGTGGTATTGCTCTCGTACTGACAAAACCATGAAGCACGAAAAGGCATCACATCATCGAGGCGTATAAATTCCCTAGGAGGAAAACACTTATGTTGATGGTGAATGTAGCATTCTATGATGTCCTCATAGTCTAGATACTCTTCCTGAGTCCATTGATGAATGTGGGTGAGGTCGCACCGAAGAATCGTGGGACAGACCCACACATGGTTTGGGCTTACCCCTTTATTAACTGATTTGGCATGAAATTGAAGGAGAAGAGATTTACCTTGGTGCAGGATGATGCTCCAACTCTCACTTCTATTTCTTACTTGATCTCCTACTCGAGTCGATCTTCTTAGGTTGCTCGAATGGCCCGACTACTTTCATGGCGGTCCGCCGCTAATCGTTGAACATGTAAATTCGCTGTTAGCGCGTCAACTTGTTCAATATGCACTGCGGTCTGCGGCTGGAACCTACTGGAATTGAGTAACCTTGTGAGATCCAAGTTCTTAATATCTTGTGCCTCATAGAGAAGTCCCACCTAGACCAGATTCTTTGTGGTCACTAATTGGCTCTACTCTAGCTCCACGTCTTGAAATGTCTTGAAGACGATTGTAATGCCCTGGATAGCCAGGACCGCTACACTGTGCACTTATAAAGGTGCAAGACTTGCTAATCAAGTAATTAATTTAAAAACATGTCACTAAACATGTATGAACAAGGGTTGAAAAAGGTTTTGGTCTCAAAAGTTTCATTTTATATAATGAAGCAGTTATATACATGGGATCCCAAAAGAAACAGAGTTGAAAAGTTGCGTTACAGACTTTCAAAATAATGCAAACAACTGTCAGCCATACTAAGGAAAAATGGACAATTTATGGGTCTCGCATCCCTGCCTAAACCTCAACCGTGGCGGCTGAGCAACCGACAATGTACATTCCACTCGCAAAGCTCACCAATCAAGGCTGATCAAGCTTGACCTTGCCTTTACCTGCACCACGTAGCAGCCGTGAGCCAAGGCCCAACAAGAAAACATGTGCAACACAAACAGTAGTTACAGATAACAAACTCACTAAGCATGAACTTTCATCATATAACCCACATTAATCATTCAACATAAATTCAAAATCATGGATGCAATTATACACTTATAACATTCACATCACATAATAATCAGGGCCGACAACTTAGGCCGCACCCTCTGTTTATTCCACTAACTCCGGCCCACTTAAACCGAGCTCAGTGCATATTAAGCTGTCCTTGGCTACCAGTGGCCAAGCTGCGCCTTGTGCGCTAGTGTAACCCTTGGCACCTTTAGGTCGTTGGTTCACTAAATAGATTGCATGACATAATACCATCTTTTCAAGCATACACGATAGGGATTACGAGCAACCAGGTGCAGTTTTCTTACCTTTGATCTTTCAAGTTTCGGATTACGAGCAACGCTCCTCAAGCACGATCCGTTCCCAAGCCTAAGCTTTTATCACCTAGTCACAACTGTTGACTGTGTTTTTAGCCAACGACGTGAGAACATCAATAACGACAAGCCTTCAAGAGAATTTAAATGACACAGACGGTATAATCAAGAAAAGTAAATAACACAAGAGATTTTATAGTGGTTCAGCCCCGATTGTCGGTAATAGCCTAATCCACTTAGAGTTGTGATTTATAGATCCGTACTAAAGATCAGATGGACTGAGCCTACTCAGTTTCTTCAGTACAGATTGCAAAAATACAAGAATTCTCTCAAATATCAGCACTTTCTCTCTCTAGAATACTCACACCCAAATTTCTCTCTCTAGAATACTCAGACCCAAATTTTCTCTCTCTAGAAAGAAGAAGCCGAAGAAGCCCCTCTCTCATCCCATAAGCCCCCTATTTATAGGCTTAGGGTCATACATGCGGTATCCCCTAGAACCAGGATATTTTATTATATTTATTACATTTAAATTACAAAGAAACATTCAAAATTCAAAATGTAACAAACCCCCCATTTGTGGGAAGAATGAGAGTTGTTTATGGGAATCTTGACTTAGTCTCTTCTAGCTAGTTGATCCACCTCCTACTGACCACCCATGCAAGTGCTGGTCGAACATGTGCATGGTGGTAGGACAAACATTTGTTGGTCAGACGTGCATGGTGGTAGGACATGCATGGTGGTAGGTCATGCACTTCTCTCCTCTAACATGGCACTCTCCTCTAGCATGCCATGTTTTTCCTCGGACCAAATCCTTGGGGTCTCCTAGGACCACCCTCTTGGGGTCTCCTAGGACCCCTCTCTTGAGTTCTCCTCGGATGCACTCTCCTTAGCTCTCCTAGGATGCACTCTCCTTAGCTCTCCTAGGATGCATTCTCCTTAGCCTCCTAGGATGCATTCTCCTTAGCCTCCTAGGATGCACTCTCCTTAGCTCTCCTAGGATGCATTCTCCTTAGCCTCCTAGGATGCATTCTCCTTAGCCTCCTAGGATGCACTCTCCTTAGCTCTCCTAGGATGCATTCTCCTTAGCCTCCTAGGATGCACTTTCCTTAGCTTTCCTCGGACCAAGGTGCACTTGGCTTGGTTATGACATCTTTCAAGCAGTCCAAATTCTTCGTCAGTCTACCGGGTCACTTTATCACAACTCTGAGGAGTCAATGTATTTATTGACTATTTAATGTGTCTTTTACGGACCATGTACTGCCATTTGTCACCTTTATTGCCACATCATTGTTCTCCAATTTTTGGGTATAACAACAACCAAGGTACAGGGTTCCATTAATATTCAAATTAGGGTTTCTGGATACAAAACTAACTTCCGGGAATCCGAGTTCCACCAGGAACGGTGGTGAAATCGATCCCGAGCATTCTAGACCACATTCCCATGCCTAAGATCCCCAAATGTTCAAGTGTGCACCCAAGGGCTGCGGCCCTTGAAGCTTAGCCGTGGCCCTGCCCTCAAAACAGAACCAAGGGCGAGCCTAAAAGAAGACACGCGCCGCGGCCCTTGCTTTGGATGTCGCGGCGCTCACCCTTGGCCGAGCCCTTCTGGCTCTTCTTCATCCTAGGACCGCAGCGCTCTAGAACAGAGTCGCGGCCCTTCCCTTCGAGCCTAGAAAACCCACCATTTCCAACATCTAAACCTCATCCAAAGCCATCCCAAAGCTTCCCAATTCAAAACCCTTTAATGACAACACCTTTATCATGATTCTAACAACACTTCCTAACAGAAATATAGCCCAAAAACCCACTAAAATCCCATTTCCAATTTCTGAAACTCAAGAACTACAAACACTCAAACCAACCATTCAAACTCAAATTAAAACCTCTATATCACGAATTGAGACTTACCTCTTCTGCTGAACCACTTCTCTAAGCCAAATTCAAGCTAATTCCCAAGCTTTCCTCCTTAATTCTACCCTTAAACATCAAAACCACAATTACCTCAATACCCAGCCAAAACCCAGAATTTCTAACCACAGAAAAGGAAATTCAATGCTTACCTTAGTCCTGATTAAGTTCTTGATTGATTCTTGAGCTATTCCTCTAAATCACCCCTGAATTCCTTTGAGTTCCCAGCTGAATTCCTCTAAGATTTCAGTGTTTTCTTCCTTGTGTTTTCCTTGAGAGAGAATAGAGAGGAATGGATGAATAAAGGTCGGTTTAATTCTGTCTACTATTTTCCTCATGTTTCTGTCTAATCTTATCCCATTGAGTCAATCCCGAGGCTCGGGGTGCCAGAAACGTCCCCGAGGGCAAAACGGTAAAATTCCCCAATATTCCTGCCTAGACTTCCTAACCTCAAACATATCTCCATATATTTATTTTCATAACCTGATAGTCTAAACAACTACCCGATACCTAAAATACCCTTGAGCTATCCAAAGTCAACTGTTAAACCCCGTTGTGACTTTTCCCCGCTATCTAGCCCTAGGATCGCCTCGAGTCGTGCTCTGCAGACCTACCCACATAATAATGTGGTTCTCACAATGCCATACATATATCACATTAATACAAATATAATCATGCAATCATTCTGATCATACAATTATGCATTTAAATCAATAAAATCATTCAAATCACATTTAACCCAATAATGCCCTCCCAGTACACTAATCAAGGCCCTTAAGCCTCATTAGCGAATGTGGGGTTGTTACAATGATCTTGGAAGGTCAGGACATATGTTGTATGGAGGAAGGGAAATAAGTCAGTAAGTCAAAAGGAAACTTAGTCTTAGGGACTTCCAAAGATTGACAAAAAGAATTCTCAAAAGATGACTAGAAGATTTACCAACCCTGGTGAAATCTAAGAGGAGAGTTGGAATTGTTTGAATAGGAAAGCTAGTGGTTAAGAAAAAATGGTCTTGGAAATTCCGTGCATGGTTCTCATTCTGGTGAGGAGCCTTATAGTTGAACAGGGAATACTTCATCAGGGTGTAGAACCCATCCAGATCCTTTCCCTTGTTTGGACATGCTTGAAAGTTGTACAAGTATAGGATCTTCGCCAGAGAAGGTTCAGGGCACTGGTGGTACTTGTACAAGATGTACAAGCCCACGAGGACCCTATAGTCATTTGGGATCAGCTGGAAATGGGCACTCTTTGCATACTTCAAGAAATTTATGAAGAACTAGGGAGCAGAAGTGTGGCGCCCACTGGATGTGTGACTAGCTCTAGGCCATGAACCTGTGGACGCTGTGGTGGGACCTCTCTGTATCCCGATAAAGATGGATGAGATAGTTGTCATTGTGGATCCCATAGTGGGCCTTTATATGGGCCAAGGCGTCAAACTTTTTCAACTTGGATGTGATATTCTCTGCCTCAAATCTTGAATCCTTATTCTGGGTCGATTCATTGGGGAACGACCCCAAATTGACTTCCTCCTCATTTAGAATTCCCACCACCAATTGTGCCACCACTATAATTGGCCTCTCAGCCACTAAAGGTGCCCCCACCACGGCTAGACTCTCCATCACTTTGGCATCCTCGGGAGCTCTCCCTTGTTCACGGGCTATGTAGTGTGTTTGTTGATCAAAATGGAAGAAGTCGTGCTAGTTAAGTTCTCTAAGCTCCTCGGACATCTGAAACAAAACAAAGCAGTTAGTATTCTGATCAAAAGAAAAATGGTCAAAACATGAGAATACCCTAAGAAAACTGCTCAGAGATAGAAAAAAGAAAGAATTTTTTTCTAAAAAAAGGGTATTCTTGGAGCATCAAAATGTCACCAGAAACACTGCCGGATGTTTAAGAACACAACTGTTGATGGTGAGAACTCGTCAACTAAGTTAAGTTGGAAAGAATTGCAAGATCAAGATTATCAATAGAAAAAGCCTTAGAAATTTAAGTATCAACTCTAAGAACAATTGCAGAAGAACAATGGTGAAATTAGTTTTTCATTCACTATGGTGCACTTGCTACAGTAAATTTTCCAACCCCTTTCCATATAGAATTGGGATTTATTATATAGTGGGCTCTAATGGCCCTAGATACACTGTGGTCCAGGGGACCAGGTAGTACATAGGTACACTATCTTGAGAGTGGTTTCAGAGGTTGTGGTCATGCAACCAGTACAGGGACAGGTGCCAGGAGGATGTCTCCACTACTTGTCCGTACCAATGTCAGAGGAGTGGTGCAGGTGGTAGTGATGTCGACTCTGACATCTGATTGGGAGTATGCAGGCCTTGTCCTTGCTTTTAGTGCTCCCACTACCTGACCAGCATGAGTGCCACGGTCAGACGTACGGGGCCTTACAAGTCGTACCCTGTACGAGATTATACCATCATGACCCTTCAGAATCATACTTGGACCTCCCCTTCTAGACGGTGGGGTTTCCATAGGTCTCCAAGGGAGGTGTCATCTCGAGATGAAGGGCGCGAGATGTTATCACTCGAGGCCCTCGCGGCCTAACCATGGCGGGGCTATACGAGGCTGCCCCTTGTGGAGATGTTATGAGGTGCTCCCACGCGAGGCCGTCGGGGCTAGGAGAGGCCCCAACGCGAGGCCCCAAGGCTATGGGACGCCCCCACGCGAGGCTGCCCCTCGAGGCTAGGAGATGCTCCGTTCGGTGAATATGGTTCACTTCGCACCAAGGCCTCGCGAGGCACAAGTAGGCATCTCGTGCCAGCGCCTCACGAGGCATGGCCTCGGGCCATCAACTTCCGCCTCGCGCCATATGCCGGCGCCTCATGCAAGCGCCTTGTGAGGCACGCCCTCGTGCCCCCATGCAGTGTCTCGTGCCAGCGCCTCACAAGGCATGGCCTCGGGCCATCAACTACCGCCTCGCGCCATACGCAGGTGTCTCATGCTACTGTCTCGCGAGGCACGCCCTCGCGCCCCCATGCAGCATCTCGTGCCAGATGCAAAGTTATCAAGAACAAAACCGACATAACACAACGTAGTAAAGGAAACTGTAACGTCAAAAATTCCCTAATATGGCTTGTTGCCTTGATTAGAGAAGGGGGGGGGGGCAGGAGGGAAATAATTGGTTTATTGTATTATTATGTGTAAATATGCATGATTATGTGAGTTATATTATTATATGACTGTATTTGTTTCTTATGAGAAAGGCATTTTAGTAATTTTGGCCCGTTGAGGGCATATTTGTATATTTATGTGTTTATGGATTGAAACCACATTATTGTGTGGATATATTTGAGCTATTCGGCACGGGGCGATCCTAGATAGTAGATTAGCGATTTATTCATAATGGGGTCAAATACCCAGCTCAAGGTGAGCCTAGGGGAAATTTGATAATTTAGTACATTACTAGATTGAATGGGTAATGGGAAATTATTTGGTAACAATTCGAGGATATTGGAAGTAACAAGAAGTATAAGGCGTTAATTATGATTAATGGGATATGTGGCAAAGGAAATTTTTTCCCTTAAGGGGCTTTGAGAGAGAGATTTGGCCCTAAGGGCATTTAGGTCATTTTGACCCATGTTAGTGAGTTAGTCACTCTTTCATTTAGCTGAAGGGAACCAAGAAATAGAGTAAACAAACACAATTAGCTCTCTTTCTCTCTTTCTCGGTTCTCACACACTCTCTCTCTCTCTCTCTCTAATGTTGGATTGGTTTTGGGTTATAGCTAGTGAAATTCAAGGCTTGGAAGCTTGAGCTTGGTGTGGTTGATGTTCTTGAGACTATGATTGGGTTAGTTGCAGCTAGGAGGATTTAATTCATAGTTGAGGTAAGCTAGAGACTCTAACTTTAATTGAATTATGTTTTGTTTATGGTGCTCTTGAGCTTTGAGGCTCAAGGTTTTGGATTCGATTTTTAGAGGAGTTTTGAGTGAGTTTGGGCATAGGTTTTGTTGCTAGTTTGATGTTGATGTTATACTAGGATTTGGTTATGGATTTGGGTATAATTTGGGGTGATTTTTGGTTAGGTTTGGCTAAAGAAAAGCAGGGAAAATATGGGTTCGAAGGGTCGCATTGCGACCCTGTTCTTTGGGCGCCACAGCCCCTGTGAACCCAGGGCACAAGAGGGGTTTCTATTTCGGAGGCGCGGTGTGAATCTCAGGGGCAAGTCGCATGCCATGTCTTGAATTCCAGACAGGGGGCTTTCTTTTATGGGAGGTGTGTCATGACCCTTAGGGTCAAGTCGGGACCCGCTTGTGCAACTTTGGTCAGGATAGGTTTTGAGTAACAGGAACTCAAACCTAAGGGCACGGGATTGATTCTAATACCTGGTTTAGTAGAATCTGAGGTCCCAGAGGCTAGGACTCGGTCCAGAAGCCTTTATTTACTCGATATTGATAAATATCATTCATTTGGTTATGACTAAGGTACGACTAGGGCTCGGGAAAGGATCATGCTCGAGCGTCGTTCTTATTATTACGTTGTACTCGGACATGAGGTAAGTAAACTTCACCCATTACGTGATATATGTGGTTAGGGTTTGGCCCATTTGTTGATTATAACTATAAATAGGGCACGAGCCCCTGTGAATGAATGTGATTGAGTTATGTCTGTGCTCTTTGATTAAACATGCTTGAATGTTCCATTTCTGGCTAAGTATTATTTGATTGTTCACATGGTCTGCGTAGTTAGGGCTTGGCCCCGTTAAGAAACAAGGTTATTAATATGTTTGCATTAAATTAATTATGTTATATAATTAATATGTTTGCATACTTGTATTTTCTGAAGTATGCTTATTTGTGTCTGTATCTGTATTTGAATACATGGTTCAGGGCTTGACTTATTAGTCATGGTCAGCAATAGCGCGCTACGCGTTGGTCGAAAGGCTTATGCCCAATAAGGGACGTACTATTACGTTGGCCGACCCTATGGTCGTTGGAAAACAATACGCTTGGCTAGCTCTATGGCTAGTTACTTAGATCTAAGGGCAAAGGCCCCAGGTGACTCTATGGTCACATAGCTAGGGCATAGGGGTCCCGGGTCGACTCTATGGTCATCTATTCAGGGCAGGGGGCTCCAGAATGATCCAATGATCATTTATTTGTAATTGTACGCATGGATTAGTAGATTATAAATGTTGGCATGCTAGACATGTATTTGGAATCTCTATTTACTGTTCATGCACATGTTTAAGTTTTCTTGTTGAGCCTTGGCTCATAGGTGCTACGTGTTGCAAGTAAAGGGAAAGGAAAGCTAGACCAGCCATGAGTTGAAGAGCTTCGGTTGTGGCGTGTACATATGTGGCTGCTCGTCCACCACGGCCGAGGATTTCTCAGAGGAACAGGGTTGTATCTATAACATCCCGAATTACCTAATTATGCTTAGGGCCTTGATTAGGGGGCTAGGATGGCAATTTATGAGAATTATAGTTATGTGTGATTTGTATGCATGTTTAGGTGTACTTAATATGCATGTGGGTCCGTTTCTTATTATAAGGGCAATTTTTCGTAATTTGGCCCATTATGGGCATTATTTTATATGTGCATATATGTGATATCTATGAGAGACCACATTATTATGTGTGTTTATTTAGGTTAATCGGTATGAGACGATCCTAGGGAACAAGTTAGCGGGAAAGTCACAACGGCACTCAATACTCGACTCGGGGCTAGTCAAGAGGTATTTTGGGTAAATAGTGCGTTACTGGGTTATTGGGTAACGGGCATAGATAATTGAGGATATATATGGAGTTAGTGAGATTAGGAGGGAATATCGGGGATTTAGACCATTTTTCACTCGGGGATGTTTTCGGTACCCCGAGCCTCGGGATTGCTTAAGTTACTTAAACCTTAAGAAAACAAAACAAAACACAAAAACACTCTCAATTATCAGCTCCTAACCGACTCTCTCTTTCCCTCTTTCTCTCTCTCAACTTTTGAGTCAATTACTTGAGAATTAAGGAGATCTTTGGGCTGAAAGCTTGGGAATTGAAGGCCTAAACTGGAGATTGGATTAGATACAGCTAGGGGGAATTAATCACATATGAGGTAAGCTTTAGAATCTATATTCCACTGAATTTCTAGGGTTGTTTGACTGTTCTTGAGTCTTGTGGCTCAATGTTGTGAACTTGAGTTTCAGGTGGAGTTTAGAGTGTGTTGATCTAGGGTTTTGTTGCTGGTATTATGTTAAATGTGTTATGGGAATTGAATTATGGTACTAGGATGATTTGGGGTGGTTTGTGGTTGAGTTTGGCTGAACAAAAACAAAAGAATTATGGGTTTCTGATGCGAGGTCACACTGCGGCGCACAGGCACTGCAGTGTGTGTTCAGTGAAAAGGGAGGCGGGGGCCTCTGAATTGGGCGGGCTGCGGCCCACATGTTTGGGGCTGCAACGCTTAAGGGATTTTGGGCCTTGGGGAGGTTGTTGAGTGTGGGAACTCAACCCTAGGCTCGGGATCAATCCTACTACCCGGTTTAGTAGAATTTGATGTCCCGGAGGCTAGGAGTCGGTCTGGAAGCCTTTAATTACTCATTTTGATGGGATTCTATACTTGGCTGAGACTAGGTTATCGCTAGGGGCTCGGAACCAAGATCGTGCTCGAGGGTCATTCTTAATATGATTTGCACTCAGACCTGAGGCAAGAAAACTGCAACTGGTCTGCATTTAGGGCTTGACCTGAATATAGTGAAAAATTAATGTTATGTCGAGAATGTTTTATTAAAAATACTGAATGTGTTGTGTTTATCTATGTTATGTAATAATTGTTGATCGGTATATCTGATTGGGAAAGCTCAGCTTATAAGCTGAAGGTTTATCTATGTTATCTAATGAAGGGCTTGGCTTAATTGTCAAGGGTATAGTTGTTTTAAGGACTAAACTTATGAGTCGAGGGATTAAGACTCGACTTATCAGTCAATGGTTAAGACTTGACTTAGCAGTCGAAGGTTAAAGACTGGACTTATCAGTCGAAGGTTAAAGACTTGACATATGAGTCGAAGGTTCAAAGATTCAACTTATTAGTTGAAGGCTACAGACTTGACTTATCAGCCAAGGGTTAAGGACTTGACTTATCAATCAAGGGTTAAGTGCTTGACTTTTCTATCAAAGATTATTGACTCGACTTACCAGTCAAAGGTTAAAGGACTCGACTTATTAGTTGAAGACCACAGACTTGACTTATCAGTCGAACAAACTTATCATCAAAGGTTAAGGGACTCGGCTTATAAGCCGAGGGTTTATAGGCTCTACTCATGAATCGAGGGCGGCAATAACATGGTAAACGTTGGCCGATAGGGATAAGCCAACCCGGAAGCTAGATATACGCTTGAAATCCCCTAAGGTCACCTGGGATGTTAAGCATCAGACCGGCTTGGCCAGCTCTAAGGTTGGTAATATGAGAGATGGGTAATATTCCCTAGTTTGACTCCATAGTCACCCATTTGGGTAAATTGTATGCACAAATAGGGTTATTACTGCTGGCATGCTTATTATGAATATGCGATCTGATAAAGTACTGCTTATAAGCATGTTTATGTTTTCTTACTGAGCCTTGTCTCATGGGAGCTAAATGGTGCAGGTAAAGGAAAGGAAAAGTTGGACCATCCATGAGTTGAAGAGCTTCAGGATCAGAGTGTAAATATGCGGCTTATCCGTCCGCCACGGCCGAGGCTATCAGTTGAAACTAAGGTTTGACCATGATTTTGTCACCTAGGTCAGCTTTGTATTCACTTCTGGGGTTTTGTAACTGTTTTAAACTGTGATGGGATCCCATGTATGAAAGTTAAAACACTTTTAATAAAATAGGGTGACTTTTGATCAAAAATTGTAGTATCTAAACCTGTTTAGCGAGTTAAGCACTATTTAAACTACTTAGTGTAATGGTCCTAGATTAGGAGGATGTTACAACTTGGTATCAAATCGGTTTAGGTTTATGTGTTCCTAAAGATTGGCTGGGCATGTACACTTGCTGCTGAAGACAAGCTCGACTCAGGGTTTGGTAACTATTCATTTTAATTCATGTTACTTGCTTAATTGACATAATAATGTCTTATCTGCATGCTTGTTTAGGGAGCATGAGTTGTTCTGATAGAGTCTGGTCCTTGACTGTTAAATCTATGAGAGGAATGTGTTTATTAGAACCCTGATTGACCATGAATATAAATTGACTTGCTTATTAGAATGATTAATGTATGTGAAAGCAATTCATCTACTTATTAGCACTATGATAGATTATAAATGTTAAATAAATGCTTATTAGCATTGTTAGTTGTTGTTATTTGCCTATAGGCTAGGAAATGCTTATTATCATTGTTTATACTGGCATGGATTAAAGAACGTGCTTAGTAGCATTGCTATATATGTATATATTCTTATTAGCATTGCTATTTGCGGATGAATATCAAGAAGTGCATAGAAGCACCAAGGTTGAATATATTATGTGTCGGCATGCTTGTTAGCAATGCATCTGTTTGTTTGTTCGGTCTTGGACCGTTAGGAGGCAAGAGGTATAGTTATCACTTACCTAACGGTCGATTGATCTCTGTGAAGTGAGCCAGTGTCAGTATCTTTCCTTGAAGGTCAGAGAGGTTGGATAGCCAAGAAATACAGGCCAGGGAAGAAAATGACCAGGGCCAGGCCCCACCGCCGGCTCTAGGGAACTGGCAGCAGTTGCTTGCTAATATGCAAGCCATGTTGCAAAGCTAGAAGGATGAGAATTGCCTCTTGAGGCAGCTGCAGGTTCCAGCAGGGAACGTTGCATCGGTTGTGCCACCAACTGTGGCACTAGTATTACAGTAATAGCCAGGGGCTGAGAATAGATGGGAACCCCTGTATGAGAGGTTCAGGAAACAACACCCTCCAGTTTTTTAGGGTAGCTCAGACCCACTGATGGGTAAACATTGGATGGCTATGATAACCACCATTCTAGAATTCATGAGGGTAGGTGGTAACGAGAGAGTGGCATACGCCACTTATATGTTTCAGGAGGATGCTCGAATATCGTGGGAGGTGGTATCCCAGACCAGGGCAATAAACACTATGGAATGGGAAGAATTGAGAACTCTGGTCAATGGGAAATACTACATTGAAGCAATCAAAGCTGCGATGCCTGAAGAGTTCAGCGATTTACTTCAGGGTAACAAGAAATTACCGAAGGGAGAGGTTTCTCTAGGGGCTACAGTCTATGATAGCCTGGGATGTTCACATCACTATTGTAACGCCCTCGATAGCCAACACCGTTACACTGTGTACTTATAAAGGTGCAGGACTTGCTAATCAAGTCAATACTTTGAAAACGTGTCACTAAACATGTAGAAGCTAAGGTTAAAAAGGTTTTGGTCTCAAAAGGCTCATTTCATATATTTATACTGTAGAAAACATGGGATCCCATATAAAGACAAAGTTAGAACAAGTTTACAGACTCTCAAAAATACATGAACATCCATTAGCCATACTAAGGCAAAACAGACAGTTTTTAGGCTCCATGTCCTTACTTAGATCTCAATTGTGGCGGCCAAGCACCTGGCTATGTACATTCTGCTCGCTGAGCTCTCCAATCAGGGCTGATCAAATTTTCCATTTCCTTTACCTGCACCACGTAGCACCCGTGAGCCAAGGCCCGGCAAGAAAACAATATAAACAACTCAAACAGTAATAACAGACATTTAGTTCAATAGGCATGTAATCCCATCATATAATTCTCAACAGATATTCAGCACGAGCAATCCAACTCAAGATACACTTTATCACATATATTAGTCATATCACATAATATTCAGGGCCGATGACTTAGGCCGCACCCTCTGTTTAACCCACTGACTCCGGCCCGCTTAAACCGAGCTCAGTGCATAATTAGCTATCCTCGGCTACCAGTGGCCGAGCCGCGCCCTTTGCGCTAGTGAAACCCTTGGCACCCTTTGGACGTTGGTTCACTAAATGGCTTGCATGGCGTAATACCATCTTTTCAAGCATTTACAATAGGGATCCCTTAGTCCCGTCACATATATTCAACCAGGTGCAGTTTTCTTACCTTTAGTCTGTGCGATTATTGAATTACGAGCAACGCCTCTCAAGCACGATCCATTCTCGAGCCTGAGCCTTTATCACCTACTCACAACCAAAGTATAGGGTTTCATAAATACTCAAATATAGGTTCCTGGTTATAAAACTAAGTCCCGTGAATCTGAATTCCACCAAGCATGGTGGTGAAACCAATCCCGAGCACACTAGACCACCTTCCCGTGCCTAAAACCCTCAAAAGCTCATGTGTGCAACCAAGGGTTGCGGCCCCCAAAGCCTAGCTGTGGCCCTTCCCCAAAACAGAACCAACACCCATGCTGAACCACACATGCGCCGCGACCCTTGCCTTGGGCGTCGCGGCGCTCCCCCTTGGCCGAGCCTTCTTGGATCTTTTGCCTGCAAGGGCCCCAGCGCTCTAGAACAGAGCCGCGGCCCTCCCCTTCGAACCCAGAATTTATACCATTTCTAAGTCTAAAACCTCACCTTAAAACACCACAAAGCTTCCCAACTTTTAACCAATTAATTCCCAACTTCTTTAGCATGATCTAAACAACATAATTCCCAAGAAAACACAGCCTAGCACACTCTAATCTCCTCCTTTCAATTTCTGAAACCCAAGTGCTATAAACACTCAAAACAGCCACTCAAACTCAATTTAAAACCTCTAAACATGGAGTTGAAGCTTACCTTTGCTATTGAATCACCTCACCAAGCCTTAGCCAAGAAAAGTTCCCAAGCTTCCTTCTAAATTCTGCCTTAAAACACCAAAACAATATTTGTTTCAACACTTAACCAAAACCCAGCTAGAACTCAGAATTCGACCACAGAAAAGATGTTTAGATGCTTACCTTAATCTCTATTTTAGTTCTTTGATTTCCTCTTGAGCTAAACCTCCAAATCCTCACCACAAATCCCAGAAATTCCAGCTTGTTCCCTTTAGTTTTCTGTGTTTCTTTCCTTCCCTTTGTTTCCCTTGAACGTGAGAGAGAGCTGAGGTAAAAGTGTTTGGTTGGTTTGTGTTTTCTAAAAGCTTCCTTATGTCTATCTCACCCATTAAGTTAATCCCGAGGCTCGGGGTGCCGGAATCGTCCCCGGGGCCAAAATGGTAAAATCCCCCAATATTCCCGCCTAGACATCCTAACCTCAAATATATCTCCATATATTTATTTTCATGACTCGATAGTCCAAATTGCTACCCGCTATCTAAAAGTATCCCCGACTTCTCCAAAGTCATATCTTAAACCCCGTTGTGACTTTTCCTGCTATCTGACCCTAGAATCGTCTTGAGTCGTGCTCTGTGAACCTGTCCACATAACAATGTGGTTCTCGCATATAACACATATTTATTTCATATCACTTTACCACATAATATCATCAATTATCATATAAACATTATTAGACATATAATTACTCATTAAATCACAATTATTCCATTAATGCCCTACTGGCACACTAATCAAGGCCCTTAAGCCTTATTAGCGAATTTGGGTCGTTACAAGTATTGTGTCAGCAGTGACTAGTTATGCCCTTAAGCCTTACTCATTAAATCACAATTATTCCATTAATGCCCTCCTGCTACTTTTCACCGCATCTGGGTCTCAACGTTAACCTTCTTACTAATACCCAACACTCAAGTACCTCATCATAGACCAAGTCCTTTATGCCACCACTCTTAACTTAGCCATAACACACACACATCCCAGCATTCCCAGATATTAATCAATTCTTACCTTGTCTTCTGAATTTCTTTCTGATTCGACACATTCAGTCCGTCTAACCTCAAGTTTTACTGTTCTCCTCATCTCTGATGTAGTTGTCCCCGGAGGTGCTTGTGCAATAGATGACGCGCTTACCAGTCTTGTTATGCCTTCAATTCTTCAAATATTCATCACCGGCTTCTTTGCGGCTTCAGATCAAATCTTCTCATACCTGTCCTTTCTTCTTGTAGCTCTAATCTGAGTACTCTT
Organism: Humulus lupulus; assembly: GCF_963169125.1. Classification (NCBI taxonomy): domain Eukaryota; kingdom Viridiplantae; phylum Streptophyta; class Magnoliopsida; order Rosales; family Cannabaceae; genus Humulus; species Humulus lupulus. Next base: position 150,055,750 of record NC_084800.1, on the reverse strand, counting down.
CACGACACCCAAACTAACACTCCGTAGAACCTTACCTGTGACTCTGCCTTCTGCGTACTAACGTCTTCAGCATAATTACCAGTTGCTCACCATTTCCGTCTGGGAGTAATCCACATGCACTGCTCGTGAGCTTGAAGGGGACTTGCCCATACCATTCACGCATTCTCCGCCTAAAGAACTTACCTGTGCTGCTGCAGCTTGAACCGTTCTAGAGTCTCTGATACCAACTTCTCACACCCTACCTGGTGCAAACTAGACAAATTCCCGAAATGTCTCTATCCTTGGCTTCCAACTGGTAATAACCAGGTCGTAGATCAACTCTTGGGGACATCGTCCCATCTTGTATCCAACATTGTGCTTTTCGTCCTAACCCGACGATATTAGCAATCCTCGCAATACAACCCGCTAGCTGCACCAGGCTCAGATTCCTTCGATTGCTCCAATAGACTTTCTGTCGGCCAAACCGTCTTTTACAACATTCCTTATACCAATCCTATCCGTAGTCTGACCTTGAAGTATCCCCTAAATCTTTCTTTACATACCCACGTAATTTTCCCACTGATCAGCTCCGTCTCCTTTACGTACTCCAGATGATATCCTCAACAATCCATCTGCCAGAGTTTCTAATTCCTTCTCAATAAGTATCACTGTCCTCAGCCTCTCGAATGGCACCATAGAGGCACCCTCTCTATGTCCATCACCCTCTCGGAGCATTCGCAACACCGAATCCTTTCAGTTCGCTACCTGACCAAAGCATAAGCTCGTCAGTTAAATACTCACCCTTGAGGACTCAGCCTCGAACTTTGAATGTATCGCTGCACTCTGGCTCTCCGTTCCCTCACCATGGGAAATCCATTCCAACATATCGAGTCATTCTATGCAAAAGTCCTCACCTGACCTCCTCTCAGGTGGCATCCTCTCCCCCAAGCGCATACTAACTAACCTCCCTGGTTCCTGACGCCAGCTCGACGACCACCTTAGCAATCAAGCTTCTTTCAAATCTCAAATTAGGTGCCCAAGCCCTGTCTGGGGTCCTTCTACCTCAACAATCGTGAACCCAACCTTGCTGCGTTCTATCAAATAACAGTACCATCCTTTCACCCAGACCTCTCCCCTTTCTTGGCAATTCCAGAAGCCACAACCCTATCCGGGGTTCTTTTAACTTGATTGTCCCGAATCTATCTTTACTAATTCCATCACAGGAAGCACTGCCCTTGCGGCTCTAGCACTCATGTTCTAATCATCAACCATCAGTTCCTCGACATCATGGCCCTCTCCGCCATCCACGTACATACGATAATTCCTCATATCAGGGCGGCCCAAATTCCCTAGACTATTCCAGATCTCATATCCTTAAATGGGTCGCCATCAATTCCAGATACATCCATCAGTATAACTTCCTGAAATGAATTACCCAAATCACCACACCCATCGATCTACGCTGTTGTTACCCCCAACAGTCCAAACCAAACTTATAAGTCCACCAGTCTCCACAGTTCAAATCATGTCTTTAAAATCTCTTCTAACCATTCATCATCTAGGTTCTTTCCAATCCATTGAGCCAGTACCTCACACCGAGTACCAATTCCAGGCATCCCTTTGCCTCAACATTTAACATAACCCCCTAATCATGATCTCTCGTCCTCTTAACCAAGGGTGGAATTAACTCAGCTCATCTATTGATAAATTCCTTGTCAACTCGTACCTTCCTCAACACTAGAGGATAACACCCTATACGCCTTTCATATATTACCCTTATCTGTCCATACTTCACAGTAAACCATCACCGGTAACCTTACTGTTAAAACATCTAATTCAACCATCTCCCCAGAGAATCCGCTGTTCTTCTATCCCATCTCAACTAACAAACTCCACAGCTAACTCACACACTAGTGACCCTTTGCTGCTGCTCTCAGGGATAACTGGCGATCTCAAATCCAACTTAAGAAACCCCCTTTTCAACACAATATCAGGTCCCCAAACCTTTCTAGGAACCAACAACACGAGTTCATCTGTCAAAACCGACCAACTCCTGAACTCTGTGGTTCATACTCTGAACCAACCCACCACTAGGTCCAAATATCCACAGGTATAATGCACACACAAGCATATACTAGTTCAAATCCACAATGATATACATTTAGCTACCAGATTTATCACCACTAAGTATATCCATGCTCATCATGCTTCATACAAGCCAATATACCGATATAACATATGAATTTAATCCAGAAAATTAACCACATACACTCAATATGCGAACCATTATGCTAATATTCATCCATATGCATAATAGTATTATTCAGCATGCATCAATCTCAACATGCAATAATCAAGGGCTCAGCCCAACAGCATCTCCTGCATATGTCAACTCATTTCTCATGCTCCATATAGATAAGCAGGCAAACAGGGCATTCAAACATATATTCAGACATGTCAATCAATCATACCAACCAACCCTGAGTCGAGCTTGTCACTGACAGCGAGCGTACATGTTCGGTCGATCTCCAGAACCAATAAACCTTGGCTCGCTCTGATACCAAGTTGTAACGCCCTACTTCCTTAGAGCCGTTACTAAGTGAGTTTTTTAAGACAAAACAGTGTGCAATGAACTCGCTAACCGAGGTTTTGAAACAAAAGTGTGACTAATTAAAAGTTAAGGCTGTAATCTTTGAAAATGCGTCGTTTCATTAAAACTTCTATTATTAAACATTTGGGATCCCAAAATAAAGTTTGAAAACTAATTACATTTTTGAAATAAGGTTACAGTTAAGAAATCATAAAATCATAGATTATTACAACCATTTTCGAATAAACCCCCAACCAAAGCAGTCGGGCAGGCCGAACATGTACGCTCCGCTTCACGCTCTCCGTACTCATGGTTGGTTGATTCAGTCATTGCCCTTACCTGCAACACAGAGCACCCGTGAGCCAAAGCCCAACAAGAAAACTCATGCAGAACATAACATATGCAATGTATACAGTTATCATAACAGATAATCCACAAATAAACAAGTCAACCAATAGACTAAGCAAACACGGCCAAGCCGCCCCAGAGCCTTACCGAAGCCTGGGGTATCGGTTCTCACCGCGAGGATAACTCATGTATCCCTTGGGTCCCACCCTGAATATAGCATAACACATGTATCCACCGGGCCCCGCCCTGACTATAGCATCCCATGTGCTAGGTGTTACTTTCGGCCCACGGCCACCCCGGCTTACGCCGTACTCGGCCCTTGCCGCTCATTTCATCATAATCACACATATAGTACATTCGAAATAATCATTCACACACATCATGATTCATTTAAGGTTTAAACATTTGCACATAATACAATCTGGGGCCATGCCCTAACCTCGGGTGTTATAGTTTTCTTACCTTTCCAATCAATAGCGTAGATCACCTGACTCCTTGAGCACGATCCCACCCGAGCCTTAGCGCACACCTAGGCACAAACATAGGTCAAAGTCAACACCGAACCCCAAGTCCGAATACCTAGCCTCGGGACCAATCCCGAGCCCCCGGGAAGTCTCAAATCCCCAAAACAAAGTGGCGGAAACAAGCCCCGAACCCTAGGTCAAAATCCATCATCAAAACTCAAAAATTCCCCTCTGTGAACAGTGCAGCGCTACAGCGCTCTAAAGAGGGCGCTGTAGCGCTACAAGCAGAACACCCTTCCAGAAACAGGGACTAGCGCTACAGCGCCCACTGACTAGCGCTGTAGCGCTAGTTGCAGCCCAGAAATCCCAATATCGCATTTCTGCGATTTCTTTCACCAAATCTCAAACCAAACTTCCCCAAATCTTTACCAAACTCAAAATCAAGCTTATGAACACTCTCCATTCATCCCAAGCATCCCAAATCCTCAAATCCCAAGATCATTTATCCCAAATCTCAAAATCTACCATGAACAACCCTAAACCAGAAATTCAAGCAAACCACAAAGTTAAAGTCTTAGAAATCATACCATTGCTGCAAATTTCGACCTTGATTCAACCCTAGGCCTCCTTAGCTTGCTCTCCCTCAAAGCTTGCCCAGAAATCCCCTGAGATTCCCATCAATCCAGCTCAAAACACAGCTCAAACCATCAAAACCCTTAAAACCGAAAATCTCTAAAACTTACCTCAAACATTGATGTGTTCTTGCCAAATCTTCAAGTCTAACCCAAGATCCTTGATGCTCAGCCTATCCTTGCTCTCCACTAAGCTTTTCCCCAAGAAAAAAACGGAGAGGAACGGTGCAAGAATGCACAAACCGACCCTTTGGAAAACCCACCTGTTTTTCCCTCTTCTCTTTCTTTCCTTTTCCTTCTTTTCTTTCTTTTCTTTCTTTCTCTCCACAGCCAACACTCTCTATAAAGCCTTATAAAAAAAACCTATCTCCAAAAGCCAAATGACCAAAACGCCCTCCCTATAAATTCTAAATCCTTTTGTCCAAATAGGGTCGTTTTAGTCATTTACCCAATTCCCGCTAATCCTCAAGTGTCTCTAATATTTTCCCGTTGCTTCCCAATACCTGATAAATCACCGATTAATTATCCCCCATCATCAAAATAAATCTCAATCTATTTCTCTGAATTCCTGCCCATACCCCCAGGCTCGCCCCGAGCCGGGTATAAATTCCTGTCAACATTTTCCGCTAACCTGCTCACTGGGATCGCCTCGAGTCACAAAGCACAGATACATCCACATACCACTGTGGCCTCAACAATCAACACATATCAATACAGTTACGCCCAATCATGGCCAAAATTACAATTATGCCCTTCTAACACGATCCGGGCCTACATGCATACTAACATACATAGTCATGCATCTCAGATAAACAAATAGTCATATAACATGCTTTAAATCATAACCATGCATTTAAATCATTAAAATCACACATAAATCCCATCATGCCCTCCTGGCACGCTAATCAAGGCCCTTAAGCCTTATTAGCGGATTTGGGTCGTTACAACCAGTGTCTATGGCACCGTATTGAAAGCCTCTAGTAGATCTGAAAGAATTAAAGGTTCAGTTACAGGGTTTTCAAGGAATATTTTTTTAAAATCGATTTGTGATCGTCTCTATCAAAGATATTTTGGTATACTCTCAGTCAGAGATTGGCCAAGGCCAAGGAACGCCTTAGAGAGCATGAGTTTCCTTGAATAGGTAGGGTATTATGTGTTTTAGTGGAAGGATTCTCAAGGATGGTTACTTCATTGACAAAACTGACATGCAAAAATCAGAAGTTGGCATAGTCAAGTAAGTGTGAGAACAACTTCTCAGAACTGAAAAGAGGGATTTCCTACACATCGCGCCAGTTGAAGAATATGACCATAGCTGGAATAGAGTTACTAGTGGGTCGGCTGGCCATTGTTATGCTTCAATTTAATATTTTAGAGAAGATCAAAGGAAAACGATTTAGCGAACAACAGATGGGAAAGATTAGAGGGGATGTCCTAGCTGGAATAGCTAAGGAATATACAGTAGCGGGCACAAGTTTATTAAGGTATAAGGATTGAATTTGTATTTCAATGGACACTAAGATCAGGCGGGAGATTCTGGATGAATCTCACACTACCCCTTATTCTCTACATCCAGGCACTACAAAGATGTACCAAGATTTAAAAGTTTTATATTTGTGCCTGGGATGAAGAGGGATGTGACTAAGTACGTGGCGAAGTGCCTGACCTGTCAGTAGGTCAAGGTAGAACATCAGAGGCCAGCAAGGCTATTACAGCCTCTGCTTATCCCATAGTGGAAGTGGGAGGATATCACGATGGATTTCATGGTGGAGTTGCCTAGGATAGTGGGCCAACACGATTCAATATGGGTACTTGTGGATTGGTATACGAAATCAGCTTACTTTCTACCAGTGAGGTCGAATTACACGGTAGACCAATATGCAGATCTCTATGTGAGAGAGATATTTCGCCTTCATGGGACTCGGAGGTCTATCGTGTTTGATAGGGACCCTGTCCGTACTTCCATGTTTTGGGGAAGTTTGTATAAAGGGATGGGTATAGAATTGAAGTTTAGTCCAGCTTATCATCCTCGTACTGATGGTAAATCAGAGAGGATTATCCAAACATTGGATGTAACGCCCTGGTTGCCCCAGAACAGTTACGGTGAACGGTGGACCGAAAATTTGACTCGCTACTCGAGTCCTTTGGTCAAAAACGTGCTCTAAGTGTAATTAACAGGTTAAGGTATAAAACCAATAAAAAGGAAATGGAGATTTTCATTACAAACTGCTCTGCAGAGCTAAACAAAACGTTTACAAGTTGTTCTCAGTACAAAATGGTCATTACAGTTTTAAATTTACAATCCCGCCGACCTAAGCGGCAAAAATAGGGTAAACCCCCTAGTTCCTCTGAGAACTCCTTGGCCGTGGTGGTCAAGCGGCCGCATACGTACACATCACCACCTAAGCTCTTCACTCAAGGCTAGGTGAGCTTTTCTTTTTACTTTACCTGCACCACATAGCACCCATGAGCCAAAGCCCAGCAAGAAAACATAACACTTTTCATAAACATTATCAAATGATTATCATTATAATCACACTGAGCATGAAGCTTTCAAGCAAGTGAGTGAACATCACATGAGGTCCTGATAAACCATACTGAGTGACTGACAAGCAAGTCGCTAATTCAAATGGAAGAGTGGCTGCTAGGTAAGCCACTAGCCTTCAACAGGTTCTAATAAACCATACTGAGTGACTGACAAGCATGTCATTGTTTCAAGTGGGAGAGTGGCTGTTAGGTAAGCAACTAGCCTCCAAGCGTTTATTTCATTCATCGACCCTCGAGGTCGGACTGGCATTAATGCTCTTTGAATCATTCAATGCTGATAGTCGATTAGATATAATCTTTGTTGGCTTGCGTTAACACGCTTAGGCCGTCCTGACTAATGAGTCAGCGCAATGTGACCAGTGCCCAGTGTCACGGACCGGCTATTTTGGTACTCCAACTAGACGGAACGTGCGGCACTTGCAGACTCTTCAAGCTAGCAAGTCAGCCTATAACACACACCTACAGGCAAACAAACTCATCGGTTAGCCACATACACATCTCGGACATGCAACGGGAAATAACGAAGTATGAGCAAGCACAAAGCAAATCATTCCTAGGAACGTCCACACAACACAAAGCACACAACAAGGCAAATGGCACGCAGTGGCCCAACGAAGCTAACATACAAGCAACACATAAGCAACAAGGAGGCACACAGGGGCAAGTATGGATAAATGTTATTTCATTAATATATAGCCTTGATAGGGCAAGGGAGTACACAGCTTTGGCCCCTATCTGCTGATGGCCATGGTGCTTCCCTAAGTCACCAGGTCACCTCCCCCTATGGAGCCTTCTAAGGAAATAAAGTCTTCCCAGGAACATATATGATTTTTGTCTGGGAGACATATGCAATATTACAAAACTGCCACTACCCTATCCCCTGAGGTTGCTTGGTGCAAGACTTGACTAATGATCAAGCACCAAGGCATGCTCATTACAAAATGGCCCCATGTGGGTGTGCCGAAGGGGGAGCACGCCACACTCTCCCCCACTTAATCTTTCGGCGCCCTCGACGAAGTAGCTTGTAGATCTTCAATCTTCTGCGTGAGCTTCTTCAAGACTTCCGCCCTCTCCCAGCTGATCTCGTCATCAGCGAGCCCCTTCCATTTTACCAGATATTCTTTATGCTTTTTACGGTCAGTGGTGACCGTTCTTTCCGCCAGGATTTCTTCAGGTTGACGCTTGCTCCTTGGCAGAACACTGACTCCTCCTCTGGTTGACTGGTTGCGCTCTGGATTGGCTGGATCTTCATGATACGGCTTCAAGTTGCTGACGTGAAGGACCGGGTGTATCTTCATCCAAGCAGGTAGGTCGACTTTGTATGAAGTTAGGCCAACTTTTGAGATGACTGAGACTGGACCCTCGTACTTGCGAACGAGTCTGATGTCTTTGTCCCCTCGGAATCTCAACTGTTCGGGCCTCAGCTTGATTAACACTAAGTCACCTGCTTTGAACTCCAGTGGTATGCGCTTCTGATCTGCCCACTTCTTCATTCTTCTTAAGGATTTTTCTAGATAAGCTCGGGCAATCTCTATTGTTTTCTTCCAGTCTTTTGTGAAGTGAAAGGCCCGCGGGTTCCGAACGCAATATTCTTCCACTGTGTGGGGTAACAGTGGTTGCTTTCCATTAACAACTTCAAAAGGGCTCTTATTTGACGAAGAACTCTTTTGAGAGTTGAAACAAAATTGAGCTACATCGAGTAGTTGCGGCCAATTCTTCTGATTGGCATTCACAAAGTGGCACAAGTACTCCTCCAACATCCCGTTGAATCTTTCTGTCTGCCCATCTGTCTGCGGATGGTAGCTCGAGGAAATATTCAGTTGTGACCCCAAGAGATTGAATAATTCGGACCAAAACGTCCCCGTGAATCTTCCATCTCGGTCACTGATGATGTTCTGGGGCACTCCCCAATATTTGACAATATGTTTGAAAAATTGTCTGGCTGTCTCTTCTGCCGAACAGTACTTCGACACTGGGATGAATGTTGCATACTTCGAGAATCTATCCACGACCACCAAGATCGCACTTAAATCTCCTGTCTTCGGAAGACTGGTGATAAAGTCAAGCGACACGCTCTACCACGGTCGGCTTAGGACTCGCAAGGGCTCCAACAACCCAGGTGTCTTATTCCTATCGACCTTGTCTTGCTGGCAGACCAGACAGGTTTTGGTGTACTCCACTACATCGTCTCGCATTTGTGGCCAGTAATATCCCTGCTTCAAGAGGGCATGGGTTCTCTGCCACCCTGTGTAACGCCCTGGATAGCCAAGACCGTTACACTGTGTGTTTGTAAAGTGCCAGACTTGCTAGTCAAGTCTATTAGTTGAAAGCGTGTCTACGAGACTGTAAAGGAACTAAGGTTTAAGATATTTTGGTCTCAAAAGCTACATTTTCATTAAGAAACATTGTTCACTAGCACGGGATCCCAAAAATATTAGTTTAAAGGCCATTTACAAGAGTTACAAGGTTCAAATATATAAACCAGCCATACTAAGGCAAAACGAGCAGTTAGGTGATCCCTGTCCTGACTCACTCCTCGACCATGGCAATCGAACAGCTGGCTATGTACATTTCACCTCGGAGCTCTCCACCTCAGGCTTGGTCCAGCTTGCCCTTGCCTTTACCTGCACCACGTAGCACCCGTGAGCCAAGGCCCAGCAAGAAAACACAACAACAACAAAGCATAAGCAATTAGCAACAATTCAATATCTCACATCACATTACATAATCTCAACCATGTCATCAATCGGTATAATCAGGTATTCCAACTAATAAGCATATCAACTCATGTCATTTACAGTTTACAAATGATAACTAGGGCTGGCGCCCTCAGGCTACCCCCTCTGTTATCCCGTTGTCTTTGGCTACCAGTGGCCAACTTGCGCTCTGAGCGCCAATACCATGTACGGCACTCTTAGGCCGCTTTTACATGTCCCATGGCGTAATACCATCATTGACACGATACAATTCTCGGGAGCACTTAGCCCCATCACAAACATACAACCGGGTGCAGTTTTCTTACCTTTAGCTTTCAGATGAATTAGCTATGGGCGACACCCCTTGAGCGCGATCCGATCCTCGAGACCTAGCTAGACACCTAGTCACAACCATAAAGAAAGACACCATTACAACCTTAAATGAGTTTCTAAGTCAAGTTCTAGTACTCGGAACATTGAACTTCACCAAATATGGTAAAAGACTTAACCCCGAGCACCTTAGGTTAAATTCCCAAGCCTAAAATCTCAAAATCCCAAAATCCCTTAAGTGTCGCGGCATAGCCCCCAAACAGAACCCCCAAAGGCTCAGAAACAGGTAAGGCCCGCGGCATTGCTTGGGCCATGCCGCGGCCTGCCCGTCTTCCTCAGCATGCAACACCCTTGAAGGGCCACGGCTCACTAAGAACCATGCCGCGGCCCGACCCTTCGAACCCAGAAAAAAACCACCATTTTCAATCTCCAAACCTCACCTAAAGCTATCCCAAAGCCCCCAAACCAAAAACCAATTAATATTAACAACATTAGAATGATTAAAACAACGTAATCCAACCAGAAATCCAGCCTAAGACTCACTAAAATCCCAATTCTAATTTCTGAAATTTCAAACCCATAGAACCCAAAACCAGCCATGAAAACTCTCAAATTCAACCATCAAACTTTGAATTAACCCTTACCTCAGCTGTAGAATCGATTCTCCAAGAGTCCCCTGACCTATCTTCAAAGTTTCAAGCCTCAATCCCACCTTAAATTCCAAAACCACAGATATTCAAAACTCAGCCATTTTCTTTAAATTCCTAACCTTAGAAACGAAAAATCAGAACTTACCTTAGCTTTATCTCAGACCTTGATCTGTTCCTGAGCTAACCCTCCAGATTATTCCCTTCAATTCCCCAAGACATAGCTTAAATCCAGCAATTCCCTCTCAAGTTCAGAAGTTTTCCCTTGCTAAGAGAGAGAGAAGGAAGAGGAATAGAGATAGGGTCGGTTTATAATTTTCTATCTAATATTTTCCTAAGTCTTCCAAGTATACCCTTATTTTATTAAACTAACCCCACAGCTCGGGGTGCCGAAAGCGTCCCCGAGGCCAAAACGGTAAAATCCCCCAATAATCCCGTCTAGACATCCTAACCTCAAATATATCTCCAATTATTTATTTTCATCACCCGATAATCTAAACCACTACCCGATACCTAAAATACCCCTGACTTGTCCAAAGTCAATTATAATGCCCAGTTGTGACTTTTCCTGCTATCTAGCCCTAGGATCGTCTCGAGTCGCCAGCTGCAGATTTATCCACATCATAATGTGGTTCTCGCATATATCACATATCATATTACCACATAATATAATCAATTATCATATAAGCATCATTAAACATATAATTACTCATTAAATCACAATTATTCCAGTAATGCCCTCCTGGCACACTAATCAAGGCCCTTAAGCCTTACTAGTGAATTTGGGTCGTTACAATTATCCCCTCCTAATGAGAATTTCGTCCTCGAAATTTACCTGAACAACTCCGGATACTGATCCCGCATAGCTGTCTCAAGCTCCCAGGTCGCCTCCTCGACCTTACTGTTTCTCCACAACACTTTAACTAAAGGAATCGTCTTATTCCGCAACACCTTATCTTTTCGATCCAAGATCTGAACTAGTTGTTCCTCATAAGCCAAATCTGCCTGTAACTCCAGATCTTCATGCCTCAGCACATGAGTCACATCTGAGACATACTTCCGAAGCATGGAGACATGGAACACGTCATGAACTCCAGACAACGATGGCGGCAAAGCTAACCTGTAAGCCACCTGACCAATCCTTTCCAGGATCTCGAATGGTGCAATGAATCTAGGGCTTAGCTTGCCCTTCTCACCAAACCTCCTCACCCCTCGCAGAGGTGAAACTCGAAGAAAGACGTGGTCACCAACCTGAAACTCCACGTCCCTACGCTTAGGATCAGCGTAGCTCTTCTGCCTACTCTGAGACGCGAGCATTCTACCCCGGATCTTCTCTATGGCCTCACTTGTCTTCTGTACCATTTCTGGCCCCAAATATCTCCTCTCACCCATCTCATCCCGATGAATGGGTGATCTACACTTCCTCCCATATAGCATCTCATAGGGAGCCACTCCGATCGTTGACTGATAACTATTGTTGTATGAGAATTCAATCAACGGAAGGTACTTACTCCATGAACCCTCAAAATCAATTACACATGCTCTGAGCATATCCTCCAACACCTGGATCGTCCTCTCAGACTGTCCATCAGTCTGAGGATGAAAGGCTATACTGAACTTCAACTGAGTTCCTAAAGCTCTCTGTAAACTACCCCAGAACTTGGAGGTGAAGATAGGATCCCAGTCTGACACGATAGACTTAGGAACCCCATGGAGACGTACGATCTCCCTCACGTACAGCTCAGCGTACTGATCCACAGTATAGGCCGACCTCACTGGAAGGAAATGGGCTGACTTGGTGTATCTATCCACTATCACCCATACTGAATCATGAAGTCCAACTGTCCTGGGTAAACCTCCCACAAAGTCCATGGTAATATCTTCCCATTTCCATTCAGGAATACCCAATGGCTGAAGCAACCCTGCTGGTCGCTGATGCTCAGCCTTCACCTGCTGACAGGTCAAACATCTGGCAACGTACTCAACCACATCCCTCTTCATCCCGGGCCACCAATACAAAGTCCGTAGATCTTGATACATCTTCGTGGTACCCAGATGAAGTGAGTACGGCGTCGTATGAGACTCATCCAGTATCTCTCGTCTGATCCCCTCATCAGCTGGAACACAAATCCGTCCCTGATACCGAAGTAAACCAACCTCAGACACAGAATAGTCCTTAGCCACTCCTGCTACGACATCATCTCTAACCCTCTGTAACTGAACGTCTACCAACTGCCCTTCTCTGATCCGCTCTAGCAGGGTCGACTGCAGAGTAATATTAGCCAATCGGCCTACCACCAACTCTATCCTCGCTCTAACCATTTCATCAGCTAACCTCCTCGAAATCTGAATAGAACTATATAACTGACCTGGACCTCTGCGGCTCAAAGCATCAGCCACTACATTGGCTTTTCCTGGATGATAAAGAATATCACAATCATAATCCTTTACCAGCTCCAGCCAACGCCTCTGTCTCATATTCAGGTCCTTCTGTGTAAAGAAATACTTTAAGCTCTTATGGTCAGTGTATACCTCGCACTTCTCCCCATAAAGATAATGCCGCCAAATCTTCAAGGCAAAAACCACTGCTGCCAACTCCAGGTCATGAGTAGGATACCGCTGCTCATACTCCTTCAGCTGTCGTGATGCATAAGCTATAACCTTCTCATTCTGCATCAACACACAGCCTAAGCCCAACCTCGATGCATCACAATAAACAACAAACTTCCCTTCCCCCGAAGGCAGACTCAACACTGGCGCTGTAATAAGCTGTCGCTTCAACTCCTGAAAACTGTCTTCACACTTGTCTGACCAGATAAACTTCAAGTTCTTTCTTGTCAATTCTGTCATGGGTGCTGCTATCTTTGAGAAGCCCTCTACAAACCGCCTATAGTAACCTGCTAACCCAAGGAAACTCCGCACCTCCGAGGCGTTTCTTGGCCTCGGCCAATCTCTAACTGCCTCTATCTTAGATGGATCCACCTTAATCCCATCTACACCTACAATGTGTCCAAGGAATGTCACTTCAGGTAACCAGAACTCGCACTTCTTAAACTTAGCATACAACTGATGCTCCCTCAACCTCTGAAGAACCTGTCGGAGATGAAACTCGTGCTCTGTCTCTGAACTAGAGTACACCAGGATGTCATCGATGAAGACTATAACAAACTGATCTAGAAAATCCTTGAACACCCTGTTCATTAAATCCATAAAGGCTGCTGGGGCATTGGTCAAACCACAAGACATGACCAAGAACTCATAATGCCCGTACCGTGTCCAGAAGGCCGTCTTAGGTATGTCCTCATCCTTGATCCTCAGCTGGTGATAACCAAATCGAAGATCAATCTTCGAGAACACCGTCTTACCCTGCAGCTGATCGAACAAGTCATCAATCCTTGGTAGGGGATACTTATTCTTAATTGTTAGCTTGTTCAATTCTTGATAGTCAATACACATCCTCAGAGTCCCATCCTTCTTCTTAACAAACAGAACTGGAGCACCCCACGACGAATAACTAGGTCTGATGAATCCCAAATCCAGAAGCTCCTGCAGCTGTATCTTTAACTCTTTTAATTCCGCCGGTGCCATCCTATATGGTGCCCTCGACACTGGCTCTGTCCCTGGTGCCAACTCAATAACAAACTCAATCTCCCTACGCGGCGGCAACCCAGGCAAATCCTCAGGGAACACATCTAAGAACTCACAAACCAATCTGGTCTCCTCCGGTCCAACTGGTGAAACTTTGGTGGTATCCACCACACTAGCCAGAAAGCCTATACATCCACCCTGGAATAGATCTCTGGCCCTCAATACAGATATCCTGGGTACGCAGGGTCCATGCACCGCTCCCACAAAAACAAAGGGATCCTCGCCCTCTGGCTCAAAGGTTACCATCTTCTTCCTACAGTCAATGGTCTCCCCATATCTAACCAGCCAATCCATACCTAGAATCATGTCAAAATCCTCCATACTTATCTCAATCAAGTCTACTGACAACTCTCTACCATCAACTAACACTGGCAGCGCTCTAATCCACCTCCTAGATACTACTAACTCTCCTGTAGGCAATATAGTCCCAAACCCTGAAGCACTATACTCACTAGGCCTACACAATCTACCAATCACCTTATCAGATACAAATGAATGCGTAGCACCAGAATCAATCAAAACAGTAAAGGGAGTGCCAGCACTAGAAAGCTGACCTGTCACTACCGAGGGACTAGCCTCGGCCTCTGCCTGCGTCAAAGTGAACACTCGAGCTGGAGTCAAGCTGTCCACCTTTCCTGCCTCGCCCTTCTTCACTGCCGGGCAATCTTTCCTGAGTTGTCCCACCACCCCACATACATAGCAGGCCTTAGCCCGACACTCGCCCGGATGGCGCCTCTTGCACCTCGTGCACTCTGGATAAGTCCTCCATGAATCTCCGCCTCCCTGACGGCCACCCTGAGTACCCCGACCTCCCCTATCAGACCTAGGAGTGATTGGAGTATCAGGAGTCTTCCTCTTAAAATCATTGGGACCTCCACCCCTACTAGAACCAGAATATGGAGGCACCGCCCTGCGACCCTCCCTTCTTGCTGCACTATCTTTCCATATCCTATTCTCCGCTTCCTTAGCGGTCAGAGCCCTCTCCATAGCCTGGGCATAAGTAGTCACTCCAGGAACTGTGGTAATCCTTACATCCAGGGCTATCATAACATTCAGCCCTCTAACAAATCTGTCTAACCTGGTCGCATCAGTAGGCACAAGATCTGGTGCGAACTTCGCAAGTCTATCGAACTTCAAGGCATATTCTGTAACTGTCATACTGTCCTGAACCAATCCCACGAACTCATTCACCTTCGCTGCCCTGATGGCAACGTTATAGTACTTCTGATTGAACAACTCCTTAAACTCTTCCCAAGTCAACGCGGCAACATTTCTAGTCTGTGATGCCACCTCCCACCAGATTAGGGCATCCTCTCTCAGCATATAAGTGACACAATCCACCCTATCATGTCCTTCCACTCTCATAAAATCTAGAATGGTAGTAATCAAAGTCATCCACTGTTCAGCTTTCAGTGGATCTGGTCCACCTTCAAAGATCGGGGGCTGTTGCTTTCTGAACCGCTCATACAACGGTTCCACTTTATTCCCCACATCAACTGGCTGTACCACAGGTACCAATGCCGGTGGCCCAGCAGGGGCAACACTCCCAGATGGAGCCTGCTGCAGAATTCTGATCAATTCATCTTGGCTCTGAAGCCTAGCTTGCATATCTGCCATCATCTGTTGCCAGTTCTCAGGGACTGGCGGAGGGGTTGGGCCCCGGTCATCCTCTCTAGCCCCAGACCTGCCGGCTTGTCGTGTAGATTTCCTTGAACGCACAACTATTCAAGTCAATCTACAATCAACGCCTCGGCAATTAGGCTAAGATGACAAGGTAATAATCTTTCCATAATCCATCACTGAATCTCCACTCATTCACAAGCAATCATAGTATAGCAATTTATCCAGATATTCATCCACATGCACAGCAATGCTAATAAGCACGCCTCAATAACATCATGCAATAGTCAAGGGCCAGGACCTATCAGTATCTCATGCTCCCTATTCATCAAACAGATATCAGCAATCATAACTCACTCAAATCACTTAAACACATAATCATGCATACTCAATTACCAAACCCTGAGTTGAGCTTGTCTCCCGCAGCGAATGTACATACCCAGCCAGTCTTCAGGACCCATAAACCTAGGACGCTCTGATACCAAGTTGTAACACCCTGGATAGCCAAGACCGTTACACTGTGTGTTTGTAAAGTGCCAGACTTGCTAGTCAAGTCTATTAGTTGAAAGCGTGTCTACGAGACGGTAAAGGAACTAAGGTTTAAGATATTTTGGTCTCAAAAGCTACATTTTCATTAAGAAACATTGTTCACTAGCACGGGATCCCAAAAATATTAGTTTAAAGGCCATTTACAAGAGTTACAAGGTTCAAATATATAAACCAGCCATACTAAGGCAAAACGAGCAGTTAGGTGATCCCTGTCCTGACTCACTCCTCGACCATGGCAATCGAACAGCTGGCTATGTACATTTCACCTCGGAGCTCTCCACCTCAGGCTTGGTCCAGCTTGCCCTTGCCTTTACCTGCACCACGTAGCACCTGTGAGCCAAGGCCCAGCAAGAAAACACAACAACAACAAAGCATAAGCAATTAGCAACAATTCAATATCTCACATCACATTACATAATCTCAACCATGTCATCAATCGGTATAATCAGGTATTCCAACTAATAAGCATATCAACTCATGTCATTTACAGTTTACAAATGATAACTAGGGCTGGCGCCCTCAGGCTACCCCCTCTGTTATCCCGTTGTCTTTGGCTACCAGTGGCCAACCTGCGCTCTGTGCGCCAATATCATGTACGGCACTCTTAGGCCGCTTTTACATGTCCCATGGCGTAATACCATCATTGACACGATACAATTCTCGGGAGCACTTAGCCCCATCACAAACATACAACCGGGTGCAGCTTTCTTACCTTTAGCTTTCAGATGAATTAGCTATGGGCGACACCCCTTGAGCGCGATCCGATCCTTGAGTCCTAGCTAGACACCTAGTCACAACCATAAGGAAAGACACCATTACAACCTTAAATGAGTTTCTAAGTCAAGTTCTAGTACTCGGAACATTGAACTTCACCAAATATGGTAAAAGACTCAACCCCGAGCACCTTAGGTTAAATTCCCAAGCCTAAAATCTCAAAATCCCAAAATCCCTTAAGTGTCGCGGCATAGGCCACCCATGCCGCGGCATAGCCCCCAAACAGAACCCCCAAAGGCTCAAAAACAGGTAAGGGTCGCGGCATTGCTTGGGCCATGCCGCGGCCCGCCCGTCTTCCTCAGCATGCAACACCCTTGAAGGGCCACGGCTCACTAAGAACCATGCCGCGGCCCGACCCTTCGAACCCAGAAAAAAACCACCATTTTCAATCTCCAAACCTCACCTAAAGCTATCCCAAAGCCCCCAAACCAAAAACCAATTAATATTAACAACATTAGAATGATTAAAACAACGTAATCCAACCAGAAATCCAGCCTAAGACTCACTAAAATCCCAATTCTAATTTCTGAAATTTCAAACCCATAGAACCCAAAACCAACCATGAAAACTCTCAAATTCAACCATCAAACTTTGAATTAACCCTTACCTCAGCTGTAGAATTGATTCTCCAAGAGTCCCCTGACCTATCTTCAAAGTTTCAAGCCTCAATCCCACCTTAAATGCCAAAACCACAGATATTTAAAACTCAGCCATTTTCTTTAAATTCCTAACCCTAGAAACGAAAAATCAGAGCTTACCTTAGCTCTATCTCAGACCTTGATCAGTTCCTGAGCTAACCCTCCAGATTATTCCCTTCAATTCCCCAAGACACAGCTTAAATCCAGCAATTCCCTCTCAAGTTCAGAAGTTTTCCCTTGCTAAGAGAGAGAGAAGGAAGAGGAATAGAGATAGGGTCGGTTTATAATTTTCTGTCTAATATTTTCCTAAGTCTTCCAAGTATACCCTTATTTTATTAAACTAACCCCAAAGCTCGGGGTGCCGAAAGCGTCCCCGAGGCCAAAACGGTAAAATCCCCCAATAATCCCGCCTAGACATCCTAACCTCAAATATATCTCCAATTATTTATTTTCATCACCCGATAATCTAAACCACTACCCGATACCTAAAATACCCCTGACTTGTCCAAAGTCAATTATAATGCCCCGTTGTGACTTTTCCTGCTATCTAACCCTAGGATCGCCTCGAGTCGCCAGCTGCAGATTTATCCACATCATAATGTGGTTCTCGCATATATCACATATCATATTACCACATAATATAATCAATTATCATATAAGCATCATTAAACATATAATTACTCATTAAATCACAATTATTCCAGTAATGCCCTCCTGGCACACTAATCAAGGCCCTTAAGCCTTACTAGTGAATTTGGGTCGTTACACCCTGGATGACCTGCCCACAGAGTGTCATGACACTCGCTTAGTAACGTCCTTCGCAAATCTCCAGCTTTTGGAACATACAAGCGCCCCTCTTTGGCCCACAGAAGGTCATCCTCCACCCAGAACTGGCGAGTCTTGCCTTCTTTTACGAGCTTCAGGATGGTCCTGACAACTGGGTCTTTCTCCATGTTTTCTTTAATGCGTTCCTTGAGTGGAGTGTTCACCATGCTAGCCGACAAGCTAGCCATGATCTTTAGAGTCGCCAACTCCGCTTTGCGACTCAAGGCGTCAGCTGCCTGGTTTAAGCGTCCTGCCCTGTGCTCAAAATGGAAGTCGAATTCTACCACACACTCCTGCCATCGTGCCTGCTTAGGGGTCAGTTTCGGCTGAGTAAGGAAATGACTCACAGCTGCATTATCCGTCTTCACTATGAACTTTGACCCCAACAAGTAATGCCTCCACACTCGCAAGCAATGTATAATTGCGAGGAGCTCCTTCTCCTGGGCAGTATACCTCCTCTCAGCTTCAGACAACTTGCGACTTTCGTATGCGACTGGGTGGTCCTCTTGTACTAGTACCCCTCCCAGAGCATAATCTGATGCATCTGTCTGTACTTCGAAGGGCTTGCTAATAGTTGGCAAGGCAAGAACAGGATCCTTCATCATGGCTTCTTTCAAACTCCTGAACGCTTCAGCACACTTGTCAGTCCACGCCCAAGTCACACCCTTTTTCAGAAGCACGGTCAAGGGTGTCGCCCTTCTTGAGTAGCCGTTGTAACGCCCCAACTCCTGGGACTGTTACGGTGTGCCTTGTAAACAGTGCTAAACTCGCTAACCGAGTCATTTGGCCAAATCGTGTAACTAAGTATGATTAGTGGTTTAGGGTTTAAAAACTTTGGTTAGGATGTAACGTTTCACTAGAACGTTTAATACATATATTGGGATCCCGAAAATATAAATTTCAGAGTTTATTACAGAAAATATTTACAACAGGCCGTTCTAAGCGGCAAAGCAGGGTTCACCCCTAGTTCCACTTTAAACCTCGGCCGTGGCGGTCGAGCAGCTGCATATGTACACGTCATCACCTAAGCTCTCCAACTCAAGGATGGTCCAACTCCTCTTGCCTTTACCTGCACCACATAGCACCCGTGAGCCGAAGCCCAGCAAGAAAACATAACACTATACATAAGCTTTATTAAATGATTATCGTTATAATCAAACGGAGCATAAAGCTTCCAAACCAATGAGTAAATATCACATAATTCAAGAGGGAGAGTGGCTGTTAAGTAAGCCACTAGCCTCCAAGCTCTCTTTTCAGCGGGAGAGTGGCTGTTAAGTAAGCCACTAGCCTCCAAGCTCTGTTTTCTAGCAAGAGAGTGGCTGATAGGTAAGCCACTAGCCTTCAAGCTCTGTTTGTTCATCGACCCTCAGGGTCGGTCAGGCATTAATGCTCCTTGAGTCATTCAATGCTAGTAATCGATTAGATCTAATCTCCGTTGGATTGCGTGAACCACGCTAAGACCATTCTGACTAATCAGTCAGCGCTATGTGACCAGTGTCCAGTATCACTGCCGAACTTGACTAATCAGTCACAGCTTCACAGCTGGTACTAACACCTTTGCCAATTCTGGGTGACCAGTGTTCAGTATCACTGCCAAACTTGACTATTCAGTCACAGCTTCACAGCTGATACTAACACCTTTGCCAATTCTGTCTGACGATTCAGTGCAACGTGACCAGTGCCCAGTACCACTGCCGAACCTGACTAGTGAGTCACGACTTCACAATTGATACTAGCACCTTTGCCAAATCTGACTAATTAGTCAGTGCCATGCACAAGTAAGCAACGCTATCAATATGTATCATATGCCAATTATCCAAGAATAGGGCATTTAGCATGCTCACTAAACAGTTGCTAGCATAATCATGGTCATGCACAAACTCAGAGACTCAAGCTCTGGCCAATCTCATATTCATCATTCATGGCATGCCCTAATCACATGTTTCTCGTGCATCACATGCATCACACTTAATCACCCAGCATGCCTCATTAATAATCATATGCAAATGGGCAAGATCGCCAAGCATTCATTATGCTATCAATGTTTGCATTTAAACATCCAACATGCATCAATCATAGCCATGCATGTCACATACGGGGTGCAGTTTTCTTACCTCGGGTTCGAGCGAGAACGATTAAAAGAACGACCCTTGAGAACGATCAACTTCTAGTCCATTAGCGGTCACCTAGTCATAACCAAATATAAAACCTCATCAAAATGAGTAATTAAATACTTCCAAACCCAACCCAAGCCTCCGAAAAATCAAATCCCACTCAACTAGGTAGTAGGATCGATCCTAGGCCCTTAGAGTTAAGTTCCCATCACAAAACCACCATTTAGTATTTTTTTCCCTTAAGGGCCGCGGCCCTACATGGACCATGCCGCGGCGCGCCCCCCTGACAGAGCCTCCACCACCTTCTTCAAGCTAGGGCCACGGCGCCCAAGAACAGGGCCGCGACCCAACTTCGCACCAGCCATTTTTCTTCGTTTTTCCACTTCTAAAACCTTCCAAAAACCCATCTAAACATCTCCAAATCACCAAACCAAAGTTACCAAACTTCCCAATGGTCCTAACCCACCAAAACCCAAAGCTCAAACCAACCAAAAACTCAACAATTCACAAAGTCCAATTCTAAGCTTAAAAACTTAAGAAATTCAAAACTTAACTCAAAAACAAAGCACACCATTAAATTTATAACTAGTACTCACCTCAAACATGGTTTTGAATCCCCTTTAATGGCTGTGACAAGTTCCCTAGCTTCCCCCTTTGATCTCCAAGCTTAACTCCTCAAGGTGGCTCTCAAAATTCAAAAAAAAGGATGAAGGAAAGTTTGTACGGGAGAGAAAGGAAGTAAGGATGAGGTTGGGCTCTGTTTTGCTCTGTTTCTACAACCTACTAAACCTCATGTATATCCAAGCCAAATGACCTAAATGCCCCTAGGTCATTTAAAGGCTTCCAAGCACTCGCAAGGGGAAAATCGTCCTTTTCAACCTATACCGTTAATCATAATTAACGCTCTCCAATTCCCGCTAATCTCAACATTCCCAAATACCAATAAATCATATCCCATTACCCTTTAATTCCCGGTAATGCTTTAATCATTAATATCACCCCGAGCCCCGAACTTAAGCCCGTTATGACTAAACCGAACACTTACATCTCATGATCGTCTCATGTCGAAAAGCTCAAACCAACCCACATACAATGTGGTAATATTATATTTAATCTCAACCATGCACCCAAAGTATACAATTACGCCCACAGTGGCCAAATTACCAAAATTCCCTTGCATTTAAAATATAAGCCCATAAGCATGCATTCATCATCATAAAATAATATAATTCGTATAAACATGCATATAATCATTAAATATCATAATAAATCAATTATGGCCCTCCCGGCCTCCTAATCAAGGTCCTAAACCTTATTAGGAAATTCGGGGCATTACAACTATCCCCTCCATACAGAAATTTCGTCCTCGAAATTTATCTGAACAGCCCGAAACAAGAATTCCGCACAACCGATTCCTATTTTCCAGGTCATTCTCTCGACCTCACTGTGTCTGCAACATACCTTAAATCAAGGTATACTTTGTTCCTCATAACCTCACAACTCAACTCATGAGTTCTTTCAACCCATGTCCACTGCATGGAAATGCACAAAACAATGTACAACCACCAGAACCAAAACTATGGTCCAACAAAAGATAGTTTGACCAGTCCTATCCAGGACTCAAACTGTCATACCAATCTAGGCTCAACTTGCCTTTACTCATCACCCCCTTACCACGGTGATTCTTTAGGAAGATACAACTTCCTATCTAAAACTCCATGTTCCTGCTTTTCAATTTAGTATCACTTTCCATTTATTCCGAGAAATGAGCATTCCTGCTCCAACCTCTAATAACCTCTATGGTCCTCTGAACCATCTCATGATCCAGATGTAACATCTCACCCATCACATTCCAATGTACAGGTGATGAACATGTTCTACATACCTTATCTCATAAGGTATCCTTTCAACACTAAACAGTTCTCCCTCTGGTTATGTTCAGCCCGAGAACAATGATCTGTACAAAATTCGATCTATATATCCATCGCCTTTTCTCACCCTTCCATAACCTGGAAGTAACGTTAGAGTCTTCATCTGATAAGATAGACCTTGAGTTCACGAAGGCTCTCTATTCTTCTTACAAGAAGATTCAAATATAGATCAGCTGTACTATTCACTTGTCCTTACTAATACACTAAACTCACTTGGACTACCAGTCCACAATAACTTAATGCCAAATCATTTCGGTCCAACAACCTATGAATCCCACCGCGAAATCCATCGCGATGCTCACTCATTCCCCACTATGAAATGCCCAAAGGCTGTAATGGCCTTGCTGTTTCCTGATACACTGTCTCGACCTGCTAACAGGTAAGAGCTTTACACATACCTCGATATACGCCTCTTCGTCTCAGGCTATCACTATAAAATTTCCATATCATGTAACCCTTTCACAATGCCCGAATGAAATGAATTAAAGAATAGCATGAGATTCATCCAGAATCTCTCGGTTAATCTCAATGTCCATCGAATCCCAAGTCCGATCTCTATACCATCATAAATTCACGTCTGTCATTATACAACCTTTAGCTAATCCAGCTAAAGCTTCAATTCAACCTTGCACGTCTGTGGCTTACTTAACCATCTTTCCTTTTTATCTTTCTTAAGATAATAATCTCAAACAATAAACTGGCCACTCGGCCCACCAGAAACTTTACCCATCCTGGTCTGATTCTTTAATCAACATGTTGCATAGGCAATCACTTTTCCTCTGTCACTAGGATGTCATAACAATCCCCCAACTGATCCTGGTCTATGAAGACCCAGCACTTTCTTCCCAAGGCACCTATAATCTCTTTACTATTCATGGACACTCCTGTCCCCAAGGCACTTTTCACTCTTGGCAATTCTCCACATAGAAAACACCACTATACCATCGTCCAAGACGATCATAAATCCCATTCAAATCTACCCTTGAATGCGCTATACATCTTATTCACAAACACTTAGCATCAAACAATTCTCAAGATATGCTCAGCACTCGCAGTGCTCCAATCCGATATCAACACAACCCTTTACTTGATTTTCTCACTCTGATCTCTAACTGGTCTTAACCAGATCCAAGATCCACCTTAAAAGATTCCATCTTACTCAGCAACTAACTCTTTAATTCTTACGACCCCCTCTGAGCCACTCAAAACTGTATTTACATCTGATTCCCTTTCTGGCACTAAATCAAACACCATTCTAATCTTCTTTTAATAAAAAGAAGGCCTGACAGACCACTCGAGAACACATTCAGAACCCACAGACTAGGCCAGTCTGTCCCGATCTCACTAACACAATAAAGGTGGTATCCACCACACTGGCTAAGAGTTCCATGCACCTCCTTGCACAAACTCCAGCCCTCATATCCAATATTATAAACATATCAGATCCACGCACAATGCCGAATGTCACAAGACTTTCCGCTCGCAAGCTCAAGAATTACTACACTTTCTTTGCCATTCAAAACTATTCTTTAGTTACCCAACCAATCCAAACCCTGGATCAAACTAAAGCCTGTCATGACCAGCTTTATCAGAATTCCTGACGAGTCCTTGCCATAACTCAGCTTATCTCTTAGGTTGCCAATACCGTACTACTTTTCCCATCACAACATAACCATGCGATCAATATACACCATCCATATACCCTTATCTATATACATACCAACAAAAGAATAACATGGCGCCAAAGCCAAACAGCATAATTCACAATTCAGAACTAGAAAACTGACCTGTCATCCCCGAGGAGCTAGTCTCGGTCTCAGATTCTGATTGCCCTGGGATAAACACTCGAGTTGGAATGGAGCTGTTTTTCCCCCTTAGCTCACGCTCTGCCTCTTGGCTTGGGCAATCCCTCTGGAAATGTCCAACCACGCCACAAGAAAAGCATGACCTCGCTCGACATTCTCCCACATGACGCCTCCTACACCGTGCACATATGGGACGACTTTTCCAGCTTTCTTTCTTACTTGTTCCATTAAGTGGAGGTACCACTATCTGGGCTCTATGCTCTCCAGCACTTTGCTGCCCAACTACTATTCTCTCAATAGCAAGAGCCTTCTCTACCACCTAAGCATAGGTAGAGACTTCATTCACTGGGGCAACTCTAATGCCCTGAGCTATTCCAGGATTCAACCCCTGAATAAATCTTTCTTTCCGAGCTATATCTGTGGGTACCATGTCTAAGGCAAACTTGGCCAACCCATCAAATTCAGTAACATACTCGATCACTGATGTATTGCCCTGAACAAGATTCAGAAACTCATTCATCTTGACAGTCTTAGCTGCGTCACAGTAATACTTCTCATTAAACAGCTGCCTAAACTCTTTCTAGTCCATCACAGCTGTGTCTCGTGTCTGGGATACTACCTCCCACCATGTCCGGGCATCATCCCGCAGTACACATGTAGCACAGATCACCCTATCATGACCTACCAGTCCCATACTATCAAGAATGGAGCTGATCATACCCACCCATTGCTCATCTCTGAATGGATCTAGGCCTCCCTCAAAGATTGGAGGATAAAACTTCAGGAATCTTCCACAGAGAAATTCCCATCTGTTCTCAACCCTAGGCTGAGCTGAAACTGATGCCACCCCTGGCATAGCAAAGGAAGGGGTACTACCCAACAGACTCCGCTGTTGCTTCAGATACCTGATCTCTTCCTCATGCCTCTGCAATCTTAATTGCAAATCTGTAAGCATCTGCTGAATATTCAAAGATGCAGACGAAGAACTGATACCCCGGCTGTAACTCCCAGCCCTTGTATAACTATCACCAGGCCTCATAATCTGCCTCAAATTTAAACCTGCTGATTCAATCTGCAGTCAATAACTTGACCCATTAGTCACAATAACCATATCAAGGGCTTTTCCCATGGGATAAATCTTACCACACCACAATCATAAACCACTTGCAGTGCTGCAAACATGCCCATGGCATTCATACATACTCATAACCCCTGCTCTTCCAATACTCAACCATGCCTCAAACCTCAACATGCAAATAACACAATTATATATTCATGGAGCAGGCAATCATATGATCACAGTCATATAAATATTCATGGAGCATATAATCGCATAGTCAAGAGCCAGGCTCTATCAGAATCTCATGCTCCCTAATACAATGTGCAGGTAAATCATTCACATTTATTCAAACAGCTATACACATAGCTACAAAAATAGTTACCATTCCCTGAGTGAAGCAATCTTCAGTGATGAGTGTACATGCCCAGCTTGTCTTCAGGAACCATAAACCTTGGCTCGCTCTGATACCAAGTTGAAACGCCCCAACTCCTGGGACCGTTACGGTGTGCCTTGTAAACAGTGCTAAACTCGCTAACCGAGTCATTTGGCCAAATCGTGCAACTAAGTATGATTAGGGGTTTAGGGTTTAAAAATTTGGTTAGGATGTAACGTTTCACTAGAACGTTTAATACATATATTGGGATCCCGAAAATATAAATTTCAGAGTTTATTACAGAAAATATTTACAACAGGCCGTTCTAAGCGGCAAAGCAGGGTTCAACCCTAGTTCCACTTTAAACCTCGGCCGTGGCGGTCGAGCAGCTGCATATGTACACGACATCACCTAAGCTCTCCAACTCAAGGATGGTCCAGCTTCCTCTTGCCTTTACCTGCACCACATAGCACCCGTGAGCCGAAGCCCAGCAAGAAAACATAACACTATACATAAGCTTTATTAAATGATTATCGTTATAATCAAACGGAGCATAAAGCTTCCAAACCAATGAGTAAACATCACATAATCCAAGAGGGAGAGTGGCTGTTAAGTAAGCCACTAGCCTCCAAGCTCTCTTTTCAGCGGGAGAGTGGCGGTTAAGTAAGCCACTAGCCTCCAAGCTCTGTTTTCTAGCAAGAGAGTGGCTGATAGGTAAGCCACTAGCCTTCAAGCTCTGTTTGTTCATCGACCCTCAGGGTCGGTCAGGCATTAATGCTCCTTGAGTCATTCAATGCTAGTAATCGATTAGATCTAATCTCCGTTGGCTTGCGTGAACCACGCTAAGACCATTCTGACTAATCAGTCAGCGCTATGTGACTAGTTTCCAGTATCACTGCCGAACTTGACTAATCAGTCACAGCTTCACAGCTGGTACTAACACCTTTGTCAATTCTGGGTGACCAGTGTCCAGAATCACTGCCGAACTTGACTATACAGTCACAGGTTCACAGCTGATACTAACACCTTTGCCAATTCTGTCTGAAGATTCAGTGCAACGTGACCAGTGCCCAGTACCACTGCCGAACCTGACTAGTGAGTCACGACTTCACAGTTGATACTAGCACCTTTGCCAAATCTGACTAATTAGTCAATGCCATGCACAAGTAAGCAATGCTATCAATATGTATCATATGCCAATTATCCAAGAATAGGGCATTTAGCATGCTTACTAAACAGTTGCTAGCATAATCATGGTCATGCACAAACTCAGAGACTCAAGCTCTGGCCAATCTCATATTCATCATTCATGGCATGCCCTAATCACATGTTTCTCGTGCATCACATGCATCACACTTAATCACCCAGCATGCCTCATTAATAATCATATGCAAATGGGCAAGATCGCCAAGCATTCATTATGCTATCAATGTTTACATTTAAACATCCAACATGCATCAATCATAGCCATGCATGTCACATACGGGGTGCAGTTTTCTTACCTCGGGTTCGAGCGAGAACGATTAAAAGAACGACCATTGAGAACGATCAACTTCTAGTCCATTAGCGGTCACCTAGTCATAACCAAATATATAACCTCATCAAAATGAGTAATTAAATACTTCCAAACCCAACCCAAGCCTCCGAAAAATCAAATCCCACTCAACTAGGTAGTGGGATCGATCCTAGGCCCTTAGAGTTAAGTTCCCATCACAAAACCACCATTTAGTATTTTTTTCCCTTAAGGGTCGCGGCCCTACATGGACCATGCCGCGACACGCCCCCCTGACAGAGCCTCCACCACCTTCTTCAAGCTAGGGCCGCGGCGCCCAAGAACAGGGCCGCGACCCAACTTCGCACCAGCCATTTTTCTTCGTTTTTCCACTTCTAAAACCTTCCAAAAACCCATCTAAACATCTCCAAATCACCAAACCAAAGTTACCAAACTTCCCAATGGTCCTAACCCACCAAAACCCAAAGCTCAAACCCACCAAAAACTCAACAATTCACAAAGTCCAATTCTAAGCTTAAAAACTTAAGAAATTCAAAACATAACTCAAAAACAGAGCACACCATTAAATTTATAACTAGAACTCACCTCAAACACGGTTTTGAATCCCCTTTAATGGCTGTGACAAGTTCCCTAGCTTCCCCCTTTGATCTCCAAGCTTAACTCCTCAAGGTGGCTCCCAAAATTCAAAGAAAAGGATGAAGGAAAGTTTGTACGGGAGAGAAAGGAAGTAAGGATGAGGTTGGGCTCTGTTTTGCTCTGTTTCTACAGCCTACTAAACCTCATGTATATCCAAGCCAAATGACCTAAATGCCCCTAGGTCATTTAAAGGCTTCCAAGCACTCCCAAGGGTAAAATCGTCCTTTTCAACCTATACCGTTAATCATAATTAACGCTCTCCAATTCCCGCTAATCTCAACATTCCCAAATACCAATAAGTCATATCCCATTACCCTTTAATTCCCGGTAATGCTCTAATCATTAATATCACCCCGAGACTCACCCCGAGCCCCGAACTTAAGCCCGTTATGACTAAACCGAACACTTACATCTCATGATCGTCTCATGTCGAAAAGCTCGAACCAACCCACATACAATGTGGTAAAATTATATTTAATCTCAACCATGCACCCAAAGTATACAATTACGCCCACAGTGGCCAAATTACCAAAATGCCCTTGCATTTAAAATATAAGCCCATAAGCATGCATTCATCATCATAAAATAATATAATTCATATAATCATTAAATATCATAATAAATCAATTATGGCCCTCCCGGCCTCCTAATCAAGGTCCTAAACCTTATTAGGAAATTCGGGGCATTACAACCGTCCACAAATCGCCTATAGTAGTTGGCTAGGCCCAAGAAGGAGTGGAGTTCTTTCACATTTGTGGGGGCCTTCCATTCCTGGATTGCCCTCACCTTCTCCAGATCCATACGAATATGGCCACGTTCCACCACGTGGCCTAAGAACTTGATGCTCTCCTGTGCAAACGAGCATTTCTCTCGCTTCACATATAGTTGGTTCTCTCTCAACTTCTGAAACACTTGAGCCAAGTGTTCTTGATGCTCTTCGATCGTGGCGCTATAAACCACGATATCATCCAAGTACACCACCACGAACTTATCTAGATACTCGTGGAATACTTGGTTCATTAGTGTACAGAAGGTAGCAGGTGCATTTGTCAACCCAAACGGCATTACTCGAAACTCAAATGCTCCGTATCGAGTAACACATGTAGTCTTTGGTTCATCCCCATCTGCAATCCTCACCTGATAGTAGCCCGATCTCAAGTCCAACTTTGTGAAGTATTTGGCTCCACTTAGCTGGTCGAACAAATCAGCGATCAAAGGGATGGGGTAGGTGTTGCGAACTGTCACCTTATTGAGAGCCCTATAGTCGATGCACAGTCTCAAGCTCCCATCGTGCTTCTTCTGGAATAGCACCGGTGCGCCATATGGCGCCTTTGATGGTCTGATGAAGCCTGCCTCCAATAGCTCTTTTAAATGCTTCCTCAATTCTTCTAGCTCAGGGGGTGCCATTCTGTATGGCGCTTTTGTTGGAGGTTTCGCTCCGGGCACCAGCTCTATCTGGTGATCAATCCCCCTCTTTGGTGGCAAGGCTTTGGGGAGTTTATTTGGCATCACATCCCCATACACCTTTAAGACCCTCGTAATTTCTAGTGGAACAATTTCTTCCACTACTTCTTCGAACACAGTGGGTACAGCTACATAAGTGGGCTCCTGCTTCCTCACACCCTTCTTGAACTGTAAAGCTGAGAGAAGCTTCACACCAGGGGGTGGTTTCACCTTTGCAGGTACCATTGAAGGAGTCTCTCCCATTATGAGTAAGCTTCCAGTGGCAGGAATTGGAATGGCACCTTTCTCGGTTAGAAAGTCTATTCCCAAAACCACATCGAAGTCGTCCATGTGGACGACCACCAAGTCAGTCTGCCCCTCCCACGTGTCGATTTTCACTTTTACCCCTTTAGCCACGCCAGTTGTGGCCAAGGCTTTGGAGTTGACCGCTTTCATGCGGCCTGCATCTTTCTCCGGCTTTAGTCCCAGTCGCTTTGCTTCGAGTTCAGAGATGAAGTTGTGAGTGGCGCCAGTATCAATCATCACGCTTTTGGCAGGCTTGCCATTGATAGCGGCATCCACGAACATTAGCCCTTTCCCCAGGGTCTTCTTCCCTTTCTCGCCATGCTTCATGAGAGCGATCAACAGGCAGACAGCGCCCATGTGCGCGTACTCTTCTTCTTCCTCTTCTCCTTCGCCTTGCTGTTCTTGGCCGATGAGGGCATTCAGCTTGCCCCGAAATTGGCAAACTGCCGACTTGTGTGGGCCTTTGCAAATCCAACAAGCTAGCGGCTTCTTCCCTGCAGCAGCATCTGTCCCACTGGACGAATTGGACTCAGCTGTCCTCTTCTCTCCCCCACTCTTACCCTACCAGGACTTCCCAGACTTCTTACTCCCGGCGCTACTCGAGCTGGCTGGAGGAGTAGCCCTTTTCGGCAGGCTGCTCTCCGAAGTGTAGTCTGTTAAGCGTTCGGCAGCAGCTTGAGCGGTGGCCAGATCAGACACCCGCTGTCTTTGAAGTTCTTGCTTAGCCCACGGTTTCAATCCCTCGAGGAAGCAGAAGAGCCTGTCCACTTCAGACATGTCTTTAATATCGAGCATCAGTCCTGAAAATCTCTTTACATATTCTCGGACTGTCCCGACTTGTTTAAGCTCTCGTAACTGGCGACGAGCTATGTAAGCTACATTTTCTGGCAGAAACTGCGTCTTTAATTCCCTCTTCAGGTCCACCCAAGATGTGATGGTACACCTGCCATTCTCTATGTCATCATACTTGGTCCTCCACCATACCTTGGCATCTCCCGACAAATACATGGTAGCCATGGCAACCTTTCCGTCTTCTGAATCGGCCCGCACGACTCTAAAATAATGTTCCATGTCAAAGAGGAAATTCTCCAAATCCTTTGCATCTCTAGCCCCATTATAGGGTCTCGGCTCGGCCATATTCCATACCTATCGGCCCTGTTGCAGGGGCATTCCCAACCGCTCTCATGGTCAGGTTTACCTTGGTAGACAGCTCAGCCATTTCTTCTCTGAGCACACCGACTGCCTCCCTGCAATCTTCCATCGTGTCATTTATTGAAACTTCTTGGTCCTTTAGCATGCGCTCCACCGCCGCGATGCGTTCCTCCCACCAAGGGGAAACAGAAGTACTTGTTGGAGTGTTTCTTTTCTCCAACGCGATAATTCTGGATAGAAGAACATCATTCTCCTTCTCCAACGCAGCTATGCGATTGTTTACATCAGACGATCCCGAGTCCTGACTTGCAGAGGAAAGATCCCTGACCCTCTCGTCCAGGCCATCTAGTTCCCCTACTCGCTTCTCAAGAGCTTCGATCCTCAGAGTGTTGCTCACCATAGTGTGTCTTTTGCCAAGCGCTTTCTAACTTGGCTCTGATACCAACTGTGACGGGCCGGCTATTTGGGTACTCCAACTAGACGGAACGTGCGGCACTTGCAGACTCTTCAAGCTAGCAAGTCAGCCTACAACATACACCTACAGGCAAACAAACTCATCGGTTTGACTATTAAGTCACAGCTTCACAGTTGATACTAGCACCTTTGCCAAATCTGACTAATGAGTCAGTACCATGCACAAGTGAGCAACATATGCCAAGCATTCTATATTCAATCCATGTACATGTTTACACAACCAACATGCCCCATGAATATCCATGCATGTCACACTTGGGGCGCAGTTTTCTTACCTTTGATTCGAGCTAGAGTGAACAAAAGAACGACCCTTGAGAACGGTTTAGCTTTTAGTCCTTTAGCGGTTACCTAATCATAACACAAATAAGGCACCATCAATAAACATGATAATCAAGGGTTCTCAAACCATTATCTAGCCTCCAAGAGATCAATCCAAACTAATCCAAGTAGTAAGGACACTCCCAAGGCCCAAAACTAGGTTCCCGGGATCAAAACGAGCAAACGGGGCGAAAACAGGGCAAGGGCTACGGCCCTAGCACCTTGGGTCGCGGCCCCCAGGGTTCTCTGAGGCAAGGGCCGCGGCGCCCAGCAAACACAAGTTCTCCACCTGCTTCTTCAAGGCAGGGCCGCGGCGCCCCAAGAACAGGGTCGCGGCCCTTCACCCTGGACCATTCCCAACCGCGTTTTTAACACTCCAAAACCTCCAAAATCATACCAAAACATTCCCCAATCATCAACACAAAGTTCCCAAGCTTCCCCATGCATCAAAACCGTCAAAACCCAAGGTTTAAACGAATTAGAAACTCAACAATTCATAAAATCAATTCAAAGCTTAGAAACTCGGAAAAACTCAAAACTTAAACTTCGATTACCTTCAATTGGGTTGTTTTCCATCGAATCCTTCGGTTAAGAAGCTTCTAATCTTTCCTAGGATCGCTATGCCTCGATCCTCACTTGATTCTGACTCCTAGAACTCAAGATTTCGTCAAATAGGCTTAAACGGTAAAACGGACTTTGAAAAGGGAGAACAGGAAGTTTTCTTATCGTACGTTCTACCTGTCAGCTACTTCAAGCTTAAGTAACCTCAAATAAAACCTAATGCTCGGGGTCCCGAAAACACCCCCGGGGACATTATAGTCAAAACCTCCAGAATTTCACCCTGATCTTAAATATCCCCAATTTATCATCAAATGAACATTTCTATTACCCCAGAATTGACCCCGTTATGACAAAACCGCTAATCCACTAAAAATGACCGTCTCATGCTGAATAGCTCGAATAGATCTCCATAATAATGGAATCTCATTCACAAATCACATAATGCACCCAAATACACAAATTACCCTCAACGGGCCAAATTATCATCACACCCCTGTAATTAAGAATATGGACTCACATGCATGCATTTCACATCATATTATAATATAATCAGCATATACATGCATTTTATCAATTAATAACACAATTAAGCAAGTATGGCCCTCCCGGCCTACTAATCACACCGTTAAACGCATCGGAGAATTCGGGGCATTACATTGGAGGACATGCTAAGAGCGTGTATATTGGACTTTGAAGGGTTCTGGAATGAATATTTGCCTCTAAGAGAATTTTCCTATGAAGACAGCTACCAGTCGACTATTGGAGTGGCACCTTATGAGATGTTGTATGGTAGGAAGTGCAGATCGCCCATTCACTGGGATGAGATGGGTGAGAGAAAATATTTGGGTCCTGAGGCAGTACATAGAACCACTTAGGCTATTGAAAAGATTAGAGCTTGGATGCTTGCTTCTCAAAATAGACAAGAAAGTTATGTTAATCTGAAATGCGGGAACGTGGAGTTCCAAGTGGGAGATTATGTCTTCCTTAGAGTTTCACCATGAAAATGGGTGAAGAAATTTAGGAAGAAGGGGCAAGTTGAGCCCTAGATATGTAGGACCATTTGAGATATGGAAAGGATCCTTCAGGTGACCTATAGATGGGCCTTATCTTCGGCACTGTCGACCGTACATGATGTATTTCATATTTTGACATGTTGAGGAAATATGTATCAGACATGAATCATACGGGTTTAAAAGGATCTGGAGCTTCAAACAAATCTCTCTTATGAGGAACAACCACTCTAGATGCTAGATAGAAAGAGCAAGGTTCTGAGGAACAAAAAAACTATACCTTTGGTTAAGGTATTGTAGAGGGACGAGCAGGTCGAGGGAGTGACCTGGGAACTATAATCAGATATGCGAGATCAGTATCCTGAGATGTTCAGGTAAAATGTTGAGGACAAAATTCCTATAAGGAGGGGATAGTTATAAAGTCTCAAATTACCTAATAAGGCTTAGGTCCTTGATTAGCAGGAAAGTCACAATGGGACTCAATACCCGACTCAGGGCGAGTCAAGGGGTATTTTGGGTAACTAGTGAGTTACCAGGTTATCAGGTAATGAGAATAGATAATTGAGGATATATTTAGAGTTAGTGAGTTTAGGAATTGAAGGCCTAAACTTGGGATTGGGTTAGCTACAGCTAGGGGGACTTAATCACATCTGAGGTAATCTTTAGACTCTATTTTCCACTGAATTTTTGTGTTTGTTTGACTGTTCTTGAGTCTAGTGGCTCAAGGTAGTGAACTTGAGTTTTGGGTGGAGTTTAGAGTGTGTTGAGCTAGGGTTTTATTGCTGGCATTATGTTAAATTTCTTATGGGGATTGAGTTATGGTTCTAGGATAATTTGGGGTTGTTTGTGGTTGAGTTTGGCTGAAGTAAAACTAGAGAATTTTGGGTTTGTAGGGCTGAGTTGCGGCCGCCACGACCCTCTTTAAACGAGAGGCCAGGGGAGGTTTCTGATGCGAGGTCACATCGCGGTGCCTGTTAGGCTGCACAACGGTGCGTGTTTAGTGAAAAGGGAGGTTGGGGCCTTTGACTTGGGTGGGTCGCAGCCCACATGTTTGGGGCCACGATGCTTAGGGATTTTAGGCCTTGGGGAGGTTTTTGAGTGCGGGAACTAAAGCTTTAGGGCTCGGGATCGATCCTACTACCTGGTTTAGTAGAATTCAATGTCATGTAGGCTAAGACTCAGCCTAGAAGCCTTTAATTACTCGTTTAGACATGATTCTATACTTGGTTGTGACTAGGTTATCGCTAGGGGCTTGGAACTGGGATCATGCACGAGGGTCGTTATTTATACGATTTGCACTCAGACCTGAGGTGATAAAACTGCACCTGGTCTGCGTTTAGGGCTCGGCCCGAATATAGTGTAGAATTAATGTTATGTTGAGAATATTTTATTAAACATACTGAATGTGCTGTGTTTATCTATGTTATGTAATAAATGTTGATCTATATATCTGATTGGAAAAGCTCAGCATATAAGTTGAAGTTTTATCTATGTTATCTAATGAAGGGCTTCCCTTAATATTCAAGGGTATAGTTGGTTTAAAGACTAGACTTATCAATCGAGGGATTAAGACTTGACTTATCAGTCGATGGTTAAGACTCGACTTATCAGTCAAAGGTTAACGACTCGACTTATTAGTCCAACGTTAAAGACTTGACTTATCATTCGAAGGTTAAAGATTTGACTTATCAGTCAAAGGTTAAAAGACTCAACTTATTAGTTGAAGGCTACAGACTTATCAGTCAAGGGTTAAGGACTTGACCTATCAGTCAAGGGTTAAGGACTTGACTTATTAGTCAAGGGTTAAGGGCTTGACTTATCAGTCAAAGATTTTAGACTTGACTTATCAGTCGAAGGTTAAAAGAGTCGACTTATTAGTTGAAGACCACAGACTTGACTTATCAGTCAAGAGTTAAAAGACCCAACTTATCAGTCAAACTTTAATGGACTCGACTTATCAGTCGAAGGTTAAGGGACTCGGCCTATAAGTCGAGGGTTTACTAGCTCGACTCAGGAGTCAAGGGTGGTAGTAACATGCTAAATGTTGGTCAATAGGATTAAGCCAACCCGGAAGCTAGATATACGCTTAAATGCCTCTATGGTCATCTAGGATGTTAAGCATCAGACCCGCTTGGCCAGCTCTAAGGCTGGTTATATGAGAGATGGGCAATAGGCCCTAGTGTGACTCTATAGTCACTCATTTGGGTTAATTGCATGCATGAATAGGGTTATTACTGCTGGCATGCTAGTTTTGAATCTGCAATCTGATAAGTATTGCTTATAAGCATGTTTATGTTTTCTTGCTAAGCCTTGGCTCACCAGTGCTAAATTGTGCAGGTAAAGGAACAAAATAGTTGGACTAGCAATGAGTTGGAGAGCTTCAGGGGAAGAGTGTACATATGCGACCTACATGTCCATCACGGCTGAGGCAATCAGTTGGAACTAGGGCTGGACCCTAATTTTGCTGCCTAGGTCGGCTTTGTATTCACTTTTGGGATTTTGTAATCATTTTAAACTGTGATGGGATCTCATGTATGAAATTTAAAACACTTTTAATAAAATAGTTGAATTTTGACTAAAATTTTTAGTATCTAAACCTGTGGTTAGTTCTTATTACATGATTTAAACTCAAATGACTCGTTTAGCGAGTTAAGGACTATTTAAACTACAAAGTGTTATGGTCCTGGATTAGGAGGACGCTACAACTTGGTATGAGAGTTGTTTAGGTTTATGTGTTCCTAAAGATTGGCTGAGCATGTACACAAGCCGCTGAAGATAAGCTTGACTTAGGTTTTGGTAACTATTCATGTTAATTCATGTTACCTGCTTAATTGACATATAAATGTCTTATCTACATACTTGTTTAGGGAGCATGAGTTTATCTTATAGGGTCTATCCCTTGACTGTTAAATATATGAGAAGAATTTGCTTATTAGCACCCTGATTAAGCATGAATATAAATTGACTTGCTTATTAGCATGATTGTTGTATGTGAAAGCTATTTAACTACTTATTAGCGCTATGATTGATTATAAATGCTACAAAAATGCTTATTAGCGTTGTTGATTGTTGTTAATTGCATATAGGCCAGCAAATGCTTATTAGCATTGTTAATAATGGCATGGATGACGTGCTTAGTAGCATTGCTATATATGTATAAATGCTTATTGGTGTTGCTATTTGCGGTTGAATATCAAGAAGTGCTTATTAGTAACATATTTGAATATATTATGTGTCAGCAAGCTTGTTAACAATGCATATGTTTGTTTGTTCGGTCTTGGACCGTTAGGCGACAAGAGGTATAGTTTTCACTAACCTAACAGCCAAATTGATCACTGTAAAGTGAGCTAGTGTTAGTATGTTTCCTTGAAGGTCAAAGAGGTTGGCTAGCCAAGAAATACAGGCCAGGCCCCACTGCCAGCTCCAGAGACTTGGCAGCAGTTGCTTGCTGATATACAAGCCATGTTGTAGAGGTAGGAGGATGAGATTCGCCTCTTGAGGCACCAGCAAGTTCCAGCAGCAAACGTTGCATTGATTGTGCTACTTGATGTGGCACCAGTATCACAGCAACAACCAGGGGCTGAGAATATATGGGAACCCCTGTATGAGAGGTTTAGGAAACAACACCCTCCAATTTTTTAGGGTAGCTCAGACCCACTGAAGGGTGAACAATGGATGGCTATGATAACCAC
Source organism: Humulus lupulus (assembly GCF_963169125.1). Lineage (NCBI taxonomy): Eukaryota > Viridiplantae > Streptophyta > Magnoliopsida > Rosales > Cannabaceae > Humulus > Humulus lupulus. The sequence goes on along the minus strand of NC_084800.1, from coordinate 150,019,078 downwards.
CATTCTATAATTCATGAGGGTAGGTGGTAACGAGAGAGTGGCTTGCGCCACTTATATGTTTTGGGAGGATGTCTGAATATGGTGGGAGGTCATATCCCAGACCAGGGCAATAAACACTATGGAATGGGAATAATTCAGAACACTGTTCAACGAGAAATACTACAATGACACAGTCAAAGCTGCGAAGGCTGAAGAGTTCAGCAATTTACTTCAGGGTAACATGATAGTGACTGATTATGCTTTGAAGTTTGACAGATTGGCAAAGTTTTCTGATGATCTAGTTCCCACTGATGGGACTAGAAGGGAGAGGTTTCTTCAGGGTTATAGTCTATGATAGCCTGGGATGTTCACATCACTACTGTGCCAGGAGTAACTACTTACGCACAGGTTCTTGGGAAGGCACTCACAGTTAAGAGCGCAGAGAATGAGTTCTGATGCGAGAGTACGGCCAGAAGGGAATTTAGGAGGTTGGGACCTCCATTTTCAAGATTTTGTAGGGGCAGAGGCCTTAGTGACCAATAGGTTAATTAGGATCCATTATAAATGAAATGATTGATGATGCACATTATGGAACTGCAGTGGACCATGATAAGTTTGAGACACTCCTTAGTAACACTGAGAATCTAATTGTAACGACCCAATGTTCTAAGACTAGACTCGATGGAAAATGACAATGAAGTCCTAGTGGTCAACTCGACCCTTGCAGTCAAGTTTTGAAAAAGCAAGTCATTAAGGGTCTTGAAGAACTTTGATAAAGTGAAAAAAAAAATAATTATATTGCAAAAAAAGTTTGAAAATATAAACAAGTCTTAGATATCAGTAGTTTAAAATAAGACACGAGTTAAAATAATCTTTATAGAGAGTATTTGTCCATAGGGCCTTTTTGACCTAAACTATTAAATAAAACATAAAAGACATTGACTTGTAACTTAACGGAAGACTTGAGGAAACCCTATCAACCCTACAGGTCAGTTGAATCATAGTATCATACTTTAGACAGAATCCCCTCCAGCTGTCAGCACGATTTCTTAAGCCTTTCCCTTACCTAAACACACAGAGTAACTGATGAGCGAAAACACCCAGTAAGGAAGCTAAGTACATACTAGAGAACACAAGCCTCGAATTTATAGCATAAACATAATGCAATGTAATCTTTAAATTAACTAGCAATACAGCTTAGCCATTCATAAGTCAAGTATTGCATCATAAATAACATTCGTTCATCATAAACAATTTCTTGGCTATCAGGTTTAACATAGAGGTCATGAACCTCCCAGCCTCAGCGTCTCAGATAATACTTGCCTCCCGCACCAAAGAGCATACTCCGCTAATTTCATGATGATGGTACCTGCATTGTAGTTAGTCCCACTGTACAGCTGCATGGGGACCACATTTACAGAGTTCACATAGCAAACACAAAATCACACTTTTGCATTTACAACATTCCAACATAACTAATGCATTCAACCCTGAAAGATGGCTACAATTATGCATGTTTCTAGCCATATAATTAAAATATCCAGCAACAAATTTATTCTAGTGGCATTCATCGCATGCAAACATTCATAACAAATATTTCACAAAACTAAGTTACTCTTTATGTATATTTCCTTACCTCTTTTGTTTAGCTTTTTATGAAAAGTGCCCTGGTTAGTGTTTCTGGTCGCTTTTAGATCTTAAAAACATATTGGGAGAATATGACTTAGTTCATGACGTACTAATATCTTACAAAAAGCATAAGGATTTAAGAAAAAAAATCTTAAATTCCCGACTCCCGACCCAAACCCGAGCCCTCAGGGTAAAATGACCAAAATAGCCCCCTCGGAAACCGGAACATAACTTAGAAAATTATTTTTCCCACTAATAATTAAATCTTAATATATGTCTTAAATTTTGAGTTCTAACTCCAAGTATTTCTCTAAATTTGAATTCTTGAGCCAAAATCCCGAGCCCATAACCTGAGCCCTATGCTCTAAAGAATAATTTTTTAATCTTAAAATAATTTATAAACCTTTAAAATATTTTCCCGAACCTTATCTTGGCAAACTTGATCTTAAATTAAAATCCCAAGTCTAAACTTTAAGTCAAATTTCAAGAAAAAATTTCTCGAGCCTTTGGGTTACTAAACCCGACCCTTACGTTAAACTTACAAAGTCTCAGGACCATAAACCTTGTCTTTAGCAACGAGCGTACATGTTCGGTCAATCTTCAAGAACCATAAACCTTGGTAGCTTTGATACCAAGTTGTAACGCTCTACTAATCCTGAGTCGTTACCCTGTGCTTTAAAGTTGTGCTTAACTCGTTAAGCAAGTTGTTTAGACTCAAAAGTGTTATTTAAATAAGATAAAAGTCCAAGAAATAAAAAATTTGGATAAAAAGGTTTAACTTTCCATTATGATAGTATAAGAGTTTACATGGGATCCAAAAAAGCTTGTTTGAAAACATAATTACAATCACAATTTTACTAATAGTCAACCTAAGCGACAAAATTCAGACTTATACACTGAGTCCCTAAATATATATGTCGACCGTAGTGGCCGAGCAGGCCAAAAATGTATGTGTTGCACCAAATCCCTCCAGATCATCCATGCATTCATTTTGCCCTATCCTGCACCATACAACACATGTGGGCCAAGGTCCAACAAGAAAACTTATCAGGGCATAGCAACAATCACAATATGCATGCACACTAAATTTCCTAATCAAGAAAACATAAACATGTATATATCAACCATACCAATAACCAATAGACAATAAACATGCTCATTTTACCCAACGAATAGTTTACACGGCCTATGTCGAGTAAGGCGCATCACTGGGGTGCCAAGCTTCCAGCCCATGCCGAGAAAAGTGTGTTACCGGGGCACAAAACTTACGACCTATGTCGGGCGAGTGTGTACAACACCCCCTAGGTGGCCCTGCCATCACGACCTACACACTTCATGCTTATTGTCGATTCTGGCCCATGCCAATCAATCATAAACAATTTTTGATAAAAACATATGCAGTTATCTATGCAGGGAACCAAACCATCACACATATACATATATAATCAGGCCATGACCTTCCTTTATGTCCATATACTAGTTTTCTTACCTCAGGTCCTAAGCAAGAATCACGACAACCTCAAGTACGATCCCTTCCTCGAGCCCTGTGGAAATCCTAGTCACAACATTATAACATAGTCTTAGTTCATCAATAAACCATAACCCACTATAACCTTCTATGGACCTTCCTAGGCCCAAATATTCATTAAACATGTCCTAATAATTCGTAAGAACCTTAGGTCATGATTCCCTAGGGTTACACATTGAAACGCAATGAAAATGGATTAAAAATCAGGCTGGCAGCACAAACCGATTGATCGTTTGCCCCAAATCAGTCAACTAGTTTGCCATCTCCTAGTGGCTTCCTTGTAGCATGCCGGTCGACTAGTTTTCCTAGGCCGGTCACAAGTTTACATCAAAGACCAAGCCCTATGTTTTTTCAAAACTCAAACAAGAAAAAAAATTGATTCCAAACTGCACCAAACTTGAAATTAAGGCCCCAAAATAGTTATTCAACCTAATGTGTGCCTAATAAGAGTAATTAAACTTAAAAAAAACTCAGGTCCCAACTCAAACACCATAGAATTTACGTCAAAACTTCATTTTTCTTAAAACTCAAGAATTCATCCTAACTTCTGATTTCCAATCTAAATTTCCAGCTTAAATCCCTTAGAAAACATGTTTCTAATCCCCATACATCCATCCAAATAAACTACAACCCTCAGTTATGAAAATTAAACAAAAAATCCCAATAGAGCTTAAGAACCATCAAGAACAATAAAAAAAGCTTACCTCTGAGATAAATTTCAAAATCCCTAGGGAAACTATGGCTTTGTACAGATGTCAGTATTCCTTCCTTGGAGCTTAACTTCCTCCAAACACCAAGAACCAGCTCCATAGCTTCCTTAGTTCAAGCTCTAGTTCTCCCAAAGTTTTCAAGGAGTCCAGTGAAGAAAGAAGAAGGAAAGTAATGAAGAGGTGTGCACATGTAGGATTAAACCTATAGCAAAGGGTTTACCTCTTTCCCTAATTATGTGGTCAAATGACCAATTTTCCCCTCCCTTTAGTTCCCACTCTTTGATAACCCTAAGGGAATTATGGTCATTTGCTTAAAACTCCAATTTCACAACTAAATAATTAATTAATCAACTAACCCATAAAGTATAGTTATTCCACCAATAAACCCCAAAATATTTAAAATTCCTAGAATACCCCTTGGCTTGACCCAAGCCGGGCATTTAACCTCGTTGTGACTTTTCCGCTAGAACTATTTGAGAGGACCCACTTCTGTCGAATGTCACATATATATCCACATAATAATGTGGACTCAATGCATATATACATATAATTACAAATACACCACCAACGGGTCAAATTACGAAACATCCCCATTTTTAACTAAAGCAATTCTTTAAACACATTTAATGCACATAATAATGCATACTCAATTATATAATAATATAATCGACACCACCTTACGTTCCCTCCCGGCATGCTAATCAAAGTACTTTAATCTTATTAGGAGTTTTGGGACATTACAATCACCACCACCCTTGGTGGTGATTATATACTATAACCGCCAACCAAAGGTGCTTTCACCTCTTGGCCATTCACCAAAGCCCAAAGGGTTGTGTTTCCCTTGCTAGCCGACCCTATCATCACATACCCAAGCACCTTAGGGTGTTAACCAACCAGAACCATGGTGCCCTTACACAACACCGCCAGCCAACCGCCAATGTTGGTGATGGTAGTTTGGTAACCACCCACCAAAATGGTAGATGCCACATAGATCTCTTCCAAACATAGATCTAAACCTATAGTACCTTAAGAGACCATCTTAACATCTATTTTCCATCACTTTAAACCTCAAACTCACTTATGAACTTATCAAAAATAGCGTAGAATTTTTATACAAAACTAAACTTCAAAGCATCCATTAATTCAAAAAATGACCAAGTGAAAAATAGAAATTCTTATCCTTGTTGGTCGAGCCCTTGGAGAGTTTTCCCTTCCTCTCTTAGAGTTTCTAAGGTTCTACATATAGATAAAAAAAAACCCTAAGAACATATTAAACTCAAAATCAAAGAGAGGACAAGATCAAAACTAACCCTTAATTCTAAAGTTGTCTAGGCCAAAACTTGGTGGTTCTCTCCATTTTCTTACTTGAACTATTTCTACAACAATACATAGGTATCTAAGATAACCATCATAACCCAAAATCATCAATGAAAGGCAAAGAATTGGATCAAACACTTACCTTGTGTTGACCTCTTCTTGGTCGAAACCTATAGAGAGCCAAGTGCTTTCACTCTTTTCTCTCTTCCTTTCTTTCTTTCTTTCTTCTTTCTTTCTTTCCTCTGTAAATTTTGAAAATTCTCCCATCAACCCTTTAACTCCCATAACCACCCACTGACAATTGAAATTTGAAAATGGTAAAGGTTCCCTCTCTTACTATCCTTGGTCGAACCTATAGGGAGCTAGCATAAAACTATGTGCAAAAAATATATCAATGCCACCTCTTGCACCAATTTAGGGAACATTAATTCAATACTAAGTTCCCATTTAAAAAACATATGCTTATTATTTCCCATTGAATAGTAAATTATATAATAAAATGATTATATCCAAACTATAGCCTATAACCTCATAATGTGTGGTACCATTCGACACACACACACACACACAATTATAGTCTAAAAATAATTCTATGATTTTATGTGAGTCCAAACACACAAACTCATGTTCTAGGCTTCTCAAATAAATTCACATGTGAACCAATAAATTAATAAAATTTCTCTAGGGTCCTTATAGAATTTACTTAACACTTAACTATCTAGTAAAAGAAATATTTCACCACTCTTATATTTATTTTACACTTGAGTCCCAAACTTTAATATAAAGCGATCCTCTAACAATTCTTATAAATTAAAATATTATTTACCAAATATTATTTTAATTTCATTCAATCACATATTTCAAATAATTATTTAAAATAAAATAAAAAATTAAACTGTGTCATTACAAGCTTCCCACCAAATATATCAGGAAACTTCTAGCGCATGTCATCCTCCAGCTCCAAAGTAGCTTCCTCAAATGCGTTGTTGCTCCACATGACTTGAACTAGGGAAATCCTTTAAGTTCTCAACTCTTTGATTTCCCACTCCAGTATCCTCACTGGCTTGACTTCATAACTCATGTCTTGTTGTAGCTCTAGTGGTTCATAACTAAGAACATGGGACCGATCCAATACATACTTCTTGATTATTGAGATGTGGAAAATATTATGAGTACTGGCCAATGCAGGAGGTAGGACTAAGAGGTAAGAAACTGATCCTATTATCTCGAGAATCTCAAACTAACCAAACATCTTGACACCTTTAGTGGTTGAAATCGTCAAGAACACTTTGTCTCCCACACTCGATGTCCTGTCTTTTGGCATTTGCATAGCTCTGTTGTCGACTCTAAGTCGGGAGCATATGCTTTCTTATCTTTTTGATGGATTTGGTGGCTTCTAATACCCATTCAAGCCCAAGCTAGTTTCCTTTCTTGTTATGATTGGTTAAATAGAAAATGAAATTGTTTAGGCACGAAGAGGTGCAAAAACCATAACGGTTTCACTAAAGTCAACATGCGAGAGTTAACTTTTCGTATAATCATTTATAAATCATCTTTTTAGGTCCAAAGTGTTTCTTTGGAGTGTATAATAGTACCCAAAAATTTTGGAGGCATATGGAGATGTTTTGTGACAAGTTATGGGGAATCAAATTAGAGGGACATGCATTGCATCACCTGTGCGAGATGATACATTGCCAGTCCAATAAAACACTATACAGGAAACACATTGCCTAGGTGTAGACAACGCGTCCCCTGAGCCATCCATATAGTGATGTATTTTTTGCTCTAAAATTTATAACAAGTTCTTGAATCTCATTGGTTGAGCCTAAAGAGGGTTCCTATACTCTTTAAAGTTATCACTCGAGTCTTTGGTTAATTGATCACTTACATCTCTCTCTCTCTCTCTCTCTATCTTTAGCTCTCAAGATTACTAGTTCTCCCCAAGATTTTCATCAAGAAAGCTTGACTTGTATGAAGATTGAAGACTTGTGAATCCCAATCTCATTCCAAACTAGTTGTAACGACCCAAAATCGCTAATAAGGCTTAAGGGCCATGATTAGTGTGCCAGGAGGGCATTAATGGAATAATTGTGATTTAAATGAGTAATTATATGTTTAGTAATGTTTATATGATAATTGATGATGTTATCTGGTAATGTGATATGTATATATATGTGATAAATGTGAGAACTACATTATTATGTGGTAGGTTTGTAGGGCACGACTCAAGATGATCCTAGGGTCAGATAGCGGGGGGAAAAGTCACAACGGGGCTTAAGATGTGACTTTGGACAAGTCAGGGGTATTTTAGGTATCGGGTAGTGAATTGGACTATCAGATCATGAAAATAAATAGATGGAGATATATTTGAGGTTAGGATGTCTAGGCGGGAATATTGGGGGATTTTTCCATTTTGGCCTTGGGGACGGTTCCGGCACCCCAAGCCTCGGGATTAACTTAACGAGTAAGATAGACATAAGGAAGCCTTTAGAAAATATAAACCGACTTTATTTTCTCAGCCTTACCTCTCTATTCTCTCTCAAGGAAAACAAGGGGAAGAAACACAAAAACTTAAAGAGAATTTGCTAGAATTCAGCTGGAGTTTGGAGGATTGAAGGGGGGTGATTTGGAGGCTTAGCTCAGGAGTAAATCAAGAACCTAAAACAGGGTTAAGGTAAGCTTTTAATCTTCTTCTCTATGTTAGAATTCTGGGTTTTGGTTAAGTGTTGAAGCAAACATGGTTTTGATGTCTTAAGGCAGAATTGAGGAGGAAACTTGGAGACTTAGCTTGGCTTTTGTTTGGTGAAGTGGTTCATCAGAAGAGGTAAGTTTCAACTCATGGTTTAGAAGTTTTAAATTGGATTTGAATGGCTGGTTTGAGTGTTTATAGCTCTTGAGTTTCAGAAATTTAAAAGAGAAGATTAGTGTGTGTTAGGCTGTGTTTTCTGTGGAATTATGTTGTTTAAGTCATTCTAAAGGAGTTGGGATTAATTGTTTGTGAGTTGGGGAGCTTTGGGATGGTTTAAGGTGAGGTTTCAAGCTTATAAATGATGGGTTTTCTTGGCATGAAGAGGAGGGCCGCGGCTCTGTTCTAGAGTGCTGCGGCCCTAGGATGAAAAGGGCCAAGGAGGCTCAGCCATGGGAGGGTGCCGCGGCGCGTGTTTTGTTCAGCATGGGCTTGGTTCTGTTTTGAGGCTAGGGCCATAGCTAAGCTTCAAGGGCTGCAGCCCTTGGTTGCACACATGAGTTTTTGAGGGTTTTAGGCACGGGGAAATGGTCTAGTATGCTCGGGATTGGTTTCACCACGCTTGGTGGAATTTGGATTCCCGGGAGTTAGTTTTGTAACTGGAAACCTATATCTGAGTATTAATGGAACCCTATACTTTGGTTGTGACTAGGTAATAAAGGCTTACGCTCAGGAACGGATCATGCTTGAGGGGCGTTGCTCGTAATTCAATAACTGTACAGACTAAAGGTAAGAAAACTGCACCTGGTTGAATATATGTGACGGGACTAAGGGCTTCCTATTGTAAATGCTTGAAAAGATGGTATTATGCCATGCAAGCCATTTAGTGAACCAACGGCCTAAGGGTGCCAAGGGTTTCACTAGCGCACAGAGCGTGGCTCGGCCACTGGTAGCCGAGGACAGCTTATTATGCATTGAGCTCGGTTTAAGCGGGCCGGAGTCAGTGGGTTAAACAGAGGGTGTGGCCTAAGTCGTTGGCCCTGAATATTATGTGATATGAGTGTAATATGTGATAGATTGTATCTTGAATCTGAATGTATGTGTTGAATATCTGTTGTGGATTATCTGATGGGAATACATGCTTAATGAGTTAATTGTCTGTTATCATTGATTGAGTTGTATAAGATGTTTTCTTGCTGGGCCTTGGCTAACGGGTGCTACGTGGTGCAGGTAAAGGCAAGGGCAAGTTAGATCAGCCTTGATTGGAGAGCTCAGCGAGCAGAATGTACATAGCCAGGTGCTTGGCCGCCACGGTTGAGGTTTAGGCAGGGACGCGAGACCTGAAGACTGTCTATTTTGCCTTAATATGGCTAGTGGTTACTCATGTGCTTTTGGGAGTCTGTAAACTTATTTTAACTCTGTTTTCTTATGGGATCCCGTGTTTATAATAGTTTAAATATATGAAATGAGTCTTTGAGACCAAAAACCTTTTTAACCATAGCTCTTACATGTTCAGTGACACGTTTTTAAAATAATGACTTGATTAGCAAGTCTTGCACCTTTGAAAGTACACAGTGTAGCGGTCTTGGCTATCCAGGGCGTTACACTAGTAGCTTCAAGCAATCTTAAAGAGGAAGCTAGAAATAGAGATTTTTTATAACAAATCTTCATTTGTGTCAAGCCTTGGTTCCCTTTTGTGTTTCAGATAAAATCATTGACTTGTGATTTTATGTATCAAGGTTCTCCAACATCGAAGGTCAATTCTATTTCTTTATATAGATTACTCTCGTTATTCTATTGAGTTGTAATATAAGAACTTGGTTTATATATAGTCTAACCTCCAACAATAAAAAATTCTAACCCTAAACCTATGTTTTGTACCAAAGATTATCTATCTCTAAGGTTTATCTACTCATCAAGACTATGGAAGAAAGCTCCTCAATCTCAACCCTCAAGTTCATGTCTTAAGATCTAGTGAGACTAGATTGATTATATGGCTCAAACTTGTTCCGATGGCAAGACAAGATCAATTTCCTCCTCACAATATTGATGGTGCACTATATCCTTGACAAAGACTTGAAGACATTGGATGCTCCAAAATATGATGATACTCAAGAAGTGATTGAGGAAAGGAACAAATTGGAAGAGGATGAGCTTATATGTAGAGGCCACATTCTCAATGCTCTATCATATCGTCTCTATGATATTGACACCAATACAACATGGTCAAATAAGATATGAGATGCACTTGTGAAGAAGTAGAAAATTGAAGAAGAATGTGCACGCCCTGATTTTCCCACGGGCTGATTAGCGAGTTGAGCTGCGGCCTAATCATGATTATCTCGTGGACATCCCCAAAATCGGAGCTGCCATCATAAGATCATACCTCCTTAGCTCGAGGTAACCCAAGGGATCGCCAAGATTGCCTAAGAACTGATTCCGGACTCTGAAGGCCGAAGGTCGAGTTAAGTATCCAGCTCGTGGTATGAGCTAGAGTTGGAGGCTATGACCCTTTGTAAAGTCAACACACGCAAGGTAAACGTGCATATATCAGAGATCACCTGTCTGATATACCCCTGACTTCTCGGACACGCAGCAGGAACGTGCGTATTCAGACACCCACGACTGGATTGGGCTGTGCGGCCCATTATTTCCTTACCTGTTGATTTGACCACACTTATGTGTCAGGTTTAGGAATTAATCATGAATGTCACAGAGTTGATACGATAGGTAAGAAGGTCACGGGATGACCTTCTTACCAACTCCCAGGTGCCTTCTCCTATAAATGTGGAGACCCTGGGAGTAAATAGGGGTTGGATTCTCTCTTGTAAGAAATACCCTGTAATCAAATATCCAGTATATAGCAATAATACTGACTAGTGGAGTAGAAGGATTTTAACATTCGAACCACTTAAAAAACGTGTCTTGAGTCACCTTTTTCATTTCTAAGATCATATATCTATTTTAGTTCAACATTAGCACTAATCCCTTTCTCTTCTTTTCTTAATTACCTGTTGGCGAAGAACCGCGTTAACATTTTGGTGCTTTCGTTGAGAGCAAGTTCGATTAGTGCTGTCGCAAACACCCAACTATGGTGACTACTCGATCCAAGCACGGTAACGAGACAGAACAGCATGATGGGCAGGAGGCTCATCATACTGCCACCCCTGGTGAACATGTTCCTGAAGCCCAGCAGCGGCCAGGAAAGCAGCAGGCGGACCAAGATGACACCGAAAGTTCGGCACCCCGGCCACCTAATCCAACGTCTACGGACTTATACAGGTCTCACCCAGTCCAGGGAGAATATCTTCCTAGCCAACTCTACTCGAGTCCCCTGGAAGAGGCCGGAGCCATTAAAGCACCACAAGAGGAAGAGAGACACCTCCAAGTTTTTCCGTTTTCATAACGATGTTGGCCACAATACCGACGATTGTAGGCATTTAAAAGATGAGATTGAGACCCTCATCTGAGCCGGCCCCTTGGCTCAATACGCATGGAACAGGGTTCCAGCAAGTCGACTTGCTCCAGAAGTCCCAGCCAGTCAGCCCAGGCCTCAGGTAGATCAGGATGTCCCTCCTCCTGTGGTAGGAGGAGAGATATCCACCATCTCTGGAGGTTCGCATATGGCTGGCACTAGCAGGGGTGCCCAGAAGAGATACGTGAACGAACTAAAGGCTCATAGTGGAGTAGAGTTCGTCTCGGAGCAGCGCCTGCCAAAGCAGCAGCGATTGGAAAAGCAACCGATCATTTTTACGGAGGAAGATGCGGGCCATGTCCAGTTCCCTCACAATGACCCTTTGGTCGTGGCAGTTCATCTCGCCAATCGGAGAGTGAGGAGGGTGCTGATTGAAAACGGGAGCTCGGTGAACCTCCTATTCCGATCCACGTTAAAGAAGTGGGTTTGACCGTCGCCGAGCTAAAGGCGACCTCCATGATGTTATATGGTTTTTCAGGAGAAGGATCGGCGGCCATAGGGACGATCGAGCTAGTGATCACCCTGGGAGAAGGACCTCGAACAGTCTCGAAACTCCTCGAGTTCGTGGTCATTGACTGCACCGCTGCGTACAACGTAATCTTGGGACGACCTACGCTCATGGCGTTTGAGGCCGTCACTTCCATTCGCCACCTTGCGATGAAATTCCCTACTTCCACGAGAATATGCACTGTCCATGGTGATCAGCTCGCTACCAGGGAATGCTACAGCATTTCTATGAAGGGAAAATCTAAACACGGGCAGCTGGCAATGGCCATTCAAGATGGTGAAGAGGAATCTCAAGAACCCTTAGCTGATCCTGAGATTGAAAAACCTCAAAGCGCCGAAGGAGAAAATGTCGTCTTAAGTGAGGATATTGACCCTCGAATAGGCGAGGACAGATCCAAGCTCCAGGCAATTGAGGAGCTCGAGGAAGTGAACATTGATCCGCAGAATCCATCACGGATGGTCAAGCTCAGAAAAAACCTCTGCAGCAAGAGGAAGGAGAAGCTGATCAGATTTCTGCGGGACAACCTGGAAGTGTTTGCATGGTCCCATGAGGACATGGTGGGAATCAGCCCGAGTGTCATCATGCATACACTTCATCTGGATAAAAGCATTCCCGCCAAGTCCCAGAAGCAAAGACGCCTAGGAACAACCCGGGCTGAAGCCTTGGAGGAAGAGGTGGACCGGCTCAAAAATGCAGATTTATCCGTGAAGCCAAGTTTCCAATATGGGTCGCCAACCCCGTGCTGGTCCCGAAGCCCAACAGAAAATGGCGGACCTGCATAGACTTCTTCGACCTGAATAAAGCCTGCCCCAAGGATTGTTTTCCACTGCCAAGGATTGACCAGTTGGTAGATGCCACGGCGAGGCACAAGCTCATGTCCTTTATGGACGCGTACTCAGGCTACAATCTGATCGCCATGAATCCGGCGGACCAGGAACACACTAGCTTCATGACCCCGACTAACGTTTATTGTTACAAGGTCATGCCATTCGGGCTGAAGAACGCCGGAGCTACCTACCAAAAATTAGTAAATAGGATGTTCGCAGACCAGATCGGAAAGAACATGGAAATGTACGTTGATGACATGCTAGTCAAGTCAAAGACTATCGATGACCATGTTTCCGACCTGGAAGAATGTTTTAAGATACTACGGGAGTATGGCATGAGGCTTAATCCACAGAAGTGCACTTTTGGAGTCGCGTCCGGGAAGTTCCTGGGCTTCATAGTCAATACCCGAGGAATCGAGGAAAACCCCGACAAGATCAGATCACTGCTCGAGCTTCCCTCGCCTAGGTCGCGAAAAGATGTCCAAGGCCTGACAGGAAGAGTGGCAGCCCTCAATCGGTTTATTTCCAAGTCCACCGATAATTGTTTGCCATTCTACAACCTGCTCCGAGGAAACAAGAAGTTCGAATGGACAGAAGAGTGCGAAAGTGCATTCCTCGACCTGAAGGCACATCTGGCCGAGCTGCCCATACTATCCAAACCCAAAGCAGGAGAGCCTCTTTTTCTCTACCTGGCTGTCACTGAGGATGCAGCTAGTGTCGTATTGGTACGAGAAGAAGATCGAGTTTAGAGACCAGTCTACTACATCAGCAAGAGACTTCTCGGGGCTGAATCTTGGTACCCGTTGATGGAGAAATTGGCGTTCTGCCTTATCATGGCCTCGCGAAAGCTCAGGTCATACTTCCAGTCCCACTCGATACACATCATGACCGATAAGCTTTTAAGGCAGGTTTTGCAAAAACCTGAAGCATCGGGACGTTTGTTAAAATGGGCAATCGAACTCAGTCAGTTCGAGATTTTGTTCACTCCGCGAACTGCTATAAAAAGTCAAGCCCTGCCCGATTTTATTGCAGAGTGCACAGGATTCCAGGAGGATCCCGTAGAAGACTCACCCCAAGTCACCTCGCCCCAGGCGTCATGGAGGATCTTTGTGGATGGTTCATCCAACGAGAACAGCTTCGGAGCTGGAATCATTTTGATATCCCCCGAGGGACATAGATTCCACTCGGCACTGAGATTCGGATTCAAGGCCTCCAACAATGAGGCCGAATGCGAAGCTTTGCTGGCCGGGCTAAGGATAGCTCAGGAGTTGAAGGCGAGCTCCGTCCAGTGCTTCAGTGACTCCCATCTCGTGGTAAATCAGGTTCTGGGCGAATATCAAGTACGGGGACCCAAGATGGTCGGCTATCTAGCAAAGGTAAAAGTCGAGCTGTCCGCGTTTGAGCGAGGCTCGATCGAACAGATTCCTCGGGAGCAAAACGCTAACGCAGACGCTCTTGCCAAGCTCGCCACCTCTAGGGAAACGGAGACCTTGGGGTTAGTGCCAATAGAATTCTTGGAGAAACCAAGCATAGAAGATGTCAGGATGGAGGTCGAGATGATCGATGCCAGGCCGACCTGGATGACCCCCATCCTTGAGTATCTCGTCGAGGGAAAGCTGCCTGAAGGGTGTAATGATGCACGGTGATTCCTCTATCAAGCTCCCAGGTATATGATAGTAGACGGGGTGTTATACCGACGTGGGCACTCCCTTCCTCTCCTACGATGTGTTCTTCCAAGTGAAGCAAAGGCCATCCTGCCAGAGGTGCACGAGGGTTTTTGCGGAGACCACACTGGGGGGCAGAGCTTGGCCTTAAAGGTTCTGAGGCAAGGGTATTACTGGCCAACTCTGTCCAAAGACTCGATCTCATACGTGAAGAAATGCGACAAGTGCCAGCGATTCGCTGCAGTTGCCCGAGCTCCTCTAGTCGAGCTGAAGATGATCTCGTCCCCATGGCCGTTCGCAGTTTGGGGGATCGACTTGGTGGGCGCCCTCCCTACTGGAAAGGGCGGGTTCCGTTACGCCGCGGTGGCCATCGACTACTTTACGAAGTGGGCTGAGGCAGAACCTTTGGTGACGATAACGTCCAAAAAAGTGCTTGACTTCGTGGTTAAAAGCATTGTTTGCCGATTCGGCCTGCCCAAGAAGATCGTTTCCGATAACGGCACTTAGTTCGACAGCGACCTGTTCACCGAGTTTTGTGAAAGGTATTAAATTGTGAAAAGTTTCTCCTCCATGGCCTATCCTCAAGCGAATGGCCAGGTCGAAGCTGTCAAAAAGACTCTAAAGGCGAGCCTCAAGAAGAGATTAGATGAAGCGAAGGGGGTCTGCCCGGAACAGCTCCCCCAGGTCCTATGGGCATACCGAACCTCGCGTCGGACTCCTACGGGTCATACTCCTTTTTCCCTAACCTTTGGGAGTAAGGCAGTCCTCCCCGTGGAGGTTAAGGTGCTTTCGCATAGGGTCCAATCTTACGACCAGGACCGCAACCACGAGCTACTGTGCAATTCCCTCGACTTAGTTGATGAAAGGCAGGAAGATTCGCAACTCCAGCTCGCCCATTATCAACAAAAGGTCACTCGCTATTTCAACTCCAAAGTCAAAAAGCGCGCTTTCAGCGTTGGCGACCTGGTCCTAAGGAGAGTCTTCCTAGCTGGAAAGGACCCCAAAGATGGAGTCTTGGGACCGAACTGGGAAGGACCATATCAAGTCATCGAGGTCATTAAGGAGGGAACTTATAAGTTAGCTCGGCTTGATGGAGGGGCAGTCCCGCAGACTTGGAACGCCATCCATTTAAAGAAATATTATCAATGATTCACTTGTAAGGCCTAGAAGGCCATTTTTTATGTATTAAGCAATGAGAATCAGCTTTTTGTTATATTTGTACATGTTTTCAAGTGTAATCTAAAGTAACCACGAAAGACCCTTTCCTAGTTACTTGGGGGGCATATGGTACCTGGATATAACCAGGTCTCCTTAATGACTTAGAAGTTGATTCATATCGATTGACTGTTGTTTTTCTTAAAAAACGTGAGATATTGATAAGGATTAACACTAACTAAGTCCTATCCTGGATATAACCGGGTCATAAAACTTAGAAGTTGATTTAAATCTATTGATCGTTGTTCTTCCTAAAGAGCTCGAGATATGGATAAAAGTTTACGCGAACTAAGTTTTCAAATTAAGTTCCTGGATATAACCGGGTCATAAAACTTAGAAGTTGATTTAAATCTATTGATCGTTGTTCTTCCTAAAGAGCTCGAGATATGGATAAAAGTTAACGCGAACTAAGTTTTCAAATTAAGTTCCTGGATATAACCAGGTCATAAAACTTAGAAGTTGATTTAAATCTATTGATCGTTGTTCTTCCTAAAGAGCTCGAGTTATGGATAAAAGTTAACGCGAACTAAGTTTTCAAATTAAGTTCCTGGATATAACTGGGTCATAAAACTTAGAAGTTGATTTAAATCTATTGATCGTTGTTCTTCCTAAAGAGCTCGAGATATGGATAAAGATTAACGCGAACTAAGTTTTTCAAAAATTGTAACCAAAATGCGTAGGGGCAAGAGCCTTCCCCGGCCTCGGAGGGCGCTTCTTTATCAAGGCGAGCTTGGAACTTCACCAGCAAGCGCTCCTAGAGGCTCACTGAAAGGAAGGAGAAGTCAGCGTCTGAATTGTAGGCCCAGCAATGGTAGAACAGGTCTTCTAGGGCCTTTTTCGAAGTTGTCCGCTCGGCTTCTAGGGCGGCCTTGGCCTCAGCCTTCGCGGCATCTAGGTCTGTCTTCGAGGTGGCGAGGGAGGTCTCGAGCTCTTGGACCTTCGAGCGGGTTTTTTCCAACTCGACCTGCGAGGCCGCCAAGGCATCCTTAGCCGCCAGCAGAGTAGTCTGGTGCTCGCTCCTCATGTCCTCGAGCTGAATTTTGGTCCTGGCGATGCTTCAATGAAGGGCAACGGTGCTCTGCAAAGGTGAAAAGACAATTGCCTTAGAAAAAAGAGAAAAAAGAAAAAACAAGGCAAAGTGTAATAATAAAAACCACAAAAAGGTTAAAGTTAGCTTACCGTCATGGCCATGCCCAGTCAAGACTCCAGCACGCCCACCAGGCTCATTGTCTCGATGGCACGGAGCTCCTTCTTGTTGAACTTGTATATGTGGCTGACGGCGTAGTTCACCGACTCATACACCGTCCCCCGGAAGGCGTCTGGGATCTTCTCCAGGTCCTGGGGATTGACTGGGATGCGTACCTCGGAGGGTACAATCGCCGAAGCCTCAAGCTACGTTCCTGCGTCTCAGGCAGTGGCCGGAGCTCGCGGAGGGGGTGTGGGGATGTTGCTTCCCCCTGCAGCAGGAGGAACCGCTCCCACGACCTGGGCAGCTGGGGCTTGCTCCTTCTCCTTTGCAGGAGACTTGGTGGGGGTCCCGACGGCGTGCTTGGACGTCCAGAGCTTCTTCATTCTTGGCCCAGCGGCCCCAGCTGGGGGGTTCCCCCCGAAGAACGTACCTCGCAGGTTCTCCTCGGGCTAAGACATCTCTTCTGTCAAAACAAAAACATGGTTAGTACGAGAGTTAGCAATCATACAAAAACAAAAACAAAGGGGTAAAGAGAGAAATTCAAGTATATGTATACTAAAGGGAATCCTACCCCCCGAGCTAGAAGAAGAATCTAAGTCGATTACTTCCCGAGCTGGCGCAAGTTCTGGGTCCGAGGCTGAGTCAGGGCTAGATTCCTCTACATATTGCCTAAGCCCCGAAGCTACGGCACCCCTCCAGAGTGATGGCCATGACCGAAGGTTGGTCCCATACTCCTCGAATAGGATCGACCTAAAGGCTAGGGTGTTATCTACTACTACGGTACCCCTAGGCCGACTATCTTGGTAGTCCAACATAAGCCGGTCGACACAGTGGAGCAGGGTTGTGTTCAGGTCCGGATCACTTCGGTGACGATGGACGAGCTGCCTAGGATTGAACCTAGTTAGCCGGGGGTCTGTGTGGCCCTATCTAAACTCCTAAACATGTAAGGGTTACCTTGGCCAGAAGGACCCGCGGCTGCTCCGGACTAGGTCCTCTCCTTGCCCGTCCTCTGGGCGACCTCCAAAGCCCGCTTCCTGTTCCTCACGAGGGGAACTTCGTCGTCCTCGTCCTCCTCATCTTCATCTCCCGCGACCTCCTCCACGATGACGGGTCTGGTGTCGCGAGCTGGGGGAAGCCCCCGGGGCCTCCTTAGGTTCAAAGTCTGATTTGGGAAAATCAGCTTGCAGGCTACCATCGTCTCGTCTGTTATGAGCACGCGGTAATCCTTCTCACTGGGGGAAGCCCGCCTGTGTCTCGTATTGGGCCCCGAGGGTAACAGATTTCTCTGTCCTCGCGAAGATGGCTTCAGGATTAATCTAACTCAGAAAGGGATATAGGAGGAGCTAAACGACACTTAACTTCCGAGCTAAGGATAAAAAACACTTACGAGGACGATTGAAGTAGTGGAGCTCGCAGTTCTTGAACCCCGTCGACATAAAGAATTGATCCTTGAAGTCGTTGGGGTGGTTGGGCAGCTCGATGACCGCAGCCGTATTGGGAAATTGGGTTAAGTAGTAAAACACATCGCCTTGCCCCCGCTGATTCGGGCTGGCCTTGAGGCAGAAGAAGTACAAAATGTCCGCTGGAGTGGGGACCTCCCACTCGTGCTTCAAAAATAAATATCTCAACCCCGCCAACAACCGATAAGAGTTAGGGGGGAGCTGGAATGGGGCCAACTTCACATAATTTAGGAAGTCAGCAAAATACTGGTCCAGTGGGAGGAATGCCCCCGCCTTGAAATGCTCGCCTCTCCAGGCCGCGAATTCCTCGTCAAGCGGCGCACAGCTCCGCACTCCTTCCGCGGGAGGTCGGGCAATCACTGACGCTCTCCCCAGCCTGATGTTGTGGGAGAGGAATAGCTTATTGATCTTCGTCTGGTCGGTAATCTTTGAGATGATCATCTCCGCCTCGAAGAATGCACCAGGAGCCACCTCGAGCTCCTGCTCCACTGTCGGCCCAAAGTTGGGGATCGGGGAGTCCGACATCACTGCCTTCCTTTGTCTTGCTGGGAGGCCGAGCTGCCGACGGTCTTCTTCGGAGCGTTCCTCTTCGGTGCCATCTGGTCGCCTAGCAAACAAAAGCAAATATTTCAGAAAAGGCGACCCAAGCATGAGGAAAAATCAAATGTTCTTTGCACAAGCTGAGGTAAGCCCAGCCCGTGGAGAGTGGGACCACGCGGTTCAATGAACACGCGCCTGTGCTCCCAACAGATCCCCGATTACTCGGAATTCGTGTGTCAGGAGGGTCAGGATAGAATTTTCCTTGGAGGGAAAGTTTCAGTAGGCAAAGAGGGCAAAACCGCCTGTGAAGCGTGTCCCCTAAGCTACCCGGTTTTGCACCCAAAATTCCAAAACTCCTACCCAAAAATTTTCCCCAGAAAATGCATCCTGTAAACCGTACTCCTAAACGATTTCCTACAGCAAAAATACCCTAACCTAAAAGGCGTTCACCCTTCATACCCACAAAAACCAGTAAACCCTTGCATGTGGCTACAGTAAATATTTTCCTAAGCTACAGTGAAAAATATTTTCAAAACACACATGGTCAGGAGACTTACAGAGTGTTTGGTTGGGAGGTGAATGAGAGTGTCGCCTAGGTGGGAGCATCGTCAGAGTATTTGTTTCCAAAGCTTTGAAGGAGTCTTTACGCCTGAGCTGCTTGAACACTGAGAATGGCAGTCACAAAGAAGAGGGTTTTTTCTTCTGAGATGAAGAGAGAAGAAGGAAAGAAGTTCTGAGAAATTTCAAATGAAAGGGTGGCCCATGTGTAGGGTGGCCACCCCTTTTATATACGTGAAGGATCACGTAAGGAGGGTCGTTGGATGGCCCTGATGTGGGATCCAAGGCCCTCCACTAGAAATACAAAACGACGGCTGGGCATAGGCTAGGCCATTAAATGCGGTTCTCGGAAGACGTACCGTCACCAACCACGATGTTCCACATATTAGGCGCCTGCGTAAAATATGGAATGCGCAGGGTTCATGGGGAAGCTTAAAAGCCCCTACTGTGGCCTTATACGACGTCGTTTGCCACGAGCAGGGGCTTGGGGAGCAGATGTACGCCCTGATTTTCCCACGGGCTGAATAGCGAGCTGAGCTGCGGCCTAATCATGATTATCTCGTGGACATCCCCAAAACTGGAGCTGTCGTCATAAGATCATACCTCCTTAGCTTGAGGTAACACAAGGGATTGCCAAGATTGCCTAAGAACTGAGTCCGGACTCTGAAGGTCGAAGGTCGAGTTAAGTATCCAGCTCGTGGTATGAGCTAGAGTTGGAGGCTATGACCCTTTGTAAAGTCAACACACGCAAGGTAAACGTGCATATATCAGACATCACGTGTTTGATATTCCCCTGACTTCTCGGACACGCAGCAGGAACGTGCGTATTCAGACACCCACGACTGGATTGGGTCGTGCGGCCCATTATTTCCTTACCTATTGATTTGAACACACTTATGTCACAGAGTTGATACGATAGGTAAGAAGGTCACGGGATGAGCTTCTTACCAACTCCCAGGTGCCTTCTCCTATAAATGTGGAGACCCTGGGAGTAAATAGGGGTTGGATTCTCTCCTGTAAGAAATACCCTGTAATCAAATATTCAGTATATAGCAATAATACTGACTAGTGGAGTAGAAGGATTTTAACCTTCGAACCACTTAAAAAATGTGTCTTGAGTCACCTTTTTCATTTCTAAGATCATATATCTGTTTCGGTTCAACATTAGCACTAATCCCTTTCTCTTCTTTTCTTAATTACCTATTGGCGAAGAACTGCGTCAACAGAATGTACCAAGAAATTCTTTAGAACTCAATGCGTGGAATTTAAATTATTTGGTGGATTAATCCCCCAAGTACATGTGCTACAAGTTAATGTCAATAAGTTATCTACCATAAATATAACATTGCTGGAATCCTTCATTGTGGGTGGGATCATAGCCAAGTTGCCTCCATCTTGGAGGGGCTATAAAAAGAAGATTCTCCATAAGAATGAGGAGATATCTTTAGAGGAGATTCTAAAGCACCTAAGGATTGAAGAAGAGTCTCGTTCTAGAGAAAAGTGTATGGATGAGTCCAATGTTGGGAACCCCAAGGCTAATGCCATAAATAAGAGCTCTCAATCTAAGGGAAAGATCCACAAGGGATACCAATCAAAGAAGGATTCATATCTAGACCCTAAGAATATTGAAGGGAAATTCAATGGTGTGATGCCTTTGTTTTGTTTGTGGCAAGAGTGGTCACAGGGCTAGAGAATTAAAGTTCTAAAAGTCCAACAACAATGGATTCAAGGTCAACACAACTGAAGAAGAGCTGGTTGCGACCTTCAGTGAGTTGAATGCCATCTAAGGAAAATTGTAAGGATGGTGGTATGATACTTGTGTTGGAAAAAGCTTATACAAGATCTTTATTTATTTTCATGTATATCTAATATTAAACAAATTAATACGAGATAGCCTAAAACATGTTTCTAAAATTGAATTCAGGAGAAAAAAAGAATAGAATACTTACAGTATACGCAGCGGAATTAAAGAGTCCTTCCTTCAGTTTCTCTAACTCTTGTATCCTCTCTGTCGCAGAGTATTATCAAGAAACTGAACCGATCTTCTATTTTCTTCACGATCTTCCAATGTATCCTTAGAACCACCTAGACTAGTGTGGGAAATTCTCAACACATGAGATAGATATAAAGAGAAGAAGAGAAAATAACAAAGAGACTTAGAAAAGGACTTGTGTTTAGAGAGAATCTCAAACTATCAGAAAATCTAACGTGTGACTTATCAAACTTCTCCTACTGACCTCTCTCTAAGCACTCCTTTTATAGACTCAATTAGGCAATTTAATTTAATTAAAAAATCAATAAAATAATAGCCATTTTGAAGCCCTAGGTCGAAATTATCATGGGCTATAGGCTCGTGAAATTTCCCATTTGATTATAAGCCCATTGGACTTAAAATCAAGGCCTGTATTATTTTCTATTGATTTAATTAATTAAATAATTATTTAAATCATTTATCAAATTAATTATTTATAATTTGAACCTTGATTTAAACTTATTTATTAATTTAGATACCAATTTATCTTAATTAATAAATCTGCCATAATTTCACTTTTCTTCTCAAAATTACACAACTCTGTGAAACTATCCAAAATTGACCTGGTCAACTTTGATAATTCTAATTGATGATTAAATCAATTAATTGAGACTATCTAGATGATTTTATCCAAGGTACAATGGGGACCATGGGCCTATGAAATCAAGCTCCAATAAGTTATCATAAATCTAAAAAATAAATTTACTAACTTATTAATTCCTCGTGACTCCACTATAGACTCGGAATTGCACTCTTGAATTCATAGAACGCTCTATAACAAATATAGATACGCTATTAATTATCCATTGTTACAATCATAATTGTCACTCAATCCACTATAGACGGTCTACAATGAGATAGGACTAAAATACCGTTTTACCCCTCATTGTATTTTATCCTTAAAACACTTAGTTCCTTGTAAATGATATTTCAGTAAACTAATTTAATTACTGAAATGAGATCTCTATCATTTATCACCTTGAACCAAACTAAAAGGAAACCATCGTTTCAATTCTTCATCAGAAGCTATAGATGTTCATATCAATGATTAACACTCCCACTCAATTATACTACCGAGTTCCCAAGATGTAAGTATGGGCTAGTCCGTAGGGTAAGCTGGTAACGAACAAGTCAAAGAACTCAAATAATACAATCAGTTAGAATACTAACCACTCAGAATTGAGAATGAATTGACCTATGGTCAGCTTTATGATAAGACTAGAATAGATAATAACGGTATGTTTACTTATCTTATCAACTGTCAATATCGGTCCTGTCCGATGTAACAAATACATCTGATCTTATCTACTTTGCTAATGTTCTGGAAAGAACATAACATTGTAATGTGTAAGTAGATCATATCGTAGATTGGAAATTCAATGTAAATCCGGTGCACTGACTAATCTTAGGACTAACTTATTTTGAACATATAATCATGTTTATATTCCACTGTGATTACCTCACTATAAATAAGATTAGCTATATGCTCGGGATTTAATAGAAGTTTATATTAAACAAATAATCATGAAAATAAAACATGTGAGCAAAGTGATTGACCAAGTCAAAAAATAATTTCTATTCTTTTATTGATAATAAAATGAGATTACAAAGAATTTGGATTTTAATTAGGGCATAAAACCCCCCAACAACTTGTGCCACCATTCATTTAACTTATGATAGAGATGACTTCAAAACCTTTGAAAAGTCTAAGGATGGCCATGATATCTGTAATGCCCTACTTCCTTAGAGTCATTACTAAGTGAGTTTAAAATGTGCAATTAACTCGCTAATTGAGGTTTTAGGTTAAAAGTGTGGCTAAACTGTAATAAAAGTCATATAATTTGAAAATGTAGTCATTCACTGGAATTATAAAGCGTTATACATTTGGGATCCAAAAAAATTGTTTAGAAATATTTACAACTCAAAAATATGATTAATGTCGACTAAATGACAAAATTTAGATTAATACATAACATCTCCCAAAAATACCCCTGGCCGTGGTAGCTAGGTAGGCCGAAATGTACACGTCGCTTCACACTTTCTATACTCATGGTTGGTAGACCTTTCCCTTGCCCTTACCTGCACCATATAGAGGACTCGTGAGCTGAAGCCCAGCAAGAAAACTCAATGCAATAATCAACATATGCATATCTATCAATCAGCATATAACAAATCAGCCAACAGACTAAACACATAGCGGCCATGCCGTCCCAAGCGCTTTACCAGGCCTTGGGTTCGCGGTCTACACCGTGAGGATGACTCAAGCATCCAAGAAGGGTCTCACCCTAACGACTTGCGCTCCGCCTGCTTAATGCTGCTTCTGGCCCTTTGCCATACTTGGCCTTGCACTCCACATGCTTAATGTCGTTCCCGACCCCTTGACATACTCAGCTTTCTGCCATTCTCGACCTTCGTCGTTCATTCATAAATATGCAATACATAGCATATAATCAACAAATACTTAAACAAATACATAATGTAAACAATAGGGCTACGCCCTGCAATTCAATAACATAGGGTCGTGCCCTGCAATACAAACTATAAGGGCACACCCTGCTTTACGGGTACAATAGTTTTCTTACCTGTCTCCCAAGCTTCCCAAGCACCGATATCCTGAGCACAGTCCCCTAGTCCAAGTCTCACTGAAAACCTAGTCACAACGTATCAACAACATCCATCCATCAAGCTTTAATCCATTAAATAACTTTGGGATATAATTCTAGTCTCCGAGACCTTGGATTCCACCAATCCAGGTGATAAAACCCATCCTGAGCCTTAACTTTTGGGTTCCTGAGCCAAAATCCTTCTCGGGGTCCAAAAACCCCCTAAGAGTCGCGACCCCATGGCCTTGTGCCGCGGCCCGCCTTAACCAGAGGCTCAGCCTCCCCAAATCTCAGACACGCGTTGCGACCCAACCAAAGGGGCGTCGCAGCCCGCCCTTCTTCTTGGCCCTCCATCTGTCCTAGAGGGTCGCGGTTCACCAAGAACAGAGCCGCAGCTTGACCTCTTCGAACCCAGAAAAATCCCTCATTTCCTCAACCAAAACCCAGCCAATTTAACTCAAAATCAAACAGACAACACAACTTTACTATCACAGTAGTTCTAAAGTGTTCCCAGCAACAAAACCCAACAAAAAGCTAGCTTAAAACCTCATCAAATCCCTAATTCAATATTTTACTTCAAAGACCCAAGAACACTAAAACTCAACCAAGAAATACAGAATTTAATGGCTAAAATCATAATTCAAAGCTTACCTCAATCTCTGTTTGAATCCACAAGCTAATATTGAGCTAATCTTCAAGTCTACAGCTCCAACTCCTTGTTTTAGCCTTAATGGTTCCCTTGGAAAGGTCTAGAGAAAACAAGAGTGAGAGAAAAGGAAGATTGGGTCAGTTTTGGGCACTATTTGATAGGGCCCTTCCCAGTTCGGACCTAAAATACTGTCTTTAGGGTCCTTGTTTGCCAAAAAGACCCTTCAGAGGACTAGGTCGCCCAAACCAAAATTACACCTTTTGACCTTGGAGTTAAAATAACGAGTGATTTTTTGGTTGTAATGCGCGAGCTGTAGTTATGAATCCTCTCATTTCTTATCAATTAGGTCGAGAGACGCATTGAGAAACTCGTCATTCCATTCCTGGATGAATGTCTAGAGCCTATACGTGGTTACTTTTGTTTCGACGGGAAGGACGGCCTTACTTCCAAAAGTCAGGGAGAAAGGGGTGTGTCCCGTGGAAGTCCGGTGGGAGGTCCAGTACGCCCATAGTACCTGCGGGAGCTACTTAGGCTAGACTCCCTTGGCCTCGTCTAATCTTTTCTTAAGACTCACCTTGAGGGTCTTATTCACAGCCTCGACCTGCCCATTGGCCTATGGGTACGCAACCAAAGAGAAACTTTTAACTATGTCGTGCTTTTCACATAACTCAGTGAAGAGATCACTGTCGAACTGAATTCCATTATCTAAAACAATCTTCTTAAGAAGCCCAAACCAGCACACAATGCTCTTAATCACAAAGTCAAGGACTCTTTTTGAGGTGATGGTTGCCAAAGGCTCAGCCTATACCCACTTCGAGAAGTAATCAATGGCCACCACCGCATAACGAACTCCTCCCTTTCCCATAGGTAAAGCTCCTATTAAATCAATTCCCCATACTGCAAATAACCACGGGGATGAGATCATTGTTAGCTCGACTGGCGAAGCTCGTGCAACTGTGGCAAATCGTTGGCATTTTTCACACTTTCGAACATCGGAGATGGAATCTTTTGTTAAAGTGGGCCAAAAATAACCATGCCTTAATATTTTTAAGGTCAGGTTTTTCCCCCCAGCATGATCCCCACAGAAGCCTTCATGCACCTCCTGCAGAATAGTTTTAGCCTCCTCTGGCAGAACACACCGTAGTCGAGGCAAGGAATGTCCTCGTCGTTACAATGTTCCATCCATTACTACATATCTTGGAGCTTGATAGAGTATCCTTCTCGCGTCTTTTCACTACTACAAAATTGACATGGGACGATGGTTTTAAACCGTCGTATGGACTCTCATACGTCGGTTCTAGTACCGTCATCCCATGCAATGTCATGCCATGTAAAGCATGAAACGACGGTTTAAATAAAAGTGTCATCTCTTGTCGTGCATTAGACGATTGTTCCTATACAAACGTTGTCTCTTGTAGTACATAAGACAACAATTTCTGTGCAAGCGTCATCCACTGCAGTAAATGAGACGACAGTTCCTACTCAAGCGTCATCTTTCTGCAGTACATGAGATGACAATTTATGTGCAAGCATCGTTCCCTATAATACATAAGACGACAATTTTGTGGAGACCGACGTCCCATGTAAAATATGAGAATTTTTTCATTTCTCTATTTTCAACCACTATATTCCTTTATAATTTCCTGTGTAATTACAACATAGTTCTGACAGAATCAATAAGCAGACAAAATAATCAATAGAACTCAGTATGTTCCAAATTTAAAAATTACAAGAACAAAATATACACTTGGAATAACTATGTAAGTGCTAACTAAAAACTACAATTAGTATATTTTTTAATTCTGATTTCAAAAGTTACCATAGCTATGACTCATCCGCTCAAGAAGTCTGGCTGCCCATTCATTTCGAGTTTCATTAATTTCACCAAGTATATATATATTCTTCCCACCATACTACAAAACACAAAATAAAAAACTAAGTTAGAAATTAAATTCAATAGAATTGTAGTTCAATAATAATAAATACACTTACATTACAAGTTAATCATCGCATGAGTGTCTCATTCAAGCAATAGTCCTTCATCATCCTTATGATATAAAAGTCGCACTCTACTGAAGATGTTTGACGAGGGCAATTGACTATTTTCCACTTGTATTTTTTTTCATTCCTTCCTGTCTTTCGCTTAATGTGTGAAGAGACACTATATATACATCAATATCATGAGCATATTAATTTTTTATTTCCATATCAGATAACCATATTCTATTCTAAAATGAGTTTCAAATGTATTACCTATTCATAAGGTTCTTCAAATCATTTGGAGGGGATTTTTTAAGTGGATCAAGATAGTAACATGTATCGTCATCTGGATCAATTATCACTAACATCCATTGACGTCTGCATTTAAAACAAAGCTATTAAAATAAACATCATAAGGTATAAGTATAATTGATATTAAATGAAAATTTTACTTACAATAAATGGTATGGCATTAACCAAGTTTGACCCATCACTGTGTTATTGATACGCTCTAAGATAATTTCAGCCCAATTATCCATATTTGTTCCAATTCTCAATGACCACGATGGCTCAATGAAACCAAAAAAGTGGGATATATATCTATCGCACAACTCGGAATATATTATACTACATACAGAAAGTTAATGATATAATATTTATACTTAAAAAGAAAAAAATATATAATGTTTATTAATTTAAAATTTACCTGATATAGAATGAAATCTAAAACGCGCTGATTTCTTCCATAAGTCCAAAGTGTACTATATCCTCATCTGAGATATATAAGGTATATTGTTCACCCATAATATTGGTCTCCATAAGAATGTCAATCATGAATCCTGGTTCTACGTACTTAACTGAACCCAGAAGTATCTTCAAAAACATGGGAAGTCCAATGGAAACCTTGAAGATAATCGGCAGCTTACTAGCCATACTTGATCCTACCTCTTCTTGAGTAGTGGGAAGCTGTAGTGGAGGATGTTTTAGGTCTTGTGTTGGCAGACAAGCTGCTGAAATCCTCTTTCTCTTTAGTCTCTTGGGTTCCTTCACAATAAACACAGAAAAGTTAGATAAAAAATCACAAAATACAATCAATTTTCTATCAAAACTTTTGTTACCTGTTCATGATCATAAGAAATGATCAGATGCGATGGCCAAGGAACAAAACTGTTGACCGCATGAACCATAAGAGTTGTCTCATCCCCAACTAAGACAGGTAGTTTCGCAATCCCATCTAGACATTTATCAATAACCACGCGATAGTTACCAAGTGCTAAAAATTTCCCATGTACATTGCCTTTGGTAGCCACCACCCGTCTAAGAGCCACAACATCACCACCTTGCCCAACGTATAATTTGAACTTAACATCTTTCTACAATGATGTTATAATCAGTATAAGTTAAATAATCATTTCTTAAACAATATAAGAGAATTTACCTTTAGTGGCTCAGGATGAATAGAAAGTGAAAGTGTAGGTGTCTCATGCAAAGTACTAGTGTTAATAGGTGCCTCAACTTCTAGAGTAGTGTCCATCAGTGCCTCAACTTCTGGAGCAGTGTCAACAAACATTCTGACATTCTAAAACCTAAAAGTAGTAAATTTTATGTGAGATAACTATGAAAGCCAGCTTCCTGCTAGCCGGAAAAAAAAACATAAAGAGCAAGAAGGAGAAAAAAGACAACAAAGAATTTAGCCACATAAACATACCAAGCATATTAGAGACATGATGGACTACTACAAGTTTTGTTTTCGTCAACAACATTTCCTTCAACACGTTGATATCTGGAACTTCATCTTTACTTAAGCTCACAAATTTCAAAATAGCACCAGTCTTTTGAGCTACAAGTTGACAATGAACAATGGAACTGTGATGTTCAGCAAATGTCAGCAGAATTTGCAAAAAAAAAGTTGGGAATAGTCAGAACTACTTGACTAGGATAAGCTGGTAATGGGGTCAAATTACAGTTCATACTATAAAATTTATCAAACAATGTAGCAAAGAAGCCACAACTACTTAAAAACAATTTGTAATATTAATATTCTTCACAAAAAAGAACATAATAAAGATCTCACAGAGAGAGAGTACCATAAAACAATATCAAATTGGTTGGATACAGAGAAAGCTAAATGTCGAATGAGAACTGATAGTATTAAAATCATATTCTATACCTCTCTCCTAATTAACCATTTTGTTAGGGGAATATGGCCAAGCCCTGGTATGGTTCTTCGCTTTGCATCTCTGTCAGGACATTCTTCAGCAAGTGGAGGGTCTAGGCAAATTCAAGGGTGTTTATGAGAGTACGCAGAAGATATTATGAATATATTGAAGATCAGATCATCCTTTCTAGCAAAAAGAGGAAGATAATTTGGAATTATGGTAGATTGGCCATAATGTGGGCAGTTTGGTTTCAAAGAAATGATATGATCTTTCTCAAAAGGAAAACTAGCTAGATATATATGAGAAATGATAAAAAGTTGAGTTGTTATTGGGCTCAAGTGTGTGAAAGAGTTTAATTTCTTTTTCTTTTCTGATATTTATGAGAGAAAATGTTTTACTTTAGTTTATTATGGTTTTTGAGTCTTTCAGTTTTGTTGTTTATGTGTTTAAGCCTTTTATATTTTCAATTGCTTGAGTTTGATTTGGAGTATTTGAAATAATGATTTGGTTGTAATGATTTTTCACAATCATAATAAAGCTACTTTCATTTCTTATAATAAAAACAAATATATATAAATAAATGACTTAGATAAGGCAAATATCATGATAACAATGAAATTTGCAGATAATGTTTTGTTCTGTATTCATGAATGTGATGCACATCGCAAAGCATGTGAAGTCACTTTCATAAAACTATCAGAAAAAATAGCATAAAAATAGAAGGGTATAGGGAAAGAAAAAAAAATCACCTCATCTTCTTGCTTTAAATTTTGGAGGCCCCATGAATAAGCTACTAGATTGATGGCTTCTGTAGCATTTCTTGTAAATACAATCTCACTAGAATTTGATAAATTGATAAAAGATGAAATCTTCTTTCTGGCCAACTCATACTTGTCCGTTGCCCTTGCACTATTTTCATGAAAGCGAAAATGGAAGTCAATAGCATACATAAGTTTTTCTATAAATCATAACACATCCATTTTTTTTTCTCCTTTCAATCAAGCAAAGTACAACTTTTGTGGCATAACTCACACACATAAAGTAATATCTCCCTCTATCATAACTTTGCAATATAGTCTATTACTGTTAGTTTTCATACCAATCAAGCATTAAGTACCTTAACGAATGGATTCCACGATGCACATTTGAATTGTAATCTTCGTAATAGTTTTGTAAAGCTTTCATGACAGCTATAGGCTTCTGGGAAGTTGCAGCATTATCTAAATAGACAAGTTTACATCCATTTACTTCATACAAAGCCATAATTATATATATATAAATCGACAAGGCTTACATGTTATTAAAATAAATAAACAAGTAACTAATTTTGCACAGAAGAGGACTTCGAGAAAATCAATGGCAACTTTATGTAGTAGACTAGTAGTCCACCACAACTCAATATCCATTTCTAAAGCAATGGAATAAACCAGTACCCACAAACATACACAACTTCTCCAGCTAGTCTACTACATAAAATCAACTTCTAAAGCAATGCAACAACTCATCTACTTATAGGCCTATAAAATCAACATTCAATGAGTTCTCCTACATGCTATCCAAAATGTACTCAAACCAAGCAGTCGAAATAGTAACTGTAAATTAACTCAACATACATGCTATGCTACGGGAACAACACTGTAAGCCCTAATCAATCCAAATAGTGACATGAACATCATTTTCCCCTGAGAAAGAAAAGAAGTTACCAATGAGTGAGAGGGAACGATTTAAATAGCATATACATACAAATATAAGTTGTTTTTATGCTTACTTACGAATTCATCATCAGAGTTATGTTGTCTCCTTTCAAAAGTATCCTCCCTGAAGAACAAGGGAAAAATCAATATAGTGTATCTCTAGCTATTGATCTTGATAATTTCAAACTAAGAAAGCATATTAAAAAAGATGTATCTATATATACTTGTAATAATGTTTGATTTTCACTACAATTTATCAAATATATATCATCATTAGTTCTGATGATGTTGTTTTTTCTGATGATGTTGCTACTTTGTCAAATTCTTATGCACCTGAGAACTTAAATGTTCATCATCATGGCCTACAGTAGTTCGAAAAGGAAAAAGGGATTTTGGGGTGTACTTGACAGAGCATCATAAACAGTCCATAAAAAACAAGACTTCCAGTTTAGAAAGAAAAGAACACAGCATCATAAACAGTCCAAAAAGAGAATTCCCATTTTAGAAAGAAAAGAAAAAACAAGACTTCCATTCCATGTAGTTCTAGAAGTTGAACACAACCAAAACCAGAATTTTACCATGATGAATCCATGTAGTTCTAGAAGTTGAAAATTTGGATGAGAAAGTCAGAGCAATGAGCATCTAAGAGAAAGAGGAGGAAACTATAATCTAAGATACAAATACTAATTAATAATCTCATTCTCTCTAAGTTCTCAAGATCACTCAAACAAAATACACAACTCAACAACAAAACATAAACTGATTTTCATCCCAATCCTAGTTGAATATTGCTACAAACAAATTGTTCAAACTATCTCTTTTTCAAGTTCCTCTACCAGAATTAGATACTATATGACCAAACCAAAATAACACTCAATATTGATAACCTTATACTAACAAGTCTATGCTCCTTTCTGCCTCAATTCAATATATGACATATCATATTTGACAACCACTGTCTTTTTAAGCTGGTAAACTTTGATAACCTTATACTAACAAGAATGTATCTTCTTATCTCTTCTATATACTAATGTAAACTTTTTAAGCTGGTGACAACCACTGTCCCTAACCATCTCAGCGAGCATACCACTGTCTCTAGCATGCATACAATATAGCTAAGACTATGTTTAAGCAGAATACCAAAAAGGATAAGTAATTTGCAAGCTATGAGTGCTAAGAGAAGTTTGGCTCAAAAGGACACTGACTATATACACATTGCATATTTTTGTGTCAACATATTTCTTTTAATTTTAACATTATTGAAACTAAAAATAAAGACAGAACAAGTTACCTTAGGATCTGTATCGAAGTATAACTCCACAATCTCGTCATCATTAGCCCATAAGTTGTAGATAATAACTTTTGTGCCTTGAGACCCAATGTCATCAAACTATCATAAGATCAAAGCTAATATAAGCAAGCTAGAAAATAGAATGATAAACACATCACTTTGCACAGTATAATATATATTTATATATAAATAAATATTATACAAACAATAAACATATGTATTTCAACAAATATATATATTTATTAATATGAAACTGAAATCTAAAAACCATAGATGAGATTTTGAAAGACGCACAGAGAAATCGTCAAAATCATGAGAGAAATCGTCTGAAGGGCTACAAGCGCTTGCTGAAGCAGGTTCTTTGTACCATTCATTTGCTTCTCGAGTCAGAAAGTTGGCCTCTGCAGATAAGAAAACCACTTATTTCAAAATATATATTTTTAAAACAAAAATGAAAGGAAATTACTCTAAACAGTAAACATTGCATTGGCAATATCAAAATTTTGAGGGAAATCAGTAGCTAGAGAAATTAATTAAAATAGTTGGACTCTATTTCTGTCATAGTTCTATCTCTCCAAGTGTTCCCTTATTCTTGTTGTGATGAGTGTTGTACCAGTAGATCCTCAAAGGTCCTTTTCAGTGGCTGACTCCAACAAAAGCCTCTAGATCTCAAATGTGGACTGCATTTGAGTTGATACTTTATTTGTTTTCCTCTTATTCTCAGTGGCTTCACTATGGATATATAACTAATACATATTTTTATCAGAGTCATGCTAATTCTTGCCTTTGCAGGTAACATGAGACTGAAGGGTATTCGAAAATCATAAAAGATTGTAGCATATTCAACCGTTATAAATAATACCCTTTTATTATATCACTAATAGTTCCTTGAGGAAAATTTCTACATGAAGATTTCAATAACAAAAGTTAGCACCACAGGCAGTCAACGTCCATAATGGGAATTTTATTTGTACAGTACATAAACATTTGAAAAGAATACATTACATGTAATCTATGCACGCCACAATAATGTCCCCTTCTGATAACTGTTGACCCAGAAGAGAACCCCATGCTTTATAGCTACATTAGCCAAGAGAGAGAGAGAGATGTTAAAACATAAAGTAATTATGCAACCCGGAATGCTACTTCTGTTTTTAATTGGCAGATCCAGCTGTTCTTCACCTCCACATTTCTTTTATTTTTCCTATCTATCTAAAAATACATTGTTTCATTAGCTTGAACTGCTAACCAGAACCATATGCCAGAATACATTCTTTAATATTTTTTAATTAAAAAAAAGCCAACATAAATGTTACGGCATACTAACTATGACCAAGTGTTCAATAATATTAATGAAGGGAAAATCTAACTCACCCAATAATCCAGGCTCCACCAGTTACAAATGCAATGACTGGTTTTGGCCCATCACTATTTTTAGGTAGATACAGATCCATCCTGCAAAACAACTCTCAGTATCAATGCGACAAATCCTGAAATCAAATGATTCAGAATATCAAAAATGCACAAAGTTTCTAGATATCCTACCTATTCCTTGGTTTATCGTCGTAAACAATACTTCTGCGTATCTGACTGGAGAAGAAATAGTTGTAACCAACTGAAATGAAAAGGCACGCTAGTTATTCTCCCATACACTGAATTTTCTGATTTCTACTTTGATAACAATATTTATAAACAGACAAAATATAAATGCTGCAGACCTTGACAAAAGCCTGGTACAAGTAACAATGCATAACAACCAAGTGCAAGAAATCTTGTCATCCATCTGTAGCCTACCCTGAATATAAGAAAAATGGTTAGGGAACATCCATTTCTGAAAGAGGGAAGAAGACTTAAAGAAGCTTTAGAAGTACCTATTTAAGCTGCTTAAAAAATTAACATGATAAAACAGAATTGTACCAATTAAAACTGGCGAATTTTATAATTTTCCATTGATGGCAAGAATTACCAGGATTGTTATAAAATGTGCCAAAGTTCTAATGTAAACTATTGAATAATCCAACAATTCAACAACTTGCAATTGCTTTTATCATCACTCTTCCATACAGTTTATCTTTCTTTCCTCTATGTTGTTTTCTACCTAAGATCAATTACCCTCTAATTTACCATCAACTTGATACATCACACTCTAACAAGTTAAAATTTAGCTAAACACATGTTAATTAGGACACTCTAACAATGTCCATCAGTACCATTCTTTATGAAGTTGATTGTATTGTGTGTGTCTTCTATTCAAAATGATTTGAAATGAAAAAGAAAGTGTACTCCTCAGAGGCAATTATAACAAACTTTAGACAAAGGCTAACTACATCTCCTTCATAAGACCTTAATTTCATCTAATTAGCACTATGTCCTCCATTCATCATTATACAACTGATTGGTAAAGGAAAAAAGACAAGGCCAATTTTTGCAGCTTGATTACATTAATCAAACAAATAAACTACAAATGAAGTTACTCAATAAACAGATCGAAATTACCAAAATGGATGATCTAAAAAGAAACAAGAATCACAAACCACAATACACGAAACCAATTACCATATTAAAAAACAAAAAGCAAAAAAACCTGATAAAAACTTACTCACCCAAGATATCTCAAAAGCTTTAAACTCAGACGAGTGAGCAAGAACGTCTCGGCCGCTGCGTGGCCAACATCACACCTCAAAGATCGACGGGCTTCGATGTCAGATAACGAAGATATAGAATCTTCACTATTGGTTCTGCATCGCCGGTGCTGGTAAAACGTCTTAGCCATTTTTATCTTGGGAAGAAGGGGCTTAATGGGCTGGAAGGAGGCCTTTTCATTTTCAAATGACGAAGAAATGAGAAGCCTCGTAATGTTATCTTGAAGCTTTGAAGAAATGTACTTGGCCATGCACCCAGAACAGTAAGAATGGCTACAACCCTTGATGCTAAACGACTCACTTCCAAACTTGGGTTCCGCGAATATCTCGCAAACGAAAGATGGGTCGTTGTTGGAATTTGAAGACTGTCCGTTTTCGGAGCGTGGTGCGGCTGAGGCGCTCTAGGGCTAGCCACCGCTTGCAGATGAGGGAACAGGCGTCACGGCTAGGTTTAGAATCAAGCAGGCGAAAGAAGAAGAGGAAGACGGTGGCTGATACTGAAACCCTAACTGGGTATCGCTTGACGGATGGAAGTGTGTTAGAAAAATGTTTAGAGCTTTGGAAATAAAAAAATAGAGGCAAATAAAAAAGTATAGAAGATAATTTGGCTCCAAAATTTTGGTACCGCCAATTTTGATACGGCCAATTTTTTTCCCCCTGATATTTTATTATTTGATGTGTTATAATACTTTCTCAATATTATTATATTCATGTTTTATGGAAAGGGGTATTTGGTGTAGTGAGAAAATGGGACGAGAAATTAAAGACACATACCCAGTATCTTGCTGAGGGGTATTTAAATCAACACCTCATATTGTTAAACAAAAAATACAAATATAAGTTAATTTTTATTTTTATTTTTGTTTAACAATATGAAGTGAGGTGTTGATTTGAAGAATAGAAGAAACAAAAAGTCGAAACGGTTTCAAAAAAATTAAAAGTGAAAAAATTCTATTTTCAAAATTTAATGAATTTTAATTAAAAAAATTTAAAATAATAAATAAAAATAAAGTTACCAAGCACTGTTTTATGTTTAATTGTCAAATTTTTAATTACCTAAATAAAAAACTATTTTTTTAAGTATTACCAACACCATCATTAATGAATTTTTAATAAAAGAAATCTTTTTTTATTAAATATATAATAAGTAATTCAATTAGCAATTAATATTACAAAAAAGTATTAAAAATTTAAACAATTATTTGAATAACTCATTTAAAAACAAAACTCATTTTTTAACTAGTAGTTATTATGTGTTACAAATTATTAATTAATACTTTTTTATTAATATATTTACATAAAATATATTAAATTATATTAAAATAATACAAATTAAATTAGTAAATGATTAGAAAATTTGTATTGCATTAGACAACAGTTTAAGTAGAAATGTTGTCTCGTGTTAAAAATAGGCATGCTACAACAGTTTCATTAGAACTATCTTTAGATGTGAGTTTTAATTTACATGGCACAACAGTTTGTGAGCGACTATTGTGTCGTGTATATTTTTAACATGACACGATAGTTCTACTACAAACGTCATCTCATGCATGTCATCTAAGTACAATTTTGTAGTAGTGTTTCTTTCTTCAGGCAGTTTTCCTGTTGTAAGATATTCTATCATAGGGTCATCCAGGTCGGCCTAGTGTCAATCATCTCGACCTCCATCGTGCTTCCTGCCATGCTTGGACTTTCCAAGAACTCCACCGGTACTACATTCAAAGTCTCAGCTTCCTTGGAGGTGGTGAGCTTCGCCAAAGCGTCTGCATTAGCGTTCTGCTCACAAGGGATCTGTTTGACGGTGCCATACTAAAATTCTTATAGCTCCTTCTTCACTTTGGATAGGTAAGTTGCCATCTTGGTACCTCACGCTTGGTATTCCCCTAACACTTGATTGGCCACGAGATGGGAATCGCTATAACACTGGAAGACCCTGGCCTTCAATTCCTTTGCTACTCTAAGCCCGGCTAACAAAGCCTCGTACTCGGCTTCGTTGTTCGATGCCTCAAACCCGAATCGTAGTGCGGTATGGAATCGATGCCCTTCCGGCGACATCAATATAATCCCAGCTCCGGACCCGTTCTCGTTAGAGGAGCCGTCCATGAATATTCTCCACAACATCTATACTGGTTTTTTCAAAAGCTCCTCTTGAAATCTGGTGCATTCAGCCATGAAATCAGCATGGGCCTGGCTTTTGATCGTAGTCCATGGTACGTATAGTATTTCGAACTGGCTAAGTTCAATTTCCCATTTTAAGAGACATCCCAAGGCTTCAGGTTTTTTTAATACCTGCCTTAGAGGTTGGTAGGTCATGACATGGATTGAATGGGACTGGAAGTATGGCCTAAGCTTCCTAGAGGCTAATATCAGGCAGAACACCATCTTTCCCATTATGGGATACCGTGATTCAGCTCTGAGGAGTCTTTAGCTTATATAATACACGGGTTTTTGAACCTAGTCTTCTTCTTGGACCAATACGGCACTGGCTGCATTTTCTGTCACAACCAAATAAAGGAATAGGGGCTCCCCTACCACTGGCTTAGACAATACTGGGGGTTCGGCCAAATGCATTTTCAGATCGAGAAATGCCTGCTCGCACTCCTTAGTCCATTCAAATTTCTTATTCCCCCAAAGCAAGTTATAGAATGGCAAGCATTTGTCAGTGGATTTTGAAATGAATCGATTAAGGGCTGCCACCCTTCCAGTCAGGCTCTGGACTTCTTTATGTGAGCTGGGCGAAAACATTTCCAATAATGACCTGATTTTATCTGGATTTTCCTCTATCCCCTTGGTTATTCTGGGCAATGGTTTGAGCTATAGCACCAGCCACAGTGGTTGCTACTCCAACGGGTTGAGCAGGGGCTTGACTTGTTCCTACAATAGAAGCTCGTGCCTCTTCTAGATTAATCTACCTCTGAGCTCGGTTTAGGAACTCATACACAGTGTTAACTCAATTTCTCTGTAGCTCCTGCCATAGGTTGCCTCCCACAAGGATCCCCGTCCTCATTGCTATGAGTTTAGAGCTCTCGTCGGCGTCTCTAGCTCGTGCGACAATGTTGGCAAACCTACTTAGGTATACTTTCAAATGTTCTCCGGGCTGTTATTTTATATTTGCTAGGGAGTCAGCCTTAATCCAAGCTGCCTGAGAAGCCCTGGATACTCTCTTGAAATCTGCAGATAAATTCTTCCATGAGCTAATAGAGTGATTTTTGTACTGTTTGAACCATTGCCTAGTCGGCCTTATCAGATTCGAAGGGAATATTAGGCACCTTAGCTCGGGTCCAATGTTGTGGGCCATCATCAGGGTATTGAACATTCCCAAGTGGTCGGATGGATCTCCATCTCCATCAAAATTTTTTAAATGGGGCATCTTGAAACCCGGCGGTTATGCGGTTGCCGCAATGTTTGGGGCGAAAAGCTCGAGCTCATCCCCTGAATCATATTCATCTTTTTCCTTTTCTGATAGGAGTCTCTTCATCAGCTCCTCCATTTGGGCTAACCTTTTGAGGGTTTCGTCTTTCATTCCTTGGTTATTTTGGGGCTGTTCCACAGCTCCCGTCCTACCATACGCGTTCGACGGGTTGTTGTCCCTCCAAGTTCGAGCTTGGTTTGGTGGGACATTCCCGTTATCACGTACTTCGGAAGGACCTCCCTCTTGACGAGTGTAACTGACTCCATTTTGGGCTGAATTTCTCCTCTGTGAGTTTAGGCGATCTCGAAGATCGATCTGGGGATCGACTTGAGGGCTCCGAGCCAAACTCAAGTGGTTTCTCAAATCTGTATTGGACTTGCCACTTTGACGGCTCTCGGTCCAATAAATCCCATTAGCGAAGCTTAGTGCTCGCGGTTGAGGATGAGGATCTGGGATACTGTCGCGTGTCCGCGGGGCATAGGTAGGGGCAACAGGAGGAGGATTTCTCCTGCTGTCCCCATAAGCATGAACATTTCACGCAGAATGAGGCAGTGTTTGATGTCTTATGGGTGATGGGGGATTCCTAATTGGCGAGGCAATTCTTGTTCCGTCAGGACGAACCAAATTAGCCTGCGATCATTCTGCTCCACCATTTCTAACTCTCTACATCTGGCAATCCGATCATGACGCAGGAGGGTTGGCTGGAACATGTTGTCTTCGTGAGTTTGCCCCAGACCTTCCCCGTGGGTTGCCATGGGCGTTTCCAGGCTCATACGACGGTGGTATTGAACTTGGGGTCGAGGTCCTAACCAACCGGCGGACTTGCTGATGACCCCTGGGAGGGCCATCAGGCTGAACATCTTGGTGATCTTGTACCATAGGTGCAAAACTTGGGGTCGAGGTCCTAACCGATCGACTTGGTTTGGATCGTCCATCCCGGCGGGACTTATGAGACCCACCTTGCCTCTTTCCGACGTAAACATTGGTTGCAAGAGGGGGTAGCCGAGCCAAAACCTCCTCGATTTGCTTGTTTGTTTTGGCCAAAATGCTTCTTAATTGCGTGTTTTACAATTCTACCGCAGTTAAGTAATCCGGGTTCGGATTTGGCGGCAATGATGCCGAAATCCCAGTGTCGCTATGGCCCATTGGTTGTTTTCCCGACCGTTGTTGGATTTCAGGGCTATGCTCATTGGAAACGGTAGTATGGTGCGCCTCCTGCCCATCAGGTTGTTCCATTTCATTGCCCTGCCTTGATTGAGTGACCACCATGATGAACTTTGATTGGGATTTTGATGAAAGCGCTAATCTGCAACTCTCATTCAAAGCACCAAACTATTGCTGCAGTTTTTCGCCAATAGTGAATTATGAAAATAGCTGGGATGGATTAGTGCTTAATGGTAAATCGCAATAAGAAAATGATACTCAAGAGCACCAGAAAAGAACTCTCAAGACCCTCGTCTTTTTTACGTGGTTCGGTGGTTAAAATCCACCTAGTCCACGAGTCTATATTATTACTCTTTTTAAATTTTGACAGAGTTTTTGCATTACAAAAAAAACTATATTTTTTTTTTCCATCCAAGATCTTAGTATTTATAGAGAAAATCCTCGGATAGGCCTTGGGATCATCACGTGACTTAACCCCCAGTGTGACCTGTACCACACTAATTATAAATATTACAATTTATCCTAAGGTATGGTCTGATCATTAGGTAAAACTGATCATGGATCCTCAGAGATAATTGGACATGTCATGCCTGTCCATGCACGATTATATTACGTGTCCGGGTTTTCAGGGATCTGCGGATATGCTATGTCTGACTATGCACCTCTATATAACGTATCCGGGTTTCTAAAGATCCAAGGATACGTCAGGTCTCTCGCGTACCCCAAGCTGAATGCATCGTGAGCTCGTGTCATTGATGCTATGCCTTATAAACATTACAAGCTCGTACTTATTGCTTTGCATTCCCCAGCTCATGTTATTGACCTGGGGAATCGTGATGCCTTTGTGGAGAAAATACAGACTTATGGATCATCTATTAGAGTCCTTTACTCGCCATCTATACACGAGATGAATAAAAGACTCGTGCTGAATTTTAGGATGCACAACATCCAATTGATTTCACCAAAACAATTCATATTAGCAAGTAGGACAATCCTAAATAATGATTGTTGCCTGTGTTTTCACCAAGTGACACATGACACATATTAATGAGTAATTAAGACTTCACAGAGGTTGATTAAGTCTCCTAGAACTTGCTTTGAGCTCCATGGGAGGAAAGCCTTGCCTTCAATCACAGTTCGTCATCACGGGAGGAGTGTGTCCTCATGGAAATGTTATTTCCCAAGGACCGTGTTCCAGGATAATGCTATAAGTCTCATTACAAGACCGTCTCCTCCATGTATTTCCTCTAGGTTTATGAGAAGCCTCTTCCAGACATGGAGAAGGGTTGCCAGGTGTCAATCATAGTGACCCTGGACCACAAGTTTCCATCTAACACTTACTGTTACACAAATCGTGGTGTTGATTGTAACGACCCGAATTTGCCAATACAGCTTAAGGGCCTTGATTAGTGTGCCGGGAGGGCATAATCGGGATTAGAATGAATGTTATTGATTTAAATGCGTAAATATATGATTAATAGTGTGTTTATGATAATTGATGAAACTATATGATGATATGATATATATGTG
Source organism: Humulus lupulus (assembly GCF_963169125.1). Lineage (NCBI taxonomy): Eukaryota > Viridiplantae > Streptophyta > Magnoliopsida > Rosales > Cannabaceae > Humulus > Humulus lupulus. The sequence continues at coordinate 149,978,637 of NC_084800.1, read as the reverse complement.
TGAGATATATGCAAGAACCACATTATGATGTGGATAAATCTGCAGCCGGCGACTCGAGGCGATCCTAGGGCTAGATAGCTGGAAAAGTCACAACAGGGCATTATAATTGACTTTGGGCAAGTCAAGGAGCATTTTAGGTATTGGGTAGTGAATCAGACTATCGGGTGATGAAAATAAATAATTGGAGATATATTTGAGGTTAGGATGTCTAGGCGGGATTATTGGGGGATTTTAATATTTTGCCCTCGGGGGTGTTTCCGGTACCCCGAGCTTTGGGATTAGTCTAATAACCTAAGGATAGACTTGGGAATATTTTAGAAAATAGTAGACATAAAATTGGACCGACTCTTTCTCAGCTTCTTCTCTCTCTTCTCTCTCCTAAGGAAGAAGAACACTGAAATTTGAGGAGGAGATTTCTGGAATCAAGTTGAAACTTGGGGAAATAGTCTGGAGGATTAGCTCAGGAACTGATCAAGGTCTGAGATAGAGCCAAGGTAAGCTTTGAATTTTCGTTTCTGAGGTTAGGAATTTAGAGAAATGGCTGAGTTTTAAATATATGTGATTTTGGTGTTTAAGGTGGAAATTGAGGCTTGAAAATTTGAAGATAGGTCAGGGGACTCTTGGAGAAACGATTCTACAGCTGAGGTAAGGTTTAATTTAAAGTTTGATGGTTGAATTTGAGAGTTTTCATGGCTGGTTTTGAGTTTTGTGGGTTTGAAATTTCAGAGATTTGAGTTTGGATTTTAGTGAGTCTTAGGCTGGATTTCTGGTTGGATTGTGTTGTTTAAATCATTCTAATGTTGTTATTATTAATTGGTTTTGAGTTGGAGGCTTTGGGATGGCTTAAGGTGAGGTTTAGAGATTGAAAATGGTGGTTTTTTCTGGGTTCGAAGGGTCGGGCCGCGGCATGGTTCTTGGTGAGCCGCGGCCCTTCGAAGTTGTTGCACGCTGAGGAAGGAGGGCGGGCCGCGGCATGGCCCAAGCAATGCCGCGACCCTTACCTGTTTTTATGCCTTAGAAGGTTCTGTTTGGGAGCCATGCCGCGGCATGGGCGGCCTATGCCGCGGCGCTTAAGGGATTTTGGGATTTTGAGATTTTAGGCTTGGGAATTTAACCTAGGGTGCTCGGGGTTGAGTCTTTTACCATTTTTGGTGAAGTTCAATGTTCTGAGTACTAGAACTTGGTTTGGAAACTCATTTAAGATTGTTAATGGTGTCTTTCATCATGGTTGTGACTAGGTGTTAAGCTAGGGCTCGAGGATCGGATCGCGCTCAAGGAGTATCGCCCGTAGCTAATTCATCTGAAAGCTAAAGGTAAGAAAACTACACCCGGTTGAATATTTGAACGGGACTAAGGGTTCCCTGATATTTATGATTGAAAGAATGGTGTCAAGCCATGTAAATTGTAAACCAATGGCCTAAGCGTGCCACGGTTAACTTGTGCAATTGGCACGACTTAGACATTGGTATCCGAGGACAGCTTATTATGCACTGAGCTCGGTTTAAGCGGGCCTGAGTCAGTGGGTTAAACAAAGGGTGCGACCTAAGGTGTCGACCCTAGTATTTGTGTTAATTGATTATTATATTTGGCTATGAATATGATTAATGAGATTGTTGAATAACCTGAGTATAGTTGAGGTTACTTGTACCTTGAAGTGTGCTTATATGTTATGGACTGAATATCTGAACATGCTTACTGGAATGTCTGTTTGATAATGTTGTTTATACTGTGTATGTTGCTTTCTTGCTAGGCCTTGGCTCACGGGTGCTGCGTGGTGCAGGTAAAGGCAAGGGCAAGATCGATCAACCTTGATTGGAGAGCTCTGCAGGGTGAATGTACATATCACGCCGCTCAACCGCCACGGTTGAGAAGATTACAGGGACGAGAGGACCAAAACCTTGTATTTTGCCTTAGTATGGCTGATGTTTACTCTTAACTGTTGAATTTTGTAAACCAACTTTTAAACACTGTTGAGTTTTGGGGATCCCTTCTGTAAACTATTTATAACTTATAAAATGTGTCTTTTGAGGCCAAAATGTCTTTTAGCCCTAGAACTCTTTGGTTAATGACACGTTTTGATTAAACGACTTAATTAGCGAGTCTCACACTTTTACAAATACACAGTGTAGCGGTCCTGGCTATCCAAGCCGTTACATTGATCTTGTACAAGCGACAAGAAGGATGTCTCACGACGTCGCCTGACATGGGAAAATGTGTTGCTACCCTCCTAACAATGTGATGAGCATGTTTTCCAATATAGCAATGGGCTGGAATTCCTCGTACTGGGCCAACTGGGATATGCAAGGGCCTACCAACTCGTTAATGGGAATAATTTATCATTTATTGTACATATAATGTAACGACCCAAAAATCACTAATAAGGCTTAAGGGCCTTGATTAGTGTGCCAGGAGGGCACGATTGGTTTATGTGTGAATTAAGTAATTTAATGCATGATTCTGTGTTAAGTATGCTTGTATGATTATATGAATATATGAAATGCATGTGGGTCCCATTTGGTTGCTAGGGACATATTTGTAATTTTAGCCCATTGATGGCATAAATATGATATTTGTATATACTGTGATCGATACCACGTGTGAGTGATGATATAATTGTGATGAACGACCCGAGACGGTCCTAGGGAGCCGTTTAGCTAGAAAGTCACAACGGGGTCAAATACCCGGCTCAGGAGGAGCTTAGGGGTATTTTGGGAATATTATAATGAGTTAGGGAATTATTGAGTAAGAGTTAGTAGCTTATTAATAATTTGGTATGTCGGGATTAAATGTAGATTTATAAGAATACTTGAGGACTTAGCGGGATTTGGGTGAAATGACAGAATTGCCCTTGAGGTTGTATAAGGATTTTATTAAGGGAAAGGGAAAATTGGTAATTTTTCTTTAGGAGAGGATAACCTTGGCTGAGAGGAAGTCATTTTACGTTTTATTTTCTACACTTAGGCTTATCCTAGAGTTTTGTTGGAATTTTAGAGGGAACCAAGAAGCTAGAAGGAGAGGAGGAGCTAGTTTTCCTTGAGATCAAGGAAGGAATTCAGGGCTGAGATTGGAGCAGCTAGAGTCAAGCATAAGGCTTCATCTTCTCTTTTGAGTCTCCTTGCATGTTTTAGATAATTTGGGTTAAGTGTTGAAAATTGGATGTGTGGCTTAGTGATTATGAGGTTCAGCTTGGGAATCAAGGGAATTAAGCTTGGAATTCGATTTGGAGGTGGCTCAAGGTTGAATCCCTGTTTGAGGTAAGAATTTTGTATATCTCTGAAGCTTATTTGCTGGTGTGGTTTAAGATTTCTTAAAGGTGGTTTAAATTTTATAAAGTATGGTTTAAGTTTGTGGAGTTTTAAACAACTAGGTGATTGTTCGGTTTGATTGTATGTTTGGGCTTGTTGTTGTTATTTATGAGTTTCCATACTTTTTATTTGGGGTTTTAGGTTGAATTGGGATTGGTTGTACCTTGGTATTGATTTGGAAGAGTTTTGGCTCGGAAAAAATGCTGGGAAAAACCCAGTTTTCTGGGTTCGCGTATGAGTATCGCGGCCCTGTTTTTCCGTGTCGCGGCTCTAGGTTGAATCAGAAGGAGAGAACCACTCTGGGCGTCGCGGCCCCTATAGGGCTGTGCCACGGCGCTAGGCTAATTTCAGGAAAGGGGAAATTAAGTTTTTAGGGTTTTGGCTCAGGGGGCTCAGGGGACACTTTCGTTACCTTGTGTGGGGAAACGGGAGGTCCCGAGAGCACGGGATTGGTTCTGGGAGATTATTATGAATTGGTTAGTAATGAGAGTGCTATGTATGTGTTGTGACTAGGTTTTCGACGAGGCTCGGGTTAGAGGATTGTGCTCGGGATTTCGGTGCTCAAGAAGCTCGGGACACAGGTAAGAGAACTACATCCATTTGTGAATTTATAATGGGACTAAGGGTTCCCTATTCTTGTATGCATTATGAAAGTTGGTATTATGCCATGATAATATGATGCAAACCAAGGAGCTGGACATGTTGATCATACATGTTGGAGTGGAGCTGGATTTGCACTAGACCCTTTGTCACTTCCTAGTGGCCCAATTACAAGACTTAGAGCCAAGCATTTCAAGGAAGCACTAAATGGGCTAATCCAAGAGAATTGAGCTGATTCTAAAAAGACCAAGATGGGCTCAAATAATAATCAAGGCTTAGTCCATGTCATCAAAGCAAGTGAAGAGGCTAATTAACATCCAAAAACATGATCAACATGGTTTGACCATTAAAGGGCATGAATTTGATGAGTTTCAAGGATATTAAATAGGGGAATGCTGATGGCCTTGGCTGGTTATGTTAATACATTGAATATAGTCATTTAGTTATTTTTGGCTGCCTTTAGAAGTCAAAAATGCCTAAAAATGTGGGGAGTGTTTGTTTTTATGTTTGTGTTGCTTTTATGGCTGAATTATGACTTTTCCTATTTTTGGAGGGTTGTTCCAAGTATATATAGGGGTTTTATGAACTTTGTAAGGGATTTTGAGAAATATTATTATTATTGTGAGGTGTGTTCCTCTTCATTCATGAAAGAACTCTTGAACTTATCAAGTTAATCTTGTGGAGTTGAAACAACCAAACTTATCACCTTGATCCTTGAGATACTCTTGGGTTTCCTGGTGTGGCGTTTTCTATCCTTTGTAGTCTTGATTTTCATCTAATTAGGTGACAGGTCAAGGCTCAACAAATCTTGTCTACACGATCTTGGGGTTCCAAACCATCATTATTATCGGGCTTCATCACAATTGTTGGTGAGGTTCATATCATTTGATATCAAAGCTTTGTTTCTAAGGCAAGTTCGACTATCTTTAATTTTTGTTTTCCTATTCCCTACTGCAACAAAAAAAAACAAAACAAAAAGTACATGATTCCAGTAAGAAAATTTATTCCTTTCAATCTTGTTTCTCACCGTACTCAAGTTCTTGATCTTTTTGATGAGTTTTGGTTGCTTCTCATTATTGAATGGTTGCTAGAATATTTTTAATTAGTTTCTTGAAGTTCGATCAAGAACTAAAGAAGACACAAAAGAGTGGAAAAAGGCAAGAGTGTGTGAGACCATAAGAGGGTAAAAGCCATTTGGAGTGAAAACACGAGTGCAAGTGTATCAATTATTGAGTGAAACACGTGAGGGAGTTCTTGTGAGCATTCTAACTTTGTTTTGCAGATTCTAAACATGTCCAATAATCAAGAAGAAGACACAGCTGGAGATTTTCGACAACCCGCAGGTCCGAACCTCCAAATGCAAGCGTTGTTAGGGGAGATGAGGCAAATGATGAGGGCTGAATTAGAACCTATTCATGAGAGGTTGGACAGGGTAGAAGCGGGAACTCCTAGAGAACAGCAACAGGACATCCCCAATAGGCAACAAGGTGGGCGTCTTCCGTGGCAGAATGTTGAGGAAGAGGCTAAGTTAGAGGAGTTTGATGAGCCATATTTGAATCGGGGCAGGTTTGAGTGTGGGTATGGGAATAGCGAAGCTAGGATGGGTAGGCCTAGGAGGGATAATGATTTAGGAAACATACAGATTAAAATCCCATCTTTTCAAGGTAAAAATGATCCTAAAGCTTATTTGGAGTGGGAAACTAAAATGGAGATGGTGTTTGATTGTCAAGGCTACTCAGAGATAAAGAAGGTTAAGTTGACAGCAATTAAATTCACCGATTATGCCATTGTTTGGTGGGATCAATTACTGATTAATATAGGAGGAGGAATAGAGAGCCACCCGTGGACACTTGGGAGGAGATGAAAATTCTTATGAGGAAGCGTTTTGTACCCAGCCACTATTATAGGGGATTGTATCAAAAGTTGCAGAGGTTAATTGAAGGTTCCAAGAGTGTGGATGAGTATTACAAGGAGATGGAGGTAGCTATGATCTGGGCTAATGTAGAAGAGGACAGGGAAACAACCATGGCTAGGTTTTTGCACGATTTAAATCGAGAGATTGCAAATATAGTTGAGTTGCAGCACTATGTTGAGCTGACGGATATGGTGCATCAAGCCATAAAGGTAGAGGAACAATTCAAACGGAAGGGATTGGCTAGGAGGGGACAACCTATGGCTACCACCAACCTATGGAAGACAGCTCCAAAAAGGGACGAGCAGCTACAAAATAATCCAAAATTTTAACCCTCTAAGAATGCCAAGCCAACGATCGCCACTACTTTAGGTAACACTGATTCTTCTACTTCTAAAACACATGATATTAAGTATTTTAAATGTCAGGGGCGCGGACACATAGCTAGCCAGTGTGTAAACAAAAGGGTGATGGTGATTAATGCCCAAGGAGAGCTTGAGTCAGAGAATGAGGAAGAAGATGATAATGATGCCATGCCACCTTTGGAGGATGTTGATGATGAGCAAAATGTTGTGGTTGGAGATTTATTGGTAGCAAGGTGAGTTCTCAATGTGCAGGTTAAGGAGGAAGAAAGTAACCAAAGGAAGAACTTGTTTCATACTCGGTGCTTTGTAAATAAAAAAGTTTGCAGTGTCATTATTGATGGAGGGAGTTCCGCACTTATTTGGTGGAGAAATTGGCCTTAACCACCTCGAAACATCCTCACCCTTACCGGCTTCAGTGGCTGAATGATTGTGGCGAAGTCAAGGTGACAAGGCAAGTGTTGGTGGCATTATCCATTGGCAAATATGAGGATGAGGTGCTTTGTGATGTGGTTCCTATGCATGCATGCCATTTATTGTTGGGAAGACCGTGGCAGTATGATTTGAGGGTTATGAATGTTGGATTCACAAATAGGTATTCTTTCACTCTTAAAAGGTAACCTATTACTCTTGTTCCATTAACTCCAAAACAGGTCATGGAGGATCAACTAAAGTTACAAAGATCAAAAGAAAAAAAATAAAGAAAAAGATAGGAAGGCTGAAATTGAGAAAAAAAATTAAAAAAAAAAAAAAGAAAGAGAGAAAAACATTGATCAGGGTGAAAAAGAAAGAGAGGATTTCAGCCATAGTGAGAGCAAGAGAGGAAAATTTCACTTATATTGCAAAAAAAGTGAGATCAAGATAGCATTATTTTCACACCAGCCCCTTATTGTACTCATGTAGAAGGAGGCTCTTTTATGTACTAATGATCTCGTCGGTGCTTTGCCGAGCAATATTGTTTCTCTTTTGCAGGAGTTTGAAGATGTCCTTCCGGAAGAGGTACCTTATGGCTTACCTCCAATTCAAGGGATTGAACATCAAATTGATTTCATACCTGGTGCATCCATTCCAAACCGACCTACTTATAGGAGCAATCCCTAGGAGACCAAGGAGCTTCAGAGGCAAGCAGGTGAATTATTGGAGAAGGGGTATGTGTGTGAAAGCATGAGTCCTTGCGTTGTTCCGGTGCTATTAGTTCCTAAGAAGGATGGAACATGGAGGATGTGTGTAGACTGCCGAGCCATCAGCAACATAACGGTAAAGTATCGTCATCCCATTCCTAGATTAGATGAAATGTTGGATGAATTGCATGGTTCTTGTGTCTTTACAAAAATTGATCTTAAGAGTGGATATCATCAGATTAGGATGAAGGAAGGTGATGAATGGAAAACTGCTTTTAAGACTAAATATGGTTTGTATGAGTGGTTAGTAATGCCTTTCGGTTAAACTAATGCTCCGAGCACATTTATGTGTTTGATGAACCATGTTTTGCGTACATTTATTGGCAGATTTGTAGTTGTGTATTTTGATGATATCCTAATTTATAGCAAAAACTTGGAAGAACATGTAATGCATTTGAAATTTGTTTTGGAAATTCTAAGAAAAGAAAAGATGTTTGCTAACCTCAAGAAGTGCACCTTTTGCATGGATAAGCTTGTGTTTCTTGGTTTTGTTGTTAGTAAGAGCGAAATTGAGGTGGACGAGGAAAAGGTGAAGGCAATCCAAGAGGGGCCAACTTCTACAACAATCAGCCAAGTGAGGAGTTTCCACGGCTTAGCTAGCTTCTATAGACAGTTTGTGCATGATTTTAGTAGCTTAGCCGCCCCTCTTACTGAAGTCATCAAGAAAAATGTGCAGTTTAAGTGGGGGAAAGAACAAGAAAAGGCATTTAATCTGATCAAAGAAAAGTTAACTAATGCACCTTTGCTTGTTTTACCTAACTTTGCTAAAACTTTTGAAATTGAGTGTGATGCTTTAGGAATAGGTATTGGAGCTGTTTTGATGCAAGAAGGTCGTCCAATTGCTTATTTCAATGAAAAGTTGAGTGGGGTAACCCTAAATTATCCCACTTATGATAAGGAGATGTATGCCTTGGTAAGGCTTTGGAAAATTGGCAGCACTATCTATGGCCAAAGGAATTCGTGATTCACATAGATCATGAATTTTTGAAGCATTTGAAAGGACAGCTTGAAAAAATGCCATGCCAAGTGGGTGGGATTCATTGAAACATCTCCTTACGTAATCAGATACAAGCAAGGTAAGGAAAATGTGGTGGCTGAGGCATTGTCCCGCAGGTATGCTTTACTTTCCATTTTATATACAAAACTACTTGGCTTTGAATACATTAAGGATTTGTATGCACAAGAGTCTGATTTTGGTGATGTGTTCAATGCATGTGAAAAAGTGGCGTTTGGTAAGTTTTATAGGCATGATGGATTTTTTTTTCGAGAAAATAAACTGTGTGTGCCTATGTGTTCTTTGCATGAATTACTTGTGAAAGAATCTTATGGTGGTGGTTTGATGGGTCATTTTGGTGTAGCTAAGAGTTTAGGAATTTTGCATGATCATTGTTTTTGGCCTCATATGAAACGTGATGTGGAAAGAATCTGTGAGAAGTGTATCACGTGTAAACAGGCTAAGTCTAAATTTAAACCCCATGGTTTGTACACCCCTTTGCCAATACCTCGTGATCCTTGGACTGATATTTTTATGAACTTTGTAAGGGATCATGTTTTGAGAAATATTATTATTATTGTGAGGTGTGTTCCTCTTCATTCTTGAAAGAACTCTTGAACTTATCAAGTTAATCTTGTGGCGTTCAAACAACCAAACTTATCACCTTGATCCTTGAGATATTCTTAGGTTTCCTAGTGTGGCGTTTTCTATCCTTTGTAGTCTTGGTTTTCATCTAATTAGGTGACGGGTCAAGGCTCAACAAATCTTGTCTACACGATCTTGGGGTTCCAAACCATCATTGTTATCGGGTTTCATCACACTTGTTGGTGAGGTTCATATCAGAATATTAAACCAACGGCCTAAGAGTGCCGGAGTTTACATTATCGCACAGGGCGCGGCTCAGCCACTGGTAGCTGAGGACAGCTTAATATTCACTGAGCTCGGTTTAAGCAAACTGGAGTCAGTGGGGTAAACAGAGGGTGTGACCTAAGGGCGTTGACCCTAATTATTGTGTGATCATTATCATTGTTAACTGTTGAATACGACGTGTTGAATAGCTGAGTATTAGCTTGTGGATTCTTGGTTATGACTATGAGTTATGTGATTGGTGTGGATTGCTAAACGTATGAACATGCCTAAAGAGTTATTTAATTGTTACCATTGTTATGGTATGATGTTATGTTTTCTTGCTGGGCCTTGGCTCACGGGTGCTACGTGGTGTAGGTAAAGGCAAGGGTAAGCTTGATCAGCCCTGATTCAGAGAGCTCTGAAGGTAGAATGTACATGACTAGCTGCTCGGCCACCACGATTGAGGGAGGGATAGGAACAAGAGGACCATAAATGTCTGTTTTTCCCTTAGAGTGGCTAGCGGTTGTTAATACCTTGAAACTTTGTAAACTGACTTTCAAACGCTGTTTCTTTTGGGATCCCTTGTACAAAACGTTTAATTATATGAAATGTGTCTTTTACGACCAAAGCCTTTTAACCCTAGTTCATTAATGGTTTTAGTGACACGTTTTCAACTAAAGACTTGATTAGCAAGTCCTGTTCCTTTATAAATACAAAGTGTAACGGTCTTAGCTACTTAGGACGTTACATTTAACCCCCATTAAGAGAGAACAATTTTAATTAGCCCTCATTAGGGAATTATTTTCCCCCATCCCTCATTGATTAGAGATTCTAATGTAAAATGAACAACAAAACACAGAGCAGCAGGTCTAGCTTTTGAATTTATAAATTTTGTTAGTAACATTGTTTTCTCAACACTTAGCCAAGATGCTTAGGTGATAAATACATTTTCATGGATGGTAAAAACTTGTAAATAAAAAATGAAATATTCTTTGCTAATTTACTGGTAGTATTTGTGTTGGTGTTTAGCATTCTATGCCAATAGAAGGACATTATCATCTATTTTGATGAGTTTGTAAGTAATTGGAGGGATGAACTGATTGGATAAGGTTCTTCCCAGTTTGACACTTTTCAAATGTAGGACCCTAGAAAGGTCGATTTTTAGGTATTAAAATTAGAATAAATCTTAAGGCATATGCCTTAAGTCAAACACACTATGTGGAGAAGGTACTTGACAAGTTTAGTCTAATTAAAATACATAAGGAAAATATACTTTTCAATTCAAGCAATAAGCTTGAAAATAATAATGGTAGAGTAGTGGCCAACTAGAATATGCAAGTGCAATAGGTAGCCTAATGTACGTCGCTCATTGTATTAGAGAAAATATTGCATATGCAGTTTGTAAACTTAGTAGTTTTACTAGCAATCCAAGCATTGAAAGACAATAGAGAGTTCTAGGGTATCCAAAGAAAACCAAAGAACTTAGCCTAAAATACTAAAAGTTTCTAAGATATTTGAAGGATAATGCAAGTTGAATATTAGGTGGAAGAGGTAATATTTCAACCACTAGTTGGGTGTTTACACTTGGTGGAGCGGCCATTGGAAATCTAAAAAACAAACTTGTATTTCTCACTCAACCATGGAGGTTGAGTTTATAGCTCAAGTGAAAACCAGCAAAGAGGCCGAGTGGCTTAGAGATCTTATGCTGGATATTTCCATGAACGCGGTTAAGGTATTGACCATTTCAATATGTTGTGATAGTCAAGCCATATAGGCTAGATCATATAATAATGTTTATAATGGCAAGCCTATACATATAAGTCTAACACATGGCTAGGTGAGACATTTGATTCAAGAAGGAATCATATCGATCTCCTATGTTAAGACTAGTGATAACTTAGTAGATCCGTTCACCAAAACTTTTACAAAAATTTGTTAAGTTCTACATTTAAAGGGATAGGACTATTACTCTTTGAACAATATATTTAACAATGATAACAACCCTATTGGAAGCTTGTTAACATTGAGCTTGAAATTCAATGGATAAGAACAAGTCATTGATAAGTGGATAGTTTTCAACAATAAACATTTCTGAGTCTCATCTAAGATGGTTAGTGTTGGTTGCTATCGATTGAGGGTTAAGCCCAAGGCTTTTAATGAAGTTTAGTTGAGAGCAACAAGCATCTCTAAAGGTAGTAAAGATAATGTAAGAACTTCCCCTATGTGAACTTAGAGGTGATGTCGCCTCTCATGGGAGTTAGAGTATCTCCCCAGAAAGTTCATGAATGGATGAGCACAAGGCCTTCTTAGTGCTAAGCACACATTGTGGGAAAAATGAAAGGTCAAGTAGAGGCGTGTGAAGTGTTATCAATTCTATCACTAGGAATAGTTGGCTCAAGCTTTTGAGCAACACAGGATTTAGATGAAAAGCATTGTAATACTTTCACTAAGGTAAAGTTCAAATCGAAAGATACTTTATTTTATACACCAATGATGTTTGAGTTAGAGATAGAGGCTCGTATTCAACCAAGTGAGTGAATATTATGATTAGTTACATATAAAGCCTGAAGTGATCTTACGCATTGAGGTGTAAACCCCTTAATAATTTCACATAATTGAGGTGTGAAATTTGAGTCCAAGTATTAGGCATTTAAAAGTATCTTTTTGGGTCATAAGTATATAATGAGGTATCTAAGCATACCCAAAAATTTGGGGAACATTTGGAGGTATTTTAGGTCACTTTTGGAGACATTGATCAGGTCTTCAGGTGATGTGTTGCCTCCAAGGCAACATTTATCCCCTAGTTTTTCAAGTAATACTGTAAATACGGGTTTTTAAAAAGATTCAATACAAGATGTTTTCTTTCAAAAATATTCATTGCTCGTACGAATTTTTATAATTCAATAGACACAATTTTGTCCATTTTAATGCGAGTTATTTACAAGGGAATCTGCTTTGCACATTCAAATCTTGCAAATTTGTTGTTATTTTAACAAGTATTTCTTAACATGTGTGATTTTCCTAAAAGTATACTTCTTTATGAACATAGTTACGAGCAGCAGGATTAACCCAAACATGCCTAGTTACATGGCAAGTGACCAAGAACTTGCCTCCTCGATCACTTAGGGGCATATAGGGTATACATAATCACGCATAAGCAAAAGAGTTAAAAGCACAACTGAGTAGTGCTTAGAAATTTTTTACCACTTATAAAGTGTTGTGCATTGTTCAAAAGAACATAGAAATTAAAAGTTTTATTTGTTCAGACGAGCAAGAAAGTTAGAAATCCTATATATCAATTAATTATTATATCCAGTTAAAAAAGGATCAGCACAATGTATGTAGTGCAAGAAAAATATTACAAAAAAATACCTCTGATTAAAAGTTTCTTGGACAACCAATGTTTTTACACCGCGAACATTATTGCCCAGGTGTTCCAAAGTATTAAAAGTGACAAATAAAAAATGCAGCATTACTGGTCGACGACTTTGTCCTTGACCTCCTCCTGCACCTGGTCGTCATCAGGATTGAGGGAGATTTCTGGCTTTGGACTATCAGGAATAGCAACCCAGCAGCCTCGCGAGCAAGGCACTTAGAGAACTCTTTCTTCCAAAGCCCAACAGGAAGGTAGTCAAGATTAGGCTCCTTGTTGTTCTTCCAGAACATGTAGAAGTAGTTAAATGCAGCATTCTTGAATTTGGGCTTGGTCGAAGCAAAGCTCTCCTCAAGATGTTGCATTTGCTCATCCTTTTCCTTCAACAACAATGTGAGTCTTCTTTGTCTCCTTCTCCTGGAGAGCCTGAATGACCTTGCTTTTCTGCTCAATCTTAGTGATCTTCTCCTTGAGATCCTTCTCAAGCTCCTCAGGTTCCTTCTTGTTCTTTCTATTGGCCTATTTTAATCTCTCCAAAGTGGCCTTTGTTTTCTTTAGCCTATTGGCAACCGCCTTTGCTCGAGGATGAGTGTCAGTAAGAGTCATCACACTCTGCAAAATTAAAAGATTAGTTTCAAGAAGAAATTATTGTTGGGACATACAAAAGAAGAAAATGTGTTTACCAATATTGCCTCTGAGATGGCCTGACCAAAGGCCTGGTCCACAGAGACTTCCTCGAGAGCTGCAGTGGCCTCAACACTTAGACAATGCTGATAGAGCTTGAGTGTATGGGTATAGATCACCTCAGTGGATGCCTTGAGTCATTGAACTATATCAGGAGAAGTGTCAGGGTCGACCGCCGAAGCAACTGAGGAGCTACTCGCAGGAGGAGGAGTTTGGTCTATTGGAGGAGTCTGGCTGGCAGGAGGAGGGACTTGTTGGTTTTACGGTACTAAATTAGGTATGCAATGAAAGCATTTACGTTGATTATTGTACCGACCCCAAGGATCCCCCATATTTGACATATATTAAAATAGAAAGCAATAATGGTGACGGAAAAATACCTCTTGATGCCTATGAAGTTTCCTTGTTTTCTTTTCATTATTAAAAACAATCTTCCTATCTAAGCTGGTAGAAAATGATGATGATGAAAAACTAAGACCGTAGCCTACCTCGACACTCAAGGATTAGTATGGGCTAATAGGAATCACAAAATTATGTGTTCTTATTTTTGTCTCAACTCATGAGCAAGAACCGTAATGGGAGAAGAGAAAAAATGATTCGATTAACCTTTATATGTTTCCTAAATGTATCAATATATAGATTTAGGATTATACATGTATAATTAAATTAACCCTATAAGATATTGTTTAGGCTAAGATAATAATATTTAATAAAGATATTTATTTAAACATTAAATAATCATATTACAAATATTTAAATAAATATATTTAACTGATTCTGTTATAGATATTTGTTGTAGCCTAATTTTAGCACGAGTTCATTCACTCAGCTCGGGTACAGCTGGCAGATAACTACGTGGAAGGGTAACCAAGTAGGATATCTTTTTGTTATCCATGTGGATAGCTTGAGATTCATAATGATCGTACCTAGTGTTAGGCGTCCTGACTTTACCACAAACTAAGAATAAGATAGCTGTCAGAGCGCTAGCTCGGGGTCAGATACCTGTCAGAGCTCAAGCTCGTGAGAGATATGCAGCTCGTGGTGATTCAAATATAACACATGTTAAAGGATCTCCAAAGATTCAGGATTTGTTTATATGTTGATTCATGACCAGGCTATCATATTTATCATCCGAGATAACATGAACATATTTATTTTGTTATCAAATCATATCCCAACATAAATGGGAATGATTTATGTTAAATATAGACATTATGTAATTACGTGATTAACTCAGGCTTACCCAAACTGTTCATGGAATTCTCCTATAAATACTAGGAATATTGAACAGGGAAGGGGGACCATTATTCTGTAATACCAAAGCTCTGCCAAAATAGAGAGAAACATCAATAATATTGACTCGTGGAATAGGTGGATTTTAACCACTGAACCACATAAAAGTTTTGTGTTCTTGAGAGAATTCCTTTTATTTTCGTTACAGTTTACCATCAAGCACTAATCTGCCCTTATTATTTCTTAATGCACTGTTGGCAAAAAACCACGTCAACAGTTTGGTGCTTTTATTGAAAGTTGATTAGTGCTTCACCAAAATCCCAGTGGATTTCCACCATGGTGCTCACTCGCTCAATGCATGATAATGAGATAGAACAGCCCGGTGGGCAGGGGGCCCATCATACCGCTGTTCAGAATGAAAGTGGCCCTGAGATTTAGGAATAGCCTAAAAAAGAAGAAATGACAAGATAATTGAATTTTGTATTTCAATAAAGATGTGGAAAACAAGATAAGGATTCTCTACAATGACACTGTAGACCGATTGAAAGGGATGTAGCGCAGCTCGGTAGCGCGTTTGTTTTGGGTGTTGGAGATATAAAGCGAGTGCACCGGAAAAGAACGGGAACTGGGTCGATCTATTCTATGGCGAAGCATCCGAAGCATAACTGCACACTCACACGATCTTTGCCGAGAGATAAGAGCATTCGTTGGAGCCGACATCCGTTACGGTCGTCATTCGATTCAATGAATCTCCGTTTCAGAACCGTACATGATATTTTCATCTCATACGGCTCCTTCTTTATGTACACGTCAACAAGTTTGAGATACAAATGGACATTCAGAAAGTGTCCGAAGACGCTCGGTGCAAGATCTTCCCTGCAACACTTTCTGATGCCACACAGGAGTGGTTTTTCAAATACCCTCCTGCAAGTATAGTTTCCTCGGAAATGTTCGTGAAGGAGTTTTACGGACAGTTCTACACGGGTCGTGTGCACCCGACTGAGGGAACTCAGCTGGTTGAAATTGGACGCCTATTGACGAAGCTCAGGATTGTCGCCCTACTGCTTGAGGTTTGGAAGCGGGGTCTCGAAAACTGAGTAATTTCTGCTGGGCCTTTATCCTTTTTTTGAACAAAAAAAAAACTAGAAAAAATTGATAAAAAATCATTGAAAAAAGAAACTCTTTTTTTCTTGCACTTAATTAATGAATTTACAGTAAAATCAAGTTTGAATTTTAAAACAAATTATTTACTTACTGAACAGAAACAGGTGAGAATTAATTCAGAAGGACAAAAAAAAAATTTCTATTTGATAAAGTTCTAAATGATCCTAACAATAAAGAAATTTGAAACGAATCTATTGGACTAAAAGAAATCAGAAAAAAAAAAGTCCATAGCCTTCAAATTGACTTCCTTTCGCTGTCCCCTTGGTTGTTGGAAGCTATTCAAAGATATTTTCTTATTGAGTGGCCAAGCCAATTGGATCTTGCATGCACTTAATGCGGTGAGCCCAAAATGACGTGGCAGGGATGGATTGTGAGAGATGGAAACAGGAGTCAAGTCCCGAAGCAGCTCTCTAATCAATAAGCCTACCAAGGGAGTCCGCCATCAAGATTCATCGTCCGGTAAAACAATCGGCGAGTCAAGACGACACTGGGAGTTTGGCATCATTACCGCCAAACCAAAACCCAGGCTATCTAACTGCCACCGAGATGGAGAATATGCAATTAAGGAGCCATCTCACTAGGGAAAACAGGTAGAATGAGGAGATTTTGGCTTGGTTACCCCATCTTGTTGTTGGGAAAACTTTATACAGGATCTTTATTAATTTTAATGTAGATCTAATATTAAACAAATTAATAAGAGATAACCTAGAACATGTTTCTAAAATTTAATTCAAAGAGAAACAACAATAAGAATACTTACAGTATACGCAGTGGAATTAGTGACTCCTTCCTTCAATTTCTCTAACCCTTGTATCTTTTCTGTCGTAGAGTATTATCAAGAAACTGAACTGATCTTCGATTTTCTTCACAGTCTTCCAAAGTATCCTAAGAATAACCTAGATTAGAGTGGGCAATTCTCAACACATGAGATAGATATAGAGAGAAGAAGAGAAAATAACAAAGAGGCTTAGAAAAGGACTTGTGTTTAGAGAGAATTTAAAACCTATCAGAAAATTTGACTTCTGAACTTATGAACTTGTGTTTTGACTTCTCTCTAAGCACTCATTTTATAGACTCAAATAGGCCATTTAATTTAATTAAAAAACCAATAAAATAATAGCCAATTTAAAGCCCTAGGTCGAAATTATCATGGGCTTTAGGCCCGTGAAATTTCCCATTTGATTATAAGCCCATTGGACTTAAAAACAAGGCCTGTATTATTTTCTATTGATTTAATTAATTAAATCCTTTATCAAACTTATTATTTATAATTTGAACCTTGATTTAAACTTATTTATTAATTTAGATACCAATTTATCTTAATTAATAAATCTGCCCTAATTTCTATTTTCTTCTCTAAATTACATAACTGTATGAAACTATCCAAAATTGACATGGTCAACTTTGATAATTCTAATTGATAATTAAATCAATTAATTGAGACTATCTAGATGATTTTATCCAAGGTACAATGGGGACCATGGGCCTATGAAATCAAGCTCCAATAAGTTATCATAAATCTAACAAATAAATTTACTAACTTATTAATTCATCGTGACTCCACTATAGACTCGAAATTGCACTCTTGAATTCATAGAACGCTCTATAACAAATATAGATACGCTATTAATTATCCATTGTTACAACCATAATTTTCACCCAATCCTCTATAGACAGTCTACAATGAGATGGGACTAAAATACTGTTTTACCCCTCATTGTATTTTATCCTTAAAACACTTAGTTCCTTGTAAATAATATTTCAGTAAACTAATTTAATTATTGAAATGAGATCTCTATCATTTAACACTTTGAACCAAACTAAAAGGAAACCATTGTTTCACTTCTTCATCAGAAGCTATAGATGTTCATATCTATGATTAACACTCCCACTCAATTATACTATCGAGTTCCCAAGATGTAAGTATGGGCTAGTCCGTAGGGTAAGCTGGTAACGAACAAGTCAAAGAACTCAAATAATACAATAAGTTAACATACTAACCACTCAGAATTGAGATTGAATTGACCTATCTATGGTCAACTATATGATATGACTAGAATAGATAATAATGGTATGTTTACTTATCTTATCAACTGTCAATATCGGTCTTGTCCGATGTAACAAATACATCCGATCTTATCTACTTTGCTAATGTTCTGGAAAGAACATAATAGTACAATGTGTAAGTAGATCATATCGTAGATTGGCAAGTCAGTGTAATTCCTGTGCACTGACTAATCTTTGGACTAACTTATTTGAACATATAATCATATTTATATTCTACTGTGATTACGTCACTATAAATACGATTAGCTATATACTCGGGATTTAATAGTAGTTTATATTAAACAAATAATCATGAAAATAAAACATGTGAGCAAAGTGATTGACCAAGTCAAAAAATGATTTCTATTCTTTTATTGATAATAAATGAGATTACAAAGAATTTGGGTTTTAATTAGGGCATAAAACCCCAACACTTGCAATCAGCGTTAATGTCGGAAAGAGGCAAAGTGGGTCTCATAAGTCCCACAGGAATAATCGATCCAAACCGAGTCGATCTGTCAGAACCACCACTTGAAGTTCTGTAACTGCGGGGCAAGATCACCAGAATGTTTGACCCAGCAACCATCACAGGGGTCGTCAGCATGTCAGTCGGTCTGTTAGGACTGCAACCCCAAGTTTGGTGCCTTCTTCACAAGTCCCCAGGAATGCCCATGATAATCCATGTGGAAGGGGTGGGACAGGTTCACGAAGACAAAATGCTCCAACAAATCCTCCTACGCCACGATCGGATCACCAGGCACAGAGAACAAGAGACATTGGAGTAGAACAGAGGCGGGCTAATTTAGTCCATCCTGATGGAACGAGGATAACCTCACCAATAAGGCATCCCTCGTCACCTATAAGACATCCAACACCACCTCGTCCTCAATGGGATATTCTAGCTCATGGAGGCAGTAGGAGAATTCTCCCCCACCTTCCAATACTTACGTCCCACGAACACGTGTCGAGAATCCAAGTCCTCGGCCCCAGTCGTGAGCTGTAAGCTTTGCAAACAAGAGTTACTGGACCAAAAGCCATTGTAGCGGCAAGTCCGAGAGCAACCTAAGGAATCATTTGAGTTCAGCGCAGAGACCTTGGTATAACCCGCGACCTGATTTATGCGATCATCTGAACTCGTAGAGAAGATACCCAGCTCAGGAGGAAGATATTAGCTATACACGACAAGAGGGAGGTCCGTCCATAGTACGTGATAACGGGAATGCCCCGCAAAACTAAGCTTAAGCTTGGAGGGACAGTAACTCATCGAACGCATACGATAGGATGGGAATTGTTGAATAACCCCCAGTTAACCTAGGGACTAGGGACCAAACCCTCAAAAGACTAGTTTTGATGGAAAAGCAAATGAAGAGGCTTTTGTCCAGAAAAGAAAAGGATGATTGCGACTCAGATGAGGAGCTTAAACCTTTCGTTCCAAATATTGCAGCAACCACGCATCCAGTAGGCTTTAGAATGCCACATCTGTCAAAATTTGATGGAGACGGAGATCCGTCAGATCACCTCAGAATGTTTAACACCATGATGATGGCTCACAATGTCAAGCTCGATTTAAGGTGTATTTTGTTCCCTGCAACTCTAGTCGGGCTAGGAAATGGTTTAAACAATACAAGAGGCATTCCATAAGCTCGTGGAAGAAGTTTTCTTCTGATTTCAAAAAAACATTCCGAGCTTCACAGGCAGCTCGGGTTGAGGCTGACTCATTAGCTAACATAAAACAACAACCTGGCGAGATGTTGAAGGCATGCCTGAGTATATTTGCCAATATTGATGCACGAGCTAGGGATGTTGATGACAGCTCCAAACTCATGGCAATGAGGACAGGAATCCTTGTCAGGAGTGACCTATGGCAGGAACTCCAAAGAAAAGAAGTTAAAAGCGTGGATTAATTCTTAGCTCGGGCTCAAGAGTGGATAAATCTCGAGGAGGCACGAGTTTCTGTTACAGGAACTAGCCAGATCCCTACCCAACCCATTGGAGTGGTAACAGATGCGGCAGCCACGGCCAAAACCATTACCCAAAATAACCAAGGGGGGAATAACAAAAGAAAAGGCAATGGTGAATCCGACCAAAGCGGAACGAAAAAAACAAGCCTGCAGAGAAGTTCAAGTCTATCTACGCCACGTATACTGACCTAACGGACACACGTGAGCACATTTTTCTAGCCAATTCTAGTCACCTTCCCTGGAAGAAGCCAAAACCATTGAAGAACCAGAGGGCAAAGAGAGATCCCTCAAAATTATGCCGGTTCCATAATGATATTAGTCATAACACTAAAGATTGCCGGCAGCTGAAGGATGAGATTGAAACTCTCATTGGGGTGGGACCTTTGGCCCAGTACGCCCGAAATCGAGCGAATCCGAGTCAGCCCGCTGGGCAGAATCCGTAACCTATTCCAAAAGCTCCGACAAACCAACCTGGAGCTCAAGAAAATCAGGCCGACCCTGCTCCAATAGTAGGGGAGATATAACCACCATTGAGGCAGGACCTCATTTGGCAGGCATGAGTATCGGGGCCCAAAAGAGGTACATTAATGAACTGAAGTCTCATAACGGGGTAGAGTTCGTCCCGGAGCAACGGTTATTGAAACAACAATGATTGGAAAAGAAAACAATCATTTTCACAGAAGAGGATGCTATCCACGTCCAATTCTCGCATAACGATCCGCTGGTGGTGACCATTTAGCTCGCCACCTGAAAGGTTCGAAGAACACTAGTGGATAATGGAAGTTCAGTGAATTTACTTTTCAGGTCCACCCTAGAAAAAATGGGGTTATCCATAACTGATTTGAAGGCGACTTCGATGACTCTGTACAGGTTTTTGGGTGAGGGGTCAGCAGCCATCAGGACGATCGGATTGGTGGTGACATTGGGAGAGGAGTCACAAACTGTTTCCCAGTTACTCGAGTTCGTGGTAATCAATTGCCTGACTACATACAACGCGACTTTGGGTCGACCTGTGCTGTTGGCATTTGAGGCCATAACCTCTATCCGCCACCTAGCAATGAAATTCCCCTCACCTACTAGAATATGAACAGTTAGAGGCGATCAGCTCACTGCCAAGGAATGTTATAGAATTTCTATGAAGGGAAAATCACAACGTGGGCAGCAAGTGATGGTCATAAATGATGGAGATGGAGAGTTCCAGGAAGTGGAAGTTACTCATGGGATGGAAGAACCTCAACAAAAAGAGGATAGTGAGGTTGCCCAACACGGTGACATTGACCCACGGATTGGCGAAGAAAGATTAGAGCGCAAAGCTATAGAAGAGTTTGAGAAAGTAAACATCGATCCCATAAAAGTTTCAAGAGTCGTAAAGGTTGGAAAGAACCTTGACGACAAAAGGAAGATGGAGCTGGTTGATTTCTTACAGAAAAATCTGGACGTCTTCGCGTGGTCACATGAAGGTATGGTGGGAATAAGTCCAAATATAATAATGCACACCCTAAATTTGGACAAGAATGTTCCTAGAAAATCCCAAAAACAGAGATGCTTGGGAACGGTTTGAGCTGAAGCCATTGAGGAAGAAGTAGCTCGGTTATTGAAGTGCAGGTTTATCCGGGAGGCAAAATACCCGATCTGGGTTGCAAATCTCGTGCTAGTCCCGAAGTCTTATGGGAAGTGGAGAATCTGTATCGACTTCTCCGATCTAAATCAAGCTTGTCCCAAGGATTGTTTCCCATTACCAAGGATTAACCAGTTGATAGATGCCACGATAGGTCACGAGCTCATGTCCTTCATGGACGCGTATTCTGGATATAACCAGATCGCAATGAACCCTACGGACTAGGAGCATACTAGTTTCATGACCCAACATAATGTATATTGCTATAAAGTTATGCCATTCGGGTTGAAAAATGTTGGGGCTACGTACCAATTCTTGGTCAACAAAATGTTCGCTAACCAGATTGGGAGAAATGTGGAGGTGTATGTCGATGACATGCTTGTTGTTATCCCCAAAATTTGAAAATGATGACGTGGCAATAAAAGTGACAAGTGGCAAGAAGTGACTGAGTCAAAGCTTTTAGATTAATCTGGTGATATTATTGATATGAAAATTGCTTATATGGCTTGGAAGTGATTTTTCCGGTAGGGAAAGATACTTGACTGACCAGTCACATGCTCCGATCGACCAGATAGATGTTTGGCCGACCGGTGGAGTGCATGGCCGATCAGTCAAGTGCTTGGTCGACCAGTGAGGTGCATGACCGACCGGTGGAGTGCTTGGCCGACCAGTGAAGTGTTTGGCCGACTGGTGGAGTGCATGGCCGACCAGTCAGCTATTTTGGCCGACCAGTCAAGTGTTTTGGCCAACCAGTTTTTCTTCAAAGAGTGAAGTTGACCGGCTAAACAGATTATTGTTATGAAAGCGAAATTCCAACAACGGCTTCGTCTAGAATCAGTCGTACCTACGTGGGAATTTCTCAGATTATCCCAAAGAAGTCGCATATTGTTTTATTTTAAATGTTATTATTAATTAAATATTGTGAGAGTAATAGAAATATCCCGATTATCAGGGATTTCAGTTTGTACGATCCTGGGCCTATAAATACAGAGCTCATGGCATCATTGAGGGGATTCGAATTCTTATTTTCCTAAGAGAGTATTTGTATTCTGAGAGAAATATTGTATTCTTTTCATTTACACTGAAGAAACTCAGTTGACTTAGGCTCATCTGATCTTTAGTGTAGATCCATAAATCATAACTCTAAGTGGATTAGGCTATTACCAACACATTGGGGTTGAACCACTATAAAAATTGTCAGTGTCGTTTTTTCTCTTGAAGGTTTAGTGTAGTTTTGACATCTACTCGTCGTTGGCCAAAAGCGTGGTCAACATTTTGGTGCTTTCATTGAGAGCCTGAAGAGAAAAACACACAATTACAGTATTATTATGGCGCCCAAGAACACCAATGCGGCCTCCAAGAAGCCAGGTTCATCTAAAGAGCCTACTAGATTAGAAGGACCTGGCCCTCAATACCATGAGACTGAACCCAGGGTCTTGCTCGAGGAGATAACTCCAGAGGTTGAGCAACTCCAAGAAGCCATGGGGGCCTTCCAGGAGGAGATGGCGCAATTCAACGCCCGACAGGAGTCATTCGTTGAAGAGATGGCTAGACAGAAGGCTGCGTTTGAGCAACAAAGATGGGAGATGGACGCCAGAAGTAAAGAGATCAGGCGACGGCAGGAGGAGGCTGATAGGCAACACCACAAGGCTGCACTCGCTCTGGAGGTGGCTACGCAGTTGACCCAGGCCAATGCCTAAGCTGCTGCGCAAGGAGCAGCTACCCAAGGAACAAGGACCATAGATGTTGGTCGAGAAACCACTGACAGACCCAATTCTCGAGGACCGAGCAGAAGCGGGAGTAACCCTCCTGGTCAGGAAGAGGATGGGATCCGATCGGGCACTGCCTTGACTCAAAGAGGGAACTCTAGAACCCCCTCTAGGAGCCACCGATCAGAAACTTCCAGATCCAGAATTCACAGATCAGGCAGTAAAAAGACTCCACCCGGGCAGGAACAAACCAGAACTCCTTGAGGTAAAGAAACTTCGCACTTCAGAGATGGGCACGGTCGTGATGAAGCTGATAGTCATCACACCGACCAGTCGAAGGAAAAGGATGGCAACAACCAGCAAGGGGGAAAAGACCACCCGGCACAGACAAGAAGGCCACCACTACATCCCAACCAGCAGCGTAGTGGGAAGGAGCACGTCCCGCGCAGTAAGCCTTTCAAAAAAACTTGGAGCACAGTGTTCAATCAATTGGAGAGGCATACCTCTCAGAAGGATTTAAGAGATGTCATTGTCGATAGAAGAAGGACCATCCCGATCAAAGGGCGAGATCCGAATCGACCTACCAGTCAAGTAGAAATACTTGATGATGGTGCACCAGATAGGAGTGCCCGACCAGGCGGTCCGAACCTTGAGCCCCCACTGGTGGCCCCAGGCATCTAGGCCCAGATTGATGCGCTAATGGCAGCAGTTCAAGGTCTGTTGAAACAACCTTCTGCAATTGATCCGGTAGACCACAGGAGTGGTAGCCCATTCTGTGCTCGAATTAGAGCAGCCCAGCCGCCAGCGAAGTATAAAGCACCGGTACTGCCAGTTTATACAAAAAAGGCAGATCCGATAAGGCATGTGGGGAAGTTTGAAGACCAAATGGAGCTGCTCGGAGTGAGCGATGACTATCGCTGCAGAGTTTTCCCCACTACATTATCCGATACTACCCAAGAGTGGTATTGGAAATTTAAACTGAACTCCATTACTTCTTGGGAGAGTTTCAGGAAAGAATTTTGTAGGCAGTTCAGCACTGCTCGGAGCCCTCCGGTTTACGCCAATCACTTGGCAGATATTAAACAAGGGAAAGATGAATCTCTCAAGAACTACATACAGAGGTTCATGAGAGAAGCCAACCAAGCAACTGCGGTTGGAGATAAGGGGAAGATGGTTGCCATTTATTCTGGTATAATCTATTGGAGTCCTTTGTGGGACAGTATTCATCGCAATCCAATTTCAACACTTGAATAATATCTTGATCAGGCGGACAAATATATGAAATTGGATGACGTGATTGAGAAAGGAGAGAAAGGCCTAAACAATCCGGGCGGATCAATTGATCCTCCTAAGAATGGTGGAAATGGACAAAGTGGTGGTAAGAAATGTAGAAATAACGGGTCTGACCGCCATGAGGAAAAGAAGGCTAAGTCGGGACCAAACGACAAGCCAACTAAGTATGAACCTCAGTTCACCAATTACACTACTCTTTCGGCCAGCCGAGCAGAGATATATCTGGCAAGTCATCAAGAGGCCCCCTACTAGAAACCCGCACCCATCAGGAAGGAGATGAGTAAGAGAGACTTGAATAAGTTCTGTCATTTCCATGGAGACTATGGTCACGACACAAATGAATGCAATCATCTCAAAGATGAGATAGAATTTCTCCTCCGATCGGGAAAATTAAAAAAGTATCGAGCAGAAAAGACCCAAGGAGAGGGAATTAACAACAATCCTGAGTTTAAGTGACAGCGGTCTCCACCCTTGCAACCCGAGCCTATGGACTTCACTCTGGACACTATATGTGGGGGTCCACATGTAACACCCTGGATAACCAAGACCGTTACACTGTGTGTTTTAAAATAGTGCAAGACTTGCTAATCAAGTCATTTAAACAAAATGTGAATCCAACGTCATCGACAGCTTAGGAACAAAACATTTTGGCCACAAACAGGCTATTTTCACTAAAAATGACAGTTTAATACAGGGAAACTCAAAATAGGGTTTAGACGAATCAGTTACAGCAAATCTCAAAAGTTATAAATAATTCAAGCCACTCTAATGGCAAAATACACATTTTAGGTTTCCATCCAAAATTCCTTGACCGTGGCGGCCGAGCAGCTAACAATGTACACCTCGCCCCCAGAGCTCTCCAACTCATGGTTGATTCAGCATACCCTTACCTTTACCTGCACCACGTAGCACCCGTGAGCCGAGGCCCAGCAAGAAAGCATGATATCATAGCAAGATCAACATCATTTATCAGATAATCGACAATGCACAACCAAGAATTCGGCATTTCATAACATTTACCCAATTAGTGATAACACTCAACATATTAACAATTTGTCATCTAGACAGTCAACAAATCATAACCATAACACAATATCCACGCTCATAATCAATAGTTTATCACATCCATCAAGTAATACTCAGGGTCGGCGCCCTTAGGTCACACCCTCTATTTAACCCACTGTCTTCGACTCACTTGGGCCGCCCCTAGTGTAATACTAGCTGACTCTAGCCAGCTTAACCGAGCTCAGTGATAAATAAGCTGCCTCAGCTACCAGTGGTCGAGTCCTGCCCTGTGCGCAAATATTGATTCCGACACCCTTAGTTCAATTATCGCATGTCCCATGGCATAATACCATCTCATGACATGATGTACAAATATAGGGAGCTCTTAGTCCCATCATGTTCACATGGTTAATCACATTCACATAACAATACATACAAACATAGGAAACACTTAGTCCCAACCTAACCACATAATCAGGTGCAGCTTTCTTACCTTTACATCTCGCTAGCTCGTTCAATTGATCCTCAAGCACGATCCCGTCTGAACCTTAGCGCGTACCTAGTCACAGCCATAGATCAGAATCACCACCAAACTTCAAATCTAAAACCTAGACTTGGGACCAATCCTAAGCCCCCAGGAAGCCCTAATTCCACCAAACGGGGTGGTGGAATCAAACCCCGAGCCTCCGGCCAAAAACCCTAAGGAAAAACTCAAAAACCCCTTTCTGGAGACAGGGTAGCGCTACAGCGCTCTAAGGAGGGCGCTATAGCGCTACAAACAGAACCAAAACG
Source organism: Humulus lupulus (assembly GCF_963169125.1). Lineage (NCBI taxonomy): Eukaryota > Viridiplantae > Streptophyta > Magnoliopsida > Rosales > Cannabaceae > Humulus > Humulus lupulus. The sequence goes on along the minus strand of NC_084800.1, from coordinate 149,952,556 downwards.
CCCAGGAAGCCCTAGCCTAGCGCTGTAGCGCCCAAAGGCTAGCACTACAGCGCTAGTCACAGACCAACAGCCCCCTGTTTTCCCCTCTTCGACTTTCCTCGAACCAAAACCCCTTGGAACCTTTCCAACCCTCAATAACACACCAAATTGAGTCTACCATCACCTATATCTCACCCCATACAACTCAATAACACAAGACTTAACCACATGCATCATCAAACTAGAAAAACAAACATTGAACCCAAGAACTGAAAGATTCAACCAGAAACTCAGATACTTAGAACATCAAAGCTAGAACTTGTTACCTTCTATGGAGGATTTCGACCTTAGGTTATCCCTAGCATCCAACTAGCCTCAAGCCCTTCAACTCCTCAGGTTCATATCCCTTTATTCCATCCAAAACTCAAACTTAGAAACCATCTCATTAAAACCCAGAAAAACACTTCAGGAAACCTTAAAACTTACCTCATTTGAGTAACCAATCCTTGATAACCCCTTTGCTTCACCAAAGTCTCTAGCCCCAAACTCCAGTCTGAACTTTCTCTAAGATCCCAGCTTCAAAACTCACAGAAAAATGATGAAGGGAAGAACAAACCGAATGGAGAAGAGAAGTCCCTGTTTTTCTTCTTTCTTTCCTTCTTTCCCTTTCTTTCAGCTTCTCACACTTTCTAATAATTCCACTAAGGCATAAAGGCAGATGTTACTTATCTCTTATAGTCAAATGACCATATTGCCCTCCCAATTAAACCAAGCTTTTAGATATCCTAAGGGCATTTTAGTCATTGCTCCCAATTCCCACTAATTCCTCAAGTGTCCTAAATATTTACCACTTAATTTCCAATACCCAACTAATCACCAATTATATTTCTCAATATCAAATCGTCACCAATATATTCTCCAAATTCCCAGATACATCCCCAGGCTCACCCCGAGCCGGGTATAAATCCCCGCTGTGACTTTCCCGCTAAACCGCTTGTTAGGATCGCCTCGAGCCACAAGCTGCTAACATACCCACATAATAATGTGGTCTCAACATTAGCCTACCAATATACACACAAGTATGCAATTACGCTATCAATGAGCCAAATTACCAAATTACCCTCACAATAGAGTATATAACCCCATGCATGCCTTTATCATCATATAATAATATGACCCACATAATCATGCATATAATCATATAATAGCACAATAAATCAATTATGGCCCTCCCGGCCCCCTAATCAAGGTCCTAAACCTTATTAGGAAATTTGGGTTGTTACACCACATCTGGCTGGGGATAGCAACAAGGCAAGAGAGAGATATGCTCGAACACTCTGACATGAGTTGGACGCAGCGATGACGTCTGAAGTCATGACTGTAGAGGAGCGACCTCCGAAGAACCCACAGTATGAAAGTGAGTCTCTCACTTTTACTGAAGATGATGCACGACATGTGAGGTATCCTCATAATGACCCTCTCGTCATTACAGACCAAATAGCAAACATGAAGGTGAAGAGATGTGTGATCGACACGGGGAGCTCTGTGAACATCATTTACCAATCATCCTTTGAAAGGATGAGACTAACCATTAATGACTTGAAGCCATGCTCTCAGGTCATTTATGGATTTATTAGAGAAGGGTTGTCACCGGCCGAAACGATCAAGTTACCAGTCACAACAGGAGATGCTCTGAAGCACGAGACAGTTATGACGGAGATTTTGATAGTCGATTGTTCGTCAGCTTATAATGTGGTGATTGGTCGACCACTACTCACGACCTTGCACGCAGCAGTCTCTATATGGCACCTTTCTATGAAGTTCATGACCAGTGCAGGAATAGGTTGTGTCCGAGGAGACCATAGAGAAGAGAGAGTGTTACAATGCCTCGGTAGCTAAAGCGCGAAAGGGGGCTAAGGAAAACAATATGATTATGTGTGCAGATAGAGAGAAGGTAGAGGAGATGGATGTCAACCAACAAAGCATTACAGTAGTAGCCGATCAAGAAAGAATGTTAGAAGATGTTGGCCAAGAAAGCACTCTTTGTTGCAGTAAGCAACAAGCCCCATCCGGTGATGAAGTCACCAAATAGGGTTTTCCTAAAGCGAGGGAATGGACTTTGATCCTCGCTTTGGGGATTATGATAGTGAGGTGGGACCCACGAAAGAATTAGAGGAGGTCCCAATAGATGAGAATGAACCGACCAGAGGGGTCAAGGTTGGAAAAAAGTTGAAGTTAGAAGTAAAAGCACAGCTGGTAGAATTTTTGCGGAGGAATCAAGATGTCTTCGCCTGGTCTCACAAGAATATGGTGGGTATCTCACCAACTGTGATCAGCCACGTGCTCAACGTGGATGAAAGCTATCCAGCAGTGTAGCAGAAGAGAAAATTGTTTGACAAGGATCGAGCAAAGGCTCTCAAGGAGGAGGTGGGGAGACTAAAGGAAAATGGGTTCATAAGGGAGGCTTATTACCCTGCCTGGGTTTCAAACCCGGTATTAGTGCCCAAGTCCAATGGAAAGTGGAGGACTTGTGTGGACTTTATCAATCTGAACAAAGCATGTCCTAAGGACTGTTTTCCTCTGCCAAGGATAGACTAGTTGGTTGACGCGACCTCTGGTCATGAAACTTTGTTTTCAGACTGACTTGTAAATTTTTGAAGTCAAAAAAGGCTGTTAAGCTAACTTGTTTTACAAAGCTTAAGTAACTTGGGATTTTTTCAAAATTTTAAGTTAAGAACAACTATTCGTGTGTAAACAAAATGCTATGCTCATAAAATATTAGAGCAATAAGAATGTGAGAAAGCATACTTAGTAGTGACTTATGAAATGTTTAGAATTTCTAAGTTAGAAAACTAAGTACTTATATGAAAATGTGAGGCATCTATCAAAATAAAACTTTTAAATGACTCAAGTCTAAAAAGCAAAGTGTTCATGCCAACAGCTCGGCCATACGAGAAAAGTATAAAAACAAAATATACAATAAGTGTCTACTAGTCGGATGAGGGGTTCTCTGGTCGGGCAAAGGCTTACTAGTCGGCTAAGGGACTCCCTGGTCGGATGGTCACTTAGGTTGATCAACACCAACCTCGGCATCGGTAGCTTCCTCCAGTCGAAATGATAATGTAGGAGAAAAGGGCGTAACACCAGCAGGATTGGCTGCCTCCTCAGCGGCCTTTGCCTCGCACTTGGCAAGTTTTTCTGCCTTGGCCTCCTCTGTGAGAAAGTCGAGGTTGAGGGGTTTGTTCAACTTCCATACCTGGTAGAAGCAGTTGAAACAAATCTCTTCTTAGCGAGCGAGATTGTCTTCCTTCTCTCGCTTCAGCTCCTCGTTCTCGCAATTCAGTTTTTCCAGCTGATCATTCAATGTCTTGTTGATTTGAATTTGTTTATGGTTTTCATCAGCCAGCTTCCTAAGAGACCCATCCCACTTGGCAATGGTCTTCTCCACCTGCTCAACCTTGGATCTGAGATCTTTTTCAAAGGAAGTTAAAGTTTCTACTTTGGTTTGAGCTTCCACCAGCTAATCATTTAGGACCTTGATCAACTCCTTGTAGTCTACTGCTCGATGTTGAGCATGACTGATAGTAATAAGCAACTGCAGTGGAAAATAGAAAGTTACTACAAGTAAAAATTATTAATAACAAACTGGGATGTCCTATGATAAAATACTTACATTCATCAGTTGGGCAAGCCCCCTTTGCAGGATGACTTCAACACTGAGCTGAGGCAAAGATTCAAAGCTTTGAATTGTTAAAGCATCGTGAAGAGTTTGGTCAAGCAATTCCTTCCCAATGTTACCAGCGATGCGAAGGGGCTCACTTAAGCCAGTCAGGCGAGTGGGGATTAAACTAGCGGAAGGAGGAATTGATGAGGGAGTCGGCTGCATGATGGTGATGGGCTGGTCGGATTGTCTCCCCTGACTGGTCGATATTGTCCTTGCAGCTTTGTTTGGAGGGTTTGAGCTACTTCCCTCCCCAGGTTTCCTCTTTTGGGCAAGGGTAGTGTTGAATTGCTTGAACATCTCTGAATCTGCAAAAGAGTGAAGCACAAGATTTGTTAGTACAAATTGGAGCAATATGTAGATAAATAAAAAATTTACTACTACCAGACAACTCTATAGATTCCGTACAACCATTCTCGAGGAAAGTTACTTATAACCAAACATCAAACTATGGCTACTGAACCTGAGTTTAGGATTTGATCATGAAAGTCGTCCTCTTCTTCAAATGATGAGCTGAAGTCCCTATGGAGCTCAATGGTCTTTCTTTTCCCAGGCTGTGTAGGAGTAACACGTCTGCGCTGGTCCTCTGGAAGGGGTTCCCTAATAATAAGGTCGCCTGGTCTACAAGAGTAGGGAGATGGTTTAGGATAGAACTGATCAGTCACCACTTCAATGTCAGCGTTGGACTAGTCAATTGCGTTCGCTTCCTCAGTAGTTCTTTCTCCTATGATGTTTTGGTTGCTTGGTAACAACCCCACCATCTGAAGATTGTCCACGTTGACCAAATCTTTTACATTTTTCTCCTTGGTGGACATGTTGGCTAGTTCTTCTGCTCGGGAACACATTTCCTTAGTTGGCAGAGGCTGGTGAAATGGACCTGCATGTGTGAAGGCTAAGTTGTTGGCCTTAATATCTGAAGTTAGAAAATACTCTGTATTGTATTTTCCAGGATTTGATTTATGAGCAATACCATGGAGGTATTTGATCCCTTTATGCCTGTGGAATAGGTGAAAAAAACATGTATTCTTGTGGCTTGGGTTGGTCCTAAAGTCGAAGAGGTAGTGCACTTCATGAGAAGTGGGTGGATCCCAACCTTGCAAGTATAGAATGTACAAAGCGGACAATGCCTAAATCCCATTAGGAGCAATCTGGAAAGGAGAGACATTGAAGTAATCCGCTACTGACCGGAAGAAAGGGTGCAGCGGAATAGTAGCTCTTGCAAATACATGGCATCTAGACCAGGAATAGTAAGGTCCACCAGGCTTGTTGGCTCTTTGATGAGGATGCGAGCATATCACGTTTACCCCTTTCAGGCCCGAAGCTTGAATGTGTTTGTCAAACATGCAGGGGTTAAGTTTGGAAGGTTTGGCTGTGAACCAAGAGGTTGTTTCATCTTTGTCTCTTCTTGGTGTTTGAACAGCTAATTGTTGAATCTCGATTGTAAATTTCTGGATGATTTTTCTCCGAGGTTTGCTGGTTTTTTGTATCTGGCGAGGCGGTCTTGAAGAAGCCGCAGTTTGGACTTCACTACGTTCCACTACCTTCTCTGTCGCTCTGTGAGCCACCTGAGGGTCTTGGTCTTGAGGAAGTCAATTGGATTTCTTCACCCTCATTTCTGGATGTTCAGCCTGTTGGTTGAGAAACTGTTCTTCATGAAGGAAATACAAGGCTGATCAGGGAAGGATCTTTTTAAGGTGGCGAAGGCGATCTTCGGGGGTGCGACTGCTAGGAGACTTGGATGAAGAGTCGCTACTTTGAGGAGTGTCACTTGATTGCAAAATTGAATTGTCAGAGTTTATCTGGTTGTCACCTCCCCTGTAGTCAAATCGATTCATCTACAAAAAAGAAAGTGTGGGGAGGTGAGTAACCAAACAAACACAAATTGATCAGTGCAAAGGAAATATATTTATTGATCAGGTAGTAAAAATATGTTCTACTCCCCAAAAATAAAAGTGTATGAGGGAAAAGGAAATTTTGCAAGCCCAAATGCTTGGGGGCATTCTTGTGTCTGAGTGAATGCATGCACCTGACCGATCGGGTAGGTGTGTGCCCGAGCGGATGGGCGTCTCCTCCGAATGTTTTGTGTAGCGTTCGAGCAGATGGGTGCGTGCGTCCGAGCGTCAGTGCATGGTGCCCGAGCAGCTGGGGTTGCGTCTGAGCATACAATGGGTATTGCAAAGTGCGCATCTGATTGGCAAAGTGCGCGTCCGAATGATGTGTCATCCGCTCGGTTGGGCGTATGGCGTGCCATCCAATCGGCTAGGTGCACATCCAAGCAGTTGCATGGTGTCCGAGTCGTGGGGTGCTAGTCCGAGCCTAAGATGTAGGTGTCCGAGAGAGGTCGTGTGTTACCCGATCAGTTGGGCATTGATCCGAGCGGATGGAGGAGCGTACGCTCGGGTGACAGGCGTGTCCGATCAGCCAGGGTCGGTGTCCAAGCAGCCATGGGCATCTCCGAATGAGTGTCTCCTTGCATCCAAACAGGAGGAAGTATGGCCGATCGGTCATGGGTATACTTCCTAATAGACCATTTTTGAGAAATCCAAATCTCAAAGGGCATATACACAAACACCTTTTTCTCACTCAAATTACACTACTACAAGATCAAAGTGTGGGATTCGAAAGGCTTATAAAGTTCTAAGGATCCTATTTGCTCATCAAATACCCATAAACCCACATATGCAATTTGGGATGAAAATTTGTTTTTTCTTCAAATTTTCATGAAATTGGAGATAAAATTGATTTACCCATAGCCTAAACTACATCAAAATATCCACAATATGCACCATTCACCAAAGATTCATACACAAATTCAAGGGTATATTTTAAATGAAGGATTCAACATACAAGGTTTTTTTTTTAGCTTTAAGAAAAAAAAAACCTACAAATGGAGGTGAGGAAGAAGAGCTTACCCAAATGTCTTGAATATGTGTTGATTTCTTGAGGAACCCTTGGATTTGCTTGAAGAAAATCGGAGCCCTTCTTGGAGTTCTTTGAATTTTTCGGCCAAGAGGAGGAAGGGTTTTGGGAGGTCACGGCAAAGAGGAAATGAAGAGGTTTGGGAGCCTCTTGGTTTTCTTTTCGCTTGTGAGTTGTGAGCACACTTATGGGTCTATTTAAAGGGAAAAGTGGAAATTGTCACTTATTCTTAGACTCTTGGAATTCTCTTGGGTATATTCTCTCCCCCACGATTGGGAGCAGTTAATTACCGTGATCGTGGTCTGGTAAGACGTCGTGGTTTGGTTGTAGAGGTGGGAGAATGTTAAAGTCAGTTTTTTTTATATATGTCGTCAGCAGTTGGAGAAAAAAAAGTTTATTACGTGAGTATATCATATAATAAACTTGGGGGGCAAATGTTATCCCCAAAATTTAAAAATGATGACGTGGCAATAAAAGTGACAAGTGGTAAGAAGTGACTGAGTCAAAGCTTTTAGATTAATCTGGTGATATTATTGATATGAAAATTGCTTATCTGGCTTGTAAGTGATTTGTCCGATCGGAAAAGATACTTGACTGACCAGTTACCTGCTTCGACCGCCCAGATAGATGTTTGGCCGACCGGTGGAGTGCATGTCCGATCAATCAAGTGCTTGGCCAACCAGTGAGGTGCATGACCGACCGGTGGAGTGCTTGGCTGACCAATGAAGTGTTTGGCTGACCGGTGGAGTGCATGGCCGATCAATCAAGTGCTTGGCCGACCAGTGAGGTGCATGATCGACCGGTGGAGTGCTTGGCCGACCAGTGAAGTGTTTGGCCGACCCGTGGAGTGCATGGCCGACCAGTCGACTATTTTGGCCGACCAGTCAAGTGTTTTGGCCGACCATTTTTTCTTCAAAGAGTGAAGATGACCGACTAAATAGATTATTATTATGCAAGCAAAATTCCAGCAACGACTTTGTCTAGAATCAGTCGTACGTACGCGGGAATTTCTTAGATTATCCCAAAGAAGTCGCATATTGTTGTATTTTAAATGTTATTATTAATTAAATATTGTGAGAGTAATAGAAATATCCCGATTATTAGGGATTTCGGTTTGTACGATCCCGGGCCTATAAATACAGAGCTCATGGCATCATTTAGGGGATTCGAATTCTTATTTTCCTATGAGAGTATTTGTATTATGAGAGAAATATGTATTCTTTTCATTTACACTGAAGAAACTCAGTTGACTCAAGTTCATCTGATCTTTAGTGTAGATCCATAAATCATAACTCTAAGTGGATTAGGCTATTACCAACACATTAGAGCTGAGCCATTATAAAAATTGCCAGTGTCATTTTTTCTCTTGAAGGTTTAGTGTAGTTTTGACGTCTACTCGTCGTTGGCCAAAACCGTGGTCAACACTTGTCAAGTCAAAGACTTCCGATAACCATGTATCCGATCTAGAAGAGTGTTTTGGAATATTAAGGAAATATGAGATGAAGCTGAATCCTCGGAAATGCACCTTCGGGGTGGCATCTAGAAAGTTCCTTGGCTTCATAGTCAACACAAGGGGAATAGAGACGAACCCTGAAAAAATCAGATCGTTATTAGAAATGCCTTTGCCCAGGTACCGTAAAGAAGTTCAAAGCCTAACTAGAAAGGTGGCAACTTTGAATCGATTCATATCGAAATCCACTGACAAGTTTCTCCCATTCTACAACTTGCTTAGAGGAAACAAGAAATTTGAGTGGACCGAGGAGTGCGAACAGGCGTTCCACGATCTAAAAATGCACCTGACCAAGCCCCCAATATTATTTAAACCTATGTCTGGAGAATCTTTGTTCCTTTATTTGGCCGTAACGGAGAATGCAGTCAGCGCCGTGTTAGTTTGATAAGAAGACCGTGTTTAGAAACCAGTATATTATGTAAGCAAGAGACTTCTCAGAGCCGAGTCACAATACCCACTGATAGAGAAGCTAGCATTCTGTTTGATATTGGCTTCCAGAAAGCTTCGACCATATTTCCAATCCCATTCAATCAACGTCTTAATCGACCAACCTTTAAGGCATGTTTTGTAAAAACCTGAAACGACGGGATGTCTCTTAAAATGGGCCATTGAACTTAGCCAGTTGAGATATTGTACATGCCACGGACCTCAATTAAGAGTCAGGCTCTTGCTGACATGATGGCTGAATGCACCAGTTTTCAAGAAGAGTTCTTGAGGGAGCCGGTGCAGGAATTATGAAAAATCTTCATTGATGGATCGTCAAACGAGAGCGAATCAAGATCTGGGATCATTTTAATCTCACCAGAAGGTCATAGATTTCATACAGCTCTAGATTCAGATTTGATGAAGTAGAATATGAGGCCTTACTGGCAGGGCTGAGGGTGGTGAGAGAGCTCAAGGCGAAAGCCATCCAATGCTATAGCGATTCCCATCTCGCGGTTAATCAGGTATTGGGAGAGTATCAAGCTCGAGGTACCAAGATGGTGGCATACCTAACTAAGGTAAAGGGAGAGCTGTCTGAATTTGAGTACAACTCTGTTGAACAAATACCCCATGTGCAGAACTCTAACGTTGATGCTTTGGCAGGACTTGCTACCACAAAAGAGGCTGAGACATTGAATGTAGTGCCAGTGGAGTTCTTGGAGTGCCCGAGTGTGACGGGAGAAATGATAGAAGTCGGAATGATTGACATAAGAATGACTTGGATGACTCCCATAATGGAATACCTCGCAACTGGAAAGCTACATGATGACAGAAAAGACACAAGAAAAATACCCTATCAAGCTCCACAGTACATAATAGTAGATGGAACCTTATATCGGCGCGGTCATTCATTCCCTCTCATGCGATGTGTTCCGCCCAAGGAAGCCAAAACCATTTTACAAGAAATACACGAAGGCTTTTGTGGAGATCATGCTGGGGGCAAAACTTGGAACTGAAGATACTGAGACAGGGCTACTTTTGGCCCAATTTAACGAAAGACTCGATCTCGTATATTCAGAAGTGCGACAAATGGCAACGTTTCACCCTAGTTTCCTGAGCTGCTCCAGTCAAGCTAACAATGATTTTATCCCCGTGGCCATTTGTAGTATGGGGAATCAAACTAATAGGTTCCCTACCTACGATAAGAGAAGGAGTTCGATATACGGTGGTGGCGATCGATTATTTCATGAAGTGGGTAGAAGCCGAGCCTCTAGCAACCATCACCTCAAAAAGAGTCCTGGACTTTGTGGTGAAGAGTATTATATGTTGATTTGGACTTCCTAAGAAAATCATGTCAGACAATGGGACACAATTTGATAGTGATCTCTTCACTGACTTCTGTGAAAAATATGGCATCATGAAGAGTTTCTCATCGGTGGCATACCCACAAGCGAACAGGCAGGTCGAGGTTGTAAACAAAACCCTTAAGGCAAGCCTGAAGAAGAGGTTAGACGAAGCCAAAGGACTATGGCCCGAACATCTCCCGCAAGTACTTTGGGCCTACCAAACTTCTCATAGGACCTCCACGGGGCATACTCTTTTTTCCTTAACTTTTAGAAGCGAAGCCATGCTTCCAATCGAAGCCATGGTAGTTACTCACAGGAAAAGGACATTTAATCAAGAACAGAATGATAGGCTACTTAATGCATCTCTCGATCTGATCGAAGAAAAACGAGAGGAATCGCAATTGCAGCTCGCCCACTATCAACAAAAAATCACTCGCTATTTTAATTCTAAAATTAAGGGGCGCAGACTTGGATTGGGCGACCTAATTCTTTGAAGGGTCTTTTTGGCTAATAAAGACCCCAAGGATGGTGTATTAGGCCCAAATTGGGAAGGACCATACCAGATCATAAAAGTCTTGAATGAGGGAACTTTCAAGATAACTCGATTGAATGGCGTAGTCCCATAGACCTGGAATGCTCTGCACTTGAAAAAGTATTATCAATAGTACCACCATCAACGTAAGGCTTATTTATAAAAGCCATTTCGATTAAATAATAGATGGATTATTTAATAACCATTTCTTAGTGTTATTATTGCAAGCTCATGTTAAGCAACCAAGAAGGTTTATACATTCTGGTTACTTGAGGGCACATAACCGAGGTTGGCAAAATTAAGCTTGCTCGGATAAGGTCCAAAACTTAGAAAGCTTGGAAAAAATTGATTATTCAATGGCTTTTTAAAGCTCGAGTTTCCAATAAACCTAGCGCAAACTAAGTTTAAATCATCTAAAGCCCTGGATGTAACCAAAACTTAGAAGTTTGGAAAAATTGATTATTCAACGGTTTTTTTAAAGCTCGAGTTTTCAATAAACCTAGCGCGAACTAAGTTTAAATCATCTAAAATCCTTGATGTAACCAGGTCCAAAACTTAGAAGTTTGGAAAAATTGATTATTCAACGATTTTTTTAAAGCTCGAAGTTTTCAATATACCTAGCGCGAACTAAGTTTAAATCATTAAAAAGCCCTGGACATAACCAGGTCCGAGGCCTGATTCTTAACAGGTATGACGCAAATAAGCGAAGAAAAATTTGGACATAACCGAGTTTAGTAAAATCTATCTCGATCTAAAGGTCGATCCCTAACATTTCAAATGTACAAGAGTCTAAGGATTCATAAACATGAGAAGACATTAAAGGAAAGACAAATAGATCACTAGTTAGATATATATTGAAATAAAAAATATATATTGTCACATCGAGGAGAAATAACTTCGAGCTATGCCCGAAGGCAATTGTTTAATACCAAAAGATTGTTAGATAATTACAAAGAAAATCACAAATGAGATCATTGGGCCCTGTCAGCTCGCCCCGCCGAAGTGACCTCCTCACCATCTCCTTCTACCCCTCCAGAAGCCTCACCAGTCTTCGATGGGTTCTTGCAAGATTCGAGCATTGAATTTAGCAAGGTATGGATCCCACAACCCGGGCTCCATAAAGGAGAAGTTCCCTTCATGGTTGAAAGCTCAGCAATGGTAAAACATCTCCTCCATGGCTGATGATGATGCTGTCGTTTCCTCCTTGGCTTTAACTTCGGCCTCGAGTAGTTTTTCTTTGAGCTCACCATTCTCGACCTGAAGCTGTTCAACACAATGGTTTGCCATTGTGGCCTGAGCTTGGGAGGAAGATAGTGCGGTTTTTTCCGCCTTCTCGCTTTCTTGGGACGAGATAAGAGCAGCCTTAGCAGCATGCTCATTCTTCTAAGCGATTGTCAAGGCAGCTTTGGTGGCCTGTTCACCTTCCATGTAAGTGGCCAACTCAACTCGAAGCTCTTCATTTCTAGCCCTAGCACGAGCTATGCTTCTGTATTGGGCCAAGACAGACTACAAAATAACAAAACAAGTCAAAAATGTAAGAGGAAGAACAAAAAAAAAATCAGATGTGGGAGAAGGACTCACTATGAGATTCATCCCCATAGTAGAATCGAGGACATCCTCCGGGTTGCGCTCCTGAATGGCCCTCAGATCCCTCACACTGGCTTTGTATGTGTGGCCCACCATATGAGTCGTTGTCTCATACACGATACGTGGAAAGACTTCGAGGATCTTTTCCAAGTCCTAGGGCTCAACTGGTATTCGGACAATGGGGGCATCGGCTTGTATTACTTGGGGAGGAGGAGGCATGTGTCGATGGGGAGGAGGAAGAATTTTCTCAACGGTGACAGTAGTCACCAAAAATCATGTTAGGAAAGTCAGGATTCCATCTTGTAAATCATGTTCCCAGTCATCCATGTTACTAAATTCCCAAAACAAAAGTTGGAAGCTTCATTAACAAAGAAATTGTAACGAGTGAATCCCAAGAAACTGTAAGCTTCCCTCAATGAACCGTCGATAGTACCCTGCTAATCCAAAAAAACTTCTAACCTCTAGTACACTACTCGGCCTGGGCCAATCTCTCACTGCAATCTTGCTTGGGTCCACCTGAATCCCCTCCTTACTCACAATGTGGCCCAAAAATGTTACTTTGGGCAACCAAAACTCACATTTGCTAAACTTAGCATGTAACGCCCTGGATAGCCAAGACCGTTACACTGTGTGTTTATAAAAGTGCTAGACTTGCTAATCAAGTCATTTAAATAAAAACGTGTTACTGAAACTATAATGGAACTAGGGTTAAAAGATTTTGGTCTCAAAAGCCACATTTCTTATAAATAACATTTTCTGTTTACATGGGATCCCAAAAATAATAAGATTAAAACCATTTACAAAGATTCAAGATTTAAATACAGTAATTAGCCATTTTAAGGCAAAATAGAATGTTAGGCATTCCTTGTCCTGATCCACTCCTCTGCCATGCCTACCAAACAGCTGACTATGTACATTCAGCCCCGCAACTCTCCATCTTAGGATTGGTCCAACATGCCTTTGCCATTACCTGCACCACGTAGAACCCGTGAGCCAAGGCCCAGCAAGAAAACACAATAACAAAGCATAAACAATCAATAGACAATCCATTATCTCATATCACATAAACATGTTCTCAACAGTTTAAGCATTTATGATAACCAAGTATTCAGCATACCAAACATATCATCTCATATCAATAATCGATTCACAAATGATAACTAGGGTTAGCGCCCTTAGGCCGCACCCTCTGTTTACCCCACTGACTCCGGCCCGCTTAAACCGAGCTCAGTGAATATTAAGCTGTCCTCGGCGACCAGTGGCCAAGCCGCACCCTGTGCGCAAATATTGTATACCACACCCTTAGGCCATTTATCACATGTCCCATGGCATAATACCATCTATGACATTATACAGATATCGGGAACACTTAGTCCCATCACAGACATATAACCGGGTGCAGTTTTCTTACCTTTAAATTCGCTAGCTTTGTTCACTTTGATCCTTGAGCACGATCCCTCTTGAGCCCTAGCGCACACCTAGTCACAACCATAGTTCAGAATCACCACCAAACCTCAAGTCCAAAACCTAACCTCGAGACCAATCCTGAGCCCTCGGGAAGCCCCAATTCTACCAAACGGGGTGGTGGAATCGAACCCCGAACCCCCGGGCAAAAACCCTTGAAAATAACTAAAATACCCCTTTCTGAAAATAGGGTAGCGCTACAGCGCTCTATGGAGGGCGCTACAGCGCTACAAACAGAGCCCAAAATCATCCCAAGGCACTTGGCCTAGCGCTATAGCGCCCAAAGGCTAGCATTGTAGCGCTAGTCACAGAACAGCTAATGCTGTTTTTCCCTCCTTCGACTTTCCCCGAGCCAAACCTTACCAAAACTTCTCCAAACTTCCACCAAACCTAGAATCAAGCTTACTAACATGTCTAACTCATCCCAAGTATCCCAACTATACAAAACTTAAACACATGCATCCCTAATCTCAAAATTCACCATGGTTGAACCTCAAACTCAGAAACTTCAGCAAAACAATCAAAACCTCAGAATTTAGAGCTAGAATTTCATACCTTCAATGGGGATTCGACCTTAAGTTAGCCTCTACACCTCCTTGGCTTACTTCTCCTTGAACCCTTAGCTTGAATTCCCTAGAGTTCCCATCAAATTCAGCTTAGACATCATAGTTCAATACCAAAACCAGAAACTGAAGAAAACTTCAAAGTCTTACCTCAACTGAATGAATTGCTCTACCAATCCCTCAAGCTAGAGCAGGGATCCTAGCCTCTAGCTATTGCCCAAACTCTTCCTGAGCTTCTGCTCCAAAAGACCTCAAGAACTGATGGGGGAAAGCCAAATCGACCTTGAAAAATACCCTGTTTTCCTTTCCCTTCTTTTCTTCGGAGTTTCCAGCCTTTTCTACACTTCCCACTAAGCATAAAACCTGAGTTATACCTATCCTTATATGCCAAATGACCACAATACCCTCCCCTTTAATTCTAAATCTTTTAATCCACCTAAGGACATTTTGGTCATTTCACCCAATTCCCGTTAATTCCTCGAGTGTCTCTAATATTTTCCGCTTACTTCCCGATACCTAATTAATCACCAATTATATTCCTCAATGTCAAAATTAACCCCAATATATTCTCTAATTTCCCAGAAGTACCCTCTGGCTCACCCCGAGCCGGGTATAAATCCCCGCCGTGACTTTTCGCTAATCTGCTCACTAGGATCGTCTCGAATCACAGATTACAAATATATCCACATAATAATGTGGCCTCGACAATTTATTACATATATATACAGTTATGCCCTTAACGGGCGAAAATTACAATTATGCCCTTCCTAACCTGCTCACTAGAATCGTCTCGAATCACAGATTACAAATATATCCACATAATAATGTGGTCTCGACAATTTATTACATATATATACAGTTATGCCCTTAACGGGCCAAAATTACAATTATGCCATTCCTAACCTAATCAGGGCCTACATGGATACTAATACACATAGTCATGCATCTCAGATATTCAAATAGTCATATAGCATACTTTTAATCATTAAATCACATATATTCCAATTATGCCCTCCCAACACTCTAATCAGGCCCTTAAGCCTTATTTGTAAATTTGGTTCGTTACATAGCATATAGTCTATGCTCTCTCAATCATTGTAGTACCAGACGAAGATGCTGCTCCTGCTTTGTCTTGGACTGGGAGTACACTAGTATGTCATCGATGAATACAATCACAAACTTTCCAAATAACCTTGAAGACCCTATTCATCAAGTCCATAAAGGCTGCTGGGGCATTGGTTAATCCAAAGGACATGACCAGGAATTCATAATGTCCATACCTCATGCAAAATGCAGTCTTTGGTATGTCCTCCTCTTTAATCCTTAACTGATGGTAGCTAGACCGAAGGTCAATCTTGGAGAATACTGTCTTCCCCTAAAGTTGATCAAACAAGTCGTCGATCTTGGGCAGTGTATACTTGTTATTAATGGTCAACTTATTCAACTCACTATAGTCAATGCACACCCTTAAGGATCCATCATTCTTCTTGACGAACAACACTGGAGCACCCCATGGCGAAAAATTGAGTCTGATGAATCCTAAATCCTATAGCTCTTGCAACTGAATCTTCAGTTCCTTCAACTCTATCGGAGCCATTCTATGAGGTGTCCTAGATACTGGCCCCGCCTCTAGTGCCAACTCTATGATAAACTCGATCTCTTGGTGTGGTGGCAACCCTGGCAAGTCTACTGGGAACACATTAGGAAACTTGCATACTACTCTGGTCTCATCCGATCCAACTGAAATAATCCTAGAGCTATCACTGTTAGGAAAATATTGTTTTGCCTCAATGGAAATGATTATAATATTACAACTCTATGCAATAATATTACAAGTAAATATAGATTGATTAAATAAGGTTACAACTCTATAACTGAATATACAAATAAACTAAAGAAAGGGAGAAGATGATGATGAAGAAGAGAATAGTGAGAATACAACTCTAAGCAAAAGATTACAAGTAAAATAAAGTGTTTAGACCAAATGAAAAGATTACAACTCTTAAAAAAAATATACAAGTAAATAGAACAAGAAAATAAGAAGAAAAGCAATAGAATAAAAGGAAGAACAGAAACACAATCAAACTCTCACTTACGCAACCTAAGTGAAGAGGATTGGGGATCACCAACTTGAACAAGGTTTAAAACCTTTGTCCAAAAGCTTATTTCCCCCTAACTCAAGCACTAAGGGATCTCTCTCAGATATTGGAAAAGCAATCTGGAATTATCAAGCCTCAAGGTGTTTCTAGCCAAGTGCTCTAGTGGATAGAAAAGTTGTGTCTTACAAGTGAGCTATAGGCTCCTATTAATAGAGTTTAGAGACACCCTTTGAATTTCAAATTCCACCAACCCCCATGGCTGTTACCAATGTTTAATTGGATTAATATGGAATTAAAAAGACATTTGGGAGTTATTTGGGTTTTTTGAGCCGTTCAACAAATATTGAAAAAACTGAAAATTGGTCAGTTTTTTGGCATGTGGCCGCGGCTAGAGACAATGGTGGCCGCGACCACTGGTCTCTGTTCCAGAGGCCACGACCACTGAATGTTGGTGGCCGCGGCCACTGACCAATTTCAATACAAAAAATTATGTTGTTTTTCCAAACAGTTCCAAACCCTCCCAAATGATTTTGTAACTCTCAAAACACATTATTGGGGTTAAAATCATATCTCTAACAGCCATATCACATATGACTTTATGAAATTCATCTCAATATTGTGTAACAACAATTTTACACAATAAAGGGTAATATTTGGAAGTTACAAATTTGTAACACAAAATATGTTACATTATTTGGATATATCTCATATATCTAAATATTGTAACTCTCTATTATATGTTACAATATGTGACACACTTTGTCACATTTATTTAATGTAAAATATTATATTATAATATAATATAATTTTACATTATATTATAAAATAATATAACATTCCCCCACAAGATTAAATAGTTATCTATTGTAACACTTATTTAATCAATCATTATATTTTGAATTATAACATATCCCCCACTTGATTAAATAAGAACTCTCTCTTATAGGAGCCATTGCATTAGTGCATAAAGAAAATTGTTTTTCAACTTGAACTTTACTATAGTGTAATTATCACAAAATTTGTCGAAAATTAGGTTGCACTAGGCATTGAACCATCTTTTCATGATGACAAATCGGTGATAACACACACACCTTTGCGATGTTCACTTGAGACCTCTATGTCTCGCTTTGCACCGTTAATGGCCATGTGCACTTTCCATTCATGGACATTCTTGAGAATACTCCCAATTCTCATGAGAGGCGGCACCACCCCTAGGTCCATATAGGTAGAATTCTTACAATATTTTGTTACCAAAAATACTTGTCTTTACAAGACTGAATTCTATTAAAAAACCTTTCGGTTTTAACCCTCCACTTGGTAACACACAAGTACTCAATATCTCATATGGGACTTGTTTTGAGTACAACTAATATTCACTTGATTGACTTGTTGTTACCTATTGAATCTAACACTAGTTGAATAACTAGTGTTAAGATAGGTTACCATCAATCGTGAATCTCTTTAGGGAGTTTAAGTCCCATCCCTCAAGATGATGTGACCACTAAATCCCTCGTTAGTGGCTTAGTGAAAGGATCCGCCAGAATTTCACTAGTTCTCACATAGGATATTGAGATGACTCCTCTTTGAATCAATTCTCTTACATATCCATGTCTTAGACTAATGTGTCTAGACTTCCCATTATACACTTCGCTGTATGCTCTAGCCAATGTCGGTTGGCTATCACAATGTATCGATATAGTAGATACATTATCTTTGATTAGGGGAATCTCTATCAACAGATCCCTTAACCATTCGGCCTCTTTGCCGATAGCAGCTAGAGCTGTGAACTTTGCTTCCATAGTGGAATGAGATATACAGGTTTGTTTCTTGGAACCCCAAGAAATTGCACCTCCACCAAGTGTAAATACCCAACCAGTTGTGGACAAGTTGTCCCCAAGATTGGATATCCAACTTGCATCTGTATATCCTTCTAAAATCGAAGGAAATTTGGAGTAGTGAAGGCTTAGTCCTTTGGTTTTCTTAAGATAACCTAGGACTTTTCCAATTGCCTTCCAGTGATCCATACTTGGATTACTTGTAAACTTACTAAGTTTACTTACTGCAAATGCTATATCAGGTCTACTACACTGGGCATCGTACATTAGACTCCCTATAGCACTAGCGTACTCCAATTGAGCCACCGCTCTTCCTTCATTCTTCTCTAGTTTTACAATATGATCGAATGGAGTATTGTCATCTTTAACCTTGAGATGGTTAAATTTGTTCAATACTTTGATGAGGACACCAAGACTAAAGATCCAAGTCAAGTTCTAGTTGGTCCGGTGACGAGGGCATGAGCCAAGAGATTCAAAGAAGAACTTAATAGCCTAGTCCACAGAGTCCTAAAATAAGAGGAGACCGTGGTCAACACTGAAGGAGAACAAAGACTTGTCCTACTCATCAAAGTAGACTTAGTTTAGGAGCTTGATGAGTCTTATTACATTTTGTCATCTTGTATTTTTTATTTTAATCACGTTTTTTATTTAGTCTTTGTTTATTTTGTGAAAAGTCAAATACATGACTTGTGTGAGTCCAATAGTCTTTCTTTGTCTTTAATTTTCGGTTTTCATTAGGAAGACAAAGGGGTTGTCTTTAATTTTCAGTTTTCATTAGGAAGACAAAGGGGCTTATCTTGATGTAATTTTCGGCTATATAAGGCCTTGTAAACATTTGGGAAAGACAGATTTTGATGAAATGAAAATTGAGAGGTTTTCTTCTTGAGTTCTTGAAGAGACTATTCGAACTTATCAAGGGTATTCCTTGTGGCGTTCAATCCGACTTATCAAACAGATTCCCATCCCCGTTTGTGGCGTCTTCCTCATACCAAGGTTCGTGCTTGGCTAAGCATTGGGTCGCGGTTCTTCATTCCCATTTCGTGTGTTCTTGGTGGCTGCCATATTTGGTGTCGGGTTTCACCACAATCGTTGGTGTGGTTCGTATCAGTTGGTATCAGAGATTAGGATCATTCGGTTTGGCCTATCCTTTACTTTGTGTTTTTCTTTCAATTCGTGTTTCTATATTAGAAAAAAAAAAATTCATCATCTAGTCGTGTTTTTCTATTCTAGAGCTTGTTAATTTCCTTGTTTCAATTGTTTCCTTGTTTCAATTGTTTTCTTGTTTCCCTTATTTGTTGTGAAATCCGAAACTATTCTAGAGCTTGTTGAAATCGTGAATTAGGGTTCTTAACGTGAATTAGGGCTTTGAGTTTTTCTCTTGTTCTAATTCTGGAATCTAAATTTTCATTGAGTTTCTCTTGTGTTTTGTTTTGAAATCCAAATTTTGCCTTGGGTTTCTCTTGTTCTTGTTGTGAATTTTGTTTTGAAATCTTAACATGAATAGGGTTCTTATTGTAAAAACCGAATTGTTTCCTTGTTCAATCATTTCCTTATTTCCAAAGTTTCCATTATTTCTTTGTGAAATCCCTTGAAATCCGAAACTAGTCTACACAAAGTTTCAATTCCTTTGTTATCCCTTGTTTCAATTGATTTTTTTTTTTTGTGAAATCCGAAAGTACTCTAGAGCCACAAATTGGTATTGATAATTCCCTTGTTTCAATTGTGTCCCTGGTTTCAATTGGTTCCTTTATTTGTTGTGGAATCCAAGACTGTTATAGTGCCACAAATTATTTTGGTTTTGATCTTATTGGTTGAATCACAGATTGGATTTTGGGAATATTGGTTTTCTGTTATTGGGAGTGTTCTTGAATCACAGATTGGTTTGTTCTTGAATCTGTTATAGTTCCACAGTTTGCTTGGTTTTCGGATTGGTTCTTTGGTGTTCAAAAATTTTCTTTTCAAAAATTAAGTATCTGGTTTATCAAATTTGAGAGATAAAAAAAAAAAAAAAGGTCTGGAAAGCTCTCTTAAAATTTTTTGTTCTAATCTTGTTCCTTATGGTCTAGAGGCCTTTTGACCAAAACCCCACACAAGTGATCCAAAAATCATCATTTTTCGTCATTTTTCATTAGTTTTTCTATGTTCGTTTGGTTTGTTCTGGTTTGATTTGCTACTTGAATCCTCCATGATATTGTGTGATTAGTTTTGAAAGAACTTAAAGAAGAATACCAGTGGAAAAAGGCAGAGGTGTGAGCTTATTTGAGGGTAAAAGCCATCAAAGTTGACTGAAACACGAGTGGACTTGAGTGATAATTTTAGAGTGAAAACACGTGAGGGAGTGTGGTGAGGTCTTTTCTCCATATTATTCTAACCTTATTTTGCAGATTTCCATCATGGCACAAAATCCAGAGAAAAATGCAAGCAATGATATTCCACCAGTTGACGTTCTGAATCTACAAATGCAAGCACTAATTGGGGAGATGCGAAGGATGATGAGGGAGGAGTGTGAACAAATACATGAGAGGTTGGATAAGGTAGAAGAGGGAACACAACGGAGGCCACGGAGGAATAGGGTGTACCAAAGGGAGGATGAGAATGAAGGGGATTTGGAAGGGTTAGTTTCTGATGAAGAGTTTGATAGGATGTCGGCGGGTAACCATAGGAGGTATGGTCGGGATAGAGAAGCTAGGAACCAGGTAGATGATTATTTAGGAAATATCAAGATGAGAATTCCAGCATTTCAGGGGAAGAGCGATCCTGAAGCATACCTTAAGTGGGAGAAGAAGATGGAGTTGGTTTTCGATTGTCACAACTACTCTGACATGAAGAAGGTAAAACTAGCTGCCATTGAATTTACTGATTATGCTATTGTTTGGTGGGATCAGTTGTGCATCAATAGGAGGCGAAATGGAGATCGTGCCATTGACACTTGGGAGGCTATGAAGAGGGTGATGAGGCGACGGTTTTTGCCACCTCATTATTATCGAGATTTGTACCTTAAGTTGCAAGGTCTTCGTCAGGGATACAAAAGTGTTGATGAGTATTACAAAGAGATGGAGATGGCTATGATTAGAGCTAATGTTGAAGAGGATCGGGAGGCAACCATGGCAAGGTTTTTGAATGGGTTGAATCGAGAGATTGCTAATCCAATTAAGCTACACCATTATGTGGAATTGGAGGATTTGGTGCATATGGCAATCAAAGTTGAGAGGCAGCTCAAGAAGGGTAGTACAAGTTCAAGGCCAAGACCGAGCCCACACAATACAAGTACAACTCCTTGGAGGACGAACTATCCAAAGAAAGAAGACCAACCTACTTCATCCTTTACACCAAAACCAGCCACCACAGCCACGATCCCTCAAGGTAAAACAGCCCCTACTTCGTCCCGTTCTAGTGAGATAAAGTGTTTCAAATGTCAGAGGCGAGGACACATAGCTAGCCAATGTCCAAACAAGAGAGTTATGGTGATTCGAGAAAGTGGCGAGCTCGATTCTGAAGATGAAGATGATCTTGCTGACATGCCACCATTAGAAGATGCTTCTATCGATGATGAAGAGTATGGGCCAGAATCTGGTGAAATGCTTGCACTAGTCACAAGACGAGCCTTAAACTTGCAAGCAAAAGAAGAGGAAGAAGAGGTGCAGCGAGAGAACATCTTTCACACTCGTTGTCATGTGAAAAACAAGGTATGTAGTGTTATTATTGATGGTGGTAGTTGCACTAACGTTGCTAGTTCTTCCATGGTTGAAAAGTTGGGGCTCCCAACGCTTAAACATCCTTGTCCATACAAGTTGCAGTGGTTGAATGATAGTGGTGAGGTGAGGGTTACAAAACAAGTGTTGGTATCATTTCGAATTGGCAAGTATGAGGATGAGGTATTGTGCGATGTGGTTCCCATGCAAGCTGGACACCTCCTTCTAGGAAGGCCTTGGGAATTTGATCGGCGAGTGCAGCATGATGGCTTCACCAACAAGTACTCGTTCACATTCCGTCAACGAACAATCACTCTAGCTCCATTGATGCCAAAGCAAGTATATGAAGACCAAATGAGGTTGCGAAAATTGAGTGATAAAAAAAAATTGAGTAAGCAAAAGAAGGAGAGTGAAAAGATGAATGAGAGTGAGAAAAAAGAGAGACAAAGAGAGAGAAGTGTGGACTCAAGTGAGAGAAAAAAGAAAGAGAAAAGTTCAATCAATGAGGAAAAATTAGAGAGAAAACAAAATAATTTGTATGCAAAAAAAAGTGAGGTTAAGCGAGCATTGCTTACAAAACAGCCAATGATTTTACTCATGTACAAGGAGGCTCTTTTGAACACTAACCAACTTGATTCTTCGCTACCTAGTGTTGTTGTTTCTATTTTGCACGAATTCGAGGATGTGTTTCCCGAGGAGGTACCACATGGTTTACCACATATTCGAGGGATAGAACATCAAATTGATTTTGTTCCAAGTGCTTCAATCCCAAACCGACCAGCATATAGAAGTAATCCTGACGAAACTAAGGAACTACAAAGGCAAGTCGAAGAATTGATGGAGAAAGGGCATGTGAGAGAAAGCATGAGCCCTTGTGCTGTTTCAGTGATTCTCGTTCCTAAGAAGGATGGAACATGGAGGATGTGTGTTGACTGTCGAGCCATCAACAACATAACGGTAAAATATCGACATCCCATTCCTCGTTTAGATGATATGTTAGATGAGTTGCATGGTTCTTGTGTGTTTTCCAAGATTGATCTTAAGAGTGGGTATCATCAAATACGAATGAAAGAAGGAGATGAGTGGAAAACTGCATTTAAAACTAAACATGGATTGTATGAGTGGTTAGTCATGCCTTTTGGATTAACTAATGCACCTAGCACTTTCATGCGATTAATGAATCATGTATTGCGTGATTTCATTGGAAAATTTGTTGTTGTGTATTTTGATGATATTCTTATTTATAGCAAGAGCTTGCATGATCATGCCTCACATTTACATTCGGTTTTGGATGTGCTTAGGAAAGAGAAATTATATGCTAACCTCAAGAAATGTACGTTTTGCACCGATAAGCTTGTTTTCCTAGGTTTTGTTGTGAGTGCTACAGGTATTGAGGTTGATGAGGAGAAGATCAAAGCCATCCAAGAATGGCCGACCCCACCAGTGTAAGTAATGTTAGAAGTTTTCATGGACTTGCTAGCTTTTACAGGAGGTTTGTGAAGGATTTTAGCACCATCACCGCACCACTTACAGAAATTATCAAAAAGAATGTAACATTTAAATGGGGTGAAGCACAAGAGGAGGCATTTCAGCTACTTAAATACAAGCTTACTCATGCTCCTTTACTTGCTTTGCCTAACTTTTCTAACACGTTTGAAGTTGAATGTGATGCTTCTGGTATAGGTATTGGCGCTGTTCTTATGTAGGATGGGAGACCGCTTGCATACTTTAGCGAAAAGCTAAGTGGGGCTGCCCTTAACTACCCCACCTATGACAAAGAGTTGTATGCACTAGTGCGAGCTTTAGAAACATGGCAGCACTATTTGTGGCCGAAAGAGTTTGTGATTCGCACAGATCATGAATCCTTGAAACATTTGAAAGGCCAACACAAGCTCAACAAGAGACATGCACGATGGGTTGAGTTCATTTAGACATTTCCTTATGTCATTCGGTATAAGCAAGGTAAGGAGAATGTGGTTGCTGATGCCCTTTCTCGCAGGTATGCCTTAATCTCTACTCTTGATGCTAAGTTACTTGGTTTTGAACACATTAAGGAGCTTTATCCTGTTGACCATGACTTTGGGGAGATTTATGGTGTTTATGAAAAATTTTCTGAGGGAAAATTTTATAGGCATGAGGGTTTCTTGTTTAGGGAGCATAGGTTGTGTGTACCTAATTGTTCTTTAAGAGACTTGTTAGTTCGGGAATCCCACGGGGGAGGGTTGATGGGACATTTTGGAGTTGCTAAGACCCTAGTTATGTTACAAGAGCACTTCTTTTGGCCCCACATGAAACGAGATGTTGAGCGAATTTGTGGTAGGTGTGTCACTTGTAGGCAAGCTAAATCGAGAGTTCAACCAAATGGCCTTTACACACCCCTACCTATTCCTAGTTCACCATGGGTTGATATTTTGATGGATTTTGTGTTGGGTTTACCTAGAAGTAAGCGTGGGAGGGATTCAATCTTTGTGGTGGTAGACCGGTTTTCTAAGATGGCTCATTTTATCCCCTGTCATAAAACTAACGATGCTTCTAACGTTGCAGATTTGTTCTTTAGGGAGATTGTGAGATTACATGGTATGCCTAGGACAATTGTATCAGATAGGGATGCTAAATTCTTAAGCTACTTTTGGAAAACATTGTGGGGTAAACTTGGGACAAAACTATTGTTTTCTACTACTTGTCATCCTCAAACCGATGGTCAAATAGAAGTAGTTAATAGGACTCTATCCACCTTGTTGAGGGCTATCATAAGTAAAAATATTAAGACTTGGGAAGATTGTTTACCACATGTTGAGTTTGCTTATAATCGTTCCATGCATCCTGCTACTAAATTTTCACCATTTGAAATTGTTTATGGTTTTAATCCTCTAACTCCTTTGGATTTATCACCTTTACCTATTTCTGAGCATTTGAATTTAGATGGAAAGAAGAAGGCAGAATTTGTGAAGCAAATCCATGAGAGGGAACGACTCAACATAGAGAGAAGGACTGAACAATACATTAAGCAAGCTAACAAGGGTCGTCATAAGCAAGTTTTTGAGCCCGGTGATTGGGTATGGTTACACATGAGGAAAGAGCGATTCCCAGCACAAAGACGTTCCAAATTGCTACCTCGAGGAGATGGTCCATTTCAAGTACTTGAAAGGATCAATGGCAATGCCTACCGACTCGATTTACCTAGTGAGTATACTGTTAGTGCTACTTTTAATGTTTCTTATTTGAGTCCTTTTGATGCAGGTGACGATTTGAGGTCAAATCCTTCTCAAGAGGGGGGGAATGATGAGGACACCAAGACTAAAGATCCAAGTCAAGTTCCAGTTGGTCCGGTGACGAGGGCACGAGCCAAGAGATTCAAAGAAGAACTTAATAGCCTAGTCCACAGAGTCCTAAAACAAGAGGAGACCGTGGTCAACACTGAAGGAGAACAAAGACTTGTCCTACTCATCAAAGTAGACTTAGTTTAGGAGCTTGATGAGTCTTATTACATTTTGTCATCTTGTATTTTTTATTTTAATCACGTTTTTTATTTAGTCTTTGTTTATTTTGTGAAAAGTCAAATACATGACTTGTGTGAGTCCAATAGTCTTTCTTTGTCTTTAATTTTTGGTTTTCATTAGGAAGACAAAGGGGTTGTCTTTAATTTTTCGGTTTTCATTAGGAAGACAAAGGGGCTTATCTTGATGTAATTTTCGGCTATATAAGGCCTTGTAAACATTTGGGAAAGACAGATTTTGATGAAATGAAAATTGAGAGGTTTTCCTCTTGAGTTCTTGAAGAGACTATTCGAACTTATCAAGGGTATTCCTTGTGGCGTTCAATCCGACTTATCAAACGGATTCCCATCCCCGTTTGTGGCGTCTTCCTCATACCAAGGTTCGTGCTTGGCTAAGCATTGGGTCGCGGTTCTTCATTCCCATTTCGTGTGTTCTTGGTGGCTGCCATATTTGGTGTCGGGTTTCACAACAATCGTTGGTGTGGTTCGTATCATACTTTCTCAACATAGTGGGCTTGCCCTAGCGCAAAACCCCCACTATGTTTCTTTACTTTGATACCGAGTATGGTATCAACTTCTCCAAGATCTTTCATCTTGAAGGTTGATGATAGAAACCTCTTCGTTTCTTCTATCCCTTTCATGCTATTACTTAGAATAAGCATGTCGTCCACATATAAGCAAACAATAATCACATATCCCTTACAAGTTTTGGAATACAAACACTTGTCTCCATTGTTATGTCTAAACCCATTAGACATGATGGCTTGATCAAATTTCTCATGCCATTGCTTAGGAGCTTGTTTCAATCCATATAAGGATTTTACAAATCTACACACTTTATGTTCATATTTTGGTAGAATAAACCCTTCGGGTTGTTCCATATAGACCTCCTCATTGAGGTCACCATTAAGGAATGCCGTTTTGACATCCATTTGATGAACATACAAGTTGTGTATAGAAGCTAAAGCGAACAAGATTCTTATAGAAGTTGTTCTTGCAACAGGCGCATAGGTATCGAAATAATCGATACCCTCTTTTTGCCTAAACCCTTTAGCTACTAATCTAGCTTTAAAGGTTTGGATAGTGTCGTCAGTGTGGTATTTTCTCCTAAATACCCGCTTACACCCAATTGGCTTAGACCCCGGTGGGAGATCTACTAATTCCCAAGTGTTATTGGAAAGAATGGAATCCATCTCATCATTGACGACTTCTTTCCAAAATGCACTATCTCTCGATTGTATAGCTTCTCTATAAGTCTTAGGATCATCCTCAACGAGAAGTACAATAGGAATTTTCCTAATGACTTCCTCTCTATTTCCTTCTACCATGTAGAATGAAATTCGTTGAGAATCTATCTCATCCACTACTAGACTTTTATGATTTTTAAGCCTTTGACTTCTTCTAGGTTCAAAGGGTTGCTTTACATCCTTTTGAGAATTCTCCTATTGAGAATCAACTTTGGATGTAGAAGCTTGAGAATTGTTCTCATATAACAAATTCTCCTTTAGAGATGTTGAAGCTTGAGAATTGTTGTCACATAACATGTTCTCAAAGAATTCAACTTCTCTAGATTCAATCATAATATTAGACTCTAAGTCTAATAGCCTATAAGCTTTACTATTGTTGGCATAACCAACAAACGCACACTTTATGGCTCTTGAACCTAACTTTGTTCTATTAGGTTTGGTTTTCTTGCAATATGCAAGACACCCCCACACTTTGAAGTACCCTATGTTGGGTTTTCTTCCTTTCCATAACTCATATGGAGATATCTCATTTTTCTTCATTGGTATTCGATTAAGAATGTGACAAGCGGTTAAAAGCGCTTCACCCCATAAGTTGAAGTTCAACTTAGAAAACACCAACATGGAATTTATCATCTCTAGATAAGTCCTATTTTTCCTTTCGGCAACACCATTGTGTTGTGGTGTATAAGGTGCAGTGCACTCATGAATTATACCATTTTCTTCACAAAATGTATTGAATTCATTAGAGAAGTACTCTCCTCCTCTATCACTTCTTAGCACCTTAATCTTTTTATTTAGTTGATTTTCAACTTCTAATTTATATAATTTAAAAGC
The DNA here is from genome assembly GCF_963169125.1 of Humulus lupulus. Lineage (NCBI taxonomy): Eukaryota > Viridiplantae > Streptophyta > Magnoliopsida > Rosales > Cannabaceae > Humulus > Humulus lupulus. The sequence continues at coordinate 149,925,309 of NC_084800.1, read as the reverse complement.
ATCAAAAGTTTCATCTTTATGCTTTAAAAGAAACACATAGGTATATCTACTAAAATCATCTATAAAAGTAAGAAAATACCTTTTACCACCTCTAGTTAAAACACCATTCAATTCACAAAGATCACTATGGATTAAATCTAGTAAATTAGATGATCTTTCTACACTAGGAAAAGGTTTCTTAATCATTTTCGCCTTAACACATGTTTCACATTTACCATAGTTTTTAATATTGCATGCAATCATACCACATTTTACTACTCTTTTCATGGTAGAAAAACATATATGCGATAGTCTAAGATGCCACACAAATAATGAATCATACTCAACAATATAGGAGAAATTAGCAATTTTATTGATAACATTGAAAGTTCAATCATTGGTGCACAATTTAACCATACTCTCACAAAAGTACCCCTTTCCCAAAAATACATTTGATTTGGTAAGTATAAGTTTACCGGACTCAAAAACGGCTTTAATGCGGGGCTTGCCAAGCAAATCACCACTTACCAAGTTTCTACTCCTTTTGGGAACATAAAGTACATTCACTAATGTGACTTTCTTGCCGGAGGTGAAGTAGACATCAATAGTACCTTTGCCAAGTACCTTGGATTGGCCCTCATTGCCCATTTGTATCTCATGGTTGCCCTTTGACTCTTCAAAGGTCTTGAACAATGATTTGTCATAGGTGACATGGACGGTGGCACATGTATCATACCACCACCCTTTCACCTTGCCTTGGACCGCATTCACCTCACTAAGGGTAGCAACTATGTTTTCCTCTTGAGTTGCATTCACCTTAGGTCCTTGTTGGTCTTTTCTATGTCTACATTCTCTAGCATAGTGGCCCTTTTTCCCACACACGAAGCAAGGACCTTTCTCGCCCTTAAACTTGTTTGGGTTGGTTTTTGGACCCAAAGGTTTCTCATTACCCTTTTTCCCTTTGTTTTTTGGATGTTTTGGTTGTGACACAGCATTTGCTTTGGAAGTCTCTCCATTAGACCCCTCCACAAGTTTATCTCTACATATCGATTCCTCTTCAATTCGAATATGTTTTTGGATTTCCTCCAAAGAATAATCCTCATTTTTATGAAGGATTCTTTTCCTATAGCTCTTCCAAGTTGGTGGTAATTTAACCACAATAGCACCAACTTGAAAGGCCTCGGGAAGCTTTATCTTTAACACTTTCAATTTATTAACAATAATTTGCAATTCATGTATTTGAGGAAGAATAGGTTTATCACCAAAAAAATTTGAAATCAAAGTATTGAGATATCAAAATCTTTTTGGTACCTTCCTCTTTCGCCTTGAACTTTTTCTCAAGTGCATCCCAAATCTCCTTGGCCGATTTGGTCTCGGTGTAGAGGTCATAGAGCCTATCAGATAAGGCGTTGAGGATATGACCCCTGTAAAGAAGGTTGTCCTCCTCCCTCTTCCTTCTCTTCTCCACCTCCTCGGGAGTGTCTTTGTCTGATGGCTCGGCTAGAGGAGCCAAGGAAGACTCAAGGATGTAGGCAATTTTGAGAGTGGTTAAAAGAAACCTCACCTTGTCTTGCCACCTAGTAAAATTGGATCCGTCAAACCTATCCAATCTCACTAGGTCTTGGTTCATGATCTTGATTGTTTCCCCTTCCATTGAAACAAGAAAAGGGATAAGCTTTTGAATGTTAGGAAAATATTGTTTTGCGTCAATGGAAATGATTATAATATTACAACTCTATGCAATAATATTACAAGTAAATATAGATTGATTAAATAAGGTTACAACTCTATAACTGAATATACAAATAAACTAAAGAAAGGGAGAAGATGATGATGAAGAAGAGAATAGTGAGAATACAACTCTAAGCAAAAGATTACAAGTAAAATAAAGTGTTTAGACCAAATGAAAAGATTACAACTCTTAAACAAAATATGCAAGTAAATAGAACAAGAAAATACGAAGAAAAGCAACAGAATAAAAGGAAGAACAGAAACACAATCAAACTCTCACTTACACAACCTAAGTGAGAGGATTGGGGATCACCAACTTGAACAAGGTTTAAAACCTTTGTCCAAAAGCTTATTTCCCCCTAACTCAAGCACTAAGGGATCTCTCTCAGATATTGGAAAAGCAATATGGAATTATCAAGCCTCAAGGTGTTTCTAGCCAAGTGCTCTAGTGGATAGAAAAGTTGTGTCTTACAAGTGAGCTATAGGCTCCTATTTATAGAGTTTAGAGACACCCTTTGAATTTCAAATTTCACCAACCCCCATGGCTGTTACCAATGTTTAATTGAATTAATATGGAATTAAAAAAAGAGATTTGGGAGTTATTTGGGTTTTTTGAGCCATTCAACAAATATTGGAAAAACTGAAAATTGGTCAGTTTTTTGGCCTGTGGCCGCGACCAGAGACAATGGTGGCTGTGACCACTGGTCTCTGTTCCACAGGCCGCAGCCACTGACCAATTTCAACATAAAAAATTGTGCTGTTTTTCCAAACGGTTCCAAACCCTCCCAAATGATTTTGTAACTCCCAAAACACATTATTGGGGTTAAAATCATATCTCTAACAGCCATATCACATATGAGTTTATGAAATTCATCTCAATATTGTGTAACAACAATTTTACACAATAAAGGGTAATATTTGGAAGTTACAAATTTGTAACACCAAATATGTTACATTATTTGGATATATCTCATATATCTAAATATTGTAACTCTCTATTATATGTTACAATATGTGACACACTTTGTCACATTTATTTAATCTAAAACATTATATTATAATATAATATAATTTTACATTATATTATAAAATAACATAACAATCACTATGTTCGATAAGAATCCTATGCAATCTTCTTGCATTAGGTCTCTAGACTTCAATGTCGAGATCATAGGTACTCGTGGTCCACTCACTGTCCCCACAAATACAAAGGGCACCTCCCCTTCCGGTTCAAAGTTCACCATTCTCCGCATCATTGCCTCGTACTTTAATAACCAATCCATCCCTAGAATCATATCAGAGTCATCCATCGCTTGCTCAATCAAATCCACAGATAACTCTCGACTGTCTATCTCTATTGGTAATGATATAACCCATCTCTTGGACATTACCAGTTCCCTAGTTCGCAACAAAGTCCTGAATCCCATAGCATACAAATCACCAGGTCTAAACAACTGATATATCACTCTAGTAGATACAAATGAATGGGTAGCTCTTGAATCAATCAATGAAGTAAATGAAGAACCAGCACTAGAAATCCAACTTGTCACGACCGAGGGTGTAACGACCCAAAATCGCTAATAAGGCTTAAGGGCCTTGATTAGTGTGCCAGGAGGGCATTAGCGGAATAATTGTGATTAAATGAGTAATTATATGTTTATTAAAGTTTATATGGTAATTGATGGTATTATGTGGTAATGTGATGCGAAATAAATATGTGATATGTGTGAGAACCACATTATTATGTGGACAGGTTCGCAGAGCATGACTCAAGACGATTCTAGGGTCAGATAGCGGGAAAAGTCACAACGGGACTTAAGATATGATTTTGGTTAGGTCGGGGGTATTTTTAGATAGCGGATAGTGATCTGGACTATCAAGTCATGAAAATAAATATATGGAGATATATTTGAGGTTAGGATGTCTAAGCGGGAATATTGCGGGATTTTACCATTTTGGCCTCGGGGACGGTTCCGGCACCCCGAGCCTCGGGATTAACTTAACAGGTAAGTTAGACATAAGGAAGCTTTTAGAAAAAAACACAAACCAACTAAGAGGCTTTACCTCAGCTCTCTTTCACGCTCAAGGAAAACAAAGGAAAGGAAACATAGAAAACAGGGGAAACAAGCTGGAATTTGTGGTGAGGATTTGGAGGTTTAGCTTAGGGAAAGTCAAGGAACTAAAACAGGGATTAAGGTAACCATCTAATCTTCTTTTCTGTGGTTGAATTCTGAGTTCTAGCTGGGTTTTGGTTAAGTGTTGAAACAAATATAGTTTTGGTGTTTTAAGGCAGAATTAAGAAGGAAACTTGGGAACTTAGCTTGGCTATGGCTTGGTGAGGTGATTCAACAGCAAAGGTAAGTCTCAACTCCAGGTTTAGAGGTTTTAAATTGGGTTTGAGTGGCTGGTTTGAGTGTTTATAGCACTTGGGTTTCAGAAATTGAAAGGAGGATGTTAGAGTGTGCTAGGCTGTGTTTTCTTGGGAATTATGTTGTTTAGATCATGCTAAAGGAGTTGGGAATTAATTGGTTAGGAGTTGGGAAGCTTTGGGATGGTTTAAGGTGAGGTTTCAGACTTAGAAATGGTGTAAATTCTGGGTTCGAAAGGGAGGGCCGCGGCTCTGTTCTAGAGCGCTGCGGCCCTAGCATGCAAAAGAGCCAAGAAGGCTCGACCAAGGGAGGGCGCTGCGGCGCCCAAGGCAAGGGCCGCGGCGCGTGTGTGGTTCAGCATGGGTGTTGGTTCTGTTTTAGGGAAGGGCCGCGGCTAGGCTTCGGGGGCCGTAGCCCTTGGTTGTACACATGAGTTTTTGAGGGTTTTAGGCACTGGAAGGTGGTCTAGTGTGCTCGGGTTTGGTTTCACCACCGTTCTTGGTGGAATTTAGAATCCCGGGAGTTAGTTTTGTAATTGGAAACCTATATTGGAGTATTAATGGAACCCTATACTTTGGTTGTGACTAGATGATAAAGACTTAGGCTCGGGAACGGATCGTGCTTGAGAGGCGTTGCTCGTAATTCAATAACTGCGCAGACTAAAGGTAAGAAAACTGCACCTGGTTGAATATATGTGACAGGACTAAGGGCTCCCTATTATAAATGCTTGAAAAGATGGTATTATGCCATGCAAGCCATTTGGTGAACCAACGGCCTAAGGGTGCCAAGGGTTACACTAGCGCACAGGGTGCGACTCGGCCACTGGTAGCCGAGGACAGCTTATTATGCACTGAGCTCGGTTTAAGCGGGCCGGAGTTAGTGGGTTAAACAGAGGGTGCGGCCTAAGTCGTCGGCCTTGAATATTATGTGGTATGAGTATTATATGTGGTAGAATGTATCTTGAATTGGATTGTATATGCTGAATACCTGTTGAGGATTATCTGATGGGAATACATGCATATAGAACTATTTGTCTGTTATTATTGTTGGGTTGTTTATGATGTTTTCTTGTTGGGCCTTGGCTCACGGGTGCTACGTGGTGCAGGTTAAGGCAAGGGAAAATTAGATCAGCCCTGATTGGAGAGCTCAACGAGCATAATGTACATAGCCAGGTGCTTGGCCGCCACGGTTGAGATCTAAGCGAGGACATGGAACCTAAAGACTGTCTGTTTTGCCTTAGTATGGCTAGTGGATATTCATGTATTTTCTTGGGAGTCTGTAAACTTGTTCGAACTTTGTTTTCATATGGGATCCCATGTTTACTACAGTTTAAATATATGAAATGAGTCTTTTGAGACCAAAACCTTTTTAACCTTAGCTTTTACATGTTTAGTGACATGTTTTCAAATTAATGACTTGATTAGCAAGTCCTGCACCTTTATAAGTACACAGTGTAACGGTCTTGGCTTTCCAGGGCGTTACAGAGGGACTAGCCTTAGCCTTATTCTGGGTCAAGGTGAATGCTCTAGCTGGAGTGAGGTTGTCGCTCTTCTTCGACTCTTCTTTTCTGGCTTGTGGACAGTCCTTCCTCAGATGATTAACACTCCCACAAGTAAAGCAGGTTTTGACTCTACCCTTACCCTGATGTTGTCGCCTGCACCGAGGACACTCTGGGAAGCTCCTCCAGTTATCTCCCCCACCCTAACGACCACTGAAAGCACCCCGTGCCTTCCTATCTGAACCAGGATGAACAAAAGAATCTGGGGCCTTTCTCTTCTTCTCACTGGGGCCACTAACCCAGCTAAAACCAGTAAAAGGAGGCACCGTCCTCCGAGCATCCTGCCTAGCAGCGCGCTCTTGCCATATGTTATCCTCGCCCCCCTTAGCTGTAAGGGCCTTCTCCACTACCTGAGCATAGGTGGTAGTCCTCGGATCCAATGTTATTTTGACATCACGGGCTATCATGACGTTCGGCTCCCGTACAAACCGATCCCTTCGTGCCATATCAGTGGCCACCAAGTCTGGCGTGAACTTTGCCATCTGGTTAAACTTCAGCGCATACTCTGTAACCGTCATGCGGTTCTGAGTCAGGTTGACAAACTCATCCACCTTTGCAGCTCGGATTGCAACACTGTAGTATTTCTCATTGAAGATGTCCCTACATTCTTCCTAGGTCATAACTGCCACATCCTTCCTCTGGGACACAACTTCCCACCAGATGTGGGCGTCTTCTCTCAACATGTAGCTGGCGCAGGTTATCCTCTCATTCCCTTCCACCCTCATGAAATCCAGGATGGAAGAAATAATTTTCATCCACTACTCTACCCGCAGTGGGTTTGGACCACCCTCATAGGTGGGAGGATGCTGCTTCCTAAACCTCTCATGTAAAGGCTCCCACCTGTTTCCATTACAGGTTGGACTGGCACAGGTGCCACAACCTGTGGAATCTGTAACCGAATACCCTGAGGAAGGGCCTGTTTCCTTAGCTCCTGGAGTTCATCTTCTGTTCGTTGAAGTCTGGCTTCCATTTCGACAAACAAATGTTGTCAATTCTGTGGGGCAGGTGGAGGGTCCTGACCCTGGTTGTCATCTTCGGCCCTATTGTTGCAAAGTCTGATCGATCACCGAGGCATAACTGCAATATGCCTGCAACCAATGACGCCGCACATCAGGAATGATAACAACATCCAAAGACCACCTCCCAGTCCCATTAGTTAGTCACAAACAACAAAACAACATATCTCACACATTGCATAAGCATATAACAATCAAGGGGTCGTGCCCTTACATCATACATATATAAACACATTCATCATGCTCTATCTATAACATTTAGGCAAACATGGCAACTCAAACAAGTAGTTAAACACATTGTTCATTTAATATCGACCAACCCTGAGTCGAGCTTGTCATTGGCAGCACGCGTACATGTTCGGTCGATCTCCAGGAACCATAAACTTTGGCACGCTCTGATACCAAGTTGTAAAGCCTTACTACCTTAGGTTCGTTACCATGTGATTTATAAATGTGTTGATAGCTCGCTAATTGAGGTTTTAGGTTGAAAAGTGTGATTAAATTTAAATAAAGACTCATTTCACAGCATTGAATATAAAAGATTTGGACATTCATTAAAGTCATAAAAGTTATACATTTGAGATCCCAAAACACTGTTTTGAAAATGTATTACAACTAAAAAATGTAGATACAATCGACCTAAGCGACAAAGCAAATCATTACAACATATTTATCCAAAATAACCCTGGCTGTGGCAGCCAAGTAGGTCAAATATGTACACGCCGCTCCATGCTCTCTTACTCATGGTTGATCGACCTTTCCTTTGCCTTATTTGCATCATAGAGCATCTGTGAGCCGAGGCCCAGCAAGAAAACTTATCGCATAACATATACAATTCAATTAAGTAATTAAACAGTTCAAACAGACAACAGATTAAACATATAGCGCCCTATACCGACCCAGGTGCTTTACTAGGCACTAGGTTCGCAGTCTTCACCGAGCGAGTGGAAACAACACCCTAGAGGGTCTCACCCTAGCGGAATGCACTCAGCGTACTTAACGTTGATCCTAGCCCTTGTCGTACCCGACCTTTGCTATTCTTAGCCTTCGCCGTTCATTCATAAGCATGCACAACACAACATAAAATTCACAGATACTCACACATATATTAACACACAAATAATAGGGCGATGCTCTGAAACACAAATAATAGGTTCATGCCCCGAAACACAAATAATAGGGCCATGCCCTGCTCTATGGGCACAAACAATTCTCTTACTTGTGTCCCGAGCTGATAGATTAATGCGATCCTGAGCACGATTCCCCTAAACTGGGTAGTAGAATCCTTCCCGAGCCTTAACATTTGGGTTCCCGAGCCTAAAACCTTCAATAGGCCAACCTTTCCTATTTGAGCCACGGCCTAGCCCTTAAGGGCCATGGCGCACTTAAGTCAGAGAGCATGGCTCTTCCATATGGGGAACACAAGCGGGGCGCGCATGAGCAAAATTCGAGGCTCCCCAAACCTCAGAGTTCAAGCAGGTCATGATGCCTGATGAACAGGGCCGCGACTCAAGCCTCAAAACCCAGAAATCCCATCATTTCTTCTGTGTTTTTCCTCGAGCCTAAACCATTAAATCACACCCCAACACAACATCCAACCCTAGAATTAAGTCTAGAATTCTCATCCACACAACCTAAGTATCACAACAACTTCAGAAATTATTCTACAAGCTCTTCAAAACTCAAAACCAATCATAGAATTCAACCCTCGTGCAAGCTTATGGATTACAACAGAATTCAATAGAAAAAACAACAACTTAACACCCTTACCTCACTGAGAATTCAACCTGAGTTAATCCTCAAGCACTTCAAGCCTCCAATTTTTCAATCCCTTAGCCAAACTCCTCAAGAATTCATCAACACCTCCAACACACCAAAGAGAGGGAGAGAGAGTCGAGAGAGAGAGAGTGGCAAAGCTGAGAAGAGTCTAAATGTTTCTCCTTAGTTTTAGTGTGTTGTTGGCTTAGGTCTATCCTAGCTGCCTAATGACCAAAATGCCCCTAAGTCTATCTTCAATCCTTTAATGCCACCAAGGGCAATCCCGTCACTTGCCACATCCTGCTAATTTCTCGAGTGTTCCTATAATTCCCCATTTGATCCCCGACCTACTCAAACAATTACTAAATCACTGCCTGTTACCCGATAATCCCACACATACACTATGTACCCATACTACCCCTAGGCTCATCCCTAGCCGGGTACTCGACCATGTTGTGACTATTTCACTATTCTGCTCCCTAGGACCGTCTCAGATCACACATCACAAATACTTCACCACAATCTTGTGGTATCATACACAACATACATATAATTCACATTTATTCCATCAACGAGCCAAAATTACAAATATACTCCTATTAACCAAATTAGGCCCACATGCATATTTAATTCACCTAACACATGCATTTCTAATCACATAATCATTTAATTCACATAATAACATAATTAAATTAGTTATTACCCTCTTGATACACTAATTAAGGCACTAAGCCTTATTAGCAAATTTGAGACGTTACATTTTCTTTAGGTGCCATAGCTTTTCGTTCAAGTTTTTCCTGTAAATTTTCCTGAAAAAAGTTGGAAAACAGAATGCAAACATAACTTGCATGTAGTTGTAGATTGATATTACAAGGTAGATCAACAAAATTGGCCACAAGGTCTTGAAAGAAGTTGAGAGATATTATAAATAATACAAAGTAATTAAAATTAAAATCTTTAAATATTTGGTTGTTTTCATAAATTTATAAAAATACGAGTAAAAGAATCATATATATTTGATTATAAAATATTAATCCCATAAATTTTGAAAGAAGCTAAAATTTTTATATTCTTGAACACAATGAAGGAAAAAAAAAGAAATTATAGGAAATGACCTAAAACAATGACATCAAGAAGTTTATGTACTCATTTTTAAAATTATAGAGAAATGCTTATTTTACATTGTTGATTACCTAAATTGTCATAATCTATAATTTATTTATCTAGGAGCGTATGACTTTAATATAGTGGTATATGTATATTAATTTTGTTTAATTAGTTTTTATTTTAAAATTATATTGATTTTTTAAGCTTTATATGTATTGTTGGTATATTATTTTCTAACTAGTGTATATGCTTTTTGTGGTATGGTATATAATTTTTTTAGGTATTATATAATTTTGTATCATATATATATTTTGGTGCACTTTTAATGGTTACTATCTATGGAAGATTACTTTAATATTAACCATTAGATTAAGATCAATGATTCATATTTATAGTTGTTAATTAATATGTCTAAAAACAAATTTTGTAAACTTTTCATTTTTCAAATGCATGTCAATTTCTAAATATAACTAGTATCTCCCATTGGTTGGAAACAACATTAATTATGTAAAAAAAAAAAAATTCGAAATTAATGTAGAAAAAAATATTTATATGTTAGTGACTTGCTATACTAAATTACTATGTTGTCACATTATCATAATTGTTAGTACCCATTTATGAGTAACTATTAAGAAATCTTCTATATATTTTAATAGTAGTATATAGTTTTGTTAGCATAATATATAGATTTTTAGTAATGATTTTGTAATATTTACTTCTATATTAATTGTCAACTTAGTATATTTATTTAATAGTTTGCTAACAACTCATAAAAAATGCAAAAAAAATAAAAAATAACTTCAAAATAAAACTAATTAAATAAAACTAATATACATGTGTTTTTATATTAAAATATTTAGAATAAAATAATAATTTGATAAATTACATAGTAAATGAAATATTAAAAATGTAGTATTTTACTTAATTTCACACGTTACTATTTTGCATCAAGAAAAAAAAAAAAAAAAAAAAAAAAAAAGAATACAATCCAAAGAACTTATTTATTATAATATTACCACTAATGCTATGGTTACAAGTTATTACTATAATAAAAAAGCTCCAAAAACTAAAACCCCATCTCGTCTTTGCATCTTCTCCCAAATATCTCAGCTGTCACAATTCACAATGTGGCGCTCTCGCACCATAGACGCCCATTTCAGGACCATGCGTCTCATCTCTTCTCTCGTTTCTTCTTCTTCTCCACTCATCCTAGTCCGTTCAATCAACAACCAAGCACACCTTCCTTCTCTCTTGCCCAATCCCTCTCACTCTCTTCCTCCCAAATCCGCAATCTCCCCTATTGTTACCTTTACGCTTTCCTCTCTCTCCGGTCTCCGAAGCCAGAGCTTTAACTCCGGAATTGGATTCCATGTCGTCCGCTGCGCATCTTCGGTGTCGCCTGCCCAGACATTTGAGTGGAACGAGCCGGTCTCCTGCTCGGAGGTCGGAGATGGTGACGATGGCACTGTGGATGAAGATACCAGACCCTACATTCCCGTTAGAGCTTATTTTTTCTCCACTAGGTTTGCTTTCGTTTACATAATTGTTTACGGAATGTTGAGAGATTTCTGGAATTGGCTTATTATTGCTTATTAGCTCTGTTTTCTGTAGTGGTTTTTCAAAATGTTTCGTGAATTATGTTACCTTAATTTGTGTAATTACTTATTTATTTTTTGTTTTAACTGTGCAGTGTGGATTTGAGAAGATTAGTGGAACAGAACAGGGCAAATTTTATCCCACCAACATCAAGAATGACTAATTACGTTCTTCTTAAATTCGGCGAGCTTTCGAAAGCCAATGTAAGCCTTGCAATTGTTGGCTACTGCTATTTTGAATTATGCTTGTTTTGTATAATTGTATCATATCAGAAGCATACCATGAAGAGTAGGTTGGGTGGTCACTGGTCAGGCAACGGTTTTGCTCGGTTTGAGTTTGATTCCTAGTGGAGACCTTCCTAACAATGCGATAAAAGATCATTGTAGAAAGAAGGGTTACTACTGGTCATACTGATTCAATTGGGTGCACTTTAAAGCAATTTTTTATGCCTAAAATTACGTTGCCGAGAACTAATAATGAGTTACCTAGTTTATCTGTCAAAGTGAGAATGAATAGATTGAGGGATGGGTAGATTGCCTCCAGCAATGTTTTATTTACTTTTGCTGCACGGTCATGGTTTGTATGATTATAAGGCTTTTAAGATGTCGATTCTAGTTTTAAATTGTTTCCTTTAGCAATTGTGCTTTTACATGATGTAATTGGTGGACTATCTTTAGTTTTAAATTTTCATTGATCCATCTCATTGTCTGATCCCTGCAATGGAATTCCTGTTTATCAAGCAAATACTTTCTTTATATAGCTTGATATAGGATTTCGTTAAGTTTGGCCTTTTAAAAGGAAAATGCTATAGTAAGTTGACAACAGGGTTGGCCTTGAGAAATTTGAGATTCAAGATAAAATTTAATTATGAGGCCCTTAATACAAATAATTTATTTTGGTGTATATATAAATGATATTTTTCTAAGTAGAGACCTTTTTCTGTTGGAGGCCCTAGGCCTAGATCTACCCTGCTTATAGTCAGAGTCTATAGTCGGCCCTTGTTGGCACATAAATAAAGATGATGATGTGAATTTTGTTTCAGGGTTTGCGTGCTTCTTTAAGTGGGAGTGACTGCTGCTACATGGTTGTCTTTCAATATGGTTCCATCGTCTTGTTTAATGTCCGCGAACATGAGATTGATGGGTATCTGAAAATTGTAGAGAAACATGCGTCAGGATTACTACCTGAAATGAGAAAGGATGGTAAGATCTCAAAACTTCACTTGGATATAAGTATGTGCTTCCATTTTGAAATAGTAAATCATCATAAAGCTGTTGTGCATTCAATTCACTGTCACATTTTCTATTCTCACACCATATTGGTATAGCTAATTAATTAACATATTTATGCAATGATTCTAGCATAAAAAATGAAAGTAGGATTTTACTGTCTTTGAATTGAAATCTTCTCGTTTCGCTTGGTGTGAAGTTTTATATGTTCATATTTAGGTTGATTCTTTCTTTAGACTTAAAACTTTTCATCTTGAGTTTTAAATGAAATTTGTGTAACAATAGGTTTTGACCTCTATAATGTTATTCAACTATTCTTATATATGCACCCTTTATTCTATTGTAAAATTATAGAGTATGAAGTAAGAGAGAAGTCGACATTAGACACATGGATGGAAGGAGGCTTGGATTATATAATGTTACAGTATGTTAATACTGATGGGATTCGTACCATCGGTAGTGTTCTTGGTCAAAGTATTGCTCTTGATTACTACGTTCGCCAGGTATGGTTCTGAGCTTGGGAGTTTAAATTTTCGTTGAGGTATTTTCTTTATAAGTAATTTTAAAATTATATTTTCTTTCAGGTTGATGGAATGGTTGCAGAATTCACAGACATTAACCGTGGAATGGAAACAACTGGAAAGTTTAAGATGAAGAGAAAAAAATTATTTCAATTAGTTGGAAAGGCGAATTCTAATCTTGCTGATGTGATTCTTAAGCTTGGACTGTTTGAGAGGTAATCTTTTAATGGTCTGCTACATGGAATATTTGTTACAATATTAGAGCTTTTGATTTGCAAATTTTCAGTTTGAGGTTGTCTAGTTTATCAAGTATTTTTCTGTGAGTTATTGCTGCTTGCTTCTGAAAGATGGGTGCTTTCAAACAAGGGAAATTTAATGACTATGAAGTTGCAAGATTTGCTTTAGAGGGAGAGGGGATAAAAAATGAAAAGTAAGATTTAATTTAAAAAATTTTAGTTGTACTGTCGTAAATAAATCAGTTTTTGTGGATGATGTACCCGTCAGAAGTTTATTCTCAATCAGGTTTTTGAAAGAAAATGATAAAGTCTAGAATTGTTATTATGGGAGAAGAATTTCAGAGGAACTTGCAGTAATGTCAGCATATGTCTGTCTCCAGTGAACTTGCAACAAATGTTGTTAAATATTTTTTTTTAAAAAAAAAGGGAAAAGAAAAGAAAAGTAGGGAAAACAATAGGGTTGATTAGTCCTTTCACCGCTGCAGCTCAAAGGTGCTAAATTGGCTGTTTAAGATTATTATTGAACATTAGATCTGTGTATCATTTAGACCATCTGTCTCGTGTGTTTATTTTGCACTAATTTTAAATTTGGTTGGCTTTGCAGATCAGATATTGCCTGGAAAGATGCTAAATATGCTCAGATATGGGAATATCTCAGAGATGAATTTGAGTTAACCCAGAGATTCGCAAGTCTCGATTTCAAGTTGAAGTTTGTGGAGGTATAATAACTTTCTCGGTAGATTGTCTCTTGTTTTTCTAGACTTGGCAGTTTGCCTTTTCATCCTATGTGATTAGTTACATTTTATTTTTTTTATCTGTGCAGCATAATATTCGGTTTCTTCAGGAAATTCTTCAAAATAGGAAATCAGATTTCTTGGAGTGGCTCATTATCGCCTTGATAGGTGCTGAAATTCTGCTATCTCTTTATGACATTATACATAGATCTGCACTCACTTCACTATAGCACAGCTTTTTGGCAAAAGCAAGCCAAAACCCTTAATCGAAGCGTCCAAATTCCTGTGTATTTTTACGGCTGATTATAGTTGAAGTTGATTTTTCAAAACCTCAAGCGAGGGCATATCCGGAATCATGTATATATCAATTCGATTGATTATATCAGTTTTGCAATAGTCATATAGTACTCGTTTATAGTACTCGATTATATCAATTTGTGTTGTAGGTAGATTTTTTTAGAGCATTTAAATCCACATCAATAAGTTAATGACTCAACTAATTGAAATGAATTTAATTATTTGAAATCAGATTATTTTTGTCGTATAACTTTGTGATTTTTGGTTTGACTTGGGTGTTGTAGAGCATTCTAATAAACATTGGCACCTTGAAAACTTCCCATTAATAAGAGGTAGATTTATGTGGATGTTAGTTGAGTTGATCTCGGGTACCTACTCCATTGGTTTGGTCGTTTTTGTGTTGCTTGGCTCTTATGGTCGATTATTGCATCTTCCTAGCTTGAATTATTATTTCGATTACCATGGTGGATTGATCAACACGTGAAATTTTTAGTTAGGGTCAAGTGGGGTGGAGGAGCTAGTTAGTGTCTCGATTCCATGCTTCAATGTTGTGTTATTTAGCTAAAGGATCGATTTTTCTATTCAATGGCGCTTATTGCCGTTCAACATTTTATTGCATTTAAGGATTCAACAATCGTCACTCAACCTATATGTCAATTTTCAGGAAAATCATATAGAATGTCCCATAATACACTAATTAATAACTTTATACCTTTCTTAATATTTCTCATAAAACTTTTCTTAGCAAGTGAAAATAATCTAATTACCCTTGAAAACATAACAAAACATGAGAAAGTCGCTTATTATCAAATTCTCATTCATCAAAGGTTAAGTTGGCGAGGATGTCCGTCAGGTTGCGCATTTCATGGTTGAAGCTGGTCGATGCCATGGTCCTAGGTTAAGAAAACAGACAGATGAAGTTATAAATAAGGAAAAGAAGGGGTCGAGCAGGGAAAACAAATATAGTCTCAAATTACCTTCCCAAGGGAAAACAAATATAGTCTCAAATTACCTTCCCAAGTGAAGGATAGGTAATAAGTAACTAAATCTATTGTGAGGAAGTACTCTATATCTATTTGGAGTTATTTGGTAAAGGGTGATCTCATAGTAGTTGGCCACCCATCGGAAGTAGTCGCATAGAGATAGTGTGGCTCCGCATCTATGTTGTTCCTCAACCAGGCACTATAGGCACCCCCGAGAACGTTTGCTCTCTGGTCAGGTGTTGGTTTATATAGGATAACCCTGCAAGACCATACTTTTTAGGGTAACTATTGACCACTCCGCTTGATAGTACACTTGGTGGAACAATATACCAAAATACTTGTTCATTCTTGGTACCCAACTTTACTACAACATGAGGAAGGATAAGTTCAGCGACACCCTCGTCAGTTGTTGATGTTCTTTCATTATTATTTGTCGCCTTACGACCAATTTGAGGGTCCTTCTTCCTTTTGCGAGCAACTTGTTTTACTCGAGCCATTGAAGGAGAGGGTTTAGTTGTGGGAGGAGTAGTTGAAGTAGGATTCTGAGGAGGAATTTGAGAATTGTTCTGCTCGGTATCTTCGAAAAACAAAGCTAATAGGTCATTGTCAATTGGTCTCTCACCTCCCCAATAGTCTTGCATGAATATTTGAGAATGAGAAGGAGGAGAAGGAGAGGTGAGAATCTAATTTGACCAATAGAGTATATGCTTAAAAATATTAAATGTATGGTGCACAAGGATAAACATTATAGTTAGTATGACCAACAACATCAAGAGACAAACAAAATCATTCATACGACTAGCAAAGCATTCAGTTCAAAAAGTGAATATGAAAAAAATTTCAAGAAAATTTTTCATTTGTCAAGAAGCTGGAAAAAACTGGGTTTTTCCCAAAAACATAAAAATTGAATTTTTACGTCGATTTCTAGGTAAAAACTACAATTCTTCATCATCAAAGCCTACTTAAAGTGTCTATGTATCCTACAAACTACTTTTTTGGTCTCTAAACATTCGTGTAACGCCCTGCAAAACCAAGACCGTTACACAATGTGTTTGAAATAGTGCAAGACTTGCTAATCAAGTCATTTGAACAAAAAATGTGATCCTAAGGTCAATCATCAGGTTAGTGATTTTGATCATAAACGGTTAATTTTCATTAAAACGGATGTTTAATACATGGGATCCCAAAAACAAGGTATAAGTGATAATTTACAATCTCCAAAAAATAATACAACCAATAGCCACTCTAATGGAAAAACACAAGTTTTAAGGCCCTGTCCCTGTACTTTTCCTCGGCCGTGGCAGACGAGCAGTTAACTATGTACACTCCGCCCCCAGAGCTCTCCAACTTATGGTTGGTCTAGTTTCCCTTTGCCTTTACCTGCACCATGTAGCACCTGTGAGCCAATGCCCAGCAAGAAAACCATAAATAGTAGTAGCATCCAATCAATCTTAATACAGTTATTCAAAAATTCAATAGAATATAAGCATTAAGCTAATAATAGTAAACATGCATTTTCAAGAATATATTTTAAACAGTAATACAAATGCTCAAGGTCAGGGCCCTTAGGCCGAGCCCTATGTTTACTAAGCTGACCCCGACTCGCTTAGGTCGAGTCTATTGTTTATTTAGCTGACCCCGACTCACAGTGGTCGAGCCATGTCCAATGCGCTAATCATTAGCCCCATCTCCCTTAGGCCGTACTTTCACACTTCACAAAATAATAATACAGTTACATAACACATATATCCAGATACAAGGAACCTAAGTCCCAAACACAACCACACAGGTGCAATTTTCTTACCTCGAACCTGAGCAGAGAATTAGGAACTACTAAACCGGGTAGTAGAATTTGTCCCAAGTGCCTAGGTTTGAATTCCCAAGCCTCCCTGAGCCTAAAACCTTGTTTTTCCTTAATTTCCCATTTAGGGCCGCGACCCGCCCCTCAAACACAGACCCAGTCCTCCCTGATGGAGGACACAGGCGGCGACTTGCACCCCTTCGAGTCACGGTGTGCCTGGCAAACAAAGGCTCCCAGCCTCCAAAACTCATACGGGTCGCGACGCCTGAAGAATAGGGCCGCAACCCGAGGCCCCAAACCCAGAAAAACCACACTTTCTAGCATTTTTTTCCTCGAGCCTAACCCCAATTTCATACCCCAAATGACCAACCAGACTCAGATTCAAGCTCAGAATTCCTATCCTCATATCCCAATCATCATAACTAACCCATAACCATTTTCTTACACCATTCAACAACCAAAACCAGCTAACAACTAAAATTCATGCAAAATCTAGCTTTTAACATAGTTTCAACAGAAAATTTAACATGATCAGTACAAATTCCTTACCTCAGTTTGCAGCTCAGATCCTCAGCATACACTTAGTTGATCATAGCTTAATTTCCTCTGTTTTCTAGCTCTATTCCTAGCTCAACCCCTTGAATTTTCCTTCTTCCAGCTGCAAGTTCTCCTTAGTGTTCTAGAGAGAGAGTGAGAACGTGAGAGAGAGGGAAAGGAAGAGTGTGAGAAATTCCTTAATGTTCCTAATCATTCCCTACACATCTAAGTATATCCTTAGCCCAAAAGACCTTTTTGCCCTTTAGGTTTATTCAACCTTCCAATGGTTTCTAAGGGTAAAACGGTCATTTTCCCCTATTCCCGCTAATTCCTCAAATGTTCCTACTATTAACCAATTAATCCCATCGTGTCCAATCAATTACCAAGTGCTTATTCATTATCTAATAAATCTTGAAATACCATCTAAATTTCCCAAAATACCCCCAAACTTCCCCCGAGCCGGGTATTTAAACCCTGTTGTGACTATTTCGCTAATTTGCTCACTAGGACTTTCTTGAGCCATATACTGCAAATATATCCACATAATAGTGTGGTCTCAACCATCTATCACATATAATCACATTTATGCCTTTAACGGGCCAAATTTACAAATATGCCCTTATGAACAATAAATGGCCCACATGCATATTTAATACTCATAAACATGCATATAACAGACTCACAATAATCATATTAATCATGCATGCGACATAGTCACATATTTAACCAATTAAGCATACATATATATCCAATTATGCCCTCCTAGCATGCCAGTCAAGGCAATGAGCCCTATGAGCAATTTTGGGTCGTTACAACTATCCCCTCCTACTGAGAATTTCGTCCTCGAAATTTACCTGAATAATTCGAGATGCTGATCCCACATAGCTGACTCAAGCTCCCAGGTCGCTTCCTCGACCTTGCTATTCCTCCACAATATTTTGACTAGAGGAATCGTCTTGTTCCGTAGAACTTTATCTTTCTGTCTAGGACCTCAACTGACCGCTCCTCATATGAAAAATCTGTCTGGAACTCCAAATCCTCATACCTCAAGACATGAGTCGTATTTGAGACGTAATTATGAAGCATAGAAATGTGGAATACGTCGTGAACCCTTGATAATGATGGTGGCGGTGCCAACCTGTAGGCCACTTGCCTGATCCTCTCCAGGATCTCAAAAGGTCCTATGAATCTAGGGCTCAGCTTGTCCTTTTTCCTAAACCTCCTCATCCCTTACAGTGGTGACACTCACAAAAACACGTGGTCCCCTACATGGAACTCCACGTCCCTACGCTTAGGATCAACGTAGCTTTTTTGTCTGTTCTGCGAAGCGAGCATTCGAGCTCGGATCTTCCCAATAGCTTCATTAGTCTTCTGAACCATCTTCGGTCTAAAATACTTCCTCTCACCCATCTCATCCCAATGAATGGGTGATCTACATCTCCTTCCATACAACATCTCGTATGGGGCCACACCAATCGTTGATTGATAGCTGTTGTTGTAAGAAAACTCAATCAATGGGAGGTACTTACTCCAAGACCCCTCGAAATCCAATACACACGCTCTAAGCATATCTTCCAATACTTGAATTGTCCTCTCAGACTGTCCATCTGTCTGAGGATGAAAGAATGTTTTGAACTTCAGCTGAGTCCCCATAGCCTTCTGCAAACCACCCCAAAACTTCGAGGTAAATATGGGATCCTAGTCTGATACTATAAATTTGGGAACCCCATAGAGACACGTAAAACTTTGCCTACTGATCCACAGTATAGGTCGTTCTTACTGGTAAAAAGTGAGTTGACTTGGTGTATCTATCTACTATCACCCAGACCGAGTCATGCAGCTCCAGTGTCCTGGGTAAACCTCCCACAAAATCCATAGTAATGTCTTCCCACTTTCATTCGGGTATACCCAAAGGCTGTAGCAACCCCACTGGTCGCTGGTGCTCAGCCTTCACCTGCTGATAGGTTAAACACTTAGCCACGTACTCCACTACGTCATTCTTCATCCCAGGCCACCAATATAAAGTCCGTAGATCCTGATACGTCTTCGTGGTGCCTGGATGGAGTGAGTATGGTGTAGTGTGGGATTCATCAAGTATCTCTCATCTAATACCCACATCTATCGGGATACAAATTCGATCCTTATACCATAATAAACTAGTCTCTAAAATGGAATAGTCCTTAGCTACCCTAGCTAGGACGTTCCCTCTGTCCTCTTGGAACCTTGCATCATCCATCTGACTGTCTTTTATCCTCTCTAAAAGGATCGACTGTAAGGTGATAATTGCCAACTAGTGCACAACCAGCTCTATCCTTGCTCTAGCCATCTCCTCTGCCAACTCCTTTGATATATGTGTAGAGCTAAATAACTGTCCCGGGCCCCTCTGGCTCAACGCATCTGCCACTACAATGGCTTTCCCTGGATGGTAAAGGATGTCACAATCATAGTCCTTTACCAACTACAACTAACGTCTGTGCCTCATATTCAAGTTCTTCTAGGGGAAGAAATACTTCAAGCTCTTATGATTGGTGTATATCTCACACTTTTCTCCATACAAATAATGTCACCAAACTTTCAATGCCAATACCATTGCTGCCAACTCCAGATCATGTAGGGTATCACTGCTCATACTCCTTCAGCTGCCGTGACGCATAAATAATAACCTTCTCATTCTGCATCAACACGCATCCCAATCCCAATCTCTTCGCATCATAATATACTACAAACTTCCCTCCCTCCGAAGGAAGACTCAACACAAGAGCAGTAATCAGTCATCGCTTCAGTTCCTAGAAGTTATTCTCACACTTGCCTGACCAGACGAACTTCAGATTCTTCTGTGTTAGTTTTGTCATCGGTGTAACAATCTTTGAAAACCCTTCCACGAACCGTCTATAATATCCTGCTAATCTAAGGAAGCTCCTAACCTCTGAGGCATTCCTTGGCCTCAGCCAGTCTCTCACTGTCTCTACCTTAGCTAGATCCACCTTAATCCCATCTTCGCCAACAATGTGTCCAAGGAATGTCACTTCTGGTAGCCAGAACTCGCACTTCTTAAACTTGGCATACAACCGATGCTTTCTCAATCTCTGCTATACCAGTCGAAGATGTTGTTCATGCTCTACCTCTGAATTGGAGTAAACTAAGATGTCGTCGATGAAGACAATCACAAACTGGTCTAAGAAGTCCTTGAACACCATATTCATCAAGTCCATGAATGCTGCTGGGGCATTGGTCAAACCAAACGACATGACCAAGAACTCATAATGCCCATACCTCGTTCGGAAGGCCATCTTCGGAATATCCCTGTCCTAGATCCTCAGTTGGTTACTAGATCAAAGATCAATCTTCAAGAATACCATCTTTCCTTGCAGCTGATCGAACATGTCATCGATCCTTGGTAAGGGGTATTTGTTCTTAATGGTCAACTTGTTCAACTCCCTGTAGTCTATACACATTCTCAGAGTCCCATCCTTCTTCTTCACAAACAAAACCGCAGCACCCCATGGTGAAAAGCTAGGTTTGATGAACCCCAAATCAAGAAGCTCTTGCAACTGTATTTTCAACTCCTTCAGTTTTGCTAGAGCCATCCTATATGGTGCCCTCAATACTAGCTCTGTACCCGGCGCTAACTCGATGACAAACTAAATCTCCCTGTGCGGCGGCAGTCTTGGTAAATCCTCAGGAAACTCATCCAAGAACTCGAGTACCAATCTGATCTCACCAACCCCATTGGCAAAACTCTGGTGGTTTCCACCACGCTAGCTAGAAAACATATACAACCTCCTTGTAATAGGTCCTTAGCCCTCAATGCTGATATAATGGGTGCGGGGTCCATGCACAACACCCACGAAAACAAAGGGGTCCTCACCCTCAGGCTCAAAAGTCACCATCTTCTTCCTGCAATCTATAGTAGTCCCGTATCTGACCAGTCAATCCATCCCTAGAATCATATCAAAATCATCCATACTTAACTCAATCAAATCTACTGATAGCTCTATACTATCTACCATCAGTGGTAGTGCTCTAATCCATTTCCTAGAAACTACCAGTTCCCTTATAGGCAAAATAGTTCCAAACCCCGCAGTATAATACTCACCAGGTCTACTTAATCTATCATTACCTTACTAGAAACAAATGGATGTGTATCACTGGAATCAATCAATACAGTATAAGAAGAGCCAGCGTTAGAAAGTTGACCTGTCACTACCGATGGACTAGCCTCGGCCTCTGCCTGCATAAAGGTGAAAACACGAGCTGGAGTCAAGCTGTCCACCTTCCCTGGTTCCCCTTTCTTCATTGTTGGGCAATCCTTCTTCAGGTGTCCCACCACCCCGCACAGATAACAAGCCTTTGCCCGACATTCACCCAAATGGCGCTTTCTGCATCTCGTGCACTCTGGATAACTTCTCCATGTCTCACCACTTCCCTGGCGGCCATCCTGAGCACCCTGACCCCTCCTATCAGGACAAGCAGTGGTCGAAGTGTCAGGGGTCTTTCTCTTCAGATCACTAGGGCCTCCACCCCTACCAGACCCTGTGTATGGAGGCACTGCTTTGCGAACATCACGTCTTGTAGCATTCTCCCTCCAGATCTTCTTCTCCGCCTCCTCAATGGTAAGAGCCTTCTCAACAGCCTAAGCATAGGTCATTCCCCCAGGTACTGATGTGATCCTCACATCCCGAGCTATCATAGCATCAAGCCCTCGAATAAACCTGTCCTATCTAGCTACATTAGTAGGCACTAAATCTGGTGCAAACTTCCCAAGCCTATCAAACTTCAGGGTGTACTCAGTAACTATCATGCTGACCTACACCAACCCAATAAACTCATTCACCTTCGCTGCCCTGATGGGAACATTATAATATTTCTGGTCGAACAAGTCTCTGAATCTGTAACGACCCAAAATCGCTAATATGGCTTAAGGGCCTTGATTAGTGTGCCAGGAGGGCATAATTGGTTTATGTGTGAATTTATTGATTTAATGCATGATTATATGAATGCAAATGTGGTTAAATGTTATATCTGTGAGAACCACATTATTATGTGGGTAGATCTGCAACGTGCGATTTGAGGCGATCTTAGGGAGCCGGTCAGTGGGAAAGTCACAACGGGGCTTAATATTTGACTTAGAGTAAGTCAAGGGGTAATTCGGGTATTTGATAATTATCTGGGTTATCGGGTCATGGAAATAAATATATGGAGATATATTTGAGGTTAGGAGGCTTAGGCGGGAATACTGGGGAATTTTATAATTTTTCCCTCGGGGACGTTTCCGGTACCCCGAGCCTTGGGATTGACTTAATTAATTAAGGTTAGACTAAACAAAATAGAAACCGGTAGAATAAAGCACAAACCAACCCATTTTGCTCCTCTTTTCCTTCTCTTCTCTTTTTAAGGAAACTATTGAAATGTAAGGGAATTGAGCTGGGAATTCAGTGATTTGGGTTAGAGTTTTGAGGAAATAGCTCATTTCAGCCAGGGAATTTAGCCATAAACTAAGATAAACACTAAATTTCATTTTTGACTACCTGATTATAAGGTTTATGGGTTGAAATCTAAGGGTTCCTAGGTTCTTAATCTCAAGGTTGAATTAAGGTGGAAAGCTTGGGAGATGGCTTGGATTTTGCTTAGAGAAGTGATTCTGTTGTGGAGGTAAGCTTGAATCCATAAATTAATGACTGAATTCTGGTGTTCCATTGCTGGTTTTTGTGTTCTTAAGTTCCTGGGTTTCAGAAATCAAAATGGGATTTTAATGAGTTTTAAGCTAAGTTTTCTGTTGGATTATGTTGCTAGAATCATGTTAAAAGTCTTGAGATCAATAGGGGTTGGAATTAGGGTGCTTTGAATAAGGTTAGGATGTTAGAAATTGTGGGTTTTCTGGGCACGAAGGGTTGGGTCGCGACTCTGTTCTAGAGCGATGCGGCCCTACGAAGCAAATGAGCCAGGGAGGCTCTGCCGAAGGGGAGTGCTGCGGCGCGTGTCTGCCATCAGAGAGGCTCAGCCTCTGTTTCAGGGGCGGATTGCGGCTAGGTTTCAGGGGCTGCAGCCCTTAAGTGCATTTTTGATCTTTCCGGGATTTTAAGCGCGGGAACCTAACCTAGGGTGCTCGGGATCGATTCCACCACCGTGTTTGGTGGAATTCGATGTTCCGAAAGCTAGCATTGTACCCGAAAACCTTTATCTGAATATTAATGGAATCCATTACCTTGGTTGTGACTAGGTGTTAAGCTAGGGCTCGGGAAGCGGATCGTGCTCGAGAGTCGCCGCTCGTAGTTAGTGAACGTGGAAATTAAAGGTAAGAAAACTGCACCCAGTTGTGTATTTGTAATGGGACTAAGGGTTCCCTAATATGTATGCTTTGAAAGGATGGTTTATGCCATGTAAATAGTAAACCACGACCTAAGAGTGCCCAGGGTTACACTAGTACACAGGGCACGGCTCGGTCACTGGTAGCCGAGGACAGCTTATTATGCACTGAGCTCGGTTTAAGCGGGTCGGAGTCAGTGGGGTAAACAGAGGGTGCAGCCTAAGTTGTCGGCCTTGATTATCATGTAACTTGATTGTTATTAATGCTTGGTTGCATATTTGATTGAATACGTGTTATGTGATTAATATGAGTGTTAAGTGTTTGATCATGCTTAAAGGACTAATCATCTGTTATTGTTGTTTGTGATGCATATCATGTTTTCTTGCTGGGCCTTGGCTCACGGGTGCTACGTGGTGCATGTAAAGGCAAGGGCAAACTTGATCAGCCCTGACTTGGAGAGCTCTGTGAGCTGAATGTACATGATCGGCTGCTCAGCCGCCACGGTTGAGGGGAAGACAGGAACAGGGGAACCATAAATGTTTGTTTTGCCCTAAAATGGCTAGTGGTTGTTTAAACTTTGGAAGTTTTGTAAACTGACTTTCGAACGCTGTTCCTTTTTGGGATCCCATGTATGAAATGTTTTGTTATGTAGAATGTACACTTTTGAGACCAAAACCTTTTAACCCTACTTCATTAGTGGTTTCAGTATCACGTTTTAACTAAATGACTTGATTAGCTAGTCCTGCATCTTTATAAACACATAGTGTATCGGTCTTGGCTATCTAGGGCGTTACAGAATCGATCCCAGCTCAAAGTGGAAACATCTCGAGTCTGTGATGCCACTTCCCCACCAAATATGGGCATCCCCTCTAAGCATATAGGTGGCACAAGCCACCCTGTCATTACCTTCCACCCTCATAAAATCTAGGATGGAGGTGATCATACGCATCCACTGTTCAACCTTCAGTGTATCTGGTCCTCCCTCAAAGGTTGGAGGATGCTGTCTCCTAAACCGCTCATAAAGTGGCTCCCACCTGTTCCCAACCTTATGTGACTGTACAACTGGTGCCACAACAGGTGGCACAATAGGTGCAGCACTCCCTGAAGAAGCCTGCTGTCTTAAGAGACGGATCTGCTCTTCCTGGCTTTCCAACCGGGCTTGCATATCAGCAAGTATCTGCTGCCATTTCTCAGGGACTGGTGGAGGGTTCTTGCCCTGTTCATCATCTCTAGCCTCAGCCCCTGTGCCGGTTAGTCATTTTGATCGCCTTAGACACATAGTTATCCAAGTTTATCTGCAATCAATGACTCGACAGTCAGGAAATGATGATAGGTTAACAGTCTTTCCATGGTCCATCATTGAAACTCAACCAGCAATAAGCAATCAAGATGTAACACGCATTTAAACAAGCATTCACATGTAGCAGCAATGCTAATAAGAAAGCCATATGACAATCACACAACAGTCAAGGGCCAGGCCCTATCAGTATCTCATGCTCCTTATTAATCATACAAATTAAAACATTTAAATTTCATTTAAGCATTTAAGCATGCAATCACACATATACAATTTACCAAACCATGAGTCAGGCTTGTCTTTAGCGGCGAGTGTACATGACCAGCCAGTCTTCAGGAACCCTTAAACCTAGATCGCTCTGATACCAAGTTGTAATGCCCTAGATAACAAAGATCGTTACACGGTGTGTTTGAAATAGTACAAGACTTGCTTGCTAATCAAGTCATTTGAACAAAAAATGTGATCCTAAGGTCAATCATCATGTTAGGTTAAAAGATTTTGATCATAAACGGTTAATTTTCATTAAAACAGATGTTTAATACATGGGATCCCAAAAACATGGTATAAGGGATAATTTACAATCTCCAGAAATTAATACAACCAAAAGCCACTCTAATTACAAAACACAAGTTTTAGGGATCTGTCCCTGTACTATTCCTCGGCCGTGGCGGACGAGTAGTTGACTATGTACACTCTTCACCAGAGCTCTCAAACTCATGGTTGGTCCAGTTTCCCTTTGCCTTTACCTGCACCACGTAGCACCCATGAGCCAAGGTCCAGCAAGAAAACCATAAACAACAAACACATAAACAGTAGTAGCATCCAATCATTTGTAATGCGATCATTCGGAAATTCAACAGAATATAAGCATCATGCTAATAGTAGTGAACATGTATTTTCAAGAATATATTTTAACCAGCAATACAAATGCTCAGGGTTGGCGCCCTTAGGCCGAGCCCTCTGTTTATTAAGTTGACCCTGACTCGCTTAGGCCGAGTCCATTGTTTATTTAGCTAAACCCGACTCACAATGGACGAGTTGCGTCCAATGCGCTAATCGTCAGCCCTAGCTCCCTTAGGCCGTACTTTCACATTTCACAAAATAATAATACCATTACATAACACATATATCCAGATACAGGGAACCTTAGTCCCAAACATAACCACATGGGTGTAGTTTTCTTACCTCGAACCCGAGCAGAGAATTAGGAACGGTCCCGAGCATTATCCTCAGTCTTGAGCCTTAGCGATAAACCTAGTCACAATGAAAATAGGAAACCATCAATTCCTAATCCAAATAAATGCTTAGGGAAGAAGTAATAGCCTCAGGGACCTCAAATTCTACTAAACCGGGTAGTAGAATTTGTCCTGAGTGCCTAGGTTTGAATTCCCGAGCCTCCCCGAGCCTAAAACCCTGTTTTTCATTAATTTCCCATTTAGGACCGTGACCCGCCCCTAAAACACAGACCTAGTTCTCCCTGATTGAGGACACAGGTAGCGACTTGCACCCTTCCAAGTCGCGGTGTGCCTGGCGAACAAAGGCTCCCAGCCTCCAAAACTCATACGGGCCGCGACGCCTGAAGAATAGGGCCGCAACCCGAGGCTCCAAACCCAGAAAAACCACACTTTCTAGCATTTTTTTCCTCGAGCCTAACCCCAATTTCATACCCCAAATGACCAGCCAGACTCAGATTCAAGCTCAGAATTCCTATCCTCTTATCCTAATCATCAAAACTAACCCATAACCATTTTCTTACACCATTCAACAACCAAAACCAGCTAAAACTAAAATTCATGCAAACTCTAGCTTTTAATATAGTTTCAACAGAAAATCCAACATGATCAGTACAAATTCCTTACCTCAGCTTGCAGCTCAGATCCTCAGCATAAACTTAGTTGATCATAGCTTAATTTCCTCTGTTTTCCAGCTCTAATCCTTGCTCAACCCCTTGAATTTTCCTTCTTCCAGCTGCAAGTCCTCCTTAATGTTCTAGAGAGAGAGTGAGAACGTGAGTGAGAGGGAAAGGGAGAGTGTGAGAAATTCCTTAATGTTATATCCTTAGCCCAAAAGACCTTTTTTCCCTTTAGGTTTATTCAGCCTTCCAATGGTTTCTAAGGGTAAAACGATCATTTTCCCTCGGTTCCCGCTAATTCCTCAAATGTTCCTACTATTAACCAATTAATCCTGTCATGTCCAATTAATTACCAAATACTTATTCATTATCCAATAAATCCCAAAATACCCTCTAAATTCCCCAAAATACCCCAGGCTCCCTTGAGCCGGGTATTTAAACCCCGCTGTGACTATTTCGCTAATCCGCTCACTAGAACCGTCTCGAGCCATATACTGCAAATTTATCCACATAATAATTTTTTCTCAACCATTTACCACAAATAATCACATTTATGCCCTTAACGGGCCAAATTTACAAATATGCCCTTATGAACAGTAAATGGCCCACATACATATTTAATACTCATAAACATGCATATAACATACTCATAATAATCATATTAATCATGCATGCCACATAGTCACACATTTAACCAATTAAACATACATATATCCAATTATGCCCTCCTGGCAAGCTAATCAAGGCACTAAGCCCTATTAGCAATTTTGGGTCGTACAATCCGATTTCTCAATGAATTAAAAAAAACCATATACATTTCAAGAACAAAAAATGTATTAACTAATTTTGCATGTTTAAGGAAATGGGAAAACAAACATAATTTACTGGACAAATTACACAGAAAGTAAGAGATTGTTGTTAGAAAATTGACTTGGATTGAAGAATTGTAAAGAAATCGATTGAAGATTGCCTAAAAAAAGTTCATACTGATCGACGTCTCAAGAAGTGTTTTTGGAAGTTTTGGTGTTCTTGATGAAAGATAAAATAAATGTAAAAATGAGAAGAAAGAGAAGATAAGTTTATATACTCGAGGAAGATAGGTGAAAAGGTGAGATAAAAATGTACTTTTCTGCGTATTTGGATTCGTTTATGCATCAGTTTCATTTAAAAAAAAAGAGTAATTATGACATTTATTTTTTTAAGGCAATAAAAAGTACAATTGAAAGGATAGGTCATAAAGTTTGGTCGTATAAAAATGTTGTTAAAATAAGTTTATCTGATGCAGGTCACATCATGATAAACTTGGGTGTAAATGTTTTCCCTAAAATACTAGCGTGATGACATGGCATATATTATCGATATGTGGCAATTAAAGAATGACATCAACTTTGAAGAAGCTACTAGACCATTGACCATAGGACAAAGATTCAAAAAAAGCTTCGTCACACGACAACTGGTCAGAGACTAATCAAAGCTTCATTCAAGAAGGCCATATTGATCTTCTTAAAGGCAATACTGGTCGGCTCGATGGAATGACTAACCAACCTGGTTGTATGCTTCGGTAAAAATGCGTAGAGTGACCAACTTAGGTAGATATTTACTAGATCTTTATCATTTGAAATGTATAATCATTAATTATTTCATTATTTTATTTTGTAAGTCATGTAAGGCCCACAACCCATTTTGTAAGAACTGTAACCTATAAATAGAGGGTTTAGTGATCATATATTTCTAAGCTTATATTGGTGTATTTTTATACACAAAGTATTATATTCTCTCAAGCTTACAAAACTCATTTGACTCTGGTTCATCTAATCGTGGGTTTGACATTTTCTACAATAATAAAAGTATCTAAGTGGATGTAAGTTCTTACCAATACTTGAGGCTGAACCACTAATCTTGGTGTCTTTTTCTATTTTTTGATCAGTTCTCTATTTTCATTATCATTTAATTGACTCAGTGTCGTTGGCAAAATCGGTGGTCAACAAGACTGAGGCAGATTTTGTAACGCCCCGCTACGTCGGGTAGGTCTACCGCACATTCATAGGACAAGTCCTACAAATATGCCAAGCATTTAACAATAAAACTATAAAACAAAGTCTATAAAAATGCAGAATATTTGAAATTTTAAACTTTATTAATACTTAAGTCTTTACAAAGTCAAATATAAACTAAACTTATACAATTATACAAAGACTTGTGAAAATCCTATCCACAAAAGTGCTTGCTACTGAGTCCGGAGTCCACAAGCTGTCCAAGCATCAAGCCACACCTGAAAGGGGGAAAACAACAAAATAATGAGCTAACGTCTAGTAAGTAAATCTCATGCAATGCATGAATGCATACATAATTCATTGTGACCAAAGATGCATGACAGAACATACAATCATAATAACAAATATGAAAGGACGACAATAAAGTCCACAATCCATCATTATTATCTAAGATAATCATGTACTCACATTATAAGTCAATGTATACTCTTATTAGCTTCTAAACAACATCATATCTTGTTTATCTCCTTATCGCATAACCAAGTTCAACATAAGCCCTCAACTAGGGTTCAACTACAACCTTCCACTGAGGCGTGCCGACAATTTTAGTAATTATAGTAACATCTCACTCTCAAGACCTCCAAGACCGAGACGTTATTTCATGCCAACACCGTGGTCTGTGATAATTATAAGAACACCCATATATATAAGCCCTCAACATTAAATATTTACCTTCTGTCCCCACTAATAAAATCCATGGCTACAAATAATTATAATCTACCTTAACAAGCCTTGCTGATTGTGCTTTCCAATGCACCAACCCTCACATATTCTCTTAAGCATCTCACAATTAGGTATTGGTCTTGTACGATGATAATTTTATTTTTCACGCGATACCGAGCTTAACCTTTCTCTTAGACCTACCCCGAACTTTAGTATGTTTTCAACAATCTGTACCCAAATCATAAACCTACTTTTAGTCCCTTGATACCCTTAGTACAATTTAACTTTACACTTGGGGTTCACTCAGACCACTCATGTAACGTCCCAAAATTCCTAATAAGACTTAAGTGCCTTGTTTAGGGTGTCTGGAGGGCATAATTGGAATTATACGTGATTTTATTTAATATTTATTTGATTATGTGAATTTCCTAAGTTATATTATAATATGTCTGATTATGCATGTTTAAGTGTATTAAATGTGCTTATGGGCATGTTTCTGTTAAAAATGGCATTTTCATAAATTTGACTCGCTAAGGGTATATTTGTAATTATATGTTCTATAAGTTTGAGCCCACATTGCTAGGCTGGTATATTTGAGATATTCGGTAGGAGTCGGTCATTTTGAGCAAAGTAGCAGTAAAGTCACAACAGGGTTAAATACCCGGCTCGGGGTGCTTAGGGGTATTTTGGTAAATTATCGAGATTTATTGGTAAATGGTAATTTATTTGGTGGGTATTTGAGTTTAATGGACTTAATTGGGAAATTGTTGTTTATTTTGAGGATTAGTGGGAATTTTGAGGGAAAAGACCAAAATACCCTTGTGATGCTTTGGGAAAGTGGTCTTTTGAACACATAATTATTAAGAGATAACCCTTGGCTGAAGGTTTTTGGGTCATACACATATAGGTCTTCTTTCTATCCTTCAGGGAAAACTCTTGAAAGTAATAAGGGCATACTAAGCATCTTCTTGATCAAGCTTGGATTTCCTGGAGAGATTGAAGGAGGATTGAGGTATCCTAAGGAATTAGAAGCTGTTAAGGATCTCAAATCAGCTTGGAAATTCGTAATTCAGTTACCGTAAGGCTCGGGAGTAAAGGATCGTGCTCGAGGTTGCCTCGTTTCATTTCTCAGTACTTGAGGTAAGAAAATTGCACCTGGGTTGTGATTAGGGCTTGAGCTCGGTTATTGAACATGACTATAATCATGCTTTGAATATTTTTTAAATATGAGTGACTATGTTATGTATGAATTGCATACTTGATTGAATCTGATTCAAAAGCTCAAATTATAAGTCGTGGTCGGCATAAGCATGTGGAATGCAGGCCGTTATGCCTTGGTAACTTTGGAAGTGCGATATGCACTTGTTTTGCTCTGAAGCCGCTTGAATAAATGTAGTGCGGTATTCACTCGTGTGACTCTATGGTCACGTAATTGAGTTAAATGCCTGCTTGAAATTGATGATTTCTGTGAAGCATGCTATTTATGATTTGTTGATTATATGTATCTATTTATTTAAGATTTCTTGTTGAGCCTTGGCTAACGGGTGCTATATGGTGTAGGTGAGGGTAAAGTACTAGCCATGAGTTTGAGTGCTTTAGGGGCGGTGTGTACATATGTAGCCTGCTTGACCGCCACGACCGAGATCTCTGTTGAGGACCTAGGGTTGAACCCTATTTTGCCGCTTAGGCTGACCTCTCTTTTGTATTCCTTTGAGTTGTAATTAACTTTTAAACTCTTTTTGGGATCCCATGTACAAACTTAAACTTTTAATGAAAAATGATTACTGTTTGACAACATTTTTAATACCTAATCCATTAGTTAACTTTAATTACATATTTAGGCCCAAATGACTTGTTTAGCGAGTTAAGCACTATTTTAAAATACACAGTGTAATAGTTCTGGATTAGTAGGACGTTACAACACATGTGTTAACTATAAGGTTTTAAAAATTAAATTGTTCTCACTCAGGTTTTACCTTGTTCCTTAATGGAGATAACTGACTACTCATAACTTTATTTACTCTTTAGTAAACATGTTTATTGTGAAATTGTGCTAAGGTCGTCAGTTAATACATATAATCTGACCCTAGACTCACAATTAAGTTTCTAGTATAACTTATAACAACTAGTTCGAAGCCTTTAACTATTCTACATAACGTATCTCGTATAAAGGCTCAGGAATCGATATTTACACCCAATATACAGAATATTATCCTCGAATGATAACCCTGAGGTTGATGAAAGGAAACTTAATTAGAACACAATGCTAACTAAACAATAATAACCTATGTGTACTCTCTAGAATGATATGACTGGTCACAAACCATAATTAAACCTTTACAAGTCATACTCGACACAACTTCCTAAATCAGGTTTACTTACCCTCATTTTTTACTGATACCTTTACTAGTCACAGTTCGAGCATAACTCAAATTTATCCTTGACTTGTACCCAAACCTAATACTTCATTAGCAGTTTGACTCACAGAGATCCCAACCAAAATTTGTATTAACCTACAAGGTAATTGAACAATCACAATAGTTAACTCTAGAAGTCAATTTGGGAATTACCAAAAGTTAACTCTAAAAGTCAATTTGGGAGTTACCAAAATGATTCGGGGCGAACAGACGTCTCTCTAGCCTGTCTGTAACATCAGTAGTGGAGACTGAGTCTAAACATTAGAATTTCAATCATAAATTCCAACAAGGGAAATCATCAAATTTCCAAGGGAATTAATACTATCATGGGTGTAGGTGAATTCTCACCGGCTCATCGAGACTCTTAGGTTTACATGGCCCACTTACCTCCTGGCCAATTGTCACAGTAGCTAATCAGACCATTAATGTCAAGGGAAGAAATCTTCTACACAATGACTGAGTAGGCGGAAACTGTCTGCGCACTCATGAGACAAGCATAAACTATCTATCAAATAATATAATAAGTGGATACCGCCCACGTACTAATGAGATAGGTGGAAACGGTCTGCACAATAATTTTATAAGTGGATACCATCCACGTACTCATAAGATAGGCAAATACTATCAAGGCATAAACCGTCTGCACAATGATTGAATAAGCGGAAACCGCTCGCATTATATAACAAGTGGATACCGTCCACATTTCAACGACTATGGCGGCGTAATAATTTATTAAACATAGCCACCTAACCATTATTATTCTTAGTACTGACCTAAGTCATACTAATATCCATATACAAACAATAATAAAATAGCTCATGTAAAATATCAAAGAGGTAAAAGTATAGATGACTTAAAACAGGATCCTTGATTATGGATAAATTCTATACGTCCATAACCCATTAACTTAGGTTCAAGTGGTTATAAACAGATAGCCCAAGTCTCAAGCTTCTAAATCTTGAATTGATTTGTTTGGAAACCACTAGCTTATTCTTTGAAAAATCCATAATAAGCCAAAATAAATTATTCCTTTAATTAGAAATCTTGATTTTATTATAAAAGTCAAACAATCATATTGTGATAATAATATCGTTCATGGTTTTCCTCTTTAGAAATTATTATTGTGAAATTATCCATGACCTCAAGATTGTAAAACTGGACTTAAATAATGTAAAAACCACTTGCTTCTTTCTTTCTAATCCACCAAAACAATAAAATAACCCGTTGAATGCCTTTTTTGCTATCAAATTAATAAACAAAACTATAAAGGAATACAATAAAGAACTCAAGATTTTTACGTGGTTCAGGTTATAAAACAACCCTAGTCCATGAGGATTTTAGTATTATGAGTTATGAAGCTTGGTTGGGCAAGCTTCAATAGAGTTTTAGGCAGCGTTTATGCAATGCTCTGAATACCAATACTAGGAACCCTTTTACAATGGTGCCATAGCCCTATCTATAGAGGCTGAGAGAAATTAACTCTCTTAATAAGAAGTTATTACAAGAATATTCCCACATAAGTGGGATTAAAAGCCTAATTAAAGTACCTTTCTATGATAAAGGTTGAGATGGGCCCATGCAGATCACACGGGGCCCAGTTCACATGTTGCAGCCCTCTTTTATATGGGGAACATGCCCCTGACATTGTCAGGGTGTAGTCGCATGTCTCTCATGTCAGACAACGCCTTGGGACATACTGATTATCGAGTGTACGACCTCGAAACCACTTCTTGAGGCACACAAGCTGTTAGGTGACCGCTTGTGGTCAAAAGTCATTTGGATTGACACCTGTCACTCCCTTCATACCACGAGGAGAAACTCCTTAGGCATGGAGGACTAACCATTCCATTAGATGAGAGGACCCCAACATAGGTCCCTGGAACGTGACCTAACTTGAAGACATTCTCTCTAAGAGAAAAATAAAAATATGCCCGGAGGAGGTTACACTCCGAGGAGCTCTAGGAAAACTCCACAAGACTTCATTAGCCCATGAGGGGTTTAATTACCTTTTTAATAACTGAGATGTGTCCACTGATGAAATCACAGAAAACATATGCCCCCCAAATCTTCACTTGTCCTTGGACAATGGAAACTTAGATTAAGAGGTGTGTTTTCGAAGGTTCGCGGGGGATGACGCTTTGGCTTCACATGACATCAGACCCCAAAAAGGTAACACCACGTGCTGAGTCCCCATTGATGAGCCCATCAATTGGTACAATTAATGAGGAGTCCACTCCACACCCAAAACATCCAATCTATACTGAAGTATCCTTTCACCCCGTACCCAAGGCTCTCTTTTCCTATGCTAATGATCGCAATCCATGCCTTGGTAACCGTGAATGTTGGATCACACTCGAGTACCTACCCTGTAGATGGTCAATGGTATTGGTGGAGTTCCTCACTCCCCAAGTTTTCTATGTATAAAACACAAGAATAGTCTCATTCCTGTTCACTTTACCATTTGAAATTTTTAGAAACAATAGAACCCTCTCGACTCCCTCAAAACCCTTTGACTAATCACATTTTCGATCTTCCCTAGCTCTTGCCTTCCGAAGACTTGGATGACAGAAGGGAATCTTCATACATCTGGTTGAACAACACGAAATACTTTCGTGATCGTACGGGCACAACACATATTGACGCTTCATCTCGATTAAGCGTGCCTTTCCCTTCTTTACTTTGAATACTATGGGTATTCGAGTAGTTTCATGTTAGGCGTTTGTGATTTATGGTTTATAGAGGTCATCTTGGATTTCTTTTGGTCTTTTCGAGTCCATTTTGGTGTCAAAAAATGGTCCAACAGGCCACTCTATGCCTCCTTCGCATTTTTAGAAATTTTGGACCTTTTGCTGGTGGTGTTTTCCGAAATCAATTTTTTGGTTCTGAAGACACCCCTATCTTTTAGGATTTCTCTTCCCCTCTGCCCCTTGAGTAGTTGTCTTAGAAATCCTCGTTTTGGTCTATTTTCCTTCTGGTTAGGACGATAACTACTTGATTTTGTCTGTTTCAGATGTCCGAAAAGCTACACAATCTCCACCACCAGGGCTTCTATCACTTCGACCAAGAGATTATCGACATCGCTTGAGAAGCCCGAAGAGTACCAAAAGAAAGGAGAGAGCTATAACGCCCTACTAATTTAGGATCATTACACTGTGCATTTGAAATAATGTTTAACTCGCTAAACTAGTTGTTTGGACATAGAAAGTGTAATTAAAATAACTCAAAAGATAGGTATTAAATTTTTTTGGCTAAAAGAGTATTACTTTTCATTAAAAGAGTTTAACATAAGCATGGGATCCCAGAGAATAGTTTATAAACAGACAAAAGACCAACACATTACAAAATAGCCATCTTAGGCTGCAAAGCAAGGTTCAACCCCTAGTTCCTCCCAAGAAATCTTGGCCGTGAGGGTCGGGCAGGCTGCATATGTACACATCGCCCCGCAAGCTCTCTAACTCATGGCTGATCAAGCTTATTCTTGCTTTACCTGCACCATAGAGCACTCATGAGCCATAGCTCAGCAAGAAAACCTCACAAAGTATAATAATATAATCAGATATGCAAAAGCAATAAATGCTTCAAAGATATCAGATACATTCATTCCCATCATATAACCTGTAAATACATTCCATACTTTACAAAGAGAGTATTCATCTCAATCATATAACCTTTAAACATCTTCTGCAGTGTATCAATACAATATTCATTTAAATCATACAATTGATTATTTGACCCAGGAGATCAGTCCTGTCGAGCAGCCCAACTGAGCGAGGTGCATATTCAAGCACCCAACCTATGGTTTATGTTGTGTAATGGGAACCACACCCTCATATTGGACTTGTTCTTAGTCACACGCTGTAGAGGTCCAAGAACTTTACTTAGCTAGTTAGATAGTAGTAATAGTAATAGCTAGTAGTAGTTATAGTATGTTCATTACTGTGGATTTTGGTTCAAGCCGGGACTTAGTTGGACACTCGTAGCAACACTTGTAGATTTTATAAGTTTAACCTATAGTTTAAGAATATTAATTATAACCTAAGGTTTGATTATATGACTGATTATGGAGATAATATTTATTATACTATAAGGTTTAGATAGACCCAATAAGGTATTAACACTTGTCATGTGTATGTTTAATGAGAAATTAAGTATTTTTGAGGAATAAGTTTATTAAGAGTAATATTTGAAAATCCTAGAGTTTGCCAACAGCTTTGAAATCGTTAAAGGACTTAGTCAAGGTTGTTTACTCAATTCAAATTAGGCTGAAAATGTGTAATTACGTGTATAATATTTCAGCGTATGCCGATATATCGGAACTCTATGGGGCGATATATAGCCACACTGGGATACGAAAAACACGTAACTTCGCATGACCATTTCGACGAGCCTCGAGAATATGAGCCCAGGCGATATATCGCCTATGGTAAGCGATATATCGGCTCTAGGGTTGTATTTTCAAATGATTTTGAAACCGAGCTCATTTTAATCCTTAACCTCTTGATAAATCCATAATCTTTTTGACCGAGTCTTCAGCCTCTGCTGAACAATTATTCAAATGTTTTTCAATTAAAAAGCCATTATTTTATTCAAGCTAAATGAAGATCTTTTCATTCTTGAACTCTATAAATAGGACCTAGTACCCAGCCATTTATTCATTCATCAAGCTGAGTTCAGAGTCTACAAGCTGCTAGGTTTACTTTGGAGTGATAAACACTAGGGTTGGGGTTATAAGCTTTATCATTATAAGCTTATCAAACACTTGGGAAGTAAGATTTATAGTGTATTTCGGTTTCGAGGTGTAGTGCGGGTATAGCAATTTCAAAGGTATTCCTATTCTTAGTTCCTTTCTGTATTGTTTCATTAGTTCTTATAGTTTTTCTCTACTCAAATCCTAACACAGTATTCTTTATTCTTGGTTAGGCATCTAAGATCTTTGAACTTGAGGTTTTTGTTGGTAAGTATCTTTACGATGGTTTAGTTTATTCTTTTCATCTCTTTTCTTTTAGAATACCCACCTCTCTATTAATGGTTTTTAGGAGTGTTCCAAAATTACGACCTTGTTCTCATCATCCCGGTATTTTGGTAAGGAAAATAGGATAGTTCTTATGTGATATGTGCTATGTTTATATAAAAGTGTTATGATTATGCTATAGTATGATTTTATGTGTTATGATATATGCATGTTTTGGGGCTTATAGTTGTTATATAGCAAACCCTATCACTTTTATGTTTTGGGGCTTATAGTTGCTATATAGCAAACCCCAACACTTTTATGTTTTTGGGGCTTATAGTTGCATAACTAGCAAACCTCATTGTAGTTTGAGGCTTATAGTTGCTTAGTTAGCAAACCCCAATAGTCACCATGTACATGGGTTAGAATTATGATATATGTGTTATAGTATATGATATATGTTCATAGTTTATGTGTATGATTATGTTCATGCTTGTAGTAGATTTTCCTCGCTGGGCATTAGGCTCATTCCTTTATGTTTTATATGTGCAGGAAAATAGTTATGGCGGTGGGAAGGTTCTTGGCAGCTTGGGAATGTGTATTGAGGGAGAATGGAATCGGTGGACTGCGTGAACAATTCAAGGATGAAGTTGTTTCTAGTAATTTAAAATTATGCTTTACATGTATTTTCCACACTTTGTTTTGTAACGAAGTTTAAGATTTAAATTTATGATTATTTTAATATTTTCAAAACAATGGGATTCCATATCCTAAATGAATTTTCATGTATTTATACTTTGCTTTACGGTTTACAATAAGTTATGGTTATTTGATATGTATGTTTTCTTAAGATTAGTGTCTGTGTATAGTAGTTATTAATGGTCCAAAGTCTAGAATAAGTTGGGTCGTTACAGTTGGTATCAGAGAAACGGTTCATTCGCATGAAGTTCTCCTCGATACACACACTCAAAGCTCCGAATCTGACTGCTAAGTAAGTGTTTAGGTTATAGTTATTATGTTTATATGTATAGCTAACGATTTTAGTCTTTATGTTTTCAGTTAAGAATGAACGGAACATTAACTTACGAGGATATCCGAGCCATTAAGGCTTTAAAAAGAATTAGAGAACCGAGAAACACCGTAGGAGTGTTAGAAAGAATCACTCTGTAACGACCCAAAATCGCTAATAAGGCTTAAGGGCCTTGATTAGTGTGCCAGGAGGGCATTAATGGAGTAATTGTGATTTAATGAGTAATTATATGTTTAATAATGTTTATATGATAATTGATTATATTATGTGGTAATATGACATGAAATAAATATGTGATATATGTGAGAACCACATTATTATGTGGACAGGTTCGTTGAGCACGACTCAAGACGATTCTAGGGTCAGATAGCGGGAAAAGTCACAACGGGGTTTAAGATATGACTTGGGAGAAGTTAGGGATACTTTTAGATAGCGGGTAGCGATTTGGACTATCGGGTCATGAAAATAAATATATGGAGATATATTTGAGGTTAGGATGTCTAGGCGAGAATATTGGGGGATTTTACAATTTTGGCCTCAGGGACGGTTCCGGTACCCCGAGCCTCGGGATTAGTTTAAAGTGTGGGATATACATAAGGAAGCATTTAGAAAATACAAACCTACTAAACACTCTTGTCTCAGCTTTCTCTCACGTTCAAGGAAAATAAAGGGGAGAAAACACAGAAAACTAAGGGGAAACAAGCTAGAATCTCTTGGATTTGTGGTGAGGATTTGAAGGTTTAGCTCAGGAATAAATCAAGGAACTAAAACAGGGATTAAGGTAAGCATCTAAACATCTTTTATGTGGTTGAATTATGAGTTCTAGCTGGGTTTGGGTTAAGTGTTGAAACAAATATAGTTTTGGTGTTTTAAGGCAGAATTAAGAAGGAAGCTTGGGAACTTAGCTTGGCTGTGGTTTGGTGAGGTGATTCAACAGCAAAGGTAAGTCTCAACTCCAGGTTTAGAGGTTTTAAATTGAGTTTGAGTGGCTGGTTTGAGTGTTTATAGCACTTGGGTTTCAGAAATTGAAAGGAGGGGATTAGAGTGTGTTAGGCTGTGTTTTCTTGGGAATTATGTTGTTTAGATCATGCTAAAGAAGTTGGGAATTAAATGGTTAGGAGTTGGGAAGCTTTGGGATGGTTTAAGGTGAGGTTTTAGACTTAGAAATGGTGCAAATTCTGGGTTCGAAGGGGAGGGCCGCGGCTCTGTTCTAGAGCGCTGCGGCCCTAGCATGCAAAAGAGCCAAGAAGGCTCGGCCAAGGGAGGGCGCTGCGGCGCCCAAGGCAAGGGCCGCAGCGCGTGTGTGGTTTAGCATGGGTGTTGGTTCTGTTTTGGGGAAGGGCTGCGGCTAGGCTTTGGGGGCCGCAGCCCTTGGTTGCACACATGAGTTTTTGAGGGTTTTAGGCACGGGAAAGTGGTCTAGTGTGCTCGGGTTTGGTTTCACCACCGTGCTTGGTGGAATTTGGAATCCCGGGGGTTAGTTTTGTAATTGGAAACCTATATTGGAGTATTAATGGAGCGCTATAATTTGGTTGTGACTAGGTGATAAAGGCTTAGGCTCGGGAACGGATCGCTCTTGAGAGGTGTTGCTCGTGATTCAATAACCGTACAGACTAAAGGTAAGAAAACTGCACCTGATTGATTATATGAGACGGGAGTAAGGGCTCCCTAATGTAAATGCTTGAAAAGATGTTATTATGCCATGCAAGCCATTTAGTGAACCAACGACCTAAGGGTGCCAAGGGTTTCACTAGCACACAGGGCACGGCTCGGCCACTGGTAGCCAAGGACCGCTTATAATGCACTGAGCTCGGTTTAAGCGGGCCGGAGTTAGTGGGTTAAACAGAGGGTGCGGCCTAAGTCATTGGCCCTGAACATTATGTGATATGGGTATTATATGTGATAGAATGTTTCTTGAATTGGATTGTATTTGCTGAATATCTGTTGAGGATTAACTGATGGGAATACATGCTTATTGAACTATTTGTCTGTTATCACTGCTTAAGTTATTTAGAATGTTTTCTTGCTGGGCCTTGGCTCACGGGTGCTATGTGGTGCAGGTAAAGGCAAGGGCAAGTTAGATCAGCCCTGATTGGAGAGCTCGGCGAGCTGAATGTACATAGCCAGGTGCTCGGCCACCACGGTTGAGGTCTAGGGAAGGACACGGAACCTAAAGACTGTCTGTTTTGCCTTAGTATGGCTAGTGGAAATTCATGTATTTTTGGGAGTCTGTAAACTTGTTCTAACTTTATTTTTCGTATGGGATCCCATGTTTACTACAGTTTAAATGTATGAAATGAGTCTTTTGAGACCCAAACCTTTTTAAACTTAGCTTTTACATGTCTAGTGACACGTTTTCAAAGTATTGACTTGATTAGCAAGTCCTGCACCTTTATAAGTACACAATGTAACGGTCTTGGCTATCCAGGGCGTTGCACACTCGGAGGCTGCTTTTGTTCCACAGAGAAATAGGTCACCTCCAAGAATCTAAGCAGATCATGATGAGAGCAATGGAGCCATACGTTTTAGTAATTAGACTATTTAGAGATTATCATATTGTAATTGCAGCCTTAGAGGAAATATGAGAAACAATGGATGATGATGATAAATTTCTGGTAGGAATGAGATATTATTTTCTCTTAATTAGGTTCACTTCAAAAATGGAATTTCAGTTTACAAATGAGCAAGAGCATAGAATTTTTACGAACCTTCCTCGAGGGCACTTGGCACATGATAATGAGGACTATGAGGAGTTAAATGATGATATGCTAGATGAAGGATCAGATGTAGAAGATCCCGATTTTTAGAATAATTAGTTTCATTGTTTGTTTTAATTTATTATTTGTTTTCTTTTATGACTGTAAATAGTGAAAAACTTTCTTTTCCAAATTAATATCATGGTTATTTTGTTATCATGTATGAGTTTGATTTTCTTTTGCAATCAAAATAAATAATAAATAAAATAAATAATGACCAAGGTCGGTGAGGGTGGATACAAATCAATGAACCAAGTTTCTGTATTGAGAGTTATGGGGCCATAGTAGTGGGAACGATTTTACTGATCCCACCCCTCCCTCAATATGATTAACTTTGGAACAAAGATAAGTTTCGAGCCTGAGAATTTAGTCATATAGGATGACTAGATACAAACTTAGAAAATAAAAAATGGCTTATTTTTCTAAGTATAGAAACCCACTCTAATAATCAAGAAGACTTATATAATTTTCATAAGAAGTCATAATTAATAGGTCTGAGTTATGTTTGTTTAGATTAAGTTTTTGCCTTAGAGCCTATTAGGGTAAAGTTTTGACATGTTTCTCTCAACTGTTAGAACTCTGCTGCGATGTCGCTCCGAAGATCTGCTTGCACCAACGAAAACACCTCCAACACTGCTCCGATGCACAATGAAGCCCCTCCAGTTCGTAGAAGGGGAGTGCATGCTACTGCCAGCCGCAACGTGCCACCGCCTCCAGCTGACAACACTGTGGAGATTGCCAGACTGGAACAACAAGTCGAGGAACTATTGCAGCAACAACGACAAAAGGCTCAGCCCCAGACTCAGTGTCTGCCTCTGCCGCAACCACAACCACAACAAATGGCCTCAGCACCCCAACAAGTTGGTCCATATGGGAGATGACCAGTGGAAAATTATGCGTCGTATCCAGTACAGCACATGGAGCCAGTTTATGAGCGGTTTCATAAGCAACACACTCCGAACTTGGAAGGGACTACATACCCCTTCGAGGCAGAAGAGTGGATAAGAAACGTGGAGCCAATCCTGACGCACATGAACCTCAGCAACACAGACTGCATATCCTGTGTTTCATCTTTTCTCAAGAAAGATGCCAGGACATTGTGGGACTTAGTCTAGCAGATGCATGATGTTGCCACCATGACTTGGATGCAATTTGTGGAGCTGTTCCACAAA
This sequence comes from Humulus lupulus, assembly GCF_963169125.1. Taxonomy (NCBI): domain Eukaryota; kingdom Viridiplantae; phylum Streptophyta; class Magnoliopsida; order Rosales; family Cannabaceae; genus Humulus; species Humulus lupulus. The sequence goes on along the minus strand of NC_084800.1, from coordinate 149,883,358 downwards.
AAGTACTATAATTCGGTTGTACTCGCTTCAAGAGTTGAGGAGTTCGCTGGCCAGAAGTAAGGATGTAATGCCCTGGATTCCTTAATGTGGTTTAATGGCTGGGTTAGTAGGCCGGGAGGGCCATAACTGTTTAATTATGCCATTAAAAGTGTTTATGCATGTTTATGAGAATTATATTATAATATAATGTTAATTGTATGCATGTCGATGATATGTGTTGAGACCACATTATGATGTGGGTTTGTTCGAGCTATTCGACATGAGATGATCTTAGAATATTGATTAGCGGTTTAGTCACAACAGGTTTAAGTGTCGGGACTGGGGTTGAGTCTCGGGGTGATTTTGATGGTTAGAGCGTTACTGGGAGATATAGGGTAACGGGATGTGAATTACTGGTATTTGAGAACATTGAGAATAGCGGGAATTGGAGAGCGATAATTATGATTAATGAGATAGGAGGAAAGTACCAAATATGCCCTTGGGAGTCTTTAGAAACTATTAATTGACCTAGGGGTAAAATGGACATTTCACCCCTAGGATAGGTATAACCTTTGATAGCTGAAGAAAGAAGTGGAAAAACAGAGTATGCAAAAGAGTTCTCCCGTACCTACTTCTCTTCACCTTTCTTTGTGGTTTTTGAACACTTTTTGAGGATTCAAGCTTGGGAAGCAAGCCTTGGGAGTTTGGAAGTGTGTTCCACCATTGAAGACCATCATAAGCCGAGCTTTGGGTAAGTTTCTAACCATAGTTTTCTCTGGTTTGCCCTGTTCTGGTTTTAATTTGCAGCTGAGATTTCTAGGGTGAATTCATGGTTTTGTTGGGAGTTTTGGCTAGGGTTCCCATGCTTGTGATGTTTGGGGTGTGTTAGAATGGTTTTTGGGTTCATTTGGCATCAAGAATAGAATTTGGAAGCTTGGAAATCGAGTTAGAATCGAAGGAGTTGAAGAAGGTCGGTTCAGGGGAGATTGGGTCTAGAGGTAGCGCTACAGCGCCCACCTTAGGGTGCTATAGCGCTCCTCAAGAGGCTTCCTGGCACTTGGGTGGTTCTGAGTATAGCGCTGTGGTGCTAGGGGTTGAGCGCTGTAGCGCTACCCTGTTCCTTCTAAGTCCCGTTTTGAGTGTTTTTAAGGGTTTTTGACTTGGGGTTTCAATCCTTAAGGCCTGGGATCGAATCTACTCACTGTGTGGGCATGTTTCGAGGTCCCGAGAGTGGTGCTTAGGTTAAGACCCTATTATTATGGATTCTCAATAATGGAGGTTATAATTGGTTGTGATTAGGTAACCGCTAAGGAACTAAAAGATCGATCGTTCTCAGGGGTTGTCCTTATCATACTTCTCACTCGAACTTGAGGTAAGAAAACGGTGTATGAATACAGTTGCACCCTGTATAGGTTTATGACATGCATGGTTTGATATAGGAGCATGTTGATTGATTTATGTGGATGTGGATTGCATAATAAATGCTGATGTATGCTGATTACCTGTTTAAGACACTGACTAGTTAGGGACCGACTCTAAAGTCGAGAATCATGCATTGAATGGCTCTACGACATTAATGCTAGACCGACCCTAGGGTCGAAGAACTTGTAAGCGCTTGCCTGGTCTATGACCAAATGATTATAGCCAAGGTATATGACCCCGGTGACCGGTTGTCACATGGCTAGGGGACGTTGTCCATAGTTTCGACTCTAGAGTCGTGAGGAAGGTTATGTTGGTGACCAATCACCATGCACCTGTCCTGAACAAACTTATGAGAGAATCACTTAACAGTTAAGCCCTGGTGACCCTATCGTCACATGGCTAGAGGGAGTGATGCTCATTATTGTGGCTTTTGGCTACTATCACCTACTCACTTGGACTGATAGTCCTGAATGGTTATTATGATCGTTGTTGATATTACATCGTGCTATATTGTGTTTTCTTGCTGGGCCTTGGCTCATGGGTGCTTTGTGGTGCAGGTAAAGGGAAGGAAAAGCTTAACCAACCTTGAGTGGAGAGCTTGGGCGATGCTGTTGTGTACATACAGGGCCGCTTGACCGCCACGGTCAAGGAGTTCTCAGAGGGACTAGGGGTTTACCCTATTTTTTCGCTTAGGCCGGCGGGGACTGTAAATTGAAACAATAGCGACTCTTTTGTATTACGAACTACTTGTAAACATTTTGAAAGGCTCATGAGCAGTTTATTTACGTAATGAAATGTATCCTTTCCTTTTTACTGGTTTTCCATCTTAACCTGATAATAGCACTTAGATCACGTTTTTAACCAAAGGACTCGGGTAGCGGGTCAAATTTCCGGTTCACTATTCACCATAACTGTTCTGGGGTAACCAGGGCGTTATAACTTGGTATCAGAGCAATGCCAAGGTTAGGGTTCCTGTAGACTGGCTGGGCATGTACACACATCACCGAAGTCAAGCTCGACTCATGGTTTGGTAACTATCTATGTGGTTACATGTATAATCGTTTAAATGTGATATATATGCTTTACCTGTGTGCATGAGATACCATGATGAGCTTGTGCCCTGAAATATTATATCTTCAATAAATGTGTGCTAATTAGTACTGAGATTGCTGGCGCCTGCTTATTAGTATGGTTGTTTATAAGTTATTATGTGATACATGCTGAGTGCTGAGTGCCATGAACATGTATCTGATTGTGAATATTGAATGACTGTGGAATGTGATTATTGTCTGTTGTTCTTGGACCATGAGGCGGAAAGTGGTTTAGTTATTACTACCTGACTGGCCGTATTGATTATTGTTTCAGTAAGGTATCAGTGACAAAATGAACTCAGGACAGACAGACATGTCAGCTGGCCAGAGTGATCCAGGCTAGAATAATAACAGTCAGGGTCAAGAGAATGACCAATCTCAGAATCCACAGCCAGCACCTACAAACTGGCAACAGATGTTTGAGGAGTTGCAGGCTACAGTGTTAAAGCAGGGGGAGGAGCTTTGTCTCCTAAGAAAGCAGCAAGTGCCTGCAGTTGCCAATGTTGCAGAGGCACCTCCTGTGTCGGTGCCAGTTACTGGGCAACTGCCTGGGGTTGAAAACAGATTGGAACCTCTTTATGAGCGGTTCAGGAAATAATAACCTCCTGTGTTTGAAGGCAGTGCTGATCCTACCAAAGCTGAACAATGGATGAGCATGATTACCACTATTCTTGACTTTATGAGGGTAGTTGGTACGGAGAGGGTGGCCTGTGCTGCCTATATGTTTCAGGATGATGCCCGGATTTGGTGGGAGGTGGTTGGCCAGACCAAGAATGTTAATCTCCTGAGCTGAGAGGAATTTCATACCTTGTTCAATGAAAAGTACTATAATGACGCAATTAGAGCGGCGAAGGCTGATGAATTTATGAGGCTACTTCAGGGAAGCTTATCAGTAACCGAGTATGCCTTAAAGTTTGACCGTTTGGCAAAGTTTTCCAAGGAGTTGGTGCCCATTGATGGGACCAGGAGAGAGCATTTCTTACAGGGGTTACAGCCCAGGTTAGCCCGAGATGTACGCATCACCACTGTGGCAGGAGTGACTACTTATGCACAGGTGGTGGAGAAGGCACTTACAGTTGAAACTGCAGAGACTAAGATCTGGCGTGACAATGCAGCCAGAAAAGATTTGAGGAGGCCAGGTCCTCCATTTGTGGGTTCTGGTAGGGGTGTTGGCCCCAGTGATCAGAAGAGGAAGGTTCCTGACACCTTCCCAGTTCCAGGTCCTAATAAACGGCCCCGTGGTATTTCTGTTGGTCGTCCAGGTGGTAATGAAGCCTGGAAGTCTTATCCCGAGTGTCCTATATGCATGAGGAATCACTTGGGAGAGTGTAAGGCAAGGGCATCTCTTGTGGAGCAGTGGGCCATCTCAAAAAGGATTGCCCTAAGGCAAGAAAGGAAGAGCCCAGGAAGGCAGACAGCTCGGCCCCAGCGCGAGTGTTTGCATTGACTCAGGCAGAGGCTGAGGCTTCCCCCTCAGTGTTTACAGGTCAGCTTCTTAGTGCAGGAACTGCTTATAATGTATTGATTGACTCTGGTGCTACACATTCCTTTGTTGCTAGTAGTGTTATTGATAGATTGTGTAGACCTTGTGATTTTTATGCTGTGGGGTTTGGCACTCTGTTACCCACTGGGGAATTGGTTGTATCCAGGAGGTGGGTCATGTCTTTGCCAGTGATTGTGGAGGGCAGAGAGTTGTCAGTGGATCTTATAGAGTTGGTTATGACTGACTTCGATATGATACTGGGTATGGACTGGTTAGCCAAGTATGGGGCAACCATTGACTGCAGAAGGAAGATGGTCACCTTTGAGCTTGAAGGTGAGGATCCTTTTGTATTTGTTGGTGCTATGCATGGACCCCGTATTCCTATGATTTTGGCATTGAGGGATAGGGATTTTTTGCAAGGTGGTTGCATTGGGTTCTTAGCCAGTGTGGTTGATACCACCCAGGTCGTGCCAGTGAGACCAGAGGATACTAGACTTGTATGTGAGTTGCTAGATGTGTTTCCAGAAGATCTGCCAGGGTTGCCATCGCACAGAGAGATTGAGTTCGTTATAGAACTGGCCCCAGGGACGGAGCCAGTGTCTAGAGCACCATACAGAATGGCCTCAGCTGAGTTGAAAGAATTAAAGGTACAGTTGCAAGAGTTGTTGGATTTGGGTTTTATTAGCCTAGTTTCTCACCTTGGGGTGCGCCAGTTCTATTTGTAAAGAAGAAAGATGGTTCTTTGAGGATGTGTATAGATTATAGAGAACTGAATAAGTTGACAATTAAGAACCGGTATCCTTTGCCAAGGATAGACGATATGTTTGATCAATTGTAGGGTAAGACAGTATTCTCTAAGATCGACCTTCGTTCTGGTTATCATTAGTTGAGGGTTAAGGAGGGAGACATACCGAAGACCGCTTTTCGCACTAGGTATGGGCATTATGAGTTTCTTGTTATGTGATTTGGGTTGACTAATGCCCCTGCTGCTTTCATGGATATGATGAATAGGGTGTTCAAGGATTATTTGGACCAGTTTGTGATCGTCTTCATTGATGATATTCTGGTATATTCTCAAATTGAGTTAGAGCATGAGCAACATCTGAGGTTGGTTCTACAGAGATTGAGGGAACAAAGGTTGTTTGCAAAGTTCAAGAAGTGTGAATTCTGGTTCTCTCAGGTGTCCTTTCTTGGGCATATAGTCAGTAAGGAGGGGATTAAAGTAGATCCATCAAAGATTGAAGCGGTCAGAGACTGGCCAAGGCCAAAGAATGCTTCTGAGGTTAGAAGTTTCCTTGGATTGGCAGGATATTACGGGCGTTTTGTGGAGGGGTTCTCAAAGATTACTACTTCGTTGACTGAGCTGACACGCAAGGGTCAGAAGTTTGTGTGGTCAGACAAGTGTGAGAACTGCTTCCAAGAGTTGAAGCAGAGGTTGGTTACAGCTCCAGTTCTGAGTCTTCCGACAGACCAGGAGAAGTTTGTGATTTACTGCGATGCTTCTCATCAGGGATTGGGCTGTGTTTTGATGCAATCTGAGAAGGTTATAGCTTATGCTTCTCGTCAGTTGAAGGAGTACGAGAAGAGGTATCCTACCCATGACTTGGAGTTAGCAGCTGTGGTCTTTGCTCTGAAGATTTGGAGGCACTATCTTTATGGAGAGAAGTGTGAGATTTATACAGACCACAAGAGCCTGAAGTACTTCTTCACCCAGAAGGACTTGAACATGAGGCAAAGGCGTTGGCTGGAATTAGTAAAAGATTATGATTGTGAGATTCTGTATCACCCAGGAAAAGCCAACGTGGTAGCTAATGCTTTAAGCCGGAAGGGTCCGGGACAGATTCATGGTATTAGGCTGATAGCCAGAGAGTTAGCTGATGATATGACCAGAGCTGGTATAGAGTTGCTGGTAGGCCAGTTGGCCAATATCACGCTACAGTCTACGCTGCTAGAGAGGATCAAAGAGGGTCAGTTGAATGATCCACAACTGATCAAAATTAGAGAGGATGTCTTGGCTGGAGCATCTAGGGATTATACAGTGTCTGTATAATGACCCACTAATCTAGACTAATTGGACCATTATCGAAACTATACATAAAAACTTACATTTTACGAAAATACCATAATTTATTGAGTAACTTGAAAATAAGAGTTATTTACAAAAAAAACGAATACTAAGAAGGATTTTGGGATCCCATTGTCTTTAAAACAAAATAAGATTTAAAATAAAAGACATTACATAATAATGCGGAAAATACATGTAAAACCATAAAAAAACATAAAAGGAGACTACATCCTCGAATCGATAACGCTCGGCCCCTTGACTCCATTCATCATCGATACACATTCTCCAAGCGTCACGAATCTTTCCGCCTCTAAACTTATTTTCCTGCACATAAACAGAAAGGAGTGAGCCTAATGCCCAGTAAGGAAAATCTAACACAAAGTCACATACATAATTTCATAAGGAAACATAAAGACTTAACATCATACATATAACATACACTTATTATAATGGCCATTATTACTTGGGGTCCCATAGACTAAACAAGCATATGCCCATGGGGTTAATGGGGTCCTACTAGCTAAGTAGGTCATATGCCCATAACCCATTTGGGGTCTTGTTAGTCATATGGGTCATATGCCCAAGCCTACATACACATATACATATCATAACACTTTTAATAACATAAACATATAGATAACATATAACATATTAATTCTAGCCTATTTTCCTTACCAAAGTTACCGGGATAAAATGGACTGAGTTAGGACTTTTGGAACACTCCTAAAACCACAATGAACAAGGGTGAGTCTAAAGAAAGGAGATGAAATGAAAGAGAATAGGAAGACTAAACCATTAAACGAAAATATGCTTACCACCACTTAAGTGCTTAAGAACTTGGATTCCCTAACCAAAAATAAGAATAAGGTTAGGGGACCGAGTAGAAGGTTTTGAGAAAAGAAATAACATAGAATACAGAAAGGACTAGAGTTTTGGGTTTACCTCAAAGATTGCAAGATCAATCTAACATCCACCGAAATACTATAGCACTCACTTACTTCCCAAGTGTTTGATAAGCTTATGATGTTTAAGCTTATAGTTTTTCCCCAAACCAAGTGTTTACACTCTCTCACTCACTTAACACTAGCAGCCTCTGAACTTAGAGCAAATGGTGAATAATGGCTGGGTACTAGGTCCTATTTATAGAGTTTGGGAATGAAAATATCTTGATTTTACTTGAATAAAAATAGTGGCTTTTTAGGTGAAAATCATTTGAATAATCGTTCAGCAGAGGCTGAAGACTCGTTCAGAAGATGCTGGACTGTTGAAGGAGTTTGAATGGCTGAAGGGAAAAGAATTCAAATGAATTTGAAAACATGCTGGTGGAGGTGATATATCGCCCCCTATTGGCGATATATCGCCTGGACCTTTGTTCCCGAGGCGACCGTGCATCGATTCGTGTTTTCCGTATCTACGTGCTGCGACATATCGCCCCCTATAGCTGCGATATATCGGCATACGCAGAATATTTAAACACGAGTTTACACATTTTTAGCTAAGTTTGAATGGACTAAACAGCCTTGACTAAGCCCTCAACGTGCTCAAAGCTGCTGACTGACCCTATACATTCAAACTTTTACCCTTATTTAATTTAATCCTCAAAAATACTTAATCCTTAATTACCATTCAAAACATGTGCTTAAAATCCTATTGGTTGATGTCTAAACCTTATAATATACTAATATAATCCTTAATATCAGTCACATTAATCAAACCTTAGGTTATACTTAATATTCTTAAACTATAGGTTAAACTTAGAAAATCTATAAGTACTACTATGAGTGTCCAAATAACTCCCGGTCTGAAACAAAAATCCAAAGTAACAATGATAACACTAAACATACTATAATACTACTAAACAATTAGTTAAGTAAAGTTCTTGGACTCTACAATTCTCCCCTACTAAAAAGAATTTCGTCCTCGAAATTTACTTACCAAATAATTCCGGATACCGGCTCTGCATGTCCTCTTCCAACTCCCACGTTGCCTCGCGTTCAGAACTATTGCTCCATAGGACTTTAACTATAGGAAAGCTCTTGGACCGTAACTGCTTCATCCCCCTATCTAGGATGCTAACCGGTCGTTCCTCGTAACTTAAGTCCTTCTGGAGTGCTATGGTGTCGTACTTGAGGACGTGAGATGGGTCTGACACATACTTGCGTAACATTGAGATGTGGAAGACGTTGTGACTATCGGCTAGTGCTGGCGGTAGGGCTAGTCTATACGCAACTGGTCCCACTTTGTCCAATATCTCAAAAGGACCTAAGAATCGGGGACTGAGCTTGCCTTTCTTCCCGAACCGCTTGACACCCTTCATAGGAGATATCTTCAGGAAGACTTGATCTCCAACTTGGAACTCCACATCGCGTCGCTTGGTATCCGCATAGCTCTTCTGTCGGCTTTGAGCAGCAAGCATACGCTGTCTAATAAGCGTTACTGCTTCTTGTGCTTGTCTAACAGCTTCGGGCCCTAGAAGCTGCCTTTCTCCTACCTCGTCCCAGTGCAACGGTGATCGACACCTTCTTCCATATAGCAACTCATAAGGTGCCATCTCGATCGTTGACTGGTAGCTATTGTTGTACGAGAACTCGATCAGCGGTAAGTACTTGTTCCACGATCCTCCGAAGTCAAGTACACATGCGCGTAGCATATCCTCTAAAATCTGAATTGTACGCTCAGACTGCCCATCTGTCTGAGGATGGAAAGCTGTACTAAGACTTAGCTTAGTACCCATGGCTTGCTGTAAGCTTCTCCAAAATCTTGACGTAAACACTGATCCTCTATCTGATACTATCGTCTTGGGGATTCCATGCAATCGTACAATCTCTTGAATGTAGATGTCTGCATATTGGTCTGCCGTATAAGAAGTCTTAACAGGCAGAAAATGAGCCGACTTGGTTAGTCTATCTATGACTATCCAAGCAGAATCATGCTGCTTATTTGTCTTTGGCAGACCCGTCACGAAGTCCATGGCTATATCGTCCCACTTCCACTCCGGTATGCTAAGCGGTTGCAATAATCCTGCAGGCCGCTGATGCTCCGCCTTCACTTGCTGGCATACCAGACACTTAGATACATACTCCGCTATGTCCTTCTTCATCCCTGGCCACCAATAGACTGCCTTGATGTCATGAGTCATCTTGGTAGACCCTGGATGAACCGAGTATGGGGTGTTGTGCGCTTCTTCTAGGATCGTCTTCTTAATACTTTGATCGTCTGGCACGCATACCCGATCCTTATATCTCAATAAACCTTGACTGGATATTGAGAAATCTGTAGTCTTGCCTTCTCTGACTGCATCCATGTGCATTGCTAGTGAATCATCATGTCTCTGACCATTCCGTATGTCTTCTAGCATATTCGATTGGATAGACAAGTTAGCCAACTTGCCTACAACCACTTCTATTCCGGCACTGATAAGCTCCTGCTGTAGTGGCTTTTCTATTCCGGATAAGGCTGCTAAGTTCCCATAACTTTTTCGGCTAAGTGCATCGGCAACTACGTTTGCCTTCCCCGGGTGGTATAGGATTTCGCAGTCGTAATCCTTTACTAATTCCAACCACCGGCGCTGCCTCATGTTAAGCTCCTTCTGAGTAAAGAAGTATTTTAAACTTTTGTGGTCCGTATAAATCTCGCACCGTTCTCCGTAAAGATAATGGCGCCAGATTTTTAACGCAAAGACCACCGCTGCCAACTCCATATCGTGAGTTGGATAGCGTTGTTCATACTCCTTTAACTGACGTGACGCGTAGGCTATCACCTTGTCATTTTGCATCAGTACGCATCCCAATCCTAACTTTGATGCATCACAGTAGACAACGAACTTGTCGTTGGGTGTTGGGACACTAAGTACTGGTGTTGAGCAAAGCTTATCCTTAAGCAACTGGAAGCTTTCCTCACACTTATCATTCCAGTTAAACTTTTGTTGCTTCCGGGTCAGGTTGGTGAGTGGAGTGGCTATTTTAGAAAAGCCCTCTACAAACTTTCTATAGTAACCTGCTAGCCCTAAGAAGCTTCTTACTTCCGACGCGTTCTTTGGTCTAGGCCAATCTTTCACGGCCTCTACCTTCGATGGATCTACTGCAACTCCGTCTTTCGATATGATGTGCCCGAGGAACGCCACTTGTGAGAGCCAAAACTCGCATTTCTTGAACTTCGCGTAGAGTTGGTGCTCCTTCAATCGCGTCAAAATTATCCTCAAGTGTTCCTCGTGCTCCACTTCATCCTTGGAGTAAATTAAAATGTCGTCGATGAACACAACGACGAATTTATCCAAGTAGTCCTTGAAGACCCTATTCATTAAGTCCATAAACGCGGCTGGCGCGTTAGTAAGACCAAAAGACATAACCAAGAACTCGTAATGTCCATAACGAGTCCTAAAGGCTGTCTTAGGAATATCTTCCCCCTTTACCTTGAGCTGATGATACCCAGACCGTAAATCGATCTTAGAGAATACAGTCGCGCCTCGGAGTTGATCAAACAAATCATCAATCCGAGGTAGCGGGTATTTGTTCTTAATCGTTACTTTATTCAGCTCACGGTAGTCTATGCACATGCGCATACTTCCGTCCTTCTTTTTCACGAATAGTACCGGAGCTCCCCATGGTGAATGGCTTGGCCTAATGAAACCCAAGTCTAGGAGTTCTTGTAGCTGCGTCTTTAACTCCTTGAGTTCCGTAGGTGCCATCCGGTATGGTGCCTTAGAGATAGGCTCGGTGCCCGGTACTAATTCTATCGTGAAGTCTATTTCTCTAGTTGGCGGCAATCCTGGCAAGTCATCGGGGAAAACTTCTGGAAATTCTTGTATGACTCGAACATCTCCAACTTTGAGTGATGTCTCCTTCTCCACATTCGTGATGTTGGCTAAGAATGCTTGACATCCTTTCTCCATCATTCTCTGAGCTTTGAGAGATGATACTAACGGTGTGCGTAGTCCTGAAGCTTGTCCCATGAAGCACAGTTTCTGGCCGTCAGGAGTATCGAATGTCACCTTCTTGCGTCTGCAGTCGATCGTTGCGCCATGCCGTGCTAGCCAATCCATGCCTAGTATGACGTCGAAGTCTTTGATCACCAGCTCTATCAGGTCTCCTTCTAGTTCCTTGTCCTCAATCTTGATTGGTACGCCTCGTACAATTCGTGATGATAGAACTACTTTGCCCGAAGGCAACTCGGTTGCAAACCTAGTTCTAAATCTTTCACTAGGTTTGTCTAGTTTATCTATCATTCCTAACGAAATATACGAATGGGTGGCTCCCGAATCAAATAATACATGACATAATTTATTGAGGATGGAAACCTGACCTGTGACCACCTTGTTGCTAGCATCCGCCTCTCCTTGGGTTAAAGCAAAAACCCGAGCAGGAACCATCTTTTCGTCCTTCTTTCCTTCCGGCTTTTGCTGAGGACAGTCTCTTTTACGATGCCCTTCTTGACCACAGTTGAAACACTCCTTGGTGTTGGCACGGCATTCTCCGGGGTGCTTCTTCTGACATTTGGCACATGGCGGGTATTCCACGTAGCCCGACCTATTTCCCCCATTACTTGGTCGTGCCCTTTTATTGTTGTCGGCTTGCTTGTTGTCAGGATGCCTTCTCTTCTGTCCGTTACCGTTGTTGTTGGACTGACTGTTGCTGGACTGATTGTTGTTCCGACTGGCCTGAGGTTGGCTCTGCTGCCTAGGTTCCGGCTTGCTGGCATCTTCTTTGCTCACGTTGGCTTGCAACCTTTCTACTTCAATTGCCGTCTCAAGAACGTCGGCATATGAAGTGTTTCCCGGGTTTGCTAGCTTCACCCCCATCTCAATCTTTGGTCGGAGTCCTCTCACGAATTTGTTCACCCTCAGATAATCGGTCGGAACTAACTCTGCCGCGAACTTGGCTAAGCGATCAAACTGACGAGCATATTCCGCCACTGTTAAGTTCCCTTGCTTCAGATTGGTGAACTCCTCAACTCTCGTAGCAAGCACTGCTGAATTGTAGTACTTCTTGTGGAAGAGCTCCACAAATCGGGTCCACGTCATGGTGGCAGCATCGTGGGATTGCTGGACCAAGTCCCACCATATCCTGGCATCTTTCTTGAGCAAAGATGAGACGCAGGATATGCGGTCTGCATTACTAAGGTTCATGTGGGCTAGGATCGGCTCCACATTCCTTAGCCATTCTTCTGCTTCAAAGGGGTCCGTAGTCCCTTCGAAGTTCGGAGCGTGCTGCTTGCGGAACCTCTCGTACACTGGCTCCATGTGCTGAACAGGATAAGGAGCGTAGTTCTTCATAGGCCATCCCCCATACGGACCAACTTGTTGGGGTGCTGGGGCCATTGGCTGTGGCTGCGGCTGCGGCTGTGGCGGAGGCTGAGGCTGAGATTGAGCCTGTTGGCGTTGTTGCTGCAGAAGTTCCTCGACTTGCTGTCGTAGTCTGGCAATCTCTGCAGTGTTGTCAGCTGGCTGTGCCGGTGCGTTGCGGCGAGCAGTAACACGTACTCTCCTTCGGCGAACGGTAGGGACCGCATTGGTCGCTGGAACATCGTTGGAAGCGTTCCCGTTGGTGCGAGCAGATCTTCGAAGAGACATCGTAGCAGAGTTCTAACAGTTAAAAGAAACATGTTAGAACTTTTTCCTAATAGGCTCTAAGGCAAAAACTTATTCTAAAACAAACATATCTCGGACCTATTTATTATGACTTTTTATGAAAAATTATATAGGTCTTTATTTATTATTAGAGTGGGTTTCTATACTTAGAAAAACAAGTCATATTTATTTTCTAAGTGTGTTTCTAATCATCCTATATGACTTAATTCTCAGGCTCGAAACTTATCTTTGTTCCAAAGTTAACCATATTGAGGGAGGGCTGGGATCAGTAAAATCGTTCCCACTACTAAGGCCCCCTAACTCTCAACAAGGAAACCAGGTTCATTGATTCGTATCCACCCTCACCGAACTCAGTCATTATTCATTTTATTTAGTATTTATTATGATTGTGGAAAAAATTTCAAACTCACACATGATATTCAAATAGCATGTTTATTCATTTGGAAAACAATTTCACTTATTACAATCATAACATAAAAGTAAATAAAACAAATAAAAACTACTAATCTAAAAATCGGGATCTTCTACATCCGATCCGTCATCTAACATATCATCATCTATAGCCTCATAGTCATCATTATCATGAGCATCAAAATGCCCTCTAGGAAGGTTTGTGAGAATCCTATTCTTTTGCTCCTTGGTGAATTGAAATTCAAATTTTGCGGTGAACCTAACTAAGAGGAAATAGTATCTCATTGCTAATGGTGATTCATCCTCATCATTCATTTCTTCCCATATTTCTTCTAAGGCTGCTATTACAGGATGGAAATCTTTAAACAACCTAATCACTAATACATATTGTTCTGTTGATCTTAGCATTATTTGTTTAGCCTCTTGAAGGCCACCTATTGCTTGGTGAAACAAAAGCAACCTTCGTGTAATCCTTTCTAAGGCTCCTACGGTGTTTCTTGGCTCCCTTATTCTTTTTAAGGCCTTAATGGCTCGGATATCTTGGTAGGTTAAAGCTCCATTCATTTTTAACTGAAACATAAACACTAAAGTTGTTAGCTATACACATAGACAAAGTAACTTGTAACTTGTAACTTAAACACTTACTTGGCGGTCCGATTCGGAGCTTTGAGCATGTGTATCGAGGAGAACTTCATGCGAAGGAACCGTTTTCTCTGATACCAACTATAATGACCCACTAATCTAGACTAATTGGACCATTATCGAAACTATACATAAAAACTTACATTTTACGAAAATACCATAATTTATTGAGTAACTTGAAAATAAGAGTTATTTACAAAAAAAACGAATACTAAGAAGGATTTTGGGATCCCATTGTCTTTAAAACAAAATAAGATTTAAAATAAAAGACATTACATAATAATGCGGAAAATACATGTAAAACCATAAAAAAACATAAAAGGAGACTACATCCTCGAATCGATAACGCTCGGCCCCTTGACTCCATTCATCATCGATACACATTCTCCAAGCGTCACGAATCTTTCCGCCTCTAAACTTATTTTCCTGCACATAAACAGAAAGGAGTGAGCCTAATGCCCAGTAAGGAAAATCTAACACAAAGTCACATACATAATTTCATAAGGAAACATAAAGACTTAACATCATACATATAACATACACTTATTATAATGGCCATTATTACTTGGGGTCCCATAGACTAAACAAGCATATGCCCATGGGGTTAATGGGGTCCTACTAGCTAAGTAGGTCATATGCCCATAACCCATTTGGGGTCTTGTTAGTCATATGGGTCATATGCCCAAGCCTACATACACATATACATATCATAACACTTTTAATAACATAAACATATAGATAACATATAACATATTAATTCTAGCCTATTTTCCTTACCAAAGTTACCGGGATAAAATGGACTGAGTTAGGACTTTTGGAACACTCCTAAAACCACAATGAACAAGGGTGAGTCTAAAGAAAGGAGATGAAATGAAAGAGAATAGGAAGACTAAACCATTAAACGAAAATATGCTTACCACCACTTAAGTGCTTAAGAACTTGGATTCCCTAACCAAAAATAAGAATAAGGTTAGGGGACCGAGTAGAAGGTTTTGAGAAAAGAAATAACATAGAATACAGAAAGGACTAGAGTTTTGGGTTTACCTCAAAGATTGCAAGATCAATCTAACATCCACCGAAATACTATAGCACTCACTTACTTCCCAAGTGTTTGATAAGCTTATGATGTTTAAGCTTATAGTTTTTCCCCAAACCAAGTGTTTACACTCTCTCACTCACTTAACACTAGCAGCCTCTGAACTTAGAGCAAATGGTGAATAATGGCTGGGTACTAGGTCCTATTTATAGAGTTTGGGAATGAAAATATCTTGATTTTACTTGAATAAAAATAATGGCTTTTTAGGTGAAAATCATTTGAATAATCGTTCAGCAGAGGCTGAAGACTCGTTCAGAAGATGCTGGACTGTTGAAGGAGTTTGAATGGCTGAAGGGAAAAGAATTCAAATGAATTTGAAAACATGCTGGTGGAGGCGATATATCGCCCCCTATAGGCGATATATCGCCTGGACCTTTGTTCCCGAGGCGACCGTGCATCGATTCGTGTTTTCCGTATCTACGTGCTGCGACATATCGCCCCCTATAGCTGCGATATATCGGCATACGCAGAATATTTAAACACGAGTTTACACATTTTTAGCTAAGTTTGAATGGACTAAACAGCCTTGACTAAGCCCTCAACGTGCTCAAAGCTGCTGACTGACCCTATACATTCAAACTTTTACCCTTATTTAATTTAATCCTCAAAAATACTTAATCCTTAATTACCATTCAAAACATGTGCTTAAAATCCTATTGGTTGATGTCTAAACCTTATAATATACTAATATAATCCTTAATATCAGTCACATTAATCAAACCTTAGGTTATACTTAATATTCTTAAACTATAGGTTAAACTTAGAAAATCTATAAGTACTACTATGAGTGTCCAAATAACTCCCGGTCTGAAACAAAAATCCAAAGTAACAATGATAACACTAAACATACTATAATACTACTAAACAATTAGTTAAGTAAAGTTCTTGGACTCTACAGTCTGATTTGGGGTTGTTGAGATATAAGGGACGGATATGTGTTCCGTTAGACACTGCCTTGAGGCGGGAGATTCTGGACGAATCTCATACTACACCTTACTCTTTGCATCCAGGCACCACGAAGATGTATCAGGATGTGAGATCATTGTACTGGTGGCCAGGGATGAAGAGAGATGTCGTAGAGTATGTGGCTAAGTGCTTGACATGTCAACAGGTCAAGGCTGAGCATCAGAGGCCGGCAGGGTTACTGCAGTCTCTGGATATCCCAGAGTGGAAGTGGGAAGACATCACAATGGACTTTGTGGTGGGCTTGCCCAGGACTGTTGGTCAGCATGATTCTATTTGGGTGATAGTGGATCGCTATATCAAGTCAGCTCACTTTCTGCCAGTGAGGACTACTTATACAGATGACCAGTATGCGGATCTCTATGTGAAAGAGATCGTGCGCCTCCATGGAGCTCCTAGGTCGATCGTGTCAGATCGGGACCCTACATTCACTTCCAAGTTTTGGAAGAGTTTACAAACAACCATGGGTACACAGCTGAAGTTTAGTACAGCTTATCATCCTCAGACAGTTGGGCAATCTGAGAGGACAATCCAGATATTGGAAGACATGCTGCGGGCATGTGTACTAGACTTTGGTGGGTCGTGGAGTAAGTATTTGCCTTTGATAGAGTTCTCCTATAATAACAGTTATCAGTCTACCATTGGAGTTGCACCTTATGAGATGCTGTATGGTAGGAAGTGTAGATCTCCCATTCATTGGAATGAGACAGGTGAAATGAGATACTTAGGTCCTGAGGCAATTCAGAGGACCAGTGGGGCTATTGACAAGATTAGAGCTCGGATGCTTACTTTTCAGAGTAGACAGAAGAGTTATGCAGATCCCAAACGTAGGAACGTGGAGTTCCAGGTAGGAGACTATGTCTTCCTTAGAGTCTCGCCATGGAAAGGGGTGAGAAGGTTTGGGAAGAAAGGCAAGCTGAGTCCCAGGTTTGTAGGTCCATTTGAGATCCTGGAGAGGATTGGTCAAGTGGCTTACAGGCTAGCTTTGCCTCCGGCGTTGTCGGCCGTGCATAATGTATTTCATGTTTCCGGTCTTCAGAGGTATGTATCTAATGAGGGTCATGTTTTGAGTTATGAAGATCTGGAGCTTGAGCCAGATCTCTCCTTTGAAGAGCAGCCTGTTCAGATACTAGATAAGAAAGATAAAGTCCTCAGGAATAAGACGATACCTTTGGGTAAGGTATTGTGGAGGAACAACAAGGTCGAGGATGCGACCTGGGAGCTGGAGTCAGATATGCGGAGTCAGTATCCCGAGCTGTTCAGGTAAATTTCGAGGACGAAATTTCTGTAAGGAGGGGATAGTTGTAATGCCCCAGATTCCCTAATGTGGTTTAATGGCTGGGTTAGTAGGCCAGGAGGGCCATAACTGTTTAATTATGCCATTAAATGTGTTTATGCATGTTTATGAGAATTATATTATAATATAATGTTAATTGTATGCATGTCAATGATATGTGTTGAGACCACATTATGATGTGGGTTTGTTCGAGCTATTCTACATGAGACGATCTTAGAATATTGATTTGCGGTTTAGTCACAATAGGTTTAAGTGTCGGGACTGGGGTTGAGTCTCGGGGTGATTTTGATGGTTAGAGCGTTACCGAGAGATATAGGGTAACGGGATGTGAATTACTGGTATTTGAGAACATTGAGAATAGCGGGAATTGGAGAGCGATAATTATGATTAACGAGATAGGAGGAAAGTACCAAATATGCCCTTGGGAATCTTTAGAAACTATTAATTGAGGGTAAAATGGACATTTCACCCCTAGGATAGGTATAACCTTTGATAGCTGAAGAAAGAAGTGGAAAAACAGAGTATGCAAAAGAGTTCTCCCGTACCTTCTTCTCTTCACCTTTCTTTGTGGTTTTTGAACCAATTTTGAGGATTCAAGCTTGGGAAGCAAGCCTTGGGAGTTTGGAAGTGTGTTCCACCATTGAAGACCATCATAAGCCGAGCTTTGGGTAAGTTTCTAACCATAGTTTTCTCTGGTTTGCCCTGTTTTGGTTTTAATTTGCAGCTGAGATTTCTAGGGTGAATTCATGGTTTTGTTGGGAGTTTTGGCTAGGGTTCCAATGCTTGTGATGTTTGGGGTGTGTTAGAATGGTTTTTGGGTTCATTTGGCATCAAGAATAGGATTTGGAAGCTTGGAAATCGAGTTAGAATCGAAGGAGTTGAAGAAGGTCGGTTCAGGGGAGATTGGGTCTGGAGGTAGCGCTACAGCGCCCACCTTAGGGTGCTATAGCGCTCCTCAGGAGGCTTCCTGGAACTTGGGTGGTTCTGAGTATAGCGCTGTGGCGCTAGGGGTTGAGCACTGTAGCGCTACCTTGTTCCTTCTAAGTCCCGTTTTGAGTGTTTTTAAGGGTTTTTGACTTGGGGTTTCAATCCTTAAGGCCCGGGATCGAATCTACTCACTGTGTGGGCATGTTTCGAGGTCCCGAGAGTGGTGCTTAGGTTAAGACCCTATTATTATGGATTCTCAATAATGGAGGTTATAATTGGTTGTGATTAGGTAACCGCTAAGGAACTAGAAGATCGATCGTTCTCAGGGGTCGTCCTTATCATACTTCTCGCTCGAACTTGAGGTAAGAAAACGGTGTATGAATACAGTTGCACCCTGTATAGGTTTATGACATGCATGGTTTGATATAGGAGCATGTTGGTTGATTTATGTGGACGTGGATTGCATAATAAATGCTGATGTATGCTGATTACCTGTTTAAGACACTGACTAGTCAGGGACCGACTCTAAAGTCGAGAATCATGCATTGAATGGCTCTACGGCATTAATGCTAGACCGACCCTAGGGTCGAAGAACTTATAAGCGCTTGCCTGGTCTACGACCAGATGACTATAGCCAAGGTATATGACCCCGGTGACCGGTTGTCACATGGCTAGGGGACGTTGTCCATAGTTTCGACTCTAGAGTCGTGAGGAAGGTTATGTTGGTGACCAATCACCATGCACCTGTCCTGAACAAACTTATGAGAGAATCACTTAACAGTTAAGCCCTGGTGACCCTATGATCACATGGCTAGAGGGAGCGATGCTCATTATTGTGGCTTTTGGCTACTGTCACCTACTCACTTGGACTGATAGTCCTGAATGGTTATTATGATCGTTGTTGATATTACATCGTGCTATATTGTGTTTTCTTGCTGGGCCTTGGCTCATGGGTGCTTTGTGGTGCAGGTAAAGGGAAGGAAAAGCTTAACCAACCCTGAGTGGAGAGCTTGGGCGATGCTGTTGTGTACATACAGGGCCGCTTGATCGCCACGGTCAAGGAGTTCTCAGAGGGACTAGGGGTTTACCCTATTTTGCCGCTTAGGCCGGCAGGGACTGTAAATTGAAACAATAGCGACTCTTTTGTATTACGAACTACTTGTAAACATTTTGAAAGGCTCATGAGCAGTTTATTTACGTAATGAAATGTATCATTTCCTTTTTACTGGTTTTCCACCTTAACCTGATAATAGCACTTAGATCACGTTTTTAACCAAAGGACTCGGGTAGCGGGTCAAATTTCCGGTTCACTGTTCACCGTAACTGTTCTGGGGTAACCAGGGCGTTACAAAGGAAGTTTATCAGTGGCAGAGTATGATCGGCAGTTCGACCGTTTGGCTAAGTTCACATCAGAAATGGTTCCAATTGACTATCTGAGGGTGTCTAAGTTCGTTAGAGGACTTCGACCAAAGATCGAGCTAGGGGTTAAGTTAGCAAACCTAGGAAATACTATTTATGACGACGTTCTAGAGATGACAATAGAAGTAGAAAGACTGCAGGCTAGTGTTAGTAAAGAAGAAGCTAGTAAGCCTGAGCTTAAACAGCAGGGTCAATCTCAGACTAGTCGGAACAACAACCACAACAACAACAATCAGTCCAGCAATAACAACAATAATAACGGTCAGAAAAGAAGGCATCCTGACAATAAGCAGTCTGACAGCGATAAAAGGGCACAGACAAATAATGGAGGTAGTAGGCCGGGTTATGTAGAATACCCGCCATGTGCTAAGTGCCAAAGGAAACATCTTGGGGAATGCTGGGAAAACACCAAAGGGTGTTACAACTGTGGTCAAGAGGGACACCAAAAGAAAGAATGTCCTCAGCTCAAGACATAAGGGAAAAAGGAAGATAAGATGGTTCCTTCCAGGGTTTTTGCCTTAACCCAAGGAGAGGCTGATGCTAGCAATAAGGTGGTCACAGGTCAGGTTTCTATCCTCAATAGTATATGCTATGTATTATTTGATTCGGGAGCCACTCATTCGTATATCTCGTTAGAAATGATAGAAAAACTATACAAACCTTGTGAAAGATTTAGAACTAGGTTTGTAACCGAGTTTCCTTCGGGCAAAGTAGTTCTCTCATCACGGATAGTACGAGGTGGACCAATCAAGATTGAGGATGTAGAACTAGAAGGAGACCCGATAGAACTAGAGATCAAGGACTTCGACGTGATACTAGGCATGGACTGGCTAGCACGGCATGGCGCAACCATCGACTGCAAACACAAGAAGGTGATGTTCAAGACTCCTGACGGCCAGAAATTATGCTTCATGGGACAGGTTTCCGGACTACGTACACCGCTAATATTATCTCTCAAAGCTCAAAGGATGATAGAAAAAGGGTGTCAAGCATTCTTAGCCAGCATCACAGATGTAGTAAAGGAAACACTGCTTAAGGTTGGAGACGTCCGCATTGTAAAGGAATTCCCAGAAGTATTTCCTGATGATTTACTAGGATTGCCGCTGACTCGGGAAATTGACTTCACAATAGAATTAGTACCGGGTACCGAGCCTATCTCCAAGGCACCATACCAAATGGATCCTACGGAACATAAGAATTTAAAGACACAGCTGCAACAACTCCTAGACTTGGGTTTCCATTCGCCATGGGGAGCATCAGTGCTATTCGTAAAGAAAAAGGATGGAAGCATGCGGATGTGCATAGACTACTGCTGTAACGCCCTACTACCTTAGAGCCGTTACTAAGTGAGTTTAAAACGGAAATTTTGCAATTAACTGACTATACGAGGTTTCTAAAACCAAAAGCATGACTAAACCAGAGTTAATCTTTGGAAAAACTTAATTTCATTGAAAACAGTAAGTATCAAACATTCGGGATCCCAAAATAAGGTTTACAAAGTATTTGCAACTCAAAAATAGATTTACACTTGGTTAACTATCAAAAGAATAGGTTAATACAGCCATATACAAAATGCCCCCAACCAAACCAGTCGGGCAGGCCGAACATGTACGCGCCGCCCCCACGCTCTCCATACTCATGGCCGGTTGACTGACTCCTTGCTTTTACCTGCCACACGGAGCACCCGTGAGCCGAAGCTCAGCAAGAAAACTCATACAGTATATAACATATGCTTAGAATATAGCTGACATATAATCCAATGATAAATAGGAAAACCATCAGACTGAACAAGCACGGCCATGCCGCCCCAGAGGCCTTACCAAAGCCTGGGGTCTCGGTCCTTACCGTATGGATAACTCATGTATCCATTGGGTCCCACCCTGGCTATAAGCACTCCATGTGCTAAGTGTTACCTCCGGCCCCAAGGCCGTTCTCGGCCTTCACCGCTCTCGCCCTTAGCCGTTCATTTCATTATAATCATACATGTAGTACATTTCGAAATAATCCCTTAAACATATAATAATTCATTTAAGGTTATACATTTGCACACAATACAATCTAGGGCCATGCCCTGCAATAACACTGTGGACCCATGCCCTGATCTCGGGTGTTACGGTTTTCTTACCTGTATTCCGAGCTTTCCTGATGCACCAAGGTCACAAGCACGGTCCTCTAGCACGAGCCTTTCCGAAATCCTAGTCACAACACACATAAAACACTTTTAATACTAACCAAACCCAAAACCACTTCCCGGGACCAATCCCGTACTCTCAGGACCTCTAGTTCCTTAAAACAATACATTGGAACCATCTCCCGCGTCCCCTGGCAAAAGCCCTAAAAACCCAACTTTTTGGTTGCCAAAATGGCCTAGGGCCGCGGCACTCCCCTCAAGGGCCGCGGCGCCCAGCGGCTAGGCCATATCATGAAGCAACCTCGCGCCGCGGCGCCCAAGAACAGGGCCGCGGTGCTCCTTCGCGAACCCAGAATTTCTGGGTTCTCTCTGCGTTTTTCCCGAGCTACAACCTCCCCAAATCATCCCAAACAAAAGCCTAAACCCCAAGATCAATTTAAAACTTCATATAAACCATCTAACAACCCATAGACACTAAAATCAAGATCAAAACACCATCACACCCAAAGATTCACCCATTGCTTTCTAATGTCAGCAACTCAACCCAAAACCTAAAAAACTTAACTCAAACTTTATATTTCTTAAATCAAAATAGAAACAAAACCTTAAATGTATATAAAATCCTTACCTCAAGTGGAGAATCCACTCAAAAGTTCCTTGATCTCCTCTCAAACTTCCACTTCAGCCCCCCTTCTACTCTTCTTCTTCTTTTTCTTCTTCTTGCCCTAACTTTTCTTTCTCTAGTTTTTCTTCTCTTCCATTTTTATCAAAACATCAAATGACCCAATGCCCAAACCGTGTATCCCCTAAATCCCAGCTGAAAAGTGTCTAATTCCCTTGCCAAATGACCAATTTACCCCTTCCTAATAATCCTTCCTAACTAAACCTTCACGGGCACTAAAGTCTTTTCACATTTATTTCAATTCTACCATTTTCTATCATAAACTGGTTACCCTCAACAGTAACTAATGGTTACTCAGGTTACTCAAACACCAATAACCAAAACCACTCATTCTCAACTCAACTAATAAGATTCCCAAAGTACCCCTAGGCTCTTCCCGAGCCGGATACCAACTCCCGTTGTGACTTTTAGACTTAACAGCTCGCTAGGACCGTCTCGACGCGTGCATCACAATAAAAACACCACACTCACGTGGCACAAAGCACATAATACAATTATCACATTTATGCCCTCAACGGGCTAAAATTACCAGTTTACCCCTAACATACAAACGGGGCTCACATGCATCTGTATACAACCTAATCATGCATTCTAATCACATATTCATCAAATTCATAAAATATCATGTCAATTAACTTCTTCCCCTCCAGGCATGCTTAAGCAAGGTCTTAAACCTTATTAGCAACTTGGGGTGTTACAACCGCGAGCTGAATAAGGTAACGATTAAGAATAAGTACCCACTGCCTCGGATTGATGACTTGTTTGATCAACTCCGAGGTGTGACCGTATTTTCGAAGATTGATTTACGGTCCGGGTACCATCAACTCAGGGTGCGGGGAGAAGATATTCCTAAGACAGCTTTTAGAACTCGTTACGGGCATTACGAGTTCTTAGTTATGTCTTTTGGTCTTATCAACATACCAGCCGCATTTATGGACTTGATGAATAGGGTCTTCAAGGACTATTTAGATAAATTCATCGTAGTGTTCATCGACGACATCTTAGTATACTCCAAGGATGAAGTCAAGCACGAGGAACATTTGAGGTTGATTTTGTCACGACTAAAGGAGCATCAACTCTACACCAAGTTCAAGAAATGCGAGTTTTGGCTTTCACAAGTGGCGTTCCTCGGGCACATTATATCCAAGGACGGAGTTATAGTAGACCCATCAAAGGTAGAGGCCGTGAAGGATTGGCCAAGACTGAAGAACGCATCCGAAGTAAGAAGCTTTCTGGGATTAGCAGATTATTATAGGAGGTTTGTAGAGGGCTTTTCTAAGATAGCCACTCCGCTCACCAATCTAACCCGGAAACAGCAAAGATTCAACTGGAATGATAGATGTGAAGAAAGCTTCCAGTTGCTTAAGGTCAAACTGTGCTCAGCACCAGTAGGTCCACCGACACCCAACGACAAGTTTGTAGTTTACTGCGATGCGTCGAAGCAAGGGTTGGGTTGTGTACTGATGCAGAATGACAAGGTAATAGCCTATGCCTCACGGTAGCTGAAGGAGTACGAGTAACGCTATCCAACACATGATATGGAGTTGGCAGCGGTGGTCTCTGTGTTGAAAATCTGGCGCCATTAACTTTACGGAGAACGGTGCGAGATTTATACGGACCACAAAAGTTTAAAGTACTTCTTTACTCAGAAGGAGCTCAACATGAGGTAACATAGGTGGTTAGAGTTAGTAAAAGATTACGACTGCGAAATCCTATACCACCCGGGAAAGGCAAACGTAGTTACCGATGCGTTAAGTATGAAGAATTACGGAAGTTTAGCAGCACTAGCAGAAATGGAAAAGCCGCTACAACAGGAACTGATCAGTGTCGGAATAGAAATAGTTGTCGGTAAGCTGGCTAATTTGTCTATCCAGTCAAATCTGCTAGAAGATATACAGATTGGGCAGAGGCATGACGACACACTAGCGGCACATATGGATGCAGTCCGAGAAGGCAAGGCCAAAACTTTCTCAATATCAAGTTAAGGATTATTGAGATATAAGGATCGGCCAGATAATCAAGGGATTAAGATGGTGATTCTAGACGAAGCACACAGTACCCCGTACTCAGTTCACCCAGGGTCGAACATGATGACTCACGACATCAAGGCATTTTATTGGTGGCTAGGGATGAAGAAGGACATAGCGGAATTTGTGTCTAAGTGTCTAGTATGCCAACAAGTGAAAGCAGAACATTAGCGGCCTGTAGGCTTATTGCAACATCTTAGCATACCAGAATGGAAGTGGGATGATATAGCTATGGATTTCGTGATAGGTTTGCCATGAACAAGTAAGCAACATGATTCGACTTGGGTAGTAATAGATAGACTAACCAAGTCTGCTCATTTCCTGCCTATTAAGAATTCATACATGGCGGACCAATCTCCAGACATCTATGTCCAAACGATAGTAAGGTTGCATGTAATTCCTAAGACAATAGTGTTCGATAGAGGATCGGTGTTTACATTGAGATTTTGAGGAAGTTTACAGCAAGCCATGGGTACTAAGTTAAGTCTTGGTACAACTTTTCATCCTTAGACAGACGGTCAATCTGAGTGTACGATACAAATTTTAGAAGATATGTTGCGCGCTTGTGTACTTGATTTCAGAGGATCATGGAATAAGTACTTGCCGTTGGTAGAGTTCTCTTACAACAATAGCTACCAATCAACGATCGACATGGCACCTTATGAGTTGGTTTATGGAAGAAGGTTTCGATCACCGCTTCACTGGGATGAGGTAGGAGAAAGGCAGCTTCTTGGTCCCAAAGCTGTTAGGAAAGCTCAAGAAGCAGTAGTGCTAATTAGACAGCGTATGCTTGCTGCTCAAAGCCGTCAGAAAAGCTATGCGGATGCCAAGCGACTCGATGTGGAATTCAAAGTCGGAGATCAAGTCTTCCTAAAGATATCTCCTATGAAAGGTGTGAAGCAGTTTGGGAAGAAAAGCAAGCTTAGTCCCCGATTTATAGGTCCTTTTGAGATATTCGACAAAGTGGGAGTAGTTGCGTATAGATTAGCCCTACTGCCAGCCCTAGCAGATAGCCACAACGTGTTCCACATCTTAATGCTAAGCAAGTATGTGTTAGACCCATCTCACATCCTCAAGTACGATATGATAACACTCCAAAAAGACTTGAGTTACGAGGAACGATCAGTTAGCATCCTGGATAGAGGGGTGAAGCAGTTACGGTCCAAGAATATTCTGATAGTCAAAGTCCTATGGTGTAATAGTTCTGAACGAGAGGCAACGTGGGAGTTGGAGGAGGACATGCAAGGCCGGTATCCAGAATTATTTGGTAAGTAAATTTTGAGGAGGAAATTCTTTTTAGTAGGGGAAAATTGTAGAGTCCAAGAACTTTACTTAGCTAGTTAGATAGTAGTAATAGTAATAGCCAGTAGTAGTTGTAGTATGTTCATTACTGTGGATTTTGGTTCAAGCCGGGACTTAGTTGGACACTAGTAGCAACACTTGTAGATTTTATAAGTTTAATGATGAGGACACCAAGACTAAAGATTCAAGTCAAGTTCCAGTTGGCCCGGTGATGAGGGCGCGAGCCAAGAGATTCAAAGAAGAACTTAACAACCTAGTCCACAGAGTCCTAAAACAGGAGGAGACCGTGGTCAACATTGAAGGAGAACAAAGACTTGTACTGCTCATCAAAGTAGCTCAATTTAGGAGCTTGATCAATATTTAGCTTCTTGTAATGAGTCTTATTGGATTTTGGCATCTTGTATTTTTATTTTAATTAGTCACTTACTCACGTTTTTATATAGTCTTTGTTTTTGTGAAAGTCAAGCATTTGATTTGTGAGAGTCCAAGAGTCTTTCTATTTGTGCTTGTTAGGGTTTTCATTAGGAAGACAAAAGGGCTTGTCTTTGATGTAATTTTCGAGCTTGTTAGGGTTTTCATTAGGAAGACAAAGGGGCTTGTCTTTGATGTAATTTTTGGCTATATTAGGCCTTGTAAACGTTTGGCATGGGAGATTTTGATGAAATGAAAATTGAGAGGTTTTCTTCTTGAGTTCTTGAAGAGACTATTCGAACTTATCAAGGGTATTCCTTGTGGCGTTCAATCTGACTTATCAAATGGATTCCCATCACCGTTTGTGGCGTCTTCCTCATACCAAGGTTCGTGCTTGGCTAAGCATTGGGTCACGGTTCATCATTCCAGATTCGTGTGTTCTTGGTGGCTGCCATATTTGGTGTCGGGTTTCACCGCAATCGTTGGTGTGGTTCGTATCATTTAACCTATAGTTTAAGAATATTAATTATAACCTAAGGTTTGATTAATATGACTGATTATGGAGATAATATTTATTATACTATAAGGTTTAGATAGACTCAATAAGGTATTAACACTTGTCATGTGTATGTTTAATGAGAAATTAAGTATTTTTTAGGAATAAGGTTATTAAGAGTAATATTTGAAAATCCTAGAGTCTGCCAGCAACTTTGAAATCGTTAAAGAACTTAGTCAAGGCTGTTTACTCAATTCAAATTAGGCTGAAAAAGTGTAAATATGTGTATAATATTTCAGTGTATGTCGATATATCGCAGCACTAGGAGGAGATATATTGCCACACAGGGATACGAAAAACACGTAACTTCGCACAACCATTTCTAAGAGCCTCGGGAATATGAGCCCAGGCGATATATCGCCTCTGGTAGGTGATATATCGCCTCTAGGGCTGTATTTTCAAATGATTTTGAAACCGAGCTCATTTTAATCCTTAACCTCTTGATAAGTCCAGAATCTTTTTGACCAAGTCTTCAGCCTCTGCTGAACGATTATTCAAATGTTTTTCAATTAAAAAGCCATTATTTTATTCAAGCTAAATGAAGATCTTTTCATTCTTGAACTCTATAAATAGGACCTAGTACCCAGTCATTTATTCATTCATCAAGTTGAGTTCAGAGTCTACAAGCTGCTAGGTTTACTTTGGAGTGCTAAACACTTGGGTTGGGGTTATAAGATTTATCATTCTAAGCTTATCAAACGCTTGGGAAGTAAGATTTATAGTGTATTTCGGTTTCGGGGTGTAGTGCGGGTATAGAAATTTCAAAGGTATTCCTATTCTTAGTTCCTTTCTGTATTGTTTCATTAGTTCTTATAGTTTTTCTCTACTCAAATCCTAACATAGTATTCTTTATTCTTGGTTAGGCATCTAAGTTCTTTGAACTTGAGATTCTTGTTGGCAAGTATCTTTCCGATGGTTTAGTTTATTCTTTTCATCTCTTTTCTTTTAACATTACCCACCTCTCTATTAATGGTTTTTAGGAGTGTTCCAAAATTTTGACCTTGTTCTCATCATCCCGGTATTTTGGTAAGGAAAATAGGATAGTTCTTATGTGATATGTGCTATGTTTATATAAAAGTGTTATGATTATGCTATAGTATGATTTTATGTGTTATGATATATGC
This sequence comes from Humulus lupulus, assembly GCF_963169125.1. Taxonomy (NCBI): domain Eukaryota; kingdom Viridiplantae; phylum Streptophyta; class Magnoliopsida; order Rosales; family Cannabaceae; genus Humulus; species Humulus lupulus. The sequence continues at coordinate 149,855,744 of NC_084800.1, read as the reverse complement.
ATGTTTTGGGGCTTATAGTTGTTATATAGCAAACCCTATCACTTTTATGTTTTGGGGCTTATAGTTGCTATATAGCAAACCCCAACATTATGTTTTTGGGGCTTATAGTTGCATAACTAGCAAACCTCATTGTAGTTTTAGGCTTATAGTTGCTTAGTTAGCAAACCCCAATAGTCACCATGTACATGGGTTAGAATTATGATATATGTGTTATAGTATATGATATATGTTCATAGTTTATGTGTATGATTATGTTCATGCTTGTAGTAGATTTTCCTCGTTGGGCATTAGGCTCATTCCTTTATGTTTTATATGTGCAGGAAAATAGTTATGGTGGCGGGAAGGTTCTTGGCAGCTTTGGAATGTGTATTGAGGGAGAATGGAATGGTAGACTGCATGAACGATTCGACGATGAAGTTGTTTCTAGTCATTTAAAATTATGCTTTACATGTACTTTCCGCACTTTGCTTTGTAACAAATTTGAAGATTTAAAGTTATGATAATTTTAATATTTTCAAAACAATGGGATCCCATATCCTAAATGAATTTTCATGTATTTAACATTTGCTTTACAGTTTATAATAAAGTTATGGTTATTTCATATGTAGGTTTTCTTAAGATTAGTGTATGTGTATAGTAGTCATTAATGGGCCAAAGTCTAATAAAACGGGTAGTAGAGTCCTTCCTGAGCTGTAACGCCCTGGTTACCCCAGGACAATTACGGTGAACGTTGAACCGTGAATTTAACTCGCTACCCGAGATCTTTGGTTAAAAACGTGCTTCTAGGTGTTATTGACAGGGTAAGGTGGAAAACCAATCAAAATGAAAGGATATATTTTATTTAAAACATAAAACTGTTCATGGGCCCATTAAAAAATTTACAAGTTATTTACAACTCAAAATGGTCAATATAGTATGAAATTTACAACCCGCCGACCTAAGCGGCAAAAATAGGGTAAACCCCCTAGTTCCTCTGAGAACTCCTTAGATGTGGTGGTCAAGCGGCCGCATATGTACACAACACCACCTAAGCTCTCCACTAAATGGTTGGGTGAGCTTTTCTTTCCCTTTACATGCACCACATAGCACCCATGAGCCAAATCCCAGCAAGAAAACACAATAACACAAGAATATAATATCAACAATGATCATAATAATCTGTAACGCCCTGGATAACCAAGACCGTTACACTGTGTGTTTAAAAATAGTGCAAGACTTGTTAATCAAGTCATTTAAAAAAAATGTGAATCCAACGTCATCAACATATTAGGAGCAAAAGATTTTGGTCACAAACATGCTATTTTCATTAAAAATGACAGTTTAATACAGGGAAACTCAAAACAGGGTTTAGATGATTCAGTTACAGCAGATCTCAACAGTTATAAATAATTCAAGTCACTCTAATGGCGAAATACACATTTTAGGTTTCCGTCCCTACACAATTCCCCGACCATGGCGGCCGAGCAGCTGACAATGTACACCTCGCCCCCAGAGCTTTCCAACTCATGGTTGATTCAGCATACCCTTGCCTTTACCTGCACCACGTAGAACCCATGAGCCGAGGCCCAGCAAGAAAGCATGATATCATAGTAAGATCAACATCATTAATCTAATATTCCTCAATGCACAACCAGGAATTTGGCATTTCATAACATTTATCCAATCAGTGAAAACACTCAACAGATTAACAATTTGTCGTCCAAATAGTCAACAAATCATATCCATAACACAATATTCACGCTCATATTCAACAGTTTATCACATCCATCAAGTAATACTCAAGGTCAGCGCCGTTAGGTCGCACCCTCTATTTAACCCACTGTCTTTGGCTCACTTAGGCCGCCCCCAGTGTAATACTCACTGACTCTGGCCAGCTTAACCGAGCTCAGTGATAAATAAGCTGCCTCAGCTACCAGTGGCCGAGCCGCGCCCTGTGCGCAAATATTGAACTTGACACCCTTAGGCCGGTTATCGCATGTCCCATGGCATAATACCACCTCATGACATGATGTACAAATATAGGGAGCTCTTAGTCCCATCATGTTCACATGGTTAATCACATTCACATAACAATGCATACAAACATAGGGAACACTTAGTCCCAACCTAACCACATAATTAGGTGTAGCTTTCTTACCTTTAGATCTCGCTAGCTCGTTCAATTGATCCTCAAGCACGATCCCGTTTGAACCTTAGCGCGTACCTAGTCATAGTCATAGATCAGAATCACCACCAAACTTAAAATCCAAAACCTAGCCTCGGGACCAATCCCGAGCCCCCAGGAAGCCCTAATCCACCAAACGGGGTGGTGGAACCAAACCCCGAGCCTCTAGGCAAAAACCCTAAGGAAAAACTCAAAAACCCCTTTCTGGAGACAGGGTAGCGCTACAACGCTCTAAGGAGGGCACTATAGCGCTACAAGCAGAACCAAAACGCCCAGGAAGCCCTAGCCTAGCGCTGTAGCACCCAAAGGCTAGCGCTACAGCGCTAGTCACAGACCAGCAACACTCTGTTTTCCCCTCTTCGACTTTCCTTGAACCAAAACCCCTTGGAACCCTTCCAACCCTCAATTACAACAAATTGAGTCTACCATCACCTATATCTCACCCCATACAACTCAATAACACAAGACTTAACCACATGCACCATCAAACTAGAAAAACAAACATTGAACCCAAGAACTGAAAGATTCAACCAGAAACTCAGATACTTAGAACATCAAAGCCAGAACTTGTTACCTTCTATGGAGGATTTCGACCTTAGGTTATCCCTAGCATCCAACCAGCCTCAAGCCCATCAACTCCTCAAGTTCATATCCCTTTATTCCATCCAAAACTCAAACTTAGAAACCATCTCATTAAAAACACATCAGGAAACCTTAAAACTTACCTCAATTGACTGGCTAAACCCTGCTAGTTCTTCTAGCTTCACCAAGGTCCTTAGCCCTAAGCTCCATCCTGAGCTTACTCTGGAATTCCAGCTCCAAAACTCACAAAGAATGGTGAAGAGATGACCCAGCCGAATGAGAGAGAGAGATAACTCTAAGTGTCCTGTTTTTCTTTCTTTCCTTCTTCATTTCTTTTCCTTAAGCTTCTGAGTCTATCTACAACTTCCACTAAAGTTATAAAGCAGAATATAGCATCTCCTTTAATAAGCCAAATGACCACCTTGCCCTCCCAATAATAACTAAACCTTTAAATCATCCTAGGGGCATTTTGGTCATTACTCCCAATTCCCGCTAATTCTCTCAATGTCTTTAATATTTACCGCTTACTTTCCAATACCCAACTAATCACCAATTATATTACTCAATATCAAATCATCTCCAATATATTCTCCAAATTCCCAGATACATCCCCAGGCTCACCCCGAGCCGGGTATAAATTCCTGCTGTGACTTTCTCGCTAAACCGCTTGTTAGGATCGCCTCGAGCCACAAGCTGCAAACATACCCACATAATAATGTGGTCTCAACATTAGCCTACCAATATACACACAAGTATGCAATTATGCTCTCAATGAGCCAAATTACCAAAATACCCTCACAACAAAGTATATAACCCCATGCATGCCTTTATCATCATATAATAATATGACCCACATAATCATGCATATAATCATATAATAGCACAATAAATCAATTATGGCCCTCCTGGCCTCCTAATCAAGGTCCTAAACCTTATTAGGAAATTTGGGTTGTTACAACTATCCCCTCCTTACAGAAATTTCGTCCTCGAAATTTTATCTGAACTGCCCGGAATATAAATTCTGCACAACTGATTCCACTTACCCTGGTCATTCCTTGACCCTACTATTTCTAGAGCGTTACCTTAACTCAAGGTGCAATCCTATTCCTCAAAACCTTAATCTTTCTATCTCATAACTGAACTGGTCACTCCACATGGAATAACTCCATCTTTAATTGCAAATTCCTATCAATCAACACATGAGTTTCTCCAACCCATGTCCTCAACATGGAGTACTAAATACACCGCGTACAGCTAACAGTGCCCAAAACTATGATCAACTTAAAAACAACCTCACTGATCCTTTCCCGGATCCAAACAACCTTAATACTCTAGGGTCCAACTAGCTCTTCACCCCTTTATCTCTGGTGATATCCTAAGGAAGATACTACCTTCTACTTGAAACTCCATACTCTTGTTTCCCAATTCAATAAAGCTTTTCCATTACTTTGAAAAGTGAGTTTCCATGCTCTAACCTTTTAATAATCTCAATGATCCCCTGAACTACCTCAGGATTCAAATACAACATCTCACTTATCTCATTCCAACAAATGGATGATATACAATCCTTATTATACTCCATCTTATCAAGTGTTCTTCCAATAACTGGATAACTCCCCTTTCTCTCTGATTTACCATCAGTCTGAAAATAATAAAATTAATCAGATTCCGATTATCTATTCATCGCCTTCCTTAATCCTCCCAAGACCTGAGAGTAAAATAAAGTCCTCATTCAATGAAATTAACCCCGAATTCCATGGAGGCTTACCATCCATCTCGCTTAGAATTCTAAATACTGGTTAGCTGTATAAATTATCCTTACTGATAAAAGCAAGTTCTCCCCAGATGCTGGTCCATAATGACCCAACAGTCTTGGCAGCCTCTCTGCGATGCCTATCACGATATGTTATTAGGTTAAGAATTTGTTCCTCATTCATTATATTCCTCTCCACCTAGGCCTCCAACACAAAACCTTCAAATTATGGTACCTTTTTCCTGATGTCTGGATGAAAAGACCAAGAGTGTAGTACGAGATTCATCCAGAATTTCCATGTAATTCCGGTGCCCATCAGAGTCCAGATTTGATCCTTATATCACGATAAACTTATACATAACACTGTAAAATCCTTAGCTAACTCAATTAAGACTTGCCTTTAATTCCTTTCATCTGGGATTTCCTTAACTGTCTTTCTTGATCCTTCATAAGATACTCATTCCAAGTATCATCTGGCTATTAAGCCTACTAGAAACTCCACTCTAGTTCTAGTCGGATCCTTTAACCAACATCATGCATAGACCATCACTTCCTCCTGTCTTGGAGTGTCATAGCAACTCAACAATTGATTCTAATTTGTAAAAAGACGTAGAACTCAACCCAAATACATGTACCACCATGCTTGCCTAAGGAAACTCTTACTTCCAAGGCATTCTTTAACCTTGACAAAGTTCCAACCAGAATACATCACTATGCCGTCGATCAAGATAATCACAAATCTAATTCAGATAATCTTTGAATACTCTTTTTACCTATTTCACAAAAACAATTTGGTATTGACCAAACCCTCAACACATGACTCAACATCCTCGGTGCCCTTATCTAATATAATACAATCTCCTGCCTATCCTCTTCCCTGATCTCCAGCTGGTAATAACCAGATCAAAGATCCCTAACTGTCCCTGATCTCTAGCTGGTGATAACCAGATCAAAATCCTTAATTATTTTTTATCTCTAGTTGGTAATAACCAGATCAAAGATCCTTCCTGAAGAATATCATCCTACTCAACGATTGAGACTTTAATTCTCACAGCCTTGTTAAAACCTTTTAATACAACATCTTAGATCTGATTCCATCACTGAAACCAACCTTATCACCATTCCATCTCTTTACGCAGATGAACTCCTTGAAAAATTTCTTGGAAACTTATCTAGAAACTCACAAACTAATCCAGTCTGTCTTGTCCCACTGATACAACTCAAGTAGTGTCCATCACACTAGCTAAGGTTCTAATCATTCCCCTGCAATAGATCTCCCACTCCAGGTACAAATGCTAACCACTGCAAGGATTTTCCCTTTTAAACTCAAGAGTTACTGCTCCTTTCTTACAACCCATCACTGTTCCCCATACTTGACCAACTATTCATATTCAAAATCCTTACGTTGTAACTGTCTTCGAGGATACTTCAAGTAGTAGCTGCTATGCTCATCGGTCTTAGGATGCTTTTGATCAAATCTCTTCGTACCTGATCTCTTCTCTTCCCCGAAATTTACCTGAACAGCTCGGGATACTGACTTTGCATATTTGACTCCAGCTCCCAGGTCGCTTCCTCGACCTTGCTTTTCCTCCACAATACCTTAACCAAAGGTATCGTCTTATTCCCGAGGACCTTGTCCTTTCTGTCAAGTATCTGGACTGACTGCTCTTCAAAGGAGAGATCTGCCTCAAGCTCCAGATCCTCATAGCTCAATATATGATTCACATTAGATACATACCTCCGAAGAGCTGAAACATGAAACATGTTATGCACGGCTGACAACGCCGGTGGGAAGGCCAACCTGTAAGCCACTTGACCAACCCTCTCTAGGATCTCAAATGGACCTACAAATATAGGGCTCAACTTACCCTTCTTCCCAAACCTTCTCACCCCTTTCCATGGCGAGACTCTAAGGAAGACATAGTCTCCCACTTGGAACTCTACGTTCCCGCGCTTGGGATCTGCATAACTTTTCTGCCTACTCTAAGATGCAAGCATCCGAGCTCTAATCTTCTCAATGGCCTCACTGGTCCTTTGAATTGCCTCAGGACCCAAGTATCTCCTTTCACCTGTCTCATCCCAATGAATGGGAGATCTGCACTTTCTACCATACAACATCTCATAAGGTGCAACTCCAATGGTAGACTGATAACTGCTGTTGTAGGAAAACTCTATCAAAGGTAGATACTTACTCCAAGATCCACCAAAGTCCACACATGCCCATAGCATGTCTTCGAATATCTGGATTGTCCTCTCAGATTGCCCATCTGTCTGAGGATGATAAGCTGTACTGAACTTTAATTATGTTCCCATGGCCTTCTGTAAACTCCCCCAGAACTTGGAAGTAAAAGTAAGGTCCTGATCTGACACGACCGACCTCTGCACCCCATGAAGGCGCACGATCTCTTTCACATAGAGATCTGCATACTGATCAACTATATATGTAGTCCTCACTTGCAAGAAGTTAGCTGACTTGGTGTATCGATCCACTATCACCCAAATAGAATCATGCTGACCAAAAGTATTGGGAAATCCCACCACAAAATCCATCGTGATGTCCTCCCATTTCCACTCTAGGATATCCAGAGGCTGCAATAACCCTACCAGCCTCTGCTGCTCATCCTTGACCTATTGACATGTCAAGTACTTAGCCATATATTCCACTACATCCCTCTTCATCCCCGGCCACCAATACAACGATCTCACATCCTGATACATCTTCGTGGTGCCTGGATGCAAAGAGTAAGGTGTAGTATGAGATTCATCCAAAATCTCCTACCTCATAGCAGTGTCTAACGAAACACATATCCGCCCTTTATATCTCAACAAGCCTAAATTAGACATAGAATAATCTCTGGATGCTCCAGCCAAAACATCCTCTCTGATCTTGATCAACTATGGATCACTCAACTGACCCTCCTTGATTCTCTCCAATAGTGTAGCGTAATATTGGCCAAGTGGCCCACCAGCAACTCTATACCAGCTCTGGTCATATCATCAGCTAACTCTCTGGCTATCAGCCTTGCACCATAAATCTGCCCCGGACCCTTCCGGCTTAAGGCATCAGCTACCATGTTGGCCTTTCCTGGATGATACAAAATCTTACAGTCATAATCTTTTACTAATTCTAGCCAACACCTTTGTCTCATGTTCAAGACTTTCTGAGTGAAGAAGTATTTCAGGCTCTTGTGGTCTACATAGATCTCACATTTCTCTCCATAAAGATAATGCCTCCATATCTTTAAAGCAAAGACCACATCCGCCAACTCTAAATCATGAGTGTGATATCTCTTTTCATACTCCTTCAACTGACGAGAGGCATAAGCAATTACCTTCTCTGACTGCATCAGAACACAGCCCAAACCTTGATGAGAAGCATCGCAGTAAATAACAAACTTCTCCTGATCTGTTGGAAGACTCAGAATCGGAGCTGTAATCAATATCTGCTTCAGTTCCTGGAAGCTGTTCTCACATTTGTCTGACCACACAAATTTCTGACTCTTGCGCGTCAGCTCAGTCAATGTAGTAGAAATCTTTGAGAACCCTTCAACGAAACACCTATAATAACCTGCCAATCCAAGGAAACTTCTAACCTCAGAAGCATTCTTTGGCCTTGGCCAATCTCTGACTGCCTCAATCTTCAATGGATCTACCTTAATCCCCTCTTTACTGACGATGTGCCCAAGAAAAGACACATGAGATAACCAGAATTCACATTTCTTGAACTTTGCAAACAATTTGTGTTCCCTCTATCTCTATAGAACCAACCTCAGATGCTGCTCATGCTCTGACTCAGTCTGAGAATATACCAGGATATCATCGATGAAGACAATCACAAACTGGTCCAGATAATCCTTGAACACTATGTTCATCAAATCCATAAAAGCAGCAGGGGCATTAGCCAATCCAAAAGTCATGACTAAGAACTCATAATGCCCATACCTAGTGCGAAAAGCAGTCTTCGGTATGTCTCCCTCCTTGACCCTCAACTGATGATAACCAGAACGAAGGTCGATCTTTGAGAATACCTTCTTACCTTGAAAATGATCGAACAGATCATCTATCCTTGGCAAAGGATACTTGTTCTTAATTGTTAACTTATTCAGTTCTCTATAATCAATACACATCCTAAGAGAACCATCATTCTTTTTCACAAACAGAACTGGCGCACCCCAAGGTGAGAAACTAGGTCTGATAAAATCCAAATCTAGCAACTCTTGCAACTATACCTTTAATTCTTTCAACTCAGCTGGGGCCATTTTGTAAGGTGCTCTAGACACTGACTCTGTCCCTCGTGCTAGTTCTATCACAAACTCTATCTCTGTGTGTGGTGGCAACCCTGGCAAATCTTCTGGAAATACATCCAGGAATTCACAAACAAGTCTGGTCTCTTCTGGTCTCGCTAGCACAACCTGAGTGGTATCAGCCACACTGGTTAAGAATCAAATGAAACCTCCTTGCAATAGATCCCTAGCCCTCAGAACAGAAATCATAGGTATGTGAGGTCCATGCACATTACCAACAAACACAAAATGATCTTCACCTTCAGGCTCAAAGGTGACCATCTTCCTTCTGCAATCAATGGTTGCCCCATACTTCACCAACCGATCCATACCCAACATCATGTCGTAGTCAGTCATAACTAACTCTATCAAATCCACTGATAACTCTCTGCCCTCCACTGTCACTGGCAACGATCTAACCCATCTCCTAGATACTGCTAATTCCCCAGTGGGTAACAAAGTTCCAAAGCCCACAACATAAAAATCACAGGGTCTACACAGTCTATCAATAATTCTACTAGCAACAAAGGAATGTATAGCACCAGAATCAATCAAAACACTATAAGGGGTTCCAGCACTAAGAAGCTGACCTGTAACTACTGAGGGAGAAGCCTCAGCTTTTGCTTGTGTCAATGCAAACACTCGAGCTGGGGCCGAGCTGTCCGCTTTCCTGGGTTCTTCTTTTCTTGCCTTAGGGCAGTCCTTCTTAAGATGACCCACTGTTCCACATGAGAAGCAGGCCCTTGCCCTACACTCTCCCAAATGACGCCTCTTGCATCTAGGGCATTCAGGATAAGACTTCCAGGCTTCATTACCATCTAGACGACCCATTGAGATACCACGGGGTCGCCTATCAGGACCTGGAGCTGGGAAGGTGTCAAGAACCTTCCTCTTCTGATCACTGGGCCCTACACCTCTACCAGAACCCATAAATGGAGGACCTGTCCTCCTGAACTCCTTTCTGGCTGCACTGTCTTGCTAGATCTTGTTCTCTGCACTCTCAGTGGTGAGTGCCTTCTCAACCACCTGTGCATAGGTAGTAACCCCAGCCACAGTTGTAATACTAACATCACGGGCTAATCTAGGCTGTAGCCCCTGGAGAAATCTCTCCCTCCTGGTCCCATCAGTGGGCAACATCTCCATGGAAAACTTTGCCAAAAGATCAAACTTCAAGGTATACTCAGTCACTGACAAACCTCCCTGAAGTAGCCTGATGAACTCCTCAGCCTTTACCGCCCTGATAGCATCATTATAATATTTCTCATTAAACAGAGTCTAAAACTCTTCCCAACTCAGGGCATTAACGTTTCTAGTCTGGGTACCTCCCACCAAATTCGAGCATCCTCCCAAAACATATAAGTGGCACAAGCGACCCTCTCATTACCAGTCACCCTCATGAAGTCCAGGATGGTGGTAATCATACTCATCCACTGCACTGCCTTCAAAAACTGGAGGTTGTTTCTTCCTGAACCTTTCATAGAGAGGCTCCCATTTATTACCAACCTCAGGCAGCTGCTTAGCTGCTGGCACCGGCGCAGGAGGTGCCTCTAATACACTGGCCACTGCAGGTGCTTGTTGTTGTCTCAGGAGGCGGAGTTCTTCTCCCTGCCTCAACACTGTAGCCTGCAGATCATTAAATAACTGCTACCAGTTTGCAGGAGCTGGCTGTGGAATCTGTCCCTGGTCATTCTCTTGACCCTGACTATTATTATTCTGGCCTTGATCACTCTGGCCAGCTAATGTATCTGTCTGCCTTGGATTCATTCTTAACAATAGTCAATACGACAAGTCAGGTAGTAATAACTAAACCTCTTGCCGCGTTACGGTCCAAGAACAAGCAGATAATTATCATTTTCCATAGTCATACAATTATATGAAAATAGATACATGATTATAGCATTTAGAACTTAGCATGTATCACATAATAATTCACAATCAACAATACTAATAAGTATGTTCCAACAATTTCAGTACTATTTAGCACACGGTTGCTGAAGATGCAATATTCAGGGCACATGTTTAACATGGTGTCTCATGTAAACAGGTAAAGCATTTATACTGTATTTAAGTAGTTATACATATAACTATATAAATAGTTACCAAACCATGAGTCGAGCTTGTCTTCAGAGGTGAGTGTACATGCCCAGCCAGTCTATAGGAACCCTAACCTTGGCACGCTCTGATACCAAGTTGTAACGCCTTGGTTACCCTAGGACAGTTACGGTGAACGTTAAATCGTGAATTTAACTCACTACCCGAGTTCTTTGGTTAAAAATGTGCTTCTAGGTGTTATTAACAGGGTAAGGTGGAAAACCAATAAAAAGGAAATGATATATTTTATTTAAAACATAAAACTGTTCATGGGCCCATCAAAACATTTACAAGTTATTTACAACTCAAAATGGTCATTATAGTTTGAAATTTACAACCCACTGACCTAAGCGGCAAAAAGAGGGTAAACCCCCTAGTTCCTCTAAGAACTCCTTGGTCGTGGTGGTCAAGCAGCCGTTTATGTACACAACACCACCTAAGCTCTCCACTCAAGGCTGGGTGAGCTTTTCTTTCCCTTTACCTACACCACATAGCATCCATGAGCCAAAGCCCAACAAGAAAACACTATAACGCATGAATATAATATCAACAATGATCATAATAATCATTCAGGACTTTTAGTCCAAATTAGAGAAGTGACAATTAGAAAAGTCACTAAAGTAGGTTCCGTTCCCATTAGCCATGTGACGATAGGGTCACCAGGGCTTTACAAATGAGTGATCCTTTCACTAGCTTATCAAGACAGGTGCTTGATGAACCAGTCACCAATATAACCTACCGCATGACCATAGAGTCACAACCATGGGATTCTGCTCCCTAGCCACGTGACAAGCAGTCACCTAGGCCTTCAGCCCTGACTCTGAGTAACTAGTCCTAGACTAGTCAAGCGCTTATAATTTTCATCAACCTTAGGGTCGGTCCAGTATTAATGCTCCCAGAGTCATTCATTGCTGATATCGATTAGATCTAATCTTTTATCGGCTCTGCGATCTCAACGCTTATGTCGTTCCTGACTCTTAGGTCAGTAATACGCGACCAATGACGATTCTGAATAGTCAGTACCATACACAAGTAAACAACATCTGCTAGCATTTAATATGCAATCCATGTCCACATTTAAACACTCAACATGCCTCAACAATAGCCATGCATGTCATATATATAAGGTGCAATTTTCTTACCTCTAGTTCGAGCGAGAAATAGAACAAGAACGACCCCTGAGAATGATTGACCTTTTGATTCCTTAGCAGTTACCTAATCATAACCAATTATAACCTCCATTAATGAAAATCAACAATGAAAGGGTCTTGAACTAACCCCACTCTCGGGACCCCGCAATGTACCCACACGGTGAGTAGATTCGATCCCGGGCCTTAAGTATTGAAACCCCGAGCCAAAATCCCTTAAAAACACTCAAAACGGGATTCTGAAGTAACAGAGTAGCACCTCAGCGCTCATCTCAGAACCAAAACACCCAAAACTAAACCCTGGGTAGCGCTGTAGCGCCCCCTTGTGGGCGCTGTAGCGCTACACCCAGCCAGATTTTCCCCTGAACTTTCCTCCTTCGACTCCTTCATTCCCAACCTGATTCCAATGCTTCCAAACATCAAATTAAGTGCCAAATGAACCCAAAAACCATCCCCACATGTCCTAGGAATCACAACCCCATGAACCCTAGCCAAAAACTCCAATCAAAACTATTCAACCAACCTAGAAATCTCAACTGAAAACCAAGACAAAAACAGAGCAAACCAGGAATTTAATGGCTAGAATCTTAGCTTAAGCTCAGGTTATGATGCTCTTCAATGGTGGAACACACTCCCAAGCCCTCAAGACTTATTTCTTAAGCTCGATTCCTCAACTTAAGCTAAAAAATCCAAAGAGAAAATGAAGAGAAATGGTGCACGACAGCTAATTTTGATACTCTATTTTTCCCCTTCCTTCTACAGCCTTCAATGGCTTAATACTATCCTAGGGGTGAAAAGACCAAAATACCCCTAGCTCAAATAAAGATTTCTAAAGGCTCCCAAGGGCAAAATCGACATTTCTCACCTATTTCATTAATCATAATTAACACCCTCCTATTCCCGCTATTCTCGATATTCTTAATTACCAATAATTCATATCCCGTTACCCTTTAATTCCCGGCAACGCTCTAATAATTAAAATCACCCAGAGACTCGCCCCGAGCCCCGAACTTAATCCCGTTATGGCTAAACTACTAATTTTCACTTAAGATCGTCTCATGCCGAATGGCTTGAACAAATCCACATTATAATGAGGACTCAACAATAGGTCACCGACATGCATACAGAAATAAAATTACGCCCCCAGCGGGCCAAATTACCAAAACACCTCTGTAATAAAATGTGGACCCACATACATGCATTTAACATCATATTATAATATAATTCACATAAACATGAATATAATCATTTAATGGCATAGTAAAGCAATTATGACCCTCTCGACCTACTAATCCAGTCATTAAACCGCATTAGGGATTTCGGGGCATTACATGAGCCCTTAAATTAGTGTTCTCGCAACTCAAAACCTCATTTGGCCACTTTGCCCAATTTGAGCCGTGACTCGCCCCTAAAATTGCTGCGACACGCCTCTAGGAAAAGATCTCAAAGCCACAAAGGCACAAAGCACGTGCCGCGACGCAGCCTACCCGACGTCGCAGCAGCAAGAAAAGCACCTTTGAGTTCATGCGGGCCACGATGCCACAAGTAAAGTGCCACGACACGACCCCACGAACCTAGAATTCTAGTGTTTTCCAGATTTCTAAACTCCCCAAAATCGTCCCAACACATGATCTTAATACAATTCGACCAAAGAAATGGTCTCTGCAGCTCACAAATAATAAAACCCAACCCTTAAACTTAACAAAACATCAACCAAACTCAAATTCACAGGAACCAAAAACTCAGAATTTAAGACCCTAAATTAGTTGTGATAAAACTATTTCCCAGCTGAAAGTTATGCTTAAAAAATTCTAGACTTCTCCAGAATCACTATGATTCTTACCCCGCTTGAAGTCGAGCTCTAGAACTCAAGATGTCTTTAAAAATCAATGAGGATTTTAGAGAGAGAAAGAGAGAGAACGAGAGAGAGAGAGAGAGAGCGAGAGTTTGCTTGAGTTTTCTGAGTTAATGAACTTACTCTAACTCGTATATTCTAATGGTCCCAAATGACCAAAATACTGCTTAATCCATTCCTCTCTCAACACCACATAAAGGCAAAAATGTCATGTTTACTCTCTAATCTCGCTCTATTCTAAAAATCCCCCTGATAATTCCACTAAACTCCAAATCCCACTATTTTTCGCAAAATATGACACATACTAATAAGTCGCGGTGACTCACCAGATCACCCAGAATACCCCCTTTGCTCACCTCGATCCGGGTATTAATCTCCGTTGTGACTAAACCGCAATCTTGCTAAAAATGGTCGTCTCCTACCGAATATCTCAAATATACCCAAATAACAGCGTGGACTCAAGCATATATCACATACAATCACAGGCATATCCTCAGCGGGCTAGAATTACAACGATGCCCTTTTTACCAGAAACAGGCTTATAAACACATTTAATACTCTTAAACACGCAAAATCAATCATATAATAATACAACCCATGAAATTCACATAATCACATAATTAATCAATTAAAATCACATAATAGTTCAATAATACCTTTCTGGCCCCATAATCAAGGCAATAAGCCTTATTAGGAATTTTGGGACGTTACAACTTTCCCCTCCTTACAAAAATTTCGCCTTTGAAATTTATTTGAATAGTTTCGAATACCGATCCCGTATATCTACCTCTAGTTTTCAGGTTGCTTACTCAACCTTACTGTGTTTCCCATAGAATAAATCTTTCTATAGTCTCAGACCCTCTCCATGATCTTAAAAGGTTTGACAAACCTAGGGCTCAACTTGCCCTAATTCCAAATTGCTTCCTTCCCTCAAAGGTGAAACTTGAAAGAAGGCATAGTTCCCAACTTGGATCCTTATATCCCTATGCTAAAGACCAGCGTAGCTCTTTTATCTACTTTGAATAGCAAGCATCCGAGCTCTAATCTTCTCACCGAACTTACTGGTCTACTTAACCATTTCGGGACCCAGATATTTTCTCTCACCCACTTTAGAGGGGTGAGTCTAAATTTCTTACCATACACATTCCATATAGAACTAATCCAACCATCCAATGATATATACCCTAATTCAAGGACCATTCAATGTACAATACAAATGCCCAAAGCATGTTTGTCAATATGTGAATCATTCCCTCAGATCATCCATCTGTCTGAGGATGCTAACTGGCATTAAACTTTTATCAGGTATCTATAACCTTCTAAAGGTGGAGTCTCTGATCTGACATAATAGACTTTGGATTCCCACAAAGTCGCACAATCTCTTTCACTTACAATTCTACATATTAATCCACTGTAAAGTTTGGCCTCACTGATAAAAGATGAGCTAACTTAATACATTAATTCACAATCATTAAGGCAGAATCATATTGACCCACTATCCTGGGGAGTCCAACTATGGGGTGCATATCAATGTCCTCCCATTTCCACTCAGCAACACCCAGAGGATATAATAGCCCTACTAGTCTTTATTACTCAGTTCTCCTCTTCTGACATACTAGGTACTTAGCCACATAGTCAATCATATCTATCTTCATTTTAGGCCACCAATACAAAGCTTTTACATCCTGATACATCCTCAAAGTGCCTGGAAACAGTGAATAAAGTGTAATATAGAATTCATCCAGAATTTCTCATCCATAAACACATCCATCAAAACCTAGATCCGACCCTTGTACCTTAATATATTTGTCTCTGTAACTGTACGATCCTTAGCCACTCTAGCTAGGATGTCCTTTCTATGTCTCATCAACTGAGGATCACTTGTCCGACCTTCCTTTACTTTCTCCATAAGAGTAGACAATAAGGTAAAGCTGGTTAACTGGCCCACTGCCGACTGGATTCCCATTCTAATCATATTCTCTGTCAACTTTCTAGATATCAATCCAAAATTGAATAACTGTTCCGGATCCCTCCGGCTTAAAACATCTACAACTACATTGGCTTTCCCTGGATGACAGAGAATTCAAAGTCATAATCCTTTACCAACTCTAATCAAAATTTCTGTCTCACATTCAAACCCTTCTGAGTAACAAGATACTTCGAATTCTTATAAGTAGTGTATCTTACACTTCTTAGTATCACCACATCTTCAGTGCAAATACCATTGCCACTAATTATCAAACCATGTGTACGGTACTTTCGTTTCTGTCTTGTCAACTGTTGTGACGCATGGGCAATCACTGTTTTAGCTCTCATAAGGATACAACCAAATCCTTGGATTAGTGCATCATAATACACCCCAAACGACTTTTGTTATGATGGAAGACTCTTCATTAGAGTAGCAGTCAAACATTACTTCAACCCCTGGAAGCTATTCTCATATCTGTCTAACCATACATACCTCAAATTATTACATGTCCACTTTGTTAATGGTGTAGCAATCCTTGAGGATTCTTCTATAAAACACTGCTAATATCCCCTCCCTAAAAGGAAACTTATAATCCACACAAGAATTACCGAGCTTAGCACATTTATAAATTCCTCAACTCTGGTTGATCCACCTTAACCCCATTCTCGCAAACAATGTGACTAAAGAATGTCACCTGAAGTAACCAGAACATGTGCTTCTTGGATTTGACATACCATCTGTGTTCCCTCTATTTGTGTACAGTCTACTGGAGATGTAAAAATAGCTTTTCTGAATAGCTACCTTGACGGAACCATTTACATGTATCAACCAGAAGGGTTCGAGTTAAAAGGTCAAGAGCAAAAGGTTTGCAAGCTTCTTAGATCCATTTATGGACTCAAACAAGATTCTAGATCTTGGAATCTTAGATTTGATGACACAATTAAAATGTTTGGTTTTGAACAAAACGTTGACGAACCTTGTGTCTATAAACAAATCAGAGATGGTGTAGTAGTATTCCTCGTTCTTTATGTTGATGATATTTATTGATTGGAAATGACGTAACATCATTATCAAAAGTAAAGAACTGGTTAGCTGAACAATTCCAAATGAAAGATTTGGGAGAAGCCAAGTATGTTCTGGGCATTAAGATTCTTAGAGATAGACAGAACAAAACTTTGGCATTGTCTCAAGCAACTTATATTGATAAGATGCTAGAACGCTTTAATATGCAAAACTCCAAAAAGGGTGATATGCCAACCCGTTCTGGAGTATTCCTTTCCAAAGAGCAGTGTCCCAAAACACCTCAGGAAGAGGAAGACATGAGACAATATCCCTATGCCTCAGCAGTAGGCAGTCTAATGTACGCCATGTTGTGTACAAGACCTGACATTTGTTATGCAGTAGGGATAGTCAGCCGTTATCAATCGAATCCTGAATTGAGTCATTGGACTGCAGTAAATAATATTCTCAAGTATCTTAGAAATACTAGAGATTATATGCTTGTATATTCAGGTGGAGACCTGAACCCCACTGGTTACACTGATTCTGATTCTCAATCAGACAGAGACAGTCGGAAATCGACTTCTGGATCAGTGTTTACTCTTGGAGGAGGAGCGATAGTCTGGCGAAGTATGAAACAAACCAGCATTGCAGACTCCACCATGGAAGCTGAGTATATAGCGGCTTGTGAAGCAGTTAAGGAGGCTGTGTGGCTCAAAAAGTTCTATTCCGATCTGGAAGTTGTACTAGATGTGGATAAGCCACTAGCCCTATACTGTGACAATAGTGGGGCAGTAGCTAACTCAAAGGAACCACAGAGTCACAAGAGGGGAAAGCACATCGAGAGGAAGTATCACTTGCTAAGAGAGATAGTTCATCGAGGAGATGTCGCAGTTATGAAGATAGCTTCAGAGCATAATCTTGCAGATCCTTTCACAAAGACTTTATCCATAAAATCTTTTAAGGAGCATGTAAGAAACATGGGAATGAGAGAGATGCATCATTTGCTTTAGGGCAAGTGGGAGATTGTTGGAAATGTGCCCTGAAAGCATATGTAGTAGACATTATTGTTTTAATGAAATAAATAAATAAATTGAATTTGTTATGCATATATTTTATGGACTATATTATTCTGTGATAATATTAAGTAAATATAAGGAAAATTCCTAAGTTCATATATGTGATCTCAAACACGTATTGGTACAGGAGGATTGTGTTTGAGATAAATGAACTTGAATAGTTCGCAGTAAAATGAAATTATGGAATCTTTAGATTAATTACTGCAAGTACAGTCCACTAGTATTATGAATACATGTGATCTAGATCCGGATCACTAGTGTGGTAAGACACTTTAGTGGAGGTGCTTTATATATTAGAGAATATATAGAACTGGACAAGACATGTTTATTAATACTTAGTTAAATACCGTTTCGAAGTATTAATTAAATATATCAACTGATGATCATATACAAATAGATCTTAATCCGGAAGATACTATGAACTCCTGTTTATGTTATATGAGTTCTTTGATTCACTTGTTAGGGTCTGTCAGAATGATCAGGCTAGAAACTTTTGTTTTGGGAACTCATTAATATAGATGGCTGGGGACATAGTATACAAATATGGAATCTATGCCTTCTCGCAAGAGATTGAATGATGGTTCTCTTAAGGGTTGACTTTTGGGACTGAAAGGTTATTGAGGTCAAATTCATAATTTAGTTATGAATTAACCTTCACTAGTAGAGTCAATGGTACTTAAGGAAACAAGAGATAATTAAAAGGGTAAAACGGTAATTTATTTCCCGATTAATTATGAACCATTTTTAGAGGGTCAAGTTGTATGCAATGATTATATCAATGGACACTTTATGATTATAAAGTACTCAGTAAATGAAATGTCTATAATTACAAGAGTGCAGTCTCATATTTATAGTGGAATAATCATGAGATTAATAAATTAAGATTATTTAATTAAAGAGTTTAATTAATAATCTCAAATCTATTGGAGCTTGGAATTATAGGTCCATAGGTCCCCATAGCGGCTCTATCAACACTGTTCAAGGTAAGAATTGATATGAAGGGAAAATATTTTAAAGACATATTTAAGAAGAAACTTGTTCTTCAGGCCAAATATGCAATTATATGATAATAGTGATTAATTAATTAATTACAAATTAGTTGTAGTTAAAAAAATTAATTAATATTTAATTATTGTATAATTTTCGAAATTATATTAAATAATTAAATTAATTTCGAAATTATAATAAATTAAATATTTATTTTAAAAATTTTTGGATTTAATTAATTGGTAGAATTAATTAAATATCTTTATTTGAGTGGGAGATAATAATCTGATAAGTTCAAATTGGATTTGAATTTGAAAGATTAATATTTATTCAAATAATTAATTATATTTGATAATTAATTAAAAAGATAATTAATTTGAATTAGTTATCAGGTTGTTAGATCTTATCTGACAAAGTAATTTGAATAAATAATTAAATAAATTTGAAAACCAATATCCCTAAAAATTAGGAAGCTACACGTCCACACACAGTCCATGGATTGTGTGTGGCGTGTAGGGCATTTTCAGGGATGAGATTTTCATTTTTATTTATTTAATTAATTAATTAATAGATAATTCAAAATTTTGTTTTTGGATTTTTTCATTAATAGAATAATTAATTAATTAAAAAGTAAATTGTAAAATGGTTACAGATTTTTTTTTTAATTTGAATATTTTCTTTTAAGTATGACTAATCAGAAAAATATTCAGATAAGATGTGTAAGACAACTCTGAACATTCACTCTGTGAAAAATATAATGATAGTTTTCTCTTCCTAAAAATAAAGAACCAATTCTCAAGCTTATTCTCTTGATCTCATGTGTTGAGTACATCAAGTAGAATCACAAATAAACTATCCTTCATTCTCTAAGTGCCCACACATTTCTTGAGGTGTAGAGAACGCGTTGGAAGATCTCGGTGTGAGTACGTGGGAGCGGCTTGGATAGGAAGATCGTTCTAAATACAAAAAGATAGCAATGATACTTGATAGGCTTCAAGAGGTATGAATTCTATCCTTATCTTGTTTATGATTAATGTATGTATATTAATGGATCTGCATATTTAAAGGTAGTTTAAATATGTTACAAATTTTTTGTTGTACACTGGGCCAACCACACCACCATTCCGCTGCGTATTAGGAAACTCGTTCCTAACATATTTAGTACACATCGTCAATGTATTAACTTCTTTCTTTATCAACCTACACCGGTGTATCCCCTAGTGAGAAGCTAGATCTGGTAAACCCCAAATTGGTTGTTCTTATAATTATACTTCCAATTATGTCCATTATGCTAGAGCCATTCTCTGATACCTCGAATACCAGTTCTATCCCTATGTCAGTCTCATGACAAACTCAATCCCCTGACATGATAACAATCCCTATTACTCCTTAGAAAACCCATCTGAAACTTCACTGGCTAATCCAGTCTATACTCAGAGTCATGTCAAAGTCTTTTATAACCAACTCTTATTAATTCTATCGATGAATCTTTACCCATAATAATCTGACCCATCTCTTAAGAATTTACCAGTTCTCCAGTAGGTGATAGGGTGCCAATCTCTAATCACACCATAGTCACATAATCAATACAATATATCTAGGCCTCTGCTAGATGCAAAGAAGTATATGGCACCAGAACCAATCAGCATAATATAAGAATCAGAACTAGAGAGGGACTAGCCTGAGCCTATGACTGCGTCATAGCAAACACTCGAGTTGGAGTCAAGCTGTCCGCTGCCTTTGGTTTTTTTCTTCCTCAGCCTTGGGAAATCCTTCCTAAGGTTCCCAACCATCCCACATAAAAAACATGCCCTCGCTCGGCATTCTCCCAAATGGTGCCTCCTGCACCGAGCGCATTTCGGGTATATTTTCCAATCCTCGCCCTCACCCTGATGGCCTATCTGAGCATCTCATAACCTCTTTTCTAGTCCAGGGGTACTGAATATGTCTAGTACCTTTTTTTGTAGATCACTGGGGCCTCCGCCCCTGTCTGACCCAATAAACAGAGGTATCACCATGTGAGCTCTGTGCCCTTTGACGCTTTCCCTCCATATCTTGTTTCCTGTGCCTTCAACAACAAGGGACTTTCCATGTGCATAGGTAGAGATCTCATGTACTGGGTGGCCCTGACACTCTGACCTATCCCAAATTCAATCCTCAAATATTCCTTTTGAGCCATGTTCATTGGGACCATATCAAAGGCAAATTTGGCCAACCCATCAAATTTATTAACATAATCTGTCACATCATATTACCATGAACAAGATTCTTAAATTCATTCATCTTCACAGTCCTAACTCGTTATTGTAGTACCTCTCATTAAACAACTGCCTGAATTCTTCCCAGCTCATTGAAGCTGTATTTCGCGTCTCGGGTACCACTTCCCACCAAGTCCGGCTATCCTTCCGTAACACATACGTAGCATAAATCACTCTATCATTGCCTACCATCCCCATAAATTTGAGGAAGGAACTGATCATTCCCATCCATTGTTTAGCTCTGAATGGGTCTAGGCCTCCCTCAAAAAATGGAGGGTAATGTTTTTGAACTCATATAGAAATTCCCACTTGTTCTCAACCATAGGTTGAGCCAAAACTGGTGCCACTCTTGGCATAGCAAAGGAAGAAGTGTTCTCTGGCAGAACCTGGTGTCTCAACCACCTGATCTCTTCCTCTTGCCTTTGAAATCTTGCTTTCATATCTGTAAACACCTGCTGTCAATTCTGAGGGTTAGGTAGAGGGCTCTGGCCCTGGTTATCATTTTTGGCCTCAATATAAACACCGCCAGGTCCCATTGACTACCTTGTGTACATAACCTCTGAGTTCATCTGCAGTCAATGACTTGACCTATAATGCATGATGATCACATCCAGAAGCCGTCCCATGGTCAAAATCGAACAACACAACATTCACATACATCAATAGTACTAAAATACATGCCCATATAATTCATGCATCAATTAATAAGCCCTGCTCTTAACAATATAAATATCATGCCCTCTACTCTAGCATGTGGGTAAAATATTTATTTATTAACTAATTAGACAAGAACATAATCATATCAATAATTATCAAACCCTAAGTTGAGCTTAACTTTAGCGGCAAGTGTACATGCCTAGCTAGTCTTCAGGAACACGTAAACCTAGACCGCTCTGATACCAAGTTGTAATGCCCTACTAATCCAGGACCGTTACGATATGTGTTTAAAATAGTGTTTAACTCGCTAAACGAGTCATTTAGACATAGACAGTGAAATTAAACTAACTCAAAAGTTAGGTAATAAATTTTTTTGGCTAAAAGATTATTACTTTTCATTAAAAGAGCTTAACATAAACGTGGGATCCCAAAGAACAGTTTATAAACATACAAAAGACGAACACATAACAAAATAGCCATCCTAGATGGCAAAATAGGGTTCAACCCCTAGTTCCTTCCATGTAATCCCGACCGTGGCGGTCGAGTAGGATGCATATGTACACATCGCCCTTCAAACTCTCCAGCTCATGGCTAGTCCAGCTTATCCTTGCCCTTACATGTACCATAGAGCATCCGTGAGCCAAGGCTCAACAAGAAAACCTCACAAGGTATAACAATATACTCTAATAATTAAAAGCAATAAACGCATGCCTCACAGATATTGGATACATTCATTCCCATCATATAAACTGTAAACAAATTCCATAGTTTAAACAGAGAGTATTCATCTCAATCATATAACCTATTCATGCTGAGTAATGGGGACCGCACCCTCATATTGTACAAGTTCTCAGTTACATGCTCCAGGAGACAATCCTGCCGAACAACCCAGTCGAGTGAGTGCATACTCAAGCGCACAAATCTCGGCTCTAGACGGGCAAGTGGGACCACACCCTTAGATTATGCTTGCCTTTTTTCCTACGTTCCACATGCCTTGCAGAGTGGCCCAACTAAGACACATGCGTACTCAGGCATCCTGCTCGCGGTTCTTGCTGGGGGAGTAGGGACTGGACCCTTATCCAAGACTCGTCTTTACGTCCTGCGTACCACACACATTATCGAGCGCCCCAACTCTCAATGCGATAGCCAACGACCCCTCGTTCAACATGATTGCCTAAAATCTGTTTATATCATATATTCACAAATGGATCAAAGCTTATAAGCATACCAATCAAGTGCTTTATTTGGATATACAAGTTTTTTTACCTCTAGTCCTTAACGAGACACGTATCTCGACCCATTTCTTGTTGAGCCAATTGGTAACCCTAGTCACAACCGTAGCTGAATAAACATCAATAATGAGCGAATAAAGGCTTCCGGATCGAGTCCTAGCCTCTAAGACCTCGAATTCTACTAAGCTGAGTAGTAGAGTCCTTCCCGAGCCCTTATGTCTGAGTTTATGTAACTCAAAACCTCATTTGGAAACTTTTCCCAATTTGAGCCATGACCCACAGCTAAAAGAGACGCGGTGTGCCTCTAGGCAGAGAGCCCCAAGGCACAAAGGAATAAGGCATGCATCGTAGTGCAACCTACCCGACACTGCAGTGCCAACACGGTTCAGAAGAATCCCAACGTTTTCCAGATTTCTAAACTCCCCAAAATCAACCCAAAACACGATTTTAATACAATTCGACCACATAAATGGTCTCAGCAGCTCACAAACTTCAAAACCCAGCCCTCAAACTTAACAAAACATCAACCAAACTCAAAATTAAAAGAAAACTCTAAAAATTCAAGAACCAAAAACTCAGAATTTAAAACCTTAAATTACCTCTGATAAAATTGTTTCCCAGCTAAAATTTATGTTGAAAAACTTCTAGACTTCTCCAGAATCACTATGATTCTCACCTTGCTTGAATTCGAGCTCTAGAACTCAAGTTGTCTTCAAAAATCAATGACGAGTTTAGAGAGAGAATGAGAGAGAATGAGAGAAAGAGAGAGTGTTTGCTTGAGTTTTATGAGTTGATGAACCAGGGTTGGTAAGTGTTTTAACCTTTGCCTTGGGTTAGTCGTTCAATGTTGGTCTTTCCCTAATTAGACATTCTTCTATTGATAGGTTCCTTCCGTCGCACTCCATTCATCATAGCCTATGTCGATAGGCTTCAAAAATATAGAGTCTTCCTTGTCACAGAGGCTCATCTGCACCAGTTTGGCCTCCTCAAAGAGAACAAACATTGGCTCCATGGACCTCTCCTCCTATCGAAACACGAAGAAGTCTTGGCATGAGCTACCCTCTATATAGGGTACGTGGACAAACTGAAACTTGCCCAGTTCACCTGACGGATGTAGAAAGAACAAGTCAAAAAATTTCTCACCATCCGAGCCGCTGCAGAGGCTCAAAAGAACTAGGAGTTTGAGGAAGAGCTCCAAGCGGGGGTTGAGTCCTCGTCCTTTGATATGGTAAAACTTCCATTGTCTTGTACCATGCTAAGCATGTAGGGGAAGGGGTAAGTCTTGAACATGTGTGCATCTCACCCTCGCTCCTCTAGAGTGGACAGCCTTGGGGTGTCATTAAATCTCCTTCACAGTCCATGCACGCAAGGTGCTTATGTCAATACAAAACGAATACCACCTAAGAGATGCTCAAGCTAATCAGAGAATTTTTCCGCTCAACCCTTCACCTGGAGGAGCCATATTGTGGTGGGTCTCCAAGCAGCTTGCGTTCTTCGTATCTAGATTCATCATGCATTTTACTCTTTCGTTCTTTCTCTTTATTTTTTTTCCTTTTTATCCTCATGTCGAGGACTAACACCTTTGTTACTTTCCTTTGCAGATCACATGGGGTTGGCCGACTTTATCCAGACCAAATGCCAAAGGGTTGAGGAGCCCTCTAAAATCCAACCCTATGTTCCACCTGCCCCACACGATGCTCCAGCGGATGCTCCTATGGAGGAGGTCATTGACCTCTGTGGTTGATTTTTGGCCCTCATCGAGGGGACCTCAGGCACGAGAAAAGAGGCGCCGTCAGTAGCCCTCCTAACCGGGTGCCTCAATTAGTGATCTTTCTCGAGCACTAGGAAGGGGAAGAGCTCGAGAGGCATAGACAGATCATGGAATACTTCAACGCCTCTCTAGAAGATGGGATGAAGACTTCAAGATCTTGATCGAATACCTTCGCCAAGATAGGCCTCAGAGTGGGACCCCAGTGCCACCCCCCGACTGTGTGTATTTAGAGTCTTTCATCGTCGAGGGACTTGGAAGTAGAACAGCTCCGCTAGCGGTAGATATTTTGTAGGGATTGAATGGGAACCTTTGCGAGATGCCATCTGGAAGTTATGCTTGCGTAGGAAGGGATAAGGAGATATCCCTCCTTGCAGCCTGTCGCTACGCCTTGGCACAGGTAAGCCTTGGACCATAATTTAAATTTATAGCCAAGTGCTTTCATCTTCGCGTGCTAATTTTGTCTTCTTTTTTTTTTTATTATGTAGACAGATGCCTTGTGCCAGCGGCTTGGGGATGTCATAACCATGCAATCCTTCGAGCTGAAGGAACTCAAGGATGCAATAATCCCCCTCGAGGAGCACTCCAAGCTCCAGAAGGCTATAGAGGATGAGAAGGCTCATGCCTCCGCACTGGAGACTCATCTAGCGACAGAGCAATCCAAGCTGTAGGCACTTGAAGGTATTTCGACGAAGCTGGTGGAAGATGCCATGAGGCGTTCCAAGGCCGAGGAGGAGGCTACCCAAAATGCCTGCGAGGAGGCCGCCAAAGCTTGAGAGGAAACCTTGCAGGCGACTTTGAGGGCTCAGGCAGCTAAGGCAGAAGCGAAGGACTCGAAGCGCCAAGCCCATGAGCTGAGGGATCAGGTTGTTGCTCTTAACACAAAGGCTGACCAAATGATGGAGGACACCCTCTATGTTGCATAGCAAAGAAACAAAGAAACAAAGAAATGGACTTGGCCTTCACCAATGAGCCCAACATAAGGATGCTCTTCGAGGAACGTTTTTGAGTGAACGCTGCCAAGGTGGCTCAAGCTTGAGCGATCGTGAAATTGGGTCGGGCCCTTGAGACTGATCCTATGATCGAGATCGCAATGGAGGTTGTGTTCCACTGCTCTTTTAGGGGTACAAACAAGTTAATACTCAAGCCCCCGAGTGCAATTGTAAATGATTTTATTTTTCTGGATGTCCTTTTCCTACACTATTTTTCTTCCTTCATTGCTTTATCACTCGAGACATTTTTAACATTTAGTAATTGTGCAATTTGGCCTTAAATGTACTAAGGTTTTGATTTGAACTCAGCACAGTTTGATTTCACGAGAATTTTAGACCTTATCTTGTCCACCACGTGTGGGCCTTAGTCTTTGAGACTTTTGTCTTAATTTTCCTAGTCAGTTCGTCTAGGGACTTGTGCTCGAGTCCTGAAGACTCGAGTCTTGTTTATTGACCTAGTATTTCGATGCTTTTAAGTACTTAGTGTTGCTTTATGGACTCGCAGTCCTCAAAAGTAACTTTAGTGTGCTATTAAGTTAGGGCACTCGACGTGTCCTTATGTCCTCGAGTCCAAACAATTTAGGTCTTAGGAGGTCAAATTTAGTTAGGGTTCGAAGACGAAGTGTTACTCCATAGGCGCAGAGTCCTCGGGAGATTGCACTAGGTCATTTTTGTTTGTCACAATTATTTCTTTGCCACCCCAAGCACAGAGTTCTTGAGTTTCTGGAATTGAAAATTCATTGCCAGTCCTCAGACTCTAAATCCTCAAGACGTGGGTTAAGCTCTCCACCCTTTTAGGCTAGGCCATGTGAACCAAGTTTTTGGAAACTTGAGGCTTGCGCCCGAGTATGGGAGACTTAAGGCTTGAGAACTAGTTATTGATCCTCGGGCACATGGTCCTTGGGAGATAACACAAGTTCAAGTGAGGTTCACGCCCAAGTACAAGTGACTCGGGGCATCGATTACTCTTGAAGAGCCGAGAGTTGGTTATTACTCCTCGAGCGCATAGTCCTCGTGAGATAACACAAGTTCCCGCCCATAGGTTATCTTATTCATGGAAGGATTGACACTAGGCTTGCTCTGCTAATGATAAGCTTAGCTTCCTAGGTTACTTTCAATGTTACTCTTGGGGCACGTGGTCCTTGAGAGGTTACATTGAACAAAGTTGCCCCTGAGTACAGATGACTTAGGGGTTATCCCAAGTATAAATGACTCCGGGGTTCATTTGCCAAATGGAAGTCGAGAACTTGCAGTTGGTTCTGTAGATATAACTCAAGTTCTACGCCCATAGGTTACAAGGTCTTTTAGTCTCCTTACGTAAAATTTGACACTAGGCTTGCTCCGCTCATGAAAAGCTTAGCTTCCTAGGTCACGATCCATGAGTGGCTATCCTACGAGGAGGCCTAGCTATGCCCCCCAAGTGATCAGAGACTAGTATACGTTCACTTGTCTAGGCCAACGAGTGGGTACACCTCGAAAAGTGAAAGTACTGAATTAAAATTTAAGATACAAGCAGTTTCTCTGAATTTTATCTATCGCATTTTGCACACACGATTTCCATTAATTGTGCCGGAGGCTGTAACATTACTACATAACTTAGAAGATACATTGCTAATATTACTGATAATACTGGCGGAGATGCTTGACATTCCAGACATGGGGCACTGGTTCCCCGTTAAGTTGAGCCAATTTGTACATCCCTGGACACACGCTGCTATCGACTTGGTATGGCCCTTCCCAGTTAGGGCCCAATACTCCAGCATCAGGTTCTCGGGTGGCTAAAAAAACTCTTCGTAACACCAAATCTCTGATGCCAAATTTCCTATTCTTAACTTTAGAGTTGAAATATCTGGCCACTTTTTGTTCGTAGGACGCTACACGTGGCTGTGAAGCTTCTCGGAGCTCTTCCATAAGGTCCAGAGATTCTCAAAGTAAAGCATGATTTGTGGTTGAATCGTATGTGTCTCGTCAGTGTGTGGAGATTGCGCCTTAACTATGAGCATGGCTTAATACACCCGTAGGCCATGGAGAAGGGAGAATGCCCAGTAGTGGTCCTAGCAGTGGTGCGGTAGCTTCACAATGCTTTAGGCAGCTCCTCGGGCCAGGTGCCTTTTGCTTGTTCCAGCCTTTTCTTCAAAGTGGCCTTAAGCGTCTTGTTGACCACTTCCACTTGTCCATTTTCCTAGAAGTGAGCCATAGAGGAGAAAGTCTTCATAACACCATGCCTTTCACAAAAATCGGTTAACAATTCATTGTCTAATTATAGGCCATTGTCGGAGACAATTTTCCTCGAGAACCCGTAGCGATAAACTATGTTCTTGATGATAAAGTCCAGCACCTTCTTGAGTGACAGATTCGACCACGACCTAGTTCGTGAAGTAGTCAACTACCATAATAGCGTACTTTACTCCTTTTCTCGTGGGCAAGGACTCGATCAGGTCAATGCCGCAGACAACGAAGGGCCAGGGACTTTTCATCTGTGTGAGCTCAATTGGAGGAGCTCCCGAAATGTTGGTGAAGTGTTGGCACTGGTCATACTTCTTAACATAGTCCATCGCATCACCATTCATTGTAGGCCAAAAGTATCCCTATCTTAGGATTTTCTTGGCGAGGCTCTATGTAATGCCCCAAACTTCCTAATAAGGTTTAGGACCTTGATTAGGAGGCTGGGAGTGCCATAAATGATTTATTATGATATTCAATGATTATATGCATGTGTATGTGAATTATATTATTATATGATGGTGAATGCATGCATATGGGCTCATATTTATAATGCAAGGGCATTTTGGTAATTTGGCCACAGTGGCCGTAAATGTATATTTTGGGTGCATGGTTGAGATTAATTAATATAACCACATTATAGGGTGGATTGGTTCAAGCTTTTCGACATGAGACGATCATGAGATGTAAGTGTTCGGTCTAGTCATAACGGGTTTAAGTTCGGGGCTCGGGGTGAGTCTCGGGGTGAATTTATTGATTAGAGCATTACCGGGAATTAAGGGGTAATGGGATGTGATTTATTGGTAATCGAAAATATGGAGATTAGTGGGAATTGGGAAGCGTTAATTATGATTAACGAGATAGGTGGAAAGTACCAATTTTACGCTTGAAATGGTTTAGAGGCTTTTATTGGCTTAAGGGCATTTTGATCATTTTGGGTTTTGTATATATATGATTTAAAGGCTGCTGGCTGTGGAAAGTGGTAGATTAAAACAGAGATAAAATAGAGCCTATCCTCTCTTTCTCCCTTCCTTCCCGTACAAGTTCTCCTTCACCCTCTATTTTAGGTTTTGAGAGCCTATCTTGAGGAAGCAAGCTAGGGAGTCAAGCTTGGGGAGGTTTAGCTTGAGTCCAGCCATTAAAGTGGATTCAATCGTGTTTGAGGTAAGCTTCAACCATTAGTTTCTGGTTCATACTCTGTTTTGAGTTTTAGTTTTTGACTTGTGAATCACTTTTCGAAAGTTTGAATTAATGGAGGTTTGGATGATGTTTCTTTTGGGTCTTGATGAAGGGAGGTTATGGGTGATGTCTAGGGGTTTGAATGAGTGTTTGGAGGAGGTTCTGGGATAATTTGAGGGGTTGGTTCTAAGGGAAAATGCAGGGGACATTGTGATGTGCGTGCTGGGTTTTTCTGGGCAAAATTGGGTGTTGCGCCGCGGCATGGTCAGGGAGAGCCGCGGCCCTTGGAGTAAGCTGGGTTTGGGCGCCTCTGTTTGAGGGGTGTGCCGCGGCATGGCCAAGGAGGTCCGCGGCCCTTAAGGTCATTTTTTCCAAGGAAGCGGTTTTAAGCTTGGGAATTCAAGCCTTAAGCCTCGGGGTTGTACCTAGTACCCGGTTAAGTGGGGATTGATGTCCCGGAGGCTAGATATTGATTTGGGAACTTAAGTTGATCATTTTTATTGATGTTACCTTATGTTTGGTTATGACTAGGTGACCACTAAAGGACTAAAAGCTGATCGTTCTCAAAGGTCGTTTCTTTTATTAATTCTCGCTCGAACCCAAGGTAAGAAAACTGCACCCCGTACGTGACATGCATTGCTATGATTGATGCATGTTGGATGTTTAAATGTAAACATTGATAGCATAGTGAATGCTTGGCGATCTTGCCCAATTGCGTATGATTATTATTGAGGTATGCTGGATGATTAAGTGTGATGCATGTGATGCACGAGAAACATGTAATTAGGGCATGCCGTGAGTGATGAATATGAGATTGGCCAGAGCTTGAGTCTCTAGGTTTGTGCATGATCATGATTATGCTAGCAACTGTTTAGTAAGCATGCTGAATGCCCTATTCTTGGATAACTGGCATATGATACATATTGATAGCATTGCTTACTTGTGCATGGTACTGACTAATTAGTCAGATTTGGCAAAGGGGCTAGTATCAACTGTGAAGCTGTGACTTATGAGTCAGGTTCAGAAGTGGTACTGGGCATTGGTCACATTGCACTGACTCATCAGTCAGAATTGGCAAAGGTGTTGGTATCAGCTGTGAAGCTGTGACTTATGAGTCAGGTTCAGCAGTGGTATTGGGCACTGGTCACGTTGCACTGACTCATCAGTCAGAATTGGCAAAGGTGTTGGTATCAGCTATGAAGATGTGACTTATGAGTCAGGTTCGGCAGTGATACTGGACACTGGTCACATAGCGCTGACTCACTAGTCAGAACGGTCTTAGTGTGGATCACGCAAGCCAACGGAGATTAGATCTAATCGACCATCAGCATTGAATGGCTCAAAGAGCATTAATGCAAGACCGACCTCGAGGGTCGATGAATGAAATAAGCACTTGGAGGCTAGTGGCTTACCTAGCAGCCACTCTCCCTCTTGAATCATATGATGTTTACTCATTGGTTGAAAGTTTTACGCTCAGTATGGTTATAATGATAATCATATGATAATGTTTATGAAAAGTATTATGTTTTCTTGCTGGGCTTCAGCTCACGGGTGCTATATGGTGCAGGTAAAGGAAAGAGGAAGCTGGACCATCCTTGATTTGGAGAGCTTAGGTGATGACGTGTACATATGCAGCTGCTCGTCCGCCACGGCCGAGGTTTAAAGTGGAACTAGGGTTGTACCCTGTTTTGCTGCTTAGAACGGTCTGTTGTAAATATTTTCTGTAATAAAATCTGAAATTTATATTTTCGGGATCCCAACGTATATATATTAAACGTTCTAGTGAAACGTTATATCTTAACCAAAGTCTTTAGTCCTTAAACCGCTAATCATACTTAGTTCACGATTTTGGCCAAATGACTCGATTAGCGAGTTTAGGACTGTTTACAAGGCACACCGTAACGGTCTCAGGAGTTGGGGCATTACACTCTGCCCCCTGGCATGGTCCTCGCAAAAGCCCTCATTCATTCCAAGAGGATGAGGCTAACCTCTTACTTGGACGTACATTGCAAAAGGGGCAATGAATATCCTCGCCTGTACAACTTACAATCTATGATCACGTACCAAGGCTCCCCGGAGACAAGGTACTTCATTATTGGCTCCATCCAACCATCATGTGGCTGGACGGACTCTACCTCCTGGGGGTTGAGATGCTTGGAGTGGCCAAGTGGTCAATTAGGACCACATTGATCAACTCAGTGTCCTTTGTGGTTGCAAGCTTGGCCAAGGCATCAACATTGGAATTCTATTCCCTTGGCACTTATCGGATGGAAATTTTTTTGAAGCTGTGTAGTATTTATTGGGCCTTAGCCAAATATGCAACCATCCTCATCCCCTAAGCCTGATACTCTCTGAGGACTTGGTTGACTACTAGTTGGGAATCGTTGAATATCTCAAGGGCTTCAAACTTTAGTTCTACGACTACCCGGAGCCCAACAATTAATACCTTGTACTCAGCTTCTTTGTTTGAGGTGTCAAATTTAAAGCTTAAAGCGTTGTAAACCCTGTGTCTCTCTAGGGATACCAAAATGATGTCTGCTCCAACCCCATTCTCATTAAAGGAAATATTGACAAATAACTTCCACGTTGGCCTATCCACCGAAGTCTCCCTGGGTTTCTCATGTTCTCCCTTGCACATGGCAATGAAATCTGCCAGTACCTGTCCCTTTATGACAGTCCTCATGAGGTAAGTGATGTCAAACTGACTCAGTTTTATTGCCCACTTTAAGAGTCTCTTGGAGTACTCCGACTTCTGAAGGACTTGCCTTAAGTGATGGTTGGTGAGGACTCTGATGGGATGCCCCTGGAAGTAAGGCCTCAGCTTCCGAGAAGCATTATCAGGAAAAACGTTAGCTTTTTGATAAGCGGATATCTGGACTCTACTCTGAGGAGGCACTTTCTCACATTATAATTTGGATGCTGGACATGACCTTCCTCGTGGACTAGAGTAGCACTAACAACATTCTCGGAGACAACCTTGTAAAGGAGGAGGGACTCTCCATCTACGGGCTCTAACAAAATCGAGGGATTCACCATGTGAGTCTTTAGTTGTTGGAAGGCATGCTCGCATTCATCCTTCCAATCAAATCTTTTACCTCTGCGGAAGGTGTTGAAGAAGGGAATGCACTTATCGGTTGCATTCAAGATGAAATAGCTCAGTGCCGCTATCTGATCGGTCATGCTTTGTACATCCTTGTGATTTTTGAGGGATGACATTTCTATCAATGCTTTTATCTTCTCGGGGCTAGCCTCTATTCCTTGGGCACTAACAATGAATCACAGGAACATCCAGGAGGCTACCACAAAAGTGCATTTTTGGGGGTTCAGCTTCATCCCAAACTTGTAGAGGACCGAGAATACCTCTACCATATCTTTCACGTGGTTGGGGACTATCCTCGACTTTACTAGCATGTCGTCCACGTACGCCTCCATGTTCCAACCTAGTTAATTCTTGAACACGGGGTTTACTAACCTCAGGTGGCACCAACATTCTTGAGGCCAATGGGAATCTCCTTGTAACAACACACACCTTTATCTGTTCGGAAGCTAGTGTGATCTTGGTCCGCGACATGCATGGATATCTGGTTGTACCCCGAGTATGTGTCCATGATGGAAAAAAGCTCATACACGGAGGTGGCGTCGACCATCTTATCAATTTTGGGCAACAAAAAGCAATCCTCAGGGCATGCCTTGTTAAGTTCAGAGAAGTCTATGCATGTCCTCCAGGCGATGTTTGCCTTAGGCACCAGGACCGGGTTTGAAAACCACCTTGGGTAGTGGGCTTCTCGGATGAAACCGTTGGTGAGAAGCTTGTCGACCTCTGCCTTTAGGGCCTCCGCCTGAGTCGTGTCAATTGTCCTCTGCTCATATTGCACCGGGGCAACATTTGGATCAATGTTCAAGGCGTGGAATATGATGTTATTGACAATGCCCATCATGTCAGTGTAACGACCCGGATTTTCAAGACTCGATAATGCGGAAATATAAATGTTTTCATTTAACAAAATGTCTCAAAAACCCATAGAAAAAAAAAACTTTTTAAAAAGTCGTATGGCCATACTTAACATTTAGTTACAAACATGTTTTATAAAGATTAGAGTGAACCTAGTTTAGGAAAATTACACAACATTTCCAAAAATAAAAAGGCTTCCCAAAAGGTCGGTCCACATGTACATTTGCAAGGAAGACTCCAGCGCTCACTGCTCTGCCTTGCCCTTGCTCTTACCTACAACATGAAACAACTAGGTAAGCGAAAACGCTTAGTAAGATCAACTTTCAAACAAAGCATATAGAGAATTAGGGTTCCGGATCCATCCAGACCCTACACAATCAATTTCAAGAACGCTAAAGTGTCCTGGCAAACTTATGGTCATGCCTGATAACCAAGGATAAATTAATTCGTAACTAGATAAAAATCCTGCACTCAGAAAAATCCCAGAACAAGCAGATATATTATATCACAACTATATCTTACCAACAATTATATCCCTGCACTCAGAAAATCCCAGAGCAAGCAGATATATTATATCACAACTATATCTTATCAACAAATATATCCCTGCACTCAGAAAATCCCAGAGCAAGCAGATATATTATATCACAACATAATTCGAGACCAACGCTCGACAATTTCTAACAATTCATGCGTAACGCGCCCTCCAACATAATTGCTAATCTGTAAAAGAGAACCGAGTCTCCACACTAAGATCTAGCCAATAAATATTCTCATCAAGGGTAACTATTGTGTTACCTAGGGCATCTCTACTTATTCAAGAGTGTAATCCAATTTACACGGTTTTACGGAGACTTCTATGTTAATCAGTGGTGCTGGTGAGCAGCTGCCCCTAGGGTGTTCAACCTCACTCAAACTTGGCAACCCCTAGTATCTCTAGGCACTCTCACGGAATGGCCAATATTCAAGGCTGCTATCCGGGAATAACTTATCAGAGCACTTGCTCGGATTCTAACCGTCCAATGATTAAGTAAGCATGAGGGCCCCTAGGTCCCATTTATCTTGGCGCCCCTAGGTTTAACCAGCTTATCCTCATCTCATGGCCACTCGTCGCGGTAATGAACCGGACATAAATAAAATCAAGCAGTGTGACGGGGATCAACCGTCTAGGATATGACGGACTTCTACCGTTCATATTTTCTAAATCAGCACTCACTAGACTAACGTCTCTAAGCAACTTTCTATGACAACCTATATATATGCATGTATCCCTATACTAACATACAAGACAATAATCATTTCATGTTGCAGCCATACAATATAAGTTGACTTACTTGGAGTCCTTAGCGCTCAACCGGTTTTCACCCTCCAACGTTCAGTCCAGTTACGCTTAGCCAATACTGTAGTTATCCATACAGTATACTCGGATTAATTATGGCACTAATAATTCATTATTATTATTTTGGGCAGTTTGGTCATTTTAATAAAAGTCATTTGTAAGGATTTATAATCCTTATTTGGTTTTAAACCTATTAAGGAAAGTCATACAAAATATTCGAGACTAAACCCTAAGTCTCGGGGAGACCTATCCTAAGGTCTCGATACCTAGGCTCGGGTATCACAATGGTATTTCCCCACAACCCGCTAAAAATCTTATTCTTTCAAGGTATCGCTATTAACCCGCACTTTCGACTAGTCGGTTAAAATATGTAAGATTTTAGCCGGTATTATATCCAGAAAATACAAATAAATTCCTTAATTATTTTTAAAGAAAATAAACTCTTTAAATTTTCCTTTTAGTTTTCTTAAGGTTTTAATATCTAAAAACCGATTTAAGAAAATTGCCTAATTTGTCTTAATTAGGAAAACCGTTATAAATTTCTCATCTTGACTAATTAATTTTCCAAAAGCAATTAATCAATTTTACTTACTAGAAAAATAATTCATTTATTTATTTTCTCAAAATATAGGGTTTTAAACCCTCTTTTAATTTATTAACTATTAATAAATTAAATCTCTTATTTTTAAAAAGAATAAAAACTCTTTAATAAAAATAATTCATTTAAACTCAAAGGGGTAATTTTAGTGAAAATATGATTTCAAGACTTACCAATTTATATCTTGAAATAAACAAAATTTTACTTTTTACCTTATGTTCCAAAATCTCATTTTTACACTAAGTGTGAAAAACCTAATTTTCACATTTTTAACTACATACTTCGTTAGTTCATAACTTGAAATTTACTTACCCAATTGTTACCAAAATTTCCCAATTCCATTTTTGTTATGCCATTTAGGTCTTTGTAAAATATTAGGTCAAAATGAGCATTTTTTATTGGTGAAATCATTTTCCAACAATGAGGTAAAAATGACCTTATTTTCAAGTCCTTACTTTTTCCAAACTTTGACAGTTAATAACTTTCAAACCGTTCAATATTTTCTTACCAAATTTTACGGTGGAATAATAGGTTATGCCAGTAATATGTCCACAAAATTTTAGAAAAAACTGAGTTCATTTTCCCTATACAGTGGCTGTCCAAACTTGGTTCCGAAAATAAGAATACGAAAAAAAACAGTTTTTTACCTAATCTTTGAAATAGCATAACTTACTCATTTCTAAACATTTTTTAGTGTTTCAAAAGCTCAATTTTATGTACTCAATCTCAAAAACATCACAGAACAATTTAATTTTACAAAAACAATATACAGTGGCTGCTTGAACCCTTGGGAGTCACAGCTCAAAACATGTTTTGTTTTAGGGTATCCTACAAAACCCTTGGGGGTTTTGGTTCCCATTTTCAAAAATCAATACACATGCATCATAAAAATTATTAAACAACTAACATAACCTTATTACATCATCAACAAGAAACTCTAAGCATTAGATATACAAAATAATGCTTAAAACTAAAAACCCTACAACAAAATCATCAAAAGTAAACTTTTTACCTCTTTGGTGTTCTAGCTTAAGGTTTGGACCTTCCTATAAGCTTTGACTCCTTCAAAACCTTTCAAAAACCCTAACAAACTTCCCCCAACAACATAGTCAATTAGCTATTTGAAACTCTATGCTTAAAACTTTACAAAAGCCTAGATTTGTGAAAGTTTACCTTAGGGAAAATACTTCCTAGACCAAGACTTAGCCTCAAAGTTTCCTTGGTGTTCTTGGGCTTGAAAAATGGAGAGAACACTTTGAGAAGTCTTCAAAAAAGATGATAGTGAATGAGAGATGGAGAGTGATCGGTTCTTAGTGTGGGAATTGCTCACAATACTCTTCAAAATATCACAAGGTACTTGAGTGCTTTTCTACCCACTTGCCCACTTGATCTCTTAATTAAATGGCATTTAAATTTTATAAAATTTGGGTTCACACCACTCTAAAACACCACATGGCCGGCCACTCTTTGCTACATATATGATCATTTCATTTTTTTTTTTTAATAAAGGTTAAAAAAGGTTTCATAAGAAGAAAAGTCCAAATTGGCTTTTGACACCTTTTTCACTCTTATTAAGTTTTAATCACCAAACTTAACATTAATTAATTAAATTAAATGTCTCTCACATTTAATTTAATTAATCACATAATAAAATTTAACCTAAGGTCCATTCATGGAATAAAATTCCCCATTTCGGTAGAATTAGGCATTTAACACAAAATGCCCTAAAATTTCCATTTTCTTTTAGGTTTATTATTTTTGACCAAACTTTAACTTTTATGAATGTATTTTATGCCCAAAATATAATTTCCATGATTTTTCGTTTTATTTTCCGAGATTTTTACCCGATCAGGGTTTTTGTGTCGGTCCAGGACCGAAAGTCTTATCTTGACTTTTAAAATCACAAAATTCATATTTTGGCTAGCAATAACTCATGGACTACTTACAAACAAAATATAATATTATTTAAAATAATATTCTTAACCCGGGGGAAAAATCCCAACCCGAGTCGTTTAAAGGTACCCGAAAATGCAGGACGTTACAGTCAGAGTGGGACCATGCAAAGACATCCTGGTTCTCTTTGAAAAACTCATCAAAGCTTTGCGGACCTCTGCCTTGAGGTTTCTCGAGACCTTACTCTTTTTATTAGGGTTATAGGTGTTTAGGATGATGTCCTCAGATTCTTCCATATGATCTACAAACCTTTCTTCGCCAACCCTAGGGTCCAATTCATTGGACTCCCCTTGCCCTTGAACAACCTAGACTTCCATCTCCTCGAGAGTAGGTTGCTCGAGGGTTACTGCCTCAATAACCATCACTGGATATTTTAGTGACACATTGTAGCACGAACGGGCCTCCGTGGGTAGTGCCTATTCCTGCCTCGGTGGGAAAATTCATTCACAGGAGGCGTATCAACCATAACATCTCCTCGGGAGGAGGTTGCTCGGGGACCACTACCCCAAACTCCACCAGGGACAGGCGTCCCAGGATGGCGTTATAGGTGGAGTAGTCGATGACCGAAAAATTGCAGTACTTGAACACTTGGCGAGGCAATTCCCCTAGCATCACCAAAAGCTTAATTTTCCCCATTGGTATGAGCGCCTCTCTCAAGAACCCGTAAAGAGTCAATGTGCATGGAGACAAGTCACTGGTGGTCAGCCGAATCTTCTCGAAGGCTGTCTAGAAAAGGATGTTTACCGAACTCCCATTATCCACCAGGATCTAAGCCACTATTTTGTTGGAGATTTGGCTCTCCACCACCAAAGGATCGAAGAAAGTGATGACTTGATCCATCATCCGCGACATCTAAGTAGGCAACTAGTCCTAGGCCAATACTTCATTGTCATGGTTTAGGGCCTGCGCATATCGATTCTGTGAGCCCCTCGACGTGCCTTCAGGTGGAGGTCCATGGGCTATCTGTTGCTTCGGGGTCACGGGCACCTTGCCCAGGGGCTAAGGAACCACTTGTTGAGGAGGCAATCCTGCAGCCAGAACCTGGGCTAGGCACACACTGACCCTAACATATTGGTGGAGGTGCCCCAGTTTGATGAGAGTTTCAATCTCATCTTTAAGTTGAATGCAATAATTGATGTTGTGCCCCACATCAATCTGAAACTAACAAAACTTAGTGGAATCTCGTTTCTTCCGATCCTTTTGCATAGGTTGTGGTTTTCAGTAATGAACCTCTGCCCAATGGCCAGGAAAATATTTTCCCGAGTATCCACTAGGTCCATGCACTTAGAGTATTGTGGAGCGTACTTCTCGTTGGGATTTTCTCTAGTTCTCTTAGGCTTCTTGGCTTTGCCTTTTCCCCCATGTTTGCTTCCGCTGGAGGTCTCGCTGGGTGTCACAGACTGGGCCAGAGCCGCAGTTCCAACACTGAATCTAGGATAAAAAGCACTGAATCTAGTGGGAGTTGCTCCATAGTCTATCATGGCGGCAGTAAAACCAGGATTTTGCATGGTACTGAAGCCAACAGATTAAACAACAGGGATAAATTGTGGATCGCTCATAAAACTCATTTGGGTTGGAGTGTATGGTGAAAACTGGGTTCCTAGAGTCAAGACGTTTGGGAACAATAAAGTGGGGAAATGAACTGGTCCTCCGAAAACTCCAATCTGGGTATCCTCCCAGTTGATATACTCTTGGGATCTACGTATGAAGTCGTCGAGCCCATGGTATCCTCTTTGCTGGAGGTCATCCTATAGTGGGGAACCTGCTCAGATGCCAGCTTGTGAGGCCATTAACTGTTGGCCATCATCAACCCTCTTGGTCCTAGCTGCTTCTTCCTTAAAGAGTTTGATGTAAGCTTTAAGGGTCTCAAGTGGTCCTTGCTTTATGTAGGCCAAAGTATTGACCTCAAAATTCACCTTTCACACAATTATGAATTGTCTTCAAAAAGAGGAGGATAATTGGTGCCAGAAGTGAATGGATCCTGGTTTGTGCTTCTTGAACAATTCATCCACTGATCCTATCAAGGTCAATAGGAAGATGTGGCACTTGGTGTCCTCGGAGACGCAGTGGACTGACATCAATATATTAAACTTTGAGAGATGGTCACAGAGATCTGTGCCTCCACTGTATGAATCGATGTTTGGAATTTTGAAGCCTCGAGGTATTAGGGCATCCACGATGTGGGGAGCACAAAACTCCTCACCCTCATCCTTCGAGTCATGACCTTGTCTCTAGGCCATCTTCAACATTATCCTTTTAAAACTCTTCAATTTTACGCGGAGGGGGTTGCGATTTTCATTGGCACTCTACGCCGGATGTTCTCTCCACTAAGCATCAAGGTCATCTCCAAGGTTTAATTGTTGTTCTCTTCCTGGATTGTCCTTAGGAGCCACTCTTTTTCTGCGAGCGTTCAAGTCATCTTGTAGGTCAAGTTGTGCATTGTGGTGAACATGGTGCTTGGGGTATCCCACTTCGGTCTCCCCTTCGGAGTCAACATCTTCATTGTTCATCGAGACGCTAATTCCCCATCCTCGGTTGACAGAGACATTTCTCTGAGGTTGTCAAGGTGCCGGTGGGACATCACATCCAAGCCTAACACGTTCTATCATAGATCGCCTATGCGAAAGGCCCTGGGCTCAATGAATGCTAGTGGCATGGGGGTGTCCTCGGGCACCCATCCTTTGGCCATCGTTGCCCCTCGAGGACTAAATATGCTCGACCGCCAGACGTGTTCTATTCTTCCCGAGCTCAGGTTCTTCAACCACATTGCCCTCATCACATTCTTCATGCATAGGTGGGGCTCCAACGTTAGCTGGGTACGCAGGTGGCATGCCGACTGATAGAACTTGTGCCATGGTAGTGGGGTGCTTGTGAAGCACACCCACTGGCGTGACAAGTGGAACTCCAGCTGGATGCACAGGTGGCACTCCAGTTGGCTGCCTAGCGGTACTTTGCCATGTAAGGTGGCGATGTTTCCCTCATGAAAATCAATTTTTTTGCTGCTGGGAGGTGACGTGGGCTCTGAGAGCCACCACTTCTAGTTGCTCCTCCGTGTACATGGGCTGCGAGTAATCACTGTTGTAAAACTTACCATCTTCTCTTACGTACTCAGCATTTTCATCAAAATCTTCCTGGGCCACTTTTGGGTTTGCCGGTGGAGGTGGCTGGCTAGGCTCTCCTTCCAACGCTACAGTGGGAGGCACTGTACCATCGAGAACGTGTCTTCTAGTAGTCACCATCGTTGATTATCCAAGCTTTCTTTCAAGCTCTCAATGAAATCACCAAAATATTGATTGTCTTTTTCGCTATCAACTTAATAAACTAAAATGTAAAGGAATACAGTAAAGAACACAAGATTTTTACGTGGTTCAGGTTATAAAACAACCCTCGTCCAGGAGTGTGATGCCCTACATCCTAAGAGTTGTTACTAAGTGAATTTAAAATGTGCAATTAACTCGCTAATCGAGGTTTTAAGACAAAAGTGTAGCTAATCATAACAGAAGTCACATAGTTTGAGAAAATAAATCCATTCATTGAATATTATAAAGCGTTAAACATTTGGGATCTCAAAATATTGTTTCAGAAATATTTACGACTAAAACATATAACTAAAGTTGACTAAACGAAAAAATTAAGTTTAATACAAACGTCACCCAAAAATACCCAAGGCCGTGGCAGCCAGGCAGGCCAAACATGTACGTGCCGCTTCACGCTCTTCGTACTTATGGTTGGTCGACTTTCCCCTTGCCCTTACCTGCACCATAGAGCAACTGTGAGCCGAAGCCCAGCAAGAAAACTCCACACAAGCAAATAACATATGCATAACCATTAATTAACACATAACAAAACTACCAACAGACTAAACACATACGACCATGCCATCCTAGGCACTTTACCAGGCCCTGGGTTTGCGGTCTACACTGTGAGGATATCTCAGGTATCCTATAGGGCCTCACCCCGCCAACTCGCACTCTGCATGCTTAACGCTGTTCCCGGCCCCATGCCATTCTCGGCCTTCGCCGTTCCCGGCTCTCGCCGTTCCCGACTCTTGCTGTTCATTCACATATATACGCACATAGCATAATTAAACAAATACTTAAACACAAATAAACATATTTAGTGGGGCTATGCCCTGCAATACAATCATATAGGGTTGTGCCCTGCAACACAATCTATAGGGCCTTGCCTTGCTCTACGGGTACAATAGTTTTCTTACATGTGTCTCGAGCTTTCTAAGCACCGATGTCCCAAGCACAGTACCCTAATCTGATTCTCCCTGAAAACCAATCCCCCAAAAATACCCCATGCGCACCGCGGCCCAATCTAGGGTGTGCCGTGGCCACCAAAATATTCTAGAGGGTCGTGGCTCAGCAAGAACAATGCCGCAGCTCGACCCTTCGAACTCAGAAAAATCCTCCATTTTCTCCACCAAATTAAAGCCAATTTACCCCAAAATCAACCCAACATTTCAAGTCAATCATCACAGAAGTTCTACTATAGTCTCAGCAACAAAACCTAACAAGAATTAACCCCAAACCTCATCTAAAACTCAAGAATGATTCTTCATCTAGCTCACATGCATAACTAATCATTCAACATAAATTCAAAATCATGGATGCAATCAAACACTTATAACATTCACATCACATAATAATCAGGGCCGACAACTTAGGCTGCACTCTCTGTTTATCCCACTGAATCTAGTCCGCTTAAATCGAGCTCAGTGCATATTAAGCTGTCCTTAGCTACCAGTGGCCAAGCCGCGCCCTGTGCGCTAGTGTAACCTTTGGCACCCTTATGCCGTTGGTTCACTAAATAGCTTGCATGACATAATACCATCTTTTCAAGCATACACGATAAGGAACCCTTAGTCCCATTACATATATTCAACCAGGTGCAGTTTTCTTACCTTTGATCTTTGGGGTTTCGGATTATGAGCAACACTCCTCAAGCACGATCTGTTCCTGAGCCTAAAATTTTATCACCTAGTCACAACCAAGGTATAGGGTTCCGTTAATATTCAAATTAGGGTTTTCGGATACAAAACTAACTTCCTGGAATCCCAGTTCCACCAAGCACGGTGGTGAAATCGATCCCGAGCATTCTAGACCACATTCCCATGCCTAAGATCCCCAAATGTTCAAGTGTGCACCAAAGGGCTGCGGCCCTTGAAGCTTAGCCGCGGCCCTACTCTCAAAACAAAACCAAGAGCAAGCCTGAAAGAAGACACGCGCCGCGACCCTTGCTTTGGGCGCCGCGGCGCTCACCCTTGGCTGAGCCCTCCTGGCTCATCTTCATTCTAGGGCCGTAGCGCTCTAGAACAGAGCCGCGGCCCTTCCCTTTGAGCCCAGAAAACCCACCATTTCCAACATCAAAACCTCATCCAAAGCCATCCCAAAGCTTCCCAATTCAAAACCCTTTAATCACAACACCTTTATCATGATTCTAACAACACATCCTAACAAAAATACAGCCCAAAACCCACTAGAATCCCATTTCCAATTTCTGAAACTCAAGAACTACAAACACTCAAACCAACCATTCAAACTCAAATTGAAACCTCTACATCACGAATTGAGACTCACCTCTTCTGCTGAACCACTTCTCCAAGCCAAATCCAAGATAATTCCCAAGCTTTCCTCCTTAATTCTGCCCTTAAACATCAAAACCACAATTACCTCAATACCCAGCCAAAACCCAG
Source organism: Humulus lupulus (assembly GCF_963169125.1). NCBI lineage: Eukaryota > Viridiplantae > Streptophyta > Magnoliopsida > Rosales > Cannabaceae > Humulus > Humulus lupulus. The sequence continues at coordinate 149,812,982 of NC_084800.1, read as the reverse complement.
AATTTCTAACCACAGAAAAGGAAATTCAATGCTTACCGTAGTCCTGATTAAGTTCTTGATTGATTCTTGAGCTAACCCTCTAAATCACCCTTGAATTCCTCTGAGTTCCCAACTGAATTCCCCTAAGATTTCAGTGTTTTCTTCCTTGTGTTTTCCTTGAGGGAGAATAGAGAGGAAAGGATGAATAAAGGTCGGTTTAATTCTGTCTACTATTTTCCTCATGTTTCTGTCTAATCTTTTCCCATTGAGTCAATCCCGAGGCTCGGGGTGCCGGAAACGTCCCCGAGGGCAAAACGGTAAAATTCCCCAATATTCCCGCCTAGACTTCCTACCCTCAAATATATTTCCATATATTTATTTTCATAACCCGATAGTATAAATAACTACCCGATACCTAAAATACCCTTGACTTATCCAAAGTCAACTGTTAAGCCCCGTTGTGACTTTTCCCCGCTATCTAGCCCTAGGATCGCCTCGAGTCATGCTCTGTAGACCTACCCACATAATAATGTGGTTCTCACAATGCCATATATATATATCATATTAATACAAATATAATCATACAAGCATTCTAATCATACAATTATGCATTTAAATCAATAAAATCATTCAAATCACATTTAACCCAACAATGCCCTCCCGACACACTAATCAAGGCCCTTAAGCCTCATTAGCGAATTTGGGGTCGTTACATCCAGCTTGATTCCTTAGTCTCTCATTAGTTTTTCACCAAAACCTCCAAGATTCCAAGGGAGAAGAAAGAACCGAGAGATAGAGAGAGAGAGAGAGAGAGAGAAAGAGAGAGAGAGAGAGAGAGAGAGAGAGAGAGAGTCGGTTCCTTAGTTTCTGAGTGCTTCCTCAATTTTGTTTTATTTAACATAAGTCTCTAAGGTTACCTCAAAGGCTCGGTGTAATGCCCTACTTCCTTAGAGCCATTACTTAGTGAGTTTAAAACGTGCATTTAACTCGCTAATCGAGGTTTTAAGACAAAAGTGTAGCTAAACCATAAACAAAGCCACATAATTTAAAAATGTATTTATCCATTGAAAATTATAAAGAATCTAACATTTGGGATACCAAAATACTGTTTAGAAATATTTACAACTCAAAATATGAGTAAAGTTGACTAAATGACAAAATTAGATTTAATAAAAGCATCTCCCAAAAGTACCCCCGGCCGAGGTAGCCAGGAAGCCCAAACATGTACGCATCACCTCACGCTCTTCGTACTCATGGTTGGTCAACTTTCCCCTTGCCCTTACCTGCACCATAGAGAACACGTGAGCCGAAGCCTAGCAAGAAAACTCACACAAGCAAATAACATATGTATAACTTCCATTCAACTTATAATCAACCGCCAACAGGAAAAACACATAAGGCCATGCCGTCCCAAGGTGCTTTACCAAGCCCTGGGTTCGCGATCTACACCGTGAGGATATCCAAGTATCATATAGGGTCTCACCCTGGCAACTCGCACTCTGCATGCTTAACGCTGCTCCCGGCCTTTGAATTTCTCGGCCTTCGCCGTTCCTAGCTCTGGCCGTTCATTCACGTGTATGCACACATAGCATAAGTAAACAAGTACTTAAACATGTATTAACATAATCAATGGGGCTACGCCATGCAACACAAACATATAGTGTCGTGCCCTACAATACAAACTATAGGGCCTCGCCCTGCTTTACGGGTAGAACAATTTTCTTACATGTGTCTCGAGCTTTCTAAGCACCGATGTCCCGAGCACAGTACCCTAATCTGATTCTCGCTGAAAACCTAGTCACAACGCATCAACAACATTCATCCATCAAGTTCTAATCCATTAAATAGCTTTGGGTCATAATTCTAGTCTCTGGGACCTTGAATTCTATCAATCTGGGTGATAAAATCCATCCTGAGCCTTCACTTTTGGATTCTCGAGCCTAAAACCACCTTGAAGACCAAAAACACACTAAGTATCGCGACCCCATGAACCTATGCCGCGGCCTGCCTCAACCAAAAACCCCTAACCCCAAAAGAGGGCTGGTGGGCCACGACCCAAGCTAGGGTGTGTCGCGGCCTGCCCCTCTTCCTGGCCTCCAACTTGTTCTAGAGGGTTGTGGCTCAGCAAGAACATTGCCGCGGCCTGACCCTTCGAACACCCAGAAAAATCCTCCATTTTTACATCCAAAAACCAAGCCAATTTACCACAAAATTAACCCAATAATCCAATCCATTGATCACAGATGTTCTACTATAGTCTCAGCAACAAACCCTAACAAAACTAACCCCAAACCTCATCTAAACTCAAGAATGATTCTTCATCTAACTCACATGCAAAACTCTGAAAGACTAGCAGAAAATCTACCTAATTCATTAAGTTAAAAGCTTACCTTTGCTTAATTAAATATCTGAGTTAATCTCCTAAGCTCTAAGCTTCAATCCCCCAAGCTCCATCCTTGAGTTCTGAATTTCCTAGCTTAATCTCTTCAAAGTTCCCCTTGGTAAGGTTGAGAGAAAACAAGAGAAAAAGAAAAGAGTTTTGGGTCGTGTTGACCCACGATTTAGCCAACTGACACGGAGTCAAAATATGAACGATATAGACGAATATGTATAGATAATAACGTAATGACAAAAGTAAAGAAAACACAGTAATTTATAGTGGTTCGGCCCCAGAATCTGGTAATGACCTACGTCCACTTAGAATGATATTGATATGGGATAAAAAGTGTGATCAGGGAACTTGGGTTCAATGAGTTTCAACACTCCTCATAAACAATACAAGTTTTCACAGATAATTTCTATATCTCTATGATTTTCGGGCTCCAAAGTCCCTTCCCATGAGCCATCTCTTGCTTTTTATAGGCTCATGGAGGGTTGCCCAATATTGTTACAGATATTATCCCCTGAATCATGGGATATTCAGAAGATTGCATGAAATAAATTCGGGATACATAAGATCTTTCCATAAATGTTGTTTTGCCAGCGGAACCACCGACCAGTCTGGTCGTGGTAAAGACAGGTCTGTCCTGCTTCTGGTGTGTCTCCTGGTCGATACTCTAGCAGACGCTCCAGGTGTCAGGCACGTGTCAAGAGATTATTCGCCACGTCACAAATGCTAATTTATTGGATAACATTTGCCCCCCAAAGTTTATTTACTACGAACAGTAAATAAACTTTGAGCTAACGACCCTTCGGTAACCCCTCCTGACGTGTCAGAGCCCTTCGTGCGTTCTTGAAAAAAGAAAACCACTCCTGTCTAATCAAGGCTTTTCGGTTTCCCAGAAACAATTATGACGGCCATTACGCTTCCCCATACTTCGAAAATGGAAAACTAATGATCACGCCTTTTGAATACCAAAGAGAAACTTATATAAGGTTACTTGAGGCACTTCTTTCCTTTTTACGCACGTCATCTCTTTGTCGAAAAATCCTAAAAACCAGAGCTTTACTCTCTCCGGCGAACCTTCCTTTGTGCTGTAGGATCAGACGGTGGGCTTATTGACTCCCGAAACTCTCACTTCCATCTTCACGACCACTTTCCTTGGTAAGTTACTCTGAAACTCCATGCTTCTAACCTTTCGTGGTGCATGCTCTTAAATGGTGTACTGTTTGAATCTCTTGGTTTCTGATTTTTTGAACGCCTGTAGATAAGATGTTTTTGTAGGCAAAGTAGGCTTTTGAGTAGGTTTAAAACCCAGGATTAGTGCTTTTTAGGACGCAGGATCGAAGTAGCATTTCGATTTTTTAAACCAGTTGGAAATAATTTTTTCCCGTTGTAAGGGGAGTCGAAAAAGCTTTTCAAGAAAACTTTTCACTTTCACCCTTTTGGTCCGTTTTTTAAACTGTTTGCACAGAGAGACTTAGTTAGAATGCTGTTATATAAATGCTTAGCTTTTATACTCGACCAGCGCTACTTTAAGAATCTCCTAGATTCCTCTGACCTTGCCTCCCCATTCTTCTGTTTGCAGATTTTGATGCCAGATTTGTGGGGAGGTGAGAGACCCATCGACGACGACCTCCTCGCCCAACTGCTCGAGGGAGAAGAACAACCAGCCGATCTCATCCACCAGATACCTTTCTCACGAGCCTCATCCAGACCGCACCCTTCTCCTTCAATGGCCCGTTCAAAATCTTCTGGCAAGAAAAGGCCCGAATCTGAAAGTAACCCTTCTTCATCTGCCCAGCCTGATTCGCAGGCGGGGGCTCCCTCGACCAGTGGTCGAGAGAATCTTGTTCCTGACCCCAATATCCAAACTAGGGCTCGTCCTCGTCATCGCAATCCGCCCGATGTCGAGTGGTACACTCCTCCAGCCAGTTCGATGACCCTTCGGATGGTCGCGAACTGCTTCAGAAAGTACCCCCTAACGGGGGTAACCATTACACGTCCTACTGCGGAGCAGAGGGCTAACCGTCTAGGAGGAGCAAACAGCACCTGGTCCCGGTATCACATTGAAGCGGGGGCTTATCTCCCTCTTCATCCTTTCTTTGTGGGGGTGGCCAATTATTTCGGCGTCGCTCCCTTTCAAATAACCCCTAACGGATATAGGATGTTGGCTGCGCTCTATATCCTGTACAAACTTAACAAATGGCCAGAACCTTTACCTCATGAGGTTAACTACCTCTTTGACCTCAAGTCCAATCCCCAACACAACGGGACGGGCTTTTTTCACTTCTGCCATTAGGAAACTGGCTGGACGTTTTTGAGTGGCACCACCCACATATCAAACGTGGGACATTACAACAAGGAGTACTTCTTTACTCCGGATATATCCAGTGACAACTTGGATTTTGCGAGAGGAGGTACAAATTTGTCTTTGCCTTGGTCGATACTTTATCTTATAGTATTTCCTTTCGTCATTTCTCAAACTCGATCTGCTTTTCAGGCCCCTGGTTGCGCCCGACCCCAACACCAGACATGGTGTCAAGGTCTGACACTCTGGCCAAGATGTCTGCCGCAACCAAATGTGTCAAGACCTTGACACTAGAAAAGAATTTGAGGTCGTCTGGCCTTCTGGCTCCTCGCCATGACAATAGAGGGTCCGAAACGGACGAACCCACTGCCGGGGGGGTTCCCGAGCAGCAACTTCCTGTGCCCTCTCCAAGGAGGAGGCCAACAGGAGTTACGATCAGGGAACCCACGGGCAGCCCTTCTGCAGAAAGGCCTTCTGCTCCCCAAGGCAAGGGGAAAGAAAAGGCCCCAGAACCAGTTGTTGACTTGGAAGAGTCTTCTGATGACAACGGTAACGTTATTTCGCTTTTAAATGGTCTGCCAATCCCCTGTCACATGTTTGACGGGGATGGCAACTTTACATATGCTCCAAATCTAGGGCCAAACTTCTTCATGCCAGAAAATGAGTATATGATTAATAGAGTCAATAGTATAGCGACCAGTAGTTGTAGCTCGGGTATTCACTTTATTATCTTCTTTCTGTTGTATTACTTACTTTCACCTTTTTCTTCCCTTACTAACCTCTTGTGTTTATTTTCATGCAGATATGTCGACTCCCAATATCTTTGACATGTACCAGACCGAAGAGGAAGAGGAAGTCCCTCAACTTCAACGGAGGTCAAAGAAACGAACTGGTGAAACCAGTCAAGGCCCTTCAGCCAAGAAGAGTCAACCAGAAGACCTTCCTCAGGGCACACCAACTGGGCAAAGTCCTGCGCCAACTGGGCGAACTCCTACCCCTCCTCCAGCTCCTTCTGAACAGCAAAACACCCCTGCTCGGTCCAACCCCCCACCTGTGCCTGCTAGGGAACATCTTTCTCGCGAAGAGGCTCATGAGGCCAGGCTCGTGAGCCGTACCATTCGATCCGCTAAGGATCGAATTGAACGCATAGGCAAAGGTGAGCGTGTTGGTGCCGCCATGATCCAAGCTGAAGAGCTACCAGTCAATCAGATCCTGAACAGGACTCTGAACGAGATCTTCAGCGTAAGTATTTCTTTTATTCCTTGAGTCTTTTATTTTTCAGCCCTCGCGATAAGTCTTGACTTCTTTTTCTTTCGTTTACAGGCCTTACTTTCTGCCATTACTGCTCGCACCCGAGCCCAGGCCTACTTTGAGCAGATTGAGGCTAAAGTTCTCGAGAAACATCAGGTGAAGGCGGCTGAGGAGCTTTCAGCTGCTGAGGCCAAACATGCTAAGGAGTTGGAGGCGGTGGTCCGAGAGAGGGATGCAGCGGTGACCAAACTGTCCGCGGCTGAAGCTGCAAAAGATGCAGCGGTTAAGCTGAGGGAAGAGTACCGGTCGTACAACAAAACTCATCTCCGCGAAATCAAGCATCTGGAGGGGGTAGTCAAGTCTAAGGACGAGACTATTGCCACTCTCGAGGGCAAGGTGCAGCAGTCGGAGCTTGACAACTCTAAGAATCTGGAAAAGTACAAGAGGACGACACTCCGATGTTTCTATAACTTCTGGAAACACAATCAGGGTGCTGACTTTAGCTACCTTTCAGAGGAAGTCAGAGTTGAGGAGTTGGCTCGGTGCGCTGCTCAACTGGCTGAAGAGGAGGCAAGAGCCGCGATTCCTGCAACCCCAAGCGTCGTTGGTTTGGATGAAGAAACCATTGAGGAAGAGACTGACCAGGTTGTTGCCCAGGATCCTCCTGCCCCCCATGCCTCTTAATTATTTAACTGTCTTTCTTTCTTTTTGAACATGCGACCCATGAGTCGCAATGTAAAAACAATAGTTTCTTTTTAAACTTTGCTGCACAGGCAGTAAATCTTTTTATTTGAACAATTACATTCAAGCAGCAATGCTTGCGGTGTAAAGGCTTAACTCTTAGTGTTATAATATTTTTACTTATTATAACGTTTGTCCGTATGACCGAACTTAGCATAGTACTTTGTCATGATTTATCAAAACATATATTTTGAAAAAATACTCTAAGTACTTGAAGCATGCTTTCACTCATTTTGTTCATGTGTTTACATACCTTGAGAGTATGCTTTGCTATCGATGTGCCTTATATGCCCCCCAAGTGATCGAGGAGCTTTAGGTCCTTGGTCACTTGCCTTGACCATGGCCTGTCTGAACATTCCTGTTCGTGCGGAAAAATGATACTTGTAATACAGCAAAACAACACACGTAATGAACAAATACTTGTAAATGTAAATTCACAAAGGTTGGCAAGAACGACTGGCTGAGCACAGTCCCTTATAATTTCGTATTAAAAATGGACTAATCATGTCTTTACGAATGATTCTGAAACAGAATCTTACATATACGAGCAGTTAGCCATACACCGTGGATAACTCTCTTTGCAAAACTTGTAAAAATTAATAGAAAAATTTGAACAAGCCAGTCCTTTAAGAAGGGTTGTTTATTGATAATACTTGCGCAGGTGTTCTCCATTCCAGTAACGTGGAACGAGATCTCCGTTTAAGCGTGCAAGTTTGTAGGTGCCTGGGTGAAGGACTTCTTCAATCTGGTAAGGTCCTTCCCAGTTAGGTCCGAGCACGCCAGCAGTGGGGTCGCGGGTATTCAAGAAAACTCGTCGTAACACCAAGTCTCCGACGTTGAATCTTCTTTCTTTAACTTTGGAGTTAAAGTACCAGGCGACTTTTTGTTGATAAGCAGCAACTCGGAGTTGAGATTTTTCTCGTATCTCATCAATTGAGTCTAAGGACTCCAGCATTAGCTGGCTGTTTTGCTCTTGATCGTACGTTAAACGCCGATGTGAGGGGGGATTTATCTCGACGGGTAACATGGCCTCATACCCATAAGCTAAGGAAAATGGGGTACGTCCTGTGGCTGTTCGATGAGATGTTCTATACGACCAGAGGACTTCAGGTAGTTGTTCTGGCCATGCTCCTTTCGCTTCTTCAAGTCTTTTCTTCAGGGTGTCCTTGAGGGTTTTGTTTACAGCTTCGACTTGCCCATTCGCTTGGGGGTGTGCGACTGAAGAAAAGCTCTTAATTATCCCATGCCTTCCGCAGAAATCGATGAATAGGTCGCTGTCAAATTGGGTCCCGTTGTCTGAAACTATCTTTCTGGGCAGACCGTAGCGGCACACAATGTTCTTGATGACAAAGTCGAGAACTTTCTTGGTCGTTATGGTTGCGAGTGGTTCAGCTTCGACCCATTTTGTGAAGTAATCAATTGCCACAACTGCGTACTTTACTCCTCCTTTTCTTGTTGGCAGGGATCCAATTAAGTCTATTCCCCATATTGCGAAAGGCCACGGGCTCTACATCTGCTTTAGCTCGTTTGGAGCTGCTCGTGGGATTTTGGAGAACCTCTGACACTTGTCACACCTTCGTACGTACTCCATTGAATCCTTGTTCATCGTTGGCCAAAAATAGCCCTGTCGGAGAATTTTTTTCGCCAAACTCTGCCCCCTAGCGTGATCTCCGCAGAAGCCTTCATGTACTTCTTTCATGAGTTCCTTAGCTTTTTCTGACGTGATACACCTGAGCAGTGGCATTGAGTATCCTCTTCGGTACATAACACCGTCGAGCAGTATGTACCTAGCAGCTTGTCTTTGCAGAGTTCTGGCCTTGTTTCTATCTACTGGCAATGTCCCATTTGTCAGATACTCCAGGTAAGGCGCCATCCATGTACCTTCTATTCGAATTTCCATGCTGGCTTCGGCCACATCAATGCTTGGTTCACTTAATCTCTCTACTGGGACTATGTTCAAGGTGTCAGCATCTTTAGCACTTGCAAGTTTGGCCAAGGCGTCTGCATTCGAATTTTGGTCTCGCGGAATCTGCTGGAGGGTGTATTTTGTAAACTGCGCTAGCAAATCTTTTGTTTTGTTAAGGTAGGCCATCATTTTTAACCCTCGCGCTTGATATTCTCCCAGGACTTGATTCACGACCAGCTGGGAGTCGCTGTAAATATCGAGCGCTTTTATATTCATTTCCCTGGCCATTCTCAGTCCAGCGAGGAGTGCTTCGTATTCCGCTTCATTGTTTGACGCTGCGAAGTCAAACCTGATTGCGCAGTGAAATCGATGCCCATCGGGCGTTATCAATATCACTCCCGCTCCAGCGTGAGATTCATTAGATGATCCATCTGTGAATATTTTCCACGAAGGAGTCTTGTCTAGAGGCATGGGCGCCTCAAGCTGTTTGCACAGCTCGTTGCTGGGGAGTTCGGTGAACTCCGCAATAAAATCGGCTAAGGCTTGCCCTTTTATTGCTGCTCGCGGTGAATAAGTTACGTTGAACTGTCCCAATTCGACCGCCCATTTTAACAGTCGTCCAGCCGCTTTAGGTTTTTGGAGGACTTGCCGAAGGGGCTAGTCGGTCAGAACTGAGATAGGATGGGCTTGGAAGTACGGTCGCAACTTTCGGGAGGCTAGAATTAGGCAATATGCTAATCTTTTGATCGGTGGATATTTTAATTCTGCACCGATAAGCCTTTTGCTGACGTAGTAAACAGCTTTCTGCACGCCTTCTTCTTCCCGTATCAGTACCGCACTAGCAGCAACTTCGGTAATCGCCAGATAAATATACAAAGTCTCTCCTTCGATTGGCTTTGATAGGATGGGAGGTTGCGACATATGAGCCTTTATTGTCTGGAATGCTTGCTCGCAGTCTTCCGTCCATTCAAACTTCTTATTCCCCCTAAGTAGATTGAAGAATGGAACGCATTTGTCAGTTGATTTTGAGATGAATCTACTAAGGGCAGCTATCCTTCCGGTCAGGCTTTGGACATCCTTGATCTTTTCTGGCGACTTCATATCGATCAGGGCTTTTATCTTGTTGGGGTTGGCCTCGATGCCCCTTGAATTCACTATAAACCCTAAAAACTTTCCTGACCCGACTCCAAAGGAACATTTGAGGGGATTCAACTTCATATGGTACTTGTTTAACACATCAAAGCACCTTCGCAAATCCCTCACATGTCCTTCAGCCTTCTTGGACTTTACCAGCATGTCATCCACATATACCTCCATGCTTACTCCGATCAGCTCCTTGAACATGTGGTTGACTAGTCGTTGGTAAGTCGCACCTGCGTTTTTTAGTCCAAAAAGCATTACCTTGTAACAATATAAGCCCGTATCGGTCCGAAAGCTGGTATGATCCTCATCAGGGGGATGCATGCTGATCTGATTGTAGCCTGAATACGCATCCATGAACGAAAGGATCTCATGCCCAGCAGTTGCATCGACTAGCTGGTCGATCCTCGGGAGTGGGAAGCAGTCTTTTGGGCAGGCTTTATTGAGGTCTGTAAAATCCACACAGGTCCGCCATTTGCCGTTAGGCTTGGGGACCAGCACCGGATTGGAGACCCATGATGGATAAAACGCCATCCTGATGAACCCATTTTCTTTAAGTCTTTCGACTTCTTCTTTCAAGGCTCTTGATCTGTCTTTATCGAGCAGCCTTCTTTTCTGTTGCACCGGTGGAAAGGTTTTGTTTATGTTCAGGACATGGCTGATCACTGCAGGATCTATTCCGACCATGTCTTTATGTGACCAGGCGAAAACTTCCTGGTTCTCTTGCAAGAATTCCACCAGCGCCTGCTTTGCGGTAGGTTCTAAATTCTTCCCAACCCTTACGATTCGGGTCGGGTCTTTTTCATCGAGCTGGACTTCCTCCAGGTCCTAGACGGGTCCAACATTTTCTTCAAAATCCCCAAAGCGAGGATCCAAATCTATATCCTCACTTTGGGCAACACCCTATTTAGTGACTTTTCCACCTGATTGGGTTTGTCTGCTTTCCGTCATCTGCAATCGTTCTGGGGTAGCGCTCCTCGATGCTCCACTTTTTGCCTTTGTGATCGAGGCGTTATAGCACTCCCTGGCTTCCCTTTGGTTTCCCAAAGCGCATCCTACCCCTGCGTCCGTTGGGAATTTCATGGCTAGATGCCACATGGAGATGATGGCCCTCAGTTCAACCAGTATGGGTCTTCCAATAACGGCGTTATACGCTGAAGGACAATCGACCACTACAAAAGTGGCGAGTAATGTCCTTGAGGCAGGCGCTGTACCCGTTGTCACTGGGAGTTTGATCATTCCGGCTGGTGCGAGTCCTTCTCCAGAGAAGTCGTATATGGTTTGATTGCAGGGCTCCAAGTCTTTCACGGACAGCTTCATGCGTTCCAGCGTTGATTTATACAGGATGTTCACTGAACTTCCTGTATCGACCAGTACTCTTTTTACCATCATATTGGCCATTTGGATATACACGACCAGCGGATCGGAATGTGGGAACCGGACGTGTTGGGCATCGCCCTCAGAGAAGGTTATCCCGCATTCCTCTGAGCGGGCCTTTTTCGGCGCTCGGTCCTCCACAGTCATCATCTCGATGTCTTGGTCGTGGCGTAGAGTTCGAGCATATCGTTCTCTAGCCTTTCCGCTATTTCCTGCGAGGTGCGGGCCTCCACAGATGGTTAAGAGTGTTCCGGCTACGGGGGCAGGCTGTAATGGTGGCGAGCGTTGGCGTGTGGACGTCTGCTCGTTGCCACCTGGAGCTTCTCGTTGGGAAGTTCCCGAGGCCCGTATGTACCTTCTCAAGTGTCCTTGTCTAATGAGGAACTCAATTTCATCTTTTAGCTGGTTGCATTCATTAGTGTCATGTCCGTAGTCGTTATGGTAACGACAGAATTTGGTAGTGTCTCTTTTTGAAATGTCTTTTCGAATGGGCCCAGGTTTCTTGTAGGGCACACTAGAGCTTGTGGCCTGGTAAACCTCTCCTCGAGACTCAACGAGGGCAGTGTAGTTAGTGAACCTAGGTTCATAACGATTACCCTTGGATCGTTTATTGTCGGAGGTGGAAGGCTCATTGTGTGGCCGCTTCCCACCATTCTTGCCATTACCGTTGCCGTTTCCGTTGCCCTTGCCGTTGCCATTTGGTTTGGTGCCATTGGCGGCTTTGGCGGGTTCGGCAGCCTTCTTACCCTTGTTCGAGGGTTTTCCATCATCGGCAATGGCTTCTTCGAGCTTGATATACCGATCAGCTCGGTCTAAGAACTCCTGGGTGGTTCTAACCCCATCCTTACGAAGACTTTTCCATAGGGGCGAACGGCGCTTCACTCCCGCGGTTATAGCCATCATTTTTCCTTCGTCCCCGACTGTCTTTGCTCCGGCTGCCGCTCGCATAAAGCGTTGGATGTAATCTTTTAGTGATTCTCCATCTTGCTGGCGGATCTCAACCAGTTGGTTTGCTTCGGTCGGGTGGACACGACCTGCGTAGAACTGTCCGTAGAACTCCCTTACGAACATTTCCCAGGAAACTATGCTTGCAGGTGGGAACTTAAAGAACCATTCCTGCGCGGCTTCAGAAAGTGTTGCAGGAAAGATCCTGCACCGAGCGTCTTCGGACACTTTCTGAATGTCAATCTGGATTTCAAACTTATTCACATGCGAGACGGGATCCCCGTATCCATCAAAGTTTGGGAGCGTAGGCATCTTGAACTTGCCGGGAGTCTCTGCGTTGGCTATTCTGTGGATAAATGGAGTGCCTTTTCTTCTATCGTGGTCGATGTAAGAGGTCCTTCCTCCGACCAGCTGTTGTACAGCCTGATTTAGTGCGTCTATCTGGGCTTGCAACGCAGTAGGAATAGCTATGGTCTCAGCTGCTGGGGGGATGTTCTCACCATGCTTCTCTCGACGATCATTGAGTATGTCTCTTAGATCTTCCTCTCTTCTCCGTTGCTCGCTACCTCCGAGCCGGTTGAAGACATTGTTTTGCCTGGGTTGCCCCCCAGCATCTTGTCTATTTGGTTGATCATCTTGAGGTATTTGGCTCCTGCTTTTACCTCTATTTCCGTTCCTCCCATCAGCATTGTCCTTGCCTGAGTCAGCCTTGTTGTAGCCGTGGCCATCTTTGAACTTTGACTGGCTGTGGTAAGACTGGTTGTTCCCTCTATTCCCGTCTCTGGCAGAAACATCCCGAGCGTTAGAGGGTGGCCTGCGCTAGTCGCGATGTCCCCGTGCATTATCATGCCGTTGGGATCCACGGACCGCAGAGCCTAACTCTGAGTCTCTCCTGTTACCAGGAGGGTAGTGACCCCTGTTCGCTTGGTGTGGCCCATCATTCTCGCGGCGTCTAGGACTACGAGGCTGTAGCTCGGCCCTATTCTGCCTTTGCTGCGGGGGATTACCTCGAGCAGCGTGGGATGGAGGATCTGCCTCGGGGTCCAGTGGAACATCGTCATGAGGCATCTGGGGCTGTTCAGGCCTTTGCGGACTTGAAGGATGGACCAGTGGGCTAGGATTGGGACCTCCCTGGGGTGGCCCATTTTCAGGTTGATTAGGCTGCGAGGCAGGCGCGGCCTGATTTCTGGCCAACAGCAAGGCCGCTTCAAGGGCTGCCATGGCCTCGATCTGGCGGCGATCCACCTCCGCTTATCTCTCGCTTAACTCCGCCCACTGACGATCAAGTTCCTGCTGCTGCCTTGCCATAGCTTCTGCGGCAGTTTCTTGATTGGCTCTCAGACTAGCCAACTCTTCCTGCAACGTGCCAAAGGTGCTCCTCAAAGTCGCATCGTCCATTTCCTCCTCTTCAAAATCTAGCTGCGGCTCATCTTCCGCCATGCTTGCAGGGGGAGGAGGAGGTGGCGGATTCGACGGTGCAGCGGCGGCGGTTTGAGCAGCTTTCTTCCCTGCTTTCGCCATTAGTTTTATCAACAACGATGAATCGTCCTCTCAATGAAAGCACCAGAATGTTGACCCACGATTTAGCCAACTGACACGGAGTCAAAATATGAACGATATAGACGAATATGTATAGATAATAACGTAATGACAAAAGTAAAGAAAACACAGTAATTTATAGTGGTTCGGCCCCAGAATCTGGTAATGACCTACGTCCACTTAGAATGATATTGATATGGGATCAAAAGTGTGATCAGGGAACTTGGGTTCAATGAGTTTCAACACTCCTCATAAACAATACAAGTTTTCACAGATAATTTCTATATCTCTATGATTTCCGGGCTCCAAAGTCCCTTCCCATGAGCCATCTCTTGCTTTTTATAGGCTCATGGAGGGTTGCCCAATATTGTTACAGATATTATCCCCTGAATCATGGGATATTCAGAAGATTGCATGAAATAAATTCGGGATACATAAGATCTTTCCATAAATGTTGTTTTGCCAGCGGAACCACCGACCAGTCTGGTCATGGTAAAGACAGGTCTGTCCTGCATCTGGTGTGTCTCCTGGTCGATACTCTAGCAGACGCTCCAGGTGTCAGGCACGTGTCAAGAGATTATTCGCCACGTCACAAATGCTAATTTATTGGATAACAGGTCGGTTCCTTGGTTTCTTAGTGCTTCATTAATTTTGATTTATTTAACTTAGGTCTCTAAGGTTACCTCAAAGGCTCAGGGTACCAAAACGTCCCCGAGGGAAAAATGGTAAATTTCCCCAATATTCCCTCCTAAACATTCTAACTTCAAATATATCTCCAAATATTTATTTTCATAACCCAATTACCCAATAAAACATCTAATGCTCCCCTCGACTCGCCCCGAGTCGGGTATTCCACCCCGTTGTGACTCTATAGCTAAACCGCTCCCTAAGACTGTCTCAGATCGTGCATCACAGATATATCACAAATATATCACAATATTCACAATTATTACATTTATGCCCTTAACGGACTAAAATTACAAACAGGCCCCTAATAACCAAACGGGGCCCACAAGCATATTTAATTCACATAAACATGCATTTCTAATCACATATTCATCAAATTCACATATTAGAAAAATAAATCACTTATTGCACTCCAGGCACGCTAATCAAGGCCCTAAGCCTTATTAGCAAATTTGGGACGCTACAACTATCCCCTCCTTACAGAAATTTCGTCCTCGCAATTACCTGAACAACTCGGGATACCGCTTCCCGCATATCTGATTCAAGTTCTCATGTCACCTCCTCAATCTTGTTGTTCCTCCACAGTACTTTCACCAAGGCGATTGTTTTGCTCTGCAAAACTTTATCCTTCCGATCGAGAATCTGAACCGGCTTCTCCTCATAAGATAAATCCTGGTCCAGCTCCAAGTTCTCATAGCTCAGTACATGCATCGAATCTAATACATACTTCTGGAGCATGGACACGTGAAAAACATCTTGAACCCCCGATAAAGCTGGAGGCATCACCAATCTGTAAGCTACCTCCCAAACCGGCTCTAGAATCTCAAAGGAGCAAACAAACCTAGGGCTCAGCTTTCCCCGAACACCAAACTGTTTCACTCCTCTCAAAGGTGAAGCGCTAACGAATACATGGTCACCGACCTGAAATTCTATGCTTCTGCGTCTCAAGTTCGAGTAACTCTTCTGGCGAATCTGAGAGGCGATCATTTGAGCTCTAATCTTTTCAATCGCCTCATTGGTCCTCTGAACCATCTCAGGACCTAAGTATCTCCTCTCACCCATCTCATCCAAATGGATAGGTGATCTACACTTCCTCCAGTATAGCATCTCATACGGAGCCACTTTGATAGTCGCCTGATAACTATTATTGTATGAGAACTCAATCAAAGGGAGATACTTACTCCAAGATCCCCCAAAATCTAGCACACAGGCTCGTAGCATGTCTTCCAGTATCTGAATCGTCCTCTCAGACTGTCCATTTTTCTGAGGATGATAAGTTGTACTAAACCGCAACTGCGTGCCCATAGCCTTCTGCAGACTCTCCCAAAACTTGTAGGTGAAGGTGGGGTCCCTGTCGGGTACTATCGACCTTGGAGCCCCATGAAGTCGAATAATTTCCTTCACATATAACTCGGCATACTGTTCCATAATATAAGTCATCCTGATAGGTAAAAAGTGGGCAGACTTGGTATACCTATCCACAATCACCCACACTGAGTCATGGTGTCCCATGGTCTTTGGAAAACCAACCATGAAGTCAATGGTGATATCTTCCCATTTCCACTCTGGAATCCCTAGAGGTTGCGAATAACCCTGCTAGCCTCTAATGTTCAGCCTTAACCTATTGACACGTTAAGCACTTAGCCACATAATCCACAACTTCCCTCTTCATGCCTGACCACCAATACAAAGACCTCAAGTCTTGGTACATCTTCGTCATACCTGGATGTAAGGAATAGGGAGTGGTATGTGATTCATCCAAGATCTCTCACCGGATATCAGAATCCATCAGAACACAATCCGACCATTATACTTCAGTAACCCTATTTTCGAGATAGAAAAGTCCTTAGCCTTCTCAACTGGGAATCCTTCCCCTACTCCTCCTTGATCCCCTCAAGGAGTGTAGACTGAAGAGTGATGTAGGCTAACCGACCAACTACTAACTCTATACCCGCTCTAGTCATTTCCTCAGCAAGCTTATCAAATATCTATCTTGCACTGAACAATTGTCCTGGGCCTTTCCGACTCAATGCATCAGCCACCACATTAGCCTTCCCGGGATGGTATAAGATATCACAATCATATTCCTTTACCAACTCTAGCCACCGTCTCTGATACATATTTAGATCCTTCTGAGTAAAGAAGTACTTCAAACTCTTATGGCCGGTGTATATCTCGCACTTCTGACCATACAGGTCATGCCTCCAAACCTTAAGTGCAGATACCACCGCTGCCAACTCCAGATCATGCGTGGAATATCTCTGGTCGTATTCCTTTAACTTTCTCGATGCATAGGCTATCACCTTTCTAGCTTGCATCAGCACACACCCTAAACCCTGTCTGGAAGCATCACAATAAACCACAAAATTCTCATTGTCTATCGGCAAATTCAACACTGGAGCGGTGATCAGACGCTGCTTCAATTCCTTGAAATTGTTCTCACATTTGTCTGTCCAAACATACTTAGTCTTCTTCCTTGTCAATTCTGCCAACGTCGTAGCTATCTTGGAGAACCCCTCAACAAACCGCCGATAATACATTGCCAATCCCAGAAAACTCCTAATTTCAGGAACACTGCTCGGTCCAGGCCAATCTCTCACTGCCTCAATCTTACTTGGGTCAACCAGAATCCCCTCCTTACTGAAAATATGGCCCAGAAACGTGACTTACGGTAGCCAAAACTCACACTTGCTGAACTTAGCATATAACCTATGCTCCCTCAACAACTGTAAAACCAAACGTAGATGCTGCTCATGCTCTATCTCTGAATGAGAGTGCACCAGAATGTGGTCGATAAACACAATCACGAACTTGTCCAAGTAGTCCTTGAAAACCCTATTCATCATGTCCATAAAAGCTTCTGGGGCATTGGTTAATTCAAAGGACATAACCAGGAATTCATAGTGTCCAAACCTCGTACGGAAAGTGGTCTTTGGTATCTCCTCTTCTTTGATCCTTAATTGATGGTAGCCTGACCGGAGATCAATCTTGGAAAACACTGTCTTTCCCTGTAGCTGGTCAAATAAATCATCGATCCTAGGAAGTGGGTACTTATTCTTAATGGTAAACTTGTTCAACTCCCTGTAGTCAATGCACATCCTAAAAGATCCATCCTTCTTCTTGACAAACAACACTGGAGCACCCCATGGCGAGAAACTCGGTCTGATGAACCCCAAATCCAACAACTCCTGCAACTGAATCTTCAACTCCTTCAACTTAGAAGGAGCCATTCTGTAAGGTATCCTAGATACTGGCTCTGCCCTTGGTGCCAACTCTATAAAAAACTCAATCTCTCGCTGCAGCGGCAACCCTGGCAGATCTTCTGGAAATAAATCTAGAAACTCACATACCAATTTGGTCTCACCCGGTCCAACCGACACAATCCTAGAGGTCTCCATAATGTTCGCTAGGAATCCTGTGCAACCTTCCTGCATCAGGTCTCTAGCCTTCAGTGCTGAAATCACAGGTACCCGCAGTCCACTAACTATCCCCACAAATACAAAGGGTACCTCCCCTTCTGGTTCAAAAGTCACCATCCTACACTTGCAGTCAATCGTCACCCCAAAATTCAATAACCAATCCATCCCTAGAATCATATCAAATTCATCCATCTCTAGCTCAATCAGATCCACAGACAACTCCCTGCCGTCTATCTCTACTGACAATGCTCTAATCTAATCAGATCCCCCGTCGGCAACAAAGTCTAAAAACCCATAGCATACAAAACACTAGGTCTACACAGCTGATTAATCACTCTAGTAGACACAAATGAATGAGTAGCTCCCGAATCAGTCAATGCAATATAAGAAGACCCAGCACTAGAAATATGTCTTGTTACAACCAAGGGGCTAGCCTCCACCTCAGTCTGCGTCAAGGTGAACACTCTGGCAGGAGCGAGACTGTCGCCCTGCTTTGGCTCCTCTTTCTTGGCTTGCAGGCAGTCCTTCTTCAGATGATTGGCACTCCCACAGATAAAGCAGGCCCTAATCCTGCACTCTCCTTGATGTCGACGTCTACACCGTAGACACATTGGAAAACTCCTCCAGTTTTCACCTCCAACCTGACAGCCACTGAAAGCACCCTGTGCCCTCCTATCCGAGCTAGGAGGAACAAAAGAATCTAGGGTCTTTCTCTTCTGCTCACTAGAGCCACTACCCCAACTGGATCCAATAAAAGGAGGCATCGCTCTCTCTCCATATCTGATCCTCGACCCCCTCAGCTGTAAGGGCCTTGTCCACCACCTGGGCATAAGTAGTAGTCTTTGGATCCAAAGTAATCTTCACATCATAGGCGATCATAACATTCAACCCCTGCACAAATATGTCCCTTCTTGCACATCATTCGGCACCAAATATGGCGCAAACTTTGCCAATCGATCGAATCTAGAGCATACTCAGTAACTATCAACTGGTTCTGAGTCAGGTTGATGAACTCGTTAACCTTCGCAGCTCGGACTGCAACACTGTAGTATTTCTCATTAAAGATGTTTCTGAACTCATCCCAGGTCATAACTGCCACATTCCTCCTCTGAATCACTGCATCCCACCAGATGCGGGCATCCTCTCAGAACATGTAGCTGGCACAAGCTACCCTCTCGTTCCCTTCCACCCTCATAAAATCCAGGATGGAGGAAATCATATTCATCCACTGCTCTGCCCGCAGTGGGTCTGGTCCACCCTCGAAGGTGGGAGGATGTTGCTTCTTGAACCTCTCATACAAAGGTTCCCACATGTTCTCCATAACAAGCTGAACCGACACTGGCACCGCAACCTGCTTAACTGACAACCCAGTGGCCTGAGGAGGGGCCTGCTGCCTGAACTGTCGAAGTTCTTCATCTGTTCGTTGAAGTCTCGCTTCCAGGTGGAGGGTCCTAACCTTGGTTGTCATCCTCGACCCTACTACCGTGGAGTCTCGATGATTGTTGAGGCATCTCAACAATATGCCTGCAATCAATGACACTGGTCATCAGGCATGATAACGAAATCCAAAACCACCTCCCAATCACATCAACCAACCACAAACAACAGTCCACATAACATACAAATAACATATAACACTCAACGGGCCATGCCCTGGCATCATGCATATGTTAAATCATTCATCATGCTCTATATAAAATAAACAGGCAAATAGGGCAGCTAAGCACATATTCAACCATATAATTCAATCATTACCAACCAACCCTGAGTCGAGCTTGTCATTGACAGCGAGCGTACATGTTCGGTCAATCTCCAGGAACCACAAACATTGGCTCGCTCTGATACCAAGTTGTAACACCCTACTTCCTTAGAGCCGTTACAAAGTGAGTTTAAAACATGCATTTAACTCGCTAATCGAGGTTTTAAGACAAAAGTGTAGCTAAACCATAAACAAAGCCACATAATTTAAAAATGTATCCATCCATCAAAAATTATAAAGCGTCTAACATTTGGGATCCCAAAATACTGTTTAGAAATATTTATAACTCAAAAATATAACTAAAGTCGACTAAACGACAAAATTAGGTTTAATACAATTGTACGCCCTGATTAGCAAGCCGAGCTTCGGCATAACCATGATTACCTCATGATCATCCCCAGGACTGGAGCTTCTGTCGTAATGTCGTGCCTTCTTAGCTCGAGGAAGCCCCAAGAGCTCGCCTTCACCGCCCAAGGCTGGGGCAGGGATTCCGAAGGCCGAAGACCGAGGTAAGTATGAAGCTCATGGTACGTGCTGGATATGGAGGCTATGACCCTTTGGGAAGTCAACACACACAAGGTAAACGTGCGTATATCAGGCATCAAGTGTCTGATATCCCCCTGACTTCTCGGACACACAGCACGAACGTGCGTGTTACGGCACCCACGACTAGGTTGGGCCATGCGACCCATTACCTCCTTACCTATTGATTTGACCACACTTATGTGTCAGGTTTAGGAATTAATCATGAATGTCACAGAATTGATAAGACAACTAAGAAGGTCACGGGATGACCTTCTTACCAACTTCCAGGTGCCTTCTCCTATAAATTTGGAGACCCTAGGAGTTGATAGAGGTGGGAAAAATAATCTCTTGTAAGAAATACTCTGTAATCAAATACTCAGTATAGATCAATAATATTGACTAGTGGAGTAGAAGGATTTTAACCTTCGAACCACTTAAAAAACGTGTCTTGAGTCACCTCTTTCATCCTCTAAGATCATATATCTATTTCGGTTCACCTTTAGCACTAATCCTTTTCTCTTCTTCTCTTAATTACCTATTGGCGAAGAACCGCGTCAACAGTTTGGTGCTTTCATTGAGAGAAAGTTCGATTAGTGCTGCTGCAAACATCCAACTATGGTGACTACTCGGTCCAGGCATGGTAATGAGACAGAACAACATGATGGACAGGAGGCTCATCATACTACCATCCCTGATGAGCAAGTTCCTGAAGTCCAGCAGCGGCCAGGAAAACAGCTGGTGGGCCAAGATGATACCGGTAGTTCGGCGCCTCGGCCACCTAACCCGAACCCATGTTATTATACTGCGGTGGAGATGGAGAACACTCAATTGAGGAGCCAGTTAGCAACAGCTAGCCAGCAAATCCAGGATATCCTAGCCCGATTACCCCCTCTCACAACCGACGTTAACGTCAGAGAGAGGCAAGGCGAGGCTCTTAAGTCTCGCCAGGGTAACCAGTCCAGCATAGCCGTTCGGATAGACTTCCGGTAGCCAACTCCACCCCTTCATCACACCACCGAGAGGCAAACTTTGAGGAAATGCCTAGGACCGGACAACAGTAATACAGCCGTTCGGTCAGGACATCAACTTCTAGCTCTCAGCCATCCTCGAGGACGCCCAGGAGAGCTCGAGGAAATTCCCGAAGGAGATCCAGGGAGGGCTCGTGACGTCAGCCCGTCCCCGACGACCGTCCTGCGCCTCGTCCAGATCGCCCGGCGCAGGATCAACAGGTTGGCAGGGCCGAAAGGCCCCCACCAAATTTGATCCATCCAGACAGAACTAGGATCGCCTCCCCAGTCAGACATCCTCCATCTCCGATCAGATATCTGTCTCCTCCTCGGCCCATCCGGGACATCCCAGCCTATGGGGGTAGTAGGAGAAACCTGCCCTCAACCGGACCTTCCCGGCGTAGCAGGGTGCCAGGGGAAAGCTCAGGTCGTCACCACCAAAGGCGGACTCCAAGCCTATCCAGCAGGAGCCACTGGACCGGCAGTCGCCAGAATGATCTCTCTGGGGGAGAACTGCGTCAGCGGTTAAGTTTGGCACAAAGTCACCAGACCACCCAGGGAGGTGACCTGCGAGCTTGCCTCAACTCTCATAGAGGGGACAGAGCAGGAGGAGATGGCCAGGCTCGTTCAGGGGGGGTTCTGTCCGGAGTACATAACGGAGGGAATGTCCCAAATAACCTATCTCAAGATAGGAGGGGAAATAACCCACCAAATGTGTACAATGGATCCGGAGCTGTTGAACAGCCCCGGAATAACCAAGGACATCAGGACCAAACCCTCGAGCGCCTGACTCAGATGGAGGAGGTGATGAGGAAGCTCCTATCAGAAAAAGAAAAAGACGAATATGATTCGGGAGACGAGATGGAACTCTTTGCCCCCAATATAGCATCAACGGCATACCCATCTGGTTTTCGTATGCCTCACTTGTCAAAGTTCAATGGGGACGGAGACCCGTCAGACCATTTAGGGATGTTTAACACCCTAATGATGGCCCATAACATTGGCCCGGAGCTGAGATGCTTGATCTTCCCCTCCACACTGACTGGACCTGCCAGGCAGTGGTTCAAGCAAAGTAAAAGACAGTCAATCAGTTCCTGGAAAACCTTCTCAGCCGACTTCAAAAGGGCATTCTAAGCCTCCCAGGCCGCCCGTGTTCAGGCCGACTCCCTAGCTAACGTGAGACAGCAGCCCGGTGAGACTCTTAAGGCCTACCTGAGCAGATTCGCGAACGTTGCTGTACGGGCTAGAGACGCGGATGATAGCTCCAAGCTCATGGCCATGAGAACCAGAATCCTTGTCGGAGGAGACCTATGGAAGGATATACAGAGGAAGGGAGTCAGCTCGGTCAAAGAATTCCTTAACAAGGCCCAAGAATGGATAAACTTGGAAGAAGCCAAAGCCTCAGCTGCGGGAACCAGCCAGGTTCTCGATCAGCCCGCGGGAGTAGGGACGGAGGCCGTGGCAGCGACCCCAAACGTCGCACAGAGCAACCAGCCCGATAGAGGCAAAAGAAAGGGCAATGGCGAAAACAGTCAGCACGGCCAAAAGAAGAATAAGTCTGTAGATAAGTCTAAGCCCGTTTTCACGATGTATACCGAGCTCACCCAGTCCAGAGAGAGTATCTTCTTGGCCAACTCTACTCGGGTCCCTTGGAAGAGGCCGGAGCAATTGAAGCACCACAAGGGAAAGAGAGACACTCCCAAATTTTGCCATTTTCATAACGACATCGGCCACAATACTAACGATTGTAGGCATTTAAAAGATGAGATCGAGACTCTCATCAGGACGGCCCCTTGGTTCAATACTCGCGGAACAGGGTCCCAGCGAGTCGATCTGCTCCAGAAGCCCCAGCCAGTCAGCCCGGGTCTCTGGTAGATCATGATGTCCCTCCCCCCATGGTCGGAGGAGAGATATCCACCATCTCTGGAGGACCGCGCATGGCTGGCATAAGCAGAGGTGCCCAGAAGAGATACGTGAATGAACTAAAGGCTCACAACGGAGTGGAGTTCATCCCGGAGCAGCGCCAGTCAAAGCAGCAGCGATTGGAGAGGCAACCAATCATTTTTACGGAGGAAGATGCAGGCCATGTCCAGTTCCCTCACAATGATCCCTTGGTTGTAGCAGTCCAGCTCGCCAACCGGAGAGTGAGAAGGGTACTAATAGACAATGGGAGCTCGGTGAACCTTCTATTCTGATCCACCTTAGAGAAGATGGGTTTGACCGTCGCCGAGCTAAAGGCAACCTCCATGATGCTGTATGGTTTTTCGGGAGAAGGATCAGCGGCGATAGGGATGATCGAGCTGGTGATCACCCTAGGGGAAGAATCTCGGACAGTCTCCAAACTAATCGAGTTCGTGGTCATAGACTGCCCCGTTGCTTACAACGCCATTTTGGGCCGACCTACGCTCATAGCTTTCGAGGCTATCACTTCCATTCGACACCTCGCCATGAAGTTCCCTACTTTAACAGGAATCTGCACTATCCAGGGCGATCAGCTCGCTGCCAGGGAATGCTACAACATTTCCATGAAGGGAAAACCTAAACCTGGGCAGCTGGCTATGGCCATTCTGAGTGAAGAGGCATCTCAGGAACCCTCAGCGGACCCTGAGACTGAAAAACCTCAAAGCGCCAAAGGGGGAAATGTTGCTTTAAGTGAGGATATTGACCCACGAGTAGGCAAAGACAGATCCGAGCTCCAAGCTATTGAGGAGCTCGAGGAGGTGAACCTTGATCCAAAAAATCCATCACGGATGGTCAAGCTCGGGAAAAATCTCTGCGGCAAGAGGAAGGCGGAGCTGACTACGTTTCTGCGGGCTAACTTAGACATATTTGCCTGGTCCCACGAGGACATGGTGGGGATTAGCCCGAGTGTCATCATGCACACGCTACATCTGGATAAAAGCGTTCCTGCCAAGTCTCAGAAGCAAAGACGTTTAGGAACAACCCGGGCTGAAGTCCTAGAAGAAGAAGTAGCCCGGCTCAAAAAATGTGGCTTTATCCGCGAAGCCAAGTTTCCAACTTGGGTCGCTAACCCCGTGCTAGTTCCAAAGCCCAACAGAAAATGGCGAACCTGCATCGACTTCTCCGACTTGAATAAATCCTACCCCAAGGATTGTTTTCCATTGCCAAGGATTGACCAGCTGATGGATGCCACAGCGGGGCACGAGCTCATGTCCTTTATGGATGCGTACTCAGGCTACAATCAGATCGTGATGAATCCGGTAGACCAGGAACACACCAGCTTCATGACCCCGACTAATGTCTATTGCTATAAGGTCATGCCGTTCAGTCTGAAGAACGCCGGAGCTACCTACCAAAGGCTAGTAAATAGAATGTTCGCGGACCAGATCGGTAAAAACATGGAAGTGTACGTTGATGACATGCTAGTCAAGTCAAAGACTGCCGATAACCATGCTTCCGACTTGGAAGAATGTTTTAAAATACTACGAGAATACGGCATGAGGCTCAATCCCCATAAATGCACTTTTGGAGTCGTGGCAGGGAAATTCCTGGGGTTCATAGTCAATACCCGAGGAATCGAGGCAAACCCCGATAAGATCAGGTCATTGCTTGAGCTTCCTTCGCCCAGGTCGCGGAAAGATGTCCAAGGCTTAACAGGAAGAGTGGCAGCGCTCAACAGGTTTATTTCCAAGTCAACCGATAAGTGTTTTCCCTTCTACAACCTGCTCCGAGGAAACAAGAAGTGTGAATGGATAGTAGAATGCGAAAGCGCATTCCTCGACCTGAAGGCACATCTGGCTGAACCGCCCGTGCTATCCAAACCCAAGGCAGGAGAGCCTCTTTTTCTCTACCTGGCTGTCACTGAGGATGCAGCTAGTGTCGTACTGGTACAAGAAGAGGACCAAGTTCAGAAGCCAGTCTATTACATCAGCAAGAGACTTCTCGGGGCAGAATCACGATACCCACTGATGGAAAAATTGGCGTTCTGCCTAATCACAGCCTCGCGAAAGCTCAGGCCGTACTTCTAATCTCACTCAGTACACGTCATGACCGATCAGCCTCTAAGGCAGGTTTTGCAAAAACCTGAAGCAACGGGACGTTTGTTAAAATGGGCGGTCAAACTCAGTTAGTTCGAGATTTTCTACACTCCACGAACTGCTATAAAAAGTCAGGCCCTTGCCGATTTTGTGGCAGAATGCATGGGATTCCAGGAGAATCCAGCAGAGGGCTCACCTCAGGTCACCTCGCCCCAATCGTTGTGGAGGATCTTTGTGGATGGTTCATCCAAGGAGAACGGCTCTGGGGCCGGAATCATTCTGATATCCCCCGAGGGACATAGGTTCCACTCGGCGCTAAGGTTCGGATTCAAGGCCTCCAACAACGAGGCGGAGTACAAAGATTTGTTGGCCGGGCTGAGGATGGCCAAGGAGTTAAAGATGAGCTTCGTCCAGTGCTTCAGTGACTCCCAGCTTGAGGTAAACCAGGTTCTGGGTGAGTATCAGGCGCGGGGACCCAAGATGGCCGCCTATCTGTCAAAGGTAAAAGCCGAGCTGTCCGCATTTGAGCGAGGATCGATCGAACAGATACCTCGGGAACAGAACGCTAATGCAGATGCTCTTGCCAAGCTCGCCACCTCGGGAGAGACAGAGACCTTGGGGTTGGTGCCAATAGAATTCTTGGAAATACCAAGTATAGAAGAAGAGTGGATGGAGGTCGAGATGGTCGACGCCAGGCCGACATGGATGACCCCCATTCTTGAATATCTCGTCGAGGGCAAGCTACCTGAAGGGCGTAACGATGCACGGCGAATCTTGTATCAAGCTTCGAGATATACGTTGGTCGATGGGGTGTTGTACCGACGTGGGCATTCCCTACCTCTCCTCCGGTGCATTCTTCCAAGAGAAGCGAAGGCCATCCTGCAAGAAGTTCACGAAGGATTCTGCGGAGACCACACGGGGGACAGATCTTGGCCTTAAAGGTTCTCAGGCAAGGGTATTACTGGCCAATTCTATCCAAAGACTCGATCTCGTATGTGAAGAAGTGCGACAAGTGCCAGCGATTCGCTATAGTTGCTTGAGCTCCTCCGGTCGAGCTGAAGATGATCTCATCCCCATGGTCGTTTGTCGTTTGGGGGATAGACTTGGTTGGCGCCCTCCCTACTGGAAAAGGCAGGGTCCGTTACACCGTGGTAGCCATCGACTACTATACTAAGTGGGCTGAGGCAGAGCCGTTGGCAACGATAACGTGCAAAAAGGTGCTTGACTTCGTGGTTAAAAGCATCATCTGTCGCTTCGGCCTGCCCAAGAAGATCGTCTCCGATAACGGCACTCAGTTCGACAGCGACTTGTTCACCGAGTTCTGTGAAATACATGGGATTGTAAAAAGTTTCTCCTCCGTGGCCTATCCTCAGGCTAATGGCCAGGTCGAAGCTGTCAACAAGACCCTAAAGGCGAGCCTCAAGAAAAGATTAGATGAAGCGAAGGGGGTCTGGCTAGAGCAGCTCCTCCAGGTCCTATGGGCATACCGGACCTCGCATTGGACTCCTACGGGTCATACTCCGTTTTCCTTAACCTTTGGGAGTAAGGCAGTCCTCCCCGTGGAGATAAAGGTTCTTTCGCATAGAGTCCAGTCTTACGACCAAGATCGAAACCATGAGCTCCTGTGCCATTCCCTCGATCTGGTTGAGGAAAGACGAGAGGATTCGCAACTCCAGCTCGCCCATTATCAGCAGAAAATCACCTGCTACTTCAACACCAAGGTCAAAAAACACGGCTTTAGCATGGGCGACTTGGTCCTGAGGAGAGTTTTCCTTGCCGTAAAAGATCCCAAAGATGGAGTTTTGGGACCGAACTGGGAAGGACCATACCAGGTCATCGAAGTCATCAAGGAGGGAACTTATAAGTTAGCTCGACTTGATGGAGGGGTGGTCCTGCGGACTTGGAACGCCATCCATTTAAAGAGATATTATCAATGATCCACTTGTAAGGCCTGGAAGGCCACTTTTTATGTATTAATGAAAGTCAGCTTTTTATGCATATTTGCAAGTGTAATCTTAAAGTAACCAAGAAAGACCCTTTCCCAGTTACTTGGGGGGCATATGGTACATGGATATAACCAGGTCTCCTTAACGACTTAAATGTTGATTCTTATCGATATTGATAAGGGTTAACGCTGACTAAGTCCTATCCTGGTTTTAACCGGGTCATAAAACTTAGAAGTTGATTTAAATCTATTGATCGTTGTTCTTCTTAAAGAGCTCAAGATATGGATAAAAGTTAACACGAACTAAGTTTTTAAATTGAGTTCCTGGTTTTAACCGGGTCATAAAACTTAGAAGTTGATTTAAATCTATTGATCGTTGTTCTTCTTAAAGAGCTCGAGATATGGATAAAAGTTAACACGAACTAAGTTTTCAAATTAAGTTCCTGGTTTTAACCGGGTCATAAAACTTAGAAGTTGATTTAAATCTATTGATCGTTGTTCTTCCTAAAGAGCTCGAGATATGGATAAAAGTTTACACGAACTAAGTTTTCAAATTAAGTTCCTGGTTTTAACCGGGTCATAAAACTTAGAAGTTGATTTAAATCTATTGATCGTTGTTCTTCCTAAAGAGCTCGAGATATGGATAGAAGTTAATGCGAACTAAGTTTCTTAAAAAAAAAATTATTGTAACCAAAGCGTAAATTAAAAACGTCAAAGAAAATTGTCTCGAGGTGAAAACACCTCATGCAAAGGTTACATAAAAAAAATACTTAAAAATATTCAAGGGAAAAAGAGAAAAACACCCTAAGCTCCATCAGATGGCCCCTGGGAGGTCGCTGTCTCACCCTGCTCCGCCGCGCCAGAGCCTTCCCCAGTTTCCGAAGGCGGCGCCTCTTTCTCAAGGCGAGCTTGGAACTTCACCAGCAAGCGCGCCCAAAGACTCGGTGACATGAAAGAAAAGTAAGCCTCCAGATTGTAGGCCCAGCAGTGATAGAACAGATCTTCCATGGACTGCTCCGAAGTGGTCCATTCGGCCTCTAGGGCGGCCTGGATCTCAGTCTTCGCAACCTCGAGGTCTGTCCGCGAGGTGGCAAGGGAGGTCTTGAGCTCTTGGACCTTCGAGCGGGTCTTCTCCAACTCGGACTTTGAGGTTGCCAAGGCATCTTTAGTCGCCTTAGCCTCCTGAAGAGAGGCCTGTTGCTCGGCCCTCATATCCTCGAGCTGAGTTTTCGCCCTGATGATGCTTCGATGAAGAGCGACGACGCCCTACGAGAAATGAAAGATAAATTGCCTTAGAGGAAAAATAGGGCAAAGTGTAATGGTAAAAGCTTTCAAGAAAATAGGGCAGCTTACCATTAGGGTCATGCTCATTGAAGACTCCATTACGCCAACCTGGCTCATTGTCTCAATAGCCCGGAGTTCCTTCTCGGTGAACTTGTATATATGGCTGACGGCGTAGTTCGCCCACTCATACACCGTTCCCCGGAAGGCCTCTGGGATCTTCTCCAGGTCCTGGGGATTGACTGGGATGCGTACATCAGAGGCCACCACGGCTGAAGTCCCGAGCTCCGTTCCTGCGTCCTGGGTGGCGGCTGGAGCTCGCGGAGGTGGTGGAGGCATTTGGCCTGCTCCTGCAGCAAGGAGAATCGCTCCCACGACCTGGTCTGCCTGGGTTTTCTCCTTCTCCTTTACTGGAGACTTGGTGGAGACCTCAGCGGCACTCTTCGACGCCCGGAGCCTTTCCAGTCTTGGCCCGGCTGAGGGGTTCCCCCCGAAGACTGCACCTCGCAGGCTCTCCTCGGACTGAGACATCTCTTCTGTCAAAACAAAAACATGGTTAGTACAAGTTAGCAACCATACAGAGACAAAGACAAAGGGTTAAAGGTAAAAAGTATGCGAATACTAAGGGAGCCCTACCCCCCGAGCTGGAAGAAGAACCTAAGACGATTACTTCCCGAACTGGCGCAAGTTCTGGGTCTGGGTCTGACTCAGGGCTAGATTCTCCAGCATACTGCCTAAGCCTCGGAGCTAAGATACCCCTTCGGCGTGATATACCACGAGCAGGAGCTTGGGGGCCAGATGTACGCCCTGATTTTCCCACGGGCTGATTAGCAAGCCGAGCTTTGGCATAACCATGATTACCTCATGATCATCCCCAGGGCTGGAGCTTCTGTCGTAATGTCGTGCCTTCTTAGCTCGAGGAAGCCCCAAGAGCTCGCCTTCACCGCCCAAGGCCGGGGCAGGGATTTCGAAGGCCGAAGACCGAGCTAAGTATGAAGCTCGTGGTACGAGCTGGATATGGAGGTTGTGACCCTTTGTGAAGTCAACACACACAAGGTAAATGTGCATATATCAGGCATCAGTTGTCTGATATCCCCCTGACTTCTCGGACACGCAGCAGGAATGCGCGTGTTCAGACACACACGACTGGGTTGGGCCGTGCGGCCCATTACCTCCTTACCTATTGATTTGACCACACTTATGTGTCAGGTTTAGGAATTAATCATGAATGTCACAGAATTGATAGGACAACTAAGAAGGTCACGGGATGACCTTCTTACCAACTTCCAGGTGCCTTCTCCAATAAATATGGAGACCCTAGGAGTTGATAGAGGTGGGAAAAATAATCTCTTGCAAGAAATACTCTGTAATCAAATACTCAGTATAGATCAATAATATTGACTAGTGGAGTAGAAGGATTTTAACCTTCGAACCACTTAAAAAACGTGTCTTGAGTCACCTTTTTCATCCTCTAAGATCATATATCTATTTCGGTTCACCTTTAGCACTAATCCCTTTCTCTTCTTCTCTTAATTACCTGTTGGCGAAGAACCGCGTCAACAACAAGCATCTCCCAAAAGTACCCCTGGCCGAGGCTTCCAGGCAGGCCAAACATGTACGCATCACCTCACGCTCTCCGTACTCATGGTTGGTCGACTTTCCCCTTACCATTACTTGAATCATAGCGCACCCATGAGCCAAAGCCCAGCAAGAAAGTTCATACAAGCAAATAACATATGTATAAATTCCATTCAACTTATAATCAACCACCACACTACAAGAAAAAATGCTTTTAATAACACCAAAAATGTGTTATCAAAACATACCATAACACTTTTTGATGTGTTAAGACCGACTATGTTATCGTAGGTCAGGGTACTTTACATAACATTTTATCATTGTTATACAGATGTGTTATTATACTGTCAACGATAACACAATTTCTGTGTTATTTATAGTCGATTATATAACACATTTCAATACTTATAAATTTGTGTTATACTACACTTTAGTATAACACATTTTTTGTGTTATACTACACTTTAGTATAACACATTATTTGTGTTATACTACACTTTAGCATAACACATTATTTGTGTTATATAATGAAGTTTGCATAACACAATTCTTTGCATAAAAAGTGTTATTGTAATAGATATTATAACACAATTTTCGTATTGTAACACTAATTTATTCTATTATATTTTAATTTTTTTTATATAATTAAAATTAGCTTTCTAATATATACTAGCATCATCAAATGAACTTGATTTTCAAATAACAAAAAGTAAAAACATTCAACATTGTATTAACAATCCACAAATTTATTTAAAACATTCAACACTGTCATCAACAACAAAATGTTCTTTGAGTATTCAAGGAGTCTTAAATATTCAACATAGTGAAAAGTTACTACTTTCAACATAAAATATTCTACAGCTGCCCAACACAAAGCCTTCAAAATTAAGTATCATTTTCTACTTCGCTTGTCACATCTGCAAAATAAACAAAGAAATATTTTATTGTTATTATCTAGCATCACAAATTACTTCAAGAAAAATGCTATGGAAATTATATCCAAGAAACGACACCACATTCAAAATAATGAATTCACAACTACACCAAAGCAAACAAAGAAACCAAACACTAAATTATAAGACATTGGTTATTTTTTGAGTACGAAAATGTACCTCTTGGAATAACTTTTTTAGAAGGCCATGCAACTGTGTATGAAAATGTTAGCAGCTTGTGGAGTGTGGAGTGTGGAGTGTGTAGTGTGGAGTGTGGACTATTTTTGTATGATAGAATAGATCACATGAAGGATGAAAATGTCAGCCTCGTCACCATCTTTTCTTTTATAAACAAAAATATTTAACCTTTCAGTATCATCAATGGTCAGACTTAGATTTTTGTCTTTGTATAATATTCCATCTATGATCTCTAATTTCTCTTCCTATTTTTTATTTTTATGAGCAAGAATATAAATGGTGGGTAAAGTTTTACTTGGATTATGGTGAACCTATTTTCTTACATATGTACTAATTTTAGCATATTATTATTTACTAGTTTCAAATAAAAAGAAATGGCTGACCCAAAAACTTGTTGTTGAAATTATTTTCCTTTCAATGAACAAGAAGAAATCTTTAGAAAAAGATAAACGTTCCCTGACCCTAAACATTACCAAATATTGGACTACTTTTAAATACGAAAAATTTCAAAGATATATTGTTTTTGGATTTAGTTATGAACTAAAGTTATTGTTTATATATATAAAGAAGATCCATTGTCATCTTTTACCGCGGTAATGTTTCTGTTATACTAATCATATCAGCCCCTGTTTCTTATGGAAAATGAGAATTATACTAAAATGTGCTTCCATTTTTTCTTCTTCTTTCGTATTTGCTATGATAACGACATAGGTAAAATGAGGATGCATTTAAACATAATTTTTAACAAACACAAGTGTCATATATCTCACAATTCAAGGCCAATTTAAGAAGCATACATAGCCATCTATTTGTTAGTGTGACCATTTTCTATTAGTATACATTATAAATTCAATCTATTGTACTCACTTTGTTTGGACCTACTTATAGGCTATATAGATCATCAGAATACACCATACCATCATATGGCTAAGTACTTTCAGACTTGGGTTATAATTAATTGAAGAAATTACACTTTTTAATTGTAATTTTATTCCACCATACCATCATATTCTTACCATATTTTCTTTCCCTCTAGTCTTGGCAATTTTCCCTCTACGAGCTAATTACTCTCTTCAATAAATAAAAGCATTTCATTTCTTGGTTTTCTTTTAAATTATGGCTTTCTATTTTTTGTAATTTAATGATTTGCTTATTTGGCTCAATCAGAATTGTTCCCCAGGATTCTGATACAACTAGCTACAAATTGAAGTTGTAACAGAGAGCTTTCACCAGTTAAAAAGATCATTTTCTTCATTTAAATTTGATTGATTGATTTTTTAACTCAAAGTTACGTGTGTATGGCTTAATTTTTGTTGAACTTGTGGTTGGCTGTTTGGTTTCTATTGAATAGAATAATCACGTGGAATGACTATTACTTTGTTCTAAGTGTTCACAGTGTAGTATATTCTTTGAACACTGAAACTAGAAACTAGAAACTAATGGTACAAGGAGTTGAGTGTGAAAATAGAAGATAATAAAAAATAGGAAATGATGGTTTACACAACGCTACTATGTTAGGGAGGAATAAAGAACTGAACCAAAGTAATAGTTGTTTATTTATTTATTACTTTTGTTTGTGTTCATGTGTTATTTTTGGGGGTTGGGAGTAATAAGGAAGGAAGGAATGTGTCATGATGGTATGTTAAGAAGAGATGTGGTTCATTTGGTATTCACTATGAGTGCATTTTTAGGATTCTGCTCTCTTAGTGAATTATCTTATACATTTTACATAATATTTGCAGATGTGGAGGGGTAATTGGATTCTATGGGCCAAGGTCAAATATTGGATTGCTTTTAAATACAAAAAATTTCAAAGATATATTGTTTTTGGATTTAGTTATGAACTAAAGTTATTGTTTATATATATGAAGAAGATCCATTGTCATCTTTTACTGTGGTAATGTTTCTGTTATACTAATCATATTAGCCCCTGTTTCTTATGGAAAATGAGAATTATACTAAAATGTGCTGCCATTTTTTCTTCTTCTTTCGTATTGGCTATGATAACGACATAGGTAAAATGAGCATGCATTTAAACATCATTTTTAACAAAACAAGTTTGATATATCTCACAATTCAGGGCCAATTTAAGAAGCATACATAGCCATCTGTTTGTTAGTGTGACCATTTTCCATTAGTATACATTATAAATTCAATCTATTGTACTCACTTTGTTTGGACCTACTTATAGGCTATATAGATCATCATAATACATTTTGGTTCGGTTTGGCAGTCTATTGCGAAACTGCCTCAAAGTTCTTACTTAAGGAACTTCAGACTTTTTGACTGATTTTAATTTGTAGGAAGTGATTGTGTGTTTGATATTGCAGTAAAAGGAAGTTTCAACAATGAACAAGGGTAAGATTTTTAAGCTAGCAAAGGGGTTCCGTGGAAGAGTGAAGAATTGCATAAGAATAGCAAGAGAGAGGGTGGAAAAGGCATTGCAGTATTCCTATCAAGATCGTCAGAACAAGAAGCGAGACATGCGTTCTCTCTGGATCTAGCGGATAAACGCTGGCACTCGCCAACATGGGGTACACTATCTAATACTTGTTTCATAGATTTGTAATTTTGAGTAAGATATTATATTATATTCTTCATCGATACACGAATGTAAGGGATTGCTGATGATTTTGGTCTTCTTATTATGTAAGTTTTGTAGTATTGATCTCAGAATGAATCATCCTCTAAGTCTTAGTTCTGTATTCAGTGTCTTTTAACTAAAAACTATACAAATAGTTTAGTTAATGCTCTCCTTCAGCTGCACTAAAGAATTAGAGAATGGTTCATTTTGAGATCAATAGTAAAGATAATAAATAGTAAAATATTGTGTACAATTTCTGAATGTGTAAATTACTTTTGTTTTTGTGGCTTGAAAAGTTTGTTTGCATTTTATTATGGAGATTTCTGTTGAAATCAGTAAGGCAGAGTGAGTTTCACTTATTTTAGATAGATTTTCCTTTGATTGAAAACCTTATAGTAATTTTTTAGGAACCAAAAACTAGAGAGAACTACTGAAATTCCTCATTATTAATTGATAGACAGTGCTAGTATAGACCAAAACCCTAAACATTACAAGGTTGAGTTAGATTGAGAGGCTCCCCTTTCCTAAAGATTACCAAATTCTTCTCTAAGTAAATCTCACTCTCTATCTACAATATCTTCCCAACCTAACAACCCAGAAAACTTCGAACACAAGTCTTTCTTATTGGAGACTTATCTAAATGCTTATCTAGTTAATGTTTTTCTGAACTTGTGTTGGCTCTGCAAAATTAGCTGGACAGCATGAGCACCTGCCATTTGTCTTCGCAGCTCTTGTTTACTTCAGTCTACTGAATATTTGCTCAAGCTGGCTGTTAATATATATTTAAGATAGGAAATAGCAGCTTCACTCTACTTTCTTCTCTGCTTCCTGTTGTCGTTGGTGGCCTTTCTCTTAGCAACATATTACAAAATCTTGATGTTTTGTTTCAGGTTAATTATGGCAACTTCATGCATGGGCTTATGAAAGAAAACATTCAGCTGAACAGGAAAGTTCTGTCTGCACGAACCATACAGTTTCAAGTTTTGGCTGAATTTCATTGTTTTTTTTATGATAGACTACATGTGAGCAACAACCATATTTACATGCAAAATTATTAGATCTTAGTTTTCCAGCTCTACAAGTAACTTGGTACTGGTCTATGTTGTGCCTTGACCACCATTTTTTGTTAATTCTGCTGGTTTATTTTCTATCCATTTAATAGTCTCTAGTTCAAGAGATTCTAGTGTTGTTTTTAATTTAAAAATCAGATCCTAAAATGGTAGCCACTAACTAATTGGGTTTGGATGAAAGACAAGATTTTAGCTTGGGTTATGACAATTTTGTTATGGCAATTTAATCTAA
The DNA here is from genome assembly GCF_963169125.1 of Humulus lupulus. Lineage (NCBI taxonomy): Eukaryota > Viridiplantae > Streptophyta > Magnoliopsida > Rosales > Cannabaceae > Humulus > Humulus lupulus. The sequence continues at coordinate 149,778,198 of NC_084800.1, read as the reverse complement.
TCTATACATATGGAAATAATGAAAACAATATGACTAAATGAAAAATCTAATCTATACATATAATGAAAAATCTAATCTATACATATAAAAGCTTACCTAACCATCGATCAATACCAAGTCAAAAAATTCAAACAACACACAATAAGTTTTCTTCCTTATATCATCGCAACACACAAACAAATTTTCCAGAACCTACTTCTCTAATACACACAAGTTTTCAACCTTCCGTTATCACAGCATCACACAATTTTAATCTCATAACCTACTTCTCTATGGATGAATATTTAAGATATTCAAACTCCTCTAACATTTTTGAGATATTAATAATAAGAGTTAAAAGAACAAATTCCGTACCTCTTGCAAATTAACTTTGCAATGCTCCTTCCCAATTCGATCCACAACCTAAAGAATATAATCAATACCTAAAAGATTAATAGAAAATTAAAATTTGTCAATAGATATTAAAATAGACTTTGAAATCCAAAATTTATCTAATTCGATCTTAAAATTTGGGGATAAAATATATACACACATTTACTTTAAAGGCATTTTCAGTATGACTTAGTAAATTTTGACAAAATGGATAGGAGAGTGACCTATTTCACATAATACAACAATAAATTTTGATCGTTTTCTGAATATATGGGATTAAATGGTACTTTTTCCATAATTGAATTTTTTCTTTCCGGGGATGATTGAGATGTTATTATCCAATAATTTTTTTTCTAGGGGACATTTATACTCTAATAGAAATTATAGAGTATACACTGAATATACTCTGGCTGAAATTACATAGAGAAATTGAAAGGGTAAAGGATGAACTGAAAAAATAATTTGAGATGAAAGATTTGGGTGCTGCAAAACTAATTTTGGGTATAGATTTCAGGTCTATGGTGGAGCTGGAAACAAATATAGGACAGCTGCTATAGAAGGTTTTGTTGACTCATATTTTGCAGGCTGTCTAGAAATTAGAAAATCACTTACAGGTTATGTTTTGGCAGTTTTCGGTACAACGGTTAGCTGGGAAAGCCAGTTTGCAAAAGATGGTTGCTTTATCTACTACAGAAGCTGAACATATAGCTTTAACAGAAGTTGTCAAGGAAGCTATATGGCTGGTATATATACTGTTGAGTTGGAGAATTTGTTAGTTATTTTGGTCCAGTCAGCAATCTTTTATGTTTACAACCATTCTTGTAAAGCAATTAGTTATGTTTCGTTATGTTTACTACTGCTATATATATTGTTGAGTTGTATACTTTTACATATAATTTTTTAGAAACTTTTCCTTGTAATTAGTAAAAAAATCTGTAACTGAGAGAAGAGAGATTTGTACTGAAAGAAGAAGGAAGTTCTAATAAAAGTGGCTGCACATGGATGTAGCTTAGAGTTCTAAGTTTTGACTCTAATTAGGACCACGTAATTCTTGGTGTTGTGTTTTAACTGGTTTGATTTCTTGTGTGTTTCTTCTAACTGGTTTGTTCTTGTGACTGTTTCTTTGGATCAAATTGTGTTTGTGCAAGTTGTCGTGATCTCTGGTCTTGGCTCTACATGTTTTAATAAATTACTCTATGAACTATATATCAAAAAGATATTTGATCAATATCTTGATTGAGATTTGACTCATTCTCCTTGCTTATTATTCCATGTACTCCTTCTTTAGGGTAGGCTATCTAATGGACAATATATAGCATTAAAAAGACTCTCCAAGACTGCAGGACAATTTTTTCATTACAGGAAGGAATTAAGAGAAAGTAGAAAGATAAGCAAAACAACAAGGGTGGTGGTCCTCATAGTCACAGCATGGGTTATATCAATAAGATTGTCCATAATTTTTCAATCTATATCAAATACATTTTATCATATATATTATATACATTGGAACAAGCAACAAGCATCTTTCATTTTTATTCTTTTCCTTTCCAACTAGGGCTGCTAGCAATTCTTGGCTCAATTCAAAACATGCCAAAAAAACATGGAAATAATTTGATTCCATTCTAATCCCAAGTAAGCTAAGTTTTCTAAACATGTTTTCTGTGGTGATAAGAGACCAAAATATCAGAGTATGCAAAACAAAAGATGATCAGTGATTGTTTAGGTGACAATGGACCCCATAAAATTGACGAAAGATATAATCTTGAAAGCAATGGTGGAACTGCAACATAGAACCCTTAATAAAAAAAAAACACACACACACACACACACAGAGAAAGTTATCACTTTTGATGAGATGAATTGACAAGAATGAAATGAAAGGATATAGAACCAAGAGAGGGAGATAGTTGATTGGCAAGACCACAAAATTAACCATTGGTAAGAAATTGAAGGCAAGTTGTACAAGGTCTTATGGTAAAGGTAGAGGATATGCTTAGAAAAATTACATCATCCAAATGTTAAAAAATAGATTTTAACAGATAACAGCATAACTACTATTAGTTTCCCCAATATGATCTTGTTTTTTTCAATGGATTTTTCTGTGCCATTTAAAAAAACTAGTTAAGAGAATATTAGCAAGATGAAAACAAACTTCTTACGCATGACATTGCCAATAGTTCCATCAGTGTAATTAAAATGTACTAAAAATACACATCAAAGAAATTATACCTTGTGTCACCAACAAAATCATTGGAGACAACGTCTTCATCTGTGTACCCAAGAATGCCTTTAAGTGGTCCCTCTGATGCATACCTATATCACCAATCACAAAACAAAAATTAAAAATAAGACAATTACACACTTAGAAAAACACAAGAGGAGAGGAATAAATACAATGATTAGATACTTCACAAAGAATGCATGAACATACTTTATGGATGCCTTGACATCTTCATAGGAAGCACTCTTCTCAAGTCGACAAGTTAGGTCCACCACCAAGACATTAGGAGTTGGAACACGGAAGGCCATTCCAGTAAGTTTTCCATTCAGTTCTGGGAGAACCTTTCCAACAGCCTATAGTTCCAAAAGAAAAAAATTAATAAACATAATAATAAGAATAAGAATCAAACCACATTAAAACCATCATTGTTTTTATATTTCCCTATGAATTTAGATTTCACTACCTTTGCAGCACCGGTAGAACTAGGAATGATATTTTTTCCAGCTCTGCGGCCTCCTCTCCAATCCTTTATTGATGGGCCATCAACAGTCTTCTGTGTTGCTGAACATTAGAAACAAGAGTCAAGTAACCAACTTGTAAACTATTCTCCTATTATAAAAACAAATAAAGTGAAAAACAAACCTGTAGTTGCATGAACATTTGTCATTAAACCTTCAAGAATACCAAATTCCTCATGAACAACCTATGTAAAGTAATAAGAAAATCACTCAGCGAATAACTAAAAAGCATAATAGCTAAAACCAAAAGCACAAGGATATTTAACCAGATGCATTCATAAATTCAAAACCTTTGTTGCACGAGTGCTCTTACCATGGATGCATCACATACCCTGTGACTAGATCAATAACTTGAACATTTGAAACATGAAGAGGAGCTTCAACCATAAATAGGGAAGAGAATATTCATCAAAAAAATTAGCAATAAATTTACTTAGCTGCAAATTTCTCTAGAATATTCATCAATATGCATAAAATAGACACTCAAAACCTTATTAAAACAATAACATCTCTAAAACAAATGAGTCACCGACAACAAAAATCCAAATTTTAAAGCAATAATAAAACCATAAACTCAGTTCCCCTGAAATTAAAGCACCAAAACTATAGTTCTTGAACCTTAAAGTGTTCGGGGACTGATGAGGAGAAGCTGAGAGGTGTCACAAACCAAATCAAAATTCCCCTTTTTTAGTTTATCAAAAAATAAAATAAAATAAAAATAAAAATAAGACCTTGGGTGCGAGATTGATCTGGTAAACGAGATTGCAAAGCTGTTTACCCTATTCGGTTTCGAAGTGATGCTTCATCAAATCGAACAAAGTCTCTGCCTTGAACTGACTAGTCGCCATTTTCTTCACTCTCTTCGATCACAACTTGGGGAAGAAAGAGCATGCAATTCCAGTGGAGAGAGTGCTCCTCTGCCGTGGTGTGCTCCAATAGCTCGTGCGATGGAGAGGGTAGAAAGAACGCTGAGACTCTGGGGAGACAGAGAGAGCGAGAGAAAGAACGCTGGGAGAGAGAGAGCGAGAGAAAGAAGAGAGCTGAGAGAAAGAACGCTGGGAGAAAGAGAGAGCTGAGAGAAAGAACACGTCATTAGGGATTGGGTTTTGAGATAATAGGGCTAGGCTAAAACCGTGGGTTTCCCTCCATTTTAACATTACCCAACAATTTTTTTTTTGTTTCCCTCCCTTTTAAGTTTACCTCCTTTTAAGTTTACCGCTTTACCTATTATACCGCTTTACCGCTTTACCTCCTTTTAAGCTTATAGTTATGTACTATAGAAAATGGTATTTGGTGTAGTGACTGGCTAAACACATACGACCATGTCGTCCCAAGTGCTTTACCACGCCCTGGGTTCGTGGTCTACATTATGAGGATATCACAGGTATCCTATAGGGTCTCACCCTGGCAACTCGCACTTTGCGTGTTTAATGCTGCTCCCGGCCCTTTGCCATATTCGGCATTGCCATTCTCAGCCTATGCCGTTCCTAGCCCTCGCCATTCTCGGCCCTCACCATTCTTGGCCTTCACCATTCCCAGCTCTTGCCGTTCATTCACATGTATGCACACATAACATAATTAAACAAGTACTTAAACATGTATTAACATTATCAATGGGGCTACGCCCTACAACACAAACATATAGGGTCATGCCCTGCAATACAAACTATAGGGCCTCACCCTGCTCTACGGGTACAACAGTTTTCTTACCTGTGTCTCAATATTTCTAAGCATCGATGTACCGAGCACAGTCCCCTAGTCCGAGTCGCGCTGAAAACCTAGTCACAATGCATCAACAACATCCATCCATCAAGTTCTAATCCATTAAATACCTTTGGGTCATAATTCTAGTCTCTAGGACCTTGAATTCTATCAATCCAGGTGATAAAATCCATCCTGAGCCTTAAGTTTTGGATTCTCGAGCTGAAAACCTCCTTGAAGCCCAAAAACACACTAAGTGTCGCGACCCCATAAACCCATGTTGGGGCCTGCCTCAACCAAAAACCCCCAACCCCAAAACAGGGCGGCGCGCCGTGACCCAAGCTAGGGTGTGTCGCGGCCCGCCCCTCTTCCTGGCCTCCAACTTGTTCTAGAGGGCCACGACTCAGCAAGAACAATGCCGCGACCCAACCCTTCGAACCCAGAAAAATCCTCCATTTTTACCTCCAAAACAATGCCAATTCACCTCAAAATCGACCCAATAATCCAATTCCTTCATCACAGAAGTTCTACTATAGTCTTACTAACAAAACCTAATTAGATTTAACCCCAAACCTCATCTAAACTCAATAATGATTCTTCATCTAACTCACATGCAAAACTCTGAAATACCAGCAGAAAATCAACCTAATTCATCAAGTTAAAAGCTTACCTTTACTTAATTAAATCTCTGAGTTAATCTCCTAAGCTCCAAGCTTCAATCCCCCCAGGCTCCAACCTTGAGTTCTGAATTTCCTAGCTTAATCTCCTCAAAGTTCCCCTTGGTAAGGTTGAGAGAAAACAAGAGAAAGAGAAGAGAGTTTTGGGTCAGTTCCTTGGTTTCTCAGTGCTTCCTCAATTTTGTTTTATTTAAATTAAGTTTCTAAGGTTACCTCAAAGGCTCAGGGTACCAAAACGTCCCTAAGGTCAAAATGGTAAATTTCCCCAATATTCCCTCCTAAATGTTCGAACATCAAATATATCTCCAATTTTTTATTTTCATAACCCAATAAACATCTAATGCTCGGAATACCCCTCGACTCAGCCCGAGTCAGGTATTCGACCCCGTTGTAACTTTCTAGCTAAACCGCTCCCTAGGACCGTCTCGGATTTTGCATCACAGATATATCACAAATATATAACAATATTCACAATTATTACATTTATGCCCTCAACGAGCTAAAATTACAAACATGCCCCTAATAACCAAACAGGGCCCACATGCATATTTAATTCACCTAAACATGCATTTATAATCACATATTCATCAAATTCACATATTATAACAATAAATCACTTATTGCCCTCTAGGCACGCTAATCAAGGCCCTAAGCCTTATTAGTAAATTTGGGACGCTATACTCGGGGTACCAAAATCGTCTTTGAGGGAAAAATGGTAAATTTCCCCAATATTCCCTCCTAAACATTCTAACTTCAAATATATCTCCAAATATTTATTTTCATAACTCGGTAACCCAATAAAACATCTAATTCTCGGAATACCCCTTGGCTCGCCCCGAGTCGGGTATTCAACCCCGTTGTGACTTTCTTGCTAAACAACTCCCTAGGACTATCTCGGATCGTGCAACATGGATATATCACAAATATATCATAATATTCTCAATTATTACATTTATGCCCTCAACAGGCTAAAATTACAAACATGCCCCTAATAACCAAATGGGGCCCACATGCATATTTAATTCACCTAAACATGCATTTCTAATCCACACTCAACAAGTTCACACATTTACATAATAAACCACTTATTGCTCTCCAAACACGCTAATCAAGGCCCTAAGCCTTATTTAGCAAATTTGGGATGCTACAACGAGGCTTTTAGTATTATGATCTGTGAAGTTTGGTTGGGCAAGCTTCAATGGAGTTTCAGGCACTGTTTATGCAATTATCTAAATACCAAAACTGGGAACCCTTTTTACAATGGTGCCCTAGCCCTATTTATAGAGATTGAGAGCAATTGACTCTCTTAATGAGAAGTTATTACAAGAATATTCCAACCTAAGTGGGATTAAAAGCTTAATTAAAAAACTTTTCTATGGTAAAGGTTGCGGTAGGCCCATGCAGATTGCACGGGGCCCAATTTGTAGAACGCAACCAACTTTTATATGGGGAAGATGCCCCTGACAGTGCCAGGGTGTAGCCACATGTCTCCCATGTCAGACAGTACCTTGGAACATACTGATTGTCTAGTGTATGACCTCGACACTACTTCTCGAGGCACAAAAGCTGTCAGGTGGACGCTTGTTGTCCGAAGTCATTGGGGCTGACACCTGACACTCCCTCCATACCTCAAGGAGAAACTCCTTAGGCTTGGAGGACTAACCGACCCATCAGATGAGAGGACCCCAACATAGGACCTCAGGACGTGACCTAACTTGAAGACATTATCTCCAAGCGAGGGATCAAACTGCGCCTGGAGGAGCTTTCACTCCAAGCAGCTCTAGGCGAGCTCCGCAAGACTTCATCATCCCTAAGAGGCTTCATTACCTTTCTAATAACTGCCATGTGTCGACTGATGAAATCATAGACAACATAACCCTTTTCCATTTATAATAATTGTAATATTATTATGAAAATCATACCAGTAACATCATAAGAAAATATGATTTAAGTATAAGAAATTCTTAATAATATAATAATTATTATTATTAATAATTATACTCACAATAATAAATTTCCTTCCAAAACTCCTTTATACAAAAATTGTAATGCCCTGGATAGCCAAGACCATTACACTGTGTGTTTATAAAGGTGCAATACTTGCTAACCAAGTCATTTAGTTAGAAACGTGTTACTGAAACTATATTTGAACTAGGGTTAAAATATTTTGGTCATAAAAGTTACATCTCACTTAATTAAACATTATGTACATGGGATCCCGAAAGAAATAGAGTTTAAAAGACAGTTTACAAAATTCCAAGTTATAAACATGTATTGGCCACTCTAAGGGAAAAACAGACGTTTAGGCTTCTCCCGTCCTGTATCACTCCTCGGCCTTGGCGGCCGATCAGCTGACTATGTACATTCAGCCCCCGAAGCTCTCCAACTTAGGACTGGTTGACCTTGCTCTTGCCTTTACCTGCACCATGAAGCACCCGTGAGCCAAGGTCCAGTAAGAAACCAGATAACAGAGCATAATCATCAATCGATCAATTAGATAACTCATAAAGCATAGTCATATATTCAGCAATCCATAATATTCACATAATCAGGCATTCAGCATACCAAGTTCATCAAATTAACATTAATAACCAATTCATATATTAACGAGGGTCAACGCCCTTAGGTCGCATCCCCTATTTATCCCACTGACTCCGGCCCGCTTAAACCGAGCTCAGTGAATATTAAGTTGTCCTCAGCTACCAGTGGCCGAGCCGCGCCCTGTGCGCATATATTGATTCTGGCACTCTTAGGCTGTTTATCACATGTCCCATGGAATAATACCATCTCATGACATCACATATAAATATAGGGAGCTCTTAGTCCCAACATTAACACATAACCGAGTGCAGTTTCTTACCTTTAGATTCCGATAGCTTGATTAGTGAAACCGGCCCTCAAGCACGATCTCGTCCGAGCCCTGGCGGATACCTAGTCATAGCCATAAGTTAGAACCAGCACTAAACTTCAATTCCATAACCTAACCTCGAGACCAATTCCAAGCCTTCAAGAAGCCCTAATTCCACCAAACTGGGTGGTGGAATCAAACCCCGAGCCCCCGGCCGAAAACCTTAAGAAATAACCCAAAAATCCTAATCTGAAGGCAGGGTAGCACTACAATGCCACTAAGTGGGCGCTACAGCGGTACAAGTAGAGCCAAAAGCCCCAGAAAAACCCAAGCCTAGCGCTGTAGCACCCAAATGCTAGCGCTACAACGCTAGTCATAGCACCTTCGACACTCTCTTTTCTTCCTTCGATTTTCCTCGAACCAAAACCCCTTAGAACCCTTCCAAACCTCAACCACACACCAAATTGAGCCTACCATCATCTATATCTCACCCCACATAACCCAACAACCCAAAACTTAGCCACATGGACCTTCAAACAAAGACAACAAGATTTGAATCCAAAACTCAAGAACTCAACCATAAAACTAGGACAACCCAGAAACTCAAGTGTTCAAGATTAGAATTTCTTACCTTAAGTGGGGAATTCGACCCTAAGTTGCCCTTCCAGCCTTATGCTCCTCAATTCCTCAAGCTTAATACCTTGAATTCCCATCCAAAGTTCAAGATCATAATCAACTTCATCAAGGTTAGAAAATTCAGACCAAACTCACCAAAACTCAGCAATCTCAACATAGCTTTAAACCTTACCTTAATTAAGTATTAACTCCTACTAAATCTCTTAACTTCACCAAGGATCCTAGCCCCAAGCTCCAGCCCAAGCTTTCCTGACTTAAAGCTTCAAAATTCCTTAAGAGATGGTGAAGAAAAAAGGGAACCGAGTGAGAGAAAATAAGGTAAGCTTAGGTGTTATGTTTTTCTTTCTTTCTTCCTTTTGCCTCTTTCCTTAAGCTTCTCACACTTTCTAACAATTCCACTAAGTCCATAGAAGCAGCATATCATTTATCCCTTTATTAAACCAAATGACCATTTTGCCCTCCCATTAAAATCTAAACCTTAAAACATTCTAAGGGCATTTTGGTCATTGCTCCCAATTCCCGCTAATTCCTCGGGTGTCCCTAATAATTCCACTTAAACCCTGACACCTAACTAATCACCAATAATTTTCCTCAATGTCAAATAGTCTCCAATACATTTCCCAGATTCCCAGAAATACCCACAGGCTCACCCCGAGTCAGGTATAAATCTCCACCGTGACCTTTCCGCTAAACTGCTCACAAGGATCGCCTCGAGTCACAAGCTACTAATATATCCACATAATAATGTGGTCTCAAAAATTTATCACAAATAATTACATTTTTGCCCTCAACGGGCAAAAATTATGAATATGCCCTTATAACCTAATCAGGGCCTACATGCATACTAATACTCATAATCCTGCATCTCATATAAGCATGAATTTAATCATTTAAATCACACATAATCCAGTTAAAGAATAAAATGAGAGAAGATTTGAAACTATTTTTCTTGTGTATTTTATCAATGCTAGGTATGCCCTTTTATAGGGACTGTATAGAATAATCACAATAAATGTCAAAGAATAAAAATCCTATAAATAAGGAAACTTATATACAATAAAAGACTACAGCTATCACATCTAAAAAACTACAACTAATATTGCATATCTTTGTGACTTTATTTTCTGGCTGTCAACACTCCCCCTCAAGCTTGACTGTAAATGTTAATAAGTCCAAGCTTGTTTGTAAGGAAATTAAATACTCGTTCAGATAGTCCCTTAGTTAGTATATCCGCCAGTTGTTGATCAGTGTGCACATGCTTAACGCTGATTATCCCTCCATCAATTTTTTCTTTGATAAAGTGTCGATCCACTTCTACATGCTTGGTTCTGTCATGATGTACATGATTATGTGCTATACTGATGGTAGACTTGTTGTCGCATAATAATTGCATATGAGCTTCATATTCTATCTTTAATTCTCCAAGCAGTCGTTTTAGCCATATAACTTCACATACCCCGTGAGCCATAGCCCTAAATTCTGCTTCTGCACTGCTTCTTGCAACAACAGTTGCTTTTTACTTCTCCAAGTAACTAGATTACCCCATAGTAGGGTACAATAACTGGATGTAGATTTCCTGTCATCAATTGATCCAGCCCAGTCAGCATCTATAAAGACTTCAACCTTTCTTTCATTTGTCTTCTTGAAGAATAGTCCCTTTCCTGGTGCTTGTTTCAGATATCTCAAGATTCTATACACAACATTGAAATGGCCTTGACACGGATCGTGCATAAATTGACTTACTAGACTCACAGCGAAGGCAATGTTTGGTCTAGTGTGAGATAGATAAATAAGCTTCCCTACTAGCTGCTGGTATCTTCCTTTGTCAACTGGATCTCCTTCAAACATTTTAGTTTTGTCTCCAAGTTCAATTGGAGTTATGCTAGGCTTGCAACCAAGCATCCCGGTTTCATTTGGAGATCAAGAGTATATTTTTGTTGAGATACATAAATTCCTTTTTTGCTTCTCGCAATTTCCATACCTAGAAAATATTTTAATGCCCCAAGATCTTTGACTTCAAACTCCTTTGCCATCATCTCTTTGATTAGACTTATCTCCTCGGTATTACTTCCAGTGACAATTATATCATCGACATATACTATCAGGATAGTAATTTTCCCATTTTCTGATTGCTTAATGAACAGTGTATGATCGGTTTGATATTGTGTGTACCCAAGACTTTTGAATACTTTCGAGAACCGATCAAACCAAGCTCGAGGAGATTGTTTTAGGCCATATAGTGAGTTGTTAAACTTGCAGACAACCTTTGCATCGGGAGATTCTTCAAAGCCTGGTGGTTGGCTGATGTAAACTTTCGCTGGCTGAGACCCTCACTTGAGCTCTGGTGACGGCGGAGCCACCACTCCATGATGGCGGTTCAGAAAAACAATGAATGGGCTATAAATCCTAAGACACTGGGAATGTCATAGTTGTAGTGGTTCCTCTTGGAACGGACCGTGGTGGCCGGATTTGCACCATAAGTTCTCGGACCTCCACGGATTCGAGCGAGTTCACCTTTCTTTTTCCGACCACAATCAGAGCCAATTACTTGGTGGGTTTTGTTGCCCATGATATGAGGAAGCTCGAGGTGATGGTCGTTTGGCTCAAGGAGGCTCGAGGTAGCCATATTTTGCTTGGGAAGTCTCGAAATACCCATAGCTGGCGGAACTTCGAAGCTTCCGTTGATGGCCTTATGAGGTGTGTGTATGGCTCTGGCGTCGGGAAGGGGGTCAGTCGGGCTTGGCCGACTGAGATCTGAGGAAGAGAGAGAGTGGGTGAATCGGGATAGAGCGAACTATGAGAGGAAAGAGAAAGAATATTTTGGTTTTTTTTTTTTAAATTTTAGGGTTTTAAAAATTTCATTTTCTTATTTAATATTTAATTAAAAATTGATTTATATATTTATTTATGAACTTTTTAAATAATAAACAAAAACATATTATAAACCAATTTTCTTTTAAATTTTTAACTTAATTCCCAACACTAATTAGTTTCTACAATTTAGTCCCACAAAATATTATTTCATTTTTATTTTAAAACTTCCCATAAAATTAATAATTATTTTGGTTAATTTATAATTCCAACAAAACTTTTCACAATTTGATAAATGTGTTTTTATTTTAATTAAAAACTTCTTTTTATTTATCTTCATAAAATATTACGAGATCAAAATTTCTTTTTATTTTAACTCTCATAATTCTAAAATATAAATCTTCAAATCTTGATCAATTCTATTTACCAATTTAAAAATTTCTTATTATTTATTTCCCAATAAATAATAATTATACAAATTAAAAGATAAAATCTTTAAGTTCCAATTATTTTTTTATTATAAACTTTAATATCATTTATTATTTATTCCAAAGAATTATACATAATTTTGGATATAAAATCCATCTATTATCCCACTATACAATTAAATGAATACTGATTTAATTTTCATAATTTCTCAAATGATCCCCCTTTTTAATTAAATAATCCAAGTATAGAAATTACAAGATGTTACAGATTTTGCCAAATTGTTGGAAATGATAGCGAGAAAAGCATGGAGAAGAAATTATGGACAATGATGATGCACCATTGAGAAATATAACAAGATTAATAGATGAATAGTGAAAAAACAATGCGTTGTTGTTGCCCGCCACGGACAGAGGAGAATAACTATTCCCAATAGAACTGCAAAGAGCACGATTTTCTGATAGTGTAAGCACAAAAGTGCTCCTAGAATATAAATAATTAAGAGCATGATCAAAATGAAAGTCAACAGAATCGATTAAAGAGCATGATCAGAAAAGATAATGACACAAGAACATAGTTATCTTGTAAAGGAAATTGCATCAATAGAGGCCATTAATGCTAGTTTTAAAGAAAATATAAGAGTAATAAAAGAATTAGTAAGAACAAAGGAGATGATTTGAGCATGACATGGAATTCTGTTGATGAGCAAATGAGGAATGATGACGAAAATAAATGAGGGGGCAAGTGATGGACAACCTCAGAATGAGACGTTGAACGTTACAAACATATTATGTTCGAAAAAGAAAATGAATGAGATACACCACGGTTGGAAATGAGTTCAATGATGTATGAATTCGAATTGGAAATTGCACAATGATTTTATTAAGTAGTTCTTTTATTATTATGACATGAATATACAGATCAAAGCAAGGGTGAGGAAAGAATTCCAACACTAATAAAGACCGATGTTATAGTCTTGGATTTGAAAATTTTAGAGGAATTTTCAGAGTCCTAAACCACATATGGAACCAAGAGATATTCATAAACAACCCAAGTTAAACGCCATCTGATTGCCTCGTGTAGATGAATGAATTTTGGCTTGTTTAAATTGGAGCTCAGATGACTAGAGCAACCCCTGATAAGAGAGTGATTAAGAGAAGAAACATAGGAAGATTCAAAGGAAGAATAGAAAGGAATAAGGAGAAAAAATTATGGTGTAGTGACTTCCGCCATCTATATTTGACATGAAGGTTGCCTTTGGAAAAAGGTCTAAAAGGCTTTTACAATGAACGATTGAAATATAATAGATGCAACTTGTAACACTCTGGTTAGCCAAGACCATTACACTATGTATTTTAAATAGTGCTTAACTTGCTAAACGAGTCATTAGGCCATAAACATGCATCTAAAGGTGATTAACAGATCCAGGTTAAAAATTTCGGTCAAAATGAATGGATATTTCATTAAAACATCAAGTTGTATATGGGATCCCACAATAAACATTTACAAAGTTGTTTGGAGTTCCCAAAGGATAATTACAACTCAAAAGTTACGACCCACCGACCTACGCGGAAAAAATAGGGTTTAACCTTAGTTCCTCTGAGAAACCTTGGCTGTGGTGGTTGAGCGGCCGCATATGTACACGTCGCCACCTAAGCTCTCCAACTCATGGCTGGTCCAGCTTTCCTTTCCCCTTACCTGGACCACATAACACCCATGAGCCAAGGCCCAGCAAGAAAACTTAAACATGCTCACAAAAAGTTAATATTACGTTACCAAATCATAATAAGCATGCCTAGTAGTAATAACCCTACTCTTGCATGTATGTCATTCATATAAATGACTACAATGTCATATTTAACCCCCTGGATAACCAAGACCGTTACACTGTGTGTTTAAAATAGTGCAAGACATGATAATCAAGTTGTTTAAATGGAAAAATGATCCTAAAGTCATAAACAAAATAGGTTTAAAATATTTTTGGTAATAAATGGATAACTTTCATTAAAATAAATGTTTAGTACATGGGATCCCAAAAACAGGGTTTAAATGAAAAATTCACAGAATACCAAAAGTTATATACAATCAAGGCCACTCTAATGGAAAAATATACATTTTAGGTTTCTGTCCCTATACAATCCCTCGACCATGGCGGCCGAGCAGCTGACAATGTACACCTTGCCCCCAGAGCTCTCCAACCCATGGTTGATTCATCTTACCCTTGCCTTTACCTGCACCACGTAGCACTCGTGAGCCGAGGCCCAGCAAGAAAACCATAACATCATAACATGATCAATATCGATAACCAAATATTTCATAAAACATTAACCAGATATTCAGCAGGTCATAGTGGACACATAGTCAATGATGATAATCAAGGAATCATTAATCTATCATTTAGGTAATTCAACAAGCCATAAACATCAGATTAATCAATAGTAAACAAATTCATAATCAACAGTTTATCACAATCATCATACAATACTCAAGGTCGATGCCCTTAGGCCGCACCCTCTATTTAACCCACTGTCTCCGGCTCACTTAGGCCAACCCCAATGCTTAACCCATTGACTCTAGCTCGCTAAGGCCGAGCTCAGTGACTATTTAACTAACCTCAGCTACCAGTGGCCGAGCCACGTCCTGTGCGCAAGTATCAGTCCCGACACTCTTAGGCCATTTATATCATGCTCACATGGCATATTATAATCATACAACATTTGTATTCAAATATAAGGAATCTCAATCCCAACACAACCACGCAAAAGGGTGCAGTTTTCTTACCTTGAATTCCGAGCAGAGAATGCGAAATGATTCCGAGCACGATCCTTAACCTTGAGCCTTGGCGATAAACCTATTCACAAGGGGCATTGATATCCATCAACTTCCAATCAAAATAAAATACCTAGGAAACAGAAACTAGCCTCCAGGACCTCCATTTCTACTAAACCGGGTAGTAGAAATTGTCCCGGGCACCTAGGTTCGAATCCTCAAGCCTTACCAATTCTAGAAATAATTCTAAGGCAAAAATGCCCAGGCGGGTCGCGACTTGGCTTAACAATTCGCGACTTGCCCCAAGTCAGAGAGCCTCCCAGGCCATAAGGGCCACACGCACCGCGGCACCCCTTGGCCAGGTCGCGACGCGCCCTTCTCCCAGCCAAGAACACTCAAGTTCTACCCAGAATTTTCCCCACTTACCCCTTCAATTCAACACCAATTTCAACTAAAATTCAGACTAAAATCACATACTTAAAATATTAATCCCGTATACAATTATACCAGAAGCAATACCTCAATTCAGACACAATAATCATAGCTACAACCACTGAAATTCCTACCCAAACCATTAGTCAAAACAACACTACCAACACTTATATTTCTATCCAAATTCATCCATAAACTTTAAAGATGATGTTCTAGAATTTTACCTCCATCTACAGCTCAATTTCCCAGCTGAATTTCCTCTAAGAAAACTCTAGCCTTAGCCCAATTCCTTATGCCCTTTTCCTTAGCTTCCAAAGTGTAATAGAAAAAGAGAGAGAGAGAGAGAGAGAAGAATATGTGAGAGAGAAGAGGCAGGGAAGTTCTACTTTCTTCTATTTTCTTCCTAAGTAAATCAGAGTATATCCCCTCTATGGAAAAGACCAATTTTCCCCTCAACATACTAATTAATCCTTAATTTAATCTAAGGGTCAAAATAGTCATTTACCCTCAATTCCTGCTAATTCCTCAAGTGTTCCTAATATTTACCAATTAAATTATGTCATCCAATTAATTACCAATAATTTAACCAATGTTTAATAATCCCTGATATATTCTCTAAATTCCCGAAAATACCCCTAGGCTTCCCCGAGTCGGGAATAAATCCCCGCTGTGACTATTTCGCCAATCCGCCCACTAGGACCATCTTGAGCCATATGCTGCAAATATATCCACATAATAATGTCATCTCAACAATTTATCACATATAATTACATTTATGCCCTCAATGGGCCAAAATTAGCAATATACCCTTAAAAGCTAAATAGGGCCCACATGCATATTTAATACTCATAAACATGGACTTAATCATATTCATATAATCATATAATCATGCATGCCACAAACTCATGCATTTTATCATTTAAAATCACACATATACCAAACATCCCCTCCTAGCGCCTTAATCAAGGCCCTTAAGCCTTATTAGAAATTTTGGATCGGTACACATATGGTACAACCTCCTCTAAATAAAATGATTAACTGAATCATATCGGGACCCATTTCCCAAGTGTCATAATTAATAAATCACACTGGGGCTCAACACCCTAGGATATGGGACTAATAAGTCATCCCAAGGCCCATAGCCCTATCTTTTGTATAACCATC
The DNA here is from genome assembly GCF_963169125.1 of Humulus lupulus. Lineage (NCBI taxonomy): Eukaryota > Viridiplantae > Streptophyta > Magnoliopsida > Rosales > Cannabaceae > Humulus > Humulus lupulus. The sequence continues at coordinate 149,761,623 of NC_084800.1, read as the reverse complement.
CTTGGAGCTGGCCTAGTGTACCTGTCACTTTAGTTTTTCCATGACCATTAGGTTGGACAAGCTTATTGTAATGCCCCAAAATCCCTAATGTGGTTTAATGACTGGATTAGTAGGCCGGGAGGGCCATAATTGTTTTATTACACCATTAAATGATTATATGCATGTTTATGTGAATTATATTGTAATATGATGTTAAATACATGCATTTGGGTCCACATTTGATAATAGGGGTATTTTGGTAATTTGGCCTGTTGAGGGCATATTTGTATATTTTGGTGCATGCTTGTGATTAATTGTTGAGCTATTCGGCATGAGACGATATCTGAATATAAACTATCGATTCGGTCATAACAGGGTTAAGCTCGGGGCTCGGGGTGAGTCTCGAGGTATTTCAGTGATTAGAGCGTTACTGGGAATTAAAGGGTAACGAGATAAGAATAATTGGTATTTGGGAATATTGAGAATAGCAGAAATTGGAGAGCGTTAATTATGATTAACGAGATAGGTTGAAAGGGGCGGTTTTACCTTTGGGAGTCTTTAGAAGAATTTAAATGACCTAGGGGCAAAATAGTCATTTCACCCCTAGGATATATATGACCTTGGTAAACTATAGAAAACAGAATCAAAGCAGAGGGTTGTTTTTTCTCCTCACGTTCATCATCTTTCCTTGTTCTTCTTTGGAGTTTTTGATCCCAAATTGAAGAATCAAAGCTTGAAGGTTATAGACTTAGTTCAACCATTGAAGAGGACTTAGATTCAAGCTTAAGATAAGGTTCTAGTTCCATTTTGTAGTGTTTTGCCCTGTTATTGAGCTGGTTTTAAAGTTTGGAGTTTTGATAATTGAGTGGGGAATTGAGGAAGTTTTCATTAGTGTAAAGTTTGGGGTTTGATGGTTATATGGACAGGTTATGGTAATAATTGGTGGCCTTGATTAGTGATATTGGGAGAGTTTTTATAAGGTTTTCAAATATGTTTAAAGGAGCAAAACAGAGGTTTTTGGATGAATTTTGGGTGGGGCCGCGGCTCTGTTCTAGAGCGTCGCGGCCCAAGCTTGTTGAAGAAGAAGGTGGTGTTGAAGAGGCCTAAGGGCCGCAGCGCTTGGGGAAGGGCCACGGCGCTTGAGGGCCATCTTGACCAAAATTGTGTTTTTGACCTTAGGCCTCGGGATCGGTCCCACTACCCAGTTTAGTGGGATTCGATGTACCGGAGGCTAGGTCTTGGTCCGGGAATATTTTATTAGTCATTTTATTGATGGAATCCCATAATTGGTTATGACCAGGTAACTGCTAAGGGACAAAAAAGACAGATCATTCTCAAGGGTCATTCTTATATTAATTCTCACTCGAACCAGAGATAAGAAAACTACACTCTGTGTATATGACATGCATGATTGTTGTTGAGGCATGTTGGTTGATAAATGTGGACATTGATTGCATATTAAATGCTTAGCAGAGCTTGCTTACATGTGTATGGCACTGATTAGTCAAGGACGGCATTGGTCGCATATTACTGACCTGAGAGTCAGAGACGACATAAGCGTCCTGAACGCAGGGCCGATAAAAGATTAGATCTAATTGATATCAGCATTGAATGACTCTAAGGCATTAATGTTGGACCGACCCTAAGGTCGATGAAACTTATAAGCGCTTGGATAGTCTAAGACTAGTTACTCAGAACCAGTGCCTAAGGCCTAGGTGACCGCTTGTCACATGGCTAGGGAACAGTGTTCCATAGTTATGACTCTAGAGCCATGAGGAAGGTTATGTTGGTGACTATTCATCATGCACCTATCCTGTTTAAGTTAGTGAAAGGTTCACTTATCTGTTAAGCTCTGATGACCCTATCGTCACATGGCTTAAGGGAATTGTACCCACCTTAGTGACCTTTGTGACTGTCACTTACCTATTTTGGACTGAAGGTCCTGAATGATAATTATGATCATTGTTGATATTATATCATGCTATATTGTGTTTTCTTGCTGAGCTTGGGCTCATGGGTGCTATGTGGTGCAGGTAAAGGGAAAGAGAAGCTCACCCAGCCTTGAGTGGAGAGCTTAGGTGGTGCTATGTACATATGTGGCCGCTTGACCACCACGGCGAAGGAGTTATCAGAGTAACTAGGGGGTTTACCTTATTTTCGCAGCTTAGGTCGGCGGGTTTGTAAATTTGAAACAATAATGACCATTTTGAGTTGTAAATAACTTGTAAAAGTTTTGATGGGCCCATGAATAGTTTTATGTACTTAATAAAATATATCCTTTCCTTTTTATTGGTTTTCCACCTTAGCCTATTAATAATACCTAGAAGCACGTTTTTAACCAAAGAACTCGGGTAGCGAGTTAAGTTTCTGGTTCACTGTTCACCGTAACTATTCTGGGGTAACTAGAGCGTTACAACTTGGTATCAAAGCGTGCCAATGATAGGGTTCCTATAGACTGGCTAGGTATGTACACACATCACTTAAGTCTAGCTCGACTCATGGTTTGGTAACTATTTAAGTAGTTATATGTATAACTCCTTAAATATAGTATATCTGCTTGACCTGTATGCATGATACACCATGTTAAACCTGTGCCCTGGAATATTATATCCTCAACAACTGTGTGCTAAATAGTACTGAGATTGCTGGAACATAATTATTAGTATTGTTGATTGTGAATTATTATGTGATACATGCTAGGTGCTAAATGCTATAAACATGTATCTGCTTGTATATTTGTATGGCTGTGGAATATGATAATTGTCTGCTTGTTCTTGGACCATAAGGCGGCAAGAGGTTTAGGTATTACTACCTGACTGGTCGTATTGATCATTGTTTCAGCAAGGTATCAGTGATAAGAATTAATCCAGGGCAGACAGATATGTCAGCTGGCCGGAGTGATCAAGGCCAAAATAATAACAATCAGGGTCAAGAAAATGACCAAGGACAGATTCCACAGCCAGCTCCTATAAACTGGCAGCAAATAATTATTGATCTGCAGGCAACAATGTTGAGACAGGGAGAAGAACTTCGTCTCCTAAGACAGTAGCAAGCCCCTGCAGTGGCTAGTGTATTAGAGGTACCCCCTGTGTCAGTGCCAGCAGCAGAGCAATTGCCTGAGTTTGGAAATAAATGGGAGCCTCTTTATGAAAGGTTCAGGAAGCAACAACCTCCAGTATTTGAGGGTAGTGCAGATCCTGCCAAGGCAGAACTATGGATGAGTATGATTACCACTATCCTTGATTTCATGAGGGTAACTAGTAATGAGAGGGTGGTCTGTGCCACTTATATGTTTTGGGAGGATGCCCGGATTTGGTGGGAGGTTATTACCCAGACCAAGAATGTAAATGCCCTGAGTTGGGAAGAGTTTCAGACTTTGTTCAACGAGAAATATTATAATGATGCCATCAGGGCAGCTAAAGCTAAGGAATTCATTAGGCTACTTCAGGGAGGTTTGTCAGTCACTGAGTATGCCTTGAAATTTGATCGTTTGGAAAAAATTTCCATGGAGCTGGTGCCCATTGATGGGACCAGAAGAGAGAGATTTCTGCAAGGGCTACATCCCAAATTAGCCCGTGACGTACGTATTACCACTGTGGCTAGGGTTACTACCTATGCATAGGTGGTTGAGAAGACACTTACAACTGAGAGTGCAGAGAACAAGATTTGGTGAGATAGTGCAGCCAGAAAAGAGTTCAGGAGGATAGGTCCTCCATTTGTGTGTTCTGGTAGGGGTGTAGGCCCCAGTGAGCAGAAAAGGAAGATTCCTGACACCTTCCTAGTTCCAGGTTCTGATAGGCGGCCCCGTGGTATCTCAATGGGTCGTCCAGGTGGTAATGAAGCCTGGAAGTCTTATCCTGAATGCCCTAGATGCAAGAGGTGTCATTTGGGAGAATGTAGGGCAAGTGCCTGCTTCTCATGCGGAGTAGTGGGCCATCTTAAAAAGGATTTCCCTAAGGCCAGAAAAGAAGAACCTAGAAAAGCGGACAGCTCGGCCCCAGCTCGAGTGTTCGCATTGACACAAGCAGAAGCTGAGCCTTCTCCCTCAGTTGTTACAGGTCAGCTTCTTAGTGTTGGAACCCCTTATAATGTCTTGATTGATTCTGGTGCTACACACTCTTTTGTTGCTAGTAGTATTATTGATAGATTGTGTAGACCCTCTAATTTTTATGCTGTGGGGTTTGGAACTTTGTTACCCACTAGGGAGTTAGTGGTATCCAGGAGATGGGCCAGATCTTTGCCAGTGACAGTGGAGGGCAGAGAGTTATCAGTGGATTTGATAGAGTTGGTTATGACTAACTTCGATATGATATTGGGTATGGATTGGTTAGCGAAGTATGGGGCAACCATTGATTGCAGAAGGAAGATGGTCACCTTTGAGCTTGAAGGTGAGGATCCTTTTGTGTTTGTTGGTACTGTGCATGGACCTCGCATACCTATGATTTCTGTATTGAGGGCTATGGATTTATTACAAGGAGGTTACATTGGATTCTTAGCCAGTGTGGTGGATACCACTCAGGTCGTACCAGTGAGACCAGAAGATACCAGACTTGTTTGTGAATTCCTGGATGTGTTTCCAGAAGATTTGCCAGGGTTGCCACCGCACAGAGAGATTGAGTTCGTGTTAGATGATTTGTTCGATCAGTTGCAAGGTAAGAAGGTATTCTCAAAGATCGACCTTCGTTCTGGTTATCATCAGTTGAGGGTCAAGGAGGGAGACATACCGAAGACTGCTTTTCATACCAAGTATGGGCTTTATGAGTTCTTAGTCATGTCTTTTGGATTGACTAATGCCCCTACTGCTTTTATGGATCTGATGAACCGAGTGTTCAAGGATTATCTGGACCAATTTTTGATCGTCTTCATTTATGATATTCTGGTATATTCTCAGTCTGAGTCAGAGCATGAGCAGCATCTGAGGTTGGTTCTATAGAGACTGAGGGAACACAGGTTGTTTGCAAAGTTCAAGAAATGTGAGTTCCGGTTGTCTCAGGTGTCCTTTCTTGGACACATTGTCAATAAGGAAGGGATTAAGGTAGATCCAGCAAAGATTGAAGCGGTTAGAGATTGGCCAAGGCCAAAGAATGCTTATGAGGTTAGAAGTTTCCTTGGATTGGTAGGTTATTATAGGTGTTTCATGGAAGGGTTCTCAAAGATTGCTACTTCATTGACAGAGCTGACACGCAAGAGTCAGAAATTTGTGTGGTCAGATAAGTGTGAGAACAGCTTCCAGGAACTGAAGCAGAGATTGATTACAGCTCCGATTCTGAGTCTTCCAACAGATCATGAGAAGTTTGTGATTTATTGTGATGCTTCTCATCAGGGTTTGGGCTGTGTTTTGATGCAATCAGAGAGAGTAATTGCCTCTGCCTCTCATCAGTTGAAGGAGTATGAAAAGAGATATCCCACACATGATTTAGAGTTGGTGGTTGTGGTCTTTGCTTTAAAGATATGGAGGCATTATCTTTATGGAGAGAAGTGTGAGATCTATACAGACCACAAGAGCCTGAAATACTTCTTCACCCTGAAAGACTTGAATATGAGAGAAAGGCGTTGGCTGGAGTTAGTAAAAGATTATGACTGTGAGATTTTGTATCATCCAGGAAAAGCCAACGTGGTAGCTGATGCTTTAAGTCGGAAGGGTCCGAGACAGATTTATGGTAAGAGACTGATAGCCAGAGAGTTAGCTGATGATATGACCAGAGCTGGTATAGAGTTGCTGGTGGGGCAGTTGGCTAATATTACGCTACAATCTACACTGTTACAGAGAATCAAAGAGGGTCAGTTGAGTGATCCACAACTGATCAAGATCAGAGAGGATGTTTCGGCTGAAGCATCTAGAGATTGTACAGTGTCTGAGTCAGGCTTGTTGAGATACAAGGGGCGGATATGTGTTCCGTTAGACACTGCTTTGAGGCGAGATATTCTAGATGAATCTCATACTACTCCTTATTCTTTGCATCCAGGCACCACGAAGATGTACCAGGATGTGAGATCATTGTATTGGTGGCCGGGGATGAAGAGGGATGTAGTGGAATATGTGGCTAAGTGCTTGACATATCAATAGGTCAAGGCTGAGCATCAGACGCCGACAGGGTTATTGCAGCCTTTGGATATCCCAGAGTGGAGTGGGAAGACATCACGATGGATTTCGTGGTAGGCTTACCATGGACTGTTGGTCAGCATGATTCTATTTGGGTGATAGTGGATCGCTACACCAAGTCAGCTCACCTCATGCCAGTGAGAACTACATATACAGTTGATCAATATGCAGATCTCTATGTGAGAGAGATCGTGCGCCTCCATGGAGCGCCTAGGTCGATCCTGCAGATCGGGACCCTACTTTTACTTCCAAGTTCTGGGGGAGTTTACAGAAGGCCATGGGTACACAATTGAAGTTCAGTACTGCTTATCATCCTCAGATAGATGGGCAATCTGAGAGGACGATCCAGATATTGGAAGACATGCTGCGAGCATGTGTGTTGGACTTTGGTGGATCTTGGAATAAGTATCTACCTTTGATAGAATTTTCCTGCAACAACAGTTATCAGTCTACCATTGGAGTTGCACCTTATGAGATGTTGTATGGTAGGAAGTGCAGATCTCCCATTCATTGAGATGAGATAGGTGAAAGGAGATACTTAGGTCCTGAGGTAGTTCAGAGAGCCAGTGAGGCCATTGAGAAAATTAGAGCTCGGATGCTCGCTTCTCAAAGTAGATAGAAGAGTTATGCAGATCCCAAGCGCAGGAACGTGGAGTTCTAGGTGGGAGATTATGTCTTCCTTAGAGTCTCGCAATGGAAATGGGTTAGAAGGTCTGGGAAGAAAGGCAAGTTGAGCCCTAGAATTGTAGGTCCATTTGAAATCCTGGAAAGGATTGGTCAAGTGGCTTACAAGTTGGCCTTGCCACCGGCGTTGTCAGCCATGCATAACTTGTTTCATGTTTTAGCTCTTCAGAGGTATGTATCTGATGTGAATCATATTTTGAGCTATGAAGATCTGGAGCTTGAGCCAGATCTCTCCTTTGAGGAGCAGCCAGTTTAGATACTTGACAGAAAAGATAAGGTCCTCAGGAATAAGACGATACCTTTGGTTAAGGTATTGTGGAGGAACAACAAGGCCGAGGAAGCGACCTTGGAGTTGGAGTCAGATATGCAGAGTCAGTATCCCGAGCTGTTCATGAAAATTTCGAGGATGAAATTTCTGTAAGGAGGGGATAGTTGTAATGCCCCAAAATCCCTAATGTGGTTTAATGACTGGATTAGTAAGCTGGGAGGGCCATAATTGTTTTATTATGACATTAAATGAATATATACATGTTTATGTGAATTATATTGTAATATAAAGTTAAATACATCCATGTGGGTCCACATTTGATTACAGTGGTCTTTTGGTAATTTGTCCCGTTGAGGGCATATTTGTATATTTTGGTGCATGCTTCTGATTAATTGTTGAGGCCACATTATAATGTGGATTTGTTCGAGCTATTCGGCATGAGACGATCTTTGAATATAAATTATCGGTTTGGTCATAACAGGGTTAAGCTCAGGGCTCGAGGTGAGTCTCGAGGTATTTCGGTGATTAGAGCATTACCGAGAATTAAAGGGTAACGGGATAAGAATAATTGGTATTTGGAAATATTGAGAATAGCATAAATTGGAGAGCGTTAATTATGATTAACGAGATAGGTTGAAAATGGCGGTTTTACCCTTGGGAGTCTTTAGAAGTTTTTAAATGACCTAGCGGCAAAATAGTCATTTAACCCCTAGGATATATATGACCTTGGTAACCTGTAGAAAACATAATCAAAACAGAGGGTTGTTTTTGCTCCTCACGTTCATCATCTTTCCTTGTTCTTCCTTGGAGTTTTTGATCCCAAATTGAAGAATCAAAGCTTGGAGGATATAGACTTAGTTCAACCATTGAAGAGGACTTAGATTCAAGCTTAAGGTAAGGTTCTAGTTCCATTTTGTAGTGTTTTGCCCTGTTATTGAGCTGGTTTTAAAGTTTGGAGTTTTCATAATTGAGTGGGGAATTTGAGGAAGTTTTGATTGGTGTAAAGTTTGGGGAAGTTTTGATTGGTGTAAAGTTTGGGTCCCTTAGTGGTTACATACTTGAGGTGTGTTGCCTCTATTTTTTGGGAAGGGTCGCGGCGCTTGAGGGCCATCTTGGCCAAAATTGTGTTTTTGACTTAGGGATTCAAACCTTAGGCCTCGGGATCGATCCTACTACCCGGTTTAGTGGGATTCGTTGTCCCGGAGGCTAGGTCTTGGTCCAGGAATATTTTATTAGTCATTTTATTGATGGAATCCCATAATTGGTTATGACCAGGTAACCGCTAAGGGACAAAAAAGACAGATAGTTCTCAAGGGTGGTTCTTATATTAATTCTTACTCGAACCAGAGGTAAGAAAACTACACCCTGTGTATATGACATGCATGATTGTTGTTGAGGCATGTTGGTTGATAAATGTGGATATTGATTGCATATTAAATGCTTAGCAGAGCTTGCTTACTTGTGTGTGGCACTAATTAGTCAAGGACGACATTGGTCGCATATTACTGACCTGAGATTCAGAAATGGCATTAGCGTCCTGAACGCAGGGCCGATAAAAGATTAGATCTAATCAATATTAGCATTGAATGACTCTAAGGTATTAACGTTGGACCGACCTTAAGGTCGATGAAACTTATAAGCGCTTGGCTAGTCTAAGACTAGTTACTCAGAGCCAGGGCCTAAGGCCTAGGTGACCGCTTGTCACATGGCTAGGGAACAGTGTTCCATAGTTATGACTCTAGAGTCATGAGGAAGGTTATGTTGGTGACTAGTTATCATGCACCTATCCTGCTTAAGTTAGTGAAAGGTTCACTCATCTGTTAAGCCCCGGTGACCCTATCGTCACATGGCTAAAGGGAGTTGTACCCGCCTTAGTGACTGTCACTTACCTATTTTGTACAGGTCCTGAATGATTATTATGATCATTGTTGATATTATATCTTGCTATATTGTGTTTTCTTTCTGGGCTTGGGCTCATGGGTGCTATGTGGTACAGGTAAAGGGAAAGAGAAGCTCACCCAACCTTGAGTGGAGAGCTTAGGTGGTGCTGTGTACATATGCGACCGCTTGACCACCACGGCGAAGGAGTTATCAAAGGAACTAGGGGGTTTACCCTATTTTCTCCGCTTAGGTCGACGGGTTTGTAAATTTGAAACAGTAATGACCATTTTGAGTTGTAAATAACTTGTAAAAGTTTTGATGGGCCCATGAACAGTTTTATGTACTTAATAAAATATATCATTTCCTTTTTATTGGTTTTCCACCTTAGCCTATTAATAATACCTAGAAGCACGTTTTTAACCAAAGAACTCGGGTAGCGAGTTAAGTTTCTGGTTCACTGTTCACCGCAACTATTCTGGGGTTACCAGGGCGTTACACGTATAATGCGCTCCTAATTAAATCTAACTATATCGACCAGCGTGTAGTGTGCTATTGACGCCCTTGACTCATAAGTCAATGCTTCTCGACTAGCGCTCAGCACTATTGCCGCCCTTGGCTCATAAGCCAATGCTTTTCGACCAGCGCTCAACGCTATTGCCATCCTTGGCTCATTAGCCAATGCTTTTCGACTTATGCTCAGCGCTATTGCCGTCCCTGACTAATAAGTCAAGCCTTTCTCAATTATATAATGTTAACCGACATTCATCATATAACAAATATCCATAAATATAGCATTCTACATGCTTAATCAATCATTCATAGGCATAATCATAACTATGCACATTTACAGGGGCCAACTCCCAATTAAGACTATATTCCACGTTCGGGTCAAGCCCTAATCACGTATATCACGTAATGGGTGCAGTTTTCTTACCTCAGGTCCAAGTGTAATGTAAAATAAGAACGACCCTCGAGCACGATCCTGATCCCGATCCCTTAGCGATAACCTAGTCACAACCAAGTATAGAATCTCGTAAAAAATGAGTAAACAAAGGCTTTTGGAACGAGTCCTGTCCTCGGGGATGTCAAATTCTACTAAACCGGGTAGTAGGATCGATCACAAGCCCTTAGGTTTGAGTTCCCACATTAAAAACCTCCCCAAGACCCATAATACCTTAAGCGATGTGGCCCCCAAACATTTGAGCCATGACCCGCTCAAGTCAGAGGCCTAAGCCTCTTCCCTGCTTACCCGGCGCCACGGCTCAAAAGCCCCACAACCACCTGCTTCTCCTTTGACCAATTTGAGCCGCGGCACCCCAAGAACAGTGCCGCGACTCGACATGAAAAGTCTGTTTCCCTCCATTTTTATCATGTCAAATTCCTCCATAAATCTATCCAAACATATCCAAATCGCATAAACAAAGTTCCCAAACAACTCAGTAATCAAAAACCATCAAACCCCAAGTTACAATCCAATCAAAACCATAAAATCCAATCAAAGCTTAAAAACTCAAAAACTCAGAACTTAAAGCTTGGATTACCTCTGATTGAGTCATTTTCCAGTTAAATTATCTGGCTATCAAGCTTCTAATCTTCTCTAAAATCGTTACGGCTCTAACCTTGCTTGAATTTGAGTCCTAAAACTCGAGTTTCCTTCGAAAATTCTATCGAGCGCCAAAAAGAGAACGAGAGAGAGAGAGAGAGAGAGAGAGAGAGAGAGAGAGAGAGAGTTTGAATGTACTTTTATGCTTCTGTCAGGTTACTTCGAACTCAAGTAACCTCAAGTAAATCCAAAGGCTTGGGGTCCCAAAAACACCTCAGAGGGTAAAATAGTAAAAAATCCCCAGAATTTCTTCATGATCTCACTAACTCCCAATATATCCTCGAATATTCATTCCCATTACCCAATATCCTGGTAATGCATTTAAAAGCCCAAAATATCCCTTGACTCACCCTGAGTCGAGTATTGGTCCCGTTGTGACGTTCCCGCTAACTTGCTCCCTAGGATTGCCTCGTTCCGAGTAACCTAATTATATCCACATAATAATGTAGTCTCACACATATATCACATATATGCCAAATATACTTATAGCACGCCAAATTACGAAATTTTCCCTTCTAATAAGAAACGAGCCCACATGTATATTTAATACACATAAAAATTCATATTAAGTCATATCATAATATAACTCGCATAATCATACAATGATGCCCATAAATATGACATAAGCACATAAGTTCCATAATTTGTCATTCTGACCCCTAATCAAGGCCTAAGCCTTATTAGGTAATTTGGGACATTACACAAGTAGTCAATCATGCCTAGATACAGGAACAGTAAAGCGCAAGTTAGAATCTAGAGAGGAGTTCTTCTAATTAAAGTGTTATTTACATCACGAATGCAAAAGATTGACTAAATCCTAAGGCTTCTGGCTACCCTCAAGAGCAGTGGTTCTCAGGGTTGTCGGAGGTGGAACAGATTAATAATGAGCTGCAGTAATGACGACATTCTTTCTTTTGGCCGAAGAGCCCTAAGTCCATAATTCATAAACAACAGATGGGAGAGTTGGCCTGACTTCATAAGTTAATTGATTCATAACATCTGTTGAGGGTTTCAGAATAAGTTCACGATGAGCTTGGTAAATGAAGCCGATAGTACCCTGTCTCTGTTTAAGCTCTTCCATGTGAGCAACAGGATAAGAAAAACGAAAATCACCAAGTTGGGCCTGTAGTCTTTAAAATCATAAAGCCCATATTCATTGCTGAACCAAGCGCAAATTCCCTTAACAATGTCTATTTTTTTGATGGTGAACAAGTCATAGTCTTGGGCCATGGAATCTCGATTAGAGGCAATTTCTAAATCTGATACTCTGGCAATTATTTTTTCCACCTTCACCTGATCACTGATGTAGGCAGGGGAACTGAATACGTGAGACTTCCAATTTCTGGTTCTAGAAAAGAACAACGTATCAACATAAGAAATAGTAATTAGGGCAATTGAGAATGAGAAGAACTGAACAAAAGTGCAAAGCCATACCTTCAAGAGTGTGAGCTTCTAAGGTTTGGAATACTTTTTCTCCTTTTCCACTATGGCCTCCTTTAAAGAGCTCGGCAATCCCAATGGTGTATCTCTCTTTCTAGGACCACTCAGTGTTCTTTACCTCTGTTGTTAAAGAAGCCACTGTATCTTCAAGCTTTCTTGTAAGAATTGACTTCAAGGCCAGTGATTCATCTTGAGTTTGGCTAACTTTCAAGCGCTTCAGAAGCTCACCATTAAAATATGATATTTCTGATGTTGCTTTTGCTAGCTCTTAGGTTAACTGATATTGTTTCCTCTCAATGGAATTGACACTGACGAGCTTTTATTCCACTTTTGTAAGGTTCATTTTTCAGAGTATTCCTCTCATTAAGTGTGGTGGATGCACTCGAGAGTTGCCCTTGCACTTGGACCAGTTCAATTTTGGTGGAAGCAAGCTCATCTTCTGCTTTTTTATGGGATTCTTTAGCAGACTTTAGGTGTTCTTGATGTTTACTCTGCACTTCCCGAGCAACTTGTTGTTCAGCTTTGAAACTTCATGTTTATTCTAGGACACCTGCCGCGAGAAACCTCGTGTGTACAAGAGCATACAAATTGTTTAGAGTTTTGAAAGTAATGAATAAACTACAAGCATAAATAGAGAAAGTAAAGGGAATCTACCAAGAGGGTAATATCCAGAGATGATGAAGAAGTTTCGTGGAAGGAATTACCTACAGACCAAATAATAAATGATGTGCGATGCATGTGTCATTCATTAATACAACAATTACATCCGTACTAAGGAACAAATAGATAGGAGAATGAAGCAATGAAGCAATGTAGAGTTGCTTATACTAGTGTCATTGGCAATAGGCGTCACAAGTGTAGAAGTTATTTCCCCAATAGTCCTAGTTGTAACAAATTCAACTCCTAAATTTGTTACAAGGGGAAAGAATCAGCGGGGATGGATGGTAAAATCCTCACACCCGTGACAACAGCTTCAGGAAATATTGTCAAAGTCGGAGAAGTGATATTAGGGGTCACGTCAAGAGAGGAAGTGCCAATGTCAGATTTCTGAGACACTGAGAGATCAATTAGAGGATAACGAGGGAGTGATAGATTCAAAAGAGTAAAAAGCCTCTCTTCAATACTGCCACTACTGTAGTCACTAGAGAAGAATGTGGTAGTATCCATAGAGGAAGCTCGCAAGTGTTGTAGTAAAGCATCAGAAAGGGGGAGGTCGAGCGAAGCGAGGGGAGAAAAAGGAGTTGGGATAATGGAAGTAGTGGTTACGATGGCGTTAGATGAGGGTGCGAGTTGTTGTTCATTAGTTTTAAGAGTTGGATCTGAAGAAGGTTTTGATATTTTTTATGCAGCACTAAGGGGAAGTATAGTTGATTTGATAAAAAAGAGGCATGTTGGCAAGAACTAGTCTACCCCTTTTGGGTACTTTGATCAATGAGGCAATCCGGAGAACTAGGCCTCACTTTAGTAGAAGAAGGGTGAGGAGCAAATGAAATTTTGGATTTCTTAGGCATGTTATTAGGAGGATTCAAAGAAATAACCAGTTGAGGAGCACTAGGGGAGGCAAAAAATGCTTACTTTTTCAAACCAATTGGGTATGGGAAGCCTTGGGGAGATAGGAAATGTTGGACGAAAGGACTTTAGTAGGAATAGGGGAATCACATGAGGTGTTATCCAATTGAGTGGTTGAGCAGTGATGACTACGGAGCAAAGTGCAAGACCAACCTCTGGTTGGACATTGGTCGCTTCGTGAGCATTTAAGGAAGGGTCAGAAGGGGAGGTACTGTTAGAGTTGGTGCCCTAAACGCATATGAGATGAAATTTTTATTGATTTAAATGAAAGTAAATTATTATTATATTTGAATATTATAATTATTGTTTGAATAATTTATATAAATATTATAAAATTTCATACTCATTTATGATAATATGATCTTTTTATACGAGAGAATTAAGATCATATATAATGAATAAAATATTAAGCAATATATTAAACTACATAATCTTTAATGAATGTTTGCTAGTATTGTTTATTAAGCATATGAGATGTGAGTAATCTAGATTCGGATTACTGATGTGGATAGATATCTTGGTAAATGTACTGTAAATAATAGTGATTATATAAGAAAGGATCGACGTGAATTAATTATCTTTATAAACTTACTTTTTTCCGTAAAGATTTAATTCATATATTAAAAGATGATCATTAGTAGGACATTCTAAATCGCGAGTTATCATGAACTCCTGATTATGTTTATTAGATCTTTTGATTCATTCGTTATCGTCTCTTAAAATAATGAGGCTAGTATTTTAGGTCCATGGTCCCCAAGCGCCTTTGTTCTACACTATCAAGGGTAAGGATGTCTCAGGTAAGTGAGAAAATGACTAAATTGCTAAGGAATTCATTATCCGGGGCTAAGTGACTATTACGTGGTAATTATGTGAAAATAATTAATTATATTTTATTTGAAAAACCATATATTAGTTGAAATAAATATTAATTCGTGTTTGGATGAATATTGAAAAGAGTTAATCATAGTTTTAAGATAAGGTTAATTTTAAATTAATTGATATTTATTTTTTGGAATAAATATATTGTTTTAAAATTAATTAAACAAACAAATGAGGAAAATTATGGAGGCAACTAAGTGGCTCACGCCACTCACTGTCTGGCATAGTGAGTGGCGTCACTTATAGTGCCACATATCCTTAAGTTTTGAATTTTGAATTTTGAATTTCAAATTTATTTCTTTATTTAGTTATTATTTTAAATTTGATTGAAATATATAATTAAAATTAAAAAAACTGATAAATTTTAATTAATAAAAATTAAAGAAAAGTATTGTTTTATTTTATATTGATAAGTATAAAAATAAGTGATTCTTTTAATTCAGTTGTTATTTTGTTATCAGACTCTCTCATAAAAGTATCGATATAATTTTCTAGGCCTAAAAACTCTTAAACTTTCTACAAGCCTTATCTCTTCTCCAAACTCTCTAGATCTCATGTGTTGAGAACATCTAGAAAGCCTAAATAATCAACCTATGAATCCTACGCGCCCACATACATCCTTGTATATTTCAAGAATGACTTGGAAGGCTAAGGTTTGAGTATTCACTTGATCAGAAGATGAATTGTTTATACTAAAAGACTCAAGAAATCTTTATAGGCTACAAGAGGTAATCTAATTTTCCTGGTATGTGTTTATTTAATGTATTAATATATGTATCCTGGCTTGGTATTGATGATTTTTTAAAATTCCCCCACTCCACCTTTCGTTGCGTCGATTTTATTCAAATTAACACCAACAATTGGTACCAGAGCGGTTTATAGATATGTATACATTAAATGTTGTGTGAGTTTCTTGTATTATATATATGTATATATATAATTTGATATGCATATTGAATGGATAGTTTTTTTTTTTTTGAACATATGGTTGAATGATGAATCATTAATTATATGGCACTATTGGGTTAGGAATGTTTTTTAGTTTTTCTTAGATCTTTTGTAAGCCTTACGAGGCATAGAAATTTTTGTAATTTTATTTTAGAATTTTTATTGTAAAAATTCTAGACACAAGAGATCAGAAGAAAAGGAGGAACCTGAGCCACTAGCCACACGTCAGCGACTCGAGCCTCACGCACGCGCTACCAGCACCTAGTGTGTCTACACCCCACTCGCGCCCCTGCACCTGTACCCCGAGCCTCGCACATGGCACCTAAGCACCGCAACGCCCTACGCGTCCAGTTCCCAGTCGTCTGCAGGTGCGCCCTTGCGCACCCACGTGCACCCCAGCCTATGTGTGCCAACATCCACCATGCCGAGCCCCCTTAGGGCTCACCTTTCTTGTGCCAGCCCTATACTTGGGCATCAATCAATGGTGCCCAACAAATCCCTTGTTTTTAGCCATTATATTTTATTTAATTAATTCTTTAAATTATTTGAATTTGAAAAATTTATTATCTTATTTTGTTATTATTAGAAAAATAAATATTTTTTAGTTGGTTAAGAGTTTATCTTAAGTTTAAATAAGTATTTCAATTTGATTCTTTTAATTATTTAAAATCAAATAAATTAAAAAGATAATAAAAATGATTATTTAATGAAAAATTAGTATTAATTAAATAAATTATTTTGTAATTAATAGGGCATAATGGATTCCTAAAGATTATGAGGATGGGTCTAAGAGAAGGAGAATCAGTTTAGAGTATTGCAATCAACTGAAGCCTACTTTGTAATTAAATTTATATTTTTCAAGGGTTTTTAATTTAGAAATACCCAATAGCCTACCTGATTCATCATTTATTGTTCATTTATTTATTGTACTTCTTTAAATAGATATTAATTGATGTTTTATTGATAACATGATCATGCATTAGTCTATTACATGCCATACATGAAACCCTAGATAGTTTTAATTAATCATGCATCTCTTTTTGTAGAAACTACTAAAAAGTTTTCTAAATGGATTGTCCAATATGTTTATGTGAGTTGTTCTGGTGAATTTAATTGCATGTAAACGACTAAGTCTTAAATTAGTTAAGACTTTGTAAATCACAGAATAATAAATGCAATAGTTTTTATTGTGACGTTCCGTGTTTTGAACACTCGTTAGTAGCCGGTTCGGGCCAGTGAAAGATTTTGTAAAATATTATTTTTAATAATATTATATGAATTTGAGACAACTCGTGATTTGATATAGCCGTTGTCATGATTTGGTGAATGATCTAGTATTTTTACAAAGAAAAACTTGGTCTTAGACCAAGGGGTAAACCCTGATGGGAGAATAGTCTCGGATTAAATAAAATAGGAAAAATGCTATGGCATAATAATATTTCTAGGCAATTGGGGAATTTATTGTTAAGCCAATAAATTTTAAGAAATTAGTTGACGTTTGAATTCCAATCAATTATGTTTAAGGGTGAAAAATGCTTGCTTTGGCCTTGAAGGGAATTTTTGTTAATATGAGGTTAATTGAAAGATTATTTTAAATAGTGTGACTAATATTATTTGTAGTCACAAAATATTCAATTAAATCATTTATGAAAATTTAAAAAACTATAGGTTAAAAATACGGAAAATAAAGGGTATAAAAGTACCATATGGTCCTTCATCTCTTTTATTTAGGAGGCAACTAGGGAAGAAAAAAATAGTAAAATCAAGAGGGCAAAGAGAGAGAGGAGCGACAACATAGCCTAGGGAAAACGGTCCCTACGGCTTGCTTGTTCTAGCTTACGAATTCCTATATTGAAAGTCCAAGTATAGTAAAGACATTTTTCTTTCCATACAAGAAACTCTCTCTCTCTCTCTTACTCACTCAATCAAACATCCCCTCCCTATTCACTTCATTTTTGTATTTTTCATATTCTAAGAAACTAGAAACACTCTCTAGAGCTACTCTCATGAGAGGAAGAACTTCAAGAGGAAAGTAAGTTTAATAATTCTTTATGATTCATTTTCTTTCTCCTTCTCCTACATGAAATGATAGGGTTCTTGTGCATGCATGGGATCCAAAAATCAAGCATGACCATGTTTAATTGTTCTAGGGTTCAAAGGAGTTAATACAAGCTAGACCTCAAAGCTTGAACATTTTTTGTGATAAAAGAATACAAGGTAAGAAACTTTGTAAAGCTTGCATATTCTTGTCCATCACCTATTTTTTTCGACTCTAACCTCTCTATAAATTTTTTATGATGGGAGACTCGATTTTGGGGGCTTAGAACACCAAGGGAATAGTTTGAAGTGCTAAGGAACTCATCTCCAAGCTAGGGCTTCAAGAGGTAAAACCTTATGTTCACTTTCCTTAAGTTCTTTAGCTATTCTTGTAGATATGGTTGTATAGGATATTTTAATGGTTGTTGAGCTTATTTTTATGTTTATGTTTATGTTTATGGTTGTGTGGTATGATGATTTGCATGCATATTTCTGGCCTAGGTTTATGCTAGAAAGCTTGGTAATATTGTTGTGAGTAAAAATGCATGTTGCCAAAATTTGTAGTCGCGGTTCCAACAGGTCAGACCGCCCTTTTTGTATCCTGTTTGTTAAGATAAATTGTGTAGTTGTGTAGCACTTGAGAGTACTTGATGTTAGGATTTGGAAAATTAAAAAAAAAGTATTTTTAAGCAAATGTTATGCATTTTTTGGCATTGTCATTCAAATCTGGAAAAAAATACTCGGCAGCATGCATTGTCCAGATTTCATTATATATTTGAGTGGGTTATAATATCCTAAAAATTATGAAATTTTATAGGATGATAGCTTATATATATTAAAAGGTCTCTGTAAAATATTAGAGAAAAATACATTACGATTTAAGAGAAATAAAATTTTAAACTTTTTTCATAAAATATGGAAAATGTAAAATACTGACCATAATGAAATGAGATTTTTGGGAGGTTGGTTCTCCCAACCTAGATGAGTTTTGCTACGAAGTTTTCGCCTAGTCCCTGTCCTTATGGAAAGGAATAAGTGGACAATATGTGCCTTGAGGGCAATAAATGATTTATTATTATAATATGTGAATTTTGATGAGTATGTGATTAGGGATGTATGTTTAGGTGAATTAAATATGCATGTGGACCCCGTTTGGTTATTAGGGGCATGTTTGTAATTTTAGCTCGTTGAGGGCATAAATGTGATAATTGTAATAATTGTGATATACTTGTGATATATCTGTGTTGCACGATCTGAGTCAGTCCTAGGGGGGATTTTGGAGGTTTTTCTCTCTCTCTTGGAGGTTTTTCTCACTTTGGAAGCTTCGAGACTTTGATCCATAGGGGGGATTTTGGCTTGGAATTGAAGCTGGCTGTAGTTGAGGATTAGCTCAGGGCCAAGTTATCAGTTAAGGTAAGGATTCTAGCACTTGATTATCTGAACTGTGTTTGAATTTCTGCTGGTGTTTTAAGGTTGTGCATGTGAGTTAGGTGGAGAATCACTCTTGAGTTTTAGATGGGGTTTAAGGTTAATTCTTGTTAGGTTTTGTTGCTGAGACTGTGGTAGAACTTATGTGATGATTAGTTTGAGTTGTTGGATGGATTTTGGGGTAAATTGGCTTGGTTTTGGAAGTAAAAATGGAGGATTTTTCTAGGTTCAAAGGGTCGGGCTGCGGCATGGGCTCATGGGGCCGCAACATTTAGTGCATTTTTGGGCTTTAAAGAGGTTTTAGGCTTGGGAATCCAAAAGTTAAGGATCGTGATGGATTTTATCACCCGTATTGATTAAATTCAAGGTCTCGGAGACTAGAATTATGACCTAAAGTTATTTAATGGGTTAGAACTTGATGGATGGATATTGTTGATGCGTTGTGACTAGGGTTCAGCGAGGCTCGGACTAGGGTACTGTGCTCGGGACACAGGTAAGAAAACTGTTGTACCCGTAGAGCAGGGCGAGGCCCTATATGTAACGACCCAAATTTACTAATAAGGCTTAAGGGCCTTGATTAGTGTGCTAGGAGGGCATAACTGGATTATATGTGATTTAATGATTGAAAGCATGTTGCATGATTATTTGAATATCTGTGATACATGGCTATGTGTGTTAGTATGCATGTAGGCCCCCATTAGGTTAGAAGGGCATATTCGTAATTTTGGCCCGTTGAGGGCATAAATGTAAATAAATATGATAAATTGTTGAGACCACATTATTATGTGGATATATTTGTAATCCGTGACTCGAGGCAATCCTAGTGAGCGGTTCATCGAGAAAGTCACGGCGGAGATTTATACCCGGCTCGGGGCGAGCCTGGGGGTATTTCTGGGAAATTTAGAGAATATATTGGAGTCTATTTTGATATTGAGAAATATAATTGGTGATTAGTTAGGTGTCGAGAAGTAAGCGGTAAAGATTAGAGGCATTCGAGGAATTAGCAGGAATTGGGTGTAATGACTAAAATGCCCTTAAGAAGTGTAAAAGCTTAGATATAAGTGGGAGGGCAATATGGTCTTTTGGTGTTTAGAATCAGATAAGTGTTGTTTTGGCTTTATTGGCTTAGTGGATTATGTAGAAAATTGTAGAAGTCTGAAGAAAAGAAAGAAAAGAAAAGGAAAGAAGGAAGAAGGAGATAGAAGTTTTCTCTCTCATAGTTTGGGGTTCTCTCTTCAATTCTTGAGGTCTCTTGGAGCTAAAACTCAGAGAGAGTTTGGGCAACAGCTTGAGGCTAGGATCCCTGGTTTGGTTTGAAGAGTTAGCAAGGGTTGTTCATCATTTGAGGTAAGGTCTTGAGGTTGATATTCAGTTCTTGGTTTGGTATTGAATTGGTTTTCTAAGCTGAGTTTCTTTGGGAATTCTAGGGAATGAAACCTAAGGGTTTGAGGAGGTGAAGGCTAAGCAAGTGTGGAAGATAACATAGGATGAGCTCATCTATCAAAGGTAAGAAACTCTGGTTTAAATTCTGTGATTTCAGTTGGTTTCTGTTGAGTTTTGAGCTCTAGGTTCAGTCATGGTGAATTTTGTGTTTTGGGGTGCATGTGATTGAATTATTGTTGGCTAGGTTGTTTGGGATGAGTTGAGGATGTTGGGAGGCTTGTTTTGAAGTTTGTTTGAGGTTTGATTTAGTTTTGGAAAGGTTTTGCTCGAGGAAATTTGAAGAGGAGAAATCTGGGTAGTGTCTGGCTGTGACTAGCGCTGTAGCGCTAGCCTTAAGGCGCTACAACGCTAGGCTTGGGCGTTTGGGAGCCTGATGGCTCTGTTTGTAGCACTGTAGCGCTACCCTGTTCCCAGAAAGGGGTTTTTGGGTTATTTCTTAGGGATTTTGCCCGAGGGCTCGGGGTTTGATTCCACCACCCCGTTTGGTGGAATTAGGGCTTCCCGAGGGCTCAGGATTGGTCCCGAGGCTAGGTTTTGGAATTAAGGTTTGGAGTTGGTTCAAACTTGTGACTGTGACTAGGTGTACGTTAGGGCTCAGACGAGAACATGCTTAAGGATCGAATTGAACAAAGCTATCGAAATCTAAAGGTAAGAAAACTGCACCCGGTTATGTGTTTGTGACGGGACTAAGAGCTCCATATATTTGTATGATGTCATAGATGGTTTTATGCCATGGGACATGTGATAAACGACCTAAGGGTGCCGTAAATAATACTTGCGCATAGGGCGCGGCTCGGCCACTGGTAGCCGAGGACATCTTAATATTCACTGAGCTTAGTTTAAGCAGGTCGGAGTTAGTGGGATAAATAGAGGGTGCAGCCTAAGGGCGTTAACCCTGGCTATCATATGTTAATTGATTATTGATATGTAGTGATGTACTTGGCATGCTGAATAATTGAATAACATGAATGTTTGGACTGTTGAGTACATGTTTATACTGTATGAGTTATCTGGTTGTTTGCTTGATGATTATGCTCTGTTATTATATTTTCTTGCTGGGCCTTGGCTCACGGGTGCTACATGGTGCAGGTAAAGGAAAGGGAAAGTTGGACCAGTCCTGAGATGTAGAGCTTCGGGGTTGAATGTACATAATCAGCTGATCGGCTGCCACGGCCGAGGAGTGGAGCAGGATGAGAAAAGCCTAATTGTCTGTTTTGCCTTAGAGTGGCTAGTAACTTTATTTTAATCCCGAAATTTTGTAAACTATCTTATAAATTTACTCTTTTTGGGATCCCATGTAAAAGAAAACGTTCGATTATAAGAAATGTAACTTTTGAGACCAAAATCTTTTAACCCTAGTTCAATTGTAGTGTCAGTAACATGTTTCTAATTAAATGACTTGGTTAGCAAGTCTTGCACCTTTATAAACACACAGTGTGACGGTCTTGGCTATCCAGGGCGTTACACTATACCTTGTGTTTCAGGGCACGACCCTATATGATTATGTTGCAGGGTGTAGCCCATTGAATATGTTTATACGTATTTAAGTATTTATTTAATTAAGCTATGTGTGCATATATGTGAATGAACGGTAAGTGCCGGGAACGGTAAATGCCGGGAACGGCAAGGGCCGAGAACGGCGAGGAGCCGGGAGCAGCGTTAAGCATGTGGAGTGCGAGTATCCAGGGTGAGACCCTATAGGATACCTGGAATATCCTCACGGTGTAGACCGCAAACCCAAGGCATGGTAAAGTGCCTGGGATGGCATGGCTGTATGTGTTTAGCCTATTAGCAGTTTAATTGTATGTTGAATGATAGATATGCATATGTTAATTTCTTGTATGAGTTTCTTTGCTGGGCTTCGGCTCATGGGTGCTCTATGGTGCAGGTAAGGGCAAGGGGAAAGTCGACCAACCATGAGTACGAAGAGCGTGAGGTGACGCGTACATGTTTCACCTGCCTGGCTGCCACGACCAAGGGTATTTTTGGGAGACGCTTGTATTAAACCTAGTTTTTTCGTTTAGTCGACTTTAATCATGTTTTGGTATTGTAAATATTTCTAAACAGGTATTTTGGGATCCCAAATGTTAAACACTTTATACTTTTCAATGAATGGTTGTATTTACAAAATATGTGACTTTGTCTATGGTTTAGCTACACTTTTGTCTTAAAACATTGGTTAGTGAGTTAATTGCATGTTTTAAACTCACTTAGTAACGACTCTAAGGAAGTAGGGCATTACAAATAACCTAGTCATTTTACAAAGAAAAACTTGGTCTTGGAACAAGGGGTAAACCCTAAATTTAAAGTCTCGGATTAAATAAAATAGGACAAATGCTATGGAATAATAATATTTTTAGGCAATTCAGGAATTTATTGTTAAACCAATAAATTTAAAGAATTTGGTAGAGGTTTGAATTCCAATCAATTATGCTTAAGGGTGAAAAATGATTGCTTTGGTCTTGAAGGGCATTTTGGTCAATATGAGATAAATTGAGAAATTATTTTTAATAGTGTGACTGTAACGCCCTGGATAGCCAAGACCGCTACACTGTGTGTTTATAAAGTGCTAGACTTGCTAATCAAGTCATTTAGTTAAAAAACGTGTTATTGAAACTATAAAGGAACTAGGGTTAAAATGTTTTGGTCTCAAAAGCCACATTTTCATAAAGAAATGTTTCCTGTTTACACGGGATCCCAAAAATATTAAGACTAAAGACCGTTTACAAAAGACATAAGGTTAAAATACAGTATCAATCCATATTAAGGCAAAACGGACAGTTAGACAATCCCTTTCCTGATCCACTCCTCGACCATGGCGATCGAACAGCTGGCTATGTACATTCAACCCCCCAGCTCTCCATCTCAGGGTTGGTCCAGCTTGCCTTTGCCTTTACCTGCACCACGTAGCACTCGTGAGCCAAGGCCCACCAAGAAAACACAACAACAAAGCATAAGCAATCAACAGACAAATCAATATCTCATATTGCATCACATATTCTCAACCATATAATCATGCAGTATAATCAAGTATTCAACATACTAACATATTAACCCATTTCATATAACAGTTCACAAATGATAACTAGGGCTAGCGCCCTCAGGCCGCTCCCTCCGTTATCCCACTGACTCCGGCCCGCTTAAACCGAGCTCAGTGAATATTAAGCTGTCCTCGGCTACCAGTGGCCAAGCCGCGCCCTGTGCGCAAATATTATGTACGGTACCCTTAGGCTGCTATCACATGTCCCATGGCATAATACCATCATTGACATAATACAAATATCGGGAGCACTTAGTCCCATCACAAACATATAACCGGGTGCAGTTTTCTTACCTTTCAATTCCCTAGCTTTGATCACTCGACTCCTTGAGGACGATCCCCCTCGA
Organism: Humulus lupulus; assembly: GCF_963169125.1. Lineage (NCBI taxonomy): Eukaryota > Viridiplantae > Streptophyta > Magnoliopsida > Rosales > Cannabaceae > Humulus > Humulus lupulus. The sequence goes on along the minus strand of NC_084800.1, from coordinate 149,737,974 downwards.
GCCCTAGCGCTCACCTAAACACAACCATAGGCCAAAGTCATCATCAATCCTCAAGTCCAAAACCTAGCCTTGGGGCCAATCTCGAGCCCCCGGGAAGTCCTAGTTCCACCAAACAAGGTGGTGGAATCAAACCCCAAACCCTTGGTCAAAAACCCTTGTAAACAACCCTAAAATCCCTTTCTGAAAATAGGGTAGCGCTACAGTGCTCTAAACAGAAGCAAAATCCCCCAGGAAGCTTGGCCTAGAGCTACAACGCCCAAAGGCTAGTGCTATAGCGCTAGTCACAGACAAACAACTTCCAGATTTCCCTTCCTGCGATTTCCTCGAACCAAACTCAACCAAAACTTCTCCAAACCTTCACCAAACTCAAAAACAACCTTATGAACATACTCCACTCATCCCAAGCACCCCAAATACTCAAAACTCAAGCACATGCATCCCTAATCCCAAAATTCCCCATAGCTGACTCTAAACTCAAAACTCAGCAGAAACCCGTCAAAACATCAAAGTTATAAGCTTAGAATTTCATACCTTTAATGGTATTTTGATTTCAAGACAACCTCTACACCTCCTTAGCTTGCTATTCCTCACCCTTTGGCCTGAATTTCCTAAAGTTCCCATCAAATCCAGCTTATGCACCACAGGTTAAAAACTAAAACCAGAAACTGAAGAAGCTACAAGGTCTTACCTCAGGTGATGGTATATTCTTTCTAAACCTCTGCCAATTCTCCAAGCCTAGCTTAGGATTCTTGATGCTCAGCCTAACTCAGCTCTCCTATGAGCTTTGCTCCAAGAAAATCCAAGAAAAGTGGTGAGAGAACCACAAACCGACCCTAGAGAAAACCAGCTTTGTTTTCCTCCCCTTTCTCTTTTCTTTCTTTTCCTTCTTTTCTTTCTTTCCTCAGACTTCTGTAATATTCTACCACTTCCACTAACATAAAGCCTCAGTAATACCCATCTTTAAAAAGCCAAATGACCTTAATGCCCTCCCTTTATTTCTAACCCTTTAGTCCACTTAGGGGCATTCTAGTCATTTCACCCCAATTCCCGCTAACTCCTCGCGTGTCTCTAATACTTACCGCTTAATTCCCAATACCTAATTAATTTCCAATTATATTCCCCAATGTCAAAATAGACTCCAATATACTCACTAAATTGCCATTTATACCCATAGGCTCACCCCAAGCAGGGTCTAAATCCCCGCCATGACTTTTTCGCTAATCTGCTCACTAGGATCGTCTCGAGTCACAGATCACAGATATATCCACATAATAATGTGGTCTCGACAATTTTCACATATATCAATACAGTTATGCCCATAATGGCCAAAGTTACGATTATGTCCTTCTAACCTAATCAGGCCCTACATGCATACTAATACACATAGTCATGCATCTCAAATATTCAAATAGTCATATATCATGCTTTAGATCATAATCATGCATTTACTCATCAAAGTCACACATAATTCCCATTATGCCCTCCAGGCACACTAATCAAGGCCCTTAAGCCTTATTAGCGAATTTGGGTCGTTACAGTGAAAAATATTATTTTTGGTCAAAAATATTCAAATTAATTCATGTATGAAAATTTAAAAACTATAGGTTAAAAATAAGGAAAATAATGGGTATAAAAGTACCTCAGGGTCCTTCAGCTCTTTTATTTTGGAGGCAACTAGGGAAGGGCAAAATAGTAAAATCAAGAGGGAAAAGAGAGAGAGTGGGGATGGCATAGCCTAGGGAAAAGGGTTCCTAGGGCTTGCTTGTTCTAGCTTACAAATTCATTTATTCAAAGTCCAAGTATAAGAAAGGCCTTTTGCTTTCCATACAAGTAACTCTTTTCTAATCATCATAGTCTCTCTCTCTCTCTCTTACTCACTCAACCGAACCCCCCCCCCCCCCCCCCTTCTCTATTCACTTCATTTGTGCATTTTTCATATTCTAAGAACTAGAAACACTCTATAGAGCTACTCTCCTTTCTTTGACAAGAAGAACTTCAAGAGGAAAATACCAAGCTTGAAAGTAAGTTTAATCATTCTTTGTGATTCATTTTCTTTCTCCTTCTTCTCCAACAAAAAATGACAGGGTTCTTGTGCATGCATGGGATCTAAAAATCATACACGACCATGTTATTGTGTTCCAGGGTTCAAAGGAGTACATACAAGCTAGATCTCAAAGCTTGAACATCTTTTGTGATCAAAGCAAGACAAGGTAAGGAACTTTGTAAAGCTAGCTTATTCTTGTCCGTCATATATTTTTCTTCTACTCTAACCTATTTTTAAATCTATATGATGGGCTTGGGTCTCAGTTTTTGGGGTTTATAACACCAAGGGAAAAGTTTGAATCGCTAAGGAACTCATCTCCTAGCTAGGGCTTCAAGAGGTAAAACCTTATGTTTGCTTTCCTTAAGTTCTTTAGCTATTTTTGTAGATCTGGTTGAATAGGATTTTTTTAATAGTTGTTGAGCTTATTTTTATGATTATGTTTGAATTTGTGTGGTATGATTATTTACATGCATGCTTGTGGTCTAGTTTTAAGCTAGAAATCTTGGTAATATTGTTGTGAGTATAAATTCGTAGTCTGACTTCCAAGGGGTTTGACCACACATTTTTGCCTCTGTTTGTGAAAATAAATTGTGTAGTTATGTATTACTTTGAGAGTACTTTATGTTAGGATTTGGAAAGTCATAAAAATGTATTTTTATGCTAAAGTTATACACTTTTTGGCATTGTGATGGAAATCTGGAAAAAAATACTAGGCAGTATGCACTGCCCAGATTTCATTGAATATTTTAGTGGGTTATAATATCCTAAAAATTATGAAATTTTATAGGATGATAGATTATATATATATAAATGTCTCTGTAAAAGTTTAGAGAAAAATACATTATGGTTTAAGAGAAATAAAATTTTAAAATTTGACCTAAAATCTGAAAAATATAAATACTAACCATAACGAAATGAGGTTTTTGGGAGGTTGATTCTCCCAACCTAAAATAATTTTTGATGCGAGGTTTTCACCTAGTACCTGTCCTTATGGCAAAAAATAAGTGGAAATGGGGTCAGGGGCTTTGGAAAAAAACTCGAGATATGACAATGGTTTGAAAATAGACTTTTATCACTTAATTAAAAAGTAAAAAATTAAAAATGTGAAAAATAGAAATTTGTTCTTTTTATGAAATTAATTAAGGTCTTGGGATATTAAATCAATCTAAATCAGTTTGAGATAAATAAAATATGATTTATACCATTTTAAAAAATTAAGGATCCAATTGCCCTTCTTTTCAAAAATACCATAAAAGATGTTTTAGGCTATTATTTAAACTTGGTAAAAATAGAAGGCTATTCTAAAAACAATTTTTATAAACAAAGGGTAACTTTTCCAAAATAAACAAATAAAAAATATTAAGAGTCAAAAAGGATTATTTTTGTATTATAAAAGAAAATGGAGAATTTCCTAAAAGAGGGAAAAATTATGGTATTTTTATAAAAAGAGATTATTTTAATTCTTTTGATTCTAAACAAGAGTACATAATTATTAAATAAAATAGTTTCTTGACAAATAAATATGAAATCATACGGTGTGGAGAGCATGTTACTTTGAGACCGATTCCTACGATATATTAAAGGCCGAATAAAAAATCCGACCTTTGTACATTAGGAAGTGTGTAGGAGACTATTGTATAGAGTCTATGAGTATTGATTGAGTGTAACTATTATAGAATATTAGCTATAAGTTTATGCCATAGTTTATTCTAAGTACACTGTATTAATTACAGTAACTGCCTAGGGGAAAATGATTAGCGGTATTAAGGAGTCAACTTGAAGGTAAGGAATCTAGGTAAGATTAGCCTTTCCCTTTCTTGGCTATAACATGAATACATACTAGTGTGTGCTTGTAGTAGTAGATTACACTAGTTTTGTTTGGGTCATTAAGACCAAGGTATGCTTGATACCCACCTTTTCAATGCTTATGCATTATGCGGCTTAATGGTAAGTGGGTTCAGGTTGGAGCCAGAACCTTAGTGTAATACCATCCAGATTGGAGCCAGGACATGGTAAAATATAGTCTGCGTTGGAGTGAGTACATGGTAAGATAAAAGTTCGGATTGAAGCCAAGACGAGAGTAAGACATAGTCTGGGTTGGAGCCAAGACAAAAAAATGAAATGGATTTGATTGGAGCCTAGACAGCGGTAATATAGCCCGGGTTGGAGCCAGGACGTTAAGAGTGAATCTGGGTTTGATCCAGGATCCTTTGTGTTTGTTTGAATTGATTAAATTGTGTTATTATATATCTTGAATGTTCTAGCATTTTTTAAGTGCAGTTTTTATGATATGTGTGAAATTGGTTGTTAGGTACAACCAAAGTATTAGTTTGAGATATGGCTATTATTTGAGAAAATTGTGTGATAGGGTTGGAACTTATCCAATACCCTAGGGACTGATAGTGGTAACTACCTTAGGTCAACCCATTATTGGGGTTTAGTATACTTGTGTTTTAAGGCTATTCTTACTAAGCTTTGTTTCTTACCTAGTTATTCATGTTATTCAAGATGGAGCAATGAGCGCTAGAGTCTGCATGCAGATATGTACATGTGGCCCAACCTGGGGATGGTTTTGATGGTTCACCATTTTGAAAAGATAAAGTTGAAAACTTTATATAACTTTTGGGATAACTACTATATTATAACTCTTTGGATAATTAATTGTATTTTAGTTTGCTAAACTAAAAGTGTGCGCACATGATCTTTTAACAGTTTTTTTTTTTTTTTTTTTTGTATGGATTTTCGATAAGATGAACTAAAGTATTTTTTTTTAATTTTCCACATAATTTTTGTCTTGTATATTTCGGGTTGTTACAATTATAGGCCTTTTAGGATAATTGACTTTATTTAAAAAGTGTTTTTGGTAAAGTTTGAAGAATGTAATGGGTAATTATTTTTTATCACTTTAATTATAGATACATGCTCTTTTATAATTGTATGATTTTTGTACTTAATTACATTCTTATGGTAATAAATGAACTATTAATTAGTTTGGAATTAATTGATTAGTTTAGTAAAAACATATATTCTAAAATAGTAAGTGGGAAAATGTTGACATCTCAATGTGACCTATTGTCTCCATTATTAGTACAACACCATGGAATATGATTAGGGCCTTGAGGTGGCTTTGTTTCCACACCCTAAGGAAGGTTTCTGGTGATATTAATATCAAGGTTGGCTTCTTACGAAGATAGGAAAGAATGATGTATTTTAAGTTTGACAGACCCTAAGGTGAAACTCTCTAAGTTATGTCATAAATTCTGAAATAGTGGATAATTGTATTGTAGCATCCCAATTTTGCTAATAAGGCTTGGGGCCTTGATTAGCATGCCTAGAGGGAAATACGCGATTTATTATATTAATGTGTGAATTTGATGAGTATGTGATTATAAATGCATGTTTAGGTAAATTAAATATGCATGTGGGCCCCATTTGGTTATTAGGGGCATGTTTGTAATTTTAGCCCATTGAGGGTATAAATGCAATATGTGTGATTTTTGTGATCTTTACCACGTGTGAGTGGTGATATATTTGAGATGCACGATTTGAGACAGTCCTAGGGAGCGGTTTAGCTAGGAAGTCACAACGGAACCTGATACACGACTCGGGGCGAGTAAAGAGCTATTTCGGGTATTAGACATTTTACTGGGTTATCGGGTTATGAACATAAATATTTGGAGATATATTTGAAGTTAGAACGTTTAGGAGAGAATGTCAGGGAAATTTACCATTTTTCCCTCAGGGACAATTTTGGTACCCCGAGCCTTGGAGGTAACTTAAATGACCTAGGTTAAGTAAGACAAAACATAAGAAACACTTAGAAACTTGGCATAACCTGACCTTATCTTCCTTTTCTCTCCCTCTTGTTTTCTCTAAACTTTACCAAGGGAAACATTGAAGCTTAAGCAAGGAATTGGGGCTCTAGACTTGATGATTAGCTCAGTTTGAACTTGTGGATTCAAGCAGAGGTTAAGGTAACCTTTGAATTGTGATTTTAGCCATTAAATTTTGTAGTTCTTGGATGAGTTGTAGCTTTCTGTAGTCCTTGAAGTTGAAGATTGAATTTGGGATTTGATGACGTTTTAAGCTAGTTTTTTGGTTAGGTTTTGTTGCTGGGACCATTCTAGAACTATTATGATTATTAAATTAAGTTGTTGGATTGATTTTGGGTTAAATTGGCTGGGTTTGGTTGTTAAAATGGGGGATTTCTAGGTTTGAAGGGGGTCGGGCCGTAACATTGTTCTTTGTGAGCCACGATCCTCCAGAACAGATGGAAGGCCAAAATGAAGGGCAGGTTGCGACGCCCCTTTGGTTGGGCCGCGACGCGTGTCTGCAGAAATGGGAGGTTGAGCCTCTAGATTGAGGCGGGCCGCGACTCTTAACGGGTTTTTGGTCCCCAAGGAGGTTTTTGGCTCAGGAATCCAAAAGTCAAGGCTCGGGATGGATCTTATCACCCGGATTGATAGAATTCAAGGTCACAGAGATTATAAGCCAAAAGTAGCTCACGACACTTGCAGTGCCACACATTCCTGGGATTTGAATTTTGAATTTCAAATTTATTTTTTTATTTAATTATTATTTTAAATTTGATTTAAATAAATAACCAAAATCAAAAGATAAATAATCAATTTGAATTAGTAAAAATTAAAGAAAATTAAATTGTTTTATTTTATCTTTACAATTCTAAAAAGAAGAGATTCTTATCATTCAGGTGTTATTTTGTTATCAAACTCTCTCAAAAAAGTGTCGATAGAATTTTCTAGGCCTGAAAATTCTTGAACTTTCTACAAGCCTTCTCTTTTCTCCAAACTCTCTAGATCTCATGTGTTGAGAAGACCTAGAGAGCCAAAATAATCAACATGTGAATCCTACGTGCCCACACACGTCCTTGTGTGTTTGAAGAATGATTTGGAAGGCTAAGGTGTGAGTCTTTACTTGATAGGAAGATCGATTGATTAGACTACAAGACTCAAGGAATCTTGATAGACTGCAAGAGGTAATTTACTTTTCCTTGTATGTGTTGAATTACTATATAGATATATGTATTTATCATGGCTTAGTATTTATAAGTTTTTTAAATTCCCCCACCCCACCTTCTGTTGCGTCCCTGATTTTATTCAAATTAATACCAACGGGTACTCGTATTATCACTAGTACTCCTAAGCACGGAACTTTGGTGGGCACCTCTTGAAGAGGTTGCAAGGTTATGAGAAAATGAGTCTTTCCAAGTATTATCCACAAGCTGAGATAGTGTATGGAGTTCATAAGGCAGGAGAGCAGAAATGGGAGAAGGATTGTTTCACCTCTTAAAATCAGAGAGATAAGAGCGACACACCTTGAGTAGAGTAGCCCCTTTACCCCCATCACTGTCGCTAGATAGTTTTCTAGCAACTAAAATATTTAATTAATTATTTATTTTATAGGAATGTATATTATTTGTGATTATTTAAATAATGGCCTTATTGTACAATTTTATTTAATTAAGATTTGAGTGTGACAATAATTGAGTTACATTCTTTTCATGGATTTATTTGCTTAATTTATTTATTTTTTAAATAAATGATAGTTTGTTTCCTTTTGTTTTTATTTATTTTTTGTTTGACGGAGTGAGTAGTGTGTTGGTATGCATGCAAGAATCTAGTCTCCATAATGAAGAAGAATATGTTGAATAATAGTTTCCTTTATTTAATTAGTTTGTGTTGATTGTTTTTTTAGAAAATCAAATTGAGTTTCCATTTTTGGAATTCCTATAACTTTTTACCAAGCCTTAGTAAAATGATCAACACGTGCGCTGAAGGTGCCCCATTTAGACAAAGATGGTACTGTTGTAAAGCTAATTTGACAATCCAAAACTTTGTAGAAGCGACTAAACTTTAGTTCGCAATATATCTAGGTCAAAAATAAGCCTCAAAGTAGCAGGGTGCTAGAGCCACAAAAATTGGCAATATTCCCTTAATGGGTTGTGTGCTTAAGGAATGAATATTTGGCTTGGTGTGCTGCCAATTAATTAATAAATTGAATACTTTTATTATTTGATTTATTAGAAAATAAAAATAATAAGGAAAAGAAAGGAAAATAGAACTATCTTCTTTTGGCTTCATAGGGTTTCAAGCTAGGATGGTACATGAGGAATGAGAAGAGTCTTTTGCTCTCATTTTTCCATTCTGGCCGCAGCACACAAAAAGGGAAAAGAGAGAGTCATATTGAAGAAGAAAAGAAAGAAAGAGATTGATGTGTTCTTCAAGCTAAGGTGTTGGGTACAAAAGATAATCAAGGGAGGAAGAATCATCTAGGGTTCGGTCACCACTAGATCAAGAAGTAAGAGAAGTTCATTCTTTGTTTTCTTTTCTCATCTTCTCTTCTTAGAACCATGTTAGAGACTTTTGTTGATCAATGTGCAATGATGGATGTTTATGTTTTATTGGTGATTATATTGTTTTCTTGTGGAATTGTATAATGATTTTGGCTATGGTGCATGCCAGGGTGTGGCATATTTCTATTGATCTTGTATTGAGCATGTGTAAATTTTCCAAGCTTTGATTTAAAATTTAAGAAAGGTGTGCTCTATATATAGTGTACATGTTCGCTCATAGTGATTTTCATGAATATGTTCGACGTATAGTGTACATGTTAGGTCGTAGTGATTTACATGAATATATTGATGAAAGAAAAAGTGTTTGTACTGGTGATGTAATAGGGAGGATGTTAGTTTTCTATTACCTTATGTGTTATTTTTATAACACCCTAGATAACCAAGACCACTACACTGTGTACTTATAAAGGGACAGAACTTGCTAATCAAGTCATTTAGTTAAAAACGTGTTGCTAAAATCACTAATGCGCTAGGGTTAAAAGGTTTTGGTCTCAAAAGATACTTTTCATATAACTAAACATTTTTACACATGGGATCCCAAAAGGAACAGTGTTTGAAAGTTAGTTTACAAAATTTCCAGAGTACAAACAACCACTAGCCAATGTTTATGGATCTCCTGTTCCCGTCTCCCCTCAACCGTGGCGGCTGAGCAGCTGTTCATGTACATTCTGCTCTTAGAGCTCTCCGAGTCAGGGCTGATTAAGCTTGCCTTGGCCTTCACCTGCATCACGAAGCACCCGTGAGCCAAGGCCCAGCAAGAAAACATCACATTATATAACAAACAATGTTAACAATTTAATAACCCTTTAAGCATGACAATACACTTAACATAGCACACTAATCACATAGCACATAGATACAACCAAAGATTCAACCAATCAACACCCAGCTATTCAGCATGACAAATCCACCAATCAATAATAACAATCAAATCACATGATAATCAGGGTCGAAACCTGAAGACTCACCCTCTGTTTACCCCACTGACTCCGGCCCGCTTCAACCGAGCACAATGCATAATAAGGGGTCCTCAGCTACCAGTGGCTAAGTCACGCCCTGTGCGCTAATGTAAACTCCGGCACTCTAGGATGTTTTTCTACTATTTACATGGCATAATACTATCCTCTATAAGGCATACAAAATAGGGAACCCTTAATCCCATTATAAATCCACATCCAGGTGCAGTTTTCTTACCTTTAGTTTCCAAATGTACTGGTTACGCGAGATGCCTCTTGAGCATGATCCATTTCCCAAGCCCCTAGCTTATTCCTAGTCACAAACAAGATAAAGGATACCATTAATGTAACGACCCAAATTCACTGATAGGGCTTAAGGGACTGGATTAGTGTGCCGGGAGGGCATGATGGGAATTATGTGTGATTTTTATGATTAAGATGCATGCTTATGATTTTAAGCATGTTATATGACTATGTGAATTATGCTATGTGATAATTATGATATGCGATTGGTACCATGTGGGTGCGGTGTTACCGATGTGATGCACGTGCCGAGACGGTCTTAGGAAACTAGATAATGGTAACTGGTGATTTGGTAACTTGTGTGGCTGTTAGTAACCTTAGAGAGTAACAAGTTATATTGGGAAAGAGGTAGAATTGTAAAGCTAGGAAAAGGACAAGTAAGCCTTGAGGTCTAGTTAGTAAGGGATATTAATGGAGGGTTAAATTGGTCTTTTGGCAGTGTATAGATGAGTTTGAGCTGAAGAAAAACACAAGTACGTATAACACTTGGGAAAATAGGTTTATGCTGAATTGTGGAGACCTAGAATTAGAGCAAAAGGGAGATAGAAAGGGGAAGCAGAATTTTAAACTATTGGAAGGAGAATCAAGGGGTGTTTGAAGTTATCAACCAAGCTTGGGCCAAGAAAACTCAGAGGTAAGGATTTAGCTATAACATGTTTAAGTTTCAAGTCTGAATTTTTAGATGATGAATGTGAATTGAAGCAAGTTGGTGGCTGGTTTTGTATGAATTCAGAATTGGGTAATCAAAGGGAAAGGAGGTTTGAAGCTAGAGGTTGGACTCACCATTCAAGGTAAGGTTTCTGAGTAATTGCTAAGCTTATCTCTGTTAAGGATTAGGGGATTTGGAGTGTGGTTTGGGTTTGGGTTCAAGTTGTTTTTAATTTTCTAGTTTGAGTTATTAAGCATGAAACTCAAGAGTGAATTTTGGGAATAATTGTGTGAATGAGCTTGAGCATGATGTTTCTAGGTTGTTGTGAGGTCTATTAGGGATTTAGAGTTGGTTTTCAGACTTAGGAAGGAGTTTGGGGTGATTTGGAGTGAGTTGGGTTCGGGAAAAACGCGAAAGAAAACCCAGAATTCTGGGCTCGTGAAGGCGCGCTGTGGCGCTGTTCTAGCGCGCCGCAGCACAAGGCTGCTTCTGGGCGAAATTTGGCCTCTGACTTGCCGGGCGCCGCGGCGCACCAGGGTTGCGCTGCGGCTCAAGGCCAATTTCAGGACATGAATTTTTGCAATTTTAGGCCTTTGCTCCGGCGGTTCGGGGGATGTCTTCGGTGTATTGTTTTAGGATTTTGGGGGTTCCGAGATTGTGGGTTTGGTTCCGGGGAGGTAGCCTTGGATTGATTAGTGACAAAGGATGTTTTATTTGTGTTGTGATTAGGACTTTGGAAAGGCTTGGGGTAGAGGACCGTGCTCGTGGCTTCGTGGCATTAGGAACCAGTGAATTCAAAGGTAAGAAAACTGCACCCGGATTTATGATTGTAATGGGACTAAGTGCTCCCGAGAGTTACATCATGTCAAAGTTGGTATTACGCCAAGGGACATGTAAAAGCGGTCTAAGAGTACCATACATGATTTTAGCGCACGGGGCGCGAGTTGGCCATTGGGAGCCAGGAACAATGGGATAACAGAGGGAGCAGCCTGAGGGCACTAGCCCTAGTTATCGTTTGTGTATTGTGTATATTATGAACTGAAATGCCTAGTATGTGGAATACTTGATTATACTGACTGATGATATATATGAGTTTATGGGATGTAATGTGAGTTATTGATTTGTCTGTTAATTGTTCATGCTCTGTTGTTGTTGTGTTTTCTTGCTGGGCCTTGGCTCACGGGTGCTACGTGGTGCAGGTAAAGGCAAGGGCAAGCTGGACCAAGCCTGAGGTGGAGAGCTCCGAGGTGAAATGTACATAGCCAGCTGTTCGATCACCATGGTCGAGGAGTGAGTCAGGATAGGAATTACCTAACTGCTCGTTTTGCCTTAGTATGGCTGGTTAATGTATTTGAACCTTGTAACTTTTGTAAATGGCCTTTAAACTGATATTTTTGGGATCCCGTGTAAATAAACAATGTTTCCTAATGAAAACATGACTTTTGAGACCAAAACGCTTTTAACCCTAGTTCCTTTACAGTTTCAGTAACACGATTTTATACTAATGACTTGGTTATCAAGTTTGGCACTTTAAAAACACACAGTGTAACAGTCTTGGCTATCCAGGGCGTTACAATTAATAATTTTAAAAGGAAATCTAGATAAGGTTTTAGTTTCCGAAACATCGAATTCAACCAAGCACGGTAGTAGATTCGATCCCGAGCACCCTAGGTTAAATTCCCATGCTTAGAATCCCAAAAACACAAATTTCCTTAAGGGTCGCGGCACAAGCCTTCCATGCCGCGGCATGGCCCCCAAACAGAGCCCATACAAGCTCAGAACTAGACACGGGCCGTGGCCCTACATAGACCATATCGCGACCCGCCCTCCATCTCCAACACCCATCAGCTTCAGAGGGTTGTGGCTCACCAAGAACTGTGTCGCAGCCCGACCCCTTCGAACTAAGAAAAATCTTCATTTTTCACTCTCAAACCTCACTCAAAACAATCCAAAACCATCCCAATTATATACCACAACTATCACAAACATTCATGCATGATTTTAGAAGCTTAAGCCAACAGAAACCTAAGCTAAAAACTCATCAAAACACCACTTTGATTTCTGAAACCCACACACTCAAGAACTCTAAAATCAGTCAAGAAAACACTAGAATTCAAACATTAAATCATATATTCGAGCTTACCTTCACTGCATAACCACTCCTCTAAGCAAATTCTGAGCTAATTCCCAAGCTTGCTGCATTAATTTAACCTTGAAGTTAAGAGCCTAAGAACTCTTAGAATTCAGCCCAAAAACTTGATAATCAACTGATCAAAAGCTGTAATTCAATGCTTAACTTAGTTTCTAGTTAGATTCCCTATCTTCCACTGTGTTAATCCTCCAAATCCTCAGTTCAAATCACTGAATTCCCAGCCAAATCTCCTTAGTTTTTAGTGATTTTCCTTGAGAGGTAAGAAGAGAGAAGGAGAGAGAGTGAGAGAGAGAGAGAGGGAAGGGTCGGTTCTTGATGTTTCCACTATTTTCTAAGTTTTATCCATCTATCCTTAGGCAATTAAATCAATCCCGAGGCTCAGGGTGCCGGAAACGTCCCCGAGGGCAAAATGGTAAAATTCTCAAGTATTCCCACCTAAGTTTCCTAACCTCAAATATATCTCCAATTATTTATTTCCATATCCCGATAACCTAGATAACCGTTTAATACCTGAAATACCCCTTGACTTGTCCCAAGTCAAGTATTAAGCCCTGTTGTGACTTTCCCGCTAACTAGCTCCCTAGGATTGCCACAAGTCGCGTGCTGCAAATTTACCCACATAATAATGTGGTTCTCACAAATATAACATCTAATCACATTTACATCCATATAACCATACAAGCTTGGTTATCATATAATCATGCATTAAATTATTAATTTCACACATAAACCAATTATGCCCTCCTGACACACTAATCAAGGCCCTTAAGCCATATTAGTTACTTTGGGTCGTTACAATTTTAATTACTAGAGAGCATGTTAATAATATGATGATGATTGTTACCTTGCTTTGGTGTTGGAGAGGTGTTCAACCTACACTAGATTATAGGGTTGTGAGTTTTGTTTATTAAATTTCCATGTTTAATTATGTCTATGAGGTATTGACATGTTTTGGTGTTGATGATTAAGTGGATCTTTGCACTATGAGTATAGAGGGAACCCTATGTGTTTCAACCATACACATGTAACTAGATTTTTAGTTTTTTTTTAAGAATTTTAATGCCTTCATGAATTATATGTGATTGGTGTTTTGTGTAGCAACATGCTAGGTATATACTTGTGAGGCCTAATATTGTAATTTTGGTAAGTATGCATGAAAGAAGTATAGGAAACTCTTGTGTTTGTTTTCCTTGAGGTTTCAGCCATGATTAAAAATAGGCATAGGGTTCTATTTTACATTAATTGAAGGCATGATGAATATTTATGTACTATATCTACTAGGAAAGCATGATTTGTTTTGTGTATTACTATTTATTTTTGTGAACATGATGTATTATGGTTCTTCTTGACGCGGATTTTCGCCAACAAGGGATTAAGAAATCCAATTAGAGAGATTAATCTTGCTAATAAAACTTAAATATAAACTCACAAAGTTTTTACGTGGTTCGGTGGTTAAAATCCACGTAGTCCAGTAGTCACTCTTTTTCTTGCTTAAAAACTCTTGGGGAAATTGTCTGTGAAAATTTCAGTAGAGTTTTGGCATACAAAATGTCAGTCCCTTTTATTGTCAATTCCCCTTATATTTATAGGGAATTATGATGGAAATTATTGGGTAACCGCACTATAAATGGTAACATGCATGATTGGGTAACTTCCCAAATAAATGGATACGTAAATACCCTAACTAAGCATATTGCCATTTACATCAATCAATAAATGTATATAATAATTGTATGTATTTATTATGCATATTGGGAATCCGAGTATGTAGAGATTATTCCATGTGCATCTTTAAACAACCTCGATCTAGATGCCACCCTCATACTGGATATAACTGGAGAAGGACAAATTGGCTTAGATAATAATTACGCTTAACGAAGATGATCTAAACACTGGACATTGGATACTTTGTTTCTGTCATCTGCGCTTCAAACGATCTAAAGGATCCAGGGATGTCCCGAACTTAGTGACACAACCTCGGGTTGTTTGGCCTGGAGATAGCAAGACATCTTCGACGTCTTGCATCAATTATTTGTTATCTGCTAGCTGCACCCCGAGCAAGATAGCTGAGCTCATATTTTTAGGGTATAACATTTGCACCCCACGTCCCGTCACTTATGACATGTACAGTAGAGTCTTTTCAACTCCTGTCATGAGAAAACGTGCCCACCCACTCACTCGAGTACGAGATACGTGTCTGCTTGGTATAGGTGTTTGTTTGGTTTTGAGTACTATGGCAGTTGTCTTGTCAAACTTTTTTCGTCCTTTGGTTTATTTAATTCTAACCCTCGGATCTCTACCTTCTTTAATTGCACGGCTCATAATTGTCCCCAAATTTGATGTATAAAAAGGATAACAAAACTTGGCGATCACAACCTTTGCATTTTAATTTTCCTTTCTTACTTCTATCCAAATATTCTTAGAAACCCTTTTAAGCTTCTCCCCCTCAGAAATCCCTCCAACGGTTACCACCCTATTTTTGCAATCTTCGCTGTCCTTCGTCATTTTACAACCTCGATCAAGAACCAATTCGTAAGTACATCTTTACTCTGGTTTAAATTTCTTTTTTTTTACTCATTTTTTCAAGTTTATGAAATTTTTCTGTGTGTTTTGCCTTAATTTCATTATGTACGGGTTTAGTTTGGGTTATGCTAGGCCCAAAAAAATATGACTAGAAACAGTTAAATTAAGTGCACAAAAGAGGTAATTTTTCTTGGTTTAGAGGTTAAATGTACGAGTCTTTTGTTTTGGAAGGTGAAGGGTTTAGCCTCAAATCCAGGTAGCTTAAGGGTCACAATACTAGGGTGGTCTTGGATTAAATTGCTTTTTGAAACAACCGTGTCTGACACATGAATCCCAAAGTTTCAACACCTTCTCGAGATTAGGGTGCGTGAATTAGGGACACACGTGGACCACGTGTCAGAGTATTGAGCATCAACCTATCTCGTAGATGCTTTAGATCGAGTAGTAAAACCGTAGAAGTTTAGGTCACCATTTTTTTCGTTATTTACAATTAGGTTACCTCCTTAAGTCTCCTGTAATGAGTCATTTTGTAATCATACAAACTAAAACAATCATCATGACCTCTCAAAAGAAAAAGACTGTGACAGGCTCCTTTTCTCGAGGCACGGATAAGCAGGTCACCCCTGAGACCCCCATTCCCCATTTTGGTCCACTGATGGAGAAAGAGATCAAGGTAGGACTTGACAGTTTCCTCGAGGTCGAGAGGATCGTATCATGAATTACTTCTCAATCCAAAGTAAAGAAATGATGCTAATACACAAGATCGAGATGAATCCCAACTTCTACACTCGACCTTCATGGGAGGGTGAGTGGAGTTGTACCCCATTGGAGTGATGAACACCTTAAGGTAGATGCCTTCCTCTTACAAGATTAGTACTTTGTGGACTTCCTGAACAATGTGAAGCTTGCCTCATTCCAGCTCCCGCCAAATTCTTATTGCCTCCTTCAAGGGTTAAAGTGTCTATTCCTCAATGACGAGTGGAAGGTCACCCTAGCGGAGATTTTATATTTTTTTTGTCTGAAGGCCAATCCAAACATTAAATCCTGAGGTGACGGTTTCTACTACCTCACCCGGTTTCCCAAATCCGCTAGCATTATCGACCTCCCCATCCATCTGAATAACTTCAAAGACCAATTCTTTATGTCAAACAGATTCTGAAACTGGGACCACCGTTATTACAATGACCTCGTAAGTATCTTTGGGTTTTAAACTCATCATTTCAATTCTTTACTTTTGTTAAGTTTTACTTATTCTGATCAAGTTGCTATCTTGTATATCTATTTATAAGAGAACATCATGGTCTGAGACACTTTGGATCAACAATATATTCTGGCCAATGCTCCTACCGAGGAGAAGGATTTTAAGTTTTTGGTGAATGAAACCACCATGGTGGTCTACATGCTGATCAGGGATGATCAGACAATGGCAATCAGGCCCTGGGACTACCTCTAGTCATTGAGGAGGTTGATGAAGAGGAGGAGGTCGTACCGTTAGTGCATAAAATAAAGATTGCTAAAAGCAGGCAGGATTCTGACAAAGGTCGTGCCAAATCTGGGGCAGCAACCGGCATCTTCGGTCAAGGTAATAAAGATAGGGTAATAAATCGAGCTACTGTCAGTTTTGCGCTAACCCGATTCAATCCGAGGCAATTCGTGAGCATACATCTCGAAGACCTGGACCTGGATGTAACCTTGCATCAGTGCGTCAACCAATTGGTCGTTCACCATAACTTTACCTACCCTTAGTACACCGTAGTAGTAGATAACACTTTACATTTCACGTCCACTATTTTTGAACAATATGGTACAAACCTTCTATCATGGCATTCCTTATGACATGGTTCCTTTACCCCAGGTATTAGGTAGGCAGAATATGAACCTTGTCTGTATGAGGAACCCGAACCTCCTAGGTCCCACGAGGTAGTAATGTTAGAATGTCCCCTTCCCCCAAAAATCCAAGAGTTAGAAATTATGTCTATCCTGGTCAAAAATCCAGAATTGATCGTAGTAGTTTTCTTCTCTAGTTCGAAAGCTAGGGTTCTTTTTCTATTACTTTTTGTTATTTACAGAGTTAGAATTATAACTCTATTTTAACTTTTTAGTTCATCCTTGTAAAAGAAGATATGGGCCTCAAAGACATCTTCAGCACCGCCCAGTCAAAAAGAGGCCAAGGATTTTATAGAAAGGTACATCTGGAACTGGAGCTACTGCTGGATCTCCAGCCAAAACCAAGGGGACCAGCTCTAGCCCTCCATGGTTATGGCCCAAGAGACTCCTCCCCCAACTCCTCATGATCCTGTGTATATTACGTAGGTCTTCCAAGCCGCAAGCCCAACTACCATGATCCCATGTCCTCTCATCGAGGTGGGGAAACATCCAGAACCCCTGTGCAATTCGCTCCAGGAGATCGTGAATCATATGACGAAGAATGCAAACCTGGTCAACACCACAGGCCATAGAGGTGAAACCCTCGGTGACCGTCCTTGTAACGACCTAAAAATGCTAATAGGGTTTAGTGCCTTGATTAGCGTGCCGGGAAGGCATAATTGGATATTCGTGTGATTAATTGATTAAATGTGTGACTATGTGGCATGCATGATATATATGGTGATATGAATATTTATATGAATGTTTATAAGTATTAAATGTGCATGTGGGCTCATTATTGTTTATAAGGGCATATTTTATATTTTAGCCCATTAAGGGCATAGATGTGATTCTACGTGTTAAATGGTTGAGACCACATTATTATGTGGATATATTTACAGTATACGACTCGAGGCGATTCTAGTGAGCAAATTAGCAGAATAGTCATAGCAGGGTTTGATACCCGGCTCGGGGTGAGCTTGGGGGTATTTTGGGAAGTTTAATGTATATTTGGGATTTAGTAAGTATTTGGTGATTAGTTGGGTATGTCGAAATAAATTAGGAACTGGTAGGATAACTTGAGGAATTAGCGAGAAATGAGATTAATGATCGTTTTGCCCTTAAGAGTAATTAGAGGGTTGAGTTGTTTTGAGGGGTATTTTAGTCTTTTAGTTAAACTGTATATTCAGATGAGATTCTAGGAAGCAACCATAATTATTAGGAATACACTTAAACCCTTCTCTTAGCTCTCTCTCTCTCTCTCTCTCTCTCTCTCATACATGATCTCTCTCTCTCTCTCTCTCTAGAACCTGAGGGGAACTTTGATGCTTTGTAGGAGAAAACTCAAGGAATTGGGCTAGGAGATTCTGAAGAATCAAAGCTAGGATCAGTTAGAGAATTTATGAGGAGATTAGGCTATCAATTGAGGTAAGATGTTAGATGTTAATTGTTGAATTCTACTGGGTTTGGCTTTGTTTAAGGGTACTGGGTTGGTTCCTGAATTTGGTATTCTAGGAAGGATTAAAATTGGTGATATAGATTGTATGTGTTGTTTCTGAAGTGATATTAAGAATTCTAGACCTAGTTTTGGTTTGGGTGTATAATTATGTTGAAATTAGAGGATGTAGTTTGGAAAAAATGCTGAGAAAACCCTGGGATTTCTGGGTTCACGGGGGTGCACCACAACCCAGTTCATGGGTGCGGCGGCTCGTGTGCCGTTGAAGGCCTTATGGGCTTGCTAACTTAAGGGCACGATGCGGCTCTAGGGGGCAAGTCGCGGCCCGCCTCCCCCTTGGAGAATGAGGCTAGTGCCTCTTATTAAAGGCACGCTGTGACCCTTAGGGGCAGGTCACGGCCCGCCTAGGTAGCCATAGCCTAGGTTTGTTTTTAGGCTCGGGGAGGTTCGAGGATTTAAACCTAAGTGCTCGGGATGAATTCTGCTACCGATTTAGTAGAATTTGAGGTCTAGAAGTCTAGTATTTGTTTCTAACACATTTAATTTGATTCGAATTTGATAGTTATCCATTGTTGCTTGTGACTAGGGTTACCATTAAGGCTCAGGACTGAGGATCGTTCTCGGAACCGTTCTTTATCCATCGCTTGGGCCTTGAGGTAAGAAAACTGTACCCAAGTGGTTATGAATGGGACTGAGATTCCTAGTAACTAAACATATGTGTTCTGTGAATTATATATATGCTATGTGTGAAGTAAATGTGTGGCCTAAGGGTGCCGGGGCTGATGATAAGCGTACTGAACGAAACTCGACCTAAACGAGCAAGGATCAGCTTAATAACCAGAGGGCTCGGCCTAAGGGTGCTGATACCTAAATATTTGTATTATAGATTGAGTTATATGTTTGAAAGTGCATCATTATCGTTGCCTAGATAAATACTTGTATTCTGCTGATTAATTGTGTAACATCCTGTGTTTCGGGTACCTTGAAAGTGGGAGATGGTCCCTATGGACTTTGTCACACATCTACTAACCACTCCCAAGGGGCACGATGCCATTTGGGTTATCGTAGAAAGACTGACAAAGTCTGCTCATTTCTTGCCGATCAAGGTAACTTATGGCGCACATAAGTTAACAGATATTTACATCACAGATATAATGAGACTGCATGGTGTACCCAACTCCATCGTATCAGATCGCGACGAATGTTTTACCTTGACATTCTGGAATAGAATCTAAACAAGGTTGGTGAGATGATGAGGACACCAAGACTAAAGATCCAAGTCTAGTTCCAGTTGGCCTGGTGACGAGGGCGCGAGCCAAAAGCCTCAGTTTAGGAGCTTGATGAGTCTTATTGTATTTTGTCATCTTATATTTTTATTTAGTCTTTGTTTATTTTGTGAAAAGTCAAACACTTGACTTGTGTGAGTCCAAGAGTCCTTTTTCTTTATTTTTTGGTTTTTTTTAGGAAGACAAAAGGCTTGTCTTTAATTTCGGTTTTCATTAGGAAGACAAAAGGTTGTCTTTAATTTTCGGTTTTTAGGAAGACAAAGGGGCTTGTCTTGATGTAATTTTTGGCTATATAATGCCTTGAAAACATTTGGAAAAATCAGATTATGTTGAATGAAATTGTGAGTTTATTTCTTCTTGAGTTCTTGAAGAAACTTTTGAACTTAACAAGGAGATTCCTTGTGGCGTTCATCCTGACTTATCAAACGGATTCCATCCCCGTTTGTGGCGTCTTCCTCATACCAAGGTTCGTGCTTGGCTAAGCATTGGGTCGCGGTTCCATTCCAGTCTCGTATGCTCTTGGTGGCTGTTCCATATTTGGTGTCGGATTTCATCACAATGTTGGTGTGGTTCCAATTTCGTGTGTTCTTGGTGGCTGTGCCATATTTGGTGTCGGGTTTCATCACAGTGTTGGTCTGATACCAACTGTTATAGTGCCACAAATTATTTTGGTTTTGATCTTATTGGTGGAATCACAGATTGGATTTTGGGAATAATGGTTTTCTGTTATTGGGAGTGTTCTTGAATCTGTTATAGTACCACAGTTTGCTTGGTTTTCGGATTGGTTCTTTGGTGTTCAAAATTTTTCTTTTCAAAAATTGAGTATCTGGGTTATCAAATTTGAGAGATAAAAAAAAAAAAAAACAAAAAGGAAGAAAAAAAAAAAGGAAATTTCAAGGGGATCCGAACTCTTAAAAAAAAAAAAAAAAAAAAAGTCTGGAAACCCCTCTTAAAAAATTTTGTTCTATTCTTGTTCCTTATGGTGTAGAGGCCTTTTTTCCAAAACCCCACACAAGTGTTCCAAAAATCATCATTTTTTTCGTCATTTTCACCAGTTTTCGTCGGTGTTCGTTTGGTTTGTTTGGTTGGATTTGCTGCTTGAATACTCCATATTACCGTTGGATTAGTTTTGAAAGAACTTAAAGAAGAATACGAGTGGAAAAAGGCAGAGGTGTGAGCCTATTTGAGGGTAAAAGCCATTGAAATTGAGTGAAACACGAGGGGATTTGAGTGAAAATATTGTTCGAGCGAAACACGTGAGGGAGTGTGGTGAGGTCTTTTCTCCATATTATTCTAACCCTATTTTGCAGATTTCCATCATGGCACAAAATCCAGAGAAAAATGCAAGCAATGATATTCCGCCACCTGAGGTTCCGAATCTACAAATGCAAGCATTAATTGGGGAGATGCGAAGGATGATGAGGGCGGAGTGTGAGCAGATACATGAGAGGTTGGATAGGGTAGAAGAAGCAACACAACGGAGGCCACGGAGGAATAGGGTGTATCAAAGGGAGGATGAGAATGAAGGGGATTTGGAAGGGGTAGTTTCTGATGAAGAGTTTGATAGGATGTCAGAGGGTAACCATAGGAGGTATGGACGAGATAGGGAAGCTAGGAACTGGGTAGACAATAATTTGGGAAATATCAAGATGAGAATCCCCGCCTTTCAAGGCAAGAGTGATCCTGAGGCATACCTTGAGTGGGAAAAGAAGATGGAGTTGGTTTTCGATTGTCACAACTACTCTGACATGAAGAAGGTAAAACTAGCTGTCATTGAATTTACTGATTATGCTATTGTTTGGTGGGATCAGTTGTGCATCAATAGGAGGCGATATGAAGATCATGCCATTGACACTTGGGAAGCTATGAAGAGGGTGATGAGGCGACGGTTTGTACCATCTCATTATTATCGAGATCTATACCTTAAGTTGCAGGGTCTTCGTCAAGGTTCCAAGAGTGTTGATGAGTATTATAAGGAGATGGAGATGGCTATGATTAGAGCCAATGTGGAAGAGGATCGGGAGGCAACAATGGCAAGGTTTTTGAATGGGTTGAACTGAGAGATTGCTAACCCAATTGAGCTACACCATTATGTGGAATTGGAAGATTTGGTGCATATGGCAATCAAAGTTGAGAGGCAGTTCAAGAGGGGTAGTACAAGTTCAAAGCCAAGACCGAGCCCACACAATTCAAGTGCAACACCTTGGCGGTCAAACTATCCAAAGAAGGAAGAAGACCAACCTACTTCATCCTTTACAGCAAAACCAGCCACGACCCCTCAAGGTAAAACAGCCCCTACTTCGTCCCGTTCTAGTGAGATAAAGTGTTTCAAATGTCAGGGGCGAGGACACATAGCTAGCCAATGTCCAAACAAGAGAGTTATGGTGATTCGAGAAAGTGGCGAGCTCGATTCTGAAGATGAAGATGATCTTGCTGACGTGCCACCATTGGAAGATGCTTCTATCGATGATGAAGAAGAGTATGGGCCAGAATCTGGTGAGATGCTTGCACTAGTCACACGACAAGCCTTGAATTTGCAAACAAAATAAGAGGAAGAAGAGGTGCAGCGGGAGAACATCTTTCACACTCGTTGTCATGTGAAAGACAAGGTATGTAGTGTGATTATGGATGGAGGTAGTTGTACTAACGTTGCTAGTTCTTCCATGGTTGAGAAGCTGGGGCTCCCAACGCTTAAACATCCTTGTCCATACAAGTTGCAGTGGTTGAATGATAGTGGTGAAGTGAGGGTTACAAAGCAGGTGCTGGTATCATTTCGAATTGGCAAGTATGAGGATGAGGTATTGTGCGATGTGGTTCCCGTGCAAGCTGGACACCTCCTTCTAGGAAGGCCTTGGCTATTTGATCGGCGAGTCCAGCATGATGGCTTCACCAACAAGTACTCATTCACGTTCCATCAACGAACAATCACTCTAGCTCCATTGACGCCAAAGCAAGTATATGAAGACCAAGTGAGGTTGCAAAAATTGAGTGATAAAAAAATATTGAGTGAGCAAAAGAAGGAGAGTGAAAAGATGAATGAGAGTGAGAAAAAAGAGAGACAAAGAGAGAAAAGGGTTGAATCAAGTGAGCGAGAAAAGAAAGAGAAGAGTTCGATCAATCAGGGAAAATTAGAGAGAAAACAAAATAATTTTTATGCAAAAAAAAGTGAGGTTAAGGAGGCTCTTTTAAACACTAACCAACTTGATGCTCACAAAGGTCGTCACAAGTAGGTTTTTGACCCCGGTGATTGGGTATGTGTACACATGAGGAAAGAGCGATTCCCAGCACAAAGACGTTCCAAATTGCTACCTCGAGGAGATGGTCCGTTTTAAGTGCTAGAAAGGATCAATGACAATGCCTACAGACTCGATTTACCAGGTGAGTATACTGTATGTGCTAATTTTACTGTTGCTGATTTGAGTCCTTTTGATGCAGGTGAAGATTTGAGGACAAATCCTTCTCAAGAGGGGGGGAATGATGAGGACACCAAGACTAAAGATCCAAGTCTAGTTCCAGTTGGTCTGGTGACGAGGGCGCGAGCCAAAAGACTCAGTTTAGGAGCTTGATGAGTCTTATTGTATTTTGTCATCTTGTATTTTTTATTTAGTCTTTGTTTTTTTTTGTGAAAAGTCAAACACTTGACTTGTGTGAGTCCAAGAGTCCTTTTTGTCTTTAATTTTTGGTTTTTATTAGGAAGACAAAGGGTTGTCTTTAAATTTCGGTTTTCATTAGGAAGACAAAAGGTTGTCTTTATTTTTTCGGTTTCATTAGGAAGACAAAATGCTTGTCTTTAATTTTTCAGTTTTTAGGAAGACAAAGGGGCTTGTCTTGATGTAATTTTCGGCTATATAAGGCCTTGAAAACATTTGGAAAAATCAGATTTTGATGAAATGAAAATTTGTGAGTTTTCTTCTTGAGTTCTTGAAGAGACTATCTGAACTTATCAAGGGTATCCCTTGTGGCGTTCAATCCGACTTATCAAACGGATTCCCATCCCCGTTTGTGGCGTCTTCCTCATACCAAGGTTCGTGCTCTGCTAAGCATAGGGACGCGGTTTACCATTCCAATTTCGTGTGTTCTTGGTGGCTGTGCCATATTTGGTGTCGGGTTTCATCACAGTGTTGGTGTGGTTCGTGGTGTCTGTATTTTGTGACATGATGGAGAATCTACAAAACAATAAGGTTAGACAATTATAGAAAGGACCTCACTGTACTCCCTCACGTGTTTCACTCAAAGAAAATGGTCACTCAAGTACACTCGTGTTTACACTCAATGATGGCTTTTACCCTCAAATAAGCTCACACCTCTGCCTTTTTCCACTCTATTTTCTTCTTTAAGCTCTTTGAAAACTAATGAAACGGTGATATGGAGGTTCAAGCAGCCAATTCTACCAAACAAATCAAACGAAAACCGATGAAAAAGTGGCGAAAAATGGTGATTTTTGTTCGTATCAGTTGGTATCAGTTGGCGTGGTTCGTATCAGTTGGCTCACACCTCTGCCTTTTTCCACTCGTATTCTTCTTTAAGTTCTTTCAAAACTAATCCAACGGTAATATGGAGTATTCAAGCAGCAAATCCAACCAAACAAACCAAACGAACACCGACGAAAATTGGTGAAAATGACGAAAAAATGATGATTTTTGGAACACTTGTGTGGGGTTTTGGTCAAAAGGCCTCTAGACCATAAGGAACAAGAATAGAACAAAATTTTTTAAGAGGGGTTTCCAGACTTTTTTTATTTTTTATTTTTTTTAGAGAGTTCGGATCCCCTTGAAATTAAGAACACCAAAGAACCAATCCGAAAACCAAGCAAACTGTGGTACTATAACAGATTCAAGAACAATCCCAATAACAGAAAACGATTATTCCCAAAATCTAATCTGTGATTCAACCAATAAAATCAAAACCAAACTAATTTGTGGCACTATAACAGTCTCGGATTCCACAACAAATAAAGGAACCAATTGAAACCAGGGACACAATTGAAACAAGGGAATTATCAATACCAATTTCGGATTTCATAACAAGAACATGAGAAACCCAAGGCAAAATTCGGATTTAACAATAAGAATAAGAGAAACTCAAGCCCAACTCAGATTTCACCATAAGAACAAGAGAAATCTCAAACCCAATTTCAGATTTTACAATAAGAACAAGAGAAACTCAATCCTAATTTCAGATTTCACAATAAGAATAAGAGAATCTCAATCCCAATTTCGGATTTCACAATAAGAATAAGAGAACCTCAATCCCAATTTCAGATTTCACAATAAGAATAAGAGAAAACTCAATGCCAATTCGGATTGCACAATAAGAACAAGAGAAACCCAAAAGCACATTCGGATTTAACAACAAAACAAGAGGACTCAATGAAAATTCGGTTTTCACAATTAAGAACCCTAATTCAAGATTTTTAGAAACGAAAAGAAAACAAAATAGGGGAAATTTCAGAAACCCTAATTCAATTGCAATATTTGAACAAAGAAACGAAATGGAAAAAAAAAGAAAAAAAAAAAGATAGGCAAACCGTATGAACCTAGGCTCGGATTTCAAACAAGGAAACAATTGAAATAAGGAAAACAACAAGCTCTAGAATAGTTTCAGATTTCACAAGGAAACAAGGACAAAGAAATCAAAACACGAGTAGATGATGAAATTTTTTTATTTTTTTTTCTAATATAGAAACACGAATTGAAAGAAAAACACAAAGTAAAGGATAGGCCAAACCGGATGATCCTAATCTCTGATACCAACTGATACGAACCACACCAACATTGTGATGAAACCCGACACCAAATATGGAACAACCACCAAGAACATACGAGATTGGAATGGAACCGCGACCCAATGCTTAGCCAAGCACGAACCTTGGTATGAGGAAGACGCCACAAACGGGGATGGAATCCGTTTGATAAGTCAGGATGAACGCCACAAGGAATCTCCTTGATAAGTTCAAAAGTTTCTTCAAGAACTCAAGAAGAAATAAACTCACAATTTCATTCAATATAATCTGATTTTTCCAAATGTTTTCAAGGCCTTATATAGCCGAAAATTACATCAAGACAAGCCCCTTTGTCTTCCTAATGAAACCGAAAAATTAAGGACAGCCCCTTTGTCTTCCTAATGAAAACTGAAATTAAAGACAAGCCTTTTGTCTTCCTAATGAAAACAGAAAATTAAAGACAAAAGGACTATTGGACTTACACAAGTCAAATGTTTGACTTATCACAAAAATAAACAAAGACTAAATAAAAAACGTGATTAAAAATAAAAAGACTCATTACAGGAAGC
The DNA here is from genome assembly GCF_963169125.1 of Humulus lupulus. NCBI lineage: Eukaryota > Viridiplantae > Streptophyta > Magnoliopsida > Rosales > Cannabaceae > Humulus > Humulus lupulus. The sequence continues at coordinate 149,712,075 of NC_084800.1, read as the reverse complement.
TAAATATTGATCAAGCTCCTAAACTGGTGTCCTCATCATTCCTCCCCTCTTGACTTGGATCAACTGGAACTTGACTTGGATTTTTAGTCTTGGTGTCCTCATCAGTTGGGTACTAAATTGAAGTTCAGCACTTCTTTCCATCCGCAAACAGACGGTCAAAGCGAACGAAAAATTTAGTATCGGGAAGATATGCTATGAGCATGTGTGCTCTACTTTCAAGGGTCATGGAATGAGAATCTTCCACTGATAGAGTTTGCTTACAATAATAGCTATCATAATTCCATCAAGATGGCTCCGTATGAGGCTTTGTATGGTAGGAAATGTCGATCACCCATTCATTGGTATGAGACTGCTGAAAGAAAGTTTCTAGGATCGGATGAGGTTGATCAGATTACCGAGGACATTCGACAGATAAGGCAACGCTTGCAAACTTCGGTTGACCAACAACGAAAATATGCCGACCGACGCAGGAGACCCCTGATGTTTGAGGTTGGTGATAATGTGTTGTTGAAGGTAGTTCCTCTAGGAGGGGCTATTCGGTTTGGGAAGAAAGGAAAGCTTAGCCCAAGGTTCGTTGGACCATTCGAAATCATAAAGAGGATCGGGGAAGAATCATATCATTTAGCTCTTCTGCCCGCCTTGTCTAAGGTGCATGACGTAACCTCTATAAATTGTAGGTATTGTATCGTCCTGCATTTCGTGTCACTTGAAACGACTCGGGTCGGGATTTTTTTCCCCAAGTTAAGAATATTATTTTAAATAATATTATATTTGTTTGTAATTTATTTCCATGAGTTATTGCTAGCCAAATTATGAAATTTGTGTTTAAAACTCAAGATAAAAATTTCGGTCTTGCACCGACACAAAAACCCTGATCGGGTAAAAATCTTTGAAAATAAAATGAAAAAATATGGCAAATATATTTTGGGCATAAAATACATTCATAAAAATTAAAGTTTGGTCAAAAATAATAAACCTAAGGGAAAATGGAAATTTTAGGGCATTTTGTGTTACATGCTTAATTTTACTGAATTGGGGAATTTTATTCCATGAATGGAACTTAGGTTAAAATTTATTGTGTGATTAATTAAATTAAATTTGAGAGACATTTAATTTAATTATTATGTGTTAAGTTTTATTTGTAAAACTTAATGAGAGTAAAATATGTTATCAGGAGTCACATTGGATTTTTCTTCTTAGGAAATATTTATTAACCTTTATATATAAAAAATATATATATAATCCCATATATAAATAAAGGGTGGCTGACCATGTGAGGGAAAAATATTGGGTAGACCAAATTAATTAAGTTTAATCCCATTTTTAAATATTAGGGTAATTAGGCAAGTGGATAGTAAAACACTCAAGTGTTTTTAGGATATTTTAGAGTAGTCTAAACCCCCCAAAACCAACCACTCTCTCTCTCACTTTCACTCTCATATTTTTTGAAAAATCTCTCTCAAATTTTCTTTCCATCTTCAGCCTCAAGAACACTAAGAAGGCTTGGAAGCATTAAGCTTTGGTCTAGGAAGGGTTTCCCTAAGGTAAAGTTTCATAAAACATGACTTTGTAAAGATTTTACCCATAGGTCTTTCAATAGCTAACTATCTATGTTGTTGGGGGGGAGTTGGTTAAGTTATTGAAAGAGTTTTGAAGGAATCAAAGCGAGTAGGAACATCAAAACCTAGAACAAGAACAACAAGAGATAAAAAGTTTACTTTTTATGGTTGGTATTGTATGGTTTTTATTTTAAAGCATTATTTGTATATTTAATGCTTAAATTTTCTTATTGGTGATGTAATAAGGCTATGGTAGTTTCTCTATAATTTTTATGATGCTTTTGTCTTGATTTTTGAAAATAAGGACCAAAATCCCTAAGGGTTTTGGTGAGAACCCTAAAACAAAATACAAGTTTTGAGCTGTGACTTCCAAGGGGTCAAGAATCCACTGTATATTGATTTTGTAAATTTTAATTTTACTATGATGTTGTTGATATTGAGTACATAAAATTGAGCTTTTGAAACACTCAAAAATATTTAAAAATTAGTGAGTTATGTTATTTCAAAGTTTAGATAAAAAACTGTTTTTTCGTATTCTTCATTTCGGGACCAAGTTTGGACAGCCAATGATAGGGAAAATGAACCTAGTTGTAACGACCCAAATTCGCTAATAAGGCTTAAGGGCCTTGATTAGTGTGCAAGGAGGGCACTACTGGAATAATTGTGATTTAATGAGTAATTATATGTTTAATAATGCTTATGTGATAATTGAATATATTATGTGGTAATATGATATGTGATATATGTGAGAACCACATTATAATGTGGACAGGTTCGCTGAGCACGACTCGAGACGATTCTAGGGTCAGATAGCGGGATAAGCCACAACGGGGTTTAAGATATGACTTTGGAGAAGTCGGGGATGATTTTAGATAGCGGGTAGCAATTTGGATTATCGGGACATGAAAATAAATATATGGAGATATATTTGAGGTTAGGATGTCTAAGCGGGAAGATTGGGGGATTTTACCATTTTGGCCTCGGGGACGGTTCCGGCACCCCGAGCCTCGGGATTAACTTAACAGATAAGTTAGACTTGAGGAAGCCTTTAGAAAATATAAACTGACTAACACTTAGGCTCTCTTTCTCTCTCACGCTCAAGGAAACACAAAAGAAACACACAGAAAATCAAAGGGGAAACAAGCTGGAATTTTGAGATTTGAGATGAGGAATTGAAGGTCTAGCTCAAGGATTTATCAAGCATTAGAACAGGGATTAAGGTAAGTATTTAACTCTGTTTTCTGTGGTTGAATTAAGAGTTTAAGCTGGGTTATAGTTAAGTGCTGAAACAAGTTTAGCTGTGATGTTCTAAGGCAGAATTAAGGGGGGCATTTGGGAGCTTAGCTTGGCCACAACTTGGAGAGGTGATACTACAGCAAAGGTGAGTTTCTACTCCTGGTTTAGAGGTTTTTCATTGAGTTTGATGGCTGGCTTGTGTGTGTTTTAGCACTTGGGTTTCAGAAATTGAAAGGAAGAGATTGGAGTGTGTTAGGCTGTGTCTTATTGAAAATTATGCTGTTTAGATCATGTTAAAGAGGTTGGGAATTAATTGGTTAAGAGTTGGGGAGTTTTGGGATGGTTTAAGGTAAGGTTTTGAGTTATAGAATGGTGAAAAAACTGGGTTCGAATGTAACGACCCAAAATCACTAATAAGGCTTAAGGGCCTTGATTAGCGTGCCAGGAGGGCAGGTGGGATATATGTGTGATTTTAATGAGTTAAATGCATGGTTATGATTTAAAGCATGTTATATGACTATTTGTTTATCTGAGATGCATGACTATGTATATTGGTATGCATGTAGGCCCGGATCGTGTTAGAAGGGCATAATTGTAATTTTGGCCATGTTGGGCATAACTGCATTGATATGTGATGATTGTTGAGACCACAGTGGTATGTGGGTGCATCAGTGATTTGTGACTCGAGACGATCCCAGTGAGCAGGCTAGCGGAAAGTCATGACGGGAATTTATACCCGGCTCGGGGCGAGCCTGGGGGTATGAACAGGAATTCAGAGAATAGATTGAGATTTATTTTGATGATGGGGGACACTTATTTGGTGGTTTATCAGGTGTCGGAAGGTAGCAGGAAAATATAAGAGACACTTGAGGATTAGCGGGAATTGGGTAAAATGACTAAAATGGCCCTATTTGGACAAAAGGATTTAGAATTAGTAGGAAGGGCATTTTGGTCATTTGGATTTTAGAGATTGATTTATGAGGCTATACACTTAGTGGGATTTATAGAGAGTGTTGGCTGTGGAGAGAAAGAAAGAAAAGAAAGAAAAGGAAAGGAAGAAAAGAGGGAAAACAGAGGGGTTTTCACAAGGGTCGGTTTGTGCATTTTTGCACCATTCCGCTCCATTTTTCTTGGAGCAAAGCTTAGTGGAGAGCAATGGTAGGCTGTGCATCAAGGATCTTGGGTTAGACTTGAAGATTTGGCAAGAACACATCAACTTTTGAGGTAAGTTTTAGAGATTTCAGTTTTAAGGGTTTTTGATGGTTTGAGCTGTGTTTTGAGCTGAGTTGATGGGAATTTTAGGGAAATTCTGGGCAAGCTTTGATGATGAACAAGCTAGGGAGGCCTAGGGTTGAATCAAGGTCGAAATTTGCATCAATGGTAAGAATTCTAAGCCTTTAACTTTGTTGTTGACTGAATTTCTGAGCTTAGGGTTGTTCATGGTAGATTTTGAGATTTGGGATAAATGTTCTTGGGATTTGAGGATTTGGGATGCTTGGGATGAATGGAGAGTGTTCATAAGCTTGATTTTGAGTTTGGTAAAGATTTGGGGAAGTTTGGTTTGAGATTGGTTGAAAGAAATTGCAGAAATGCGATTGTGGGTTTTCTGGGCTGCAACTAGCGCTAGTCAGTGGGCGCTGTAGCGCTAGCCCCTGTTCTGGGGAGCTGAGTTCTGCTTGTAGCGCTACAACGCCCTCCTTAGAGCGCTGTAGCGCTGCACTGTTCACAGAGGTGAATTTTTGGGTTTTGAGAGGAATTTTGACCTAGGGTTCGGGGCTCGTTTCCGCCACTTTGTTTTGGGGATTTAGGACTTCCCGGGGGCTCGGGATTGGTCCCGAGGCTAGGTTTTCGAACTTGGGGTTCGGTGTTGACTTTGACCTATGTTTGTGCTTAGGTGTGCGCTTTGGCTCGAGTGGGATCGTGCTCAAGGAGTCAGGTGTTCTAAGCTATTGATTGGAAAGGTAAGAAAACTATAACACCCGTAGGATAGGGCATGGGCCCATAGTGTGATTGCGGGGCACGACCCTATATTGCATGTTGCATGATGAGATGATTTCCGGGCATGGCCCTATATTGCATGACATGTTAGGATGCAGATTTAAATGAATTATTATTCGTTCGAATGTTGTTGTGTTATACTATATGTGTGAATATAATAAAATGAACGGCAAGGGCCGAGAGCGGCGTAGGCCGGGTGCGGCAGCGGGGCCGGAAGTAACACTTAGCACATGGGATGCTATAGTCAGGGCAGGGCCCGGTGGATACATGTGTTATCCTTACGGTGTGAACCGATACCCCAGGCTTCGGTAAGGCTTCTGGGGCGGCATGGCCGTGTTTGCTTAGTCTAATGGTTGACTTGTTTATCTGTGGACTATCTGATATGATTAACTGTATGTTTGCATATGTTATGTTCTGCATGAGTTTTCTTGCTGGGATTCGGCTCACGGGTGCTCTGTGTTGCAGGTAAGGGCAATGTCAGAGTCAACCAACCATGAGTACGGAGGGCGTGAAGCGACGCGTACATGTTTGGCCTGCCCGACTGCTTTGGTTGGGGGTTTATTCGAAAATGGCTGTAATAATCTATGATTTTTATAACTGATCAATTGTAAACTTATTTTTAGATGTAAACAGTTTTCAAACCTTATTTTGGGATCCCAAATGTTTAATACTCGAAGTTCTATTGAAACAACGCGTTTTTCTAAGATTACAGCCTTAACTTTTAATTAGTCACACTTTCATTTCAAAACCTCGGTTAGCGAGTTAAGTGCACACTGGTTTGTCTTAAAACTCACTTTGTAACGGCTCTAAGGAAGTAGGGCGTTACATCGAAGGGGAGGGTCGTGGCTCTATTCTAGAGCGCCGCTGCCCTAGCATTCAAAGAAGGCAAGGAGGTTCGGCCAAGGGGGCGCACCGCGGCGCTCAATGCAAGGGCCGCGGCGCGTGTGTGGTTCAGAGTAGGGATAGTTTCTGTTTTGGGGAAGGGCCGCGGCTAGGCTTTGGGGGCTGCAGCCCTTGGTTGCACACTTGGGATTTTGAGGGTTTTAAGCATGGGAGAGTGGTCTTGGGTGCTCGGGTTTGATTTCACCACCGTGCTTGGTGGAATTAGGAGTCCCGGGAGTTAGTTTTGTAATTGGGAACCTATATTTGATTATTTATGAAACCCTATGCCTTGGTTGTGGTTAGGTGATAAGAGCTTGGGCTCATGAACGAATCGTGCTTGAGGGGCGTTGCTCGTAATTCGATAATCGTACAGACTAAACGTAAGAAAACTGCACCTGGTTGAATATATGTGACGGGACTAAGGGCACCTGGTATTATGCCATGCAAGCCATTTAATGAACCAACGGCCTAAGGGTGCCAAGGGTCTCACTAGCGCACAGGGCGCGGCTCGGCCACTGGTAGCCGAGGACAGCTTATTATGCACTGAGCTTGGTTTAAGCGGGCCAGAGTCAGTGGGTTAAACAGAGGGTGCGGCCTAAGTCGTCGGCCCTGAATATTATATGCGATGGAGTGTATCTGGTATTAGAATGTATACATTGAATATCTGATGTGGATTATCTGATGAGTATGCATGCTTACTGAGTTATTTGTCTGTTGTTAATATTTGAGTTACCTATGATGTTTTCTTGCTGGGCCTTGGCTCACGGGTGCTACGTGGTCCAGGTAAAGGCAAGGGCAAGCTAGATCAGCCCTAACTGGAGAGCTCAGCGAGTGGAATGTACATAGCCAGGTGCTTGGCCGCCACGGATGAGGTCTAGGTAAGGGCGTGGAACCTAAAGACCGTCTGTTTTGCCTTAGTATGGCTAGCAGTTATTTATGAACTTTTGGGAGTCTGTAAAGTTATCTTAACTTTGTTTTGTATGGGATCCCATGTTTACTACAGTTTAAATATATGAAATGGGTCTTTTGAGACCAAAACCTTTTAAACCATAGATTTACATGTTTAGTGACACGTTTCCAAATTAAAGACTTGATTAGCAAGTCCTGCACCTTTATAAATACACAGTGTAAGATGGGAAAGACTTGATTTCCAAATTAAAGACTTGATTAATTGACTTCAGAAAAATGTACTAGTGAAGATGGGAAATTTTTAATGGTTTTCCTAATTAAGATAAATTAGGCAATTTTCTTAAAACAATTTTTAGAGATTAAGTCTTAAGAAAAATAAAAGGAAAATTAAGAGTTTATTTTCTTGAAAAAAAATTAAGGATTTTAATTAGTATTTTTGGGATATAATACCGACTAAAATCTTTTATATATTTTACTCACTGCTGAAAGTACGGGTTAATACTGGAACTTTTAAAGAATAAGATTTTTACCGGATTTTGAGAAAACGCTATTGGGATACCCGAGCCTAGGTATTGAGACCATTGGGTAGGTCTCCCCGAGGCTTAGGGTTTAGTCTCAAATATTTTTGTATGAATTTTTTTAATGGGTTTAAAACCAAATAAGGATCATTAATCCTTAAAAAATATTTTTAAAATGGCTAAACTGCCCAAAATAATAATAATGAATTATGAAGTTCCATAATTAATCTGAGTAACTGTATGGATAATTACAGTATTTGCTAAGCATGACTGGATTAAACATTGAAGGGTGAAATCTTGCTGAGATCAAAGGACTCCAAGTGAGTCAACTTATATTGTGTGGCTGCAACTTGAAACGACTATTGTATTGTATATTAGTATAGAGACACATGCACATATATAAACTGTCATAGAAAGTTTGCTTAGAGATGTTACTCTAGTAGGTGCTGATTCAGAAAATATGACTGGTAGAAATCCGCCATATTCTAGACGGCTGATCCCCATCACAGTGCTTGATTTTATTATGTTCAGTTCATTACCGCGACGAGTGGCCAAGAGGTGAGGATTGCTGGTTTAAACCTAGGGGCGCCAAAATGAATGGGACCTTAGGGGCCCTCATTCTTACTTAACCAGTGAATTGTTAGAACCCGAGAAAGTGCTTTGATAAGTTATTCCCGGTAACTTGATGGTTACCCTTGTGAGGGATTTACTCTTGGATAAGTAGCGATGCCCTAGGTAACACGATAGTTACCCTTGATGGGGATATTTATTGGCTAGATCTTAGTGTTGAGACTTGGTTCTCTCATACAGATTAGAATTTATGCTGGAGGGCGTGTTATGCCCGAATTGTTGGAAGTTGTCGAGCGTTGGTTTCGAATTATATTGCGATATATTATATCTGCTTGCTCTGCAATTTTCTGAGTGCAGGGATTTGTTTGCTGATAAGAAATAGTTTTGATATATTATATTTGATTGCTCTGGGATTTTCTAAGTGTAGGAATTTATCTGTTTATATGAAATAATTTTTCATTGGTTATTAGGCATGACCATAAGTTTGCCAGGATGCTTTTGCGTTCTTGAAATTGATTGTGTAGGGTCCGGATGGATCCAGAACCCTAATTCTCTGCATGCTTTTGTTTTAAAGTTGAACTTACTAAGCGTTTTCGCTTACCTAGCTGTTTCTTGTTGTAGGTAAGAACAAGGAAAAGGTAGAGCAGTAAGCGCTGGAGTCTACCTTGTGAATGTACATGTGTGAACCGACCATTCAGGAAGTCATTTTATTTTTGAAAATGTTGTGTTATTTTCATAAAATAGGGTCACTCTACTCTTTATAAAATATGTTTTTATTAAATGTTAAGTATGGCCATACGACTTTTTAAAAGTTATTTTTATACGGGATTTTGAAACATTTGGTTAAATGAAAACATTTATATTTCCACATTATCGAATCTTAAAATCTGGGTTGTTACAGTTAGTATCACAGCTCGAGTTGAGCCAGTTCTGTAGACAACCCACATGTACTTTTCACAAAGATAGACCGATACTCACTGTAAGTACTGTCTCTTCCTTTAGTGTGTTGTTTCCATTTTTCTTATCTAAATTTTATGAATTTTAGGTTAGTATGAAAATGGTTGGCGAACCAGAGGTGATGGATCCCATCTTAGTCGACCCCCCTATGGGGTATGACCGGTGGCAGAGAGTCCAAATCTACTGTGCCTTCACCAGCATAGCACCTGCCGTATTCAACGTAGAGGTCCATTCCAACGAAGTCTGGACATGGATTTACTCGCTTGACACCATTTTCGAGGATATCGGTACCCCTCACAGGTTCAGGGTAGGATTGGCTAGTTTATACCTAAGAGGCACAACTTTTCTTTTGTACCAGGAGAGGCACTCAAGGCCAGCCACTCCATACTGGACTACCTTCAGAATATCCATTGAGATGACCTTTGGACCTCTGGGTAGGAGGTCAAGGTAGCATATAGACTTCTGCGAGCTCTTTGCAGTGTAGAACGCCCAAGCATATGCGGTAGAGGCAGCACAACGTTGTGTAGCAGCACACCGAGTGATAGTAGAGGCCCTAGATGTAGCTGAGAACCCGCCAGTGGAGGAAGTGGCTGACGACGAACTCGACGACTGGGAAATTTCTTATGAGGACCCAATGGACCAGACTTAGGAGGATCATGAGGAAGATCCCAAGGAGGATCTTGAGGAAGATCCAGAGGAGGATCCTGTGGAAGATCCCGAGGAGGATCTTGAGGAAGATTCTGAGGAGGATCCTAAGGAAGGTTCTGATATGGCCGCTGACAGCAACACCGACTAGGTGTTGGAGAAACATAGGTGTTAGAAACCCACCTACTTTTCAAGTATGTACCTACCTTGTATATAATTAAGGAAATAAGAAATTGGTCTAGCAGGGATGTAAGTTCATTGTTTTAGGGTGAATTTTGTAAATCCCTTAGACTGGCTAATCCGAACTTAAAACGTTGTTGTGTATGGTATAAGTTATGAAATAAAGTTGCTAACTTTTGTTAAAAAGTGTTGATTGCTTGATATGTTTAGCGTGCTTAATTAGGTTAATTAATTATTTGTGTTGATATTAACTTCTTGTCCTTATGCGCTTAGGAGTTTTTGATTTGAAATAAAAAAGAAATGGTAAGGACAAGATCTCAAAGAGGAAGGGGTGTTACTGGCCGAGGCTAGGCCGCGCCAGCTGATAGAGCTTAGAACGCGCCTGCCACTAGAGCTACAAACTAAGCTGCTAGAGTTCACGAGATAGAAAACCAGATAAATAATATGCAAAGGCTAGTGGAGATGCTGGGAGCCCAAATTGAAAGAGGGAAAAAAAGATAGGAGGACTTCGATGCCCTCCAAGCAGAAAGGTTTAACACCCTTTTGGGATGACTCCCCATGCGACCCAATAATGCTTAGAACAATGAAATACCACATGAAAACAATGAAGAACAGAACCCTGGCCCGCAGGTTGTCATTGAGCAACTGGTACTGCTAGTAGAAGCACCAAAAGCTGCCCGAGTGAAACCTATATCAGAAAGGTTCGGCAACCAGAATGCACCTATATTTGAGGGGATAAGTGACCCATCAATGGAAGAGGAATGGATCAGTATTTTGGAAAGGATCTTCGAATTCATTGGAAATACTAAGAGAGAATGTAGTTTATGCATCCTATATGCTGAGAAAAGATGCCCGCATCTGGTGGGACACAACCAAGAAAGGGCATAATGTTGCCGAGATGGAATAGCTAGAGTTCTTGACCTTGTTCAACTGCAAGTACTTTAGTAAGGCAGTGATCGAGCACAAAGTGAATGAGTTCACTAATCTGAAGCAGGGAACGTTGAGTGTGCAGGACTATATTAAAAAATTTGACCAGCTGTCTAGGTTCGTGAAGAACCATGTGAACACTGAAGAGAATAAGACCTGGAGCTTTATGAAGGGCCTAAGCATAGACATTGCCAAGTGTGTAGACACTGACAGAACTGGCCTGGAGACGTATGCCAAAGCTGTGGAATGGGCTCTTCGCCAAGAGTCTTGGACCGTGTCAGACAAGCCAGAACCGTAGAAGAATGCATACAGAAGGTACACTCCCAACAACCCGGACAGTTTCAAGCCAATTAGAATGGCCCAAGGGGAAAGTTCAACTCGAGGTTCGGCCAGAACACGGGGCGAACAAACAATCCAAGAGGCACAAGGCCAATTTTTGGGGGAAATAATAAAAAAAAGGGGGACCTCCTAATCAGGCAATGGCTAGTCCCAAAAAACAGCCGAGATGTAATCGACGCCATCAGGGCGAGTGTGGGGTATGTTATAACTGTGGAAAGTCGGGGAACTTTGCTAAAGAGTGCTGAATGCCAGCCAAGGGCAACGAAAATGACTAGCAGAAACAAATTGGATCTCTGCCTCGAGTTTATGCACTTACGCAAAGCGACAAAGGAGCTGGACCATATGATATGGTGTCAGGTCAAATTTTTATTACCCAAACCTTGGCATATGCGTTAATGGATACTAGTGCATCACATTCTTTTGTATCTATATCCTTTTTGGAAAAATTAAATAGAAAGCCAGAGCCTATGCCTGTTATTTGTGGGATATCCTTGCCTTCGGGAGAGGATATGCTAGTGCAGACATGGTTTAGAGTCGTACCAGTTTGGGTTGAAGGTCATGAGCTGACGGTGGATCTGTTAGTCTTGGACCTACATGAATACGACGTCATATTTAGGATGGATTGGTTGACCAGATATAGAGCCGTTATCAATTGCAAGCGCCAAAAAGTGGTCTTCACCCTAGCGGGGGAAGAACCATTCGAGTTCAAGGGTACGTCAAGAGAAAAGAAGTGTCCCATGATTTCTACGATGAAGGCGAGAAAAATGTTGAGTGACGGATGCATTGGTTTTCTGGCAAACATAGTGGATAAGGATAAAGAGACGGGCCAACAACCTTCTGATGTATTGGTTGTGTGCAAGTTTCCCGATGTATTTCCTGAAGATCTCCGAGGGACTCCACCAGATTAAGAGATCGTATTTGGGATAGAGCTAATTCCAGGAACTGCGCCGATCTCAAAGACTCCTTAGAGGATGGAGCCCGCTGAACTCAAGGAGTTGCAATCGCAACTGCAAGAGTTACTGGACAAGAAGTTCATAAGGCCAAGACATTCTTCGTGGGGAGCCCCGATCTTATTCGTGAAGAAGAAAGACGGCTCGATGAGAATGTGCATTGACTATCAGGAGCTGAACAAAGTGACGATCAAGAATCAATATCCATTGCCCAGGATTGACAATCTTTTCGATCAACTACAAGGAGCATCAGTATTTTCAAAAATAGACCTGCAATCAGGCTATCATCAGCTCAAGATTAAGGAGACATATATACGAAAGACGACCTTCAAAACACCCTACGGTCACTATGTGTTCTTAGTAATGTCTTTTAGACTTACCAATGTTCCTGCAACATTCATGGATCTCATGAATCGCATATTTTGCGAGTATTTTGATAAGTTCATCGTCGTGTTCATTGTCGATATTCTAATATACTTAAAAAGCCAGGAAGAGCATGCAACGCATCTGGAACTTGGTCCTCCATTATCTACGAGATGAAAAGCTTTACGCTAAGTTTTCGAAGTGCAAATTCTGGCTAGAGAGAGTTAGTTTTCTGAGGCACATAGTGTCGGGAGACGGAATTTCAATAGATCCCGCCAAGATAGAAGCTATTAAGTAGTGGAAACCTCCCGAAAAATGCTCAAGAGGTTAGAAGTTTTCTTGGGTTTGCGAGATATTATCGGCGATTTGTGGAAGGATTTTCCAAAATAGCTGCACCAATGACCGTCATCACTCGCAAAAACATCAAGTATGAATGGATTGATAAGTGTGAGAAGAGTTTTCAGGAGCTGAAAAAAAGATTGACGACTACCTTAATGCTGAAATTCCCTAATGGCATAGAGGGATATACTATTTATAGCGATGCCTCAGGCTAAGGGTTGGGAGAAATGCTGATGCAGCACGGAAAAGTTTCTTATGCTTCTTGACAGCTAAAGAATTACAAGAACTATCCCACTCATGATCTGTAGCTGGCAGCAGTGGTTTTTGCATTGAAAATTTGGAGGAACTACCTTTATGGGATACACTGCGACATCTACACTGAGCACAAAAGCATGAAGTATTTCTTCACACAGAAGGAATTGAATATGAGACAGCGTCGATGGTTGGAGCTGTTCAACATCTACGATTGCAACATTCTGTGCCACCCAGGAAAAGTAAACAAGGTGGCAGATGCATTTAGTCGACAGCCAAGTGCTTACGTGATGACAGTGAAAGAGATTTCGCCGCAGTTACGAGTCAACCTTGCTACCTTGGATTTAGAGATAGTAGTCAGTCAATTGGCTAATCTCTCTATCGAGCCTACCATTATGGAAGCTATAAAAGGCAGGCAGTTAGTCGATCCATGGGTTCAAGGATTGATGTATGAAGTGAGGAACGAGGGGCGACTACGATTCCATATCTTCAAAGATGGAGTATTGGGGTTCAAGGGCAGAATATGTGTTCCGGACGATGAGCAAATCAAGAAGCAGATCTTTTTCGAGGGACATAATTCTCCTTATGCCATGCATCCAGGTACCACAAAAATGTACCAAGACTTGAAGAAGTACTTTTGGTGACCTGGGATGAAAAAGGAGACGACAGAATATGTGGCACACTACTTGACTTGTCTGCAGACAAAGGTCGAGCATCAACGACCAGTCGGATTGTTACAGCCCTTAGAAATTTCGGAATGGAAGTGGGAGATGGTCCCTATGAACTTTGTCACAGATCTACCAACCACTCCCAAGGGGCACGATGTAACACCCTGGATAGCCAAGACCGCTACACTGTGTACTTATAAAGGTGCAGGACTTGCTAATCAAGTCATTTAAGTAAAAACGTGTCACTAACCATGAATGTGCTAGGGTTAAAAAGGGTTTTGGTTTCAAAAGATGCATTTTATATAATTAAACAGTTTTACACATGGGATCCAAAAAAGAAACAGCGTTCGAAAGTCAGTTTACAAAATTTCCAAAATTTAAAGAACCATTAGCCATTATAAGGCAAAACAGACATTTCTCGTTCCCCTGCTCCTGTCTCCCTTCAACCGTGGCGGCTGAGCAGCTGGTCATGTACATTCAGCTCACAGAGCTCTCCAAGTCAGGGCTGATCAAGTTTTCCCTTGCCTTTACCTGTACCACGTAGCACCCGTGAGCTAAGACCTAGCAAGAAAACATAATATGATTCACAAACAATCAATAACAAATGAATAATCCTTTAAGGCTAAGGAGAGAGTTAATATTCTACATTAATCACATAGCACGTATTCAGAATCAAAGATGCAACTAAATGTTATTAACAATCAAGTCACATAATAATTAGGGCCGACAACTTAGGCCACACCCTCTGTTTACCCCATTGACTCCGGCCCGCTTAAACCGAGTTCAGTGCATAATAAGCTATCCTCGGCTACAAGTGGCCAAGCCGCGCCCTGTGCGCTAGTGTAACCCTTGGCACTCTTAGGCTGTTGGCTTATGATGTACATGGCATAATACCACCCTTTCAAAGCATACATATTAGGGTACCCTTAGTAAGAACTTGGCTAATCCTTCATAAATTCAGCTCAAACACAGAATTCGCAATTGAGTTTTCCTTATATTTCTGTAGTTTCCTTATGAGAGAAAAGAGAGAGAGGAGGAGAAGGAGAAGATATGTTAAAGAGTCGGTTGTGTCTTTTGTTCTACTACTTTCCAGTAACTTAGTGTAATCTTAGCCAGTTAAGTCAATCCCGAGGCTCGGGGTACCGGAAACATCCCCGAGGGAAAAATGGTAAAATTCCCCAATATTCTTGCCTAAGCCTCCTAACCTCAAATATATCTCCATATATTTATTTCCATAAATCGATAGTCTAAATAACCACCTGATACCTAAAATACCCCTGACTTGCCCAAAGTCAAATATTAAGCCCCGTTGTGACTTTCACGCTATCTAGCTCCCTAGGATTGCCTCAAATCGCTCGCTACAGACTTACCCACATAATAATGCGATTCTTACAAATATAAAATTTAACCACAATTACATTCATATAATCATTCAAGCAAGCTTATCATATAATCATGCATTAAATCAATAAACTCACGCATAAACCAATTATGCCTTCCCGACACACTAATCAAGGCCCTAAGCTATATTAGTGATTTTGGTTCGTTACAACAATCCCCTTCTACTGAGAATTTCATCCTCGAAATTTACTTGAATAGCTCAGTATACTGATCCCGCATCGCTATCTCTAACTCCCAGGTCGCTTCCTCGACCTTGCTATTTCTCCACAACACTTTAAATAACGGAATTGTCTTATTCCGTAAAACTTTGTCCTTCCGATCCAAAATCTGAACTGGTCGCTCTTCATAGGATAAATCTGTCTGTAACTCCAAGTCCTCATACTTCAGCACATGTGTTGTATCTGAAACATACTTCTGCAGCATGGAGACATAGAACACATCATGAACTCCTGACAGCGGCGGTGGCAAGGCCAACCTGTATGCCACCTGTCCAATCTTTTCTAGAATATCCAAAGGTCCAACAAACCGAGAGCTCAGCTTGCCCTTTACTCCAAACCTCCTCACCCCTCTCAGTGGTGAAACTCGCAGAAACACGTGGTCCCCAACCTGGAACTCCACGTCCCTACGCTTAGGATCGGTGTAGCTTTTCTGTCTACTCTGCGAAGCAAGCATTCTGGCTCGAATCTTCTCAATAGCCTCATTGGTTTTCTGAACCATGTCTGGCCCCAAATACCTTCTCTCTCCCATCTCATCCCTATGAATGGGTGATCTGCACTTTCTCCCATATAACATTTCATAAGGGGCCACTCCAATTGTGGATTGGTAACTGTTGTTATATGAGAACTCAATCAACGGAAGATACTTACTCCAAGATCCCTCGAAGTCAATCACACATGCCCTAAGCATGTCTTCCAACACCTGAATTGTCCTCTCAGACTGTCCATTAGTCTGAGGATGGAAAGCTGTACTAAACTACAATTGGGTCCCCATGGCTCTCTGCAGAGCTCCCCAGAACTTGGAGGTAAAGATATGGTCTCGATCAGATACAATACACTTTTGAACCCCATGGAGACGTACTATCTCCATCACATACAGCTCTGCATACTGCTCCACTGAGTACATCGACCTCATCGACAAAAAATGAGCTGACTTGGTGTATCTGTCTACTATTACCCACACCGAGTCAAAAAATCAATTATGATGTCCTCCCACTTCCACTCAGGGATACCCAGAGGTTGAAGCAATCCTGCAGGTCACTGATGCTCAGCCTTTACCTACTGACATGTCAAACATCTAGCCACATACTCTACCACATCCTTCTTCATCCCGGGCACCAATATAATGTCCGTAGGTCCTGTTACATCTTCGTGGTACCCGGATGAAGCGAGTATGGCGTAGTGTGAGACTCATCTAATATCTCTCGTTTGATCCCCTCATCTGCCGAAACACAAATCCGTCCTTGATATCAAAGCATACCAGTCTCAGAGACAGAATGATCCTTAGCTGTCCCCGCTACAACATGCTGACTAACATCTTGCAACTGCGCATCCTATAATTGTCCCTCTTTGTTCCGCTCTACCAGGGTCGACTGCAATGTAATAGTAGCTAATTGGCCTACCACCAATTCTATCCTTGCCCTAGCCATCTCATCAGCTAACTCTCTGGAGATCTGGGTGGAACTATACAACTGTCCTGGGCCCCTCCGGTTCAATGCATCGGCCACAACATTGGCTTTCCCTGGGTGGTAAAAGATATCGCAGTCATAATCCTTAACCAGCTCCAACCAATGCCTCTGTCTCATGTTCAAATCCTTTTCAGTGAAGAAATATTTCAAACTCTTATGGTTAGTGTATATCTCGCACTTCTCCCCATACAAATAATGCCGCCAAACCATCAGTGCGAATACCACTGCTGCCAGCTCCAAATCATGAGTAGGATATCGCTTTTCATACTCCTTTAGCTGTCGCGATGCATAAGCTATAACTTTCTCATTCTGCATCAGCATGCAGCCTAAACCCATCCTCGATGCATCACAGTAAAATACAAACTTTCCATGGTCGAAAGGAAGACTCAGCACAGGTGCAAAAATAAGTCGTCGCTTCAATTCTTGGAAACTGTTCTCACACTTCTTTGACCAAACAAACCTCTGATTCTTTCTTGTCAATTTTGTCATTGGTGAAGAAATCTTTGAGAATCCCTCCACAAACCGCATGTAATAACCTGCCAACCCAAGGAAACTCCACACCTCTGAGGCATTCCTTGGCCTCAGCCAATCTCTCTCTGCTTCCACCTTAATCCCTTCTACACCAACTATATGTCCAAGAAAAGTTACTTCTGGCAACCAAAATTCACACTTCTTAAACTTAGCATATAACTGGTGTTCCCTTAATCTCTGTAAAACCTGTCGAAGATGCTGCTCATGCTCTGCCTCTGAACTGGAGTATAATAGAATGTCGTCAATGAAGACAATGACGAATTGATCCAAGAAGTCCTTGAACACCCTGTTCATCAAATCCATAAAAGCTACCAAGGCATTGGTAAAACCAAAAGACATAACCAAGAACTCCCATATCGTGTCCGAAAAGTTGTCTTCGGTATATCTTCATCTTTGATCCTCAGCTGGTGATAACCAGATCATAGATCAATCTTTGAAAACACCGTCTTTCCCTGCAGCTATTCGAACAAGTCATCAATCCTTGGCAGAGGGTACTTATTCTTGATGGCCAACTTGTTCAATTCTCTGTAGTCTATACAAATCCTCACAGTCCCGTCCTTCTTCTTAACAAACAACACTGGAGCACCCCATGGAGAGTAGCTAGGTCTGATGAATCACAAATCCAGAAGCTCCTGCAACTGTATCTTTACTTCCTTCAACTCTGCTGGTGCCATTCTATATGGTGTCCTTGATACTGGCTCTGTTCCCAGTGCTAACTCAATCTCAAACTGAATCTCCCTGCGCGGCGACAACCCTGGTAGATCCTCAGGAAATACGTCCAAAAACTCACACCAATCTAGTCTCCCCTGGCCTTGCTGGCATAACCCTGTGGTATCCAATACACTAGCCAGAAAATGTATGCATCCCCCCTGCAACAAGTCTCTGGCTCTCAATGCTGAAATCATGGGTATGCGGGGTCCACATACCGCACCCACAAAGACAAAAGGATCCTCGCCCTCAAGCTCAAAAGTCACCATCTTCTTCCTGCAGTCAATAGTAGCCCCATATCTGACCAACCAGCCCATCCCCAGAGTCATGTCAAAATCCTCCATGTCTAACTCAAGCAAATCCACTGAACGTTCCCTACTATCAACCATCACTGGCAGTGCCCTAATCCATCTCCTGGAAATTACCAGTTCCCCTGTAGGCAGTAAAGTCCCAAACCCCTTAGTCCTATATTCACTAGGTCTACACAATCTATCAATCACTTTACTAGAAACAAAGGAATGTGTAGCACCAGAGTCAATAAATACAGTAGAAGGAGAGCCAGTGCTAGAAAGCTGACCTGTCACTACCGAGGGACTAGCCTCAGCCTCTGCCTGCGTCAAAGTGAATACTCGAGCTGGAGTCAAGCTATCCACCTTTCCTGCTTCACTTTCCTTCACTATTGGGCAATCTTTCCTGAGATGCCCCACTGTTCTGCACACAAAACAAGCTTTGGCTCGACATTCGCCCAGGTGACGCCTTCTATGCCTTGTCGCCACCCTGATGGCCACCCTGACCACCCCGACCCCTCCTATCAGGACCAGCAGTGGTCGAAGTGTCAGGAGTCTTTCTCTTGAAGTTACTGGGGCCTCCGCCCCTACCTGTCCCTGAATATGGAGGCACCACTCTGCGGCCCTCGCGCCTCACCGCACTTTCCCTCCAAATCTTATTCTCCGCTTCCTCAACGGTAAGAGCCTTCTCAACGGCCTGGGCATAAGTTATTCCTCCAAGTACCATTGTAATCCTAACATCTCGGGCTATCATAGCATTAAGCCCCCTGATAAATCTATCTTGTCTAGCAGCATGAGTAGGCACAAGATCTGGTGCAAACTTTGCAAGCCTGTCAAATTTTAGGGCATACACTGTAACAGTCATATTTCCCTGCACCAAACCCAGAAACTCATTAACTTTTGCTTCCCTGACAACAACATTATAGTATTTCTGGCTAATCAAATCTCTGAAACCTTCCCAACTCAAAGTAGTGACATCCCTGGTCTGTGAAGCGATCTCCCACCAGATGCGGGCATCCTCTCTCAACATGTATGTGGCACAGGCCACTCTGTCATGTCCCTCTATCCTCATAAAATCCAGAATAGTAGTAATCATAGTCAGCCATTGCTCGACCTTTAATGGATCAGGTCCTCCCTTAAAGATTGGGGGTTGTTACATCCTGAACCGCTCATATAATGGCTCCCACATGTTCCCAATCTCTCCCGACTGTACAACCAGTACCACTGCAGGTTGTACAATAGGGGCAGCATTCCCTTATGGAGCCTGCTTTCGCAGTAGTCAAATTTGTTCATCCTAGCTCTGTAATCGAGCCTGCATATCTGCCATGAGTTGCTACCAGTTCTCAGGGACTGGCGGAGGAAACTGGCCCTGGTCATCACCCCCGGTCCCAGACCTAGTGCCGGATAGTCGTGTAGATTTTCTTGGACGCATAGCTATCCAAGTCAATCTGCAATCAATGACTCGGTAGTCAGACCATGATGACAGGGTAAAAACTTCTCCAAAATCCACCAAGGGAACCTAACCAATCACAAACAATCAGAATATAGGCATTTATCCACATGCACCGGCTGCTAATAAGCATGCCCCAACATTACCATACCACAGCTAAGATAAAAGCATTAACCAATTCACAATACACATTTAATCATTCAAATATTCATTTACATGCACTCCGTGTTGATAAGCATACCTTAATATTTTCATACACCAGTCAAGAGCCAGGCTCTATCAGTTTCTCATGCTGCCTATTGATCGAATAAAAAATAACATTCATAATTCATTCCAGACATACAAGCATATATGCACATATACACATTACCAAACCCTGAATTGAGCTTGTCTCTAGCAGTGAATGTACATGTCCAGCCGGTCTTCCGGAACCCTTAAACCTAGGACACTTTGATGCCAAGTTGTAACGCCCTGGATAGCCAAGACTGCTACACTGTGTACTTATAAAGGTGCAGGACTTGCTAATCAAGTCATTTAATTAAAAACGTGTCACTAACCATGAATGTGCTAGGGTTAAAAAGGGTTTTGGTTTCAAAAGATACATTTTATATAATTAAACAGTTTAACACATGGGATCCCAAAAAGAAACAACGTTCGAAAGTCAATTTACAAAATTTCCAAAATTTAAACAACCATTAGCCATTCTAAGGCAAAACAAACATTCCTGGTTCCCTTGCTCCTGTCTCCCCTCAACCGTGGCGGCTGAGCAGCTGGTCATGTACATTCAGCTCACAGAGCTCTCCAAGTCAGGGCTGATCAAGTTTGCCTTTGCCTTTACCTGCACCACGTAGCACCCGTGAGCCAAGGCCCAACAAGAAAACATAATGTGCTTCACAAACAATCAATAAGAAATGAATAATCCTTTAAGGATGAGGAGAGAGTTAATATTCTACATTAATCACATAGCATGAATTCAGGATCAAAGATGCAACTAAACATTATTAACAATCAAGTCACATGATAATTAGGGCTGACAACTTAGGTCACGCCCTCTATTTACCCCACTGACTCCGGCCCGCTTAAACCGAGATCAGTGCATAATAAGCTATCCTCGGCTACCAGTGGATGAGCCGCTCCCTATGCGCTATTGTAACCCTTGGCACTCTTAGGCTGTTGGCTTACGCTGTACATGGCATATTACCACCCTTTCAAAGCATACATATTAGGGTACCCTTAGTCAGAACTAGGCTAATCCTTCATAAATTCAGCACAAACACATAATTCGCAGTTGAGTTTTCCTTAGATTTCTGTAGTTTCCTTAAGAGAGAAAATAGAGAGAGTAGGAGAAGGAGAAGATATGTTAAAGGGTCGGTTGTGTCTTTTGTTCTACTGCTTTCCAATAACTTAGTCTAATCTTAGCCAGTTAAGTCAATCGCGAGGCTCAGGGTACCGGAAACGTCCTCGAGGGAAAAATGGTAAAATTCCCCAATATTCCCGCCTAAGCCTCCTAACCTCAAATATATCTCCATATATTTATTTATATAACCTGATAGTATAAATAACCACCCAATATCTAAAATACCCATGACTTGCCCAAAGTCAAATATTAAGCCCCGTTGTGACTTTCCCGCTATCTAGCTCCCTAGGATCGCCTCAAATCGCTCGCTCCAGACTTACTCACATAATAATGTGATTCTTACAAATATAACATTTTACCACAATTACATTCATGTAATCATTCAAGCATGCTTATCATATAATCATGCATTAAATCAATAAACTCACACATAAACCAACTATGCCTTCCCGGCGCACTAATCAAGGCCCTTAAGCCATATTAGTGATTTTGGGTCGTTACACAAGATGCCATTTGGGTTATCATAGATAGACTGACAAAGTCTGCTCATTTCTTGCCGGTCAAGGTAACTTATGGCGCACATAAGTTAACAGATATTTACATCACAGAAACAATGAGACTGCATGGTGTACCCAACTCCATCATATCAGATCACGATGGACGTTTTACCTCGACATTCTGGAATAGGAACCAAACAAGGATGGGTACTAAACTGAAGTTCATCACTTCTTTCCACCTGCAAACAGACGGTCAAAGCGAACGAACAATTTAGACCCTGGAAGATATGCTAAGAGCATGTGTGCTCTACTTTCAAGGGTCATGGAATGAGAAGCTTCCACTGATAGATTTCGCTTACAATAATAGCTATCATAATTCCATCAAGATGGCTCCGTATGAGGCTTTTTATGGAAGGAAATGTCGATCACTGATTCATTGGTACGAGACTGGTGAAAGAAAGTTTCTATGATTGGATGAAGTTGATCAGATTGGACATCCGACAGATAAGGCAACGCTTGCAAACTTCGGTTGACCAACAACGCAAATATACCGACCGATGCAGGAGACTCTTGGTGTTTGAGGTTGGCGATAATGTGTTGCTGAAGGTAGTTCCTCTAGGAGGGGCTATTCGGTTCGGGAAGAAAGGAAAACTTAGCCCAAGGTTTGTTGGACCATTCGAAATCATAAAGAGGATCGGGGAAGTAGCTTATCATTTAGTTCTTCCGCCCGCCCTGTCTAAGGTGCATGACATGTTTCATGTATCCTAGTTGAGAAAATACATGCGTGATCCCTCGCATGTACTCAGCTGTGAGCAGCTGAGTATTGATCCTCAACTCGTCTATGAGGAGAAGCCGGTGATGATTCTAAACCGAAAGGAAAAATTGTTGAGGAACAAGACGGTGCCGTTGGTAAAGGTGCAGTGGTGTAACCATGGCATTGAAGAGGCAACCTGGGAAATAGAAGACAAGATGAGAGAGCTGTATCCTCATTTGTTTTAAGTTTCAAGGACGTAACCTCTATAAATTGTAGGTATTGTATCGTCCTGCGTTTCGGGTCCCTTGAAACGACTCGGGTCAGGATTTTTTTCCCCGAGTTATGAATATTATTTTAAATAATATTATATTTGTGTAGAATTTATTTCCATGAGTTATTGCTAGCCAAATTATGAATTTTGTGTTTAAAAGTCAAGATAAAAATTTTGGTCTTGGGCTGACACAAAAACCCTGATCGGGTAAAAATCTCTGAAAATAAAATGAAAAAATATGGAAAATATATTTTGGGCATAAAATACATTCATAAAAATTAAAGTTTGGTCAAAAATAATAAACCTAAGGGAAAATGGAAATTTTAGGGCATTTTGTGTTACATGCTTAATTTTACTGAATTGGGGAATTTTATTCCATGAATGCAACTTAGGTTAAAATTTATTGTGTGATTAATTAAATTAAATGTGAGAGACATTTAATTTAATTATTATGTGTTAAGTTTTATTTGTAAAACTTAATGAGAGTAAAAAAGGTTATCGGGAGTCAAATTGGATTTTTCTTCTTAGGAAATATTTATTAACCTTTATATATAAAATATATATATAATCCCATATATAAATAAAGGGTGGCTGACCATGTGAGGGAAAAATATTAGGTTGACCAAATTAATTAAGTTTAATCCCATTTTTAAATATTAGGGTAAATAGGCAAGTGGATAGTAAAACACTCAAGTATTTTTAGGATATTTTAGAGTAGTCTAAACCCTTCTAACCCCCCAAAACCAACCACTCTCTCTCACTTTCACTCTCATCTTTTTTGAAAACTCTCTCTTAAGTTTTCTCTCCATCTTCAACCTCAAGAACACTGAGAAGGCTTGGAAGCATTAAGCTTTGGTCTAGAAAGGGTTTCCCTAAGGTAAAGTTTCAAAAAACTTGACTTTGTACAGTTTTTAACCATAGGTCTTTCAATAGCTAACTATATATGTTTTTGGGGGGAGTTGGTTAAGGTATTGAAAGAGTTTTTAAGGACTCAAAGCTAGTAGGAACATCAAATCCTAGAGCAAGAACAACAAGAGGTAAAAAGTTTACTTTTTTATGGTTGTTATTGTATGGTTTTTATTTTTAAGAATTATTTTGTATATTTAATGCTTAAAGTTTCTTATTGGTGATGTAATAAGGATATGGTAGTTTCTCTATAATTTTTATGATGCTTGTGTGCTGATTGTTGAAAATAGGGACAAAAATCCCTAAGGGTTTTGGTGTGAACCCTAAAACAAAATACAAGTTTTGAGCTGTGATTCTAAGGGGTCAAGCATCTACGTACAATATATTGATTTTGAAAATTTTATTTATACTGTGATTTTTTTGAGATTGAGTACATAAAATTGAGCTTTTGAAACACTCAAAAATGTTTAAAAATGAGTGAGTTATGCTATTTCAAAGTTTAGGTAAGAAACTATTTTTTCGTTTTCTTAATTTCGGGACCAAGTTTGGACAACCACTGTATATGGAAATTGAACCTAGTTTTTTCTAAAATTTGGTGGACATAATCTTGGCATAACTTAGTATTCTACGGTAAAATATGGTAACAAAATACTGAACGATTTGAAAGTTATTAAGTTATGACCTTAAGGTAAAAAGTAAAATTCTGCTTATTGCAAGATAAAAACTTGGTAAGTCTTGAAAACATATTTTGACCTAAAATACCACTTTTCGTTTAGTGAGAATTATTTTTGTTAAAGAATTTTTATTCATTCTAAAAAATAAAAGAATTAATTTATTAATAAGTTAATAAATTAATAGAGGGTTTAAAACTCTATATTTTGCGAAAATAATTAAGTGAGTTATATTTCTAGTAAGTAAACTTGATTAATTGACTTCGGAAAAATTAACTAGTCAAGATGGGAAATTTTTAATGGTTTTCCTAATTAAGATAAATTAGGCAATTTTCTTAAAACAATTTTTAGAGATTAAAACCTTAAAAAAAATACAAAGAAAATTAAGAGTTTATTTTCTTGAAAAACAATTGAGGATTTTAATTAGTATTTTCGGGATATAATACGGAATAAAATCTTTTATATATTTTACTCACTATTGAAAGTACGGGTTAATAGCGAAACTTTTAAAGAATAAGATTTTTAGCGGATTGTGAGAAAATGCTATTGTGATACCCGAGCCTAGGTATCGAGACCATAGGGTAGGTCTCCCCGAGGCTTAGGGTTTAGTCTCAAATATTTTTGTATGAATTTCTTTAATGGGTTTAAAACCAAATAAGGATCTTTAATCCTTAAAAAATATTTTTAAAATGGGTAAACTACCCAAAGTATTAATAATGAATTATGAAGTTTCATAATTAATCCGAGTATACTATATGGATAATTACAGTATTGGCTAAGCATAACTGGATTAAACATTGGAGGGTGAAATCTTGGTGAGAGCAAAGGACTCCAAGTAAGTCAACTTATATTGTGTGGCTGCAACTTGAAACGACTATTGTATTGTATATTAGTATAGAGACACATCCACATATATAAACTGTCGTAGAAAGTTTGCTTAGAGACGTTAGTCTAGTATGTGCTGATTCAGAAAATATGACCGGTAGATATCCGTCATATTCTAGACGGCCGATCCCCATCACACTGCTTGATTTTATTATGTCTGGTTCATTACTACGACGAGTGGCCAAGAGGTGAGGATTGCTAGTTTAAACCTAGGGGCGCCAAAATGAATGGGACCTAGGGGCCCTCATGCTTACTTAATCAGTGAATTTTAAGAACCCGAGCAAGTGCTCTGATAAGTTATTCCCGAATAGTTGCTGTGAATATTGAGTATTCGGTGAGAGTGCCTAGAGATACTAGGGGTTGCCAAGTTTGAGTGAGGCTGAACACCGTAGGGCAACTGCTCACCAGCACCACTGATTAACATAGAAGTCTCTGTAAAACCGTGTAACTTCGATTAAACTCTTGGATCAGTAGTGATGCCCTAGGTAACTTGATGGTTACTCTTGTGAGGGATTTACTCTTGGATAAGTAGGGATGCCCTAGGTAACATGATAGTTACCCTTGATGGAGATCTTTATTGGCTAGATCTTAGTGTTGAGACTCAGTTCTCTCTTACAGATTAGCATTTATGCTGGAGTGCGTGTTATGCCTGAATTGTTGGAAGTTGTCGAGCGTTGGTCTCAAATTATATTGCGATATATTATATCTGCTTGCTCTGTGATTTTCTGAGTGCATGGATTTATTTGCTGATAAGAAATAGTTTTGAAATATTATATCTGATTGCTCTGGGATTTTCTGAGTGCAGGAATTTATCTATTTATATGAAATAATTTGTCATTGACCATAAGTTTGCCAGGACACTTTTGCGTTCTTGAAATTAATTGTGTAAGGTCCGGATGGATCAAGAACCCTAATTCTCTGCATGCTTTTATTTTAAAGTTGAACTTACTAAGCGTTTTCGCTTACCTAGTTGTTTCTTGTTGTAGGTAAGAACAAGGAAAAGGCAGAGCAGTAAGCGTTGGAGTTTACCTTGCGAATGTACATGTGTGAACCGACCTTTTGGGTAGTCGTTTTATTTTTTAAAATGTTGTGTTATTTTCATAAACTAGGCTCACTATACTCTTTATAAAATATGTTTTCATTAAATGTTAAGTATGACCATACAACTTTGGATTGAAAACATTTATATTTCTGCATTATCGAGTCTTAAAAATCCGGGTCGTTACAAATTGAAATAATTGGATTGAAGTTTGTTATATGCTCTTGTTACTGTTTATGCTTGTTGATTATGGGTTTCTTGCTGAGCCTTGGCTCACGGGTGCTACGTGATGCATGTAAAGGCAAGGGAAAGCTGGACCAACCATGAGTTGCAAAGCTCTGGGGGCGGAGGGTACATCGTCAGCTGCTCGTTCGCCACTGACAAGGGAATTACAGGAACTAGAGCTCTAAACTTTATTTTTCCATTAGACTGGCTTTTCTTGTATCATTCTTTAAGGGTTGTTTCTGCCATGTAAAAAATGTTTTTTGGATCCCATGTATTAAACACTTGTTTTAATGAAAATTAACTATTCATGATCAAAATCTTTTAACCTTAACTTGTCTCTTGACTCTAGAAACACATTTATGTTCAAGCGATTTGATTAACAAGTCTTGCACTATCTTAAACACAAAGTGTATCGGTCTTGGTTAGCCAAGGCGTTACAACTTGGTATCAGAGCGGTCTAGGTTTATGGGTTCCTTAAGATTGGTTGGGTATGTACACTTGCTTATAAAGACAAGCTCGGCTTGGGGTTCGGTAACCACATATGTGATTATATGCTCAAATGTTTAAATGAAATATAAATTCTTTATCTGCATGATTAATAGGGAGCATGAGATATACTGATAGGGCTTGGCCCTTGACTGCTATGTGAATATGGCTTATTAGCATTGCTATTGTATGTGAATAATTGTTTAAATGCTTGTTTGCATCATGATTGTGCTTTGTGGCCTTGATATTGGCATTAAACCATGGAATGAATATAAGCCCATTACCATGGCCTAAACAGTCGAGTCGTTGATTGCAGATAAACTTGGATAGTTATGCATCCAAGGCGATCAATACGACTAGCCGCCACTGGGGTCGAGGCTAGAGATGTTGAGCAGGACCAGAACCCTCCGCCAGTCCCTCAAAACTGGCAGAAATTGCTTGTTGATATGGAAGCAACACTACAGAGTCAGGAAGAGCAGATTCTCCTTTCGAGGAAGCAGGCTCCGTCAGGGAGTGCAGCACCTAACTTGCCACCTGTTGTGGCACTAACTACATAGCCACCTGAGATTGGAAACAGGTGGGAGCCATTCTATGAAAGATTCAGGAGACATCATCCTCCAATTTTTGAGGGAGGACTAGATTTACTGAAGGCTGAACAGTGCATGAGTATGATCACCTCCATCCTGGACTTTATGAGGGTGGAAGGTAATGACACGGTGGCCTGTGCCACCTATATGCTTAGAGAGGAGGCCCATATTTAGTGGGAAGTGGCATCACAAACTCGGGATGTTTCTGCTATGAGTTGGAATGAGTTGAGAGATCTGTTTAACCAAAAATATTACAACATTGTCGTCGGGGCAGCATGATAGTTACTGTGTATGCCCTGAAATTTGACAAGCTTGCAAAGTTTGCACCAGATCTAGTGCCTACGATGTAGTCAGACAAGCAGATTTATTCGAGGTCTTAATGCTATGATAGCCTAAGATGTGAGGATCATATCAGTACCTGGAGAGACGACCTA
Organism: Humulus lupulus; assembly: GCF_963169125.1. Lineage (NCBI taxonomy): Eukaryota > Viridiplantae > Streptophyta > Magnoliopsida > Rosales > Cannabaceae > Humulus > Humulus lupulus. The sequence goes on along the minus strand of NC_084800.1, from coordinate 149,684,610 downwards.
TGCCCAGACAGGATGTTGGTAGGGGCGGAGGCCCCAGTGATCAGAAGAGGAAGACCCCTGGCACTTCGACCACTGCTATTCTAGATAGGAGGGGTCGGGGTGGCCAGGGTGGCCACTAGGGAGGCAGTGAGTCCTGGAGAAGTTATCTAGAGTGCACTAGATGGAGGTAGCGCCATCTGGGCGAATGTCGAGAAGTTAACTATTTGTATTAATTGATGAGATTGATTTATACGTTTAATTAACCTGAGTACTTCTATTGAGTCTGCTGCATATAATCTATTGTTAGTTGAATTTGGTGAATTATATTTACTACTTTTATTATGTTGCCTTGTTGTGCATGTTGTGTTAAGTTTTCTTAATGGGCCTTGGCTCACTCGTGCTACGTGGTGCGAGTAAGGGAGTTGATAGTTGGACCAGCCATGCGGTGGAGAGCTTAAGAGGCGGTGTGTACATATGCAGCCTGCCTGATCGCCACGGTTAGGATAGCTTGGGAAAAACTAGGGTTATACCCTGTTTTGCCGCTTAGGACGGATCTATTTATCTTTTACAAGTCTGTAAACTGATTTTTGGGATCCCGTGTACAAACTTAATATTTTAAAGAAAAATAAATATTCTCTTGACCAAATCTTTTATTACTTGACCTTGACTTAGTCTTTAATTACACATTTAAGTTCAAACGACTTGCTTTGCAGGTTAAGCACTCTTTTAAACACACAGTGTAATAGTCTTGGTTATCCAAGGCGTTACAACTTGGTATCAGAGCCATCTAGGTTTAAGTGTTACTAAAGACTTGCTGGTCGTGTACACTCACTGCTAAAGACAAGCTCGACTCATGGTTAGGTACTTAATGACATGATTATGTGGTTAATTGTTTAAATTGAACCTATATTTCCTATCTTCTTGTTAGTATAAAGAAAGCATGATGTGTATGAGTGTATTTGGTAGTAATGGAATTTGATAATTACTGCATGAGTAATGTAGAATGGTGTTTTGATATGCATATTGTGTGTGTGATTATTGTGATTTTTTGGACCTGCCCGTGGGATGATTCTGTACATGAATATCAGGGCTGAGGGGTTAAGTCAGTGTTTGCGAACAGATTTAGAACATATGTATCCAAGATTGTTAATTGGACCTAGTATTGTTAGATGGGGGCTGTAGATGATAGTTTGGACCGGAACCCTCCTTCTGCCCCTGGAATTCGCAGCAGATGTTTGCTGGTATGCGAGTAAGGCTGCTAGATCAAGATTAAGAGATTAGATGGTTGAGACAGCAGGTTCCGTTGGGGAAATGCTGCTTCATCTATCTTGATAGTAAGGTCACTAATGTTTGTTCAACTTGAGGATGGAAACAGATATGAGTTATCGTATAAAATACTTTAGAAGTATTATCCTCAAGTTGGGTGAGAAGTAGTACCCAGACCCAGAATATTGTCATGATGGGTTGGGAGGAATTCAGACAGTGATTTGTTAAAAGAGACTACTGTGATGCAGTTTGAACTGTGAAGACTAATGAGTTTATGAACTCGATTTAGAATGGTAAGACAATGATAGAGTATGTCAATAAATTTTATGGGTTGGTCAATCCGCCTTTGATTTGATACAAGCGGATGTAGCCCGGAAAGAATGATTTATTTAAAGACTGAACTCTGGGATGGCCCAGAGCGTTAGGGTCGCTCCAGTGCATGCGATTTTCATCTATGCACGGGCAGTAGGGAGAGCCTCATTATTAATGACATAAGAGATGAGATATGGAGTGAGAATGTCGTAGGGCAAGAAGCGCAGGCAATGGTATTCCCATTTGCGGGATTAAGTAAAGGTAGATGCCCAGTAACCAGAAAGGAAGGACCCCTGATAGTTCTACTACTTCTGGTTTTGACAGGAAGGGTAGTCGTCAGGGTGGCAGGGAGGTCATCTGGGATGACACCAAGTGAAGGTATGTTTTCTATATGGAATGGTTAAGCACGTTAGGGCGGATTTCCCGAGATTAGAGAAGGGAAGAATGGTCTTCCTTTATACAGTTAGAGCTTGAGGCTAGTCCCTCAGAGGCAACCGGTTGGCTTTCTAGTTCTCATACCTTGTTGTATAATGGGTTGATTGAGTTCGGTGATACGTATCTCTTCGAAGAGACACATATATGGAGCACACACTTTAAGGTTGCTATACGATGGGGCTTGAGATATTAGTACCTACTGGGAAAGAGTTGGTAACTTCCAAGAGGAAGGTTAGAGTATTATTGGTAAAAGGTTTACAGTAAAAGTGATTGAGTTCGTCATATGAGAAGTGATTGAGTTTGTCATATTAGAGTTCTGATATGATCCTGAGTAGGAGCTTATATGTTAAATAAGGGACAACCATGGATTGCAAGATATGGTAATAATGTCTGGATTTGAAAGCGAAGGAGCCAATTGTGTCTATGGGATGCCTAGATATTGTGGTAGGTACCACTTGGAATATATATATATCAGTTAGACTGGATGGAGATTGGATTGTCTAGTAAGGTTCCAGATGGGTGCGCAAGGAATTGTTGGGTACGCTACGGGCTTTAGGTATGGATAGACTTGATATCAGGGACATCATGAAGAATGATATTAGCTTAGCAGAAATAATTAATGGTTCAGTTGAAGAAGTATTTGATTTGAGGATGGATCAGACAAAGCATCGCATCATGGGACACTTCGACATTGCCTGTTAAGGATGAAGGGTTGTATTGCCCAGTTGCAAGATAGGACAATGTTCTAATGAATTGATCTTCGTTCTAGTTATTACCAGCTAAGGATCAAGGAAAGAGAGATTCTAGGAATTACTTCATGCACCAAGTAGGATGGGATGGATTATCAGTGAAGGTTCTTAACTTACCAATGCTTCAACTACACTAGTAAGTTCGATAAGTAGATAGTAAAGGAATGACATGGATGAGTCACATCTAGATTGGTTAGGAATGTGTTGGTCTACTTCTAGTTAGAAGCAGAATACGAACGACTACTACGTTGATAGTACTAAGATTGATGAAGCAGGGTTTCAAATAAGGCTCCAGAATTTGTACGCTTCAATTTCTCCAAAGGTATTAAAGGTCACGTTATTGGAAGTGATGGGATCATGTATGAAGGAATGCAATAAGAAGCCACAAAGAAATTACTAAAGAACGCTTGAGGGGTGAGAAGTACAGTGAGACTGGTAAGACACATCAGCTACAACTTGAAGCATCTTCGAAGATAACTATACCCAAGATTGAGATAACACAAGAACCTAAAGTTTATCTTAATGGATAGTTTCGTACTAGATTTTTAGAAGATAGAATAAGGATTGGTTAGCACCCTATGGTATTAGAATCCGTATGTAATGGACGGATATGGGAGGACATCATGATGGATATTGTCTTTGCTTAAGACATGAAACTATAAGGCGGTGCATCAAAGACTAAGACGCGCCTAGGTATAGATTAAAATGATGGTTGTTCGTGCTTCACGGTAGATTAAAGAATAAGAACACAAATGTTATACATGGGGCATTTAGTTAACGGTAATGCTAGTTAGCCATGGTTAGGGTGCAGTGTTGGCACCTACAGAATAGAAGTGAGTGTATTAGCGCAAAGGATTTAAGTGTTTGGTCATCTGTAGAGGAATAACCTTAAGACAAAGGCCTAATGGGCGATTCACATTGGAACCCTCGATTGCATAGAGAAAATTAATACGAAAGCTAAAGTTTTGAGTTGGAAAGTTCTACGCTAGTGGGGAAGACGCCATGATTAAGGTAAAGTAAGATGGGGTAACGATCAAGATTGGTATAGTATCTACAGTTGATAGTCGGCAGATGTAATTCTATGGACAATGAAACTCAGGGAGGAGGTCTAGTGGGAATGGTTAGGAATCCTACTATTTTGGTATGAATGGATTTAGATATGAAGATCGGATGAGTGATCTGATGGAACCTGGTGTTGAGGTTGAGATTCTAGATGAGTATTATACTACCTCCTTATGAATATTGTAACCAAGAAATTTAAATGGATGTTAAGATCTAAAATCCATATATTGGAAGGTAAAAATGTATAGTAGTGAACCGTAAGGGTGGACCACATTAGATTGCAAGTATGAATGGTGGACATGAGAGGTTTTGACTCAACAGATTGAGTTAAAACATATTGATTCGTGTGAATGAGTATTACGATAATGTGTATGAGAGACGGGAGAGCATATGTCTCTGTGGGACATCAAAGTTGATGGTGTCGGACTGAGACCGTTTGTTTTTCCAAGTTTTGGAAAAGGATGTAGAAGACAAAGTGTAAAAGATCGAGATTTAGAATTAAGGGTTACCTTCAGATAAATTGACAATCTGAAGAAGTGACTCAAACTTTGAGACTTATCATTGAATGTGTGAGTGTTTAGGGCATTGAGATAAGTACGGTCCTTTGATTGAATAGTCACAGTGGTGAATGTTGGTCAACGGCTAGGGTGACTTTGAATAAGTTACAGTAAGGTAGAGAGCGAGAATTGTTTTTTCCAAGTAATGAAATGAAAGATAGAGAATATGGTGATTTAGTATTAGTTCGAGGAAACCAATGAAGTTATTAGGATTGTTATGGTAGAAGTGTCTTCCTATCTGAAAGGACATAAGAGTTAACAAATTTCAAATATGGGAACACGAAGTTCTAGGACAGGAGACTTTGTATTTCTTTGAATATTGTAGACAAGAAAGGATAAGATATTTTGGTAAAGACATAGGAGTTTTGACCCCCAATTTAATAAGATCTTATCAAGGACTAGACCATGGGCCTACAGATTAGCCTTACCCTAGTAAGAGTGGTGGCTTATGAATGTTACTGGTGCCATTGTCAAGGAAAGGAATATATGATATCACCGATGATGTGGTGAGGAGACCCTAGGACTTCAGCAGGAGTTATTGCGCAAGGAAAAACTAATGGAGTTATGATAAATGAGATAAGGTCTTATGGAATAAGACTGTCACTCTAATGAGAGTGTTATTGAAGGATAAAAAGGTAAAGGACTGGACTCTCTGGTTACAGTCATATTTACGGGATTTGTATCCCGAGGTGTTTGAATACATTTCGAGGACAAAATTTCAATAAGGAGGGGATAGTTGTAACGTCCCAAAAATGCTAATAAGGTTTCATGCCTTGATTAGCGTGCTAGGAGGGCATAATTGGATGTTTGTGTGATTAGTTGGTTAAATACGTGACTATGTGGCATGGATAATATATATGATGAAATGAATATATTTAAATGCATGTTTATTTGTATTAAATACGCATGTGGGCCAATTCTTGATAGTTGGGGCATATTTGTATTATTGGCCCGTTGCAGACATAAATGTTATTATGTGTGAGTAAATGATTGAGACCACATTATTATGTGGATATAGTTGAAGTATACAGCTCGAGGCGATCCTAGTGAGCAGATTCACAACGGGGTTTAATACCGGCTTGGGGCGGATCTAGGGGTATTTTGGGAAGTTTCATGTATTTTTGGGGTTTATTGAGTAATGGGTAAGTATTTGGTGATTAAATGGGCATATCTGGATTAACTAGGATTTTGTAGGATTACTTGAGGAATTAGCGTGACATGTGGCAAATGACGATTTTGCCCTTGGGGCCATTGAAGGTTAAGGGTATACTTAGAGGGGCAATATGGACTTATACTAGCTATTGGATGGATCTTGGTTTGGGCTAGAAACTTTGAAAAACAATCAGGAATATCCAAGAGGCTCTCTCTCTCTCTTTTACGTGTCTCTCTCTCTCCTCCCTTTGGAAGGCTTGAAGGCTGAAGAAAAACCTTGAGGAGAGCTTAGGCTTAAAAACAGAAGAAATCGCTTAGGAATTTGAAGAAGGGAAGCTTTGGAACTGAGGAACTGGATCTAAGATCAATGAAGGATAGGTCGGGGGCATAGTTTGCAGTTGGAGGTAAGGTTTGTACCTGTTTTCTTGATGAATTCTTCTATGGTTTAGGTTTTATTAATGTTTAAACTTTGGGTCTGAATCTTAGTCATTTTGAGGATATGGGTTAGTTTCTAGGGTAGTTATAATAATAATGTTGTGTTATTGTGGATTCTATGCTCAATTTTTAGATTTGGTTATGGTTAGGGTGTGTTCTTATGGGTTTAGCTTGAAGAAAACGTAGAAAAGGAACTGGGTTTTCTATGTTTGCGTGGGCGCGTCATGACCCAGTTCATGGGCGCCGCAGCTCGCATGCCCAAGAAGGCCTAGGAGGGCGCGTTGCAACCCTTTGGGTCACATTGAGGCCCGCCTCCCTCCAGATGTAGAGGTTGTGCCTCTAACTTGTTGTGCCCCATGACCCTCAGGGCAAGGTCGCAACCTGCCTATACCGTTCTAGCTGAGGTTTGTCTTAAGGCTCGGGGTGGCTCGAGGATTAAAATCTAGGCGCTCAGGACGTATTCTATTACCCGGTTTAGTAGGATTCAAGGTTTCAGAGGCTAGTATTTGTTTCCAAAGCTTTTAAATGGTTTAGGATCTTATGGTTATCCATTATCGCAGTGTGACTAGGTTTTACCGCAAGGGCTCAAGGATTAGGGATCGTACTTGGGGCTGCCATATGCTAGTTGCTCGGGACATGAGGTAAGAAAACTATACCCAAGTTGTGATTGGGGCATAAACCCCTTGTATGAATAAATTATGAGTATGAACATATCTGTAGCTGAGAATATTTGATTGGGCATGCTTGTATACGCTGCCATTGATTATAAGCTATGCATTGTACATCTGTGATTATATCTGCTTACATGATGGCCTAAGGGTGTCGGGGGATGATAGCAAGTGTGCGTAACGCAGCCTGGCCTAAGGGTGCTAGGGTTGGCTATAGAGCCAATGAACTCGACCTAAGGGCGCTGGGCTTGGATATTCTACAATAAACAGAAGTCTGGTTCGCACTGAACTATTTGTATTGATTGATGAGAATGATTTATATGTTTGATTAAGCTGAGTACTTCTATGAGTTTGTTGCATATAATCTATTGTTAGTTGAATCTGGTGAATTATATTTATTGCTTTAATACTGTTGCCTAGTTGTGCATGTTGAGTTAAGTTTTCATGCTGGGCCTTGGCTCACGGGTGCTACATGGTGCAGGTAAGGGAGTTAATAGTTGGACCAGCCATGAGTTGGAGAGCTTCAGGGGCGGTGTGTACATATGTAGCTTGCCTGATCGCCATGATCGGGATAGCTTGGGAGGTACTAGGATTATACCCTCTTTTGTTGCTTAGGACAACTAAGATGTATTCTATTTGCCTTTTACAAGTCTATAAACTGATTTTTGGGATCCCCGTGTACAAACTTAATATTTTATTGAAAAATAAACATTTTGTTGACCAAATCATTTATTACTTGACCTTGACTTAGTATTTAATTACACATTTAAGTTCAAACAACTTGCTTAGTAGGTTAAGAACTGTTTTAAACACACAGTGTAACGATCTTGGTTATCCAGGGCAGTACAGGAACCATCAATAGATTTGATTGAGTTGGGTATGGATGATTTCGATATGATTTCGGGAATGGATTGACTGGTCAGAAACGAGGCCACTATAGATTGCAGGAAGAAGATGGTGACTTTTGAGCCTGAGGGTGAGGACCCCTTTGGTTTTGTGGGTGCTATGCATGGACCCCGCATTCCTATGATATCAACATTGAGGGCAAGGGACCTATTTCAAGGAGGTTGTATAGGTTTTCTAGCTAGTGTGTTGGATACAACTAGAGTTATGCCAGTGGGGCCGAGAGCGACTAGACTGGTATGCATGTTTTTGGACGTGTTTCCTTAGAATTTACTGGGGTTGCCGCCGCATAAGGAGATTCAGTTCATCATTGAGTTAGTGTCGGGCACAAAGCCAGTGTCGAGGGCACCGTATAGGATGGCTCCGGCAGAGCTAAAGGAGTTGAAGATACAGTTGCAGGATCTTATAGACTTGGGATTAATTAGACCGAGCTTCTTGCCATTGGGTGCACCGATTTTATTCATGAAGAAGGATGGGACTCTAAGAATGTGTATAAACTACAGGGAGTTGAACAAGTTGACTATCAAGAACAAATACCCATTATCGAGGATAGATGACTTGTTCGATCAGCTGCAAGGTAAGACGGTATTCTCGAAGATTGATATTTGATCTGGTTATCACCAGCAAAGGATCAAGGACAAGAATATTCCGAAGATGGACTTCCGTACGAGGTATGGGCATTATGAGTTCTTGGTCATGTCGTTTGGTTTGACCAATGCCCCAACAATGTTTATGGATCTGATGAACAAGGTGTTCAAGGACTTCTTAGATCAGTTTGTGATTGTCTTCATCAATGACATCCTAGTTTACTCCAGTTCAGAGGCAGAGATTGAGAGAGAATTTGTTGTATGCTAGTTTTAAGAAGTGTGAGTTCTGGTTACATGAAGTCACATTCCTTGGATACATTGTTAGTGGAGATGGGATCAAGGTAGATCCGGCCAAGGTAGAGGCAGTTAGGGATTGGTCGAGGCCAAGGAACGCCTCAGAGGTTAGGAGCTTCATTGGATTAGCAGGATATTACAGGAAGTTCGTGGAAGGGTTTTCAAAGATTGCCACACCGCTGACTGAGTTGACACAGAAGAATCTGAGGTTCATCTAGTCAGATAAGGGCAAGGGTAGCTTTCTGGAGTTGAAGCGACGATTGATAATTGCACCTATGTTGAGCTTCCTTTCAGAGGGAGGGAAGTTTGTAGTAAACTGTGATGCATCGAGAGTGGGGTTGAGATGCGTGTTGATGCAGAATGAGAATGTTATTGCCTATGCGTCGCGGCAGTTAAAGGAGTATGAGTAGTGGTACCCTACCCATGATTTGGAACCGGCAGTGGTGGTATTCACACTAAATATTTGGCGGCATTAATTGTATGGAGAAAAGTGCGAGATATACACAGATCATAAGAGTTTGAAGTATTTCTTCTTCACCGAGAAGGACTTGAACATGAGACAGAGACATTGGCCAGAATTAATGAAGGAATACGACTGTGACATCCTTTACCACTTAGGAAAAGACAATGTAGTGGCAGATGCATTGAGCTGGAAAGGCCTAGGATAGTTGTTTAGTTCGAAACAGATATCGAAAAACTAGCAGAAGAGATGTTTATAGCGAGGATAGAGCTGGATGTGGGCCGATTGACCAATATTACTTTATAGTCTACCCTCCAAGAGAGGATAAGAGAGGGTCAGATGGATGATCTGAAGTTGCAGGAGGTTAGAGGAAATGTCCTAGTTGGAGTGGCTAAGGATTATTCTATTTCAGAGACAGGTTTACTACGGTACAAGGATCGAATACGTGTTCCGATGAATATGGGTATTATGCGAGAGATACTTGATGAATCCCATGTTATATTATTTTATAATATAATGTAATATTATATTATATTATAATATAATGTTTTAGATTAAATAAATGTGACAAAGAGTGTCACATATTATAACATATAATAGAGAGTTACAATATTTAGATATATGAGATATATCCAAATAATGTAACATATTTGGTGTTACAAATTTGTAACTTCCAAATATTACCCTTTATTGCGTAAATTTGGTGTTATACAATATTGAGATGAATTTCATAAAACCATTTGAGAAATGGCTGTTAGAGATATGATTTTAACCCCAATAATGTGTTTTGGGGGTTACAAAATCATTTTGGAGGGTTTGGTACCGTTTGGAAAAACAACACAATTTTAAGTGCTGACAATGGTCAGTGGCCACAGCCACTGAATGTTGGTGGCCGCGGCCTGTGGGACAGAGACAAGTGGCCGCGGCCACAGGCCAAAAGCTAACCATTTTTTCAGTTTTTTCAATCTTTGTTGAACGGCTCAAAAAACCCAAATAACTCCCAAATCTCATTTTTAATTCCATATTAATCCATTTAAAAATTTTGTAACAACCATGGGGGTTGATGGAATTTGAAATTCAAAGGGTGTCTCTAAACTCTATAAATATGAGCCTATTGCTCACTTGTAAGACACAACTTTTTCTATCCATTAGAGCACTTGGCTAGAAACACGTTGAGGCTTGATAATTCCAGGAAGCATTTCCTATAATCTGTGAGAGATCCCTTAGTGCTTGAGTTAGGGAGAAATAAGCTTTCGGACAAAGGTTTCAAACCTTGTTCAAGTTGGTGATCCCCAACACTCTTCACTTTGGTAGTGTGTGTGAGAGTTGCTTTTATTTAGTTTGTTTATTCTTTCTTTCTATTCTATTTCTCTTCATCTTCATATTCTTCTCTTTTGTTTATTTGTATTTCTTGTTTTGAGTTGTAATCTTCTTTTATTTATTTCAAACATTTTACTTTACTTGTAACATTTTGCTTTGAATTGTATTTTCACTATTCTATTCTTCTTCTCTTCTTCTTGTTCTTTAGTTTATTTGTATTTTCAGTTATAGAGTTGTAACCTTATTCAATCAATCAATATTTATTTGTAATATATTGTCTAGAGTTGTAATATTATTATCAATTTCCATTGAGGAAAAATAATTTTTCCTAACATTCAAAAGCTTATCCCTTGTTTATTTCAATGGAAGGTGAGACCATCAAGATAATGAATCAAGACCTAGTGAGGTTGGATAGGTTTGATGGATCCAATTTCACTAGGTGGCAAGAAAAGGTGAGATTCTGTTGAGTCTAGTTTTTATCATGTTTTGGTGATGTTTTTAGTAGTCTTTTATTTTGTTTTTCTTTCATTTAGTGCGGGTTTATGCTTTGTTTGTCTGTCTTTGTGAATATCAGGAAGAATTGAGCATGTGGAAGAAAATGCCAAAGAAAGGGAAGAAATAACCAAGTTTTTCATCATATTTTGATAAAGAATGGTTCTCAACATAATTTAGAAGTGTTGGTGAAATTTTGGGATGAAAACTTGAAGAATTGAGAAATCCCTTAAGAACCACGGCATGAGCAAAGTGGAGCCGCGGCTAGGGGGGAAACAGAAGCATTGTTTTTAAGGAAATCCTCGGGCCGCGGCATGGCTATAGAGAGCCGCGGCATAGACGGACATTTTTCCCAGAACTCGTCGACACGGGCCGCGGCATGGCTAACTGATGCTGCGGCATGGAGAAGGCTTTTTGCCCAGGAATTTGGACACGGGCCGCGGCATAGTGTATGTAGAGCCGCGGCCCGCCTCTTTAAAATTGGAAATCCTAGGTTTTAATATGGCGAAAAAGAAAGGAGAAAGGGGAACGTACGGACAGAGGGAATTTCTTGGTTTTGGAGGCTGAAGTTTAGAGTATTTTTACATGTTTTTCTTCTTCTTCCTGATGTTATCTTTAATTTCTGTTGTGATTAGCACTATGGTTATGAACTAATTTTCTGTTTAGGATGTTTAATTGAATCACTTGAATCCCTGTTATGAACTAATGCAATTTTAATATTCTTCTTCTTCAATCTTCTTCAATTCCATATAACCTGTTCTTATAGATTGATTATTGATTGGCCATCTTTAGTCATTTACATATGTTTTTAAGTCAAAATCTGAGATGTGAGATTTAATTCTGCTGTGGTTATATTGGACATAATTCTAATTTAGAACAAGAGTATCTGAATTAAATGTGTAACTGTTATTAAGTTGTTGAGATTAATGCTACATGTGTGGTTCAATTTACCATAGAAATATAGGAAATTGTCATCTAGGTTGAGTTTATAATTCATAGTATGATTATAGGCTGCTGTATCAACTTGTTAATTGAATTAGGTAAAAAAAGAAGAAGAATTCACACTTTGCATTAGGGAATAATAGGTAGGATAGTTGATGAGATTGAATATCCTAATTGTTTCTCAGTGATTAAATTAAAAGTTTTTCCATTAGTTGTTATTCCATTCAATTTGCAATTATTGTTTCTGCAATTTATAGTTTCTTTTGCTGTATTTACAAAAATCAAGAATTTCAATTCATCAAATAGAACAAGAAATTAATTGACTGGTAATTGATAAATCAGTCCTTGAGGACGATACTTGGTTTTACCATTTTATTACGAGTTTGCGACTGTGTTCACTTGCATAGCAAAAATATCGCAACAGATTCCTTTTGACCACTCTCAAAATCGCCTACATCCTAGAATCCACTCTAGAACCTCTCCCAACACCATCCGACAAGGACACACCCGAGGAGGTGGAGAAAAGAAGGAAGAGGGAGGAGGATAATCTCATTTGTAGGGGTCATATCCTCAACTCCCTATCCGATAGGCTCTATGACCTCTACACCGAGACCAAATCGGCCAAGGAGATATGGGATGCACTTGAGAAAAAGTTTAAGGCGGAAGAGGAAGGTACCAAAAAGTTCTTGATATCTCAATACTTCGATTTCAAATTTTTTGTGATAAACCTATTCTTTCTCAAATTCATGAATTGCAAATAATTGTTAACAAACTAAAAGTTTTAAAGATTGAGCTTCCCGAGGCCTTTCAAGCTGGTGCTATAGTGGCTAAATTACCACCAACTTGGAAGAGCTATAGGAAAAGAATCCTTCACAAAAATGAGGATTATTCTTTGGAGGAGATCCAAAAGAATATTCGAATCAAAGAGGAATCAATATATAGAGATAAACTTGTGGAGGGGTCTAATGGAGAGACTTCCAAAGAAAATGCGGTGTCACAACCAAAGCATCCAAAAAACAAAGGGAAAAAGGGTAACGAGAAACCTTTGGGTCCAAAAACCAACCCAAACAAGTTTAAGGGCAAGAAAGGTCCTTTCTTTGTGTGTGGGAAAAAGGGTCACTATGCTAGAGAGTGTAGGCATAGAAAAGACCAACAAGGACCTAAGGTGAACGCAACTCAAGAGGAAAACATAGTTGCTACCCTTAGTGAGGTGAATGTGGTCCAGAAAAGGTGAAAGGGTGGTGGTATGATACATGTGTCACCGTCCATGTCACCGATGACAAATCATTGTTCAAGACCTTTGAAGAGTCATAGGGCAACCATGAGATACAAATGAGCAATGAGGGCAAATCCAAGGTACTTGGCAAAGGGACTATTGAAGTCTACTTCACCTCCGACAAGAAAGTTACATTAGTGAATGTACTTTATGTTCCTGAAATGAGTAGAAACTTGGTAAGTGGTGATTTGCTTAGCAAGCCCGGCATTAAAACCATTTTTGGTTCTGGTAAACTTATACTTATCAAATCAAATGTATTCTTGGGAAAAGGGTACTCTTGTGAGGGAATGGTTAAATTGTGCACCAACGATGTAACTTTCAATGTTATCAATAAAAATACTAATTCCACCAATATTGTTGAGTATGATTCTTTATTTTTGTGGCATCTTAAACTATCGCATATAGGTTTTTCAACCATGAAAAGAGTAGTAAAATGTGGTATGATTGCATGCAATATTAAAAACTATGGTAAATATGAAACATGATTAAGAAACCATTTCCTAGTGTAGAAATATCATCTAATTTACTAGATTTAATCCATAGTGATCTTTGGGAATTATATGGTGTTTTAACTAGAGGTGGTAAAAGGTATTTTCTTAATTTTATAGATGATTTTAGTAGATATACCTATGTGTTCCTTTTAAAGCATAAAGATGAAACTTTTGATGCTTTTAAATTGTATAAATTAGAAGTTGATAATCAACTAAATAAAAAGATTAAGGTGCTAAGAAGTGATAGAGGATGAGAGTACTTCTCTAATGAATTCAATACATTTTGTGAAGAAAATGGTATAATTCACGAGTGCACTGCACCTTATACACCACAACACAATGGTGTTTCCGAAAGGAAAAATAGGACTTATCTAGAGATGATAAATTCTGTGTTGGTGTTTTCTAAGTTGAACTTCAACTTATGGGGTGAAGCACTTTTAACCGTTTTTCACATTCTTAATCGAATACCGATGAAGAAAAATGAGATATCTCCATATGAGTTATGGAAAGGAAGAAAACCCAACATAGGGTACTTCAAAGTGTGGGGGTGTCTTGCATATTGCAAGAAAAACGAACCTAATAGAAAAAAGTTAGGTTCAAGAGCCATAATGTGTGCTTTTGTTGGTTATGCCAACAATAGTAAAAGTTGATTCTCAAGAGGAGAATTCTAAAAAAGATGTAAAGCAACCCTTTGAACCTAGAAGAAGTCAAAGGCTTAAAAATCATAAAAGTCTACTAGTGGATGGGATAGATTCTCAACAAATTTCGTTCTACATGGTAGAAGGAAATAGAGAGGAAGTTATTAGGAAAATTCCTTTTGTACTTCTTGTTGAGGATGACCCTAAGACTTATAGAGAAGCTATGCAATCAAGAGATAGTGCATTTTTGAAAGAAGCCATCAATGATGAGATGGATTTCATTCTTTCCAATAACACCTGGGAATTGGTAGACCTCCCACCGGAGTCTAAGCCAATTGGGTGTAAGTGGGTATTTAGGAGAAAATACCACACTGACGGCACTATCCAAACCTTTAAAGCTAGATTAGTAGCTAAAGGGTTTAGGCAAAAGGAGGGGTCTATATGGAACAACCCGAAGGGTTTGTCCTACCAAAATATGAACATAAAGTTTGTAGACTTGTAAACTCCTTATATGGATTGAAACAAGCTCCTAAGCAATGGCATGAGAAATTTGATCAAGCAATCATGTCTAATGGGTTTAGACATAACTATGGAGACAAGTGTTTGTATTCCAAAACTTGTAAGGGATATGTGATTATTGTTTTCTTATACGTGGATGACATGCTTATTCTAAGCAATAGCATGAAAGGTATAGAAGAAACGAAGAGGTTTCTATCATCAACCTGCAAGATGAAATATCTTGGAGAAGTTGAAACCATACTTGGTATCAAAGTAAAAAAACATAGTGGGGTTTTGCGTTAGGGCAAGCCCACTATGTTGAGAAAGTATTCAACAAATTTAATCATCTCAAGGTTAAAGATGCCAATACTCCATTCGATCATAGTGTAAAACTAGAGAAGAATGAAGGAAGAGTAGTGGCTCAATTGGAGTACGCTAGTGCTATAGGGAGTCTAATGTACGTTGCCCAATGTACTAGACCAAATATAACATTTGTGATAAGTAAACTTAGTAGGTTTACAAGTAATCCAAGTGTGGATCACTAGAAGGCAATTGGAAGAGTCCTAGGTTATCTCAAGAAAACCAAAGGACTAAGCCTTCACTACTCCAAATTTCCTTCAATTTTAGAAGGATATACGGATGCAAGTTGGATATCCAATCTTGGGGACAACTTGTCCACAACTAGTTGGGTATTTACACTTGGTGGAGGTGCAATTTCTTGGGGTTCCAAGAAACAAACCTGTATTTCTCATTCCAGTATGGAAGCAGAGTTCATAGCTCTAGCTGCTACCGGCAAAGAGGCCGAGTGGTTATGGGATCTGTTGATAGAGATTCCCCTAATCAAAGAGAATGTATCTACTATATCGATACATTGTGATGGCCAAGGGACATTGGCTAGAGCATACAACGGAGTGTATAATGGGAAGTCTAGACATATTAGTCTAAGACATGGATATGTAAGAGAATTGATTCAAAAAGGAGTCACCTCAATATCCTATGTGAGAACAAGTGAAAATCTGGCGGATCCTTTCACTACGCCACTAACAAGGGATTTAGTGGCTGCATCATCTCGAGGGATGGGACTTAAACTCCCTAAAGAGATTAATGATTGATGGTAACCTATCTTAACATTAGTTATTCAACTAGTGTTAAGTTCAGTAGGTAACAACAAGTCAATCAAGTGAATATTAGTTGTACTCAAAACAAGTCCCATCTGAGATATTGAGTACTTGTGTGTTACCAAGTGGAGGGTTAAAACCGAAAGGTATTTTTATAGAATACATTCTTGTAAAGACAAGTATTTTTGGTAACAAAATACTGTAAGAATTCTACCTATATGGACCTAGGGGTGGTGCCGCCTCTCATGAGAATTGGGAGTATTCTCAAGAACGTCCATGAATGGAAAGTGCACATGGCCATTAACGGTGCAAAGCGAGACATAGAGGTCTCAAGTGAACATCGCAAAGGTGTGTGTGCTATCACCGATTTGTTATCATGAAAAGATTGTTCAATGCCTAGTGCAACCAAATTTTCAAAAAAATTTGTGATAATTACACTATAGTAAAGTTCAAGTTGAAAAACACTTTGCTTTATGCACTAAAGCAACGACTCCTATAAGAGACAGTTCTTATTTAATCAAGTGAGGGATATGTTATATTTCAAAATATAATGATTGATTAAATAAGTGTTACAATAGATAACTATTTAATCTAGTGGGGGAATGTTATATTATTTTATAATATAATGTAATATTATATTATATTATAATATAATGTTTTAGATTAAATAAATGTGACAAAGAGTGTCACATATTGTAACATAAAATAAAGAGTTACAATATTTAGATATATGAGATATATCCAAATAATGGAACATATTTGGTGTTACAAATTTGTAACTTCCAAATATTACCCTTTATTGTGTAAATTTGGTGTTACACAATATTGAGATGAATTTCATAAATCCATTTGAGAAATGGCTGTTAGAGATATGATTTTAACCCTCAATAATGTGTTTTGGAGGTTACAAAATCATTTGGGAGGGTTTGGAACCGTTTGGAAAACCAGCACAACTTTAAGTGTTGAAAATGGTCAGTGGCCGCGGCCACTGAATGTTGGTGGCCGTGGCCTGAGGGACAGAGACTAGTGGCCGCGGCCACCAATGTCTCTAGCCGAGGCCACAGGCCAAAAACTGACCATTTTTTCAGTTTTTTCAATCTTTGTTGGACGGCTCAAAAAACCCAAATAACTCCCAAATCTCATTTTTAATTCTATAATAATCCAATTAAACATTGGTAACAGCCATGGGGGTTGATGGAATTTGAAATTCAAAGGGTGTCTCTAAACTCTATAAATAGGAGCCTATAGCTCACTTGTAAGACACAACTTTTTCTATCCATTAGGGCACTTGGCTAAAAACACCTTGAGCTTGATAATTCCAGAAAGCATTTCCCATAATCTATGAGAGATCCCTTAGTGCTTGAGTTAGGGGGAAATAAGCTTTTGGACAAAGGTTTCAAACCTTGTTCAAGTTGGTGATCCCCAACACTCTTCACTTTGGTAGTGTGAGTGAGAGTTGTTATAGCCTTTGGGTATTTCCGAGTGGAAGTGGGAAGATATTACTATGGACGGTGAGGCTACACAACTCGGTGTGGGTGATAGTAGACAAATACACCAAGTCAACTCACTTTCTGCTAGTGAGAATGACCTATATAGTAGATCAGTATGCAGAGTTATATGTAAGGGAGATTGTACGTCTCCATGGGGTTCCTAAATCTATTGTATCGGACAAGAATCCTATATTCACATCCAAGTTTTGCAGTGGTTTGTAGAAGGCTATGGGAACTCAACTGAAGTTCAGTACAACCTTTCATCCTCAGACAGACAGACAGACAGTCTGAGAGGACAATTCAGATATTGGAGGACATGCTTAGAGCATGTGTGTTAGAATTTGAGGGGTCTTGGAGTAAGTACCTCCTGTTGATTGAGTTTTCATACAACAATAATTATCATTCAATGATTGGAGTAGCTCCATATGAGATGTTATATGGAAGAAAGTGTAGATGACCCATTTATTGGGTTGTGATGGAGGAGAGGAAGTATTTGGGACCAGAGATGGTTCAGAAGACTAAGGAAGCTATTGAGAAGATTCATGTTGAATGCTCGCTTCGCAGAGTGGACAGAAAAGCTACGCTGATCCTAAGCATAGGGACGTAGAGTTCCAGGTAGGGGATCACGTGTTTCTGCGAGTTTCTCCATTGTGAGGGTGAGGAGGTTTGGGAAAAAGGGCAAGCTGAGCCCTAGATTAATAGGATCTTTTGAGATCCTGGAGAGGATCAGGCAGGTAGCCTATAGACTGGCTTTGCCACCATCATTATCAGGAGTTCATGACGTATTCCACATCTCTATGCTTCAGAAGTACGTCTCAGATACAACTCATGTATTGGGATACGAGGGTCTAGAGCTACAAACCGATTTATCGTATGAGGAGTGATTGGTTTAGATCCTAGATAGGAAGGATAAAGTTTTGAGAATAAGATGATTCCTCTAGTGAAAGTCTTACGGAGGAATAGCAAGGTCGAGGAAGCGACCTGGGAGTCTGAGTCAGCTATGCAGGATCAGTATCCCGAGTTATTCAGGTGAATTTTGAGGACAAAATTCTCAGTAGGAGGGGATAGTTGTAACGACCCAAAAATGCTAATAGGATTTAGTGCCTTGATTAGCGTGTAGGGAGTGTGTGTGATTAACTGATTAAATGCATGACTATGTAGCATGCATGATATATATGATGATATGAATATATTTATATGCATGTTTATAAGTATTAAATATGCATGTGGGCTCGTTCTTGTTTATAAGTGTAACACCTTGGATAACAAAGCCGTTAAACTGCGTGTTTAAAATAGTGCTTGACTTGCTAAGCAAGTTGTTTGAACCCAAATGTGTAATTAAAGACTGAGTTAAGGTCAAGTATTAAAAGATTTAGTCAACAAAATGGTTATTTTTTGTTAAAATATTAAGTTTATAAACGAGATCCCAAAATTAGTTTACAGACTCATAAAAGACAAATAGAATACAATTTGGCTGTCCTAAGCGGTAAAACATGGTTTAACCATAGTTCTTCCCAAGTTATCCATACCGTGGAGATCGAGTAGGCCGCATATGTTTTCAATGCCGTTGAAGCTCTCCAACTCACGGCTAGTCCTACTATCTCTTTCCTTACCTGCACCACGTAGCACCCGTGAGCCAAGGCTCAGCAAGAAAACTGAAAAAAGCATGCACAACTATGCGACAGTATAAAAACAGTAAATATTAATCATCAAACTCAATTAACGATAGGATATAAATAACCAACCAGCAGTAATATTCAATTCAGTCTGGTATGTAAATCAAGCTCATCAGTCAATAAAAATTATCAAGTATGAACCACACTTCTATTTATAATATAATACCTAGGTCCGGCACCTTTAGGTAGAGTCCCCTGGTCTCTTAGCTCACCCTGACACCCTTAGGTCGGGCTACGTTCTGCACGCTTGCTATCGTGCCCGAGCACCCTTAGGCCGGTCTACAAACATATATATTCACAATACACAATGCATAGCACATAATCAATGGAAATGTATACAAGCATGCCCATCCATATATTTCAGATTCAGGTATATTCATATTCATAACATATTCATATGAGGGGTTTAAACCCCAATCACAACTCGGGTGCAATTTTCTTACCTCAAGTCCTGAGCAGCAAGCGTATGACAGCCCCGAGCACAATCCCTAATCCTGAGCCCTTGCGTTATAACGTAGTCAATATGCATTAGTGGATAACCAACAAGATCCTAAACAATTTTAAAAATTTGGAATCAAATAATAGCCTTCGGGACCTCGAATTATACTAAATCAGGGAGTAAAATCTTTCCCGAGCCTTAACATTTGAGATCCTGAGCAAAAAACCTTAACCTCCCCTATTTTTCCATTTAGGTCCATGACCCGCCACTTGGTCAGAGGGCAAGGCCCTCCCTGCTGGAGGACACGGGTCGCGACATGCTCCCCCATACCGCAGCGCTTGGGAAAATCAGAGGTGTCTTAAGCCTCTTCAACTAGGCGGGCCGTGACATCTGAAGAATAGGGCTGCGGGTCGGGCCTCCGAACCCAAAACACCAAGTTTCCTTCTGTGTTTTCTCCCAATTCAATGCAACGTCCTCCTAATCCAGGACTGTTACACTGTGTACTTTAAATTGTGTCAGACTTGCTAATCAAGTCATTTGGCTTAAAACGTGTAACTATGATTATGTCAAGGGTCAGGGTTAAAATTTTTGGTCAAAGGAACCGTTGAATTTTATTTAAATAGTTTCATACATTTGTGGGATCCCAAAATATTACAACCAACTCTTAAAGAAAAGTAGGTATATCAAAAATTATATCCAGTCGACGTAAGCAGCAAAAAAAGGGAGACAACCCTAGTTCCTCAGATATATCCTCAACTTTAGTGGTCGAGCAGTCGTATATGTAAACGCCACCATCGAAGCTCTCCAACTCAAGGTTGGTCAAGCTTTTCGTTCCCCTTACCTGCACCACAAAGCACACGCAAGCCAAGGCTCAACAAGAAAACTCTACATGTGCATAAACAAAAAATTTAGATTTCCAGATACTTATCCGACATGTTCAGCAATAATAACTTGCACATACAGTCATTTAGCTACAAAAAAATGGTCATTGGACCAATCTGAGGCCGTTGCCCTGAACAGTTGACCATAGAGCCAACCCTGGGGCCTATGCTCTAGCTATGTGACCATAGAGTCACCTGGGGCCCTGTCCCTTAGCTCTGAGTAACTAGCCATTGAGCTAGCCCAACACCTTTGGTTATCCAATGACCATAGAGTTGTCCAACATAATAGGACGTTGCTAATTTAAGCCTAAGCCTTTCGACCAGTGCACAACGTGCTTTTATTGTCCTTGACTAATAATCAAGCCCTGATCCAGGTCTTCAAACTTCAAAATAGAAATAGATATGAATAGGCATATCCCAACAAAACGAGTACGCATGCATGTTAATCACATAACACCATCGAGTAACCGTACTCATAATACTATTTATACCTATTTAATGAGGCCTCAGGCCCTAACGACAGAGTCCATGCAATAAACATGAAACACTTAAGCAGGTATATAATATTCATGTAAGATCAATAAACATGTGAAACACATAAGCAGGTGTAGAATATTCTTATTGGGTGCAGTTTTCTTACCTCAGGTCCGAGTATAGTGTAAAATAACGACGACCCTTGAGCACAATCCTAGTTCCGAGCCCCTAGCGATAACCTAGTCACAACCATAATATAGGATTTCATTAATTACCAACAAATAAAAGCTTCCATACCAAGTCCTAGCCTCTGGGGCCTTGAATTCCACTAAATCGGGTAGTGGAATTGTTCCCGAGCCCTAAGGAAAAGGTTCCTGTCATTAAAATCTCCCCAAGGCCAAAACTTTCCAGGAGGGCCGTGACCTGCAATTGAGGGTCGCGGCTTGCCCCTCTAATCTGAGGGCACCTCCCTCTGCCAAAGGGATGCGGGCCGCGACCTGCTCAAGAGGGTCACGGTGGGCCTCCTAGACCAAGGCATCCCGGGGCCTTGGGCTTAGCTGAGTCGCGGCCCCTTAAGAACAAAGCCGGGACTTGGCCTTGTGAACCCAGATTTTCCTCATTTTACAACAGCCAAATACAACCCAAACTAAACCAATTTCACCCCAAAACCATAATTCACTCACCACAATAGTTCTAACATCTTCCCAGCTGCAAAACCCAACAAAAATCTAGTTATAAAACTTATCGAAATACTAAATCAACTCTTGAGCTATAAAGCTCAAGAACTTTTCAAGAATAGCCAAACTAAGCCTAACAATCAATGGAAATCAAAGTCCAAGGCTTACCTTGACTGTGGTTTAAGTCTCCCAACTGTAGCTAATCCACTCCCAAGCTTAAGCCTTCAATCTCTCAAGCTTTAGCCAAAAAAATTCCCTTAATTTGAGAAAGAGGGAGAGAGAAAGGAGAGAGTCAGTTTCTAAGAGGTGTGAGGTGTTTTGTTTTTGTTTCCCTTAAGGCTTAAGTGCCTTAAGCCAATCCCAAGGCTCGGGGTACAAAAAGCGTCCCTGAGGGAAAAATGGTCAAATATCCTGGTATTCCCTCCTAAACTCACTAACTCCAACTATATCCCCAATCATTCATTCCCATTACCCGATAACCCAATTAAATGCCAAATACCCAAAATACCCCTTGACTCGCCTCGAGTCGGGCATTGGGTCTCGTTGTGACTTTCCCACTAACTTGCTCCCTAGGATCGTCTCGTACCGAGTAACTCAAATAAACCCACATTATAATGTGGTCTCACACATATATAACATATATACACATATATATACAATTATGCCCATAATGAATCAAATTACGAAAGTTGCCCTTCTAATAAGAAACAGGCCTACATGCATATTTAATACCCTTAAACATGGACCACTAGTTATATTATCACATAACTTACATAATTACAATAAAATATATCATAAACATATAATTCCATATATTGAAATCTTGGCCCCCTAATCAAGGCCCTAAGCCTTATTAGGTAATTTTGGGATGTTATATTCAAAGCCACAAAATTCAACCCAATCATGTTCTAAATCCATAACTGAGTCTACAACCCCAAATAACACCTCACCAATAGCACATACAACCCAAAACACGAAGCTAAATGATCAACCCAAACCAAAATCCAACCATTAACCGAACAACCAAACCTAACTAAGTTACAACAGAAACTCACCAAAATCAAAGCTAGAATTCTTATCTCAACTGCGAATCTAACTCCCCTTGACTTGCTCTACCTATTCCCAGCTTCAATTCCTAGCCCTCAAGCTTTAATTTCCTAGTTGCTGCAACAATTTTGCAAGGGTTCACAAAGGTCTTCAAATGCACCAAAACATAGAGAGAGAAAGAGGGTAAACCGTATAGAGGGGAGAGAGAGAGCTGAGAAAGGTTCCTTCCTTGTTTTCTTCCTTAGCTTCTTGTCTTTTCTCAAACACCCAGTTGCTTAAGTCCATTTCTAACCTCAAAAGACCAATATACCCCTTAGGTTTCCTCTTATCCTTTAATGGCCCGAAGGGAAAATCGTCATTTGCCACACTTCCCGTTAATTCCTTGAGTCATCCTAAAAATTCCCAATTAATCCCGACTTTCCCAACTAATTACCAAACCCTACTCGTTACTCAATAAATCCCAAATATACCTTAAACTTCCCAAAATACCCCTAGGCTTGCCCCGAGCCGAGTATTGGACCCCGTTGTGACTATTCTGCTAGTCCGCTCGTTAGGATCGTCTCGAGCCGTATACTGGAAATATATCCACATAATAATGTGGTCCCAATCATTTACGCACATATAATCACATTTATGCCTGCAATGGGCCAATATAAAAAAAATGCCCTTAGTAACAAGAATGGCCCCACATGCATATTTAATATACATAAACATGCATTTAAATCCATATTATCATACAAATCATGTATGCCACTATAACGTCCCAAAATTACCTAATATGGATTAAGGCCTTGAATAGGGGGCCAGGATGGAAACATATGGAGTTATATGTATATTTGATAGTGATTATGTGAGTTATATGATAATATAACTAGTGGTGGATGTTTAGGGATCTTAAATATACTTATGGGCCCGTTTCTTATTAGAAGGGAACCTTTCGTAATTTGGAACATTATGGGCATAATTGTATATATATGTGCATATATGTGTGAGACCACATTATTATGTGGGTTTATTTGAGTTACTTGGCAAGAGACGATCCTAGGGAGCACGTTAGCAGGAAACTCAGAACAGGACCCAATACCCGAATCGAGACGAGTCAAGGGGTATTTTGGGTTATCAGGGAGTTAGTGAGTTTAGCAGGGAATTTGGCCATTTTTCCCTCAAGAACGTTTTTGGTACCCTGAGCCTCAGGATTACCTTAAGTCACTTAAGCCTTAAGGGAAACAAAAACAAAATACCTCACACCTCTTAGAAACGGACTCTCTCCTTTCTCTCTCCCTCTTTCTGATTTTTCTCTCAATTCTATTAGGGAAATTCATTGAGAATTAAGGGAAATTTGTTGGCTGAAGCTTGAGAGACTGAAGGCTTAATATTGGGAGTGGATTAGATATAGTTGGGGAGACTTAAACCACAGTTGAGGTAAGCTTTTGTAACGCCCTGGATAGCCAAGACCATTACACTGTGTGTTTATAAAGTGCTACACTTGCTAATCAAGTCATTTAATTTAAAACGTGTTATTGAAACTATAAAGGAACTAGGGTTAAAATGTTTTGGTCTCAAAAGCCAAATTTTCATAAAGAAATATTTCCTGTATACACGGGATCCCAAAAATATCAAGTTTTAAGAACGTTTACAAAGTCATAAGTTTTAGATACAATAACAAACCATATTAAGGCTAAACAAACAGTTAGGCAATCTCTGTCCAGATCCACTCCCCGACCATGGCGATCGAACAGCTGGCTATGTACATTCAACCCCGCAGCTCTCCATCTCAGGATTGGTCCAACTTTCCCTTGCCTTTACCTGCACCACGTAGCACCCGTGAGCCAAGGCCCAGCAAGAAAACACAACAACAGAGCATAAGCAATCAACAGACAAATCAATATCTCATACTGCATCACGTAATCTCAACCATATAATTATTCAGTATAATCAAGTATTCCACATACTAAACATATCAATTCATATCATATACAGTTCACAAATGTTAACTAGGGATAGTGCCCTCAGGCCGCTCCCTCCGTTACCCCACAGACTTCGGCCCGCTTAAACCGAGCTCAGTGAATATTAAGCTGTCCTCGGCTACCAGTGGCCAAGCCACGCCCTGTGTGCAAATATTGTGTACGGCACCCTTAGGCCGCTATCAAATGTCCCATGGCATAATACCATCATTGACACGATACAAATATCGGGAGCACTTAGTCCCATCACAAACACATAACCGGGTGCATTTTTCTTACCTTTCGATTCGCTAGCTTTGATCACTTGACTCCTTGAGCACGATCCCTCTCGAGCCCTAGCGCTCACCTAAACACAACCATAGGCCAAAGTCATCATCGATCCTCAAGTCCAAAACCTAGTCTCGGGGCCAATCTCGAGCCCCCGGGAAGTCCTAGTTCCACCAAACAAGGTGGTGGAATCAAACCCGAAACCCTTGGTCAAAAACCCTTGCAAACAACCCTAAAATCGCTTTCTGAAAGCAGGGCAGCGCTACAACACTCTTAGGAGGGCGCTATAGCGCTACAAACAGAAGCAAAATCCCCTCAGCATGCATGGCCTAGTGCTACAGTGCCCAAAGACTAGCACTATAGCGCTAGTCACAGACAGACAATCACCAAATTTCCCTTCCTGCGATTTCCTTTAATGGGGTTTCGATTTCCAAACTCAACCAAAAATTATCCAAACCTTTACCAAACTCAAAAACAACCTTATGAACACACTCCACTCATCCCAAGCACCCCAAATACTCAAAGCTCAACCACATGCATCTCTAATCCCAAAATTCACCATAGCTGACCCTAAGTTCACAAACTCAACAAAACCAGTCAAAACATCATAGTTAGAAGCTTAGAATTCATACCTTTAATGGGGTTTCGATTTCAAGACAACCTCCACACCTCCTTAGCTTGCTCTCCCTCAACCTTTGACCTGAATTCCCTAAAGTTCCCATCAAACTCAGCCTATGCACCATAGTTTCAAAACCAAAACCAGATTCTGAAGAAACTATAGAACCTTACCTCAAGTGTTAGGGTGTTCCTGCTAAACCTCTGCCAATTCTCCAAGCCTAGCCTAGGATTCTTTATGCTCAGCCTAACCCAGCTCTCCTTTGAGCTTTGCTCCAAGAAAACCCCAGAAGAGTGGTGAGAGAACCACAAACCGACCCAAGAGAATACAACTCTGTTTTCCCTTCCTTTTCTTTTCTCTTTCTTTTCCTTCTTTTCTCTCTTTCAGACTTCTATACTTTTCTACAACTTCCACTAACATAAAGCCTCAGCAATTCCCATCTTTAAAAAGACAAATGACCTTAATGCCCTCCCCTTTATTTCCAACCCTTTAATCCACTTAAGGGCATTTTAGTCATTTTACCCAATTCCCGCTAATTCCTCGAGTGTCGCTAATATTTACTGCTTAATTCCCAATACCTAATTATTCACCAATAATACTCCTTGATGTCAAAATAGACTCTAGCATACTCACTAAATTCCATTTATACCCCTAGGCTCACCTCGAGCAAGGTATAAATCCCCGCCATGACTTTTTCGCTACTTTGCTCACTAGGATCGTCTCGAGTCACAGATCACAGATATATCCACATAATAATGTGGTCTCAACAATTATCACATATATCAATACAATTATGCCCATAATGGCCAAAATTACGATTATGCCCTTCTAACCTAATCAGGGCCTACATGCATACTAATACACATAGTCATGCATCTCAAATATTCAAATAGTCATATATCATGATTTAAATCATAATCATGCATTTTACTCATCAAAGTCACACATAATTCCCATTATGCCCTCCAGGAACACTGATCAAGGCCCTTATGCCTTATTAGCGAATTTGGGTCGTTACAACTATCCCCTCCTAATGAGAATTTCGTTGTCGAAATTTACCTGAACAACTCGGGATACTGATCCCGCATCGCTGTATCAAGCTCCCAAGTCGCCTCCTCGACCTTACTATTCCACCACAGCACTTTAACAAGAGGAATCATCTTATTCCGCAATACTCTATCTTTCCGATCCAAGATCTGAACTAGTTGCTCCTCATAAGCCAAATCTGTCTATAATTCCAAATCTTCATACCTCAACACATGAGTCCCATCTGAGACGTACTTCCGAAGCATGGAAACATGGAATACGTCATGAACTCTAGACAACGATGGCGGCAAAGCTAACCTGTAAGCCACCTGACCAATCTTTTCCAGGATTTCAAATGGTCCAATGAATCTATGGCTTAGCTTACCCTTCTTTCCAAACCTCCTCACCCCTCGCAACGGTGAAACTCGGAGAAAGACGTGGTCCCCAACCTGGAACTCCACGTCCCTACGCTTAGGATCAGCGTAGCTTTTCTGTCTACTCTGAGATGCGAACATCCTAGCCCAGATCTTCTCTATAGCTTCACTTGTCCTCTGAACCATGTCTAGCCCCAAATATCTCCTCTCACCTATCTCGTCCCAATGAATGGGTGACCTACACTTCCCCCCATACAACATCTCATAGGGAGCCACTCCAATCGTTGACTGATAACTATTGTTATACGAAAATTCAATCAACAGAAGATACTTACTCCATGAACCCTCAAAATCAATAACACATGCTCTGAGCATATCCTTTAATACATGAATCGTCCTCTCAGACTGTCCATCAGTCTGAGGATGAAAGGCTGTACTGAACTTCAACTGAGTCCCCAAAGCTTTCTACAAACCACTCAAAAACTTGGAAGTGAAAATAGGATCCCGATCCGACACTATAGACTTAGGAACCCCATGGAGACGTACGATCTCCCTTACATACAACTCAGCATACTGATCCACAGTATATGTCGACCTCACTGGAAGAAAATGGGCTGACTTGGTGTATCTATCCATTATCACCCATACCGAGTCATGAAGTCCTACTGTCCTGGGTAAACCTCCCACAAAATCCATAGTAATGTTCTCCCATTTCCATTCAGGAATACCCAAAGGCTGAAGCAACCCTGCTGGTTGCTGATGCTCTGCTTTCACGTGCTGACAGGTTAAGCATCTGGAAACGTACTCAACCACATCCTTTTTCATCCCAAGCCACCAATATAAAGTCCACAAATCTTGATACATCTTCGTGGTACCCGGATGAAGTGAGTACGACGTCCTATGAGACTCATCCAGTATCTCTCGTCTGATTCTCTCATTAGCTGGAACACAAATCCGCTCCTGATACCGAAGTAATCCAACCTTAGAAATAGAATAGTCCTTAGCTACTCCCGCTAAGACATCCTCTCTAACCCTCTGTAACTGAGCGTCTACCAACTGCCCTTCTCTTATCCGCTCTAGCAGGGTCGACTGCAAAGTAATATTAGCCAACCGTCCTACCACTAATTATATCCCTGCTCGAACTTTCTCATCAGCTAGCTCCCTTGAGATCTGGATAGAACTACACAACTGACCTGGACCTCTCTGGCTCAATGCATCCACCACCACATTGGCTTTCCCCGGATGGTAAAGGTTATCACAATCATAATCCTTTACCAACTCCAGCCAATGCCTTTGTCTCTTGTTCAGGTCCTTCTGTGTAAAGAAATACTTCAGGCTCTAATGGTCAGTGTATACCTCGCACTTCTCCCCATACAGATAGTGTCGCCAAATCTTCAGTGCAAAAACCACTGCTGCCAGCTCCGAATCATGGGTAGGATATCTCTGCTCATACTCCTTCAGCTGTCGTGATGCATAAGCTATAACTTTCTCATTCTGCATCAACACACAACCTACGCTCTACCTCGATGCATCACAGTAAACCACGAACTTCCCTTCCCCTGAAGGAAGGCTCAACACTGGTGCTGTAATATGTCGTCGCTTCAGCTCTTGGAAACTGTCTTCACACTTGTCTGACCAGATAAACTTCAGATTCTGTCTTGTCAGTTCTGTCATTGGTGCTGCTATCTTCGAGAAGCCCTCTACAAACCGTCTATAGTAACCTGCCAACCCAAGAAAACTCCGCACCTCCGAGGCATTCCTTGGCCTCGGCCAATCCCTAACCGCCTTTATCTTAGATGGATCCACCTTGATCCCATCTGCACCTACGATATGTCCAAGGAATGTCACTTTGGGTAGCCAGAATTCACACTTCTTAAACTTGGCGTACAACTAATGCTCCCTCAACCTCTGAAGAACCTGTCGAAGATGAAGCTCATGCTCTGCCTCTGAACTGGAATGCCCCAAGATGTCGTCGATAAAACTATAACCAACTGATCCAGGAAATCCTTGAACACCCTGTTCATTTGGTCCATAAAGGCTGCTGGGGCATTGGTCAAACCAAAACACATGGTCCATACCGCGTTCGGAAGGTCGTCTTAGGTATGTCCTCATCCTTGATCCTCAACTGGTGATAACCAGATCGAAGATCAATCATTGAGAACACCGTCTTACCCTGTAGTTGATCGAACAAGTCATCAATCCTCGGCAGGGGATACTTATTCTTGATGGTCAACTTGTTCAATTCTCGATAGTCGATGCACATTCTCAAAGTCCCGTCCTTCTCCTTTACAAACAAAACTGGAGCACCCCATGGCGAGTAACTAGGCCTGATGAACCCCAAATCTAGAAGCTCTTGTAACTGTATCTTTAATTCTTTCAGTTCTGCTGGTGCCATCCTATATGGTGCCCTCGACACTGGCTCTGTCCCTGGCGCCAACTCAATAACAAACTGAATCTCTCTTCGCAGCGGCAACCCAAGCAAATCCTCAGGAAACACATCCAAGAACTCGCAAACCAATATGGTCTCCTCCGGTCCTACTGGTGAAACTTTGGTGGTATCCACCACACTAGCCAGAAAGCCTATACATCCACCCTGTAACAAGTCTCTGGTTCTGAACGCAGATATCCTGGGTACGCGGGGTCCATGCACCGCTCCCACAAAGACAAAGGGATCCTCGCCCTCTGGCTCAAAAGTCACCATCTTCTTCCTGCAGTCAATAGTAGCTC
Organism: Humulus lupulus; assembly: GCF_963169125.1. Lineage (NCBI taxonomy): Eukaryota > Viridiplantae > Streptophyta > Magnoliopsida > Rosales > Cannabaceae > Humulus > Humulus lupulus. The sequence continues at coordinate 149,655,318 of NC_084800.1, read as the reverse complement.
CGTATCTAGCCAGCCAATCCATACCCAGAATCATATCAAAGTCCTCCATACTTAACTCAATGAAGTCTACTGACAACTCCCTACCATCAACTATCACTGGCAGTGCTCTAATCCACCTCCTAGATACTACCAGTTCTCCTGTAGGCATAATAGTCCTAAACCCTAAAGTACTATACTCACTAGGTCTACACAGTCTATCAATCACCTTATCAGATACAAACGAATGCGTAGCACCAGAATCAATAAACATAGTAAAAGAAATGCCAGCACTAGAAAGCTGACCTCTCACTACCGAGGGACTAGCCTCGGCTCTGCCTGCGTCAGGGTGAACACTCGAGCTGGAGTCAAGTTGTCCACCTTCCTCGTCTCTCCCTTCTTCACTGTCGAGCAATCCTTCCTGAGGTGTCCCACTACCCCACACACAAAGCAGGCCTTAGCCCGACACTCACCTGGATGGCGTCTCTTGCACCTCGTGCACTCCGGATAAGTCCTCCATGAATCACCGCCTCCCTGACGGCCACTCTGAGTACCTCGACCTCTCCTATCAGGACCAGGAGCGATTGGAGCATCAAGAGTCTTTCTCTTCAAATCACTGGGCCCTCCGCCCCTACCAGAACCAGAGTATCGAGGCACCACCCTGCGACCCTCCCTTCTCACAGCGCTCTCTCTCCATATCTTATTCTCCTCTTCCTCAGCGGTAAGAGCCTTCTCCATAGCCTGGGCATAGGTTGTCCCTCCAGGAACTGTGGTAATTCTCACATCTCGGGCTATCATAGCATCAGCCCCCTAATAAATCTATCCTACCTAGCTGTATCGGTAGGCACAAGATCTGGTGCGAACTTCACAAGTCTGTAAAACTTCAGGGCATATTCTGTAACTGTCATACTGCCCTGAACCAACCCCACGAACTCATTTATCTTTGCTGCCCCGATGGCAACATGATAATACTTCTGACTAAACAAGTCCTTAAACCCTTCCCAAGTCAATGCGGAAACATATTTGGTCTGTGATGCCACCTCCCACCAGATTCGGACATCCTCCCTCAGCTTATAAGTGGCACATGCCACTCTGTCATGTCCTTCCACCCTCATAAAATCAAGAATGGTGGTAATCATGGTCATCCACTACTCATCCTTCTGTGGATCTGGTCCACCCTCAAAGATCAGAGGCTGTTGCTCCTGAACCGCTCATACAACAGTTCCTATTTGTTCCCAACATCAACTGGTTGTACTACATGTACCACTGCCGGTGGCACAATTAGGGCAACACTCCCAGATGGAGCCTGCCGCAGAATTCGAATTTGTTCATCTTGGCTCTGAAGCCGAGCCTGCATGTCGGCCATTAACTGCAGCCAGTTCTCAGGGACTGGCGGAGGGGTCTGGCCCTGATCATCATCTCTAGCCCTAGACCTGCCGGCTAGTCGCGTGGATTTTCTTGAACACATAACTATTCAAGTCAATCTGAAGTCAACAACTCGAAATTTAGGCTATGATGACAAGGTAATAATCCTTTCAAGATCCATCACTGGAACTCCAATCATTCACAAACAATCAAAATATAACAATTCATCCAGATATTCATTCACATGCACAGTAGTGCTAATAAGCACGCCTCAATAACATCATGCAATAGTCAAGGGCCAAGCCCTATCAGTATCTCATGCTCCCTATTCATCAAACAGATATCAACAATCATATCTCACTCAAATCATTTAAACACATAATCATGTATACACAATTACCAAACCCCGAGTTGAGCTTGTCTCTCGCGGCGAATGTACATATCCAGCTAGTCTTCAGGACCCATAAACCTAGGAAGCTCTGATACCAAGTTGTAACGCCCTGGATAGCCAAGACCGTTACACTGTGTGTTTATAAAGTGCTAGACGTTCTAATCAAGTAATTTAATTTAAAATGTGTTATTGAAACTATAAAGGAACTAGGGTTAAAATGTTTTGGTCTCAAAATCCACATTTTCATAAAGAAATATTTCCTGTATACACGGGATCCCAAAAATATCAAGTTTGAAGACCGTTTACAAAAGTCATAAGGTTTAGATACAATAATAAGCCATATTAAGGGAAAACAGACAGTTAGGAAATCCCTGTCCTGATCCACTCCTTGACCATGGCGATCGAACAGCTGGCTATGCACATTCAAACCTGCAGCTCTCCATCTCAGGATTGGTCCAACTTTCCCTTGCCTTTACCTGCACCACGTAGCACCCGTGAGCCAAGGCCCAGCAAGAAAACACAACAACAGAGCATAAGCAATCAACAGACAAATCAATATCTCATACTGCATCACGTAATCTCAACCATATAATTATTCAGTATAATCAAGTATTCCACATACTAAACATATCAATTCATATCATATACAGTTCACAAATGATAACTAGGGCTAGCGCCCTCAGGCCGCTCCCTCCGTTACCCCACTGACTCTGGCCCGCTTAAACTGAGCTCAGTGAATATTAAGCTGTCCTCGGCTACCAGTGGCCAAGCCGCACCCTGTGTGAAAATATTGTGTACGACACCCTTAGGCCGCTATCACATGTCCCATGGCATAATACCATCATTGACACGATAAAAATATCGGGAGCACTTAGTCCCATCACAAACAGATAACCGGGTGCAGTTTTCTTACCTTTCGATTCGCTAGTCTTGATCACTTGACTCCTTGAGCACGATCCCTCTCGAGCCCTAGCGCTCACCTAAACACAACCATAGGCCAAAGTCATCATCGATCCTCAAGTCCAAAACCTAGTCTCGGGGCCAATCCCGAGCCCCAAGGAAGTCCTAGTTCCACAAAACAGGGTAGTGGAATCAACCCTAAAATCTCTTTCTCAAAACAGGGAAACGCTACAGCGCTCTTAGGAGGGCGCTACAGCGCTACAAACAGAAGCAAAATCCCCTCAGCATGCATGGCCTAGCACTATAGCGTCGAAAGGCTAGCGCTGTAGCGCTAGTCATAGACAGACAAACACCAAATTTCCCTTCCTGCGATTTCCTCGAACCAAACTCAACCAAAACTTCTCCAAACCTTTACCAAACTCAAAAACAACCTTATGAACACACTCCACTCATCCCAAGCACCCCAAATACTCAAAGCTCAACCACATGCATCTCTAATCCCAAAATTCACCATAGCTGACCCTAAGTTCAGAAACTCAGCAAAACTAGTCTAAACATCATAGTTAGAAGCTTAGAATTCATACCTTTAATGGGGTTTCGATTTCAAGACAACCTCCACACCTCCTTTACTTGCTCTCCCTCAACCTTTGACCTGAATTCCCTAAAGTTCCCATCAAACTCAGCCTATGCACCATAGTTCAAAAACCAAAACCAGAAACTGAAGAAACTATAGAACCTTACCTCAAGTGTTAGGGTGTTCCTGCTAAACCTCTGCCAATTCTCCAAGCCTAGCCTAGGATTCTTGATGCTCAGCCTAACCCAGCTCTCCTCTGAGCTTTGCTCCAAGAAAACCCCAGAAGAGTGGTGAGAGAACCACAAACCGACCCAAGAGAATACAACTCTGTTTTCCCTTCTTTTTCTCTTCTCTTTCGTTTCCTTCTTTTCTCTCTTTCAGACTTCTATAATTTTCTACAACTTCCACTAACATAAAGCCTCAGCAATTCCCATCTTTAAAAAGTCAAATGACCTTATTTCCCTCCCCTTTATTTCTAACCCTTTAATCCACTTAAGGGCATTTTAGTCATTTTATCCAATTCCCGCTAATTCCTCGAGTGTCGCTAATATTTACCGCTTAATTCCCAATACCTAATTATTCACCAATAATACTCCTTGATGTCAAAATAGACTCTAGTATACTCGCTAAATTTCCATTTATACCCCTAGGCTCACCCCGAGCCCGGTATAAATCCCCGCCATGACGTTTTCGCTACTTTGCTCACTAGGATCGTCTCGAGTCACAGATCACAGATATATCCACATACTAATGTGGATATATATCAATACAGTTATGCCCATGATGCCCAAAATTACGATTATGCCCTTCTAACCTAATCAGGACATACATGCATACTAATACACATAGTCATGCATCTCAAATATGCAAATAGTCATATAACATGCTTTAAATTATAATCATGCATTTTACTCATCAAAGTCACACATAATTCCCATTATGCCCTCCAGGCACACTAATTAAGGCCCTTAAGCCTTATTAGTGAATTTGGGTCGTTACATCTTTGGACTTTGATTTCCATTGATTGTTAGGCTTAGTTTAGTTGTTCTTGAAGAGTTCTTGAGATTTATAGCTAAAGAGTTTATTTGGTATTTTGATGCGTTTTATAACTAGATTTTTTTTTTGGTTTTGTAGCTGGGAAGATGTTAGAACTGTTGTCGTGATTTAATTATGGTTTTTGGGTTAAATTAGGTTAGTTTGGGTTGAATTTAGCTGTTGGAAAATGAGCAAAATCTATGTTCGTAGGGCCAAGTCGCGACTCTGTTCTTGAGGGGCCACGTCTCAGCTGAACCTAGGGCCTTGGGTGGCCTCTATGAGGGAGGCGCGCCGTGACCCTCTAGGGCAGGTCACGCCCTACATCCCTTTGCCAGAGGAAGGGGCCTCAGATTCGAAGGTTGTGCCGCGACCCTCAAGGGCAAGTCGCAGCCAGCCTGGGCAGCTTTGGCCTTGGGGAGTTTTTAATGATGGGAACCTTTTCCTTAGGGCGCAAGATCAATTCCACTACTAAATTTAGTGGAATTCAAGGCCCCAGAGGCTAGGGCTCAAGCTGGAAGCCTTTATTTGCTTGTTATTGATGGAAACCTATATTATGGTTGTGAATAGGTTATCGCTAGAGTCTTGGAACTAGGATCGTGCTCAAGGGTCATCCTTATTTTACGCTATACTCGGACCTGAGGTAAGAAAACTGCTCCAAATACGTGTTATATGTGATCAGGGCTTGGGCCCCTGAGAACGTTTATGTTTAAGCTATTGTTTCACATGTTGATGATCCTACTTGAATATTCTATACCTGCTTAAGTGTTTCATGTTTGTTGCATGGATTCTATGGTCAGGGCCTGAGGCTCCGTTAAATAGGTATGATTAGTATTATGTGTATAGTTAGTTGATGGTGTTATGTGATTAACATGCATGCGTACTCATTTTGTTGGGATATGCCTATTCATATCTGTTTCTATTTTGAAGTTTGAATACCTGGATGAGGGCTTGATTATTAGTCAAGGACAGAAAAAGATGGCTCAGTGCTAGTCGAAATGCTTAGGCCTAAATCAGCAACGTACTATTATGTTGGTCGACCCTATGGTTGTTGGAACACCAAAGGTTTTGGGCTAGCTCTATGGCAAGTTACTCAAAGCTAAGGGCAAGGGCCCCAAGTGACTCTATGGTCACATAGCTAGGGAATAGGCCCCGGGGTTGGCTCTATGGTCAACTATTCATGGCAGCATCTCCAAATTGGTCCAATGACCATTTTTTTGTTGTTGAATGACTGTATGTGTAGGTTATTATTGCTTTGTGGTGAATGTAAGGGGAACAGAAAGCTTGACCAGCCATGATTTGGAGAGCTTCGGTAGTGGCATTTACATATGCGACTGCTCGACCACCACGGTCGAGGATATCTCAGAGGAACTAGGGTTGTAGCCTTGTTTTTGCTTCTTAGGCCGACTGGATGTAATTTTTGATATACCTACACTTCTTTAAGAATTTGATTGTAATATTTTGGGATCCGACAAATGTATAAAAACCATTTAAATAAAAGTCAACAGCTCCTTTGAGCAAAAATTTTAACCCTAACCCTTGACATTAACAATAGTTACACGTTTTAAGCCAAATAATTTTATTAGCAAGTCTGACACAATTTAAAGTACACAGTGTAATAGTCCTGGATTAGGAGGGTGTAACCTTTGGCATGTACACTCACCACTAAAGACAAGTTCGACTCAGGGTTCAGTAATTATTATGTGATTATGTGTTTAAATGTTTAAACATGACATGAATGCCTTATCTGCATTTCTGTTTAGGAAGGATGAAATGATCTGATGTGGTTTGTCCCTTCACTACTGCATGAATGATAAAGAACGTGCTTATTGGCATCGTTACTGCTTATGAATGCAACGGAACCACTTATTAGTGTTATTATCTGTTTATAGGACAAGAAATGCTTATTAGCACTGTTAATACTGGCAGGGATTAATGGAACATGCTTATTAGCAATGTTATACTTGTGTAAATGCTTGGATATGTATATGTACATTATTATTTGCTGATGGATATTAGGAAGTGCTTATTAGCACCATGAATGAATATGTTGAGTGATGACATGCTTATTAGCATTGCACTTGTTGTTTATCTGTTTGATCTTGGACCGACAGGTGACAAGAGGTATAGTTATTACTTACCTAACGACCGATTTGATCACTGAGGGTGGATTGAGTAACAGTATGAATCCTCGAAGGTCAGAGAGGTTGGCTGGCCAAGAGTTACGGGCCAGTGAAGGTGTATACGTCAGGAGTCCATTGATGAGAAGGGGCTGGGGAAAGCTTGAACCCAATTCCTACAGTGATGAATATAAGCGCAATTGAAATTCCTGGGGAGTTATACATTTGTGTATTGATAAGACCATTCACTATTTCTTGAAGCTCGATCTCTCCCCCGGATGAACCATATAGCCAAGAGAAACCATGAACCAGAATAGAAGAGCTTGCCCCACCAATGAGTAAATATTTCGTAGTAGCCTCATTAGACCGTACATCTTTCTTGGTATATCCAGATAATAGGTAAGAGCTTACCAAGGCAGGGCCCCACTCGCTAGCTCTAGAAAACTAGAAACAGGTGCTTGCTAGCATACGAGCTAGGTTAGGGAGGCAGGAATAAGAGATACACCTCTTGAGACAGCAACAAACTAAAGGAGGGAACCCACAGTCCGCAGTACCAGTAGTGATACAGTCGGAGGTACCGGTAATATTGCATCCTCAGGCAGGTTGAGATAGGTGGGGAACCCCTGTATAGGAGGTTTAGAAAGCAATATCCTCTAGTCTTTGAGGGCAACTCAGATCCACTGAAGGCTAAGAAGTGGATGACCATGATAACCACCATCCTAGATTTTATGAGGTTAGATGGTAAAATGAGAGTGGCTTGCGCCACTTATATATTTCGGGAGGATGCCTGAATATGGTGGGAGCTGGTATCCCAGACCAGAGCAGTAACCACCATGGAATGGGAAGAGTTCAGAACCTTGTTCAATGAGAAATACTACAACAACATAGTTAAAGGAATTTAGCAAGTTGCTTTAGTGTAAGATGATAGTGACTGATTATGTCATGAAGTTCGACAGATTGGCAAAGTTTCGGGGATCTGGTGCCCACTGATGGGACCAGAAGAGAGAGGTTCCTTCAAGGGCTACAACCTATGATAGCCCAGGACGTTCATATTACCTCTGTGCCACGATTGACTACTTATGCACAGGCTGAGGAGAAGGCGCTTATAGCAGAGAGTGCAGAGAATGAGATCTGGTGTGACAATGCGGCCAGAAGGGATTCTAGGAGGCCGGGACCTCCATTTACAGGTTTTGGTAGGGGCAGAGGCCCTAGTGATCAGAATGGGAAAACTCTGGATACAGTTTCATCTTTAGGGCCAGATAGGAGGCCACGGGGCATACAGGTGGGCCGCCAGAGTGGCGGTGAGAACTGCAGCGCATTCCTAGACTATGCTCGGTGCAGGAGGTGCCACATTGCTGTCGTGGGAAAGCCTACTTTTTTTGTAGTAGTATGGTAATTTGAAGAAAGACTGCCCGAGAGAGGAGTTGAAGATAATGGATAGCCTGATGCCAGCTCGGCTGTTCACCTTGACCCAGGCAGAGGCCCAGGCTAGTCCCTCAGTAGTTACAGGTCAACATTTTAGTGCTGGAACCTTCTATACCATTTTGATTGATTCGGGTGCTACACACTCTTTTGTTGCTAGTAGGATTATAGGTGGATTGTGTAGACCATGTGACTTCTATCTTCTGGGGTTTGGTACTATGTTGCCTACTGGGGAGTTAGTGGTTTCCAGGAGATGGGTTAGATCACTACTAGTTACAGTGGACGGCAAGGAATTATCATTTGATTCGGTAGAATTGGTGATGACAGATTTTTATATAATTCTAGGTATGGATTGACTAGAGAAGTATGGGGAAATGATAGATTGCAAAAAGAAGATGGTAATCTTTGAGCCCAAGGGTGAGGACCCCTTTGTATTCGTTGGCACTGTGCATGGACCCTGTATACCTATGATATCAGTACATAGGCCTAATAAAACCCAAGTCTAGGAGTTCTTGTAGCTGCGTCTTTAACTCCTTGAGTTCCATAGGTGTCATCCGGTATGGTGCCTTAGAGACAGGCTCGATGCCTGGTACTAATTCTATCGTGAAGTTTATTTCTCGATTTGGCGGCAATCCTGGTAAGTCATCAGGAAATACTTCTGGAAATTCTTGTATAACTCGAACATCTCCAACCTTAAGTGATGTCTCCTTCTCCACATTCGTGATGCTGGCTAAGAACGCTTGACATCCTTTCTCCATCATTCGTTGAGCTTTGAGAGATGATACTAACGGGGTGCGTAATGCTGAAGCTTGTCCCATGAAGCATCGTCTATGGCCGTCAGGAGTCTCGAACATCACCTTCTTGCATTTGCAGTCGATCGTTGCGCCATGTCGTGCTAGCCAATCCATGCCTAGTATTACGTCGAAGTCCTTGATCACTAGCTATATCAGGTCTCCTTCAAGTTCTATGTCCTCAATCTTGATCGGTACACCACGTACTATTCGTGATGATAGAACTACTTTGCCCAAAGGCAACTCGGTTACAAACCTAGTTCTAAATCTTTCACTAGGTTTGTCTAGTTTTTCTATCATTCCTAACGAGATATACGAGTGAGTGGCTCTCGAATCAAATAATACATGACATAAGTTATTGAGGATAGAAACCTGACCTGTGACCACCTTGTTGCTAGCATCAGCCTCTCCTTGGGTTAAAGCAAAAACCCTAGCAGGAACCATCTTTTCGTCCTTCTTCCCTTCTGGCTTTTACTGAGGACAGTCTCTTTTACGATGCCCTTCTTGACCACAGTTGAAACACTCCTTGGTGTTGGCGCGACATTCTCCAGGATGCTTCTTCTGACACTTAGTACATGGTGGGTATTCCACGTAGCCTGGCCTATTTCCCCCATTATTCGTACGTGCCTTCTTATCGCTGTCGAACTTCTTGTTATCCGGATGCCGTCTTTTCTGGTCGTTACCGTTGTTGCTGGACTGATTGTTGCCATTATGGTTGTTGTTGTTCCGACTGGCCTGAGGTTGATTATGTTGTCTTGGTTCAGGCTTACTGGCTTCTTCTTTGCTTACATTGGCCTGCAACCTCTCTACTTCGATTGCCGTCTCAAGAACGTCGGCATATGTAGTGTTTCCCGGGTTCGCTAGCTTAACCCCCATCTCGATCTTCGGTCGAAGTCCTCTAACAAACTTGTTCACCCTCAAAAAATCGGTTGGAACCATCTCTGCTGCAAACTTTGCTAAGCGGTCAAACAGACGAGCATACTCTGCCACTGTTAAATTTCCTTGCTTCAGATTGGCAAACTCCTCAACTCTTGACGCGAGTACAGCTGAGTTGTAGTACTTTTTGTGGAACAGCTCTACAAATTGGGTCCATGTCATGGTGGCAGCATCATGGGATTGCTGGACCAAGTCCCACCATATCCTGGCATCCTTCTTGAGCAAGGACGAGACGCAGGATATGCGGTCCGCATTATTAAGGTTCATGTGTGTCAGAATCGGCTCCACATTCCTTAGCCATTCTTCCGCCTCAAAGGGGTCTGTAGTCCCTTTGAAGTTTGGAGCGTGCTGCTTGCGGGACCTCTCATACACTGGCTCCATGTTCGATACTGGATACGACGCGTAATTCTTCATTGGCCATCCCCCTTATGGACCAACTTGTTGGGGTGCTGGGGCCATTTGCTGTGGCTGCGGCTGCGACTGCGACGGAGGCTGAGGTTGAGTTTGAGCCTGTTGGCGTTGTTGCTGCAGAAGTTCCTTGACTTGCTGTCACAGTCTGGCGATCTCCGCAGTGTTGTCAGCTGGTGGTGCCGGTGCGTTGCGGCGGGCAGTAGCACGCACTCCTCTTCTGCGAACTGGAGGGGCATCATTGGTCGTTGGAACAACGTTGGAGGCGTTTCCGTTGGTGAGTGCAGATCTTCAAAGCGACATCGTAGCAGAGTTCTAACAGTTGTAAGAAACATGTTAAAACATTACCTAATAGGCTCTAATGTAAAAACTTATTCTAAAACAAACATATCTCGAACCTATTTATTATGACTTTTTATGAAAAATTACATAGGTCTTTATTTATTATTTAGAGTGGGTTTCTATACTTAGAAAAACAAGTCATCTTTATTTTCTAAGTGTGTTTCTAATCATCCTATATGACTTAATTCTCAGGCTCGAAACTTATCTTTGTTCCAAAGTTAACCATATTGAGGGAGGGCTGGGATCAGTAAAATCGTTCCCACTACTATGGCCCCCTAACTCTCAATAAGGAAACTTGGTTCATTGATTTGTATCCACCCTCACCGAACTTAGTCATTATTCATTTTATTTATTACTTATTATGATTGTGAAAATAAAATCAAACTTATACATGATAATAAAATAGCATGTTATTCATTTGGAAAAATAGTTTTCACTTATTACAATCGTAAAATAAAAAGTAAATAAAACAAACAATAAAAACTATTAATCTAAAAAATCGGGATCTTCTACATCTGATCCTTCATCTAGCATATCGTCATCTATCTCCTCATAATCATCATTGTCATGTGCATCAAAATGTCCTCTAGGAAGGTTTGTGAGAATCCTATGTTTTTGCTCATTTGTGAACTGAAACTCGAATTTTGCACTGAACCTAACTAAGAGGAAGTAATATCTCATCACTAATGGTAATTCATCCTCATCATTCATGGTTTCCCATATTTCTTCTAGGGCTGCTATTACAGGATGGAAATCTTTAAATAGCCTAATTATTAGTACATATTGCTCCGTTGATCTTAACATTATTTGCTTAGACTCTTGAAGGTGACCTATTTCATTGTGGAACAAGAGCAATCTTCGAGTGATCCTTTCTAGTGCTCCTACGGTGTTTCTTGGCTCCCTTATTCTTTTTAAAGCCTTAATGGCTCGGATATCTTGGTAGGTTAAAGCTCCGTTCATTCTTAACTGAAAACATAAACACTAAAGTTGTTAGCTATACACATAAGCAAAATAACTTGTAACTTAAATACTTACTTGGCGGTCAGATTTAGAGCCTTTGAGTGTGTGTATCGAGGAGAACTTCATCCAAAGGAACTGGTGCTCTGATACCAACTGTAATGACCCAGTACTCTAGACTTTTGGACCATTAACGAAACTATACATACAAATCCTTATTAAAACTTACATTTTGCGAAAATACCATAACTTTATTAGAAAAACTTATAGAAATAAGAGTTACTTACATAAAATATCAAGAAGGATATGGGATCCCATTGTCTTAAAAACAAAACATAATTTAAAGTGAAAAGGAGTTACATAGAAAGTGCAGAAAAATACATGTAAAACCATAAAAAGGTATAACAAGACTACATCCTCGAAAATCGAACTCTCGACTCCTTGACTCCATTCACCACCGATACACATTCTCCCAAACATCCATGAATCTTACCGCCACTATAGCTATTGTCCTGCACATATAAACAAAAAGGAATGAGCCTAATGCCCAGCAAGGAAAAATCTAACACATAGTTCATATACATAATTTCATAAGAAACATAAAAACTTAACATAACACTTTATCATACACATACTATAATGGCCATTATTACTTGGGGTCCCATAGACTAAACAAGTCACATGCCCATGAGATTAGTGGGGTCCTACTAGCTAAGTAGGTCATATGCCCATAATCTATTTGGGGTCTTGTTAGTCATATGGGTCATATGCCCAAGCCTACAAACATATATATATATCATAACACTTATCATAACATAAGAAACATAAGATAACATATAGAACATATAACATATGCATTTCTATCCTATTTTCCTTACCAAAGTTACCGGGATAAGAGGGCAGCGTTGGGACTTTTGGAACACTCCTAAAACCATATATAACAGGGTGAGTAGATTGAAGAAAAATTAATGAAAAGAATGGAATGACTAAACCTTTGAGAAACATACTTACCAAAAACTTATGTGCAAGTTCTTAGATTTCCTAACCAAAATAAGAATAAGGTTAGAAGACTGAGTAGAAGACTATGAGAAAGGAAATAACATAAAACCAACGAACTAGAGTGTGGAAATACCTTGAAGACTTGTAGACCAATCTAAACCTCGAACCGAAATACTATAGAACCTTACTTCCCAAAGTGTTTGATAAGCTTATAATGATCAAGCTTATGATTCCCCAACCCAGGTGTTTAACTCTCACACTCACTTAGCACTTGCAGCCTCTAAACTTAGAGCAAAAGATGAATAATGGCTGGGTACTAGGTCCTATTTATAGAGTTTAGGAATGAAAGGATCTTAATTTTACTTGAATAAAAATAATAGCTTTTTAGGTTAAAATAATTTGAATAATCGTTCAGCAGAGGCTGAAGACTCCTTCAAAAAGGTGATGGACTTATCAAGAGGTTGAATGGCTGAAAGGAAAAGGAATTCAAAAACTTTTGAAATATACTGAAGGAGGCGATATATCGCCCCCTGTAGGCGATATATCTCCTGGGCCAGTATGCCCGAGGCTGTCGTGCATTGTCTCGTGTTTTCCGTATCTACGTGCTGCGATATATCGCCCCCTATAGCTGCGATATATCGGCACACACTGATTAATTAAACACGAAATTACACATTTTTAGCTATGTTTGAATGGAGTAAACAGCCTTCACTAGGCTCTCAACGTATTCAAAGCTGTTGACTGACCTTATAGCATTCAAACATTTAACCTTATTAAATTTAATCCTCAAAATACTTAATCCTTAATCACCCATACATAACATGTGCTTAAAATCCTATTGGTTCTTATCTAAACCTTATAGTATAATAAATATTATCCTTAATATCAGTCATATTAATCAAACCTTAGGTTAACATCAATATTCTTAAACTATAGGTTAATCTTAGAAAATCTATAAGTACTACTATGAGTGTCCAAATAATTCCCGGTCTGAACCAAAAATCCACAGTTACAAAGACAATACTATTAATACTATAATACTAATATCTATCTTTGCTAAGTAAAGTTCTTGGAATCTACAGCAGGGCTGAGCCCAAAGTGTTTGAATTGGAGGGCGTAGCCCTTTGATTGATTTTGCTAGTATTCAGGATTTGTTTATTATGCTATGAATGCAATCATTTGAATGGTCGGCAAGAGCCGGGAACGGTATAGGCTGAGGTCAGCAGGGGCCGGGAACGGCGTTGGGCACGTTGAGTGCATGGTCGAGTACAGCAAGGGGTCGGGAGCAGCGTTGAGCACGTGGAGTGCGAGTTGCCAAGGTGAGTCCCTAAAGGATACCTGGGATATCCTCACGGTGTGGACCGCGAACCCAGGGCCTAGTAAAGCACTTGGGACGGCTTGGTCATATGTGTTTAGCCTATTGATGGCCTGTTTATATGCTATGTGTTGGTTTTGCATATGTTATCTGTTTGTGGGTTTCCTTGCTGGGCTTCGGCTCACGGGTGCTTTGTGGTGCAGGTAAGGGCAAGGAGAAATTCAACCAACCATGAGTGTAGGAAGCATGAAGCGGCGTGTACATGTTTGGCCTGCCTGGCTGCCACAGCCAGTGGATTTTGGGAGATGAATGTAACAAAACCTAGATTTTGTCGTTTAGCCGACTTGGTTCAATTTATATGTTGTAAATATTTCTAAACTGTATTTTGGGATCCCAAGTGTTAAACTTTTATGATTTTCAATGAAATAAAGTTGTTTCTAAATTTTTTCCTCTGTTTATGGCTTAATTACACTATTTGACCTAAAACCTCGATTAGCGAGTTGAATGCACGTTTTTAAACTCACTTTGTAACGGCTCTAAGGCAATAGGGCGTCACAACTTGTTATCAGAGCGAGCCAAGGTTATTGGTTCTGGAGATTGACCGAACATGTACGCTCACTCACTACACCAAATACCCATTTCCATAACACACGAATATACTACTAATAAAAATGTGTTATGAAAAAGTATTATATGTGGCAAATTAATGAAAAAAGGGCAGTAGATTTCTTAGTGAGCCCGCCATTTAGCATTTTTTTTTCAGACTATCTTCAACATTTCGGACACTAAGAACAGTGACCCATTTTCTTCTTCGGCTATGTACGGTCTCCGAACTCAATCCCTGCTTCGGTCTCCTTCATCCCTCAAATCTCCTCCACCCCTCAAATCTATGGCTTCTATCACTGGCTTCTTGCATCCTTTGGTAGAGTTTTTGTCACTTTCCCTTTTTTACTTTTAGAAATCCCAAACGAAGAAACCCCCAAACCCAAACCCAAACGCCGAAACCCCCAAACCCACTCACATTTCTCCATCCCTCAGTTAGTACAACGTATATACTCCCTCCCTCAACTCTTGATTTTAATTTTTTTTCTAAGTTTTTTTCGACTCTTCTGATTTCCCTCTGCACATATATATTCAGGAATATATATATATAGTTTTCTTCTGTTACCCCCGACACTCTCGGCTCTCTCTATTTTATATATGCATATATGTATGTTTGGAGTGTTGAGTTTTGGGTTAATTTTGTTCTTGTCTATTTTTTCTCACTGCCTCTCTCGTTCTCTTGCTCTGAGTTTGTTGGATGATGGGAGGGTGACGAATGGGACTTCGATTGTGGATGATGGGTTTCAGTTAGTGTGTGGGAAGAAAAAGAAGGGGGCGAGTCAGTTGCCAAGTGGGCAGGATTCTAATTCATCACCCGTAAGGTGGCGACGAAGGATAAGATCACCGGGACGAAACCGAAGACTCCATTCCATATACCGTAGATTCTGAGACCTCAATAGGAGTTCAAAATCTTTGTTAATAATGTGAGCCAACCGTTTGAGCATGTTTGGTTGAAGAAGAGCGAGGATGGTAATTGTAAAGAGTATATTCACCCGCTGGTTAGTAATCGCTGGTTTTCTTTAATCTTCATCTAATTAATTTTTTTTTTGAGGGTTGCCCATCCCCTGAACTCTTTTCCTTACTCATTGAGTTATTTGTTTCGTATCTCAAATCCAAGGATCATCAATTTATGGAAGCTAGCTGAGTTGCATTTTTAGTTTGAAAATTTGGAGTATTGTTCTAGTGTCTACAAAATCTGAGTTTCAAAATGTTTGTTTCTGTACTGGTGGTTTCTTAAGGTTGGTTGAATTGGTGATATAATCTGTCTCAATAAACTAAGATTTAATGATTTGGTGATCTTTCACAGCAAGTGGCAGGCATTCAAATTGGCAACCCTTTCTGGTTTTGCTGAACCGTTGGGTGTTATAATTGTGGGTACGCGAACTTCTGTCTAATGTGAATGCTAGGCTGTTTTCTGTTTGAAAGCAGAGTTTTCTATTAAATTTGTTTTGCTACATGTTAGAGGACACACTGGCTTGAATCAAAGCAAGGCTGGTCCTGGAAGGAAGGACTTGTACTTAACCACACAGGCACCCTTTGAGGGGATTAAAAACTTGATTTTACACTTGGGGAAATCTTATGTTTTTGCCGAAATGCAGTTGCTATCCTAAAACTGATTTTCTCTGTAATTTTTTCTTTTACTTGCAGCGTATCTATTCCAAAGCATCTTTAATCCTGAAATTCTTGAAGGCGTTCTTGGAGCAGGTTAGTGATATTGATTCCTAAAAATGTTTATAGATGGATGAAACTTACTTTTGCTACTAAACATAGGCATGAGATAATTTGATTCTTAAAAAAAATTCTGACAGTTGGTGGAGTGATGGCTTTTCTAACTCTGCATGAGATGCTCCATTGGCGTTTGACTATGCGGGGAAAAAGCAATCTATAAAGGCGGAGTTATTGAAGTTGGACTCTGAAGGCATGAAGAACTTGAGGCCTGAAGACCTGAAGAATGCAGCAAAACAGTTGAAGTATACCCGTCCAGAGGAGATGGCTGAGATTGGAGAGAAGATGGCTAACTCAATGCCTGAAGAGATAGCAGTTATGCGTACACATCTTGATGCCCAGATCACTTATGAATTGAATGGAGCTCAGATGCTAAAGAAACAGGTTTGTTTTTTCTTATCTTTTACTTTTGCATTTTGAGCAATTTTAATGTTAACATTGAGATTCTTAATTTTTATGTTTCAGTAAGCATTGCACTAAGTTGGCCACCTACACGATGAAAGATAGTATGCCTAAGCTTAAGTCCTAGTCTCAATACATTTTGAACGTTAAATTCATTAACTTTTGTTTTATTGACTTAGAGGGTAGCGTGGATTTTGTCATTTGTAGTGCTGCCAAAACGAAATGAACTATTTTATTTGTTTGGTACACCAACTTTATTAATAATTACTAGCACCACAGGATGTTAGCAATCTTAACTTTCATTTTGATAAACAGGGAGCAGAAAGTACTTAAAAGGGAAAGAATACCCCATTATTATAGTTATAGGATATGTATACCTGAGACCTTTAGATTAGGAACCTATTTGCTAAACTCACTTGTGGTTCCCTTTAGAGATGAAAGGAAAACCTTCAGCAATTTATAGGGAAATTTTTTTCATTGCTTTCTGTAGAGATGAGGCCTATGCAAGTTGGCTAGATGCCTCAACTGAAACAACTACCTTCCATAAGCTTTAACCCTCTTATTGATAGGAAAGTTGTGGCCCAAATCCTATATAGTAGTTTCGTTTATAGCTTAAAAAAATTATTAGTGTGACTTAGAGGACGGGCAGTTTTCCATTTTTTGTTTCTTATAATGATACTCCTCTACTATTTCTGATTTTTTGAACATGGAATGAAGAGTGGATTATAGAGTTAGAATGAAATGAAGAATGCGTAAACTGACAATTTGATTATCAATCTCTGTTTTTCCACATTAAGACTAATTTATATGTTTCTTAAAAGTTCGACAAACTCAAAGAAGCTACATACTGATGAAAGGGCCGCATATTTCATTAAAGGACCCTTAAAATATTATCTTTATTTGTACCTTTGCTTGAGAGACATTATATTAAGAAAAAGATGGCGAAAAAGGTGTGCTAAAAAAAGAGCAAAATACTTTTTTTTTCTTCTTTTTTATAAGCTCTAAAATCTTGAAAAAAAAAATCTTAACTAGATCATTTGGTCTGTAATGTTCTTAAACAACTACTTGATCTGCAATGTTCTCGATAGTAGAGAAATAACTACTTTTAATCTTAGAAAATCTTAACTATATCACTTGATCTGCAATGTTTCTGCTTCTAGAGGGGGGGAAAAATCAAATACTGTCTTTAAAAAACTCTTACCCACAATTCGATTTATTTAATCATTTTTTGTTGATTAAGGACTAATTAGAACATCAATGATCAGCCATTCGATTATATAGTGGAACATATATTTCATAAAGTGTTCGTAGATTCCCCTAGTCTATCTTCATTGTCTTCATTCACACTTATTTTGCATATAATTTGGCAGGGAAATGAGCTTCATAGCCAGGGAAAGTACAATGATGCCTTGCAGAAGTACTGTCTTGTGAGTATATTTACTGTTACTTTGGCCTACTTGAAGAGAACTTGCTATACTTTCAGTGTGAACTTTTGGTTTTTGAGTATGATTAGTACTTTTCATCTTTGAAATCTTAGGCAAAAAAGAACCTAAAAGGCATTCCATCATCGAAAGGTCAAGCACTACAGTTGGCATGCTAACTAAACTTGATGTCATGTTACTTGAAAACAAAGCAGTTTGATGAATGCGTAAAAGAAGGTTCTGAGGTATTGAGTTGTCTTCCTTTTGCTTTCTATTATACTATATATCAGTCAACTGTGATTAATAATCAAGACATTTATAATAATAGCACCAAAGTTAGAGGACTGTTTGTTATCTAATATTGCTTTTGTATTTTCTCATTTTCAATCTATCAGTTCTGATCTTATAATAAAAAAATTGTTTCGGAAAATAATGCTTTTATGTTCAGAAGGTATATGCAGATATTAACAATTCATTAATGCTCTTTTTCTTTTTTAACTTGCTCATCAGCTTAGAAATGTTTTACATTGTTACAGGTATTGGGATATGATGTGAAGAATTTGAAAGCACTTTACCAGAGAGGTCAAGCATATAAATAACTAGGTCAACTACAAGTGAGTTTCTTTTAAATGTTTTCTGAAGGATGTTTATGCAATTTCCCTGCTAACCATTGGGGGACATTCTTGTTGTTAGGATGTTGTCTCTGATCTTATCAAGGCTCATGAAGTTTCTCCTGATGATGAAACAATTGCAGAGGTCTTGAGGTGTGATTTCTTGTGAATGATCTTCTTGGAATTTGTTATAGCAGATTAACATCAATTATTCCTTCTTTTTCTTTTTTTAACTAGCATATATTGTTTTAATAGGGATGCTGAGGAAAGATTACTGAAGGAGGGAGGTGCACGTGCACCAAGAGGTTTGTTAATTTTGTACTTATTTTATTTTCAGTTGATGTTAGTTCATTACTTTGCATGAAGTTCGTATGAAGCTTTATGTTAAAGTTTGTAAGTTTTATTTTATTTTTGATTGATTTTTAGGCTTAGTAATTGAAGAGATAAATGAAGATGAGAGTGCAACTTCTTATGACATTAAACGCTCATCAACACAGTGTTCAGTCACACAATCACGAGACATCAGTGACTCAGGTAAAACAGAGAGAGTGTCTTCCAATGGTGGTCTGCAAACCAATTCTAAGCATTTGTAGGCTTTAAAAAATGATCCTGAAGCTATTAGGTTGGTAACTTGGTATTTTCATATCGAATGTTAGAAGTAGGTCTTATTGTTAAAATTTGATGCATTAGATTGTGTAGGAATTTTTAGCATGAGCATTATTAATACAGAAATATAACCTTTATTTTTAACATCCATGTTGATCTTGCGGCTTGTAGGTTTCTGCTCTAAAGGAGTTGTTTTCATTTTTTTTAGGCACTCTAATTTTGTTTTTGTTTTTGTTTTTCTTTGTGTAAGAGGACATCTACTTTTGTTTGCTCATGCTACATACTTTTGTACATCTCTCTCTCTCCCCCTCCCTCCCTCCCTCCCTCTCTCATACACTTATATATAAACAACCTCTTGCTTGATATTTTTAGTGCTGAAGCTAAGCCAATACTGCGTTTTTATTCTAATATGCTATCGAAGTGCTATTTTACTCCTTTAGGGTCTCTTTTGTTGTAAGGTTTCTCAGAGCTGAACTAAAATTTCATACAAGATTTGTAGTTTTCACGTTGGAAAACTGGCTCCTTTTTTTTTCTTTTAAAAAAATGTACCATTCTCATCATTTATTTGTTGCAATTTTTCTAGTCTATTTTTTTTTATTCACAACTTTGCATGCTGCTTTGAATGCTGGTAATTCTGGAGAGGTAAATGCTGACATGGTAAAGTCTGCATCAAACATGATTGGCAAAATGGCTCTTCATATATCTTTCTAGTTATGAAACTAGTAATTAATTTTGTATTTATGTATTTGTAGTTTTTGATATTCATTTATTTATTTATCTAATATTATCTTTAATATTTATATTTTTGAAATAAATTAGAGAGTTGGGGTTTACTTGGTATAGTCCAAGGATCTAGAAAAGTTGCCTGAGGCTGATAGTTTGGACAATCACATTTCATTTCAGGTAAATGCACCCAAGTTTTGTTATAGAATTTTGAGCTTTTTTCTTTTCTTTTCTTTTCTGGGTCTATTATGTGTTAAAATGTCATGTAATATTTTTTTCAGTATGAGGATATGAATGCAATGCAGAGAAAAATTAAAAAGAGCATGTAAAAAATAGTGTTGACTTAGATGACATGAAGTGCATGAAAAAACAGTAAAAGATGACATGAATAGAACTATCATAGACTAAACCAACTCCTCTTTATTGACCCAGATGTTGTGTGAGACTTGTGAAAGTTTTAGTACCTATGTGTTCACTAGATGATGGCATATATTTCATTATTTTCATTGTTTTATCATGCTCTCTAGACTAATTCAGCTTGTGTTTTCAAACTCGAGTAGCATGTATCCACAACATGTATACAAATAAACATATATTTATATACACTGGCAAGCAAACAAGTATGTTAACATTCTCATATTTTAATAATATATTTGTAGAGGTGCATTCAAATTAAAAATCACAAATCACATATACATTATTTATCATATATTTACTCTATCTCTAATATTGAATCTACTAATTTTTTATGCATTGACAATATTATGATTTTTTGTTTCTCTTGCAGATTATGGGACTAGTAATGATATGAAAAAGGCTCTCATTCACATAATTAAATAGTTGGGGATATTATGTCAATGATCTTTTCTGATACACTTATTATGGCATTTATTGTCAATTGTTCAGGTTCCCTCTCCTCTTACAAAACATTTTCTCTGGTGGAACTTTTGCTTTTTCCTGATACATAGTCAACTGAGCTATTTCTTTATGTCTTGACAGAACCAATGAAGAGAAACTAAGGTACATTGTCAATTAAGCTATCCTACTACCAACAAAAAGATGACTTTTATCAGCCCTTGTCAAGGTATAAAGAAGAAAGTCTTCTGTTGTGCTTTAGAATTATGCTGCTGAATGTTTCTTTCATTTTCATTAAGTTTTAGGTATTGATAGAGTACTCTGTTTGGCAGTGGAATTTTCTCTTCGTTCATCTCTTAGCTTATTGTTTTAAGTTGCATGTTTTGTTGCTTCAGTTGTTTTGCATGGTAGTACATCTTGCTATACCCTGCTGTTTCGTCAAGTTTTGGAGTTATTACAAATTTAATTTAAACTTTATATGCTTACAGGTGGAAACTAGCTTAAGTCTTAAGTTCTTAATAATAAAAGGACTTTTTTTTTTACAATGTGCAGGTATATTGAGATGATTTCTTTGGAGCAATTATTGACAACATTTGTAGTTGAGGCCTTTAGAATGGAAGAATGTATTTCACTAATTTTTGTATACATTTCTTGTTTTGTATTTAGTGATAAAGGAATCTGAATTGGGCATAAATTATGTTGTGATATGATTTCTTAAGCCTAGACTAGTAGACTAAATATTGTAATTACATTTGAGTAATTAATAAAAATCTATTTATGTTACCTTATTTGGCTTCAACTTTCATATTTGTTTTCCTAGTTTTGTGTAAGTAAAAAAAGATTATGTGTCTCTAAGCTAATATAACACATGTGTTATACTAAAGTGTAGTATAACACAAAATATGTGTTATACTAAAGTGTAGTATAACACAAAATTTGTGTTATACTAAAGTGTAGTATAACACAAAAAAAGTGTTATACTAAAAGTGTAGTATAACACAAAAAAAAGTGTTATACTAAAGTGTAGTATAACACAAAAAAAGTGTTATATAATCGACTATAAACAACATAATTCAACACTTATCTATATATTAAAATAATACAGAAATTGTGTTATCGTTGACAGTACAATAACACATATGTATAACACTGGTAAAGTGTTATGTAAAGTACCCTGACCTACGATAACATAGTCAGTCTTAACACATCAGAAAGTGTTATCGTATGTTTTGATAACACATTTTCGGTGTTATTAAAAGCATTTTTTCTTGTAGTGACTGTCAGTGTCAAGCTCGACTCAGTGTTGGTTGGTATGATTGACTAATATGCTTGAATACGTGCTTGAATGTCCTGTTTGCCTGCTCATCTTATATAGAGCATGATGAATGAGTTAACATATGCATGATGCCAGGGCATGGCCCGTTGTGTGTTATATGTTATCTATATGCTATATGAGTTACTATTTGTGGATGGTTAATGTGTTTGGGAGGTGGTTTTGGGATGTTGTTATCATGCCTGATGAGCAGTGTCATTGGTTGCAGGCATATTTGTTTAGATGCCTCGACAATCAGCTAGACTTCGCGGCATTAGGACCCTCCACCTGCCCCACAGAATTGGCAAGAGATGTTTGCTGAGATGGAAGCGAGACTGCAACGAACAGAGGAAGAGCTGCGGCAGTTGAGGCAGCAGGCCTCACGTTAGGTTACTGGGCTGCCAGTTCAGCAGATGGTGGCGCCAGTGCCAGTTCAGTCTACTGTGGAGAACATGTGGGAACCTTTGTATGAGAGGTTCAGGAAACAACATCCTCCCACCTTCGAGGGTGGACCAGACCAACTACGGGCAGAGCAGTGGATGAATATAATCTCCTCTATTCTGGATTTTATGAGGGTTCAGGGAAATGAGAGGGTAGCTTGTGCTAGCTACATGTTTAGAGAGGATGTCGCATCTGGTGGAACGTGGTGGTTCAGAGATGGGATGTATCAGTTATGACCTAGGAAGAGTTCAGAAACTTATTTAATGAGAAGTATTATAGTGTGGCAGTTCAAGCTGCGAAGGTTGATGAGGTTATCAACCTTACTCAGAACCGATTGACAGTGATGGAGTATGCTTTGAAGTTTGACAGGTTGGTGAAGTTTGCGCCAGATTTAGTGCCGACTGATGCGGCTAGAAAGGACAGGTTTGTGCGGGGGTTGAACGTTATGATTACCCATGATGTGAATATTACTTTGGATCCAGAGACTACTACTTATGCCCAGGTAGTGGACAAGGCCCTTACAGATGAGAGGGCCAAAGATCAGATCTGGAAAGAAAGCGTTGTTAGGTACGATGCCTGGAGGACAGTGCCTCCTTTTATTGGATCCAGTCGGAGTGGTGGTTTGAGTGAGCAGAAGAGGAAGGCCCCAGATTCCTTTGTTCCTCCCAGTGCAGATAGGACGGCATGGGGTGCTTCTACAGGCCATCAAGGTGGAAGTGACAACTAGAGGAGCTTTCCAGTGTGTCTGCGGTGCAGTCGACGACACCACGGTGAGTGCAGGATCAGAGCTTGCTTTGTTTGTGGGAGCGCCAGTTATCTAAAGAGGGATTGCCCTCAAGTCAAGAAAGAGGAGCAGAAGAAGAGTGACAGTCTTGCTCCTGCCAGGGTATTTTCGTTGACACAGACTGAGGCGGAGGCTAGCCCCTCAGTTGTGACAGGTCAGATCTCTAGTGCTGGTTTTCTATTTAGTGCATTGTTTGATTGAGGGGCTACCCATTCATTTGTATCTGCTAGAGTGGTAGATCAGCTTTGTAGACCTAGTGGTGTGTATGCTAGGGGATTTCAGACTTTATTGACAACGGGAGAACTGGTAGTCTCTAGGAAGTGGATTAGAGCATTGCCAGTAGAGTTAGATGGTAGGGAATTGTCTGTTGATCTGATTGAGTTAGAGATGGATGACTTTGATATGATTCTAGGGATGGATTGGTTATCAAAGTATGGGGTAACGATCGACTGCAAGCACAGAATGGTGACCTTTGAACCGGAAGGGGAGGTACCCTTTGTATTTGTGGGGACAGTTAGTGGACCGCGAGTACCAATGTTTTTAGCATTGAGGGCTAGAGATTTGATCCAGGAGGATTGCATGGGATTCCTAGCGAGCGTTGTGGATACCTCTAGGGTGGTGTCGGTTGGACCGGGTGAGACTAGATTCGTGTGTGAGTTTCCGGATTTGTTTCCAGCAGATTTTCCAGGGTTACCGTCGCAGCGGGAGATTGACTTTGTTATAGAGTTGGTACCAGGAGCGGAGCCAGTGTCTAGGACACCTAATAGAATGGCTCCAACGGAATTAAAGGAGTTGAAGATTCAGTTGCAGGAGTTACTTGATTTGGGGTTTATCAAACCGAGTTTCTCGCCATGGGGTGCTCCAGTATTGTTCGTTAAGAAGAAAGATGGATCCCTTAGGATGTGTATTGATTACAGGGAGCTAAACAAGTTAACCATTAAGAACAAGTATCCACTAGGATCGACGATTTTTTTGATCAGCTACAGGGAAGAACAGTGTTTTCCAAGAAAGATCTCCGATCAGGTTACCATCAGTTAAGGATTAAAGAGGAGGACATAACAAAGACCGCTTTTTAAACGAGGTATGGACATTATGAATTCCTGGTTATGTCCTTTGGATTAACCAATGCCCCAGCAGCCTTCATGGACATGATGAATAGGGTTTTCAAGGATTATCTGGATAAGTTTGTAATTATGTTCATCGATGATATCTTGGTGTATTCTCAGTCAGAGGCAGAGCACGAGCAGCATCTGCAGTTGGTTCTATAGCGGTTGAAGGGGTATAAGTTATATGCTAAGTTCAGTAAGTGCAAGTTCTAGTTGCCACAAGTTACATTTCTGGGTCATATTGTTAGTAAGGAGGGGATTCAAGTTGACCCCAGTAAGATTGAGGCGGTCAGAGATTGGCCTAGACCGAACAATGTTCCTGAAGTGAGAATTTTCTTGGGTTTAGCGGGGTACTATCGGCGGTTCGTAGAAGGGTTCTCCAGAATAGCTACGCCATTGATAGAACTGACAAAGAAGAAGACAAGGTATGTTTGGACGGACAGATGTGAGAACAGTTTTAAGGAGTTAAAGCGGCGATTGATTACCGCGCCAGTGCTAAGTTTGCTGACAAACAATGAAAAGTTTGTGGTTTATTGTGATGCATCCAGACAGGGTTTGGGGTGTGTGCTGATGCAAGCCGGTAAGGTGATAGCATATGCCTCGAGACAGTTAAAGGAGTATGAGCAGAGTTACCCCACGCATGACTTGGAGTTGGCAGTGGTGGTGTTCGCACTTAAGATTTGGAGACATTATGTCTATGCTGAGAAGTGCGAGATATATACCGACCATAAGAGTCTAAAGTATTTCTTTACGCTGAAGGACCTGAATATGCGCCAGAGGTGGTGGTTGGAATTGGTTAAGGATTATGATTGCGATATCCTATACCATCCTGGGAAGGCTAATGTGGTGCTTGATGCATTGAGTCGGAAAGGCCCAGGACAGTTGTTTAGTTCGAGGCAGATATCTGATAAGCTAGCTGAGGAGATGACCAGAGCAGGTATAGAGTTGGTGGTGGGACAGTTGGCCAACATCATTATTCAGTCTACACTCCTTGAGAGGATCAAGGAGGCGCAGGGGAAAGATTCCCAGTTGAGAGGTCACAGAGAGAATGCCTTTGTCGAAGCGACTAAGGACTTTTCTATTTCAGAGATGGGATTACTAAAGTACAAGGGTCGGATCTGCGTTCCAATGGATTCTGATATTCAGCGAGAGATCTTAGATGAATCGCATACCACTCCCTACTCTTTACATCTGGGTACAACGAAGATGTACTAGGATTTGAGAGCTTTGTATTGGTGGTCGGGAATGAAGAGGGATGTGGTGGATTATGTGGCCAAGTGCTTAACGTGTCAGCATGTCAAGGCTGAGCATTAGAGGCCAACTGAGTTGTGGGGATCCCAGAATGGAAGTGGGAAGATATCACTATGGACTTTGTGGTTGGTTTACCGAAGACCGTGGGACAGGGTGATTGTGGATAGGTATACCAAGTCCGCCCACTTTTTGCCTGTTAGGACAACTTATACTATGGAGCAATATGCTGAGTTGTACGTGAAGGAGATTGTTCGACTTCATGGGGCTCCGAGGTCGATAGTATCCGACAGAGACCCCACCTTCACTTCAAAGTTCTGGGAGAGTCTGCAAAAGGATATGGGCACGCAGTTACGGTTTAGTACCGCTTATCATCCTCAGACAGATGGACAGTCTGAGAGGACGATTCAGATATTGGAGGATATGATGCGAGCATGTGTGCTGGATTTTGGGGGAATGTGGAGTAAGTGTCTTCCTTTGATCGAGTTCTCGTACAATAACAGTTATCAGGCGACCATCGGAGGGGATCCGTACGAAATGCTTTATGGAAGAAACTGTAGATCACCTATCCATTGGGATGAGACAGGTGAGAGAAGATATCTGGGTCTAGAGATGGTTCAGAGGACCAATGAGGCGATCGAGAAGATTAGAGCGCGAATGCTCGCCTCCCAGAGCCGTCAGAAGAGTTATTCAGACCTTAAATGCAGGGGCGTGGAATTTCAGGTTGGTGACCATGTGTTTCTTAGAGTTTCACCTTTGAGGGGAGTGAAACGGTTCGGTGTTCGGGGCAAGTTGAGCCCTAGGTTTGTTGGCCCCTTCGAGGTTCTAGAACGGGTTAGAGAGGTAGCCTACAGACTAGCGATGCCTCCAGCTTTATCAGGGGTTCATAATGTTTTCCATGTATCCATGCTCCAGAAGTATGTGTCAGATTCGACGCACGTTCTAAGTTATGAGAATCTGGAGCTTGATCAGGATTTGTCCTATGAGGAGAAGCCGGTTCAGGTTCTTGAGCGGAAAGATAAAGTCTTGCAGAGCAAGACCATCGCTTTGGTGAAAGTGATGTGGAGGAACAGCATGGTTGAGGAGGCGACGTGGGAACTTGAGTCAGAGATGAGGGAGCAGTATCCCGAGTTGTTCAGGTAATTTCGAGGATGAAATTTCTGTGAGGAGAGGATAGTTGTAATGACCCGAATTCGCTAATAGGGCTTAGGGCCTTGATTAGCGTGCCTGGAGGGAAATAAATGAATTAATATGTTAATATGTGAATTTATGTGAATATATGATAATGATGCATGTTTACTTGAGTTAAATGTGCATGTGGGCCCCGTTTTGATATTAAGGGTATAAATGTGTTAAATGCAATATGTATTTGATGTATTTCTGTGTAGCACGATCCGAGACAGTCCTGGGGAGCGGTTAGCCAGAAAGTCACAACGAGGTTGAGAATCCGACTCAGGGCGAGTCGAGTGGTACTTTGGGTATTAGTTATTATATGGGGTTATCGGGGTATGGAAATAATTATTTAGAGATATATTTGAGGTTAGAATGTCTAGGAGGGAATACTGGGGAAATTTACCATTTTTCCTTCGAGGACGTTTTGGTACCCCGAGCCTTGAGGTAACCTTATAGATTTAAGTTAACTAAACCAAAGTAAAGGAACTGTTGGGAAACTTGGAGAAACCGACTCTAGACTCCACCATACTCTCTCTTTACTCTCTAAGATAAACTCAAGGGAAATAAGCTTTGGGTGGCCATTAGTCAAGAACTAAGGATTGAAGCTGAGCCTGGGGAGACTCTAACCAGAAAATCAGGGCTTGGAGCTTGAGGAATTGAGGTTGGGAACTAGGGGAATCAATTCTGAATCAAAACTCAGCAAGGGTAAGTTCTAACTCTGAGAATTATGGTTGATTACTACTGTTTTCTTAGGTAATGCATGTGAGTAGAATGTGATATGTTCTAGGGTGTTTAGCTGAGTTTTGGAGCAGGTTTTAGATGGGTTTTGATGTTAAAACTAGGCTAGAATCTTTCTGATGATTATCTGGAATTGTTGGCTTGATTTTGGATGAGATGGTTTGAATAAAAATGCAAGAAAAGATGGAGAATTCTGGGTTTGGAGGCGAGGGTCGCGGCCCTAGAAGGGGCATGTCGCGCCGCGTGTGTATGCGAGACCATGGGAGGCAAAGAAGCTTGAGGCACGCTGCGGCCCGTGTGTGTTACAGGGAGGTGCTAGCCTCTGTTTCGAGGCTAGTCGCGACGCTTGTAGGTAGGGCCGCGGCTCTTAGTGCCAGTTTGAGTTTTTAAGTGTGTTTATAAAGATAATTAATTCCCTTGTGGGTAGGGCCGTGGCTATTAGTGCCAGCATGTTGGGGGAAGAAAACCTCCTTCCAACCCCCATTCTACCAGTACGTCTAGAGACTTCACGTAAAGAGCTCATTGTGGTAGAGAAGTCACTGATCATGTTGGAGATTAGAAGAGCTATACAAGAAGAATCCAAGAAGGAGATAGTGGAATTAATCAAGGACAGGCTCCGATAAGACTCTCTTTATTTGTGTCGCTTGCAAACCAAAGAAGTCAACTCAATTGGCCTCCACAAAGTAGTAGTAGTTTTTTTTTTTATTTGAGTTACGCCTCGTAAGGAATCAAAAGTTTCACTATAGTTGCCCCTCCTGTAAATCTAACTTTTCTTGGTAGGGTCCGAAGTGGTCACCTAGCTGACCCCGGGGTGTAACATGGAAATGACATTGAGCCTACCCTTAGACATTGCATACTATCACTAATTTCAAGCACCTATCTTATATATTACATCTCTCATCTCCAAGGACACTTATGTGACTCACATACTGCCATTGTCAATTGAAATAGTCAAAGTGTATTAGAAGGAATGAAAAACAAAGTGCTTGGCATGATAGATCCCACCAACCACTTTGGAGGTATTATACCAGCCTCAACAGGCACCTAGCCATGTGTAAAGTACTAGCCTAGAGAGCCTCAATAGGCACCTGGCCATGTGCAAAACAAGTGCCTAGTCTTGTGAGATATATATAAAATACTTATAATATATATATACATGAGCGATGAACCTTATAAGACTCCATTTGAATATATAAGGGCTAGCTACCCTCAAAAGTGACTTCCTCACATACACACCCACCCTACAAAGGGACCGCGTCGTAGAAGACAAAAGGGGAGCTAAACGAGATCCCTATGTTTAAATCGACCAATTCACCTAACACAGGGAAAAGGGGCCTAAAGGAGGTCTTTGCAAAAAACTCCCTCGCAATCAATAAATAGGACTTGAAAATAGGCTCTTGCGAGACTTCATAAGTACCATCTCCCTATAGGGGTAAATCTAAGGGGAGATCACATTAAGGACCAAAAATGGTCCTCGTAATAATCCTAGGTTGACTAAAGTCACCTAGCCTAAAAATGGTCTCCATGAAGACGCTTGTGAAAAGGGTCACAAAGAAGACGCTTGCAAAAAGGGTCCCGAAGAAGACCCTTGTAAAAAGAGTACTATGCACAATAACGAGAAGGACGCTTCTCGATCAAAAATAAAAAGTCAAAAGTGTGCACATGACAAATATATATATATAAAAGAAAAGAGGATTGGAGTTACCCAAAGGGTCAACACATCCTTAAAAAAAACCAACGTGCATACATAAGAAGAGTTCAAATGCTTCTCTAATAAGCATGAAGCACAAACAAGACACCAAGTGTATTTATTCAATGAGCAACACTTTGTAGACTTCACGGTTGAGTCGACATGCTGCTCTGATAGTGAAGAAGAAGCCAACAAAAGAAAAAACTACAAGAAATCTGACAAGCGATGGATATGGGCAAACCACCCAGGGAAAAATCTTAGGAGCACCACACGGGAGCTCACCCTGTCTCGATGATACTTCTTTTGCCCCTCAAGATAGTGTGCCTCATTTTCCTTCGCAGGACTCGATGTTTTGTACACCAATGACACATGTGGCATCTGCACAAAGGAATGAGTGGCACTAATTAAACTTCAAAGGAGTCGTGAGGATCACCACTTATGGAGTATTTTTTTTCCATATTTCATAAACAAAGAAACACACTTGTATCCTGCTTGTCATTAAGATGGCACAAAAAGATTCTATAAGAACGCCTGAAGGACCTCTCATAGATTGGGGGCAAGTTTGGAGGCCAAAATTCAACACCAAGTAAAGACCACAACTTATGTCCAAAGCTCCTGGATGGTCACGCAATAGCATGTTTCATGCAAGTCTTCACCTCCATGCAAGGCCATCCTCTCGTGTATCTCAGCCCCAAGTCATTCACCCTCGGACATACCTCAAGGGCATTGTTGGGGTTTTATGCCCTAATTAAAACCCAAATTCTTTGTAATCTCATTTTATTATCAATAAAAGAATAGAAATCGTTTTTTAACTTGGTCAATCACTTTGCTCACATGTTTTATTTTCATGATTATTTGTTTAATATAAACTTCTATTAAATCCCGAGCATATAGCTAATCTTATTTATAGTGACGTAATCACAGTGGAATATAAATATGATTATATGTTCAAAATATGTTAGTCCTAAGATTAGTCAGTGCATAGGATTTACACTGACTTTCCAATCTACGATATGATCTACTTACACATTATAGTGTTATGTTCTTTCCAGAACATTAGCAAAGTAGATAAGATCGGATGTATTTGTTACATTGGACAGGACCGATATTGACAGTTGATAAGATAAGTAAACATACCGTTATTATCTATTCTAGTCATATCATATAGTTGAGAGGTCAATTCAATCTCAATTCTGAGTGGTTAGTATTCTAACTGATTGTATTATTTGAGTTCTTTGACTTGTTCGTTACTAGCTTACCCTACGGACTAGCCCATGCTTACATCTTGGGAACTCGGTAATATAATTGAGTGGGATTGTTAATCATAGATATGAACATCTATAGCTTCTGATGAAGAAGTGAAACGATGGTTTCCTTTTAGTTTGGTTCAATGTGTTAAATAATAGAGATCTCATTTAAGTAATTAAATTAGTTTACTGAAATATCATTTGCAAGGAACTAAATGTTTTAAAGATAAAATACAATGAGGGGTAAAATGGTATTTTAGTCTTATCTCATTGTAGACCGTCTATAGAGGATTGAGTGACAATTATGGTTGTAACAATGGATAATTAATAGCGTATATATATTTGTTATAGAGCGTTCTATGAATTCAAGAGTGCAATTCTGAGTCTATAGCGGAGTCACGAGGAATTAATAAGTTAGTAAATTTATTTGTTAGATTTATGATAACTTATTGGAGCTTGATTTCATAAGCCCATGGTCCCCATTGTACCTTGGATAAAATCATCTAGATAGTCTCAATTAATTGATTTAATCATCACTTAGAATTATCAAAGTTGTCTAGGTCAATTTTGGATAGTTTCACAGAGTTGTGTAATTTTGAGAAGAAACGAGAAATTATGACAGATTTATTAATTAAGATAAATTGGTATCTAAATTAATAAATAAGTTTAAATCAAGGTTCAAATTATAAATAATTAATTTGATAAAGGATTTAAATAATTATTTAATTAATTAAATCAATAGAAAATAATACAGGCCTTGATTTTAAGTCCAATGGGCTTATAATCAAATGAGAAATTTCACGGGCCTATAGCCCATGATAATTTCGACCTCGGACTTCAAAATTGATATTATTTTATTGATTTTTTAATTAAATTAAATGGCCTAATTGAGTCTATAAAAGGAGTTCTTAGAGAGAAGTCAAAACATAAGTTTAATCACTGGTTTTCTGATAGTTTTAGATTCTCTCTAAACACAAGTCATTTTCTAAGCCTCTTTGTTATTTTCTCTTCTTCTCTCTATATCTATCTCATGTGTTGAGAATTTCCCACACTAGTCTAGGTGGTTCTAAGGATACATTGGAAGATTGTGAAGAAAATAGAAGGCCGACTCAGTTTCTTGATAATACTCTGTGACAGAGAGGATACAAGAGTTAGAGAAACTGAAGGAAGGACTCTTTCATTCCACTGCGTGTACTGTAAGTATTCTATTCTTTGTTTCTCTTTGAATTCAATTTTAGGAACATGTTTTAGGCTATCTCGTATTAATTTGTTTAATATTAGATATACATCAAAATAAATAAAGATCCTGTATAAGCTAATCTAACAGGCATCTCATGGAATTGCCTCCCACATAAAGTGCCTCGTGATGTCGTGGTAGCATCTTTGGTCTCGCTATGTGAGGCCTGAGGGTACGCTAAAAGGTTGCGCGAGTGCGCACTAAGGCCTTACTTGCATAGGCGCCAAGGCTTTCTCCTGCGGCCACAAGCTACATACCTTGAAAAAATAAGGGCCTCGCAACTCGCACAGATGCCAAGACATGCTCCTGCAACCACATTCGTCATGCCCTAGAGGGACAAAGGCCTAGCCTAAGCGCCAAGGTGAGAAGGAATGCCCTGATGCAAGAAGGAATGCCCAAGCCTCCTGAGCCTAATGTCATAAGCTTAACAAAAGGGTTCCCAACAAACGCCTCAATACAGGAAATGGGCGGGCTGAATTAAGGAGCCCGGTGCTATCCCATTGGAGAATCCATAAGTTCCCCAACTCTTAGCCAAATAGAACAAAACTTTGAGCAAAGTTGTATCTTGGACAAGGAAGAACAGCAATTAGGTGTGAGGTACGTGTAGGAGTATGGGGTGTACGACCCTAAGGATGACAGAGGTGTGATCTTGACATTCATATCCGACACGTAGTGGTGGTACAAACCTGTACAAAGAGTGGAGGCACTAGTTGAAAACCCCTGACCACGTACTATGGCCGACACTACGACCTTCTACACCACTACTTCCTTCACCATTACCCTGGCAATGTACGTACGTATGTTCTTCTTGCCTGGGACCACCATGTATCCATGCCAATAGAGCCCAGCTATAAATAGACATCCACCCCTTAGAGTGAGGAGTTAGAAAATTCATTGTATACTCAGGCTATCAAGCAATATCTGAGTTTTTACTCCATTGTTGATCTGCACTTTTTTTTCCTCACGTCCATTCTAAGTTCAATCTTAGTTATTCTTTTACTAAGCTTTGAGTTTTCTGACCTAACATCGTTGACGAGTTCTCAGCATCAACACCAACCATTCACGATATTGATTCTTCAAAGCAAAAGTCATTAGCCACATTATACTAACCTTTACGAGTGAATCAAAAGATCCAATAAACACAAATACGAGTTCATGAATACTCAGGATTTAGACTGATCTACAAATGATCATCTGTTATGACAAGAATTAAATCTTTATGTCAAACGACAAGTTTATAAAGATAATTAATTTGCATCGGTCATGTCATATATAATCTCTATTACATACATCACCTTTACTAAGATGTCTATCCACATCAGTAATCCGAATCTAGATCACTTGCATCACGTATGCTTAATAAACCGCACTAGTAACTGTTCATTAAAGATTCCTTACTTTAATATGTTACTGACTATTTTATTCATTATACATGATCTTAATTCTCCCGTACTAATATATGATCATATTCTCATGAATGAATAAGTAATTTTCTTGATATTATTATATAATTATTTCAAACATTAATTATAACATTCAAACACAATAAAATTGTACTTTTATTTAAATAATTAAAATATATTTACATGGTTTTACGACATTAATTCTAACATTAATACCCTAAGAACATCAGTTGCAATGATAGATTGAAATTGCTTGATATGAATGCTCGCCACACCTAGAAAGTAGGTAAGTAAAGGTGAGAGAGGAAAAAGAATCATATGCAAATGAGTTAAGTCGATTAAAATTTCATCAGGCGTAAGCGATAAATTGTATCGCCATTCTCTGAGTTCTTCCCGGGTAAGCATCTGAATGGTAACATCATCGGGAATCCGACAATCTAAGTGAATTTTCAAAAAGTATCTCTCATAATCAGCTACCCAATCTTCGTATAAAACCACCTTAGCCTTGGATTTCTTGGTTGAAGGTTTGACACCACCTTTTGATGATTTGGGAGCCATTTTTAGGAAGTTAGGGCTACAGTGAAAGGAGAAGAGTGAAGGAAAGAATAATGAATATGGGAATGATCGTAAGGGAAAGTAAGCGAAAAGTTAAATCGAAAGGGGTAGGTTCTCATTTATAGATATTCAAAATTGAAAGTTGTGAAAGTAGTCATTTATGAGACTTAATCCAATAAAGAGTGGGAATGGTAAATGCTAAGAGACATGTTCTGAAAAATACTCAAGTGCAAGATTTTGGTGATTGAACTTCGTCCTTAAGTAAACTGCTTAGAGTTTACGGTTAAGGACGAGGGGCAATTATGAGGGCATTTTTTCCACTTAACAATTACTTTCCATTTAGAAATAATATTGAAATAATATAAATTAAAGGTATTTTGTATATTCTGAAAAGAGAATGCTAGTCACGTACATAATTCCCTTGCAAAAGATGTTGAATTGTTTTCAGGAGATATCGACTCATGCGTTTCACTAAAAGGAAAAATTGAGAAAGGGTCTGGCAAGAGAAGGAAAAAAGGTGGAGGCTCGGGCCTCTGAAGAAGAACAAACGATCTAACAAAGCCAGAGAAAGTTAGTTAAAATCGGGCGAAACAAATGAACTTGGAGGGGACACGTTTACTAATGGCGATAAGTCATTTTAAACGTTCTATTTGCTCTTTTATTATAAATAGCCGACTTTTATCATAGATGGGGGATTCTTTTCTGAGTCTTTGCTACACTCTTATTCTTTCAAAATATTAAGAGAAAGAGAAATGACTTAACCATCAGAGGGTTTTCTTGCAGGTACTCACCATTTGTGCTTGTCAAAGTTTGATTACACGAAGAACATATCCCAAATGTTGATTTAGTCAACATGGAGTTCAAGATAAAGTATAGTAAAGACTGTGAAAGATTCTAAATCATAGTTTCTATTTAGGGAAACAAATATTATTCAGAAGATTTGGTCTGAACACTACATATGGTTTTTTTTGTCATTTAACTAATTATATGAAAATTTCACTATATAATTTATAAAATTTTCCATAGTTTTTAGCCTAATTAAGTTGTATTATTTTCTAATGATAATTTTGTAATTTTGATTTTGTTGTTTTAACTTAACATTTTTCTAAATTGTTTTTCTTTTGCTTTTTTTTTTTATGTATGTTCACTTTTTTTATTTTAAATTTTACATAAATAATTATTAAATCAAAGTATTTTTATATCAAGTTTTTATTCTAAATTTAGAAAAAAGATTATTCACAATTTTTTTGTTGCTTTTTTTTATTATTTGAAGTTATATTAAATCAATTTCACTCTAGCAAATAGAATTCTATGGTATTAGAAAAAGAAATCAATATCAACAATAGTAGTAAATATATCAATATAATAACTATTGATTTTGTCCTTCTTTTCTTTCCATTTATTAGATATATAAATATATATATGTGTGAATATAATCAGTATAGTTAATATGAGTACAATTAATTTAAGAATTTCTTATTATAATAAGTATTAATTTTGTCTTTCTTTTCTTTCCATGATGAGTTTCTTATTATTTTGTACATTATTTAATATTATAATTTGATCAAGTAAACATATAATATAAAATTATTCGTAGAATAGACTTATGAAATCTCACGTTAAATATTAAATTAGAAAAAAAAAAGAGAAAATATTACTTAAAATATAGTATAAAACTATATACATAGTTATATATAAATGAATTTGGGTGAGCACTTCACAGTTATATCCAATATATACCCATGGATAGTCACATTAATTTAGTCATTAAATCATTATTGTATGATTATGATTAATCTAGTAGTTGACTAAATATATTTAACGAATGACCTGTAACTTGATACTCTAATTTAATCATATATTATTTATTTAAAATATTTTGTTTGTTTATCAAACATTAATTAAGATTCATTTTGTTTTTAATTATAAATTTAATTACATTCACGTAAAAAAATAAAGCTTTTTGATCAAAATATTGTTACTGCAAATTGAATCTAAATCCAAAGTACTAAAGGTTCTACACCAAATTATGACTTTACCCCATTGTCGGTTCAAATTTTGATTTATTCTTTGGTTTTAGTTCTATTAATTAGCATGTATTTTGAGGATCTAGATGCTCCGTAGAGCTTCTTTCTCATTTCATTTCATGGAATTGTAGCATATAATCTCACATGCATACAAAGAAAGAATAAAAACTTTATGACAAAAATATTGTAAATACGACCTTATAAATATGGGGTAGACGTTTTAGAGTAATGTAGAAATGAAAAAAAAAAAAAATCAATTTTTGTCAAAATTATTTTTTACTTCAGTTATTTATGTGATTTGAAGATTGGTTTTATAATAATGATTTTTTATTCTTTCATATTTGTTTGTTTTTTTTGGAAAACTTTTTATATGTTTAATTTTCTATTGAGTACTAGGTTTATGTTTACCTTTGAGTACTGTGAATTTGTATTTAATTTGATATTTGCACCAATTAACAATGCAGAATAATGAAAAAAAATTAGAATATAGAATTAGGAATAAATTTAAGTTGGCCAACTTGTGGCCAAGAATAGAATTAAAAAAAATATAGTATTTATTTTATTTTAGTTTTTTACTTATCAAATATAAAATAATTGAAGGATCTTACTAGTAAAAAAATATTATATATTATTAATTACAAAATTATTATACCCTTAAATAATTAGTTTAATTATTAAAATAGAATCTTTTTTAATGATAACCTCCTATAGTAGCTCACAAAAAATACTCATTTATATATACATATTGATTAGTGCTTAAATTTATACATTTTAAGGTTTCAATTGTGTACATAGAATTAATTTAAATGAATTATTTTATGGTTTTAATTGTAAGAATATTTTAATGTAAAATATTTGAATTATTTTTGTTTTGTGTAAGCTTAGCAAGTCCAATTGCACTAAGTGGCACCCTCCAGTTCGTTGAGTCAAGCCAAAGCCGAGCTCTTCTTATCTAATTTAGGCTATTGATTTAATTTAGGATATTGGTTATATTATATTCTTTTTACTGCATTCTGTTATTGGTATTTTGTCGCTCTAATATATATAATATGATAGTATTTAAATTAGAAATTAGTATAAATTTAATTAAGAACATTTTTTAAAGTGAGCTTTATTTTATATATTTTCCAACTATAATTAATATTGTAGAATTATAATTGCGTTAAATGAATCAATTTTATTAAAATATATATGCTTGCATGAATGAAACTTGTGCCTTCCATACTCTCTTTTTTATTCTAATTCTTGTGTAATTTAGTGTTTAATTTTACAATTTTTTTTCTCAAAGTTACAATATTTCCAAGTTACTTATTTTATTTTACTAATCTTTCCTTTCACTTGTATTTTCCACTCTATGCATATGACATAGCCTGGTTACTGCTACGACCGCAAGGTAAATCATTGAGCGATATCAATTTTTGGCGCCTTGACGGGGAGGTGATTTTACAATTAAATGTTTGCATAGTGATTTATATTTTCTTTTTATATATAAAAAAGGTAGTATACATTTTAAAATTTCTTTTAATTTTCTTTAGTAATTTTTATTTTTATTTTCAATTTCTTTTTTTTTATTTATTCATTTATGTTTGTTATTGTTTTATTTTATTTATTTATTTTCTCATTACTTTTAGGTTTAGAATTTTATTTTCTAAATTTAAGCTTTTTCCAAAAAAAAAGATAAAACTTTGAATCATAAAATTTTAAAACATAAAACTTTAAAAAAAAATATTGAGAACATCTGTGTAATTTTGGAAATCAATAAAAACTAAACTTGTTCTGTCTTAGAAAAATTGGTTATTAAATAAAGTCTATGTTAGCGTTACCCTCCAACCTTTACTAAGAACCTCGGGGAGATTTAGAAAAGCTCCTGGGCCTAAAGTGGTACCTTGGTAGCCTTCCCAATTGGCTTGGGAATACTTTTGGTGTATACTTACTAAACTATTACACACTTTCTCTTATAATACTTACAAAAAATATATATAAAAAGTTAATGTCACGAAATAGAGACGCACTAGGGAGATTCGTGAGACAACAAGTAGAAGCTTTAGAGAACTCTCCTAACTCGTCGTCTTCTTCCATTCGTTCTCATTCACCCAATTCACCGAGACTTCCTGAACCACCCACGATGGCTCATCAAGTTGATGTCCAACCAAGAACGCTACAAGATTATTTACATCATACGCGTACAGCCACACCTTCATGCATCATGTATCCCAACAATATGCCAAATTTTGATTTCAAACCCGACATGATTCCACTTTTACCAACCTTCCATGGCTTGGAAAATGAGAGTCTATATATGCACATTCAGGATTTCGAAGAGGTGGTGGCTACATTCAACAACCGAGCTGATGTCACCATCGTTGTGGGGTTGAAGTTCTTTCCCTTTTCTCTCAAAGACAAAGATAAAAACATGTTGTATTTTTTAAGGCCTAGATCTATTGGAACTTGGGACAAAATGACATCTGCTTTCTTTACCAAATACCTGATGTCACCATCGTTGTGGGGTTGAAGTTCTTTCCCTTTTCTCTCAAAGACAAAGATAAAAACTTGTTGTATTTTTTAAGGCCTAGATCTATTGGAACTTGGGACAAAATGACATCTGCTTTCTTTACCAAATACTTTCCACACCATAAGACTAATAACCTTTAAAGTCAAATCAATACCTTTACTAAAAAAGAACATGAAACTCTTTGCCAATCATGGGAAAGGTTCAAAGATTTTCTCAATCAATGTCCCCACTAGGGATATGAAAGTTGGCGCCTGGACAACTACTTCTACAAAGGCCTCACATATCAAGAGCACAAATTCGTAGAGATGATGTGCAATGGTGAGTTCCTCCAAATAGATCCAGAGGAAGCTTTCGAGTATCTAAACATTATTGCTGATAAAGCCCACACATGGACTGGACCAAGTGTTACTAAAAGCACAAGTAGATCTCTTAAGCTGTAGCCTACCAACAAAGTGAAGAGGATAGCTTTAAAGATGAAATTCATTCTGTAACAAGACAAGTAGAGGCTCTTACAACCGAATAAGGTAGAGGAATCCACATGGTTTCCAAAACTGAGTCAAGAGAACCTTGTTTTGTTTGTAGTAGAATTGAACATCAAGCACCTAATTGTCCTACCTTTAGCGAAATGAAAGGTGTGTACGAGGAGCAACGTAATTCTTTATACAATAATACCTACACTCCATACTCAAACTCTTACAATCCTGGTTGGAGAAACCACCTAAACTTCAATTGGTAAGACTCACCACAAGCATTCTGGAGCCAATGAAGGCCTGAGCAGCAACAACCGCAAAACGTGTACATTGCTCCTCAAAATAACATGTAGTCAAGTAATCTTCTTGAGAATACCTTGCAAATGCTTGCACAAACAAAAATGGCCTCAAATCAAGAGCTCAAATCTTGCTTCACACATATGGTGGAGGAAATGAAAGACATCAAAAGCCAAATGACATAGTTAAACACTTCTTCGGCAATTCAAGAGCATAGTAGACTTCCCGCTCAACCTCTAATCCATCAATGAGGACGACACATGGCACAAAACACCACCTCTACATATAATAATCTAAAAGAGGTTAATGCCATCACTACTTGAAGTGGTCAAAGTACGGTTTCACCGTTAACTAATACATCGAGTACGTCAATGCCCGCTCTAAATGTTGATGTGAAAATAAGCATTCGAGTAAAGGTGCCCTTTCCTCAAACTTTGAAATCCACTAGGAAGGTACTGGAAAATCATGGTGAAATCCTAGACCTTTTAACACGAGTAAAGATCAACTTTCCATTGTTGCATGTGATCCAACAAGTGTCCGCTTATGCCAAGGTTATCAAGGATTTGTGCACCGTCAAAAGGAAACATCATGTCAAGAAAATCGCTTTTTTGGCAGAACAAGCTAGTGAGATATTCGATTGCAATACACCATCTAAGTACAAAGATCTTGGATGTACCACCATTTCTTGTCAAATTGTGGAACATGAATTTGGCAAAGCCTTGGTAAGGCCTCTGGGCGGCATGGTCATGTTTGTTCAGTCTGATGGTTTTCCTATTTATCAGCGGATTATATGTCAACTATATTTTATGCATATGTCATATACTGTATGATTTTTCTTGCTGGGCTTCGGCTCACGGGTGCTCTGTGCGGCAGGTAAAAGCAAAGACTCAGTCAACCGGCCATGAGTATGGAAAGCGTGAGGGCGGCGAGTACATGTTCGGCCTACCCGACTGCTTTGGTTGGGGGCGTTTTGAATATGGTTGTATTAACCTATTCTTTTGATAGTTAACCAAGTGTAAATCTATTTTTGAGTTGTAAATATTTTGTAAACCTTATTTTGGGATCCCGGATGTTTGATACTTAATTTTTTCAATGAAACTAAACATTTTCAAAAAGTACAGCCTTAAACTCTGGTTTAGTCGTACTTTTGCTTTTAGAAACCTCGTAGAGTCAGTTAGTTGCAAAAATTTCCATTTTAAACTCACTTAGTAACGACTCTAAGGTAGTAGGGCGTTACAACTTGGTATCAGAGCGAGCCAAGGTTTATTGGTTCTGGAGATTGACCGAACATGTACGCACGCTGCCATTGAAAAGCTCGACTCAGGGTTGATTGGTATGGTTGATTAATATATCTGAATATGTGTTTGAATGGCTTGTGTGCCTGCTTAGATTATTATGAGAATGATGAGTGAAATAACATATTCATGATGCCAGGGCAAGGCCCGTTGTGTGCTGTATGATATCTGTACGTTATTTGGATTTTTGATCTTGGTTGTTGTTGAGATTGAGAGGTGGAATTGGATCTTGTTATCATGCCTGATGAGCGGTGTCACTGATTGCAGGCATTTAGTTGTAATGCCTCGGCAATCATCGAGACTCCGCGGCATTCGGGCCGAGGATGACAATCAGGGTCAGGACCCTCCACCTGCTCCTCAGAACTGGCAGCTGATATTAGCCGAAATGGAGGCTAGATTGAAGAAAACAGAGGAGGAACTTAGTTAGTTGAGGCAACAGGCTCCTCCACCAGTCACCGGGTTACCACTACAGCCGAGTGTAGCACCAGCCCCGGTTCAGCCTGTGGTTGAGAACAGGTTGGAACCTCTGTATGAAAGATTCAGAAAACAGCAACCTCCTACCTTTGAGGGGGGAACAGACCCACTGTGGGCTGAGCAGTGGATAAATATGATTTCTGTGATCTTGGATTTCATGAGGGTTGAAGGAAAGGAAAGGGTTGATTGTGCCAGCTATATGCTTAGAGATGATGCACGAATATGGTGGGATGTAGTAAGGCAGCGAAGGGATACTGCAACTATGACTTGGGAAGAATTCAAGAGCATTTTTAATGAGAAATACTACAGTGTAGCAGTTCGAGCTGCGAAGGATGATGAGTTTATCAACCTGACCCGGAGCAGGTTATCAGTCACCGAGTACGCCCTGATATTTGACAGATTGGCGAAGTTTGCGCCAGAGCTAGTGCCGACTGATGCGGCCAGGAGAGATTGGTTTATACGGGGATTGAATGTGATGATCACCCGTGATGTGAGTATTACATTAGTTCCAGAGACTACTTATGCACAAGTGGTGGATAAGGCCCTTACTGCAGAGAGGGCTAAGGATCAGATCTGGAAGGATAGCGCTGCTAGGCGCGATACCAGGAGGACGGTGCCTCCTTCTTCTGAGCCTAGTCGAGGCAGTGGTCCCAGTGAGCAGAAAAGAAGAGTACCAGATTTATTTGTTCCTTATGGTTCTGATAGGAGGGTCCGCGGTTATGTTGGTGGTCGTCAAGGCGAAAATGGCAATTGGAGGAGTTTTCCGATGTGCCCTCGATGCAGGCGACGGCATCAGGGCGAGTGCCAGACCAGGGCATGTTTTATTTGTGGGAGCACCAATCACTTGAAGAAAGACTGCCCACAAGCTAAGAAAGAGGAGCCAAAGTAGGGAGACAGCCTCACTCCTGCTAGGGTTTTCACTTTGACTCAGACTGAGGCGGAGGCCAGCCCCTCAGTTGTGACAGGTCAGATTTTTAGCGCTGGTTCTTTGTATACTGCATTGATTGATTTGGGTGCTACTCACTCATTTGTATCTGCTAGGGTGATTGATCAGCTTTGTAGACCTGGTATTTTGTATGCTAGGGGTTTTCAGACTTTATTGCCAACAGGAGAACTGGTAGTCTCTAGGAGGTGGGTTAGAGCCTTACCAGTAGTAATAGACGGTAGGGAATTGTTTGTTGACCTGGTTGAACTAGATATGGACGATTTTGATATTATACTGGGAATGCATTGGTTTACGCGGTATGG
Organism: Humulus lupulus; assembly: GCF_963169125.1. NCBI lineage: Eukaryota > Viridiplantae > Streptophyta > Magnoliopsida > Rosales > Cannabaceae > Humulus > Humulus lupulus. Next base: position 149,613,587 of record NC_084800.1, on the reverse strand, counting down.
AGCAACAATTGACTATAAGCGACGAATGGTGACCTTTGAACCAGAAGGCGAGGTACCCTTTGTGTTTGTGGGAACGGTGAATGGACCGTGGGTGCCTATGATCTCAGCACTAAAGGCTAGAGACCTGGTGCAGGAGGGTTACATAGGATTCCTAGCGAGTATTGTAGATTCCTCCAAGGTGGCGGCAGTGGGACCAAATGAAACCAGAGTGGTCTGTGAGTTTCCAGACTTGTTTCCAGCAGATCTGCAAGGATTGCCGCCACAACGGGAGATTGAGTTCGTCATAGAGTTGGTTCCGGGAGCTAAGCCAGTGTCCAAGGCACCTTACAGAATGGCTCCGGAAGAATTAAGGGAATTGAAGATTCAGTTGTAGGAACTACTGGATTTAGGGTTTGTCAGACCGAGTTTCTCGCCATGGGGTGCTCCAGTATTATTTGTTACGAAAAAGGATGGATCGCTCAGGATGTGCATTGACTACAGGGAGTTGAACAAGTTGACCATCAAGAACAAGTATCCATTGCCTAGGATTGACGATTTATTTGATCAGCTTCAAGGGATTATAGTGTTTTGAAAGATTGATCTCCGATCAGGCTATTATCAGTTGAGGATCAAAGAAGAGGACGTACCAAAGACTGCTTTTCGGACACGGTATGGGCATTATGAATTTCTGGTTATGTCCTTTGGATTAACCAATGCCCCAGCAGCATTTATGGATTTGATGAACAGAATTTTCAAAGATTATCTGGATAAGTTTGTGATTGTATTTATTGATGATATCCTAGTGTACTCCCAGTCAGAGATAGAACATGAGCATCATCTGCGTCTGGTGTTGCAGCGGCTGAGGGAGCATAAGCTATATGCTAAGTTTAGCAAATGCAAGTTCTGGTTATCGCAAGTTTCATTTCTGGGCCATATTATCAGTAAGGATGGGTTACTGGTCGACCCAAGCAAGACGGAAGCAGTAAGAGATTGGCCTAGACCAAGCAGTGTTCCTGAAGTTAGAAGTTTCCTTGGACTAGCAGGTTACTACCGGTGGTTTGTAGAGGGGTTCTCCAGAATTGCTACTCCACTGACAGAATTGACAAGAAAGAAGACCAAGTATGTGTGGACAGATCGATGTGAGAACATCTTTAAAGAGTTGAAGCGGCGATTGATTAATGCACCAGTGCTGAGCCTGCCAACAGATGATGAGAAGTTTGTGGTCTACTGTGACACTTCTAGACAGGGTCTGGGATGCGTGTTGATGCAGGCTGGGAAAGTGATAGCGTATGCATCAAGGCAATTAAAGGAGTACGAGCAGAGATATCCCACGCATGACATGGAGTTAGCTGCAGTGGTATTTGAACTTAAGGTTTGGAGACACTATCTGTATGGTGAGAGATGCGAGATATACACTGATCACAAAAGTTTAAAGTATTTCTTTACCCAGAAGGACTTGAATATGCACCAGAGGCGGTGGCTAGAGTTGGTAAAGGATTACGATTGCGATATCCTATACCATCCTGGGAAGGCTAATGTAGTGGCTGATGCATTGAGCCGGAGGGGCCCAGGACAGTTGTATAGTTCAAGACAGATATCTGACAGACTAGCTGGAGAGATGACCAGAGCAGGTATAGAGTTAGTGGTTGGTAGGTTAGCCAACATTACTCTTCAGTCAACTCTCCTCGAGAGGATTAAGGAAGCACAAGGAATGGATTCCCAGTTAGTTGAACGTAGAGAGAATGTCCTAACTGGAGCAGCTACGGACTTCTCTATTTCTGAATTGGGTTTATTGAAGTACAAAGGACGGATTTGTGTTCCGATTGATCCAGACATTCAGCGAGAGATTTTGGACGAGTCTCATACCACTCCCTACTCCTTGCACCCAAGTTCTACGAAGATGTACCATGATTTGAAATTTTTGTATTGGTGGTCAGGCATGAAGAGGGACGTGGTGGACTATGTGGCTAGATGCTTAACCTGTCAGCAGATTAAGGCTGAACATTAGAGGCCAGCAGGATTATTACAGCCTCTAGGGATTCCCGAGTGGAAATGGGAAGATATTGCCATGGACTTTGTGGTTGGGTTGCCAAAGACCGTGGGTTAGCATGACTCGGTGCGGGTGATTGTGGACAAGTATACTAAGTCCGCCCACTTCTTACCTGTGAAGACAACTTATACTGTGGAGCAGTATGCAAAGCTTTTTGTGAAGGAGATTGTTCAACTTCATGGGGCTCCGAGGTCGATAGTATCCGACAGAGACCCCACTTTCACTTCCAAGTTTTGGAAGAGCCTACAGAAGGCAATGGGCACACAACTTCAGTTTAGTACTACTTATCATCCTCAGACGGATGGACAGTCTGAGAGGATAATCCAGATACTGGAGGACATGTTACGAGCTTGTGTGTTGGATTTTGGGGGATCTTGGAGTAGGTATCTCCCTCTGATTGAGTTCTCGTACAATAATAGTTATCAGGCGACTATCGGAGTGGCTCCGTATGAGATGCTGTATGGAAGAAAGTATATAGGTCCTGAGATTGTTCAGAGGACCAATGAGGCACTTGAGAGAATTAGAGTTCGTATGCTCGCCTCCCAGAGTCGCCAGAAGAGTTATTCAGATCAGAGACGCAGGAGCGTGGAATTTCAGGTCGGTGATCATGTATTCCTCAGGGTTTCATCCCTGAGAGGAGTAAAACGATTCGGCGTTCGGGGCAAGCTGAGTCCCAGGTTTGTTGGCCCCTTTGAGGTTCTAGAACGAGTTGGGGAGGTGGCTTACAGGTTAGCAATGCCTCCAGCTCTGTCAGGGGTTCATGACGTGTTTCATGTATCCATGCTTCGGAAGTATGTATCGGATACTACTCATGTGTTGAGCTTTGAGAACTTGGAGTTGGATCGGGATTTATCATACGAAGAAAAGCCTGTTCAGATCCTTGATAGAAAGGACAAAGTCTTGAGGAACAAGACCATCGCCTTGGTTAAAATATTGTGGAGGAATAGCAAGGTGGAAGAGGCGACGTGGGAACTGGTGTCGGATATGCGGGAGCGGTACCCCGAGTTGTTCAGGTAAATTTCGAGGACGAAATTTTCATGAGGAGGGGATGTTGTAACGACCCAAATTTGCTAATAAGGCTTAAGGGCCTTGATTAGTGTGCCTGGAGGGCATAATGGGATTTTGTGTGTGACTTTAATGAGTTAAATGCATGATTATGATTTAACGCATGTTATATGCTATTTGACTATTTGAGATGCATGACTATGTGTATTAGTATGCATGTAGACCTGATTGTCTTAGAAAAAGCATAATTGTAATTTGGCCATTTTGGGCATGACTGTGTTGATATCTGTGTTCTGTGACTCGAGACGATCCTAGAATGAGCGGGTTAGCGGAAAAGTCAAAGCGGGAAGTTATACTCGGCTTGGGTTAAGCCTGGGGAGTTTAAATGGGAATTTGGAAAATATATTGAGGTTAATCTTGATGATGAGGGATATATATTTGGTGATTAATCAGGTATTGGGTAGCAAGCGGGAAATTATTAGAGACACTCGAGGAATTAGTGGGAATTGGGTAAAATGACTAAAATAGCCCTACATGGACAAAAAGGTTTAGAATTAATAGGAAGGGCATTTTGGTCTTTAGGTTTTTAGATATAAGTTAAATGAAGCTTTATATTTAGTGGGATTGGTAGAATAGAGTTATAAGGCTGAGAAAAAGAAAGAAGGAAGGAAGAAAAAGAAAAGAGAGAAAAACAGTGTGGGTTTGCTTCAAAGGTACGGTTTGTGGTTCTCCCACCTTTTCCCTTCATTTTTCTTGGAGTTAAGCTCAGTGGGGAGCTAGGATAGGCTGAGCATCAAGGATCCTATGCTAGACTTGAAGATTGGCAAGGGATTAGCAAGAACACATCAAACATTGAGGTAAGTTTTAGAAATTTCAGTTTTAGGGTTTGACTGGTTTGAGCTGTGTATTTAAGCTAAATAGATGGGAATTTTTGGGAAAATCATGCCAAGATTGAGAAGGAGCAAGCTAAGGAGGTCTAGGGTTCAACTCAAGGTCGAATTTCCATCCACGGCATGATTTCTAAGTCTTTAACTTTGATGTTTGACTGAGTTTCTGGGTTTAAGGTTCATTATGGTAGATCTTGAGTTTTGGGTTGCTTGAGCTTGGGTTATGAGTTATTGGGATGCTTGGGATGAGTGTGAGGTGTTGATAAGTTTCTTTTTGGGTTTGGGAAAGATTTGGACAAGTTTGGGGTTGAAATGGTTGAAAGAAATCGCAGAAAACAATTTTTGGTGTTGGCAGTTTGCAACTAGCGCTACAGCTCTAGTCTTTGGGCACTGTAGCGCTAGGCCCTGTTTTTGGGGATGTGTGGTTCTGCTTGTAGCGCTATAGCGCCCTCTTAAGTGCGCTGTAGCGCTGCACTATTCACAAAAAGGGGTTTTTGGGCTTTTGTTGAGGGATTTTGACCTAGGGTTCGGGGCTCGATTCCACCACCTTGTTTTGTGGATCCAGGACTTCCCGGGGGCTCGGGATTGGTCCTGAGGCTAGGTTTTGGACTTGAGGTTTGGTAATGACTTTGACTTATGGATTTTGTTTAGGTGAGCGCTAGGGCTCGAGTAGGATCGTGCTCGAGGAGTCAGGTGATCAAAGCTATCGAATTGAAAGGTAAGAAAACCGTAACACCCGAGAGCAGGGCATGGGCCCACAGTGTTATTGCAGGGCATGGCCCTAGATTGTATTATGTGCGAATGTATAACCTTAAATGAATTATTATATGCTTGAATGATTATTTCGAAATGTACTATATGTGTGATTATAATGAAATGAACGGCTAAGGCCGAGAGCGGCGAAGCCTGAGAACGGCCTTGGGGCCGGAAGTAACACTTAGCACATGGAGTGCTTATAGCCAGGGTGGGACCCAATGGATACGTAACACCCAAGAGCAGGGCATGGGCCCACAGTGCTTGTAGGCCTGTTTGAAATAACCAGCTTTTAGGGTGCAAAAGCGGGTAGCTTAGGGGACACGCTTCACAAGCGGTTATGCACTGTTTGCCTACTGAAACTTTCCTTCCAAGGAAAACTTTTATCCTGACCCTCCTAACACACAGATTCCGAGTAATTGGGGATCCATTGGGAGCACAGGCGCGCATTCATAGAACCGCATGGTCTCACTCTCCGCGGGCTGAGATTACCTTAACCCGTGTAAAGGAAACACTTCGCGTCAAATTCTTTCTTATCCTTAGGTCGCCTTTTCTAAATTTTCTTCTTTTGTTCGCTAGGTGACCAGATAGGACTGAAGAAGAACGCCCCTAAGAAGACCACTGACAGCTTCTCTTCTTAGCAAGCCAAAGGAAAGGAGGTGGTCATGGACTCTCCGATCCCCATTTTCGGTCCGGCCGTGGAGCAGGAGATCGAGGTGGGGCCCGACGCTTTCTTCGAGGCAGAGAGGATCGTTTCGAAGATCACCAACCAGGGGAAAGTGAATAAGATATTCCTTTCCCACAATATTGAGAATGGGAGGGGCGCCCTAAACGCCCGACCTCCCCTAGAAGGCGAGCGGAGCTGCGCGCCGCTTGATGAGGAATATGCGGCCTAGAGCGACGAGCACTTTAAGGCTAGGGCCTTCCTTCCGCTAGACCAGTACTTTGCAGATTTTCTCAATTACGTGAAGCTGGCTCCTTTCTAGCTCCCCCCTAAATCCTACCGTTTGTTAGTGGGGTTGAGATATTTGTTCCTGAAGTAGGAATGGGAGTTCCCCACGCCTGCAAACATCATTTACTTTTATTGCCTCAAGGCTAGCTCGGAGCAGAGGGGGCGAGGCGACGGGTTCTACTATCTGACCTGTTTTCCAACCACGGCTGCAGACATCGAGCTGCCCAGCCACCCCAACGATTTTAAAGACCAGTTCTTCATGTCCAAGGGGTTTCACAATTGCGAATATCACTATTTCAACTACCCTCGTAAGTACCCTTTACTCTTACCTCGCAAGTTGACCATTGATGAGCTTCCTTTATGATCGGTATTTTTTGAGGAGTATGGGACCAATCTTCGGTCGTGGCCCTCCCTTTGGGAGGGTATAGTAGCTCCGGGTCTTAGGCAATATGTAGAAGAGTCTAGTCCCGAGCCAGATTTGGACCCAGAGCCTCTTCCAACCTGCGAGGTCATTATCCAAGATTCCCTCGCTGCAGTTCCGGGGCCGGTGGTCGTGACCATAGATTCCTCCTCTAGCTCGGAGGATAGGATCCCTTTCAATATATACTTGAGATATGTTTTCCCTTTAAATTTTGTTGTCTTGCATAAATATTTTCAATTGTATATTATTACTTTGCCTTTGCTTTATTAGTGGAGATGTCTCAGCTCGAGAGCAACGATCTGCAAGCTATGTTCCCTGGAGGGAACCCTTCCTCTGGGGCCTCCGAGCCCATGGTGAAAAAGCTCCGGCTGGCGAAGAAGGCCATCGGGAGTACCTCTAAGTCCCCGGCGAAGGGGAAAAACCAGGCTCCAGCAGCTTAGGAGAAAGTGCCTCCACCCTCTCCTGCAATGAAGATGCCTCTGCCTCCCTCGGGAAATGAAGGTGCCCTCCAGGACCTTGTCAACCACAACCCCCGAGATGCGCGTCCCGGTGAACCCCCGGGCTCTGGAGAAGATCCCTGATGTCTTTCGGGGGACAGTCTACGAGACGGCGAGCTACACCGTGGACCATTACTATAATGCCACTGAGAGGGTCCTGCAGGCGATCGAGACAAGGAGCCCGGAGAACGTGATGGAGTCTTCCTTGGGGATGGCTCTCATGGTAAGTTGGCCTTGCCATTTGCATCCCTTGCTCATTATGCATCGCATGTTTGTTTTTTCCTCTAAGGCAGTTGCCTTATCATCTTTTGGTCTTGCAGGGTACCTTGGCTCTCCATCGGAGCATATCCCGATCTAGGGCTTGGCTCGAGGATATGAGGGGCGAGCACCAAAAAACATTGGCTTCCATTAAGACTGCCCAAAAGCAGGAACAGGATGCCAAGGATGCCCTGGCGACTGCGCAGGCTGAGCTGGACACATCTCGACCTAAACTGCAGGAGGTCGAGGCTATCAGGGCTGCCCTAGCCACCGCGCGGACTGAGCTCGAGGAGGCCAGGGCCTCTCGGGCCGCTCTGGATGCCGTGAAGGCCGAGGCCGAGAAGGCCAAGGCCGTACTAGCAACGGATAGGGCAGCCTCTAGCTCCTCCATGGAGGATATGCTGTACCATTGTTGGGTCTACACCCCAGATGGTGACTTCTCCTTTATGGGGGCGGATGCATGGGACAGCTTCCTAGAGAAGTTTAAAGCTCGCCTTCAGCAAGAAGTGCCCTCCGAGACCGGGGAGATCTCCGCAGCTGCTGAGCAGGAAGGCGAGGTGGTGACCTCATCGGAGTAGCCTGACAGGGCCTAGGACTTATTTTCTTTTTGCCACTCGAACAACATTTTTTTTTGTAACTTTGTATGAGGTTTTCTAACCTCGAGATAATTGGCTTCGTCAACTTTTTGTTTCTAATTAATTCACATCGTTTTGCCTATATGCATTTTGGTAATAGTCTTAGTTTTTTGTTGGTGCTGTGATTGACATTTTATGCTTTTCTAGGAAAAACATGCTAATCAATTTTGAACCAACTTCTAAGATAAGTCCTGGTTGTATCCTGGACATTAAATTAAAAACTTAGTTCACGTTAATTTTTTATCAATGTCTCGTGCTTTTTAAGAAAAACAACAATCAATCAATTTGAATTAACTTCTAAGTTTTAGGACCTGGTTATATCCAGGACGTTAATTTGAAAACTTAGTCCGTGTTAATTCTTAATTAATATCTTGTGCTTTTTAAGAAAAACACCAATCAATCAATTTGAACTAACTTCTAATTTTTTGAACCTGGTTACATCCAGGACGTTAATTTGAAAACTTAGTTCGTGTTAACTCCTGACTAATATCTTGTGCTTTTTAAGAAAAACATCGATCAATCAATTTGAATTAACTTCCAAGTTTTTTAAACCGACCTGGTTATATCCAGGATACGACTTAGTTCGCGTTAATCCTTTATCAATATCTCGTGTTTTTTAAGAAAAACATCGATCAATCGATTTGAATCAACTTCTAAGCCTTTTAGGGCGACCTGGTTATATCCAGGCACCATATGCCCCACAAGTAATTAGGAAAGGGTCTTTCGTGGTTACTTGAGATTACATTCGCAAATATACACAATAATGAAAAAAGATTTAATTCTCATTGCTTAATAAACAAAAAATGGCCTTTCTCAGTAAGCCTCAAAAGGGTATTACTGATAATATTTCTTCAAATGGATGGCATTCCAAGTTCGTGGGACTGCTTCTCCATTAAGCTGAGCTAATTTGTAGGTTCCTTCCTTTAAGACCTCGATTACTTGGTATGGCCCTTCCCAGTTCGGTCCCAATAATCCGTCTTTGGGGTCCTTACTAGCTAAAAGGACTCTCCTGAGGACCAGGTCGCCAATGCTAAAGGCGCGTTTTTTGACCTTTGAGTTGAAATAACGAGTGATTTTTTGCTGGTAATTTGCGAGTTGGAGCTGTGAATCTTCTCATCTTTCATCAATAAGGTCGAGGGACGTGCAAAGCAGTTCGTGATAGCGGTCCTGGTCATACGCCTGGACTCTATGCGAAGATACCTTTATCTCGACAAGAAGGACTGCCTCACTCCCAAAAGCTAGGGAGAAAGGAGTATGACCCGTAGAAGTTCGATGTGAGGTTCGGTATGCCCACAGTACCTGGGGGAGCTGTTCTGGCCAGACTCCCTTGGCTTCGTCCAGTCTCTTCTTAAGGCTCGCCTTTAGTGTCTTATTAACGGCCTCGACCTGGCCATTTGCTTGGGTGTAGGTCACGGAGGAGAAGCTTTTAACAATGTCATACCTTTCACAGAATTCGGTGAAGAGGTCGCTGTCGAACTGCGTCCCATTTTCTGATACGATATTTTTTGGCAGCCCGAACCGACAGATAATGCTTTTGACCACAAAGTCGAGGACTCTCTTGGAAGTGATTGTTTCCAAGGGTTCTGCCTCAGCCCACTTGGTGAAGTAGTCAATAGCCACCACCGCGTAACGGACCCCTCCTTTTCCAGTAGGGAGGGCGCCAACCAAGTCGATTCCCCAGACCGCGAATGGCCACGGGGTCAAGATCATCTTCAGCTCGACTGGGGGAGCTCGGGCAACTGTGGCGAATCGCTGGCACTTGTCACATTTCTTGACGTAATAGATCGAGTCCTTTGACAGAGTGGGCCAGTAATATTCTTGCCTTAAGATCTTTAGGGCCAAGCTTTGCCCCCCAGTGTGATCTCCGCAAAATCCCCCGTGCACTTCTTGCAAAATGGTCTTTGCTTCGCCTGGCAGAACACATCGCAGGAAAGGCAAGGAGTGCACACGCCGGTATAACAGACCATCTACCACCGTATATCTTGGAGCTTGGTAAAGTACCCGCCTTGCGTCATTATGCTCTTCCGATAACTTTCCTTCGGTGAGATATTCGAGGATGGGAGTCATCCAGGTCGGTCTGGCGTCGATCATCTCGACCTCCGCCCCGACTTCTTCTATGCTCGGTTTCTCCAGGAACTCTACTGGTACTAACCCCAAAGTCTCCGTCTCCCCAGAGGTAGCGAGCTTGGCGAGGGCGTTCGCATTGGCGTTCTACTCCCGAGGTATCTGTTCGACTGAGCCCCGTTCAAATGCGGATAGCTCGACTTTTACCTTGGCCAGGTAAGCAGCCATCTTGGTTCCCCGTGCTTGATATTCACCTAGCACCTAGTTTACCACGAGCAGGGAATCACTGAAGCACTGAACGGAGCTGGCCTTCAGCTACTGGGCCATCCTTTGCCCGGCCAGTAAAGCTTCGTATTCGGCCTCATTGTTGGAAGCCGTGAATCCGAATCTCAACGCCGAGTGGAATCTATGTCCTTCTGGGGATATCAAAATGATTCCAGCCCCGGAGTCGTTCTCATTAGATGAACCATCTACGAAGATCTTCCATGCGCCTGGCCCGAGGTGACCTAGGGTGAATCTTCCACAGGATCTTCTCGGAATCCTGTACACTCTGCCACAAAATCAGCCAGGGCCTGGCTTTTTATTGCAGTTCGTGGAGTGTACAAAATCTCGAACTGGCTGAGCTCAATAGCCCACTTCAACAAACGTCCCGATGCTTCAGGTTTTTGCAAAACCTGCCTTAAAGGTTGATCGATTATGACGTGTATTGAGTGGGATATACGGCCTAAGCTTTCGGGAGGCCGTGATGAGACAGAACGCCATCTTTTCCATCAACGGATATCAAGACTCAGCTCCGAGAAGCCTCTTGCTGATGTAATAGACTGATTTTTGAACCCGGTCTTCTTCTCGGACCAATACAGCACTAGCTGCATCTTCTGTGACAGCTAGGTAAAGGAAAAGAGGCTCGCCTGCCGTTGGTTTGGAAAATACGGGCGGCTCGACTAGATGTGCTTTTAGGTCGAGGAAGGAACTTTCACACTCCTCTATCCATTCGAACTTCTTATTTCCCCGGAGCAGGTTATAGAATGGCAAGCATTTGTTGGTGGATTTAGAAATAAACCGATTAAGGGCTGCCACCCTTCCTGTCAGGCCTTGAACGTCCTTTCGTGACCAAGGTGAGGGAAGCTCAAGCAACGACCTGATCTTATCGGGGTTCGCCTCGATTCCTCTAGTGTTGACAATGAAACCCAAGAATTTTCTAGACGCGACCCCGAAAGTGCACTTCTGCGGGTTAAACCCCATGTCGTATTCTCTTAGTATCTTGAAGCATTCCTCCAGGTCGGAAACATGGTTATCGGCAGTTTTCAACTTGACCAGCATGTCGTCAACGTACACTTCCATGTTCTTCCCGATTTGGTTGGCAAACATCCTGTTCACCAATCTCTGTTATGTAGCACCGACGTTCTTCAGCCCGAACGGCATGACCTTGTAACAATAAACGTTAGTTGGGGTCATGATGCTAGTGTGCTCCTGATCCGCTGGATTCATGGCGATCTAATTATAGCCCGAGTACACATCCATAAAGGACATGAGCTCATGCCCCGCCGTGGTGTCCACCAATTGATCGATCCTTGGCAGGGGAAAACAATCTTTGGGGCAATCTTTGTTCAAATCGGAGAAGTCGATGCAGTTCCGCTACTTCTCGTTGGGCTTCGGGACCAACACAGGATTGGCGACCCAGATCAGGAACTTAGCTTCGCGGATAAAGCCGCACTTTTTTAGCCGGGCTACTACTTCTTCTAGGGCTTCAGCTCGAGTTGTTCCCAGGCGCTTCTGTTTCTAGGACTTCGCAGGCAGGCTCTTATCTAAATGGAGGGTGTGCATGATAACGCTTGGACTGATTCCCACCATGTCCTCAGGTGACCATGTAAACACATCCAGGTTCTCCTGCAGGAACTTGACCAGCTCCGCCTTCCTCTTGCCACAGAGGTTTTTCCCGAGCTTAACAACCCGTGAGGGATTCTGTGGATCGACTTTTACCTCCTCGAGCTCTTCCATAGCTTGGAGCTCGGACTTATCCTCGCCTATTCTTGGGTCTATATCATCACTCAGGATGATATTTTCCCCTTCGGCGTTTTAAGGTTTTTCAATCTCAGGATTAGGCAAAGGTTCCTGAGATTCCTTATTTCTATCCTAGATGGTCATCGTTAACTGCCCGGGTTTTAATTTTCCCTTCATGGAAATGCTGTAGCACTCCCTGGTAGCAAGTTGATCGCCACAGACTATGCATATCCCCGTGGAAGAGGGGAATTTTAGCATGAGGTGGCGGATTGAGGTAATGGCTTCAAAAGCTATAAGTGTAGGTCGACCTAAAATGGGATTGTACGCGGCGGGATAGTCGATGACCATGAACTCAAGGAGTTTTGAGACTGTCCAAGGTCCCTCTCCTATGGTGATCACCAGCTCAATCGTCCCTATTGTCGCCGACCCTTCTCCCGAGAAGTCGTAAAGCATCATGGAAGTCGCTTTCAGCTCGGCGACAAATAAGCCCATCTTCTCCAGTGTGGACCGAAATAGTAGGTTTGCCAAGCTTCCATTATCGACCAGAACTCTTCTAACACTCCGATTAGTGAGCTACACTGCTACGACCAGAGGGTCGTTATGAGGGAACTGGACGTGGCTGGCATCTTCTTCAGTAAAAATGATTGGTTGCCTCTCCAATCGTTGCTGCTTTGGCAGATGCTGCTCAGGGACGAACTCCACTCCATTATGAGCCTTAAGTTTGTTGACGTACCTCTTTTTGGCACCTCGGCTCGTACCAGCCAAATGAGGACCTCCAGAGATCGTGGAGATTTCTCCTCCTATCACGAGAGGAGGGACGTCCTGATCTACCCGAGACCCGGGCTGACTGGCCGGGACTTCCGGAGCTGGATGGCCTGCGGGAACTCTATTCTGTGCATACTGAGCCAAAGGTCTAGTTCTGATAAGAGTTTCAATCTCATCCTTCAGGTGTCTACATTCATCGGTATTGTGGCCAACGTCGTTGTGGAACTGGCAAAACTTTGAAGGGTCTCGCTTTCCCTTCTGGTGCTTTAACGGCTCCGGCTTCTTCCAGGGGAGGCGAGAAGAGTTTGCTAGGAAGATGTTCTCCCTAGAGTGGGTAAGCTCCGTATAAGTCGCGTAGACCGGCTTAAATTTTTATACGGACTTATTCTTGATACGAACCACACCAACACTATGATGAAACCCGACACCAAATATGGCACAGCCACCAAGAACACACGAAATTGGGGATGAAGAACCGCGACCCAATGCTTAACCAAGCACGAACCTTGGTATGAGGAAGACGCCACAAACGGGGATGGGAATCCGTTTGATAAGTCAGGTTGAACGCCACAAGGAACCCCTTGATAAGTTCAAAAGTTTCTTCAAGAACTCAAGAAGAAAAACACTCACAATTTTCATTCCACATAATCTGATTTTTCCAAATGTTTTCAAGGCCTTATATAGCCGAAAATTACATCAAGACAAGCCCCTTTGTCTTCCTAAAAACCGAAAATTAAAGACAACCTTTTGTCTTCCTAATGAAAACTGAAAAATAAAGACAAGCCTTTTGTCTTCCTAATGAAAACTGAAAAAATAAAGACAAGCCTTTTGTCTTCCTAATGAAAACCGAAAAATAAAGAAAAAGGACTCTTGGACTCACACAAGTCAAGTGTTTGACTTTTAACAAAAATAAACAAAGACTAAATAAAAAATACAATATGACAAAATACAATAAGACTCATCAAGCTCCTAAACTAAGTCTACTTTGATGAGTAGGACAAGTCTTTGTTCTCCTTCAGTGTTGACCACGGTCTCCTCTTGTTTTAGGACTCTGTGGACTAGGCTGATAAGTTCTTCTTTGAATCTCTTGGCTCGTGCCCTCGTCACCGGACCAACTTGAACTTGACTTGAATCTTTAGTCTTAGTGTCCTCATCATTCCCCTCCTCTTGAGAAGGATTTGACCTCAAATCATCACCTGCATCAAAAGGACTCAAATCAGAAACATTAAAAGTAGCACTAACAGTATACTCACCAAGTAAATCGAGTCGGTAGGCATTGTCATTGATCCTTTCAAGTACTTGAAATGGGCCATCTCCTCGAGGTAACAATTTGGAACGTCTTTGTGCTGGGAATCGCTCCTTTCTCATGTGTAACCATACCCAATCACCGGGCTCAAAAACCTGCTTATGACGACCCTTGTTAGCTTGCTTAATGTATTGTTCAGTCCTTCTCTCTATGTTGAGTCGTGCCCTCTCATGGATTTGCTTCACAAATTCTGCCTTCTTCTTTCCATCTAAATTCAAATGCTCAGAAATAGGTAAAGGTGATAAATCCAAAGGAGTTAGAGGATTAAAACCATAAACAATTTCAAAGGGTGAAAATTTAGTAGCAGAATGCATGGAACGATTATAAGCAAACTCAACATGTGGTAAACAATCTTCCCAAGTCTTAATATTTTTACTTATGATTGCCCTCAACAAGGTGGATAGAGTCCTATTAACTACTTCTGTTTGACCATCGGTTTGAGGATAACAAGTAGTAGAAAACAATAGTTTTGTCCCAAGTTTACCCCACAATGTTTTCCAAAAGTAGCTTAAGAATTTAGCATCCCTATCTGATACAATTATCCTAGGCATACCATGTAATCTCACAATCTCCCTAAAGAACAAATCTGCAACGTTAGAAGCATCATCAGTTTTATGACAAGGGATAAAATGAGCCATCTTAGAAAACCGGTCTACCACCACAAAGATTGAATCCCTCCCACGCTTACTTCTAGGTAAACCCAACACAAAATCCATCGAAATGTCAATCCGTGGTGAACTAGGAATTGGTAGGGGTGTTTAAAGGCCATTTGGTTGAACTCTCGATTTAGCTTGCCTACAAGTGACACACCTACCACAAATTCGTTCAACATCTCGTTTCATGTGGGCCAAAATAAGTACTCTTGTAACATAACTAGGGTCTTAGCAACTCCAAAATGTCCCATCAACCCTCCCCCGTGGGAATCCCGAACTAACAAGTCTCTTAAAGAACAATTAGGTACACACAGCCTATGCTCCCTAAACAAGAAACCCTCATGCCTATAAAATTTTCCCTCAGCAGATTTTTCACAAACACCATAAATCTCCCCAAAGTCATGGTCAACAGGATAAAGCTCCTTAATGTGTTCAAAACCAAGTAACTTAGCATCAAGAGTAGAGATTAAGGCATACCTGCGAGAAAGGGCATCAACAACCACATTCTCCTTACCTTGCTTATACCGAATGACATAAGGAAATGTCTCAATGAACTCAACCCATCGTGCATGTCTCTTGTTGAGCTTGTGTTGGCCTTTCAAATGTTTCAAGGATTCATGATCTGTGCGAATCACAAACTCTTTCAGCCACAAATAGTGCTGCCATGTTTCTAAAGCTCGCACTAGTGCATACAACTCTTTGTCATAGGTGGGGTAATTCAGGGCAGCCCCACTTAACTTTTCGCTAAAGTATGCAAGCGGTCTCCCATCCTGCATAAGAACAGCGCCAATAACTATTCCAGAAGCATCACATTCAACTTCAAAAGTGTTAGAAAAGTTAGGCAAAGCAAGTAAAGGAGCATGAGTAAGCTTGTATTTCAGTAGCTGAAATGCCTCCTCTTGGGCTTCACCCCATTTAAATGGCACATTCTTTTTGATAACTTCTGTAAGTGGTGCGGCGATGGTGCTAAAATTTTTCACAAACCTCCTGTAGAAGCTAGCAAGTCCATGAAAACTTCTAACATTACCTATTGTTGTAGGGCTCGGCCACTCTTGGATGGCTTTGATCTTTTCTTCATCCACCTGAATACCTGTAGCACTTACAACACAGCCTAGGAAAACAAGATTATCGGTGCAGAAGGTACACTTACTGAGGTTAGCATATAAATTCTGTTTCCTAAGAACATCCAAAACAGAATGCAAATGCAAAACATGGTCATGCAAATTCTTACTATAAATAAGAATATCATCAAAATACACAACCACAAATTTTCCAATGAAAGCACGCAATACATGATTCATTAAGCGCATGAAAGTGCTAGGTGCATTAGTTAACCCAAAAGGCATGACTAACCACTCATACAATCCATGTTTAGTTTTGAAAGCAGTTTTCCACTCATCTCCTTCTTTCATACGTATCTGATGATACCCACTTTTTAGATCGATCTTGGAAAACAAACAAGAACCATGCAATTCATCAAACATGTCATCTAAACGAGGAATGGGATGTCGATATTTTACCGTTATATTGTTGATGGTTCGACAGTCAACACACATCCTCCATGTCCCATCCTTCTTGGGAACTAGAATCACTGGAACAGCACAAGGGCTCATGCTTTCTCTCACATGCCCTTTCTCCATCAATTCTTCAACTTGCCTTTGAAATTCCTTTGTTTCATCAGGATTACTTCTGTATGCTGGTCGGTTTGGGATTGAAGCACCTGGAACAAAATCAATTTGATGTTCTATCCCTCGAATAGGTGGTAAACCATGTGGTACTTCCTCAGGAAACACATCCTCAAATTCCTGCAGGATAGACACAACAACACTTGGCAGCGAAGAATCAAGTTGGTTAGTATTTAAAAGAGCCTCCTTATACATGAGTAAAATCATGGGTTGTTTTGTAAACAATGCTCTCTTAACCTCACTTTTTTTTGCATAAAAATTATTTTGTTTTCTCTCACTTGATTCCACTCTTTTCTCTCTTTGTCTCTCTTTTTCCTCACTCTCATTCATCTTTTCACTTTCCTTCTTTTGCTCACTCATTTTCTTTTTGTCACTCAATTTTTGCAACCTCACTTGGTCTTCATATACTTGCTTTGGCGTCAATGGTGCTAGAGTGATTGTTCTTTGACGGAACTTGAATGAATACTTGTTGGTGAAGCCGTCATGCTGCACCTGCCGATCAAATTTCCAAGGCCTTCCTAGAAGGAGGTGCCCAGCTTGCATGGGAACCACATCACACAACACCTCATCTTCATACTTGCCAATTCGAAATGAGACCAGTACCTGTTTTGTAACCCTCACTTCACCACTATCATTCAACCATTGTAACTTGTATGGACAAGGATGCCTAAGCGTTGTAAGCCCCAGCTTTGCAACCATGGAAGCACTAGCAACATTAGTACAACTACCTCCATCAATAATGACACTACATAACTTGTCTCTCACATGACAACGAGTGTGAAAGATGTTCTCTCGCTGCACCTCTTCTTCCTCCTCTTTTGCTTGCAAATTCAGGACTCGCCTTGTGACTAGTGCAAGCATCTCACCAGATTCTGGCCCATACTCTTTGTCAGAAGCATCTTCCAATGGTGGCATGTCAGCAAGATCATCTTCATCTTCAGAATCTATCTCTCCACTTTCTCGAATCACCATAACTCTCTTGTTTGGACACTGGCTAGCTATGTGTCCTCGCCCCTGACATTTGAAACACCTTATCTCACTAGAATGAGACTTAGTAGAAGTTGTTTTACCTTGAGGTGGTGTGGCTGTGGTGGCTGGTTTTGGTGCAAATGATGAAGTGGGTTGGTCTTCTTTCTTTGGATAGTTTGACCTCCAAGGTGTTGTACTTGGATTGTGTGGGCTCGGTCTTGGCCTCGAACTTGTACTACCCTTCTTGAGCTGCCTCTCAACTTTGATTGACATATGAACCAAATCCTCCAATTCCACATATTGGTGTAGCTCGATTGGGTCAGCAATCTCTCGGTTCAACCCATTCAAAAACCTTGCCATGGTTGCCTCCTGATCCTCTTCAACATTGGCTCTAATCATGGCCATCTCCATCTCCTTATAATACTCATCAACACTTCTGTAGCCCTAACGAAGACCCTGCAACTTAAGGTACAGATCTCGATAATAATGAGGTGGTACAAACCGTCGCCTCATCACCCTCTTCATTGCCTCCCATGTGTCAATAGGACGATCTCCACTCCGCCTCCTGTTGATGCACAACTGATCCCACCAAACAATAGCATAATCAGTAAACTCAATGGCAGCAAGTTTTACCTTCTTCATGTCGGAGTAGTTGTGACAATCAAAAACTATCTCCATCTTCTTCTCCCACTCAAGGTATGCTTCAGGATCACTCTTCCCCTGAAATGCTGGAATTCTCATTTTGATATTTCCCAAATAATTATCTACCTGGTTCCTAGCTTCTCTATCCGCGCCATACCTCCTATGGTTACCCGCCGACATCCTATCAAACTCATCATCAGAAATTACCCCTTCCAAATCCCCTTCATTCTCATCCTCCCTTTGGTGCATCCTATTCCTCCGTGGCCTCCGTTGTGTTCCCTCTTCTACCCTATCCAACCTCTCATGTATTTGTTCACACTCCTCCCTCAACATCCTCCTCCTCTCCCCCATTAAAGCTTCAATTTGTAGATTTGGAACTGTAGGTGGTGGAGCGTCATTGCCTGCATTTCTTTCTGTATTTTGTGACATGATTGAAAATCTGCAAAAATAAGGTTAGAACAGTTATAGAAAAAGACCTCACCACACTCCCTCACGTGTTTTCACTCAAAAAATGTCACTCAAGTCCACTCGTGTTTCACTCAACTTTGATGGCTTTTACCCTCAAATAAGCTCACAACTCTGCCTTTTTCCACTCGTATTCTTCTTTAAGACCTTTGAAAACTAATGAAACGGTGATATGGATGTTCAAGCAGCCAATCCTACCAAACAAACCAAACGAAAACCGATGAAAAATTGGCGAAAATTGATGATTTTTGGAACACTTGTGTGGGGTTTTTGCAAAAAGGCCTCTAGACCATAGGGATCAAGAATAGAACAAAATTTTTTAAGAGGGGTTTCCAGAGCCAACCCGAAACCCAAGCAAGCTGTGTTACTAAAACAAATTCAAGAACAAACTAGTATGTGATTCAAGAACACTCCCTATAGCATGAAAACCAATCTGTGAAAACCAATACTCCCAATACAATCTGTGGTACACGCCTAATAACAGAGAACCAATATTCCCCAAAACCAATATTAGAGATCCAAAAAACCCGTGGCACCAAAACAATCTCAGATTTCTCAACTAGTAAAGAAAATAATACAATCAATTCGTGGCACTAGAGTAATTTCAGATTTCATCAAGAAATAATTGAAACAAGGGAAAACAAATGAATTGAAATCAACAATACTAATTTGTGGCTCTAGAGTACTTTCGGATTTCACAACACAAAAACAATTGAAACAAGGGAAAACAAATGAATTTGACAACAAATAGATTAGAACTTGAATTGAAATAAAAAGAAAACAGATTCGGACTTAGCAATATCAATTAGTTTCGGATTTCAAGGAATTTCACAAAGAAATAATGGAAACAATGAAACAATGAAACAAGGAAATGATTCAACAAGGAAACTAACTATAATTGTTTCGGATTTCACAAGAAGATCAAGGACAAAGAACTCAAGAACACGACTAGATGATGACTTCTTTTTTTCAGAAAACCTAATATTGAAATACGAACAGAAACACAAATGAAAAAAAAAGGATAGGCCGAACCGGATGATCCTAAGCTCTGATACCAACTGATACGAACCACACCAACACTGTGATGAAACCCGACACCAAATATGGCACAGCCACCAAGAACACACGAAATTGGGGATGAAGAACCGCGACCCAATGCTTAACCAAGCACGAACCTTGGTATGAGGAAGACGCCACAAACGGGGATGGGAATCCGTTTGATAAGTCAGGTTGAACGCCACAAGGAACCCCTTGATAAGTTCAAAAGTTTCTTCAAGAACTCAAGAAGAAAAACACTCACAATTTTCATTCCACATAATCTGATTTTTCCAAATGTTTTCAAGGCCTTATATAGCCGAAAATTACATCAAGACAAGCCCCTTTGTCTTCCTAAAAACTGAAAATTAAAGACAACCTTTTGTCTTCCTAATGAAAATCGAAAAATAAAGACAAGCCTTTTGTCTTCCTAATGAAAACTGAAAAATAAGGAAAAAGGACTCTTGGACTCACATAAGTCAAGTGTTTGACTTTTAACAAAAATAAACAAAGACTAAATAAAAAATACAAGATGACAAAATACAATAAGACTCATCAAGCTCCTAAACTAAGTCTACTTTGATGAGTAGGACAAGTCTTTGCTCTCCTTTAGTGTTGACCACGGTCTCCTCTTGTTTTAGGACTCTGTGGACTAGGCTGATAAGTTCTTCTTTGAATCTCTTGTCTCGTGCCCTCGTCACCGGACCAACTGGAACTTGACTTGAATCTTTAGTCTTAGTGTCCTCATCAATTCTTCTTTGGGCCGTGCTGGTTGCCCTCGCCGCTCCCCTTTCTCTTGCCTCCACCAAACTGGTTATTCTGTGTAACGATCTGGGTCGCTGTCATGACCTCTGTTCCCACTCCAGCGGGCTTCTCGGGGACCTGGCTGGTTCCTACAGCTGAGGATTGCGCTTCCTCCAGGTTGATCCACCCCTGGGCCCTATTTAGGAATTCGTTTACGGATCTGACTCCCTTCCTTTGTATCTCATCCCAGAGTCCCCCTCCGACGAGGATTCCAGTCCTCAAAGCCATGAGCTTAGAACAGTCATCTGTGTCCCTTCCTTTGTATCTCATCTCAGGTAAGCCTTCAGAGGCTCGTCGGGTTGCTGCCATACGTTTGCCAGGGTGTCGGCCTTGATGCGGGTAGCCTGGGAAGCTCAGAATGCTCTCTTGAAGTCAGTAGAGAAAGTTTTCCACGAACTGATTGACTGTTTCTTACTCTGTTTGAACCACTGTCTGCCCGGCCCTGTAATGCCCCGAATTCTCCGATGTATTTAACGACGTGAACAGTAGGCCGGGAGGGCCATACTTGCTTAATTATGCTATTAATTGATTAAATGCATGTATATGTTGATTATATTATGATATGATGTGAAATGCATGCATGTGAGTTCATAATTTAATCCACAGGGGTGTGATGGTAATTTGGCCCGTTGAGGGTAAATTGACTAATTGTTCACATGTTGGTGATATAATTTGAGACCACATTATGATGTGGGTTTGTTCGAGCCATTTGGCATGAGACGATCAAGGAATGTTAAATATCGGTTTGGTCATAACGGGCTTAAGCTCGGGGCTCGGGGTGAGTCTCGGGGTGTTTTAATGATTAGAATGTATCCGGGTATTAAAGGGTAACGGGTATTAAATGATTAGAATGCCCCGAATTCTCCGATGTATTTAACGGCGTGAACAGTAGGCCGGGAGGGTCATACTTGCTTAATTATGCTATTAATTGATTAAATGCATGTATATGTTGATTATATTATGATATGATGTGAAATGCATGCATGTGAGTCCATATTTTTATCCACAGGGGTGTGATGGTAATTTGGCCCGTTGAGGGTAAATTGACTAATTGTTCACATGTTGGTGATATAATTTGAGACCACATTATGATGTGGGTTTGTTCGAGCCATTTGGCATGAGACGATCAAGGAATGTTAAATATCGGTTTGGTCATAACGGGCTTAAGCTCGGGGCTCGGGGTGAGTCTCGGGGTGTTTTAATGATTAGAATGTTTCCGGGTATTAAAGGGTAACGGGAGGTGAAATATTGGAGTTTGAGGATATTGAGATTAGCGGGAAAAAGGGAAGCGTTAATTATCATTAACGGTGTAGGTGGAAAATGTCAAAATTGCCCTTGAGTGGCTTTAGAAGCTTTATTATGCCTAGGGGTATAATGGTCATTTGGTATATGGATATATATGATGTATGGATGGCTGTGAAATAGAACCCAAAACAAAGTTTGCTTCATCTTCTCCTTCCCGTACCTTCCCTTCTCTTCATTTTCTTTGCTTCTCCTTTGGAGATTTTGGGCTCAAGGGGTGGAACTAAGCTAGGAAATCAAGGGGTTTAAGCTATAGACTTCGTTCAACCATTGGACAGGGTTCAATTCCAGGTTTGAGGTGAGTTTTATCCATTGTTTTACTAGTTTTGATATGTTTTCGTTCATGGATTTCAGCTCTTGATTTAGGTGTGGAAAGTTGGAATTAAGGGGAGTTCTTGGGATGTTTTACTTGGGTTATGATGAGGGATAGTAATGGGTGATGTTTGGAGGTTTAAATGGGTGTTTGAAAGAGGTTTGGGTGGTGCTTAAATTGGGTTTGAAGGGTTGGTTCCAAGAGAAATCGTAGAGGAAGAAAAACAGGGTTTTTGGCTGAACTGGGTGTTGCGCCGCGGCATGGCAGGGGTGAGTCGCGGCCCTTGGGGGCTGCTGGGTTTAGGCGCCTCTGTCTGAGGGGCGGGCCGCGGCATGGCCAAGGAGGGCCGCGGCCCTTAAGGTATTTTTGGCCAAAGAGGAGATTTTAGCATGGGGATTCAAGCTTAAGGCCTCGGGATTGAACCTACTACTCGGTTGAGTAGTGTTTGAGGTCCCGGAGGTTAGGTTTTGGTTTGGGAACCTTTTATTATTCATTTTATTGATGGAATCCCAT
The DNA here is from genome assembly GCF_963169125.1 of Humulus lupulus. NCBI lineage: Eukaryota > Viridiplantae > Streptophyta > Magnoliopsida > Rosales > Cannabaceae > Humulus > Humulus lupulus. The sequence goes on along the minus strand of NC_084800.1, from coordinate 149,591,633 downwards.
AATTTGGTTATGACCAGGTAACCGCTAAAGGACCAAAAAGTCTATCGTTCTCAGGGTCACTCTTTTATTTGTTCTTGCTCGAACCGGAGGTAAGAAAACTGCACCCCAAGTGTGACATGCATGGATATTTGTAAGGCATGTTGATTGTGTAATATGGACACGAATTGAATATGGATGCTTAGCGTATGTTGTTCGCTTGTGCATAGCACTGACTAATTAGTCAGGTTTGGCGAAGGTGCTAGTATCAACTGTGAAGCTGTGACTGATTAGTCAGGTTCCGCAGTGGTACTGGGCACTGGTCACGTTGCACTGACTTGTCAGTCAGAATTGGCAAAGGTGTTAGTGTCAGCTGTGAAGCTGTGACTTATTAGTGAGGTTCGGCGGTGATATTGGACACTGGTCACTTAGCGCTGACTTATTAGTCAAGGATGGACTTAGCGTGGTTCACGCATGCCAATAGAGATTAGATCTAATCGATTATTAGCATTGAATGACTCAAGGACCATTAATGCCTGACCGACCCTGAGGGTCGATGAACAAACAGAGCTTGGAGGCTAGTGGCTTACCTAACAGCCACTCTCCCGCTAGGAAAGAGAGCTTGGAGGCTAGTGGCTTACTTAACAACCACTCTCCCGCTAAAATCATGTGATGTTCATTTGCCTGTTGAAAGCCTTATGTTCAGTATGATTATAATGATAATCATTTGATAATGTTATTGAAAAATGTTATGTTTTCTTGCTGGGCCTTGGCTCATGGGTGCTATGTGGTGCAGGTAAAGGGAAAGAAAAGCTCACCTAGCCTTGAGTGGAGAGCTGATGTGGTGGTGTGTACATATGCGGCCGCTTGACCGCCACGGTCATGGTGTTCTCAGAGGAACTAGGGGGTTTACCCTATTTTTGCCGCTTAGGTCGGCGGGATTGTAAATTTTAAACTGTAATGACCATTTTGAACTGAGAACCACTTGTAAATGTTTTGTTTAGCTCTGCAGAGCAGTTTGTAATAAATCTCCATTTCCTTTTTATTGGTTTTATACCTTAACCTGTTAACTACACTTAGAGCACGTTTTTTACCATAGGACTCAGGTAACGAGTCAAATTTTCGGTCCACCGTTCACCGTAACTGTTCTGGGGTAGCCAGGGCGTTACAACTTGGTATCAGAGCAATGCCAAGGTTAAGGTTCCTGTAGACTTGCTGGGCATGTACACACATCACTGAAGTCAAGCTCGACTCTTGGTTTGGTAACTCTTTATGTAGTTATGTGCATAACTGCCTAAATGTGGTGCAAATGCTTTACCTGTATGTGTGAGATATCATGAACTGTTATATGATACATGTTGAGTGCTGAGTGCCATAAACATGTGTCTGTTTGTGGATATTGAATGACTGTGGAATATGATAATTTTCTGCTTGTTCTTGGATCGTGAGGCGGCAAGAGGTTTAGTTATTACTACCTGACTGGCCGTATTGGTTATTATTGTTTCAGTAAGGTATCAGTGACAGAATGAACCCAGAACAGACAGACACTACAGCTGGCCAGAGTGGTCAGGGTCAGAGTAATGACAATAGCCAGGGTCAAGAGAATGACCATTCCCAGATTCCACAGCCACCACCTGCAAACTGGCAACAGTTGTTTAATGATTTGCAGGCTATAGTGTTGAAACAGGGGGAGGAGCTTCGTCTCCTGAGGCAGCAACAAGTGCCTGCAGTGGTTAATGTACCAGAGGCACCTTCTGTGTCAGTGCCAGTTATTGGGCAGCAGCCTGGGGTTGAAAACAGATTGGAACCTCTTTATGAGCAGTTCAGGAAACAGCAACCTCCTGTTTTTGAAGGCAGCGCTGATCCTATCAAAGCTGAGCAATGGATGAGCATGCTTAACACTATCCTTGACTTTATGAAGGTAGTGGGTAGTGAGAGGGTGGCATGTGCTGCCTATATGTTTCGAGAAGATGCCCGGATATGGTGGGAAGTGGTTGGTCAGACCAAAGATGTTAATCTTCTGAGCTGGGAGGAATTTCTGACTTTGTTTAATGAGAAGTACTATAATGATGCTATACGAGCGGCGAAGGCCGATGATTTTATGAGGCTACTTCAGGGAAGCTTATCAGTTACTGAGTATGCCTTAAGGTTTGACCGTTTGGCAAAGTTTGCCAAAGAGCTGGTGCCCACTGATGGGACCAGGAGAGAGAGATTCCTCCAGGGGCTACAGCCCAGGTTGGCTCGTGACGTTCGCATCACCACTGTGGCAGGAGTCACTACTTATGCACAGGTGGTGGAGCAGGCACTCACAGCTGAGAATACAGAGATTAAGATCTGGCGTGACAATGCAGCCAGAAGGGATTTCATAAGGTCAGGTCCTCCATTTGTTGGTTTTGGTAGGGGTGTTGGCCCCAGTGATCAGAAGAGGAAGGTTCCTGATACCTTCCCAGTTCCAGGTTCTGACAGGAGACCTCGTGGTATTACAATAGGTCGTCCTGGGGGCAGTGAAGCCTGGAAGACTCGTCCTGAATGCCCTAGGTGCAAGAGGCGCCATTTGGGAGAGTGTAGGGCAAAGGCCTGCTTTCTGTGTGGAGTAGTGGGTCACCTTAAGAAAGATTGCCCTCAGTTAGGGAAAGAGGAACCCAGAAAGGTGGACAGCTCGGCCCCAGCTCGAGTGTTCACGTTGACTCAAGCAGAAGCTAAGGCTTCCCCCTCAGTTGTTACAGGTCAGCTTCTTAGTGCAGGAACCCCTTATCATGTGTTAATTGATTCTGGTGCTACACATTCCTTTGTTGCTAGTAGCATTATTGATAGGTTGTGTAGACCTTGTGATTTCTATGCTGTGGGGTTTGGTACTTTGTTACCCACTGGGGAGATAGTGGTATCCAGAAGATGGGTCAGATCTTTGCCAGTGACAGTAGAGGGCAGAGAGTTGTCAGTGGATTTGATAGAGTTAGTTATGACTGACTTTGATATGATACTGGGTATGGATTGGTTGGCAAAGTATGGGGCAACTATTGACTGCAGAAGGAAGATGGTCACCTTTGAGCCTGAAGGTGAGGATCCTTTTGTGTTTGTTGGTACTGTGCATGGACCTCGTGTACCTATGATTTCTGTGTTGACGGCCAGGGATCTTTTGTAGAGAGGATGCATTGGATTCTTAGCCAGTGTGGTAGATACAACCCAGGTCATGCCAGTGAGACCAGAGGATACTAGACTTGTATTTGAGTTTCTGGATGTGTTTCCAGAAGATTTGCCAGGGTTGCCGCCATACAGGGAGATTGAGTTTGTTATAGAACTGGCACCAGGGACGGAGCCAGTGTCTAGAGCACCATACAGAATGGCCCCAGCTGAGTTGAAAGAGTTGAAAGTGCAGTTGCAAGAGCTGCTAGATTTGGGTTTCATTAGACCTAGTTTCTCACCCTGGGGTGCGCCAGTTTTGTTTGTGAAAAAGAAAGATGGTTCTCTGAGGATGTGTATAGATTACAGGGAACTGAATAAGTTGACAATTAAGAATCGGTATCCTTTGCCAAGGATAGATGACCTGTTCGATCAGTTGCAAGGTATGAAGGTATTCTCTAAGATCGACCTTCGTTCTGGTTATCATCAGTTGAGGGTCAAGGAGGGAGATATACCGAAGACTGCTTTTCGTACCAGGTATGGGCATTATGAGTTTCTGGTTATGTCATTTGGGTTGACTAATGCTCCTGCCGCTTTCATGGATATGATGAACAGAGTGTTCAAGGATTACTTAGACCAGTTTGTGATCGTCTTCATCGATGATATTCTGGTGTATTCTTAGACTGAGTTGGAACATGAGCAGCATCTGAGGTTGGTTCTGCAGAGACTGAGAGAACATAGATTGTTTGCTAAATTCAAGAAGTGTGAGTTCTGGTTGTCTCAGGTATCCTTTCTTGGACACATTGTCAGTAAGGAGGGGATTAAGGTAGATCCAGCAAAGATCGAAGCGGTCAGAGATTGGCCAAGGCCAAAGAATGCTTCTGAGGTTCGAAGTTTCCTTGGATTGGCAAGTTATTACAGACGGTTCGTGGAAGGGTTCTCAAAGATTTCTAGTGCTTTGACTGAGCTGACACGCAAGAGCCAGAAGTTTGTGTGGTCAGATAAGTGTGAGAACAGCTTCCAGGAACTGAAGCAGAGGTTGATTACAACTCCGATTCTGAGTCTTCCTACAGACCATGAGAAGTTTGTGATTTACTGTGATGCTTCTCATCAGGGTTTGGGCTGTGTTCTGATGCAATCAGAGAGGGTTATTGCCTATGCTTCTCGTCAGCTGAAGGAGTATGAAAAGAGGTATCCTACTCATGATCTGGAGTTGGCGGCTGTGGTTTTTGCTTTGAAGATATGGAGGCACTATCTCTATGGAGAGAAATGTGAGATCTTTACAGACCACAAGAGCCTGAAATATTTCTTCACCCAGAAAGACCTGAATATGAGGCAAAGGCGTTGGCTAGAGTTAGTGAAGGACTATGATTGTGAGATTCTGTATCACCCAGGGAAAGCCAACGTGGTAGCTGATGCCTTGAGCCGGAAGGGTCCGGGGCAGATTCATGGTATGAGGCTGATAGCCAGAGAGTTAGCAGATGATATGAACAGAGCTGGTATAGAGTTGCTGGTGGGCCAGTTGGCTAACATTACGCTACAGTCTACACTGTTAGAGAGGATCAAAGAGGGTCAGCTGAGTGATCCACAGCTGATCAGGATTAGAGAGGATGTTCTGGCTGGAGCATCCAGGGATTATACAGTGTCTGAGGTAGGCTTGTTGAGATACAAAGGGCGGATATGTGTTCCGTTAGACACTGCATTGAGGCGAGAGATTCTGGATGAATCTCATACTACACCTAACTCTTTACATCTAGGCACCACGAAGATGTACCAGGATGTGAGATCATTATATTGGTGGCCGGGGATGAAGAGAGATGTACTAGAGTATGTGGCTAAGTGCTTGACATGTCGGCAGGTCAAGGCTGAGCATCAGAGGCCGGCAGGGTCACTGCAGCCTCTGGATATTCCTGAGTGGAAGTGGGAAGACATCACGATGGATTTTGTGGTGGGCTTGCCCAGGACTACTGGTCAGCATGATTCCGTTTGGGTGATAGTTGATCGCTACACCAAATCAGCTCACTTCTTGCCAGTGAGGACTACATATACAGTTGATCAGTATGCAGATCTCTATGTGAGAGAGATCGTGCGGCTCCATGGTGCACCTAGGTCGATCGTGTCAGATCGGGACCCCACTTTTACTTCCAAGTTTTGGGGGAGTTTGTAGAAAGCCATGGGGACAAAGTTGAAGTTCAGTACAGCTTATCATCCTCAGACAGATGGACAATCTGAGAGAACGATCAAGATTTTGGAGGACATGCTAAGAGCATGTGTATTGGATTTCGGTGGTTCTTGGAGTAAGTATCTGCCTTTGATAGAATTCTCCTACAACAACAGTTACCAGTCTACCATTGGAGTAGCACCTTATGAGATGCTATATGGTAGGAAGTGCAGATCTCCCATCCATTGGGATGAGACAGAAGAAAGGAGGTACTTAGGTCCTGATGCAGTTCAGAGGACCAGTGAGGCTATAGAGAAGATTAGAGCTAGAATGCTTGCTTCTCAGAGTAGACAGAAGAGCTATGCTGATCCCAAGCGCAGGAACGTGGAGTTCCAGGTAGGGGACTATGTTTTCCTCTGAGTCTCACCATGGAAAGGGGTGAGAAGGTTTGGGAAGAAAGGCAAGCTGAGTCCTAGATTTGTAGGTCCATTTGAGATCCTGGAGAGGATTGGTCAGGTGGCTTACAGATTGGCTTTGCCTCCGGCGTTGTCTGCCGTGCATAATGTGTTTCATGTATCAGCTCTTCGGAGATATGTGTCTGATGTGGGCCATATTCTGAGTTATGAAGATATGGAGCTGGAGCCAGATCTCTCCTTTGAGGAACAGCCAGTTCAGATACTTGATAGAAAGGACAAGGTCCTCAGGAATAAGACAATACCTTTGGTTAAGGTGTTGTGGAGGAACAGCAAGGTCGAGGAGGCGACCTGGGAGCTGGAGTCAGATATGCGGAGTCAGTATCCCGAGCTGTTCAGGTAAATTTCAGGGACGAAATTTCAGTAAGGAGGGGATAGTTGTAATGCCCCGAATTCTCCGATGTATTTAACGGCGTGAACAGTAGGCCGGGAGGGTCATACTTGCTTAATTATGCTATTAATTGATTAAATGCATGTATATGTTGATTATATTATGATATGATGTGAAATGCATGCATGTGAGTCCATATTTTTATCCACAGGGGTGTGATGGTAATTTGGCCCGTTGAGGGTAAATTGACTAATTGTTCACATGTTGGTGATATAATTTGAGACCACATTATGATGTGGGTTTGTTCGAGCCATTTGGCATGAGACGATCAAGGAATGTTAAATATCGGTTTGGTCATAACGGGCTTAAGCTCGGGGCTCGGGGTGAGTCTCGGGGTGTTTTAATGATTAGAATGTTTCCGGGTATTAAAGGGTAACGGGAGGTGAAATATTGGAGTTTGAGGATATTGAGATTAGCGGGAAAAAGGGAAGCGTTAATTATCATTAACGGTGTAGGTGGAAAATGTCAAAATTGCCCTTGAGTGGCTTTAGAAGCTTTATTATGCCTAGGGGTATAATGGTCATTTGGTATATGGATATATATGATGTATGGATGGCTTTGAAATAGAACCCAAAACAGAGTTTGCTTCATCTTCTCCTTCCCGTACCTTCCCTTCTCTTCATTTTCTTTGCTTCTCCTTTGGAGATTTTGGGCTCAAGGGGTGGAACTAAGCTAGGAAATCAAGGGGTTTAAGCTATAGACTTGGTTCAGCCATTGGAGAGGGTTCAATTCCAGGTTTGAGGTGAGTTTTATCCATTGTTTTACTGGTTTTGATCTGTTTTCGTTCATGGATTTCAGCTCTTGCTTTAGGTGTGGAAAGTTGGAATTAAGGGGAGTTCTTGGGATGTTTTACTTGGGTTATGATGAGGGATAGTTATGGGTGATGTTTGGAGGTTTAAATGGGTGTTTGAAAGAGGTTTGGGTGGTGCTTAAATTGGGTTTGAAGGGTTGGTTCCAAGAGAAATCGTAGAGGAAGAAAAACAGGGTTTTTGGCTGAACTGGGTGTTGCGCCGCGGCATGGCAGGGGTGAGTCGCGGCCCTTGGGGGCTGCTGGGTTTAGGCGCCTCTGTCTGAGGGGCGGGCCGCGGCATGGCCAAGGAGGGCCGCGGCCCTTAAGGTATTTTTGGCCAAAGAGGAGTTTTTAGCATGGGGATTCAAGCTTAAGGCCTCGGGATTGAACCTACTACTCGGTTGAGTAGTGTTTGAGGTCCCGGAGGTTAGGTTTTGGTTTGGGAACCTTTTATTATTCATTTTATTGATGGAATCCCATAATTTGGTTATGACCAGGTAACCGCTAAAGGACCAAAAAGTCGATCGTTCTCAGGGTCACTCTTTTATTTGTTCTTGCTCGAACCGGAGGTAAGAAAACTGCACCCCAAGTGTGACATGCATGGATATTTGTAAGGCATGTTGATTGTGTAATATGGACACGGATTGAATATGGATGCTTAGCGTATGTTGTTCGCTTGTGCATAGCACTGACTAATTAGTCAGGTTTGGCGAAGGTGCTAGTATCAACTGAGAAGCTGTGACTGATTAGTCTGGTTCCGCAGTGGTACTGGGCACTGGTCACGTTGCACTGACTTGTCAGTCAGAATTGGCAAAGGTGTTAGTGTCAGCTGTGAAGCTGTGACTTATTAGTCAGGTTTGGCGGTGATATTGGACACTGGTCACTTAGCGCTGACTTATTAGTCAAGGATGGACTTAGCGTGGTTCACGCAAGCCAATAGAGATTAGATCTAATCGATTATTAGCATTGAATGACTCAAGGAGCATTAATGCCTGACCGACCCTGACGGTCGATGAACAAACAGAGCTTGGAGGCTAGTGGCTTACCTAACAGCCACTCTCCCGCTAGGAAAGAGAACTTGGAGGCTAGTGGCTTACTTAACAGCCACTCTCCCGCTAAAATCATGTGATGTTCATTTGCTTGTTGAAAGCCTTATGTTCAGTATGATTATAATGATAATCATTTGATAATGTTATTGAAAAATGTTATGTTTTCTTGCTGGGCCTTGGCTCATGGGTGCTATGTGGTGCAGGTAAAGGGAAAGAAAAGCTCACCTAGCCTTGAGTGGAGAGCTGATGGGGTGGTGTGTACATATCCGACCGCTTGACCGCCACGGTCATGGTGTTCTCAGAGGAACTAGGGGGTTTACCCTATTTTTTCCGCTTAGGTCGGCGGGATTGTAAATTTAAAACTGTAATGACCATTTTGAACTGAGAACCACTTGTAAATGTTTTGTTTAGCTCTGCAGAGAAGTTTGTAATAAATCTCCATTTCCTTTTTATTGGTTTTATACCTTAACCTGTTAACTACACTTAAAGCACGTTTTTGACCAAAGGACTCAGGTAACGAGTCAAATTTTCAGTCCACCGTTCACCGTAACTATTCTGGGGTAGCCAGGGCGTTACAGGCCCAGTCAAGGTGGAGGGAAATATTAAACATCTCAGCTCGGGGCCGATGTTGTGGGCCATCATCAAGGTATTGAACATACCCAGATGATTTGACGAATCCCCGTCTCCGTTGAATTTGGACAAGTGCGGCATACGGAATCCAGGTGGATACGCCGTCACCGCTATGCTGGGGGCGAAGAGCTCAAGTTCCTCCCCTGAATCATATTCGTCTTTTTCTATCTTTGACAGGAGCTTCCTCATTAGCTCCTCCATTTGAGCAAGGCGCTCAAGGGTTTTGTCCTGATTTCCTTGGTTGTTCTGGGGCTGTTCAACAGCTCCGGATCAATTGTACACATTTGGCGGGTTATTGTCCCTCCTATCTTGAGATAGGTTATATGGGACATTGTAACGCCCTACTTCCTTAGAGCCATTACTAAGTGAGTTTTTAAGACAAAACAGTGTGCAATGAACTCGCTAACCGAGGTTTTGAAACAAAAGTGTGACTAATTAAAAGTTAAGGCTGTAATCTTTGAAAATGCGTCGTTTCATTAAAACTTCTATTATTAAACATTTGGGATCCCAGAATAAAGTTTGAAAACTAATTACATTTTTGAAATAAGGTTACAGTTAAGAAATCATAAAATCATAGATTATTACAGCCATTTTCGAATAAACCCCCAACCAAAGCAGTCGGGCAGGCCGAACATGTACGCGCCGCTTCACGCTCTCCGTACTCATGGTTGGTTGATTCAGTCATTGCCCTTACCTTTCCAATCAATAGCTTAGATCACCTGACTCCTTGAGCACGATCCCACCCGAGCCTTAGCGCACACCATTGCTGCAAATTTCGACCTTGATTCAACCCTAGGCCTCCTTAGCTTGCTCTCCCTCAAAGCTTGCCCAGAAATCCCCTCAAACATTGATGTGTTCTTGCCAAATCTTCAAGTCTAACCCAAGATCCTTGATGCTCAGCCTATCCTTGCTCTCCACTAAGCTTTTCCCCAAGAAAAAAACGGAGAGGAACGGTGCAAGAATGCACAAACCGACCCTTTGGAAAACCCACCTGTTTTTCCCTCTTCTCTTTCTTTCCTTTTCCTTCTTTTCTTTCTTTTCTTTCTTTCTCTCCACAGCCAACACTCTCTATAAAGCCTTATAAAAAAAACCTATCTCCAAAAGCCAAATGACCAAAACGCCCTCCCTATAAATTCTAAATCCTTTTGTCCAAATAGGGCCGTTTTAGTCATTTACCCAATTCCCGCTAATCCTCAAGTCTCTAATATTTTCCCGTTGCTTCCCAATACCTGATAAATCACCGATTAATTATCCCCCATCATCAAAATAAATCTCAATCTATTTCTCTGAATTCCTGCTCATACCCCCAGGCTCGCCCCGAGCCGGGTATAAATTCCTGTCAACACTTTCCGCTAGCCTGCTCACTGGGATCGCCTCGAGTCACAAAGCACAGATACATCCACATACCACTGTGGCCTCAACAATCAACACATATCAATACAGTTACACCCAATCATGGCCAAAATTACAATTATGCCCTTCTAACACGATCCGGGCCTACATGCATACTAACATACATAGTCATGCATCTCAGATAAACAAATAGTCATATAACATGCTTTAAATCATAACCATGCATTTAAATCATTAAAATCACACATAAATCCCATCATGCCCTCCTGGCACGCTAATCAAGGCCCTTAAGAACTCTCCCTTCTTTCTCTGAACACCTTACAGATCCTCGTCTGTTATTACGTAGAGTTACAAATCTTTCCTTCCGGAACTTTATTTCCTCAACATTTAACAATTTACCTGCTCTTTATTCTTTCGAATAGGCAGACACCCCTGCCTTGAGAAGTTTCAACGACCTCTTTGGCTTTCTCTCTGAACTAAAGCCAAACCGTAGCATTCACTATGCGTTACATTAACAAGACACCAACAACTGCCACCACGACTAACTCGTCAGGGATTACACTTCCCTTAATACCTCAAGTATTCGCCTACTCAGCGCTTAATTCTTTAAGATCTTTGATAACTTTCAGACTGCCAATTCACTTGCAATCAACTGATAATTCCAGGTTCCCACTCTGTTCTTTTTGTCCTCTAAATCCATTCCAACAATTTAAAATACTATAGGGTCTCAATTGCGTATCATCGACGTTCTATCTCGAACCCAGTTCACTTGACCCAACAACATTAACTCCCTCAACTGAGTTAAAACTTTTCATGTCCAAACAATTTACTCAAGGTCTAAAGTGGTCTATTCCCATGATACACTACCACATCACCTAACCACTCAGGGTCCAAAGGAAAACGCTATATTCCGGCACCCGCTCGACCCTCCCGGTACGACTTACCCTAGGAGGTGGAATAATGTCCATTCAGAATTCTCATTCATAAACCAAATCTAATTAAATCCTTCATCCATTCCTGGTATCCTAACTTGTACCACCTTAGCAGGGTTCTTCCCTGCTTCGACCCAAGCCGACACTTCGGATTCCATAGCTCAGTGACCCTCACCAGCTAATCAAACCTACTAACGTTACGCCAATCTCTGTCGTTGCCTTATATCCTCCATCACAATCTATGGCGTTATTCCCTGACTGACACTCGCCTCACAGCTAGGAGCTCCGCCTCCAATTATATCTCCCCTCGCTCAATCGAGGATTTCAAGCACTGGTCGTCCGTCTGCTACTTTTCACCGCATCTGGGTCTCAACGTTAACCTTCTTACTAATACCCAACACTCAAGTACCTCATCATAGACCAAGTCCTTTATGCCATCACTCTTAACTTAGCCATAAATCACACACATTCCAGCATTCCCAGATATTAATCAATTCTTACCTTGTCTTCTAAATTTCTTTCTGATTCGACACATTCAGTCCGTCTAACCTCAAGTTTTACTGTTCTCCTCATCTCTGATGTAGTTGTCCCCGGAGGTGCTTGTGCAATAGATGACGCGCTTACCAGTCTTGTTATGCCTTCAATTCTTCAAATATTCATCACTGGCTTCTTTGCGGCTTCAGATCAAATCTTCTCATACCTGTCCTTTCTTCTTGTAGCTCTAATCTTAGTACTCTTGACGACACCCAAACTAACACTCCGTAGAACCTTACCTGTGACTCTGCCTTCTGCGTACTAACGTCTTCAGCATAATTACCAGTTGCTCACCATTTCCGTCTGGGAGTAATCCACATGCACTGCTCGTGAGCTTGAAGGGGACTTGCCCATACCATTCACGCATTCTCCGCCTAAAGAACTTACCTGTGCTGCTGCAGCTTGAACCGTTCTAGAGTCTCTGATACCAACTCCTCACACCCTACCTGGTGCAAACTAGACAAATTCCCGAAATGTCTCTATCCTTGGCTTCCAACTGGTAATAACCAGGTCGTAGATCAACTCTTGGGGACATCGTCCCATCTTGTATCCAACATTGTGCTTTTCGTCCTAACCCGACGATATTAGCAATCCTCGCAGTACAACCCGCTAGCTGCACCAGGCTCAGATTCCTTCGATTGCTCCAATAGACTTTCTGTCGGCCAAACCGTCTTTTACAACATTCCTTATACCAATCCTATCCGTAGTCTGACCTTGAAGTATCCCCTAAATCTTTCTTTACATACCCACGTAATTTTCCCACTGATCAGCTCCGTCTCCTTTACGTACTCCAGATGATATCCTCAACAATCCATCTGCCAGAGTTTCTAATTCCTTCTCAATAAGTATCACTGTCCTCAGCCTCTCGAATGGCACCATAGAGGCACCCTCTCTATGTCCATCACCCTCTCGGAGCATTCGCAACACCGAATCCTTTCAGTTCGCTACCTGACCAAAGCATAAGCTCGTCAGTTAAATACTCACCCTTGAGGACTCAGCCTCGAACTTTGAATGTATCTCTGCACTCTGGCTCTCCGTTCCCTCACCATGGGAAATCAATTCCAACATATCGAGTCATTCTATGCAAAAGTCCTCACCTGACCTCCTCTCAGGTGGCATCCCCTCCCCCAAGCGCATACTAACTAACCTCCCTGGTTCCTGACGCCAGCTCGACAACCACCTTAGCAATCAAGCTTCTTTCAAATCTCAAATTAGGTGCCCAAGCCCTGTCTGGGGTCCTTCTACCTCAACAATCGTGAACCCAACCTTGCTGCGTTCTATCAAATAACAGTACCATCCTTTCACCCAGACCTCTCCCCTTTCTTGGCAATTCCAGAAGCCACAACCCTATCCGGGGTTCTTTTAACTTGATTGTCCTGAATCTATCTTTACTAATTCCATCAAAGGAAGCACTGCCCTTGCGGCTCTAGTACTCATGTTCTAATCATCAACCATCAGTTCCTCGACATCATGGCCCTCTCCGCCATCCACGTACATACGATAATTCCTCATATCAGGGCGGCCCAAATTCCCTAGACTATTCCAGATCTCATATCCTTAAATGGGTCGCCATCAATTCCAGATACATCCATCAGTATAACTTCCTGAAATGAATTACCCAAATCACCACACCCATCGATCTACGCTGTTGTTACCCCCAACAGTCCAAACCAAACTTATAAGTCCACCAGTCTCCACAGTTCAAATCATGTCTTTAAAATCTCTTCTAACCATTCATCATCTAGGTTCTTTCCAACCCATTGAGCCAGTACCTCACCCCGAGTACCAATTCCAGGCATCCCTTTGCCTCAACATTTAACATAACCCCCTAATCAGGATCTCTCGTCCTCTTAACCAAGGGTGGAATTAACTCAGCTCATCTATTGATAAATTCCTAGTCAACTCGTACCTTCCTCAACACTAGAGGATAACACCCTATACGCCTTTCATATAGTACCCTTATCTGTCCATACTTCACAGTAAACCATCACCGGTAACCATACTGTTAAAACATCTAATTCAACCATCTCCCCAGAGAATCCGCTGTTCTTCTATCCCATCTCAACTAACAAACTCCACAGCTAACTCACACACTAGTGACCCTTTGCTGCTGCTCTCAGGGATAACTGGAGATCTCAAATCCAACTTACATCTAGAAACCCCCTTTTCAACACAATATCAGGTCCCCAAACCTTTCTAGGAACCAACAACACGAGTTCATCTGTCAAAACCGACCAACTCCTGAACTCTGTGGTTCATACTTTGAACCAACCCACCACTAGGTCCAAATATCCATAGGTATAATGCACACACAAGCATATACTAGTTCAAATCCACAATGATATACATTTAGCTACCAGATTTATCACCACTAAGTATATCCATGCTCATCATGCTTCATACAAGCCAATATACCGATATAACATATGAATTTAATCCAGAAAATTAACCACATACACTCAATATGCGAACCATTATGCTAATATTCATCCATATGCATAATAGTATTATTCAGCATGCATCAATCTCAACATGCAATAATCAAGGGCTCAGCCCAATAGCATCTCCTGCATATGTCAACTCATTTCTCATGCTCCATATAGATAAGCAGGCAAACAGGGCATTCAAACATATATTCAGACATGTCAATCAATCATACCAACCAACCCTGAGTCGAGCTTGTCACTGACAGCGAGCGTACATGTTCGGTCGATCTCCAGAACCAATAAACATTGGCTCGCTCTAATACCAAGTTGTAACGCCCTACTTCCTTAGAGCCGTTACTAAGTGAGTTTTTAAGACAAAACAGTGTGCAATGAACTCGCTAACCGAGGTTTTGAAACAAAAGTGTGACTAATTAAAAGTTAAGGCTGTAATCTTTGAAAATGCGTCGTTTCATTAAAACTTCTATTATTAAACATTTGGGATCCCAAAATAAAGTTTGAAAACTAATTACATTTTTGAAATAAGGTTACAGTTAAGAAATCATAAAATCATAGATTATTACAGCCATTTTCGAATAAACCCCCAACCAAAGCAGTCGGGCAGGCCGAACATGTACGCGCCGCTTCACGCTCTCCGTACTCATGGTTGGTTGATTCAGTCATTGCCCTTACCTTTCCAATCAATAGCTTAGATCACCTGACTCCTTGAGCACGATCCCACCCGAGCCTTAGCGCACACCATTGCTGCAAATTTCGACCTTGATTCAACCCTAGGCCTCCTTAGCTTGCTCTCCCTCAAAGCTTGCCCAGAAATCCCCTCAAACATTGATGTGTTCTTGCAAAATCTTCAAGTCTAACCCAAGATCCTTGATGCTCAGCCTATCCTTGCTCTCCACTAAGCTTTTCCCCAAGAAAAAAACGGAGAGGAACGGTGCAAGAATGCACAAACCGACCCTTTGGAAAACCCACCTGTTTTTCCCTCTTCTCTTTCTTTCCTTTTCCTTCTTTTCTTTCTTTTCTTTCTTTCTCTCCACAGCCAACACTCTCTATAAAGCCTTATAAAAAAAACCTATCTCCAAAAGCCAAATGACCAAAACGCCCTCCTTATAAATTCTAAATCCTTTTGTCCAAATAGGGCCGTTTTAGTCATTTACCCAATTCCCGCTAATCCTCAAGTATCTCTAATATTTTCCCGCTGCTTCCCAATACCTGATAAATCACCGATTAATTATCCCCCATCATCAAAATAAATCTCAATCTATTTCTCTGAATTCCTGCTCATACCCCAAGGCTCGCCCCGAGCCGGGTATAAATTCCTGTCAACACTTTCCGCTAGCCTGCTCACTGGGATCGCCTCGAGTCATAAAGCACAGATACATCCACATACCACTGTGGCCTCAACAATCAACACATATCAATACAGTTACGCCCAATCATGGCCAAAATTACAATTATGCCCTTCTAACACGATCCGGGCCTACATGCATACTAACATACATAGTCATGCATCTCAGATAAACAAATAGTCATATAACATGCTTTAAATCATAACCATGCATTTAAATCATTAAAATCACACATAAATCCCATCATGCCCTCCTGGCACGCTAATCAAGGCCCTTAAGCCTTATTAGCGGATTTGGGTCGTTACAGACATTCCCGCTGTTGCGTACCTCGGACAGGTCTTCCCTTGGGTGAGCATGGCTGCCATTTCCCGCTGGGTCTCCTCTTTGGGAGTTCAGACAATCTCAGACGTCATCCCTCGGGGCGTCTTGAGGACTCTGTGCCGAGCTCAAGCATTGGTGCAGGTCTCCGCCAAAAAGGTCACTCCGATGGTTTCCGATCCAATAACTCCCATTTGAGAAGCTCGGAGCCCGCCTCTGGGGAGGAGGATTCAGGACTTCTCTGGGCGCCCTGCTACGATGGGAAGGCCCTGCGGAAGGTGGATTTCTCCTACTGCTCCCATAAGCTGGAATATCTCGGACTGGCCGAGGAAGAGACGGATATCTTATCGGTGAGGGAGGATGCCTGATCGGGGATGCAATCCTGGTCCCGTCAGGGCAGATTAGGTTAGGTAGGGGCCGCTCCGCTCTACCCTCTGTCAGTTCCTGTGCTCGGCGGTCTGAGCAAGGCGCAGGATGGTAGATCGGGGCGTGCTGTCGCTGTGAGCCCTCCCCAGATCTCCTTCGAGAATTCCCTCGAGCCCTCCTGGGTCCACTCGAGGGTGGAAGGGAGCTGGGAGTTGAAGTTCGGACCGATCGGTTGTACTGTTGCTCGGCCCTAGGTAGTTCTTCAAAGATGGTCTCTCGGTGGTGCGATGAGGGAGTGGAGTTTGATGTCGGGGGTCTGACCGACCGGCTAGGCCTGGACTGATTACCCCGGTGGGACTTATGAGTCTCACCTTGCCTCTTTCCGACGTTAGCGTCGGTTGTAAGAGGGGGCAGTTGGGCCAACACCTCCTAATCTGGTGGTTAGCTTTCGCCAGCTAACTCCTCAGCTGTGCATTCTCCATTTCTACCATCGTGTAAAAATCTGGGTTCGGATTAGGTGGCCGGGGCGCTGAACTTCCAGTGTCATCATGGCCTATTGGCTGCTTGCCCAGCCACTATTGAACCTCAGGGTTCTGATCATCGGAGATGGCGGCATGATGGGTCTCCTTCCCATCATGTTGGTCCGCCTCATTGCCATGTCTTGAGCAAGTGACCACCATGGTAGGGTATTTGCGATAGCACCAATCTAACAAGCTCTCAATGAAAGCACCAAATTGTTGATGCGGTTCTTTGCCAACAGGTAATTAATAGAATAAGAGAATGGGTTAGTGCTAAGTAATGAACCGTAACAGATGAATGATCTTGAAATAAAATGGTGATACGAATACTTTTTTAGGTGGTTCAAAGGTTAAAATCTTTCTACTCCACCAGCCAATATTATTGCTAGTTTTCTGGTATTCTTTACAGGGTATTTCTTTACACAATAGAATCCAACCCTTTGCAACTCCCAGGGTCTCCATATTTATAGGAGAGGGCACTTGGGGGTTGGCAAGGGGGCCATCCCGTGACCTTCTTACCCATCATGTCACTTCTGCGACATTCATGATTAATTCCTAAAACCTGACAAATGAAGTGTGGTTTAATCAATAGGTAAGGGGGATAATGAGCCGCACGGCCCAACCCAGTCGTGGGTGCCTAAACACGCACGTTTACGCTGCGTGTCCGAGAATTCAGGGATACATCAGACACGTGATGTCTGATATATGCACGTTTATATTGCGTGGTTGACTTTATAAGGGGTCACAGCTGCCAACTCAAGCTCGTACCTCGAATTGGAGGTATTCTTAGCCCGCGGTGTCCATACTTCTGACCCAACTCCTTAGTAACCTTAGTAAGCATTTGGTTACCTCGAGCTAAAGAGGTGGGACCTTGTAACAACAGCTCCGGGTTCATGTCATCCATGTGGCTAATAAATAATTATGCCATACCTCAGCTCGCTAATAGTCCATTGGAGAATTAGGGTGTACACAAATATTGATACGTTAGTAATTATCCATAATTACAACCATAATTGTCACTCAATCCTCTATAGACAGTCTACAATGAGATGAGACTAAAATACCATTTTACCCCTCATTGTATTTTATCCTTAAAACACTTAGTTCCTTGTGAATGATATTTCAGTAAACTAATATTAATTACTGAAATGAGATCTCTATCATTTAGCACCTTGAACCAAACTAAAAGGAAACCATCATTTCACTTCTTCTTCAGAAGCTATAGATGTTCATATCTATGATTAACACTCCCACTCAATTATACTACCGAGTTCCCAAGATGTATGTATGGGCTACTCAGTTGGGTAAGCTAGTAACGAACAAGTCAAAGAACTCAAATAATACAATCAATTAGAATACTAACCACTCAGAATTGACATTGAATTGACCTGTGGTCAACGATATGATATGACTAGAATAAATAATAATGGTATGTTTACTTATCCTATCAAGTGTCAATATCGATCCAGTCCGATATAACAAATATATCCGATCTTAACTACTTTGCTGATGTTCTGGAGAGGACATAACAATGCGATGTAAGTAGATCATATCATAGATTGACAACTCAATGTAAATCATGTGCACTGACTACTCTTAGTGTTAGGAAAATATAATTTTGCCTCAATGGAAATGATTATAATATTTCAACTCTATGCAATAATATTAAAAGTAAATATAGATTGATTAAATAAGGTTACAACTCTATAACTGAAAAATGCAAATAAACTAAACAAAGGGAGAAGATGATGATGAAGAAGAGAATAGTGAGAATACAACTCTAAGCCAAAGATAACAAGTAAAATAAAGTGTTTAGACCAAAAAAAAAGATTACAACTCTTACACAAAATATACAAGTAAATAGAACAAGAAAATAAGAAGAAAAGCAATTGAATAAAAGGAAGAACAGAAACACAATCAAACTCTCACTTACACAACCTAAGTGAAGAGGATTTGGGATCACCAACTTGAACAAGGTTTAAAACCTTTGTCCAAAAGCTTATTTCCCCCTAACTCAAGCACTATGGGATCTCTTTCAAATATTGGAAATGCTTTCTGGAGTCATCAAGCCTCAAGGTTTTTCTAGCCAAGTGCTCTAGTGGATAGATAAGTTGTGTCTTACAAGTGAGCTATAGGCTCCTATTTATAGAGTTTAGAGACACCCTTTGAATTTCAAATTCCACCAACCCCCATGGCTGTTACCAATGTTTAATTGGATTAATATGGAATTAAAAAAGAGATATGGGAGTTATTTGGGTTTTTTGAGCCATTCAACAAATATTGAAAAAACTAAAAATTGGTTAGTTTTTTGGCCTATGGCCGCGGCCAAAGACAATGGTGGCCACGGCCACCGGTCTCTGCTCCATAGGCCGCGGTCACTGAATGTTGGTGGCTGCAGCCACTGACCAATTTCAGCACAAAAAATTGTGTTGTTTTTCCAAACGGTTCCAAACCCTCCCAAATGATTTTGTAACTCCCAAAACACATTATTGGGGTTAAAATCATATCTCTAACAGCCATATCACATAAGGATTTATGAAATTCATCTCAATATTGTGTAACAACAATTTTACACAATAAAGGGTAATATTTGGAAGTTGCAAATTTGTAACACCAAATATGTTACATTATTTGGATATATCTCATATATCTAAATATTGTAACTCTCTATTATATGTTACAATATGTGACACACTTTGTCTCATTTATTTAATCTAAAACATTATATTATAAAATAATATAACACTTAGGACTAACTTATTTTGAAGATATAATCATATTTATATTCCACTATGAATGAGATATATAATAAATGAGATTACAAAGAAATTGTGTTTTAATTAAGGCATGAAACCCCACCATGATAGGCTGGCTAAATGTGCACCAGAATCGGTGCCTACTAATGCAACAAGACATGATAGATTTTTTCAAGCGTCGGATGCTATGATAGCCCATGATGTTTGGAATACGTCAATACCTGTGGAAACAACTTATGCCTAGGTTGTTGAAAAGGCCCTCACAATTGAGGAGGTAGAGAACAAGATATGGAGGGAGAATGCTGCTTGACATGATGTTATGAGGAAAGTAACTCCATGAAAAATCGGTGATAACACACACACCTTTGCGATGTTCACTTGAGACCTCTATGTCAAGCTTTGCACCGTTAATGGCCATGTGCACTTTCCATTCATGGACGTTCTTGAGAATACTCCCAATTATCATGAGAGGCGGCACCACCCCTAGGTCCATATAGGTAGAATTCTTAGAGTATTTTGTTACAAAAAATACTTGTCTTTACAAGACTGAATTCTATTAAAAAAACCTTTCGGTTTTAACCCTCCACTTGGTAACACACAAGTACTCAATATCTTAGATGGGACTTGTTTTGAGTACAACTAATATTCACTTGATTGACTTGTTATTACCTATTGAACCTAACACTAGTTGAATAACTAGTGTTAAGATAGGTTACCATTTTTCATGAAACTCTTTAGGGAGTTTAAGTCCCATCCCTCGAACTGATGTAGCCACTAAATCCCTCGTTAGTGGCTTAGTGAAAGGATCCGCTAGATTTTCACTTGTTCTCACATAGGATATTGAGATGACTCCTCTTTGAATCAATTCTCTTACATATCCATGTCTTAGACTAATGTGTCTAGACTTCCCATTATACACTCCGTTGTATTCTCTAGCCAATGTCGCTTGGCTATCACAATGTATCGATATAGTAGATACATTATCTTTGATTAGGGGAATCTCTATCAATAGATCCCTTAACCATTTGGCCTCTTTGTCGGTAGCAGCTAGAGCTATGAACTCTGCTTCCATAGTGGAATGAGATATACAGGTTTGTTTCTTGGAACCCCAAGAAATTGCACCTCCACCAAGTGTAAATACCCAACCATTTGTGGACAAGTTGTCCCCAAGATTGGATATCCAACTTGCATCTATATATCCTTCTAAAATCGAAGGAAATTTGGAGTAGTGAAGGCTTAGTCCTTTGGTTTTCTTAAGATAACCTAGGACTCTTCCAATTTCCTTCTAGTGATCCACACTTGGATTACTTGTAAACCTACTAAGTTTACTTACCGCAAATGCTATATCAAGTCTAGTACATTGGGCAGCGTACATTAGACTCCCTATAGCACTAGCGTACTCCAATTGAGCCACTGCTCTTCCTTCATTCTTCTCTAGTTTTACACTATGATCGAATGGAGTATTGGCATCTTTAACCTTGAGATGGTTAAATTTGTTCAATACTTTCTCAACATAGTGGGCTTGCCCTAGCACAAAACCCCCACTATGCTTCTTTACTTTGATACTGAGTATGGTATCAACTTCTCCAAGATATTTCATCTTGAAGGTTGATGATAGAAACCTCTTCGTTTCTTCTATCCCTTTCATGCTATTACTTAGAATAAGCATGTCTTCCACATATAAGCAAACAATTATCACATATCCCTTACAAGTTTTGGAATACAAACACTTGTCTACATTGTTATGTCTGAACCCATTAGGCATGATGGCTTGATCGAATTTCTCATGCCATTGCTTAGGAGCTTGTTTCAATCCATATAAGGATTTTACAAGTCTACAAACTTTATATTCATATTTTGGTAGGACAAACCCTTCGGGTTGTTCCATATAGACCTCCTCATTGAGGTAACCAATAAGGAATGTCATTTGACATCCATTTGATGAACATACAAGTTGTGTATAGAAGCTAAAGCGAACAAAATTCTTATAGATGTTGTTCTTGCAACTGGCACATAGGTATCGAAATAATCGATACCCTCATTTTGCCTAAACCCTTTAGCTACTAATCTAGCTTTAAAGGTTTGGATAGTGCCGTCAGTGTGGTATTTTCTCCTAAATACCCACTTACAGCCAATTGGTTTAGACCCCGGTGGGAGGTCTACCAATTCCCAAGTGTTATTGGAAAAAATGGAATCCATCTCCTCATTGATGGCTTCTTTCCAAAATGCACTATCTCTCGATTGCATAGCTTCTCTATAAGTCTTAGGATCATCCTCAATGAGAAGTACAATAGGAATTTTCCTAATGACTTCCTCTCTATTTCCTTCTACCATGTAGAATGAAATTCGTTGAGAATATATCTCATCCACTACTAGACTTTTATGATTTATAAGCCTTTGACTTTTTCTAGGTTCAAAGGGTTGCTTTACATCCTTTTGAGAATTCTCTTCTCGAGAGTCAACTTTGGATGTAGAAGCTTGAGAATTGTTCTCATATAATATATTCTCCTTTAGAGATGTTGAAGCTTGAGAATTGTTGTTACATAACATATTCTCAAAGAATTCAACTTCTCTAGATTCAATCATAATATTAGACGCTAAGTCTAATAGCCTATAAGCTTTACTATTGTTGGCATAACCAACAAAAGCACACTTTATGGCTCTTGCACCTAACTTTGTTCTATTAGGTTCGTTTTTCTTGCAATATTCAAGACACTCCCACACTTTGAAGTACTCTATGTTGGTTTTTCTTCCTTTCCATAACTCATATGGAGATATCTCATTTTTTCTTCATCGGTATTCGATTAAGAATGAGACAAGTGGTTAAAAGCGCTTCACCCCATAAGTTGAAATTCAACTTAGAAAACACTAACATAGAATTTATCGTCTCTAGATAAGTCCTATTTTTCCGTTCGGCAACACCATTGTGTTGAGGTGTATAAGGTGTAGTGCACTCGTGAATCATACCATTTTCTTCACAAAATGTATTGAATTCATTAGAGAAGTACTCTCCTCCTCTATCACTTCTTAGCACCTTAATATTTTTATTTAGTTGATTTTCAACTTCTAATTTATACAATTTAAAAGCATCAAAAGTCTCATCTTTATGCTTTAAAATAAACACATAGTTATATCTACTAAAATCATCTATAAAAGTAAGAAAATACATTTTACCACCTCTAGTTAAAACACCATTTAATTCACAAAGATCACTATGGATTAAATCTAGTAAATTAGATGATCTTTCTACACTAGGAAATGGTTTCTTAATCATTTTCGCCTTAACACATGTTTCACATTTACCATAGTTTTTAATATTGCATGCAATCATACCACATTTTACTACTCTTTTCATAGTAGAAAAACCTATATGCGATAGTCTAAGATGCCACAAAAATAATGAATCATACTCAACAATATAGGCGGAATTAGCAATTTTATTGATAACATTGAAAGTTACATCATTGGTGCACAATTTAACCATACCCTCACAAGAGTACCACTTTCCCAAAAATACATTTGATTTGGTAAGTATAAGTTTACCGGACTAAAAAATGGATTTAATGCCGGGCTTGCCAAGAAAATCACCACTTACCAAGTTTCTACTCATTTCAGGAACATAAAGTACATTCACTAATGTGACTTTCTTGCCGGAGGGGAAGTAGACATCAATAGTACATTTGCCAAGTACCTTGGATTTGCCCTCATTGCCCATTTGTATCTCATGGTTTCCCTTTGACTCTTCAAAGGTCTTGAACAATGATTTGTCATAGGTGACATGGACGGTGGCACATGTATCATACCACCACCATTTCACCTTTCCTTTGACCGCATTCACCTCACTAAGGGTAGCAACTATGTTTTCCTCTTGAGTTGCGTTCACCTTAGTTCCTTGTTGGTCTTTTCCATGTCTACACTCTCTAGCATAGTGACCCTTTTTCCCACACACGAAGCAAGGACCTTTCTCGCCCTTAAACTTGTTTAGATTGGTTTTTGGACCTAAAGGTTTCTCATGACCCTTTTTCCCTTTGTTTTTGGGATGTTTTGGTTGTGACACCGCATTTTCTTTGGAAGTCTCTCCATTAGACCCCTCCACAAGTTTATCTCTACATATCGATTCCTCTTCGATTCAAATATGTTTTTGGATTTCCTCCAAAGAATAATCCTCATTTTTATGAAGGATTCTTTTCCTATAGCTCTTCCAAGTTGGTGGTAATTTAGCCACAATAGCACCAACTTGAAAGGCCTCTGGAAGCTCTATCTTTAACACTTTCAATTTATTAACAATAATTTGCAATTCATGTATTTGAGGAAGAATAGGTTTATCACCAAAAAATTTGAAATCAAAGTATTGAGATATCAAAAACTTTTTGGTACCTTCCTCTTCCGCCTTGAACTTTTTCTCAAGTGCATCCCAAATCTCCTTGGCCGATTTGGTCTCGGTGTAGAGGTCATAGAGCCTATCGGATAAGGTGTTGAGGATATGACCCCTGCAAAGAATGTTGTCCTCCTCCCTTTTCCTTCTCTTCTCCACCTCCTCGGGAGTGTCTTTGTCGGATGGCTCAGCTAGAGGAGCCAAGGAAGACTCAAGGATGTAGGAGATTTTGAGAGTGGTTAAAAGAAACCTCACCTTGTCTTGCCGCCTAGTAAAATTGGATCCATCAAACCTATCCAATCTCACTAGGTCTTGGTTCATGATCTTGATTGTTTCCCCTTTCATTGAAACAAAAAAAAGGGTTAAGCTTTTGAATGTTAGGAAAATATTGTTTTGCCTCAATGGAAATGATTATAATATTACAACTCTATGCAATAATATTACAAGTAAATATAGATTGATTAAATAAGGTTACAACTCTATAACTGAAAATATAAATAAACTAAAGAAAGAGAGAAGATGATGATGAAGAAGAGAATAGTGAGAATACAACTCTAAGCAAAAGATTACAAGTAAAATAAAGTGTTTAGACCAAATGAAAAGATTACAACTCTTAAACAAAATATACAAGTAAATAGAACAAGAAAATAAGAAGAAAAGCAATAAAATAAAAGGAAGAACAGAAACACAATCAAACTCTCACTTACACAACCTAAGTGAAGAGGATTGGGGATCACCAACTTGAACAAGGTTTAAAACCTTTGTCCAAAAGCTTATTTCCCCCTAACTCAAGCACTAAGGGATCTCTCTCAGATATTGGAAAAGCTTTCTGGAATTATCAAGCCTCAAGGTGTTTCTAGCCAAGTGCTCTAGTGGATAGATAAGTTGTGTCTTACAAGTGAGCTATAGGCTCCTATTTATAGAGTTTAGAGACACCCTTTGAATTTCAAATTCCACCAACCCCCATGGCTGTTACCAATGTTTTATTGGATTAATATGGAATTAAAAAAGAGATTTGGGAGTTATTTGGGTTTTTTGAGCCGTTCAGCAAATATTGAAAAAATTGAAAATTGGTCAGTTTTTTGTACTGTGGCCGCGGCCAGAGACAATGGTGGCCGCGGCCACTGACCAATTTCAGCTCAAAAAATTGTGCTATTTTTCCAAACGATTCCAAACCCTCCCAAATGATTTTGTAACTCCCAAAACATATTATTGGGGTTAAAATTATATCTCTAACCGCCATATCACATATGGCTTTATGAAATTCATCTCAATATTGTGTAACAACAATTTTACACAATAAAGGGTAATATTTGGAAGTTACAAATTTGTAACACCAAATATGTTACATTATTTGGATATATCTCATATATCTAAATATTGTAACTCTCTATTATATGTTACAATATGTGACACACTTTGTCACATTTATTTAATCTAAAACATTATATTATAATATAATATAATTTTACATTATATTATAAAATAATATAACACTTAGGATTAACTTATTTTGAAGATATAATCATATTTATATTCCACTATGAATGAGATATATAATAAATGAGATTACAAAGAAATTGGGTTTTAATTAGGGCATGAAACCCCACCATGATAGGCTGGCTAAATGTGCACCAGAATCGGTGCCTACTAATGCAACAAGACATGATAGATTTTTTCGAGCGTCGGATGCTATGATAGCCCATGATGTTTGGAATACGTCAATACCTGCAGAAACAACTTATGCCTAGGTTGTTGAAAAGGCCCTCACAATTGAGGAGGCAGAGAACAAGATAATGAGGGAGAATGCTGCTTGACATGATGTTATGAGGAAAGTCACTCCATTAGTAGGATTTGGTGGGGGCAAAGGCCCTAGTGACCAGAAGAGAAAGACCCCTAACATCTCGACCTCTACAGGTCTTGATAGAAGGACTCGAGGTGTTCAGGGTGGCCTCCAGGGTGGCAATGAGACTTGCAAGAGTTACCTGGAGTGTGTCAGGTGTAGGAGGTGCCATCTAGGAGAATCTCGGGCGAAGGCATGCTATCTGTTTGTGGTGGTTGAACATCTCAAGAAGGACTGCCTGAGTTCGAAGAAAGAGGAACCCAAGACGGCAGACAACTTGACTCCAGCTCGAGTGTTCTCCTTGACTCAGGTAGAGACTAAACCTAGACCCTCAGTAGTGACAGGTCAACTTTCTAGAGATGGCATCCCATATAATGTATTTATTGATTCGAGTGCTACACACTCATTTGTTTCTAGTAGAGAGATTGATAGATTGTGTAGACCCTTGGAATTGAACTCAATTTCTCACTATGGCGGCAATCCTCGTAAGAGGAAACTAGTGTATGAGTTCTTAGATGTGTTCCCTAAGGACTTACCATGCAATACCCTGGATTGCCAAGACCATTACACTATATATTTTAAATAGTCTTTGACTTGCTAATCAAGTCGTTTGGATAAAAATGTGTTACAAAGGATAATTAATGGATTAGGGTTAAAAGATTTTGATCATAGGAATAGTTTTTTTTCATTAAAAAGCGTGAGTTTGTACATGGGATCCCAAAAAAATAGGTGTTTAAAAGGCATTTATAACCCTCAAAATAATTACAACTTAAGCCAGCCTAAGCGGCAAAATTAATTTTGGATCTAGTACCTGTTGATCCGTCAGCCGTGGCAGTCGAGAAGCTACTGATGTACACGCTGCCCCTAAAGTTCTCCAACTCACACATGGTCTAGATTTCCCTTTCCCTTAGCTACACAACATAGCCCCCGTGAGCCAAGGCTCAGTAAGAAAACTTAAATCAACGAATACAATGACCAATAACTAAAACATAAACTTGAATTAACAAATACAGTGAGTAACAGAATATAAACATTATTGTGACAGTCAAAATCCCGTGATCCGTAAGGGGAAAGACCGGGTAAGCTGTGCAATCCCACACCGCCTGGGGAAGGTCAAGTGTAATGATTCTAAGACTGTGTAGGTGTGGGACTACACAGTTGAAGAGGGCTTAAATGGATTGATAGGTACTACTTATATCAGGAAGGTGCATCTTCTTTTCGGTAGCCCATCACTTGAGAACTCCATGGTTAAGCGTGCTTGGCCTGGAGTAATCTAGGGATGGGTGACCTCCTGGGAAGTTTTCCCAGGAAGTGTGCGAGTGAGGACAAAGCACGCTGGAAAGACTTGTCTTGGTTTGTAGGGCCAGTCGTCATTCTAGAAAGCAGCCATAGTGATGTGGGGTGTCACATAATGGTATCAGAGTCTTGACCCAGCCGGAAGTGTGGCCGACTGGGACGTCGGGTCCGTAAGGGGGGGTGATTGTGACAGTAAAAATCCCATGATCCGTGAGGGGAAAGGCCGGGTAAGCTGTACAATCCCACACCGCCTGGGGAAGGTCAAGTGTAATGATTCTAAGACTGTGTAGGTATGGGACTACACAGTTGAAGAGGGCTTAAATGGATTGATAAGTACTACCTATATCAGGAAGGTGCATCTTATTTTCGGTAGCCCATCACTTGAGCACTCCATGGTTAAGCATGCTTGGCCTGGAGTAATCTAGGGATGGGTGACCTCCTAGGAAGTTTTCCCAGGAAGTGTGTGAGTGAGGACAAAGCACGCTGGAAAGACTTGTCTTGGTTTGTAGGACCAGTCGTCATTCCAGAAAGCAGCCATAGTGATGTGGGGCGTCACAATTATGCTTGCAGAGATAATCTACTCAGTCAAATACATATTAAAATCACAACAATCAATACAGTTAGTTAAGTGCAATCGTCACTTCTATCTATTTAGGTGACACTTAGACCAAGCAGCCTTAGGTTGAGTCCTCTGGTCTTATGGTCGACTTCGACTAGCTTAGGCGGGGGTGCATTCTGGACACTCAATGTCGGCCCCAGCTCCCTTAGGATGGATTTTTAGCATAGATATAACCACATAAATATTGCATAACCACGCAACCAGATATAACATATGCAAGCATGCATAATTGAGTAATCCTGATCCCCATAAATGATAAACAAGACGACCTCAAGTACAATCCTGATCCCAAGCCTTGCAATAATCTAGTCACACCAAAAAAACATACTCTTATTAGGGATTGATTTCAAATTTTCAGCCACACTCTAAACCCTATACTTAAGATTACTATTCTTAGTGGTTGGGACGTTAAAAACGTCCCCCGAGCCCCCAAGTGGGAAACCAAATGGATTCTTGGACTCTTTGCGCCCTAATCCTAAAACCCAAAAAAAAACCATGTTTCAGGGCACCTGGCGCGATCGTGCTTGTAGAAAGTTTAGGCTTTCTAGGGTACTGGTGTGGTCATGCGCTAGCCCAGCGCAGTCGTGCCCCCAACTCCGAAACCCATAAATCAAAAATTGAAAATCAAAATCCCCACTCCCAGAGACATTAGCGTGATCGCACCCCGACCTAGCGCAGTTGCGCTAGATTACCAGAAACCCGAAAACGAGCCCAGAAACTTGAAGTTCTTCCCCAATTCAAACTTACGACTTCTCTGCTTATCAAACCCAGAAAATCGACCCCAAACAGACTCTCCAGTAGTTTAATAACCACCAAAACGCCCTATACAACTCTAACAACCTAATGCCAACATTATTATACAACAAAATGCACTAAAACACCAATAACTCTAGAATTCACTATGTTGAGCTTGAGTTTAAAGAGCTTACCCAAATCTGAAAAATCGCAGGTCTAAAATGCAAATTAAAACTTAATTCCAAGCCTCCTAGAAACTCCTAACACATTTCTTTCATCAAATTCTTTCCTAAATCTCCTAGAAACCTATATTTTATCAACATTTGCCTTAACCTCATCTCAACCAAGAACATCAAAGTTCAAAATGAGAAATAGAGCTGCAAGTCCTTACCTCCTTAGTTTCAAATTTCCCAGCAGCTAACTGAAGGTTTTGGCAGCTCAATCCCTTTCTTGTGGCCTTGAATCCCCTTGATCTTCACCCAAAATCCTTCAAGTTCTTGATCAAGCCTAAGTGCCTTGAGCTCCTTAGAGAAAGCTTGAGAGCCTAACACCAAAATTTGAGAGAAACCAAGTGAAGTGGTAAGTGCCCAAGCGTGGGGTGCTTTGGCTGCTGCTACCTTGGTCAAATGACCACCATACCTTGAATCTAAAATCCAATCTAAGGTACACCCCAAGGGCAAATCGCTCATTTTGCCAAATCGCTCTGAAGGATCAACCTAAGCCATTTATCGCAAATATATCCACATAATAATGTGGTTCCAATCATATAACGCATGTAATTACAATTATACCCTTCACAGGTCAAAATTACGAAAATGCCATTTTTCACAAAAACAGGCTCACAATTACATTTAATACACCTAAGCATGCATAAATAGAAATATCTTAATAAAACTCATATATTTAACATAATTTCACATATATTCAATTATGTTTATGTAATAATCCCTTTATGCCCTCCTGACACACTAATCAAGGCACTAAGCCCTATTAGCAAATTCAGGTTGTTACAACTATCCCCTCCTACTGAAAATTTCGTCCTTGAAATTGACCTGAATAACTTGGGATACTGATCCTGCATAACTGTCTCTAGCTCCCAGGTCGCTTCCTCGACCTTGCTATTCCTCCATAAAACCTTAACCAGAGGAATCACCGTGTTCCTCAGAACCTTGTCCTTTTGGTCCAAAATCTGAATTGGTCACTCCTCATAAGACATGTCAATATATATCTCTAGATCCCAATATCCCAATACATGGGTAGTATCTGGGACATACTTTTGAAGCATCGACATGTGAAACACATCATGAACTCTTGATATCAACAGGGGCAGAGCCAATCTATAGGCTACCAGCTCGATCCTCTCTAGGATCTCAAAAGGTCCTACGAACCTAGGGCTCAACTTGCCCTTTTTTCCAAACTTCTTCACTCCCCGCAGTGGTGAAAATCGCAAAAACATGTGGTCCCCTACCTGGAACTCAACGTCCATATGCTTAGGGACAGCGTAGCTTTTCTGTCTACTCTGTGAGGTGAGCATTCGAGCTAGGATCTTCTCAATAGTTTCATTAGTCTTCTGAACCATCTCTGGACCCAAATACTTCCTTTACCCCATCTAATCCCAATGAATGGGCGACCTACACTTCCTTCCATACAGCATCTTGTATGAGGCTACCCCAATCGCCAATTGATAACTATTATTATATGAAAATTCATTCAATGGGAGATACTTACTCCAAGAACCCTCAAAATCTAGTACATATGCCCTAAGTGTGTCTTCCAGTATCTAAATCGTCCTCTCAGACTGCCCGTCTGTCTAAGGATGAAATGCTGTACTAAAATTTAACTGAGTCCCCACAGCCTTCTGTAAGCTACCCCAAAACTTGGAGGTAAAAATGGGATCCCTGTCCGACACTATAGATTTTGGAACCCCATGGAGACGTACAATCTCCCTCCCATACAACTCTGCATACTGATCCACATTATAGTTTGTCCTCACCGGCAGAAAATGAGCTAACTTGGTATATCTGCTCACTGTCACCCATACCGAGACATGTTGCTCCACTGTCCTAGGAAAACCTTCAACAAAATCCATAGTAATAACTTCCATTTCCACTCGGGAATACCTAAAGGTTGTAACAACCCCGCTGACCTCTTATTCTCAGCCTTTACTTGCTAACAGGTTAACCACTTCCCTACATAGTCGACCACATCCTTCTTCATCCCAGGCCACCAGTACAATGACCGTAGATCCTAATACATCTTCGTGGTGCCTGGATGTAATGAATATTGTGTGGTATTAGATTCATCAGCGATCTCTCGTCTGATACCTACGTCCATCGGAACGCAAATCTAATCCTTATATCTCAACAAACCCATCTTCGAAATAGAATAGTCCTTAGCTACTCCTGCTAAGACATCCTCTCTAATCTTTACCATCTGTGTATCACTCATATGGCCCTCTTTTATTCTTTCCAAGAGGGTGGATTGCAAAGTAATATTGGCCAACTACTAATTCTATCTTTGCTCTGGTCATGTCTTCTGCCAATTCCTTCGATATCTGCTTCAACCTAAACAACTATCTTGGGCCCTTTGGCTCAAATAATCTGCCACTACATTTGCTTTCCCTAGGTGATAAAGGATCTCACAGCCATAATCCTTTACTAACTCTAGCCAACGTCTCTGTCCCATGTTTAGGTCCTTCTGGGTGAAGAAATACTTCAAGCTCTTGTGATCGGTATATATTTCGCACTTCTCCCCATATGCATAGTGTCACCTAAATCTCAACGCAAATACAACCACTGCTAGTTCCAAATCACGAGTAAGGTATCGCTGCTCACACTCCTTCAGTTGTCGTAATCATTCCCACTTTGCATCAACACACATCATAACCCCAGTCTCGACGTGTCACAATATACGACGAACTTATCCCCATCTGAAGGGAGACTGAGCACTGGAGTAGTAATCAATCGTCACTTCAGCTCTAGGAAATTATTCTCACATCTTTCTGACCACACAAACTTCAAATTATTTCGCCTCAACTCAGTAAATGGTGTGGCAATCTTGGAGAATCCTTCCACGAATTGCCTATAATACCCTACCAACCCAAGGAAACTCCTAACTTTCAAGGCATTCCTTGGCCTCAGCCAATCTCTAACTGCTTCTACCTTGGCCGGAACTACCTTAATCCCGTCTAAACTGACAATGTGACCTAGGAATGCCAACTGCGGTAACCAAAACTCACAATTCTTAAACATGGCGTATAGTCGATGCTCCTTCAATCTTTGCAAAACCAAGTGGAGATGTTGGTCGTGCTCTACCTCTGAACGAGAGTAAACTAGAATATCGTCAATGAAGACAATTATGAACTAATCCAAATAATCCTTGAACACCATGTTCATCAGATCCATAAATGTTGTTGGGGCATTGGTCAACCAAATGACATGACCAGGAACTCGTAATGCCCGTACCTTGTGCGAAAGGCCATCTTTGAGATATCCTCATGCTTGATCCTCAGCTTGTGATAATTAGATCGAAGATCAATCCTTGAGAATATGATCTTACCTTGCAGCTGGTCAAGCATGTCATCTATCCTCGCTAATGGGTACTTATTCTTGATGGCCAGCCTATTCAACTCCCTGTAATCTATACACATCCTCAGGGTCCCATCCTTCTTCTTCATAAACAAAACTGGAGCACCCCAGGGTGAGAAGCTAGGTCTAATACATCCCAGCTCCAATAACTCCTGTAACTATACCTTCAACTCCTTCAGTTCAGCTGGATCCATTTGAACTGATCACATTGGAGGCATAACTCTCCAAGTTTATCTACAATAAATGACTTAGGTTATCATGCAATGAAAACAAGTTTTTAAAGTCACCCCACAGTCTAATACCAAAATCAAGCAACAATATGCAGTCACAATGCTTCCAAGCATTTCAACAATTATCCACATACAGTAACAATGCTAATAAGCATGCTTTATCATATACACATAGCAGTCAAGCGCCAGACCCTATTAATATATCTCATGCTTCCTATTAAAAAAGCTTATAAGGCATTCATAATTCATTTGAACAATCAAGCATATAATTAAAATTTATGGTTACCGAACCCTGAGTCGAGCTTGTCTTTAGCGGGGAGTGTACACGCCCAGCCAGTCTTTTGGAACCCTTAAACCAAAACTGCTCCGATCCTAAGTTGTATGGCCATGATAGCCAGGACCATTACACTGTGTATTTTAAATAGTGCTAAAAATGCTAATCAAGTTGTTTGGATATAAAAGTGTTACTAAGGATAATTAATGAATTAGGGTTAAAAGATTTTAATCATAGGAATAGTTTTTTTCATTAAAAAGTGTGAGTTTGTACATGGGATCCCTAAAATAATAGGTGTTTACATGTAACGCCCCAATTTCTTGAAGCGTTCTCTTGACAATTACCATAAATAAGGTTTAAAATAAAAATACTATTTTATTTATCAAATCATTCAATAACACCACTCAAACATTAAAAAGAAAATGAAACTCTAGAGTTTCGTAGTTTCATAAGTAAAATAAAATAAACAACTTAAAATCCAATCCATAAAACTAAAAAATCATTCTAAAAGACATACTTAGTAAATTCCCAATATAGGCCCGATCCCCTATGATCGTTAAATCCTTGACATGTACGCCCTCTGCCAAAGCTCTCCAACTTATTGTGTTGTAACCACTTCTTTGCCTTTACTTGGGAATGACACAACCACATAACATTAACCATGAACTTAAATTAATAAAAAAAAATAACAATAACAATAATATAACATAAATCTTAACACATAATAAGAAAATATAGTCCAAATTGAGTTGGACGAGTATCGTATAATGTAAGCATGCATTTTCGTTACATAGACATGCATTCTTAACTGTAAGCATGCCAAATAGTTATCACATACACATACACATACACAAAACATAACCATAATTCACATATGCTCATTAATCATAACATATACTAACAATATCATGAATTAACATAAACATAACTCAAATTGTTTCTACCATAGAGTATGTCAAGTGTACACCCTGCATGTGTGTCCACTCTTCTTACCTCAAATGCAGCAACGGTCCACACACATTCTAACGAGTCTCTTCAAGTATCCTCGGTGAGCCTAAACATAACATATAACATTAAGGCTTTTAAAGCCCTCAACAAAGTAAAACCATAATTAAACCCACTAAAATTATTTTTAAAACTAATTCATCACCTTAATACTTAAGAAAGTATTTAAAACCCCTCTGCATATAGTCCCACCAATTACCAACCTATATCCCAAAAGTACATAAAATTTCCTCAAAAATCACATTTCTGGGCAACTAGCACGGTCGCGTAAGTTTTCCGAAAATACATCCAAGTAGTCACGTACTATCCTCGTGTCTTCCCGTCTCTGTGTCCCCATTTCTACTGTATTAACCACACTCGCCGAAAATCCCATGCATCCATGTTGTAACATCTTCCCAGCTTTTAACGCTGCAATGATAGGAATTCGTAGTCCTATTTCTATTCCCATGAACGAAAAAAGCTCCTCTCTGTCAGGCTTAAACATTACCATTTTCTTCTTGCAATCGATGGTAGTGTTGTACTTCTTCAACCAATCCATCCCAAGGATTACGTCAAAATCAGTCATATCCAGCTCAATCAGTTCTACATATAGCTCTCTACCATCTACCTTGAAAGGCAAAGCTCTAAACTACTTCCTAGATATTACCACCTCCCTGGTTGGTAACATGGTCCCAAACCCCTTAGCATGCATCTCACGAGGTCTATTAAATCTATCCACTATTCTCTTAGAAACAAATGAATGAGTGGCTCCAAAATCAATTAAAACATGACAATCAATTCCGCGATAATAATCTGACCTAAGACCACGGAAGTGCTTGCTTCTGCCAGAGGCTTGGTGAGAGCGAACACACATGCTGGAACCAGATTATCATCCTTCTTGTGGTGCTCTTAACCCTTTCCTGAGTCTTCTGTGGGCAATTCCTCTTGATGTGTCCTTCCTTACCACAATCATAACACGCGTTTGCTCAGCATTCGCCTTGGTGATGCTTCTTACATTTATCACACTCTTGGTACAGTACCCATTCCTTGTTACCATTGCGATTATTTCCCTTATTATCCTATGCCCTCTTATCTTGGCTTGACTGCCCTGCCTGGTCCCTTCCTTTCCTTTTTTAATCATTAGTGTTATGATCTTGGGAGTGCTCTTCTTTGCCTCTCTTTTAGTAGCACCTTCCTTCCAAATTCTATCTTCCATTCTTTCCACAATGAGGGCCCTTTCCATTACCTGAGCATATGTATCGTTTCCCTCTACTAATACAATCTCCACATCTCTGGCTATCATAGGCTTTAAGCCTCGAACAAACCGATCTACTCTAGTTGCATTGGTTGGCACTAAATCTGTCGTGAACTTGGCAAGCATGTCAAACTTTAGTACATACTCTGTCACTGTCATATTCCCTTGACTCATGGTGGCAAACTCATCCACCTTTGACTCCCGTACTGCAGCATTGTAGTACTTGTCAATAAAAGCTTGCTTAAATTCTACCCACATCATTGCAGTAACGTCTCTTGGCTGTCATTGCAGTAATGTCTCTTCCCTGGGAGATAACTTCCCACTAGATTCTTGCCTCATCCCTCATCATGTGAGTTGCATAGGCTACCCTGTCATTTCCCTCAACTCGCATGTAGTCTAGAATTGATCCCATCATACTCATCCATTACTCTGCCTTCCATGGATCAGTACTACCCTCAAACACTGGAGGATGTTGCTTTTGGAACCTTTCATACAATGGTTCCAAATGATTTCCAGCTTCAAGAATCGCTACAATCAGTGCTATAGACTTTTGAACGTCTCTGATCAATGGTGCTGGCTGAGCTTATTACTGTCCCAGCTGTCTTAGTTCCCTTAACTCCTAGGCCTGTTTCCTCATGTCTTCTTGCATGGCCATAAACTGTGCCTCCAACCTTTGGTAGGTGATATAAGGGTCTTCCTCACACCTATTTCCCCGTCAACCGGTGGAGGGTTGTTACTACGGTTAGCTCGCATACTGGGCCTCACAACACATTGGCCGTCAAGGTTGCGATTCACCCCAGCATTCCTTTACACTGATCTTCTAGAACCCATGGTTTCAATTTGCAGCTGAAACCAACAGTGTATTTTAGTGTAACTCTTCCAAATCACAAACCAAAACATACTTTTAAATCCATCAAACAACTAATCTCAATTTATTCATAAAGCCCAAATATTCTAAAACATCCATCATTCACAAAAGTTCATAACCCAAAAAGTAAGAACAAAATCAACTAAAATTGATCTATTTACAATGAAACATCTACAACCACATCCTATGCACATGAAAAAACTTTTGAGCTTATCTAACAGCTCTACTGAAATTCCTTGATCAGATGGTTCGTTGGACATTGCAAACCCTTGTTGCCTTACGAAGGCCTTAAGCGTACACTTGTACTCAGCACCTTCCTGAGCTCTGTCTTGTAGGTGCTTCCACACCACCTGAAGTTCTTCCAACATCTTGTTTAAGGAAATTGTATCTCTAACTACTTCGTACTTCTTCTTGCAACTTAGTAGTCCTCCTTCCCAGACTACTTCATGAATGCACTTATTGACCGTCACACAATGGTCCACTAAGTTCTCGATACTCCATTGTGCAATATCTGCTTCCTTATATTTCGTACCTTTCTTATCCTTTTTGATAGCTTTCTTCGTTGAGACTTGTTCATATGACCCTTAGAGACTCTAAGCACATAAACCATGCTAACTATTTTATACATGCATATAAGGCACTAAATCATGTAAGGAAAATAGTCACATAACCAAAACAACTAAAATAAAGAGTACAATGCAATAAGTCGAGCCTCTCTTCAGCGGCAAGAGTACATGTTAGGATAGTTTACAAGAAACAAAACCATTGCTCTAATACCAACTGTAATGCCCCAATTTCTTGAAGCGTTATGTTGGAAATTACCATAAATAAGGTTTAAAATAAAAATACTCTTTTATTTATAAAATCATTCAATAACACTACTCAAACGTTAAAAAAAATGAAATTCCAGTTTCAGAGTTTTCATGTGTAAAATAAAATAAACAACTTAAAATCCAATCCATAAAACCAAAACATCATTCTAAAAGAAATTCTTAGTAAATTCCTAATGTAGGCCCCATCACCTATGATCGTTAAATCCTTGACATGTATGCCCTCCGCCAAAGCTCTCCAACTTCTTGCGTTGTAACCACTTCTTTTCATTTACCTGCAGCACAGAGTACCCATGAGCTAAAGCCTAGCAAGAAGACCTATGTAGAACACAACCCCATAACCTTAACCAGGAACTTAAATAAATAAAAAAAATAACAATAAAAATAATATAATATAAATCATAACTCATAAAAATAAAACATAGTCCAAATTGAGTTGGACGAGTATCGTATAACGTAAGCTTGTGTTTTCATCATATCATAAGCATGCATTTTTGTAACGTAGACATTCATTTTTAACTGTAAGCATGCCAAACAGTTATCACATACACATACAAAAAATATAACCATAATTCACATAAGCTAATTAATCATAACATTCACTAACAATATCATTAATTAACATAAACATTACTCATAAATAGTTTCTATCATAGAGTACGTCAAGCGTACACCTTGCGTGTAGGTGTCCACTCTTCTTACCTCAAATGTACCAGCGGTTCACACACACCCCAGTGCATCTCCTCAAGTATCCTCGACGAGCCTAAACATAACATATAACATTAAGGCTTTTAAAGCCCTCAACCAAGAAAAACCATAAATAAACCAACTATAATTCTTTTTAAAACTAATTCATCACCATAATACTTAAGAAAGTTTTTAAAACCCCTTTGCATATATTCCCAACAATTACCAACTTATATCAAAAAAGTACATAAAAATTCCTCAAAAGTCACGATTCTGGGCAATTGGTGCAGTTGCGCTCACAGAGCGCCGGGCCAATCTAGCTGAGTAGCGCGCTCACGCTAGGCCTCTACTTTTAGAGATAGTTGTGCGATTTCTAAACCTGAAAATCGATCCCAATCGTAAAATATCGATTCCAAACCCCAAAAATAGGTATCCTAACATGTTTTTAACCCGATGAATCCAAATATTAACATCCCTAAACCTATATTAAACATTCATCAACCCAAAAACAATAACAGAAGTCTTAGATCTTCCAAAACATAGACTTGACAAAACATTAAACTATAAAAGTTTGAATACTTACAGATAAAATCCAGCCACAAGACTCTGACCTATGCCGCCTATGGAATTCCTAGCCCTTCAATCGCCCAGATTATTGATCTCCTTCAACCTCAAGTCTTCATAAACCTCAAATCAAGAACAAGAGATTGTTCTTGGTCTATTCCCCTTTAGCCTATCGTAAAACCAGAGTCTAAAGAAAAACACGACATGTAAACCTATTTCACTTTTTACCTAATTGTTTAATCTGACTTATGTATAAAAACCAAATGACCTTTATGTCCCCAACCTCAAATTAATCCTTAATTATCACTTAAGACCCTTATTGTAATTTCCCTCCAAAAGTAATAGCTTCAACTTTTAATAATTACACTTTCTATCATATAACCCGTATTTCTACTTGGACCCCCAAAACACAACTTCTATTACACCTTGGCCCTTAACACTTGAAAAAACTAACGTGTGTTGATTGCTTGACATAATACATTAACAAACATACATCATAAATCATGCATATCATAATTTACATAATTAAACACATCATGTCGTACATTTACAAAAATACCCTTACTAGTAAAAGAATATAATAAGCAATAACGTATAAGTAGTAAACTTGAATCAAAAAATTTAGTAAGTAACAGAATATAAGCAATAAGCTTGCAGTGATAATGTGCTCAACCAAATACATATGTCAATCTCAACAACCAATACAATTATTTAAGTGCAATCGACACTTCTATGTATTTAGGTCATGTTCTGACCCCACACCCTTAGGCCGAGTCCTCTTGTCTTATGGCCAACTTTGGCTCGCTTAGGATGGGTGCGTTCTGCATGCTCAATATCGGCCCCAACTCCCTTAGTTCGGGCTTTCAACATAAATATAACCACATATATATTGCATAACCATGCAACCAGATATAACATATGCAAGCATGCCTAATTGAGTAATCACAGTCAAATCTATTTAGAGGAGGGGGGCGTCCAAGCCCTAATCACAACCAGGGGAAGTTTTCTTACCTCGAGTTCTAAGCGATGAATGAGATGGCCTCCAATACGATCCTAAACCCAACCATTGCGATAATTTAGTCACAACATAAACTTATTAGGGATTGACTTCAAATCCCGAGCCTCGCTCTAAACCCTATACTTAAGATTACTATTCTAAGTGGTCAGGACGTTAAAAACGTCCCCCATACCTCTAAGTGGGCCACCAAATGGATTCTCAAACTTCCTGAGCCCCAATCCTAAAACATGAAAACCATGTTTCAGCGCACCTGGCGTAGTCACGCTTACTCTTGGCGCGGCGCGATTGCAGAAAGTTTAGGCTTTCTAGGGTATTGGCGCAGTCACGCCCTAGCGCAGCGCGGTCGTGCCCCTAACTATGAAACCTAGGAATCAACAATCAAAAATTGAAATCCCCACTCCCTGAGTCACTAGCGTGACCGCGCCCCAACCTAGCATGGTCGCACCAGATCATCAGAAACTCGAAGACGAGCCCAGAAACTTGAAGTTCATCCCCAATTCAAACTTACTACTTCTCTGGATATGAAACAAAAGAAATTGACCCCAAACTGAATCTCCAACAAGTTTATAACCACCAAAACGCCCTATACAACCCTAACAACCTAATACCATCATTAATATACCAAAAAATGCACTAAAACATCAAGAACTCTATAATTCAGTATGTTGAGCTTGAGTTTTAAGAGCTTACCCAAATCCAAAAATTTGAGGTCCGAAATGCAAATTAAAACTGAATTCCAAGCCTCCTAGAGCCTCCCAACACATTTCTTCTAGCAAATTATGTAATAAAATCACCTAGAAACCTCAATTTCATCAGCACTTGCCTTAACCTCATCTCAACCAAGAACATCAAAGTTCAAAATGAGAAACAAAGCTACAAGCCCATACCTCCTTGATTTCGAATTTCCCAGCAACTAATTGAAGGTTTTGGCAGCTCAATCCCTTCCTTGCGGCGTTGAATCCCCTTGATCTTCACCGAAAATCCTTCGAGTTCTTGATCAAGCCTAAGTGCCTTGAGCCCTTGGGAGATAGCTTTAGAGTTTAACACCAAATTTTGAGAGAAACCAAGTGAAGTGGTGAATGCCCAAATGTGGGGTGCTTTGGCTTCTGCTACCTTGGTCAAATTACCACCATACCCTCATTCTAAAATCCAATCCAAGGTACACCCCAAGGGCAAATTAGTCAGTTTTCCAATAATCCCGCTAAACCACAATTAGTGTCCTAAGTTCCCTATTAAGCTAATAACCCTCCAAATACAATTATTTCTTTCAATAATATTTCACAAATTCTTGACCTATGCAAAATTACCAAAATACCCCTTGGCTCACCCCGAGCTGGGTATAAATCCTCGTTGTGACTTTTTCGCCAATCCCTTTAAAGGATCAACCTAAGCCAGTTATCACTAATATATCCACATAATAATGTGGTTCCAATCATTTAATGCATATAATTGCAATTATAACACAAACGAGTCAAAATTACAAAAATGCCTTTTTTCACAAAAACGCGCCCACAATTACATTTGATACACCTAAGCATGCATTAATAGCTATATCTTAAAATAACTCACATATTTCACATAATCACACAAATATTCAATTAAGTTCATGTAATAATCCCTTTATGCCCTCCCGGCAGGCTACTGAAGGCACTAAGCCCTATTAGCAAATTCGGGTCGTTAAATACCAGGACTGCCACCGTATCGAGAGATTGAGTTTGTCATTGAGTTAGCACCAGGTACAGAACCAGTATCTAGGGTACCATACAGAATGGCTCCGACAGAACTGAAGGAGTTGAAGGTACAGTTACAGGAATTATTGGACTTGTAATGTTAGCAGACCTAGTTTCTCACCTTACGGTGCTCCAATTTTCTTTTTGAAGAAAAAGGATGGGGCCCTGAGGAAGTGCATTGATTACAGGTAAATATACAAGCTGACTATCAAGAAAAAGTACCCACTATCGAAGATAGATGACATGTTTGACTAGTTACAGGGTAAGACAATGTTCTTGAAGATTGATCTTCGAGCTGGTTATCACCAACTAAGGATCAAGGATGAGGATATTCCGAAGACGACCTTTCGCTTGCGGTATGGGCATTATGAGTTCCTAGTCATGTCATTTGGGTTCACCAAGGCCCCAGCAGTGTTTATGGATCTAATGAACAGGGTGTTCAAGGATTATTTGAATGAGTTTGTGATTGTCTTCAACGACGATATCATAGTTTACTCTCATTCAGAGGTAGAGCGCACCACCTCCGGTTAGTATTACAGAGATTGAGGGAGCACCAGTTTTTTTGGTTACCATAAGTGACATTCCTCAGTCACATTGTAAGTGAAGACAGGAGTAAGGTAGATCCGACTAAGATTGAAGCAGTTAGGTACTACCCGAGGCACAAGAATTCCTCGGAGGTCATGAGTTTCCTTGGGTTTGCAGGGTATTATTGACACTTCGTGGAAGGATTCTCAAAGAATGCTACACCACTGACAGAATTGACACAAAAGAACTTAAAGTTTGTATGCTCGGACAAATGTGAGAACAACTTCCAGGAGCTGAAAGGATGACTGATTACTGCTCCGGTGCTGAGCCTTCCTTTAGATGGGGGTAAGTTTGTGGTGTACTGTGATGCATCAAGATTGGGTTAGGATGTGTGTTGATGCAGACTGGGAAGTTAATTGCCTACGCATCATGATAGCAGAAGAAATATGAACAGTGATACCCTACTCACGATTTCGAGTTAGTAGAGGTGGTATTTTCACTGAAAGTGTGGCAACGCTATTTGTATGGAGAAAAGTGCGAGATATACACCGATCATAAGAGTTTGAAGTATTTCTTCACCCATAATGACTTAAATATGAGATAGAGACATTGGCTAGAGTTTGTAAAAAATTATGATTGTGAGTTTCTTTACCACCAAGACAAAGACAATGTAGTGGCAAACGCTTTGAGTCGGAGAGGCCCAGGACAGTTGTTTAGTTTAAAGAAGATATCGAAGGAATTGGTGGAATACATGCCAAGAGAAGGGATAGAGTTTGTCGTGCGTCATTTGGACAATATTACCTTGCAGTGCACTTGTAACACCCTGGATAGCCAAGACCGCTACAATGTGTACTTATAAAGGTGCGTGACTTGCTAATCAAGTCAACTAGTTAAAAACGTGTTTGCTAAAATCATTAACGCGCTAGGGTTAAAAGGTTTTGGTCTCAAAAGATACTTTTCATTTAACTAAACATTTTTACACATGGGATCCCAAAAGGAACAACATTTAAAAGTCAGTTTACAAAATTTCCAGAGCACAAACAACCATTAGCCATTCTAGAGGCAAAACAGATGTTTATGGTTCTCATGTTCCTGTCTCCCCTAAACCGTGGTGGCTGAGCAGCTGTTCATGTACATTCTGCTCCCAGAGCCCTCCAAATCAGGGTTGATCAAGCTTGCCCTTGCCTTTACCTGCACCACGAAGCACCCGTGAGCCAAGGCCCAGCAAGAAAGCGTAATATCATAACACAAGTACTGATAATAATCATAAACTCTTTAAGCATGTTTAAGTATTTAGCAATCCCTAATAAACATATAACTCATTGACATAAACATAAATTCACAAGCTAACACTTAGCCATTCAGCATATCATATTCAACAATCAGCCACAACAATCAAAACACAATAAATAGGCTCGAAACCCTTAGGTCTCACCCTCTGTTTACCCCACTGACTCCGGCCCGCTTAAACCGAGCTTAGTGCACAATAAGCTGTCCTCAGCTACCAATGGTCGAGCCGCGCCCTATGTGCTAATGTAAACTCCGACACTCTTAGGCTATTTTTCTACTATTTACATGGCATAATACCACCCTCTATAAAGCATACATGGAATCCTTAGTCCCATTATGAATCCACAACCGGGTGCAGTTTTCTTACATTTAAATTCCAAACGCTCTGATTACGAGAAATGCCCCTTGAGCACGATATGTCACCTGAGCCCTAGCTTTTACCTAGTCACAACCAAGATAAGGGATTCCATTAATATTCGAATAAAGGTTTTTGGGTGGAGTTCTAGCTTCGGGGACATCAAATTCCACCAAGCACGGTGGTGGAATCGATCCTGAGCACCCTACGTTAGGTTCCCGCGCTTAAAACCTTCAAAGAACCAAAAATTCCCTTAAGGGTCGCGGCCATAAAAACCTGCGTCGTGGCCCACCCCCTAAAATAGAGGCTAGGCCTCTCTAATCACAGACACGCGTCGCGACCCTGCCCTATGGCGCCGCGGCGCTTCCCTACCATAGAGCCTCCTTGGCTCTCCTTTGCTCCGCAAGGCCGCGGCACTCTAGAATAGAGCCGTGGCCCAGCCCCTCGTGCCCAGACAATCCACCATTTTTAACATCCCAACCTTGTTCAAAACCACCCAAAACCATCCTAATTCCAAAACCCATTGATCACAAAACTTCTAACATGATTCTAGCAACATAATCCAGCAAAAACCTAGCTTAGAAACTCATCAAAATCCCATTTTAATTTCTGAAACCAAAAAGCTCAAGAACATAAAAACCATCCATGAAAACACCAGAAGTGAAACATTAGATCATAAATTCAAGCTTACCTTCACTGCTAAACCACCTCTCTAAGCAAATTCTGAGCTAACTCCCAAGCTTTCTACCTTAATTCAACCTTGAGATTAAGAACCTAAGAACTCTTAGAATTCAGCCCCAAAACCTCATAATCAACTTATCAAAATGTAATTCAATGCTTACCTTAGTTTCTAGTTTGATTCCCTAGCTTCCACTAAGTTAATCCTCCAATTCCTCAGCTCAAACCTCTGAATTCCCAGCCAAATCCCCTTAGTTTTCAGTGATTTCCTTGAGAGAAAAGAATAGATAAGGAGAGAAAAAGAAAGGGTTGGTTCCTAATGTTTCCACTATTTTCTAAGTTTTATCTATCTATCCTTAAATAATTAAACCAATCCCGAGGCTTGGGGTACCAGAACCGTCCCTGAGGGCAAAATGGTAAAATTCCCCAGTATTCCCGCCTAAACTTCCTAACCTCAAATATATCTCCAATTATTTATTTCCATAACTCGATAACCCAAATAATTATCTAATACCCGAAATACCCCTTGACTTGCCCCAAGTCAAGTTTTAGGCCCCGTTGAGACTTTCCCGCTAACTAGCTCCCTAGGATGGCCTCAAATCGCATGCGGCAGATTTACCCACATAATAATGTGGTTCTCACAAATATAAAGTATAATCATACAAGCCTTCTTATCATAAAATCATGCATTAAACTAATAAATTCACACATAAACCAATTATGCCCTCCCAGCACACTAATCAAGGCTCTTAAACCATATTAGTGATTTTTGGGTCATTACAGCACACTTTTGGAGAGAATAAAGGAGCGCCAGATGAGTGATTCTCAGTTGATAAAGCTTAGAGTGGATGTCTTATCTAGAGTATCTAAGCATTATTCCATTACAGAGATGAGTTTGTTGAGATACAAGGATCAGAATTGTCTTCCAAAGCACGTGGGTATCAGATGAGAGATCCTTGATGAATCTCATAAAACACCTATATATTACATCCAGGACCCACGAAGATGTATCAGGATCTAAATTCACTTTATTGGTGGCCTGGGATGAAGAATGATGTGATTGACTTTTGTAACGCCCTACTTCCTTAGAGTCGTTACTAAGTGAGTTTTAAGACAAAACAGTGTGCAATGAACTCGCTAACCGAGGTTTTGAAACAAAAGTGTGACTAATTAAAAGTTAGGGCTGTAATCTTTGAAAATGCGATGTTTCATTAAAAAGCTTCTAGTATTAAACACTTGGGATCCCAAAATAAGGTTTGAAAACTATTTACATATTGAAATAAGTTTACAGTTGATTAATCATAAAAATCATAGATTATTACAGCCATTTTCGAATAAACCCCCAACCAAAGCAGTCGGGCAAGCCAAACATGTACGCGTCGCTTCACGCTCTCCGTACTCATGGTTGGTTGACTCAGCCTTTGCCCTTACCTGCAACACGGAGCACCCGTGAGCCGAAGCCCACCAAGAAAACTCAAGCATTTCATAACATATGCAAAATATACAGTTAATCATATCAGATAATCCACAGATAAACAAGTCAACCATTAGACTAAGCAAACACGACC
This sequence comes from Humulus lupulus, assembly GCF_963169125.1. Lineage (NCBI taxonomy): Eukaryota > Viridiplantae > Streptophyta > Magnoliopsida > Rosales > Cannabaceae > Humulus > Humulus lupulus. Next base: position 149,547,165 of record NC_084800.1, on the reverse strand, counting down.
CCGCCGCCCCAGAACCCTTACCGCAGCCTGGGGTCTCGGTCCTCACCGCAAGGATCTCACACATATCCTCTGGGTCCCGGGCCCTGCCCTGACCATAAGCATCCCATGTGCTTAGTGTTACTTTCGGCCCCGCTGCCGTTCTCGGCCTTGCCGCCCTCGGCCATAGCCGTTCATTTCACCATAATCATATATAGCATAAATCAAACAACATTCAAATAAATAACAATTCATTTAAATCTGCACCCTAACATGTAATGCAATATAGGGCCGCGCCCGGCAATCATCTCATCATGCAACATGCAATATAGGGCCGTGCCCCGCAATCACACTATGGGCCCATGCTTTATCCTACGGGTGCTATAGTTTTCTTACCTGTTTCCCGAGCTTTCCGATGCACCAAGGCCACAAGCACGGTCCTCTAGCACGAGCCCCCTCGAAATCCTAGTCACAACACACATACAACACTTTTAATACTAACCAACCCAAAACCACTTCCCGGGACCAATCCCGCACTCTCGGGACCTCTAAAACCTTAAAACAACACCCTGGGGACATCCCCCGAACCCCCGGAGAAAAGGCCTAAAATTTCCAAAAATGATATATTGAAATTGGCCTTGTGCCGCGGCACCCATCAGTCAGGGGCTCCCTCGCCGCGGCACGAAAACCCTGTGCCGCGGCACGCCTTCGCAGACCCAGAATTCTGGGTTTTCTCTTGCATTTTCTCCGAGCTAAAACCTTCCCAAATCATACCAAACCAATAACCAAACCCCAAAATCAATTTCAAACATCAAATAGACCATCTAACAACCCATAAACATCATCAAAGACATCCAAACACACAATCAAATCCCCAAAATCCACATCCTTGATTTCAATTTCAGAAAAAATAAAACTCAAAGTTCAAACTTAAACCATGCTCAAATTTCTTAACCCATAACATAATCAAGCCTTAAATGTGTACAAAATTCCTTACCTCATATGGAGAATCCATCCCTAAGCTTCCTTCATCTCCTAGGTCTCCAATTCAGCTCCTCCACTCATCTTCTTCTTCTTCATGCCCTAGCTTTTCCCTCTCTTTTCTCTTCTCTTCAAACTCTATCAAGACCAAAATGACTAAACCCCAAATCGTGTACCCCATATAACCCAGCTGCCATTTATCTAATTCCCAACCAAATGACCATTTTGCCCCTCCTTGCCTAACCTTTCCTACCTAAACCTCAAGGGCACTTAAGTCCTTTCATTTCTATTTCATATCTACCATTTTCTTTCTAAAACTTGTTACTCTCAGCAGTAACTAATGGTTACCCAAGTTACTAAATCTCCAATATCCATTACCCGCTAAATCTCAACTTAACCATAAAATTCCCGAGGTACCCCTAGGCTCCTCCCGAGCCGGGTATAGAAATCTCGTTGTGACTCTTAAGTTAACTTGCTCTCTAGGACCGTCTCAGCACGTGCATCACAACAATAACACCACACTCACGTGGTACAATTCACAGAATACAATTATCACATATATGCCCTCAGCGGGCTAAAATTACCAATTTACCCCTATCATGCAAACGGGGTCCACATGCATAATTATTTCACCTAACATGCATACTAACCACGTAGTCATGCATCTCGATGTTCAATTAGTCATATAACATGCTTTAAATCATAATCATGCATTTAAGTCATTAAAATCACACATAAATCCCATCATGCCCTCCCGACACGCTAATCAAGGCCCTTAAGCCTTACTAGCTAATTTGGGTCGTTACAACTTTTTGCTCCATGTTTTGGGGAAGCCTGTAGAAGGCTATGGGGACTCAGCTGAAGTTCAGTACAACTTATCATCATCAGAAATACGGGCTTTTCTAAGAGGACGATTCAAATATTGGAGGACATGCTTAGAGCATGTGTATTAGATTTTGAGGGATCTTGGAGTAAGTATCTTCTTTTGATTGAGTTTTCATTCAATAATAGCTATCAATCAACGATTGGAGTAGCTCCATATGAGATGTTGTATGGCAGGAAATGTAGGAATAGCAGGGTCGAGGAAGTGAGGACGAAATTTCGAGAATGAAATTTTTATTAGGGGGGGATAATTGTAACGTCCCAAATTCGCTAATAAGGCTTAGTGCCTCAATGAGTGTGCCAAGAGGGCATAAATAAATTAATATGTGAAATTAATTGAATATATGTGTGAATTTAATTTAATTAGTGTGCGGCTAGTGATTGAATATTAGGAGTGAATTTTACCTTGTCAAATTCATCTGTCCTAATGCATTATATAACTCTAGTATATATAGGCAATTATATAGGACATACAACATGTTTTAGTTTCCCATTTTATTTTATTTATTTAATAATTATAATTAATTAAATATTTGTCAAAATTAACCAATTATAATTATGACTTTTATTTTATTTATTTTATTAATACAAATTTATCAATATTAACAAAATTATCACAAGTGTCTATAATAATTTCTTTTTAAGACTTTGTAATAAAATCTTCAATGTTTCTTCAATTTCTTTTCTCACAAAATATCAATAAATAATTCAACATTATTTATTTTCATTGACGTAATCAATATTATATTTTTATAATTAATAATTAATTTAATTATTACAAACTACTAGGTTCATTTTGATAAGAGATGACATGAGGACCATGGATCCATGAACTCAAGCTCCAATATTGTAATGCCCTACTACCCAGGGACCGTTACACTGTGTATTTTAAATAGTGCTAAACTCGTTAAATGAGTCATTTGGGCATAATCGTGTAACTAAACGTGATTAACGGTTTATGGTTAAAAATTTTGGTCAAAGATACAAATATTAACTAAAATGTTTACTGTATACATGGGATCCCAAAATACATTTAAAAGGTTAATTACAATAAAAGAGTTACAACCTGCCGACCTAAGCGGCAAAATAGGGTTTGAACCTAGTTCCTCATTTATTGTGGTGGTCGAGTAGTTGCATATGTACACATCGTCACCTAAGCTCTCCAATTCAAGGATTATCCAACTTTCTTTTACCTTTACCTGCACCACATAACACCCGTGAGCCGAGGCTCAACAAGAAAACTTAAACATGATCCCAAGCAGTTAATAACATGTTACCAAATCATAATAAGCATGCCTAGCAGTAATAACCCTACTCATGCTGTAATGCCCCAAATTTCCTAATAAGGTTAGGACCTTGATTAGGAGGCCGGGAGGGCCATAATTGATTTATTATGCTATTTAATGATTATATGCATGTTTATGTGAATTATATTACTATATGATGGTGAATGCATGCATATGGGTCCACATTTAATTATAAGGGCATTTTGGTAATTTGGCCCGTTGAGGGCGTGATTGCGTATTTTCATGCATGTGGGTGAATTATAAATAATACCACATTGTATGTGGATTGGTTTGAGCCATTCGGCATGAGACGATCATGGAATGCAAGTTTTTGGTCTAGTCATAACGGGATTAAGTTCGGGGCTCAGAGTGAGTCTCGGGGTAATTTGGTGATTAGAACGTTGCCGGGAATTAGAGGGTAACAAGATATGAATTATTGGTATTTGAGAATATTGAGAATAACGGGAATTGGAGGGTGTTAATTATAATTAACGAGATAGGCAGGAAAGGACGGTTTGGCCTTTGGTGGCTGTTAAGGGTTTTAATTTGAGCTAGGGGCAATATGGTCATTTGGCAAAGGATATGTATCATTTAAAGGCTGTAGAAAATGTAAGAAAAATAGAGCATCATCATCCTATCTCATCTCTCTCCCGTACCCCTCCTTCTCTTCTTCTTCCTTTGTTTTTTTTTAACTTCCTTTGAGGATCCAAGCAAGGATTGAGGGCTTAGGACCTTGGTTCAATCATTGAAGGGGACCTAAATCAAATTTGTGGTAAGGAATTCAGCCATGAAAATCTTTGGTTTATACCCTGTTTTTCTAGTAAGTTTTCAGTTGAGAACTTGAGGTGTTAGTTGTGAGAATTCATGGAAGTTTTGAGTTTGGTTCCTTGGGTTTTGATGAGGGTGTGTTGTAGATGAAGTTTTGGGGTTGAATTTGATATTTTGATGATGTTTGGGATTGGTTTGGAGGTTTGGTTTTCAAAGGAAATCGCAAGGGAGAAGATCAGAATTTTCTCTGGTTTGCTGATGGCGCCCCAGCGCTAGGCAGGGCTGATTCTTGGGTTTTTTGACTTTGGGGCAGTGCCCCAGCACCACTAGGCAGCACCCCAGAGCTAGTGCATTTTCCAGCAACTTATTTTTAGGGCTCGGGATGACTTTTAAGGCTCGGGGGTTGGTTCCTTTACCCCGTTTGGGTAGATTAAGAGTCCCGAGAGTGCGGGATGGATCCCGGGAGTATGGTTTTAGATTATAAACCTTTTTATGTTTTATTTTATTGATGGGATTCCATATTTGGTTATGACTAGGTGACCGCTAAAGGATCAAAGGATTGATCGTTCTCAAGGGTTGTTCTTTTACTAATTCTTGCTCGAACTCGACGTAAGAAAACTGCACCCTGTGTATATGTGACATGCATGGTTATTCTTGATGCATGTTGGATGTCTAAATGTGATGTATGTAATGCACGAGAAACATGTGATTAGGGCATGCTATGAATATTGAGTATGAGATTGTTCAGAGCTTGAGCCTCTGTGTTTATGCATGTTCTTAATTGTGCTAGTAATTATTGAGTAAGCATGCTGAATGCCCTGTATTTGGATATTTGACATATGATATATGTTTGGTGGCATTGCTTACTTGTATATGATACTGACTAGTCAAGGATACTGACCTAAGATTCAGAAACGGCATAAGCATCCTGAACGTAGGGCCGAATGAAGATTAGATCTAATCGATATCAGCATTGAATGACTCTAGGGCATTAATGCTAGACTGACCCTAAGGTCGATGAATCCTATAAGCGCTTGTCGAAGGCCTAGGTGACTGCTTGTCACATGGCTAGGGAACAGAGTTCCATGGTTATAACCCTAGAGTCATGAGGAAAGGTTATGTTGGTGACTAGTCATCATGCACCTATCATGTTTAAGCTAGTGAAAGGTCACTTATCTATAAAGCCCCGGTGACCTTATCGTCACATGGCTATTGGGAATAAACCCACCTTAGTGACTATTACAACTGTCACTCTTCTATTTAGGGCTAAAAGCCTGAATGATTATTATGATCATTGGTTGATGTGTTATACTCAACAATACATGAATTCATTTGCCTGCTTGACTAGGGCTATATCTGCTAGGCGTGTGCCTTATGATTTGATGACATGTTATTACTGTTCATGAGCATATTGAGTTTTCTTTCTGGGCTTCGACTCAAGGGTGCTATGTGGTGCAGGTAAAGGCAAAAGAAAGCTGGACCATCCTTGAGTTGGAGAGCCGAGGTAATGATGTGTACATATGCAGCCGAGGGTTTGAAGAGGAACTAGGGTTAAACCCTATTTTTCTACTTAGGTCGGCATGTTGTAAATGTTTTCTTGAAATAGACCTTTAAATTATATTTTTGGGATCCCAATGTATATAGTAAACGTTCTAATGAAACATTACATCTTAACTAAAAAATTTAATCTCTAGACCGCTAATCATACTTGGATACACGATTTTGGCCAAATGACTCGATTAGTGAGTTTAGCACTATTTAAAAGGCACACCGTAACGGTCTTTGGAGTTTGGGGCGTTACACATGCATTCAGGCAAGTACAAATAAATGATTATGGAATCATTTTGGCTCAATGCCCTAGTATATGGGACTAATGAGTCACCCTGGGGTCCATTGCCCTGTCCTTTGTATAACCAGCTTTGGAGCTGATCTAGCATACTCGGAGCTAAGTTTTCTTCAACCAATAGATTGGTCAAGCGTATGATACTTTCCTGGTTAGGCTAGATCATATGGACAAGCGATTAGCACGCTATCGCCACACTTGACTAATAAGTCAATGCCTTACGACCAGCATTCAGTGTGTTAATGTCGTCTTTGACTAATAAGTCAATGCTTTACGACCAACACTCGTCGTGCTAATGTTGCCCTTGACTAATAATTCAATGTTTTACGACCAACACTCACCATGTTATTTCTGTCCTTGACTAATAAGTCAATGCCAGGATATGTGACTAATAAGTCACCCTGATCCATTAGCCTTATCATCTGTAAAAGTGTACCTGGCGCTGACCAGCACTCCACGTTCTTGACTAATAGTAAATGCTAGGATGTGGGACTAATAAGTCACCCCAGATCCCTTAGTCCTATCCTCTGTTTAAACATATAATGCGCTGACCAGCACTCAACGTGCCAAGGTCGTTCTTGACTAATAAGTCAAAGCAAGGATATGGGATAGATAAGTCACCCAGGATCCCTTACTCCTATCATCTATTTAAGCGTACTTGGCGCTTCTGGTTAGCCTAACCAAAATGACCAGCACTCAGTTCTTTTGCCTCCCTTGACTAATAATTCAATGCCTTTTGACCAACGCTCAATGCTATTGCCAACCTTGACTAATAAGTCAATGCTTTTCGACCAGAGCTTGGCGCTATTGTCGACCTTGACTGTCAATGATTTCTTATTAAGATAATGCAAGCAACCATATATCATATGTCAAATATCTAGATATAAATCATTCAACATGATTAATCAATAATCACAAGCATAATTGTAACACCCTGGATAACCAAGACCGTTACACTGTGTGTTTGAAATAGTGCGAGACTTGCTAATCAAATCATTTAAATAAAAATGTGAGTCTAGACACATAAACAGGTTAGGTTTAAAAGATTTTGGTTCTAAATGAATAATTTTTATTAAAATAAATGTTTAGTACATGGAATCCCAAATCAGGGTTTAAATAACACAACTACATAATTTCCAAATATTATAAACAATCAAAGCCACTCTAATGGCAAAATACATGTTTTAGGTTTCCGTCCCTGTGCAATCCCTCGACCGTGGCGACCGAGCAGTTGACAATGTACACCTCGCCCCCAGAGCTTTCCAACTCATGGTAAACTCATCTTACCCTTGCCTTAACCTGCACCACGTAGCACCCGTGAGCCGAGGCCCAGCAAGAAAACACAATATCATAGCATAATCAGTATGAGTAACTGACTATTTCCCAGAGCATAACCAAATGATTTACAAGACATTAATAAATTACCCAGCAATCCATTGCATTCATTCAATCCAGGACATCAGGCAATAAACAACAATCTAGTTTCCAGATATTCAGCATATCATATACATCAATTTAACAATGGTATACATGCCAAGCAACAACTAGGGTTGACGCTCGTAGGCCGCACCCTCTATTTAATCCACTATCTATGGCTCGCTTAGGCCAAGCCCAGTGTTATACCCACTCACTCCGGCTAGCATAATCGAGCTCAGTGATTAATAAGCTATCCTCAGCTACTAGTGGCTGAGCCGCGCCTTGTGCGCAAGTATCGATTCCTGGCCCCTTAGGTCGTTCATCACATGTCCCCATGGCATAATACCACCTCATGACATTCATACAATTATAGGGAGCTCTTAGTCCCAACATATTCACATGGTTTATCACAATCATATAACAGTGCATACAAATATAGGGAACACTTAGTCCCATCCTATCCACATATACAGGTGCAGTTTTCTTACCTTTAATTCCAAGTGCTTTGATTAGGAAAGACGACCCCTGAGCACAATCCTGCCCCGAGACCAAGCGTATACCTAGTCACAACCATGATAAAGGATTCCATCAATAATGGTATAAAGGAATCTGGATAGAGTTTAACCTCCGGGACATTGAATTCCACCAAACACGGTAGTGGGATCGATCTCGAGCACCTTAGGATAGGTTTCCGCGCTTAAAAAAACTCCAAAAGGCCAAAAATGCCTTTAAGAGCCACAGCCCTAGCCCTCCATGTCGCGGGTCACCTCCAACCAGAGGCCTAGCCTCGCCCATAAACAGACACGGGTCGTGGCCCAGCATACCCCATGCCGCGGCCCGCCCTTCTTCCTCGGCCTCCATCTGCTTCGAAGGGCCGCGACACACCAAGAACTGAGCCGTGGCCCTACCCCTTCGAACCATGAAAATCCACCATTTTGACAACTAAAATCAAGCCAAATACCCTTTAAATCAATCTAACAACTTAATTTAATCATCCCAGAAGTTCCACTATGATTCCAACAGCAAAACCTAACAAACTCTAGCTTTAAAACTCATCAAACCCAAAATTCAATCTTCAACTTCAACACCTCCAAAAGAACTTGAAACCCAGCCAATAATCACATAAATGGATAACTAAAATCACAGTTTAATGATTACCTAAGCTCTGCTTGTATCCACAAATTGACACTGAACAATCTCCAAGTTCTAGAGCCCCAAATCCTAGCTTTGTTCTTCAAAATTCCCCTTGGTATGACTTAGAGAAAAAAAAAAAAGAGAGAAGAGGGTGTCTTGGGTCGATTTAGTGAATTCTGGATGATTCCTATGTTTTGTTTTATTTAACTTAGTCTCTAAGGTTACCTTAAGGCTCGGGGTACAAAAAAACATCCCCGAGGGAAAAATGGTAAAATTTCCCCGGTATTCCGACCTAGGCTTCCTAACCTCAAATATATCTCCAATTATTTATTTCCATAACCCGATAATCGAAATAACCACCTAATACCTGAGACACCCCTTGACTTGCCCCAAGTCAAGTATTGGGTCCCGTTGTGACTTTCCCTCTACTTGCTCCCTAGGATCACCTCGTGCCGAAAGCTGCAAACACATATATCCACATAATAATGTGGTCTCAACAGTTTATCACAAATAATCACGTTTATTCCCTAACGGGCCAAAATTACAAGTATGCCCTTACCAACCAAACAGGGCCCGCATGCTTATCCAATACCCATAAACATGCTTCCTCACCATTAATTCACATAACCTCCAATTATGCCCTCCCGGCACACTAATCAAGGCCTTTAAGCCTTATTAGTAATTTTGGGTTGTTACAACTATCCCCTCCTTACAATAATTTCTTCCTCGAAATTTACTCGAACACATCAAATAGTAAACCTCATTCCTCTGACTATAACTCCCAAGGTTCAATGCCTTTACTCTTAATCTTTGATAACACTCAAACGTGAGCAACAATCTTGTTCCACAAGATCTTGCCTGATAACTATACTTTCTTTAACTTTTGCTTGCACATCCGATCTGCAGAAACTCCAGAGTTTGTTTAGTTCACAATGATTGCTTCATTATCTTATCATCGATACCAAAACTACTTATGAGTCATCACCCCCTACCAGGGTGAGATCAGTTATAGGCCCTCGGCCTAACCCTTGGTACAACCTTAGAATTCCTGTCGAATCGGGAGTCAGAACTCCCATTTCTTTCCCAAAATATTATGCTCTTCCTTGCTGCATAACTTGGAGAGATAAAAATCTCTCATCCTGAAACTTCGTATTCCATAGTTAATAATTTACAAGTTCTTATGTCCTTTCAGATAGGCAGACATTCCTGCCTTAAGAATTCCAACAACCTCTCTGGTTTTCCTCTGAACCAATACTGAACCGTAGTATCCACTATCTTTCAATTCTTTACTTTGCATAGTACTCCTTGCTTTTATCTTACCATGTCCTATGCCATGTCACCTTAGCTGTACTCCAGCATTCATCACCATGACTATTCCATCAAAGGATTACACCTTCCTTAATATCTCAAATATTCGCACACTTAACGTTTAATCCCTTAAAATAACTGTTACGCCTTCAGATCGCTATGCCATCTATAAATAATCAATAATTCCATATTCCCACTTTGTTCTCTTCGTTCTCTAATTCCTTTCCAAAACTTGGAAAACTATAGGGTCTCAACTTAGCATTATCAATGCCCTGTCCCATTACTAGTTCATACCAACCAAATTACACTAACTCATTCAGTCGAGTTATAACCTTTCCTGTCCAATTACCTTACTTATAGTCTAATGTGGTCCATTCCTATGATCCACCACCATATCACTTTACCTTTCAATATTCAAGCATACTAAATTTTGTCACCCGCTCAAACCTCCTGGTACAGCATACCCTAGGGGGTGATACAATATCCATTTAGAATCCTCATCTCCACGCCCAATGCCTGTCGGACTACTCATCCGATCCTTGTACCTTAACTCGTATTACACTAATAGGGTTCTTCCCTAACTCCACAAAACCATCACTCTGGATTCTATTGTCCAAAGGAATACGTGTATGTTCATCACCACATACTGATGCTATACCGATCTCAATCGTTATCTTGTTCGTTCCACTGAAGTCTGTGGCGCTCTGTTCAAGTGACACACACCTCCTAAGTAAGAGATCTATCTCCAATTAAATCTCCTCCTCATACAGTCAAGGACTTTTAACATCAACCATCCATCCATTACGTTTCACTAAATCTTGGTCCCAAGGTTATCCTTCTTACAAATGACCGAACGCTCAAATACCTTACGCTATGCATATCGACCATGTATATCGACCATGTTCCCATTCTTTTACCTCCTGTGAGGCTCGATCCATCCTCGCGCCAGTCCGTGCCTGAGCGCGTCTCAACCTGTGATGCACCCCTCATAGTTTGTGTAACGCCCTGGATAGCCAAGACCGCTACACTGTGTACTTATAAAGGTGCAGGACTCGCTAGTCAAGTTATTGATTTGAAAACGTGTCACTAGACATGTAAGATCTATGGTCAAAAAGGTTTTGGTCTCAAAAGACTCATTTAATATATTTAAACTGTAATAAACAAGGGATCCCATAAACACAAAATTAAGATAAGTTTACAGACTTCCAAAAGTACATAAGTATCCACTAGCCATACTAAGGCAAAACAGACAGTCTTTAGGTTCCATGTCCTTGCCTAGACCTCAACCGTTGCGGCCGAGCACCTGGCTATGTACATTCCACTTGCCGAGCTCTCTAGTCAGGGCTGATCTAACTTTCCCTTGCCTTTACCTGCACCACGTAGCACCCGTGAGCCAAGGCCCAGCAAGAAAACATCACAGATAACTCAAACAATAATAACAGACAAATAGCTCACTAGATAGTCCACAACAGATAATCCGCATATACAATCCAATACAAGATACATTCTATCACATATACTACTCATATCACATAATAATCAGGGCCGACGACTTAGGTCGCGCCCTCTGTTGAACCCACTGACTCTGGCCCGCTTAAACCAAGCTCAGTGCATAATAATAAGCTGTCCTCGGCTACCAGTGGCCAAGCCGCGCCCTATGCGCTAGTGAGAACCTTGGCACCCTTAGGCCGTTGGTTCACTAAATAGCTTGCATGGCATAATACCATCCTTTCAAGCTTTTACAATAGGGAGCCCTTAGTCCCATCTCATATAATCAACCAGGTGCAGTTTTCTTACCTTTAGCTTTCAGACGAGTTAGTTACGGGCGATACTCTTTGAGCGCGATCCGATCCTCGAGCCCTAGCTTAACACCTACTCACAACCATGAAGAAAGACACCATTAACAACCTTAAATAAGCTTCCAAGACAAGTTCTAGTACTCGGAACATTGAACTTCACCAAATATGGTAAAAGACTCAACCCCGAGCACCCTAGGTTAAATTCCCAAGCCTAAAATCTTAAAATCCCAAAATCCCTTAAGCGCCGCGGCATAGGCCACCCATGCCACGGCATGGCCCCCAAACAGAGTCGTCCAAGGCACAAAAATAGGTAAGGGCCGCGGCATTGCTTGGACCATGCCGCGGCCCGCCCTCCTTCCTCAGCATGCAACAACCTTGAAGGGCCGCGACTCACCAAGTACCATGCCGCGGCCCGACCCTTCGAACTCAGAAAAAACCACCATTTTCAATCTCTAAACCTCACCTTAAGATACCCCAAAGCCCCCAACTCAAAACCAATTAACTCCCAACTTCTTTAACATGATCTAAGCAACATAATTCCCAAGAAAACACAGTCTATCACACTCTAATCCTCTCCTTTCCATTTCTGAAACCCAAGTGCTACAAACACCCAAACCAGCCACTCAAACACAATCTAGAACCTCTAAACTTGGAGTTAGAACTCACCTTTTCTGTAGAATCACTTCACCAAGCTGTGGCCAAGCTAGGTCCCCAAGTTCCCTTCTTAATTCTGCCTTAGAACATCACAACTAAACTTGCTTCAGCACTTAACTAAAATCCGGCTAAAACTCATAATTCAACCACAGAAAACAGAGTTAGATGCTTACCTTAAATCTTGCTCCAGTTCCTTGATTAAACCCCTGAGCTAGACTCCCAAATCCACTCTACAAATCTCAGAATTCCAACTTGCTTCTCCCTTAAGTTTTCTGTGTTTTTCTCTCCTTGGTTTCCTTTGAGCGTGTAAGTGAGTTGAAAGAAAATGCGTAGTCGGTTTATGTTTTTCTTCTAAAGGCTTCCTTAAGTCTAACTTATCCATTAAGTTAATCCCGAGGCTCGGGGTACCGGAATTGTCCCCGAGGCCAAAATGGTAAAATCCCCCCATATTCCCGCCTAGACACCCTAACCTCAAATATATCTCCAATTATTTATTTTCATCACCCGATAGTCTAAATCACTACCTGATACCTAAAATACCCCTAACTTGCCCAAAGTCAATTATAATACCCCGTTGTGACTTTTCTCGCAATCTGGCCCTAGGATCGCCTCGAGTCACCGGCTGCAGATTTATCCACATCATAATGTGGTTCTCACATATATCACATATCATATTACCACATAATATAATCAATTATCATATAAGCATCATTAGACATATAATAACCCATTAAATCACAATTATTCCAGTAATGCCCTCCTGGCACACTAATCAAGGCCCTTAAGCCTTATTAGTGAATTTGGGTCGTTACAGTTTGATATCTTTATCAAAAGTTAGGTCCTTTATGCTACCCTTCTGTATTCATCCATACCACGAATATTCTTGCATCACTAAGCGCTAATCAATCCTCACTCTGTCTTCTAAACTTCTGATCTAACACTATCCATTCAATCTAACTTCAAGTTTTACTGTCCTTCTAATCTCTAATGTAGCTGCCTGCGAAGATACTTATATATTAGATGACGCGTGTGCCGGTCTTGTTGTGCTCCCTATCCTTTAGACATTCTTCAGTAGGTTCTCTGTGGCTTCCGATCAAATATTTTCATACCTGTCCCATTTTCTTCATGTAGCATTATTCTGAATACCCCTGGCGAGACCAAACTGACACTTCATGGAGCTTTACCTGTGACTCTGCTTCCTTAGTATCGACCTCATCAACATAGTAGTCATTCGCATTCCACTTCTAACTGGAGAGTAGTCCAACATACCGCCAATTAACTGGAAGGTGACTTTTCCACACTGTTCCTGTATTTTCTTCTTGTAGAACATGCATGTGCTGCCGAAGCTTGAATTAGTTAAGAACCTTTGCTACCCACTCATTACACCCCACTTGGTACAAGTAGTAATTCCTGAAATGTCTCTTTCCTTGATCTCCAGCTGGTAATAACCATATCGTAGATCAATTCCTGGAGGCACTGTCCTGTCTTGTAACCGACATTAAAACTTTTCATCCTTAACTGACGATGCCAACAATTCCCACAATACGATGCTCTATCTGATTCACCCCGAGGTTAAACTTCTTCGACTACTTCAGCAATTATTTCTGTCAAACCATTATCATCCTCCACAATGTCCTTGATACCGAACCTATCTGTAGCCGAGTCCTGAAACGCACCCAATCCTTCCTTGTATACCTATCTGAATCCCTACTGGTTAGCTTAGTTTCCATTTAGTCCAATTGAAGTACTCCAAATGATATCCCCTACAATCCATGGTTGTCTCTTAACAAATTAACTCTCCCTCTGACTCATGTCAAGGCTTCCATATGACAAGCTCTATTGCTCTCACCATGAACCTCTCTATTACTTGTATTCCAATTCCTCTTCCAGAAGTTTCTAATTCCTCCTCAACAAACACTAATATCTTCAGCCCCTTGCACAGTACCCTTGAGGCATATTCTCTATGTGTGAATCTTTCTTGGGACATTCTCAACATTGAACTCTTCCAGCTCGTAATATAACCAAAAACGTGAACTATCTAGTCAACTAATCGTCTCTCAGGAACTAGCCTCGGGCTTCGAATGTAACAAGGAATTCCATTGTTCCATTCCCTAATCATGGGAAATCCATCCTAACATATCAAATCATTTCATGTAGAAGTCGTGCCCTCACCTGACATCCTTCCAGGTGGCATCTCCTGCCTCAGGTGCATACAAAATAACCTCACTGGTTCCCATTACTATCCTGACGGCTATCTTGTAGATCAGACCCCTTTCCGTCAAAACCAGGTGCCATAGCACTGTCTGGGGTTCTTCTGCTTCAATTACCGAGAATTTGTCCTTACTAAATTCCACTAATGGAAATACTTTCATTTGCATCTCTTTCCCTATGGCATTCATGCACCATACCTCATTCCACAAATCTCAAATAACATGGCCCTCCCTGATGTCAAAATAAAGATGAAGATCTCATACATTGGAGCGGCTCTGACACTCTGAACCATTCCAGAGTTTAATCCTTACATGGGTCATCATTCCCAGCTACACCCGCCTGTATCAATTTCCCAAAATGAATTACCAAACTCACAAAACTCACTGACATACACTGTCATTACCTTATCATTCCAACTCAAGCTTATAAGCCTAATAGTCTCTGCAGCTCAAACTATGTCTTTATAACCTTTTTTTATCAAATAACCATCTGAGTTCTTTCCAACCCATCATGCCAATATCTTGGTCTAAGTACCATTTCCAGGCATCCTTCTGCCACAAATACTTAGCACATCTCCTTAGTCGTTACCTCTCATCTTCATATAACCAGGGATGAAATTAGCTTTGCCTATCCACTGACCAATCCTTAGGCAACCCAAACTTTCCTCAAACCAGAGGATAATGCCTTTAAGCCTTCCATATAGTACTCTTATCTGTCAATATCCTTATATTAAACCAACACTGGTAACCTCACTGTCAAAGTATACAAAGCAGCTCCTCCAGAAAAGTCTGTTGTTCTGCCATCTAGTCTCAGCTATTAAACCCCACAGCTTACTCACATACTAGCGAACATCTGTTGTGTCATTCAGGGGTAGATGGAGGTTTCCAACCCCAACCATCATCTGCAACCCCCTATAATACAATACCAGGCCCACTAAACCATTCGGGGCACAAATAATTTGAATTCATTTGCCACTGCTGACTAAACTCGTCAGCCCTAAGGTTCACACTCCGAACCAATCCACAACCAGGTCCAAATAACCACAATAATCATGCACACATAAAGCATAATAAACACTAATCAACAATTCTACGCATTGAGCTACCAAATTTTATTGCTACCACGTATAATCAGACTTTACCATGCTTCCTACATACCAATAAATAGATACAACATATTAATTCAATTCCGGCAGTTAACTACATATAGTCAGTATGCAAACCATTATCCAAATAGTCATTCACATGCAAAAGCAATGTTGACCAGCACGCCTCAATCTCATCACACAATAGTCAAGGGCCAGGCCCTATCAGTTCTCATGCTTTTTATAGTCATGCAACATAATACATTCATATTTCAATCAAAAACATAAACATATAGTCTCATATAATCAATTATAGACCCCTGAGTCGAGCTTGTCTTTAGTGGCGAATGTACATGTCCAACCATTCTTCAGGAACCCTTAAACCTAGGGCGCTCTGATACCGAGTTATAACGCCCTGGATAACTAAGACTGTTACACTGTGTGTTTGAAAAAGTGCGAGACTTGCTAATCAAGTCATTTAAATAAAAATGTGAATCTAGAGACATAAACAGGTTAGGTTTAATAATTTGGTTCTAAACGAATAATTTTCATTAAAATAAATGTTTGGTACATGGGATCCCAAATCATGGTTTAAATAACATAACTACAGAATTTCCAAATGTTATAAATAATCAAAGCCACACTAATGGCAAAATACACATTTCAGGTTTCCATTCCTGTGAAATCCCTTGATCGTGGCGGTCGAGCAGCTGACAATGTACACCTCACCCCCATAGCTCTCCAACTCATGGTAAACTCATCTTACCCTTGCCTTAACCAGCACCACGTAGCACTCGTGAGTCGAGGCCCAGCAAAAAAACAAAATATCATAGCATAATCAGTATCAGTAACTAAGTAATTCACAGAGCATAACCAAATGATTTGCAAGACATTAATCAATTACCCAGCAAGCCATAGCATTCATTCAATCCAGGACATCAGGCAATAACCAACAATCAAGTTTCCAGATATTCAGCATATCATATACATCAATTTAACAATAGTATACATGCCAAGCAACAACTAGGGTTAACGCTCGTAGGTCGCACCCTCTATTTAATCCACCGTCTATGGCTCGCTTAGGCCAAGCAAAGTGTTATACCCACTGACTCCACCCAGCTTAACTGAGCTCAATGATTAATAAGTTGTCCTCAGCTACCAGTGACTGAGCTGCGCCCTGTGTGCAAGTATCTATTCTGGCCTCCTTAGGTCGTTCATCACATGTCCCCATGGCATAATACCACCTCATGACATTCATACAATTATAGGGAGCTCTTAGTCCCAACATATTCACATGGTTTATCACAATCATATAACAGTGCATACAAATATAGGGAACACTTAGTCCCATCCTATCCACATATACAGGTGCAGTTTTCTTACCTTTAATTCCAAGTGCTTTGATTAGGAAAGACGACCCCTGAGCACAATCCTGCCCCGAGCCCAAGCGTATACCTAGTCACAACCATGATAAAGGATTCCATCAATAATGGTACAATGGTTTTCGATTAGAGTTCTAACCTTTGGGACATCGAATTCCACCAAACACTGTAGTGGGATCGATCCTGAGCACCCTAGGTTAGGTTTCAACACTTAAAGAAACTCCAAAAGGCCAAAAATTCCCTTAAGAGTTGCAGCCCTATCCATCCATTCCACGGCCCACCTCCAACCAGAGGCCTAGCCTCGCCCAGAAACAAACACGGACCATGGCCCAGCGTACCCCATGTCGCGGCGTGCCCTTCTTCCTCAGCCTCCATCTGCTTCGAAGGGTCGCGACACACCAAGAACTGAGCCGCAACCCGACCTCTTTGAACCATGAAAATCCACCATTTTCAAAACCAAAATCAAGCCAAATACCCTTTAAATCAATCTAACAACTTAATTTAATCATCCCATAAGTTCCACTATGATTCCAACAACAAAACCTAACAAAATCTAGCTTTAAAACTCATCAAACCCAAAATTCAATTTTCAACTTCAACACCTCCAAAAGAACTTGAAACCCAGCCCATAATCACAGAAGTAGATAATTAAAATCTTAGTTTAAAGCTTACCTTAGTTCTGCTTGAATCCACAAATTGACATAGAACAATCTCTAACTTCTAGAGCCCCAAATCCTAGCTTTGTTCTTCAAAATTCCCCTTGGTATGTTTTAGAGAAAAAAAAAAGAGAGAAGAGGGTGTCTTGGCTCAGTTTAGTGAATTCTGGATGATTCCTTTATTTTGTTTTATTTAACTTAGTCTCTAAGGTTACCTCAAGGCTCGGGGTACGAGAAAACGTCCCCGAGGGCAAAATGGTAAAATTTCCCCGGTATTCCCACCTAGGCTTCCTAACCTGAAATATATCTCCAATTATTTATTTCCATAACCCGATGATCCAAATAACCACATAATACCCGAGATACCCCTTGACTTGCCCCAAGTCAAGTATTGGGTCCCGTTGTGACTTTCCCGCTACTTGCTCCCTAGGATCGCCTCGTGCCGAAAGCTGCAACCGCATATATCCACATAAAAATGTTGTCTCAATAGTTTATCACAAAGAATCACGTTTTGTGCCCTAACGGCCCAAAATTACAATTATGCCCTTACCATCCAAACAAGGCCCGCATGCTTATCCAATACCCATAAACATGCTTCATCACCATTAATTCACATAACCTCCAATTATGCCCTCCCAGAACACTAATCAAGGCCCTTAAGCCTTATTAGTAATTTAGGGTCGTTATAATAATCATAATCATGCACATTTATCATATACTGGGTGCAGCTTTCTTACCTTTGGTCCAAGCACAGGTTACCAATAAATCACCATCGAGCACGATCCCCTTTCCAAGCCCCTAAGGATAACATAGTCACAACCATAATATAGAATCCTATCAATAATGAGCGAATAAAGGCTTCTTGACCAAGTCCTAACCTTCGGGATGTCGAATCCTTCCAAACCAGGTAGTAGGATCGATCCTGAGCCCTTAGGTTTAAGTTCCCATGTCAAAAATCCACTTTTTGCTAAAGATGCCTAGGCATGCTGCGACCTTTTCCTTAAGTGTCGTGGCATGCTTCCCAAACAAAAACTCCACTGTCTAAATTTAGGGCACAGGCCGCGGCATGCCCCTAAGGGTCGTGGCATGCCCCCCCCCCCCCCCCCCCCTCATCAGATAGGCCGCGGTGCCCAAGAACAAGGTCGCGACATGACCCCACGTGTAATGACCCAAAATTGCTAATAGGACTTAGTGCCTTGGTTAGCATGCCAGGAGAGCATAATTGGATATATGTATGTTTAATTGGTTAAATGTGTGATTATGTGGCATGCATGATTAATATGATTATATTAATGTATTATATGTATGTTTATGAGTATTAGATATGCATGTGGGCCCTTAATAGCTTATAAGGGCATATTTATAACTTTGACCTGTTGAGGGCATAAATGTGATTTTACATGATATATTGTTGAGACCACATTATTATGTGGATATATTTGCAGAATATGGCTCTGGATGGTCCTAGTGAGCAGATTAGCGAAATAGTCATAATGGGGTTTAATACTCAGCTCGGGGGGAGCCTAGGGGTATTTTGGGAATTTAGAGAATATTTTTTCATTTATTGAGTAATGAATAAATAATTGGTATTAAAATTGGACACGACAGGATTAATTGGTAAATGGTAGGAACACTTGAGGAATTAGCGGGAATCAAAAAATGACTATTTTACCCTTAGAAGCAATTAGAGGGCTGGGAAAGCATGAGGGTAGTTTGGTCTTTTTGGGTTAAGGATATAACAAGAAAAAGTCTTAGGAAATGATGAGAAACATTAGGAATGCTGTCAAACCCTCATTTTCCCTCACACTCACGTACTCTCTTTCTCTCTCTCCCTTTCCTTGTATATTGAAGTTGAAGGAAAAACAGAAGGAAAGTTTAAGGTGATCAAGCTAGGAATTAAGCTCGAAATCAGAGGGAATTCAAAGCTAGGAATAATCAGAGAAATTGTTGAGGAATTAGGCTGCCACTTGAGGTAAGAATTCAGGCTAGAATCTCTAAATTATGTTGAAACTACGTTAAAAGTTAGAATTTGCATGAGTTTTGTTTTACTAGCAGATTTTAGGTGATTGATAGTGTAAGAAAATTGTTATAGGTTAGTTGTGATGGTTGGGACATAAGGGTTAATTTTCTAGGCTCAGTTCTGAGATTTGCTGAGGATTTGAGGTTAAGTTCATGCAAAACGTTGAGAAAAAGGTGGTCTTTCTAGGTATAGGGGCTCGGGTCGCGACCCTGTTCTTCAAGCGTCGCGGCCCGCATGACTTTTTAGAGGCTGGGATCCTCTGTTCGCTAGGCGCGCCGCGACTCGGTGCGGGCAAGTCGCGGCCTGTGTCCCCCATCATGGGGGGATTGAGCCTATTTCCAAGGGGAAGGTTGCGGCCCTCAAGGGCAAGTTGCGGCCCTATTTAGAGAATTAAGGGGAAAAGAGGTTTAAGGCTCGGGGAGGCTCAGGAATTCAAACCTAGCCTCTCAGGGTCATTTTTACCACCCGATTCGGTAAAAATCAAGGTTCCGGAAGCTAGCTATTGTTTTCTAAGTATTTATTTGGATTAGAAATTGATGGTTACCCATTGACATAGTGACTAGGATTATCGCCAAGGCTCAAGACTGAGGATCATGCTCGGGACCGTTCTGTATTCTTCGCTCGGGATTCGAGGTAAGAAAACTGCACCCTTGTGATTGTGTTTGGGAGTAAGGTTCCCTGTATCTGGATACATGTGTTATGTAACTTCTTTATTATTACGAGAAATGTTAAAGTACGGCCTAAGGGAGTCGAGGCTGATGATTAGCGCATTGGACACGGCTTGGCCACTATTAGTCGGGGCTAGCTAAATAAACAATGGCTCGACCTAAGTGAGCCGGGGTCAGCTTAGTAGACAGAGCGCTCGGCCTAAGGGCACCAACACTAAACTTTTATACTGGTTGTTATTATATACTTTTGAAATATGTGTTTACTATTGTTAGCTTGATGCTCATAATCTGCTGAGTTTCTAAATGATTGTTTAGAGATTGATTGAATACTACTACTGTTTATTTGTTTCCTATTTATGGTTTCCTTGCTGGGCCATGGCTCATGGGTGCTACGTGGTGCAGCTAAAGGCAAAGGAAAGCTGGATCAACCATGAGTTGGAGAGCTCTGGGGGTGGAGTGTACATAGTCAGCTGCTCGACCGCCACAGCCGAGGGAAAGTGCAGGGACAGCGGCCTAAAACTTGTATTTTGCCATTAGAGTGGCTTTTGTTTGTATTAAACTTTTGAGGATTGTAAATTGTCACATAAACCCAGTTTTTGGGATCTCATGTACCAAACATCTGTTTTAATGAAAATTAACTATTTACAATCAAAATCTTTTAACCCTAACATGATAGTTGACCTTAGGAACACATTATTGTTCAAACGACTTGATTAGCAAGTCTTGCACTATTTTAAAATACATAGTGTAACGGTCTTGGTTATCCAGGGCATTACACTATAAACCCAGAAATCCTTGTTTTTCCTCAGCAGAAACCTTTCCAAAATCATCCCAATTAATACCCAAAACCATAATTTAAACCCCCAAACATTAACACCCTCAAAACCCAAGCTTAACTTCAATCCAAACCTCTACCAAAACTCAATCTATGACCTTGAGCTTCAAAGCCCAAGATGTAATGCCCTGGGTAGCCGAGACCATTACACTGTGTGTTTATGAAGGTGCAAGACTTGTTAATCAAGTCATTTAGTTAGAAACGTGTTACAGAAACTATAATTGAACTAAGGTTATAAGATTTTGGTCGTAAAAGATACATTTAATTTAAATAAACATTTCATACATGGGATCCCAAAAGAAATATACTTTAAAGGACAATTTACAAATTTCCAAGATATATACAACTACTGGCCACTCTAAGGGCAAAATAGACATTTTAGGTTCTCCTAGCCCTGTACCATCTCTCAGTCGTGGCGGCCGATCAACTGACTATGTACATTCAACCCCAGAGCTCTCCAACTCAGGACTGGTCCACCTTGCCCTTGCCTTTACCTGCACCACGCAGAACCCATGAGCCAAAGCCCAGCAAGAAAACACAATGCACAATAAACAGATAATTCACAAATCACCAATCGGATACACAGCAAGTCACATTGTTCATATTGTTAATGATACATTGTTCATATTGTCAATCATCTAGATAATAAACATGCCATAATCATCATATTAAAAGCAATAAACATATCACATAATATCCAGGGCCGACACCCTTAGGCTGGACACTCTGTTTATTCCACTGACTCCGCCTTGCATAGGCTGAGCTCAGTGATTATATACTTAACCTCAACTACCAGTGGCCGAGCCGCGCCATGTGCACAGATAGTGACTCTGACACTTTTAGGCTGTTTCCATCTTATTACATCACACACAATTTTAGGGAGCTCTTAGTCCCAACATAACCACATAACCTGGTGCAGTTTCTTACCTTTGATTCTGAGTGGTTTGGTTAATTGAAATGACCCTCGGGCACGATCTCGTCTGAGCCCTAGTGTACACCTAGTCACAAACATAACATAGAACCCTCATTAACATTCAATTCCGTAACCTAACCTCGAGACCAATCGCGAGCCCTCGGGAAGCCTCAATTCCACAAAACAAGGTGGTGGAATCAAACCCCGAGCCCTCAAGCAAAAACCCTAAGAAAAATACCCAAAATCCATTTCTAAAGGCAGGGTAGCATTACAGCACCACAAAGTGGGCGCTACAATGCTACAAACAGAAACAAAATTCCCTAGAAAAACCAAGGATAGCATTGCGGCGCTCTACTGCTAGTGCTACAGCGCTACAGACAGCACCAGAAATCTCCTGAGTTTTTCCTTCGAATTTCCCCAAGCCAAAACTCTATAAATCCCCTCCAAACCTCAACCACACTTCAAATTAAGCCTACCATCCACTACATATCATCCCACATGGCCCAACAACATCAAACTTGGCTACATGCATCATTAAACATAGAAAACACAAGAATTGAGCTTGAAGCTCAAAAACTCATCAGAAAAACTAGAAATAACCCAAAAACTCAAATGATAAAGTCCATAATTGTTACCTTTAAAGAAGAATTCGACCCTAGGTTTCCCTTTATGCTCTTCTAGCCTTTAGCTCCTTAGTTCCCAAAGCTCAAATCCCTTAATTTCCATCCAAAGTTCAAGTTCAGAAATCAACTTCAACAAAACTCATAAAACTCATCAAAACTTTTAAACTTTACCTTAATTGGGTAGCTAATTCCTGCTAAATCTTCTAGCTTCACTAAGAACCCAAGCCCCAAGCTCTAGCCTAAGCTTCCTCTTAGTTACAGCTTCAAAAATCCTGAAGGAGAGTGAGAGAGGAAGTGATCGATAGGGGGAGAAAAAAGGAGTCTCTCTGTTTTTCTTCTTTCTTTCTTCCTTTTCTTTCCTTCAGCTTCTAACATATTCTACAAATCCCACTAAGTCTAAAAAGGCAGAAAGACCCTTATCCTCTTTTTAACCATCAAATGACTATTTTGCCCTCCCATTAAAACCTAACCTTTTAAACATTTTAAGGGCATTTTGGTCATTTGTTCCCAATTCCCGCTAATTTCTCAAGTGTCTCTAATATTTACCACTTAAGTCCCATCATCTAATTAATCACCAATTATTTTCTCCAATGCTTAATAATCTCCAATATATTTCCCAAGTTCCCAGAAATACCCCCAGGCTCCCTCGAGCCGGGTATAAATCCCCCGCTGTGACTATTTCGCTAAACCGCTCACTAGGATTGCCTTGAGCCACAAGATGCAAATATATCCACATAATAATGTGGTCTCAACAATTTATCGCAAATTATTACATTTATGCCCTCAATGGGCCAAAATTACAAATATGCCCCTATAAGCTAAACAGGGCCTACATGCATACTAATAATCATAATCATGCATCTCACATATCCATTTAATCATATAAGCATACTTATCACATAATCAGGCATTTAATCATTTAAATCACACATAAACCAATTATGCCTTCCCAACACACTAATCAAGGCCCTTAAGCCTTATTAGTAATTTTGGATCATTACACAAGAACACAAAAACTAAAATTGAACTCAATCAAGAACAGATTTTGAAGCCTACATCAGTTGTGAATTCAAACCTTCTAGCCTCAAGTACTTCAACCACACCAATTTCAAGCTTGAATTCTCTTAGTTCTTTCTAAAAAAAATCTATCCAAGAATAGAGAGAAAGAGAGACTAATGAGAGAAAGAGAAAGCTGAGGAGGGTGATGCTCTGTTTTGGGTTTCCTACAATTGAGGGAAAAAGTGACTCGGTCACTATATTATCACTAAAATGACCATAATACCCCTAGGGCCAAATTCCTCTCTCACAACCCCTCAAGGTTAAACTTGTCATTTACCACTTATCTTGTTAATCATAACTAACATCTCACAATTCCCATTACTCTCAATATCCTCAAACAATTACCAAATAATTTCACTGTTACCCGTTCTCTGTAATATACTAAATACCCAAAATATCCCTTGACTCTCACCGAGTCAAATATTGGTCCTGTTGGGACTTTCCCCACTACCTTGCTCCCTAGGATCGCCTAGTGTCGAGTAACCCAAACATATCCACATAATAATTTGGTCCCACACATAAATCACATATATGCCAAATATACCCATAATGGGCCAAATTATGAAAATTGCCCTTTGAATCAGAAATGAGCCCACATGCATATTTAATACATCTAAACATGCATATCATGTCATATTATAATATAAATCACATAATCATATAATGATACACATATATATATCACATAATCACGTAATTTCCATAATTTGTCATTCTGGCCCCCTAATCAATTTCCCCGTTACCCGTTCTCGGTAATATACTAAATACCCAAAATATCCCTTGACTCTCACCGAGTCAAATATTGGTCCCGTTGTGACTTTCCCTGTTAGGAGTGTGTCCTAAAAGCATGTAAAAACATTTGTTTTTTCTGTGAATAAATAAATACGATGGATTTATTATTATTGTTATATTTAGATTGTTAAATTATTGTTTGAATAATTTTGTAAATATCAGAAAAATTCCATATTCATTATTGAGGATGTGATCTTGTATTAGTACGAGAGAATTAAGATCACATGAATGAATAAATATAGTCAACAACAACAAATTAAAGTTATGGAATTCTTTAATTGGAGTTCTAAGTACGGTTTACTGAGTATCATAATGATACAAATAATCTAGATTTGGATTATTGATGTGGAAAGACATCTCGGTAAAGGTGCTTTATATAATATGATTATATATGACATTGACCGATATGAATTAAAGTCTTTATCCAAAAACCATTTAATAATAAAGACTTGTAATTCATATCATAATTGATGATCATTTATAGATCAACCTAAATCCTGAGTGTTCATGAACTCATGTTCATGTTTATTAAATCTTTTGATTCATTCATTAAGGTCTCTTCAAAGAATGAGGCTAATGAATTTTGTTTTGGAGATTTAATATCATGGATGGTTGGGAACATGTATCAACAATACGGAATCTAATCTTTCCTAACGGATCGTATATTAGTTCCCTTAAGGGTTAATTCTGGAACTGAATGATTTTGAGCTCAAATCTATAATTAGATTATAGATTAATTATTCACTAGTGAATTAATGGTACTTAAGGAATAAGAAGTAATTAGAAAGGTAAAATGGTAATTCTTCCATTCTAATTTATGAACTAATTAATTAGAGGGTTGAACTATTGAAAGATAGTTATATCAATGGACGACTTAAGAAAAATATTTTTGTAAAAGTATATCTATAACATAAAGAGTGCAATTCTGAATTTATAGTGGAGTAATATCATAATTAATAAATTAACTATTATAATTAAAGAGTTTAATTATTTAGTTTCAATTTATTGGAGCTTAATGTTATAGGTCCATGGTCCCTGAAATGGCTCAAACAAACACTGACAAAGGTAAATACAAAAATGGGCAAAAAGGACTTATGTGATAAGTAAATTATTTTTCTATGTATCAAACATAATTATTAATTAATTATGTGTAATTAATTAATTAATTATTTGATTTAGCAAAAATATAATTAATTTTGAATTAATTTATTTTTTGGATTTTTGGTATTTAAATAATAATAAAAATTGGGAAAAATCACATGCCATTACAGGCATGTGGTACACGTGTGGCACAGTACACAGGCACTGTGCTACATGCATAAGAGAGTATACTCAGTCTCTTGATTCCATAATTTTAGTTATTTAAATATTAAATAAATAATGAGATATTTTAATATGATTAAAATATTATTATTTAAACAAAAATCTGATAACTGATCAGTTATTTTGAATTTGTTTAAAATAACAAATATTTTAATATATAGGATATATTAAATATAGGATATCAGTTTACAGAAAGTAATTTTTCAGGGATAGAAAAATATCTTGGAATCTCTCTTAGAGAAAGAGAACAGTGACATAAACAAAAGTCATTGTTCTTCATAAACCTAGGTCCAAAACTTTATCAGATCTCATGTGTTGAAAACATCTGATAACTAGTTTATTGCCTATTATTTGTATAGCGAGCCCACACTCGTTCTTTGTGTGCCTAAGAACATTTTGGAAGATCTTGGTGTGAGATCTCAAGGATTTAGCCATATGAAAAGATAGCAGCAAGGAAGGACCTGAGGTAATTTTTCTGTTCATGTCCTTGATTCAATATATATATATATGCATGTGAAGAAGTAGATCTAGAAATCTTATGGGATTAATCTAATAATTTGATTGTTGTTCCGCTATGTATAATCTTTGATTTGATCAATAAAAACCAACATTCCCCACTACCTTGCTCCCTAGGATCACCTAGTGCCGAGTAACCCAAATATATTCACATAATAATTTAGTCCCCCACATATATCACATATATGCCAACTATACCCATAATGAGCCAAATTACGAAAATTTCCCTTTGAATCAGAAATGAGTCCACATGCATATTTAATACATCTAAACATGCATATCATGTCATGTTATATTATAACTCACATAATCATATAATGATACACACACATATATATCACATAATCACGTAATTTCCATAATTTTCCATCTTGGCCCCTAATCAAGGCCCTAAATCTTATTAGGTAATTTGGGACGTTACAAATATGTTACCATGAGTTTATTTATAACAAATAATCTTACTACCTTATTATTCACTAAAAAAAAATTGACCAAATATGATGGTAAACAATGACACATTTTAAGAGAAGAGTTATTAATGTTGTGTAAATAAAAAAAAAATGCGGACTAAAATTTGGAGCCAAATGAAATACAAGCAGAAAATGAAATCAAAGGCGGAAAATGAATTCAAGGCCCACTTTCTTATTTTATTTTGTCTTATTAGGATTTGTTCCCCCCAAACTATTACCACTACCAAATCGTGCCCATTGAATTTTTCGGCTTGATAAAAATTCTCCTTGAACTATTCACGTTAATGAAATGTGTGACTTCCGTCTAATTTTGCTAATAGAACGGTGATATGGCCACACTAGAGTGATGATGTGGATTGCCACGTGTATAATTAAAATATATATATATAGAATTTTACCCCCCAAACTTTTACCGTTACCAAATTATGCCCCTCGAATTCTAAAATTTAAACAATATTTTGAATATTAAAAATAAAATATAAAAAGCATTAAACTAAAAATTCATTTAAATTAAATTAAATCATACAAAATAAAAACTTAAGACGACATAGGTGACGCCAAAGTTTAATGTCTCCAGGGACCTACATGAACCCAATTTGTCGACGATGTCACTACCCAATCAACTTTGAGCTCATTCTAACGCATGCCCAACAGCCAAGCAAATTTTTTGTCACCATTAATTTTTTTTTTAATTTAATGGTTTTTATCCTTTTTTTAATATTAAAAAGATTGTGTAATTTAAAAAAATTTAAACTCGGGGGGCACAATTGGGTAATGATAATAGTTCGGGGGGGAAATTCTATTTATTCTTTATATTATAAATGAGGCATTAACATGGCAATACCACATCGGCCACCAAACTGACACATCACCATTCCGTTAGTGAAATTGGACGGAAATCCCACATTTCAGTAACGTGAATAATTCAGGGGGAATTTTTAACTAGTTGAAAAATTCGGGGGGCACGATTTGAAATGGTAATAATTCAGGGGAAAAAATCCTAATAAACCTTTTATTTTTAATCTCATTCTCTTTAATTAGAAAACAAAAAGAAAACAAAAACCCTATTGCAGCTAGCAACTATGAGGATCCATGCTCATCAGTGCACCTCGTCTTTGTCTCCATGTTCTCCTTCATTTCATGATCCTTGCTCTCCTTTTTTTTTTTTTGTCTTTGCCTAGTTTATGCCTATTTTCTTTTCCATCTATTTTCGTATCCTTCTATTTCCTCCATTTTTTTTTCTCTTTTATGTCGTTACCACCCCCACTTTTTCTTTCTTTCTGCTTTGCAAGTGCGCTGGTGGCTATGGGGTTCGATGGTGGTATGGCTTGGCAAGGTGAAAAGTAGGCTCGATGGTACACATCTCTTGTAAATCTCTTGTTTTTTTTTTTCTCTTCTATTTTTTTCCCTCATAGAGAGGAAGGATCCTATGCCATTTGTTCTAATCAATTTCGGGTGATTGGATTGTATAAACTTGTTTATTTTTTTCTGTTTTGGGAGAGCCTTGTTATCTGTTCTGCTATTGGTCTCTGGTGTCGTGGTTGATCTTTTATCTATTTCTGATTATGGTATTTTGGATCATAAGACGTCTTGCAAAAAAAATTATTATTGTTTTTTCATTGAAAAATCTGATTTGTTAAGTATTACTTTCAAGTCTATGTGTCCACGCCACAACGTGAAATGTACTTTGCAGTTGATATTTGAGTTATTTGATTCTCTTTTAATGTGCAGATGGAGTGTTTTGACCTCATATGGAATGTCCATCAACTTATTTGATTTTCATGTTTTTTTTGTTAGAGGGACTTCATTGATTTTTTCTTTTTCCTTCTAAATATTATTTTCATGAAATTGTCATTGTAGGATTGATTTTAATTTTACATTTGTAGTTGTCATGATGATGATATTTTTAGTTAGCTTTAAACATTTCATTGAAAGAAACTAACTTTGAAATTTTAAATTTGAATGAGTTCTAATAACTTGGGATATGTTGTTAGTCTTATTTTGATTTAAAATTTTATTTGCATAAACTATGATGGAGAATTGTGGTTTAAGTACGAGCTATGTTGTAACGCCCTGGATAGCCAAGACCGCTACACTGTATATTTATAAAGGTGTGAGACTTGCTAATCAAGTCGTTTAATCAAAACGTGTCATTAGCTAAAGTGTTCTAGGGCTAAAAGACATTTTGGCCTCAAAAGAAACATTTTATAAGTTAGAAACCATTTACAGAAGGGATCCCCAAAACCCAACAATGTTTAAAAGTCGGTTTATAAAATTCAGCTGTTAAGAGTAAACATTAGCCATACTAAGGCAAAATACAAGGTTCTGGTCCTCTCGTCCCTGTAATCTCCTCAACCATGGCGATTGAGCGGCCCGACATGTACATTCACCCTGCAGAGCTCTCCAATCAAGGTTGATCGATCTTTCCCTTGCCTTTACCTGCACCACGCAGCACCCGTGAGCCAAGGCCCAGCAAGGAAACAACATACACAGCATAAACAATATTATCAAACAGACATTCTAGTAAGCATGTTCAGATATTCAATCCACAGCATGTAAGCACACTTCAAGGTACAAGTAACCTCATATATACTCAGATTATTCAACAATCTCATTAATCACATTCATAGCCAAATATAATAATAAATTAATACAAATACTAGGGTCGACACCTTAGGTCGCACCCTCTGTTTAACCCACTGACTCCGGC
Source organism: Humulus lupulus (assembly GCF_963169125.1). Lineage (NCBI taxonomy): Eukaryota > Viridiplantae > Streptophyta > Magnoliopsida > Rosales > Cannabaceae > Humulus > Humulus lupulus. The sequence goes on along the minus strand of NC_084800.1, from coordinate 149,517,856 downwards.
CCACTTAAACCAACCTCAGTGCATAATAAGCTGTCCTCGGATACCAGTGTCCGAGCCGTGCCAATTGCACAAGTTAACCGTGGCATGCTTAGGCCGTTGGTTTACAATTTACATGGCATAATACCATTCTTTCAATCATATATATCAGGGAGCCCTTAGTCCCGTTCAAATATTTAACCGGTGTAGTTTTCTTACCTTTAGCTTCTAGATGAATTAGCTATGGGCGATACTCCTTGAGCGCGATCCAATCCCCGAGCCCTAGCTTAGCACCTATTCACAACCATGATGAAATATACCATTAACAATCTTAAATGAGTTTCCAAACCAAGTTCTAGTCCCCGGATCATTGAACTTCACCAAATATGGTAAAAGATTCAATCCCGAGCACCCTAGGTTAAATTCCCAAGCCTAAAATCTCCAAATCCCAAAATCCCTTACGCGCCCCGGCATAGTCCACCCATGTCGTGGCATGGACCCCAAATAGAACCATCTAAGGCACAAAAACAGGTAAGGGCCGCGACATTGCTTGGACCATGTCGCGGCCCGCCCTCCTTCCTCAGCATGAACAACCTCGAAGGGTCGCGGCTCACCAAGAACCATGCCTCGGCCCGACCCTTCGATCCCAGAAAAATCCACCATTGTTAATCTCTAAACCTCACCTTAAGCCATCCCAAAGCCCCCATCTCAACACTAATTAATAATAACAACATTAGAATGATTTAAACAACACAACTCCACCAAAAATCCAGCCTAACACTCACCAAAATCCCAATTCCAATTTATGAGATTTCAAACCCACAGAACCCAAAACCAGCCATGAAAACTCTCAAATTCAACCATCAAACTTTAAACTAAACCTTACCTCAGTTGTAGAATCGTTTCTCCAAGGATCCCTTGGCCTATCTTTAGAGTTTTAAGCCTCAACCCCACCTTGAATGTCAAAACCACAACTATTAAAAACTCAGCCATTTCTCCTTGAATTTCTAACCTCAGAAACAAAAATGAATTCTTACCTTGGCTCTAATTCAACCCTTGATTGGTTCCTTGAGCTAATCCTCTGGTTTAGCCCTTCAATTCCCCGCAGTTTCAGTCAATTTTCCCCTTGAAAATCAGGGTTTTGCCTTTGCTAAGAGAGAGAAGGAGAGAAAGGTCAGTTTAAACTTGTGTCTACTGTTTTCTAACATATTCCTTAAGTTATCAGACTAATCCCAAAGCTCGGGGTACCGGAAACATCCCCGAGGGAAAAACGGTAAAATCCCCCAATAATCCCGCCTAGACATCCTAACCTCAAATATATCTCCAATTATTTATTTCCATCACCTGATAGTCTAAATCACTACCCGATACCAAAATAAACTCCTTGACTTGTCCAAAGTCAATTATAATGCCCCGTTGTGACTTTTCCCGCTATCTTGCCCTAGGATCGCCTCGAGTCGCCGGCTGCAGAATTATCCACATAATAATGTGGTTCTCACATATACAACATGTCTATTTCATATTATCAAATAATATCACCAATTGTCATATAATATCATTTAAGCACTATTAATCACATAATATCTCATTCAAATAAATACTATTCACTCAAATCCAATTTATGCCTTCCCGGCACACTAATCAAGGCCCTTAAGCCTTATTAGCGAATTTGGGTCGTTACAACTATCCCCTCCTAATGAGAATTTTATCCCAAAAATTTACCTGAATAGCTCAGGATACTGATCCCGCATCGCTGTCTCTAACTCCCAGGTCACTTCCTCGACCTTGCTATTCCTCCATAGTACTTTCACTAACGGAATTTTCTTATTCTGTAAGACTTTGTCCTTCCGATCCAAAATCTGAACTGGTCGCTCCTCATAGGACAAATCTGTCTGTAACTCTAATCCTCGTACCTCAGTACATGTGTCGTATCAAAAACATACTTCCGCAACATGGAGACATGGAACACATTATGAACTCCTGATAGTGACGGTGGCAAGGCTAGCCTACAAGCCACCTGTCCAATCCTCTCCAAGATCTCAAAAGGTCCAACAAACTGAGGGCTCAGCTTGCCCTTCACTCCAAACCTCCTCACACCCCTCAATGGTGAAACTCGCAGAAACATGTGGTCCCCAACCTGGAACTCCACGTTCCTTCGCTTAGGATCAGCGTAGCTTTTCTGTCTACTCTGTGAGGCAAGCATTCTAGCCCGAATCTTCTCTATGGCCTCGTTAGTCCTCTGAACCATATCTGGCCCCAAATACTTTCTCTCACCACTTTCTCTCACCCATCTCATCCCAGTGAATGGGCGATCTACACTTTCTTCCATATAACATCTCGTAAGGAGCCACTCTAATCGAGGACTGATAACTGTTGTTATATGAAAACTCAATCAATGGGAGTACTTACTCCATGACCCCTCGAAGTCAATCACACATGCCCTAAGCATGTCCTCCAATACCTGAATCGTCCTCTCAGACTGTCCATCAGTCTGAGGATGAAAAGCTGTGCTAAACTTCAGCTGAGTCCCCATAGATCTTTGCAAAGCTCCCCAAAACTTAGAGGTAAAGATAGGGTCTCGATCAGATACAATAGACTTTGGAACCCCATGGAGACGAACTATCTCCCTCACATATAGCTCTACATACTGTTCCACTGTATAAGTCGACCTCACTGGTAGAAAATGGGCTAACTTGGTGTATCGTCCACTATCACCCACACCGAGTCATGAAGTCCAACTGTCCTAGGTAATCCTCCCACGAAATCCATCGTAATATCTTCCCATTTCCACTCGGGGATACCCAAAGGCTGAAGTAACCCCGCTGGTCGCTGATGCTCATCCTTAACCTACTGACATGTCAAACATCTAGATACATACTCAACTACATCCTTCTTCATCCCGGACCACCAATATAATGTCCGTAGATCCTGATACATTTTCGTGGTTCCCGGATGAAGTGAGTATGGTGTAGTGTGAGACTCATCTAGTATCTCTCACCTGATCCCCTCATCAGCCAGAACACAGATCCGCCCCTGATACCGAAGCAAACTCGTCTCAGAAATAGAATAATCCTTAGCTGTCCCTGCTAAGGCATGCTGCCTATTTCCCTGCAACTGCACATCTACTAACTGACCCTCCTTGATCTACTCTAACAGGGTCGACTAGAAAGTGATGTTAGCTAACTGGCCCACTACCAGTTCTATCCTTGCCCTGACCATCTCATCAGCCAATTCTCTCGAGATCTGGGTGGAACTATATAACTGCCATGGGCCCCTCCTAGTCAACGCATCTGCCACCACATTGGCCTTTCTAGGGTGATAAAGAATATCACAATCATAATCCTTAACCAGCTCCAACCAACGCCTCTCCTCATGTTCAGATCCTTCTAAGTAAAGAAATACTTGAAAATTTTATGATCAGTGTATATCTAGCACTTCTCTCCATACAGATAATGTCGCCACACCTTTAGTGCGAATACCACTGCTGCTAACTCCAAATCGTGAGTCAGATACCTTTGCTCATACTCCTTCAGCTGTCGAGATGCATAGGCTATAACTTTCTCATTCTGCATCAACACACAGCCTAAACCCATCCTCGACGCATCATAGTAGACCACAAACTTCCCTTTCTCTGAAGGAAGACTCAACACAGGTGCAGAAATAAGTCGTCGCTTCAACTCTTGAAAACTTCTGATTCTTTCTTGTCAACTCTATCATCGGTGAAGAAATCTTCGAGAACCCCTCTACGAACCGCCTGTAGTAACCAGCCAACCCAAGGAAACTCCGCACCTTCGAGGCATTCCTCGGCCTCGGCCAATCCTTAACTGCTTCTACCTTGGACGGATCCACCTTAATCTCTTCTGCCCCAACTATATGTCCAAGGAAGGTCACCTCTGGTAGCTAGAACTCACACTTCTTAAACTTTGCGTATAACTGATGCTCCCTCAACCTCTGTAAAACCTGTCGGAGATGCTGCTCATGCTCTACCTCTGAACTGGAGTATACCAAAATGTCGTCGATAAAGACAATGATGAACTGATCCAAGAAATCCTTGAACACCCTGTTCATTAAGTCCATGAAAGCCGCTGGGGCATTGGTCAGACCAAAAGACATGACCAAGAACTCATAATGCCCATATCGTGTCTGGAAGGCCGTCTTCGGTATATCCTCATCTTTGATCCTCAGCTGGTGATAACCAGATCGAAGATCAATCTTTGAGAACACTGTCTTACCTTGCAGCTGATCGAACAAGTCATCAATCCTCGGTAAAGGGTACTTATTCTTAATGGTTAACTTGTTCAATTCTCGATAATCTATACACATCCTCAAAGTCCCATCCTTCTTCTTCACAAACAACACTGGAGCGCCCCATGGAGAGTAGCTAGGCCTGATAAACTCCAAATCCAGAAGTTCTTCCAACTATATCTTCAACTCTTTCAATTCTACTGGTGCCATTCTGTATGGTGCCCTTGATACTGGTTCTGTCCCCGATGCTAACTCAATCTCAAACTGAATCTCCCTACGCGGCGACAACCCTGGCAGATCCTCAGGGAAGATATCCAGAAACTCACACACCAATCTAGTCTCTCCCGGCCCTGCCGGCATGACTCTAGCAGTATCCACTACACTAGCTAGAAAACCTATGCATCCCCCCTGCAACAAGTCCCTGACTCTCAATGCTAAAATCATTGATACGCAGGGTCCAGACACCGCACCCACAAAGACAAAAGGGTCCTCTCCCTCAGGCTCAAAAGTAACCATCTTCTTCCTGCAATCAATCATAGCTCCATATCTAGCCAACCAATCCATCCCCAGAATCATATCGAAATCTCCAAATCTAACTCAATCAGATCTACTGAGAGTTCCCTACTATCAACCACAACTGGCAGTGCCCTAATCCATCTCCTAGAGACTACCAGTTCCCCTATAGGCAACAAAGTCCCAAACCCTGCAATCCGATACTGTGACGCCCCACATCACTATGGCTGCTTTCTGGAATGACGACTGGCCCTACAAACCAACACGAGTCTTTTCAGCGTGCTTTGTCCTCACTCACATGCTTCCTAGGAAAACTTCCCAAGAGGTCACCCATCCCTAGATTACCCCAGGTCAAGCACGCTTAACTTTGGAGTTCTCAAGTGATGGGCTACCGAAAAGAAGATGCATCTTGTTGATATAGGTAGTACCCATCAATCCATTTAAGCCCTCTTCAACTGTGTAGTCCCATACCTGCACAGTCTTAGAATCATCACACTTGACCTTCCCCAGGCGATGTGGGATTGCACAGCTTACCCGGTCTTTCCCCTTATGGATCACGAGATTCTGACTATCACAATCACCCCCCCCCCCTTATGGACCCGACGTCCCCGTCGGCCACACTTCCGGCTAGGTCAAGACTCTGATACCATTTGTGATGCCCCACGTCACTATGGCTGCTTTCTGGAATGACGACTGGCCCTACAAACCAACACGAGTCTTTTCAGCGTGCTTTGTCCTCACTCACATGCTTCCTAGGAAAACTTCCCAAGAGGTCACCCATCCCTAGATTACCCCAGGTCAAGCACGCTTAACTTTGGAGTTCTCAAGTGATGGGCTACCGAAAAGAAGATGCATCTTGTTGATATAGGTAGTACCCATCAATCCATTTAAGCCATCTTCAACTATGTAGTCCCATACCTACACAGTCTTAGAATCATCACACTTGACCTTCCCCAGGCGGTGTGGGATTGCACAGCTTACCCGGTCTTTCCCCTTATGGATCACGGGATTCTGACTGTCACAGATACTCACTAGGTCTACACAATCTATCAATCACTCTACTAGAAACAAAAGAATGTGTAGCACTAGAATCTATCAAAACAGTAAAAGGAGTGCCAGCGCTTGAAAGCTGACCTGTCACTACTAAGGGACTAGCCTCAGCCTCCGCCTGAGTCAAGTGAATACTCGAGCTGGAGTCAAGCTATCCACCTTTCCCACTTCACCTTTGTTCATCGTTGGGCAGTCTTTCCTGAGATGCCCTACAACTCCACACACAAAGCAAGCCTTGGCCCGACACTCGCCCAGATGGCGTCTTCTACATCTCGGACACTCTGGATAGGTCTGCCATGCCTCGCCGCCACCCTGACGGCCACCCTGACCACCCCGACCCCTCCTATCAGGACCAGCAGCGGTCAAAGTGTCAGGAGTCTTCCTCTTGAAATCACTGGGGCCTCCACCCCTACCAGACCTAGAATATGGAGGCACCGCCCTGCGACCCTCCCTTCTCGCTGCACTATCCCTCCATATCTTATTCTCCGCTTCCTCGGCGGTAAGAGCCTTCTCAACGGCCTGGGCATAAGTTGTTCCTCCAGGTACCGTTGTAATTCTAACATCTCAGGCTATCCTAGCATTCAGCTCTCTAATGAATCTGTCCTACCTAGCTGCATCAGTAGGCACAAGATCTGGAGCAAACTTCGCAAGCCTGTCAAATTTTAGGGCATACTCAGTGACAGTCATGCTTCCCTGAACCAAACTCACAAACTCATTAACCTTTGATGCTCTGACAGCGACATTATAATACTTCTGGCCAAACAAATCTTTGAAACCTTCCCAACTCAATGTAGTCACATCCCTAGTCTGCGACGCCACCTCCCACCAGATACGGGCATCCTCCCTCAACATATAAGTGGCGCAGGCCACTCTATCATGCCCCTCAATCCTCATAAAATCCAGAATTACGGTGATCATAGTTAGCCACTGCTCGGCTTTCAATGGATCCGGTCCATCCTCAAAGATTGCGGGTTGCTGATTCCTGAGCCGCTCATATAACGGATCTCATTTGTTACCAATCTCCCCAGACTGCACAACTGGTACCAGTGCAGGTGGTACAAAAGGGGCGCCACTCCCTGACAGAGCCTGTTGTTGCAGAATACGAATCTGCTCATCCTGACTCTGTAATCGAGCCTGCATCTCAGCCATTAATTGTTGGAGATGAGCCCTGAAAGCATATGTTGTAGACATTGTTTTTATGAAATAAATAAATAAATTGAATTTGTTATACATATATTTTATGGACTATATTATTCTATGATAATATTATGTAAATATCAGGAAAAATTCCTAAGTTCATGAATGTAATCTCAAACACGTATTAGTACGAGAGGATTGTGTTTGAGATAAATGAACTTGAATAGTTCGCAGTAAAATAAAGCTATGGAATCTTTAGATAAATTACTGCAAGTACGGTCCACTAGTATTATGAATACATGTGATCTAGATCCGGATCACTAGTATGGTAGGACACTTTAGTGGAGGTGCTTTATATATTAGAGAATATATAGAACTGGACCAGATATGTTTATTAATACTTAGTTAAATATCGTTTCGAAGAATTAATTAAATATATCAACTGATGATCATATACAAATAGATCTTAATCCTGAGGTTACTATGAACTCCTGTTTATGTTATATGAGTTCTTTGATTAACTTGTTAGGGTCTGTCAGAATGATCAGGCTAAAAACTTTTGTTTTGGGAACTCATTAATATAGATGGCTGGGGACATAGTATACAGATATAATATCTATACCTTCCCGCAAGAGATTGAATGATGGTTCTCTTAAGGGTTGACTTTTGGGACTGAAAGGTTATTGAGCTCAAATTCATAATTTAGTTATGAATTAACCTTCACTAGTAGAGTCAATGGTACTTAAGGAAACAAGACATAATTAAAAGGGTAAAACGGTAATTTTATTCCCGATTAATTATGAACCATTATTAGAGGGTCAAGTTGTATGCAATGATTAAATCAATGGACGCTTTATGATTATAAAGTACTCAGTAAATGAAATGTCTATAATTACAAGAGTTCAATCTCATATTTATAGTGGAATAATCATGAGATTAATAAATTAAGATTATTTAATTAAAGAGTTTAATTAATAATCTCAAATTTATTGGAGCTTGGAATTATAGGTCCATAGGTCCCCATAGCGGCTCTATCAACACTGTTCAAGGTAAGAGTTGATATGAAGGGAAAATAGTTTAAAGACATATTTAAGAAGAAACTTGTTCTTCAGGCCAAATATGTAATTATATGATAATAGTGATTAATTAATTAATTACAAATTAGTTGTAGTTAACAAAATTAATTAATATTTAATTATTGTATAATTTTTGAAATTATACTAAATAATTAAATTAAATTTCGAAATTTAATTAAATAATTAATTAATTTTAATTTTCGAAATTATGATTAATTAAATATTTATTTTCGAAAATATTGGATTTAATTAATTGGTAGAATTAATTAAATATCTTTATTTGAGTGGGAGAAAATAATATGATAAGTTCAAATTGGATTTGAATTTAAAAGATTGATATTTATTCAAATAATTAATTATATTTGATAATTAATTAAAAAGATAGTTGATTTGAATTAGCTATCAGGTTGTTAGATCTTATTTGACAAAGAAATTTGAATAAATAATTAAATAAAATTTGAAAAACTAATATCCCTAGAAATTAGGAAGCTACACGTTCACACACAGTCCATAGACTGTGTGTGGCGTGTAGAGCAGTATTTTTTCAGGGATGGAATTTTCAATTTTATTTGTTTAATTAATTAATTAATGGATAATTCAAAATTTTGGTTTTTCGTATTTTTTCATTAATGGAATAATTAATTAATTAAAAATTAAATTGTAAAATGGTTACAGATTTAATTTTTAAATTTTGAATTTTTTCTGTTAAGTATGACTGATCAGAAAATTATTCAGATAAGATAAGTGAAGAGAGTGAAACTACTTTGTACATTCGCTCTGTGAAAAATAGAACGATAGTTTTCTCTCTCCCTGAAAATAAAGAACCAATTCTCAGGCCTATTCTCTTGATCTCATGAGTTGAGTACATCAAGAAGAATCACAAATAAACTATCCTTCATTCTCTAAGTGCCCACACATTTCTTGAGGTGTAGAGAACGCTTTGGAAGATCTTGGTGTGAGTACGTGGGAACGGCTTGGATAGGAAGATCGTTCTAAATACGAGAAGATAGCAAGGACACTTGATAGGCTTCAAGATGTATGATTTCTATCACTATCTTGCTTATGATTAATGTATGTATATTAATGGATTCGCATATTTAAAGGTAGTTTAAATATGTTACAAAAATTTTGTTGTACACTGGGCCAACCACACCACCTTTCCGCTGCGTATTAAGAAACTCTTTCCTAACATTAACTACTGCCAGTTCTCAGGCACTGGCGGAGGAGTCTGGCCCTGGTCATCACCCCTGGTCTCTGACCTTGTGCCGGCTAGTCATGAAGATTTTCTTGGATGCATAGTTATCCAAGTCAATCTGCAAATAACGACTCGGCAATCAGACCATGATGACAGGGTAAAATTCCTCCAAGATCCACCAATGGAATATCACCAACCACAAACAATCCACATATAAGCATCCATTCTCATGCACTGGCTGCTAAAAAGCACGCCTCTAATCCAATCGCACAAAAGCTGTGAAACAGGCATTCATCCATGCATAATATACAATTAATCATTCAAATATTCATCTACATGCACGGCGATGTTAATAAACAGGCCTCAATATTCCCACACAACAGTCAAGAGCCAGGCCCTATTAGTATCTCATGCTTCCTAATAATCCAATAAATAACAGCATTCATAGCTCATCACAAACACATATGCACATATACACATTACCGAACCCTAATTTGAGCTTGTCTCTAGCAGCGAATGTACATGTCCTGCCTGTCTTTAGGAACCCTTAAACCTAGGACGCTCTGATACCAAGTTGTAACGCCCTGGATAGCCAAGACCGCTACACTGTGTATTTATGAAGGTGTGAGACTTGCTAATCAAGTCGTTTGATCAAAACGTGTCATTAGCTAAAGTGTTCTAGGGCTAAAAGACATTTTGACCTCAAAAGAAACATTTTATAAAATATAAACAGTTTACAGAAGGGATCCCCAAAACCCAACAATGTTTAAAAGTCGTTTTATAAAATTCAACTGTTAAGAGTAAACATTAGCCATACTAAGGCAAAATACAAGGTTCTGGTCCTCTCGTCCCTGTAATCTCCTCAATCGTGGCGGTTGAGCGGCCTGGCATGTACATTCAACCTGTAGAGCTCTCCAATCAAGGTTGATCGATATTGCCCTTGCCTTTACCTGCACCACGCAGCACCCGTGAGCCAAGGCCCAGCTAGAAAACAACATACACAGCATAAACAATATTATCAAACAGACATTCCAGTAAGCATGTTCAGATATTCAATCCACAGCATGTAAGCACACTTCAAGGTACAAGTAACCTCATCTATACTCAGATTATTCAACAATCTCATTAATCACATTCATAGCCAAATATAATAATCAATTAACACAAATACTGGGGTCGACACCTTAGGTCGCACCTTGTATTTAACCCACTGACTTCGGCCCGCTTAAACCGAGCTTAGTGCATAATAAGTTGTCCTCGGATACTAGTGTTCAAGCCGTGCCAATTGCACAAGTTAACCGTGGCACGCTTAGGCCATTGGTTTACAATTTACATGGCATAATACCATTCTTTCAATCATATATATCAGGGAGCCCTTAGTCCCGTTCAAATATTCAACCGGTGTAGTTTTCTTACCTTTAGCTTCTAGATGAATTAGCTATGGGCGATACTCCTTGAGTGCGATCCGATCCCTGAGCCCTAGCTTAGCACCTAGTCACAACAATGATGAAATATACCATTAACAATCTTAAATGAGTTTCCAAACCAAGTTCTAGTCCCCGGATCATTGAACTTCACCAAATATGGTAAAAGATTCAATCCCGAGCACCCTAGGTTAAATTCCCAAGCCTAAAATCTCCAAATCCCAAAATCCCTTAAGCACCCCGGCATAGGCCACCCATGTTGTGGCATGGTCCCCAAACAGAACCATCTAAGGCACAAAAACAGGTAAGGGCCGCGGCATTTCTTGGACCATGCCGCGGCCCGCCCTCCTTCCTCAGCATGCAACAGCCTCCAAGGGCCGCGGCTCACCAAGAACCATGCCGAGGCCCGACCCTTCGAACCCAGAAAAATCCACCATTTTCAATCTCTAAACCTCACCTTAAACCATCCCAAAGCCCCCTTCTCAACACCAATTAATAATAACAACATTAGAATGATTTAAACAACACAACTCCACCAAAAATCCAGCCTAACACTCACCAAAATCCCAATTCCAATTTTTTAGATTTCAAACGCACATAACTCAAAATCAGCCATGAAAACTCTCAAATTCAACCATCAAACTTTAAACTAAACCTTACCTCAGTTGTAGAATCGTTTCTCCAAGGATCCCTTGGCCTATCTTCAGAGTTTTAAGCCTCAACCCCACCTTGAATGTCAAAACCACAACTATTAAAAACTCAGCCATTTCTCCTTAAATTTCTAACCTCAGAAACAAAAATTAATGCTTACCTTGGCTCTAATTCAACCCTTGATTGGTTCCTTGAGCTAATCCTCTGGTTCAGCCCTTCAATTCCCCCAAGTTTCAGTCAATTTCCCCCTTGAAAATCAGGGTTTTGCCTTTGCTAAGAGAGAGAAGAAGAGAAAGGTCGGTTTAAACTTGTGTCTACTGTTTTCTAACATATTCCTTAAGTTATCAGACTAATCCCAAAGCTCGGGGTACCGGAAACATCCCCGAGGGAAAAACGATAAAATCCCCCAATAATCCAGCCTAGACATCCTAACCTCAAATATATCTCCAATTATTTATTTCCATCACCCGATAGTCTAAATCACTACCTGATACCAAAAAAACTCCTTGACTTGTCCAAAGTCAATTATAATGCCCCGTTGTGACATTTCCCGCTATCTAGCCCTAGGATCGCCTCGAGTCGCCGGCTGCAAAATTATCCACATAATAATGTGGTTCTCACATATACAACATGTCTATTTCATATTATCACATAATATCACCAATTATCATATAATATCATTTAAGAACTATTAATCACATAATATCTCATTCAAATAAATATTATTCACGCAAATCCCATTTATGCCCTCCCGGCACACTAATCAAGGCCTTTAAGCCTTATTAGCGAATTTGGGTCGTTACATATGTGCAAATTAGTGTTTGTGTATATTGATTGTGTATTTATTATGATTTGCATTAAGTGATTTGAATCAATGGTCCGAATGTATTTTATTTCTTTTACTCTAATTTTTACTTTTTAATTTTGAATTTTAAGGTATTTTGTGTTCAATTTGTTAGCATATATATGGTGTCCATTTCTGCATGTGATGATGCTGATGAAGGTTTGGATTTTGTTATCATTATGATCTGTATACAAATTCTAGATTTTTGTTTTATGTCAAAGGTCCTTGGTTGGTTGACATGGTTTTCTAAGATATATAAGATCCGATTGGTTTCATTTGAGTATATAATTTCAGGTTTATGGTATCTATTTCATGTAGATTACATGAAAAGTTTCTGTATTTGTGATATAGATAAACCTTATTTGTGGAAGAGCAGCTCCTGTTTTTTGACAAGAGCATTAAAATTAGAATGGTTAACCAAAGTCAATACAATCAAGTAGATCTTTCATCGTGGTCTATGTCATATCTTTATTTCTGAATAATATTGTAGTTACATATTTATTTGTTAAATTAATTTTAACAATGATTTTGCTAGATGGAGGGTCATTTAATGCATGCATTTCCAATTGAATATGTAAGGACCTACTATCCTAGAGTTGTTACCATGTGATTTTAAAATGTGTCATTAACTCGCTAATCAAAGTTTTAGACCAAAAGTGTGATTAAATTAAGGTGAATACTCATTAAATAGAATTTTAACATAAAAGGGTTACATATTCATTGAGAACATAAAAATGTTACATTGGGATGCCAAAACATTGTTTAAAACATATTTACAACTCAAAAGTTATTATACAGTCGACCTAGGTGACAAAACCAGATATTTATAACATGTTCCTCAAAAAAATCCAACTGTGGCAGCCAAGTAGGCCAAACATATACACGCCCCTCCAACTCATACTTGGTCGCCTTTCCCTTGCCCTAACCTGCACCATAGAGCACCCGTGAGGTCAAGGCCCTAACCAAGCAGGTGAACACAACACCCTAAATGGCCATGCCATAGTGGCTTGCATTCAACATGCTTAATGTCGATTCCGGCCCTTGCCGATCCCGACCCTCGCCAATCACTCATAAACACATATACATGACATAACAATTATAGACATTCATACATAACACTAAACACAGTTAATTAGGCCATGCCCTGCTCAACAGGCATAAACAATTTTCTTACTTTTGGTCCGAGTGCAAACAATTAGGCAACCAAGCACGGTCCTCGAGAGCAATCATCTCCGGAGTCGTGCTTGCTTGCCTAATTGGAACATATTTATATGCAACACACATATAAATATGTGTATATATGTGTGTTGCATGATAAATTATTTTGCATATTAATGGTTCCTGTATTTATTCTTTCTTTAATATATAAACTGTTTATATGAGAGGTGGAAATTTTTTTGATGATTATCAACTAGGCCCACCATGCGATTTCCCTGCGCACTCTAATTGTTTATCCAACATATATATGTAGAATACTCTGATACCAATTGTTGGTATTAAAAGGGCCAATTGGAGATACACAGCAGGGAATGAGACTTTTTTAATAATTATTAATACCAGCCAAGATCATACACACACACACACACACACACACACACACACATATATATATATATTAAATCACATACAAGCACATTAGTAATTACCTCTTGTAGCCTATCAAGTGTCCTTGAATCATTTTGTAAAATCAATGATCTTCCTATCCAAGTTATGAAGACTCAAACCTTGATCTTCCAATCCAAGTTCAAAAGACTCACACCTTGATCTTCCAGAAACATCCTTAAACACACAAGGATGTGTGTGGGCACATAGGATTCAAAATGTTGATTTATGACTCTCTAGATGTAGTCAACACAAGAGATCTAGAGAGGTTTGATAAAGAGAAGAGGAATTGAATAGTTTGTAGGTTTAGGAAAACTATCTCTTCTATTTCTGAGAGAGAGTCTATGTATAACAATAATTTCTTTTTAGGCTTATAAAGATAATTAACTTATTTAATTAATCTTTATTTTATTAAGATAAAATTGATCAGTTATAACCTTATTTAATTATTTAATGCATTTCATATTCAAATAGAATAATAAAATAAACAAATTATTTGAAATTAAAAATTCAAATCCTATGAATAGAAAATATCCCAGTGTGGCGCCACTAACTGTGTAGTAGAGTGAGTGGTGTGAGCCACATTAAGGTTTTTCCTAATTTTCTCATTTGTTTATTGAATGAATATTTAAGACAATATATTTATCCCAAAATAAATATTAGTTGATTCAAAATTAACCTTATCTAAAAATATCAGTTTTAAATAAATAAATATCTTATTCTAAATAAGATAATTATTAATCTCTCGTTATATATTAATCCAAACAAGATTAATAATTATTTTAACTTGTAGTTTTTCAAAATAATAACAATATAGTTAAATAATTAATTAATTTATAATCAATCAATTGCTCATAACTATCACATAATTATGTCATTGCCCTAAAAAATTCATTCCTTTGCAATTAAGTCATTGTCTCTACAAATTTTTCTTTTGACATCCTCACCCTTGATAATGTAGGACAAAGGTAATCTGGGGACCATAGACCTATAATATAAAGCTCCAATAAACCAGATTACTAATTAAACTCTTTAATCCAATATTCTTATTTATTAATGCCATGATTACTCCACTATAAATATGGAATTGCACTCTAAGTATTTATAGAGTTTTCTCTGGTAGTCCATTGATATAATCAATAAATGTAGTTCTGTCCGCCATTTATTGGTTCATTAATTAGAGATGGTCAAGATTACCGTTTTACCCTTTTAATTATCTCTTGATCCTTAAGTACCATTAAGTCACTAGTGAATAATTAATCTACAATCAAATTATAGATTTGAGCTCAATAACTATTTAGTTCGAGAACCAACCCTTATTAAGGGAACCAATATTTGATCTGTTAGGAAAGTATGGGTTCCATTACGGTAATTCATGTTCCCATTCATTCATGATATTGAATCTTCAAAACAAAAGTCATTAGCCTCATTATACTAAGAAACCTTAACGAGTGAATCAAAATATCCAATAAACACAAACAGGAGATCACGAATACTCACGAATTAGACTAATCTACAAATGATCATCTATTACGATAAGACTCAAATTTTTATGTCAAACGGTAAATTTATAAAGATAATTAATTATTATCGATCTAGTCATATATAATCGCTACTATATACATCACATTTACTAAGATGTCTATCCACATCAGTAATCCAAATCTAGATCACTTGCATCTCGTATGCTTAGTAAACCACTCTAGTAACCATTCATTAGTGATTCTTTACATTAATATGTTACAGACAATTTTATTCATTATATATGATCTTAATTCTCTCGTACTAATACAATATCATATCCTCATTAATGAATAAATAATTTTGGCATATTAGGATTTTTCCCCCCTGAACTATTACCACTACCAAATCGTGCCCCCTAAATTTTTTGGCTTGTTAAAAATTCCCTCTGAACTATTTACGTTACTAAAATGTGGGACTTCTGTCCAATTTTGGTAACAGAATGGTGATATGGCGACACTGGAGTGTTGATGTGGATTGCCACGTCTATAATTTAAAAAATAGATAGGATTTTACCCCCCAAACTTTTACCATTACCAAATTATGCCCCTCGAATTCTAAAATTTAAATTTTAAACAATATTTTGAATATTAAAAAGGAAATATAAAAATCATTAAACTAAAAATTCATTTAAATTAAATTAAATCATACAAAATAAATACTTAAGGAGACATAAGTGACACCAAAGTTGAATGTCTCCAGGAACCTACATGATCCCAGTCTGTCGATGGTGTCGCTACCCAACAAACATTGAGTTCATTCTGACGAATGCCAAACACCCAAGCCAATTTTTTGTCACTATCAATTTTTTTAAAATTTTAATGGTATTTTTCCTTTTTCTAATATTCAAAAGATTGTTTAATTTAAAATTTTTAAAATTCGGGGGCACAATATGGTAATGGTAATAGTTCGGGGGCAAAAATCCTATTTATTCTTTATATTATAAACGAGGCATTGACATGGCAATACCACATCTGTAACGCCCTGGGTAGCCAAGACCGTTACACTGTGTGTTTATAAAAGTATATGACTTGCTAATCAAGTCAATTAGTTGAAAACGTGTCGCTAAGACCACTAGTGAACTAGGGTTAAAAGGTTTTGGTCATAAAAGATATATCTCATATAAATAAACGTTTTATACATGGGATCCTAAAAGAAATAACGTTTGAAGGATAGTTTACAAAATTTTCCAAAGTATATACATCAATTGGCCACTCTACGGGCAAAACAGACATTTAAGGTTCTCTTGTTCCTGTCCCTCCCTCAACTGTGGCGGCCGAGCAGCTAATCATGTACATTCCGCCTCTAAAGCTCTCCAAATCAGGGCTGATCAAACTTACCCTTACCTTTACATACACCATGTAGCACCCATGAGCCAAGGCCCAACAAGAAAACCATAATATCATAGCATAAACAATGACAATAACCAAATAATTATTTAAGCATGATCATATATTCAGCAGACCATAACATTCACCAGATCAGTAAACATAACCAGCAAATCCACAAACATATTCTCAGATATTCAACATATCATATTCGTCAATTAACATATTCGTTAATTAACAACAGCAACCAAATCATACAATAACCAAGGTCGATTCCTTAGGTTGCGCCCTCTGTTTACATCACTGACTCCGGTCTGCTTAAACCGAGCTCAGCGAATATTAAGTTGTCCTCAGCTACCAGTGGCTGAGCCGCACCCTGTGTGTCATTATAAACTCCGGCACTCTTAGGCCGTTTGTTTTACATTTCCATGGCATAATACCACCTTACATAATGCATACAAGAATAGGGAGCCCTTAGTCCCGTCATAAACTCACAACCGAATGCATTTTTCTTACCTTTAATTTCGAATGTTCTGATTACGAGAGATGACCCTAGAGCATGATCCATTTCCTGAGCCCTAGCTTACACCTAGTCACACCCAAGATAAGGGATTCCATCAATAATAATTGTATAAAGGTTTCTGGGCCAAGTTCTAGCCTCCGAAACATCAAATTCCACCAAACGCGGTAGTGGAATCGATCCCGAGCACCCCAAGTTAGGTTCCCGCGCCTAAAACCTCCTTAAGTCCAAAAATGCCCTTAAGAGTCGCGCCCCAAGCTCTCTATGCTGCAGCCCGTCCCTATCCAGAGGCTCAACCTCACCAAATAACAGACACAGACCGCGGCGCAACACTCTCCATGCCGCGACCCACCCCTCTTCCTCAGCTCCCATCTGCTCCAGAGGGACGCGGCCCGACCTCTTCGAACCCAGAAAACCCACCATTTTTAACAATCAAACCTCACTTAAATCAACCCAAAACCATCCTAGTGATACAATTCATCTATCATAAACATCCTAACATGTTTCCAACAGCCTAACCCAACAAAAACCTGGCTTAGAAACTCATCGAAATTACACTTTAGTCTTTGAAACCCATAAGCTCAAAAAACACTAAAACCAGCCAAGAAAACACTGAATTTAATGACCAAGAATATAATTCGAAGCTTACCTCAACTCCTGATTGATTCCTCTAGCTATCACTGAGCTAATCCCCAAATCCTTAACCTCAAATTGATCTTCAATATTAAGAACCCAAAAACACTTCGAACCCAGAAAAAACTACAAAATTTAGTCATCTAAACCACAATTAAATGCTTACCTAAATTCCTTTTTGAACCTCAAAAATAGCTACTGAGATATCCCCCAAGATTCCAGCTCAAATCCTTGAGTTTCCAGCCAAATCTCCCTTGGTGTCAATGGTTTCCTTGAGAGAGATAATTGAGTGAGCTGAGAGGAAAGGAGAGAAAAGGGTCGGTTTAGGTGATTCTAGCTATTTCCTTGTTTGCCTTTGTCTTACTTAGGTTAACCCCAATGCTCGGGGTAACCAAAACGTCCCTGAGGGAAAAATGGTAAATTTCCCCAGTATTTCCTCCTAAGCTTTCTAACCGCAAATATATCTCCAATTATTTATTTCCATAACTCCATAACCCAAAAAACTGTTTAATACCCAAAATACCCCTTGATTCGCCCCGAGTCAAGTATTGGGTCCCGCTATGACTTTCCCGCTAACTAGCTCCCTAGGATCGCCTCAAGTCGCATGCTACGGATATATCCACATAATAATGTGGTCTTCACAATTATAACATATAATCACATTTATGCCCTCAACGGGCTAAAATTACAAATATACCCCTTTAAGCTAAACAGGGCCTACATGCATATTAATGCTCTTAGACATGCATTTCATATATCCATATAATCATATAAGCATGCTTGTCATGGAATCATGCATTAAATTATTTAATTCACACATAAACCAATTATGCCCTCCCAGCATACTAATCAAGGCTCTTAAGCCTTATTAGTGATTTTTGGGTCGTTACAACATCAACCACTAAATTGCCACATCACCATTCTATTAGCAAAATTGGACGGAAGTCCCACATTTCAGTAACGTGAATAATTCAAGGGTAATTTTTAACAAGTTGAAAATTTTGGCAAGAACGATTTGGATTGGTGGTAGTTCGGGGGGAAACAATCCTAATAAGCCAAGAGTTTTCTTGATATTATCATATAATTAATTCAAGCAATAATTATAATATTCAAATATAATAAAATTATTCTTTTATTTAATTAAATTAAATATCTTTACATCCTTTTAGGGCATTAATCCTAACAGCTCTGTCTCCCACTCTCATTGTTTGGTCGAAGGCGCCACTCTGCCTGGGTCGAAGATGATGCTCCTCCTCCCACTCTCACAGTTTGGGTCGAAGCCGCTCGTCAAGGATTGCATTGGGTCTATGCTGCTTCTCTCTTCATCTAGGTACGGTACGGTTCATTCTCAAACTTTTTTTTCTTCTTTTTTTTTTAAATTTGAAAAAACATCTTGATGAGCATTCTCTATAGCAAAACTAAAGTCAAATTTCGGTAGAGAATCATCTCATTATCTATTTCTTCTTAATATGATTTGAGACTTTTTTTTTAATTTAGGAACAATGTGATGCTACTATTTTGTTCCCTTAGAATCAGTTTACTTTTTTTTTTAACTTTTTATAAGACATTTCTCCAACTCATTACAGTTATATACTTTACACTATTTAACTTGATTTAAATTTATGGAAATTAGAAATATGATTTTGTTCCCTTTCAAAAAAGAAAAAAAAAATGTTGTTGTTGCTTATTTTGACTCTCTTTTTTATATTCTTTTGTGGTATATGTAAAATCCTTTATTGTCATATTTGACAATATTGACAAAATTAATTAAAGAATATTTTTCGAAATGGGTAGTTTCCTGTTTTTTTGTAATGTATTTTCTATAATCAGACTATTCTTTATATGTTAATAAAATAAATATATAATTTCCTATAAAAGAATATCTTTTCTTGAAATTTGTTTGAATGGAAATTATTGGTATTTATTTTTATTTCTTGATCTAATTTGTTTGTCTAAAATACCGTGTACAGCTTGCAGAGATAATGTATATTTTGTTTCCTTATTTATTTAAGGAAACCGAGTTTAAAAACTATCCAGGTTCAATGAATCTATTTGAATGGATTGCCAGTCTGTTTGAACAGATTCTGACTTACCTGTTTGGGAAGATTTTCCATTTATTGGCTGATTGATTTCTGATTTGTTTTCCACGACCTTAAGGGATTCTAAAAAGTATATAACCATCCTTAGGTCGCTGATTTTTTATCATCTCTCGTGGTGTATTATTTTCCACATATTTTTCAAGATTTTAGAGAGACTTTATTATGTGAAGAACTTGAGTCCAGCAAGTTCTTAGTGGTTTATTACAGTGTACTTCTGAATTGTTTTCTTTGTGTTAATTGTGCAGGTTGAACACACTTGGACATTGTTCATCAAGCTTCGGGAGAAGTCTTGTTCGTGAGTCACTTTTCGGGAGGAAAAGTGCAAGTGTTATGATTTGAAGGGAGTTCAAGATCTTAGCACTTCAGAAATTTGATTAGGAGTTTAGATTACAACAGTTGCGACAAATTCAAGAGGGAGTCTTTATTTGTATAAGTCAATTTGGTTTTGTAATCGTTTAGATATTCTTCTAATAAATTTCATTCTTTGGGCGTGGCCCCGTGGACTAGTAGCAATCTGCAAAGATTGCTGATACCACGTATAATTTTGTGTGTTCTTTACCTTATGTTCGTTTTTATCTTCTGGTCATAAACTGTTTTAACATATCTGGTTTCTGTTCAAACAGTCTATGTGTCTGTTTAAAGACTTCTGTAACAATTCAGCAATTAATTATTTAATTTGAATAATTAAGTTGGTAATCATAAAAAACGGAATTTCAATTGGTATCAGAGAGGTTCACTAAACTCTTAGTGAGATCTTGTGGTTATTTTCTGTTTGATTTGTTTTGTGTGAAATGTCTTTCTTTTCAGAAGGTAGTTCGGTGTCTCGACCACCATAGCTTAATGACTCAAATTATCCATATTGGAAAGTTAGGATGAGATCTTTCATAAAAGCTCAAGATGAGAAAGCATGGAGAGCAATTTTGTCTGGGTGGCACCTCCTACTGAAAAAGGTGAAGATGGAAGCACAATTGTAAAATCTGAACTTATTTGGGATACAGAAGAAGAAAAATTATCCTGTTATAATAATAAAGCTCTTCACGCCATATTTAATGGTGTTGGAGAAAGTTTTATAAAACTTGTTTCCACATGTGTCTCAGCTAAAGATGCTTGGACAATTCTTCAAACTCAGTTTGAAGGAATTGTAGATGTTAAAAGGTCTAGATTTATCATGTTACAAACTAGGTTTGATGACCTTAGGATGTCTGATTCTGAAACACTATCTGAATTTTATGAGAGATTATCTGATATTTCTAATGAGTATTTTGCACTTGGTGAGAAACTTGATGATTCTTATCTTGTTAGAAAAATCGTTCGAGTTCTTCCTGGCAGGTTCAATGCTAAGCTCACTGCTATGGAAGAGGCAAAAAACTTCAGTGCTATGAAGGTAGAAGAATTGATGGGGTCACTTCGTACCTTTGAGTTAAATCAAAAGATTCGTCAAAAAGACAAGCCAAGTACTTCCAAAGAGAAAGAGAAAACCATAGCTTTCAAGAGCACTGAAAAAGAAGTGTCAGATGATGAAGATGGTGATAATGAATTGGCAATGCTTGCAAAGAAATTTCGAAAATATATGAATAAGATCGGAAATAAGAAATTCAATGGCAAGATGTCAAAAGGTAATCCTTCTTCTCTTAAATCTTTTCAAACTAATAAAAAAAGGTATTCAGTGCAGGGAATGTGAGGGATTTGGTCACATCCAGTCTGAATGTGCAAACACCTTGAAAAAGAACAAAAAAGGTATGATTGCTACTTGGAGTGATAATGACTCTGAAAGTAGTGAAGATGAAGAAGGTAATGTCGCTCTCACTACTATTTTGCCTGTTTCTAAAACTAAAAATGAGAAAATTGTTTGCTTGAATAATGTTTCAAAAGATGAAGAAAATACAGATAGGGATGAATCTGAATTAAATGATGAGTCTTTGAGTGAATCTTACAAAAAGATGTATGGTTCATGGGTGAAAGTGTATTATGAGATTCGGTCATTGGTAAGCAAAAATAAAGATATCCTTTGAAATTAAACAACTTACTGACTTAAATGAAAATTTTGAAAAAGAAATAATTTCAAAAAATGTTGAAATTAATAAGTTGTCTAAAGATTTGGATACTCTTGAGAAAAATGTTAGAATGCTTAACCCTGGTTCTACTGTTTTTGAGAAAATACAGAATACAGGTCAAAGAAGTCATGTGGGACTTGGTGCTTCAAGTTCTCAAAAAACAAAGAAAACTGTCTTTGTCTCAGCTGGGATGCTATCGTCTGATGTTCCTATGTCATCTTCACTGAAATCTGTTGCATCCAGTTCTCAGATTGTTCCAACAGAATGGACACAGTCAGCAGGAAAATCCAATGGAAAATTGGAAAAATTCATTCCAATCTGTCATTTTTGTGGTAGGAAGGGTCATATTCATCCTAAGTGTTTTACTCTTATGAATTTTTCCAAAAATGAATATTTTGAAAAATTCAATTATTTTGATAATTTCAAAAGAGTAAAAAAGGAAAATGTTCAATCAAAGAAAATATGGATAAAAAAGAATAATTGTTTTGCTGGTTTTATTAGTGAATATGATAGATCTGCTTCTTCATATTTTTGGTATTTTGACAGTGGTTGTTCAAGACATATGACAGGTGACAAGTCTATTCTTACAAACATAAAACCTATGCATTGTGGATCTGTTACTTTTGGCAATGGAATTGAGGGTAATGTTCTTGGAATGGGTACTCTTAACTTTGAAGGGTTGCCTAGAATTAATAGAGTGTTACTTGTGGAAGGACTTAAGGCTAATCTTCTAAGCATGAGTCAAATTTGTGATCAAGGTTATACTGTTAACTTTGATAAAGAGAATTGTTTTGTTTTAAACAAGAATGGTGAGAATGTTCTTGAAGGTTTTAGATCTAATGGCAATTGCTATACTCTTCTGCCATCTACTATGTGTCAATCTGTTGTGAGTAATAACACTGATGTGTGGCATGCTAAACTTGGTCACATAAATTTCAAAACTTTGAAAAAATTGTCACATGCAAGGATTGTTCGTGGTTTACCTAAGCTAGGTAAAGAATCTAATGGTAAGTGCAAGAGTTGTCAACTTGGTAACCAATTAAAAATTACACATAAAAGTGTTTCTAACATAAACATTTCGAAAGTTTTAGAATTGCTTCACATGGATCTTATGGGTCCAATTCAAATTGAGAGTTTAAATGGGAAAGGTATATTTTTGTTTGTGTGGATGATTTTTCTAGATATACTTGGGTGGATTTCTTGAAAGAAAAATCTGACACTTTTGATTCCTTTAAAACTCTTTGCTTGAAATTAAAAGTTGAAAAAGATTGCAACATTGGAAAAATTGTACATATAAGAAGTGATCATGGTAAAGAATTTGAGAATTTTGTCTATGATGAATTTTGTAAGCCTACAGGTATCTCTCATGAGTTTTCAGCTCCCAAAACTCCTCAACAGAATGGAGTTGTAGAAAGGAAAAACCGCACTCTTCAAGAAATGGCTAGAGTGATGCTAAATAGCAAAAAATTGACCAAACGGTTATGGGTAAAAGCAATTAACACTGCTTGCTATATCATAAATCGTGTTTTTCTCCGTCCAGGTACATCTAAAACATCTTATGAAATTCAGAAAGGTACGAAACCAAGTGTGGCTTACTTTCATGTTTTTGGATGTGTTTGTTACATTTTCAGAGATAGAGAAAATCTTGGTAAATTTGATGCTAAGAGTGATGAAGGTGTTTTTATTGGAAACTCCACTAACAGTATGGCTTATCGTGTGTATAACATGAGAACCCAAACTGTAATGGAGTCGGCTAACGTTGTTATTGATGATGCCAGGGATTTTTCTGAGTTTTCTACTGAGGAAGAAATTGATAGGTTTATTAATGAACCTACTGAAAAACACGAAGAAGCTTGTGTCAGTGATACTACTACTGTTGCAACGTCTAGTCCATTTGTTCCAACAAATCACGAATCCGATGAAACTGATTCTGGACAGACAAAAAAGAAATTTCCAGATATTATTTTGGATGAAGTCCAAAAGGAGCCATCAACCAGAGTTAAATTAAATCATCCAGTAGATTTAATACTTGGAAATCCAAAAGACAGTATGGTGATAAGAAGAAGGTTTAGTAATGTTGTTCAATTTATTTGTTTCTTATCTTTAATTGAGCCTAAAAATGTGAAAGAAGCTTTAACTAATGAAAATTGAATTAAAGCCATGCAGGAGGAATTGGAAAAAAAAAATTAGAAACAAAGTGTGGATCCTTGTGCCAAGACCGCTGCATACCAATATTATTGGCACAAAATGTATTTTCAAGAATAAATCTGATGAATTTGGTACAATTGTGCAAAATAAAGCAATATTAGTGGAACAAGGGTACACACAAGTGGAAAGAATAGACTTTGATGAAACATTTGCACCTGTTGCAAGACTTGAATCAATTAGATTATTATTGTCTATTGCTTGCTTGATTGTTTTCAGGTTGTTCCAAATGGATGTCAAATCTGCATTTCTCAATGGGATCTTGAATGAAGAAGTATATGTTGAACAACCCAAAGGGTTTGAAGATCCCCATGCACCTGATCATGTTTACAAATTGGAGAAAGCTCTTTATGGTTTGAAGCAAGCACCTCGGGCTTGGTATGAGAGACTCACTCAATTTCTTATTTCTCATGGATACAAAAGGGGTGGAGTAGATAAAACTTTATTTATCAAAAATATTAAATCTAACATAATTATTGCTCATATTTATGTTGATGATATTGTGTTTGGTTCTACTTCTTACAATGTGGTGCAGGTATTTGTGAAACAAATGAAAGAGGAATTTGAAATGAGCATGGTGGGAGAATTGACCTATTTCTTAGGTTTGCAAGTCAAGCAGTTAGATGAAGGCACATTTGTTTCTCAAAGCAAATATGCTAAGAACTTGGTGAAAAAATTTGGACTTGAAAGTTCAAAGATTGCCAAAACACCAATGGGAACGACTATGAAGTTATCCAAAGATGAAAATGGTGTCAAAGTTGATCCCACACTTTATAGGAGCATGATTGGTAGTCTTCTTTATCTCACTGCTAGTCGACCTGATTTGAGTTATAGTGTTGGTGTGTGTGCCAAGTACCAATGAAATCCTATGGAGTCTCATGTTGCAGCTGTCAAAAGAATCATTCGATATGTTCATGGGACTGTTTATTATGGTATTTGGTATTCAAAAGAAACTAACCCTAATCTAGTATGTTTTAGTGATGCTGATTGGGCAGGTAACACTGATGACAGAAAAAGCACTAGTGGAGGATGTTTCTTCTTGGGAAATAATCTAGTCTCTTGGCACAACAAGAAACAGAATTCTATTTCTCTCTCAATAGCTGAGGCCGAATACATTGCAGCAGGAAGTTGTTGTGCACAACTTTTGTGGATGAAGCAAATGATGATGAATTATGGGTTTGATCTTGACATTTTAACTATTTTTTGTGATAATACAAGTGCAATTAATATTTCAAAAAATCATGTGCAACACTCTCGTACTAAACATATTGATATTCGTCATCATTTCATAAGAGAATTATTTGACAATAAAGTTCTTGTCTTGGAATATATTGAAACACGTAAACAGATTGCTGATATTTTCAATAAAGCTCTTGATTCGGTTCGCTTTGATTTCCTCCGAAAATCTTTGGGGATTTGTTCTCTTTAAATTTCCTTGTTATTATGTTGTCCTCTTGATCAAATGTGTATTATTTTAGTTTAAGAAAATTGTCAATTAATTTGAAAATTTTGTTGTGTGTCAAGCTGGATAATCTGACTTGTGTTTATGAGCTTTTAGTTGTATAATCTTGAGAGAAAAATAATCAATTCCTCCTAGGCATATTCGAGTCAATCAATCAATGGTTAAATGTTTGAGCTTCCTTTTATGTAGCATTGTTTCAAGCTCCTGTGCAAGAATAGAGCTACCTACATCAATGTGTGAAAGTCGTCTTTTGAGTAAGTTGGAACATTGTAATTCGGAGTTATAAAGAGGATACGCTACCATAGAAAAGGGCTACCACTGGTGTAGAGTAACAGTGTCTTCATGGGTTACAATTATTTACAATTTCGAAAAAGACTTATTTGTCATTGGGCAATGTTCCCTTGCATACACTGTCACACACTTATGCTTGAAACTATAAGAAAAATTGTACACAGTTTATAATAAAAAGAAATGTGTGTAAGACTCATACATGTTGATTGATTCACTTAAGAATATGTGCTTGTGACTGAATTGTGCTTTATTTCTCTCGAATATTCTTTCTAATTTTTCATTTTAACAAGTGTTCTTATCCATGGTATACACTAACACTTATTTTTAGTTGCTTGATTTTATTCTTATCAGGATGACTCACATTGATCGAAGCAGATATTTTTGGTTGGGTTTTATTTTTGTTCCTTGTTATATATAAAAAATATATATTAATATAAAAATTAAAAAGTATTTGATTGACAAGGAAATTCATGGTGGACCGAATCTTTGTAGTAATTATGTGAAATTATGCATTTATTTTGTGTGATTTAATATATTCTTTGTTTCTAAGGATTTTATTTTGTCCTCTTTCTCAATTTGGAATACCATGATTTGTATCTTTATTGTTTTGTACTTTATTTAGATTTTTTTTAAATTAAAAAAAAAAAAGGTCATTAAGAAGATTGTGTGGGGTTTTCCTTTGGTTGCCTTTTTAGTATTGATCGTCTGTTTTATGGTTTGTTTCTTTTTTTTTTAAGAAATAAAACAAATTTAATAAGAGAAAAGGGAAACCTCTTCTTGTCATGGGTGTCCTAATTGGGAAAGTTTTTGTCCTTAAAAAGCTTGTCACTACCCATTTTCTTCTCACCCACTATCCCACTTAGCCACCTCTTCTTCTTCTATTTTTTTCTCACATTTTTTTTTGTAAGTGTTTGCTGTTTTTTAGAGAAGGAAAATGGTGAAAACTCGTGGAGCTTCCTCTAAGAAGACCCCTGATTCTCAATCCAGAAAGGTGTCCTCTCCATCGCCTCCCCCATCTGTGTCAACGACGCCTCCGTCTGTTCCAGCACCTGCCACATCTGTTGGGAAGACTTACAAATCCAAGGCACGCAAGAAGGTGCTCTCCCTCTCTAATGAACACCCCATGGTGTTTCCAGATATCACAGCTAATATTGTTGATGTTGCACCACCATCTTAAGTGGTGGTGCCCTCTCGAGCCAAGAACCTATCTCCTCTTCCGATTGATTCTTCTCTGACGGCTAGGGCAAAATCAAAATCTATTTCATCTTCTTCCAAAGCTACTGCTACTGGGTTACTCAAACTTCCCTTGAAGCCGAGCCAGTCCAAGAAAAATTATGTGGCTCCCAAAAGAAAATTAGGGTTAGACACGTCTTCTTCCCCCTTGACTGCTGCCAAGAAAAGATTGAAGGCTCATCCCCCTTCTCTGTGTTCCTCCGAATCTGACCCTGAGGAAGGAAAATCTGAATTTGAAGCAACCCGTGATACCACCTCATTTGATGAAACTGTTCCTGACAATGCAGAATCAGAGGCTGAGTCTGATGAGCCAGAATAAGAAGACATTGTCCCCTCTGAACAAGAAGCCGAATCTGACACAGAGCTAGTTGCATCTCCTTTGTCATCCAAGGCTAAAGGGAAGAGACCTATTTCTGATTCTACCCCATCTCCAAAACGTTCAGGTGTAAATTTCAAACCTTATTCTTCAACTTTTTGTTATAATGACAATGCTTGTGATATGGTTCTCTATGCTCAAAGGAAATTTATCATTGAGAGAAATTATGTCTTGAATGATCATCGACCTTATGGTGTGCTAACAATGCTTCAAGATTGAAAATGGACAGGTTCTTTGGTTAAATTTACTGGTTTTGTGGATAGAATAGTCAAGGAATTCTATGCCAATCTTACTAATGAAATTATTGAACCTAAATCTCCTCTATATTATAAAATGTATGTTAGGGGCCATTGGTTCTCTTTTTCTCCTCAAGACATTGCCCATGCTTTGCATCTTCCTCTTGATGTCGAGGATGATGATGACCTTGCCACTCTTGACAAGGATACGGTTATCACTGAATTAGTAGGGCAAAAAATGGTATGGCCATCTAATACAGTCATCTCGGTCTCTAATCTCACCTACACTTATGTTGTCCTCCATAAGTTTGCCACAACGAATTGGAAACCAACTTCTCAAACCGCAACTATCTCATTTAACATGGCCTCGATTTTGTACAAGGTGGGGACCGACATTGGTATAAACTTGGCTATAGTCATCCATGATCAAATCATTGGATTTCGAAAAGGTAATAAGAAAAACTTGAATCTTCCTTTTCCTCAAGTTATTTATAAAGTGTTGAGTATGCAGAAAAAAGATCTCCAACGTGATCAAGAAGACTTGGTGGCTCCCACTACTGCTGCTTCCTACAAGCCCTCTACTGTTATATTATTTTGTAATATAATGTAATATTATATTATTTTATAATATAATGTTTTAGATTAAATAAATGTGACATAGAGTGTCACATATTGTAACATATAATAGAGAGTTACATTATTTGGATATATGTGAAATATCCAAACATGTAACATATTTGGTGTTACAAATTCATCACAAATTTGTAACTCCTAAATATCACCCATTATTGTGTAGATTTGTTGTTACACAATATTGAGATGAATTTCTTAAAGTCATATGACAAATGGCTGATAGAGATGTGATTTTAACTCTCATATTGTGTATGGAAGTTACAAAATCAAGTGGGAATAAATTGGAATGTTTTAGAAAAAACTAAAAAATTTGTTGCTGAACTTGATTGAGGGCCGCGGCGCCTGGAACATGCGCCGCAGCCCTAGTGGCTGACAGCTTCGTACAATTTTGGTTTTTATCCAATTTTGAACGATTCCAATAGCCAAGTAACTCCCAAATCTCTATTTTAATTCCATAAACACCCAATTAATCATTGGTAACAGCCATGGGGGTTGATGGAATTTGAAATTCAAAGGGTGTCTCTAAACTCTATAAATAGGAGCCTAATGCTCACTTGTAAGACACAACTTTTCTATCCACTAGAGCACTTGGCTAGAAACACCTTGAGGCTTGATTATTCCAGAAAGCTTTTCCTATAATCTGTGAGAGATCCCTTAGTTCTTGAGTTAGGGGGAAATAAGCTTTTGGACAAAGGTTTCAAACCTTGTTCAAGTTGGTGATCCCCAACACTATTCACTTTGGTTGTGTGAGTGAGAGTTTATTGTTTTGGTTCTTGTTCTTATTTTCTTCTATTGCTCTTTCTTATTTTCTTCTTATTCTATTTACTTGTACTTTTGTTTAAGAGTTGCAATCATTTTATTTCCTTTGTTCAAACACTTCTAGTTTACTTGTATCTTTTTGTAATAGAGTTGTACTTTCTATTTCTATCATCTTACATCTCCTTCTCCTTTTATTTGTATTTTCAGTTATAGAGTTGTAACACTTTATTTAATCAATCCTTGTCTATTGTAATATTTTGCATAGAGTTGTAATATTTTCTTACCATTTCTATTAAGGCAATACATATTTTCCTAACATCTACTCCTCCTACTGAAGCCACTGATGCTCCATCAACCAAGAAAGTCAAGCCCCAATCTCTGAAGTTTGCCTCGGATGACATTCCTCATCCATCCTCCTCTGTTCCCACAGATTCCGGACTTGTTGCTACAGAAATAGCTGCTGTTCGAGCCTCTGTTGATTCTTTGGCTGCTCGAGTGATGTCGATTGAAGGACTGCAACGTTCTGTGTTGGATGCTGTTCAAACTCTGTCCAAGGTTCCAGTCGTTTAGTTTTACTTATTTTTATGTCTATTATCCTTAGAACATTGATACTCTTTTTTTTTTTTATGGTTCTTTGGCTTCTTTGAAAGACACAAAGGGGGAGAGTAGATACTTCCAAAAACCTGCTTTGTTTGTTGTTTCTTAACTCTGGACCTTCTTATTTTGAGATGGAGTTAAGTCTAGTTTCTTTAAATGTTTGTTATAAGTTAATGCATATTTGCAGGGGGAGTTTTTTTCTCTTTACTTGTAACTAACATTTGTGTTGCAGGTTTTTGAATTAATTTTGTCTATCAAATTACCAAAAGGGGAGATTGTAAAATCCTTTATTGGCATATTTGACAATATTGACAAAATTAATTAAAGATGATTTTTCGAAATTGGTAGTTTCCTGTTTTGTTGTAATGTGTTTTCTATAATCAGATTATTCTATATATGTTAATAAAATAAATATATAATTTCCTATAAAAGAATATCTTTTCTTGAAATTTGTTTGTATGGAAATTATTGGTATTTATTTTTATTTCTTGATCTAATTTGTTTGTCTAAAATACCGTGTACAGCTTGGAGAGATAATGTATATTTTGTTTCCTTATTTATTTAAGGAAACTGAGTTTAAAAACTATCCAGGTTCAATGAATCTATTTGAATGGATTGCCAGTCTGTTTGAACAGATTCTGACTTTCCTGTTTGGGAAGATTTTCCATTTATTGGCTGATTGATTTCTGATTTGTTTTCCACGACCTAAAGGGATTCTAAAAAGTATATAATCATCCTTAGGTCGCTGGTTTTTTATCATCTCTCTTGGTGTATTATTTTCCACATATTTTTCAAGCTTTTAGAGAGACTTTATTATAAGAAGAACTTGAGTCCAGCAAGTTCTTAGTGGTTTATTACAGTGCACTTCTGTATTGTTTTCTTTGTGTTAATTGTGCAAGTTGAACACACTTGGACATTGTTCATCAAGCTTCAGGAGAAGTCTTGTTCGTGAGTCACTTTTCGGGAGGAAAAGTGCAAGTGTTATGATTTGAAGGGAGTTCAAGATCTTAGCACTTCAGAAATTTGATTAGGAATTTAGATTACAACAGTTGCGACAAATTCAAGAGGGAGTCTTTATTTGTATAAGTCAATCTGGTTTTGTAATCGTTTAGATATTCTTCTAATAAATTTCATTATCTGGGCGTGGCCCCGTGGACTAGTAGCAATCTGCAAAGATTGCTGATACCACGTATAATTTTGTGTGTTCTTTACCTTATGTTCGTTTTTATTTTCTTGTCATAAACTGTTTAAACATATCTGGTTTCTGTTCAAACAGTCTCTGTGTTCGTTTAAACATTTCTGTAACAATTCAGCAATTAATTATTTAATTTGAATAATTAAGTTGGTAATCATAAAGAACAAAATTTCAGTATAGGTGATGCTAAAATTTGATGCATGTTGTTTGATGAAGTGCCTAACTGAATTTATCCAAAATAGTTCAAATTCCAAACACCTGAAGATTTTTCTAATTATATAAGAACTATTTGATTTCTTAATCTTACGTGCTTCTTGTTGTTGTTGGTTAGTCTCTGTTTTAGTAAAGTTGCTCTAATTATGTTTTGGCTGAAAATCTTAGAGAAGTATGATTAATTTGGAGTAGCAGATACTTAATGGGATATGTTTTAAGTATGTGAAGTTTCTCTGAATATGTAAAGATCAAAACGTATAGTGCAAAGAGCATCCTTTAAACATGATTAGTATCTTTAACATGACAAGAATCAAATTTTAAATTTTTAAGACCTTTCTCCTAAAACAAAAAGGTTTATAACAAGAATAAAACGTATACTTAGTTTGACTTTCCTTGCTATCAACTTTGATTGTTCATTATTTTTTGAATTTATTTCTTTCTTTCTTTCCCACTTTTTTGTAGGTTAAAAAATATGTGTTTTTACATCTGCATTGCACTATTGCATATTATTAATTTTATTTGTGTGTTTGGAATTTAAACATTTGTGCATGAGCTATTTCCCATTTTAAATGAATAAAAGTATTTCTTAAATCTATAAATAAATTAAATTTTTGTCTGTTCTTGTCCTGCATAATCAGGTTCAAGGATGCAAAGAGAATGGGAAGAATTCAAAACACATTCAGATCTTTATGCTGGCTTTTAGCACACTTGTTGTAGTTTCTGAATTGCTCTTAAGTCTATGTAAACAGCAATATATACCTTCCCATTCAAATTTAGTACTTAAATCTATGTAAATTCTATGTATGAAAATTCATTTTATTTTATAAAAATTTACTAGTTTGTGTATAGTCATTTACTTCATTGTTTTTAATTCCTCTAAAATTTCTTTTTTGGCGTTTTTTGAAAGGCTTACAGCAACGTGGAAGTTATTTAGTTATAATTATAATAAATAACAATTGAAAAGCATAACAATTTAAATAAAAGAAAAAAGAAAAAGATTGTTGGGTTTTAAGCCTTTATAAAACCACATTTCTTATGTAATTCATTCATTATCAATAAAGTAGTAGAAATCATTTTGTTCAATCAAATTGCGTTGTTTACATGTTTTATTATATGATTAATTAATATTAATACAAATGTTTATAAAATCCCGAACATATGTATATTTACAATTATAGTGACTCGATCACAGTGGATTATAATTATAATTATATGTTCAAAAGTATTTTGTCCTAAGATTAAATCATTACACTGGATTTTTACTGATTGGGTAATCTACGATAAGATCTACTTACACATCTCGTATGATGTCATATCCAGGACATTGACCAAGTAGATAAGATCGGATGTATTTTGTTACATTGGAATGGGCCGATATTGATTATTGACAAGATAAGTAAGTATCGTTATTATCTAATCTAATCATATCACAACAATTACCATAGGTCAATTCAATCTTAATCATGAGTGATTAATATTCTGCTAATTGTATTATTCAAGTCTTTTGATTTGTTCGTTACCAGCTTACCCTACGGACTAGCTCATACTTACATATTGAAGATTTGGTAGTATAATTGAGTGGGAGTGTTTGTCATAGATATGAAATCTATAACTTCTGTTTAAGAAATGAAATGATGATTTCCTTATAGTTTGGTTCAAATGTTAAATGATAGAGTACTCATTTCTGTAATTAAATTTACAGAAATATCATTTATGAGGAACTTAGTGGGAGTTAAGGATAAAATACCAATGATAGGTAAAACGGTAATTTGTACTCGTCTCATTAATAGATCATTAATAGAGGATTGAATGACAGTTATGGTTATAACAATGGATAACGTATTTACATTTGGTGTAAAACGTTCTATGAATTCAAGAGTGCAACTATGAGTCAATAGTGGAGTCACGAGCAATTAATAAAATAGTGAGATTATTTGTTATAAATAAATTCACGGTAACTTATTGGAGCTTGAGTTCATGGATCCATGGTCCCCGTGTCATCTCTTATCAAAATGAACATAGTAGTCTTGAATAATTAATTATAAAAATATCACATTGACTATGTCAATGTAAATAAATAATGTTAAATATTTATTGATATTTTGTGAGAAAAGAAATAGAAGAAACTTTGAGGTTTTTATTGTAAAGTCTCAAAAAGAGACTATTATAGCCAACTGAGACAATTTTGTTAATATTGATAAATTGGTATTAATATTAATAAAATAAATTAAATAAAGGTCAAAATTATAATTGGGTAATTTTAACAAGTATTTAATTAATTATAATTATTAATAATTAAACAAAACGAGTAACTAAAACATATTTT
Organism: Humulus lupulus; assembly: GCF_963169125.1. NCBI lineage: Eukaryota > Viridiplantae > Streptophyta > Magnoliopsida > Rosales > Cannabaceae > Humulus > Humulus lupulus. The sequence continues at coordinate 149,484,462 of NC_084800.1, read as the reverse complement.
ATATCCTAGCTAATTGCCTATATACACTAGTGTTATAGAATGCATTAAAAAGCTGAATTTGACAAGGTAAAAACTCACTACTAATATTCTATACCTAGCTGTCCACTCTCTCTTAGTTTTCTCTCTAGGAAATCTCTTCTCATGTGTTGAGACTTGCCCACACAAATACTAGGTTGTTTTAGAGAAAGACTTCGAAGACCGTGGTCTTGTTTCTAAGCAGTTTGGATTCCTTGCAATACCTAACATTTTACAAGAATAAAAGGTTAGGGAATCCAAAAGGTGTAGTTATTGTTCCACTACGCATCTCGTAAGTACTCTAATTATTTTATGATTGTATTTACGAATCTCTGTATGAAAATCAATTCTATGCATGTATTTATGTTTTTCTATTGTATGTTATTTTGTGCAATAGGCAGTATACATATAGATTTATATAAATTAGATCCTACAGAGATATATAATGTCTCCTTAAGGAAGATTTTAAAGACTTATAATGTCTCCTCTAGGGAGACATGACACTCTCTTCCAGGTGTGAAAAAATATTAAAATAATACACTTTCAATGGAGACATCACATGTCTCTCAATGGGAGACGTTGAAATATCTCGCTTTTGGACACCCTCCAACGTCTCCCACTAAGAGACATGTGATGTCTCCCACATCTCCCAATAGGAGACGTTGAAAGACCCCTACGATGACACAACATCTAACATCTCCCCTCATATGAGAGACATGATAGACTTTTAATGTCTCCCAAGTGAAGTCATAAAACAGAAATTAAGTACTCTATCATTTAATACTTGAACCAAACTATAAGGAAATCATCGTTTCAATCCTTAAACAGAAGCTATAGATTTCATGTCTATGATAAATACTCTCACTCAATTATACTACCAACTCTCTAGTATGTAAGTAGGAGTTAGTCTGTAGGGAAAGCTGGTAACGAACAAATAAAAATCCTTGAATAATATAATTAACAAAATATTAATTACTCAGAATTAAGATTGAATTGACATATAGTCAACGTGGTGATATGATTAGATTAGATAATAACGATAATTATTTATCTTATCAATAATCAATATTGGTCAAGTCAAATGTAACAAAATACATTCGATCTTATCTACTTGGTTAGTGTCCTGGATAGGACATCACACTATATGTGTAAGTCTTATCATAGATTACCGAATCAATAAAAATCCAGTGTACTGATTTAATCTTAGGAATAAATACTTCTGAACCTATAATTATAATTGTAATCCACTGTGACCAAGTAACTATAATTGTAAGTATACTTATGATCATAATTTTATAAATATTTGTATTACTAATAATTAATCATGTAATAAAGCATGTAAACAACACAATTTGATTGAACAAACTGATTTCTACTACTTTATTGATAATGAATGGATTACATAAGAAATGTGGTTTTATAAGGGCATAAAACCCAATAGTCCAATCATTATTTTTTAGTTGCTTTTTTGACACCATATTTGTGTAATTAAAAAACTTTGAAAAATCATATTTTTGAAACTCTAAGGTAGTGTTTTGAAAAGAAAAAAAAACATATGGGTACCGTAAAAAGTAAAAAAACCACAACAAAAAAGAAGTATATTTATGAAAATCCTTATTAATAAATGCACACGAGCTTGTTTTTAGTTGTGTTTGTGTATAGGTGAAATTTAGAGAAAAGTAAAGTCTAAAGCAAGATAATTTGCACTCCAAACTTATATTAAAATAAGAAAATAAAGAAAAAAATATTATCAATATAAAAACTCTAACTAGTGTGACAATCGCTTAGAATCATATTTGTAACAGGTTAACCACTTTAAAAACTGTAAAATATTAATCAAGTTAGATAAAAGTTTTATATAAAATCCCGTCTTTGTAACTAGTTACCACTTCCTGAGTTTCATATTGGTATTATGCTACAATATTTTTCAGTTTGAGAATAGTAACCGGTTACAAGTATATGGAACCAAAAAAAATTGCAAAATTTGAACCAGTTGCAAAATTTCTTTGTTTGAGAATGGTCACCGGTTACAAGTCTAGAACCAAAAGAAAAAAAATTCACAAACATATAACCTATTACAACTCTTAAACAGGGAATAGTTGTAACCAGTTACAGCTTTTTTATTGTCACATACTATTACATGATTTCAAAATTTTGAAAAAAAAAATACAATTTCAAATTCAATTTCTACCCAGAAAATGAATTATTAGTTTCAATTATTTATAATTGTAGATTGGGTAAAATAAAATTGATCCATCATTGAGAATGTGTATAAGCAAAAAAAAACAATAAATAAATTTAGAATATATATTTAAAACTAGTCATTTAATTTTTTACTACTTTTACACTAGTGACTTTCTATAAAAAAAACATATAAAAATTAATTAATTATTATTATATATACAAAAAATTACTAACAACCTTCTTCACCAAACAATTAATTTCAAACATTCTCAAAAAACAAAACATAAGCCCAAACCTTAAGAAGCTTCTCCGCCTATTGGCACATTTTTTTGCATCATATATTGCGGTTTTTTGCGTAATATATTACATGAAGGAGTTTGTCCTTATTTTAGTTTAAGTCAAACAGTACAATCTGTTGAACGGAGATTACTTATATAGAATATATTATTTATTAATTAGTTATATTTTTTATCAATATTTTTATTTGCATTATTTTGAAGAGTCACAACTTGGTCTTTAAATGCAAGAAATTCTGTTAGATAGCCTGTTATAATATATAGATATATATTTATAAAAGGGACAGAAAAAAAGATGCACTTTGTTTTTTTTTTAATTAATTACAAAGCTATATATATATATATATATAAGCAAAATGTAAAGTACTCAAATATACATATCACTACTTTGATTTTATTCAAATTTTAATATAAAGTTTTATATAAATATTCTCATATTTAAGATACTTATCTACCACAATTTGACATCTCTTCTATATAATAAGTGTGCAGGTAACAGAAATTCTTGATTTTAACGGACTTACTTTAATATTCTGTCAAGTTTAACACAATTTAGTAATTTGAAGTTAACTTTAACAGTTTAATTTTAATTGATTAAAAAAATTGATAAAAGTATGTTTACGTTTTTTTTTTTGTTTAACATGATAAACTTCTTTTAATGGAATTTTTTGGTTAACATAATAAACGACTGTTAACACGATTTGAAAAAACATCTATTAACGCGATTTTTTCTAGGGCTTGATTTTTTTTATTTGAAAAAAATGAGTTAATATAGTCATAGTTTAATCCATTTTGTTGAGATATTTTCAAAAAAATATCAAGTTTAAATTTTAAAAAAAAATAATATCTCTAATTTAACCGTACGCTTATATAAGAATTATCATATCATTTTTTTTTATTAACATATAATTTTTCTCTCTCCAAATAGTATCATATTGTGAGAGTACATTGTAGGCCTAGGGTTCAACAGGAAAACATAATCAAGGTAAATCATTTTTGCCACACACAATTATATCTCAAATTCTTTATAAACATACATCATTGATTTACTAACTATTTTTTCTCAAATAATTACTTCTCCAATTCTTTATAATCATACATCATTGATTTACTAACTATTTTTCTCAATTCAGGTGGTTAATCTATGCAAAGTTCCAAGGTAAATCGACACACTAAAATAATGCAAATTGAAAATTTTTAAAAAAATTACTCTATTCAGTTATGAATTACTCTATTCATCTTATTCAAAATAATTTTTTATCTCAAATCAGGCAGTGAGTCACAAATTCAAGGTACCATTTTATACAAATTCAATTATAAGTTACCATATTTGTAACGACCAAAATTCCCTAATGTGGCTTAATGCTTGGATTAGGGGGCCAGGAGGGCCATAGTTGATTTAATATGCAGTTATGTGCTTATATGCATGATTATGTGAGTTATATTATTATATGATGATAAATGCATGCATGTGGGTCCACTTTTCATTATAAGGGTATTTTTGGTAATTTGGCCTATTGATGGCATATTTGTATATTTTTATGCATGTTGGTGATTATGGATGAGATCACATTATTATGGGGATATGTTCGAGTCATTCGGCATGAGACGATCCTAGGATTTAATTTAGCGGTTTTGTCATAGCGGATGAATTATTGGGATATTAGATAATGAGAATGATTATTTGATGATATATTGGGAGTTAGTGAGATCATGAGGAAATTATGAGAATTTTGACTATTTTACCCCCGGGGGGCTTTTTTGGGACCCCGAGCATTAAGATTGACTTGAGGTTACTTAAGCTAGAAGTAACTTGTCTGAAGGAAAGTATGTTCAAACACTTTTTCTCTTCCTCCCGTTATCCTTTTTACCGTTCGTCGCATTTTCGAAGGAAACTTGAGTTTTAGGACTCGGATTTAAGCGAGGGTCGAGTTATAGCTATTCTAGGGAAGATTAGAAGCTTATTAACCGCAGGATTAGCGAGAAACGACTCAATTTGAGGTAATTCAAGCTTTAAGTTTTTAGTTTTCGAGTTTCAAAGCTTTGAATTGGATTTTATGTGTTGATGAGTTTTTGATTTGTTTGAGCTTCGGGATTTGATGGTTTTAGGCCATTGGGATGTTTGGGAACTTTGATTTTTGGATTTGGAGATATTTGAGTAGGTTTTTGGAATGATTTAAAAAGGGAAAAGGGAAGGTTTTTTACTAGGTTCCAGGTGGGGCCGCGACCCTGTTCTTAGGCGCCACAACCCGAGCTTAGTGAAGAAGAGAGGTAGAGCTGAAGGGCCTTGAGGCCGCGGCGCGTGGTGCAGGTGCTTGTGGCTAGCGCCTCTATTTGGGAGATGGGTCGCGGCGCTTAAGGCCATTTATGGCTAGAGTGGTGTTTTAATCGTGAGAACTAAAACCTTAGGCCTCAGGATCATTCCTACTACTCAGTTTAGTAGGATTCGATGTCTCGGAGGCTAGGTCTTGGTCTGGGAACTTTTTATTACTCATTTTTATTGATGGGAGTTTATATTTGGTTATTATTAGGTGATCGCGCTAAGGGACTTAAGGACCAATCATTCTCAAGGGTCGTTCTTTTATTATTTTATGCTCGAACCATAGGTAAGAAAACTGCACCAAGTATGAGTCATGCATGGTTATTGATGAGGCATGTTGAGTGCTCTATATGGGGACATTGATTGCATATTAAATGCTTAGCAGTCTTGCTTACTTTTGAGTCGTACTAATTATTAGTCAAAATCGGCAATGATGTCAGTATTGATTGTGAAGCTGTGACTTATTAGTCAAGTTCGGCAGTAGTACTGAGCACTGGTTGTATGGAATTGACCTATGAGTCAAGAATGGTATCAGCGTGTTTAACGCAAGCCGAAAAAATTAGATCTAATTGACATAAGCATTATCAACATAAATATGAAATCCTTGACCGACCTTAAGTTCGATGAAAACAAAAGCGCTTGTCTAGTCTAAAGGCTAGTTACTTAGAGCCAGATCCAAAAGGCTCAGGTGACTATAACATCACATGGCTTAGGGTGCGAAGCCCAAGTTCGTGACATATTAATTACTTATCTAGTTCAACTTCGTGACTCCATAGTCACTTATCTGGTTATGGTGTGGAACCCAAGTTCGTGACTCCTTAGTCACTTATTTGATTGGGCGGTAAACCCCAACATGATTACCAGAAGCATTATTGATATTTACTTATCTGATTGGGCTATAAGCCCAGTATGATTATCAAAATCATTTATTGATATTGTATACATGCAGTAATAAGTTTTCTTGCTGAGCCTTGGCTCACGGGTGCTATGTGGTCCATGTAAAGGGAAAGAAAACCTCACCCAGCCTTGAGTGGAGAGCCTAGGTGGCGATGTGTACATATGTGGCCGCTTGACCACCCCAGCCAATGTGTTTCTTAGGGGAACTAGGGGTTAACCCTATATTTTGTCGCTTAGGTCGGCGGATTGTAATTTTTATACTGCAATGAGCATTTTGGATTGTAAATAACTTGTAAATGTTTTTATGGGCCCATGTACAGCTTAATGTTTTAAATAAAATATATTCATTCCTTTTGACTGAGATTTTTACCCTAGCCTATTAATGACACCTAGATGCACGTTTATAACCTAATGACTCATTTAGCAAGTTAAGCATTGTTTAAAGTTCACAATAATAGTCTTGGAGTAACCAGGGCGATACAATATTCATCTTATAGAAATTTGGTTTTCTTCTCAAATCAGGTAGTTATTCACAAATCAGTGCAGTCGTTCATATAAGATCAAGTTCAACAAAACACAAGGTAGCATCTTATACAAATTCAGTTATGATTTACTCTATTAATCTTATACAAATTTAGTTATGAATTACTATATTACGGTATGTGAGAAAAAATATTTTAAATATTTTTAGTTTATGAATTTAGTGAGTTTAAAATAGTAACACAATCAAATAGTAAATAGAGAAATAAAACAATTAATTATATGATAGTAAATGTTAAAATTAATAACCAAACACAAAATATAAATAGTAAAACAATAAAATAATAGATAGAGATCTATGAAGGAAACCTATCAAGCATTAATAAGATTTTAGGATTGATTAGATTAACTATCAAGATTAAATAATACTCAAACAAATAATGCTAACAATGCATAAATAAAATACATAGTGCCATGCCTGACTGACAAGTCAATGCCTTATGACCAACATTCAAAGTGTTATTGTCATCCTTGACTAATAATTCAGTGCCTTTCGACCAGTGCTCAGCGTTATTGCCGATCATGACTAATAAGTCAATGCTAGGATATGTGACTATTAATTCACCTTAGGTCTCTTAGCCATATCCTCGGTATAAGCGTACCTGGTACTGACCAGCACTCAATGTGTTAAGGCTGTTCTTGACTAATAAGCCAATGCTAGGATATGTGACTATTAAGTCACCTCAGGTCTCTTAGCCATATCCTCTGTATAAGTGTACCTGACGCTCCTGGTTAGCCTAACCAATACGACTAGTGCATAGCACTATTTCCGCTCTTGACTAATAAGTCAATGCTCTTTGACCAGCACTCAGTACTATTGCTGCTCATGACTGATAAGTCAGAGCTATACGACCAGCACTCAGCACTATTGTCGTTTCTGATTGATAAGTCAGTGCTTCCTCAATGAGGTAATGCAAATAGGCATATATCATATGTCAAATGTCCTGATTCTGAACCCCTAGCGATCACCTAGTCATAACTATAATATAGAATCCCGTCAAAAATGAGTAAATAAAGGCTTTCAAACCGAGTCCTAGCCTCCGAGACATCGAATACTACCAAACTATGTAGTAGGATCGATCTCGAGCCCTTAGGGTTAAGTTCCCACGACTAAAATCCAGACATGGCCAAAACTGCCCTTAAGCGTTGCGACCCCCCAACCCTGAGCTGGAGCCTGCCTTCAGACAAAGGCCAAGCCCCCTCTCTGCCTGTGCCTACTGCCGCAACGCGCCCACCCTGCTTCACGGCCCTAAATGCCCAAACAACAGGCCTCCTCCTTCATCAAGCCTGGGCTGTGGCGCCCAAGAACAGGGTCGCATCCCAACCACGAACCCAGCCAAAACCTTCGCTTTCTTCATTTAAAAATCTTCCAAAAACCGATCCAAACATAATAAAATCCCAAAAACAAAGTTCTCAAACATCTCAATTGCCAAAATCCCTCAAAACCCAAGTCCCAATCAAATAAAAAACTCATCAAAACATAAAATCCATTCAAAGCTTAAAAAATTGATAACTCAAAACTTAAAGCTTGGATTACCTCTGATTGAGTCGTTTCCCAATTAAATCCTTCGGCTAATATGCTTCTAATCTTCCCTAGAATCGTTATGACTCTAAACTTGCTTGAATTCGAGTCCTAAAACTCGAGTTTCATTCGAAAATGCTAATGGCATCAAAAAGAGAATGGGAGAGAGAGAGAACGTACTGAAAGTTCTTTTTATGTTTCTAACAGGTTACTTCGAGCTTAAGTAACCTCAAGCAAATCCTAATGCCCAGGGTCCCAAAAATGCCCTCAGGGTGAAATAGTCAAAAGTCCCAGAATTCCCTCTCGATCTCACTAACTCCCAATATATCATCAAATAATCATTCCCATTACCCAATATCCCAGTAATGTGCTAAATACCCTATATACCCCTTGACTAACTCCGAGTCAAATATGAGTCCCGTTGACTTTCCCTGTAACGCCCTGGGTTGCCAAGACCGCTACACTGTGTACTTATAAAGGTGCAGGACTTGCTAAACAAGCCAATCAATTAAAAACGTTATTACTAAAGCCATTAATGTGCTAGGGTTAAAAGGTTTTGGTCTCAAAAGATACTTTCCATATAATTAAACATTTACACACGGGATCCCAAAAGAAATAGCGTTTAAAAGTCTGTTTACAAAATTCCTAAAATACAGATAACCACCAGCCTTTCTAAAGGAAAAACAGAAGTTTATGGTTTTCCTGTCCCTGTCTCCCCTCAACCGTGGCGGCTGAGCAGCTGGTCATGTACATTCTGCTCTCAGAGCTCTCCAAATCAGGGCTGATCAAGCTTGCCCTTGCCTTTACCTGCACCATGTACCACCCGTGAGCCAAGGCCCAGCAAGAAAACATATCATATTTCGTAATAAGCAATAATAACATTTGGATAACCCTTTAAGCATGTCCATACACTTAACATACCACAATAATCACAAAGCATGAAGATTCAACAAAAGAGTCAACTAACTATCATCCAGTTATACAGCAACAATCCACCAATCAATAATATCAAAAAAATCACATAATAGTCAGGGTCTATACCTTAGGTCGCACCCTCTGTTTACCCCACTTACTCCGGCCCGCTTAAGCCGAGCTCAGTGCATAATAAGCTGTCCTCAGCTACTAGTGGCCGAGCCACGCCCTATGCGCAAGTGTAAACTTTGGCATCTTAGGCCGTTGGTTTACTGTTTACATGGCATAATACCATCCTTTACAAAGCATTAAAAATAAGGAACCCTTAGTCCCATTATAATTCCACAACTGGGTCCAGTTTCCTTACCTTTAATTTCTAAGTTCACTGATTACGAGCGACGCCTCTCAAGCACGATCCGCTTCCTGAGCCCTAGCTTAATACCTAGTCACAACCAAGATAGGGAGTACCATTAATAATCGTGTTAATATTTCCGGATGGAGTTCTAGCTTCCGGGACATCAAATTCCACCAAACACGGTGGTGGAATTGATCCCGAGAACCCTAGGTAAAGTTTCCGCTCTTAAAACCTCTAAAAGACCAAGATTACCCTTAAGGGCTGTGGCCCTTGAAACCTAGCCGCGGCTCTTCCCCACTACAGAGCCTCCTTGGCTCTTCCTTGCTTCGCAGGGCTGCGACACTCTAGAATAGAGCCGCGGCCCAACCCTTCGTGCCTAGAAAAACCACCATTTCTAGCATCCTAACCTTGCTAGAAACCACCCCAAAGCACCCTAATTCCAAAACCCATTGATCACAAGACTCCTAACATGATTCTAGCAACTCAATCCAACAAAATCCTAGCTTAAAAACTCATTAAAAGCCCATTTTGATTTCCAAAACCCAGTAGCTCAAGAACTCTAAAACCAGTCATGCAAACTCAGATTTTAAACACTAAATTACGAATTGAAGCTTACCTTCTTTGATGAACTACTTCCTTAACAAATTTCTGAGCTAAAACCCAAGCTTCTCAGCTTCAATTCAGTCTTTAAACATCAAAACCATAAACACTTTTAATACTCAGCCAAAACTCAGAATTCTAGTGCTCAAGAATGAAATCCAGTTCTTACCTTGGTCCTAGTTGAGTGTCCCTTAGTTAGAACTAAGTTATTCCCTCACAAATTCAGCTCAAAACACAAAATTTCTAGTTGAATTTCTTAGATTCTAGTTGTTCCCTTGAAAAAGAAGAAGAAAGAAGGAGAGAGAGATAGGAGGGTCGGTTCCTCTATTTCCACCAAATTCTGAGGTTTTTACTTAGCCTAACCTTAGGTAATTAAGTTAATCCCGGGGCTCGGGGTACCGAAAATGTCCCCGAGGGAAAAAAGGTAAAATTCCCCAATATTCCCGCCTAGGCTTCCTAACCTCAAATATATCTCCATATATTTATTTCCATAACCTGATAACCCAAATAATCATCTAATACCCAAAATACCTCTTGACTTACCCCAAGTCAAATATTAAGCCTCGTTGTGACTTCCTGCTAACTAGCTCCCTAGGATCGCCTAGAGTCGCACGCTGCAGATTTACCCACATAATAATATGGTTCTCACAAATATAACATACAACCACATTTACATTCATATAGCCATACAAACATGTTTATCATATAATCACACATTAATTTAATAATTTTCACACATAAACCAATTATGCCCTCCCGACACACTAACCAAGGCCCTTAAGCCATATTAGTGATTTTGTGTCGTTACATTCCCACTAGCATACTCCCTAGGATCGTCTCGTGCTGAGTAACCCAAACATATCCACATAATAATGTTGTCTCACAGATATATCACATGCATGTCAAAAATACCCATAACGGGTCAAATTACAACAATTGCCCACTTAATCAGAAATGGGCCCACATGCACATTTAATACACGAAACACATGCATATCAAGTCATATTATAATATAACTCACATAATCATATAATGATACACATATATATATATCACATAATCACATAATTTCCATAATTTTCCATCATGGCCCCCTAATCAAGGCCCTAAGCCTTATTAGGAAATTTGGGACGTCACAACTATCCCCTCCTTACAAAAATTTCATCTTTGAAATTTTATCTAAACAGCTCGAAATATCAATCCCGTATATCTAATTCCAGTTCCTAGGTTGCTCCCTCGACCTTACTGCTTCTGTATAATACCTTAACCAAAGGTATAGATGTTGTTCCTCTGAACTTTTTTCTTTCTGCCTCATATCTGGATTGGATATTCCTTACAGGATAACTCAGCCTCCAATTCCAAATCCTCATATCTCAACACATGAGTCTCGTCTAGCATATGCTTTCTCAACATGGAAATATGAAATACAGTGTATACGGCCGACAATGTCGAAGATAAGGCCAATCTATAAGCCACCTGACCGATCCTCTCCAGGATTTCAAACAATCCTACTAATTTAGGTTCAACTTGCCTTTATCTCCTCACCCCTTTCTATGGTAATACTCTGAGGAAGATACAGTCTTCCACTTGGAACTCCACGTTCCTTCACTTCAAATTAACATAGCTTTTCCATTTACTCTGAGAAGCGAGCATTCGAGCTTTAATCTTTTCAATAGCCTTAATGTTCCTCTAAGCCACCTCAGGATCCAAATATAACATCTCACCCATCTCATCCAAATGATTGAGCGATCTACATTTCCTACCATATTGTATCTTATAAGGTGCCCTTCCAATAACTGGATAACTCCCTCTGATTTACCATCAATCTGAGGATAATAAGTTGTACTGAACTCTAGATGTATATTCATCGCCTTCTGCAACCTTCCCCAAAACTTGGAAGTAAAGACTAGGTCCTCATCTAATAAGATAGACCTTGAATTCCATCAAGGCATACTATCTCTCTCACAGAGATCTGCATAACTACCAACTGTATGTTGGAAAAACTCATTGCAGGATCTTTATTTATTTTCATGCAATTTACATATTATCAAACAAACATGCAAATTCCTAGAACATGCTCCTATGAAATTGATACAAATACAGAGTAAAGTAAAAACTTACATTACGCAGCGGAACTGGAACAACTCCATCCTTTAATCTCTCTAACCCTTGATTCCTTTCTGTAGCAGAGTATTATCAAGAGATTGAACAAGATCAGCAACACAGTCTTCCTCACCAAGCCTTTGATCAACCTAGAACTAGTGTGGGCTGGTTTTCAACACATGAGATAGAGATCTAGAAAAGAAGAAAAGATTGTGGCTAAGAAAGGATTAGATTGTCTAGGTTTTCACTTACCCAAATCAACTGAGACTAACTTGCTTATAAAACCCTAGATATCATATTCCTTATATAAGCAACTTAATGGGATTTATTTAAATTTAAATTAAATAAAATAATAAACAAAAATAAAAGCCTTGGGCTGCCATAAATGGACTTGGGCCCAATCTCTTTGTTTTGAATTTAAATCCCAACTGGGCCTAAATTCAAAACCTTTTATTTATTTATTTTTAATTAATTAATTAAATCCTTATTCAAATTAACTAATTATAATTTGAAACTTGATTTAATATTATTTATTTATATTGATACCAATTTATGAATATTAATAAATTTACCCAAAGATTCTCTTTTATTCTCTAAATCTCATATCTCTGTAAATTTTCCAAAATTGACCTAGTCAACTTTAAAAATCCTAATTGATAATTAAATTAATTAATTGAGACATTCTAGATGATTTACTCAAAGGTGATGCGGGGACCATGGATCCATGAAATCAAGCTCCAACAAGTTACCGTGAATTTATTTACGAATAATTTCACTACCTTATTAATTCCTCGTGACTCCACTATAGACTTGAAATTGAACTCTTGAATTCATAGAACGTATTTTCAAAACCATAAATACGTTATCCATTGTTATAACCATTACAATTAGTCAATCCTCTATCGATGACTTACTAACGAGCTGGGTGCAAATTACCGTTTTACCCCTCATCAGTATTTTATCCTTAACTCCCACTAAGTTCCTTATAAATGATATTTCCGTGAACTTAATCACAGAAATGAGATCTCAATCATTTAACCTTTTGAACAAAGCAATTAAGGAAATCAACTTTTCACTTCTCATACAGAAGTTATAGATTTCATATCTATGAATAATACTCCCACTCAATTACATTACTAAATCTCCAAGATGTAAGTATGGGCTAGACCGTAGGGTAAGCTGGTAACGAACAAGTCAAAAGATTTAAATAATATAATTAGCAGAATATTATCACTCAGAATTATGATCGACTTAACCTATGGTCAATGTTGTGACATTGATTAGATTTGATAACAACGATACTTATTTATCAATCAATAATCAATATCGGTCCTAGTCCGATGTAACTAAATGTTGGGGTTTTATGCCCTAATTAAAACCCAAATTCTTTGTAATCTCATTTTATTATCAATAAAAGAATAGAAATCATTTTTTGACTTGGTCAATCACTTTGCTCACATGTTTTATTTTCATGATTATTTGTTTAATATAAACTTCTATTAAATCCCGAGCATATAGCAAATCTTATTTATAGTGACGTAATCACATTGGAATATAAATATGATTATATGTTCAAAATAAGTTAGTCCTAAGATTAGTCAGTGCACCGGATTTACATTGACTTGCCAATCTACGATATAATCTACTTACACATTACAGTGTTATGTTCTTTCCAGAACATCAGCAAAGTAGATAAGATCGGATGTATTTGTTACATCGGACAGGACCAATATTGACAGTTGATAAGATTAGTAAACATACCGTTATTATCTATTCTAGTCATATCATATAGTTGACCATAGGTCAATTCAATCTCAATTCTGAGTGGTTAGTATTCTAACTGATTGTATTATTTGAGTTCTTTGACTTGTTCGTTACCAGCTTACCCTACGGACTAGCCCATACTTACATCTTGGGAACTTGGTAGTATAATTGAGTGGGAGTGTTAATCATAGATATGAACATCTATAGCTTCTGATGAAGAAGTGAAATGATGGTTTCCTTTTAGTTTGGTTCAAGGTGTTAAATGATAGAGATCTCATTTTAGTAATTAAATTAGTTTACTGAAATATCATTTACAAGGAACTAAGTGTTTTAAGGATAAAATACAATGAGGGGTAAAACGGTATTTTAGTCCTATCTCATTGTAGACCGTCTATAGAGGATTGAGTGACAATTATGGTTGTAACAATGGATAATTAATAGTGTATCTATATTTGTTATAGAGCGTTCTATGAATTCAAGAGTGCAATTCCAAGTCTATAGTGGAGTCACGAGGAATTAATAAGTTAGTAAATTTATTTGTTAGATTTATGATAACTTATTGGAGCTTGATTTCATAGGCCCATGGTCCCCATTGTACCTTGGATAAAAACATCTAGATAGTCTCAATTAATTGATTTAATTATCAATTAGAATTTTCAAAGTTGACCAGGTCAATTTTGGATAGTTTCACTGAGTTGTGTAATTTTGAGAAGAAAAGAGAAATTATGGCAGATTTATTAATTAAGATAAATTGGTATCTAAATTAATAAATAAATTTAAATCAAGGTTCAAATTATAAATAATTAATTTGATAAAGGATTTAAATAATTATTTAATTAATTAAATCAATAGAAAATAATACAGGCCTTGATTTTAAGTCCAATGAGCTTATAATCAAATGTGAAATTTCACGGGCCTATAGCCCATGATAATTTTGACCTAGGGCTTCAAAATGGCTGTTATTTTATTGATTTTTTAATTAAATTAAATGGCCTAATTGAGTCTATAAAAGGAGTGCTTAGAGAGAAGATTTCAGAGACGACAGATAAGTCTCAAGTAAGATTGTCTTATAGTTTTAGATTCTCTCTAAACACAAGTCCTTTTCTAAGCCTCTTTGTTATTTTCTCTTCTTCTCTCTATATCTATCTCATGTGTTGAGAATTGCCCACACTAGTCTAGGTGGTTCTAAGGATACATTGGAAGATCATGAAGAAAATAGAAGATCGGTTCAGTTTCTTGATAATACTCTGCAACAGAAAGGATACAAGAGTTAGAGAAACTGAAGGAAAGACTCTTAATTCCGTTGCGTATACTGTAAGTATTATATTATTTGTTTCTCTTTGAATTCAATTTTAGAAACATGTTTTATGCTATCTCGTATTAATTTGTTTAATATTAGATATACATGAAAATAAATAAAGATCCTGTATAAGCTAATCCAACACTAAATACATCCGATCTTATCTACTTGGTCGATGCCTTGGACAAGACATCACACCCTGAATGTGTAAGTAGATCATATCGTAGATTGCCTAATCAGTGAAAATCCAATGCACTAATCTAATCTTAGGACTCGTTCTTTTGAACATATAATTACAACTATAATCCACTGTGACCTAGTCACTATAATTGTAACTATCCATATGTTCGGGATTTTATAAATGTTGTATTATTTCAATAATCGTGTAATAAAACAAGCAAGCAACACAATTGTCAAACTAAATGATTTCTACTACTTTTATTGATAATATGAAATCGTGCTACATGTCCGACATGGTTTTATAAGGGCATAAAACCCAACACTGTATCATTCATCCTTACTGATAAAAAGTGAGTTGACTTTATATACTAGTCCATAACGATCCAAACTAAATCACACTGCATAATCCTTAGCTATTCTAGCTAAGACATTCCCCTTAATCTTTTCCATCTGAGGCTCACTCAACCGTTTTCCTTTGAACCTCTCTACAAGAGTAATCTCAAGCATACTGTTGACCAACTAGCCCACCAGTAACTCTACTCCAGTTCTGGTCATATCCTTCATCTAAACATGATGCATAGGCAATCACCTTTTCTGTCAATGAGATATCATAATAACTTATGAAATGGTTCTGATCTGTAAGAAGACTCAACATTCATCCACAAAGCACATGTAATATCTTGCCTGTCCAAGGAAACTCCTAACCTCTGAGGCATTCCTTGGCCTTGGCCAATCTCTAACTAAGAGTATACCACAATACCGTCGATAAAGACGATCACAAATAAATTCAAATAATCTTTGAACACCCTGTCATCTAATCCATCAACACAACCAGGGAATTAATCAAATCCACAAGACATGATTCAACACTCCTAGTGCCCATGCCTGATATAAAAGGCAGCCTTCTGCTTACCCTTCTCCCTGATCTTTAGCTTGTAAGAACCAGATCGAAGATCCACCTTGGAGAATACCATCTTACTTAATAACTGAGCCTTTAGCTCCTACAGCTCTGCTGAAACTGTTCAATATTGTGCTCTTGACCTGGTTCCGTCCCTGGCACCAACCTAATCACCATTCTATCTCTTTATGTAAAAGTAATTCTTACAAATCCCCTGCAAACACATCAAAAAATTCACAGACTAATCCAGTCTATTCTGGTCCCACTGGCACGACCTAAGTGGTATCCACTACACTTGCTAAGAGTCCTATGCATCCTCCTGCAATGGGTCTCTAGCTCTAAGTACAGATGTCATAAGCATACGGGGTCAATGCACAGTGCCAACAAATACAAGGGTTTCTTACCCTCAAGCCCAAGGGTTACTATCATTTCCTTACGATCTATCATTGCCCCATACTTGGCTAACCAATTCATATCCAGGATCATATCAAAGTTGATCATAACGAACTCTATAAAGTCAACTGACGAGTCCCTCCTCACCATAACCTAACTCATCTCTTAAAATTACAATAGAGTACCACATTCTCATCACAACATAGCAATGTAATATGCATATCAAGTCTATATCTCTCTCAAGTGAAACAAAACAAAGAGAAACATGGCACCAAAACCAATCAACATAATACAAAAATCAGAACTAAAAAGTTGACCTGCCACCACTGAGGAACCAATCTCAGTAATAGTCTTAGTCTCTGTCTCTGACTCTGACCGCATCAGAGCAAACACTCAAGCTGGGGTCGAGCTGTCCGCCCCCTTTGGCTTATCCTTCCTTAGCCCTAGGCAATCCCTCTTAAGGTGCCCAAACATCCCACATAAGAACACATGCCCTTGCTCGACATTCTCCCAAATGACGTCTCTTACACCGAGTGCATTTCGGGTATAGTTTCCAATCCTCGTTCTTGTTTGATATAATAAATAAAGGTATCACTGTCTGAGCTCCATGCTCTCCGACATTCTTCTTCCCAATCTCATTTCATGTGCTCTCAACAACAAGAGCTTTCCCTACCACCTGAGCGTAGGTAGAGATTTCTTGTACTGGGGCGACTCTAACGCCTCGAGCTATTCTGGGATTCAATCCCTGGATAAATCATTCTTTCCAAGCCACATCCGTGGATATCATATCAAAAGCAAACTTGGCCAACCCGTTCAATTTGTTAACATACTCTATTACTATTGTATTTCCCTGAACTAGGTTCAGAAACTCATTTGTCTCAGTAGTCTTAATTGCATCACAATAATATCTCTCGTTAAATAGCTGCCTAAATTCTTTCCAGTTCATCGCAGTTGTATCTCTTACTTCCCACTACATCTGGGCATCATCCCACAATACATTCATAGCACAAATCACCCTATTGTGACCTACCACCCCCATACCATCGACAATGAAACTAATCATGCCCATCCATTTCTCAACTCTGAATGGATCTAGGCCTCCCTCAAAAACTAGAGGGTAATATTCCTGAAATCTTTCACAAAGAAATTCCCACCTATTCCCAACCCTAGGCTGAGCCAATACTGGTGCCACTCCCAGCAAAACAAAGGAAGAGTTGTTCCCTGACGGAACCTGCTACTGTGTTTAAACACCTGATCTCTTTCTCTTGACTCTACAATCTTAATTGCATATCTGTAAACACCTACTGCCAATTCTGAGGGGCAGGCGAAGGGCTCAGGCCCTAGCTATAATTCTCAACCTCATTATAACCACCACCGGGTCCCATTAACTGCCTTGGGCACATAACCTCTGATTAGTCTTGAGTCAATAACTTGATCCATTAAGCATGATAAGCACATTCAAAAGCCTTCCCCCATGGGAACAATCACACAACACCACATACATATACCACTTAGGTGCTAAGAACATGCCCACAAAATTCACACATCAATCCATAACCCCTGCTCTTTCCAACAAACATACCATGCTCTCAACTCCAGCATGAAAATAACACATTCATATATTCAATGAGCAAGTAATCACGTAATCATGTCAATAACCAAGGGATAGGCCCTAACAAAATATCATGCTCCCTAATAAGGTATGCACATAAAGCATTTATATCATATTTAAGTAGTTAAACACATAACCACATAAATAATTACCATACCCTAAGTGAAGATTGTCTCTAGTGATGAGTGTACATGCCCAGCTTGTCTATAGTAACCCTTAACCTTGGCTCGCTCTGATACCAAGTTGTAATGCCCTACTACCCAGGGACAATTACACTATGTATTTAAATAGTGCTAAACTCGCTAAACAAGTCATTTGGCCATGGTCGTGTAACTAAATGTGATTAATGATTTAGGGTTAAAAATTTTGGTCAAAGATACAAACATTTCACTAAAACGTTTACTGTATATATGTAACGACCCAAAATCACTAATTAGGCTTAAGGGCCTTGATTAGTGTGCCTGGAGGGCATACTGGGAATTATGTGTGATTTTAATGATTAAGACGCATGACTATGATTTAAAGCATGTTATATGGCTATGTGTATTATGTTATGTGATAATTATGCTATGTGATTTGTACCACGTGGGTGTGGTGATATAAATGTGATGCACGTGCCGAGACGGTCCTAGACAGCTAGATAATGGTAATTGGTGATTTGGTAACTTGTGTAACTATTAGTAACCATAGAGAGTAACAGGTTTAGTTGAAGAAGTGGTAGAATTATAATGTAAGTAAAAGGACAAGTGTGCCCTTGAGGTTTAGTTAGAAATGGATATTAGTGGAGGGATAAGGTGGTCTTTTGGTAGTGGATAGATGAGCTTCAGCTGAGAGGAAAAGTTAGTCACGTATAACACTTTGGAAAATTGATTTATGCTAAATTTTGGAGACCTAGAAATAGAGTAAAAGAAAAGTAGAAGAAGGAAGCTGAATTTGAATCTTGGAAGGGGAATCAAGGGGTTTGAAGTAATCAAATCAAGCCTAGGCCAAGATTACTCAGAGGTAAGGATTTTTCTATGATTTGTTTAAGTTTCATGTCTGGTTTTTAGAGGATAAGCATGAATTGAAACAAGATAGTGGCTGGTTTTGCATGAATTCAGAGTTGGGATAATCAAAAGAGAAGGTGATTTGAAGCTAGAGTTGAGGAGAATTCAAGCTGGGTTCTTGACTGAGGTAAGAGTGTATCATGTTTAATTTTCGTAACTGTTATGGTTTAAGAATCTGAAGGTCTGGTTTACACTTTTCTCAAGTTTTGGTTCAAGGGTTTGAATCTGACTTGCTGGGCGCCGCGGCTCTATCTTGCTAGGCGCCGCGGCCCTATAGGGCAGCGCCGCGGCGCTAGGGCAATTTCAGAGCATGGGATTTTGCAATTTTAAGCCTTTGTTCCGGGGGTTTGGGGGATGTCTTTGGTTCATTGTTTTAGGGATTTGGGGGATTCTGAGAGTGTGGGATTGGTTCCGGGAAGTAGTTTTGGATTGATTAGTCACAAAGAATGTTTCATTTGCATTGTGACTAGGTCTTTGGAGAGGCTTGGGGTAGAGGATTGTGCTCGCGACTTCGTGGCATCGGAAACTAGTAAATTGAAAGGTAAGAAAACTGCACCCGGTTGTATGATTGTGATGGGACTAAGGGCTCCCGAGAGTTGTATCGTGTCAATGTTGGTATTACGCCATGGGACATGTAAAAGCGGTCTAAGAGTGTCGTACATGGTTTTAGCGCGCAGAGCGCGGATTGGCCACTGGTAGCCAAGGACAACGGGATAACGGAGGGAGCAGCCTGAGGGCGCTAGCCCTAGTTATCATTTGTGAACTGTTTATGTTATGAATTGATATGCTTAGTATGTGGATTACTTAATCAAACTGATTGATGATATGGTTGAGTTTATGTGATGCAATGTGAGATGTTGTCTTGTCTGCTGATTGTTTATGCACTGTTGTTGTTGTGTTTTCTTGCTGGGCCTTGGCTCACGGGTGCTACGTGCTGCAGGTAAAGGCAAGGACAAGCTGGACCAAGCCTGAGGTGGAGAGCTCCAAGGTGGAATGTACATAGCCAGCGGTTTGACCGCCACGGTCGAGGAATGGACCAGGACAGGGATCACCTAACTGCTCGTTTTGCCTTAGTATGGCCGGTTGTTGTACATAAACCTTGTGTCTTTTGTAAACATTCTTTGAACTTAATATTTTTGGGATCCCATGTAACAGATGATGCTTATTAATGAAAATGTGGCTTTTGAGACCAAAACGCTTTTAACCCTAGTTCCTTTATAGTTTCAATAACACGATTTTATTTAAATTACTTGATTAGCAAGTCTGGCACTTTATAAACACACAGTGTACCGGTCTTGGCTATCCAGGGTGTTACAACTTGGTATCAGAGCGTCCTAGGTTTATGGGTCCTGAAGACTGGCTGGATATGTACATTTGCCGCGGGAGACAATCTCAACCCAGGGTTTGGTAATTGTGTATACATGATTGTGTGCTTAAGTGATTTGAGTGAGATATGATTGTTGATGTCTGTCTGATGAATAGGGAGCATGAGATACTGATAGGGCCTGACCCTTGACTATTGCATGATGTTATTGAGGCGTTCTTATTAGCATTGCTGTGCATGTGGATGAATATCTAGATAAATTGCTATACTTGGTTGCTTGTGAATGAGTGGAGTTCCTGTGTTGGAGTGTGAAAAGATTATTACCCTGTCATCATAGCCTAATTGCCGAGTCGTTGATTGCAGATTGACTTGAATAGTTATGCGTTCAAGGAAATCCACACGACTAGCGGGCAGGTCTGGGGCTAGAGATGATGACCAGGGCCCGACCCCTCCGCCAGTCCCTGAGAACTGGCAACAGTTAATGGCAGATATGCAAGCTAGGCTTCAGAGCCAAGATGAACAGATCTGAATTCTGCAGCAAGCTCCATTTGGGAGTGTTGCCCCTGCTGTGCCACCGACAATGGTACCTGTGGTACAGCCAGTTAATGTTGGGAACAAGTTGGAACCGTTGTATGAGCGGTTCAGAAAGAAACAGCCCCCGACCTTTGAGGGTGGACCAGATCCACTGAAAGCTAAACAGTGGATGACTTTGATCACTACCATTCTTGATTTTATGAGAGTGGAAGGACATGATAGGGTGGAATGTGCCACTTATATGCTGAGGGAGGATGCCCGAATCTGGTGGGAGGTGGCATCACAGACCAGAGAAGTTGCTACATTGACTTGGGAAAGGTTTAAGGACCTATTTAATCAGAAGTATTATAATGTTGCCATCAGGGCAGCGAAAGTGAATGAGTTTGTGGGGCTGGTTCAGGGCAGTATGACAGTTACAGAATGTGCATTGAAGTTTGACAGACTCGCGAAGTTCGCACCAGATCTTGTGCCTACTGATGCAGCTAGGCAGGACAGATTTGTTAGAGGGCTGAATGTTATGATAGCCCGAGATGTAAGAATTACCACAGTTCCTGGAGAGACTACTTATGCCTAGGCTGTGGAGAGGGCTCTGACCGCTGAGGAAGCGGAGAATAGGATATGGAGGGATAGTGCAGCAAGAAGGGAGGGCCGTAGGGCGGTGCCACCATATTCTGGTTCTAGTAGGGGCGAAGGCCCCAATGATTTTAAGAGGAAGACTCCTGATGCTCCGATTGCTCCTGGTCCTGATAGGAGAGGTCGGGGTACTCAGGGTGGCCGTCAGGGAGGCGGTGATTCGTGGAGGACTTATCCAGGGTGCACGAGGTGCAGGAGACGCCATCCGGGCGAGTGTCGGGCTAAGGCCTGCTATGTGTGCGGGGTGGTGGGACACCTCAGGAAGGATTGCCCGACAGTGAAGAAGGGAGAGACAGGAAAGGTGGATAGCTTGACTCCAGCTCGAGTGTTCACCCTGACGCAGGCGGAGGCCGAGGCTAGTCCCTCGGTAGTGATAGGTCAACTTTCTAGTGCTGGCACTCCCTTTACTATTTTGATTGATTCTGGTGCTACGCATTCATTTGTGTCTGATAAGGTGATTGATAGATTGTGTAGGCCTAGTGAGTATAGTGCTTCAGGGTTTGGGACTATATTGCCTACAGGAGAATTGGTAGTATCTAGGAGGTGGATTAGGGCACTGCCAGTGTTAGTGGATGGTAGGGAGTTATCAGTAGACTTGGTTGAGTTGAGTATGGAGGACTTTGATATGATTTTAGGTATGGATTGGCTGGTTAGGTTTGGAGCTACCATTGATTGTAGGAAGAAGATGGTAACCTTTGAGCCAGAGGGCGAGGATCCCTTTGTTTTTGTGGGAGCGGTGCATGGACCCCGCGTACCAAGAATATCAGCACTGAGAGCCAGAGACTTGTTACAGGGTGGTTGTATTGGTTTCTTGGCTAGTGTGGTGGATACCACCAGAGTTTCGCCAGTGGGACCGGAGGAGACTAGATTGGTGTACGAATTCTTGGATGTGTTCCCTGAGGATTTGCCTAGATTGCCGTCACGTAGAGAGATTGAGTTTGCTATTGAGTTGGCACCAGGGACAGAGCTAGTGTCGAGGGCACCATATAGGATGGCACCAGCGGAATTGAAAGAGTTAAAGATACAATTGCAGGAGCTTCTGGATTTGGGGTTTATCAGACCTAGCTACTCGCCATGGGGTGCTCCAGTTCTATTTGTTAAGAAGAAGGACGGGACTCTGAGGATGTGTATTGACTATCGGGAATTGAACAAGTTAACGATTAAGAATAAGTATCCCCTACCAAGGATTGATGACTTATTCGATCAACTGCAGGGTAAGACGGTGTTCTCAAAGATTGATCTTCGATCTGGTTATCACCAGCTGAGGATCAAGGATGAAGACATACCTAAGACGGCTTTCTGGACACGGTATGGGAATTACGAGTTCTTGGTCATGTCTTTTGGTTTAACCAATGCCCCAGCAGCCTTTATGGACTTAATGAAAAGGGTGTTCAAGGATTTTCTAGATCAGTTTGTTATAGTCTTCATTGATGACATCTTGGTGTATTCCAGTTCAGAGACAGAGCACGAGTTTCATCTTCGGCAGGTTCTTCAGAGGTTGAGGGAGCACCAGTTGTATGCTAAGTTTAAGAAGTGTGAGTTTTGGTTACCTGAAGTGATATTCCTTGGACACATTGTGGGTGCAAATGGGATTAAGGTGGGTCTGTCTAAGATAGAGGCAGTTAGAGATTGGCCAAGGCCAAGGAATACCTCGGAGGTGCGGAGTTTTCTGGGATTAGCAGGGTACTATAGGCGGTTTGTAGAGGGCTTCTCGAAGATAGCAACACCTATGACAGAATTGACAAGAAAGAATTTGAAGTTTATCTGGTCAAACAAGTGTGAAGACAGTTTTCAGGAGCTGAAGCGACGACTTATTACAGCGCCAGTGTTGAGTCTGCCTTCGGGGGAAGGGAAGTTTGTTGTTTATTGCGATGCATCGAGGTTAGGCTTAGGCTGTGTGTTGATGCAGAATGAGAAGGTTATAGCTTATGCATCATGACAGCTGAAGGAGTATGAGCAGCGGTATCCTACTCATGACTTGGAGCTGGCAGCAGTGGTTTTTGCCTTGAAGATTTGGCGGCATTATCTTTATGGGGAGAAGTGCGAGGTGTACACCGACCATAAGAGCCTGAAGTATTTCTTTACACGGAAGGACCTGAATATGAGACAGAGGCATTGGCTGGAGTTGGTAAAGGATTATGATTGTGATATTCTTTACCATCCAGGGAAAGCCAATGTGGTGGCGGATGCATTGAGCCGCAGAGGTCCAGGTCAGTTATATAGTGCTGTTCAGATGTCGAGGGAGTTGGCTGATGAGATGGTTAGAGCAGGGACAGAATTGGTGGTGGGCCGGTTGGCTAATATTTCTCTGCAGTCGACCCTGCTAGAGCGGATCAGAGAAGGTCAGTTGGTAGACGCTCAGTTACAGAGGGTTAGAGAGGATGTCTTAGCGGGAATAGCTAAGGACTATTCAGTTTCTGAGGTTGGTTTACTTCGGTATCAGGGACAGATTTGTGTTTCAGCTGATGAGGGGATCAGATGAGAGATACTAGATGAGTCTCATACGACGCCGTACTCACTTCATCCAGGTACCACAAAGATGTATTAGGATCTACAGACTTTTTATTGGTGGCCCGGGATGAAGAGGGATGTGGTAGAGTACGTTGCCAGATGTTTGACCTGTCAGCAGGTGAAGGCTGAGCATCAGCGACCAGCAGGGTTGCTTCAGCCTTTGGGTATTCTTGAATGGAAATGGGAGGACATTACTATGGATTTTGTAGGAGGTTTACCCAGGATAGAAGGACTTCATGACTCGGTGTGGGTGATAGTAGATAGATACACCAAGTCAGCTCATTTCCTTCCAGTGAGGTCAACATATACTGTGGATCAGTATGCTGAGTTGTATGTGAGGGAGATCGTACGTCTCCATGGGGTTCCTAAGTCTATAGTGTCAGACCGGGATCCTATTTTCACTTCCAAGTTTTGAGATGGGTGAGAGGAAATATTTGGGGCCAGATATGGTACAGAAGACAAGTGAAGCCATAGAGAAGATCCGGGCTAGGATGCTCGCATCTCAGAGTAGACAGAAAAGCTACACTGATCCTAAGCGTAGGGATGTGGAGTTCCAGGTTGGGGACCACGTCTTTCTTAGAGTTTCACCATTGCAAGGGGTGAGGAGGTTTGGAAAGAAGGGCAAGCTGAGCCCTAGATTCATTGGACCATTCGAGATCCTGGAAAGGATTGGTCAGGTGGCTTACAGGTTAGCATTGCCACCATCGTTGTCTGGAGTTCATGACGTGTTCCATGTCTCCATGCTTCGGAAGTATGTCTCAGATGTGACTCATGTGTTGAGGAATGAAGATTTGGAGTTACAGGCGGATCTGGCTTATGAGGAGCAACCAGTTCAGATCTTAGATCGAAAAGATAGGGTGTTGCGAAATAAGACGATTCCTCTGGTTAAAGTGCTGTGGAGGAATAGTAAGGTCGAGGAGGCGACTTGGGAGCTTGAGACAGCTATGCAGGATCAGTATCCTGAGTTATTCAGGTAAATTTCGAGGACGAAATTCTCATTAGGAGGGGATAGTTGTAACGACCCAAAATCACTAATTAGGCTTAAGGGCCTTGATTATTGTGCCTGGAGGGCATAATGGAAATTATGTGTGATTTTAATGATTAAGATGCATGACTATGATTTAAAGCATGTTATATGACTATGTACATTATGTTATGTGATAATTATGCTATGTGATTTGTACCACGTGGGTGTGGTGATATCAATGTGATGCACGTGCCGAGACGGTCCTAGAAAGCTAGATAATGGTAACTGGTGATTTGGTAACTTGTGTAACTGTTAGTAACCATAGAGAGTAACAGGTTTTGTTGAAGAAGTGGTAGAATTGTAATGTAAGTAAAAGGACAAGTGTGCCCTTGAGGTTTAGTTAGAAATGGATATTAGTGGAGGGATAAGGTGGTCTTTTGGCAGTGGATAGATGAGCTTCAGCTGAGAGGAAAAGTTAGTCACGTATAACACTTTGGAAAATTGATTTATGCTGAATTTTGGAGACCTAGAAATAGAGTAAAAGAAAAGTAGAAGAAGGAAGCTGAATTTGAATCTTGGAAGGGGAATCAAGGGGATTGAAGTAATCAAATCAAGCCTAGGCCAAGATTACTCAGAGGTAAGGATTTTTCTATGATTTGTTTAAGTTTCATGTCTGGTTTTTAGAGGATAAGCATGAATTGAAACAAGATAGTGGCTGGTTTTGCATGAATTTAGAGTTGGGATAATCAAAAGAGAAGGTGATTTGAAGCTAGAGTTGAGGAGAATTCAAGTTGGGTTCTTGACTGAGGTAAGAGTGTATCATGTTTAATTTTCGTAACTGTTATGGTTTAAGAATCTGAAGGTTTGGTTTACACTTTTCTCAAGTTTTGGTTCAAGGGTTTGAATCTGAAATTTAAGTATGAATTCTGTGAGTGGTTGTGTAATTGAGCTAGATTATAATGTTTATAGGTTGTTGTATGGTCTATTTGGGGTTTTGAATTGGTTTTGGGGCTTAGGTATGAATTTGGAATGATTTGGAGTGATTTGGGTTTGGGGAAAATGTAGGGGAAAACCCAGAAATGTGGGTTCGCGAAGGAGCGCCGCAGCTCTAACTTGCTAGGCGCCGCGGCCCTATAGGGCAGCGCCGCGGCGCTAGGCCAATTTCAGAGCATGGGATTTTGCAATTTTAAGCCTTTGCTCCGGGGGTTGGGGGATGTCTTCGGTTCATTGTTTTAGGGATTTGGGGGATTCTGAGAGTGTGGGATTGGTTCCGGGAAGTAGTTTTGGATTGATTAGTCACAAAGGATGTTTCATTTGCATTGTGACTAGGTCTTTGGAGAGGCTTGGGGTAGAGGACCGTGCTCGCGGCTTCGTGGCATCGGAAACTAGTAAATTGAAACGTAAGAAAACTGCACCCGGTTGTATGATTGTGATGGGACTAAGGGCTCCCGAGAGTTGTATCATGTCAATGTTGGTATTACGCCATGGGACATGTAAAAGCGGTCTAAGAGAGCCATACATGGTTTTAGCGCGCAGAGCACGGATTAGCCACTGGTAGCCAAGGACAACGGGATAACGGAGGGAGCAGCCTGAGGGCGCTAGCCTTAGTTATCATTTGTGAACTATTTATGTTATGAATTGATATGCTTAGTATGTGGATTACTTAATCAAACTGATTGATGATATGGCTGAGTTTATGTGGTGCAATGTGAGATGTCGTCTTGTCTGCTGATTGTTTATGCACTGTTGTTGTGTTTTCTTGCTGGGCCTTGGCTCACGGGTGCTACGTGGTGCAGGTAAAGGCAAGGGCAAGCTGGACCAAGTCTGAGGTGGAGAGCTCCAAGGTGGAATGTACATAGCCAGCGGTTCGACCGCCACGGTCGAGGAATGGACCAGGACAGGGTTCACCTAATTGCTCGTTTTGCCTTAGTATGGCCGGTTGTTGTACATAAACCTTGTGTCTTTTGTAAACGGTCTTTGAACTTAATATTTTTGGGATCCCATGTAATAGATGATGCTTATTAATGAAAATGTGGCTTTTGAGACCAAAACGCTTTTAACCCTAGTTCCTTTACAGTTTCAATAACACGATTTTATTTAAATTACTTGATTAGCAAGTCTGGCACTTTATAAACACACAGTGTACCGGTCTTGGCTATCCAGGGCATTACAGTATACCATGGGATCCAAAAATACATTTAAAATGTTAATTACAATAAAAGATT
Source organism: Humulus lupulus (assembly GCF_963169125.1). Lineage (NCBI taxonomy): Eukaryota > Viridiplantae > Streptophyta > Magnoliopsida > Rosales > Cannabaceae > Humulus > Humulus lupulus. The sequence goes on along the minus strand of NC_084800.1, from coordinate 149,457,331 downwards.
TACAACCATCCGACCTAAGCGACAAAATAGGGTTTAACCCTTGTTCCTCTTTAAACCGTCGACCGTGGTGGTCGAGAAGCTGTATATGTACACATCGTCATCTAAGCTCTCCTACTCAATGATGGTCAACCTTTCTTTTACCTTTACCTGCACCACATAGCACCCGTGAGCCGAGGCTCAGCAAGAAAACTTAAACATGCGCATAAGCAATTAATAACATGCCACCAAATCATAATAAGCATGCCTAGCAGTAATAACCCTACTCATGCATGCAGGCAAGTACAAATAAATGATTATGAAGTCATTTTGGCTCGATGCCTTAGGATATGGGACTAATAAGTCACCATGGGCCCCATGCCCTGTGTTAGGAACGAGTTTCCTAATACGCAGCGTAATGGTGGTGTGGTTGGCCCAGTGTACAACAAAAATTTTGTGACATATTTAAACTACCTATAAATATGCGGATCCATTAATATACATACATTAATCATAAACAAGATAAGGATAGAATTCAAACCTCTTGAAGCCTATCAAGTATCCTTGCTATCTTTTCGTATTTAGAACGATCTTCCTATCCAAGCCGCCCCCACGTACTCACACCAAGATCTTCCAAAGCGTTCTCTACACTTCAAGAAATGTGTGGGCACTTAGAGAATGAATGATAGTTTATTTGTGATTCTACTTGATGTACTCAACTCATGAGATCAAGAGAATAGGCCTGAGAATTGGTTCTTTATTTTCAGGGAGAGAAAACTATCGTTCTATTTTTCACAGAGCGAATGTTCAGAGTTGTCTCACATCTACATATCATTTTTGAATATTTTTCTAATCAGTCATACTTAAAAGAAAATATTCAAATTTTAAGAAATAAATCTGTAACCATTTTACAATTTACTTTTTAATTAATTAATTATTCTATTAATGAAAAAAATCCAAAAACCAATTTTTGAATTATCCATTAATTAATTAATTAAATAAAAATAAAAATCTCATCCCTGAAAATGCCCTACATGCCACACACAGTCCATGGACTGTGTGAACGTGTCGCTTCCTAATTTTTAGGGAAATTGATTTTTCAATTTTTATTTAATTATTTATTCAAATTACTTTGTCAGATAAGATCCAACAACCTGATAACTAATTCAAATTTGAATTCAAATTAATTATATTTTTAATTAATTATCAAATATAATTAATTATTTGAATAAATATTAATCTTTTAAATTCAAATCCAATTTGAACTTATCAGATTATTATCTCCCACTCAAATAAAGATATTTAATTAATTCTACCAATTAATTAAATCCAAAATTTTCGAAAATAAATATTTAATTTATTATAATTTCGAAAATTATAATTAATTAATTATTTAATTAAATTTCAAAATTAATTTAATTATTTAATATAATTTCGAAAATTATATAATAATTAAATATTAATTAATTTTGTTAACTACAACTAATTTGTAATTAATTAATTAATTAATCACTATTATCATATAATTGCATATTTGGCCTGAAGAACAAATTTCCTCTTAAATATGTCTTTAAACTATTTTCCCTTCATATCAACTCTTACCTTGAACAGTGTTGATAAAGCCGCTATGGGGACCCATGGACCTATAATTCCAAGCTCCAATAAATTTGAGATTATTAATTAAATGATCTTAATTTATTAATCTCATGATTATTCCACTATAAATATGAGACTGCACTCTTGTAATTATAGACATTTCATTTACTGAGTACTTTATAATCATAAAGCGTCAATTGATATAATCATTGCATACAACTTGACCCTCTAATAATGGTTCATAATTAATCCAGAATTAAATTACCGTTTTACCCTTTTAATTATCTCTTGTTTCCTTAACTACCATTGACTCTACTAGTAAATGTTAATTCATAACTAAATTATGAATTTGAGCTCAATAACCTTTCAGTCCCAAAAGTCAACCCTTAAGAGAACCATCATTCAATCTCTTGCAAGAAGGTATAGATTCCATATCTGTATACTATGTCCTCAGCCATCTATATTAATGAGTTCCCAAAATAAAAGTTTCTAGCCTGATCATTCTGATAGACCCTAACAAGTGAATCAAAGAACTCATATAACATAAACAGGAGTTCATAGTAACTTCAGGATTAAGATCTATTTGTATATGATCATCAGTTGAAATATTTAATTAATACTTCAAAACGATATTTAACTAAGTATTAATAAACATATCTAGTCAAGTTCTATATATTCTCTAATATATAAAGCACCTCTACTAAAGTGTCCTACCACACTAGTGATCCGGATCTAGATCACATGTATTCATAATACTAGTGGACCGTACTTGCAGTAATTAATCTAAAGATTCCATAACTTTATTTTACTGCAAATGTTGACTGTCTTTTTAGCCAACGACGTGAGAACGTCAATAAAAACAAGCCTTCAAGATAATATAAACGACACAGACGGTATAATAAAGAAAATAAAGAACACACAAGAGATTTTTATAGTGGTTCAGCCCCGATTGTCGGTAATAGCCTAATCCACTTAGAGTTGTGATTTATAAATCTGTACTCAAGATCAGATGGACTGAGCCAACTGAGTTTCTTCAGTACAGATTGTGAAAATACAAGAATTCTCTCTAATTTCAGCACTTTCTCTCTCTAGAATAGACAGTCCCAATTTTCTCTCTCTAGAAAGAAACAGCTCAAAAGACCTTTCTCTCATCCCATAAGTTCTCTATTTATAGGCCTGGGATCCTCAACTGATATCCCTTTATGATAGGGATATTTTATTATATTTATTACATTTAAACATTCAAAATTCGAAATGTAACAAACCCCCCATTTGTGGGAAGAATGAGAGATTCCCGCGTATGTTGTTGGAGTTGGGTCTGACTTAGTCTCCTCTAGCTAGTTGGTCCACCTCCTACTCACTACCCATGCAAGTGCTGGTTGAACATGCATGGTGGTAGGATATGCATGGTGGTAGGACATGTTTTTGTGGGTTGAACGTGCATGGTGGTAGGACATGCACTTCTCTCCTCTAACATGGCACTCTCCTCCAGCATGCCATGTTCCTCCTTGAACCAATCTCCTTGGCTTCTCCTCGGACCAAGGTGGTCCGAGGCAACCTCCTTGGCACCTCACCTTGGACAACATTGAGGCAACCTCCTTGGTGCCTCACCTTGGACAACATTGAGGCAACCTCCTCCATAACATCTCACCTTGAACAAGATTGAGGTAACTTCCTTTAGCATCCCCCAAACATGTCCGATCGAACATTGTATAGGTTCTCCTTATCAAAATCTAAGTCTCATTCCTCTTGCATGAGACTCCTCCTTAGCTACTTACCTTGGACACGTTCGAGCCAACACTTAGGAAATCTTGGGAGGCTTGCCTCCTACATACCCTTGGGGTCTCTTAGGACCACATTCTCCTTGGGGTCTCCTAAGACTACTCCCTTGGGGTCTCCTAGGACCACTCCTCTTAGCTCTCCTAGAATGCATTTTCCTTAGCCTCCTAGGATGCATTCTCCAATTTTTGGGTATAACAGCAAACTATTCAAGTTCATTTCTCTCAAACACAATCCTCCTGTACCAATACATGTTTGAGATCACATATAAGAACTTAGGAATTTTCCTGATATTTACATAATATTATCATAGAATAATATAGTCCATAAAATATATGCATAACATATTCAATTTATTTATTTATTTCATAAAACAATGTCTACTACATATGCTTTCAGGGCACATTTCCAACACCCTGTCCTCTGTTTAACTACCTTTCAAGCTGATCTATCATACCCTGCTCTAGGTTGTGTTCGATTAATAGATCGGTCAAGCGTATGATACACTTATGGTTAGGCTACCATCTGGACCAGTGCTTAGCGAGCTATTGCCCTGCTTGACTAATAATTCAATGCCTTACGACAAACATTTAGAGTGTTATTGTCATCCTTGACTACTAAGTCAGTGCCTTTCGACAAACACTCAACATTCTAATGTCGCCCTTGACTAATAAGTCAGTGCCTTTCGACCAGCGCTCAGCACTATTTCCGATCATGACTAATAAGTCTATGCTAGGATATGTGACTATTAAGTTACCTCAGCTCTCTTAGCCATATCCTTTGTATAAGCGTACATGGTGTTGACCAGCACTCAACGTGCTAAGGTTATTCTTGACTAATAACCCAATGCTAGGATATGTGACTATTAAGTCACCTCAGGTCTCATAGCCATATCCTTTGTATAAGCGTACCTGGCCCTGACCAGCACTCAATGTGTTAAGGCCCTTCTTGACTAATAAGCCAATGCTAGGATATGTGACTATTAAGTCACCTCAGGTCTCTTAGCCATATCCTCTGTATAAGTGTACCTGACATTTCTGGTTAGCCTAACCAATATGACCAGTGCACAATGCTATTGCCGCTCTTGACTAATAAGTCAATGCTCTTTGAACAACACTCAGTACTATTGCCTCTCATGACTGATAAGTCAGAGCTTTACGACCAGTGCTCAGCACTATTCTCGTTTCTGACTGATAAGTCAGTGCTTCCTCAATGAGGTAATGCAAACATGCATATGTCATATGTCAAATATACAAATATAAGGCATTCAACATGCTCAATCAATAATCATGAGCATCATCATAATCATGCAAATTTACAGAGGCTCAAGCTCTGATCAATTCCATATTCAACATTCATGCCATGCCATAATCACATGCCTCATATACTGGGTGTCGTTTTCTTACCTTTGGTCCAAGCACATGTTACAAATAAACAACCCTTGGGCATGATCCTGATTGTGAAACCCTAGCGATCACCTAGTCACAACCATAATATTGAATCCCATAAAAAATGAGTAAATAAAGGTTTCTTGACCGAGTCCTAGCCTCCGGGATGTCGAATCCTACAAAACCGGGTAGTAGGATCGATCCCAAGCCATTAGGGTAAGTTCCCACAACTAAAAACCCAACATGGCCAAAACTGCCCTTAAGCACCACAGCCCCCCAGCCCTAAGCCGTAGCCCGCCTCCAGATAGAGGCCAAACCCCCTCTCTGCCTGAGCCTCGCGTCGCGACCCTAAATGCCCAAATAGTAGGCCTCTTCCTTCATCATGCTTGGGTCGCGGCTCCCAAGAATTGGGCTGCGACCCAACCATGAACCCAGCCAAAACCTTCATTTTCTTCATTTAAAAATCTTCCAAAAACCTATCCAAATACAATCAAATCCCAAAGACAAAGTTCCCAAACATCTCAATTGCCCAAAAAAATCAAAACCCAAGTCTCAATCAAATAAAAAACTCATCAAAACATAAAATCCAATCAAAGCTTAAAAACACGAAAACTCAAAACTTAATGCTTGGATTACCTCTGATTGATTCATTTCCTAATTAAATCCTTCGGCTAATAATCTTCTAATCTTCACTATAATTGTTATGACTAACCTTGCTTCAATCTGAGTCCTAAAACTCGAGTTTCCTTTGAAAATTCTAACGACGTCAAAAAGAGAACGGGAGAGAGAGAGAACACATTGAACGTTCTTTTTATGTTTCTAACAGGTTACTTCGAGCTTAAGTGTCCTCAAGAAAATCCTAATGCTCGGGGTCCCAAAAATGCCCCCGGGGTAAAATAGTAAAAATTCCCAGAATTTTCTCTTGATCTCACTAATTCTCAATATATCATCAAATAATCATTTCCATTACCCAATATCCCAGTAATGTGCTAAATACCCAATATACCCCTTGACTCACTCCGAGTCAAATATGGGTCCCATTGTGACATTCCCACTAGCTTGCTCCCTAGGATCATCTCGTGCTGAGTATCCCAAACATATCTACATAATAATGTAGTCTCACACATATATCACATGTATGCCAAATATACCCATAATGGGCCAAATTACAACAATTTCCCACTTAATCAAAAATGGGCCCACGTGCACATTTAATACACCAAAACATACATATCAAGTCATATTATAATATAACTCACATAATCATATAATGATACACATATGTATCACATAATTTCCATAATTTGTCATCCTGGCTCCCTAATCAAATCCCTGAGCCTGATAAGGAAATTTGGGACGTTACACAACCAATTCAAGAGACCTTTGGGAGCGTTTTGAGGAAGATATGTCAATTGATTTCAAATCATCGGAAGATTCTACATCAACTGCAAGATATCAAGTATTAAGGTCAATGTCTTCTACGATTGAATCAATGGGTAAAAACATTAACTTTTACCATTTTCTTCATGAAGACATTTCTTTCGATGGAAATGAATTTCAATCTAGAGAAATCGATGATGAGTTGGGTGTTGAAATTCCAGAAGAAGATATTACATCTTCAAGATCACTTAATCGTGAGCAACAAGTGTATAATGTAGTGTTGGAAAAAGTTTTGTTAAACAAAAATATTGCATTCTTTGTAGATGGCCTAGGTGTGAAAGGGAAAACATTCCTATACAGGGCACTTGTAGCAACAGTAGGATCAACAAACTTGGTATCACTTGAAACTTCTTCATCAGGTGTGGTTGCATCTATACTTCTAGCAGGTCGAAAAACTCACTCACACTTTAATCTTCCACTTGATACTGAAGAAAAAATCACATGTTGTGTGAGCAAACAAAGTGCACTTGCAACTACTTCGTGCAACAAAATATGGGATGAGGCACCAATGATAAGAAAACATCACATAGAGGCATTAGACAAAATGCTACGAGACATCAATGATTCTGATGTAGCCTTCGGTGGAAAGGTTGTTGTTTTCAGGGGAGATTTTCGACAAGTATTACCTATGGTTCATAAAGGGACTAGACAAGAGCAGGTTAATTCCAGTTTAGTTCATTCTTACTTGTGGCCTACATTGACTAAGTTTTGACTAATGAAAAATATGCGAGCAAGATTAGATCCAATATTTTTAAATTATGTTTTGGCAATAGGCAATGGATTTCCACCTAACACAAAAGATGAAATCATAAAAATACCAAATGGGATGCTTGTTCCCTATGATGATGTCAAGACTTTATTAGATCACTTAATAAAAGACGTTTTCCACAACATTCAAGAATATTCAGGAAATATGTCAACTATGATGAACCGAGCCATACTAACACCAAAGAATAGTTTTTTCGATGAAATAAATGCATTGTTAATTCAGAGGTTTCTAGGTGAAGTCCAGCAATATTACAATATAGATGAGACAATAGATAAAACTGAGCAATCAGTTATGGAAGATTTCTTAAACACTTTAGCGCCTAATGGACTTTTCCCTCATGAATTATTACTAAAGAAAACTTGTCCCATCATGCTCCAAAGAAACATTAATCCTTCAGAGGGACTATGCAATGGAGCCCATTTTATTTGTCAGGCTTTCGATTGAAATATCATAGATGCTGAAATTGCCATTGGACATCATATGGAAAAAAGAGTCTTCATTCCAAGGATACCATTCTTACCAAATGTGGATGATAATAGTTGTTTTTCGTTTAAGCGAAATCAATTTCCTATAAGATTAAGTTTTGCAATGACCATAAATAAGTCACAAGGCCAAACATTTGATTATGTTGGGATTTCTTTACCATAACCAGTATTTTCTCATGGTCAATTATACGCTGCTTTATCAATGACAAAGACAACATCTATAGTGAGGATTTTAATTCGACCAGTGGCCACTGATAAAATTGACAAAAACTACACCAAAAATATTGTGTACACTGAATTATTATCATTATCATGTTTAAATTAATGTCTATGCAGGTAACATTCCCTAATTTTATTAATCTTTTTTCAATACATTATTCCATTATTTCATAAATTAATAATTCGAATACATTATATCTATATGTGTAATATTCTTCTATCTTTACAGAGGAATAATGCCGATAATATGTACCTCGATCAATGAGATCACTGATACGAACAACACCAACATTGTGATGAAACCCGACACCAAATATGGCACAACCACCAAGAACACACGAGATTTGGAATGGAACCGCGACCCAATGCTTAGCCAAGCACGAACCTTGGTATGAGGAAGACGCCACAAACGGGGATGGAATTTGTTTGATAAGTCAGGATGAACACCACAAGGAATCCCTTGATAAGTTCAAAAGTTTCTTCAAGAACTCAAGAAGAAATAAACTCACAATTTTTTCATTCAAAGTAATTTGCCCTTTCACATTGTTTTGGCAGTCCTTATAAGGACGAAAATTACATGAAAACAAGACCCTTGGTCTACCTAATGAAAGCACCATAAACAAGACCTTTCGGCTCACACAACTCTTCCGCTCACAAAACAAGACCTTTCGGCTCACACAACTCTTCAGCTCACACAAGTATAACAACAATAACGTAAATAAATTAAAATGACAAATACAATAAGACTCATGAAGCTCCTAAACTCAGTCAACTTTGATGAGTAAGACAAGTCTTTGTTCTCCTTCAATGTTGACCACGGTCTCCTCTTGTTTTAGGACTTTGTGGACTAGGTTGTTAAGTTCTTCCTTGAATCTCTTGGCTCGTGCCCTCGTCACTGGACCAACTGGAACTTGACTTGATACTTGGGTCTTGGTGTCCTCATCATTCCCTCCCTCTTTAGAAGGATTTGACCTCAAATCGTCACCTGCATCAAAAGGACTCAAATCAGAAACATTAAAAGTAGCACTAACATTATACTCACCTGGTAAATCGAGTCTGTAGGCATTGTCATTGATCCTTTCAAGTACTTGAAATGGACCATCTCCTCGAGGTAGCAATTTTGAATGCCTTTGTGTTGGGAATCGCTCTTTCCTCATGTGTAACCATACCCAATCACCGGGCTCAAAAACCTGCTTATGACGACCCTTGTTAGCTTGCTTAATGTATTGTTCAGTCCTTCTCTCTATGTTGAGTCGCGCCCTCTCATGGATTTTCTTCACAAATTCTGCCTTCTTCTCGCCATCTAAATTCAAATGCTCAGAAACAGGTAAAGGTGATAAATCCAAAGGAGTTAGAGGATTAAAACCATAAACAATTTCAAATGGTGAAAATTTAGTAGCAGAATGCATTGAACGATTATAAGCAAACTCAACATGTGGCAAACAATCTTCCCAAGTCTTAATATTTTTACTTATGATAGCCCTCAACAAGGTGGATAGGGTCCTATTAACTACTTCTGTTTGACCATCGGTTTGAGGGTGACAAGTAGTAGAAAATAATAGTTTTGTCCCAAGTTTTCCCCACAATGTTTTCCAAAAATAGCTTAAGAACTTAGCATCCCTATCTGATACAATTGTTCTAGGCATACCATGTAATCTCACAATCTCCCTAAAGAACAAATCTGCAACGTTAGAGGCATCATCAGTTTTATGACAAGGAATAAAATGAGCCATCTTAGAAAATCTGTCTACAACCACAAAGATTGAATCCCTCCCACGCTTACTTCTAGGTAAACCCAACACAAAATCCATTGAAATGTCAACCCATGGTGAACTAGGGATAGGTAGGGGTGTGTAAAGGCCATTTGGCTGAACTCTTGATTTAGCTTGCCTACAAGTGACACACCTACCACAAATTCGCTCAACATCTCGTTTCATGTGGGGCCAAAAGAAGTGCTCTTGCAACATAGCTAGGGTCTTAGAAACTCCAAAATGTCCCATCAACCCTCCCCCGTGGGACTCTCTAACTAGCAAATCTCTCACAGAACAATTAGGTACACACAACCTATGCTCCCTAAACAAGAAACTCTCATGCTTATAAAATTTTCCGTCAGCAGACTTTTCACAAACAGCATAAGTTTCCCCAAAATCATGGTCAGCAGAATACAACTCACTTATGTGTTCAAACCCAAGAAATTTAGCATCAAGAGTAGAGATTAGGGCATACCTGCGAGAAAGGGCATCAGCAACCACATTCTCCTTACCTTGTTTATAGCGAATGACATAAGGAAATGTCTCAATGAACTCAACCCATCTTGCATGTCTCTTGTTGAGCTTGTGTTGGCCTTTCAAATGTTTCAAGGATTCATGATCTGTGCGAATCACAAACTCCTTTGGCCACAAATAGTGCTGCCATGTTTCTAAAGCACGCACTAGTGCATACAATTCTTTGTCATAGGTGGGGTAATTGAGGGCAGCCCCACTTAGCTTTTCGCTAAAGTATGCAAGCGGTCTCCCATCCTGCATAAGAACAGCACCAATACCTATTCCAAAAGCATCACATTCAACTTCAAAAGTGTTGGAAAAGTTAGGCAAAGCAAGTAAAGGAGCATGAGTAAGCTTGTATTTCAGTAGCTGAAATGCCTCCTCTTGAGCTTCACCCCATTTAAATATCACATTCTTTTTGATAACTTCTGTAAGTGGTGCAGCGATGGTGCTAAAATTTTTCACAAACCTCCTGTAGAAGCTAGCAAGTCCATGAAAACTTCTAACGTTACCTATAGTTGTAGGGGTCGGCCACTCTTGGATGGCTTTGATCTCTTCTTCATCCACCTGAATACCTGTAGCACTTACAACAAAGCCTAGGAAAACAAGCTTATCGGTGCAGAAAGTACACTTACTGAGGTTAGCATATAAACTCTGTTTCCTAAGAACATCCAAAACAGAATGCAAATGCAAAACATGGTCATGCAAATTCTTACTATAAATAAGAATATCATCAAAATACACAACCACAAATTTTCCAATGAAAGCACGCAATACATGATTCATTAAGCGCATGAAAGTGCTAGGTGCATTAGTTAGTCCAAAAGGCATGACTAACCACTCATACAATCCATGTTTAGTTTTAAAAGCAGTTTTCCACTCATCCCCTTCTTTCATACGTATCTGATGATACCCACTTTTAAGATCAATTTTGGAAAACACACAAGAACCATGCAATTCATCTAACATGTCATCTAAACGAGGAATGGGATGTCGATATTTTACCGTTATATTGTTGATGGCTCGACAGTCAACACACATCCTCCATGTTCCATCCTTCTTGGGAACTAGAATCACTGGAACAACACAAGGGCTCATGCTTTCTCTCACATGCCCTTTCTCCATCAATTCTTCAATTTGCCTTTGCAATTCCTTTGTTTCATCAGGATTACTTCTGTAGGCTGGTCGGTTTGGGATGGAAGCACCTGGAACAAAATCAATTTGATGTTCTATTCCTCGAACAGGTGGCAAACCATGTGGTACTTTCTCAGGAAACACATCCTCAAATTCCTGCAAAATAGACACAACAACACTTGGCAGCGAAGAATCAAGTTGGTTAGTATTTAAAAGAGCCTCCTTATACATGAGTAAAATCATGGGCTGTTTTGTACACAATGCTCTCTTAACCTCACTTTTTTTTGCATAAAAATTATTTTGTTTTCTCTCACTTGATTCCACACTTTTCTCTCTTTGTCTCTCTTTTTCCTCACTCTCATTCATCTTTTCACTCTCTTTTTGCTCACTCATTTTCTTTTTGTCACTCAATTTTTGCAACCTCACTTGATCTTCATACACTTGCTTTGGTGTCAAAGGCGCTAGAGTGATTGTTCGTTGACGGAATGTGAATGAATACTTGTTGGTGAAGCCGTCATGCTGCACCCACCGATCAAATTGCCAAGGCCTTCCTAGAAGTAGGTGTCCAACTTGCATGGGAACCACATCACACAACACCTCATCTTCATACTTGCCAATTCGAAATGAGACTAGCACCTGTTTTGTAACCCTCACTTCACCACTATTATTCAACCATTGCAATTTGTATGGACAAGGATGCCTAAGCGTTGTAAGCCCCAACTTGGCAACCATGGAAGCACTAGCAACATTAGTACAACTACCTCCATCAATAATGACACTACATACCTTGTCTCTCACATGACAACGGGTGTGAAAGATGTTCTCTCGCTACACCTCTTCTTCCTCTTCTTTTGCTTGCAAATTCAGGACTCGCCTTGTGACTAGTGCAAGCATCTCACCAGATTCTGGCCCATACTCATTGTCAGAAGCATCTTCCAATGGTGGCATGTCAGCAAGATCATCTTCATCTTCAGAATCTATCTCTCCACTTTCTCGAATCACCATGACTCTCTTGTTTGGACACTGGCTAGCTATGTGTCCTCGCCCCTGACATTTGAAACACCTTATCTCACTAGAATGAGACTTAGTAGGAGTTGTTTTACCTTGAGGTGGTGTGGCTGTGGTGGCTGGTTTTGGTGTAGATGATGAAGTGGGTTGGTCTTCTTTCTTTGGATAGTTCGACCTCCAAGGTGTTGTACTGGGATTGTGTGGGCTCGGTCTTGACCTCGAACTTGAACTACCCTTCTTGAGCTGCCTCTCAACTTTGATTGCCATATGAACCAAATCCTCCAATTCCACATAATGTTGTAGCTCGATTGGGTCAGCAATCTCTCGGTTCAACCCATTCAAAAACCTTGCCATGGTTGCCTCCCGATCCTCTTCAACATTGGCTCTAATCATAGCCATCTCCATCTCCTTGTAATACTCATCAACACTTCTGTAGCCCTGACGAAGACCCTGAAACTTAAGGTAGAGATCTCGATAATAATGAGGTGGTACAAACCGTCGCCTCATCACCCTCTTCATGGCCTCCCATGTTTCAATAGGACGATCTCCACTCCGCCTCCTGTTGATGCACAACTGATCCCACCAAACAATAGCATAATCAGTAAACTCAATGGCAGCAAGTTTTACCTTCTTCATGTCGGAGTAGTTGTGACAATCAAAAACTAGCTCCATTTTCTTCTCCCACTCAAGGTATGCTTCAGGATCACTCTTCCCCTGAAATGCTGGGATTCTCATTTTGATATTCCCCAAATAATTATCTACCTGGTTCCTATCTTCTCTATTCCCACCATACCTCCTATGGTTACCCGCCGACATCCTATCAAACTCATCATCAGAAACTACCCCTTCTAAATCCCCTTCATTCTCATCCTCCCTTTGGTGCACCCTATTCCTCCTTGGTCTCCGTTGTGCCCCCTCTTCTACCCTATCCAACCGCTTATGTATTTGTTCACACTCCTCCCTCAACATCCTCCTCATCTCCCCCATTAAAGCTTCAATTTGTAGATTTGGAACTGTAGGTGGTGGAGCGTCATTGCCTGCATTTCTTTCTGTATTTTGTGACATGATTGAAAATCTGAAAAAATAAGGTTAGGACAGTTATAGAAAAAGACCTCACCACACTCCCTCACGTGTTTTTCACTCAAAAATTGTCACTCAAGTCCACTCGTGTTTCACTCAACTTTGATGGCTTTTACCCTCAAATAAGCTCACACCTCTGCCTTTTTCCACTCGTATTCTTCTTTAAGTTCTTTCAAAACTAATCCAACGGTAATATGGAGTATTCAAGCAGCAAATCCAACTAAACAAACCAAACGAACACCGACGAAAACTGGTGAAAATGACGAAAAATGATGATTTTTGGAACACTTGTGTGGGGTTTTGGCCAAAAGGCCTCTAGACCATAAGGAACAAGAATAGAACAAAAATTTTTAAGACAGGTTTCCAGACTTTTTTTTTTTTTTTTTTTAGAGTTCGGACCCTCTTGGTTTCTTCTTTCTTTCTATTTTTTTTTTCAAATGCAGATACAAGACACAAGAAGAATCAGAATTGGTGGAACTACAACAATTCGAAAACAATACAACTCGGATTGCACAACAAGAACAAGAACAATTAGATATTTCACAACAAGAACAAGAGACCCCAATCCCAATTTCGGATTTTACAATAAGAAAAGAGAACTCAATCCCAATTCGGATTTCACAACAAGAACCAGAGAAAAAAACTCGATCCCAATTCAGATTCTCAATCCCAATTTCAGATTTCACAATAAGAATAAGAGAACCTCAATCCCAATTTCAGATTTCACAATAAGAATAAGAGAAAACTCAATGCCAATTTCGGATTGCACAATAAGAACAAGAGAAACTCAATCCCCATTTCAGATTTCACAATAGAAATAAGAGAACCTCAATCCCAATTTCAGAATTCCCAAATAGACTTGTAGCACTATAACAATTTCGAATTTCTCCCAAATAAAGGGAAACAAAATTTCAATCAGTGGCACTATAACAAAGTAAACAATTGACTCAATAACAATCTCAGATTTTCACAAAGGAAACAAGGATTTTCACAAACTCAATAACAATTTCAGTTGAGTAGTTTCGGATTTCAAGGGATTTCACAAAGAACTAATGTAAACAAGGAAGTAAGAACACGATTTGAACAAAGAAACAATCTGGAATTAAAGAGATTAACTATAATGGTTTCGGATTTTTAGAAGGAAAACAAGAACAAAGACTAAGAAAATCAAGAACACGAATAGATAGATTTTTTTTTTTTTTGATTTCAGAAACCCTAAAATTGAAATACGAATAGAATAGAAACACAAATGAAAGAATAAAAAAAAAAGGATAGGCCAAACCGAATGATCCTAATCTCTGATACCAACTGATACGAACCACACCAACATTGTGATGAAACCCGACACCAAATATGGCACAACCACCAAGAACACACGAGATTTGGAATGGAACCGCGACCCAATGCTTAGCCAAGCACGAACCTTGGTATGAGGAAGACGCCACAAACGGGGATGGAATCCGTTTGATAAGTCAGGATGAACGCCACAAGGAACCCCTTGATAAGTTCAAAAGTTTCTTCAAGAACTCAAGAAGAAATAAACTCACAATTTTTTCATTCAAAGTAATCTGCCCTTTCACATTGTTTTGGTAGTCCTTATAAGGACGAAAATTACATGAAAACAAGACCCTTGGTCTTCCTAATGAAAGCACCATAAACAAGACCTTTCGGCTCACACAACTCTTCCGCTCACAAAACAAGACCTTTCGGCTCACACAACTCTTCAGCTCACACAAGTATAACAACAATAACGTAAATAAATTAAAATGACAAATACAATAAGAATCATGAAGCTCCTAAACTCAGTCAACTTTGATGAGTAAGACAAGTCTCTGTTCTCCTTCAATGTTGACCACGGTCTCCTCTTGTTTTAGGACTTTGTGGACTAGGTTGTTAAGTTCTTCCTTGAATCTCTTGGCTCGTGCCCTCGTCACTGGACCAACTGGAACTTGACTTGATACTTGGGTCTTGGTGTCCTCATCAATCACCCCAAATACAAAACCTTGGAAAATCAAGATGATTATGGCAGACAAATCTCCAAAGCGAACAAGTCATAACTGAGCAGTCAAATACCAAAATCTAATATTAATCGACCAACAGGTATCATATTTATTAGAATATATATTACTGATAACTCTACAAAATTGAGTTATTTTACCACTTTTTATGTGCTAATTGTTGCTTAATTCTTGAGTTTTTAAATAATTTATTAAGTTTTTTAAGTAATTTTGAATTTATTAGTCTTATCATGATTTTATATAATTTTGTGTGTTTTTATAATTATTTTGTTGTAAAATGTTGTAGTTAATTATTTGAATTATTAGTGGTAAAAAAATGTTGTATTATTGAACTTAAATGTAAAATATAATTAAGTTATAATTAATATTTTCAAAGAATTAAATTGATTTATTTTATAATTGAAAATATTGTATTATGATTTATTTTATAGATATTTTGTAAGGAATTTATGCTCTTGAAAAGCAATGAAAATGATAAAAAAAGATGGCGTTTTTGTGAAGAATAGCAAAGGAATTTGACATTTTTCTAAGCAATTTGGGCCCATCAGCACAAGGCCCAACTGCTCTACCTAATGCACACGGCCAGCCCAAACCCACGCTGATGCTCCCAGCAGCTGCCTTCATTCAACCTCTCCACCTCCACGTGTCTTCTCTCCAGCCTTCACAGCCTCCTCATCACTTCCACACTTCCACCTTCACGTGTGCCACATTTCCATCACCTCCCAACAATCAGCAGCTTCATTCGGTCTCACTCCTTCCCAAGCCTCCACGCTTCAGCCCAATTCCACCATGGGCCTCCTGCCCAGCCCAATAGACCCAACAGCCTCCTCACGCCTGGCACCCAAAGCAGCCACTCAGTCCACCATCTGTCACAGCCGTATTCCACACAGCTGCTCCCCACACCCAATTCAGCCCCAAGCCTGCCAAAACAACCAGCCACTTTGCCTCTAATTTCTTGTCCCCTATATTCAAAATGCCAATTTTTACCCCACTTTCTACACATTTTACCCCAAAACATTATAATTACACCCTATAATTTACCCCTATTTTCCATATTATAATTAATTAAATTAATTTAATCAATTTAATTATTTTAAATTGATTATTTTAATTCCCATTTTTTGGCTATAAATAAGGGATTTGGGATGTCCATTTGAGAAGGAGGTTACTATACCAAAAATTCTACATATTCAAAACCTCTCAATTCTCTTCTTCTTCTTCTTCTTTTTGGTGATTTTCTATGTATTTTTATAGGAAAAATTTGGGGGTTCATCCTCCAAATTTTTCTATTTATGTTTGTAATTTTTAGTTTGTATTTTCTATTCTAGTTATGTATTTATAATCTTTTTAAGATTATTAAGGTGATGATGAAACAATATGTAACTAGATAGTGTTTATTTTGTATGTTGATTTCCCATTTTGTGCAACAAAGTTTATGGAATTTTCTTCTTCAAATATCTTCTTTCATCTTAAATATCATGTATTTTGGATTGTTAGCACATATTTAAACTTTGTTCTTCATTAGTGCAAATATATAATATTCTTTGTGTAAGATGTGTCATTAAATTGTACACATCCATGCTTAGAACAAAAATATTATGTTTTGCCTTATAAATAATGTTCATTGATTTATTTGTTATTTCATTAGATTGATTTACACTAAATGCTTTGAAATTATAATTTTGAAAAGTGAAGAAAAATCTTATCTTTTTAGAAGTAATTTGTGCTTAAAATTGTAAATCTATTTGGAAAATGATAGTTTGATTTATTTTAACTATCACTAAAACTTGGGAATCAATGCACTTATAAATATTATTGAACTTATATTTGGTGGATTCTAATCATTAATAATCTTATTTTACCTTCTTGTTTACAATTATATATATTGTCTTTAATATATTTACTATTATCTTTTATTTTATTTCTATTATACAAAAATCCCATCAATCTTTGGAGCTAGGTTAGAATTTATTACTTTTCATTTAAAATAATTTCATTTTCGATTTTAGACAACTCCTTTGGGTTCGACATCCTTGCTTACACGATCACTATTCTATATGAACGATTCGTGCACTTGTGATTTATAAATTTTTAAACATACCCGTTTTGGGTCCATCAATTACTTTGAAAATTATTAATACTCTCCTAAATGAATGTAGCATACCTCTATTTATCTTTTACAACTCATATAATACAATTTTAATCATTATTTCATTAAATTTTGGTTCAGGGGAGTCGAGTCCAATCAGTAATTTTTGGAATTGATATTGACTCTAGGGAGGACACTTTAAAACTGTTTCACTCTTATTATATCAGTGTAACGCTCCACGTCACTATGGTTTCTTCCTGGAATGACGACTGGCCCTACAAACCAACACTAATCTTTCCAGCGTGCTTTGTCCTCACTCGCACGCTTCCTGGGAAAACTTCCCAGGAGGTCACCCATCTTGAGATTGCTCCAAGTCAAGCACACTTAACTTTGGAGTTCTCAAGTGATGGGCTACCGAAAATAAGATACATCTTGTTGATATAGGTAGTACCCATCAATCATTTTAAGCCATCTTCAACTATGTAGTCCCATACCTACACAGTCTTAGAATCATCACACTTGACCTTCCCCAGGCGGTGTGGGATTGCACAGCTTTACCCGGTCTTTCTCCTTATGGATCATGGGATTCTGACTGTCACAAACTTAATCCAGGGTGCTCGGGATCGATTCCACTACTGTGTTTGGTGGAATTTGATGTCCCAGAGGCTAGAAATTGGTCTGGAAATCTTTATACAATTATTATTGATGGAATCCATTATCTTGGTTGTGACTAGGTGTAAGCTAGGGCTTGGGAAATGGATCATGCTCAAGGGTCATTGCTCGTAACCAGAACACTTGGAATTAAAGGTAAGAAAATTGCACCTAGTTGTGAGTAAATAACGGGACTAAGGGCTCGCTATTCTTGTATGCATTATGAAAGTTAGTATTATGCCATGTGAAAGTTGGTATTATGCCATGAGAATAGTAAACCAACGACCTGAGAGTGCTGGGGTTTACATTGGCGCACAGGGTGAGGCTCGGCCACTAGTAGCTAAGGACAACTTAATATTCACTGAGCTCGATTTAAGCGAACCAGAGTCAGTGGGGTAAACAGAGGGTGCGACCTAAGAACATTGACCCTGATTATTGTGTGATTTGGTTATCGTTGTTAACTATTGAATATGACATGCTGAATAATTGAGTATTAGCTTGTGGATTTTATGGTTATGTCTATGGCTATGTGATTAATGTGAACTACTAAGTGTATGAACATGCTTAAAGAGTTATTTAATTATTATCATTGTTTGTGCTATGATGTTGTGTTTTCTTGCTGGGCCTTGGCTCATGGGTGCAACGTGGTGCAGGTAAAGGCAAGGGTAAGCTTGATCGACCCTGACTTGGAGAACTTTAGAGGTGGAATGTACATGACTAGCTGCTCAGCCACCACGGTTGAGGGCAGAACACGAGCTGGAGGACTATAAACGTCGGTTTTGCCCTTAGAGTGGCTAGTGGCCGTTTGTACTATGGAAATTTTGTAAACTTGCTTTCAAATGTTATTTCTTTTGGGATCCCATGTACAAAATATTTATTTATATAAAATGTATCTTTTATGACCACAACCTTTTAACCCTAATTCATTAATGGTTTTAGTGACACATTTTCAACTAAACGACTTGATTAGCAAGTCCTGCACCTTTATAATTACACAATGTGACAGTCTTGGCTATCCAGGGTGTTACAATCAGTGACGCCCTTGTCAAAAAATGCCAACCCAAGGTACAAGATTGGAACATATGAATATGATTGGATCCTCAACTCAAGAACACTAATAGAAGATGTAGAAGAACACAACAATCATAGAGGAGCCAAAATATAACATCATTCCATTTACAGACTTGCACTCTTACAATGACTCAGCTCAACATATATGTATTTCAAATTTAATTGTTATACAAATTGATTATCATCAAAATAACCATTTTCTCATTTCAATATGTAGATTTCTTAGCTGTTGCAATCCAAATTAAACCATCAAAAGAGAACACCACAGAATTTCAACAACAAACAATCCAAGAGATATATCTTATCGATGAAAGGTAAAAATACAAAAACATACTTTCAATTAAATTTAGTATTGATATTACTTTACAAAATGTACACTAACATTTTTTATTCAATCTAATTTGTCAGCTTCAACCCAATACAATTAAGTATGTGGGGTCGGTTTGTCCAAGACGAATGCCAAACAATAACAAAAATTATTGAAGAATACCTAATAATATTGGAAACACAAATAGTTGTTCGAGCATATAGAGGTACTTAGAAATGTTGGGGTTTTATGCCCTAATTAAAACCCAAATTCTTTGTAATCTCATTTTATTATCAATAAAAGAATAGAAATCATTTTTTGACTTGGTCAATCACTTTGCTCACATGTTTTATTTTCATGATTATTTGTTTAATATAAACTTCTATAAAATCCCGAGCATATAACTAATTGTATTTATAGTGACGTAATCACAGTGGAATATAAATATGATTATATGTTCAAAATAAGTTAGTCCTAAGATTAGTCAGTGCACATGATTTACATTGACTTGCCAATCTACGATATGATCTACTTGCATATTGTAGTGTTATGTTCTTTCCAGAACATTAGCAAAGTAGATAAGATCAGATGTATTTGTTACATCGGACAGGACCGATATTGACAGTTGATAAGATAAGTAAACATACCATTATTATCTATTCTAGTCATAACATATAGTTGACCATAGGTCAATTTAATCTCACTTCTGAGTAGTTAGTATTCTAACTAATTGTATAATTAGAGTTCTTTGACTTGTTCGTTACCAGCTTACCCTACGGACTAGCCCATACTTACATCTTGGGAACTCGGTAGTATAATTGAGTGGGAGTGTTAATCATATATATGAACATCTATAGCTTCTGATGAAGAAGTGAAATGATGGTTTCCTTTTAGTTTGGTTCAAGGTGTTAAATGATAGAGATCTCATTTCAGTAATTAAATTAGTTTATTGAAATATCATTTACAAGGAACTAAGTGTTTTAAGGATAAAATACAATGAGGGGTAAAACGGTATTTTAGTCCTATCTCATTGTAGAACATCTATAGAGGATTGAGTGACAATTGTGGTTTTAACAATGGATAATTAATAGCGTATTTATATTTTTTATAGAGCATTCTATGAATTCAAGAGTGCAATTCTGATTAGTGGAGTCACAATGAATTAATAAGTTAGTAAATTTATTTGTTAGATTTATGATAACTTATTGGAGCTTGATTTCATAGGCCCATGGTCCCCATTGTACCTTGGATGAAATAACCTAGATAGTCTCAATTAATTGGTTTAATTATCAATTAGAATTATCAAAGTTGACTAGGTCAATTTTGGATAGTTTCACAGAGTTATGTATTTTTTAGAAGAAAAGATAAATTGGGGAAGATTTATTAATTAAGATAAATTGGTATCTAAATTAATAAATAAGTTTAAATCAAGGTTCATATTATAAATAATTAATTTGATAAAGGATTTAAATAGTTATTTAATTAATTAAATCAATAGAAAATAATATAGACTTTGTTTTTAAGTCCAATGAGCTTATAATCAAACCGTGAAGATTTGTGATATTCCCTATACGATGAAAGTTTTGCAACCTATGGAGGTAAATATTACTTTTTTTATTTTAATTTAATAACAAAATACAATTTTAAACTTTCTAAAGAACAATTCTTATTTGATGTAGGAAGCATACTTTTGGATATAAGCAAGTATAAATATAATTAATTTTGCCCAAATGTACTATTACATGTCTTGTGCGACATGCCATAGAAAAATACAACATAAGTATGACGAAATAATTGTTTGCGAAAATCCAAACTGGAAACAGCGAGGGACCCCCACACCACAGTGAGTACTTTTTATTTAAATTTGTAAATAAATTATAAATTTTTAAATAAATTATAAATTTTTAAAAAATTACTAATATTCACATTGAAACTAATATATTTAAATACATTTTAAGTGCTAGGGCATAAACTCGATGTTGTTATGTTCGGAGAAGTAGTAGAAGATATATTTGGTTGTTTTGTATTCCAGTTGATGGAAAATTCTAAAGATGTAAGAATACATATGAAAACAAAAATTAATTTATATAAAGTAACTCTAAAGTGTTCTTGCAGGAAAATCCTCAATACATTGAAAGTGTTGCAAATAAATTAGCAACAAAAAAATGGACAATCAAAGTGTCTACAGATAAAGAAAAAATGAAGAATGTACAAGTATTTCACTATTCTATCCATTGAACCCACACAAGATGACAACAACAATGAATCATCATCCTAAATTTCAAACACAAATTAACCCCTTCTTTGTTTTTTTAATTTTTTATTCAGAATAAATCCCCTTCTTTATTAAACTATAAGCAATTTTATTTTTATATTTTTATTTACGAAAGACTAGCCATTATTTATTAAACTATAGACAATTATATATATATATATATATATTTTTATTTACGAAGGTCTAGCCTTTAAAACCCTTCACTAGCAAAATCACTCGTTCGGAAAAAAAACTATCAAATACTTATCAACAATGTTATTGATTGAATTTCATTAATTTTTTTAGTAATATCTTTATGTCATACATTATATTAAACTTTTTCTTTTAAAATGTATGACATTGAATATTATATAATAAAATTTAATATGAAAGTTAAAAATAAAATAAAATTCACACATTTTCTCAATACAACTAAGCAAATGTGCTTTCTGCTAATGTATATATATATATATATATATAATTATAGGACAATTCTTCTATAGGGGCTTCACTTTAAGCCCTATTGGTAAGGCTCTCATTGTTTCTCGACCCATGAACAGTTTTCGGCGCGACTTTTTTTTTATGACTGTGTATATTGTAGCTATTTAGAGCATCCTGCAAATTTTCAGAAAATTCCGAATAGTTTACAATATCGAAAACTAGGTTCAAACATGTTTTCCACGCACATAAAAAAAATTAGTCACGCATGCAATAACATGTTTGAACCTAGTTTTCGGTATTGTAAACTATTCGGAATTTTCTGAAAATTTGCAGGATGCTCTAAATAGCTACAATATACACGGTCATAAAAAAAATCGCACCGAAAACTGTTCACAGGTTGAGAACATTGAGAGCCCTACCAGTAAGGCTTAAAATGAAGCCCTATAGGAGAATTCCCCTATAATTATATATGACTTTTTATGGTTACTACCCATGGATGGTTACTTTAATATTAACCACTAGATTAAGATCAATGATCTATATTTATTGTTGTTAATTAATATTTCTAAAAATAAATTTGGATTTTTTCAAATTTTTGGAAGGGTTACTTGATGAAAAATATGTATTTATTATGAAAATATAATATTGCAAACTTTTTATTTTTAAAATGCATGTCAATTTTTAAATATAGCCGGTGTCTCTCATTGGTTGGAAACAACATTAATTATAACCACAAAAAAATAACTAAATTCGAAATTAATGTAGAAAAAAAATATTTACTTGTTGGTGAGTTGCTATACCAAGCCACTATGTTGCTACATCGTCATAATTGTTAGTACCTGTAAAGACTGAGAAAAAAAAAAATATATATTAATGGGTGGGACCCACTTAAGTGAAAAGAGTCAATGGACTCTTTTTTTTTTTTTCTTCTTTTCCTTTTCCTTCTTTTCTTTCTCTTTCCCCGACTGCCCTCTCTCTTTCTTCTCTTTCTCTCTTGTCTCCACGACAACACACCACCGCCACTAAGACCCAACCTCCGGCAACCACCAATTTTGGCATACGGTGGCTCATTGGATTCACCTTGCTCCGGCGACCTCAACCACCAAGCGGCATCGCCCAACTCGCCGTAAGTTGTTCGGAATAGTCAGTCAAAGTTTTGGTCCGTCAACTTTGACTGTGTTTTTCGGCCAACTCTGACCACCCCTCGGCAAGTGGTTGATACCTTTGGAACCAGCGTGGAGAGAGGAACAAAACCCACTAATTCGTTCCGGTCAACTTGCCGTTTTTCTCCAGCAAGATTTTGGGTATCTCCGCCCTTTGGAAGCGTTTTCCAGCGACACCGGAGGTCATTTGGGCGAAGGAGTTGCACTTTTGTGATGTACTCATCGAGAGGATCTTTTTGATATATGCTATGCATATATTCGTCGACGTTTCCAGTACCGCCACCAACCGCTATAGTGCACCGCTTGGGTAAGGTTCCGGAACTTGAAATTTTAAATATGGTCATATTATATGTCATTGGGCACGATTTTGAATAAGGAATGCTATGATGATAATCGTTTGCTCATTTGGTGCACGTAGGAAAAACGTGATATTAAAATCGGACTAAATCCTTCTAAGATCATCGATAAGCTTAGGAGCGTTGCTTTGGGCTCGGATTAAATTCTAAGGAGATATCTAAAGAGGTAGGGATTCAACTAGACTATTGGACTTATTTTACTCGTATTAAATTGCATTCAACATATTCCAATTTTGATATTTATAAAATGTTTGAAAAATTGAAAACTTAACCTGCATGTTTTCTGATCTGTTCTGAGGGCACCGAGTGCCAAATATATATTTTGTTCACTTATTTATGCAGGTTATGATTTTTGGGTTTATTCAAATGTAGTTGTTATGCTGCCCAATTTTCTAAAATATAAAGGGAATATGTTTCTTTCTTTTCATGTTTACCTGCATTTGGTTATACTGATGAGAGCCATAGTGATCATGATTGGTGCACGTTGTTGTTTCACGACCTAGTCTCTGTGTCATCATAGGTAGATCAGGTGTCCACTCACCTGTAGGTGTAAAGACCTAGCATCTGTATACAGGAAGTGTTCTGAGCCTCCCCATTGTGGTGGTTATCAGGTCCGGCTACCCGGTTTAGGATGTCGGATTTTCTATGGTGGGTAATGGGAACTAGGGATCTAGTGGACGGTGTGATGTGCACTTGTAGCTATTCTCTTATGATTATTTGTGGTTTCTTTATTTTGGTTTATACATGATGATATATGTTTTGCTTTCAAAGCTAACTATGCAGGGGTTTTATTAAACTTTTGGGTCCATGATATTAGTTGTTTTTCTACTGGGCTTTATAAGCTCACCCCTATCTCTCCCATTCCAGGAGCCTAGTGACGCGAACGTGGAAATGATGAATTATCGATGGAGCCAATGTGTTTAGCCTATTTCTATTTCGGGTCATTGTCTTATCTTTTGAGCATTATATATGTATTCGACTTCGAATCTAATGATCGGTATATCTGAATGAGCTATGAAATAGTTAGGGATGAGGAATGGTGGATGCTAAGTATTATTTTGAGTGTTTATGACTTATTAAATTTAACTATTTGGTGATTACATAACTGTGAGAATATTATTGTTTTATGTATAATGATAAATGATCATACTTTTATTACTAATATTTTTCTATCTAATTATAGGAGTTATTTAATTATTTTAACTTATAATTATAGTACGATTTAATATAAAGTAAATGATCATTTATAAAGACTATTTTTCAACGAGGGTCAAAGTTTGACCTTTGACCACCCAAATTATGGATATTACAAATCTGTCACGGCCTAGGGCTCGGGTCGTGACAGTACCCATCTACGGGTAGTAACTATTGAAAAATCTTCAATTTTTATATATATATATATATATGTGTGTGAAACTATCTAACAAGAAAATAAAAAGACATATAAAAAGCTATATAGAATAGTATTAATGAAAAAACTACATATACGTGTATAAATTCAAATGAGTGATATAGCTTCTTAATTTTGAGTGTATTTTATATAAGTTTATTAATATTTTTTGTTGTTGGAGGATTAGTTAATAGGTGTGATAATACGAGATATTTTAAAATTTATATGACATTTTAAAAATAAGTCAAGTAGAACTCACACATATGGTAAAGCCATAGTTTTATATATTAGTTTTTAAATAGGTCATATTTTTAAAAACTTCCCTTCAATTTAAAAAAGATGTTTTATTTTAATAATTATGTGATGAGAAAGAAAAATATTTTTGAATTTAAAAAAAAAGTATTAAAATTATAAACAATTTAATATTAAAAAATAATCAATCTAAAATAACCAGTTCTATATGCACTATTGCAGATTGAATTAAATTAGTTTTAAATGATTGTGCGCATTAGATGAGATCCAAAATCTAAATTAACACTTAGTATATGAATATTGCAGTTTGGGTTGGATGAATACCTCTACCCACAACTAACTTTATTCTTATTAAAACAAATGCTCCACGAAAATGAATTACGCAAAATTAATTAAAGTATTTGTTTTATAGGGATTAAATAACAATGCAATCTATAGAATACTTGACAAAGTGACTTCAATAAATTTGAAAATAATTAGTGTGAAAGGATAACCAAAAATATAATTGATAAAGATAAGAAAATTCAATAATATAGCGTTATTTATAAAAAAATAAATGTGAGTTTTAAACCTATAGAATTTTAATCTTAAAATTAAATTCAATACTCTCCATATAGAATAATTGTAATGCTTTGAAAGAAAGAGAATGTATAAGTGAAATAATTTTTGTAAAAACAATAGTATTTTAAACCAAAGAATTATCCAATAATTTAAACTTAATTTAAATATTTTTATCTAAAATAACTACTGAAATATTGAAGGAAACAAGCTTTGACCGTAAAAATTATCATCAGAAAAAAATTAATGGAATAAAAAAAAATGATGTCACCAACATACTCCCGTACGTCAAACATTAATTAAACATTTATATATACATATATATATATATATATTATGTAGATTCTATAATCATACACACCAGGATCATAACTTGAATTGCGAAGTCTTCTTTGTGGTTTTTATTTGATCTCCTGAAAACTCGACAATCTTGGAAACATTTCCATAGTTATAGTATACATGTACATGTAGTACATATCCATTGCACTAGAGATTTTATTGAAGTGGATAATAAAGAGGGAAAAAAATAATCGGATAATGTTCATTTGTATATACACATTTTAAAACTGAGATTTTGTATAAAACAGTGATGAATGTAAACAAATTCACCAGTCCATTTACTTTATGTATATATATATCGATATTATAGAATTGTTTGGGAGTGTTGTGGGAGATATAACAGCAGCAGGAGTCTCTCAGTCATGTCTTCAATCGGAACGTTCATTCCCAAATAAAGATATGGACGTTCAAGCCCATTTACTTTTGTATGATACGCTGCGACGAGTCTATAAATATATATATATATATATTTTGACAAATTATAAATTTGTGTGTATATATTTATTTAGTTTGTAATAACGAGTCTATGTATATATATACAAATATATATCAACCGTTTATCAACCGTGGAACAGGTTATTACCAATCCGCCGTACCTGGATAAGAATATTAACTTTCTTTTAATCAAATAAAATGTAAAATAATATGAATATATATCATTACTCATTAAAAAAAATCCCATATATACTTTGTCAAAAAAATAAATTAAAAAATCCCATGGAGAATAAGGTAAACGGCAATGTTATTATTTTTTTTGGTAAGAAAAAAGAATAAAAAAGTTGGGTTATTGTCTTCTGTCTCTCATAACATTTCTTCCATTTCAGGTAGCACCGATT
Source organism: Humulus lupulus (assembly GCF_963169125.1). Taxonomy (NCBI): domain Eukaryota; kingdom Viridiplantae; phylum Streptophyta; class Magnoliopsida; order Rosales; family Cannabaceae; genus Humulus; species Humulus lupulus. Next base: position 149,430,468 of record NC_084800.1, on the reverse strand, counting down.
GAATACGGCCCTTCGTCATCTATGGAAACCTCTTCATTCGCCAACGAAGCCCTTACGAACCCAAACCCCCGAAACCCTTCCCCAATTCATGATAAAAACGCTGAAAAAAATAATGCCGTCAAAGAAAACAAACAGTACTATACCCAAACACCTATCAGTTTTCTCTTCCTCCGAAGCCAACCACACCATGGATTCCTACCTCTCATCTTCATCAGTCTCTCAAGAAGAGTTCAACATCTTTCACAGGGTTGACCGCCTTCTCTTCCGTCGGCTGGTCATGGATCTCCGCCGCGATCCGTCCCAGTCCTCTCAAGTCATGGCCCTGTGGCTCTGGCTGGAGCACGCCCTCTTTTACATCCGGGGGAGTGGATATGATCTCATCGCTAAATCCGTACTTCCTCTACCGGAAACACTCCTCGACGCCTTTGCGACCGAATCTGAAGCCGTCTTGAGCTGCGTGGAGAGCGATCATTTCCCCTTCGCATCTTCCACTATTGCTAGCTGTAGTGGTACTGCTCGTCCGAGGGCGCCAGCCCTTCCTATGTTCCAGATGCTGATTCAAAGCACAGCAAGCCTGGAGGTCTTTTATTCGATCCGGCTAAGGGTCATTTGGGGCGTCGCGGACATGACCAACCGGGTTTGTGCCCGGGCGTTTGCCGACATTATAAAGGAGGCGACGGAGCGGAGGATGGCTGAGAACATCGCGATGAGTGAGGCAGTCGATGCTTTCTATGGAGGAGGGAGATGGATCAACAATCTTATGATGGTGAGGCCACCGCTTTATACAAATAGGTCTTTGGCGATGCCGCCATTTCCTGGAGTTGTGCAGGCTGTTCATCCTTATCAACACTACTCTTATGTGCATGGGACACAGCCTCCGCTAGGGGATTATGTGATCCCCACGCGGTCTGCTACTACTTTGAATACTACTTATAGTGATTATCATGCGGCCATGGTTCGTGAAGTCGTCGATGATGATGATGATGATGATCAGCAGCAACAGCAGCAGCAGGCGCCAATAAGTTTGAATAATCAAGATGTTGGTGTTGTTCCTCATGATGATCATCATAGTGAACTTGATTTTGATTTGATGACAGAGACGTTGAACAGTTTGGTACTGGACGATACTAAGAAGGATGATCCTGATGAGAGGACTATCTTTCTGACATTTTCCAAAGGGTACCCTATTTCTGAGAAAGAAGTAAAACTCTTTTTCACCAGGTATAATATATTGTTTATTTCCGAGAACCCATAAAATAAAAAAAATAAAATAGCAGGTTAATTTATCAATTGGGAAAATGAAAAAAATAAAGTGAGTATTGTGTATGGGTTTATATATATGTTGGACTATGTAGATTTATTAGTTTGTTAGAAAACGTTATTTATATGTATATCTATATATGTGTTATTATGATTTAATTTTGTTGGAAATAACTTTCGACAATTCAATTAAGCATAGTACATATATCTCTAAAATCAAATTAGGTCTAGTGCTAAGAAGTACATTTTTCTTCGTTTTTAAAAATGAAAATATGTCTTCAAATTCTCTTACACCGCATCATATAAATGTACGTGCTTTTATAGGTCTTAGAAATACATCATATATATATTTATAGAATTTAATAACAACAATAGTGTATAGTGTATCTACATGTATACTTATATGTATCTTTATATTGTCTAGATCTCAGACAATTACAAACAAAACGGATTCGGCCGGTTGTTTGTTATTTCTGTATATGATCTTTATAATTATTTATTCCCCATAAAATAATAATAAAAGATTAATGTATCAATTGGGAAAATGTAAAAAAAATAAATAAATGAATATGATATGGTTTAAATATATGTTGAACTAACTAGATCTATTAATTTGTTAGAAAAAGTTTTCTATGTAGTCGTATATATATGAGTGTGTGTGTTGAGATCTGATGATTCAATTTTACTGGGAATAACTTTCGACAGTACAATGAACTTTCGACAGTAAAATGATGGAGCTTTTTATTTGTTTATTTTAATTTAGGGCTAAGAGCTTGTGTAGAACAAATCTCTCTGAAATAAAAATAGGTCGATCTAGGGCTAAGAAATACATTTTTTTTAAGATCTGAAGATTCTTTTATACAACATTATATATTTTGTATAAATGTACGTGCTTTTATAGTTCTTAGAGATACATCATATACATGTATATCTTTATTGTCTAGATCTCAGACAATTAAAAACAAAACGGATTAGGTTTTGTTGGATTAAACTCTTATTATTATTATTATTATTTGAAATATATACAAGTATATATTGTGTCACCATGCCATATATGATGAGATTAATTATTTTATATCGTTTTTTATACATTTAGTATTGAAATCCAATATACCAAGTGTTTAATTAATATATAATTTCAGTAGACATCTTAATTTATTGTCTCAGCACATTAACAGCAAATAGATTTGGGTTGTTCGATTACAGTATCTCTTATGTTTTGTGTTCTTATATTATTTTTCAAATATAAGTAGTGTCACCATTAATATGAGCTTCATTATTTTCTTTAGTGTTTTATAATTAGTACTGGAAATCATATACCTAGCGTACTGCGGCTAGGTCGTCAGTGGTGAAGATTATTATATGTGATGACGGTAGAGGTTTCTTATTATTTGTTTCTTAATAGAAAAAATGTGTTCATTGTATATAAAATATATAATTTGGGTTTTGTTGTGGCTATCTATATATATAAATTCTGCAGTTTAGTTGGAGCTGCTTTGATTGAGGAAATACATATGCAATATCGATCAGGAGAAGAGCAATCTCTGTTTGCTCGGCTTGTACTTCGATCTGCTTCCGACATGGATGCAGTCCTTCAAGGAAATGAAAAAGTGAAATTCTCCATTGATGGAAAACATGTCTGGGCGAGAAAGTATGTGCGTATGATTACTGCAACTACTACTACTTCTACTCCCACCAAGTCTAACCAATGCTCACCAAAATTGGATGAGGCTTAAGCTCTTCTGATGATACTGCCGCCTGCTGTTTTCTTAATTTGGTGCTATCTTCCAATATGCACTAATTTCCAATTAATAATAGATAAGAGTATTAGCTAGACAATGCCCTAGGTATTACTTTTTCAAATGATCGACTATCATGGTTTCTTTTATTTCGAATAACTTTGCTATTAATAACAAGGGTTTTGATCCCTCCCGCATATTGAACTTTTTTAATAATTGGTGACTGAATATATTTAATTATATAGTCGAGGTGTGTTATATTTTTCGAAATAATTAGACGATGAACTTGAGCGATGTTGTTGTTGAACGTGATATGAACACATTATATACACATGAAATTATATTGATCATTATAATGTAATATAAGGACTTCTTTTTTTACTCAGAATCAGGTATGTATTGCTCTAGTAGTCAAGTACTACCAGATATTGACTAGTTATAAAATAACAATCACGCGTATCGTGTGATATGCGGGGCAGTTCTTTCCGTTTTATTGTAGGCTTTCCCGGTTTTATTGTCTAAAGTTTTTTGTAGACGGAGGCATAGCTTATATATGTATATGATATTAACTTATAAAATTAGTACCCTGTCAAAGAACAAAAATGTTATCTAAAATAGAATTGCACCTTGCTCCGCTTAGATTTGTAATATCAATACCTTCTCTGGTCAAAGGTAACTTTGACCGTTGAAAAATATTATTTATTAATGATCCTTTCGTTTATATTAAATAATACTATAATAATAAGTCAAAATAATAGAATAAATCTTATAATTATATATAAAAATATTAGTGATAAAAGCAACATCATTTATCATTATACATAAAATAATAATATCTCCACACTTATGTAGTCCCCAAACAGTTAAATTTAAAAAGTCATACCCAAAATAATATTTAGCATTCACCATTTCTCATTCCTAACTATTACACAACTAATTTAGATATACAGACCATTACATTCCAAATCAAATACATATATAATGTTCAAAAGAAAAGACTATGACACTAAAAAGTACTAGGCTAAACACATCACCAAGTTCCTAGAATGGGAGAAATATAGGGGGTGAGCTTATTATAAAACTCAGTAGGAAAGAAACTAATATCATAGGACCCAAAAGTTTAATACAACCCCTGCTGCATGGTTAGCTTTGAAAACAAAATATACAACATCATGTATAAACAAAAATAAAGAGAGAAACCACAAATAATCATAAGAGCATAGCTACACGTGCAAATCACACTGTCCACTAGATCCCTAGTTCCCCTTACCCACCATTGAAAAACTGACATTCTAAACCAGCACTACAAGAAAAAATGCTTTTAATAAGACCAAAAATGTGTTATCAAAACATACTATAACACTTTTTGACGTGGTAAGACCGACTATTTTATCGTAGGTCAGGGTACTTTACATAACACTTTATCATTGTTATACAGATGTGTTATTATACTGTCAACGATAACACACTTTCTGTGTTATATTAATAAATAGATAAGTGTTTAATTATATTATTTATAGTCGATTATATAATACATTTCAATACTTATAAATTTGTGTTATACTACTCTTTAGTATAACACATTTTTTGTGTTATACTACACTTTAGTATAACACATTTTTTGTGTTATATAATGAAGTTTGCATAACAAAATTCTTTCTTATAAAAAATGTTATTGTAATAGATATTATAACACATTTTTTGTATTATTTTAATATTTAGATAAGTTTAAATTCTCATTATATATTCATTTATATAACACTAATTTATTCTATTATATTTTTATTTTTTATTTATACAATTAAAATTAGCTTTCTAATATATACTAGCATCATCAAATGAACTTGATTTTCAAATAAAAAAAAGTAAAACATTCAACACTGTCATCAACAACAAAATGTTCTTTAAGTATTCAAGTAGTCTTAAATATTCAACATATTGAAAAGTTACTACTTTGAGCACAAAATATTCTACAGCTGCCCAACACAAAACCTTCAAAATTAAGTATCTTTTTATATTTTGCTTGTCACATCTGCAAAATAAACAAAGAAATATTTATTGTTATTATCTAGCATCACAAATTACTTCAAGAAAAATGCTATGGAAATTATTTCCAAGAGAGGACACCACATACAAAATAATGAATTCACAACTACACCAAAGCAAACAAAGAAACCAAACACTAAATTATAAAACATTGGTTCTTTTTTGAGTATGAAAATGTACCTCTTGGAATAACTTTTTTAGAAGGCCATGCAACTGTGGAACCAATTGCTTCTTATATTGTAAGCATCACATTATTAGGACGAAATAAATAAGATTCTGGTACAATATCAGCAGCAACCCATACTCACATAAAGTCTGGTCCAAGAGGCTTTCCATGTAGAATTAACTTTGGATCACTAGAATCCCAACGACCTTCAGCAACAATTACATCTGCCCAGTCAAGCAAGTAGCAAGCATTCTTCACTTCTGTAAAGTTATGTCTTTTTTCTAGTGCAATACTCTACCAAATTTATTTTAAAGACAATATATTAGTTTTTGTATTTGTTCTTCTAAAATAAATCATTAAAACAAAACACAACTTTGATAATTTACCTTAGGGGAATGAATATTGTTTGACTGCGGCACATTGTGAGACTGTCCTTCGCTTGGTGTCGCTTTACCACCAACCTAAATATAAAACCAAGATAAGTTTCATTGGAAGAAAAGAAAACTAAGGTTTATATGTGCAAGATAGAATTACCACCAAGTGTTCTTTAAGTAGATTCATCATTTCAGTCATTTTGAGCTTCATATTCTGTTTCTCTTCTTCTAACTTGGAGATCTTGCTATTACACATATTAACAATAGTTAGCTTCGACCTTGTTAAGCCTCTTCCGTGTTCGATTAAATGACCAGATTTTGGATTACCAAACAATTTTGTCAAGGCATGCTCATCAGCGTTGTTTGTAGTTCCAGATTTTGGGTCTTCAAGGAGAATCTCATTCAATGAACCCTGCATATAAATTAGTATAACTAATGTATGCATTATGGAAAATAAATATAAAATCACAAAAATTAAATGACTAATACTCACAAAAATATCAGATGCCGTTGGGTTTACAGGTTCACCATTCTTCTTGGTATGGGTTCTCTGAAAAGCATCGATTCTAGATAACTTAACATCCTCATTTTCTTTTTTCTACACAATACAACAATAGAGATTATAAAATAGAGACTACAATAATGGAAGCAAAAATACAAACAGTAAAAAACTTAATTATTACCATATCATCAATTGTTCGAGCATATCCTCTTCGACTTAAGGTGTGTGGAACAACTTTCTTTCTTCTCTCTTGGTATTTGGCCCTTATATCCTATTTAATAAATAAGTAAAAGAGGCATAACAATATTTAATTTAACACCAACAGAGATAAAAGAGGCAACAACATCACTTCTTACATCACTTTTTATGCAATCCGACTTTAAGGCTAGTCGTTCACTCTCATTTTTTGCATTGATAATATCCTTTACAAGTCTAGATTTCTCAGATCTCCATAGTTCTGCCATCATTTCAAAGCATATCTTTTTTTGCCAATCATCATGTAAGTCATATTGTGCCTACAATAGAATATAGAATAATATATTATATGATTAAGTGTAGAGATGAATATATAAAAAAAAATACAGTCATAAAACTTGTAATTCCACCTGAATAGATGCCCAAAGAACATCTCTCATGAGTGGTGAAACTTTCCTCCAATCTGAAATAGTGTAAGGAACAACCTCTCGCACAAGAGCACCCACAAAAGAAGAAAATTGCACTGAGTTAGTACCAACTGGTTGCCCTTTTTCATTCCAATTTATTATCCTTAAGTCATTGTTCCTCTTGGTAATATTTTCCAATAGAGTTTTTCCCCTTGTCTTCTTGGCTAAGTTCATTACATTCACATCTACATCTTGAGGTATTTCTTCAATCTCAGTTTGATTTGCCTCATCAGTTGTTTTTTGTAATCTAACAGATTTTCTAAGAGGTTGTTCAAGTTCTACCTCAACCACTTCTTCAAATTCTGCAGCAACCCCTTTTTCAAATTCTGTAGCAGCCACTTCTTCACATTCTGCAGCAGCCCCTTCTTCAAATTCTGCACCAACCCTTTCCTCATCAGCTATCTTCATGTTCCTCCCTTGCCCCTTTTTCACAAACACTATCAACTACCTTATCTACTTCATAATTAAGAGATCTTCTAGTTTTTGAACTTCCAAGTGACATCTCCATGTCTTCCACATCATCATTTGGATCTGGCTCTGTATTATAGACCATATGACGAGTTGCTGCTCTAGTACTAAGAGCAGGTGGTGAGTCAATTACAACTCTAACAGGTGCAGAAAACCTACGAAGAGCACTATTTTTCTTTAAAATAGGGCTTCTAAGCAACGTATCTTCCCAATCAGCTTGAGTGTACAATGATGCTTTTCGCTTTTTGGCCACAAAATTGCATAAATCACCTGGACGAAGGTGTTTTTTTTGGAGATCTTCGTAATGTACTCATTTTTCAAGTTGAAATTGCTGCAATATAAAAAGAAAGATAACATAAGAATATAAATCAGAAATGCAGATCACCAGAGAGTAATAAACATACACTAAAACCATAAAACCAGAATTGTTTCATTCAAAGTAAAATAAAATCATAAAGTACACCATAGAGAGTAATAAAACAAGATTTGTTTCATTCAACAAAAGAGTAATTATACACCAAAATTACATACAAAAAGTGTAAGCAGATTTGTTTCATTCAAAGTACATAAGAAACAACAGAAAACTCAATTTTCTTCATTGGATTCAAGTCCAAAACACCCTATATTTGAATCCTTTAAAGCTATATACCAATTACTTGACTCATTCTCCCTTGCATAAAAAGATTTTTTCACTTGTGAAGCTAATACAAATGGATCCCTAATGGATTGAGCTTGTCCTATATTAAAATTTACAAGCGTATAGAACTCCGACTTCTTAACACCTATTCGAATATTCGCCCAATCGCGCCAAAACAATGGCACCTTAAAAGTACGATAATCAAGCATAATTATATCCTTGATAACACCAAAATACTCTTCTTTATCATTCAATTGCCCACTCTCATGTGCTTCCAAGTATACACTGCTGTTTTGAGTTGTTTTTTTAGCTCATTTTTTATGGAATCGAATTCCATTAATCATGTACCCTTTATAGGAAGTGACACCGCGACTTGGACCTTCAGCCAATTGAGCTAACATGTCATCCACTTTGTTTAAGTTAGAAATCTGAAAATAAAAATATTTTTGTAAGAAATTTGTACACTAAAACAAAACGTAAACTTTTATCTTGGCAATAGAATACAACCTTTTCATAAAACCATAACGGGAACCCTTCAGAATGTCGATTCCACAACAAAGTTTGATTGTTATTCAGATTTGAGTGCCTTTCTTTCAGCTCATCCATATGGACATTGATAAATAATTCTACAATATCTGAGTTAAACAACACATACCGATGCGCTACTGCCAAGTTCAATTGGTCAAGCTCAAAGCACTCTGCTGCTGATAGTGGATTTTCTTCTAGTAATGTACTATCTTGATTATCATTTTGCTTTAAAAAGGTTTCACAAAAGTGTACACATTCAACAGCAAGATAGCGATTTGTAATACATCCTTCTGGTCGTGCATAATTTGCTACAAATCCTTTCAATACTTTCATATATCTCTCAAAATGGTACATCCATCGAAATTGCACCGGACGACAAAGTCTAACTTCTCGTGCTAAATGAACAACCAAGTGAATCATTGGATCAAAGAAAGAAGGAGGGAAATATTCTTCTAGTTTATAAAGAATTTCAAAGGCTTCTACTTCCAATTTCATAATTTCCTCCTTATTAACCACACGCTGACACAATCCATGGAAAAACTTAGAGAGCTGAAGAATTGTCTCTCTACAACCTTCTTCCATTAAACCCCTTATAGCAATAGCCAATAGTTGTTGCATAATCACATGACAATCATGAGACTTAAGTCCTGTCAGCTTCCGTTTCTTCACATCTACATAGTTTCTAATGTTAGAGCTATATCCATAAGGCAATTTCAAGTCAAATAGACTCTCACAAAGCAACTTCTTATAAGATTTTGATAGAGTGTAAGCTGCAGCAGGAAGACGAGTAACACCATTTTATTCATACGGATGGAGATGAGGCATAATGCCCATCTTTGTCAAATCTAATCTCGAGGTGTGGAAACATAGTGGAAGAACCGAAAAAAGACAAAAGTTGGTGGAATACAGTGTTTCAGAGCACTTCCTGCGACCGTAGGAAGGGTGTCTTGCGGCCGCAATTTGAGAAGAGTTTTCGCATTTCTAGAGCACTCCTGCGGCCATAGAAATGACATCCTGCGACCGTAGGATATGTCTAGAAATGTGAAAAACACATATTTTTAAGGAAGGGCAAAATTGGACTTTTGGGGGGCTAAAGGAGGAAACCTAGATTGAACTTAATGAGGCTTCAGCCGAAATAGAGTAGTAAGCAGCCATTTTGGGAAAGAAAAACCAGCAAGAAGAAACAAGAAGAACCAAAATTCAGCAAGAAGAAGGAGAAGGAAGAAGCTAGCTCAAGCATCACTTTGGATTTGTTCTTCTTTCTATTTCTAAACTCCATTTTTACATTTTCTTAGTGATTGCTAAATTTGAATATTATGGGCTGTTTTGATTGTGGATTAATGTTTATGAACTCAACCATGAACTAATGTTTAGGTGGCTTGACTTGTTGATGAACCCTATGTTATAGTCTATCAATTTCTTGCACTTTATTTTAGTAAAATCTCCTTTGTTCATTCAATTGTGCTTATATTAATTTCTTATTGTTGTTTGGCAAGCAATGGCAAGTTATTTAATTATGTTTAATGCTGGAATGGTTAAATGTAATGGGAAGAACTTGGATGACACAATAAGTCATAATGTCGGTTAGGTTATGTTAGTAAGTAACATATGGATATGTTATTTGCCTTGTGTAACTTTTGAGAATTGAACTTTGAATTGCATTCTTAAATCTGATTTTGCACAGGAATATGTTTAATTAGGTAGAAGAATTAATGTCATAAAATTTGGGAAAGTTGTATGAGTGTTTAAATGAATTCTTGTTAACCTGGGAGTTTTGCTAGAATATTGCTGCCGCAATCTATCCGCAATTTGTTCAGGATGATTAATATAGGGAAATTCAATAATTCAAGTCCATTTTGTAATCCATACATTTCTCTCAATTTTCTTGTTCAGTTCAGTTTTTAAATTCAGTATTTCCATCTTTTTAATATTTTGTTTAGCCTAAAAAGAACTCATTTGATTTTTAGAACTTATAAGTTTTTTAGTAATTATTTTCCAATCCCAGTGGAGACGATTTACTTATCATTGTGTTACTTGTGTGACTACGTGAACTTGCGTATTTTAAAATCAAATATTTAATTTATCCCAATAGAATCCAAATTTATTATTAATTTATCACTTGTAATTATGGTTTATAAATTTAATTTTAGCAGTTTAACTAATTTATTAGACAGTTACAAATTAAAATTTGAGTTTACTTGTTTTAATTTAATAAGTAATTTTGACTACTCTAAATCTTACCAGTTACAATATTTACTAATTAATGTTTAAACTTTTATTGTATGAAATAATTGTTTGAATTTGAAGTGTGTTGAAATTTTTGAAGATTAGTTTTGAAGGTGAGTAATCATTATTACTTAATATTTTATTTTTATTTTTTATATTATACAAACTATTGTTAGAGGAGTATGAATATGCTAGATATTCATCCATAGTGAAGTAGGTTCAGAGATAAAATTGTGTGTTGCGGAGATAACAAAAGGTTGAGAACATGCGTGTCTTAGTTAAGTAGGTTCTACAAATTCCGTGTGTTGCGGTGGTTTATGGAAAAAATTATGCATGTTGATTGTGTATTTGTTTGAATTGAATTTATAGGTAGTAATAATTTGGGATATGATATAGAAACAGAGGAAACTGTGCCCAATTTTTTAAAGATTAATATATTGATCGAAATTATGCTTGACAGTTTCATGAAAGAAGTCCTATGGAGGAGGGGGCTCCGAGAGATGAAATCGAGACCTGATGGCCAGTATCTGATCCTTTTTTATCAGCTTACAAGCCACCATGGTGGCATCACTTACCACCATCCTAACTCTTTCTTCTTTTCGAGAGCACTGGCTAGACTCCGGTATTTACCTCCAAGGTTCTCAGACCGCTCTTGTAATGCCCTGGATAGCCAAGATCGCTACACTGTGTATCTGTAAAGGTGCAGGACTAGCTAATCAAGCCAGTGGGTGAAAAACGTGATTTCCAACGTCATTGATGTGCTAGGGTTAAAAATTTTTGGTCTCAAAAGATACTTTCCATATAATTAAACATTTTTACAGATGGGATCCCAAAAGAAATAGTGTTTAAAAGTCTGGTTACAAAATTTCCAGTGTACAGAAAACCACCGGCCTTTCTAAAGGCAAAACATAAGTTTATGGTTTTCCTGTCCCTGTCTCCCCTCAACCGTGGCGGCTGAGCAGCTGATCATGTACATTCTGCTCTCAGAGCTCTGCAAATCAGGGCTGATCAAGCTTGCCCTTGCCTTTACCTGCATCACGAAGCACCCGTGAGCCAAGGCCCAGGAAGAAAACATATCATATTATATAACAAGCAATAATAACATTTGGAAAACCCTTTGAGCATGTTCACACACTTAACATACTAAAGTAATCACAAAGCATGAAGAATCTACCAAAGAGTCAGCTAATTAACACCCAGCTATACAACATAAAAATCCACCAATCAATAATAACAAACAAATCACACAATAATCAGGGTCGACACCTTAGGTCGCACCCTCTGTTTACCCCACTGACTCCGGCCCGCTTAAACCAAGCTTAGTGCATAATAAGCTATCCTCAGCTACTAGTGGCCGAGCCGCGCCCTATGCGCTAGTGTAAACTTAGGCACTCTTAGGCCGTTGGTTTACTATTTACATGGCATAATACCATCCTTTACAAAGCATACAAAAAAGGGACCCTTAGTCCAATTATAAATCCACAATCGGGTGCAGTTCTCTTACCTTTAATTCCCAAGTTTACTGAATACGAGCGACGCATCTCGAGCACGATCCGCTTCCCGAGCCCTAGCTTAATACCTAGTCACAACAAAGACAGGGAGTGTCATTAATAATTGCGTTAATATTTCTAGATGGAGTTCCAGCTTCCGGGACATCGAATTCTACCAAACACGGTGGTGGAATCGATCGCGAGCACCCTAGGTTAGATTCCCACACTTAAAACCTCTAAAAGATCAAGATTACCCTTAAGAGCTGCGGCCCTAGAAACCCAGTCGCAGTCCGCCCCTGAAACAGAGGCTAGGCCTCTCTGAAGACAGACACGCGCCGCAGCCCTGCCCTATGGCGCCGCGGCGCTTCCCCATTGCAGAGCCTCCTTGTCTCTTCTTTGCTTCGTAGGGCCGCGACACTCTAGAACAGAGCCGCGGCCCAACCCTTCCTGCCCAGAAAAACCACCATTTCTAGCATCCTAACCTTGCTAGAAACCACCCCAAAGCACCCTAATTCCAAAACCCATTGATCACAAGACTCCTAACATGATTCTGGCAACTCAGTCCAACAAAATCGTAGCTTAAAAACTCATTAAAAGCCCATTTTGATTTCAGAAACCAAGTAGCTCAAGAACTCTAAAACTAGTCATGCAAACTTAGATTTTAAACACTAAATTACGAATTGAAACTTACCTTCTTTGATGAACCACTTCCTTAACAAATTTCTGAGCTAAAACCCAAGCTTCTCAGCTTCAATTCAGTCCTTAAACATCAAAACCATAAACACTTTTAATACTCAGCAAAAACTCAGAATTCTAATGATCAAGAGTGAAATTCAGCCTTTAACTTAATCCTGGTTGAGTTTCCTTAGCTGAAACTGGACTAAACCTTCAAGATTCTAGCCCAAACCACTGAATTCCCAGCTGAATTCCCTTAGGTTTCAGTAGTTTTCTTAAGAGAGAGAAGAGAAGGAAGAGGGGAGAAAAATGGGTCGGTTTGTTTTTGTTCTACAGGTTCTATTTTACATAGTCTAACCTTAGTTAATTAAGTCAATCCCGAGACTCGGGGTACCGAAAACGTCCACAAGGGAAAAATGGTAAAATTCCCCAATATTCCTGCCTAGGCTTCCTAATCTCAAATATATCTCCTTATATTTATTTCCATAACCCGATAACCCAAATAATCATCTAATACCCGAAATATCCCTTGACTTGCCCCAAGTCAAATATTAAGCCCTGTTGTGACTTTCCCGCTAACTAGCTCCCTAGGATCGCCTCGAGTCGCACGCTGCAGATTTACCCACATAATAATGTGGTTCTCATAAATATAACATATAATCACATTTACATTCATACTAGCATGCTTATAATACAGTCACACGTTAATTTAATAAATTCACACATAAACCAATTATGCCCTCCTGGCACACTAATCAAGACCCTTAAGCCATATTATTGATTTTGGGTCGTTACAGCTCTGTTCTCTTGTTTATAGTTGTACGAGGTAATAACTCGGTCATAATAAGTTTTAAATTTGTTCAGTTGAAGAACTCAAATATAGAGTTCAAAAATACGAGAAACTTACGAGGACGATTGAAATAGTAGTGAGTGCATTTCTTGAACTGGTTTGACATAAAGAATTGGTCCTTATAGTCATTCGGGTTGCTGGGTAGGTCGATAATGCTGGAAAATTTAGGAAACTAGGTGAGGTAGTAGAAATCGTCACCTCGGGTTTTAATGTCTAGGTTGGCTTTTAGACATAAAAAATACATAATGTCCTCTAGAAATATGTTGTTGAGTATTTTAATCATTATGTATGATCTTAATTCTCTCGTACACATACAAGATGATATTCTCATAAATGAATATGGAATTTTCTAATATTTATATATAAATTATTTAAACAATAGTTATAATATTTGTAACGCCCTGGATAACCAAGATTGCTACACTGTGTGTTTAAAATAGTGCTTAACCTACTAAGCAAGTCATTTGAATTTAAATGTTTAATTAAAGACTGAGTCAAGGTCATGTTGGAGATGTGCCCTGAAAGCATATGTAGTAGACATTGTTTTTATGAAATAAATAAATAAATTGAATTTGTTATGCATATATTTTATGGACTATATTATTCTATGATAATATTATGTAAATATCAATAAAATTCCTAAGTTCATGAATGTATTCTCAAACACGTATTAGTACGAGAGGATTGTGTTTGAGATAAATGAACTTGAATAGTTCGCAGTAAAATAAAGTTATGGAATCTTTAGATTAATTACTGCAAGTACGGTCCACTAGTATTATGAATACATGTGATTTAGATCCGGATCACTAGTGTGGTAGGACACTTTAGTGGAGGTGCTTTATATATTAGAGAATATATAGAACTGGACCAGATATGTTTATTAATACTTAGTTAAATACCGTTTCGAAGTATTAATTAAATATATCAACTGATGATCATATACAAATAGATCTTAATCCTGAAGTTACTATGAACTCCTGTTTATGTTATATGAGTTCTTTGATTCACTTATTAGGGTCTGTCAGAATGATCAGGCTAAAAACTTTTGTTTTGAGAACTCATTAATATAGATGGCTGGGGACATAGTGTACAGATATGGAATCTATACCTTCTCACAAGAGATTGAATGATGGTTTTCTTAAGGGTTGACTTTTGGGACTGAAAGGTTATTGAGCTCAAATTCATAATTTAGTTATGAATTAACCTTCACTAGTAGAGTCAATGGTACTTAAGGAAACAAGACATAATTAAAAGGGTAAAACGGTAATTTTATTCCCGATTAATTATGAACCATTATTAGAGGGTCAAGTTGTATGCAATGATTAAATCAATGGACGCTTTATGATTATAAAGTACTCAGTAAATGAAATGTCTATAATTACAAGAGTTCAATCTCATATTTATAGTTGAATAATCATGAGATTAATAAATTCAGATTATTTAATTAAAGAGTTTAATTAATAATCTTAAATTTATTGGAGCTTGGAATTATAGGTCCATAGGTCCCCATAGCGGCTCTATCAACACTGTTCAAGGTAAGAGTTGATATGAAGGGAAAATAGTTTAAAGACATATTTAGGAAGAAATTTGTTCTTCAGGCCAAATATGCAATTATATGATAATGGTGATTATTTAATTAATTACAAATTAGTTGTAGTTAACCAAATTAATTAATATTTAATTATTTTATAATTTTCAAAATTATATTAAATAATTAAATTAATTTTTGAAATTTAATTAAATAATTAATTAATTATAATTTTTTGAAATTATAATAAATTAAATATTTAATTTCGAAAATTTGGGTTTAATTAATTAGTAGAATTAATTAAATATCTTTATTTGAGTGGGAGAAAATAATCTGATAAGTTCAAATTGGATTTGAATTTAAAAGATTAATATTTATTCAAATAATTAATTATATTTGATAATTAATTTGAATTAGTTATCAGGTTGTTAGATCTTATCTGACAAAGAAATTTGAATAAATAATTAAATAAAATTTGAAAAACAAATATCCCTAGAAATTAGGAAGCTACACGTTCACACACAGTCCAGGACTGTGTGTGGCGTGTAGCACCAGTGTTTTTCAGGGATGAAATTTTCAATTTTATTTAATTAATTAATTAATGGATAATTCGAAAATTGGTTTTTGGATTTTTTCATTAATGGAATAATTAATTAATTAAAAATTAAATTATAAAATGGTTACAGATTTAATTTTTAAATTTTGAATTTTTTCTGTTAAGGATGACTGATCAGAAAATTATTCAGATAAGATAAGTGAAGAGAGTGAGACTACTCTGACACATTCACTCTGTGAAAAATAGAACGATAGTTTTCTCTCTCCCTGAAAATAAAGAACCAATTCTCAGGCCTATTCTCTTGATCTCATGAGTTGAGTACATCAAGAAGAATCACAAATTAACTATCCTTCATTCTCTAAGTGCCCACACATTTCTTGAGGTGTAGAGAACGCTTTGGAAGATCTTGGTGTGAGTACATGGAGCGGCTTGGATAGGAAGATCGTTCTAAATACGAAAAAATAGCAAGGACACTTGATAGGTTTCAAGAGGTATGATTTCTATTAGTATCTTGTTTATGATTAATGTATGTATATTAATGGATCCGCATATTTAAAGGTAGTTTAAATATGTTACAAAAATTTTGTTGTACACTGGGCCAACAACACCACCTTTCCGCTGCGTATTAGGAAACTCGTTCCTAACAGGTCAAGTAATAAAAGATTTGGTCAACAAAATGAATATTTTTCATTAAAATATTAAATTTATACACGGGATCCCAAAACCAATTTACAGACTTGTAAAAGACAAAATAGATACAATTTAGCTGTCCTAAGCGGCAAAATAGGGTTTAACCGTAGTTCCTCCCAAGCTATCCTGACCGTGGCGATCGAGCAGGCTACATATGTACACACTGCCCCTGAAGCTCTGCAGCTCATTGCTGGTCTAGCAATCCTTTCCCTTACCTGCACCACGTAGCACCCATGAGCCAAGGCTCAGTAAGAAAATTTAAACCAACATGCACAACTAGGCAACAATATAAAAACAACAAATATAAATCATCAAACTCAATTAGCGATAGGATATAAATAATTAATGGACAACAATATTCAATTCAGTCAAGTATGTAAATCAAGCTCCTCAATCAATAAAAATGCTTAAGTGTGAACCACACTTCTGTTTATGGTATAGCATCCAGGCCTGGCGCCCTTAGGCCAAGTTCCCTGGTCTCTTAGCCAACCCCGACACCCTTAGGCCAGGCTGTGTTCCGCACACTTGCTATCGGGCCCCGACCCTTAGGTCGGCTTGTAAACACATATAATCACAAGTACACATTGCATAGCATATAGTCAATGGCAGCATATACAAGCATGCCCATCCAAATATTCTCAGTTACAGATATGTTCATATTCATGATATATTCATATAAGGGGATTTAAGCCCCAATTACAACTTGGGTGTAGTTTTCTTACCTCGGGTCCCAAGCAGCAAGCGTATAACAACCCCGAGCACGATCGCTAGTCCTGAGTCCTTGTGGTATAACCTAGTCACAATGCGATAGTGGATAACCAATAAGATCCCAAACCATTTAAAATCTTTGGAATCAAATACTAGTCTCTGGGACCTCGAATTCTACTAAATCGAGTAGTAAAATCCTTCCCAAGACTTAACATTTGAGTTCCCGAGCTAAAAACCTTAACCTCCCCTATTTTTCCATTTAGGGCCACAACCCTCTACATGATCAGTGGGCAAGGCCCTCCCTACTGGAGGACACAGGCCATGGCATGCTCCCCCATGCCGCAACGCCTGGGCAAACCAAAGGCATCTCCAGCCTCTTCAAACAGGCGGGCCACGGTTTGGGCCTTCGAACCCAGAAAACCCAGTTCCTTTCCTGTGTTTTCTTCAAGCTAAACCCATAAGAACACACCCTAACCATAACCAAACCTTAAAATCGATTATAGAATCCACAATAACACAACATAGTTATCATAATTACCCTAGAAACTAATCCATATCCTTAACAGAACACAGATTAAGACCCAAAGTTTAAATCTCAATAAAACCTAAACTATGGTTGAATTCATCAAGAAAACAGGGTACAAACCTCACCTCCAACTACAGACTATGCCCCTGAATAATCCTTCAGTGATCCTAGCTCCAGTTCTTTAGTCCCCAAGCTCCCCATCTTCAAATTCCCTTAGGTTTACAGCTCTTTCTCC
Source organism: Humulus lupulus (assembly GCF_963169125.1). Classification (NCBI taxonomy): domain Eukaryota; kingdom Viridiplantae; phylum Streptophyta; class Magnoliopsida; order Rosales; family Cannabaceae; genus Humulus; species Humulus lupulus. The sequence continues at coordinate 149,412,602 of NC_084800.1, read as the reverse complement.
ACAAAACTTCAGAAAGAAACCCCAAGTCTCCCAAGGAGGGAGATAGAACGTGTTAGAGAGAAAGAGAAAGTTTTGAGTGACACTTATCTGATTTGTCTAAAGTTTCTACACAGTTCAAGTTGGCTGTGTCTAACCTTATGGTAAAAAGATCAGAATGCCCCTTTAGGCATACCATTACCCTTTAATAACCCCAGTGGCAATATCGTCATTACCCTTAACTTCCACTAAACCCCATTTTGTCCTATAAATTCCCAATAATTCCCGTCATGCCCAACTAATTACCAAACTCCTACTCAATCCTCAAAAAATCCCAAATATACACTACACTTCCCAAAATATCCCTAGGCTCGCCCCGAGCTGGGTATTGGACCTCGTTGTGACTATTCCGCTAACCCACTCATTAGGATCGTCTCGAGCTGTACTGTAACGTCTTGCGTTTTCGGGTACCTTTAAACTACTCTGGTGAGGATTTTTTTCCCCGAGTTAAGAATATTATCTTAAATAATATTATATTTGTTTGGAAATTATTCCATGAGTTGTTGCTAGCCAAAATATGAATTTTGTGATTTAAAAGTCAAGATAAGACTTTCGGTCCTGGACCGCACAAAAATCCTGATCGGGTAAAAATCTCAAAAAATAAAATGAAAAACTATGGCAAATATATTTTTGGAATAAAATACATTCTTAAAAATTAAAGTTTGGACGAAAATAAAAAACCTAAGGAAAAATGGAAATTTTAGGCAATTTTGTGTTAAATGCCTAATTTTACCAAAATGAGGAATTTTATTCCATGAATGGACCTTAGGTTAAATTTTATTGTGTGATTAATTAAATTAAATGTGAGGGACATTTAATTTAATTATTTAGTGTTAAGTTTTTTGTTTAAAACTTAATAAGAGTGAAAAAGGTATAGAAAGTCAATTTGGACTTTTCTTCTTAGGAAATAATTATAAACCTTTATAAAAAAATATGATCACATATATAACAAATGGGTGGCTAGCCATGTGATAAGTTTTAAGTGGGTGTGAACAAAAACTAATTAAGTTTAAATCCCATTTATTTAAATGTTAGGGATAAAGGCAAGTGGGTAAAACACTTGAGTATTTTTAAAATAGTTTAAAACTCTTCCAACCCCTCCTCAAAACTAACCCCCACTCTCCCTCATTCACTCTCATCTTTTTTTTGAAAACTCTCTCTAGTTTTCTCTCAATATTCAACCTCAAGAACACTAAGGAGATTTGGAAGCTAAGCTTGGTCTAGCAAGTGTTTTCCCTAAGGTAAAGTTTCAATAATCTAGAGGTTTGTAAAGTTTTATTCATAGAAATTCAAATAGATAATTATCTATATTGTTGGGGGGAGTTGTTTAGAGTTTTTAAAAGGTTTTGAAGGAGCCAAAGTTAGTAGGAAGATCCACACCTTAAGCAAGAACACCAAAGAGGTAAAAAGTTTACTTTTATGGTTGTTATTGTATGATTTTTAGTTTTAAACATTATTTTGCATAGTTAATGCTTAAAGTTTCTTATTGGTGATGTAATAAGGTTATGGTAGTTGTTTTAAAATTTTTATGATGCTTGTGTATTGATTTTTGAAATAGGGATCAAAACCCCCAAGGGTTTTGTAGGGAAACTTTAAAACAAAATACATGTTTTGAACTGTGACTTCCAAGGGGTCAAGCATCCACTTTACATTGATTTTATAAAAATTAATTATACTGTGATGTTGTTGAGATTGAGTACATAAAATTTTGCTTTTAAAACACTAAAAAATGTTTAAAAATGAGTGAGTTATGCTATTTCAAAGTTTAGGTAAAAAACTATTTTTTTGTATTCTTAATTTCGGAACCAAGTTTGGACAGCCACTATATAGGGAAAATGAACCCATTTTTTTCTAAATTTTGGTGGACATATTATTGAAATAACCTAGCATTCCACTGTAAATTTTGGTAAGAGAATACTAAATGGTTTGAAAGTTAATAAGTGTCAAAATTTGGAAAAAATAAGTACGTGAAAATAATGTCATTTTTACCTCGTTGTTGGAAAATAATTTCACCAATAAAAAATATTCATTTTGACCTAAGATTTTACAAAGACCTAAATAACATACCAAAAATGGAATTGGGAAATTTTGGTAACAATTGGGTAAGTAAATTTCAAGTTATGAACTAACAAAGTATGTAGTTAAAAATGTGAAAAAATATGGTTTTCACACTTAGTGCAAAAATGAGATTTTGGAACTTGAGGTAAAAAGTAAAATTTTGCTTATTGCAAGATAAAAACTTTGTAAGTCTTGAAAACATATTTTGACTAAAATTACCACTTTGAGTATAGTGTGAATTATTTTATTAATTTTTTTTATTCTTTTTAAAAATAAAAGATTTAATTTATTAATAGTTAATAAATTAAAAGAGAGTTTAAAACCCTATATTTTGAGAAAATGATTAAGTGAATTATTTTCTAGTAAGTAAAATTGATTAATTGATTTTGGAAAATTAACTAATCAAGATGGGAAATTTTTAACGATTTTCCTAATTAAGACAAATTAGGCAATTTTCATAAAACAATTTTTAGAGATTAAAACCTTAAGAAAAATAAAAGGAAAATTTAAGAGTTTATTTTCTTTAAAAATAATTAAGGAATTAATTAGTATTTTCTGGATATAATATCGGCTAAAATCTTACATATTTTAACCGACTTGTTGAAAGTGCAGGTTAATGGCGATACCTTTAAAAACATAAGATTTTTAGCAGATTGTGGGAAAATACAATTGTGATACCCAGGCCTAGGTATCGAGACCATAGGATAGGTCTCCTCGAGACTTAGGGTTTAGTCTCAAATTTTTTAGTATGAATTTCTTGAATGGGTTTAAAAAAAAAATAAGGATCTTTAATCCTTACAAATGATTTTTATTAAAATGACCAAACTGCCCAAAATAATAATAATGAATTATGAGTGCCATAATTAATCCGAGTATACTGTATGGATAACTACAGTATTGGCTAAGCGTAACTGGACTGAATGTTGGAGGGTGAAAACCTAGTGAGTGCTAAGGACTCCAAGTAAATCAACTTATATTGTGTGGTTGCGACATGAAACAATTATTGTATTGTGTCTTAGTATAGGGACACATGCACATATATACACTGTCGTAGAAAGTTGCTTAGTGACGTTAGTCTAGTGAGTGTTGATTTAGAAAATATGAACGGTAGATATCATTCATATCCTAGATGGCCGATCCTCGTCACACTACTTGATTTTATAATGTCCGGCTGATTACCGCGACGAGTGGCCAAGAGGTGAGGATCGCTGGTCAAACCAAGGGGTGCCAAAATAAATGGGACCTATAGGCCCTAATGCTTACTCAATCAGTGAACGGTTATAACCTGAGCAAGTGCTCTGATAAGTTATTCCTGGATAACAGCTGTGAATATTGGCCATTCAGTGAGAGTGCCTAGAGATACTATGGGTTGCGAAGATTGAGTGAGGCTGAACACCCTAGGGACAACTGCTCACCAGCATCACTGATTAACATAGAAGTCTCTGTAAAACCGTGTAAATTCGATTTACTCTTGGAAAAGTAGCGATGCCCTAGGTAACACGATAGCTACCCTTGATGGGGATATTTATTGGTTAGATCTTAGTGTTGAGACTCGGTTCTCTCTTACAGATTAGCATTTATGTTGGAGGGCGTGTTATGCCCGAATTGTTGGAAGTTGTCGAGCGTTGGTCTTGAATTATATTGTGATATGATATATCTGCTTGCTCTGGGATTTTCTGAGTGCAGGGATATATTATTTGATAAGATATAGTGGTGATATGATATATCTTCTTGGTCTGGGATTTTCTGAGTGCAGGGATATATTTGTTGATAAGATATAGTTGTGGTATAATATATCTGCTTGTTCTGGGATTTTCAGCGTGCAGGGTTTTATCTGTTTATATGAAATAATTTATCATTGGTTATTAGGCATGACCATAAGTTTTCTAGGACACTTTTGCATTCTTGAAATTGATTGTGTAGGGTCCAGATGGATCCAGAACTCTAATTATCTGCATGATTTTTTTTAAGGTTGAACTTTGTAGAGTCCAAGAACTTTACTTGGCTAGTTAGATAGTAGTATTATAGTAATAATAGTATTATCTTTATGACTGTGGATTTTTGGTTCAGACCGGGATTTATTTGGACACTCATAGTTGTACTTGTAGATTTTCTAGGTTTAACCTATAGTTTAGAAATATTAATTTTAACCTAAGGTTTGATTAATATGACTGATATGGAGGGTAATAATTATTATATTATAAGGTTTAGATAAGACCCAATAAGATAATAGCACATGTCATGTATAGGTTTAATGATGATTAAGTATTTTGAGGATTAAATTTATTAAGGTTAAAATTTAAATACCCTAAGGTCAGTCAGCAGCTTTGAAAACGTTAGAGGGCTTAGTCAAGGTTGTTTACTCAATTCAAATTAAGCTAAAACTGTGTAATTTTGTGTTTAAATATTCAGCGTATGCCGTTATATCGCAGCTATGGGGGGCGATATATCGCAACACGAAGATACGAAAAACACGAAATGTTGCACGATTGCCTCGGGCATATTGGCCCAGGCGATATATCGCCTACAGGGGGCGATATATCGCCTCCTTCAGTGTGTTTTTGAAAGTTTTCAAATACGTTCTCATTCAAATCCCTAACCTCTTGATAAGTCCAGCACCTTTCTGAACGAGTCTTCAGCCTCCGCTGAACAATAATTCAAATGATTTTCACTTAAAAAGCCATTATTTTTATTCAAGTTAAATGAAGATCTTTTCATTCCTAAACACTATAAATAGGACCTAGTACCCAGCCATTTATGCATCTATTACTCTAAGTTCAGAGGCTGCAAGTTGCTAGGTTGGTGTGAGAGTGTAAACACTTGGGTTTGGAATTATAAGCTTGATCACTATAAGCTTACCAAACACTTGGGAAGTAAGCTTCTATTCACATTTCGGTTCAAGGTTTAGATTGATCATAAAAGTACTCAAGGTATCCCAAACTCTAGTCCATTTCTATATTATCTTCTTTAAGTTCTCATAGTCTTCTACTCAGTATTCTAACCTTATTCCTATTCTTGGTTAGGAAATCTAAGTTCTTGAGCACAAGGTTCTTGGTAAGTATATTTTGATAGTATAGTTCCTTCATCACTTTCATCCCTTTTCTTCAATATACTCACCCTATTATAAATGGTTTTTAGGAGTGTTCCAAGGTCCCAAATCAGTTCTCATATCCCGGTTATTTTGGTAAGGAAAATAGGATAGGATTTATGTGTTATATGATTTTATATGTTATCTTATGATTATGTGTTATGTAATATGCTATGTTAAGTATGTTTGTAGACTTGGGCATATGACCCGTACAACTAACAAGCCCCAAATAGATTATGGGAATATGACTTGCTTAGCTAGCAAGCCCCACTAATCTAATGGGCATATGACTTGTTTAGTTTATGGGACCACAAGTAATAATGGCCATTATAGTATGTATGTGACATAAGTGTTATGGTATGTTTTTATGTTGGATTATGAATTTTTATGTATATGGCTATGTGTTAGATTTTCCTTACTGGGCATTAGGCTCACTCCTTTTATGTTTATATGTGCAGGAAAATAGCTTTAGTGGCGGGAAAGTTTCTTGGTAGTTTTGGGCATGTGTATTGAGGCGGAATGGATTCAAAGAGCCGAGAGTTTCGATTCGAGGATGAAGTCTTTACTTATGGTTTTATGTGTATTTTTCCGCACTTATTTATGTAATCCTTTTTAACTTACAATTATGTTATGTTTTGATTTTAAAACAATGGGATCCCATATCCTACTTTGAGTTTTATGTAAGTTTAACACTTGTGTTTACAAGTTTTAATAAAGTTATGTTCTTTTCACTTGTAAGTTCTATTAAGGATTAGGGTCTATGTGTAGTTTTCATTAATGGTCCAAAGTCTAGAATAGTTGGGTCATTACAAACTTACTAAGTGTTTTCGCTTACCTAGTTGTTTCATGTTGTAGGTAAGAGCAAGGGCAAGGAAAAGCAGTGAGTGCTGGAGTCTACCTTGCAAATGTACATGTGGACCGACCTTTTGGGAAGCCGTTTTATTTGTGGAAATGTTGTGTAATTTTGCTAAACTAGGCTCACTCTACTCTTTTTAAAATATGTTTGTAACTAAATGTTAAGTATGGTCATACGAATTTTTAAAAAGTTTTTTTTATACGGGTTTTTGAGATATTTTGTTAAATGAAAACATTTATATTTCCACATTATCGAGTCTTGAAAATCTGGGTCGTTACATGTATACTGCAAATATATCCACATAATAATGTGGTCCTCATTTACTCACATACAATAACATTTATGCCCGCAACGGGCCAATATTACAAATATGCCATAATTACCAAGAATGGGCCCACATGCATATCTAATACTCATAAACATGCATATAAATATATTCATGTCATCATATATATCATGCAAGCCACATAGTCACGCATTTAACCAACTCATCACACATATATCCAATTATGCCCTCTCTACACGCTAATCAAGGCATTAAACCTTATTAGCAGTTTTGGGACGTTACAATATTCTAATATAATAAAAATTTACTTTATTTAAATCAATAAAAATGGCTTTTAACATGCTTTTAGGGCATTAAACCTAACAGAGCCTACATTTTAGCTCAACTCAAAGGGGACTGATTTCAGGATACTCGAATGGTGAGCATCTTCGAAAATACTACCAATGAACAACACATTCATAGGGGTGGCTTATATGATAAGTAGAACTTGTAAGTTAAGAAAAGGGGTTGGTAAAACTATAACCAGTCTATCGTTTAGATGGTTGCTCGTACTACTTTATGTAAATACATGATTGTCCAATTTCTTACGGGTTAATAAAAAGAATTGTGCGTAGCCAAGTTAAATTTTTGTTGTGTTATTGTGTTTCTCATTAGTAATTTCTCTCTATGTGTGTTAATTTCTTGCTATATAAAAGTTATTAATTTTCATATTTATACGAACAGTTCATGTTTGAACAGGTCTAGTTAATTGGCAAGTCAACAAGGACCTTAACTCTTTGAATACTTGGGGGGGATACAAGGTAATAAGGAAATAAAATCATACCATACAAACACATGAGCAATAAAAGATAGAGCATACTCAAAATACATAGAATATTTTTCTAAAAATAATATTATAAATTATTATGTTTCTTGCCCAAAAAAAAAGGATGAGAAAAGTATTGTCTAAAGGTAATAAAACCAATAAATATAATAATACTCGAGTGTCAAGTACTTACATTGACAAAATATGTAAATAAAAATAAAAGACATGACTAAGAAGCTGGAGGATTAGTCGATGAGGTAGGAGGGCCCATTGGTGTCACAGAAGGAGGTTAGTTGATTCCTTCTTGATCGTCTTCTTCATCATCTCCCAAAAAAGTAGACTCCTCTCTTGGGGTCGATGTCTGAAGTACCTAACAATCAAGGCACTTTGCGAGCTCAAAATTTCTCATTTCCACAAGAAAATTAAAGAAGTTAGTAGCTTGGTTATGCTTCCAAAACATGTAGAAGTAAATAAAAACTGAGTCTCCAAATTTTTTATCAGCTCCTTGTTCTCATCGAAAACTTGCTCGCAAGTAGTTTTGACCAGTGCTTTCTGACGGTACAACTTCTCAATAGTGTCTTAGCCTTGCTTTTCATTGATTTTAGCTTAGACTTAATTTTTGATAGGTAATCGGACAACCCTTGGTTCTGCTTGATTAAAGAATTATTGACTGTTGTAAGCTTCTCGACCCTAGAAAGGCATAGAACCAAGGGTAATCTGATCAACCTCATCCGATCCAAGAAACTTTCTTTCACCGGTCTCGTGCCAATGAATCGGTGATGGACATCTCCTTCCGTTCAAAGCCTCATACGGATCCATCTTGATGGAATCATGTAGCTATTATTGTAAACGCACTCTATCAGTGGAAGCTTCTCATTCCATGACCCTTGAAAGTCGAGCACGTAGGCTCTTAGCATATTTTCCAGCGTCTGAATTGTTCATTCACTTTGACCGTCTTTTTGCGGGTGGAAAGAAGTGCCGAACTTTAGTTTAGTAGCCAACCTCGTTTGGATTCTATCCTAGAATGTCGAGGTGAAATGTCTGTGCGATCTGATACGATGGAGTTGTGTACACCATGCAGTCTCATTATTTTTGCAATGTAAATATCTGCTAACTTATGTGCCCCATAAGTTACCTTGATCGGCAAGAAATGAGTAGACATAGATAACCTATGTCTACGATAACCCAAATGGCATCGTGCCCCTTGGGAGTGGTTGGTAGACCTGTGACAAAGTCCATAGTGACCATCTCCCACTACCATTTTACAATTTCTAAGGGTTGCAATAATCCGGCTGGCCGTTGATGCTCGACCTTTGTCTGCTGACAAGTCAAGTAGTGTCGTCTCAGGCCACCAAAAGTACTTTTTCAAGTCTTGGTATATTTTCGTGGTACTCGGATGCATGGCATAAAGAGCATTATGTCCCTCGAAAAAGATCTGCTTCTTGATCTCGCCATCGTCCGGAACACAAATTCAGCCCTTGAACCCCAATACTCCATCTTCAAATATATGGAATCTTTGTCGCCCCTCATCCCTCACTTCATACATCAGTCCTTGAACCCAAGGATCGACTAACTGCCCGCCTTTTACAGCTTCCATAATGTTAGGCTCGATAGATAGGTTAGCTAATTGATTGACTACTATCTCTAAATCCAATGTAGCAAGGTTGACTCGTAACTGTTGCGAAATCTCTTTCACTGTCATCACATAAGCACTTGGTTGTTGACTCAATGCATCTACCACCTTGTTTGCTTTTCCCGGGTGGTACAGAGTGTTGCAGTCGTAGTCGTTGAACAGCTCCAACCATCGACGCTGTCTCATATTCAATTCCTTCTGAATGAAGAAATACTTTAGAATTTTGTGTGATTAGTCGCAGTGTATCTCATACAGGCAATGCCTCCAAATTTTAAGTGCAAAAATCACTGCTGCCAGCTCCAGGTCATGAGTTGGATAGTTCTTCTCGTAATTTTTAAGCTATCGAGAAGCATAAGAAATTACTTTTTTGTGTTGCATCAGCACTGCTCCCAACCCTCGGCCTGAGGCATCGCGATAAATAGTATATCCCTCTGTGCCATTAGGGATTGTCAGCACTGGGGCATTCTTCAATCTTGTTTTCAGCTCTTGAAAAATCTTCTCGCACTTGTCAGTCCATTCATACTTGATGTTTTTACAAGTGAGGGCAGTCATTGGTGCTGCTATTTTGGAAAGCCCTTCCATAAATTGCTGGTAATATCCCGCTAACCCAAGAAAATTTCTAACCTCATGAGCATTTTTTGGAGGTTTCCACTGCTTAACAGCATCAATATTGGCGGGATCTACCAAAATTTCGTCTCCCGACTCTATGTGCCTCAGAAAACTAACTTTCTCTAGCAAGAATTCGCACCTCAAAGACTTAGCATAAAGCTTTTCATCTCGGAGACACTGAAGGACCAGTCCCAGATGTGTTGCATGCTCTTCTTGGCTTTTCGAGTATATTAGAATATCGTCAATGAACACGACGACGAACTTATCCAAATACTTGCAAAATACGTGATTCATAAGATCCATGAATGCAACAGACGCATTGGTTTGTCCAAAGGACATCACTAAGAACTCGTAGTGACTGTAGCGCGTTGTAAAGGTCATCTTTGGTATATCCGTCTCCTTAACCTTCAGCTGATGCTAGCCTGGTCGCAGGTCTATTTTGGAAAATACTGACGCTCCTTGTAGTTAATCAAAAAAATCGTAAATCTTGGGTAATGCCCCCCCGATAGTCAGTGCACATTCTCATCAGAACCAGGGAGTCCAGCCAAAAAGAATGAGTTCTTTGATCCATTTGGCTTCCTTCTTCATGAATAAGATCGGGGCTCCCCACGGAGAATGGCTTGGTCTTATGAACTTCTTGCTAGAAAGCTGATGCATCCGTCACTCAACATTTTTCTTGCCTTCTTCGTAAAAATCATGGGGCACTTCTCTTTGCTTGACGTACCCTTGAACTCGAATGGTTCTTCTCCCGCTGGGGTGAAGACCACATTTTTGCGCTTGCAATTGATAACGACTCCATATCTGGCTCACCAATCCATCCCAAATATGACGTTGTATTCATGTAAGTCCAAGACTAACAGATCCACCGTCACCTCACGACCTTCAACCCAAACTAGTACGACTCTAACCCATGTCCGCACCAGCATATCCTTTCCCGAAGGCAAGGATACCCCACAAATAACAGGCATAGGCTCATGCTTTCTATTTAATTTTTCCACAAAGGATGCAGATACAAAAGAATGTGATGCACCAGTATCCATTAATGCATATTCCAAGGTTTGGGTGATAGAGATCTGATCTGACACCATATCAGATGGTCCAGCTCCTTTGTCGCTTTGTGTATACGTATAAACTCAAGGTGAAGCACCAATTTGTTTCTGCTGGTCATTTCTGTTGCCCTTGGCTGGCATTCGACATTCTTTAGCAAAGTGCCTTGGCTTTCAACAGTTATAACATACCCCACACAAGCCCCGATGGTGTCAGTTACACTTGTTGCACAGTGCCCATTATTCAAACTCATGTATCGGCTGTTTGTTGGGACTAGCCATTGCCTGATTGGGAGGTCCCCCTTTTCTTTTGTTATTTCCCCCAAAAATCGGCCTTGTGCCTCTTGGATTGTTTGTTCGCTCTGAGTTCTGACCGAACCTCGGGTTCAACTTTCCCCTTTGGCCATTCTAATTGGCCTGAAACTGTTCGGGGTTGTTGGGAGTGTACCTCCTGTCTTCGTTCTTCTGTGGTTCTGGCTTGTCTGACACGGCCCAAGACTCTTGGCAAAGAGCCCATTCCACAGCTTCGACATACGTCTCCGGGCCAATTCTACCAGTGTCTACACACCTGGAAATGTCTCTACGTAGGCCCTTCATAAAACTCCAGGTCTTATTCTCTTCAATAGTAACCTGGTTCTTTGCGAACCTAGATAGCTAGTCAAATTTTCGAAGGTAGTCCTGGACACTCAAGTGAAATCATTCACTTTGTGCTCGATCAATGCCTTACTAAAGTACTTGCCATTGAAAAAGGTCAAGAACTCTAACCATTCCATCTCAGTAACATTATTCCCTTTCTTGGCTGCGTCCCACCAGATGTGGGCATCTTTTCTCAACATATAGGTCGCATAAACTACTTCCGCTCTCTCGGTAGTTCCAATAAAGTCGAAGATCCTTTCCAAAATACTAATCCATTCCTTTGCCATTGATGGGCCACTGCTCCCCTTGAATATAGGTGGAATCTAGTTGTCGAACCTTTCTGCTATAGGTTTTGCTTGGGCAGCTCTTGATGCTTCTATTGGCAGTACCAATTTCTCAATGACAACCTGCGGGCCAGGATTTTGTTCTTCATTGTTTTTAGGTGGTATTTCATTGTTTTGAGCATTATTGGGTGGCATGGGTAGTCATCCCAAAAGGGTGTTAAACCTTTCTGCTTGGAGGGAATCAGCGTCCTCCTGTCTCTTTTGCTCTCTTTGAATTTGGGCTCTCTGCATCTCCATTAGCCTTTGCAGATTATTCATCTACTTGGCTATCTCGCGAATTCTAGCAGCTTGGGTTGGAGCTCTAGTGATAGGCGCGTTCTTAGCTCTAGCATCAGGCGCGGCCTGGCCCTGGCCAGCAGCACCCCTTCCTTCTCTGAGCTCTTGTCCTTGCCATTTTTGTTTGATTTAAAATCAAAAAGCTCCTAAGCGCATAGGGACGAGAAGTTAATACCAACGCAGATTACCTTTTCCCTTTTGGTAGCTACCACAAAGTCAAAGATCCTCTATCTGAGTTGCTAGATTTGGTTCCGGCTGTACTCTTTGTCCTCAGCCTCGATCCCTTCCTCTGCCTCGGCCATGACCTGCATCTTGGTCAACGACCGCTCTCTCGGCTTGATCTTGTTGATTAACCGCTTGACCTCCCCTGGCTCGAGTGTTAGCCACCATCGCATGTCTTTATACCATAATGTATAGTAGGGAAGAATACTAACATAGCAATAAATGAGCATACATGTTTTGCTCATAAATAAGAAAGAAGAACCATATTGATTCGACTCAAAATAGGTAGTCATAATATTCAAGGATATAACCTAGCAATACAAAATGATCATGAAAGATTATGCCATAGGATTTTAGTTAGCAGGACGATAAATCCAAAAAGAGAACTCTAACTACATGTCGGGTTTCTACATCTGCTTGCTACAACTACACCAAATTCCTACAACCTAGTAGGTTTGCAAGGTTTTTACAAAAAGTATCAACAAGACTCTCATAGCATAACCTAATCTAGGCTATCCATCAAGATATCTAGCTTTATGCCGATATCCTCGTCCGACTTCTCGGGATCCTCCTCTGCCTTGAGGTATGCTATCAACCAATGAGATAGGTCAATCCATGGCCCAGATGCTAGCTCGATTTGCATACAAAAGTCATCCCATGTGTTGCGAATCAATCACCAACATCTGTGACGAAACCATATCTATGCCGAGCCTCTCAGACAAGTGCTGGCATATCGTACTCTCCGTTGCTCAGGTTTGTGCTGACTCTATCAAGGACATCTGACATGTCATGAGTCCATTGCCAAATGACCAGCCAATGTTGTTGATCGTACTTGAAGCGTCATAGATTCTCATCATTAAAGATTCTATTGTAATCGATCATATGCATAGGGATCATGGGTAGGTTTCCTATGACAAGGTCACTTATTTCAAGTGTATCGACCACAACCTACAATTTATAGAATTGAGGAAAATAAAAGAAAGCAAAGGAAACAGATATGAAAAGATATTACTTATAGCTAGTGTCGGTCTATCTTTATGAAATGTACATGTGGGTTGTCTACAGAACCGACTCATCTCGAGCTCTGATACCAACTGTAACAACCCCGATTTTCAAGACTCGATAATGCAGAAATATAAATGTTTTCATTTAACAAAATGTCTCAAAAACCCATATAAAGAAAAACTTTTTAAAAATTCGTATGACCATACGAAGCATTTAATAAAGACATATTTTATGAATAGTAAAATGAGCCTAGTTTATGAAAATAACACAACATTTCCAAAACAAAACGGCTTCCCAAAAAGGTCGGTCCACATGTACATTCATAAGGTAGACTCCAGCGCTCACTGCTCTGCCTTCCCTTTAATCTTACCTACAATAGGAAACAACTAGGTAAGCGAAAACGCTTAGTAAGTTCAACTTTAAAAACTAAAGCATGCAGAGAAGACAGGTGGTCACTGACCAAGTTACTATCCACATATAACAATAGCTCACAAAAATTAGGGTTTCGAATCCAACCGGACCCTACACAATCAATTTCAAGAATGCAAAAGCGTCATGGAAAACTTATGTTCATGCCTGATAACCAATGACAAACTATTTCCTATAAACAGATAAATCCCTGCACTCATAAAAATCCCAGAGCAAGCAAATATAATATATCACAACTATTTCATATAAACCTATAAAACCCTGCACTTAGAAAATCCCAGAGCAAGCAGATATAATATATAACAATATAATTTGAAACCAACGCTCGACAATTTCCAACGATCTGGGCGTAACACACCCTCCAGCATAAATGCTAATCTGTAAGAGAGAACCGAGTCTCAACACTAAGATCTCGCCAATAAATATCCCCATCAAGGGTGACTATCGCGTTACCTAGGGCATCGCTACTTATCCAAGAGTAAATCCCTCACAAGGGTAACCATCAAGTTACCTAGGGCATCACTACTTATCAAAGAGTGTAATCGAAGTTACATGGGTTTACTAAGACTTCTATGTTAATCAGTGGTACTGGTGAGCAGTTTCCCCGAGGGTGTTCAGCCTCACTCAAACTTGGCAACCCCTAGTATCTCTAGGCACTCTCCTGAATGGTCAATATTCACGGCAACTATCCGGGAATAACTTATCAGAGCACTTGCTCAGGTTTTAACCGTTCACTGATTAAGTAAGCATGAGGGCCCCTAGGTCCCATTCATTTTGGTGCCCCTAGGTTTAAACCAAGAATCCTCACCTCTTGGACACCTGTCGCGGTAATGAACCGGACATAAAAAAAATCAAGAAGTGTGACAAGGATCAGCCGTCTAGAATATGACGGATATCTACCGATCATATTTTCTGAATCAACACCAACTAGACTAACATCTCAAAGAAAACTTTCTACGATAGTGTTTATATGTGCATGTGTCTCTATACTAACATACAATACAATAGTCATTTCATGTTGTAGCCACATAATAGAAGTTGACTTACTTGAAGTCCTTTATAATCTAGATTTCGCCCTCTAATTTATAATCCAGTTCTGCTTAGCCAATACTGTAATTATCCACACATTATACTCAGATTAATTAGGGCACTTCATAATTCATTAATATTATTTTGGGCAGTTTGGTCATTTTAAAAAAAATCATTTGTAAGGATTAAAGATCCTTATTTTGTTTTAAACCCATTCCTTAATTATATAGAAAATACTAATTAAATTCCTTAATTAATTTTCAAGAAAATAATCTCTTAATTTTCCTTTTATTTTTCTTAAGGTTTTAATCTCTAAAAACCAGTTTAAGGAAATAGCCTAATTTTAACTTAATTAGGAAAACCGTTAAAAATTTCTTATCTTGACTAGCTAATTTTTCCGAAGTCAATTAATCAAGTTTACTTACTAGAAAATAATTTACTTAATTATTTTCTCAAAATATTGGGCTTTAAACCCTCGTTTAATTTATTAACTTATTAATTAAATAAATATTTTATTTTTTAGAAAGAATAAAAATCCTTTAATAAAAATAATTCTCACTAATCTCAAAGTGGTATTTTTGGTCAAAATATGTTTTAATAAAGACTTAGCAAGTTTTTTTCTTGCAATAAGCAAAATTTTACTTTTTACCTTAAGTTCCAAAATCCCATTTTTACACTAAGTGTGAAAACCCCATTTTCTACCTGAAGGAGATTTTGATCATAGTCCGATTCTGTTATCTGTTTTTCAGGAGGTGACGAGCGGAAAAAAACCTTTTCGTTATTTTGATATGTGGAGTACTGCTCCTAGTTATTAGGAATACTAATAGCTGGAGTCAGACGGTTTCAGGCACTCTTATGTTTCAAGTTGTTCAAAAGATTAAGTGTTTAATACAGATTTTTAAGGAAATGAATCGTGAGCATTTTGGGGATCTCCCAGCGCAAGTGTTACGTGCCAAGCTTCATATGCTTGATATTCAAGGAGCTCTTCAATTGGACCCTTTGAACATAAGAATACTTAATGAAGAGGTTGCTGCCCGGGCTAGTTATAGAAAGTTTGTTTCATCAAAGCTTAAAGCAAAGGAGATCAATCAATTTTGTTTATGCCGTGCAGGATTTGCATGGTCAACGGGTAGACTCTAAAGAAGGAGTCTTAGAGGCTTTTCTATCTTTTTATCAGGAGCTGTTGGGTTCTCATTTGGATAGCAAGAGGAAGGTGTCTTAAACTATAGTTAATATGGGTCCTTTAGTTTCTTCAAAGTAGCAGCATAAACTTCTTCTTGACTTTACCTATGAAGATGTTAAAAGAGTTATCTTTTCCATTCCGAATCATAAAGCTTCGGGCCCGGATGGTTATGGGAGTGGTTTCTATAAGACTAATTGGGAAGTTGTTGGGGAGGAAGTTAGTAGGGCAGTTCTATCTTTCCTTCACTCGGGTCATATGCTCAAGGAGATCAACAACACTACTATCACTCTTATTCCTAAAACTCAATGTCCTGCATCTGTTAGTGACTTTCAGCCTATCTCTTGCTGTAATGTTTTGTATAAGGAAGATGCTAAGTTGATTGGTGAGCGCCTGAGGTGTAATTTGCCTGACTTAATAGCTCAGAATCAGGGGGGTTTCATACATGGGAGGTTCATTGCTCATAATATCATGATTTGTCAGGATTTAGTTCGTCATTATGGCAGGAAGACTAAGCATCATAGTTGCATGTTTAAATTGGTTTTGCGAAAAGCGTATGATACGGTTGACTGGGATTTTTTTAGAGGAAATGTTACTGGCGCTGAATTTCCCTTTTACATCTGTTAGTCTGATTATGACGTGTGTGCGCACTCCTCATTACTCTTTGTTATTAGGTGGCTCCATCCATGGTTTTTTTATGCCAAGCGCGGGTTAAGACAAGGAGCCCCTCTATCTCCTCTTCTTTTTGTCATTTGTATGGAATACTTATCTCACATATTAGCTAAAGTAGCTTGTAAGCACGATTTTCAATTCCACTACAGATGTACAGAGCTTAAACTTACTCATTTGTGTTTTGCAGATGATATCATTCTGTTCTGTAGAGGTGGTATCTTCTCAATCTTGCGCCTGCTTCAAGGCTTTAAATGATTTTCAATGTCTTTTGGTTTGCAAGCGAAGGTGAAAAAATCGGCCTTTTATTGTCATGGTATGCCAGAAGAGGATGTGAAGCGTATTCACCTTTCTTCGGGGTTCAGTAAAAGTTATCTCCCCTTTCGTTACCTTGGAATTCCAATATGCTCTAAGCGCCTCAGTATGTCTGAATGCTCTATTTTGGCTGAGAAGATGTTGCATAGAATTCGAATTTGGAGTTCTCGACACTTGTCTCTTGCAGGTAGATTGACTCTTGTGAATGTTGTCATGTTTTCTATTCAGATTTACTGGGCTCAAGTTATGATCCTCCCAAAGGCTCTACTCGAGAAAATTGTTCAAATCTGTCAAAATTTTCGGTGGCATGGGTCTGCTAAGTTCTTTGGTCCTGGTTCTGTAGCCTGGGGTACAATGTGTAAGAGGAGGATTAATGGTGGTTTGGGTGTGAAAAATATATTCTTATGGAACTTAGCTGCTACAGGTAAGCATGTCTGGCATATTTCCATGAATAAAGAGAGTCTCTGGATGAAATGGGTCCATGTTGTTTACCTCAGGGGTCTTGAGTGGTGGGAGTACTTGGCTACTAATGATAGTAGCTGGTATTGGCATCAGGTGGTGAGAGTGAAAGATCAGATAAAAAGCCTCTTGTCCAAGAAAAGTTTCGATCAAACCTCCTTCTCTATTGTTACTCTTTATAAAGTTCTGAATCATAATCAACAGATTAGATTCTGTTATGATGCAATTTGGCATAGGGGTATTGTTCCTAAGCATAGATTTTTCATGTGGCTGTATTTGTTAAGGAGATTGAAAACCAAAGATCGCCTCCAAAAGTTTGGTTTGGGTATCGATCTTTTCTGTTCCATTTGTGGTTTGAAGGAAGAATCTCATAATCATCTGTTCTTTGAATGTTAGTTTAGTGCCCATTGTGTTCACACCATTCTGAAATGGTTGTCACTTAAGACTCGACACTGTTCAGTTGAAGGCATATTCAAGTGGATCAAAAGAAGCAAGTTGAGTAGGTTCAAGAAATTAGTGTATTGGTCTATTCTAGCTAGCCTTGTTTATCATATTTGGAAAGTTAAAAATTTAGCTTATTGGGAGGGTTTAGTTTGGTCTATTCAGTATACAATATACTTGACTAAAAAGATTGTATATAATAGGATTTTTTATTCAGGTTTAGTTGGGGTAAAAGCTGTTGATTTAGTTTGGTTTCATAGTTTGTTTGAAAATGTAATTTTGCTCTGAGGAGCTATTCATCCTTTGTATCCTTTGGTTACCTGCAATACACTAACTTTCTTACCAAAAAAAAAAAAAACCCCATTTTTTCACATTTTTATCTAAATACTTTGTTAGGTCATAACTTGAAATTTACTTACTCAATTTGTAACGCCCTGGATAGCCAAGACCGTTACACTGTGTGTTTATAAAGTGCCAGACTTGCTAGTCAAGTCATTAAAGTAAAAGCGTGTTACTGAAATGGTAGGGGAACTAGGGTTAAAAGTGTTTTGGTCTCAAAAGTACGTTTTCATTACTAAACATTGTTTACGTACATGGGATCCCAAAATTGACAGTTTAAAAGCCATTTACAAAAGTTACAATGTTTAGATACATCAACTGGCCATACTAAGGCAAAAGCGAGCTGTTAGGTAATCTCTGTCCTGACACACTCCTCGACCGTGGTGATCGAACGGCTGGCTATGTACATTTCACCTCGGAGCTCTCCACCTCAGGCCTGGTCCAGCTTGCCCTTGCCCTTACCTGCACCACGAAGCACCCGTGAGCCAAGGCCCAGCAAGAAAACACAGAAACAACAGAGCATGAACAACTAGCAACAAATCAATTACACATATAGCATCTCATCAACTCAAGTGTATCATCAATCAAGTATTTCATATACTAAGCATCTCAGCTCAAATACATAATGCACAGACGATAACCAGGGCTAGCGCTCACAGGCAGCTCCCTCTGTTATCCTATTATTTCCGGCACTCAATGGCCAATTCGCGCTCCGTGCGCTAAACTCATGAACGGTACTCTTAGACCGCGTATACGTGTCCCTTGGCATAATACCAACGATGACACAAGAAAACTTTCGGGAGCACTTAGTCCCATTAACAACCATACATTCGGGTGCAGTGTTCTTACCTTTCAATTCAATAGCTTTAATCCCTCGACACCTTGAGCACGATCCCACTCGAGCCCTAGCGCTCACCTAAACACAATCATGGCCAAAGTCAACATCAACCCTCAAGTTCAAAACCTAGCCCCGGGGCCAATCCCAAGCCCCCGGGATGTCCTAGTTCCAGCAAACAAGGTGGTGGAACCAAACCCCAAACCTTAGGTCAAAAACCCTTGCAAATTACCCTAAAATCCCCTTCAGAAGGCAGGGTAGCGCTACAGCGCTCTTGGGAGGGCGCTATAGCGCTACAGACAGAAACCAAAACCCTTCCAGCAAAATGGCCTAGCGCTACAGCGCCCAAAGGCTAGCGCTGTAGCGCTAGTCACAGACAGCCCAACACCAAAATTTCCCTTGTGCGATTTTCTCGAGCCAACCTCAACCAAACCTCTTCCAACTCTTACCCAAACTTAAAAACAACCTCATGACCACACTCCACTCACCCCAAGCACCCTAAGAATCTAAAATCCTAGCACATGCAATCACAAACTCAAAGTTCACCATAGCCACCTCCAAACTCCAAAACCCAACATAAACCAGCTGAACATCAGAATTAGAGCTTAGAATTCATACCTTTGATAGAATTTCGCCCACAAGCTATCCCTAGGCTCCCTTGGCTTGCTACTCCTCAGCCTTAAGCCTGAATTCCCCAAAGTTTCATTCAATTCAACTCAAGTACCACAACTTAAAAACCAGAAACAGAAATGGATGAACTCTAGAATCTTACCTCAAGTGTTGGTGAAACCCTGCTAAACCTCTGTCAATTCCTTAGTCTTAGGTCAAGATCCTTGATGTTTAGTTATCCCAGCCCTCCTCTAAGCTTTACTCCAGAAATTCTCAAGAAACAGGTGAAGGAAAGTGTAAACCGACTTAGAGAAACTCTCTCTGTTTTCCCTCTTTCTTTTCTCTTCTTTCTCAGACTTCTTTGATATTCTATAAATTCCACTAACTTAAAACCTCAGTAATACCCATCCTTAAGAGTCAAATGACCTTTATGCCCTCCCAATTAACTCTAATCCTTTAGTCCACTTAAGGGCATTTTAGTCATTTTTCCTAATTCCCGCTACTTCCCCGAATGTCTCTATTATTTCCCGCTTAATTCCCGATACCTTACTGATTACCAATAGCATTCCTCAACGTCATAATAATCTCCAGCTTATCCACTAAATTCCCATTTACACCCCTGAGCTCACCCCGAGCCGGGTATAAATCCCCGCTATGACTTTACGCTACTTTGCTCACTAAGATCGTCTCGTGTCACAGATCGCAGATATATCCACATAATAATGTGGTCTCAACAATTATCACATATATCAAAGTAGCTATGCCCATAATGGCCAAAATTACGATTATGCCCTTCTAACCTAATCTGGGCCTATATGCACACTAACACACACATAGTAATGCATCTCAAATACTCAAGTAATCATATAACATGCTGTAAATCATAATCATGCATCTAAATTATTAAAACCACACATAATCTCCGTTAGGCCCTCCAGGCATACTAATCAAGGCCCTTAAGCCTTACTAGCGAATTTGGGTCGTTACAACTATCCCCTCCTAATAAGAATTTCGTCCTCGAAATTTACCTGAACAACTCGGGATATTGATCCCGCATCGTTGTCTCAAGCTCCCAGGTCGCCTCCTCGACCTTAGCATTCCTCCATAGTATTTTAACCAGAGGGATCGTCTTATTCCGCAATACTTTATCTTTACGATCCAAGATCTGAACCGGTTGCTCTTCATAAGCCAAATCTGCCTGTAACTCCAAATCATCATGCCTCAACACATGAGTCACATCTGAGACATACTTCTGAAGCATGGAGACATGGAACACGTCATGAACTCCAGACAATGATGGCGGCAAAGCTAATCTGTAAGCCACCTGACCAATCCTTTCCAGGATCTCGAATGGCCCAATGAAACTAGGGCTTAGCTTGCCCTTCTTACCAAACCTCTTCACCCCTCGCAGAGGCGAAACTCGAAGAAAAACGTGGTCACCAACCTGGAACTCCACGTCCCTACGCTTAGGATCAGCGTAGCTTTTCTGTCTACTCTGTGAAGCGAGCATTCTAGCCCGAATCTTCTCTATGGCCTCACTTGTCTTCTGAACCATATTTGGCCCCAAATATCTCCTCTCACCCATCTCATCCCAATGAATGGGTGATCTACACTTTCTCCCATATAACATCTCATAGGGAGCCACTCCAATTGTTGACTGATAACTATTATTGTATGAGAACTCAATCAACGGAAGGTACTTACTCCATGAACCCTCAAAATCAATCACACAGGCTCTAAGCATATCCTCCAATACCTGAATCTTCCTCTCAGACTTTCCATCAGTCGGAGGATGAAAAGCTGTACTGAACTTCAACTGAGTCCCCAAAGCTTTCTGCAGACCTCCCCAAAACTTGGAAGTGAAGATAGGATCTCGGTCTGACACAATCGACTTAGGAACCCCATGGAGACGTACGATCTCTTTCACGTACAACTCAGCGTACTGATCCACAGTATAAGTTGACCTCACTGGATGGAAATGGGCTGGCTTGGTGTATCTATCCACTATAACCCATATTGAGTCATGAAACCCTACTGTCCTGGGTAGACCTCCTACAAAATCCATAGTAATATCCTCCCATTTCCACTCAGGAATACCCAAAGGCTGAAGCAACCCTGCTGGTCGCTGATGCTCAGATTTCACCTGTTGACAGGTTAGGCACCTGGAAACGTACTCTACTACATCCCTCTTCATCCCAGGCCACCAATACAAAGTCCGTAAATCCTGATACATCTTTGTGGTACCCGGATGAAGCGAGTACGGTGTCGTATGAGCCTCATTCAATATCTCTCGTCTGATCCCCTCATCAGCTGGAACACAAATTCGTCCCTGATACCGAAGTAAACCCACCTCAGAAACAGAATAGTCCATAATTACCCCCGCCAAGACATCATCTCTAATCCCCTGTAACTAAGTGTTTACCAACTGCCCTTCTCTGATCCGCTCTAGCAGGGTCGACTGCAGAGTAATGTTGGCCAACTGGCCCACTACCAATTCTATCCCCGCTCTAACCATCTCATCAGCTAACTCCCTTGAGATCTGAACAGAGCTATACAACTGACCTGGACCTCGGCGGCTCAATGCATCAGCCACCACATTGGCTTTCCCTGGATGATAGAGAATATCACAATCATAGTCCTTTACCAGCTCCAGCCAACGCCTCTGTCTCATGTTCAGGTCCTTCTGTGTAAAGAAATACTTTAAGCTTTTATGGACAGTGTACACCTCACACTTTTCCCCATAAAGATAATGCCGCCAAATCTTCAAGGCAAAAACCACTGCTGCCAACTCTAGGTCATGAGTAGGATACCGCTGCTCATACTCCTTCAGCTGTCGTGATGCATAAGCTATCACCTTCTCATTCTGCATCAGCACACAACCTAAACCCAACCTCGACGCGTCACAATAAACAACAAACTTCCCTTCTCTTGAAGGCAAACTCAGCACTGGTGCAGTAATAAGTCGTCGCTTTAATTCCTGGAAACTGCCCTCACACTTATCTGACCAAATGAACTTTAGATTCTTTTTTGTCAATTCTGTCATTGGTGCTGCTATCTTCGAGAAGCCCTCTACAAACCGCCTGTAGTAGCCTGCCAAACCAAGAAAACTCCACACTTCCGAGGCGTTCCTTGGCCTCGGCCAATCCCTAACTGCTTCTATCTTAGACGGATCCACCTTAATCCCATCTGCACCTACAATGTGTCCAAGGAATGTCACTTCAGGTAACCAAAACTCGCACTTCTTAAACTTAGTATATAACTGATGCTCCCTCAACCTCTGAAGAACCAGTTGAAGATGAAACTCGTGTTCTGCCTCTGAACTGGAATACACCAAGATGTCATCAATGAAGACTATAACAAACTGATCTAGAAAATCCTTGAACACTCTGTTCATTAAGTCCATAAAAGCTGCTGGGGCATTGGTCAAACCAAAAGACATGACCAAGAACTCATAGTGCCCGTACCGCGTCCGAAAGGCTGTCTTAGGTATGTCCTCATCCTTGATCCTCAGCTGGTGATAACCAGATCGAAGATCAATCTTTGAGAACACCGTCTTGCCCTGCAGCTGATCGAACAAGTCATCAATCCTCGGTAGGGGATACTTATTCTTAATAGTTAACTTGTTCAATTCCCGATAGTCGATACACATTCTCAGAGTCCCATCCTTCTTCTTAACAAATAAAATTGGAGCACCCCATGGCGAATAGCTAGGTCTGATGAACCCTATATCCAGAAGTTCCTGCAGTTGTATCTTTAACTCTTTCAGTTCCGCTGGTGCCATCCTGTATGGTGCCCTCGACACTGGCTCTGTCCCCGGTGCCAACTCAATAACAAACTCAATCTCCCTACGCGGCGGCAACCCAGGCAAATCCTCAGTGAGCACATCCAAGAACTCACAAACCAATCTGGTCTCCTCCGGTCCAACTGGTGAAACTTTGGTGGTATCCACCACACTAGCCAAGAAGCCTATACATCCACCCTGTAACAAATCTCTGGCTCTCAATGCAGATATCCTGGGTACACGGGGTCCACGCACCGCTCCCACAAAAACGAAGGGATCCTCGCCCTCTGGCTCAAAAGTCACCATTTTCTTCCTACAGTCAATGGTAGCTCCATATCTAACCAGCCAATCCATACCTAAAATCATGTCAAAGTCCTCCATACCCAACTCAATCAAGTCCACTGACAACTCTCTACCATCAACTAACACTGGTAGTGCCCTAACCCATCTCCTAGACACCACCAGCTCTCCCGTAGGCAAAATAGTCCCAAACCCTGAGGCACTAAACTCACTAGGTCTACACAATCTATCAATCACCCTATTAGATACAAATGAATGCGTAGCACCAGAATCAATCAAAACAGTAAAAGAAATGCCAGCACTAGAAAGCTGACCTGTCACGACCGAGGGACTAGCCTCGGCCTCTGCCTGCGTCAAAGTGAACACTCGAGCTGGAGTCAAGCTGTCCACCTTCCCTGCTTCGCCCTTCTTCACTGTTGGGCAATCTTTCCTAAGGTGTCCCACCACCCCGCATACATAACAAGCCTTAGCCTGACACTCACCCAGATGACGTCTCCTGCACCTCGGGCATTCTAGGTAAGTCCTCCACGAATCACCGCCTCCCCGACGGCCACCCTGAGTACCCCGACCTCCTCTATCAAACCTAGGAGCGATTGGGGCTTCAGGAGTCTTTCTCTTCAAATCACTGATACCACCACCTCTACTAGAACCTGAATATGGAGGCACCGGCCTACGGCCCTCCCTTCTTGCTGCACTATCCCTCCAAATCCTATTCTTTGCTTCCTCAGCAGTCAGAGCCCTTTCCACAGCCTGGGCATAGGTAGTCACTCCAGGAACTGTAGTAATCCTTACATCCCGGGCTATCATGACATTTAGCCCTCTAACAAATCTGTCTAACCTGGTCGCATCGGTAGGAACAAGATCCGGTGCAAACTTTGCAAGTCTATCAAATTTCAAGGCATACTCCGTAACAGTCAAACTGCCCTGAACAAGGCCCACAAACTCATTCACCTTTGCTGCCCTGACGGCAACATTATAGTACTTCTGATTGAACAAATCTTTAAACTCCTCCCATGTCATCGCAGCAACATTTCTAGTCTGTGACGCCACCTCCCACCAGATTAAGGCATCCTCTCTCAACATATAAGTGGCACAGGCCACCCTATCATGTCCCTCTACTTTCATGTAATCAAGTATAGTGGTAATCAAGGTCATCCACTGCTCAGCTTTTAGGGGATCTGGTCCACCCTCAAAAATCGGGGGCTGCTGCTTTCTGAACCGCTCATACAACGGTTCCACTTTATTACCAACATCAACAGGCTGTACCACAGGTACCAGTGCCGGTGGCCCAGCAGGGGCAACACTCCCAGATGGAGCTTGCTGCAACATTCTAATCAACTCATCTTGGCTCTGAAGCCTAGCTTGCATTTCTGCCATTAACTGCTGCCAGTTCTCAGGGACTGGCGGAGGGGTTGGGCCCTGGTCATCCTCTCTAGCCCCAGACCTGCCAGCTTGTCATGTGGATTTCCTTGAACGCATAACTATTCAAGTCAATCTGCAAACAACGACTCGGCAATTAGGCTATGATGACAGGGTAATAATTTCTCCATAATCCACCACCGAAACTCCAATCATTCACAAGCAAACAAGTATAGCAATTTATCCAAATATTCATCCACATACACAGCAATGCTAATAAGCACGCCCCAATAACATCATGCAATAGTCAAGGGCCAGGCCCTATCAGAATCTCATGCTCCCTATTCATCAGACATATATCAACATTCATATCTCACTCAAATCATTTAAACACATAATCATGCATATACAGTTACCAAACCCTGAGTTGAGCTTGTCTCCCGCAGCGAATGTACATACCCAGCCAGTCTTCAGGACCCATAAACCTAGGACGCTCTGATACCAAGTTGTAACGCCCTGGATAGCCAAGACCATTACACTGTGTGTTTATAAAGTGCCAGACTTGCTAGTCAAGTCATTAAAGTAAAAGCGTGTTACTGAAATGGTAGGGGAACTAGGGTTAAAAATGTTTTGGTCTCAAAAGTACGTTTTCATTACTAAACATTGTTTACGTACATGGGATCCCAAAATTGACAGTTTAAAAGCCATTTACAAAAGTTACAACGTTTAGATACATCAACTGGCCATACTAAGGAAAAAGCGAGCTGTTAGGTAATCTCTGTCCTGACACACTCCTCGACCGTGGTGATCGAACGGCTGGCTATGTACATTTCACCTCGGAGCTCTCCACCTCAGGCCTGGTCCAGCTTGCCCTTGCCCTTACCTGCACCACGAAGCACCCGTGAGCCAAGGCCCAGCAAGAAAACACAGAAACAACAGAGCATGAACAACTAGCAACAAATCAATTACACATATAGCATCTCATCAATTCAAGTGTATCATCAATCAAGTATTTCATATACTAAGCATCTCAGCTCAAATACATAATGCACAGACGATAACCAGGGCTAGCGCTCACAGGCAGCTCCCTCTGTTATCCTATTATTTCCGGCACTCAATGGCCAATTCGCGCTCCGTGCGCTAAACTCATGAACGGTACTCTTAGACCGCGTATACGTGTCCCTTGGCATAATACCAACGATGACACAAGAAAACTTTCGGGAGCACTTAGTCCCATTCACAACCATACATTCGGGTGCAGTGTTCTTACCTTTCAATTCAATAGCTTTAATCCCTCGACACCTTGAGCACGATCCCACTCGAGCCCTAGCGCTCACCTAAACACAATCATGGCCAAAGTCAACATCAACCCTCAAGTTCAAAACCTAGCCCCGGGGCCAATCCCAAGCCCCCGGGATGTCCTAGTTCCAGCAAACAAGGTGGTGGAACCAAACCCCAAACCTTAGGTCAAAAACCCTTGCAAATTACCCTAAAATCCCCTTCAGAAGGCAGGGTAGCGCTACAGCGCTCTTGGGAGGGCGCTATAGCGCTACAGACAGAAACCAAAACCCTTCCAGCAAAATGGCCTAGCGCTACAGCGCCCAAAGGCTAGCGCTGTAGCGCTAGTCACAGACAGCCCAACACCAAAATTTCCCTTGTGCGATTTTCTCGAGCCAACCTCAACCAAACCTCTTCCAACTCTTACCCAAACTTAAAAACAACCTCATGAACACACTCCACTCACCCCAAGCACCCTAAAAATCTAAAATCCTAGCACATGCAATCACAAACTCAAAGTTCACCATAGCCACCTCCAAACTCCAAAACCCAACATAAACCAGCTGAACATCAGAATTAGAGCTTAGAATTCATACCTTTGATAGAATTTCGCCCACAAGCTATCCCTAGGCTCCCTTGGCTTGCTACTCCTCAGCCTTAAGCCTGAATTCCCCAAAGTTTCATTCAATTCAACTCAAGTACCACAACTTAAAAACCAGAAACAGAAATGGATGAACTCTAGAATCTTACCTCAAGTGTTGGTGAAACCCTGCTAAACCTCTGTCAATTCCTTAGTCTTAGGTCAAGATCCTTGATGTTTAGTTATCCCAGCCCTCCTCTAAGCTTTACTCCAGAAATTCTCAAGAAACAGGTGAAGGAAAGTGTAAACCGACTTAGAGAAACTCTCTCTGTTTTCCCTCTTTCTTTTCTCTTCTTTCTCAGACTTCTTTGATATTCTATAAATTCCACTAACTTAAAACCTCAGTAATACCCATCCTTAAGAGTCAAATGACCTTTATGCCCTCCCAATTAACTCTAATCCTTTAGTCCACTTAAGGGCATTTTAGTCATTTTTCCTAATTCCCGCTACTTCCCCGAATGTCTCTATTATTTCCCGCTTAATTCCCGATACCTTACTGATTACCAATAGCATTCCTCAATGTCATAATAATCTCCAGCTTATCCACTAAATTCCCATTTACACCCCTGAGCTCACCCCGAGCCGGGTATAAATCCCCGCTATGACTTTACGTTACTTTGCTCACTAGGATCGTCTCGTGTCACAGATCGCAGATATATCCACATAATAATGTGGTCTCAACAATTATCACATATATCAAAGCAGCTATGCTGCCCTTCTAACCTAATCTGGGCCTATATGCACACTAACACACACATAGTAATGCATCTCAAATACTCAAGTAATCATATAACATGCTTTAAATCATAATCATGCATCTAAATTATTAAAACCACACATAATCTCCGTTAGGCCCTCCAGGCATACTAATCAAGGCCCTTAAGCCTTACTAGCGAATTTGGGTCGTTACACAATTGTTACCAAAATTTTCCAATTCCATTTGTGTACCATATTGGTCTTTGTAAAATATTAGGTCAAAATGAGCATTTTTTATTGGTGAAAATATTTTCTAACAATGAGGTAAAAATGACTTTATTTTCAAGTCCTTATTTTTTCTAAACTTTGGCACTTAATTACTTTCAAACCATTCAATATTTTCTTACTAATTTTTACAGTGGAATACTAGGTTATGCCAAGAATATGTCTACAAATGTTTAGAAAATATTGGGTTAATTTGACCGATACATTGGCTGTCCAAACTTGGTCCTGAAATTAAGAATACGAAAAAAAAACAGTTTTTTTTTTACCTAACTTTGAGATAGCATAAGTCACTCAGTTCTAAACATTTTTGAGTGTTTCAAAAGCTCAATTTTATGTAATTCATATAAAAAATATTACAATATAATTAAATTTTACAAAATCAATATACAATGGATGCTTGACCCCTTGGAAGTCACAACTCATAACTTATATTTTTGTTTTAGGGTTTTCAACAAAACCCTTGGGGATATTGGTTCCTATTTTAAAAAATCAACACACAAGCATCATAAAAATTATAAAGCAACGACCATAGCCTTATTACATCACCAATAAGAAACTTTAAGCATTAAATATACAAGATAATGCTTAAAAAATAAAATCCATACAATAACAACCATAAAAAGTAATATTTTTACCTCTTGTTGTTCTTGCATAAGGTTTTGATCTTTCTACTAGCTTTGGATCCTTCAAAAACCTTTCAAAACCTTAACCATCTCCTCCAACATCATATATAATTAGGTATTGAAAAAAAATCTATGGTTAAAACCTTACAAAAGTCTAGTTAATTTAAACTTTACCTTAGGGTAACCCTTCATAGACCAAAGCCTAAGCTTCCAAGCCTTCTTAGTGTTCTTGAGGTTGAAAATGGAGAAAAAACTTGAGAGAGTTTTAAAAAAAAAAGAAGAAGATGAGAGTGATTGTGAGAGAGAGAGGGGGCGGTTTTGGGGAGGGTTAGAAGAGTTTAAACAACTCTTAAATATCTTAAAACACTTTAGTGTTTTTCTTACTATCTACTTGCCTATTAACCCTTATATTAAATAATTTGGTGTACCCCAATAAATTCCCTACATGGCCAACCACTCTCTATTTTATTTATGTCATATTTTTTTAAATGGTTAATAATTATTTCCTAAGAAGAAAAATCAAAGTTGACATTTTATAACCATTTTAACTCTTATTAAGTTTTAAAAACAAAACTTAACACATAATAATTAAATTAAATGTCTCTCAAATTTAATATAATTAATCACACAATAAAATTTAACCTAAGGTCCATTCATGGAATAAAATTTCCCAATTCGGTAAAATTAAGCATTTAATACCAAAATGCCCTAAAATTTCCATTTTCTCTTAGGTTATTATTTTTGACCAAAATTTAATTTGTATGAATGTATTTTATAAACAAAATATATTTTCCAT
This sequence comes from Humulus lupulus, assembly GCF_963169125.1. NCBI lineage: Eukaryota > Viridiplantae > Streptophyta > Magnoliopsida > Rosales > Cannabaceae > Humulus > Humulus lupulus. Next base: position 149,383,639 of record NC_084800.1, on the reverse strand, counting down.
AGTTTTTCATTTTCTTTTCCAAGATTTTTACCCGATTATTGTTTTTGTGTCGGTCCATGACCAAAAGTCTTATCTTGACTATTAAACAAAAAATTCATAATTTTTCTAGCCATAAATCATGAAAATAAATTGCAAACAAATATAATATTATTTAAAATAATATTCTTAACTTGGGGAAAACAATCGCAACCCGAGTTGTTTCAGGGTACCCGAAACGCAGGACGTTACACATACGCTATTGATTTTCCATTGTTGTAACCATATCACTCAATCCTCTATAGACGGTGTATAATGAGATAGGACTAAAATACCATTTTACACCTCATTGTATTTTATCCTTCAAACAATTAGTTCCTTGTAAATGATATTTCAGTAAACTATTATAAATTACTAAAATGAGATCTCTATGTTTTAACACCTTGAACCAAACTAAAAGGAAACCATCGTTTTACTTCTTCATCAGAAGCTATAGATGTTCATATCTATGATTAATACTCCAACTCAATTATACTACCGAGTTACGAAGATGTAAGTATGGGAATTAACACTCCCACTCAACACTATCGAGTTCCCAAGATGTAAGTATGGGCTAGTCCGTAGGGTAAGCTGGTAATGAAAAAATCAAAGAACTCAGTTAGAATACTAACCACTCAGAATTGAGATTGAATTGACCTATGGTCAAATATATGATATGACTAGAACAGATAATAACGGTATGTTTACTTATCCTTTCTACTGTCAATATCAGTCATGACCGAAGCAACAAATACATTTGATCTTATCTACTTTTCTAATGTTCTAGAAAGAACATAACACTGCAATCTTTAAGTAGATCATATACTGTCAATATCAATCCCAGAACTTTACTTAGCCAATTAGATAGTATTAGTAGTAGTAGTAGTTAGTAGTAGTTACAGTATGATAGTTACTGTGGATTTTGGTTCAAGCTGGGACTTAGTTGAATACTCGTAGCAACACTTATAGATTTTATAAGTTTAACCTATAGTTTAAGAATATTAATTATAACATAAGGTTTGATTAATATAGCTGATTATAAAGATGCCATTTATTATACTATAAGGTTTAGATAGAATTAATATGATCATGACACTTGTCGTGTGCATGTTTATTTGAGGATTTAATTATAGTTTAAATAAAAGAAAGTTCAAGAAAGCTCTAGAATCTTCCAAGACCATTAAGAGCATGACATTTGTCACAATCTTGTTTATTTGAGGATGTAAGCATTTTAAGTGGATAATTCCAAAATAGAAGTTTCTAGAAGCTCTATACCCTTCCAGAACTTGCTAGAATATCGTATTACTCAATCAAACCTAGTTAATCAATTCAAATTATGCTGAAAAAGTACAATTACGTGTTTAATATATTCACGCATGCTGATATATCGCAGCATAGGAGCCGATGTATCCCCACACGGGGAATACGAAAAACACGTCAACTTCGCACAAATGGAACGACGAGCACTCGAGACATAGGGCCAGGTGATATATCACCTATAATGGGCGATATATCAACCCTAGGACCATAATTTCAAACGTTGTTGAAACCGAGCTTCATTCATTCCCTAACCTCTTAACTAGCCTCTGAACATTTTGACCGAGTCTTCAGCACCTGTTGAACGAATATTCAAATATTTTTCAATTAATACTCATTATTTTTATTCAAGCTAAAAGGAGATAGTTCACTCCTTAAACTCTATAAATAGGACCTAGTACTAGCCATTTTTCTCATTCTTCAAGCTGTGTTCAGAGCCTTTAAGCTGCTAGGGTTGCTATAGAGTGATAAACACTTGGGTTGGGATAAAAGCTTTATCAACTTAAAGCTTTATAAACACTTGGGAAGTGAGATTTATAGTGTGTTTTCAATATCAAGGTGTAGTTCGGTGCTAGTATATTCAAAGGTATTCCTAATCTTAAGTTCATTTCTGTATGTAGTTTCCTTTAATTTTCTTTACTCAAATCCTAACTCGTTGTTTCCATTCTTGGTTAGGTAATTAAGTTCTTTGAACTTAAGGTTTCTTTTCAATAAGTTTCTTCTTGGTGGTTTAGTTCATTTCTTTATCATTACTTTCTTGAGAAATTCTCACATTTTTATTGTTGGTTTTAGGAGTGTTTCCTTGTTCTCAAAAATATCGGTATTGGTAAGTGTTGACCCTCGATTTGGCCAATGACACGGAGTTAGAAATACAACAAAGAAATAAGAAGGCAATCAAGAATGTAATGAAATGGTAAGAAATGACGCAAATGATTTATAATGGTTCGGCCCCAACTATGTGGTAATAACTTACGTCCTCTTATTGATAATATTGATGATAAATCCTAATGCTGTGATCAAAGAACTAGGGTTCTTGAGTTTCACAAGCCTTAGGAGAATTATAACTTTTCAGTGGATAATTTCACTATGCTCTATCTATGAATCTTCAGAAAAAAGGTTCCAATGTCCCTTTCTGGAGCCATCTCATGCATATTTATAGGCTCAAGGAGAGTTATATGGGCCAATGGGCCTTAATTCTCCTTAATATCAACATATTAAGGCAATAAAAAGAATATAATAAATGTAGTTATTACAAGATTACATATCTTTAAAGGAAATAAACCGAAGCATGGGACCAGGCTGGTCGTATCTAATCGCGAGATCTGATGAAGCAACAAGGATCTGTTCGATAGACGAGCAACACCTCTTCACTTTGACGCTACCACGTGCCAACCACGTGTAATAAGTTCTTGCCAAATCATCAGAAGAAATTTTTGGGTAAACATTTCCCCCCAAGTTTATTTTACTGTGACCAGCATGAAGTAAACTTAGGAAATTGACCCTTCGCGTACCCCACCAAATCTGTCAGAGCCGCCCATGCCTTTTCGAAAAAGGCAACCAATCATGTCTTTTCAGTTTCCAAAAAATTGTCTAACGGCTATTGCATTTCCCTATGCCTTGAAAAAAGTAATTCCATGATTACCTCTTTTACAGTGCTACGATCATTATAAATAATCCCTCAGGATCATTTTTCACTTTTTACTTTTCACTTTCTCTTCAAGAACTCTTAAGAAAAAGGTGTAGAAAACTCAGAAACCTCAAACGAACTTGACAATCCACGGAGTGTCTGTCCAGCCAATCGACTTAGTGTCTCGAAAACTTGCTTCAATCTTTTATCCAAGTAAGTTTATCGACCTTTTCAGTCGTTGAAATGCCATACAATATCTATTTTACATCTGTTTTGTATCCTGAGTTCTTGAAAGAAACTGTTTGGGGGTAAATCGACATATTGATTTGCACTAAACTTGGTAGGAGATTAACATTTGTCATGGATGACGAAGTAGTTGGGTATTTAGGATTATAACTTTAGGGCGTGAAATCAAGGTAAAAATTCAATTTCTAAGCTAGTGGAAAAAATTGGGGTTTTCCAACCCTTTTAGAGTCGAAATTTTTTTCCTGAAAAGCTTTTCACTTCTGCTTTTTAATCCATTTTCCAAACTGTTCACTTGAAATATAGTAATTTTTGTCAGAATTCTGCTGGTTGTATAAAAGCTTAACTTTTATACACGAGCAACGTTAATCCAACTTTTAAACATCTTGATCCTTTTGGCCATTAGATTCACATCTCCCATTTTCTGTTCGCAGATTTTCATGCAAGATCCGTGGGGAGGTGAGAGGCCAATCGACGATGATCTGCTGGCCCAACTGCTCGAGGACGAAGAACAACCATCACGGCTAATTCTGGAGATCCCTTTTTCTCGAAACACCTCAAGTAATCCTTCGATCCCACCTCAACACATGGGTCGAGTAAAGTCTACAGCCTAGAAAAAGAAATCATCCAACCCTTCTTCAAATCAGCCTGCTCATCGGGTTGAAATTCCTTCGACCAGTGGACGAGATGAAAATACTTCTGATCCAGTGAAAATACTTCTGATTCAGAAATCCAAAATCAAGCCTAACTTCGAAATGTCCTTCGACCTGCCGTCAAATGGTACGTGGCTCCTCCTAGCAGAATCACGGTCAGGATGATAGCCAATTATATCAGGAAGTACGGACTTCCTGGGGTAACCTTAGTCCAACCAACCAAAGACCAGCGGGCAAACCTTCCTAGAAGTGGCTTCAGCACCTGGTCGCGGTTTCATATTGAGGCAGGAGCGATCCTGCCTCTCCATCCTTTTTTCCAAGGAGTGGCCAACTATATTGGTGTCGCTCATTTCCAAATAACCAGGAACGGGTATTGAATGCTTTCCGCACTCTATATCCTTTACAGTCATAAAAAGTAGCCTGTTCCTACGCCACACGAGGTCAACTACCTGTTCGACCTCAAATCGAACCCCAACCAAGAAAATACGGGGTTTTTTCTTTTTTCGTAATCAAAAAATGACCCGTACCTTTCTGAGTGAGACCACCTTCATCTCCAACGTGGGGAAGTACCACCTGGAGTATTTTCTGACTACCGACATTGTCGCCAACCTAGCCTTCACCCAAGGAGGTAATATCATTGCTCTCCTGGTAATTTATTTTCTTTGTATTTTATTTGCATTCCCGTTAGAGATTTAGCATATTTCAGGTCCATGGCTGTGACTGGCTCCTACTTCAGAAATGGAAGTCCGAGCAGCACTCTTGGCCAGCATGACTGACGTAGAGAAGAGCGTCAAACAACTGGTCACTGTAGCCAACCTAAGACTGGTCGGGCTTTCGGCACCTCATCAGGATATGAGGGAGTCAACAGCAGAAAGTGCCACCGGCGAGGAAATTCCCGAGCAGCACCGAGATGTGTCGCAACGTCAAAGGAGGAGACCAACTAGAGTGACAATCAGGGAATCCTCCAGTTCCTCGTGAGTGGCCACTCCCCCCTGCCCCTTCGGGAAAGGGAAAGAAGAAAGCTTTTGAATCCCTTTCACCTATCAACGAGTCTTCGGATGAGAACGGTACTGATCTCTCACTCTTAGATAGTTTTCCAATTCCCTGTCGCTTATTTGACGGGGATGGCAACTTTAAGTTATTCCAAACTTAGATTCAGATTTCTTCCAGGTAGTAAGTGAGGGTAGCAGTAGTTCAGTAAGTAATGTAGCGACCAGTAATTATAGCTCGGGTATTTTGCTTACAATTACCTTTGTTTCCTTCTTTGTCATAGCATACTCACTTATTTGTACTATCTAACTGATGCTCCTGCGAGCAAGAAGAAAGCGAGCATGCCGCATCGTGGGGAATACAGCAAAGAGCCTCCGACCAAGAAATCCCGCACTGAGGACCCTCCAACAGCTGGTCCTTCAAAAAATACAACACCACCTCCATCTCCCCTCGAGCAACAAACTCTGCCTGCCCTGGTCGAGTCGACCCCTTCCCCACTGGCTCCTGTAGATCAGACACAGCCAACAGCCCCTGTTCAGACAGGGGATGACATATCGAGCTGCGCTCTAAGATCGGCCAAGGACATGATGACAAGGATCCTGAGGCACGAGCGCAGCCGAGAAGCTATGGCTGGGACAAAGTCGATGGATGTCGACCAGATCTTGAACTGCACTCTAAACGAGCTTGCCAGTGTAAGTTATCTCTTCGTGTTGACACAATCTTTTTATCTATAATAGTCATTTTAACTTTTTTTCTGATCGCAGGCAATGCTGACTGTGACTGCCAGCCGGCTCCGCTCGGGGGTCATCACTGAGCAATCCAAGTCGTTCGAGCAACGGCATGCTGAGGAGCTTAAGGCCATCAAAGTGAAATATGTCGAGCAGTTTGAGGTGGCTCAGAAGGCAAATGCGACATTGCTCGAGGAGAAAAATAAAATGGTCGAGGCAAAGGTGAAGTACAAAGTGTCTCACCTTATCTATTTTCGTGAAGCCAAAAAGCTCGAGGCAGACCTGATCGAGCGCAGGCAAGAGGCTGATAAGTTGGAGGCTCGCATCAAGGATCTCGAAAAAGCCAATGCCAGCAATCCGGAGAGGTACAAGGGCGCCACGTCCAAGTGTTTCTATGATTCTTGGAAACACAATCAAGGGGCCAATTTCATCTATCACCCCGAGCGCATGAGGCAAACTGAAATAGCCCAGTGTGTTGCTCACTTGGCGGAAGAAGAAAAAGCGAAGATCCCAGCCTCGCCCGAAATCTCTTTGGCCACTGGCCTTGAAGGTGTGGATAATGGAGTTGAAGCTACAGTTGACCAAGAAAATCCACAAGACCCTCCTGCCTTATGATTATAATGATTTTATATATATTTTTTTGTTTTTTATTATTTCTCTGTACTTTAAAACAATTATTTTTATTGCAGCATGGGCAGCTTTAACTTTTAATCAAACAATTACATCCAAGCAGTAACTGCTTGCGGTGTAAAATATTTCTTTTTTGATATTATAATACTTGCATTTATTATAAGATCTGTTCACATGACCGAATTAGTATAACACTTTGGTTTGATTTAACAAAATACAAAATTTTGAAAAATACTCTATGTACCGTAGCATGCTTTCACTTATTTTTCTCGTGTGTTTACATACTTGTCGATATGCTTTGCTTACTAGATGCCTTATGTGCCCCCCAAGTGATTGAGGAGCTTTAGGTCCTCGGTCACTTGCCTTGACCAAAACTTGTTCGAACATTTCTGCTCGTAGTAGAGAATTTAAAACGATAATATAGCAAATCAACACACGTAATGAGCAAATACTTGTAATAAATACAATAGTTGGAAAGAATGCCTTGCTGCGCATAGTCCCTTTTAATTCTCGTAATAAATGGACAAACATGTTTGTACGAGTGATCAACAAAACGATCTTACACTTATAAGCGATCAGTCACATAAAATGACCAACCCTTTTTCATAACTTGTAAAAAGTAAAATTAATACAAGCCAATTCTTTAAGAAGAATTGTTTATTGATATAACTTGCGCAGGTGTTCTCCATTCCAATAGTGAGGAATGAGATCTCCATTTAAGCGAGCAAGTTTGTAAGTGCCTGGATGGAGGACTTCTTCAATTTGGTATGGTCCTTCCCAATTAGGCCCGAGTACTCCAACAGCCTAGTCGCGGGTGTTGAGGAAAACCCTTCGAAGTACTAGATCTTCGACATTGAATTTTCTTTCGTGTACTTTAGAATTTAAATATCGGGCGACCTTTTGCTGGTACACTGCTACTCGGAGTTGGGCTTGCTCACGCTTTTCATCGACCAAATCTAGAGATTCCATCAACAGCTGGCTATTGGAGCCTTGATCGTACGTTATTCTTTGATGAGATGGCGGATCTAACTCAACAGGTAGTATAGCCTCATATCCACAGGCCAAGGAAAATGGAGTATGGCCTGTTGCTGTTCGATGGGAAGTTCTGTATGACCAAAGGACTTTAGGAAATTTCTTTGGCCATGCCCTCGTCGCCTCCTCAAGTCTTTTCTTTAGAGTATCCTTTAGCGTTTTATTGACTGCTTCGACTTGTCCGTTTGCTTAAGGATGAGCGACTGAAGAAAAGCCCTTGAAAATTCCATGTCGCTAGCAAAAATCTATGAATTGTTCACTATCAAACTTGGTGTTGTTGTCTGAGACAATTTTTCGTGGCAATCCATAGCGACACACGATGTTTTTGACTATGAAATCCACCACTCTCTTGGTTGTTATGGTTGCGAGTGGCTCAACTTCGACCCATTTAGTGAAGTAATCGATGGCCACTACGGTGTACTTGACGCCGCCCTTTTCTGTGGGCAGAGATCCGATTAGATCTATACCCCAGACTGCGAATGGCCACAGACTTAGCATTTGTTTTGGCTAATTAGGGGCTACTCGTGGAATTTTGGAGAACCTTTGGCATTTGTCACACCTCCGCACAAATTTCATCGAGTCTTCATTCATTAATGGCCAAAAGTATCATTGCCTTAGGATCTTGTTTGATAAACTTTGCCCCCCAGCATGGTCCCCAGAAAAGCCTTCGTGGACCTCTCTCATCAATTCTTTAGCTTTCTCTTTTGAAATACACCTGAGGAGTGGCATTCAGTATCCTCTTTGGTACAAGATTCCATCGACCAGGATATACCTAGTAGCCTATCGCTGAAGGGTCCTGGCTTTGTGTCTGTCTGTCGGCAACACGCTTTGCATCAAGTACTCTATGTAAGGTGCCATCCATGTTTCCGTTGCTTGAATCACCAAAGAGGTATCTTCTGCTCGGTGTAGATAGTCATTCAACCAGCACTATGTTTAGAGTGTCAGCATCCTTGGCACTTGCTAACTTGGCCAAAGCATCAGCGTTTGAATTTTGGTCACGAGGTACTTGCTGAAGAGTGTACTTATCAAACTCCACCAATAGATCCTTCGCTTTATCTAAGTAAGCAATCATTTTTCAGCCTCGGGCCTGATACTCTCCAATGATTTGATTGACCACTAGTTGAGAGTCACTATAGATATCAAGTGACTTTATGTGCATGCTTCTAGCTTCTGCAGAACTTGTCGTAGAGGTTGGTCGGTCAAAACTGTGATTGGGTGAGGTTGGACGTAGGGTTGTAGCTTCCTAGAGGCTAAGATTAAGCAATAGGCTAATTTTTAAATAGGTCGATACCGCAGCTCCGCTCTTATTAGCCTCTTGCTTACATAATAAACAACCTTTTGCATGCCTTCTTCTTCACTTACTAGGACAACACTAGCAGCGTATTCTGTGACCGCTAAGTAAATGAACAAAGTTTCTTTATCAACCGGCTTTGATAGAATCGGTGGCTGCGACATGTGAGTCTTTAAGGCTTGAAAAGCCTGTTCGCACTCCTCCATCCATTCGAATTTCTTGTAGGCCTCTGAGTACATTAAAAAATGGGATGCATTTGTCCGTCGATTTGGAATTAAATCTACTGAGAGCAACAATTCTTCCGGTCAATCTTTGAACATCCTTAATCTTCATCGGTGATTTTATATCGACCAGGGCCTTGATCTTCTCGAGATTGGCCTCAATTCCTCGCGAGTTTACTATAAATCCCAAGAACTTCCCTGATCCTACTCCAAAGGAGCATTTGAAGGGATTCAGCTTCATCTAATATTTGTTCAAGACGTTGAAGCATTCATGCAAGTCCGCTATATGCCTTTCTGCCTTTTTTGACTTAACCAGCATGTCATCAACATATACTTCCATGTTTGTGCCAATCAGTTCCTTAAACATGTGGTCGATCAGTTGTTGGTAAGTCGCACCAGCGTTTTTCAAACCGAAGGGCATTACTTTGTAACAGTAAAGCCCTATATCAATCCGAAAGCTAGTGTGATCCCCATTATGAGGATGCATACTGATCTGATTATATCCAGAGTATGCATCCATGAATGAGAGAATCTCGTGCCCTGCAGTGGCATTATCCAGTTGGTTGATTCTAGGGAGTGGGAAACAATCTTTAGGGCAGGCTTTATTAAGGTCTGTGAAATACATGAATGTTCGCCACTTGCCATTTGGCTTGGGAACAAGCACGGGATTAGAGACCCATGATGGAAAAAACGCTACCCTCATGAATCCATTCTCTTTTAGCTTCTCGGCTTATTCCTTTAGAATATTTGATCTATCTTTGTCGAGCAGCCTCCTTTTCTATTGCACTGGTGGAAATCTCTTGTCTACGTTTAGGACATGGCTAATAACCACAGGGTCTATTCCAACCACGTCTTTATGGGACTAAGAAAAGACTTCCTGGTTTTTTCTCAAAAATTCCACCAGTACTTGCTTCGTTGTTGTCTCTAAGTTTTTACCGACTTTCACAACTTTGGTCGGATTTTCTTCATCGAGTTGAACTTCCTCAAGGTCCTCGATGGGTCCTAACTCTTCAAAAAAATCCCCAAAGCGAGGATCTATTTCTCTGTCCTCACTTTGGGCAATGCCCTATTTGGTGACATCATCACCTGATTGGGTTTGTACATCGATTTCCATTTGCAACTATTTTCCGGCAACTTCCCTCGATACACCTTTCTTTGCCTTTGATATCGAGGCATTGTAGCACTCTCTCGCTTCCCGTTGATTTCCCAACAAGCATCCTACCCCTGCGTCGGTTGGGAATTTCATGGCAAGGTACCATATCGAGGTAACAGCTCGTAAGTCAACCGAAATAGGCCTCACAATTACAGCATTATATGCTGAAGGACAATCAACTACTATGAAAGTAGCGAGTAACGTCTTGTTTAGTGGTGCAGTCCCTGCCATAACTGGGAGCCTAATCGACCCAGTTGGGGCGAGCCCTTCGCCAAAAAAACCATAAATGGTTTGGTTGCATGGCTTCAGGTCCTTGACGGAAAATTTCATTCTTTCCGGTGAAGACTTGTATAAGATGTTGACTGAGTTTCCTGTGTCAACTAACACCCTCTTAACCATCATGTTGGTGATTTGAACATCAACAACCAGTGGATCAGAGTGTAGGAATCGTACGTGCTGGGCATCGTCCGAAGGGAAGGTTATCAATTCTTCCTCTGTTCGAGCCTTCTTTGGCACTCGATCCTCCACACTCATCATCTTGATGTCCTGGTCGTGGCGCACGGTTTGAGCGTATCTCTCCCTTGACTTCCCACTGTCCCCTGCAAGGTGTGGGCCACCACAGATGGTGAGTAACGTACCTGCTACAGGAGCTGGCTGTAAAGGTGGCAAACGTTGGCATGCAGGCACCTGCTTGTTGCCACCTTGAGCCTCTCGCTGAGTCCCTCCTGCGGCTCGTACATATCTCCTTAGATGTCCCTGCCTGATCAGGAACTCAATTTCTTCCTTTAACTGGTTGCACTCATTGGTGTCATGTCAAGAGTCGTTGTGAAAACGATAGAATTTTGTTGTATCTCTCTTGGAGATATCCTTCCTTATAGGTGCGGGTTGCTTATAAGGGACATTAGAGCTGGTCGCCTGGTAGACCACTACTCGACTTTTGATGAGGGCTGTATAGTTGGTGAATCTCGGATCATATCTATTGCATTTGGGGCGTTTATTGTCAGACGTCGATAGCTCATTGCCCGCCCTTTTTCCACCATTTCTGCCATTTTCGTTCTCGTTGCCTTTGCCGTTGCCATTCGGTTTATCTGACCCGTTGGCGTCCTTTGCGGGATCATCCTTCGGTGCCTTGTTCTTCGTAGGTGATTTCCCCTTGTTGGAAATCGCGTCCTCGAGCTTGAAGTATCGATCAGCTCGATCCCAAAACTCTTGGGTACTCTTTACCTTGTTCTTTCTTAGGCTATTCCAAAGGGGAGAATGGCGTCTAACCCTGGAAGTTAGGGCCATCATCTTTCCCTCTTCGCCCACTGTTTTGGCTCCAGCTGCTGCCCCCATGAAACGTTGGACATATTCCTTTAAGGGCTCTCCCTCTTTTGGTGGATTTCCACTAGCTGGTTGGCCTCAGTGGGGTGTACGCGACCTGCGTAAAATTGTCCGTAAAATTGATTCACGAATATTTCCCAAGATACTATACTAGCAGAAGGGAACTTAAAGAACCACTCCTGGGCGGTGTCAGATAGTGTAGCGGGAAAGATCCTGCAACGAGCATCGTCCGACACTTTCTGTATATCAATTTTTATCTTAAATTTATTGACATGAGATACTGGGTCTCCGTACCAATCAAATTTTGGCAGTACTGGCATTTTGAATTTGCTAGGGGTTTCCGCCACAGCTATCCTTTGCATAAACGGAGTGCCTATCCTTCGGCCGTACTCTATGTAGGATGTTCAACTCCCGACCAGCTACTGTACTACCTGGTTCAGAGCATCAATTTGTGCCTGAACTGCGTCTGGGATCGTTAGGGCGACCGGTGCTGGAGGAGCATACTCATCGTGCCTCTCACGATGATCGTTGAGTATGTCCCTCATATCATCATCCCTGCGCCTTTGTTCGCTAACTCCTAGCCGATCAAAGATGTTATTTTGTTGGAGTTTCCCCCCAACGTTATGGCTTACCGACCTATTTTCTCTAGGTGGGGGGTTTCCACCTCTTTTTTCGTTCCCTCGACCAGCATTCTCTCTGCCCGAATCGGCCTCATTATAGTCAAGGCCATCTCTAAACTGTGGCTGACTATGGTGCGATCGGCTGTTCACGCTGTTTCCTCCTCGGGCTTGCATCTCCCAAGCATCAGGGGGAGGCCTGCACTGGTCGTTGGGTCCCCATGCATTATTATCCTATGGGGGCCCCTGACCGCATAGCCTAACTCGTTGTTCCTTTTGTTGGTAGAAGGAGACTTCCCCTTGCTCGATGGAGTTGGAACTTCATCCCCTAGATGTCTAGGGCTATGGGGCGGGTGCCTGACCCTATTCTGCCTCTGGCGCTGGGGATTTCCACGACCAGCTTGAGATGGCAGCTACTGTTCAGGATCCCGAATTAGGACATTATCCTAAGCCACAGGTGGTTGCTCCTGCCTTTGAAGGCTTGTTGGCTGGAGTGGAGGACTTGGATTGGGAGCCTGCTGAGGTGGCGCATACGATGGCTGATCTGGTTGAGAGGCCAGTGTAGCCTGTCCTCGAGCTAATTGAATGGCTGCTTCAAGAGCGGCGTGGCATCCCTCTGCTGACGGTCCGTCTCCGCCTGCCGCTCATTCAGCTCCTGGCGCTAACGCTCAAGCTCCCTTTACTGCAGTGCCAAGGTTTTCGTTGCATTCTCCTGATTGGCCTTCAGATTGGACAACTCGTCCTGAAACACCCCCAGTATTGCCCTCAGTATCTCCAAATATAATTCCTCCTCTTCGAATTCCAAATGTGGTTCATTCTTAGCCACATTTGGAGGAGAAGGTTGTAGCGCCAGCAGTCTGTCCATCTCTCTTGGATGTCTTCTCCATTTGATTTTCTTAAAGCTTCTTGGCCAAACTCTCAATGAATGCACCAAAATGTTGACCCTCGATTCGGCCAATGACACGGAGTCAAAAATACGACAAAGAAATAAGAAGGCAATCAAGAATGGAATCATATGGTAAGAAATGATGCAAATGATTTATAGTGGTTCGGCCCCAACTGTGTGGTAATAAACTACGTCCACTTAGTGATATTATTAATGTTGAATTCAAATGTGGTGATCAAAGAACTAGAGTTCTTGAGTTTCACAAGCCTTAGGAGAATCACAACTTTTTGGTGGAAAATCGCACTATGCTCTTTCTATGAATCTTCAAAAAAAAGGTTCCAAAGTCCTTTGCTTGAGCCATCTCATGCATATTTATAGGCTCAAGGAGAGGTAGATGGGCCAATGGGCCTTAATTCTCCTTAATATCAACATATTAAGGCAATAAAAATAATATAATAAATGTAGTTATTACAAGATTACATATTTTTAAAGGAAATAAATCGAAGCATGCGACAAGGCTGGTCGCATCTAATCGCGCGATCTGATGAAGCAACAAGGAGCTAGTCGATAGACGAACAACACCTCTTCACTTTGACGCTGCCACGGGTAATAAGTTCTTGCCATGTCATCAGGAGCCATTTTTGGGTAAACAATAAGGAAAATAGGATTGATTTTGTATGCTTTTATGTTTTGATATGTGCTATGACTTATGTATGATATGTTTTTAGTTTTTTTGCATATAAATTGTTTAGATAACAATCACATAATTTGTTTAGATAACAAATATATAATGTAACGCCCTAGATAGCCAAGACCGTTACACTATGTGTTTATAAAGTGCCAGACTTGCTAATCAAGTCATTTAATTAAAATCGTGTTGCAAAAGCTACAAAGGAGCTAGGGTTAAAAGCGTTTTGGTCTCAAAAGCCAAATTTTTCATTAAGAAACATTATCTGGTTACACGGGATCCCAAAAATACAAGTTTTAAGACCGTTTATAGAAGTTGTAAGACTCAGATACAGTAACCGGCCATACTAAGGCAAAACAAGCAGTTAGGTAGTTCCTATCCTGGTCCACTCCTCGATCGTGGTGATCGAACGACTGGCTATGTACATTCCACCTTGGAGCTCTCCACCTCAGGCTTTGTCCAGCTTGCCCTTGCCTTTACCTGCACCACGTAGAACCCGTGAGCCAAGGCCCAGCAAGAAAACACAGTATCAACAAAGCACAAGCAATTATCAAACAAGTCAATATCTCACGTTGCATCACATAGCCTCATTCAAATAACCATTCAATATAGTCAAGTATTCCACATACTAGGCATATCAACTAGTAACATGTACAGTTTATAAACGATAACCAGGGCTAGCGCTCACAGGCTGCTCCCTCCGTTATCCCAGTGTTCATGGCTCCCAGTGGCCAAATCGCGCTCTGTGCGCTAATAGTATGTACGACACCCTTAGGCCGCTTTTACATTTCCCATGGCGTAATACCAATGTTGACACGATACAATTCCCGGGAGCACTTAGTCCCATCACAAACATATAATCGGGTGCAGTTTTCTTACCTTTAGCTTTCAGATGAATTAGTTACGGGCGATACTCCTTGAGCGCGATCCGATCCTCAAGCCCTAGCTTAACACCTAGTCACAACCATGACAAAGAATACCATTAACAATCTTAAATGAGTTCCCAAGCCAAGTTCTAGTACCCAGAACATTGAACTTCACCAAATATGGTAAAAGACTCAACCCCGAGCACCTTAGGTTAAATTCCCAAGCCTAAAATCTCAAAATCCCAAAATCCCTTAAGCGCCGCGGCATGGCCCCCAAACAGAACCTCCAAAGGCTCAAAAACAGGTAAGGGCCACGGCATTGCTTGGGCCATGCCGCGACCCGCCCTTCTTCTTCAGCATGCAACCTCTTCGAAGGGCCGCGGCTCACCAAGAACCATGCCGCGGCCTGACCCTTCGAACCCAGAAAAAAACCACCATTTTCAAACTCTAAACCTCACCTTAAACCATCCCAAAGCCCCCAACTCAAAAACCAATTAATAATAACAACATTAGAATGATTTAGACAACACAATCCAACCAAAAATCCAGCCTAAGACTCACCAAAACCCCAATTCCAACTTCTGAAATTTCAACCCATAGAACTCAAAACCAGCCATGAAAACTCTCAAATTCAACCATCAAAATGTAAATTAAACCTTACCTAAGCTGTAGAATCAATTCTCCAAGAGTCCCCTGCCCTATCTTCAAAGTTTCAAGCCTCAATCCCACCTTAAATTCCAAAACCATAGATATTTAAAACTCAGCCATTTTCTTTAAATTCCTAACCTTAGAAACAAAAAATCAGAACTTACCTTAGCTCTATCTCAGACCTTGATCAGTTCCTGAGCTAACCCTTCAGATTATTCCCTTCAATTCCCCAAGACACAGCTTAAATCCAGCAATTCCATCTCAAGTTTCAGTAGTTTTCCTTTGCTAAGAGAGAGAAGGAAGAGAAATAGAGATAGGGTCGGTTTACACTTTTCTATCTAGTATTTTCCTAAGTCTTCCAAGTATACCCTTAGATTATTAGACTAATCCCAAAGCTCGGGGTGCCGGAAACGTCCCCGAGGCAAAAACGGTAAAATCCCCCAATAATCCTGCCTAGACATCCTAACCTCAGATATATCTCCAATTATTTATTTTTATCACCCGATAGTCTAAATCACTACCCGATACCTAAAATACCCCTGACTTGTCCAAAGTCAATTATAATGTTCCGTTGTGACTTTTCCTGCTATCTAGCCCTAGGATCGCCTCGAGTCGCCGGCTGCAGAATTATCCACATCATAATGTGGTTCTCACATATATCTCAAACATATATATCATATCATCATATAATATCACTAATTATCATAAACACACTAGTAATCATACATTTATGCATTTAAATCAATAACATTCATTCTAATCCCAGTTATGCCCTCCCGGCACACCAATCAAGGCCCTCAAGCCTTAATAGCAAATTTGGGTCGTTACATATAACTTGTTTAGATAACAAGTCCCAATAGTTTATTCCTTGGGCATATGATTGTTTAGATAACGAGCCCCATAAATTTATATGACTTGTTTAGATAACCAAGCCCCGTAAATTTATGGGCATATGATTGCTTAGCTAGCAAGCCCCAAGAAGTATGATGGCCATTATAATGCATGTTTTTATAGTCATATGTTTTGTAGTCTTATGTTATGTTGTATGTGCTAGTAGATTTTCCTTGCTGGGCATTAGGCTCATTCCTTTATTTTTATGTATGCAGGGAAATAGTTATGGTGGTGGAAGGATTCGTAGTAGCTTGGCTTGTGTATTAAGGATGAAGGGATTCGATGGACTGCGGGATCGATTCGAGGACGACGTTATTTTTATTTAGTCTCTTTAAATTATGTTTTTATGTATTTTCGACATTTAGTTTTGTAAACAATTTCCTTTAGTTTAAAGTTATGTTTTATTTTAAAACAATGGGATCCCATACCCCACATTTATGTATTTCAATATTTACTTTGGAGTTTTTAATAAAGTTGTGAATATTTCTTATGTATGTTTTCTCAAAAATAGTAGCTAAGACTAGTAGTTTTAATGGCCCAAGGTATTAGAATTAGTTGGGTCATTACAGGCAAGTCAGCTTAAATCTTGTCACTGACTAATCTTATGACTAACTTATTTTGAACATATAATCATATTTATATTCCACTGTGATTAAGTCACTATAAATACGATTAGCTATATGCTCGGGATTTAATAGAAGTTTATATTAAACAAATAATAATGAAAATAAAACATGTGAACAAAGTGATTGACCAAGTGAAAAAATGATTTCTATTATTTTATTGATAATAAAATGAGATTAAAAAGAAATTGGGTTTTAATTAGGGCATAAAACCCCAACAAAATCCCACTTGCACTAATTGAAACTAATGCCTTAATTATACTAATCTCATTTCCTTGATATGCTTATCAAATATAGCTTATGGTAGTGTCTTTGTAAACGGATCTGCAAGATTATCTTTAGATGCAATCTTCATAACCTTCACATCTCCCTTGGCCATATATTATTGAATTATGTGATACTTCCTTTCTATATGCTTACTCATCTTGTGCCTACAAGATTCTTTCGAGTTGGCTATCGCTCATGCATTGTCACAAAAGAACATTAGCGATTTTTCCTTTTCTGGAATAACAACAAGATCCGAATAGAAATTCTTTAGCCAGACTATTTCCTTATCTGCTTCTGACGCAACTATGTACTTAGCCTCCATGGTGGAATTTGAGATTGCAGATTGCTTTACGCTTCTCCAAATCACAGCTTCACCCCAAGAGTAAACACAATTCCAGAAGTAGACTTCCTGTCATCGACATCAGTCTGAAAATCTGAATCGGTGAAGCCTAGAGGGTTCAAAACACCACCCTTGTAGGCTAACATATAATCCTTAGTCCTCCTTAATTACTTCAAGATATGCTTAACTGCTATCCAATGTTCTGGTCCAGGGTTTGACTAATGCCTGCTCACTACTCCCACTGCATAGCAGATATCTAGTCATGTACACAACATAGCATACATCAGACTTCCAACTGCAGATCCGTAAGGAACTTTTCTCATTGCATCCTCCTCTTCAAGTGTCTGGGGAGACTGCTTCTTTGAAAGATGAATTCCATGGAAGGACGGTAAACGTCATTTCTTGGAATTTGTATTTTAGAATCTTTCAAGCACTTCATCTATTTAAGTTGCTTGAGATAGAGCTAAGAATCTATTCTTTCTATCCCTAATGATCTGGATACCTATAACATAACTTGCTTCACCCAAATCCTTCATCTAGAATTGAGTGGTCAGCCAATTCTTCACATCTAACAATTTCTTGACATTGTTTCCAATGACTAAGATATCATCTACATTAAGAACCAGGCACTTTTTGATTTGCCTATAGTTGGTAAACACAAGGCTCATCAATATTTTTTGTTCAAAGCCATAGGTTTTGATTATTTCATCAAACCTAAGATTCCAGGAACGAGAAGCTTGCTTAAGTCCATAGATGGACCTATTCAACTTGCAAACTTTTCCATCTTGTCCAGCAACTATAAATCATTCTGGCTGATCCATATAAATGACTTCGTCAATCTTTCCATTAAGAAAAGTTGTCTTGACATCCATTTGCCAGATCTCATAGTCGAGAGCGACTGCTATGGATAGGAGGATGCGAATAAATTTGAGCATGGCTACCGGACTAAAAGTTTCCTCATAGTCCATGCCTTCTCTTTGGCTATAACCCTTTTCCACTAATTGAGCTTTATAAGTCTCGATATTTCCATCAACACCTCATTTCTTCTTGTAGATCCACTTGCACCCAATGTCCCTAAAGTCACTTGGTGCTTCCACAAGATCCCATACGAAATTTGAGTACATGGACTCCATTTCCTGTTTCATGGCTTCGAGCCATAGTTCCTTTTCAGGGCTAGCCATTGCCTGTTTGAAAGACAACGGATCATCATCACTAGTGTCACCAATAACCATATTGGTTTCTGTTGGTTTTTATAGATCAAATCAGAGATTATACGCAGTGGAACAACAATTAAAATTGTTAATTTAACCCCACAAGATTTATAGATCTACTTCTTCACATACATATATATATTGAATCAAAGATACGAATAGAAAATTACCTCAAGTCCTTCCTTGCTGCTATCTTTTTGTATAGCAAAAAATCCTTGAGATCTCACACCAAGATCTTCCAAATGTTCTCAACACACAAAGAACAAGTGTGGGCTCGCTATACAAAATAATAGGCAAAATCTATTTATCAGATGTTCTCAACACATGAGATCTGATAAAATTTGGACCTAAGTTTGTGAAGAACAGGGACCTATGCTTGTATCACTGTTCTATCTCTCTCAGAGAGATTTCACGATCTATTTTCTATCACTGAAAAGTATTGCCCTGAAAACTGATCTCCTATATTTAATATATCCAATATATTAAAAATAAAATAATAGTTATTTTAAACAATTTGAAAATAACTAATTAGTTATAAGATTTTGTTTAAATAATAATATTTTAATCATATTACAATATCTCATTATTTATTTAATATTTAAATAACTAAAATTATGGAACAAAGAAACTTCTAGAAGCTTCTTGTGTGTGTAGCACAGTGACTGTGCACTGTGCTACACGTGTACCACATGCCAAGGAAGGCATGTGATTTTTCCCAATTTTTATTATTATTTAAATACCAAAATCCCAAAAATAAATTAATTCAAAATTAATTATATTTTGGTTAAATCAAATAATTAAATAATTCTCAATTAATTAATTACACATAATTATACAATAATTATGTTTGGTTCATAGAAAAATATTTTACTTATCAAATAAGTCCTTTTGTCCATTTTTGCATTTATCTTTGTCAGTGTTTGTTCGAGCCATTTCGGGGACCATGGACCTATAACATTAAGCTCCAATAAATGGTTAGTAAATAATTAAACTCTTTAATTATAATAGTTAATTTATTAATTCTGATATTTCTCCACTATAAATTCAGAATTGAACTCTTTATGTTATAGATATACTTTTACAGAAATCTTATTCTAAGTTGTCCATTGATATAACCATCTTACAATAGTTCAACCCTCTAATTAATTAGTTCATAAATTAGAATGAAATAATTACCATTTTACATTTCTAATTTACTTCTTATTCCATAAGTGCCGTTTATTCACTAGTGAATAATTAATCTATAATCTAATTATAGATTTGAGCTCAAAATCATTCAGTTCCAGAATTAACCCTTAAGGGAACTAATATACGATCTGTTAGAAAAGATTAGATTCCATATTGTTGATACATGTTCCCAGCCATCCATGATATTAAATCTCCAAAACAAAAGTCATTAGCCTCATTCTATGAAGAGACCTTAACGAATGAATCAAAAGATTTAATAAACATGAACAGGAGTTCATGAACACTCAGGATTAAGGTTGATCTATAAATGATCATCAATTATCATATGAATTACAAGTCTTTATTATTAAATGGTTTTTGGATAAAGAATTTTATTCATATCGGTCCATGTCATATATAATCATATTATATAAAGCACATTTACCAAGATGTCTTACCACATCAATAATCCGAATCTAGATTATTTGTATCAACATGATACTCGACAAACCGTACTTACCACCCCAATTAAAGAATTTCATATAAAATCCAACAACTTGATAATTAATTCAAATTTCAATCTATTATCTTTTTAATTAATTATCACATATAATTAATTATATGAATAAATATTAATCTTTAAATTCAAATCCTATTTGAACTTGTCACATTATTATCTCCCACTAAAATAAAGATATTTAATTAATTCTACTAATTAATTAAAACCAATTTTAATTAAATATTAATTTCAAAATTTTAATATTTATTTTATTATAATTTCAAAAAATATAATAAATTAATTATTTATATAATTTCAAAAATTACACAATAATTAATTAATAATTAATTTTGATAATTACAACTAATTTGTAATTAATTAATTAATCACTATTATCACATAATTGCATATTTGGCTCGAAGAACAAATTTCTTCTTAAATATGTCTTTCTACCATTTTCACAATTTATGTCAACTCTTGCCTTGAATAGTGTTGATAGAGCCGCTGTGGGGACCTATGTACCTATAATTCCATGCTCCAATACATTTGTGATTATTAATTAAACTCTTTAATTAAACAATCTTAATTTATTAATCTCATGATTACTCTACTATAAATATGAGACTGCACTCTTGTAATTATAGACATTTCATTTACTGAGTACTTTATAACAATAAAGCTTCCATTGATATAATCATTACATACAAATTAACCCTCTAATAATGGATCATAATTAACTGGGAATAAAATTACCATTTTACCCTTTTAATTATATCTTGTTTCCTTAAGTACCATCGACTTTACTAGTGAGGTTTAATTCACAACCAAATTATGAATTTCAGCTCGATTACCGTTCAGTCCCAAAGTCAACCCTTAAGAGAACCATTATTCAATCTCTTGCGAGAAGGTATAGATTCCTTATCTGTATACTATTTCCCCAGCCATTTACATTAATGAGTTCCCAAAACAAAAGTTTCTAGCCTGATCATTCTGACAAACCCTAACGAGTGAATCGAACAACTCATATAACATAGACAAGAGTTCATAGTAACTTCAGGATTAAGAACTAAGTATTAATAATTCGAAACAATATTTAACTAAGTATTAATAAACATATCTGGTCTTGTTCTATATATTCTCTAATATATAAAGCACCTCCACTAATGTTACACACTACACTGGTAATCCAGATCTAGATCACATTCATTCATAATACAAGTGGACCTCCACTTTATTTTACTACGAACTATTCAAGTTCATTTATCTCAAACGCAATCCTCCCGTACCAATAGGTCGTTGATATCACATATATGAACTTAGGAATTTTTCTGATATTTACTTAATATTATCACAGAATAATATAATCCATAAAATATATGCATAACAAATTCAGTTTGTTTATTTATTTCTTAAAACAATGTCTACTACATATGCTTTCAGGGCGCAATTCCCACAATCTCTCATTTTCCATAAAGCAAATGAGGCATCTCTCTCTTTCCCATGTTTCTTACATGCTCCTTAAAAGATTTCATAGATAAAGTCTTTGTGAAAGGATTTGAAAGATTATGCTCTGAAGCTATCTTCATAACTGCAACATCTCCTCGGTGAACTATCTCTCTGATCAAGTGATACTTCATCTCGATGTGCTTTCCCCTCTTGTGACTCCTTGGTTCCTTTGAGTTAGCTACTTCCCCACTGTTGTCACAGTTTAGGACTAGTGGCTTATCCACACCTGGCATGACTTCCAGATCGGAATAGAACTTCTTGAGCCATACAGCCTCCTTAGCTCCTTCACAAGCTGTTATATACTCAGCTTCCATGGTGGAGTATGCAATGCTGGTTTGTTTAATACTTCTCCAGACTACTGCTCCTCCTCCAAGAGTTAACACTGATCCATAAGTTGATTTCTGATTATCTCTGTCGGATTGAAAATCAGAATCAGTGTAACTAGTGGGGTTCAGGTCTCCACCTGAATATACAAGCATAAAATCTCTAGTATTTCTAAGATACTTGAGAATATTCTTCACTGCAATCCAATGACTGAATCCAGGTTTGTATTGATAATGGCTGACTATCTGTGATAGTCAGTATCCCTTGATTCGTAAAGGGAAAGACCGGGTAAAGCTGTCCAATCCCACACCGCCTGGGGAAGGTCAAGTGTTATGATTCTAAGACTGTGTAGGTATGGGACTACAGAATTGAAGAAGGATTAAATGGATTGATGGGTATTACCTATATCAACAAGATGCATCTTCTTTTTGGTAGCCCATCACTTGAGAACTCCAAAGTTAAGCATGCTTGACCTGGAGTAATCTCAAGATGGGTGACCTCCAGGGAAGTTTTCGCATGAAGAGTGGGAGTGAGGAAAAAGCATGCTGGAAAGACTCGTGTTGGTTTGTAGGGCCAGTCGTCCTTCCAGGAAGCAGCCATAGTGACGTGGGGCATTACAAATGGTATCAGAGACTTGACCTAGTCGGAAGTGTGGCCGACGGGGACGTCGGGCCCGTAAGGGGGGTTGATTGTGACAGTCCGTATCCCGTGAACCGTAAGGGGAAAGACCGGGTAAAGATATGCAATCCCACACTGCCTGGGGAAGGTCAAGTGTGATGATTCTAAGACTGTGTAGATATGGGACTACACAGTTGAAGAAGGATTTAATAGATTGATGGGTACTACCTATATCAACAAGATGCATCTTCTTTTCGGTAGCCCATCACTTGAGAACTCCAAAGTTAAGCGTGCTTGACATAGAGTAATCTCAAAATGGATGACCTCTTGGGAAGATTTCCCAGGAAGTGTAGGAGTGAGGATAAAGCACGCTGGAAAGACTTGTGTTGGATTGTAGGGCCAGTCGTCATTCCAGGTAGCAGCCATAGTGACGTGGGGCGTTACACTATCCCTACTGCATAACAAATGTCAGGTCTTATACATAGTATAGCATACATAACATTGCCTATCGCTGAGGCATAGGGATACTGGCTCATATCTTCCTCTTCCTGAGATGTTTTGGGACACTGCTCCTTGGAAAGGACTGCTCAGAAATGGGTTGGCATATCACCCTTTTTGGAGTTTTGCATATTAAAGCATTCTAGCACCTTATCAATATAAGTTGTTTGAGACAGTGCCAAAGTCTTGTTCTGTCTATCTCTTAGAATTTGAATGCTGAGAACATACTTGGCTTCTCCCAAATCTTTCATTTGGAATTGTTCAGCTAACCAGTTCTTTAACTTTGATAATGATGTTACATCATTACCAATCAGTAATATATCATCAACGTAAAGAACGAGGAATACTACTACACCATATTTTATTTGTTTATTGAAACAAGCTTCGTCAACGTTTTGTTCAAAACCAAACATTTTAATTGTGTCATCAAATCTAAGATTCCAAGATCTAGAAGCTTATTTGAGTCCATAGATGGACCTAAGAAGCTTGCAAACTTTTTGCTCTTGACCTTTTACTTCGAACCCTGCTGGTTGAGACATGCAAATGTTTTCGTCAAGGTAGACATTCAGAAAAGTTGTTTTGACATCCATTTGTCAAATATCATAATCCATGCATGCAGGAATGGATAAGAGT
Organism: Humulus lupulus; assembly: GCF_963169125.1. Taxonomy (NCBI): domain Eukaryota; kingdom Viridiplantae; phylum Streptophyta; class Magnoliopsida; order Rosales; family Cannabaceae; genus Humulus; species Humulus lupulus. Next base: position 149,360,134 of record NC_084800.1, on the reverse strand, counting down.
ATACGAATAGATTTTAACATGGCTATAGGAGAAAAAATTTCTTCATAATCAACCCGTTCTTTTTGTGTGTAGCCTTTGCCTACAAGCCTTGCTTTGAAAGTCTCTACTTTCCCATCTGCTCCTCTTTTCTTCTTGAATATCCACTTGCAACCAATGGGCTTGATATTCTCAGGGGGATCTTCAAGAAGCCAGAAAGAATTGGAATACATCGATTCCATTTCTTGGTCATGGCGTCTTGCCATTTGTCCTTGTCAGAATCATTCATTGCATCTTTAAATGTCAATGGATCGTCTTTGTTTGTGTCAGACACAAGCATTTGTACTTCGTGTTCATAGTGTATGGGTTGCTTACTAACCCTCCCACTATGATGAGGCTCTCCACTATTCTGACTAGAACTTGAAGTTTCCTCTTGCCGTTTTTCATTGGTTATTGTTGGTGACTTTGCAACTTCATTCGAGATCGTCTCCTCCAGTACAACCTTACTGTGAGGTTTGTGGTTATTAACATAGTCATGTTCAAGAATAGTTGCATTTGTCGATACAAATGTTTTATTTTCTTTGGGACTATAGAAAATTCAACCTCTAGTCTCTTTGGAATAGCCTACAAACATGCACACTTCAGAGCGTGATTCCAACCTCTCAGTCCTTCCTTTAAGCACATGTGCAGGACACCCCCAAATGTGAAAATGGTGTAAACTAAGTTTACAACCATTACATAATTCCATGGGTGTCTTCTGGATAGACTTAGATGGAACAACATTCAATATGTATATAGCACATTGAATTGCATAGCCCTAGATTGACAGTGGTAATGATGAGAAGCTCATCATTGATCTAACCATATCTAGTAACATTCTATTCCGTCTTTCTCAAACACCATTTTGATGTGGCGTTCTAGGTGATGTCAGTTGGGATTGAATACCATGTTCACATAGATGGTCCTCGAATTCAAAATCCAAGTACTGTCCTCCTGGATCAAATCAAAGAACTTTCAGTGATTTATGATAACTCTACAAAATAGAGTTATTTTACCACTTTTTATGTGCTAATTGTTGCTTAATTCTTGAGTTTTTAATTGATTTATTAAGTTTTAAAGTAATTTTGAATTTATTGGGTTTATTTTGATTTTATATATTTTTATGTGTTGTTATAGTTATTTTGTTGTAAAATGTTGTAGTTAATTATTTAAATTATTGTGTCTAGTTAGAAGTAAAAAATGTGTGTTTTATTGAAAATAAATGTTAAATTAAATTAAATTTTAATAATATTTTCAATGAATTAATATGATTTATTGGATAATTGAAAATATTTAATTTTGATTTAATTTATGTTTATTTTGTTAGGGATTTTGGTGTATTTTTGCTCTTGAAAAGCAAGAATAATGAAGAAAAAAAATGGCATTTCAAGGAAAAGAAAGTAAAAATGTGGCATTTTATCAAAGGGCCAACAGAAATATTCCATTTGCTCAGGCCCACGGAGCCATCCCTGCACCAGCCGAAGCCCAGTTGGCCTCTCCCAGCCATTCCGCCTGGCCCATGCCTACTTCCAGCAGCTTCACAGCCTACCTGCCTGATGCCACACGAAGCAATCCCCAGTCGTGCCTCCTCAAGACTACTCTAGCACAGACCCAAAGCAGCCAACGCCTGGGCCTTTCCCTCACCAACAGCCTTCAGCCTTTGGGCCACCTGCCTGCCTCATTGGCCCAATCACATCCACCTCCAGCCATCTGCCATTTCCCCTTGAGCCCATCAAAAGTTCATTTGTCCCCTTGTCCCCTATGTCTAAAAATGCCATTTTTTACTGCACTTTCTTACACATTTTACCCCAAAACATCATTATTACACTCTATAATTTACCCCCATTTTCCATATTATAATTAATTAAATTAATTTAAATTGATTATTTTAATATCATTTTTTGGCTATAAATAAAGGAGTTTAGTGGCATATTTTAGGGAGGTTACCATACCACAAGCTCTACACTTTCAAAACCTCTCAATTCTCTTCATCATCTTCTTCTTTTTGGTTAATTTTCTATGTATTTTTAGAGGAACAATTTGGGGGTTTCTCTGCCAAATTTTCCTATTTATGTTTGTAATTTTTAGTTTGTATTTGCTATTCTAATTATGAGTTTCTAATCATTTTAAGATTATTAAGGTGATGATGAAACAATATGTAACTAGATAGTATTTATTGTGTATGTTGATTTCCCATTTAGTGCAATAAAGTTTATGGATTTTCTTCTTCAAATATTTTCTTTCATCTTAAATATCTTGTATTTTAGATTGTTAGAACATATTTACACTTTGTTCTTCATTAGTGCCAAAACATAATATTTTTTGTGTAAGATGTGTCATTAAATTGTACACATCCATGCTTAGAACAAAAATATTATGTTTTGCCTTATAAATAATGTTCATTGATTTATTTGTTATTTCATTAGATTGATTTACATTAAATACTTTGAAATTATAACTTTTTGAAAAGTGAAGAAAAATCTTATCTTTTTAGAAGTAATTTGTGCTTAAAATTATAAATCTATTTGGAAAATGATAGTTTGATTTATTTTAACTATCACTAAAACTTGGGAATCAATGTACTTATAAATATTATTGAACTTATATTTTGTGGATTCTAATCCTTAATAATCTTATTTTACCATCTTGATTTCTAATATTAATTTATTTTTATTTATTGTCTTAAATTTCTTTATTATTGTCTCTTATTATATTTTATTGTCACAAATTCTCATCAATCTTTGGAACTAGGTTAAAATTTATTAATTTTGGTTTAAAATAGTTTTCTTTTCGATTTTAGACAACTCCTTTGGGTTCGACATCCTTGCTTACACAATCACTATTCTATATGAACGATTCGTGCGCTTGCGATTTATAAATATTTAAAACATACCCGTTTTGGGTCCATCAATTTACCTAATTGCTTTTCAGCTTCTACTCGAAATTCTTTGAACTTTAAAAAAGTTTCAGATTTTCTTTGCATTAAGTATATGTAACCATATCTTGAATAATCGTCAATAAAAGTGATGAAGTATTCATAACCTCCTCTTGCTTGTACATTAGGTGGACCGCAAACATTTGTATGTACCAGCTGAAGTGGTTCTATAACTCTTGAACCTTTAGCAGAAAAAGGTCTCTTGGTCACCTTGCCTTCTAAACATGAATCACAAACAGGGAGAGATCCAATAGATAGTTCTCTTAAAGGACCATCCTTTAATTAAGTAAATAATTTTTCATTCATTATTAGTATGTAAATTTGTTTATACAAAGAATTTGCATAACAAGTAAATAGATAATTTATTTAAATAATAACTACTTTATTAATAAAAGAAATAAATGTCACGCAAAAATAGAAATAAGTTTCCAAACATTAATAATCAAAATTACTAATAATAAACTAAATTTCTAGACTCTAGTTTTCTTTGTTAAAATAAATCTAGAATTTCTAAAACAAATTAACTGAATTAATATGGTTCAACTAACAATAAATTTTTTGAATAAAACTACTCTCCAACTCCTCCAGCTTTACTCGCTATCAAAATCCTCATCGATATCTTCCTCCTTTTAAGGGCTCTGATTCTGAAAAAGGAAAAATAATGAAAATAGAGTAGTGCCATATATTTTTTAATCTACTATCTAAAAATTGAATATGCTATTCATAGTATTTGAATCTACTATTCAAAGTTGAAAATATATATATGTAAATCTCATTTACCTTTTTCGTTTGTTACAAATGATGGCACTCAGCAAAGACTTCCTTTGTCATTGCTTGCCACATCTCATGTGCTGAGTCATAGTTTATATACTTTTCCTTTGTTTCGTCAGGCATGGTTGAAGGCATGGTTGAAAGCATGTAATAACGTGACAACCGATAAGATTTCATCCTATTCGAATATTTTTCTTCTGCTTTATAGCTAGTAGCCAAAGGTGGTTCTGTTGGAGGTTTGTTACAGACGGTTGACTCCAACTTCTTATAAGAAAAAATAGTCAAAAAATACCTCGAAACTAGTGTTGCATGTTTTCAGGTTCCAAAACCAAAGAACTAAGAAAAGCATCGGTGTGTAATTTACCAATTGACATCTTTGCTGGGAATAAATAAATAAACAAAAATGAATTTATGCATATAATAAATATCAGTAATTTTTGGAATAGTAAATGTGATGCATGAATGCAACAATTAAAGAACTCATAAAAATAATAATTACTAATTCCATGATTAATTAATTTGAACAGTAATGGACCATCCATAGTGATACGAACCACGCCAACAAGTGTGACGAAACCTGACACCAAATATGGAACAGCCACCAAGAACACACGAGATTGGAATGGAACCGCGACCCAATGCTTCACCAAGCACGAACCTTGGCATGAGGAAGACGCCACAAACGGGGATGGAATCCGTTTGATAAGTCAGGATGAACGCCACAAGGAATCTCCTTGATAAGTTCAAAAGTTTCTTCAAGAACTCAAGAAGAAATAAACTCACAATTTCATTCAACATAATCTGATTTTTCCAAATGTTTTCAAGGCATTATATAGCCGAAAATTACATCAAGACAAGCCCCTTTGTCTTCCTAAAAACCGAAAATTAAAGACAACCTTTTGTCTTCCTAATGGAAACCGAAATTAAAGACAAGCCTTTTGTCTTCCTAATAAAAACCGAAAAATAAAGAAAAAGGACTCTTGGACTCACACAAGTCAAGTGTTTGACTTTTCACAAAATAAACAAAGACTAAATAAAAAACGTGATTAACAAATAAAAAGACTCATTACAGGAAGTTAAATATTGATCAAGCTCCTAAACTGGTGTCCTCATCATTCCTCCCCTCTTGACTTGGATCAACTGGAACTTGACTTGGATTTTTAGTCTTGGTGTCCTCATCATTCCCCCCCTCTTGAGAAAGATTTGACCTCAAATCGTCACCTGCATCAAAAGGACTCAAATCAGAAACATTAAAAGTAGCACTAACAGTATACTCACATGGTAAATCGAGTCTGTAGGCATTGTCATTGATCCTTTCTAGCACTTGAAACGGCCCATCTCCTCGAGGTAGCAATTTGGAACGTCTTTGTGCTGGGAATCGCTCTTTCCTCATGTGTAACCATACCCAATCATCGGGATCAAAAACCTGCTTGTTAGCATCAAGTTGGTTAGTGTTTAAAAGAGCCTCCTTAACCTCACTTTTTTTTTTGCATAAAAATTATTTTGTTTTCTCTCTAATTTTCCCTCATTGATCGAACTCTTCTCTTTCTTTTCTCTCTCACTTGATTCGACCCTTTTCTCTCCTTGTCTCTTTTTTTTCTCACTCTCATTCATCTTTTCACTCTCCTTCTTTTGCTCACTCAATTTTTTTTGATCACTCAATCTTTGCAACCTCACTTGGTCTTCATATACTTGCTTTGGCGTCAATGGAGCTAGAGTGATTGTTCGTCGATGGAACGTGAATGAGTACTTGTTGGTGAAGCCATCATGCTGGACTCGCCGATCAAATAGCCAAGGCCTTCCTAGAAGGAGGTGTCCAGCTTGCATGGGAACCACATCGCACAATACCTCATCCTCATACTTGCCAATTCGAAATGATACCAGCACCTGTTTTGTAACCCTCACTTCACCACTATCATTCAACCACTGCAACTTGTATGGACAAGGATGTTTAAGCGTTGAGAGCCCTAGCTTTTCAACCATGGAAGAACTAGCAACGTTAGTGCAACTACCACCATCAATAATAACACTGCATACCTTGTCTTTCACATGACAACGAGTGTGAAAGATGTTCTCCCGCTGCACCTCTTCTTCCTCTTCTTTTGCTTGCAAATTTAAGGCTCGTCGTGTGACTAGTGCAAGCATCTCACCAGATTCTGCCCCAAACTCCTCATCACCCATAGAAGCGTCCTCCAATGGTGGCATGTCATCAAGATCATCTTCCTCTTCGGAATCTATCTCCCCATTATCCCGAATTACCATAACTCGCTTGTTTGGACATTGACTAGCTATGTGTCCTCGCCCCTGACATTTGAAACATTTTATCTCACTAGAATGGGACGAAGTAGGGGCTGTTTTACCTTGAGGGATCGTGGCTGGTTTTGGTGTAAAGGATGAAGTAGGTTGGTCTTCTTCCTTCTTTGGATAGTACGACCGCCAAGGTGTTGCACTTGAATGGTGTGGGCTCGGTCTTGGCTTTGAACTTGTACTACCCCTCTTGAGCTGCCTCTCAACTTTGATTGCCATATGCACCAAATCTTCCAATTCCACATAATGGTGTAGCTCAATTGGATTAGCAATCTCTCGGTTCAACCCATTCAAAAACCTTGCCATTGTTGCCTCTCGATCCTCTTCCACATTGGCTCTAATCATAGCCATCTCCATCTCCTTGTAATACTCATCAACACTCTTGGAACCTTGATGAAGACCTTGCAACTTAAGGTAGAGATCTCGATAATAATGAGATGGTACAAACCGTCGCCTCATCACCCTCTTCATTGCCTCCCATGTGTCAATAGGACGATCTCCACTCCGCCTCCTGTTGATGCACAACTGATCCCACCAAACAATAGCATAATCAGTAAACTCAATGGCAGCAAGTTTTACCTTCTTCATGTCGGAGTAGTTGTGACAATCAAAAACTAGCTCCATCTTCTTCTCCCACTCAAGGTATGCTTCAGGATCGCTCTTCCCCTGAAATACTGGAATTCTCATCTTGATATTTCCCAAATAATTATCTACCTGGTTCCTAGCTTCTCTATCTCGGCCATACCTCCTATGGTTACCCTCTAACATCCTATCATATTCTTCCTCTAAATCGCCCCCATCAAACTCTCTTTCACCCTCAACATCCCGTTGTTGCACCCTGTTCCTCTGTGCCCTCCATTGCGTTCCCTCTTCTACCCTATCCAACCTCTCATGTATCTGCTCACACTCCGCCCTCATCATCCTTCGCATCTCCCCAATTAATGCTTGCATTTGTAGATTCGGAACCTCAGGTGGCGGAATATCATTGCTTGCATCTTTCTCTGGATTTTGTGCCATGATGGAAATCTGCCAAAATAAGGTTAGAATAATATGGAGAAAAGACCTCACCACACTCCCTCACGTGTTTCGCTCGAACAATATTTTCACTCAAATCCCCTCGTGTTTCACTCAATTTCAATGGCTTTTACCCTCAAATAGGCTCACACCTCTGCCTTTTTCCACTCGTATTCTTCTTTAAGTTCTTTCAAAACTAATCCACAATATCATGGAGGATTCAAGTAGCAAATCAAACTAGAACAAACCAAACGAACATAGAAAAACTGATGAAAAATGATGATTTTTGGATCACTTGTGTGGGGTTTTGGCAAAAGGGCCTCTAGACTATGGGGAACAAGAATAGAACAAAAAATTTTAAGACAGGTTTCCAGACTCTTTTTTTTTTTTTTTTTTTTTTTAGGTTCGGATCCCTTTGAATTTTTTTTCTTCTTCTTTCTTTTCTGTTTTCAAGAACAAAGAACCAACCCGAATTAAAAAAAAAAAGAATACCAAAGAGCCAACCCGAAAACCAAGCAATTTGTGTTACTAAAACAGATTCAAGAAAAAAAAACCCATCTATGATTCAACAACACTCCCAATAACATGAAAACCCATCTGTGAAAACCGATACCAAGGAATGATGAACAAGGGAACAATTCGGTTTTTACAATAAGAACCCTAATTCACGAATTCAGAAACAAAAATAAAACAAATTAGGGGAAATTGAAACAAAGAAAACAGATTATTTGGTTAATGACAATTGGAACAAGGAAATTCATAAATCAACAAGTTCTAGCATAGTTTCGGATTTCACAACAAATAAGGGAAACAAGGAAACAATTGAAACAAGGAAATAAGAACACGAATTGAACAAAGAAACAATCTGGAATAAAGAGATTAACTATAATGGTTTCAGATTTTTAGAAGGAAAACAAGAACAAAGACTAAGAAAATCAAGAACACGAATAGATAGATTTTTTTTATTATTTTTTTTTTATTTCAGAAACACGAATTGAAAGAAAAACACAAAGTAAAGGATAGGCCAAACCGGATGATCCTAATCTCTGATACCAACTGATACGAACCACGCCAACAAGTGTGACGAAACCCGACACCAAATATGGAACAGCCACCAAGAACACACGAGATTGGAATGGAACCGCGACCCAATGCTTAGCCAAGCACGAACCTTGGTATGAGGAAGACGCCACAAACGGGGATGGAATCCGTTTGATAAGTCAGGATGAACGCCACAAGGAATCTCCTTGATAAGTTCAAAAGTTTCTTCAAGAACTCAAGAAGAAATAAACTCACAATTTCATTCAACATAATCTGATTTTTCCAAATGTTTTCAAGGCATTATATAGCCGAAAATTACATCAAGACAAGCCCCTTTGTCTTCCTAAAAACCGAAAATTAAAGACAACCTTTTGTCTTCCTAATGGAAACCGAAATTAAAGACAAGCCTTTTGTCTTCCTAATAAAAACCGAAAAATAAAGAAAAAGGACTCTTGGACTCACACAAGTCAAGTGTTTGACTTTTCACAAAATAAACAAAGACTAAATAAAAAACGTGATTAACAAATAAAAAGACTCATTACAGGAAGCTAAATATTGATCAAGCTCCTAAACTGGTGTCCTCATCATTCCTCCCCTCTTGACTTGGATCAACTGGAACTTGACTTGGATTTTTAGTCTTGGTGTCCTCATCACATAGGGTAGGTCAGACTAATTCTAAATTAATTTTGAGACAAGTTCTCAAATTTATAAGTGAAAACTCAAATCAATATTTCTCTTTTGAATTATAAACAACCGCTTGTTTGGTCAAGGACACACTAATCCGCTCGAAAGCCTAATGTACCTTGTGAGTGTAATCCATTATTTTAGATCAATGACTTAACTCAAGAATGTGCCTTAGGGTCAGTCAAACTTGAAATACATCATTAAATCCTATTCTTAAAGAAGTTTTCCTTGAGAATAACACAGTCGGAAGCCTTCCTTAGGGGGACACAAGCAATGGTGTCGCAAGGCCCTCTCCATGTTACCTCGGTGCTAACTAATAATGGAGACCATGGGACTTATTTTCATAACTCCCTCTCCTACTCACTATTTTAAAATATGTGTTTTCTCAAAACATCCTCCGTTTTTTGATTAGTTTGTAAAAATAAAGTATTCTATTTTTACCAAATGATATTCTAATAATTACTAATCCAATTAAGCAAAATTAAAATTATAGAACTATGCCCTAATTAATGCAATTTTAATTTGCTATAATTACTAGGAATATCATTTATTATTTAATAAAACAATTTTATTATATACTAGAAATTAAACTACTTTTAAAATCCATTTATGCTCTTGAACTAGTTAAAAGTAGATTTATTATTATATGGTCCATCACATAAAACATATAATCACAAAGGACAATCTGAAGGCATGTTTCTACTCATATGAGATGCATGCTAATTTTAAATACTGTGTGGGTAATATGTATGGCATGTCAAAAAATGCATGATAAAGTATTAAACAATTTAATCACATTCAAACATTTAAATAAATAAATAAAAGCGGGTCGGGTGTCTTAGGTATTTCTATAAAAATTACAACACTTGCAAAATTATACACAAAAATGTAAGAAACCAAATAAAACCTAAAGAGATCTCTATCTTCAGCTTTGGGCCTTCACAAGTAGTCTTGATCCATTAAGCCATTTATCCATTTAATTTTGAATTAAAATAACTCTTAATTATCTTAAACAAATTTTAAGAATAATTAACTTGGGCTTAAAATGCCCAACAAGTTATTAGGCCCACTTTTGAATTTGGGCTCAAACAATTAATTCAAAAAAACTATTTTAATTATGGGCTTAAAATAAATTATGCCCACAATTTAAATAGATAACAAAGATGCAAGACCTAGGGTTTAGAAACCCTAGGGCCGGCGACTATGTGGCTCGGCAGGGCGGCAGGCATGGCAGGAGGCCACGGCAGGGGATGGCAACAACTCAATAGGGTCCTGGTGCCGTTGGAGCAGGCGTCGAGGCCTGGGATGCTGCGCAGGGGGCACGGGCCCGCAGCAGGGGCCATGGATGGAAGGCGCAAGGTGTGCGTGGAGGCAGGTGCAGGGTTACGCAGTTGGGGAGCCATAGTCCACGGGGCCATACGACAGCGTGCGATAGCCTTCGGCTCGAGCTTCGGGGCACGGAACCCGGGGCTTGGGCCTTACATAATTTTTTCCAATAATTTAATGCAGAAAATTAAATTACAAAAATTCCTATGCCCGAAAATGGCTTACATTTTTCATCTAGAAATTTAAGAACAATTCCTAAACCCAAAACACCATATAATTTAGGACCCTTAAGAATACATTTTAAACATACATACATCCATCCATTCACAGAAATTATGATAACATAAGAACGCCACACACAGGTTTCGTGCAGTACCCCATAAAATAGGGGAATTTATTTTCTCAACTATTATTTAATTATTTTAATAATGTAAACATCAAAACTAACTTTTGACTTATGAAGTGAAAAATCAAATCTTGTTTCTTTACTATGCTACACGCCCAATTGGGTCCCTGGGACTCCTTGGTGCGTGCAGCTCCCTACAGAATAGGGTCCAAGATTTTTTCCACAATTATTTAATTATTTATTCAAACTACCTTATCAGATGAAATCCAACAACTTGACAATTAATTCAAATTTGAATCTATTATTTTTTTAATTATATCACATATAATTAATTATTTGAATAAATATTAATCTTTTCAATTCAAATCAAATTTGAACTTGTCAGATTATTATTTCCCACTAAAATAAAGATATTTAATTAATTAAAACCAATTTAAATTAAATATTAATTTCGAAAATTTAATATTTATTTTATTATTGTTGACCCGAGATTTGTCCAGCTGACAGGGAGTCAAAATATGCTTGATATGAATGAAAGAGATGAGAAGAACGTAATGACAAAAGTAAATAAGACACAGTATTTTATAGTGGTTCGGCCCCAAGATCTGGTAATGACCTACGTCCACTTAGAATGATATTGCTATAAAACCAGAAGAGTGATCAAAGAACTAGGGTTCAATGAGCTTCACCACTTTCTGAAGAACAATACAATACTCCTAGGATAATTACTATAATCTCTCACGATTCCAAAAGCCCCAAAAAGTCCCCTCCCTTGAGCTATCTCTTGCTATTTATAGGCTCAAGGGGGATTACAAAAGATTGTTACAGATATTCTTTCCTGAATAATCGGATACTCAGGAGATTGTGTGATATAAATTGGGGATTCATAAAGATCTTCCCATAAATGTCGCCTTGTACACGGAACTATCGACCAGACTGGTCGCGGGTAAGACAGGCTTGCACTGCTTCTTATGTGTCCTCTGGTCGATAGTCTAGCAGAACGTTTCCAAGTGTCAGCCACGTGTCCAGGGATCACTTGCCACGTCACCCATGCTAATTTTATGGATAACATTTGCCCCCCAAGTTTATTTATCACGAGCAGTAAATAAACTTTCAGACAAACGACTCTTCGGTAACCCCACCTGACGTGTCAGAAACCTTCGTGTGTTCTTGAAAAAAGCAACCTACCTTTGTCCAATCACGTCCTTTCGGTTCCCCAGAAAAGATTTCGACGGCCATCTCGCTTCCCCATACTTTGAAAAAGGGAAACTAATGATTATACTTTTTACTATCAGAAACAAACTTATATAAGACCTTCGAAGCCTTTATTTTCTTTTTATGCACGCCATCGTTTCCACAAGAAAACCTAAAATCCAGAGCCCTTAACGTTCCCGAAGATCGTTCCGTCTGCCCTTTCAGGACCCCATCCGAGAGCTCTTTGATCTCCGAAGATCTTCCTTTCATCTCCACGATCACTTTTCTTGGTAAGTTTTCGAGTTCCCACGCTTCTAATTTTTTGTGATGCATGCTTCTGACTGCGTACTATTTGAGTTTATCTGCTTCTGGTTTGAGACGCTTGTAGACATAATATTTTGTAGGCGAAATAGGGTTACGAGTTAGTTTAAAATCTGGGATCATGCTTTTTAGGACGTAAAATCGAAGTAAAAATTCGATCTTTAGGCTAGTTGAAAAAATAATTTTTTCCCGCCCTAAGGGGAGTTGAAAAAGCTTTCTCAGAAAAACTCTTTACTTTCACCCTTTGATCCGTTTTTCAAACTGTTCGTGTAGAAAGATTTAGCTTTTGTTAGAATGCTGTTGTATAAAAACTTAATTTTTATACTCGACCAGCGTTATTCTAAAAAGCTTTTAAAAGTTTTCTATCCTCACCTCCCCATTCTTCTGTATGCAAACTTTAATGCCAGATTTGTGGGGAGGTGAAAGGCCTATTGACGACAACCTTCTCGCCCAACTGCTCGAGGGAGAAGATCAACCAGCTGACCGTGTCCACGAGATCCCTTTTTCGCGATCCTCTTCCAGACCCCATCCTTCTCCTTCAATGGCCCGTTCCAAATCTTCAGGCAAGAAAAGACCCGAGTCTGAAAACAACCCAAATTCTCCTGCCCGTCCTGATTCGCAGGCAAGGGCTCCCTCGACCAGTGGTCAAGAAAATCTTGTTCCTGACCCTAATATCCAAATTAGGGCTAGCCCTCGCCATCAGGACTTGCCTGATGTCGAGTGGTATACTTCCCCAGCCAGTTCAGTAACTCTTCGAATGGTTGCTAACTCCTTCAGGAAATTCCCTCTCATAGGGGTTTCCATTATACGTCCTACCAAAGACTAGAGGGCTAACCTCCCCGGAGGTGCAAACAGCGCCTGGTCTCGGTATCATATTGAGGCGGGAGCTTATCTCCCTCTTCATCCCTTTTTTGTGGGGGTGGCCAATTATTTTGGTGTCGCCCCCTTCCAAATAACTCCAAATGGATATGGGATGCTGGCCGCACTCTATATCCTGTTTAAACTTAAAAAATGGCCAGAACCTTCGCCCCACGAGGTCAACTATCTCTTTGACCTCAAGTCTAACCCGCAACAACACAGAACAAGTTTCTTCGATTATTGTCACCAGGAAACCAATCGAACATTCCTGAGTGACACTACGCATATCTCGAATGTGGGGCAGTACAATAGGGAGTACTTCCTTACCCCGGACATATCCAGCAACAACCTGGCCTTCGCACGAGGAGGTAAGCACCGTTTCTGACTGGTCGATACTTTTACTCAAGGTGTCTCCTTTCATTTTTCTTAAACCATAATCTGTTTTTCAGGCCCTTGGTTACGTCCAACCCCAACACCAGACATGGTGTTGAGGTCTAACACTCTGGCCAGGATGTCCGACGCAGCAAAAAGCGTCAAGACCCTGGTGATCGAAGAAAACTTGAGGCTGTCTGGCCTCTTGGCTCCTCGCCATGAAACTAGAGGGTCCGTGGTGGACGAAGCCACTGCCAAGGGGGTTCCCGAGCAGCAACCTCCTGTGTCTCCTCCTTGGAGGAGGCCAACGGGGGTTACAATAAGGAGCCCACGGGCAATCCTTCTGCAGAAAGATCTTCTGCTCCCCAAGGCAAGGGGAAACAAAAGGCCAAAGAGCCTATTGTGGACTTGGGAGAATCCTCTGACGATAACGGTAACACTATTTTACTTTTAAATGGTTTGCCAATTCCCTATCATTTGTTCGACGGGGAAGGCAACTTTACATATACTCCAAAATTAGGGCCAGACTTCTTCATGCCAGATAATGAGTATATGATTAATAGAGTCAATAGTGTAGCGACCAGTAGTTGTAGCTCGGGTATTCACTTTGTTGCCTTTCTTCTGTTGCATATAATACATTTTCATCAGCCTCTTATTCTTATCAGTATCCTGTGTTTACTTGCATGCAGATATGGCCACTCCCAATATCTTCGACATGTACCAGGTCGAGGAGGAAGAGGAGGTTCCCCAACTCCAGTGGAGATCCAAGAGGAGAATTGGCGAATCCAGCCGAGGCCCTCAAGCCAAGAAGGGTCGAACAGAAGACCTTCCCAAGGACGCGCCAACTGGGCAAACTCCTGGGCCAACGGGGCAAACTCATCCACCAGCTCCTATTGAGAAGCAGACTCCTCCTGCCCCACCCAATCCTCCGGCTGTGCCCGTCAGAGAGGAAATTATTCGCGACAAAGCTCTCGGGGCTAAACTCATGAGCCGTACCCTTCGATCAGCCAGGGATCGCCTTGATCGCATTGGCAAAGGGGACCAGGTCAGAGATGCAATGGTCGAGGCTGAAAACTTGGCAGCTGACCAGGTTCTGAATAGGGCCCTGAATGAAATCTCCAGTGTGAGTATTTCTTCACTTTTTAAGCCTTAGTCTTTTATTCTTCACGGCAGGTTCTAATTCTTTCCTTTGTTCACAGGCCTTGCTATCTGCTATCACTGCTCGTACTCGCATCCAGGCTTCCATTGAGCAGGCCAAGGCAAAGGCCACCGAGAGGCATCAAGTGAAGGCAGCCGAGGAGATTTTGGCTGCAGAGGCTAGGTACGCCAAGGAGTTGGAGGCAATGGCTCGAGAAAGGGATGCTGGGGTGACCAAACTGTCAGAGGCTGATGCCGCAAAAGATGTCGCGGTGAAGTTGAGGCAGCAGTATCGAGAGTCCAATCAAACCCATCTTCGCGAGATCAAGCATTTGGGAGAGACACTCAAGTCCAACGAGGAGACTATTGTCACTCTTGAAGGCAAAGTGAAACAGCTGGAGCTTGAAAACTCCAAAAATCTTGAAAAATACAAGAGGACGATGCTCTGATGTTTCTACAACTTCTGGAAACATAATAGGGGTGCCGACTTTAACTATCTTTCGGAGGAAGTCAGGGCTGCTGAGTTGGCTCGCTGCACCGCCCAACTGGCCGAGGAGGAGGCAAGATTAAGGATCCCTACCTCTCCAAGAATCGTTGGCGTGGAAGAAGAAGAAGTTGTCGAGGACGCGACCAACCAGGATGCTGCCCAGGACCCTCCGGCCCCAAATGCCTCTTAAACTATCTCATTTATTTTTTCTTTCTTTTTGGCTATACGACCCACGGGTTGTGATGTAAAGACAATAATTTCTTTTTAAACTTCGCTGCATGGGCAGTAAACCCTTTTTTCTCTTACTTGAACAGTTACATCCAAGCAGCGATGCTTGCGGTGTAAAAGCTAAAATCTTGATGCTATAATATCTTTATTTATTATAACATTTGTCCGTATGACCGAACTTAGTATAGTACTTTGGCATGATTTAACAAAACATAAATTTTGAAAAATACTCTAAGTACTGTAGCATGCTTTCACTCATTTTGTTCATGTGTTTACATACCTTGCGAGTATGCTTTGCTATCGATGTGCCTTATATGCCCCCCAAGTGATCGAGGAGCTTTAGGTCCTTGGTCACTTGCCCTGACCATGGCCTGTTCGAACATTCCTGTTCGTGTGGAAAAATGATACTTGTAATACAGCAAAACAACACACGTAATGAACAAATACTTGTAAATGTAAATTCACAAAGGTTGGCAAGAATGACTGGCTGCGCACAGTCCCTTATAATCTCGTATTAAAAATGGACTAAACATGTCTTTATGAGTGATTCTATAATAGAACCTTACATATATGAGCAGTTAGCCATACAACGTGGCTAACCCTCTTTGCAAAACTTGTAAAAATTGAAATTTAATACAAGCCAGTCCTTTAAAAAGGATTGTTCATTGATAATACTTGCGCAGGTGTTCTCCATTCCAGTAACGTGGAACGAGATCTCCGTTCAAGCGTGCAAGTTTGTATGTGCCTGGATGAAGGACTTCTTCAATTTGGTAAGGTCCTTCCCAATTGGGTCCGAGCACTCCAGCAGTAGGGTCGCGGGTATTTAAGAAAACTCGTCGTAATACCAAGTCACCGACGTTGAATTTTCTTTCTTTAACTTTGGAGTTAAAGTGTCGGGCGATTTTTTGCTGATATGCAGCAACTCGGAGTTGAGATTTCTCTCGTATCTCGTCGATTGAGTCTAGGGACTCCATCATTAGCTGGTTGTTCTGATCTTGGTTGTAAGTTAAACGCCGATGCGAGGGAGGATCTAACTCGACAAGCAACATGGCTTCATATCCGTAGGCTAGGGAAAATGGAGTATGTCCTGTTGCTGTACGGTGAGACGTTCTATACGACCAGAGGACTTCAGGCAACTGCTCTGGCCACGCTCCTTTAGCCTCTTCAAGTCTTTTCTTCAGGGTGTCTTTAAGAGTCTTGTTTACGGCTTCGACCTGCCCGTTTGCTTGGGGGTGTGCAACTGAAGGAAAGCTTTTAATAACTCCATGCCTCTCGTAGAAATCGGTGAATAAGTCGCTGTCAAACTGGGTCCCATTGTCTGAAACTATCTTCCTGGGCAAACCATATCTGCATACAATGTTCTTGATGAAGAAGTCAAGAACTTTCTTGGTCGTGATGGTTGTGAGTGGTTCAGCCTCGGCCCATTTGGTGAAATAATCAACTGCCACAACTGCGTACTTTACTCCGCCTTTCCCTGTGGGCAGGGGTCCAATCAAATCTATTCCCCATATTGCAAAAGGCCACGGGCTCTGCATCTGTTTCAGTTCGTTTGGAGCTGCCCGTGGAATCTTGGAGAACCTTTCACATTTATCACACCTTCATACATACTCCATCGAATCCTCATTCATCGTTGGCCAGAAGTAGCCTTGCCTTAGAATCTTTTTTGCCAAACTCTGCCCCCCAGCGTGATCCCCGCAGAAGCCTTCATGCACCTCCTTCATGAGTCCCTTAGCCTTTCGTGGTGTAACGCACCTGAGTAGTGGCATTGAGAATCCTCTTCGGTACATAACACCATCGACCAGTATGTACCTAGCAGCCCGTCTTTGTAGAGTTCTGGCTTTGTTCCTATCTGTTGGTAGTGCACCATTTGTCAGATACTCCAAGTAAGGCGCCATCCACGTATCCTCCATTCGAATCTCCATACTGGGCTCAGTTTCTTGTATGCTCGGCTTACTCAGTCTTTCAACTGGCACAATGTTCAAAGTGTCAGCATCCTTTGCACTCGCGAGTTTGGCTAAGGCGTCCGCGTTTGAATTCTGATCTCGCGGGATCTGCTGGAGGGTGTACTTCGTGAACTGGGCTAGCAGGTCCTTTGTTTTATTTAAGTAGGCTACCATTTTCAAACCTCGCGCTTGATATTCTCCTAGGACCTGATTCACCACCAGCTGTGAATCACTGTAGATACCAAGCGTCTTTATGCTCATATCCTTTGCCATTCTCAATCCAGCGAGGAGTGCTTCATATTCTGCTTCATTGTTTGATGTAGTGAAGTCGAACCTGATGGCGCAGTGAAATCGATGCCCTTCCAGCCTTATCAATATCACTCCCGCTCCAGCGTGGGATTCGTTGGATGAACCATCCGTGAATAGCTTCCACGAAGGAGTTTTGTCTTGAGGCTCGGGCGCTTCAGGCTGTTCGCACTGCTCACTGTCTGGGAGTTTGGTGAACTCTGCAATAAGATCGGCTAAGACTTGTCCTTTTACTGCTGCTTGCGGTGAATAGGTTATGTCGAACTGCCCTAACTCGACTGCCCATTTTAACAATCGCCCATCCGCCTCGGGCTTTTGGAGGACTTGCCAAAGGGGCTGATCAGTTAGAACTATGATAGGATGGGCTTGGAAGTAGGGGCGCAACTTTCTAGAGGCAAGGATCAAGCAATATGCTAACCTCTCGATTGGCGGATATCTCAATTCTGCCCCGATCAGTCTCTTGCTGACATAGTAGACTGCTTTTTGTGCACCTTCTTCCTCTCGTATTAGCACCGCGCTGGCAGCAACTTTAGTA
This sequence comes from Humulus lupulus, assembly GCF_963169125.1. Taxonomy (NCBI): domain Eukaryota; kingdom Viridiplantae; phylum Streptophyta; class Magnoliopsida; order Rosales; family Cannabaceae; genus Humulus; species Humulus lupulus. Next base: position 149,342,314 of record NC_084800.1, on the reverse strand, counting down.
ATTGCTAGATAAATAAACAAAGTTTCTCCTTCGATTGGCTTTGATAAGATGGGAGGCTGTACCATATGAGCCTTCATCGCCTGGAATGCTTGTTCGCAGTCTTCTGTCCAATCAAACTTTTTATTCCCCCTAAGTAGATTGAAGAATGGGACGCACTTGTCTGTTGATTTTGAAATGAATCTACTTAGGGCTGCGATTCTCCCGGTTAAACTTTGTACATCTTTGATCCTTTCTGGCGACTTCATGTCGATCAGGGCCTTTATCTTTTCGGGGTTGGCCTCGATTCCTCTTGAATTTATGATGAACCCCAAAAACTTCCCTGATCCGACTCCAAAGGAACACTTGAGGGGATTTAATTTCATTTGGTACTTGTTTAACACATTAAAGCACTCTTGTAAATCCCTCACATGCCCTTCTGCTTTCTTAGACTTTACCACCATGTCATCCACATATACATCCATGTTTACACCGATTTTCTCTTTGAACATGTGGTTGACTAGCCGTTGGTAAGTCGCACTTGCGTTTTTTAGTCCGAAGGGCATTACTCTGTAGCAATGCAAGCCCGTATCAGTCCGAAAGCTGGTGTGATCCTCATCAGAGGGATGCATGATAATCTGGTTATAGCCCGAATATGCATCCATGAATGAGAGGATCTCATGCCCTGCAGTAGCATCGACCAGCTGGTCAATCCTTGGGAGTGGGAAGCAGTCCTTTGGGCAGGCTTTATTGAGGTCTGTAAAATCCACACAGGTCCGCCATCTGCCGTTAGGCTTGGGGACCAGCACCGGATTGGAGACCCACGACGGATAAAAAGCCACCCTTATGAATCCCTTCTCCTTTAGCCTTTCGACTTCTTCTTTTAAGGCTCGTGATCTGTCTTTATTGAGCAACCTTCTTTTTTGTTGTACTGGTGGAAAGGTCTTGTCTATATTTAGGACATGGCTGATTACTGCAGGATCTATCCCAACCATGTCTTTATGCGACCAAGCGAAAACTTCCTGGTTCTCTCGCAAGAATTCCACCAGTGCGTGCTTCATGGTAGGCTCTAAGTTTTTCCTAACCTTTATGACTCTGGTTGGGTCTTCTTTGTCGAGTTGGACCTCCTCCAGGTCCTCAACGGGTCCGACATTTTCTTCAAAATCTCCAAAGCGAGGATCCAAATCTCCATCCTCTCTTTGGGCAACACCCGATTTGGTGACTTCATCACCTGATTGGGCTTGTGTATCAACTGCCATCTGCAATCTATCTGGGGCAGTGCTCCTCGACGCTCCACTTTTTGCCTTTGTGATTGAGGCGTTGCAGCACTCCCTGACTTCTCTTTGGTTTCCCAAAACGCGTCCTACCCCCGTGTCTGTTTGGAACTTCATGGCTAGGCGCCACATAGAGATGACGGCCCGTAGATCAACCAGTATGGGCCTTCCAATAACGGCGTTGTACGCCGAAGGGCAATCGACCACTATAAAAGTGGCGAGTAATGTCCTCGTTGCGGGCGCTGTACCCGTCGTTACTAGGAGTTTGATCAATCCGGCTGGGGCGAGTCCTTCTCCAGAAAAGCTGTATATCGTTTGATTACAGGACTCCAAGTCCTTTACGGACAATTTCATGCTTTCCAGTGTTGATTTGTACAGGATGTTCACTGAACTTCCTGTATCGACCAGTACCCTCTTTACCATCATATTGGCCATCTGGATGTCCACAACCAGCGGATCGGAATGTGGGAATCGGACGTGTTGGGCATCGCCATCAGAGAAAGTTATCTCACCTTCCTCTGAACGAGCCTTTTTCGGTGCATGGTCCTCCACAGTCATCATCTTGATGTCCTGGTCATGGCGCAGAGTCCGAGCATATCGTTCTCTGGCCTTTCCGCTATTTCCTGCGAGGTGCGGGCCTCCACAGATGGTTAAGTGTAATGCCCCAAATTTCCTAATAAGGTTTAGGACCTTGATTAGGAGGCCGGGAGGGCCATAATTTATTTATTATGGTATTTAATGATAATATGCATGTTTAGGTGTATTAAATATGCATGTGAACCCATTTGTGATTAATTGGGTGATTTTCATATTTTGGCCATTTCAGGCATTTTTGGCATATATGTGAAATGGGCGTGGTGCTTTGTTATTATCTGGTTATGCCAGGGTTACCCAGCACAAGACGATCCTAGGAGGTAAGCTAGTGGGAAAGTCACAACGAGATTTAAGCTTGACTTGGAGTAAGTCAAGGGGTATTTAGAGCATTACCGGGTTATTGGGTAATGGGAATTAATATTTGGTGATAAATTGGGAGTTAGTAAGATCAGGGGGAAATTCTGGAGGTTTTGACTATAATGTCCCCGGGGGTGTTTTCGGGACCCCGAGCATTAGGTTTTATTGGAAGCTACTTAAGCTTGAAGTAACCTTTTAAGAAAAATAAAAAGAACGTTCTGTACGTTCTCTCTCCCTAAAAGTTCCCTTTTCGTTTCCCGATCGCATTTTCGAAGGTATCTTGAGTTCTAGGACTCGTAATCAAGCAAGGATCGAGGCATAGCAATCCTAAGGAGATTTAAAAGCTTATTAACTGGAGGATTTAGTTGGAAACAACTCAATCGGAGGTAATTCAAGTTTAAGTTTTAAGTTTTTAAAAGTTTTTAAGCTTGAATTGGACTTTGTGAATCGTTGAGTTTTTAGTTTGTTTGAGCTTCAGGTTTTGGTGGTTTTAGACCATTGAGAAGTTTGGGAACTTTGATTTAATGGTTTGGAGATGTTTGGATGGGTTTTTGGAAGGTTTTAAAGTGGAAAAAATGAAGAAAAATGGCTGGTACGAGGTTGGGCCGCGGCCCTGTTCTTGGGCGCCGCGGCCCTAGCTTGAAGAAGATGGAGGAGGCTCTTCCAGGGGGGCGGGCCGCGGCCCTTAAGGGAAAATTTTCCCAAAAGTGTGTTTTTATGATGGAAACTTAGCTCTAAGGGCCCGGGATCGATCCTACTACTTAGTTGAGTGGGATTCGATGACTCGGAGGCTTGGGTTGGGTTTGGAAGTATTTATTTACTCATTTTGATGAGGTTTTATATTATGGTTGTGACTAGGTTATCTCTTGAGGCTTGGAATCAGGATCGTTCTTGTGGCTCGTTTGTTGGTAACCTGTGCTTGGACCCAAGGTAAGAAAACTGCACCCCATATGTGACATGCATGGTTATGTTTGATGCATGTTGGATGTTTAAATGTAAACATTGATAGCATAATGAATGCTTGGCGATCTTGCCCATTTGCATATGATTATTATTGAGGCATGCTGGATGATTAAGTGTGATGCATGTGATGCACGAGAAACATGTGGTTAGGGCATGCCATGAATGATGAATATGAGATTGGCCAGAGCTTGAGTCTCTGTGTTTGTGCATGTTCATAAGTATGCTAGTAACTGTTTAGTAAGCATGCTGAATGCCCTATTCTTGGATAGTTGACATATGATACTCATTGATAGCACTGCTTACTCATGCATGGCTCTGACTAATTAGTCAGAATTGGCAAAGGTGCTAGTATCAACTGTGAAGCTGTGACTTATTAGTCAGGTTCGGAAGTGGTACTGGGCACTGGTCACATTGTGCTAACTCACTAGTCATGACAACCCTAGTGAGTAGTACAAGCTATGTCGATTGGACCTAATCGACCCTCTGCATTGAATGACTCCAAGAGCATTAATGCAGGACCGACCTCAAGTTCGATGAATATAAACAAGCATTTATCTAGCTAAAGGCTAGTCATGTAGAGCCATTGCAGGAAATGGGCACTGGGCCCCTAGTGACCTGGTTGTCAGTCACTCAGTATGGTTTACCAGGACCTCAAAGTGATATTCACTCATCTGATCAGAGCTACGGGCTCTGCATGATCATTTTGATCATCATATGCATGGCTTGGGCACTGAGGCCCCAGTGACTTGCTTGTTGGTCACTCAGTATGGTTTACCAGAACCTGTTGAAGGTTAGAGGCTTACCCAACAGCCAGCCTTCCATTTGAATTAGTGACTTGCTTGTCAGTCACTCAGTATGGTTTACCAGAACCTATTGAAGGTTAGAGGCTTACCCAACAACCACCCTTCCACTTGAGTTAGTGATTCGCTTGTCGGTCACTCAGCATGGTTTATCAGAACCTCTAGTGTTACGACACTCATCTGATTAGGATTGACTTGATAGTCCTCCAATCAGAAGGCCAGGATTTCTTGTCCTGGATACCCCAGCATCTGTTTGAATTCATTTGCATGCTGAATAAACCTATGATTGCTAGGCATGCCGGATATGAATTGATATCATGATATGACTATTTATGAGCATATGAGTTTTCTTGCTGGGCTTCGGCTCACGGGTGCTTTGTGGTGCAGGTAAAGGAAAAAGGAAGCTGGACCATCCTTGAGTTGGAGAGCTTAGGTGATGACGTGTACATATGCAGCTGCTCGACCAATACTTGGGCGAGGTTTGAAAGAGGAACTAGGGTTAAATCCTGTTTTGTCGCTTAGAACGGCCTGTTGTAAATATTCTTTTGTAGTAGACTCTAAAATTATATTTTTGGGATCCCAATGTAAATATCAAACGTTCTAGTGAAACGTTACACCTCAATCGAAATTTTTAAAACCCTAAACCACTAATCACACTTAGTTACACGTTTATGGCCAAATGACTCGATTAACGAGTTTAGCACTGTTTGCAATGTGCACTGTAGCGGTCTCTGGAGTTGGGGCGTTACATTAAGAGTGTTCCAGCCACGGGGGAAGGCTACAATGGTGGCGAGCGTTGGCGTGCGGACGCCTGCTCGTTGCCACCTGGAGCTTCTCGTTGGGAATTTCCCGAGGCCCGTATGTATCTCCTCAAGTGTCCTTGTCTAATAAGGAACTCGATTTCGTCTTTTAACTGGTTGCATTCATTAGTGTCATGTCCGTAGTCGTTACGGTAACAACAGAACTTGGTGGTGTCTCTTTTTGAAATGTCCTTTCGAATGGGTCTAGGTTTCTTGTAAGGCACACTGGAGCTTGTGGCCTGGTAAACCTCTCCCCGAGACTCAACGAGGGCAGTGTAGTTAGTGAACCGAGGCTCATAACGATTACCCTTAGCTCGTTTGTTGTCGGAGGTGGAAGGCTCATTATACGGCTGTTTTCCACCATTCTTGCCATTACCGTTGCAGTTCCCGTTGCCTTTGCCGTTGCCATTAGGTTTGGAACCATTGGTGGCTTTGGCGGGTTCGACGGCCTTCTTACCCTTGTTCGAGGGTTTTCCATCATCAGCAATGGCTTCTTCGAGCTTGATGTAGCGGTCAGCTCGGTCTAAGAATTCTTGGGTAGTTCTCACTCCTTCTTTTCGGAGACTTTTCCAGAGGGGAGAGCAACGTTTAACCCCTGCGGTAATGGCCATCATCTTGCCTTCTTCTCCTACTGTTTTTGCTCCAGCCGCTGCTCGCATAAAGCGCTGGACGTAATCCTTCACTGACTCCCCGTCCTGCTGGCGAATTTTGACTAGCTGGTTTGCTTCGGTTGGGTGCACGCGACCAGCATAGAATTGTCCATAGAATTCTCGTACAAACATTTCCCAGGAAACAATGCTCGTGGGAGGGAAATTAAAGAACCACTCCTGCGCAGCTTCAGAAAGTGTTGCAGGGAAGATCCTGCACCGTGCGTCTTCGGACACTTTCTGAATGTCCATCTGAATTTCAAATTTATTGACATGCGAGACTGGGTCTCCATACCCGTCAAAGTTTGGAAGCGTAGGCATCTTGAATTTACTGGGAGTTTCGACGTTAGCTATCCTTTGTACGAAAGGAGTGCCTTTTCTCCTATCGTGGTCGATGTAAGAAGTCCTTCCTCCGACCAGCTGCTGCACAGCCTGGTTGAGTGCGTCTATCTGGGCCTGCACTGCGGTAGGAATCGCGGTGGCCTCTGTTGCTGGGGGGACGTTCTCGCTGTGTCTCTCACGGTGATCATTGAGTACATCTCTCAGGTCCTCTTCTCTTCTCCGCTGCTCGCTACCCCCGAGCCGATTGAAGACATTATTTTGTCTGGGCTGCCCCCCAGCATCCTGTCTATTTGGTTGGTCATCTTGAGGTACCTGGCTCTTGCCTTTACCTCTTTCTCCATTCCTCCCACCGACATTTCCTTTGCCTGAGTCGGCCTCATTGTATCCGTGGCCATCTCTGAACCTCGACTGGCTATGGTGAGATCGACTGTTCCCTCGATGTCTGTTCCTGGCTGAACCATCCCGAGCGTTAGAGGGTGGCCTGCGCTGGTCGTGGTGTCCTCGTGCATCATCGTGCCGTGGGGGCCCCTGGACCGCAGAGCCTAACTCTGAGTCTCTCCTGTTGCCAAGAGGGTACTGACCTCTGTTCGGTAGGTTCAGCCCATCATCCCTATGACGTCTAGGGCTACGAGGCTGATGCTCGGCCCTATTCTGCCTCTGTTGCGGGGGATTACCACGGGCAGCTTGGGATTGTGGCTGTGCCTTAGGATCCCGTGGGACATCGTCATGGGGCATCTGAGGCTGTTCGGGCCTTTGCGGACTCGAAGGCTGGATCGGTGGGCTCGGATTAGGACCCCTCTGGGGTGGCTCATTCACCGGTTGGTCAGGCTGCGAGGCAGGTGCAGTCTGATTTCTAGCCAATAGCAAGGCTGCTTCAAGGGCTGCCATGGCTTCCTTCTGGCGGCGGTCCACCTCTGCATGCCTTTCGCTCAATTACGCGCGCTGCCGTTCAATCTCCTGCTGCTGCCGTGCCATAACTTCAGCGGCAGTCTCCTGACTGGCCCTCAGACTAGCCAGCTCTTCCTGCAATGCGCCCAGGGTACTCTTCAGCGTTGCATCATCCATTTCCTCCTCCTCAAAGTCCAGTTGTGGCTCATCCTCCGCCATGCTTGCAGGAGGAGGAGGTGGTGGCGGGTTTGACGGGGCAGCGGCGGCCGCCTGTCCAGTTTTCTTTCCAGCTTTCGCCATTAGTTTTCTCAACAACGATAAATCATGCTCTCAATGAAAGCACCACAATGTTGACCCGAGATTTGGCCAACTGACACGGAGTCAAAATATGCTTGATATGAATGAAAGAGATGAGAAGAACGTAATGACAAAAGTAAATAAGACACAGTATTTTATAGTGGTTCGGCCCCAAGATCTGGTAATGACCTACGTCCACTTAGAATGATATTGCTATAAAACCAGAAGAGTGGTCAAAGAACTAGGGTTCAATGAGCTTCACCACTTTCTGAAGAACAATACAATACTCCTAGGATAATTACTATAATCTCTCACAATTCCAAAAGCCCAAAAAAGTCCCCTCCCTTGAGCTATCTCTTACTATTTATAGGCTCAAGGAGGATTACAAAAGATTGTTACAGATATTCTTTCCTGAATAATCAGATACTCAGGAGATTGTGTGAGATAAATTGGGGATTCATAAAGATCTTCCCATAAATGTCGCCTTGTACACGGAACTATCGACCAGACTGGTCGCGGGTAAGACAGGCTTGCATTGCTTCTTATGTGTCCTCTGGTCGATAGTCCAGCAGAACGTTTCCAAGTGTCAGCCACGTGTCCAGGGATCACTTGCCACGTCACCCATGCTAATTTTATGGATAACAATTATAATTTCAAAAATTATAATAAATTAACTATATTACACAATAATTAATTTTGATAATTACAACTAATTTGTAATTAATTAATTAATCACTATTATCACATAATTGCATATTTAGCTCGAAGAACAAATTTCTTCTTAAATATGCTTTTTTACCATTTTTACCCTTTATATCAACTTTTGCCTTGAATAGTGTTGATAGGGCCGCTGTGGGACCTATGGAGCTATAATTCCAAGCTCCAATAAATTTGTAATTATTAATTAAACACTTTCATTAAATAATCTTAATTTATTAATCTCATGATTACTTCACTATAAATATGAGACTACACTGTCGTAATATAGAAATTTCATTTAGTGGGTGCTTTGTAACAATAAAGCATCTCTTGATATAATCATTACATACAAATTAACCATCTAATAATGGTTCATAATTAACCGAGAATAAAATTACTGTTTTACCCTTTTAATTATATCTTGTTTCCTTAAGTACCATTGACTTTACTAGTGAAGGTTAATTCATAACCAAGTTATGAATTTAAGCTCAATAACCTTTCAGTCCCAAAAGTCAACCCTTCAGAGAACCATTATTCAATCTCTTGCGAGAAGGTATAGATTCCTTATCTGTATACTTTGTCCCAAGCCATTTACATTAAATGAGTTCCCAAAACAAAAGTTTCTAGCCTGATCATTCTGACAAACCCTAATGAGTGAATCAAAGAACTCATATGAAATAAACAGGAGTTCATAGTAACTTCAGAATTAAGATCTATTTGTATATGATCATCAGTTGAATTATTTAATTAATACTTCAAAACGATATTTAACTAAGTATTAATAAACATATCTAGTCCAGTTATATATTATCTAATATATAAAGCTCCTCCACTAAAGTATCCTACTATACTAGTAATCCGGATCTAGATCACATGTATTCATAATACTAGTTAACCGTACTTGCTGTAATTAATCTAAAGATTCCATAACTTTATTTTACTGTGAACTATTCAAGTTCATTTGTCTCAAATACAATCCTCCCGTACCAATACGTGGTTGGGATCACATATATGAACTTAGGAATTTTTCTAATATTTACTTAATATTATCAGAGAATAATATAGTCCATAAAATATATGCATAACAAATTCAATTTATTTATTTATTTCTTAAAACAATGTCTACTACATAAGCTTTTAAGGCACAATTCCCAACACCAATGTGTTTAGCCTAGTTCTTTTAGTGCCATAGTCCTATCTTTTGAACATTATATATGTATTTGATTTGGAACCTAATGCTCTGTATATCTAAATTAGTTATGTAATAGTTAGGAATGAGAAATGGTGTGTAACGACCCAAAATTACTAATAAGGCTTGAGGACCTTGATTAGTGTGCCGGGAGGGCATTTGGAGGTTATGTGAATCAATAGTGTGAGAATGCATGTTTATGAGTATTGGGTAAGCATGCGGGCCCTGTTCGACTGGTAAGGGCTTAATCGTAATTTTGGCCCGTTATGGCATAAACGTAATTGTGTGTGATAATTTGTTGAGACCACATTATTATGTGGATAGGTAGATATATATATATGTGAAATATTGAGAACCACATTATTATGTGGATAAATATGCAGCCGGTGACTTGGGGCGATCCTAGGGAGCTAGATAGCAGGAAAGTCACAACGGGGCTTAATGCTTGACTTTGGGCAAGTCAGGGGTATTCTAGGTATCGTGTAGTGATTTGGACTATCGGGTGATGAAAATAAATATATGGAGATATATTTGAGGTTAGAATGTTTAGGCGAGAGTACTGGGGAATTGTACTATTTTGTCCTCGGGGACGTTTCCGGTACCCCAAGCTTTGGGATTAGTCTAACAACCTAAGGATATACTTGGAAAGACTTAGAAAATACTAGATAGAAAATGTAAACCGACCTCTCAGCCATCTCGTGGAGAGGTGATACTGCAGCTAAGGTAAGTTTCAATTTAAAGTTTAATGGTCGAATTCTAGAAATTCCATGGCTGGTTTTGAGTTTGTGGGTTTGAAATCTCATAAATTGGAATTGGGATTTTGGTGAGTGTTAGGCTAGATTTCTAGTTGGATTGCATTGTTTAAATTATTCTAATGATGTTGTTATTAATTGGTTTTGAGTTGGGGGCTTTGGGATGGCTTAAGATGAGGTTTAGAGATTGAAAATCGTGGATTTTTCTGGGTTCGAAGGGTCGGGCCGCGGCATGGTTCTTGGTGAACCGTGGCCCTTCGAGGTTCTTACATGCTGAGGAAGGAGGGCGGGCCGCGGCATGGTCCAAGCAATGCCGCGATCCTTACCTGTTTTTGTGCCCATGGAGGGTTCTGTCTAGGGCCATGCCGCGGCATGGATGGCCCATGTCGCGGCGCATAAGGGATTTTGGGATTTTGAGATTTTAGGCTTGGGAAATTTAACCTAGGGTGCTCGGGGTTGAGTCTTTTACCATATTTGGTGAAGTTCAATGTTCCGAGGACTAGAACTTGGTTTAGAAGCTCATTTAAGATTGTTAATGGTATCCTTTATCTTGGTTGTGACTAGGTGCTAAGCTAGGGCTCGGGGATCGGATCGCGCTCAAGGAGCATCACTTATAGCTAGCTTGTTTGAAAGCCAAAGGTAAGAAAACTATACCCGGTTAAATAATTGAATGGGACTAAGGGCTCCCTGATATATATATGATTGTAAACCAACAGCCTAAGCGTGCCACGGTTAACTTGCGCAAATGGCGCGGCTCGGACACTTGTAGCCGAGGACAAATTATTATGCACTGAGCTCGGTTTCAGCGGGCCGGAGTCTGTGGGTTAAACAGAGGGTGCGGCCTAAGGTGTCAGCGCTAGTAATTGTGTAAATTGAATTTAGTATTGGCTATAAATGTTGATAGATGAGTTTGTTGAATAATCTATGTATAGATGAGGCTTGTTTGTATCTGGAAATATGCTTACATGCTATGGATTGAATGATTGAACATGCTTGTGAAAGTACTTGATTGTCATTTTTATGTATGCTGTATATGTTGTTTTCTTGCTGGGCCTCGGCTCACGGGTGCTGCGTGGTGCAAGTAAAGGCAAGGGCAAGATTGATTAACCATGATTGGAGAGCTCTGCAGGGTGAATGTACATGACAGGCCGCTCAACCGCCACGGTTGAGGAGATTACAGGGACGAGAGGACCAGAACCTTGTATTTTGCCTTAGTATGGCTAATGTTTACTTTTAATAGTTGAATTTTGTAAACCAGCTTTTAAACATTGTTTTAGGGATCCCTTCTGTAAAATTGTTTATAATTTATAAAGTGTATATTTTGAGGCCAAAATGTCTATTAGCCCTAGAAAACTTTAACTAATGACACGTTTTGATTAAATGACTTGATTAGCAAGTCTCACACCTTTATAAACACACAGTGTAGCGGTCTTGGCTATCCACGACGTTACAACTTGATATCAGAGTATCCTAGGTTTATAGGTTCCTGAAGACAGGTTGGATATGTACATTCGCTGCTAGAGACAAGCTCAAATTAGGGTTCGGTAATGTGTATATGTGTTTATGTGCTTATGTCCCTGAAATGAGTTATGAATGTTGTTGTTTGTTGGATTAATAAGAAGCATGAAATACTGATAGGGCCTGGTCCTTGACTATTGTGTGATGTGATTGAGGCGTGCTGATTAGCATTGCCATTGCATGTGAATGAATATTTGGGCAGTGGTTTTTATATTGATTGTATATGGTTAACTGGATTGGATTTATATGTTATATTTGTGTATTGGCTTGTAGGAAGCATGATAGAGTGTGGATATATATGGTAATAATAAATTTGGTAGCTAAGTCCGTAGAATTGTGGATTATGTTTCATGTATGCATGAATATGGTGATTTTTTGGACCTGGCTGTATATTGGTTCAAAGTGTGAATCTCACGGCTGAAGCGTTTAGTCAGCAGCGGCGGACGAATTCAAGTTGTTTGTATCCCAAATGGTTAAGTGGGTTTGGAATTGTATTGTAGGGGGTTGCGGATGATAATCGAGGTTGGAAACCTCCATCTACCCCCCCCCCCCCCCGGAAAGTCGCAACAGATGTTCGTTAATATGTGAGAAAGCTGTTGGGTCTTATAGTAGAGACTAGATTGCAGAATCTTCAGGGAAAAAGAACTACTATGCATAGTTTGATAAAAGGATTACAAGAGTTGGTTTAACGTGAGGATACAGACAGATAAAAAGTATTAGATGGAAGACCTAAAACGGTGTTATTCTCTGGTTTGAGGAGTAAAGTTGGGTTTGCTTAAGGATTGGCTAGTGGATGGGAAAAGCTAATTCCATTCTTGATTATGTAAAGGTGAGAGGTTATAACTAAGGGGTTGTGCTAAGTATTTGTGGCCTAAGGATGCCAGGAATGGTACTCAAATCGAGATATTGGCATGATGGATTGGAAGGAACTCAAATGGGGATTTGATAAAAGAAGTTATATGGACGCAGTCTGATCTAAGAGAATTAATAAATCTAAGAGTTTGATTTGAAATGATAAGACAACGACAACATGTGTTAATGAGTGTGAGGAGTTGGATACTTCATTTTGGAAATTTATACATGCGGTGGTAGCTGGGAAATGATGACCCATGTAAAGGTTGAGTTCTGGAATGGTCTAGGGCTATAGGGTCGTTCCAATGTATTAGATCTTCGGTTGTGATTGAGTAGCAGAGAGGGCCATGTTATTTGAGATATGTGGAATGAGGTATAGGGAGCATGAATGCTGTAGTGCAAGAGATGCAAAAGATGTTACTTCTATTGGTAGAATTTAGTAAGGATAGGTTTTTGGTTACCGAGGTAGAGGGACCCCAGACAGTGCAATGGCACCTAGTTTTGATCGGAAGGGGATCTGATTGTAAAGGTAGTTGTCAGTATGGTGACGGGAACTAGTGGGGTTATTTGGTATGCACCTGAGGCAGAGTACACCACCTGAAAGGATGTCAGATGAGAGCACGACTTCTATATTAGATGATTCGATATGTTAGAATGGATTTTCCATGATTAGGGAACGGAAGACTAGAAATGCCTTGTTACACTCGAAATTCGAGGCTGGCTCCTCGAAGATGACTAGTTAACCGGATAGTTTATGTTTCAGTTATGTAACGAGCTGGAAGAATTCAGTGTTGAGAATGTCCTAAGAAAGATTCAGACATGGAGAACATGCCTCAAGGGTACTGTATGAGAGGCTGAAGATGGAAGTATTTATTGAGGAGGAATTAGAAATTTCTGGCAGATGAATTAGGATACAAGTAATCAAGAGGTTTGCAGTGAGAACAATAGAGCTCGTCGTATGGAAGCCTCAACATGAGTCAGAATGAGAGTGAATTCGTTAAGAGACAACCATGAATTGTAGGGGATATCACATGGACAATATTAACTTGACTGAATGGAAACTAAGTCGGCCAATGGGAATTCAGATGGGTAGAAGGAAGGATTGGGTACGCTTCAGGACTGGACTATGAACAGGTTTGGTATTAGAGACATTACGGAAGTTGGTAATAGCTTGAAAGGAAGAATTACTGAAGCAGTCGAAGAAGTTTGACCTAGAATCATATAGAGTATGGTATTGTGGGAGTTGTTAGCGTCATCGGTCAAGGATGAAAAGTTTTAATGTTGGGTACAAGATGGGATAATGTCTCCAAGAGTTGATCTACGACCTGGTTATTACCAGTTGGAGATCAAGGAAAGAGACATTTCAGGAATTTTTACTTGTACCGAGTAGGGTGTGAGGAGTTGGTAACAAAGATTCTAAATTGGTTCAAGCTACAGCAACACAGGTAAGTTCATCAAGCAGAAAATATAAGAACGGTATGGACAAGTCCCCTTCAGGTTCACGAGCAGTATGTTGGACTACTCCCGGAAAAAAGTGGAAAGCAAACGACTACTATGCTAATGACGTTAGTACTAAGGAAGCAGGGTCACAGGTAAGGTTCCAGGAAGTGTCAGATTGGTTTCGCCAGGGGTATTCAGAATAGTGTTACAAGAAAAGAAGCTGCAAGAAGAAGAGACAGGTATGAGGAGATTTGATCTGAAGCCACAAATAAGCTACTGTAGAACGTTTGAAGAACAGGAAGTACAACAAGATTGGCAAGTGTGTCATTTACCACATCGGTATCTTCATAGACAACTACATCAAAGATTGGAGGAACAATAAAACTTGAAGTTAGACTGAATGGATAGTGTCAAATCAGAGTTCAGAAGACAGGGTAAGAAATGATTAACACTTGATGATGCAGGGATACACGTGTTATGGTTAGGTATAGAATGGGAACATGGTTGATATACATGGAACATTAAGTTGGCAGTTTATGCATAGCATAAGGTGCTTGAGTGTTTGGTCATTGGTAAGAAAGATAATCTTGAGACTAAAATTTAGCGGAGCGCAATAGATGGATGGTTGATGTTAGAAGCCCTCGACTGTACGAGGGGAAAGGTTTGATTGGAGGCGGATCTCTTATTTGGGTGGTGTGTATTAGTTAAAAAGAATGTTATAGATGATGATGGACTGGATAAGGTAACGATTAAGATTGGTATAGTATTAGTGTGTGGTGATGAACAGGTACGTATTCCTTTGGCACAATGGAATCCAGAGTGATGGTTTTGTTGAAACGGGGAAGAACCCTATGATTATAATACAGGATATGGTACAAGAATCAGATGAATGGTCCAATGAGAGTTTAGTGTGGAGATGAGAATTATAAGTGGGAGTCGTTCCACTTCCTATGGTTTTGTTGTAACAGGAGGTTTTAGCGGATGATAGAATCTGGTGTACTTGAACATTGGGAGGTAAACTGATATGAAGGTGGATTATAGGAATGGACCACATTGAGCTACAAATAAGGGGACTGAAGAGTGGGGAGGTTGTAACTCAATTGGATGAGTTAGCATAATTTGGTTTGTATAAATTAATTATGGAGTAGAGCATTGCTAATGCTAAGTTGAGACCCTATAATTTTTTCCAAGTTTTTGGAAAGGGATCAAAGAACAAGGAAAACTGAGTGGGAATTTGAAATTACTGATTGGTTGCAAATAGGATAGCAATCTGAGGGCTTAACAACTATAGTAAAGAATTGGGTGCTGAGTGTGTGAACACTTAAGACACTAAGGACAGTGTAGTACTTGAGAAGATGGTTATAGTGATGAATGCTGGAGTACAACAAGGGTGACACGACTTAAGATTTGGTAAGATAAAAAGCAAGGAATACCATGCGAAGAAAAGAATTAAGAGTCAGTGGATACTATGAATCAGTATTGCCTCAGAGGATGTTGGAATTCTTAAGGCAGAAATGTCTGCCTATCTGAAAATATATGGGAACCTGTAAATTGTTAACTTTGGAGTATGGAGTTCCAGGATGAGAGATTTATATCTCTTCAAGTGATGCAGCAAGGAAGAGTATGATAGTTTGGGAAAGAAAGGGGGAGTTCTGACCCCCGATTCGACATGAATTCTAAGGTTGTACAAAGGATTGGGCCGAGGGCCTATAAGCTGATCTCGCCCTGGTAAGGGTGATGATTCATAAGTATTTATGGTATTGAGAATAAATCAATGAAGTAATTGTTGTGAACTAACAGACTTGGGAGTTTTAGCAGGTTTGATATGCAAGTAAAAGTTAAAGAAAGTGTAGTTATCAGACAAGATCTTGTGGAACAAGATTGTACTCATGCATGAGTATTATCGAAGATTAAGAGTGAAGGCGTTAGACCTTGGGAAAAAGAAATTATAGTCAGAGGTATGAGGTTTACAGTCTGATGTGTTCAAATAAATTCGAGGACGAAATTATTACAAGGAGGGGATAGTTGTAACGACCCAAAATTACTAATAAGGCTTGTGGACCTTGATTAGTGTGCCGGGAGAGCATAATTGGAGGTTATGTGAATCAATAGAGTGAGAATGCATGTTTATGAGTATTGGGTAAGCATACGGGCCCTGTTCGACTGGTAAGGGCTTAATCGTAATTTTGGCCCGTTAGGGCATAAACGTAATTGTGTGTGATAAATTGTTGAGACCACATTATTATGTGGATAGGTAGATATATATATATGTGAAATATGTGAGAACCACATTATTATGTGGATAAATATGCAGCCGGTGACTTGGGGCAATCCTAGGGAGCTAGATAGCAGGAAAGTCACAACGGGGCTTAATGCTTGACTTTGGGCAAGTCAGGGGTATTCTAGGTATCGTGTAGTGATTTGGACTATCGGGTGATGAAAATAAATATATGGAGATATATTTGAGTTTAGAATGTTTAGGGGGGAGTACTGGGGAATTGTACTATTTTGCCCTCGGGGACGTTTCCGGTACCCCAAGCTTTGGGATTAGTCTAACAACCTAAGGATATACTTAGAAAGACTTAGAAAATACTAGATAGAAAATGTAAACCGACCTCTCAGCCTTCTCTCCCTTCTCTCTCTTTCCTCTCCCTCTTAAGGAAGAAAAACTCTAATTTTGTAAAGGGAAACCAGCTAATTTCTGGGAATTGAAGGGGATAAGCTAGAGGATTAGCTCAAGAACTAATCAAGGACTGAATTAGAGCCAAGGTAAGCATTGATTTTTGTTCTGTGGTTAGGAACTTTAAGAAAAAAGGTTGAGTTTTGAATATTTGTTGTTTTGGCATTTAGGGTGGAATTTGAGGCTGGAACTTTGAAGCTAGGTCAGGGAAACTCGTGGAGAGGTGATACTGCAGCTAAGGTAAGTTTCAATTTAAAGTTTAATGGTCGAATTCTAGAAATTCCATGGCTGGTTTTGAGTTTGTGGGTTTGAAATCTCAGAAATTGGAATTGGGATTTTGGTGAGTGTTAGGCTGGATTTCTGGTTGGATTGCGTTGTTTAAATTATTATAATGATGTTGTTATTAATTGGTTTTGAGTTGGGGGCTTTGGGATGGCTTAAGATGAGGTTTAGAGATTGAAAATCGTGGATTTTTCTGGGTTCGAAGGGTCGGGCCGCGGCATGGTTCTTGGTGAGCCGCGGCCCATCGAGGTTGTTGCATGCTGAGGAAGGAGGGCGGGCCGCGGCATGGTCCAAGCAATGCCGCAGCCCTTACCTATTTTTGTGCCCATGGAGGGTTCTGTCTGGGGCCATGCCGCGGCATGGATGGCCCATGCCAGGGCGCTTAAGGGATTTTAAGATTTTGAGATTTTAGGCTTGGGAAATTTAACCTAGGGTGCTCGGGGTTGAGTCTTTTACCATATTTGGTGAAGTTCAATGTTCCAAGGACTATAACTTGGTTTAGAAGCTCATTTAAGATTGTTAATGGTATCCTTTATCTTGGTTGTGACTAGGTGCTAAGCTAAGGCTCGGGGATCGGATCGCGCTCAAGGAGCATCGCTTATAGCTAGCTTGTTTGAAAGCCAAAGGTAAGAAAACTATACCCGGTTGAATAATTGAATGGGACTAAGGGCTCCTTGATATATATATGATTGAGAGAATGGTATTATGCCATGTAAATTGTAAACCAACGGCCTTAGCGTGCCACGGTTAACTTGCGCAAATGGGGACAGCTTATTATGCACTGAGCTCGGTTTAAGTGGGCCGGAGTCAGTGGGTTAAACAAAGGGTGCGGCCTAAGGTGTCGGCCCTAGTAATTGTGTAAATTGAATTTAGTATTGGCTATAAATGTTGATAGATGAGTTTGTTGAATAATCTATGTATAGATGAGGCTTATTTGTACCTGGAAATATGCTTACATGCTATGGACTGAATGATTGAACATGCTTATGAAAGTACTTGATTGTCATTTTTATGTATGATGTATATGTTGTTTTCTTGCTGGGCCTCGGCTCACGGGTGCTGCGTGGTGCAGGTAAAGGCAAGGGCAAGATTGATCAACCGTGATTGGAGAGCTCTGCAGGGTGAATATACATGACAGGCCGCTCAACCGCCACGGTTGAGGAGATTACAGGGACGAGAGGACCAGAACCTTGTATTTTGCCTTAGTATGGCTAATGTTTACTTTTAATAGTTGAATTTTGTAAACCAGCTTTTAAACATTGTTTTGGGGATCCCTTCTGTAAAATTGTTTATAATTTATAAAGTGTATCTTTTGAGGCCAAAATGTCTTTTAGCCCTAGAACACTTTAACTAATGACAAGTTTTGATTAAATGACTTGCTTAGCAAGTCTCACACCTTTATAAACACACAGTGTAGCGGTCTTGGCTATCCAGGACGTTACATGGTGGATGCTAAGTATTATTTTAGGTGTTGTATGATTTATTAAATTTAACTTTAGTGACTACATAACCGTGGGGATATTATTGTTCTATGTATAATGATACATGATCATGCTTTTATCACCAATATTTTTATATATAATTATAGGAGTTATTGCATTATTTTGACTTATTATTATAGCACTATTTAATATAAACTAAAGGATCATTTATAAAGACTATTTTCCAACAAGGGTCAAAGTTTGACCTTTGACCACTCAAGTTATGGATATTACAAATCTGCCATAGCTTAGGGCTCGGTTCGTGACAGAAATATGGTATCAGAGCACCGAGTTTAAATACCTCTGAGTGTGTCACCAAATATATTAAATTTATTTTATAATAAAAGATTTTGATCTATAAAGGAAAATGTATATAGATAGTATCCATTCCTCACTAACTAGTTAGCTTTTGGTTAACTGACCTAAGAAAATGCCTCCGAAAGGAATGACAACAAAGAGAATGCTTGCTGTTGATGTCCCTGAGGGTGAGGTTCACTCTCAGCCAGTTGCATTCCCTCTGAATTCCATTCTTGAGGCCTTAAGAGGCATTCTTGCCCAACAGATGGATCCAACTGCCCGATAGAGCCATCATTTCCAGGTGTTCCATCAGATTCAAATGCCTAAGTCTAAAGGTGGACAAGATTCCATGGTGATTGAAAGATGGTCGAGGAAGATAAAGAAGAGTTTAAACATTATGGGAACACCTGAAGAGTATCATGTTAATTTTAATGTGTCCAAGTTGGAAAGGAGCGCACCGGATTGGTAGGAAGTCTTAAGTAGGATACGGGATGACTTAAGGAAATTTTGAGAATGGTTTTCAAGAACAACATTTTAACCCATCTCATAGGAGGACTTGATTAGATCATTTGATTGCTTAAGATCAATGATAGGTTGATGAGATCACAGAATGACTAGATAATGATGCATGTGAGTGAATGAATTATTCATAGAGGTTGTAGAGTTGACCGTCTATGTTTATGTCAGTATCGTTGATCAGTCTCTTTTGATTGAAAATTTCATGACTCGATTGAGGACTGCAACACTTGATGAAACCATTACCATATCCTTTATAGACATGAACGAGTGTGTGATGTTAGCCTTGTGAACTAAAGTTCATTATAAGGAAAAAGGTTGAAAAAAGAAATATGACCAAGAAGAATAAAAAGCCTCTGGTCAAGCCTATGCTTTTGGTGGTGATGATGTAAAAGGAGAAACATGCCAATGAGTAATGGATGGTATGGTTCTTATCTCACACTCTTGGGCTCCTATATTATTTGATACTAGTGCATCACATTCTTTTATATCCTTAAAGTTTGCTAGCATGTTGGGGTTGAGTTGGGAAACTTTTAGTCCTACATTACAGTTGAGTGTACCTATAGGAGGGCATGGTGAGATATCAACCAACTGTAAATCAATTTGCATTGTGTTTTAAGGGCATAAGTTATTAGCAAACCTCATAGTGTTACCTATGTGATAAGTTAATGTGATTCTTGGCATGGATTGGTTGTCTAAGTACCAATCCATTGTAGATTGCTCATGGAAATAGATGACTCTTTTAACTCCAAATGTAGATTTCATTGTATATCAAGACAACATGAATGCAGTAAGGAAGAATCCTATCCTTAAGGCATGTATAGGTGAGGACACTTTTAGAACGCGTTATGGACACTTTGAGTGTTTTGTGATACCATTTGGATTGACGAATGCGCTTGCAGGATTTATGGACCTTATGAACATGATCCTTAGACCCTATTTGGATAAGTTTGTGGTTGTTTTTATTGATGAAATTTTTGGGTATTCCAACACACCTGAGGGCAATGCAGAACACTTAACAATTGTGTTGCAAACTTTGAGAGATCATCAATTATATGCTAAGAAAGAGAAATGTGAGTTCTAGATGATCGAGGTCAAATTCTTAGGGCATGTAATATCTCAAGAAGGCATTACTATGGATCATGCGAAGATAGTTTCTATCTTGCAGTGGCAAAGGCTGAAGGATGTTACTGAGGTTCGAAGTTTTCTTGGGTTAGCATGTTACTATCATCGCTTTGGGGATAATTTTTCTCAAATTGCTATGCCCTTGACAAAGCTAACAAGAAAGGATTTAAAGTTCGTGTAGGATGAAAATTGTGAAGAAGCTTTCACAGAACTGAAGCAAAGATTGACTAAGGTGCTTGTTCTCACTGTGCCAAATAGTAAGGAACTGTATGTGGCATTCACCAATATTTCTGGTACTGGTTTAGGAGGAGTTCTCATGCAAATTCTAGCCACATGAGAAGAACTACCCCACACATGACATGGAAATTGCAGCAGTGATTTTTGCCTTGAAAATTTATAGATGTTACTTATATGGAGCAAAGTTTGAATTATATTCTGATCATAAGATTTTAAAGTATCTCTTTACTCGAACAGACTTGAATTTGGGGTAAAGAAGATGGGTCGAGTACATGGGAGATTATGATTTCACTTTGTAATATCATCTTACAAAAGCAAATGTGGTCTCTGATGCATTAAGTAGAAAACCTTATGGCACTTTGGCTTGTTTGGCTCTTGAGGATTGGAAAAGAACAATCATGGTGGGTGATTATGATTTGGAGTGCTATGAAGAAAATAGATTGCTTGTGTTTCAAACGTAGTGGTTACATCAATGCTACTTCAGTAAGTTAAGCAGTATCAGTGGCAACATGGGAAATTGAGACTTATCTAGAATTGAATCCGAAATGGTGAGCAATTAGATGGATGGACAGTAAATGCTGAAAGATTCTTATACCATAAGGGAAGATTAGTCGTTGCAAATATCATTGATCTTAGAGAGTCTGCTATGATCAAGGCTAATAGGTCTAAATTTGCTATACATACTAGAAGCACAAAGATGTACCAAGACTTGAAAAGACAACATTGGTGGGAAGGTATGAAGATAGATGTGACTAGCTCTGTAGCTAAGTGTATGTTTGTCAGTAGGTTAAACCTGAGCACTAGAGACCTTCAGGGTTGCTTCAACCTTTTACCTATACTAGAATGGAAGTGGGACAAGATCACGATGGACTTTGTGACGGGATTACCATTAACACCATTAAAGCATGACATTGTCTCGGTGATTGTCGATCATTTGACTAAATCTGCTCATTTTATTCCAATTAGGAGGGATTATAAGGTTTCTAGACTAGCTCGACTTTATATGGATAAAATACTTCGGCTGCATGGGTTGCCTTCAAGCATTGTTTCTGATAGAGATCCTCGATTTACATCAAGGTTTTGGCGAGCATTGCAAAAAAAAAACAAAGCCTTTAGGAACTGAACTTAACTTGAGCATCGCTCACCACCCTCAGACAGATGGATAGTCTGAGGGGACCATCCAAACTTTGGAAGACATGCTTCGTTCTTTTATTTTGGATTTGGGGGTAGCTGGGGAGAACACTTTCCATTGGTGGAGTTAACTTATAATAATAGCTACCTGGCTATTATAAGCATGGATGCTTATGAGGCCTTATATGGGAGACCATGCAGATCGCCTTTGTGTTGGGCAGAACCAGATGAGCATGTCATTATTGGACCTCCAATTATCTTTAGTACCACTGAGAAGATAAAAGAAATCCAAGAGAGACTTAAGGTTGTTCAAAGTCGTTAGAAGAGTTATGCCGATCTCCACCGACGAGAAGTTGAGTTTGAGGTTAGTGACTATGTCTTCTTGAAAGTTACTACTATGCGTGGTGTGATGAGATTTGGAGTGAATGGTAAGCTAGCCCTGAGGTATATTGGACCTTTCATGGTTATCTAGAGGGTTAGGGAGGTCGATTCTCGATTAAACTTACTAGTGCGGTTGGGGCATGTTCACAATGTGTTCCATGTGTCGATACTGAGGAAGTATACTCCAGACCCATCGCACATCATTGAGTATGAGGCTATCCCTCTTCAAGAGGACGTGACATATGAAGAACAACCTATCAAAATCTTGGCAAGATAGTTAAAGGTTCTATGGAATATAGAGATTCCAGTAGTCCAGGTCTTATGGTGGAACAATAAAGAAGACGAGGCTACTTGGGAGTTAGAGTCGGAGATTTATGAGAAGTGTTGACCCTCGATTTGGCCAATAACATGGAGTCAAAAATACGACAAAGAAATAAGAAGGCAATCAAGAATGGAATCAAATGGTAAGAAATGGCGCAAATGATTTATAGTGGTTCAGCCCCAACTGTGTGGTAATAACCTATGTCCACTTAGTGGTATTATTGATGTTGAATCCCAATGCCGTGATCAAAGAACTAGGGTTCTTGAGCTTCATAAGCCTTAGGAGAATTGCAACTTTTTGGTGGATAATCGAACTATGCTCTTTCTATGAATCTTCAGAAAAAAGGTTCCAAAGTCCCTTCCTTGAGCCATCTCATGCATATTTATAGACTCAAGGAGAGTTACAAGGGCCAATGGGCCTTAATTCTCCTTAATATCATCATACTAAGGCAATAAAAAGAATATAATAAATATAGTTATTACAAGATTACACATTTTTAAAGGAAATAAACCAAAGCATGCGACGAGGCTGGTCGCATCTAATCACGAGATCTGATGAAGCAACCAGGAGCTGGTCAATAGACGAACAATACCTCTTCACTTTGACGCTGCCACGTACCAACCACGTGTAATAAGTTCTTGCCACGTCATCAGGAGCCACTTTTGGGTAAACATTTGCCCCCCAAGTTTATTTCACTACGACTAGCATAAATTAAACTTAGGAAACTGACCCTTCGCGTACCCCACCAAATCAGTCAGACCTGCCCATGCCTTTTCGAAAAGGCAACTGTTATCCCCAAAAATTTGAAATGGTGATGTGGCAATAAAGGTGACAAGTCACAAGAAATATTTGACTGATCAGTTACCTGCTCCGGCCAACCAGTCAAGTGCTTGGCTGACCGGAGAGGTGCTTGACCGACCAGTCAAGTGCTTGGCCGACTGGGAGAGGTGCTTGACTGACCAGTCAGGTGCTTGGCCGACCGGGAGAGGTGCTTGATTGACCAGATAGGTGCTTGGCCAACCAGGAGAGGTGCTTGACCGACCAGATAGGTGCTTGGCCGACCGAGATAGGTGCTTGGCCGACCGGGAGAGATGCTTGACCAACCAGTCAGGTGCTTGGCCGACTAGTGAGGTGTTTGGCCGACTAGTTTATCTCCAAGAAGTAACGCTGACTTACTGAACATATTATTGTTATGGAAGCAGAATTCCAGCAACAACTTAGACTAGAATGAGTCGTGCCTACGCGGGAATCTCTCAGATTATCCCGAAGAAGTCGTGTATTGTTGTATTTTAAATATTATTATTAACTAAATATTGTGAGAGTAATAGAAAGATCCCGATTATGAGGGATTTCAGTTGTACGATCCTAATCCTATAAATACAAAGTTCATGGCATCATTGAGGGGATTCGAATTCTGATTTTCCTTTTGCATTCTGAGAGAAGGGTTGTATTCTTTTCATCTGTACCAAAGAAACTCAGTTGACTCAGGTTCATCTGATCTTGAGTGTAGATTTATAATCATAACTCTAAGTGGACTAGGCTATTACCAACACATTGGGGCTGAACCACTATACAAATTATCTGTGTCGTATTTTTCTCTTGATGGTTTATTATCGTTTTAACGTCTACACGTTGTTGGCCAAATCTGTGGTCAACATTTTGGTGCTTTCATTGAGAGCCTGAAGAGAAAAACAGACAATTACCATAGCATTATGGCGCCTAAGAACACCAATGCGGCCTCCAAGAAGCCAGGTTCCTCTAAAGAGCCTGCTAGATCAGAAGGTCCTGGTCCTCAAGGCCATGAGATTGAACCTAGAGTCTTGCTCGAGGACGTGACTCCAGAGGTTGAATAACTCCAGGAAGCCATGGGGAATTTCCAGGAGGAAATGGCACAATTCAACCCCCGACAGGAGTCATTCGCTTAAGAAATGGCTAGACAGAAGGCTGCGTTTGAGCAGCAAAGATGAGAGATGGACGCCAGGAGCGAAGAGATCAGGCGACAGCAGGAGGAGGCCGATATGCGACATCGCAAGGCTGCACTTGCTCTGGAGGCGGCTACGCAGCTGGCCCAGGCCAATGCCCAAGCTGCAACACGAGGAGCAGCCACCCAAGGAGCAAGGACCACAAAAGTTGGTCGAAAAATCACTGACAAACCCAATTCTCAAAGACCAAATAGAAGCGGTAGTAACCCTACTAGTCGGAAAGAAGATGGGATCCAATCGGGCACTGCCTCAACCCAAAGGGGGAACTCCAGAACCCCCTCTAGGAGCCACCGTTCAGAAACTTCCAGATCCGAAAGTCACAAGTCAGGCAGTAAGAAGACTCCACCTGAGCATATAGTCATCTTACTGACTAGTCGAAAGAAAAGGATGACAACAACCAGCGAGGAGGAAAATACCGCCCGACACAGACAGGAAGGCCACCACTGCATCCCAACCAGCAGTGCAGTGGCAAGGAGCATGTTCTGCCCGGTAAGCCTTTCGAAAAAACTCGAAGCATAGTGTTCAATCGGTTAGGAAGGCATACCTCTCAGAAGGATTTAAGAGATGTCATTGCTAACAGGAGGAGGACCGTCCCGGTCGATGGGCGAGATCCGAACAGACCTACCAGTCAAGTAGAAATATTTGATGATGGTGCGCCGGATAGAAGCGCTCGACCAGGCGGTCCCAAAATTCAGTCCCTAGTAGTGGCCCCAGGCATCCAAGCCCAGCTTGATGCGCTAACAGCAGCAGTCGAAGGTCTGTCAAAACGACCTTCTGCAATCGATCTAGTAGACCACAGGAGTGGCAGTCCATTCTGTGCTCGAATTAGAGCAGCCCAGCCGCCAGCGAAGTATAAAGCACCGGTACTGCCAGTTTATACAGAAAAGGCAGATCCGATAAGGCATGTGGGGAAATTTGAAGACCCAATGGAGCTACTCGGTGTGAGTGATGACTATCGGTGCAGAGTTTTCCCCACTATAATATCCGACACTGCCCAAGAGTGGTATTGGAAATTTAAGCAAGACTCCATTACTTCTTGGGAGAGTTTCAGGAAAGAGTTTTGTAGGCAGTTCAGTGTTGCTCGGACCCCTCCGGTTTACACCAATCACTTGGCAGATATTAAACAAGGGAAATATGAATCTCTCAAGAACTACATACAGAGATTCATGAGAGAAGCCAACCGAGCAACTGCGGTTGGAGATGAGGGGAAGATGGTGGCCATTTCTTCTGGCATAATCTATCGAAGTCCTTTGTGGGACAGTATTCATCACAACCCAATTTCAACATTATAACAATTTCTTGACCAGGCGAACAAATATATGAAATTGGATGACACGATTGAGAAGGGAGAGAAGGGCCTAAACCATCCAGGCGGATCATCAGATCCTCCTAAGAATGGTTGAAACGGACAAAGTGGTTGTAAGAAACGTGGACATTACGGGTCGGACCGCCACGACGAGAAGAAGGCTAAGTCAAGACCAAACGACAAGCTGACTAAGTATGAACCTCGGTTCACCAATTACACCACTCTTTCGGCCAGCCGAACATAGATATATCTCGCGAGTCATCAGGAGGTCCCCTACCGGAAAACCCCACCCGTCAAGAAGGAGATGAGTAAGAGAGATTTGAATAAGTTCTGTCATTTCCATGGAGACTATGGTCACGACACGAATGAATGCAACCATCTCAAGGACGAGATAGAGTTTCTCCTCCGATCGAGAAAATTGAAAAAATATCGAGCAGAAAAGACCTAAGGAGAGGGAAGTAACAATAATCCTGGGTTTAAGCGAAAGCGGTCTCCACCTTTGCAACCCGAGCCTATGGACTTCACTCTTGACACCATATGTAGAGGTCCACATCTGGCTGGGGATAGCAACAAAGTAAGGGAGAGATATGCTTGAACACTCCGATATGAGTTGGACGAAGCATCAACATCCGAAGTCATGATTGTAGAGGAGCGGCCTCCGAAGAACCCACGGTAAAAAAATGAGTCCCTCACATTCACTGAAGATGATGCACGACATGTGAGATATCCTCATAATGACCCCCTTGTTATTACAGTCCAAATAGAAAACATGAAGGTGAAGAGATGTCTGGTCGACACGGGGAGCTCTATGAACATCATTTACAAATCATCCTTTCAAAGGATGAAACTATCCATTAATGACTTGAAGCCATGCTCTCAAGTCATTTATGGATTTACTGGAGAAGGGCTGTCGCCGGTCGGAACGATCAAGTTACCAGTCACAACAGGAGATGCTCCCAAACATGAGACATTTATGACAGAGTTTTTGATAGTTGACTGTTCGTCAGCTTATAATGTGGTCATTGGTCGACCACTACTCACAACCTTGCATGCGACAGTCTCTATAAGGCACCTTTCTATGAAGTTCCCAACCAGTGCAGGCATAGGTTGTGTCCGAGGAGATCAGAGAGAAGCTAGAGAATGTTATAATGCCTCGGTGGCTAAACCACGAAAGGGGGCTAATGAAAACAATATGATTGTATGTGCAGAAAGAGAGGAGGTAGAGGAGATGGATGTCGACCAAAGCATTACAGTCCTAGCCGATCAGGATATAATGTTTGAAGAGTTTGGCCAAGAAAGCACTCTTGGTTTAAGTGAACAACAAGCCCCATCTGGTGATGAAGTCACCAAATAGGGCGTTGCCCAAAGCGAGGGAATGGACTTTGATCCTCGCTTTGGGGATTATGAAAGTGAGGTGGGACCTACGGAAGAGTTAGAGGAGGTTCCAATAGATGAGAATGACCCGATCAGAGGGGTCAAGGTTGGAAAAAAGTTGAAGTTAGAAATAAAAGCAGAGCTGGTAGAATTTTGGCGAAGGAATCAAGATATCTTCGCCTGGTCTCACAAGGATATGGTGGGTATCTCACCAACTGTGATCAACCACATGCTCAACGTGGATGAAAGCTATCCAGCAGTGCAGCAGAAGAGAAGGCTGCTTGACAAGGATCGAGCAAAGGCTCTCAAGGAGGAGGTGGAGCGGCTAAAGGAAAACCAGTTTATAAGGGAGGCATATTACCCCGCCTAGGTTTCAAACCCAGTATTAGTGCCCAAGTCCAATGGAAGGTGGAGGACTTGTGTGGACTTTACCGACCTGAACAAAGCATGTCCAAAGGACTGTTTTCCTTTGCCAAGAATAGACTAGTTGGTTGACACGACCTCTGGTCATGAAACTTTTTCCTTTATGGACACTTACTCAGGGTATAACCAAATTAGTATGCATCCTCCCGATGAGGAGCATACCAGTTTTCGAAGAGACATAGGGCTGTTGTAACGCCCTGGATAGCCAAGACCGTTACACTGTGTGTTTATAAAGTGCCAGACTTGCTAATCAAGTCATTTAATAGAAAGCGTGTCATCGAAACTGTAAGGGAACTAGGGTTAAAAATGTTTTGGTCTCAAAAGCCACATTTTTATTAAGGAGCATTTCTTGTTTACACGGGATCTCGAAAATATAAGTTTAAAGATCGTTTACAAAAGTCATAGGGTTTAGATACAATAACAAGCCATACCAAGGCAAAACAAACAGTTAGGCAATCCCTGTCCTGATCCACTCCTCGACCATGGTGATTGAATAGCCGTCTATGTACACTCAACCCCGCAGCTTTCCACCTCAGCATTGGTCCAACTTGCCCTTGCCTTTACCTGCACCATGTAGCACCCGTGAGCTAAGGCCTAGCAATAAAACACAACAACGGAGCATAAGCAATCAACAGACAAGTCAACATCTCATACAACATCACATAGTCTCGACCATATAATCATTCAGTATAATCAAGTAGTCAACATACTAAACATATCAACTCATATCATATATCTGATCACAAGTGATAACTAGGGCTAGCGCTCTTAGGTTGCTTCCTCCGTTATCCCACTGACTTCGGCCCGCTTAAACCGAGCTCAGTGAATATTAAGCTGTCCTCGGCTACCAGTGGCCAAGCCGCACCTTGTGCGCAAATATTATGTACGACACTCTTAGTCCGCTTTCACATGTCCCATGGCATAATACGATCATTGACACGATACAAATATCGGGAGCACTTAGTCCCATCACAAACATATAACCGGGTGCATTTTTCTTACCTTTCAATTCAGTAGCTTGATCCCTCGACTCCTTGAGCACGATCCCCCTCGAGCCCTAGCGCTCACCTAAACACAACCATAGGCCAAAGTCATCATCAATCCTCAAGTCCAAAACCTAGCCTCGGGGCCAATCCCGAGCCCCCGGGAGGTCCTAGTTCCACCAAACAAGGGGGTGGAAACAAACCCCAAACCCTTGGTCAAAAACCTTTGCAAATAACCCTAAAATCCTCTTCAGAAGGCAGGGTAGCGCTACAGCGCACAAGGGAGGGCGCTACAGTGCCACAAATAGAAGCAAAATCCCCTCAGCAAGCTTGGCCTAGTGCTACAGAGCCCAAAGTCTAGCGCTGTAGTGCTAGTCACAAGCAGGCCAACACCGAGTTTTCCCTTCATGCGATTTCCTCGAACCAACCTCAACCAAAAATCTTCCAAATATTTCCCAACCTCAAAATCAACCTTATGAACATACTCCACTCATCCCAAGCACCCCAAATACCTAGAACTCAAGCACATGCATCCCCAAACTCAAAGTTCACCATAGCCACTTCTAGACATTAAAACTCAGCAGAAATCAGTTGAACATCAAAGTTAGAGCTTAGAATTTATACCTTTGATGGAACTTCGACCCCAAGTTGTCTCTAGACCTCCTTGAATTGCTTCTCCTCAACCCTTGGCTCCAACTTCCCTAGAATTCCCCATCAACACAGCTTAGATATCTTTGCTAAATACCAAAACCAGAACTGAAGGAACTTACAGAATTTTACCTCAAGTATTGATGACCTCTTGCTAAACCTCTGCCAACTCCTCAAACCTAGCTTAGGATCCTTGATGCTAAGTCTATCCCAGCTCTCCTTTGAGCTTTGCTTCAAGAAAATCCTAGAAAAGTGGTGAGAGAACCACAAACCGATCTAGGAGAGTGCAACTCTGTTTTTCCCTTCCTTTTCTCTTTTCTTTCTTTTTCCTTCTTTTCTCTCCTTCAGACTTCTATAACTTTCTACAATTCCCACTAACATACAGCCTCAACATATCTATCCCTTACATGCCAAATGACCTTAATGCCCTCCACTTTATTTCTAATCCTTTAGTCCACTTAAGGGCATTCTAGTCATTTTATCCAATTCCCGCTAACTCCTCGAGTGTCTCTAATATTTCTCGCTTAACTCTGGATACCTAACTAATCAGCAATAATATTCCTCAATGTCAAAATAGAATATAGTATATTCACTAAATTCCCATTTATACCCCTGAGCTAACCTCGAGCTGGGTATAAATCCCCGCCATGACTTTTTCGCTACTTTGCTCACTAGGATCGTCTCGAGTCACAGATCACATATATATCCGCATAATAATGTGGTCTCGACAATTATCACATATATCAATACAGTTATGCCCATAATGGCCAAAATTACGATTATGCCCTTCTAACCGAATCAGGGCATACATGCATACTAATACACATAGTCATGCATCTCAAATATTCAAATAGTCATATAACATGCTTTAAATCATAATCATGCATCTTAATAATTAAATTCACACATAATTCCCATTATGCCCTCCAGGCACACTAATCAAGGCTCTTAAGCCTTATTAGTAAAATTGGGTCGTTACAACTATCCCCTCCTAATGAGAATTTTGTCCTCGAAATTTACCTGAACAACTCGGGATACTGATCCCGCATCGCCGTCTCAAGCTCCCAGGTTGCCTCCTTGACCTTACTATTCCTCCACAACACTTTAACCAGAGGAATCGTCTTATTCCGCAATACTTTATCTTTCCGATCCAAGATTTCAATTGGTTGCTCCTCATAAGCCAAATCTGCCTGTAACTCCAAATCTTCATACCTCAACACATGAATCACATCTGAGACATACTTCCGAAGCATGGAGACATGGAACACATCATGAACTCCAGACAACGATGGCAGCAATGCTAACCTGTAAGCCACCTCACCAACCCTTTCCAAGATCTCGAATGGTCCAATGAACCTAGGGCATAGCTTGCACTTCTTTCCAAACATCCTCATCCCTCGCAATGGTGAAACTTGGAGAAAGACGTGGTCCCCAACTTGGAACTCTACATCCCTACGCTTAGAATCAGCGTAGGTTTTCTGTCTGCTCTGAGATGCGAGCATCCTAGCCCGGATCTTCTCTATGGCCTCACTTGTCTTCTGAACCATATCTGGCCCCAAATATCTCCTCTTACCCATCTCATCCCAATGAATGGGTGATCTACACTTCCTCCCATATAACATCTCATAGGGAGTCACTCCAATCGTTGACTGATAACTATTGTTATACG
The DNA here is from genome assembly GCF_963169125.1 of Humulus lupulus. Lineage (NCBI taxonomy): Eukaryota > Viridiplantae > Streptophyta > Magnoliopsida > Rosales > Cannabaceae > Humulus > Humulus lupulus. Next base: position 149,312,089 of record NC_084800.1, on the reverse strand, counting down.
AAAATTCAATCAATGGAAGATACTTACTCCATGAACCCTCAAAATAAATTACACATGCTCTGAGCATATCCTCCAATACCTGGATCGTCCTCTCAGACTGTCCATCAGTCTGAGGATGACAGGCTGTACTGAACTTCAACTGAGTCCCCAAAGCTTTCTGCAAACCACCCCAAAACTTGGAAGTGAAGATAGGATCCCGGTCTGATACTATAGACTTAGGTACCCCATGGAGACGTACGATCTCCCTCACATACAACTCAGCATACTGATCCACAGTATACGTCGACCTCACTAGAAGGAAATGGGCTGACTTGGTGTATCTATCAACTATCACCCACATCGAGTCATGAAGTCCTATCCTGGGTAAACCTCCCACAAAATCCATGGTAATATCCTCCCATTTCCATTCAGGAATACCCAAAGGCTGAAGTAACCCTGCTGGTCGCTGATGCTTCACTCTCACCTGCTGATAGGTTAAGCATCTGGCAACGTACTCTACCACATCCTTCTTCATCCTGGGCCATCAATACAAAGTTCGCAGATCCTGATACATCTTCGTGGTACCCGGATGAAGTGAGGGTGTCGTATGAGACTCGTGTAGTATCTCTCGTCTAATCCCCACATTAGCTGGAACACAAATCCGTCCCTGATACCGAAGTAAACCAACCTCAGAAACATAATAGTCCTTAGCTACTCTCGCTAAGACATCCTCTCTAACCCTCTGTAACTAAGCATCTACCAACTGTCCTTCTCTAATCCGCTCTAGCAGGGTTGACTGCATAGTAATATTAGCCAATCGGCCTACCACCAACTCTATCCCTGCTCTAACCATCTCATCAGCTAACTCCCTTGAGATCTGAATAGAACTATACAACTGACCTGGACCTTTGCGGCTCAATGCATCTGCCACCACATTGGCTTTTCCCGGATGATAAAGAATATCACAATCATAATCCTTTACCAGCTCCAGCCAACGTCTCTGTCTCATATTCAGGTCCTTCTGTGTAAAGAAGTACTTTAGGCTCTTATGGTCAGTGTACACCTCGCACTTCTCCCCATACAAATAATGCCACCAAATCTTCAGTGCGAATACCACCGCTGCTAACTCCAAATCATGGGTAGGATACCGCTGCTCATACTCCTTCAGCTGTCGTGAGGCATAAGCTATAACCTTCTCATTCTGCATCAACACACAACCTAAGCCCAATCTCGATGCATCACAGTAAACAACAAACTTCCCTTCCCCCAAAGGAAGACTCAACACTAGCGCTGCAATAAGTCTTCGCTTCAACTCCTAGAAACTGTCTTCACACTTGTCCGACCAGATAAACTTCAGATTCTTCAGTGTCAATTCTGTCATCGGTGCTGTTATCTTCTTCTCTACAAACCGTCTGTAGTAACCTGCCAACCCAAGAAAACTCCGCACCTCCGAGGCATTCCTTGGCCAAATCAAAAGACATGACCAAGAACTCATAGTGCCAATACCGCGTTCAGAAGGCCGTCTTAGGTATGTGCTCATCCTTGATCCTCAGCTGGTGATAACCAGATCGAAGATCAATCTTTGAGAACACCGTCTTACCCTGCAGTTGATCGAACAAGTCATCAATTCTTGGTAGGGGATACTTATTCTTAATAGTTAACTTGTTCAATTCTCGATAGTCAATACACATCCTCAAAGTCCCATCCTTCTTCTTAACAAACAAAACTGGAGCACCCCATGGCGAGTAGCTAGGTCTGATGAACCCCAAATCCAGAATCTCCTGCAGCTGTATCTTTAATTCTTTCAGTTCTACCGGTGCCATTCTATATGGTGCCCTCGACATTGGCTCTGTCCCTGGTGCCAACTCAATAACAAACTGAATCTCTCTACGCGGTGGTAACCCCGGCAAATCCTCAGGAAACATATCCAAGAATTCACAAACCAATCTGGTCTCCTCCAGTTCTACTGGTGAAACTCTGGTGGTATCCACCACACTAGCCAGAAAACTTATACAACCAACCTGTAACAAGTCTCTGGCTCTCAATGCATATATTCTGGGTACGCAGGGTCCATGCACCGCTCCCACAAAAACAAAGGGATCCTCGCCCTCTAGCTCAAAAGTTACCATCTTCTTCCTACAGTCAATGGTAGCTCCATATCTAACCAGCCAATCCATACCTAAAATCATATCAAAGTCCTCCATACTCAACTCAATCAAGTCTACTGATAACTCCCTACCATCAACTATCACTGGCAGTGCTCTAATCCACCTCCTAGATACTACCAGTTCTCCCGTAGGCAATATAGTCCCAAACTCTGAAGTACTATACTCACTAGGTCTACACAGTCCATCAATCACCTTATCAGATACAAATGAATGCGTAGCACCAGAATCAATCAACACAGTAAAAGGAATGCTAGCACTAGAAAGCTGACATGTCACTACCGAGGGACTAGCCTCGGCCTCCGCCTGCGTCAGGGTGAACACTCGAGCTGGAGTCAAGCTGTCCACCTTCCCTGTCTCTCCCTTCTTCAATGTCGGGCAATCCTTCCTGAGGTGTCCCACCACCCCGCACACATAGCAGGCCTTAGCCCGACACTCGCCCGGATGGCATCTCTTGCACCTCGTGCACTCTGGATAAGTCCTCCATGAATCACTGCCTCCCTGACAGCCACCCTGAGTACCCCGTCCTCTCCTATCAGGACCAGGAGCGATTGGAGCATCAGGAGTCCTCTTCAAATCACTAGGGCCTCCGCCCCTACCAGAACCAGAATATGGAGGCACCGCCCTGTGGCCCTCCCTTCTCACAACACTATCTCTCCATATCTTATTCTCCGCTTCCTCAGCGGTAAGAGCCTTCTCCACAGCCTAGGCAAAAGTAGTCCCTCCAGGAACTGTGGTAATTCTTACATCTCGAGCTATCATAGCATTCAGCCCTCTGATAAATCTGTCTTGCCTAGTTGCATCAGTAGGCACAAGAACTAGTGCGAACTTCGCAAGTCTGTTGAACTTCAGGGCATATTCTGTAACTGTCATACCGCCCTAAACCAACCCCACAAACTCATTCACTTTCGCTGCCCTGATGGAAACATTATAATACTTCTGATTAAACAAGTCCTTAAACCCTTCCCAAGTAAATACAGAAACATCTTTGGTCTATGATGCCACCTCCAACCAGATTCGGGCATCCTCCCTCAGCATATAAGTGGCACAGGCCACCCTGTCATGTCCTTCCACTCTCATAAAATCAAGAATGGTAGTGATCATAGTCATCCACTGCTTAGCCTTCAGTGGATCTGGTCCTCCCTCAATGATCGGGGGTTGTTGCTTCCTGAACCACTCATACAATGGTTCCCAATTATTCCTAACATCAACTGGCTGTACCACAGGTACCATTACCGGTGGCACAACAGGGGCAACATTCCCAGATGGAGCCTGCTGTAGAATTCGAATCTGTTCATCTTGGCTCTGAAGTTGGGCCTGCATATCTGCCATTAACTGTTGCCAGTTCTCAGGGACTGGCGGAGGAGTCGGGCCCCCATCATCATCTCTAGCCCCAGACCTGCCGGCTAGTCGTGTGGATTTTCTTGAATGCATAACTATTCAAGTAAATCTGCAATCAACGACTCTACAATTAGCTATGATGACAGGGTAATAATCTTTTCATAATCCATCACTGGAACTCCAATCATTCACAAGCAATCAAAGTGTAGCAATTTATCCAAATATTCATTCACATGCACAGCAGTGCTAATAAGCACGGCTCAATAACACCATGCAATAGTCAAGGGCCAGGCCTTATCAGTATCTCATGCTCCCTATTCATCAAACAGATATCGACAATCATATCTCACTCAAATAATTTAAACACATAATCATGTATACACAATTACCAAACCCTGAGTTGAGCTTGTCTCTCGCGGCGAATGTACATATCCAGCCAGTCTTCAGAACCCATAAACCTAGGACGCTCTGATACCAACTTGTAATGCCCTGGATAGCCAAGACCGTTACATTGTGTGTTTATAAAGTGCCAGACTTGCTAATCAAGTCATTTAATTGAAAGCGTGTCATCGAAACTGTAAGGGGACTAGGGTTAAAAATGTTTTGGCCTCAAAAGCCACATTTTTATTAAGGAGCATTTCTTGTTTACACGGGATCCCAAAAATATATGTTTAAAGATTGTTTACAAAAGTCATAGGGTTTAGATACAATAACAAGCCATACCAAGGCAAAACAAACAGTTAGGCAATCCCTGTCCTGATCCACTCCTCGACCATGGTGATCGAACAGCCGACTATGTACAATCAACCCAACATCTCTCCACCTCAGGATTGGTCCAACTTGCCCTTGCCTTTACCTGCACCACGTAGCACCCGTGAGCCAAGGCCAAGCAAGAAAACACAACAACGAAGCATAAGCAATCAGCAGACAAGTCAACATCTCATACTACATCACATAATCTCGACCATATAATCATTCAGTACAATCAAGTAGTCAACATACTAAACATATCAACTCATCATATATCAGATCACAAGTGATAACTAGGTCTAGCGCTCTCAGGCTGCTTCCTCCGTTATCCCACTGACTCCGACCTGCTTAAACCAAGCTCAGTGAATATTAAGCTATCCTCGGCTACCAGTGGCCAAGCCGCGCCCTGTGCGAAAATATTATGTACGGCACTCTTAGGCCGCTTTCACATGTCCCATGGAATAATACAATCATTGACACGATACAAATATCGGGAGCACTTAGTCCCATCACAAACATATAACCGGCTGCAATATTCTTACCTTTCAATTCACTAGCTTGATCCCTCGACTCCTTGAGCACGATCCCCCTCGAGCCCTAGCGCTCACCTAAACACAACCATAGGCCAAAGTCATCATCAATCCTTAAGTCCAAAACCTAGCCTCGGGGCCAATCCCAAGCCCCCAGGAGGTCCTAGTTCCACCAAACAAGGTGGTGGAAACAAACCCTAAACCCTTGGTCAAAAACCCTTGCAAATAACCCTAAAATCCTCTTCAAAAGGCAGGGTAGCGCTACAGTGCTCATGGGAGGGCGCTACAGCGCCACAAACAGAAACAAAATCCCCTCAACAAGCTTGGCCTAGGGAAATAGCCCCCACAGGCTAGCGTTATAGCGCTAGTCACAGACAGGCCAACTGCGAGTTTTCCCTTCATGCTATTTCCTCGAACAAAGCTCAACTAAAACTCTTCCAAATCTTTCCCAACCTCAAAATCAACCTTATGACCATACTCCACTCATCCCAAGCACCCCAAATACCTAGAACTCAAGCACATGCATCCGCAAACTCAAAGTTCACCATAGCCACTTCTAGACATTAAAACTCAGCAGAAACCAGTTGAACATCAAAGTTAGAGCTTAGAATTTATACCTTTGAGGGAACTTCGACCCCAAGTTGTCTCTAGACCTCCTTGACTTGCATCTCCTCAACCCTTGGCTCCAAATTCCCTAGAATTCCCCATCAACATAGCTTAGATATCTTTGCTAAATACCAAAACCAGAACTGAAGGAACTTACAGAATTTTACCTCAAGTATTGATGACCTCTTGCTAAACCTCTGCCAACTCCTCAAACCTAGCTTAGGATCCTTGATGCTAAGTCTATCCCAGCTCTCCTTTGAGCTTTGCTTCAAGAAAATCCTAGAAAAGTGGTGAGAGAACCACAAACCGATCTAGGAGAGTGCAACTCTGTTTTTCCCTTCCTTTTCTCTTTTCTTTCTTTTTCCTTCTTTTCTCTCCTTCAGACTTCTATAACTTTCTACAATTCCCACTAACATACAGCCTCAACATATCTATCCCTTACATGCCAAATGACCTTAATGCCCTCCACTTTATTTCTAATCCTTTAGTCCACTTAAGGGCATTCTAGTCATTTTATCCAATTCCCGCTAACTCCTCGAGTGTCTCTAATATTTCTCGCTTAACTCTGGATACCTAACTAATCAGCAATAATATTCCTCAATGTCAAAATAGAATATAGTATATTCACTAAATTCCCATTTATACCCCTGAGCTAACCTCGAGCTGGGTATAAATCCCGGCCATGACTTTTTCGCTACTTTGCTCACTAGGATCGTCTCGAGTCACAGATCACATATATATCCGCATAATAATGTGGTCTCGACAATTATCACATATATCAATACAGTTATGCCCATAATGGCCAAAATTACGATTATGCCTTTCTAACCTAATCAGGGCCAACATGCATACTAATACACATAGTCTTGCATCTCAAATATTCAAATAGTCATATAACATGCTTTAAATCATAATCATGCATCTTAATAATTAAAGTCACACATAATTCCCATTATAACCTCCAGGCACACTAATCAAGTCTCTTAAGCCTTATTAGGAAATTTGGGTCGTTACAGCTATACTATTATGAGGTCATGCCATTCGACTTGAAGAACGCAGGAGCCACCTACCAGCGTTTAGTGAATGGCATGTTCCATGACTTAATCGACAAGAACATGGAGGTATACATAGATGATATGTTGGTAAAGTCAAAGGAAGCTGAAGGACATGTACGAGATTTGGAGGAATGCTTTGCAGTATTGAGAAAATACAACATGAAGTTGAACCCCCTCAAATGCTCGTTTGGAGTAAGTTCTGGAAAATTTCTTGGGTTTATTGTTAACTCGCGAGGAATAGAAGCAAATCCAGAGAAGATAAAGGCTCTTGTAGAAATGATGTCTCCAGCCAGGATTAAGGATGTGCAAAGCTTGACTAGCGGATTGCTGCTCTAAGAAGGTTCATTTCTAAATCAATGGACAAATGTGTCCCATTTTTTAACTTGCTTAGAGGAAGCAAGAAGTTTTAATGGACGGAAGAATGTGAGCAATATTTTCAATCCATAAAGGAACACTTGGCATAACCTCCTGTTCTTTCAAAGCCAATTGATGGGGAGGACCTCTTTGTTTACTTAGCAGTGATAGAGCATGCTGTCAGTGCTGCTCTAGTGCGACTATACTTCCAGGCACATCCCATTAAAGTCCTTATTGACCAGCCCCTATGCCAAGTCTTATAGAAGCCAGAGTCATCTGGTCGTCTACTTAAATGGGCGGTTTAATTGGGCCATTTCGAAATCAAATATCAACCGAGGTCTACTATTAAGGGACGGGCTTTGGTGGATTTTATTGCTAAATGTACTGGGATTACTGATATTCCCGACCAGCAAGAGCATGTGACTGGGCAGAGAGAGGATCTTCCCACTTGGCAACTTTTTGTTGATGGGTCCTCAAACGAACATCTTTCAGGAGCAGGAATTATATTAGTCATGCCGGAGAAGCACCGAATTCATTGCGCATTGAGGTTCAGATTTAACGCTTCTAATAATGAGACGGAGTCTGAAGTCCTCCTAGCAGGCTTGTGCTTGGCTAGAGATGTTCGTGCCCGATCGGTTGAAGTAAACAATGATTCCCAATTGGTGGTCTACCAAGTCTTAGAGGAATATCAAGCAAGAGGCCTACGCATGATGGCGTACTTGAATAAGACCAAGGATCTGCTAGCACAATTTGAAGAGTATACTATTAAGCTGGTACCACGGGAGCAGAACTCTAACGTAGACGCTCTAGCAAAATTAGCTAGTGCAAAAGATGCTGAAACTTTGAATATAGTACCAGGGGAATACTTGACAGAGCCGAGCATTAATGAGCAAGAAGCCATGCCCATCACAATAGTTGACACTTGGATGACACCCATCATTATTTACCTTGAGCAAGGAATACTGCTAGATAATAATAATGAAGCTAAGAATGTTATGAGGCAAGCTGCTAGGTATATTATGATGGATGGGGTGTTGCATAGAACAGGGTACTCTTTGCCACTACTAAGGTGCATAGCACCCGACTAGTTAAAAAACTTATTGACCGAAGTGCACGAGGGGTTCTGTGGAGATCATGCTGGGGGGCAGAGTCTATCTAAAAAGGTTTTGCGGCAAGGATTTTTTTGGCCTACAATGAATGAAGATTCCATGGAGTATGTGAAGAAGTGTGATAAATGCCAGCGATTTTCTAAAGTACCCAGGGCACCCCCGAAGATCTTGAAGCAAATGTAGAGCCCATGGCCTTTGGCAGTATGGGGCATTTATCTGATCGGGAAACTACCCAAAGGAAAAGGAGGAGTACAATTTGTAGTAGTTGCTGTGGATTATTTCACCAAGTGGACCGAAGCTGAACCATTAGCAATGATCACCTCAAAGAAAGTGTTAGATTTTTTAGTGAAGAATATAATATGTCACTATGGTCTACCCAAGAAGATAGTCTCTGACAACGGCACTCAGTTCGATAGTGACTTATTTACCGATTTCTGCACTAGGCATGGCATTACGAAAAGTTTCTACTCGGTAGCTCATCCGCAAGCGAATGGGCAGGTTGAAGCCGTAAATAAGACTTTGAAGGATACTCTAAAAAAAGTGTCTAGAATGAGCTAAGGGTGCTTGGGCGGAAGAATTACCAGAAGTCCTTTGGTCATACAGGACTACTGCTCGGACAGCAACTGGTCATACCCCTTTTTCCTTGGCATATGAATATGAGGCCATGTTGCCTGTCAAAGTAGACCCACTATCTCATCGAACAACCATGTATGACCAGGAGGAGAATCACTAGTTATTAGCTGAGTCCTTGGATTTTCTTGAGGAGAGACGAGAAAAAGCAAACTTGAGAGCCGCTGCCCATCAGTAAAAAGTGGCCCGCTATTTTAATTCCAAAGTTATAGATCGAAAGTTCCAGGTCGGAGATTTGGTCCTCAGAAAGGTGTTCATCAGAGACTCGGCAGCTGGAGTGCTAGGACCAAATTGGGAGGGACCGTATCAAATTGAGCAAGTCTTACCACCCGGCACATACAAACTTTCTCGATTAAATGGAGAGCTGATCAGGAACTATTGGAATGGTGAGCACTTGAGAAAGTACTATCAATAAATACTTCTTACAGAGCAATAGCTTAATTTCAAGTGTTTAACTTGCTATTTAAGTTTTTTTGTGAACTGGCTATTTGCTAACCAGTCACTTTATATTTCAACAATTTTATTTTGTTTGAGACTCGTAATTAGACACGATTTGTCCTTTTTTTTTACGAGTAATAAAAGAGATCACGCGCAGTGCGGTCGAATCTTGCTACAAATTTTGCATATATGTTGATTATTCTTACTTTGGCAGTGTTCAACTGTCAGTGCTTCTTAAAACAAAAAAGGTTTTCTGGAGGAAAGACCAGGCAGTGTTCAATTGGTCGGTATCCATCAGATGAATGACCAATGTTTAAATAGTTGCATGTTTTTGCAGTGTTTAACTGCTGAAATATCCTCTTTATATTCAATGTGTTTCATGAGTAATAACTGCTCGGACAAATTCAGTCAAGTAGCAAGTGATCAAGGATTTTTCAACCCTCAATCACTTAGGGGGCACATAGGGTATACTGGTATACAATTCAACACAAGCAATAAGAACACGAGCAAAGATATTTGTTTTCAGGTTGACTTATAAATCTTTGAAGTCGAAAGGGCCGTTAAGCTAACTTGTTTTACAAAGCTTAAGTAACTTGGAATTTTTTTCAAAATTATAAGTTAAGAACAACTATTCGTGTGTAAAAAAAACGCTATGCTCATAAAATGTTACAGCAATAAGAATGTGAGAAAGCATGCTTAGTAGTGACTTATGAAATGTTTAGAATTTCTAAGTTAGAAAACCAAGTACTCATATGAAAATATAAGGCATCTATCGCAATAAAGCTTTTTAATGACTCAAGTCTAAAAAAGTGAAGTGTTCATGCCAATAGCTCGGCCATACAAGAAAAATACAATAGCAAGATATAAAATAAATGTCCACTAGTCAGGTAAGGAGTTCTCTGGTCGGATAGAGGCTCACTAGGGCTCCCTGGTCGGATTGTCACTCAGGTTGATCAACACCATCCTCAGCATCAGTGACTTCCTCCAGTCAGAATGATAACGCAGGAGAAAAGGGTGTAACACCAACAGGATTGGTTGCCTCTTCAGCGGCCTTTGCTTCGCACTTGGCAAGTTCTTATGCTTTGGCCTCCTCTGTGAGAAAGTCAAGTTTGAGGGGTGTGTTCAATTTCAATACATTGTAGAAACAATTGAAACAAATCTCCTCGTAGCGAGCAAGATCAGTTTCCTTCTCTCATTTTAGCTCCTCGTTCTCACGAGTCAGTTTTTCAAACTCATCAGTCAACGTCTTGTTGATTTGAGTTTGTTTATGGTTTTCATCAGCAATCTCCCTAAGATATCCTTCCCACTCGGCAATGGTCTTCTCCACCTGCTCGACCTTGGATTTGAGATTCTTTTCCGAGGAAGCTAAAGTCTCTACTTTGGTTTGGGCTTCCACCAGATGATCATTTAAGACTTTGATCAATTCCTTGTAGTCTACTGCTCGATGCTGAGCATGGCTGATAGTGATAAGCGACTGCATGGAAAACAGGAAGTTACTACAAGTAAAAACAATTAGTAACAAATTGTCTTGTAATAAAATACTTACATTCATCAGTTGGGCGAGCCCTCTTTGCAGGACGACTTCAACACTCAGCTGAGGCAAAGATTCAAAGATTTGAGTCGTTGAAGCATCATGAAGAGTTTGGTCAAGAAATTCCTTCCCAATGTTACCAGCAATGCGAAGGGGCTCACTTAAGCCAGTCGAGCGAGTTGGTGTTAAACTCGCAGAGGGAGAAATTGATGAGGGAGTCAGCTGCGGATCGTGATGGGCTGCTCGGGTTGTCTTCCCTAGCTGGTTGGGGTTATCCTTGGGACTTTGTTTAGAGGAATTGAGCCACTTCCCTCCCCAGGTTTCCTCTTTGGGGCAAGGGTAGTGTTGAATTGCTTGAACATCTCTGAATCTGCAGAAGATTAAACACAAGATTTGTTAGTAAAAATTGGAGCAGTATGTAGATAAATATTTTTCTACTACTAGACAACTCTATAAATTTCGTATAACCAAGTTATTTATAAGCAAACATCAAACTATGACTACTCAACCTGAGTTTAGGATTTGATCAAGAAAGTTGTCCTCTTCGTCAGATGATGAGCTAAAGTCCCTATGAAGCTGAATGGTCTTTCCTTTCCCAGAATGTGTGAGCAACACATCTACATTGATCCTCTGGCAGGGGTTCCCTAATGATAAGGTCACCTGGTCTACGAGAGTAGGGAGACGATCCAGGAGAGAACTGATCGGTCACTACTTCAGTGTCAGTGTTGGACTGGTCAGTTGCATTCGCTTCCTCAGTAGTACTTTCTACTATGATGTTCTGGTTACTTGGTAACAACCCCACCATCTGAAGATTGTCCAAATTAACCAACTCTTTTACATTCTTCTCCTTGGTGGACATGTTAGCCAATTCTTCTGCTCGGGAACGCATTTCCTTAGTAGGCAAGGGCTGGTGAAATGGACGCGCATGTGTAAAGGCTAAGTTGTTGGCTTTGATATCTGAAGTTAGAAAATACTCTGTATAGTATTTTCCGGGATTTTATTTATGAGCGATACCATGGAGGTATTTGATCCCTTTATGCCTGTGGAATAGGTGGAAAAAACCTGTATTCTTGTGGCTTGGGTTGGTCCTGAAGTAAAAAGAGATAATGCACTTCATCAGAAGTGGGTGGATCCCAACCTTGCAGGAATTAAAGAATGTATGAAGCGAACAATGCCTGAATCCCATTTGGAGCAATCTGGAAAGGAGAGACGTTGAAGTAGTCTGCTACTAACCGAAAGAAAGGATGCAGCAGAATGGTAGCTCCCGCGAATACGTGGTACCTAGACCAGGCACAGTAAGGTCCACCAGGCTTGTTGGCTCTCTGATGAGGGCGCAGACATATTACGTTAACCCCTTTTAGGCCCGAGGCTTGAATGTGTTCGTCGAACATGCAGGGGTTAAGTTTGGAGGGTTTGGCTGTAAACCAAGAGGGTGTTTCTGCTCCGTCTTTTCTTGGTTTTTGAAAGGCTAATTGTTGAATCTCGGTGGTAAATTTCTGAATGATTTTTCTCCGAGGCTTGCAGGGCTTTTGTATCTGGCGAGGCGGTCTTGAAGAAGCCGCAGTTTGGACTTCGCTATGTTCCACTACCTTCTGTGTGGCCCTGCGAGCCACCTGAGGGTCTTGGTCCTGAGGAAGTCTATTGGATTTCTTCACCCTCATTTCTGAATGTTCAGCCTGTTGATTGAGAAACTATTCTTCGTGGAGGAAATATAAGGTTGATCGGGGAAGGATCTATTAAAGGCAGCAAAGGCGATCTTCGAGGGTGCAAGTGCTAGGAAACTTTGATGAAGAGTCGCTACTTTGAGGAGTATCGCTTGATTGCAGAATGGAAGTGTCAGAATTTGTATGTTTGTCACCTCCCCTATAGTCGAAGCGATTCACCTACAAAAAATAAAAATGGGGAGGTGAGTAACCAAACAAACATAAATTAATCAGTTAAACAGAAAATTATTTATTTTTACTACTCAGAAAATATTTATCGAAGTAGTAAAAATATAACGTGCATGGGGGAAAAATAAATTTTGATGTCTAAAAATGCTTGGGACATTCATGTGACCGAGCAGTGCACATGACTGAGCGTTCGACGCATGCACCCGAGTGGCTGCATCAGATATGTCCGAAGGTGCCGAGGAGTTAGGCTTGTTGTCCGATCGGGTGACGTGTGGTGCCCGAGCGGCTGGGCATGCCATCCGATCGGTTGTGTGCACATTTGGGCCGTTGAATGGCGTCCGAGCCGAGGTGTGCGTTCAAAGAACTACCGCAAGTGCGCATGTCCGAGTGGTTGGGCAGGCGTGTGTCCGTGGTGTCCAATCAGTGTAGCTAGTCCAAGCATGAAGAGATGCACATCCGAGGGGCTACGCTTTGGTTTCGAGGAGCAGTTACGGGATGCACGTCCAAGTGGTGTGTGATTTACTCGGCTGGGCGTATGGGCGTGTCATCCGATCGGCTAGGCGCACGTCCGAGCAGTCGTATTTTGTCAGAGAGGTGGGGCACTAGTCCAAGCCTAAGACGCATATGTCTAAGAGAAGCTATGTGATACCCAATCGGTGGGTGTTGATCCGAGCGGATGGAAGGACATATGCTCGGGTGATAGGCGTGTTTGAGCAGCCATGGCATTTCCGAATGAGTGTCTCCTCGGGCAGGAGGAGGTGTGACCGATCGGTCATGCGTGTATTCTCTAATAGACAATTTTCGAGAAAGCCTTAATCCCAGAGGACATTGGAACAAACACTTTTCCTCCCTCAAAGTACACAACAACAAGATCAAAATATGGGATTTGAAAGGTTTATAAAGTTCTAGGGGTCCTATTTGTTCATCAAATACCCATAAACCCATATATGCATTTTGGGATGAAAAATTAATTTTTCTTCAAATTTCCATGAAATTGAAGACAAAGTTTATTTACCCATAGCCTAAACTACATCAAAACAGCCACAATACACATTATATATCAAAGATTCATACACAAACTCAAGGGAGTATTTCCTATGGGTGTTTCGGCGTACAAGTTTTTTCTTAAGCTTTGAGAAAAAAAAACATAAATGGAGATGAGGAAGAAGAACTTACCCAAATGTGTTGATTTCTTGAAGAACCCTTGGATTTGCTTGGATAAAATTGGAGCCTTCCTTGGAGTTTTGGAGGTTTTCGGCCAAGAGATGGAGGGGCTTTGAGAGGTCATGACCGAAAGAGAATGAGGAGGTTTGTGAGCCTTTTGATTTTATTTTGCTTGTGAGATTGTGAGCACTTATGGGTCTATTTAAAGGGAAAAAGTGGAAATTGTCACTTATTCTTAGACTCTTGGAATTCCCTTGGGTATATTTTCTCCCCCATGATTGGAGCAGTTAATTACTGTGATTGTGGTCTGCTATGGCATCATGGTTTGTTGCATAGGCGGGAAAATGTGTACGGTTAGTTTTTTTAACATACCGTCAACAGTGGAGAAAAAAGTTTGTTATGTGAGAATATCATATAATAAACTTTGGGGGGAAAATGTTATCCCCAAAAAATTGAAATGGTGACGTGGCAAGAGATATTTGATTGATAAGTTACCTGCTTCGACCGACCAGTCAAGTACTTGGCCAACCGGAGAGGTGCTTGACTGACCAGTCAAGTGCTTGGCCGACCAGAGGAGTGTTTGGCCGACCAGTAAGGTGTTTGGCCGACTGGGAGAGGTGCTTGACTGACCAGATAGGTGCTTGGCCGACCAGGAGAGATGGTTGACCGACCAGTCAGGTGCTTGGCCGACTAGTGAGGTGTTTGGCCTACTAGTTTCTCTCCAAGAAGTAACGCCAACTTACTGAACATATTATTGTTATGGAATCGGAATTCCAGCAACAACTTAGACTAGAATCAGTCGTGCCTATGCGGGAATCTCTCAGACTATCCCAAAGAAGTCGTGTATTGTTGTATTTTAAATATTATTATTAACTAAATATTGTGAGAGTAATAGAAAGATCCTGATTATGAGGGATTTCAGTTGTACGATCCAGAGCCTATAAATACAAAGCTCATGGCATCATTAAGGGTATTCGAATTCTGATTTTCCTAAGAGAGTATTTTGCATTCTGAGAGAAGGGTTGTATTCTTTTCATCTGCACTGAAGAAACTCAGTTGACTCAGGTTCATCTGATCTTGAGTGTAGATTTATAATCATAACTCAAAGTGGACAAGGCGATTACCAACACATTGGGGCTGAACCACTATAAAAATTATATGTGTCGTATTTTTCTCTTGAAGGTTTATTGTCATTTTGACGTCTCCACGTCGTTGGCCAAATCGTTGGTCAACAGCAACCTATCATGTCTTTTCAGTTTCAAAAAAATTGTCTGACGGCTATTGCGTTTCCCCATGCCTTGAACAAAGTAATTCCATGATTACCCCTTTTACAGTGCTACGATCAATATAAATAATATTTCAGGATCATTTTTCACTTTCTCTTCAAGAACACTAAAGAACAAATCGTAGAAAACTTTGAAACCTCAGACGAACTTAACGATCCATAGAGTGTCTGCCCAGCCAACCGACTTAGTGTCTCAGAAACTTGCTTCAATCTTTTATCCAAGTAAGTTTATCGACCTTTTCAGTCGTTGAAATGTCATACAATATCTATTTTACTTCTATTTTGTATCCCGAGTTCTTGAATGTTCTTGAAAGAAACTGTTTGGGGGTAAATGGGCATATTGATTTGCACTAAACTTGGTAGGAGATTAACATTATTCTAGGATGATGAAGTAGTTGGGTAGTTATGATTATAACTTTAGGGCGTGAAATCAAAGAAAAAATTTGATTTCTTAGCTTGTAGAAAAAATTGGGTTTTTCCAACCCTTTCAGAGTCGAAAAGTTTTTCCTCAAAAACTTTTCACTTCTACTTTTTAATCAATTTTCTAAACTGTTCGCTTGAAATATATTGTTTTTTTTTGTCAGAATGCTGCTGGTCGTATAAAAGCTTAACTTTTATACACGAGCAACGTTATTCCAACTTTTAAACATCTTGATCCTTCTGGCCATTAGATTCTCATCTCCCCTTTTCTGTTTGCAGATTTTCATGCAAGATCCATGGGGAGGTGAGAGGCCAATCGACGATGATCTGCTGGCCCAACTGCTTGAGGACGAAGAACAACCATCATGGCTAATTCCGAAGATCCCTTTTTCTTGAAACAGCTCAAGTATTCATTCGATCCCACCTCAAAACATTGGTCAAGTAAAGTTTGTAGCCTAGAAAAAGAAATCATCCAACCATTCTTCAAATCAACTTGCTCCTCGGGCTGAAATTGCTTTGACCAGTGGTCGAGATGAAAATACTCTTGATCCAGAAATCCAAAATCAAGCCCAACTTGGAAATGTCCATCGACCAGCCATCAAATGGTACGTGGCTCCTCCTATCCGAATCATGGTCAGGATGATAGCAAATTATATCAAGATGTACGAACTTCTTGGGGTAACCTTAGTCCAACCCACCAGAGACCAGCAGGCAAACCTACCTGGAGACGCCTTCAGCGCCTGGTCGCGGTTTCATATTGAGGCAGGAGCGATCTTGCCTCTCCACCCATTTTCCAAGGAGTGGCCAACTATTTTGGTGTCGCTCCTTTCCAAATAACCTTGAATGGGTATAGGATGCTTTCCGCACTCTATATCCTTTACAGTCATAAAAAGTGGCCTGTTCCTACGCCACATGAGGTCAACTACCTGTTCGACGTCAAATCCAACCCCAACCAAGAAAATATGGGGTTTTTTCATTTTTGTAATTAGGAAACGACCCGCACCTTTCTGAGTGAGACCACCTTCATCTCCAACATGGGGAAGTACCACCTATAGTACTTTCTGACTACCGACATGGCCGCTAATCACCTAGCCTTCACCAAAGGAGGTAATATCTTTGCTCTCATGGTCGTTTATTTTCCTTGTATTTTATCTGCATTCCCCTTAGAGATTTAGCATATTTCAGGTCCATAGCTACGACTGGCTCCTACTCCAGAAATGGAAGTCCGAGCAACACTCTTGGCCAACATGACTGACGTAGAGAAGAGTGTCAAACAGCTGGTCACTGAAGCCAACCTGAGACTGGTCGGGCTTCTTGCCCCTCACCAGGATGTGAGGGAGTCAATGGCGGGGAGTGCCAGCACCTAGATGTGTCACAACGCCAAAGGAGGAGACCAACTGGAGTGACAATCAGGGAATCCTCCAGCACCCCGCGAACGACCGCTCCCCCTGCCCCTTCGGGAAAGGAAAAGAATAAAGCTTCTTAATCCTTTTCACCTATCGATGAGTCTTCAGATGAGAATGGTACTGATCTCTGTCTCTTAGATAGTTTGCCAATTCCCTGTCACTTAAGTAATGTAGCAACCAATAATTATAGCTTGGGTATTTTGCTTACAATTTCCTTTGTTTCCTTTTTTGTCATAACATACTCACTTATTTGTACTATCTAACTGTGTGTATTTTCCTTCGATCTTTATAGTCCACCTGATGCTCCTGTGAGCAAGAAGAAATTGAGCAAGCAGCATTACGGGGAATGCAGCAAAGAGCCTCCAACCAAAAAATCTATCACTAAGGACCCTCCAGCAGTTGGTCCTTTGAAAAATACAAGACCATTTCCATCTCCCCTTGAGCAGCAAACTCCACCTGCCCCAGTCGAGTCGACCCCTTGCCCACTGGCTCCTGTCGATCAGACACAGCCAGCAACCCCTGTTTAAACAGAGGATGACATATCGAGCCACGCTCTAAGATCGGCCAAGGACAGGATGACAAGGATCCTGAGGCACAAGCGTAACTGAGAAGCTATGGTAGGAACAGAGTCGATGGATGTTGACCAGATCTTGAATTGTGCTCTAAACGAGCTTGCCAATGTAAGTTGTCTCATCCTGTTGACACAATCTTTTTATCTATAATAGTCATTTTAACTTTTGTTCTGATCGCAGGCAATGCTGACCGCGACTACCATCTGGCTCCGCTTGGGGGTCATCACTTAGCAATCCAATTCGTCCAAGAAATGGCACGCTGAGGAGCTTAAGACCATCGAAGCGAAATATGCCGAGCAGATTGAGGTGGCTCAGAAGGCAAATGCAGCATTGCTCGAGGAGAAAAATAAAATGGCTGAGGAGATGAAGGAGAAACAAGCTGCTCTTGACAAAGATCTTGAGGTAAAGGCGAAGTACAAAGAGTCTAACCTTATCAATTTTCGCAAAGCCAAAAACCTCGAGGCGGACTTGATCGAGAGCAGCCAAGAGGGTGATAAGTTGGATGCTCGCATTGAGGATCTCGAAAAGGCCAACGAAAGCAATCTGGAGAAGTACAAGGGTGCCACGTCCAAGTGTTTCTATGATTTCTAGAAACACAATCTAGGGTCCAATTTCAGCTATCTCTCCGAGCGCATGAGGTAAACTGAAATGGACCGGTGCGTTACTCGCTTGGCAGAAGAAGAAAAGGCGAAGATCCCAGCCTCGCCCAAAATCTCATTAGCCACTGTCATTGAAGGTGTGGATAATGAAGCCGAAGCTATAGTCGACCAAGAAATCAACAAGACCCTCCTACCTCATGATTATAATGTTTTTATATATATATTTTTTGTTTTTTATAATTTCTCTGTACTTTCAAAACAATTACTTGTATTGCTGCATGGGCAGCTTTAACTTATAATCAGACAATTACATCCGAGCAGTAACTGCTCACAATGTAAAAGATTTCTTTTTTGATATTATAATACTTGCATTTATTAAAACATCTGTTCGTAGGACAGAACTTACCATAGCACTTTGGTTTGATTTAACAAAATACAAAATTTTGAAAAATACTCTAAGTACCATAGCATGCTTTCACTTATTTTGCTCGTGTGTTTACATACCTGTCGATATGCTTTGCTTACTAGATGCCTTATGTGCCCCCCAAGTGATTGAGGAGCTTTACGTAACGCCCTGCTAATTAGGGTCTGTTACCTAGTGTGTTTAAAACCAGTGCTGGATTTGCTAAACAAGTCACTTGAACTAAACATGTGATCAAGCCACTAAAGGTTTAGGTACTAAAACTTTTGATTAAGTCATAAGTATTTCCATTAAATCAAAAGAAGGTTCTTTAAACGAGATCTCAAAAACACATCAGTTTAAAATCTAGTTGGAATACTCAAGTTACACATCAAGGCGGCCTACGCGGCAAAAGTTGGGTTTAACCCTAAATTCCCTGAGTATCTCATCCGTGGTAGTCGAGCGGACTGCATATGTAGATGTCACTGCTATCGCCCTCTGACTCATGGCTAGTCGAGCTTTTCTTTACCTTTTCCTGCACCACAAAGCACCTGTGAGCCAAAAGACTCAGCAAGAAAACATATTAAACAGTTCACAGAGTAATATATATCTGTCAAACAGTAATAACTAAAACCGACATATTCATTATACAAGTTGGCAACCATGGGGTCACAAAAGCGTGTGTCGCACTTCCTTTTGGTATGTTGGCATCTGAGCCAGTCAAGTGCATGTTGTACTCCTAGGGTGGCCCAGCCATGGTGGCCTTCACATCCTTCACATCCTTAGAGAACTGTCCTTATTCTTCACAAATAACACTGGTGCTCCCCATGGCGAGAAACTGGGTCTAATAAAACCCAGATCCAACAACTCATGTAACTGTACCTTGAGTTCCCTCAACTCTGCTGGGGCCATTCGGTAAGGTACTCTAGACACTGGCTCTATCCTTGGTCCCAGCTCAAAAACAAAGTCGATCTCCCTGCGTGGCGGTAACCCTGGTAAATCTTCTGGAAACACATCCAGGAATTCACAGACCAACCTAGTCTCTGATGGTCCCACTAGCATGACTTGAGTGGTATCCACCACATTGGCTAGGAATCCTATGTAGTCTCCCTGTAGTAGGTCTCTAGCCCTTAATGCAAAAATCATAGGTATTCGGTGTCCATGCATAGTGCCAACGAATACGAAAGGTTCCTCACCCTCATTTTCAAAGGTTACCATCTTCTTCTTACAATCAATGGTTGCTCCATATCTAGTTAACCATTCCATTCCCAATATCATGTCAAAGTCGAACATAGTTAACTCTATCAAATCAACCGATAACTCCCTGCCATCTACAATCAATGGTGGAGACCTAACCCATCTCCTGGAAACCACCAATTCCCCAGTGGGTAGTAACGTCCCAAATCCCACGACATAAAACTCACACGGCCTACACAAACTATCAATAATCCTACTTGTTATACCCAAAAATTGGAGAATGCATCCTAGGAGGCTAAGGAGAATGCATTCTAGGAGAGCTAAGGGGAGTGGTCCTAGGAGACCCCAAGGAGGATGTGGTCCTAGGAGACCTCAAGGGAATGGTCTTAGGAGACCCCAAGGAGAAAGTGGTCTTAGGAGACCCCAAGGAGGAAGTGGTCCTAAGAGACCCCAAGGGTGTGTAGGAGGCAAGCCTCCCAAGGTTTCCTAAGTGTTGGCTCGAACGTGTCCAAGGTAAGTAGCTAAGGAGGAGGAGTCTCATGCAAGAGGAAGGAGACTTAGATTTTGATAAGGAGAGCCTATACAATGTTCGATCGGACATGTTTGGGAGATGATAGAGGAGAATGCCTTGATCTTGGCCAAGGTGAGATGTTATGGAGGAGGTTACCTCAATGTTGTCCAAGGTGAGGGTATAAGGAGGTTGCCTCAATGTTGTCCAAGGTGAGGTGCCAAGGAGGTTGCCTCAATGTTGTCCAAGGTGAGGTGCCAAGGAAGTTGCCTCGGACCACCTTGGTCCGAGGAGAAGCCATGGAGATTGGTTCAAGGAGGAACATGGCATGCTAGAGGAGAGTGCCATGTTAGAGGAGAGAAGTGCATGTCCTACCACCATGCACATTCAACCCACGAAAACATGTCTTACCACCATGCATGTCCTACCACCATGCACGTCCGACCAACACTTGCATGGGTGGTCAGTAGGAGGTGGATCAACTAGCTAGAGGAGACTAAGTCAAGATTCCCAGAGACAGCTTCAACAACATACGCGGGAATCTCTCATTCTTCCCACAAATGGGGGGTTTGTTACATTTCGAATTTTGAATGTTTAAATGTAATAAATATAATAAAATATCCCTATCATAAAGGGATATCAGTTGAGGATCCCAGGCCTATAAATAGAGAGCTTATGGGATGAGAGAGGGGTTCTTCTTTTGCTTCTTCTTTCTAGAGAGAGAAAATTGGGACTGTTCTTTCTAGAGAGAGAAAATTGGGTCTGTGTATTCTAGAGAGAGAAAGTGCTGATATTTGAGAGAACTCTTATATTTTCACAATCTGTACTGAAGAAACTCAGTTGGCTCAGTCCATCTGATCTTGAGTACAGATATATAAATCACAATTCTAAGTGGATTAGGCTATTACCGACAATCGGGGCTGAACCACTATAAAAATCTCTTGTGTGTTATTTACTTTTCTTGTTTAAACCGTCTGTGTCGTTTTTATTTCTCTTGAAGGCTTTTCGTATTTGACGTTCTCACGTCGTTGGCTAAAAACGCAGTCAACACTACTAGATACATAAGATTGTGTAGCACCAGAATCAATCAGCATAGAATAAGAGATGCCAGCACTAGAAAGCTGAACTGTGACCACTAAGGGCCTAGCCTCAGCCTCAGCTTGTGTCAATGCAAATACTCGAGCTGGAGTCAAGCTATCTGGCTTCTTAGGTTTGTCTTTCTTCAGTCTTGGGCAGTCTTTCTATAGATGCCCCACAAGTCCACATACAAAATAGGCCTTCACCCGACATTCGCCCAAATGACGTCTCCTGCACCTGGCACATTCCGGATATGTCTTCCAGTTCTCATTGCCGCCTTGGTGGCCAACCTGTACACCCTGTGGTCTTCTATCAGGTGTAGGAGTTGAACTAGTATTCTGAGTCTTTCTTTTCTTGTAGCTGGGGCCTCCGCCCCTACCTGATCCTGAGAAGGGAGGTCCCATCCTCCTCATATCCCTCCTGCCACGTTATCACGCCAGATCTTATTCTTAGCACCCTCTACAGTAAGGGCTCTCTCCACTACTTGAGCATGTGTCGTCACTCCAGGTACAGTTGTAATTCTGACATCCCGGGCTACATAGGTTGTAGCCCCTGAAGGAACCCTTCCTTCCTTGTCCCATCAGTGGGCACCAAGTCTAGAGCTAACTTGGCTAATCTGTCTTATTTCAGGGCATATTTGGACACTGACATATTCTCTTGTAATAGTTTTCACAACCTCATTTTAATACTTTTCATTGAAGAGGATTTTTAACTCTTCCCAACCCATTGTGGTTACATTTCTAGTTTGGGACACCACCTCCCACTAGATTCGGGCATCCTCCCAAAACATATACATGGTACAGGCCACTCTTTCATTGCCCACAACTCTCATGAAGTCCAAAATGGATGTAATCATGGCCATCCACTGATCTACCTTGAGTGGATCCACCCTCGAAAACCGGAAGGTGTTGCTTCCTGAACCGCTCATATAATAACTCCCAGTAGTTTTCCAACTCTGTCTGCTGCTGTATGGCTGGTACTGGAACAGCAGATGGGCCCCCTGATGCAGCGTTCCCAGCCGGAACTTGCAGTTGCCTCAATTTTTGAATCTCTTCATTCTATATCTGTAGTTGAGCTTGCAAGTCTGCAAGCACCTTTTGCCAGCTCTTAGAGACTGGCAAAGGGTTCTGACCCTGATCATTACTTTCAGCCTGATTCCCAGCGCCGGCTAGTTCATTAGATTGCTCTGGAAGCATACTTCCAAGTCTATCTACAATCAATGACCCGACTTATCAGGCAGTAATAACATTAACTTACATCAACCTACGGTTCAAAACCGACCGAATAAGCATCCACATGCATTGATAATGCTAATAAGCATCCCAATAATTCACATACCATAATCATGCTAATAAGCTAAGAAATTCATAATATCACTTAAAAAAGATGCAAATAAGCATATTCTTGGCATGCATAGGCCACTTAGCAATGCTAATAAACATTTTCCTTTAGCATGTAACGTCGCTAATAAGCATCCTCTATCTAGGTACACATATAGCAGCGCTAATAGGCGTTTCTGACATTCATCAAGTTCAATGACGCTAATAAGCAATCCTATAGCATCCACAAATACCTATCGTGCTAATAAACTCGTTCTCAACCTACATACAGTAGTCAAGGGCCAAGCCCTATCAGAATAACTCATGCTTCTTATTTAGACTAGCAGGTAAAGCACACATAATTCATTTAAGCAAATATACACATAACTATATTAATAGTTACCTAACCCTGAGTCGAGCTTGTCATTAGTAGTGAATGTACAATCCCAGTCTAACATCAGGAGCCCTTAAACCTTGGCTGCTCTGATACCAAGTTGTAACGCCATGCTAATTAGGGTCCGTTACCAAGTGTGTTTAAAACCAGTGCCAGGCTTGCTAAACAAGTCACTTGGACTAAACATGTGATCAAGCCATTAAAGGTTTAGGCATTAAAACTTTTGATTAATTCATAAGTATTTCCATTAAATCAAAAGTAAGTTCTTTACACGTGATCTCAAAAACACATTAGTTTAAAAACTGGTTACAATACTCAAGTTACACATCAAGCCCGCCTACGCGACAAAAGTTGGGTTTAACCCTAAATTCCCTGAGTATCTCGGTCGTGGTGGTCGAGCGGATTGCATATGTACATGTCACTGCTATCACCCTCCAACTCATGGCTGGTTGAGCTTCTCTTTACCTTTACCTACACCACAAAGCACCTGTGAGCCAAAAGACTCATCAAGAAAACATATTAAATAGTTCACAGAGTAATATATATCCGTCAAACAGTAATAACTAACACTGGCATATTCATTATACAAGTTGGCAACCATGGGGTCACACAAGTGCGTGTCGCACTTCCTTTCAATATGTTTGCATCCGAGCCAGTCAAGTGCATGTTGTGCTCCTAGGGTGGCCCAACCATGGTGGCCTGCACTCCACGTGCACAATGCAGGTAATAAGCTATAACGACCCAAAATTCGCTAAAAAGGCGTAAGGGCCTTGATTAGTGTGCCGGGAGGGCATAAATGGGATTAGAATTAATATTAGTGATTTAAATGTATGAATATGTGATTAATAATGAGTATATGATAATTGATGATATTATGTGATAATATGTAATATTTATGTGATATATGTGAGGACCACATTATTATGTGGGTAGGTTTGCAGAGCACGACTCAAGGCGATCCTCGGGTCAGATAGCGGGGAAAGTCACAATGGGACTTAAAATATGACTTTGGACAAGTCAGGGGTATTTTTGGTATCGGGTAATGATTTAGACTATTGGGTCATGAAAATAAATATCTGGAGATATATTTGAGGTTAGGATGTCTAGGCGGGAATATTGGGGGATTTTACTGTTCTGGCCTCGGGGACGGTTCCGGGACCCCGAGTCTTGGGATTAACTTAGCAAGTAAGACAAAAGTTAGGAAGCCTTTAGGAAAAAAATATAAACTGACTTAATTTCCTACTCAGCTGGTTACTCTTTCTCTCTCTCACTCTCAAGAAAAACAAATGAAACTAAACTAGAAACACTCAAGGGAAAAAATGAGGAAATTGGGGAATTGAAGCTGAAGAATTGCTGGAAACTTAGAGGAAATCAGGAGCAACTTAGAGGTTTAGCTCCGCAAACAATCAAGGATTAAATCAGGGCTAAGGTAAGCATGAATTTCCTACTTTCTGTGGTTAGAACTTGACTTTTAGCTGGGTATTGAGGTATTGTTCAATTGATGATTAGGGTGGAATTGAGCTGGGGAAATCCTTGGAATCAGCGGGGTTTTGGTTAGAGGAAGGATTCAATCAAGAAGGTAAGCTTTGTTTCATGAATTGATGATTTGAGTTTGATTCTTGACTTGTTAAAATTAGGTGTTTATGTTCTTAGAGTTTTAAGAATTGAAAGTGAGATTTCTATGGGTTTTTGAGCTGAATTTCTGTTGAATTGTGTAGCATAAGTTGTGTAATAAGTTGTGGTAATGTTGGGTGTTGAATTAGGGAGTTTAGGGGAGGTTTTGGCTGAGGTTTTGAAATTTTAAATGGTGGGTTTTCTGGTTTCGAAGGGAAGGGTCGCGGCTTTGTTCTAGAGCGCTGCGGCCCTAGGATGAAAATGAGCCAAGGAGGCTCGGCCAGGGGTGAGCGCCGCGGTGCCCATGGCAAGGGCCGCGTCGGGTGTCTTTGCCAGGGTGACCCTTGGTTCTGTTTTGAGGCTAGGGCCGCGGCTAAACTTCAAGGGCTGCAGCCCTTTGTTGCCCACTTGATCTTTTAGTGTTTTTAAGGACATAGATCAAGTCTAGAAAGCTCGGGAACCATTCCACCACCGTGCTTGGTGGGATTTGTTCTCCCGGAGGTTAGTTTTGTAACCGGAAACCTTAACTTGAGTATTAATGAGGCCCTATACTCTTTTTGTGACTAGGTCATAAAGGCTTAGGCTCGGAATCGGATCGTGCTTGGGGGGCGTTGCTCGTAATCCAAAACCAAAAAGATTATAGGTAAGAAAACTACACCCAGTTGAACATTTGAACAGGACTAAGGGCTCCCTGATATATATATGATTGAAAGAATGGTATTAAGCCATGTAAATTGTAAACCAAGGGCCTAAGCGTGCCACGGTTAACTTGTACAATTGGCACGACTCGGACACTGGTATTCGAGGATAGTTTATTCTGCACTGAGCTCGGTTTAAGCGGGCCGGTGTCAGTGGGTTAAACAGAGGGTGCGGCCTAAGGTATCGACTGTAGTCTTTGTGTAAATTGAATATTGAACTTGGCTATAGATGAGATTGTTGAATAATCTAAGTGTAGATGGGGATTGTTTGTACCTTGGAGTATGCTTATATGCTATGGATTGAATAATTCAACATGCTTACTAGAATGTCTGTTTGATATTACTGTATATGATATGATTCTTGTTTTCTTGCTGTGCCTCGACTCACGGGTGCTGCGTGGTGCATGTAAAGGCAAAGGCAAGGCCGATCAGCCTTGATTGGAGAGCTCTACAGGGTGAATGTACATAATAGGCCACTTAGCCTCCACGTTTGAGGAGGTTATAGGGACGAGAGGACAGAATCACCTGTTTTGCCTTAGTAGGGCTAATGATGTCTTTGACTTTTGAATTTTTGCAATTCAACTTATAAACACTAAACTTTTTGGGGATCCCTTCTGTAACTGTTCATAGTTTATAAAATGTATCTTTTGAGGCCAAAATGTCTTTTAACCCTAGAACACTTAAACTAATGACACGTTTTTAAATTAATGACTTGATTAGCAAGTCTTGCACTTTATAAGAACACTGTGTAATGGTCTTGTCTATCCAGGGCGTTACAACTTGGTATTAGAGCGTCCTAGGTTTAAGGTTTCCTGAAGACAGGCTGGACATGTACATTCGCTGCTAGAGACAAGCTCAAATCAGGGTTCGGTAATGTGTAAATGTGTTTATGTGCTTATATGCCTGAAATGAGTTATGAATGCTGTTATTTACTGAATTATTAGGAAGCATGAGATACTAGTAGGGCCTGGCCCTTGACTGTTGTGTGAGAATATTAGGGCATGTTTATTAGCATTGTCGTGCATGTAAATGAACATATGGATGATTAATGGTATATTGTGCATGAATGGATGCCTATATGCTGTTTATTTGTGGTTGGTTATGTTCTATTGATTGATTTTGGAGTAGTTTTACCCTTTCATCATGGTCTGACTGCCGAGTCATTATTTGTAGATTGACTTGGATAGCTATGCATCCAAGAAAATCTACATGACTAGCCGGCACTAGGTCTGGGGTCGGGAGTGATGACCATGGCCAGAATCCTTCGCCAGTCCCCGAGAATTGGCAGCAGTTAATATCTGATATGTAGGCTCGATTACAGAGTCAGGATGAGCTGATCCGTATTCTGCGACAGTAGGCTCCATCAAGGAGTGTTTCCCTTATTGTACCACCTGCAGTGGTACTAGTTGTGCAGCCTAAGGAGGTTGTTAACAGATGGGAGTCGTTATATGAGCGGTTCAGGAAGCAGCAACCCCCAATCTTCGAGGGTGGACCGGATCCGCTGAAAGCCGAGCAATGGCTAACTATGATCACTACGATTCTGGATTTTATGAGGATTGAGGGGCATGATAGAGTGCCTGTGCCACTTATATGTTGAGGTGCCCGCATCTAGTGGGAAGTGGTATCGCAGACCAGGGATGTTACTACCCTGAGTTGGGAAGGTTTCAGGGATTTGTTTAGCCAGAAGTACTACAATGTTGCTGTCCGAGCAACAAAGGTCAATGAGTTTGTGAGTCTTGTGCAGGGCAATATGACTGTCACTGAATATGCCCTAACGTTTGATAGGCTTGCGAAGTTTGCACCAGATCTTGTGCCTACTGATGCTGCTAGGCAAGATCGATTCATCAGGGGGCTCAATGCTATGATAGCCCGGGATGTCAGGATCACAACGGTACCTGGAGGGACAACCTATGCCCAGGCCGTTGAGAAGGCCCTTACCGCTAAGGAAGTGGAGAACAAGATATGGAGGGAGAGTGTAGTGAGGCGTGAAGGCCGCAGAGCGGTGCCTCCTTATTCAGGGACAGGTAGGGGTGGAGGCCCCAGTGATTTCAAGAGAAAGGGTCCTGACACTTCGACCACTGCTGGTCCTGATAGGAGCGGTCGGGGTGGTCAGGGTGGCCGTCAGGGTGGCGGCGAGGCATGGCAGACCTCTCTAGAGTGCTCGAGGTTCAGAAGACGCCATCTGGGCGAGTGTCGGGCTAAGGCTTGCTTTGTGTGCGGAGTAGTAGGGCATCTCAGGAAAGACTACCCAACGGTAAAGAAAGGTGAAGCAGGAAAGGTGGATAGCTTGACTCCAGATCGGGTATTCACCTTGACTCAGGCAGAGGCTGAGGCTAGTCACTCGATAGTGACAAGTCAGCTCTCTAGTGGTGGCTTTTCTTTTACAGTATTGATTGATTTTGGTGCTACACATTATTTTGTTTCTAGTAGAGTGATTGATAGATTGTGTAGACCAAGTGAGTATCGGACAGCAGGGTTTGGGACTTTATTGCCTACAAGGGAACTGGTAGTTTCTAGGAGATGGACTAGGGCACTGCCAGTGATGGTTGATAGTAGGGAGCTTTTGGTGGATCTGATTGAGTTAGATATGGAGGATTTCAATATGACTCTAGGGATGGACTGGTTGGCTAGATATGGGGCTACGATTGATTGCAGGAAGAAGATGGTTACTTTTCAGCCTAAGGGCGAGGACCCTTTTGTCTTTGTGGGTGCGGTGTCTGGACTCCGCATACCCATGATTTCAGCATTGAGAGCCAGAGACTTGTTGCAGGGGGGATGCATAGGTTTTCTGGCCAGTGTAGTAGATACTGCTAGAGTTATGCCGGCAGGGCCGGGAGAGACCAGATTGGTGCGTGATTTTTTAGATGTATTCCCTGAGGACTTACCAGGGTTGCCACCGCACAGGGAGATTCCGTTTGAGATTGAGTTGGCACGGGGGACAGAACCAGTATCTAGAACACCGTACAGAATGGCACCAGCATAATTGAAAGAGTTGAAGATACAGTTGCAAGAACTTCTGGATTTGGTATTCATCAGGCCTAGTTACTCTCCATGGGGTGCTCCAGTGTTGTTTGTTAAGAAAAAGGATAGGACTTTGAGGATGTGCATCGATTACAGAGAATTGAACAAGCTGACTATCAAGAATAAGTAGCCTCTACCAAGGATTGATGACTTGTTTGATCAGCTGCAGGGTAAGATGGTGTTCTCAAAGATTGATCTTCGATCTGGTTATCACCAGCTCAGGATCAAGGATGAGGATATACCAAAGACGGCCTTCTGGACTCGGTATGGGCACTATGAGTTCTTGGTCATGTCTTTTTGTCTGACCAATGCCCTAGCAGCTTTCATGGATTTAATGAACAGGGTGTTCAATGACTTTTTGGATTAGTTCGTCATAGTCTTCATCGACGATATTTTGGTATACTCTAGTTCAGAGGCAGAGCATGAGCAGTATCTCTGACAAGTTCTACAAAGGTTAAGGGAGCATCTGTTGTATGCCAAGTTTAAGAAGTGTGAGTTCTGGCTACCAGAGGTGACCTTTCTTGGTCATATAGTTGGGGCAAAAGGGATTAAGGTGGATCTGTCCAAGGTAGAAGCATTAAGGGATTGGCCGAGGTAGAGGAACGCCTCGGAGGTGCAAAGTTTACTTGGGTTAGCCAGTTACTACAGATGGTTTGTAGAGGGGTTCTCGAAGATTTCCTCACCAATGACAGAATTAACAAGGAAGAATTAGAATTTCGTTTGGTCAGAGAAGTGTGAGAACAACTTTCAAGAGTTGAAGTGACGACTTATCTCTACACCTGTGTTGAGTCTTCCTTCGGAGGAAGGAAAGTTTGTGGTCTACTGTGATGCATCAAGGATGGGATTAGAATGTGTGCTGATGCAGAATGAGAAAGTTATAGCCTATGCATCTCGGCAGCTGAAGGATTATGAGCAACGGTATCTGACTCATGATTTGGAGTTAGCAGCAGTGGTATTCGCACTGAAGGTGTGGCGTCATTATCTGTATGGCGAGAAGTGCAAGATATACACTGATCATAAGAATCTGAAGTATTTCTTTACCCAGCAGGATCTGAATATGAGGCAGAGATGTTGGTTGGAGTTGGTTAAGGATTATGACTGTGACATCCTTTACCATCCTGGAAAAGCCAACGTGGTGGTTGATGCATTGAGCCGGAGGGGCCCAGGACAGTTTTATAGTTCCACTCAGATTTCGAGGGAATTAGATGATGAGATGGTCAGGGCAAGGATAGAACTGGTGGTAGGCCAGTTATCCAATATTACTTTGCAGTCGACCTTGTTAAAGCGGATCAAGGAGGGTCAATTGGTAGATGCGCAGTTGCAGGAAGTTAGGCAGCAAGTCTTAGCGGGGACAGCTAAGGATTATTCAGTTTCTGAGACAGGTTTGCTCCGATATCAGGGACGGATATGTGTTTCGACAGATGAGGGGATTAGACGAGAGATATTGGATGAGTCTCACACTACACCATACTCACTTCATCTGGGTACCACGAAGATGTATCAGGATCTACGAACAATATATTGGTGGCCTGGGATGAAGAAGGACGTAGTTGAGTATGTGTCTAGATGTTTGACGTGTCAGCAGGTTAAGGCTGAGCATCAGCGGCCAGCGAGAATGCTTCAACCTTTGGGTATCCCAGAATGGAAGTGGGAGGATATTACGATGGATTTCGTGGGAGGATTACCCAGGACAGTTGGACTTCATGACTCGGTGTGGGTGACAGTGGACAGATACACCAAGTCAGCTCATTTTCTACTAGTGAGGTCGACTTATACAGTGGAATAGTATGCAGAGTTGTATGTGAGGGAGATAGTTCGTCTCCATGGGGTTCCAAAGTCTATTGTATCTGATCGAGACCCTATCTTAACCTCCAAGTTTTGGGGAGCTCTGCAAAGAGCCATGGGGACTCAGCTGAAGTTTAGTACAACTTTTCATCCTCAGACTGATGGAAAGTCTGAGAGGACAATTCAGGTATTGGAGGACATGCTCAGGGCATGTGTGATTGATTTTGAGGGGTCTTGGAGTAAGTATCTTCCCTTGATCGAATTTTCGTATAACAACAGTTATCAGTCCACGATTGGAGTAGCCCCTTATGAGATGTTATATGGAAGAAAGTGCAGATCGCCCATTCACTGGAATGAGATGGGTGAGAGAAGTTATTTGGGCCCAGATATGGTTCAGAAGACTAATGAGGCTATTGAAAAGTTTCGAGCGAGAATGCTTGCTTCGCAGAGTAGACAGAAAAGCTACGCTGATCCTAAGTGTATCAACGTGGAGTTCCAGGTTGGGGACCACATGTTTCTACGAGTTTCATCACTTAGAGGTGTGAAGAGATTTGGAGTGAAGGGCAAGCTGAGCCCACGGTTTGTTGGACCTTTTGAGATCCTAGAGAGGATTGGGAAGGTGGCTTATAGGCTGGCCTTGCCATCGTCGCTATCAGGAGTTCATAATGTGTTCCATGTCTCTATGTTGCAGAAGTATGTTTCTGATGCGACACATGTGCTGAAGTACGAGGACTTAGAATTGCAGACAGATTTGTCCTATAAGGAGAGACCAGTTCAGATTTTGGATCGGAAGGACAAAGTCTTACGGAATAAGACGATTCTGTTAGTGAAAGTATTGTGGAGAAATAGCAAGGTCGAGGAAGCGACCTGGGAGTTAGAGATGGCGATGCGAGATCAGTATCCCGAGCTATTCAGGTAAATTTTGGGGATGAAATTCTCTTTAGGAGGGGATAGTTGTAACGACCCAAAATTCGCTAATAAGGCTTAAGGACCTTGATTACTGTGTCGGGAGGGCATAAATGGGATTAGAATGAATATTAGTGATTTAAATGTGTGAACATGTGATTAATAATGATTATATGATAATTAATGATATTATGTGATAATATGTAATATTTATGTGATATATGTGAGGACCACATAATTATGTGGGTAGGTTTACAGGGCACGACTCAAGGCGATCCTAGGGTCAGATAGCGGGGAAAGTCACAACGAGACTTAAAATATGACTTTGGACAAGTCAGGGATATTTTAGGTATCAGGTAATGATTTAGACTATCGGGTCATGAAAATAAATATCTCGAGATATATTTGAGGTTAGGATGTCTAGGCGGGAATATTGGGGGATTTTACCGTTCTGGCCTCGGGGACGGTTCTGGCACCCTGAGCCTTGGGATTAACTTAGCAAGTAAGACAAAAGTTAGGAAGCCTTTAGGAAAAAAAATATAAACTGACTTAATTTCCTACTCAGCTAGTTACTCTCTCTCTCTCTCTCACTCTCAAGAAAAACAAAGGAAACTAAACTAGAAACACTCAAGGGAAAAACAGAGGAAATTGGGGAATTGGAGCTGAAGAATTGCTGGAAACTTAGAGGAAATCAGGAGCAACTTAAAGGTTTAGCTCAGCAAACAATCAAGGATTAAATCAGGGCTAAGGTAAGCATGAATTTCCTTCTTTCTGTGGTTAGAACTTGACTTTTCAGCTGGGTATTGAGGTATTGTTCAATTGATGATTAGGGTGGAATTGAACTGGGGAAATACTTGGAATCAGCTGGGTTTAGGCTAGAGGAAGGGTTCAATCAAGAAGGTAAGCTTTGTTTCATGAATTGATGATTTGAGTTTGAGTCTTGACTGGTTAAAATTAGGTGTTTATGTTCTTAGAGTTTTAAGAACTGAAAGTGAGATTTCTATGGTTTTTTAGCTGAATTTCTGTTGAATTGTGTAGCATAAGTTGTGTAATAAGTTGTGGTAATGTTGGGTGTTGAATTAGGGAGTTTAGGGGAGGTTTTGGCTGAGGTTTTGAACTTTGAAATGGTGGGTTTTCTGGGTTCAAAGGGAAGGGCTGCGGCTCTGTTCTAGAGCACTGCGACCCTAGGATGAAAATGAGCCAAGGAGGCTCGGCCAGGGGTGAGCGCCGCGGCGCCCATTGCAAGGGCCGCGACACGTGTCTTTGCTAGGGTGACCCTTGGTTTTGTTTTGAGGCTAGGGTCATGGCTAAGCTTCAAGGGCCGTAGCCCTTGGTTGCCTACTTGATCTTTTAGGGTTTTTAAGGACTTAGATCAAGTCTAGAAAGCTCGGGAACCATTCCACTACTGTGCTTGGTGGGATTTTTTTCCCGGAGATTTGTTTTGTAATCGGAAACCTTAACTTGAGTTTTAATGAGGCCTTATACTCTGGTTGTGACTAGGTGATAAAGGCTTAGGCTCAGAATCAGATCGTGCTTGAGGGGCGTTGCTCGTAATCGAAAACCGAAAAGATTAAAGGTAAGAATACTACACCCGGTTGAACATTTGAAGGGGAATAAGGGCTCCCTGATATATATATGATTGAAAGGATGGTATTAAGCCATGTAAATTGTAAACCAACGGCCTAAGTGTGCCACGGTTAGCTTGTGCAATTGGCACGGCTCGAACACTGGAATCCGAGGACAGCTTATTATACACTGAGCTCGGTTTAAGCGGGCCGGAGTCAGTGTGTTAAACAGAGGGTGCGGCTTAAGGCGTCGGCCCTAGTATTGAACTTGGCTATAGATAAAATTGTTGTATAATCTAAGTGTTGATGGGGATTGTTTGTACCTTGCTATGGATTGAATAATTTAACGTGCTTACTAGAATGTCTGTTTGATATTACTGTATATGTTGTGAATCTTGTTTTCTTACTGGGCCTCGGCTCACGGGTGCTGCGTGGTGCATGTAAAGGCAAAGGCAAGACCGAATAACCTTGATTGGAGAGCTCTGCAGGGTGAATGTACATGACAGGCCGCTCAGCTGCCACAATTGAGGAGGTTACAGGGACAAGAGGACAGAATCACCTGTTTTGCCTTAGTAGGGCTAATGATGTCTTTGACTTTTGAATATTTGTAATTCAACTTCTAAACACTAAACTTTTTAAGGATTCCTTCTATAACTGTTTATAGTTTATCAAATGTATCTTTTGAGGCCAAAATTTCTTTTAATCCTAGAACACTTAAACTAATGACACGTTTTTAAATTAATGACTTGATTAGCAAGTCTTGCACTTTATAAGTACACAGTGTAATGGTCTTGGCTATCCAGGGTGTTACATAAGCAATCCTATAGCATCTACAAATATCTATCATGGTAATAAACATTTTCTCAACCTACATACAGTAGTCAAGGGCCAGGCCCTATCAGAATAACTCATGCTTCTTATTTAGACTAGCAGGTAAAGCACACATAATACAAATACAATCAAGGTGCACCAAAGAGACCATCTCTACCTGTCAAAAACAACTATCGACGAGTTATTAGAAAAAAGAGAGACCTATCTGTTGACGTGGTTCTTCGCCAACAGGTAATTAAGAGAATGAAATAAAAGGATTAGTGCTAAATGTGAACCGAAATAGATATATGATCTTAGAGGACGAAAGGGGTAGCTCAAGACACGGTTTTTTAAGGTGTTCAAAGGTTAAAATCCTTCTACTCCACTAGTCAATATTATTGATCTGTACTGAGTATTTGGTTACAAAGTATTTCTTACAAGAGATTATTTTTCCAAGCCCTATCAACTCCCAGGGTCTCCATATTTATAGGAGAAGGCACCTGGAAGTTGGTAGGGAGGTCATCCCGTGACCTTCTTACTTGTCGTATCAATTCTGTGACATTCATGATTAATGCCTAAACCTGACACATAAGTGTGGTCAAGTCAATAGGCAAGGAGGTAATAGGCCGCACGGCCCAACCCAGTCGTGGGTGTCTGAATACGCACGTTCCTGCTGCGTGTCCGAGAAGTCAGGGGGATATCAGACACGTGATGTCTGATATATGCACGTTTACCTTGCGTGTGTTGACTTCGCAAAGGGTCACAGCCTCCATATGAAGCTCGTATCACGGACTTCATACTGAGCTCGGTCTTCGGCTTTCAGGGGACCCGCTCCAGTCTTGGAAAATGGAGGGGAGCCCTTCGGGGCTTCCTCGAGCTAACGACAGGAGCTCCGGTCTCAGGGGAGTTCATGAGATAACTACGATTAGTCAGTAGCTTAGGCTTGCTAATAAGCCCGTGGGAAAACCAGGGCGTACATCTGCCCCCCAAGCTCCTGCTCATGGTATACCACGTCATATATGAGACCACAGTAGGGGCTTTTGCACTTCCCCATGAACTCTTCGCATTCCACCTTTTATGTAGGCGTCTGATACGTGGAACATCGTGGGTGGTGACGGTACGTCTTACGAGAACGACATTTAATGGCCTAGCCCATGCCTAGCCGTCGTTTCGCATTTCGAGTGGAGGGCCTCGGATCCCCCATCAGGGCCTTCCAATGGCCCTCTATACGTGATCCTTTACGCATATAAAAAGGGGTGGGCACCCTACGCATGGGCCACCCTTTCATTCGAAATTTTTCAAGCTTCAAGCTCCTCTTCTTCTTCGCTCTATATCTCCAGAAGAACAAAATCCTCGATCCCGCCATTGCTACTTTCAGCGTTCAAGAAGCTTAGGCGCACGGACTTCTCCGAAGCTTTGGAAGCCATTACACCGACGAAGCTCTTACCAACGCAACACCTTCGTCTACCTCCCAGCCACACACAGTAAGATTCCTGACCCTGTGTGTTTTGAAAATATGCTACTGCAGATTAGGTAAAAAAAATTTACTGTAGCCGCATGCAAGGGTTTGCTCGGTTTTGTGGATATGGAGGGTGACAACCCTTTTAGGTTAGGGCACATTTGTTGTAGAAAATCGCTTTAAAGTATGGGTTTCAGGATGCTTTTTCTAGGGAAAATTTCTGGGTAGGAGTTTTGATAATTTTGGGTGCAAAACCGGGTAGCTTAAGGAACACGCCTCACAAGAAGTTTTGCCATTTCCTGCCTACTGAACCTTTCCCCTCAAGGAAAATTCTATCCTGACCCTCCTGACACATGAATCCCGAGTAATCGGGGATCGGTTGGGAGCACAGGCGCGTGTTCATCGAACAGCGTGGTCCTACTCTCCGCTTGGGTCGCCTTTTTTGAAAATGTTTTCGTGTAAATAATAATAATTTATTTTTCCTCATGCTTGGGTTGCCTTTTCTGAAAATGTTTTCTTTTGTTTGTTAGGCGACCAGATGGCTCCAAAGAGAAATCTCCCACAGAAGAACGTCAGCAGCTCGGCCTCCCAGCAGGACAAAGGGAAGGCGGCGATGCCTAGCTCTCCGATCCCTCGCTTCGGGCCGACAGTGGAGAAAGAGGTCGAGGTGGCCCTTGATGCGTTCTTTAAGGCGAAAAGGATCGCCTCGAAGATAACCGACCAGGCAAAGATTAACAAAATCTTCCTTTCCCACAACATCGCCTTGGCGAAAGCGTCCGTAGTGGCTCGACCTGCTTCAGAAGGCGAGCGGAGCTGTGCGCCACTCGACGAGTCGTTCGCGGCCTGGAGTGATGAACATTTTAAGGCAGGGGCCTTCCTTCCACTGGATCAGTACTTTGCTGATTTCCTCAACTATGTGGGGTTGGCCCCATTTCAGCTCCCCCCCAATTCCTACCGGCTGCTAGCAGGGTTGAGGTATTTGTTCCAGAAGCACGAGTGGGAGGTCCCCACTCCTGCAGACATTTTATATTTCTTCTGCCTCAAAGCCAGCCCGAACCAGAGGGGGCGAGGTGACGGGTTCTACTATTTAACCCGTTTTCCCAATACGGCGGTGGTCATCGAGCTGCCCAGCCACCCCAATGAATTTAAGGATCAGTTTTTCATGTCAACTGGTTTCCGGAACTGCGAGCATCACTATTTCAATCGTCCTCGTAAGTTTCTCTCGTCCTTAGCTCACCTTTTAAGTGTTATTTTAGCTCCTCCCGTACCAGATTCTGACTCAAACTAACCTTGCAGCCATCTTCGCGAGGACAGAGAAGTCTGTGACCTTCGGGGGCCAATACGAAATGCTGGCGGGCCTGCCCCCCAGTGAGAAGGATTATCGCGTGCTCGTGACGGACGAGACGATGGTGTTCTGCAAGCTGATTTTTCCAAACCAAACCCTGAACCTAAAGAGGCCCCGGGGGCCGCCCCCAGGTCGGGACACCAGACCCATCATCGTGGATGAGGTCGCGGGAGATAAAGATGAGGAGGACGAGGGCGACGAAGTTTCGCTCGTGAGGAGCAGGAAGAGGACCTTGGAAGTCACCCAGAGGATGGGCGAGGAGAGGATCCAATCCGGAGCAGCCGTGGGTCCTTCTGGCCAAGGTAACCCTTACTTGCTTAGGAGTCTAGATAGGGCCACTGCAGACCCCCGGCTGGCTAGGTTCAATCCTAGGCAGCTCGTCCATCGTCACCGAAACGATCCGGACCTGAACACACTCCTGCTCCATTGTGTCGACCGGCTCATGCTGGATCACCAAGAGAGCCGGCCTAGGGGTACCGTAGTAGTAGATAACACCCTAGCCTTTAGGTCGATCCTATTCGAGGAGTATGGGACCAACTTACGCACATGGCCATCACTCCAGAGGGGTAACTATGCTCTGAGGCTTAGGCAGTATGTAGAAGACTCAAGCCCTGAGTTAGAACCGGACCCAGAACTTGCACCAGTTCGGGAAATAATCGTCTTAGGTTCTTCCAGCTCGGGGGGTAGGGCTCCCTTAGTATTCGCACACTTTTTATATTTAACCCTTTTTCCTTGTCTGTATGGTTGCTAACTTGTACTAACAATGTTTTTGTTTCGAGAGAAGAGATGTCTCAGCCCGAGGACAACTTGCGAGGCGCGGTCTTCAGGGGAAACCCCTCGGCCGGACCAAGACTAAAAAGGCTCCGGGGGTCCAGGAGCGCCGCCGGGACCTCCACCAAGTCTTCGGCAAAGGAGAAGGAGAAAACCCCGGCTGCCCAGGACACGAGAGCAACTCTTCCTGCCGCAGGAGCAGGCCAAATGCCTCCCCCACCTCCGCGAGCTCCAGCCGCCACTCAGGACGGAGGAACGGAGCTCGGGACTCCGGTCGTGGCGGTCTCCGATGTGCGCATCCCAGTCAACCCTCAGGACCTGGAGAAGATCCCAGAGGCCTTCCGGGGGACGGTGTATGAGTCAGCAAACTACGCCGTCTGTCATACATACAAGTTCACCGAGAAGGAGCGCCGGGCCATCGAGACAATGAGCCCGGTGGACGTGCTGGAATCTTCAATGGGCATGACCATGACAGTAAGCCAATCTAGACTTGTGTTGTTTGTTTTTTTTATTCTTTGCTCTGCTTATTCCTAAGGCAATTGTCTCTTTGTCTTTGCAGAGCGTTGTCGCCCTACACTGGAGCATCATCAGGACCAAAACTCAGCTCGAGGATATGAGGACCGAGCACCAGGCCTCCCTTCGGGGGGCTAAGGCGACTAAAGATGCCTTGGCAACCTCGAAGGCCGAGTTGGAGAAAGCCCTCTCGAAGGTCCAGGAGCTCGAAGCCTCCCTTGCCCCCTCGCGGACGGACCTCGAGGCTGCGAAGACTGAGATCCAGGCCGCCCAAGTCGCCCTAGAGGCCGAACGGGCCACTTCGGAGCAGTCCATGCAGGATTTGTTCTATCACTGTTGGGCTTACAATCCGGAGGCTGACTTCTCCTTCATGTCACTAGGCCTTTGGGCGCGCTTGCTGGTGAAGTTCCAAGCTCGCCTTGAGAAAGTTGCACCGCCTTCAGAGACTGGAGAAGCCTCGGGCACGGCGGAGCAGGGTGAGACAGCGACCTCTAAGGGGCCATCTGACGGAGCTTAGGGCATTCTATCCCTTTTGTCTTTGAACATTTTGAAGTATATTTTTTTTTATGTAACCTTTGCATGAGGTGTTTTCACCTCGAGACAATTTTTTTAATCGCTATTAATTGATCTTCTCTATTTTGCCTTTACGTATTTCGGTTACAATCTTTTGAAAAACTTAGTTTATGATGATATTTTTCCATATCTCGAGCTCTTTAAGAAGAACAACGATCAATAGATTTTAAATCAACTTCTAAGTTTTATGACCCGATTAAGACCAGGAACTTATTTTGAAAACTTAGTTCGCTTTAACTTTTATCCATATCTCGAGCTCTTTAAGAAGAACAACGATCAATAGATTTTAAATTAACTTCTAAGTTTTACGACCCGGTTAAAACAAGGAACTTATTTTGAAAACTTAGTTCGTGTTAACTTTTATCCATATCCCGACATCTTTAAGAAGAACCACGATCAATAGATTTTAAATTAACTTCTAAGTTTTATGACCTGGTTAAGACCAGGAACTTATTTTGAAAACTTAGTTCGTGTTAACTTTTATCCATATCTCGAGCTCTTTAAGAAGAACCAAGATCAATAGATTCTAAATTAACTTCTAAGTTTTACAACCCGGTTAAAACCAGGAACTTATTTTGAAAACTTAGTTCGTGTTAACTTTTATCCATATCTCGAGCTCTTTAAGAAGAACCACGATGAATAGATTTTAAATTAACTTCTAAGTTTTATGACCTGGTTAAGACCAGGAACTTATTTTGAAAACTTAGTTCGTGTTAACTTTTATCCATATCTCGAGCTCTTTAAGAAGAACCAAGATCAATAGATTCTAAATTAACTTCTAAGTTTTACAACCCGGTTAAAACCAGGAACTTATTTTGAAAACTTAGTTCGTGTTAACTTTTATCCATATCTCGAGCTCTTTAAGAAGAACCACGATGAATAGATTTTAAATTAACTTCTAAGTTTTATGACCTGGTTAAGACCTGGAACTTATTTTGAAAACTTAGTTCGTGTTAACTTTTATCCATATCTCGAGCTCTTTAAGAAGAACCAAGATCAATAGATTCTAAATTAACTTCTAAGTTTTACAACCCGGTTAAAACCAGGAACTTATTTTGAAAACTTAGTTCGTGTTAACTTTTATCCATATCCCGACATCTTTAAGAAGAACCACGATCAATAGATTTTAAATTAACTTCTAAGTTTTATGACCTGGTTAAGACCAGGAACTTATTTTGAAAACTTAGTTCGTGTTAACTTTTATCCATATCTCGAGCTCTTTAAGAAGAACCAAGATCAATAGATTCTAAATTAACTTCTAAGTTTTACAACCCGGTTAAAACCAGGAACTTATTTTGAAAACTTAGTTCGTGTTAACTTTTATCCATATTTCGAGCTCTTTATGAAGAACCACGATGAATAGATTTTAAATTAACTTCTAAGTTTTATGACCTGGTTAAGACCAGGAACTTATTTTGAAAACTTAGTTCGTGTTAACTTTTATCCATATCTCGAGCTCTTTAAGAAGAACCACGATCAATAGATTTTAAATTAACTTCTAAGTTTTATGACCTGGTTAAGACCAGAACTTATTTTGAAAACTTAGTTCGTGTTAACTTTTGTCCATATCTCGAGCTCTTTAAGAAGAACCACGATCAATAGATTTTAAATTAACTTCTAAGTTTTATGACCTGGTTAAGACCAGGAACTTATTTTGAAAACTTAGTTCGTGTTAACTTTTATCCATATCTCGAGCTCTTTAAGAAGAACCACGATCAATAGATTTTAAATTAACTTCTATGTTTTATGACCTGGTTAAGACTAGGAACTTATTTTGAAAACTTAGTTCGTGTTAACTTTTATCCATATCTCGAGCTCTTTAAGAAGAACCACGATCAATTGATTTTAAATTAACTTCTAATTTTTACGACCCGGTTAAAACCAGGATAGGACTTAGTTAGTGTTAACCCTTATCAATATCTCGCGTTTTTAAGAAAACAACAGTCAATCGATAAGAATCAACATCTAAGTCGTTAAGGAGACCTGTTTATATCCGGGTACCATATGCCCCCCAAGTAACTGGGAAAGGGTCTTTCGTGGTTACTTTAAAATTACACTTGCACATATGCATGAAAGGTTGATTTTCATTAATACATAAGAAGTGGCCTTCCAGGCCTTACAAGTAAATCATTGGTAATATCTCTTCAAGTGGATGGCATTCCAGGTCCGCGGGACCGCCCCTCCATCAAGTCGAGCTAGCTTATAAGTTCCCTCCTTGTTGACTTCGATGACCTGGTATGGTCCTTCCCAGTTCATTCCCAAAACTCCGTCTTTGGGATCTTTTCCGGCGAGGAAAACTCTTCTCAGAACCAAGTCGCCTACGCTAAAGGTGCGTTTTTTAACCTTGGTGTTGAAGTAGCGGGCGATTCTCTGCTGATAATGGGTGAGATGGAGTTGCGAATCCTCCCGCCTTTCCTCAACCAGATCGAGGGAATGGCACAGGAACTCGCGGTTTCGATCTTGGTCGTAAAATTGGACTCTATGCGAAAGAACCTTTATCTCCACGGGGAGAACTGCCTCACTCCCAAAAGTTAAAGAAAAGGGAGTATGACCCTTAGGAGTTCGATGCGAGGTCCGGTATGCCCATAGGACCTGGGGGAGTTGTTCTGGCTAGACCCCCTTCGCTTCATCTAATCTTTTCTTGAGGCTCGCCTTTAGGGTCTTGTTGACAGCTTCGACCTGGCCATTAGCCTAAGGATAGGCCACTGAGGAGAAACTTTTCAAAATCCCATGTCTTTCACAGAAACTCAGTGAATAGGTCGCTGTCGAACTGAGTGCCGTTATCGAAGACGATCTTCTTGGGCAGTTCGAAGTGACAGATGATGCTTTTAACCACGAAGTCAAGCACCTTTTTGGACGTTATCATTGCCAACGGCTCTGCCTTCGCCCATTTGGTAAAGTAGTCGATGGATACCACGGCGTAACGGACCCCGCCTTTCCCAGTGGGGAGGGCGCCAACTAAGTCTATCCCCCAAACGGCAAACGACCATGGGGCCGAGACCATTTTCAGATCGACTGGAGGAGCTCGGGCAACTGCAGCGAATCGCTGGCACTTGTCGCACTTCTTCACGTATGAGATCGAGTCTTTGGACAGAGTCGGCCAGTAATACCCTTACCTGAGAACCTTTAAGGCCAGGCTCTGCCCCCCAGTGTGATCTCCGCAGAATCCTTCGTGAACTTCCTATAGGATGGCCTTTGCCTCACTTGGATGAACGCACCGGAGGAGAGGTAGGGAATGCCCACGTCGGTACAACACCCCATCGACCAGCATATATCTCAGAGCTTGATACAAGGTTCGTTGTGCGTCGTTACGTCCTTCGGGCAGCCTGCCCTCGACGAGATACTCAAGAATGGGGGTCATCCAGGTCGTTCTAGCGTCAATCATTTCGACCTCGGCTTGTCCTTCTTCTATACTTGGTTGTTCCAAGAATTCTATCGGAACCAACCCCAAGGTCTCCGTCTCTCCCGAGGTGGTGAGCTTGGCAAGAGCATCTGCATTAGTGTTCTGCTCCTGAGGTATCTGTTCGATCGACCCTCATTCAAATGTGGATAGCTCTGCTTTCACCTTTGCCAGATAGGCGGCCATCTTGGGTCCCCACGCCTGATATTCACCCAGGACCTGGTTTACCACGAGCTGGGAGTCACTGAAGCATTGGACGGAGCTCGCCTTTAACTCCATGGCTATCCTCAGGGCGACCAGCAAAGCTTCGTACTCTGCCTTGTTGTTGGAGGCCTTGAACCCGAACCTTAGCGTCAAGTGGAATCTATGCCCCTCGGGGGATATCAGAATGATTCCGGCCCTGGAGCCGTTCTCGTTGGATGAACCGTCTACAAAGATCTTCCACAACGATTGGGGCGAGGAGAGCTGAGGTAAACCCTCTGCTGGATTCTCCTGGAATCCCATGCATTCTGCCACGAAATCGGCGAGGGCCTAACTTTTTATAGCAGTTCATGGAGTGTAGAAAATCTCGAACTGGCTAAGTTCGACCGCCCATTTTAACAAACATCCCGATGATTTAGGTTTTTGCAAAACCTGCCTTAGAGGCTGATCGGTCACGACGTGTACTGAGTGGGATTGGAAGTACGACCTGAGCTTTCGCGAGGCCGTGATTAGGCAGAACGCCAATTTTTCCATCAGTGAGTATCGTGACATTACCCCGAGAAGTCTCTTGCTGATGTAGTAGACTGGCTTCTAAGCTTGGTCCTCTTCTCGTACCAGTACGGCACTAGCTGCATCCTCAGTGACAGCTAGGTAGAGAAAAAGAGGCTCGCCTACCTTGGGCTTGGATAATAGGGTGGTTCAGCCAGATGCGCCTTCAGGTTGAGGAATGCGCTCTCGCACTCTACTGTCCATTCAAACTTCTTGTTTCCTCGGAGCAGGTTGTAGAAGGGTAAACACTTATCGATTGACTTGGAAATAAACCGGTTCAGTGCGGCCACTCTTCCTGTTAGGCCTTGGACATCTTTCCGCGACCTGGGCGAAGGAAGCTCGAGCAGTGACCTGATCTTGTCGGGGTTTGCCTCGATTCCTCGGGTATTGACTATAAACCCCAGGAATTTTCCTGACGCGACTCCAAAAGTGCATTTCTGGGGATTGAGCCTCATGCCGTATTCTCGTAATATTTTGAAACATTCTTCCAGGTCAGAAACATGGTTGTCGGCAGTCTTTGACTTGACTAGCATGTCATCAACGTACACTTCCATGTTTTTTCCGATCTGGTCCGCGAACATTCTGTTTACCAATCTTTGGTAGGTAGCTCCTGCGTTCTTCAGACCGAAAGGCATGACCTTGTAGCAATAGACATTAGTCGGGGTCATTAAGCTGGTGTGTTCCTGGTCCACCGGATTCATCGCGATCTGATTGTAGCCTGAGTACGCGTCCATAAAGGACATGAGCTCGTGCCCCGTGGTGGCATCCACCAGCTAATCGATCCTTGGTAATGGAAAACAATCCTTGGGGCAGGCTTTATTCAGGTCAGAGAAGTCAATGCAGGTTCGCCACTTTCCGTTGGGCTTTGGAACTAGCACGGGGTTGGCGACCCAAATTGGAAATTTGGCTTCACGGATAAAGCCACATTTTTTGAGCTGGGCCACTTCTTCTTCTAGGGCTTCAGCTCGGGTTGTTCCTAAACGTCTTTGCTTCTGAGACTTGGCAGGAACGTTCTTGTCCAGATGGAGCGTGTGCATGATGACACTCGGGCTAATTCCCACCATGTCCTCGTGGGACCAGGCAAATACATCTAAGTTAGCCCTCAGAAACGTAATCAGCTCCATCTTCCTTTTTCTATAGAGGTTTTTCCCGAGCTTGACCATCCGTGATGGATTTTGTGGACCAAGGTTCACCTCCTCGAGCTCCTCAATAGCCTGGAGCTCGGATCTGTCTTCGCCTACTCGGGGGTCAATGTCCTCACTCAAGGCGACATTTTCCCCTTTGGCGTTTTGAGGTTTTTCAATCTCAGGAGCCGCCAAGGGTTCCTGGGATTCCTCTTCACTCAGAATGGCCATGGCCAGCTGCCCGGGTTTAGATTTTCCCTTCATGGAAATGCTGTAGCATTCCCTGGCAACGAGCTGATCACCCTGGATTGTGCATATTCCCGTCGAGGTGGGGAACTTCATGGCGAGGTGTCGAATGGAGGTGACAGCCTCGAAAGCTATGAGCGTAGGTCGGCCCAAAATGGCGTTGTAAGCAGCGGAGCAATCTTTGACCACAAACTCGAGTAGTTTGGATACTGTTCGAGATTCTTCTCCTAGGGTGATAACCAGCTCGATCGTCCCTATCGCTGCTGATCCTTCTCCCAAAAAACCATACAGCATCATGGAGGTTGCCTTTAGATCGGCAACAGTCAGACCCATCTTCTCTAA
This sequence comes from Humulus lupulus, assembly GCF_963169125.1. Lineage (NCBI taxonomy): Eukaryota > Viridiplantae > Streptophyta > Magnoliopsida > Rosales > Cannabaceae > Humulus > Humulus lupulus. The sequence continues at coordinate 149,268,446 of NC_084800.1, read as the reverse complement.
GGTGGATCGGAATAGAAGGTTTACCGAACTCCCGTTGTCTATTAGTACCCTTCTCACCCTCTGGTTGGCAAGCTGGACTGCTACAACCAGAGGATCATTGTGAGGGAACTGGACATGGCCTGCATCTTCCTCCGTAAAAATGATTGGTTGTCTTTCCAATCGTTGTTGCTTTGACTGACGCTGTTCCAGGACGAACTCCACTCCGTTATGAGATTTTAGTTCGTTCACATACCTCTTCTGGGCACCTCTGCTCGTGCCAGCCATGTGCGAACCTCCCAAGATGGTGGATATCTCTCCTCCGACCATGGGAGGAGGGACGTCCTGATCTTCCCGGAACCTGGGCTGATTGGCTGGGACCTCTGGAGTAGGTCGACTCGCTGGGACCCTGTTCCGCGAGTATTGAGCCAAGGGACCGGCTCGGATGAGAATCTCGATCTCATCTTTTAGGTTCCTACAATCGTCGGTATTGTGGTCCACATCGTTATGAAAACGACAAAACTTGGAAGTGTCTCTCTTTCCTTTGTGGTGCTTCAGTGGCTCCGGCCTCTTCCAGGGGACCCGAGTAGAGTTGGCCAAGAAGATACTCTCTCTAGACTGGGTGAGCTCGGTATATGTCGTGAAAACGGGCTTAAAATTATCTACGGACTTATTCTTCTTTTGGTCGTGCTGACTGTTTTCGCCATTGCCCTTTCTATTGCCTCCACAGGGCTGGTTGTTCTGTGTGACATTTGGGGTCGTCGCCACAACCTCCGTCCCTATTCCCGCAGGCTGATCGGGGACCTGGCTGATTCCCGCGGCTGAGGCTTCGGTTTCTTCCAAGTTTATCCACTCTTGGGCCCTGTTAAGGAATTCGTTGATCGAGCTGACTCCCTTCCTCTGTATATCCTTCCATAGGTCTCCTCCGACAAGGATTTCGGTTCTCATGGCCATGAGCTTGGAGCTATCATCCGCGTCTCTGGCCCGAGCAGCAACGTTCGCGAATCTGCTCAGGTAGTCCTTCAGAGTCTCACCAGGCTGCTGTCTCACGTTAGCCAGGGAGTCGGCCTGAACACGGGTGGCCTGGGAGGCTCGGAATGCCCTTTTGAAGTCGGCTGACAAAGTCTTCCAGGAACTGATTGACTGTCTTTTACTTTGCTTGAACCACTGTCTGGCAGGTCCGATCAGTGTGGAAGGGAAGATTAAGCATCGCAGCTCCGGGCCAATTTTATGGGCCATCATTAGGGTGTTGAAAATCCCTAAATGGTCCGACGGGTCTCCGTCCCCGTTGAACTTCGACAAGTGAGGCATACGGAAACCAGATGGGTATGCCGTTGATGCTATATTGGGTGCGAAGAGTTCCATCTCGTCCCCTGAATCATATTCGTCTTTTTCTATTTCAGTCAGGAGCATCCTCATCAGATCCTCCATCTGAGTCAGGCGCTCAAGGGTTTGTTCCTGATGTCCTTGGTTACTCCGGGGCTGTTCAACAGCTCCGGATCCATTGTACACATTTGGTGGGTTATTGCCCCTCCTATCTTGAGATAGGTTATTTGGGACATTCCCCCCGTTGCGTACTTCGGACAGGGCCCCCCCTGAGCGAACCTGGCCATCACCTCCTGCTCTGTCCCCTCTATGGGAGTTGAGGCGATCTTGCAGGTCACCTCCCTGGGTGGTCTGGTGACTCTGTGCCGAACTTAAATGCTGACGAAGGTCTCCCCCGGAGAGATCACTCCGGCGACTGCCGGTCCAGTGGCTCCTGCTGGATAGGCTTGGAGTCCACCTTTGGTGGTGACGACCTGAGTTTTCCCCTGGCGCCCTGCTATGCCGGGAAGGCCCAGCTGATGGCGGGTTTCTCCTACTTCCATAGGCTGGGACATCCCGGACGGGCGGAGGAAGGGATGGATATCTGATCGGAGATGGAGGATGCTTGACTGGGGAGGCGATCCTAGTTCCGTTTGGACGGATCAAGTTTGGTGGGGGCATTTCGGCCCTGCCAACTCGTTGGTCCTGCGCCGGGCGATTTGGACAAGGTGCAGGACGGTTGTCGGGTACGGACTGACGCCGCGAGCCCCCCCCCGGATCTCCTTCGAGAACTTCCTCGAGTTCCCCTGGGCGTTCTTGAGGATGGCTGAGAGCTAGGAGTCGACGTCCTGACCGAACGGCTGTACTGCGGTCGTCCGGTCCTAGGCACTTCCTCGAAGTTTGCCTCTTGATGGTGTGATGAAGGGGTGGAATTGGCTGTTGGAAACCTATCCGAACAGCTACGCCTGGACCGGTTACCCCGGCGAGACTTAGGAGCCTCGCCTTGCCTCAATCTGACGTTAACCCCGGTTGTGAGAGGGGGTAATCGGGCCAGGATATCCTTGATTTGCTGGCTGGCCGTTGCTAACTGGCTCCTCAGTTGAGCGTTCTCCATCTCCACCGCAGTATAATAACACGGGTTCGGATTAGGCGGTCGGGGCGCCGAACTACCAGTATCATCTTGGCCCACCGGTTGTTTTCCTGGTCGCTACTGGACTTTAGGAACTTGTTCATCAGGGATGGTAGTATGACGAGCCTCCTGCCCATCATGCTGTTCTGTCTCGTTACCATGCCTGAACCAAGTAGTCACCATAGTTGGATGTTTGCAGTAGCACTAATCGAAATATCTCTCAATGAAAGCACCAAACTGTTGACGCGGTTCTTCGCCAACAGGTAATTAAGAGAATGAAAGAAAAGGATTAGTGCTAAATGTGAACCGAAATAGATATATGATCTTAGAGGATGAAAGGGGTGGCTCAAGACACGGTTTTTTAAGTGGTTCGAAGGTTAAAATCCTTCTACTCCACTAGTCAATATTATTGATCTGTACTGAGTATTTGGTAACAAAGTATTTCTTACAAGAGATTATTTTTCCAACCTCTATCAACTCCCAGGGTCTCCATATTTATAGGAGAAGGCACCTGGAATTTGGTAGGGAGGTCATCCCGTGACCTTCTTACTTGTCATATCAATTCTGTGACATTCATGATTAATTCCTAAATCTGACACATAAGTGTGGTCAAGTCAATAGGCAAGGAGGTAATGGGCCACCCGGCCCAACCCAGTCGTGGGTGTCTGAATACGCACGTTCCTGCTGCGTGTCCGAGAAGTCAGGGGGATATTAGACACGTGATGTCTGATATATGCACGTTTACCTTGCGTGTGTTGACTTCGCAAAGGGTCACAGCCTCCATATGAAGCTCGTATCACGGACTTCATACTTAGCTCGGTCTTCGGCTTTCAGGGGATCCGCTGTAGTCTTGGAAAATGGAGGGGAGCCCTTCGGGGCTTCCTCGAGCTAACGACAGGAGCTCCGGTCTCAAGGGAGTTCATGAGATAACTACGATTAGTCAGCAGCTCGGGCTTGCTAATCAGCCCGTGGGAAAACCAGGGCGTACACTATCAAACCCCTATGAATGGGCTCAAAAGGACCTCAAGCATAGAGAAGCAAAAACAAATGATCACATATATAAAAAAAAATAAGTTGCAATAATGTTTCAGGATAAAGTAGGCATGGGCCACAGCAGGTCTTAAAAAAGCTCCTAAACAAAATGAGGTTCAAATAAGCATACAACCAAATCGAAGTGAAAGGTAAAAATTGTGGAAGCGAAATCTCAAGGCCTAACGTCGCGAGCATTCCACTCAGACACCTTGGCAATGGCATGGACACCAAAGGAGGAGAAATCGAAGCTAGGATTTTGCCTCCAAGTTCCATAAAGGGTGCGCTCTATGGACTTATATTCAACCTCCACCAAATTAGCCTCAAGTAGAGTGACCCTCTCCCATAACACCACAGGCTTAGCTTCTGCTCTCTTCTTCTTATTTGACGATGAAGAGGCCTTCGCCAGGGCTTTCTCGAGCTTGAGCTTGATGTCAACAAGCTGGCCCTCAAGCTCCTAAACTCTGATCGCTAGACGGTCCCATTCAACATTTGATGAAGATAGGCCTTGTGCTGAGTTTGTGAAGTGTTGAGCCACCAGAGAAGCCTGCAAAGAAGCAAAAAGAAAAAAAGAAGGTATTATAGTAGGTCGGGCTCTGAAACCCTGGATAAACCATAGTGGTTGAGGTTTGCCACAGTAAAGAGATGGGCAACCTATTCTGTTGCAGGGTCTTCTTCGAGGAAGACGTCTACTGGTGCTGCCTCTGAATCAGGAACGTCGGGGATACTGAAGCTCTCTGAACAATCAACTCAGTTATCAATATGACTATAAGTTCCAAAAAAACAAACTCAATATAAAAGGGAAAACTTGAAATACTGACTTGGGGATGAGCGAAAATGTTCGCAGACGAAAAGGGAACCTTTTAGAAAGAAAAAGTCCTGCTTCCAAGAGCCCGGGTTAGACACAGAACCCTCTATCAAGGAGACTTGAGAATTGGCTTTTTGTAGGAAGTAGAAGCCTTGGGGTTTAGGAGTGGGCATGAGATTGTACATAAAATTTACCTCTTGGGCCGTGGGAGCATGACCGTTAAGCTTCACAAATGCCATATATAAGCAGCTTAAAGTCAACCAGCTGTTAGGTTCTAGCTGAAGCGGAGTAAGGTCGAAGTGTTTCAGGACCGTGATGAAGAATGTGTGTAAGGGAATGTTCCCACCCGCCTTTAGGATGTGCTCGCTCATGGCCACATAAGCCTGGGGGATTATCTGCCCGACACTTGTTGCAGGGTACGTACAGCTTGTACTCTTTGCTAATGTGGTACTTCTAGGATAATTCTAACAACCAATTTTCTGACACATTGGAAATGATGGTGGACGCCAACAGAGGACTAGAATCTGGCTTCTCGAGGGCCACCTGTCATCTCATTCTCTTTGACATATCTGAAAAATCAAAGGAAAAAGGTGAGGTCAAAATAGGTCACTTTACCCTAGATTTTTTTTTTCTTCCGTGAGTTTTCCACCGAGGCAAGGGTTGAGGGGTACCAGGGGTGACCCCAGGGCTACTATAGGGAGAGAACGGGGCAGGAGGTTCAGGAGGGAGGTTTCCTTCCATGAACTCTAACTCCATTTGTAGATCAAAAAGCCTCACTCTACGACTTGCAATGTGGTCATTAAGGTCAAAGGAGAAATGGACTCCATCACCCCTAAAAAATGAATCTATCTCACTCTCCACCACCAAGATTTTACATCTAAGCTCGGCCATGCGCTCAAAGTGACATATACGGGCCCTCATCAAGGTGTCATAGTCTTGGTAAGGGTTGTTCTCGAGGGACCCCGAGTTTGAAGATAAGTCTACAAACTTGACCCCTAGAGGAACACTAGACGATCCCCCACATGCCATAAAACCTCATCTTGTTGGTAATAGGGGTGCAAGTGTAGGTGGAAATTGGTGCTACAAAACACAGCGAAATAAGCTCAAAATGTCTAGACACAAGTGCTCGAAAGGACCAACTACAAGGTACAAGGGAGGGTATATGTGAAAGAAGGGGAATATATGTGGATTAGCTCACGAGGAGCTCTGGCCAAGACAACCCATCCTGATGAATGCTAATTTAAACCCATTGAACATAAGAGAGGAAGAAAATGTACCTTGAGCGGGTAAAATCGAGCACCGTCGTAGTTGAAGAAATGCCAAGAGTCGAAAGTACACATCTACAAAAAGGAAGAAGAAAGGTGTTTTAGTCTCCTAGCACCTATATAGACATTTGCATATAAAAAAATTAAATAATAAAGAGGAAAGAAAGCCAAAGTGACCTTGTGAGGAATGGAACCACTTACCTCTTGGAGGATGTGAGGACACAAATACCACCAAGCTAAGAAAAGAAAGTGTAATAATTATGTTTAAGATGAAGATCTATTTCTAAGAAGCTCAAACTCATCTTAGTCGTTGAATCCAATGCTTGGTCTATGGTAAAAAATGGAGCCAAGCACCTACATTGGGATCCGTGAAACCAAATGATAGGCTCACATTCAATCTGAAGGGATCACAAGGATCAACACCTCCAAAGTGTGTTTTTATATGCCACCAAAACAAAGAAACACACTAACACCACCAATTCTTTGAAGACATGCTACCGAAGAGTCTACTAGAGAACCTAAAGGCCCTTCCATAGACTGGGCGACAAGTGTGAATACCGAAATTCCACTTGAACGAGGCCCCTACCTTATGAACCGCAAAATATAGGTTTGGGATGGAGATAGACTCGCCAACACGCCCCTGCGTCTCACACCAAGGGTCCTTGTAGACACCATCTCACCTACACATCCTGAACCTTGCACCACAGCCTTGTCTCGCACGTAGGGGCTTTGCGCTGAAGGTCTTGCGAGGCACACGCCTCATCTCGCACCGAGGGTGTCGCAAGCTCACCTCTCGCAAGTGGCGCCGAGGGTGTCTCAAGCGTCTCATGCCGAGGGTGTCACGCCAAGGGCGTCGCTAGGTTCTCGTGCTGAGAGTATGTAGATAGATTTGAGCATGGCCACAGGTGAAAAAGTTTCTTCATAATCAACTCCTTCTTTCTGTGTGTAGCCCTTTGCTACTAGCCTTTCTTTGAAAGTCTCTACTTTCCCATCTCCTCCTCTCTTCTTCATGAATATTCATTTGCAACCAATAGGTTTAACATTTTCAGGTGGAACTTCAAGAGTCAAGACAAAATTGGAATACATCGATTCCATTTCAAGGTTCATGGCATTTAGCCATTTATCTTTGTTAGAATCTTCCATTGCATCTCTTTATGTCAATGGATCATCTTTGTTTGTGTCAGACACAAGCATTAGAACTTCATGTTCATAGCGTAGAGGTTGCTTAACAACCCTCCCACTGCGATGAAACTCTCTCTTGTTCTGAGGAGAATTGGCGATATCCTTGGGCCATTTATCTCTTGCCATTGCTGGTGATTGGTCTTGTTTACTTGAGACCATTTCCTCAAGTACGAATTTACTTTGAGGTTTGTGGTTATTTATATATTCATCCTCTAGAAATATAGCATTTGTAGATACAAACATTTTGTTATCTTTAGGACTATAAAATATACCACCTTTGTTTCTTTAGAATATCCCACAAACATGCACACTTCAATGCATAATTCTAACTTCCTAGTCTTTCCTTTAAGCACGTGTGCAAGACAACCCCATATATGGAAATGGCGCAAACTTGGTTTAGTACAACTCCATAATTCCAATGGTGTTCTCTAAATAGACATAGATGGAACAACATTGAGTATGTGTAGAGCACATTTTATTGCATAACCCCAGAACATCAAAGGCAATGATGAGTAACTCATCATCGATATAACCATATCTAATAAGGTTATGTTCCATCTTTTTCAAACACCATTTTGTTGTGGCGTTCCAGGTACAGTGAGTTGGGATTGAAGTCCATGCTCATTGAAATGGTCCTCAAATTCATAATGTAAGTACTCTCCACCTCGATCTGATCAAAGTAATTTTAGTGATTTACCTAATTGCTTTTCAGCTTCTGCTCGTAATTCCCTAAACTTGTCATAGGTTTTAGATTTCCTTTGCTTTAAGTACAAGTAACCATATCTTGAATAATCGTCAATGAAAGTGATGAAATATTCATAACCTCCTCTAGCTTGGATATTTATTGGACCACAAATGTCTGTATGGACAAGTTGAAGTTGTTCTGTGGCTCTTGAACCTTTAGCAGAGAAAGGTTTTTTTGGTCATTTTGCCTTCTAGGCAGGATTCAATGATTGGGAGAGACCAATATATTTTTATCTTACAGGACCATCCTTTCTAAGTCTATTAATCCTATCTAGACAATTATGTTCCAATCTTAAATGCCATAGATATGTTTCACTATCGAAATCTGTCTTTTGTCTTTTAATAGATCTAGGATTTGCAGTTTTAAATAATTCAGAATTATAAACACGCTCGACGTTGGGCTCTAACTTTTAATGTCCACCTTTAGACTTTGCAGAACAAATTTCAAAACAATATTTTAAAAAAACAATCAAATTATTATTAAAAGAAACATTAAAAACCTTGTTCATGCAATTTTAATAAAGGAATTAAATTTCTAGTAAATCCAGGAATTAAATAAACATTGTCCAACACAATAAAATTATTATTATCAAAATCTAGGTCAACTTTTCCAACTTCAGCTGTCGATATCTCCTGACCACTACCAACTCTTATGGTCACCTCTCCATGAGCCAACTTCCTTGAAGTACTAAGAATCTGTGAAGAAAAACAAAAATGGTTAGTGGCTCCGGAATCAACTATCCAGGATGATAAATCACTTTTCACTAAGCAAGATTCGAAAACAAGTAAATCAAATTTACCCTTCTTTTTTTCATTCAATTCAGCCAGGTACATATGACAATTCCTTTTCCAATGACCATCAACTCCACAATGAAAGCATGCTCCTTTTGGTGCCTTCTTTTTGGAGTTCTTTGCAGAATTATTCTTCTTGGAAGACTAGTTAGTTTTCTCTGGTTGTTAGTCCTTTTTGTTGTCCCTTCCATGGCCACCCTTCCTCTTCCTTGAATTACCGTTTGAAGTGGAAGGCTTGGTTTCAGCAACATTTGCCTCCTTAACATTAGTGGAACTTTTTAGAGATTCAAAATTTTTCAACTCATTAAGTAGTTGGGTCATATTATACTCTAATTTTTTCATAATATAGTTGGTAGTGAATGCCGCAAAAGCTGGTGTGACATATTCAAGTATCACACTTACTTGAGTTCTCTCATCAATAGTTGCACCATGTATTTCTACATCATGCAATATGTTTATCATGTCTAGGACATGTTCTCTGACAGAAACATTTTTCTTCATTTTCATATTCATGAAGCTTTTAGTAGAATTATGTCTACACTTATCAGATAGCTGGCAAAACATGCCTTCTAGAGATTCCCAAATCTCATAGGCTGTTTCAACAATTACAAACTTCTTTTTTAGCACATTGCTTGTAACGCCCTACTACCGAGGGACCGTTACACTATTTATTTTAAATAGTGCTAAACTCGCTAGGCGAGTCATTTGGCCATAATCGTGTAACTAAATGTGATCAAGGAGTTAGGGTTAAAATTTTTGGTCAAAGATACAAACGTTTCACTAAAACGTTTACTGTATACATGGGATCCCAAAATACATTTAAAATGTTCATCACAATAAAAGATTTATAACTAGCCAACCTAAGCGACAAAATATGATTTAACCCTAGTTCCTCTTTAAACCCTCGGCCGTGGTGGTCGAGCAGCCGCATATGTACACATTGTCACCAAAGCTCTCCAACTCAAGGATTGTCCAACTTTCTTTTACTTTTACCTACACCACATAGCACCAATGAGCTGAGACTTAACAAGAAAACTTAAACATGCTCATAAGTAGTTAACAACATCTCACCAAATCATAATACGAATGCCTAATAGTAATAACCCTACTCATGCATATAGGCAAGTATATATAAATGATTATGAAGTCATTTTGGCTCGATGCCCTAGGATATGGGACTAATAAGTATGTGCCCTGTCCTCTGTATATCCATCCTTCTAGCTGATCTAGCGTACTCAACGCTAGGTTGTCTTCGATTAATAGACCGGTCAATCGAATGATGCACTTCTAGTTAGGCTAGATCATATGGACCAATGCTTAGCGCGCTATTGCCCCGCTTAACTAATAAGCCAATGCCTTACGACCGGCATTCAATGGGTTATTGCCGTCCTTGACTAATAAGTCAGTGCCTTTCGACCAACACTCACCATGCTAATGCCGTCCTTGACTAATAGGTTAGTGCCTTTCAACAAGCGCTCAGCGTCAGTGCCGATCTTGACTAATAAGTCAATGCTATGATATGTGACTATTAAGTCACCTCAGGTCTCTTAGCCATATCCTCTGTATAAGCGTACCTGATGCTTCTTGTTATCCTAACCAATACGATTAATGCACAGAGCTATTGCCACTCTTGATTAATAAGTCAATGCCCTTCGACCAGCACTTAGTACTATTGTCGCTCATGACTGATAAGTCAGAGCTTTATGACTAGTACTCAGCACTGTTGCCGCTCTTGACTGATAAGTCAATGCGTCCTCAATGAGGTAATGCAAACAGGCATATATCACATGTCAAATATCAAGATATAAGGCATTCAACATGCTCAGTCAATAATCATAAGCATAATCATAATCATGCACATTTATAGACTCAAGTTATGATCAATTCATATTCATCATTCATGCCACGCGATAGTCACATGTATCACATGCAACACATACTGGGTGTAGTTTTCTTACCTTTGGTCCAAGCACAGGTTACCTATAAATGACCCTCGAGCACGGTCATATTTTTCAAACCTTAGCGATCACCTAGTCACAACCATAATATAGAATAAAACACACGGATATGACACAATCTGGCCAAAAAAAGCACAGGCAGGCTACGACCTGGCCCTAGGAGTCGCGCCGTGCCTCCCAGACAGATAGCCCTCTGCCTAGGCTTTAGGGTTCAGGCAGCAACTTTCCCCATAGAGTCACGGCGCGCCCCCTAGGCAAAACCCTTCTTAGTTCTGGGTTCACACAGGTCATGACTTCCAAGAACAAGGTCGTGACCCAACCTCGAACCCAACCATTTTCTATGTTTTCTCCATTTAAAAACCTTCCAAAAACCTATCCAAACATATCCAAATCCCAAATCAAAGTTCCCAAACATCTCAATTTCCCAAAACCATCATAACTTAAACTTTAAACAACTCAAAAGCTCATCAAAATATAGAATCCAATCAAAGATTAAAAAATTAAAAACTCAAAACTTAAAAATTAGATTACCTTTTATTGAGTCGTTTCCCAGTTATATCCTTCGGCTAATGAGCTTCTAATCCTCCCTACAGTCGCTATGACTCTAGCCTTGCTTGGATCTGAGTCCTAAAACTTGAGTTTCCTTCGAAAATGCTAACGACGTCAAAAAGAGAACGGGGGAGAGAGAGAATGTACTGAACGTTCTTTTTATGTTTCTGACAGGTTACTTCAAGCATAAGTAACCTTAAGAAAATCCAAATTCTCAGGGTCGCAAAAACACCCCCCAGGGTGAAATAGTTCAAATTCCCATAATTCCTTCCCGATCTCACTAACTCCCAATATATCATCAAATAATCATTCCCATTGCCCAATATCCCGGTAATGTGCTAAATACCCAATATACCCCTTGACTCACTGCGAGTCAAGTATCTGTCCCGTTGTGACATTCCCATTAGCCTTCTCCCAAGGATCGTCTTGTGCTGAGTAACCCAAATGGGCCCACATGCATATTTAATATACCTAAACATGCATATCAAGTCATATTATAATATATCTCACATAATTCCATAATTTTCCATCTTGGCCGCCCTAATCAAGGCCCTAAGCCTTATTAGGAAATTTGGGTCGTTATATCGCTCATACTAGCAAGCATATAACATTATGCCTTATTGTTAGATAAGATCTAATTGTCATATTTCTCTCTTGCCGTTTGGGCAGCAGTGAGATCTGGAACCTCAGGACATTCCTCATTAAGAACAAACATGTAGTTTTTTCATATCAAAACAATGTTAATGTTTGATTTCCATTTCATGTAGTTATCACCTGCTAGTTTTTCATTAGCAAGTAAAGTTGTTACATGGTTTGGATTGGACATATTGATGAAAATTAAATAAATAAAATATAATAAATTAATGCGTATAAATACCAATTTATATTTATAATATTAAATATGATGCATGAATGCAACATGAAATCAATATTATTTAATTAGGTTGTAAAACTAATTCAATTAATTTTACCAAATGATATTTTAATAAATGCTAATCAAATTATGCAAAGTAAATAATTGTGCCCTAGATTTTATTTTTCCTTTATAAATAGAATACAATTTTATTTAATAAATTTTCTTTATTAAATAATAAAATAAACAACTTTAAATTCTTTTTACCATCTTCACTAATTAAGACTAAATTAATTATATGATTTATCAAATAAAAACTTATAATCAATCCTAAGCAGGTTTCTAAAAATATGCATGCTTAATATGTACTATAGGGTAATATGTATGGGATGTTATTATGAATGATAAAGTATTAAACAATTTAATCAAGTTCAAGAAAACAAATAAATAAAAGTGGGTTGGGTGTTTTGGGTTGTAACGCCCTGGATAACCAAGACCGTTACACTGTGTGTTTTAAATAGTGCAAGACTTGCTAATCAAGTCATTTAGACAAAACGTGAATCCAACATCATCAACAGATTAGGAATAAAAGATTTTGGTCACAAACAGGCTGTTTTCATTTAAAAATGACAGTTTAATACATAGAAACTTAAAACAGGGTTTAGATGACTTAATTACAGCAAATTTCTGGAGTCACAAATAATTCAAGCCACTCTAATGGCAAAAGACACATTTTAGGTTTCCGTCCCTGTAAAATCCCTCGACCGTGGCGGCCGAGTAGCTAACAATGTACACCTCGCCCCCAGAGCTCTCCAACTCATGGTTGACTCAGCCTACCCTTGCTTTTACCTTTGGCTTTCAAACGAGCTAGTTATAAGCAGTGTTCCTTGAGCGCGATCCGATCCCCGAGCCCTAGCTTAGCACCTAGTCACAACCAAGATAAAGGATACCATTAAGAATCTTAAATGAGCTTCTAAACCAAGTTCTAGTCCTCGGAACATTGAACTTCACCAAATATGGTAAAAGACTAAACCCCGAGCACCCTAGGTTAAATTCCCAAGCCTAAAATCTCAAAATCCCAAAATCCCTTAAGCGCCGCAGCATAGGCCACCCATGCCACGGCATGGCTCCCAAACAGAACCTCCAAAGGTACAAAAATAGGTAAGAGTCGCGGCATTGCTTGGGCCATGCCGCGGCCCGCCCTCCTTCCTCAGCATGTGACAACTTCGAAGGGCCGCGGCTCACCAAGAACCATGCCGCGGCCCGACCCTTCGAACCCAGAAAACCACCATTTTCAATCTCTAACCTCACCTAAAGCCATCCTAAAGCCCCCAACTCAAAACCAATTAATAACAACAACATTAGAATGATTTAAACAACGTAACCCAACCAAAAATCCAGCCTAAGACTCACCAAAACCCCAATTCTAACCTCTAAAATTTCAAACCCACAGAACTCAAAACCAGCCATGAAAACTCTCAAATTCAACCATCAAACTTCAAATTAATCATTACCTCAGCTGTAGAATCGTTTCTAGCATCCAACCAGCCTCAAGCCCTTCAACTCCTCAGGTTCATATCCCTTTATTCCATCCAAAACTCAAACTTAGAAACTATCTCATTAAAACCTAGAAAATCACATAAGGAAACCTTAAAACTTACCTCAAGTACTGATGAATCCTTGCTTAACCTCTGCCAATTCCTCAATCTTAGACTAGGATTCTTGATGCTTAATTATCCCAGCTCTCCTCTGAGCTTAACCCCAAAAATCCTCAAGAAGCAAGTGAAAGAAATGTAAACCGACTGAGAGAAACTCCCTTTGTTTTTCTCCCTTTCTTTTCCCTTCTTTTTCCTTCCTTTTCATACTTCTCCAATATTCTACAAATCCCACCAACATAAAAGCCTCAGTAATACCTATCTTTAGAAAGCCAAATGACCTCAATGCCCTCCCTTTTATTTCTAACCCTTTAATCCACTTAGGGGCATTTTAGTCATTTTACCCAATTCCCGCTTAATTCCCGATACCTAACTAATCTCCAAATATATTCCTCGATGTTAAAAATAGACTCCAATATGCTCACTAAATTCCCGTTTATACCCCTAGGCTCACCCCGAGCCGGGTATAAATCCCCGCCATGACTTTTTCGCTAATTTGCTCACTAGGATCGTCTCAAGTCGCAGATCACAGATATATATCCACATAATAATGTGGTCTCAACTTTAGCTTACCAATATATACACAAGTATGCAATTACGCTCTCAATGAGCCAAATTACCATATTACCCTCACAGCAAAGTATATAGCCCCATGCATGCCTTTATCATCATATAATAATATGACCCACATAATCATGCATGTAATCATATAATAACACAGTAAATCAATTATGGCCCTCCCGACCTCCTAATCAAGGTCCTAAACCTTATTAGGAAATTTGGGTCGTTACATGGGTATTTCTAGAAAATTACAACACTTGAAAAAAATACACAAAAATAATTAAACTAACTAAGGCCTAATAAAGAGCAACTCCTTTGATCTTGGACCTTCTCTTTTAGTATTTACAATTTTAATTAACCATTATGACTTAAATAACCTTTTAATTATTTTAAACAATTTAAATAATCAAACTTTTGGTTTTAATACCCAACAAGTTATTAAGGCCCAATTGGAATTTGGACTAATCACAATTAACTCAAAATTTATAATTAAAACACCTTTTAGTTATACTGGGCTTAAACATGCCCGAATAGATAATTACACATCCATTAGGGTTTGCATGACACAAACAATAATGGGTGTGTCAATCGTGGGTTGCGACTGTTGGTGCGCATGAGGCTGGGTCGCAGGGGTGAAGACGCAAAGAGTTGGGCTCTAGGTAGGGGGACAGGCACGCAGGTGTGCAGGAGGCAGGGCGGTGGGCACGCAGGGTGAACAGGTGCGAGGAGCTAGGTGCGCAGGGGTGCTAGCCGTGGGTGCGTATGAGGCTTGGCGCACGCAGGGGCACTGGGCGTGCACACGATTGTAGGGGCAGCGGCTCAGGCCTCGGGGTTTGTGCTCGGAGCTTGGGTAATTACATAATTTTTTCAGAATTTAAGAAACGTAAATTATAAAATTCCTATGCCTCGAAATGGCTTACAATTTTTGTATATCTAGAAAAATAAAAAGAACATTTCCTAACCCAAAAAACACCATGAAAACCAACCCTTAAGAAGATAAGTTATTCATACACAAACATCCATCCATTCATATATTACACATAATATAAAAATGTGTATGATACCCACACAGTAATTAACATATATAACAATTAAAGATGGCTCTGGTACCGATTGTTAAGAACGGTTCCTAGAGCGCAGCGGAATTTTTTTTTCATATAAACAATCTTTATATGAGGATCCTTTAATATGAAATATGTTAATCAATATATAATCTGAAAATAATATGAAACGATTTGATTTACCTCTTGTAGCCTATCAAGAATCCTTGAATCTTTTCGTATGTATTTCAATCTTCCTATCCTTGCTTGAGTACTCGTGTAACGTCCTGGGTAACCAAGACTGTTACACAGTGTGTTTAAAATAGTGCAAGACCTAGTAATCAGGTAGTTTGAACATAAATCTATTTCTAAAGTCATTTAACAGGTTAGGGTTAAAATATTTTGATCATAAAATGATTGATTTTCATTCAAATAAGAGTTTGATATATGGGATCCCAAAAATGAGGTTTGCATGGCAGAAAACAATCCTCAAAAGTTGGTACAAAGAAAGTCAGTCTAAATGGAAAAATACAGTTTTGAACTCCTGTTCTTGTGATTCCCTTAGTCATGGCGGTCGAGCAGCTGTCGATGTACACTCTGCCACCTAAGCTCTCCAACTCATGGTTGGTCTAGCTTTCCTTTGCCTTTACCTGCACCACGTAGCACTCGTGAGCCAAGGCTCAACAAGAAAACCATAATCAACAAGCAAGACAACAACAAGAACATATGACAAACTTCAATCTAATTAGTTTAATTAATCAACAACATACAAGTATTAAGCTAGACAACATTAAACATATACTTTCAAATGTATAACTCAATATGTACTACAAATTTGGGTGCCGGCGCCCTTAAGCCGAGACCCCTGGTTATTTAGCTGATCCTGACTCGTTTAGGCTGAGCTGCGTTCAGTACGCTTATCATCAGCCCTGATTCCCTTAGGCCGTAATTTCACATTACACATAACAGTCATTTCAAAACACATACGTTTAATTACAGGGAATCTCAGTCCCGTTCATAACCACATGGGTGCAGTTTTCTTACCTCAAGTCCCAAGCGTAGGAGAAAGAGTTGTCCCGACAATGATCCTCTGTCTTGAGCCTTAACGATAACCCTAGTCACAAGCGATAATGGATAACTATCAAATTCTAATCCAATTAAATGTTTTGGAAACAAATACTAGTCTCCAAGACCTCGAATTATATTTAACTGGGTAGTAGAATTCATCCTGAGCGCTTAGATTTAAATCTCCGAGCCTTCCCAAGCCTAAAAACCAACCTAGGATATAACTGTCTAGGTGGGCTGCGACCTAGCCCTGAGGATTGCGGCGCGCCTCAAGTTAGAGGCATAGCCTCTTGCTTCTGATGGGAGGTGGGTAGCGACTTGCCCCCTAGGGTCGCAGCGCGCCCTCAAGTCTGCAAGCCCTCCCAAGGCATTCTGGGCACGTCGGTCCAGCACCCATGAACTGGGTCATGACGCGCCCCCGTGAACCTTGAAATCCCTAGGTTTCCAATGTTTTTTTCCCAACTCAAAGGCCTAGAATCTAACCTAATTATACACCCATACCCATACCAAGTCCAGAATTCTTAATATCACATCAAGAACATCACTTATAACCTAAAATTCATGTTCAATCTTCCCTAAAATAACAAAATCAGAAACCACTTAAGTACCCTTACACAAAATCAAACCCAATAGAATTTAGGAATTAAACTTAGAATTTTACCTCAATTGATAGCCTAATCTCTTCAGAAATTCTGGACTAACCCTAGCTTTGATTCCCCAGGCTCTCCCGGCCCAATTCCCAACTTAATTCCTTGAGTTTTTATTTCAACGCTTCAAAGTTCCCCTTGGGTTCTAGAGTGGGAAAGAGGGAGTGCGAGTGAGAGGGAGAGAGAGTGTTCTGCGAGTTTGAGAAGAATCTAGTGAGTTCTGTCTATTCCTAGAATCAGCTAGGTGTATTTCCCTTAACTAAGAAAAGACCAAAACGCGCTCTAAAACTAGCTTAGCCTTGTCATGGCCCTTAAGGGTAAAAAGATCATTAATCCTAATTCCCGCTAATTCCTCGATTCATCCAACTAATTACTCGTTATGCAATAAACCCCAAAATACCCCTAGGCACACCCATGGAAAATAATATTCATTTCAACTAATTAGCATTGCTATTGCATGTGGATGAATATTTGGATAATAGTTTGCATACTGATTGTATGTGGTTAACTACCTGAATTGAATTTATATGTGGTACCAGTTTATTGGCTTGTAAGAAGCATGATAGAGTGTGAGTATACTTGGTTGTAATAAAATTTGGTAGCTAAATGCATAGTATTGCAGATTAGTGTTTATTATGCTTTATGTGTGCATGATTATTGTGGTTATTTGGACCTTGTTGTGGATTGGTTCGGAGTGTGAACCTCAAGGCTGAGGAGTTTAGTCAGTAGTGGCAGATGAATTCAAATTGTTTGTGTCCAGAATGGTTAAGTGGACTTGGCATTGTATTACAGGGGGTTGCAGATGATAGTCGGGGTTGGAAACCTCCATCTGCCCCTAAAATTCGCAGCAGGTGTTCGCTAGTATGTGAGTAAGCTGTGGGGTTTAATAGCTGAGACTAGATGGAAGGATAGCAGGCTCTTCTGGGGAAGGAGCTGCTTTGTATACTTTGATAGTGAGATTACCAGTGTTGGTTTAATATGAGGATACAGACAGATGAGAGTACTATAAGGAAGGCCTAAAAGGCGTTATCCTCTAGTTTTGAGGGAAGTTCAGGTTTGCCTAAAATTGGTTAGTGGATAGGCCAAGCTAATTCCATCCTTGGTTAGATGAAGATGATAGGTAAAGACCTAGGGGTTGTGCTAGGTATTTGTGGCAGAAGGATGCCTGGAAATGGTACTCAGACTGAGATATTGGCATGATGGGTTGGAAAGTACTCATATGGTGATTTGATAAAAGAGGTTATAAAGACATAGTTTGAGCTGTGAAGACTAATAGGCTTATAAGCATGTTTTGGAATGATAAGGTAACAACAGTGCATGTCAATGAGTTTTGTGAGTTGGGTAATTCATTTTGGGAAATTGATACAGGCGGATGTAGCTGGAAATGATGACCCATTTAAGGCTTAAACTCTGGACTTGTCTAGGGAGTCAGGGCTGCCCCAATGTATGAGATCTTCATCTGTATTTAGGTAGCAGAGAGGCCCATGTTATTTGAGATATATGGAATGAAGTATAGGGTGTGAATTCCACAGGGCAAGGGATGTAAATGACAGTAATTCCATTGGTGGAATTTAGTAAGGACAGATTCTCGGTAACTGAAGTAGAAGAACCCGAACAGTGCTATGGCTCCTGGTTTTCACAGGAAGGGGGTCTGACTTGTAAGATAGTTGTCAAGACAGTGATGGGAAATAGTAAGGTTATTTAGTATGCACCATAGGCAGGGGACGCCACTTGGGAAGATGTCGGGTGAGGGCACGACTTGTACATGGAATGATTTGATATGTTAAGATGGATTGCCTATGATCAGGGAATGGAAGACTGGAATGCCTTGTTACCTTCGAAGCCCGAGGCTAGCTCCTTGGAGATAATTAGTTGACTGGATAGTTTAATTTTTTGGTTATATAACGAGATGGAAGAGTTCAGTGTTGAGAATGTCTCAAGAAAGATTCAGACAAAGAGAAGATGCCTCAAGGGTACTGTGCGAGGAGTTGAGGGTGTTAGTATTTGTTGAGGAGGAATTAGAAACTTCTGGAAGAGGAATTGGAATATAAGTAATAAAGTGGTTCGTAGTGAGAGCAATAGAGCTCGTCATATGGGAACCTTGATATGAGTCAAAGTGAGAGTCAATTTGTTAAGAAACAACCATGGATTGTAGGGGATATCACATGGGAATGGTAACTGGACTGAATGGAAATTAAGCTAATCAGTAGGAATTTAGATGGGTATACAACGAAAGATTGGGTACGCTTCAGGATCAGGCTACAGGTACGTTCGGTATCAGGGACATTATGGAAGATGGTAATGGTTTGACAGAAAGAATTACTGAAGTAGTTGAAGAAGTTTGACCTCGAGGTGGATCAGACAGAGCTTCGTATTGTGGGAATTGTTGGCATCGTTTGTTAAGGATGAAGAGATTAAATTCCCAGTTACAAGACAGAACAATGTTTTCTGGAATTGATCCACGATCTGGTTATTACCAGCTGAGGAATTACTACTTGTACCAAGTAGGGTGTGATGAAATGGTAACAAAGATTCTTAATTGATTCAAGCTTCAGCAACACAGGTAAAGCTCCATAAAGTGTTAGTTGATCTCATCAGGGGTGTTCAAGACAATGCTACAAGAAGAGAAGGGGATAGGTATGAAGAGATTTGATCTGAAGCCTCAGAGAAGCTACTAAAGAACGTTTGAACGATAGGGAGCACAATGGGGCTGGTAACCACGTCATCTACTACCACCACAACAAAATAGGCATTTAATGGCTATATGGGGGAGACATTGTAGACATTTAATGTCTCCCCCTAGGGGAGACGTTGTTGCAGGGGCCATCTAAAGTGGCCCTATGACGTCTCCCCATGGGAGACGTCATAGGTTTTTGTATATATTTTTTTTTAAATTAAATAATTATTTTCAGTATATTAATTAATAGAATTAAATATATTAATTTTTTTTAAATAGAATTAAATATATTAATTAAAAAATCTAAATTATATACAAATTTAAATTTTGAATTTTCATTAATAAAACTGAAATGTGTATATCTAATATGTTTTTGCTAGCTAAATATACAAAATTGTAATATTTGTTGTTAAACATACAAAATTAACAAATATTACACTAGCTAGCTAAACATATAATAAGAAAGAAAAAGTAAAAGTAAAAAGAAAAACCTAATATGTGGGACGATGACTTTGAATTATCGGTAGCATATGGTTCGCCCAGTGTTGTCGCATTTCATTAATCTGTGTTTGTGTATATGGCGTAGTGTTTAGCTACAAAAAATACAGAGTAAAATATATTAGTTAATCATTATTTTATTATATATACTTTAATAATAAATAAATTATTAACTTTGTATAAATTTATATACATACCTCTTTCTTCAAGTAACGTCCAGGTCGTGAATGTTCAATGTAATCCTTGAACATTCTCATCACATAATATCCACATGCCATATTGTCTGGTTGGTGCGGACACTAATAAGTGTTGTTTGATCTTACTAAGATCCATTTTCCTTACATTTCCACACTTAATACATGGGAAACGAGTAAATTTTAGGTCTTTCACATTCTCCGAACAAAATCTTAAGAATAAATCGACCCCGTTTTTATATTCCACGGATAACCTATTCGCTGATATCCATTTTCTATCCATATCTTCTCCTATGTCTATGAAAAATTAAACAATAAAAACTACATAAGCATACGGTCGAGCGTATGAAAAATTGGGCAGCATTTCTTCTATATTAGTAACCTAGCCATCAATCAATCTTATCAAATCCAATCAAATAAGCACAACACAATTCAAATATAATAATAGAATACATAATCCTAGACAAAATCGGACAGGATTTCCCCTATAATATTGATCTAACCATCTGTTAACAACAAGTCAAATAATTCAAACAGCACACAATAAGTTTCTTCCTTATAGCTCCACAACACACAATCAAATTTTCCAGAACCTACTTCACTAAAACACACAGTTCTCAACCTTCTGTTATCACCGCAACACACAATTTTAATCTCAAAACCTACTTCACTATGGATGAATATTTAAGATATTCAAACTCCTCTAACAAAAATTTAATAATACTAAAATGAGAGATAAGATAATGTACGTACCTCTTGCAATTAATAGTCCTAGCTAGAAAATTTACTTCACTTTGCAATGCACTTTGCTATTAAATTCACAACCAACAAAATTGAATTAATTAATAAATAAGAAATTACTAAATAAATAAATAAAACATAATATATATAATCAACCTACTTCAATGTTAATAAAATAATTAAAATATAAATACAAATATATAATTTTTGAATAATATAATAATATAAATAAAAAAAATCATAAACATATATACTTGAATTACTTATTTTTATACATACAATTTAGTATGTAAATTAAAATTAAATTATTTTCCTTATTTTAGACACATATATATACTTAATCAACCTAAAAATTTAATTAAAAAAAATCTACAATTTTTGAATTAAATAGTAAAAAAAAATAAAAAAATAGTAAATAACATGGTATAACTATTAAATCCCAATTGTGTATCTCAAATCTTCATTAAAATCATTTTTCAAACTTTTAAAAAATATTTATAATAAACTCACAAATCATAAAAAAAAATGCACAAAAATAATTATTTCTATCATTCTAACTATAATGCATTGTTTTAATAATGAAATCATATCTCAAATCTTCTTCAAATCAAGCAAATATTACCCAAAACCGCAACCCACAATACCCTAAAATCTCAATATTAACCCATTATAATTAAAGAAAATAAATAAAAATATATTATCATAACTATTATACATTAATTAAAATGAACAAACATACCTAAAATTAGTTTTTGGAGGAGAAAATCGGCCAAAATCGGTATCAATTTCGCTCAAAATCACCCACAATACCCAAAATCGCAACCCACAAAATACCCTAAAATCCCAATATTAACCTACTATAGTTAAAGAAAATAAATAATAGTACATTATCCTAACTATTAAACATGAATTAAACTTAAAAACTTACCTCAAATCAATTTTCGGAGGAGGAAAACGGAAGAAATATCGCCCAAAATCGACAAGGAAATGCCCAGAAATTGCCTCTGGTTTCGTCTGGTTCGTGAATGGCTTGGGGAAGGAGATATATAGGGGAGGCTTCCAACGTCTTCCCTGGGAAGACGTGTACACATCCAACGTCTCCCCTGGGAAGACATGTACACTTCCAACGTCTCCCCTGGGAAGACGTCCGATGTGTACACGTCTTCCCATGGGAGACATTGGATGTGTACACGTCTTCCCAGGGGAGACGTTGGATGTGTACACGTCTACCCAAGGGAGACGTTAGAGGGCTCCCATTGTCAGATTTAATTTTTTTTTTCGACTTTTTAATTTATAACAAATAACGTCTCCCACCACTTTTAATGACTTACCTTGGTAGTCATCAACAAGAACTTTTAATGACTTACACCATTAGACATTAAATATCCCTGAATACTTTTAATGACTTACACCATTGGTGTAAGTCATTATAGAGAGTCATTAAAAGTGAAAATTGTTGTAGTGTACGTAGGTATCTTCATAGGAAGCAACACCAGAGATTAGAAGAACAGTAAAACTTGAAGTTAGACTGAATGGATGGTGTCAGATTAGAAGTTCAGAAGATAGAGTGAGAATTGATTAGCACTTGGTGATGTAGGAATATGCATGTTATGGAGGAATGACAAGAGGGACACAATTTTGATAAGATGTGAAACTGTGAGTGGTACATCACTGGCTGAGATGCACCGGGCACAGACTGACAAGAGAATGGTTTGAGCCTCGTAGGAGGTGAAAGAATGGGAACGTGGTCGACATACATGGAACATTAAGTTGGCAGTGTATGCATAGCGTAAGGTATTTGAGCATTTGATCATTTGTAAAAAAAATAACCTTGAGACCAAGATTTAGTGAAACGTAATAGATGGATGGTTGATGTTAGAAATCCTCGACTATAGGAGGAAGGGATTTAATTGGAGGAAGATCTCTTATGTAGGTGGTGTGTATCAGTTAAATGGAACGCCACAAATTACAATGGAATAGACAAGGTAACAATTGAGATTGGTATAGCATTAGTGAGTGGTGATGAACAGATATATATTCCTTTGGACTATGGAATCCAAAGTGATGATCTTGTGGAGACGGGGAAAGACCCTATTGGTGCAATATGAGTTAAGGTTCAAGAATCAGATGAGTGGTCCGATGGGAGTTTGGCGTGGAGATGAGAATTCTAACTGGGTGTCGTTCCACCTCCTAGGGTAAGTTGTACCGAGAGGTTTAAGCGGGTGACAGAATTTAGTATGCTCAAATATTGGAAAATAAAGTGATATGGTGGTAGATCATAGGAATGGACCACATTAGACTATAAGTAAGGTGATTGGACAGGGAAAGTTATAACTCAGCTGAATGAGTTAATGTAACTTGGTTCAAGTGAAATGGTAATGGGACAGAGCATTGGTAATGTTGAGTTGAAACCCTATAGTTTTCCAAGTTTTGGAAAGAAACTAGAAAACAAAGAGAATAGAGTGAAAACCTAGAGTTAGTTGTTAATTGCAGATGGAATGGCAATCTGAAGACTTAACGGTTAATTAAGAGAGTGCACAGAATGTGTGGATATTCGAGATATCCAAGAAAGTTTAATCCTTTGATGAAATAGTCACAGTGATGAATGCTGGAGTACAACTAAGGTGACACGGCATAGGACATGATAAGATAGAAAGCAAGGAGTATTATGCTAAGTAAAGAAATGAAAGGTAGTGGATACCACGGTTCATTATTAGTTTAAGGGAAAACCAAAGAAGTTATTGGAAATCTTAAGGCAGGAGTGTTTGCCTATTTGAAAGGACATAGGAGCTTGTAAATTTTTAACATTGGATACAAAGTTCCAGGATGAGAGATTTGTATCTCTCTAAGTAAGTGCAGACAAGGAAAAGTACTGTATTCTAGAAAAGAAAGGGGAGTTCTGACTCCCCGATTCGACAGGAATTCTAAGGTTGTACCAAGGGTTAGGCTGGGGGCCTATAAGTTGGTCTCACCCTGGTAAGGGTGATGACTCATAGATATTTCTAGTATCGATGATGAGACAATGAAGCGATCGTTGTGACTAAACAGACCTTGGAGTTTCAGCTGGTTTGTGGTGCAAGTGGAAGTTAATGAAAGTGTAGTTATCAAACAAGATCTTGTGAAACAAGATTGTTACTCTCATAAGAGTGTTATCGAGGACTAAAAGTAAAGGCGTTGGACCTTGGGAATTATAGACAGAGGTATGAGGTTTACTATCCGATGTGTTCGAGTAAATTTCGAGGATGAAATTGTTATAAGGAGGGGATAGTTGTAACGACCCAAAATTACTAATAAGGCTCAAGGTCCTTGATTAGTGTGTCGGGAGGGCATAATTGGAAGTTATGTTAATTAATGGTGAAAATGCACGATTATGTGGTATGCATGATCCTATGATTGTATGGAAATGTGAAATGCATGTTTATGAGTATTGGATAAGAATGCGGGCCCTGTCTAGTCTGTATAGGCATAATTGTAATTTTGGCTTGTTGGGGCATAAATGTGATAAACTGTTGAGACCCCATTATTATGTGGATATATTTATATTCGCAACATTCAACTTGAGACGGTCCTAGGGAGCCATTTAGCTAGAAAGTCACAACGGGGTCAAATACCCGACTTGGGTGGAGCTTAGGGGTATTTTGGGAATATTATAGTGTGTTCGGGAATTATTGAGTAATGGTTAGTAGCTTGTTAATAATTTGGTATGTCGGGATTAATGTGGATTTATAGGAATACTTGAGGACTAGGCGGGATTTGGGTAAAATGACGGTATTGCCCTTGAGGTTGTATAAGGGTTTTATTAAGGGAAAGGGCAAATAGGTGATTTGGCTTTAGGAGAGGATAACCTTGGCTTTGAGGAAGTCATTTACATTTTTTTCCTACAATTAGGCTTATTCAAGTTTTGTTGGAAGTTTAGAGAACCAAGAAGCAAGAAGGAGAGGACGAGCTAGTTATCCTTGAGATCAAGGAGGGAGTTCAGGGTTAAGATTGGGGGCAGCTAGAGTCAAGCATAGGCCAAGAATAATTCAGAGGTAAGGCTTCATCTTCTCTTTGAGTCTCTTTACATGTTTTAGAGAACTTGGGTTGAGCGCTGATAATTGGATGTGTGGTTTGGTGATTGTGAGTTTCAGCTTGGGAATAAATGGAATTGAGCTTGGAATTTGATTTGGAGGTGGCTCAAGGTCGAATCCCTGATTGAGGTAAGAATTTCATATACCTCTGATGCTTATTTTCTGGTGTGGTTTAAATAATCTGAAGGGTGGTGCGAATTTCGCAAGTCTGTCAAACTTTAGGGACAACTCTGCAAAGGTCATGCTGCGCTGAACCAGCCCCACGAACTCGTTTATCTTCGCTGCCCTGATGGCAACATTATAATACTTTTGAATAAATAAATCCTTGAATCCTTCCCAAGTTAAGGTAGTAACATCTCTGTTCTGTGATGCCACCTCCCACCAGATTCGGGCATCCTCCCTCAGCATATATGTGGCATAGGCCACTCTGTCATGTCCTTCTACCCTCATAAAACAAGAATGGTAGTAATCATAGTCATCCACTGTTCAACCTTCAGTG
This sequence comes from Humulus lupulus, assembly GCF_963169125.1. NCBI lineage: Eukaryota > Viridiplantae > Streptophyta > Magnoliopsida > Rosales > Cannabaceae > Humulus > Humulus lupulus. The sequence goes on along the minus strand of NC_084800.1, from coordinate 149,243,209 downwards.
GATTCGGTCGTCCCTCAAAGATCGGGGGCTGTTGCATTTTGAACCTCTCATACAACGGCTCCCATCTATTCCCAACCTCAATTGGTTGTACAACAGGTACCACTGCAGGTGGCACAATGGGGGAAACACTCCCTGATGGAGCCTGCTGCCGCAGAATTCGGATCTGTACCCGAGCCGGCATGTCCACCATAAGTTGCTGCCAATTCTCAGGGATTGGCGGAGGGGTCTGGCCCTGGTCATCATCTTTAGTCCCAGACCTACTAGTCGTGTGGATTTTCTTGGACGCATAATTATCCAAGTCAATCTGCAATCAACGACTCGTCAATTAGACTATGATGACAGGGTAGTAATCCTTTCATAATCCACCACTGGGATTCCAATCATTCACAGGCAGTCAAGATATAGCAATTTATCAAAATATTCATCCATGTACCATTCACACACATATCAATGCTGATAAGCACGCCTCAACAACATCATGCAATAGTCAAGGGCGATGCCCTATCAGTATCTCATGCTCCCTATCAATCAAACAGATATCAGCAGTCATATTTCATTCAAATCATTTAAGCACATAATCATGTGTACACAATTACCAAACCCTTAGTCGAGCTTGTTTTTCGCGGCGAATGTACATGTCCAGCCAGTCTTCAGAAACCCATAAACCTAGGACGCTCTGATACCAAGTTGTAACGCCCTGGATAGCCAAGACCGTTATACTGTGTGTTTATAAAGGTGCTGGACTTGCTAATCCAGTCATTTAAGTAAAAACGTGTTACCGAAACTATAATGGAACTAAGGTTAAAGGATTTTGGTCTCAAAAGCCCCATTTTTTATAAATAAACATTTTCTTTTTACACGGGATCCCAAAAATAATAAGATTAAAACCATTTACAAAGATTCAAAATTTAAATACTAGCCACTCTAAGGTAAAATAGACTGTTAAGCATTCCTTATCCTGATCTACTCCTCGGCCATGGCGGCCGAACAGCTAGCTATGTACATTCAGCCCTGCAGCTCTCCATCTCAGGGTTGGTCCAACTTGCCTTTGCCTTTACCTGCACCACGTAGCACCCGTGAGCTAAGGCCCAACAAGGAAATACAATAACAGAGCATAATCAATTAACAGACAGTCAAATATCTCATATCACAAAAGCATGTTCTCAATAGACTAAGCATCCAAGACAATCAGGTACTCCGCATACCAAGCATATCATTACATACCAATAATCAATTAACAAATGATAACTAGGGTTAGCACCCATAGGTCGCACCCTCTATTTATCCCACTGACTCAGACCCGCTTAAACCGAGCTCAGTGAATATTAAGTTGTCCTCGGCTAACAGTGGCCAAGTCGTGCCCTGTGCGCAAATGTTGTATATGGCACCCTTAGGCCGTTTCTCACATGTCCCATGGCATAATACCATCTTTGATATTATACAGATATGGGGAGCACTTAGTCCCATCACAAACACTTAACCGGGTGCAGTTTTCTTACCTTTAGATTCGCTGGCTTCGTTCACCTTGATCCACGAGCACGATCCCTCTTGAGCCCTAGCGTACACCTAGTTACATCCATAGATCAGAATCATCACCAAACCTCAAATCCAAAACCTAACCTCGGGGCTAATCCCGAGCCCTCGGGAAGCCCCAATTCCCCCAAACGGGGTGGTGGAATCGAACGCCGAACCCCTGGGCAAAAACCCTTGAAAATAACTCAAAAACCCCTTTCTGGAAGCAGGGTAGTGCTACAGCGCTCTAAGGAGGGCGCTACAGCGCTACAAAAAAAACCCAAAATCATCCCAGGGAAAATGGCCTAGCGCTACAGCGCCCAAAGTCTAGTGCTGTAGCGCTAGTCACAGAACAACAAATGCTGTTTTTCCCCCCTTCAACTTTTCCCGAGCCAAACCTTACCAAAACTTCTCCAAATTTCCACCAAACTTAGAATCAAGCTTACTAACATGTCTAACTCATCCCAAGCATCCCAACCACATAAAATTTTAACACATGCACTCTTAATTCACCATAGTTGAACCTCAAACTTAGAAACTTCAGCAAAACAACCAAAACCTCATAATTTAGAGCTAGAATTTCATAATGTACGCCCTGGTTTTCCCACGGGCTGATTAGCAGGTCGAGCCTCGGACTAATCAAGGTTAGTTCGTAAACTTCCCCAGGTCGGAGATCCTGTTTTCCAGGTCGTACCCCCTTAGCTCGAGGTATCCTCAAGAACTCGCCAAGGCTGCCCAAGACTGGGGGAAGGAATCCTTGAGGCCGAAGGTCGGGTTAGGGAAGCAGCTCGTGGCACGAGCTGCTCCTCCTAAGATCTCTGACCCTTTGTAAAGTCAACACACGCAAGATAAACGTGCCTATATCTGACATCACGTGTCCGATATATCCCTGAATTCTCGGACACGCAGCAAGAACGTGCGTATTCAGACACCCACGGCTGGGTTGGGCCGTGCGACGCATTATCTCCTTATCTATCGATTTGACCATACTCATGTGTCAAGTTTAGGAATTAATCATGAATGTCACAGAGTTGATATGACAAATAAGAAGGTCACGGGATGACCTCCTTACCAACTTCCAAGTGCCTTCTCCTATAAATATGGAGACCCTGGGAGTTGATAAGGGTTGGAAAAAATAGTCTCAGAAGAGATACACACTTTGTAACCAAAAATCCAGAATATATCAATAATATTGACTAGTGGAGTAGAAGGATTTTAACCTTTGAACCACTTAAAAACGTGTCTTGCGTCACCTAGTTCATTCTCTAAGATTTCATCTGTGACGGTTCTACTTTCAGCACTAGTCCCTTTCTCTTCTTCTATTAATTACCTGTTGGCGAAGAACCGCGTCAACAGTTTGGTGCTTTCATTGAGAGCAAGTTCAATTAGTGCTGCCACAAACATCCAACTATGGTGACCACTCGATCCAGGCATGGCAACGAAATAGAGCAGCAGGATGGGCAGGAGGCCCACCATATTGCCATCCCTGATGAACAAATTCCTGAAGTCCAACAGAGGCCAGGAAAGCAGCCGGCAGGCCAAGACGACACTGGTAGCTCAGCACCCCGGCCACCTAATCCGAACCCGTGTTATTATACTGCGGTGGAGATGGAGAATGCTCAACTGAGGAGCCAGTTAGCAACAGCCGGTCGGCAAATCCAGGATATTCTGGCCCGACTACCCCCTCTCACAATCAACGTTAACGTTGGAGAGAGGCAAGGTGAGGCTCCTAAGTCTCCCCGGGGTAATCGGCCCAGGCATAGCCGGTCGGGTAGGCCTCATGCAGCCAACTCCACCCCTTCGTCACACCATCAAGAGGAAAACTTCAATGAAATGCCTGGGGTCGGACAACAGCAATACAGCCGTTCGGTCAAGACGTCAACTCCTAGTTCTCAACCTTCCTCGGGAACGCTTATGAGAGCTCGAGGAAACTCCCGAAGGAGATCCGGGGCGGGCAAGCAGTGCCAGCCCGTCCCAAAAGACCGTCCTGCGCCTCGTCCAGCTCGCCCAGGGCGGGACCAGCAAGCTGGCAGGGACGAAAGGCCCCCGCCAAATTTGATCCGTCCGGACGGAACTAGGATCACCTCCCCAGTTAGGCATCCTCCTTCTCCAATCAGATATCCGTCTCCTCGACCTTTCTGAGACATCCCGGCTTACGGAAGTAATAGGAGAGACCCACCATCAGCGGGACCTTCCCGGCATAGCAGGGCGCCTGAAGAAAGCTCAGGTCCTCACCACCAAAGGCGGACTCCAAGCCTATCCGGCAGGAGTCATTGGACCGGCAGCCACCGGAGTGATCTCTCCGGAGGAGACCTGCATCAGGGACTGAGTTCAGCACAGAGCCACCAGACCACCCAGGGAGGCGACCTTCGAGATCGCCTCAACTCTCAAAGAGAGGACAAGGCTAAGGATCGTAGTCAGGCCCGCTCGGCGGGAGTCCGATCCGAAGTACGTAACGGAGGGAATGTCCCAAATAACCTATCTCAAGATAGGAGGGGCAACAACCCACCTAATATGTACAATGGGTCCGGAGCTGTGGAACAGCCCCGGAATAACCCAGGATCTCAGGACGAAACCCTCGAGCGTCTAACTTAGATGGAGGAACTGATGAGGAAGCTCCTAACAGAAAAAGAAAAAGACGAGTATGATTCGGGCAACGAAATGGAACTCTTCGCCCCCAATATAGCAGCGACGGCATACCCATCTGGTTTCCATATGCCCCACTTGTCAAAGTTCAACGGGGACGGGGACGGGGACCCGTCGGATCATTTGGGGATGTTCAACACCTTAATGATGGCTCATAACATTGGCCCGGAGCTGTGTTGCTTGATCTTCCCTTCCACACTGATCGGACCTGCCAGGCAGTGGTTCAAGCAAAGTAAAAGACAGTCAATCAGCTCCTGGAAGACTTTTTCAGCTGACTTCAAAAGGGCATTCCGCGCCTCCCAGGCCGCCCGAGTCCAAGCCGATTCCCTAGCTAACGTGAGACAGCAGCCCGGTGAAACGCTAAAAGCCTACTTGAGCAGATTCGCGAATGTCGCTGCTCGAGCCCGAGACGCTGACGATAGCTCTAAGCTCATGGCCATGAGAACCGGAATCCTGGTCGGGGGGGACCTGTGGAAAGATATTCAGAGGAAGGGAGTCAGCTCGGTTAACGAATTCCTTAACAGAGCCCAAGAGTGGATAAACTTAGAAGAAGCTGAAGCTTCAGCCGCGGGGACCAGCCAGGTTCCCGAGAAGTCCGCTGGAGCGGGGACTGAGATCGCGGTGGCGATCCCCGGCAACGCGCAGAACAACCAGCCCGGCGGTGGCAAAAGAAAGGGAAACGGTGAAAACAGCCAGCACGGTCAAAAGAAGAATAAGTCCGTGGATAAATTCAAGCCCGTGTTCACAGCATATACCGAGCTCACCCAGTCCAGGGAAAGCATCTTCCTAGCCAACTCTACTCGGGTCCCCTGGAAGAGGCCAGAGCCATTGAAACACCACAAGGGAAAGAGAGATACTTCAAAGTTCTGCCATTTTAGGACCGCACATGGCAGGCATCCGAGCAGGCCCCTTGGCGCAATATTCGTGAAACAGGGTCCCAGCGGGTCGACCAACTCCAGAAGTCCCAGCCAGTCAGCCCGGGCCTCGAGTAGATCAGGACGTCCCTCCTCCCGTGATCTAGGGAGAGATATCCACCATCTCTGGAGGACCGCACATGGCTGGCACAAGCAGAGGCGCCCAGAAGAGGTATGTGAATGAGTTAAAGGCCCACAACGGAGCGGAGTTCATCCCGGAGCAGCGTCAGTCAAAACAGCAGCGGTTAGAGAAGCAACCGATTACTTTTACGGAGGATGACGCAGGTCACGTCCAATTCCCCCATAATGATCCCTTGGTCGTAGCAGTTCAGCTCGCCAACCGGAAAGTGAGGAGAGTGTTGGTGGACAACGGAAGCTCGGTGAACCTTTTATTCCGATCCACATTAGAAAAGATGGGTCTAACCATCGCAGAGCTAAAGGCGACCTCCATGATGGTATATGGTTTTTCGGGAGAAGGATCGGCAGCGATAGGGATGATCGAGCTGCTGATCACCCTAGGAGAAGAGTCTCGGACAGTATCCAAGCTACTTGAGTTTGTGGTCATTGACTGCTCCGCTGCCTACAACGCCATTTTGGGCCGACCTACGCTCATAGCTTTCGAGGCCATCACTTCCATTCGACACCTCGCCATGAAATTCCCCACTTCAACAGGGATCTGCGCCATCAAGGGCGATCAGCTCGCTGCCAGGGAATGCTACAGCATTTCCATGAAGGGAAAGTCTAAACCCGGGCAGCTGGCAATGGCCATTCAGGGCGAGGTGGAATCTCAAGGACCCTTGGCGGCTCCTGAGATTGAAAAACCTCAGAATACCGAAGAAGATTGTCTCCGACAACGGCACTCAGTTCGACAGCGACCTGTTCACTAAGTTTTGTGAAAGGCACGGGATTGTGAAAAGCTTCTCCTCTGTGGCCTGTCCTCAGGCAAACGGCCAGGTCGAGGCTGTCAACAAAACTCTAAAGGCGACCCTCAAGAAGAGGCTAGATGAGGCAAAGGGGATCTGGCCATAACAGCTCCCCCAGGTCCTTTGGGCATACCAGACCTCACATCGAACTCCTACGGGTCACACTCCTTTCTCCCTAACCTTTGGGAGTGAAGCAGTCCTCCCCGTGGAAATTAAAGTTCTGTCGCATAAGGTCCAGTCTTACGACCATGATAGGAACCACGAGCTCCTATGCCATTCCCTAGACCTTATCGATGAAAGGCGAGAGGATTCGCAACTCCAGCTCACCCATTACCAGCAAAAGATCGCTCGCTACTTCAACGCTAAAGTCAAAAAACGTACCTTTAGCGTTGGCGACTTGGTCCTAAGAAGAGTCTTCCTGGCCGGAAAAGATCCCAACGATGGAGTTTTAGGACCGAACTGGGAAGGACCATACCAGGTCATTGAAGTCATCAAGGAAGGAACTTATAAGTTAGCTCGACTTGATGGAGGGGCAGTCCCACGGACTTGGAACGCCATCCATTTGAAGAAATAATATCAATGATCCACTTGTAAGGCCTAGAAGGCCACTTTTTATGTATAAATAAGAATCAAGTTTTTCTTTTTTGCAAGTATAATCTTACAGTAACCACGAATGACCCTTTCCCAGTTACTTGGGGGGCATATGGTACCTGGATATAACCAGGTCTCCTTAACGACTTAGGTGTTGATTCTTATCAATGTATAAGGGTTAACGCGAACTAAGTCCTATCCTGGTTTTAACCGGGTCATAAAACTTAGAAGTTAACTTAAATTTATTGATCGTGGTTCTTCTTAAAGAGCACGAGATATGGATAAAAAGTTGACACGAACTAAGTGTTCAAAGTAAGTTCCTGGTTTTAACCGGGTCATAAAACTTAGAAGTTAACTTAAATTTATTGATCGTGGTTCTTCTTAAAGAGCACGAGATATGGATAAAAAGTTGACACGAACTAAGTTTTCAAAATAAGCTCCTGGTTTTAACCGGGTCATAAAACTTAGAAGTTAACTTAAATTTATTGATCGTGGTTCTTCTTAAAGAGCACGAGATATGGATAAAAAGTTGACACGAACTAAGTTTTCAAAATAAGCTCCTGGTTTTAACCGGGTCATAAAACATAGAAGTTAACTTAAATTTATTGATCGTGGTTCTTCTTAAAGGGCTCGGGATATAAATAACGGTTAACACAAACTAAGTTTATTAAACAACAAAATATGTGTATTATAGCCGAAAGCATGAAGAAATACCCAAGTAAAAATTGCAAGGCAAATTGTCTCGAGGAAAAATTACCTCGTGCTAAAGATTACATAAAATACTTCAAAATAAAAAGAAAAAAAAATGCTCTAAGCCCCGTCGGTCGGCCCCTTGGAGGTCGCGGTCTCATCCTGCTCCGCCGCACCGGAGGCTTCCCCAGTCTCCGAAGGCGGCACATCTTTGTCAAAGCGGGCTTGGAACTTCACCAACAAGCGTGCCCAGAGACCCGACGGCATGAAGGAGAAGTCAGCCTCCGGGTTGTGGGCCCATCAACGATAGAACAGCTCCTGCATGGACTGTTCCGAGGTGGCCCGTTCAGCTTCAAGGGCGGCCTGGGCAGCCAGGGCCTCGGTCTTCGCTGCCTCGAGGTCAGTTCGCGAGGTGGCAAGGGATGTCTCAAGCTCTTTGACCTTCGAGCGGGTCCTCTCTAACTCGGCCTTCGAGGTCGCCAGCGCATCTTTCGCCACGTGAGCCTCCTGAAGGGCGACCTGGCGACCAGCCCTCATCTCCTCGAGCTGAGCTCTGGTCCTGGCGATGCCTTGGTGTACGACAGCGATGCCCTGTGAGAAACGGGAGATAAATCGGCTAAGTGGAAAAATAAGGCGGTGTGTGTGAGGGATAAAGCCTTAAAAGAATGGGGCAGCTTACCGTTAGGTCATGTCCATCGATGATTCTATTATGTGGACCGGGCTCAGTGTCTCAATAGCCCGGAGGTCCTTCTCTTTGAACTTGTAGAAATGTTTGACGGCGTAGCTCGCCGACTCATACACCGTCCCCCGAAAGGCTTCTGGGATCTTATCCAGATCCTTGGCGTCAACCGTGATGCGTACGCCGGGGGCCACTGCAGCCGGGGGCACGACCTCCATTCCCACGTCCTGGGCGGCTGAGGGAGATCGCTGGGTCGGCGGGGGCATGTGTCCTGCTCCGCCTGAAAGAAGAATTGCCCCCCCGACCTGTGATGGTGGGGTTTTTTCCTTCTCCTTTGTCGGGGATTTGGTGAAGCCCCCAGCCGTGCTCTTCGACCCTCGGAGCCTTTTCAATATTGGCCCTGCCGGGGGACTCCCCCCGAAGTCTATGTCCCGCAGACTATCCTCGGGCTGAGACATCTCTTCTGCGAAAACAAAAAACATAGTTATTACAAGTTAGCAATCAGGCAGAAATAAAAGCAAAAGGTTAAAGGCAAAAAGTATACGAATACTAGAGGAGCCCTACCCCCCGAGCTGGAAGAACCTAAGACGATTATTTCCCGCATAGGCGCAAGTTCGGTGTCTGGTTCTGACTCGGGACTAGACTCTTCTACATACTGCCTAAGCCCCGAAGCATAGATACCTCTCTGGAGTGATGGCCATGTGCGTAAATTGGTCCCATACTCCTCAAAAATGATCGACCTAAAAGCTAGGGTGTTATCTACTACTATGGTACCCCTAGGCCGATTATCCTGGTGATCCAGCACGAGCCGGTCAACACAATGGAGCAGGAGTGTGTTCAGGTCCAGGTTCCTTCGGTGGCGATGGACGATCTGCCTAGGATTGAACCTAACCAGCCGGGGGTCCGCAGTGGCCCTATCTACATTCCTAAGCAAGAAAGGGTTACCTTGGCCGGAAGGACCCGCAGCTGCTCTGGATTGGATCCTCTCCTCGTCCATCCCTTGGGCGACCTCCAAGTTCCTCTTCCTATTCCTCACGAGCGGAACTTCAGCCGTTTCGTCCTCCTCTTCCACGACCTCCTCCACGGTGATAGGTCTGTTTGCGCGAGCTGGGGGCGGCCCCCGAAGCCTCTTCAAGTTCAGAGTCTGATTTGGAAAAATCAGTTTGCAGAACACCATCGTCTCGTCCGTCACGAGCACGCGATAGTCCTTTTCACTGGGGGGCAAGCCCGGTAGTGTTTCATATTGACCCCCGAGGGTCGCAGACTTCTCGGTCCTCGCATAGATGGCTGCAAGATTGGGCTGGAATAAGAATGGAATACGGGAGGAGAAAAAATTAAACAACACTTAAAAGGCGAGCTAGGGTCAGGGTTCACTTACGAGGACGGTTGAAGTAGTGGTGCTCACAGTTCCGGAACCCAGTTGACATGAAGAACTGGTCCTTGAAGTCATTTGGATGGCTTGGCAGCTCGATGACAGCCGCCGTATTAGGAAAACGGGTTAAATAGTAAAACCCGTCACCTCGCCCCCGCTGATCCGGTCTGGCTTTGAGGCAAAAGAAATATAAAATATCAGCATGAGTAGGGACCTCCCACTCCTGCTTCTTGAACAAGTACCTTAACCCTGCCAGCAGACGGTAGGAGTTGGGGGGGAGCTGAAAAGGGGCCAACCCCACGTAGTTCAGGAAATCAGCGAAGTACTGATCCAGGGGGAGGAAGGCCCCTACCTTGAAGTGTTCACCACTCCAGGCCGCAAACGATTCGTCTAGCGGCGTACAGCTCCGCTCGCCCTCCGCAGCAGGTCAGGCTATGACTGAGGCTTTCCCCAATGGGATCTTGTGGGTGAGGAAGAGTTTGTTGATCTTCACCTGGTCGGTTACCTTTGAGACGATTCTCTCCGCCTCAAAGAATGTGTCGGGGGCCACCCGACTTGTTTCTCCACGGCCGACCCAAAATGGGGGATCAGCGAGCTGGGCATCACCGCCTTTTCCTTCTCCTGCCGGGAGGCCGAGCTTCCAACGTTCTTCTGAGGGAGGTCCTTTTTTGGAGCCATCTGGTCGCTTAGTGAACACAAGAAAACATTTTAGAAAAGGCGACCCAAGCGGGAGGAAGAATAATTATTATTTGCACGAGCTGAGGAAAGCCCAGCTCGTGGGAGGTGGAACCACGCGGTTCAGTGAACACGCGCGTATACTCCCAACAGATCCCAGATTACTCGGAATTCGTGTGTCAGGAGGTTCAGAGTGAAATTTTCCTTGGGAGGAAAGTTTCGGTAGGCAGGAATTGCAAAATCGCCCATTAGGCGTGTTCCCTAAGCTACCCGGTTTTGCACCCAAAATTCCCAAAACTCCTACCCAGAAAATGTCCCAGAAAAAGCATCCTGAAACCCAGACTCTAAGGCGATTTCCTACAACCAATATTTCCTAGCCTAAAGAGGGTTTTCACCCTCCTTATCCACGCAACCCAGAAAACCCTTGCATGCGGCTACAGTAATTTTTTTTACCTAAGCTACATTAGCATGTTTTCAAAATGAACAGGGTCAAGAAACTTACAGTATATGGCTGGAAGGTTGAAGAGAATGCTGCGTTGATAGGAGCTTCGTCGGTGAAATAGCTTCCAAAGCTTCAGAGAAACTCGTGCGCCTAAGCTTCTTGAACAATGAGAATGACAGCAACAAAGGCGAGGGTTTCTTTTTTCTGAAAGTTAGAGAGGGAAGAAGGAAAGAAATTTGGGAAATTTTGAATGAAGGGGTGGCCCGTGCGTAGGGTGGCCACCCCCTTTTTATATACGTGAAGGATCACGTGTAGAAGGCTCTTGGATGACCCTAGTGAGGGATCCGAGGCCTTCCACTCGAAATATGAAACGACGGCTGGGCTTAGACTAGGCCATTAAATGAGATTCTCGTAAAACGTACCATCACCACCCACGGCGTTCCACGTATCAGACGCCTGCACAAAAAGTGGAGTGTGAAGGGTTGTGGGGAAGTCTAAAAGCCCCTACTGTGGTCTTCTATATATGACGTCATATACCACGAGCAGGAGCTTGGGGGGCAGATGTACGCCCTGGTTTTTCCACGGGCTGATTAGCAGGTCGAGCCTCGGACTAATCAAGGTTAGTCCGTAAACTTCCCCAGGTCGGAGATCCTGTTTTCCAGGTCGTACCCCCTTAGCTCGAGGTATCCTCAAGAACTCGCCAAGGCTGCCCAAGACTGGGGGAAGGAATCCTTGAGGCCGAAGGTCGGGTTAGGGAAGCAGCTCGTGGCACGAGCTGCTCCTCCTAAGATCTCTGACCCTTTGTAAAGTCAACACACGCAAGATAAACGTGCCTATATCTGACATCACGTGTCCGATATATCCCTGACTTCTCGGACACGCAGCAAGAACGTGCGTATTCAGACACCCACGGCTGGGTTGGGCCGTGCGACCCATTATCTCCTTATCTATCAATTTGACCATACTCATGTGTCAAGTTTAGGAATTAATCATGAATGTCACAGAGTTGATATGACAAATAAGAAGGTCACGGGATGACCTCCTTACCAACTTCCAAGTGCCTTCTCCTATAAATATGGAGACCCTGAGAGTTGATAAGGGTTGGAAAAAATAGTCTCAGAAGAGATACACACTTTGTAACCAAAAATCCAGAATATATCAATAATATTGCCTAGTGGAGTAGAAGGATTTTAACCTTTGAACCACTTAAAAACGTGTCTTGCGTCACCTAGTTCATTCTCTAAGATTTCATCTGTGACGGTTCTACTTTCAGCATTAGTCCCTTTCTCTTCTTCTCTTAATTACCTGTTGGCGAAGAACCGCGTCAACACATACCTTCAATGGACATTCGACCTTAAGTCAGCCTCTAGACCTCCTTGGCTTACTCCTCCTCAAACCCCTGGCTTGAATTCCCTATAATTCCCATCAAATTCACCTTAGACATCATGGTTCAACACCAAAACGAGAGATTGAAGAAAACCTCAAAGTCTTACCTCAACTGAATGAATTGCTCTGCCAATCCCTCAAGCTAGAATAGGGATCCTAGCCTCTAGCTCTTTCCCAAACTCCTCCTAAGTTTCTGCTCCAAAAGACCTCAAGAACTGATGCGGAATGCCAAACCGTCCTTGAAAATACCCTGTTTTCCTTTCCCTTTCATTTCCCTTCTTTTTCTTTCTTTTCTTTCCTTTCTTTCCTTCAGAATTCCAGCCCTTTCTACACTTCCCACTAAGACATAAAACCTGAGTTATACCTATCCTTTATAAACCAAATGACCACAATACCCTCCCCTTTAATTCTAAATCTTTTAATCCACCTAGGGGCATTTTGGTCATTTCACCCAATTCCCGCTAATTCCTCGAGTGTCTCTAATATTTACCGCTTACTACCTGATACTTAACTAATCACCAGCTATATTCCTCGATGTCAAAATAGACTCCCATATATTCTCTAAATTCCATAAATACCCCCAGGCTCACCCCGAGCCGGATATAAATCCCCGCCGTGACTTTTTTGCTAAACTGCTCACTAGGATCGTCTCGAATCACAGATCATGAATATATCCACATAATAATGTGGTCTCAACAATTTATGACATATATATATAGTTATGCCCACAAGGGGGCCAAAATTACAATTATGCCATTTCTAACCTAATCAGAGCCTACATGCATACTAATACACATAGTCATGCATCTCAGATATTCAAATAATCATATAGCATACTTTTAATCATTAAATCACATGTATTCCAATTATTCCCTCTCGACACACTAATCAAGGCCCTTAAGCCTTATTAGTAAATTCGGGTCATTACAGTGTACGCTTAGGCTCGGGGCAGGATCGTGCTCGGGGGTCGTCTTTCTTAATCAAAGCACTTGGAATTAAAGGTAAGAAAATTGCACCCATTTATGTGGATAGGATGGGACTAAGTGTTCCCTATATTTGTATGCACTGTTATATGATTGTGATAAACCATGTGGATATGTTGGGACTAAGAGCTCCCTATAACTATATGAATGTCATGAGGTGGTATAATGCCATGGGGACATGTGATAAACGAGCTAAGGGTACCAAAATCAATACTTCTGCACAGGGCGCGGCTCAGCCACTGATAGCTGAGGACAGCTTAATAATCACTGAGCTTGGTTTACGTGGGTTGGAGTCAGTGGGGTGAACACTGGGCTTCGCCTAAGTGAGCCAAAGACAGTGGATTAAATGGAGGGTGCGGCCTAGATCATTGGCTGTTGACTGATGTCCTGGATTGAATGAATGCTATGGCTTGCTGGGTAATTGATTAATGTCTTGTAAATCATTTGGTTATGCTCTATGAACTACTTGGTTAATGATATTGGTTGTGCTATGATATTATGTTGTCTTGCTGGGCCTCGGCTCACGGGTGCTGCGTGGTGCAGGTGAAGGCAAGGGTAAGATGAATCGACCATGGGTTGGAGAGCTTTGGGGTGAGGGGTACATGGTCGGCTGCTCGGTCGCCACAGTCGAGGGTTTGTACAGTTACAGAAACCTAAAACGTGTATTTTCCCATTAGAGTGGCTTGATTACCTATAAGATTTGAAAATTCTCTAATCATGTTATTTAAACCTTGATTTGGGATCCCATGTACCAAACATTTATTTTATTGAAAATTAGCCAAAATCTGTTAAACCTAACCTGTTTATGTCTCTAGATTCACATTTGTATTTAAATAACTTGATTAGCAAGTCTCTCACTATTTCAAACACACAGCGTAAAGGTCTTGGTTATCTAGGGCATTACAAATGTTGTCTCAACCATTTAAAACATATAATCACATGTATGCCCTTAACGAGCCGCAATTATAGATATGCCTTTATAAACAAGAACGGCCCCACATGGATATTTAATACTCATAAACATACATCTAAATATATTAATATCATCATATATATATTTATATATCATCACATAGTCACGCATTTAAATAAATTAATCACACACATGTCCAATTATGCCCTCCCGACATGTTAAGCAGGGCACTAAACCCTATTAGCATTTTTGGGTCGTTACAACTCACACTTAGATCCTCCAAGACGTTCTCTACACCTCAAGATGTCGGTGGGCACATAGAAAACAAGGATCAATTTTGTGAATCAAAAGTATTCTCAACACATGAGTCTTTTGATTATAGGCAAGAGAGAATAGGTTTTTCTTCTTGTGAAAAAGATGATAGTATTTCTTTTGTGTATGAAACATGTGAAGACTTGTTGTTTCTATTTTCTATCAAATAAAATATATATAGATTATTACCATAATAATAATAATGAAGAAAAATAAATCACCTTTTATAATAATAATGATGATAGACAAAAATCTAAAATTCCATTTTAAAACCCCTTTTAAATGTTTAATTATTTAATTAAAAAATAAAAATGAAAAAATAATATCAGATAACATCTGATGTGCCACACGCATAAAGCAGTCCAAGCCCTATGCATGTGGCCTATCCCTGAAAAATGAGATTTTGATTTTTCATGTGTTTTTATTTGAAATCGATTAATAATTACACTCAAATAAGGTATCATCTTTTTAAGGAAAAAAGATAACAACTAAATTTCATAATTCAAAATTCAAAATTTGAATTTCCATCATCATCTTATTATTAATTAAATGAATATAATAATCAAAAGCAATTTTGATTATCCATATTTATTTATTCACACTTAAATAAAATCAATTATTAAAATCAATTATTTTTATTTCTACACAATTTTGAAATTGCACAATTCCAATAATAAATATGCAACCTCAATTATCACATAATTGCATATTTATCATGAATAATAAATATTCTCTCGAATAGCTCATTCACAGTTTAACTCTTGTATCAACTCTTACCTTGATTAGTGTTGACAGAGCAGCCTCGGGGACCTATGGACCAATAATTCGAAGCTCCAATAAATAAAAGATTATTCACCAAAACTCTTTGATTCAATAATCAAATTTATTAATCTCATGATTATTCCACTATAAATATGAGACTGAACTCTTGAGAATTAAAGACATATATTTATTGAGTACTTTATTGTAATCCTGTATTGATGATTCAAAATTAAATGGGAATAAAATTACTGTTTTACCCTTTTAATTATATCTTGATTCCTAGTGTACCATTGACTTACTAGTGAAAATTAATTCTTAATCTGATTATGAATTTGACGTCAATAATATTTTCAGTTCCAAAAGCCGACCCAAAAGGGAATCATCATTCAATCTATAAGAAGGTATATATTTCATATCTGTTAAACTATGTCCCAAGCCATATATATCATTGTGTCCCCCAAAAAATTGTTCTTAGCCTGAACATTCTGATTAACTGTAACGCATGAATAAAAGGATCAAGTAACATATATAGGTGTTCATAGTAACTTCAGGATTAAGATTAGTTTGTGTATGGTCATTAGTTGATTTGTTTTATAATACTATGAAACGGTATTTAAACAAGTATTATAAAAACACATCTGGTCTAGTTCTACATACTCTCATCATGCAAAGTACCTCCACTAAAGTATCCTACTACACTAGTAACCTGGATCTAGGTCACATGTGTTCATAATACTAGAGGACCGTACTAGTAGTAATTAATCTAAAGATTCCATAACTTTATTTTACTGCGAACTATTTAACTTCATTATCTCAATCTTGACCCTTGCATACCAATATGAGATTGAGACCACATTGACGAACGTGGGAATTTTCTGATATTTACTTAATATTAATAGTAATAATATAGTACATAAGCTTCATATATACAATAATTCAATTCATTTATATATTTCATTAAAACTATTGTCTACTACAATTGCTTTTAGGGCACAATTCCCAACAACAAATTGTATCAAGAACACTAAATAAACCTAAGCTAAGAATTCTATAGCTTATTGAATTTCGAATCCAAGCTGGTTGCAGAAGACCTTGTTAGCTCTAAACTCCAACAAATACTTGAATTCTCTTAGAAATTCCTCAAAGATTCAAGAATTTTACCTCCTAGACTTGGATGAAGTCTTATGAAGAAGGAAAGAAAATACTAGAAAGAGAGGGAGAGTATCTTGAATGGAAGTGCAGCTGAGTTAAACACTTAGCCAAATTTCACTAATCCTAGGGTGAAAAGACCCTTTTACTCCTCTTATTAATTAATCCTTTAACAAATCCCAAGGGCAACTTGGTTATTTGACTTTAAAATTTGATTAAACCATAAATATCCAGATTATCACAAATATACACCAAACATAATTATTCCACCAATTAGTTTTATTTTAACTATATTCCCAAAATACAAAAATTCCCAAAATACCCATAGGCTCGACCCGAGCCAAGTATTTGTCACCGTTGTGACTTTTCCGCTAAAATTCCTTGTAAGGATCCACTCATGCTGAAAATCACACATATCCCTATAATAATGCGGTCTCAATGCACATAACACATAATAATTACAATTTACCCTAAACGGGTCAAAATTTTAAAAATGCCCATTTTTAACAAAAACAAGTCTTTAAACACATTTAATACACATAACGATGCATACTCAATCATATAATAATATAATTCGCTTAAATGCCCCTCGTGTCCTCCTAACACTCTAAATAAGGTGCTAAACCTTATTAGGAATTTTTGCGACGTACAACTATACAAGCTTTAAGTATAAGTATATCATATTTACTATACTCTTTCAGCACATCAGTATCCTTGTTACAGTTTCTCTTCGAGTGACCTTCAATTTGACATTGAAAACAATTCCCCTTGGAATCTTTCTTTTTGGAGATTTTGTCTTTCTTCATCTTCTTGCTTTTTTTCTCCTCCTTACCATTGTTTTTCTTCCTCTTCTAGTATTCACTACTACAAAATTGACATGAGACAATGGTTTTAAATCGTTGTATGGACTCTCATACGTCGGTTCTAATACCGTCGTCCCATGCAATGTCATGCTATGTAAAGCGTAAAACAACAGTTTAAATAAAAGCGTCATCTCCCGTCATACATGAGACAATAGTTCCTATACAAACGTTCTCTCTTGTAGTACATGAGACGACAGTTTATGTGTAAACGTCATCTACTGCAGTAAATGAGATGGCAGTTCCTACTCAAGCGTCATCCCCCTGCAGTACACGAGATGACAATTTATGTGTAAATATCGTCCCATGCAATACATAAGACGACAGTTTTGTGGAGACCGACGTCCCATGTAGAATATGATAATTTTTTCATTTCTCTATTTTCAATACTATATTCATTCATAATTTCATGTGTAATTACAACATAGTTCAAATAAAATCAATAGGCAGAAAAAATCAATATAACTCAGTATGTTCAAAATCTAAAAATTGCCAGATCAAAATATAGACTTGGAATAACTATGTAAGTGCTAACTAAAAACTACAATTAGTATATTTTTTAATTCTGATTTCAAAAGTTACTCTAGCTATGACTCGTCCGCTCAAGAAGCTTGGTTGCCTATTCATTTCGAATTTCATTAATTTCGCCAAGTGTATATGTATTTTTCCCACCACACTACAAAACAAAACATAAAAAAACTAAATCAAAAAATAAATTCAATAAAATTGTAGTTCAATAATAATAAATACAGTTACATTACTAGTTAGTCATAACATGGGTGTCTCATTCAAGCAATAGTCATTCACCATCCTTATGATATAAAAGTTGCACTCTACTGACAATGTTTGACTTAAATTAAAGGAAAAACAAAATATTCGAACATCTAACAGTATGTCCCCTGAACTTATAAAAAGTAAAAAACAAGAAACTTCATCTATGAATGATTTGATATTGAGAGGTGCCTTGTGGTGAAGATGATATCATTTACCTCTACAAGTTGTTTTTATGTCATTTCAACACCCTCTAGAAGTGTTTTTAAAAGTGGAGCAGCCCCAGATGAATCCTTAGATGTGTCAATCTTTGAAAAACTTTCTTTGACAACTGAAGAAGCTCGTCCCAAATTGTCTGCAACATCAAGTACTCTTTGCGAAATTCTGCAACAAGATTTCAAGCAATTTGTCAAGCTAAGACTTCAACAGGCGTACCAAACCTACTATTTTGAACAAGGAAACTTTAATGTGAAAATAAGATATATATGCAAATAAGCTTTGGTACCAAACCTGAATGGAATTTTTTTTCGAATTAAGTGTATTCTTTTCTTCCTGAATTAAGTGCTTTTACCAACTCCTTTTAGACCAGTCTGAATAATCCAGATATTTTATCTTTATGAATTTCATATTTTTAGGTTTAGCCGAAAACTGTAATATCTGTATGGATAGAAGTAAAAAAACATACCGAAACGAAACTTAGGTTTCGAATTGGATCAAGGCATAGGATTTAAATTAGATCGAGGCGTAAGTTTCAAAATAGAACATACAAATATATCACACCAAATTCATACATAATAAAAGAACACTCAAAGTTTCAAGACAAATAAAAGTTCTAAATTAGACAAACATAAAATTTAGTAACCTGGCCTAGTCCTTTAGTCCTGCATCCAGTCTTTTAATTTAATAGTGTGGGGACTCGAGAGAGAATAGAGAGGATGAGTTTAGGGTTTTAATTTCGAAGTTTCAGTTTTAACTTTATCTCATTTAGGTTGTAGACCCAATAACACATAAGCCCAATTTTTACTTAAAAATGTATAAATAACTGAGGCATAAGCCTCATGAGTTTTGGTTCGTAAAGGCACTGAAACGTACGCCTCAATGCACTGAGACATAGGTTTTAAAGAAAATCTGAGAAATGTAAGCCTCAGTATGTTTTTTCTAGCGCCTCAGTTCGAAACGAGTTTTGAGTCCTAGGTTTCAAAAGCTTTTTAAAACCAAGGTAAGAACAGTACTACTACCTTAGAATTGATAGGCTCGGAAGGGCCTCGATTCTTATCCATAGCCCTGCTCTCCAGCATCCTTATCAACCGCAACCCATCATTGTTGGCTAAAATCTTAATACCATTGTCATTTGTTGTGACTGCCAACAATGACCCTTCTTTGTTAAATCTCAATCTTGGACTAGCCTGCAAATAAAAATAGACTAACTGTTACAGATCAACTCTTCTAAAGTGCTATAAAAAAAATGTGACAAATAGAAATACTAACAGGTAAACCCCCATCAGCATCGATATCTGTCAACATGTTGGTACTGTCCATATCCCAGAACTTAATTTGAAATTCGTCACCAGCAGCTAAAAATCGGTTTCTTGTTGTGTCAAACTGAACAACACCTAAAGATCTCTTCCTGAAACCAGAATATGTACGTTTGATAGCTCCTTCACTCTAATTCCACTCAACAAGATGAGATTCACCCTCCTTACTTGTTCCGCATGAGAAGAGCCTGTCATAAGAAGAATTTACATGCTATTGTAAAAACTCGAATTAAAATATATATATATATATATAAACACAGAATATGTTGGATCAAACAAATCCTTGGAAAATAAAAATAACAATCTATGCATTTTCCTTGTACATCTACATCATGAGAAAAAAATAAGCATAACGACTTTGAAATCAATAGTTAAACAGTTATATGAAAACCACACAAATAGAAAAATTGGATAAAGAAAATTACAATGCTCTTTCCAACAAAGCATATGTGCTCATCTATTGACTCTCGTAAGCTTTACCTAGTTCCATCTGCACTATATGCCACCATAGTACACCATAGTCCAGGAGCATCATAATCCACTCTTGATCCCAAGCAATCATAAAGCCAAGCTTTAATTTTCCCATCAATAGCAGTTGAAAATATGAACTGCACGAGTAGTGTGTTAATTTTTATAGGAAGAATTTAGCTTGTGTAGTAAAATGAAAAATTGGATGTACTACTATGAAAAGCTACGTATTAGAAGTAATAAATAGCTCCTAATTTGTTTGATAAGCTAAATAGCTCATAATGAGGATTTACAGGAGATATACCTGAATATTTTCTTTGTAATGAGGACAAACAGAATATACTGGAGCTTCATGACCTTCAAATATATAGAGTCTACGTCCAGATACAGCATCCCATACCTGTACAGCAACATATACAAGTTATACTAAGATGCCTAAAGATTCTCTGAATGTAAGACTAGTCAAGCGTGTGACAACCAATACCTTGATCATCTTATCATCTCCACACGTAACAATGCAATGTTGCTTGTTGGGATGGGAAAAGGCAATGTCATTAACTCCACCCACATGAGCATCAATCTGAAAATGAGACAATCAATATCCTACCATTGCCAATAAAGAAAGAGATAATAGGGAAAGGAATAAGATTTACCTCCAAATGTTGACGGAGTTCCCCAGTTGGATTGTAAGTATATATCTGGACAATGTGCTTTGAAAATGCAACACCTATACAATGTTAAATATAGCAAGGACCTATCAGTATTCTCCAACAAGAATACAAACAAAATAACATGCTGGCACTGAATAGAAAGGTTACACATACGAGCCCATCTGACCCCCAAACACAACGATTCACTGATATTCCAGCATCACTTAACAAAGCTGACTCAGGCAGAGAAAGAAAGTTGAAAGGAAAATCAGTTTAAAGAATCACCAGCTAATTCTTTTTCCTTCGGAAAAGTTACCACAATCGAATCCATAGCTATTAGGATGTGCGCATAGAAAAGTGCAAGGCGCAAGCAAATAAAATAGCTATTTGACTGCATAAAAAGAAATATATATTTATTTTAATCAGAAATTCTAAAATAATGAGCAAAAAAGGTACCTGCAATGGCATCGAAGTAGATTGTATATCCCAAACCTTGAAGGGTTTATGTACCATCCTCTCCCGCGACCCAACTTCCCAAAGGCTAATGTCACCAACATTTGTCCCAACTACAATGTAATGAATAGTACAATAAAAAAAATTGCAAAATTGTTTTCTTCAGCAAGACATTTAGTCACAAACCTAGCAGTATGGTTTGTTGCTGAGGATGAAAATCCATGCTCATAACATTAGATCCTTGACTAAGGGTCCGGACAAGATTTTTGGGAATGTCATCTTGTGAATAGGCCCCAGAATGCATTACACCAGAGAATGATACCTGTAAAAAGCAGGTATGAGAATACTATGAGATATTTTTTTTTCTCACTCTCTCCCTCTCTTTCGATGGCTGTGAATGGGGGCGAAGACAAGATAACACATACAGCAACATAACGAAGATTTCTACACATATATATACTAGATGCAAGCAACATGCAATGTAAGTTTGCTGAGTTTTATTTAAAAAAATTATTAATTATTTTTATTAAGTTTTCATGATGGTCATATAAATTTTGAATAAATAAACAATATAAAAGAATGGCATAAACATATTAAAAGAAGAGTTAAACCAAAACATTGCTTGTGTTTTTTTTATAAATAATGTGGCAGTGTGAGAAAAAAAGAAAGAATACACTACAATTACAATGAAAGTTGTTGATAAGATATAGATATATATAGTAGATTTGATAATTGAACCTTGAACATAGAAATTACATAATATCCTCTTCCTAACCTCATCAGACTGTCCAGTACGAATGCGCTTAATCAAGTGCTCAGAGTTAGCTGATTGATAATCCATCCCCGTAACACCTGTAGGAGTCCTTGGGTGTTTCAAAAATGCAGCTACATGCGAAAAAAATGATGAAAGTTATATCAGATCTCAAAGTAAGTCAGCAATCCAGAAATCAAGTTAGATAATACATAACTAAGGAAAGAAGTAACGATTCTCATTCATATGATAAAATTAGGTGGCATCATAACATACACACAGCCATTTGGCACAAAAAAGAATCTATACAAAGAAATTGTCTGACAGAATCAAACAATAAACAAAAAAGTGAACAATCAAGAATTGAGAACTAGCAAAATTACTCTCTCTAGAATAGGGTGGACGAACATTGAAACAAATTGTCGGAGAAAAAAATTCAATGGTTCTCCATTTCGATTTGGTGATTCTTTCAGTAGATACCGTTGACATTCTTACCTGCACTAGATTGCTGGACTAAACCAGGAGGTGGTGCTACCACAGCAGGATGAGACAAAGATGAATTAGAATTTGACATCCAACCAGCAATAGTACTAGGAGATGGGGACACAACCGGCTGAAATGGCTGCACAGAATAAAAAGAAACTTGAAGTGTTAGGAAATCGTTGCAAATTACTCCGGCAAAAAAAAACATTGAGGGAATACACTTACACCATGGGCACCAATAGGAGGAAATGCACCAGCCTTGGGAATCGGCCTCACAAGGTTGTTTGTTGGAGGAGGGCGAGATCCATTAGTAGTTGGATTGCAAGAATGATCCGTAAAAAGTGTTTTTATATCAGGGTTTGGACGAGGATTCTTGCAAAGTTGATGCTGCCAGTTTAGACTGAAAAATTCTCACTAAATGAGATTCAAGTAAACAAAGCTTATGCAGAATATAACATTAGACAAAAGGAACAGTAATTTCATTGACTTGGACAATAATACAGAGCAATTTAATCATTTAAACCTGTGTTATAAGAGTTGATAGTTACACACAAATTAAATATATCAGTATATGCAAGAATGACCTCTGATTTATTAAAGTCCTTAGACGCGAACTTTTGAAGGCTGGGAATGTAAGTTTATCACGAAACAAAGGGTTCGCTTCAATTAACTTTTTAAGTTCTATAAGCATGATGTTTTGAGCTAATTTTGTGTCCCCATACTTGGAAAGCTGCTCATTCTGCCTGTTTATATGATACAAACAGCAAAAATAAATAAAAACCAAACAAATACAAACAGCAAAAATAAATAAAAACCAAACAATCAATCATCGCAATTTTTTCAAATTTTTTCGAGTTCTCTGCTTCACGTTGTGTCCTGTCCATGACATTCTCCATTTCCGCATAGCTTCTGAGGACTTTATCTTGCATTTTCTCAATCTCTTTATGCTTCTTCTTCAAAAGCTCTTCCTTCTTAGCCACAAGTTTTACCAGATCATTTACACTCAAATCCTCGTCGGAATCTGAATCAGAAAATGCTGTTCGTTTAGTTCTTCTCCTTGTTTTCACATTATTAGACATAGTAGACTGAGAATCTGATATAGAACCTGATTCTTTTGTCTGATCAGCAACATCACTCTGCTCAAAGGCGGCTTGACTGGAGACTAGCATCTCCATTATTCTCTGAATTACTCCCATGTTCTTTTTCAGAAGTCTCGGGGGACGCAAAAGAAGCAAAACCAAATCATTGAAAGGGAGAAGAACTCAGATGGAATAGAGACACCTGGCCAGGAGCCAACTAAAGAAGAAGAAAAAACCCAAATACAATAAATTAGATAGCTTTAAAAATTTCGGAACACAACTTAAATTTTGAAAGCACAACCCTTTAAACTTCACCAAACACAATGGTTAGATACATAAGCTAATACAACGGTTAGATACATAAGTAAGATGAAAGTTAATAAGAACCTCAGCTATATAAGCTAAAGTTGTAAATATAACCATAAAACTATATTTAATTAAGCGAACACATTAAAACAAAAAATTAGAAACTAAAAATCTGTACTTCAGACATTACAGTAATCATGAAGCCTGCACATATACATATAATGTAACAATCTGAAAGAAGCCCAGAAAGCCAATCAAGTATTCCCCTCAAAATTTGTTATTGACATTAATCAAATAAAGGAACTAAATGAAGAAATTGTATGAAATTACTTTTGTCCTTATAGTAAGTGAAAGTTTCATAGCGTTAATGTCCAAGGAATAACGGAGAATAGTTTCAAAAGCTTACCATATAATATGTGCAATCTTATGCGTGGGGACCAGAACAAAACCATCTCGGTTATAATTCCAATTGTTATAATTCTTATATTACTATTATAAGCTGTATT
This sequence comes from Humulus lupulus, assembly GCF_963169125.1. Taxonomy (NCBI): domain Eukaryota; kingdom Viridiplantae; phylum Streptophyta; class Magnoliopsida; order Rosales; family Cannabaceae; genus Humulus; species Humulus lupulus. Next base: position 149,219,398 of record NC_084800.1, on the reverse strand, counting down.
CACGTGTTATAATTCCACTTGGTCACCCCCTAAAAACCCAAATACAGAAATTCAATTAAACAAGGAGAGCAAAAGACACCGCCACACCACCAACAAAACAAAAAGGAGGGGGGCAAAAGAAGTAGACAACTTTTAGAACATCCATCAGCGACCTTTTTTTTCTAAGGTTTGCATAAACCAGGGTTTATGTAGAATATTATAATTTACATGAAACTAAATATAGATATACAATTGTTATACATAAGCATTCATATTGCATAGTTTCGAAAAACATAGGGAAAGAAAAAGTTAGACTGGATGTATTCCCTTACTTTTCACACAACATAGATAAATTGATACTTCCGAATATGATATTTCAACAAAATATTAAATCCAAAACTATAATATAGGGTCTATTCTCTCATAAAACGCAATAGTTATCTGAGTAATAACACTTTAAAGGAAAAACTATTATATCATAACATATATGTTTACTCTAATAAAAATAACTTTTCATATAAATAAATATAGTAATAAACAGTCACCTCTTTCCAATTTGGGATTCCACCTTCAGGAACCCAAATAGCATGGTCAAATTTGCAGCTATCTCCAAATTTGCAGGTTCTTGTTTGCATATAGTGGACACAATCCTTCTCTCCTGGCCTTTGTGGATATATCGGCAAATTGCTTGCACTCTCGTATCTAAAGCGCTTGGCCAAAGCATTTGCAGAATACCAAGCTTCTTGCCCCATTGTATTATGGGCACCCAAAACAATTGGATGATACAGCGCTATAGTACATAGTAGACAAGTATACACAAAAAAAAACCAAGGAAATATAATAGTTACTATATAGCTATAGTTAAAAAGTACTTAATAGAGAAGAACATACTTGGTTATACATACATATAAACTCAAACTTTCTACAGAACTGTATGCAGAAAACATATAGTTGATAACTAGGTTTTAAATTTAGGAATTAAATAGCAAACAAAATAGAGAATCCACCCCCTTTTTACCTTTTTAATAAAAATATCTAGTTCTTTTCATATTAGTAAACATATATTGGCAATATATACTTGTTACTTTCCAGATTTCCCACATCCAGCACCCAAAATTTGAAAGCTGGCCACTCAAAATTTCTACACTTGCATTACCATCTCCAATAAGATAAATAAGAACGACCCTAAAGTGCTTAAAATCCTCTTTCATTCAATTTATAATTGCCAGTTCAGTACATAAAAATCTTCCCATGATAAAGATGAATAGACATCAATACCACACACACAAAAACAAGCTTTAAAATAAAATCATAACAGAAAATATTAAGGGTCCAAGCTGTCTATCATGGATAATGATATAAAGCTTATACTTGAATTTGATCCATAAAATAACTAGATATGGCTCGCTGAAATTAAGAAAAATAACGGCTACAAGACATTCTTGTGGAATCATAATGCAGTCATAAAGATCTAGTTGGCATGGCCGAATACATTATTACATAGCCTTTTGTGGTTTTCTACATAGTATAGGAACAACAATATATCATAAAAGGGAAACGATCATAGAACTTTTCCTCAACTTCAATTTTCAAGCGAATTTAAAAGATACTTTACTTTGCTCCTCCAGGATCGGTAATATAAGAAAAAAGTACATTTTAGTATAATAAAATTAATTCAATGAATGAGAAATAAATGTTACAACAGTCTACAGAAAATCCTAGAGCCATCTTAAAAAACAAGGTCAAATCTCAACCAAACAACGATAACAAAACACAAGAGCTCCCAATGTGGTGCTTAAGAGCACCAACAGACAATTCTTGACAATCTAAACCCCCCTTCGAATGTGGTCCAAAGCAAAGAGTAATCATCACTTAAATAGTCAAAACTAGCGAACACTGCAAACAAAGTCCGCTCTCAAATCAAAACTAAAGGAAAACAATATCTTCATGAGTGAAGAGCGATAAAGACAGCAGATATTACGAAGCTACCAAAAATCAAACGATTCATTTCCAAACGAGACAATGTACAAGAAATCCAAAACCGTCTGTTCTAATTCAAACAAAAAATTCTAAATATTCCATATTCAATCAAATCTTTAGTATTTAAACCAAAAAACTCAGTCCAGAGAGAGAAAGAAAAAAAGAAAATACCCAAAGTCTTGTGGCTATCACTATGACGAAGATAGAGAAGCAGGTACAGGGCAGCGAGAAGAGCTTTACGCCGGAGATGGGTGGAGGGCGGCGATCGAACGGTCGGATTGAGAATTAGGTGTGAAGACGCCGGAGCTTTAGGGCGAAGATGGTATGGACCACAAGCAGATTAGGGTTTCCCTATACGCAGGAAAGGATCCGTCGTCGCCGCCGTCACCTGGGCTGTCGGCGTTCTCCCTAGTTGTCGTCGATTGTTGGATTGTTGCTGGTCGCTGTTATGGCAAAGGGTTGTGCTATTGTCTTGTGCACAAGAGAGGGTTTCTTTCACAGTTAGTATTTTTATTCAATTTCTTTTTATATATTATATTTTATTAGTTTAAAAACATTATGGTTATAATTTAAAAGTACTGTTGATGGAAGTATATATAACTAATAGAAGTATGACTTTTTTTTAATTAATTTTTATCTTTTATTATTATTAATATAATATTATTAAATAAGTTAACAATTAATATTAAATAACTCTTTTAAATTTAAATTTGAATTATTAATTATTATTTATTTTTTATAAATATATTTGCATAATAGATTAAGTATATTTATTAATTCATATTAAAATATACAAATTTAATTAATGCCAAAAAAATTGGGTTGCATTGAGACAACGTTTCTATTAGGACCATCTTCTCGTGTTAAAGGTAGATACGTGACAACAATCTCTATAGAACAGTCATCTCATGTAATCTTTGGTTTGAATGGCACGACAGTTTTAGATAGTCTGTCGTCTCATCTCTACTTTTAACATGAGACGACTATTCTACTAAAAATGTCGTCTCATGTGCGTCATCTAAGTACAATTTTCTAGTAGTGATTTATCTTTAGGGGATGAAGGCTTTTTCTCAGCTACATTAGGTTTTTTAGTCTTTGTTAATCCTTCTTTTGTCATACTCTTATTGAGTTACTCAATAGTTTGCAATTCATTCAACAGTTGGTTCATGTTGTTTTACAGCTTGTTCAGAATATAGTTGGTAGTGAACACAGAAAAAGCTGATGTGAGCGACTCCAGTATAATTCTAACTTGAGTTTCCTCATCAATAATGGTGTAGTTGAAATTATGTACTACGCAAGTATACGCAATCGTAACATGTAATAAAGTGATAAATCAAGTATTGTTCCCACGAAGACTATTAGTAACTACCGAAAATTAATCTTTAATTCTAATTGATTAAAAATTAATGAATTTTGAACTTACAAAAATAAAACAATAAAACAATGAAATAGAACAATAGAGAACTCAATACTAAATAGTAAATACTAAATACTAAATATCAACTATCCATCTATGCCTCTCTAATGTGAATTTAAGAATTACTATATCTATTGTGATAACAGATTTACAATTGTAAATTATATTCTTACCAAGACTTATAATTCTCTACAATAAGCAATCTCCTACATCTTTGTGGTAAAATAACATATTACAATCATTAAACATGTAATCTCTAGGCTACACAAATCATACTGGTACTCTCTCCCAATATAAATCTATTATTACCTGGCTATAGCATATTTATCATTCACTTCCTAGATCTCAGGTTAAAATCATGTAAATTATGTAAATGGTAGTGAAGCATTAAACACAAGGCAAACAATTACAAATATTGATAGGAAATTCATAAAACTTCATTAGATAATCATAAGGTTTCTAGAAGAATCCATTAACACACTAAAAATAAACTTAGTTCATGCTAAACATAATTAAATCCATCAAACTAAATATAAACATCACTACATGAGAATGTAAAAGAAAAATAAGAAAAATGAATGATAGAACTAGTTGATCTCGAAGCTTTTGTTTCCACAGAGTGTTCCTTGAGTCTCTCCTTTTCATCCTCTTGCAGAAATCATCATAATGTTGCCTAAATAGTAGTTTGTGCAATTAACATAAAATTCAACTTTTACCCCTGCTTAAAATGCCCTAATCTGCACGTTGACTGCTCAGGCGCCGTGACCCTCTAATGAAGCGTCACGACCCGTGTCCAGGAACCGAAGTCCTCCTCGTCTCGAAATAAATATTCATCGTGACTTTAATATGCATTCGTGGCAGCTTAAATTCTTCAATTAATAGAGTCGCGTCTCTAAGAGGTTGCACCGCGGCCCTTGTTTTCCCAGAACCGTTATATTTCTGTTTCATTGAAGCGTCGCGGCTCTAATGTCTGATTTTCACCGAATTACTTCTTTTCAGAGCCAAACACGATCTTTTCATCAATTCATCCACAAATCCTGATAATATTAACAAACAAAGGCAAGAAAAGCGTCATACTGCACAACCATAACTAAATAAGCTCAAAAGTACCATAAAATAACCCTCCAAAATACTATAAAAACTACTCTGTCAAACTCCCCCAAACTTAGCTTTTACTCGTCCTCTAGTAAAATATATTGACACTTTCTAAAACAAACTAATCACAAACATCAATCAAGTTATAACCTAACAAGCCTCCCCCTCATGAAAACCATGCAATACAAGCTCTAAATTTTCAACTACATTTTATTCAGAATTTCAGTAAAATCAATTCAATAATCAACTTCAAGCTTTGCTACCCTAATAAACCTTAACCAATAAATAACACACAATCACAATACCATAAACATGTAAAATCTTCCAAATCATTCCATCGAAACCATGTATTTCATATTCTTGTATAATTCATCAGCGCCCTGATAACAGATTCTCAAGAATCATAAGGACTTTTTAAGCTTATAACAAAAGTGTTAGGCACAGGTAGGCGAATCAAAAGTCATTTAGGCTCAACTATACCATAAGCATACAACTAAAACAAACCAATCTTTCTAAACCTGAAACTCACTAACGATCACCAAATTTCCCAAAATTTCATACTTTGAGAAATTCATATGACTGGAAACATTTATTTTTTTCTTTTTCTCTAATGATACTACACTCCCCAAAACTTATTTCTTTGTATATTTTCAATTTGGAGTGTAGTTAATTTTTCAATTTTTTTTTCTTTTTTTTCCTCAACTTTTCTTCTATTAATGACACAAATTTCCAAATATAATTTTCATTACAAACCATCCCCCAATCAATTGTCACATGCTCACGGTTTACATCACAGGGAAAGTTAAAGAAAAAAGTTTCAATTAGGCTCAAAATAAGTGGCAAACGACAAAAATGTTGACATTAAGCTCAAAATGGGTAACTAGAGATTTAATATATTAAGGTTGGCTAGAAAGGGTCAATCGTTCCAAAAAAATTTCCTAAATCATCTTCCTAAGCATGCATCATTCCAATTTCATCTCAATCAACAAACTATGAAAGTTCTAGAATATTTCAAAATCATGTTCAACAAATCCACAAACCCACTTAACATGCATATATTAAAGGATTGTAAGAAATTTATCAATTAAGGCTTTCATGATAATTAAAACTCGGATCAAAGCTAATCACTAAATTAATTTCACCAAGTACACTGATTCACATAGTTTTAAAAACATCACTCACATCAAATGGTTATAAGTATCATCGATTTTGTTGATTTCCTTTGTCGCTATCAAACGTAAAATGAAAAATTAAAGAAATAAGTAACATGAACACAAGGATTTTACGTGGTTCAAGTTATAAAAGAACCCTAGTCCATGAGTCCCTAGTCTTGAGAGAATTGGAAGCTTGTTATAGCAAGTTCCAATAGTGTATTCTTATACAGTCTTTAGATTGCTCTAAGCACAATGTATTTTCTCTCTAAAAACTGAACCCTTTACAATGAGACTCCTAGAAGATAGGTACCTGCTTTATATATTGGGTTGCATTGATTAGAAACCACGACCCAAGGGACATCCACGGGGCCCACTATAGAAAGGTACATGCTTTATCCAGAACATGCCCCAAGTACTGTCAGGGCGTGCTATAAGTATCTCCATGTTAGATGGCATAGTGGGAATGAGAATTGTCGAGTCATACACTCGACAAAACTGTAGACGGATTGCCCAAAAAGGTTGTCAAACAATCCGCTGGCGATGCAAACCCGTATTGGCTGACGCCATGCACCTATCTTAGGTCTGAGTACCAAAACCTCGGCCCTGGGGGACGACTTAGGGAATAGAGTCATTGTTGTAGTTGCTTCACCTGGAGAACCTCTAGCTTCGACGGAAAACCTCAGAGGGTAATCTACCTTTAAGGTATCCACGACCTACCAAAAAAGGCCACGGGGGGGGGGGGGGGGGGGGGAGGTAACATACTCCGAAGATGTCTATGAGCGCCCGAACCAATCACTGAGAGTTTCCACATACTCTAAAGATATCTACGAGCGTCCTCCAAGTCTCCACTCTCCCTCGGGCAGCGGAGACTTAATTTAAGAAGAGTGATTTCAAAAAGAGGAGGGAAAAATGTTTGGGCTTTCCTCTGATAGCACTCTAAAAAGAAAACCCCCGTGTCAACGCCCCATTGTTGGGCCCATCAATCTGTGCATTTAATTAGGGGTCAAATCCATGATTCAAAACGTCCACTCTGCACCCGAGGCACCGTTTCCTAAAGATACAATGATTGCTTTCAACACCTTTTGAAGCCTGACCGCTGGATCACCCTCATGACCTTACCAGGATAAGAAATTTGATGGTCGTGAGGAAGTTGCTTCCCTCCTAAGTTTTATTGTGTATAAAGCTCAGAAAAACCATCTTCAGTCTTACACGGTAACCATGCGAAAACCAAAACCCTCATAGAAACATCTATTTTGCCCCGACCTTATCTCCAACCATTTTTTCCCGAAGTTCTAGACGATTGGCATGTGTAACGACCCAAATTTAGTGTTAAGGCTTAAGGGCCTGGAGTAGTGTGCCAGGAGGGCATAATGGAATTCTGTGTGTGTCTTTAATGAGTTCTATGCATGATTATGGCTTATTGCACGTTATATAACTATTTGATTATTTGAGATGCATGACTATGTGAATTAGTATGCATGTAGACCTGATTGTCTTAGAATGAGCATGATTGTAATTTGGCCATTTTAGAGCACGACTGTGATAATTGTATTATGTGATCGTGCAATGTGAGTGTGATGTTATTATCAGGATGCACGCACCGAGACGGTCCTAGTGAGCCAATTAGTCTAAAGTCACAACGGGATGTTGTACCCGGCTCGGGAGGAGCCTAGGGGTACTTTGGGAATCTTATAAGTTGAGTTGAGAATGAGTGATTAGTTATTGGTATTTTGGTAACCATTTGTAACTGCTGTGAGTAACAAGTTTTAAGATAGAAAGTGGTAGAATTGAAATGATAGTGTAAAGACTTAAGTACCCTTGAAGGTTTAGCTTAGAAGGATTAGTAAGAAGGGGTAATTTGGTCTTTTGGCAAGGCAAATAGGCAAGTTTCAACTGGGTATATGGGGTATACGGTTTGGAGTATTTGGGTTCACTTGTGGTTTTGATAAAATTAGAAGAGAAGGAAAAGAAGAGGAGAGAAAGGCTAGGGCAAGAAGAAGAAAGAAGAAGAGGTGTTGAAGGGGGCTGAAGTGGGAAGCTTAGGAGGAGATCAAGGAACTTTTAGGGTGGATTCAACTCTTGAGGTAAGGATCTTATGCTTATTTAAGTTTATTTCCTGTGTTGATTTGAGGAATGTAATGCTTGAGTTAGGATTTTCATGGGTTTTTGTTTGAGTTGCTGAATTTGAAGATCAAAGGTTTGGATCTTGGGTGTGTTGATGTTTTGACCTTGATCCTAGTGTTTGTAGGGTGTTAGATTGTTCATATGAGGTTTGGATTTGAGTTTTGGGGCTTAGGTATTGGTTTGGGGTGATTTGGAGAGGTTAAAGCTCGAGAAATATTGCAGGAAAAAGCCAGAATTCTGGGTCTGCGAAGGTGTGCCGTGGCAGGGTTTTTGCGTGCCGCAGCGGGGAGCTTCTGACTGATGGGTGCCGCGGCACAAGGCAAATTTTCAGGATAGCTTTTTGGCCAATTTTAAGTCTTAGCTCCGGGGGTTCGGGGGATGCCTCTGGGGTGTTGTTTTAAGGTTTTAGAGGTCCCGGGAGTACGAAATTGGTCCCGGGAAGTGGTTTTGGCATGGTTAGTATTTAAAGTGTTTGATGTGTGTGTTGTGACTAGGATTTCGGAGAGGCTCATGCTAAGGGGACCGTGCTCGTGACCGTGGTGCATCGGAAAGCACGGAATACAAGTAAGAAAACCGTAACACCCGGGAATAGGGCATAGGCCCACTGTGTGATTGCAGGGCACGGCCCTAGATTGTATTGCGTGCGAATGTGTAATCTTAGATAAATTGTTGTATGTTTGAATGGCTATTTCTGAATGTATTATATGTGCGATTGTATTGGAATGAACGGCTAAGGCCGAGAGCGGCGTAGGCCGGGTACGGCAGCGGGGCCAGAAGTAACGCTCAGCACATGGGATGCTATAGCCAGGGTGGTACCCAAGGGATACATGGGTTATCCTACGGTAATGACCGAGACCCCAAGCTTTGGTAAGGCCTCTGGGGCGGCATGGCCGTGCTTGTTTAATTGATGATTTCCTATTTTATCAGTGAATTATGCCAATGATATTATTTGCATATGTTATGTGTTATTTGGGTTTTCTTGCTGGGCTTCGGCTCACGGGTGCTCCGTGTGGCAGGTAAAAGCAAGGAGTCAGTCAACCGACCATGAGTATGGAGAGCGTGGGGGCAGCGCGTACATGTTCGGCCTGCCCGACTGCTTTGGTTGGGAGCTTTTTTTTGTAAATGGCTGTATTAGCTCATTCTTTTGATAGTCAAACCTGTTGTAAATCTATTTTTGAGTTGTAAATGTTTTGTAAACCTTATTTTGGGATCCCAGATGTTTTATATCTAACGTTTTCAATGAAGTTAAACATTTTAAAAGAATACAGCCTTAAACTCTGGTTTAATCACAATTTTGGTTTTAGAAACCACTTTGAGTCAATTAAATGCACAATTTCTGTTTTAAACTCACTTAGTAACGGCACTAAGGTAGTAGGGCGTTACAACTTGGTATCAGAGCGAGCCAAGGTTTATTGGTTCTGGAGATTGACCGAACATGTACGCACGCTGCCATTGAAAAGCTCGACTCAGGGTGGTTTGGTATGGTCGATTGATATATTCATGAATATGTGTTTAATGCTTTGTGTGCCTGCCTAGAGTGTTATGAGCATGATGATTGAAATAACATATGCATGATGCTAGGGCAAGGCCCGTTGTATGCTGTATGATATTTGCATGACATTTTGGTCGATTGATCTTGGTTGTTGTCGAGATCGAAAGGTGGAAATTGGACCTTGTTATCATGCCTAATGAGCGGTGTCACTGATTGCAGGCATTTAGTTGCAATGCCTCTCCAATCATCGAGACTTCGCGGCATTCAGGCCGAGGATGATAACCAGGGGCAGGACCCTCCACCTGCTCCTCAGAACTGGCAGCAGATTTTAGCCGAGATGGAGGCTAGGTTGAAGAAAACAGAGGAAGAGCTTAGTCAGATGAGGCAACCAGCTCCTCCACCAGCCACTGAGTTACCACCACCGCCTAGTGTGGTATCGGCTCCGGTTCGACCTGTGACTGAGAACAGGTTGGAACCTCTATATGAAAGATTCAGAAAACAGCAACCCCCCTACTTTTGAGGGCGGAGCAGACCCACTGCAAGCTGAGCAGTGGATGGGTACGATGTCTGTGATCCTGGACTTCATGAGGGTTGAAGGAAGGGATAGAGTTGATTGCGCCAGTTATATGCTTAGAAACGATGCACGTATTTGGTGGGAGGTAGTTGGGCAGTGAAGGATACTGCAACTATGACTTGGGAAGAATTCAAGAGCATTTTTAATGAGAAATACTACAGCGTAGCCGTTCGAGCTGCGAAGGCGGATGAGTTCAACAACCTGACTCAGTGCAGGTTATCCGTCACCGAGTACGCCCTGGTATTCGACAGATTGGCGAAGTTTGCGCCAGAGCTTGTGCCGACTGATGCGGCCAGAAGGGACAGATTTATACGGGGATTAAATGTAATGATCGCCCGTGACGTGAGTATCACTATGACTCCAGAGTCTACCTATGCACAAGTGGTAGACAAGGCCCTTACTGCTGAAAGGGCTGAGGATCAGATCTGGAAGGATGGTGCTGCTAGGCGTGATACCAGGAGAGTTGTGCCTTCTTCTTCTGGGCCTAGTCGGGGCAGCGGCCCTAGTGAGCAGAAGAGGAGAGTTCCAGACTCATTTACTCCTTATGGTTCTGACAGGAGGGTTCGCGGTTTTGTGGGTGGCCGCCAGGGCGGAAATGATAGCTGGAGAAGCCTTCCGATGTGTCCTCGATGCAGGCGACGACATCAGGGCGAGTGCCGGACCAGGGCATGCTTTGTTTGTGGGAGCACCAGTCACTTGAAGAAAGATTGCCCGCAGGCGAAGAAGGAGGAGCCAAGGCATGGTGACAGCCTTGCTCCTGCTAGGGTTTTTACCTTGACTCAGACCGAGGCAGAGGCCAGTCCATCAGTGGTCACAGGTCAGATTTTTAGCGCTGGATCCTTGTTTACTGCATTGATTGATTCTGGTGCTACGCACTCATTTGTTGCTGCTAGGGTGATTGATCAGCTTTGTAGACCTAGTATTTTGTATGCTAGGGGTTTTCAGACTATATTGCCTACAGGGGAACTGGTAGTCTCTAAGAGGTGGGTTAGAGCCTTACCAGTAGTAGTAGATGGTAGGGAATTGTTTGTTGACCTGATTGAACTAGAGATGGACGATTTTGACATAATACTAGGAATGGATTGGTTGACGCGGTATGGAGCAACAATTGATTGTAGGCGACGAATGGTGACCTTTGAACCGGAGGGCGAGGCACCCTTTGTGTTCGTGGGATCGGCAGATGGACCGCGGGTGCCCATGATCTCGGCACTAAAGGCTAGAGACCTGATGCAGGAGGGTTGCATAGGATTCCTAGCAAGTATAGTGGATTCCTCCAAGGTGGCGGCAGTGGGACCGAACGAAACCAGAGTGGTCTGTGAGTTTCCAGACTTGTTTCCATCAAATCTGCCGGGATTGCCGCCACAGCGGGAGATTGAGTTCATAATAGAGTTGGCTCCGGGAGCAGAGCCAGTATCCAAGGCACCTTACAGAATGGCTCCAGCAGAATTAAAGGAATTGAAGATTCAGCTGCAGGAACTACTTGATTTGGGGTTTGTCAGACCGAGTTTCTCGCCGTGGGGTGCTCCAGTTTTATTTGTTAAGAAAAAGGATGGGTCGCTCAGGATGTGCATCGATTACAGAGAGTTGAATAAGTTGACCATCAAGAACAAGTATCCATTGCCTAGGATCGACGATTTATTTGATCAGCTTCAAGGGAGTATAGTATTTTCGAAGATTGATCTCCGATCAGGCTACTATCAGTTGAGGATCAGAGAAGAGGACATACCAAAGACTGCATTTCGGACACGGTATGGGCATTACGAATTTCTGGTTATGTCCTTTGGATTAACCAATGCCCCAGCGGCATTTATGGATTTGATGAACAGGATTTTCAAGGATTACTTGGATAAGTTCGTGATTGTGTTTATTGATGATATCCTAGTATACTCCCAGTCAGAGACAGAGCATGAGCATCATCTGCGCCTAGTGTTGCAGCGGTTAAGAGAACATAAGCTTTATGCTAAGTTTAACAAATGCGAGTTCTGGTTATCGCAAGTTTCATTTCTAGGCCATATTATTAGTAAGGATGGGTTACTGGTCGACCCAAGCAAGACGGAAGCAGTGAGAGATTGGCCTAGACCCAGCAGTGTTCCTGAAGTTAGAAGTTTCCTTGGATTAGCAGGTTACTACCGGCGATTTGTAGAGGGGTTCTCCAGAATTGCTACTCCGTTGACAGAATTGACAAGGAAGAAGACCAAGTATGTGTGGACAGATCGATGTGAGAGTAGCTTTAAAGAGTTGAAGCGGCGGTTGATCACTGCACCAGTGCTGAGCCTGCCGACAGATGATGAGAAGTTCGTGGTCTACTGTGACGCTTCTAGACAGGGTCTGGGATGCGTGTTGATTCAGGCTGGGAAGGTGATAGCATACGCATCAAGGCAATTAAAGGAGTACGAGCAGAGGTATCCCACGCATGACCTGGAATTAGCTGTAGTGGTATTCGCACTTAAGGTTTGGAGACACTATCTGTATGGAGAGAGGTACGAGATATACACTGATCACAAGAGTCTAAAGTATTTCTTTACCCAGAAGGACATGAATATGCGCCAGAGACGGTGGCTAGAGCTGGTAAAGGATTACGATTGTGATATCCTATACCATCCTGGGAAGGCTAATGTAGTGGCTGATGCATTGAGCCGGAGGGGCCCAGGACAGCTGTATGGTTCGAGGCAGATATCTGATAGATTAGCTGGAGAGATGACCAGAGCAGATATAGAGCTAGTGGTTGGTAGGTTAGCCAACATTACTCTTCAGTCAACGCTCCTCGAGAGGATTAAGGAAGCACAGGGAAGGGACCCCCAGTTAGTTGAACGTAGAGAGAATGCCCTAACTGGAGCAGCTAAGGACTTCTCTATTTCTGAGATGGGCTTGTTGAAGTACAAAGGACAGATTTGTGTCCCGATTGATCCAGACATTCGGCGAGAGATTCTGGACGAGTCTCATACCACTCCCTACTCTTTGCACCCAGGTTCTACGAAGATGTACCATGACGTGAAGGTTTTGTATTGGTGGTCAGGCATGAAGAGGGACGTGGTGGACTATGTGGCTAGATGCTTAACCTGTCAGCAGATTAAGGCGGAACATCAGAGGCCAGCAGGATTATTACAGCCTCTAGGGATTCCCGAGTGGAAATGGGAAGATATTTCCATGGACTTTGTGGTTGGATTCCCAAAGACCGTGGGTCAGCATGACTCGGTGTCGGTGATTGTGGACAGGTATACGAAGTCCGCCCACTTCTTACCTGTGAAGACAACTTATACTGTGGATCAGTATGCAGAGCTTTATGTAAAGGAGATTGTTTGACTTCATGGGGCTCCGAGGTCGATAGTATCCGACAGAGACCCCACTTTCACTTCCAAGTTTTGGAAGAGCCTGCAGAAGGCAATGGGCACATAGCTTCGGTTTAGTACCGCATATCATCCTCAGACGGATGGACAGTCTGAGAGGACAATTCAGATACTGGAGGACATGTTACGAGCTTGTGTGTTGGATTTTGAGGGATCTTGGAGTAGGTATCTCCCTCTGATTGAGTTCTCGTACAACAATAGTTATCAGGCGACTATCGGAGTGGCTCCGTATGAGATGTTGTATGAAAGAAAGTGCAGATCGCCGATTCACTGGGATGAGGCAGGTGAGAGAAGGTATTTAGGTCCTGAGATGGTTCAGAGGACCAATGAGGCACTTGAGAAGATTAGAGCTCGTATGCTCGCCTCCCAGAGTCGCCAGAAGAGTTATTCGGATCAGAAACGCAGGAGCGTGGAGTATCAGGTTGGTGATCATGTATTCCTCAGGGTTTCGCCCCTGAGAGGAGTAAAACGATTTGGCGTTCGGGGCAAGCTGAGTCCCACGTTTGTTGGTCCATTTGAGGTTCTAGAACGAGTTGGGGAGGTGGCTTACAGGTTAGCAATGCCTCCAGCTCTATCGGGGGTTCATGACATGTTTCATGTATCCATGCTCCGGAAGTATGTATCGGACACTACTCATGTGTTGAGCTATGAGAACTTGGAGTTGGATCGAGACTTATCATACGAAGAGAAGCCTGTTCAGATCCTTGATAGGAAGGACAAGGTCTTGAGGAGCAAGACCATCGCCTTGGTTAAAGTATTGTGGAGGAACAGCAAGGTCGAAGAGGCGACATGGGAACTGGAATCAGATATGCGGGAGCGGTATCCCGAGTTGTTCAGGTAAATTTCGAGGACGAAATTCTCATGAGGAGGGGATAGTTGTAACGACCCAAATTTAGTGTTAAGGCTTAAGGGCCTGGAGTAGTGTGCCAGGAGGGCATAATGGAATTCTGTGTGTGTCTTTAATGAGTTCTATGCATGATTATGGCTTATTGCACGTTATATAACTATTCGATTATTTGAGATGCATGACTATGTGAATTAGTATGCATGTAGACCTGATTGTCTTAGAATGAGCATGATTGTAATTTGGCCATTTTAGAGCACGACTGTGATAATTGTATTATGTGATCGTGCAATGTGAGTGTGATGTTATTATCAGGATGCACGCACCGAGACAGTCCTAGTGAGCCAATTAGTCTAAAGTCACAACGGGATGTTGTACCCGGCTCAGGAGGAGCCTAGGGGTACTTTGGGAATCTTATAAGTTGAGTTGAGAATGAGTGATTAGTTATTGGTATTTTGGTAACCATTTGTAACTGCTGTGAGTAACAAGTTTTAAGATAGAAAGTGGTAGAATTGAAATGATAGTGTAAAGACTTAAGTACCCTTGAAGGTTTAGCTTAGAAGGATTAGTAAGAAGGGGTAATTTTGTCTTTTGGCAAGGAAAATAGGCAAGTTTCAGCTGGGTATATGGGGTATACGGTTTGGAGTATTTGGGTTCACTTGTGGTTTTGATAAAATTAGAAGAGAAGGAAAAGAAGAGGAGAGAAAGGCTAGGGCAAGAAGAAGAAAGAAGAAGAGGTGTTGAAGGGGGCTGAAGTGGGAAGCTTAGGAGGAGATCAAGGAACTTTTAGGGTGGATTCTACTCTTGAGGTAAGGATCTTATGCTTATTTAAGTTTATTTCCTGTGTTGATTTGAGGAATGTAATGCTTGAGTTAGGATTTTCATGGGTTTTTGTTTGAGTTGCTGAATTTGAAGATCAAAGGTTTGGATCTTGGGTGTGTTGATGTTTTGACCTTGATCCTAGTGTTTGTAGGGTGTTAGATTGTTCATATGAGGTTTGGATTTGAGTTTTGGGGCTTAGGTATTGGTTTGGGGTGATTTGGAGAGGTTAAAGCTCGAGAAATATTGCAGGAAAAAGCCAGAATTCTGGGTCTGCGAAGGTGTGCCGCGGCAGGGTTTTTGCGTGCCGCGGCGGGGAGCTTCTGACTGATGGGTGCCGCGGCACAAGAAAGTTGTGCCGCGGCACAAGGCATATTTTCAGGATAGCTTTTTGGCCAATTTTAAGTCTTAGCTCCGGGGGTTCGGGGGATGCCTCTGGGGTGTTGTTTTAAGGTTTTAGAGGTCCCGGGAGTACGAAATTGGTCCCGGGAAGTGGTTTTGGCATGGTTAGTATTTAAAGTGTTTGATGTGTGTGTTGTGACTAGGATTTCGGAGAGGCTCATGCTAAGGGGACCGTGCTCGTGACCGTGGTGCATCGGAAAGCACGGAATACAAGTAAGAAAACCGTAACACCCGGGAATAGGGCATAGGCCCACTGTGTGATTGCAGGGCACGGCCCTAGATTGTATTGCGTGCGAATGTGTAATCTTAGATAAATTGTTGTATGTTTGAATGGCTATTTCTGAATGTATTATATGTGCGATTGTATTGGAATGAACGGCTAAGGCCGAGAGCGGCGTAGGCCGGGTACGGCAGCGGGGCCGGAAGTAACGCTCAGCACATGGGATGCTATAGCCAGGGTGGTACCCAAGGGATACATGGGTTATCCTACGGTAATGACCGAGACCCCAAGCTTTGGTAAGGCCTCTGGGGCGGCATGGCCGTGCTTGTTTAATTGATGATTTCCTATTTTATCAGTGAATTATGCCAATGATATTATTTGCATATGTTATGTGTTATTTGGGTTTTCTTGCTGGGCTTCGGCTCACGGGTGCTCCGTGTGGCAGGTAAAAGCAAGGAGTCAGTCAACCGACCATGAGTATGGAGAGCGTGGGGGCGGCGCGTACATGTTCGGCCTGCCCGACTGCTTTGGTTGGGAGCTTTTTTTTGTAAATGGCTGTATTAGCTCATTCTTTTGATAGTCAAACCTGTTGTAAATCTATTTTTGAGTTGTAAATGTTTTGTAAACCTTATTTTGGGATCCCAGATGTTTTATATCTAACGTTTTCAATGAAGTTAAACATTTTAAAAGAATACAGCCTTAAACTCTGGTTTAATCACACTTTTGGTTTTAGAAACCACTTTGAGTCAATTAAATGCACAATTTCTGTTTTAAACTCACTTAGTAACGGCTCTAAGGTAGTAGGGCGTTACAGCATGACTCGTCTTACTTCTGGGCAGACGACTAACGATATTTTAGGGTGAGGACTCGCCTCAGCACCTACCTTCGTTTCATCTCGGGTATAATCCTTTGACCTGCCTTTCTATTTTGTTTATGCTTGAGGATTCTTGATATGTGCTTAGGAATGCCAATGGTATGGCATTTGATAGCCTGTTTCTTGTTTTCATAAATCATTTTATGCAAATTTAGATATTAGGTTCGTCCAAAATGGCCCTAAAAAAATTTTAGGTCAATTCTGCATTTTTGGGCCTGTGACCGGATTCTGCAGAATTCCCAGATTTCGCTAGGTTAGTCCCCTTCAGCTTGTCCTTGGGCTCCCAGGATACCTCGCATTTTGAAAACCTTTCTCTTCTCCCCGAGCTGTATCCTTAGAGTCATTCTTGTTTTGGCAATCTTTTCTTCGGTCCAAATACTAACTGCTTGGTTTTTGCCTCAGATGTCCAAGGAACTTCAAAAACTACCCGAACATGGGTTCTACCTCTTCGACCAGGATATTTCTGACATGGCCCGAGAACAAGGTGTCTCTGAGGATAGTACAAGGATAGGAGCTCAAGAACCAGCCGGGGAGTTGGTCATTTGCCCTGACAACCAAGTGGCGGAGAGGCCCAAAACGCCCGAAGACAAGGGGTTAACTCTGGAGGAAGTTAACAGAGCTCTACTTCCACACACTACACAAACATACAAGGGTGATGGGTTCAAGGTAACGGATTATCACACATTGCTCCAACACCCCAATGCTATGGAGGCCGTCATGAGGCACTACTCGGTCGGGGACAAATGTCTGATCCGCCTATATTGAGGGTAAGAAAAACATCATTGTAATGTTAATGACCTGGGCGCTTAGATCCAGGCTCATCTAATGGTGGAGGATACCCTTCCCCTTAAACAATACATTGTAAACTTCTTGAAGGTCGTGGGGATAGCCCCTCTCCAGCTTTCCCCCCAATTCCTATAGGGTGCTTGACAGAATGTACATTATGTACTAGAAGCAGAAGTGGCTCGAGCCTTCGTCAGTGAAGATCTTGTATTTCTATAGCTTCCGCACCTCTCCAAGGAAGAAGAAATCCAATCGAGACGAGTACTATTCTTTGGCAAAGTATGAGGCCTCTACTCTCAATTACAATGCTCCTCACCATAACGAGAACCACTCTCGAGTCTACAGGGATGCCTTTTTCTTCACTGACAGCTTCCCGACTTGTAACAATCCAACCCTAATGCTCGACTTTGCCAGGATTGGTGAGTATCTCCGTGACCATTTTATCTTTCATGGTTTTAGGGCTCTTTCATGTTCAATACTTAGTCATTCTTTTGAATAGGACATTTTTGTCGAACCCATTACGTCCAGCTCTTCGAGGATCATTTCCAGGCGATGAAGTCTCTTCCCGACCGATATCTAGACATTAGCACCTTGGTAACGGAAGCTAACATTATTAGGTCAGGACTTCTCGACGTAGATAGATGAATAAGCAACCTGGAGCTGACTAAATATCGCAAGTCCAAAAAGTCTCGGGAGCTGGCATCCCATCACATCTACTACATAGATGGGCTAGCTCGGAGGGTTTTGTAGAAGTGACTAGCGGAGGAACGGTTGGAGAATATGAGTGTCGCAGAAGTAACCCTAGAATCTCAGGAGGATTAGGAGCTTGAGGAAGAGCTTCAAGTGGGAATGGAAGCCTCTCACATTGTTCCAGGTAAACTACCTCTTACCCTATATTACGCTCCCCGGGTAGGGGATAGGATAAGTGCCGAGCACATTTGGGTCTTAACAGCTCTCCTTCATTATGGTCTGTTTTCACATTTGTGCTAGCCTAGGGATGAATTTCCAGATTATTTAGATTTAATAGACGTGTATCTCCACTACCTGAGGAGACAGTCAACTCCTCGAGGCTTTGTACCCCTAGACCGAGTGACATCTGTCAACTCTAAATGGTTCTGCCAATATGGCACCAACATTAGAGTTGTGAGGTCAGAAATAGGATAAGACACCCTCAATGCCTGCACCAAGGCTCAAGTCAAAGTGGGCCTTTGAGTAGCTTATGTTATTGCATTACTTTAGATTAGCTAATATTGCCCGGTCTGCCTTGAGCCTGGGAGCACCCCCAAGCTCTTCGGCTGGAGAGGGGTCGTCACACCCACAAAAGCATCCCGAGCCTTCTCCTCCAGCCAAGAGGCATAGAGTTCATACTCCCCCTGTGGCAACTCCTGCAGTCGACTTGCCCCTGGCATTGGAGATCCCGTCCTCACCCCACCCAAAAGAGGAGGTAAAAGACTTGGAGGAAGAGGCGGTCCAAGACTCGGAGCAAGAGGCGGTGCCACCCCAGGTCCGTAAACTGGTGTACCCCGAGAAGTACGATGGGACCTACGAGAGCAGTACAAGAAAATGCTTCAGCATTTTGAAGCAATGTTGAAGGAAGTCAATAAGGATCTCCATGAGACAACTGGGGCCATTCACCAACTTAAGCCACCCCAAGAGAGGCTAGCCATTCCTCCAATAGGTTGGGCCAAGATAGAGACTTTACTCTTCGCCAAGCTAGGGGATATCGTTGCTCCTCTCGTTGCCGAGCTCCTTCAGGGGGACAGCTCCACTATGTGCGAGTTGACCGCTCGAAGCTTCATCCAACTAGGCGACAACCATAAGCTTTCTCTCATGGCCTCGTGTCAGTACGCTTCTGTCCGAGTAAGTCATTCATTCTCACGGTCTAATTCAATTCATCAATACTTTGGGAAAACCTTATCCTTTTTTATAGTCCGCCTTGGCCTGCCAACGCTTGGGGGATATCATAATAGAGAAGTCATATGAACTCCGGATGTCTCAGGACAAGATAACTTAGGCTCTCAAGAAGAGCTCGCCTAAGCTTAGGCTACCTTAGAGGCCGAGCAAAAAATGTAACGACCCAAAATCGTTATTAAGGCTCAAGGGCCTTGATTAGTGTGCCTGGAGGGAATAATGGAATTTATGTGTGATTTTATGAGTTTAATGCATGGTTATGATTTAAAGCATGTTATATGACTAATTGAACATTGAGATGCATGACTACGTGGTTAGTATGCATGTCAGGTGAAATAATAATGCATGTGGACCCCGTTTGCATGATAGGGGTAAATTAGTAATTTTAGCCCGCTGAGGGAATATATGTGATAATTGTATTCTGTGAATTGTACCACGTGAGTGTGGTGTTATTATTGTGATGCACGTGCCGAGACGGTCCTAGAGAGCAAATTAACTTAAGAGTCACAACGGGATTTCTATACCCGGCTCGGGAGGAGCCTAGGGGTACCTCTGGAATTTTATGGTTAAGTTGAGATTTAGCGGGTAATGGTTATTGGAGATTTAGTAACCTGGGTAACCATTAGTTACTGCTGAGAGTAACAAGTTTTAGAAAGAAAATGGTAGATATGAAATAGAAATGAAAGGACTTAAGTGCCCTTGAGGTTTAGGTAGGAAAGGTTAGGCAAGGAGGGGCAAAATGGTCATTTGGTTGGGAATTAGATAAATGGCAGCTGGGTTATATGGGGTACACGGTTTGGGGCTTAGTCATTTTGGTCTTGATAGAGTTTGAAGAGAAGAGAAAAGAGAGGGAAAAGCTAGGGCATGAAGAAGAAGAAGATGAGTGGAGGAGCTGAATTGGAGACCTAGGAGGTGAAGGAAGCTTAGGGATGGATTCTCCATATGAGGTAAGGAATTTTGTACACATTTAAGGCTTGATTATGTTATGGGTTAAGAAATTTTAGCATGGTTTAAGTTTGAACTTTGAGTTTTTATTTTTCTGAAATTGAAATCAAGGATGTGGATTTTGGGGATTTGATTGTGTGTTTGGATGTCTTTGATGATGTTTATGGGTTGTTAGATGGTCTATTTGATGTTTGAAATTGATTTTGGGGTTTGGGTAATGGTTTGGTATGATTTGGGAAGGTTTTAGCTCGGAGAAAACGCAAGAGAAAACCCAGAATTCTAGGTCTGCGAAGGCGTGCTGCGGCACAGGTTTTTCGTGCCGCGGCGAGGGAGCCCCTGACTGATGGGTGCCGCGGCACAAGAAAGTTGTGCCGCGGCACAAGGCCAATTTCAGGATGTCATTTTTGGGCAATTTTAGGCCTTTTCTCCGGGGGTTCGGGGGATGTCTCCGGGGTGTTGTTTTAGGAATTTGGGAGTCCCGAGAGTGCGGGATTGGTCCCGGGAAGTGGTTGTGAATTGATTAGTATTTAAGGAAGATTCTTGTGTGTTGTGACTAGGATATTGGAGAGGCTCGTGCTAGAGGACCGTGCTCGCGGCGTGAATGCATCAGGAGGCTCGGAATACAGGTAAGAAAACTATAACACCCGTAGGATAGGGCATGGGCCCATAGTGTGATTGCGGGGCACGGCCCTATATTGCATTACATGTTAGGGTGCAGATTTAAATGAATTGTTATTTATTTGAATGTTGTTTGATTTATGCTATATATGATTATGGTGAAATGAACGGCTATGGCCGAGGGCGGCAAGGCCGAGAATGGCAGCGGGGCCGAAAGTAACACTAAGCACATGGGATGCTTATGGTCAGGGCAGGGCCCGGGACCCAGAGGATATGTGTGAGATCCTTGCGGTGAGGAACGAGACCCCAGGCTGCGGTAAGGGTTCTGGGGTAGCGGGGTCGTGTTTGCTTAGTCTAATGGTTGACTTGTTTATCTGTGGATTATCTGATATGATTAACTGTATATTTTGCATATGTTATGAAATGCTTGAGTTTTCTTGCTGGGCTTCGACTCACGGGTGCTCCGTGTTGCAGGTAAGGGCAAAGGCTGAGTCAACCAACCATGAGTACGGAGAGCGTGAAGCGACGCGTACATGTTTGGCCTGCCCGACTGCTTTGGTTGGGGTTTTATTCGAAAATGGCTGTAATAATCTATGATTTTTATGATTAATCAACTGTAAACTTATTTCAATATGTAAATAGTTTTCAAACCTTATTTTGGGATCCCAAGTGTTTAATACTAGAAGCTTTTTAATGAAACATCGCATTTTCAAGGATTACAGCCCTAACTTTTAATTAGTCACACTTTTGTTTCAAAACCTCGATTAACGAGTTCATTGCACACTGTTTTGTCTTAAAACTAACTTAGTAACGGCTCTAAGGAAGTAGGGCATTACAAAAACACTCTCAGGAGCTTGAGGAGGCTATTCGAAAGGCCATCGAGGACATGCGGCGAGCCTAAGTGGAAAAAAAAATTACCATGCAGGGTACACATCGAGCCCAACAAGAGGCTAAGAAGGCCATAATCGAGGTTGCCCAAAGGGTCCTTGAAAACTCCCAGCTTTAGGATCAGGCTAAGGAGGCCATCGACCAAGATCAACTAGGGGACAGAGAACCCTCCATGTCATGGAGATGAACAAGTCCTCTCGATGTTGGGTGGCAAGCTGGAGAAAGAAGTTGAGACAATCGCCGAGGATGCCTTCTACATGGCCTGGTACCACAACAAGGACATGAGCTTCGAAGAGCGTCTCCCAGCAACCCAGGTTGTGGAAGCGGCTTCAGCTACCGAAGTGACCCAAGTGGTTCAAACAGCCTAGGTGACCCCGTCTACTGAGGCCATTCAGCCAACCAAGGTGACTCCTTCTGTCAGAGTGGGCCAAGTTGTGGGCCACCAAGTAGTGGGTGCCCCAAGAAAATACTTGATTATTGACCTGGTGCAGAAGGCCCCCAAGGACTGTTCATAATTTTTACACTTAGGCCTGATGCCGTAACTTATTGAGGTATAGACAAACAATGCTCGAGCCCTCAAGCATTGTTGTAATTACTTTCTCGTTTAAGAACTATGCAGCTTGCCTTGACTTTTTAATTTGTTTGGTTCTATGAATTAAACGTAACCTAATTTCCACGAGAATAAGCACTCAAACCTCTTTAAACACCTGGTTTTATAAAATTCAACGTGCCACAACTGCCACGAGAACAAGAAATCAAACTGTTTTAAATACTTCGTTCTATAAATTAAACATAACATGAATGCCATGGGAACAAGAACTCAAACCATTTTAATCACTTGGTTCTATAAAATCAACATAACACAAATGCCACGAGAATAAAAACTCAAATCATTTTAAACTCTTGGTTCTATAAATTCAACGTAACACGGATGCCATGAAGTCAAGAACTCAAATCATTTTAAACATTTGGTCCTATAAATTCAACGAAACACGAATGCTGCGAGAACAAGAAATCAAATCATTTTAAACACTTGGTTCTATAAATTCAACGTAACACGAATGCTGCAAGAATAAGAATTC
Source organism: Humulus lupulus (assembly GCF_963169125.1). Classification (NCBI taxonomy): domain Eukaryota; kingdom Viridiplantae; phylum Streptophyta; class Magnoliopsida; order Rosales; family Cannabaceae; genus Humulus; species Humulus lupulus. The sequence goes on along the minus strand of NC_084800.1, from coordinate 149,196,850 downwards.
AAATCATTTTAAACACTTGGTTCTATAAATTAAACGTTACATGAATGCTATGAGAACAAGTACTCAAATCATTTTAAACACTTGGTTCTATAAATTCAACCTAACACAAATGCCACGAGAACAAGAACTCAAATCATTTTATTGGTGATTCTAGCATTTAGTGTCCCTCGTAGGCTTAGAGTCCTAAAAGTAACTTTAACGCAAAATTTACCATTGGTCTAACACAACGAGCTGACTCTAGGACCTTAGTCTAACTCGGCATCCTCCTGTGTTCCCACAATGCAAAGATTCAGGCTTTCAGGAGTCCTTGCAAATGAAACTGCCTGCCTCCCGAGAACGCATTACTCGGGAAGTCATCCGGGCACTCAACACTGCCCATCGAGTGTATATCTCATCGCATTCAAGATCGTCTCACACCTCCTCGGGATCGACATCCTCGGGAGGTAATGTTGATGATGTGTCCTAGTGCAAATGGCTTAGACATCCATCCTTATCTCGAAGATTAGGATTCGGTTATTACTCTTTGGGCACTCGTTGTCCTCGGGAGGTAACTTGAATCTCTAAGTTCACGCTACTAGACTTTTATGCTGGATTTCCTCCAGGTTTCTTGTGGTATCAGGTGGCACCAGGGGGTGCTTCATCATCGACTAACCAAGCTCCCCATGTCATGAATCACCCATTCTTCGGTCTAAGCTCCTTGGGCGTAATGTCCACGGGAGGTCCCAAGTCTGCCCTGGGACCAAGTTCGGGGTACTCGACCTTCCGTTCGCATCTCCAGATTAAGAGACTTGGTCAGAGCTCCTTGGGCATAGTGTCCACAGGACATGATCAAAGTCTATTCTTGTGCTACTTCTAAGATTGTCTAGTTCCTATGTGTTAAGCTTACTTTGCTTAGTCTCCTTGCTAAGATTCAATTAGTTTCCTAGGTCGTTCCCTGCGAGGCATGATTCTTACCTAACTCCATGCCTCCATGTGATCAGAGACTAGTCTGCAATTACTGGTCCAGGCAAGCGGATGCTTTTACATATCATTAATAAAATAGAAGCACCAAAAAATACAAGCAGACAATAAATTTCTTACTGTGTTTTACATACACGGTTTCCATTACATGTGCCCGAAGGCTAGAAAGGGGGGATTATAGAAATAACAACATTTGCTGCTCATAACATTGAAAATACCATTGAAGATGCTCAACATTCCAGGCGTGAGGAATCAGCTTCCCACTTAGTCGGGCTAACCTGTATGTTCCCAGACACACAACACTCTCGACTTGGTATGGGCCTTCCCAGTTAGGTCCCAACACTCCTGCACCTAGGTCTTGGGTGGTTAAGAAGACTCTTCGCAACACTAGATCTCCAACTCCAAATTTTCTATCCTTTACCTTGGAGTTAAAATAGCTTGATACCTTCTGCTGGTAGGACACTATTCAAATCTAAGAAGCTTTGCACAGCTCCTCCACGAGGTCTAGGGATTCCGGTAGTAAAGCATGGATTGTGGTCATGTCATACGTATCTCGTCGGTGTGTGGAAATTGCTGCCTCAATTGGGAGCATGGCCTCATATCCGTAGGCCATCGAGAAGGGTGAATGGCCGGTGGAGGTCTTGGCAGTGGTGCGTTGGCTCCACAATACCCTAGGCAGATGCTCAGGCCAAGCACCTTGTGCTTGCTCCAGCCATTCTTCAAAGTGGACTTGAGTGTGGTGTTAACTGCTTCCACTTGGTCATTTGTCTGCGTATGGGCCAGGGAGGAGAAGCTCTTGATCACCCCATGTCGTTGACAGAAGTCTGTGAATATTTCACTGTCCAACTGTAGTTCGTTGTTGGAGACTATCTTCCTCGGGAGCCCATACTTGCAAACTATATTCTTAATGATGAAGTCAAGGCCTTCTTGGAGTTGATCGTAGTGAGTGGCTCAGCCTCGACCCACTTCATGAAATATTCAATGACCACTATGGCATACTTCACTCCCCCCTTTCCTGTGGGCAGGGACCTAATAATGTTGATGCCCACATGGAGAAAGGCCAAGGACTAGTCATCTGAGTAAGTTCATTTGGAGGTGCTCGGGGGATGTTAGCGAAGCGCTGGAATTTGTTGCATTTCTTGACACAATCCATCGCGTCTCCATTCATGGTGGGCCAAAAGTACCCCTCCCTTAAGATCTTTTTGGAAAGGCTTTGCCCTACAGCGTGATATCAGCAAAAACCCTTGTGTACTTTCTAGAGTATCAGACTGGCTTCTTTCTTGGACACACACTGATAAAGCCTATTTTCCATGATTATGTACCTCAGTACCTGATAAAGCAGCTTTTGAGATGCCTCCTTATCCCAGGGTAGCACACCGGAGATGATATATTTAACTATTGGCTCCATCCACCCATCTTGGGGTTATAGACTCCACCTCATTTGGAGCTAAGATAGTCGGAGACTCCAAGTAATTAATGAGAACCATATTGATAAACTCAGCATCTTTGGTGTAGCCAACTTAGCCAGGGCATCAGAATTGGAATTCTGCTCTCGCGACACCTGCTGAATAGTGAACCATTAGAAGTTATGCAGCATTTTTTAAGCCTTTGTCTGGTACGCTGTCGTCTTTGTTCCCAGGCCTAGTACTGTCCGAGAACCTGGTTCTTAAAGATTTGGAAATCACTAAAAATCTCAAGGCCCTCGGGCTTGAGCTCCAGCACCACATGGAGCCCAACGATTAAGGCTTTGTATTCCGCTTCATTGTTAGAGGTGCTTCCCAAAAATAAGTCTAGCCCTGGCACCACTTTTCGTTCGAAGACCCGTCAACAAACTGCTTCCTAGATGGTCCGATCACTAGGGTACCATGAATCTTCTCCTGATTGCCTGTGCACTAGGCAATGAAATTAGCAAGTGCCTAACCTTTTATGGCAATCCTTGGATGGTAGGTGATGTCAAATTGACTTACTCCACCGACCACTTCAAGAGTCTTCCCGACGAATCAAGTTTTTGAAGGACATGTCTGAGGGGATGGTTTGTGTGGACCTTAATTGGATGCGTCTGGAAGTAGGGTCTTAGCTTTCAAGAGGAAACCATTAAGAAAAAAGTTAACTTCTCCATCAGCGGGTACCTAGACTCTGCCCCGAGGAGTCTTTTGCTAACTTAATAAACAGAGTGTTGAACACGACTTTCGTCTTGTACCAATGTAGCACTGATGGCGTCCTCCAAGACAACCATATAGAGCAGGAGAGGTTCTCCGTCTACTGGCTTGGATAGAATCAGAGGGTTTGCCATGTGCACCTTGAGCTGTTGGAATGCATGTTCCCACTTTCGACCACTCAAATCTCTGACTTCCTCGGAGGATAGTAAAGAAGGGGATGCACTCGCCTGTTGCCTTAGAGGCAAAAAAACTCAAAGCTATGATCCTCCTTGTAAGGCTCTTAACATCCTTTTGCTTTCGCAGAAATGGCATCTTGATTAGGGCCTTCATCTTCTTGGGGTTTGCCTCAATTCCCCGAACACTGACAATGAAGCCTAAGCACTTACCGGAGGCATCCCCAAATGTGCACTTTTGGGGGTTTAATTTCATTTCGAACCGGCGAACCATGGTGAAAACCTCCGCCAATTCACCCACATGGTCAGGGGCAGTCCTAGACTTGGCTAGAATTTTGTCCCCATAAGCCTCCATGTTTGTCCCTAACTGGTTCTTGAACATTGATTTAACCAGCCTCTGGTAGGTGGCACCGACATTTTTCAGTCCAAAAGGCATCATGATCTAACAGTAGATACCCTTATCGGTTTGAAACAAAAGGGGGAATTGTTTAGAAACCGACTCATACTTCCTCCCAATTGAAGATAGCTTTTACTTATCTTTCTCTTTCACTCTCAAAGACAAAAATCAAAGGGGAAACTCAAAGGAATTGGTTAGGAACCAAAGGGTATTCACCTGTGATATCTTAGGAGGTTGAAGCTTAAGGATTGAGGATCAACCCAAGGATTGAGTTCAGCAAGGTAAGCTCTAATTATTGGGATTATATTGAGAATTGTTGCTGGTTTGCTAGAGCATGCATGTTAGTCAAGCTTAATCTGTTTTTGGGTATTCTAGTAGGATTTTTGGAGAAGATTTCTCGTGGGTTTTAGTGTTGATATTGAGCTGGTATACATGTGTTATTTATCTGGGTTTGTTAAGTATGCTTTAAGTGAGTTAGCTTGAGGAAAATGTATGGAAGAAGATGGAAAATTCTGGGTTTGGAGGTGAGAGCTGCGGCCCTAGGAGGGGTGCGCTGCGGCCCGTGTGTGCGCACGCGGCCATGGGAGGCCGAGAAGCTCATGCGCGCCGCGACGCTTGGTGGGCGCGCCGCGGCCCATGTGTGGGTCAGTGTGGTGCTAGCCTCTATTTCGAGGCTAGCCGCGACTCTTGTGGGTGGGGCCGCGGCCCTTAGTGCCAATCTGAGTTTTTAAGGGTATTTAGGCTTGGGAACTTAATGGGTAAGGCTCGGGATAGATTTTATCACCCGGATTGATAGAATTCAAGGTCCCAGAGGTTAGGGCTATGGCTTGAAGTTATTTATTGTATTAGAATTTGATGGATGGACATTTTTAATGTGTTGTGACTAGGGTTTCAGTGAGGCTCACGTTAGAGGACTGTGCTCGGGGCATCGGTGCTCAGAAAGCTCGGAACTCAGGTAAGAAAACCCTTGTTCCCATAGAGTTTGTGTGCAGGGCTGAGCCCAATGTGTTTGAATAGAATTGGTATGCAGGGCTAAGCCCATATATGTTAGAACTGCAGGGCGTAGCCCTTTAATTGAATATGCTGGAATTCTATACTTGCTTGTTATGCTATGTATATTTTGATATGAATGGTCGGCTTGAGCCGGGAACGGTGTAAACCGAGAACGGCGAAGGGCCGGGAACGGCATTGGGCTCGTTGAGTGCAAGGCTGAGAACGGCAAGGGGCCGGGAGCAGCATTGAGCACGTGGAGTGCGATTTGCCAGGGCGAGTCCCTAGAAGGATACCTGGGATATCCTCACGGCGTGGTCCACGAACCCAGGGCTTGGTAAACGCCTGGGAGGGCTAGGCTGTATGTGTTTAGCCATTGGTGGCCTGTTTTTATGCTTGATATATGTGTTGCACATGTTATCTGTTTGTGGGTTTTCTTGCTGGGCTTCGGCTCACATGCTCTCTGGTGCAGGTAAGGATAAAGAGAAGATCAACCAACCATGAGTATAGCAGGCGTGAGGCGGCGTGTACATGTTTGGCCAGCCTGGTTGCCATAGCCAGAGGATTTTGGGAGATGCTTGTAAATGAACTTAGATTTTGTTGTTTAGTCGACTTAGTACATTTTTTATGTTGTAAATATTTCTAAACTATATTTTGGGATCCCAGGTGTCAAACTTTTATGATCTTCAATGATATGGAGGTAATTCTATATTTTTCCCCTGTTTATGGCTTAATTACACTAGTTGATTTAAAACCTCGATTAGCGAGTTGAAAGCACGTTTTTAAACTCACTTAGTAAAGACTCTAAGGAAGTAGGGCGTTACAAGAAATCAATGCATGTGCTCCATGTACCATTTGTCTTGGGCACGAGAATAGGATAGGACAACACCTGTGGTATTGGGCTTCTAGGATAAGTCCGTTTGAGAGGAGCTTGTCCACTTAGGCCTTGGGAGCCTCTTTTCGAGTATGATCAAATGTCTGTTGCTTCTGTTGGATGGGAGCAAAGTTACGATTGATATTCAAGTTGTGGCATATGATGTTCGAATCAACACTAGTCATGTTGGAATGCGACCATGCAAACACGTCTTCATTTTCTCAGAGGAAGCACACCAATGCCTCTTGGAATTCCATTTTCAAGCTTCTCCCAACCTTTATTTTTCTATCGGGGGTGGAAGGTATCAAGAACTACCTCCTCCACCTCCTCTACCGGTTCAATGGACCTTTCTTCTTGAACCCTCGGGTCCCTTGACAGCTTTTACCTCTGACGCCTCGGGCTTTTCGGGGCCTTCCTCTTCCTCCACCATCAAGGGAGTTTTGAGGATGAAATTTTAACACTGTCTCGCCTCTTCCTAGTCTCCACGAACCATTCCAAATCCTGCCTCCTTAGAGAACTTCATGCATAGATGGCGGATGGAGGTGACAGTTCCAAACTCGACCAGTACAGGTCATCCCAAGATGGAATTGTACGCTGAGGGCCAATCTACCACCCCAAAGGTGTAGTATTTGAAGGCCTGGCAAGGCACCTCTCTAAGAGTTACAAGGAGTTTTATCTGTTCCATTAAGATGAGGGCCTCTCCCGAGAATCCGTAAAGAGTCGAGGCACATGGGGACAAGTCTATCATGGTCAACCCTATTTCTCTCGAAGGTTAAATTATACAGGTTGTTCACCAAACTCCCATTGTCTACCAGAATCCACACCACCATTTTTTTGGACATTTGGCTCTCAATTACCAATGGGTCGTGGTGTGGGAAATTCACTCTCCAAGTATCATCTTCGGAGAATGTTATGACTTTGTCAATCATTCGGGGAATTTGGGTAGGCAACTTAGCCAAATCCATCACCTCATCATTGTGACTCAAAGCTCGCACATAACTGTTCTATGAGTTTTGGGAGGTACCGCCCAAGTGGGGTCCTCCCGAGATGGTTCCCACTAGTCCGTTCACCAGAGGAGGTCCTTGGGCCAATGGATGTTGTGGGACCACAAGAGCAACTGCTCAAACCTCTGGAACAATAGGTGGTACAAGCGGTCCAGCCGTGGGGGTTGTGCCTGACATGCTTCACCCTTGGCATATTGGTGGAGATGTCCCTGCTTGATGAGATTCTTAATCTCATCCTTGAGCTGGCGGCACTCATTGGTGTAGTGCCCTATGTCTTTGTGAAAATGACAAAATTTCCCAAGGTTCCGCCAATCCCTGTCTCTTCGGATGGGCTGTGGCTTCGTGTAGTGAACATGCTATATTGTGGCCATGAAGATGTTATCACGGGAGTCTACTAGGACAGTGTACTTGTAATTCTGTGGGACAAACTTCTTGCCAGAGGTGGCACCCTGCTCAACCTGTGCGGTTCCACATCCCATAGGTCTACTACTGAGAACTCGACTGGAATCAGTAGGCTGGGATGGAGCAATAGCACTAAATGCATGCTGAAAACCACTATCTCTAGTGGGTGCTGCCCCATACCCTACACAAGCCATATTGAATCCAGGAGTGGGAATGGTACTATAACCGGAGGGTGGAGCACTTTGGCTGGGTTGGACCTCTCCCAAGCCTGGTTGGATGGGAGTGAAAGTGGAATATTGGATTCTCGAAACCACGGGGCTAGGTATGGCCGATGTAGGGTAGGCGACGGGCACCCTGAACGCCCCAATTTGGGCATCCTCCCAGCTGATATTTTATTGTGCTCGATGAATGAAGTCGCCGAGTCGTCGGCATCCCCTCCGTTGGAGGTCATCCCAATGCCATTAGTTGCTGGCCATCATCAAATCTTTTGGTCCTCCTTGAAGTGTTTTATTTATTCCTTGAGAGTCTTAAAGGGCCCTTGTTTTGTGTTGGTCAAGACATTGACCTTGAAGCTTACCTTCCGAACTCCTATGAATTGTCTTTAGAAGGCAGGCAATAACTGACGCCATGATTGAATGGATCCTGGTCAAAGCTTTATAAACCATTTGTTGGGAAACTTATACAGGATCATTATTTATTTTCATGTAGATCTAATATTAAACAAATTAATATGAGATAACGTAGAACATGTTTCTAAAATTGAATTCAAAGAGAAACATGAGATAGATACGAATACTTACAGTATACGTAGCGGAATGAATGTGTCATTCCTTCTGTTTCTCTAACCCTTGTATCCTTTCTGTCGCAGAGTATTATCAAGAAACTGAACCGATCTTCTATAATCTTCATAGTCTTCCAAAGTATCAATTGAATCACCTAGACTAGAGTAGGAAATTCTCAACACATAAGATAGATACATAGTAAATAAGAGAAAATAACAAAGAGGCTTAGAGAGGACTTGTGTTTAAAGAGAATCTAAAAACTATCAGAAAATCTGAATTTTGACTTGAACTTTTTTTTTTACTTCTCTCTAAGCACACCTTTTATAGACTCAATTAAGTCATTTAATTTAATTAAAAAATCAATAAAATAATAGTCAATTTGAAGCCCTAGGTCGAAATTATCATGGACTTTAGGCCCGTGAAATTTCCCATTTGATTATAAGTCCATTGGACTTAAAATCAAGGCATGTATTATTTTCTATTGATTTAATTAATTAAATAATTATTTAAAACCCTTATCAAGTTAAATATTTATAATTTGAACCTTGATTTAAACTTATTTATTAATTTAGACATAAATTTATCTTAATTAATAAATCTTCCATCATTTCTCTTTTCTTCTCAAAATTACATAACTCTGTGAAACTATCTACAATTGACCTGGTCAACTTTGATAATTCTAATTGATAATTAAATCAATTAATTGAGACTATCTAGATAAGTTATCACAAATATAACATATAAATTTACTAACTTATTAATTCCTCGTGACTCAACTAAAGACTCGAAATTGCACTCTTGAATTCATAGAACGCTCTATAACAAATATAGATACGCTATTAATTATCCATTGTTACAACCATAATTGTCACTCAATCCTCTATAGACGGTCTACAATGAGATGGGACTAAAATACCATTTTACCCCTCATTGTATTTTATCCTTAAAACACTTAGTTCCTTGTAAATGATATTTCCGTAATCTAATTTAATTACTGTAATGAGATATCTATCATTTAACATCGTTAACCAAACTAAAAGGAAACCATCGTTTCACTTTTTCATCAGAAGCAATAGATGTTCATATCTATGATTAACACTCCTACTCAATTATACTACCGACTTCCCAAGATGTAAGTATGGGCTAGTCCGTAGGGTAAGCTGGTAACGAACAAGTCAAAGAACTCAAATAATACAATATGTTAGAATACTAACCACTCATAATTGAGATTGAATTGACCTATAGTCAACTATATGATATGACTAGAAAAAATAATAATGGTATGTTTACTTATCTTCTCTTCTGTCAATATCGGTCTTGTCTGATGTAACAAATACATCCCATCTTATCTACTTTGCTAATGTTCTGGAAAGAACATAACACTGTAATGTGTAAGTAGCTCATATTGTAGATTGGCAAGTCAATGTCAATCCTATGCACTGACTAATCTTAGGACTAACTTATTTTGAACATATAATCATATTTAAATTCCACTGTGATTACGTCACTATAAATACGATTAGCTATATGCTCCGGATTTAATAGAAGTTTATATTGAACAAATAATCATGAAAATAAAACATGTGAGAAATGTGATTGACCAAGTCAAAAAATGATTTATATTCTTTTATTGATAATAAAATGAGATTACAAAGAAATTGGCTTTTAATTAGGGCATAAAATCCCAACAAACTTCCACTTGCACTAATTGAAACTAATGCCTTAATTCTACTAATCCCATTTCCTTGATATGCTTATCAAATGTAGCGTCTGGTAGTGTCTTTGTAAAAAAATCTGCAAGATTGTCTTCAGTTGATCTTCATAACCTTCACATCTCCCCTAGGCACATATTCTCCAATAATGTGATACTTCCTTTCTATATGCTTACTCCTCTTGTGACTACAAGGTTCTTTCGAGTTGGGTATCGCTCCTGTATTATCACAAAAAAACACAAGATATTTATCCATTTCTGGATTAACACCAAGATCCAAATAGAACTTCTTTAGCCAGACTATTTCCTTAGCTGCTTCTGATGCGACTATGTACTCAGCCTCCATGAGGGAATCTGAGATTGTAGACTGCTTTACGCTTCTCCATGTCACAGCTCTATCCCCAAGAGTAAACACCATTCCAGAAGTAGACTTCCTGTCATCAACATTAGTCTGAAAATCTGAATCGGTGTAGCCTACAGGGTTCAGAACACCACCCTTGTAGAATAACATATAATCCCTAGTCTGCCTTAAATACTTTAGGATATGCTTAACTACTATCCAATGTTCCGGTCCTGGGTTTGACTGATACCTGGTCACTACTCCCACTGCATAGCAGATATCTGGTCTAGTACACAACATGGCGTACATCAGACTTCAAACTGCAGATGCATAAGGAACTTTTCTCATTGCTTCTACCTCTTTAGGAGTCTGGGGAGACTGCTTCTTTGAAATATGAATTCCATGATGGGACGGTAGGTGCCCTTTCTTTGAATTTGTCATTGAGAAACGTTCAAGCACTTTATCTATGTAAGCTGCTTGAGATAGAGCTAAAAGTTTGTTCTTTCTATCCCTGATGATCTGGATACCTAGAGCATAACTTGCTTTACCCAAATCCTTCATCTGGAATTGAGTGCTCAGCCAATTCTTCACATCTGATAATTTCTTAACATTGTTTCCAATGAGTAAGATATCATCTACATAAAGAACCAATAATACCAATATTTGATTTGTCTTCAGTTGGTAAACAAAGGGCTCATCAATATTTTGTTCAAAGCCATAGGTTTTGATTATTTCATCAAACCTAAGATTCCAGGAACGAGAAGCTTGCTTAAGTCCATAAATGGACCTATTCAACTTGCAAACTTTTCGTTCTTGTCCAGCTACTTTAAATCCTTCTGGCTGATCCACATAAATGACTTAGTCAAGCTTTCCATCAAGAAAAGCTATCTTGATGTCCATTTGCCAGATCTCATAGTCGAGAGCGGTTGTTATGGATAGGAGGACGCGAATGGACTTGAGCATGGCTACCAGACTAAAAGTTTCCTCATAGTCCACGCCTTCTCTTTAGGTATAACCCTTTGCCACTAATCGAGTTTTATAAATCTCGATATTTCCACCAACACCTCGTTTCTTCTTCTAGATCCACTTACACCCAATGGCCTAAAGTCACTAGGAGATTCCACAAGATCCCAGACGGAGTTTGAGTACTTGGACTCCATTTCTTGTTTCATGGCTTTGAGCCATAGTTCCTTTTCAGGGCTAGCCATTGCCTATTTGGAAGACAGCGGATCATCATATTGGTTTCACCATCCAAACCATAGCAAACTGGGTTCCTAGAATCATTCCACTACGATGATGCTCTGTGACGGTTTGCTCAGGAATAGTGGTACTATCTTGCATCGGTTGGACATGAAGAGTGGGAATTTCATCATCAACTCGCATTGATGATGATGGAACATTGGTTGGAGTCAATTCTTTAACCATCTCCTCTAAAACTACTTTGCTGCGAGGTTTGAATTTTTGGACAGTCATTTTCCAGAAAAGTATCATTCGTAGAAGTAAACACTTTCTTTTATGAATGACTATCGAAAAGTCCACCCTGAGTACCTTTAGGGTAGCCAACAAACATGCAAACTTTAGTTCACGGTTCAAGCTTTCCCTCCTTTTTCCTTAGGATGTGGGCGGGACACCCCCAGATTCTATAATGGCGTAAACTAGGTTCACGACCATTCCAGCGTTCTAAACGTGTTTTGGGGATTGATTTAGAAGGCACGACATTGAGAATGTCATTCGTGGGGACAACCTGCACCAACTTCTCAACTGAATCAGCCACCAAGTGTACCACCACAACAAGGCCCAAACCCAAGTCCTCTACCTCAGTCGGCAAGCCATCAGAGGCCAGAGCAACCTCCTGCTTCTGAATAGGATATTCCATTTCAAAATCCTGAACAACAACCACCTTCTCGTGCTGGTCGAGATAATCCCCAGCATCAAAGGCAGAATAGGGCCTGACAGCCTCCCCGAAGCCCCAGACGCCAAACTGCTGAGGAACTAAATCCACCGAGCAAGGGACATCGTCCTTTTGCTAGCAGATGATAGGTCAAGTCAGGCACTGCAGTCAGGTTCCCCCCATGACATAACAATGCTCGGGGACCCACAAACCAACGCATGCCTCCCCCTGACGCTCAGGAGGTACCAACAAGTGGAGGAAATAATATGATCAGCAGGTCATGCCACTTTCGGTCACATTTTAGCGATGGTCATGATTACAATGAGGCTTATTTCGGCAGAGGAAACTCTGGTTGAGGGCAAGGAGAGAAAGGTGGAGAGAGGAACCCCCCACCAAGAGAAAATAGGCGTGCGAGCCAGAACGCTGGGGGGTAGCCTAGCCAACCTAACGTCTTTGATCAATTGGGCGCTAGCGAGGAAAGGGGTAGTGATGATGACTTGAGGGATGTGCTCAACGATAGGCGAGAAAGGCACGATGAGTATGCCCCTCCAGCATCGGTCGCCCCAGCGATACCAGATGCAGTACAGGCCCAGATCGATGTGCTGAATTAGCCCGTGCAACAGTTGGTGGGGAGCCGAACATCCCACATCTAGTATGATTGGAGAAGAGACACTCCATTCATACAATGAATAGCGATGGCTAAAATCCCAAGCAATTTTAAGATGCAAGTATTGCCCAGGTTCGATGGATATGGGGACCCAGTATCTCATGTGAATAAATTCAAGATACAAATGGACATCCAAAAGGTGTCGGATGATGCTCGCTGCAAAATCTTTTCGGCCACCTTATTCGATACTGCTTAGGAGTGGTTTTTCAAATTCCGTCATGCTAGTATAGTGTCATGGGAGATGTTCATAAAGGAGTTATACTGGCAACTCTACGCTGGTCGAGTACATCCAACTAGAGCCAACCAACTAGTCGAGATACGCCATAAGGAGGGAGAGTCGTTAAAGGAATATGTCCAACATTTTATGCACGTGGCAGCTGGAGCTAAGATAGTTGGCGATGAGGGGAAAATGATTTCACTTACTGCTAGAGTGCGGCACCACTCACCCCTCTGGAACAGTTTAAGGAAGAATGGGGTGAAGTGTACCCAAGAATTCTTGGATTGAGCATATCGGTACATTAAGCTCGAAGAGGCGATTGCTAACAAAGGGAAGTCACCTAAAGGAGATAAAGGACCAAAGGAAGATCCCGCCCAAGCCGCCAATGGGTCAGATAAACCCAATGGCAACAACAAAAACAATGGGAAAAATGGTGGAAAAAGGGCAAACAACGAGCCATCGACGTTTGAGAATTAGCGCCCCAAGGGTAACAGATACGAGCCAAGATTCACTAATTACACGGCCCTAGTCGAAAGCAGGGCGAAGGTGTACCAGTCGACCAACACCAATGTTCCTTACAAGCGACCTACAACGATAAGGAAAGATATCTGTAAGAGAGATACAACCAAGTTTTTTCGTTTTCACAACGACTATGGTCATGTCACCAATGAGTGCAACCAGCTCAAAGATGAAATTGAGTTCCTTATCAGACAAGGACACCTGAGGAAATATGTACGAGCCATTGGAGGTTCTCAGCGAAAGGCTTAAGGAGGCAAAGAGCAGGCACTTGTACGCCAATGCTCGCCCCCTTTATAGCCAGCTCCTGTGGCGGTTACATTGCTAACCATCTGTGGTGGCCCACACCTAGTAGGAGATAGTGGGAAGGCAAGGGAGCTATAATCCTGAACCTTACGCCACGACCAGGACATTGAAATGCTGAATGTGGAGGAGGGAACTCCCAAGAAAGCTTGAACAGAGGAAGAACTGATAACTTTCTCTGAGCATGACGCTCAACATGTTTGGTTCCCTCATTCGGACCCTCTGGTCGTGGATGTCCAAATCGCCAATATGATGGGTAAGAGGATGGGTAAGAGGGTGTTAGTGGACACAGGGAGCTCAATAAATATTATGTACAAGTCTTCGCTGAAAAGGATGAAGTTGTCTGTGAAGGATTTGGAGCCATGAAACCAAACTATTTATGGTTTTTCTAGCGAAGGACTCGCGCTAACAGGGTCGATCAGGCTTTTGGTCACAGCAGGAACTGGACCTATGAACAAGACATTACTCACTACTTTTACAGTAGTTGATTGTCCTTCTGCATATACTGTTGTGATTGGAAGGTCTATTCTATTTGACCTATAAGTCGTAACCTCGATCTGGGACCTCGCCATGAAGTCTCCAACTGACGTAGGGATAGGATGCGTGTTGGGAAACCAGCAAGAAGTGAGGGAATGCTACAATTCCTCGATTAATAAGGCAAAAAAGGGTGGATAGAGGGAAGAAGCCGAAAAAAGGTTGCAATTGGCCAATGAGATATAGACCCAATCAAGTGAGCACGTCTTCAAATAGGGTGTTTCCCAAAGTGAGGATAGGGATTTAGATCCTCGCTTTGGGGATTTTGAGGAAGATGTAGGACCAGTCGAGGACCTCGAGGAGGTCCAACGCGATGAGTCAGATCCGACCAAAATTATGAAAGTTGATAAAAACTTAGAGACAACAACAAAACAAAAACTACTTGAATTTTTGAAGAAGAACCAGGAGGTCTTTGCCTGGTCGCACAAAGATATGGTTGGGATTGACCCAGCAGTTATCAGCCATGTCTTGAACATAGATAAAAGTTTCTAACCAGTACAACAGAAAAGGAGGCTGCTCGACAAAGATAGATTGAAAGCATTAAAAGAAGAAGTCGAGAAACTAAAGGAGAACAAATTCATCAGGATAGCATTTTATCCTTCGTGGGTCTCTAATCTCGTACTGGTTCCCAAGCCAAATGGCAAGTTGAGAACATGTGTGGATTTCACAGACCTCAATAAAGCCTGCCTAAAGGATTGTTTCCCACTCCCAAGGATCTACCAGCTAGTCAATGCCACTTCAGAACATGAGATCCTATCATTCAATGCCACCTGATGAGGATCACACTAGCTTTCGACCTGATACAGGGCTTTACTGTTACAAAGTAATGCCTTTAAATTTGAAAAACACTTGTGCGACTTACCAGCGACTAGTTAATCACATGTTCAAAGAGCTGATCAATGTAAACATGGAGGTATATGTTGATGGCATGCTGGTTAAGTCGAAGAAGGTAGAAGAACACATCACGGACCTGGAAGAGTGCTTCAACGTCTTAAATAAATATCAGATGAAGCTGAATCCCCTTAAGTGTTCCTTCGTAGTTGGATCAGGGAAATTCTTGGGATTTATAGTGAACTCACGAGGTATCGAAGCTAATCTCGAAAAGATCAAGGCCCTGGTCGAGATGAAGTCACCAACAAAGATAAAAGATGTTCAAAGCTTAACCAGGAGGATTGTCGCTTTAAGTAGATTGATCTCCAAATCTAGGGACAAGTGTATCCCATTTTTTAATCTACTGAGGGGCAATAAGAAATTCGAGTGCATGGAAGAGTGCAAGCAGGCTTTCCACGCCCTAAAGTCTCATATGTCGCAACCAGCGATTTTATCCAAGCTGGTTGAAAAGGAACTTTGTTCATCAATTTGGTGGTCACAGAATATGCTGCTAGTGCTGTCTTGGTAAGAGAGGAGGAACATGTGCAAAAAGTTGTGTATTATATAAGCAATAGGCTAGGGGCAGAATTGCGATATCTTCCCATTGAGAAATTAGCCTATTGCTTGATCCTAGTGTCCAGAAAGCTGTGACCATGCTTCCAAGCTCACCCCATCGCAGTACTCACGGACTAGCCACTACAGCAAATCCTGCAGAAATCAGAAGCCGCTGGTCGATTATTGAAATGGGCTGTTGAACTTGGACAGTTTGATATTTCTTACTTGCCACGAGCAGCTATAGAGGGACAAGCTCTAGCAGATTTTGCCGCAGAACTTACTGGGCTCCAGGACATTGAGCTGACAGAAGAGCCTGAACCTCGAAGCCAAACTCCCTCTGGGTAGTTGTTCATAGAAGGCTCTTCTAATGAGCACAACGCTGAAGCAGGTGTGATTATAGTCACGCCTGAAGGACATCAATTCCACTACGCAATCAAATTCGACTTCACAACGTCCAATAACGATGCCGAGTACGAAGCTTTGCTCGCAGGTTTAAGATTAGCCAAGGATAGGAACTTAAAGTCGCTTGAAATCTATAGTGACTCCCAATTAGTGGTTAATCAAATTACTGGAGAATATTAAGCCCGGGGTCTGAAGATGGTTGCTTATTTAAACAAAGTAAAGGATTTTTTGGCGCAATTTTAAAATATACTCTCCACCAGGTACCTCGTGACTAGAACTCAAACGTTGATGTTTTTGCCAATTTAGCAAGTGCAAAGGATGCTGACACCTTAAATATATTTCATGTTGAGCGATTGTTCCTACCGAGCATCCAAGCAGAAGAGTCCTCCCTGGTAATTTAAGCAACAGACACATGGATGGCACCATTCATTGAATACTTGAAGCATGGAGTACTACCAACGAACAGAATCAAAGCAAGATCCCTCCAGAGGCAATCGATTCGGTTCATCCTGGTCGACAAAATTTTATACAGAAGGGGGTTCTAAATGCCACTCTTAAGGTGTGTTACAAAGGAAAAAGGCAAAGAATTAATGCGAGAAGTCCCTGAAGGTTTTTGCGGGGATCATGCTTGGGGCAGAGTTTATTGAAAAAGATCCTAAGGCAAGGATACTTCTGGCCAACGATGAATGAAGACTCTATAGATTTTGTTCGAAAGTGTGACAAGTGCAAAAGATTCTCCAAGATACCGCGAGCAGCCTCTAATGAGCGAAAACAGATGCAAAGCCCTTGCCCATTCACAATATGGGGGATAGATTTGATCGGATCTTTACCCACGGGAAAAGGTAACGTCAAGTAGGTTATGGTTGTTGTTGATTACTTCACTAAGTGGGCCGAAGCTGAGCCACTTGCACCAATAATGACCAAGAAGGTTTTGGATTTTGTAGTCAAGAACATTGTGTGTCGCTATGGGTTGCCAAGAAAAATTATCTCAGATAATGGCACACAGTTTGACAACGATCTGTTCACAGAATTTTGCGACAGGCACGAGATTATAAGGAGTTTTTCTTTAGTAACTCATGCACAGGAAAATGAACAGGTTGAGGCTATCAACAAGACATTGAAGGATACACTGAAGAAAAGGCTTGAAGAAGCAAAGGGAGCATGGCTAGAACAGTTACCTGAAGTCCTTTGGTCGTATAGAACATCCCACCGAATAGCAACAGGCCATACTCCATTTTCCTTGTCCTATGGGTATGAATCTATGTTGCCTATTTAATTAGATCTGCCATCGCATCGAAGGTTGGCATACAATCAAGAAAATAATAGTTAGTTATGGATGGCGCGAGCAATCTCAACTCCAAGTAGCAGCTTACCACCAAAAGGTCGCTCGGTATTTCAACTCTAAAGTACTCGAAAGAAAGTTTAATGTGGGAGATTTAATACTTAGAAGAGTTTTCCTCAACACCCGCGATCAAGGTGCTAGAGTGCTTGGACCTAACTGTGAAGGCCATACCAAATCAAAGAAGTCCTTCAACCAGGCCCCTATAAACTTGCTCGCTTAAATGGAAATCTCATTCCTCGTTATTGGAATGGAGAACACCTGCTGAAGTATTATCAATAAACTGTTCTTTTTAAAGAATTGGCTTGTATTAATTTCACTTTTTACAAGTTTATGAACAAGGATTAGTCATCTGTATGACTAATCGCTTATAAGTGTAAGAGCAAATTTTTGGTTACTCATACATATATGATTGTCCATTTATTACGAGAAATAAAAGGAATTGTGCGCAACCAATTATTCTTGCCAATTATTGTATTTATTACTAGTATTTGCTCATTACGTGTGTTGTTTTGCTCTATTATCATTTTTATAAGTATTTATTACGAGCAGTAATGTTCGAACAGGTCTTGGTCAAGGCAAGTGATCAAGGACCTTAAGCTCCTCAATCACTTGGGGGGGCATATAAGGAAAAACAAGTATATGTAAACACACGAGCAAAATAAGGGAAAGCATGCTACGGTACTTAGAGTATTTTTCAAAATATTAAATTTTGTTAAATCAAAACAAAGTGCTATGTTAAGTTTAGTCATGCGAACCGATGTTATAATTAAGTGCAAATATTATAATATCTAAAGTAAAATCCTTTACACCACGAGCAGTTGCTGCTCGGATGTAATTGTCGATAAAAAGAAAAGTTGCCCGTGCAACAATAAAATAAATTGTCTTGACATCACGAACCATAGTTCATGTGTCCTAAGTTACAAATTAAAATAAAAAAAATTATTATGAAGTAGCAAAAGGATCCTGTTGAGGCTCTTTTGGTTGCTGGTCGACTGTGGCCCCAGCATCTTCATTGACGCCCTCAATGCCTGTTGCCAAAGATATCTTAGGGGATCCGTGAGCCTTCTCCTCCTCTTCCAGGCGAGCAATACATTTTTCCAGCTCAGCCTGCCATATATGGTCTGGTAGGTAGGTAAAGAGCGCCTTGGGGTTGCTTTTCCAGAACATATAGAAGCACTGGAACGCCGCTCCCTCATACTTCTCTAGGTTGCGGGCGTTGGTCTCCTCGAGGTCAGTAGTTTTTTTACGACTGATCTCCAACTCCATTTGAAGTTTGTTGGCTTCTCAATAGTTTACCAGCGAGGCCTCCTTATACCACTCCTTGGAGGCAGTGATTCTAGCAACTGACTCCTCCTTTTTCTTTAGTTCCTCCCCGAGCTTGATGATCTTAACCACAACTGCTCGAAACTCCTCAGCATTCTTGGCCTCCACCACCTTGTGCTGCTTTGCGAGCCTTTCCTCAACCACCTTGATCTCTTCAGCATGCTTGGCGACCATCTCCTCCAAGGGCGCCAACCGGTACTCATGGTCAGAATCCCCTGCAATTAGAAAAAAAAAGTTGTTTGTATTAATCAAAGAGATAAGCAATCAAACCACGGTGAAAGCGGCGGCTTATAGTGAGTAGTTCATTCAGCACGTGACTAAAGAGCTGGTTGACTTGCATGGTGAGAGTTGTTGAAGTATTCCAAACTACGCCAGTGTCTAGATAGTTTCTTCAGCCTGACGATGGCCGAAATGCAGGCAGAGTTCAGCAAAGCCTCAACCAGAGTTTTATCTGGATGAGCAGGAGGACTTGGGTTGGCGGGAGCTGGAGGATTTTGGCCGGCAAGAGTTGGAGGATTCTGGTCGACAGGACCTGGAGGAGGAGTCGTCTATTTTGAGGGAGTTGCTACAGGAGGTTCCTCCGTACAAGCCTTTTTTGCGGAAGGATCATTGCAGCCTTCTCCGGGCTGGGGCCGGTTCGATTTTTTCCTGTTTGCATGAATTGTGGTAGTGGGATTGGTGTACAAATCGAACGCCTTCTCGATAGGCATGTCTGCAGCAAAGAAGCATACGATCATTCAGGGAAAGTTGTTATGCAAAAAAGACAAGGAGATAGAGAGAAAAGAAATTATAAGTAAAATACCCGAGCTACAACTACTGGTCATTACATTATCTATTGTACTACTGCTACATTCACTCTCTGCCTTGAAGAAGTTTGAATTTATACTAGTCGTGTATTTGAAGTTGTCGTCCCGATCAAATAAATGACAAGGAATAGGCAAACTGTCTAAGAGTGAGAAGTCAGTGTCATTCTCATCTGAGGACTCAAGTATGGACTCGGGGTGTGCAGGAAGTTTTTGCTTGCCTTTCCCATGTTGGGCAGGGACATCAGCTACTCGTGGAGTGCTGGAAGGTTCCTTGATGGTCACTCCTGCAACCCTTCACCTCGGGGGTTGTGACACATCCTGATGCTGCTCGGGAATTTCACCTCCAATAACACTTCCAACTGTCGATTCCCTCACATCCTGGTGAGGTGCAAGAAGGTCGACCAGCCTTAGGTTTTTCTCTGTGACCAGCTCTTTGACACTCTTTTCAATGTTTGTCATGATCACCAGGGTTGCTGCCCTTATCTCCATTTCTGGAGTGGGGTCTGGTCGATGCCATGGACCTGAATGACACCAAAGTTCTAAAGAATGTATAGAAAAGATAAAAGAAACCAAACGACCAGTACGTAGATGATTTACCTCCTTCATTGAAGGCAAGGTTGTTGGCGACCAGGTCTGCTGTTAGGAAGTACTCCTAGAAGTACTTTCCCACATTCGACTTGTGGGTAGTGTCACTCAGGAAGGTGCGAGCACATTCCTGATGGTAGAAATGGAAGAACTCCATGTTGTTTTGGTTAGGGTTAGACTAAAGATCAAACAAGTAGTTGATCTCGTGTGGCGTAGGTACGGGCCACTTCTTGTGGTTATAGAGGGCAGAGAGTACTCTATAGCTCTTTGGGGTGATTTGAAAAGAAGCAACCTTGAAATAATTGGCCACCCCCTGGAAAAATGGATGTAGAGGCTAGGTTGCCCCTGCCTCAATGTGATACCTCGACCAGTCGCTGAAGGCACCCCTAGGCAGGTTTGCCTGCTGGTCGATTGAAGGCTTGATAAGGGTTATCCCAGGAAGGTCGTACTTCTTGAGATAATTTCCTACCCTCCTAGCTGTAATAATGCTACGAGGCACTACGTACCATCCGACCTCCGGCCTAAGGACATAAAGTGTTTTACTAGCGGGAAAGTGTTTGCAGGTTGAGGGTTGGTCGGAGGAGTTTCAGCCCGAGGGGTAGGCTGATTAGCAGAAGGCTTGGTTGTTTTCTTTTTTCTTTGTGCCTTTAACCCTTATAGTTAAAATGAGATTAAACTTAAAACCATTTGGTCCACCCAAATAATTTCCCACATGGCTGGCCACCCCTTTATTTATATATGTATCATATATTTTTTTATATAAAGGTTAATAAATATTTCCTCAGAAGAAAAAATCCAATTTGACTTCCTATAACCTTTTTCACCCTTATTATGTTTTAAACACAAAACTTAACACATAATAATAAAATTAAATGTCTCTCACATTTAATTTAATTAATCACAATAGAATTTAAGCTAAGGTCAATTTATGGAATAAAATTCTCCAATTCGGCAAAATTATGCATTTAACACAAAATGCCCTAAAATTTCCATTTTCTCTTAGGTTTATTATTTTTTACCAAACTTTAATTTTTATGAATGTATTTTATGCCGAAAATATATTTGCCATAGTTTTCATTTTATTTTTTGAGATTTTTAACCGATCAAAGTTTTCGTGTTGGTCTAAGACCGAAAGTCTTATCCGGACTTTTAAATCACAAAATTCATAATTTGGCTAGAAATAACTCATGGAATAATTTGCAAACAAATATAATATTATTTTAAATAATATTCTTAACTCGGGGAAAAAATCTCGATCCAAGTCATTTAAAGGTACCCAAAAACGCAGGACGTTACAGCTGCCACGTCATCAGGTAGTCCATTTTTGGGTAAACATTTGCCCCCCAAGTTTATTTTACTGCGACCAGCATAAAGTAAACTTAAACGATCGAACTTCCACGTGACCTGTCGGAGCCATCAATGCCTTTTCGAAAAAGGTAACCAATCATATCATTGCTGTTTCCCAAAAATCAATTTGACGGTTAACACATTTTTCCACGCCTCGAAAAATCATCCACCATTATTACCTTATTAATCGTGCCTCGATCAAGATAAATAATCCTTCAATTTTACTTTTTACATTTTACTCTCCCTTTTTTCCTCAAGAAAACTGAAGAACGAAGCCCGAAGAACCCAGACAACTCAGATGACTTCGGTGATCCGTGGAGTATCTATCCAGCCACTCAAATCAACGTTCGTCAATTTGTATCAATTTTTATCCAAGTAAGTTTCTTTAGCTTCTTTGTTTCTGAGATGCCATACTATAGTTATCCCTTGAGTTTTATGACTTGATGGTATCTGAGTTTCCGAATGTTCTTGAAAAAAAAAAAGAAAATAAGTGATTTGGGGTAATCGGGATTGTAGGTAGTAACATGATAAGATAGGAGAAAACACTAAATGAGGCTTAGGAATTGGTTTGGGAGTTAGGATTACTAATTTAGAGCGCAAAATCGAAGTAAAAATTCAATTTTTAAGCACTCGGAAAAAAACTGGATTTTTCTCATCCTCTCTCAGAGTCGAAAAGTTTTCCTTGAAAAACTTTTCACTTCTTCTTTTAATATGTTTTCCAAGCTATTCGCATGCTATTTAGTGTTTATGTTAGAATGCTGCTGGTCGTATAAAGGCTTAACTTTTATACACGAGCAACGTTATCCCAACATTTCCATTGCACCGACCAGCCCAACAAATATGGGCCGCCTTCTGCTAATCAGCATACCCCTCGTGCTGAAACTCCTCCGACCAACCCTCAACCTACAAACACTTTCCCGCTAGAATTACACTTGAGTGTTTTTAGAATATTTTTTAGAATTGTGTAAGCTCTTCTAACCCCCAAATTCGACGCTCTCTCTCTCTCTCACAATCACTCTCATCTTATTTGAAAACTATCTATCAAGTTTTCTCTCCATCTTCAACCTCAAGAACACTAAGAATGCTTGGAAGCCAAGCCTTGGTATAGAAAGGGTTTCCCTAAGGTAAAGTTTCAAAAAACTAGACTCTTGTAAAGTTTTAACCATAGATTTTCAATAGCTGATTATATATATATATATATGTTGTTTGGGGACTTGGTTAAGGTTTTGAAGGAGCCAGAGCAAATAGGAAGATCCAAACCTTAGGCAAGAACAACAAAGAGGTAAAAACTTTACTTTTCATGGTTGTTATTGTATGGTTTTTATTTTTAAGCATTATTTTGTATATTTAATGCTTAAAGTTTCTTATTGGTGATGTAATAAGGTTATGGTAGTTGTTTTATAATTTTTATGATTCTTGTGTGTTGATTTTTGAAAATAGGGACCAAAACCCCCTAGGGTTTTGTTGGGAACCCTAAAACAAAATACATGTTTTGAGATGTGACTTCCAAGGGGTCAAGCATCCAGTGTATATTGATTTTGTAAAATTTAATTATGTTGTGATGTTTTTGAGATTGAGTACATAAAATTGAGCATTTTAAACACTCAAATATGTTTAAAAATTAGTGAGTTATGTTATTTCAAAGTTTAGGTTAAAAACTGTTTTTTCGTATTCTTCATTTCGGGACCAAGTTTGGACAGCCACTGCATAGGGCAAATAAACCCAGTTTTTTCTAAGTTTTGGTGGACATATTATTGGCATAACCTAGTATTCCGCTGTAAAATTTGGTAAGAAAATACTGAATATTTTTAAAGTTATTAAGTGTCATTGTTGGAAAATAATTTCACCAATAAAAAATGCTCATTTTGACCTAAGATTTTATAAAGACCTAAAAGGCGTACCAAAACTGGAATTGGGGAATTTCGGTAACAATTGGGTAAGTAAATTTCAAGTTATGACTTAACAAAGTATGTAGTTAAAAATGTGAAAATAGGGTTTTCACAATTAGTGTAAAAATGATATTTTGGAACTTAAGGTAAAAAGGAAAATTTTGCTTATTGCAAGATAAAACATTGGCAAGTCTTGAAAACATATTTTGTCCTAAAATACCACTCTTGAGTTTAGTGGGAATTATTTTTTATTAAAGAATTTTTATTCTATCAAAAAATAAAAAAATTATTTATTAATAAGTTAATAAATTAAAAGAGGGTATAAAACCCTATCTTTTGAGAAAATAATTGTGTGAATTATTTTTCTAGTAATTAAACTTGATTAATTGACTTCGGAAAGATTAACTAGTCAAGATGGGAAATTTTTAACTGTTTTCCTAATTAAGAAAAATTACGCAATTTTCTTAAAACGGTTTTTAGAGATTAAACCCTTAAGAAAAGTAAAAGGAAAATTAAGAGTTTATTTTCTTTTAAAGTAATTAAGGAATTAATTAGTATTTTCTGTATATAATACCAGCTAAAATCTTCCATATATTTAATCGACTTGTTGAAAGTACGGGTTAATAGCGATGCGTTTAAAGAACAAATTTTTTTAGCGGAATGTGGGAAAATACTATTGTGATACCTAAGCCTACGTATCGAGACCATAGGATAGGTCTCCCCGAGACTTAGGGTTTAGTCTTAAATATTTTTGTATGAATTTCCTTAATGGGTCTAAAACAAAATAAGGATCATTAATCCTTACAAATGATTTTTGTTAAAATGACCAAATAGCCCAAAATAATAATAATGAATTATGAGTGTCATAATTAATCTGAGTATACTGTATGGATAACTACAGTATTGGCTAGCATAACTGGACTGAACGTTGAAGGGTGAAAACCTACAGAGTGCTAAGGACTCCAAGTAAACTTATATTGTGTGGCTGCAACATGAAACAACTATTGTATTGTATGTTAGTATAGGGACACATGCACATATATACACTGTCGTAGAAAGTTGCTTAGAGACGTTAGTCTAGCGAGTGTTGATTTAGAAAATATGAACGGTAGATATCCTTCATGCCCTTGACGGCTGATCCCCGTCACACTGCTTGATTTTATTATGCCCGGTTCATTACCGCGATGAGTGGCCAAGAGGTGAGGATTTCTGGTTAAATCTAGGGGCGCCAAAATGAATGGGACCTAGGGACCCTCATGCTTACTTAATCAGTGAACGTTTAGAACCCGAGAAAGTGCTCTGATAAGTTATTTCCGGATAGAAGCTGTGAATATTGGCCATTCAGTGAGAGTGCCTAGATATTCTAGGGGTTGCCAAGTTTGAGTGAGGCTGAACACTCTAGGGGCAACTGCTTACCAGCACCACTAATTAACATAGAAGTCTCTGTAAACCCGTGTAACTTCGATTACACTCTAGGATAAGTAGTGATGCCCAAGGTAACTTAATGGTTATCCTTGTTAGAGATTTACGCTTGGATAAATAGTGATGCCCTAAGTAACTCGATAGTTACCCTTGTGGGGATATTTATTCGCTAGATCTTAGTGTTGAAACTCCATTCTCCCTTACAGACTAGCATTTATGCTGGAGGGCGTGTTATGCCCGAATTGTTGGAAGTTGTCAAACATTGGTCTCGAATTATTTTGTGATATATTATATCTGCTTGCTTTAGGGTTTTCTCAGTGCAGGGATATATATTTGTTGATAAGATATAATTGTGATATAATATATCTGCTTGTTCTAGGATTTTGTGAGTGTAGGAATTTATCTGTTTATATGAAATAATTTGTCATTGGTTCTCACGCATGACCATAAGTTTGCCAAGATGCTTTTGCGTTCTTGAAATTGATTGTGTAGAGCCCGGAAGGATCCGGAACCCTAATTCTCTACGTGCTTTTTTTCAAGGTTTAACTTACTAAGCGTTTTCACTTACCTAGTTGTTTCCTATTGTAGGTAAGAACAAGGGCAAGGCAGAGCAGTGAGCGCTGAAGTCTACCTTGCAAATGTACATGTGGACCAACCTTTTGGGAAGCCGTTGTATTTTTGGAAATGTTGTGTAATTTTCCTAAACTAGGATCACTCTACTCATTATAAAATATGCTTGTAATTAAATGTTAAGTATGGTCATACGACTTTTTAAAAAGTTTTTTTATACAAGTTTTTGAGACTTTTTGTTAAAATAAAACATTTATATTTCTTCATTATCGAATCTTGAAAATTCGAGTCGTTACAGCAGGATTGGTCTACACGTGGGATTGACCTCCTTCAGCCTATAAATAAGAATCAAAGGACTCAAGAGAGGGGAGTTTTGACTTTCGAACATTTGGCTTGAGAACGCTTGAGCTGAGAGATTCTAAGAGAGAAAAAGAGTATTGTTACCCATCACAATTGTATTTATCTGAGATTTAGTGAAACTCGTGAATCCTAGAACATTGATCATTGTTCTTGGAATACTACATCAATAAGAACACTAATATGACGTAGGTTATTACAATTCTATTGGGGTCGAACAACTATAAATTGTTTGTGTCGTTTATCTTTTCATCTGTATTTATTCTCATTTTCATCTTATTTTATACCGTTTATCTGACTCTGTGACGTTCACCAATTTGAGGGTCAACAAAAGTCCTATAATTTCTTATTAATACTAAAGTGTCACATTGAAACAAATTCAATTAATTTGTTGCTAATCAATATTTAGCTTTAACTAATATAATGAACCTATACTATTAAGTCCAACTCAGGTAAATAAGCCTTAACAATTGGGTTTGTATGGAGGAGGGTTGGTTCCAGTATGTCATTCCCACTACAAAAGCCCCCAATCTTCATACAAGGTCCAAAAGATAGGAATTTAAACCTTCGTTTTATTAATTGTTATTAATTGATTAGGTCCACTATAGTCATGCTAAGCAAATGAGCTTTCAGAAGTGGAATCACCAACAGAGAGGAATTTAAACTTTACATTTTATAATGGGCCCAAATAAAATCTATCATTTTATGAATATTTTATTTGGAAAAATCCATATATCTAATAAACATATCGGCCACTATATGCATCTAAGCCCAATTGCAAAAATATTACATATAGTGCAAACAGACATGTTATAATTAGATGGGCCTAATCATGTTACTATATGAGCAATTCTATAAACTTATGCAAAAATACCACAATTTATTTCATTTGTAAAAATACCACAATTAATTATCTAGAATTTAATTTAATTAATTATCAAAACAAATCAAATTAATTAAATTTTTACAAAAATAAGTCAATTTAAATGAAATTTATCAACAATTAACAATAGTTAAGTTAAATTTCATTTATCAACAATCAACTTGTTTTAGCTTAATTTGAAAAATATTAATTTAATTTAAATAGGATTTATCAACAATTAACCAATGTTAATTTAAATACCATTTATAAAAAAAAAACATATTATTAATTGGTTGGAAAAAATGATATTTTTCAAAATTGAACCAATTTTGAATTTTAAAATCAACTCTTTTTCAAAATATATCTTGTGTTGTTACAACTATTAGCTAATATTTTAACTATTTACAAAAATTAAATATTAATAGTTATAACAATCATAAAATATCTCAAAACAGTTATTCAAATTCAAATATCCATAAAAATATCTAAGTAACAATATTCAAATTTCAAATAATTTAAATATTAAAATCTATAGAATAAAAATATATTTATATTTTCAAATAAAGATTTAATAAAAATATCAAAAATTTAAAAGAAAATATCTTAAATATTTGATATCTTAATTCTAATATTTTAATATATTAAAAGATTTAAAATTAAGTTGTTAATCTATTTTTAAATTTGAATTTGAATCTTTGTAGAAAAAATCAAATTATTTAAATCTCAACTAACAAAAATATCTTATTTTAAAAAACTATTTTAAATGATTAAAAAAATCTAATATTTTTGGCTTTTATTATAAATAATAAATTTTCACATTTTTAATATTCTTTAATTAAAAAAAATGTGAAGAATAGTACCTATGACGGGTACTTTTCACTGCGTTGGTGGCTGGGCGTTGCACGCTGGTGCGCGCAGGTGGCGCACGCGAGGCACGTGGGTGGCGCCCAAGTGGGTTACTCCCGAGATTGTTCCCACTAGTCCGTTCACCCAAGGAGGTCCTTGGGCCACTGGATGTTGAGCAACCATAGGAGCAACTGTTCGAACCTATGGAACAATAGGTGGTAAGAGCGGTCCAACCGCGGGGGGTTGTGCCTGACATGCTCCACCCTTACCCTACTAGAGCCATATTGAATCCAGGAGTGGGAATGGTGCTATAACCGGAGGGTGGAGCAATTTGTCTGGGTTGGACCTCTCCCAAGCCTGGTTGGATGGGAGTGAAAGAGGAATATTGGATTCTTGAAGCCACGGGCTAGGTGTGGCCGATGTAGGGTAAGCGGTGGGCACCCCGAACTTCCTAATTTGGGTATCCACCCAGTTGTTATATTATTGTGCTCGATGAATGAAGCCATCGAGTCATCGGCAACCCCTCCTTTGGAGGTCATCCCAAAGCGGGGACCTCGCGTGAATTCTAGCTTGTAATGCCATTAGTTTCTGGCCATCATCAAATCTGTTGGTCATCGCCGCTTCCTCCTTGAAGTGTTTTATGTATTTCATGTGAGTCTCGAAGGGCCCTTGTTATATGTTGGCCAAGACATTGACCTTGAAGCTTACCTTCGGAACTCCTATGAATTGTCTTCAGAAGGCAGACGATAACTAATGCCACGATTGAATGGATCCTAGTCGGAACTTTATGAACCATTTGTTGGGAAACTTATACAGGATCTTTACTTATTTTCATGTAGATCTAATATTAAAAAAACTAATATGAGATAACCTTGAACATGTTTCTAAAATTGAATTCAAAGAGAAACATGAGATAGATACGAATACTTACAGCATACGCAACGGAATGAATGAGTCATTCCTATAGTTTCTCTAACCCTTGTATCCTTTCTGTCGTAGAGTATTACCAAGAAACTGAACCGATCTTCACAGTCTTCCAAAGTAACCTTGGAATCACCTAGACTAGAGTGGGCAATTCTTAACATATGAGATTGATACAGAGAGCAGAAGAAAAAATAACAAAGAGGCTTAGAAAAGGACTTGTGTTTAGAGAGAATCTAGAAACTATCAGAAAATCTGACTTTTGACTTATGAACTTTTTTTTTTTGACTTCTCTCAAAGCACTCCTTTTATAGACTCAATTAGGCCATTTAATTTAATAAAAAATCAATAAAATAATAGCCAATTTGAAGCCCTAGGTCGAAATTCTCATGGACTTTAGGCCTATGAATTTTCCCATTTGATTATAAGCCCATTGGACTTAAAATCAAGGCCTGTATTATTTTCTATTGATTTAATTAATTAAATAATTATTTAAATCCTTTATCAAATTAATTATTTATAATTTGAACCTTTATTTAAACTTATTTATTAATTTAGATAACAATTTATCTTAATTAATAAATCTGCCCTAATTTATCTTTTCTTCTCAAAATCACATAACTCTGTGAACCTATCCAAAATTGACCTGGTCAACTTTGATAATTCTAATTGATAATTAAATCAATTAATTGAGACTATCTAGATGATTTTTTCTAAGGTACAATGGGGAGCATGGGCCTATGAAATCAAGATCCAATAAGTTATCACAAAACTAACAAATAAATTTACTAACTTATTAATTCCTCGTGACTCCACTAAACACTCGGAATTGCACTCTTGAATTCATAGAACGCTCTATAAAAAATATAGATACGCTATTAATTATCCAATTTTACAACCATAATTGTCACTTAATCCTCTATAGACGATCCACAATGAGATGGCACTAAAATACTGGTTTACCCCTCATTGTATTTTATCCTTAAAACACTTATTGAAATGAGATCTCTATCACTTAACACCTTGAACCAAACTAAAAGGAAACCATCGTTTCACTTCTTCATCAAAAGCTATAGATATTCATATCTATGATTGACACTCCCAATCAATTATCACACCGAGTTCCCAAGATGTAAGTATGAGCTAGTGCGTAGGGTAAATTGGTAATGAACAAGTGAAAGAACTCAAATAATACAATCAGTTAGAATACTAACCACTCAGAATTGAGATTGAATTGACCTATGGTCAACTATATGATATGACTATAATAGATAATAGCGACATGTCAATATCGGTGTTGTGCGATGTAACAAATACATCTGATCTTATTTACTTTGCTAATGTTCTAGAAAGAACATAAAACCATAATGTGTAAGTAGATCATATCATAGATTGGCAAGTCAGTGTAATTCCTGTGCACTGACTAATCTTAGGACTAACTTATTTTGAACATATAATCATATTTATATTCCACTGTGATTACGTCACTATAAATAAGATTACCTACATGCTCGAGATTGACCATGTCAAAAAAATGATTTCTATTCTTTTATTGATAATAAAATGAGATTACAAAGAAATTGAGTTTTAATCAGGGCTTAAAACCCCAACACCATTCATCTGTTGGTCCCGTCAGGGTGATCAGGAACACATGACACTTATCATCATCGGAGACGCGATGCACCAATATTAACCTGTTGAATTTAGACAGGTGGTCTGTGGGGTCCCAGCTACCATCATAATATGATATGGTCGGCATCTTGAAGCCCTATGGTAGAGGGTCCTCAAGGATGTGACACATGGCTCCACTTCTTCGTGTTCCGAGTGAGATTCGTGGCATTTATGCCTGACCATTCTGAGCATGATCTGCTTCAGACTTTCTAACTCTGCGCGGAGCGGGTCACGATCTTGATTGATGCTTTTCCCCTTGTTATCTCTTCTCCAGGCATTCATATTATCTTGGAGGTCTGAAAAACCTCTCTTAGCGGGCTCATGCCCTCCTCCTTTATTGCATCTTCTAGCATTGAGGTTTTCACGCAGGTCAACCTATCCTCGAGATGCACCGTTACCCTCGATCGAGTCACTTATGTTTCTCTGTAGGACTCGATATTTTTGTTTACTGAGGTACTGATACCACGTTCTGCGGGGTTTCTGTGGGGGATTCCTTGGGCAGATCCTTGGACCGTTGTTCTTACAGGGATGGTTAGGTCCTAAGGGGATACTAACTCCAGGCCTTGTCTGGTTTGTATGGGACTGTCGGGGCAGAATGCACCGAGCTCCGCAGGCATTGACAGCATGGTAGTGTCCTTGATCCCCTAGGCCATTACCTTTACTAGCCTACTGAGGAACCTGGTGGCCTTCGGGATCTTGACGAGCCCTCTTCTGCTTTGGATTAGGATTATAGTCAACCTTTCCTTTACCACAATCCTGTGGTGGCATTGGGGTTCCAACTCGTGTTGGGGGCCTGTTGGGCACCCCAGTTGGCTGATCTCGCGCCTATGTAGTCGGATGCTCGGGAGGCACTCTGGCTGTATTGAAAGGTGGCACTCAAACAAGGTTCACAGGTGGCATGCCAGTTGGGTGCCTAGCTGGTGCATTTCTATTGGGGTCCACTTGCAACCCCTGGGCTGCAAGATTGGCCATCATGGCAAGCACCATCTCCTGTTGGACGGCAATGTTACCCTCTTGAGCATTGCTCGGTGGCCACCTGCTCACAGAGCATTACAACCTCTGGTGTCTCCTTTGCATCCATGGGTTGAGGATATTCTTCCTCATAGTACCCCTAGCTGACACTGTCATTTTCGCTATTGTACTCGGCGTCTTCGTCGTAATCCTCTACAATCTCTGGTACATCCTGAGGTGGCTGTCGACTGGGTTCCCCTCCTTCGACTCTAGTAGGAGGGACTACATCATCTGTAATGTTTCTTTGAGTAGTTATCATGGCTGTAAGTGTTACAACTTCTTTCTTCAAGCTTGAAATGAAAGAACCAAAATGTTGACTGCCCTTTTTCTATCAACCGTAAAACAAGAGATTATAGAAATAAGTAACACTAACGCAACGATTTTTACATGGTTCAAGTTATAAAAGAATCCTAGTCCATCAATGTCTAGTATTAAGAGGATTGGAAGCTTGTTATAGCAAGTTCCAATAGTGTATTCTTAGGCAGCGTTTAGATTGCTCTGAGCACAAGGTATTTTCTCTCTAAAAACTGAACGCTTTACAATGAAACTCCCAATCCTATTTATAGAGGCTGGGGTCATTAATACTAATCATCTGTAGTTAATACGCATTCTTCCCATTATTGGAGAATTAATACCAATTTAATGCATTGGGCTGCATTGAATATAGACCACGACCCAAACGAGATCTGCAGGGCCCACTATAGAAAGGTACCTGCTTTATGGGGAACATTCCCCAGGTACTGTCAAGGCATGTTGTAAGTATCTTATGTAGGATGGAGTAGTGGGAGTGCGAATTGTTGAGT
Source organism: Humulus lupulus (assembly GCF_963169125.1). NCBI lineage: Eukaryota > Viridiplantae > Streptophyta > Magnoliopsida > Rosales > Cannabaceae > Humulus > Humulus lupulus. The sequence goes on along the minus strand of NC_084800.1, from coordinate 149,165,348 downwards.
CGTACACTCGAAAACACTGTAGACGGATTGCCCAAAAAGGTTGTCAGATGACCCTCTGGCACTGCAAACTAGCATTGGCTGACACATGGCGCCTATCTTAGGTCCGAGAACCAGAACCTCAAACATGGGGGATGACTGAGGGAATAGAGTCAAGTGAGGGATTAGGAGGACGTTACAACTTGGTATCAGAGCTGCCAAGGTTTAAGGGCATATATAATATAATGATTAACAACCGAGCATACTTAAAATCCACTAATCCCATCCAATCCACTACAACTAAAATCCAACAATACAAACACCAAACCAAACCACATATACAAAATAACAAATACAATCAAGCAAAACAATCAAACATTTAAAATATCAAATATACATTAAACTAATAATTATAACAATATTAGTTTTATATATACAATCAAGCAATTGAAAATTCTAAATATCCAATTGCAGATAACTATTTCAATTTTATCTTACTACAATTTTATGTTTAGAACTTTATAATAAATCAAAACTCAAAATCCTATATCAAAATCAAAAATATAAATTCACCAAATGCAAACCAAGCAAACATTAACATTATATTATTTTCATCTAAATCAATTAATCATCACATATACATAATACATATATATAATTATATTATATAATCATATCATATCTCACAGACAATACAAAAATATAATATAAATATGTATAATTAAATTTATATATATAATATAACTATTACAATATAAATATAATATAAATATATATAATTAAATTATATATAACCTTACCGTGCCTTGGCTTTGCAGGGAGGAAGACCGAACCCAACCTAACCCACAGACAGAGAGAACTAATCGCGTCACCGCCAAGCCTAGCTACCGACCGAACCCACGGAGGAGACGAGAGGGGGAGGAGGGAGCGGCGACTCTGGTTTGGCATCAGCGTTTCGCGTTTGGGGCTTGCTGCTTGTGGTGAGGCATCGCCGAAGGGAAGGTTGCTTGCATTGCTGCTGCTGGCCTGAGATGAGGGGGTCGGACTCGGGGGTCGGGGCTTGCTTTGCTTGATGCTGGTCTGGCTGGGTTTTGGCTTTTTTAGTTTAGGTTAGTTTTAGGTTATTTGATAAAACTAAAAAAAAAAGGGAAAATGAATATTACAGGCGGGTTCGGGTTTAACCCGAACCCAATATATGCTTAAGTATCAAACCCGAAACCGACCCAATGAAGCTCGGTTGAGCCCAAACCCAACCCGAAATGTGCGGGTTTTACGTTTCTCTCGGGTGTCTCGGGTGCGGGTAGGGTCAGGTGGCCGAGTTTTCGAGTTTTCGGGTCAAAATGTGCACCCCTACTTAGAAGAGTTTTTCTCAACACTCGCGATCAGGCTGCCGGAGTGCTCGGACCAAATTGGGAGGGAACGTATCAGATTGAAGAAATTCTTCAACCAGGCACATATAAACTTGCTAGCTTAAATAGAGATCTAATTCCTCACTATTGGAATGGTGAACACCTGCGCAAGTATTATCAATAAATAGTTCTTTTTAAAGAACTGGCTTGTATTAATTTCACTTTTCACAAGTTTATGAATAAGGACTAGTCAATTATATGTCTGGTCGCGTACAAGTGTAAGATCAATTTTTGATCACTTGTATAGACACGATTTTTTCCATTTATTACGAGAAATAAAAGGAACTGTGCACAACCAGTTATTCTTGCAAATTATTGTATTTATTACAGCTATTTGCTCATTACGTGTGTTGTTTTGTTATATTACCATTTTTTATTATGAGTACGCGAGCAGTAATGTTCGTACAATACTTGGTCATGGCAAGTGACTGAGAACCGTAAGCTCCTCGATCATTTGGGGGGCATCTAAGATACAAAGCATATCAACAGACATATGTAAACACACGAGCAAAATAAGGGAAAGCATACTACGGTACTTAGAGTATTTTTTTAAAAACAATAGTTTAAATTTTGTAAAATCAAAACAAAGTGCTATGCTAAGTTTGGTCATACAAACAGATGTTATAATAATACCAAACATTATAATATCATAACGAAATGTTTTTACACTGAGAGCTGTTACTGCTCGGATGTAAACTAATAAATTAAAAGAAAGCTGCCTTAAGCAGCAAAATTGTCTCAACATTACGAACCGTAGTTCATATGTTCCTGTTACAAATATATGAAAAATAATAAATAAATAACTGAGCAGCATGAGGATCTGGCTGGGATTACTGGTCGACTGTGGTCCCCGCATCCTCATCAACACCTTCAGTGCCAGTCGCCAAGGAGATTTCAGGAGATTCCTGAGCTTTCTCCTCCTCTTCTTGGCGAGCGGCACACTTCACCATTTCAGCTTGCTTTATCAGCTCGGGAAGATAGTCGAAGTTTGCCTCTGGATTTTTTTTCCAGAACAAGTAGAAGTTGTTGATGGTCGCTCCTTTGAACTTCTCCAGATTGCGAGAGTTTGTTTCCTCAAGCAGTTTAACTCGCTCTTCCAGCTCAGCGGTTTCCTTCCAGCTGATCGCTAAGTCATCTTGAAGATTGGTTGCTTCTTTGAAGTTAATCTCTGAAGCCTCCTTAAACATCTGCTTGAGGGTAGTAACTTTGACCACTGACTCTTGGCACTTCCTTAACTCCTCGCTCAGGCTGGCAACTCTAGCCTTAACCACCTTAATCTCCTCGGCATGTTTAGCCTCAGTCTCCTCAGCTCGACACCAGCTATGGCCTATGGTCAGGATACCCTGCAAATAGAAAAAAAAAATAAGTGAGCCAGTCAGGGGAAATTAGAGAAAATGTTGCTCGACTAAAGAAAAAAAGAAGAAATACACTTACACTGAGGACTTCAAACAGCCCGCGGCTAATAACTTGGTTGTTCTTTAGCGGAGAGAGATGAAAAAAGGCTTCCTAGCTACGACGATGCCTGGATAGCCTTTACAGCTTCTCATGGGTAGCGTTGTAGGCACTACCCAACAGGTCATTGGCCATGGATCTCCCCGCCAGCTCAGGGGGACGGCTATTGCGAGGAGGAGTGGGAGCTGGAGGGTCTTCAGTTCGAGTTCTTTTCTTGGAGGGATCATTACTACTCTCCCCGAGGTGCCGCCTACTCGCTTTCTTTCTGCTCGCAGGGGCTTCAACATTTGTGTATATATCGAAACTGTTGACGCTGTTTTTCGTCAATCAGTGAAAGGAGAGCACGTAAACAATAACTGATTATGGCCAATTAAAATATAACAACACAAACACATGATTTTTACGTGGTTCAGCAGTTAAATCTGCCTAGTCCACGAGTCTCTGTTATTAATACTCAAGATTATCTCTGAGAATTCTTCAAGGATGAATTCTTCAGAGTTTTCTCTCAAGAATCAGAATTTCGGTCCATTACAATGGTGCATGACCTCTCAATTTATAGAGAAGGCTGCAGAATACTATCCCACATATTTTGGGTAGTTACTCTTTTTGTGAATAAAATTAATTGCTTTTAATGCCTATAATCAGATATAAAAGGAAACATCCCCTGAAGACCAGGGGACGTATAACTGACCAAATAATATCCCATGATATTATGGGATTTACAACAATAAATGCAGACTGCGTCTCTTATGATTAACACTCAAAGATATTCTAGGTTTTTATCATATATCTCCAAGGCCTTAGCTTCCCAGGTTTCTCGTCAGCTTTCGAGCTAGAGACATCTCCCGAGGTCACATGTCTTGCGAGATCATATGTGCGTCGAGCTCGGGACCCCTGATTCGAGGTCATCCCTGAAGATGGATGCGTCTCTGGAGCTACCTTTCGAGATCATGAACACTCCGAGGTCACCATACTCAAGGTCGTCTATGTCTTGCAGGCTCGATACTCAATCCTGGAGCATACTTCAAACCTTATGAGTCCACTTGCTGCGAATCCACCTTTCGATGTCATATTTAACATAGCTCGAGATCTGGGTATAACAGAAAGAATCTCCATAATGCATGACCGCAAAACAAAAATAGACGATCACACAATGTAATTTAAAGGAGTAATAGATTAATGAAAGGGAAATTTTAAGTAACATACTCGAGCTATTATTAATGGTCGACACATTATTTATAGAACTACAGCTACACTCACTCTCTGCCTCGAAGAAGTCTGAATTAAAATTACTGGTCGTAAATTTAAAGTTTCCATCCCTGTCAAATAAATGATAGGGGATGGGCAAGCTATAGAGAGATCTATACTGTTCACGTCAGAAGACTCAAGTACAGGGTCAGTATACTCCGGTAGTTTTTGCTTGCCCTTCCCATGTTGGTCGTTGCCTTTGGGGTTGTGACACATCCTGCTATAGCTCGAGGATTTCCTCTCCAGTAGCACTCCCCGCGGTGGACTCCCTCACTTCCTGGTCGGGTGCCAAAAGACCAACCAACCTTAGATTGCTCTCAATGACGTGCTCCTTGATGCTCTTTTCAATGTTCGTCATGCTGGCCAAAGCTGTGGCCCTCATCTCCACCTCTGAAGTTTGGTCTGGTCGATACCATGGACCTAGACACAACACCAATGTTCTAAGGATGGTGAAGGAAAAATCGATAAAAAGAACGACCAGAGATTGAGAAATTTACCTCCTCGTGTGAAGGCCAGGTTGTCGGTGACCAGGTTCGTTGTAAGGAAGTACTCCTGGAAGTACCTTAATACGTTTGATTTGTAGGTAACGTCACTCAAGAATATGCGAGCAGATTCCTGGTGACAAAAGTGGAAAAACCCCGTGTGGTTTTGGTTGGGGTTGAACTTGAGATCAAAAGATAATTGATCTCGCGTGGTGTAGGCGCAGGCCACTTTTTATGGTTGTAAAGGATATATAGTGCTGATAGTACTCTATATCAGTTAGGTGTTATTTGGAAGGGGGCGACCTCCAAGTAATTGGCCACCCCTTGAAAAAATTCGTGCAAGGGCAAGATTTCCCCTGCCTCAATGTGAAACCTCCACCAGGTGCTAAAGGCGCCTTCAAGCACGTTTTCCCTTTGGTTGGGTCTAGTCTTGACTAAGGTAACCCCAAAAAGACCATACTTCTTGAGATATTTTGTCACCGTCCTAGCCGATATGACACTAGGACGCGCGACGTACCAGTCAAGTTCTGCTCGAGGGCCATCTCGGAGCCGAGCTTTGGGATGAATGTCTAGTGGTGCAAACTTTATAGGTTGAGGATCATTTGAAGGACACTCGGTATGGGTTGTTGGGTGGTTTTCTTTTTCTTGCGAGTTGTGTATTTAACATGACCCATGTGGGGCTGATGGTCTGAAGGACTAGTCGAGGGGTTTTGGTGTGAAGGCAAAGGCGTAGGGAATGGAAATGATGATTGTTCTTGATCCTCAAACAGCAACGCGAGAAGATCGTCATCTATTGGCCTCTCATCTCCCCAAGGATCGTGCATGAATATCTGAGAAGAGTAAAGGGGAGATGAGAATCTACGACCAATAGATAGAAGAAGAAGAAATATAAGGATGACGTTGCTCATGTATAAAAGTTAAGCTTTTATACGACCAACAACATCCTAATATACACTACAAACATGCGATCAATTAGGAAAATAGATCAAAAAGTAGAAGTGAACAGTTTTTTCAAGAAAACTTTTTGACTCCGAAAACAGTCGGGAAAAACAAAGTTTTTCCAAAAATAGTAAAATCGAATTTTTACTTCGATTTTCGGCCCTAAAATAGTATTCTTATTTTCCACATTAATTTCTAAACCTCGCCTAATGTTTTTTACTACCTAAAATTCCTATTCTATCATGTTTCGGCATACGAGCCCGATCACCCAGAGTTTTTTCTCAAGAACATTAAAAGCTCAAACCAAAAAACTTACGAAATTTATTCTAGATTGTCTAAAAGAGAAGATAAGTTCAAAAACTTACTTGGATTGCGATTTTCAAAGAAATCACGAAGGTTGTTGCTCAGAGCTGATCGAATGCGTCTTAGATCACTGAAGCTTTCTTGGTTTTTCTTAGGAAGTTCTTCTGAGTTCTTGAGGAGAGATAAGGATACGATAAAAAATGGACAGTGAGAAAGGTAATATATTTATATTGATCGTGGTGCAGTTAAAGGGGTAATGATGGGGGTAAGATTTTGATGCATGGGAAATCGCATTAGTCGTGAAATATTTGTCGGAAACTGTAAAGGTCATGATTGCTTACTTTTTTGAAAAGGTACTGACAGATGTGACAGGTTAGACAAATAGTTGGTCGAGTAAGTTTATTAAATGTTGGTCGTAGTAAAATAAACTTGGGGCAAATGTTTATCCAAAAAAGATTCACCTGATGACGTGGCAAGATTAGTATGCACGTGGGATTCGTGTGACAAGTTAAGTAGTGACGTTCTGGTCGACCATCGACCAGAAGAGAATTCACTCGGCAAAAGGCATATTTCATGGGCGATCAAGCTGGTCACGGTATATCAGATACTTTCTATTGATATGTGATCTCGCATTTATGTAATAATTGTAATTTGCATTATGATTTAGATACGCTTGTATTAAATGTAATCAAGGCCCATCGGCTCATAAGAAGACCCTTCAGACTATAAATAAGACTCAAAGGGTTCATTTGAGGGATCTTTTGGATCTAGAGAGAGAGAATTATTATTTTCACGCAATACTTTGTATCTTTTATTAAGCTTGTGAAACTCGGTAAACCCTTGTTTACTAATCGCAGGTTTTCATTACATCAATAAGAACACTAAGTGGACGTAGGTCATTACCATCACCTAGGGCCGAACCACTATAAATTTTTTTCTCATTTATCTTTTTGGCTTGAATTCATCTCATTTTTTTTGTTTCACTTGACTCCGTGTCGTTGACCAAATCGAGGGTCAACAGTAAGTTTTGCTGTGAAAAATGAATCCAAACATTGAGGTATTTATAAGGAGAGTTAAGACTTCCAAGCCCTTGGATCAAATCTAGGGTGAGTGGTGAAGATCAAGAGACTTGGAAACCTTGGGATCCGCACTTAGAAATGGTTGGCCCTTATTCAATCTTAAGGACACACTTGGATCACCACCAAAGCTAGCTGGTTTTTGTGTTTCTTTATAAACTACAAAGGAACACACCACCAAAGTGCATTTTGTGTTTCTTCATTCACCACAAGATATCATTCAAAAGGTGAGCCTTCCAGGCCCCTTCAAGGAAGATGAAGCATGAGCGCCATACATATCACAAAAAGAACATATGAAAGAGTCTACAAACACACTTAAAGGTGTGCTCATAGAGTCGAGGGCAAGTGTGAATATAGGAATGTTTCTAAAGGCATAAGACAACCTTCATGAAGGGCTAGGTCGGATGCAAATACTAAGTATGCGACGTAAGGTGTGATGTGACCCTCGTGGGGGGCCTCGCTATGCGAGGGCCCTGGTCACCCACGTACCCCTCATGAAAGGCCTCGCACCCGTCACCCGCATACGTCGCATGAAGGGCCTTACTATGCAAGGGCCCTAGCGATCCGTAACCCACATATGCCTCGCCACATGGGGTCACCTCGTAAGTAAGCCTAGATGTTCCCTTGCCTCACAAGTTACCTGCATAAGGCGCCTATGGTCTCATTGTACAAGATGCCTATGGTTTTGCTATGCAAGATGCATATGGCTATTCTAGGCAAGAAACTTGCCTGACTACACACCATGCATGTTTCGTGCACTTTAGGCATCACTATGCTAGATGTAGGATGGAATATGTGCCTTACTCGCCCTACGAATCCTTTGGGGAGAAGACCTCCCACCACACAATACATGCCAAAGAAGCGAGGCCCAAACTGACTAAAAGTGCCGAGTGCCTTGCCCGATGAGCACACTCAAAGAAGGCCTCTCTCTTGACTAAAGACGCCGAGGGTGTCTTGCCCAAGGCACGCATCCAAATATAAAGGCCTCGCATAGTGAGGTCCTGTTTGATTGAAACGTCGAGGGACTTTGTTTAGAGCACTCGAGTACCAAGCTCGCGAGGCGCCTTATTTTACACCTGAGAATCCACGCAAGACCCTGCATCTCGCTAGCCCGAGGACCCGTGTGAGGCAGCTTGTCTTGTCACATGCACCATATACCTCGTTGAAGAGGCCCTACTTCCCTTCCTCAAGTAGGTGCCACCAGCGAGGCACACCCTCACCGTGCCTTCCCACAAAATTTTGAGTTTGAAACCTCCTATATATACACACGAGGAGAACTAGGAAAGACCTAACAATTACTTGGTGTCTAGTCATACTTGTTGAAGATGATTGATTATGTCATTCATGATAACCCATAAGTTCTTCAACACTTTGTAGAATATAATGAAACTTGGAGCAAAGTTGTACATTGGAAATATGAGAACAACTATCAAGGACAAGGTACGTGTGCAAGTACGAGATGTACAACCATGAGGAGGATAGAGGTGTGACCCTAACATCCGTATTAGACAAGTACTAGTGGTACAAATTAGTACAAAGGATGGAGGCACTACCTGCATACCTATAGCCATGTACCAGGGTCGACACCACAACCTCTGCCCCACTATGTCTTGCATCACTACCCTGACAATGTACCTACATACGATCTTACCCCTTGGGACCACCCTGTATTAGGGGTCCTTAGAGCCCATGTATAAATAGGCTTCGACCCTCAAACTAAGGGGTGGGAAAATTCTTTGTATGCTTTGACAATTAAGCAATAAACGAGTTTTGCTCCGTTGTAGTTCTGCATTTTTCTATTTTCTTTCAATCTAGATTTTATAATAAACTTTGAGTTTTCCGATACTATATCATTGACGAGTTCTCACCGTCAACAAATAAAAAGAAAAATTTTATTATATTTGAATATTATAATTATTGTTTTTTTAATTATATAATAATATCAAGAAAATTCATTATTCATTCATGAGAATATGATCTTGTATTAGTACGAGAGAATTAAGATCATATATAATGAATAAAATAGTAAGTAACATATTAAAGTGAGGAATTTTTAATGAATGGTTACTAGTGCAGAGCGTACGGGATTGAGATTATATATGACAGGACCGATAAGAATTAATTATCTTTATAAATTTGTTGTTTGACTTAAATATTTGATTCTTATCATAATAGATGATCATTTGTATATCAGTCTAAGTCCTGAGTTTTCTTGAACTCTTGTTTGTGTTTATTGGATCTTTTGATTCACTCTTTAAGGTTTCTTAGTGTTGACGGTGAGAACTCGTCTAATAAGTTAAGTTATAAAAATAGTAACGTAGAGATTATCAAAAGAAAAGCTTTAAAAATCTATGTAGAAACTCCAAGAATAATTGCAGTAGAAAAATGGGGAACTCAGTTTGTATTGATTATGGTGCAACGCTACAGTAATTTTTCCAACCCCCTTCCATGTGGAATTGGGGTTCATTTTATAGTGGGCTCTAATGGCCCTGGATACATGGTGGTCCAGGGGACCAAGCGGTACACAGGTACACGATCAGGAGAGTGGTTTCAGAGGTAGTGGTGTTGATACTAGTACATGGCCAGGTACCATGAGGATGTCTCCACTACTCGACTGTACGAATGTCAGTGGAGTGGTGCAGGTGGTAATTGTGTCGACTCTGACATCTGGTTGGGAGCATGCAGACCATGTCCTCTCTCCTAGTACTCCCACTACTTGTCTGGCATGAGTGCTTGGGTCAGGCATACGGGATTCCGAAGGTCGTACCCCGTACAATATCGAACCAGTACGGTCTTTTTGACTCATACTGAAGCCTCTAAGCATTGGGGTCTCCATGGGTCTTCGTAAGATATACCGCTCCAAGGTATAGGGAGTGAAGTACTTGATGCCCGTTAGGGTCATGGTGCGAGGCCTCCCTCGCGAGGCCCTTGGAGGCTCAACTCCCGTGGTGCGGGCTTCCCTCGTGAGGCCTCTCCTTCGCGAGGCCCTTGGAGGCGCAGCTCCCGTGGTGTGCGGCTTCCCTCGCGAGGCCCATAGTGGCGCAAGGCCTCTCCTTCACGAGGCCCTTGGAGGTGCTGCTCCCATGGTGCACGCCCCCCTCACGAGGCCCATAGTGGCGCGAGGCCTCTCCTTCACGAGGCCCTTGGAGGCCCAGCTCCCGTGGTGCGCGGCTTCCCTCGCGAGGCCCATAGTGGCGCGAGGCCTCTCCTTCGCAAGGCCCCTGGCGTGGCTGATGCGCGGGCGAGGTGAGGGGCGAGAACATGGCCTCGCGAGGCCCGTGGCGCGGCTGATGTGCGGTGCGAGGTGAAGGCGGGGCCTCCGTGGCCCCTCGGGTGCACGCGGCCGAGGCGAGGCGAGGCCTCGCGTGGGACACTCGGGTGCACGTGAATCACACGAGGCGGGGCCTCACGTGCGTGGCTGGATTGCGCAGCCAAGTTGCCATACGGACGCGGGTCACGGACGGCCGTGTATAGTGAGACCATTGTGGCCTTGGCAGGTTCTCGTGCATGTGGGGTACCCTCGCATGGCAAGGCTCTCGGGTCTCTCGGGGCATCTTCATTAAGGCCTCTTATGACATGAGTTGTGGGGAAAAATACTGGGTCGCTTGGATTGCCTGAGGCTAATGAGGGTAAACCTCCATATTTTCCCTTGGTGGAATTTGAGCATCCACACTTAGTATAATGAGGCTAATGACTTTTGTTTTGGAGATTCAATATCATCAATGGCTGGGAACATGAATTACGATAATGGAATCCACACTTTCCTAATGGATCGAATATTGGTTCCTTAAGGGTTAATTCTATAACTGAATAGTTATTGAACTCAAATCTATAATTTGATTATAGATTAGTTATTCGCTAGTTAGTTAATGATTATTAAGGATCAAGAGGTAAATAGAAGGGTAAAACGGTAATCTTGACCAAATCTAATTAACAAACCAATAAATGGAGGACATAACTACATTTATTGATTATATCAATGGACTACAAGAGAAAACTTTGTAAATATAACTCTATGAATACTTAGAGTGCAATTCCATATTTATAGTGGAGTAATCATGGAATTAACAAATAAGATTATTGGATTTAAGAATTTAATTAATAATTTGGTTTATTGGATCTTCGTATTATTGGTCCACGGTCCCCAGATCTCCTCTGTCCTACACTGTTTAAGGTAAGTATATCAAAAGAATGATTTTTAGAGAGAATGACTTAATTGTAAATGAATTAATTTTCCATGGTAATGAAATAATTATGTGATAGTTATGGGCAATTGATTAATTTTGAATTTATTAATTATTTAACTATATAGTTTTTATTTCAAAAAAATATAGGTTAAAATAAATATTAATCTTGTTTGGATTAATATATAAATAGAGATTAATAATTATCTTATTTAAAATAAGATATTTATTTATTTAAAACTAATATTTTAAGATAAAGTTAATTTTGAATTAACTAATATTTATTTTGGGATAAATATATTATCTTAAATATTAATCAAATAAACAAATAGGAAAATTAAGGAAAATCCTAATGTGGCGCCACACAAGGATATTTCCTATCCCGGAGATTTGAATTTTGAATTTCAAATAATTTTTTTATTTTATTATATACATTTAATTATTGTCTTTTAAATATGATTTAAATTAAAAAAATTAAATAAGGTTATAACTGATCAATTTTATTTTAATAAAATAAAGATTAATTAAATAAGTTAATTATCTTTCTAAACCTAAAAAGAAGGTTATTGTTAATCTCTCTCAGAAACACAAGTGATAGTTTTCCTAAACCTAAAAACTATTCAATTCCGCTTCTTTGTATCAAACTTCTCTAGATCTCATGTTTTGAGTACATCTAGAGATTCATAAATATACCTTTTGAATCCTACGTGCCCACACACGTTCTTTGGTATTTGAGGATTTTTCTTGAAGATCAAGTTGTGAGCTTTCAAAACTTGGATAGGAAGATCATTAATTTTATACAAAAAGATTCAAGGACACTTGATAGGCTACACGAGGTAATCTCTAATATGATTTTATGTGATTTAATATATATATATGTGTACGATCTTGGCTGGTATTAATAATTATTAAAAAGGGCTCATTCTGTAATGCCCCACGTCACTATGGCTGCTTCCTGGAATGACGACTGGCCCTGCAAACCAACATAAGTCTTTCTAGCGTGCTTTGTCCTCACTCGCATGCTTCCTAGGAAAACTTCCCAGGAGGTCACCCATCATGAGACTACTCCAAGTCAAGCACGCTTAACTTTGGAGTTCTCAAGTGATGGGCTACCGAAAAGAAGATGCATCTTGTTCGCATAGGTAGCACCCATCAATCCATTTAAGCCATCTTCAACTATGTAGTCTTATACCTACACAATCTTAGAATCATCACACTTGACCTTCCCCAGGTGGTGTGAGATTGCACAACTTTTACCCCGTCTTTCCCCCTTCGGATCATGGGATTCTGACTATCACAATCACCACCTTAGGGATCCGACGTCCCTTCCGGCTGGGTCAAGACTCTGATAGCATTTGTAATGCCCCACGTCACTATCATTGCTTCCTAGAATGATGACTAGCCCTGTAAACCAACACGAGTCTTTCCAGCGTGCTTTGTCCTCACTAGCACAATTCTAGGGAAAACTTCCCAGGAGGTTACCCATCATGAGACTACTCCAGGCCAAGCACACTTAACGTTGGAGTTCTCAAGTGATGGGCTACCGAAAAGAAGATGCATTTTTTTTGCATAGGTAGTACCCATCAATCCATTTAAGCCTTCTTCAACTATGTAGTCCCATACCTACATAGTCTTAGAATCATAACACTTGACCTTCCCTAGGCAGTGTGGGATTACACAACTTTTACGCAGTCTTTCCCCCTGTGGATCACAGGATTCTGACTGTCACACATTCCCCGCTACGTATATTTTATTTTCTCTTTTAATACCAACACCTTTTTGGCTTGAACTTTACCGTAGTGAAAGCACTAGAAAGCTTAAATCGAAATGCTAAGGTATTCTTATAAGATTGAACCTCCTAGTGATAAAAACTAGCAATGTCTCACACACCACTATCTGATTACTTATGTATTTCCCATTGTTCGTGCCCAGCAATATTAATGGCCTTGTACTTGATCCATTCATGAACCATCCAGAGAGAAAACTCCTATTGTCTTGAGAGTCAGCCAACATCTAGGTTCACTTATATGAAATTCTTCCAGCATCTTTGCTACCTATAAAAATGCTTGTTGCTCCTGAACTGAATTTTATTAAAAGCCCTAGGCTTAACCCTCCCTTTGGTAGCAACCAACATTAACTCACCATTGATGAGACTTTAGGTTGTTAATGTTGAAACTATTCTCCTATCGAATGGCTTGTTCTTTGACAGGGTAGATTTTATAGTGTTTTAGAGAGTTGTTTTAGGGAATTTTTAGCTTATTTAGTTATGTTTGTGCAGTATTACACTTTTGTTGCCTGTGTTTGATAATATTTTAGGACGTATGAAAGTTTTGATAAAAGATCGTGTTTGGCCTCGAAAAGATGTGATTTGGTGAAGAAAAAAAAGACATTTGAGTCGCGACACTGATCATTTGAGCCACGACAGTATGATTAGCCAGAGGCGACAAATTTTGAGAAGTTGAGGGCCACAGCGCTACCTTTCTGAGCTACGGCGCCATTATAATTGTAATCCTCAATCACAATAGAGATAGGAATTTTTAAATTCACATTACAGAGGCATAGGTGGATAGTTGATGAAGTTAGTAACAATAATTCTTATTTGATGGAATTAAATTTTATTATTGAGTTCTCTATTATTCTAGTTTATTGTTCTATTTTGTTTAGTTTTAGTAAAGGCTATATTCAGTATTCATCAAAACAATTTGAAATAAAGATTGATTTTTGGTAATTAATAGCATTCCTTGTGGGAACGATATTCTACTTATTACTTTATTTCTTGTTACGATTGCGTATACTTCCATACATAATTTTGACAACATTCTTGCCCATTGAACTCTACACTTGATGTAAACAAGTTTTGAGTTGGGTTGCCATCATCGGGGAATCTATATTTCAATGAGTTTTAGTCGCATCCCTTTATTTGTTGAACTAACCAAATATCTCACAAGAGATTTGGTAAATGGATTTGCTAAGTTCTCACAAGGTTTCAAATATGAAATTGATATGATATTTTTGTCATCCAATTCTCTCGTATAGTCGTGTCTTAGACTTATGTGTCTAGACTTCCCATTATAAATTTTGTTCTCAGCTCTAATCAAAGTAACTTGATTATCACAATGTATCAAAATTGTTGATACATAAATCGTGATTTTTGGTATCTCCAACATGAGATCTCTTAGCCATTCGACCTCTTTGCTAGTTGCTACTAGAGCTACAAACTTGGACTCCATGGTTGAGTGGCATATACATGTTTATTTCATAGAATCCCAAGAAACTGCACCACCACCAAGAGTAAACACCCAACTTGTTTTGGAGAGATTATCATTAGCACCGTATATCCAACTTGCATCGGCATATCCTGCAAGTACCTTAGGAAACGTAGAATATTGGAGGCATAACTCTCAGATCCACTTTAGGTATCCAAATACACTTTCAACGTCCTTCCAATGTAAGATAATTGAATTGCTGGTAAACCTACTAAGTTTACTAAACCGTAAATACAATTTCCACTCTAGTACAATGAGCAGCATACATCAAACTCCCAATTGCACATGCATACTCTGGGTGAACCACCACTCTCCCTTCATTCTTTTCAAGCTTTTGACTAGACTCAAAGGGTGTGTTTGCCTCTATGATATTAAGATGACAAAACTTGTCAAGCATTTTCTCAACATAACAAGATTGACCTAAGGCATATCCAACAACATTCCTTTTTACTTTAATACCTAATATAGTATCAACCTCTCCAAGTTCCTTCATCTTAAAGTTAGAAGATAGAAACCTCTTCATTTCTATTATGCCTTTCATGTCATTATTCTATATCAACATATCGTCAACATATAGACACACTAAGATGACATATTCATCATAAATATTAGAGTATAAGCACTTGTTTGTATCCAAAACAATGGCCACATCGAAGTTCTCATGCCACAGTTTTGGTGCTTGCCTCAAAACATATAATGATTTAACAAGCTTACACACCTTATGTTCATTGCTACTTATGTATACCTCCTCATCGAAGTTACGATTTAGGAATGTTGTTTTGACATCAATTTGAAGAATATATAGGTTGTGTATTGATGATAAGGCAAACAACAATCTTATAGATGTTGACCTCGCTACCGGTGCATAAGTATCAAAATAATCTATGCCTTATTTTTGTCTAAACTCTTGGGCGACCAATCTTGTTATAGACGCCTTAATGGTCCCATTAGTATTGTATTTCTTTTGAAATACCCACTTGCAACCACTTGGATTTGATCCTTGTAGTTGATCAACAATTTCCCAAGTGTGGTTAGACAAAATTGAATCCATCTCATCATTTATTGTCTCTTTCCAAAAATTAGAATCCCTTGACGACATAGCTTATTGGAAAGTTTTAGGATAATCCACCACTTGAAGTACCATAGGATAATTCCAAGTAACTCCCTTATGGTTTCTCTCTACTAGGTAAAGATTCTCCAATTGAGAGGTTTCGTTTTGTGATCCACTCTCTTTAAGCCTCTGGCTTCTTCTAAGCGATATCGGTTGCTCTACAACCCTTCAAGGTAACTCCTCTTGAGTTCCTTCTAATGAGATCGATTCTTAAGGCTTATTGTCACTATACAAAAATTATCAAAGAACTCCACTTCTCTTGATTCAATTATATCATTAGACTCCAAGTCTAATAGCCTATAGGCCTTGCTATTTGACGCATAGCCTACAAACACACATTTGATGGCCCTTGGACCTAACTTGGTCCTTTTAGTCTCTGTTCTCTTTCAATAAGCAATGCACCGCCACACTTTGAGATACCCTAGGTTGGGCATCTTTCCTTTCCATATCTCATATGGTGAAATTTGATTCTTCTTTAGTGGAATCTGGTTTAGAATATGACAAGCAGTATGAAAGGCTTCTCCCCATAACGCAAAACTCAAATTCGTAGTTGGATAGGATAATTCAGAAAGGGCAGAAATGATGAGGATAAAGAAAGTGGAGAGTCGTGAAACAGAATTTATAGTTTTTTCGAATCGTACTATACTAGGTATAATGTATGGGTGTATGAGATTTCTGTCTTTGATCGTTGTAGCTCACGATTCATTCCTGAACTACTCCGGGAATGTGTCCAACAAAGTTGCTTCATTTCAAGAGGACAAGGAAGCAAAACAAAAAATCCAAGCCGTTAATTACAACATTACTGTAATAGCGTAGCATTAATCATTTCAACATATGTCTTATTCTTTCTTACCGCTATATCATTTTGTTGGGGAGTATAAGGGGCTGTACATTCTTGTATTATACCATGCATCTCAAAAAACACATTAAACTCATTGGAAAAGTATTCACTGCCACTATCACTTCTAATCACTTTTATTTTCTTTTCCAATTGATTTTCAACTTCAGATTTGTATATTTTAAACATGCTAAAGGCCTCATCCTTATTCTTAACCAAGTGTACATATGTTAATCTAGAACAATCATCATAAAGGTAACATAATACCTATTTCCTCCTCTAGTAATTAGTTTTAACACAAATCAATATGTATCAAATCTAACAAATTAGTTTTACTATCTTAGATTTAACACATAATTCACATTTATCATGCTCAACATCATTTCATATAGTTGAACCACATTTGATAGCTCTTTTAATCGTACTAAATCCTATACGAGCAAGTCTATTATGCCACAAAGTAATAAATGAAAACCAAGCGCATAAGAGGATGATGTGCATGCATTATTGTCAAAACCATTTTATTTTGTACAAAATTTAATAATCCCATCATAAACATACCCCTTTTGTCAAAAAGTTATTGCCCTTGGAAAAAATTAGCTTACCGGCCTCAAACACCACTTTGATGTCCGGTTCGATCAACAAATGCCCACTCACAAGGTTCCTGTAACGCTCTAGATAACCAAACAATTACACTGTGTGTTTTAAATAGTACTGGACTTGCTAATCAAGTCATTTGGAAATGATTAATGGATTAGTGTTTAATATTTTTGATCATAGGAACAGTTACTTTTATTTAAAAGTTTGAGTCTGTACATGAGATCCCAAAATAAATATATACAAGGCATTTACAACTCTAAAGGTAACTACAACATAAGCAGACCTAAGCAGGAAAATTAAGGTTAGAATCTAGTCCTTCTTTAATTCTCGGTCATGGCAGTCGAACAGCTACAAATGTACACGCCACCCCTAAAGCTCTCCAACTCATGGCTGGTCCAGCTTCCCCTTTCCCTTACCTGCACCACATAGCATCCGTGAGCCAAGCTTAGCAAGAAAACTTAAATCAACAAATTCAAATAAGTAAGAGAATATAAACAACAAGCTTAGCAGTAACAACCCTGCTCAAACAAACATATAGTCCAAATTAAACAGTCAATGAGTTAGACAAGTGCAAACCACACTTCTAATTATTTAGGTTGCGTTCGGGCTAGATAAGTGCATATTGCACTCCCCAGTTGCCCTAGCCAAATGGCTTGCGCTCTGCAAGCTTATTTCTGTCCCAGGCTCCCTAACGTTGAGCTTTCAGATCAAGTATAATAAAACATACAGTTTGTATAACATACAATGAGATGCAGCGTATACAAGCATGCCTAATCAAATAATCACAGTCATAATCATAGTCATTTTCATTAATGAAACCCGATCCCCGATTACAATCAAGGTGCATTTTTCTTACCTCGAGTCCCGAAGAGATGGCGCATGGTGATCCCGAGAGCGATCTCTACTCCCAAGCCCTAACATTATAACCCAGTCACAACCAAAAACGAGTAACCATCAAGATCTAAACTAATTAAAATCTTCAAAATTACTTACTAGCCTCCAGACCTCCAATTCTACTACATCGGGTAGTAGAATACTTCCCGAGACTTTAGGTTTGAGTTCTCGAGTTTAAAAACCCCTTTTTTCCAAAACCTCCTATTTGAGCCGCGACACCCCTCAAAAGCGTCGCAGCCCTCTACAAGTCAAAGAGACGCCTCCCCTGCTACCCTGGACACATGTCGTGGTGCAACCCACCTAGCGCTGCGATGCTAAGGCGATTCAGAGAACAACCCTAGACCTTAAATTCATGCCGGCCGAGGTGCCCCAAGAACAACGCCATGATGTAACCTCGCGAACCCATGAATTCTGGGTTTTTCCTGCATTTTCCCCAAGCTAAAATCTCCACAAACCTAACCCAAAGTCCCAATTGAGTCTAGGACTCTCACTAACACAACATCAGCAACACAATTACCACAAAAACTAAACCACAACCTTACCAATACTCAAATACCAAACCTAGAGTTAGAACTCACCAAAAACTTGAACCAATTAAAGAATTCACAAGAAAAACATAGATTAAAAGACTAACTCTAGTGAGGGAACCCCTCAGCTATGGAATTCTGACACCAAGCTGCTCCTAATCCTGTTCCTAGCTCCAACCTTCAATTTCCCAAGCCAATTCTCTTCAAAATAAATCAAAACCCAACCAAGCTTCAAGAGAGAGAGAAACGTGAGCGAAGAGTGTTGTTCTGTTGCCCTTAGTTTCTGAGGGGTTCCAAGGATAAGTCTATCTTCATTGACACAAAAGACTAAAATGTCCCTACCCTTTACTTAGTTCTCTAGCGTCCCCAAGGGTAAAATCGTCTTTCCCACCCTTTTCCCGCTAAACCTCAAATTCCATTTAAGATTCCCAATTAATCCCTACATGCCCAAATAATCACCTAATAACTACCCATCACCCGATAAATCCTGGGATTTCGCGACACCCAACGACGACAATCAACTCTGCTGACTGTCGTAATAGCTTAGCAGGACTCTACGCCGACAGTTAAAAATTGTAGGCATAGGTACCAACGCCGACAGCTAATAACTGTCATCGTTGCTTTTGACTGTCGCTATTGACCCCAACCCCGACAATTAATTTGAGACCAATGCCGACAGTTAAAATGTGTCACTATTGACCCCAACGCTGACAGTTAAAACGAGACCAATGCCGATAGTTAAAAGGTATCACTATTGACCCCAACGCCGACAGTTAATTCGATACCAATGCCGACAGTTAAAAATTGTGGCTATTGACCTCAACGCCTACAATTAATAAAAGCCAAATATCGACAGTTATAAAATGTCGCCTAAATTCAAATAAAAAAATATAAAAATATAATTAATGAATAATTTAATTTAAAAAATAAACTAAATTATGTAAATATATATTTATAAAAATTATGTATTTATTAAAAACTTTTAAAACTATTTTTTTTCTAAAATTTTCATATTATTTACTTTTGTATTTATAATAATTATTATATTGAAATTTAAATTAGTAATGATATAAAGAATAATATAATTAAATTAACATATTTATAAAATTAGTATTAGTTAAAAATGAGTTGTTTTATTGATTGGTTAAATATTGTAAAATAATTTTAAAATTTCTATAAATTTATTATTATTTAGTTCTATTTTTTTATTTTATTTTTGTGTTTATAATTTTATTATATTATAAAATATATATGTTTGAAATATTAATTTTTTTTTACATATATATTTTTAAAAAAATCTAATTCATGTAAATTTATTTATGAAAATATATATTAATCTTTTAATATATATACTTTTAATGTATTATGTGGTCACTAAATTTATTTTTATTATATTATGTTGACATTTAATTAATAAATATTTAAAAAAAGAAAAGAAAACCCTATGGGTCTGATTAGTATCCTATTGGGATCCAATTTTATGTTTTTAAATACTTAAAATTAGTGGGACCCATTATAATTAGTGATTGGTAGATTGTTTTTTAAAATCAAATTCAGATTTGTATCCAAAATTTGTTAAGGAAAATTGAAAGTGAGAAAAGCTCGTTTTCTCAGTTTTGTGAAATTATTTTCCAAAATCCTACATATTCAATTTCTGTTATATTTTCAAATTTAATACCAATCACAGATTTAGTTTTTTAAAACTCAAAAACAGTTTACTGACAATGAACTAATCACATTTTCATAAACATGTTTTTAGTCACTAAATTCATATTTTCATTTCAGAATAAAATACAGCTTTCTAATCGCGAACCAATCATACCCTATATTCCCTTTCTCAGCCCCCTTTCTTTTTCTTTCTCTCACTCTTTCTCCAGCCGCTGCCTGTTAGAATTATTGTTATGGACTAATATAATCATAGACATTATTCCATAATTACAACCATTAACTAAAGTGCCTACTAATTACCAATAACCATAATGGGATGGTTCACACTTACTAATTGCATTAGAGGCACATGGTAGCACCCTAATGACTATGTGTTGGCCCATTAAACTATAGTTCACCACTTCATAATATAATGAGCCCCAATTAGCCCACTAATACCTCTTAAGGTATAAGAGCATAATATATATATGTTGTATGGGTGGAAATTAAGGGTAGTGTGGTATTGTGGTAAGGGTTTGCTATCCATTAGGTCCCTCTTGCATTTGCACTTCATTTTGTAGGTGAATTGGAAGATTTCTAAGGGAGGAAATGGCTCAAGAAGGGATTGGTAATATGGGAGGTATGTTCTCACATTCGCAATCAATGCTCTAAATAAAATGTATTCTTGGATTGATTGTAAACATTAATTGATTGTGAAATCTTTTTTGTGTTAAATGATGCTTACACTACGTTTACAATCTAACAATTAGCATCAAGAGCTAGGTTCATTTGATTTTAGGGCTTGATATTTGATATAAACCCAATTTTTCAAATATGATTTTTTCACAAAATTTTCGAAATCATGCTATGTTAATGGGGGAAATCGAGTTTGATAATGAGTATTGGGTTTTAGCTATTTTTTTGGGAAAAAATTTCATGTATTGCTGTTATGAAAAACGAGTTCTTTGAAGCTCAAAAATGGAGGAAACCCATTTCGGATTTCATGCTATTTTGACCTTTTTTAAATGGTACATGAGGAGAATGGAGATGCTAGGGTCATCGGACATGGAGAGGGGAAGAAAACCCACGTTACAGTGGCCAAAATGGTGGCTGGAGACGGCGGTTCCAGTCGGGTCAGACCTGCAGGACGAACTGGGTCGAACGCAACCCGTACGCCACAATTCAGAGGTCAGGGACGACGAAAAATGACACGTCGTTTTGCCTCTGTCAGGAAAAAAATGACATGTCGTTTTAAGGGCAAAGGGCGTCGTTTTGGCTATAAAATGACATGTCGTATGGGCATGTTAAAATTAAAAAAAAAAACTATTATGGCACGAGGGGGCGCGTGACGGGTTCTTTTTGGCAAAATTTTTACCATTTCACTCCTCTTCTCATATCCTACTATTTGTATATGTTTATGCACAAGATTAATTCATGGAGATTTGGTTTCATAATTGTATTTATATTTAATCTTTTGTGGCATAAATCTTATTATATATATTGTCAAC
Organism: Humulus lupulus; assembly: GCF_963169125.1. Lineage (NCBI taxonomy): Eukaryota > Viridiplantae > Streptophyta > Magnoliopsida > Rosales > Cannabaceae > Humulus > Humulus lupulus. Next base: position 149,143,888 of record NC_084800.1, on the reverse strand, counting down.
AATTATTGTTTATTTTCTTGCCTGTCGTAAGAATACGCATGTAAATTGTTTATTAAAGAGGAACATTTAAATAATTATTTATTTAAGGCTATGTAGGATTTTTACCCCCCGAACTATTACCACTACCGTATCGTGGCCCCTAATTTTTTCAGGCCGTTAAAAATTTCCCCCGAAATATTCACAGTAATGTAAAGAAGGACTTCCGTTAACTTTCAACACATGTGGCTAACAGAAGGCTGACATGGCTCTTTATATGCTGATGTGTCTTGGCCATGTCAGCGCCATGTGTGTAATTTTAAAATTAAAAAATCTATAATCATATTAAAAATTAATGAATTAAACACTAAAAAATAGAATTAATAAATTAAACCATTTTTTATACATTAAAAAAAATAAAAACCATATTTAAAAAAAATAAAATTACACACATGGCGCTGACATGGCTAAGACACATCAGCATGTAAAGAGCCATGTCAACATTCTGTGTTGAAAGTTAACAGAAGTCCTTCTTTACATTACTGTGAATATTTCGGGTGGAATTTTTAACGGCCTGAAAAAATTAGGGGGCACGATACGGTAGTGGTAATAGTTCGGGAGGTAAAAATCCTAAATAGCCTTTATTTAAATTTTGTGTTTTTCCTCCAAAATTACATTAAGATCTGTATAAGTAATTAATTATCCTATCGATAATAATTTCTTGGTAAGGATGCTTAATGTGGTGAAGAAAATTTATTAAACATTATGAATCACAATTTATCTATCCTTTCGATAGTAAATTAATGTTTTTTATTATAATGTTTAATAGATTGTTCTTACCTGTGTATGAGTTCTATTTTGTGTGTTTGTCTAAGAACTCTAGCATACATAATGATCATTTGTTATTTTGCGATCATATATTGATGAGAAAAGAGCACAAATGACATGGTTTATCATAACATGTATTTGATTGTTATTGCTCTTATTTCTCATTTAGCTGCAAGCATTCCGAGAACCTCTGCCATGTTGACACTGAATGGAACCAACCACAAGCAGTGGGTTGAATCTTATGAGAGTGGACTTGGCCTTGAGAATGGATGCACCACCTAAACCCGTTGATGATGCCACTGAAAAGGACAAGAAATCCTATGAGGATTGGGAGCATTCCAATCGTTGTTGTTTGATGCTTATGAGGTATCACATGGATGAATCCATTCGTGATAGTATTCCTCAGACTGAAAATGCAAAGGATTTTCTTGCTGCCATTAAGGAGAAGTACAAAAAGTTCTCAAAGAATGAGAAGAATGAGTGCTTAACCTTGCTCCATCGCACAAATTCCGCTGATACGGGTGATATTAGAGCTCATATCGACAAGCTCATGGGTTGTTACCAAAATCTTAAGGCTATGGGGTTGGATCTTGGTGAGAATTACATGGTGTGGTTTGTGATGGAAACCGTTCCTCCCCAGTTTGATTCAATCAGATCAAGCTACAATGCTCAAAAGGATCAATGGACTATTGAGGAGATGATTGCTATTCTTGCCAAGGAAGAAGAGGACATGAGAAAGGGAAGGAAAAGAGGTATCTCCATGGTGACGAACCCAAACAATCCTCACAAGAGAAAGTTCACTTCCAATAACTCTGGTAACCAAAAACCTCCCAAGAAAAAGGCACTTAGTCCTAAAGGGAATGGACAGTCCAGCTCATCCTCTAATGGTCATAAGAATGAGCTTTTCAAAGGGAAGTGCAACTTTTGCCAGAATTTTGGGCACAAGAAAGCTGATTGTAGAAAGCTCAAAGCTCACCTAGAGAAGAAAGGTAACTGTCTTGTGATGGTTTGATTAGAATCCAATATTATTGATGTGCCCTCAAATTATTGGTGGTTAGATACTGGAGCCACAATTCATGTTACGAATTCCTTGCAGGCAGTGACAAGTCGAAGAAGACTGAGTAGTCTGGAGCAGAATGTGTACATGGGAGACGATACAAAAGTCCAAGTAGAATTTTTGGGGACAGTTAGATTACAGTTGAATACAGGACATATTTTGGAGTTACAGGATGTTGCTTACATACCCTCTTTTAGGAGGAATTTGATTTTTGTATCTATTTTGGATAGGATAGGTTATAGTCTTCTTTTTGAAACTAGAAAACTCACTTTGTATCGTGACTCTCTTTTGGTTGGAAATGGAACTTTATGTGGAAATTTATATAAACTTGATTTGCATGATGTTACTTCTGTTTCTTCTACTTCTTGTCTTAATACTGTTGTTGGCTCTAAACGTGCAAGATTAGATTTGAACTCATCTATGTTGTAGCACAAACGTTTAGGTCATATCTCTAGAGATAGAATGGAAAGGTTGATCAAAGATGGGGTACTTCAAGATCTGGATTTTTCATATTTCACTGCCTGCGTTGATTGTATTAAAGGAAAGTTAACTGCCAATGTAACGACCCAAAATCCCTATTAAAGCTTAAGGGCCTCGATTAGTGTGCCTGGAGGGCATAGTGGACTTTATGATTGATTTTAATGAGTAAAATGCATGGTTATGATTTAATGCATGTTATATGACTATTTGAATATTTGAGATGCATGACTTTGTGTATTAGTATGCATGTAGGCCCTGATTGTGTCAGAAGGGCATAATTGTAATTTTGGCCATTTGGGCATAACTGTATTATTATGCGATGATTGTTGAGACCACATTGTGATGTGGGTGTGTCTGTGATTTGTGACTCGAGACGATCCCAGGGAGAGCAAATTAGCAGAAAAGTCCAGGCGAGAATTTATACCCAGCTCAGGGCGAGCCTGGGGGTACAAGCAGGAACTTAGAGAAATAGATTGAGATTTATTCTGATGATGAGGAATACTTATTTGGTGATTTATCAGGTATTGGAAAGCAAGCGGGAAAATATTAGACACTTGAGGATTAGCGGGAATTGGGTAAAATGACTAAAATGGCCCTACTTGGACAAATGGGTTTAGAATTAATAGGGAGGGCATTTTGGTCAATTGACTTTTTAGAGATTTATTATTGAGGCTTTATGCACTTAGTGGGATTTATAGAGAAAGTGTGATGGCTGTGGAGAAAAAAAAAAGAAAGAAAAAGGAAAGAAAGAAAACAGAGAAAACAGAGGGGTTTTCCAAAGGAGCGGTTTGTGCATTCTTGCACCTTTTCTCTCCATTTTTCTTGGAGCAAAGCTCAGTGGAGAGCTAGGATAGGCTGAGCATAAAGGATCTTAAGGTTATACTTGAAGATTTGGCAAGGATTAGCAAGAACACATCAATGTTTGAGGTAAGTTTTTAGAGTTTTCAGTTTTAAGGGTTTGGCTGGTTTGAGCTGTGTTTTGAGCTGAGTTGATGGGAATTTTAGGGAATTTCTGGGCAAGCTTTGAGGAAGGGCAAGCTATGGAGGTCTAGGAAATGAATCAAGGTCGAAATTGCATCAACGGTATGAATTCTAAGCCTTTAACTTTGTTGTTTGATTGAATTTCTGGGTTTAGAGTTAACCATGGTAAATTTTGAGATTTGGGATGAATGTGCTTGGGTTTTGAGGATTTGGGATGCTTGGGATGAGTGGAGAGTTTTTATAAGCTTGATTTTGAGTTTGGTAAAGATTTGGACAAGTTTGGGGTTGAAATGGTTGAAGGAAATCGCAAAAAACGATTTCTGGTGTTGCCTGCCTGCAACTAGCGCTACAGCGCTAGTCTTTGGGCGCTGTACCTGTTTCTGGGGATGAGTGGTTCTGCTTGTAGCACTACAGCACCCTCTTTAGAGCGATGTAGGGCTGCACTGTTCACAGAAAGGGGTTTTTGGGCTTTTGTTGAGGGATTTTGACCTAAGGTTCGGGGTTCGATTCCACCACCTTGTTTTGTGGATCTAGGACTTCCCGGGGGGCTCGGGATTGGTCCCGAGGCTAGGTTTTTGGACTTGGGGTTTGGTGTTGACTTTGACCTATGGCTGTGTTTAGGTGTGCGCTAAGGCTCGTGTGGGATCGTGCTCAAGGAGTCAAGTGCTGAAAGCTATCAATTGACAGGTAAGAAAACTATAGCACCCGTAGGACAGGGCATTGGCCCATAGTGTGATTGCGGGGCACGGCCCTATATTGCATTACATGTTAGGGCGCAGACTTGATTGAATTGATATATGTTCAAATGTTATTTGAGTAGACTATCTGTGATTATGGTTGAATGAAACGGCATGGAGCCGAGAACGGCGAAAGACCGAGAACGGCCTTGGGGCTGAAAGTAACACTTAGCACATGGGATGCTTATAGCCAGGGTGGGACCCAAGGGATACATGAGTTATCCTTACGGTAAGGACCGAGACCCCAGGCCTTGGTAAGGCCTCTGGGGCAGCATGGCCATGCTTGTCTAGTCTGATGGTTTTCCTCCTTATCAGTGGATTATACGTCAGCTATATCCTATGCATATGTTATTTACTGCATGAGTTTTCTTGCTGGGCTTCGGCTCACGGGTGCTCTGTGTTGCAGGTAAGGGCAAAGTTTGAGTCGACCAGCCATGAGTACGGAGAGCATGAAGCGACGCGTACATGTTTGGCGTGCCCGACTGCTTTGGTTGGGGGTTTATTTGAGAAACGGCTGTAATAATCTGTGATTTAAATAATTATCGACTGTAAACAGATTTTAAGTTGTAAATAGTTTTCAAACCTTATTTTGGGATCCCAAATGTTAAATACTTGAAGTTTTCAATAAAGTAAACCATTTTCAAAATATTACAGCCTCAACTTTTGCTCAGTCACACTTTTGTTTTAAAAACCTCGGTTAGCGAGCTAATTGCACAAATTTTTCTTTTGAAACTCACTTGGTAACGGCTCTAAGGTAGTAGGGCGTTACAGCCAAGGTTAGAAAGAGCAAGTCAGACAGGTGCACATATGTATTGGAGCTTATTCATACTGATATTTTTGGGCCTTTTGTTCCGCCTGCTATGGGTGGTTATAAATACTTTATCACCTTCATTGATGACTTTTCTTGGTATGGCCATGTTGAGCTCATTCGTGAAAAATCTAAATCTTTGGATGGTTTTAAGATTTTCAAGACGAATGTTGAGCTTCAAAAGGGAAAAATGATCAAAGTTGTCAACTCTGATAGAGGTGGAGAGTATTATGGACGTTATGATGAAAATGGAAGGAACCCCGAGCCTTTTGCCAAATACTTACAGGAATGTGGCATTGATGCAAGATATACAATGCCAGGGACACCCCAACAGAATGGAATCACTGAAAGGAGAAATCGGACACTTCTTGACATGGTGCGATGTATGCTAATTCATTCTAGCTTGCCAAAAATTTTATGGGGTGAGGCATTGAGGACTGCTGCTTATATCTTGAATCAAGTGCCTAGTAAGTCTGTCCCAAAGACACCATACGAGTTGTGGTCGGGTAAGAAATCGAGTTTGCGTCATTTTCATGTTTGGGGATGTAAAGCTGAAGTAACGCCCTATAACCCATAGTCTAGGAAACTTGATCCGAAGACCATTAGTGGCTATTTTGTAGGCTACACCATTGGATCAAGGGGTTCCAGATTTTATTGCCCATCTCACACCACCAGGGTTATAGAATCAGATAGGGCTATCTATTTTGAGGATGAATTTGGTTCAAGTCAAGGGTCAAGAGAAATTGTTTTCAGGGAAGAACGCATTTTTGTCCCTGTACCTGTCGCTTCCGCTCCTATTGATGACCCTGTGATTGAACAGATTCCGGTAGAAACTCATGATGAACCTCAAAATCAAGAACAAGGTGAAAATCTTGATATTGGGGATGATGAAGCTATGGTGAGAAGATCACAGAGAACCCACAGGTCTGCTATTCCTGGTGACTACCTTGTCTATTTCCAGGAACATGAGTTTGATGTGGGAGATAATTCTGAGCCAGTCACTTATCAAGAAGCAATGAGTAGTCCTAAATCTATGTTGTGGATGGATGCAATGAAAGAAGAATTGAGTTCTATGTCACAAAATGAAGTTTGGGAGTTGGTTGAACTACCCAAAGGTTGCAGACCCATTGGATGCAAATGGGTGTATAAGATCAAATGTGACTCGAATGGGCAAGTGGAAAGGTATAAGGCTAGGCTTGTGGCTAAAGGCTATAGCCAGAGAGAAGGTATTGATTTCAAAGAAACCTTCTCACCTGTTTCTACCAAAGATTCGTTGCGGATCATTATGGTTATAGTTGCCCATTTTGATCTAGAACTCAATCAAATGGATGTGAGGACCACCTTCTTGAGTGGAGATTTATTTGAAGATGTTTACATGACTCAACCTATTGGTTTTGAGAAGTCTGGCAAAGAACACATGGTTTGCAAGCTCAAAAAGTCTATCTATGGGCTTAAACAAGCATCAAGGCAGTGGTATCTCAAGTTTGATATGATTGTCACTACAAATGGCTTCAAGGAGAATGTAGTAGATCAATGTATATACATGAAGGTCAGTGGGAGCAGATTTATTTTTCTAGTATTGTATGTTGACGACATCCTACTTGCATCTAATAATTCTGACCTATTGTTTGAGACAAAACAACTTGTGTTTAGCCATTTTGATATGAAGGATCTTGGTGAGGCTTCCTACGTGCTTGGGATTCAGATTCTTCGGGATAAGGCTAATGGTATTCTTCGTTTGTCTTAGAAGACTTACATTGATCAGATCTTGAAAAGATTCAATATGCATGATGTTCTCCTGGGAAGGCACCAATAGTGAAGGGTGACAAGTTCTCAAAGGCTCAATGTCCACAAAATGATAAAGAGTGAGATGAAATGAAAGTTGTTCCTTATGCATCACTAGTTGGTAGCTTCATGTATGCTCAAGTATGCACACACCCTGATATTGCTTTTGTTGTCAGCGTGTTGGGTAGATACTTGAGTGATCCTGGATTTAGCCATAGGAAAGCGGCTAAGAAAGTCATGAGGTATCTTTAGGGTACTAAGGATCATATGTTGACTTACTGGCAAGCTGACACTCTTGATATAGTTGGGTTCAGTAATGCTGATTATGCAGGATGCATGGATGATAAAAAGTCCACTTCAGGCTACATTTATATGATGGCTGGAGGGGCTGTTTCATGGAAAAGTGTCAAACAGACACTCACAGCTTCTTCTACGATGGAGGCAGAGTATATTGCGTGTTATGAGGCTACTTGTCAAGCAATATGGCTGCGGAATTTCATTTCAGCATTGAGTGTTGTAGACTCTATTTCGAGGATGCTGAAATTGTATTGTGACAACTCCGCAACAGTAGCTTTCTCTAAGAACACTAGGAGTACTTCTCGCTCAAAGCATATTGATATAAAGTACTATTTTGTTAAAGAGAAAGTCGTCGAGTCCCTCATTTCTATTGAGTACACGCCTACCACTAGCATGTTAGTAGACCCACTAACGAAAGGCTTACCTATATGTGTGTTTTTGGAGCACGTTGCCCGAATGGGATTGTCAGGAGCCATGCTTGTTGAGCTCATTGGGAGTTTCGTTATTTATGTATTGAACATGCTAGTATTTTGTATGGATTGCTTATAGCATGTGTTTTGTTCTGAACATGCATAATGATAATTGAAGTCACTTCTTATTGTTGCTATTACGTATATATGTTTATATATGTATATATTATTGTTCATCGAAGTGACAGGTACAAAAGGAGATAAATGCGCATAGTCTCAATCTATCGTACCTCATGCATGTTTGGTTTGATAGTTAATGGTTGTTATGATATTTTCGGTATAATATTATGTATGATTTATTTGACTGCCATATATGTGTTAGACAATATTATGGTGGTTTGATTATATTGTCCAAGTGGGAGAATGTTAGAATTATTGTTATGGACTAATACAATCATAGATATTATTCCATAATCACAACCATTAACTAAAGTGTCTACTAATTACCAATAACCATAATGGGATGGTTCACACTTACTAATTGCATTAGAGGCACATGGTGGCACCCTAATGATTATGTGTTGGCCCATTAAACTATAGTTCATCACTTCATAATATAATGAGCCCCAATTAGCCCACTAATACCTCTTAAGGTATAAGAGCATAATATATATATGTTGTATGGGTGGAAGTTGAGGGTAGTGTGGTATTGTGGTAAGGGTTTGCTATCTATTAGGTCCCTCTTGCATTTGCACTTGATTTTGTAGGTGAATTGGAAGATTTCTAAGGGAGGAAATGGATCAAGAAGGGACTGGCAATATGGGAGGTATGTTCTCACATTCGCAATCAATGCTCTAAATAAAATGTATTCTTGGATTGATTGTAAACATTAATTGATTGTGAAATCTGTTTTGAGTGTTAAATGATGCTTACACTATGTTTACAATCTAACACTGCCTTCCCTCTCTCTCATTCTATCTCCCTCTATGTCTTGTTGTTGGCAAAAGGAGGCAACAGGGCTTGCAGTGCGAGGTGGGACGGGGAGGCTAGCGACGCAAGGTGGGATGGCGGGTTGGTTTGATGTTCGGTGAAGCTGGGCTCGATGGCGCGGGGGGATCGGGTTCGGGCTGTACAACGGCAGGGGGCTCGGGGCTGGGCTCGACGGCAACGACTGGTGACAAGCTTTGTTAATGAAAAATAAGTTATAAGTTATTCTATAGAATAAAACAATGTAAAAGACATAAGAAAATTAGTGAAATAGCTGATCAGTTAAGATTTGATTTACTATTTTTCTTTTAAGAATCTACACGGGCCCTCCTAAATTATTAGTCTATGTATTCTTTCTAAGATTCTTTACTCTTTTTTTATATGTTTTCCAAAGTTTCCATTATTTTAACAAGCCTCTATTATTTGTTGTTCTCCTTGACATCTTAGAATTCCCCTGCCTGCTAAGTGGTTTCCTTTTTTCTGTTCTTTTAACATGTTCGATCTCACAGTTAATCAAGTCAAAAGTACTATAAATTTTCTAATGCACGTCTCTTTTAGGATGAATGTGATAGCAGAGTAGCGCCTTACTTGAAGAAAGAATTGCTTAGGATATACACAAAAGAGAAAACCTGGAGAGAGCGGTTTTGGAAAAATGGTATTGTCAAATCATCCCCTATGCCTCCTCGGAACTGCCCAGAATATGTCGGTACCGAAGAGGTATTTACTGCCACCTACTTACCACTTTTAATTATGATTTGATTATTTTCAAGATAACAATCTTTTTTATGCATATATGCTTGTGGTTTTCACAGGACGCAACATGCATAATATGCAAGCAGTAACTTTATCTTTCAGCTGTTGTGTGTCGCTGTAGGCCATCCACGTCTGTATGTCTGGAGGTCTGTACTTTTCATACTAAAATGTTTTCAAATAAATTAATTGAATATTTCCTTTGAGGTAAACTAGATATTAATCCATTCATCATCATTATTGTGCAAAATCTTGTTCATCATCTCTTTTGTTGACACCTTGACAAAAATTTGCTTTGGAATGAGGGAAGAATGTTTCATTATCTTTATCTTGAGATCGATTTACCGTATAAGTTCACAACTTGTTGGTCAATTGGAATGTGGGGTAGCTCAAAGCAATTTATCTACAATTTGTGGGGTTAGGCGGGGGAGCCTAGTTTCAAAAAAAAAGGAGAAAAAAAGTTTATCTAGATTATGGGAAACTATTATGGTTTATCTTGTTTATAAATTCCAATGTGTATTTTTTGTATAGTCTGTGTGACTCCTTAATCATATATATGACAAAATGTATATGTTTGTGAAATGGTTATTGATATCATAAAGCACTCTTTCATAGCTAAATTTAATGGCATAAAGCCCATTGCATTCTCTCAGTTTCTTGAGGACCTCTGTTTTTTTCTCCTTTCTATTATGAGTTGATATTTGTTCAGTTGTATCACAGCTGCAATATATTCAAGTAACAAAATGTATGTTGTTGAAAGTGAAGTATATGCCTTTGATATATTACTACAATGGTCAACGAGTCTCATTATATTGTGATATGTTTCCAGGTTATTTGATAGTGTCTCATGAAAAAGACATATGACCAAAGATAATTAGTGGATAATTTGAGTTTAGGGAATCATTTGGCTATCTTGTACTGTTGAATAAATGAAAAGTATTACTGTAGGATTTCTTATTTGTTGTATTAGTTATTCTCTTGATAGTACATTTAGTTGTCATCTGTTCCCAATGAGTTTCAGGTTGACAAAAGCCATATGTAGTAAACTATTTTGAAGTATTTCTTCCCCATTACAATTTAACTCAGTCTTCATTATTATTATAAATTTTTTCTGTAGTGATTTTGCTCATTTATAAGTTTTGACAGTTACACACTTTTTGGGATCATGAAAGTTGTCAATACATAACATTTCTTTGATAGCGTGGGTATTACTCACATAGTCAAGCATAAGCACGAGGATCACTGTACCTTAGTCTTAATAATGTTTTATTTGCTTGTGTTAAGTTGAGAACTCTTGATTTTCTTCAATAGCCACAAATATATCATGCGACGTTTTACTTCGTTTTGAGGTTGTATTTCCTTTTGGAATCTAACCTTCAGTTTTCTACTATTTTTAGATTTTACATATAGATACCAAAGATTCAAAGAATATTCTCACTTTTATTCCACTGGCGCTCGCTTGTGTGGTAAGTTCTAGCTTATACTTGCTCTTAACACGTTTTCATTGTTTCATGTGTATGCAATTATCTGATTTCTTACAAGTATTAATGAATAAAAGCTTTATTATTTACATGTTAATTTTATTTTTAGACCCAAAATAACATGCATTCTATTTTTGGTCCATTAATTTGAAGATATCCCATATTTAAAACCCATTCTATGTTTTTGTCATAGTTTGAACAGTCTCTATTACAAATTAATGGCCAAAAGTAAAGCAACAGGAAAAAAAACCTGATTATTTATTTATAGAAAGAGGAGATGGTGGTGGCAAGTCATGAGGCCCTGCACTCAGTTAGGTAGCCTGCAAGTCACAAGGACTGAGGCGATGGTGTGCTCTTCAGTGATGATACAATCTATATATAGTCGATATCCTCATTTATCCTTTTCCCTAGCTGCACATTTTGTTATCTTATCCCTAAATAAATAAAAACAAAAGAACAACAAAAATATAGAGAACAAATCAGCCTTCAAGCTTGTCATTTATGTAGATCGGTATTCATATATAATATCATAATCTCAAAAAATACTTGGTCATGACCGAAGGTCAAAATTAGTTATATATAAGAATTAGTTATATGTGTTATTATACTGTAATTGAAAATGAAGGATAATCCTCAAAGTCACAATCACTTTGGTAAAGCTTTCTTATTTATTCATTTCTTGAGCAGCTTCGTTATTTATTCATTTCTTGAGCCTTATTTATTTATTTCTTGAGCAGCACAAAGAAGAGTTGAAGAAAACTTGATTTGAGATATGGTAGGGCACTTGTTGGACATGTGATTGAGATATGGAACATTAGTTATATTTATCATCACTCTAGCTACAACATATATAACATATAGATTGTTAGTGGTGACTCTTCTACGTACACATATTCTACATACACATAAATATTATAAAGATTGTAGGTATAAATTTATGTATATATATATATTTATATTAGTTTTTTTGTCAAAAGTGTAATCTATCTTTGCATTTTGAAAATAGTATAAACTAAGTTATGATGTAGTTTTCTATGTATTTTAGGTCGACAAGCTAAGCATTTGACTCAACCCAAGGCTGAGAAGAAAGAGTAAGATGAGCATTTGGTTTTTCTCCTCTTTGCATTATTATTTAATTATTTAATTCAGATTTGACTCACTTTTATTATATATTATAACATTGTAAATGTGTGTATGTCCTGAGATAGACTTCAAAGAAACTTTTTTTGCAACAGTTTGCAAGAGGTATGCCTCTAACTTTTATTTTAATACTAGGAAAATGTTAGAGTTTGAATCTCTTAAATATTCATCCATAGTGAAGTAGGTTCTGAGATTGTTACTGTGTGCTGCGGTGATAATGGAAGGTTGAGAACTTATGTGTTTTAGTGAAGTAGGATCTGAGAACTTTGTGTGCTGCGGAGATAAGAAATAATACTTGTGTGTTGTTTGAATTGATGTAGACTTGTCTATGATTATCCTATAATTGAATTGTGTTTGTTTGATTGGTTTGATTATAACAATACTTGTATGAATGTACTTATTGCGTGTTGGTATACACATATAGCATAATCTTTTGTACTTCTTGTTTTATATATGTTAGTTTTTTTCTTGTCCCTTGTCTAATGTCTTTGGTGAGGTGATTTATAACATTGAGCATCACTTTTGGTTCTTGTGATCACATTTAGGTTCAATAGTATAAAGTGCTATACAAAAGTTTGACGTTATTAGCATATTGGTTAATTGAAAATCTCAGTCATCCTTTTTATTACTTCTGCAATCTCAAGTTCTCTATTTATTTTAGTTTTGGTTTGACTTTAATGGTGTTTATTCTATATTGTAGGCTAAAATTCTACTTGGATATTTAAGAAAACCAAGACAATTGTATAAGAGAACCAAGGCAACAAGAAATTCTTCTTCAAGTTGTTGGGTATTATTTTCTTTCTTGCTTGTAAGAATTATGTACAATGAGGATTTGATGTATTATTTACATTGAGAATAATGAATTTTTATTGAGAATTATTGTGAATTTTTATTGAGAATTATTTAGTTTCATGGGGATTTGATGTATTATTTACATTTAAACTATATGAATAAATGTTGTATGTATATGAATTTTTATTACGATAAATATAATTTTTTTTACAAGTTATGGTAATAATAATTAATTGTGTGAGTAATTTTTTTATTTAAATTTATATCAAACTTCAATTGTTAAAAATATAATTAAAATTTTAAAAAGTATATATAAAAAAATTATCATATATATATATAAATTTAATGTTATCGCGACACGTTTTAACTGTCGGCGTTGCCAGCAACGGCGACACGTATTAACTGTCGGTGTTGCCAGCAACAGCGACACCTATTAATTGTCGTCGTAGCCAACAACGACGACACTTATTAACTGTCGACGTAGCTACCCCTACGCCGGTATAGGAAAATACAACAATTAGTCGATTGTCGTTATTGGTCAATGGCGACAGTTAAAAACTGTCGGGAAAGGCCATTTTTGCAGTAGTGTAGGCACTAAATTACTAAAAATACATCTAAGCTCACCCTAAGCCAGGTATTTGACCCCGTTGTGAATTTTTCGCTAACTCACTCACTAGGATTGGCTCGTGCCGAATATCACAAATATATCCACATAATAATGTGGTCTCAATCATATAACATATATAATCACAATTATACCCTCAATGGGTCAAAATTACATAAATGCCCTTTTTAACAAAAACGGGCATGTATGGATATTTAATACACACAAACAAGCGTAAGTATTCATATCACCATATAATTCATATTATGCCACATAATCACACATATATTCAATTAATTTCACATAATTCATATATAAATCAAATTATGCCCTCCCGCTACACTAATCAAGGCACTAAGCCTTACTAGAAATTTGGGACATTACAGTTCCTAATCATATCCATAAACAACACATTGGTCAATAAAACCTTCTTTCTAGATGTGAAGTAAAGATCAACATTCCCTTTGCCCAACACCTTGGGCCTTTGCTCATTTCATGTTTGGATCTCATGCCCATCGTATCGAAAGCCCCATGAGCTACATAAATGGTAGCACAAGTGTCATACCACCACTCCTACATCTTTCCTTGGTTGGCATTCACCTTAATCAAAGATGCAACCAACTCGTCTTGAGTTTTGTTGACTTTGGGTCCATTTTTATAGGGCTTTCAATACTTGTATTCTCTAGCCATGTGACAACTCTTGCCACAAACAAAACAAGGGCCTCTCACACCCTTCTATTGCCCTTCATTCTTCCTTGGTGATAGATGAGTATCTTTCTTTGATTGAGGTTTCTTGTGAGTCTTCCCTTTGGATTGAGAGGGTTTCTCTATGGCATTAGCCTTGGATGTCCCAACATTGGACACTTCCATACTCTTGTCTCTAGATCGAGACTCATCTTCAATCGTTAGGTATTTTAAGCTTTCTCCCAAAGATATATCTTCATTCTTACAGAGAATCTTCTTCTTATAGCCTCTCCAAGATGGAGGTAGTTTGGCTATAATTCCTCCCACTGTGAAGGGTTTTGACAATGTTATCTTAAGAGTAGACAACTTATTCGCAAAAACTTGTAGCTCATGTACTTGGGAAGTAAGGGTTTAGCATCAAAAAATTTAAATTCCATGTATTGAGTGATAAGGAATTTCTTGGTACCTTCTTCTTTGGTTTTTTATTTCTTCTCAAGAGCTTCCCATATCTCCTTTGATGATGTAGTGTTTCTGTAAAGATCATAGAGGCAATTCGACAAAGCATTGAGTATGTGGCCCCTAAAAATGAGTTCATCTTCTTCCCTTTTCATCCTTTCTTTGATCACTTCTTAAGAATCACAATCCTCTGGAGGCTCCAAAGTCTTTATGTCTTTGTCAAGAATTTAGTGAAGTTTCAATGTTGTGAGGAGAAATTTGATCTTGTCTTGCCATCTGACAAAGTTTGAGCCATCAAACTTATCTAGTCTAACTAGATCTTGAGACATCAATTTGAGAGCTCAGATTGATGAGCTTTGTTCCATGACTTTAACTAGCACAAAAGCATTCAGAAATGCACAAACTTTGACACAAAACAAAGATTAATAGATAGAGATTTTTTATTTTTGGGGATTAGGTTATAGATAAACTTTGGTTTGAGATACAACTCAAGAAAAAAGATACAAGTAAATCATCATTTGACAATAGTTAAACAAAAATTACATAAACACAATGAGATAAGAGTTTAGAGTGGACCATCCTTGAAGAAAAAACCCTAGGAACGTAAAATCACAAGCTATGATATTATGTGAAACACAAAAGTTGAAAGGCTTGACACAAATGAAGATTTAATGTCTGAAATCTCTATTCATAGCCTTCTCTATGGAAATTCATGAAGCTACAACAATGGAATGAGATTGGGATACGCAAGTCTTAATCCTTTGTACAAGCCAAGCTTTCTTAAGGAAGATCTTGAAGAAAACTAGCAATTTGGTGCTAGAGAGAGAGAGTTATTCTTTTAGAAAGAGAGAGAGGTGAGTGATCAATTCATCAATTACCTCATATGAACTCCTTAAATAGTATAGGAAACTCATTAGACTCAACCAATGAGATTATAGCATTTAAATTTAAGTGTTGGAGTTAAATTACGTATTTGTGCGGACACCCCATAATGGTTGAGGTGACACATCGCCTTACTCCTGGAGATTCATCGCTTGGTCTATTTAGTCTAGGGTGTCAAATCTTCGGGCGATGCGTCACCTCATCAAGGGCAACTCATCGCCGAAGCCTTTGTTTTGGCACTCCAAGCCTTGTCTCAAAACACCTCAAAATTCTCCAAAACTTCTTGGGTACTCTTACATACTTCAAATAAACATTTTAGACCAAAACTGTTGATTTATAATTTCCTATACTGAAAGGCAACTTTCACTTGTTGACTTTTGTTAAATTGTTATTTTTTCAACACCTCTTCAATCCTGAACAATTTTACCATGTATTTAACCAATCTCAACACCACATGTGAAGCTTTACATATCAAGGACACCACATGATCACCCCAAGGTAAACTGACAACCTTGGCCCAATCACACAGAAGGGATAAGTTTGTGGAGACATTAATGGCCCCAATCCAAGTTATAAATATAAGGCCCATGTTACCATTTTCCATGACCCTTGTGACTTTACTAAAAGGATCCATGGCACAAGTGGACAAAGAAAAAGAATGGCCAACTTATGTTTGGCTCCAATCATAGGCTCTTGCCCACATGATGAAGAATTCAAGAAAGCTTTTGAAATCAATCTGCCCAACTTTGATCCTCCTTCTTCACTAACGCTCTTCAGTGCTGGAAGAAGCGAAAAAGGAAGAGACTCAATGATAATAAAGTTACTATCGTGGAATTGTCACAGAATGGAGAGAACCCCAGAAATCCAAGATTTCAAAGCTTGGATAGAAAGAATAAAACCAGATTGTGTGCTCCTCATGGAAACAAAAATCTAAGGGGAAATCATGAAATGATTGAGAAGGAATTAGGATTTGCTAATGGTGTAGCTATTAATTCTAGAAGTATGGTATGAAGGTTATGTTTGTTTTGGAAGGAAGATGTGAGAGTGAATATTACAATTTTTACTCATAGCTTGATGGAAGATTCTGTTTGGGACATTAAGGAAGCTACACAATGGACTTTGTTCGCATCCTATGGGACCCAAGATGAGGATCAGAAATAGGAGTTCTGGGAGACCTCAATGCAAAAGTTAGGACGTGCGAAACTCTTTGGGAAATCATGGGAGATCTTAATGTCCTACTAACGAAAAATGAGAACCAAGGAGGCAACCAACTAAACTCAAAGAATACGGAAATCCTGAGACTTCTTGAAAGATTTGGGAGGAATTGACCTGGGCTTCAAGGAAGGCTAATTCACATGGAAAAACAATATATTCAAAGGAATTTTAACCAGAGAACAATTAGACAGAGCTATTGTGTCAGATGATTGGGTCACCCTCTTCCCAAAGGCAGGAGTGTGAAATCTCCCTATATTCATCTCTGACCACAACCAAATCCTCATGGATTCCCTTATGGATAAAACATCTAGCTTTAAACCATTCAGGTTCTACGAGGCCTGGGAAAAGGATGGTAGATGTCGGGAAATTATAGCTAAGGCTTAGAGTCAAGAAGCTGGAAAACACAAAGATAGCGATACATGTGTGGAACAAAAAGGTGTTTGGGGAGCCAGAGAAAAAAATCATAATAATTGAAGAAACGATAGGTTGGATACAATAGAAACCTGTGAACGCACACTTATTGCCCAGGAGGAAGTCTTACAAAATGAACTAAAGGAATTGTGGAAGCAAAAAGGGCTAGTGTGGAGGCAGAAATCTAGAAAATTTTGGCTGCTAATGGGGGTTAGAAAGACAATATTCTTTTACTCCTCTACCATAATATGATGTAGAAGAATTCACATATGGGGACTAAGGGACTGGAACCGACATCTTAAAGAAAAAAGAAATGAAATGGAGATCATGGCAAAAAAATTCTTCATGAAATTGTTCAAAACATAGGATCCTCAAATTAGTGAAGAGATGGAAAACATGTAATTCAATAAGATCATGGAAGAAGATATTCTAAGGCTGTGTGAGATCCCTAGCAAAGATTTCATCCAACAGACTATGCTCGAGATGCATTTGTTGAAAGCCTTGGGAATGGATGGTATTTCGGGATGTTTTTTTAGACAATATTGGGAGATGGTAGGGATCGACGTTACTGAATACGTGCAGGATTTCTTCACAATTTCCAATATAGACTAGAGATTGAATTATTCATTCATATGCCTCATTCTGAAATATGTAAAGGCTGAAATCATGGAAAAATTTTGTCCAATTAGTCTATGTTACATCGTCTACAAAATCATTGCTAGGATTTTGTCAAATAGACTCTACGGAGTTATGGACAGAATCATATCCTTGTATCAATATGCTTTTGTCCCGCGGAGATGGATTGCGGAGTCCTTCTTTATGACTAAGGAGCTTGTTCACACGATAAAAAAAAAGGGCAAGGGGGGAATTATTGCCATCAAAATGGATATGCACAAAGCCTATGATAGAATGGAGTGGAAGTTTGTACTACGAGTGGTACATGCAAAGGGCGTCAATGAAAATATTTGCAGCCTTATTATGAGTTGTGTCACATATGTGTCGTTCTTTATTTTTATTGAATGGTTCTTTGCTGAGAAAGTTCTATCCTCAAAGGGCTTTGACACAGGGGGATATGTTATCCCCATTCTTGTTCCTCTTATGCAAAAAACTATTGTCTAAACTAATCTCTCAAGAACAATTCCGCAAAAAGGTATGTGGGATAAATGTTGCAAGAACTTCCTTCGCCATTTCGCACCTAATGTTTGCAGACAACACAATACTATTTGGCAGAGAAAACAAGGATGAGGCGATAACTCTCAATGAATGCATGTTGAAATATGAAGCTTTGTCAGGAAAAAAGTGTAGCAATGAGAAATCTAGTATTCGATTTTCGAACAACCTTAGGCCTGTAGTTCAAATGGAATTAAGGAGAATATTACAAGTGGAAGATGCAAAAGGACATGGGAAACACTTGGGAAACCCATTAATTTTTTGGAGGAAAAAAACCTAAGATATGAAAGACTTAAAGAGATGATGATGGGAAACCTAGAGAGGTGACGCATGAAGACATTGTCCAATGCAGGGAAAAGGTGATGATTAATGTAGTTATGAGTAATATACATGTTTACACAATTCCCAATTACCAATAACTGTTTGGAGAGAGTTGGATGCCTTAGTTAGAAGATATTGGTTGACAGAGGACGTACCCAAAAATCATTTCCTTGCTACAAAAGCATGGGACAATGTTTGTCAACCAAAAATGTGTGAAGGTCTGGGGTTCAAGGGATTTGAGGACACCAATAGAGAATTACTTCCAAAGTTGGTGTGGAATGTGTCTGAAAGACAAGACAAACAATGGGTGTAAACAATGACACCAAAACACTATAGTAAAACGTCCTTCTAGGGGGTAGCACGAGGCTTCAAAATCAGGCATGTGGAGAGGGATTGTGAGTGTGAATAATATCATCACAAGAGGTAGCTCAAGTATAATTGGTGATGGAAGGCAGATTGATATTTGGAACCAACCATGGATACCATGGTTAGAGTACAATGAATTCAGAGAATTAATGGACACAATTCAGCATAGAGCTCCTCAATTGAAGGTTCTGGCATACTTATTCAAGGAAGGTCAAAGAGACTGGAATGTACACATGCTTCATGATCTATTTGGACAGAATGTGGGTGAACATATAAAAAGTATTCAAATACTGCAGCAAAGGGAGGAGGATATGATGGTGTGGAAAATGGCAAGTAATTTAACTTTCAATGTGAAATTTGCTTATTTGGAAGATCAAGGATATAGATTTAATGAGTGTGATCTAATTTGGAGAAAGATTTAGAAACCACAAATCCACCCAAGACACAGTATGATTTTGTAAAGGGATATTTCAGTTGCTCTGTCCATAGGAAAACACCACTCATTTTGTTGTTCCAGGTTTTCCATATATCTCCTGATCACTTGGAATCTAAGTTATTCTAGCTGTGATTTTCTGAACCGCTCATACAGAGGTCCAATCTATCTCCCCCTGCTTGGGTTGTACTGCTGCTGGTACCCCTGGCTGTATCACTACTGGTACTGTGGGTTGTAGGTTCCCTGCTATAACCCGTTGTTGTCTCAAGAGGTGAATCTCATCTTCCTACCTCTATAACCAGGCTTGCATATCAGCATGCACCTGTTGCCAGTTCTCTGGAGCTAGCGGTGGGGTCTGGCCCTGGTCATTCTCTTCCATGGCATGTATCTCTTGGCCAGCCAACCTTTCTAACCTTCAAGGAAGCAGACTGATAACTATCCCACTCTGTAGTGATCAAATCGGTCATTAGGTAAGTAATAACTATACCTCTTGTTGCATGACGGTCCAAGACCGAACAAACAAACAAATATAATGCTAATAAGCATGCGAACTCGTAATATAATAATTCATGGTTCTACTAAGCACTTATTGATATTCATCAGCAAAACACAATGCTAATAAGAATCTCTGGCATTCATAAGCACTTAATGATGCAAACAAGCATATTCAAGCATTTATACATGTATAGCAATGCTAATAAGCATGTTTTTTATCCTTGCCAATATTATCAGTGCTAATAAGCATTTCTTGGCCTATATGCAAATAACAACGCTAATGAGTGTGTCCTAACCTACATGTCCATATAACAACGCTAATAAGCAATTCCTTGCATTCAAAAGCAATAACGATGCTAATAATCATGTTTTTTATCATTCATGCAACAGTCAAGGGCCAGGCCCTATGAGAATATCTCATGCTCCCTAAACAGACATGCAAATAAGGCATGTACATTTATTTAAACATTCAAACACTTAATCACATAAGTAGTTACCAAACCCTAAGTCGAGCTTCTCTTTAGTGGCGAGTGTACATGCCAGGCTAGAATTCAGGAACGTGTAAACTTTGGCAGCTCTGATACCAAGCTGTAGCGTCCTCCAAATCAGGTACCATTACGTTGTGTACTTTAAAGAGTGCCAGACTTAATAATCAAGTCATTTGGTTATAAACATGTAACTAGGGTTAATGTCAAGGGTTATGGTTAACAATTTTGGTAAAAGGAACCGTTGGCTTTTCATTTAAAAGTTTAATACGTACAGGGGATCCCAAAAGGTTACAAAGAGATGTTTGAAAAGGTATGTACAATCAAAAGTTACAACTAGCCAGCCTTAGTGAAAAAATAAGTGATACAACCCTAATTCCTCTTAGATATTCTCGGTCGTGGTGGACAAGCAGTCGCATATGTACACGCCATCATCGAAGCTCTCCAACTCAAGGCTGGTCAAGTTTTTTATTCCTCTTACCTCCACCACATAGCACATGTGAGTCAAGGCTCAGCAAGAAAACTTAAACATGTGCATGAACAGTAAATATAGATTCCAAATACATATCTAGCATGCTGCAATAATAACATTGTCATGCATGCATACAATTACAAATAAATAATCATTGGATCGCTCTAGGGCCCGATACCCTGAATAGATGACTATAAAGTCAACTTGTGGCCCGAAGCGCTAGCTATGTGACCATAGAGTCACCTAGGGCCTTTGCCCTTAGCTCTAAGTAACTAGCCATAGAGCTAGCCAAGCGCTTTGTTTTCCCACGACCATAGGGTCGGTCAACATAATAGTACGTCCCTGATTGGGCATAAGCCTCTCGACCAGCGCGTGGTGCGCTATTGTCGCCATTGACTAATAAGTCAAGGCTTTAATCAAACATTTAGATAACCAGAAAAACATATACAGATATAGATACGCATACATTAGACAATACAAGTAACAACAATGTTCCTTGGGGCCGGGCCCTTACTATGCAAACAAGGAAAGCATTCATTAAACAATTACCTAGACATAGAGGATTCAAGTATAACCTAATTCACATTCATTCTTAGGGGTCGAGCCCTATTCATAGTTATAATAAAAAATTAGGCAAAGCCCTAATCACATATATCACGTATTCGGTGCAGTTTTCACACCTTAGGTTCGAGTGCAAAGTGTATTAAAAATGACCCTCGAGCATGATCCTAGTTCTAAGCCTCTAGCGATAACCTAGTCAGAACCAATCGAGAATCTCATCTAAATGAGCGAATCAAGGCTTCCACACCATGTCATAGCCTCCGAGATGTCGAATTCTACTAAACTTGGTAGTAGGGTCGATCCCGAGCCCTTAGGTTTAAGTTCCTGCACTGAAAACCATCCCGAGGCTAAAAAACCCTTCAAGCCGTGGCTCAAAACAAATGAGCCACAATCCAGCCCAAATCAGAGAGCCCAAGCACTCCGCTTATTTGACACGTGCTGCGGCACACCTTAACAGGCATCGCAGCTTAAATGGCCCAAAGGCACCTTCTTCTTCTTCTTGTTCATGAGAGTTGCGATGCCCCAACAACAGGGCTGCGACTTGCCAAGACAGCTCTTTTTTTCTATATTTTCCTCATGCCAAATCCCTCCAAAAAATGTAACCCAACATAGCTAATAAACAAAAGTAAAGTTCCTAAACAATTCAATAGCCTAAAACAATCAAAACCCAAGTAAAAGCTTGGCAAAAAAACCCATCATATTCCCAACTCAGAACTAAGTTTCCAAAACTCCAAAAAGTTAACTAAAAACCATATAATATAGAGATTTATGGCTAGAAATCATTATCTCTATTGCCCCAAGCGATGGCAAGTCCTTCCCCAAGCAATCCCGAGCCTAAGCTAGCCTTGATTCCTCCTAGATCGCAAGAATCCCCAAGGAATTTGAGTGAGTGAATGTGTAAACGAGAGAGAGAGAGAGAGAAAGTGTTGAGTGTTTCCTCTGTTTTGGTGTTTTGTGAGGTGTGCTAAGGCTCTAAGTAACCTTAACCAAATCCCGAGGCACAGGGTTCCAAAAACGTCTTTGACGGCAAAATTGTCAAAATCCCTTAAATTCCCTCCTAAACTCACTAACTCCAAATATATCCTCTAATATTTATTCACATTTCCCGATAACCTGGTAATGTACAAGATACCCAAAATAACCCTTGAATCTCCCCGAGTCGGGTAAGATTGTCTCATGCCGAGTAACCCAAATATATCCACATAATAATGTGGTCATTCACATATAGTCTAAATATACCCATAACGGGCCAAATTACGAAAATTTTCCTTCTAATAAGAAATGGGCCCACATGCATATTTAATAAACCTAAACATGTGTATCTAGTCATATTATAATATAACTCACATAATCACATAATTACATGCATATATATATATATACCAAAAGAACATATAATTTTCCATAAACTAACATCCTGGCCTCCTAATCAAGGCCCTAAGCCTTATTAGGTATTTTGGACATTTCAGTTTGTACCCTAACTCCTCGTGGTTTGTAGGTTCATTCCGTACCTGTACGAGCTCCTTGAGTCATACGTAGGTTCTTACCCTCCCAAGACACCTTGTTTCTACAAGCTTCAAGTATTGAAATCCTTATATGTTATCATGGACGACACGCTTTTTCGTTTCCACCATTTCTGACTTCATACTGAATCGTTATGGGGTCTTCTCTAACCTTCCTCGAACTCATATTCAAGAAGTCCTTGACTCTACATCTTGTGAGACCCACAAGGGAGGATGTACCCCATTGGTGGCACTTATCTCAGGGAGGGAGGATGTAACGCCCTACTACCCTAGAGCCATTACCATGTGATTTTAAATTGTGTATTTGACTCACTAATCGAGGTGTTAGACCTAAAAGTGTAATTAAATTAAAATAAAGAATCTTTTATTAAAACTTTCATATAAAAGATTTTAACTTTCATTAAGATCATATAAGAGTTACATTGGGATCCCAAAATATTGTTTAAGAGATATTTACAATTCAAAAGTTACTGTACAGTCGACCTAGGCGACAAAATAAGACATTTTACTGTGCTCCTCAAAAGTACCCCAACCGTGGCGGTCATGTAGGCCGAACATGTACGCACTGCTCCATGCCCTCCATCTCCTGGTTGATAGACCTTTCCTTGCCCTTACCTGCACTGTAGAGCACCTGTGAGCCGAGGCCCAACAAGAAAACTTCACAGCACAACATATAATAATTTATTTCAATAAATGCATAACTAATCAAACACAACAAAAAATCCACAAATTTCCATTAAAATTCACAACACTGTCCAAGCTATTTAGGGTGCATTACCAGACACCAATTTCATAGTGTAACGACCCAAATTCGCTAATAAGGCTTAAGGGTCTTGATTAGCGTGCCGGGAGGGCATAAATGGGATTCGATTGAATAGTACTTATTTGAATGTGATATTATGTGATTAATAGTTTTTAAATGGCATTATATGATAATTGGTGATATTATGTGATAATATGAGATAGACGTGTTGTATATGTGAGAACCACATTATTATGTGGATAATTCTGCAGCCGGCGACTCGAGGCGATCCTAGGGCTAGATAGCAGGAAAAGTCACAACGGGGTATTATAATTGACTTTGGGCAAGTCAAGGAGTATTTTAGGTACTGGGTAGTGAATCGGACTATCAGGTGATGAAAATAAATAATTGGAGATATATTTGAGGTTAGGATGTCTAGGTAGGGTTATTGGGGGATTTTACTATTTTGCCCTCGGGGGTGTTTCCGGTACCCTGAGCTTTGGGATTAGTCTAATAACCTAAGGATAGACTTGGGAAGATTTTAGAAAACAGTTGACACAAAATTGGACCGACTCTTTCTCAGCTCCTTCTCTCTCTTCTCTATCTTAAGGAAGAATAACACTGAAATTTGAGGAGGAATTTCTGAAATCAAGCTGAATCTTTGTGGAGTTAGAGGGCTGAATTAGAGGTTGAGCTCAAGAACTAATCAAGGACTGAATTAGAGCCAAGGTAAGCATTAATTTTCGTTTCTGAGGTTAGAAATTTAGGGAAAAATGGCTGAGTTTTATATATATGTGGTTTTGGTGTTTAAGGTGGAAATTGAGGCTTGAAACTTTGAAGATAGGTCAGGGGACTCTTGGAGAAACGATTCTACAGCTGAGGTAAGGTTTAATTTAAAGTTTTATGGTTGAATTTGAGAGCCTTCATGGCTGGTTTTGAGTTATGTGGGTTTGAAATTTCAGAAATTGGAGTTGGGATTTTAGTGAGTCTTAGGCTGGATTTCTGGTTGGATTGTGTTGTTTAAGTCATTCTAATGTTGTTATTATTAATTGGTTTTGAGTTGGAGGCTTTGGGATGGCTTAAGGTGAGGTTTGGAGATTGAAAATTGTGGTTTTTTCTGGGTTCGAAGGGTCGGGCCGTGTCATGGTTC
This sequence comes from Humulus lupulus, assembly GCF_963169125.1. Taxonomy (NCBI): domain Eukaryota; kingdom Viridiplantae; phylum Streptophyta; class Magnoliopsida; order Rosales; family Cannabaceae; genus Humulus; species Humulus lupulus. The sequence goes on along the minus strand of NC_084800.1, from coordinate 149,119,409 downwards.
TTGGTGAGCCGCGTCCCTTCGAAGTTGTTGCACGCTGAGGAAGGAGGGCGGGCCGCGGCATGGCCCAAGCAATGTCATGGCCCTTATCTATTTTTGTGCCTTAGAAGGTTCTGTTTAGGAGCCATGACGCGGCATGGGTGGCCTATGCCGCGGCGCTTAAGGGATTTTGGGATTTTGAGATTTTAGGCTTGGGAATTTAACCTAGGGTGCTCGGGGTTGAGTCTTTTACCATATTTGGTGAAGTTCAATGTTCTGAGTACTAGAACTTGGTTTGGAAACTCATTTAAGATTGTTAATGGTGTCTTTCTTCATGGTTGTGACTAGGTGTTAAGCTAGGGCTCGGGGATCGGATCGCGCTCAAGGAGTATCGCCCGTAGCTAATTCATCTGAAAACTAAAGGTAAGAAAACTACACCTGGTTGAATATTTGAATGGGACTAAGGGCTCCCTGATATATATGATTGAAAGAATGGTATTAAGCCATGTAAATTGTGAACCAACGGCCTAAGCGTGCCGCGGTTAACTTGTGCAATTGGCACGGCTCAGACACTGGTATCCGAGGACAGCTTATTATGCATTGAGCTCGGTTTAAGCGAGCCGTAGTCAGTGGGTTAAACAGAGGGTGCGACCTAAGGTTTTGACCCCTAGTACTTGTGTTAATTGATTATTATACTTGGCTATGAATGTGATTAGTGAGATTGTTGAATAACCTGAGTATAGTTGAGGTTACTTGTACCTTGAAGTGTGCTTATATGCTGTGGACTGAATATCTGAACATGCTTACTGGAATGTCTGTTTGATAATGTTGTTTATAATGTGTATGTTGTTTTCTTGCTGGGCCTTGGCTCACGAGTGATGCGTGGTGCAGGTAAAGGCAAGGGCAAGATCGATCAACCTTGATTGGAGAGCTCTGCAGGGTGAATGTACATATCAGGCTGCTCAACCGCCACGGTTGAGGAGATTACAGGGACGAGAGGACCAGAACCTTGTGTTTTGCCTTAGTATGGCTAATGTTTACTCTTAACTGTTGAATTTTGTAAACCAACTTTTAAACACTGCTGATTTTTGGGATCCCTTCTGTAAACCGTTTATAACTTATAAAATGTATCTTTTGAGGCCAAAATGTCTTTTAGCCCTAGAACTCTTTAGTTAATAACACATCTTTATAAATACACAGTGTAGTGGCTCTGGCTATCCAGGGCGTTACACACAGTATTAATCGAGCGGGTGAGTACTACACCCTTAGATTGCCTTGCCATGGCGACCTACATTTAACATGCTTAATGCTGACCCTAGCCATTGTTAATCCAGACCCTTGCCAATCCCGACCCTTGCCGCTTAGCCACAACACATATATGACATAATAGTTACAAACATTTAAACATAACACTATGCACAATACAAGCACGGATAATTGGGTCATGCCCTGCTCTATAGGCACAGAAAGTTTTCTTACCTTGAGTCCCGAGCAGATAGCGTATGGCAATCACGAGCATGATCCCCATTCCTAAGCCCTAGTAGTATAACCTAGTCAAAAGCAATAATGATAGCCATCAATCACTTAGAATATTTCAGAGTTTCAAGGTATATTTCTAGCCTTCGAGATCTCAAGCCTTTAGATTTTAGCTCCTGAGCTTAATAACCTATTTAAAGTATTTTCCTTAATTAGAGTCGCGACGCACTTCAAGTCAGAGAGCCCAAGGCTCTCTTCTGGGAGACATGGAATGCAGCGCACCCCAACCCGCGCCGCGACGCTTATGTGAATTTTGAGAATCGCCAAGGCCCTTTCACTCACACAGACCATAGTGCTTAATGAACAATGTCACGGTTCGAGCTCGAAACCCATAATTTCCCAATGTTTTCCCTTGCGTTTTCCTTAACTAAATTCACTAAAATTCATCCTAAATAGCAACTAAACTCAAAATTAAGTCTAGAACTCCAAATCACACAACATAAGCATAATAATTACCCCAATAACTAACTAGAAATCCTATCCAAACTCAGGAACACAAGCTGAAACTAAACCCAACTCAAAACATAAGCTAACCAGAAAATTCACAGAGAAAAACAAATTGTAAAGCTTACCTCAAGAATGATTTCAATCCCTGAGCTAGGTTCCCAACCAATTTCAACTTAAAATCCTCAATTTCCTGGGCCAATTCTCCAAGAATTTCACAAAGCTCCTAAGCACACCAAGAGAGAAAGAGATAGCCGAATAGAGAGAGGAGGAAAGGCTGAAAGGATAATTGTTTTTAGTGGTTTCTCAAGGTGTCATAAGGCTATCCTTAACACCAAAAGACCCAAGTACCCCAAATTCCAAACCTTGCTCTCTAATGCCCCAAGGGTGATATCGTCGTTTGCCACGTTTTCCCGCTAATTCCTCAAATTGTTCTATAAATTCCCAATTAATCCCGACATAACCAAATAATCGCCAAATAATTATACGTTACCAGATAAATCCTGAATACTCACTGGGTCTCTCAAAATACCCCTAAGCTCACCCCTAAGCCGAGTATTTAACCCCGTTGTGACTATTCTGCATGGTGCATGTGCGCGAGGCGAGGGTCTCGCTGAGTGCACGGTGGGAGTGAGGAGAGTCCACACTTGCCTCCCATCCTATGAGAGGGCCTTTAGGCACTTTGGTAGACTCTTTGGTATGGTATCTCCAATGCGCATGTGGTGTTAGTGTGTTTCTTCGCTTTGGTAGTGTGAAGAAACAAACTTTGTATGTAGTGATCTTCATGACTTCTTAAGAATGAATGTTAGCCTATCATTCTACTTTGTAGATCTCAAGGTGAGTGTAAGACCTCATTTTTGACCATGGATCGAATATTGAATCCAAGGGCTCATTTCAGGTTAGGCTTTCTATTAATAGGTCTTCTTGTTGAAAGGATTTTTTTTATAGTATTATTTGCCTTAGTTTAGTGGAACTTGGTTCTTTATAATCATACAACTATCACCTCAAACTGTCAGAGGTGTGTTAACCTAAAAAGTTGTGGGTTGTAACTTCATAAATGGGCCCCGTGTGATACGCACGGGCCCACCACCTCTTTAATTACGAGAAAATGTATTAATTAGCATTTATACCCCAACTAATTTGGAATGTTTCTAATAACACCCCATTAAGGGAATTAATTGTCCACAGCCTCTATAAATAGGGCTAGGCCACCCATTGTAAAGGGATCTAAACTTTTGTATTTCAAAGCACCGCCAAGAGCTGCCTAAACACCATAGAACCTTGAAATCTTCAAGCTTCCTCACATCATAATACAATAGACTCATGGACTATGATTAATTAATAACTTGAACCATGTAAATTCAGTGTCTTCTTATTGCATATTCTTGAAATTCTGTTAATAAGTTGGTAGCGAAAAAGGTAGTCAACATTTATATTTTTATTATACAACAAATAGTAATACAATCAATCAATCATATACACAATTGGTATATTTATTAATTGCATAAAAACATTACTAAATACATGTTAAGGCACTATACGAAAAAGTAATAAGCTATTGAGATTTATTATGTCATGAATGGGGTGACATAATAAGTTATATGTAATTTAGCTTATTACGTCTAGCATAGAAATGCCAAACAAGCATGACATAGTATGTGTTATGATTTGTTAAATACATAGTGAAATTAGTTAGGCACGAAGAGGTGCAAAACCATAACCATTCCACAAAGTCGACATGTAAGGGTTGACTTTTGGTATAGGCATTTATAAATCATATTTTTTGGTCCAAAGTGTTTCTTTTGACTATATAAGAGTACCCAAAAGTTTTGGAGCATTTGGTGATGTTTCGAGACAAGTTTTGAAGCGCCAACAGTGACATCTACGATGCGTAGCCTCAAAGAGGTGATGCGTCGCACAACCTTGAAAGAATGGACCAGGTGACATGTCGCCTAGGTCATCCGTATGATTATGTACATTGACGTGTTTTGGCTCCAAAATTCAAATTAAAATGTTCTAATCTCATTGGTTGAGTCTAATGAGGTTCCTATACTATTTAAAGGGTTCATTTGAAAGAATTGGTGACTTGATCACTCACATATCTCTCTCTCTCTCTAGCTCTCAAGATTACTAGTCTTTTCCAAGAAACTCATCAAGTATTGCTTATTTTGCATGAGTTTCAAGGATTGTTAAATCCCAAATCTCATTCTACCTTGTTGAAGCTTCAAGCAATAAGGGAAGCTTGAAATACATATTTTTGGACAACAATATTCTTATTGTGTATAAGCATTAGATGTTCCCCAAGTATGAAGATTCCACTTGCTCAAAATAAAAGGTTGTACCTCTAAACAATAACTTTGTATTTGTCTCATTATTTTGTGTTTTATGTTGTTAGGATTGATGATTAAATATTTCTAAGTTCATATTATAATCATTTAATTACTTAATCCTTTATAATCAATATTTGCATTCATATTTTGAATAAGGTTCTTTATTAGCATCTAGGGTATGCAATATTGAATTATTCCTATTATCCATTGTTGATGAAGAAAGTGTAAAGCCATAAATTCCCAACAATAAATATCTCTATCTTCTAATTACTTTTTTTTTTTTATGTATTTTACATAATCTAAAATGTGGAATATATGGTCATCTTCTACAGTCTTCAAATCCTTGCTTCAAGATTTGGTTTATGTTAAACACACAACTATGGGAGATCAAAGAAAAGTCTATTTGGATATGCACTGCATGATGTGGATATGGATTCAAAGTTTTCATCAACAAATGATGAGACAACTTAATGAGATTACATACTTAAGGAGATCGGTATCATCAAATTCCTTATTTATCAATGTGTGGTTTGCTGCCATATTTTTTTGAGTTTGAGTTATTGTTTATGTCAATTTTAATGAACAATTCAAGGTTTAATGTTATACTTATTTTGTTAGTAAATCTATCAATCATCATGTGAGATATGGTAATTGTAAAAGTAACCATAATAAGATTAGGGTTAATACAATTGATGATGAGATCTTTGTGACCTTAATTGAATTTAATGCATTCGATCAGGAATGTAGGATAACCCTAAAGAGAATTGGCATAGTTCATGCAAGTAGTGATGAGATTAATGCAACCGTAAGAGAAGGTGAGCATGTCTATGAAATTGATGATGAGATCATTGCAAAAGAAAGTGAAGATACTAAGATCAATGCATTTGATGATGAGATCATTTCTTACCAAAGTAATGATACCAATGCCAATGCATTTGATATTGAGATCATTGAAACTTTGAGTGAAGTTAATGCAACCCAAGGAAAGGTGCAAGGATGGTTGTATGATACTTGTGCAACCATTCATGCAACCTATGATAAAAATCTGTTCGAAATCTTTGAAATTGGAAAGGTGGCACTTGAAGTCCAAATGGGAAATGAAAAGAGATCCTAGGTACTTGGAAGGGGCTGCATTGATGTGTTCTTCACTAATTGAAAGAAAGTAACCCTAACAAATATTTTTTATGTTCTTGATATTACTAGAAACATTATGAGTTGAAGTCTATTGAGTAAATCCGGTATCAAAATGGTGTTTGAATCCGGTAAACTCATATTTTACTAAATTTGGAACTTTTGTGGAAAAGGGTTATTCATGTGATGGGATGATCAAACTTTGTACTCTTGATAATGACAATAATTATATGGCATATAAATCTTGTAATGTTATTAGTTTTAGTTCTATTACTTTAAGGCATAATAGACTTGCATATATAGGTTATAGCACAATAAACAGGGTTGTTAAATGTTTATTGATTAGTTGTGATGTGAATGAACATGATAAATATAAATTATGTGTAAAATCCAAAATTGTTAAGAAACATTTTCAAGTGTTGATAGATGTTCAAACTTGATAGATTTAATACATAGTGATTTATGTGAATTAAATGGCATGTTGACTAGAGGAGGAACAGATACTTCATAACTTTTATAGATGATTGCTCTAGGTATACTTATGTGTATTTCCTTAAAAGTAAGGATGGGACATTTAATGCATTTAAAATCTATAAAGCTAAAGTAGAAAATCAATTGGAAAGGAAAATCCAGACTCTTAAAAGTGATAGAGGTGGTAAATACTTTTTAAATGATTTTAGTGTGTTTTGTGAACTACATGGTATTATATAGGAATGCACTGCACAATACACTCCACAACAAAATAGAATTGCTGAAAGAAAGAATGAGACTTATCTTGAGATGATTAACTATATGCTTTTACATGCTAAATTGTGTTATAATTAGTGGGGTGAAGCTTTGCGTGCTACGTGTCATATATTGAATCGAATTCCTATGAAAAAAATAATGTGTCTCCATATGAGTTATGGAGAGGAAAGAAGCCTAACCTATATTATCCTAAACTGCGGGGGTGCATTGCTTATTACAAGAGTATAGAGCCTAAAAGGACCAAGTTGGGTTTAAGGGTCGTTAAGTGTGCATTTGTTGGCTATGCCTCAAATAGCAAGGCCTATAGGCTATTAGACTTGGAGTCTAATGTGATAATTGAATCAAGAGAAGTGGAGTTCTTTAAGAATATGTTATATTGTGATAGCAACTCTCATGAACACCCATGTGTTGGACAATCTTGTAAAGAGAAAGATCCAAAGATTGATGAGCAACCAATATTGCCTTGGGGATCAATTGAGAAATGTTCAAGTACAGATACTATACGGTAGACTTGAAGAGTCACATGGAAATTTCCTATGATTCATCAAGATGAGGATGATCCCAAACCTAGCAATAACCAATGTCTTCAAGAGAATATGTTTTTTGCAAGGAGGCAATAAATGATCAGATTGATTGAATTATGTCAAACCACGCATGAGAATTGGTACACCTTCCACAAGGTTCAAAACCAATTAGGTGCAAGGGGTATTTCAAAGGAAATATCCCACCTATGGCACATACAAACCTCCAAAATCTAGATGAGTAGCTAAAGGGTTTAAAAAAAAGGAATGCATTGATTATTTTGACACATATACACCGATTGCTAGGACAACCATAAGAAGAGTTGTGTTTGCCTTATCATCAATATATAACATTTATGTTCATCAAATGGATGTCAAAATGGCATTCCTAAATGGAGATCTCACTGAGGAGATCTATATTGAACAACCATAATATGGTGAAATGAACATAAAATGTGTAGGCTTGTTAAATATTTATATGTATTAAAACAAGCACTGAAACAATAGCAAAAGAAGCCATATATTCAGATGGGTTTAGACATAATAATTTGCACAAGTGTTTATACTTTAAGACTTGTGATGACTAATTCATCTTGGTGTGTATATATATTGATGATTGTTCATTTTTAATAATGAGATGAGATGCGTAATAGAAACAAAGATTTTTCTATCTTTCACTTTCTAAATGAAGGACCCTGGAGAGGCTGATACATTTTTTTGGTATAAAAGTTCAGAAATAGTGGGGGTTATGCCTTATGTCAAGCTCACTTTGTTGAGAAAATGCTTGACAAATTTGGCCATCTCAAAATAAAACAGGCAGATATACCATTTTATTCAAGCATAAAGCTTGAAAAGAACAATGGTAGAGCAGTGGCACAATTTGAGTATGCAATTGCATTAGGGAGTCCAATGTAGGGCATATGCGATTAGTAAACTAAGTAAGTTTACTAGCAATCCAAGTATCGAACATTGGAAGGAAATTGAGAGATTTCTAGGGTACCTAGAGAGGACTAAGAAGCTAGATCTCAAATGTTTTCTATGACAATTGAGGGATACTCTGACACAAGTTGGATATCGAGGGTGGGAGACAATCTGTAACGGCCCAAAATCACTAATATGGCTTAAGGGCCTTGATTAGTGTGCCAGGAGGGCATAATAGGTTTATGTGTGAATTTATTGATTTAATGCATTGTTATATGACAAGCATGCTTGTATGATTATATGAATGCAAGTGTGGTTAAATGTTATATCTGTGAGAACCACATTATTATGTGGGTAGATCTGCAGTGTGCGACTTGAGCTGATCCTAGGGAGCTAGATAGCGGGAAAGTCACAGCGGGGCTTAATATTTGACTTTGGACAAGTCAGGGGTATTTCAGGTGTCGGGTGGTTATTTAGACTATCGGGTTATGGAAATAAATATATGGAGATATATTTGAGGTTAGGAAGCTTAGGCGGGAATTTTACCATTTTGCCCTCGGGGACGTTTCCGATACCCCGAGCCTTGGGATTAGCTTAATCACTTAAGGATAGACTTAAGAGGCTTTAGAAAGTAGTAGAACAAATTAGACCGATAATTTCCTCTTCCTCTCTTTCTCTCTCAAAGGAAAAACACAGAACCTAGAAATTGTAGCTGAAATTCTGAGGATTGAAGCTGGGATTTAGAGGATTAGTTCAAGGGTTAATTGAGGATTCAATCAGGGACTAAGGTAAGGATTGATTCCCACTCTCTGTTGTGTGAAATTCTGTGATTTTGGTTGTCTTCTAAGTGGTTTTTGGGTTTTGGATTTTGAAGATTAAATTGAAGCTAGAACCTTGGAAGTTAGCCCAGAAATCTTTTGGAGGATTGATTCTGCAGTTAAGGTAAGCTTGAATTTATGGTTTAATGGCTGAATTTTGGTGTTTCCATGGCTGGTTTTTGTGTTCTTAAGTTAGTAAGTTTCAGAGATTGAAATAGGTTTTTGATGGGTTTTTAGTCTTGGTTTCAGTTGGGTTGTGTTGCTGGAATTGTGTGGGAAGTCTTTGGGTAATTGAGTTGTGGAGTTGGGGTAGTTTTGGAGGAGTTTGAGTGAGGTTTGAGTGTAAAAAATGGAGGTTTTTATGGGCACAAAGGGTTGGGCCGCGACTCTGTTCTAGAGCGCTGCGGTCCTACGAAGCAAAGGAGCCAGGGAGGCTCAGCCGAAGGGGAGCGCTGTGGTGCCACAAGGCAGGGCCGCAGCGCGTGTCTGCCCTCTGAGGAGCTTGATTTCTATTTCAGGGGTGGGCCACGGCTAGGTTTCAGGGGCCGCAACCCTTAGGTGCATCTTTGATCTTTTGGGGATTTTAAGCACGAGAACCTAACCTAGGGTGCTCGGGATCAATTCCACCACCGTGTTTGGTGGAATTCGATGACCCGGAAGCTAGCATTGTACCCGGAAACCTTTATTTGAATATTAATGGAATCCATTACCTTGGTTGTGACTAGGTGTTAAGCTAGGGCTCGGGAAGCAGATCGTTCTCGAGAGTTGTGGAAATTAAAGGTAAGAAAACTGCACCCGGTTGTGTATTTGTAATGAGACTAAGGGTTCCCTAATAATTATGTTTTGAAAGGATGGTATTATGCCATATAAATAGTAAACCAACGGCCTAAGAGTGCCAAGGTTAAACTAGCGCATAGGGCGCGGCTCGGCCACTGGTAGCCGAGGACAACTTATTATGCACTGAGCTCGGTTTAAGCGGGCCGGAGTCAGTGGGGTAAACAGAGGGTGCGGCCTAAGTTGTTAGCCCTGATAATCATGTAACTTGATTGTTATTAATGCTTGGTTGCATCTTTGATTCTGAATACATGCTATGTGATTAATATGAGTGCTAAGTGTTTGATCATGCTTAAGGGATTATTCATTTGTTATTGTTGTTTGTGATGCATATTATGTTTTCTTGATGGGCCTTGGCTCACGGGTGCTACGCGGTGCAGGTAAAGGCAAGGGAAAACTTGATCAGCCCTGACTTGGAGAGCTCTGTGAGCTGAATGTACATGACCGGCTGCTCAGCCGCCACGGTTGAGGGGAAAGCAGGAACAGGGGAACCAGAAATGTCTGTTTTGCCTTAGAATGGCTAATAGTTGTTTAAACCTTGGAAATTTTGTAATCTGACTTTTGATCGCTGTTCCTTTTTGGGATCTCATGTATAAAATGTTTTGTTATAAATAATGTACACTTTTGAGACCAAAACCTTTTAACCCTAGCACATTAGTGGTTTCAGTATCGTGTTTTAACTAAATGACTTGATTAGCGAGTCCTGCATCTTTATAAACACACAGTGTAGTGGTCTTGGCTATCCAGGGCGTTACACAATCTCTCCACCATTGGTTAGGCCTTGTGCTTGGAAGAGGAGTGGTTTCTTGGGGCCCAAAGAAACAAACATATATTTCACTCAATCGTGGAGAATGAGTCTATAGTTCTAGCGGGAAATGAAAAAGAGGCCAAGTTTCTTAGGGATTTCACGAGGAATATCTCAATGGCGATAAACAAGCCACATTAGCTAGAGCATATAATGGCATATGTATAATGGGAAGTCTAGACATATAAGTCTTAACATATTGATCTCATATATTAAGACAAGTGAGAACTTAGCGGATCCATTTACAAAACCTCCTCCGAAGAGGTTAGACAATTCCACTTCAAAAGAGATGGGACTGAAACTCCTAGAATAATATATTCATCAATGATGGATACCCAATTCCAAACTTGTGTACATCAAGAGCAAGAGTTCAATGGGCTAGAACAAGTCATTGAGTGAATAGTTTCAACACTAACATAGTCATGAGTTCCATCCAATGATGGTTAGTGTTGGTTGCTACCGAGTGAGTGTTAAGCCTTGGGATTTTAATGAAGTTTAATTTCGTGCAACAAGCATCTCTAAAGGTAGCAAATATGCTTTAAGAACATTATCTACATGAACTTAGAGGGTGGTGCCACCTCTCATGGGAGTTGGAGTTTCTCCCTAGAAAGTTCATGAAATGGATGAGTGCTAAGCGCGAAAAGTAGGAAATACATGAGTAATCAGATAGAGGTTTGTGAGACAATACCGATTTCTATCACTAGGATTGTTGGGTTCAATCTATTAACTTAGCATTTTGGTAGAAGCCTTGTAGTGTTTTCACTAAGATAAAGTTCAAACCAAAAAGGTACTTTATTTTATGCTCTAATATCATTTGGCTAGAGAATTGAGGAGGTATTTAACCAAGTGGGAGAATGTTATAATTTGTTAAGTACATGGTTAAATTGGTTAGGTATGAAGAGGTGCAAAACCATAATGATTTCACAAAGTCAACATGTGAGAGTTGACTTTCAGTATATTCAATTTATAAATCATCTTTTTGGGTCGAAAGTGTTTCTTTCGAGTATATAAGAGTACACAAAAATTTTGGCAGCATTTGAGATGTTTTGAGACAAGTATTGGAGGCGACGCGTCACTCGGCCTTGAATGAATGGACCAGGTGACGCATCGCCTAATAGAGAGATGTGTTTTGGCTCCAAAAAGCAAATTAAAATGCTCTAATATAATTGGTTGAGTATAATGAGGTTCTTATACTGATTATAGGGTTCGTTTTAGATAATTGGTGACTTGATGACTCACCTCTCTCTCTCTCTCTCTAGTTCTCAAGATTACTAATGTTCTCTAAGAAACTCATTAAGCATTGCTTGACTTAACTAAGTTTCAAAGCTTGTTAAATCTAAAATCTCATTCTACTTGGTTGAAGCTTCAAGTAATAAGGGAAGGCTTGGAATAGAGATTTCGGACAACAATATTCTTATTGTGTATAAGCCTTAGATGTTCCCATGTTTGAAGATTCAAGTTGCTCAAAATAAAATGTTGTATCTCTCTAAACCATTCTATTTGTGTCATTCTGTTGTGTTTATGTTGTTTGTATTGATGATTAAATGTTTATGAGTTCAACTTATAATCATTTAATCAGTTAATACTTTATAACGAAGATTTGCATTCACACATTGAATAAGGTTTGCAATATTGAATTATTCATATCATGCATTGTTGATTAAGAAAGTGTAAAGCCATAAATTCCCAACAGGATGTGCATTATGAGGTCATGCATAGGCTGATATAATAAGGGAAATTTAGGAAACTGTCTAAGATTTAAAAAAAAATACTAAAAATACATAATCTGGAAAGAATTACCAAACTATGGCGGGAAATAATCGTAAATACAGAGTGTTTTGGTTTTTTTTTTTTTGGTAAATAAAATTTATAAATTTGTAACAAACATTTTTTTTATAACCAAAGTTTACAAATTTGTAACTAAATACAACTTTGTTACCAACTATTACAATTTTGTAAACAATATTTACAAACTAAGTATAAAACTATTACAAATTATTATCTGTATTTTTTAATTTTTTTAAAATTTATAATGCTATGTGTAATTTTTCCATATAATAAATTGTTTATTTATATTATCTTTTTCAATTTTTGCTAAATGACATAAAATGGTAACAAATGATCTTTTTTTTTTTAGTGGCTCTATCCAAATTTGACTTTTTCATTTGATCAACTTTTCTAATTTCAATAGTTTTTTATGGTAAGTTTATATATATGTTCTTCTCTTGACAACACATGCATCCCACATCCAAGATTTTCGAGTGATCATTAGAGAAAACTTTTATGTATATATTGTATTCGTGTTATATACAATATACATTATTTTTTGTAATTCTAGTTGAAGGAATCCCAAGAATCTGTGTAACACCTTACTGCCCTAAAATCGTTACCATGTGCCACTAACTCGCTAATTAAGGTGTTGGACCAAAATGTGTGATTAACTAAAGTAAAGACTCATTTAAATAAGAATTCAGTATAACAGTTTAGACATTCATTTAAATCATAAAAGTGTTACATTGGGATATCAAAATATTGTTTTAAAATATATTTACAACTCAAAAGTTAGTGTACAGTCGACCTAAGTGACAAAATCAAACGTTTATAGCACGTTCCTCAAAACTACGCTTAGCTATGCCGGCTAGGTAGGCCAAACATGTATGCGCTGCTCCATGCCCTCCAATCCATGCTTGGTCAGCCTTTCCCTTGCCCTTACCTGCACCATAGAGCACCCACGAGTCAAGGCCGAGCAAGAAAACTCTTCAAACATAGCATATAACAGTTCATTTCAATAAATGCATAACTTAAACAGATACAACAAACAAGTCACATAGCAGCCTAAGCCGATCAAGGTGTGTTGCCAGGCACCAGGTTCACGGTCTTAATCGAGGGGGTGAGTATAGCACCCTAGATGGCCATGCCATGGTGGCCTGCATTTAGCATGCTTGTTTTCGTTTCCAGCACTTGCCGATCCCGACCTATGCTGATCCCGGCCTTTGCCGATCACTCACAAACACATAAACATGATATAGCAATTACAGACATTCAAATACAATACTAAACACAGATAATCAGGCCATGCCCTACTCTATGGGCACAAACAATTTTCTTATCTGAGTCCCGAGCTGACAGTGCAAGGCGATCCTGAGCTCGATCCCTAATTCCGAGCTTTATAGGTAAAACCTAGTCACAATGTAATAGTACATAACCATCACAATCTAAATTGATTTAAAGCTTTTAGAATAATATACTAGCCTCCGAGGGTTCGAATTCTACTAAACCGGGTAGTAGGATCATTCTCGAGCCCTTAAGTTTGAGTTCTCGAGCCCAAACCCCTAATTGGCCACTATTTTCTATTTGAGTCACGACCCTCCTCTGGGCGTCGCGATCCTCTACAAGTCAGAGAGCTCTAGGCTTTCACCTTGGGGACATGGGCCGCGGCGCACCCCAACCTGTGCTATGGCACCTAGGCAATTTCAAAGCCCCCTAGGCCTTCTGGGTTCATGCGAGTCACGACGCTCAAGAACAGAGTCGCGGCACGACCCCGTAAACCCAGTTTTCCCAGTGTTTTACGATATCCAAACTCCCCAAAAATCATTCCAAACATACTCCAAGGCCAGAATTAAGTCCCAAAACCTCTTCACTACACTTAGAGCCATGCAAACACCTCAGAAAAATCATCAAATCCCTAGTTCAAATCAAAACTCAACCTAAGTCTAAAGCTTAGCTAAACCTCAATCCTCAACATAAATTTACTAAGAAACAGAGACTTACCTCAATTTGAGATTTCGATCCCCCCTGAGATGCTCCACTTAATCTGAGCCTCAATTCCTCAGTTCCCAACCTTCAAATACTCAATTCCTGAGCCAATTCTTCACGAGTTTCACAAAACTTCCAAGCCTTAGAGAGAGAGAGAGAGTGTGTGTTACACGAGAGAGAGAGAGAGAAAGAGAAAGGGGCTAATAAACTAAGTTTCTTCTACTTAGTTGTAGACTCCTAAGGTCCAAGTCTATCCCTTTGCAAAAGATAAAATTGTGCCTTATCCAAATGTTTCCCTTCAACAGCCCCAAGGGAAAAAAAACGTCATTTACCACATTACTGCTAATTCCTCAAGTAGTCCTATAAATCCTCAATCAATCTCAGCATACCCTAATAATTGCTAAATAACTAACCGTTACCTGATAAATCCCGAACACACCCTAAGTTCCCAAAATACCCCTAGGTCCACCCCGAGCCACGTATCTAACCCCGCTGTGACTATTCTGCTAATTCCTTCCCTAGGACCGCCTCGAACCACACATCTCAGATAAATCTCCACAATATTGTGGTCTTACTCATATCACAAACATAACACATATATATATATACCCTCAATGGGTCAAAAATTACAAATATGTCCTTATTAATAATAACGGATCCACATGCATATTTAATACACCTAAACATGCATTTCTAATCATATTACAATCAAATAATGATGTACATATATCATGATTAATCACGTAAAAATACAATTAAATCATTTATTGTCATCTCAACACGCTAATTAAGGCACTAAGCCTTATTAGCAAATTTGGGGTGTTACATTCTCGACCTAAGTCGTGGGGTGAACAAACCAAATCCAACCTCTCTTCCCTTTCACTATAGTAACTAACAACTTCATAAATCAAACTCCTTCCTGCCCTCCGCCCATTCACATCTGGGACACACCCAACCATGCACGTCCATTACTCTACATATTCTCAATCTCGAAGTCGAAGATCACCACTTCCTTCCACTAGTACAACTGTCGTTAGTGGCTGACCAAGACTTTACACTGCAAACAGACAGAAACCCACAAGGGCTTGATTGCCTCATCCTTCCAACCCCCCACGTGAGTGCACAGATGGCATCCCTAACACCGCCATTTCAACGTACTTGTCGATCATTGTGCTACTCTGAAAGACTTGACAAAATTTTTAATTAATCAGAAAATCCAAGTGGGTGCAGGTATAAGAGAAAGAAATGATCTCATCCAAAATCATGCGTACCATCGGTGAAGTATAAATTTATACCAGGTTCCTCATTTGCATATTCTAATCATTTTCTTAGAGAATATAGATATGAGTCCTCGATAGAATTTGAGTTCAAAGCATTATTTCAAGTTCAAAGAAAGCAATAATACTGAATTAATTTCAATTATTAAATACTGAATTTTTTGCACTACTTACTTTCTAGAACGTCATATAACGACCATAGATGGAGTAAATGTAACTGTCCTTTAATATATTTTTATATAAATATACAGGAACCAAATAGTATTGATTGTTTTTAATGGTTATACTTTTAGTATTGTCAGTACATGAATAAGTTGTAACTATATTTTCTTACATGACAGTATATAATGTAGTAACAATGGGGGATCTCTCAATAATTTTTTAGAAAATTCTCAATAATTTAGAATGTCGAATTCATAATTTAAACAACTTATTACACATGCATATAAATTTTGAAACAAACACACATCCAATACGATATTTGAATGCATTATAGTGCAACACGCGTGGTACCACAACTTTAAACTGTTGTAAGAACGTTCATACAACAATTATGATTCTATTGTACCATGTAGTGTAGTGTCAAGTGCTAGCAGGAAACAACAGTTCAAATAAAACTATTGTCTCATGTACCACAAAGTTGTTGTGCAAATGTCGTCTCCTACAGTACATGATAATTGTTTATGGGCAACTATGGTAACATGACACAACAGTTTTTAAGCAACTATCGTGTCATATGGTATACGAGACAACATAATATTGTGAACTAATGTACCATACATAGAAAATGGGAATTCGTTTCCCTGTTTTAAACTACTACATTCATCCAAAATTTCATGTATATCTGCAATATAATTCAGGCCAAATCAAAATGTATTATTGTCTTAATCATGTAAGTGCATGTCTTAATAGTAGAAAAGCAATAAAACAAAAAAACAATTATTGAAACATAAAGCAACTTAAATAAAATGGTATCAAAATACATGAGATTCAGGTAACCATTTAGTATAGTTATATAATTACAATGTTTAGTCTATGACGCTCAATTAGGAGCAGACAACTCATTTCTCAAATTCCTTTTATAATCAAACTGCCAACAAGATAGAACCAAAAGGATGACTGAGTAAAGAAATAACTTGCCAATATCTTTTTTGAGTCACGAGAACTTATGTGCAATTCCATTTGAAATAATCAGAAATTGAATAATAAAGTAAAACAATCACAGTTCTGTAATGAATTGCGGTTTATATCCCTGTATTAAGAAATAAAATCAAGCTCAGAAATTGTTTTGGTGGAAAAAAACAACAATCAAATATTTCAAAAAGAATCTTAATGCCATTTATTATGGGTACTATATATATATATATATGAAACACTAATGACTGAATCTAATATATATATGTAAAATTTATTTGATTATGTGTCGTGTGAAACTATATATACATATTCAACACAGAAATATCTCCACCATTAGCAATGGAAGATATATAGAGAAAGAAAGATGGTTATAGTTGTAGAATACTAAAAACGTTTAAGAAATTTTATTTCTTACAATAGCCAAAAGAAAAAAAAAATCAGTAAGGTCAAATACCTTATCCATATATATACACATGCACATAATTTATTGCCCAGGCATGCTATCAATTAATCGAGAATTTCAATTTTTCATTTCCTTCACTTCAATATCACTACGAACATTCTAGTTTCTAGCCATGGTTTGCAAAACTATATCTCCATCAATATCTCAATAATCATCAAAATCTCAGCAACTATTCATAATTTTAGTAATAATTAAATTAATAAGATGCTCTAAAAAGCACACTACAATTCAAAATTTTTAAAAAGAGTTCAAAACAGAAAGAAAAAAAATGCAAACAAATGAATAGATGTCCACTGTTATATTAGCATAATAATGACTTGCAACTACCACAGTATGTATCGCAACAAGACCCGGAACCATAATAAAGACCTCAAAAGAATATTTATCAAATATATTGGTCATTAAATTTTCTATACCATGTGAATCTGACAACGAATGAGTCAAGACACCATTTAAAAAATAAGTGAAATCTTGGGTGTTTAAACAGAGATGCCAATCATTATTCATCATAGTGCTTAATTTTTTTTTGGTCAAACATGTGGAAGGCTAATGACATATCTACACTCCAGAATAAGTCTAATAGATGGTAATATTTTACTGACCAAGACTATAGTCATAACAAATCAATAAGTTGCACAACAATATATTTATCATTTACAAAAATAAAAATACAAATAAAATAAAATTAAAAAAAAACTGAAATAATTAGAGTTAAACATGCGTCGAAAATTATTATATAGATAATATGTAATTACTCTTTTGACTCATCGCCCAGTAAAATAAAATCATCTCATCCAAACTTATGAGCTCGTTTTCAGGCCAATCAATATCTAGCAATTTATATAGCACTCTATTAAAAAGACAACAATGAAGCCATAAATATTAATATCATACTTACCTCATAAACTTCAAACAGATTGATGTTGGACGACTTTGAGTGGTGTTTGATTTGTTTCAAGTAATTAGTACTAGTACTACCACTTCCACTATGTTGTTTTCAGATCAATTCTCCCAAATGACGAAGGTAGATAATTTGGCGGTCATAACTCCGAATTCACTAGAATCTCGTCGTGTACAAATGAGAAACGATGAGTCAAATTTTTCATGACAGTAATATAGAAAGAGAAAAAAGAAATCTTCAAGTAAAAACAAACTAAAATTGTCAAAGAAAGACTCAATTTTTGGAGAGACACGGCATTAGCTAGGTTTATATCGATATATTATAGGCATCTCATATGTGTACCTTATATAACTATATATATATTTATATATATACACTTTAAGTCCTACTAGTAGGGCTCTTAGTGTTTACAACCCGTCGTCAACAGTTTTCGGTGTGATTTTTTTACCAAAAACTATGTTCAAACATGTTGCATGCATAACTCATTTTTTTTTATGCACGTGGAAAAGTACATGTTTGAATCTAGTTTTCGGTACTATAAACTATTCGAAATTTTCTGAAAATTTGCAGATGTTCTAAATAGCTATAATATACACGATCATAAAAGAAGTCGCGCCGAAAACTGTTCACGAATGAAAAAAAACGCTGAGAGTCCTACCAAGGACATAAATAGAGTCCTGTCCTATAAATATATATATATATATATATAAGTGGATGATAATAACCCACGCTAGACAACCTCTAATAATATTTGGTGTCATTTTCAATCTGCGTAACAATATTGAATCCCGTAACTCTCGACAGTCATAACAGGTTCTAAACACTAATGAAACCAATAAATCTCAAAATCATAAATATTACCAAACAAAACTTCTTGGGCTCGCAGCGTCCACCATCTCTGTCCTCTATCAATCCCAGTCACGGTAAAGCTCAAAGCCCCCATCGAAGCCCAAAATAGATAGATGAAAAAAAAACAAGAGATGGGAAGATACTTACAGTAACGTAGCAGAAGGGAGGGTAACAGGATCCCTTTGTCAACGTACCAAGCCCCATCGCCACCACCAACTGTAGAAGACAGAGAGATACAAAAATGAGAGGGTGAGCAATAGGGAAACAGAGAAGAAAACTAAAAGAGGTATCTGGCTCTGCTGGCACCGCTTTTGTCGTGCTGCCTGTGCTCCCATTGCTGCGCCATGGGTAGACACGCTGCTGCCGACAGAGAAAAGGGAGAGAGTTAAGAGGTGGAGGGGATTTAGCTTTAGGATTTCTTTCTTTACTTTTTTTTTAAGTTTTATTTTGAAAAAAATATATAATTTATGTAATATGTATGCAATATTAAAATATTTATCTTTTATATGGAAATTATTTGTAGTTTAAAAAAATTAAAAACACACATTCTTAACGTATATCATATGTATTAGAATTCTAATTTTTTATTTGAAATATTTTAATCTTAATAAATATTATTAATATAATATACATAATTAATTAAAAGTACAATTTAATTTATTTTAATATAATAATTTACCACTAGTGTGCCTTTAATTCTCTATTATGACACCTAAAGATATTCTATTAGGACACCTAAAGGTAGCCTTTAAAAGTTACCATTATAAATTTCATCCTTTTAGGACCAATATATTTTTTTTAGGACACCCACTGTATGTCATAAAATTTGATTTCAACTTTGAGTGAGCCTTCTAATACTCTAGGAACTTTTTTAAGGAACTACATTTACATGAGTGTCCTAAAAAGGTGACTCATAAATGGTATTTTGTAGTAGTGTAACACTTGTATTTAGTGTTACAAGTAATAAATTAACTTTATTTTATATATATGACCACAAAACACATTAAAAGTATATATTAAAAATTAACACATATTTTTATAAATATGTTTACATAATTTAGTTAATTTTTTAAATTATATTTCGTTAGATATATTTTTATAAATATATTTTTAGGTTTTTATATTTAGAAAAAAAATATTTAAAGATAATAAATAGTTTATTAATGTTGGCGCGGTTCTTCGCCAACAGGTAATTTAAGAAAGGAAGAGAAATGGATTAGTGCTAATAATGAACCGAAACAGATATATGATCTTAGGAAATGGAAAGGTGACTCAAGACATGATTTTTAAGTAGTTCAAAGGTTAAAATCCTTCTACTCCACTAGTCAATATTATTGCTCTATTCTGGGAATATGATTACAGGATATTTCTTACAAGAGATAATCCAACCGCTATCAACTCCCAGGGTCTTCATATTTATAGGAGAAGGCACCTGGGAGTTGGTAAGAAGGTCATCCCGTGACCTTCTTACCTATCATATCAACTCTGTGACATTCATGATTAATTCCTAAACATGACACATAAGTGTGGTCAAATCGATAAGTAAGGAGATAATGGGCCGCACGGCCCAACCCAGTCGTGGGTGTCTAAATATGCACGTTCCTGCTGCGTGCCCGAGAAGTCAGGGGCATATCAGACACGTGATGTCTGATATTTGCATGTTTACCTTGCGTGTGTTAACTTTACAAAGGGTCATAGCCTCCATATTCAGCTCGTACCATGAGCTGGATACTTAACTCGACCTTCGGCCTTCAGAGTTCTGATGAGGACACCAAGACCCAAGTATCAAGTCAAGTTCCAGTTGGTCCAGTGACGAGGGCACGAGCCAAGAGATTCAAGGAAGAACTTAACAGCCTAGTCCACAAAGTCCTAAAACAAGAGGAGACCGTGGTCAACATTGAAGGAGAACAAAGACTTGTCTTACTCATCAAAGTTGACTGAGTTTAGGAGCTTAATGAGTCTTTTTATTTTTAGTCACGTTTTTTAGTCTTTGTTTATTTTGTGATAAGTCAAACATTTGACTTGTGTGAGTCCAATAGTCCTTTTGTCTTTAATTTTCGGTTTTCATGAGGAAGACAAAAAGGCTTGTCTTTAATTTCGGTTTTCATTAGGAAGACAAAGGGGCTGTCCTTAATTTTTCGGTTTCATTAGGAAGACCAAGGGTCTTGTTTTCATGTAATTTTAGTCCTTATAAGGACTGCCAAAACAATGTGAAAAATCAGATTATGTTGAATGAAATTGTGAGTTTATTTCTTCTTGAGTTCTTGAAGAAACTTTTGAACTTATCAAGGAGATTCCTTGTGGTGTTCATCCTGACTTATCAAACGGATTCCATCCCCGTTTGTGGCGTCTTCCTCATACCAAGGTTCGTGCTTGGCTAAGCATTGGGTCGCGGTTCCATTCCAATCTCATGTGTTCTTGGTGGCTGTTCCATATTTGGTGTCGGGTTTCGTCACACTTGTTGGCGTGGTTCGTATCAGTTGGTATCAGAGATTAGGATCATCCGGTTTGGCCTATCCTTTTTCATTTTTTTTTCTATTCAGTTCCTGTTCTTATATTAGGATTTCAAAAAAGAAAAAACATCATCTAGTCGTGTTTTGAGTTCTTTGTCCTCGTTCATTTGTTGTGAAATCTGAAACTATTCTAGAGCTTGTTGATTTCCCTATTTCAATTGTTTCCTTGTTCAATCATTCCCTTATTTCCAAAGTTTCGTGAATTAGGGTCCTTTGTAATCCCCTATTTTGTTTTCTTTTCGTTTCTGAAATCATGAATTAGGGTTCTTAAGGTGAATTAGGGCTTTGAGTTTTATCTTGTTCTACTTGTGGAATCTGACTTTGCATTGGTTTTCTCTAGTTCTTATTGTGAAATCTGAATTTTCATTGAGTTTTTCTTGCTTTGCTTTTGAAATCCGAATTTTACCTTGGGTTTCTCTTGTTCTTATTGTGAAATCTGAATTGGGGTTGAGTTTCTCTTGTTCTTATTGTGCAATCCGAATTGGCTTTGAGTTTTTCTCTTGTTCTTATTGTACAATCCGAATTTGTTTTATTGGGAAATCTGATTTGGCATCGAGTTTCTCTTGTTTTATTGTGAAATCTGAATTGACAGTGAGTTTCTCTAGTTTTTCATTGTGAAAATCCGAATTTGCATTGAGAATCTCTTGCTCTTTTGTGAAATCCGAGTTGTTTTGTTTTCGAATCCAAGTCTGATTTTTTTTTCTTGTGTCTGGAAACCCGTCTTAAAATTTTTTGTTCTATTCTTGTTCCCCATAGTCTAGAGGCCCTTTTTCCAAAACCTCACACAAGTGTTCCAAAAATCACCATTTTTTGCCACTTTTTCATCGGTTTTCGTTTGATTTGTTTGGTAGAATTGGCTGCTTGAACCTCCATATCACCGTTTCATTAGTTTTCAAAGAGCTTAAAGAAGAAAATAGAGTGGAAAAAGGCAGAGGTGTGAGCTTATTTGAGGGTAAAAGCCATCATTGAGTGCAAACACGAGTGTACTTGAGTGACCATTTTCTTTGAGTGAAACACGTGAGGGAGTGTGGTGAGGTCTTTTTCTAACCTTATTTTTTTTGCAGATTTTCAATCATGTCACAAAATACAGAAAGAAATGCAGGCAATGACACTCCACCACCTACAGTTCCAAATCTACAAATTGAAGCTTTAATGGGGGAGATGAGGAGGATGTTGAGGGCGGAGTGTGAGCAAATACATGAGAGGTTGGATATGGTAGAAGAGGGAGCACAACGGAGACCAAGGAGGGGTAGGGTACACCAAAGGGAGTATGAGAATGAAGGGGATTTAGAAGGGGTAGTATCTGATGATGAGTTTGATAGGATGTCGACGGGTAACCATAGGAGGTATGGTGGGAATAGAGAAGATAGGAACCAGGTAGATAATTATATGGGGAATATCAAAATGAGAATCCCAGCATTTCAGGGGAAGAGTGATCCTGAAGCATACCTTGAGTGGGAGAAGAAGATGGAGCTAGTTTTTGATTGTCACAATTACTCCGACATGAAGAAGGTAAAACTTGCTGCCATTGAGTTTACTGATTATGCTATTGTTTGGTGGGATCAGTTGTGCATCAACAGGAGGCGGAGTGGAGATCGCCCTATTGACACATGGGAGGCCATGAAGAGGGTGATGAGGCGACGGTTTGTACCACCTCATTATTATCGAGATCTCTACCTCAAGTTGCAGGGACTTCGTCAAGGTTCCAAGAGTGTTGATGAGTATTACAAGGAGATGGAGATGGCTATGATTAGAGCCAATGTCGAAGAGGATCGGGAGGCAACCATGGCAAGGTTTTTGAATGGGTTGAACCGAGAGATTGCTGACCCAATCGAGTTACACCATTATGTGGAATTGGAGGATTTGGTTCATATGGCAATCAAAGTTGAGAGGCAGCTCAAGAAGGGTAGTTCAAGTTCGAGGTCAAGACCGAGCCCACACAATCCAAGTACAACACCTTGGAGGTCGAACTATCCAAAGAAAGAAGACCAACCCACTTCATCATCTACACCAAAACCAGCCACCACAGCCACACCACCTCAAGGTAAAACAACTCCTACTAAGTCTCATTCTAGTGAGATAAGGTGTTTCAAATGTCAGGGGCGAGGACACATAGCTAGCCAGTGTCCAAACAAGAGAGTCATGGTGATTCGAGAAAGTGGAGAGATAGATTCTGAAGATGAAGATGATCTTGCTGACATGCCACCATTGGAAGATGCTTCTGACAATGAGTATGGGCCAGAATCTGGTGAGATGCTTGCACTAGTCACAAGGCGAGTCCTGAATTTGCAAGCAAAAGAAGAGGAAGAAGAGGTGCAGCGAGAGAACATCTTTCACACTCGTTGTCATGTGAGAGACAAGGTATGTAGTGTCATTATTGATGGAGGTAGTTGTACTAATGTTGCTAGTGCTTCCATGGTTGCCAAGCTGGGGCTTACAACGCTTAGGCATCCCTATCCATACAAATTGCAATGGTTGAATGATAGTGGTGAAGTGAGGGTTACAAAACAGGTGCTAGTCTCATTTCGAATTGGCAAGTATGAAGATGAGGTGTTGTGTGATGTGGTTCCCATGCAAGCTGGACACCTCCTTCTAGGAAGGCCTTGGCAATTTGATCGGCGGGTGCAGCATGACGGCTTCACCAACAAGTATTCATTCACATTCCGTCAACGAACAATCACTCTAGCGCCTTTGACACCAAAGCAAGTGTATGAAGATCAAGTGAGGTTGCAAAAAATGAGTGACAAAAAGAAAATGAGTGAGCAAAAAGAGAGTGAAAAGATGAATGAGAGTGAGCAAAAAGAGAGACAAAGAGAGAAAAGTGTGGAATCAAGTGAGAGAAAACAAAATAATTTTTATGCAAAAAAAAGTGAGGTTAAGAGAGCATTGTGTACAAAACAGCCCATGATTTTACTCATGTATAAGGAGGCTCTTTTAAATACTAACCAACTTGATTCTTCGCTGCCAAGTGTTGTTGTGTCTATTTTGCAGGAATTTGAGGATGTGTTTCCTGAGAAAGTACCACATGGATTGCCACCTGTTCGAGGAATAGAACAAAGGCAAATTGAAGAATTGATGGAGAAAGGGCATGTGAGAGAAAGCATGAGCCCTTGTGCTGTTCCAGTGATTCTAGTTCCCAAGAAGGATGGAACATGGAGGATGTGTGTTGACTGTCGAGCCATCAACAATATAACGGTAAAATATCGACATCCCATTCCTCGTTTAGATGACATGTTAGATGAATTGTATGGTTCTTGTGTGTTTTCCAAAATTGATCTTAAAAGTGTGTATCATCAGATACGTATGAAAGAAGGGGATGAGTGGAAAACTGCTTTTAAAACTAAACATGGATTGTATGAGTGGTTAGTCATGCCTTTTGGACTAACTAATGCACCAAGCACTTTCATGCGCTTAATGAATCATGTATTGCGTGCTTTCATTGGAAAATTTGTGGTTGTGTATTTTGATGATATTCTTATTTATAGTAAGAATTTGCATGACCATGTTTTGCATTTGCATTCTGTTTTGGATGTTCTTAGGAAACAGAGTTTATATGCTAACCTCAGTAAGTGTACTTTCTGCATCGATAAGCTTGTTTTCCTAGGCTTTGTTGTAAGTGCTACAGGTATTCAGGTGGATGAAGAAAAGGTCAAAGCCATCCAAGAGTGGCCGACCCCTACAACTATAGGTAATGTTAGAAGTTTTCATGGACTTGCTAGCTTCTACAGGAGGTTTGTGAAAAATTTTAGCACCATCGCCGCACCACTTACAGAAGTTATCAAAAAGAATGTGATATTTAAATGGGGTGAAGCTCAAGAGGAGGCATTTCAGCTACTGAAATACAAGCTTACTCATGCTCCTTTACGTGCTTTGCCTAACTTTTCTAACACTTTTGAAGTTGAATGTGATGCTTCTGGAATAGGTATTGGCGCTGTTCTTATGCAGGATGGGAGACTGCTTGCATACTTTAGCGAAAAGCTAAGTGGGGCTGCCCTCAATTACCCCACCTATGACAAAGAATTGTATGCACTAGTGCGTGCTTTAGAAACATGGCAGCACTATTTGTGGCCAAAGGAGTTTGTGATTCGCACAGATCATGAATCCTTGAAACATTTGAAAGGCCAACACAAGCTCAACAAGAGACATGCAAGATGGGTTGAGTTCATTGAGACATTTCCTTATGTCATTCGCTATAAACAAGGTAAGGAGAATGTGGTTGCTGATGCCCTTTCTCGCAGGTATGCCCTAATCTCCACTCTTGATGCTAAATTACTTGGGTTTGAACACATAAAGGAGCTGTATTCTGCTGACCATGATTTTGGGGAAATTTATGGTGTTTGTGAAAAATCTGCTGAAGGAAAATTTTATAGGCATGAGGGTTTCTTGTTTAGGGAGCATAGGTTGTGTGTACCTAATTGTTCTTTGAGAGATTTGCTAGTTAGAGAGTCCCACGGGGGAGGGTTGATGGGACATTTTGGAGTTGCTAAGACCCTAGCTATGTTGCAAGAGCACTTCTTTTGGCCCCACATGAAACAAGATGTTGAGCGAATTTGTGGTAGGTGTGTCACTTGTAGGCAAGCTAAATCAAGAGTTCAGCCAAATGGCCTTTACACACCCCTACCTATCCCTAGTTCACCATGGGTTGACATTTCAATGGATTTTGTGTTGGGTTTACCTAGAAGTAAGCGTGGGAGGGATTCAATCTTTGTGGTTGTAGACAGATTTTCTAAGATGGCTCATTTTATTCCTTGTCATAAAACTGATGATGCCTCTAACGTTGCAGATTTGTTCTTTAGGGAGATTGTGAGATTACATGGTATGCCTAGAACAATTGTATCAGATAGGGATGCCAAGTTCTTAAGCTATTTTTGGAAAACATTGTGGGGAAAACTTGGGACAAAACTATTATTTTCTACTACTTGTCACCCTCAAACCGATGGTCAAACAGAAGTAGTTAATAGGACCCTATCCACCTTGTTGAGGGCTATCATAAGTAAAAATATTAAGACTTGGGAAGATTGTTTGCCACATGTTGAGTTTGCTTATAATCGTTCAATGCATTCTGCTACTAAATTTTCACCATTTGAAATTGTTTATGGTTTTAATCCTCTAACTCCTTTGGATTTATCACCTTTACCTGTTTCTGAGCATTTGAATTTAGATGGCGAGAAGAAGGCAGAATTTGTGAAGAAAATCCATGAGAGGGCGCGACTCAACATAGAGAGAAGGACTGAACAATACATTAAGCAAGCTAACAAGGGTCGTCATAAGCAGGTTTTTGAGCCCGGTGATTGGGTATGGTTACACATGAGGAAAGAGCGATTCCCAACACAAAGGCGTTCAAAATTGCTACCTCGAGGAGATGGTCCATTTCAAGTACTTGAAAGGATCAATGACAATGCCTACAGACTCGATTTACCAGGTGAGTATAATGTTAGTGCTACTTTTAATGTTTCTGATTTGAGTCCTTTTGATGCAGGTGACGATTTGAGGTCAAATCCTTCTAAAGAGGGCACGAGCCAAGAGATTCAAGGAAGAACTTAACAGCCTAGTCCACAAAGTCCTAAAACAAGAGGAGACCGTGGTCAACATTGAAGGAGAACAAAGACTTGTCTTACTCATCAAAGTTGACTGAGTTTAGGAGCTTAATGAGTCTTTTTATTTTTAGTCACGTTTTTTAGTCTTTGTTTATTTTGTGATAAGTCAAACATTTGACTTGTGTGAGTCCAATAGTCCTTTTGTCTTTAATTTTCGGTTTTCATGAGGAAGACAAAAAGGCTTGTCTTTAATTTCAGTTTTCATTAGGAAGACAAAGGGGCTGTCCTTAATTTTTCGGTTTCATTAGGAAGACCAAGGGTCTTGTTTTCATGTAATTTTCGTCCTTATAAGGACTGCCAAAACAATGTGAAAAATCAGATTATGTTGAATGAAATTGTGAGTTTATTTCTTCTTGAGTTCTTGAAGAAACTTTTGAACTTATCAAGGAGATTCCTTGTGGCGTTCATCCTGACTTATCAAACGGATTCCATCCCCGTTTGTGGCGTCTTCCTCATACCAAGGTTCGTGCTTGGCTAAGCATTGGGTCGCGGTTCCATTCCAATCTCATGTGTTCTTGGTGGCTGTTCCATATTTGGTGTCGGGTTTCGTCACACTTGTTGGCGTGGTTCGTATCAAGTTCAGGCTCAAGTCTTGGGAAATCTTGGCGAACCCTTGGGATTCCTCGAGCTAAGGAGGTACGACCTTATGACGGAAGCTCCGGTCTTGGGGATGTCCACGAGATAATCATGATTAGGCCGCAACTCAGCTTGCTAATCAGCCCGTGGGAAAATCAAGGCGTACAATTAATAACTAATATTAAATATTATTAAAAAGTTAGATAAATTATTTAAATAATTTATTTTAACTAAATGAAATTTAGTATTACAAATTATTAATTACTACTTTGACAAGTTTTATTTAAATATTAATTAACTTTTTAAAAATAATTGTTATTAGTTTTAAAAGAAAAAAAATAAAACTAATACTATAACATCATAACAAGTTTCATTAATAAAATTGTATTTAATTTTTTTATTAAATATATAATAACTAATTGACATAATAATTAATATTACAAATTATTAAAAAATTAGATAATTATTTTAAAATTTTATTTAAAAAAAAATTAACTAATACCTATTTTATGTTGCAAATTATTAATTTATAATTTTTTATGAGTATATTTATATAATACTTTAAATTATATTAAAAAAACAAAACAAAAAATTATGTACTTGATCAAAAAAATTGTATTGGATGAGACAACAGCTTTCGTAGAAATGTCATCTCATGTTAAAAGTAAACATGCTACGACAGTCTCACTAGAACTGTCGTCTCATGAAAGTTTTAGTTTGCATGACACGATAGTTCAAGAGTTATTGTTGCGACATGTCTATTTTTGACATGAGACAACAGTTCTACGAAAATCGTTGTCTCTCGTGTGTTGGCTAAGTACAATTTTGTAGTAGTGAAAATATGGATTCCATTATTGTAATTCATATTCCCAGCCATTCATCATATTGAATCTCCAAAACAAAAGTCATTAGTCTCATTATACTGAGAAACCGTAACGAGTGAATCAAAATATCCTATAAACACAAACATGAGTTCATGAATACTCAAGATTTAGATTGATCTACAAATGATCATCTATTATGATAAGAATCAAATATTTATGTCAAACGACAAGTTGATAAAGATAATTAATTATTTTCGGTCCTGTCATATATAATCTCTATTATATACAACACCATTACTAAGATTTCTATCCACATCAGTAATTTGAATCTAGATCATTTGCATCATGTATGCTTAGTAAACCGCACTAGTAACCATTCATTAAATATTATTTACTTTAATATGTTACTAACTATTTTATTCATTATTTATGATCTTAATTCTCGTGTACTAATACAAGACCATATTCTCATGAATGAATAAGGAATTTTCATGATATTATTATATAATTAATTCAAACAATAATTATGATATTCAAATATAATAAAAATGTTCTTTTTATTTAATTAAATAAAATGTCTTGACATGTTTTGAGGGCATTAATCCTAACACAAGTTCCAGCATGGAACATCACGCCAGCTGTAACGACCCGAATTTGCTAATCGGGCTTAGGGCCCTGATTAGTGTGCCTGGAGGGCAATAAGTGGTTTAATATGATTGTGATGCATGTTTAGTTAAGTTAAATACACATGTGGACCCCATCTGGATATTATGGGTATAAACGTGATAAATGTTATATATATGTGATATGTCTGTACGGCACGATCCGAGACAGTCCTGGGGAGCACTTAGCCAGAGACTCACAACGGGGTTGAGATTCGGACTCGGGGTGAGTCGAGGGGTAATTTGGATACTAGGTGTTATGGGATTAAAGGGACATGAAAATAAATATTTGGAGATATATTTGAGGATAGAATGTCTAGGCAGGAATACTGGGGAAAATTTACCATTTTGTCCTCGGGGACGTTTTGGTACCCCGAGCCTTGAGGTAGCCCTTTAGATTTAAGTCAAATAAAACAAAAAGGGGAATTACTTGGAAAATCTAGGGAAACCGACTTACTCTCTTTTCTTTCAGCTCAGGATAGTTTTATCTCTTCCTTTCTCATTCACTCTCTAAGATAAACACAAGGGAAACT
Source organism: Humulus lupulus (assembly GCF_963169125.1). Taxonomy (NCBI): domain Eukaryota; kingdom Viridiplantae; phylum Streptophyta; class Magnoliopsida; order Rosales; family Cannabaceae; genus Humulus; species Humulus lupulus. The sequence goes on along the minus strand of NC_084800.1, from coordinate 149,090,258 downwards.
TAAGGGAAATTGACTTAAAACTAAGGGACTTCAGCTGGGGAAATCTAAGGGAACTTAAAGCTTGAAGATTGAAGATTAGGGGGGACTGGTTCAGAAGCTTAATTCAGCAAGAGGTAAGTTCTAGCTATTAAGGTTTGGTCTTGAATTTCTGCTGGTTTTGTGGATTGCATGTTAGTCAAGATTGGTTTACTTATTGAGAATTTTGGCTGAGTTTTGAAGTAGGATTCAATGGGGTTTTGGTGCTGTTTCTAAGCTGAAATAATTGTGTTAGTTATCTGAGTTTAGTAGATGAGTTTTGGGTGAATTAGCTTGAGGAAAGGTGTGGAAAATGGTGGAAAAATTCTGGGTTTGGAGGTGAGAGCTGTGGCCCTAGGAGGGCTGCGCCGCGGCCCGTGTGCGCGTGCGACCATGGGAGGCTGAGAAGCTCATGCGCGCTGCAGCGCTTGGTGGGCGCGCCGCGGCCCGTGTGGGGGTCAGTGTGGTGCTAGCCTCTGTTTCGAGGCTAGTCGCGGCTCTTGTGGGAGGGGCCGCGGCCCTTAGTGCAAATATGAGTTTTTAAGGGTATTTAGGCTTGGGAACTTAATGGGTAAGGCTCGGGATGGATTTTATCACCCGGATTGATAGAATTCAAGGTCCCGGAGGTTAGGGTTATGGCTCGAAGTTATTTATTGGATTAGAATTTGATGGATGGACATTGTTAATGTGTTGTGACTAGGGTTTCAGCGAGGCTCACGTTAGAGGACTGTGCTCGGGGCATCAGTGCTTAGAAAGCTCGGAACTCAGGTAAGAAAACCCTTGTTCCCATAGAGCTTGTGTGCAGGGCTGAGCCCAATGTATTTGAATAGAATTGATATGCAGGGCCGAGCCCAATATGTTAGAACTGCGGGGCGTATCCCTTTAACTGAATATGCTAGAATTCTATACTTGCTCGTTATGCTATGTATATTATGATGTGAATGGTCGGCTTGAGCTGGGAACGGTGTAGACCGAGAACGGCGAAGGGCCGGGAACGGCATTGGGCACGTTGAGTGCAAGGCCGAGAATGGTAAGGGGTCGGGAGTAGCGTTGAGCACGTGGAGTGCGAGTTGCCAGGGTGAGTCCCTAGAAGGATACTTGGGATATCCTCACGGCGTGGTTTGCAAACCCAGGGCTTGGTAAACGCCTGGGACAGCTAGGCCGTATGTGTTTAGCCATTGGTGGCCTATTTATATGCTTGATATATGTGTTTCATATGTTATCTGTTTGTGGGTTTTCTTGCTGGGCTTCAGCTCACAGATGCTTTGTGGTGAAGGTAAGGGTAAAGAGAAGATCAACCAACCATGAGTACAGCAGGCGTGAGGCGGCTTGTACATGTTTGGCCAGCCTGGCTGCCACAACCAGAGGATTTTGGGAGATGCTTGTAAATGAACTTAGATTTTGTCGTTTAGTCGACTTAGTACAGTTTTTATGTTGTAAATATTTCTAAACTGTATTATGGGATCCCAGGTGTCAAACTTTTATGATCTTTAATGATATGGAGTTAATTCTATATTTTTCTTCTGTTTATGGCTTAATTACACTGTTTGATTTAAAACCTCGATTAGCGAGTTGAGAGCACATTTTTAAACTCACTTAGTAACGGCTCTAAGGAAGTAGGGCGTTACACCAGCCGTGCCACCTTTTGTGGTACCAGATTTACAACATCAATAGCAGCAACATGACCCAACCCTCCTCCATACAAGCCCAACTGTTAAGACCCATTTACCTGAGTTGGACTTAATTGTATAGGTTCATTATATTAGTTAAACCTAAATATTGATTAGCAATAAATCAATTTTAAATTTATTGAATTTGTTTCAATGTGACACTTTAGAATTAATAGGAAATAATAGCACTTTGCTTTTTAAAAATTTAATCTTTTCCATTTTTTGGTAAATCATAGTCATTAATTTTCTAAAAGTAAAATATAAAAATACTATTTTTAATTTTATAATGAGCTTATTTTAGGTATTATATACGATCTCCACCGTTGGTTTAACAAAGTCAATAGCTTAATGGGGCCTCAAGACGCTTTGATTCGTCCCCCTATGGAAGGTGCTCATTTGTTATTTTGACAAGGTTAGATTTCGAAAGATTGATAATTATAGGTCAAAATCTACTAGACTCACCCCTACGGTGACTACTAGGACTAAATCTATGATTATCGAAACTGTGGGTCTAGCTCATAAAATAAGAGATTTTGTTTTCTTATTTTGATCAAATAGTAGGTTTTTAATAATGGTGTCCATTATTAAATAAGTTTACAACTTTATTTAACTAGTCGTATTTTTTACTTTTGCCAACTGGGACAAGGATATCATAGATTAGTTAAAAACCTGATGAAAAAGAGATATGATTACTTTTGTATTTTTTCTCATATCTTACATATTTTTGGTATATGTTGTGATATTTCTTGAAATTTGTGTGAATATGAGTTTTATTGAGCAAAAGTGATTGATTTCTATTTTATTGATCATTGGTAGTTTTAAGTACGGATGTGTCTACTCCCATCCTTTCTCAACTTTCGATGGAGAAACTCAATGGAGAAAACTTGTAACGCCCTGGATAGCCAAGACTGTTACACTGTGTATTTATAAAGGTGCATGACTTGCGAATCAAGTCCTTTAGTTAAAAACGTGTTTACTAAAGTCATTAATGCGCTAGGGTTAAAAGGTTTTTGTAACGACCCAAATTTGCTAATAAGGCTTAATGGCCTTGATTAGTGTGCCTGGAGGGCATAATGGGAATTATGTGTGACTTTAATGAGTAAAATGCATGATTATGATTTAAAGTATGTTATATGATTATTTGAATATTTGTGATGCATGACTATGTGTATTAGTATGCATGTAGGCCGTAATTAGGTTAGAAGGGCATAATCATAATTTTGGCCATTGTGGGCGTAACTGTATTGATATACGTGATAATGGTTGAGACCACATTATTATGTGGATATATCTGTGATCTGTGACTCGAGACGATCCTAGTGAGGAAAGTAGCAAAAAAGTCATGGCGGGGATTTATACCCGGCTCGCGGTGAGCCTAGGGGTATAAATGGGAATTTAGTGAGTATATTGGAGTCTATTTTAACATCGAGGAATATTATTGGTGATTAGTTAGGTATCGGGAATTAAGCGGTAAATATTTGAGACACTCGAGGAATTAGCGGGAATTGGGTAAAATGACTAGAATGCCCTTAAGTGGATTAAAGGGTTAGAAATAAAGGGGAGGGCATAAAGGTCATTTGGCTTCTTAAAGATGGGAATTACTGAGGCTTTATGTTAGTGGAAGTTGTAGAAAAGTATAGAAGTCTGAAAGAGAGAAAAGAAAGAAAAGAGAAAAGGAAGGGAAAACAGAGTTGTATTCTCTTAGGTCGGTTTGTGGTTCTTTCATCACTTTTCTGGGGTTTTCCTGGAGCAAATCTCAGAGGAGAGATGGGTTAGGCTGAGCATCAAGAAACCTAAGTTGGGCTTGGAGAATTGGCAGAGGTTTAGCAAGAACACCCTAACACTTGAGGTAAGGTTTTGTAGTTTCTTCAGCTTTTGGTTTTGGTTTTTGAACTATGGTGTGTAAGCCGAGTTTGATGGGAACTTTAGGGAATTCAGGGAAAAGGTTGAGGAAGATCAAGCTAAGGGGTGTAGAGGTTGTATTGAAGTCGAAATCCCATTAAAGGTATGAAGTTCTGTTAACTTTGATGTTTAACTGGTTTCTGCTGAGTTTTGATGTCTAGAGGTGGCTATGGTGAATTTTGGGATTAGAGATGCATGTGATTGGGTTTTGAGTTTTTGGGGTGCTTGGGATGAGTGGAGTATGTTCATAAGGTTGTTTTTGAGGTTGGAAAAGGTTTGGAGAAGTTTTGGTTGAGTGTGGTTCGAGGAAATCGCAGGAAGGGAAATTTGGTGTTGGCCTGTCTGTGACTAGCGCTACAGCGCTAGCCTTTGGCCGCTGTAGCGCTAGGCCATGCATGCTGAGGGGATTTTGCTTCTGCTTGTAGAGCTGTAGCGCCCTCCAATGAGCGCTGTAGCATTACCCTGCCTTCAGAAAGGGATTTTAGGGTTATTTGCAAGGGTTTTTGACCAAGGGTTTGGAGTTTGTTTCCACTATCTTGTTTGGTGGAACTAGGACTTCCCGGGGGCTCGGGATTGGCCCTGAGGCTAGGTTTTTGACTTAAGGGTTGATGATGACTTTGGCCTATGGTTGTGTTTAGGTGAGCGCTAGGGCTCGGGAGGGATCGTGCTCAAGGAGTCGAGTGATCAAAGCTAGCGAATTGAAAGGTAAGAAAACTGCACCTGACTATATGCTTGTGATGGGACTAAGTGCTCCCGATATTTGTATTATGTCAATGATGGTATCATGCCATGGGACATGTGATAGCGGCCTAAGAGTGCCGAACACAATATTTGCGCACAGGGCGCGGCTTGGCCACTAGTAGCCGATGACAGCTTAATATTCACTGAGCTCGGTTTAAGCGGGCCGGAGTCAGTGGGATATCGGAGGGAGTGGCCTGAGGGCGCTAGCCCTAGTTATCATTTGTGAACTGATATATGATATGAGTTGATATGTTTAGTATGTGGAATACTTGGTTGTACTGAATGCTTATATGGTTGAGAATATGTGACGCAATATGAGATATTGGTTTGTCTGTTAATTACTTATGCTATGTTGTTGTGTTTTCTTGCTGGGCCTTGGCTCACGGGTGCTTCGCGGTGCAGGTAAAGGAAAGGGCAAGTTGGGCCAATCCAAAGGTGGAGAGCTACGGGGATGAATGTACATAGCAAGCTATTCGACCGCCTTGGTTGAGGAGTGGATCAGGACAGGGATTGCCTAACTGTCTGTTTTGCCTTAATATGGCTTGTTGTTGTATCTAAACCTTATGACTTTTGTAAACGGTCTTCAAACTTAATATTTTTGGGATCCCGTGAAAACATGAAATGTTTCTTATGATAAATGTGGCTTTTAAGACCAAAATGTTTTAACCCTAGTTCCTTTATAGTTTCAGTAACACGTTTTAAATTAAATGACTTGATTAGCAGGTCTAGCACTTTATAAACACACAGTGTAGCGGTCCTGGCTATCAAAGGAGTTACAGTTTTGGTCTCAAAAGAAACTTTTTATATAATTAAACATTTTAAACATGGGATACCAAAAGAGACATCATTTAAAAGTATATTTACAAAATTTCCAGTCTACAGACAACCACTAGCCATTCTAATGGACAAACATATGTTTATGGTTCTCCTGTCCCTGTCTCCCTTCAACCTTGGTGGCTGAGCAACTGTTCATGTACATTCTGCTCCCAGAGCTCTCCAAATCAGGGCTGGTCATGCTTGCCCTTGCCTTTACCTGCACCACAAAGTACCCATGAGCCAAGGCCTAGCAAGAAAGTGTAATATCATAACACAGGTACTGATAATAATCATAAACTCTTTAAGCATGCTTAAACATTTAGCAATCCCTAATAAACATATAACTTATTGACATAAACATGAATTCATAAGCTAACAATTAGCCATTCATCATATCATATTCAACAATCAATCACAACAACTAGATTACACAATAAATAGGGTCGACACCCTTAGGTCGCACCCTCCGTTTTCCCCACTAACTCCGGCCTACTTAAACCGAGCTCAGTGCATAATAGGCTGTCCTCAGCGACCAGTGGCCGAGCCGCGCTCTGTGTGCTAGTGTAAACTTCAGCATTCTTAGGTCGTTTGTCTACTATTTACATGGCATGATACCATCCTCTATAAGGCAGAAAAATTAGGGAACCCTTAGTCCCATTATGAATCTACAACCGGGTGCAGTTTTCTTACCTTTAATTTCCAAACGCTTCGGTTACAAGAAATGTCCCTTGAGCACGATCCGTCTCCCAAGCCCTAGCTTTTACCTAGTCACAACCATGATAAGGGATTCCATTAATATTCAAGTAAAGGTTTCCGGGTGAAGTTCTAGCTTCCGGGACATCGAATTCCACCAAGCACGGTGGTGGAATTGATCCCGAGCACTCTAGGTTAGGTTCCCGCGCTTAAAACCTTCAAATAACCAAAAATTCCCTTAAGGGCTGCGGCCCTAAAGACCAGCGCCATGGCCTACCCCCCAAAATAGAGGCTAGGCCTATCTGACCACAGACATGCGCCGCGACCCTTCCCTACTGCAGAACCTCCTTGGCTCTTCTTTGCTTCGTAGGGTCGCAGAACTCTAGAATAGAGTCGCGGACTAGCCCCTCGTGCCCAGAAAATCCACCATTTTTAACATCCCAACCTTGCTCAAAACAACCCTAAAGCACCCTAATTCCAAAACCCATTGATAAAAAAACTTCTAACATGATTCTAGCAACATAATCTAGCAGAAACCTAGCTTAAAAACTCATTAAAATCCCATTTTAATTTCTGGAACCTAGAAGCTCAAGAACATAAAAACCAGCAACGAAACACTAGAATTCAACAATTAGAGGATAGATTCAAGCTTACCTCCATTGTAGAACCACTTCTCTAAGAAAATTCCGAGCTAACTCCCAAGCTTTCTGCCTTAATTCAACCTTGAAATTAAGAACCTACGAACCCTTAGATTTCAGCTCAAGAACCTCATAATCAATTGATCAAAAATGAAATTTAGTGCTTACCTTAGTTTCTGGTTGAGTTCCTTTGCTAAAACTGAGCTATTCCCTCAAAACTCTAGCTCAAATCACAGAGTTTCCAGCTGAGTTTCTTAGATTCTAGTGGTTTTCCTTGAGAAAGAATAAGAGAGAAGGAGAGAGAGAGAGAGAGGAGAGTCGGTTCCTCTATTACCACCAAGTTCTAAGGATTTTACTTAGTCTATCCTTAGGTATTTAAGTTAATCTCGGGGCGCGGGGTGCCGGAAACGTCCTCGAGGGAAAAATTGTGAAATTCCCCATTATTCCCACCTAGACTTCCTAACCTCAAATATATCTCCAATTATTTATTTCCATAACCCAATAACCTAAATAACCATCCAATACCTGAAAATACCCATTGACTTGCCCAAAGTCAAGTAATAAGCTCCGTTGTGACTTTCCCGCTAGCTAGCTCCCTAGGATCGCCTCAAGTCGCATGCTGCAGAATTACCCACATAATAATGTGGCTCTTACAAATATAGCATATAATCACATTTACATTCTTATAAACATACTAGCTTGCTTATCATATAATCATGTTAAGTTAATAAATTCACGCATAAATCAATTATGCCATCCTGACACACTAACTAAGGCCCTTAAGCCTTATTAGTGATTTTGGGTCGTTACAACTATCCCCTCCTACTGAGAATTTCGTCCTCGAAATTTACCTGAATTACTCGGGATACTGATCCCGCATCACCATCTCTAGCTCCCAGGTCTCTTCCTCGACCTTGCTATTTCTCCACAATACTTTAGCTAACGTAATCGTCTTATTCCGTAGAACTTTATCCTTCCGGTCCAGCATCTGAATCGGTCGTTGCTCATAGGAAAAATACGCCTGTAACTCTAAGTCCTTATACTTCAATACATGCGTCGAATAGGAGAAATACTTCCGCAACATAGAGACATGGAATACATTGTGAACTCCCGACAACGATGGTGGCAAGGCCAACCTATAAGCCACCTGTCCAATCCTTTCTAAAATCTAGAATGGTCCGAAAAATCAAGGGCTCAGCTTGCCCTTTACTCAAAATCTCCTCACCCCTTGCAGTGGTGAAACTCGCAGAAACACGTGGTCCCCAACCTGGAACTCCATGTCTCTACGCCTAGGATCAGCGTAGCTTTTCTGTCTACTCTGTGAAGTAAGCATCCTGGCTCGGATCTTCTCAATAGCTTCACTCTTCTTCTGAACCATGTCTGGCCCCAAATACTTTCTCTCACCCATCTCGTCCCAATGAATGGGCGACCTACACTTCCTTCCATATAGAAACTCATAAGGAGCCATTCCAATCATGGACTGATATCTGTTATTATACGCAAATTCAATCAACGGGAGATACTTATTCCAAGATCCATAGAAATCAATCACACATGCCCTAAAAATATCCTCCAACACCTGAATCATCCTCTTAGACTGTCCATCAGTCTGAGGATGAAAGGCTGTGCTAAACTTCAACTGAGTCCCCATGGTTCTCTGCAGAGCTTCCCAGAACTTGGAGGTAAAGATAAGATCTCGATTAGAAAAAATGGACTTAGGAACCCCATGGAGATGAAATATCTCCCTCACATACAACTCTGCATACTGTTCCACTGTGTAAGTCGACTTTACTGGTAGGAAATGAGCTGACTTGGTGTATCTGTCCACTATCACCCACATCGAGTCATAAAGTCCCACTGTCCTGGGTAGACCTCCCACAAAGTCCATGGTAATGTCCTCCCACTTCCACTTTGGGATACCTAAAGGCTAGAGTAACCCTGCTAGTTGTTGATGCTCAGCTTTCACCTGCTGACAAGTCAAACATCTGGCCACATACTCTACCACATCCTTCTTCATCCCGGGCCACCAATATAATGTCTATAGATCCTGATACATCTTCGTGGTACCCAGATGAAGCGAGTATGGCGTAGTGTGAGACTCATCTAGTATCTATCGTCTGATCCCTTTATTTGCTGGAACACAAATCCGTCCCTGATACTAAAGCACACCAGTCTCGGAAGCAGAATAATACTTAGCTGTTCCCGTTAAGACATGCTGTCTAACCTCCTGCAGTTGCGCATCTACCAACTGACCCTCCTTAATCCGCTCTATCAGGGTCAACTGCAAAGTAACATTGGCCAACTGGCCCACCACCAGCTCTATCCTTGTCCTGGTCATCTCATCAGCTAACTCCCTAGAGATTTGAACTGAACTGAATAACTACCCCGAGCTCCTCTGGCTCAATGCATCTGCTACAACATTGGCTTTCCCTGGGTGGTAAAGAATATCACAATCATAATCTTTAATCAACTCCAACCAACACCTCTATCTCATGTTCAGATCCTTCTGAGTGAAGAAATACTTCAAACTCTTATGATCAGTGTATAACTCGCACTTCTCCCCGTACAAATAATGTGGCCACACCTTTAGTGCGAATACCACTGCTACTAGTTCCAAATCATGGGTAGGATACTGCTGTTCATACTCCTTCAACTGTTGCGATGCATACGCTATAACCTTATCATTTTGCATCAACACACAACCTAAACCCGTCCTTGATGCATCACAGTATACTACAAACTTAGTTTGCGTTAATCCTTTATCAATATCTCGTGCTTTTAAAGAAAAACATCGATCAATCGATTTGAATTAACTTCTAAGTCTTTAAGATGGCCTGGTTATATCCAGGCACCATATGTCCCCCAAGTAATTAGAAAAGGGTCTTTCATGGTTACTTGAGATTACATCCACAAATATACACAATAATGGAAAAAGATTTAATTCTCATTACTTAATAAACAAAAGATGGCCTTTCTGATTAGGCCTTACAAAGTTATCACTGATAATATTTCTTCAAGTGAATAGCGTTCCAAGTTTACGGGTCTGCTTCTCCATTAAGCCGAGCTAACTTATAGGTTCCTTCCTTTATGACCTCGGTTATTTGGTATGGCCCTTCCCAGTTCGGTCCCAATAGTCCGTCTTTGGGATCTTTACTGGCTAAGAAGACTATCTTGAGGACCAGATCACCAATGCTAAAGGTGCACTTTCTGACATTTTAGTTGAAATAACGAGTGATCTTTTGTTGATAATACGCGACCTGGAGCCATGAATCTTCTCGTCTTTCATCAATCAGGTCGAGGGACGCGCAGAGTGATTCGTGGTTGCGGTCCTGGTCATAGGCCTGGACTCTATGCGAGGCAACCTTTACTTCGACAGGAAGGACCGCCTCACTCCCGAATGCTAGGGAGAAAGGAGTATGACCTGTCGGCGTTCGATGCGAGGTCCGGTAGGCCCACAATACTTGGGGGAGCTGTTCTGGCTAGACTCCCTTGGCTTAGTCCAGTCATTTCTTAAGGCTCACCTTTAGCGTCTTACTGAAGGCCTCGACCTGCCCATTTGCCTAGGGGTAGGCCACAGAGGAGAAGCTTTTTACAATGTCGTGCCTCTCACAGAATTCGGTGAAGAGGTCGCTGTCGAACTACGTTTCATTATCCGATATGATCTTCTTTGGCAGCCCGAACCGACAGATAATGCTCTTCACCACGAAGTCGAGGACTCTTTTCAAAGTGATTGTTGCCAAGGGTTCTGCCTTTTCCCACTTGGTGAAGTAGTCGATAGCCACCACCGCGTACCAGAATCCTCCCTTTCCAGTAGGGAGGGTGCCTACCAAGTCGATTCCCCAGACCACGAATGGCCACGGGGACGAGATCATCTTTAGCTTGACTGGGGGAGCTCGGGAAACTGTGGCGAATCGCTGGCACTTGTCACATTTCTTGACGTAAGAGAACGAGTCCTTTGACAGAGTGGGCCAGTAATATCCTTGCCTTAAGATCTTCAGGGCCAAGCTTTGCCCCCCAGTGTGATCTCCGCAAAAACCCTCATGCACTTCTTGCAAAATGTCTTCTCTTCGCCTGGCAGAACACATTGTAGGAGGGGTAGAGAGTGCCCACGCCGGTATAGCATCCCATCTACCACTGTATACCTTGGAGCCTGGTAAAGTACCCGCCTTGTGTCATTACGCTCTTCAGGTAACTTTCCTTCGGTGAGATATTCGAGGATGAGGGTCATCCAGGTCGGTCTGGCGTCGATCATCTCGACCTCCGCCCCGACTTCTTCTATGCTTGGTTTCTCCAAGAACTCTACCGGTACTAGCCCCAAAGTATCCGTCTCCCCGGAGGTAGCGAGCTTTGCGAGGGCGTCTGCGTTGGCATTCTGCTCTCGAGGTATCTGCTCGATTGAGCCTCGTTTAAATGCAGACAGCTCGACTTTTACCTTGGCCAGATAAGCAGCCATTTTGGTTCCCCGTGCTTGGTATTCACCTAGCACCTGGTTTACCACGAGTTGGGAATCGCTGTAACACTGAACGGAGTTGGCCTTCAGCTCCTCGGCCACCCTTAGCCCGGCCAGTAAAGCTTCGTATTTAGCCTTGTTGTTAGATGCCTTGAATCCGAATCTCAACGCCGAGTGGAATCTATGTCCTTCTGGGGATATCAAAATGATTCCAGCCCCGGAGTCGTTCTCGTTAGATGAGCCATCTACGAAGACCTTCCATGAGGCCTGGACCGAGGTGGCCTGGGGTGAATCTTCCACAGGATCTTCTCGGAATCCTGTGCATTCTGCCAAAAAATTAGCCAGGGCCTGGATTCTTATTGCAGTTCATGGAATGTACAAAATCTCGAACTGGCTGAGCTCAATAGCCCACTTCAATAGACATCCCGATGCTTCAGGCTTTTGCAAAACCTGCCTTAAAGGTTGATCGGTTATGACATGTATTGAGTGGGACTGGAAATATGGCCTGAGCTTTCAGGAGGCCGTAATGAGGCAGAAAGCCATCTTCTCCATCAACGAATACTGAGATTCAGCTCCGAGAAGCCTCTTGCTGATGTAATAGACTGGCTTCTGAACCCAGTCTTCTTCTCGGACCAATACGGCACTAGCTGCGTCTTCTGTGACAACTAGGTAAAGGAAAAGAGGCTCTCCTACCATTGGTTTGGACAATACGGGCGGCTCGGCTAGATGTGCTTTCAGGTCGAGGAAGGCACGTTCGCACTCCTCGGTCCATTCGAACTTCTTATTCCCTTGGAGCAGGTTGTAGAATGGCAGGCACTTGTTGGTGGATTTAGAAATAAACCGATTAAGGGCTTCCACCCTTCCTGTCAGGCCTTGAACGTCCTTTCGCGACCGAGGTGAGGGCAGCTCGAGCAACGACCTGATCTTATCAGGGTTTGCCTCGATTCCTCTGGTATTGACAATGAAACCTAGGAACTTCCCTGAGGCGACTCCGAACGTGCACTTCTGCGGGTTAGGCCTCATGCCGTATTCTCTCAGTATCTTAAAGCATTCTCCAAGGTCGGAAGCATGGTTATCGGTAGTTTTTTACTTGACTAGCATGTCATCAATGTACACTTTCATGTTCTTCCCGATCTGATTGGAAAACATCCTGTTCACCAATCTCTGGTATGTAGCTCCGTCATTCTTTAGCCCGAATGGCATGACCTTGTAACAATAAACGTTAGTTGGGGTCGTGAAGCTAGTGTGCTCCTGGTCCGCTGGATTCATGGCGATTTGATTATAGCCCGAGTACGCATCCATAAAGGACATGAGCTCATGCCCCGCCGTGGCGTCTACCAATTGGTTAATCCTCGGCAAGGGGAAACAGTCTTTGGGGCAAGCTTTGTTCAGATCGGAGAAGTCGATGCAGGTCTGCCATTTCCCGTTAGGCTTCGGGACCAACACAGGATTGGCAACCCAGACTGGGAACTTAGCTTCGCGGATAAAGCCGCATTTTTTGAGCTGGGCTACTTCCTCTTCTAGGGCTTCAGCTCGAGTCGTTCCTAGGCGCTGCTGTTTCTGGGATTTCGCAGGCACGCTTTTATCTAAATGGAGGGTGTGCATGAAGATGCTCGGTCTGATCCCCACCATGTCCTCATGAGACCATGCGAACACGTCCAGGTTCTCCTGCAGGAACTTAATCAGCTCCGCCTTCCTCTCGCCACATAGATTTTTCCCGAGCTTTACCATCCATGAGGGATTCTGTGAATCGACATTTACCTCCTCGAGCTCTTCGATAGCTTGAAGCTCAGATTTATCCTCGCCTATTCTGGGGTTAATATCATCACTTAGGATGATATTTTCCCCTTCGACACTCTGAGGTTTTTCAATCTCAGGATTAGGCACAGGTTCCTGAGATTCCTCATTTCCACCTTGGACGATCATCGTTAACTGCCCGAGTTTTAATTTTCCCTTCATGGAAATGCTGTAGCTTTCCTTGGCAGCAAGTTGATTGCCACAGACCGTGCATATCCCCATGGAAGAGGGGAATTTTAGCGGGAGGTGGCGGATGGAGGTAACGGCTTCAAACACTATAAGTGTAGGTCGACCCAGAATGGCATTGTACACGGCGGGACAATCGATGACCACAAACTCGAGGAGTTTTGAGACTGTCCGAGGTCCCTCTCCCAAGGTGATCAATAGCTTGATCATTCCTATTGCCGCCAATCCTTCTCCAAAGAATTCGTAAAGCATCATGGAGGTTGCTTTCAGTTAGGTGACAGACAAACCCGTCTTCTCCAGCGTTGACCAGAATAGTAGGTTTACCGAGCTCCCATTATCGACCAGCACTCTCCTAACCCTCTGATTAGTGAGCTGCACTGATACGACTAGAGGGTCGTTATGAGGGAACTGGACGTGGCTGGCATCTTCTTCAGTAAATATGATTGGTTGCCTCTCCAATCGTTGCTGCTTTGGGAGATGCTGGTCGGGGACGAACTCCACTCCATTAGGAGCCTTAAGTTCGTTGACGTACCTCTTTTGGGCACCTCTGCTCGTGCCAGCCAGATGGGGACCTCCAGAGATCGTGGAGATCTCTCCTCCTATCACGGGAGGAGGGATGTCCTGATCTACCCGAGACCCAGGCTGACTGACCGGGACTTCTGGAGCTGGATGGCCTACGGGAACTCTATTTCGCGCGTACTGAGCTAAGGGTCCGGCTCTGATGAGAGTTTCGATCTCATCCTTCAGGTGTCTACAGTCATCGGTATTGTGGCCAATGTCGTTGTGGAACCGGCAAAACTTGGAAGGGTCTTGCTTACCCTTCTGGTGCTTTAGCGGCTCCGACTTCTTCCAGGGAAGGCGAGCAGAATTTGCTAGGAAGATGTTCTCCCTAGAGTGGGTGAGCTCCATATAAGTCGCGTATACCGGCTTAAATTTTTCTAAGGACTTGTTCTTCTTTGGGCCGTGCTGGTTGCCCTCGCCGTTCCCCTTTCTCTTGCCTCCACCAAACTGGTTATTCTGTGTAACAGTTTGGGTCGCTGTCACGACCTCTGTTCCCACTCCAGCGGGCTGTTCAGGGGCCTGGCTGGTTCCTGCAGCTGAGGCTTGCGCCTCCTCCAGGTTGTTCCATCCCTGGGCTCTATTTAGGATTTCATTTACGGTGCTGACTCCCTTCCTTTGTATCTCTTTCCAGAGTCCCCCTCCGACGAGGATCCCAGTCCTCAAAGCCATGAGCTTGGAGCTTTCATCTGCGTCCCTGGCCCGAGCAGCAACGTTCGTGAATCTACTCAGGTAAGCCTTCAGAGGTTCATCAAGTTACTGCCTTACGTTTGCCAGGGTGTCGGCCTTGACGCGGGCAGCTTGGGAAGCTCGGAATGCTCTCTTGAAGTCAGTGGAGAAAGTTTTCCACGAGCTGATTGACTGTTTCTTACTCTGTTTGAACCATTGTCTGGCCAGCCCAGTCAAGGTGGAGGGAAATATTAAACACTTCAGCTCGGGGCCAATGTTGTGGGCCATCATCAGGGTATTAAACATACTCAGATGATCTGACGGATCCTCGTCTCCATTGAATTTGGACAAGTGCGGCATATGGAAACCAGGTGGATACATCGTTGCCGCTATGCTGGGGGCGAAGAGCACGAGTTCATCCTCTAAATCATATTCATCTTTTTCTTTTTCCGATAGGAGCTTCCTCATCAGCTCCTCCATCTGAGCCAGGCGCTCAAGCATTTTGTCCTGATTTCCTTGGTTGTTTAGGGGCTGTTCAACAGCTCCAGATCCATTGTACGCGTTTGGCGGGTTATTGTCCCTCCTGTCTTGAGATAGGTTATATGGGACGTTCCCACTGTCGCGTACCTCGGACAGGTCTCCCCTTTGGCAAGCACGGTTGCCGTTTCCTACCGGGTTTCCCCTTTGAGAGTTTAGACGATCTCGGAGGTCGTCCCTCGGGGTGGCTTGAGGACTTTGCGCCGAGCTCAAGAGTTTGCGCAGATCTCCGCCGGAGAGGTCACTTCGACGGCTTCCGGTCCAATAGCTCCCGTTTGAGAAGCTTGGAGCCCGCCTCGTGGGGTGAGGATCCAGGACTTCTTTGGGCGCTCTTCTATGATTTGACGGTCCGACGGAAGGAGGATTTCTCCTACGGCTCCCATGAGCCGGAATGTCTCGGATTGGCTGGGGAAGAGACAGGTATCTTATCGGTGAAGGAGGATGCCTGACCGGGGATGCGATTCTGGTCCCATCAGGGCGGATCAGGTTAGGTCGGGGCCGCTCGGCTCTACCAACCTCTGGGTCCTATGCTCGGCGGTCTGAGCGGGGCACAAGACAGCTGGCCGAGGCAGGCTGTCGCTGTGAGCCCTCTCCGGATCTACTTCGCGAGCTCCCTCAAGCTCTCCTGGGTGCGCTCGAGGGAGGAAGTGAGCTGGGAGTTGAGGTCCGGACTGATCGGCTGTACTGTTGCTCGGCCCTAGGTAGTTCTTCAAAAGTGGTCTCCCGGTGGTGCGATGTGGGAGTAGAGTTTGACGTCGGGGGTCTGACCGACTAGCTAGACCATGACCGATTACCTCGGCTCGACTTATGAGTCTCGCCTTGCCTCATTCCGACGTTAGCGTCGGTTGTAAGAGGGGGTAGTCAGGCCAAAACCTCTTGAATCTGCTGGTTAGCTTTCGCTAGCTGGCTCCTCAGCTGTGCATTCTCCATTACCACCGCCGTGTAGAAATCTGGGTTCAGATTGGGTGGCCGGGGAGCCGAACTTCCAGTGTCATCTTGGCCTATTAGCTGCTTGCCCGGCTGCTGTTGAACCTCAGGGTTCTGATCATCAGAAATGGCGGCATGATGGGCCTCCTGCCCATCACGTTGGTCCACCTCATTACCATGTCTTGAGCGAGTGACCACCATGGTTGGGTATTTGCGATAGCACCAATCTAACAACCTCTCAATGAAAGCACCAAACTGTTGACGCGGTTCTTCGCCAACAGATAATTAATAGAATAAAGAGTGGGATTAGTGCCAAGTAATGAACTATAATAGATGAATGATCTTAAAATAAAATGGTGACACGAATACTTTTTTAGGTGGTTCAAAGGTTAAAATCCTTCTAGTCCACCAGCCAATATTATTGCTATCTCTCTGATATTCTTTACATGGTATTTCTTTACACAATAGAATCCAACCCTTTGCAACTCCCAGGGTCTCCATATTTATAGGGAGAGGGCACCTGGGGGTTGGCAAGGGGGGTCATCTCGTGACCTTCTTACCCATCATGTCACTTCTGTGACATTCATGATTAATTCCTAAAACCTGACAAATGAAGTGTGGTCTAATCAATAGGTAAGGGGGATAATGGACCGCACAGCCCAACCTAGTCGTGGGTGCCTGAACACGCACGTTTAGGCTGCGTGTCCGAGAATTCAGGGATATATCAGACACGTGATGTTTGATATATGCACGTTTACATTGCGTGGTTGACTTTATAAGAGGTCAGAGGTGCCAACTCAAGCTCGTACCTCGAGCTTGATGTACTCTTAGCCTGTGGTGTCCATACTTCTGAACCGACCCCTTAATAATCTTAGTAAGCCTTTGGTTACCTCGAGCTAAAGAGGTAGGACTTGGTAACAGCAACTCCGGGTACGTGGCATCCATGTGGCTGATATAATTATGCCATCTCTCAGCTCGCTAATAACCCGTGGATAATTAGGGCGTACAAGGGCATTTATGGACTGTTATGTGTTAATATGTGCTTTAATTGAATATTTATGTGGTTAAGTGAATTTCATGAGTTATATTATGATATTACTGATTATGCATGTTTTAAGTGTATTAAATGTGCGTAAATGGCCCACTTTTATTTAAAGGGGAATATGTGTAATTTGGACCTGCTGAGGCTATAATTATATTTATATTATATTATATGATTGAGACCACATTATTATGTGGATATATTAGAGATATTGGGCAAGATTTGGTCCTTTTAAGAAAGATAGCGATGTAGCCACAACAGGGATAAATACCCGGCTCGGGGTGAGCCAATGGGTATTTTGGTAATTCGGTGAGTTATTGGGACTCATTGGAGTATGAGTCATATTTTGGGAAAAATAGTAATATTCATGGAATGGCAAAATTAAATGGGAATTATAAATGTAATGTGGGATTAGAATGTTTAATTACCCTTTTTCCCTTGAAGGGCTTTGAGAGGAAAGCGGTAGAGTGAAGACATTTTCATCTTTTGGACCACTTAAGTGATATATGCCAAGTACTGAGTTAATTAACTTAGAAGTAAATAAATTTCTCTCTCCTCTCTCTTGTTTCCCCCTCTTTATCTCCCTTCTTTGAGTGGTAATTGAAGCTTTGAAGATACTCTTGAATTTCAAAGCTCGGAAGCAAGATTTGTGGGAATTGAAGTTGTTTTGGGGGAGTCTAGATGCTGTTAATCTTAGAGAACAACTGGGAATCATTCTTGGAAGAGGTAATCCTGTTTTTTTAAAAGGTTTTGGTTTTAGTTTTGGGAATTGCTAAAGTTTTTCTTGAATTTTGAGTTTCAGCAGGGTTATGTGAGTTTTAGTAGTTATTTATTGTGTTTCTATATTGTTGGGACCATTATAATGGTCAATTCTATATAAAAATGTGTTTTGGGATGGATTTGGGGCCAGCTGTGATTTCTGAAATCACTGGATTCTGGGTTCGCTATTCTTGAAGTGTTGCGGCGTGAATGAACTTAGTTGAGGCGTGGGTGCCTCGAACCGTCTTAGCACCGCGATGCTTGGCGGGCTGTGTCGTGGCACAATTGCCGGGGATTTTCGAGTCACGCTGTCTGCCTAGTCAGGCGTTGCAGCTCTTTTGTGAAGCGCCGCGACTCAAATGGGGAAAAGTGGAAAAGACAGGTTTTGAGTTGTAGGAACCCAAATCTAACGACTCAAGAATGGTTCTTCTACCCGGTTTAGTAGGATTCAGAGTCACGGAGGCTCGGACTTGGTCCGGAAGCCTTTATTAGTTCATTTCTTGAAAGTTATTCCTTGTTATGGTTGTGACTAGGGAATATCGTTAGGCTCAGGAGGAAACGATTGCACTCGGGTTTGCCATACGCTATCCGTTCGAGACATGAAGTAAGAAAACTACACTTGGACCATGGTTAGGGCTTGAGCCGCAATTATCAAACATGGTTATAACCATGCTTATAATGTTTTATTAAACATGTTATTCTGCGTTGTGCATATTTGTGTTAAGTAATCTATCCTTATCGATTTTATTTGATTAAAAAGCTCGACTTATAAGTCGGGCGCGGCAATAGCATCTTGAGCGTATGCTGATGCAGATAGGCCAACCCAGAAGTTTGATATACACTTGTACGACCCTATGACCACCTCAAATATAAAGCACAAGTATGCTTGGCTAGCTCTATGGTTGGTTAAAAGGGAATAGGGCAATGGGCCCTAGTGTGGCTCTATAGCCGCTGGAAAGATCGAAACTTGGTATACGCTTGTGCGGCCCAATAGCCGTTTCAAAGAGGAAAGCGCGGTACGTGCTTGGGTAGCCCTATGTTTGCTTAAATGGATTGGATGCCTGCTTGAGTATTTATTATAATTGCTAAGCATGCTATTTATGATTATGAAATCTATTGATTAACTGCTTATAAGCATGTTTATGTTTTATTGCTAAGCCTTGGCTCACGGGTGCTACGTGGTGCAGGTAAGGGAAAAGAGAAGCTGAACCAGCCATGAGTTGGAGAGCTTCTGGGGCGAAGTGTACATATGCGGCCTACTTGACCACCACGGCCGAGTTTACTTGCTGGAACTAGGGTTGAAACCTGATTTTGCCGCTAAGGCTAGCCATTTTTGTAATGACCCACTAATCTAGACTAATTGGACCATTATCGAAACTATACATAAAACTTACATTTTTACGAAAATACCATAATTTATTGAGTAACTTGAAAAATAAGAGTTATTTACAAATAAACAGAATACTAAGAAGGATTTTGGGATCCCATTGTCTTTAAAACAAAACAAGATTTAAAATAAAAGACATTTCATAATAATGCGGAAAATACACATAAAAACCATAAAAACATAAAAGGAGACTATATCCTCGAATCGATAACGCTCGGCCCCTTGACTCCATTCATCATCGATACACATCCTCCCAAGCATCACGAATCTTACCGCCTCTAAGCTTATTTTCCTGCACATAAACAGAAAGGAGTGAGCCTAATGCCCAGCAAGGAAAAACCTAACACATAGTCATATACACAATTTCATAAGAAAACATAAAGACTTAACATAATACATATAACATACACTTATTATAATGGCCATTATTACTTGGGGTCCCATAGACTAAACAAGCATATGCCCATGGGGTTAATGGGGTCCTACTAGCTAAGTAGGTCATATGCCCATAACCCATTTGGGGTCTTGTTAGTCATATGGGTCATATGCCCAAGCCTACATACACATATACATATCATAACACTTTTAATAACATAAACATATAGATAACATAAGCACATAACATATTAATTCTAGCCTATTTTCCTTACCAAAGTTACCGGGATAAAATGGACTGAGTTAGGACTTTTGGAACACTCCTAAAACCACAATGAACAAGGGTGAGTCTAAAGAAAGGAGATGAAATGAAAGAGAATAGGAAGACTAAACCATTAAACGAAAATATGCTTACCACCACTTAAGTGCTTAAGAACTTGGATTCCCTAACCAAAAATAAGAATAAGGTTAGGGGACTGAGTAGAAGGTTTTGAGAAAAGAAATAACATAGAATACAGAAAGGACTAGAGTTTTGGGTTTACCTCAAAGATTGCAAGATCAATCTAACCTCCACCGAAATACTATAGAACTCACTTCCCAAGTGTTTGATAAGCTTATGATGTTTAAGCTTATAGTTTTTCCCCAAACCAAGTGTTTACACTCTCACACTCACTTAACACTAGCAGCCTCTGAACTTAGAGCAAATGGTGAATAATGGCTGGGTACTAGGTCCTATTTATAGAGTTTGGGAATGAAAATATCTTGATTTTACTTGAATAAAAATAATGGCTTTTTAGGTGAAATCATTTGAATAATCGTTCAGCAGAGGCTGAAGACTCGTTCAGAAGATGCTGGACTGTTGAAGGAGTTTGAATGGCTGAAGGGAAAAGAATTCAAATGTATTTGAATTCATGCTGGTGGAGGCGATATATCGCCCCCTATAGGCGATATATCGCCTGGACCTTTGTTCCCGAGGCGACCGTGCATCGATTCGTGTTTTCCGTATCTACGTGCTGCGACATATCGCCCCCTATAGCTGCGATATATCGGCATACGCTGAATATTTAAACACGAATTTACACATTTTTAGCTGAGTTTGAATGGAGTAAACAGCCTTGACTAAGCCCTCAACGTGCTCAAAGCTGCTGACTGACCCTATACATTCAAACTTTTACCCTTATTTAATTTAATCCTCAAAAATACTAAATCCTTAATTACCATTCAAAACATGTGCTTAAAATCCTATTGGTTGATGTCTAAACCTTATAATATAATAATATATTCCTTAATATCAGACACATTAATCAAACCTTAGGTTATACTTAATATTCTTAAACTATAGGTTAAACTTAGAAAATCTATAAGTACTACTATGAGTGTCCAAATAACTCCCGGTCTGAACCAAAAATCCAAAGTAACAATGATAACACTAAACATACTATAATACTACTAAACAATTAGCTAAGTAAAGTTCTTGGACTCTACAATTCTCCCCTACTAAAAAGAATTTCGTCCTCGAAATTTACTTACCAAATAACTCCGGATACCGGCTCTGCATGTCCTCTTCCAACTCCCACGTTGCCTCGCGTTCAGAACTATTGCTCCACAGGACTTTAACTATAGGAAAGCTCTTGGACCGTAACTGCTTCATCCCCCTATCTAGGATGCTAACCGGTCGTTCCTCGTAACTTAAGTCTTTCTGGAGTGCTATGGTATCGTACTTGAGGACGTGAGATGGGTCTGACACATACTTGCGTAACATCGAGATGTGGAAGACGTTGTGACTATCGGCTAGTGCTGGCGGTAGGGCTAGTCTATACGCAACTGGTCCCACTTTGTCCAATATCTCAAAAGGACCTAAGAATCGGGGACTGAGCTTGCCTTTCTTCCCGAACCGCTTGACACCCTTCATAGGAGATATCTTCAGGAAGACTTGATCTCCAACTTGGAACTCCACATCGCGTCTCTTGGTATCTGCATAGCTTTTCTGTCGGCTTTGAGCAGCAAGCATACGCTGTCTAATAAGCGTTACTGCTTCTTGAGCTTGCCTAACAGCTTCGGGCCCTAGAAGCTGCCTTTCTCCTACCTCGTCCCAGTGCAACGGTGATCGGCACCTTCTTCCATATAGCAACTCATAAGGTGCCATCTCGATCGTCGACTGGTAGCTATTGTTGTACGAGAACTCGATCAGCGGTAAGTACTTGTTCCACGATCCTCCGAAGTCAAGTACACATGCGCGTAGCATATCCTCTAAAATCTGAATCGTACGCTCTGACTGCCCATCTGTCTGAGGATGGAAAGCTGTACTAAGACTTAACTTAGTACCCATGGCTTTCTGTAAGCTTCTCCAAAATCTTGACGTAAACACTGATCCTCTATCTGATACTATCGTCTTGGGGATTCCATGCAATCGTACAATCTCTTGGATGTAGATGTCTGCATATTGGTCTGCCGTATAAGAAGTCTTAACAGGCAGAAAATGAGCCGACTTGGTTAGTCTATCTATGACTATCCAAGCAGAATCATGCTGCTTATTTGTCTTTGGCAGACCCGTCACGAAGTCCATGGCTATATCGTCCCACTTCCACTCCGGTATGCTAAGCGGTTGCAATAATCCTGCAGGTCGCTGATGCTCCGCCTTCACTTGCTGGCATACCAGACACTTAGATACATACTCTGCTATGTCCTTCTTCATCCCTGGCCACCAATAGACTGCCTTGATGTCATGAGTCATCTTGGTAGACCCTGGATGAACTGAGTACGGAGTACTGTGCGCTTCTTCTAGGATCGTCTTCTTAATACTCTGATCGTCTGGCACGCATACTCGATCCTTATATCTCAATAAACCTTGACTGGATATTGAGAAATCTGTAGTCTTGCCTTCTCGGACTGCATTCATGTGCGTTGCTAGTGAATCATCATGTCTCTGACCATTCCGTATGTCTTCTAGCAGATTCGATTGGATAGACAAGTTAGCCAGCTTGCCTACAACCACTTCTATTCCGGCACTGATAAGCTCCTGCTGTAGTGGCTTTTCTATTCCGGATAAGGCTGCTAAGTTCCCATAACTTTTTCGGCTAAGTGCATCGGCAACTACGTTTGCCTTCCCCGGGTGGTATAGGATTTCGCAGTCGTAATCCTTTACTAATTCCAACCACCGGCGCTGCCTCATGTTAAGCTCCTTCTGAGTAAAGAAGTATTTTAAACTTTTGTGGTCCGTATAAATCTCGCACCGTTCTCCGTAAAGATAATGGCGCCAGATTTTTAACGCAAAGACCACCGCTGCCAACTCCATATCGTGAGTTGGATAGCGTTGTTCATACTCCTTTAACTGACGTGACGCGTAGGCTATCACCTTGTCATTTTGCATCAGTACGCATCCCAATCCTAACTTTGATGCATCACAGTAGACAACGAACTTGTCGTTGGGTGTTGGGACACTAAGTACTGGTGTTGAGCAAAGCTTATCCTTAAGCAACTGGAAGCTTTCCTCACACTTATCATTCCAGTTAAACTTTTGTTGCTTCCGGGTCAGGTTGGTGAGTGGAGTGGCTATTTTAGAAAAGCCCTCTACAAACTTTCTATAGTAACCTGCTAGCCCTAAGAAGCTTCTTACTTCCGACGCGTTCTTTGGTCTAGGCCAATCTTTCACGGCCTCTACCTTCGATGGATCTACTGCAACTCCATCTTTCGATATGATGTGCCCGAGGAACGCCACTTGTGAGAGCCAAAACTCGCATTTCTTGAACTTCGCGTAGAGTTGGTGCTCCTTCAATCGCGTCAAAATCATCCTTAAGTGTTCCTCGTGCTCCACTTCATCCTTGGAGTAAATTAAAATGTCGTCGATGAACACAACAACGAATTTATCCAAGTAGTCTTTGAAGACCCTATTCATTAGATCCATAAACGCGGCTGGCGCGTTAGTAAGACCAAAAGACATAACCAAGAACTCGTAATGTCCATAACGAGTCCTAAAGGCTGTCTTAGGGATATCTTCTCCCTTTACCTTGAGCTGATGATACCCGGACCGCAAATCGATCTTAGAGAATACAGTCGCGCCTCGGAGTTGATCAAACAAATCATCAATCCGAGGTAGTGGGTATTTGTTCTTAATTGTGACTTTATTCAGCTCACGGTAGTCTATGCACATGCGCATACTTCCGTCCTTCTTTTTCACGAATAGTACCGGAGCTCCCCATGGCTTGGCCTAATGAAACCCAAGTCTAGGAGTTCTTGTAGCTGCGTCTTTAACTCCTTGAGTTCCGTAGGTGCCATCCGGTATGGTGCCTTAGAGATAGGCTCGGTGCCCGGTACTAATTCTATCGTGAAGTCTATTTCTCTAGTTGGCGGCAATCCTGGCAAGTCATCGGGGAAAACTTCTGGAAATTCTTGTATGACTCGAACATCTCCAACTTTGAGTGATGTCTCCTTCTCCACATTCGTGATGTTGGCTAAGAATGCTTGACATCCTTTCTCCATCATTCTCTGAGCTTTGAGAGATGATACTAACGGTGTGCGTAGTCCTGAAGCTTGTCCCATGAAGCACAGTTTCTGGCCGTCAGGAGTATCGAATGTCACCTTCTTGCGTCTGCAGTCGATCGTTGCGCCATGCCGTGCTAGCCAATCCATGCCTAGTATGACGTCGAAGTCTTTGATCACCAGCTCTATCAGGTCTCCTTCTAGTTCCTTGTCCTCAATCTTGATTGGTACGCCTCGTACAATTCGTGATGATAGAACTACTTTGCCCGAAGGCAACTCGGTTGCAAACCTAGTTCTAAATCTTTCACTAGGTTTGTCTAGTTTATCTATCATTCCTAACGAAATATACGAATGGGTGGCTCCCGAATCAAATAATACATGACATAATTTATTGAGGATGGAAACCTGACCTGTGACCACCTTGTTGCTAGCATCCGCCTCTCCTTGGGTTAAGGCAAAAACCCGAGCAGGAACCATCTTTTCGTCCTTCTTTCCTTCCGGCTTTTGCTGAGGACAGTCTCTTTTACGATGCCCTTCTTGACCACAGTTGAAACACTCCTTGGTGTTGGCACGGCATTCTCCGGGGTGCTTCTTCTGACATTTGGCACATGGCGGGTATTCCACGTAGCCCGACCTATTTCCCCCATTACTTGGTCGTGCCCTTTTATTGTTGTTGGCTTGCTTGTTGTCAGGATGCCTTCTCTTCTGTCCGTTACCGTTGTTGTTGGACTGACTGTTGCTGGACTGATTGTTGTTCCGACTGGCCTGAGGTTGGCTCTGCTGCCTAGGTTCCGGCTTGCTGGCTTCTTCTTTGCTCACGTTGGCTTGCAACCTTTCTACTTCAATTGCCGTCTCAAGAACGTCGGCATATGAAGTGTTTCCCGGGTTTGCTAGTTTAACCCCCATCTCGATCTTCGGGCGAAGTCCTCTAACAAACTTGTTCACCCTTAGATAGTCGGTTGGAACCAACTCTGCTGCGAACTTCGCTAAGCGATCGAACTGACGAGCATATTCCGCCACTGTTAAATTCCCTTGCTTCAGATTGGTGAACTCCTCAACTCTCGTAGCAAGCACTGCTGAATTGTAGTACTTCTTGTGGAAGAGCTCCACAAATCGGGTCCACGTCATGGTGGCAGCATCGTGGGATTGCTGGACCAAGTCCCACCATATCCTGGCATATTTCTTGAGCAAAGATGAGACGCAGGATATGCGGTCTGCATTACTAAGGTTCATGTGGACTAGGATCGGCTCCACATTCCTTAGCCATTCTTCTGCTTCAAAGGGGTCCGTAGTCCCTTCGAAGTTCGGAGCGTGCTGCTTGCGGAACCTCTCGTACACTGGCTCCATGTGCTGAACAGGATAAGGAGCATAGTTCGTCATAGGCCATCCCCCATACGGACCAACTTGTTGGGGTGCTGGGGCCATTGGCTGTGGCTGCGGCTGCGGCTGTGGCGGAGGCTAAGGCTGAGATTGAGCCTGTTGGCGTTGTTGCTGCAGAAGTTCCTCGACTTGCTGTCATAGTCTGGCAATCTCTGCAGTGTTGTCAGCTGGCTGTGCCGGTGCGTTGCGGCGAGCAGTAACACGTACTCTCCTTCGGCGAACGGTAGGGACCGCATTGGTCGCTGGAACATCGTTGGAAGCGTTCCCGTTGGTGCGAGCAGATCTTCGGAGAGACATCGTAGCAGAGTTCTAACAGTTAAAAGAAACATGTTAGAACTTTTTCCTAATAGGCTCTAAGGCAAAAACTTATTCTAAAACAAACATATCTCGGACCTATTTATTATGACTTTTTATGAAAAATTATATAGGTCTTTATTTATTATTAGAGTGGGTTTCTATACTTAGAAAAACAAGTCATATTTATTTTCTAAGTGTGTTTCTAATCATCCTATATGACTTAATTCTCAGGCTCGAAACTTATCTTTGTTCCAAAGTTAACCATATTGAGGGAGGGCTGGGATCAGTAAAATCGTTCCCACTACTAAGGCCCCCTAACTCTCAACAAGGAAACCAGGTTCATTGATTCGTATCCACCCTCACCGAACTCAGTCATTATTCATTTTATTTAGTATTTATTATGATTGTGAAAAAAAATTTCAAACTCACACATGATATTCAAATAGCATGTTTATTCATTTGGAAAACAATTTCACTTATTACAATCATAACATAAAAGTAAATAAAACAAATAAAAACTACTAATCTAAAAATCGGGATCTTCTACATCCGATCCGTCATCTAACATATCATCATCTATAGCCTCATAGTCATCATTATCATGAGCATCAAAATGCCCTCTAGGAAGGTTTGTGAGAATCCTATTCTTTTGCTCCTTGGTGAATTGAAATTCAAATTTTGCGGTGAACCTAACTAAGAGGAAATAGTATCTCATTGCTAATGGTGATTCATCCTCATCATTCATTTCTTCCCATATTTCTTCTAAGGCTGCTATTACAGGATGGAAATCTTTAAACAACCTAATCACTAATACATATTGTTCTGTTGATCTTAGCATTATTTGTTTAGCCTCTTGAAGGCCACCTATTGCTTGGTGAAACAAAAGCAACCTTCGTGTAATCCTTTCTAAGGCTCCTACGGTGTTTCTTGGCTCCCTTATTCTTTTTAAGGCCTTAATGGCTCGGATATCTTGGTAGGTTAAAGCTCCATTCATTTTTAACTGAAACATAAACACTAAAGTTGTTAGCTATACACATAGACAAAGTAACTTGTAACTTGTAACTTAAACACTTACTTGGCGGTCCGATTCGGAGCTTTGAGCATGTGTATCGAGGAGAACTTCATGCGAAGGAACCGTTTGCTCTGATACCAACTGTAATGACCCACTAATCTAGACTAATTGGACCATTATCGAAACTATACATAAAACTTACATTTTTACGAAAATACCATAATTTATTGAGTAACTTGAAAAATAAGAGTTATTTACAAATAAACAGAATACTAAGAAGGATTTTGGGATCCCATTGTCTTTAAAACAAAACAAGATTTAAAATAAAAGACATTTCATAATAATGCGGAAAATACACATAAAAACCATAAAAACATAAAAGGAGACTATATCCTCGAATCGATAACGCTCGGCCCCTTGACTCCATTCATCATCGATACACATCCTCCCAAGCATCACGAATCTTACCGCCTCTAAGCTTATTTTCCTGCACATAAACAGAAAGGAGTGAGCCTAATGCCCAGCAAGGAAAAACCTAACACATAGTCATATACACAATTTCATAAGAAAACATAAAGACTTAACATAATACATATAACATACACTTATTATAATGGCCATTATTACTTGGGGTCCCATAGACTAAACAAGCATATGCCCATGGGGTTAATGGGGTCCTACTAGCTAAGTAGGTCATATGCCCATAACCCATTTGGGGTCTTGTTAGTCATATGGGTCATATGCCCAAGCCTACATACACATATACATATCATAACACTTTTAATAACATAAACATATAGATAACATAAGCACATAACATATTAATTCTAGCCTATTTTCCTTACCAAAGTTACCGGGATAAAATGGACTGAGTTAGGACTTTTGGAGCACTCCTAAAACCACAATGAACAAGGGTGAGTCTAAAGAAAGGAGATGAAATGAAAGAGAATAGGAAGACTAAACCATTAAACGAAAATATGCTTACCACCACTTAAGTGCTTAAGAACTTGGATTCCCTAACCAAAAATAAGAATAAGGTTAGGGGACTGAGTAGAAGGTTTTGAGAAAAGAAATAACATAGAATACAGAAAGGACTAGAGTTTTGGGTTTACCTCAAAGATTGCAAGATCAATCTAACCTCCACCGAAATACTATAGAACTCACTTCCCAAGTGTTTGATAAGCTTATGATGTTTAAGCTTATAGTTTTTCCCCAAACCAAGTGTTTACACTCTCACACTCACTTAACACTAGCAGCCTCTGAACTTAGAGCAAATGGTGAATAATGGCTGGGTACTAGGTCCTATTTATAGAGTTTGGGAATGAAAATATCTTGATTTTACTTGAATAAAAATAATGGCTTTTTAGGTGAAATCATTTGAATAATCGTTCAGCAGAGGCTGAAGACTCGTTCAGAAGATGCTGGACTGTTGAAGGAGTTTGAATGGCTGAAGGGAAAAGAATTCAAATGTATTTGAATTCATGCTGGTGGAGGCGATATATCGCCCCCTATAGGCGATATATCGCCTGGACCTTTGTTCCCGAGGCGACCGTGCATCGATTCGTGTTTTCCGTATCTACGTGCTGCGACATATCGCCCCCTATAGCTGCGATATATCGGCATACGCTGAATATTTAAACACGAATTTACACATTTTTAGCTGAGTTTGAATGGAGTAAACAGCCTTGACTAAGCCCTCAACGTGCTCAAAGCTGCTGACTGACCCTATACATTCAAACTTTTACCCTTATTTAATTTAATCCTCAAAAATACTAAATCCTTAATTACCATTCAAAACATGTGCTTAAAATCCTATTGGTTGATGTCTAAACCTTATAATATAATAATATATTCCTTAATATCAGACACATTAATCAAACCTTAGGTTATACTTAATATTCTTAAACTATAGGTTAAACTTAGAAAATCTATAAGTACTACTATGAGTGTCCAAATAACTCCCGGTCTGAACCAAAAATCCAAAGTAACAATGATAACACTAAACATACTATAATACTACTAAACAATTAGCTAAGTAAAGTTCTTGGACTCTACAATTTTTATTTTTTTTGCATCTGTATCAGTTTATAAACTCTTTTTGGATCCCATGTATGAAACGTAAACTGTTTTTTAATGAAATGGTTATTGTTGACCAAAAATTTTAATACCTAATCCTTGAGTTAGTTTTAATTACACATTTTAAGTCCAAATGACTCATTTAGCGAGTTAAGCACTATTGTAAATACACAGTGTAATGGTTCTGGATTAGTAGGGCGTTACACAAACCCACTTGTACATTTTGCAAGATAGATCGGCACATACTGTAAGTGTTTTATTTTTAGTTGACTTATTGTTTTCTTTTCTTACTTATATTTTATAAATTGTAGGTTAGAATGGCAGATCAACCTAAAATAGTTAACTCGATGGTCATCCACCCGACCATATTGTATACTAGAGTGCAGAGGGTTGAGATTTATAGAGGCTTCCATGTTGCGGGATCCCATGTATATGATGGGGAAGGCAACTTCACTATTGACTTCTGGTCGTGGACCCACAATTTAGCCCAGATCCTTGAGGATATTGATACACCTCTGAGTTTAGGTATAGACTAATTGGTTTATATATGAGGGGATGGACCTTTTGTTGGTTCCAGATAGTGTACATAGTACGCATTGAGGCACAACATCCAAATGGTTCCTGTTCTTAGTCAACATCAAGAAAATTTTGGACCTTTTGACGATAGGTTTGCATGGTACCGGGCACACATAGTGGTTTAATTCTGAGGGTTATATTCTGATGTGGTTTAAGTTTTCTGGTTTGTGGTTTAAGCTTTATGAAGGGTGGCTTAAGTTTTATAAAGTTTTAAACCACTAGGTGATTTATGGGTTTGATTGAATGTTTGAGTTTGTTGCTATTGTTTCTGAGTTACTATACTATTTATTTGAGGTTTTAGGCCGAATTGGGACTTGGGTATACTTTGGTAGTGATTTGGATGAGTTTTGGCTTGGGAAAAATGTTGGGAAAAACCCAGTTTTCTGGGTTCGCGTATGAGCGTCGCGACCCTATTCTTTCGTGCCGCAGCGCTGGGTTGAATCAAGACAAGGGAGCCCTGCTGGGCGCCGCGAGCCGTACTGGGCTGTGCCGCAGCTCTAGGCCATTTCCAGGAAAGGGGATTTTGTGTTTTTAAGGTTTTGGCTTAGGGGGATCGGGGGACGCTTTCGCTACCTTGTGTGGGGAAACGGGAGGTCCCGAGAGCACGAGATTGGTTCCGGGGTACAATTATAAATTGGTTAGTAATGAGAGTGCTATGTTTGTGTTATGACTAGGTTTTCAGCGAGGCTCGGGTTAGAGGACTGTGCTCGGGATGTCGGTGCTCAGGATGCTTGGGACATAAGTAAGAAAACTGTTGTACCCGTAGAGCAGGGCGTGGCCCTATAGTTTGTACTGCAGGGCATGACCCTACTTGATTGTGATGCAGGGCGTAGCCCCATTGATTATGTTTATGTGTGTTTAAGTATTTGTTAAATTATGCTATGTGTGCATATTTATGATGAACAGAAAGGGACGGGAATGGTGAGGGTCGAGAAAGGCGAGGGTTGGGAACGGCGAAGGCCGATAACGGCAAGGCCGAGTACGGCAAGGGGCCAGGAGCAGCCTTTAGCACGTGGAGTGGGAGTTGCCAAAGTGAGACCCTTATTGGATACCTAGGATATCCTCACGGTGTAGACTGTGAACCTAGGGCATGGTAAAGTGCCTGGGACGACATGACCGTATGTGTTTAGCTTGTTGGTAGTTTTATTGTATGGTAATTGATAGCTATGCATATGTTATTTGCTTGTGTGGGGTTTTCTTGCTGGGCTTCGGCTCATGGGTGCTCTATGGTATAGGTAAGGGCAAGGGAAAGGTCGACCAACCATGAGTACGGAGAGCGTGAAGCGACATGTACATGTTTGGCCTGCCTGGCTGCCACGGCCAGGGGTATTATTTTAGGAGATGTTTGTATCAAACCTAATTTTGTTGTTTAGTCGACTTTAATCATATTTTTGAGTTGCAAATATTTCTAAACAGTATTTTGGGATCCCAAATGTTAAACGCTTTATAATTTTCAATGAATAGTTATGTTTACAAATTATGTGACTTTTATTACAGTTTAATTACACTTTTGACCTAAATCCTCGATTAGCGGGTTAATTGCACGTTTTAAACTCACTTAGTAACAAATTTAAGGCAGTAGGGCATTACATAGGGTTACCATTAAGGGTCAGAATTGAGGATCGTGCTCGGGACCGCTATATATCTTCAGCTCGGGATCCGAGGTAAGAAAACTGCACACGAGTTGTGATTAGGGTTGAGATCCCCTGTAAATGAACATATGTGAGATTATAAATGTATTTGTCATTGGAAATATCTGGATTGGCAGGTTAGCTCATGCTGCTTTCAATTGTGTGCTTCACAACGTGTATGTCTGCTATGTTTGATGTGATAGTCCGACCTAACGGAGCCAGGGCTGATGTTAAGCGTACTAAATGCTGCCTCGCCTAAGTGAGCCGGGATCGGCTAAACAATTTAAGGGCTCGGCGTAAGGGCATCGACACCTAATTAATTGTATTAATATTGAATTATATGTTTGGATTTAAATATTACTGTTGTTTAGCTTATTACATGTACTCAGCTGTTGATTGAGCTGGTTGATCTAAAGTTTCCTATGCACCCTCTGTTGTTATCTACGCTTGTTGAATTTAGTTTTCTTGATCAGCCTTGGCTCACGGGTGCTACGTGGTGCAGGTAAAGGCAAGGGAAAAGTGGACCAGCCATGAGTTGGAGAGCTTTGGGGGTGGTGTGTACATCGGCAACTTCTTAATTGCCACGGCCGAGGGAATTACAGGGACTAGAGCCAAAAATTTTATTTTGCACTTACGTTGGCTACAATTGTATTTACTTTTGAGGGTTGTAACCGCCATGTAAACATTATTTTTGGGATCCTATGTATCAAACTCTTATTTTAATGAATGTTAACCATTTTATGACAAAAATCTTTTAACCCTAACCTGTCAGTTGACTTTAGAAACACATATATGATCAAATGACTTGATTAACAAGTCTAGCACTATTTTAAACACACAGTGTAACGGTCTTGGTTACCCAGGGAGTTACAACTTGGTATTAAAGCAGTCTAGGTTTAAGGGTTCCTGAAGACTGGCTCGTCATGTACACTCACCGCTAAAGATAAGCTCGACTCAGGGTTCAATAACAATATGTGTGATTGCATGTTTGAGTGTTTAAATGAAATATAAATGTTTTATCTGCATGACAATTAGGAAGCATGTGATATATAGATAGGGCCTGACCCTTGACTGCTATGTGAATATGATAAGGCGTGCTTATTAGCATTGTTATTGTATGTGAATAATTATTTAAATGCCTGCTTGCATTATAACTGTGTGATGTTGGTTAAGTTTCTGCGTTGGACCGTGGGGTGATTATAAACCTATTATCATTGCTTGACTAGCCGAGTCGTTGATTGCAGATAAACTTGGGGTTAAGGCTAACAAATATTCAACCGAATCCAATTCAATTGTTTAGTTATTTTTTTTATTCAATTTCAATGAGTGAATTTTCAAGTTCAACCAAAATCCATTAAACCCCAGTTTCAAATTCAAAATAAAATATCAAGTGGATGAAATTTTTTTTTGAGAAAGCCGTGGAATTCGAATTAGAACTCCATTTGCGCTTTAGAGATGGTGAGCACGATCAGAACCCTTCGCCAATTCCTGATAACTTGCACCTTGTTGACGCGGTTCTTTGCCAACAGGTAATTAAGAAAATAAGAGAATGAGATTAGTGCTAAGTAATGAACCAAAACAGATGAATGATCTTATAATGAATTGATGATACGAATACTTTTTTAGGTGGTTCAAAGGTTAAAATCCTTATACTCCACCAGCATAAATTATTGCTATAATTCTGGTATTCTTTACAGGGTATTTCTTTACACCATAGAATCCAACTCTTTGCAACTCCCAGGGTCTCCATATTTATAGGAGAGGACACCTGGGGGTTGGAAAGGGGGGTCATCCCATGACCTTCTTACCCATCATGTCACTTCTGTGACATTCATGATTAATTCCTAAAACCTGACAAATAAAGTGTGGTCTAATCAATAGGTAAAGGGGGATAATGGGCCGCATGGCCCAACCTAGTCGTGGGTGCCTGAACACGCATGTTTATGTTGTGTGGCCGAGAATTCAGGGATATATCAGACACGTGATGTCTGATATATGCACATTTACATTGCGTGGTTGACTTTATAAAGGGTCACAGATTCTAACTCAGGCTTGTGCCTCGAGTTGGATGCCTTCTTAACCCGCGGTCTTCATACCTCTGACTCGGCTCCTTAGTAATCTTAATAAACTTTTGGCTACCTCGAGCTAAAGAGGTAGGACCTGATAATAGCAGCTCCGGCCACGTGGCATCCACGTGGCTGATATAATTATGCCATATCTCAGCTCGCTAATAGCCCGTGGAAAATTAGGGCATACACACCTATTGCTTGCTGACATGCAAGCTAGACTCCAGAGTCAGGAGGAAGAGATTTACCTTCTGACGCATCAGGCTCCATGGGGGAGTGCTGCACCTATCTTGCCACCTGTCCTGGCACCAGTTGTACAGCTGCCTGAGATTGAGAACAAGTGGGAGTTGTTTTATGAAAGATTTAGGAAACAACATCCTCCAACTTTTGAGGGAGGACCAAATCCACTTAAGGCTGAACAATGGATGAGTTTGATTACCTCCATCCTGGACTTCATGAAGGTGGAAGGTAATGACAGGGTGGCATGCCTCAAGATGATGCTTGCATCTGATGGGAGGTAATATCACAGACTCGAGATGTTTCTACCATGAGTTGAGATGGGTTTAAAGACTTATTCAACCAGAAATATTACAGTATTGCTGTTAGGGCAGCAAAGGTGAACGAGTTCATTTGGTTGGTACAGGGCAGTATGACAGTTACTGAGTATTCTCTGAAGTTTGACAGGCTAGCAAAATTTTCACTTGATCTAGTGCCTACAGATGCAGCAAGACAGGGCTGATTTGTTCGAGGGCTTAATGCTATGATAGCTCGAAATGTGAGGATCACATCAGTACCTGGGGAGACAACTTGTGCCCAGGTGGTTGAGAAGGCCCTCACTACTGAGGAGGCAAAGAACAAGCTTTGGAGGGAGAACGCTGCTAGACGGGATGTTCCTGGGTCGGTGCCTTCACTTACAGGGTCTTGTAGGGGCGGAGGCCCCAGTGATCAGAAGAGGAAGACCCATGACACCTCGACCATTGCTGGTCCTGATAGGAGGGGCCAGGGTGTTCAGGGTGGCCGCCAGGGAGGCGATGAGACAGGGAGGAGCTACCCAGAGTGTGCTAGGTGCAAGAAGCTCCGTCTGGGCGAATGCAGGGCAAAGGCCTGTTACTTATGCAGGGTGGCTGGACACCTCAAGAAAGATTGCCGACCTTGAAGAAAGAGGAACCAGGGAAGGCAGACAACTTGACTCCAGCTCGAGTGTTCGCCTTGACATAGGCAGAGGCTGAAGCTAGTCCCTCAGTAGGGACAGGTCAACTTTCTAGCTCTAGCTCTTCATATACTATATTGATTGACTCTGGAGCTACACATTCATTTGTTTTTAGTAAAGTTATTGATAGATTGTGTAGGCCTAGTTAGTATTATACTGCGGGATTTGGGACTATCCTCCTTACAGGGAAACTGTTAGTTTCTAGAAGATGGATTAGAGCACTGCTAATGATGGTGGATAGTAGGGAGCTATCAGTAGATTTGATTAACTTGGGTATGGATGATCTCGACATGATTTTGGGGATGGATTGGCTAGTTAGATATGGGGCCACTATAGATTGTAGGAAGAAGATGGTGACTTTCGAGTCAGAGGGTGAGGACCCCTTTGTTTTTGTGGGTACTACTCATGGACCCCGCATTCCTATGATATCAGTGTTGAGGGATAGGGAACTATTGCAAAGAGGTTGTATTGGTTTTCTAGCCTGTGTGGTGGATACCACTAGAGTTATGTCGGTGGGGCCAGGAGAGACTAGACTAGTATGCGAGTTTTTGGATGTGTTCCCCGAGGACTTACCGGCACTGCCGCCGCACAGGGAGATACAGTTCATCATTGAATTAGCACCAGGTACAGAACGAGTGTCGAGGTAACCATACAAGACGGCTTCGGCAGAGCTAAAGGAGTTGAAGATACAGTTGCAGGACTACTAGATTCGTGAGGGGACTAAATGGGGACATAGTTTAGTTTGTGGACACTAAGAATACAAGCCCGAAAAATTATGCCGAAGTGGTGGAAAGTGCCATTTGCAAAGAGTCTTGGTGCAGAATGGAAATGAGGTATATTCCCCACAAATCAGACCAGTTCCAAGCTAACTGGAATAGGCCAAAGAGAAGATCCACTTCATAGATTGGTCAGAACTCAAGGAGGGCAAAAAATTAGGTTGGCTTGTGAGTATCGAATGGGGGAAACAATAATTGAAAGGCAAAACCCGCTAGCCAAGGGTCATACATCAATAAGTAGCCCTGATGTGACTTTGAACCTTAGATGACATACAACAAGTACAACCGACGCCATCAGGGCTTGTGCAACTCCACAGTGTGTTATACGCGTGGAAAACTGGGACAATCTGTGAGGGAATGTCCAAATGTTGGCTTGAAGAACGAGAATGACTGTAGAGATAAGAGGGAGCCCCACCGCGAGTGTATTTAAGAAATTTATTTAGTTTAAATGAATGATTATGTTGTGTTTGATTTGTTTGAATAACATGCCTTGTTTTTTTACTAGTATTTTGTTTATGATTTGTACTTTTACACGCTCATAGGAAGTTAAGTCATGGAACATAGAGTGGTAGTACAATGAGGTCGACCCACCCTGTCACAGCAGGTGCAAGACCTGGATGTTGTGATGTGTGAGATTGAAATGTATCAGACATTGCTATAGCGGTTACCTGCAGCACATAACAATAATTAAATGAGTCTCAAAGTTGTCGTAGTTATGACTTAGCGGCAAGGCAAGTAAAGTGATGCAAATGCGACAATGGATAATACGAGGAACAAGTACAACCTCAAGCAACTCAAAAGGGAGTAGGCAAACCAAAACCCATATTTGAACGGTTCAATAAACAGAACTCACCCATTTTTTAAGGGACCTCTAAGATGGGACCCTGAGAATGTGTTAGATTACAGGGAGTTGAATAAGCTGACTATCAGGAACAAGTACCCACTACCGAGGATAGCCGACTTGTTTGACCAGCTGCAGGGTGAGATAGTGTTCTCGAAGATTGATCTTCGATCTGGTTATCACCAGTTGAGGATCAAGGATGAGGATATTCCAAAGACGGCCTTTTGCATGAGATATGAGCATTACAGATTTCTAGTCATGTCATTTGGGTTGACCAATGCACCAGCTGCATTTATGGATCTGGTGAGCTGGGTGTTCAAAGATTTTTTGGATCAATTCATGATTGTCTTCATCGACGACATCCTGGTTTACTCCCATTTAGAAGTAGAGCATGAGCAGCATTTCCAGTTAGTATTGTAGAGATTGAGGGAGCACCGGTTGTATGTCATGTTTAGAAAGTGCGAGTTTTGGTCATCGTGAGTGACATTCCTTGGTCACATTGTAAGTGGAGACAGGATTAAGGTAGATCCGACCGAGGTGGATGCAGTTAGGGATTGGTCGAGGCCAAGGAATGCCTCGAAGGTTAGGAGTTTCCTTGGGTTGGTGGGGTATTTTTGTTGGGAAATTAATAGTGTGTGTGCCATTGTACACAATCGTTAGCAAGTAATAAAGTGATAATTGAGTATCGTCTCCACAAGGATTGAATTAGAAAATAATTGTGCACAAATCAACTACCACACAATTTAATAGTGATGAAAAATAAATTGAAAATGCTTCAAAATAAACTAAGATGACATTCTAAAAGCAAGAGAAATTCAATTTGGTGAAATGGGCTTGAATTATCAAATTCTTATGTGTCAAGTAACATTTCACGTTTGCTGCAACAAAATCTCAGCAAAATTGCTCAGAGTGAACAAGAATTCCAAATTAGGTTGTAGAATTTTCCAAATCCTATGGTATTAATTCTTCCACCTAATTTAACATATTCCTATGTCAATCAAGTTTCAAAACTCAGAATTAATACCATAGGATTTGATTGACATAGGAATATGTTAAATTAGGTGGAAGAATTAATACAATAGGATTTGGAAAATTCTACGAACTAATTTGGAATTCTTGTTAACTCTGAGCAATTAAGAATCAGTTCATTATGGTTACACAAGGTAAATAACACATTCCTATGTTATTCACAAAACATAATCTAACAAGATTATCTACTTGTGTCATTCAAGTTCATCCATTATATTCAAACTTTCCAACACAAATATAACTCAACATCTTGCCATTGATGGCCAAACAACAACAAGAACTCATCATTAAGAACACTTGAATGAACAATGGGTATTTTTGCTAAAATAAAGTCCTAGAAATTTAAACACTAAGACATAGAGTTAATTAATACTTCAAGCCTCAAAAGATTTAGTTCATGGCCAAATTCATGAGCACAAATCCAAAATCAAAACAGCCCATGGGTGTTTAAATAGAAAAAAGTTAAAGAAATTAAAAACTTAAATGAGATTAAAGAGGAGAAAACAAGGCAAAGAAGATGAATAAAAAATCTTATCTTCCTCTTCCTTTTCTTCCTTCGATTCTCCTCTTCAAGCTTGTAATTTCTTCTTCTTTTTCTTTTTCTTCATTTCTCTTTTTCCTCTCCCCAGTGGTAGCTCTAGGATTCTCTTTTCTAAAGAGGTGGCTGCATTCTTTTCAATGATGCTAGGGTACCAATCTTTCCCTAATTAGAAGGCCCACATCATTTGTCTCTATTTTTGGCCCAATCATTTTTCTTTCCTTTTTTCTTCTTCTAGAAAATGCTCCAAAATGCAACTCTATGCATCTGGTTTTTTCCACCTCATCACTCTATGCCATCTCAATTAATGACATGCCAAGTGTCTCTTCTTCATCTGCCGAAACTCCCCACTAGAATCATGATGAAAATGCTCTAGAAAAATTTCATTTGCAACAACAAAATATGAAATTTCAGCACAAATAAAACAACTTAGAAACCAATTTTATTTTCACCTTCTTTCTTGGATAATTCATGCATAAATTCATTGTTTTCACACATTCAGCCTTCCTTTAGATGGGGATAAGTTTATAGTGTACTGCGATGCATCGAGACTGGGTTAGGATGTGTGTTACTACAGACTGGGAATGTTATTGCTTACGCATCGCCTCAGTTGAAGGAATATGAACAATGATACCTTACTCACAATTTGGAGTTAGCAGCGGTGGTATTTGCACTGAAAGTGTGGCAACACTATTTGTACGGAGAAAAGTGCGAGATTTACACCGATATAAGAGTTTGAAGTATTTCTTCACCCTGAAGGATTAAACATGAGACATAGGCGTTGGCTGGAGTTAGTAAGAGACTATGATTGTGAGATTGTTTATCACTGAGGGAAAGCCAACGTAGTGGCAGGCTCTTTGAGTTGGAGAGGCCAAGGACAGTTGTTTAGTATAAAGTAGATATCGAAGGAATTGGCAGAAGACATGAGTAGAGCAGGGATAGAGTTGGTGGAGGGCCACTTGACCAATATTACCTTGTAGACCACTCTTTTGGAGAGAAGAGAGCCAGATGAGTGATTTTCAGTTGATAAAGCTTAGAGGGGATGCCTTTGCTAGAGTAGCTAAGGATTATTCCATTTCAGAGACAGATTTACTAAGATACAAGGACTCGATTTGTGTTCTGATGGACGTGGGTATGAGATGAAAGATCCTTGATGAATCTCATACGACACCATATTCCTTACTTCCAGACACCACGAAGATGTATCAGGACCTAATGACCTTGTATTGGTAGCCTGGGATGAAGAGTAATACTATTGATTATGTAGCAAAGTGTTTAACCTATCAGCAAGTGAAGGCTGAACACCAGCGACCATCGAGATTGCTATAGTCTTTAGGTATTCTTGAGTGTAAATGGGAAGAAGTCACTATTGATTTTATAGGAGGCTTGCCTACGATAGTGGGGCAACATGACTTGGTATGGATGATTGTAGACATATATACCAAGTCAGCTCATTTTCTACCAGTGAGAACAAACTTTACCGTAGACCAAGATGCAGTACTATACGTGAAGGAGATTGTACGTCTTGATGTGGCTCCAAAATCTATATTGTCAAACAGGGATCCCATTGTCACATCTAAGTTTTGAGGAAGTCTACAGAAGGCTATGGGGACCCAACTGAAGTTTAGTACAACTTATCATCCTCAGACCGATGGACGGTCTGAGAGGATGATTCAAATATTGGAGGGCATGCTTAGGGCATGTGTATTAGATTTTGTGGGATCCTGGAGTAAGTATCTTCTGTTAATTGAATTTTCATACAATAACAACTATCAATCAGCGATTGGAGTAGCTCCATATGAGATGTTGTATGACAGGAAGTGTAGGTCATCCATTCATCGACATAAACTGGGAGAGAGGAAGTATTTGGGTTCTGAGATGATTCAGAGGACCAATGAGGCTATTGAGAAGATCAGAGCTCGAATGATCACCTCACATAGTAGATAGAAAAGTTACGCTAACCCTAAGCATAGGAACATGGAGTTCCATGTAGGGGACCACATTTTTCTTCGAGTTTCACCACTATGGGGGGTAATAAGGTTTACCAGGAAGGGCAAGTTGAGCCCTAGATTTGGAGGACCTTTCGAGATCCTGGAAAGGACCAGTCAACTAACCAAAAGATTGGCTTTGCCCTCGTCATTATCAGAATTCCACAATATGTTTCATGTCTCAATCCTTCGAAAGTACGTGTCAGACACGACCCATTTGTTGGGTTATGAGGATCTAGAGATTCATGCAAATTTGTCTTATGAGAAGCGGTCGGTTCACACCCTAGATAGAAAAGACAAGGTTCTGAGGAAAAAGACAGTTCCTCTAGTGAAAGTTCTATGGAGAAACAACAAGGTCGAGGAAGCGACATGTGAGCTATTGTTAGATATGTGGGATCAGTATCCCGAGTTGTTCAGGTAAATTTCGAATATGAAATTTTCAATAGGAGGGGATAGTTGTAACGTTCCAAATTTGCTAATAAGGCCTAGTGCCTTGATTATCATTCCGACAGGGTATAATTGGATTTATATGTGAATTTAATTGAATATATGTGTGATTATGTGAAATATATGAGTTGTATTATAATATGACTATTTATGCTCAAATGTGATTGTGGGCCTGTTTTTGTGAAAAAGGTCATTTTTCATAATTTTGACCCGTTAAGGGTATAAATGTAAATATATGTGTTATGTGACGGAGACGACATTATTATGTGGATATATTTGTGATAACTGGCTTAGGCCGATCCTTTAGAGCAATTTGGCAAAAAAGTCACAACAGGGACTTGTACCCGGCTCAGGGTGAGCCAAGGGGTATTTTGGTAATTTTGCGCGGGTTTGGAATTAGTGGAGCATTATTGGAGGAAATATTCATATTTGGAGGATTAGTAATCTAATTGGGAAATTCGGGGTGTAGATTGAGGTTTAGTGGGATTAGTGGAAAAATGACTAATTTGCCATTTCTAGGATACTTTGAATATGAGTATAGAATGAGGGTATTATGGTCATTTTACCAAGGGAATTAGAGAAGTTCCACTAGGTGGCTAGGCAGTCAAGGACTCACGTTTTCCTTAGGCTCTCTCCCACTCTTGGTTTTTCTCAACTCACTCTAGGAAGGACACTTCAATTGGAGGGGAATTCTTGGAACTTTGGAGTGATCATTGAGCAACAAGGGAGAGATTGTGAGATGTTAAAGCTACATTCAACCAAGAATTTTCATAATCCTATGGTGAGTTGTGGCTTATGTCTTATTTTCACTTGTTGGAGTGTTCCTGATAAGTTTTTCTGGGAGCTTTTGGGTATGATTTTCGGAATTGGTAAGTTTTCTATGTTTAAGGGAGTTGGGTAGGTATAGAATCTGTAGTAGAATTGATTTGGGATTGGACATTGGACTGGAATCATTAGTTGTGGTTATAATTTTTGGATTTGAGTGGGAGCTTGGGTTCAAGAGCTCTATGTTATGAATTTTTGTATCTTTGTGTTTCAATGTTGTTTGTGATGCTATGATGGTGTGTTGATGTTGTAGTACTGACTTGTGGGTTGTTTTGTAGCCAAAACATGTTTGAAAGTAAGTATTGGGAAATTTTCTTTGTTTGGTATGCAGGGGAATTGTAGAGGCTCTGTTTGGGGAAGAACATAAGAAACTGGGCTCATTTTTAGGTTCCTGGCGACCTAGTGCGACCACGCTAGGATGGGGCGCGATCGCGCTAATGTCCCAGGGAGTACGAATTTTGAACTCAATTTTGGATTTCAGAGTTAGTGGCGCAACTGCGCTGGGCTAGGGCGCGACCGCGCCAGTACCCTAGAAAGCCCAATTTTTTTGTGGGCGCAAACGCACCAGGTGCCTCGAAAGGTGGTTTTGCTGATTTTTTAGGATTTGGGCTCAGGGAGTTCGAGAATTCATTTGGTTGCCCACTTGGGGGTTCGGGGGACGTTTCTAACGTCCCGACAACTAGGAATGGTAATCTTATGAATAGGGCCTGGGGTGAGGCTTGGGATTTGAAGTCAATCCCTAATAAAAGTATGTTTATATTGTGACTAGATTACCGCAAGGCTTAGGATCAGAATCGTACTTGAGGCCGTATTG
Organism: Humulus lupulus; assembly: GCF_963169125.1. Taxonomy (NCBI): domain Eukaryota; kingdom Viridiplantae; phylum Streptophyta; class Magnoliopsida; order Rosales; family Cannabaceae; genus Humulus; species Humulus lupulus. The sequence goes on along the minus strand of NC_084800.1, from coordinate 149,049,111 downwards.
TCTATCCCACAAAACTTGAGGTAAGAAAACTGCACCCTTGTTGAAATTCTAGTTTGAGCCCCTGTGATTAAATAAGTTGTGACTCTGTCTTGAACTATTTGTTTGAGTGTGAATAATTGTGCCTTACATATCTAAGTTATGTATGTATTGTATGTTTGTTCATATCTGGAAGTGCAATACGCAGTGGTACGACCCTATCGCTGCTTGAGAAGGGAATGGAGAGTGAGTTAAGCTTGCCCGATTCTATATCTGTCTGAATGAAACAAGTGTGGTGCGCACTTAGGTGGCCCTATGGTCGCATAAGATGATTGAATATTGCTGAGCATGTTTATGGTTACTAGGCATGCTATTTATATTTGTATCATGTTGAATGTTTGTTATTCTTGATTGAGTTTTCTTACTAAGACTTGGCTCATAGGTTCTACATGGTACAGGTAAGGGCAAGGGAAAGTTGGACCAACAATGAGTTGAAGAGCTTCGGGGGTGGCGTTTACATAGGCAGCCTGCTCGACCGCCATGGTCAAAACTTCTTTCGGAAATCTAGGAATTAGTGGTTTTGCCACTTAGGATGGTTGTTATGTACCTTTCTTGTTTTCAAATGTATAAGTTTTAAACTCTTATTTTTGGGATCCCATGTATATACCAAAACATTTAATGAAAAGAAACAATTGTTTGACCAAAAACATTTATACCAAATATTAATGAACCCTAACTACACGCTTTAATCCAAATGACTCGCTTAACGAGTTAAGCACAATATTAAACACACAGTGTAACGGTCTTTGTTTAGTTGGGCGTTACAAGTAGAGACAAGGGGGAGCCCCACTGCAAGTGTAATTATGGAATTTATTTGGTTTAAATGAATGATTATGTTGTGTTTTATTTGGTTGAACAACATGCATTAATTGTTACTAGTAATTTGTTTCTGATATGTACTTTTACACTCTAATATGAAGTTATGTTTTGGCACCTAGAGCAGGTGCCCAACGAGGACAACCCATACTGTCACAGCAAGTGCATGACCTGCAAATGGCTATGGAGGAACAAAGAGCCTGCTAGGATTAATGCCCTAAAAGCATGTAAATGCATTTGATTGGTTTTACATAAAAGTATAATTTTATTATATTTGAATGTGTGAATTAAAAGAAAATTCTCTATTCATTCACGAGAATATGATCTTGTACTAGTAGAAGAGAATTAAAATCATATATAATGAATAAAATAGTCAGTTACATATTAAAGTAAGGAATCATTAATGAATGGTTACTAGTACGGTTTGCTAAGCATACAAGATGCAAGTAATCTAGATTCAGATTACTGATGTTGATAGACATCTTAGTAAAGGTGTTGTATATAATAGAGGTTATATATGACAGGACCGATGATAATTAATTATCTTTATAAACTTGCCGTTTGACGTAAAGATTTAATTATTGTCATAATAAATGATCATTTGTAGACCAGTCTAAATCTTGAGTATTCATGAACCCCTGTTTATGTTTATTGGATCTACTGATTCACTCGTTATAATCTTTTAGAATAATGAGGCTAATGACTTTTGTTTTGGAGATTCAATATCATGGATGGGTGGGAAAATGAATTACAATATTGGAATCCATACTTTCCTATCGGATTGAATATTTGTTCCCTTATGGGTTGATTCTTGAACTGAATAGTTATTATCTCAAATCTATAATTAGATTATAGCTTAATTATTCACTAGTGAATTAATGGTACTTAAGGATAAAGAGGTAATTAGAAGGATAAAACGGTAATTTTGACCAGCTCTAATTAACGAACCAATAATGAAGGATAGAACTACATATATTGATTATATCAATGGACTACTAGAGAAAACTCTACAAATATAATTCTATAAATATTTATAATGCAATTCCATATTTATAGTGGAGTAATCACGGAATTAATAAATAAGATTATTAGATTAATGATTTTAAGTAATAATTTTATTTATTGGAGCTTCGTATTATAGGTCCATGGTCCCCAGACTAAATTGCAAATGAATTAATTTTCCAGGGCAAGGAAATAATTATGTGATAATTATGGGTAATTGATTAATTGCTAATTAATTAATAATTTAACTATATAGTTTTTATTTTGAAAAATTATAGGTTAAAATTAATATTACTCTTGTTTGAATTAATATAAAGAGAGAGAATAATAAATATCTTATTTATATTATGATATTTGGTTATTTAATTGAAAAATGATATTTTAAGATAAAGTTAATTTTAAATTAACTGTTATTTATGTTGGGATAAATATATTGTCTTAAAAGTTGATTAAATAAACAAATGAGAAAATTAGGGAAATCCTAATAGGGTTAGGTGACAAACACTGTACAGTACAGTGTGTGGTGCCTACCTCAGGGATAATTATCCCTGGGGTTTGAGTTTTGAATTTCAAATTAGTTTGTTTAATCAATTATTCTTTTTAAATATGATTTAATTAAATAATTAAATGAAAAAATATAATTAGTTTTAATTTGAATTATATTTTAATTAAATAAATATTATTTAATTAAAATAAATATCTTTATAAGTCTGATAGTACGTGACTTTCAGAATAGGGCTTGATTATTATTTTTTAAAAATAAAAATACAAACTCTTTCTCTAAAGCGATAGTTTTCTCTAAACCTGAAAATTATTCTAAATCTTCACTCTGTCAAAATTCTCTAGATCCCATGTGTTGAGTACACTAGGGAGTTACATAAATCAACCTTTTGAATCCTACGTGCCCACACACGTCTTTGTGTGTTTGAGGATTGGTCTGGAAGATCAGGGTGTGAGATCTCATAACACTGGATAAGAAGATCGTTGATTTATACAAAAAGACTCAAGGACATTTGATAGGCTACAAAAGGTAATCACTGATCTATTTGTATGTGATTTAATATTTATATATGTGTATGATCATGATTTATATTAATATTTATTAAAATGGGTCTATATACTCCACTGCATACCTTTGATTTGATCATTTAATACCAAAAATTGGTACCAGAGCAGTCTATACATATATATATTAAATACTGTGTGGGTTTCTTGATTTTGTTATATGTATGTTGATATGTATATTGAATGGTTGAATGATGGATCGTTAATTATAAGGTGCTAATGGGTTAGGAATTTATTTGTTTTTCTAGATCTTGTGTAAGCCATAAAAGGCATAGGATTTTTGTAAATTTATTTAAAAAAAATTCATTTTAAAAATTTGTACACAAGAGATGAGGAGGAACCCGAACCATGCACCAAAGAGGCACACGACTGGAGCCTCCTGCTGCCACGCGCTCCAGACGCAGCCCCAGCCCCGTGGCTCCCAGCACACACCCCGCGCCCCTACGTGCGCACCCGCTTGCCTCCGCGCCTGCTACGCCCATGCGCCAGGCCCCTAGCCATGCCCCTGCATGCCAACTAGCCACCCCACCCGAGCCTTTGGCTCCTTGTGGCGCCGGCCCTAGGGCACCATCTTGGTGCCCAAAACCCTAATTCCTAAGTTAAAAATATCTTTTTATTTAATTAATTTTTATATTATTTGAATTTAAAAGTTTAATTATCTTATTTTATTATATTAGAAAATAAAATATCTTTTAGTTGGTTCAGATATTTTAATATCTTAAGTTTAAATAATTATTTGAATTTGATTATTTAATTATTTAAATTCAACTAAATTAAAAAGATGACAAAATTGGTTATTTAATTAAAAGTTAGTTTTAATTAAATAAAATAATTAGAAAAATTGTTTCTAATTAATAAGTTGAGAAAAACAAAGTTCCTAAAGATTAGCAAGAAAGCCTAAAGGAGAGGAGGAGCATTCTTGGAGAGTCTTGAAAGCTACATAGGCTTAGATTGCAATTTTAGTTCTAATTTTTCAAAGGTTTGTAAATCTTAGAAATACCCATTAGTACTCGGTTCATCATTTATTGTTTATTTATTTAAGTAAATGTTCATTGATGTTTGATTGATAACATGATCATGCATTAGTCAATTACATGACATTCATGAAACCCCACACAGTTTCTCATTTATCATGCATCTTTTAGAAACATGATTATCTAGGATTGTCCTATTTGTTTATATGATTTTTATTAAGAATCCAATTGCTTGTAAACTACTAAGTATGAAATTACTTCAAACTTGGTAACTCACATCATAATAAAGACAATAGATTTAATAGGCCTTTAAGATAACCAACTTTATGTAAAAAATGTTTTAGAAAAGTTAGATGAATGTAATGGGTAATTATTTAGATCACATTAATTATAGAAATGGGCTCTTTTATAATTATGAATTTTATAATTAATTAAATTCATAGGGTTATTAATAAACTAGTAATTAATTTCGAATTAATTGATTAGTTTAATAAAATGCATCTAATCTAAAATAGTAAGTGGGATAAGGTGAACATATTAATGTGACCTATGGTCTCCATTATTAGTACAACACCATGAGATATGAATAGGGCCTTGAGGCAGCTTGGTTTCCGTCCCCCTAAGGAAGGTTTCTAGAAATATTAATACCAAGGTTGGCTTATTATGAAGATAGGAGAAATTGATGTATTTTAGGCTTGACCGACCCTAAGGCGGCACTCTCTAAGTTAAGTCATGAATTCTAAAATAATGGGTTACACTTACAAATACGTAATTAAGCTTTTGCGGTGGATAATTGCATCTTAACCAAACCAATGGTACTTTATATTTAAAAGTGAAAATAAAGAGTTATTTTACGTTTTAAATTATAAAGATAAGATTTCCTTATAAGCTATCTGAATTTTACTTGACCCTAAGGCAACAATTTATTTGTTGGGTAATTTTATCGCGGAAAAGTAAATATTAATTTATGTGTTTTAATTGTTGCATTCATGCATCAAGTTTACTTTCCAAAACATTGATATTTTTTTCAAATGATAATATTATTGTTTTTATTTAGTTCAGTAATGTCGAGCGATGGCAATCCAATAAACGCTTTACTATCACTTGAAAAACTTAATGGTGATAATTTTATAAGATGGAAATCAAATCTAAATCTTATATTAATCTGTGAGAACCATAAATTTGCCCTAACTGAGGAATGTCCTGAAGAGCTCGCTGCCACTGCCCCAAAGAATGTTCGAGAAAAGTATGATGCATGTATTCAATCCAATAATAAAGTAAAGTGTTACATGCTTGTGAGAATGAATGATGTTCTGAGAACAAAGCATGAAACTATGTTTGAGATAATGGATTCTCTACAGGCCATGTTTGGTAGCAATCTGATCAAAGTAGACATGAGGCTACTAGAACCTACATTACTACTAAGATTAAGAAAGGTGTTTCTATACGTGAACATGTATTACCCATGATTAATGTGATACATGAAGCAGAAATACATGGGGCCATCATTGATGAGCGCACACAAGTAAGCATCATACTAGAATCACTCACTCCTATCTTTTCTACGTTCACCACCAACTATATTATGAATAAGTTGGAATTCAACATGACCTAGTTGTTGAATGAACAACAGACATTTGAGTATCTTAACAAATCCATTACAAAAGAGACTAAAGCAAATGTGGTAGAGGAGAAACCTTCAAACTCTGAGGATAAATCCAAGAAGAGAAAGAAGAACAATGATAAGGACAAAGGAAAGAGCAAACATTCCAATAAAGGCAAGAAGGCACCAAAATCCAATGAGAACAAAAATAAGAACAACTCAAAGAAGAAAGAACCAAAAGGAAAATGTTTCCACTATGGAGTTGAAGGTCACTGGAAGAGAAACCGTAAGAAGTATCTCTGTGAGCTAAAAAAGAAAGGTAAATATGATTTACTTGTACTTGAAGCTTGTGTAGTGAAAGACGATATGTCATCCTGGGTTTTAGATTCAGGAGGCACTAACCATGTTTGTTCTTCCATGTAGATGCATGAGTCATCAAGGGAGCTGGAAGATGGTGAGGTGACAATGCGAGTAGGAAGTGGACCGCTCGTTTCAGCAAGAGCAAAGGGAACAATCCGTTTAAAGTTTGGGAACAATTATTTAGTTTTGAACAATGTTTATTTTATTCTTGGATTTTCTAGAAACTTAGTTTCTTTATCTATGTTGCATGAACAATTTTTTGATGTTTATTTTAGTAATAATGCGATTATTATTTTAAAGAATGGTTTCAAAATATGTCAAGCAGAACATAATAACAGACTGTATATGCTCAAACCAAAAGAACGAACACTTAATAATTCATAATTATTTAAAGTAGAAAAACTTCAAGGTAACAAAAGACAAAAAGTTTCAAATGAGGATGACATATATCTTTGGCATCTTATACTTGGTCATATAGGTATAGATAGGATAATCCAGTTAAAAAAATACAGGCCTTTGAGAGAACTAAGAGTTGGAACTCTTCTGGTTCGTGAATCTTGTCTAGAAGGAAAAATTACCAAACGTCCTTTCTCAGTGAAAGGCAATAGAGTCAAAGAACCTTTGGAGCTTGTACACAAAGATGTCTGTGGTCCAATCATTGTAAAAGCAAGAGGTGGGTATGATTATTTTGTCACTTTTATTGACGATTCATCAAGATATGGTAATAATTACCTAATGCATAGGAAATATGAAACCTTTGGTAAGTTTCAAGAATTTAAAGCTGAGGCTGAGAAGTAGTTAGGTAAGACTCTAAAGACACTTCGATCTGATCGAGGTGAAAAATATTTGGATTTAGAATTCAAAGATTTCTTGATGGAGCATGGTATTCTATCCCAACTCACAGAACTAGGAACGCCACAGCAAAATGGTGTTTCTGAAAGAAGAAAGAGGACCTTGTTGGATATGGTCAGGTCTATATTAAGCTACTCTTCACTTCCTCTCTCATTCTGGGGATATGCATTTCAAACAGTGACGTACATATTGAATGTAGTCCCATCTAAGACCATTAGAAAAACACTACTGGAACTGTGGAATGGAAACAAACCTAGTTTGCACCATTTGGGGCTGTCCTGCTTATGTTCTTAGACCTAAATAAGGGAAACTTGAATCAAGATCGGAAGTGTGCAATTTTGTTGGCTACGCTCCAGAAACAAGAGGTGGTTATTTCTATAGTCCCAAGGATCAAAAGGTATTTATTTCCACAAATGCGACCTTCCTTGAACAAGACTATATGAATAACTATAAACCTCGGAGCAAGGTAGTATTGGAGGAACTCATAGCTGATAAGAATCCATCTGAATCATCTTCATCATTAAATGATAAAGGACAACCAAGGAAACCATGATTCCTGGAAAAGAAACCCTAGTGCAACGTCATAGTGGGAGGATTGTGAGACAACCTGTTCGGTACAAACATGAGGCACATGTCCTTGTTTTTGATACAAACAAGGATGATCCATTAACCTTTAAAGAGGAAATGGATGATCCTGAAAAGGATAAATGGCAAGAAGCCATGAACCAAGATATGGAATCGATGTATTCCAATTCTGTCTGGGAACTTGTGGATCCACCTGAAGATGTCAGGCCCATAGGGTGTAAGTGGATATACAAGAAGAAAAAGAGGTGTAGATGGGAAAGTAGAGACTTTCAAAGCGAGGATTGTATCCAAAGATTATACTCAGAGAGAAGGTGTCGATTATGAAGAAACATTTTCTCCTGTGGCCATGCTCAAATCCATTTGTATCCTCTTATCCATAGCTGCTGCCAATGATTATGAGATATGGAAAATGGATGTCAAGACAACATTTCTGAATGGCTTTCTTGATGAAAGTATCTATATGGTACAACTAGAAGGGTTCATAAAGAAAGGGGATGAACAAAAGGTGTGCAAGTTGCTGAAATCCATTTATGGATTAAAGCAGCATCTAGATCTTGGAATATCACTTTTAATTAAACAATTAAAATATATGGCTTCGAAAAGAATGTCAACGAAGCATGTGTGTATAAATACATCAAAGGAAAAGTGGTGGTTTTCATATTTTTTTACGTTGATGACATTTTGATCATTGGGAACAATGTAGAGACATTGTCAAACGCAAATAAGTGGTTAGCTAAAAAGTTCCAAATGAAATATTTGGACGAGGTGAGCTATGTTCTGGGAATCCAAATTCTAAGGGAATGGAAGAACAACCTCTGTCCACTTTCTCAGTCTGATTATATAGATAAGGTGCTTGAAATATTCTCTATGGAGAATTCCAAAAAAGGTCAATTACTGACCGGACATGGAATTGCTGTCTCTAAGGAGCAATGTCCCAAGACACCTCAGGAGGAATAGGATATGAGAAAGTATCCCTATGCTTCAGCAGTTGGGAGTTTGATGTATGCTATGTTGTGTACTAGTCTAGATATATGTTATGAAGTTAGGATTGTAAGTTGTTATCAATCAAATCTTGATTTGGAACATTGGATTGTAGTAAAGCGCATTCTTAAGTATCATAGGAGAATGAGATACTATATGCTAGTATATTCAACGGGTGAGCTAAACCCTACTAGATAAACTGATTCTGATTTTCAATCAGACAAAGACAATAAAAAATTGACATTTGGGTCAGTGTTCACTCTTGGTGGAGGAGCTATTGTCTGGAGAAGCATTAAGCAATCCAGCATGGATGATTCAACCATGGAAGTCGAATACATAGAGGCTTGTGAAACATCTAAGGAGGTGGTTTGGTTGAGGAAGTTCTACACTGATCTGAAAGTTGTTTCAGATATGGATAAGACACTAATGCTGTACTGTGACAACAATGGAGAAGTAGCTAATTCCAAAGAACCAAGAAGCAACGAGAGAGTGAAGCATATAGAAAGGAAATACCATCTGTTAAGAGAGATTGTACACTGAGATGATGTGACTGTTATGAAGATAGAGTCGGAACAGAACCTGGCTGACCCGTTAACCAAGACACTTCTTGCCAAGTCATTCATGAGTCACGTGCACAATACAGGATTAAGGGATATACCTCACTTACTTTGAGGTCAAGTGGGAGATTGTTAGAATTAATGCCCTAAAAGCATGTAAAGATATTTTATTGGTTTTAAATAAAAGTACAATTTTATTATATTTGAATGTTATAATTATTGTTTGAATTAATTATAAAATAATATCAAGAAAATTCCTTATTCATTCATGAAAATATGATCTTGTATTAGTATAAGAGAATTAAGATCATATATAATGAATAAAATAGTTAGTAACATATTAAAGTAAGGAATCTTTAATGAATGGTTACTAGTACGGTTTGCTAAGCATACGAGATGCAAGTAATCTGATTTGAATTACTGATGTGGATAGACATCTTAGTAAATGTGTTGTATATAATAGAGATTATATATGACAGGACCGATGAGAATTAATTATCTTTATAAACTTTCCATTTGACGTAAAGATTTAATTCTGTCGTAATAGATGATCATTTGTAGATCAGTCTAAATCCTGAGTATTCATGAACTCCTGTTTATGTTTATTGGATCTAATGATTCACTCGTTAAGGTCGCTTAGAATAATGAGGCTAATGACTTTTGTTTTGGAGATTCAATATCATGGATGGCTGGGAACATGGATTACAATATTGAAATCCATGCATTCCTATCGGATCGAATATTGAGCTCAAATTTATAATTAGATTATAGATTAATTATTCACTAGTGAATTAATGGTACTTAAGAATTAAGAGGTACTTAGAAGGGTAAAATAGTAATTTTGACCATCTCTAATTAACGAACCAAGAATGATGGACAAAATTACATATATTGATTATATAATTGGACTACTAAAGAAAACTCTCTAAATATAATTCTATAAATACCTAGAGTGCAATTCCATATTTATAATTAAGTAATCATGGAATTAATAAATAAGATTATTATATTAAAGAGTATAATTAATAATCTGATTTATTGGAGCTTCGTATTATAGGTCCATGGTCGCCAGAACACCTCTGTCCTACACTGTCAATGATAAGGATGTCAAAACACTACAACAAATTCTACATTCAATGACTCCCTACAATGTCTTACACCATTGGTGTAAGACATTAAAAATTAGAAGGGATTTTAAATGGCTAATGGTGTAAGACATTGAAAGTGCATATTAATGGTTACAATTGGAAGACATTAAAAATAGTGGAAGACGTTGGAAATAGGCTGGTAGTGATTTATGGGTACATCCAACATCTCCCGCTGGGAGACGTGGGACACGTGGCACGTCTCCCAGTGGGAGACGTTGGATGTGCTCCTTCATATATGACCAAAAGCTTTGTCTTCCTCACATATCATCACCAACCCGAGAGCATGCAAACCAGAGGAGGAATTGGGGGCTGCGTTTTTTTAGGGTTCTAAAGGTATGTTTTTATTTTATTTTATTGATTTTTAGTTAATTATTTTGCAAATAAATCATAGGTTTTGCATTAGGATGAGTAATATACATGATTTTGTGTTAGTTTTACATTTTTATGCATTTTTTTATATACATTGTATGTTTTTGTGGTTTTTCAATGGAAGTTTTTAGGGATTTATGATTTTTTAGTTTTTTTTTTTAAATTAACCTATCACATTGTATATATTTCATTAGAGTATATATGTTCATGATTTTTTTTAAATTTTTATCATTTTTTATTTCGAAATTTAGATATATTTTTGTATATTTGAATTTTTTTTTAAATTGTAACTATTTTGTTATATATATAGTTATGTTAAAATAAATTTATTAAATAATTTATAAAATAGAAATATATGAAAATTTTTATGTTTTTGTTTATTATTAAGTTTTTAGGTTATGAAATTTTATATTGATTTTTTGTTGAGGTTATAATTAGCGGCACATTGGGATTTTTTTTATTTGTTTACCAATATCATTTACTATTATTAGATATTTAGTGATATTTGTTTAGTAATGTTTAACATATTAATTAATTTAATTTCATAGGTTGTGATTTTTGTGGTGAGATTTTAGAGAGTATTTTGCATCAAAATTCCAATATCAATCACACATTTGAGGTAATTAAGTTTCTAAAATTACAATAATACGTTATATATTGCTAGATATTTAGTGATGTTTTATTTATTATTTATTAATTTAATTTTATTGGTTTGTGGATTTAATAGCGAATTTGATTACTAAGTGAAGTAACTTTGCTAGCTTTTGGATTAAAGATTGCAAGAGGTACATATATATTCTCTTACTTCTACTTTTAATATTATTAAACAAATGTTAGAGGAGTTTGAATATCTTAAATATTCATCCATAGTGAAGTAGGTTCTGAGATTAAAATTGTGTGCTGTGGTGATAACGGAAGGTTGAGAACTTGTGTGTATTAGTGAAGTAGGTTCTGATAAATTTTACTGTGTGCTGCGGAGCTATAAGGAATAAACTTATTATGTGTTGTTTGAATTGTTTGTTTTGCTATTCACATGCAGATGGTTAGGTCACTATTATAGGGGAAATGCTGCCCGATTTTATCTAGGATAATAAACAATTAGTTTTATATAGACATTCTATAAGGAAGAAACTTATTGTATGTTTTGATATTCACATGCAGATGGTTAGGTCACTATTATAGGGGAAATGCTGCCCGATTTTATCTAGGATAATAAAAAATTAGTTTTATATAGACATACAACTTTATCACGTGCTTATTTAGTGTTGTTTCTTTTCTTTTCCATAGACATAGGAGAATATATGGATAAACAGTGGATGTCAGCGAATAGGTTATCTGCGGAATTTAGGAACGGGGTCGATTTGTTCTTAAGGTTTTGTTCGGAAAATGTGAAAGACCCAAATTTTACTTATTGTCCATGTCTTAAGTGTGGAAATGTTAAAAAGATGGATCTTAAAAAGATTAAAGAACACTTATATTTCAATGGGATCGACAAGAGTTACACAATTTGGTATTACCATGGGGAGATAGCTCCGATTGCTCCAACTCTGCCAAGTAGACCAAAAGGAGTGAGGAGGAATATAGTGGAGGAGAACTGGGATCCATTAGATGAAATGATTGACGACGCACATTATGGATCAGGAGTAGACCCAAATAAGTTTGAGACACTCCTTAATGATGCCGAGAAACCAATTTACCCTGGTTGTACAAGATTTACAAAATTATCTGCGCTTCTTAGGTTGTACAATCTAAAAGCTAAACATGGCTGGAGTGATAAAAGCATTACTGAGTTATTTGGTTTCTTGAAGGAGTTATTGCCTGAAGTTAATGAAATTCCAATTTCATTTTATGAGGCAAAGAAGACATTATGCTCATTAGGCATGCAGTACGAAAAAATTCATGCATGTCCTAATGATTGCATATTGTATCGAGATAGTTTTGCAGATGCAAAATCGTGTCCTACTTGTGGTGAGTCACGATGGCAAAAGAAAAGAAATGGTGACGATGTCAAGGAAGGAGTACCTGCCAAAGTTTTGTGGTACCTTCCGCCAATTCCTCGTTTCATCCGATTGTTTAGAAATGCCGAACATGCTAAAAGTTTGTCGTGGCATGCTAATGAAAGAATAAAGGATGGTAAATTAAGACATCCAGCTGACACCCTTGCTTGGAAGAGAGTTGATTTGAAGTGGCCTTCTTTTGGAAATGAATCTCGTAATATTCGTCTAGGTCTTTCGACTGATGGGTTTAATCCACACGCATCCCTTAGCAGTAAGTATAGTTGTTGGCCTGTTATGCTTGTTATTTACAATCTACCCCCATGGTTGTGTATGAAGAGAAAGTTTACGATTTTGACCTTGTTGATATCAGGACCTAAACAACCTGGTAATGATATTGACGTCTATCTAGCTCCTCTTATAGATGACTTGAAAACTTTGTGGGATGAAGGGGTTAAGGTTTATGATGCATATAGGCAGGAAGAATTTAATCTTAGAGCGGTCTTATTGTGGACAATTAATGACTTTCCTGCTTATGGAAATTTATCTGGGTTTAGTGTGAAAGGATATAAAGCTTGCCTCGTTTTTCAAGAAAAAAACATGTTCTGAATACTTGAAACACTCTCGGAAAATATGTTATATGGGACATAGGAAGTTCTTGCCTAATACGCATAAACTTCGGACTTGGAAGAAGGCATTCAATGGTAAACAAGAGTTTGAAGAGGCTCCTGAGCCATTGAATGGGATCCAAGTACTTGAGAAGATGTCTAAAATTGTGTTCAAGTTAGGGAAGCCCAAAGTTCGTACACCTACAAAGATGAAACGTAGTCGCAAGGCCAAGGCTGTGGAAGAGCCAAAAGGGTGTTATAAAAAGAAATCTGTTTTCTTTGAACTTGAATATTGGCCTTTCTTACTTATACGTCATAATTTAGATGTTATGCACATAGAGAAAAATGTATGTGATAGTTTGATTGGCACTTTGTTGAATATTCCTGGGAAAACTAAGGATGGAATTAAGGCTAGACAAGACTTGGTTGCAATGGGTATAAGGGATGAATTGACTCCAAAACCAGATAAGAGACGAACATATTTACCTCCTGCAGCTTACACTCTTACTAAAGAGGAAAGAATGGAAATTTGTAGATGTTTGTTTAATATAAAAGTTCCAGACGGATATTCCTCAAATATAAGGTCATTGGTAGACATGAAAAGTTGTATTCTGACTGGCATGAAATCTCACGATTGTCATATTCTAATGTAACATTTGCTACCAGTGGCCATTCGATCTGTGTTGCCTAGGAGAGTTCGAGATGTAATCACAAGGTTATGATTGTTTTTCATGTCACTGTGTTGTAAGGTGATTGATCCGCTAAAGTTACCTAAGTTAAGAGATGAAATTGTTGAGGTATTGTGTGAGTTGGAGAAATATTTCCCGCCGGCATTTTTTGATATAATGATCCATTTGATAGTTCACTTGGTTAGAGAACTAAGATATTGTGGCCCAGTTTATTTAAGATGGATGTATCCATTTGAGCGATATATGAAGATTCTTAAGGGGTATGTTAGGAATAGAAGTCGGCCGGAAGGATGCATCGTCGAATGTTATATTGCAGAAGAGGCAGTTGAATTTTGTTCTGAATACATGACTGGTGTACAGAAAATTGGGTTAAATGATGTTGAAAATGTTGAGATTCAGAGTCGTTGTGGTAGCGTTGTATGCACAGTAAGTCGAGATCTTCTAGATGAAGCGCATCGTCTTGTGTTGCAAAATATAAATGAAATTCAACCTTATATCGAGTGAGTTATACTCATATAATACATTAAGTTTAAGTGGTGTAATTTCGTATATTTAATTGTTTAACAACATATTTATAATTGAAGGGAACATTTTAATTGGATAAAGACCAAATTTCCATCCAAGTCAAGGAACTCAAAATGGTTACAAGACGAACATTATCAAACTTTTAGTAGTTGGATAGAACAAAAGGTAAATTGTGTTGATTATTGAAAGTTGTCATTAATTAGTACTTAATTACAAGGTGACATTTTTTGTTGTTTTTGGTATGTTGATTTGATAGGTTGTGTCAGAATTACAAAACACATCAAATAAGGTTTCAGACATTGTTAAGTGGATTTCTCGAGGACCTTCAGTTAATGTCATCAAGTTTTCATCATAAATGATTAACGGTACTCTATTTAACACTAGGGAGCGCGATAACAACAGAAACACACAAAACAGTGGTGTTAGCCTTGTTGCTAAAACTGTGCAAGTCTCTAGTGCAAAAGATAAAAATCCAGTTGAATGTGATATGACTTTTTATGGAGTAGTTAATGAAATTTGGGAGTTAGATTATATCACAACTCGAGTACCTGTTTTCTTTTGTGATTGGGTGAAAAGTGACAGCGGCATAATATATGAAGATTTTGGTTTCACATTAGTTAATCTAAATCGAATTGGGCACAAATCTGATCGATTTATATTAGCTTCACAAGCGAAACAAGTATTTTATGTGAATGATCCTTCAGACAACCAATGGTCAATTGTTCTTCCAACGCAAACAAGAGAATGGAACATTAAAGATGGTGATTTACATGATATACCTCTCGGAGAAGAACTTGTCACATTCACCGCAATAGAAGATAATGACGAAGTTGATGATGATTGTATTTGTTTCCGTGAAAATGGTGAAGGATTGTGGGTTGATGATAATGGGTCTTGAGGTACCATTTAATAGGTTTCATATGTTTATGATATGTGAAATTCTTAGTTGTTATCACAATGTGTTTCATCTTTTGATTATATATGAGTGTCCAAAATTGTTATAATAATGATATTTATGTTTCACAGATGGAGGCTGATCCTTTTGGTGGTAGTTCTGATGAGGGAGAGCAACGCCCTAAATCTCAGTCAGTGGAGCAAGAAAATAAATCTGTGAGAGGACGTACATGGATGTCTAGAAACACCAAAAAAAGGAGTGAAGGACATCTTACTCCTGTTGAATACAATGAGTATGGTCAACTAGTGGGTGGATCTAGAAGTAATGTTTCATCACAGCTTGGATCAGTTGTTCGAGCAACTGTGTCCATCAACATTAACAGTTGGAAAGATGTTAGTGTGGTGGATAAAAATAAAATATGGGACACAATGAAGGTATATTTTTATTAATTATATTTCATTTAATGTTTTTAAAATATATATTATTTTGATAATATGCTTCTTATTACTTTCAAACTTGCAGAAAACTTATGATTTGGACCCCAAACAAAAGCAACAGATGTTGAAGGATGCGGGAAAGTACTTTCGAAATTGGAAGACTAATCTTACTAGGGTACACGTTTACGACGCTTTGAAAAAAATACCCAAATGAGTTCCCGCCAGCTTTGCCATTTGGATTTGAGAATGTCATAACTCCGGATGAATGGTTAACGTTTGTGAACTCAAGATTAACTCCCGAGTGGCAAAGAAAGAGAGAGGAGATGCAAAATTATCGAGCACTGAATAAATACAATCACAACCTCTCTAGAGGAGGCTATGTGCGTATTGAAGAGATGTTAATGGAACAAAGTGGGAAAAGTCTGACTGAACTTGATAGGGCAGACTTATGGAGCATGGGTCGTCGGAATGCAAAAGGAGAGCTAATTGGAGAGGCCTCTGAGATTCAAAAAAATATTGTAAGTGCTCATATTTAATAATGTTGATATGTCAAATTATTAGCTTATATATAACTTTCTGTGAATATTGTTTCACAGGATCATTACCGGCAACTCCAAGCTGAGGGTAAATGGGCACCTGATGGCCCTGATGATGTGCGTACGAGGGCGTTGGGCACTCCTGAGCCTCGAGGACGTGTTAGGGCTGGAGGACACGGTGTGTCCCGCTCAGTATATTGGAATACTCCAACACCTACCTCAACGAAAAATAAATCAAAAGCCTCTTCTTTGAATGACGACATTAGAAAGGAATTTGAAGAAAGATTTCGAAAACAAGAAGAAGAGCATCGTCAACAAGCACAACGCCTAGAAGAGCGCCTTCAACAACAAGATGAGCTCTTGAGAAAATTATTGGCCCAATAGAGCGGGTCAGGATCTAACGTTGGAGTCCCACCAGCGCCATCATCATACTATGTGCCCGACCCACCAGTGCCACCAGCGCAGGCGTCCTACTATACTCCGGACCCAGTAGTGCCTCAAGCAGAACACCACATTGTTGCACTACAACCGCTTTTGCAAGAGGTAATTAAACTTTCTTGAATATTCTGAAACCAAATAAATTTCTTTATTGCTTCAACATGATTATTTGTATATAATATGTTTCTTATGCAGGGCCGAGCATGCCAATTAGCAATTGGTTCGGTTTCAAACATTGTTGCATCAGGTACACTCATTGAAAGAGAGGCAGGCAACAACTTCCAAGTTATGATTACGAGTGTTCTTAAGCCAACCTGTCCTCTCCCTTTTGCATATCCTGATTTGGACATGTACATAGTTGCTCAGGCCATTGGGACGCCAATAGCGTGGCCTAAGGATTTTGTCATTATATCTGAAGATGTAACTCATGAGGTGATGCCATGTTTTTACATAATTATCTTTACAATTCTATATTTGTTTGTAATTTTTTTAATTGTTGATATAATTGTATACAGACCCCCTCTACAAGTAGGACCAGATCACAACGACCAAGAGCTCCATCAACACAACAACCTCGAGAAAGAAGACGACAACAAACTCCTCCAACACAATTGGCCCAAACTCCATTGGAACGATTACAGAATATCGTATCTCATTGGGATGATGGCGAGTGTGTCAATCTAGGCATAGAGTCTGAAGTTTTTGATCAGGATATGTCTCACTGTTATATATTTAAGGATGACATACTTCAGTTTGCTCGAAAGGAGAAGATTGGACAAGCAGTACTCGTCAGCTACATGAGGTATATATCTGACAAATAAGTTTGGTCATTTAATTTTCTAATTTGATTTATTCATTCATATAACAATTTTTCATATTTTTGTATTAGGTTCATTTACAGATATGTGGTACAACAAGGTCGCCAAAATAAGTTTTTATTTGTCAATCCTAATATCGTCGCCACTCAAGGGAGTTCATTCGACGATCGTGTTCAGAATCTGTTCAGACGTTGCAATGACGTAAAATCAAAAGAACAAGTTATGCTTGTCCCTTGGAACCATGGGTAAGTTTAAAAACTTGTCATTTTTCCGACCCATATCAATAATTTCTTTGTTTAACATTTGAGCTATAATTTTTTTGTTTTTCTTATACAGTGAACATTGGATGTTGCTTATTTTGGCACCATATGCATATC
Source organism: Humulus lupulus (assembly GCF_963169125.1). Lineage (NCBI taxonomy): Eukaryota > Viridiplantae > Streptophyta > Magnoliopsida > Rosales > Cannabaceae > Humulus > Humulus lupulus. The sequence goes on along the minus strand of NC_084800.1, from coordinate 149,031,446 downwards.
ATGTTTATTGTTGTGATCCGGTGAATTCAGAGCTAAATAACCGTGAGGAGATTGTATCAGTGATCGTCAACGCTTTCAATCTTTTTTTCTCTATGAATCTTCCTGATGTCGAGATCCCTGATACTCTACGCATTAAGCAACCTCAGGTAAGTAACTTTAGCAGAAATTTTTGAACATTTATAATAATTAAGTAGAATAATATGTATGCATTTTTTAAAAAGTTTCAATTTAATAATAAATTACTCATATTTTTAAATAATTAGTGTCCACACCAACCGGACAATGTGGCATGTGGATACTACTTAATGAGGATGTTGAAGGATTTGATTGAGCATGCGAGTCCTGGGCATTACTTGAGAACGGTATTATTAATTAAAATTTACAAATTATTTTTCAAACTATAAATGTAATCAAACAATTAATTAATATATTTTACTTTATATTTCTTACAGCTAACAAGCACATCATATACAGAGGCACAAATTGATGAGTTGCGACAAGAATGGGCGACATATATGTTGCCGATAATCCAAAGTTACCGACCTCGTTGATAGGTTTTTTTTTTAATTTTTTAACTCTTTCTTCATACACAATGCAATATTTGTTCATTTTGAATATTTCTAACAAATATTGTATTTCTTGTATATATCTAACAAATATATTTTTTTCTTCCAATTTAATTGATTATTAAATTAATTTAAATTTAGATTAAAATAATTTAAATTTAAATTAATATTATTTCAATTTAATTAATTATTAAATCAAATTAAAATAATGTTAATTATAAATTTATTTAATTTATTTTTTTTAAATGTGGGAGACTTTCAATGTCTCCCATTAGGAGAGGTGGGAGACTTTCAATGTCTCCCAATAGGAGAGGTGGGAGACTTCCCACGTCTCCCAATGGGAGAGGTGGAAAGTCAACATTTGACTTTCCACCTCTCCCATTGGGAGACGTGGGAAGTCACTCACCTCTCCCAATGGGAGACGTGGGATGTCTCCTAGGGACTTCCCACGTCTCCCATTGGGAGAGGTGAGTCACTTCCCACGTCTCCCAATGGGAGAGGTGGAAAGTCAACGTTTGACTTTCCACCTCTTCCAGTGGGAGACGTGGGAAGTGAGGCACGTCTCCCAACGGGAGACGTGGGATATATACCTACAATGACCCTAGCAACAACGTCTCACTAAGTGGGAGACATTGTAGACTTCCAATGTCTCCCAATTAAAGTCATAAAACATCTATTTTGTTGTAGTGAAAGCAAGATTTGTAAAGGGAAATGACTAAGTTGCAAAGGAATTAATTGCCCAGGGCAAGGAAATAATTATGGGTAATTGATTAATTGATAATTAATTAATTATTTAACTATATAGTTTTTATTTTGAAAAATTATAGGTTAAAATTAATGTTACTCTTGTTTGAATTAATATAAAGAGAGAGAATAATAAATATCTTATTTATAAAATGATATTTATTTATTTATTTGAAAACTGATATTTTAAGATAAAGTTAATTTCTAATTTACTTATATTTATGTTAGGATAAATATATTATCTGAAAAGTTGATTAAATAAACAATGAGAAAATTAGGGAAACCCTAATATGGCTGGGCGACACACACTGTACAGTACAGTGTGTGGCGCCTAACACATGGATAATTATCCCTGGGATTTGACATTTGAATTTCAAATAAGTTTGTTTAATCAGTTATTCAATTATTCTTTTTAAATATGATTTAAATAAATAATTAAATGAAAAAATCTAACCAGTTTTAATTTGAAATATATTTTAATTAAATAAAGATTATTTAATTAGATTAAATATCTTTATAAGTTTGATAGTATGTGACTTTCATAATAGGGCTTGATTATTATTTTTGAAAAATAAAAATACAGAATCTCTCTCTAAAGCGTTAGTTTTCTCTTGTTTTCTCTAAACCTGAAAACTATTCCAAACCTCTTCTCTGTCAAAACTCTCTAGATCTCACGTGTTGAGTAGGGAGTCACATAAATAAACCTTTTGAATCCTACATGCCCATGCACGTCTATGTTTGACGATTGGTTTGGAAGATCAGGGTGTGAGATCTCAGAACACTGGATAGGAAGATTGTTGATTAATACAAAAAGAGTCAAGGACACATGATAGGCTACAAGAGGTAATCCCTGATCTATTTGTATGTGATTTAATTTTTACATATGTGTATGATCCAGGCTAGTATTAATACTTATTAATATGAGACCATATAGTATGCTGCATACATTTGATTTGATCATTTAATACCAACAGAGCCCAGCAAGAACAGGACAGAAAGAGGCAGGCGGATGTCGTGGCATGTGAGATGGAGATGTATCGAAGATTTCTATAGCAGTTACCTGTGACACCTAACAATAATTGTTGACGGTAAGAACTCATCAACCAAGTTAGATCAAGAACTTCGTGAGTTGTAAAAGAAGTAGATTCAAATCAAATGAACTTCAAGCAAACTTTCTTATGATTTCTTGAACTCAAAATATAAATGCTGAAATTTTTGAATAAAAAATAGAGAGAATGTAGAGTGTCTATTTCCATTATCAGTTAGTGGTTACAAAATTCTCCCGAAAATCCCCCCTTTCTCAGATGAAGGGAGGTCATATTTATAGTAGAGCACTAATAACTCTTAGTACACTGTGGTCCCTGGGGACACAACCCTGCATATGCAGTTTACAGGTGGTAGTGGTGCCAGGAGTGTGGTGGTCAGTTCTAGTACACATTGAGGGTTTTTTGGAGCACCCTAACTTCAGTACTTTGATGTACCTCCACCACTTGTTTATTACGAGAGTCAGAGATTGGCTGATATGGACCATACTAGTTACCTTACTCGTACGACCACTACTTGTCCGACGTGGATATTAGGATCAAACATCCGGGGTCTTAAGGGTCGTACCCCGTACATGCTTCGTACCTATATGATCTCTTTGAGTTGTACCTAGGTTTTTATCCCCCCAAGGCATCCTATTCCTTTAACCTTTAAATGTTGAAGTCTTTATGGGTTCACATAGGAGACACGATCCCAAGTTGCATGACATGAGGCGCATCTTGAAGCATGCACAGGTCGTTGATGTGAGGCGTGTGGTGTGAGGTGCATGGCATGAGGCGCATCCTGAAGCATGCACAGGGCCGTGGCACAAGATTGTGTCCTTGGCCTGTTGCGCGAGGTGTATCGTGATGCAGGCATGGGCCGTTGGCACAAGGTGCCTCGTGTGATGCTGGTGAGACGGGGTCGCGAGGTACGAACCTGGGGCACGGTGGCATCTCACGTGGCGCTGGCGAGAAGAGGTCATGAGGTGCGGACTTGGGGCGCGATGGCATCTCGCGTGGTGCTGGCTAGACAGGGCCGTGAGGCGCGGATATGGGGCACGGTGGCATCTCGCGTGGCTCTAGGGAGACGGGGTCACGAGGTGCAGACTTGGGGTTCGATGGTGTCTCGCGTGGTGCTGGCGAGATGGGGTCACAAGCCACGAACTTGGGGCATGGGAGGGTGTTTTGTGAGGCGCTAGCGCGCAACATGGGTACACGACATTTGGGCGCCTGGGCGAAGCGAGGCATGTCCCACCTTTATAAGTCTTGCTGTGGTTGATGCCGCTTTAGCATGCAATATTAGCATGATTTTCTTCTTTTATATATATATGATCATTTGTTTTTGTTTCTTTATGCTTGAGGTCCTTTTGAGTCCACTTCTGTATGCAGGAGCCAAAGGGGTTCGATAGGTCTCTCTTTTTCAAATAACTCGTGGATACTTTATTTGGACTGGTAGTGATGGTCTCTTTGGTGCACCTTGATTGTATTTGCAAGGATGTGTTGACCCTTTGGGTTCTAGCCATCCTTTTATATATTTTCGCGTGCTTGTTATTTCTTGCGAGAAACGTCCTTCTCTTCATTACTCATAGTACTATTTTTGCAAGGGTCTCTTTTAGGTACTTTTTTTGGTAGACGTCTTGGTGGCCGCTCTAGGTTTATTGGTGGATGGTCTTCCTGAGGCCTATCCTCTCATGGAGGTATCAGCCTTTATTAGGAGGCTCTTCCTGTGGGACCTTTTGACGGGTCTCTTTCAAGACCCTTTTTGGCTAGACGGTGTGGTGACCGCTTTAGGCTTATTGGTGGATGCTCTTCCTGAGGCCTTTCCTCTAGTGGAGGTATCAACCTTTATTAGGAGGCTCTTCTGTGGGACCTTTTGACCCTCTTGATGTTCATAAGGGTAGCTAATCTTTGTGAACTCGAGAGATGCCTTGCAAGGTTTTATTCCTTATTTCCCTTTTCTTTATAAGGGTCCCTTTTAGGACCCTTTTTGGCTGTATACTCTACCCCCCAAGTGGTTGGCGAGATTTATCTTGTCGGGCACTTTGATCATTTTGCTCATGCACTTTGATAATTCCAATTGGTGATAGGTACACAAGAGTTAGATATGTGCTCACGTAAATGAGGAGGGTGTCATGCCAATAAGAAACATATTTATTAAAAATAAGTAAAGTACCTGCGTATTTATGGCGACATTGCTCTTACTACATATCAAGGCATCTAGGTTACCCCTCTAATCTATAGCTGCTTTTAAGGGGAGGACTCACAACTATGTTGGGGGACTAACTATGGTAACCCTTTTGATTTATCACACTAAAAGTGGAGCTTTACCTAATGCTCCTTCTCAGGTGCGTATGCACAACCATCGATTATGATCTTCTTAATAACTTTGGGATTGAACTCGTGCGAGTTTACGCTCCCATGCACTACCATCACCATAGGTTTTGGTGGTTTCATGACTGTGTGGAAGGACATGTTATAACATTCCCTTGCTTCTTTCAGTTCCCCTTTCACGCTCACTACTCATCCAGGAGTTGGGAATTTTATGGCAAAGTGGTATACCAAAGTTATCACCTTCAATTCTCTCAGGGAGTGTCTCCCTGTTACCACGTTGAAGTCCGAGGAACAACTTACTACGACAAAGTTTGTCATTATAGTGGTTTGTCTAGGCAGCTCTCCCATGGTGAGGGCCAACTCGATTGTGCCTAGGGGTTATAACATTCCCTTGCTTCTTTCAGTTCCCCTTTCACGCTCACTACTCATCCAGGAGTTGGGAATTTTATGGCAAAGTGGTATACCAAAGTTATCACCTTCAATTCTCTCAGGGAGTGTCTCCCTGTTACCACGTTGAAGTCCGAGGAACAACTTACTACGACAAAGTTTGTCATTATAGTGGTTTGTCTAGGCAGCTCTCCCATGGTGAGGGCCAACTCGATTGTGCCTAGGGGTTGTATCGAGTCTCCTGTAAACCCATACAGGGAGGTCTTGCAGGGCTTTAAGTTCCTGATGTCCAGTCCCACCTTCTCTAAGGCTGGGCGATACAAGATAACTACTGAGCTTCCATTGTCCACCAGAACCTGATGTACCTTTATGTTGGCCAGCTGTACACTTAACACCAAGGGGTCATTGTGTGAAAAATGCACACCCTGCATGTCTTCTTTAGTGAAGGTTATTGAGTCATTTTCCCCTTTAAAGTTTTTTGGGGGTCGTTGTTCTAAGCTTAGCATGCATGGTGGTGGACTTCGTCTGGTTTCCTTGGTGTATCTATCTCGCCCCTTTCTCGATTCTCCTCTGAGTCCTGGTCCTCCGAAGATCATCCTCACCTCTCCTTGCACCTCTGGGGCTACATCTCGTGCTCATGGTGAGGGTGGTCTATCATCTGGTCTTTCATTTTCTCTTCGGACGTATCTACCCAAGTGCCCCATGCGTACGAGTTCCTCTATTTCAACCTTTAAATGAGTGCATTCCACTGTGGTATGGCCAATGTCATTATGATACTGGCAGTACTTTTCTTCCATCATTTGAATCTTTAGGGACTGAGGGCTTGACAAGTGATGCCTTCAGGTTCTCATGGCTGTCTTTGACACGAATGTACTTTTGTGCCTTTTCATAGAAATCGTCTAAGTCAGTGACCTCCCTTTTGAGCATATTATCCCAAAGCTTACTGCCTGTGTAACGCCCTACTTCCTTAGAGCCGTTACTAAGTGAGTTTTAAGACAAAACAGTGTGCAATGAGCTCGCTAACCGAGGTTTTTAAACAAAAGTGTGACTAAATAAAAGTTAAGGCTGTAATCTTAGAAAAATGCGTCGTTTCAATAAAACTTCTAGTATTAAACATTTGGGATCCCAAAATAAGGTTTGAAAACTATTTACATCTTGAAATGAGTTTATAGTTGATTGATCATAAAAATCATAGATTATTACAGCCATTTTCGAATAAACCCCCAACCAAAGCAGTCGGGCAGGCCAAACATGTACGCGTCGCTTCACGCTCTCCGTACTCATGGTTGGTTGACTCAGTCTTTGCCCTACCTGCAACACGGAGCACCCGTGAGCCGAAGCCCAGCAAGAAAACTCATGCAGAACATAACATATGCAAATATATATAGTTAATCATATCAGATAGCCCACAGATAAACAAGTCAACCATTAGACTAAGCAAACACGGCCATGCCGCCCCAGAGCCTTACCGAAGCCTGGGGTATCGGTTCTCACCGCGAGGATAACTCATGTATCCCTTGGGTCCCACCCTGAATATAAGCATCCCATGTGCTGTGTGTTACTTTCGGCCCCACGGCCGCCCCGGCCTACGCCGCACTCGGCCCTTGCCGTTCATTTCATCACACATATAGTACATTCGAAATAATCATTCACACACATCATGATTCATTTAAGGTTAAACATTTGCACACATCACAATCTGGGGCCATACCCTGCAATCATCTCATCATGCAACATGCAATATAGGGCCATGCCCGGCAATCACACTATGGGCCCACGCCCTATCCTACGGGTGTTATAGTTTTCTTACCTGTATTCCGAGCCTCCTGATGCACTAAAGCCGCGAGCACGGTCCTCTAGCACGAGCCTCTCCAATAACCTAATCACAACACACAAGAAACATCCCTCAAGACTAATCAAATCATAAAACCGTCTCCCGGGACCAATCCCACACTCTCGGGACTCCCAAATTCCTAAAACAATTCATCGGAAACATCCCCCGAACCCCCGGAGCAAAAGCTGAAAAATGCAAATTTTGGTGTCTTGAAAATGGCCTAGCGCCGCGGCTCAGCCCTACAGGGCCGCGGCGCTTAACAAGTCAGAGGCCACACCTCCCCTGGAACCAGCCTTGCGCCGCGGCGCCCAAGAACAGGGCCGCGGCGCGCCCTTACGAACCCGAAATTTCTGGGTTTCTCACCTTCAATTCCTTCATCCAAAATACCTCCAAAACAGCCCAAACTCATATCTCAACCCCAAAACTCAATTCCAAACTTCATAGGAACCATTTAACAACTCAGAAACACAATCAAAGAAACCCAAACACACAATCAAATCCCCAAAATCCACATCTTAGATTTTCAACTTCAGAAAATATTAAACCCAAAAACAAACTTAATCAAACTTCAAAATGCTTTAATTCCTCAAACCATAACAAAAGCAAGCCTTAAATTTACTTAGAATCCTTACCTTGAATGAAGAATCCAACCCTATGCATCCTTGATTCATCTCCTAAGTCTCAAATTCAGCTCCTTCACCCCTCTTCTTCTCCTTCTTCTCCTTCTTGCCCTAGGTCTCCTTCTAGCTTTCTTTTTTTCTAAATTTTGAATAAAACTATCAAAATGGGTAAGTGCCAAACCGTTCCCCCTATATAACCCAGCTGAAATTTGCCTATTACCCTTGCCAAATGACCACATTACCCCTCCTTGATCATCCTTTCCTAACTAAACCTCAAGGGCTTACTTGTCATTTCCTATCCATTACAATTCTACCATTTTACCATCAAAACCTGTTACTCTCTATGGTTACTAACAGCTACACAAGTTACCAAATTACCAGTCACCAAAAATCTCTCAAGAACTACGTTACAAAATCCTCGAATTACTCCTAGGCTCCTCCCGAGCCGGGTATCAAATCCCGTTGTGACATTGAGTTAACTAGCTCTCTAGGACCGTCTCGGCACGTGCATCACAATAATAACACCACACTCACGTGGCCCAAATCACAGAATACAATTATCACATATCAATACAGCTATGCCCAATCATGGCCAAAATTACAATTATGCCCTTCAAACACAGTCAAGGCCTACATGCATACTAATACACATAGTCATGCATCACAGATAAATAAATAGTAAAATAACATGCTTTAAATCATAACCATGCATTTAACTCATAAAATCACACATAAATCCCAACATGCCCTCCTGGCACACTAATCAAGGCCCTTAAGCCCGATTAGTGATTTTGGGTCGTTACAGCCTGGGCGCACTCCAGCCGTGATTGTCATCTTGAGTTCTCCCCTCGTCAGGCTTCCCACTTTAGCCCCCTCCATGTTGAACCTATGGATGTAGCTCTTCAAGCTTTCTCCTTCACCTTGCTTTATATTAGTGAGGCTAGTGTCTGACAGGGTATAATAGTGTACGGCATGATGTTGTTGGAGAAACTCGTCGAAACATTGTTGCCATGACCTAATTTTCCCCGACCTCAGCCTCTTGAACCACTTGTATGCAGGCCCCTTCAACATGACTGCGAAATAGTGACACCTTGCTTTGCTATTCATTCGTCTAAGCTTCATTAAATCGTTAAAGGCGTCCAAGTGGAACTTGGGGTCCGAGGTGCCCTCATATGGGGTCATATGAGGTTCATTAAAGTTAGATGGGAGCCGTTCAAACTACATTTCTCTCGTGAAGGGTGACTCATAGTCGAATTCTTCATCGGTAATGTGCCCCCCAGATGCCGTAACGATCTTGCTCCGAAGGCTCCTCATCTAGGTGTCTACCTCCTGTCGCCTCTTATTCAAGGAGTCCCTCAGCTCGGTAGGGTTGGCCTTTCTCTTCTCTCTACCTTTCGGAGGGGCCATAGGAGGTGTTGCCCTTACTTCTGACCTCATTCCATTGAACTTTTCTCTTAGGTCAAGTGGCACCTCCTTAGAGGTGACTTCGACTTCATTATGAGGGTTAGTGTTGTTCTTTTGTTCTGGCCTCTGGGGCTGCTTCGCCAATCCGGAACGTTCACGTTGCTTCATCCGAGGAGTATTACAACTGGAGAGCTGAGTCCTCCCATCATCGCAGTGACTATGGTTTCTACACCCTCTTGGCCTTTCTCCCTTCTTCTAGGAAGAGGCAAGTTTTATTTCCCCTCTAGCAGGAAATTCAACACCTCTTGCATATTCTCTAAGGTGGTTTCTAGCCTTTGGTTCTTCCGGTGTAACTCGCGTATTTCCTCTTCGTAAAATCAAGACCTAGAGCTCAAGCTTATGGAATGTAATGGGGGCTCTTGTCTGGCCGACGTGTCGATGGACCCAGATCTTGTCGGCTAGACTTCAGAACTTGCGGTGGCCTTGGGGAAGAAAACTCTCTGGTCTCTTTCGCGGAAACAACCGATGGTCTTTGATGGTTTTCATCAGGCTGGATAGCTGGGGACGAATCCTCCCTTTAATCTCCAGGAACCATGGGCTCCTTTGGTGTAACGACCTAAATTTTCTAATAAGCCTTGATTAGTGTGCCTGGAGGGCAATAAGTGAATTATTGTTATAATATGTGAATTTATGCGAATCTTTGATAGAGATGCATGTTTAGTTGAATTAAATATGCATGAGGGCCCCGTTTGGATATTAGGGGTATGCTTGTGATTTTAGCTCGTTGAGGGCATAAATGTTATATGTTTGTGATATATCTGTGTAGCACGATCCGAGTCAGTTCTAGGGAGCCATTAGTCAGAAAGTCATAATGGGGTTGAGAATTCGACTCGGGGAGAGTCGAGGGGTATACTAGGTATGTGATATTTTACGGGGTTATCGGGTTCTGGAAATAATTATTTGGAGATATATTTGAGGTTAGAATGTCTAGGAGGGAATATTGGGAAAATTTACCATTTTTCCCTCATGGACGTTTTTGGTACCCCGAGCCTTGAGGTAACCACATAGATTTAAGTTAAACAAAACAAAATAAAGGAAACCCCTAGACTTCCTCTAAACCGACCCACTCCTTCTCCTTTGCTCTGGTTTTCCTATACTCTTGAAGGCTTAGTAACATCTTGGAGAAAAACCAGCCAAAACTAAGGAATTGAAGTTTGGAACCAAGCTAGAGTTTTGGAAGCTTGGAGCTTAGGAAACTGAGTTGTGGATCAAATTCTGTACAAGGTAAGCTTCTTAATATGTTGAGTTATGTTAATTTGCAGCTGGTTTTAGGTTGAATATTAGAGTTTTCCATGTTGGAGGGATGAAGATTCAACTTTGATTTTTATAAGGGTTTTGGCTTGAGTTTCTCTTGGGTTTTGCTGTTGAATCAATATTATAATCTTTGTGATAACTAGTTTGAAATGTTGGCTTGATTCTGGGGATAGCTGGATTGGTTTTTGAGGTGAAAATAGTGAGTTTTTCTGGGCTTTAGGGGTCGGGCCGCGGCGCTGTTCTTGTTGAGTCGTGGCCCCATAGAACTTGGGGCGCTTGGAAATGAAGGCATGCCGCGGCGTCCTTCAGGAAAGGCCGCAGCACGTGTGGACTATTTTGAGGCAAGGCCTCGGGTTGAGCTGGGGGCCGCGACATGAGTCCCTAGGGCCATGACGCTTAAGGTACTTTTGGGATTTTAAGAGGTTTTAAGGCTCAGGATGGATTTTATCACCCGGATTGATAGAATTCAATGCCTTGGAGATTAGAATTATGGCTTGAAGTGACTTAATGGATTAGAGCTTGATGGGTGCATATTGTTAATGCATTGTGATTAGGGAATCGGCGAGGCTTGGACTAGGGAACTGTGCTCGGGATATCGGTGCTTAGAAAGCTTGAGACACAGGTAAGAAATCTACTGTTCCCATAGAGCTTGTGTTGCAGGGGTCGGCTCTATATGATTGCGTTGCGGGGCATGGCCCTTTGACTGGATTTATGTGTGTTTTAATATCCGTTTAGTATATAATGTGTATGTATTAATTATGGAACGATGATGGCCGGGAACGGTGAAGGTCGGGAACGGTGAAGGTCGAGAACGACAAGGGGCCGGGTGCAACGTTTAGCACGCGCAGTGCGAGTTTCCAGGGTGAGACCCCAAGGGATACCTGAGATATCCTTTTGATTTAGACCGCGAACCCAGGGCCTGGTAATGCGCCTGGGACAGCATGGCCGTACTTGTATGACCTGGTGTTGGCTTGATTTTAATATTGAGTGTTTGATATGCGTTTATCATCTGCTTGTGAGGGTTTTCTTGCTTGGCTTCGGCTCACGGGTGCTCTATGGTGCAGGTAAAGGCAAAGGGAGGGTCGATCAACCTTGAGTATGGTGAGCGGGATGGGCGGCGCGTACATGTCCGGTCTGTTTGGCTGCCATAGTAAGGGGTGCTTTTTGGAGATGTTTGTACAAAATCTGAATTTTGTCGTTTAGTCGACTTTGGTTATATTTGAGTTGTAAATACTTTTAAACAATGTTTTTCGGATCCCAAATGTTAAATGTTCATAAACTTTTCAATAAAAGGTTTATTCTCAAGTTTATGACTCTGATTATGATTTAATTACACTTTTGTCCTAAAACCTTGATTAGCGAGTTAGTTGCACATTTTAAACTCACTTAGTAGCGGCTCTAAGGTAGTAGGGCGTTACAACTTGGTATTAGAGCAAGCCAAGGTGTATTGGTTCTGGAGAATGACCGAACATGTACGCTCGCCGTCAGTTGTAAGCTCGACTCAGGGTTGGTTGGTATGATTAACCATTATGTTGAAATATGTTCTTAAATGCCATGTTTGCCTGCTTATTTGATATAGAGCACGATGAATGATTTAATGTATGCATGATGTCAGGGCATGGCCCATTGTGTTATATGTTATTTGAGTGTTATGTGGATTGTTGCTTATGGTTGACTGATGTGATTGGGAGGTGGTTTGGATGTTGTTATCATGCCTGATGAGCAGTTTCATTGGTTGCAGGCATATTTGTTGAGATGCCTCGTCAATCATCTAGACTCCACGGCAGTCGGGCCGAGGATGATAACCAGGGTCAGGACCCTCCACCTGCCCCACAAAATTGGCAACAGATGATTGTCAAGATGGAGGCAAGACTGCAACGAATAGAGGAAGAACTTTGCCAGCTGAGGAAGCAGGCCCCTCCATAGGTTATAGGGTTGCCGATTCAGCAGGTTATGGCACCAGCGCCAGTTCAACCTGTTGTGAAGAATAAGTGGGAGCCCTTATATGAGCGGTTCAGAAAACAACATCCTCCCACCCTTGAGGGTGGACTAGACCCATTGCGGGCAGAGCAGTGGATGAATATGATCTCCTCCATTCTTGATTTCATGAGGGTTGAGGGAAACGAAAGGGTAGCTTGTGCAAGCTACATGTTCAGAGAAGACGCCCACATCTGGTGGGATGTAGTGGTTCAGAGGAGGAATGTGACAGTTATGACCTGGGAAGAATTTAGAAGTATCTTTAATGTGAAATACTACAGTGTGGCAGTCTGAGCTGCGAAGGTTGGTGAGTTTATCAACCTCACTCAGAGCCGGATGACCGTGACAGAGTATGCTCTGAAGTTTGATCGTTTGGCGATGTTTGCGCCAGACCTAGTGCTGTCAGATGTGGAAACAAGGGACAGGTTTGTACGGGGATTGAATGTTATGATCGCCCATGATGTGAAGATCACTTTGGATCCATGGACTACTACCTACGCTCAGGTGGTAGACAAGGCCCTTACAACTGAGGGGACCGAGGACCAGATTTGGAGGGAGAGCGCTGTTAGGCGCGATGCCAGGAGGAAAATGCCTCCTTTTATTGGATCCAGCCAGGGTAGCGGCTCTGGTGAGCAGAAGAGAAAGGCCCCAGATTCCTTTGTTCCTCCCAGTTTTGATAGGAGGGCATGTGGTGGTTTTAGTGGCCGTCAGGGAGAAAGTGACAACTGGAGGAGCTTTCCAGTGTGTCCTTGGTGCAGACGATGACATCAGGGTGATTGCAGGATTAGGGCCTACTTTATCTATGGGAGTGCTAATCATTTGAAGAAGGACTGCCCACAAGCCAGGAAGGAGTAGCCAAAGCAAGGCGACAGTCTCACTCCCGCCAGGGTGTTTACTTTGACTCAGACTGAGGCAGAGGCTAGCCCCTCAGTTGTGATAGGTCAGATCTCTAGTGCTGGTTCTTCTTATACTGCATTGTTTGATTCTGGGGCTACCCACTCGTTTGTGTCTGCTAGAGTGATAGATCAGCTATGTACACCTAGTGTTCTGTATGCTAGGGATTTTCAGACTTTATTACGGACTGGGGAGCTGGTAGTCTCTAGGTGGATTAGAGCTTTACCAGTAGAGGTAGATGGTAGGGAATTGTTTGCTGATCTGATTAAGCTTGCGATGGATGACTTCGATGTGATTCTAGGGATGGATTGGTTATCAAAGTATGGGGCGAAAATTGACTGTAAGCGCAGGATGGTGACTTTTGAACCAGAAGGGGAGGTACCCTTTATATTTGTGGGAACAACTGGTGGACCGCGGGTACCTATGATTTCAGCATTGAAGGCTAGGGACCTAATGCGTGGAGGTTGCATAGGATTCCTAGCGAGTGTTGTGGAAACCTCTAAGGATGTGTCGGTTGGACCGGGGGAGACCAGATTGGTATGCGAGTTCCCAGATTTATTTCCACCAGATCTGCCAGAGTTGCCGCCGCAGCGGGAGATTGATTTTGTTATAGAGTTGGTACCAGGAGCGGAGGTAGTATCTAGGACACCTTATCGAATGGCTCGGGCAAAGTTGAAGGAGTTGAATATCCAGTTGTAGGATCTACTGGATTTGGGGTTTGTCAGACCAAGTTTCTCGCCGTGGGGTGCTCCGGTGTTGTTTGTTAAGAAGAAGGATGGATCTCTCAGGATGTGTATTGATTATAGGAAGCTGAACAAGTTGACCATCAAGAATAAGTACCCACTGCGTAGGATTGATGATTTGTTTGACCAGTTGCAGGGAAAGACATTGTTCTCTAAGATAGATCTCTGGTCAGGTTACCATCAGTTAAGGATCAAAGAGGAGGACATACCAAAAACCACTTTTCGCATGAGGTATGGGCACTATGAATTCCTGGTTATGTCCTTTGGATTAACCAATGCCCCAGCAACTTTTATGGACATGATGAATAGGGTTTTCAAGGATTATTTAGACAAGTTCGTGATTGTGTTCATCGACGATATTGTAGTGTACTCAAAATCAAAGACAGAGCGTGAGTAGCATCTACGTTTGGTATTACAGCGATTAAGGGAGCATAAGTTATACGCTAAGTTCAGCAAGTGCGAGTTCTGGTTACCACAAGTTACATTTCTGGGCCATATCGTCAGTAAGGAGGGGATTCTGGTTGATCCAAGAAAAATTGAGGCAGTGAGAAACTGGCCTAGACCGAGCAGTGTTCCTGAAGAGAGGAGTTTTCTAGGATTGGCAGGGTATTACCAGTGATTCATTGAGGGGTTCTCCAGAATAGCTACGCCATTGACAGATTTGACGAAGAAGAAGACAAAGTATGTTTGGACAAACCGATGTGAGAATAGTTTCAAAGAGTTGAAGCGGCGATTGATTACAACGCCAGTGTTGAGTTTGCCGACAAATAATGAGAAGTTTGTGGTTTATTGTGATGCTTCCAAATAGGGTTTGGGGTGTGTATTGATGCAAGCTGGGAAGGTTATAGCCTACTCATTGAGAAAGTTAAAGGAGTATGAGTAGAGATATCCCACGCATGATCTGGAATTAGTAGCGGTGGTGTTCGCACTTAAGATTTGGAGACATTATTTATATGGTGAGAAGTGCGAGATATACACTGATCATAAGAGTTTGAAGCATTTCTTCACTCAGAAGGATCTAAATATGCGCCAGAGATGGTGGTTGGAGTTGGTCAAGGATTACGATTGTGATATCATGTACCATCTTGGAAAGGCTAATGTAGTTGCTGATGCCTTGAGCCGGAAGGGCCCACGACAACTGTTCAGTTCGAGACAGATATCCGAGGAGCTAGCAGAGGAGATGACTAGAGTGGGTATAGAGTTGGTGGTTGGTCAGTTAGCAAACAGCACTCTTCAGTCTACGCTCCTTGAGAGGATCAGGGAGGCTTAGGAGAATGATTCCCAGTTGAGGGGTTACAGGGGGAACGTCCTGGTCGGAGCGACTAAGGACTTTTCTATTTCGGAGGTGGGGCTACTGAGATATAAGGGTCGGATCTGTGTTCCGATGGATGCAGATATCCGGCAAGAGATTCTAGATGAACTGCATACCACTCCCTATTTCTTGCATCTGGGTATGGCGAAGATGTACCAAGACCTAAGAGCTTTGTACTGGTGGTCAGGTATGAAGAGGGATGTGGTGGATTATGTGGCCAACTGCTTAACTTGTCAGCAGGTCAAGGCTGAACATCAGAGGCCAGCAGGGTTGTTGCAGCCTCTAGGGATTCTGGCGTGGAAATGGGAAGATGTTGCCATGGACTTCATAGTTGGGTTGCCAAAGACCGTAGGACAACATGATTCAGTGTGGGTGATTGTGGATAGGTATACCAAGTCCGCCCACTTTTTACCAGTCAAGACAACTTATACTGTGGAGCAGTATGCTGAGCTATATGTGAAGGAGATTGTTCGACTACATGGGGCACCAAGGTCTATAGTATCCGACAGGGACCCCACCTTCACTTCCAAGTTCTGGGGAAGTCTACAGAAGGCTATGGGCACAGAGTTACGGTTTAGTACCACTTATCATTCTCGAATAGATGGATAGACTGAGAAAACAATTTAGATACTAGAGGACATGCTACGAGCCTGTGTGCTAGATTTTGGGGGATCTTGGAGTAAGTATCTTCATTTGATTGAGTTCTCGTATAATAACAACTATCAGGCGACTGTCGGAGTGGCTCCGTATAAGATTCTTTATGGGAGGAAGTGCATATCACCTATTCATTGGGATGAGATAGGTGAGAGAAGGTATTTAGGTCCTAAGATTGTCCAGAGGACAAATGAGGCAGTTGAGAAGATCAGAGCTCGAATGCTCGCCTCCCAGAGTCGTCAGAAGAGTTATTCAGACCTGAAACGCAGGAGTGTGGAGTTCTAGGTTGGTGACCATGTGTTTCTTAGGGTTTCACCCTTGAAGGGAGTGAGACGGTTTAGTGTTTAGGGCAAGCTGAGCCCTAGGTTTGTTGGCCCCTTTCAGATTCTGGAATGGGTTGGAGAGGTAGCTTACAGTTTGGCAATGCTTCCAGCCTTATTGGGGGTCCAAAACGTATTTCACGTGTCCATGCTCCGAAAGTATGTATAAGATTCAACACATGTTCTAAGTTATGAGAATTTGGAGCAGGATCAAGATATATCTTATGAGGAGAAACCAGTTCAGATTCTCGACCGGAAGGATAAAGTCTTGCGGAGCAAGACCATCGCCTTGGTGAAAGTGCTGTGGAGGAACAACAAGGTTGAGGAGGCGACATGGGAATTGGAATCTGAGATGCGGGAGCAGTATCCCGAGTCATTCAGGAAATTTCGAGGACGAAATTTTTGTAAGGAGGGGATAGTTGCAACGACCTAAATTTACTAATAAGGCTTAGGGCCTTGATTAGTGTGCCTAGAGGGCAATAAGTGAATTATTGTTAAAATATGTGAATTTATGCGAATATGTGATAGAAATGCATGTTTAGTTGAATTAAATATGCATGTGGGCCCCATTTGGATATTAGGGGTATGTTTGTGATTTTAGCCTATTGAGGGCATAAATGTGATATGTTTGTGATATATCTGTGTAGCACGATCCGAGACAGTTCTAGGGAGTCGTTAGTCAGAAAGTCACAATGGGGTTGAAAAATTTGACTCGGGGCGAGTCGAGGGGTATCTCGGGTATGTGATATTTTACGGGGTTATCGGGTTTTGGAAATAAATATTTGGAGATATATTTATGGTTAGAATGTCTAGGAGAGAATATTGGGAAAATTTAACATTTTGCCCTCGGGGACGTTTTTGGTACCCCGAGCCTTGAGGTAACCACATAGATTTAAGTTAAATAAAACAAAATAAAGGAAACCCCTAGACTTCCTCTAAACCTACCCACTCCCTCTCCTTTACTCTGGTTTTCCTATACTCTTGAAGGCTTAGTAACATTTTGGAGAAAAACCAGCCAAAACTAAGGAATTGAAGCTTGGAGCCAAGTTAGAGTTTTGGAAGCTTGGAGCTTAGGAAAATGAGTTGTGGATCCAATTTTGTACAAGGTAAGCTTCTTAATATGTTGAGTTGTGTTAATTTGCAGCTGGTTTTAGGTTGAAAATTAGAGTTTTGCATGTTGGAGGGATGAAGATTAACCTTTGATTTTTATAAGGGTTTTGGCTTAAGTTTCTATTGGGTTTTGCTGTTGAATCAATAGCATAATCTTTGTAATAACTATTTTGGAATGTTGGCGTGATTCTGGGGATAACTGGACTGGTTTTTGAGGTGAAAATAGTGAGTTTTTCTGGGCTTGAGGGGTCGGGCTGCGGCACTGTTCTTGCTGATCTGTGGCCCCATAGTACTTGGGGAGCTTGGAAATGAAGGCGCGCCACGACGCCCTTCAGGAAAGGCCGCAGCGCGTGTGGGCTATTTTGAGGCAAGGCCTCGGGTTGAGCTGGGGCCACGGCATGAGTCCCTAGGGCCGCGACGCTTAAGGTACTTTTGGGATTTTAAGAGGTTTTAAGGCTCGGGATGGATTTTATCACCCGGATTGATAGAATTCAATGCCCCAGAGATTAGAATTATTGCTTGAAGTTATTTAATGGATTAGAGCTTGATGGGTGGATATTGATAATGCGTTGTGATTAGGCCATCGACAAGGCTCGGACTAGGGAACTGTGCTTGGGATATCGGTGCTTAGAAAGCTTGGGACACAGGTAAGAAAACTACTGTTCCCATAGAGCTTGTGTTGCAGGGCTTGGCCCTATGTGATTGTGTTGCAGGGCTCAGCCCTATATGATTGTGTTGCGGGGCTCGACCCTATATGATTATGTTGTGGGGCATGGCCCTTTGACTGGATTTATGTGTGTTTTAATATCCGTTTAGTATATAATGTGTATGTATTAATGATGGAACGGTGATGGCCGGTAACGGCGACGGCCGAGAACGGCGAGGGGCCTGGTGCGGCATTTAGCACGCAGAGTGCGAGTTGCCAGGGTGAGACCCAAAGGATACCTGGGATATTCGTACGGTTTAGACCCCGAACCCATGGCCTGGTAAAGCGCCTGGAACGACATGGCCGTACTTGTATGACCTGGTGTTGGCTTGATTTGAATATTGAGTGTTGGATATGCGTTTATCATCTACTTGTGAGGGTTTTCTTGCTGGGCTTCGGCTCACGGGTGCTCTATGGTGTAGGTAAAGGCAAAGGGAGGGTCAATCAACCTTGAGTATGGTGAGCGAGACGGGCGGCGCATATATTTCCGGTCTGTCTGGCTGCCACAGCCAGGGGTGCTTTTGGGAGATGTTTGTACAAAATCTGAATTTTGTTGTTTAGTCGACTTTTGTTATATTTGAGTTGTAAATACTTCTAAACAATGTTTTTGGGATCCCAAATGTTAAATGTTCATAAACTTTTCAATAAAAGGTTTATTCTCAAGTTTATCACTCTGATTATGATTTAATTACACTTTTGTCCTAAAACCTTGATTAGCGAGTTAGTTGCACATTTTAAACTCACTTAGTAATGGTTCTAAGGTAGTAGGGCGTTACATTTGGTGCATCCATATTTTCAGGTGGCGGAGGGTTCTTCAAGGAGGCCTTCAGCTGATCTCCATCAAGGTGGACCCCCACCTCTTATGGTTCTCTCTGTCGCTTAGAGCATCTCATCATCTTTCTCTGTCAGAATCAATGGAAGAACAGTGGCCTGACACTTATCCTTCCCACAGACGTTGCCAAACTGTTGATAGTAAGAACTCGTCAACCAAGTTCGATCAAGAACTTCGTGAGTTGTAAAATAAGTATATTCAAATCAAATGAACTTCAAGCAAACTTTCTTATGATTTTAAGAACACAAAATATAAATGCTGAAATTTTAGAATAAAAAATAAAGAGAATGTAGAGTGTCTATTTCCATTAATAGTGAGCGGTTACAAAATTCTCCCAAAAATCCCCCCTTTCTCAGATGAAGGGAGGTCACATTTATAGAGAGCACTAATGACTCTTAGTACACTGTGGTCCGTGGGGACACAACCTTGCATATGCAGTTTACAGGAGGTAGTGGTGCCAAGAGTGTGGTGGTTGGTTCTAGTACACACTGAGGGTTTGTTGGAGCACCTCAACTTCGGTACTTGAATGTACCTCCACCACTTGTTTATTACGAGTGTTGGAGATTGGCTGATGAGGGCCATACTAGGTACCTTACTTGTACGACCACTACTTTTCCGGCATGGATATTAGGATCAGACATCCGGGGTCTTAAGGGTCGTATCCCGTACATGCTCCATACCTGTACGATCTCTTTGAGTTGTACCTAGGATTTTAACCCCCCAAGTCATCCTATTCCTTTAACCTTTAAATGTTAAAGTTTTCATGGGTCCTCATAGGAGACACGATCCCAAGGTGCGTGGCGTGAAGGGCTTCCTGAAACACGCACGGGCCGTTGGTTCGAGGTGCATGGCGCAAGGTGCATCCTAAAGTATGAACAAGGATGTGGCGCGTGGCAGTGTCCTTGGCCCGTTGCGCAAGCCGTATCCTGATCCAGGCATGGGTCATTGGCACGAAGCGCCTGTTGCGAGCTGCACGGTGCGATGGCATCTAGCGTGGTGCTGGAGAGATGGGGTCGCGAGGTGTGGACCTGGGGCACGGTGGCGTCTTGCGTTGCACTGGCGAGACGTGGTTGCGAGGCGTAGAATTGGGGCGCGATGGCGTCTCGCGTGGTGCTGGAGAGATGGGGTCGCGATTCACAGACTTGGGGCATGAGACGGTGTCTCGTGAGGTGCTGGCATGCGACATGGGTACGCAACATCTGGGCACTTAGGCGAAGCGAGGCGTGTCCCGCTATGTGAGACCATCATGGCTTTTGGGCATCCGAGTGGGGCGAGGTGTGCCTCGCTATGGAAGGCCTTAGTGTCTTGGTGGATGGACTGTGCGACGAAGGTAGGCCTCGCTATGCGAGGCCCTTATGCCCAGCTTGGACTAGTCATTCCTCTTTCCCGAGGAATCTTGACGACCTTGCAAGCCATTCTTAGGGTGTTACATAGGAGACCTTCATATATTGAGGTCTATCCCTGCAACTTGGAGTTGGGTGTTCAAAGGGACAATCTCTTGTAGTCACAACGTACTTGATTCCTTCGATGCCCCTTAGCCTTTTACTTCAATAAGGGATCAGACCCTTTTTCCCTGGTGGATTTTTGGGATCCTCAATAATCAAGCGGGTCCCTAAGTCACGGTATTTGCGACTCGGCAGAAAGGCCAATGGAGTATCGCAGATGGAGCATAGGATAAAAGTACAACAAGGAAACAAAGAAAAAGTACAACCTTAAGTAGCTAAAAAGGGAGTCGGAAAGTAGAAACTTAAATGCAAAGGGTTCAGTAAACAGATCCCACACATTTTCAAATTGGCCATTTTTTCGATATTGGCCTAAGAATGGATTAGCATAATTGAACGCATCTGGTGGGACGCAGTGAAGAAGAGCTAAAAGATGACGGAGATGGAATGGTAAGAATTTTTTGCTCTATTCAACTCCAATTACTATGATGGAATAGTGGTGGACCACAAGGAAGTGGAATTTACAAATCTAAGATATGGAGGGTTAAGTGTACATGAATATGTCCGGATGTTTGATCAACTATCATTTTGTAGTGAACCCAGAGATGGAGATTCATGTGGAGACTAGATGGGGACAAAGTTAAATTTATGGACACCAAGAAGACAGACATAGAAACTTATGCCAAGGTGGGGGAAAGATCCATTCTCCAGGAGACTTGGCGTGGAATGGAAAAGAGAGAGGAAATGATGAAAATTCCTCACATCTCAGACCAAATGAAAGATTAACTCCATAGTTCGTTCTGAACTCGAGGAGACTCGACAATCAGGTCTCGCATGGGGGAAACAATAAGAGAAAGGCCGGACCCCCTAACCGGGGGTCAGACATTGGCAAACAACCTTGACGTGACTTTAAACCCTGGTCGACATGTAGCAGATACAACCAATGCGATTAGGGTGAGTGCAACACCAGAGTGTGTTATACGTGTGGCAAATTGAGACACTTTGCCAGGGAATGTCCAAATGCTTGCCAGAAGCACATGAATGAGTAGACAAAGACAAGGGGGAGCCCCATCACGAGTGTACGCCCTGACTTTGAGCGACAAAGGAGCTGGACCATAAGAGATGGTGTCAGGTCAGATTTATATCGCCTTAACTTTAACATACACATTAATGGATATTGGAGCATCGCATTATTTTATTGGTACTTCCTTTGTTGACATGTTAAATAGAATCCATGATTCTATGCCTAATGTATGTGGTGTATACTTTCCATTGGGGGGAGGATATGGTGATACACTCATGGGTTAGAGTTGTACTAGTCTGGGTAGAAGGTGGCAAGCTTACAATCGATCTGTTAGTTCTTCATCTACCTTACTATGATGTTATATTCAGTATAGATTGGCTTACCAAAAATGGAGTTTTAATCAATTGCAAGCACTTACTAATATTCTTCACTCCGGTTGGAGAGAAACCGCTCGTATTCAAAGGCACATCCAGAGAAAATAAATGGCCAATGATATCTGCATTAAAGGCTAAAAGAAACTTGAATGAGGGATGCTTCGGCTATCTGGCGAGCTTAGTGGATAAAGATATGGAGACAAATCTTCAACCAATGGCGGTGCTGATAGTATGCAACTTCTCTGAGGTATTTCTCGAGGACCTTCCAGAAACACTGCCAGATCAAGAAATCGTGTTCGAAATAGAGTTAGTTTAGGGAACAACACAAATATCTAAAGCACCCTATCAGAAGGCGCTAGCTGAGCTAAAGGAATTCCAGATGCAATTGTAAAGGATTCAACAACTAAAGGTGATAGTGTTGCAATTATAGTAGTGTGTTTTAGACTCATTAATGCACCAGTGACATTCATGGACCTCATGAATAGGGTATTTTAAGAGTATTTTGATAAGTTCGTTATTGTATTCACCGATAATATTCTCGTGTATTCAAGGAGTAAAGAGGAACATGTGACACATTTGGAGATTGTCTTCCAGCGCATGGGGGAAGAGAAGTTGTTTGCTAAGTTCTTGAATTGCGAATGTTAGTTAGAGAAAGTGAGTTTTTACAGACATGTAATGTAAGGAGCCATAATTTTGATGGACCTTGCCAAGATTGAAGTCGTGAATTAGTATCAACCTCCCAAGAATGCGTAGAAAGTCAAAAGTTTTCTTGGTTTGACAGACTATTACCAGCGATTTGTGGAAGGATTTTCCAAGATAGCCACGCCAATGACCACCCTCACTCACAAGAATATTAAGTTCGAGTGGACAAAAAAATGTGAGCAGAGCTTCCAGGAGCTGAAGAAGAGATTGACGACTGCGCTTGTAATGACATTTCCTGTAACGCCCCAAATCCCTAATGTGGCTTAGAGCTTGGATTAGGGTTTCGGGGAGGCCATAATTGATTTATTATGCAATTAAATGATTATATGCATGATTATGTGAATTATATTATTATATGATGACAAATGCATGCATGTGGGTCCACTTTTCATTATAAGGGTATTTTGGTAATTTGGCCCGTTAAGGGCATATTTGTATATTTTCATGCATGTTGGTGAACTATGGATGAGGCCACATTATTATGTGGATATGTTCGAGCTATTCGGCATGAGACGATCTTTGGATGCAAGTTAGCGGTTTGGTCATAACAGGGTTAATTTACCGGGCTTAGGGTGAGTCTCGGGGTAATTTGATGATTAATACATTACCATGAATTAAAGGGTAATGGGATATGATTTATTAGCATTTGAGAATATTGGGAATAATGGGAATTGGAGGATGTTAATTATAATTAACGAGATAGTCGGGAAAGGACGATTTTGCCGTTGGGGGGCTGTTAAGGAAATAAATATGACCTAGGGGCATTTTGGTGTTTTGACCATGGGTTATACTTGAAACTAGAAAGTTGTAGAAGGAAATAAGCTGAAGCAAAATAGAGCCTTCCTTCTCCTTTCCCACGATCATCATTTTCTTAGTTTTTTTTTGGAATTTTGATGCTCCAATTTAGGATTCAAGCTAGGGAATCAAGCCTTAAGGGTCTAGGATTGTGTTCTACCATTGAAGAGAGTTTAATCTTGAGCTTGAGGTAAGATTTTAGCCATGGAAACTTTGGTTTTTGCCCTGTTTTTCTTTTAGTTTTCAGCTGAAATTTTAGATTGGATAGTTGAGAATTCAATGAAGTTATTGGGAAAGTTTGATTGGGTTTTGATGCCTAGGACTTGTAGATTGGGTTTTTGGGTTCATTTCTGAGTTTGGTTGAGGTTTGGATTCAGTTTTTGAAGTTTGGAAATTGGAGAAATCGAATGGGAAAAACCAGGGCTGAAACACCCTGCTTCTAGTGCTACTGCGCCCAAGGACGGGTTGAGCCTCTGTGTTTATGCATGATCTTAATTGTACTAGTATTTGTTAAGTAAGCATGCTGAATGCCCTGTATTTGGATATTGGATATGTGATATATGTTTGGTGGCATTGCTTACTTGTTTATGGCACTGACTAGTCAGGGATACTGAACTAAGTGTCAGAACGACATGAGCGTCCTGAATGCAAGGCCGAATGAAGATATAGATCTAATCGATATCAGCGTTGAATAACTCTAAGGCATTAATTCTGGACCGACCCTAAGGTCGATGAATTTTATAAGCACTTGGCTAGTCTAAGAGTAGTTACTCAGAGCCAAGGCATAAGGCTAGGTGACTGCTTGTCACATGGCTAGGGAACATAGTTCCATGGTTATGACTCTATGGTCATGAGGAAGGTTATGTTGGTGACTAGTCATCATGCACCTATCCTTCTTAAGCTAGTGAAAGGATCACTTATCCATTCGATGGGTTTATCCTGGTGACTAATTCACCAGATACCTATCTTATTTAAGCTAGTGAAAGGATCACTTATCTTTACGCCCCGGTGACCCCATCGTCACATGGATACTGGGAACGGAACCCATCTTAGTGATTGTACCATGGTCACTCTCCTATTTAGGGTTAAAAGCCCTGTATGACTATTATGGTCATTGGTTGAGGTGTTATACTCAACATTGCGTGAAAAAATTTGCCTGTTGGAATAGGGCTATATTTGCTAGGCGTGTGCCTTATGATTTGATGACATGTTATTACTGTTCATGAGCATATTAAGTTTTTTGCCGGGCTTCGGCTCATGGGTGCTATGTGGTGTGGGTAAAGGCAAAAGAAAGCTGGACCATCCTTGAGTTGGAGAGCTTAGGTGACAAAGTGTACATATGCGGCTGCTCGACCGCCACGACCGAGGGTTGAAAAAGGAACTAGGGTTAAATCCTGTTTTGCCGCTTAGGACGGCCTGTTGTAAATATTTTCCTGTAATAGACTCTGAAATTATATTTTTGGGATCCCAGTGTATACAGTAAACGTTCTAATGAAACGTTACATCTTAACCAAAATTTTTAATCCCTAAACCGCTAATCATACTTAGATACCGATTTTGGCCAAATGACTCGATTAGCAAGTTTAGCACTGGTTACAAGGCACACTGTAACGGTCCCTGGAGTTTGGGGCGTTACAACTTTGGTATCAGAGCGAGCCAAGGGTTATGGTTCCTGAAGACAAGCTGGGCATGTACATTCATCACTGAAGATAGCTTCACTCAAGGAATGGTAACTATTTCTGTAGTTATGTGCTTAACTGCTTAAATAGAATGTAAATGCTTTACCTGCACATTGTATTAGGGAGCATGAGATTTTGATAGATTCTAAACTCTTGATTATATGATTATATGCTCCGTGAATACATGTATATGAATGTGATCATATGATTACCTGCTCCATGAATATATAACTGTAATATTTGCATGTTGGAGTTGGAGGCATGGTGTGAATGTTGGAAGAGCAGGGAATATGATTGATGTATGAATGTCATGGGCATGTTTTTAGCACTGCAAGTGGTTTATGATTGAGGTGTGGTAAGATTTATCCCGTGGGGAAAGCTCTTGATATGCTCATCATGATTAATGGGTCAAGTTATTGACTGCAGATTCAATCAGCAGTTTTATATTCAAGGCAGATAATGAAGCTTGGTGGTGGTTATACAGGGGCTGGGAGTTACAGCTAGGGTTTTAGTTCTTCATCTACTCCTATGAATTTCCAGCAGATGTTCACAGATTTTTAATTAAGATTGCAGAGGCATGAGGAAGAGATTAGGTGTCTGAAGCAACAGCGGAATCTGTTGGGGAGCACTTCTTCCTATGTTGTGCCAGGAGTGGCACCAGCTCTGGCTTAGCCTAGGGTTGAGAATAGATGGGAATTTCTCTGTGGAAGATTCCAGGAGTATTATCCTCCAGTTTTTGAGGGAGGCATAGATTCTTTCGGAGTTGTGCAATGGATAGGCATGATCAATTCCATTCTAGACAGTATGGGGCTGGTGGGTCACGATTGGGTGATCTATGCGACATATGTATTGATGGATGATGCCCGAACGTGGTGGGAAATAGTATCCCAAACACGAGATACAACTGTGATGGACTGGAAAGAATTTAGGCAGCTGTTTAATTAAACATATTACTGTGATGCAGCCAAGGCTGGTAAGATGAATGAGTTCCTGAGTCTCGTTCAAGGAAAGGCAACAGTAGCCGAGTATGTTAGTAAATTTGATGGTTTGGCCAAGTTTGCTTTTGATATGGTACCCACAGACATAGCTCGGAAGGAAAGGTTTATTCAGGGGCTGAATTCCAGAATAGTTCAGGGCATTAGAGTTGCCCCAGTGCATGAAGTCTCTACCTATGCTCAGGTGGTAGAGAAGGCCCTTGCTGTTGAGAGTATGAAAGATGAGAAGAAGAGTGCTAGGGAGCACGGAGCTCAGATAGTGTTATCTCCACTTATTGGAGCAAGTATGAGTGAAAGTTGGAAGATTCATCCAATATGCATTCGGTGCAAGAGGCGTCATTTGGGAGAATGCCGAGCGAGGGCATGTTTTGCATGTGGCATGATTGGACATTTCAAGAAGGAATGCCCAAGGCTAAGAGGGCATGAGCAAAAGGGGATAGACAACTCGATTCCAACTCAAGTGTTTATTATGAGGCAGTCAGAGTCTGAGACTGAGACTAGTTCCTCGGGGGTGGCAGGTCAGTTTTTAGTTCTGATCTTTATTTTGTACTGACTGACTTGGTGCCATGCTGTTCCTTAGTTTTTGTATATAGAGAGGTATAAAGTTGATATACAGGTCATATGGTTATGTTATGGTGAAAAGTGATACCATAATGGTAATTTAAGAGACCAGGTGAATTATTATGAAAGGACTCATTAGTGACTTTGATAAAGCTGGTTATGACTGGCTTTGGTTTGATCCAGGGTATGGATTGGTTAAGTAATTTTGAAGCAATTTTAAATGGCAAGAAAGGAATAGTATCTCTTGGGTTTAAGAGTGGAAAGGCCTTGTGACAGTTGACACTGTGCAAGGATTTGATATGTTTATGACATCTGTATTAGGAGCTAGAGCTTTATGGCAGAGAGATGTATAGAACTCTTAGCTGGTGTGGTGGATACCACTTAGTACGTGCCAGTGGGGTCAAGACAGTTTGGATTGGTCTATGAGTTCTGGATGTGTTTTCCAAAGTTTCTTTTATATGGAGAGATAGAATGGTAAATGAATTGGTATCAGGGATGGATTCAAGTTTTAAGGCACTGTTTTGAATGGCTCAACAGAGTTGTATGAATAAAAGGCCCAGTTAATGAGTAATATGGGATTCTTTAAGGTGAATCTTGGATATGGTTAGTACCAGTTAGAGATCAGGGAAAAGGATAAATAAGTGATAGTTTGTATTAGATAAGGGCACTGGGAGTGCTGAGTTATGACTTGGGAAATTGTTTAATGCCAAGTGTTTACAAATAAGATGAATAGAGCATTCAAAGGTTTATTTTAATGGAATTGTGATCGTCTTGGATGATGGTATAGTGATATTTTCTTTGCGAATATTTTCCAAGGTCAAGGAACGCCTTAGGGGCAAGAGTTTCCTTGGGTGGTAAAGATATTTTAGGTGCCTTGGGAATTGATTCTGAGTCTTCTTACAGATCAGAATTAGTTTGGAGGTTGTTATGACATCTCAGTAACAGAGAAAAGTGATTGCCTATGCAACAGGTTGGTTAAAGGATTTGACCAGAACTAGAGTAGAGTTTCTGGAGGGCCAGGTGTCCAATTTATGTTTGAGATTATCATCTCAGGGAAGATTAAAAGGAAAGACGATTAAGTGAATCGTAGATAGAAAAGATTGGGGAGAATGTCTTAGCTGGATTAGCTAAGAGTTGTGCAGTGGCAGGTATGGATTTATTGAGGTATAGAGATCGGATTTGGGATCCTATAGACATAGGGATTAATTGGGAAATTTTGGATGAATCTCAGGTTATTCTTCTACTCTTTCATTCAGGCATCATGGGAATGTACCAAGATATGAAAGCTTTAGAGTGATGGCCTGAGATGGAGAGAGATGTAATGGAATGTATGATAAAGTTCTTAGCCTCTTAACAGGTCGGATCAGAGTGTCGGGAATTGGTGAGTCCATGGTAGCCTTTGAGTATTTTATAATGGAAATAAGGAAAGCACCGTGATGGGTTTCGCGGTGGGGATGCCCAGGTTAGTGGATCAGTGTGAATTGGTTTGGGTCATCATGGACCAGTATTTTAAGTAAGTTTATTTTGTCAGAAAGGATAAGTAATGCAACTGATTAGTAATCAGATCTCTAAGTGAGAGAGATAGTGTGTTTTCATGGAAAACTCAAGGTCTATCATATCAGATGAAGACTCTAGTGCGACTTCCGGGTTTTGGAAGGGCTAAGAAGGCAATGAGTATATAGATGGAATTCAGTACAGTTTATCACTCTCAGACTGATGTTAAATCAGAGAGAGAGAGGGGGTTATCCAATTATTATTGGAAGAACATTTTATAAGATGAATGAGTTAATATATATATCTGGATCCTGAGGTGGTTCAGGGGACTAATGAGATTGTAAGAGGTTGGAACTTGGATGCTCACTACTCAGAATAAATGGAAAAGTTGTACTGAATTGAAAAGCAGGAATGTGAAATTGCAAGTAAAAGGATATTTCTTCTTTAAAGTATCACCATAGAAAGGGATGAGGAGTTAAGGGCAAGCTAAGCCCTAGATTATCTCGGCAGTTGAATCCTAGATAGGATTGGTTAGGTTGACTTTGGATCAGCCTTATCTTTGGCACTATCAGTTGAATGCAGTGTGTTGTGTGTTTCCATGCAGGGGACATGGGTTAAAGGAACTCATGAGTTGAGTAATAAGAATTTGAAGGTTAAGGTTAAGTATTCCAGTAAGGAATAGTCAGCTCAGATTGTAGTAGAAGTAATAAGGTTCTGAGGAACAGAGCAAGTTAAGGTAATGTTACAGAGACAGTGAGGTCGAGGAAGTGACCTGGGAAATTGGAGTCAATTGTGCGGAATTCTTGTTCTGGGCTGTATAGATAAATTTCGAGGACGAAATTTCTGTAAGGAGGGGATAGTTATAATGCCCCGAATTTCCTAATAAGGGTTAGGACCTTGATTAGGAGGCCAGGAGGGCCATAACTGAATTATAATGCTATTTAATGATCATATGCATGTTTATGTGAATTATATTATTATATGATGATAAATGCATGCATATGGGTGTATTTATAATTACAAGGGCAATTTGGTAATTTGGCCCATTGAGGGCGTAATTGTGTATTTTCGTGCATGTGGGTGGATTATGAATGGTACCACATTATTTGTGGATTTGTTCGAGCCTTTCAGCATGAGACGATCATGAAATGCAAGTGTTCGGTCTTGTCATAACGGGTTTAAGTTCAGGGTGATTTTAATGATTAGAGCATTACCGGGAATTAAAGGGTAATGGGATAAGGATTATTGGTATGTGAGAATATTGAGAATAGCGGGAATTGGAGGGTGTTAATTATGATTAACGAAATAGGTGCGAAATGACAGTTTTGCCCTTGGTGGCTATTAAGGTTTTATTTTAGACTTGAGGGCATTTAGGTCTTTTCACCCTTAGAGATTGATATAAGCCATTAAGGCTGTAGAAAGAAGAGGAAAACAGAGTGTTGCCTTCCTTCTCTCCCGATGGTCTTTTTCCTCCATTTTCTCTTTGAATTTTCAAGCTTTTTTTTTTTTAGGAATCAAGCCAAGGAACTAAGCTGGCATAAGCTAGGGTTATGCTCCACCATTGAAGAGGGTGTGTTGCTGAGATTGAGGTGAGTTTTTAGCCATCAGAACTATTGCTTCTGCTCTGTTTTCATAGTTGAGTTTCAGCTGGTTTTTGGGTTGGAAAGTGGAGAATTGATTGGAGTTTTGGCTAGGGTTCTTGGGTTTGTGATGCTTGGGACATGTGAGGATGGTATTTGGGTTCATTTGGGACTTAATTTGATGTTTGGAAGCTTTTGGATTGGGTTAGAAATGGTGGAATCGAAGGAAGAGAATTCTGGGAATTTGCTGGCTGAAGGTAGCGCTACAGCGCCTAGTGTAGGGCGCTACAATGCTACCTGCAGAGAAGGCTAGAGCAGTTTGGTTCTGTTTTGAGCGTTGGGGCGCTAGGAGGGCAGCACTGTAGCGCTGCCCTGTTTCTTTAGAACCCTATTTTGGGTGTTTTTGGCTCGTGGTTTCAACCCTTAAGGCCCGGGAACGAATCTACTCACCGTGTAGGCATGTTTCGAGGTCTCGAGAGTGGGGTTTAGGTCAAGACCCTATCTTTGATGATTTTTATTAATTGGAGATTGTATTTGGTTATGACTAGGTGACCGCTAAAGGATTAAGGATCGATCGTTCTCAAGGGTCGTTCTTGTTCTCATTCTCACTCGAACCGGAGATAAGAAAACTGCACCCTGTGTATATGTGACATGCATGGTTATTCTTGATGCGTGTTGGATGTTTAAATGTAATGCACGAGAAACATGAGATTAGGACATGCTTTGTATACTGAGTATGAGATTGTTCAGAGCTTGAGCCTCTATGTTTATGCATGATCCTAATTGTGCTAGTATTTGTTAAGTAAGCATGCTGAATGCCATGTATTCGGATATTGGATATGTGATATATGTTTGGTGGAATTGCTTACTTGTTTATGGAACTGACTAGTCAGGGATACTGACCTAAGAGTCAGAACGGCATGAGCATCCTGAACGCAGGGCCGAATGAAGATTATATCTAATTGATATCAGCGTTGAATGACTCTAAAGCATTAATGCTGGACCGACCCTAAGGTTGATGAATCTTATAAGCGCTAGGCTAGTCTAAGACTAGTTACTCAGAGCCAATACATAAGGCCTAGGTGACTGCTTGTCACATGGCTAGGGATGATAGTTCCATGGTTATGACTCTATGGTCATGAGGATGGTTATGTTGGTGACTAGTCATCATGCACCTATCCTACTTAAGCTAGTGAAAGGATCACTTATCAATTCGATAGGTTTATGCTGGTGACTAATTCACCAGATACCTATTTTATTTAAGCTAGTGAAAGGATCACTTATCTTTAAGCCCCGGTGACCCTATCGTCACATGGCTACTAGGAACGGAACCCATCGTAGTGACTGTACCATGGTCACTCTCTTATATAGGGTTAAAAGCCCTGTATGACTATTATGGTCATTGGTTGATGTGTTATACTCAACATTGCGTGAACGCATTTGCTTGCTGGAATAGGGCTATATTTGCTAGGCGTGTGCCTTGTGATTTGATGACATGTTATTACTGTTTATGAGCATATTAAGTTTTCTTGCTGGGCTTCGGCTCACGGGTGCTATGTGGTGTGGGTAAAGGCAAAAGAAAGTTGGACCATCCTTGAGTTGGAGAGCTTAGGTGACGAAGTGTACATATACGGCTGCTCGACCGCCACGGCCGAGGGTTGAAAAAGGAACTAGGGTTAAACCCTATTTTGCCACTTAGAACGGCCTGTTGTAAATATTTTCCTGTTATAGACTCTAAAATTATATATTTTGGGATCCCAATGTATACAGTAAACGTTCTAATGAAACGTTACATCTTAACCAAAATTTTTAATCCCTAAATCGCTAATCATACTTAGATACACGATTTTGGCCAAATGACTCGATTAGCGAGTTTAGCACTGGTTACAAGGCACACTATAACGGTCCTTGGAGTTTGGGGCGTTAGATGGCTGCTTAGTATTTGCTGGGCCTTGACCTCTCTTAATGGAATTTGAGGCCCACTTGACAATGCCACATGTTCAAGGTATAAAATACGGACAACAATTGGCTATGGGGATTGAAAACATGTTTTCTAAAGGATTTAAGATGAATTTAGGTTTGAAAACCAAAAAAGTGTTTTAGTTCTTGAGTTTTAATTAAAATGAGGAGTTTTATCTAAAATTATGAGTCTTTGAGTTTGGGGGATGTAGTTTGGAGTTCATATGTTGTTATTAACTGTAAATTGACTTGAATGTATGTTTTGGAATATAATTTTCAAGTTTGGTGTAGTTTGGAATCGATTTGGATTGGTTTACAAATCTGGAAAAACGAATAATTTGTCTTTGTGATGAAACGGCTGACCAGCCTCTGGGAAATGGTTGACGGTCCTTCAATTTTGGGCCTTGGCCATCTTTACCAAATGGTCGACTGTCTTTGGAGAACTGGTCGACCGAATTGTTCGAACAACGAGTTTTTTAACATTTTTTCATATGAATTTGATGTGGAGTACTAGAGGATCTTGTGTCGGGGTTCTCATGATATGTTTAGGCGTATTTAAAGGATATTTGGAGCCTAGGAAGGCATAAAGAATGCATGTGGTAGGTTGTGATTTAAAGGGGAACTAATCCTACCTTACATCATTGTGACTTTGGTTCTTCAGGGCTTAGGAAAGGATTCACACTCGATGTCACTCCATCTGCAGCTCAGGACTGAGGTAAGAAAATTGGCATGTGCACATAGTGCATGGCACGGGCCCCAGTGTTGAGATATAATGATTGTGCTTGTATATTTGAATGTTGAATTAGGGTTATGTACCTCATTCGTTATATGAAACAAGAAATTGTTGCAGTATATATGTGTTGTGATTGTTTGACAACGGGCCACATTCGGCAACACATGCAGAATGTAGGCCTTGATTGGGCGGAGCTACAACAAGAGTGTTGTACACACTTGCTCGGCATGGGCCGGAAACTTGGCACCCAAGTGATGTACCCTGCTCGGCATAGGCCGTGAACTGTTCATAGGGTAAAATGAACATGTTTATTTCTTGTTGGTTATTGGTATGATTGATATATATGTATTTATGATTTATCGATCATGGAAGTTTGTTATACATGCATATTATGACTTTTGTTATGCCTTGTGGAGTTTCTTGCTGGGCCTTGGCTCATGGGTGTTCTATGGTGCAGGTAAGGGCAAAGTGACTGCTAACCAGCAATGAGTTGGAGGGCTTTGGAGCGGTGGGTACATGTTCGGCCTGCTCAGCCACAACGGTCGAGATTTATTGAAGGACTCAGTGTAAAAGTCTGAATTTTATCGCTCAAGTCGACTATTTGTAAAATTGTGATTGTAATTATTTTTAATCAACTTTTGGGATCTCATGTAAACCCTTTTATAGAAATAATAAAATGTTAATCCTTTTATCCAAAAAAATTTATTACGTGGACTTTTATTTTATTTAAACTACAATTTTGAGTCTAAACATCTCGTTTAATGAGTTAAGCACAACTTTCAAACACACAGGGTAATGACTTTGGGTTAGTAGAGCATTAGACTCTTCGCTGGAGGACATCCCATAGTGGGGAACTTGCTCGGATGCCAGGTTGTAGGGCCATCAGTTGTTGGGAATCATCGACCCTCTTGGCCTTGATGGCTTCTTCCTTAAAGCGTTTGATGTAAGCTTTGAGGGTCTCAAGTGGTCCCTACTTTATGTTGGCCAAAGCATTACCCTCAAAATTCATCTTCCACACAGTTATTAATTGTCTTTGGATGGAGGAGATGAGTTGGTGCCAAGAGTGAATGGGTCCTGGCTTGTGCTTCTTGAACCATTCATCTACTAATCACGTCAAGGTCAACGGGAAGACGTGGCACTTGGCTTCCTCTGAGATGCGGTGGACCGACATCAACCTATTAAACTATGAGAGATGGTTGGTGGGATTCATGCATCCACTGTACGAATCGATGTTTAGCATTTTGAAGCCTCGAGATAGTGGGGCTTCCACAATGTTGGCAGCACAAGGCTTCCCATCCTCTTCCTAAGAATCTGAGTCATGATCTTGTCTTCGAACCATCTTCAACATTATCCTTTTTAAACTCTCCAATTCAGCGTGAAGAGGGTCGTGATTTTGAATGGAACTATGTGCCTGGTGTTCTCTCCTCCAAGCATTAAGGTCATCCCAGAGGTCTGGTTGTTGTTGTCTCCTACGATTGTCCTCAGGAGCTGTCCTGCCCTTGCGAGTGTTCAAGACATCTCGCAGGTCAAGTTGTGCTTGAAGGAAACCACTGTCTCCAGGGTATCCTACTTCTGTTTCCCCCTTGGAGCCAACATATTCGTTATTGATCGAGACATTGATTCCTTGTCCTTAGTTGGTGGAGACATTTCTTATGTTGGCCCTTTGGCCAAGGTTTCTATAATGCTGACAAGGTGTTGGTGGGATACCACCTCCAGCCATAATATGATCTGTCATAGTGTGCCTGGGCAAAACTCCCTGGGCTCAGTGAATGCTAACAACCTAGCGGTGCCCTTAGGCTCCACGCCCTTGTTCATCTTTGGACCTCTTCGTGAACTAAATGGGCTCGGAAGACCAACGAGTTCTTTTCCATCCCTAAGCAGGATCTTGGTATACTTTTCCTTTGCCATGGTCTTGTGGCATAGGTGGGGCTCCAACTCTAGCTGGGTGCGCAGGTGGCATGCCAACTGGTAGATCTTGTGCCACACCAGCAGGGTTCTTGGGTGGCCTACCCGCTGCATTAACAGTTGGCACTTCGGCTAGGTCCGCAGGTGGCACGACAGTTGGCTACCTAGGTGGTACTTTTCAATAGGGGTCCACTCGTAGTACTTGAGCCACCAAAGTAGCCCTCATGGCATTAATCATCTCATGTAAGGCGACGATATTACCCTCCTGACATTATGTTTTTTCTACTAGGAGGCCACGTGGTCGCAGAGATCCACCACTTCTAGCGGATAGTCCTCCTCGTAGAACTTACCATCTTCACCGTCGTAGTTAGTGTTTTCATCGTAATCCTCCTGGGCGAACTCTAGGAGGTCGTGTGAAGGTGGTCGGCTGGGTTCTCCCCCTTCAGCTCCGACGGGAGGAGCAACATTGTCTGGGGTGTTTCTACGTGTGCTCACCATAATTGTTTCTTCAAGCTTTCTTCAACCTCTCAATGAATGCACCAAAATGTTGACCACCTATTTCACTATCGACTTAATAACAAAACTTAAAGAAAATATAAAAGATTAACACTGACATATTCCATGGTTCAGGTTATAAACAATCCTAGTCCATGAGTCTTTAGTATTAGTGTTCTTGTAGCGTCCCAAATTTACTAATAAGGCTTAGTGCCTTGATTAACGTTCCAAGAGGGCAATAATTGATTTAATTAAGTTATTACGTAGATTAAATGATTATGTGATTAGAAATGCATGTTTAGGTGAATTAAATATGCATGTGGGCCCATTTGTTTAATAGTGGCATAATTGTAATTTTTTCCCATTGAGGGCATAAACATGAATTATATGTGTGTTGTGCTTTATACCACAAGATTGTTGTCATATATTTGTGATGTACAATCAGAGACGGTCTTAGGGAGCAGAATCTCTAAATAGTCACAACGGGGTCGAATACCCGACTCTGGTGAGCCTAGGGGAATTATGGGTACATAGTGTATGTTCAGGAATACCGGGTAACATGTAGTGATCTAGTAATTTTTTAAGCATGTCGGGGGTTAAATGTGGAATTATAGGAACATTTGAGGAATTAGCGGGATATGGAAAATGACAATATTGCCCTTGGTGGAATTAAAGGACTAAAGTTATATCTACTGGTATTTTGGTCATTAGGTAGCGGGGGATAGACTTCAGCTGTAATGACCCAAATTTCCAAATAAGGTTTAGGACCTTGATTAGGAGGCCGAGAGGGCCTTAATTGATTTATTATGCCATTAAATGATTATATGCATGATTATGTGAATTATATTATTATATGATGATAAAGGCATGCATATGGGTCCACTTTTTATTATAAGGGCATTTTGGTAATTTCGCCCGTTGAGGGCATATTTGTATATTTTCATGCATGTTGGTGAATTATGAATGAGGCCACATTATAATGTGAATTTTTTCGAGCTATTAGGCATGAGACATTCTTTGAATACAAGTTAGCGGTTTGGTCCTAACGGGGTTAATTTCGGGGCTCGGGGTGAGTCTCGGGATAATTTGATGATTAGTACATTACCGTGAATTAAAGGGTAATGGGATATGATTTATTAGCATTTGAGAATATTGGGAATAACGGGAACTGGAAGACGTTAATTATAATTAACGAGATGGATGGGAAAGGAAATTTTTTCCCTTGGTTGCTTAAAAAGGAAATAAATAGGCTTAGGGGCATTTAGTTAATTTGACTTTAGGATATGTTTAAAATCAGATGGTTGTAGAAACCTTAGAACCAAAAATAGAGCTTCTTGCCCTCAGTGCATCAAAGTAGCTCAGGGCATCAAAGCTGCCCAGTGCGTAAAATCTCTACCTATGCACAGGTGGTAGGAAAAGGCTCTTGCTGTTGAGAGCACAGGAAATCAGATTGAGAAGAAGTGTGTCGGAGAGCACGGAGCTCAGACAGTGACCTCTCCATTTATTGGAGCGAGCAAGAATAAGAACTAGAGGACTTATCCAAAATGCGCTCAGTGTAAGAGACGTCATCTAGGAGAATGTCGAGCAACAACAAGTTTCTTATGTGGAATGGTTGGGCATTTCACGAGGGATTACCCACAGCGAGGGACAGATGAGCAAAACGGGATGGATAGCTCGACTCCAGCTCGAGTGTTCATTTCGAAGCAGTTAGAGTCGGAGACTAAGACTGAGACCGAGACTGAGGTTGGTTCCTCAGTGGTGGCAGGTCAACTTTCTTGATCTGATTTTTGTATTGTGCTGACTAGCTTTGGTGCCATGTTGTTCTTTGCTTGTTGCATCTAGAGAAGTATAGACTTTTTATGCAGATTGCATGAGTATGTTGTGATGAGTTAGGTTATGGTGGAAATGACTCATCAATTGTTTTGATAAGGTTGGTTATGACTGACTTCAGTATGATCTTGGATTTGGATTTGTTAGCCAAGTGTGGGTTATGATAGATTGCAAGGAAAGGATAGTAACTCTTGGGTTGAGGGTGGGAGACCCTGGTGGTAGTTGGCACTATGCATGGATTTTTTATGCTTATGACATCTGTACTTAGAGCTAGAGATCTATTGCAGGAGGATGCATAAAACTCATAGCTAGTGTGGTGGACACCACTTATGTTGTGCCAGTGGGATCAGGACAGACTGGATAAGTCTGTGAAGTTTTGGATGTATCTCCATGGGATTTTCCGGGGTTACCTTTACACAAAGAGATAAATGGTGATTGGATTGGTGCCATGGATTGAATCAGGTCTAGGGTACTATATTGAATGGCTTCAGCAGAGTTGTAAGAACTAAAGGACTCAGTTATTGAGTAAGATGGTATTCTC
Source organism: Humulus lupulus (assembly GCF_963169125.1). NCBI lineage: Eukaryota > Viridiplantae > Streptophyta > Magnoliopsida > Rosales > Cannabaceae > Humulus > Humulus lupulus. Next base: position 148,994,564 of record NC_084800.1, on the reverse strand, counting down.
CAAGGTGGATCTTTGATCTTGTTATTACCAGCAAGAGATCAAGGAGAAGGATATGCAGAAGACTACTTTTTATATCAGATTAGGGCACTGGGAGTGCTGAGTTATGCTTTGAGGATTTGGTTACTGCCAAATTCTTTTTATGAATTAGATGAATAGAGTATTCAAGGATTATCTTAATTGGATTTGTGATTGTCTTGATCGATGGTATTATGGCATATTCTCGGTTGGAGAATTGCCAAGGTCAAGGAACGCCTTGGAGGGCAGGAGTTTCCTTGGACGGGCATGCTATTATATGTATTTTGTGGAAGAATTTTGAGTTTTCTTACAGATCAGAACTAGTTGTAGGTTGTTATAACACCTCAGTGATAGAGAAAAAGTGATTGCCTATGCATCATGTTATTTGAAGGATATGACCAGAACTAGAGTAGAGTTACTGGTTGGTAGGTGGCCAACATTATGTTGAGTTATTCTTGTAGAAAGGATCCGATGGACACTGGGATTAAACGAGGGATTCTGGATGAATCTCATACTACTCTTTTATTCTCTTCATCTAGGCATTATAAAAGATGTATTATGGTATGAAAGCTTTATAGTGCTGGCCTGGGATGGAGAGGGACATAATCAAATACATGACAAAGTTCTTAACCTGTTAGTAGGTCAAGACAGAGTATCAAAAATCAGTAAGGCCATTGCAGCCTTTGTGTATTCCACAATGGAAATATGGAAACATCGCGATAGGTTTCACGGTGGGGCTGCCCAGGATAATGGGCTAGTGTAATTTGATTTAAGTGAGTTCCCTTTTATCAGTGAGGATAAGTAACACAGCTGATCATTATTCAGATCTTTGTGTGAGAGAGGTAGTACGCCTTCATAGAATTTAAGGTCTCTCTTATTAGATGAAGACTCTGCTATTACTTCCAAGTTTTGGGAAAGGTTGAAGAAGGGGATGAGTATACAGTTGAATTTAGTACAGTTGATCATCCTCAGAATGATGGTAAATCAATGAGAGAGTTATCCAAATATTGGAAGGGTATCTTATGAGAAAGGTGAGATGTTATATCTGGATCCTGAGGTAGTTCAGGAGATCATTGAGGTTTTTGAAAAGGTTAGAGATTGGATGCTCACTTCTTAAAGTAAATGGAAAAGTTATGATGATTTGAAAATCCGGAACATGGAGTTCCAAGTGGAAGACTGTATCTTCCTTAAAGGATCACCATGGAAAGGGGTGAGGAGGTAAGGGCATGTTGGGCCCTAGATTAATATGACTGTTTCAATCCTTGATAGCACCGGTCAGTTTGCCTTTGGATTGGCCTTATCTTTGGCACTGTTAGGCATATACAGTGTATTTCATATTTCCATGATGAGGACATGGGTTAGAAGAGACTCATGTGTTGAGTTATGAGAATCTGGAGATTAAGGCTAGGTTATCCTATGAGGAATAGCCAGCAAAGATTATAACAGAAAGAATAAGGTTCTCAAACGCAAAGCTATCTTTAGTTAAGGTATAATTCAGAAATAGTGAGGTCGAGGGAGCGACCTGGGAACTGGAATCAGTTATGTGGAATTTATATTCTGGGTTGTTCAGATAAATTTTGAGGACGAAATTTCCATAAGGAGGGGACAGTTGTAATGACCCAAATTTCCTAATAAGGTTTAGGACCTTGATTAGGAGGCAGGGAGGGCCATAATTGATTTATTATGCAATTAAATGATTATGTGAGTTATATTACTATATGATGATAAATGCATGCATATGGGTCCACTTTTTATTATAAGGGCATTTTGGTAATTTGGTCAGTTGAGGGCATATTTGTATATTTTCATGCATATTGGTGAATTATGAATGAAGCCACATTATAATGTGGATTTGTTCGAGCTATTCGGCATGACACGATCTTTGAATACAAGTTAGCAGTTTGGTCATAACGGGGTTAACTTCGAGGCTCGGGGTGAGTCTCGGGGTAATTTGATGATTAGTACATTACTGGGAATTAAAGGATAATGGGATATGATTTATTATCATTTGAGAATATTGGGAATAATGGGAATTGGAGGACATTAATTATAATTAACAAGATGGACGGGAAATGACGATTTTTCCCTTGGTGGCTTAAAAAGGAAATAAATAGGCTTGGGGGCATTTAGGTCATTTGACCCTAGGATATGTTCAAAATCAGACGGATGTAGAAACCTTATAACCAAAAACAGAGCTTTTTTTCCTTCCCCCACGATCATCTTCTTCCTTTGAAATTTTGAAGCTCCTTTTGAGGATTCAAGCTAGGGAATCAAGCCTCAAGGGTTTAGGATTGTGTTCAGCCATTGAAGAGGGTTTAAGCTTGAGCTTGAGGTAAGATTTCAACCATGGAAACTCTGGTTTTTGCTCTGTTTTTCATTGTTTTTCAACTGGAACTTTTGTTTGGATAGTTGAGAATTCATGGAAGTTTTTGGCAAAGTTTGGTTGGGTTTTGATGCCTAGGACTTGTAGAATGGGTTTTTGGGTTCATTTATGAGTTTGGTTGAGGTTTAGAATCAGTTCTTGAAGATTGAAAATTGGAGAAGTCGAAGGGGAAAAACCAGGGCTGAATCACCCTGGTTCTAGTGCTATAGCACCCAAGGGAGGGCGCTACAGTGCTGTCCAGGGAAAGTCAGCCCTGCTTGTAGCGCCTGGAGCCAAGGGGTAGTGCTGTAGCGCTACCCTATTTTTCTAGGGTCTTGTTTTGGGTACTTTTGAGGGTTTTTGGCCTGGGGTTTCAATTCCTAAGGCTTGGTATAGAATCTACTAACCGTTTGAGTACGATTCGTGGTCCCGGGAGCGAGGTTTAGATCAGGAACCTTTTATTGATGAAGTTCCATATTTGGTTATGACTAGGTGACCGCTAAGGGATCAAAGGATTGATCGTTCTCAAGGGTCGTTCTTTTACTATTTCACGCTTGAACCAGAGGTAAGAAAACTACACCGAGTATGTGACATGCATGCACTACAAGAAAAAATTCTTTTAATAACACCAAAAATGTGTTATCAAAACATACCATAACACTTTTTGATGTGTTAAGACCGACTATGTTATCGTAGGTCAGGGTACTTTACATAACACTTTATCATTGATACACAGATGTGTTATTATACTATCAACGATAACACACTTTCTCTGTTATTTTAATAAACAGATAAGTGTTTAATTATATTATTTATAGTCGATTATATAACACATTTCAATACTTATAAATTTGTGTTATACTACACTTTAGTATAACACATTTTTTGTGTTATATAATGAAGTTTGCATAACAAAATTCTTTACATAAAAAGTATTATTGTAATAGATATTATAACACAATTTTCGTATTATTTTAATATTTAGATAAGTTTAAATTATCATTATATATTCATTTATATAACACTGATTTATTCTATTATATTTTTTTTTATATAATTAAAATTATCTTTCTAATATATACTAGCATCATCAAATGAACTTGAATTTCAAATAACAAAAAGTAAAAACATTCAACATTGTATTAACAATCTACAAATTAGTTTAAAACATTCACACTATCATCAACAACAAAATGTTCTTTAAGTATTCAGGTAGTCTGAAAGTGCATTTATGCCTAAGCTCCTAGTATTTGCCAAATTAAAAAACAACAGTTGCAATGACTGTACAGTTGCAGGGAGAGGGTCCAGTGGTCAGCAATGACTGTATAGTTGCAAAGAATGGGTAGTAATCCCAGACACATTAGAAATATTAGCCACGTCCTCGACATATTCCATGTCGATCATGCCACCAAAACATGAACTGAGACAACAAAACTCCACTGTCGAGAGAAGCAACACAAGTAAAAGATTTATTGTTATGTTAACCTCTGTAGTTGATGGCATGAAGTCACATAGTACCCAAAGGCTAGAACCTGATGTTTTCAACAAATGTATGCAAACAGATAAGTTGAGGCTTTTACGTGCAGATCTCAAAAGAATCAGAAAGTAACATGTCCCAGATGACCCCAAACATAACACAGTACATAGGAAAAGAATAGTATTTACCACACTCGACTCTCCAATTGCCCACTCACAACAGTTTCTTAAGCATGAAATGAGCTGCCAATGCCCATCAACCTTGTAATATATGACAATCAAATGAGCATTATTTTAGCATGCAAATTTTTTTGTCAAGTCAGAGAAAAGACATAAAAAAGTTCCTTACAGATGTAAAATTGACATATAAACTTAAGTTAGCATTCCATTTTTAGTGCCCATTTGTGGTTGGCTTGCCTGATTTTATAATATGTAACTACTGGGTTAAGAAATATTTCCATGGTTACTTTTTGAAATTAAACAACTTACCTCAGTTTTAGAATTGTACATCTGTTTTAGTTGTCCTGAGGTAGACGAAAAGGTCAGCTTTAAATCTCTAGGCCTAACTTCAATGTTATCATTTTGTAGATTCTTTATCTTGGAGAGTAAATTCCTGTTTACTGCAATAGTTTGGAAAAGAAACCAGAGCAATTAAACAATTAATGCCTCTTTATGTATACTGTATGATAAGATATAAATAAAAAAACAAAATCATAGATAAATGAATAACTTCAAAAGTCTGAAAAAAATGTGATAAGAATCTGAAGTAGATGACTCTAGAGTGAATCAAAAGAATGCTTCTCCACAAATTTTTATTTTTTGGAAAAAAGGATCACTATACAGATAGTAAAGAGAAGAGCTGACCTGAAAAAGAAAAAATGTGAGAGCAACAAGGTAAACAACAGCCATGCCATGAACTAAGCGCCAAATTGCTGGATGCGGTCTAATCAAAATCTGTATGAATTTATGTCAAAAAACAACATACTGGATTCAACTGAATACCCCTTGAAACTCTAGCATAAACCAGACATAAAATAGTTCACATAAATTAGTTCACCTCCGTCTGCAGCAGGTTGGTCAAGAACCCTAAGATAATCTTCTGGCACACTTGCAAAGGAAGAAAATGGAACAAACAAACGAAATCTCATTGCCCCTGCAAAGCTTCAATCAATCTCCAACAAGACAAGCTAACCAGGCCAGAAAAAGTCTATTGATAACAACATGATAGTTACAAGAAAATATGACTAAGGTACTTTTAGATTAAACATTTTGAAATATGTTAAAAACTTTAAAAACATAAATATAAATAGGAATACAATACATCATAAACATAAAGAATAAATAAATAACTGAGATTTTATTAATGAAAGAAGCCTTTTAGAAATGTGTACATACATATAACTACATAACATAATTTGGAAGCAAATGGATTCTATCTTACTAAAGCAAAGAGGCGCTTTATTGAATATGCAATTATGATCATAATGACAACCCATCACATAAAATTGTGATTTTAGATCATAAAAAAAACAATAATGCTAGCTACACACCAAATTGTCACTTTTGCCAAAAAAAAAAAAGTTCAGCTATTAAAGATGAGAATCCTGAAATCTAGTGAACTAACCTTACCCAATCAGAGTACTTTGTAGATGCAGCTTCCCTCCCAGGACCCACCACAGCCAAATGAGCACCATTTTCTTGGATCCCAAACATAGGAGGCACCATTAGTGAACAAGAATTTTGAGCTCATCATAGCGAAGACTTTTTTTTCCTACAAAAATTGAAAATGATAACTCAAAACGGGTCTATTTCATAAGAGGATTATATTTCAATATTAAAAAAAAAAAAATTCGCAGTAAGAATAGCCAATTAAAAATATATAGCTTCCCTAGAGTATTTTAGTGGTAAACTTAAATGTAGTCAAAGCTCAAAGGCCTCCAAACATAAGGAATATCACCACAAATAGAATATAGATTAATATGAGGAAAGCATCAAAGGATTTAAACAAAAATTAGGTCACGGCTTGATTATCACAATTTCCAAGTCCGAGAGCTAAAACTAAGAAACAAGCAAAACAAAAGCCCAAAGCTAGAGGTCAGCCAAAGCCATATTCAAGATGCTAAGATATAGAATTTGAAGAGAAAAACAAAAGAGAAAAGAATTTACTAAGAAAAAGAACATAATGAGATTATTACCACAAATGTATGATCATGTTCTAAGAAGCAATTCTGAATAGTTTTTAAGATGAAAATGCAAAGACATAATCAAACTTTAAAAAGCAAGTCTTTACCAACATTAACTGGTTACAAGGGGTTCTTCATTGAGTCACTAGTATCCCCAAACAATGCCAAAGTGCATAATTAAAGCACTGCAAAAAATCAAAAACCAGAACAGAAACCTACAGAGCAACTTAACTGCAAAAATGGGATGAGGAAACACTGAAACAAAAATCATTAACTCTCTAGGAGCAACTTAATTTTATTAGTATAACAACACAAAACCAGAATAGAAACCTACAGAGAACTACTTTACTATAACCAAAAAGTGGAATTTATGGAGAACTTTTCGAGCCCATAACAGAAACCATAACAAACTTCAACCATCAATAGAGGAAAACTCATGAAGCAAAAACTAAGATGCTACAGTATTAGTGAACTTCTAACTTGAATAAAAAAAATTCAGACAAATAATCACAAACAAATTGATCTCAGATAAAAAGGCTAACACAGAGAGCTTGAGAAAGAGAGAGAGAGAGAGAGAGAGAGAGAGACCATACCTTGGTAGAGAAAGATAAGACATTGGTTCTTTTTTTAGTATGAAATCATGTGTTCGTGTATATGTGTGAGAGAGAAAGAGAGGAAGGAAACGATAGAGAAGTTAAACAAAATTTATATATGTACCATAGATATGATAAGACAAGGAACATCTATATCTTCACGCTAATTCATACACAATAGCTCAATGAATGAGGAAAGACTCACCCTAGTCTTCCCTATTCTTTCATGCAGTGCCAATGACTCTGAATTCGAAAAACAAGGCTAGTATCAATACCTAGCACACATTCATCAAGAGAACAAGTTACCCCAACGTGAAGCCAAACTCAACCATTTGAAGCAAAAACTTAGATAGATAAAAACATAAACAACACAACAAAATCATTTGATTAGGGGTTAGTTGGATAGAATATTTTCTGATTAAGAAATTGCGTGAAAAACTGAAATGAATGACCCTCTAATCAAGACTAAAAACAATTTTTTTTTAAAAAAAATAATACCAAATCTATGTCTCCTATAAGACCTTCGGGTGGTGATAGAGATGTACAAAGTCATTTTACAGGCAAACCACCATAAATAGTTTGAAGAAAACAAATATTAATTCAAATATGGTATCGTATATATAAAACTATGTGTAGCTTACTGGCTAGGTCAGTCAACTAAAGGCTACTGTATTAACATGTGGCACAATATATGTAGTCTAAGCTAAACCCATGATATTCCTCCACGAGAAAATAGTTTATTGACAAAGTTATACATATTCTTATTCATTTCCATTTATAAAAATAATATGAAAATATTAATAAGGAAAGCATCTCAGAAGATAAGAACCAAAGTTATATATATATAATATAATATCATTTCCTCTCAACAATGGCCTAGATAGATACCATGCAAGAATAAGCAACAAGTTTTGTTATTCTATTGATATGAATCATAATTTTTTAAATACAATTTAGCAGAGGTTTATTATAGTATTAGTATAATATATATACATACATATAGATATATGGTATGTCATTAAAAGGGATTTTTTAATACCTTGGTGATGGTAGGCCACCATTTTGTGAGTGACCATATGCAAAGTGATGCAGCAAAGGCAAGTCTTTTCACCTGAGTAACATCATAGGCCCCTCCCAGCTTTGGATCAATCAATTTTTCAATTTCTCCTTGTTTCAATATTGGTTTGGCCTGTTCAATTCTAATTAATAATTATTAAATTCAGTTCAATTACATGTGCTAAAATATTTTGTTACCAAGACTAAGCAAAGTCTAACACCAATAGAAAACTCCAATATTAGACATTTACCAAAACAATATGGCAAATTAGTAATATAATAAATCAAGTGGCAACTTTTTTATTGTATAATCATAAGGATTATAATAAAGCATAAACAAATATAATTAATTACAAAAATCAAAACTGATTTTTTTACCCGATATCTCTCTTTCCCCTTCTTTCTTTTCTTTCTTCTTCTACTTCCCGTCCATTGATCTTTTGGTTCTTCTTCCTCACCTTATACCCAGTAACAAAAGCTTTTATCATGCTATTAAAATACCCTGAAAAACTCATGTTGAAGCAACTATATTAAATTAAAGCAACACAAAACCAAAAAAGCTCAGATTGATGCTTAAAACAAATACCTAGAGTCTCATTTTGAACAAACAAAAATCAGTATTACAAATCACTAACTTCAATAATTCAAATTCTCAATTCACAAATTTCAAATTCAAAACCATATTAAGAAAATCGCAAATCCATTACCATCCAAAAATAATCACCTATCTATACTCAAGACCATATCACAATAATTCAAACCCAGATTTACACAAAAATATAAAAGAAAAAATGATTCAATAACCAAAAAATTAAAAACAAACATGAGAGAAATTAGATATCAGCCACATACTACTGGCATCACTAGCTATCAGCTGCAGAAGCATAGTAGCTGATAGCTCCAAGAAAGGATTTGAGTTAAGACAAACTGGAGTCAATGGCAGCATGATAACTGCAATTGTAAAAAAATTTGAAGTCAATAATAAATACACAAAAATAAGCATATATTACACTCATCTCAAATGAGAAGTAGTGTTAGAAGACAAGTAATATCTTTTTTAAATTTTGTTTATGAGGACTGGGATAGTAGTTATAATATATATATCAGCATTAGTAGTCATAAACAATTGTATTTTTACATCTTTTTTTATGCATCTATACTCTAACAATGCTTAATTAATAATACAAGAGGTAATTGATTGATTTAAAGATAGAAAAAAATAAAAAATTGTTATATTCAAGTGATGGGCACGTTGGAAAACAGAGGAGGGGCTATAATGTAATGTAATGTAAATAAAAGGAATAATTACTAATTGGTAGACTAGACAAATGCTTAGTAACACAAACTATTGTTACCGAGCTTAGCTTATCAATCCACGCCCACCATCACAATCTGCATAAGTTTTAGAATAACCCATTAACGTTTCTTAATCTTGTGCAACCCCAAATTCTCAGTGATTGCAACATCATCTACAACACCAAAAACACCGTGTTATCAAAATAAAATAAGAACACGTAATCTACCGAACATATCTTATACTAACATCAATATTAAAAAAAATCAATCTTACCTTGTTGAACTATTGTATATCACTTGTCATTATCTCAAGTCATGGCAATGGACATTTAACCAACAAAAATCAATACACTAAATTCAAAAATCATTTGAGCACTATTATCAAACAAGTGGTGTGCGATTTTCTATACTAAACAGAAGAACAATAATTAAAGCAATTACCAAAACTTGTTCTTGAAAAATGAGATTGAAGAACATAAAACTAAATTTCAGATTGCATATCCAAAATGATCATCAAATATTGTGATTAATCTCGAAATCTTAAAGGAATCTATAAAGATTTAGGGTAAATATTTTTACCCAACTTAATCAAATATCACTCACAAATCCAAAATTAACTTAAATCAAAATAAGGCGATCAATTAGGAGATTAAAAGCTTGGTTGAGTTTTGTAATGGTAAAACAAAACAATCATAAATAAAATTAATAAAATCTCAAACCACATACAGACCTACATACCTTACTGAGAGCATTAGGGCTTCGTCGAGGAGGGAGAGAGAGGTAGAGGAATGAAAGTGACGAAGAGAGAGGGGGTCGAGGCAAAAGAATGGCGTGGAGATGAAGAGAAAGAAAGTGAATGAGAACTGAAGAGGTGGAAGAGTGGAAGAGAAAGTAGTGTATATCTAGATAGAGAAGATGGAGATGGAGAGAAACAAAGGCTATGATGGAGATGGATGTTGACTATCGGGCAAAGTGTTTTTGGCGAGAGAAAAGAATGAGGAGAGATACTGAATTTTTTTCCAATTGCCATTTAAAATTTTTAGTTTCCCACCTTTCATTTTCAGAAATCCAATTTTACCGTTTTTGTTTCTAATATGACTTATTATAATTCTTTTTGAAAAGGCTTATATTCACGTGTTGTGGAAAGGGTAATTTGTTGTAGTGATAGTTATTAATGAAGCATGTTGAGTGCTCTATATGTGGACATTGATTGCATATTAAATTCTTAGCAATATTTCTTATCTGTAAATGGTACTGACTTATTAGTCCGGATCGTTAAAGGTGTCAGTATTGATTGTGAAGCTGTGACTTATTAGTCAAGTTCGGCAATAGTATTGAGCACTGGTTGTATGATATTGGCTTATGAGTCAAGAACGGTATTAGCCTATTTAACGCAAGCCGAAAAGATTAGATCTAATTGACATAAGCATTATCATCGTAAGCATGAAATGCTTGATCTACCTTAAGTTCGATGAAAACAAAAGCGCTTGTCTAGTCTAAAGGCTAGTAACTTAGAGACAAGGCCAAAAGGCTCAGGTGACTGTAACGTTACATGGCTGTGGGTGCTGAGCCTAGAATGTGACTCATTAGTCACCTATTCAAAGTGTGACTCATTAGTCACCTATTCAGAGTGTGACGCATTAGTCACCTATAAAGAGTGTGACTCATTAGTCACCTATTCAGAGTGTGACTCATAGGTCACCTATTCAGAGTGTGACTCATTAGTCACCTATACAGAGTGTGACTTATTAGTCACCAATTCAGAGTGTGACTCATTAGTCACCGATCACAGAGAGTGACTTATTAGTCAACTATTCAGAGATAGAATTATTAATAATCTACACAATGAAAGACTTATTAGTCATCTACACAGAGATAGACTTATTAGTCATCTACAAAGAGATAGACTTATTTGTAACGCCCTGAATAACCAAGACCGTTACACTGTGTGTTTATAAAGTGTTAGACTTACTAATCAAGTTGTTTAATTAAAAACGTGTTCTTGAAACTATAAAGGAACTAGGGTTAAAATGTTTTGGTCTCAAAATTCACATTTTCATAAAGAAACATTTCCTGTTTACACGGGATTCCAAAACTGTTAAGTTTCAAACTGTTTACAAAAGATTCAAGGACTAAATACATTATTAGCCATATTAAGGCAAAACAAACAATTAGGCAATCTCTGTCCTAATCCACTCCTCGGTCATGGTGACCGAACAGCTAGCTATGTACATTCGACCCCGCAGCTGTCCATCTCAGGATTGGTCCAACATTCCTTTGCCTTTACCTGCACCACGTAGCACCCGTGAGCCAAGGCCCAGCAAGAAAACACAACAACAGAGCATAAGAAATAAACAGACAATTCAAAATCTTATATTGCATCACATATTCTTAACCATATCAACATTCAGAATAGTCAAGTATTCATCATACCAAACATATCGATTTATAGCATACATCAAATCACATATGATAACTAGGGTTAGCACCCTCAGGCCGCATCCTCCGTTATCCCACTGACTCCGGTCTGCTTAAACCGAGCTCAGTGAATATTAAGCTGTCCTCGCCTACCAGTGGCCAAGCCGCACCCTGTGCGCAAATATTGTGTACGGTACCCTTAGGCCGCTATCACATGTCCCATGGCATAATACCATCATTGACATAATACAAATATCGGGAGAACTTAGTCCCATCACAAACATATAACCGGGTGCAGTTTTCTTACCTTTCAATTCGCTAGCTTTGATCACTTGACTCCTTGAGCACGATCCTTCTCGAGCCCTAGCGCTCACCTAACCACAACCATAAGTCAAAGTCATCACCAAACCTCAAGTCCAAAACCTAGCCTTAGGACCAATCCCGAGCCCCCGGGAAGTACTAGTTCCACCAAACAAGGAGGTGGAATCGAACCCTGAACCCTTGGTAAAAAACCCTTGAAAATAACCCTAAAATCCCTTTCTGAAAATAGGGCAGTGCTACAATGCTCTAAAGAGGGCGCTACAGCGCTACAAGAAGAACCAAAATCCCCCAAAAAGCATGGCCTAGCGCTACAACACCCAAAGGCTAGCGTTGTAGCGCTAGTCACAGACAGCCAACATCCCAATTTTCCTTCCTGCAATTTCCTCAAACCAAACTTAACCAAAACTTCTCCAAACCTTCCCCAAACTCAAAAACAAGCTTATTAACACATTCCACTCATCCCAAGCATCCCAAATACTTAAAACCCAAGCACATGCATCCCTAATCTCAAAATTCACCATAGCCACTTCTAGACTTCAAAACTCAGCAGAAACCAGTCAAAACATCAAAGTTAAAAGGTCAGAATTTATACCTTTGATGGAAATTCGAACTTAAGTTGCCTCTACACCTCCTTAGCTTGCTTTTCCTCAATCCTTGGCTCCAAATTCCCTAGAATTCCCCATCAACACAGCTTAGATACCTTAGTTAAAAACCAAAACCAGAACTGAAGAAACTTCAAGGTCTTACCTCATGTAAATGGCCTATCCTTGCTAAACCCTTGCCAAATCTTCAAGCTTAGATCAGAAACCTTATGGCTTAGTTGACCTAGCTCTCCTCTGAATTTTTCTCCAAGAAGAATGAAGAGAAATGGTGAGAGAACCACAAACCGACCATAGGAATACTACTATCTTTTTCCTTCCCTTTCCTTTCCATTCTTTTCAAACTTCTATTACATTCTACAAACTCCACTAAGCATAAAGGCTCAGTAGTACCTATCTCTAAAAAGCCAAATGACCATTATGCCCTCCCTTTTAATTTTAAACCTTTAATCCACTTAGGGTCATTTTGGTCATTTCACCCCAATTCCCGCTAATTCCTCGAGTGTCTCTAATATTCTCCACTTACCTCTCGATACCTAATCAATCACCAATTATATTCCTCGATGTCAAAATAAACTCCAATATACTCACTAAATTCCCATTTATACCCCTAGGCTCACCCCAAGCCGGGTATAAATCCCCGCCATGACTTTTTCGCTAATCTGCTCACTAGGATCGTCTGTAGTCACAGATCACAGATATATCCACATAATAATGTGGTCTCAACAATTATCACATATATAAATACAGTTATGCCCATAATGGCCAAAATAACGATTATGCCCTTCTCACCTAATCAGGGCCTACATGCATACTAATACACATAGTCATGCATCTCAAATATTCAAATAGTCATATAACATGATTTAGATCATAATCATGCAGTTTACTCATTAAAGTCACACACAATTCCCATTATGCCCTCCAGGCACACTAATCAAGGCCCTTAAGCCTTATTAGCGAATTTGGGTCGTTACAACTATCCCCTCCTAATGAGAATTTCGTCCTCGAAATTTACCTGAACAACTCGGGATATTGATCCTGCATCGCTGTCTCAAGCTCCCAGGTCACCTCCTCGACCTAACTATTCCTCCACAACACTTTAACAAGAGGAATCGTCTTGTTCCACCATACTTTTCTTTTTCGATCCAAGATCTGAACCGATTGCTCTTCATAAGCCAAATCTGTCTGTAACTCCAAGTCTTCATACCTCAACACATGAGTCACATCTGAGACATACTTCCGGAGCATAGAAACATGGAATACGTCATGAACTCCTGACAACGATGGTGGCAAGGCTAACCTGTATGCCACCTGACCAATCCTTTCCAGGATCTCAAACGGTTCAATGAATCTAGGGCTTAGCTTACCCTTCTTTCCAAACCTCCTCACCCCTCGCAGAGGTGAAACTCGAAGGGACACGTGGTCCCCAATCTGAAACTCCATGTCCCTACGCTTAGGGTCAGCGTAGCTTTTCTGTCTGCTCTGAGAAGCGAGCATTCTAGCCTGGATCTTTTCTACAGCTTCACTTGTCCTCTGAACCATATCTGGCCCCAAATATCTCCTCTCACCCATCTCGTCCCAATGAATGGGTGATCTACACTTCCTCCCATACAACAACTCCTAGAGAGCTACTCCAATCGTTGAATGATAACTATTGTTATATGAAAATTCAATCAACGAAAGATACTTACTCCATGAACCCTCAAAATCTATCACACATGCTCTGAGCATATCCTCCAATACCTGAATCGTCCCCTTAGACTGTCCGTCAGTCTGAGGATGAAAGGTCGTACTAAACTTCAACTGGATCCCCAAAGCCTTTTACAGAACTCCCCAAAACTTGGAAGTGAAAATAGGATCCCGGTCTGACACTATAGACTTAGGAACCCCATGGAGACGTATGATCTCCCTCACATACAACTCAACATACTAATCCACAGTATATGTCGACCTCACTGGAAGAAAATGGGCTGACTTGGTGTATCTATCCACTATCACCCACACTGAGTCATGAAGTCCCACTGTCCTGGGTAAACCTCCCACAAATACATAGTAATATCCTCCCATTTCCATTCAGGAATACCCAAAGGCTGAAGTAACCCTGCTGCTCGTTGATGCTCAGCTTTCACCTACTGACAGGTTAAGCATCTGGCAACGTACTCTACCACATCCTTCTTCATCCCGGGCCACCAATATAAGGTCCATAAATCTTGGTACATCTTCGTGGTACCCGGATGAAGTGAGAACGACGTCGTATGAGACTCATCTAGTATCTCTCATCTGATCCCCTCATCAACTGGAACAAAAATCCGTCCCTGATACCGAAGTAAACCAACCTAAGATGTAGAATAATCCTTAGCTACTCCCGCTAAGACATCCTCTCTAACACTTTGTAACTGAGCATCTATCAGAGCTGCCCTTCTTTAATCCTCTCTAGCAGGGTCGACTACAGAGTAATATTGGCCAATCAGCCTACCACCAACTCTATCCCTGCTCTGACTATTTCATCCGCTAACTCCCTTGAGATCTAAATGGAACTATATAACTGACCTGGACCCCTGCGGCTCAATGCATCCGCCACCACATTGGCTTTCCCCGGATGGTAAAGAATATCACAATCATAATCCTTTACCAACTCCAGCCAACGCATCTGTTTCACGTTCAGGTCCTTTTGTGTAAAGAAATACTTCAGAATCTTATGGTCAGTGTATACCTCGCACTTCTCCCCATACAGATAGTGTCGCCAAATCTTCAGTGCAAAAACTACTGCTGCCAGCTCCAAATCGTGGGTAGGATACTGCTGCTCATACTCCTTCAACTGCCGGGATGCATAAGCTATGACTTTTTAATTCTACATCAACACACAGCCTAAGCCCAACCTCGATGCATCGCAGTAAACAACAAACTTCCCTTCCCCCCGAAGGAAGACTCAACACTGGCGTTGTGATAAGCCGTCGCTTCAGCTCTTGGAAACTGTCTTCACACTTATCTGACCAGATAAACTTCAGATTATTCCCTGTCAATTCTGTCATCGGTGCAGCTATCTTTGAGAAACCATCTACAAACTGTCTGTAGTAACCTGCCTAACCAAGAAAACTCCGCACCTCCGAGGCGTTCCTTGGCCTTGGCCAATCCCTAACTGCCTCCACCTTAGATGGATCCACCTTAATCTCATCTGCACCTACGATATGTCCAAGGAATGTCACGTCTGGTAACCAAAATTCAGACTTCTTAAACTTGGTGTACAACTGATGCTCCCTCAATCTCTGAAGAACGTGTCAAAGATGAAGCTCGTGCTCTGCCTCTGAACTGGAATACACCAAGATGTCGTCGATGAAGACAATAACGAACTGATCCAGGAAATCCATCAACACCCTGTTCATTAGATCCATAAAAGCTCCTGGGGCATTGGCCAAACCTAATGACATGACCAAAAACTCATAATGCCCATACCGCGTTCGGAAGGCCGTCTTAGGTATGCCCTCATCTTTGATCCTCAGCTGGTGATAACCAGATCGAAGATCAATTTTTGAGAACACCGTCTTACCCTGCAGCTGATCGAACAAGTCATCAATCCTTGGTAGGGGATACTTATTCTTGATAGTCAACTTGTTCAATTCCCGGTAGTCGATGCACATCCTCATAGTCCCGTCCTTCTTCTTCACAAACAGAATTGGAGCACCCCACGGCGAGCAACTAGGCCTGATGAACCCCAAATCCAGAAGCTCTTGTAGCTATATCTTTAATCCTTTAAGTTCTGCTGGTGCCATCCTATATGGTGCCTTCGACACTGGTTCTGTCCCTGGCGCCAACTCAATAACAAACTGAATCTCTCTACGTGGCGGCAACCCAGGTAAATCCTCAGGAAACACATCCAAGAACTCGCAAACCAATCTGGTCTCCTCCGGTCCTACTGGTGAAACTCTGGTGGTATCCACCACACTAGCCAGAAAGCCTATACATCCACCCTGCAACAAGTCTCTGGCTCTCAATGCAGATATCCTGGGTACGCGGGGTCCATGCACCGCTCCCACAAAAATAAAGGGATCCTCGCCCTCTGGCTCAAAAGTCACCATATTCTTCCTGCAGTCAATAGTAGCTCCATATCTAACCAACCAATCCATACCTAGGATCATGTCAAAGTCCTCCATACTCAACTCAATTAGAACAACCGATAACTCCATACCATCAACTATCACTGGCAGTGCTCTAATCCAATTTCTAGATACTACTAGTTCTCCTGTAGGAAAAATAGTACCAAACCATGAAGTACTATACCCACTAGGTCTACACAATCTATCAATCACCTTATCGGATACAAACGAATGCGTAGAACCAGAGTCTATCAAAACAGTAAAAGAAGTGCCAGCACTAAAAAGCTGACCTGTCACTACCAAGGGACTAGCCTCAGCCTCCGTCTGCGTCAGGTTGAACACTCGAGCTGGTGTCAAGCTGTCCACCTTCCCTGTCTCTCCCTTCTTCACTGTCGGGCAATCTTTCCTGAGGTGTCCCACCAACCCGCACACATAATAGGCCTTAGCCTGACACTCGCCCAGATGGCATCTCATGCACCTCCTGCACTCCGGATAAGTCCTCCATGAATCACCGCCTCCCTGATGGCCACCCTGAGTACCCCGACCTCTCCTATCAGGACCAGGAGCGATCGAAGCCTCAGGGGTCTTCCTCTTCAGATCACTGGGGCCTCCGCCCCTACCTGAACCAGAATATGGAGGCACCGCCTTGCGGCCCTCCCTCCTCACCGCACTCTCTCTCCATATCTTATTCTCCGCTTCCTCAGTGGTAAGAGCCTTCTCCACAGCCTGGGCATAAGTTGTCCCTCCAGGAACTGTGGTAATTCTCACATCTCGGGCTATCATAGCATTCAGCCCTCTGATAAAATTGTCCTGCCTTGCTACATCAGTGGGCACAATATCTAGTGCAAACTTCGCAAGTCTGTCAAACTTCAAGGCATATTCTGTAACTGTCATACTGGCCTGAACCAGCCCCACGAACTCATTTACTTTCGCTGCCCTGATGGAAAGATTATAATACTTCTGACTAAACAAATCTTTAAACCCTTCCCAAGTCAATGCAGTAACATCTCTAGTCTGTG
Organism: Humulus lupulus; assembly: GCF_963169125.1. NCBI lineage: Eukaryota > Viridiplantae > Streptophyta > Magnoliopsida > Rosales > Cannabaceae > Humulus > Humulus lupulus. Next base: position 148,977,129 of record NC_084800.1, on the reverse strand, counting down.
ATGCCACCTCCCACCAGATTCGGGCATCTTCTCTCAGCATATAAGTGGCACAGGCCACCCTGTCATGTCCTTCCACCCTCATAAAATCAAGAATGGTAGTAATCATAGTCATCCACTGATCAGCCTTCAGTGGTTCTGGTCCTCCCTCAAAGATCGGGGGCTGTTGCTTCCTGAACCGCTCATACAACGGTTCCCACTTGTTCCCAACCTCAACTTGCTGCACTGCAGGTACCACTACAGGTGGCACAATAGCGGCAACACTCCCAGATAGAGCCGGCTGCCGCAGAATTCAGATCTGTTCATCTTGGCTCTGAAGCCGAGCCTGCATGTCTGCCATCAACTGCTGCCAGTTCTTAGGAACTAACGGAGGGGTGTGGCCTTGATCATCATCTCTAGCCCCAGACCTGCCGGCCAGTCGCGTAGATTTTCTTGGACGCATACCTATCCAAGTCAATCTGCAATCAATGGCTCGACAATCAGACTATGATGACAGGGTAATAATCCTTTCATTATCCATCACTGGAACTCCAATCATTCACAAGCAATCAAAGTATAACAGTTTATCCAGATATTCATTCACATGCACAGCAGTGCTAATAAGCATGCCTCAATAACATCATGCAATAGTCAAGGGCCAGGCCCTATCAATATCTCATGCTCCCTATTCATCAAACAGATATCAACAATCATATCTCACTCAAATCATTTAAGCACATAGAAATGTATACACAATTACCAAACCCTGAGTAAAGCTTGTTTCTCGAGGCGAATGTACATATCCAGCCAGTCTTCAGGACCCATAAACCTAGGACGCTCTGATACCAAGTTGTAATGCCCTGGATTACCAAGACCGTTACACTGTGTGTTTATAAAGTGCTAGACTTGCTAATCAAGTCGTTTAATTAAAAATGTGTTATTGAAACTATAAAGAAACTAGGGTTAAAATGTTTTGGTCTCAAAAGTCATATTTTCATAGAGAAACATTCCCTCTTTACACGGGATCCCAAAAATGTTAAATTTGAAACTGTTTACAAAAAATTCAAGGATTAAATACAGTATTAGCCATATTAAGGCAAAACATACAATTAGGCAATATCTGTCCTGATCCACTCCTCGGTCATGGCAACCAAATAGCTGGCTATGTACATTCCACCCCACAACCCTCCATCTCAGGATTGGTCCAACTTGCCTTTGCCTTTACCTGGTCCCACGTAGCACCCGTGAGCCAAGGCCTAGCAAGAAAACACAACAACAGAGCATAAGTAATCAACAGACAATTCAAAATCTTATATTGCATCACATATTCTTAACCATATCAACATTCAGAATAGTCAAGTATTCAGCATACCAAACATATCGATTTATAGCAAATCACATATGATAACTAGGGTTAGCGCCCTCAGGCCATACCCTCTGTTATCCCACTGACTCCGATCCGCTTAAACCGAGCTCGATGAATATTAAGCTGTCCTTGCCTACCAGTGGCCAAGCTGCGCCCTGTGTGCAAATATTGTGTACGGCACCCTTAGGTCGCTATCACATGTCCCATGGCATAATACCATCATTGACATAATACAAATATCGGGAGCACTTAGTCCCATCACAAACATATAACCAGGTGCAGTTTTCTTACCTTTCGATTCGCTAGCTTTGATCACTTAACTCCTTGAGCACGATCCCTCTCGAGCCCTAGTGCTCACCTAAACACAACCATGGGTCAAAGTTATCACCAAACCTCAAGTCCAAAATCTAGCCTCAGGACCAATCCCGAGCCACCGGGAAGTCCTAGTTCCACCAAACAAGGTGGTGGAATCGAACCCTTGGTCAAAAACCCTTGAAAATAACCCTAAAATCCCTTTCTAAAAATAAGGCAGTGCTACAGCGCTCTAAAGAGGGCGCTATAGTGCTACAAGTATAACCAAAATCCCCCAGAAAGCTTGGCCTAGCACTACAGCGCCCAAAGGCTAGCGCTGTAGCGCTAGTCACAGACAGCCAACATCCCAATTTTCCTTCCTGCAATTTCCTCGAACCAAACTTAACCAAAACTTCTCCAAACCTTCACCAAACTCAAAAACAAGCTTAGTAACACATTCCACTCATTCCAAGCATCCCAAATACTCAAAACCCAAGAACACGCATCCCTAATCTAAAAATTCACCATAGCCACTTCTAGACTTCAACACTCAGCAGAAACCAGTCAAAACATCAAAGATAAAAGGTCAGAATTTATACCTTTGATGGAAATTCGACCTTAAGTTGCCTCTAGGCCTCCTTAGCTTGATATTCCTCAATCCTTGGCTACAACTTCCCTAGAATTCCCCATCAACACAACTTAGATACCTTAGTTAAAAACCAAAACTAGAACTGAAGAAACTTCAAGGTCTTACCTCAAGTAAATGGCCTATCTTTGCTAAACCCTTGCCAAATCTTCAAGCTTAGATCAGAAACCTTATGGCTTAGTTGACCTAGCTCTCCTCTGAATTTTGCTCCAAGAAGAATGAAGAGAAATGGTGAGAGAACCACAAACCGACCATAGGAATACTACTCTCTTTTTCCTTCGCTTTCCTTTCCATTCTTTTCCTTCTTTTCTTTTCAGACTTCTATTACATTCTACAAACTCCACTGAGCATAAAGGCTCAGTAATACCTATCTCTAAAAATCCAAATGACCATTATGCCCTCCCTTTTAATTTTAAACCTTTAATCCACTTAGGGTCATTTTGGTCATTTCACCCCAATTCCCGCTAATTCCTCGAGTGTCTAATATTCTCCGCTTACCTCCCGATACCTTATTAATCACCAATTATATTCCTCAATGTCAAAATAAACTCCAATATACTCACTAAATTCCAATTTATACCCCCCAGGCTCACCCCAAGCCGGGTATAAATCCCCGCCATGAATTTTTCACTAATGTGCTCACTAGGATCGTCTGGAGTCACAGATCACAGATATATCCACATAATAATGTGGTCTCAACAATTATCACATATATAAATTCAGTTATGCCCATAATGGCCAAAATTACGATTATTCCTTTCTGACCTAATTAGGGCCTACATGCATACTAATACACATAGTCATGCATCTCGAATATTCAAATGGTCATATAACATGCTTTAGATCATAATCATGCAGTTTACTCATTAAAGTCACACATAATTCCCATTATGCCCTCCAGGCACACTAATCAAGGCCCTTAATCCTTATTAACGAATTTGGGTCGTTACATTATTAGTCATCTATACAGAGATAGACTTATCAGTCATCCACATAAGGGTAGATTTAGTAGTCATCTGTACCGAGAGACTTATTAGTCATCTACCTCTGAGATAGACTTATTAGTCATCTAATAGCGATAGACTCATTAGTCATCTATATAGAGTGTGACTCATTAGTCACCTATACAGGGTGTGACTCATTAGCTGTAACGTCTTGGATAGCCAAGACCGCTACACTGTGTGTTTATAGATATGTGAGACTTGCTAATCAAGTTATTTAATCAAAACGTGTTATTAGTTAAAGTGTTCTAGGGCTAAAAGACATTTTGGCCTCAAAAGATACATTTTATAAATTATAAACAATTTTACAGAAGGGATCCCCAAAACAATGTTTAAAAGCTGGTTTACAAAATTCAACAGTTCAAAGTAAACATTTGCCATACTAAGGAAAAATACAAGGTTCTGGTCCTCTCGTCCCTGTAATCTCCTCAAACCGTGGCGATTGAGCGGCCTGTCATGTACATTCACCCTGCAGAACTCTCCAATCACGGTTGATCAATCTTGCCTTTGCCTTTACCTGCACCACGCAGCACCCGTGAGCCGAGGCCCAGCAAGAAAATAACATACACAGCATATACAATAATGACAATCAAATACTTTCATAAGCATGTTCAATCATTCAGTCCATAGTATGTAAGCATACTTCAAGGTACAAACAAACCTCATCTATACTTAGATCATTCAACAATCTTATCAATCAACATTTATAGCCAATACAATATTCAATTTACAAAACTACTAGGGCCGACGCCTTAGGCCGCACCCTCTGTTTAACCCACTGACTCCGGCTCACTTAAACCGAGCTCAGTGCATAAAAAGCTGTCCTCGGATACCAGTGTCCGAGCTGCACCATTTGCGCAAGTTAACCGTGGAACGCTTAGGCCGTTGGTTTACAATTTACATGGCCTAATACCATTCTCTCAATCATATATATATCAGGGAGCCCTTAGTCCCATTCAATTATTCAACCGGGTATAGTTTTCTTACCTTTGGCTTTCAAACGAGCTAGTTATAAGCGATGCTCCTTGAGCGTGATCCGATCCCTGAGCCCTAGCTTAGCACCTAGTCACAACCAAGATAAAGGATACCATTAACAACCTTAAATGAGCTTCTAAACATAGTTCTAGTCCTCAGAACATTGAACTTCACCAAATATGGTAAAAGACTCAACCCCAAGCACCCTAGGTTAAATTCCCAAGCCTAAAATCTTAAAATCCCAAAATCCCTTAAGCGCCCCGGCATGGGCCATCCATGCCGCGGTATGGCCCCAGACAGAACCCTCCATGGCCACAAAAACAGGTAAGGGCTGCGGCATTGCTTGGACAATGCTGCGGCCCGCCCTCCTTCCTCAGCATGCAACAACCTCGAAGGGCCGCAGCTCACCAAGAACCATGCCGCGGTCCGACCCTTCGAACCCAGAAAAATCCACCATTTTCAATCTCTAAACCTCATCTTAATCCATCCCAAAGCCCCCAACTCAAAACCACTTAATAACAACATCGTTAGAATAATTTAAACAACACAATCCAACAAGAAACCCAGCCTAACACTCACCAAAATCCCAATTCCAATTTCTGAGATTTCAAACCAACAAACTCAAAACAAGCCATGGAATTTCTAGAATTCGACCATTAAACTTTAAATTGAAACTTACCTTAGCTGCAGTATATCCTCTCCACGAATTTCCCTGACCTAGCTTCAAAGTTCTAGCCTCAAATTCCACCCTAAATGCCAAAACCACAAATATTCAAAACTCAGCCATTTTTCTTAAAGTTCCTAACCACAGAACAAAAAATCAATACTTACCTTGGCTCTAATTCAGTCCTTGTTCAGTTCTTGAGCTAATCCTCTAGCTTATCCCCTTCAATTCCCAGAAATTAGCTGGTTTCCCTTTACAAAATCAGATTTTTTCTTCCTTAAGAGAGAGAGAAAAGAGAGAGAAGAGATAGAAGGCTGAGAGGTCGGTTTACATTTTCTATCTAGTATTTTCTAAGTCTTTCCAAGTATATCCTTAGGTTGTTAGACTAATCCCAAAGCTCGGGGTACCGGAAACGTCCCCGAGGGAAAAATAGTAAAATTCCCCAATACTCCCGCCTAAACTTTCTAACCTCAAATATATCTCCATATATTTATTTTCATTACCCGATAGTCCAAATCACTACACGATACCTAGAATACCCCTGACTTGCCCAAAGTCAAGCATTAAGCCCCGTTGTGACTTTCCTGCTATCTAGCTCCCTAGGATCGCCCCAAGTCACCGGTTGCATATTTATCCACATAATAATGTGGTTCTCACATATTTCACATATATATATATATATCTACTTATCCACATAATAATGTGGTCTCAACAGTTTATCACACACAATTATGTTTATGCCCTAACGGGCCAAAATTACGATTAAGCCATTACCAGCTGAACAGGGCTTGCATGCTTACCCAATACTCATAAACATGCATTCTCACACTATTGATTCACATAACCTCCAATTATGCCCTCCCGGCACACTAATCATGGTCCTTAAGCCATATTAGTAATTTTGGGTCGTTACAAACACCCACACAGAGATTGACTCATTAGTCTTCTATTCTGATGTAAGACCCCATAATCATTTATTTGGATTTGCTTGCATGCATAAGTAGGGTTATTATTGCTAGGCATTCCTATTAAGATTAAGTAACATGTTATTACCTGTTCATGAGAATATTAAGTTTTCTTGCTGAGCTTCGGCTCACGGGTGCTATGTGGTGCAGGTAAAGGCAAAAGAAAACTGGACCATCCTTGAGTTGGAGAGCTTAGGTGACGATGTGTACATATGCGGCGGCTCGACCACCACGTCCGAGGGTTTAAAGAGGAACTACGATTAAACCCTATTTTGCCGCTTAGGTCAGCTGGTTGTAAATATTTTATTGTAATTAACCTTTAAATTATATTTTGGGATCCCAATGTAAATGGTAAATGTTTTAGTGAAACATAGTATCTTAACCAAAATATTTAATCCTAAACCGTTAATCATACTTAGTTACACGATTACACGATCATAGAGTTTAGCACTGTTTAAAATGCACACCATAACGATCCCTGGGTAGTAGGGCATTACATCAGCTGATCAAACACTAGAACTAAGGAGAAACACTTAGACTTTTCTTAGCCTTGCTACAGTTTATCTCTCTCTCTCTCTCTCTCGGCTCTCTCTCCCTATCCTTGGTGCTTGAGAAGCTTGGTGAATTTGGAGGAAATCTTTGGATGTTGGCTGAAGCTTGGAGAAATTTAAAGCTTGTGCAGGTTGGAGGAAGGTCAGGTCGAAATACCAGCTGAAGTACATAATTCTATTGATTTCACTGAGTTTTCTATTGTGTTTTTTATAAATTTAAACTATGGGATGTGATCTTTGAGTTTTGAGGAGTTGGTTGAGTAATATTTTGGGTATTAAGGTTAGTAATCCTGCTTGGATATTGACTGTAGGTAGAATTTTGATTCTAGGGATTGGTTGGCTGAGAATTTGTAAATTAGGCTGAGGAAAAATGCAGAAAAGGCATGATATTTATGGGTTTCGGGGCTTAAGCCACGACCCTATTCATCAGGTGCTGCAGCCCACTTGGACACAGAGGCTTGGGGGCCTCAGAATTTTGACCAGGCACCGTGGCACAGGCTAAGGCACCCCGCAACCCGTGTCCATTTGATGAGAGCCCTAGGGCTCTCTGTCTTGAGAGCGCCGCGACCCTTAAGGGCTGGGCTGCAGCTCAAATAGGTAATGTTGACCAATTTAAGGTTTTAGGCTCGGGAACCCAAATACTAAGGTTCAGGAAGGATTCTACTACCCAGTTTAGTAGAATTCAAGGTCCCGAAGGCTAGTATTTTAATCTAAAGTTCTTAATTGGATAGGGATTGGTGGATATATATTTGTTATGGAATTGTGAGTAGGTTTTACATCAAAGCTCATGTTTAAGGGATCGTGCTCAGGATCACTTTAATTTGACAGCTCGGGACACAGGTAAGAAAATTGTTTGTGCCCGTGGAGCAGGCATAGCCCTATTATTTGTGTTTTAGGGCATAGCCCTACTATTTTTGTTTAATATATGTGTGAATATTTGTGAATGCTATGCTATGTTGTGCATGATTATGAACGAACAACAAAAGCCAAAAACGACGAAGGTTTGGTACGGCAAGGGTTGCGATCGATGTTAAGCATGTTGAGTGTAGGCCACTAGGGTGAGACCCTCCAAGGGTGTTGTATCCACCCGCTCGGTGAAGAACGCGAACCCAGGGCCTAGTAAAGCACTTGGGTCGGCGTAGGCCATTATGTGTTTTGTCTGTTGATTGTTTTGTTGTTTATCTTTGGATTGATAAGTGATTTGTTATACATTTAGTTTTCTTCTTGGGCTTCGGTTCATGGGTACTCTATGGTGTAGGCAAGGGCAAGGGAAAGGTCGACCAACATTAAGTTGGAGAGCGTGGAGCGACGTTTACATGTTCGGCCTACCTGCCTACCACAGCCAGGGTTATTTTGGAGAATATGTTGTAATGATTTGCTTTGTCACTTAAGTCGATTGTATCAACATTTTGAGTTGTAATACATTTTCGAAACAGTATTTTGGGATCTCAAATGTATAACTTTTATGATTTTAATGAATGTCCAAATCTTTTATAACCAATGTTGTTAAATGAGTCTTTATTTCAATTTAATCACACTTGTCAACCTAAAACTTTGATTAGCGAGCTAATAGCACATTTATAAATCACTTGGTGATGACCCTAAGGTAGTAGGGTGTTACAAATTGGTTTCATAGTTTGCCAAGGTTTATGGTTTCTGGAGATCGACCGAACATGTACTCTCCCTGCCACTGACAACCCCGACTCAAGGTTGGTCGGTATTAATTAAATTATGTTCTTAACTTCTTTTTTAAGGTGCCCTGTTTACATAAATGTATTTGTAGAGCATGATGAATGTGTTTATATATGCATGATTCCAGCGCACGACCCCTTGATTGCTATATGCTTATGTTGTGTGTGATGTGTTGTTCTATTGTTAGTGACTGATTGACAAGACTAGGAGGTTTTGATGTTGTTGACGCGGTTCTTCGGTAACAGATAATTATATGAATAAAGAGATGGATTAGTGCTAAATGATGAACCATAATACGTAAATAGTCTCAAAGGAAGGATATGACTTGTTTACTTTTTTAGGTGGTTCGAAGGTTAAAATCCCTCTAGTCCACCAACCAATATTATTGATCTTTCTCTCGTATTCCTTACACGGTGTTTCTTTACAAATTAGAAGCCAACCCTTTGCAATGCCCAGGGTCTCCATATTTATAGGGAGAGGGCACCTGGGTATTGGCAAAGGGGGTCATCCCGTGACCTTCTTACCCATCATGTCACTTCTGTGACACTTATGATTAATTCCTAAAAATTGACAATGAAGTGTGGTCTAATCAGTAGGTAAGGGGGATAATGGGCCGCATGGCCCTAACCTGTCATGGGGTGCCTGACACGCACGTTTATGCGGCATGTCCGAGATTTCAGGAATGGAGTAGACACGTGATGTCTGATATGCGCACGTTTACATTGCGTGGTTGACTTTATAAAAGGTCGGAGGTGTCAGCTCTAGGTCGTACCTCGAGCTTGATGTAGTCCTAGCTCATGGTGCCCACACTGCTGACCCGATGCCTTCGAGTATTCTTATTAAACCTTTGGCTACCTCGAGCTAAAGAGGTAGAGACTCGTACCAGCAGCTCCGGGTAGGTGGCTTCCACGTGGCTGATATGATTATACCCTTTTCCAGCTCGCTAATAACCCGTGGATATTTAGGGCGTACAAATGTTGTTTTCATTCCTGATGTGCAACATCATTGATTGCAGGCATATTGTAGTTATGTCTCGGTGGTCAATCAGACTCCACAGCAATAGGCCGAAGATGACAACGAGGGTCAGGACTCTCAACTTGTCCCACAGAACTGACAATAGTTGTTTGCCGAAATTGAAGATAAACTTCAACGAACAGAAGATGAACTCTAAAAGTTAAGGCAACAGGCCCGTCTTTGGGGCATTGGGTTTTAAATTCCACAGGTTGTGGCACCAGTGCTAGTTGAGCCTGTGATGGAGAACAGGTTGGAGCCTATATACTAGCAGTTCAAGAAGCAGCACCCTCCCACCTTTGAGGGCGGTCCAGACCCACTGCGGAAGAGCAGCTAATGAATATGACTTCTTCTATCCTAGATTTCATGTGGGTGGAAGGGAATGAGGGAGTGGTCTGCACCAGCTACATATCGATAGAAGACACCCGCATCTGGTGGGACATTGTGTCCTAGAGGAGGGAAGCGGTAGTTATGACTTAGGAAGAATTTAGGGATATCTTCAATGAGAAATACTACAGTGTTGCAGTCCGAGCTGCAAAGGTGGATGAGTATGTCAACCTGACTCAGAACTGGATGACAGTTACAGAGTATGCGCTGAAGTTTGACCAGTTGGAGAAGTTCGCACTGGACTTGGTGCCCACTAATATGGCACAGAGGGATCAGTTTGTACAGGGGCTGAACGTCAAGAAAGCCTATGACATCAAGATAACATTAGATCTGAGGACTACCACCTATGCTCAGGTAGTGGAGAAGGCGTTTACAGCTTAGGGGGCCGAGGATCAGATATGGCAAGAGGGCATTGCAAGGTGCAATGCTCAGAGGGCGATGCCTCCTTTTATTGGTTCTAGCCGGGGTAATGGCCCTAGTGAGCATAATAGAAAGCCCAGATTCTTTTGTTCTTCCTTGTTCCGATAGGAGGGCACATGGTGCTTTTAGTGGCCGTCAGGGTGGGGGAGACAACTGGAGAAGTTTCCCAGAGTGTCCTCGGTGCAGGCATCAACATCAGGGAGAGTGTAGTGTCAGAGCTTGCTTTACTTGCAGGAGTGTTAATTATCTGAGGAAGAACTTCCCATAAGCTTGAAAAGAAGAGTCGAAGAAGAGCAACAACCTCACTCTAGCTAGACTATTCATCTTGACCCAAACTGAGGCTGAGGCTAGTCCCTCGATCGTGACAGGTCCGATTTCTAGTGTCGGTTCTTCATTTACTGTATTGATTGATTCAAGAGCAACTAATTTGTTTGTATCTGCTAGAGTGATAGATCATCTGTGTAGGCCTTTTGATATGTGTGCTAGGGAATTCAGGACTTTGTTGCCAAGTAGAGAACTGGTAGTCTCTAGGAGATGGGTTAGAGCATTACTAGTAGAGATAGCCAGTATGGAGTTGTCTATGGACCTGATTGAATTAGCAATGGATGACTTTGATATGATTATGGGGATGGAATGGTTATCAATGTATGGGGCAACGATAGACTGCAAGCGAAGAATGGTGACCTTTGAACTGGAATCAGAGGTACCATTTGTAGTTATGGAGATAGTGAGTGGACCACGACTACCTATGATCTCAGCACTAAAGGCTAGAGACTTAATATAAGAAGGTTGCATAGGATTCCTAACAAACATAGTGGATACCTCTAGGAATGTTTCAGTTGGACCGGATGAGACCAGATTAGGATATGAGTTTCCTGATGTATTCCCAGCAGAAATGTCAGGGTTGCCACCACACCGAGAGATCGAGTTTATCATAGAGTTGGTGTCAGTGGCGGAGCCAATCTCTAGGATACCTTATAGAATGGCTCCATCAGAGTTGATGGAACTGAAGATTCAAGAGTTACTAGACTTAGGATTCATGAGACCGAGTTTTTCTCCATGGGGTTCTCCAGTATTGTTCATCAAGAAGAAGGATGGATCCTTAAGGATGTGCATCGACTACAAGGAGTTGAATAAGTAGACTATTAAGAATAAGTACTCATTGCCCAGGATCGATGACTTGTTTGACCTGCTACAGGAGAAGACTGTGTTCTCCAAGATTGACCTTTGATCACTAAATATTTGATACGCAAGTGCACACAATCGATTCAAGTAATATAGATGATAAATTGAGTATCATTCCCACAAAGATTATTAACCAATTACCAATAATTGTTCTTTGATTTCTATTTGGTTGTCAAAAATAGAGTGATTTTTAAACTAAGACTTTAAAATATACTTTGCAAAAGTAAATATAATTCACTAATTAAAAGCCTAGGGTATTAATTTCATCAACTTTTCATTATATTAATTTTATTAATCAGTTCTAAATTTCTTTCATCCTATTCTAATAGCAGGTTAAGATAAATCGATTCCAATTCTTTTTCAAGATATAAGATCTCATCCTATATGCAAGTTATCTACATCTCTATGATAAACTTAAACATAAAGCAGGAATTAAGCATAGAAACCTAATTACTACACAAACCATACAAGTACTTTCGTCCAATATCCAACCTATGTCTATATAACGATAGCATATTCAATTCTCATCTTTTTAAGTTTGAATCAAAATCATAAATCAAGCAAATATTGATCAGGTATTTACTAGCATTAAGCAAACATTATATAGATTAGAATAGACAAGAAAAATCAATAGAACATCATAATTAATTTAAATATAAATCCAAGTGACTACACTAAACCCTAGATAAAAATGTTTAGTTCATATCAGCCATGACTAACTCAACAAAATCAGAAACATAAGATTCAAAAACTTTAAGAAGAAAGAAAAAATATAAAAGTGCAGAAAAACTAGTCTAAGAACCAAAATTAGTCTCTAAAAATGTAATTAAAATCCGACCTCATGACATAATTAAACCCTAAGTCTGAATTTATAGTTAAAAAAATCACAAATCTGTAGATTTTCATATGCAGGCATGGACTTGGCCTTCTTTAGGTTGCGACCCGTATCAATTTTTAAAGGTCCTCTAAATCTGCATATCTCTTCAGGCACCGTGACTTAGGCATATCAAGTCGCGGCCCGTGTCTTCGATGCTCCCTTGCCTTAGCCGCTGACTTCCCCTAGCGCCGCGACTTATAAGGGCAAGTCACGACTCTAATTTCCTTCAGCATCTTTGTATTTCTGACTTTCCCAGAGTCGCGACTCTAAACTCCTAATCGCGGCCCTAATTCCATTATTTCTCAATTTAAGTCTTTCAACCTTGTTTCTTCATCAAAAACTGATTTCTACTGGTCCTTAGCACCATTTTGAGTCAAACAACAACCAAGAGCTTTGTTTTTCCACCATTTTCACTTTTTTTTTACATTATTCTTCGCACCAACCTACAACAAACACAAACAAAAGTGTAATCTTGCACAAAACAAACATAAAGACTCAAGATTACCACAAAAATACATTCTAAAACAACACTAAAATGAAGTTATCAAACCCCCCCTAAACTTACTCTTTGTTTGACCTCGAACAAAGGGCTCAAAACAAACCTAGACTCTAACAACTAAGACAATTTCCACAACATGAATTATACAGACAACAATCATGAATGCTAATCATATAATTCTCATAAAACTACTCAATAGTTTATTGAACCTAGAATTTTGATCAAAACACTCCATCAACACACTTTAGTCTACTAACATTTTAGATTATCAAATCATGATCATTAAATAAACATATTTGAAATCAATTATGCTAACCAAATTCTTTCCAAGCAATCCATTTAAACAAAATAATTCCATAAGCTCACTTCACTTGCTATTCTCCACTAATATAAATCATGATATGCATAAGAATCAATAGGACTTGTATAGGCTTGTAATGATGGCTTAGGTAAAGGTAGATGGAAAAGTAATTTTTAAGCTCACTTTAGTATAAGCACATGGCCCAAAAGTCACCGACTTTACTTCCATAGTAATACAATCTCATAATCCTCTTTCTTGTTTTTATTTAGAGAGATGTAAAAAAAAAAAATTTCTTTTCAGATGATAACTACACTCCCCCAAATTTGATTTTGCTATATATTCATATGGGGAGTGTATTGAACTTCTTTTGTTTTTTCAATATATATACTTTCTCTCTAATCTTTTATACTTTTCATTTTCTACACCCACTAAATTCACAAATAAACACCATTACACATCAATCCCCATAAAATCATATGCTCATAGTATATTAGGGACAAATATATAACCAAGTTTCAAGTATCAAGCTTAAATAATGGCTTAGAACAAAAAGATATAATGTTAGGCTCAAAAAGGGTAAACAAAAGATCAATTAATTTATGGTCGGAAAGAAAAGCTCAAACAGTCCAAATGATAGCCTAAATCATATTCCTAAACATACATGATATATTATTTTGCCTCAAATAACAAGTAAGCAGGTTCTAATACTGTAAGAAAATAATTTCCACTTTCTATTCATCATTCCACTAACCAATTTCAGCAATCATAATCAATATAAAAAACATCAATTTAAATATCATGACAAAATATTCAACAAATGTTGTCTAAAATAAAATGAACTAACGAAGTGTTCAATCAAGCACACAGTTTTTTTTTTCAAATTTCATTTTCTTTGAATTATACTCATAACATTCACTTTATTCTCATCAACACTTGTTGTCAATCATCATTCATGTTGGTACTAAACACAGATTAAAACAAAACTCCGAACAACTAACATAAACTAAACAAAACTAATAGAAAAGTAAGCTCCCTCCCCAAAACTTAAGCTAAACATTGACCCCAATGTTTAAAAATAAGAAAGAAAACTTGCCTGGTGTATATCACTTCAAAAAGGTGGTGGATCAGGAAAAGGATGCCAAGGTGGTGGATAAGGAAAATATTGTCGGTCCTCCTCCTAATTTGACCATCGGTAAACCAACTCATTTTGCTAGTCAAACTGAGCTCTATGATAATCATGAAGCTCCCCCAAATAACTATGAGTATGTTGGTTTTGCCAGATGATATAATCCAATATGGTCAAGTGCGGATCCAGTGGAGCCTCAAGTGTCAAATATTGAGGATATTCTCCTCTCATTTCCTCCTCAACTACCCTTGAATCATTTGGTTGATCATTGGCAGGTGCGGATTCCTCAGTCGCATCTCTTTCCTCTTCAACTTTCACCTACCTGGGTTGTGGTATTGGTGGCTCCAAAGATGGGTCATTGAATTTATACACAGAAGCACGAGAAATAGGCCCCATTGCCTTCCTATAAATATCTCTAGGATATTTAGGTACCTCCCACACATCACATAGAACAGTAATCATTGAGTCGTGCCCCAAACTGCCAGTGGTAGTCAGTCGACATAAATCCCGAATACTCATGCGGATATTCCGACCAATATCGACAGAGAGTCCCATCATAATAGCATATACAAGAAGACACCTATCAGTTCGTACTTCAGATAAATGAGTGTTGGGCATAAGGCGCGCACTCACAAAGAGAGTCCAAGCCTTGGCCACATGATTCATTTGATACCTTCGGAAATGCTTCGGTTCTCCATTTTGCATGACAAAAGTAGCACCAGAAATGCCTAATGTTTCTGCCACCTCAACCCAATAAATTTCACTATTATAAGCCAATTGGTAATATTCATCCTCGTCTTGCGACAACATGGGTAATTGATATAAAGCATCAATATTATCAATATCACACTCTACCTAAACCCCTCGCATAAAAACCTTTCTATTAACTACCCCTGGAAAATTTGCATAAAACTCATAAACCATTGAACAACTAGCATTGGGCATTTTATCATCCACAAAAAGTTTCCAACGACGGCACTGAATTTCAGCCCGAATGAGGTTATAAGTTTTTTGAGGATAAGGGTCTTCTTGATATTCCATTCCTCTCTCTTGACTAACTGGACGTTGAGATAACCTTTGATAATGATCAAAGGCATCCTTACTAATAAACCTAGTTGGATCAAATTCTTGAATTGGTGGTGGTGGCAGCAGGGTAGGCTGAGGTTGGGGTGGTTGGTTGTGGGATGTAGAAGGGCGATTGGAGTTTTTAGAAGAGGGAACCCTACTAGGTTTTTTTCTGGGCCCCATAATCACACAATGTAGCAAATACACAACAAAAAATTGGCAGCACTTCCTCTAATTTATAGTACTTTCCTCTACAGATTAACCCCAAAAGACACCAACTCAAAGACACTCAATATATTAACAATGTAAGTCAAAAACTCAATTCAATCCCTTAACACAAAATTACTTCAATCAAAACTTCAAGATCATCAAAAAGGCAAAATTACATGCCTTTAAATCTTAGAGACTACCCACTCTTCAATTCTCTTTCAATCTTCACTTACCACCAATAGAAAAAGTTAAGGTTAGAGTAAAAGGAAGAAGGAAATAAATATGGAATTAGGGATTAATGGATATGGCTTTAGGGTGTTTTAAACAGAAGAATAAGGGGAAAAATTATAGCTTTTATAAAAATAATTTGGGCTAGGATGAAAGAAATGTAAAAATGAGAGGTATAAGCTGAGAATAAATGATTTTAAACCACGTTAACAAAGGACGAACAAGTCGCAGCCTGCATCAAATTTTCCAAAATTTCTATTTCGCAGGGCAACGACTCAACCTCATCAAGTCGCGGCCCGCCCCTTCCTTAAATTTTCATACTCTCTAAATTTTGTTAATGCCACGACTTACAAGATCAAGTCGCGACTTGACCTGCAGACTAATTGGAAAAGAGCCTTTTCACGATTTGCATGATTTTTTTACAAACTTTATACTAAAAATAAAAAATCTAAACTAAACAAATCTATTAAAATCCAAATTAACATTAAATAAAATTTTTCACTAATTTAAAATTAAAATAAAAACAAAATAAAGTATTGGAATGCCTCCTATAGCGCTGTTGTTAACGTCATTTAGTCGGACGCTGACTACCCCATTTAGAGGGGTTCCAAAACCATCACAGATTTTCAGTTTTCCATCAGTCCTTCCAAATAATGCTTTAATATCTGATCATTTACTTTAAAATTTCATGTTTTCTCACTATGAATATGTACCGCTCCATAAGGTAATGAGACAACTACTGTGATGGGTCGTGACCATCTAGACTTTACTTTTCCTGGAAACTGCTTCAATCTAGAATTAAATAAAAGAACTTTATCTCCCAGTTGGAAATCCTTACTAATTATCCTTTTATCATGAAAAGCCTTATACTTTTCTTGAAAAATCTTTGCATTTTCATGATCTTCATTTCAAAATTTATCAAGCTCATTTAACTAAAAGAGCCTCTTCTGCCCTACCATGAATAAATCAACATTTACCTTTTCACCGCCCAATAAGCTCGATGCTCAAGTTCTACTGGTAAATGACATGCCTTCCTAAACACTAACCGATATGGTGACATACCAATCGGAGTCTTAAAGGCTGTGCGATATGCCCATAGTAAATCATCAAGCTTTTTAGACCAATCTTTCCTTGATGTTTTTACAGTTTTCTCTAAAATACTTTTAATCTCCCGGTTTGACATTTCAACTTGACCATTTGCAAGTGGATGATAAAACAGGTTCTTTCGACGATGAACTTGATAACGAGCGCATAGTACTGTTAATGATTTGTTACAAAAATGACTGCCTTTGTCACTAATAATTGCTCTTGGAGTACCAAACGGAGTTAAAATATTTTTATGAAAAAATTTAAGTACCTCCTTACCATCACAAGTAGGAGTTGTTGTAGCTTCCACCCATTTAGAAACACAACCTACTTCCAGCAAAATATACTTATTATTATAAGATGATGGGAAGGGCCCCATAAAATCTATTCCCCACACATCAAACAACTCAACTTCCAGAATTCTAGTCATTGGCATTTGATCTCGTCTCGATATATTACCAGTCCTTTGGCAATGATCACAAATCTTAGCAAAGGCACTAGCATCTTTAAATAACGTAGGCCAATAAAACCCACATTGCAAAACTTTTGATGCTGTCCTTGTTCCTCCAAAGTGACCACCACAATGTAAAGTATGACAGTGAGTAAGTATGGAAATCATTTCCTCTTCTAGGACACATCTTCTACTTATTTGATCACCACAATGACGAAAAAGAATGGGCTCATCCCAATAATAATGCTTAACTTCCGAATAGAATTTTCTGAGTTGCTACCTTGACATGTTCGGAGGCACAACTTTAGCTACCAAATAATTGACATAATCCGCAAACCAAGGTAACTTCTCTTCCCTTTCAATCAAAAATAATTGTTCATCTATAAAATTTTCATCAATTTGCTCCTCATTCTCATTATGCTCTTCTCCTTTTTCCAATCTAGATAAATGATCTGCAACTAGCTTTTATGTCCCCTTCTTATCACAAATTTCCATATCAAACTCTTGCAATAATAGGACCCATCGAATTAGGCGAGGTTTAGCATCCTTTTTGTTCATAAGGTACTTAATAGCTGAATGATTTGTGTAAAAAATCACCTTATTATCAATTAAATAAGGCCTGAACTTGTCGAATGCAAAGATAATTGCAAGTTATTCCTTCTCAATAGTTGCATAATTTAATTGAGCATCATTCGAGGTTCGACTAGCATAATAAATTATACAGAATAACTTTTCACCTCGCTGTCCAAGAACTACTCCTACTGCATAATCACTAGCATCACACATTAATTCAAAAGGAAGTTCCCAATTTGGTGATGCAACAATTGGAGCAGATACCAATTTCTCCTTCAATGTGTTAAATGCACGTAAATAGTCAAAATCAAAGTTAAATACCACACCATTCATAAGTAGAGTAGATAAGGGCTTTGAAATTTTTGAAAACTCCTTTATGAACCTCCTATAAAATCTAGCATGGCCAAAAAAACTATGAACCCCTTTAACAGACACTAGAGGAGGTAAATTTTCTGTTGTAGATATCTTGGCCTTGTCTACCTCAATTCCTTGGCGTGAAATTTTGTGGCCCAAGATTATATCTTCTGTCACCATAAAGAGACATTTATCCCAGAACCCTTTCCAAATTAGCCAAACATCCATCAAAAGAGTGTCCAAATACTTATAAGTCATCCATAAAAATTTTGATACCTTTTTCCACTATGTCTGAAAAGATAGACATCATACATCTTTGAAAGGTAGCGGGAGCATTACATAACCCAAATGACATCCTCCAAAATGCAAATGTTCCATAAGGGCATGTGAAGGTAGTCTTTTCTTGATCCTCCGGTGCTATGGGAATTTGATGGTATCCTGAATACCCATGCAAGAAACAGTAATAAGGATGGCCTGCCAATCTATCTAGCATCTGAACTACAAAAGGCAAAGGGAGATGGTCTTTCCTAGTGACCTTATTCAACTTACAGTTCTTTCATTGAAGGATTGGGCCTCCTCTGAGCATCAATACTAGGCTTACTATCCTCCTCCATTAATTTACGATGCATCACTATTGAAGGACTAATACCCTTTATATATGCTAATGTCCAACCAATTGCTAGTTTGTGAGCCACTAAGAAGCTTGTCTTCTTCAATCACAGACAATCAAGTTGAAATATAATTGGAAGAGTGTCATTCTTACCCAAATAAGCATACTTAAGATAATCAGGTAAAATTTTTAACTAAAGAAGTGGTGGCTTCTCAATAGATGGGAGAGGTCTCTCAGGCACTTGCCCTAATTCCTCATATTTCTTTTCATAAATTTTCCCTGATGAATTCAACCACTTAACATACTCACTGTCTTCAGTACCAGCACACTCTTTAGGACTTGCCATCAAACTCAACTCAAGTGGATCCTCAATAAATTGGACCCTTTTACTAGGTTCCTCCAATACACTAACATTAAAACAACTGTCACCAGCTGAAGGATATTTCAAGGCTTTAAAAACATTAAAAATAACCTAGTCTCCTTGTACTCTGAGCCTTAACTCACCCTTCTGAACGTCTATCAACGCTTGCCCCGTGGCTGAAAATGGTCGTCCCAATATAATAGGCACATCCTCATCTTCCTCCATATTGCATAAAGGAAGTTATCTATCTTTACTAGAACGTCCTCTATAATACATCTGTGATGTGTTAATGAACGGTCAGCCAGTTAAAGAGTAATAGTAGTGGTGGGTCTAGCTTCCCCCAAACCAATCCTTTTAAATACAGACAGCGACATTAAATTTATGCATGCACCCAAATTCCATAAAGCTCTCTCATAATGAAAGTTACCAATGGTTCAAGGTATAGTGAAACTGCTCGATTCTCTTAAGTTTTGAGGAAGCTTCTTTTGAATAATTGCACTACACTCTTCAGTCAATGCAACAGTTTCATAATCCTCCATTTTTCTCTTATTAGAAAATATCTCTTTCATAAACTTCACATAACTAGGCATTTGTTCTAGAGCCTCTGCAAAAGGGATGTTAATGTGAAGTTTCTTAAATACCTCAAGAAATTTGGAGAATTGTTTGTCAAGAATTGCCTTTCGAAACCGTTTAGGATATGGAATTCTTGGTGTAGGTTTGATGTGTTTTGGCTTTTCTGTCTTAGGAAGGTCTTCCATAACCTCCTCTTGTATTGGACTAGTAACATGTTCATCCTCTATCTTCTTCCCTTTGTCATCCACTGTAGGTCCATCGTACTTAGTCCCACTCCTCAGAGTGACAACTTGACATTGCTCTTTAGGATTTACCTCTATGGTACTAGGAAAATTCCCTTGCTGTCTACTAGAAAACATTTTAGCCAATTGACCTATTTGTGTCTCTGAACTCCTGATTGAAGACCTTGTCTCTGTCATGAATTAATTTAATTGGTCTGACTGCACTGTCGGTGGCTTCATTTGAGGATGTGGTTGTGGATGAGATGGGCATGGGTTTGGATCATAATAAGGTTTAGAATGTAGTCCATAAGTCAGTTGATGAGGGAGTTGTTGAGGTGGGTATTGTGGATACTGCAGTTGTAACCCTTGATTATTTTTCCAAGACATATATAGGGTGATTTTTCCATGCAGGAGTATTTGAATTGGAGTAGGTGTTGGGTGCAGGTCTTGAAAAGTTACCAATAACCTGTGCCTGTTCCAAAGGCGTATTATTTACGTCTGTTGAGCAACTAGCTGTGCTCGGGCATTATTCATACAAATGCGGTCCCCCACAAATCTCACAACTCGCGACATTTTGTTCTTGCATTGCTTTTGCAGCGAGGTTATTCTGCTGTAATTGCTTGATTAAAGATGCCACTTGAGCGGTCAATAAAGCAATTGGATCAACCTCTAAGACTACTGCTACTTTCTTATTCTCACGCTCAGTAGGCCAATTAGAGTTGTTCATGGCCATCTCTTCTAATAATTCATATGCTTCATTAGTGCTTTTTCTCATAAGCGCTCCTCTTGAGACTGCATCTATAATTGTCTTTGTATTTCCCCCCAAACCATTGTAAAATGTATGAACCAGCAGCCACTTTTCTATTCCATGATGTGGCATTTCCTTTGCAACACTTTAAAACGTACCCATGCATCATTTAAAGATTCTGTATCCAGCTGATGGAAGTTATTAATCTCTCCTCTTATTCTGGATGACTTCGTAGGAGGAAAATATTTACGAAGGAATTTCTGAGCCAAGTCCTCCCAAGTAACAAAAGAGTTGGCTTGTAATGAATTCAACCAACTCTTAGCCCTATCTCTTAGTAAAAATGGGAATAATCTTAATCTTACAGCATCATTACTCACCCCGTTCATTTTGAATGTCGCACACAACTCTAAAAAGTTTGTGATATGGAGATTTCGATCCTCATTTGGTAACCCCCAAATTGTACAAAATTACGTACCATATGAATAATTGAGGCTTTTATCTCAAAATTATTTTCCTCAACAGTAGGAGGATGAATACTTGAATGTATGCCCGTAACAGTAGGGCGTACATAGTTTCTCAATGGAGGATCGAATTTAGTTGCATTACCAGTGTTTGCATTCTTGTTTACACCGTTATTAGCATTCTCAGCCATGGTGAAGTCCAACCTTTTCTTTATCTTGCTGTTTTCTCTACACATTCTCTCAATTTCAAGATCTACCAGCATGAGTTCCTTTTGTCTACATCCCTGCATATACCAATAATTCTTGAAACAAACAACAACCTTGATCCGAATAAGTTTAAAATATAGAAACCAAATTAGAACAAACAACAATTCATTTTGATATTGGAAATTAAGTCCCCGACAACGGCGCCAAAAACTTGATCACTAAAAATTTGATACGCAAGTGCACGCAATCGATTCAAGTAATATATATGATAATTAGAGTATCGCTCCCATAAATACTATTAACCAATTGCCAATAATTATTCTTTGATTTTTATTTGGTTGTCAAAAATAGAGTTATTTTTAAACTAAGACTTAAAATTAAAATAAACATTGCAAAAATAAAGATTAATTCAATAAATAAAAACCTGGGGTATTAATTGTATCAACTTTTCTGTAACACCCTGGATAGCCAAGACCGTTACACTGTGTGTTTGTAAAGTGCCAGACTTGCTAGTCAAGTCTATTAGTTGAAAACGTGTCTACGAAACTGTAAAGGAACTAGGGTTTAAGATATTTTGGTCTCAAAAGCTACATTTTCATTAAGAAACATTGTTCACTAACACGGGATCCCAAAAATATTAGTTTAAAGGCCGTTTACAAAAGTTACAAGGTTCAAGTACATAAACTAGCCATACTAAGGCAAAACGAGCAGTTAGGTAATCCCTGTCCTGACTCACTCCTCGATCATGGCGATCGAACAGCTGGCTATGTACATTTCACCTCGGAGCTCTCCACCTCAGGCTTGGTCTAGCTTGCCCTTGCCTTTACCTGCACCCGTGAGCCAAGGCCCAGCAAGAAAACACAACAACAACAAAGCATAAGAAATTAGCAACAAGTCAGTATCTCACATCACATTACATAATCTCAACCATGTCACCAACCTGTATAATCAAGTATTTCAAATAATAAGCATATTAACTCACGTCATTTACAGTTTACAAATGATAACTAGGGCTGGCGCCCTCAGGCTACCCCCTCTGTTATCCTGTTGACTTTGGCTACCAGTGGCCAATCTGCGCCCTGTGCGCTAATATCATGTACGGCACTCTTAGGCCGCTTTTACATGTCCCATGGCGTAATACCATCATTGACACGATACAATTCTCGAGAGCACTTAGTCCCATCACAAACATACAACCGGGTGCAGTTTTCTTACCTTTAGCTTTCAGATGAATTAGCTACGGGCGACACTCCTTGAGCGCGATTCGATCCTCGAGTCCTAGCTAGACACCTAGTCACAACCATAAGGAAAGACACAATTACAACCTTAAATGAGTTTCTAAGCCAAGTTCTAGTACTCGGAACATTGAACTTCACCAAATATAGTAAAAGACTCAACCCCGAGCACCTTAGGTTAAATTTCCAAACCTAAAATCTTAAAATCCCAAAATCCCTTAAGCGCCGCGGCATAGGCCACCCATGCCGCGGCATGGCCCCTAAACAGAGCCATCCAAGGCACAAAAATAGGTAAGGGCCGCGGCATAGCTTGGACCATGTCGCGGCCCGCCCTTCTCCCTCAGCATGCAACACCCTTGAAGGGCCGCGGCTCACCAAGAACCATGCCGCGGCCCGACCCTTCGAACCCAGAAAAAAAACCACCATTTTCAATCCCTAAACCTCACCTTAAGCCACCCCAATGCCCCTAACTAAAAACCAATTATTATTAACAACATTAGAATGATTAAAACAACGTAATCCAACCAGAAATCCAGCCTAAGACTCACTAAAATCCCAATTCTAATTTCTGAAATTTCAAACCCATAGAACCCAAAACCAGCCATGAAAACTCTCAAATTCAACCATCAAACTTTGAATTAAACCTTACCTCAGCTGTAGAATCGATTCTCCAAGAGTCCCCTGACCTATCTTCAAAGTTTCAAGCCTCAATCCCACCTTAAATTCCAAAAACCACAGATATTAAAGATTCAGCCATTTTCTTTGAATTCCTAACCTTAGAAACGAAAATTCAATACTTACCTTAGCACTAGCTCAGACCTTGATCAGTTCCTGAGTTAATCCTCCTATTTATTCCCTTCAATTCCCTAAAACACAGCTCAATTCCAGCTATTTCCTCTCAAATTCAAAAGTTCTTCCTTAGCCAAGAGAAAAGAGAGAGAGAAAGAGAGTTAGGGTCGGTTTGTAATTTTCTGTCTAATATTTTCCTAAGTCTTCCAAGTATACCCTTATTTTATTAAACTAATCCCAAAGCTCGGGGTGCCGGACGCGTCCCCGAGGCCAAAACGGTAAAATCCCCCAATAATCCCGCCTAGACATCCTAACCTCAAATATATCTCCAATTATTTATTTTCATCACTCGATAGTCTAAACCACTACCTGATACCTAAAATACCCCTGACTTGTCCAAAGTCAATTATAATGCCCTGTTGTGACTTTTCTTGCTATCTAGCCCTAGGATCACCTCGAGTCGCTGGCTACAGATTTATCCACATCATAATGTGGTTCTCGCATATATCCCATATCATATTACCACATAATATAATCAATTATCATATAAGCATCATTAAACATATAATAACTCATTAAATCACAGTTATTCCAGTAATGCCCTCCTGGCACACTAATCAAGGCCCTTAAGCCTTATTAGTGAATTTGGGTCTTTACAACTATCCCCTCCTAATGAGAATTTCGTCCTTGAAATTTACCTGAACAACTCAGGATTCTGATCCCGCATAGCTGTCTCAAGCGCCCAGGTCGCCTCCTCGACCTTACTGTTTCTCCACAGCACTTTGACTAAAGGAATCGTCTTATTCCGCAACACCTTATCTTTTCGATCCAAGATCTGAACTGGTTGCTCCTCATAAGAAAAATTTGCCTGTAACTCCAGATCCTCATGCCTCAGCACATGAGTCACATCTGAGACATACTTCCGAAGCATGGAGACGTGGAACACGTCATGAACTCTAGACAACGATGGCGGCAAAGCTAACCTGTAAGCCACCTGACCAATCCTTCCCAAGATCTCGAATGGTCCAATGAATCTAGGGCTAAGCTTGCCCTTCTTACCAAACCTCCTCACCCCTCGCAGAGGTGAAACTCGAAGAAAGACGTGGTCACCAACCTGAAACTCCACGTCCCTACGCTTAGGATCAGCGTAGCTCTTCTGTCTACTCTGAGACGCGAGCATTCTAGCCCGTATCTTCTCTATGGCCTCACTTGTCTTCTGTACCATTTCTGGCCCCAAATATCTCCTCTCACCCATCTCATCCCAATGAATGGGTGATCTACACTTCCTCCCATATAGCATCTCATAGGGAGCCACTCCAATCGTTGACTGATAACTATTGTTGTATGAGAATTCAATCAACGGATGGTACTTACTCCATGAACCTTCAAAATTAATCACACATGCTCTGAGCATATCCTCTAACACCTGGATCATCCTCTCAAACTGTCCATCAGTCTGAGGATGAAAGGCTGTGCTGAACTTCAACTGAGTTCCTAAAGATTTATGCAAACCACCCCAAAACTTTTAAGTGAAGATAGGATCCCGGTCTGACACTATAGACTTAGGAACCCCATGGAGACGTACGATCTCCCTCACGTACAGCTCAGCGTACTGATCCACAGTAAAAGTTGATCTCACTGGAAGGAAATGGGCTGACTTGGTGTATCTATCCACTATCACCCATACTGAGTCATGAAGTCCCACTGTCCTGGGTAACCCTCCCACAAAGTCCATGGTAATGTCCTCCCATTTCCATTCAGGAATACCCAATGGCTGAAGCAACCCCGCTGGTCGCTGATGTTCCGCTTTTACCTGCTGACAGGTCAAACATCTGGCAACGTACTCAACCACATCCCTCTTCATCCCGGGCCACCAATACAAAGTCCGTAGATCTTGATACATCTTCGTGGTACCCGGATGAAGTGAGTACGGCGTCGTATGAGACTCATCCAGTATCTCTCGTCTGATCCCCTCATCAGCTGGAACACAAATCCGTCCCTGATACCGAAGTAAACCAACCTCAGAAACAGAATAGTCCTTAGCCACTCCTGCTACGACATCATCTCTAACTCTCTGTAACTGAGCGTCTACCAATTGCCCTTCTCTGATCCGCTCTAGCAGGGTCGACTGCAGAGTAATATTAGCCAACCGACCCACCACCAACTCTATCCCTGCTCTAATCATCTCATCAGCTAATCTCCTTGAAATCTGAACAGAACTATATAACTGACCTGGACCTCTACGGCTCAAAGCATCAGCCACTACATTGGCTTTTCCTGGATGATAAAGAATATCACAATCATAATCCTTTACCAGCTCCAGCCAACGCCTCTGTCTCATATTTTGGTCCTTCTGTGTAAAGAAATACTTCAAGCTCTTATGGTCAGTGTATACCTCGCACTTCTCCCCATAAAGATAATGCCGCCAAATCTTCAAAGCAAAAACCACTGCTGCCAACTCCAGGTCATGAGTAGGATACCGCTGCTCATACTCCTTCAGCTGTCGTGATGCATAAGCTATAACCTTCTCATTCTGCATTAACACACAGCCTAAGCCCAACCTCGATGCATCACAATAAACAAAAAACTTCCCTTCCCCCAAAGGCAGACTCAACACTGGCGCTGTAATAAGTCGTCGCTTCAACTCCTGAAAACTGTCTTCACACTTATCTGACCAGATAAACTTCAAATTCTTTCTTGTCAATTCTGTCAGGGGTGCTGCTGTCTTTGAGAAGCCCTCTACAAACCGCCTATAGTAACCTGCTAACCCAAGGAAACTCCGCACCTCCGAGGCGTTCCTTGGCCTCGGCCAATCTCTAACTGCCTCTATCTTAGACGGGTCCACCTTAATCCCATCTGCACCTACAATGTGTTCAAGGAATGTCACTTCAGGTAACCAAAACTCACACTTCTTAAACTTAGCATACAACTGATGCTCCCTCAACCTCTGAAGAACCTGTCGGAGATGAAACTCGTGCTCTGCCTCTGAACTGGCATACACCAAAATGTCGTCGATAAAGACTATAACAAACTGATCTAGAAAATCCTTGAACACTCTGTTCATTAAGTCCATGAAGGCTGCTGGGGCATTGGTCAAACCAAAGGACATGACCAAGAACTCATAATGCCCATATCGTGTTCGGAAGGCCGTCTTAGGTATGTCCTCATCCTTGATCCTCAGCTGGTGATAACCAGATCGAAGATCAATCTTCGAGAACACCGTTTTACCCTACAGCTGGTCAAACAAGTCATCAATCCTTGGTAGGGGATACTTATTCTTAATTGTTAGCTTGTTCAATTCTCGATAGTCAATACACATTCTCAAAGTCCCGTCCTTCTTCTTAACAAACAAAACTGGTGCACCCCATGGCGAGTAGCTAGGTCTGATGAACCCTATATCCAGAAGTTCCTGCAGCTGTATCTTTAACTCTTTCAGTTCCGCCGGTGCCATCCTATATGGTGCCCTCGACACTGGCTCCGTCCCTGGTGCCAACTCAATAACAAACTGAATCTCCCTACGCGGCGGCAACCCGGGCAAATCCTCAGGGAACACATCCAAGAACTCACAAACCAATCTGGTGTCCTCCAGTCCAACTGGTGTAACTCTGGTGGTATCCACCACACTAGCCAGAAAGCCTATACATCCACCCTGCAATAGTTCTCTGGCCCTCAGTGCAGATATCCTGGGTACGCGGGGTCCATACACCTCTCCCACAAAGACGAAGGGATCCTCGCCCTCTGGCTCAAAGGTTACCATCTTCTTCCTACAGTCAATGGTAGCTCCATATCTAACCAGCCAATCCATACCTAGAATCATATCAAAATCCTCCATTCTCAACTCAATCAAGTCTACTGACAACTCTCTACCATCAACTAACACTGGCAGCGCTCTAATCCACCTCCTAGATACTACTAACTCTCTAGTAGGCAATATAGTCCCAAACCCTGAGGCACTATACTCACTAGGTCTACACAGTCTATCAATCACCTAATCAGATACAAATGAATGCGTAGCACCAGAATCAATCAAAACAGTAAAGGAAGTGCCAGCACTAGAAAGCTGACCTGTCACTACCGAGGGACTAGCCTCGGCCTCCGCCTGCGTCAGGGTGAACACTCGAGCTGGAGTCAAGCTGTCCACCTTTCCTGTCTCTCCCTTCTTCACTGTCGGGCAATCCTTCCTGAGGTGTCCCACCACCCCACACACATAGCAGACCTTAGCCCGACACTCGCCCGGATGGCGCCTCTTGCACCTCGTGCACTCTGGATAAGTCCTCCATGAATCTCCACCTCCCTGATGGCCACCCTGAATACCCCAACCTCCCCTATCAGACCTAGGAGCGATTGGAGCATCAGGAACCTTTCTCTTCAAATCACTGGAGCCTCCGCCCCTACTAGAACCAGAGTATGGAGGCACCGCCCTGCGACCCTCCCTTCTTGCTGCACTATCTTTCCATATCCTATTCTCCGCTTCCTCAGCGGTAAGAGCCCTCTCCATAGCCTGGGCATAAGTAGTCACTCCAGGAACTGTGGTAATCCTTACATCCCAGGCTATCATAACATTCAGCCCTCTAACAAATCTGTCTAACCTGGTCGCATCAGCAGGCACAAGATCTGGTGCGAACATTGCAAGTCTGTCAAACTTCAAGGCATATTCTGTAACGGTCATACTGCCCTGAACCAGTCCCACAAACTCATTCACCTTCGCTGCCCTGATGGCAACGTTATAGTACTTCTGATTGAACAAATCCTTAAACTCTTCCCAAGTCAACGCGGCAACATTTCTAGTCTGTGAAGCCACCTCCCACCAGATTAGGGCATCCTCTCTCAGCATATAGTTGGCACAGTCCACCCTGTCATGACCTTCCACTCTCATAAAATCTAGAATGGTAGTGATCAAAGTCATCCACTGCTCAGCCTTTAGTGGATCAGGTCCACCCTCAAAGATCGGGGGTTGCTGTTTCCTGAACCACTCATACAACAGTTCAACTTTATTCCCAACATCAACTGGCTGCACCACAGGTACCAACGTCGGTGGCCCAACAGGGGCAACACTCCCAGATGGAGCCTGCTGCAAAATCCTGATCAGTTCATCCTGGCTCTGAAGCCTAGCTTGCATTTCTGCCATTAACTGTTGCCAGTTCTCCGAGACTGGCGGAGGGGTTGGGCCCTGGTCATCCTCTCTAGCCCCAGACCTGCCGGCTTGTCGTGTGGATTTCCTTGAACGCATCACTATTCAAGTCAATCTGCAATCAACGACTCGGCAATTAGGCTATGATGCCAGGGTAATAATCTTCCATAACCATCACTGAAACTCCACTCATTCACAAACAATCAAAGTATAGCAATTTATCCAGATATTCATCCACATGCACAGCAATGCTAATAAGCATGCCTCAATAACATCATGCAATAATCAAGGGCCAGGCCCTACCAGTATCTCATGCTCCCTATTCATCAAACAGATATCAGCAATCATATCTCACTCAAATCACTTAAGCACATAATCATGCATACACAATTACAAAACCCTGAGTTGAGCTTGTATCCCGCAGCGAATGTACATACCCAGCTAGTCTTTAGGACCCATAAACCTAGGACGCTCTGATACCAAGTTGTAACGCCCTGGATAGCCAAGACCGTTACACTGTGTGTTTGTAAAGTGCCAGACTTGCTAGTCAAGTCTATTAGTTGAAAACGTGTCTACGAAACTGTAAAGGAACTAGGGTTTAAGATATTTTGGTCTCAAAAGCTACATTTTCATTAAGAAACATTGTTCACTAACACGGGATCCCAAAAATATTAGTTTAAAGGCCGTTTACAAAAGTTACAAGGTACAAGTACATAAACTAGCCATACTAAGGCAAAACGAGCAGTTAGGTAATCCCTGTCCTGACTCACTCCTTGATCATGGCGATCGAACAGCTGGCTATGTACATTTCACCTCGGAGCTCTCCACCTCAGGCTTGGTCCAGCTTGCCCTTGCCTTTACCTGCACCACGTAGCACCCGTGAGCCAAGGCCCAGCATGAAAACACAACAACAACAAAGCATAAGCAATTAGCAACAAGTCAGTATCTCACATCACATTACATAATCTCAACCATGTCACCAACCTGTATAATCAAGTATTTCAAATAATTAGCATATCAACTCACGTCATTTACAGTTTACAAATGATAACTAGGGCTGGCGCCCTCAGGCTACCCCCTCTGTTATTTCGTTGACTTTGGCTACCAGTGGCCAATCTGCGCCCTGTGCGCTAATATCATGTACGGCACTCTTAGGCCGCTTTTACATGTCCCATGGCATAATACCATCATTGACACGATACAATTCTCGGGAGCACTTAGTCCCATCACAAACATACAACCGGGTGCAGTTTTCTTACCTTTAGCTTTCAGATGAATTAGCAACGGGCGACACTCCTTGAGCGCGATTCGATCCTCGAGTCCTAGCTAGACACCTAGTCACAACCATAAGGAAAGACACAATTACAACCTTAAATGAGTTTCTAAGCAGGTAAAGGGAAAGAGAAGCTCACCCAACCTTGAGTGGAGAGCTTAGGTGGTGTTGTGTACATATGCAGCCGCTTGACCACCATGACCAAGGAGTTCTCAGAGGGACTAGGGGGTTTACCCTATTTTTGCCGGTTAGGTCGGCGGGGATTGTAAATTTGAAACAGTAGCGACCATTTTGTACTATAAACAACTTATAAGCGTTCTGAAAGGCTCATGAGCAGTTTATATACTTAATGAAATGTATCCTTTCCTTTTTATTGGTTTTTCACCTTAGCCTGTTAATAACACTTAGATCACGTTTATAACCAAAGGACTCGAGTAGTGGGTCAAATTTTCGGTTCACTGTTCACCATAACTGTTCTGGGGTAACCAGAGCGTTACAACTTGGTATCAAAGCAATGCCAAGGTTACGGTTCCTGTAGACTGGCTGGGCATGTACACACATCACTAAAGTCAAGCTCGACTCATGGTTTGGTAACTATTTATGTGGTTATATGTATAACTGCTTAAATGTGGTATATATGCTTTACCTGTGTGCATGAGACACCATGTTAAACCTGTGCCCTGAAATATTATATCTTCGGCAAATGTGTGTTAATTATTACTGAGATTGCTGGAACCTGCTTATTATGTGGTTGTTCATGAGTTATTATGTGATACATGTTGTGTGCTAAATGCTATAAACATGTATCTTCTCATATATGTGTATGACTGTGGAATGTGATGATTGTCTGCTTATTCTTGGACCGTAAGGCGGCAAGAGGTTTAGTTATTACTACCTGACTGGCCATATTGATTATTGTTTCAGTAAGGTATCAGTGACAGAATGAACCCAGGGCAGACAGACATGTCAGCTAGCCAGAGTGATCCAGGCCAGAATAATAACAACCAGGGTCAAGAGAATGACCAGTCCCAGATTCCACAGCCAGCTCCTGCAAACTGGCAGCAGTTGTTTGATGAATTGCAGGCAACAGTGCTGAAACAAGGAGAGGAGCTTCATCTCCTAAGACAACAGCAAGTGCCTGGAGTGGCCAGTGTTGCAGAGGCACCTTCTGTGTCGGTGCCAGTTACTGGGCAGCTGCCTGAGGTAGGAAACAAATGGGAACCTCTTTATGAAAGTTTCAGGAAGCAACAACCTCCTGTATTTGAGGGCAGTGCAGATCCTGCCAAGGTAGAACAATGGATGAGTACGATTACCACTATCCTTGACTTTATGAGGGTAGCTGGTAATGAGAGGGTGGCCTGTGCTACCTATATGTTTCGGGAGGATGCCCGGATTTGGTGGGAGGTGATTACCCAGACCAAGAATGTTAATGCCCTGAGCTGGGAGGAGTTCTAGACCTTGTTTAATGAAAAGTATTACAATGATGCTATCAGGGCAGCTAAAGCTGAGAAATTCATTAGGCTACTTCAGGGAAGCTTATCAGTTACTGAGTATGCCATAAAGTTTGATCGTCTGGCAAAGTTTGCCAAGGAATTGGTGCCCACTGATGGGACCAGGAGAGAACGTTTCTTGCAGGGGCTACAGCCCAGATTAGCCCGTGATGTACGTATCATCACTGTGGCAGGGGTTACTACCTATGCACAGGTGGTTGAGAAGGCACTCACAGCTGAGAGTGCAGAGATCAAGATCTGGCATGACAGTGCAGCCAGAAAGGATTTCAGGAGGCCAGGTCCTCCATTTGTGGGTTCTAGTAGGGGTGGAGGCCCCAGTGATCAGAAGAGGAAGGTTCCTGACACGTTCCCAGTTCTAGGTCCTGACAAGCGGCCCCGTGGTATTTCAATGGGTCGTCCAGGTGGTAATGAAGCCTGGAGGTCTTATCCCGAGTGCCCTAGATGCAAGAGGCATCACTTGGGAGAGTGTAGGGAAAGGGCCTACTTCTCATGTGGGGCAGTGGGTCATCTTAAAAAGGATTTCCCTAAGGCAAGAAAAGAAGAACCCAGGAAGGCAGACAGCTCGGCCCCAGCTCGAGTGTTTGCATTGACTCAAGCAGAAGCTGAGGCTTCTCCCTCAGTTATTACAGGTCAGCTTCTTAGTGCTGGAACCGCTTACAATGTATTGATTGATTTTGGTGCTACACATTCTTTTGTTGCTAGTAGTGTTATTGATAGACTGTGTAGACCTTGTGATTTCTATGTTGTGGGGCTTGGTACCTTGATACCCACTGGGGAGTTAGTGGTATCTAGGAGATGGGTCAGATCTTTGCCAGTGACAGTAGAGGGCAGAGAGTTGTCAGTGGATCTGATAAAGTTGGTTATGACTAACTTCGATATGATATTGGGTATAGATTGGTTAGCAAAGTATTGGGCAACCATTGACTGCAGAAGGAAGATGGTCACCTTTGAGCCTGAAGGTGAGGATCCTTTTGTGTTTGTTGGTGCTGTGCATGGACCTCGCGTACCATTGATTTCTGTATTGAGGACAAGGGATTCATTGCAAGGAGGGTGCATTGGATTCTTAGCCAGTGTGGTTGATACCACTCAGGTCGTGCCAGTGAGACCAGAGGAGACTAGACTTGTTTGTGAGTTTCTAGATGTGTTTCCAGAAGATTTACCAGGGTTGCCACCACACAGAGAGATTGAGTTCGTTATAGAACTAGCACCAGGGATGGAGCCAGTGTCTAGAGCACCATACAGAATGGCCCCAGCTGAGCTGAAAGAATTAAAAGTGCAGTTGCAAGAGTTGTTGGATTTGGGTTTTATCAGACCTAGTTTCTCACCTTGGGGTGCACCAGTTCTGTTTGTAAAGAAGAAGGATGGTTCTCTGAGGATGTGTATTGATTACAGAGAACTGAATAAGTTGACAATTAAGAACCGGTATCCTTTGTCAAGGATAGATGATTTGTTTGATCAGCTGCAATGTAAGATGGTATTCTCTAAGATTGACCTTCGTTCTGGTTATCATCAGTTGAGGGTCAAGGAGGGGGACATACCGAATAGCGCTTTTCATACCAGGTATGTGCATTATGAGTTCTTAGTTATGACGTTTGGATTGACTAATGCCCCTGCTGCTTTTATGGATATGATGAACAGAGTGTTCAAGGATTATCTAGACCAGTTTGTGATCGTCTTCATCGATGATATTCTGGTATATTCTCAGACTGAGTCAGAGCATGAGTAGCATCTGAGGTTCGTTCTACAGAGATTGAGGGAACACAGACTGTTTGCAAAGTTCAAGAAGTGTGAGTTCTGGTTGTCTCAGGTATCCTTTCTTGGGCACATTGTCAGTAAGGAGGGGATTAAAGTAGATCCAGCAAAGATTGAAGCGGTCAGAGATTGGACAAGGCCAAAGAATGCTTCTGAGGTTAGAAGTTTCCTTGGATTGGCAGGTTATTACAGGCGTTTTGTGGAAGGATTCTCAACGATTGCTACTTCGTTGACTGAGCTGACACGTAAGAGTCAGAAGTTTGTGTGGTCAGATAAATGTGAGAACATCTTCCAGGAACTGAAACAAAGGTTGATTACAACTTCGATTCTGAGTCTTCCGACAGATCAGGAGAAGTTTGTGATGCTTCTCATTAGGGTTTGGGCTGTGTTTTGATGCAATTAGAGAAGGTAATAGCTTATGCTTTTCGTCAGCTGAAGGAGTATGAAAAGATATATCCTACTCATGATTTAGAGTTGGCGGCTATGGTTTTTGCTTTAAAGATATGGAGACATTATCTCTATGGAGAAAAGTGTAACGACCCAAAATCGCTAATAAGGCTTAAGGGCCTTGATTAGTGTGCCTGGAGGGCATAATGAGATTTTGTGTGTGACTTTAATGAGTTAAATGCATGATTATGATTTAATGCATGTTGTTATCCAATAAATTAGCACCGGTGACGTGGCGAATAATCTCTTGACACGTGGCTGATACCTGGAAGCGTCTGCTAGAGTATCGACCAGGAGACACAATAGAATCGGGGTAAGCCTGTCTTACCCGCGACCAGTCTGTTCGGTAGTTCCGCATACAAGGCAACATTTATGGGAAGATCTTTATCAATCCCGAAGTTATCTCATACAATCTTCTGGATATCTGATTATTCAGGGAAGAATATCTGTAACAATCTCCTGTGACCCTCCTTGAGCCTATAAATAAGAGGAGATGGCTCAAGGAAAGACAACCTTTTTTTAGCTTTTGAATCATAGGAAACGAGAGTAATTCTCCAAGTAAATTTGTATTGTTCCTTACAGAAGAGTGAAACTCATTGAACCCTGGTTCTTTGATCACCCCTCTGATTTTATATCAATATTATCCTAAGTGGACGTAGGTCATTACCAGATCCTGGGGCCGAACCACTATAAATTACTGTGTTTCCTTTACTTTTGTCATTGCGTTGTTCTCTATACATTCGTCCATATCAATCACGTTTTGACTCCGTGTCAGTTGGCCAAATCTTGGGTCAACATTTTGGCGCTTTCATTGAGAGATTGATTTGTTGCTGTTAAGAAAACCAATGGCGAAAGCAGGAAGGAAAACTGGGCAGGCAACCGCCGCTGCACCGTCGAATCCACCACCTCCTCCTCCCCCTGCAAGCATGGCAGAAGATGAGCCGCAACTAGATTTTGAAGAGGAGGAAATGGACGATGCGACGCTAAAGAGCACCCTGGGCGCGTTGCAGGAAGAATTGGATAGTCTGAAGGCCAATCAAGAAACTGCCGCAGAAGTTATGGCGCGGCAACAGCAGGAGATTGATCGGCAGCGTGCGGAGTTGAGCGAGAGACAGGCGGAGGTGGATCGACGCCAGACCGAAGCCATGGCTGCCCTCGAAGCAGCCTTACTGTTGGCTAGAAATCAGGCCGCACCTGCCTCGCAGCCTGACCAACCCCCGAATGGACCACCCCAGAGGGGTCCCAATCCTAGCCCACCAATTCAGCCTTCAAGTCCTCAAAGGCCCGAACAGCCTCAGACACCTCATGACGATGTCCCGTTGGACCCTGAGGCAAATCCACCATCCCAAGCTGCTCGGGGTAATCCCCCGCAGCAAAGGCAGAATAGGGCCGAGCGTCAGCCTCGTAGTCCTAGACGCCATGAGAACGATGTGCCAAACCAATCGAACAGAGGCCAATACCCTCCTGGTAACAGGAGGGACTCGGAGCTAGGCTCTGCGGTCCGTGGCCCCCACGGCATGATAATGCACGGGGACACCGCGACCAGCGTAAGCCACCCTCTAACGCTCGGGGCGTTTCTACCAAAGACGGGAATAGGGGGAACAGTCAGTCTCACCACAGCCAGTCAAGGTTTAGAGATGGCCACGGATACAATGAGGCTGACTCAGGCAAGGGAAATGCTGATGGGAGGAATGGAGAAAGAGGTAAAGGCACGAGCCAAGTACCTCAAGGTGACCAGCCAAATAGACAAGATGCTGGGGGGCAGCCCAGACAAAATAATGTCTTCACCTGGCTCGGAGGTAGCGAGCAGCGAAGAAGAGAAGAGGACCTGAGAGATGTACTCAACGATCGTCGCGAGAGGCACGGAAAAAACCTCCCCCCAGCCACAGAGGCCACCGCAATTCCTGCCACAGTGCAAGCCCAGATAGACGCACTCAATCAGGCTGTGCAGCAGCTAGTCGGAGGAAGAACTTCTTATATCGACCACGACAGGAGGAAAGGTACTCCTTTCATCCAGAGGATAGCTAACGCTGAAACTCCCAGCAAGTTCAAAATTCCTACGCTCCCGAACTTTGATGGATATGGGGACCCAGTCTCGCATGTAAATAATTTTGAAATTCAGATGGACATTCGGAAAGTGTCCGAAGACGCTCGGTGCAGGATCTTCCCTGCAACACTTTCTGAAGCAGCGCAGGAGTGGTTTTTTAAGTTCCCGCCTGCAAGCATAGTTTCTTGGGAAATGTTTGTAAGGGAGTTCTACGGGCAGTTCTATGCGGGTCGTGTGCACCCAACCAAAGCAAACCAGCTGGTCGAGATTCGCCAGCAGGACGGAGAGTCAGTGAAGGATTACGTCCAGCGCTTTATGCGAGCGGCGGCTGGAGCGAAAACAGTAGGAGACAAAGGAAAGATGATGGCCATTACCGCAGGGGTAAAGCGTTGCTCTCCCCTCTGGAAGAGTCTCCGAAAGGAAGGAGTTAAAACGACCCAGGAGTTCTTGGACCGAGCTGATCGTTACATCAAGCTCGAGGAAGCCATTACTGATGATGGGAAACCCTCGAACAAGGGTAAAAAGGCCGCCGAGCCTGCCAAAGCCGCCAATGGTTCCAAACCTAATGGCAACGACAAAGGCCACAAAAACGGCAACGGTAATGGCAAAAATGGTGGAAAACGGCCATATAACGAGCCTTCCACCTCCGACAAGAAACGAGCTAAGGGTAATTGTTATGAACCTAGGTTCACTAACTACACTGCCCTCGTCGAGTCTCGGGGAGTTTTATCAGGCCACAAGCTCTAGTGTGCGTTACAAGAAACCAGGACCCATTCGAAAAGACATTTCGAAAAGAGACACCACCAAGTTCTGTCGTTACCATAACGACTACGGACATGACACTAGCGAATGCAACCAGTTAAAAGATGAAATCGAGTTCCTTATTAGACAAGGACACTTGAGAAGGTACGTACGGGCCTCGGGAACTTCCCAATGAGAAGCTCCAGGTAGCAACGAGCAGGCGTCTACACACCAACGCTCGCCACCATTACAGCCTGCCCCCGTGGCCGGAACACTCTTAACCATCTGTGGAGGCCCGCACCTCACGGGAAATAGCGAAAAGGCCAGAGAACGATATGCTCGGACTCTACGTCACAACCAGGACATCGAGATGATGGCAGTGGAGGACCATGCACCAAAAAAGGCTCGGTCAGAGGAGGGTGAGATAACCTTCTCTGATGGCGATGCCCGGCACGTTCGATTCCCACATTCCGATCCGCTGGTCGTGGACATCCAAATGGCCAACATGATGGTAAAAAGGGTACTGGTCGATACAGGAAGTTCAGTAAACATCCTGTATAAATCAACACTGGAACGCATGAAGTTGTCCGTAAAAGACTTGGAGCCCTGCAATCAAACCATATACGGCTTCTCTGGAGAAGGACTCGCCCTAGCCGGAATGGTCAAGCTTCCAATAACGACGGGTACAGCGCCCACAACAAGGACATTACTCACCACTTTTGTAGTGGTCGATTGCCCTTCGACATACAACGCCGCTATTGGAAGGCCCATACTGGTTGATCTACGGGTCGTCATCTCTATGTGGCACTTAGCCATGAAATTCCCAACAGACGCGGGGATAGGACGCGTCATAGGGAACCAAAGGGAAGCCAGGGAGTGCTACAACACCTCGATCACAAAGGCAAAGAGTGGGACGTCGAGGAGCACTACCCCAGATCGATTGCAGATGGCAATAGACACGCAAGCCCAATCCGGTGGAGAAGCCACCAAATAAGGTGTTTCCCAAAGGGAGGATGGAGATGTGGATCCTCGCTTTGGGGATTTCTAAGAAAATGTTGGACCCGTCGAGGACCTGGAGGAGGTCCAACTCGACAGAAAAGACCCGACCAGAGTCATGAAGGTTGGGAAGAACTTAGAGCCTACTATAAAGCAAGCGCTGGTGGAATTCTTGCAAAAGAACCAGGAGGTTTTCGCCTGGTTACACAAATACATGGTAGGGATAGATCCTGCAGTAATTAGCCATGTCCTGAACATAGACAAAACATTTCCGCCCGTGCAACAAAAGAGAAGGCTGCTCGATAAAGATAGATCAAGAGCTCTGAAAGAAGAAGTCGAAAGACTTAAGGAGAATGGATTCATCAGGGTAGCGTTTTATCCCTCGTGGGTCTCAAATCCGGTACTGGTCCCCAAGCCTAACGGCAAGTGGCGTACCTGTGTGGATTTTACAGACCTCAATAAAGCCTGCTCAAAGGACTGCTTCCCGCTCCCAAGGATCGACCAGCTCGTCGATGCAACTGCAGGACATGAGATCCTCTCATTCATGGATGCATATTCAGGCTACAACCAGATCAGCAAGCATCCCCCTGACGAGGATCACACCAGCTTTCGAACCGATACGGGCTTATACTGTTACAAAGTAATGCCCTTCGGATTGAAAAATGCAGGTGCGACTTACCAACGGCTAGTCAACCACATGTTTAAGGATCTGATCAGTGCAAACATGGAGGTATATGTGGATGACATGCTGGTAAAGTCTAAGAAGGCAGAAGGGCATGTGAGGGATCTGCAAGAATGCTTCAATGTGCTAAGAAAGTACCGGATGAAGTTGAATCCCCTCAAATGTTCCTTTGGAGTCGGATCAGGGAATTTTTTAGGGTTTATAGTAAATTCAAGAGGAATCGAGGCCAACCCTGATAAGATAAAAGCCCTGATCGACATGAAGTCACCGGAGAAAATCAAAGATGTACAAAGTTTGACCGGAAGGATTGCTGCCCTGAGTAGATTCATCTCCAAATTAACTGACAAATGTGTCCCTTTCTTCAATCTAACCAGAGGCCATAAGAAGTTTGAATGGACGGGAGACTGTGAGCAGGCATTCCAGGCCTTAAAAACTCATCTGGCGCAACCTCCCATCTTGTCAAAGCCAATCGAAGGAGAAACTTTGTTTATCTACCTGGCGATTACTGAAGTTGCTGCTAGTGCGGTACTAGTACGGGAAGAAGAAGGCATACAGAAAGCAGTCTACTATATCAGCAAACTGCTGGTTGGAGCGGAATTAAGGTATCCGCCAATTGAAAGGTTAGCATATTGCTTAATTCTAGCCTCTAGGAAGTTGCGTCCTTACTTCCAAGCCCATCCTATTACAGTTTTAACCGACCAGCCCCTTCGGCAAGTCCTCCAAAAACCTGAGGCGGCTGGAAGATTGTTAAAATGGGCAGTCGAACTAGGGCAGTTCGATGTAACTTATTCACCCAGAGCAGCAATAAAGGGACAAGTCTTGGCCGATCTCGTCGCGGAGTTCACCGAACTCCCAGGTGGTGAGCAGTGCGAACAGCCTGAAGTGCCCATGCCCCAAGACAAGACTCCTTTGTGGAAACTATTCACAAATGGTTCATCTAACGAATCCCACGCTGGAGCGGGAGTGATATTGGTAACGCTAGAAGGGCATCGATTTCACTGCGCAATCAGGTTCGACTTCGCGGCATCAAACAATGAAGTAGAATACGAAGCACTCCTAGCTGGATTGAGAATGGAAAGAGACATGAGCATAAAGACGCTTGATATTTACAGTGATTCTCAGCTAGTCGTGAATCAAATCCTGGGGGAATATCAAGCGCGAGGCCTAAAGATGATGGCCTACCTGAATAAAACAAAAGATTTGCTAGCCCAGTTCACAAAATACACCCTATAGCAAATTCTGCGAGACCAGAATTCGAATGCAGACGCCTTGGCTAAACTTGCAAGCGCAAAGGATGCTGATACCTTGAACATAGTTCCAGTAGAAAGACTGAGTAAGCCAAGCATAGAAGCGGCCGAAGCCAATATGGAGATTCGTGTAGAAGATACGTGGATGGCGCCATACTTTGAATATCTGACGAATGGCACACTGCCAACAGATAGAAACAAAGCCAAAACTCTACAAAGACGGGCCGCTAGGTATATACTGGTCGATGGCATTATGTACCGAAGAGGATATTCAATGCCACTGCTCAGGTGCATTACACCAGAAAAAGCTAAGGAGCTCATGAGGGAGGTGCATGAAGGCTTCTGCGGAGATCATGCTGGGGGGCAGAGTTTAGCAAAAAAAGGTTCTAAGACAAGGTTACTTCTGGCCAACAATGAACGAGGATTCAATGGAGTATGTGCGAAGATGCGACAAATGTTAAAGGTTCTCCAAGATCCCACGAGCAGCTCCAAATGAACTAAAACAGATGCAGAGCCCATGGCCCTTCGCAATATGAGGGATAGATTTTATTGGATCCCTGCCAACAGGAAAAGGAGG
This sequence comes from Humulus lupulus, assembly GCF_963169125.1. Taxonomy (NCBI): domain Eukaryota; kingdom Viridiplantae; phylum Streptophyta; class Magnoliopsida; order Rosales; family Cannabaceae; genus Humulus; species Humulus lupulus. Next base: position 148,937,620 of record NC_084800.1, on the reverse strand, counting down.
AGTAAAGTACGCAATTGTGGCAGTCGATTACTTCACGAAATGGGCTGAAGCTGAACCACTCGCAACCATCACAACCAAAAACGTTCTTGACTTCGTCATCAGGAACATTGTATGCCGGTATGGATTACCCAGGAAGATAGTTTCAGACAACGGGACCCAATTTGACAGTGATTTATTCACAGATTTCTGCGAAAGGCATGGGGTCATTAAAAGTTTTTCTTCAGTTGCACATCCACAGGCGAATGGGCAAGTCAAAGCCGTGAACAAAACTCTTAAGGACACCCTGAAGAAAAGACTTGAAGAGGCTAAAGGAGCATGGCCGGAGCAACTACCTGAAGTCCTCTGGTCATATAGAACATCTCACCGAACAGCAACAGGGCATACCCCATTTTCCCTAGCTTACGGATATGAGGCCATGTTACATGTCGAGTTAGATCCCCCCTCACATCGGCGTTTGACTTACGACCAAGACATGAACAGTCAGCTGATGATGGAGTCCCTAGACTCGATCGACGAGATACGAGAAAAATCTCAACTCCGAGTTGCTGCATATCAGCAAAAAGTCGCCCGGTACTTTAACTCCAAAGTTAAGGAAAGAAAATTCAACGTCGGAGATTTGTTACTACGACGAGTTTTCTTAAATACCCGCGACCCCACTGCTGGAGTGCTCGGACCTAACTAGGAAGGACCTTACCAGATTGAAGAAACCCTTCACCCAGGCACCTACAAACTTGCACGCTTAAACGGAGATCTCGTTCCGCGCTATTGGAATGGAGAACACCTGCGCAAGTATTATCAATGAACAACCCTTCTTAAAGGACTGGCTTGTTTAAATTTCTCTTCTTAATTTTTACAAGTTTTGCAAAGAGGGTTCGCCACGTTGTATGGCCAACTGCTCGTATATGTAAGATTCTATTTTAGAATCACTCGTAAAGACATGTTTAGTCCATTTTTAATACGAGATTATAAGGTACTGTGCTCAGCCAGTCATTCTTGCCAACCTTTGTGAATTTATATTTACAAGTATTTGTTCATTACATGTGTTGTTTTGCTGTATTACAAATATCAGTTTACTACGAACAGGACCTCACGCTCCTCGATCACTTGGGGGGCATATAAGGCACATCGATAGCAAAGCATACTCTCAAGGTATGTAAACACATGAACAAAATAAGTGAAAGCATGCTGCAGTACTTAGAGTATTTTTCAATATTTATGTTTTGTTAAATCATGCCAAAGTACTATGCTAAGTCCGGTCATACGGAAAAATGTTATAATAAATATTTATAGCACCAAGAGTTAAGCTTTTACACCGTAAGCATCTCAACTTGGATGTAATTGTTCAAAGAAAAAAGATTCACTGCCCATGCAGCAAAATTTAAAAAGAAACTATTGTCTTTACATCACGACCCTTGGGTCATATATCCAAAAAAAATAATAATAAATGAGAAGAATTCAAGAGGCATTCGGGGCCGGAGGGTCCTGGGCAGCAACCTGGTTAGTCGCTTCCTCAACAATTTCTTCTTCTGCACCAGCGACGTTTCGAGTGGCAGGGGTTGCAGCTCTTTCCTCCTCTTCGGCCAGTTGGGCAGCACATCGAGCCAACTCCGCATTTCTGACTTCCTCTGAAAGGTAGCTAAAGTCAGCACCCTGATTGTGTTTCCAGAAATTGTAGAAACATAGGAGTGTAGTCCTCTTATACTTTTCCAGATTCTTGGAGTTGTCAAGCTCCAGCTGCTTCACCTTGCCCCCGAGAGTGCGAATGGCCTCGTCCTTGGTCTTGAGTACCTCCCCCAGATGCTTGATTTCGCGGAGATGAGCTTTGTTGAAATCTCGGTAGTCCTGTCTCAACTTGACCGCTGCTTCCTTCATAGCTTCAGCCTCTGATAGCTTAGTCACCGCCGCGTCCCTCTCTCGGACCATTGCCTCCAACTCCTTAGCATGCTTAGCCTCAGCAGCCGAAAGCTCCTCGGCCGCCTTCACCTGATACCTCTCGATGGCTTTTGCCTCGACCTGCTCGATGTAAGCCTGGGCTCGGGTACGAGCAGTAATGGCAGAAAGTAAGGCCTGTTCACAAAGAAAAAAGGAGTTAGAACTTATCACGAGGGCTAAAAAACTAAAAACTCAAAGAATAACGAAACACTTACGCTGGAGATTTCGTTCAAAGCCCTGTTCAGGATCTGATCGACTGGCAGCTCTTCAGCCTGGACCATTGCGGCCCTAACACGCTCGCCTTTGCCAGTACGATTGAGGTGGTCCCTGGCAGATCGAATGGCACGGCTCATAAGTCTGGCCCCATGAGCCTCTTCGCGAGAAAGCTGCTCTCTGGCCGGTGCGGCTGGAGGGTTGGGCAAGGCGGGAGCGTTTTGCTGCATGGAAGGAGCTGGAGGAGGAGTAGGAGTTCGCCCAGTTGGCGCAGGACTTTGCCCAGAAGGCGTTCCCTGAGGAGGATCTTCTGATCGACCCTTCTTGGCTGGAGGGCCTCGACTAGATTCGCCAGATCTCTTCTTGGGCTTCCATTGGAGTTGAGGAACTTCCTCTTCCTCCTCGGCCTGGTACATGTCAAAAATGTTGGGAGTTGACATATCTGCATGAAGATAAACATAACAAGTTTAAAAAAATAGGAGGTAGGAGAAAGTAAGATAGACAATTGAAAGGAGGTAACAAAGTAAATACCCCAGCTATAACTATTGGTCGCTACACTATTGACTCTATTAGTCATATACTCATTATCTGGCATGAAGAAGTCTGATCCTAAGTTTGGACATATGTAAAGTTTCCATCCCCATCAAACAAGTGACAGGGAATCGGCAAACTGTTTAAAAGCGAAATAACTTTACCGTTATCATCGGAAGATTCTCCCAAGTCAACAATAGGCTCTTTGGCCTTTTCTTTCCCCTTGCCTTGGGGAGCAGAAGGCCTTTCTGCGGAAGGGCTACCCGTGGGTTCCCTGATCGTAACTCCTGTTGGCCTCCTCCTAGGAGGAGGCACAGGAGGTTGCTGCTCGGGAACCCCCTCAGCAGTGGCTTCGTCCACCACGGACCCTCTATTTTCATGGCGAGGAGCCAGGAGGCCAGACGACCTCAAATTCTCTTCAAGTGTCAGGGTCTTGACACATTTTGCTGCATCAGACATCCTGGCAAGAATGTTAGACCTCGACACCATGTCTGGTGTTGGGGCCGGACATAACCAAGGGCCTGAAAAACAGATCAAGTTTGAGGAAATATGAAAGGAAACATTCTATGTTAAAGTATCGACTAGACGAAGATAAGTTTATACCTCCTCTCGCGAAGGCCAAGTTGTTACTGGTTATGTCCGGAGTAAAGAAGTACTCCTTGTTGTAATGCCCCACGTTTGATATGTGGGTAGTACCACTCAGGAACGTCCGGCGGGTCTCCTGGTGGCAGAAATGGAAAAAGCCCGTCCCGTTGTGCTGTGGGTTGGACTTGAGGTCAAAAAGATAGTTGACCTCATGGGGTGAAGGTTCTGGCCATTTTTTGAGTTTGTACAGGACATAGAGTGCGGCCAACATCCTATATCCGTTTGGAGTTATTTGGAAGGGAGCGACGCCGAAATAATTGGCCACCCCCACAAAGAAGGGATGAAGAGGGAGATAAGCTCCCTCTTCAATGTGATACTGGGACCAGGCGCTGTTCGCCCCTCCTGGACGGTTAGCCCTCTGGTCCTCGGTGGGACGTGTAATGGTTACCCCCGTAAGGGGGAATTTCCTGAAACAGTTGGCAACCATTCGAAGGGTCACTGAACTGGCTGGGGGAGTATACCACTCGACATCAGGCGGATTCCGATGACGAGGACGAGCCCTAGTTTGGATATTAGGGTCAGGAACAAGATCTTCTCGACCGCTGGTCGAGGGAGCCCCAGCCTGCGAACCAGGCTGGGCAGGAGGAGTAGGGTTGTTTTCAGACTCGGGCCTTTTCTTGCCAGAGGACTTGGAGCGGGCCATTGGAAAGGAAGGAAGGGGTCTGGAAGAGGATCACGAAAAAAGAATCTCGTGGACGCGTACAGTTGGTTGTTCTTCCCCCTCGAGCAGCTGGGCAAGAAGGTCGTCGTCGATAGGTCTTTCACCTCCCCACAAATCTAGCATTAAAGTCTGCAAACAGAAGAATGGGGAGGTGAGGAAATAGAACTCTAAAAAGCTTTTAGAATAACGCTGGTCGAGTGTAAAAGTTAGGCTTTTACATAACAGCATTCTATTAAAAAGCTAGTTTTTCAGCACGAGCAGTTTGAAAAGCGGATCAAAGGGTGAAAGTAAAAAGTTTTTCTGTGAAAGCTTTTTCAACTCCCCTTAGGGCGGGAAAAATTTATTTTTCAACTGGCTTAAAAATCGAAATGATACTTCGGTTTTACGTCCAAAAAAGCATGATCTTGAATTTTTAAACTAAATCGTAACTCTACTGCTCCTACAAAACATTCTGTCTACAGGCATTTAAAACCAGAAACAGAAAGACTCAAACAGTATACCACCAGAAGCATGCATCACGAGAAATTAGAAGCAGGGAGTTTCAAAAACTTACCAAGAAGAGTGATCGTGAAGGTGGAAGAAAGGTCTTCGGAGATTAAAGAGCCCACGGTCTGATTCTTGGAAGTGCAGGAGAACGGTCTTCGGAAAAACTTAAAGCTCTGGTTTTTAGGGTTTTCTGCAAAGATAATGGCGTGCGTAAAAAGAAAGAAAAGGCTTCGACGGTCTTATATAAGTATTCTCTGATATTAAAAAAGTATAATCATTAGTTTTCCTTTTTCTAAGTATGGGGAAACGTGATGGCCGTCGAAATTATTTCTAGGGAACTGAAAGGACATGATTGGACATAAGTGGGTTGCTTTTTTCAAGAACACACGAAGGGTTCTGACACGTCAGAAGGGGTTACCGAAGGGTCGTTCTCTCAAAGTTTATTTACTGTTAGTAGTAAATAAACTTTGGGGGGCAAATGTTATCCAATAAATTAGCACCGGTGACGTGGCGAATAATCTCTTGAAACGTGGTTGATACGTGGAAGCATCTGCTAGAGTATCGACCAGGAGACACAATAGAAGCGGGGTAAGCCTGTCTTACCTGCGACCAGTCTGTTCGGTAGTTCCGCGTACAAGGCAACATTAATGGGAAGATCTTTATGAATCGTGAAGTTATCTCATACAATCTTTTGGATATCTGATTATTCAGGGAAGAATATCTGTAACAATCTCTTGTGACCCTCCTTGAGCCTATAAATAAGAGGAGATGGCTCAAGGAAAGACGACCTTTTTTTAGCTTTTGAATCATAGGAAACGAGAGTAATTCTCCAAGTAAATCTGTATTGTTCCTTACAGAAGAGTGAAACTCATTGAACCCTGGTTCTTTGATCACCCCTCTGATTTTATATCAATATTATCCTAAGTGGACGTAGGTCATTACCAGATCCTGGGGCCGAACCACTATAAATTACTGTGTTTCCTTTACTTTTGTCATTGCGTTCTTCTCTATACATTCGTCCATATCAATCACGTTTTGACTCCGTGTCAGTTGGCCAAATCTTGGGTCAACACATGTTATATGACTATTTGACTATTTGAGATGCATGACTATGTGTATTAGTATGCATGTAGACCTGATTATCTTAGAAAGAGCATAATTGTAATTTGGCCATTTTGGGCATGACTGTGTTGATATCTGTGATCTGTGACTCGAGACGATCCTAGAATGAGCGGGTTAGCGGAAAAGTCAAAGCGGGAATTTATACCCGGCGTGGGTTAAGCCTGGGGAGTTTAAATGGGAATTTGGAAAATATATTGAGGTTAATCTTGATGATGAGGGATATATTTAGTGATTAATCAGGTATTGGGTAGTAAGCGGGAAATTATTAGAGACACTCGAGGAATTAGTGGGAATTGGGTAAAATGACTAAAATGGCCCTACATGGACAAAAAGGTTTATAATTAATAGGAAGGGCATTTTGGTCTTTAGGATTTTAGAGATAAGTTAAATGAAGCTTTATATTAAGTGGGATTGGTGGAGTAGAGTTATAAGGCTGAAAAAGAAAGAAAGAAGGAAGGAAAAGGAACAGAGAGAAAAACAGAGGGGTTTTGTTTCAAAGGAACGGTTTGTGGTTCTCCCACCATTTCCCTTCATTTTTCTTGGAGCTAAGCTTAGTGGTGAACTAGGGTAAGCTGAGCATCAAGGATCCTAAGCTAGACTTGAAGATTGGCAAGGGATTAGCAAGAACTCATCAACATTGAGGTAAGTTTTAGAAATTTCAGTTTTAGGGTTTGACTGGTTTGAGCTGCGTATTTAAGCTAGATAGATGGGGATTTTTGGGGAAATATGGCCAAGGTTGTGAAGGAGCAAGCTAAGGAGGTCTAGGGTTCAACTCAAGGTCGAATTTCCATCCACGGTATGACTTCTAAGTCCTTAACTTTGATGTTTGACTGAATTTCTGGGTTTAGGGTTCATTATGGTAGATCTTGAGTTTTGGGTTGTTTGAACTTGGGTTATGAGTTATTGGGATTCTTGGGATGAGTGTGAGGTGTTGATAATTTTTTTTATGGGTTTGGAAAAGATTTGGACAAGTTTGGGGTTGAAATGGTTGAAAGAAATCGCAGAAAATGATTTTTGGTGTTGCCAGTCTGCAACTAGCGCTATAGCGCTAGTCTTTGGGCGCTGTAGCGCTAGGCCCTGTTTCTGGGGATGTGTGGTTCTGCTTGTAGTGCTATAGCGCCCTCTTAAGAGCACTGTAGCGCTGCACTGTTCACAAAAAGGGGTTTTTGGGCTTTTGTTGAGGTATTTTGACCTAGGGTTCGGGGCTCGATTCCACCACCTTGTTTTGTGGATCTAGGACTTCCCGGGGGCTCGGGATTGGTCCCGAGGCTAGGTTTTGGACTTGAGGATTGGTAATGACTTTGACTTATGGATTTTGTTTAGGTGAGCGCTAGGGCTCGAGTAGGATCGTGCTCGAGGAGTCAGGTGATCTAAGCTATCGAATTGAAAGGTAAGAAAACCGTAACACCCGAGAACAGGGCATGGGCCCACAGTGTTATTGCAGGGCATGGCCCTAGATTGAATTATGTGCAAATGTATAACCTTAAATGAATTATTATATGTTTGAATGATTATTTCGAAATGTACTGTATGTGTGATTATAATGAAATGAACGGCTAAGGCCGAGAGCGGCGAAGGCCGAGAACGGCCTTGGGGCCGGAAGTAACACTTAGCACATGGAGTGCTTATAGCCAGGGTGGGACCCAATGGATACATGAGTTATCCTTACGGTAAGGACCGAGACCCCAGGCTTTGGTAAGGCCTTTGGGGCGGCATGGCCGTGCTTGTTCAATCTGATGGTTTTCCTATTTATCAGTGGATTATATGTCAACTATATTCTATGCATATGTTATATACTGTATAAGTTTTCTTGCTGGGCTTTGGCTCACAGGTGCTCTGTGTGGCAGGTAAAAGCAAAGAGTCAGTCAACCGGCCATGAGTATGGAGAGCGTGGGGGCGGCGCGTACATGTTCGACCTGCCCGACTGCTTTGGTTGGGGGCATTTTGTATATGGTTGTATTAACCTATTCTTTTGATAGTTAATCAAGTGTAAATCTATTTTTGAGTTGTAACTATTTTGTAAACCTTATTTTGGGATCCCGGATGTTTGATACTTAATGTTTTCAATGAAACTAAGTATTTTCAAAGATTACAGCCTTAACTTCTTATCAAGTCACACTTTTGGTTTTAGAAACCTCGTAGAGTCAGTTAGTTGCACAATTTCTGTTTTAAACTCACTTAGTAACGGCTCTAAGGTAGTAGGGCGTTACAAGAAGTGTGAGATTTATACAGACCACAAGAGCCTGAAGTACTTCTTCACCCAGAAGGACTTGAATATGAGACAAAGGCATTGGCTGGAGTTAGTAAAAGATTATGATTGTGAGATTCTATATCATCCAGGAAAAGCCAACGTGGTAGCTGATGCTTTAAGCCGGAAGGGTCCGGGACAGATTTATGGTATTAGGCTGATAGCCAGGGAGTTAGCAGATGATATGACCAGAGCTGGTATAGAGTTGTTGGTGGGCCAGTTGGCCAATATCACGCTACAGTCTACGCTGTTAGAGAGGATCAAGGAGGGTCAGTTGAGTGATCCATAACTGATCAAGATTAGAGAGGATTTCTTGGCTGGAGCATCCAGAGATTATACAGTGTCTGATTTGGGGTTGTTGAGATACAAGGGGCGGATATGTGTTCCGTTAGACACTACTTTGAGGCAAGAGATTCTGGATGAATCTCATACTACACCTTACTCTTTGCATCCAGGCACCACGAAGATGTATCAGGATGTGAGATTGATGTATTGGTGGACAGGGATGAAGAGAGATGTAGTAGAGTATGTGGCTAAGTGCTTCACATGTCAACAGGTCAAGGCTGAGCATCAGAGGTCGGCAGGGTTATTGCAGCCTCTGGATATCCCAGAGTGGAAGTGGGAAGGCATCATGATGGATTTTGTGGTGGGCTTACCCAGGACTGTTGGTCAGCATGATTCTATTTGGGTGATAGTGGATCGCTACACCAAGTCAGCTCACTTTCTGCCAGTGAGAGCTACTTATACAGTTGACCAGTATGCAGATCTCTATGTGAGAGAGATCATGCGCGTCCATGGAGCACCTAGGTCGATCGTGTTAGATCGAGATACTACTTTTACATCCAAGTTCTGGGGGAGTTTGCAGAAAGCCATGGGTACATAGTTGATGTTCATTACAGCTTATCATCCTCAGATAGATGGGCAATCTGAGAGGACGATCCAGATATTGGAAGACATGCTGCGAGCATGTGTGCTGGACTTTGGTGGATCTTGGAGTAAGTATCTGCCTTTGATAGAGTTCTCCTATAATAACAGTTATCAGTCTACCATTAGAGTTGCACCTTATGAGATGCTGTATGGTAGAAAATGCAGATCTCCCATTCATTGGGATGAGACAGGTGAAAGGAGATACTTAGGTCCTGAGGCAGTTCAGAGGACCAGTGAGGCTATTAACAAGATTAGAGCTCGGATGCTTACTTCTCAGAGTAGACAGAAGAGCTATGCGGATCCCAAGCGCAAGAACGTGGAGTTCCAGGTAGGAGACTATGTTTTCCTTAGAGTCTCGCCATGGAAAGGGGTGAGAAGGTTTGGGAAGAAAGGCAAGCTGAGTCCTAGGTTTGTAGGTCCATTTGAGATCCTGGAGAGGATTGGTCAAGTGGCTTACAGGCTAGCTTTGCCTTCGGCATTGTCGGCCGTGCATAATGTGTTCCATGTATCCGCTCTTCGGGGGTATGTATCTGATGCGAGCCATATTTTGAGTTATGAAGATTTGGAGCTTGAGCCAGATCTCTCCTTTGAGGAGCAGCCTGTTCAGATACTTGATAGAAAAGGTAATGTCCTCAGGAATAAGACAATACCTTTGGTTAAGGTATTGTGGAGGAACAGCAAGGTCGAAGAGGCGACGTGGGAGCTGGAGTCAGATATGCGGAGTCAGTATCCCGAGCTGTTCAGATAAATTTCGAGGACAAAATTTCTGTAAGGAGGGGATAGTTGTAATGCCCCAGAATCCCTAATATGGTTTAATGGCTAGATTAGTAGGCCAGGAGGGCCATAACTGTTTAATTATGCCATTAAATGAATTTATGCATGTTTATGATAATTATATTATAATATGATGTTAAATGCATGCATGTGGGTCCACATTTGTTTACAGGGGTATTTTGGTAATTTGGCCCATTGAGGGCATAATTGTATATTTGTTTGCATGTCAATGATATATTGTGAGGCCACATTATAATGTAGATTGGTTCAAGTTATTCGGCATGAGACGATCTTTAAATATAATTTATCGGTTGGTGATAATAGGCTTAAGCTAGGGGCTCGGGGTGAGTCTCAGGGTGTTTTTAATGATTAGAGCGTTACCGGGAATTATAGGGCAACGGGATAAGAATTATTGGTGTTGGAGGTTATCAAGATTAGTGGGAATTGGAGAGCGTTAATTATGATTAACGGTATAGGTTGGAAAGGACAATTTTACCCTTGGGATGACTTTAGAAACCTTAAGTGACCTAGGGGCATTTAGGTCATTCGGTTTGGATGTATATGAAACTTTAGTTGGCTGTAGAAAACAGAACAAAATAGAGCAAGGTTTTCCTCCTTCCCGTACATCATTTCCTCTCATTTCTTCTTTGGAGTTTTTGAGCCCAAATTGAGGAATCAAGCTAGGAAATCAAGGGGTTGAGTTCATAAAGTTGGTTCAGCCATTGAAGGGGATTTAATCTCAAGTTTGAGATGAGTTTCAGCCATAAGTTTTCTGGTTTTACTCTTTTTAGTTTTTAGCCTATGATTTTTGTTGAGGATAGCTTGGATTAATGGAGGTTTTGATTGATGTTTAACTTGGGTTTTGATGAGGGTTTGATATAGATGATGTTTAGGGATTGGATTGAGTGTTTGGAAGAGGTTTGGAACTGGTTTGAAGGTTTGGTTTTGGGGGAAAACGCAGGGGAAGACGAGCTGGTGCTTGCTGGTTTGGGTAAAGGGTCGCGGCATGGCTATGGTGAGCCGCGGCCTATGTTGGTTTCTAGGGTGGAAATGCCTCTGTCAGGAGGGTCAGCCGCGGCATGATTCTGGTGAGCCGCGACCCATAAGGGCATTTTTGTCCAGAAATGTGTTTTAAGCTTGGGGATTCAAGCCTTAGGCCTCGGGATCGATCCTACTACCTGGTTTAGTAGGATTCGATGTCTCGGGATCGAACCCTTTGTTGTCATTTTCATTGATGAATCCTATATTTTGGTTATGACCAGGTAACCGCAAAGGAACTAAAAGATTGATCGTTCTCAAGGGTCGTTCTTATATTAATTTTCACTCGAACCAGAGGTAAGAAAACAGTGTATGAATATAGTTGAACCCTGGTTATGTTTATGACATGCTTGATTTGTTATTGAGGCACGTTGATTGGCAAATGTGGACATGGATTGCATATTAAATGATTATGGCACTGACTAGTCAGGGACACTGACCTTAGAGTCAAAAATGGCATAGCGTCATGAACGTCGAGCCAAATGAAGATTAGATCTAATCGATATCAGCATTGTATGCCTCTATGGCATTAATGTTGGACCTACCCTAAAGTCGATGAACTTATAAGCGCTGGGCTAGTCTAAGACTAGTACTCTCAGCCAGGGCATAAGGCCCCGGTGACTGTTGTCACATGGCTAGGGAACGATGTTCCAGAGTTATGACTCTATGGGCATGAGGAAGGTTATGTTGGTGACTATTCACAATACACCTATCCTGATCAAACTTATGAAAGGATAAATTATCAGTTAAGCCCTGGTGACCCTATCTTCTCATTGCTAGAGGAAGCTATCCCCACTTTTGTTACTTTTGCTACTGTCACCTATCTGTTTTGGACTGATAGTCCTGAATGATTATTATGATCATTGTTGATATTATATCATGCTTTATTGTGATTTCTTGCTAGGCCTTGGCTCATGGGTGCTATGTGGTGCAGGTAAAGGGAAAGAGAAGCTCACCCAACCTTGAGTGGAGAGCTTAGGTGGTGTTGTGTACATATGCGGCCGCTTGACCACCACGGCCGAGGAGTTCTTAGAGAGACTAGGGGGTTTACCCTATTTTTGCCGCTTAGGTCGATGGGGATTATAAATTTGAAACAGTAGCGACCATTTTGTACTATAAACAACTTGTAAACGTTTTGAATGGCTCATGAACAGTTTATATACTTAATGAAATGTATTCTTTCCTTTTTATTGGTTTTTCGACTTAGCCTGTTAATAACACTTAGATCACGTTTTTAACCAAAGGACTCGGGTAGTTGGTCAAATTTTCGATTCACTGTTCACCGTAACTGTTCTGGGGTAACCAGGGCATTACAGTATGTATAACGATAACATATTCAATTCTCATCTTTCTAATTTTGAATCAAAATCTTAAATCAAGAAAAAATTGATCATGTATTTACTAGCTTTAAGAAAACATTATATAGATTAGAATAGAGAAGAAAAATTAATAGAACATCATAATTAAATTAAATAAAAATCCAAGTGACTACATTAAACCCTAGGTAAAAATGTTTAGTTCATATCAGGCATGACTAAATCAACAAAATAATAATTCAAAAACATAAGATTCAAAACTTTAAGAAGAAAGAAAAAAATATAAAAGTTTAGAAAAGTAGTCTAAGAATCAAAATTAGTCTTTAAAAGCGTAATTAAAATCTGACCTCATGACATAATTAAACCCTAAATCACAAATCCCTAGTTTTTCATATGCGGGTCGCAACTTGGCCTTCTCTAGGTAATGACTCGTATCAATTTTTAAAGGCCCTCCAACTTTGCATACGTCATCAGGCGCCACGACTCAGGCATATCAAGTCGTCGCTCGTGTCTTCGATGCACCCTTGCTTTAGCCTCTGACTTCCCCTAGCGCCGCGACTTATAAGGGCAAGTCGCGGCTATAATTCCCTTCAGCAATTTTGTGTTCTGACTTTCCCAGAGTTACGACTCTAAACTCCTAGTCGCGGCCCTAATTTGATTATTTCTAAATTTAAGTCTTTCAACCTCGTTTCTTCATCAAAAACTAATTTTTACTCGTCCTTAGCACCATTTTGAGTCGAAAAACCACCAAGAGCTTCATTTTTCCACCATTTTCACTTCTTTCTACATTTTTCTCATTATTCAACGCACCAACCTACAACAAAGACAAACAAAAGTGTAATCTTGCACAAAACAAACATAAACACTCAAGATTACCAAAAAATACATTCTAAAACGACACTAAGATAAAGTTATCAACCTTCGGTCCGGTTACCACCAGTTAAGGATTAAAGAGGAGGACATACCAAAGACCACATTCCACACAAGGTATGGTCATTATGAATTCCTGATCATGTCATTTGGATTAACCAATGCCCCAACAGCCTTTATGGACTTGATGAATAGGGTCTTCAGGGATTATTTGGATAAGCTTGTGATCGTATTCATCGATGATAAATTGGTGTACTCCCTGTCAGAGACCGCGCACGAGCAGCATCTTTGCTTGGTACTACAGCAGTTGAGGGAGCATAGGTTATATGCTAAGTTTAGAAAATGTGAGTTTTGGTTACCCCAGGCAACATTGTTAGTAAGAGGGGGATTCTGGTGGACACAAGAAAGATTAAGGTAGTGAGAGATTTTCCCAGACCTTGCAACATACCAGACGTTAGGAGTTTCTTGGGATTGGCAGGGTACTATCGGTGATTTGTTGAGGGATTCCCCAGAATTTCCACACCGTTGACTGAGCTGACGCATAAGAAGACCAAGTATATTTGGACAAGTAGATGTGAGAACAAATTTAAGGAATTGAAGCGGCAACTGATCACCACTCCGGTATTGAGTCTCCCATCAGACAGTGAGAAGTCTGTGGTCTACTACAATGCTTCAAGGCAGGGTTTGGGGTGTGTATTGATGCAAGTTGGAAAGGTGATAGCCTACGCATTGAGACAGATGAAGAAGTATGAGCAGAGTTATCCCACTCACGATCTTGAATTGGCAGCGATAGTATTTGCACTGAAGGTGTGGAGGCATTATATGTATGGGGAAAAGTGCGAAATATACACTGACAATAAAAGTCTAAAGTATTTCTTTACTCAGAAGGATTTGAATATGTGCTAGAGGCATTGACAGGAACTGGTAAAGGACTACGACTGCGAAAATTTATACCATCTAGAGAAGGCCAATATGGTGGCCGACGCATTGAGTCGAAAGGGCCCAAAACAATTATGTTGGTTGAGGCATATATCAGAGAGGTTAGGTGAAGAGATAACCAGAGCTGTAATTGAATTAGTAGTTGGTCAGCTAGCCAATATTACACTTCAACCTACGCTCCTTGAGAGGATCAATGAAGTGTAGAAGGAGGATCCACGGTTGAGGAAGCATGCAGAGGATGTCTTAGCCGAAGTGGCTAAGGACTTTTCTATTTTAGAGGTACGTCTACTAAGGTATAAGCTTTGAATTTGTGTTCTAATGGATTTCGGTATCAGGCGAGAGATTGTAGATGAGTCTCATACTACACCCTACTCCTTACATCCTAGTACAACGAATAGGTACCGAGACTTGAGAACCTTGTATTGGTGGCTGGGGATGAAAAAGGATGTAGTAGATTATGTGGCCAAGTGTTTGACCTGTCAGCAGGTGAAGGTTAAGCATCAAAGGAAATTAGGGTTGCTGCAGCCTTTAGGGATTCCAGAGCGGAAGTGGGAGGATATCACCATGGACTTCATGGTTGGACTACCGAAGACTATGGGACAATATCATTCTGTGTGGGTGATTGTGGATAGGTACACCAAATCATCCCACTTTTTGCATGTTAAGACAACTTATGTAGTGGAGCAGTATGTTGGATGGTATGTTAAGGAAATTGTGCAATTTCATGGGGCTCCGAGGTCGATAGTATTTGACAGGGACCCCACCTTAACCTCTATGTTTTGGGAGAGCCTGTAGAAGACTATGGGCACATAGTTGCAGTTTAGTACCGCTTATCATCCTCAGATGGATGGACAGTCTGAGAGGATGATTTAGATACTGGACGATATGCTGCCGGCCTGTGTGTTATAGTTTGGGGGATCTTGGAGTAATTATCTCCCTTTGATTGAATTTTTGTATAACAACAGCTATCAAGCAACTATCGAAGTGGCTTTGTATGAAATTCTATATGGGAGGAAGTGCAGATCGCCCATCCATTGGGATGAGATGGGTGGGAGAAAGTATTTAGGTCCTAAGATTGTTTAAAGAACCAATGAGGCAATTGAGAAGATTAGAGCTAGAATTTTTGCCTCCTAAAATCGGCAAAAGACTTGCTTAGACTTGAGACATAGGAGGGTAGAGTTTCAAATCGGTGATTATGTGTTTCTAAGAGTTTCTCCCTTGAGAGGGGTGACATGATTTGGAGTGAGGGTCAAGTTAAGCCAAGCCCTAGGTTTGTTTTCCCCTTTTAGATTCTGGAACAGGTTTGAGAGGTAGCCTATAGATTGGCATGCCTCTAGCTTGATCGAGGGTTCACAATGTATTTCATGTGTCCATGCTCCAGAAATATGTATCAAATTCTACACATGTGCTAAGTTATGAAAACCTGGAGCTGGATCAAGATTTATCTTATGAGGAGAAGCTTGTTCAGATTCTAGACCGAAAAGATAAAGTCTTGCAGAAACAAGACCATCGCCTTAGTGAAAGTGTTCTGGAGGAACAACAAAGTGGAAAAGGTAACATGGGACTTTGAGACTGATATGCGGTATCGATATCCCGAGTTATTTAGGTAAATTTTGAGGACGAAATTTTTGTAAGGAGGGGATAGTTGTAGCGTCCCAAATTTGGTAATAAGGCTTAGTAACATGATTAGCATGTCGGAAGGGCAATAATAGATATAATTAAGTTATTACGTGAATTAAATGATTATGTGATTAGAAATGTATGTTTAGGTGTATTAAATATGCATGTAGGCCCATTTCTGTTAACAGGGGCATAGTTGTAATTTTGGCTCGTTGATAGCATAAACGTGAATTATATGTGTGTTGTACTATATACCACAAGATTGTGGTGATATATTTGTGATGTGTAATCTGAAAAGGTCCTAGGGAACGGAATAGATAAATAGTCACAACGGGATCGAATACTCAGCTCGGGGTGAGTCTAGGGGTATTATGGTTACATAGTGTATGTTTGGGATTAACGGGTAACGGGTAGTGATTTAGTATTTTTTTAAGTATGTCGGGGGTTTAAATGGGAAATTATAAGATCACTCGAGGAATTAGTAGGATGTGGCAAATGACGGTATTCCCCTTGGTGGCATTAAAGGACTAAGATTATATATAGGGATATTTTGGATATTAGGTAGCTGGGGATAGACTTAAACGGATCAAACACTAGAACTAAGGAGAAACACTTAGACTTTTCTCAGCCTTGCTACACACACTCTCTCCCAACTCTCTCTCCCTCTCCATGGTGCTTGAGATGCTTGGGGAATTTGGAGGAACACTTTGGAAAGTTGGCTGAAGCTTGGAGAAATATAAAGTTTTTGGAGGTTGGAGTTAGCTCAGGTCAAAATATCAGCCGAGGTATGAATTTCTATTGATTTCACTAAGTTTTCAATTGTGGTTTTGAGGTTTTACGGGGTTAAACTATGGGATGTTTTAACGCCCTACTTCCATAGATTCGTTACTAAGTGAGTTTTAAATGTGCAATTAACTCGCTAATCGAGGTTTTAGGTTAAAAGTGCGGCTAAACAGTAATAAAGGTCATGTAATTTTGAAAATGTAACCATTCATTGATATTATAAAGAGTTATACATTTGGGATCCCAAAATACTGTTTAGAAATATTTACAACTCAAAATATGATTAAAGTCGACTAAACGACCACATCTCCCAAAAATACCCCTGGTTGTGACAGCTAGGCAGGCCGAACATGTACACGCTGCTTCACGTTCTCCATCATCATGGTTGGTCAGCCTTTCCCTTGCCCTTAACTACACCATAGAGCACCCGTGAGCCGAAGCCAAGAAAGAAAACTCAACACAAACAATTAACATATGCATAGCAATCAGTAAGCATATAACAAAGCAACCAAAAAGCTAAACACAATGGCCATGTTGTCCCAGGCGCTTTACCAGGCCTTGGGTTTGTGGTATACACTGTGAGGTTGACTTAGGCATCCGAGAAGGGTGACACCCTAGCGACTTTCACTCCACATGCTTAACGCCGCTCCCGGCCCTTGACGTACTCCACCCCGTACTCCACATGCTTAACGCCGTTCCTGGCCCCTTGCCATACTCGGCTTCCTACCGTTCTCAGCCTTCGCCATTCCCGACCCTTGCCGTTCATTCACAGATATGCAATACATAACATATAAACAACAAATACAAACATAAACAATAGGGCTACGCCCTACAACACAATCACATAGGGCCATGCCCTGCAATACAAACTATAGAGCCATACCCTACTCTACGAGTACAACAGTTTTCTTACCTATGTCCCAAACTTTCTAAGTAGTGATATCCTGAGCACAGTCCCCTAGTCCGAGCCTAACTGAAAACCTAGTCACAACGTATCAACAACATCTATCCATAAAGTTCTAATCCATTAAATAACTTTGGAATGAAATTCTAACCCTCAGAAACTTGAATTCTATCAATCCGGGTGATAAAATCCATCCCGAGCCTAAAACGTTCTCGGGGTCCAAAAAACCCTTAAGAGTCGTGGCCCCAAGGCCTTGTGTCACAGCCCGCCCTTCATTTTGGCCTCCCCTCTACTCTAAAGGGTCACGGCTCACCAAGAACAGAGTCGCGACCCGACCCCCTTCGAACCCAAAAAATACCCCATTTTAACAACCAAAATCCAGCCAATTTAACCCATAATCAATCCCACAACTCAATTTAATCATCACAATACTTCTATAATGGTCCCAACAACAAAAACTAATCCAAAAAATCACCCAAATAACCAATAGTCATCCACCATTCAGCTTACATGCATGAACTTACAATTCTAACAAAACTCAGCATACACTGAGATAATTTAATGTTAGGATTCTTACCTCAAGGATGAATTCAGGCCACACTTGCTCTTCAACTTCCCAAGCTTACTCCTCCCACAATCCAAGCCTTAGATTTCTGAATTCCTAGCTTAATTCCCCTAGAACTTTCTTCAGCCTTCAAGCTCCCAAAGAGAGAGAAACCGAGTGATACGGAGATAGGGTCGGTTTGGGAAAATTCTAAGTGTTTCTCTACTTTGTCTTACTTAGCCTAAGTCAATTAAGCTACCTCCAAGGCTCGGGGTACCAAAAACGTCCCCGAGGGTAAAATGGTAAATTTCCCCGATATTGCCTCCTAAATGTTCTAACTTCAAATATATCTCCAAATATTTATTTTCATAACCCGATAACCCAATAAAATGTCTAATACCCCTTTACTCGTCCCGAGTTGGGTATCGAGTCCCATTGTGACTTCCTAGCTAAACCGCGCCCTAGGATTGACTCATATCGTGCATCACAAATATATCACCACTCACACGTGGTAAAGATCACAATATTCACAAATATTTCATTTATGGCCCACAGCAGGCTAAAATTGCAAACATGCCCCTAATAACCAAATGGGGCCCACATGCATATTTAATTTACCTAAACATGCATTTCTATTCACATGCTCATCAAATTCACATATTAATATAATAAATCACTTATTGCCCTCCAGGCATGCTAATCAAGGCAGTAAGCCTTATTAGAAAATTTGGAACACTACAACTATCCCTTCCTTATAGAAATTTCATCCTCGAAATTACCTGAATAACTCGGGATACCACTCCCGCATATCTGACTCAAGTTCTCACGTCGCCTCCTCAATCCTGCTTTTCCTCCACAACACTTTTACCAAGGAGATGGTCTTGCTCCGCAAGACTTTATCCTTCCGGTCGAGAATCTGCACCGGCTTCTCGTCATATGATAAATGCTGGTCCAGCTACAAGTTCTCATAACTCAGTACAATCGTAGAATCTGATACATACTTTCGGAGCATGGACACGTGAAAAACATCATGAACACCTGATAAAGCTGAAGGCATCACCAATCGGTATGCTACCTCTCCAACCCTTTCCAAAATCTCTAAGGGGCCAACAAACCTAGGGCTCAGTTTGCCCCGAACACCAAACCATTTCACTCATCTCAAGGGAGTGACTCTAAGGAACACATGGTCACTGACTTGAAACTCTATGCTCTTGCATTTCAGGTCCAAGTAACTCTTCTGGCAACTCTGGGAGGCAAGCATTCAAGCTTTTATCTTTTTAATTGCCTCATTTATCCTCTAAACCATCTCAGGACGTAAGTATCTCCTCTCACCCATCTCATCCCAATGGATAGGTGATCTGCACTTCCTCCCATATAACATCTCATATGGAGCACCTCCGATAGTCGCCTGATAACTGTTATTGTATGAAAACTCAATCAAAGGGAGATACTTACTCCAAGATCCCCCAAAATCCAGCACACAAGCTCGTAGCATATCCTCCAGTATATGAATCGTCCTCTCAGACTGTCCATCAGTCTGAGGATGATAAGTGGTGTTCCCATAGCCTTCTGCAGGCTCTCCCAAGACTTGGAGGTGAAGGTGGGGTCCCCGTCAAATACTATCGACCTTGGAGCCCCCTGGAGTCAAACAACTTCCTTCACATACAATTCAGCATACTTTTCCACAGTATAAGTCGTCCTAATAGGGAAAAAGTGGGCGGACTTGGTATACCTATCCACAATCAGCCACACTGAATCATGTTGTCCCACAGTCTTCGGCAAACCAACCACAAAGTGCATGGTAATATCCTCCCATTTTCACTATGGAATCCCTAGAGGCTGCAATAACCCTGCTGGCCTCTGATGTTCAGCCTTAACCTACTGACAAGTTAAAAACTTAGCTACATAGTCCACCACGTCCCTCTTCATTCCCGACCACCAATACAAGGTTCTCAAATCTTTGTACATCTTCATCGTACTTAGATGTAAAGAATAGGGAGTGGTATGAGATTCATCCAAGATCTCTCGCTTGATATCAAAATCCATCGGAACATAGATCCAACCCTTGTACTTCAGTAGTCCCATCACCGAAATAGAGAAGTCCTTAGCCGCTCTGACTAAGACACTCTCTCTGTGCCCTCTCAACTGGGGATCCTCCCCCTGCGCTTCCTTGATCCTCTCAAGGAGTGTAGACTGAAGAGTGATGTTGGCTAACCGACCAACCACCAACTATATACCCGCTCTAGTCATCTCCTCATTTAACTTATCAGATATCTGCCTTGAACTGAACAATTGTCCTAGGCCCTTCTGACTCAATACATCAGCCACTACATTAGCCTTCCCAGGATGGTATAGGATATCACAATCATAATCCTTTACCAATTCCAGCCACCGTCTCTGGCGCATATTCAGATCCTTCTGAGTAACGAAAGTACTTAAAACTCTTATGGTCAGTGTATATTTCACACTTCTCATCATATAAATAATGTCTCCAAACCTTATGTGAAAATATCATCACTGCCAACACCATATCATGCGTGGGATGTCTCTGCTCATACTCCTTTAGCTGTCTTGATGCATGGGCTATCACCTTTCCATCTTGCATCAACACACGCCCTAAACCCTGTCTGGAAGCATCACAATAAACCACAATCTTCTCGTTGTCTGACGACAGACTCAATACTAGGGTGGTGATCAGTCACTGCTTCAATTCCTTGAAACTGTTCTCACACCTGTCTGTCCAAACATACTTAGTCTTCTTTCTTGTCAATTTAGTCAACGGTGTGGCTATCCTAGAGAACCCCTCAATGAACCGTCTATAATACCACGTTAATCCCAGAAAGCTCCTAACTTCTGGGACACTGCTTGGTCTAGGCCAATCCCTCACTTCCTCAATCTTACTTGGGTCAACCATAATCCCCTCCTTACTGACAATATGGCCCAGAAATGTGACTTGCAATGGCAAAAACTCGCACTTGCTGAACTTAGCATATAACCTATGCTCTTTCAACTGCTGCAATACCAGGCGTAAATGTTGTTCATGCTTTGCCTCTGACTGAGAGTACACCAGTATGTCATCAATAAACACAATCACAAACTTGTCCAAATAGTCCTTGAAAAACCTATCCATCATGTCCATACAAGTTGTTGGGGCGTTGGTTAATCCAAAGGATATAACTAGGAATTCATAGTGTCCATACCTCATACGGAAAGCGATCTTCGGTATGTCCTCCTCTTTAATCCTTAATTGGTGATAACCTGACCGAAGGTCGATCTTAGAGAACACTGTCTTCCCTTGTGACTGGTCAAACAAGTCATCTATCCTAGGTAATGGGTACTTGTTCTTAATAGTCAACTTGTTCAGCTCCTTGTAGTCAATACACATCCTAAGAGATCCATCCTTGTTCTTGACGAACAACATTGGAACACCCCATTGTGAGAAACTCAGTCTGATGAACCCCAAATCCAGTAACTCCTGCAATTGAATCTTTAATTCCTTCAACTCTGCCGGAGCCATTCTATAAGATGTCCTAGATACTGGCTCCACCCCTGGCGCCAACTCTATAACAAACTTGATCTCCTATTATGGAGGCAACCCTCGCAAGTCTGCTGGAAATAAATATGGGAACTCACATACCAATCTACTCTCACGCAGTCCATCTGGCATAACTCTAGAAGTATCCACAATGTTCGCTAGGAATCTTATGCAACCTACCTGCATCAGGTCTCTTGCCTTCAGTGCTCAGGTCATAGGTACTCACAGTCCTCTAACTGTCCCCACAAACACAAAGGGTACCTCCCATTCTGGTTCAAAAGTCACCATCCTACGCTTGGAGTCAATTGTCACCCCATCCTTCGATAGCCAATCCATCCCTAGAATCATATTGAAGTCATCCATCAATAACTTAATCAGATCAACAGCCAAATCTCTACCGTCTGTCTCTTCTAGCAATGCTCTAATCCATCTCCTAGAGACTATTAGCTCTCCAGTTGGCAACAAAGTCTGAAATCCCCTAGCATACAGCTCACTAGGTGTACATAATTGATCTATCACTCTACCAGACACAAATGAATGAGTAGCCCCCAAATAAATCAATGCAGTAAATGAAGAACCAGCACTAAAAATCTGACCTGTCACGACCGAGGGGCTAGCCTCAGCCTTAGTCTAGGTTAGGTGAATACACTGGCAGAAGCGAGGTTGTCGCTCTGGTTTGGCTCCTCTTTCCTGGCTTGTGGACAATCCTTCTTCAAATAGTTGACACTCCCACAAATAAAGCAGGCCCTGATCCTGCACTCTCCCTGATGTCGTCGTCTACATTGAGGATACACTGGGAAGCTTCTCCAGTTGTCACCTCCGCCTTGATGGCTGCTAAAAGCACCCCGTGCCCTCCTATCCGAGCTAGGAGGAACAAAAGAATTTGGGGCCTTTCTCTTCTACTCACTAGGGCCACTACCCCGAATAGATCCAGTGAAAGGAGGCACCGTCCTCTTGGCATCGCACCTAGCAGCGCCCACTCTAATCCTCGTCCCCCTCAGTTGTAAGGGCCTTGTCCACTACCTGAGCATACGTGGTAGTCCCCAGATCCAAAGTTATCTTAACTTCATGGGAGATCATGACATTCAACCCTTGCACGAACCGATCCCTTCGTGCCGCATCAGTCGGCACCAAATCCGGTGCGAACTTCGCCAACCGGTCAAATCTCAGGGCATACTCTATAACCATCATCTGGTTCTAGGTCAGATTGGTAAACTCATCAACCATTGTAGCTCGGACTACAACACTGTAATACTTCTAATTAAAGATATTTTTGAACACTTTCCAAGTCATAACTGCAACATTTCTTCTCTATGTCACTACATCCCACCAGATGTGGGCATCCTCTCTGAACATGTAGCTAGCACAAGCTACCCTCTCATTCCCTTCCACCCTCATGAAATCCAGGATGGAAGAAATCATATTCATCCACTGCTCTACCCGCAGTGGGTCTAGTCCACCCTCGAAGGTGGGAGGGTGCTGCTTCCTGAACCTATCATACAAAGGTTCCCGCATATTATCCATAACAGGTTGAACTAGCATTAGTGCTACAGCCTGCTGAACTTGCAACCCAGTGCCCTGAGGAGGGGCCTATTGCCTCAGTTGTTGAAGGTCTTCTTCTGTTCGGTGCAGTCTGGCTTCCATGTCGGCAAACAATTGTTGCCAATTCTGTGGGGTAGGTGGAGGGTCCTAACCTTGGTTGTCATCCTCGACCCTATTGCCGTGGAGTCTGGTTGATTGTCAAGGCATCTCAACAATATGCCTGCAATCAATGACGCCACTCATCAGGCATGATAACAACATCCAAAACCACCTCCCAATTCACATCAAGCAACCGTAAACAACAGTCCACAATACACAAATAGCATACAACACTCAAGGGGCCATGCCCTAGCATCACGCATATGTTAACTCATTCATCATGCTCTATATAAAATAATCAAGCAAATAGGGCACTCAAGCACATAATTCAATCATTACCAACCAACCTTGAGTTGAGCTTTTCACTGACAACAAGTGTATATGTTCAGTCAATCTCCAGGAACCATAAACCTTGGATCGCTTTGATACCAAGTTGTAATGCCTTACTTCCTTAGAGTAGTTACTAAGTGAGTTTTAAACGTGCAATTAACTCGCTAATTGAGGTTTTAGGTTAAAAGTGCAGCTAAACAGTAATAAAGGTCATGTAATTTTCAAAATGTAACCATTTATTGAAATTATAAAGCGTTATACATTTGGGATCCCAAAATACTGTTTAGAAATATTCACAACTCAAAATATGATTAAAGTCGACTAAACGACAAAATTTGGATTAAGACATAACATCTCCCAAAAATACCCCTGGCCGTGACAGCCAGGCAGGCCGAACATGTACACGCCACTTCAACCTCTCCATAATCATGGTTGGTCGACCTTTCCCTTGCCCTTACCTGCACCATAGAGCACCCATGAGTCGAAGCCCAGCAAGAAAACACAACACAAATAATTAGCATATGCATAACTATCAGTCAGCATATAACAAAGCAGCCAAAAAGCTAACCATATAGCGGCCATGTTGTCCCAGGCACTTTACCAGGCCCTGGGTTTGCGGTCTACACCATGAGGATGACTCAAGCATCAGAAAAGAGTCTCACCCTAGTGACTTGCACTCCGCGTGCTTAACTTCACTCCCGGCCCTTGCCATACTCGGCTTCCTGTCGTTCTTGGCCTTCGCCGTTCCTGGCCCTTGCCGCTCATTCACAGATGAGCAATACATAGCATATAATCAACAAATACTAACATAAAAAAATAGGGCTACGCCCTGCAACACAATCACATTGGGCCATGCCATGCAATACAAACCCTTTCCAAGATCTCAAAGGGGCCATCAAACATAGGGCTCAGTTTTCCCCAAACACCAAACCATTTCACTCATCTCAAGGGAGAAACTCTAAGGAACATATGGTCACCGACTTGAAACTCTACGCTCTTGCGTTTTAGGTCTGAGTAACTCTTCTGGCAACTCTGGGAGGCGAGCATTCAAGCTCTAATATTTATTTTCATAACCCGATAACCCATTAAAATGTCTAATACCTGAAATACCCCTTTACTTGCCCCGAGTTGGGTATCGGTTCCCGTTGTGACTTCCTAGTTAAACAGTTTCCTAGAACTGTCTCAGATCGTGCATCACAAATATACCACCACTCACACGTGGTAAATATCACAATATTCACAACTATTGCATTTATGGTCCACAGCGGGCTAAAATTGCAAACATGCCCCTAATTACCAAATGAGGCCCATATGCATATTTAATGCACCTAAACATGCATTTCTATTCACATGCTCATCAAATTCACATATTAATATAATAAATCACTTATTGCCCTCCAGACACGCTAATCAAGGCCCTAAGCCTTATTAGCTAATTTGGGACATTACAGATGTGGTCTTTGAGTTTTGATGAGTTGGTGGAGTATGCTTTGCGGTATTTAGGTTAGTTATGCTGCTTGTATATGGACTTTAGGTTGAATTTTGAGTGTAGGTATTGGTTAGCTGAGAATTTGTAAGTTAGCCTGCGGAAAAACGCAAAAAAATGCATGGTATTTCTTCATTTTTGGGCTCGAGTCGCGGCCTTGTTCATCAGGCACCGTAGCCCGCTTGAATATAGAGGCTTGAGGGCATCAAAATTTTGACCAGGAATCGCGGCGCAGGATGAGGCGCGCCGCGACCCGTGTCCCTTTGATGAGAGCCACAAGGTTCTCTGACTTGAGCGCGCCACGACTCTTAAGGGCTGGGCCACAGTTGAAATAGGAAATGTTGGCCAATTTAAGGTTTTAGGCTCGAGAACCCAAATGTTAAGGCTCGGGAAGGATTCTACTACTCGATTTAGTATAATTCAACGTCTTGAATGCTAGTATTTTAATCCAATGTTCTTAATTTGATAGCGATTAATGGATATCTATTTGTTATGGCGTTGTGACTAGGTTTTACGTCGAAGATCGAGTGTAAGGGATCGTGCTCAAGATCGCGTTAATCTGACAGCTCATAACACAGGTAAGAAAATTATTTGTGCCCATGGAGAAGGGCATGGCCCTATTATATGTATTTAATATATGTGTGAATATCTCTGAATGTTATGCTGTGTTGTGCATGCTTATTAACGAACGACGAAGGTTGAGAAGGGCAAAGGTCGGGAATGGCGAAGGCCGGGTTTGGCAAGGGTTAGGATCAGTGTTAAGCACGCTGAGTGCAGGTTGCTAGGGTGAGACCCTCCAAGGGTGTTGTATCCACCAGCTCGGTGAAGACCGCAAACCCAGGGACTAGTAAAGCACCTGGGTCGGCGTAGGCCGCTATGTGTTTACTATGTTGGTTGTTTTGTTGTATATTGTTAAATTGATATGTGATTTGTTATGCATTGAGTTTTCTTGTTGGGCTTCGGTTCATGGGTGCTCTATGGTGCAGGTAAGGGCTAGGGAAAGGTCAATCAACCTTGAGTTGGAGAGCGTGGAGCAATGTTTACTTGTTCGGCCTACCTGGCTGGCACAGCCAGGGTTATTTTGGAGAATATGTTGTAATTATGTGTTTTGTCTCTTAGGTCTACTGTATTTATATTTTGAGTTTTGATACATTTTCGAAATAATATTTGGGGATCCCAAATGTATAACTTTTATGATTTTAATGAATGTCCAATTCTTTTATAACCAATGTTGTTAAATGAGTCTTTATTTTAATTTAATTACACTTTTCAACCTACACCCTCGATTAGCAAGCTAATGACACATTTATAAATCACATGGTAACGACTCTAAGGTAGTAGGGTGTTATAGGTCTTGAAGCTTGAGAAGACAAGCTTCAATTAAGGCTTTCTAAGGTAGCGTATAGAGTCCTCTAAATACGGGAAATTGTGAACCCTTTTACAATGATACCCCAACCCTATTTATAGAGGTTGAGTGTCATTAACTCTCTTAATGAGGAGTTATTACAAGAATATTCCCACATAATTGGGATTAACAACGTAATTAAAACACCTTTCCATGGAAGGTGGCGCTGGGCCCATGCAGATTACATGGGGCCCAATTTGTAGTCTGAAGCCCACTCTTTTAGGAGAGGCATGCCCCTGACCGTGTTAGAATGAAGCTGCACGTTTTCTTCTGTCAGGCGACATTGTGGGAAATGTCAATTGTCAAGTTTACGAACTCGACACCAGTACTCGAGACACCCAAAAATTTATCAGATGATCTTGTGGTGGCCCAAGGCTACAGTAACTAACACCTGATGCTCTTTCTAGGCCTGAGGAAAAAATTCCTAGACTTGCAGGATGATCGGGTCAAGAAGGTGGGAGGAACGATAGGGTGGTCCTCGTGACGTGGCCTCACTTAGAGACATCTACACCTAAAAATGGATTACGGCTTGTTGGGAGGAGACTACATTCCGAGGATCTTTATGCGAGCTCTATAGTTCTTTACTATCTCTTGAGGAGCTTAATTACTTCTCGAATTACTGTCATGTATCCATTGATGAAATCACGAACAACACCACTTATTACAAGAAATTACGGGATGCAGTCATAGGAAGAACACAACTCTACAAAGACATTTCACTAATTATAAGCATCTTAATAAAAATCAAAACTTAAATTTCCACTTAATTAAAATATTGTTAAGAAAATATTTTCTAACAAATGTTTCATCTTGAATGAAATGATGTTTGTTCTAAAATATATATATATATATCCCGTAAATTGGAATTGATAACTCTACAAAATAGAGTTATTTGACCACTTTTTATATGCTAATTGTTACTTAATTATTGAGTTTTTAATTGATTTATTAAGTTTTAAAGTAATTTTGATTTTATTGGGTTTATTTTGATTTTATATATTTTTGTGTGTTTTTATAGTTATTTTGTTGTAAAATGTTGTAGTTAATTATTTGAATAATTGTTGTTTAATTTGGGGTAAAAAATGTTGTATTATTGAGCTTAAATGTTAAATATAAATTAAGTTATAATTAATATTTTCAAAGAATTAACTTGATTTATTTTACCGTGAAAATATTTTATTATGATTTATTTTATGTTTATTTTGTTAGGGAATTTGTGGTATGTTTGTGTTTGAAAATAAAGATAAAAAGCTAAAGAAATAAAGGAAAAATGACATTCTTAAAAATGCCTTCAGAAAAGCCCCACTTGGGCCCAGCTTCCTCTCCTGCCCAGCCATCTGGGCCGCCTGTTGCACTCAACCCAGCCCCACGGCCCAAGCCTTCCAGGCCCAACCTGCCAGCTCCAGCATTCACGTTCAGCAACTCTTGGGCCCGTCTCCACCAGAAGCAGCCCTCCTGCAGCTACCCGAGTCGTCTCCTCTATGCCAACTGCCCAACTCCTGGCGTAGCTGAACCATCCCAGGCCCAACGTCTGCCACACATGCCAGCTCTTCCCAGCTGCCTCCTTCGGGCCCGAGCCCACAACCACAGGCAGCCTTTGGCCCAGCAGCAAGCCTCCAACTGCCAATCTGCCTAGCCCAATTCGCCCAAGCTTCCACATGCCAGCCGTCTGCCCCCATGCATGCCTCCAATATTTTGAGCCCAACAAAAGCACATTTGTCCATTTGTCCCCTTTGTCTAAAAATGCCACATTTTTACCCTACTTTCTACACATTTTACCCAAAAATCATCATTACACCATAAATTTACACATATTTGCCATATTATAATTAATTAAATTAATTTAATACTTTTTTTGCTATAAATAAGGGAGTTTGGTGCTTAATTTTGGAAGGGGGGTTACACTGCACACTCACCACATTTCAAGACATCTCATTTCTCTTCATCTTCTTCTTCTTTTTGGTTAATTTTCTATGTATTTTTAGATTAACAATTTGGGGGTTTTCCTCCAAATTTTCCTAGTTATATTTGTAATTTTTTTGTTTGTATTTTCTATTCTAGTTATGAGCTTCTAATCTTTTTAAGATTATTAAGGTGATGATGAAACAATATGTAACTAGATAGTATTTATTTTGTATGTTGATTTTCCATTTTGTGCAACAAAGTTTATGGATTTTTCTTGTTCAAATATCTTCTTTCATCTTAAATATCATGTATTTTTTATTATTAGCACATATTTACACTTTGTTCTTCATTAGTGCAAAAATATAATATTATTTGTGTAAGATGTGTCATTAAATTGTACACATCCAATGCTTAGAACAAAAATATTATGTTTTGCCTTATAAATAATGTTCATTTATTTATTTGTTATTTCATTAGATTGATTTATACTAAATGCTATGAAATTATACTTTTTGAAAAGTGAAGAAAAATCCTATATTTTTAGAAGTTATTTGTGCTTAAAATTATAAATCAATTTGGAAAATGGTAGTTTGACTTATTTTAAGTATCACTAAAACTTGAGAATCAATTTACTTTAAATATACTTGAACTTATATTTTGTGGATTCTATTATCTTAATAATCTTTCTTTTACCATCTTGATTTTTACTTTTTATTTATGTTTATATATTTGTCTTTAATATCTTTATTATTGTTTTTTATTTTATTTTCATTGTACAAAACTCTCATCAATCTTTGAAATTAGGTTAGAATTTGTTAATTTTGGTTTAAAATAGTTTTTTTTTTCGATTTTAGACAACCCATTTGGGTTCGACATCCTTGCTTACACGATCACTATTATATATGAATGATTGTGTGTTTGCGATTTATAAATATTTAAAACATACTCGTTTTGAGTCCATCAGGAATCACCTATCGGCACCAGCATTTGTTTTTATGTTAAATTTATATTTTACTTATGCCCAATTTTCTGTTCTAGGTATAAGTGGCGTTTGGTTGCTTTGGTTAAATAGAATGAGAATAGGGATAGGAATGAGAATAGGAATCAAATGGAAAAGAAAAATGATTATTTTGTTTGTTTATGCTTTGGAATAGAGAACAAATAAACAAAATAATGAATAATCTTTTGAAAATGAACAAAGATGATAATAAGATGTATTTTACTTTTAGAAAATAAATTTCAAATAGAATAATTATAATTTTTTTTGGTTGAAAGAAACAAAAATTATAAAACTTTCAAATCTTAATATTTATTTTTATTTTTAATTGTTTCTTTTTTTCTTTTAAAAAGAATACTTGTTACTTTTTATTAATGGTTAAAGAAAACTTTTTTAGTAGAGATGATGTAGAATTAGGCCATACATTTGTAAAAATAAAAAAAAAAATAATAAAAAAATTTAATGGTGCCAATTGGCAGCAGAAGGTGCATCAGTAAATAAGAGAAAGCTTGGCCCACCCACCATTATGTGTTATATAATAGGTAGGTCCACCACTTCTGCTCAGCGCTGCTACTGCTAGTGGTATGTAGTTGGCAGTGCAAATAAAAAGACAACATAGTTTGACTCAAAACAAAAAAAAAAACTACAGGATAAATTTTGTCAAATTTACAATACGACACTCCATATAAAAAAAAGAAAAAAAAACAGATGCACATCTAAATATTCAAGCTAGTTAGGTCACAAAATTAATTAGTTTATAATTTAAACAATTTATTATTATATAAAATTTATTGTTCGAAAGTAAATTTCTTGTAATAATTTTTAGAGTGTGAACATATAATTATGTTTTTTTTTTATTTTTCAAGAATGAAAGGTGTTTTATACTGCAAGCTAGCTAGTTTATGATCAATTATCTTCCGGATTTTATAGGTGGCCATGTAAATCCAAGTAAAAAATATATTTTCCCTTTAAAGCTATTACAAAATTTATAATAATTCGAGTTGCATGCAATCATTATTTTCTTGGGGTATGATTTACATTTTATTAATTATTAGATAGTATACAAATAAAAATTGGCATCAGAAAATAATTTGAAAGTTCAAAAGTACAACAACTTGCCATGTTGATTGTTATTTATTTATTTTGTGAGGCAAGAATAAAAGTCCCTTTTGTTTCATTTATCGCATTGCTGTACAATGCATGTCTTTCACAATTATTTTTCCACTTTAGCACTACCACTTTAAAATAATAATATAAAAAAAAATACAGTGCAAGCGAAGTTTGGTAGGTCGAGTGGACTAATTAATCCCTGATAAGACTTGTCTATGACTCTCCGCATCATTCACGTCTTTATTTTGTCTTTTACTAACTATTGCACGTTTTTGGCAAGTGGCCGTCTGGGACCAACCTTTTATCAACCATAACTCAACACACACACAAATATGTACATAAAAATATCGGGAAATGTCACGTATTAATATTATTATTATTATTATTATGCATAATAATAGGTACTAATTATTATAGAGGAATTATGTAGTGCATCCTAAAAAGGAGAACACTAATGCATTTTTTGGTATTTTTGGCACCAGAATTATTTTCAGCGAATGTATTTGTAATGACCGTGTATATTGTTATTATTTAGAGCATGCTTGAATGTTACTTTCGGCACTGTCAATTA
Organism: Humulus lupulus; assembly: GCF_963169125.1. Classification (NCBI taxonomy): domain Eukaryota; kingdom Viridiplantae; phylum Streptophyta; class Magnoliopsida; order Rosales; family Cannabaceae; genus Humulus; species Humulus lupulus. The sequence goes on along the minus strand of NC_084800.1, from coordinate 148,907,087 downwards.
TTCAGAATTTTCTAGAAATTTGTAGAATTCTCTAAATATTAAGTTAGGCCTAGCCTTTTATCCTTAACTTTTATTTTGTTCACATTTTGTTTCATAACAGAAGTTTTATTCTGTTACACATTCTGATTCATAACAGATTTGTTTTTTACTTCATTCCGTTACAAGGCTTTATGCCTTTATATATTGTAACCTAAACTTCAGTCAATAATATACAAGAACTATTATTTTCATTTTTTGTCTCCTTTTTCCTAATATGGTATCAGATGCAACACTCTCCTCTAGACTGAAACCCATGGCCAGACCACGCACCAGGAGCTCTTCTCAACGCCAAGATCCTCCAGCTCCAACTCCGGCGACTGACTCCACCACTGATCGCCCAGTGCCTCGTCCAGCTCAGCCCCCTGGTAACAATGGCAGATTGGCTTCTTCTTCAAATCGCTTTCACCCCGTCACCAATCTTGATCGACCTACCTATGACGACTTTCATAGTCCATATCATCTAGGCAATGGAGATCACCCTGGAATGCTCATTGCTCCCCCTATCGTCACTGAAAACAATTTTCAGTCCTGGAAATGCTCAATGACCATATCCCTTGGTCCTAAAAACAAGATGGCTTTTGTGGATGGAACTCTGCCCAAACCTCCTACCACAGACCCCAATCATAGCTCCTGCTTACGTTGCAACAATATGGTCATGCTTGGATATTAAACTCCATTTCCAAAGAAATTAGGGATTCTGTGATGTACCTCAAGATTGCTGCTGCTATATGGCAAGAAATCATTGATCGTTTCAGCAAAGGGAATGGTCCCCGTATCTTCGAAATCAAACAAGTTCTTGCACAACTTTGGCAGGGAGATGATTCTATCAGTGGCTATCAGACCTAGCTTCTCACCTTGGGGTGCGCCAGTTCTGTTTGTAAAGAAGAAGGATGGTTCTTTGAGGATGTGTACTGATTACAGAGAACTGAATAAGCTGACAATTAAGAATAAGTATTCTTTGCCAAGGATAAATGATTTTTTTGATCAGTTGCAAGGTAAGAAGGTATTCTCAAAGATCGACCTTTGTTCTAGTTATCACCAGTTGAGTGTCAAGGAAGGAGACATACCGAAGACTTCTTTTCGTACCAGGTATGGGCATTATGAGTTCTTAATCACGTCTTTTGGATTGACTAATGCCCAGCTGCTTTTATGGATCTGATGAACAGAGTGTTCAAGGATTATCTGGACCAGTTTGCGATTTCTTGGGCACATTGTCAGTAAGGAGGGGATTAAGGTAGATCCAGCAAAGATTGAAGCGGTCAGAGATTGGCCAAGGCCAAAGAATGCTTCTGAGGTTAGAAGCTTCCTTGGATTGGCAGGTTATTATAGACGTTTCGTGGAAGGGTTCTCAAAGATTGCTACTGCATTGACTGAGCTGACACGCAAGAGTCAGAAATTTGTGTGGTCAGATAAATGTGAGAACAACTTCCTGGAACTGAAGCAGAGATTGATTACAGCTCCGATTCTGAGTCTCCCAACAGATAAGGAGAAGTTTATGATTTATTGTGATGCTTCTCATCAGGGTATTGCTTATGCTTCTCGCCAGTTGAAGGAGTATGAAAAGAGATATCCCATTCATGATTTAGAGTTGGTGGTTGTGGTCTTTTCTTTAAAGATATGGAGGCATTATCTTTATGGAGAGAAGTGTGAGACCTATACAGACCACAAGAGCCTAAAATACTACTTCACCTAGAAAGACTTGAATATGAGACAAAGGCGTTGGATGGAGTTAGTAAAAGATTATGATTGTGAGATTTTGTATCATCCAGGAAAAGCCAACGTGGTAGCTGATGCTTTAAGCTAAAAGGGTCCGGGACAGATTTATGTTATGAGGCTGATAGCCAGAGAGTTAGCAGATTACATGACCAGAGCTGGTATAGAGTTGCTGGTGGGCCAGTTGGCCAATATTACGCTACAGTCTACACTGTTGGAGAGAATCAAGGAGGGTCAGTTGAGTGATCCACAACTGACGAAGATCAGAGAAGATGTTCTGGTTGGAGCATCCCGAGATTATACAGTGTCTGATTTGGGTTTGTTGAGATACAAGGGGCGGATATGTGTTGCGTTAGACACTGCTTTGTTGCGAGAGATTCTGGATGAATCTCATACTACACCTTACTCTTTGCATCCAGGCACCACGAAGATGTATCAGAATGTGAGATCGTTGTATTGGTGGCCGGGGATGAAGATAGATATAGTAGATTATGTGGCTAAGTGCTTCACATATCAGCAGGTCAAGGCTGAGCATCAGAGGCTAGCAGGGTTATTGCAGCCTCTAGATATCCCAGAATGGAAGTAGGAGGACATCACAATGGATTTCGTGGTGGGCTTACCCAAGACTGTTGGTCAGCATGATTCTATTTGGGTGATAGTGGATCGCTACACCAAGTCAGCTGAGTTCTTGCTAGTGAGGACTACATATACAGTTGACTAGTATGCAGATCTCTATGTGAGAGAGATCGTGCGCCTCCATGGAGTGCCTCGGTCGATCATGTCAAATCGAGACCCTACTTTTACTTCCAAGTTCTAGGGTAGTTTACAGAAGGCCATGGGGACACAATTGAAGTTCAGTACTGCTTATCATCCATAGACAGATGGGCAATTTGAGAGGACGATCCAGATATTGGAAGACATGATGCGGGAATGTGTGTTGGACTTTGGTGGATCTTGGAGTAAGTATCTACCTTTGATAGAGTTCTCCTACAACAACAATTATCAGTCTAACATTGGAGTTAAACCTTATGAGATGTTGTATGGTAGGAAGTGCATATCTCCCATTCATTGGGATGAGATAGTGAAAGGAGATACTTGGGTCCTAAGGAAATTCAGAGGACCAGTGAGTGTTATATTATTTTATAATATAATGTAATATTATATTATATTATAATATAATGTTTTAGATTAAATAAATGTGACAAAGAGTGTCACATATTGTAACATATAATAGAGAGTTACAATATTTAAATATATGAGATATATCCAAATAATGTAACATATTTGGTGTTACAAATTTGTAACTTCCAAATATTACCCTTTATTGTGTAAATTTATTGTTACACAATATTGAGATGAATTTCATAAAGCCATATGTGGTATGGTTGTTAGAGATAGGATTTTAACCCCAATAATGTGTTTTGGGAGTTACAAAATCATTTGCGAGGGTTTGGAACCGTTTGGAAAAACAACACATTTTTTAGTGCTGAAAATGGTCGGTGACCGCGGCCACTGAATGTTGGTGGTCACAGCCTGTGGGACAGAGGCTAGTGGCCGCGGCCACAGGCTAAAAACTGACAATTTTTTCAGTTTTTCAATCTTTGTTGAACGGCTCAAAAAACCCAAATAACTCCCAAATCTCATTTTTAATTCCATATTAATCCAATCAAACATTGGTAACAGCCATGGGGTTTGGTGGAATTTGAAATTCAAAGGGTGTTTCTAAACTCTATAAATAGGAGCATATAGCTCACTTGAAAGACACAACATTTATATCCATTAGAGCGCTTGGCTATAAACACCTTGAGGCTTGATAATTCCATAAAGCATTTCCTATAATCTGTGAGAGATCCCTTAGTGCTTGAGTTAGGGGGAAATAAGCTTTTGGACAAAGGTTTCAATCCTTGTTCAAGTTGGTAATCTCCAACACTCTTTACTTTGGTAGTGTGAGTGAGAGTTGTTTCTATTTAGTTTGTTTGTTCTTTCTTTCTACTCTATTTCTCTTCATCTTCATATTCTTCTCTTTTGGTTATTTGTATTTCTTGTTTTGAATTGTAATCTTCTTTTCTTCATTTCAAACACTTTTACTTTACTTGTAATATTTTTCTTTGAGTCGTATTTTCACTATTCTATTCTTCTTCTCTTCTTCTTGTTCTTTAGTTTATTTGTATTTTCAGTTATAGAGTTGTAACTCTTTTAATCAATAATTATTTATTTGTAATATATTGCATAGGGTTGTAATTTATTATTATTTCCATTGAGGCAAAATACATATTTTCCTAACATTGAAAAGCTTATCCCTTGGCACCTCTAGCCGAGCCATCCGACAAAGACACTCCCGAGGAGGTGGAGAAGAGAAGGAAGAGGGAGGAGGGCAATCTCCTTTGTAGGGGTCATATCCTCAATGCCCTTTCTGATAGGCTCTATGACCTCTACACCGAGACCAAATCGGCCAAAGAGATATGGGATGCACTTGAGAAAAAGTTTAAGGCGGAAGAGGAAGGTACCAAAAAGTTCTAGATATCTCAATACTTCGATTTCAAATTTTTTGGTGATAATCCTATTCTTCCTCAAATTCATGAATTGCAAATAATTGTTAACAAACTGAAAGTTTTAAAAATCGAGCTTCCCGAGGCCTTTCAAGTTGGTGCTATAGTGGCTAAATTAACACCAACTTGGAAGAGCTATAGGAAAAGAATCCTTCATAAAAATGAGGATTATTCTTTGGAGGAGATCCAAAAGCATATTCGAATCGAAGAGGAATCGATATGTAGAGATAAACTTGTGGAGGGGTCTAATGGAGAGCCTTTCAAAGCAAATGCGGTGTCACAACCAAAACATCCCAAAAACAAAGGGAAAAGGGTAACGAGAAACCTTTGGGTCCAAAAACCAACCCAAACAAGTTTAAGGGTGAGAAAGGTCCTTGCTTTGTGTGTGGGAAAAAGGGTCACTATGCTAGAGAGTGTAGGCATAGAAAAGACCAACAAGGACCTAAGGTGAACGCAACTCAAGAGGAAAACATAGTTACTACCCTTAATGAGGTGAATGCTGTCCAAGGCAAGGTGAAAGGGTGGTGGTATAATACATGTGCCACCGTCCATGCCACCTATGACAAATCATTGTTCAAGACCTTTGAAGAGTCAAAGGGCAACCATGATATACAAATGGGCAATGAGGACAAATCCAAGGTACTTGGAAAATGTACTATTGAAGTCTACTTCACCTCCGACAAGAAAGTTACATTAGTGAATGTACTTTATGTTCCCGAAATGAGTAGAAACTTGGTAAGTGGTGATTTGCTTTGCAAGCCCGGTATTAAAGCCGTTTTTGAGTCCGGTAAACTTATACTTACCAAATCAAATGTATTATATAAATTATATAAATTAGAAGTTGAAAATCAACTAAATAAAAAGATTAAGGTGCTAAGAAGTGATAGAGGAGGAGAGTACTTCTCTAATGAATTCTGTAACGACCCAAAATCGCTATTAAGGCTTAAGGGCCTTGATTAGTGTGCCAGGAGGGCATGTTGGGATTTATGTGTGATTTTATGAGTTAAATGCATGGTTATGATTTAAAGCATGTTATTTGACTAATTGTTTATCTGAGATGCATGACTATGTGTATTAGTATGCATGTAGGCCCTGATTGTGTTTGAAGGGCATAATTGTAATTTTAGCCGCTGAGGGCATATATGTGATAATTGTATTCCGTGATTTGTACCACGTGAGTGTGGTGGTATTATTTTGATGCACGTGCCGAGACGGTCCTAGAGAGCAAATTAACTTAAGAGTCACAACGGGATTTCTATACCCGGCTCGGGAGGAGCCTAGGGGTACTTCGGGAATTTTATGGCTAAGATTGAGATTTAGCGGGTAATGGTTATTGGTGATTGAGTAACCTGGGTAACCATTAGTTACTACTTAGAGTAACAAGTTCTAGATAGAAAATGGTAGAAATGAAATAGAAGTAAAAGGACTTAAGTGCCCTTGAGGTTAGTTGGGAAAGGATAGGCAAGGAGGGGTAAAATGGTCATTTGGCTGGGAATTGGATATATGGCAGCTGGGTATTAAGGGGTACACGGTTTGGGGCTTGGTCATTTGATGCTTTGATAATTTGAAGAGAAGAAGAAGGAGAGGGAAAAAGCTAGGGCATGAAGAAGAAGAAGGGAGCTGAAACTTGAAGACTAAGGGGGTGAACCAAGGAAGCCTAAGGTTGGATTCTTGATTGAGGTAAGAGTTTTAAACATCCTTGGGTTTTCTTTTCTGTTGTGGTTTAAGATTTTGAAGCCATGGTTTAGCTTTGTCAAGCTTGGGTTGTGTTTTTGGCCTTTGGGTTTGAGTTTTCTGAAATTTGGAATCAAATGGGTGATTTTGAGTGTGATTGTGTTATTGAGTTGGGTTATGATGTTTATGGGTTGATGTATGGTCTATTTGGAGTTTTGAGTTGGTTTTGGAGCTTGGGTGTGAGTTTGGGACGATTTGGGAGGTTTTAGCTCGGAGAAAATGCAGGGGAAAAAACCCAGAATTCTGGGTCTGCGAAGGCGTGCCGCGACACGGGTTTTTCGTGCCGCGGCGAGGGAGTCCCTGAGTGATGTGTGCCGCGGCACAAGAAAGTTGTGCCGCGGCACAAGGCAAATTTCAGGTTCACATTTTTTGGCAATTTTAGGCCTTTGCTCCGGGGGTTCGGGGGACGTCTCCGGGGTGTTGTTTTAAGGTTTTAGAGGTCCCGAGAGTGCGGGATTGGTCCCGGGAAGTGGTTTTGGGTTGATTAGTATTGAGGGATGTTTCTTGTGTGTTGTGACTAGGTTGTTGGTGAGGCTCGTGCTAGAGGACCAGGCTCGCAGCTTTAGTGCATCAGGAGGCTCGGAATACAGGTAAGAAAACTATAACACCCGAGGTTAGGGCATGGCCCCAGATTGTATTATGTGCAAATGTTTAAACCTTAAATGAATCATGATGTGTGTGAATGATTATTTCGAATGTACTATATGTGTGAATATGATGAAATGAGCGGCCGTGGGCCGAGTACGGCGTAAGCCGGGGCGGCCGTGGGCCGAGTACGGCGTAAGCCGGGGCGGCCGTGGGCCGAAAGTAACACCTAGCACATGGGATGCTATAATCAGGGCGGGGCCCGGTGGATACATGTGTTTGCTTAGTCTAAATGGTTGACTTATCTATTTGTGGATTATCTGTTATGATAAAACTGTATACATTGCATATGTTATGTTCTGCATGAGTTTTCTTGCTGGGCTTCGGCTCACGGGTGCTCTGTGTTGCAGGTAAGGGCAATGACTGAGTCAACCAACCATGAGTACGGAGAGCGTGAAGCGACGTGTACATGTTTGGTCTGCCCGACTGCTTTGGTTGGGGGTTTAATCGAAAATGGCTGTAATAACCTATGATTTTATGATTTCTCAACTGTAACCTTATTTCAAGATGTAATTAGTTTTCAAACCTTATTTTGGGATCCCAAATGTTTAATAATAGAAGTTTTAATGAAATGACGTATTTTCAAAGATTACAGCCTTAACTTTTAATTAGTCACACTTTTGTTTCAAAGCCTCGGTTAGCGAGGCCATTGCACACTGTTTTGTCTTAAAAACTCACTTAGTAACGGCTCTAAGGAAGTAGGGCGTTACAACTTGGTATCAGAGCGAGCCAAGGTTTATTGGTTCTGGAGATCGACCGAACATGTACGCTCGCTGTCAGTGACAAGCTCGACTCTGGGTTGGTTGGTATGAATGATTGACATGTTTGAATATATGTTTGAATGCCCTGTTTGCCTGCTTATTTATATGGAGCATGAGGAATGAGATGACATATGCATGAGATACTGATAGGGCCTGGCCCTTGACTGTTGCATGTTGAGATCAATGTGTGCTGAATAACATTATTATGCATGTGGATGAAAATTGGCATAATGGTTCGCATATTGAGCGTATGTGGTTAATTTTCTGGATTAAATTCATATGTTATATCGGTATATTGGCTTGTATGAAGCATGATGAGCATGGATACACTTAGTGGTGATAGAAATTTGGTAAGCTAAATGTATATCATTGTGGACTTGACCTAGTATATGCTTGTGTGTGCATTATACCTGTGGATATTTGGACCTAGTGGTGGTTTGGTTCAGAGTAGGAACCCCAGAGTTCAGGTGTTGGGTCAGTTTTGACAGGTGAAATTGTGTTGTTGGTTCCTAGAAGGGTTTGGGGACCTGATATTGTGTTTGCAGAGGGGTTTTAGATATAGGTTGGAGTTGAGATCTCCAGTTATCCCTGGAAGCAGCAACAGAGGGTCGCTAGTGTGTGGGTAAGCTGTGGAGTTTGTTAGTCGAGATGGGATAAGTGAACAGCGGATTTCTCTGGGGAAATAGCTGATTCCGACGTTTTAACAGTAAGGTTTCAAGTGTTGGTTTACCGTGAAGTATGGTCAGATAAGGGTACTAAATGAAAGGCTTAAAGGGTGTTATCCTCGGGTTTTGAGGAGAATTCGGACTGACAAGGGATTTATCAATAGACGGGCAGAGTTATTTCCACCCATGGTTAAGAGGATGAGAGATCCTGATTAGAGGGTTATGTTAAATGTTGAGGCAGAGGAATGCCTGGAATTGGTACTCGGGCTGAGGTACTGGCTTAATGGGTTAGAAAGAACCTAGATGATGAATGGTTAGGACAGATCTTAAAGACATGATTAGAACCGTGGAGGCGGGCAAATGTTTAAGTCTGGTTTGGACTGTAAGGGGTAACGACAGCGTAGATCAATGGGTTTGGTGAATTGGATAGTTCATTTCAGAAATTTATACAGATGGATGTATCTGGAATTGGTGGCGACCCATTTAAGGACATGAGATCTGGAATAGTCTAACGCATTTGGGCTGCTTTGAGGAAAGAGTTTTTGTCTGCATGTGGATGGCGGAGAGGGCCATATTGTTTGAGGAACTGATGGTTGATGTATAGAGCATGAGTGCTAGAGCCGCAAGGACGGTGCTTCCTTTGATGGAATTAGTGAAGATAGATTCGTGATAATCAAGTTGAAAGAACCCCGGATAGTGTTGTGGCTTTTGGATTGCCAAGAAAAAGGGGAAAAGTCTGACTGATAAGACGGTACTTTTGTCGATGGAACGCAGCGAGGTCGGATTCTCAATTTTTAGGTAAAAGGACTCCAGACAGTGCTTGGGCACCTAGATTGAGATTGGAAAGAAGCCTGATCGAAAAGGTAGTTATCGAGATGGCGACAGGAACCAGGAGGTTAATTGGTATGCACATGAGGAAGAGGATGCCACCTGAGAGGAGGTCAGGTGAGGACATGATTTCTACGTAGAATGACTCGAGATGTTGGGATGGATTTCCATGGTGAGGGAACGGAGAACTGGAATGCACCGATACATTCGAGGTTCGAGGCTGAGTCCTCAAGGATGAGTATTTAACTGGCGAGCTTGTGCTTTGGGCATGTAGCGAACTAGAAGGGCTCGGTGTTGAGAATGTTCCGCGAGGGAGATGGACATAGAGAGGTTGCCTCAAAGGTGCCATTTGAGAGGCCGAGGACGGTAATACTTATGGAGAAGGAATTAGAAACTCTGGCAGATGGATTGTTGAGGATATCATCTGGAGTACGTAAAGGAGACAGAGCTGACCAGTGGGAAAGTTATGTGGGTATGCAAAGAAAGATTTAGGGAATACTTCAAGGTCGGACTACAGATAGGATTGGTATAAGGAATGTTGTAAAAGACGGATTGGCCGACAGAAACTCTATTGAAGAAATCGAAGGAATTTGATCTTGGATTAGCCAGAGTGTTATACTGCGTGGATTGCTAGTATCGTCGGGATAGGACGAAAAGTACAATGTTGGATACAAGGTGGGACGATGTCCCCAAGAGTTGATCTACGACCTGGTTATTGCCAGTTGGAAGCCAAGGATAAAGACTTTTCGTGAATTGATTAGGTTGCACCGGGCAGGGTGTGAGGAATTGGTAACAAGGATTCTGGAACGGTTCGAGCTGCAGCAGCACAGGTAAGTTCTTTAGACAGAGAATGCATGAACGGTGTGGGCAAGTTCCCTTCAAGCTCACGAACAGTGCATATGGATTACTCCCAGACAGAAATGGTGAGCAAGTGACTATGCGAAAGACGTTTGTACCCAGAAGGCGAAGTCACAGGTAAGGTTCTACGGAGTGTTAGTTTGGATGTCGTCAGGAGTACTCAGATTAGAGCTACAAGGAGAAAGGACAGGTAAGAGAGGATTTGATCTGAAGCCGCGATAAACTAATGAAGAACATTTGAAGAACAGAAAGCATCTCAGGACTGGTAAGCGCGTCATCTATTGCACAAGCACCTCCGGAGGCAACTACATCAGAGATGAGGAGAACAGTAAAACTCGAGGTTAGACGGACTGAGTGGTGTCACATCAGAAAGAAATTCAGAAGACAGGTAAGAATTTATTGGTATCTGGCGGTGCTGGAATATGCGTATGTTTTGATTAAGTAAAGAGTGATTGCATAAAGGACATGATCTATGGTAGGGTTATGGAAATGTGAGATTGCATCACGATTTGGGCACGCCCAGGAATAAATTGACGCGAGGATGGATTGAACCTAGCGGGAGGTGACTGAATGGACCATGGTTGATACAATTGGGACGTTAAGTCGACTGTTGTGCATGGCATAAGGTACTTAAGTATTGGGTATTAGTAAGAAAGATAGCGTTGAGACACAGAGGTGGTGAAAAGTAGCAGACAAATGATCAGTGTTTGAAATCCTCGATTGAGCAAGGGAAATTTAATGGGAGGCGTGTATCAGTCAAGGAATAACGCTATAGGCTGTAATGGAGGACAAGGCAACGACTGAGATCGGCATGATGTTAGTAGGTAATGGTTAGCTGGTGGGTGTCACTGAGCTATGGAGTTCAAAGTGTTGGTTTGAGTTGAAACAGGGAAGGACCCTGCTAAGGTGGTACAAGTTAGGATACCAGGAATGGATGAAGGATCCAATTAGATTCGGTTTATGAATGAGAATTCTGAATGGACATCATTCCACCTCCTAGGGTACGTCGTACCGGGAGGGTCGAGCGGGTGACAGAACCTAGTGTTTTCCTTTGGACCCTGAGGGGTTAGGTGATGTGGTGGTGCATCGTGGGGATAGACCACAATAGACCTTAAGTAAGGTGTTTGGACATGAAAAGTTTTAATTCGGTTGTTTGAGTTAATGTTGTTGGGGCAAGTGAACTGGTTTCAGGATAGAACGTCGATGACATTGAATTGAGGCCCTATAATATTTTAAATTATTGGAAGGGATTTAGAGAACGAAAAGAACAGAGTGGGAACCTGGAATTATCAGTTGATTGCAAGTGGGGTGGCAGTCTGAAAGTTTATCGGATATCTTAAAGAACTGAGCGCCGAGTAGGCGAATACTTGAAGTATTAAGGGAAGTGTAATCCCTGATGAGTTAGTCGTGGTGGCGGTTGCTGGTGTCTTGTTAAAGTAACACGACATATGACATGGTAGGAGGCAAAGGGTAGTGAATACTACGATTTGGCATCGGTTCAGAGAGAAGCCAAGTGGTTGTTGGAACTCTTAAGGCAGGAGCGTCTGCCTATTTGAAAGGATTAACAGCTTGTAAATTGATAAGTGTTGAGGAAATAAAGTTCCGGAAGGAAAGAGTTGCGTCTCTGCATTTTAACAGACGAGGATCTGTAAGGTGTTCAGAGAAAGAAGGGAGAGTTCTGACTCTTAATTCAGCATAAGATTCTGAAGTTTTACCAAGGATTAGGCCAACGGGGCCTACCAATTGATCCCACCTAGTAGAGGTGACGAATTTTGAGTATCTCTGGAATCAGGAATAAGACGATGAATTGGTCATTGTAATCTAGGCAGACCCTGAGGTTTCTGCAGGGTTGCGGTATAAACAAGAAGCTATCGAGAGTATGGCTATTAGACGAAATCTTGAGGGGCAAGATTGTTACTCTTGTGAGAGTGTTGTTGAAAAGTAAAGTAAAGGCGGTGGGCCTTGGAAATTATGGTCAGAGTTGCGGGTTTACTGACTGATGTGTTTGGATAAATTTCGAGGACGAAATTTTTATGAGGAGGGGATAGTTGTAACGACCCAAAATCGCTATTAAGGCTTAAGGGCCTTGATTAGTGTGCCAGGAGGGCATGTTGGGATTTATGTGTGATTTTATGAGTTAAATGCATGGTTATGATTTAAAGCATGTTATTTGACTAATTGTTTATCTGAGATGCATGACTATGTGTATTAGTATGCATGTAGGCCCTGATTGTGTTTGAAGGGCATAATTGTAATTTTAGCCGCTGAGGGCATATATGTGATAATTGTATTCCGTGATTTGTACCACGTGAGTGTGGTGGTATTATTTTGATGCACGTGCCGAGACGGTCCTAGAGAGCAAATTAACTTAAGAGTCACAACGGGATTTCTATACCCGGCTCGGGAGGAGCCTAGGGGTACTTCGGGAATTTTATGGCTAAGATTGAGATTTAGCGGGTAATGGTTATTGGTGATTGAGTAACCTGGGTAACCATTAGTTACTACTTAGAGTAACAAGTTCTAGATAGAAAATGGTAGAAATGAAATAGAAGTAAAAGGACTTAAGTGCCCTTGAGGTTAGTTGGGAAAGGATAGGCAAGGAGGGGTAAAATGGTCATTTGGCTGGGAATTGGATATATGGCAGCTGGGTATTAAGGGGTACACGGTTTGGGGCTTGGTCATTTGATGCTTTGATAATTTGAAGAGAAGAAGAAGGAGAGGGAAAAAGCTAGGGCATGAAGAAGAAGAAGGGAGCTGAAACTTGAAGACTAAGGGGGTGAACCAAGGAAGCCTAAGGTTGGATTCTTGATTGAGGTAAGAGTTTTAAACATCCTTGGGTTTTCTTTTCTGTTGTGGTTTAAGATTTTGAAGCCATGGTTTAGCTTTGTCAAGCTTGGGTTGTGTTTTTGGCCTTTGGGTTTGAGTTTTCTGAAATTTGGAATCAAATGGGTGATTTTGAGTGTGATTGTGTTATTGAGTTGGGTTATGATGTTTATGGGTTGATGTATGGTCTATTTGGAGTTTTGAGTTGGTTTTGGAGCTTGGGTGTGAGTTTGGGACGATTTGGGAGGTTTTAGCTCGGAGAAAATGCAGGGGAAAAAACCCAGAATTCTGGGTCTGCGAAGGCGTGCCGCGACACGGGTTTTTCGTGCCGCGGCGAGGGAGTCCCTGAGTGATGTGTGCCGCGGCACAAGAAAGTTGTGCCGCGGCACAAGGCAAATTTCAGGTTCACATTTTTTGGCAATTTTAGGCCTTTGCTCCGGGGGTTCGGGGGACGTCTCCGGGGTGTTGTTTTAAGGTTTTAGAGGTCCCGAGAGTGCGGGATTGGTCCCGGGAAGTGGTTTTGGGTTGATTAGTATTGAGGGATGTTTCTTGTGTGTTGTGACTAGGTTGTTGGTGAGGCTCGTGCTAGAGGACCAGGCTCGCAGCTTTAGTGCATCAGGAGGCTCGGAATACAGGTAAGAAAACTATAACACCCGAGGTTAGGGCATGGCCCCAGATTGTATTATGTGCAAATGTTTAAACCTTAAATGAATCATGATGTGTGTGAATGATTATTTCGAATGTACTATATGTGTGAATATGATGAAATGAGCGGCCGTGGGCCGAGTACGGCGTAAGCCGGGGCGGCCGTGGGCCGAGTACGGCGTAAGCCGGGGCGGCCGTGGGCCGAAAGTAACACCTAGCACATGGGATGCTATAATCAGGGCGGGGCCCGGTGGATACATGTGTTTGCTTAGTCTAAATGGTTGACTTATCTATTTGTGGATTATCTGTTATGATAAAACTGTATACATTGCATATGTTATGTTCTGCATGAGTTTTCTTGCTGGGCTTCGGCTCACGGGTGCTCTGTGTTGCAGGTAAGGGCAATGACTGAGTCAACCAACCATGAGTACGGAGAGCGTGAAGCGACGTGTACATGTTTGGTCTGCCCGACTGCTTTGGTTGGGGGTTTAATCGAAAATGGCTGTAATAACCTATGATTTTATGATTTCTCAACTGTAACCTTATTTCAAGATGTAATTAGTTTTCAAACCTTATTTTGGGATCCCAAATGTTTAATAATAGAAGTTTTAATGAAATGACGTATTTTCAAAGATTACAGCCTTAACTTTTAATTAGTCACACTTTTGTTTCAAAGCCTCGGTTAGCGAGGCCATTGCACACTGTTTTGTCTTAAAAACTCACTTAGTAACGGCTCTAAGGAAGTAGGGCGTTACAAATTCAATACATTTTGTGAAGAAAATAGTATAATTCATGAGTGCACTGCACCTTATACACCACAACACAATGGTGTTGCCGAAAGGAAAAATAGGACTTATCTAGAGATGATAAATTCTATGTTGGTGTTTTCTAAGTTGAACTTCAACTTATGGGGTGAAGCGCTTTTAACCGCTTGTCACATTCTTAATCGAATACCGATGAAGAAAAATGAGATATCTCCATATGAGTTATGGAAAGGAAGAAAACCCAACATAGGGTACTTCAAAGTGTGGGGGTGTCTTGCATATTGCAAGAAAAACGAACCTAATAGAACAAAGTTAGGTTCAAGAGCCATAAAGTGTGCTTTTTTTGGTTATGCCAACAATAGTAAAGCTTATATAGGCTATAATACTTAGAGTCTAATATTGTGATTGAATCTAGAGAAGTTGAATTTTTTGAGAATATGTTATGTGACAACGATTCTCAAGCTTCAACATCCTTAAAGGAGACTTTGTTATATAAGAACAATTCTCAAGCTTGTACATCCAAAGATGATTCTCAAGAGGAGAATTCTCAAAAGGATGTAAAGCAACCCTTTGAACCTAGAAGAAGTCACAGGCTTAAAAATCATAAAAGTCTAGTAGTGGATTCTCAACGAATTTCATTCTACATGGTAGAAGGAAATAAAGAGGAAGTTATTAGGAAAATTCCTATTGTACTTCTCATTGAGGATAATCCTAAGACTTATAGAGAAGCTATGCAATCGAGAGATAGTGCATTTTGGAAAGAAGCCATCAACAATGAGATGGATTCCTTCTTTCCAATAACACTTGGGAATTGGTAGACCTCCCACCGGGGTCTAAGCCAATTGGGCGTAAGTGGGTATTTAGGAGAAAATACCACACTGATGGCACTATTCAAACCTTTAAAGCTAGATTAGTAGCTAAAGGGTTTAGGAAAAAAGAGGGTATCGATTATTTTGATACTTATGCGCCTGTTGCAAGAACAACTTCTATAAGAATTTTGTTCGCTTTAGCTTCTATACACAACTTGTATGTTCATCAAATGGATGTCAAAACGACATTCCTTAATGGTGACCTCAATGAGGAGGTCTATATGGAACAACCCGAAGGGTTTGTCCTACCAAAATATGAACATAAAGTTTATAGACTTGTAAAATCCTTATATGGATTGAAATAAGCTCCTAAGCAATGACATGAGAAATTTGATCAAGCCATCATGTCTAATGGGTTTAGACATAACAATGGAGACAAGTGTTTGTATTCCAAAACTTGTAAGGGATATGTGATCATTGTTTGCTTATATGTGGATGACATGCTTATTCTAAGTAATAGCATGAAAGGGATAGAAGAAACGAAGAGGTTTCTATCATAAACCTTCAAGATGAAAGATCTTGGAGAAGTTGATACCATACTCGGTATCAAAGTAAAGAAACATAGTGGGGGTTTTGCGTTAGGGCAAGCCCACTATGTTGAGAAAGTATTGAACAAATTTAACCATCTCAATGTTAAAGATGCAAATACTCCATTCGATCATAGTGTAAAACTAGAGAAGAATGAAGGAAGAGTGGTGGCTCAATTGGAGTACGCTAGTGCTATAGGGAGTCTAATGTACGCTGCCCAATGTACTAGACCTGATATAGCATTTGCGGTAAGTAAACTTAGTAGGTTTACAAGTAATCCAAGTGTGGATCACTGAAAGGCAATTGGAAGAGTCCTAGGTTATCTCAAGAAAACCAAAGGACTAAGCCTTCACTACTCCAAATTTCCTTCGATTTTAGAAGGATATACAGATGCAAGTTGGATATCCAAACTTGGGGACAACTTGTCCACAACTGATTAGGTATTTACACTTGGTGGAGGTGCAATTTCTTAGGGTTTGAAGAAACAAACCTGTATAACTCATTCCACTATGGAAGTAGAGTTCATAGCTCTAGCTGCTACAGGTAAAGAGGCCGATTGGTTAAGGGATCTGTTGATAGAGATTCCCCTAATCAAAGATAATGTATCTACTATATCGATACATTGTGATAGCCAAGCGACATTGGCTAGAGCCTACAACGAAGTGTATAATGGGAAGTCTAGACACATTAGTCTAAGACATGGATATGTAAGAAAATTGATTCAAAGAGGAGTCATCTCAATATCCTATGTGAGAACAAGTGAAAATCTAGCGGATCCTTTCACTAAGCCGCTAACGAGGGATTTAGTGGCTGCATCATCTCGAGGGATGGGACTTAAACTCCCTAAAGAGGTTCATGATTGATGGTAACCTATCTTAACACTAGTTATTCAACTAGTGTTAGGTTCAATAGGTAACAACAAGTCAATCAAGTGAATATTAGTTGTACTCAAAACAAGTCCCATCTGAGATATTTAGTACTTGTGTGTTACCAAGTGGAGGGTTAAAACCAAAAGGTTTTTTTAATAGAATTCAATCTTGTAAAGACAAGTATTTTTGGTAACAAAATACTATAAGAATTATACCTATATGGAACTAGGGGTGGTGCCGCCTCTCATGAGAATTGGGAGTACTCTCAAGAACGTCCATGAATGGAAAGTGTACATGGCCATTAACGGTGGAAAGCGAGACATAGAGGTCTCAAGTGAACATCGCAAAGGTGTGTGTTATCACCGATTTGTTATCATGAAAATATGGTTCAATGCCTAGTGCAACCAAATTTTCGACAAATTTTGTGATAATTACACTATAGTAAAGTTCAAGTTGAAAAACCCTTTGCTTTATGCACTAATGCAATGACTCCTATAAGAGAGAGTTCTTATTTAATGAAGTGGGGGATATGTTATATTTTAAAATATAATGATTGATTAAATAAGTGTTACAATAGATAACTATTTAATCTAGTGGGGGAATGTTATATTATTTTATAATATAATGTAATATTATATTATAATATAATGTTTTAGATTAAATAAATGTGACAAAGAGTGTCACATATTGTAACATATAATAGAGAGTTACAATATTTAGATATATGAGATATATCCAAATAATGTAATATATTTGGTTTTACAAATTTGTAACTTCCAAATATTACCCTTTATTGTGTAAATTTGTTGTCACACAATATTGAGATGAATTTCATAAAGCCATATGTGGTATGGCTGTTAGAGATAGGATTTTAACCCCAATAATGTGTTTTGGGAGTTACAAAATCATTTGCGAGGGTTTGGAACCGTTTGGAAAAACAACACATTTTTTAGTGCTGAAAATGGACGGTGGCCGCGACCACTTAATGTTGGTGGCTGCGGCTTGTGGGACAGTGGCTAGTGGTCGTGGCCACTAATGTCTCTGGCCGCGGCCACAGGCTAAAAACTGACCATTTTTTCAGTTTTTTCAATCTTTGTTGAACGGCTCAAAAAACCAAAATAACTCCCAAATCTCATTTTTAATTCCATATTAATCCAATTAAACATTGGTAACAGCCATGGGGGTTGGTGGAATTTGAAATTCAAAGGTGTCTCTAAACTCTATAAATAGGAGCCTATAGCTCACTTGAAAGACACAACATTTCTATCCATTAGAGCACTTGGCTAGAAACACCTTGAGGCTTGATAATTCCATAAAGCATTTCCTATAATCTGTGAGAGATCCCTTAGTGCTTGAGTTAGGGGGAAATAAGCTTTTGGACAAAGGTTTCAAACCTTGTTCAAGTTGGTGATCCCCAACACTCTTCACTTTGGTAGTGTGAGTGAGAGTTGTTTCTATTTAGTTTGTTTGTTCATTCTTTCTACTATATTTCTCTTCATCTTCATATTCTTCTCTTTTGTTTATTTGTATTTCTTATTTTGAGTTGTAATCTTCTTTTCTTTATTTCAAACACTTTTACTTTACTTGTAATATTTTTCTTTGAGTTGTATTTTCACTATTCTATTCTTCTTCTCTTCTTCTTGTTCTTTAGTTTATTTGTATTTTCAGTTATAGAGTTGTAACTCTTTTAATCAATCATTATTTATTTGTAATATATTGCATTGAGTTGTAATTTATTATTATTTCCATTGAGGAAAAATACATATTTTCATAACAGTGAGGCCATTGATAAGAATAGAGCTCGGATGCTTACTTCTCAGAGTAGGTAGAAAAGTTATGCAGATCCCAAGCGTAGGAACGTGGAGTTCCAAGTGGGAGACTATGTCTTCCTTAGAGTCTCGCCATGGAAACGGGTGAGAAGGTTTAGGAAGAAGGGAAAGCTAAGCCCTAGATTTGTAGGTCCATTTGAGATCCTGGAGAGGGTTGGTCAAGTGGCTTACAGATTGGCCTTGCCACCGACGTTGTCAGCTGTGCATAATGTGTTTCATGTTTCAGCTCTTCGGAGGTATGTGTCTGATGTGAATCATATTTTGAGTTATGAAGATCTGGAGCTTGAGGCAGATCTCTCCTTTGAGGAGCAGCCAGTCCAGATTCTTGACAGAAAATATAAGGTCCTCAAGAATAAGACGATACCTTTGGTTAAGGTATTGTGGAGGAATAGCAAGGTCGAGGAAGTGACCTGGGAGCTGGAGTCAGATATTCAGAGTCAGTATCCCGAGTTGTTCAGGTAAATTTCGAGGACGAAATTTCTGTAAGGACAGGATAGTTGCAATGCCCCAAGATCCCTAATGCAATTTAATGGATGGATTAGTAGGCCGGGAGGGCCATAATTGTTTAATTATGCCATTAAATGGTTATATGCATGTTTATGTGAATTATATTATAATATGATGTTAAATGCATGCATGTGGGCCCACATTTCATTTCAGGGGTGTTTTGGTAATTTGGCCCGTTGAGGGCGTAATTGTATATTTGTATGCATGTCGGTGACATATTTTTGAGACCACATTATAATGTGGATTTTTTTCGAGCTATTCGGAATGAGACGATCTTGAGTGAAAATTGGCGATTTAGTCATAACTGGTTTAATTTCGGGGCTCCGGGTGAGTCTCGAGGTGATTTTAATGATTAGAGCGTTGCCGGGAATTAAAGGGTAACAGGATATGAATTATTGGTGTTTGAGAATATCGAGAATAGCAGGAATTGGAGAGCGTTAATTATGATTAATGAAATAGGTGGAAATGTCAATTTTGCCCTTGGGAGCCCTTAGAAATCCTTATTTGACCTAGGGTTATTTTGGTCTTTTCACCCCTAGGATAGTATTAAGCCATTGAAGGCTGTAGAAGGAAGAGAAAATAGAGCAATTTTAAACACTTTTCCCGTACCTGTTTTTCTTCATTTTCTCTTTGGATTTTTGAGCTTAAGTTGGGGATTCAAGCTTGGGAAGTATGTCTTGAGAGCTTGGGAGTATGTTCCACCATTGAAGAACATCATAATCTGAGCTTGAGGTAAGTTTCTAGCCATTAAATTTCCTGGTTTGCTCTGTTTTAACTTTGGTTTTCAGTTGAGATTTCTAGGTAGGATGATTGGTTTTGTTGAGAGTTTTTGGCTAGGGTTCTTGTGGTTGTGATGCTTAGGGCATGTGGGGGTGGTTTTTGGGTTCATTTGGCACCAAAAATGAGGTTTGGAAGCATTGGAATCGACTTGGAATTGAAGGAGTCGAAGGAAGAGGTTTCAAGGGAGGATTTGGCTGGGTGTAGTGCTACAAAGCCCACCAGGCGGCGCTGTAGTGCTACCCAGTGGTCTGTTGGGTGGTTTGGGGTTCTGAGAATAGCGTTAGGGCACTAGTGAGCAGTGTTGTAGTGCTACTCTATTCCTTCAGAATCCTGTTTTGAGTGTTTTTAAGGGTTTTTGGCTCGGGGTTTCAATCCTTAAGGCCCGGGATCGAATCTACTCACCGTGTGGGTACGTTTCGAGGTTCCGAGAGTGGGGTTAGGTCAAGACCCTTTCATTGTTGATTTTCATTAATGGAGGTTATAATTGGTTATGATTAGGTAACCACTAAGGAATCAGAAGGTCGATCGTTCTCAAGATTCGTTCTTGTTCTATTTCTTGCTCGAACCAGAGGTAAGAAAACTCGCCCTGTGTATATGACATGCATGGTTGTTGTTGAGGCATGTTGGTTAATAAATGTAGAAATTGATTGCATATTAAATGCTAGCAGAATCGGCACTGGTTGCGTATTACTGACCTGCGAGTCAGAAACGACACAAGCATTGTGAACGCAGGGCCGATAAAAGATTGGATCAAATCAATATCAGCGTTGAATGACTCTAGGAGCATTAATGCTGGACCGATCCTAAGGTCGATCAAACTCATAAGTGCTTGACTAGTCTAGGACTAGTTACTCAGAGTCAGGGCCGAAGGCCTAGGTGACTACTTGTCACATGGCTAGGGAGCGGAATCCCACGGTTATGACTCCATGGTCATGCGATAGGTTATATTGGTGACCAGTTCATCGAGCACATATCTTGATAAGCTAGTGAAAGGATCGATTATTTGTAAAGCCCCGGTGACCCTATCGTCACATGGCTGAAGGGAATGGAACCCACTTTAGTGACTTTTCCAATTGTCACTCATCTATTTTGGACTTAAAGTTCTGAATGATTATTATGATCATTGTTGATATTATATTCATGCTATATTTTTTTTCCTTGCTGGGCTTTGGCTCATGGGTGCTATGTGGTGCAGGTAAAGGGAAAGAAAAGCTCACCCAGCCTTGAGTGGAGAGCTTAGGTGGCGCTGTGTACATATGCGGCCGCTTGACCACCACGGCCAAGGAGTTCTCAGAGGAACTTGGGGGTTTACCCTATTTTTGTCGCTTAGGTCGGCGGGTTGTAAATTTGAAACAATAATGACCATTTTGAGTGGTAAATAACTTGTAAATGTTTTTATGGGCCCATGAACAATTTTATGCGTTAAATAAAATATATCATTTCCTTTTGATTGGTTTTCCACCTTAGTCTATTAATAACACTAGAAGCACGTTTCCACCTTTGTATTTTTTTACTTACACTTAAGAAACTTAGTTGGCTCAGGTTCATCTAATCTTAAGGGTAGGCTACACAAATCACAACTCCAAGTGGATTAGGCTGCTACCAACACATTGGGGCTGAACCACTATAAAATTATTTGTGTCGTTATTTTCTATTCAAGGCTTGTTTTCCTTTGGATGTCTACTCATCGTTGGCCAAAATCATGGTCAACAGTCACAGACGTTGGCGACTGGTTTGCGACACATAGAATGACTTCCATATGCAGCTCGGGCTAGCGTTTGGGCCATGGATTGGCCTATCTCCGTGGTTGATAGCATACCTCGAGGCAGAGGAGGATCCGAGAAGTCAGATGAGGATACCGACATAAAGCTGGATATCTTGATGGATAGGCTAGATTAGGTTATGTTGTGAGAGTCTTGTTGATACTTTTTGTAAAGACCTTGCAAACCTACTAGGTTGTAGGACTTTGGTGTGGTTGTAGCACACAGATGTAGAAACCCGAAGTGTAGTTAGGGTTCTCTTTTTGGATTTATCATCCTACTAACTAAAATCCTATGACATGATCTTTCGTGATCATTTTATATTGCTAGGTTATATCCTTGAATATTATGACTACCTATTTTGAGTCGAATCAATATGGTTCTTCTTTCTTGTTTATGAGAAAAATTGGTTTGCTCATTTATTACTATGTTAATATTCTTCCCTACTATACATTGTGGTATAAAGACTTGAGATGGTGCCTAACACTCGAGCCAGGGGTGGTCGAGATGTTAATTAACAAAACCCAGATGAGAAAGTGGTCGTTGACCAAGAAGCAGGTTGTGGCCAAGGCAGATGAAGGGGTCGAGACCGAGGATAAAGAGTACAGCCGAAACCAAATCTAGCAACTCAGATAGAGGATCTTTGACTTTGTGGTGGCTACCGAAAATGAAAAGGTCATTTGCATTGGTGTTAACTTCTTGTCCCTATGGACTTAGGAACTATTTGATTTTAAATCAAACAAAAATGGCAAGGACAAGAGCTCAGAGAAGAAGGGGTGCTGCTGGCCAGGGCCAGGCCGCACCTGCTGCTAGATCTCGTAATGTGCCTGCTGCTAGAGCTCCAAACTAAGATGCTAGAGTTCATGAGATAGCCGAGGAGATGAATAATCTGCAAAGGCTAGTGGAGACGCAGGGAGCCCAAATTGAAAGTGGGAAAAAGAGACAAGTGGACTCTGATGCCCTCCAAGCTGAAAGGTTTACACCCTTTTGGGATGACTCCCCATGCCACCCAATAATGTTCAAAACAAAGAAATACCACCTGAAAAAAAATGAAGAATAGAACCTTTCCTTCCAGGTTATCGTTGAGCAACCAGTACAGCCAGTAGAAGCACCAAGAGCTGCCCGAGTGAAACCTATATCAGAAAGGTTCGGCAACCATAGTCCATCTATGTTCGAGGGGACCACTGACCCATAAGTGGCAGAGGAATGGATTAGTATCTTGGAAAGGATCTTCGAATTCATTGGAACTACCGAGAGAGAGAGAAGGTAGTTTGCGTTACCTATATGCTGAGAATAGATGCCCGCATCTGGTGGGATGCAACCAGGAAAGAGCATAATGTTGTCGAGATGGAATGGCTAGAGTTCTTGACCTTGTTCAATGGAAAGTACTTCAGTAAGGAAGTTATCGAGCACAAAGTGAATGAGTTCACTAATCTGAAGCAGGGAGCGTCGAGCGTGTAAGACTACATTTGAAAATTTGACCAGCTGTCTAGGTTCGCGAAGAATCAGGTGAGTACTAAAGAGAATAAGACCTGGAGTTTTATGAGAGGCCTGCACAAAGGCATAGCCAGGTGTGTAAACGCTGGTAGAACTAGCCTGGAGACGTATGCTGAAGATGTGGAACAGGCTCTTTGCCAATCTTGGGGCATGTCAGACAAGCCAGAACCATAGAAGAACGAAGACATGAGGTACACTCCCAACAACCCAGGACAGTTTCAGGCCAATCAGAATGGCCAAGGGGATAGTTCAACCCGAGGTTCAGCCAGAACTTGGGGAGAACAAACAATCCACGAGGCACAAGGATGATTGTTGGGGAAATAACAAAATAAAAGGGGGACCTCCCAATCAGGCAATGGCTAGTCCCAACAAGCAGTCGAGACGTGAGTTTGAACAATGGCCACTGTGCAAAAAGTATAACCTTCTTCATCGTGGTGAGTGTGGGGTATGCTATAATTGTGGAAAGCCAAGGCACTTTGCTAAAGATTGTTGAATGCCAGCCAAGGGCAACAGAAATGACTAGCATAAATAAATTGGAGCTCCGCCTCAAGTTTATGCCCTTAAGCAAAGCGACAAAGGACCTGCACCATCTAATATGATGTTAGGTTAGATTTCTATCGCCCAAGCCTAAACATATGCATTAATGGATACTGGAGCATCACATTCTTTTGTATTTGCATCCTTTGTGGAAAAATTAAATAGAAGGCCTAAGCCTATGCCTGTTATTTGTGGGGTATCCTTGCCTTCGAGAGAGGATATGCTGGTGCGGGCATGGGTTATAGAGTCGTACCAGTATGGATTGAAGGTCGTGAGCTGACGGCGAAACTGTTAGTCTTGGACCTATGTGAATACGGCATCATATTTGGGATGGATTGGTTAACCTGATATGGAGCCGTTATTAATTTCAAGCGCAGAAAAGTGGTCTTCACCCCAGCGGGAGAAGAACTATTCGAGTTCAAGGGTACATCAAGAGAAAAGAAGTGCCCCATGATTTCTGCGATGAAGGAGAGAAAAATGTTGAGTGAAGGATGCATTGGTTTTTTGGCAAACATAGTGGATAAGGATAAAGAGACGAGTCAACAACCTTCTAATGTACCGGTTGTGTGCAATTTTCCTGACATATTTCCTGAAGATCTCCCAGGGATTCCACCAGACCGAGAGATTGTGTTTGAGAAAGAGCTAATCCCGGGAACTGTGCCAATCTCAAAGACTCCTTACAAGATGGCTCCAGCTGAACTCAAGGAGTTGCAGTCGAAATTGCAAGAGTTACTGAACAAGAAGTTCATAAGGCCAAGCCATTCTCCGTGGGGAGCCCAAATCTTATTTGTGAAGAAGAAAGACGGCTCGATGAGAATGTGCATTGACTATGGTGAGCTGAACAAAGTGATGATCAAGAACCAATATCCATTGCCCAGGATTGACGATCTTTTCCACCAACTACAAGGAGCGTTAGTATTTTACAAAATAGACCAATGATCACGCTATCATCAGCTCAAGGTTATGGAGACAGATATACCAAAGATGTCCTTCAGAACGCGCTACGGTCACTACGAGTTCTTAGTGATGTCCTTTGGACTAACCAATGCGCCTGCATAATTTATGGATCTCATGAATCACGTATTTTAAGAGTATTTGGATAAGTTCGTCATTTTGTTCATTGACGATATTCTAATATGCTCAACAAGCTAGGAAGAGCATGCAACGCATCTGGGACTAGTCCTTTCGCATTTGCAAGATGAAAATATTTACGCTAAGTTTTCAAAATGCGAATTCTGGCTAGAGAAAGTTAGTTTTCTGGGGCACATAGTGTCGGGAGATGAAATTTCGGTAGATCCCACCAAGATAGAAGTTGTTATGTAGTGGAAACCTCCGAAAGATGTTCATGAGCTTAGAAGTTTTCTTGGGTTAGTGAGATATTACCGAAGATTTGTGGAAGGATTTTTTAAAATAGCCGCACTAATGACTGTCCTCACCTGCAAAAACATCAAGTATGATGGACTGACAAGTGCGAGAAGAGTTTTCAGGAGCTGAAAGCGAGATTGACGACAGCCCCAGTGCTGACGATCCCTAATGGTGCAGAGGGATATACTATTTATAGCGATGCCTAAGGCCGAGGATTCGGAGCATTGCTGATGCAACATGAAAAAGTAATTTCTTATGCTTCTCGACAGCTTAAAAATTACGAGAAGAACTATCCAACTCATGACCTACAGCTAGCAGCGGTGGTTTTCGCATTGAAAATTTGGAGGCACTACCTGTATGGGATACACTGTGCAATCTACATTGATCACAAAAGCCTGAAGTATTTCTTCACTCAGACGAAATTCAATATGAGACAACATCGATGGTTGGAGCTATTCAACGACAACGACTGCGACATTCTGTACCACACGGGAAATGCAAACAAGGTGGAAGATGCATTGAGTCGACAACCATGTGCCTACGTGATGACAATGAAAGAGATTTTGTCACAGTTATGACTGACCTTGCTACCTTGGATTTAGAGATAGTAGTCGGTCAATTGGCTAATCTCTCTATCGAGCCTACCATTATGGGAGCTATAAAAGGTGGGCAGTTAGTCGATCCTCAGGTTCAAGGACTGATGTATGAAGTGAGGGAGGAGGGGCGACCAAGATTCCATATCTATGAAGATGGAGTATTGGGGTTAAAGGGGCAGAATATGTGTTCTGGACGATGATGAGATCAAGAAGCAGATCCTTTTTTAGGGACATAATGCTCCTTATGACATCCTTTCGAGTACCATGAAAATGTACAAAGACTTGAAAAAGTACTTTTGGTGGCCTGGGATGAAAAATGAGATGATAGAATTTGTGGCACACTGCTTGACTTGTCAGTAGACAAAGGTCGACCATCAACGACCAACCAGATTGTTGCAACCCTTAGAAATTCCATAATGGAAATGGGAGACGGTCACTATGGACTTTGTTACAGGTTTACCAACCACTCCCAAGGGGCACGATGCCATTTCGGTTATCGTAGATAAGCTGACTAAGTCTACTCATTTCTTGTCGATCAAGGTAACTTATGGGGCACATAAGTTAGCACATATTTACATTGCAAAAATAATGAGACTGCATGGTGTATCCAACTCCATCATATCAGATCGTGACAGACGCTTTACCTCGACATTCTATCGTCACATGGCTAGAGGGAGCGATGCTCATTACTGTGACTTTTGGCTATTGTCACCTATTTGTTGGACTGATAGTCCTGGATGATTTTTATGATCGTTGTTGATATTATACCGTATCTTATTGTGTTTTCTTGCTGGGCCTTGGCTCATGGGTGCTACGTGGTGCAGGTAAAGGAAAGGAAAAGCTTGGCCAGCCTTGAGTGGAGAGCTTGGGCGATGTAATGTACATACAGGGCCGCTTGACCGCCACGGTCGAGGAGTTCTCAGAGGGACTAGGGGTTTACCCTATTTTTGCCGCTTAGGCCGGCGGAGTTTGTATTTATGAAACTATAGCGACTCTTTTGTAATACGAACTACTTGTAAACATTTTAAAAGGCTCATGAGCAGTTTATTTACTTAATGAAATGTACCCTTTCCTTTTACTGGTTTTCCACCTTAACCTGATAACAACACTTAGATCACGTTTTTAGCCAAAGGACTCGGGTAGCGAGTCAAATTTCCGGTTCACCGTTCTCCGTAATTGTTCTGGGGTAGCCAGGGCGTTACACTTTCTTTCACTGGTTTCATGCCAATGAATCGGTGATCGACATTTCCTTCCCTACAAAGCCTCATACGGAGCCATCTTGATGGAATCATGATAGCTATTATTGTAAGCAAAATCTATCAGTGGAAGTTTCTCATTCAATGACCCTTGAAAGTCGAGCACGCAGGCTCTTAGCATATTCGTTCGCTTTGACCATCTATTTGCGGGTGGAAATAAGTTCTGAACTTCAGTTTAGTATATGGAAAATATATTTTGGGCATAAAATACATTCATAAAAATTAAAGTTTGTTAAAAAAATAATAACCTAAGAGAAAATGGAAATTTTAGGACATTTTGGTGTTAAATGCTTAATTTGACCGAATTAGGGAATTTTATTCCATGAATGGACCTTAGGTTAAATTTTATTGTGTGATTAATTAAAATAAATGTGAGACACATTTAATTTAATTATTATGTGTTAAGTTTTGTCTTTAAAACTTAAAATAGTGAAAAATGTTATAGAAAATCAATTTGGATTTTTCTTCTTAGGAAATATTTATTAACCATTTAAAAAAAAAGATATGACATAAATAGAATAAACGGTGGCCGACCATGTGGTAAATTTATTTGGGTAGACCAAATTATCTAAGTTTAATTCCCATTTTAAATATTAGGGTTAATAGGCAAGTGGACAGTAAGAAAAACACTCAAGTGTTTTAAGATATTTAAGAGTTGTTTAAACTCTTCTAACCCTCCCCAAAACCGACCCCCTCTCTCTCTCAATCACTATAATTTTTTTAAAACTCTCTCCCAAGTTTTCTCTCCATTTTCAACCTCAAGAACACTAAGAAGGCTTGGAAGCTTAAGCTTTGGTCTAGGAAGGGTTTCCGTAAGGTAAAGTTTAAAAAAACTAGACTTTTGTAAAGTTTTAACCATAGATTTTCAATAGCTAATTATATACGTTGTTGGAGGGGTTGGTTAATATTTTGAAAGGATTTTGAAGGATCCAAATCTAGTAGAAAGATCCAAACTTTAAGCAAGAACAACAAGAGGTAAAAAATTTACTTTTTATGGTTGTTATTGTCTGGTTTTTATTTTTTTTAAGCATTATTTTGTATATTTAATGCTTAAAGTCTCTTATTTGTGATGTAATAAGGCTGTGGTAGTTGCTTTATAATTTTTATGATGCTTTTGTGTTGATTTTTGAAAATTGGAACCAAAATCCCCAAGGGTTTTGATGAAAACCCTAAAACAAAAATACAAGTTTTGAGCTGTGATTTCTAAGGGGTGAAGCATCCACTGTATATTGATTTTTTAAAATTTAATTATACTGTGATATTTTTTATACAGATTACATAAAATTGAGCTTTTGAAACACTAAAAAATGTTTAAAAATGAGTGAGTTATGCTATTTCAAAGTTTAGGTAAAATACTGTTTTTTTTGTATTCTTAATTTCGGGACCAAGTTTGGATAGCCACTGTATAGGGAAAATGAACCCAGTCTTTTCTAAAATTTGGTGGACATAATCTTGGCAGAACTTAGTATTCCACTGTAAAATTTGGTAACAAAATACAGTATGGTTTGAAAGTTATTAAGTGCCAAAGTTTGGAAAAATTAAGGACTTGAAAATAAGGTCATTTTTACCTCATTGTTGGAAAATAGTTTCACCAATAAAAATTGCTCATTTTTACCTAAGATTTTACAAAGACCTAAATGGCATACCAAAAATTGAATTGGAAATTTTGGTAAAAAATGAGTAAGTAAATGTCAAGTTATGACCTAACAAAGTATGTAGTAAAAAATATGAAAAATGAGGTTTTCACACTTAGTGTAAAAATGGGATTTTGGAACTTAAGTTAAAAAGTAAAATTTTGCTTATTACAAGATAAAAGCTTGGTAAGTCTTGAAAACATATTTTGACATAAAATACCACTTTGAGATTAGTGAGAATAATTTTTATTAAAGAATTTTTATTCTTTCTAAAAATAAAATGTTTCATTTATTAATAAGTTAATAAATTAAAAGATAAAGGCTATTTAGGATTTTTACCCCCCGAATGATTACCACTACCGTATCGTGCTCCCTAATTTTTTCAGGCAGTTAAAAATTCCCACCGAAATATTCACAGTAATGTAAAGAAGGACTTCCGTTAACTTTCAACACATGTGGCTAACAAAAAGCTGACATGGATCTTTACATGCTGATGTGTCTTGGCCATGTCAGCACCATGTATGTAATTTTAAATTAAAAAATCTATAATCATATTAAAAATTAATGAATTAAACACTAAAAAATAGAATTAATAAATTAAACCATTTTTTATACATTAAAAAAAATAAAAACCATATTTAAAAACAATAAAATTACACACATGGCGCTGACATGGCCAAGACACATCAGCATGTAAAGAGCCATGTCAGCATTCTGTTAGCCACATGTGTTGAAAGTTAACGGAAGTCCTTCTTTACATTAGTGTGAATACTTCGGGGGGAATTTTTAATGGCCTGAAAAAATTAGGGGGCACGATATGGTAGTGGTAATAGTTCGGGGGGTAAAAATCCTAAATAGCCAAAGATAAAACCCTATATTTTGGGAAAATAATTAAGTATTTTTCTAGTAAGTAAACTTGATTAATTGACTACAAAAAAATTTACTAGTCAAGATAAGAAATTTTTAATGGTTTTCCTAATTAAGTTAAAAATAGACTATTTTCTTAAAACAATTTTTATAGATTAAAACCATAAGAAAAATATAAGGAAAATTAAGAGATTATTTTCTTGAAAAATAATTAAGGAATTTAATTAGTATTTTCTGGATATAATACCGGCTAAAATCTTTTATATATTTAACCGCCTATTGAAAATACGGTTTAATAGCAGAACTTTTAAAGAATAAGATTTTTAGCGGATTGTGGGAAAATACTATTGCGATACCCGAGCCTAAGTATCGAGACCATAGGATAGGTCTCCCTAAGACTAAGGGTTTAGTCTAAAATTTTTTTAGTATGAATTTCTTGAATGGATTTAAAGCCAAATAAGGATCTTTAATCCTTACAAATGGTTTTTAAAATGACCAAACTGCCCAAAATAATAATAAAGAATTATGAAATGCCATAATTAATCTGAGTATACTATATGGATAGTTATAATATTGGCAAAGCATAATTGAATTATACATTGGAGGGTGAAATCTTACTGAGAGCAAGGGACTCCATGTAAGTCAACTTATATTGTGTGGCTACAACATGAAACGACTATTGTATTGTATGTTAGTATAGGGACACATGCACATATATACATTGTCGAAGAAAGTTTGCATATAGACATTAGTCTAGTGGGTGCTGATTTTGAAAATATGACCGGTAGATATCCGTCATATGCTAGACGGCTGATCCCCGTCACACTGCTTGATTTTATTATGTCCCGTTCATTACCGCGACGAGTGGCCAAGAGGTGAGGGTTTCCGGTTTAAACCTAGGGGCACCAAAAAGAATGGGACCTAAGGGCCTTCATGCTTACTTAATCAGTGAACTTTTAGAACACGAGCAAGTGCTCTGATAAGTTATTCCTGAATAGTAGCCGTGAATATTGGCCATTTAGTGAGAGTGCCTAGAGATACTAGGGGTTGCTAAGTTTGAGTGAGGCTGAACACCTTAGGGGAAACTGCTCACTAGCACCACTGATTAACATAGAAGTCTCTGTAAACCCGTTTAACTTCGATTGCACTCTTGAATAGTACCAATGCCCTAGGAGACTTGATGGTTACCCTTGTGAGGGATTTACTCTTGGATAAGTAGCGATGCCCTAGGTAACTCGATAGTTCCCCTTGATGTGGTATATTATATCTGCTTGCTCTGGGATATTCTGAGTGCAGGGATTTATTTGTTTATATTAAATAGTTGTGATATATTATATCTGCTTGCTCTAGGATTTTCTGAGTGCAGAGATTTATCTGTTTATATGAGATAGTTTGTCATTGGTTATCAGGCATGGCCATTGATAACTCTACAAAATAGAGTTATTTTACCACTTTTTATGTGCTAATTGTTGCTTAATTCTTGAGTTTTTAATTGATTTATTAAGTTTTTAAGTAATTTTGAATTTATTAGTCTTATTTTGATTTTATTTATTTTTGTGTGCTTTTATAGTTATTTTGTTGTAATATATTGTAGTTTAATTATTTGAATTATAGTTTTCTTTAGTGGTAAAAAAATGGTGTATTATTGAACTTAAATGTGAAATATAAATTAAGTTATAATTAATATTTTCAAAGAATTAAATTGATTTTTTTTATAGTTGAAAATATTTTATTATGATTATTTTATATTTATTTTGTAGGGAAATTTATGGCACTTTGGCTCTTGAAAAGAAAGCTAAAAAAAGAAAGGAAAAATTGACATTTTTAAGGAAAAGAAAGAAGGGAAATGGAATTTTTAAAAATTCCATGATCAAGCCATGGGCCCAAGCCCAATTTCTCCTTCCCATCAAGGAGCTCCACGTACTTGCTGCCTTCATTCCACCAGCTCCTCAGCTTGCCACCAATTCCTTCAGCCAATGCACCAATGCCATCACACTCCCTGACTCAACCAAGCTTCCACGCTCAGTGCCACCCACGCCTGGCACCACAATCAACTTGCATCCAGCCATTTCATTGATGCCACTCAAAGCATATGAGTCGCCTGCCCCAACTGCCAGCAACAGCCCAATTCGGCCCAGCCATCACCCCATGCATGCCATTTTGTGTCTTGAGCCCAACAATGTCCCATTGTCCATTTTGTTAAAAAAAATACCACTTTTTTACCCTACTTTCTACATATTTTACCCAACAATATAATTATTACACCCTATAATTTACCCATATTTACCATATTATAATTAATTAAATTAATTTAATCAATTTAAATTGATTATTTTATTACCTCATTTTTGGCTATAAATAAGGGAGTTTAGGGTCCATTTGGAGGAGAGGTTAATATACCAAAAACTCTACACATTTCAAAACCTCTCTATTCTCTTCATCTTCTTCTTCTTTTTATTTTT
This sequence comes from Humulus lupulus, assembly GCF_963169125.1. Lineage (NCBI taxonomy): Eukaryota > Viridiplantae > Streptophyta > Magnoliopsida > Rosales > Cannabaceae > Humulus > Humulus lupulus. The sequence continues at coordinate 148,875,707 of NC_084800.1, read as the reverse complement.
TTCTATGTATTTTTAGAGGAAAAATTTAGGGGTTTCTCCTCCAAATTTTCCTATTTATGTTTGTAATTTTTAGTTTGTATTTGTTATTCTAGTTATGTGTTTCTAATCTTTTTAAGATTATTAAGGTGATGATGAAACAGTATGTAACTAGATAGTGTTTATTTTGTATATTGATTTCCCATTTTGTGCAACAAAGTTTATGAAATTTTCTTCTTCAAATATATTCTTTCATCTTAAATATCATGTATTTTGGATTGTTAGCACATATTTAAACTTTGTTCTTCATTAGTGCAAATACATAATATTCTTTGTGTAAGATGTGTCATTAAATTGTACACATCCATGCTTAGAACAAAAATATTATGTTTTGCCTTATAAATAATGTTCATTGATTTATTTGTTATTTCATTAGAATGATTTACACTAAATGCTTTGAAATTATAATTTTGAAAAGTGAAGAAAAATCTTATCTTTTTACGAAGTAATTTGTGCTTAAAATTATAAATCTATTTAGAAAATGATAGCTTGATTTATTTTAACTATCACTAAAACTTGGGAGTCAATATACTTATAAATATTATTGAACTTATATTTTGTGGATTCTATTATCTTAATAATCTTATTTTACTATCTTGATTTTTACTTTTAATTTATATTTATATATATTGTCTTTCATTTTTATATTATTGTCTTTTCTTGTATTTACATTATTAAAAAAATCTCTTAAATCTTTGGAGCTAGGTTAGAATTTATTACTTTTGATTTAAAATAGTTTCCTTTTCGATTTTAGACAACTCCTTTGGGTTCGACCTCTTGTTTACACGAACACTATTCTATAAATACGATTCGTGCGCTTGCGAGTTATAAATATTTAAAACATACCCGTTTTGGGTCCATCAAGTTTTTGGCGCCGTTGCCGGGGAGTTGCAAGAGAAAAGAAACGAAAATTATCTCAAGATTAGTAAATTCTTTTACTAGTTATTTTAATTTTTGCACAAATAAAAAAACTAAAAAAGTATATATATAGCTATAAAAACTAAAAAAATAAAAAAGATTAAAAGAAAATTTGGGACGGTTCTACCACCCATAAAAAAAAAAACTTACTTATATATTTATATTTATTGTCTTTTTTTAGTGACGGCACTTGTGCCTCCTATCTATCCTTTTAATTTTTATAGTCGATGGCACTTGTGCCTCCTAATTTTGTTGTAATTTTATTTCTTTTATTTCTTTGTTAGTTGACGACACTTGTGCCTCCTAACATTTGTTGTAATTTTCTTTATTTATCTTGTTGTAATTTTTATTTTATTTAATTTCTGCAAGTTACTAGTTGATGGTAATTTTGCCTCCTAGCTAGTTGATGGTAATTTTGCCTCCTAGCTAGTTGATGACAATTTTACCTCCTAGTCTTTTATTTTATGTTTTAGTTGATGGCACTTGTGCCTCCTAATTTTTACCTTATTTTTGTTATGGTTAATGGCATGCTATGCCTCCCTACTCTTGTCTAATTTTTTATAGTCTTATTTAATTTTATCTTATTTTTCTTTACATTTTTCATATCATCAGGTAAGTGTTTAATATTTTAACATTATTTTTGTTCTCTTAATTTTATTTAATTTTTCTTTTTACCTTATTTTTCATAAAAAAAAATAGTTTGTCATTTAGTTTCTTTCATATGGATTATTTTAATTATAGTTGGAATTCTGAGTACAACTATTATGAGCACTCAAATTTAAATTATGGAGAAACTAATGATATATACGATATGCATGAACCTTTTGGTATCCATTTTACCCCCACCTATAATCCAAAATTTTCATTGAGTCATACCCAGTCTCCAATAGGGCATGAATTCAACATGCATAATCAATGTCATGCCCAATCCGACCTATCATATCCCATTGAACAAGAAACGAGCCCATCTTTAGAGGATATCCTACAACAGTTCATGCAATCAACCTACCAAATCTTACTAGCCCAATCTCAGTCAATCTCAAAAATTGAGACAATAGTAGGACACCTTGCAACTGTTATAGAGTCGGAAAAACAAGCTTATCCCAACCAACCCATTCCCAATCCAAATAGTCAAATTCAAAGTGAAAAAGAGAATGAAGTAGTTGAAGAACTTGTAATATGCATCCAACCCACTAATGAAACAAAAGAGTTGGGTGAAATAATTTTCGAGACTCATAAGGAAAATGAAAAAGATATAATTATATTTCAAGAGCCCATAATTGAACAAATTTGTATATTTACTCAAAATGAAAATGAGCCTAATATAGATATGCAATTTTCGTATTTTATTGATATTCCATTGAAATTGCATATTTCTAACTTTTTTGTAGGTGTGATGTTATCAATTATTATTTATGGCATTTGCATCAAAGTCATAACTCACCCTACTAATGAAATTCTACACCATCGATTGGGTGTAGGTTAAAAGAAAAAAAATTATAGTCGAGCTAAAGACTATAAACTAAAGCGCTTTGTGGGAGGCAACCCATACTTTAATGCTTCATTTTATATTTTTGTTGTGTGTTTTTTGTTTCATGTTTTTCAAAAAGTTTGAAGGAAACTTCTTGCCAAAAATAAAAGAAGAGAAGAAAAAAAAGTAGCCAAATCAAGGAAGCATACCTCAAAGGGAGTAGTTCTTAATCTTTTTTATTTTATTAAACATTGAGGACAATGTTTCATTTAAGTTTGGGGGTAGTGTGTATGTGTTTTTCTTAGTGTTTATGTGTGTTTTCTTTGTGTTTATGCATGTTTTTCATTTTATGTCAAATTAAAAAAAAAATTCTTTATTTGTTTTTCTTTTTGTTTTTATGTGTTTTTCATTTGTTATAAAATTTAAAAAAAAAATTATATTTTCTTTGTTTTGTTTGAAAAAAAAATATATTGGTGATTTTCATTTTTAAATGATAAAAATTATGATTGAAATTGTTCTTAGTTCTTAGAAAAATATAAATAATTATTAAGCTTTACTTTTAATTTTTAAGTTAGTTTTGTTTAAATACATATTTTTCATAATATGTCACTTTTCTATTCTATTCGAATTTGTGATATTTTGATATAGTTTATTTAAACATTAAATTCTTTAAATGTCTAAAATTTTTTTTTTTTTAAAAATCCTAGAATTTGCTTGATTATCTCTTGAGATTTAATTTATTTTTGTTTGCATAAGTTTGTCTAAATGTTCACATGATAATTTGATGTTTTTGTGTTAAATATCTATTTTGAAATTTTTTTTTAACTTTTTAATTAATTACATAAGCTTTACTTTTATTTGTGATTTTCTTTGAACTATTTCCATTATGTAATTTTTGAGTTAAACATTTGACATCACCAATTAAAAAAAATGTGTGTTTTTAATTTTTCTTTTGCTCGAGGACTAGCAAAATATTAAGTTTGGGGGTGTGATAACTCTACAAAATAGAGTTATTTTACCACTTTTTATGTGCTAATTGTTGCTTAATTCTTGAGTTTTTAATTGATTTATTAAGTTTTTAAGTAATTTTGAATTTATTAGTCTTATTTTGATTTTATATATTTTTGTGTGTTTTTATAGTTACTTTGTTGTAATATATTGTAGTTTAATTATTTGAATTATTGTTTTGTTTAGTGGTAAAAAAATGGTGTATTATTGAACTTAAATGTGAAATATAAACTAAGTTATAATTAATATTTTCAAAGAATTAAATTGATTTTTTTTATAGTTGAAAATATTTTATTATGATTTATTTTATATTTATTTTGTAGGGAAATTTATGGCACTTTGGCTCTTGAAAAGAAAGCTAAAAAAAGAAAGGAAAAATAGACATTTTTAAGGAAAAGAAAGAAGGGAAATGACATTTTTAAAAATTCCATGATCAAGCCATGGGCCCAAGCCCAATTTCTCCTTCCCATCAAGGAGCTCCACGTACTTGCTGCCTTCATTCCACCAGCTCCTCAGCTTGCCACCAATTCCTTCAGCCAATGCACCAATGCCATCACACTCCCTGACTCAACCAAGCTTCCACGCTCAGTGCCACCCACGCCTGGCACCACAATCAACTTGCATCCAGCCATTTCATTGATGCCACCCAAAGCATATGAGTCGCCTGCCCCAACTGCCAGCAACAGCCCAATTCGGCCCAGCCACCACCCCATGCATGCCATTTTGTGTCTTGAGCCCAACAATGTCCCATTGTCCATTTTGTTAAAAAAAATACCACTTTTTACCCTACTTTCTACATATTTTACTCAAAAATATAATTATTACACCCTATAATTTACCCATATTTACCATATTATAATTAATTAAATTAATTTAATCAATTTAAATTGATTATTTTATTACCTCATTTTTGGAATAAGGGAGTTTAGGGTCCAGTTGGAGGAGAGGTTAATATACCAAAAACTCTACACATTTCAAAACCTCTCTATTCTCTTCATCTTCTTCTTCTTTTTATTTTTTTCTATGTATTTTTAGAGGAAAAATTTAGGGGTTTCTCCTCCAAATTTTCCTATTTATGTTTGTAATTTTTAGTTTGTATTTGTTATTCTAGTTATGTGTTTCTAATCTTTTTAAGATTATTAAGGTGATGATGAAACAGTATGTAACTAGATAGTGTTTATTTTGTATATTGATTTCCCATTTTGTGCAACAAAGTTTATGAAATTTTCTTCTTCAAATATATTCTTTCATCTTAAATATCATGTATTTTGGATTGTTAGCACATATTTAAACTTTGTTCTTCATTAGTGCAAATACATAATATTCTTTGTGTAAGATGTGTCATTAAATTGTACACATCCATGCTTAGAACAAAAATATTATGTTTTGCCTTATAAATAATGTTCATTGATTTATTTGTTATTTCATTAGAATGATTTACACTAAATGCTTTGAAATTATAATTTTGAAAAGTGAAGAAAAATCTTATCTTTTTAAGAAGTAATTTGTGCTTAAAATTAAAAATCTATTTAGAAAATGATAGCTTGAATTATTTTAACTATCACTAAAACTTGTGAGTCAATATACTTATAAATATTATTGAACTTATATTTTGTGGATTCTATTATCTTAATAATCTTATTTTACTATCTTGATTTTTACTTTTAATTTATATTTATATATATTGTCTTTCATTTTTATATTATTGTCTTTTCTTGTATTTTCATTATTAAAAAAATCTCTTCAATCTTTAGAGCTAGGTTAGAATTTATTACTTTTTGATTTAAAATAGTTTCCTTTTCGATTTTAGACAACTCCTTTGGGTTCGACCTCGTGCTTACACGAACACTATTCTATAAATACGATTCGTGCGCTTGCAAGTTATAAATATTTAAAACATACCTGTTTTGGGTCCATCAGCCATAATTTTTCCAGGATGCTTTTGCATTCTTGGAATTTATTGCGTAGGGTTCGCATGGATCCGGAACCCTAATCTTTGTAAGTTATTGTTATCTGTGGACAGTAACTTGGTCTGTGACCACCTGTCTTCTCTGCATGCTTTTGTTTTAAAGTTGAACTTACTAAGCGTTTTTGCTTTCCTACTTGTTTCCTATTGTAGGTAAGAACAAGGGCAAGAAAGAGCAGTGAGCGCTTTCTTGGCTGCGTCCCACCAGATGCGGGCATCTTTTCTCAGCAAATATGTCGCACAAACTACCTTCTCTCTCTCTCTCTCGGTAGTTCCAATGAAGTCGAAGATCCTTTCCAAAATACTGATCCATTCCTCTGCCATTGATGGGTCACTGTTCCACTCGAATATAGGTGGATTCTGTTTGCCGAACCTTTTTGATATAGGTTTCGTTCGGGCAGCTCTTGGTGCTTCTTCTGGCAGTTGCAGTTGCTCAATGATAACCTGCGGGCTAAGGTTCTATTCTTCATTGTTTTCAGATGGTATTTCGTTATTCTGAGCACTATTAGGTGGCATGGGGAGTCGTCCCAAAAGGGTGTTAAACCTTTTAGCTTGGAGGGCATCAACATCCTCCTGTCTCTTTTGCCTTCTTTCAATTTGGGCTCCATGGGTCTCCACTAGCCTTTGCAGATTATTCATCTACTCGGCAATCTCGCGAATTCTAGCATCTTGGGTTAGAGCTCTAGCAGCAAGAATGTTTTGAGCTCTAGGAGTAGGTGCGCCCTGGCCCTGGCCAGCAACACCCCTTCCTCTCTAAGCTCTTGTCCTTGCCATTTTTGTTTGATTTAAAATCAAAATGCTCCTTAGTGCATAGGGACGAGAAGTTACTACAAACACAAATTACCTTTTACCTTTTAGTAGCCGCCACGAAGTCAATGTTCCTCTATCTGAGTTGCAAGATTTGGTTCTGGCTGTACTCTTTGTCCTTGGCCTCAGCCACGACCTGCCTCCCAGTCAACGGTCGCTCTCTCGGCTGGGTCTGGTTGATTAATAGCTCGACCTCCCCTGGCTCGAGTGTTATGCACCATTACAAGTCTTTATACTACATATAGTAGGGAAGAATACTAACCTAGAAATAAATGAGCATACCAGTTTTGCTCATAAATAAGAAAGAAGAACCATAGTTATTCGACTCAAAACAGGTACTCATAATATTTAGGGATATAACCTAGCAATACATAATGATCATGAAAAATCATGCCATAGGATTTTAGTTAGCAGGATGATAAATCCAAAAAGAGAACCCTAACTACACATTGGGTTTCTACATCTGACTGCGAAAACTACACCAAAGTCCTATAACCTAGTAGGTTTGCAAAGTCTTTACAAAAAGTATCAACAAGACTCTCACAGCATAGCCTAATCTAAGTTATCCATCAACATAGCTAGATGTATGTTAGTATCCTCGTTCGATTGCTCGGGATCCTCCCCTGGATCTACCAAAGACTTCCGTCATGGACTACACACATTGCCAAACAACACACCGATGTCGTTGATCGTACTCAAAGCGTCGAGGAAACTCATCGTTAAAGATTCTATAGTAATAGATCTTAGGCATAGGGATCATGGGTAGGTTTCCTATCACAAGGTCACCTATCTAAGGTATATCGACCATAACCAACAATTTTTAGAATTGAGGTAAATAAAAGAAAGCAAAGGAAACATATATAAAAAGACAGTACTTACAGTGAGTGCTCGTCTATCTTTGCGAAATGTACATGTGGGTTGTCTATAGAACCGGCTCAACTCGAGCTCTGATACCAACTGTAAGGACCTGAATATTTAAGACTCGATAATGTGGAAATAGAAATGTTTTCATTTAACCAAATGTATCAAAAACCCGTATAAAAAAAACTTTTTAAAAGTCGTATGGCCATACTTAACATTTAATACAAACATATTTTATAAATAGTAGAATGAGCCTTGTTTATGAAAATAACACAACATTTCCAAAAATAAAACAACTTCCCAAAAGGTCCGTCCACATGTATATTCGCAAGGTAGACTCCAGCGCTCACTGCTCTGCCTTGCCCTTGTTCTTACATACAACAGGAAACATTTAGGTAAGCGAAAACGCTTAGTAAGTTCAACTTTAAAAAAAGAGAATGCAGAGAATTAGGGTTCCGGATCCATCTGGACCATACACAATCAATTTCAAGAACGCAAAAGCATCCTAACAAACTTATGGTCATGTCTGATAACCAATGACAAATTATTTCATATTAACAGATAAATTCATGCACTCAAAAAATCCCAGAACAAGCAGATATATTATATCACAACTATTTCTTATCAACAAATAATTCCCTGCACTCAGAAAATCCTAGAGCAAGCAGATATAATAAATCACAATATAATTTGAGACCAAGGCTCGACAAATTCAAACAATTCGGGCATAAAACGCCCTCCAGCATAAATACTAACCTGTAAAAGAGAATCGATTCTCAACACTAAGATCTAGCCAATAAATATCCCCATCAAGGGTAACTATCATGTTACCTAGCGCATCACTACTTATCCAAGAGTAAATCCCTCACAAGGGTAACCATCAAGTAACCTAGGGCATCACTACTTATCCAAGAGTGTAATCCAAGTTACACGATTTCACACAGACTTCAATGTTAATCAGTGGTGCTGGTGAGTAGTTGCCCCTAGAGTGTTCAGCCTCACTCAAACTTGGCAACCCCAAGTGTAATGCCCTGGGTAGCCCAGACCATTACACTGTGTATTTAATAAGGTGAAAGACTTGCTAACCAACTTATTTAGTTAAAATGTGTCACTAAAACCACTACTTAGCTAGGGTTAAAGAGTTTTGTCAAAAGATACATTTCATATAAATAAACGTTTTAAACATGGGATCCCAAGAGTAATAAAGTTTAAAGGATAGTGTACAAAATTTTTTCCAGAGTATATACATCAATTTGCCACTCTAAGGGCAAAACAGACATTTAAGGTCCTCCTGTTCCTGGCCCTCCCTCAACCATGGCGGCCAACCAACTAATCATGTACATTCCACCTTTGAAGCTCTCCAAATCAGGGCTGATCAAGCGTACTCTTTCCTTTACCTGCATCACGTAGCACCCGTGAGCCAAGGCGCAGCAAGAAAACCATAATATCATAGCATAAACAATGACGATAACCAAATAATTCTTTAAGCATGATCATATAATCAGCAGACCATGACATACACAAAATCAATAGACACAACCAATAAATCCACAATCAATACTCAGATATTCAGCATATCATATTTGACACATAGCAACAGCTACAAATCATACAATAACCAGGGTCGACACCTTAGGTCCCACCCTCTGTTTACACCACTGAATCTGGTCCTCTTAAACCGAGCTCAGTGAATATTAAGCTGTCCTCAGCTACCAGTGGCTGAGCCACGCCCTATACGCCAATATAAACCTCGGAACTCTTAGGCCGTGTATTTTATATTCACATGGCATAATACCATCTTACATAATGCATACAAGAATAAGGAGCCCTTAGTCCCATTATAAACTCACAACCAGGTGCAGTTTTCTTACCTTTCATTCCAAGTGTTATGATTACGAGAGATGGCCCCTTGAGCACATCGTGTTTCCCGAGCCCTAACTCACACATAGTCACAACCAAGATAAGGGATTCCATCAATAATAATGGCATATAGGTTTCCAGACCAAGTTCTAGCCTTCGAAACATCGAATTCAACCAAACACGGTGGTAGAGTCAATCCCGAGCACTCTAGATTAAGTTCCCATGCCTAAAACCTCCCTAAGGCCAAATATGCCCTTAAGAGTAATGACCTAAGCCTTCTATGGCACGGCCCGCCTCCTTCCAGAGGCCCAGCCTCGCCCAAAAATAGACACTGGCCACGGCTCAACATTCCTTATGCCGCGGCCCACCCTTCTTCCTCAACTACCATTTGTTCTAGAGGGCCGTGACACACCAAGAACTGAGCCGCGAGCCGACCCCTTCGAATCCAGAAAACCCACCATTTTTAACAACCAAACCTCACTTGAATCCACCTAAAACCATCCCAGTGATATAATTCAACTATCACAACCATCCTAACATGTTTCCAGCAGAAAAACCCAACAAACACCGAGCTTAGAAACTCAGCAAAATCTCAATTTAATCCTTGAAACCCATAAGCTTATAAACACCAAAACCCAGCCAAGCAAACACATAATTCAAATGCTAAACTTTCATTACAAGCTTACCTTTACTAAAGAACAAGTCCACCAAACAATTGCTGAGCTAAACACATAAACACATAGAACCCAGCCAAAACTACAGAATTTACTAACCAAAGATGTAACTCAGGACTTACCTCAATCCTTGATTAGATCCTCTAGCTAACCCTGAGCTAATCTCCAAAGTCCTAGCTCAAATTCTTGAATCTCTAGCTAAGTCCGCCTTTGATTTCCAATGGCTTCCTTGAGAGAAAATGTTGAGTGAGCTGAGAGAAGAGGGAAAGGTCGGTTTTAGGTGTTTCTACTGCCTTCCCTTGGTTTTGTTTTATCTTATTTAGTTTACTTAAGTTAATCCCAAAGCTCGAGGTGCCAAAAACATCCCCAAGGGAAAATGGTACATTTTCCCAATATTCCCTCCTAAATTTCCTAACCTCAAATATATCTCAAATTATTTATTTCCATAACTCGATAACCCAAATAACCATCTAATATTCAAAATACCCATTGACTCGCCCCGAGTAATGTATTGGGTCCCATTGTGACTTTCCTGCCAACTGGCTCCTAGGATCGCCTCAAGCCGCACGCTGAAAATATATATCCACATAATAATGCGGTCTCAACAATTTATCACAAATAATTACATTTATGCCCTCAATGGGCTAAAATTACAAATATGCCCTTTTAATCTAATCAGGGCCTACCTACATCCTAATACTCAAATTTATGCATCTCATATATCCAAATAGTCATATAAGCATGCTTATCACATAATCATGCATTAAATCATTTAAATCACACATAAACCAATTATGCCCTCCCGACACACTAATCAAGGCCCTTAAGCCTTAATAGAAATTTTGGGTCATTATTGTTCGGTTTTATGCCCTTATAAAACCATGTCGGACATGTAGCACGATTTCATATTATCAATAAAAGTAGTAGAAATCATTTAGCTTGAAAACTGTGTTGCTTGCTTGTTTTATAAAATGATTATTGAAATAATACAAAAATTTATAAAATCCTGAACATATGGATAGTTACAATTATAGTGAGTAGGTCACAGTGGATTATAGTTGTAATTATATGTTCAAAAGGACGTCCTAAGATTAGATCAGTGCATTGGATTTTAATTGATTAGGCAATCTACGATATGATCTACTTACACATTCAGGGTGTGATGTCTTTTCCAAGGCATCAACCAAGTAGATAAGATTGGATGTATTTAGTTACATCGGACTAGGACCGATATTGATTATTGATTGATAAATAAGTATCACTACACCAAATACCCCCTTCCATAACACATAAATATAAGTTTATTAAAAAAGTATTATAATATCTAATGTAAAAATAAAAGCGGTAAATAATAATGAAAGTTAAAAAAAAAGGCGGGCTATGAAATTGTTAAGTGGCAAAATAAAATGAAATGTAGTGTTATACTTTCCTTTTCCCTCTTCCCGTTCTATTCTCTAGACCTAAACCCAAAGCTCTCGTTTTTTTTTCCTCTAATCTAAAACCTTGTCTCTAAGCCGGTCTCCTCACTCACTCTTCCTCGATCCCTCTCCTTCTCTCTCTCTCTCCTGCTCCCTCAACTATGACGACGAGGGGATATACGAGGCTTCAACCACAGTGGAGGTCGACGGGGCTGAAAAAGGCTCAGCGGGACTGCCGGAGGCTCGACGACGTGGACTTGGAGACTCGTTGGTGCAGGTAAAGATCTCTCTCTCTCTCGTTCTATTTTATAGTCGACGTCGACTGGGTGGCGTGGGTTGGAGATGGTGGTGCGACGGTGTGCCATGGGTGTTCAATTCCGGGTTTGTGTATTTTTTTTATTATTGTAAAGAAATTTATTTATTTCTTTTTTTTTAAATGGTTCTCGTATCTTGCTCTGTGCAGTCAAATTGAAGGAGTGAAGTCCACTCGACTTCCCTCTTACGCCACTTTTCCCCATGTTTTGGCTTCAAACGGAATGAACCCCTAGAGACCTTGAAGGAAACGGTATGAAGCTCTTCTGTTGTAGCTTCTGTTTTATTTTGGATATTTGTATGTGGGTTTTGCTGTTAATTGATTTGGTTTTACCTTGAAATTTCTATGTTCTGTTTTCATTAGGGATAGTTAGTAATATTTCTTATTGTATCATTAATACTTTGTTTGTTGTGACCAAAAACTTTTCTACTAGGGATCAAAATCTTGTATTCTTTTGTGATTCTAAACTGTTTTTTACTTTATAGTAATTTATGAGATCTGTTATTTTATTGTTCTGCACTCTACAATCAAGTGATCAAATTCTTTATTTCACTATCCCTTGCATATATTGATCACAAAATTTGACTCACGAAAAATGTGATTTTGGTGCCTTTAATTTGTACAATATTATGATAATTTCTATCTCATTTTTATTGTTACTGTGTCCCATAAGCTAATCTCACATCTCAGAAATCCTTGGCTTTTTACTTGTTTGTTCTAACATTGTTCCTGTGTATAATTTTCTATCGAAAGGAAGAGTCAAGAAATCAGTTTGATTAAAATATTGGTATACTGTTACAAAAATACATTACTGTTTGGTATATTGGTCTACATATCTTTCTTTGTGTTGTATTGGAGCTGATTATGTTTCTTTATGTGAACTTTTTGTAGATGCATTCTAGTGGATGAGAATGACTAGGTTGTTGGTCATGATACAAAATATAATTGTAAGTAAAATTTGATCTGCACAATTCTTTTTGGGTATTATGTCACATCTTTATGGTACTTTGCATTTTACATACTCCAAGGCTTTCTATCCTTCCTAAGTCTTATACGCTATTTTGATTTTGGATACCTTCATGTTATGGAAATGAACTGTTTATTCATGTTTTGGGAATTCTACTACATGTTCAAATCATATATTTTTTATATAGATCATGTTCATTCTGTTGGATCAGCTGGACCGCTGTGGTTTGCTAATGCTTTTGTACCTTGTAGGTCACTTGATGGAAAAGATTGAAAAGGAAAATTTGCTACACAGGGCTTTCAGTGTGTTTTTGTTCAACTCGAAATATGAGTTGCTTCTTCAGGTATTGCTTACAATATTTGAGGGGCATCAAGCTATATGATTTTCCAATTAGGTACCCGAACCTTAGATCTTGTGGGAGCAAACAACATACCTGACTGTTTGAACTGCCCTCCTAGGTGCTTACATTTATAGTAATAAGTGTCATGTGAAGAACCAAGTCAAGATCTAGCCTATCTATTAGGAGGGCATAAATTGAATAATTATGTCATATTCTATTTCCCATTTTAGTTTTCTATATTCCTGAAATTTCATGCTCTCATGACCATGTCTACATATCTTTTCTTGTTTTCTATGTTTTTTCCCTTTTCCCAAAACGTCTTGTGTGTGGCTAGTTATATTAAAGGCCAATTCATATCTGTTGTGCACATCTATTCGATAACATAAGTCTCAAGATATGATATTCTGTCTGTTTATCTGTACAGCAACGTTTTCCAACAAAGGTAACGTTTCCCCTTGTGTGGACAAACACTTGTTGCAGCCATCCACTCTACCGTGAATCTGAGCTTATCGCTGAGGAGGCCCTTGGTAATATATTTCTACAGAGTAGATATTTGGCTATCCATTCAAAGCTTATGTCTTCTAAGTCTGATTATTATCTTTTTAAATCACTAGGAGCAAGGAATGTCGCACAGAGGAAGCTGTTAGATGAACTGGGTATTCCTGCTGAAGATGTGCCAGTTGATCAATTTAACCCACTAGGCAGGATGCTGTACAAAGCTCCTTCTGATGGAAAATGGGGCGAGCACGAACGTAATAATTCTTACTTTATTAATCTATATACTATACATCATATTTTTTCCCCCGTATGGTGTGGTAACTGGACTCTATAAACCATTTATATGCAAAATAAATATATAGAATCGAGATACCATGTGCGATTGGCTATCACACTATTCTCTACTTTCCCCCAAAAGAAAAAAAAAACATGTCAACTTATGTTATAGTTTTTGAGTATCATTCCAAAACATACCTGGGATGTTTGTTTTCTTATGTAGTACCAAAGTTTCTATACAATGAAGAATGAGTCTTGGTTCTGCTAAATTTAGAGAATCAACTTTCTGTTATGTCGTTTTACTCAATTGAAGATAGTGTTGGAATTGGAAGCATTGTCATTCTCAACACTGGCAAAGTATTTAGATCAAATAGAGAAAAGTCAATAGAGTAGGCTTTTTATGTAATCTCATTTTTTTCTTAACACAGGGAATACATTTATTTCCAAGAAAGTTGACAAGAAGAAGAAAAAGAAACTTAAGAAGGTGGAAGATAAGATGCTTGGATGGGGTAAGCTTTTTATGGTACTCTTAAATGCTCTATTTAATAGTTCTGTGACCTTATATTGCATGCTATTTACGTTCTCACCCTGTTTGCTTTCTTAATATTAATATTCCTTTCTTAATATTGATACCATACTCTGTTTCATCAACCATTAAACCATCATCTGTATGACAGGTGGTCGTGATGATGCAAAGTTGTCTATTCCAGCTACTGTTGTTCTTTGTTATATGTTCATGCCTGCTGAAATGAGGGTAGGTTAAAGACTGTCTATGGCTTTAAACTCTCTTCTCAATGGTTATTTACTAGTCCTGCTGCACACTAGTTGTAATGAGAACTTTTATGTTAACAAAAGAATCCACCTTTGTTACTGGCTGCACATGATTGACAAATGAATAATGCCTTTTGAGATTAACCTTTTCTTAACTATTCAGTTTTAAGTTGCTTGCCTAGGAAATCTTTATGAAAACTAATGTAGAACCAAAGTAAAATAAGTGCAGCTCACTTTTCAAATATATTATGAAGTGTCAGAGTAAAATCTGAAAGTATCATGCTTATAATGTGTAGACGAGTTGATACAACTAGTTTAGATGAAATAGCATCTGCAATTGGTCCCTGGACAAAGCTTGTCTGGCTGGAGAGTCCCACAAATCCTCGACAAATGGTTTCTAATATTCGTGTAAGATATCTGGCTATTATATTTTCTCATTCCCTTTTATTCTCTCTTTTTTAATGTTACTTCTGGTAAATGCTTAAAAGAAATAGAGAAGATAAACTTAAATTAATGCCCAAATATGAAACTTGTACTCTTTGAATTATATGTTGTGTGTGGGTTTATCCTTTCTCAAAAGGCTGATGAATTACTTGGATATCTATTGTAACCCAGGTAGAGAACAATCTTTCCTGGCTGTCTGATATTTTCTTAGACATTAAACTTGTTTTTGATAGAATCAATAAAAGAATTAAGTAGTTATTCAATTATTTGTTGCCAGAAATGTCATAATTGAAAGATTTGGTAATGTTTTTAAAGTGCAATTATTTTTCTTTATTTATTTTGTGCATCTTCAGGAAATAGTTAAAATGGCTCATGCTCATGATGCTCTTGTCTTGGTGGATAACAGTATAATGTCTCCTGTAGTGTCACAACCTCTGGAACTAGGAGCTGGTAGCAATATAAAACATGAACTTTACATTCTACAGATTACTCTTTTTTATTTCCTCTATAAACTGTTGGATTTTGATTCATTCATCTTTCATTCAGACATTGTTATGCACTCAGCTACCAAGTTCATTGCTGGGCACAGTGATGTGATGGCAGGTGTACTGGTTGTAAGAGGGGACAGGTTATGCATGGACTTTCTTTACAGTGAACTGTAATGTTATAATTTATAACTTCAGGCCCTTATTATAATTTTTTTTTTCAGATTAGCAAAAGAGCTATACTTTCTACAAAATGCAGAAGGGTTTGGGTTGGCTCCATTTGATTGTTGGCTCTGCTTACGAGGAATTAAGACAATGGCTTCACGAATTGAGAAGCAGTAGGTGAAACTTCATGCTTTTATCACTTTATAATTTTCTTATAATCCTTTTTTACAACTGTAAAGCTCTGACTTGTTAAGGTCGTAATTATTTTATATTTATTTCTTGTAGTTATGAATTATAGCCTGGTCATTTATCATATACATTGTCTTGACTTCACATAACTAATTCAAAACAATATTGTAACTTTATTATATGTACTTGAACTTGTGCTGTGCATCTTGGGTAAGTTTGAATTATGTTAGTAATTGATGCTTTACCTTCTAACTTAGTATTTCAAGGCCGAACTTTTAAGTTTGCAAAATCACTTGAGATGAATGAAGTTTTGGCTTTGAGTTTGACATATATGCTAATTGCTTCAAAATTTTGCTCACCTTCAGCACTTACAATGCAGTTTTCATCTGTTAATAGGGAGTGTGAAGTCTCTCATAAGCCTGCCCTGCTTCATGTCTCATGCTAGCATACCAGCTGAAAAAGGTTGAATAAAACAAAAAAACATTTATACTCTACTGTCACAAAAATGTACAAGACTATTTCTGGATGAGTTCTTTTTTCTAACTTTATTTTTAGTTTTATTGCAGAAATTGGGCTAAACCTTATATTAAAGATGCTAAAGAAGTTTCCAGGTGCATTTTTATTTTATTGTTTTTCTTTATGATTTTGTTGTATAAGAAGTCAAAGTGTGATTCTGTTTTTATTCTTTAATTTTTTTGGGGATATATTGACAGAATTTAGAGTTCTGGAATCAATTCTTCCTCACATACTCTTTGATCGTTGAGAATGATATATTTTTTATCTTGATACATTTCACAAGCCTTGTTTTAAGTTGCATGTTTTGTTGCTTCAGTCGTTGTTTTGCATGGTAGTACATCTTGCTATACCTTGCTGTTTCGTCAAGTTTTGGAGTTATTACAAATTTAATTTAAACTTTATATGCTTACAGGTGGAAACTAGCTTAAATCTTATGTTCTTAATAATAAAAGGACTTTTTTTTTACAATGTGCAGGTATATTGAGATGATTTCTTTGGAGCAATTCTTGACAACATTTGTAGTTAAGGCCTTTAGAATGGAAGAATGTATTTCACTAATTTTTGTATACATTTTTTGTTTTGTATTTAGTGATAAAGGAATCTGAATTGGACATAAATTATGTTGTCATATGATTTCTTAAGCTTAGACTAGTAGACTAAATATAGTAATTACATTTGAGTAATTAATAAAAATCTATTTATGTTACCTTATTTGGTTTCAACTTTCATATTTGTTTTCTAAGTTTTGTGTAAGTAAAAAAAGATCATGTTTCTCTAAGCTAATATAACAGATGTTATACTAATGTGTAGTATAGCCCAAATAATGTGTTATACTAAAGTGTAGTATAACACAAAAAATGTGTTATACTAAAGTATAGTATAACACAAAAAATGTGTTATACTAAAGTGTAGTATAACACAAATTTATAAGTATTGAAATGTGTTATATAATCGACTATAACTAACATAATTAAGTACTTATCTATTTATTAAAATAACACAGAAATTGTGCTATCGTTGACAGTATAATAACACATCTGTATAACAATGATAAAGTGTTATGTAAAGTACCCTGACCTACGATAACATAGTCGGTTTTAACACATCAAAAAGTGTTATGGAATGTTTTGATAACACATTTTCGGTGTTATTAAAAGCATTTTTTCTTGAAGTGTATCGTTGTTATCGAATATAATCAATGTCACAACGTTGACCATAGGTTAAGTCGATCTTAATTCTGATTGATAATATTCTACTAATTATATTATTTAAATCTTTTGACTTGTTCTTTACCAGATTACCCTACGGTCTAGCCCATACTTACATCTTGGAGATTTAGTAATGTAATTGAGTGGGAGTATTATTCATAGATATGAAATCTATAACTTCTGTATGAGAAGTGAAAAGATGATTTCCTTAATTGCTTTGTTCAAAAGGTTAAATGATTGAGATCTCATTTCTGCGATTAAGTTCATGGAAATATCATTTATAAGGAACTTAGTGGGAGTTAATGATAAAATGCTGATGAGGGGTAAAACGGTAATTTGCACCCAGCATGTTAGTAAGTCATCGATAGAGGATTGACAAACTGTAATGGTTATAACAATGGATAACGTATTCATGGTTTGGAAAATACGTTCTATGAATTCAAGAGTTCAATTACAAGTCTATAGTGGAGTCATGAAGAATTAATATGGTAGTGAAATTATTCATAAATAAATTCACGGTAACTTATTGGAGCTTGAT
Source organism: Humulus lupulus (assembly GCF_963169125.1). NCBI lineage: Eukaryota > Viridiplantae > Streptophyta > Magnoliopsida > Rosales > Cannabaceae > Humulus > Humulus lupulus. The sequence goes on along the minus strand of NC_084800.1, from coordinate 148,857,978 downwards.
TTCATGGATCCATGGTCCCCGCGTCACCTTTGAGTAAATCATCTAGAATGTCTCAATTAATTGATTTAATTATCAATTAGGATTTTTAAAATTGACTAGGTCAATTTTGGAAAATTTACAGAGATTTGAGATTTAGAGAATAAAAGAGAATCTTTGGGTAAATTTATTAATATTGATAAATTGGTATCAATATAAATAAATAATATTAAATCATGTTTCAAATTATAATTAGTTAATTTGAATAAGGATTTAATTAATTAATTAAAAAAAAAAAAAAAAATGTTTTGAATTTAGGCCCAGTAGGGATTTAAATTCAAAACATAGAGATTGAGCCCAAGTTCATTTATGGCAGCCCAAGGTTTTTATTTTTGATTATTATTTTTAATTAATTTAAATTTAAATAAATCCCATTGAGTTGCCTATATAAGGAATATGATATCTAGGGTTTTCATAAAGGAAGTGAGTTTCAGTTGATTGGTAAGTGAAAACCTAGACAGTCTAACCTTCTTGGCCACTCTCTCTTCTTCTTCTCTTCAAGATCTCTATCTCATGTGTTGAGAACCAGCCCACACTAGTTCTAGGTTGATCAATGGCTTGGTGAGGAAGACTGTGTTGCTGATCTTGTTCAATCTCTTGATAATACTCTGCTATAGAAAGGAATCAAGGGTTAGAGAGATTGAAGGACGGAGTTGTTCCAGTTCCGCTGCGTAATTTAAGTTTTTTACTTTACTCTGTATTTTTATCAATTTCATAAGAGCATGTTCTAGGAATTTGCATGTTTGTTTGATAATATGTAAATTGCATGAAAATAAATAAAGATCCTGCAAATAAGTTTTTCCAACAATTGGCCTTAGAGCCATAGGTTGCAAGTTTATTTTCATGAATGAACATGTATGAAATTGATTGATATGTTAGGTATTAATTGGATGGTACATGTTTTATGTTTTCTTATGTAAATTTAGCAATAATTTGGTTGTTTTTTGCTTGTTTTGGATTTAAAAACTGCACAAGTTTTTTTTTTAAAAAAAATTTTGGATTGTTTTTGCGCAATTGTGTGTGCTGGGCATGCATGGAGCCGCCGCCGGGACCCAGGCGTACGAATGCCGTACTGATCCACACGGACGTCCGTACGACATCGGTGCCAAAACCCGCGCGCGGCATTTTTTCGCAAAAAAAATAAAATATATTTTTAAATTGGATATTTTGTGCAGTTAGGTTTAAAATATTTAAAATTAATTATCTGATAATTTTATAGATATTTTTTCTTTTTAAAATATTTTGAATTTGTTATCTAATAATCATGACAATGTTAGATATTTTTTTTTATATTGTTACAAATAAAATATTAAAATTAGTTATCTGATTATTCAAGATATTTTTATTGTTAAAATATTTATAATTAATTATCAGATAATACTAGATATTTTAAATTTGGTTAAAATATATTTTGATATTTTAAAATTTGTTAAAATATTTAAAAATAAAATATCTTATCATTCCTAACAACTTAACAACCTTGGTTAAATTAATTATTTGAAATTGAATTTGGTTTGATAAATTCTATTTTATTTAATTTAATATTTTGTACCTTGTTTAATTAATTATATTAAATTTTGTTCGATGAATTCTATGTTAATTAATTATGCTATTCTGCAAAATAGTATATTATTGTGGTATTTTTGCATAATTAATAATACATAGAGTAACATGTTAGGCCCATCCAATTATTAACATATCAAGCATCATTATTAAGTTATTTTTTTCTTTTGGGCTTTGAATATAATTATAATGATGGCCCAATTTTTGCGTTTAAAAATTGTGGGAAAACTCAAAGAAAACTTTCATAATATGTTAGGTTTTATTTGGGCTCAATTGAACATGTAAAGTTTAAATTCCTCTCTTGTGGGTAGTACCACTTGTGAAGGCCCATTTGCTTTGCATTACTAGATTGGGCCTAATCAATTGAATAACAATTAATAAAACAAAGGTTCAAATTCCTGTTTTTTTGGGCTTTGTGTGGAAGTTAGGAAACCTTAGTAGTGGGTCCGACATACTGAACCCAGCTCTCCTCCATGCAAGCTCGAATTGTTAAGGCCTATTTACCTAAGTTGGACTTAATTGTATTAGGTTATTCTTTTTAGTTGGACCTAATAATTTATTAGAAACATATTAATTCTAATTTTTAGATTAATTTTCAATGGTAAATTTAGAATTAATGGAAAAAATTATAAACTATGGTTTGTTGATTATTTTTATAATTTGGCGAACCTTAGTTGGTTTATTGATTATTTTGATAATTTGGAAAACCTAAGTTGATATTTTTTCAAAAAGAATAAAATACTAAAATATTTAATAATGAGTTTTAAAAATTTTCAATTCGATCTTCACCGTTGATTTAACAAGGTTAGAGTTCAGTGGGGCCTCATGGCGCTTTGATTTCGTCTCCCTACGGAAGGTGTTCATTGGACTTCTTAACATGGTTAAATTTCTTAGGATAGATGGACCTTCTATAGACTCATCCCATCGGTGACTATAGGAATTAAGTCTATAATAATCGAAACCGTGGGTCAAACTCATAAAGTAAGAAATATTTGTGACTCTCGCCTACCGGGACACATGAGTTTCCGTTACTTTGATCGGATGGAATAGGTAGTTAATAAAATTCTATGACCTTTTATTAATTGAGATGTTTCTCTATTTAACTACGTGAATATTTGTGACTCTCGCCTACCGAGACACATGAGTTCATGGCTAGCTAAAGTACCTAAGAAATAGAAGATAAGTGTTTTAGTATTTTGCTTATCTCAAAACATTTTGTATGTTATGCTATTTCTAAAAAAAAAAAAATTAATGAATAAATGTTTGTCAAGCAATGCGTTGATTTCTACTTAGTTGATAATAGAAGCCCTAGGCTTCCAACCTCATACTCTCTCTGATCTCTAAAATGTTACTCTATGGTGAGAACCTCACGAAATGTTTGTCCAACATCAACATGGTGTTGATTTTAGACAACATTGAGTTTGTGATAATAAAAAATATTCATATTTTTCCCATGCAACGATCACCAAATCCTTCAAAGAGGATTGTCGATGGTAATTCGAGCAAATGAAAGAATGCTAATACTACTAAACAAGCTCAAGGAGAAGCTGCTTTGAGCTTCTTCTTCGAAGAGCAAAGAGGAAGAAATTCATGCAAAAATAACAAGAAGTCAACTAGCAAGGAACAAAATGCTGCAAAGCATCTTGGAGCAAGGCCTGATTATAAGTACACAAAAAGGGGAGTGTTTCCAACTGCAAGGAGACTGGGAATTGGAACAAGATTGCCCATAACTCAAGGCATATGGAACCCAAAATAATTAAATTTGTCTTGGATGCATGTGATTTTAGAGGATGATACTTCAGTTTTTGGATCGCTGAATCACAATCTACTAACACATGCATGTACCTTTTTATACTTTTAACATTGGGAAAGCCATGAAGGATAAAAAGCCACGGCTTGGTATCCATCAAGGGTTGTTCGTATCAAACAAGGCAAAAGGATAAGCATGAATGAATTTTGGAAGTAAATATATTGTTTTAAGAAAATGTTTATTTTATTCCGATTTTCAATGGAAATTTCAATTTAAGTTTGTCTTATTACATCAACAATAATTTGTAGTTACTTTCACAAGTAATAAAATCCTATTTCTTTAAATGGATGTGAATTGTGGGGTGGATATATGAAAAACAGGCTATACCTATTGCAACTAAACGAACCGTATGTTATAAATAATGAGTTGTTTAAGACAGCTAATTCTAGGACCGTTAAACGACAAAAGGTCAATAACGTTAGAAATGATGTACCTTTGGCATTTTTCGCTTTGTTCATATTTGTTATGATAGGATTCAAAGACTAACAAAGGCTGGGCCTTTGAGGGAACTCACCTAGGGTGACCTAACTGTTTGTGAATCTAGTCTCGAGGGCAGAATGACTAAGCGTCCATTCTCTGTGATAGGAGAAAGGGCCAAAGAACCACTAGGGCTAGTATGTTCAAATGTCTAGGGCCATATGAATGTTCAAGCGAGGGGTGGTTATGAGTATTTCGTCACCTTCATCGACGATTGCTCTAGAGACTCATGTAAGTACCTAAAGTATAGGAATTCTGCGAATTTGTTAAGAAGTTCAAAGAATTCATTGCTATGGCATTAAAACCAAATTAGGTAAAACGTTAAACATCTTGCGATCTGATAGGGGTGGAGGATATTTTGATAATCAGAACCAAGATCATTTAATTGAACTTGAGGATTTGTCTAAAACAACTGCCCCAAGGACTCCGCAACAGAACAATGTTGATGAGCGGTGTGAATCGCACGTTTATAAAAATGTGTGTTCTATGATAAGCTATTAAACTCTACCAACTTCTTACCTAGATCTTTTCTGGAGACATACTACCTAGACTGCATGTGAATTTTTTTTAAATGTTGTGCCGTCTCAAAAGTTGTCTCCAAGAAACCACTAGAATTATGAAATGGCCGTGAACCTGGTTTACGTCATTATGGAATTTGGTGGTATCATGTTTTTGTCATGAGGAAAAAGGTAGAAAGCTAGAACAATGAGATGAGGATTTGCTTGTTTGATGGCTATTCTAAAGGTACTCAGGATGGTCTGTTTCATAGTCCAGTAGACAAGAAAGTGTTTGTGTAATGCCCCGATTTTCCTAATAAGGGTTAGGACCTTGATTAGGAGGCTGGGAGGGCCATAATTGAGTTATGATGCTATTTAATGATCATATGCATGTTTATGTGAATTATATTATTATATGATGGTAAATGCATGCATATGGGTGTATTTATGATTATAAGGGTATTTTGGTAATTTGGCCGCTGTGGACATAATTGTGTACTTTGGGTGCATGTTTGTGAGTAATTAATATGGCCACATTATAAGGTGGATTGGTTCGAGCTACTCGACATGAGACGATCATGGAATGTAAGTGTTCGGTCTAGTCATAATGGGTTTTAGTTCGGGGCTCGGGGTGAGTCTCGGGGTCATTTCGATGATTAGAACATTACCGTTAATTAAAGGGTAATGGGATATGAATTATTAGCATTTGAGAATATTGAGAATAGCGGAACTTTGAGGGTGTTAATTATAATTAACGAGTTAGGCGGGAAAGGACGGTTGTAACGCCCTACTACCTTAGAGCCGTTACTAAGTGAGTTTAAAACAGAAATTGTGCATCTAATTGACTCAAGTGGTTTCTAAAACCAAAAGTGTGAATAAACCAGAGTTTAAGGCTGTACTCTTTGAAAATGTTTAGTTTCATTAATAACGTTAATTATAAAACATCTGGGATCCCAAAATAAGGTTTACAAAATATTTACAACTCAAAATAGATTTACACTTGATCAGCTATCAAAAGAATGGTTAAATACAGCCATATACAAAATGCCCCCAACCAAAGCAGTCGGGCAGGCCGAACATGTACGCGCCGCCCCCACGCTCTCCATACTCATGGCCGGTTGACTGACTCCTTGCTTTTACCTGCCACACGGAGCACCCGTGAGCCGAAGCCCAGCAAGAAAACCCAAATAACACATAACATATGCAAAGTAAATAGCTGGCAATAATTCACTGATACATAAGAAAACCACCATAATAAACAAGTACGGCCATGCCGCTCCCAAGGCCTTACCAAAGCCTGGAGTTTCGGTTCTCACCGCGAGGATCACTCATGTATCCCTTGGGTCCCACCCTGAATATAAGCATCCCATGTGCTGTGTTACTTTCGGCCCACGGCCGCCCCGGCCTATGCCGTACCCGGCCTCTGCCGCTCGTTTCATCATAATAACACATATAGTACATTCAAAATAAACATTCACACACATCATGGTTCATTTAAGTTTAAGCATTTGCACGTAATACAATCCGGGGCCACGCCCTACAATCACACAGTGGGGCCATGCCCTAAACTCGGGTGTTACGGTTTTCTTACCTGTATCCCGTGCTTTCCAAAGTACCACGGTCACGAGCACGGTCCTTTAGCACGAGCCTCTCCGAAATCCTAGTCACAACACACATAAAACACTTTTAATACTAACCAAACCCAAAACCACTTCCCGGGACCAATCCCGCACTCTCGGGACCTCTAAAACCTTAAAACAACACCCCGGAGGCATCCCACGAACCCCCGGAGCTAAGACCTAAAATTGCCAAAAAGAGCTACCCTGAAAATTGCCTTGTGCCGCGGCACCACATCCTTGTGCCGCGGCACCCATCAGACAGAAGCTCCCTTGCCGCGGCACACAAAAACCCTGCCGCGGCACGCCTTCGCAGACCCAGAATTCTGGGTTTTTCCTGCAATTTTCCCCGAGCTTTAACCTCCCCAAATCATCCCAAACCAAAACCTAAACCCCAAAACTCAAATCCAAACCTCATATGAACAATCTAACACCCCATAAACACTAGAATCAAATCCAAAACATCAATACACACAAGATCCACTCCTTTGATTTCAAATTCAACAACCCAAATCAAAACCCATGAAAATCTTAACTCAAGCATTAAATTCCTCAACCAACACAGAAAACAAACTTAAATAAGCATAAAATCCTTACCTCAAGAGTAGAATCCACCCTAAAAGTTCCCTTGATCTCCTTCTAAGCTTCCCACTTCAGCCCCCTTTCTACACCTCTTCTTCTTTCTTCTTCTTTGCCCTAGCCTTTCTCTCCTCTTCTTTTCCTTCTCTTCTAATTTATCAAAGCCACAAGTGACCCAAATGCCCAAACCGTACCCCCTAAATCCCAGCTGCATAATGTCTATTTGCCTTGCCAAAAGACCAATTTACCCCTCCTTACTAATCCTTCTAAGCTAAACCTTCAAGGGTACTTAAGTCTTAACACTTTCATTTCAATTCTACCACTTCCTATCTTAAAACTTGTTACTCACAGCAGTTACAAATGGTTACCAAATTACCAATACTAATCACTCTTTCTAAACTCAACTTACAAGATTCCCGAAGTACCCCTGGGCTCCTCCCGAGCCGGGTACAACAACCCGTTGTGACTTTTAGACTAACTGGCTCACTAGGACCGTCCCGATGCGTGCATCCTGGTAAAACATCACACTCACATGGCACAATTCACATAGTATAATTATCACAGTTATGCCCTAACATGGCCAAGTTACAATCATGCTCATTTTAAGACAATCAGTTCTACATGCATACCGATTCACATAGTCATGCATCTCAAATAATCCAATAGTCATATAACGTGCAATAAATCATAATGATGCATTAAACTTAATAAAGTCACACACAAAATCCCATCATGCCCTCCAGGCACACAACTCCAGGCCCTTAAGCCTTAACATTGAATTTGGGTCGTTACAACTATCCCCTCCTCATGAGAATTTCGTCCTCGAAATTTACCTGAACAACTCGGGATGCCGCTCCCGCATATCTGATTCCAGTTCCCATGTCGCCTCTTCGACCTTGCTGTTTCTCCACAATACTTTAACCAAGGGGATGGTCTTGCTCCTCAAGACCTTGTCCTTCCTATCAAGGATCTGAACAGGCTTTTCTTCGTATGATAAGTCCCGATCCAACTCCAAGTTCTCATAGCTCAACACATGAGTAGAGTCCGAAACATACTTCCGGAGCATGGACACATGAAACACGTCATGAACTCCTGATAAAGCTGGAGGCATTGCTAACCTATAAGCCACCTCCCCAATTCGTTCTAGAACCTCAAATGGGCCAACAAACCTGGGACTCAGCTTGCCCCGAACGCCAAATCGTTTTACTCCTCTCAGGGGTGAAACCCTGAGGAATACATGATCACCAACCTGAAATTCTACGCTCCTGCGTTTCTGATCTGAATAACTCTTCTGGCGACTCTGGGAGGCGAGCATACGAGCTCTAATTTTCTCAAGTGCCTCATTGGTCCTCTGAACCATCTCAGGACCTAAATACCTTCTCTCACCTGTCTCATCCCAGTGAATCGGTGATCTGCATTTTCTACCATATAACATCTCATACGGAGCCACTCCGATAGTCGCCTGATAACTGTTATTGTACGAAAACTCAATCAGAGGGAGGTACTTACTCCAAGATCCCTCAAAATCCAAGACACAAGCTCGTAACATGTCCTCCAGTATTTGAATTGTCCTCTCAGACTGTCCATCCGTCTGAGGATGATAAGCGGTACTAAACCGAAGCTGCGTGCCCATTGCCTTCTGCAGGCTCTTCCAAAACTTGGAAGTGAAAGTGGGGTCTCTGTCGGATACTATTGACCTCGGAGCCCCATGAAGTCGAACGATCTCCTTAGCATAAAGCTCTGCATACTGCTCCACAGTATAAGTCGTCTTCACAGGTAAGAAGTGGGCGGACTTGGTATACCTGTCCACAATCACCCATACCGAGTCATGCTGACCCACGGTCTTTGGCAATCCTACCACAAAGTCCATGGCAATATCTTCCCATTTCCACTCGGGAATCCCAAGAGGCTGTAATAATCCTGCTGGCCTCTGGTGTTCCGCCTTAATCTGCTGACAGGTTAGGCATCTAGCCACATAGTCCACCACGTCCCTCTTCATGCCTGACCACCAATACAAAACCTTCAGGTCATGGTACATCTTCGTAGATCCTGGGTGCAAAGAGTAGGGAGTGGTATGAGACTCGTCCAAAATCTCTCGCCGAATGTCTGGATCAATCGGAACACAAATCCGTCCTTTGTACTTCAACAAACCCATCTCAGAAATAGAGAAGTCCTTAGCTGCTCCCGATAGGACGTTCTCTCTACGCTCAACTAACTGGGGGTCCTTTCCCTGTGCTTCCTTAATCCTCTCGAGGAGTGTTGACTGAAGAGTAATGTTGGCTAACCTCCCAACCACTAGCTCTATACCTGCTCTGGTCATCTCTCCTGCTAGTCTGTCAGATATCTGCCTCGAACTATACAACTGTCCTGGGCCCCTTCGGCTTAATGCATCGGCCACCACATTAGCCTTCCCAGGATGGTATAGGATATCACAATCGTAATCCTTTACCAGCTCAAGCCACCGTCTCTGGCGCATGTTCAAGTCCTTCTGGGTAAAGAAATACTTTAGACTCTTGTGATCAGTGTATATCTCACACCTCTCTCCATACAGATAGTGTCTCCAAATCTTAAGTGCGAATACCACTGCAGCTAATTCCAGGTCATGCGTGGGATACCTCTGCTCGTACTCCTTTAATTGCCTTGATGCGTACGCTATCACTTTCCCAGCCTGCATCAACACGCATCCCAGACCCTGTCTGGAAGCGTCACAGTAGACCACAAACTTCTCATTATCTGTTGGCAGGCTCAGCACTGGTGCAGTAATCAACCGCCGCTTCAGCTCTTTGAAGCTATTCTCGCATCGATCTGTCCACACAAACTTGGTCTTCTTCCTTGTCAATTCTGTCAACGGAGTAGCAATTCTGGAGAACCCCTCTACAAACCGCCGGTAGTAACCTGCTAGTCCAAGGAAACTTCTAACTTCAGGAACATTGCTGGGTCTAGGCCAAACCCTCACTGCTTCCGTCTTACTTGGGTCGACCAGTAACCCATCCTTACTGATAATATGGCCCAAAAATGAAACTTGCGATAACCAGAACTCGCACTTACTAAACTTGGCATATAGCTTATGCCCTCTTAACCGCTGCAACACTAGACGCAGATGATGCTCATGCTCTGTCTCTGTCTGGGAGTATACTAGGATATCATCAATAAACACAATCACAAACTTATCCAAGTAATCCTTAAAAATTCTGTTCATCAAATCCATAAATGCCGCCGGGGCATTGGTTAATCCAAAGGACATAACCAGAAATTCATAATGCCCATACCGAGTCCGAAATGCAGTCTTTGGTATGTCCTCATCTCTGATCCTCAATTGATAGTAGCCTGATCGGAGATCAATCTTCGAAAACACTATACTCCCTTGAAGCTGATCAAATAAATCGTCGATCCTAGGCAATGGATATTTGTTCTTGATGGTCAGCTTATTCAACTCCCTGTAATCGATGCACATCCTGAGCGATCCATCCTTTTTCTTAACAAATAAAACTGGAGCACCCCACGGCGAGAAACTCGGTCTGACAAACCCCAAATCAAGTAGTTCCTGCAGTTGAATCTTCAATTCCTTCAATTCTGCTGGAGCCATTCTGTAAGGTGCTTTGGATACTGGCTCTGCTCCCGGAGCTAACTCTATGACGAACTCGATCTCCCGCTGTGGCGGCAACCCCGGCAGATCTGCTGGAAACAAGTCTGGAAACTCGCAGACGACTCTGGTTTCATTCGGTCCCACTGCCGCCACCTTAGAGGAATCCACTATACTTGCTAGGAATCCTATGCAACCCTCTTGCATCAGGTCTCTAGCCTTTAGTGCCGAGATCACAGGTACCCGCGGTCCATCCACCGATCCCACGAACACAAAGGGTGCCTCGCCCTCCGGTTCAAAGGTCACCATTCGTCGCCTACAATCAATTGTTGCTCCATATCGCGTCAACCAATCCATCCCTAGTATTATGTCAAAATCGTCCATATCTAGTTCAATCAGGTCAACAAACAATTCTCTACCATCTACCACTACTGGTAAGGCTCTAACCCACCTCCTAGAGACTACCAGCTCTCCTGTAGGCAATACAGTCTGAAAACCCCTAGCATACAAAATACTAGGTCTACACAGCTGATCAATCACTCTAGCAGAAACAAATGAGTGCGTAGCACCAGAATCAATCAATGCAGTAAACAAGGATCCAGCGCTAAAAATCTGACCTGTGACCACTGATGGGCTGGCCTCTGCCTCAGTCTGAGTCAAGGTGAAGACCCTAGCAGGCGCGAGGCTGTCACCCTGCCTAGGCTCCTCCTTCTTAGCCTGCGGGCAATCTTTCTTCAAGTGGCTGGTGCTTCCACAAACAAAACATGCCCTGATGCCGGTACCCGCTCCAGAGGCGGACCGGCACTCGCCCTGATGCCGTCGCCTGCATCGAGGACACCATGGATAACTCCTCCAGTTGTCATTACCGCCCTGGCGGCCACCCACGGAACCGCGAACCCTCCTGTCGGAACCATAGGGAGTAAATGAGTCTGGTACTCTCCTCTTCTGCTCACTGGGGCCGCTGCCCCGACTAGGCCCAGAAGAAGAAGGCATTACCCTCCTGGTATCACGCCTAGCAGCGCTATCCTTCCAGATCTGATCCTCAGCCCTCTCAGCAGTGAGGGCCTTGTCTACCACTTGCGCATAGGTAGTCTCTGGAGCCATTGTAATACTCACGTCACGGGCGATCATTGCACCTAATCCCCGTACAAATCTGTCCCTTCTGGCCATATCAGTCGGCACAAGCTCTGGCGCAAACTTCGCCAATCTATCAAATACCAAGGCGTACTCAGTGACAGATAACCTGCCCTGAGTCAGACTGTTAAACTCATCCGCCTTCGCCGCTCGAACGGCTACGCTGTAGTATTTCTCGTTGAAAAGGCTCTTGAATTCCTCCCAGGTCATAATAGCAGTATCCCTTCGCTGCCCCACCACCTCCCACCATATTCGTGCATCATGTCTAAGCATATAACTGGCACAATCAACCCTATCCCTTCCTTCAACCCTCATGAAGTCCAGGATTACCGACATTGTACTCATCCACTGCTCAGCCTGCAGTGGGTCTGCTCCCCCCTCAAAGGTAGGAGGTTGTTGTTTTCTGAATCTTTCATATAGAGGTTCCAACCTGTTCCCAGTCACAGGTTGAACCGGAGCCGGTACCACACTAGGCGGTGGTGGTATCACAGTGGCCGGTGGAGGAGCTGGTTGCCTGTACTGACTAAGCTCATCCTCTGTTTTCTTCAACCTAGCCTCCATCTCTGCTAAAATCTGTTGCCAGTTCTGAGGAGCAGGTGGAGGGTCCTGCCCCTGGTTATCATCCTCGGCCTGAATGCCGCGGAGTCTCGATGATTGGCGAGGCATTGCAACTAAATGCCTGCAATCAATGACACCGCTCATTAGGCATGATAACAAGGTCCAATTTCCACCTCTCAATCTCAACAACAACCAAGATCAATCGACCAAAGTGCCATACAAATATCATGCAGCATACAACGGGCCTTGCCCTGGCATCATGCATATGTTATTTCAATGATCATGCTCATAATAATTTAGGCAGGCACACAAAGCATTAAACACATATTCATGAATATATCAACCGATCATACCAAACTACCCTGAGTCGAGCTTTTCAATGGCAGCGTGCGTACATGTTCGGTCGATCTCCAGAACCAATAAACCTTGGCTCGCTCTGATACCAAGTTGTAACGCCCTACTACCTTAGAGCCGTTACTAAGTGAGTTTAAAACAGAAATTGTGCATCTAATTGACTCAAGTGGTTTCTAAAACCAAAAGTGTGAATAAACCAGAGTTTAAGGCTGTACTCTTTGAAAATGTTTAGTTTCATTAAAAACGTTAATTATAAAACATCTGGGATCCCAAAATAAGGTTTACAAAATATTTACAACTCAAAATAGATTTACACTTGATCAGCTATCAAAAGAATGGTTAAATACAGCCATATACAAAATGCCCCCAACCAAAGCAGTCGGGCAGGCCGAACATGTACGCGCCGCCCCCACGCTCTCCATACTCATGGCCGGTTGACTGACTCCTTGCTTTTACCTGCCACACGGAGCACCCGTGAGCCGAAGCCCAGCAAGAAAACCCAAATAACACATAACATATGCAAAGTAAATAGCTGGCAATAATTCACTGATACATAAGAAAACCACCATAATAAACAAGTACGGCCATGCCGCTCCCAAGGCCTTACCAAAGCCTGGAGTTTCGGTTCTCACCGCGAGGATCACTCATGTATCCCTTGGGTCCCACCCTGAATATAAGCATCCCATGTGCTGTGTTACTTTCGGCCCACGGCCGCCCCGGCCTATGCCGTACCCGGCCTCTGCCGCTCGTTTCATCATAATAACACATATAGTACATTCAAAATAAACATTCACACACATCATGGTTCATTTAAGTTTAAGCATTTGCACGTAATACAATCCGGGGCCACGCCCTACAATCACACAGTGGGGCCATGCCCTAAACTCGGGTGTTACGGTTTTCTTACCTGTATCCCGTGCTTTCCAAAGTACCACGGTCACGAGCACGGTCCTTTAGCACGAGCCTCTCCGAAATCCTAGTCACAACACACATAAAACACTTTTAATACTAACCAAACCCAAAACCACTTCCCGGGACCAATCCCGCACTCTCGGGACCTCTAAAACCTTAAAACAACACCCCGGAGGCATCCCACGAACCCCCGGAGCTAAGACCTAAAATTGCCAAAAAGAGCTACCCTGAAAATTGCCTTGTGCCGCGGCACCACATCCTTGTGCCGCGGCACCCATCAGACAGAAGCTCCCTTGCCGCGGCACACAAAAACCCTGCCGCGGCACGCCTTCGCAGACCCAGAATTCTGGGTTTTTCCTGCAATTTTCCCCGAGCTTTAACCTCCCCAAATCATCCCAAACCAAAACCTAAACCCCAAAACTCAAATCCAAACCTCATATGAACAATCTAACACCCCATAAACACTAGAATCAAATCCAAAACATCAATACACACAAGATCCACTCCTTTGATTTCAAATTCAACAACCCAAATCAAAACCCATGAAAATCTTAACTCAAGCATTAAATTCCTCAACCAACACAGAAAACAAACTTAAATAAGCATAAAATCCTTACCTCAAGAGTAGAATCCACCCTAAAAGTTCCCTTGATCTCCTTCTAAGCTTCCCACTTCAGCCCCCTTTCTACACCTCTTCTTCTTTCTTCTTCTTTGCCCTAGCCTTTCTCTCCTCTTCTTTTCCTTCTCTTCTAATTTATCAAAGCCACAAGTGACCCAAATGCCCAAACCGTACCCCCTAAATCCCAGCTGCATAATGTCTATTTGCCTTGCCAAAAGACCAATTTACCCCTCCTTACTAATCCTTCTAAGCTAAACCTTCAAGGGTACTTAAGTCTTAACACTTTCATTTCAATTCTACCACTTCCTATCTTAAAACTTGTTACTCACAGCAGTTACAAATGGTTACCAAATTACCAATACTAATCACTCTTTCTAAACTCAACTTACAAGATTCCCGAAGTACCCCTGGGCTCCTCCCGAGCCGGGTACAACAACCCGTTGTGACTTTTAGACTAACTGGCTCACTAGGACCGTCCCGATGCGTGCATCCTGGTAAAACATCACACTCACATGGCACAATTCACATAGTATAATTATCACAGTTATGCCCTAACATGGCCAAGTTACAATCATGCTCATTTTAAGACAATCAGTTCTACATGCATACCGATTCACATAGTCATGCATCTCAAATAATCCAATAGTCATATAACGTGCAATAAATCATAATGATGCATTAAACTTAATAAAGTCACACACAAAATCCCATCATGCCCTCCAGGCACACAACTCCAGGCCCTTAAGCCTTAACATTGAATTTGGGTCGTTACAACGGTTTTACCCTTGGGAGACTTTAGAAGCCTTTATTTGACCTAGGGGCAAAATGGTCTTTTCACCCCTAAGATATATATCAGCCTTTGTGGTTATAAAGCTGTAGAAAATGTTAGAGAAAACAGAGCATCCTCATCTTCATTGCTTCTCTCCTTCCCGTACACCATTTCTCCTTCATCTTCCTTTCAATTTTTGAGAGCCAACTTGAGGTATCAAGCTAGGAGAAAAAAGGTGGGGGCTTAGGACTTTGGTTCAATCGTTGAAGGGGATTTAAATCAAGCTTGAGGTAAGGAAATTCAGTCATGAAAATCTTATACACCCTGTTTTTCTATTAAGTTTTCAGTTGAGGATTTTGATGTGTTAATTCAGAATTAATGGAAGTTCTTGAGTTTGGTTACTTGGCTTTTGATGAGGGTTTGATATAGATGATGTTTATGGGTTTGATTGAGTGTTTGGATGAGGTTTGGGACTGGTTTGAAGGATTGGTTCCAAGGAAAAACGCAGGGGAAGAAAAGATGTTGCTTGCTATTTTGCGTAAAGGGTCGTGGCATGGCTATGGTGAGCCGCGGCCTATGTTGGTTTCTAGGGAGGTTTTGCCTCTGTCTGAGGGTGAGTAGCGACCCATAAGGGAATTTTTGGCCAGAAATGGGTTTTTGACTTGGGGATGCTAGCCTTAGGCCTCGGGGTTGATCCTACTACCCAGTTAAGTGTGGATTGATGTCCCAGAGGCTAGATATTGGTTTGGGAACCTATGTTGATTATTTTTATTGATGGTATCCTTTATTTGATTATGACTAGGTGACCGCTAAAGGAGTAAAAGTTGATCGTTCTCAAGGGTCGTTCTTTTAATCATTCTAGCTCGAATCTGAGGTAAGAAAACTGCACCCTATGTATATGTTACATGCATGGCTATTCTTGATGCATGTTGGTTGATTATTAAACGTGACATGCATGGCTATTATTAGTGCATGTTGGACTATTAAATATAATGCATGTGATGCATGAGAAACATGTGATTAGGACATGCTTTGTATACTGAGTATGATATCGTTCAGAGCTTGAGCCTCTGTGTTTGTGCATGGTCCTAATTGTACTAGTACTTGTTAAGTAAGCATGCTGAATACCTTGTTTATGGATATTGGACATGTGATATATGTTTGGTGGCATGGCTTACTTGTGTATGGCACTGACTTATTAGTCAGATTCGGCAATGGTGTTAGATCCATCTGTGAAGCTGTGATTTATTAATCAAGTTCACAGTGAGTTGAACACTGGTCGTGTTTTATTGACTTAAGAGTCAGTGATGGCATAGCGTCATGAACGCCGAGCCAAATGAAGATTAGATCTAATTAATATCAGCATTGAATGGCTCTATGGCATTAATGTTGGACCGACCCTAAAGTCGATGAACTTATAAGCGCTTGGTTAGTCTGAGACTAGTTACTGAGAGTCAGGGCATAGGGCCCCGGTGACTGTCTGTCACATGGCTAGGGAGCGCTATTCCACAGTTACGACTCTAGAGTCAGGAGGAAGGTTATGTTGGCGACTAATCACCATGCACCTATCTTGTTGAAGCTAGTGAGATGCTCACTCATTTGTTAAGCCCTGGTGATCCTATCGTCACATGGTTAAAGGGTGCTGTTCCCATATTAGTGACTTTTGATATCTGTTAAGTCCTGGTGATCCTATCATCACATGGCTAAAGGGTGTTGTCCCCATATTTGTGACTTTTGTGATAGTCACCTATTTGTTTGGACTGTTGGTCCTGAATAATTAATACAATCACTGTTGATATTACATCATGTTATATTGTGTTTTCTTGCTGGGCTTCGGCTCACGGGTGCTATGTGGTGCAGGTAAAGGCAAAAGAAAGCTGGACCATCCTTGAGTTGGAGAACTTAGGTGATGACGTGTACATATGCAGCTGCTCGTCCGCCACGGCCGAGGTTTCAAGAGGAACTAGGGTTAAACCCTATTTTGCCGCATAGAATGACCTGTTGTAAATATTTTCTTGTAATAGACTCTGAAAATATAATTTTGGGATCCCAGCATATATATTAAACGTTCTAATGAAACGTTACATCTTAACCAAAAATTTTAATCCCTAAACCGCTAATCATACTTAGTTACACGATTTTGGCCAAATAACTCGATTAGCGAGTTTAGCACTGTTTACAAGGCACCGTAACGGTCCCTGGAATTGGGACATTACAGTTTGGCTCTACAAATGCTACTTTTCTGGATAATGACTACATAATGAATTTCAAGTCTCATAGCAAAATAGTATTAGATGGAAAAATGATAAACTATTGTTCCATCCTTACCGACACAAGTCGATGAAAACAAGGTACATTTAGAAACCACTAATCCAAGTCAGAAAGTTACGATGCCTCATCATAGTGGGAGAATTTCTCGGAACCCGGTACCTATGATATGGATAGTGAAACCCACAAGTTGGTTGGGGACACAAGTAACAATGATTCGTTGGCCTTTAAATAGGCAATGGGTAAGTCTGAAAGGGATTTTTGACTCGAAGCTAAGTACCAGGTAACAAAGTATAAGTACTCTTAATTTTTCTGAGATCTTGTAGATATGCCATTGGACTTTAGGCCCATGGGGTGCAAGAGGATCTATAAGAAGAAGAGAGGAGTTGATAGAAAGGTCGAGACATTAAAGGCTCGACTCGTGGCAGAGAGAGAAATTTGATTTAGAGAAAAGTTTTTCTCCAGTAGCCATGTTAAAATTCATTAAGTGTACTCTTATCCATAGCCACAACTCTTGATTAAGAGATAAGGCAAATGGACATCAAAGAAGCATTTTTAATGGCTATCTTGATGAGACAATTAACATGCATCAATCAGAAGGATTTAAAGTAGTTGGACAAGAAATTAGGCAAGTTGAGTAAGTTAATCTATGGACTTAAACAAGCTTCGCGCTCCTGGAACTTAAGGTTAACTGGAAACATTAAGACCTGAGTTTTTGAACAAAATGTAGTTGATCCTTGTGTTTGACAACTTAGGGAAAAAGACATTGTGGTGTTTTGAATCCTTTAAGTAGATGATATCTTATTCAGTGGAAACAATGTCAAGAAATTATCAAACATAAAGAACTTGCTAGAAACGAAATTCCATATTTCGTTGTAGCAAGTCGTGTTCTTGGTATCCAGAACATCAGGGAAATAAATAACTGAACTTTAGCTCTAACTCAAGCGACATACTTTAGTGAGGTCGTTGGTCATTACTCTGTAACAAATTCCGAGAAAGGATGTTTAGTATCTTGACATGGAATTTATTTTTCTAAGCAGCAGTCTCCACAGACTCCTCAAGGGAAAGAAAAGATGTAACGAATTCCTTATGCATTAGAAATTAGAAGTCTAATGCATGCTATGTTGTGTGCTGTGATCGAAGATCTTCTATGCAGTGGGAGTGGTGAGCAAGTGTCAGTAAAACCTTTGAAATAAACAATAGATGGAAGTCGGTATCTTTGATGGACCAGAGACTATATGTTAGTCTTTCCAGGTGGATCTTTGTACCTGTTAGGCTACACATATTCAGATTTTAGACTGATGTTGATGACAAGAAGTCTACTTCTGAAAAATGTGTTTACTCTTGGGGGTGGAGCTATGATTTGGAGAAGCGTTAAGCTATCTGCCATTTTAGAATCCATTTTGGAGGCTGAGTACATAGCTGCGTCTATGGCGGCTAAGGAAATAGTCTGGCTAAGGAAGTTCTATACGAATCTCGGTGTTATTCCAGAAATGGATAAACCACTCATTTTGTCTAGTGACAGTAATGAGGCAATAGCGAATTCGAAAGAACCTCGAAGCTACAAAAGAGCAAAGCATATAGAGAGAAAGTACCACATTATCGAGGATGTATGGCAAAGGAGTGAAGTGAAGGTGATAAAGAT
The DNA here is from genome assembly GCF_963169125.1 of Humulus lupulus. NCBI lineage: Eukaryota > Viridiplantae > Streptophyta > Magnoliopsida > Rosales > Cannabaceae > Humulus > Humulus lupulus. The sequence continues at coordinate 148,839,558 of NC_084800.1, read as the reverse complement.
AGCATTGAAAGGCAATCTTTCATATCCCTTTACAAAGATATAAGCAGAAAACATAATTGTGAAGCATGTAGAATGCATGGTTTTCATAAACATGTCCCATTTGTTTTAAAAGGGCAAGTGGGAGTTTGTTCGGTTTTATGCCCTTATAAAACCATGTCGGACATGTAGCACGATTTCATATTATCAATAAAAGTAGTAGAAATCATTTAGTTTGAAAACTGTGTTGCTTGCTTGTTTTATTACATGACTATTGAAATAATACAAACATTTATAAAATCCTGAACATATGGATAGTTACAATTATAGTGATTAGATCACAGTGGATTGTAGTTGTAATTATATGTTCAAAAGAACGAGTCCTAAGAATAGATCAGTGCATTGGATTTTCACTGATTAGGCAATCTACGATATGATCTACTTACACATTCAGGGTGTGATGTCTTGTCCAAGGCATCGACCAAGTAGATAAGATCGGATGTATTTAGTTACATCGGACTAGGACCGATATTGATTATTGATTGATAAATAAGTATCATTGTTATCGAATAAAATCAATGTCACAACGTTGACCATAGGTTAAGTCGATCTTAATTCTGACTTGTTCGTTATCAGCTTACCCTAAAGTCTAGCCCATACTTACATCTTGGAGATTTAGTAATGTAATTGAGTGGGAGTATTATTCATAGATATGAAATATATAACTTCTGTATGAGAAGTGAAAATATGATTTCCTTAATTGCTTTGTTCAAAAGGTTAAATGATTGAGATCTCATTTCTGTGATTAAGTTCATGGAAATATCATTTATAAGGAACTTAGTGGGAGTTAAGGATAAAATACTGATGAGGGGTAAAACGGTAATTTGCACCCAGCTTGTTTAGTAATTCGTTGATAGATGATTGACTAACTGTAATGGTTATAACAATGAATAACGTATTGATGGTTTGGAAAATACGTTCTATGAATTCAAGAGTTCAATTCCAAGTCTATAGTGGAGTCACGAGGAACTAATAAGGTAGTGAAATTATTCGTAAATAAATTCACGGTAACTTATTGGAGCTTGATTTCATAGATCCATGGTCCCCGCATCACCTTTGAGTAAATCATCTAGAATGTCTCAATTAATTGATTTAATTATCAATTAGGATTTTTAAAGTTGACTAGGTCAATTTTGGAAAATTTACAGAGATATGAGATTTAGAGAATAAAAGAGAATCTTTGGGTAAATTTATTAATATTGATAAATTGTTATCAATATAAATAAATAATATTAAATCAAGTTTCAAATTATAATTAGTTAATTTGAATAAGGATTTAATTAATTAATTAAAAAAAATAAATAAAAGGTTTTGAATTTAGGCCCAGTTGGGATTTAAATTCAAAACAAAGAGATTGAGCCCAAGTCCATTTATGGCAGCCTAAGGCTTTTATTTTTGTTTATTATTTTTAATTAATTTAAATTTAAATAAATCCCATTGATTTGCCTATATAAGGAATATGATATCTAGGGTTTTCATAAAGGAAGTGAGTTTCAGTTGATTGGTAAGTGAAAACCTAGACAGTCTAACCTTTCTTGGCCACTCTCTCTTCTTCTTCTCTTCAAGATCTCTATCTCATGTGTTGAGAACCATTCCACACTAGTTCTAGGTTGATCAAAGGCTTGGTGAGGAAGACTGTGTTGCTGATCTTGTTCAATCTCTTGACAATACTCTGCTACCGAAAGGAATCAAGAGTTAGAGAGATTGATGGATGGAGTTGTTCCAGTTCCGCTGCGTAATGTAAGTTTTTACTTTACTCTGTATTTGTATCAATTTCATAGGAGCATGTTCTAGGAATTTGCATGTTTGTTTGATAATATGTAAGTTGCATGAAATAAATAAAGATCCCGCCAATAAGTTTTTCCAACAATTACAACTATCCCCTCCTACTAAGAATTTTGTCCTCGAAATTTACCTGAATAACTCAGGATACTGATCTCGCATTGCTAATTCGAGTTCCCAGGTTACTTCCTCGACCGTGCTATTCCTCCACAACGCTTGAACTAGCGAAATTATCTTATTCCGTAGAACCTTATCCTTCTGATCTAAGACTTGAATCGGTCGTTCCTCATAAGAAAAATCTGTCTGCAACTTCAAATCATCATACTTCAATACATGTGTTGTATCTGAAACATACTTTCGAAGCATAGAAACATGGAATACATTATAAAATCCCGACAGTGATGGTGGCAAAGCTAACCTATAAGCCACATGTTCGATCCTTTCCAAGATCTCAAAAGGACCAATAAATCTAGGGCTCGGCTTGCCCTTCTTCCCAGACTTCCTCACTCCTCGCAGTGGAGAAACTCGAAGAAACCTGTGGTCCCAAACCTAGAAATCTACGTCTCTACGCTTAGGATCAGCGTAGCTTTTTTGTCTACTCTGTGAGGTGAGAATCCTAGCTCGGATCTTCTCAATTGCTTCATTTTTCTTCTGAACCACGCCCGGCCCCAAATACTTCCTCTCACCCATCTCAATCCAATGAATTGGAGATCTATATCTCCTCCCATACAACATCTCATAGGGAGCCACTCCAATCGTTGATTGGTAACTATTATTGTATGAAAACTCAATCAACGGGAGATACTTACTCCACGATCCCTCGAAATCGATCACACATGCCCTAAGCATATCCTCAAATAAATGGATCATCCTCTCAGATTGTTCATCAGTCTAAGGATCAAAGGTCGTGCTGAACTTTAACTGAGTCCCCATAGCCTTCTGTAAACTACCCAGAACTTGGATGTAATGATAGGATCCCGATATGACATAATAGACTTAGGAACCCCATGGAGACGTACAATCTCCCTCACGTATAACTCTGCATACTGATCCACTGTGTATGTCGTCTTCACTGGAAGAAAATGAGCTGACTTGGTGTACCTGTCCACTATCACCCACACCGAGTCATGAACCACTACAGTCCTCGGTAAACGTCCCACAAAGTCTATAGTAATATCCTCCCATTTCCACTCAGGAATACCCAAAGGCTGAAGCAACCCTGCTAGTTGGTGATGCTTAGCCTTCACCTGCTGACAGGTCAAACACCTGGCCACGTACTCCACTACATCCTTCTTCATCCCAGGCCACCAATATAACGTCAATAGATCTTGATACATCTTCGTGGTACCCGGATGAAGTGAGTACGGCGTAGTATGCGAATCATAAAATATCTCTCATCTAATCCCCACATCAGCTGGAACAAAAATTCGTCCCTGATACCATAGAAAACCAACCTTAGAGAAATAATAGTCCTTAGCTACTCCTACTAAGACATTCTCTCAAACTTCCTGTAACTGCCCATCCACCAATTGACCCTCCTTTATCCACTCTAGTAGGGTTAACTAAAAAGTAATTTTGGCCAATTGGCCCACCATTAGTTCTATCCTTGCTCTGGTCATCTCATCAGCCAATTCTCTGGAAATCTGAGCAGAACTAAATAACTGCACCGAGCCCTTCCAGTTCAATGCATCTGCCACTACGTTGGCTTTCCTTGGATGATAGAGAATATCACAGTCATAGTCCTTTACCAACTCCAACCAACGTCTTTGCCTCATGTTCACATCCTTTTGGGTGAAGAAGTGCTTCAAACTCTTGTGATCAGTGTATATCTCACACTTCTCTCCATTCAATGCCACCAAACCTTCAGTGCAAATACCACCGCTGCTAACTCTAGATCATGGGTAAGATACCGTTGCTCATACTCCTTCAGCTGTCGTTATACATAAGCTATAACCTTCTCGTTCTACATGAACACACAACTTAAACCCAACCTCAATGCGTCACAATAAACCAAAAACTTTCCTTCCTCTGAAGGAAGACTCAGGACAGGTGCAGTACTAAGTCGTCGCTTCAACTCTTCGAAGCTATTCTCATACTTCTTCGACCAAACAAATTTCTGAATCTTCAGTGTCAATTCTGTCATTGGTGCAGCAATCTTCGAGAATCCTTCCACAAACTTCCTGTAGTAGCCTGCCACCCGAGGAAACTCCATACCTCCAAGGCGTTCCTTGGCCTCGACCAATCTCTCACTGCCTCCACTTTAGATGGATCCACCTTAATCCCATCTGCTCCAACAATATGTCCAAGGAATGCCACTTCTAGTAGCCAAAATTCACACTTCTTAAACTTGGCATATAATCGATGTTCCCTTAACCTCTGCAAGACCTGTCGAAGATGTTGCTCATGTTCTGCCTCTGAACTGGAATACACTGAGATGTCATCGATGAAGACAATAACAAACTGATTCAAAAAATCCTTGAACACTCTGTTCATTAGTTCCATAAAGGCTACCGGGGCATTGGTCAAACCAAACAACATGACCAAAAACTCGTAGTTTCCACACCTCGTCCGGAAGGCCGTCTTCAGTATATCCTCATCCTTGATCCTCAGCTGGTGATAACCAGATCGAAGATCAATCTTTGAGAACACTGTATTTCCCTATAGCTGATCGAACAATTCATCAATCCTTGGTAGGGGATACTTATTCTTGATAGTCAACTTGTTCGATTCCCTATAGTCTATACACATTCTCAGAGTCCCATCCTTCTTCTTATTAAACAAGACTGGAGCACCCCATGGCAAATGGCTTGGCCTGATGAACCCAAAATCCAGAAGCTCCTGTAACTATATCTTCAATTCCTTCAGTTCTGCCGGTGCCATTCCTATATGGTGCTCTTGATAATGGTTTTGTCCCCGATGCTAACTCAATAACAAACTAAATCTCCCTGTGCGACGACAATCCTGGTAAATCCTCAGGAAATACATCCAAGAACTCACAAACTAATCAAGTTTCTCCCAGCCCTGCTCGCATAACCCTAGTAGTATCCATCACACTAGAAAACCTATACATCCTCCCTTTAATAAGTCTCTGGCTCTCAACGCTGATATCATGGGTATACGGGGTCCACATACCGTACCCACAAACACAAAGGGATCCTCTCCCTCAGGCTCAAAAGTCACCATCTTCTTCCTGCAGTCAATAGTAGCCCCGTATTTGACCAGCCAGTCCATACCCAAGATCATGTCAAAGTCCTCCATATCTAGCTCAATTAAATCTACTGAAAGCTCCCTACTATCAACCATCACTGGTAGTGCTCTAATCCACCTCTTAGAAACTACCAGTTCCCCAATAGGCAGTATAGTCCCAAATCCCGCAGTACGGTACTCACTAGGTCTACATAATCTATCAATCACCTTACTAGAAACAAATTAATGTGTAGCACTAGAGTCAATCAATACAGTGAGAGCCAACGCTAGAAAGCTTATCTGTCACCATCGAGGGACTACATAATCTATCAATCACCTTACTAGAAGCAAATTAATGTGTAGCACTAGAGTCAATCAATACAGTGAGAGCCAACGCTAGAAAGCTTATCTGTCACCATCGAGGGACTAGCCTCGACCTTTGCCTGTGTTAGGGTGAACACTCAAGCTAGATTCAAGCTGTCCACCTTCCCTACTTCCCCTTTCTTCACTGTTGGGCAATCCTTCTTGAGGTGCCCCACTATCCCGCACACAAAGCAGGCCTTGGCCCGACACTGAACCTGATGGTGTCTTCTGCACCACGTGCACTCTGGGTAACTCCTCCATGAATCACTGCCTCTCTGACGACCACCTTGAGTACCCCGACCCCTCCTATCAGAACTAGTAGCGGTCAAAGTATCAGGGGTCTTCCTCTTCAAATCACTGGGGCCTCCACCCCTACCAGACCCTAAATATGGAGGCACCGCTCTGCGACCCTCTAGCCTCGCTGCACCCTCCCTCCAGATCTTGTTCTCTGCTTCTTCAGCGGTAAGAGCCTTCTCAACAGCCTGAGCATAAGTCGTCCCCCCAGGTACTGTTGTAATCCTCACATCTCAAGCTATCATAGTGTTAAGCCCTCTGATAAATCTGTCTTTCCTAGTTGCATCTGTAGGCACAAGATCTGGTGAAGATTTTGCAAGTCTGTCAAACTTCAGGGCATACGCAGTAATTGTGATATTGCCCTGAACCAATCCCACAAATTCATTAACCTTTGCTGCCCTGATGGCAACATTATAGTACTTCTGACTGAACAAGTCCTTGAATCCATCCCAACTCAAAGTACTAATGTCTCTAGTCTGCGAGGCCACTTCCCACCAGATGCGAGCATCCTCTCGCAACATATATGTGGCACAGGCCACTCTTTCATGTCCTTCTATCCTCATAAAATCCAGGACAGTAATAATCATAGACATCCACTATTAGGCCTTCAGTGGATCAGGTCCTCCCTCAAAAGTTGGGGGTTGTTGCTTCTAGAACCACTCATACAACGACTCCAATCTGTTCCCAATCTCTACTGGCTATACAACTGGTACTACTGCAGGTGGAACAATAGGGACATCACTCACTGATGGAGCCTGCTGTCGCAGAAGTCGGATCTGCTCATCCTGGCTCTGAAGCCGCACTTGCATCTTTGCCATAATCTGCTGCCAGTTCCCAGGGACTGGCAGAGGGTTCTGGCCCTGGTCATCATCTCTAGTCTCAGACTGGGTGCAGGCTAGTCATGTAGATTTCCTTGGACGCATGACTATCCAAGTTAATCTGCAATCAACGACTCAACGATCAGACTATGATGACAGGGTAATAATCTTTCCATAGTCCACCATTGGAACACAATCAATCACAAGCAATCTAGATATATGCATTTTTCCATATATTCATCCATATATAAATCATATGCAGTTAATCATTTCAAACATTCATTTGCATGCATACCAATGCTAATAAGCACGCCTCAATATTGTCACACAGCAGTCAAGAGCACGGCTCTATCAGTATCTCATGCTTCCTATTAATCCAACATATAAAAACAATCATAATTCATTCCAATCACTTAAGCATATAAACACATATACACATTTACCAAACCCTAAACTGAGCTGGTCTTTAATGGCGAATGTACATGTCCAGCTGGTCTTTAGGAACCCTTAAACCTAGGACGATTTGATACCAAGTTGTAACGTCCTGGGTAGCCAAGACCGGTACACTGTGTATTTATAAAGGTGTAAGACTTGCTAACCAAGTTATTTAGTTAAAACATGTCACTAAAACCACTATTGAGCTAGGGTTAAAGATTTTGGTCAAAAGATACATTTCATATAAATAAACATTTTAAACATGTGATCCCAAAAGTAATAAAGTTTAAAGGATAGTTTACAAAATTTTCCAGAGTATATACATCAATTGGCCACTCTAAGGGAAAAACAGACATTTAAGGTCCTCCTGTTCCTGTCCATCCCTCAACCGTGGCGGCTGAGCAGAAAATCATGTACATTCCACCTCTAAAGCCCTCCAAATCAGGGCAGATCAAGCTTACCCTTGCCTTTACCTGCACCACGTAGCACCTGTGAGCCAAGGCGTAGCAAGAAAACCATAATATCATAGCATAAACAATGACGATAACCAAATAATTCTTTAAGCATGATCATATAATCAGCAGACCATGACATACACAAAATCAATAGACATAACCAATAAATCCACAATCAATACTCAGATATTCAGCATATCATATTTGACACATAGCAACAACTACTAATCATACAATAACTAGGGTCGACGCCTTAGGTTGCACCCTCTGTTTACACCACTGACTCCGGTTCGCTTAAACCGAGCTTAATGAATATTAAGCTGTCCTCAGTTACCAATGGCTGAGTCGTGCCCTGTGTGCCAATATAAACCTCGACACTCTTAGGTCCTATGTTTTATATTCAAATGGCATAATACCATCTTAAATAATGCATACAAGAATAGGGAGCCCTTAGTCCCATATAAACTCACAACCGGGTGCAGTTTTCTTACCTTTGATTCCAAGTGTTATGATTACGAGAGATGACCCCTTGAGCATGATTTGTTTCCTGAGCCCTAGCTAACACCTAGTCGCAACCAAGATAGGGATTCAATCAATAATAATTGCATAAAGGTTTCCGGACCAAGTTCTAGCCTTCGGAACATTGAATTCCACCGAACACGGTGGTGGAGTCAATCCCGAGCACTCTATATTACATTCCCGCTCCTAAAACCTCCCTAAGGCTAAATATGCCCTTAAGAGCCACGACCCAAGCCTTCTATATCGTGACCCGCCTCCTTCCAGAGGCCCAACCTTGCCCAAAAACAGACACGGACCACGGCCCAGCATTCCCTATGCCGCCACCCGCCCTTCTTCCTTAGCTGCCATCTGTTTTAGAGGGCCGCGACACACCAAGAACTGAGCCGCGGCCCGACCCCTTTGAACCTAGAAAACCCACAATTTTTAACAACCAAACCTCACTCCAATTCACCTAAAACCATCCCAATGATATAATTCAACTATCACAACCATCCTAACATGTTTCTAGCAGCAAAACCCAACATACACCGAACTTAGAAACTCATCAAAATCTCACTTTAATCCTTAAGACCCATAAGCTTATAAACACCAAAACCCAGCCAAGCAAACACATAATTCAAATGCTAAACTTTCATTATATGCTTACCTTTATTGAAGAACAAGTCCACCAAACAATTGCTGAGCTAACTCCCAAGTCTTCTGCCTTAATTCAACCTTTAATGTAAAAAACCCATAAACACTTAGAACCCAACCAAAACTACAGAATTTTATAACCAAGGATGTAACTGAGGACTTACCTCAATCCTTGATTAGATCCTCTAGCCATCCCTAAGCTAATCTCCAAACTCTTAGCTCAAATTCTTGAATATCTAGCTAAGTCCTCCTTTGATTTCCAATGGCTTCCTTGAGAGAAAATGTTGAGTGAGCTGAGAGAAGAGGGAAGGGTTGGTTTTAGGTGTTTCTACTGCCTTCCCTTGATTTTGTTTTATCTTATTTAGTTTACTTAAGTTAATCCCAAAGTTCGGGGTGCCAAAAACGTCCCCGGGGGAAAAATGGTAAATTTCCTAACCTCAAATATATCTCCAATTATTTATTTCCCTAACCCAATAACCCAAATAATTGTCAAATATTCAAAATACCCCTTGACTCGCCCCGAGTCAAGTATTGGCTCCCGCTGTGACTTTCTCGCCAACTGGCTCCCTAGGATCGCCTCAATCCGCATGCTGTAAATATATATCCACATAATAATGTGGTCTCATCAATTTATCACAAATAATTACATTTATGCCCTAAAAGGGCTAAAGTTACGAATGTGCCCTTTTAATCTAATCAGGGCCTACCTATATCCTAATACTCATAATTATGCATCTCATATATCCAAATAGTCATATAAGCATGCTTATCATATAATCATGCATTAAATCATTTAAATCACACATAAACCAGTTATGCCCTCCCAGCACACTAATCAAGGCCCTTAAGCCTTAATAGAAATTTTGGGTCATTACACCTAGTATCTCTAGGCACTCTCACTAAATGGAAATATTCACGGCTACTAACCTGGAATAACTTATCAGAGCACTTGCTTGGTAAGTAGTCATTCATTGATTAGGTAAGCATGAGGGCCCCTAGGTCCCATTCATTTTGGCGCCCCTAGGTTTAAACCAGCAATCCTCACCTCTTGGGCACTCTTTAATGAACCTGACATAATAAAATCAAGCAGTGTGATGGGGATCAGCCGTCTAGAATATAACGTATATCTACCGTTCATATTTTTTAAATCAGCACTCACTAGACTAACGTCTCTAAGCAACTTTCTACGACAGTGTATATATGTGCATATGTCCATATACTAACATACAATACAATAGTCGTTTCATGTTGCAGCCACACAATATAAGTTGACTTACTTGGAGTTCTTTGCTCTCAGCAAGATTTCACCCTTCAATATAAAGTCTAGTTATGCTTATCCATACAGTACAATCAGATTAATTATGGCACTTCATAATTCATTATTATTATTTTGGGCAGTTTGATCATTTTATAAGTCATTAGTAAGGATTAACGATCCTTATTTGGTTTTAAACCCATTAAGGAAATTCATACAAAAATATTTGAGAATAAACCCTAAGTCTCGGGGAGACCTATCCTATGGTCTCGATACCTAGGCTCGGGTATCACAATAGTATTTTCCCAAAATCCGCTAAAAATCTTATTCTTCAAAAGTATCACTATTAACCCGTAATTTCAACAAGTCGATTAAATATATAGAAGATTTTAGCTAGTATTATATCCAGAAAATACTAAATAAATTCCTTAATTATTTTTCAAGAAATAAAATCTTAATTTTCTTTTTATTTTTCTTATGGTTTTAATCTATAAAAACCGTTTTAAGAAAATAGCCTAATTTTATCTTAATTAGAAAAACCATTAAAAATTTCTCATCTCGACTAGTTAATTTTTCCAAAGTCAATTAATCAAGTTTACTTACTAGAAAAATAATTCACTAAATTATTTTCTCAAAATATAGGGTTTTAAATCCTCTTTTAATTTATTAACGTATTAATAAATTAATTCTTTTATTTTTAGAAAGAATAAAAATTCTTTAATAAAAATAATTCTCACTATACTCAAAGTGGTATTTTAGGTCAAAATATGTTTTCAAGACTAACAAAGTTTTTATCTTGCAATAAGAAATTTTTTACTTTTTACCTTAAGTTCCAAAATCTCATTTTTACACTAAGTGTGAAAACCAAAATTTTCACATTTTTAACTACATAATTTGTTAGGTCATAACTTGAAATTTACTTACCTAATTGTTAGCGAAATTTCCCAATTCTATTTTTTGTATGCCATTTAGGTCTTTGAAAAATAATAGGTGAAAATGAGCATTTTTTATTGGTGATATTATTTTCCAACAATGAGGTAAAAATGACCTTATTTTCAAGTCCTTAATTTTTTCAAACTTTGGCACTTAATAACTTTCAAACTGTTCAGTATTTTGTTACCAAATTTTACAGTGGAGTACTACGTTATGCCAAGAATATGTCCACCAAATTTTAGAAAAAACTGGATTCATTTTTCCTATACATTGGCTATCCAAACTTGGTCCCGAAATTAAGAATATGAAAAAATAGTTTTTTACCTAAACTTTGAAAGAGCATAACTCACTCATTTTTAAACATTTTTTAGTGTTTCAAAATATCAATTTTATGTACTCAATCTTAGAAACATCACATCATAATTAAATTTTAAAAAATCAATATACAGTGGATGCTTAATCCCTTGGAAGTCACAGCTCAAAACTTGTATTTTGTTTCAGGGTTCTCATCGAAACCCTTACGGATTTTGATCCCTATTTTCAAAAATCAAAACAAAAGCATCATAAAAATTATAGAGAAACTACCATAGCCTTATTACATCACCAATAAGAAACTTTAAGCATTAAATATACAAATTAATGCTTAAAATAAAAACTATACAATAACAACCATAAAAGGTAAACATTTTACCTCTTGTTGTTCTTGCTCTAGGTTTTGATGTTCTTACTACCTTTGAGTCCTTCCAACTCCCCCCAACAACATAGATAGTTAGCTATTGAAAGACATATGGTTAAAAACTTTACAAAGTCAAGTTTTTTGAAACTTTACCTCAGGGAAACCCTTCCTAGACCAAATCTTAGGCTGCCAGGCCTTCTTATTGTTCTTGAGGTTGAAGATGGGGAGAAAACTTGAGAGAGTTTTAAAAAAAGATGAGAGTGATTGTGAGAGAGAGGTGGTCAGATTTGGGGGGTTAGAAGGGTTTAAATTACTCTAAAATATCCTAAAACACATGAGTATTTTACTATCCACTTGCCATTAACCCTAATATTTAAAATGAGATGTAAAACTTAATTAATTTTGTTCACACCATTTAAAACCTCACATGGCCGGCCATCTATTTATATACATGCATTTATATATATATATTTTTATATATAAAGGTTAATAAACATTTCCTAAGAAGAAAAATCTAAATTGACTTTCTATAACTTTTTTCACTCATAATAAAGTTATTATTATACATATATTTTTTTAGAAGAAAAAAAATAAAAATTAACACATAATAATTAAATTAAATGTCTCTCACATTTAATTCAATTAATCACACTATAAAATTTAACATAAGGTCCATTCATGGAATGAAATTCCTAATTTCGGTAAAATTAAGTATTTAACACAAAATGCCCTAAAATTTCCAATTTACCTTAGGTTTATTATTTTTTACCAAACTTTGATTTTTATGAATGTATTTTATGTCCAAAATATATTTTCTATAGTTTTTCATTTTATTTTCTGAGATTTTTACCCGATCAGGGTTTTTGTGTCAGTCCAAGACCGAAAGTCTTATCTTGACCTTTAATCACAAAATTCATAATTTGGCTAGAAATAAATCATGGATATAAATTCCAAACAAACATAATATTATTTAAAATAACATTCTTAACTCGGGGTAAAATCCCGACCCGAGTCGTTTAAAGGTACCCAAAAACGCAGGACGTTACACACTTTCTTTAGATTTGACTTCCGACTAACACAACTACCAAAAGCTATGAAAACATAACCTGATGTGGGCTTTCAAGTATAAATACTCCTTGAATAATCTGAGTCCAAAAAACCAACAACTTCCTCTAGTATGTGTGCCACTTTTCCACAAATTAAATCAATATTTACAAACCCTTTCACATACATCAAAATCCCCTTAAATGCAGACCAATGTTCTTCACCCAGATCAACCATAAATCTACTCACCACACTCTTAGTTTGTCTAAGATCTGGTGTAGTCAACACCATAGCGTACATTACGCTTCCTACACAATTAGCATAAGACACTTTACTCATATGCCTTCTTTCTTCACGTGTTGTAGGAGCATTTGACTGAGTAGCTTGAAGTGAGCTGCAAGACGTGATATGATTGGTTTGGCATTTTCCATGCCAAATGTTTCCAAAACCTTCTTCAAGTTCCTTTTCTAAGAAAGCTTACTAATACTAAGTTTGTTCCTTTGTCTTTCAGTGCCAAAAATTAGACTTGCAGCCCCCATGTCTTTCATCTCAAACTCATCTTGAAGTTTTTTTTTTTTTTCAGCTTATCAATTTCATGACAAGTTTGACCAAAAATCAAAATGTCATCAAATTAGAGTAAGAGATAGATTTGATCATTAAAATGTAAAAAAGGATAAAAATTACTTCTAGTGAACTTAATCTTGGTCATAAACTCATTAAATCTACGATTCAATCGTCTAGGCGCTTAGTCTACAATGTTTTGGCCTGCTCTCCTCCATTCTTTGACATGCTCACTTTTTCCGCATCTCCACTTGTCTGTATATATATTTAGGAATTGATAATTACATATTTATTTGTTATATGTTTTATTTATACATAATATAAAAATAATAAGTCTAATTAATAAAAAAATTGTTACTATTTTTTTATATAAAAAATGATTTGTATTAAAAGCCTTATTAGGTTCAAAAAATTACAAAATATTGTTTAAAATTATGCTTGTTATTACATTTTATTAGTTTTATTTTTGTAATAAAGATTTGATTAGGTAGATTTGAAAGAAAAAAAAGTAGAATATGTTAGATTAATTGAATGTTTGATGGGTGTTTGTTCTTTGGCATAATCTTGATATTTTGGCTACTTTGTTATTTGCAAGATTTTGTCATTATATAGCCATTTTTTTTATTGGTGAAACTAAATTTTTTTGAAATAATTATCAAATTATCAAATTATAAATGTGAACAAATAAGTTATTTAGGGAATAAAATAATTATTTTGAATATTGGTAAGTAAAATTGTTAATTTGCTTCATTATATTGAAAATATAAAATCAAATTCGGTATGTAACTCTTTTGTTCTCGTAATTGTGTAGACTCAATTTTAGTTTGCCCACTTACCAGAACAATAGGGAGGCTACTAAATTTTTTACGAAAAAAAATCAATAAACATTGTGCAATGCTACACACTTAAAATGTCAATTATTGAGAAGAGTTGGACTAATAATCAATATCCAAATAGATTATCTAATGTGAAGCTGGGATGTTATACATAAAGAAGATGAAGAAAATGTTTGTAATAGTGAAGAATATTATAGTGATGACTAAGATATATATATTAAATGACAAAATTGTAAAATGTAATATTTATTAATCATTTCAAAAGTACAACCATTTACCATTATTTTTAGTTCATATATATAAATATATATGTCCTTATGTTTGTATTTCATAGATATGGCTGACGTTATGCACTTTCACGGGGTGATAATGGGTCTATCCCCTTGTAAAGTGTCACAGTTACAGGCATATTGATGTATGAAATCATTTTATTTCTACATTAGTTAGGTTGGTTCCTTGTATATTTATATATTAATTTTAAATTGTGTTATTTGAAAATAATATTGTTAGCAAAAACATGCGTAAACAAATCATTGGACTAATCACCCAAGTATTAAAGGAAAAATTGGGTAAACCGATTCCTCTCATTTGGGACATAAGGGGATGGTATGTGTAAGAGGTTGGTGACTTTTCTCACCACTTGTATAAGGGGATTGGGATATTCTAGTTAAACAACACATTCATCCCAACTATTACTTGGACTAAATTACTCGATCAGGATAGCTAATTAAAATTCATTTAATGATTACATGTAAATTATGTATATAATCATTCTTAAGTCCATTAATTTTATGTCAAATTTACTAATATTTTTTTATTTGCAATTCAAGATGATTTATTAGATATCGAGCATACTTGATATGTTACAGCCAACTGGCCTAGAGTTTTTTATTGGCATTTATCATTCTTGTGTCGATTGTTACAAGAAGCAAAAAGAATGATTTAATGGAGCATAAAAGAATGGACCTATAAATTTTCTGCTACCGCTACACAAGAGAGAGAAAAAGGGGGGGTGGATTTCAAAGACCATCACTCAATCACCGCTACTGTCACACTATTTCTCCACATTAATAGTTGCCAATGGAGCTCAACATTTTCTTGAACCGGAGCGGATCAAAGAGAGGGTGGCTAAGAGAATTTGTTGTTTACTTTGAGAGAATTTTATTAAAAATTAAGAGAGAAGAAGAGAAGGAGAGAATTGATTAGTCAGGGAAAGAGGTGGCAACTAAGAGGGAAAATAAATCAGGTTAATGTTGTGTATGGGTTTGTTTTTCCCTTTTCTTTTCTTCTTTAGGATCTATTTTTATAAAAAGAAAATTGTTGTATGGGCACACTATAGACATCAATCCTTGACGGACACCTTTATAGTTTGCGATGTATAGATGTTTGATAAATAGTGAGAAAATAACTTATTGTAGAATTTATGTAGCAGCTACACCTAAAAGCTATAGTTGGTACTGTTGGGAATAGTGTCTTTAAAACAATTGTAGTTGACACATATTTTCAATGAAATAAATAACTGAATAGAATTATTATATATATAGACTATGTCCGATATTATATGATAATATTAAGTGAATATAAGAAAATTCTAAAGTTTATCTATGTGGTATTAATCTCATATTGGTATGGTAGGATCGAGATTAAGATAATAAACTTAAATAGTTCGTATTAAAATAAAGTTATGGAATCTTTAGATTAATTACTGCTAGTACAATCCACTCGTATTATGAATACAAGTGACCTAGATCCGTGTTACTAGTGTAGTAGGACACTTCAGTGGAGGTACTTTGCATGATGAGAGTATGTAGAACTGGACCAGATGTGATTTGTTAATACTTGTTTAAACATCATTTCATAGTATTAATCAAACACATAAAATGATGATCATATACACGATAATCTTAATTCAGAGGTTACATGAACTCCTATATATGTCATCTGATCCTTTGATTCATGCGTTAAGGTTTGTCAGAATGATCAGGCTAAGAACAATTGTTTTGGAGACTCAATGATGTATATAGTTGGGGACGTAGTTTAATAGGTATGGAATCTATATCTTCTTATAGATTGAATAATGGTTCCCATTTGCTTGACTTTTGGAACTGAAAAGGTTATGAGCACTAACGTTGCAAACTTGTTGTGACACAGCCTTCACTAGTAAAGTCAATGGTACTTTAGGAACAAGTTATAGCTAAAAGGGTAAAATGATAATTTTATTCCCTTTTAATTATGAATTATTAATAGAGGATTAACACTGTATGTAATGATTATATCAATGGACACTTTATTCTTAATAAAGTACTCAGTAAATATATGTCTCTAATTATCAAGAGTTCAATCTCATATTTTTAGTGGAATAATCATGAGATTACTAAATGTGATTATTTAATCAAAGAGCTTTGATTAATAAAGTAATATTTATTGGAGCTTGATATTATAGGTCCATAGGTCCAGGGTGGCTCTATCAACACCATATCAAGGTAAGAGTTGATACACGAGTATAACTGTAATTTAGGAATTTGAGAAGAATTTTATTATTCACGTCAAGTATGCAATTATATGATAATTGAGGTTGAATAATTAATTTAGAATTAATTATTAATTTTGAAATTATATTTATTAATTTAAATATATAAAATTTCGAATTTCATATATATAAATAAATTAATTATTTTATTTGAGTGGGAGAAAATAAAATTGGTAAGTCAAAAATAGTTTTTGATTTATTGAATTTTAAAAGATGATGATAATGATGATCATCAATTTGAATTTTTAATTTATAATTTAAATTTTGAAATACGATTGTCATCTTTTCCTTAAAAAGATAAATATCTTATTTTGTGGAAAATTGATTTAGTTAAATAATTAAATAAAAGAAAAATACAAAATCCCTGAAAAGGGAATAACAGTACGTTTGGCACAGTCCAAGTATTGTGACATGCGTTTACTACTTGTACTGATATTATATCAGTGTAGTTTTTATTTTATTTATTTAATTGTCTAATAATTTGAATTTTTTCTTTTCAAATTTGGTATGTTAGATATTTACCTAAATCAAATCATACCATCATTATTACATTATATTACTATTATTATTATGAATAATATGGTAATATGAATCTCTATATATATGATATAGAAGAAGAAGAGAAATAAGAAAAACATACACAAAATACAGAGAACACAAATCATTCAGAGCTTTTTGTCAAACAAAAAGTTATTCCTTTTTCTTCTTTATTCTAGCCGTTCTCAGACCATAATCCAAGTTCTCATGTATTGAAAAATACTTGTGATTCCTAAAATACAAACCCATATTCTCTATGTGCCCACACACATCTTGAGGTGCAGAGAACACTCTGAAAGATCGTGGTTTGAGTGCTCAAGGACACTTGATAGGCTTCAAGAGGTCAAATATTATGTCCTTGATTTTTGTGTTTATATATTCTATATAAATATATTGGATATATATATATTTGTTGCATGATTAATAGTATTGTATGATAATGTTTCTAGATTATTTTCTTGGTCATATAAATTGTTTATATGATTAATGAATTTTTTTTATTCTTTTTGTTGTTCTCATAAAAAAACCAATGGGCCCACCACACAAAGTTTTCGCTGCGTGCTCTGAATGATTTTTCCAACAGGTACAACCCAACTTTTACCTTTTTGAAAAAATTCTACAATAAATGTGTTTGTTAAATCTAAATATATTTACTTTTTTATTATATATTACTCAAAATTAAAATAGTTAAACTAAATTTATATGATAATAAAATAAATAATTTTTAAATCTTAAATAAATTTTATATTGTTCTAATTTTTTTCTTATAAATATTATAAATATATAAATGAATGTTCATAATAATGGAGAATTATCAGGTTACCAAAAGTTAAATATCAACATTAGTTCCTTATTGTATTTGTGGCACTTACTTGATTTTTCTTGAAAATATTTATCTGTATAAATAGGGTTCAATCCCCATCGAAATAATACACAAGAGTTTCACTCTTTCAATTATTTTATCTGTTTCTTTCTTTATACTTTATATTTAGGTATTCATAATATTTTTTCAAAACGTTATTAGCAAGATTCTATAACTATGATTGTTCGTAGGTTCAAAGTTTTATCATGGTCTCTAGCAATAATCATTTGTTGGAATTGGAAATTTAAGATTCAGACTTCAACCATCATCTCATGTTGATATCAAAATTCATTATCAAGTCTCTAGTCATCATATTTCATTGAAGTAAAAATATTTTATTGCGAATGTATGTTTATAGAGTAGTTTTTATAGTGTTTTAGAGAGTTGTTTTAGGGAAGTTTTGAACTTATTTAGTTATGATTGTGCAGTATGACGTTTTTGTTGCCTGTGCTACATAATATTTCAGAATTTATGGAAAAATTGATAAATGACCATGTATGGCTTCAAAAAAAATGTGATTGGGTGAAAAAAGGGCATTTGAGTCGCCACTCTAAACATTGGAGTCGCGACGCTGCGATTAGACAGAGACGCTGAATCCTGAGAAGTTGAGGGCTGACCCTATTGATTGGAGAGTTTGAGCCACGACGCTTGTTGAGGCAGAGACGAGGCAGATTTCGGTTGCTGGACATGGGCCGCAACGCAAACTTATGGGGCGGCGGCGCCTGAGGCAGTCAATGTGAAGATTAGGACATTTTATGCAGGGGAAAATGTTGAATTTCATGTGAAAAGCACAAACTACTATTTGAGCAACATTATGATGATTTTCTATGGAGGAACCCTAAGGGGAAACCCTAATAGGAGATTGAAGGACAACTCTGTGGAGGCAAACCGTAGAGATCAACTAGTTCTGTAATTCTTTTACTTTCTCTTGTAATGATGCTTATATTTAGTTTAATGGATTTGGTTATGCTTAGCATGAACTAATTTTCTTATTTGTGGTGTTAATGGATTCTCTTGAAACCTTATGATTATCTAATGTGATTTTTATGAATTTCTTATCCGTATTGTGAATTGTTTGACTTATGTTTAATGCTTGTGAATGCTTGATCACCCTTTACATGATTTATATGATTTTAACATGAGATTTGAGAATTGAAGGATAAATATGTTATATTCAAATAATCATAGAATTATATTGGATGAGAGTACTTGTATGATTTGTGTAGCTTAGGGATTACGTGTTTAATGCCTGCAATATGTTAGTTTACCATAGAGATGTAGGAGATTGCTTATTGTAGAGAATTATAAGTAATAGTAAGAATATAATTTACAATTGTAATCCGCTAACACAATAAAGATAGGAATTCTTAAATTCACATTAGAGAGGCATAGGTAGATAGTTGATGAAATTGATAACCCTAATTCTTAATCCATTGAATTTAAATTTTAGTATTGATTCTCTATTGTTCTATTTTATTATGTTATTGTTATATTCCCATAGTTTTACAAATTTAAAATTCATTATTTTTCAATCAATTAGAATTAAAGATTAATTTTTTGTAGTTAATAAAAGTCTTCACGGGAATGATTCTTTATATATCACTTTATTACTTGTTACGATTGTGTATACTTGCGTAGTGCATAATCTCCACAACAAGCTTTTGGCACCATTGCCGGGGACTGTATTATTAATATCAATATAAATGATTTTTTTTTCTAACTTGATTTTTTTATTTATTTACTTTATGTTTCTTTTTTGTGTTTGACTTGCGAGGTAAATAAAAAAAAATGCTTCATCAAGATTATATCGTGGGTTTTTCCCAACAACATGTGGAGCCATTTTACTCAGCTTGGAGGAGATTTAGTGACTTGGTGGAGGGGTGTCATCGCAATTTCTTAAGGAGGTGTCTTACAGTGTTCTTTTACAATGGATTAAATGATGCAACAATATGTTGGGTAAATTGTGGAGCAGAGGGAACTAGTAAACTTTTATTAAGAAGATTCCATGATGATATAATGGAGTTGTTGAATGATATGGCATATTTTGATTACCATTGGCCTTGGGATCCTTCATTGGAAGGTTGAAATCACTAATATCCTCCAACATTCCAAGATCCTAATAATATACCCCAACCATTCGAGCATGAACAGAAATTGAAGAATTACTGGCGCGATTGAAGAACACTTTATATTTAATGGTGCAGCATATTGAGTGGTTTAAGGACAATTACTCAAACAATCAAGGTTGTGAGTTATTCGAATACTGTAGGAGAACCAATGGCTAAAGTTGATGAACAAAAGACCCTCGAAGTTATATTCACTAAAATTTTTGCTAAGTTGGATACTTTCTTGGTAGATAATGATTAAGGAGTATTGAATGAAGTAAAATAAATCCATGATCATGAAGTTGTTGAAGATCAATTCACAAGCATGTTTATGGACGACCACGTGGAGAGTGAAAAATAGTCAGAAGGATCATATGAGGAATTCACAAATGAAGATGAGCAAAATATGACTTTGGAGGATGAGGAAGCACCCGCAATCTTTAATTTTAGTTCATCAATGGTTCATTCATACATACCTACAGCAGATCCATATTTTAAATTGATGTCACCCCTTTATGAGCTACCAAAGTTTTCTCCCCAAGGTCATCATTCAAAGTCTTGTGTTGTTGTTGCAACTTGTCGATCATATTCATATCTAACCAAGCTTGAGGGCATTCAGAATGAAAACCTTCAAATTGTCTTGTATGACGCTTATTTTGGGCGTCGGCCACTTATATATGTATTTCGACATATAAAATACTAAGAAGGATATAGATGAGAGTTAATACAATGTGGAAATGCATTTGATTACATGGAAGTTTTCTTTTATTTATACATTGGGCACAATGTTTAGATTAAGTTTGGGTGAAGGGATTTGATTTTTATTGCTTTACTCATTGTAAATATCCTGGTTTGTTTAAGTTTAGCTTTTGTTTAAGTTTTGTTAGGTTTATATTTATTTTTATTTATCTTTTAGTTTTTCATTAGAGTGTTGTTAAATGAATTTGTGTTTGAAGGTGATGATACATATAACCATGTAATGTGAGTGACGTTTTTAGAACTATGTGAATCCGTGTGCTTGGTGAAATTAATTTGTCGTACCCTAATTTTAGCCCGAGTTTATTCACCTTGCTCGGGGACAGCTGGAAAATAAATATACAGAGACGTAGCATGGGAGTGATATCTGATTGTTATGCACGTGGACATCTCGGATTTCATGTGGTCACCCGTGGTGTTAGGCGCCCTGAGTCTAACCCGAGCAAGGGATACAAAGGTCGTGAAGCTCGAGCTCAAGATATTAAAATAGCTATCTAAGCATGAGCTTGGAGGAGACATCCAGCTCATGATAATTCTAATATATTGCATACCCGTAGATCCCCAATGACTCGGGTCCTTTTATTCGTTTATATATGACCAGGCTGTCATATTTAATGTCCCAGATATTAGGAGAACATTTACTTTGTGGTCAAATCATATCCCAATATAAATGAGAATTATTTGTATTAAATGTAATAATTATGTAAATGCATGATTGACTCACGTGGTTACCCAAACATGTCTATGGAATTGCCTTATATATACTGGGAATATTGGACGGGGAAGGGGACAATTATTCTGTAATACCAAAACTCTGCAAAAATAGAGAGAGAAACAACAATAATGTAGACTTGTGGACTAGATGGATTTTAACCACTAAACCATGCAAAAGATTTGTGTTCTTGTGAATTTATTTCATTTTTCATTACGGTTTATTACTTAGCACTAATCTACCTTATTATTTCTTAATATGCTGTTGGCGAAAAACTGCATCAGTTTGGTGCTTTCATTGAGAAGAAAATTAGTGCTGTATCAAAATCCTAGTGGAATCTATCATGGTGCTCACTCACTCAATGCACGACAATGAGATAGAACATCCTGGTGGGCAGGAGGCCCATCATACTGCTGTTTCGAATGAGCATGGCCCTAAAGTCCAACAACTCCCGGGAAAAGAATCGGTAGGTCACGGCAACACTGGGAGTTCGGCGTCATTACCATCGAATCCAAATCCAGGCTACTTAAGCCATTGAGATGGAAAACATGGTGGTAAGACGCCATCTCGCTAAGGCAAACAGGAAAATTAAGGAGGTTTTGGCTCGGTTACCCCCTCTTGCAACCGACGTTAATGTCGGAAAGAGGCAAAGTGGGTCTCATAAATCCCACATGAATAATCGATCTAAACCAAGTCGGTCATTCAGAACAGCCACCCCAAGTTCTGTGCCTACAGGGCAAGACCGGTAGAATGCTCATCCCAGTGGCCCTCATAGGGGTCATCAACATATTAGTGGATCGATTAGAACCGCAACCCCAAGTTCGGTGCCTCCTTCACAAGAACCTAGGAATACCCATGACAATCCACGAGGAGGGGTTGGGATAGGCTCACAGAGACAAAATGTTCCAGCAAAACCTCCTACATCACGATCAGATCGTCAGGCGCAAAGAACTAGAAATAATGGGGCAGAGCAGAGGTGGGCTAATCTAGTTCGCCCTGATGGGACAAGGATTGCCTCACTAATAAGGCATGCCCCATCACCGATTAGAAATCCAACACCATCTCGTTCTATGTGGGACATTCCAGCTTACAGAGACAGTAGGAGAAATCCTCCTCCGCCTGCCCATACCTACGTCCCACAGACACGTGTTGAAAATCTAGATCCTCGGCCTCAACCGTGAGCTGTAAGCTTTGCAAATGGAAGTGACTGGAATGAAAGTCGTCGAAGTGGTAGGTCCGAGGGCAATCTGAGAAATTAGCTAAGTTTGGCACAAAGCCCTTAGTACGATTCACAACCTGATTTGCGTGATTGAGTGAATTCACAGAGAAGGAATCCAGCTCAAAATGAAGATGTTAGTTATACTCGACAAGAGGGAGGTGTTTCCATAGTACGTGATAATGGGAATGCCCCACCAAACCAGTCTCGAGCTTGGAGGGACAATAACCCATCAAACGTGTACGATAGGATGTGAGCTGTTAAACAGCCCCCAGATAACCTAGGGACGAGACAAAACCCTCGAGAGGCTAGCTCTGATTGAAGAGAAAATGAAGAGGCTTTTATCTGGAAAAGATAAAGACGGTTTTGACTTAGAGCATGAGCTCGAGCCTATCGCTCCAAATATTGCGGCGGCCACATATCTGATAGGCTTCAAAATGCCACACTTGTCAAAGTTTGTTGGAGATGGAGATCCATCAGACCACCTCGGGATTTTTAATACCATGAAGGTGCATTTTATTCCCTTCAACTCTGATCGGGCCAGCCAGGCAATGGTTTAAGCAATACAAGAGGAATTCTATAAATTCGTGGAAGAATTTTTCTTCTAACTTCAATAAAGCATTCTGGACTTCCCAGACAGCTCGGGTTAAGGCTGATTCATTAGCCAATGTAAAGTAGCAACTTGGTGAAACGTTGAAGGCGTATCTAAGTAGATTTGCCAATGTTGTTGCACGAGCTAGGGATGCCGATGACAACTCCAAGCTCATGGCAATGAGGACGGGAATCCTTGTTGGAGGCGACCTCTGGCAAGAATTAAAGAGAAAAGGAGTTAATAGTGTGGAAGAGTTCTTGGCACAAGCTCAAAGATGGATTAACCTAGAAGAGGCACGAACTTCTGCCATAGGAGCCAACTAGATCCCTGTCCAGCCCATTGGAGCAGTAACAGACATATCAGCTACGGCTCAAACCGTTACCCAGAATAACCAAGGGAGGAGTAACAATAGGAAGGGAAATGGTGAGGGTGACTAGAGCGGAACAAAGAAAAATAAGTCTGGGGAGAAATTCAAGCCTATTTATGCCACTTATATTGACCTCACGGATACTAGGGAGCACATCTTCCTGGAAAATTCTTCTCGCCTTCCATGGAGGAAGCCCGAACCGTGGAAAACCCAAAGAGCGAAGAGAGATCCTTTGAAGTTCTACCGATTTCATAATGATATCGGTCATAACACTTAAGACTATTGACAGCTGAAGGATGAGATTGAAACTCTCATTAGAGCGGGACCTTTGGCCCAATACGCCCAAAATAGGGTAGTCCCTAATTTACCCACTGGACCAAACCCTCTGTCAGCCCCCAAAGCTCTAGTAAGTCAAACCGGAGCTCAAGCGAATCAGGATGATCCTCCTCCAATAATAGGGGGAGATATAGCCACCATTTTGGGAGGACCTCATCTGGAAGACACGAGCAAAGGGGCCCAGAAGAGGTACATTAACAAACTGAAATCCCATAACAGAGTGGAGTTCATCGCGGAACAACGGTTATCGAAACAACAACGATTGGAAAAACAACCAATCATTTTTATAGAAGAGGCTAGCCACGACCAATTCCCACATAATGATCCCTTGGTCATAACCGTTCATCTCGCCGACCGAAGGGTCCGGAGGACACTAGTAGATAACAGGAGTTCTGTGAATCTACTTTTTAGGTCCACCTTGGAAAAGATGTGGTTGTCTGTAGCAGAATTGAAGGCGACCTCAATGAGTCTGTACGAGTTTTCTGGTGAAGGCTCAGTAACCATCGGGACGATAGAATTAATGGTAACATTGGGAGAAGGTTCATGAATTGTCTCCAAGCTACTTGAGCTCGTGGTAATCGACTATCCAGCTACATGCAATGTGATTTTGGGCCGACCAGCGTTGATGGCGTTTGAAGCCATAACCTCTATCTGTCACCTAGCAATAAAATTCCCCTCAGCTGCGGGAATATGCATCGTCAGAGGTGATAAGCTCACTGCCAGAGAATGCTATAGCATTTCTATGAAGGGAAAATCATAACCCAGGCAGCAAGCTATGATTATAAATGACGGAGGCGAGGAGGACAGTAACGATGCCCAACACGATGACATTGACCCATGGATAGGCGAAGAAAGGTCAGAACTCCAGGCTATAGAGGAGCTCGAAGAGGTAAGCCTTGATCCCAATGAAGCTTGAAGAGTCATAAAGATTAGGAGGAATCTTAATGATAAAAGGAAGAAAGAGCTACTATATTTCTTACAAGAGAATCTGGACATTTTTGCCTGCTCACATGAAGACAAGGTGGGAATAAGCCGAGTGTAATCATACACACTTTAAATTTGGACAAGAACGTGCCTGCAAAATTCCAAAAACAGAGACGCTTGGGAACAGTCCGAGCTGAAGCTCTTAAGGAAGAAGTAGCTCGACTATTAAAGTACGGGTTTATTCGTGAAGCAAAAGACTCGACCTGGTCGCCAATTTCATGCTGGTCTGAAAGCCAAATGGGAAATGGAGGACCTGCATCGACTTCTCTGACCTGAACAAAGCATGTCCCAAGGATTTCTTTCCACCACTAAGGATTGATCAGTTGGTAGATGCCACGGCAGGTCACGAGCTCATGTCCTTCATGAATGTGTATTCTAGATATAACCAGATCATGATGAATCATGTGAACCAGAAACATACTAGTTTCATGACCCCAAATAACGTATATTTTTATAAAGTCATGCCCTTCGGACTGAAGAATGCTGGTGCTACATATCAACGCTTAGTCAACAAAATGTTTGCTAATCAGATCGGGAGAAGTATCGAAGTGTATGTCGATGATATGCTTGTCAAGTCAAAGATTGCCAATAACCATGTATCCTATCTAGAAGAATTCCTTGGAATCTTAAGGAGGTATGACATGAAGCTGAATCCTCATAAGTGCACGGTCGGAGTGGCATCAGGAAAATTTCTGGGTATCATAGTCAACACTAGGGGAATAGAGGAAAATCTTGAGAAAATCAGGTCGTTGTTAGAAATGCTCTCGCCCAGGCCGCGTAAGGAAGTTCAAAGCATGACAGGAAAGGTGGCAGCTTTAAATTTTTTTATTTCAAAATCTACTGACAAGTGCCTGCCATTTTCCAACTTGCTCGGTGGAAACAAAAAATTTGAATGGACCTGGGTGAGCCCCAGTGTTATCTAAGCCTACGACTGGAGAACCCTTGTTCCTTTATTTGGCTGTGAATATAAAATGCAGTCACTGCCGTGGTAGTCTGAGATGAAGACTGTGCTAAAAAACCAGTATATTATATAAGTAAGAGACTTCTTGGAGGTGAGTCACGATACCCGTTGATAGAGAAGCTGGTGTTCTGTCTGATATTTGCTTCTAGGAAGCTCCGGCCATATTTCTAGTCCACATCAATCAACGTCATGACCGACCAACCTTTAAGGCAGGTATTGCAAAAACCTGAAATGTCGGGAAATCTTTAGGAACTCAGTTGAAGTTCAGCACAGCCTTTCATCCTCAGACTGATGGACAGTCTGAGAGGATGATCCAGGTGTTAGAGGATATGCTCAGAGCATGTGTGATTGATTTTGAAGGTTCATGGAGTAAGTACCTTCCGTTGATTAAATTCTCGTACAACAATAGTTATCAGTCAACGATTGGAGTGGCTCCCTATGAGATGCAATATGGGAGGAAGTGCAGATCACCCATTCATTGGGATGAGATGGGTGAGAGGAGATATTTGGGGCCAGATATAGTACAGAAGACAAGTGAGGCCGTAGAGAAGATCCGGGCTAGGATGCTCGCGTCTCAGAGTAGGCAGAAGAGCTACGCTAATCCTAAGCGTAGGGACGTGGAGTTTCAGGTTGGTGACCACGTCTTTCTCCGAGTTTCACCTCTGCGAGGGGTGAGGAGGTTTGGTAAGAAGGGCAAGCTAAGCCCTAGATTCATTGGACCATTCGAGATCTTGGAAAGGATTGGTCAGGTGGCTTACAGGTTAGCTTTGCCGCCATCGTTGTCTAGAGTTCATGACGTGTTCCATGTCTCCATGCTTCGGAAGTATGTCTCAAATTCGACTCATGTGCTGAGGCATGAGGATCTGGAGTTACAGGCAGATTTGGCTTATGAGGAGCAACCAGATCAGATCTTGGATCGAAAAGATAAGGTGTTGCGGAATAAGATGATTCCTTTAGTCAAAGTGTTGTGGAGAAACAGTAAGGTCGAGGAGGCGACCTGGGAGCTTGAGACAGCTATGCGGGATCAGTATCCGGAGTTTTTCAGGTAAATTTCGAGGACGAAATTCTCATTAGGAGGGGATAGTTGTAACGACCCAAATTCACTAATAAGGTTTAAGAGCCTTGATTAGTGTGCCAGGAGGGCATTACTGGAATAACTGTGATTTAATGAGTTATTATATGTTTAATGATGCTTATATGATAATTGATTATATTATGTGGTAATATGATATGTGATATATGCGAGAACCACATTATGATGTGGATAAATCTGCAGCCGGCGACTCGAGGCGATCCTAGGGCTAGATAGAAGGAGAAGTCACAACGGGGCATTATAATTGACTTTGGACTAGTCAGGGGTATTTTAGGTATCGGGTAGTGGTTTAGACTATCGGGTGATGAAAATAAATAATTGGAGATATATTTGAGGTTAGGATGTCTAGGCGGGATTATTGGGGGATTTTACCGTTTTGGCCTCGGGGACGCTTCCGGCACCCCGAGCTTTGGGATTAGTTTAATAAACTAAGGGTATACTTGGAAGAATTAGGAAGATACTAGACAGGAAATAATAAACCGACCCTAACTCTCTTTCTCTCTCTCTTTTCTCTTGGCTAAGGAAGAACTTCTGAATTTGAGAGGAAATAGCTAGACTTGAGCTGGGTTCTTGGGAATTGAAGGAAATAATCTGGAGGGTTAGCTGAGGAATTGATCAAGATCTGAGATAAAGCTAAGGTAAGTTCTGATTTTTCATTTCTAAGGTTAGGAATTTAAAGAAAATGGCTGAGTTTTAAATATCTGTGGTTTTGGAATTTAAGGTAGGATTGAGGCTTGAAACTTTGAAGATAGGTCAGGGGACTCTTGGAGAATCGATTCTACAGCTGAGGTAAGGTTTAATTCAAAGATTGATGGTTGAATTTGAGAGTTTTCATGGCTGGTTTTGGGTTCTATGGGTTTGAAATTTCAGAGATTAGAATTGGGATTTTAGTGAGTCTTAGGCTGGATTTCTGGTTGGATTACATTGTTTTAATCATTCTAATGTTGTTAATATTAATTGGTTTTTAGTTAGGGGCTTTGGGGTGGCTTAAGGTGAGGTTTAGGGATTGAAAATGGTGGTTTTTTCTGGGTTCGAAGGGTCGGGCCGCGGCATGGTTCTTGGTGAGCCGCGGCCCTTCAAGGGTGTTGCATGCTGAGGAAGAAGGGCGGGCCGCGGCATGGTCCAAGCAATGCCGCGGCCCTTACCTGTTTTTGTGCCATGGATGGCTCTGTTTGGGGGCCATGCCGCGGCATGGGTTGCCTATGCCGCGGCGCTTAAGGGATTTTGGGATTTTAAGATTTTAGGTTTGGAAATTTAACCTAAGGTGCTCGGGGTTGAGTCTTTTACTATATTTGGTGATTTTCAATGTTCCGAGTACTAGAACTTGACTTAGAAACTCATTTAAGGTTGTAATTGTGTCTTTCCTTATGGTTGTGACTAGGTGTCTAGCTAGGACTCGAGGATCGGATCGCGCTCAAGGAGTGTCGCCCGTAGCTAATTCATCTGAAAGCTAAAGGTAAGAAAATTGCACCCGGTTGTATGTTTGTGATGGGACTAAGTGCTCCCGAGAATTGTATCGTGTCAATGATGGTATTACGCCATGGGACATGTAAAAGCGGCCTAAGAGTGCCGTACATGATATTAGCGCACAGGGCACAGATTGGCCACTGGTAGCCAAAGTCAACGGGATAACAGAGGGGGTAGCCTGAGGGCGCCAACCCTAGTTATCATTTGTAAACTGTAAATGAGGTGAGTTGATATGCTTATTATTTGAAATGCTTGATTATACAGGTTGGTGACATGGTTGAGATTATGTAATGTGATGTGAGATACGTAGTTGTTGCTAATTGCTTAAGCTTTGTTGTTGTTGTGTTTTCTTGCTGGGCCTTGGCTCACGGGTGCTACGTGGTGCAGGTAAAGGCAAGGGCAAGCTGGACCAAGCCTGAGGTGGAGAGCTCCGAGGTTAAATGTACATAGCCAGCTGTTCGATCGCCATGATCGAGGAGTGAGTCAGGACAGGGATTACCTAACTGCTCGTTTTGCCTTAGTATGGCTAGTTTATGTACTTGAACCTTGTAACTTTTGTAAACGTCCTTTAAACTAATATTTTTGGGATCCCGTGTTAGTGAACAATGTTTCTTAATGAAAATGTTGCTTTTGAGACCAAAATATCTTAAACCCTAGTTCCTTTATAGTTTCGTAGACACGTTTTCAACTAATAGACTTGACTAGCAAGTCTGGCACTTTACAAACACACAGTGTAACGGTCTTGGCTATCCAGGGCGTTACAACTTGGTATCAGAGCGTCCTAGGTTTATGTGTCCTGAAGACTGGCTGGGTATGTACTTTTGCTGCGGGAGACAAGTTCAACTCAGGGTTTGGTAATTGTGTATGCATGGTTATGTGTTTAAGTGATTTGAGTGAGATATGATTGCTGATATCTGTTTGATGAATAGGGAGCATGAGATACTGATAGGGCCTGGCCCTTGACTATTGCATGATGATATTGAGGCATGCTTATTAGCGTTGTTGTGCATGTGGATGAATATCTGGATAAATTGCTATACTTTGATTGCTTGTGAATGAGTGGAGTTTCAGTGATGGATTATGGAAATATTATTACCCTGTCATCATAGCCTAATTGCCGAGTCGTTGATTGCAGATTGACTTGAATAGTTATGCGTTCAAGGAAATCCACACGACAAGCCGGCAGGTCTGGGGCTAGAGAGGATGACCAGGGCCCAACCCCTCCGCCAGTCCCTGAGAACTAGCAACAGTTAATGGCAGAAATGCAAGCTATGCTTCAGAGCCAGGATGAACTGATCAGGATTTTGCAGCAGGCTCCATCTGGGAGTGTTGCCCCTGCTGGGCCACCGGCGTTGGTACCTGTGGTGCAGCCAGTTGATGTTGGGAATAAAGTGGAACCGTTGTATGAGCGGTTCAGGAAACAGCAACCCCCGATCTTTGAGGGTGGACCTGATCCACTAAAGGCTGAGCAGTGGATGACTTTGATCACTACCATTCTAGATTTTATGAGAGTGGAAGGTCATGACAGGGTGGACTGTGCCACCTATATGCTGAGAGAGGATGCCCTAATCTGGTGGGAGGTGGCATCACAGACTAGAAATGTTGTCGCGTTGACTTGGGAAGAGTTTAAGGATTTGTTTAATCAAAAGTACTATAATGTTGCCATCAGGGCAGCGAAGGTGAATGAGTTCGTGGGACTGGTTCAGGGCAGTATGACAGTTACAGAATATGCCTTGAAATTCGACAGACTTGCAAAGTTCGCACCGGATCTTGTGCCTACTGATGCAACCAGGCTGGACAGATTTGTTAGAGGGCTGAATGTTATGATAGCCCGACATGTAAGAATTACCACAATTCCTGGTGTGACTACCTACGCCCAGGCTGTGGAGAGGGCTCTGATCGCTGAGGAAGCGGAGAATAGGATATGGAGGGATAGTGCAGCAAGAAGGGAGGGCCGCAGGGCGGTGCCTCCATACTCTGGTTCTAGTAGGGGTGGAGGCTCCAGTGATTTGAAGAGAAAGGTTCCTGATGCTCCAATCGCTCCTAGGTCTGATAGGGGAGGTCAGGGTATTCAGGGTGGCCGTCAGGGAGGCGGAGATTCATGGAGGACTTATCCAGAGTGCACGAGGTGCAAGAGGCGCCATCCGGGCGAGTGTCGGGCTAAGGCCTGCTATGTGTGTGGGGTGGTGGGACACCTCAGGAAAGATTGCCCGACAGGGAAGAAGGGAGAGACAGGAAAGGTGGACAGCTTGACTCCAGCTCGAGTGTTCACCCTGACGCAGGCGGAGGCCGAGGCTAGTCCCTCGGTAGTGACAGGTTAGCTTTTTAGTGCTGGCACTCCCTTTACTGTTTTGATTGATTCTGGTGCTACGCATTCATTTGTATCTAATAGGGTGATTGATAGACTGTGTAGGCCTAGTGAATATAGTGCTTCAGGGTTTGGGACTATATTGCCTACAGGAGAGTTAGTAGTATCTAGGAGGTGGATTAGAGCGCTGCCAGTGTTAGTTGATGGTAGAGAGTTTTCAGTAGACTTGATTGAGTTGAGAATGGAGGATTTTGATATGATTCTAGGTATAGATTGGCTGGTTAGATATGGGGCGACCATTGACTGTAGGAAGAAGATGGTAACTTTTGAGCCAGAGGGCGAGGATCCTTTTGTTTTTGTGGGAGCGGTGCATGGACCCCACGTACCCAAGATATCTGCATTGAGGGCCAGAGAGTTGTTACAGGGTGGATGCATAGGCTTTCTGGCTAGTGTGGTGGATACCACCAGAGTTACACCAGTTGGACTGGAGGACACCAGATTGGTTTGTGAGTTCTTAGATGTGTTCCCTGAGGATTTGCCTGGGTTGCCGCCGCGTAGGGAGATTCAGTTTGTTATTGAGTTGGCACCAGGGACGGAGCCAGTGTCGAGGGCACCATATAGGATGGCACCGGCGGAACTGAAAGAGTTAAAGATACAGCTGCAGGAACTTCTGGATATAGGGTTCATCAGACCTAGCTACTCGCCATGGGATGCACCAGTTTTGTTTGTTAAGAAAAAGGACGGGACTTTGAGAATGTGTATTGACTATCGAGAATTGAACAAGCTAACAATTAAGAATAAGTATCCCCTACCAAGGATTGATGACTTGTTTTACCAGTTGCAGGGTAAGACGGTGTTCTCAAAGATTGATCTTCGATCTGGTTATCACCAGCTGAGGATCAAGGATGAGGACATACCTAAGACGGCCTTCCGGACACGGTACGGGCATTATGAGTTCTTGGTCATGTCTTTTGGTTTGACCAATGCCCCAGCAGCCTTTATGGATTTAATGAACAGGGTGTTCAAGGATTTTCTAGATCAGTTTGTTATAGTCTTCATCGTTGACATCCTGGTGTACTCTAGTTCAGAGACAGAGCACGAGTTTCATCTCCGACAGATTCTTCAGAGGTTGAGGGAGCATCAGTTGTATGCTAAGTTTAAGAAGTGTGAGTTTTGGTTACCTGAAGTGACATTCCTTGGACACATTGTAGGTGCAGATGGGATTAAGGTGGACCCGTCTAAGATAGAGGCAGTTAGAGATTGGCCGAGGCCAAGGAACGCCTCGGAGGTGCGGAGTTTCCTTGGGTTAGCAGGTTACTATAGGCGGTTTGTAGAGGGCTTCTCAAAGAAAGCAGCACCCCCGACAGAATTGACAAGAAAGAATTTGAAGTTTATCTGGTCAGATAAGTGTGAAGACAGTTTTCAGGAGTTGAAGCGACGGCTTATTACAGCGCCAGTGTTGAGTCTGCCTTCGGGGGAAGGGAAGTTTGTTGTTTATTGTGATGCATCGAGGTTGGGCTTAGGCTGTGTGTTGATGCAGAATGAAAAGGTTATAGCTTATGCATCACGACAGCTGAAGGAGTATGAGCAGCGGTATCCTACTCATGACCTGGAGTTGGCAGCAGTGGTTTTTGCCCTGAAGGCGGCATTATCTTTATGGGGAGAAGTGCAAGGTATACACTGACCATAAGAGCCTGAAGTATTTCTTTACACAGAAGGACCTGAATATGAGACAGAGGCGTTGGCTGGAGCTGGTAAAGGACTATGATTGTGATATTCTTTACCATCCACGGAAAGTCAATGTAGTGGCTGATGCTTTGAGCCGCAGAGGTCCAGGTCAGTTATATAGTTCTGTTCAGATTTCAAGGAGATTAGCTGATGAGATGATTAGAGAAGAGATAGAGTTGGTGGTGGGCCGGTTGGCTAATATTACTCTGCAGTCGACCCTGCTAGAGCGGATCAGAGAAGGGCAATTGGTAGACGCTCAGTTACAGAGAGTTAGAGATGATGTCGTAGCAGGAGTGGCTAAGGACTATTCTGTTTCTGAGGTTGGTTTACTTCGGTATCAGGGACGGATTTGTGTTCCAGCTGATGAGGGGATCAGACGAGAGATACTGGATGAGTCTCATACGACGCCGTACTCACTTCATCCGGGTACCACGAAGATGTATCAAGATCTACGGACTTTGTATTGGTGGCCCGGGATGAAGAGGGATGTGGTTGAGTACGTTGCCAGATGTTTGACCTGTCAGCAGGAAAAAGTGGAACATCAGCGACCAGCGGGGTTGCTTCAGCCATTGGGTATTCCTGAATGGAAATGGGAGGACATTACCATGGACTTTGTGGGAGGGTTACCCAGGACAGTGGGACTTCATGACTCAGTACGGGTGATAGTGGATAGATACACCAAGTCAACCCATTTCCTTCCAGTGAGATCAACTTTTACTGTGGATCAGTACGCTGAGCTGTACGTGAGGGAGATCGTACGTCTCCATGGGGTTCCTAAGTCTATAGTGTCAGACCGGGATCCTATCTTCACTTCCAAGTTTTGGGGTGGTTTACAGAAAGCTTTAGGAACTCAGTTGAAGTTCAGCACAGTCTTTCATCCTCAGACTGATGGACAGTCTGAGAGGACGATCCAGGTGTTAGAGGATATGCTCAGAGCATGTGTGATTGATTTTGATGGTTCATGGAGTAAGTACCTTCCGTTGATTGAATTCTCGTACAACAATAGTTATCAGTCAATGATTGGAGTGGCTCCCTATGAGATGCTATATGGGAGGAAGTGTAGATCACCCATTCATTGGGATGAGATGGGTGAGAGGAGATATTTGGGGCCAGATATAGTACAGAAGACAAGTGAGGCCATAGAGAAGATCCGGGCTAGGATGCTCGCGTCTCAGAGTAGGCAGAAGAGCTACGCTGATCCTAAGCGTAGGGACGTGGAGTTTCAGGTTGGTGACCACGTCTTTCTCCGAGTTTCACCTCTGCGAGGGGTGAGGAGGTTTGGTAAGAAGGGCAAACTAAGCCCTAGATTCATTGGACCATTCGAGATCTTGGAAAGGATTGGTCAGGTGGTTTACAGGTTAGCTTTGCCGCCATCGTTGTCTAGAGTTCATGACGTGTTCCATGTCTCCATGCTTCGGAAGTATGTCTCAGATGTGACTCATGTGCTGAGGCATGAGGATCTGGAGTTACAGGCAGATTTGGCTTATGAGGAGCAACCGGTTCAGATCTTGGATCGAAAAGATAAGGTGTTGCGGAATAAGACGATTCCTTTAGTCAAAGTGCTGTGGAGAAACAGTAAGGTCGAGGAGGCGACCTGGGAGCTTGAGACAGCTATGCGGGATCACTATCCGGAGTTGTTCAGGTAAATTTCGAGGACGAGATTCTCATTAGGAGGGGATAGTTGTAACGACCCAAATTCACTAATAAGGTTTAAGAGCCTTAATTAGTGTGCCAGGAGGGCATTACTGGAATAACTGTGATTTAATGAGTTATTATATGTTTAATGATGCTTATATGATAATTGATTATATTATGTGGTAATATGATATGTGATATATGCGAGAACCACATTATGATGTGGATAAATCTGCAGCCGGCGACTCGAGGCGATCCTAGGGCTAGATAGCAGGAGAAGTCACAACGGGGCATTATAATTGACTTTGGACAAGTCAGGGGTATTTTAGGTATCGGGTAGTGGTTTAGACTATCGGGTGATGAAAATAAATAATTGGAGATATATTTGAGGTTTGGATGTCTAGGCGGGATTATTGGGGGATTTTACCGTTTTGGCCTCGGGGACGCTTCCGGCACCCCGAGCTTTGGGATTAGTTTAATAAACTAAGGGTATACTTGGAAGACTTAGGAAGATACTAGTCAGGAAATAATAAACCGACCCTAACTCTCTTTCTCTCTCTCTTTTCTCTTGGCTAAGGAAGAACTTCTGAATTTGAGAGGAAATAGCTAGAATTGAGCTGGGTTCTTGGGAATTGAAGGAAATAATCTGGAGGGTTAGCTCAAGAATTGATCAAGGTCTGAGACAGAGCTAAGGTAAGTTCTGATTTTTCGTTTCTAAGGTTAGGAATTTAAAGAAAATGGCTGAGTTTTAAATATCTGTGGTTTTGGAATTTAAGGTAGGATCGAGGCTTGAAACTTTGAAGATAGGTCAGGGGACTCTTGGAGAATCGATTCTACAGCTGAGGTAAGGTTTAATTCAAAGATTGATGGTTGAATTTGAGAGTTTTCATGGCTGGTTTTGGGTTCTATGGGTTTGAGATTTCAGAGATTAGAATTGGGATTTTAGTGAGTCTTAGGCTGGATTTCTGGTTGGATTACGTTGTTTTAATCATTCTAATGTTGTTAATATTAATTGGTTTTTAGTTAGGGGCTTTCGGGTGGCTTAAGGTAAGGTTTAGGGATTGAAAATGGTGGTTTTTTCTGGGTTCGAAGGGTCGGGTCGCGGCATGGTTCTTGGTGAGCCGCGGCCCCTCAAGGGTGTTGCATGCTGAGGAAGAAGGGCGGGCCGCGGCATGGTCCAAGCAATGCCGCGTCCCTTACCTGTTTTTGTGCCATGGATGGCTCTGTTTGGGGGCCATGCCGCGGCATGGGTGGCCTATGCCGCGGCATGGGTGGCCTATGCCGCGGCGCTTAAGGGATTTTGGGATTTTAAGATTTTAGGTTTGGAAATTTAACCTAAGGTGCTCGGGGTTGAGTCTTTTACTATATTTGGTGAAGTTACATGTTTCGAGTACTAGAACTTGGCTTAGAAACTCATTTAAGGTTGTAATTGTGTCTTTCCTTATGGTTGTGACTAGGTGTCTAGCTAGGACTCGAGGATCGGATCGCGCTCAAGGAGTGTCGTCCGTAGCTAATTCATCTGAAAGCTAAAGGTAAGAAAATTGCACCCGGTTGTATGTTTGTGATGGGACTAAGTGCTCCCGAGAATTATATCGTGTCAATGATGGTATTACGCCATGGGACATGTAAAAGCGGCCTAAGAATGCCGTACATGATATTAGCGCACAGGGCACAGATTGGCCACTGGTAGCCAAAGTCAACGGGATAACAGAGGGGGTAGCCTGAGGGCGCCAGCCCTAGTTATCATTTGTAAACTGTAAATGACGTGAGTTGATATGATTATTATTTGAAATACTTGATTATACAGGTTGGTGACATGGTTGAGATTATGTAATGTGATGTGAGATACTGACTTGTTGCTAATTGCTTATGCTTTGTTGTTGTTGTGTTTTCTTGCTGGGCCTTGGCTCACGGGTGCTACGTGGTGCAGGTAAAGGCAAGGGCAAGCTGGACCAAGCCTGAGGTGGAGAGCTCCGAGGTGAAATGTACATAGCCAGTTGTTCGATCGCCATGATCGAGGAGTGAGTCAGGACAGGGATTACCTAACTGCTCGTTTTTCCTTAGTATGGCTAGTTTATGTACTTGAACCTTGTAACTTTTGTAAACGGCCTTTAAACTAATATTTTTGGGATCCCGTGTTAGTGAACAATGTTTCTTATTGAAAATGTAGCTTTTGAGACCAAAATATCTTAAACCCTAGTTCCTTTACAGTTTCGTAGACACGTTTTCAACTAATAGACTTGACTAGCAAGTCTGGCACTTTACAAACACACAGTGTAACGGTCTTGGCTATCCAGGGCGTTACAGAAATCGATTCCATAGAACTCTAAGATTCGAATTCGAAGCATCCAACAACGAAGCCGAATATGAGGCTTTACTAGCTGGGCTGAGAGTGGCAAGGGAGCTCAAGGAAAAAGTCATCCAATGTTATAATGATTCTCAGCTCGTGATTAATCAGGTGTTGGGAGAATATCAAGCTCGAGGTACCAAGATGGAGGGACAACTGTCCGAATTTGAGTGCAGTACTGTAGAATAAATACCTCACGAGCAGAACTCTAATGCTGACGCTTTGGCAAGGCTTGCCACCACCAAAGAAGCTGAGACATTGAATGTAGTGCCAGTGGAGTTCTTGGAGAATCCGAGTGTAATAAAAATGGTAGAAGTCGAAATGATCGAGACAACACTGACATGGATGACTTCCATAATGGAATACTTCACAACAGGAAGGCTACCTGATGGTAGAAAGGATGCAAGAAAAGTACTATATCAAGCTCCGTGGTATGTGATAGTGGATGGGACATTGTACCAACGTGACCATTCATTGCCTCTCTTACGATGTGTTCTGGCCGAGGAAGCTAAAACCATTTTACAAGAAGTGCACGAAGGCTTTTGTGGAGATCATGCTGGGGGGCAAAATCTAGCACTGAAAATACTAAGGCAGGGCTATTTTCGGCCCACTCTACCAAAAGATTCAGTCTCGTATGTCCAGAAGTGTGACAAATGCCAACGTTTTGCCATTATTGTCTGAGATGCTCCAGTTGAGCTAACGATGATCTCACCCCCATGGCCATTCGCGGTATGGCGAATCGACCTAATAGGGTCCCTACCTATGGGAAAGGGAGGAGTTTGTTACGCGGTGGTGGCGATCGACTATTTCACGAAGTGGGTAGAAGTCGAACCTCTGGCAACCATCACATCAAAGTGAATCCTAGACTTCGTGGTAAAGAGAATTATATGTCGATTTGGGCTTCCTAAAGAGATTGTGTCAGACAATGGTACACAATTCAACAGTGATCTCTTCTTTGACTTTTGTGAAAAATACGACATTATTAAGTGTTTCTCCTCAGTAGCGTATCCGCAGGCCAATGGACAGGTCGAGGCTTTGAACAAAACCCTAAAGGTGAGCCTGAAGAAGAGGTTAGATGAGGCTAAAGGATTATGGCTCGAACAGCTCCCGCAAGTACTTTGGGCATACCGAACTTCTCATAGAACCTCCACGGGACATACTCCTTTTTCCTTAACTTTTGGAAGCAAGGCTGTCCTTCTAGTCGAAGCCATGGTAGACACTCACAGGAAAATGACATTCAACCAAAAGCAGAATAAGGGACTACTTAACACATCCCTCGATCTAATTGAAGAAAAACGAGAAGAGCCATAATTACAGCTCACCCATTATCAACAAAAAATCACTCGCTATTTTAATTCTAAAGGTACGATGCGTAGATTTGGATTGGGTGACCTGGTTCTCCGAAGGGTATTTCTAGACAATAAAGATCCCAAGGATGGTGTTTTAGGCCCGAATTGGGAGGGACCATATCAGGTGATTGAGGTTTTGCAAGAATGAACTTTCAAGATAGCTCGACTGAATGGGGAAGTAGTCCCACGGACCTGAAACGCCCTACATTTGAAAAAATATTATCAATTGCACCACCATCAATGTAAGGCTTATTTATAAAAACCATTTTATTAAATAAAAGGTGGATTATTAAATAATCATTAAGATAGTATGAGTTCGTGTTATAGTTTTGTAAAAGCAACCAAGAAAGTTTCTACATTCTGGTTACATGGGGGGCATATAACCTGAGATTTGAAAAGTTAAGCTTTCTTGAAAAGTTTAAATCATTAAAATCCCTGGATACATCTAGGTCAAAAACTTAGAGGCTTGGAAAAATTGATTATTCGATGGCCTTTTAAGAGCTCGAGTTTTTAATGA
This sequence comes from Humulus lupulus, assembly GCF_963169125.1. NCBI lineage: Eukaryota > Viridiplantae > Streptophyta > Magnoliopsida > Rosales > Cannabaceae > Humulus > Humulus lupulus. The sequence goes on along the minus strand of NC_084800.1, from coordinate 148,801,330 downwards.
ACCTAGTGCAAACTAAGTTGAAATCATTTAAAATCCTGGACGTAACCATGTCCGAAATTTAGAAGCTTGGAAATATTGATTATTCAATGGCTTTTTCAAGTTTGAGTTACCAATAAACCTAGCACGAACTAAGTTGCAATCATTTAAAATCCTTGACGCAACCAGGTTTGAAACATGGAAAATTGGTAAAATTGTTTAGTATCAAGGGCTTGTTAAAGCTCGAGTTATCAATAAATCGAACACGAACTAAGTTTAAATTATTAAAAACCTCAGATACAATAAGTGTTATCCCCAAAATTTGAAAATGATGATGTGGCAATAAAAGTGACAAGTGGCAAGAAATGGCTGGGACAAAGGGTTTAGATTAATCTAGTGATATTATTGGCATGGAAATTGTTTATCTGGTTTGAAAGTTATCTGTCCGACCGGTAAAGTTTTTTGACTGACCAGCCACCTGTCTTGGCCGACCAGTGGAGTGTTTGGCCGACCAATGGAGTGCTTGGCCGACTAGTGGAGTGCTTGGCCAACCAGTGGAGTGCTTGGCCAACCAGTCAGCTATTTTGGCCGACAAGTCGAGTGATTTGGCCGAGCAGTCTTTCTTCAAGGAGTGAAGTTGGCTGACTAGAAAGTTCATCGTTATGCAGCGAAATTCTAGTAACGGCTTCGGCTAGAATTGGTCGTAACTGCGCGGGAATCTCTCAGATTATCCCAAAGAAATCGCATATTGTTGTATTTTAACTTTTGTTATTAATTAAATATTATGAGAATAGCAGAAATATCCCGATTATGAGGGATTTCAGTTTGTACAATCCTGGGCCTATAAATATAGAGCTCACGGCATCATTCAGGGGATTCGAATTCTGATTTTCCTAAGAGAGTATTTGTATTCTGAGAGAAATATTGTATTCTTTTCATTTACACTAAAGAAACTCAGTTGACACAAGTTCATCTGATCTTGAGTGTAGATCCATAAATCATAACTCTAAGTGGATTAGGCTATTACCAACATATTGGGGCTAAACCACTATAAAAATCATCAATGTCGTTTTTTCTCTTGAAGGTTTATTGTAGTTTTGATGTCTACTTGTCGTTGGCCAAAATTGTGGTCAACATTTTGGTGCTTTCATTGAGAGCCTGAAGAGAAAAACACACAATTACCGTATTATTATGGCACCAAAGAACACCAATGCAGCCTCCAAGAAGCCAGGCTCATCTAAAGAGCCTGCTAGATCAGAAGGTCCTGGCCCTCATGACCATGAGAATGAGCCCAGGGTCTTTTTCGAGGAGATGACTTAGAGGTTGAATAACTCTAGGAAGCCATGGCGGCCTTCCAAGAGGAGATGGCGTAATTCAATGCCTGACACTAGTCATTTGCTGAAGAGATGGCCAAACAGAAAGTTGCGTTTGAGCAGCACAGATGGGAGATGGATGCCAGGAGCGAAGAGGACGGTAGGCGACACCGCGAGGTTGCACTCACTCTGGAGGCAGCTACGCAGTTGACCCAGGAAAATGCCTAAGCTGCAGAATGAGGAGCAGCTACCCAATGAGCAAGGACTACGGATGCTGGTCGAAAAACCACTAACAGACCCAATTCTCGAGGACAGAACAGAAGCGGGAGTAACCCTCCTGGTCAGGAAGATGATGGGTTCTGATCTAGCACTGCCTCGACTCAAAGGGGGAACTCTAGAACCCCCTCTAGGAGCCACCGATCAAAAACTTTAGATCCAGAAGCCACCGATCAGGCAGTAAAAAGACTCCACCCGGGCAAGAACAAACCAGAACTCCTCAAGGTAAAGGAGCTTCGCACTTCAAAGATGGGCATGGTCGTGATGAAGCTGATAGTCATCACACTGACCAGTCGAAGGAAAAAGATGACAACAACCAGCAAGGAGGAAAAGATTGCCCAGCACAGACAGGGAGGCCACCACTCAGAGCACAATGTTCGATTGATTGGGGAGACATACCTCTCTGAAGGATTTAAGAGATGTCATTGCCCATCCCGGTCGAAGGGCAAGATCCGACCCGACCTACCACTCAAGTAGAAATACTTGATGACGGTGTGCTGGATAAGAACGCCCGACCAGGCGGTCCAGACCTTGAGCCCCCAGTGGTCGCGCCAGGCATCCAGGCCTAGCTTGATGCGTTAACGGCTGCAGTTCAAGGTTCGTCGAAATGACCTTCTGCAATCGATCTGGTAAACCATAGGAGTGGTAGCCCATTTTGTGCTCGAATCAGAGCAGCCCAGCCGCCAGCAAAGTATAAAGCACCGGTACTGCCAGTTTATACAGAAAAGGCAGACCCGATAAGGCATGTTGGGAAGTTTGAAGACCAAATGGAGCTGCTCGGAGTGAGAAATGACTATCACTGTAGAGTTTTCCCCACTACATTGTCTGATACTGCCCAAGAGTGGTATTGGAAATTCAAGCCGAACTCCATTACCTCTAGGGGGAGTTTCAGGAAAGAATTTTCTAGGCAGTTCAACACTGCTCAGACCCCTCCGGTTTATGCCAATCACTTGGCAGATATCAAACAAGGGAAAGATGAATCTCTCAAAAACTACATACAGAGGTTCATGAGAGAATCCAACCGAGCAACTACGATTGGTGATGAGGGGAAGATGGTTTCCATATCTTCAGGTATAATCTATTGGAGTCCTTTGTGGGACAGTATTCATCGCAATCCAATTTCAACACTACAACAATTTCTTGACCGGGCGGACAAATATATGAAATTGGATGACGCGATTGAGAAAGGAGAGAAAGGCCTGAACAATCCGGGTGGGTCAACTGATCCTCCTAAGAATGGTGGAAATGGACAAAGTGGTGGGAAGAAACGTGGAAATAACAGGTCTGACTGCCATGAGGAAAAGAAGGCTAAGTCGGGAACAAACGACAAGCCAACTAAGTATGAACCTCAGTTCACCAATTACACCACTCTTTCGGCCAACCAAGCAGAAATATATCTGGCAAGTCATCAAGAGGTTCCCTACCGAAAATCCCCACCCATTAAAAAGGAGAAGAGTAAGAGAGACTTGAATAAGTTCTGTCATTTCCATGGTGACTATGGTCACGACACAAATGAATGCAATCATCTCAAAGACAAGATAGAGTTTCTCCACCAATTGGGAAAATTAAAAAAGTATCGAGCAGAAAAGACCCAAGGAGAGGGAAGTAACAACAATCCTGGGTTTAAGCGACAACGGTCTCCACCCTTGCAACCCGAGCCTGTGGACTTCACTCTAGACATTATATGTGGGGGTCCACATCTGGCTGGGGATAGAAACAAGGCAAAAGAGAGATATGCTCGAATGCTCCGACATGAGTTGGACGCAGCATCGACGTCTGAAGTCATGACTTTAGAGGAGCGACCTCCAAAGAACCCACGGTATGAAAGTGAGTCTATCACTTTTACTGAAGATAATGCACGGCATGTGAGATATCCTTATAATGACCCCCTCGTCATTACAATCCAAATAGCAAACATGAAGGTGAAGAGATGTGTAGTCGATACGGGGAGCTCTATGAACATCATTTACAAGTCATCCTTTGAAAGGATGAAACTATCCATTAGTTACTTGAAGCCATGCTCTCAGGTCATTTATGGATTTATTGGAGAGGGGTTGTCACCGGCCGGTAACGATCAAGTTATCGGGCTTCCACCAGCTGATCATTTAAGACCTTTATCAACTCCTTATAGTGTACTGCTCAGTGCTGAGCATGACTGATAGTAATAAGCAACTGCAGTGGAAAACAGAAAGTTACTACAAGTAGAAACAATTAATAACAAAATGGAATGTGTTATGATAATAAAATACTTACATTCATCAGTTGGGCAAGACCCCTTTGCAGGATGACTTCAACACTGAGCCGAGGTAAAGATTCAAAGGTTTGAATTATTGGAGCATCATGTAAGGTTTGGTCGAGCAGTTCCTTCCTAATGTTGCCAGCGATGCGAAGGGGCTCACTTAAGCTAGTCGAGCGAGTAAGGGTTAAACTAGTAGAAGTAGGAATTGATGAGGGAGTCAGCTGCAGGATGGTAATGGGCTGATCAGGTAGTCTCCCCTGAATTGTCGATATTTTCCTTGCAACTTTCCTTGGAGGGTTTGAGCTACGTCCCTCCCCAGGTTTCCTCTTTTGGGCAGAGGTAGTGTTGAATTTCTTGAACATATCTGAATCTGCAAAAGAGTGAAGCACAACATTTGTTAGTAAAAATTGAACAATATGTAGATAAATAAATTTTTTATTATTATCAGAAAACTCTACAGATTCCATACAACCTTTCTCGAAGAAAGTTACTTATAACAAAACATCAAATTATGGTTACTAAACCTGAGTTTAGAATTTGATCAAGAAAGTCGTCCTCTTCTTCGGATGATGAGCTGAAATCTCTATGGAGTTCAATGGTCTTTCCTTTCCCCGGCTGTGTAGGAATGACATGTCTACACTGGTCCTCCGGAAAGGGTTCCCTGATAATAAGGTCGCCTGGTCTACGAGAGTAGGGTGATGGTTCAGGAGAAAACTGATCGGTCACTACTTCAGTGTCAGCGTTTGACTGGTTAGTTGCGTTCGCTTCTTCAGTAGTGCTACCTCCTATGATGTTTTGATTGCTTGGTAACAACCCCACCATTTGAAGATTGTCCGCGTTGACCAACTCTTTTACATTTTTCTCCTCGGTAAACATGTGAGCTAGTTCTTCTGCTCCGGAACTCATTTCCTTGGTCGGCAGAGGCTGGTGAAACGGACCCGCATGTGTGAAGGCCAAGTTGTTGGCCTTAATATCTGAAGTCAGAAAATACTCTATATAGTATTTTTCGGGATTTGATTTATGAGCAATACCATGGAGATATTTGATCCCTTTATGCCTGTGGAATAGGTGGAAAAACCCTGTATTCTTGTGGCTCATGTTGGTCCTAAAGTCGAAGAGGTAGTGCACTTCATGAGGAGTGGGTTGATCCAAACCTTGCAAGAAGTATAGAATGTATAAAGCAGTTAATGCCTGAATCCCATTGGGAGCTATCTGGAAAGGGGAGACATTGAAGTAATCCGCTACTGACCTGAAGAAAGGGTGCAGTGGAATAGTAGTTCCTCCAAATACATGGTATCTAGACTAGGCACAGTAAGGTCCACCAGGCTTGTTAGCTCTCTGATGTCGTCGTGGGCATATCACGTTTACCCCTTTCAGGCCCGAATCTTGAATGTGTTTATCGAACATGCTGGAGTTAAGTTTGGAAGGTTTGGCTGTGAACCAAGAGGGAGTTTCGTCTTCGTCTTTTCTTGGTTTTTGATCACCTGATTGTTGAATCTCGGTTGTAAATTTCTGGATGATCTTTCTCCGGGGTTTGCTGGTTTTTTGTATCTAGTGAGGGGGTCTTGAAGAAGTTGTAGTTTGGACTTTACTACGTTCCACTACCTTCTGTGCCGCTCTGCGAGCAACTTGAGGGTCTTGGTCTTGAGGAAGTCGATTGGATTTCTTCACCCTTATTTCTGGATATTCAGCCTGTTGGTTGAGAAACTGTTCTTCGTGAAGGAAATATAAGGTTGATCGGGGAATGATCTTTTTAAGGCGACGAAGGCAATCTATGGGGGTGCGACTGCTAGGGGATTCAGATGAAGAGTCGCTACTTTGAGGAGTGTCACTTGATTGGGGAATTGAAGTGTTAGAGTTTGTATGATTTTCACCTCCCCTGTAGTCAAAGCGATTCATCTACAAAAAAGAAAGTATGGGGAGGTGAGTAACCAAACAAACATAAATCAATCAGTGCAAAGGAAAAATATTTATTTACTGCTCGAAAAATATTTTTCTGGGTAGTAAAAATATATTTTACTCCCCAGAATAAAAGCGTATGAGGGAAAAAGAAATTTTGATGGCTAAAGTGTATGGGGCATTTTTTACAAGCCCAAAGGCTTGGGGGAATTCAAGTGCCTGAGCGGATGGGCGCGGTGTCCGAGCGGAGTTTCGCGTGTCCGGGCGGATGGTGTGATGACCGATCGGCTTGGTGTGATGACCGATCTGAGCGGAGCTCCACGTGACTGAGTGGCTTGGCTCCATATGTGTGCGTCCAAAGAAGCAGACGCCGAGGAGTTGCTGTGGGCGCACCCAAGGAGTTGCAACAGGCGTGCATCTGAGGAGATATGGACGTGTCCGAGAAGCTGGCGCCCAAGAATTGCTGCGTGCACATTCGAGGAGCTCTGCCCTGATATTGAGGAGCAGCTGCGTGTTGTCCGAGCAGCTGGGCCTTGTGTCCGAGTGGCTAGAGGTGCGCATCCGAGGGGCTGGGCTAGTCCGTGGTGTCCGATCGGTGGGGCACTAGTTCGAGCCAAAGGCGCTTGTGTCCATGCAGGAGGAGGCATGCCCAATCGGTTTAGGGGCATGTCCGAATGTTCAAATAATTTGTAATGACCGATCGGCCATGTGCATATTTTCTATTAAACCATTTTCAAGAAGACTACAAATCTTAAAAGGCATGGACACAAACACATTTTTCTTACTCATAGGACACTACAACAAGATCAAAATGTGGGATTTGAAAGGTTCATGAAGTTCTAGGGATTTTATTTGCTCATCAAATACCCATAAACCCAAATATGCAATTTAGGATGAAAAATTATTTTTTCTTCAAATTTTCATGAAATTGAAGACAAAATTGATTTACCATAGCCTAAACTACATCAAAATAGCCATAATATGCATCATTCACCGAAGATTCATACACAAATCCAAGATTATTTTCTAAAGGGGGTTTTGGTATACAAGGGATTTTTCAAGCTTTAAGAAAGAACAAAAACATACAAATGGAGATGAGGAAGGAGAGCTTACCCAAATGTCTTGAATATGTGTTGATTTTTTGAGGAACCCTTGGATTTGCTTGAAGAAAATTGGAGACTTCATGGAGTTCTTGTAGGATTTCGGCCAAAAGGAGGAGAGGCTCTGGGAGGTCACGGCCAAAATGAAATGGAGAGGTTTGTGAGCCTTTTGAAATTCTTTTTGCTTATGGATTGTGAACACTTGTGGGTCTATTTAAAGGGAAGAGTTGAAATTTTCACTTACCTTTAGACTCTTGGAATTCTCTTGGCTATTCTCTCCCCCACGATTGGGAGCAGTTGATTACAGTGATCGTGGTCTGGTAAGACGTCATGGTTTATTTGCAGAACGGGAGAATGTGTAAAGTCAGTTTTTTTTTATGTCGTCAGCAGTTGGAGAGAAAAGTTTATTATATGAGTTTATCCTATAATAAACATGGGGGGCAAATGTTAACCCCAAAATTTGAAAATGATGATGTGGCAATAAAAGTGACAAGTGGAAAGAAATGGTTGTGACAAAGGGTTTAGATTAATTTGGGGATATTACTGGCATGGAAATTGTTTATCTGGTTTGGAAGTGATCAATCTGACCTAGCATAATTTCTGTCCGACCGGCAAAGATTTTTGACTGACCAGTCACTTGTCTTGGCCGACCAATGGAGTGCTTGGCCGACCAGTGGAGTGCTTGGCCGACCAGTGGAGTGCTTGGCTGACCAGTGGAGTGCATGGCCGACAAGTCAGCTGTTTTGGCCGACCAGTCTTTCTTCAAGGAGTGAAGTTGGACGACTAGATAGATCATCGTTATGCAGCGAACTTCCAGTAACGGCTTTAGCTAGAATTGGTCGTACCTACGCGGGAATCTCTCAGATTATCCCAAAGAAATCGCATATTGTTGTATTTTAACTTTTTTTATTAATTAAATATTATGAGAATAGCATAAATATCCCAATTATGAGGGATTTCAGTTTGTACGATCCTGGGCCTATATATACAGAGCTCACACATCATTGAGGGGATTCAAATTCTGATTTTCCTAAGAGAGTATTTGTATTATGAGAGAAATATTGTATTCTTTTCATTTACACTAAAGAAACTCAGTTGACACAAGTTCATCTGATCTTGAGTGTAGATCCATAAATCATAACTCTAAGTGGATTAGGCTATTACCAACATATTGGGGTTGAACCACTATAAAAATCATCAATGTCGTTTTTTCTCTTGAAGGTTTATTGTAGTTTTGACGTCTACTTGTCATTGGCCAAAATCGTGGTCAACAACATGGTTCAAGGCTTGATTTTTTAATAGGTATGATACAAATCAACACACAAAACTTGGATATAACCAAGATTGATAAATTCTATCCCGATCTAAAAATAATTTCCTAAGATCTCGAATGTACAGGTCTAAGGATTCATAAACATGAGAGATAGTAAAGGAAATAAAGCAGGCAGATTATCCCGAGGAGAAAAATCTCGAACTGAGCCCGAAGACAATTGTTTGATAAAAAAAATTGTTAAACAATTACAGACAAATACAAAAGAGCAATTATTGAGCTCCACCAGTTCGCCTCTCTGAGGTGACCTTCTCGCCATCTCCCTCAGCTGCTCCAGAAGCCTCACCAGTCTCTGACGGTTCTTGCAGGAGCCGAGCCTTCAATCTTGCAAGGTACGAATCCCACAACTCGACCCCCATGAAAGACAAGTTCCCATCTGGGTTGAGGGCCCAACATTGGTATAGCATCTCTTCCATGGACGACGATGAGGCCACCTTTTCTTCTTTGACTGCGGCCTCAGCCTCGAGCAGTTTTGCTTTGGCTTCAACAAGCTTGGTGTGAAGTTGTGCAATTTAAGCTTGGAGGGCAGATAATGCAGTCTTTACAGCCTGATCGTTTTCCTTGGACGTGGCGAGAGCATCCTTGGCGTCATGCTCATTCTTTTGAGAAGCCGCCAAGGCAGCTTTTGCGGCCTACTGGTTTTCTTGAGCGGCAATCAAGGCAGTGTTGGCAGCATTCAAGTCAGCCTAGAACTCATCTTTTCTAGCCCTAGCATGGGCTATGCTGGGATACTGGGCCAGGACGCACTACAAAATAACAAAACAAGTCAGAGATATACCCTAGATCACAATAAGAAGAAATTTTTCCCCAAGGAAAGACAACTTACGGTGAGGTTCATCCCCATGGCTGATTCCATGACATTCTCCAGGTTGTGCTCCTCGATGGTCCTCAGATCCCCACCATATGGCTCATCGACTCATAAATGATATCCTGAAAGGCTTCAAGGATTTTCTCTAAGTCCTGAGGATCTACTGGTATTCGGATGGTAGAAGCTAGGACAGTAGGAGCTAGGGGCTCAGTTTGTATCATTTGATCCTGGGGAGGTACGAATCGAGGTGGAGGAGGAGGAGGGGGAACCTTAGTGGTAATAGAACTCACCGGAACTGATTCCTGAGTTGAGCTCCTGTCTTTCCCCTTGGCAGGGGATCTTGAGGTGTTTCCTGCTGCAGGAGGGGTTTTCTTTGTGATCCTTAGCCTCTTTACGACAGAGCCCAAGCCGTCTTTCTTAGTCTGGAAAACAATTCGGAGGTTAGGAGCTCCGGGTTGTTCCATCTCTTCGCCTGAAAAGAACAAAAAGGAATTAGTTCACAAATAAGGTTGGTAAAAATGTAAATAAAGAGAGAAAATAAACAAAGATCCTACCCTCTAGGCTGGGGGAGGAGTCTATTATCACGACCTCCAGCCTTGGAACTAATATTTCTAGGATCCTAAGGGTTTTAGGTTCAGGTCCTTCCTTAGGGCTGGATTCCTCTACATATTGTCTAAATCCAGGGGCATATGCACCCTGGAGTAGAGAAGGCCAGGTCCTACGGTTAGTCCCATACTCTTCGAAAATGGCGGAACTAAAGTTTAAAGTGTTATCTACTATGACTGTGCCCTTGCGATAACTGCTGTCATGACGTACCACTAGGTGGTCTACACACTGGAGCAGGGTTATATTTCGATCCGAGTTATAAGGATGGCCGTGGACGAGCTGATTTAGGTTATATCGAACTAACATAGAATCGGCAACAACCCTATCTAAATCCCTGTAAGGGTATGGGTTACCTTGGCCGGAGGGGCCGGCTACTGCCCCTGATGCAACTCGTTCTAGATCAGGCTCCCGAATAGCCTCGGGAACCCGCCCTTTTGCACAAGAGGCACCTCGTCCTCCTCCTCTTCCTCGCCTTTCAGTGGTTGGCAATGCCTCCTCTTGAGAGGATGGGAGCTCATGGATCACCCGAAGGGTAGCATGGGTCTTTAAGGCCAACGTTTGACCTTTGCCGATCAACTTGCATGCCAGCTTCGTGACATCATCAGAACCTGGCGGTAGTCCTTCTGACTGGGTAGAAGCCCAGACAACTTCTCGTACTGATCCCTGAGGGTCACAGATTTTTCCGTCCTTGAAAATATGGCTACATAAAAAAAATTCAATTAAGACTTGGGAAATAAAAATATATATAAATTCATGAGCTGAATTCGCCAAGATGGAAGACTTGCGATGTAATGCCCCGAATTCTCTGATGTGGTTAACGACGTGAATAGTAGGCCGGGAGGGCCATACTTGCTTAATTGTGTTATTAATTGATAAAATGCATGTATATGTTGATTATATTATGATATGATGTGAAATGCATGCATGTGAGTCCATATTTCTAATTACAGGGGTGTGATGGTAATTTGGCCCGTTGAGGGTAAACTGTTTATTTGGATGCATGTTGGTGATGTATTGTTCAGGCCACATTATAATGTGGATTTGCTCGAGCTATTCGGCATGAGACGATCTTTAAGTATTAAAGTAGCGGTTTAGTTATAACGGGATTAAGTTCGAGGCTCGGGGTGAGTCTCGGGATATTTTAATGATTAGAACGTTGCCGGGAGTAAAAAGGGTAACGGGATATGAATTATTGGTGTTTTGGAATTTTGAGAATAGCAGGAATTGGAGAGCGTTAATTATGATTAACGAAATAGGTGAAAGATGACGATTTTACCCTTGGGGAGACATTAGAAGCTTTTGATGACCTAGGGGTATTAAGGTCATTTTGCTTGGGTTATATATGTTTCAAGTGGCTGTAGAAAGTTGTAGAACAAAAACAGAGCAGCTTCTTCACCTTCCCGTACACTCATCTTTTCTCTATCTTTCTTTGAGGTTCTTGGTCCCAAGTTGAGGTAGCAAGTTAGGAAATCAAAGCTTGGAGGTTGTGGACTTAGTTCATCATCTAAAGAGGATTCAAAACCAGTTGAAGGTAAGGAATTGTCTTTGAATTTCAGGTGTACTCTGTTCTTCTTATAGTTTTCAGCTCTAGAATTTGATGTGGAAAGTTGGAATCAAGGGGAGTTTTTGGTGTTTGTGTGATTGGGTTTTGGTGAGGAGGTGATGTAGGTGAGGTTTAGGGGTTAAATTGGATGTTTTGGAAAGGTTTGGGATGTGTTTGGAAGGTAGGTTTCAAGAGGAATCGCAAGAATGGAGTTTCAGTGCAGCTGCTGGTATGAAGCTGGCGCCCCAGCGCCAGCCCTATCACCCCAGCACTACTCAGGGCAGAGAGCATCCCTCTCTGTTTCTGGGACAGCGCCCCAGCGCTGGTGGGTGGCGCCTAGGCGCTAGGCCAGTTTCAAGAAGTGTTGATTTTAGGGTTCAGGATGGTTTCTAAGGTTCGGGGGTTGGTTTCTTTGCTCCTTTTGAGTAGTTTGAGAGTCCCGAGAGTGGGGGATTGGTCCCGAGAGTGTGGTTTAGTTTGTAAACCATTCATTGATTTGTTTTATTAATGGTTTCTAATTGGTTATGATTAGGTAACCGCTAAGAAGTTTAAAGGTTGATCGTTCTCAGGGGTCGTTCTTTTAATCATTCTAGCTCGAACCAGAGGTAAGAAAACTGCACCCCAAGTGTGACATGCATGGATATTCATGAGGCATGTTGGTTGTGTTAATATGGACTTGGATTGAATAAATAATGTTGGGCACATGCCGCTCACTTGTGCATGGCACTGACTTATTAGTCAGGTTTGGCAAAGGTGCTAGTATCAACTGTGAAGCTGTGACTCACTAGTCAGGTTCGGCAGTGGTACTGGGCGCTGGTCACGTTGCACTGACTCACCAGTCAGAATTGGCAAAGGTGTTGGTATCAGCTGTGAAGCTGTGACTTATTAGTCAGGTTCGGCAGTGATACTGGACACTGGTCACATAGCGCCGACTCATTAGTCGGGACGGCCAAAGCGTAGATCACGCAAGCCAACAGAGATTAGATCTAATCGACTATTAGCATTGAATGGATCAAAGAGCATTAATGCCAGACCGACCCCGAGGGTCGATGAATGAAATAAGCACTTGGAGGCTAGTGGCTTACCTAGCATCCACTCTCCCCCGCTAAGATCATGTGATGTTCACTCATTGGTTTGAAAGTGTTATGTCCAGTGTGATTATAATGATAATCATTTGATAATGTCTATGAAAAGTGTTATGTTTTCTTGCTGGGCTTTGGCTCATGGGTGCTATGTGGTGCAGGTAAAGGGAAAGAAAAGCTCACCTAGCCTTGAGTGGAGAGCTGATGTGGTGATGTGTACATATGCGGCCGCTTGACCACCACGGCCAAGGAGTTCTCAGAGGAACTAGGGGGTTTACCCTATTTTTGCCGCTTAGGTCGGCAGGATTGTAAATTTAAATCAGTAATGACCATTTTGTACTGAGAACCACTTGTAAATGTTTTGTTTAGCTCTGCAGAGAAGTTTGTAATGAAAATCTCCATTTCCTTTTTATTGGTTTTATGCCTTAACCTGTTAATTATGCTTAGTGCACGTTTTTGACCAAAGGACTCAGGTAGTGAGTCAAATTTCTGGTCCACCGTTCACCGTAACTGTTCTGGGGTAGCCAGGGCGTTACATGCGAGGTCAGTTGAAATATCAGTGTTCGCAGTTTCAGAATCCATTCGACATAAAGAACAAGTCCTTGAGGTCGTTTGGATGACTGGGAAGTTCAATGACGGAGGCCGAGTTAGGAAATCGTGTAAGGTAGTAGAATCCGTCACCGCGTCCCCTCTGCTCCGGGCTAACTTTGAGGCAGAAAAAGTATAGTATATCTGCCGGGATGGGGACCTCCCACTCATGCTTCAAAAACAAATATTTCAGCCCCGTCAAAAGTCTATAAGAATTTAGGGGGAGCTAAAATTGAGCCAACTTCACGTAATTTAAAAATTTCGCGAAGTATTGGTCTAAGGGAAGGAAGGCCCCAACCTTCAGATTCTCATCACTCCAAGCCGCGAAGTCGTCTTAGAGAGGGGAGCAGCTCCGTTCCCGTTGAAACGCAGGTCGGGCAAGGAGAGTTCAGGACCCGACCTCTATGATTTTATTCACCCTCCACTAGGTTGTGATCTTTGATATGATACGTTCAGCCTCGAAGTAGGTGTTGGGGTCAACCACCAGCTCTTTCTCCACCACCGTACCGAAGTGCGGGATGGGAGACTTTGGGGTGATTTGCTTCCCTTTGTTCTTCTATAAAGCAGATGAACTTGATGCATTCTTCTTGGGGGCGGTTTTCTTTTGAGGAGCCATCAGATCGCCTAATGAGCAGAATGACCTTGTTAGTAGGCGACCTAAGAGGATTTAAAGACTATGACGTGGAAGTATGAAGGGGGGAATGGTTTACTTTTGTCATACGAGCTGAGGTTAGCGTTAGCCCCATCGTGTGTTTCCACACAATAGCCTAAGTTACATGCCTCGGTTTCCTAACAGACCCCTGATATTTAGGGATCTGTATGCCAGACCACTACTTTCCTTGTGAGGCGGTTTAGTGCAAAACCACCCAAGAAACGTAACCTCTATGCTATCCAGTTTGAAACCTAAGAACCCTTCATCTCCTTTATCCCGAATGGGTATTCTTTAAATTAATTCACCATTAAGATTACCTAGATTTATCAAGAAATTTCCCAGTTTTATGAATGTCTAATTTTTAGAGATATTTTTGGACTCACTTGTTGAACCTAAGGTGAAACCTATTCCCTAAAAACATTTAGAAATAGCCTAATAGTGACTACAGTGAATATTTCGTATGAACATGGTGAAGAGAAAAAATTATATTAAAATAAAACTCTTTAAAACAAGGAATGAGATACTTACAATGTGTTCTTCGACGGTAAGATGTGGACTTTGCAAAGGGTAGTTCCTGGAAAAGTTCTAAGTGACTGGGTACAGTGAATGATTTTTGGGGATTTCTTGGAAAGAAAAAAGGCTCGGAAGTGCAGAAGAGGAAATTTTTTAAATGAAAGGTGGTGATGTCTGAAACTTGGCCATCCTTTTTATACGTAAATTGTGTAAATTAATCTGGGCCATTCATTTGGGTTAGTTCAAGATCCAAGGGCCAAGGTTAAATATACCGAACGACGGTAAAAAGGTGACAAGACAATTATTGCAGTCCTCGAAACCTGAACAGACGTCAATTGCGGTATAACACGTGTCCAGTACTCAAGTAATGGGTAGGCGTGATTTTATGCAATAGAAGTCTAAAAGATCCTTCTGTGTAGATCAAAAAGTGCCGACTTCATACACGAGCAGGGGCTTGGGGGGTAAATGTTGTACCCTAATTTCAGCCCGAGTTCATTCACCCGACTTGGGTATAGCTGGAAAATAAATATACATAGACGTAGCATGGGAGTGATATCTGATATTCACATGGACAACTCGGGTTTTGTGTGGTCACCCGTGGTGTTAGGCGCCCTAGGTCTAACCCGAGCAAGGGATACGAAGGTCGTGAAGTGCGAGCTCAGGATATTGAAATAGCTGTCTAAGCACAAGCTTAGAGTAGACATCCAACTCGTGATAATTCTTATATATTGCATACCCACGGATCCCTAATGACTCAGGTCCTTTTATACGTTTATATATGATCAAGCTGTAATATTTAATGTCCTAGGTATTAGGAGAACATTTACTTTGTGATCAAATCATATCCTAATATAAATAAGAATTATTTGTATTAAATGTAATAATTATGTAAATGCGTGATTGACTCATGCGGTTACCCAAACCTGTCTATGGAATTCACTTATAAATACTAGGGATATTGGACAGTGAAGGGGACGATTATTCTGTAATACCAAAACTCTGCCAAAATAGAGAGAGAAACAACAATAATATAGACTCGTGGACTAGGTGGATTTTAACCACTGAACCACGTAAAAGATTTTTGTTCTTGTGAATTTATTTCATTTTTCATTACATTTTATTACTTAGCACTAATCTACCATATTACGTCTTAATACACTGTTGGCAAAAAACTACGTCAACAAATTTAGTGATTAGCTTTGATCTGAGTTTTAATTGTCATGAAAACCTTCATTAATAAATTTCTTACAATCCTTTAATAAATGCAATGTTAGTAGGTTTGTGGATTTGTGGAACAAGATTTGAATGTATTCTAGAACATGCATATTTTGTTGATTGAGTTGAAATTGGAATGATGCATGCTTAGGAAGATGATTTAGGCAATTCTTTGGAACGATTTAGCCTTTGAAGCCAACCTTAATGTATTAAATTCCTAGTTACCCAATTTTGAGAATAATGTGAATCTTTTTGTTGTTTGACACTTATTTTGAGCCTAATTGAAACTTTGTTATTTATCTTTCATTTCGATATACCATGAGCATATGAAAAGTGATTGGTGGATGGTTTGTAATGGAGTTTATATTTGGAAATTTGTGTCAATGAAAGAATAAAAATTGAGAGAAGAAAAAAAAAATATATTCAAAATGAACTACACTCCAAATAAAAATATAAAGAACTATGTTTGGGGGAGTGTAGTATCATTAGAAAAAAAAAGTTTTTAGGAGTATGAATTCTCTCAAAGTATGAAATTTTGGAAATTTGGGGATTGTTTGTGAGTTTCAAGCTGAGAAAGATTGGTTTGTTTGAGTTGTATGCTTATGGTATAGTTGAACCTAATTGACTTTTTATTTACCTACCTAAGCCTAAGCTTTTCGTTATCGGCTTAAAAAGTCCTTTTGATTCTTGACAATGTGTTATCATATTAGGGGAGATTGATGAATTATACAAGCATATGAAATGCTTGGTTTTGATGGAATGATTTGGAATATTTGACATGTATATGGTATTGTGATTGTGTGTTATTTATTGGTTAAGGTTGATTGGTGTAGCAAGGATTGAAGTTGATTATTGAACTAATTTTACTGAAATTTTCGAGGTAACATAGTTGAAAATTATGAGCTTGTATTGCATGGTTTTCATGAGGTGAATACTTATTAGGTTATAACTTGATTCATGTTTGTGATTAGTTTGTTTTAGAAAGGGTCAATAGGTTTTACTCGAGGACGAGTAACAGTTAAGTCTGGGGGAGTTTGATAGAGAAGTTTTTATAGTGTTTTAGAGAGTTGTTTAAGGGAATATTTGAGCGTATTTAGTTCTGTTTGTGCAATATGATGTTTTTGTGTCTTTGTTTAAGAATCTTTCAGATTTTCTTAAATATTGATAAATTATTGTGTTTTGCATTGAAAAGATGTGATTTAGTGACAATAGGGCATTTGAGTTGCATCTATGAGCATTAGAATTGAGGTGTTGTCCTTTAGAGTCGTGACACTATTGATTGGATAATTTGACCTATGACGCACTAGAATTTGAGTTGTGGCGCTTGTTGATGAAGAGACGAGGCAAATTTAAGCTCTTGGACACAGGCCGCGGCGCATACTTATTGGGTCGCAGTGCTTGAGGCAGTTAATGTGCAAATTATGGCATTTTAACAAGGGGAAAAAGTGGAATTTCTTGTGCAAAGCACAAAGTATTATTTAAACAACATTATGACAAATTTCTAAGGAGGAACCCTTAGGGAAAACCCTTAGATGAGACTGAAGGAACACTCTATGGAGGCAAAAGCGTAGAGATCAACTAGTTCTTTCATTCTGTTTCTTTTTTTTTTTCTTTTACTTTCTCTTGTAATGATGTTTATATTTAGTTTGATGGATTTGATTATGTTTAGCATGAACTAATTTTCTTATTTATGGTGTTAATGAATTCTCTTGAAAGCTTATGATTATCTAATGCATTTTTTATATATTTCCTATCAATATTGTGAATTGTTTGACTTGTGTTTACATGATTTGAACCTGATATCTGAGAAGTGAAGGATAAATATGATATATTCAAATAATCGTAGATTTATATTGGACGAGAGTACTCGTATGATTTGTGTAACTTAGGGATTACATGTTTAATGCCTGCAATATGTTAGTTTTCCATAGAGATGTAGGAGATTGCATATTGTAGAGATTTATAAGCCCTAGTAAGAATATAATTTACAATTCTAATATGCTATTACAATAGAGAAAAGAATTATTAAATTCACATTAGAGGGGTATACGTGGATAGTTGATGAAATTAATAATCCTAATTCTTAATCCATTGAATTTAAATTTTAGTATTGATTCTCTATTGTTCTATTTTATTATGTTATTGTTTTATTACCTTAGTTTTATAAATTCATAATTCATTATTTATCAATCAATTAGAATTAAAAATTATTTTTTTGTAGTTAATAATAGTGTTTATGGGAACCATACTTGATTTATCACTTTATTACATGTTACGATTGCATATACTTACGTAGTACATAATTTCCTCAACATATGTTTATATGATTACCATACTATATGTTTTGATAATAAAAGAGTTGTATATGTGAGTTGTTATTTGACCATTGTGATAGTATTAGATGGTTTATTGTCTTATTATCACAAATATGATTATATTCATATATATAATATTCGGACACATCATTTTAATGATTGTTTATTTCAATATATTTAATTGTTGTTTAATTATTTTAATTTATTTAATTTACTTTTTTTAATTTAATTATTATGTTACTTTATTTTAATATTCTTATATATTGTCTTATTTATTTGAATAATTCTATAATAGTTATTCTTTTATTTATTTATGTGGTTATTTACTTACCTTTATTTTATTTACTTATTTATGCCTTGATATAATTTTATGATAATGTGTGCACATGTTTGTGTGTGACCAAGCCTTGAGCATGCAGTGTGAAAGGACCAAGAGGTGATCACATTTATTTGTTTGATAGTCAATGAGAAGCAACCATGACAATCTTGGTGATTGCAAAATTGATTGAGGGATTAATGTGATTATTATTTGATTGAGAATTTACCTAGTTGGCTTATGATATGGATTGGAGAAAACAAAGGTGACAATTAAGGCTTGATTTTTGTATTTATGAAGAGGATTTAGTGAATGTGTGTGGAATGATTTATTTAGGGTGGTGACAACTAGTTAATTTTGAATTTATGAGTGATTAGAAAATCATTGTTAGTTGATTGATTTATGAATGTTATGACAAGATAATGGGTGATTTTATTATTGATATTCTATACATTTAAGCGGTGATCAAGTCTATGTTCATGTGTTTATGGTGGTGATTAGGATTAGAGTCAATTAGGTTTAATGGAGATATATTTTAGAAAATCATGGATGGTAATAGTGTTTGATGAACATGGTTAGAATAAGGACTAGGTTCATGCTAGTGTGAATAGGGTATGATCAATCAATGGTGATTAGGAATCAATCAGGCTATGTTGATTGAGAATTGGAGTCAATCATCTTCAATTGGGAGGATTTGATGAGTGGCCTTGGAGCCTATAAATATAGAGAGAGCCTAACTCTCATTTTTTCACAACACAAACAAATGAAGAGAGAGGGAGAGAGAGGCCTGAGGGAAGAAAGAAAGAAAGAAAGAAAGAGAGAAGGCCGAGGAGGTGGAGATTTAGCTCAAGGGATCAAGATTTTCATTAAGGAAGGGAATAAAGGTTTAAGGGTTCGTAATCTCTAAGGTGTTGGTGTTTCATAGTTTCGGCCTACACATCTAATTATGGTATCATTGGTTATTTTGAATGTTGTTTGGTGTTGGTATTATCGATTGATTTATGGGATTGGTATACTTATGATTAATAAAATAAGGCTACTTGTTTCATGGCTCATGCAAAGTGATTCTTTGGCGTGTGACTTATCTATTTAAGCATGATATGGTCAAAATAAGGTTATTGTTATTTTGTAGATAGGCTTTGATCGATAAACGGGATCACATTATTCTTTTTTCAAAGACTCCACACACATGCAAAGCTAAGGAGGTTAAACATGTTTGCTTGATTACTAATGTTTATGGAATGCATGTTGTATGCTATATGTTTCAGGGCATGTACTTGGGAAGGTAAAAACGTGGACAAAATTTGCCACGAAGTTAACCATGGAGGTCATAGAGAGGATAACATGAGCTTCCTTGTAGTTATCTCATCCATTTACATGCATAGTGCGCGCATAAGTTTTCTGTATGATGAAGATGATGCTATGTTATGATATGAGTTTATGGTTTGGCTTTATGAGGCTTGTTTTATGTTGATTGTTTGGTTTGATTCTTCTTACTAGGATTTAGCTCACCCCCTTTTTCCCTCTCTACAGACAAGAATTGAATATATGATGGCATGGTGAGTGGGGACTATTCCAAGAAGGTGCATGTGCTCTATGAGGGGACCGCATGGACGATGAAGATCCTATAAACACCATATTTTATTATTTGTTTTAAGAAATACATTTAATTTATGTTGGGACATTTTTTTATTTAAATTGCATGTTTTGGCTTTAACTTTTACGAAACTTAACTCTAGAGCATTAATGAAGACTCATTTCTTTTCCATTAAAAATGTTTATTCAACGAATATATCCTAGTTAAATTAGAGTGTTATAAGTTGGTACTAGAGACAGGTTGTTCATCAAAAACTCATAACTCTCACAGAATACACGCACAAGATTGGAAGGAACCTAACTCATAATTTTGTTTGTAAGTTGTTTTAATGTATGATTTTCTTTGTGATATATTTATTGTTATGTGCAGTTTGAGCTAGAATGGAAACACCTAGAGATGTCATCTTTAAGGAGATCAAAAACATTCAAAAGATAGAAGAAGACCTTGATGATAACTGTCCATTGTTTAGTATCTATTATCAAGTTGTGGAAGACAACTGTGCAATGAAAAAAATTATATGCAAGAGAGGGGCCTCAGTGACAGGGAAAGAGAAATACCTAATGCTTAGGGCAACTATTAATAATCCTAGAGCTAGATAAAAGATTGAATCTTTATGGATGGAAGTAATGGGCAATCCTATAAAAGACCTAAATAGGTATCCAGTTCTTGTTACTCGCTTAGTATACGAATTTGGAGTAAACAATGTGAGAGTTACAACCAAACAAGAAGCAGACAAATCTAAGTCCAAGGAGATCCATTTTATAGAATACTACCTTACCCTAGAGTCGTGTGAGCGAGTGACAAAGACCATACCAGATATTCCACTAGAAATATTTTGGGGAAACATAAACTTAGATTATATAGAGAAAAATGAAAACCTATTTTTGGAAGAAGCTAATAGGGAATAAATTAAATACCCAGTAGTTCAAGCATCTTTTGTTATGTTATTTAATGTATTGAGCTTCGGTTTCTATTATTTGAATAAATGAATATATTGTTATTTTCTTTATTTTTTAGTTTATTTAAAAAATTTCTCATTTTAAAATTATGTTTTGTATAGTAGTACATTACAATGGCTCAGTGAAGAGCCACGCGGGCCACAACTGTCAATGAAAGAGGAAGGGGAAGGGGAAGAAGAGCAGTTAATACCCCTGTTGACATTCCCAATCTTGCTAATGGCCCTTGAAGTCCAGCAGAGCTGGAAATTATGGATCCCCAGGCATAGATAGCTAGGCTACGGGAAAATCTAAAGCTAAGAGATGAGGAATTAGCTCGAGCTTGAAGAGGGTAACCTCGGGTACAAGCACCACAACAATAAGTGCTCATTGGATAGTCATTAGGGCTGGGAGGACACTTGGTGGGATGCTTCACACCAGAATTTGAGCTAGTATATTAACGATTTAGGAAACAGCATCCACCCAGCTTTGAAGGGAATGACAACCCTGTCTATTTTGGAGCATGTACGTTTGAATGATGATGAAAGGGTGTTTGTGCATCACATTTTGCTGAAGACAGTTGATGTGGTGGGATATTGTAAAGCAAACTAGAGATGTGACCGCCATGACTTGGATCAAATTCATAGAAATTTTCATTAAGAAATAGTATAGTTCCGCAATTTTGGAAGCAAAAGTGGATGAGTTTGTAGCCTTAAATCAAGGAAACTCCATAGTAATAGAATGTGCAATGAAATTTGATCAACTGGTAAAGTTTTCAAAGGATATGATGCCTACTGAGACCCTAAGGAATCAACGATTCAGGAAAGGGTTAAAGGCGATGATTGCCAAAGACTTCATGTTTACCACTATGGGAGTTATGACGTATGCATAAACATTTTAACGTGCACTCGAAGCAGAATGCATGGAGGAACATATTTGGAAGGAAAACGCCGCTAGGAGGGAGGCCAAGAAAGGATTCTAGGTCTGGAGATAAGAGGAAGGCTCAAGACAATTAGAGCCATGAAGGGAATAAGAAACAGAAAGGGGAAACAAGCGGCAGTAAAAATCCCAATATTGAGGCGGCAAATTGTCCAAAGTGCAACTGCAAACATTTCAGAGATTTTCGAGCTAACGCACGAGCCTACTACAAGTGTGGAGAAGAGGGTCATATAAAGAAAAACAGTCCCCAAAGGCAAGCTGAGAACCGTCCACAACAGAAGAATGACAACTTGGTACTAGCTTAGGTGTTTACACTAACTCAAGGTGAAATGAAGGCCAACAATACTGTTGTAACAGGTAAGATTACTATTCCTGGTACACCTAATAGAGTTTTATATGATTCAGGAGCTACACATTCATTTATTTCTATGAAAATTGTTGCTAAACTTGGAGTACCATGTGAAACTTTTAGTGAGGATTTGGCTATCGCATTACCATTGAGTGAGGTAATGTTGTCAACCAAGTGGTTGTGGTCTGTTCCAATCATGATTGATGGTAAGAAAAGCCTAGGGGATTTAGTGGAACTAGACATGCTAGATTATGATGTGATTCTCAGGATAGACTGTTTAGGAAAGTACGACATAACCATTAACTACAAAATAAAAATGGTGGCATTAAGATAGGTAGAGGGTGATTAACTCATCTTCATAGGGGAAGCATCAAGACTCTGAAAATCGATAATCTCAGCATTAAAGGCTCGAAGGATGTTGACGTAAGGGTGTCAAGCATTTTTGGCAAGTGTAGTTGACACTACCAAGGATTCTCAGTTGAGGGCAATTGTAATGCCCTGGTTAGCCAAGACTGTTACACTGTGTATTTTAAATAGTGTTAAACTTGCTAATCGAGTCATTTGTCCACAAACATGCAACTAAATGTGATTGACGGTTTAGAGTTAAAAGTTTCGATCAAAATGAATAGTTATTTTTTATAACATTAAGTTGTACATTGGATCCCATAATAAATGTTTATAAAGTTATTTATAGTTCCAAAAGGGTAATCATAACTCAAAAGTTACAACTCGCCGACCTAAGCGGAAAAAATAGGGTTTAACCCTAGTCCCTCTTAGAAACCCCAGCCGTGATGGTCGAGCAGCTGCATATGTACATATCACCACCGAAGCTCTCAAACTCATGGCTGGTCTAGCTTCCCTTTCCCCTTACCTGCACCACATAGCACTTGTGAGCAAAGGTTAAACAAGAAAACATAAACATACTCATAAGAAGTTAATAACACATTACCAAATCACAATAGGCATGCCTAATAGTAATAACCCTACTCATGCATGTATACCATTCATATAAATGGACTAATATTCAACCATGTGATTTTTACTTAATCACCATGCATGTAAAATAGGTATAAGTTGCATTATTATTTTGGTGATTTTATGTACAAATATGCATGTGTTTGAAAATATGCTCACATGGGATTTATGAGTTGGGCACAAGAAAGTCTTATGTGATGCTAAAGAATGCTATTTTATTATGATTATAGGATCATTGTGAAGTTTGTCAATTTTTTCTTCGCTTGGACCTAAGGTAAGGATGTTAAATAGAATTTTGTTTATTTATGTTGTGAACGGTAAGATTGGCTTGTATGAATAGAATGCTATGTACGATGATAAATTTTGCGATATGAAGTATGAAATGCTATTTTGTGATGATGTTGATGAATCATGAAATTTCCTTTGTATTGATATGACTGGACTGTATGTGATTTGAATGTTGTATGATATCTAATGGTTGTTAGCGTGAAGAACGTGACACATTAAAGGGATTACTAAGGATGTGAAGAGATAACTCGAGTTACTAAGGATATAAAGATGTAACTCATAGGGCGGACGCGATGAGGTTATTCAAGGACCATAGTTCCTGTTTACCTCAAGATGTGACATGGACAAGATAGCGGGCCGTGTTCACAAAGATATAATGATGATGCTTATGATGATAATGTTTATGATGATGATGTTTATGATGATAATGTCTATGATGATGATGGTTATTATAATCATAATGTTTATGATAATGATGTTTATGATGATGAAGTTATGTATGATGTGTAACGATGTATGAATGCAAATATGTTTTGCTGTGTTTACTTGTGTGATGTTTGTACTGCCTTACTGGGCTTTTAGCTCACCCCAGCTCACCCCCTTACATTCCCTTCTAGGTAGCAAATAGGATTTCCCTTGGCACGCTTGGTGATTTGGGATGTTCCAACGTCAGAGTGTGTATGGCGTGGGGGTACCCTATGGGCGAGGAAAAGGATCAGCTTAATGCCAATTTCTAAATAATAATGTTATGTTTATTTTTAACTTGTCAGAGCTTATTAGTGGGACTTGAACTTTATTTATTTTTAATACGTTGCATGAAAACTATTATTTTATTTTTAAACTATTGGGCCCAACTTGCATATTTTAGCAAGGCCCCGCTGGGATTTTTCATATAATAAGTGACTTTCTTCTATAAGTTTATGAACATGTAAAAGTTTTACAAAGTATTAGATTAGAAAGTTTTACAAATGACATCAGAGACAAGTTATTCATGTTTCCAAGGACTCTCCCCATGCATGCTGAAGACGGGAAAATCTCACATCACCGCATCGTAAGTATTTGTTCTATATGTTATCGTTTTCTTTCTTCTTTTAAATTTTTTATTTTGTAATTGGTGTGTAGAAAGTATGCCTCTAGTAATTAGGACTCTAGAAAGAAACTTCTCGATGAGAGCAGTGGAATCTTAAGGGTTCATATAGATGATGTAAGCAACAGAGATGAGTGGATATCAGCTCCCTGAAAGTTGTTTGTTGTGAATGAACTTATTTAATGGATGAGATGCATCATGGGAAATCGCAAGTATAACACTATCAAGTTTAAAGTAAAGTGAAGAATGGAATACGTCAATGATAATATAACTGGACACTATCATGATCAAAGGACACATAAGCTTTGCGACACAATTGTTAATATAGACATAGGTTAGGGAGTTTTCTCCACGACATTATCTTGCAAGGTGATGTTGTTAACTAGATAGATACGTGTAGTAGCAGAGGAGCACACAAAGTGGACACACCACAACATTTAATAGCAAACAATAAAGAAACCTCAATGGAGTAAATGGAGACTAAGGAGGTGGAGAGGCGAGTAAATCCACGATAACATAGTTCAACATAGAGGACAGTGACATGCTACAAACTAACGCAACAATGAGGATAAATAATGAGTTTCGACATGACAAAATAAGACAAAGGCTACTAGTAAAGACTAAGAATTTCCAGGGACAACAAGAGAATTAGCAATCCTAAAGATTGATGCTAGAATTTGGTGGGACATGGTTAAGAAGACACAAACTTTAGACACCATGACATAGGCTAACTTTGTACAAGTTTTCAGCAAAAAGTACTACATGCTACAATACTGGCAACTAGAGTCAATGAGTTTGTGACACTGAAAAAAGGTAGTCTTCCAGTCACAGAGCATGCCTAGAAGTTTGACAGACTGGCAAGGTTTGCATCTGAGATAGTCTCAACAAAGGTCATGAAAGTTCAAGGATTCATAAGGGGACTGAAGCCTATGATTGCAACGGATGTCAAAATGACCAGTATAGAGCTAGTTAGCTATGTTAAGATTCTGGACAAAGCTTTAGACAATAAGTACATGAAGAGCAGTATATGGAAGAACGGTGCTGCAGGGAGAGAGGCTAATAATAGTAAAGTCTTTCAAGAGAGTAACAAGAGGGGGCCTAATAGGGACAAAACAATGGCACTGACAAAAGGCCCAAGATCGCAGTTCCCAATGGGAATCATAACAACCGTAATAGTCGTAATAATGATTGAAACTGTGGGAATCGCCAAAACAATAAAGTTGAGCACCCCTGCTGTCCTAAATGCTTGAGATGACATATGGGAGAATGTCCAGACGACACCAACAAATGTTACAAGTGCGGTCAGGCAGGGCATCTGAGAAAGGATTTCCTACAATGGAAAACATGATAGAATAGTAACAACAATCTAATGCCAGCACGGGTTTTTGCTTTAACCCAGAATGAAGCAACCAACAGTAACACCGTAGTCACAGGTCATCTCCCTATATCTGGTATGATGAGTAGAGTCCTTATTGATTCTGGAGCGACTAACTCTTATATTTCTATGAATATGATTGAGGAGTTGGGTATGCCTTATAAACTATTTGAGCATAGTTTTAATACAATGTCATTGTCGGGAGCATTATGTTGTCAACTAGGTGGTTACAATCAACACCTATAATGATAGAGGGCAGGGAGTGCCCGTCAGACCTTATAGAACTACATATACCAGACTATGATGTCATACTTGGCACGAATTGGTTATCCAAACATGGAGCGTCGATTGACTGTCGGAAAAAGATTGTGGAGTTCAGACCAGAAGAAGGAGAAATCTTTTCTTTTAAAGGAAAAGTAACGAGTTTTTGTACACCAATAATATCAGTACTGTAGGCATGAAATATGATTCGACATGGCTGTTCGGCATATTTTCCCAGTGTGGTGGATAAATCCAAGGAGTCATAGTTAAAACTGGAAAATGTGCATATTGTTTGTGAGTTGCCAGAGGTGTTTCCTGAGGAATTAACGAGTTTACCCCGAGTAGAGAAATCGAATTTGTGATCGAGCTTGCACCAAAAACAACACTGATCTCTAAAGCACCTTATCGAATGGCACTTGCAGAGTTGAAGGAACTTATGAACCAGCTACAAGACTTGTTGGACAAGGTGTTCATAAGACCTAGTCATTCGCCATGGGGAGCACCAATCCTATTTGTGAAAAAGAAGGACACGAGCATGAGAATGTGCATCGATTACCGAGAACTCAACAAGGTCACCATTAAGAACAAATATCCTTTGCCTAGGATAGATGACCTTTTTGATCAACTGCAAGGGGCATCACTATTCTCAAAGATTGATCTGCGAGCTGGGTACCATCAGCTGAAAGCGAAAGAGGGAGACATTCCGAAAATGACCTTCAGAACTTGCTATGGGCACTATGAGTTCCTAGTCATGTCTTTTGGACTCACTAACGCTCCAGCATCATTCATGGACATGATGAACATGGTATTTAAGGACTATTTGGACAAGTTTGTAGTAGTGTTCATAGAAGATATCCTTATATCCTCAAAGGCCAAGGAGGACCATGAGGAACACTTGAGGTTGACCCTAAAAAAAGACTACATGAACATCAGCTGTACGCTAAGTTTTCTAAGTGTGAGTTTTTGCTAGAACAAGTAACTTTCCTAGGGCATATAGTGTCCAAAAATGGGATAGCAGTGGATTTGTCAAAGATCGAGTCCATTAGAGACTAGCCCTAGCCAAAGAATGCCTTAGAGATTCGAAGCTTCTTAGGACTAGCGGGTTATTATCGGAAGTTTGTCGAGGGTTTTTCAATGATCGCCACTCCCTTGACCAACTTGACTCACAAACATCAGAAGTTTGCATGGACCGAGAAATGTGAAGAAATCTTTCAGAACATGAAGAATAAGTTGATCTTTGTGCCTATCCTTTGTGTTCCCATAGAGGGCGGGAATTTTGTGGTATATTGTGATGCATTGAAGAACGACTTAGGGTGTGTATTGATGCAGGATGGGAAGGTGGTAGCTTATGCTTCCAGAAAACTCAAAGACTACGAACAATATCCCACTCATGATCTTGAGTTGCTTGTAGTGTTGTTCGCACTAAAGATATATGATAAGTGCGAAATCTACACTGACCACAAATGTCTGAAATACTTCTTCACATCGAAGGAACTGAATATGAGGCAAAGAAGGTGGTTGGAACTAGTGAAATACTACAATTGTGAAATACTATACCACTCAGGCAAGGCCAATGTGGTTGCAGATGCATTGAGTAGGTAGGGACATGAGAATGTCTCAACACTGAGCACAATAGAGGTACCTCTCCAGAAGGAGATTATAAATGTCAACATTGAGTTCAAGACAGGAAGCCTAGCGATCCTAACATTACAATCCTCCCTACTGGAACAAATTCAAGAAGGACAGAAAGTGGATGGAGCCATAATGAAGCAAAAGACTTTGGTCCAAGAAAGTGGTAGCAGTGACTTCATAATGTCTAAAGGTGGATTCCTGCGATATAAGGATAGGATTTGTGTGCCTGATAATGTTGAGATTAAGGAAAGTATTATGAAAGAGGCGCATAAAACCCCCTGTTCCTTACAGCAAGGGTCCACAATGATGTACCAAGCGCTATATTGGTGGCATGGAATGAAAAAGGATATTGTTGTGTTTGTTGCCAAATGTTTGACCTGCCAAGAAGTCAAAGCAGAACACCAAAGGCCAACATGGTTACTTCAACCACTCTACGCTCCTGAATGGAAATAGGAGGATATAGCAATGGATTTTTTGGTAGGGTTACCCTGAACCACCAAGCAACATGATTCTGCGTAGGTAATAGTGGAGGGGCTCACTAAGTCCGCCCATTTCCTGCCAATTAAGACGACATACTTGGCAGACCAATGTGCAGAATTGTATGTAAGTGAGATAGTGAGACTTCATGGGGTGCCAAAGTCGATAATTTCTGATCGAGGGTCAGTATTCACATCGAACTTTTGGAAGGAACTACAAAAATTTATGGGACCATGGCTAAAGTTTAGCACCGGGTTTCATCCTCAGACCGATGGACAGTCGGAGAGAACTATACAAATTCTAGAGGACATGTTGAGATTCTTTCAAGGCGCAAGTGTAGATCTCCTTTACACTGGGATGAAGTTGGGGAGAAACAGATTCTAGGCCCTGAGGTAGTTATAGATGCCAATGTGGTGATTGAGAAGATTCGCCAAAGGATGCTTACCGCGCAGAGTAGGCAAAAGAGTTATGTGGACCTTAAGAAAAGGGACATCGAGTTTAACAATCTACCCTTAATCATATATAAAGTAAAACACCCATTATTTCACCAAATCAAGTTTAAACAATGTTCATAAAATGCTGTTATCCATTTAACAATCTACCCTACATTCACCTACACTTGAACACCATATTATTACATCTAGCATGAAATTTAATCAACATAAAATCAAACACCAAATAAGACCTTATACAAAACCCTCATGATCAAGATTTCATGTTTCTTTGGCATTTTTCTACAAGAATATATATAAGACAACATTATCATAACACCAAGCCAAACTTATGCCCTAGCATGTGTGTAATAGTTTTCTTCCATATTTCCAATAGATCATAAGAATCAAAATACCATGGTAACATAACATATGATTCCTACAAGGATCATGCGTCTAATATCAATATGAATCCAAAAAAATCAACTATGCACACAACCCTTTTTAATCACCCTAGGCTGAAACCCCTCATGCATCAAATAAAAACAACCCTTCAACCCAAAATCAAAAATAACAATCAACCAACAAATCAAAGGAAAACGAAACAAAATATCATTGCCAATCACCAAACCATAACCTTGCCAAGAAATTAAAAAAAAAACATAGGCTGAGGGAGGAATCCAATACTTCTCTTGAAAGTATTCAAGAACCCAAATATGGCCACCACCTTGATCAAATCCACCTAGGGATTTCGAATACACCACACAAAAGCAAAGAAAAAAAACGATCTTAGATTCAAGAAGTGGTAAAAACTAACGACATCACTATGAACTCAAATACTTACCCTAGGTATTTAGAACCCTTTCCTCCAATACTTTTGCAACAAAATTCAAACCTATCATCACCATCATTTTGCCTTGCTTAGAATCAAGATGTAGAAAAAAAAATGAAACGCTTAACCCATACCTTAGGATCCCTAGTCATGGCTTCTTCTTTATCTTCTCCATCTCTTCCTCTTTCTCTCCTCTCCCACGAGTTCATGCCCTTTCTCTCTCTATAGTCGGCAGCCAAGAGACCCAAATGAGCCTTCAAGCTCTTTCTTATTTTCTATTAAAATGCCCCATTCACTAAAACCTAGATAAGGAAAAGATAATTATCATTTCCCTTTATTTTCCATAAATCAAAAATAAAATCAATTAATAATTATACTCAGCTAATCAATCCCTATGATAATAGGCAGCACACTAATTCCTCTATTTCCTTCCTTGGCTGTCCATGACTAATAAAGGAAATTATGTTATTCTCGTAACTCTAGAGTCCTGCGACTTGGAGATGGGTTTTCACTCGTTTATGTTGCGTTTTAGGAAAGATTCTATTTCATGAAAAAGGTAGATACTTTCATTAGTTTTCTAACGGTACCAATTATGTTTATATCAAATATCCACTGCCCAAGTTATGCTCATTTTACTGAGGCTGAGTCCAGGATTATGGGAAATCGGAAAAAGGCAACTCCTTTTCTACACTTGTTTCTCAATTCTTATTTGTGTGCACACAAAAGCTTACCCTACTTACTTTTCCCATTAATCCTATTTTTAATTTAATAAAAAAACAATAAAATAAAATAAAATAATTAATAAGGGAATAATGTAGAATAATGCATGGGAAAATTCTTGTAAGCTCAACATGAAATCATGCACATGCACACACACAAGCGCTAAGGTGCATTCTACTAACCATGCACCTTGGTGCACACAAGCAAAGCTCACTTATTCACATATTAAAATAAATAAACAATTAACAATTAAATTCACCAAAATTCTAACAAACAGTTCTAACAATTAAAATAAAATAATTTACAACACTTAACAATTTAATAAATTAAAGCACAAAATTTGAATAAATAAATAAATAATTTCGTGCTACAATATAGGGTATCTTTCTCTCATGTCTTCCTCCAACTCCCATGTTGCTTCTCATTCTGTACTATTCTTCCATAGGACCTTAACTAGTAGAATCCTTTTGGATCTTAGTTCCTTGATTCCCTTTTAAATAACATGCTCTGGCTCTTTATCATAACTCAGGTCCTGCTTCAGCCGTAATGGCTCGTAACTCAAAACATTAGAGGGATCTGACACATACTTATGCAACATCGAGATGTGAAAGACGTTATGTGTTTCGGCTAGTGCTGGGGGCAGTGCTAAACAGTAAGCAACTTGCCCTACTATGTCCAAAATCTCAAATGGACCTATATATTTAGGGCTTAACTTCCATTTCTTTCCAAAATGCATAACACCCTTCATCGGCGAGACTTTAATGAAAACAAACTCGCCCACAGAAAAATCGATGTCCCTTTACTTAAGGTCCACATAACTCTTTTGCCTACTCTGCGCGGTAAGCATCTTTTGGCGAATCTTCTCAATCACCACATTGGCATCTCTAACTACCTCAGGGCCTAGAATCTGTTCAAGTGTAGGTGAATGTACATTGGCATCTCTAACTACCTCAGGGCCTAGAATGGTTGTTTCACCAAATAATATGGTGTTCAAGTGTAGGTGAATGTAGGGTAGATTGTTAAATGGATAAGAGCATTTTATGAACATTGTTTAAACTTGATTTGGTGAAATAATGGTTGTTTTACTTTATATATGATTTGTGAGCTTAGTAGTGAAACAATGTTTTAAAATGCACATGTGACACCTCAAATGATGTGAGCTTATTAGTGAAACAATGTTTTAAAATGCACATGTGATGCCTCACATGATATTTGATTTTTAAGTAAATAAAAATACATTCTATTTCACATTTAAATGGTGTTTTTACTCAATAAATACATGCAGACTTTTTTGTGTATATTTTATGAAGAAAATATGGTTTTTAATTGTGATTTTTGAATGAAATGAGTTGCTGAAATTTTGATTAAAAATAAGAAAATCGTTTAAATGAGATAAATAATGTGAATGCATCAAATAGATTATAGCTTAAGTTATGTATATGTAAAAGTGATATTTTCTAAAATGTAAATATAAACTTTCACATTTTTATTTAGGTGCAGTTATTTTTTATTTAAATGAGAAAATATTTCGTTTATAAATCCACTTATAATTTTGGACAAAATAAATAGTTGCTGAAAATTTGTGTTAATAAGCTAAAATAATTGTTTTGTTTAAAATTTAAGAGTCTTACACCTAAATAATTCAAGTCTTAAATATTATAAGTGAAAATACATTTTCCACACTTTAAATTATAAATTCTCACATTTAATCATATATTTTTTATTAATTTTGAAAAAAATGATTTTCTGAAGGAAACAAGAAATTTATTAAGTATTTTTAAATGACTACAAGTTTTGTTATATTCGATGCTATTTAAAATAATAAATGGAATTATTATTTTATGAGAAACTAAGAAAAATGTTAAATGAATTATTTTTATGAAATAAAAATAATGTTTTAAGAGGTTTAATCAAGTTAGTGATTTTAAAGAGATAGATAATGATAAGAAAGTATGTTGCTAAATCCTTATTTTGAATATCATAGAAATAAGCGTGTAGGAATTATCGTTTTTAACGTCTTTTTTTAACAACGTTCCCATGTGTGCATGTCGCATGCAAATGAACTTTTACAATAAAAAAAAATGTCTAATATTTAGCCATGTGATTTTTACTTAAAAACCATGCATGTAAAATATGTATAAGTTGCATTATTCTTTTGGTGATTTTATGTATAAATATGCATGTTTTGAAAATATGTTTAGTTTTCACCATGTGTGCATGCCCATGCACACATGGGATTTATAAGTTGGGCAGAAGAATGTCTTATGTGATGCTGATTAAGATTATAGGCTCATTGAGAAGTTTGTCAATTTTTGCTTTGCTTGGACCTGAGGTAAGGAAGTTAGATAGAATTTTGTTTATTTATGTTGTGAACGGTAAGATTGGCTTGCATGAATAGAATGCTATGTACGATGATACATTTTACAATACAAAGTATCAAATGCTATTTTGTGATGATGTGATGATGTTGATGAATCAAGAAATTTCCTTTGTATTGATATGACTTGGTTGTATGTGATTTGAATGTTGTATGATATGTAATGGTTGTTAGTGTGATGAACGCGACACAACATAGGGGTTACTAAAGATGTGAAGGCGTAACCCGAGTTACTAAGGATATAAAGATGTAACTCATAGGGCAGACGAGACGAGGTTATTAAAGGACCAGAGTTCCTGTTTACCTCAAGATGTGACATGGACAAGATAGAGGGCCATGTTCACAAAGATATGATGATGATGCTTATGATGATAATGTTTATGATGATTTTATGATGATAATTTTTATGATGATTTCATGATGATAATGTTTATGATGATGATTTTTATGATGATAATGTCTATGATGATGATGTTTATGATAATCATAATGTCTATGATAATGCTGTATATGATGATGACGTATGATGATGAAGTTAAGTATGATGTGTAACGATGTATGAATGTGAATATGTTTTGTTGTGTTTACTTGTGTGATGTTTGTACTTCCTTACTGGGATTTTAACTCACCCCCTTACTTTCCCTTCCATGTAGCAAATAAGATTTCTCTTGGCACGCGTGGTGATGTGGGAAGTTCCAACGTCAGGGTGTGTATGGCGTGGGGGTGCCATATCGGCGAGAAAACGGTCAGCTTAACGCCAATTTCTAAAGAATAATGTTATATTTATTTTTAACTTTTCAGAACTTATTAGTGAGACTTGAACTTTATTTATTTTTAAAACGTTGCATGAAAACAGTTATTTTATTTTTAAACTATTGAGCCCAACTTGCATGATTTAGTTAGGCCCCACTGGGATTTTACATATAAGAAGTGGCTTTCTTCTATAAGTTTATGATCATGTAAAAGTTTTACAAAGTATTAAATTCGGGCGTTTTACAAGGGCACTATAACTAATTAAAAGAAACACACTCTCAGAACTTATCTATCTTTCTCATTCTCTTGCATTACCCTATCTCACTCTAACTTTGGGATGTTTTGGCACTTTGGAGAATTAGCTCAAGTAATTGGAGATTTAAAGTGTAATGCCCTGGATAGCCAAGACCGCTACACTGTGTACTTATAAAGGTGCAAGACTTGCTAATCAAGTCATTATTTTTAAAAAGTGTCGTTAAACATGTAAGAGCTAGGGTAAAAAAAGGTCTTGGTCTCAAAAGACTCATTTTATATAATTAAACTGTTACACACATGGATCTACAAAGAAACAGAGTTAAAAATAAGTTTGCAGACTCCCAAAGGCACATGAGTAATTATTAGCCATACTAAGGCAAAATAGACAGTCTTTGGGTCACGTGTCCCTGCCTAAACCTCAACCGTGGCGGCTGAGCAACTGGCTATGTGCATTCCACTCGCTGAGCTCTCCAATCAGGGCTGATCCAACTTGCCATTGCCTTTACCTGCACCACGTAAAACCCGTGAGCCAAGGCCCAGCAAGAAAACCTCATATATAATACAATCAATGATATCAAACAGTTAAGTCATCAAGCATGATCCCTCATCAAACATTTCACAATAGACATTTAGCACATATACTAAAATTCAAGATGCAATCAATCACTCATATCATATAATATTCAGGGCCGACGACTTAGGCCGCACCCTCTGTTTGTCCCACTGACTCCAGCTCGTTTAAACTGAGCTCAGTGCATAATAAGCTGTCCTCGGCTACCAGTGGCCGAGCCGCGCCCTGTGCACTAGTGAAACCCTTAGCACCCTTAGGTCATTGGTTCACTAAATGGCTTGCATGGCATAATACCATCTTTTCAAGCATTTAAATAGGGAACCCTTAGTCCCATCACATATATTCAACCAGGTGCAGTTTTCTTACCTTTATTCTTTACAGTTATTGAATTATGTGAAATGCCCCTCAAGCACAATCCGTTCCCGAGCCTAAGCCTTTATCACCTAGTCACAACCAAAGTATAGGGTTCCATTAATATGCAAATATAGGTTTCCAGTTAAAAACTAACTCCTGAGGATCCGAATTCCACCAAGCACGGTGGTGAAACCAATCCCGAGCAAACTAGACCACATTCCCATGCCTAAAATCCTCAAAAGTTCATGTGCACAACTAAGGGCTGCGCCCCTTAAAGCTTAGCCGCGGCCCTAGCCTAAAAACAGAACGAAAGCCAGCCTGAACAAAGACACGCGCCGCGGCGCCCACCCTTGGCCGAGCCTCCTTGGCCTTTCTTCATCCTAGGGCCGCAGCGCTCTAGAACAGAGCCGCGGCCCTTCCCTTCGAACCCAGAAAACCCACTATTTTAAAGCTCAAAATCTCATCAAAAACCACCCCTAAGCTCCCTACTTCAACACCCAACATTACCACAATTTATTAAACAACTTATGCTACACATTTCAACAGAAATTTAGTCCAAAAACCCATAAAAATCTCACTTTCAATCCTTGAATCTTTAAGAACTTAAACACCCAATTTAACAAGAAAAAAACTCAAACCTAAATCCTCAATTCATGAAATAAAGCTTACCTTCTTGATAGAACCCTTCCCCTAACCAAAACTCAGTTGATTCCCAATGATTTCCCCGCTCAATTCCACCTTAAACAATAGTTGGACAACACCTCAATAACCACCTTAAAACTTCAGAAAAAACACATGGATTAACCCTTACCTTAGTCTTGATTTAGTCCTGGATTGCTTCTTGAGCTAAGCCTCGAAGTCCAGCTTAATTTCCCATCTCAAAGGTCCCAAATTTCCCTCTGTTTTCCTTTGGATTCTCACTTAGCTTCTTCCCTTTGTTTTCCTTGAGAGAGAGAAGAAAGATCTGAGAGAAAGGTGTTTAGGTTGGTTTATCTTTTCCTTCTAAGGGTTTCCTTATGTTTGTCTTACCCACTAAGTTAATTCCCAAAGCTTGGGGTGCCGGAACCATCCCCGAGGGCAAAATGGTAAAATCCCCCAATATTCCCGCCTAGACATCCTAACCTCAAATATATTTCCATATATTTATTTTCATAACCCAATATTCTAAATAGCTACCCGATATCTAAAATACCCCTGACTTGTCCAAAGTCATATTTTAAGTCTCGTTTTGACTTTTCCCGCTATCTGACCCTAAGATCGTCTCAAGTCGTGCTTTGTGAGCCTGCCCACATAATAATGTGGTTCTTACATATATCACATTTTTATTTCATATTATCATAAAAACATTACTAAACATATAATTACACATTTAAATCACAATTACTCCATTAATGCCCTCCTGGCACGCTAATGAAGGCCCTTAAGCCTTATTAGCGAATTTGGGTCGTTACAACTATCCCCTCCTAATGAGAATTTCGTCCTCAAAATTTACCTGAATAGCTCGGGATACTGATCCCGCAGCACTGTCTCTAACTCCTAAGTCGCTTCCTCGACCTTGCTATTCCTCCATAATACTTTCACTAACGGTATCGCCTTATTTCGCAAGACTTTGTCCTTCCGATCCAAAATCTGAACTGGTCTCTGATGAGGACACCAAGACCCAAGTATCAAGTCAAGTTCCAGTTGGTCCAGTGATGAGGGCACGAGCCAAGAGATTCAAGGAAGAACTTAACAGCCTAGTCCACAAAGTCCTAAAACAAGAGGAGACCGTGGTCAACATTGAAGGAGAACAAAGACTTGTCTTACTAATCAAAGTTGACTGAGTTTAGGAGCTTCATGAGTCTTATTGTATTTATCATTTTAATTTATTTACGTTATTGTTGTTATTTGGTCTTTCTTTATTTTGTAAAAGTCAAACACTTGACTTGTGTGAGCTGAAGAGTTGTGTGAGCCGAAAGGTCTTGTTTTGTGAGCTGAAGAGTTGTGTGAGCCGAAAGGTCTTGTTTATGGTGCTTTCATTAGGAAGACCAAGGGTCTTGTTTTCATGTAATTTTCGTCCTTATAAGGACTGCCAAAACAATGTGAAAGGGCAGATTATATTGAATGAAATTGTGAGTTTATTTCTTCTTGAGTTCTTGAAGAAACTTTTGAACTTATCAAGGAGATTCCTTGTGGCGTTCATCCTGACTTATCAAACAGATTCCATCCCCGTTTGTGGCGTCTTCCCCATACCAAGGTTCGTGCTTGGCTAAGCATTGGGTCGCGGTTCCATTCCAATCTCGTATGTTCTTGGTGGCTGTTCCATATTTGGTGTCGGGTTTCATCACAATGTTGGTGTGGTTCGTATCAGTTGGTATCAGAGCTTAGGATCATTTGGTTTGGCCTATCCTTTTTTTTATTATTATTATTATTCTTTCATTTGTGTTTCTATTCTATTCGTATTTCAATTTTAGGGTTTCTGAAATCAAAAAAAAAAAAAAATCTATCTATTCGTGTTCTTGATTTTCTTAATCTTTGTTCTTGTTTTCCTTCTAAAAATCCGAAACCATTATAGTTAATCTCTTTATTCCAGATTGTTTCTTTGTTCAAATCGTGTTCTTATTTCCTTGTTTACATTAGTTCTTTGTGAAATCCCTTGAAACCTGAAACTAATCAACTGAAATTGTTATTGAGTTTGGGAAAATCCTTGTTTCCTTTGTGAAAATCTGAGATTGTTATTGAGTCAATTGTTTACTTTGTGATAGTGCCACGGATTGATTGGTCCTTTTCTATTTTGGGTTGTTATTATTGGGAATATTTGTTCTCTGTTATTGGGAGGGTACCACCGATTGTTATAGTGACACTGATTGAAATTTTGTTTCCCTTTATTTGGGAGAAATTCGAAATTGTTATAGTGCTACAAGTCTATTTGGGTTTTCTGTAATTGGGATTGTTTTTGGTATTCTGTTTTGGGTGAATCACCGATTGATTTTTATGTTATTGGGGAAGTGTTCTTGAATCACAGATTGTATTGGGAGTATTGGTTTTCACAGATTGGTTTGTTCTTGAATCTGTGTTAGTAACTCAGATTGTTTGATTTCGGGTTGGCTCTTTGGTATTCATTTTTTTTTTCTCTCCTTTTCAGAAATTCGTATCTGGTTTCTCAAATTTGAGAGGTTAAAAAAAAAAAAAAAAAGGAAAGGAAAGGAAAGGAAAAGGGAAGGGGATCCGAGAGCAAAAAATTTTGTTCTATTCTTGTTCCCCATGGTCTAGAGGCCTTTTTACCAAAACCCCACACAAGTGTTCCAAAAATCACCATTTTTCGCCACCTTTTCATCGGTTTTCGTTTGATTTGTTTGGTAGAATTGGCTGCTTGAACCTCCATATCACCGTTTCATTAGTTTTCAAAGAGCTTAAAGAAGAAAATAGAGTGGAAAAAGGCAGAGGTGTGAGCTTATTTGAGGGTAAAAGCCATCATTGAGTGCAAACACGAGTGTACTTGAGTGACCATTTTCTTTGAGTGAAACACGTGAGGGAGTGCAGTGAGGTTCTTTCTATAATTGTCTAACCTTATTGTTTCGCAGATTCTCCATCATGTCACAAAGTACAGAAAGAAATGCAGGCAATGACGCTCCACCACCTACAGTTCCAAATCTACAAATTGAAGCTTTAATGGGGGAGATGAGGAGGATGTTGAGGGAGGAGTGTGAGCAAATACATGAGCGGTTGGATAGGGTAGAAGAGAGGGCACAACGGAGACCAAGGATCGGTAGGGTACACCAAAGGGAGGATGAGAATGAAGGGGATTTAGAAGGGGTAGTTTCTGATGATGAGTTTGATAGGATGTCGGCGGGTAACCATAGGAGGTATGGTGGGAATAGAGAAGATAGGAACCAGGTAGATAATTATTTGGGGAATATCAAAATGAGAATCCCAGCATTTCAGGGGAAGAGTGATCCTGAAGCATACCTTGAGTGGGAGAAGAAAATGGAGCTAGTTTTTTATTGTCACAACTACTCCGACATGAAGAAGGTAAAACTTGCTGCCATTGAGTTTACTGATTATGCTATTGTTTGGTGGGATCAGTTGTGCATCAACAGGAGGCGGAGTGGAGATCGTCCTATTGACACATG
This sequence comes from Humulus lupulus, assembly GCF_963169125.1. NCBI lineage: Eukaryota > Viridiplantae > Streptophyta > Magnoliopsida > Rosales > Cannabaceae > Humulus > Humulus lupulus. The sequence continues at coordinate 148,763,239 of NC_084800.1, read as the reverse complement.
GGAGGCCATGAAGAGGGTGATGAGGCGACGGTTTGTACCACCTCATTATTATCGAGATCTCTACCTTAAGTTGTAGGGTCTTCGTCAGGGCTACAGAAGTGTTGATGAGTATTACAAGGAGATGGAGATGGCTATGATTAGAGCCAATGTTGAAGAGGATCGGGAGGCAACCATGGCAAGGTTTTTGAATGGGTTGAACCGAGAGATTGCTGACCCATTCGAACTACACCATTATGTGGAATTGGAGGATTTGGTTCATATGGCAATCAAAGTTGAGAGGCAGCTCAAGAAGGGTAGTTCAAGTTCGAGGCCAAGACCGAGCCCACACAATCCAAGTACAACACCTTGGAGGTCGAACTATCCAAAGAAAGAAGACCAACCCACTTCATCATCTACACCAAAACCAGCCACCACAGCCACACCACCTCAAGGTAAAACAACTCCTACTAAGTCTCATTCTAGTGAGAGAAGGTGTTTCAAATGTCAGGGGCGAGGACACATAGCTAGCCAGTGTCCAAACAAGAGAGTTATGGTGATTCGAGAAAGTGGAGAGATAGATTCTGAAGATGAAGATGATCTTGCTGACATGCCACCATTGGAAGATGCTTCTGACAATGAGTATGGGCCAGAATCTGGTGAGATGCTTGCACTAGTCACAAGGCGAGTCCTGAATTTGCAAGCAAAAGAAGAGGAAGAAGAGGTGCAGCGAGAGAACATCTTTCACACTCGTTGTCATGTGAGAGACAAGGTATGTAGTGTCATTATTGATGGAGGTAGTTGTACTAATGTATCTAGTGCTTCCATGGTTGCCAAGCTGGGGCTTACAACGCTTAGGCATCCTTGTCCATACAAGTTGCAATGGTTGAATGATAGTGGTGAAGTGAGGGTTACAAAACAAGTACTGGTCTCATTTCGCATTGGCAAGTATGAAGATGAGGTGTTGTGTGATGTGGTTCCCATGCAAGCTGGACACCTCCTTCTAGGAAGGCCTTGGCAATTTGATCGGCGGGTGCAGCATGATGGCTTCACCAACAAGTATTCATTCACATTCCGTCAACGAACAATCACTCTAGCGCCATTGACACCAAAGCAAGTGTATGAAGATCAAGTGAGGTTGCAAAAATTGAGTGACAAAAAGAAAATGAGTGAGCAAAAGGAGAGTGAAAAGATGAATGAGAGTGAGGAAAAAGAGAGACAAAGAGAGAAAAGTGGGGAATCAAGTGAGAGAAAACAAAATAATTTTTATGCAAAAAAAAGTGAGGTTAAGAGAGCATTGGTTACAAAACAGCCCGTGATTTTACTCATGTATAAGGAGGCTCTTTTAAATACTAACCAACTTGATTCTTCGTTGCCAAGTGTTGTTGTGTCTATTTTGCAGGAATTTGAGGATGTGTTTCCTGAGGAGGTACCACATGGTTTACCCCCTATTCGAGGGATAGAACATCAGATTGACTTTGTTCCAGGTGCTTCAATACCAAATCGACCAGCATACAGAAGTAATCCTGATGAAACAAAGGAATTGCAAAGGCAAATTGAAGAATTGATGGAGAAAGGGCATGTGAGAGAAAGCATGAGCCCTTGTGCTGTTCCAGTGATTCTAGTTCCCAAGAAGGATGGAACATGGAGGATGTGTGTTGACTGTCGAGCCATCAACAATATAACGGTAAAATATCGACATCCCATTCCTCGTTTAGATGACATGTTAGATGAATTGCATGGTTCTTGTGTGTTTTCCAAAATTGATCTTAAAAGTGGGTATCATCAGATACGTATGAAAGAAGGGGATGAGTGGAAAACTGCTTTTAAAACTAAACATGGATTGTATGAGTGGTTAGTCATGCCTTTTGGACTAACTAATGCACCTAGCACTTTCATGCGCTTAATGAATCATGTATTGCGTGCTTTCATTGGAAAATTTGTGGTTGTGTATTTTGATGATATTCTTATTTATAGTAAGAATTTGCATGACCATGTTTTGCATTTGCATTCTGTTTTGGATGTTCTTAGGAAACAGAGTTTATTTGCTAACCTCAGTAAGTGTACTTTCTGCACCGATAAGCTTGTTTTCCTAGGCTTTGTTGTAAGTGCTACAGGTATTCAGGTGGATGAAGAAAAGATCAAAGCCATCCAAGAGTGGCCGACCCCTACAACTATAGGTAATGTTAGAAGTTTTCATGGACTTGCTAGCTTCTACAGGAGGTTTGTGAAAAATTTTAGCACCATCGCCGCACCACTTACAGAAGTTATAAAAAAGAATGTGATATTTAAATGGGGTGAAGCTCAAGAGGAGGCATTTTAGCTACTGAAATACCAGCTTACTCATGCTCCTTTACTTGCTTTGCCTAACTTTTCTAACACTTTTGAAGTTGAATGTGATGCTTCTGGAATAGGTATTGGCGCTGTTCTTATGCAGGATGGGAGACCGCTTGCATACTTTAGCGAAAAGCTAAGTGGGGCTGCCCTCAATTACCCCACCTATGACAAAGAATTGTATGCACTAGTGCATGCTTTAGAAGCATGGCAGCACTATTTGTGGCCAATGGAGTTCGTGATTCGCACAGATCATGAATCCTTGAAACATTTGAAAGGCCAACACAAGCTCAACAAGAGACATGCAAGATGGGTTGAGTTCATTGAGACATTTCCTTATGTCATTCGCTATAAACAAGGTAAGGAGAATGTGGTTGTTGATGCCCTTTCTCGCAGGTATGCCCTAATCTCCACTCTTGATGCTAAATTACTTGGGTTTGAACACATAAAGGAGCTGTATTCTGCTGACCATGATTTTGGGGAAATTTATGGTGTTTGTGAAAAATCTGTTGAAGGAAAATTTTATAGGCATGAGGGTTTCTTGTTTAGGGAGCATAGGTTGTGTGTACCTAATTGTTCTTTGAGAGATTTGCTAGTTAGAGAGTCCCACGGGGGAGGGTTGATGGGACATTTTGGAGTTGCTAAGACCCTAGTTATGTTGCAAGAGCACTTCTTTTGGCCCCACATGAAACGAGATGTTGAGCGAATTTGTGGTAGGTGTGTCACTTGTAGGCAAGCTAAATCAAGAGTTCAGCCAAATGGCCTTTACACACCCCTACCTATCCCTAGTTCACCATGGGTTGACATTTCAATGGATTTTGTGTTGGGTTTACCTAGAAGTAAGCGTGGGAGGGATTCAATCTTTGTGGTTGTAGACAGATTTTCTAAGATGGCTCATTTTATTCCTTGTTATAAAACTGATGATGCCTCTAACGTTGCAGATTTGTTCTTTAGGGAGATTGTGAGATTACATGGTATGCCTAGAACAATTGTATCAGATAGGGATGCTTAGTTCTTAAGCTATTTTTGGAAAACATTGTGGGGAAAACTTGGGACAAAACTATTATTTTCTACTACTTGTCACCCTCAAACCGATGGTCAAACAGAAGTAGTTAATAGGACCCTATCCACCTTGTTGAGGGCTATCATAAGTAAAAATATTAAGACTTGGGAAGATTGTTTGCCACATGTTGAGTTTGCTTATAATCGTTCAATGCATTCTGCTACTAAATTTTCACCATTTGAAATTGTTTATGGTTTTAATCCTCTAACTCCTTTGGATTTATCACCTTTACCTGTTTCTGAGCATTTGAATTTAGATGGCGAGAAGAAGGCAAAATTTGTGAAGAAAATCCATGAGAGGGCGCGACTCAACATAGAAAGAAGGACTGAACAATACATTAAGCAAGCTAACAAGGGTCGTCATAAGCAGGTTTTTGAGCCCGGTGATTGGGTATGGTTACACATGAGGAAAGAGCTATTCCCAACACAAAGGCGTTCAAAATTGCTACCTCGAGGAGATGGTCCATTTCAAGTACTTGAAAGGATCAATGACAATGCCTACAGACTCGATTTACCAGGTGAGTATAATGTTAGTGCTACTTTTAATGTTTCTGATTTGAGTTCTTTTGATGCAGGTGACGATTTGAGGTCAAATCCTTCTAAAGAGGGGGGGGGGGAATGATGAGGACACCAAGACCCAAGTATCAAGTCAAGTTCCAGTTGGTCCAGTGACGAGGGCACGAGCCAAGAGATTCAAGGAAGAACTTAACAGCCTAGTCCACAAAGTCCTAAAACAAGAGGAGACCGTGGTCAACATTGAAGGAGAACAAAGACTTGTCTTACTCATCAAAGTTGACTGAGTTTAGGAGCTTCATGAGTCTTATTGTATTTATCATTTTAATTTATTTACGTTATTGTTGTTATTTGGTTCTTTATTTTGTAAAAGTCAAACACTTGACTTGTGTGAGCTGAAGAGTTGTGTGAGCCGAAAGGTCTTGTTTTGTGAGCTGAAGAGTTGTGTGAGCCGAAAGGTCTTGTTTATGGTGCTTTCATTAGGAAGACCTAGGGTCTTGTTTTCATGTAATTTTCGTCCTTATAAGGACTGCCAAAACAATGTGAAAGGGCAGATTATATTGAATGAAATTGTGAGTTTATTTCTTCTTGAGTTCTTGAAGAAACTTTTGAACTTATCAAGGAGATTCCTTGTGGCGTTCATCCTGACTTATCAAACGGATTCCATCCCCGTTTGTGGCGTCTTCCTCATACCAAGGTTCTTGCTTGGCTAAGCATTGGGTCGCGGTTCCATTCCAATCTCGTATGTTCTTGCTGGCTGTTCCATATTTGGTGTCGGGTTTCATCACAATGTTGGTGTGGTTCGTATCAGTCTCTCCTCGTAGGATAAGTCTGTCTGCAACTCCAAGTCCTCATACCTCAACACATGTGTTGTATCAGAAACATACTTCTGCAACATAGAGACATGGAATACATTATGAACTCCAGATAGTGACGGTGGCAAGGCCAGCCTATAAGCCACCTGTCCAATCCTCTCTAGGATCTCAAAAGGTCCAACAAACTGAGGGCTCAACTTGCCCTTCACTCAAAACCTCTTCACCCCTCTCAGTTTTTAAACTCGCAGAAACACGTGGTCCCCAACCTGGAACTCCATGTTCCTACGCTTAGGATCAGCGTATCTTTTTTGTCTACTCTGCGAAGCAAGCATTCTAGCTCGAATCTTTTCAATAGCCTCATTAGTCTTCTGAACCATATCTGGCCCCAAATACCTTCTCTCACCCATCTCATCCTAATGAATGGGAAATCTGCACTTCCTTCCATATAACATCTCATAAGGAGCCACTCCAATCGTTGACTGATAACTGTTGTTATATGAAAACTCGATCAATGGGAGATACTTACTCCACGAACCCTCGAAGTCAATCACACATGCCCTAAGCATGTCCAACAATACATGAATCGTCCTCTCAGACTGTCCATCAGTCTGAGGATGAAAAGCTGTGCTAAACTTCAGCTGAGTCCCCATGGCTCTCTGTAGAGCTCCCCAAAACTTGGAGGTAAAGATAGGGTCCCGATCAGATACTATAGACTTTGGAACCCCATGGAGACGAAATATCTCCCTCACATACAGCTCTGCATATTGCTCCACTGTATAAGTCGACCTCACAGGTAGAAAATGAGCTGACTTGGTGTATCTATCCACTATCACCCACACCGAGTCATGAAGTCCAACTGTCCTGGGTAACCCTCCCACGAAATCCATCGTCATATCCTCCCATTTCCACTCTGGGATACCCAAAGGCTGAAGCAATCCCGCTGGTCGCTGATTCTCAGCCTTAACCTGCTGATATGTCAAACATCTAGACACATACTCAACTACATCCTTCTTCATCCGGGCCACCAATATAATGTCCGTAGGTCCTGATACATCTTCGTGGTACCCGGATGAAGTGAGTATGGCATAGTGTGAGAATCATCCAATATCTCTCGTCTAATCCCCTCATCTGTCGGAACACATATTCGTCCCTGATATCAGAGCAAACCTGCCTTAGAAACTGAATAATCCTTAATTGTCCCTACTAAGACATGCTGCGTAACTTCCTGCAACTATACATCCCCTAACTGACCTTCCTTGATTCGCTCTAACAGGGTTGACTGCAAAGTGATATTGGCTAACTGGCCTACCACCAGTTCTATTCTTGCCCTGGCCATCTCATTAGCAGACTCCCTCGAGATTTGGGTGGAACTATACAACTGTCCTGGGCCCCTCCGGCTCAATGCATCTACCACTACGTTGGCTTTTCCAGGATGGTAAAGGATATCACAGTCATAATCCTTAACCAACACTAACCAACGTCTCTGCCTCATATTCATATCTTTCTGGGTAAAGAAATACTTCAGACTCTTATGATCAGTGTATATCTTGCACTTCTCTCCATAGAGATAATGGCGCCACACCTTCAGTGCGAATACCACTGCTGCTAACTCCAAATTATGAGTCGGATACTACTGCTCATAATCCTTCAACTGCCGAGATGCATAGGCTACAACTTTCTCATTCTGCATCAGTATGTAGCCTAAACCCATCCTCGATGCGTCACAATAAACCACAAACTTCACTTCCGCCAAAGGAAGACTCAACACAGGTGCAGAAATAAGTCGTTGCTTCAATTCTTGAAAATTGTTCTCACACTTCTCCGACCAGACCAACTTCTGATTCCTCCTTGTCAACTATGTCATCGGTGAAGAAATCTTTGAGAACCCCTCTACAAACCGCCTATAGTAACTACCCGACCCAAGGAAACTTCGCACCTCTGAGGTGTTCCTCGGCCTCGGCCAATCCCTAACTGCTTCTACCTTGGACGGATCCACCTTAATCCCTTCTGCCCCTACTATGTGTCCAAGGAAAGTCACCTCTGGTAACCAAAACTCACACTTCTTAAGCTTGGCGTGCAACTAATGCTCCCTCAATCTCTGCAAAACCTGTCGGAGATGCTGCTCATGCTCTGCCTCTGAACTAGAGTAAACCAAGATGTCGTCGATGAAGACAATAACGAACTGATCCAAGAATTCCTTGACCACCCTATTCATCAGATCCATGAAAGCTACTGGGGCGTTGGTCAGACCAAAAGACATGACCAAGAACTCATAATGCCCATACCATGTCCGGAAGGTCGTCTTCGATATATCCTCATCCTTGATCCTCAGCTGGTGATAACCAGATCAAAGATCAATCTTTGAGAACACCATCTTACCCTGCAGCTGATCGAACAAGTCATCAATCCTTGGTAGAGGGTACTTATTCTTGATAGTTAACTTATTCAATTCTCTGTAATCGATGCACATCCTCAAAGTCCCATCTTTCTTCTTAACAAACAACACTGGAGTGCCCTAAGGAGAATAACTAGGCCTGATAAACTCCAAATCTAGAAGTTCTTGCAACTGTATCTTCAACTCTTTCAATTCTGTTGGTGCCATTCTATACAGTGTCCTTGATACTAGTTCTGTCCCCGGTGCTACCTCGATCTCAAACTGGATCTCCCTCCGCGGCGGCAACCCTGCTAGATCCTCAGGGAATACATCCAAAAACTCACATACCAATCTGGTCTCTCCCGGCCCTACCAGCATAACTCAAGCAATATCCATTACACTGGCCAAAAAACCTTTGCATCCCCCCTGCAACAAGTCTCTAGCTCTCAGTGCTAAAATCATGGGTACGCGGGGTCAAGGCACCGCACCCACAAAGACAAAAGGGTCCTCGCCCTCAGGCTCAAAAGTAACCATCTTCTTCCTGCAATCAATCATAGCCCCATATTTAGCCAACCAGTCCATCCCTAGAATCATATCGAAATCCTCCAAATCTAACTGAATCAGATCCACCGAGAGTTCCCTACTATCAACCATCACTTGCAGTGCCGTAATCCATCTCCTAGAAACTACCAGTTCCCCTGTAGGCAATAAAGTCCTAAACCCTGCAGTCTGATACTCACTAGGTCTACACAATCTATGAATCACTCTACTAGAAACAAAAGAATGTGTAGCACCAGAATCAATCAACACTGTAAAAGGAAAGCCAGCAGCAGAAAGCTGACCTGTCACTACCGAGGGACTAGCCTTAGCCTCTACCTGAGTCAAGGTGAATACTCGAGCTGGAGTCCAACTGTCCACCTTTCCTGCTTCACCTTTCTTCACCGTTGGGCAGTCTTTCCTGAGATGCCCTACTGCCCCACACACAATGCATGCCTTGGCCCGACACTTGCCCATATGGCATCTTCTACACCTCAGGCATTCTGAATAAGTCCGCCATGCCTCACCGCCACCTTGGCAGCTACCCTGACCACCCCGACTCCTCCTATCATGACCAGCAGCGGTCGAAGTGTCAGGAGCCTTTCTCTTGAAATCACTGGGGCCTCCGCCCCTACCTGTCCCTGAATAAGGAGGCACCGCTCTACGGCCCTCACGCCTCACTGCGCTCTCCCTCCATATCTTATTCTCCGCTTCCTCAGCGGTAAGAGCCTTCTCAATGGCCTGGGCATAAGTTGTTCCTCCAGGTACCGTTGTGATCCTGACATCCCGGGCTATCATAGCATTAAGCCCTCTGATGAATCGATCTTGCCTAGCAACATCAGTAGGCACAAGATCTGGTGCAAATTTTGCAAGCCGATCAAACTTCAGAGCATGTTCAGTAACAGTCATATTGCCCTGCACAAGACTCACGAACCCATTAACCTTTGCTGCTCTGACAACAACATTGTAGTACTTCTGACTAAACAAATCTTTGAAACCTTCCCAACTCAGAGTGGTAACATCCCTGGTCTGCGATGCCACTTCCCACCAAATGCGGGCATCCTCCCTCAACATATAAGTGGCGCAGGCCACTCTATCATGCCCCTCAATCCTCATTAAATCCAGAACTTTAGTGATCATAGTTAGCCACTGCTCAACTTTCAACGGATCCGGTCCACCCTCAAAAATTGGGGGCTCCTGCTTCCTGAACCGCTCATATAACGGTTCCCATCTATTACCAACCTCTCTGACTGCATAACTGGTACCACTACAGGTGGTACAATAGGGGTAGCACACCCTTATGGAGCCTCCTGTCATAGGATACGAATCTTCTCATCCTGACTCTGTAATCGAGTCTGCATATCAGCCATTAACTACTGCCAGTTCTCGGGGACTGGCGGAGGATTCTGGCCCTGATCATCACTATTGGTCCCGGACCTAGTGCCAGCTAGTCGTGTAGATTTTCTTGGACGCATAGCTATCCAAGTCAATCTGTAAATAACGACTCGGCAGTCAGAACATGATGACAGGGTAAAAACTTCTCCAAAATTCATCAATAGAGCATAACCAACCAACATTTAAGCATCCATTCTCACACACTGGCTGCTAATAAGCACGCCCCCCAAAACTCACTACACAATAGTTATAGAACAGACATTCATCCATGCACAATATACAATTAATCATCCAAATATTTATTTACATGCACGGCGATGTTAATAAACATGCCTCAATATTTCACACAACAGTCAAGGGCCAGGCCCTATCAGTATCTCATGCTTCCTAGTATTCTAGTAAATAACAGCATTCATAGCTCATCTCAAGAACATAAGCACATAAACACATATACACATTACCGAACCTTGATTTGAGCTTGTCTCTAGCAGCGAATGTACATGTCCAGCCTGTCTTTAGGAACCCTTAAACCTAGGACGCTCTGATACCAAGCTGTAACGCCTTGGATAGCCAAGACCACTACACTATGTACTTATAAAGGTGCAAGACTTGCTAATCAAGTAATTATTTTTAAAACGTGTCATTAAACATGTAAGAGCTAGGGTAAAAAAAGGTCTTGGACTCAACAGACTCATTTTATATAATTAAACCGTTACATACACGCGATCCCAAAAGAAACAGAGTTAAAAATAAGTTTGCAGACTCCCAATGGCACATGAGTAATCATTAGCCATACTAAGGCAAAATATACAGTCTTTGGGTCACGTGTCCCTGCCTAATCCTCAACTGTGGCATCTGAGCAACTGGCTATGTACATTCCACTCGCTGAGCTCTCTAATCAGGGCTGATCCAACTTGCCCTTGCCTTTACCTGCACCACGTATCTCCCGTAGCCAAGGCCCAGCAAGAAAACCTCATATATAATACAATCAATGATATCAAACAGTTAAGTCATCAAGAACGATCCATCATCAAACATTCCACAATAGACATTCAGCACATATACTCAGATTCAAGATGCGATTGATCACTCATATCACATAATATTCAGGACCGACGACTTTGGCCGCACCCTCTGTTTGTCCCACTGACTCCGACCCGCTTAAACCGAGCTCAGTGCATAATAAGTTGTCCTCGGCTACCAGTGGTCGAGCCGCGCCCTGTGCGCTAGTGAAACCCTTGGCACCCTTAGGTCGTTGGTTCACTAAATGGCTTGCATGGCATAATACCATCTTTTCAAGGATTTACAATAGGGAACCCTTAGTCCAATCACATATATTCAACCAGGTGCAGTTTTCTTACCTTTATTCTTTACAGTTATTGAATTATGAGAAATGCCCCTTAAGCACGATCTGTTCCTAAGCCTAAGCCTTTATCACCTAGTCACAACCAAAGTATAGGGTTCCATTAATATTGAAATATAGGTTTTCGGTTAAAAAACTAACTCCTGAGGATCCGAATTCCACCAAGCACGGTGGTGAAACCAATCCCGAGAAACTAGTCCACATTCCCATGCCTAAAATCATCAAAAGTTCATGTGCACAACTAAGGGTTGCGGCCCTTGAAGCTTAGCCGCGACCCTAGCCTCAAAACAGAACCAAAGCTAGCCTGAACAAAGACACGCACCGCGGCCTTTGCTTTGGGCTCCGCGGCGCCCACCCTTGGCCGAGCCTCCTTGGCCTTTCTTCATCCTAGGGTCGCAGCGCTCTAGAACAGAGCCGCGGCCCTTCCCTTCGAACCCAGAAAACCCACTATTTTAAAGCTCAAAAACTCATCCAAAACCACCCCTAAGCTCCCTACTTCAACACCAAACATTACCACAATTTATTAAACAACTTATGCTACACATTTCAACAGAAATTCAGTCCAAAAACCCATGGAAATCTCACGTTCAATCCTTGAAACTTTAAAAACTTAAACACCCAATTTAACCAGCCAAAAACTCAAACCCAAATCATTAATTCATGAAATAAAGCTTACCTTCTTGATAGAACCCTTCCTCTAACCAAAACTCAGTTGATTCCCAATGATTTCCCCGCTCAATTCCACCTTAAACAATAATTGGACAGCACCTCAATAACCAATTGATACACATAGTTAAACTTCAGAAAAAACACATGGATTAACCCTTACCTTAGTCTTGATTTAGTCCTGGATTGTTTCTTGAGCTAAGCCTCAAAGTTCAGCTTAATTTCCCAGCTGAAAGGACCCAAATTTCCCTCTGTTTTCCTTTGGATTCTCACTTAGCTTCTTCCCTTTGTTTTCCTTGAGAGAGAGAAGAAAGAGCTAAGAGAAAGGTGTTTAGGTCGGTTTATCTTTTCCTTCTAAGGGTTTCCTTATGTTTGTCTTACCCACTAAGTTAATTCCCAAAGCTCGGGGTGCCGAAACCGTCCCCGAGGGCAAAATGGTAAAATCCCCCAATATTCCCGCCTAGACATCCTAACCTCAAATATATCTCCATATATTTATTTTCATAACCCAATAGTCTAAATAGCTACCCCATACCTAAAATACCTCGGACTTGTCCAAAGTCATATTTTAAGTCCCGTTGTGACTTTTCCTGCTATCTGACCCTAAGATCGTCTCGTGTCGTGCTCTGCGGACCTGCCCACATAATAATGTGGATGTTACATATATCACATGTTTATTTCATATTATCATAAAAACATTACTAACCATATAATTACACATTTAAATCACAATTAATCCATTAATGCCCTCCTGGCACGCTAATCAAGGCCCTTAAGCCTTATTATCGAATTTGGGTCGTTACATAAAGCCTCAAGACTGAGGATCGAAGCTGGGATTAAGTGGGAACAACTCAAGGGAAACTAATTCTCGGATTGAGGAAAGTGATCTAATCTGATTTGTGTAGTTTCTGTGTAACTTTGGGGTTTTTCTTGAGATATAAACCTTAGGTATGATTTTTGATTTTGGTAAGGCTGGTAGTTAAGTTGATCATGTTGTATTGATATGGATTCTGGACACAATTCTGGGTTTAATTTTGATTTGGGTAGATTTTTGTGCTTTTGGCTCTAGTAAAAATGCAGGAAATTCTGGGTTCTGGAGCTCGAGTCGCGACCCTGTTCTTCAGGCAATGTGGCCCACACGAACCCATAAGACTTAGGAAGTCTCTGAAACCGTCCAGGGACCGCACTGCAGGTTGACATGCACCGCGGCCTGCATCCATAGAAGAGATCTTTGGGGCTCTCTGACTTGTGGCGCACCGCGCTTTAAGGGGCTGGGCTGCGACTCAAATTAGGGAAATTGCCAAAACAGGCTTTTAAGCTTGGGAACTCGGACATAAGGGCTCAGAAAGGAATCTACTACCTGGTTTAGAAGAATTTTGGGTCTCGAAGGCTAGAATATGATTATGAAGTTTTTAATTGGTTTAGTGTTTGATGGATATTTATTATTATTGCGTTGTGACTAGGTTTTACCACTAAGGCTCGAGTTTAGGGGACCGTGCTTAGGATCGTACTATACAATCAGCTCAGGGCTCAGGTAAGAAAATTGTTTGTGCCTGTAGAGCAAAGCATGGCCCGATTATCTGTGTTTAGTTTTATGCATGAATGCTTATAATTGTTATGCCATGTTTGTGTGAATATGACTGGTCAGCGAAGGTCGGGATCAGCTAAGGCCAGGATCGACGATGGTCGGGATGGAAACAAGCATGCTAAATGCAGGCTGAATGGCAACAAATATGCTTAATGCAGGCCTCCATGGCATGGCCATCTAGAGTTTTGTACTCATCAACTCGGTGAAGACCCAGTGCCTGGTAATGCACCTTGGTCTGCATAGGTCGCTATGTGAATAATAAGTTGTATATGTTTAAAGTTATGCATTTAGTGGAATGAATTGTTATATGCTATGTGTGCAGATTTCTTGTTGTGACCTCGCTTACGGGTGCTCTATCATGCAGGTAAAGGCAAGGGAAATGTCGAGCAAGCATGAGTTGGAGGGCATGGAGCATCACATACATGTGTTGGTTAGTTTTGAGGAATACTGTGCAAACATTTGATTTTGTCGCCTAGGTCAACTGTACCCTAAATTTTAAGTTGTATATATATTTTAAAACACTATTTTGGGATCCAAATGTAACACTTTTATGACTTAAATGAATCTCCAAACTTTTATACTAAATTCTTATTAAAATGAGTCTTTACTTTAGTTAATCATGCTTTTTGATATAAAACCTTAATTACCGAGCTAATGACACATTTTCAAATCACGTGGTAATAACTCTAGGGTAGTAAGGCATCACAACATGGTATCAGAGCGTGCAAAGGTTTATGGTTCCTGGAGATTGACCGAACATGTACGCTCGCTTCCCATAGACAAGCTCGACTCCTGGATAGTCAGTAATAAGTGAATTATCTGTTTAATTGATTGTTTGAATTGCTTTAATAAGTGAACCAACGAGTGTATATAATGTTAGGGCATGGCCCCTTTGACTGATATATGATTATGTTGTGTGTGTATTGTATTTGATTGATACTTGTGTTTGATTGAGTTAGTTGGGAGATTGTTTCTTTGGATGTTGTTATCATGCCTGATGTACGACGTCATTGATTGTAGGCATATTGAAGTTGTAACGTCCCAAATTTTGAAGACTCGATAATGTAGAAATATAATTGTTTTCATTTAACGAAATGTCTCAAAAACTCGTATAAAAATAAAACTTTTTAAAATCGTATGGCCATACTATATATTTAATACAAACATTGTTTAGGAAAAGTAAGATGAGCCTTGTTTATGAAACAAAAACAACATTTCCACAGACAAAATAGCTTCCCGAAAGGTTGGTCCACATGCACAACCACAAAGTAGACTCCAGCATTCACTGCTCTGTTTTGCCCTTATTCTTACCTACAACTGGAAACAACTAAGTAAGCGCAAACGCTTAGTAAGTTGAACAATAAAACAACAACATTTAGAGAGGACAGATGGTCATTTACCTAGTCACTGAAAACTAATAAGAATAGCCAAATGAAATTAGGGTTTTGGATCCATCCGGACCCTAACCGAACCCTAAGCAATCAATTTCAAGAACGCAAAAGCGTCCTGAAAAACTTATGGTTACGCTAGATAAATCCCTGCACTCAAAAAATCCCACAGCAAACACATATAATATATATCAAAATACTTAGATTAATTATTGCACTTCATAATTCATTATTATTATTTTGGGCAGTTTGGTCAATTTCAAGAACATTTGTAAGGATTAAAGATCCTTATTTTGTTTTAAACCCATTCAAGAAATTCATACGCAAATGTTTGAGACTAAACCCTAATTCTTGGGGAGACCTATCCTACGGTCTCGATACCTAGGCTCGGGTATCACAGTAGTATTTCCCATAATCCGCTAAAAAGCTTATTCTTTAAAAGTTTCGCTATTAACTCGTGCTTTCAACAAGTTTTTTAAATATATAAATATTTTTTTGTCGATATTATATACAGAAAATACTAATTAATATCCTCACTTATTTTTCAAGAAAAATAATATCTTAGTTTTCTATTTATTTTTCTTAAGGTTTTAATCTCTAAAAACCGTTTTAAGAAAATAGCCTAACATTAACTTAATTTGGAAAATCTGTTAATAATTTCTTATCTCGATTAGTTAATTCTCCAAAGTCAATTAATCATGTTTACTTACTAGAAAAATGATTTACTTAATTATTTTCTAAAAATTTAGGGTTTTAAACTCTCTTTTCATTTATTAACTTAGTAATAAATTAATTCTTTTATTTTTAGAAAGAATAAACATTCTTTAATAAAAATAATTCTCACTAATTTGAAAGTAGTATTTTAGGTCAAATTTTTTTTAAGACTTACCATGTTTTTATCTAGAAATATACACAAATGCACTTTAATCTTATGTTTCGAAATCCCATTTTTGCACTAAGTGTGAAAACCTCATTTTTCACATTTTTAACTACATACTTTGTTAGGTCATAACATGAAATTTACTTACCCAATTGTTACCAAAATTTTCCAATTCCATATCTGGTATGCCATTTAGGTCTTTCTAAAATCTTAGGTGAAAATGAGTATTTTAGATTGGTGAAAATATTTTTCAAACATTGAGGTAAAAATTACCTTATTTTCAAGTCCTTATTTTTTACAAAATTTGGTACTTAATAACTCTCAAACCGTTCCGTATTTCGTTGCCAATTTTTACAGAGGCATACTAGGATATTCCAAGAACATCATCAAAAAAATTTATAAAAAAGATGGGTTAATTTTCTCTATATAGCGGTTATCCAAACTTGGTCCTGAAATGAAGAATACGAAAAAAAAAGTTTTTTACCTAAACTTTGAAATAGCATAACTCACACATTTCAAATGTTTGTCAGTTTTTCAAAAGTTTAAATTCATGTACTCCATCTCAAAAAAACTATAGTACTATAGTTTATTTATATAAAATCAGTATAAAGAGCAAAAACTTGTAATTCTATTTTAGGGTTTTCAACAAAACCCTTGTGGATTTTGGGTACTTATTTTCAAAAATCAACATACAAGCATCATAAAAATTATCAAGCAACTACCATACCTTATTACAACACCAATAAGAAACTTTAAGCATTAAATACACAAAATAAAACTATACAAAGACAACCATAAAAAGAAAACTTTTTACCTCTTGTTGTTCTTGCTTTAGGATTTGATTTTTCTACTAGATTTAGATCCTTCAAAACTCTTTCAAAACCTTAAACCAACTCCCCCAACAAAATGTTTTTGAAACTATGGTTTACAACTATACAAAAGTCATGTTTTTGAAACTATTACCTTAGGGAAACTCTTTCAAGATCAAGGCTTAAGCTTCCAAGGTTTCTTAGAGTTTTTGGTAGTTGAAAATGTTGAGAAAACTTGAGAGAATTATTTTGAATAATATGAGAGTGAGAGGAGAGAAGGGAGGTCGGTTTTGGGAAGGTTGGAAGAGCTTAGACAACTCTAAAAAATATCTAAAACAATTGAGTGTTTTTACTTTATGTCACTTTGTGTCATTAACATTACTTTGATGTGATTAAAGCTTAAATCACTTTTCTATAACCTTTTTTACACTTATAAAGTTCATTTTTTTTTAAAAAAAACTTAACACATTATAATTAAATTAAATGTCTCTCTCATTTAATTTAATTAATCATATAGTACAATTTAACATAAGGTCCATTTATGGAATAAAATTCCACAATTAGGCAATAATTTAAGCATTTAACACAAAATTCCCTATTATTTTTTACCAAACTTTACTTTTTATGAATGTATTTTATGCCCAAAATATATTTTCCATAGTTTATCATTTTATTTTCTGAAATTTTTACCCGATTAGGGTTTTTGTGTCGGTCCAAGACCGAAAGACTTATCTTGACTTTTAATTACAAATATCATAATTTGGCAACCAATAACTCATGGAAATAAATTCCAAAAAGATATAATCCCGACCCGAGTCATTAAAAGGTACCTGAAATGCAGGGCGTTACAATACCTAAAATTTATAGAGGTTTCATCCTTGAAACATAAAACAAATGAGGATACAATTCCATCATCTTGTCTTCTGTTTCCGAGGTCGCATCTTCTATGCCATGGTTACTCCACTGCACCTTTACCAGTTGTACGGTCTTGTTCCTCAACATTTTTCCCTTTAATCTAGAATCGTCACCGGCTTCTCCTCTTAGATGAGTTGAGGTTCAACGCTCAACTGCTCATAGCTGAGTACATGCGAGGGATCTAGCACGTATTTTCTCAACATGGATACATGAAACACGCCATGCACCTTAGACAAGGTGTTCGAAAAACTTATACAGGATCTTGTTTATTTTCATGTAAATCTTATATTAAGAAAATTAATATGAGACAATCAAGAACATGTTTCTAAAATTAAATTCATACAGAGATAATGATAAGAATACTTACATTATTCTGCAATGGAATAATTGAGTCCTTCATTTAGTTTCTTTAACCCTTGTATCACCAAGAAACTGAACTGTTCTTTAATTTTCTTCACAGCCTTCCAAAGTATCCTTAGATCACCTACACTATATTGGGCAATTCTCAACACATGAGACAGATACATAGAGAAGAAGATTAGGAGAGAAAAATTGAGGCTTAGAAAATGACTTATGTTATAGAGAGAATCTAAAACCAAGAACATCAAGATGAGATCTTCTGATTTTCTGTCAGATAGTCTTTCTGTAATCTCAAAAATCTCTATTTTATACTCTCACTTAACATTCCCTTTATAGGCTCAATTAAGTTACTTATTTAATTAAAAAATTAATAAAATAATAGAAACTTATCATCCCCAGGTCGAAATTCCCATGGGCTATAGGTCTGTGACATTTCCGTTTTAATTGTAAGCCTGTTGGACTTAAAAACAAGGCATGTATTATTTTCTATTGATTAATTAATTAAATAATTATTTGAATTCATTATCAAATTAATTATTCATAATTTGAGCCTTGATTTAAACTTATTTATTAATTTAGACACCAATTTATCTTAATTAATAAATTTGTCCTAATTTTTCTTTTCTTCTCTAAATCATATAACTATTTGAAACTATCCAAAATTGACTTGGTCAACTTTGATCATTCTAAGTGATAATTAAATAAATTAATTGAGACTATCTAGATGATTTTATCCAAGGTACAGTGGGGACCATGGGCCTATGTAATCAAGCTCCAATAAGTTATCATAAATCTAACAAATAAATTTACTAACTTATTGATTCCTCCTGACTCCACTAAAGACTTGGAATTGCACTCTTGAATTCATAGAATGCTCTATAAGCAATATAGATACGTTATTAATTATCTTGTTACAACCATAATTTTCACTCAATCTTCTTTAGACGGTCTACAATGAGATGAGACTAAAATACGGTCTACAATCCTCTATAGAAGCTATAGATGTTCATATCCATGATTAATACTCCCACTCAATTATACTACCGAGTTCCCAAGATGTAAGTATGGGCTAGTTTGTGGGGTAAGCTGGTAATGAACAAGTCAAAGATATAAAATAATACAATCAGTTAGAATACTAACCACTAAAAATTGAGATTTAATTGACCTATGATCAACTAAATGATATGACTAGAATAGATAATAATGACATTTTTACTTATCCTATCTACTGTCAATATCGGTCAAGTTCGATTTAACAAATAAATCTGATCTCATCTACTTTGCTAATGTTCTGGAAAGAACATAACACTTCGATGTGTAAGTAGATCATATCATAGATTGGCAAGTCAGTGTAAATCTTGTGCATGACTAATCTTAGGACTAACTTATTTTGAACATATAATCATATCTATATTCCACTATGATTACGTCACTATAAATATGATTAGCTATAGGCTTGGGATTTAATAGAAGTTTATATTAAACAAATACTCATGAAAATAAACACATGGGGCAAAGTGATTGACCAAGTAAAAAATTGATTTTTATTATTTTATTGATAATAAAATGGGATTACAAAGAAATTGAGTTTTAATTAGGGCATAAAACCCCAAAAACTCCCACTTGCACTAATTGAGACTAATGCCTTAATTCTACTAATCTCATTTCCTTGATATTCTTATCAAATGTAGCTTCTGGCAGTGTCTTCGTAAACGGATCTGTAAGATTATCTTCACATGCAATCTTCATAACCTTCACATCTCCCCCGGCCACATATTCTCGAATCATGTGATACTTTCTTTCTATATGCTTACTCCTCTTGTGACTTCGAGGTTCTTTCAAGTTGGTAATCGCTCCTGTGTTGTCACAAAAAAACACAAGCGGTTTATCCATTTCTGGAATAACACTAAGATCTGAATAGAACTTCTTTAGCCAGACTATTTTCTTAGTTGCTTCTGACGCAGCTATGTATTCAATCTCCATGGTGGAATCTAAGAACACAGACTGCTTTACGTGTCTCCATATCGCAACTCCACCCCTAAGAGTAAACACCATTCCAAAAGTAGACTTCTTGTCATTAACATCATTCTAAAAATCTGAATCGTTGTAGCCTACAGGGTTCAGAACACCACCCTTGTACACTAACATATAATCCCTAGTTTGACTTAAATACTTCAGGATATGCTTAACTGCTATCCAACATTCCGGTCCTGGGTTTGATTGATACTTGCTCACTACTCCCAATGCATAGCAAATATTTGGTCTAGTACACAACATATCATACATCAGACTTCCAATTGTAGATGCGTAAGGAAATTTTCTCATTACATCTTCCTCTTTTTGAGTCTGGGGAGACTGCTTCTTTGAAAGATGAATTCCATTGCGGGACAATAGACGTCCTTTCTTTGAATTTGTCATTGAGAAACTATGTAAGCTACTTGAGATAGAGCTAAGAGTTTGTTCTTTCTATCCCTAATGATCTGGATTCTTAGAACATAACTTACTTCACCCAAATTCTTCATTTGGAATTGGGTGTTCAGCTAATTCTTCACATTTGATAATTTCTTAACATTATTTCCAAGGAGTAATATATCATCTACATAATGAATCAGGAATACCACTATTTTATTTTCCTTTAGTTGGTAAATACAAGACTGATAATTATTTTGTTCAAAACCATAGGTTTTGATTATTTCATCAAACCTAAAGTTCTAGGAACGAGAAGCTTGCTTAAATCCATAAATGGACCTATTCCAGTTGCAAACTTTTCCTTCTTGACTAGCTACTTTAAATCCTTATGGCTGATCCATATAAATGACTTCGTCAAGCTTCCCGTTAAGAAAAGTTGTCTTGACGTCCATTTTCCAAATCTCATAGTCGAGAGTGCCTACGATGGATAGGAGGTTGCGAATTGACTTCATCATGGCTACCGGACAAAAAGTTTTCTCATAGTCCACACCTTCTCTTCGGGTATTACCCCTTGCCACTAATTGAGCTTTATAAGTTTCAATATTTCCATTAACATCTCATTTCTTCTTGTAGATCCAGTTGCACCCAATGAACCTAAAGTCACTAGGTGCTTCCAGAAGATCCCAAACAAAATTTGAGCACACGGACTCCATTTTTTGTTTCATGGCTTTGAGGCATAGCTCCTTTTCAGAGCTAGCCATTTCCTGTATGAAAGACATCAGATCATCATCACCAGAGTCACCAACAACCATATTGGTTTCACCATCAAAACTATAGTGAACTGGGTTCTTAAAAACCCTCCCACTACGACGAGGTTATGTCACTATTTGCTCAGGAACAATGGTATCTTCATTTAAATCGACTTTCGTCAGTTGGACATGAAGAGTGGGAATTTAATCATCAACTCGGGTTGATGAAGATGGAACATTGGTTGGAGTCAATAATTAAACCATCTCCTCTAAAAATACTTTGCAGCGTGGTTTGGAGTTTTGGACATAGTCATTTTCCAGAAAAGTAGCATTCGTAGAAGTAAACACTTTCTTTTTTGAGTGACTATAGAAAAGTCCACCCCAAGCACCTTTAGGATAACAAACAAACATGCAAACTTCGGTTCGCAGTTCTAGCATACCATCCTTTTTTCTCAAGATGTGGGTGGGACACCCTTAGATTCTTTAATGGTGTAAACCATGTTCACGACAATTCCAATGTTCTAAAGGTGTTTTGGGGATTGATTTGGATGGCACGACATTGAGAATGTCATTCACGGTTTCAATTGCATGTCCCCAGAAATGAAGTTGGTAGAGTTGAGTAACTAAGCTTGCATCTAAACTTTTCCAATAAAAAAAATTCTGGCGTTCCACTACACCATTTTGTTGCGGAGTACCTGGGGCAGTAAGTTGTGATAAAATCTCAAGTTCAGTTAAATGATCTTGGAATTGCATATCCAAATATTCTCCACCCCTATCAGATTGCAAGATCTTTAACGTTTTACCTAATTCGTTCTGAGCCATAGCTAGGAATTCCTAAAACTTTGAAAATGTTTCTGATTTCCTATGCATTAGGTAAAGACATTAGTATCTTGAGTAATCGTCAATGAAAGTGAGGAAATACTCAAAACCACCCCTGGCTTGTACATTCCACAAACATCTGAATGAACAAGTCAAAGTTGTTCGTTGGCCCTATCACCCTTTGCAGAGAATGGACGCTTGGTCAGTTTTCCTTCTAGACAAGATTCAAAGACAGGTAATTCACCTAAGGTGAGTACCCTCAAAGGCCCGTCCATTGTAAGTCTTTGAATCCAATCATAGACAATGTGACCTAGTCTCAAATGCCATAAATACGTCATGTTATTGTTATCAGTCTTTGGATGTTTATTGGTCCTACGTTTATCGACTTTGAATAGATCAATATTAAGAGCGAGGGTTTGTGAGGTCGCAAACTATAAAGCCCATTTTCCAAACATGCAATACACAATTGTGATCCTTTAAAAGAAATAGATATATTAGAAAAATTGAAAGTTATAACAAAATGTTCTAATTGCAACATGGAAACTGAAATTAAATTTCTACTAAAATCCGGAATAAAAAATATATCATTCAAAATTAAAAATTTATTTCCGAACATGAGGCGAGCTTTTTCTCTAGCGTGGACCGCAACGAACGCTCCATTTCTAACTCTAAGCTTTAAGCCACCTTCGTCCACTTTCTCCCACTATTCAAGAAGTTGTAAAGAATTACAAACATAGTTAGTAGATCCAGAATCAATAATCAGTCTCTAAAACACATGTTTCGAAGATAAATGAACTATGATCATTACCATTGTTTTTCGTTGCTAGAAACTTGGGGCAATCTTGTTTCTAATGCCCCTTCTCTTTGCAGTGAAAGCACTTACCTTTACCTTTCTTGTTTTTATTTTTTTCCCCTTAGGCGTCTATGTATTTGGTTGTGCACTCGTCTTTGCAGCCTTTGCAGGCATGGGGTTGTTATTTTGTCCCTCTTTCCTCTTGTTTCCAGCTTTCGAGGACAAAGCTTGGTTAGCTTCAGCGTTAGCTGGATCAGAAGTAGTAGTAGTAGTTGTCTTGTTTTCTCCTCCCTTACTTGGTCCATCCATGATAGACCAAAATTCTGAAGTTCATTCATAAGCTACGTCAGACCATAGTTGTGTTGATCGCGAAAGTGTGGAGATGGTTCCATCCGAGCATTGACAATGCCATCCGAGCATTGGCATATTTCTTGGTGGACTGAAAAAGAGTCTGCGCTGACTTGACACCAAACATGTCTTGGAGTTGATCCATGATTTCGTAGGTCGTCTCGACATTCTCCATCTTTGTCTTGAGAGTGTCAACCATACTAGTCAACATGTAGTATCACGCCATGTTCTTAGCCGCCTGCCAACGCTCATACTTATCCCTCACACACTTGGTAGCTCCTTCAGCTGGAAGTTCCGTGGATTCTTCAGTCATGACGAACTTGGAGTTGTCACCATTCAACACAATGTTGATGTTTTGCCTCCATTTAAGGAAGTTTTATCCAATGAGTTTCTCCATCAAAAGTTGAGAAAGGATGGGAGTAGACACATCCATACTTAAAGCCACTGATTATCAATAAGATAGAAATCAATCACATTTGCTCAATAAAACTTCTCTACTCACACAAATTTCAAGAAAAAGCACAAAATATACCAAAAATATGTCAGATATGATCAAAAATACCAAAATATATCATATCTCTATTTCTTTAGGTTTTTAACAAATCTATGATATCCTTGTCCTTGTTGGCGAAAGTAAAAAATAAAAGTAGTTAAATAAAGTTGTAAACTTATTTAACAATGGACACCATCATTAACAACCTACTATTCAATCAAAATAAGAAAACAAAATCTCTTATTTTATGAGCTAGACCCACGGTTTTGATAATCAATAGATTTTGTCCTAGTAGTTACTATAGGGGTGAGTCTAGTAGAATTTGACCTATAATTATCTATCTTTCAAAATCTGACCTTGTAAAAATAACTAATGAACACTTTTCGTAGGGGGATGAATCAAAGCATCTTGAGGCCCCATTAAGCTATTGATGTTGTTAAACTAATGATCGGGAATATATATATATATATACGCAAGTGCACGCGATCGATTCAAGTAATATAGATAATAAAGATAGTATTGTTCCCACGAAGACTATTTCCCAAGTACCAATAATTGTTCTTAAATTTCTATTTGGCAAACAAAGTTTAGATGAATGAATTTAATTTTAAAATAGTAAATAACTATGAACAAATAATTAATTAAAAGATAAAAATCAATATTAAAAAGACCTAGGGTGTTAATTTCATCAACTTTTCATTATACTAATTTTATTAATCAGTTCTAAATTTCTCTCCTTCTATTCTAATAACAGGTTAACATAAATCGATTCCTTTTCTTTTTTCAAGATATAAGTTCTCATCCTATATGCAGGTTTTTTCCATCTCTGTGATAAACTTAAGCATATAGCAGACAACATGGAAACATAATTACTACACAAGCCATATAGGTACTTTCTTCCAATATGAAACCTATGTCTATATAATAACATATTCAATTCTCATCTTTCGAATTTTGAATCAAAATAAAAAATCACGAAAATATTGATCATGTATTTACTACCATTAGGCACACATTATATTGATTAGAATAGAGAAGAAAAATCAATAGAACATGATAATTAAATTAGATAGAAATCCAATTGACTACATTAAAGCCTAGATAAAAATTGTTTAGTTCATATGAGACATGACTAAATCAACAAAATAATAATTCAGAAACATAAGATTAAAAAAACTTAAAGAAGAAAGAAAAATATAAAAATGCAAAACAATTAGTCTAAGAATCAAAATTAGTCTCAAAAAACGTAATTAAAATCCGACCTAATGGCCTAATTAAACCCTAAGTCTGAATTTATAGTAAATAAATTTCAAAATCCTTGTTTTTCATATGTGGACCGCGACTTAGCCTTCTCTTGGTCGCGACCCATGTCAATTGTAGAAGCCTCCCAAATCTGCACAAGTCTTTAGGCGTCGCGACTTAGAAATCTCAAGTCGCAGCCCATGTCCAGAATGTCCCCTTTGCTTAGCCTCTGACTTTGCCTTGAGCCGTGACTTATAAGCTCAAGTCGCGACTCTAATTCCATTATTTCTCAAATTAGGTCTTCCAACCTCGTCTCTTCAACACAAACTGACTTTTAATCATCCTTAGCATCATTTTGAGTCAAACAACCACCAAGAGCTTCATTTTTGCAACATTTTCTCTTATTTTTCCATTTTTCTCGTGATTCACCACACTAACCTACAATAAATACAAACAAAAGCGTAATCTTGAACAAAACACACATAAAAACTCAAACTTACCACCAAAACACATTCTAAAACGACATTAAAATGAACTTATCAACTAACGTTGGATATTGAATATAATTTTTAAACTAAGCTTGTTTACCCAAAATAGACTCACTTGATGACATGGTAGGATTAGTACACATGTGAGATGCGCGTGGCTATTTAAGTAGTTACGTTTTGGTCGACCATCGACCAGAGGAAAATTCATACGGTATAGGGCATATTTCTTAGGCGACCAGGGCAGGTCACAATATATCAGATATTTTCTAGAGATATTAGATCTTACATTTATTTAAAAAGTGTAATTTCCATTATTATTCAGATGTGTTTGTAATCAAGGCCCATTGGCCAATAAGTAGATCCTTGAGCCTATAAATAAGACTCAAAAGGCTCAAATGAGGGTTCTTTTGGATGGAGGGAGAAGATTAGTGTTTTTGCACAATTCTTTGTATTTAATTTTGGAGCTTGTGAAACTTGGTAAACCCTTATTTACTGATCGCAAGTTCTCATTACATTTATAAGAACACTAAGTGGATGTAGTTCATTACAATCACTTGGGGCCGAACCACTATAAATTCTTGTGTCATTTATCTTCTTGACTTGAATTCATCTAATTTCTGTTGTTTTATTTGACTCCGTGTCATTGACCAAATCAAGGGTCAACATTTTGGTACTTTCATTGAGAGTTGAAATCAAGACCTCCAAGAAGATCAAATGGTGAAAACAACTTGGAAAACCGGGCAAACCTCAGGGAGTGTGCCAAATCAACCTCCTCCACAAGGTGTAGCTGAGGATGAGCCACAGACAGAATTGGAAGAGGAGGAAATGGATTCTGAGACTTTGCAGATGACATTGATTGTGTTGCAATAGGAATTAGCTAATTTGAGAGCTAATCAAGAAAATGTGGCTGAAACATTGGCGTTGCAGCAAACGGAGATTGATCGGCAATGCCAAGAATTGAATGAGAGGCAAGCTGACATGGACCGCCAACAAAGGGATGCCACTGCAACCTTGGAGGCAGCCATTCAGTTGGCACGAGGACAACCTACACCTGCCTCCCAACTGGATCAGCCACCTAATACTCACCCACAACAAAATCCACATTCAAAACATCCCCAGCATCACCACAGTCCGCCACAACCAATGAATCGTCAAAGGCCAGAGCATCCCCCTGCTGCTCAATAGGAGAGGCCGTTCTAGGATCCTGAGCAACAACCACCCTCTCACGCTGGTTGAAATAACACCCAGTAGTAAAGGTAGAATAGGACCGAACAACATCCTAGAAGCCCTAGATGCTAGATGGCTAAGGAACAAAACCCTCCAAGGAGTGGACAACGTCCTTCAAGGAGTAGAAGGCAAGTAGAGTTAGGCTTTGCAGTCAGGGGTCCCCTACAACATAATAATTCCAGGGGACCTACCGACCAACGTAGGCCTCCACCTACATATCAGATCATTCCAACAGGGAGAGTGGGAAATAGTGCGAACAGCAGGTCGCACCATTATAGGTTACAATTTAGAGATGGGCATGATTATAATGAGGCGGATTCTGGCATGAGGAATGCTAGTCGACGGTAAGAGGTGGGGGTGAAGGAAAGAACCCCCCACCAATGGAAAACTGGCCAATAAGCCAGAATGTTGGGGGCAACCTAAACAACCCAATCTCTGAGCAACTAGGGGTGAACGAGCAAAGGCATAGGGATGAAGATCTAAGGGATGTTCTCAATGATCGAAGGGAAAGGCACAATGAGTATTTACCCCTAGCACCGGTCACTCCAACAGTACCAGATGCTATACGGGCCCAGCTAGATGCCTTAAATCAGGTCGTCCGGCAGCTGGTTTGGAACTGAACATCCCATATAGAATTTGATCGGAGAAAGGGTACCCCATTTGTGCATAGAATTGTTGTGGAAGAGACTCCAAGCAAATTTAAAATGTCATTATTTCCCAAATTCACTGAATTGGAGGATCTTGTATCTCATGTTAATAAATTTTAGATACTGATGGACATCAAAAAGGTGTCAGACGTTGCTCAGTGCAGAATTTTTCTGGCAACTTTATCCGAAACTGCTCAGGAGTGGTTTTTCAAATTCCCTCCGGCCAATATAGTTTCTTGGGAAATGTTCGTAAAGGAGTTTTATGGACAGTTCTATGCTGGTCGAGTACATTCGACAAAGGCCAATCAGTTGGTCGAAGTACGCTAGAAGGAAGGAGAGACCCTGAAAGGGTATATTAAATGATTCATGCGAGTCGCTGCTAGGGCCAAGACGGTTGGGGATGAGGGAAAGATGATGGCTCTCACTGCTGGGGTACGGCACAACTCATCCCTTTGGAACAGTTTACGAAAGAATGGAGTCAAGAGCACTTAGGAATTTCTGGATCAAGAAGATAGGTACATCAAGCTCCAGGAGGCCATCACTAATGAAGGAAAGTCTCCTATAAACGACTAGGGCCAGAAAGAAGATCCCACCAAAGCCGCTAATGGATCAGGGAAAACCAATGGCAATGGCAAAAATAATAGGAAGAATGGGGGAAAAAGGGTGAACCATGGGCCAACAACATATGATAACAAGCGCCCAAAATAGAATAGATACGAGTCGAGGTTCACCAATTACACAACCCTAGTCGATAGCTGAGTGGAGTTGTACCAGCCAGTCATAATATTGTTCCCTTTAGGCGGCTAGCCCCGATCAGGAAAGATATATCCAAGAGAGATACTACCAAGTTCTATAATTTTCATAACGACTATGGCCGTGACACCAATGAGTGCAACCAGCTCAAGGATGAAATTGAGTTCCTTATCAGACAAGGACATCTGAGGAGGTATGTGCGAGCGGTTGGAGGTTCTCAGCAAGAGGCTCAAGGAGGCAACGAGCAGGCACCTATATGCCAACACTCGCCTCCTTTACAGCCAGGTCCAATTGCTGGTACATTATTGACCATCTGCGGAGGACCACACATAGCATGTGACAATGGGAAGGCAAGAGAAAGTATACCAGAACCTTACGTCATGATCAGGATATTTAAATGTTGAGCGTCGAGGAGCAAACTCAGAAAAAAGCTCGAACAGAGGAAGAGTCAATAACTTTCTCCAAGCTAGACGCTCAGCATGTTCAATTTCCCCATTCAGATCCTCTAGTCGTGGATGTTCAGATCGCCACACATGATGGTCAAGCGAGTGCTGATGGATACAAGAAGCTCGGTCAACATTTTGTATGAGAATGTTAATCCTTATTATGGCATCTGGCCATGAAGTTTCCAACCGACGCAGGAATTGGATGCGTGTTGGGAAACCAGGGAGAAGCATGAGAATGTTATAATTCCTCGATCACAAAAGAAAAAAGAGGCCGAGAAAAGGTTGCTGGTAACAAATTAAACAAAAGCCCAATCAGGTGAACAGGTCACCAAATAGGGTGTTTCCCAAAGTGAGGATAAAGATTTAGATCCTCTCTAATGGGATTTTGAAGAGAATGTTGGACCCATGGAGGACCTCGAGGAGGTCCAATTAGAAGAAGCAGATCTGACCAGGGTTGTGAAAGTCGGTAAAAATTTAGAGACATCAACAAAAAACAAACTAGTGGAATTTTTGAAGGAGCACCAAGAGGTGTTTGCCTGGTCGCATAAAGATATGGTTGTGATAGACCTAGCGGTGATCACCCATGTCTTAAATATAG
Organism: Humulus lupulus; assembly: GCF_963169125.1. Classification (NCBI taxonomy): domain Eukaryota; kingdom Viridiplantae; phylum Streptophyta; class Magnoliopsida; order Rosales; family Cannabaceae; genus Humulus; species Humulus lupulus. The sequence continues at coordinate 148,735,252 of NC_084800.1, read as the reverse complement.
ACAAAAACTTTCCACCTGTACAACAAAAAAGAAGGCTGCTCGACAAAGACAGATCAAACGCCCTAAAAGAGGAAGTTGAGCTGAAGGAAAATGGATTCATGAGGGTAGCATTTTTGGGTCTCTCATCCTGTACTAGTTCCCAAGCCAAATGGCAGGTGGAGGACGAGCGTGGATTTCAAAGATCTTAATAAAGCCTGCCCGAAGGATTGTTTCCCACTTCCTAGAATTGACCAACTAGTCAATGCTACATCAGGGCATGAAATTTTATCGTTCATTGATGCATACTATGGATACAATCAAATCAATATGCACCCACTTGATGAGGATCACACTAGCTTTTGAACAGATACGGGACTTTAATGTTATAAAGTAATGCCCTTCTGTTTGAAAAATGCTGGTGCAACTTACCAACGACTAGTCAACCATATGTTCAAAGAGCTGATACATGGAAGTATATGTCGATTACATGCTAGTCAAGTCAAGGAAGGCCAAAAAACACATCAAAGACCTGCAAGAATGCTTCAACATCTTGAACAAATATCAGATGAAGCTGAACCCTCTCAAGTGTTCCTTTTGGCGTTGGATCAGGGAAATTTTTGGGATCCATAGTAAACTCACGAGGAATCAAGGCTAATCCCAAAAAATTCTAGGCACTGATCGAGATGCAATCTCCTGTCAAGATTAAAGATGTTCAAAGCCTAACCGAAAGAATTGCTACCCTAAGTAGATTCATATCTAAATCAACAGACAAGTGTGTTCCATTTTTTAATCTACTCAGAGGAAACAAGAAGTTTGAATGGACAGAAGAGTCTGATCAAGCCTGTCAAGCGCTAAAAACCCACATGTCACAACCACCGATTTTGTCCAAACCGGTCGAAAAGGAAAATTTGTTCATCTACTTGGCAATCACAGAGTATGCTGCTAGCGCTATTTTAATCAGAGAAGAAGAAAACATTCAAAAAGTAGTATACTATGTAAGCAACAGGCTAATTGGAGCAGAATTAGGGTATCCGCCCATAGAAAAGTTGCCCTATTGCTTGATTCTGGCCTCTAGAAAGCTGCGACCCTACTTTCAAGCTCACTCCATGTTGGTACTCACTGACCAGAAATTACAACAAGTCGTGGAAAAACCAGAATTTTTTGGTAGGTTATTAAAATCGGTAATTGAACTAGGGCATTTCAAAATATCTTATTCTCCACAAGCAGCTGTGAAAGGACTAGCCCTAGCAGATTTCATCGTAGAATTCACCAGAATCCCAGTTAGCGAACTGATAGTAGAAACTGAAAGTCAAAATCAATCTCTTGCCTAGAAGTTGTTCGTAGACGACTCTTCCAATGAGCACAATGCAGGAGCAGGTTTGATTTTGATCACGCCAGAAGGACATCGGTTCCATTGTGCAATCAGATTTAACTTTACAGCGTCCAACAATGAAGCTGAGTACGAAGCTCTGCTTGCAGGATTAAGACTAGTTAAGGATATGGGAATAAAATCACTAGAAATATATATTGATTCCGAGCTAGTAGTTGATCAAATTATGGGAGAGTACCAAGCTAGGGGTCTCATAATGGTTGCTTATTTTAATAAAGCAAAGGACTTGTTGGCACAATTAGAAAAGTATACTCTCCAACATGTTCCTTGCGATCAGAATTCAAATGTTGATGCCTTGGCCAAGTTAGCAAATGTGAAAGACACTGAAGCCTTGAGCATAGTACCAGTTGGACATTTTTTGGCACCAAGTATTCAAATGGAAGAATCCTCACTAGTTATTCAAGTGACAGACAAGTGGATGACACCCATCATTGAATATCTTGAACAGGGATTGCTGCCAGCAAAAAGGAACAAAGAGAGGATGCTTCAAAGACAATTGGCTCGATTTATTCTGGTCAATGGAATTTTTCATAGAAGAGGATACTCAATGCCTTTGTTACGATGTGTTTCTAAGGAGAAAGCCAAGAAACTAATGCAAGAGGTCCAAGGCTTGGGGGTAGAGTTTGTCGAAAAAGATTCAAAGGAAAGTGTATTTTTGGCCTACCATGAATGAGGACTCTATGTATTTCATTAGAAAATGTGACAAGTGTCAGAGATTCTCCAAGATACTACAAGCAGCCCCAAATGAGCTCAGATAGATGCAAAGCCCGTTGCCATTCACATATGGGGAATTGATCTGAATGGGTCTTTACCTGCAGGAAGAGAGAATGTCAAGTATGCAATAGTTGATGTTGGCTACTTTACAAAGTGAGCCGAAGCTGAGCCACTAGAAACAATAATGATGAAGAAAGTATTGGACTATGTTGTCAAGAACAACATATGTCGATATGGGTTGCCAAGGAAAATTTTTCGCAGATAATGGCACAAAATTTGATAGTGATCTTTTCACTGATTTCTGCGAACGACATGGGATTATAAATTTTTTTTACTCGGTAGCTCATCCACAGGCAAATGGAAATTTTGAGGCCGTCAACAAGGCTCTGAAGGACACACTGAAGAAAAGGCTCGAAGAAGCAAAAGGGGTGTGGCCAGAACAACTACCAGAAGTACTCTAGTCGTATTGAACATCGCGTAAAACAGCAACAGTCCATACGCCAATTTCCTTGGCATATAGGTATGAAGCCATGCTTCCTATTGAGGTAAATCCTCCATCACATAAGATGCAAACATACGACTAGAGAACTAATGACCAATTATTGATGGAGTCTTTGGACTTGGTGAACGAAAGGTGTGAGCAAGCTCAACTTCGAGTAGCAGCTTACCAACAAAAGTTCGCTTTATATTTTAACTCTAAAGTATGTGAAAGAAAGTTTAACATGGGGGATTTGGTACTTAGAAGAGTTTTTCTCAATACTCATGATCAGGCTGCCAGAGTGCTCGGACCAAACTGGGAAGGTCCATATCAGATTGAAGAAATCCTTCAACAAGGCACATATAAACTTGCTTGGTTAAATGGAGATCTCATTCCTCACTATTGGAATGGAGAACACCTGCGCAAGTATTATCAACAAACGATTCTTTTTAAAGAATTGGCTTGTATTAATTTTAATTTTTACAAGTTTATGAATAAGCGCTAGTCAACTATATGACTAGTCCCTTACAAGTGTAAGAATAACTTTTGATCACTCGTACAGACACGATTTTTGTCCATTTATTACGAGATATAAAAGGAACTGTGCGTAGCTAGTTATTCTTTCCAATTATTGTTTTTATTACAAGTATTTGCTCCTTACGTGTGTTGTTTTTCTATAATGTCGTTAATTGTTTATAACTAAGCGAGCAGAAATATTCAAACAGGACTTGGTCATGGCAAGTGACCGAGAACCTTAAGCTCCTCGATCACTTGGGGGGCATATAAGATACTAAGCAAGAAAAGCATATCAACAAGCATATGTAAACACACGAGCAAAATAAGGGAAAGCATGCTACGACACTTAGAGTATTTTGCAAAAAATTTAGTTAAACTTTGTAAAATCTAAAAAAAGTGTTATGCTAAGTTTGGTCATACGAGCAGATGTTATAATAGTAATAAAGTTATTATAATATTGTAATGAAATGTCTTTACACCATGAGAAATTGCTAATCGGATGTAATTAAAATTAAAAGAAAAGTTGCATTACGCAGAAAAATTGTCTCAACATTACGAACAAATGTTCACATATTTTTACAAAGTAAAAAACAAAATAAAAATTATTGCGCTACTGGACGAGGGTCTTGCTGAGACTACTGGTCGACTGCCGTCCCCCCATCTTCTTCAGCTCCGTCGACGCCTTTCGCCAAGGAAATTTCAGGAGATTCCTGAGCTTTCTTTTCTTCTTCAAGGTGAGTAGTGTACTTCGCAAGTTCAACTTGCCTCATCTGCTCAGGGAGGTAGTTGAAGTTCGCCTCTGGGTTGTTTTTCCAGAATAGATAGAAGCAATTGAAGGTTGCTCCTTTGAACCTCTCCAGGTTTTGAGAATTGGTCTCCTTGAGTAGCTTGACCCGCCGCTCAAGCTCAGTAGCCTCCTTCATACTAGCCGCCATGTCCTCTTGAAGTTTAGTTGCTTCTCAGAAGTTTTTCTCTGAGGCCACCTTGAAATTTTCTTTGGCAGCAACAGCTTTGGATAGCTCCTCTTGGCACCTGTTTAACTCCTCGGTTAAATTGACAACTTTGTCTTCAACCGCCTTAACCTTCTCCTCGACATGTTTGACCTCTATCTCCTTAGCACGATGCCAACTATGGCTCATGGTCGGGATACCCTGCGAATAGAAAAAAAGTGAAACGGTTAGAGGCTATTGCAGAAAATGTTGCTCTACTGACACTAAAAAAAAACATACACTAAGGACTTCACACAGGACGCGACTCATGACCTGGCTGTTCATCAGCGGAGGAAGATGGGAAATGGCTTCCTGGCTGCAGAGGTACCTAGACAGTCTTTCTAACATCTTGTGGATTGCATTAAAGGTGCTGCTCAGTAAATTAGTGGCTAGGGATCTCCCTGCCTGATCGGAGGAGGGGCCACTACGAGGAGGTGGAGGAGTTGTATTTCAGGAAGGAGTTGGAGTCGGGGGGTCATCTAATCGAGAATGTTTTTTGGAAGGCTAACCACTGCACTCCCCCAGATGCCTTCTGTTCGGTTTCTTTTTGCTCATAGGAGCTTCGACATTGGCGTACATGTCGAAGGAATCTTTCAGAAGGCATGACTGCAAACCAAAAACAAATGATCAGAAAAAGTAGTTTAGAGAAGTAATGGAATAATGAAAAGGGAAATTCTAATATACCCAAGCTATTATTACTGGTCGATATATTTTTTAATGATGACTACATCTACACTCACTATCTGCCTCGAAGAAGTCAGAATTAAAATTGCTGCTCATAAATTTAAAGTTGCCATCCCTATCGAATAAGTGACAGGGATAGGAAAGTAATCTTAGATTGAGAGGTCTATACCGTTCTCGTCAGAGGATTCGGATATAGGGCCTGTGTACTCTGGTAGCTTTTGTTTTCCCCTCCGATGGTGGGCAGGGGTAGCAGCAGCCCGAGGGTTTCTGGGTAGTTCTCAGATGGTCACTCCCGTGGGTCGTCGCCATTGGGGTTGTGACACATCTTGTTGTTGCTCGCAGATTTCCATACCAGTAGCACTCCATGCAGTGGATTACCTCACTTCTTGGTGTGGTTCCAGAAGGTTGACCAACCTTATATTGCTTTTAGTTACTACCTCCTTGACGCTCTTCTCTACGTTCGTTATGCTAGCTAAGGCTACAACCCTTATCTCCATCTCTGGAGTGGGGTCTGATCGGTGCCATGGACCTAGGCGCAACACCAATCTGCTAATGACAATGAAAGGAAAAATTTACAAAAATAAACGACCAGAAGGTCCGACCAAAGATCGAAAAATTTACCTCGTCGAGTGAAGACCAAATTGTCAGCGACCATGTCTGTCGTAAGGAAGTACTCCTGGAAGTATTTTCCTATGTTGGATTTGTAAGTAACATCACTCAGGAATGTGCGAGAAGATTCCTGGTGGTCGAAGTGGAAGTACCCCGTGTTGTTTTGGTTAGGTTTGGACTTGAGATCGAATAGATAGATGATCTCATGTGGTGTAGGCACATGCCACTTTTTATGGTTGTAAAGGATATAGAGTGCTTATCAACACTCTATTTCCATTGGGTGTTATTTGAAAAGGGGCGACCTCGAAATAAATTGCCACCCCTTGGAAAAATTTGTGCAAGGGCAAGATCGCCCCTGCCTCGATATGAAACCTCGACCACGCACTGAAGGCACCTCCAGGCACATTTGCCCTTTGGTCAGGTGTGGGTTTGTGTAAAGTAATTCCAGGAAGCCCATACTTCTTGGAATACTTAGCCACCATCTGAGTCGATATGACACTAGGGGGGGCGATGTACCAGTCTGTTTCTATTCGGGGGCCATCACAAAGACGGGCTTTTGGCTGAATGTCTAGTGGTGAGAAATTTAGAGGTTGAGGGTCATTTGATGGACCCTCATTATTGGTTTCTCGTTGGTTAAAAGGAGAATTGGTGGTTTTCTTTTTCTTACGAGCTGTGTATTTGACGCGACCCATGTGTACTTGACCGACTGAAGGACTGATTGTAGGATTTTGATATGAAAATGAAGGCTTAGGGAATGGAAAGGAAGGCTATTCTTGGTCCTCTAATAGCAACATGAGAAGATCATCGTCTATCCCAAGGATCATGCATGAAAATCTGAGAAGTGCAAAGGGGAAGTGAGAATCTACGACCAATAGATAGAAGACAGAGAAATACAGGGATAACGTTGTTCATGTATAAAAGTTAAGCTTTTATACGACGAACAACATCCTAGTATAAACACTATAAACATGTGAGCAGTTTGAAAAAATAGATCAAAAAATGAAAGTGAAAAGTTTTTTCGAGATAACTTTATAACTCCGAAAATAGGCGGGAAAAAACCCAATTTTTCTGAAATCAGTAAATTCGAATTTTCACTTTGATTTCAGGCCCTAAATCAGTACTCCTACATCCCACATTAATTTCTAAACCTCACTTAGTATTTTATACTACCTAAAATTCCTATTCTAGCATTTTTATATATATTTATATAAACCCGCTTGCTCGAATAGTTTTTTTTTCTTAAGAACAATTGAGGCACAATAAGAAAGCTCACGAAATTTATTCTAGATTGCATAACAGAGAAGGTGGGTTCGAAACTTACTTGGATTATGACTTGCAAAGGAATCACGAAGGTTATTGCTCGGAGCTAATGGAATGTGTCTCGGATCACAAAGGTTTTCTTTGTTTTGTTCTTGAATTTTTTTTCTGAGTTCTTGAAGAGAGAGAAAGTTTCAGTAAAAAGTGAACATTGGAAAGGTGGTATATTTATACTGATTGTGGTGCTGTTGAAAGATAATGATGGGAATGGGATGTTGATGTATGGGGAGTCACAATAGCTGTCAAAATATTTTTTTGGAAACTGTAAAGGTCATGATTGCTTACTTTTTTGAAAAGATGCCGACAGGTGTGACAGGTCAGACGAATAGCTGGTCGAGTAAGTTTATTTAATGTTGGTCGCAGTAAAATAATCTTGGGGGGTAAATGTTTATCCAAAAAAGACTCACTTGATGATGTGGCAAGATTAGTACGCACATGAGATGCGTGTGACTAGTTAAGTAGTTACGTTCTTGTCGACCATCGACCAGAGGAAAATTCGTACGATAGAGGGCATATTTCTTAGGCGACCAAGGCAGGTCACAATATATCAGATATTTTCTAGAGATATTTGATCTTGCATTTATGTAAAAAGTGTAATTTTCATTATTATTCACATATGTTTGTAATCAAGGCCCATCGACCCATAAGTAGATCCTTGAGCCTATAAATAAGATTCAGAAGGCTCAAATGATGGATCTTTTGGACGGAGGGAGAAAATCAGTGTTTTTGTACAATTCTTTGTATTTATTTTTGGAGTTTTTGAAATTTGGTAAACCCTTGTTTACTGATCGTAGGATCTCATTACATTAATAAGAATACTAAATGGATGTAGGTCATTACAATCACTTGGGGCCGAACCACTATAAATTCTTGTGTCATTTATCTTCTTGACTAGAATTCATCTAATTTCTGTCGTTTTATTTGACTCTGTGTGGTTGACCAAATCAAGGGTCAACAAAGCTCATTATTAAAATAGTATTTTTATTATTAATTTTATGAAAATTAATGACTATGGTTCTCTAAAAAATTAAAAGATTAAAATTTTTAAAACCAAAGTCCTATAATTTCCTATTAATTCTAAAGTATCACATTAAAACAAATTAAATTAATTTAGAATTAATTTGTTGCTAATCAATATTTAGGCTTTAACCAAAGATTCAACTAATAAACACTTAGCTATACAGCATGAAAATCCACCAATCAATAATAACAATCAATTCACATGATAATCAAGGTCGACACCTTAGGTTACACCCTTCGTTTACCCCATTGACTCCGGTCCGCTTAAACTGAGCTTTGTGCATAATAAGCTATCCTGAGCTACCAGTGGCCGAGTCGCGCCGTGTTCGTTAATGTGAACTCCGGCGCTTTTAGGCTGTTCATTTACTATATACATGGCATAATACCATCCTCTATAAAGTATGCAAAGCAGGGAACCCTTAGTCCCATTATAAATCCACAATCGGGTGCAGTTTTCTTACCTTTAGTTTCCAAATGTAGTGGTTATGCGAGATGCCTCTTGAGCACGATCCGTTTTCCCAAGCCCCTAGCTTATACCTAGTCACAACCAAGATAAGGGATACCATTAATAATTGTAAAAGGGCTTCTAAATAAGGTTCTAGTCTCCAGAACATCGAATTCCACCAAACATGGTAGTATATTCAATCTCGAGCACCCTAGGTTAAATTCCCATGCTTAAAATCCAAAAACTCCTAATTTCCTTAAGGGCCGCAGCTCAAGCCTCCCATGCCACGGCATGGCCCTTAACTAGAGCCCATCCAAGCTCAGAACTAGACCCTACCTAGACCATGTCGCGGCCCACCCTCAATCTCCAACACCCATCAACTTCAGAGGGTCGCGGCTCACCAAGAATTATGCCGCGACCCTACCCCTTCGAACCCATAAAATCCTCCATTTTTTTCTCTCAAACCTCACTTAAAACCATCCAAAAATATGCCAATTCCACAACTAAATTATCACAAAACTTCTAACATGATTCCAGCAACATAATCCAGCGAAAACTCAGCCTTGAAACTCATCATGATCCCAGTTTAATCTCTAAAACCCAAAAGCTTTAAAATAATAAAGTAGTCATAAAAACTCAGAATTCAAACACTAAATCATGAATTGGAGCTTACCTTCTTTGATAAACCAACTCTCTTAAAGATTTCTGAGCTAACTCCCAAGTTTCAGCTTCAATTCAATCTTTCAAAATCAGAATCCATAAACACCTCAAAACCCAGCCATAAACACAGAATTAATTACCATGCATAAAGCTTATGACTTACCTAAATCTTGGTGGAACCCCTTAGTTGAACACTAGATTAGTCCTCCAAAACTCCAGCTCAATCCACTAAGTTCCCAAATGAATTCCTTAAGTTCTAGTGATTTTCCTTGAGAGAGAAGAAGAGAGAAGGAGAGCGAGAGGGAAGGTCGGTTCTTTTTGTTTCCATAGAGTTCTGGGTTTTTACTTAGTCTATCCTTAGGTAATTAAGTTAATCCCAAGGCTCGGGGTGCCGAAAACATCCCCGAGGGCAAGATGGTAAAATTCCCCGGTATTCCCACCTAAGTTTCCTAACCTCAAATATATCCCCAATTATTTATTTCCATAACCCGATAACCTAAATAACCACCAAACACCTGAAATACCCCTTGACTTGCCCCAAGTCAAGTATTAAGCCCTGTTGTGATTTTCCCACTAACTAGCTCCCTAGGATCGCCTCAAGTCGCATGCTGCAGATTTACGTACGTAATAATGTGTTTCTCACAAATATAACATATAATTGCATTTACATTCACATAACCATACAAGCATGCTTATCATATAATCACACATGAAATTAATAAGTTCACACATAAACCAATTATGCCCTATTGGCACACTAATCAAGGCCCTTAAGCCTTATTAGTGATTTTGGGTCGTTACAAAGATTCCTTTAGTCAAAGTATTATGGAGGAATAGCAAGGTCAAGAAAGCGACCTGGGAGCTAGAATCAGCTATGCGGGATCAGTATCCCGAGTTGTTTAGGTAAATTTCGAGGATGAAATTTTTAGTAGCAGGAGATAGTTTTAACGTTCCAAAAATGCTAATAGGGTTTAGTGCATTGATTAGCTTGTCGTGAGGGCATAATTGGATATATGTGTGATTAATTAATTAAATTCGTGACTACATGGCATGCCTAATTTATATGATAATATGAATATATTTATATGCATGTTTATGAGTATTAAATATGCATGTGGGCCCGTTCTTGTTTATAAGGGCATATTTGTAATTTTGGCCTATTAAGGGCATAAGTGTCATTATATGTGTTAAATGTCTGAGACCACATTATAGTATACGGCTCGAGGCAGTCCTACTGAGCAGGTTAGCGGAATAGTCACAACATGGCTTAATTCCCAGCTCGGGGTGAGCCTAGGGGTATTTTGGGAAGTTTAACGTACATTTGGGGTTTATCGAGTAACGAGTAAGTGTTTGGTGATTAGTTGGGCATGTCAGGATTAATTGAGAATTTTTAGGACAGCTCAAAAAATTAGCGGGAAATGGGGCAATGATCATTTAGCCCTTATGGGCAACGAGAGGGCTGGGATAATATCGGGGGAAATTTGGTCTTTTGGTTAAGGGATATAATTATATTAAACTGTAGAAAATAACCAGAACATAGTGGAATAACTCTCAACACTCTCTCTCTCATTCATGTTTCTTTCTCTGTCTCTTGTGCCTTGAGAGTTTTGAAGCTTTGGAAGAGAAGGCTTAGGGAATTGAAGTTTGGACATTGAAGGACTGAACCCAGAAGTATTTCAGGTGCATCTTAGGGGCAGAGCCATCTCTAAGGTAAGGTTTCAGCTGTGAATTAATGATAGAACTTTGCTGTTAGTTTAAGTGTTTGTAGCTTCTATGTTTTAAAGGGGATTTTGATTAATTTTGGGTTTTGACAAGGATTTTGGTTAGAATTTTAAGAGGTTGTGGAGATTTGAGTAGGCTATTTTGATATAGTGGTCGAATTATGGTTATGGTGCATGTTAGGCTAGATTTTTTATTAATTAAGTTGGGGAAAAATGCAGAGAAACCCAAGGATTTGTGGGTTCACAGGGGCGCGTTATAACCCAGTTCATGGGCTTCGCGGCCTGCGTGCCCCACCTCCCCCTGGGACAAGGGGCTAGCACCTCTTATTTGGGGCGCACCGCAACCCTTAGGGCCAAGTCGCGATCGGCCTAGGCAGCCATAGCAAAAATTGTTTTTAGGCTCGGGGACTTAAACCTAATCACTCAGGATGAATTCTACTACCCGATTTAGTAGAACTCGAGATCAAAGAGGCTAGTATTTGTATTCCAAAGAATTTAACTGGATTAGAATTTTGATAGTTATCCATTATCTCTTGTGACTAGGGTTACCGTTAAGGCTCGGGATTGAGGATCGTGCTCGGGACTGCTCCACATCCTTCGCTCAGGACTTCAGGTAAGAAAACTGCACCCAAGTTGGGACTGAGATTCCCTGTAAATTAACGTATGTGTTCTGTAACCTATATAACTGTTATGTGTGATGTGAAAGTACGACCTAAGGGAGTCAGAGCTGATGTTAAGCGTACTGAACGCATCTCAGCCTAAGCAAGTCGGGATCAGCTAAATAACCATAGGGCTCGGCCTAAGGGCGTCGACACCTATATATTTTTATTGAAGATTGAATTATATGTTTGGAAGTATATGTTTACTGTTGCCTAACTTATTGTTTGTACTTTGTTGTTTGTTGAACTAGTTGATCTAAAGTTTACTATGCTTGTTGATTAAGGTTTTCTTGTTGAGCCTTTTCTGACGGGTGCTACATGGTGTAGGTAAAGGCAAGGGAAAGCTAGACCAATTATGAGTTGAAGAGCTTTAGGGGCAGAGTGTACATTGGCAGTTGCTCGACCGCCACGACCGAGGGAATTACAGGAACTAGAGCTTAAACTTGTATTTTTCCATTTAGACTGGCTACTGCTGTATTAACTTTTGAGGGTTGTGTACACCATGTAAACCTTATTTTTGGGATCCCATGTATCAAACTCTTAATTTAATGAAAATCAACCATTTTACGATCAAAATCTTTTAACCCTAACTGGTCACTTGACTTTAGAAACACATTTATGTTCAAATGACTTAATTAACAAGTCTTGTACTATTCTAAACACACAGTGTCACAGTCTTGGTTACCCAGGGTGTTATGTTATTATTGTGTTGTGACTAGGTTTTACCGCTAAGGCTTGGGTTTTGAGGACCGTGCTCGGGATCGCACTATACGGTCAGGTCGAGGCTCAGGTAAGAAAATTGTTTGTGCCCGTAGAGCAGGGCATGGCTTGATCAACTGTGTTTAGTGTTGTGCATGAATGGTTATAATTGTTGTGCTATTTTTGTGTGAATATGACTGGTCGGCGAAGGCTGAGATCGGCTAAGGCCGGGAACGATGAGAAGCATGTTAATACAAGCTGAATGGAAACAAGCATGTTGAATGCAGGACGTCATGGCATGGCCATCTAGGGTGTTCTACTCACCCGTTTGGTGAATATCGTGAACCCAATGCCTAGTAATGAAACTTGGTTGTGGGCCGCACCCGAGGAGATTTATACTTGGTCTCGCACGTATTTTTATTTATTTTTTTGTTTTCTTTACTTCTGAAGGCCTAATCAGTTTGTTTCCTTTATGTAAAAAGAGCGGGCCTGTCTGACCTGGTTAGGTCAATGTGCCAGAGGGTGTCGGGACCTTGTCAGATAGATCTCCCGATGGCATCAAATGCGGTGCCCACACCCACGGCCACTGCATCCTCTTCAGCTGCTCCACTGGTCCTCAACCCGAGCACGACGGTTCCCGATGAGTTCATTGACCTTGAGGTTTCGTCACTTTAAGATGGGGGATTCATTGGGTAGGGTAAGGAAAACCCTTCCAACGTACCCAACATCCCTCCAGCCATAGTACCTCGGTTAATAGTCTTCTTGGAACACTATGACGGGGAGGACTCGGAGGTACACAGGAAGATCATTGAGGACTTTAAACTCCTCACTGAATTACTTTAAACTCCTCGATGAGGGCAGCGAGGACTTTAAACTCCTTACTAAAATTCTGCGCGAGGACTGGCCGAAGGATCCCGTTATTCCTCCTTGCAGGTAGAATAGGAGATCGGACTGTGCTGCTTCGTGTGGAGCTTCTTCAAGGGTTAGCAGGTTCCCTCTGCAAAATGCCCACCAGCAGATTCGCTCGATGTGGTAGTAACAACGAGGTTACGCTAATATACACCAGCCTCCATTCTTTATCGAGGGTAAGTCTCCTAATTTTTACCTCTATTCAGTGTTTGTTTCTCTATCTTTTTGGTTGATTTGATACTCTAATTTAAAGAACTGTGGTTCTCAATCAATGGCTCAGGGATACCATGCTGATGTGGTCCTTTGATCTGAAGAACTGGCTCAGCTCCATGAGACCACGGTCCCCTTGGAGGAACATTCGCGGCTCTAGAAAGAAGTGGAGGACACGAGGGCCCGTGTCCGCGAGGTGGAGGACCTACTGGCCACCGATAGGTCGAAGCTATCCACTTTGGAGGAAACTTCCTCTAAGTTACTTGAAGATTTTGCAGGCCAGACCCAGGTCGTGGAAGAGGAGCTAACCAAAGCCCGCGAAGAGCTCTGGTTGATTCGGGCAAAGTCTCTAGCCCGTGCCGAGGACCTGGAGAAAACCAAGAAAGTTTCTGAAGACCATCGTCGTCAAGCCAAAGAACTGAAGAAGGACCTCATTGTTATGGCCGATAATACACTCAATCTTGCATGGCAAAGAAACAAAGACATGGATCTTTCATTCACGAAGGATCCTGACATGAAGACAAAGCTCGAGGCGCGTCTTGAGGCAGAATAGGCTAAGGCAGCCAGGAGAAGGAGGCCTTGGTGACGGGCTAAAGTCAATCCTGTGATCGAGATGGTAGCGGAGGTGCCCTCAGACCTAGGGCCTCAATAATTTTGTCTTGTATTATTTTTTAGCTAAGTAGGCATGCGTGTAGTATTTTATTGGGGTATAGACAATCAAGTCTCGAGCCCTTGAGCACTGTTGTAACTATTTTCCATTAAAACTTATGCCTCCTGGACTACTTTACTGCCAAGATTGCATTATTATTTTTGAATTTAACCTTTAACAAATATGCAAGATGGATTGGCTAACTCAGCCTACTATTCTCGTGAGAGTCCTAAGACACCAAATCGGGTTTTGCACTAGAATCTTGAAGAATCGGGTGATTTTCATGTGTTTAGTGTTGCATTGTAGCTAGCAGTCCCCAAGAGTAACTTTAACGCTAGGTCAAGTGATTACTTAACGTATCCCTACGTCCCGAGTATCAACGACTCAGGACAGGGCCAACCTGTGGTACTGGTGCATCTAGTCTTTCATCTTAGGCCCGATGTCATAAGAGTAACTAAGACCCAGTGTCAAGTGAGGGCACTCACTCGTCTATCCTACACCTCGAGTTCCAACGACTTGGGCTTTAGGAGTTCTTGTACCATAGGGTTCTTCCTTAGTGGTTGACACTTAAGATATTTAGTGTTGGCTTCCAAGCTCAATGTCCTTGAAAGTTTAATGTCATCTCATGCACCTGATTCCCGATGACTCGTGGCTTTAGGAAGTCATTCACACTAAGCTATTTGCCCCAGAGGATTTGGTCACCGATGGGCCAGCTTGGGATTTTTTATTCCCCCCCCCCCCCCCCGAGTGCCCTGCTCGGGGTCTAATATTTGGAAGTCGCGAGTCATTATCCCAAGCATAGGATATTGAGTTCACGGACATTGACTAAGTCTATCACGACTCGATTTCAAGCGCTCGAGATCTAGCCCTGACTCGGGCATCTGTTCACAGCTCGAGATCATAGGACTAGGTCACTGCTCATCGAGCATGGTGTCCTCGGAAGGTAATCTTAGTCCATATTCGCAGAGCATTCTGCTCAAGTCTTAAGATGACTTTTTCTAGTGCCCGAGTACTAACGACTCGAGCTTCTGTTCACATCATGACGATTGGGATTTGTTTACTACTCCCAAGGCACACACTGTCCTCGAGAGAATATTCTAAATTCAATCTCGCATTACTTGGATCTTTTCGGCACTGTGTTTTTGTCAAGTCATTTAGCTGTGGGAACCCATGGCACTTGCGGTGCTTCAGTTGTCGACTAACCAAGCTCCCCATGTCATTGACTTCCCGACGCTATAATGTTTTAGGCATATGGAGGACTTGGGCATAACTCCTAGGGCGCAATGTCCATGGGAGGTGTCCCAAGTCTACCCTGGAACCAAGTACAGAGTACTCGGTCTTCTGATCACATCTCGAGATTAAAGAACTTGATCAGAGCTCCTCGGGCGCACTGTCCATGGAAGGTGACACAGATCCGTTCTCATGCTACTAAGATTCTTTATCTAGTCTTTAGGTGTTAATCCCTACTCTGCTTGGAACAAGCTTAGTCTCTTAGACCAAACTCGACTAGTTTTCTAGATTTTTCTATTATCGGGGTGGCGACACTAGGCTTACTCTGCTTTTGATAAGTTTAGTTTCCTAGGTCTTTCCCCTCAAGGAATGAATCTGCCCTGACTCTATGCCCCCAAGTGATCGGAGAATAGTCTGGGTTCACTTTTTCAGGCCAGTAAGTAGGTGCTCTTATACATAGCATTAAGAGAATAAAGGAAACCAAAAAATATAAGCACACAAACAAATTTCTTTTTTACCGTGTTTTATATGTGCCTAGAAGCTACAAGGGAGATTACAAAAATTAATAAGGTTCACTTCTCATATTACAAGTAACACCGGCGAAGATGCTCAGCATTCCTAGTTAGGTCCCAGCACTCCTACATTAGGGTCTCGGGTGGCTAAGAAGACTCTTTGTAACACCAAATCTCTGACCCCAAAATTTCTATCCTTCACCTTAGAGTTGAAATACCTGGCCACCTTTTGCTGGTAGGACGCTACTCGAAGCTGAGAAGCTTCACAGAGCTCCTACACTAGGTCCAGGGACTCTTGGAGTAAAGCGTAGTTTGTGGTCGAATCATATTTGTTCTGTCGGTGTGTGGAGATTGCGGCCTCAATTGGAAGCATGGTACCCATATGCCATTGACAATGATGAGTGGACAATGCAAGTCCTGGAAGTGGTGCGGTATCTCCACAATGCCCTAGGCAGCTCCTCGGGCCAAGAGCCTTTCGCCTGCTCAAGATTTTTCTTTAAGGTGGCTTTGAGCGTCTTGTTCACAACTTCCACCTATCCACTTGCCTGCGGATGGACAACGGAAGAAAAAAATTTCATGACTCTGTGTCTCTAATAGAAATATGTGAATACCTCGCTATCGAACTGTGGACCATTGTCGGAGACTATGTTCCTTGGGAGCCCATAGCGCCATACAATGTTCTTAATGATGACATCTAGAGTCTTCTTGGAAGTGACAGTAGTGAGTGGCTCAGCCTTGACCCACTTCATGAAGTAGTCGACTGCCACTATCGCATACTTCACTCCTCCTTTTCCTGTGGGTAGTGACCTGATAAGGTTAATGCCCCCAAACCATGAAAGGCTAAGGAATCATCATCTGAGTGAGCTCATACAGAGGGGCTCGAGGTATGTTGGCACTTGTCACATTTCTTGACATAGTCCATCGCATCTCCGTTCATGGTCGGTCAGAAGTATCCCTGCCTCAAAATTTTCTTGGGAAATCTTTGCCCCCCTCCGTGATCCCCACAAAATCCCTCATGCACCTCTCGAAGTACCATACTGGTTTCTTGCTTGGACACGCACCATCAAAGAGGCAAAAATAGCCTTGCTTGTACAAATTGTCATCCATGATAATGTACTGGGGCGCTTTGCAGAGTAGCTTCCGAGCAACTTTTTTGTCCTTTGTAACACACCCCTGAGACTAGATAATTAATTATGGGTTCCATCCACCCATCCTGGGGCTAGATTGCCTCCACTTCCTCGGGTGCTGAGATACTCGGAGAAGACAAGTAGTCGATGGGGAATACATTGATTAGTTCAGACTTTCTCCTCCAGATTCTTCCCAATCTTGGTTCTTTTATCAGGAGTGGTCGCGTCGAGAGCCAAATCCTCGACTTCCTCCATCAGCTCAACTGCTCTATCCTCTTGAACTCGTGGGTTCAGCTCATCTGCCACTTCAGCCAATACCACTATCATTTTCGTATTCTTGAGAAGAGACTGCTCATGGTCTCGAATTGAATATCTAGTACAAATTCCCATGGATAGTACCAATTCCCACCTCTATGGAAAATTTAAAGAAAAATTGCCGAATTGAGATGAGCGCTCTGAATTCCATCAAGGTCAGATGCCCTAAAATGGCGTAGTATGCAAAAGGACAGTCCACCACCACGAAAGTGCAAAACTTGAAGGCTTGGAGAGGCTCTTCCCCCAGTGTCACATGTAACTTGATTTGACCCATTTGTATGATACTTTAATCCATAAAGAGTCAAGGTGCATGCAGATAAGTCACTTGTGGTCAGTCGATATTCTTGAAAGCGGACTTAAACATGAGATTCATTGAACTCCCATTGTCCACTAGGATCCTATCCACCATCTTGTTAGACACCTTGCTGTCGATCACTAAAGAGTCATGATGCGGGAAGTGAACTCTTCAAGCATCGTCCTCAAAGAATGTGATGACTTAGTTAGTCATCCACGACATCTAGGCTGGCAGTTGAGTCAAGGCAAACACCTAATCATCGTTGTTTAAGCCCCGTGCATATATGTTCTACGTGCCTCTGGACGTGTCCCACAAGTGGGGTCCTCCCACAATGGTCCCCACTCTGTCGTTCACCTTAGGGGGCCTGTTTGCTACCAGCTATGGCGGAGCTATGGGCACCGGACTCGGAGATATAGGAGTGGCACATTGCACAAGTATTCATGCTACTGGGGTCGAAGGTTGGCGAGGCCCGCTCCGAGTGTATTGGTTGAGGTGTCCTAACTTGGCAGCACTCATTGGTGTGGTGCCCTATATCAGTATGAAAATGACAAAACTTTGTCAAGTTCTCGCCTTTCCCTGTCCCTCGGGATGGGTTGTTGTTTCTGGTAATGAACATGTTGTTTCGTAGCCATAAAGATATTCTCAGAGTACTGCGAGACATACTTCTCGCCAGGGGTAGCTCCCTGTTCAGCCTGTGCGATCCCATTTCCCTTGGGATTTTGGCCCTCGCCCTTGTCCCCACATCTACTGATGCTGGGGGTCTAACTGGGTGCGGTAGACTGGGATGGAGTGGCAACTCCAGCACCGAATGCAGGTTGAAAAGCACTATACCTAGTGGGCGTCGCTCCACATCCCGTCAGAGCCGCACTTAAACCAACGGTCGACATGGAACTAAAGCCAGTTGGCGGGGCACTTGGACTGGACTGGACTCCCCCTAAACTTGGTTGATTAGGAGTGTAAGGCGGATACTGGATCCTTGAAGTGACGGGGCCAGGCGCTGTCGGAGCGAGAAAGGCAACAGGACCTCCCAATGCTCAAATCTAGGCATCCTCCTAGTTGATATATTCTTGTGCTCGATGGATGAAGTCGTTGAGCCGCCATCATCCTCTCCGCTAGAGGTCATCCCACAATGGGGACCCTGCGCGGATGCCGGCCTGCAATGCAATTAGTTGTTGGCCATCATCGATCCCCTTGGTCCTCGTAGCTTCCTCTTTGAAGCATTTGATATATGCCTTGAGGGTCTCAAAGGGTCCTTGCTTTATGTTTGCCAATGCATTGACCTCAAAGCTCACCTTCCAAAATGAAATAAACTGTCTTCGGAAGGAAGATGACAGTTGGTGCCATGACAGAATGGATCCCAGCCGATGTTTCTTGAAGCATTATTCTGCTTGTCCTGTTAGAGTTATCGGGAACACATGACACTTAGTAGCCTCGGAGACACGGTGCATCGAAATTTGCCTGTTGAACTTTGAGAGGTGGCCTTGTCGTCGGGCCATTCTGACCATGATCCTCTTCGGGCTCTATAATTCCAAGCGAAGTAGGTCGCGGTCTTGGTTGACGCTTCGCGCCAGATGTTCTCTCCTTTAGACATTGAGATTGTCCCTAAGGTCTGATGGACCTTTCTTGGTCGGCTCGCGCGTGTGGGTCTTATTGCACCAATGAGCATTAAGGTTATCTTGCAAGTCATCCTTTCCTCGGAACATGCCATTGTCCTTGGGACAGGCCACCTCTGTTTCCCCTTTGGACTCAACATTCTCATTATTAACCTAGATGTTGAGGCCGCACTTTCCGCTGACAGGGAAATTTAGCATGCTGCCCCCTTAGCCATTGTTCGTGTGGGGATGGCAAGGTGCCTAAAGGACACCAACTCCAAGCCTCGCGCGATCTGTATTGGGATGCCTAGGCGAAACGCCCTAGGCTCCATGGGCGTTGGTGGCCTAGGGCCGTCCTCGGGCTCCTGGGCCTTCACCTATGCAAGTTGGTCTCGGGACCTGGTTGTCTTTGAGGTTCCGACGAGCCGTCTTTGATTTTGGAGCTTGGTTATCGTCAACCTTACCGTTGCCTCGATCATGTGACATAGATGGGGTTCCATCTCCAACTTGGTGCACAGGAGGCATGATAGCTAGCGGATCTCGCGCCAACCCAGCTGGGTGCTCAGGAAGCACATGGGCTGAAGTGACAGGTGGCATTCCAGCTAGGGGCACAGGAGGCATACTAGCTGGCTGCCCATATGGTACTTCACCATGGGGGTCCACTTGCAACCCTTGGGCTGCCAGAGGGCAGCGGTATTACGCTCTTGGATGTCGATCTTCTGCTGTTGAGTGGCCACCTGATAATGGAGTGCCACTACTTTTGGTGTCTCCTCCATGTCCATGGGATGATGATATTCCTCCTTATAGTATTCATCATCTCCCTCGTCATCCATGTCGTCGTACTCGACATTGTCGTCATAGTCCTCCACCTGGTCAGGGTGTTCTTGTGGCGGCATGTGACCGGTTTCTCTTCCCTCAGTGGCGACATGAGGGGCCTTATCGTCTGGTGCATTCCTTCAAGTGATCACCATGACTGTTTTCCAAGCTTTCTTCAAGCTCTCAATGAAAGAACCAAAATGTTGACTGTCTTTTTCGTTGACAACTTAATCCGAGAGACAAGGAAAGACACAAGGTATTACGTGGTTCATGTTATAAAAGAACCCTAGTCCACAAGTCTCTATTATTTAGTGATCTTGAAGCTTGACGTATCAAGCTTCAATGGTGATTCTCAGGCAGCGTATATATTTCACTAAGTATAGAGTTTCTCTGTCTAAAAGACTGAACCCTTTATTAGGCGATACCCCAGCCCTATTTATAGAGGCTGGGGTCATTAATGCTAATCATCTCTCATAAATCTTAGGTTATTAATGTTAAGTTAATACACAAAGGGTTGTGTTACAATAAAGACTATGGCACACACCAATTTCATGGGGAACATATCTGTGACTGCAAAGGTGCGGCGCACGTTTTCCCATGTCAGGCGACGTTGTGGGAAATGTCGATTGTCGAGTGTACGAACTCGACACCACTAATCGAGGATCACCAAAAGTTGTCAAATGATCCTTTTGAGGCCCACACCTGCAGTGATTGACACCGGACATTAATCCTAGGCCTAAGGACCGGAGTCCTGGACTTGGAGAATGGCCGAGTAAAAAGGGGCCCTAGGGGCATGACCTCACTTGGAGACATCCTCTCCCCGAGGGAGGACCTCGAGTTATGGCCTTACCTGTGGGTATTCATGCTTCAGAGACTGACCTGAAACGTGGTCTCACTAGAAGACACCATCGCCTGAGAGAAGACCTCGGGACATAGCCTCTTCTACAGATATCATCGATTTTGCCAGACTGGACCACATAAAGGAACTCGCATCCCGAGGACTCCATGGCCTGTCGCTAATTACTCATAATTGCCATATGTCGGATGATCAAAACACAAAAAAATATATATATAATGATGATAAGTGGCTAATGTTTGTCATATTGATTGAATGCATGATTATTATTTACTTGTTGAAGCAAGCCAAAGTTTTATCTAACATAATCTCCAAGATGATCAACTTTTCCTGGTCCTTATGATTCTATCACCTGAAATGTGTAAGGAGTCAAAAAAGTTTAAATTGTTTTATTATTAATAAAATTATCATTTCAGGAATAAAAATTACAAAAAATAAAAATTCTTCTATATTTAAGAATAATATATCTTAATAACTAGAAGAAAACCAAGTATTAATAAACTAAAGCTACTCATTAGCATGATACGTATAATATATAATACAGTCCATTTGAACTAGTATATAATACAGTCCATTTGAACTAGTAACTAATAAAAATGATCCAATCGAGAACTACCAATTAATACTTATAAAAAATATTGGGGGTTTGGTCAAAATTGTAAAATGGCCATTGTTTGATCATGATTATCTCTCTCTCAATATCAATTTTTTTTCTCTCTTTTGTGATTCTTAAAGACACGGGTCACTTATAATATATATTTATCTAATTAAATTAACCCCACCACACCACACATGCCACACACACCTCCACACACTTTGAGTCATCTTTTCTTGACGCACACAATTTTTCTTTTTCTAACGTTGAATGGTTTGACATAAAGAAAAAAAAAAGCCAAACACGTTCAATCTATGTCATGTAAGTCATCTCAAACAATGATTGAACATCTACTATTTACTTACTAAGTCATCTCAATCAATTATTGAACATCTACTCTTTACTTACTGCGTGTTTCTTCTATGACACTTCCTCAATTTCGGTACATTTTCTAGCATTTATTCTAGTTCGAATTAAGATGTTTGCATTCCATGTCAGGAAGGCCAAAGTCTATAGCCATTGATTGGTCTACCAAAGTGATCTCTCGAGTTTGTGCTCACCAACCTCTCTTTATCTATTTGTATCTTTATATATTTGTATATATAATATATGTAAACATAGAACATGTATATATATACATATTGATCTGTGTACGCTCTTAAATTTCTCTTTCTCTACGTATTGTATACATATTTATATTTGTAAGTACGTAAACTTATATATATTATTACTCTCCTGTCATACATGATTACAAATACAACAGAATCATGATCTTCACTGGTTTCTGTTTTTTTCTTATTTAAAAAAAAAACTGACTAGTTCTAGGCATAAAAGTACTCATGGATGAGGTAAAATGTCTAATTATTTATAATATAGAGAAAAAATTGTTAAATAGTCTTCTAATGGGTAATATAAACTTATATTTTTTTTACCTAAATGAATAGTATTTCTCTATATATAGTGAAATACTATTCATCAAGCTATAAATATTTTATTATTTTTTATAAACTTTTGTATATATATGAGTGTGATACTATTATATTTAATTATTTTATTTCATAAAATGAATAAAATATTTTTAAAAAATATAATATTTAAATGATGTAGAGAAAAGATAGAGAAGTTGATGTATGATATAATGTAAAAGTTTGAGGTAAATTATAAAAAAAATATATGTTTTGGTGGTGTATTTTGTAATATACTTTCTCTATAATATTTAGCTAAAACTCACAAAAACATCTTCCATCATCTCATTTATACATATATTTATAATAGCTATGCACAAACTCTAATTAATCCACATCTATATTTACATAACATTTACATATAATTTATATAATATTTTAATATTATTAGTTTTCTTTATAAGCTTTCTCTCTCCCATTTAGTATATATATTTATTATTTCTTTTTTCTTTTTCAATTTTTTTATTTTACTTTAATTAATAAAATATATTTAAAGATATAATATTTAAATGATATAGAGAAATATATAGAGAAGCTGATGTATGGTATAATGTAAAACTTAGAGGTAAAATAGAAAAAAGAGTGTTTTGGTGAGGTATTTTAAAGGATCTATTGAGAGTGTTCTAAGAATAACAACTTAAAGACAAAAAAAAATTCAAAAACTTAAGCACATTATATATGAAATTTTATTTTCATTTTTTTGACCTTTTTTTTCTATTGACTTCTTCTTTGGCTAATGCATTTTACAACTAATAATTCAATGTTATAAAGAATGCCAAATGGAGACATTCAAAGAGTGTTACTTTTGCTAAACCAAGAAAAAAATGTTTTGATCTTTATTGATTGCATATTTCAAAATACAGAGAACAATGCCTTTTGAGAAGACATTTTTATAATAGAGTACAGTTGTGTATACAGCTGTCATGAGCTGTAACAAAAAGTCAAAGAAAACAAAACAGAAAAAACAACTAACTAAAATCTAACTAAGGCTGTTATAATATACTAACTAACTAAATATTTAATAGGCCCCTTCAAGATGAAGTATATATGTTTTTGACACCCATCTTGGATAAAATATCATGAAAATGAGTGGGGAATAAGGCCTTAGTGAATACATCAGATAAATTTGTTTTTGAGGAAACATGTATTATCTTCATGGTGCCATTTGAGACGTTTTCATGGACCTTTCATGATAAACTGGATTTTCGGAGATGTGAATTACGACATTATTGTCTCAATAAAGCAAAGCTGGAAAAGATAAGTCTTGCTCAAAGTCTTTGATGATGGCAGTTAGCCATAGTACTTCAGATGTTGCATTTTCCATAGCTCGATATTCAGCTTCAGCTGAAGAGCGAGAGATTGTTTGTTGCTTCTTTGACTTCCATGAGATGAGAGATTGGTTGTGAAAGAAACAATACCCAGAAATGGAACGACGAGTGTGAACACATGTACCCAATCTGCATCAACAAACTCTTTTAGTTGTAAAGGAAAATTAGGGTTAGCATAAAAATATAAACCTTGACCCGGAGTGCCTTTAAGGTATTGTAGGATTCTATAAGCTGCTGTTAAATGTGATTGCCGAGGAGAATGGAGGTATTGACTTCTATTTACAGCGTAACTAATGTCAGGTCTTGTAATAGTGAGGTAGATCAGCTAGCCAATAAAACTTCTACAGCTTATGGGGTCTGAAAGGAGAGTACCCTAATCAGAACTCAGCTTTAGATTTGGCTCCATTGGTGTGATAGCAGATTTTGAGCCAAGATATCCTGTTTCTTGTAAAAGATGCAATGTTAATGGTCTTTGGGAAGCAGAAATTCCTTTGTTAGAGCGGCCTATTTCAAGTCCAAGAAAGAAATGTAAAGGACCAAGATCTTTTAATTTAAATGTGGCATCAAGTGTATCTTTAAATTTTGTTAATGCATGATCATTGTTTGTTGCAACAATGGTGTCATCAACATATATAAGTAGTCCTAGAAAAACACCTGGTTTGTGCCTAGTAAAGAGCAAATGATCAGAAGAGGATTATTTAAAATGTTGCTGAATTAAGGTGGAGCTATGTTAAGCAAACCACTGTCCAGAGGCTTGTTTTAAGCCATATAAGCTCTTGTTTAATATGCAAACGGCATTGACAGGAAGTTGACCATTAGGGCTATATCCTTGAGGTAGTTTTATGTAAACATCCCCATTTAATTCACCATGTAGAAATGTATTATTAATATCCATGTGATACATGTGCCATTGATTAATGGCAACATGAGCAAGGAGTAATTTAAGAGTATTTAATTTAGCTACTGGTGCAAAAGTATCAAAATAGTCAATACATTGTTGTTGAGTATATCCTTTAGCAACTAGACTTGCTTTGTACCTTTCAATGTCACCACTGGATTTGTATTTGATTAGGTAAACCCATTTCTTTCCTATGGCATGTTGATTGGAAGGAAGTGTCGTAATTGTCCAAGTGTTGTTTTCCTCCAAGGCTGTAAGTTCAGTCAGCGTAGCTTGTTTCCATCTATTGTCTTTACATGCCTTAGAGTAACTTGTGGGTTCAATATTTATGTTGGCTACCAAAATAGTAGCTTTGAATGTTGTAGATAATCTATCATAAGAAAGGTGATTAGTGATAGGATGATCTGTAGATGAAGAAAGTTGAACGTAATCACATAAATAATCATTTAAGTAAGTCGGTGTAGTGATGGTTCGGCCTGCTCTTGTTTGAACAATAGGCAATTTGTGAGTTGTGGAAGATGGTTCTGTGATGAAGCCAGGGACATCCAAGGCGCCTGGAATAGAGGAATGATTAGATTCTATTTGTTGACCTTGAGATAATGTACCTGTAGTATAATCATTAGTAGTGGTAGGAAACATAGAAGTGTGATAGAAAGAGCCAATATTGAGGATGCGATTGGAATCTTGAAATAGATATATATTCTCATGAAAGATAGTATCTCTTAAATGAAAATTTTGATTTGTTCGTAAATCAAGCAAGGTGTATGCCTTCATGTTTGCAGGGTAACCTATGAATACACAAGCATGGGACCATGGTGAAAATTTGTCTCTTTTAGAGTCTAAAGTAGAAGCATAAGTAAGGCAGCCACAGTTTCTTAAATGATCATAAGAGGGTTGTTTATTATGTAAAATTTCAAAAGGTTTTTTGTCATGTAATAGAACAGAGGGAGTTCTATTAATTAAGTAGACTACAATTTGTTTTATATAACTCGAATAAGACAATGGTAAATGTGATTGAAAAGCTAGAGCTCTAGAAAAATTAACAATATGTTGGTGTTTTCATTCAACCACAGAGTTTTGTTGTGGTCTGTCCACACAAGAATGATAGTGAATAACACCTTTGGTTGCATAAAAAGTAGCAAGATTGAGCTCTTTTGCATTGTCAGTTCGAATTGATTTTATGCATGCTTTGTATTGTGTAGATGAGAGTGAAAAAAATTTGAATGACAGTAGAAGCATCAGATTTGAGTTTTAACATATATATCCAAGTATATCTAGATTTTTCATCAACTTATGTGAGAAAATATCGGTATCCTTCAATGCTCAAAGTTCGGTATGGGCCCCAAATATCAACATGTATTAGGTCAAACACAGCAGATGCAAAATTATTGTTTGATATAAAAGGCAACTTTTTTTGCTTAGCTAAATGACAGATTGAACAATGAAAAGGAGTAGAAATATCATGGGAAGAATGCAATCTTTTGTTGATTTTATTGGTAATCAAAACAGAGGGATGACCAAGGCATGTATGCCATTGGTTTTTGTCACAATGAACATTACAAGAAGCATGTGTAATAGAAGATCTTCAAGGAGGAAAAAAGTCTTGGCTGAGATAGTATAGACTGCCAAGTCTTTTAGCAATTCCAATCTTCGAAGTCATTGAATTTTCTTGTAGGAGACATGTATTTTCAGTGAATGTAATGCTATAGGAGGAATCTCTTAGAAAAGAGCTCATAAATAGCAGATTAAATTGATATTGTGGGACAAAAAGAACATTGTATAAAGTTAATGTAGAATTGATTGTAACAGTGCCTATTTGTTCAATTTGAACAGTTGTTCCATTTGGTAAAAAACACATGTTTGGCATGAATATGATCATGAAAGGAAGAGAAACATTTAATGTCACAACATACATGGTGTGTTGCTCCACTATCTATAATCCATTGATTAGAAGAGAAAGGTAAGAATTTACCAGAAAAAATTGTTGTGACAGGTTGCTCAGAATATGAAGATGGAGCATCTTTGTGGAGTTGTTGGCTTAATAGTGAGATGAGTTGTTGGCAATGTGTTATGATTGAAGATGCAGTCGATTTTGCGCAGTCTTGGAGTTACTAAGAAGTGGCAGCAACTGGTTTGTCAAGGTATTTCTTACAAACATGTTGGCCAAGAGATTCGACAGTGGGCTTTTGAGTACTATATCTAGGAGGGAACCCATGTAAGAAATAGCATTTGTCCTTGAGATGGCCTGGCTTGTGACAGTGGAAGCAAGTGTGTCAGATCTTCTTGTTTCTTGAACTTTGGTTGTGGTTGGAATTTGGTGCTGAATTTGAAGAAGCCATTGGGGTAGTGTTGTATGAAGGACCAAGTTTTTGTTGCCTTTCTTCTTGAGCAACCATAGAGAAAACTTTGGGCAGGGATGGGAAGGGATCAATGAGCAATGTTTGTGCACGAACAACAAGGAAAGACTCATTTAGACCAGTTATAAATTGTAAAACTTGATCTTGATTGTGGAAAGCAAGAGAATCAATCAAAGTTGCATAGGTACAGAGGGTATGGGGGCAGAGTTCAACAATTTCATCCCAAATTGCCTTCAGTTTTGTGAAATAGGCACTTACAGAGTCATGGCCTTGGTTAAGGGTGATGAGAGTTTCATTCATTTTGAATATTCTTGGTCCATTTCCTGTGATTGAGTTCATTCCACATTGCAGTACCTAAGTCTAGATACATGATGCTGCTTTTGATTTCTTGAGAAACAGAGTGGATAATCCATGACATTTATATTTGGTTGCAACGGAGCTAAGAATTGAGTAGAGGATTGTTTGGTCCTGGTTGAGGAAGAACTTTTGTGCAGAAGGTTGTTTTGTTCTTGGCTCCAATGGAAATCTTGAAGTCCTGTCTCCATGCCTGAAAATTCTTGTCGGTAAGGGGAGGAGAAGCTAGGACAAACCCTGGATGGTCACTAAGGATGGAAAAATGGGGCGGCAGGGCGGGGCCCCGACCCGACGGGGCATCTTTGCCCCGGTAAAAACGGGGTGGAATTCGGGGCGGGGCGTCGCCCCGCCCCTCCCCGCTATGAATTTAAGCTGGGCGGGGCAGCCCCGACCCGCTAGGAATTTAAATGGGGCGGGGCCGACCAGTCTCAATTTTTTTTTTTTTTTATACTCTAACTCAATTCTCTCATGCTACTTATATACATAGTACGTAAAATTGACATTTTATATGTGGTTTAGAATACTTTTATATAAATATTGAAAAATATGTTTTATATAATTCATCCTTATTCTTGTATTTATTTTGTAAATGTTAAAATAAAAAAACAAAATATAATATTTGTTGGTGTAGTTGATACCAAGTGTAAAATATAAAGATTAAAATAAAAAATAATATTTAGGCTTGAAGAAAAGTCTAAAATTATAATTTAATGTCTCTTAAAAAAAAAAGGTTAAATGGGGCAAATGGGGCGGGGCAGACCCGCCCCATTTACATCCTTAATGGTCACCATTGTCGAGGAAGTAAGGACTGGAGATATCCTCATGAATAAGGCGTTCCAATGTTTGTAGAGCAGCAAAACGATTGGAAGAGGAGGGGTTTTCACCATTGACAAATGAGCTTTGAGATGGAGGAGCTTCTGCGTTTGTTGCCACTATGTTTGGTATTTCAAAAACTGGAGCTTCTGTGTTTAGAGCTGAGGTTCTTGTTCGTGGTCTTGCCATGGTCATCGATGTTGAGTTTAGGTTTTCTCTGAAACCATGTTACTTTTGCTAAACCAAGAAAAAATGTTTTGATCTTTATTGATTGTATATTTCATAATACAGAGAACAATGCCTTTTGAGAAGACATTTTTATAATGGAGTATAGCTGTGTATACATCTGTCATGAGTTGTAACAAAAAGTCAAAGAAAACAAAACAGAAAAAAACAACTAACTAAAATCTAACTAAGGTTGTTATAATATACTGACTAATTGAATATTTAATAAAGAGACAAAACAGAGCAAGATTTTCAAAGTTCTTATTTGCTATACACCTCAAGCATTAACAAATCCAATGCAATGCTCCGATTTCAAATCCCTACAAACAAAAAGCTACATATCGTGAGTAGAAAGAAACCAATAAAACTGAAAAAAATTAAATGGAACAAGTATAAACTCCATGCTACTATAGGAGTTACTGTGAGGTCAAAACTCAAAAGGGCATATACACAATATGAAGAAGCCAAAAACTTTAAATCAAGAATCAATATGATCAAATAAAAAAAGCCATATTCCATAATAAAACAAACCAAAGATCATAATGGTTAGATAAAAAAAAAATACTTCAACAAAGTGAGTAGTCGAACCTGAGAGAGGTAGAGAGGCGAGAAAGTATCGAGGTCAAGCAAGAGATCAGTCGATGGTTTCACTTTTCTTCCTTTTTTATATTATTAAATTTTATGATTTTGTTTTAATAAATTTCCCAAATTTTTTCAATCCCTCGCCTATGGAGAAAAAAAGGCGCCCACATTAAATTTGGACTATATGTAATGTCCCACGTTGGGAGACACTACACTTGTTTAATGTCTTCCAATAAGGGACATTATAAGCGTTTAAAGTCTCTTAATGAGAGACGTTACTTATATTTTCATTTTATTTTTAAAAAATAAATTTGAAAACTCCAGCATTTATCCACTCTTTGTGAAGGACTTTAATGTCTTACAAGGGAAGACATTATAAGCTTCCTCAGCTTTTTAATGTCATCCACCTATGTTGCAAGACATTAAAATGTGTCATCGTTTCATCATATTGTAGTAGTATCACTATAATATATATATTTTTTGTATTTTTAATATAGACTAATGATAAGCATTGTTCTCAATTGTAGTCTACGTTTGACATGACTATAAAGGGAAAAGAAAAATCATGTCAAAGGTGGAAAAGGGATAGAAAACATTCAAATCCTATTTGACTAAAGTATGCATCCACGACAAGCTAGATGCATGATGTACCCAAAATGAGTATGTTTTAAATATTTATATCGCAAGTGTGCAAATCTTTCATATAGAATAGTGATTGTGTAAGCAAAGATATCGAACTCAAAGGAGTTGTCTAAAATAAAAAAGAAAACTATTTTCAACCAAAATTAATAAACTCTAACCTAGCTCCAAAGATTGATGATATATTTGTATCAAGAAAATAAAATAAAAGATAATAATAAAGGCAATAATAAAGAAATTAAAGACAGTATATAGAACTAAATTAATAATTGTTGAACAAGTTGTAAGAGAAAGATTATTAAGATAATTGAATCCACAAAATATAAGCTCAATAATATCTATAAGTACATTGATTCCAATGTTTTATTAATAGTAGAAATTAATCAAACTATCACCTATTCAATTATGATATTATTTTTAAGCACAAGTTATTATATTAATATAGGATTTATCTTGTCTTTTTAAGATATAATTTCAAAGTATTTAGTGTGAATCAATCTAAGGAAACAACTGTTATCCTCAAAACTTGAAAATGATGACGTGGCAATCAAAGTGACATATGGCAAGGAATGGCTGGGTAATCTGGCTTAGGAGTGATCCGGTAGACCGGTGAAGATTTTTGACAAACCAGTCAAGTGCCATGATCGACCAGTCATGTGCTTGTCCGACCAGTTATGTGCTTGTCCGACCAGTCATGTGCTTGTCTGGCCAGTCATGTGCTTGTCCGACCAGTCAGGTGCCTGTTTGACCGGCAAAGTGTTTGGCCGACCAGACATGTGTTGGCCGACCAGTCACTTGTCTTGACCGACCAGTGAGGTATTTTGGCCCTTCAGTTTTCGTCCCAGGTGTGATGTGGACCGACTAAACAAAACAGGGCTACGCAAAAGATCCCAGTAACGGTTTCAACAAGAATCGGTCATACCTGAGCGGGAATCTCTCAGATTATCCCACAAAAGTAGTGTATTGTTGTATTTTGAATATTATTATTAATTAAATGTAGTGAGAATAACAAAATATCCCGATTATCGGGGACTTCATTTGTACGATCCTGAGCCTATAAATACAAGGCTCATGGCATCATAAAAATGATTCGATTCTAATTTTCTGAGAGAATATTTGTATCTGGAGAGAAATATTGTATTCATTTCATCTGCACTAAAGAAACTCAGTTGACTCAGGTTCATCTGATCTTGAGTGTAGATCTATAATCATAACTCTAAGTGGGCTGAACCACTATAAAAAATTTCTATGTCATATATTTCTCTTGAAGGTTTTTTGTCGTTTTGATGTCTACACATCGTTGGCCAAAAACGCGGTCAACATTTTGGTGCTTTCATTGAGAGCCTGAAGAGAAAGACAGACAATCACGGTAGCATTATGGCGCCTAAGAACACCAATGCGGCCTCCAAGAAGCCAGGTTTCTCTAGAGATTTTGCTAGATCAGAAGGTCCAGGTCCTCAAGACCATGAGACTGAGCCTAGAGTCCTGCTCGAGGACATGACTCTAGAGGTTGAACAACTCCAGAAAGCCATGGGGGCTTTCCAGGAGGAAATGGCACAGTTCAATGCCAGATATGAGTCGTTCGCTGAAGAAATGGCTAGACAGAAGGCTGCATTTGAGCAGCAAAGACGGGAGATGGACGCTAGGAGCGAAGAGATCATGAGATAGTAGGAGGAGGCCGATAGGTGACATCACGAGGCTGCACTCACTCTAGAGGCAGCTACACAACTGGCCCAGGCCAATGCCCAAGCTGCAGCATGAGGAGCAGCCGCCCAAGGAGCAAGGACCATGGAAGTTGGTCGAAAAAACACTAACAGACCCAATTCTCGAGGACCAAATAGAAGCGGTAGTAACCCACCTGGTCGGGAAGAAGATGGGGTTTGATCAGGCACTGCCTTAAACCAAAGGGGGAACTCTAGAACCCCCTGAAGGAGCCACCGATCAGAGACTTCCAGATCCAAAAGTCAAAAGTTAGGAAGTAAGAAAACTCCACCTGAGCAGGAGTAAAATAGAGCTCCTCGAGGTAAAGAAACTTCGCACTTCAAAGACAGGCATGGTCGTGATGAAGCTGATAGTCATCACACTGACTAGTCAAAGGAGAAGAATGACAACAACTAGCGAGGAGGAAAAGACCGCCCAACCCAGACAGGAAGGGTCCCAACCAGCAGCGAAGTGGCAAGGAGCATGTCCCGCATGGCAAGCCTTCCGAAAAAACTCGGAGTACGGTGTTCAATCGGTTAGGGAGACATACCTCTCAGAAGGATCTAAGAGATATCATTGCTGACAGGAGAAGGACCGTCCAGTCGGAGGGCGAGATCCAAACCGACCTACCAGTCAAGTAGAAATACTTGATGATGGTGTGCCGGATAGGAGCGCGGGACCAGGCGGTCCCGAGAATGAGTCCCAAGTAGTGGCCCCAGGTATCAAAGCCTAGCTTGATGCTCTGACAGCAGTAGTTCAAGGTCTGTCGAAACGACCTTCTGCAATCGATCCAGTAGACCACAGGAGTGGTAGCCCGTTCTGTGCTCGAATTAGAGCAGCCCAGCCACCAGCGAAGTACAAAGCACCGGTACTACCAGTTTATCCAGAAAAGGCAGATCTGATAAGGCATGTGGGGAAATTTGAAGACCAAATGGATCTGCTCGGAGTGAGTGATGACTATCAGTGGAGAGTTTTCCCCACTACATTGTCCAACACTGCCCAAGAGTGATATTGGAAATATAAGCCAAACTCCATCACTTCTTGTAAAAGTTTCAGGAAAGATTTTTGTAGACAATTCAGCGCTGCTCGGACCCCTCCACTTTATGCCAATCACTTGGCAGATATTAAACAAGGGAAAGATGAATCTCTCAAAAACTACATACAAAGGTTCATGAGAGAAGCCAACCGAGCAACCACGGTTGGAGATGTGGGGAAGATGGTGGCCATTTCTTCAGGCATAATATATCAGAGTCCTTTGTGGGACAGTATTCATCACAACCAAATTTCAACGTTACAACAATTTCTTGACTGGGCGGACAAACATATGAAATTGGATGACGCGATTGAGAAGGGAGAGAAGGGCCTGAACAATCCGAGCGGATCAGCTGATCCCCCCAAGAATGGTGGAAGTGATCAAAGTGGTGGTAACAAATGTGGAAATAACGGGTTTGACCGCCACAATGAAAATAAGGCTAAGTCGGGACCAAACAACAAGCCAACTAAGTATGAACCTCAGTTCACCAATTACACCACTCTTTCGACCAGCTGGGCGGAGACATATCTCGCAAGTCATCAGGAGGTCCCCTACTGGAAACCCCCACCCATCAAGAAGGAGATGAGTAAGAGAGATATGAATAAGTTCTGTCGTTTCCATGGAGACTATGGTCACGACACGAATGAATGCAATCATCTCAAGGACGAGATAGAGTTTCTCCTCCGATCGGGGAAATTGAAAAAATATCGAGCAGAAAAGACCCAAGGAGAGGGAAGTAACAATAATCCTGGGTTTAAGCGACAGCGGTCTCCACCTTTGCAACCCGAGCCCGTGGACTTCACTCTAGACACCATATGTGGAGGTCCACATCTGGCTGGGGATAGCAACAAGGCAAGGGAGAGGTATGCTCGAACACTCTGACATGAGTTGGACGCAGCATCAGCATTCGAGGTCATGACTGTAGAGGAGTGGCCTCCGAAGAACCCACGGTACAAAAGTGAGTCCCTCACTTTCACTGAAGATGATGCACGACATGTGAGATATCCTCATAATGACCCTCTTGTCGTGACAGTCCAAATAGCAAATATGAAGGAGAAGAGATGCCTGGTCGACACAGGGAGTTGTGTGAACATTATCTACAAATCATCCTTTGAAAGGATGAAATTATCTATCAACGACTTGAATCCACGCTCTCAAGTCATCTATGGATTTACTGGAGAAGTGTTGTCACCAGCTGGAACGATCAAGTTACCAGTCACAACGGGGGATGCTCCCAAGCATGAGACAGTTATGACAGAGTTTTTGATAGTCGACTACCCTTCCGCCTATAATGTGGTTATTGGTCGACCACTACTCATGACCTTGCATGTGGCAGTCTCTATATGGCACCTTCTTATGAAGTTCCTGACTGGTGCAGGCATAGGGTGTGTCCGAGGAGACTAGAGAGAAGCTAGAGAATGTTACAATGCCTCGGTGGCCAAAGCACAAAAGGGGGCCAAAGAAAACAACATGATTGTATGTGCCGGTAGGGAGGAGGTAGATGAGATGGATGTCGACCAAAGCATTACAGTCGCGACCGATCGAGGAGGAATGTTTGAGGAGCTTGGCCAAGAAAGCACTCTTGGTTTAAGTGAACAACAAGCCCCATCCGGTGATAAAGTTACCAAATAGGGTGTTGCCCAAAGCGAGCGAATGGACTTTGATCCTCGCTTTGGGGATTATCAAAGTGAGGTGGGACCTACTGAGGAGTTAGAGGAGGTTCTAATAGATGAGAATGACCTGACCAGAGGGGTCAAGGTTGGAAAAAAATATGAAAGTAGAAGTAAAATCACAGCTGGTAGAATTGTTGCGGAGGAATCAAGATCATGAAACTTTGTCCTTTATGGACGCTTACTTGGGGTATAACCAGATTAGTATGCATCCTCCCAATGAGGTGCATACCAGTTTCCGAACAGACATAGGGCTGTACTATTGTCAGGTCATGCCATTCGGCTTGAAGAATGCGGGAGCCACCTACCAGCGTTTGGTGAATTGCATGTTCCATGACTTAATCGGCAAGAACATGGAGGTGTACGTAGATGATATGTTGGTGAAGTCAAAGGAAGTTGAAGGACATGTACGAGATTTGGAGGAATGCTTTGCAGTATTGAGAAAGTACAGAATGAAGTTGAATCCCCTCAAATGCTCGTTTGGAGTAAGTTCGGGAAAATTTCTTGGGTTTATTGTGAACTCGCAAGGAATAGAGGCAAATCCAGAAAAGATAAAGGCGCTCGCAAAAATGAATTCTCCGGCCAGAATTAAGGATGTGGAAAGCTTGACTGGGCAGATTGCTGCTCTAAGCAGGTTCATCTCTAAATCAACGGACAAGTGTGTCCCGTTTTTTAACTTACTTAGAGGAAGCAAGAAGTTTGAATGGACGGAAGAATGTGAGCAAGCCTTTCAAGCCATAAAGGAGCACTTGGCTCAACCTCCTGTTCTTTCGAAGCCAGTTGATGGGGAAAACCTCTTTATTTACCTAGCAGTCGCAGAGCATGTTGTTAGTGCTGCTCTAGTACGAGAAGAAGATAAAGTGCAGCATCCAATGTACTGCGTTAGCAAGCGACTGATAGGAGCAGAGTCCAGGTATCCAGTGATCGAGAAGTTGGCCTATTGCTTGGTACTTGCATCCCGCAAATTGCGACCGTACTTTCAGGCACATCCCATTAAAGTTCTTACCGACTAGCCCCTACGTCAAGTTTTGCAGAAGCCGGAGTCATCTGGTGTTCTACTTAAATAGGCAGTTGAATTGGGCCAATTCGAAATCAAATACCAACCACGGTCTGCTATTAAGGGACAGGCTTTGGCAGATTTGATTGCTGAATGTACTGGGATTGCTGATATTCTCTACCAGCAAGAGCGTGTAATTGAGCAAAGAGAAGATCTTCCTGCTTGGAAAATTTTTGTTGATGGGTCGTCAAACGAACATTATTCGGGAGCTGGAATTATATTAGTCACGCCGAAGAAGCACCGAATTCCTTGCGCATTAAGATTTGGATTTAACGCTTCTAATAATGAGGCAAAGTATGAAGCCCTCCTAGTAGGCTTGTGCTTGGCTAGAGATGTTCCTTCCAGGTCGGTTCAAGTGAATAGTGATTCCCAATTGGTGGTCTACCAAGTCTTAGGGGAATATCAAGCAAGGGGCCTACGTATGATGGCGTATGTAATGCCCCGGATTCCCTATTATGGTTAATGGCTGGATTAGTAGGCCGGGAGGGCCATAACTATTTAATTATGTCATTTAAATGTGTTTATGCATGTTTATGAGAATTATATTATAATATAATGTTAAATGCATGCATGTGAGTCCACATTTGTTTACAGGGGTATTATGGTAATTTGGTCCGTTGAGGGTATACTTGAATATTTGTGTGTATGTTAATGATATATTGTGAGACCACATTATAATGTGGATTGGTTTGAGTATTCCGACATGAGACGATCGTTAAACGTGATTATCGGTTTGGTCATAACAGGTTTGAGCTCGAGGCTCGAGGTGAGACTCGGGGTGATATTAAAGGCTATCGCGTTACCGGGGATTTTAGGGTAACGGGTTTTGAAATATTGGTGTTTGAGGATATTGAGATTAGCGGGAATTGGGAAGCGTTAATTATGATTAACGGGATAAGTGAAATGTGCCAAAATTACCCTTGAAGTGGCTTTAGAGGCTATAAAAGACCTATGGGTATTTTAGTCTTTTGGCTTGGATATATGAAGGCTGTAGATTAACAGAGTAAAACAGAGGTAATTTCCTTCTCTTCCCGTACCTTCTTCTCCTTTATCTTCCTTGTGAGATTTTGTGAGCTTGTTGAGGATTTGAGCTTGGAAGCTAAGCCTAGATACCTTGGGAGAGTGTTCCATTGTTGAAGAGCACCATAACTTGAGCTTAAGGTAAGCTTTTAGCCACTGGTTTTTACATATGCTCTGTTTTCGTTTTAGCTTTTAAGTCATGAGTTTTGGTGTGGAAAGTATGAATCAAAGGGGGTTTTTAGTGTTAGTTTGATTGGGGTTTGGTGTGAGTAAGCTAAGGGTGTTGTTTGGGGGTTCAATTATATGTTTGGAAGGGGTTTTAAGATGGTTTGAAGGACTGGTTTGAGAGGAAAAACACACAGGGAAAAAACTGGTTCGTGTGGCCGACTTAGCCGTTCTGGGCTGAGCGCCGCGGCACAGCAGGGGAGCGCCGCGGCCCTTGGCGCCTGGCAGATGAGGAGCTTCTCTGTCAGGGGGGCGCGGCCCTTAGAGCCCATTTTGCTAAAATGAGGTTTTTAGCTTGGGGATTCAAACCATAGGCCTCGGGGTTGGACCTAGTACCCGGTTGGGTAGTATTTGATGACTCGGGGGCTGGGATTTGGTTTGGGAACCCTCAGTTATCATTTTTTATTGATGAATCCTATATTTTGGTTATGACCAGGTGACCGTCGAGGAATTTAAAGGTTGATCGTTCTCAGGGGTCGTTCATATATTTATTCTCACTCGAACCAGAGGTAAGAAAACAGTGTATGAATATAGTTGCACCCTGTACAGGTATATGGCATGTATGATTTGATGTTTGAGGCATGCTGGTTGATATATGTGGACATGGATTGCATATTAAGTGCTAGTGAACGCTGATTACCTGCTTGAGACACTGACTAGTCAGGGACCGACTCTAAAGTCGAGAATCATGCATTGAATGGCTCTATAGCATTAATGCCTGACCGACCCTAGGGTCAAGAAACTTACAAGCGCTTGCCTGGTCTACGACCAGATGACTATTGCCAAGGTATATGACCCCGGTGACTGTTTGTCACAAGGCTAAGGGACGTTGTCCATAGTTTCGACTCTAGAGTCGTGAGGAAGGTTATGTTGGTGACCAATCACCATGCACCTGTCCTGAACAAGCTTATGAAAGAATCACCTATCAGTTAAGCCCTAGTGATTCTATCGTCACATGGCTAGAGGGAGCGATGCTCACCTACTTGTTGGACTGATAGTCCTGAAAGAATAACCATGATTATTGTTGATATTATATCATGCTATATTGTGTTTTCTTGCTGGGCCTCGGCTCATGGGTGCTATGTGGTGCAGGTAAAGGAAAGGAAAAGCTTGGCCAGCCTTGAGTGGAGAGCTTGGGCGATGTAATGTACATACAAGGCCGCTTGACCGCCACGGTCAAGGAGTTCTCAGAGGGACTAGGGGTTTACCCTATTTTTGCCGCTTAGGCCGGCGGGGATTGTATATATGAACTGTAGCAACTCTTTTGTAACATGAACTACTTGTAAACGTTTTAAAAAGGCTCATGAGCAGTTTATTTACTTAATGAAATGTACCCTTTCCTTTTTATCGGTTTTTTTCACCTTAACCTATTAATGGTACCTAGATCACGTTTTTAACCAAAGGACTCGGGTAGCCAGTCAAGTTTCCGGTTCACCGTTCACCGTAACTGTTCTGGGGTAACCAGGGCGTTACAGCGTACTTGAATAAGACCAAGGATCTGCTAGCACAATTCGAGGAGTATACTATTAAGCTAGTACCACGGGAGCAGAACTCTAACGCAAACGCTCTAGCAAAATTAGCTAGTGCAAAAGATGCTGAAACTTTGGATATAGTACCAGTGGAATACTTGGCAGAACCGAGCATTAATGAATAAGAAGCCACGCCCATCACAATAGTAGACACTTGGATGACACCCATCATTGCTTACCTTGAGCAAGGAATCCTCCCAGATGATCGTAATGAAGCAAAGAAGATTATGAGGCAAGCTGCTAGGTACATTATGATGGACGGGGTGTTATATAGAAGAGGGTACTCTTTGCCTCTACTAAGGTGCATAGCACCCGACCAGTCAAAATACTTATTGGCTGAAGTGCACGAGGGGTTCTGTGGAGATCATGCTGGGGGGCAGAGTATATCTAAAAAGATTTACCGGCAGGGATTTTTATGGCCTACAATGAATGAAGATTCCATGGAGTATGTGAATAAGTGTGATAAATGCCAGAGATTTTCTAAAGTACCCAGGGCGCCTTCGAATGTCTTGAAGAAAATGCAGAGCCCATGGCCTTTTGCAGTATGGGGCATTGATCTGATCAAGAAACTACCCAAAGGGAAAGGAGGAGTACAGTTTGCAGTAGTTGTTGTGGATTATTTCACCAATTGGACCGAAACCGAACCACTAGCAATGATCACCTCGAAGAAAGTGTTAGATTTTGTGGTCAAGAATATAATATGTCACTATGGTCTACCGAAGAAGATAGTCTCTAACAATGGCACACAGTTCGATAGTGACTTATTTACCGATTTCTGCACCAGGCATGGCATTACATAAAGCTTCTCCTCGGTAGCTCATCCGCAAGCCAATGGGCAAGTTGAAGCCGTAAATAAAAATTTGAAGGATACTCTAAAATAGCGTCTAGAGCAAGCTAAGGGTGCTTGGGCGGAAGAATTACAAGAAGTCCTTTGGTCATACAGGACTACTGCCCGGATAGCAACTGGTCATACCCCTTTTTCCTTGGCATATGGGTATGAAGCCATGTTACCTGTGGAAGTAGACCCACCATCTCATCGGAGAACCATGTACGACCAGGAGGAGAATCACTAGTTGCTAGCTAAATCTTTAGATTTCCTTGAGGAGAGACGAGAAAAAGCAAGATTGAGAGTTGCTACTCATCAGTAAAAGGTGGCCCGCTATTTTAATTCCAGAGTCAGAGATCGAAAGTTCCAGGTTGGAGATTTGGTCCTCAGAAAGGTGTTCATCAGAGACCCGGCGGCTAGAGTACTAGGACCAAACTGGGAGGGACCGTATCAAATTGAGCAAGTCTTGCCACCCGGCACTTACAAACTTGCTCGATTAAATGGAGAGCCGATTAGGAACTATTGGAATATTGAGCACTTGAGGAAATGTTATCAATAAATACTACTTATAGAGTAGTAGCTTTGTCTCAAGTGTTTAACTTGTTATTTAAGTTTGTTTGTGAACTGGCTATTTGCTAACTAGACATGTTATTTTGAACAAATTTATTTTGTTTGAGACTCGTAATTATACATGGTTTGTCCTTTTTTTTTTATGAGTAATAAAAGAGATCACGCGCAGCGCGGTCGAATCTTGGTAC
The DNA here is from genome assembly GCF_963169125.1 of Humulus lupulus. Classification (NCBI taxonomy): domain Eukaryota; kingdom Viridiplantae; phylum Streptophyta; class Magnoliopsida; order Rosales; family Cannabaceae; genus Humulus; species Humulus lupulus. Next base: position 148,696,286 of record NC_084800.1, on the reverse strand, counting down.
AAATTTTTCATATGTGTTGATTATTATTGCTTTGGCAGTGTTCAACTGTCATTACAACTTAAAACAAAAAAGGTTTTCTGAAGGAAATACCGGGCAGTGTTCAACTGGTCGGTATCCATTAGAGGAATGACCAACCTTTAAATAGTTGCATGTTTTTGCAGTGTTTAACTTCTGAAATATCCTTTGTATATTCAATGTGTTTCACGAGTAATAACTGCTCCGACAAATTTGGTCAAGTAGCAAGTGATCAAGGATTTTTAAACCCTCAATCACTTGGGGGGCACATAGGGTATAGTAGTGTACAATTCAACACAAGCAATAAGAACACGAGCAAAGATATATTTTTTCAGGCTGACTTGTAAATCTTTGAAGTCAAAAGGGCCGTTAAGCTAACTTGTTTTACAAAGCTTAAGTAACTTGGACTTTTTTTCAAAATTTTAAGTTAAGAACAACTATTCATGTGTAAATAAAACGCTATGCTCATAAAATGTTAGAGCAATAAGAATGTGAGAACGCATGCTTAGTAGTAACTTATGAAATGTTTAGAATTTCTAAGTCAGAAAACTAAGTACTCATATGAAAATATAAGCCATCTATGTAATAAAACTTTTAAATGATTAAGTCTAAAAAAGTGAAGTGTTCATGCCAATATCTCGGCCATACGAGAAAAAGTATAGTAGCAAAATACAAAATGAAGGTCTACTAGTATGCTAAGGAGTCAGCTGGTCGGATGGAGGCTCACTGGTTGGATGGAGGCTCACTGGTCGGCTATGGGGCTCCCTGGTCAGGTTGTCACTCAGGTTGATCAACACCTTCCTCAGCATCAGTTGCTTCTTCCGGTCAGAACGATAGCGTGGGGGAAAAAGGTGTGGTACCAGCAGGATTAGCTGCCTCCTCAGCAGCCTTTGCCTCACATTTGGCAAGCTCTTCTGCCTTGGCCTCCTCTGTGAGAAAGTCGAGGTTGAGAGGTTTGTTCAGCTTCCACACCTGGTAAAAGCAATTGAAACAAATTTCCTCGTAGCGAGCGAGATCGGCTTCTTGCTCTCACTTTAGCTCCTCGTTCTCACGAGTCAATTTCTCTAGCTGATCAGTCAACGACTTGTTGATTTGAGTTTGTTTTTGGTTTTCGTGAGCCAGCCCCCTAAGAGACTCATTTCGCTGAGCCACGGTCTTCTCTGCCTGCTCCACCTTGGATTTGAGATCTTTTTCCGAGGAAGTTAAAGTCTCCACTTTAGTTTGGGCGTCAACTAGTTGATCATTTAAGACCTTGATCAATTCCTTGTAGTCTACTGCTCGATGTTGAGCGTGGTTGATAGTGATAAGCGACTACATGGAAAACAGGAAGTTACTACAAGTAAAAATGATTAATAACAAACTATCTTGTGATAAAATACTTACATTCATCAGTTGAGCGAGCCCTCTTTCTAAGGCGACTTCAACACTAAGCCGAGGCAAAGATTCAAAGTTTTGAATCATTGAAGTATCATGAAGGGTTTGGTCAAGCAGTTCCTTCCCAATGTTACCAGCAGTGCGAAGGGCCTCACTCAAGCCAGTCAGGCGAGTGGGGGTTAGGCTCGCAGAGGGAGAAATTGACGAAGGGGTCAACTGCGGGATTGTAATCGGCTCATCGGGTTGTCTTCCTTGGCTGGTCGGGGTTGTCCTTCGAACTTTCCTTGGGGGGTTTGAGCCACTTCCTTCCCTAAATTACCTCTTTTGGGCAAGAGTGGTGTTGAATTGCCTGAACATCTCTGAATCTGCAAAAGATTAAACACAAGATTTGTTAGTAAAAAGTAAAGCAATATCTAGGTAAATACTTTACAACTATCAGACAGCTCTATAAATCCCATATAACCAAATTATTTAAAATCAAACATCTCACTATGACTACTAGACCTGAGTTTAGGATTAGGTCAAGGAAGTCAGCCTCTTCATCAGATGATGAGCTTAAGTCTCTGTGAACCTGGATGGTATTTCCTTTCCCAGGCTGTGTGGGAATAACACGTCTGAGTTGATCCTCTGGCTGGAGTTCCCTAATGAAAAGGTCACCTAGTCTACGAGAGTAGGGAGACAGTCTAGGAGAGAACTGATCGATCACTTCCTCAGTATCAGCGTTGGACTGATCAGTTGCATTCGCTTCCTCAGTAGTACTCTCTGCTATGATGTTTTGGTTACTTGGTAACAGGCCCACCATCTGAAGGTTATCCACAGTAACCAACTCTTTCACATTCTTCTCCTTGATGCACATATTAGCCAATTCTTCTGCTCGGGAACACATTTCCTTGGTAGGCAAGGGCTGGTGAAATGGACTCGCGTGTGTAAAGGCTAAGTTGTTGGCTTTGATATTTGAAGTGAGAAAATACTCTGTATAGTATTTTCCAGGATTTAACTTATGAGAGATACCATGGAGGTATTTAATCCCTTTATGCCTATGGAAGAGGTGGAAAAAACATGTATTCTTGTGGCTTGGGTTAGTCCTGAAGTCGAAGAGATAATGCACTTCATGAGGAGTGGGTGGATCCCAGCCTTGCAGGAAGTAAAGGATGTATAGAGCGAACAATGCCTGAATCCCATTGGGGGCAATCTGAAAAGGAGAGACGTTGAAGTAGTTCGCTACTGACCAAAAGAAAGAATGCAGCGGGATGGTAGCTCCTAGACCAGGCACAATATGGTCCGTCAGGCTTGTTGGCTATTTGATGAGGGCACGGACATATCACGTTAACCCCTCTCAGGCCCGAAGCTTGAATATATTTGTCGAACATGCCGGGGTTAAGTTTGGAGGGTTTAGCTGTAAACCAAGAAGGTGTTTCTTCTCTGTCTTTTCTTGGTTTTTGAATGGAAAATTGCTAAATCTCGGTGGTAAATTTTTGAACGATTTTTCTCTGAGGCTTGCTGGGTTTTTGTGTCTGGCGAGGCATTCTTGAAGAAGTCGTAGTTCAGACCTCACTGGGTTCCACTACTTTCTATGCCGCTCTGCGAGCTACCTGAGGGTCCTGTTCCTGAGGAAGTCTGTTAGATTTCTTTACCCTCATTTCTGACTGCTCAACCTGTTGATTGAGAAACCATTCTTCATGGAGGAAATATAAGGCTGATCGGGGAAGGATCTTTTTAAGACGGCGAAGATGATCTTCGAGGGTGCGATTGCGGAATGGAAGTGTCAGAATTTGGGTTGTCACCTCCCCTTTAGTCGAAGCGTGCCATCTACAAAAAATAAATAAGGGGAGGTGAGTAACCAAACAAATGTAAGTCAATTGATTAAGGAAAAATATATATTTACTACTCAGGAAATATTTTATTGGGTAGTAAAAATATTTTTACTCCCTAGAATGAACATGTATGAGGGAAAAAATGATAAGCATAAATTTGGTGCCTAAAGTGCGTGATGTCCGAGCGGATGTCTTGGGGTGTCCGAGCGGATGGCCTGGGTGTCCGAGCGGATAGCCTGGGTGTCCGAGGAGTTTGGCAGGTGTGTGCATGACATCTAATCGATGCTCCTGTGTCACGCCGAGGCATCCGAGCAGACCATGCCTATCCGAGGAGTGCAGCAGGCGTGTGCGTGACATCCGACCGGTGCACTTGTGTCCCGCCGAGGCATCCGAGCAAACTATGCGCATGTGTCCAAGGGGCCTTTTGTCCGAGCAGTTAATGGTGCATCCGAGGAACTGGGGTCAGTCCGAGGTGTTCCAATCGGTGGTCACAAGGTTGAACCAAGTGTGCTTGAGACCGAGCATTGAGAGGCATGTCCCATTGATTTTGGGGCATGCCCAAATATTCAAACAAAAAAAGGCCATGGCCAATCAGCCATGAACACCTTCCTTAAACCCATTTCAAAACAAAAAAAAAACCCTAAATCCCATAGGACATAAACACATTTCCTCATCCAAAATACACAACAAGAAGATCAAAATGGGGGATTTGAAAGGTTTCAAAAGTTCTAGAGACCCTATCTATCATCAAATACCCATAAACACATATATGCAATTCAGGTTGAAAGTTTTATTTTTCTTCAAATTTCCATGAAATTGAAGATAAAATTAAGTTACCCATAGCCTAAACAACATCAAAACAGCCACAGTACACATTATATATCAAAGATTCATACACAAATTCAAGGGAAAATTTCTTATGGGGGTTTCAGCCTACACATGTTTTTTCTTAAGCTTTGAGAAAAAAAAAACATAAGTGGAGATGAAGAAGAAGGACTTAGCCAAATATATCTTGAAGAGGTTTTGATTTCTTGAAGAACCCTTGGATTTTCTTGAAGAAATTTGAGCTTTTCCTTGAAATCCTTGAACTTTCAGCTAAGAAGAGAACTTTTGGGGTATTCGGCCAAGAGAAAAAAAAAGATGAGGGAGATGGAAATTTTGTGCTCTTCCTTTATTGCTTATGAGTTATGAGAACTTATGGGTCTATTTAAAGGGGAAAAGTGAAAGTTGCCACTTATTCTTAGACTCTTGGAATTCCCTTGGGTATGTTATCTCCCCACGATTGTGAGCAGTTAATTCCAGTGATCGTGGTCTGCTGTGGCGTCGTGATTTGTTGCATAGGCGGGAAGATATACAGTTTGATTTTTTATTATGGTGCCGTTAGCAGTGGAGAAATTTTTTTATTATGTGAGTATATCATATAATAAACTTGGGGGGAAAATGTTATGCTCAAAACTTGAAAATGATGACGTGGCAATAAAAGTTACAAATGGCAAGGAATGGCTGGGTAATCTGGCTTAGGAGTGATCCGGTAGACCGGTGAAGATTTTTGACTGACCAGTCAAGTGTCATGACTGACCAGTCATGTGCTTGTCCAAAAAATCATGTGCTTGTCCGACTAGTTATGTGCTTGTCCGACCAGTCATGTGCTTGTCCGCCCAGTCATGTGCTTGTCTGACCAGTCAGGTGCTGTCCGACCAGCCAAGTGTTTGGCCGACCTGACATGTGTTGGTTGACCACTCACTTGTCTTGACCGACCAGTGAGGTATTTTGGCCCTTCAGTTTTCATCCTTGGTGTGATGTGGACCGACTAAACAGAACAGGGCTACGCAAAAGATCCCAGTAACGACTTCAACAAGAATCGGTCATACCTGAGCGGGAATCTCTCAGATTATCCCACAAAAGTAGTGTATTGTTGTATTTTGAATATTATTATTAATTAAATGTAGTGTAAATAACAAAATATCCCGATTATGGGGGACTTCATTTGTACGATCCTGAGCCTATAATTACAAGGATCATGGCCTCATAAAAAGGATTCGATTCTAATTTTCTGAGAGAATATTTGTATCTGGAGAGAAATATTGTATTCATTTCATCTACACTAAAGAAACTTAGTTGACTCAGGTTCATCTGATCTTGAGTGTAGATCTATAATCTAACTCTAAGTGGACTAGGCTATTACCAACACATTGGGGCTGAACCACTATAAAAATTGTCTGTGTCGTATATTTCTCTTGAAGTTTTTTTGTCGTTTTGACATCTACACGTCGTTGGCCAAAAACACGATCAACAACAACAAATAAATCAATGAATATTATTTATATGGAAAAACATAATATTTTTGTTCTAAGTATTTGATGTGCACAATTTAATGGCACACTTTAATCAAAGAATATTATAATTTTGCACTAATAAAGAACAAAGTGTAAATATGTGCTAACAATAAAAAATACATGATATTTAAGATGAAAGAAGATATTTGAATAAGAAAAATCTATAAACTTTGTTGCACAAATGGGAAATCAACATACAAAATAAATACTATCTAGTTACATAATGTTTCATCATCATCTTAATAATCTTAAAAAGATTAGAAACTCATAACTAGAATAGAAATTACAAACAAAAAAATACAAACATAAATAGGAAAATTTTGAGGAGGAACCCCCAAATTTTTCCTCTAAAAGCTCATAGAAAAATGACCCAAAAGAAGAAAAAAATGAAGAGAGTAGAGTGGTCTTGAAAGTATAGCAATTGTGTAGTGTCACCTCCTCCCCAAAAATGGTCTTCAAATCCTTCATTCATAGCCAAAGTAAAATGTTTAAAATAATAAATTTAAATTAATAAAATTGATTAAATTAATTTTTAAATGGAGTAACAAAGTGAGGGGTAAATTTTAGGTTTAATGATGAATTTTGTAGTAAAATGTGTAGAAAAGTTGGGTAATATGTAATTTTTAGACATTGGGGGACAAGGGGACATTGTTGGGCTCAAGAAAAATTGGTCCCAATTGTATTCGTCTGGCATCAAGTTTGGGAGGCTTAGGCCATGGGCTGGATGATGAGAAAAACTGATGCTGGTGGGCCCAAATGGAGGCAGGCGGGCATGCGAGTGAGAGGCAGCTGCTGGCCAGTGGCGTGGACCTGGGTACAGGCGTGTGGGCCTCTGGTATCAAGCGTGTGCTTCGTGTTGGGTTGTGGAGGTCTTTTGCTGGAAGAAAGCAGCTAGGGTTTGGGTTGAATGGTGGGCAGGCAAGCCCGTGGGGCTGGGAGGCACGGGCCTAGGTGGCTGCTAGGATGGGGCCCAGGTGGAGGCAAAAAGTATGTGGGCTTCGGAAATGACACTTTTAGCTCTATTCTTTTCAGTTTTCTATATTCTTTTCTTCATTTTTCTTGGCTTTTCAAGCACGAACAATACAACAATTTCTTACAAAGTAAACATAAACTAAATCATAATCAAATATTTTTAAGTATAAAATAAATCATATTAATTCTTTGAAAATATTAATTATAACTTAATTTAATTTAGCATTTAAGTTCAATAAAAGAATTTTTTTTTACCTCAAACTAAACAACAATAATTCAAATAACTATACCACAATATTTTACAACAATATAACTATAGAAATACACAAAAATCTATAAAATTAAAATAAACCTAATAAGTTCAAAATTACTTTAAAACTTAATAAATCAATTAAAAACTCAAGAATTAAGCAACAATTAGCATATAAAAAGTGTTAAAGTAACTCTATTTTGTAGAGTTATCACACCCCCAAACATAATATTTTGCTAGTCCTCAAGCAAAAGAAAAATAAAAAAAAAAAATTTTAACATTTTACAACAAATGAAAAACATGCATAAACGCAAAGGAAAACAGATACACACTACCCCAAAATTTAAATGAAACATTGTCCTCAATGTTTAACAAAATGGAAAAGATAAGAACTACTCCCTTTGATGTATACTTCATTGATATGACTCCTTTGTTTTTTTCTCTTCTATTCTTTTCGGGCAAGAAGTTTCCTTCAAACTTTAGAAAGTCATGAAAGAAAAACACACAACAAATGTGAAATATAAAATGAAACATTAAAGTATGGATTGCCTCCCACGAAGCGCTTTAGTTTATAGTCTTTAGTTGGACTATATATATATATTTCTTTTATCCTACACCCAATCGATGGTGTAGAATTTCATTTGTAGGGTGAGTTATTGTAATGCCCCAAATTTCCTAATAAGGGTTTGGACCTTGATTAGGAGGCCGGGAGGGGCATAATTGATTTATTATGCTACTCAATGATTATATGCATGTTTATGTGAATTATATTATATTATGATGTTATATACATGCATGTGGGTCCACAACTGTTTATTAAACTGTTTTGGAAATTTCGGCCATTTAGAGCATAATTGTCTATTTGGGTGTATTTTGTGATTCGTGAATGAGATCCCATCATTATGGAGATATGTTCGAGCCTTTCATCATGAGACGATCATGAAATGCAAGTGTTCGGTCTAGTCATAACGGGTTTAAGTTCGGGGCTCGGGGTGAGTCTCGGGGTGGTTTTAATGATTAGAGCATTACCAGGAATTAAAGGGTAATGGGATATGGATTATTGGTGTTTGAGAAAATTGAGAATAGCGGGAATTGGAGAGTGTTAATTATGATTAACGAAATAGGTGCGAAAGGACGATTTTGCCCTTGGTGGTTGTTAAGTTTTTATTTTAGACTTAAGGCCATTTAGGTCTTTTCCCCCTAAAGGATTTATATAAGCCATTAAGGCTGTAGAAGAAGAGGAAAACAGAGTATCCTTTCTCCTTCTTTCCCGATAGGTTTTCTCCTTCATTTCTCTCTGGATTTTCAAGCTTTGTTTGAGGAATCAAGACAAGGAACCAAGCTGGGATAAGCTAGGGTTATGCTCCACCATTGAAGAGGGTGTGTTGCTGAGATTGAGGAGAGTTTTTAGCCATTAGAACTATAGCTTTTGCTCTATTTTTTGAGTTAAGTTCCAGCTGGTTTTTGAGTTGGAAAGTTGAGTTTCTATGGGTGTTTTGGCTAGGGTTCTTGGGGTTGTGATGCTTGGGGCATGTGAGGATGGTTTTTAGGTTCATTTGGGACTGAATTTGATGTTTGGAAGCTTTTGATTTGGGTTGGAAATGGTAGAATCGAAGGAGGAAATTTCTGGGCTGAAGCTGGCTGAAGGTAGCGCTACAGCGCTACCTACAGGGGAGGCTAGGGCAGTTTGGCTCTGTTTTGAGCGCTGGGGCGCTAGGAGGGCAGCACTGTAGCACTACCCAGTTTCTTCAGAACCCCGTTTTAAGTGTTTTTAAGGGTTTTTGGCTCGTGGTTTCAATCCTTAAGGCTGGGGATCGAATCTACTCACCGTGTGGGCATGTTTCGAGGTACCGAGAGTGGGGTTTAGACCAAGACCCTATCATTGTCGATTTTCACTAATTAGAGATTATATTTGGTTATGACTAGGTGACCGCTAAAGGATTAAAGGATTGATCATTCTCAAGGGTCGCTCTTGTTCTAATTCTCGCTCGCACCCCATATGTGACATGCATGGTTGTTCTTGATGCATGTTGGATGTTTAAATGTAAACATGGGTAGCATATTGAATGCTTTGAAATTTTGCCCATTTGCATATGGTTATTATTGAGGCATGCTGGATGATTAAGTGTGATGCATGAGATGCACGAGAAACATGTGATTAGGGCATGCCATGAATATTGACTGTGAGATTGATCAGAGCTTGAGTCTCTATGTTTGTGCATGATCACAATTATGCTAGCAACTGTTAAGTAAGCATGCTGAATGCCCTACGTTTGATTATTTGACATATGACATATGTTTGGTAGCATTGCATACTTAATCATGGTACTGACTCATTAGTCAGAATTGGCAAATGTGTTAGTATCAACTGTGAAGTTGTGACTCATTAGTCAGGTTCGGCAGTGGTACTGGGCACTGGTCACATGGTGCTGACTCATAAGTCAGGACAGCCTTATCGTGTTCAATGCAAGCCAATAAAGATTAGATCTAATCGACATTCTGCATTGGATGACTCGAAGAGCATAAATGCCGGACCGACTTCAACTTCGATGAATATTTTAAGCGCTTGTGTGACTTACTCATCAGTCACTCATCTGTTAAGTTAGGGACTTACCCATTAGTCTCTCATCTGTTTAAGTTAGTGACTACCCATCACTCACTCATCTGGTTAGAGCCATTGCAAGAAAGCCCTAGTAACAGTTTCGTTACACGGCTATGGGCACCGAGCCCTATAGTGACTTGCTTGTTAGTCACTCAGTATGGTTAACAGAACCTCAAAGTGATACTCACTCATCTGTTCAGAGCTATAAGCTCTGTATGATCATTTTGATTGTCATATGCATGGCTTTGGGTGCTGAGCCCCGTAGTGACTTGCTTGTTGGTCACTCAGTATGGTTTACTAGAACCTCAGGTGTTGAAACACTCATCTGATTAGGATTGACTTGATAGTCAGCCATTCAAAAGGGCATGATTTTTATCCTGGATACCCCAGCATTGTTTGAACTTGTTTGCATGCTTGAATAAAGCTATGTTTGCTAGGCATGCCAGATATAATTTGATATCATGATATGACTGTTCGTGAGCATATGAGTTTTCTTGCTGGGCTTCGGCTCACGGGTGCTTTGTGGTGTAGGTAAAGGCAAAAGAAAGCTAGACCATCCTTGAGTTGGAGAGCTTAGGTGAAGATGTGTACATATGCAGCCGCTCGACCACCACGGCCGAGGTTTGAAGGAGAGGAACTAGGGCTAAACCCTGTTTTGCCGCTTAGATCGGCTGGTTGTAAATATTTTGTTGTAATAAACCTTTAAATTGTATTTTTGGGATCCTAATGTATACAGTAAATGTTATAGTGAAACGTTATATGTTAACCGAAATTTTTAATCCCTAAACTTCTAATCATACTTAGTTACACGTTTATGGACAAATAACTCGATTAGCGAGTTTAGCACTGTTTACAATGTGCACCGTAACGATCCCTGGAGTTGGGGCGTTACAATTTTGGTATCAGAGCCTGTCAAGGTTTATGGGTTCCTGAAGACAAGCTGAGCATGTACACTCGTCATTGAAGATAGATTCACTCAGGGAACGGTAACTATTTTTGTAGTTATGTGCTTAACTGCTTAAATAGAATGTAAATGCTTTACCTGCACATTTTACTAGGGAGGATGAGATTTTGATAGAGCATGACCCTTGACTATATGATTATATGCTCCGTGAATATATCCATGAACATGATCATTTGATTACCTGCTCCATGATTACATAATTGTAATATTTGCATGCTGGAGTTGAGGCATGGTGTGAATGTTGGAGGAGCAGGGAACATGATTGATGTATGAATGTCATGGGCATGTTTTAGCACAGCAAGTGGTTAGTGATTGTGGTGTGGTAAGATTTATCCCGTGGGGAAAAGCTTTTGATATGCTCATTATGATTAATGGGTCAAGTTATTGAGTGCAGATCCAAACAGCAAGTTTATAGCCAAGGCAGATAATGAGACCTGGTGGTGGTTATACAGAGGCTAGAAATTATAGCCAGGGAATCAGTTCTTCATCTGCTCCTATGAATTTTCAACAGATAGTCACAGATTTTCAATCAAGATTGCAAAGGCTTAAGCAACAACGGAGTCTGTTGGGGAGCACTTCTTCCTTGGTTATGCCCGGAGTGGCATCAAGTTTGGCTTAGCCTAGGGTTGAGAGCAGATGGGAATTTCTCTGTGGAAGATTCCAGGAATATTACCCTCCAGTCTTCGAGGGAGGCCTAGATCCATTCAAAGCTGAGCAATGGATGGCCATGATCAGTTCCATTCTTGACAGTATGGGGCTGGTAGGTCACGATAGGGTGATCTGTGCTACGTTTGTATTGCGAGATGATGATCAGACATGGTGGGAAGTGATATCCCAGACACGAGATACAGTTGTGATGGACTGGAAAGAGTTTAGGCAGTTAATTAATGAAAAGTATTGCTGTGATGTAGCCAAGACTGCTAAGATGATTGAGTTTCTGAATCTCGTTCAGGGTAAGGAAACAGTAATCGAGTATGTTAATAAATTTGATGGGTTGGCCAAGTTTGCTTTTGATCTGGTATCCACAGATGTAGTTCGGAAAGAAAGGTTTATCCAAGGATTGAATCCTGGAATAGATCAGGGCATTAGAGCTGCCCTAGTGCATGAAGTCTTTACCTTTGCTCAGGTGGTAGAGAAGGCTCTTGCTGTTGAGAGCATAAGAGATGAAAATGAGAGTGTTAAGGAACATGGAGCTCAGATAATGGTACCTCCACTTATTGGAGTGAGTAAGAAGAAAAGCTGGAAGCCTTACTCGAAATGCGCTCGATGCAAGAGGCATCATTTGGGAGAATGCCGAGCAAAGGCATGTTTCACATGTGGTATGGTTGGGCATATTGTGAAGAGTTGTCCTGTGTTAAGAAAGGGTGAGCAAAAGGGGATGGAAAGCTCAACTCCAGCTCGAGTGTTTATTCCGAGGCAGTCAGAGTCTGAGACAGAGACTAGTTCCTCAGGGGTGGCAGGTCAGTTTTCTAGTTCTGATTTCTAAGTTGTGTCGGTTGGTTTTGGTGCCATTTTGTTCCTTTGTTTTTTGTATATATAGTAGCATAAGGATGACATGTAGATCACATGGTCATGTTGTGATGGGAAGATGATACCGTATTGGTGACTTAAGAAATAAGTGGGGTTGTGATAAAAAGGACTCCTCAATGGTTTGGATAAAGCTTATTATGACTTACTTTTGTTTGATTTGAGTTATGGATAAATTTAGTAAGTGTGGGGAAATTTTAAATGGCAAGGAAAGAATAGTATTTCTTGGGCTTGAGAGTGGAAAGCCTTGTGGCAGTTGGCGTTGTGCATAGCTTTGGTATGCTGATGACATCTGTGTGGAGAGCTAGAGTTTTATGGTAGAGAGATGCATAGAATTCTTAGCTAGTGTGGTGGATACCACTTAGGTTATGCCAGTGAGATCAGGATAGACTGGACTAGTCTGTGAGTTCCTGGATGTGTTTCCAGGGGATTTGCCAGGGTTCCTTTATGTGGAAGAGATATAATGGTGATTGGATTGGTGCCAGGAATGGATTCAGGTTTTAGGGCACTGTATTGAATGGTTCAGTAGGGTTGTAAGAACTTGAGGCTTAGATATTGAGTGAGATGGAATTCGCAAAAGTGGATCTTGGATCTGGTTAGTACCAGCTAGAGATATGGGAAAAGATTATGCAGAAGTCTACTATTATAATAGATAAGGGCACTGGGAGTGCTGAGTTATGATTTGGGAAAATTATTTAATGCTAAGTGTTTATGAATGAGGTGAACAGAGCATTCAAAGGTTTATTTGAATGAGAATTGTGATCGTCTTGGACGATGGTATAGTGGTATTTTCTCTGTGAAGATTTTCCAAGCTTAAAGAATGCTTTAGGGGCAGGAGTGTCCTTGGGTGGTAAGGATATTACAGGTACCTTGGGAAATAGTTCTGAGTCTTCTTGCAGATCAGAACCAGTTGGTGGGTTGTTATGACATCTCAGTGAGAGAGAAAAGTAATTGCCTATACAACATGTTGGTTAAAGTATCTAACCAGAACTAGAGTAGAGTTCCTGGTGGTCAGTTTATTGTATGAGATTATTATCTCAAAGAAGATCAAAAGAAAAACAAATAAGTGAACCACATATAAGAAAGATTGAATGGAAAGCTTTAGCTGGATTATCTAAGGGTTTTGTAATATCAGGCATGCGCATATTGTGGTGTAAGGATCAGACTTGGGATCCGATGGGCACTAAGATTAATTAGGAGATCCTGGATGAATCTCATGTTACTATTTTATTTTCTTCGTTCAGGCATCATGGGAATGTGGCAGGATATGAAAGTCTTATAATGGTGGCCTGAGATGGAGAGGGATGTGATGGAATGTGTGGTAAGGTTCTTAACCTAATAGCAAGTCAGATCAGAGTGTTGGAATCAGTGAGGCCATTGTAGCCTTTGTGTGTTTTATAATGGAAATAAGATAGCATCGCGATGGGTTTTGCGGTGGGATTGCCAGGTTAGTGGGCCAGTATGAGTTGGCGGTGAGTCAATGTGGACCAGCGGTCCAAGTGAGTTTGTTTTTGTCAGTAGGGATAAGTGACACAGCTGATCAGTATTCAGATCTCTTTGAGAGAGGAAGGGAGTTATCCAGTGTTGATAAGGGTACCTTATGTGATAAGGTATGGTAGGGTGTATTCGTCATCCATGCATTGGAATGAGATGGGTGAGATGTTATATCTGGATCATGAGATGGTTCAAGGGGCCATTGAGACTATTAGAGGTTGGAGCTTCGATGCTCACTTCTCAGAGTAAATGGAAAAGTTTTGCTGAATTGAAAAGCAGGAACATAGAGTTCCAGGTAGAAGATTATTTCTTCTCTAAAAGTATCACTATGGAAAAGGTTGATGAGTAAGGGCAAGTTGAGCCCTAGAGTAGGAGGACAGTTTGAGTCCTGGATAGGACTCGTCAAGTTGACTTGATTCGATTTTGTTTTGGCACTGTCAGTTGTGAATAGTGTATTTTTTATTTACATGTTGAGGACATGGGTTAAAAGAAACTCATGAGTTGAGTTATGAAAATTTTGAGACTGAGGCAAAGTTATCAAGAAAAGAATAGGCAGTCCACACATGAGAGAAAAAGAATAAGATTCTGAGGAACAAAGTGTTCCTTGAGTTAAGGTAATGTTACAAAAACAGAGAGGTCGAGAGAACGACTTGGGAAACTGGAATCAGTTGTGCGGAATTGATATTCCGGCAGTTCAAATAAATTTCGAGGAAGAAATTCCTATGAGGAGGGGATAGTTGTAATGCCCCAAATTTCCTAATAAGGGTTAGGATCTTGATTAGGAGGCTAGGAGGGCCATAATTGATTTATTATGCTACTCAATGATTATATGCATGTTTATGTGAATTATATTATAATATGATGTTATATACATGCATGTGGGTCCACAACTGTTTATTAAACTGTTTTGGAATTTTGGGCCGTTTAGAGCATAATTGTGTATTTGGGTGCATTTTGTGATTCGTGAATGAGATCCCATCATTACGGAGATATGTTCGAGCCTATCGGCATGAGACGATCATGAAATTCAAGTGTTCGGTCTAGTCATAACGGGTTTAAGTTCGGGGCTCGGGGTGAGTCTCGGGGTGGTTTTAATGATTAGAGCATTACCAGGAATTAAAGGGTAATGGGATATGGATTATTGGTGTTTGAGAAAATTGAGAATAGCGGGAATTGGAGAGTGTTAATTATGATTAACGAAATAGGTGTGAAAGGACGGTTTTGTCCTTGGTGGCTGTTAAGGTTTTCTTTTAGACTTAAGGGCATTTAGGTCTTTTCCCCCTAAAGGATTTATGTAAGCCATTCAGGCTGTAGAAAAAGAGGAAAAACAAAGTATCCTTTCTCCTTCTTTCCCGATAGGTTTTCTCCTTCATTTCTCTCTGGATTTTCAAGCTTTGTTTGAGGAATCAAGACAAGGAACCAAGCTGGGATATGCTAGGGTTATGCTCCACCATTGAAGAGGGTGTGTTGCTGAGATTAAGGTGAGTTTTTAGCCATTAGAACAATAGCTTTTGCTCTGTTTTCTGAGTTAAGTTCCAGCTGGATTTTGAGTTGGAAAGTTGAGTTTCAATGGGTGTTTTGGCTAGGGTTCTTGGGGTTGTGATGCTTGGGGCATGTGAGGATGGTTTTTAGGTTCATTTGGGACTGAATTTGATGTTTGGAAGCTTTTGATTTGGGTTGGAAATGGTAGAATCGAAGGAGGAAATTTCTGGGCTGAAGCTGGCTGAAGGTAGCGCTATAGTGCCCAGTGTAGGGCGCTACAGCGCTACCTACAGGGGAGGCTAGGGCGGCTTGGCTCTGTTTTGAGTGCTGGGGTGCTAGGAGGGCAGCGCTGTAGCGCTACCCGGTTTCTTCAGATCCCCGTTTTAAGTGTTTTTAAAGGCTTTTGGCTCGGGGTTTCAATCCTTAAGGCTCGAGATCGAATCTACTCACCTTGTGGGCATGTTTCGAGGTCCCGAGAGTGGGGTTTAGACCAAGACCCTGTCATTGTCGATTTTCACTAATTAGAGATTATATTTGGTTATGACTAGGTGACCACTAAAGGATTAGAGGATTGATCGTTCTCAAGGGTCGTTCTTGTTCTAATTCTCGCTTAGACCAGAGGTAGGATAACTGCACCCCATATGTGACATGCTTGGTTGTTCTTGATGCATGTTGGATGTTTAAATGTAAACATGGGTAGCATATTGAATGCTTTGAAATTTTGCCCATTTGCATATGGTTATTATTGAGGCATACTGGATGATTAAGTGTGATGCATGAGATGCACGAGAAACATGTGATTAGGGCATGCCATGAATATTGACTGTGAGATTGATCAGAACTTGAGTCTCTGTGTTTGTGCATGATCATAATTATGCTAGCAACTGTTAAGTAAGCATGCTGAATGCCCTACGTTTGATTATTCGACATATGACATATGTTTGGTAGCATTGCTTACTTGTGCATGGTACTAACTCATTAGTCAGAATTGGCAAATGTGTTAGTATCAACTGTGAAGCTGTGACTCATTAGTCAGGTTCGGCAGTGGTACTGGGCACTGGTCACATGGTGCTGACTCATAAGTCAGGACGGCCTTAGCGTGCTCAACGCAAGCCAATAAAGATTAGATCTAATCGACATTCTGCATTGGATGACTCAAAGAGCATTAATGCTGGACCGACTTCAACTTCGATGAATTTTTTAAGCGCTTGTGTGACTTACCCATCAGTCACTCGTCTGTTAAGTTAGGGACTTACCCATCAGTCTCTCACCTGTTTAAGCTAGTGACTACCCATCAGTCACTCATCTGGTTAGAGCCATTGCAGGAAAGCCCAAGTAACAGTTTCGTTACACGGCTATGGGCACCGAGACCTATAGTGACTTTCTTATCAGTCACTCCGTATGGTTAACAGAACCTCGAAGTGATACTCACTCATCTGTTCAGAGCTATAAGCTCTGTATGATCATTTTGATCATCATTTTCATGGCTTTGGGTGCTGAGCCCCGTAGTTACTTGCTTGTTGGTCACTCAGTATGGTTTACCAGAACGTCAGGTGTTGAACACTCATCTTATTAGGATTGACTTGATAGTCATTCATTCAAAAGGGCAGGATTTTTTATCCTGGATACCCCAGCATTGTTTGAACCTGTTTGCATGCTTGAATAAAGCTATGTTTGCTAGGCATGCTAGATATAATTTGATATCATGATATGACTGTTCGTGAGCATATGAGTTTTCTTGCTGGGCTTCGGCTCACAGGTGCTTTTTGTTGCAGGTAAAGGCAAAAGAAAGTTAGATCATCCTTGAGTTGGAGAGCTTAGGTTACGATGTGTACATATGCAGCCGCTCGACCGCCACGGCCGAGGTTTGAAGGAGAGGAACTAGGGCTAAACCCTGTTTTGCCGCTTAGATCGGCTGGTTGTAAATATTTTGTTGTAATAAACCTTTAAATTGTATTTTTGGGATCCCAATGTATACAGTAAACGTTCTAGTGAAACGTTATATCTTAACCGAAATTTTTAATCCCTAAACTGCTAATCATACTTAGTTACACGTTTATGGCCAAATAACTCGATTAGCGAGTTTAGCACTGTTTACAATGTGCATCATAACGGTCCCTGGAGTTAGGGCGTTACAGTTATGACTTTGATGCAAATGCCATAAATAATAATTGATAACATCACACCTACAAGAAAATTATAGATATGCAATTTTGATGGAATATCAATGAAATAAGAAAATTGCATATCTATATTAGACTCCTTTTCATTTTGAGTCAATATACAAATTTGTTCGATTATGGGCTCTTGAGATATAATTATATATTTTTCATTTTCCTCATGAGCCTCGAAATTTTTTTCATTCAATTCATCCAACTCCATAGTTTCAAGTAATGGTTGGGTGATATTCAAAGGTTCTTCAACAATTTCATTCTCTATTTCACTTTCAACATGACTATTTGGATTGGGAATGGGTTGGTTGGGATGATCTTGTTTTCTCGACTCTATAACAGTTGCAAGTTGCTCTATTATGCATGTTGAATTCATGCCCTTCATTCATTGGAGACTGGGTATGACTCCATGAAAATTTTGGATTATGGGCAGGGGCAAATGGGATATCAAAGGATTCATGCATATCATACATATCATTAGTTTCTCCATAATTTAAATTTGAGTGCTTAAAATATTTGTACTCAGAATTCCAACTATAATTAAAATGATACATTTCAAGAGACTTTTTTTTTTAAATCAAATAAAATTTTTAACATAAATTAAGAAGAGTATTAAACACAATAATTCAGTAAAAAGAAGAAAAAAAAGTAAAATTAAGATAACATAAACAATATCAAGAAATGAAAACAAGAGTTAAGAGGCACAAGTGCCATCAACTAATAACAATATGAAAAAATAGAATAAAAAGCTAGGAGGCATAAATGCCATCAACTATCACAAAATAACAATAATAATAACACAAGAGCTAGGAGGCACAAGTGCCATCAACTAACAAATATATAAATATAATAAAAATTACAACAAAGTTACAACAAAATTAGGAGGCACAAGTGCCATCAACTATAAAAATTAAAAAGATAGATAGGAGGCACAAGCACCGTCAACTAAAAAAATGAAATATATATAAATATATAAGTATGTTTTGTTGTATGGGTGGTAGAACCGTCTCATATTTTCTTCTTATCTTTTTTTTTTTAGTTTAGTTTTATATATATATTATATTTTTGTATATATATATTTTACTAGTAGAAGAATTCACTAACCTTAAGAAAAAATTTGTTTCTTAACGGCGCCAAAAAATTTGTTGCAACTCCATGGCAATAGCATCAAAAACTTGATGAACCCAAAATTGGTATGTTTTAAATATTTATATCGTAAGCGCACAAATCGTTCATATAGAATAGTGATCGTGTAAGCAAGGATATCGAACCCAAAGGAGTTGTCTAAAATAAAAAAAGAAAACAATTTTAAACCAAAATAAATAAACTCTAACCTAGCTCCAAAGATTGATGAGATATTCGTATCAAGAAAATAAAATAAAAGATAATAATAAAGGCTATAATAAAGAAATTAAAGCCAATATATAGAACTAAATTAATAATTGTTGAACAAGTTGTAAGAGAAAGATTATTAAGATAAAATAATCCACAAAATATAAGCTCAATAATATCTATAAGTACATTGATTCCAAAGTTTTATTAATAGTAGAAATTAATCAAACTATCACCTATTCAATTCTGATATTATTTTTAAGCACAAGTTATTATATTAATATAGGATTTATCTTGCCTTTTTAAGATATAATTTCAAAGTATTTAGTGTGAATCAATCTAAGGAACACAACAAATAAATCAATTGAATATTATTTATAAGGCAAAACATAATATTTTTGTTCTAAGCATTTGATGTGCACAATTTAATGGCACACTTTAATAAAACAATATTATGATTTTGCGCTAATGAAGAACAAAGTGTAAATATGTGTTAACAATAACAAATACATGATATTTACGATGAAAGAAGATATTTGAAGAAGAAAAATCCATAAACTTTGTTGCACAAATGAGAAATCAACATACAAAATAAATACGATCTAGTTTCATATTATTTCATCATCACCTTAATAATCTTAAAAAGATTAGAAACGCATAACTAGAATAGAAATTACAAAACAAAAATTACAAACATAAATAGGAAAATTTGGAGAAGGAACCCCCCAATTTTTCCTCTAAAAGCTCATAGAAAAATGACCAAAAAGAAGAAAAAGATGAAGAGAATTGAGTGGTTTTGAAAGTGTAGCAATTGTGTAGTGTCACCTGCTCCCCAAATATGGTCTTCGAATCCTTCATTTATAGCCAAAATATAATGTTTAAAATAATCAATTAAAATTAATTAAATTGATTCAATTAATTCAATTAATTTTTAAATGGAGTAATAAGTTAAGTAGGGGTAAATTTTAGGTTGTAATGATGAATTTTGTAGTAAAATGTGTAGAAAAGTTGGGTAAAAAAATGGTATTTTTAGACATTGAGGGACAAAGGGATATTGTTGGGCTCAAGAAATTGCTCCTAATTGTGTTGGGTTTGGCAGCAAGTTTGGGAAGCTTGGCCCAAGAGCTGGCTGAGGAGAAAAACTTATGCTGGTAGGCTCAAATGAAGGCAGGCAGGCCTGGGAGTAAGGAGCAGCTGCTGGCTAGTGGCGTGGGCTTGGGTGCAGGCATGTGGGCCTTTGGTTTTGGGCCTGGGCTTCATGTTGGGCCGTGGAGGTCTTCTGCTGGAAGAATGCAGTTGGGCTTTGGGCCGAATGGTGGGCAGGCGGGCCCGTGGGGCTAGGAGGCACAGGGCTGGGTGGCTACTGGGATCGGGCCCAGGCGGAGGCAGAAAGTATGTGGGCTTCAGAAATTGCACTTTTTTCTCTTTTCTTTTCAGTTTTCCCATATTCTTTTCTTTATTTTTCTTGGGTTGTCAAGCACTAACAATACAACAATTTCCTACAAAATATACTTAAATTAAGTCATAATCAAATTTTTTTAAGTATAAAATAAATCATATGAATTCTTTGAAAATATTAATTATAACTTAATTTGATTTAGCATTTAAGTTCAATAAAACAAGATTTTTTTGACCTCAAACTGAACAACAATAATTCAAATAACTATTCTACAATACAATAGAACTATAAAAGTACACAAAAATCTATAAAATTAAAATAAACGTAATAAATTCAAAATTACTTTAAAACTTAATAAATCAATTAAAAACTCAAGAATTAAGCAACAATTAGCATATAAAAAGTTGTAAAATAACTCTATTTTGTAGAGTTATCAATGCAAATTCGACCATCAAGACATTCAAAATGTTACTCATAGTTGATCACTAAAATAGAGTGGGATGAGTTATGTGCTTCATGTATGATTGATGATTGGAAGAAAAAAGAAAAATACATCAAGATCCACATGTCACGAGGTAGGTATTTGTTGGCAGCGAAAGACTGTAGCAACAAAATATTGGACTCGAGATGTTTGAAATCGACAGTCACAGTTGTGGTTTTTGGGACATTCTAACAAAAAGGGTGAGCCGATTAGTACCGAGGCAATAAGCGTAGCTCATAACATAGTAAGTGTTCTACTTTTTATATGATTGGATTACTTAGGTTTAACGAGAATAACTATATTCTTATGTTTTGTTTACAGGAGCACTATAGTCATCTCATGAGTGAAAATTTGAACCTAATGGGTCTAAGGATATGCTTACTATGACATTGGGCACCTCTGACAGTAGATGGCGAGTCACGGGTATTAGGCTTGGTGTAACGCCTTGCAAATTTTGGAAAACCCCACGATCCAGTAAGAAGAAGGGAAAATAACTTGAAACTTCGTCTGTTGACACATTATTTACAATGATGGAAGAAAAATACAATCAACAAGAAATAATGAAACAACAACAAGAAATGTCTAAACGACAAAAGGAAATGATGCAAAAATTTATGGAGCAGATGAAAGGAAAACATAGTGGCTTTGGAGGATCTTCTCATGCGTCAATGCCGATTTACGGATCACCCTTAGATCAGGTGACACCATCTCATTGACCATGCATCATCACAATCGCAACATCAACCTCTAGCACCACAACCCCCACTGCTAGAGGTTACACCTGTGTTTATCCCTACTCATGGCTCAAATAATGTTTAACTTTATATTTTTAAATTCTAAATTCTTGCACTTGTGTAACATATTTATACATAAAAATTTACATATATGTGCATGATAAAATGATTGAATGATACATTGGCCCAAATCGCTAGTAATCTTCAATGGAGCGGCACATGTAATTATTTTATTTACAACTACTGAATTTTGTATATACTTATTCCATTGTTAATTATTTGTTATGGGTTAATTAGGAGATCGTGAAAAAAAGATGGAAAAAAAAGCTTCTCTACTATTAGCACTTTGTACACAAAAACTAGTTCCAAAACGAGCACCTAAGGTGTCAGTGTCACAAGAGGTGCAACGACCATATCCATTGCTGCCTAAGTTGAGACAAGTATATGAAATCGTCAATGGTTGTCCTAGACATGATTCTGTCATTGAAGTGTACATTGACGTTGATGTTTTTGGCCATGCTTATGAACACGCTCCTCTATTTTGGGATGACATGTACCTGAATTTTGTAGAAAGGAGATGATATATGAAGTTAATAATATTTATTGTAAGGATTATCATCAACTATTTAACTTTCTTTTAGCTTTTCTTTTTAATTAATGATATTTTTTGGTAGGATTTTGTACCAGGACTAGTTATTAGACGAGGAAAAGAGAAGATTGTTGTTGTTTATGAATTCGAACAAGGTTTCTACTTCTATGACTCGCACAAATAGTCGTGCTCAAGCTTTAAGTGATAGGATGCTATATTGCACGTCTAAAAAGCATGATTGGTGTAACGCCCCAAACTCCAGGGACCGTTACAGTGTGCCTTATAAACAGTGCTAAACTCGCTAATCGAGTCATTTGGCCAAAATCGTGTAACTAGGTATGATTAGCGGTTTAGGGATTAAATTTTTTTGATAAGATGTAACGTTTCATTAGAACGTGTACTGTATACATTGGGATAATGCTCCCTAGCCATGTGACAAGCAGTCACCTAGGCCTTTGGCCCTGGCTTTGAGTAACTAGCTTAGACTAGTCAAGCGCTTATAAGATTCATCGACCTTAGGGTCGGTCCAGCATTAATGCCTTAGAGTCATTCAACGCTGATATCGATAAGATCTAATCTTTAATCGACCCTACATTCATGACGCTATGTCGTTCTCGGCTCTTAGGTCTGTGATACTCGACCAATGCCGACCCTGACTAGTCTGTGCCATACACAAGTAAGCAATGTTATCAAGCATATATCATATGTCAAATATCCAGATACAGGGCATTCAGCATGCTTCCTCAATAATTACTAGCACAATTAGGATCATGCATAAACACAGAGGCTCAAGCTCTGTACAACCTCATATTCAATATTCACGGCATGCCCTAATCACATGTTTCTCGTGCATCATATGCATTACACTTAAACATCCAACATGCATCAAGAATAACCATGCATGACACATATACATAGGGTGCAGTTTTCTTACCTCTGGTTCGAGCGAGAATTAGAACAAGAACGGCCCTTGAGAACGATCGATCCTTTAATCCTTTAGCAGTTACCTAGTCATAACTAAATACAATCTCCGATTAATGAAAATCAACAAAGATAGGGTCTTGATCTAAACCCCACTCTCGGGACCTCGAAACATGCCTACACGGTGAGTAGATTCGATCCCGAGCCTTAAGGATTGGAACCCCGAGCCAAAAACCCTGGAAAACACTCAAAACAGGGTTTTGAAGAAACAAGGTAGCGCTACCTTCCTAGCGCCCAAGCGCTCTTCACAGAGCCAAACCGCCATAACATCCCTTGCAGGTAGTGTTGTAGCGCTACCTTCAGCCAAAGATTGCCCAAAAATCTCTCCCTTCGATTCCACCATTTCTAACCCAAACCAAAAGCTTCCAAACATAAAATTAAGTCCCAAATGAACCCAAATACCATCTCCACATGCCCCAAGCATCACAACCACAAGAACCCTAGCACATGCCCCAAGCATCACAACCACAAGAACCCTAGCCAAAACTCCAATCAATTCCCAACTTTCCAACTCAAAAACTAGCTGAAACTTAACTTGGAAAATAAAGCAAAAGAAAGAGTTCTAATGGCTAAAAACTCACATCAATCTCAGCAATACACCCTCTTCAATGGTGGAGCATAACCCTAGCTTATCCCAGCTTGGTTCCTTGGCTTGATTCCTCAAAAAGAGCTTGAAAAATCAAGGAGAAATGGAGGAGAAAACCATTGGGAGAGAAGGAGGAAATAAGAATCTGTTTTTGACAAGGTTCTACAGCCTTAATGGCTGATATACATCTTTAAGGGTGAAAAGACCTAAATGCCCTCAAGTCTAAAATGAAGCCTTAATAGCCACAAAGGGCAAAATCGTCCTTTCGCACCTATTTCGTTAATCATAATTAACACCCTCCAATTCTCACTATTCTCAATATTCTCAATTACCAATAAATCATATCCCATTACCCTTTAATTCCCGGTAATACTCTAATCATTAAAATCACCTCGAGACTCACCCCGAGCCTCGAACTTAAACCCGTTATGACCAGACCGAACACTTGCATTTCATGATCGTCTCATGCCGAAAGGCTCGAACAAATCCACATATAATGTGGTACCATTCATAACTCACCCACATGCACGAAAATACACAATTATGCCCTCAACGGGCCAAATTACCAAAATACCCCTATAATTATAAATACACCCATATGCATACATTTTTCATCATATAATAATATAATTCACATAAACATGCATATAATCTTTTGATAACATAATAAATCAATTATGGCCCTCCCGACCTCCTAATCAAGGTCCTCAACCTTATTAGGAAATTTGGGGTATTACAACTATCCCCTTCTTATAGAAATTTCGTCATCGAAATTTATCTAAGCAGCCCGGAATAAGAATTCTGCACAATTGACTCCAGTTTTGTCATTCTTTTGACCCCACTATTTCTGCAACATACCTTAATCCAAGGTACACTTTGTTCCTCAGAACCTTATTACTTTTGTTACAATCTGAATTGGCTATTCCTTACCGGAATACATAACCTCAAGCTTCAGATTCTTATGATTCAACTCATGAGTTCCTGTAACCCATGGCCACTGCATGGAATTACATAACACACTGCATACAACTGACAATACCAAAGATAAGGTTGATTCAAAGTCAACCTAACCTATCCTTTCCAGGACTCAACTGCCAAGATAATCTAGGGCTTAACTTGCCCTTAACTCCTCACCCCTTTCATGGTGATACTTTATGAAAGATAGATTCTTCTACTTGGAACTCCACGTCCCTACTTTTTAATTTAGTAGAACTTTTCCATTTATTCTGAGAAGTGAGCATCCGCGCTCTAACCTCTAACAGTCTCAATGATCCCCTGAACCATCTCATGATCCAGAATCAGCACCTCACCCATCTCATTCCAGCAAACTGGTATTAAACATTCTCAAACATGCCTTATCTCATAAGGTACCTTTCCAATACTGTATGACTTTCTTTCTCTCTCTGATTTACCACCAGTCTGAGAATGATAAACTGTACTGAATTCCATCTATATATATTCTTCATCTACCTTAATTCTTCCATGATCTGGGAGTAACAACAGAATCTTCATCTGATAAGATAAACCTTAAATTCCATGGAGGCACACTATTTCTCTCACATAGAGATTTGAATTCTGATCAACTGTGTTATTCATCCCAGCTAACAAAATAAACTTACCTAAAACACTGGTCCACAATGACCTAATCCAAATCACACTGACCCCTTAACTGGGCAACCCCACCGCGAAACCCATCGCGATGCTTCCTTGTTTGCATTACAAAATACTCAAAACTTGCAATAACCTTGCCTATTCTTGACACTTTGACTTTACCTATTAACAGGTTAAGAGCTTTATCACGCATTCCATGGTGCTCCTCTTCATCTCAGGCCACCACTAAAAGCCTTCATATCCTGATACATTTCCATGACGCCAGAATAAACTTAATAGGAGAATAACACGAGATTCATCCAAAATCTCCCAATTAATCCCAGTGTCCATCAGATCCGATCTCTATATCACGGCAAACCCATATCTGACACTATATAATCCTTAGCTATTCCAGCTAAAACATTCTCCTCAACTTTTCCCATCTATGGTCCATTTAATCATCTTTTCTTTTGATCTTGTCTGAGATAGTAATCTCAAACATAACTCTGGCCACCTGGCCTGCCAGAAACTCTACTCTAATTCTGGTCAGATACTTTAACCAACATGCTGCATAAGCAACCCATTTCCCTATCGCTGAGGTGTCATAACCACCTACTAATTGATTCTGGTCTGCAAGAAGACTCAGAAATCTTTCCCAAGGAACCTATAATATTCTTACCACCCAAGGAAACTCCTGGCTCTAAGGCGTTCCTTAACCTTGGCTAATCTCTATGGAGAAAATATCACAAAACCATCGTCCACAAAGATCACAAATCCCATTCAAATAAACCTTTGAATGCCCTATTGTAACGCCCTGGTTACCCCAGAACATTTACGGTGAACGGTGGACCAGAAAATTGACCCGCTACCTGAGTCCTTTGGTCAAAAACGTGCTCTAAGTGTAATTAACAGGTTAAGGTGAAAAACTAATAAAAAGGGAACGAATATTTTCATTACAAACTGCTCTGCAGAGCTAATCAAAATATTTACAAGCTGTTCTCAGTACAAAATAGTTATTACTGATTCAAATTTACAACTCCGCCGACCTAAGCGGCAAAAACAGGGTAAA
Source organism: Humulus lupulus (assembly GCF_963169125.1). NCBI lineage: Eukaryota > Viridiplantae > Streptophyta > Magnoliopsida > Rosales > Cannabaceae > Humulus > Humulus lupulus. The sequence goes on along the minus strand of NC_084800.1, from coordinate 148,670,524 downwards.
CCCCCTAGTTCCTCTGAGAACGCCTTGGCCGTGGTGGTCAAGTGGCCGCATATGTACACATCAGCACCTAAGCTCTCCACTCAAGGCTGGGTGAGCTTTTCTTTCCCTTTACCTGCACCACATAGCACCCGTTAGCCAAGGCCCAGCAAGAAAAGCATAATAAAGCATGATATAATATCAACAATGACCGTAATAATCATCCAGGACCAACAGTCCAAACAAATAGGTGACAGTCGCAAAAGTCACAAATGTGGGTACAGCCCCCCCTCTAGCCATGTGACGTTAGGGTCACTCGGGCTTAACTTATAAGTGAACCTTCCATAAGTTTAACCAGGATAGGTGTATGGTGAATAGTCACCAACATAACCCTCCTCATGACCATATAGTCATAATCCTGGAACAGCGTTCCCTAGCCACGTGACAAACAGTCACCAAGGCCATATGCCCTGGCTCTGAATAACTGGTCTTAGACCAGACAAGCGCTTATAAGTTCATCGACCTTAGGGTCGGTCCAGTGTTAATGCCTTAGAGCCATTCAACACTTATATCGATTAGATCTAATCTTCATTCAGCCCTGCGTTCAGGACGCTTATGCCATTTCAGGACGCTTAGGTCAGTGTCCCTGACTAGTCAGTGCCATACACAGATAATCAATTTCCACTAGCATTTAATATGCAATCCATGTCCACATTTATCAAACAACATGCCTCAATACCAAACTCGCATGTCACATATACACAGGGTGCAGTTCTCTTACCTCAGGTTCGAGCGAGAAATATAATAAGGACGACCCCTGAGAACGATCGATATTTTAGTTCCTTAGCGGTTACCTAATCACAACCAATGATAATCTCCATTAATGAGAATTAACATGAATAGGGTCTTAATCTAAGCACCACTCTCGGGACCTCGAAACATGCCCACACGGTGAGTTGATTCGATCCCGGGGCTGAAGGAGTGAAACCCCAAGTCAAAAACCCTTAAAAACACTCAAAACGGGACTTAGAAGGAACAGGGTAGCGCTACAGCGCTCAATCCCTAGCGCCCCAGCGCTATACTCAGAACCACCAACATGCCAAAAACCCTCCTGAGGAGCGCTGTAGCGCTACCTTCAGCCAAAGATTGCCCAGAAATCTCTCCCTTCGAATCCACCATTTCTAACCCAAACCAAAAGCTTCCAAATATCAAATTAAGTCCCAAATGAACCCAAATACCATCTCCACATTCCTGAAGCATCACAACCACAAGAACCCTAGCCAAAACTCCAATCAATTCCCCACTTTCCAACTCAAAAACCAACTGAAAATTAACTTGGAAAACAGAGCAAAAGCAAGAGTTCTAATGGCTAAAAACTCACCTCAATCTCTGCAGCACACCCTCTTCAATGGTGGAGAATAACCCTAGCTTATCCCAGCTTGGTTCCATGGCTTGATTCCTCAAAAAGAGCTTGAAAATTCAAGGAGAAATGGAGGAGAAAACCATCGGGAGAGAAGGAGGAAATGGGACTCTGTTTTTGACAAGGTTCTACAGCCTTAATGGCTGATATACATCTTTAAGGGTGAAAAGACCTAAATGCCCTCAAGTCTAAAATAAAGCCTTAATAGCCACCAAGGGCAAAATCGTCCGTTCGCACCTATTTCGTTAATCATAATTAACACCCTCCAATTCCGCTATTCTCAATATTCTCAATTACCAATAAATCATATCCCATTACCCTTTAATTCCCGGTAATGCTCTCATCATTAAAATCACCCTGAGACTCACCCTGAGCCTCGAACTTAAACCCGTTATGACCAGACCGAACACTTGCATTTCATGATCGTCTCATGCCGAAAGGCTCGAACAAATCCACATGTAATGTGGTACCATTCATAACTCACCCACGTGCATGAAAATACACAATTATGCCCTCAACGAGCCAAATTACTAAAATGCCCCTATAATTATAAATACACCCATATGCTTGCATTTATCTTCATATAATAATATAATTCACATAAACATGCATATAATCTTTTAATAACATAATAAATCAATTATGGCCCTCCCGGCCTCCTAATCAAGGTCCTCAACTTTATTAGGAAATTTGGGGCATTACAATTGGACCATGGGTAAGTTTGATTAATATGATTTTCATTGATACAAAAAAATAGAATCTAAAGTTAAATACTTTGTAATACTTGTTCTTTCAACATGAAGCATTATATGTTATTTTTATTATATCCCAATTGGTATTATTGTGGTTTTCTCAATCATCTTAGTGCTAAATTAGATAGCATGACAACCATCAAGGAGACAATCCATGATGCATTTGAGATGTATTTCACGAAAAGAATTAAAACACGTAAAAAGATCAACAAATGCCTAGCAGGAGTATTGTATTTCCAACCTACAGTATGTTTCTATTTGTATATGAGTTTATGTATATATAAAGATGCTTATGATATTTAATACTAAGATTTGTACATGTATTACCAATATTTGTAGTGTTGCAAACAATCAAACAATATCGACTGTCGATATTATGTTATGAGAGGATGATGAAGAATGTATATATAAATGTCCCTCATATCAAACATTTCTTGTCGAAATAGTTAACAATGAATATACAACTACATAATTTATATATAGTATATTTTTTCTATATGTTTTGAATTTATAATTACTAATATAACTCTAATTAAATTTTGTTTCTTTGTTTTTACAGTTCACCTATGACAAACCATATACTATTAAATTGACGAAGTTCGAGAAGAATGAGAAATGTCATTATTACAATTGGTTAGAACAAAATGAAAGATGTTATAAGCTAGCCCACACATGTTAATGAGAAATTTAAATTTCTCTCACTACTACAAAAAAGACTTTTTAGGACTAGCATTGCGAGTCCTAAAAAAGTTTTTAGGACTCGCGGGGCGCGAGTCCTCTATTTAAGAGCCTTAAAAGCTAAATTTTTTAGGACTCACGTTGCGAGTCCTAAAAGATCTTGCTGAGTGCCTTTAAGTAAGGTTTTTAGGACTCGCGTTGCTAGTCCTAAAAGGATGTTTTTAGGACTCACATTGCAAGTCCTAAAATATCTTGCTGAGTGTCTTTAAGTAAGGTTTTTAGGACTCTCTTCGGGTGCCCTTAAAATTTGTATTTTTAATTTTTAAAAAATTTATTTATTGTTATTTTAAATTAAAAATTATGATTTAAATGAAACATTTATATACAAGTTAATCTAAAAAATTATAGATTAAAATAACAAAACTTATTAAAAGTATAATCGTCTTGACCTTAAAAAATATATAACTAGATTTACAAAGTAAATAATTAACCATTTAAACAAGAATCATTTACTCTAATAAAAATTACAAATATTATAAAACACTAAATTCATTGTTAAACAGCATATATTTCTTCTTCTTGTCCTTGTACTCACCCTCGTCACTGCCTTTTAAAAGTAAGGATTGGCTGCCATAAATTTCTTTCTAAAATCATCCCTGAAACATGAAAAATCACATTATAATACATCGAACATGATTCCTACACATACAAAATACTAGTTCCTACACATTTCTACCATTCCATAATCCAATATCATAGTATAGTTTAATGTGGTGCATTTTGTAATGAGATAGAATTACCATTAGTGTATATCCCATCCTGTGATATTTTTTATAAGATAAACATAAGCAAATATTGCAGCTTTTATATCTAGAAAAGTTAAAACATAAAAATAACAATGAAGCTATACTATTCTGATTGACACACCACAAAATTGAGCTCTACAACTAGTGCTAATGGTACTACTACAGACCTCAAATAATAATGCAAGCTTAAGATATTCAAAGCATTGACACCGCAAATCTATTATTAGTACAAAAGATATACATTAAGTTCAGCAGAAGTCATAATCATGAGGCTCAAACATAATAAAACTAAGCAATCTAGTAATCTACAAATATGCAAGATTAAAAGAAGAGAAAAATATCTTGAAAATTAAAGCTACATTTTCTTTCAAGTCACCAAAGTTGTTTATTTTATTTACTAACTCAGCTTTAGGAATAAAACCTCTCAAACCTTGCAAAGTAAGATTTAAGATTGGTACCAATTGACTAAAAAACAAAACAAATGAAATAAAAGTCTCAAATTTATTTAGAGGACATACATTCTCAATTATTTGGAGCCCATTCACATATGTTTTATCCTCTCTTCATCAAGAATCAGAATTTGACAGCGTAGAATGTATCAATGGCCAAATATGTGTCATTTTTACACCTCACATTAACCCAATTCAGCTTGAACAAACAATAATGTAGAAGAAAACTACAAGGCTACACTAACAGTATCATTGAAACATATTTGGAAACAGATGGTGTGCAGCGTCAATATTCTCAGAGAAATAAAAGACTATAATTAAACCAAATAAGAATCAAACCAGAAATAATGTTTAATAAATAGCATGATACTGCACAAGACCCAAAACAGAGAAATGAAAAACAATAATTCATGGAAAATGAGATATGATAGATTTAGAAATGCATACCAACCATTGTTTTTTTCCTAAAAATTGCCTCATTTCTACTTTATAAATGCATACCAACCATTGTTTTTTTCCAAAAAAATCATGGAAAATAGTCTTCTCCCTAGCACCGCTGATTGTTTAGGCATCCAATGAAAAAGTCCTAAATTTTATCAGAAAGAACCCACAATTTCGAAAGTACCTCAAGCTTCTGTTCATTTCAATATGTCTATGGTCTAAATTTCTAATACCTCAGCCAGTTTTAAGAAAATACAACATATTAATGGAAAAATCAAACAAAAAAACATAATAAAAATAAAATTAATTTATATTCTGCACCCTTAAACATCCATGGATTCAAAATTAGATCAACCACAGTTTCAAACATACCTGAAAACTTGAAATCACATTTGAAAGAGCACAGAAACATTAGCCTGCGAACCCGCGCTACCGTGTGCTGTCCAGCCAGCCCTGTCCTTGCGCGATCGATCCCACCCCCCAAGACTCTCGTGCCGTCGAGCCCAGCCACCCCGAAGAACCCCACTCGCTGTCGAGCCCACCCCTTGAGCCCCCAGCCACTGTCGAGCCCTTGAACCCCAAGCCGTCATCGAGCCCAGCCAGAGCGAGAGATGGGAGGACGAAGGAGTGAGAGAGCCAAGCCCCCTGCCTCTGCATCGAGCCCGCTGTCGTGATCCGACCACCAGCCAACCAACTCGCCGTGATCCATGCATGCCGTCAAAGAGGAGGGCTGGTTGGGTTTGAGGAAAAGAACGAGAGAGAATGAGATTGAGGTTGAGGGTTGATAGGGTTTAGTTATTATTATTATTGTTTGTTAAAAAAATATATAGTTATTATTATAAAAATATATAAATACAAAGTATAATGATATTAAGAAAAAATAATACAATAAAATATTAATGATATATTATTAGTTTTTATTTTCTAATTATATTTAAAAACTAACAACTTATAATTTTTTTTTAAAAAATATTAATACATTTAACCATATATAAATAATTTAATTTCAACTATTACTTTAAGCCTAGCTGTTTTTAGGACTCGCTAGAGTATTAAAAACTCTCAAAGCAAGTCCTTAAAATTATTAAGTAAAACACTCATTTGTTATCCCTGATTCTTTTAGGACTCGCATATTTTTTTAGGACACTCATTGCAAGTCCTAAATTGTGTTTTTTCATGACTCTCAATAAGTATCCTAAAATCTCCATAAATATTTTTAAGGACTTGCATTTATGTGTGTGTCCTAAAAAAGTGTCCCGTAAATGGTATTTTGTAGTAGTGTCTTAAATTTTTTTGTAGTATTTTCTTTTGAAATTTTAGAAATCTAACATATATAATAAATTTTGGACACTCAATGGGATATATTTTTTTAAAGCAAGATGAAAAATGTAGCTGCATTTATTTTTAAAAGAAATTAATTCTTAAGGACACTCAATGTGTGTCCTAATAATATTGAACTCCTACTTGTTTATTATTTTTAAGGAGACTCAACGAAATGTTTAAGGATACATATTGTGTGCCCTAAAAAATTTCTTTTAGGACACACGAATAGAGCCCTAAATACTTCATTTAAAGGCACTCAACGTGTTCTTTTAGGGCTAGCAACACGCGCCCTCAATACATTCTTTTAGGGCTCGCAACACTTGTCCAAAAAACTTCACTTTTTAAGGCTCTCAAATAGAGGGCTCGCGGGGGGCGCGCCCTAAAATTTTTTTATGGCTCGCATTGCCTTTTTTGTAGTACTGTTTATTCTGGATGTAGAAGAGAAATGTTACTCTAATTTCTTATGTAATTATACTGTCATATATTTTGTATACACACGACCCATATTTATAATGTGACTGTTATAATGTTTGTTGTTATTTAATATGAATAAATATGTATATAAGTTAGATATTAAGTAATAATTTTTTTTATAATTAAGATTATGTGTTATATATTTTTATAATAATGATATTTTATAATATTTAAATTTGTATTAATATAATTATTAAATATCTAGTGTTGTATTAAATGATGATATTTTATTTTAAATTAAAATAATTAATATATATTTATTTTTAATTGGATTTAAAAGTATATATTGAATTAAATATTTAGAATATTCATTTAATGTTAACAAGAAAAAAGAACATTTAAAACCAAGATACACATTTTTTATATATAAAGAAATCGAATAGAGTACGCATATTATGCATGGTGAGTTAGCGTACGTATCTTATTGTTGTTTGGTCAAATTCCTCTAGCTAGAAGTACTTCAAGTTTACTGATCAATATGAAATTAGAGTCTAAAAGGGTCATTTTCTGATTTTTATTGTGTCTTCAAATTCCCTGGTTTCGCAACGCAACGCACGTAACTAGTTAATTAATATAATAACTTAAAATGGAGCCTAAAGGAAGCAATATCGGTTAATTAATTATTTAAAAAATTATTATATGTGATGTCACAACGTACCATATATGTATAGATCTCTTCTATATATTAAGTGTGTAGATAACGGAAATTTTTTGTTTTAACAGTTTTTTATTTTTTTAATATTAACTTTAACGTAATATTCTTATATTTAACAGAATATTTTTATATTTAACAGTAGTTTGTAAACCTTAAACTTAAATAAAATAAAATAAATAATTAAAAAATTAAAAAATTAAAAAAATATATTTTTTTAGATATTTTACAATAATAATTATTTAAGAATAATAAATAATTAAATAAATCAAAATATGATATTTTTGAGATACCAATGATAATTATTTAAAAATAATAAATAATTAAATAAATTAAAATATAATATCTTATAGATATTTTACAATAATAATTATTTAAAAATAATAAATTCTTACGTTTTATAACTTAAATAAAATTTAATTAAACTTAAACTCATTTATTAGAATAATATCATATTAAATATATAATATAATCTACTATCAATTAGCAACAAATTCCTTTTAAAAAAAAAACTAGCAAGAAACTTAAATTTAAAATCTACTTATAATATTTAATATTACATTAACCATATAATATATAATCTCTTGTTGTCATTCTTAAATTAAAAAATTATAACAAACATGAACTTAAACAAAAATAAATAAATTATTTAATTAAAATAGGATATTTATTTGAAATTTATATGATATTATTATAAATTTAATAAAAATAATTAATAAATTCTATAAATAAAACTAAGCAAGCGTTCATATTGCACGTTGCTTGTATTTAGTATATATATATATATACTTGCTCATTTATGCATTGAATTATTAAAATGGTAGATCCATATATATATACATATCTCTTCTATATTAAAAAAGTGAAGATAATGGAAATTCTTGTTTTTAACGGCTTTTTATTTTTTTATCGTTAACTTTAACGGAATATTCTTATATTTAATAAAATATTTTTATATTTAACTGTAAATTGTAAATATGACTTAAAATTAAATAAATAAATAATTAAACAAATTAAAATAAGATATTTTTGAGATATTTTATAATGGTAATTATTTAAAAATAATAAAACCATAAATTTTATAACTTAAATAATATTTAATTAAACTTAATATTATATTAAACTTATAGTATATAATTTTTTGTTGTGAGTGCCAAATTTAAAAACTAGAACAAACATAAACTTAAACAAAAATAAATTAATTAATTAATCAAAATATATATTAGATTAAATTGAAGCTCTTTTTCTTCATTAAATTCACCAAAGGACATTGCGAGATATATTAGAAACTAGAAATAGTTGATGCATATATTTATATATATCTTTGTCTACACTATGACTTTTTTATTCTTATTTTATTTCTATTATTAATTTTTTTTAAATATTATTGTATTTTATATAAATATGTGTAAATATATATATATATCAACGTTATGTGTAGATGTTATATATATATATATAGATTATTAATATAAATATTTATATATACTATATAACAATAATTTATTCTATTATATGTATATATTTAAAAAAAAAAAAATCAGTTTTTATTAAAATTATAGAAAATATTTATAACTTTAAAACTAAATAAAGATCCAAAATGAAAATGGAAAGACCAAAGTTTTACATGACAGATTTTAGGTGTGTTATGTACACATTATCTTTACTGCGTGGGTCCTCCATTCCATTCCAGTAGTGACACTTTTTTTTTTTCTATATATTAAAATGTATTGTGCTACTTATCATGCTATGCTTGCTTGCTGTAAATTAAATCAATCTATCTCTCATCTAAAAGGACTGGCACGCATATATATCGGTGACATGAAAAAAAAAAAAACTAAAGTGACTCTCTACGAATATATATACATATATACACACACATATGTCCTCCATCCACTCATTCTCGTTGTGGGGTTAATAATAATATATACTTATATGTTCAAGGAGAGAGAGAAATATGTGCTTAAGAGTGCATACTAATAATATGTGCGCAATATAAATATATTGCGGCCCTCTCTTCTTAAATTCACCCACTGCATACTTCCATGTAAAAGAAAAAGAAGATGGACCGTTCTCTTAACCAAACCACCACTTCTGTCACAAGAGATGATCAACTACTAGAATTAGCCCAAGATGATGATCGTGATTATTGTAAAAGTGGAGGCTGGATTACCTTCCCCTTTATACTTGGTCTCTCGTCTAAATTTTGACTAAATTGACAAATTTATTATAAATAAACTCTATATTATTTCTGTTTTAATTTTATTTTGAAAAATATATATTTTGAAGTGTGCTAATATTATTACTACTTTTATTTGGGTTTTTCGCATACATATTTTTCTTGCAGGCAATTTGGCGGGTCTTTCGATCGCTGCGGGTGGTTGGGGATCAAATTGGATTGTATTTTTGATAACAAAGTTTAATATTGGGAGCATAGCCGCTACAAAGATCAACAATGTTGGCTTTGGCTTTGTCAATCTTTTTCCGATCGCCGGTGCCGTTCTCGCCGACTCCTTCGCCGGTAACTTCGCCGTCGTCAGCATATCATCTTTCATTGCTTTGTTGGTAAATTTACTAACTTAGTCAAAGTTTATACGTGAATATTATAATCATTTGGACGAAATTCCAAGAATAGCTAGCCATGAAGTAAATTCCAATATATTGTTAATTTGATTCCATGTGTGTTGATGTATAAATGAATAATATATATTGAAGTTTGAGGGAGAAATAATCTTTCTTCAAACTTTTTCAGGGCATGGTAATGCTAACCCTTATAGCCAGTGTGAACTCACTAAGGCCCCCATCATGTTCAACTAGTACTACTACTACGCCATGCGAGAGCCCCACAATTTTTCAGTATTTCTTTCTGTACGCGGCGATGGGGCTGACCACAGTGGGAATAGGTGGGTCTCGCTTCACGATCGCCACCATGGGAGCTGACCAGTTTCAAAAAAGTGATGACCAGGCAAGCTTCTTCAACTGGTACTTCGTTGTCTTGTTCATCGGGAACGGAATCAGCTTTATCGGTCTCGTGTACCTCGAGGACAACGTCGGATGGGGATTAGGGTTTGGGATTTGCCTCGTGGCCACGGTGGTTGGGTTGGCCGTGTTTTTGCTGGGAAAACGATTCTATCGCCATGTCAAGCCCAAGGGAAGCCCTTTTGTGAGCATGGCAAGAGTATTCGTTGCAGCCATTAAGAAGAGGAAAATAATAACCAAAGGAAGTTTCTCCGACGCATCTGATTATTATTATTCTTCTGCTGATGCGACTTCGAAGATTTTTCAAACTAAATCCCAGCCGAGTAAAAAATTCAGGTATACATTATGATATATTTCATATATAATACGGATATTTATTTGCTAGAAATAAGGTAGTGTTTAAAGAAAACGGTGTCTTTAAAACATATTATTCACAAAATTACTAGCAACTCAACAAATTAATGTTGAATATATGTTGTCTAACAGATATTGTATAAATTGGTTTTTAAAATATGTATTTTTGCAAATGGATTTTAATTTCCCAGATATTGCTAGTTGTGCACTATTTTTCTTCTCTCTCTGATCTCCTGTCTATTTATTTAATATATTGAGCATATAATTATATATAAGTATATTTAAATATGAGTCTACCATCCAAATGCTACAAAAGTGAGGTAAATTATTCTCTCACTTATGGCTTGTTGACAGACCGATCCTTTATCACTATGTAATGTGACTAAATATATTAAAATATTTATATTGTGTGAGGCTATAAGCAGTAACACGACATGTCTTGGCTAATAAAAGTTTTTGTCAATGCTCATCCTTTTCTAGTTACAGGTGACATAATATTCCTTCTTTTTAGCTTTTTCAAAGACGTACCCTTTATTATTATATGTAGTGTTTTTAAATTAAATCTCTAAAATTAAGTTTATCATGCTTACATACATATTTTAATTGACCAGCTAGATTCTCAGAGACTTGCTTGTATTGAACTATTGTTAAGTGATATCTTGGTTTCCACTTCTTAATTTTTTTAAATCATTGAATGTCAACACTCCTGCTGTAGGAAAGACTCACTGAGAATGATGTATTCTTCTCGTACACTCATATTGCTCCACTAGAAAGCAATAATGTCTGCATAATTACATGTGGTGCGCATACATATCAAATTTCAATCGTGTCTATATATATAAAAATATAAAATAATAATATATGCTAAAGGATCATATTACGTATGATTACACATATATTAAATCTCTCCAAATTTCGTTTGAAAATTTCGTAATTTATATATAAAATTAGTAAGCCAACGAACACATGATAATAAACAATAACTAATTATTGCTCTTACTATTAGTAATTTCTGCTAAAAGATACAAAAAATATGTTAATTAGTCAAACTCCGACCTACCGATCATAATATAACATATATATATATATATAAATATATAAATTGATATATAAAACATTTCAGTTTCTTATATCCTTCCCTATTCTTATCTTTTACGGATATAATAATTAATTAATGATCATATTATTATTGTTTATATATGCAGGTTCTTGAACCGTGCAGCATTGAAAACTCAAAACGACAAACAAGTAGATGGCGTTTACTCAAAATCATGGAAGTTGTGCACTGTTGAAGAAGTCGAAGATTTAAAAAAGGTAATAAAAATCATTCCACTATGGTCAACCGGTATTCTCTTAAGCATCACCATTGCCGTAGTGAACAGCCTCTCAACTGTCCAAGCCCTAACCATGGATAGACACATGGGCTCCATCAAAATCCCAGCTTCCACATTCCTAGTCTCTAGCCTCATGTCAACAGCCATTTCAATCTTCATCATTAACCGTTTCCTACTCCCTGCGTGGCAAAAACTAAGCGGCCGTCCCCTAACACATCTCCAACGAATAGGAGTGGGCCACGCCATCAATATTTTAGCTTTGGTCGGTTCTGCCATAATCGAGGCGAGACGGCTCCACTTGACTCGAACACACGGGCTCGTCGTAACGCCTGACCGGTCCGGTTCGGTGGTTCCCATGTCGGCCTTGTGGCTGGTGCTGACTCTAGCCGTTATGGGGTTGGGCGAGGCATTTCAGTTCCCGGGACAAGTTGCATTGTACTACCGAGAGTTTCCGGAATCGCTGAAAAGTACTTCAACAGCTATGATATCACTTTTGATTGGATTAGGGTATTACCTCAGTGCTGTAGTGACCGATTTGATAGGGCGGGCTACCGGTTGGCTACCTGATAATATAAACGAAGGACGAGTAGATTTAGTGTATTGGTTGTGTGCAGCCATTGGAGTATTGAATTCTGGGTACTACTTGGTTTGTGCTAGCATGTATAACTACCAATATGACCAACAAGATAATATTGACCCGCAGTCATCTTGATTAATTTAATTTCCAGCATCAAATTTATAAATAAATAAATGTATGCAGCTGAGTGTCTTTTGTTAAAAAAAATTCAGCATTAGTTTACTCTGTACTTCTAAACAATTTTAAATTAATTAATGAACACTGCTATTGCAAATTGGTACTTTTTCGTAAAACACTTATTGTTTACCGAGTTTTTCGGAAACGAATAACTAACAGAATAATAAAAAGATAAGAACTGTAGAAATACTGAAATGTAACTAAACAAACAGTGTTTTTACGTGGTTCAGGCGTTAACAAGCCCTAGTCCACGAGTCGATGTTATTATACTTGGAAAAGATTACAGTAAGATGGCTGGTGCATAAGAACTTCACACACTCACAATGTTTCTCTCGGGTTCTCTTGAAGAAGATGAAGCTAGAGAGATTTTGGTAGAGTTTTTTCTATCTGATCTCTCCTTCCTCCTTCTTGTAAAAGGAAGGAGTCTTTATAGCTAGGGTTTCGGATTAGGGTTTTTCTCTACGTACATGAGTCTTAATTACACCAGCCATAAATAGGGGATACAATTACTGTAGTAGCATGGCTACCAGACTCTATGTGGGTATATTTACGTGAAAGTATGGGGAACACACAAAGTCAGCCGTCTTTTCCAAGTTGTCAGTGGAACAGTAGGCGAAATGGTACCCTTAGGCGTGCTGGGATGTGTGCGGCTTTGACCTGACGGGCGTGTCAGGCGGGATCCTGTGTCAGACGGATATCATTCCAAATATGCCTTCTCCTGGACTCGACCGTTCGGTTTTGTTCTGTGCGGGGCACGGAACTGTTTCCGCGGAGACCACTCGAAGAGCCTCTCCTGGAAGGGGCCTCCCCGAGGGGTATCCTTCGGGAGTCCGGGAGAGTTGACGAGTTTCCGTGTTGTGCTTGTTTGGAAGAGTAATCCGGATACTAGACAGGAGAGGCGAAGCCTTTCTGTCCATCCGCGAGCTCTGGTCACCCTCCGTGAAAGACATCGATAATTCTGCTTCCCCGAGGTCATCAATCTAAACGCTATCCGGAAATCTGGATAACATTTACCCCCCAAGGTCGCGGAGCTTTGAGAGATCCGGGAGCTTGTACAATCGGCTTCTTAGACTAGGCGAGGGGGCACCTTCTGTGTTCCCGGAAGGGTTCCTTTTTCCCGCCTGAGTATTAGTATGAAAGAGAAAAAGGAATTTCTTCTGTTTGAGATCAAGTACTCAAGTGCGGCAAGGATCACGTGTCATTCTGTGAATGGTTCTGCGACCAAGACGTGTGCGTGAGGCGACTGGTTGAGGATGCGTGCGTCAGTCATCTGACTATTTGACGGTTTTTAATGGTACTCAGGGCCCGAGGTGGTGTAATGATGGGAAATAAATACTTTATTCCCATCCGAGGAGTCATAAATAGGATCGTCGCTTCCTCTCCAGCCGTTGGATCTGACGCACATGGAATGGGAAGATCGGGACCGTCCACTCGAGGAATTCGAAACGGCTTCTTCCCTGCTATAAAAACGAGGGAAAGGACCTTTCTTCCTCTTTACGCTTTCAGATTCTCCATCTTTAGGATTTTCAGATTTCCAAACCTTCGAACTCTCAGGCTTCCCAGCTTACGTTCCTCCGAACTTGCCATTTCTTTTGGTAAGTATCTGGAAACTTTTCTTTTTGATTTGGTAGTGGGTTTATTCCCCGAAGTTCCTGGTTTGAATCGCCGTTCATCTTTGCAGCTTTTACTTCTCGCGATCGTGCTGTGCAGTGATCCAGTTACTCCTTCAACCTCCACCTACCCGAATATCAGTAAGTATTTCTACTTTGCTCTTTCCTCCCAAACCTTAGGTTGTTGGTAGTTGTTAGAGTAGAGGTTTCTGCCATTATTGCTTATGTGCATGTGTGAATAGGGCTTTGGTAGGCATGTGATTGATTGTGAGTCGATAAGTAGCCTTTTCTGCGTGTTTTGGCGATTTGCGTTTGGAAAGTCGTCCCTTGTTTTGCTGTTTTAGGGCATAAGCATGAACGCCTTTAGGGTGTCTTTCTCTGGAAAAACACTTCTTTTGGTGGGCTTAGGCTCGGGGTCTGAGTCTGGTTCCTTGCTGTCCTTCGGGTGGCATGGTGCCAATCCCTCGGCAAGCTCGGTGGGAGCCTCTCCAAGCAGATTTCGGGGAGGGTCTCCCCGACGCCTTTGATACCACTAGGGTATGACAAGGGTGCTGACTGCTTAGAGTGTTTTCTTCTTTCTTTTCTTTTGTCCAGTGACGAACATCTCGAAGGAACAACTCCTTGCTGCGGGGGAGGCTGAATCTGCCCAAGAGAAGGGCTCTCCTATCGCTGGTGGAAAGGGGAAAGGAAAGGCGAAAGCGGTCGCGGCTAGCCCACCAACCTCCAATAGTTCCATTTGGGAGATGGACCAAAAACCGAACCTTTTCAGGAATTATGGCATGCTGGAGCTGTATTCCTCTGAGGCAGGCCTGAAGAACATCCCAGGTCTGATGTGGCACCGTCTGTCGGTGCTGGGCGAGTCAGCTAGCCAGAGCCACGAGGGCTTTGGTGCCTGGAGCTGGGCACACATAGTGTGCGGAGCGCACTTGCCCCTAAGGAGTTACTTCGCCAATTTCTGTGTGAAGGCGGGGATTGCCCCCTTCCAGTTAATTCCTCCCAGCTACAAGCTCTTAGCGGGGTGGTTCATCTTTTGCAAGTCCCGGAGACTGGAAGCTCCTACCCCGGAGGAGGTGCTGTACTTTTATGGGTTGAAGTCTCAGCCTATGAGGGGTCACTCAGACAAGGTGGGGTTTTACAGGCTAGAAAGGCACCCGGATGTGATGTGCCCCACTTGTCATACCGCGAGGGTTCCAGACCTCCGGGAATACTGGTTCCTGACGACTGGCTTCCCGCTGAAGAGGGTGCCAGCTCTATCTTTGGACTTCAAAATCCCTGGTAAGTGTTTCCTCTTTTCCTTTTCAACTTTGTTTCTTTGTGTTTGATTTGCCTTTTGGGAGGATCTCTAACGCTTGTATTTGATTTTTGCAGAAGTCGTTCCGCGGACACCTCGCTGCGCGGAGATGATAAGGAGGTCCAAGTTCTACGAAGGGCTTTCTGAGGAAGAGTTGAGAGTGGAGGGACTTGTGACCTCCGAATCGTTGACGGAGTATGGGTTACTCGCCTCCTTCCAAAATATCGAGCCAGTAAGTGGTAGGGGGCAGACTCAGGTGTCGGCTGACATCCGGGAGCAGATTGCCCTGGAGCTGTCTAAGGTGATCACCCAAGCCGCTCGGGACGAAAATACTCTATCTCCTAGTTGGGCAGAGAGGTTCCCCGACCCCCAGCCGGAGGGAGAGGAGATCGAGGCTCGCCACGCCGCGGCTTACCCTAACGAAGGGGCTCCGGGGGCTAGTTCCTCCGGGAGAGGTAAGACTAGTTTTCGATTGATCCACACCCCCAGCCTGTCTGAAGTTTCCCAAACCTCTCAGATGGGGTTTGATCCTCGTTTCCTTAGGCTAGATCCGCGTAGGATACCTTTCGACAGGTACTGTGATAGGGTAGATGAGCTCCTCTGGTGTCTGAGTGATGGTAGTCTGCCAGAAGGTGTCATCATGGTTGACCCTTCTTCTCTCAGCATGTTCTTCCCGGACTTCAAGGAGTACGGGAGCTTCCTAGAGCAGGAAGCGATGTTTTGTTTTGCTCGGGGAAGGCCATCCACGTTTCTCGTGCATGGTCGTCCCTTTCAAACTTTTCTTTTTCTTGTTTCTTGTTCCCTGCTGGCGGGCTTGCTTGTACTTTTATGTTGCTGATTGTCTTGTCTTCCGCTTATCTTCTTTCTCATTTCTTGTTGGTTCGTTAACCTTGCTTTGTACGTTTCTTGCAGAGTATCCCGAAGCCAAGATGTTGGGGAGGGTTACTTTGCTTATTAAGAAGGCTGCCACCAGCCAAGACCCGCCCACGGGGAAAGGACGGAAGACCAAGGCTGGTAGGGGAGGTAAGGCTGCCTCCCCCAAGAAGACAAGTGGCGAGGCGCAAGCGTCTCCGAGGGTAGAGAAGTCCCCTGTTGAAGGGCCTTCCGAGACTATGATGGTCTCGAGTAGCAGTAGCGACGGGGAAGGGCTTGTGTTCCCCGTGAGGACAACTGGGGTGAGCAAGCGTCCCGGAGAAGATGCTGAGGGTGCTAAGAACAAACGCCTTAGACACTCTTCTCCCGGTCGAAGGCAACAACAACAGCAACGACAGCAATCACAACTACAACAACAGCAGCAACAGGAACAAGAGAGACAATCACCAACGCCGCAGCAGCAGCAACAGCAACATCCAAACCAGCAGCAGCAACAAGGGCAATTACTTCTGCTACCGCAGCAGCAAAAGCAACAGACCGGGGCCTTAATACCCCGGCTGCCTCCTCCTCCAGCCCAAAGGGGGTCCACCCTTCCGGGGTCTCCGTCTTCTCAGACAACCAATCTTCCCCTGCCTGGCCTGAAGTTCCACTTTCCGCGGAAGCCGACCAGTTTTCCCGCTGCCCTCCTGGAGGGTGTAAGACGGGCCGATAGTATTTTGAAGAGGCGGCTAGAGGCGGAGAAGGCCGTTACTCAGGGAAGGGCAGATAACTTGTCTGCCGTGAAGAGGGCTGAGCTGGCCGAGGGGGTGAGATCTCCTCACCCGGCCGGAGCGGTTCTGGATGGTCCAGCCTTGGAGAAGAGGCTGGTGCCTAGGCTCGGACGTGCATTGGCGCCGTTCGGAGCTGAGATGATGGAGGACATGGCCCTGAGCTTATGCGAGCTCAATTCTGAGAAATGGGCCATCAGCAGCAGCAAGGATCCGCTGTTGCTGACACACGCTGTGAAGCAGCAACTGTCCGGGGTAAGCCGTCAGTTGTTATTTTTTTTTGGGACCATCTGTCTTTTGGTCCTGCTTTAGCTCATTCTGTTGTCTTTCCTTGCAGGCCTCTATGATCGCGGAACGCTCGTTCCGGGAGGTTGGTGCAGCTCTGGTTCAGCTGGAGGAGAGCCAACTGGCTCGCCAGGCCTTGGAAGCGGAGAAACAGAAACTGACCCAACAGGCCTTGGGGGCTTCGGAGAAGATTGATCAGGCCCGGCGCACGGCTGAAGAAGAGGCGGAGAAGAAATATCTTGCCAAATATCAAGAGTACCGGGCCAAGGCAGAGAATGAGTTTAGACAGCGGTCGGATGGGATTAAGACCGAAAACTCCAAGCTCCGGGAAGAGCTGTCCCAAGCCAAGGTGGAGAAAGATACCCTGGAAGCCCGCTTGCAATCAAAGAACGATCTCCTCCTTAAGCGGCAAGAGGAATATTCCACTCTTCAGAGTAAGCTGCACGACGAGGAGCAACTCCATAAGAGGAGCAGGGATCTCGTGTCTATGCTTCAGTTGGGGCTCGCCGAGAAGGATAAAGAGATCGGGGCTTTGCAATTCACTGCCAGGGGGCATGTGACCGAGAAGCAATCCGTGCTGAACCAAAATAGGGAGCAGCGCAAGGCGATTGATTCTCTTAAGGGGGAGCGGGATGCCTCCAAGGCCGAAATGGAAAAATTGAGGGCCCAACTAACTGCCGCGGAAGCACAGCTGGCAACCTCCGAGGCGGAGCGGTTGAAGGAGAAGGAGGATGCTGAGGTGATACTGAACAGGACTATTAATATATCGCATGTGGTCCTCATGCATCAACTCTGGAAAGTGAACCCGGAGGTGTTAGGCTATCTGGGAGATGATGCCGAAGCCATGAGGGAGAAGCTACTCGTGTGGGATCAGGGCCCAGAGGCGTACGTCCAAACTTATAACATTGACGAACGTGCTGAAGCTCCTGAGGCGGGAGATCCCGGAGAGGCGGGGACCTCTGAACCTTCTCATGACCAAATCCCTCCTTCCAATGAGCCGACTCCGCCAGCCTCAGCTGAAACAGATGCCCCCGAAGCTGCGGTCGTGGACGCTGTAGTTACCCCCAATGCTTGAAGGGGTTTTATCTTTAATTGTTTTTCATTTTGAGTTTTTCATTGCGGACAATTTTGCCATAATCATAGCATTCTCCTTTCTTTTTCTGCCGAGTTCTTTATTTATCTTTGCGCTTAGGGTAGACATTTATACGGTAGAAACTGTTGTAGGGGCGTATGGGGTTTTGGTTCCAACGGCCAAAACTTATGCACTTCCCAGTTGAAGCTTTAACGGATGATGTCTTTCCCCACGTAGTTTCTAGGTTACGAAGGTTTTCTGGTTCCAACGGCCAGGCTCCTTTCACCGTACTTTATCTTTCCTGAGGCAAATAGCCAATCCCGGGACTTGTAGTTATACTGTTCGCTGGGATTGCTAAGGTGAGTCGTTCCATTGTTTGGAACGGGAGTTCTTTTGGTGAGCGTCGCTAGACTTAAGGTTAGATCTTTGCGAAGCAAAACTAACTGTTGTTGCGAACCTCATGGTGGCTGGCTTCAGGGACCTGGCATGGAGCCCTGCGAGGCTAGATCCGCGCGAAGCAAAGCTTTAGAGCGCTCGCGGATCTTGCCATCTTTTGCCTTGCGGGATCCGGAGCTGGAGCATGCGAAGCAAAGCTTTACAGCGCTCGCGGATCTTGCCATCTTTTGTCTTGCGGGACCCGGAGCTGGAGCTTGCAAAGCAAAGCTCTTCAGCGCTCGCGGATCTTGCCATCTTTCGCCTTGCGGGACCCGGAGCTGGAGCTTGCGAAGCAAAGCTCTACAGAGCTCGCGGAGAATTCTGCAAAGGACTTGTCAAGGAGCTGGGGGTGTTTTGGCGTAGCTCTATGAACGTGCCTCAACCCCCAGTCCCGTCCATCGCTGGGCTACACAAGAGATAATTCTCATGATACATAATGGCAGGCATTTCTGTGGCAATTTTCACTTAAGCACATAATGCACATATGACACGTAATGCAAGCATGTTCATGGCAACAAATAAACCTAAGCTTAACAATTAGAGCAAAACAATTTAAAAACTTCAAACACAATGCTAGCACATAAGTGGTGTTCTGTGTACGTTTTGTTCAAGGGGCGTATGGCTAAGCCTTAGCCATGTATACCCCCCAAGTGAGCGTGGGGTCCGGACGTCTCCGGACCGCGTGGTCGCTTGTTAAAACGCAGCTTTGAACATAGGGATAAAAAGTGCAGTAAAAGCGGAGTGAATCCCTCCGTGTTTCATTAAAATAGCCTGCTAGGCGCTAGTTTTACAACAGGGAGGATTATTTCCACATTTTTCACTTTTGTTATTTTCACCAAGGACTTCCGACTGGATGGTCCGGGGCTTACTGGTAGTAACGGCGGAGGTGCTCCGTGTTCCAGGCGCGCGGGACTTTAGATCCGTCGAGTCTCTTTAAGTGATACGTCCCATGGCCCACTTTTTCTTGGACTTCGTAGGGGCCTTCCCAGTTGGGTCCGAGGACTCCTACTCCCGGATCCTGCGTAGCAGGAAATACTCTCCGTAGGACAAGGTCCCCAACTTCGAATGCACGGCTCTGGACTCTCGTGTTAAAGTGTCGGGCTATCTTGCCTTGGTACATTTTTAGTTGGACCTGCGACTGCTCCCGGAGCTCTTCGATCATGTCTAAGGACTCCTGGAGGAGGGCATGGTTCCGGGTAGGATCGTAGGTGTCTTGCCTGTGAGAGGGGATCATAGCTTCTACTGGGATGACGGCCTCGCAACCGAAGGTCATGGAATAAGGCGTGTGCCCCGTCGAAGTTCTCTCTGTTGTGCGATAGGCCCAAAGTACTCGCGGAAGTTCTTCCGGCCAGTGAGCCTTGCAGGCTTGGAGTTTTTTCTTCAACGTGGTTTTTAATATTTTGTTTACAGCTTCCACTTGTCCATTAGCCTGGGGTCTGGCGACTGCGGAAAAGCTTTTGATAATTCCATGCGAAGCACAGAAGTTCGTGAAGTGTTCACTGTCAAACTGCTTTCCGTTGTCGGACACAATTTTCCGTGGAAGCCCAAAACGACACACTATATTCCTGATGACAAAATCCAGTGCTTTTTTAGATGTGACCGTGTTCATAGGTTCAGCTTCAGCCCATTTGGTGAAGTAGTCTACCGCGACTATGGCGTACTTCACTCCACCCTTTCCAGTGGGGAGGGAACCTACTAGGTCAAAGCCCCAAACGGCGAACGGCCAGGGGCTGGTCATTAGGGTAATTTCCGTAGGCGGCGCTCGCGGAACCTTGGCGTACCTCTGGCACTGCTCACACTTCCTGACATAATCCACACAATCTTTCTTCATGGTGGGCCAGAAGTATCCTTGTCGAAGGATTTTTTTGGAGAGGCTCAGCCCGGAGGTATGATCGCCACAGAAGCCTCCGTGAATCTCATGGATGATGGTGCTGACTTCGGTTCCGGCAACACACCTAAGGAAGGGTATGGACAACCCCCTGCGGTAAAGCTTTCCATCCATAACCACGTATCGGGGGGCTTGATACTGGAGCTTCCTTGCGTCAGCTTTATCAGTGGGGAGTTCTCCGGTGGTGAGAAATCTGAGGATGGGTCCTATCCAGGAGTGGGAATGGTCGATGATGGCGTTTATCCTTCGCATCTCAGTACTGGGGGCTTCTAAGTGCCCGATGGGGACTAAGCCATACTGTTCAATCTCCGGGTCCGTTGCAAGCTTGGCCAGCGTGTCCGCAAGTGAGTTCTGGTCCCGGGGGACCTGGCGGATTTTGTAGCCTTTGAAATGCTGCAGTAGGTCGCGGGAGAGAGACACGTAGGCAGCCATCCTTTCGCCTTTCGTCTGGTATTCCCCGGATATTTGGTTTACCACAAGTAGGGAGTCGCTGTACACTTCGATTTTTTGGGCTCCGACTTCTCTGGCCAGTCGTAACCCAGCTAACATGGCTTCGTGTTCTGCCTCGTTGTTGGATGCTGGGAATGCGAAACGGATGGCGCTCTGGAGCTGATGCCCTTGGGGAGATATTAGGATAACCCCCGCTCCAGCTCCTTTTTCATTTGAGGCTCCGTCTACGTAGACCTTCCAGGTGGGAAGTTCCGGGACAGGATCTTCTGGGAGGTCATTCATTCCCGAGCACTCCACAATAAAGTCCGCGAGAGCTTGACCTTTTATGGAAACACGCGGTTGGTAGTGGACGTCGAACTGGCTTAGTTCCATGGCCCACTTAAGCAATCTGCCAGAAGACTCGGGCTTCTGCAGGACTTGTCGGAGAGGGTGGTTGGTGAGTACTTTGATGGTGTGCGCCTGGAAATATGGCCTCAGCTTCCGTGAAGCGATCAGCAAGCAGAGGGAGAGTTTCTCGATCATCGAATATCTGGACTCGGCGTCCAATAACCTCTTGCTTACGTAATACACAGGGAGCTGGATACGGCCATCTTCCCGGACGAGAGCGGCACTTACTGCGTGCTCAGTCACAGCTAGGTATAAGAACAACGCCTCTCCTTCGACCGGCTTGGACAGAATGGGGGCTCGGGTTAAATGTTCTTTGAGGTGTTGGAAGGCCGCTTCGCATTCGGGGGTCCACTCGAAATTCTTGTTCCCTCGCAGAACATTGAAGAAGGGGATACACTTGTCGGTGGCCTTGGATACGAAGCGACTGAGAGCAGCTATCCTTCCGGTAACGCTCTGGACATCCTTATGCTTCCGGGGGGAAGGCATATCTATGAACGCCTTTATTTTCTCAGGGTTTGCTTCCACGCCGCGGGAGCTGACAATAAAACCGAGGAACTTCCCAGACGAGACCCCGAAAGTACATTTCTTTGGATTTAGTTTCATCCCGTACTTTCGGATCACGGCGAAAGCTTCCTCAAGGTCGTTACTGTGGTCCCCGGAGGTCTTGGACTTTACCAACATGTCGTCCACGTACACCTCCATGTTCCTCCCCAGTTGGTCCTTGAACATTCTGTTTAGCAGACGCTGGTAAGTCGCCCCAGCATTCTTCAAACCGAAAGGCATGACCACGTAACAGTAGACACCCTTATCCGTGAGGAAGCTGGTGTGTTCCTGGTCCGCGACATGCATCTTGATCTGGTTGTATCCGGAGTACGCATCCATGAAGGATAAGAGTTCGTACCCGGAAGTAGCGTCCACCATCTGATCGATTCGCGGGAGAGGGAAACAATCTTTCGGGCAGGCCCTGTTTAGGTCCGTGAAGTCAATGCACATTCTCCAGGACCCATCGGGTTTCGGGACCAGAACTGGGTTGGCCAACCACACGGGATAGTGCGACTCCTGGAGAAAGCCTATGGACATCAATTTGTCCACTTCAGCTTTGACGGCTTCGGCTCTCACTGGGTCCAGCGGCCTCCTCTTTTGGCGAATTGGGATTAATCCCCGTCATATCAGCGTGGCACCATGCCAGGATATCCTGATTATCCTTCACAGTGGCCACGATCTTATCTCGAACGACCGACGGCAGGTTTTTCCCCACCTGAATGACCTTGGTGGGTTCTCCCGGATTGAGGATCACCTCTTCGACTTCCTCCATCGGCTCTATTGCTTTCTCGATTCCCACTCTTGGGTCGAGTTCGTCAAAGTATGCCTCCTGAGCATCCCTAGTTTCTGGCAATACTTCCGCCAAAGGAATGGCAGCAAACGTCTCTCGGACCGTGTAGACGGCTCGGACGGAGACGTTATAACAGCTCCGTGCACTTCTCTGGTCTCCTCGGAGGGTGCCAATACGCCCATCGTCGCAGGGAAACTTCAAGCATAAGTGACGTATCGAGGTTATGGCCCCACAATCGATCAGGACCGGTCGGCCTAAGATGGCATTATACGCCGTGGGGCAGTCGACCACCACGAATGTGCTATGCTTGAAGGCACAAGCGTCGCTTTCTCCTCTGAGGGTGACCGGAAGTTGAATTTTGCCTAATGGCATGAGTGCGTCCCCATTGAAACCTTGAAGCTGGATGGGGCATGGGGCCAGGTCCGTCTCGGTCAATCCGATCGCGTGGAAGGCCGCTTTGAAGAGGATGTTCACGGAGCTTCCGTTATCGATCAAGACCCGTGAGACCTTCTTATTGGCAATCTGGGCTTCCACCACGAGGGGATCATTGTGGGGGAAGTGCACATGTCGAGCATCGTCCTCCGTGAAGGTGATGGGAAGATCCATCATTCGGGGACGTTGAGCAGGTGATTGGACCAAGGCGCACATCTCCTCGGCGTGCTCTAACTCCCTCAAGTACCTCTTCTGGGAATTGCGGGTGCTTCCGGCAAGGTGTGGTCCTCCGGAAATGGTGGCGACGTGTCCGTCAACGGGTGGCGGAGCAAGGCCGGGCGGATATGGGTTGCCTGGCCCTGGAGCCAACAAGGCAATGGGCGCCGGAGCAAGTGGAGGAGAAAGTGCTGGGAACTGAGACCCGGGAGCTTGAGGGTGACCGGCTCCAGGAGCGCTAGCGGCCCCCCTCTGTCCCGGTGAATATGCAGCTCCGTGAACTACCCCCTGTCCGGGATAGATTATGGGTATTCTCACCCACTGACCGAGGTGTCCCGCTCTTGCCAGGGACTCGATCTCATCCTTCAGCTGAAGGCACTCATTCGTGGTGTGCCCCACGTCTCCGTGGAACTCACACCTCTTATTGGAGTCTCGCGGACGCCTTCCTCCGTGAGACACTTTCGGGGGCTTCCTGTAGTTGACCATATTACAGGTCGCCCGATAGACATTCTCTCGCGAGTCTATCAAACTGGTATATTCCGTGAACTTGGGCTCATAATCCTTTCGGGGTTTCTTTGAATGGTCTCCCCGGTTGGAGTTTTTTCCGCTTCGTTTGCTCCGCGATTGGCTCAAACTTCGTTCCGGGGCTTCCGCTTGCGGCTGCGGCATGCTAGGAGCGATACTACATCCGGTTTGTACCGCTCCATACCCAGAGAAATGGGTTTGACCCGGCGTCTGAGCAGACGCGGAAGGCCCATACACACTCGGAGTGAATCGGGCTCCTGGAAGCGTGAGGACTGGTGCGGGAGCTTGCGAAGCAAAGCTCGGCGCAGTCACGGAAGGGGTTGGAGCCGGGGGAACTCCAAAGGCTTGCTGGTAGGCATCCTCAAGGTTGATGATTCCCTGAGCTTTTGACATGAATTCGGACAGGGTTTCTGCCCGTCTCCTTTGCATTTCCCCCCATAGCAGGGAGCCGACAGTAAGGCCCGATTGAAGGGCGATCAGCTTCATGTCATCGCTGACCTTGGTTTTTGCAGCAGCTTCCATCATTCTCTGAATGAAAGCTTTGAGGTTCTCAGTGGGTTGCTGTTTGATGTTGGTTAAGGAACCAACCTCCATGTCGTGGTCGCGGGCAGCAATAAACTGCCTCCTAAACGCGGACTGTAGCTCCTTCCAACTGTGGATTGATCCGGGAGCTAATCTTTTCCACCAGTCCTCCGCAGACTTGGTAAGGGTGAGTGAGAAGCACATGCATTTGGCGTCCTCACTGACGCGCGCCACTTGCATCATTTTATTGTATTTAGCTAGGTGGGTACGCGGGTCTGTCCTCCCATCATATAATTCTATGTGAGGCATTTTGAAGTTATCCGGGAGGGACGTTTCCGCGATCCTCCTAATACATGGTTCCGGGTCTTCCTCCTCAGAATCTGACAGGGCCCCACTTTGCTTCCGGACCAGCTTAGTCAAGGCAGCAATCTGTTCCTCGAGCCTCTTCGTATCACTTTCCGGGAGGTCACGTCCCCGGAGCTTGTCATTAATATGATTTCGGAGGTCATCTCCGCGAGGCCGGGCTTTTTCCCCTTTGTCCTTCTCATACTTGGCCTCCAACCTTCTTCTTAGGTCCACCGTGGACCAGCTATCTTCGGAGTGCGAGTTCGCAGCCCGACCGTCCTGATTGACGGAATCACTGGGGCGGTTGTTCCTTCCCCTAGGCCTGGGTGCCTTAGCACCGGGCCCTTTAGGCACAGAGTGCCCCCTTGGGGCTGAAGGGCGTCTGGGCTTAGGAGCGCCAGAGACCTTCTGCGCGCGGGGGGGGCAGTCGGCCTGGTGATTCACGCCTTTAGGAGGTGCAGGGGCGTCAGCACGCACAGGCTCTCCAACTTTTTCTTTGCCCTTTTTAGGGGCGGCTTTGGATGGTCCAGCAGCGGCTGGATCCGGCATGGGGGCATCAGCACCACCTCGAACAGAGGTATCCTCGTCCGAGTCGCCTAGATCTCCGAACTTACTTTGGAGGCGTTCCATCATGCGTTGCATTCTTTCGGAGACGCGCTCCTGCTCAGCAAGCTTGGCCTTAGTGGCCACCAGTTCTTCGGCTACTTGGACCAGTTCTGGGTCCTTCTCATAGTAGCAGCCGTCCTTGTAATAACCGTCTTGGACATACTCTTCTTCGTCTTCTAAGTATGTTGTATCTTCGGTACTGACCTGATCCTGGCGGGATGTCGGGTCTTCACCTCGGTAGTCTAAGGGTTCGCTCTGCACCACATCTTCCATCACGGTATCGGGGTTGACCGTAGCATTTTTGTCAACAGCGGATTTTCGCGTAGTCACCATCTCTTTAGTACGAAGTGAATACAAAAAACGTACACAGAAAAAGAGCTGACTAACAACTTCCTACAGCTCTCAATGAAAGCACCAAAATGTTTACCGAGTTTTTCGGAAACGAATAACTAACAGAATAATAAAAAGATAAGAACTGTAGAAATACTGAAATGTAACTAAACAAACAGTGTTTTTACGTGGTTCAGGCGTTAACAAGCCCTAGTCCACGAGTCGATGTTATTATACTTGGAAAAGATTACAGTAAGATGGCTGGTGCATAAGAACTTCACACACTCACAATGTTTCTCTCGGGTTCTCTTGAAGAAGATGAAGCTAGAGAGATTTTGGTAGAGTTTTTTCTATCTGATCTCTCCTTCCTCCTTCTTGTAAAAGGAAGGAGTCTTTATAGCTAGGGTTTCGGATTAGGGTTTTTCTCTACGTACATGAGTCTTAATTACACCAGCCATAAATAGGGGATACAATTACTGTAGTAGCATGGCTACCAGACTCTATGTGGGTATATTTACGTGAAAGTATGGGGAACACACAAAGTCAGCCGTCTTTTCCAAGTTGTCAGCGGAACAGTAGGCGAAATGGTACCCTTAGGCGTGCTGGGATGTGTGCGGCTTTGACCTGACGGGCGTGTCAGGCGGGATCCTGTGTCAGACGGATATCATTCCAAATATGCCTTCTCCTGGACTCGACCGTTCGGTTTTGTTCTGTGCGGGGCACGGAACTGTTTCCGCGGAGACCACTCGAAGAGCCTCTCCTGGAAGGGGCCTCCCCAAGGGGTATCCTTCGGGAGTCCGGGAGAGTTGACGAGTTTTCGTGTTGTGCTTGTTTGGAAGAGTAATCCGGATACTAGACAGGAGAGGCGAAGCCTTTCTGTCCATCCGCGAGCTCTGGTCACCCTCCGTGAAAGACATCGATAATTCTGCTTCCCCGAGGTCATCAATCTAAACGCTATCCGGAAATCTGGATAACACTTATTTTTTCTCCTCATTTACTGTTTACCGGACATATATTTTTATTTTGATCACTACTACATATTCGTACTTTGCTACCCTGTCGTGCTCTGGTTTGACATACCAGTTGGTATTCTAATCTTATTTTCTTTTATGTATATAGATTTATATATAGGACATGGATGCAGTTCTTCTTAGTACCAGTGTCTACTTTTGCAATTACCTAATTGACTATATATTTTTTTTCTTTTGATCAAGAAGAAAATATTATAGATCAAACAAGCTAGAACAACAAAAGGCAGGAGCAAAAACTCACCGTCAAAATACAATCTGGAAACAAAGTTTAACATTTGTCTCATTCTTGAAGACAAGTTCCTAGCATTAATGCTTAGAACTCTAGATTTAACAGAAAATCTAATCAAAGTATCAATTTGAGAAACAGTAAAACAGCTATACTCAAAACAGTAATTGTTCCTATTAATCCAAATAAAAGAGATTGAGGCAGCAAGAGCCGCTGCCACCACAAGAAACATCCAGCCTCTTCTTCGACCAGCCAACCGAATTTGCCAATCCTCAAACTTTTTAGGCCAAATGATCTCACCCAGCCAACCATAGACAGCGCACATAACTCTCTTCGAGAAAAAACAGTAAAAAAATAGATGAGAGTGACTTTCACCAGCATGAGCACAAACTGGGCATAACAAGCAGGGAATATTCAAATGGCAGGAGTGAAGTAAGTCCCTTGTTAGAAGCTTCTGATTAACAGCTTGCCACATGATAAACCTGTGTTTTGGAACTGAAAGTTTACACCAAACTGTCTTCTCATAACTTACTCGCTCGCCTGGAAGAAACAGAGAGTAGAGCTTACCCATCTGAAGCTTTCCATGCACTACAGAAGAAGCCAAATTAGAATTGGACAAAGACCTGCAAAGTTTGATAAGTTTTGTCCAATACCAGCTGGTATCTATAACGCCTTGGATAGCCAAGACCGTTACACCGTGTACTTATAAAAGGTGATGGACTTGCTAATCAAGTCGTTAGTTTGAAAACGTGTCACTAAACATGTAAAAGCTAAGATTAAAAAGGTTTCGGTCTCAAAAGACTAATTTCATATATTCAGACTGTAGTAGACATGGGATCCCATATAAAAAAACAAAGTTAGAGCAGATTTACAGACTCTCAAAAATACTTGAACATCCACTAGCCATACTAAGGCAAAACAGACAGTTTTTAGGTTCCATGTGCTTGCTTAGATCTCAACCGTGGCGGCCGAGCACCTGGCTATGTACATTCCGCTCGCTGAGCTCTCCAGTCAGGGCTGATCTAATTTGCCCTTGCCTTTACCTGCACCACGTAGCACCCGTGAGCTAAGGCCCAGCAAGAAAACATCATAAATAACTCACACAATGATAACAGACAAATAACTCAATAAGCATGTATTCCCATCAGTTAATCCTCAACAGATATTCAACATATACAATCCAATTCAAGATACATTCTATCACATATAATACCCATAATGTTCAGGGCCGACGACTTAGGCCGCACCCTCTGTTTAACCCACTGACTCCGGCCCTCTTAAATCGAGCTCAATGCATAATAAGCTGTCCTCGCTACCAGTGGCCGAGCCGTGCCCTGTGCGCTAGTGAAACCCTTGGCACCCTTAGGCCGTTGGTTCACTAAATTGTTTGCATGGCATAATACCATCTTTTCAAGCATTTACATTAGGGAGCCCTTAGTCCCGTCACATATACTCAACCAGGTGCAGTTTTCTTACCTTTAGTCTGTGCGATTATTGAATTACGAGCAACGCCTCTCAAGCACGATCCGTTCTCGAGCCTAAGCCTTTATCACCTTTGCTGTAGAATCACCTCACCAAGCTATAGCCAAGCTAAGTTCCCAAGTTTTTCCCTCTTAATTCTGCCTTAATCCCTGTGTTTAGTTCTTGATGTACTCCTGAGCTAAACCTCCAAATCCTCACCACAAATTCCAGAAATTTCAGCTTGTTCTCCTTAGTTTTTCTGTGTTTCCTTTCCTTGGTTTTCCCTTAAGCGAGAAAGAGAACTGAGACTAAGTTTAAGTCGGTTTGTGTTGTTTTTCTAAAAGCTTCTCTATGTCTAACTTATCTGTTAAGTTAATCCCGAGGATCGGGGTGCCGGAACCGTCCCCGAGGCCAAAATGGTAAAATCCCCCAATATTCCCGCCTAGACATCCTAACCTCAAATATATCTCCATATATATATTTTCATGACCCAATAGTCCAAATCCCTACCCGCTATCTAAAAGTATCCCCGTCTTATCCAAAGTCATATCTTAAACCCCGTTGTGACTTTTCCTACTATCTGACCCTAGAATCGTCTTGAGTCGTGCTCTGTGAACCTGTCCACATAATAATGTGGTTCTCACATATATCACATATTTATTTCATATCATATTACCACATAATATAATCAATTATCATATAAACATTATTAAACATATAATTACTCATTAAATCACAATTATTCCATTAATGCCCTCCTGGCAAACTAATCAAGGCCTTTAAGCCTTATTAGCGATTTTGGGTCGTTACAACTATCCCCTCCTACTGAGAATTTCGTCCTCGAATTTTTTTTTGGTAATTCAGAGAAAAGTATATTAGACCAAACATATTTACATTCTACAGCACCTATAAAGGTCTGATTTTTTTGATGTTCTAATTACAATTGATCAAACTAGTTCATGTCTCTAGGTGTTAGTCCTTTGTATGTATTTCCTTTTATCCTGTATCTGACCTCATTTTTGATATTTTGTACAATTGTGACCACCTGTTTACATCTATATTTCCATAACACTTCATTCTTGTTTAGCCAAAGTTGATAGCTCATTGCAGCCAAAGTGACTGTGAGAACTCCTTTTTTGAACCTGTTGTGCCTTATGTTACTCATCAACCCATGGATCGACATTGCTGGTGTCCTCCACTTTAGCCTATCCTTCACTTCCTGTAACACTCTGCTGCTGTATATGCACTCAAAGAATAAATGCTGCATGCTCTCTATATCAGCTTCACACACTACACACTCCACCTCTTGACAGATTTGAAACTTCTGCAACCTCTCTCTGACTGGAAATCTTCCCAACATGATTAGCAAAAGTAATCGTCCTCAAAATTTACCTGAATAGCTCGGGATACTGATCCCGCATCGCCGTCTCTAGCTCCCAGGTCGCTTCTTCAACCTTGCTATTCCTCCACAATACTTTCACTAACGGAATCGTCTTATTCCGCAGAACTTTATCCTTCTGATCCAAAATCTGAACTGGTCTCTCTTCATAGGACAAATCTGTCTGTAGCTCCAAGTCCTCATACCTCAACACATGTGTTGTATCAGAAACATACTTCCGCAACATAGAGACATGAAACACATTATGAACTCCTGATAAGGACAGTGGCAAGGCCAGTCTATAAGCCACCTGCCCAACCCTCTCTAGAATTTCAAAGGGTCCAACAAACCGAGGGCTCAGCTTGCCTTTCACTCCAAATCTCCTCACACCCCTCAACGGTGAAACTCGCAGAAACACGTGGTCCCTAACCTGGAACTCCACGTTCCTACGCTTAGGATCAGCGTAGCTCTTTTGTCTGCTCTGCGAGGCAAGCATCCTAGCTCGAATCTTTTCAATGGCCTCATTAGTCTTCTGGACCATATCTGGCCCCAAATACCTTCTCTCACCCATCTCATCCCAGTGAATAGGTGATCTGCACTTCCTTCCATATAACATTTCATAAGGAGCCACTCCAATCGTGGATTGATAACTGTTATTATATGAAAACTCAATCAATGGAAGATACTTACTCCACGAACCCTCGAAGTCAATCACACATGCCTTAAGCATGTCCTCCAATATCTGGATCGTCCTCTCAGTCTGTCCATCAGTCTGAGGATGAAAAGCTATGCTAAACTTGAACTGAGTCCCCATGGCTCTCTGCAGAGCTCTCCAGAACTTAGAGGTAAAGATAGGGTCTCGGTCAGATACAATAGACTTTGGAACCCCATGGAGGTGAACTACCTCCCTCACATACAGCTCTGCATACTGTTCCACGGTATAAGTTGACTTCACTAGTAGAAAATGAGCTGACTAGGTGTATCTGTCCACTATCACCCACACCGAGTCATGAAGTCCAACTGTCCTGGGTAATCCTCCCACGAAATCCATCGTAATATCCTCCCACTTCCACTCTGGGATACCCAAAGGCTGCAGCAATCTTGCTGGCCGCTGATGTTCAACCTTAACCTGCTGACATGTCAAACATCTAGATACATACTCAACTACATCCTTCTTCATCCCGGGCCATGATACAGATTTTTCTACCGCAAGTGTACGGTGTATTGCAATATAGTTTTAAATTAAAAGATGTCGAACCCACAGGGATTAAATATTAAATTCACTAATTACTATTACTGTTAAGTCTATAATTTTAATTAGAAAAGTCAATAAATAAATCAAACAATAAAATAAAGAATATGAAATAACAAGATAATCAATTCTAATGCTCTTGGAAAGTGATTAAATAAAAGATAAATGTACTAGAGTAATGATTTCACTATTCAATTATGAACATGGTTTCTTTATTATTCTAATTAGTTCTCCTCATTTGTAATTCCTAGAATTCTAATATAATGCATTTATCTCTCTCAAGCATATATGCAATTAATCTCAATTAATCAATATGATATCTCTATTCGCTATTAATTAATCAAGACGTCATTAAGCAATAGTTATTCTAAACCAAATTCATAGAGTTCAAGGAATCTCTCAATCTCACAATCACTCTATGTCAAATCTTCTTATGTCCAATCTATGTTTATCTTTCTCAAGCATAAACCCTAGATTTCAATTCACAATAATGATGGCCAAACATTAATATGATAAAATTAAATCAAGAAGATATGAACAAACGAGAAAAACTTCATAGAAATAATAATAAAAACTAAAATTCAATAATCAAATAGATTCATCTAATACTCTAGCACAAAAAGAGTTTAGTTCTCCATTACAAACATAAACATAATAGCAATGTATTTGTTCATAATTAAAAAAACTAAAAATGAAAGGAAGAAGAAATAAACTAGATGTAATGGTGATGATCTTGATGATGTCTAGCCTCTTCTTCTTCTCCAATCCTCTAATCTCTGATCTAATCCCTCCAAAAAACGTCCTTAGACCCTAATTAAACTTTTCCTTTTATATCCCTTGCAAAAAGACCTCTTTTGCCCTTCAAAAATCTCAATTTACGATTTCCATACGGCTCCTGGCGCTGCAGCCCCTTAAACAGGCGCTGCTGCGCCACAAATGTGCCAAAAACGAGTCTCTATTTCAGTCAGGCACTGCAGCCCTAATTCAGCCCAGAAATAGCGATGCAGCCCCTGAATATGGGGTTGCAGCCCTAATTCACGAATTTTTCATTTTTCTTCGTTTCACTTCCGTTTTGTACAAATTTCTCGCCACTTTTCCTTGGACCCTACACAAACACAACACAAGCATAAAACCAAACAAAAACACCCTAAACACCTACAAATTAGATATAAAATGACACTAATAAGTGAATCTAAAATTCACTTATCAAACTCCCCCAAACTTTGAAAATTACTCGCCCTCGAGTAATACTCAAAACAAAAACTAAATAAACAGCTAAACACACTCACACAATGCGAATCAAACCAACAATAACAGTCAAGCTTCAATTTCCTGAATACCATGCTCACATAAAGCTTCAGAAATATCCCAACAACACAATCCAGAATTTCAATCTCAACTATTGCCATAATCAACTAATTATCATTCACATCCTTTAACTATTCACCATAATGATTAAAACTCAAGTAATTGACATAGTTATGCATATCAAATTCTCACAGTCATACCACAATCCATATTATTCCATAAGTTTGCATTACTCATTATTCTCCACTAATGTAATCAACGCATGCTTAAGAATCAATAGGACTTTAATGGCTTACAATGTATGGCTTAGGTAAGGTAGATAAGAAAGTCATTTAGGAACTAATACCATAAGCATACAAACCTTTCAAACAACCATGTATACATAAATCCCAAACACCCGCATTGAACAACCTTGATATGAATGAGATATATATATTTCTCTTTCTTCCTCGTTTCTTCTTTAGTTATTATATATATTTTTCTTTTTCTTTTTTATCTCTTTTTTTTTCAACACTCACTCCCCAAAACTTTGTGTATACAATATATTTCCTTAAGCGAGTGTATCTCCATGATAAAAAAATTTCTCTTTTTTTTTGTTTTTTTCAAGAAGAAACTTTCTCTCATTCATCTTTTCCTCTCTTGAAAACCCAAAATGCTTTCCATTACAAAACCCCATCCCACATTATCTTTGTATGCTCATGATATTAATATGGTTAGGATATTTGATAAGATTTTCGTTAGGTTTCAACAATTTTTGGGATTTCAACAAAAATAGGCCTAGGCTCAATTAGGGTGACTAAAGATAAAATTTTGTCTCGGGTTGGCTAGAAAGGCTCAAACGGAGCAAACAAAATTGCCTACATCTTCTTCTTAAGCACACATTATCTAGGATTTTGTCTCAAATAACAAGTAACACAAATTCTAGAGTAATCAACCAAATCTTTCCACAAATCCCATTTAACATGCATAACATAGTCAATTAGCACGAATTTAACAATCATGGCAAAAAGTTCAATCTTTCCTCATATATTAGTCAATCATGGCAACAGAAAAAATCAAACACACGGATGCAAAGTGGTTTTATTTCCTAACTTTATGTTCATAGCATTCATTACGTAACCTTGACTTTTATCATTGATTTGATTCAAACACGACTCACAACAACCCGACTCTAAACACATATTTACAAAATAAAAGAAAACTTTCGAAAGAAATCCCTCCCCAAAACTTTGAAACAAACATTGTCCCCAATGTGTAACTACAAAGAAAAGGAATGAAACTTACAAAAAGTCCATGCTTACGGATAAGGCACTACAACAAATTTGATATACAATGACTCCCTACAATGTCATACACCATTGGTGTAAGACATTAAAACTTATCAGGGGTTTTAAATGTCTGATGGTGTAAGACATTGAAAGTGTATATTAATGGCTACAATTGGAAGACATTGAAAATGGTGGAAGACGTTGGAAATAGGCTGGGGTAGTGTTTATGGGTACATCCAACGTCTCCCAGTGGGAGACGTGCCACGTGTCCCACGTCTCCCAATGGGAGACGTTGGATGTGCTCCCTTCATATATGACCAAATTGCTTTGTCTTCCTCACATATCACCAACCCGAGAGCATGCAAACCAGAGGAGAGAATTGGGGCTGCGTTTTTTTAGGGTTCTAAGGCATGTTTTTATTTTATTTTATTGATTTTTAGTTAATTATTTTGCAAATAAATCATAGGTTTTGCATTAGGATGAGTAATATACATGATTTTGTGTTAGTTTTACATTTTTATGCATTTTTTTTATATACATTGTATGTTTTTGTGGTTTTTCCATGGAGGTTTTTAGGGATTTATGATTTTTTAGTTTTTTTTTTTAATTTAACCTATCACATTGTATAGATTTTATTAGAGTATATATGTTCATGATTTTTTTTAAAATTTTTATCATTTTTTATTTTGAAATTTAGATATATTTTTGTATATTTGAATTTTTTTTTAAATTGTAACTATTTTGTTATATATATAGTTATGTTAAAATAAATTTATTAAATAATTTATAAAATATAAATATATGAAATTTTTTATGTTTTTGTTTATTATTAAGTTTTTAGGTTATGAAATTTTATATTGATTTTTTGTTGAGGTTATAATTAGCGGCACATTGAGATTTTTTTTATTTGTTTACCAATATCATTTACTATTATTAGATATTTAGTGATATTTGTTTAGTAATGTTTAACATATTAATTAATTTAATTTCATAGGTTGTGATTTTTGTGGTGAGATTTTAGAGAGTATTTTGCATCAAAATTCCAATATCAATTACACATTTGAGGTAATTAAGTTTCTCAAATTACAATAATACGTTATATATTGCTAGATATTTAGTGATGTTTTATTTATTATTTATTAATTTAATTTTATTGGTTTGTGGATTTAATAGCGAATTTGATTACTAAGTGAAGTAACTTTGCTAGCTTTTGGATTAAAGATTGCAAGAGGTACATATATATTCTCTTACTTCTACTTTTAATATTATTAAACAAATGTTAGAGGAGTTTGAATATCTTAAATATTCATCCATAGTGAAGTAGGTTCTGAGATTAAAATTGTGTGCTGCGGTGATAACGGAAGGTTGAGAACTTGTGTGTATTAGTGAAGTAGGTTCTAATAAATTTGACTGTGTGCTGCGGAGCTATAAGGAAGAAACTTATTGTATGTTGTTTGAATTGTTTGTTTTGCTATTCACATGCAGATGGTTAGGTCACTATTATAGGGGAAATGCTGCCCGATTTTATCTAGGATAATAAACAATTAGTTTTATATAGACATTCTATAAGGAAGAAACTTATTGTATGTTGTTTGAATTGTTTGTTTTGATATTCACATGCAGATGGTTATGTCACTATTATAGGGGAAATGCTGCCCGATTTTATCTAGGATAATAAAAAATTAGTTTTATATAGACATACAACTTTATCACGTGCTTATTTAGTGTTGTTTCTTTTCTTTTCCATAGACATAGGAGAATATATGCATAAACAGTGGATGTCAGCGAATAGGTTATCTGCGGAATATAGGAACGGGGTCGATTTGTTCTTAAGGTTTTGTTCGGAAAATGTGAAAGACCCAAATTTTACTTATTGTCCATGTCTTAAGTGTGGAAATGTTAAAAAGATGGATCTTAAAAAGATTAAAGAACACTTATATTTCAATGGGATCGACAAGAGTTACACAATTTGGTATTACCATGGGGAGATAGCTCCGATTGCTCCAACTCTGCCAAGTAGACCAAAAGGAGTGAGGAGGAATATAGTGGAGGAGAACTGGGATCCATTAGATGAAATGATTGACGACGCACATTATGGATCAGGAGTAGATCCAAATAAGTTTGAGACACTCCTTAATGATGCCGAGAAACCAATTTACCCTGGTTGTACAAGATTTACAAAATTATCTGCGTTTCTTAGGTTGTACAATCTAAAAGCTAAACATGGCTGGAGTGATAAAAGCACTACTGAGTTATTTGGTTTCTTGAAGGAGTTATTGCCTGAAGTTAATGAAATTCCAATTTCATTTTATGAGGCAAAGAAGACGTTATGCTCATTAGGCATGCAGTACGAAAAAATTCATGCATGTCTTAATGATTGCATATTATATCGAAATAGTTTTGCAGACGCAAAATCGTGTCCTACTTGTGGTGAGTCACGATGGCAAAAGAAAAGAAATGGTGACGATGTCAAGGAAGGAGTACCTGCCAAAGTTTTGTGGTACCTTCCGCCAATTCCTCGTTTCATCCGATTGTTTAGAAATGCTGAACATGCTAAAAGTTTGTCGTGGCATGCTAATGAAAGAATAAAGGATGGTAAATTAAGACATCCAGCTGACACCTTTGCTTGGAAGAGAGTTGATTTGAAGTGGCCTTCTTTTGGAAATGAATCTCGTAATATTCGTCTAGGTCTTTCGACTGACGGGTTTAATCCACACGCATCCCTTAGCAATAAGTATAGTTGTTGGCCTGTTATGCTTGTTATTTACAATCTACCCCCATGGTTGTGTATGAAGAGAAAGTTTACGATTTTGACCTTGTTGATATCAGGACCTAAACAACCTGGTAATGATATTGACGTCTATCTAGCTCCTCTTATAGATGACTTGAAAACTTTGTGGGATGAAGGGGTTAAGGTTTATGATGCGTATAGTCAGGAAGAATTTAATCTTAGAGCGGTCTTATTGTGGACAATTAATGACTTTCCTGCTTATGGAAAATTATCTGGGTTTAGTGTGAAAGAATATAAAGCTTGCCCCGTTTGTCAAGAAAAAACATGTTCTGAATACTTGAAACACTCTCAGAAAAAATATGTTATATGGGACATAGGAAGTTCTTGCCTAATATGCATAAACTTCGGACTTGGAAGAAGGCATTCAATGGTAAACAAGAGTTTGAAGAGGCTCCTGAGCCATTGAATGGGATCCAAGTACTTGAGAAGATGTCTAAAATTGTGTTCAAGTTAGGGAAGCCCAAAGTTCGTACACCTACAAAGATGAAACGTAGTCGCAAGGCCAAGGTTGTGGAGGAGCCAAAAGGGTGTTATAAAAAGAAATCTGTTTTCTTCGAACTTGAATATTGGCCTTTCTTACTTATACGTCATAATTTAGATGTTATGCACATAGAGAAAAATGTATGTGATAGTTTGATTGGCACTTTGTTGAATATTCCTGGGAAAACTAAGGATGGAATTAAGGCTAGACAAGACTTGGTTGCAATGGGTATAAGGGATGAATTGACTCCAAAACCAGATAAGAGACGAACATATTTACCTCCTGCAGCTTACACTCTTACTAAAGAGGAAAGAATGGAAATTTGTAGATGTTTGTTTAATATAAAAGTTCCAGACGAATATTCCTCAAATATAAGGTCATTGGTGGACATGAAAAGTTGTATTCTGACTGGCATGAAATCTCATGATTGTCATATTCTAATGCAACATTTGCTACCAGTGGCCATTCGATCTGTGTTGCCTAGGAGAGTTCGAGATGTAATCACAAGGTTATGCTTGTTTTTCAAGTCACTGTGTTGTAAGGTGATTGATCCGCTAAAGTTACCTAAGTTAAGAGATGAAATTGTTGAGGTATTGTGTGAGTTGGAGAAATATTTCCCGCCGGCATTTTTTGATATAATGATCCATTTGACAGTTCACTTGGTTATAGAACTAAGATATTGTGGTCCAATTTATTTAAGATGGATGTATCCATTTGAGCGATATATGAAGATTCTTAAGGGGTATGTTAGGAATAGAAGTCGGCCGGAAGGATGCATCGTCGAATGCTATATTGCAGAAAAGGCAGTTGAATTTTGTTCTAAATACATGACTAGTGTACAGAAAATTGGGTTAAATGATGTTGAAAATGTTGAGATTCAGAGTCGTCGTGGTAGCGTTGTATGCACAGTAAGTCGAGATCTTCTAGATGAAGCGCATCGTCTTGTGTTGCAGAATATAAATGAAATTCAACCTTATATCGAGTGAGTTATATTCATATAATACATTAAGTTTAAGTTGTGTAATTTCGTATATTCAATTTTTTAACAGCATATTTATAATTGAAGGGAACATTTTAATTGAATAAAGACCAAATTTTCATCCAAGTCAAGGAACTCAAAATGGTTACAAGACGAACATTATCGAACTTTTAGTAGTTGGATTGAACAAAAGGTAAATTGTGTTGATTATTGAAAGTTGTCATTAATTAGTACTTAATTACAAGATGACATTTTTGGTTGTTTTTAGTATGCTGATTTGATAGGATGTGTCAGAATTACAAAACACATCAAATAAGGTTTCAGACATTGTTAAGTGGATTTCTCGAGGACCTTCAGTTAATGTCATCAAGTTTTCATCATACATGATTAACGGTACTCTATTTAACACTAGGGAGCGCGATAACAACAGAAACACACAAAACAGTGGTGTTAGCCTTGTTGCTAAAACTGTGCAAGTCTCTAGTGCAAAAGATAAAAATCCAGTTGAATGTGATATGACTTTTTATGGAGTAGTTAATGAAATTTGGGAGTTAGATTATATCACAACTCGAGTACCTGTTTTCTTTTGTGATTGGGTGAAAAGTGACAGCTGTTTACCGAGTTTTTCGGAAACGAATAACTAACAGAATAATAAAAAGGTAAGAACTGTAGAAATACTGAAATGTAACTAAACAAACAGTGTTTTTACGTGGTTCAGGCGTTAACGAGCCCTAGTCCACGAGTCGATGTTATTATACTTGGAAAAGGTTACAATAAGATGGCTGGTGCATAAGAACTTCACTCACTCCCAATGTTTCTCTCGGGTTCTCTTGAAGAAGATGAAGCTAGAGAGATTTTTGTAGAGTTTTTGCTATGTGATTTCTCGGTCCTCCCCTCTTCTTGTAAAATGAAGAGGCTTTTATAGCTAGGGTTTTGGATTAGGGTTTTCCTTCACGTACATAAGTCTTAATTACACCAGCCATAAATAGGGGATACAATTACTGTAGTCGCATGGCTACAAGACTCTATGTGGGTATATTTACGTGAAAGTATGGGGAACACACAAAGTCAGCCGTCTTTTCCAAGTTGTCAGCGGAACAGTAGGCGAAAAGGTACCTTTAGGCGTGCTGGGATGTGTGCGGCTTTGTCCTGACGGGCGTGTCAGGCGGGATCGTGTGTCAGACGGATATCATTCCAAATATGCCTTCTCCCGGACTCGACAGTTCGGTTTTGTTCTGTGCGAGGCACGGAACTGTTTCCGCGGAGACCACTTGAAGGGCCTCTCCTGGAAGGGGCCTCCCCGAGGGGTATCCTTCGGGAGTCTGGGAGAGTCAACGAGTTTCCGTGTTGCGCTTGCTTGGAAGAGTAATCCGGATATCAAACAGGTGAGGCGAAGCCTTTCTGTCCATCCGCGAGCTCTGGTCACCTACCGTAAAAGACATCGATAATTCTGCTTCCCCGAAGTCATCAATCTAAACGCTATCCGGAAATCTGGATAACATTTACCCCCCAAGGTCGCGGAGCTTTGAGAGATCCGGGAGCTTGTACAATCAGTTTCTCAGACTAGGCGAGGGGGCACCTTCTGTGTTCCCGAAAAGGTTCCTTTTTCCCGCCTGAGTATTAGTATGAAAGAGAAAAGGAATTTCTTCTGTTTGAGACCAAGTACTCAAGTGCGGCAAGGATCACGTGTCATTCTGGGAATGGTTCTGCAACCAAGACGTGTGCGTGAGGCGACTGGTTGAGGATGCGTGCGTCAGTCGTCTGACCAATGATTTGACGGTTTTTAATGGTACTCAGGGCCCGAGGTGGTGTAATGATGGGAAATAAATACTTTATTCCCATCCGAGGAGTCATAAATAGGACCGTCGCTTCCTCTCCAGCCGTCGGATTTGATGCACACGGAATGGGAAGAACGGAACCGTCCATTTGAGGAATTCGAAACGGCCTCTTCCCTGCTATAAAAACGAGGGAAAGGACCTTTCTTCCTCTTTACGCTTTCAGATTCTCCATCTTTAGGATTTTCAGATTTCCAAACTTCCGAACTCTCAGGCTTCCCAGCTTACGTTCCTCCGAACTTGCCATTTCTTTTGGTAAGTATCTGGAAACTTTTCTTTTTGATTTGGCAGTGGGTTTATTCCCCGAAGTTCCTGGTTTGAATCGCCGTTCGTCTTTGCAGCTTTTACTTCTCGCGATCGTACTGTGCAGTGATCCAGTCACTCCTTCAACCTCCACCTACTCGAATATCAGTAAGTATTTCTACTTTGCTCTTTCCTCCCAAACCTTAGGTTGCTGGTAGTTGTTAGAGTAGAGGTTTCTGCCATTATTGCTTATGTGCATGTGTGAATAGGGCTTTGGTAGGCATGTGATTGATTGTGAGTCGATAAGTAACCTTTTCTGCGTGTTTTGGCGATTTGCGTTTGGAAAGTCGTCACTTGTTTTGCTGTTTTAGGGCCTAAGCATGAACGCCTTTAGGGTGTCTTTCTCTAGAAAAACACTTCTTTTGGTGGGCTTAGGCTCGGGGTCTGAGTCTGGTTCCTTGCTGTCCTTCGGGTGGCATGGTGCCAATCCCTCGGCAAGCTCGGTGGGAGCCTCTCCAAGCAGTTTTCGGGGAGGGTCTCCCCGACGCCTTTGATACCACTAGGGTATGACAATGGTGCTGACTGCTTAGAGTGTTTTCTTCTTTCTTTTCTTTTGTCCAGTGACGAACATCTCGAAGGAACAACTCCTTGCTGCGGGGGAGGCTGAATCTGCCCAAGAGAAGGGCTCTCTTGTCGCTGGTGGAAAGGGGAAAGGAAAGGCGAAAGCGGTCGCGGCTAGCCCACCAACCTCCAATAGTTCCATCTGGGAGATGGACCAAAAACCGAACCTTTTCAGGAATTATGGCATGCTGGAGCTGTATTCCTCTGAGGCAGGCCTGAAGAACATCCCAGGTCTGATGTGGCACCGTCTGTCGGTGCTGGGCGAGTCAGCTAGCCAGAGCCACGAGGGCTTTGGTGCCTGGAGCTGGGCACACATAGTGTGCGGAGCGCACTTGCCCCTAAGGAGTTACTTCGCCAATT
This sequence comes from Humulus lupulus, assembly GCF_963169125.1. Classification (NCBI taxonomy): domain Eukaryota; kingdom Viridiplantae; phylum Streptophyta; class Magnoliopsida; order Rosales; family Cannabaceae; genus Humulus; species Humulus lupulus. The sequence goes on along the minus strand of NC_084800.1, from coordinate 148,629,531 downwards.
TCTGTGTGAAGGCGGGGATTGCCCCCTTCCAGTTAATTCCTCCCAGCTACAAGCTCTTAGCGGGGTGGTTCATCTTTTGCAAGTCCCGGAGACTGGAAGTTCCTACCCCGGAGGAGGTGCTGTACTTTTATGGGTTGAAGTCTCAGCCTATGAGGGGTCACTCAGACAAGGTGGGGTTTTACAGGCTAGAAAGGCACCCGGATGTGATGTGCCCCACTTGTCATACCGTGAGGGTTCCAGACCTCCGGGAATACTGGTTCCTGACGACTGGCTTCCCGCTGAAGAGGGTGCCAGCCCTATCTTTGGACTTCAAAATCCCTGGTAAGTGCTCCTTCTTTTCCTTTTCAACTTTGTTTCTTTGCGTTAGATTTGCCTTTTGGGAGGATCTCTAACGCTTGTATTTGATTTTTGCAGAAGTCGTTCCGCGGACACCTCGCTGCGCGGAGATGATAAGGAGGTCCAAGTTCTACGAAGGGCTCTCTGAGGAAGAGTTGAGAGTGGAGGGACTTGTGACCTCCAAATCGTTGAGGGAGTATGGGTTACTCGCCTCCTTCCAAAATATCGAGCCAGTAAGTGGTAGGGGGCAGACTCAGGTGTCGGCTGACATCCGGGAGCAGATTGCCCTGGAGCTGTCTAAGGTGATACTCTATCTCCTAGTTGGGCGGAGAGGTTCCCCGACCCCCAGCCGGAGGGAGAGGAGATCGAGGCTCGCCACGCCGCGGCTTACCCTAACGAAGGGGCTCCGGGGGCTAGTTCCTCCGGGAGAGGTAAGACTAGTTTTCGATTGATCCACACCCCCAGCCTGTCTGAGGTTTCCCAGACCTCTCAAATGGGGTTTGATCCCCGTTTCCTTAGGCTAGATCCGCGTAGGATACCTTTCGACAGGTACTGTGATAGGGTAGATGAGCTCCTCTGGTGTCTGAGTGATGGTAGTCTGCCAGAAGGTGTCATCATGGTTGACCCTTCTTCTCTCAGCATGTTCTTCCCGGACTTCAAGGAGTACGGGAGCTTCCTCGAGCAGGAAGCGATGTTTTGTTTTGCTCGGGGAAGGCCATCCACGTTTCTCGTGCATGGTCGTCCCTTTCAAACTTTTCTTTTTCTTGTTTCTTGTTCCCTGCTGGCGGGCTTGCTTGTACTTTTATGTTGCTGATTGTCTTGTCTTCCGCTTATCTTCTTTTTCATTTCTTGTTGGTTCGTTAACCTTGCTTTGTACGTTTCTTGCAGAGAATCCCGAAGCCAAGATGTTGGGGAGGGTTACTTTGCTTATTAAGAAGGCTGCCACCAGTCAAGACCCGCCCACGGGGAAAGGACGGAAGACCAAGGCTGGTAGGGGAGGTAAGGCTGCCTCCCCCAAGAAGACAAGTGGCGAGGCGCAAGCGTCTCCGAGGGTAGAGAAGTCCCCTGCTGACGGGCCTTCCGAGACTATGATGGTCTCGAGTAGTAGTAGCGACGGGGAAGGGCTTGTGTTCCCTGTGAGGACAACTGGGGTGAGCAAGCGTCCCGGAGAAGATGCTGAGGGTGCTAAGAACAAGCGCCTTAGACACTCTTCTCCCGGTCGAAGGCAACAACAACAGCAACGACAGCAATCACAACTACAACAACAGCAGCAACAGGAACAAGAGAGACAATCACCAACGCCGCAGCAGCAACAACAACAACATCCAAACCAGCAGCAGCAACAAGGGCAATTACCTCTGCTACCTCAGCAGCAAAAGCAACAGACCGGGGCCTTAATACCCCGGCTGCCTCCTCCTCCAGCCCAAAGGGGGTCCACCCTTCCGGGGTCTCCGTCTTCTCAGACAACCAATCTTCCCCTGCCTGGCCTAAAGTTCCACTTTCCGCGGAAGCCAACTAGTTTTCCCGCTGCCCTCCTGGAGGGTGTAAGACGGGCCGATAGTTTTTTGAAGAGGCGGCTAGAGGCGGAGAAGGCCGTTACTCAGGGAAGGGCAGATAACTTGTCTGCCGTGAAGAGAGCTGAGCTGGCCGAAGGAGTGAGATCTCCTCACCCGGCCGGAGCGGTTCTGGATGGTCCAGCCTTGGAGATGAGGCTGGTGCCTAGGCTCGGACGTGCATTGGCGCCGTTCGGAGCTGAGATGATGGAGGACATGGCCCTGAGCTTATGCGAGCTCAATTCTGAGAAATGGGCCATCAGCAGCAGCAAGGACCCGCTGTTGCTGACACACGCTGTGAAGCAGCAACTGTCCGGGGTAAGCCGTCAGTTGTTATTTTTTGGGATCACCTGTCTTTTGGTCCTGCTTTAGCTCATTCTGTTGTCTTTCCTTGCAGGCCTCTATGATCGCGGAACGCTCGTTCCGGGAGGTTGGTGCAGCTCTGGTTCAGCTGGAGGAGAGCCAACTGGCTCGCCAGGCCTTGGAGGCGGAGAAACAGAAACTGACCCAACAGGCCTTGGGGGCTTCGGAGAAGATTGATCAGGCCCGGCGCACGGCTGAAGAAGAGGCGGAGAAGAAATATCTTGCCAAATATCAAGAGTACCGGGCCAAGGCAGAGAATGAGTTTAGACAGCGGTCGGATGGGATTAGGACCGAAAACTCCAAGCTCCGGGAAGAGCTGTCCCAAGCCAAGGTGGAGAAAGATACCCTGGAAGCCCGCTTGCAATCAAAGAACGATCTCCTCCTTAAGCGGCAAGAGGAATATTCCACTCTTCAGAGTAAGCTGCACGACGAGGAGCAACTCCATAAGAGGAGCAGGGATCTCGTGTCTATGCTTCAGTTGGGGCTCGCCGAGAAGGATAAAGAGATCGGGGCTTTGCAATTCACTGCCAGGGGGCATGTGACCGAGAAGCAATCCGTGCTGAACCAAAATAGGGAGCAGCGCAAGGCGATTGATTCTCTTAAGGGGGAGCGGGATGCCTCCAAGGCCGAAATGGAAAAATTGAGGGCCCAACTAACTGCCGCGGAAGCACAGCTGGCAACCTCCGAGGCGGAACGGTTGAAGGAGAAGGAGGATGCTGAGGTGATACTGAACAGAACTATTAATATATCGCATGTGGTCCTCATGCATCAACTCTGGAAAGTGAACCCGGAGGTGTTAGGCTATCTGGGAGATGATGCCGAAGCCATGAGGGAGAAGCTACTCGTGTGGGATCAGGGCCCAGAGGCGTACGTCCAAACTTATAACATTGACGAACGTGCTGAAGCCCCTGAGGCGGGAGATCCCGGAGAGGCGAGGACCTCTGAACCTTCTCATGACCAAATCCCTCCTTCCAATGAGCCGACTCCGCCAGCCTCAGCTGAAACAGATGCCCCCGAAGCTGCGGTCGTGGACGCTGTAGTTACCCCCAATGCTTGAAGGGGTTTTATCTTTAATTGTTTTTCATTTTGAGTTTTTCATTGCGGACAATTTTGCCATAATCATAGCATTCTCCTTTCTTTTCTGCCGAGTTCTTTATTTATCTTTGTGCTTAGGGTAGACATTTATACGGTAGAAACTGTTGTAGGGGCGTATGGGGTTTTGGTTCCAACGGCCAAAACTTATGCACTTCCCACTTGAAGCTTTAACGGATGATGTCTTTCCCCACGTAGTTTCTAGGTTACGAAGGTTTCCTGGTTCCAACGGCCAGGCTCCTTTCACCGTACTTTATCTTTCCTGAGGCAAATAGCCAATCCCGGGACTTGTAGTTATACTGTTCGCTGGGATTGCTAAGGTGAGTCGTTCCATTGTTTGGAACGGGAGTTCTTTTGGTGAGCGTCGCTAGACTTAAGGTTAGATCTTTGCGAAGCAAAACTAACTGTTGTTGCGAATCTCATGGTGGCTGGCTTCAGGGACCTGGCATGGAGCCCTGCGAGGCTAGATCCGCGCGAAGCAAAGCTTTAGAGCGCTCGCGGATCTTGCCATCTTTTTCCTTGCGGGATCCGGAGCTGGAGCATGCGAAGCAATGCTTTACAGCGCTCGCGGATCTTGCCATCTTTCGTCTTGCGGGATCCGGAGCTGGAGCTTGCGAAGCAAAGCTCTACAGCGCTCGCGGATCTTGCCATCTTTTGCCTTGCGGGACCCGGAGCTGGAGCTTGCGAAGCAAAGCTCTACAGAGCTCGCGGCGAATTCTGCAAAGGACTTGTCAAGGAGTTGGGGGTATTTTGGCGTAGCTCTATGAACGTGCCTCAACCCCCAGTTCCGTCCATCGCTGGGCCACACAAGAGATAATTCTTATGATACATAATGGCAGGCATTTTCGTGGCAATTTTCACTTAAGCACATAATGCACATATGACACGTAATGCAAGCATGTTCATGGCAACAAATAAACCTAAGCTTAACAATTAGAGCAAAACAATTTAAAAACTTCAAACACAATGCTAGCACATAAGTGGTGTTCTGTGTACGTTTTGTTCAAGGGGCGTATGGATAAGCCTTAGCCATGTATACCCCCCAAGTGAGCGTGGGGTCCGGACGTCTCCGGACCGCGTGGTCACTTGTTAAAATGCAGCTTTGAACATAGGGATAAAAAGTGCAGTAAAAGCGGAGTGAATCCCTCCGCGTTTCATTAAAATAGCCTGCTAGGCGTTAGTATTACAACAGGGAGGATTATTTCCACATTTTTCACTTTTGTTATTTTCACCAAGGACTTCCGACTGGATGGTCCGGGGCCTACTGGTAGTAACGGCGGAGGTGCTCCGCGTTCCAGGCGCGCGGGACTTTAGATCCGTCGAGTCTCTTTAAGTGATACGTCCCATGGCCCACTTTTTCTTGGACTTCGTAGGGGCCTTCCCAGTTGGGTCCGAGGACTCCTACTCCCGGATCCTGCGTAGCAGGAAATACTCTCCGTAGGACAAGGTCCCCAACTTCGAATGCACGGCTCTGGACTCTCGTGTTAAAGTGTCGGGCTATCTTGCCTTGGTACATTTTTAGTTGGACCTGCGACTGCTCCCGGAGCTCTTCGATCATGTCTAAGGACTCCTGGAGGAGGGCATGGTTCCGGGTAGGATCGTAGGTGTCTTGCCTGTGAGAGGGGATCATAGCTTCTACTGGGATGACGGCCTCGCAACCGAAGGTCATGGAATAAGGCGTGTGCCCCGTCGAAGTTCTCTCTGTTGTGCGATAGGCCCAAAGTACTCGCGGAAGTTCTTCCGGCCAGTGAGCCTTGCAGGCTTGGAGTTTTTTCTTCAACGTGGTTTTTAATATTTTGTTTACAGCTTCCACTTGTCCATTAGCCTGGGGTCTGGCGACTGCGGAAAAGCTTTTGATAATTCCATGCGAAGCACAGAAGTTCGTGAAGTGTTCACTGTCAAACTGCTTTCCGTTGTCGGACACAATTTTCCGTGGAAGCCCAAAACGACACACTATATTCCTGATGACAAAATCCAGTGCTTTTTTAGATGTGACCGTGTTCATAGGTTCAGCTTCAGCCCATTTGGTGAAGTAGTCTACCGCGACTATGGCGTACTTCACTCCACCCTTTCCAGTGGGGAGGGAACCTACTAGGTCAATGCCCCAAACGGCGAACGGCCAGGGGCTGGTCATTAGGGTAATTTCCGTAGGCGGCGCTCGCGGAACCTTGGCGTACCTCTGGCACTGCTCACACTTCCTGACATAATCCACACAATCTTTCTTCATGGTGGGCCAGAAGTATCCTTGTCGAAGGATTTTTTTGGAGAGGCTCAGCCCGGAGGTATGATCGCCACAGAAGCCTCCGTGAATCTCATGGATGATGGTGCTGACTTCGGTTCCGGCAACACACCTAAGGAAGGGTATGGACAACCCCCTGCGGTAAAGCTTTCCATCCATAACCACGTATCGGGGGGCTTGATACTGGAGCTTCCTTGCGTCAGCTTTATCAGTGGGGAGTTCTCCGGTGGTGAGAAATCTGAGGATGGGTCCTATCCAGGAGTGGGAATGGTCGATGATGGCGTTTATTCTTCGCGTCTCAGTACTGGGGGCTTCTAAGTGCCCGATGGGGACTAAGCCATACTGTTCAATCTCCGGGTCCGTTGCAAGCTTGGCCAGCGTGTCCGCGAGTGAGTTCTGGTCCCGGGGGACTTGGCGGATTTGGTAGCCTTTGAAATGCTGCAGTAGGTCGCGGGAGAGAGACACGTAGGCAGCCATCCTTTCGCCTTTCGTCTGGTATTCCCCGGATATTTGGTTTACCACAAGTAGGGAGTCGCTGTACACTTCAATTTTTTGGGCTCCGACTTCTCTGGCCAGTCGTAACCTAGTTAACATGGCTTCGTGTTCTGCCTCGTTGTTGGATGCTGGGAATGCGAAACGGATGGCGCTCTGGAGCTGATGCCCTTGGGGAGATATCAGGATGACCCCCGCTCCAGCTCCTTTTTCATTTGAGGCTCCGTCTACGTAGACCTTCCAGGTGGGAAGTTCCGGGACAGGATCTTCGGGGAGGTCGTTCATTCCCGAGCACTCCACAATAAAGTCCGCGAGAGCTTGACCTTTTATGGAAACACGCGGTTGGTAGTGGACGTCGAACTGGCTTAGTTCCATGGCCCACTTAAGCAATCTGCCAGAAGACTCGGGCTTCTGCAGGACTTGTCGAAGAGGGTGGTTGGTGAGTACTTTGATGGTGTGCGCCTGGAAATATGGCCTCAGCTTCCGTGAAGCGATCAGCAAGCAGAGGGAGAGTTTCTCGATCATCGAATATCTGGACTCGGCGTCCAATAACCTCTTGCTTACGTAATACACAGGGAGCTGGATACGGCCATCTTCCCAGACGAGAGCGGCACTTACTGCGTGCTCAGTCACAGCTAGGTATAAGAACAACGCCTCTCCTTCGACCGGTTTGGACAGAATGGGGGCTCGGGTTAAATGTTCTTTGAGGTGTTGGAAGGCCGCTTCGCATTCGGGGGTCCACTCGAACTTCTTGTTCCCTCGCAGAACATTGAAGAAGGGGATACACTTGTCGGTGGCCTTGGATACGAAGCGGCTGAGAGCAGCTATCCTTCCGGTAACGCTCTGGACATCCTTATGCTTCCGGGGGGAAGGCATATCTATGAACGCCTTTATTTTCTCAGGGTTGGCTTCCACTCCGCGGGAGCTGACAATAAAACCGAGGAACTTCCCAGACGAGACCCCGAAAGTACATTTCTTTGGATTTAGTTTCATCCCGTACTTTCGGATCACGGCGAAAGCTTCCTCAAGGTCGTTACTGTGGTCCCCGGAGGTCTTGGACTTTACCAACATGTCGTCCACGTACACCTCCATGTTCCTCCCCAGTTGGTCCTTGAACATTCTGTTTACCAGACGCTGGTAAGTCGCCCCAGCATTCTTCAAACCGAAAGGCATGACCACGTAACAGTAGACACCCTTATCCGTGAGGAAGCTGGTGTGTTCCTGGTCCGGGACATGCATCTTGATCTGGTTGTATCCGGAGTACGCATCCATGAAGGATAAGAGTTCGTACCCGGAAGTAGCGTCCACCATCTGATCGATTCGCGGGAGAGGGAAGCAATCTTTCGGGCAGGCCCTGTTTAGGTCCGTGAAGTCAATGCACATTCTCCAGGACCCATCGGGTTTCGGAACCAGAACTGGGTTGGCCAACCACACGGGATAGTGCGACTCCTGGAGAAAGCCTATGGACATCAATTTGTCCACTTCAGCTTTGACGGCTTCGGCTCTCACTGGGTCCGGCGGCCTCCTCTTTTGGCGAATTGGAGTTGCAGCTGGGTCTATGTTGAGTGCGTGGCACGCAACATTGGGATTAATCCCCGTCATATCAGCGTGGCACCATGCCAGGATATCTTGATTATCCTTCACAGTGGCCACGATCTTATCTCGAACGGCCGACGGCAGGTTTTTCCCCACCTGAATGACCTTGGTGGGTTCTCCCGGATTGAGGATCACCTCTTCGACTTCCTCCATCGGCTCTATTGCTTTCTCGATTCCCACTCTTGGGTCGAGTTCGTCAAAGTATGCCTCTTGAGCGCCCCTAGTTTCTGGCAATACTTCCTTTTTAATTGGTGATATCTAATGATTTAGTCAAAAATTATATAATGGAAATAGTTCAAAGAAAATCACAAATAAAAGTAAAGCTTATGTAATTAATTTGAAAAGTTAAAATTGTTTTCAAAATAAACATTTAACAAAACACATCAAATCATCATGTGAACATTTAAACAAGCTTATGCAAACAAAAATAAATTAAATCTCAAGAGATAATCAAGCAAATTCTAATATTTTTCAATTTTTTTTTTTTTTTTTTTTAGAGATTTAAAGAATTTAATGTTTAAATAAACTTTATCAAAATGTCACAATAATTCAAATGGAATAGAAAAGCGTCATATAATAAAAAATATAAATTTAAACAAAACTAACTTAAAAATTAAAAATAAAGCTTAATAATTATTTATATTTTTCTAAAAACTAAGAACAATTTCAATCATAATTCTTATCATTTAAAAAAATGAAAAATCACCAATATTTTTTTCAAACAAAACAAAGAAAATAATTTTTTTTTTTTTTAATTTTACAACAAATGAAAAACATGCATAAACACACATAAACACTAAGAAAAACACATACACACTACCCCCAAACTTAAATGAAACATTGTCCTCAATGTTTAATAAAATGGAAAAAATTAAGAATTACTCCCTTTGATGAATGCTTCATTGATTTGGCTCCTTTGTTTTCTTCTCTTCTTTTTTCTTTTTGGGCAAGAAGTTTCCTTCAAGCTTTTTGAAAAACATGAAACAAAAAACACACAACAAAAAGTGAAATATAAAATGAAACATTAAAAGTATGGGTTGCCTCCCACAAAGCGCTTTAGTTTATAGTCTTTAGCTCGACTATAATTTTTTTTTTCGTTTAACCTACACCCAATCGATGGTGTAAAATTTCATTAGTAGGGTGAGTTATGACTTTGGTGCAAATGCCATAAATAATAATTGATAACATCACACCTACAAGAAAATTAGAAATATGCAATTTTAATGGAATATCAATAAAATAAGAAAATTGCATATCTATATTAGACTCCTTTTTATTTTGAGTAAATAAACAAATTTGTTCAATTATGGGCTCTTGAAATATAATTATATCTTTTTCATTTTCCTCATGAGCCTCGAAAATTATTTCATCCAACTCTTTTGTTTCATTAGGGGGTTGGATGCATATTACAAGTTCTTCAACTACATCATTCTCTTTTTCACTTTGAATTTGACTATTTGGATTGAGAATGGGTTGGTTGAGATAAACTTGTTTTTCCGACTCTATAACAGTTGCAAGATGTCCTACTATTGTTTCAATTTTTGAGATTGACTGAGACTGCGCTAGTAAGATTTGGTAGGTTGATTGCATAAACTGTTGTAGGGTATCCTCTAAAGATGGACTCGTTTCTTGTTCATTGGGATATGATAGGTCGGGTTGGGCATGATTTTGAATGGGTATGTTGAATTCATGCTCTTGACTCATTGGAGATTGGGTATGGCTCCATGAAAAATTTGGATTATAGGTGGAGGCAAATGGGATATCAAATGATTCATGCATATCATACATATTATTAGTTTCTCCATAAATTAAATTTGAATGCTCATAATAGTTGTACTCAGAATTCCAACTATAATTAAAATGATCCATATGGAAGAAACTAAATGACAAACTAATTTTTTTTTTTAAGATGACAATTAAGGAAAAAACAACAAGAAACTAAAATTAAGAGAATAAAAACAATGTTAAGAAATAAAAACAAGAGCTAGGACAAGATTTAAGTTTTTTTTTTTTTTTTCAAGTATATATATATATTTTTTCAAGTTTTCTTTTCAAATATTTTTTTTCTTCACAAAAAATATGATAAAGGATAAAGAGAAATAAGGCAAAATTAATTAGGACTATCCAAATTTAAGCAAGAGTAGGGAGGCATAGCATGCCATCAACCATAACAAAAATAAGGTAAAAATTAGGAGGCACAAGTGCCATCAACTAAAACATAAGATAGAAGACTAGGAGGCAAAAATTGCCATCAACTAGTAACTTGCAGAAATTAAATAAAATAAAAATTACAACAAGATAAATAAGGAAAATTACAACAAAGGTTAGGAGGCACAAGTGCCGTCAACTAACAAAGATATAAAAGAAATAAAATTACAACAAAAATTATAACAAAATTAGGAGGCACAAGTGCCATCGACTAAAAAAATATAAAAAGATAGATAGGAGGCACACTAAAAAAAACAATAAATATAGAAATATAAGTATATTTTTTTTATGGGTGGTTGAACCGTCCCAAATTTTCTTTTTATCTTTTTTTTTTTAGTTTTTATAGATATATATTTTTTACTTTTTTTTTTAAGTGTAAAAATTAAAATAACTAGTAGAAGAATTTACTAACCTTGAGATAATTTTCGTTTCTTTTCTTGCAACTCCCCGGCAACGGCGCCAAAAACTTGATGGACCCAAAACGGGTATGTTTAAAAATTTATATATCGCAAGCGCACGAATCGTATATGGAATATAGTGTTCGTGTAAGCACGAGATCGAACCCAAAGGAGTTGTCTAAAATCGAAAAGAAAACTATTTTAAACCAAAATTAATAAATTCTAACCTAGTTCCAAAGATTGATGAGATTTTTTAATAATGAAAATACAATAAAATACAATAATATAAAAATGAAATGCAATATATATAAATATAAATTAAAAGTAAAAATTAAGATAGTAAAATAAGATTATTAAGATAATAGAATCCACAAAATATAAGTTCAATAATATTTATAAGTATATTGATTCTCAAGTTTTAGTGATAGTTAAAATAAATCAAGCTATCATTTTCCAAATAGATTTATAATTTTAAGCACAAATTACTTCTTAAAAAGATAAGATTTTTCTTCACTTTTCAAAATTATAATTTCAAAGCATTTAGTGTAAATCAATCTAATGAAATAACAAATAAATCAATGAACATTATGTATAAGGCAAAACATAATATTTTTGTTCTAAGCATGGATGTGTACAATTTAATGACACATCTTACACAAAGAATATTATGGTTTTGCACTAATGAAGAACAAAGTGTAAATATGTGCTAACAATCCAAAATACATGATATTTAAGATGAAAGAATATATTTGAACAAGAAAAATCTATAAACTTTGTTGCACAAAATGAGAAATCAATATACAAAATAAACACTATCTAGTTACAAATTATTTCATCATCACCTTAATAATCTTAAAAAGATTAGAAACTCATAACTAGAATAGCAAATACACACTAAAAATTACAAACATAAATAGGAAAATTTGGAGGAGAAACCCCCAAATATTTCATCTAAAAATACATAGAAAATAACTAAAAAGAAGAAGAAGATGAAGAGAGTTGAGAGGTTTTGAATGTGTAGAAACTTTGTGTAGAGTAACCTCCCCCCCAAAAAATGACATCAAATCCCTTATTTATAGCCAAAAATGATGAATAAAATAATCAATTCAAATTAATTAAATTGATTAAATTAATTGAATTAATTATAATATGGCAAATAGGGATAAATTATAGGGTGTAATAATTATGTTTTGGGGTAAAAAGTGTAGAAAGTGGGGTAAAAATGTGGTATTTTTAGAGAAAATGAGACAAGGGAACATTGATGGGCTCAAGAATTTGAGGCATGCATGGGGAGGTGGCTATTGGAGGCTGCTGGCAGTCTTGGACTGGTGTTGAAACGGTGGGAGCAGGAGGCAGGCGGGCTGGGCCTTCATGGGCCTTGGTGGTTTGATTGCTCAAGGTGCATGGCTGGAAAGAGTTGATGCTGGCATTTGGCTGGTGCATCAGGAAGCTTGAACGTGAGGCAGGAGGAGGTTGATTGAAGGAAGTGCTTCATGGGCCAAGTTGATGAAGGAATGGGCATGGGCTTCCTACTTGGGCCTGGGCAGGTGGGCCTTTGCAACTTGATCCATGGCATTTAAAAATGCCATTTTCCTTCTTTCTTTTCCTTAAAAATGTCAAATTTTCCTTTATTTTTCTTGCTTTTTCAAGAGCAAAAATTCCCTACAAAATAAATATAAAATAAATCATAATACAATATTTTCAACTATAAAATAAATCAATTTAATTCTTTGAAAATATTAATTATAACTTAATTTATATTTTATATTTGAGTTCAATAATACAACATTTTTTTCACTAACTTAACAATAATAATTCAAATAATTAACTACAACATTTTACAACAAAATAACTATAAAAACACACAAAAATATATAAAATCAAAACAAGACTAATAACTTAAAAATTACTTAAAAACTTAATAAATCAATTAAAAACTCAAGAATTAAGCAACAATTAGCACATAAAAAGTGGTAAAATAACTCTATTTTGTAGAGTTATCACTTCCCCCAAAGGAATGGCAGCAAACGTCTCTCGGACCGTGTAGACGGCTCGGACGGAGACGTTATAACAGCTCCGTGCACTTCTTTGGTCTCCTCGGAGGGTGCCAATACGCCCATCGTCGCAGGGAAACTTCAAGCATAAGTGACGTATCGAGGTTATGGCCCCACAATCGATCAGGACCGGTCGGCCTAAGATGGCATTATACGCCGTGGGGCAGTCGACCACCACGAATGTGCTATGCTTGAAGGCACAAGCGTCGCTTTCTCCTCTGAGGGTGACTGGAAGTTGAATTTTGCCTAATGGCATGAGTGCGTCCCCATTGAAACCTTGAAGCTGGATGGGGCATGGGGCCAGGTCCGTCTCGGTCAATCCGATCGCGTGGAAGGCCGCTTTGAAGAGGATGTTCATGGAGCTTCCGTTATCGATCAAGATCCGTGAGACCTTCTTATTGGAAATCTGGGCTTCCACCACGAGGGGATCGTTGTGGGGGAAGTGCACATGTCGAGCATCGTCCTCCGTGAAGGTGATGGGAAGATCCATCATTCGAGGACGTTGAGCAGGTGATTGGACCAAGGCGCACATCTCCTCGGCGTGCTCTAACTCCCTCAAGTACCTCTTCTGGGAGTTGCGGGTGCTTCCGGCAAGGTGTGGTCCTCCGGAAATGGTGGCGACGTGTCCGTCAACGGGTGGCGGAGCAAGGCCGGGCGGATATGGGTTGCCTGGTCCTGGAGCCAACAAGGCAATGGGTGCCGGAGCAGGTGGAGGAGGAAGTGCTGGGAACTGAGACCCGGGAGCTTGGGAGTGACCGGCTCCAGGAGCGCTAGCGGCCCCCCTCTGTCCCGGGGAATATGCAGCTCCGTGAACTACCCCCTGTCCGGGATAGATTATGGGTATTCTCACCCACTGACGGAGGTGTCCCGCTCTTGCCAGGGACTCAATCTCATCCTTCAGCTGAAGGCACTCATTCGTGGTGTGCCCCACGTCTCCGTGGAACTCACACCTCTTACTGGAGTCTCGCGGACGCCTTCCTCCGTGAGACACTTTCGGGGGCTTCCTGTAGTTGACCATATTACAGGTCGCGCGATAGACATTCTCTCGCGAGTCTATCAAACTGGTATATTCCGTGAACTTGGGCTCATAGTCCTTTCGGGGTTTCTTTGAATGGTCTCCCCGGTTGGAGTTTCTTCCGCTTCGTTTGCTCCGCGATTGGCTCAAACTTCGTTCCGGGGCATCCGCTTGCGGCTGCGGCATGCTAGGAGCGATACTACATCCGGTTTGTACTGCTCCATACCCAGAGAAATGGGTTTGACCCGGCGTCTGAGCAGACGCGGAAGGCCCATACACACTCGGAGTGAATCGGGCTCCTGGAAGCGTGAGGGCTGGTGCAGGAGCTTGCGAAGCAAAGCTCGGCGCAGTCACGGAAGGGGTTGGAGCTGGGGGAACTCCAAAGGCTTGCTGGTAGGCATCCTCAAGGTTGATGATTCCCTGAGCTTTTGACATGAATTCGGACAGGGTTTCTGCCCGTCTCCTTTGCATTTCCCCCCATAGCAGGGAGCCGACAGTAAGGCCCGATTGAAGGGCGATCAGCTTCATGTCATCGCTGACCTTGGTTTTTGCAGCAGCTTCCATCATTCTCTGAATGAAAGCTTTGAGGTTCTCAGTGGGTTGCTGCTTGATGTTGGTTAAGGAACCAACCTCCATGTCGTGGTCGCGGGCGGCAATAAACTGCCTCCTAAACGCGGACTGTAGCTCCTTCCAACTGTGGATTGATTCGGGAGCTAATCTTTTCCACCAGTCCTCCGCGGACTTGGTAAGGGTGAGTGAGAAGCACATGCATTTGGCGTCCTCACTGACGCGCGCCACTTGCATCATTTTATTGTATTTAGCTAGGTGGGTACGCGGGTCTGTCCTCCCATCATATAATTCTATGTGAGGCATTTTGAAGTTATCCGGGAGGGACGTTTCCGCGATCCTCCTAATACATGGTTCCGGGTCTTCCTCCTCAGAATCTGACAAGGCCCCACTTTGCTTCCGGACCAGCTTGGTCAAGGCAGCAATCTGTTCCTCGAGCCTCTTCGTATCACTTTCCGGGAGGTCACGTCCCCGGAGCTTGTCATTAATATGATTTCGGAGGTCATCTCCGCGAGGTCGGGCTTTTTCCCCTTTGGCCTTCTCATACTTGGCCTCCAACCTTCTTCTTAGATCCACCGTGGACCAGCTATCTTCGGAGTGCGAGTTCGCAGCCCGACCGTCCTGATTGACGGAGTCACTGGGGCGGTTGTTCCTTCCCCTAGGCCTGGGTGCCTTAGCACCGGGCCCTTTAGGCACAGAGTGCCCCCTTGGGGCTGAAGGGCGTCTGGGCTTAGGAGCGCCAGAGACCTTCTGCGCGCGGGGGGGGGCAGTCGGTCTGGTGATTCACGCCTGTAGGAGGTGCAGGGGCGTCAGCGCGCACAGGCTCTCCAACTTTTTCTTTGCCCTTGTTAGGGGCGGCTTTGGATGGTCCAGCAGCGGCTGGATCCGGCATGGGGGCATTAGCACCACCTCGAACAGAGGTATCCTCGTCCGAGTCGCCTAGATCTCCGAACTTACTTTGGAGGCGTTCCATCATGCGTTGCATTCTTTCGGAGACGCGCTCCTGCTCAGCAAGCTTGGCCTTAGTGGCCACCAGTTCTTCGGCTACTTGGACCAGTTCTGGGTCCTTCTCATAGTAGCAGCCGTCCTTGTAATAACCGTCTTGGACATACTCTTCTTCGTCTTCTAAGTATGTTGTATCTTCGGTACTGACCTGATCCTGGCGAGATGTCGGGTCTTCACCTCGGTAGTCTAAGGGTTCGCTCTGCACCACATTTTCCATCACGGTATCGGGGTTGACTGTAGCATTTTTGTCAACAGCGGATTTTCGCGTAGTCACCATCTCTTTAGTACGAAGTGAATACAAAAAAACGTACACAGAAAAAGAGCTGACTAACAACTTCCTACAGTTCTCAATGAAAGCACCAAAATGTTTACCGAGTTTTTCGGAAACGAATAACTAACAGAATAATAAAAAGGTAAGAACTGTAGAAATACTGAAATGTAACTAAACAAACAGTGTTTTTACGTGGTTCAGGCGTTAACGAGCCCTAGTCCACGAGTCGATGTTATTATACTTGGAAAAGGTTACAATAAGATGGCTGGTGCATAAGAACTTCACTCACTCCCAATGTTTCTCTCGGGTTCTCTTGAAGAAGATGAAGCTAGAGAGATTTTTGTAGAGTTTTTGCTATGTGATTTCTCGGTCCTCCCCTCTTCTTGTAAAATGAAGAGGCTTTTATAGCTAGGGTTTTGGATTAGGGTTTTCCTTCACGTACATAAGTCTTAATTACACCAGCCATAAATAGGGGATACAATTACTGTAGTCGCATGGCTACAAGACTCTATGTGGGTATATTTACGTGAAAGTATGGGGAACACACAAAGTCAGCCGTCTTTTCCAAGTTGTCAGCGGAACAGTAGGCGAAAAGGTACCTTTAGGCGTGCTGGGATGTGTGCGGCTTTGTCCTGACGGGCGTGTCAGGCGGGATCCTGTGTCAGACGGATATCATTCCAAATATGCCTTCTCCCGGACTCGACAGTTCGGTTTTGTTCTGTGCGAGGCACGGAACTGTTTCCGCGGAGACCACTTGAAGGGCCTCTCCTGGAAGGGGCCTCCCCGAGGGGTATCCTTCGGGAGTCCGGGAGAGTCAACGAGTTTCCGTGTTGCGCTTGCTTGGAAGAGTAATCCGGATATCAAACAGGGGAGGCGAAGCCTTTCTGTCCATCCGCGAGCTCTGGTCACCTACCGTAAAAGACATCGATAATTCTGCTTCCCCGAAGTCATCAATCTAAACGCTATCCGGAAATCTGGATAACAACAGCGGCATAATATATGAAGATTTTGGTTTCACATTAGTTAATCTAAATCGAATTGGGCACAAATCTGATCGATTTATATTAGCTTCACAAGCGAAACAAGTATTTTATGTGAATGATCCTTCAGACAACCAATGGTCAATTGTTCTTCCAACGCAAACAAGAGAATGGAACATTAAAGATGGTGATTTACATGATATACCTCTCGAAGAAGAACTTGTCACATTCACCGCAATAGAAGATAATGACGAAGTTGATGATGATTGTATTTGTTTCCGTGAAAATGGTGAAGGATTGTGGGTTGATGATAATGGGTCTTGAGGTACCATTTAAGAGGTTTCATATGTTTATGATATGTGAAATTCTTAGTTGTTATCACAATGTGTTTCATCTTTTGATTATGAGTGTCCAAAATTATTATAATAATGATATTTATGTTTCACAGATGGAGGCTGATCTTTTTGGTGGTAGTTCTGATGAGGGAGAGCAACGCCCTCATTCCGACCCATATCAATAAGTTCTTTGTTTAACATTCGAGCTATAATTTTTTTGTTTTTCTTATACAGTGAACATTGGATGTTGCTTATTTTGGCACCATATGCATATCATGTTTATTGTTGTGATCCGGTGAATTCAGAGCTAAATAACCGTGAAGAGATTGTATCAGTGATCGTCAGCGCTTTCAATCTTCTTTTCTCTATGAATCTTCCTGATGTCGAGATCCCTGATACTCTACGCATTAAGCAACCTCAGGTAAGTAACTTTAGCAGACATTTTTGAACATTTATAATAATTAAGTAGAATAATATGTATGTATTTTTTAAAAAGTTTCAATTTAATAATAAATTACTCATATTTTTAAATAATTAGTGTCCACACCAACCGGACAATGTGGCATGTGGATACTACTTAATGAGGATGTTGAAGGATTTGATTGAACATGCGAGTCCTGGGCATTACTTGAGAACGGTATTATTAATTAAAATTTACAAATTATTTTTGAAACTATAAATATAATCAAATAATTAATTAATATATTTTACTTTATATTTCTTGTAGCTAACAAGCACATCATATACAGAGGCACAAATTGATGAGTTGCGACAAGAATAGGCGACATATATGTTGGCGATAATCCAAAGTTACCGACCTCTTGATAGGTTTTTTTTAAAAATTTTTTAACTCATTCTTCATACCCAATGCAATATTTGTTCATTTTGAATATTTCTAACAAATATTGTATTTCTTGTATATATCTAACAAATATATTTTTTTCTTTCAATTTAATTGATTATTAAATTAATTTAAATTTAGATTAAAATAATTTCAATTTAAATTAATATTATTTCAATTTAATTGATTATTAAATTAATTTAAATTTATATTAAAATAATTTCAATTTAAATTAAAATAATTTCAATTTAAATTAATATTATTTCAATTTAATTAATTATTAAATCAAATTAAAATAATAGTAATTATAAATTTATTTAATTTATTTTTTTTAAATGTGGGAGACTTTCAATGTCTCCCATTGGGAGAGGTGGGAGACTTCCCACGTCTCCCAATGGGAGAGGTGGAAAGTCAAACGTTGACTTTCCACCTCTCCCATTGGGAGACATGGGAAGTGACTCACCTCTCCTAATGGGAGACGTGGGATGTCTCCTAGGGACTTCCCACGTCTCCTATTGGGAGAGGAGAGTCACTTCCCACGTCTCCCAGTGGGAGACGTGGGAAGTGAGGCACGTCTCCCCATGGGAGACGTGGGATATATACCTACAATGACTCTAGCAACAACGTCTCACTAAGTGGGAGACATTGTAGACTTCCAATGTCTCCCAATTAAAGTCATAAAACCTCTATTTTGTTGTAGTGAGGAGAAGGTGGTGGCGGTGGTGGTGGATCTTGCATCCCTTGAAACAGAGGGGGATAAGCGAAATAGTTATTTTGTCCTCTGTTTAACGTCCACTGAGCCACCAACAAATTTAGTTGATCCACTTGATTATGCTCATATGCCTCCCGAGCAGCCAAATAGTTATGAGTGATCGTGTTTTGTTGAACAATGTAGCGCAGCATGTCATGCGAGTATTGCATATTACGATCAGTTGGACCACCAAGAGCCAAAGGAACATCCACATTCATTGGCCCCTCTACATTCTCCGGAACACTGTCATCCTCTTGATTTTCAAGGTCCTCATCATCACTCTCCCGCCTTCGTCGTTGGCCTTGTCGTCGTGGAGGTGCGGCTGGTGCTACTAAAGATGCATTAGGATAACGCGCAATTCTTGCTTTAGTAAGTTTCCCTTTAACTGGCACTGCTATATCAGTTTTTTCCTTTGGTACTTCATACACGACACACATATCTGTGATAAATGACCCAAACGGAAATCCCCCAGTAGTGATGCCACGAAGAACAAACCTCATACCCTGACGAATAATTCGTCCAACATCGATGGTCATCCCCTTCATGATAGCAAAAACCAACCTCATCCGGTCATTCGTCATATGGCTAACATGTCTAGTTGGGATCAATTTGGCTGCCACAAAATAGAACCATGCACGAGCTTCTTGATTAAGTTGCCATAAAAACATCCCATTAGGCTCATCATGAGCATATGCAATTCTAGCTCCTGGGCAACCTAATGTTTCCGCTATAAGAACATAATCATGCTGATCTTGTAGAAACAATTGGTACTCATCATGCTCGTTATCAAAGCTCTTAGTATTGAAAAAATCATCGATTGCCTTATAACTATCCACAGGTAGCCATTTTCCTCTCACAAAACATTCACCCTTCTCATTCAACTTTGGAAAATTCGCATAAAATTCATACACCCAAGAGATATTCATTCTAGTTTCCGGTTGCTTCACAACAGATTCCCACTGCCTACCTTCCATGTTGGCTCTAATTGGCTCAAAGATAGCACACGAACTAGGTTGAGGATCATATTCAATACCTCTTTCCTTGAGCACCGGTTTCCCCACAAAAGAAGTATATCGCTCTTCCGCCTCCTTACTTACAAATTTGGTGGTATCAAATGGTGGTGCCCTAGAAGATGAGGGTCTTGAACTATTTCTCTTAGGTCCCATGGTGACTCGGAACAACCCCCAAACAACTAAACAATCCCACCAAACGTAATTCACCACTTCTTTCTTATGACAATTAATAAAAAATCACCAAGAACAGTCACTTCGGCAATTTTTCAAACACTTGGTGGGCAACAATTATTCTCACTCTTCCCTTCCACTTTTCTCTCAATCTTATTTCCCCAAATCACAATAAAACTTCAAAAACTATCCAATAATCATCAATTCCAACACATTAATTCACAACATTCATCAAAATCAAAATTTCTTCTTACATTGCATATCCATTCAAGAACTTAAGTGCTCCAAAGAGAGGATTAAATGGCTTACTTGATGAATGTATGTGTCTTGTGATCTTCAATGAACTACTCCCTTCATAGAATTCGGCCCCCCTTGAGAAGAGTAAGTGAAAACTTGATCTAAATGGAAGTTTGATGTGGTATTGATGATTAGGGTAAGAAAAAAAAATGAAATAAAAATGGGATGAGAGATTATATGGATGAGAATGGAGGAATGGTGAGGAGAAGAGAAGAAGATGATGATTGGAAAATGGAAGAATAAGGAAAGAAAGTAGAGGTATGGGTGTGAGATATTGATTTTTCGGAGTAGGGGAAGAGAAGAAGAAAAATGGTGGTTAGAGAGAAAGAGGCAAACAAAAAGAATTTAAAAACCAATTTTTTTTTCTCTGTTCGAAGTGGCGCTGCGGCGATAAAGGCCCTAATGCTCCAGGATTTTTTCCTCGCGAATTGGCGCTGCAGCGCTTGGGGCTGCTAAAAAACACCCTCTCTGTTGGGTGTGGCGCTGCAGCCCTTAAGGAAGGCGCTGCAGCTCTAATTCCTGCCACAATTGTGCTGCAGCGCTATGAAAGTGGTGCTGCAGCCCCTGGAACACTGATTTTCATTTTTTTTTTCATTATTTCTTTCTTTTTTCACGATTTTCACGGCTCAAAATAAACTTAAAATTTACAAAATAAATAAAATAAAGTCTACTAAAATAAAATAAAATAAACTAAATAAGAATAACAATACTAAAACAATGGGTTGCCTCCCATTGAGCGCTTAATTTATCGTCTTTAGCTAGACATTGATGACGCTTCAGTTGCTGTCTTTGAGATACATCGTCTCCACCTTCTTGTGAATTTCACCAAAATAATGTTTCAACCTTTGTCCATTCACTTGAAAAAGCGAACCGTCATTATTTCTTAATTCCACAGAACCAAAAGGAGAAACTTTGGTGATAACAAACGGACCAGACCATCTTGACTTTAGCTTACCAGGAAATAACCTCAAACGAGAATTGAAAAGTAAAACTTGCTGTCCCGGCACAAATTCTCGCTTTAATATCATTTGATCATGATATTTCTTTGTCCTCTCCTTGTAAATACGAGCATTTTCATATGCATCATTCTGGAACTCCTCCATTTCATTCAGCTGCAATAACCTCTTCTCACCCGCTGCTTGGTAATCAAAATTAAGCTTCTTGATCGCCCAATAAGCCTTGTGCTCCAATTCTACTGGTAAGTGACAAGCTTTGCCAAATACTAGTCGATAAGGAGACATACCGAGAGGAGTCTTGTACGCTGTCCTGTAGGCCCATAAAGAGTCATCAAGCTTTTGAGACCAATCTTTTCTATTTAAATTCACTGTTTTCTCCAAGATAGACTTGATCTCTCGGTTTGATACCTCAGCTTGGCCATTAGATTGGGGGTGATAAGCCAAAGCCACCTTATGTCGAACTCCATATTTCATCAAGAGTGGTTTAATAACTTTGTTGCAGAAATGTGTTCCTTCATCGCTTATTATCGCTCTTGGAGTTCCAAAACGATTAAATATAAACTTCTGCAGAAAAGAAGAAACCACCTTGGAATCATTTGTAGTAGTGGCTATCGCTTCGACCCACTTTGAAACGTAATCAACAACGAGTAAGATAAACAAGTTCCCGAAAGATGGTGGAAAAGGCCCCATGAAGTCAATGCCCCACACATCGAACAATTCTACCTCTAAAATCACATTCATAGGCATCTCATTTCTTTGCGAGATATTTCCAACTCGTTTACATCTATCACAAGTCTTGACAAAAGTGTAACAATCTTTAAAAATTGAAGGCCAATAAAAACCCGATTGCAAAACTTTCGCTGCTGTACGCGATGGCCCGAAATGCCCACCATAAGGCGCCGAATGACACTACTCTACTATTGATTGAGTCTCTTCCATTGGTACACAACGACGAATTATTCGATCCGTACTCATTTTGAACAGGTATGGATCATCAAAGAAGTAGTATTTAGAATCATGAATCAATTTCCTCTTTTGATGTGCATTAAAATCAGGAGGTAGCTTGCCACTAACCAAATAATTCACGATGTCGGCATACCATGGAAGTTCTGTTGATACAGCCAGCAGTAACTCATCCGGAAATAATTATTTGATCGAATCTTTACATTCAGCATCTTTATTCTCTAATCGTGATAAATGATCTGCCACAAAGTTCTCTTTCCCCTTCTTATCCACAATCTCAATGTCGAACTCTTGAAGTAACAATACCCAACGTATCAATCTTGGCTTGGCCTCCTTCTTTGCAAACAAATAACGCAGTGCTGCATGGTCTGTGTATATAATAACTTTGGAACACAAGAGATATGGTCTGAATTTATCGCATGCAAACACCACCGCTAATAGTTCTTTTTCAGTGGTTGAGTAATTTCGTTGAGCATCATCAAGAGTCTTGCTCGCATAGTAAATTGCTCGAAAAATCTTCTCTCTTCGCTGGCCCAAGACAGCCCCTACCGCATAATCACTAGCATCGCACATAATCTCGAATGCTTGACTCCAATTCAGGACACTCATAATAGGGGCTGACACCAACTTCTCTTTTATCGACTCAAATGCCTTCCTACACTCTTCATCAAAAACAAAATCAGTATCTTTTTCTAGGAGATTGCATAGTGGCTTGCTGATTTTCGAGAAGTCTTTGATAAACCTCCTGTAAAAACCCGCATGCCCCAAAAAACTTCTTATCCCCTTGACATTCACCGGTGGAGGAAGCTTCTCAATGATGGCTATCTTGGCTCGATCTAATTCAAGACCTTCCTTCGAAACTCGATGCCCCAAGACAATCCCCTCTTGAACCATGAAGTGACATTTCTCCCAATTCAGCACAAGGTTCTTCTCTTCACATCTACAAAGGACCAATGCCAAGTTGTGCAAGTACTGGTCGAATGACGACCCAAAAATAGAAAAGTCGTCCATAAATACCTCCATGATCTCTTCTACCATATCTGAGAAGATGGCCATCATACACCGCTGAAAATTGGCAGGTGCATTACAAAGTCCGAAAGGCATCCTCCTGTAAGCAAAAGTGTCGTAAGGACATGTGAAAGTTGTCTTTTCCTGATCTTCAGGAGCGATTGCTATTTGATTATAGCCTGAATAGCCGTCTAAGAAGCAGTAATGTGTATAACCAGCCAAACGATCGAGCATCTGATCGATAAATGGAAGTGGGAAATGATCCTTTCTAGTCGCCTTGTTCAACTTCCGGTAATCAATACAAACTCTCCACCCCGTCACTGTTCTTGTCGGAATCAATTCATTGGCTTCATTCTTGATCACTGTCATTCCCCCTTTCTTTGGTAAAACTTGCACAGGACTAACCCAACTACTATCCGAAATAGCATAAATGATCCCAGCATTCAATAGCTTCAATACTTCTGCCCTCACTACTTCTTTCATGGCTGGGTTCAATCGCCTTTGATGCCCAATAGAAGGCTTATAATTTTCTTCAAAAAGAATCTTGTGCATACAAACAGTTGGGCTTATTCCCTTCAGATCTGAAATTTCCCATCCTATGGTAGATTTATATTTCCTCAAAACTCTTAGCAATTTTTTAGTTTCACATTCTGATAGTTTTGATGAAATGATCACTGGGTAAGTGAAATTCTCTCATAGATACTCATAACGCAAATGCTCTGGGAGTTGTTTTAAATCTTGCTTTTCCACCACTTCCTTCTCCACTTCTCCTTCCTTGGCTTGACAAAGAGTTTCTTCCATTTTAATACTACTAGCACAAGGAATAACACTGAGAGCCATCACACATTCAGCCACTTCGTCACCCACAAACTCACCATTCACCTTTTTCAAATCAGCCTGAGTAATACTAGAATTAAGGCAATGTTGTAAAGGATCAGCACATAATTCTTTTCTCATCGTCTCTTCTACTACTACCTCAATAGAATCCACACGGTGACATGTGCTCGTGTTGTCATGCTGCTGGAGTGCTTGATATATGTTGAATTTAACCTCTTCATTGTTAACCCTCAGTGTCAAATGACCTCCTTGTACATCAATAAGAGCTCTTCCAGTAGCCAAGAATGGACGACCAAGAATAATGGGGATTTCATGGTCCTCCTCCATATCCAAAACCACGAAATCAGCAGGAAAAATAAATTTGTCCACCTTAACCAACACGTCTTCAATCACTCCCCTAGGATAAGTAAGTGACCGATCTGCCAATTGAAGAGTAATGGTTGTGGGCTTCACCTCTCCTACCCCCAATTTCTTGAAAACTGAAAGTGGCATCAGATTTATACTCGCTCCAAGATCACACAAAGCCTTATCAAAGGACGACCCTCCAATAGTGCATGGTATAGTAAAGCTACCCGGATCTTTCACCTTTTGAGGCAACTTCTTCTGTAAGATGGCGCTGCATTCTTCTGTTAACTTCACAGTTTCAAAGTCTTCTAATCTTCTTTTCTTTGACATAACTTCTTTCATGAATTTCACATAATTAGGCATTTGCTCAAGAGCATCTGCAAATGGAATGTTTATGTGAATTCGTTTGAAGATTTCTAGAAACTTTGCAAACTGTTCATCTAATTTCTTCTTCTGAAATCTTTGAGGGTATGGAATGGGAGGTTGATACATTGGAAGGCTATCTTTCTCCATGCCATTCTTGTCACTTCCACTTTGCTTCTTGGCTTTCTCTTTTTTGTTTACCTCACGTACCACTGGCTCAACTTTCTCCTTTGAACTAGCTTGAACATTACCCTCATCAATCATCTTACCACTTCTCAAAGAAACTGCTCGGCATGATTCCTTTGGATTTACCACAGTGTCACTAGGAAAACTTCCCTTCTGATTAGAATTCACCGCATTAGCTAATTGGCCCACTTGAGTCTCAATCTTCTTCATTGAAGCACCCATGTTAGTCATATGGGTTTCTATATTGTCGAGTCTTGCTTCATTTTTTCCAAACCTCTTGTTAGACTCCATAATAAAAGTGCCCAAAATGTCTTCCAACGACTGCTTTTTCTCTTGTTGCGGTTGAGAATTCAATCCCAGAGGTGGTTGCAGCACATTCTTATTATTGGCATAAGAGAAATTTTCATGGTTGCGCAATCCTGGATGATAATAATTAGGCATGTTGTTGCTTCTGTAATTATTGGGGAAGGAGCGGTTTGCCATAAACTGGGCTTGTTCTGGACTCATTTCTTGCCCCTGCATTGCAGCAGCCGCTGCTACACTCTCCATAACTGTTGGATTATTTTGCGCTGATAGAGCAATCATTTGGGTTTGTAGAGCATCAATTTGGGCATTCAGGGCTGTCATCTGATCAACTTCATACAACCCAGCAACTTTCCTTGGGCCTGACCTTTCATTAGGCCACTGATAACTGTTGGTGGCCATTTCCTCCATCAGAGTGAAGGCTTCATCAGCTGTCTTGGCTAATAGAGCACCCCCTGCAGCAGCATCAACTATTGTTCGTGTTGGAGCATTCAACCCTTGATAAAAAATCTGAACTTGCATCCAATTTTGATAACCATGTTGTCGGCAACGTCGTAATAATTCCTTAAACCTCTCCTAAGCCTCATAGAATGGTTCTTCATCTAACTGTCGAAATTGTCCAATATCGCTTCGTAATTGGGCTGACTTTGAAGGAGGGAAAAACTTAATCAGGAACTTTCTTGCCATCTCATCCCATGTTGTAATTGTTCCAGACTGCAAATATTGCAACCAACTCCTGGCTCTTTCCCTCAAGGAGAAAGGGAAGAGACACAATCTGATGGCATCATTAGTAACGCCATTCATCTTCACTGTGGCACATACCTCCAGAAATATGGCCAAGTGAATGTTAGGGTCTTCAGTAGCTAGATCCCCAAACTGATTTTGTTGCACCATGTTAATTAGTGTAGGTTTCAGTTCGAAGTTTTTGGCAGCAATGGCTAGATTTTCTATTCCAGTGAGATTCTCATTCACAACAGGCATGCAAAAATCACGCACTGCCCACTGCGCTGGATTAAGAGGAGCCCCAGCAGCTACTAGTTGATTGTTATTATTGCCATTGCCACCGTTGTTGTTCACCCCGTTGTTGTCCATATTAAGCTCTTCAGTCCTTTTCTTAGATCTCAACTGACGGAGTGTGTGCTCAATTTCAGGATTCAGAGGCTCAACAGGTGTAGAACTTCTAGTCCTTCGCATATACTGAGAACACAAGAACAATCTATAACGTTAGTAACAAAACAAATAAAAATCTAATTTAAAATCAAGACTTAAAGTTTCAATATTAGTAAAATTAATTTTAATCCCCGGCAACGGCGCCAAAAACTTGATACAGATTTTTCTACCGTAAGTGTACGGTGTATTGCAATATAGTTTTAAATTAAAAGATGTCGAACCCACATGGATTAAATATTAAATTCACTAATTACTATTACTGTTAAGTCTATAATTTTAATTAGAAAAGTCAATAAATAAATCAAACAATAAAATAAAGAATATGAAATAACAAGATAATCAATTCTAATGCTCTTGGAAAGTGATTAAATAAAAGATAAATGTACTAGAGTAATGATTTCACTATTCAATTATGAACATGGTTTCTTTATTATTCTAATTAGTTCTCCTCATTTGTAATTTCTAGAATTCTAATATAATGCATTTATCTCTCTCAAGCATATATGCAATTAATCTCAATTAATCAATATGATATCTCTATTCGCTATTAATTAATCAAGACGTCATTAAGCAATAGTTATTCTAAACCAAATTCATAGAGTTCAAGGAATCTCTCAATCTCACAATCACTCTATGTCAAATCTTCTTATGTCCAATCTATGTTTATCTTTCTCAAGCATAAACCCTAGATTTCAATTCACAATAATGATGGCCAAACATTAATATGATAAAATTAAATCAAGAAGATATGAACAAACGAGAAAAACTTCATAGAAATAATAATAAAAACCAAAATTCAATAATCAAATAGATTCATCTAATACTCTAGCACAAAAAGAGTTTAGTTCTCCATTACAAACATAAACATAATAGCAATGTATTTGTTCATAATTAAAAAAACTAAAAATGAAAGGAAGAAGAAATAAACTAGATGTAATGGTGATGATCTTGATGATGTCTAGCCTCTTCTTCTTCTCCAAGCCTCTAATCTCTGATCTAATCCCTCCAAAAAACGTCCTTAGACCCTAATTAAACTTTTCCTTTTATATCCCTTGCAAAAAGACCTCTTTTGCCCTTCAAAAATCTCAATTTACGATTTCCGTACAGCTCCTGGCGCTGCAGCCCCTTAAACAGGCGCTGCTGCGCCACAAATGTGCCAAAAATGAGTCTCTATTTCAGTCAGGCGCTGCAGCCCTAATTCAGCCCAGAAATAGCGATGCAGCCCCTGAATATGGGGCTGCAGCCCTAATTCACGAATTTTTCATTTTTCTTCGTTTCACTTCCGTTTTGTACAAATTTCTCGCCACTTTTCCTTGGACCCTACACAAACACAACACAAGCATAAAACCAAGCAAAAACACCCTAAACACCTACAAATTAGATATATAATGACACTAATAAGTGAATCTAAAATTCAATTATCAGGCCACCAGTATAATGTCCATAGATCTTGGTACATCTTTGTGGTACCCGGATGAAGTGAGTATGGCGTAGTGTGGGACTCATCTAATATCTCATGCCTAATCCCCTCATCTGCCGGAACACATATCCGTCCCTGATATCAGAGCAAACCTGTCTCTGAAACTGAATAATCCTTAGCTGTCCCCGCTAAGGCATGCTACCTATTGTCCTGCAACTGCACATCTGTCAACTGACCCTCCTTGACCCGCTCTAGCAGGGTCGACTGGAAAGTGATATTAGCTAACTGGCCCACCACTAGTTCTATCTTTGCCCTACCATTTCATCAGCCAATTCTCTCGAGATTTGAGTAGAACTATACAACTGTCCTGGGCCCCTCCGGCTCAATGCATCTGCTACCACGTTGGCTTTCCCAGGGTGGTAAAGGATATCATAATCATAATCCTTAGCCAACTCCAACCAACGTCTTCGTCTCATATTCAGATCCTTCTGCGTGAAGAAATACTTCAGACTCTTATGATCAGTATAGATCTCGCACTTCTCTCCATACAGATAATGGCGCCACACCTTCAGTGCAAATACCACCGTCGTTAACTCCAAATCATGAGTCGGATACCTCTGCTCATACTCTTTCAGCTCTCGCGATGCATAGGCAATAACTTTCTCATTTTGCGTCAACACACAGCCTAAACCCAACCTCGATGCATCACAGTAAACTACGAACTTCCCTTCCTCCGAAGGAAGACTCAACACAGGCCCAGAGATAAGTCGTCGCTTCAACTCCTGAAAGCTGTTCTCACACTTCTCTGACCAGACGAACTTTTGATTCTTTCTTGTCAACTTTGTCATTGGCGAAGAAATCTTCGAGAACCCCTCCAAAAATCACCTGTAGTAACCAGCCAACCCAAGGAAACTCTGCACCTCCAAGGCATTCCTCGTCCTTGGCCAATCTCTAACCGCTTCAACCTTGGACGGATCCACCTTAATCCCTTCTGCCCCAACTATATGTCCAAGAAAGGTCACCTCTGGTAGCCAAAACTCACACTTCTTAAACTTGGCGTACAATTGATGCTCCCTTAACCTCTGTAAAACCTGTCAGTGATTCTGCTCATGCTCTATCTCTGAACTGGAGTACACCAAGATGTCCTTGATGAAGACAATGACGAACTGATCCAAAAAGTCCTTGAACACTCTGTTCATCAGATCCATAAAAGCTGCTGGGGCATTGGTCAGACCAAAAGACATGACCAAGAACTCGTAATGCCCATAACGCGTCCGGAAAGCCGTCTTCGGTATATCCTCATCCTTGATCCTCAGCTTGTGATAACCAAATCGAAGATCAATCTTTGAGAACACCGTCTTACCTTGCAGCTGATCGAATAAGTCATCAATCCTTGGCAGAGGGTACTTATTCTTAATATTTAACTTATTTAATTCCCTGTAATTGATGCACATCCTCAAGGTCCCGTCCTTCTTCTTAACAAACAACACTGGAGCGCCCCATGGAGAGTAGCTAGGTCTGATAAACCCAAAATCCAGAAGTTCAACCATCACTGGCAGTTCCCTAATCAACCTCCTAGAGACTACCAACTCCACTGTAGGCGACAAAGTCCCAAACCCCGCAGTCCGATACTCACTAGGTCTACACAGTCTATCAATCACCCTATTAGAAACAAAAGAATGTGTAGCACCAGAATCAATCAATACTATAAAAAGGAAAGCCAGCACTAGAAAGCTGACCTGTCACTATTGAGGGACTAACCTCAGCCTCCGCCTGAGTCAAGGTGAATACTCAAGCTGGAGTCAAGCTATCCACCATTCCCGCTTCACCTTTCTTCACCGTTGGGCAGTCTTTCCTGAGATGCCCCACTGCCCCACACACAAAACATGCCTTGGCCCAGCACTCGCCCAGATGGTGTCTTATACACCTCGGGCACTCTGGATAGGTCTGCCATGTCTCACTGCCACCCTAATGGCCACCCTGACCACCCCGACCTCTCCTATCAGGACCAGGAGCAGCCGAAGTGTCATTAGTCTTCCTCTTGAAGTCACTGGGGCCTCCGCCCCTACTTGCCCCTGAATAAGGAGACAACGCCCTGCGGCCCTCACGCCTTACCACGCTCTCCTTCCATATCTTGTTCTCCGCTTCCTCAGCAGTAAGAGCCCTCTCAACGGCCTGGGCATAAGTTGTTCCTCCAGGTACCGTTGTGATCCTAACATCCCGGGCTATCATGGCATTAAGGCCCCTAATAAAACGCTCCTGCCTAACAGCATCAGCAGGCACAAGATCTGGTGCAAACTTCGCGAGCCTATCAAATTTCAGGGCATACTCTGTAACAGTCATACTGCCCTGTACCAAACTCACAAACTCATTGACCTTTGTTTCCCTGACAGCAACATTGTAGTACTTCTAGCCAAAAAAATCCTTGAAACCTTCCCAAGTCAAAGTGGCAACATCTCTGGTCTGCGATGCCACTTCCCACCAAATGCGGGCGTCCTCCCTCAATATATAAGTGGCACAGGCCACTCTATCCTGCCCCTCGACTCTCATGAAATCCAGAATCACTGTAATCATAGTTAGCCACTGCTCGACTTTCAACGGATTTGATCCACCCTCGAAAATTGGAGGTTGCTGCTTCTTGAACCGCTCATATAACGGTTCCCACTTGTTAACAACCTCCCCAGGCTGCACAGCTGGTACCACTGCTGGTGGTAAAGAAGGAGTGAATAAAACAGTGATCAGATATCAAGTTGTTTGAGTAGAATAAAACAGTGATCAGATATCACCTCCCATTGAGAAACAACAGTAACAAACTGAAATGAATCCAACCAGTCCTCATTAGAAAACACCCTATTCAACTTAGAGAAAATGTGATTCCCCCCTTCTTGTTTATTAGACCATGTATAATAAGATCCCATCATCTTCAGTTCATCAACCAATCCAAGGTATAGCCACTGCCGAGCATCCTCTAATTCTTTCACTGAGATTGATCTCCCACCCATTCTATCATTAGTGTCAAATACAACTTTAAAATCTCCTAAAATAACCCAAGGTTTAATAGGGAATAACAAATGAGCCAAATCATACCATAAGATTCTTCTAACCTCAAACAAATTAGAACCATACACAATAGTAAGACAAAAATCATGTTTGCTATTGCAAATTCTAACTCTACAATGTAAAAATTGGTCACTTTCTTGAATAACTTCAAGACGAACCAAATTAGCCTTCCAAATCAAGAAAATTCTACCCTCCATACTCAAACTACTATAATAATCCCAACCAACAAAATTAGAACACATAACATCCTTACTTTTCTCTCCCTTGATTTTAGTTTCAAGAAGAGCCCCAATTCCAACTTTATTCAATCTACAGAAATCAAGGACTGACATCTGTTTATTTTTCCTATTCAAACCTCTAACATTCCAACTCAGAATGTTCCTGAACTCCAGTGAGATCTAAATTCAGAGAAGAATCGGTCAATACCCTCTATTGCTCTTGGAGAACACTAAATGAGTTCCTGGTCTGCTTAATTGGAATCTGTTTGGCTGGTTTCATAACTCTAGATTTTTTCGGATATGACCAATGTTGCTCTTTGGGTCTATCACTTGATTGAGGCAAACCTATCTGATGTTGTTTAATCTGAACAGAGCACATCAGATCAGAACTATTCAGAATATTAGTCTCCTCAACCCAAGAAGGGTCAGTTTCTAGCTTACTCTTAGAATCCTTCTTCCTCCAGGCGACTTCAGAACCAAACTTACAAGTAGCAACTGTATGTCCTAGCTTCTTACAGTTAGAGCATTTAGTTGGTAACCATTCATACTCAATAGGTTGTTCCATAACTTGACCCCTCTCATTTAGATAGATGTATTTAGGTAGGGTTTTAGCAATCTCCATATCTACTAAAACTCGAGCAAACTTAATCATAGATCTATCCTTGGGTATAGGCTTACCTATTGTACTGACAAGAGCACTCAAGCATTTCACTCCCTAATATTGTAAACCAAGATCAGGTAATCTAATCCACACTGGCACTGATTTGACTGACTTCAAGGAATCAATGTCCATAGTCCAGGGGTGAAGAACTACATGCTTCTTGTCAAAATGAATCACCCCAGATTCCAGAACTAGATAGCAAGTAGCTTCATCGCTGAACTTCACCGTTGTGAACCCTGCATTCATTCGAGCCACACGCTCTGTACCAAGCTTTCCCCAAATTCGTTTAATGAACCCTTCAAAAACTTCTAGTGGAGGATTAGCACCTATCACCACACAGATCAGAGCAGATTTCCATAATGAAGCTTCCACTTCAATCTCATCAACATCAATCTTAGCAACAAGTTGACCATCCTTCTGAACTAGCTCCATGAAATGCAGCTTCTTACAACCATAGGATGGAAGTGATTCCCTAAATCGAGCCCAAC
This sequence comes from Humulus lupulus, assembly GCF_963169125.1. Classification (NCBI taxonomy): domain Eukaryota; kingdom Viridiplantae; phylum Streptophyta; class Magnoliopsida; order Rosales; family Cannabaceae; genus Humulus; species Humulus lupulus. Next base: position 148,597,976 of record NC_084800.1, on the reverse strand, counting down.
TTTCTTTGGCTGAATCTTGAAATGATCGAGCATCAACCTCTGCAGCGCACGACATTGAACCCAGATCTTTAGCTTGAGCAATTTTCTGCTTCGTTGGGAGACCCGGATCCCTAGGGTCGAACCCCTTCACTGCATCAATAGTACCCACTTCCCCTTTGAAAACTTCCTCAGTAGTCAGAACCTGAACACTTGCATCACCATATGATGAAGGGAGTTCCGGCACATCATCTTGCCTAACAAGCTTCTGCACAGTTTTACGTCTCCTCGCCATGGAAAAAGAGAAACTGAGACTCACTTTTTTTTTAAAAAAAAAATTGACTATATTACTAACAACTAAATTAATCAAAGAACACATGAAAATTCAAAGTAAATGGTTCAGCTAAGATTCACTACCAAACATGTAAAGACTTGTTTTATATATATATATATAAATTAAATAATATTTTTTAAATAAAGGTAGGACCCACCAAGTGTAGATCACCCATTCATTTGGATGAGATGGGTGAGAGGAAGTATTTGGGGCCAGATATGGTTCAGAGAACAAGTGAAGCTGTAGAAAAGATCCGAGCTAGGATGCTCGCCTCTCAGAGCAGACAGGAAAGCTACGCTGATCCTAAGCATGGGGACGTGAAGTTCCAGATTGGGGACCACGTGTTTCTTCGAGTCTCACCATTGCGAGGGGTAAGGAGATTTGGAAATAAGGGCAAGCTAAGCCCTAGATTCATTGGACCATTCGAGATTCTGGAAAGGATTGGTCAGGTGGCTTACAGGTTAGCCTTACCGCCATCATTGTCAGGAGTCCATGACGTATTCCATGTTTCTATGCTTCGGAAGTACGTCTCGGATGTAACTCATGTATTGAGATATGAAGATTTGGAGTTACAGACAGATTTGGCTTAGGAAGAGCAACCGGTTCAGATCTTGGATCGGAAAGATAAAGTATTACTGAATAAGACGATTCCTCTTGTTAAAGTATTGTGGAGGAATAGTAGGGTCGAGGAAGCGACCTGGGAGCTTGAGACAGCGATGCGGGATCAATATCCCGAGTTATTCTGGTAAATTTCGAGGATGAAATTCTCATTAGGAGGGGATAGTTGTAACGACCCAAATTTACTAATAAGGCTTAAGGGCCTTGATTAGTGTGTTGGGAGGGCATAATTGGAATATATGTGATTTAATGTTTAAAAGTATGCTATATGACTATTTGAATATCTGAGATGCATGACTATGTGTATTAGTATGCATGGAGGCCCTGATTAGTTTAGAAAGGGCATAATTGTAATTTTGGCCCGTTGAGGGCATAACTGTATATATATATGATAATCGTTGAGACCACATTATTATGTGGATATATATTTGTGATATGTGATTCGAGACGATCCTAGTGAGCAAGTTAGCGAAAAAGTCACGGCGGGGATTTATACCCGGCTCGGGGCGAGCCTGGGGGTGTAAATGGGAATTTAGAGAATATATTGGGGTTAATTTTGATATTGAGGAATATAATTGGTGATTAATTAGGTATTGGGAAGTAAGCGGAAAATATTAGAGACACTCGAGGAATTAGCGGGAATTGGGTGAAATGACCAAAATACCCCTAGGTGGATTAAAGGAGTTAGAATTAAAGGGGAGGGTATAGTGGTCATTTGGGATTATAAAAGATAGGCATAACTGAGGCTTTATGTTTAGTGGAACTTGTAGAAAGGAATAGAAGTCTGAAGAAAGAAAGGAAAGGAAAGAAAGAAAAGAAAGGAAAGAAAAGGGAAAGGAAAACAGGGTATTTTCTCAAGGTCGGTTTGGCTTTTCCCCATCAATTCTTGAGGTATTTTGGAGCAGAAACTCAGGGGAAGCCAGAGTAAAGCTTGAGGCTAGGGTCCTTGGTCTGGCTTGATGAATTGGCAAGGGTTTAGCAAGAACAAACCATTCAGTTGAGGTAAGACTTTGAAGTTTCTTCAGTTTCTGGTTTTGGTATTGAACTAAGGCGTCTAAGCTGAATTTAATGGGAACTCTAGGGAATTCAAGCCAAGGGTTGAGGAGGAGTAAGCCAAGGAGGTGTAGAGGCTAACTCAAGGTCGAATCCCCATTGAAGGTATGAAATTCTAAGCTTTAAATTCTGAGGTTTTGATTATTGTGCTGAAGTTTCTGAGTTTGAGGTTCAACCATGGTGAATTTTGAGATTAGGGATGCATGTGATTGGGTTATGTGTATTTGGGATGCTTGGGATGAGTGAAGCGTGTTAGTAAGCTTGATTCTAGGTTTGGTGGAAGTTTGGAGAAGTTTTGGTAAGGCTTGGCTCGGGGGAAATTGAAGGAGGGAAAAACAGCATTTGTTGTTCTGTGACTAGCGCTATAGCCCTAGCCTTTGGGTGTTGTAGCGCTAGGCCAAGTGTTCTGGGCGAGTTTGGGCTCTACTTGTAGCATTGAAGCGCCCTCCTTAGAGCGCTGTAGAGCTACCCTGTTTCTAGAAAGAGGTTCTTCAATTATTTTCAAGGGTTTTTGCCCGAGGATTCGGGGTTCAATTCCACCACCCTGTTTGGTGGAATTAGAGCTTCCCGAGGGCTCAGGATTGATCCCGAGGATAGGTTTTGGATTTGATGTTTGGTGATGATTCTGACCTATGGTTGTGACTAGGTTTGCACTAGGGCTCAAGAGGGATCGTGCTCAAGGATCACTGAGAACGAAGCTAGCAAATTTAAAGGTAAGAAAACTACACCTGGTTATATGTTTGTGATGGGACTAAGTGCTCCTGATATCAGTATAATGTCATAGATGGTATTATGCCATGGGACATGTGATAAACGGCCTAAGGGTGTCGTATACAATATTTGCGCACATGGCGCAGCTTTTCCACTGGTAGCCGAGGAAAGCTTAATATTCACTGAGTTCGGTTTAAGCGGGCTCGAGTCAGTGGTATAAACAGAGGGTGCGGCCTGAGGGCACTAACCCTAGTTATCATTTGTAAATTGGTTATTGATATGAGATGATATGTTTGGTATGCTGAATACTTGGTTATCATGAATGCTTACACTATTGAGAACATGTTTATGTTATATGAGATATTGAATTGTCTGTTGATTGTTTATGCCCTGTTATTGTGTTTTCTTGCTGGGCCTTGGCTCACGGGTGCTACGTGGTGCAGGTAAAGGCAAAGACAAGCTGGACCAATCCTGAGATGGAGAGCTGTGGGGCTGAATGTACATAGTCAGCTGTTTGGCCGCCATGGGCGAGGAGTGGATCAGGACAAGGAATGCCTATCAGTCTATTTTGCCTTAGAGTGGCTAATTACTGTATTTAAATCTTGGATTTTTTTTTTTGTAAATGACTTAAATCGTTATGGTAACGACCGAAAATCACTAATTAGGCTTAAGGCCTTGATTAGTGTGCCAGAGGGCATAATGGGAACTATGTGTGATTTTAATGATTAAGATGCATGACTATGATTTAAAGCATGTTATATGACTATGTGTATTATGTTATGTGATAATTATGCTATGTGATTTGTACCACGTGGGTGTGGTGATATCAATGTGATGCACGTGCCGAGACGGTCCTAGAAAGCTAGATAATGGTAACTGGTAAAATGGTAACTTGTGTAACTGTTAGTAACTATAGAGAGTAACAGGTTTTGTTGGAAAAGTGGTAGAATTGTAAAGTAAGTAAAAGGACAAGAGTGCCCTTGAGGTTTAGTTAGAAAGGGATATTAGTGGAGGGATAAAGTAGTCTTTTGGTAGTGGTATAGATGGCTTTGGCTGAGGGGAAAGGATATACACAATTCTTTTATGCTAAGTATAACTGAAATTAAGACTTGGAAGGCTAGAAAGATCAAGAAGGAAAGGGAGAATCAAGAACCTAGAAGGAAAAGTGGAAGAGGAGTTGAGCTGTGTTCTTTGAGGCTAATAAAAGGCTTAAGGGTGTGGAATCAAGCACATATCAAGGTTTATACTGAGGTAAGGATTTGGTCCCTATTTTGTTAAGTTCTGAATTTGATTTTGGAAGGAATTGAAAGATAGCCATGGCTTGTTTTGCATGAAAATTCAGCTGGTTTGTCAAGGGGAAACTCAGTTTAAAGCTTGGATTGGAGGAAGCTCAAGTTGAATTTCTGATTGAGGTAAGGGTATTAAACATGTTTGCAATCTCATAGCTGTTATGATTTAGGGATTTAGAGGTCTGGTTTGTATTTTTCTCAAGTTTTGGTTTAAGTGTTTGAGTCTGAAATTTAAGTGTGAATTCTGTGAATGGTTGTATAACTGAGCTAGATTATGATGTTTGTAGGTTGTTGAAAGGTATATTTGGGGTTTTGAGTTGGTTTTGGGGCTTGGGTATGAGTTTGGGGTGATTTGGAGTGATTTGGGTTCGGGAAAAACGCAGGGGAAAACCCAGAATTCTGGGTTCGCGAAGGAGCGCCGCGGCCCTGTTCTTGGGCGCCGCGGCGCGAGGCCGTTTCTGGGCAGAGCAAGCTCTCTGACTTTCTAGGCGCTGCGGCCCTATAGGGCTGCGCCGCGGCGCTAGGCCAATTTCAGGACATGGGATTTTGCAATTTTGAGCCTTTGCTTCGGGGGTTCGGGGGATGCCTTCTGTGCATTGTTTTAGGGATTTGGGGGTTCCGAGAGTGTGGGATTGGTTCCGGGAAGTAGTTTTGGATTGGTTAATGACAAAGGATGTTTCATTTGTGTTGTGATTTGGTCTTTGGAGAGGCTCGGGGTAGTGGACCGTGCTCGCGGCTTTGTGGCATCAGAAACTAGTGTATTGAAAGGTAAGAAAACTGCACCCAGTTGCATGATTGTGATGGGACTAAGTGCTCCCGGGAGTTGCATCGTGTCAATGCTGGTATTACGCCATGGGACATGCAAGAACGGTCTAAGAGTGCCGTACATGATTTTAGCGCACAGGGCGCGGGTTGGCCATTGGTAGACAAGAACAACGGGATAACGGAGGGAGCAGCCTGAGGGCACTAGCCCTAGTTATCATTTGTGAACTGTGTATGTTATGAACTGATATGCCTAGTACGTGGAATACTTGATTATACTGACTGATGATATGTCTGAGTTTATGTGATGCCATGTGAGATATTGACTTGTCTGCTAATTGTTTATGCTCTGTTGTTGTTGTGTTTTCTTGCTGGGCCTCGGCTCACGGGTGCTACGTGGTGCAGGTAAAGGCAAGGGCAAGCTGGACCAAGCCTGAGGTGGAGAGCTCCGAGGTGGAATGTACATAGCCAGCGGTTCGACCGCCACGGTCGAGGAGTGGACCAGGACAGGGATCACCTAACTGCTTGTTTTACCTTAGTATGGCCGGTTGTTGTATATAAACCTTGAGTCTTTTGTAAACGGTCTTTGAACTTAATATTTATGGGATCCCATGTAACAGATAATACTTTTTAATGAAAATGTGGCTTTTAAGACCAAAACGCTTTTAACCCTAGTTCCTTTATAGTTTCAATAACACGATTTTATTTAAAAGACTTGATTAGCAAGTGTGGCACTTTATAAACACACAGTGTAATGGTCTTGGCTATCCAGGGCGTTACAGTTATATTTTTGGGATCCCGTGTAAACAGAAATGTGTATTTATAAGAAATGCGACTTTTGAGACCAAAATCTTTTGACCCTAGTTTCGCAATAGTTTCATTAACACATTTTCAACTACACGACTTGATTAGCAAGTCTAGCACTTTTATAAACACACAGTGTAACAGTCTTGGCTATCCAGGGCGTTACAGGTGACCTCCATTTTTGATATGCGGTGGCTCATTAGATTTTCCTTGCTCCGACAACCTCAACCACCAAGTGACACTGCCCAACTTGTCGTCAACTGTTCAGAATCGTCAGTCAAAGTTTTGGTTCGTCAACTTTGACTGTGTTTCCAGGCCAACATCGACCACCTCTCGATGAGTGTTTTGTATACATTTTGAAGCAGCGTGGAGAGAGGAACAAAACCCACTAAGCCATTTCGCTCAACTCACCGTTTTTTAGATTTTGGGTATCTCTGCCACTTTCGGTGAGTCTGAGTACTTTTTGGACCGATGGTTAGCATGAACGTGATCTACTCGCCGATGTGGTCATTTTGATATATGCCATGCCTACCTTTGTCGATGTTCCCGATACACCGCAAACTGCCGACATTATTCACGACTCGGGTGAGTTTTGAAACTTGAAATTTAAATATAGTAATATTATATGTCGTTGGACACGATTTTGAGTAAGGAATGCAATGATGATAATCGTTTGCTCATTTCATGAACGTAGGAAAAGTGTGATATAAAATTTGGACTAAATCACTCTAGGATGATCGTTAAGCTTAGGAGGGTCGTTTTGGACTCGAATTGACAATTCTAAGGTGGTAGGGACTCAACTTGACTATTTGACTTACTTTACACATATTGAATTGCATTAAACTTATAAATTTTTTGAAAAATAAAAACTTAATCTTCATATTTTCTGATCTGTTCTGAGGGCACTGAGTGTCATATATATTTGTTCACTTATTTATGCATGTTATGATTCTTGGGTTTTATTCAAATGCAGTCGTTATGCTACCCAATTTTCTAAACTATAAAGGGAAAATGTTTCTTGCTTTTCATGATTACCTGCATTTGGTTATGCTGATGAGAGCCATAGTGATGATGATTTTTGCATGTTGTTGTTTCACGACCTAGTCTCTCACTCACTTGTAGGTGTAGAGACCTAGCATCTGTATACAGGAAGTGTTCTGAGCCTGCCCCTTGTGGTGGTTATCAGGTCTAACAACCCGGTTTAGGATGTCAGATTTCTATGGTGGGTAACGGAGACTAGGGATTTAGTGGATGGTGTGATGTGTACGTGTAGCTATTGTCTTGTGATTATGTGTGGTTTCTCTTTATTTTGGTTTATACATGATTATGTATATTTTGTTTTCAAAACTAACCATGCAAGGGTTTCATTAAAAAAATTTGGGTCCTATGATATTAGTTGCTTTCCTACTAGGCTTCATAAGTTCATCCTCTGTATCTCTCCCATTCCAGGAACCCAGTGATGCGAATGTGGAAGGTGAATTTTGAACATTATATATGTATTTGATTTGGAACCTTATGGTCTTTATCTCTAAATTAGTTATCTAAAAGTTTGGAATGAGGAATGATGGATGCTAATTATTATTTTTGTGTTTTATGGCTTATTAAATTTAACTGTTTGGTGACTACATAACTGTGGGAATATTATTGTTCTATGTATAATGATAGATGATCTTGCTTTTATCACTAATATTTTTATATATAATTATAGGAGTTAATCCATTATTTTTTACTTATAATTATAATACTATTTGGAATAAACTAAATGATCATTTATAATGGTTATTTTCCAACAAGGGTCAAAGTTTGACCTTTGACAACCCAAATTATGGATATTACAAATCTTCTGCAGTACCTAGGGCCCGGGTCGTGACAGAAAAATTGTATTAGAGTATTGAGTTTAAATATCTCAAAGTGTGTCACCAAATAGATTAAATTTATTTTATAATATAGTATTTTGATGTATAAAGGCATATGCATAGAGATAGCATTCATTCCTCACTAACTAGTTATATTTTGATCTACTAACCTAATAAAATGCCTCTGAAAGGAATGAGAATAAGGAGAAGGCTTGCCGTAGCATTCCAATTTCCCTAATAAGGCTTAGTTCCATAATTAGGGGGCCAGGAGGGCAATAACTGATTTAATTGCATTATTATGTGATGATATGCATGATTATATGAATTATTAGTGACAACGGGGAGAAATACCTAGCTCGGAGCGAGCCAAGGGGTATTTTGGGAGATCTGGAGAGTCACTGGGACTCATTGTAGCGTGAGTCGTATTTTGTTAGAAATAGAAATATTTCGGGTTTAGAAAAATTATTTGGGAAAATTTGGGTATAGAGCGGAATTAGAGAGTGAAAATGACATTTTTACCCTTTTGGGGTGTTGAGAGAAAAGCAGGTTAAGTGGGGGCATTTTGGTCATTTGGGACCATTTGAATATAAGGGTCCAGTTGAGTTCATTAACTCAAAAAAACACAAGTCTCACTCCCGTTCACTCTTTATGTTTGTTAACATTTTCGAAGGAAACTTGAGTTTCAGAGCTTGAATTCAAGCGAGGCTAGAGTCATAACGATTATAGGGAAGAGTAGAAGCTTGATAGCCTAGGAGTTTAGCTGGGAAATCACTATATCTAATATAATTCTAGCCCTTATGTTTAAGAGTTTTGTTTTTTTTATAAGTTTCTTAAGTTTGATTGAATTTTATGGTTTTGGTGAGTTTTGATTCGTTTGTGAGTTGGGTTTGGTAGTAATGATGTTCTGGGACTCGGTCGTGGATTTGGTACTGTTTTGGGGGGAATTTTAAGGGAATTGGCTCGGAGAAAATGTTTGAAAAGTTGGGTTCATGGGGTAGTGTCGTGGCCCTGTTCTTGAGACGCCGGGATCCTTGTGTACCCAAGAGCCTACCGCCATCGCGCCACGGCTTCTGTCTAGAGAAAAGAGAGGTTGGGCTCTCTAACTTGAGGAGAGTCGGGATTCTTGTACGGGGTGTGGCGGCTCAAAGTGAGAATTCTGGCCAAGTTAGGTTTAGGGTGACGAGAACTCAAACCTAAGAGCTCGGGAAGGATTGTACTACCCCATTTAGTAGAATTTGAGGTTCCAAAGACTAGGACTCGGTCTGAAGTCTTTATTTATTCTATATTGACTGATATCATTTATTATGGTTGTGACTAGGGTACTGCTAGGCCTCAGAACAAGATCATGCTTGGGGGTTGTGGTTAACTAACTTGTGCTTGGAGTAAAGGTAAGAAAACTACACCCAATATGTGATGTATGTGATTACGGCTTGGCCCGATTTTTAAACATAGATTTAATTAGGGCTTGGGCCCCTATGAATGAGCATGATTATTATTGTGCCTATGATTGCTTGATTAAGCATGCTTGAATACTCTGTATATGGATAATTGTTAGCTGTTGTATGCATGCTTGCATTATCTAATTGAAAAGCATTGACTTATAAGTCAAGGGTAGCAATAACAAGATGAGCGTTGGTCAATATGGTTAGGGCTAATCAGGAGCGTATTATATGCTTGACAAACTCTATGGTTGGTGGTAGACCAAAGTGCAAGGTACGCTGGGCTAGATCTAAGGCTAATGTTGTCCATATTTCCCACCTTGAACATGTGGCATTGACAAGTGGTCCTCATAGGCCCTCAAGGGAGGTGAAGGCCCAATGAATACTGAGCAGCCAGGGGGCCGAAGGCCTAGGCCCGTCTTAGGTTCAATGACTGGCGAATAATCCTATGGTAAAGAGCCTGGACCTGAACTTCATGGACTCACCCAATCTCCACCCTCCGGGTTTAGATCATAGTGATAGATGGTCCATTCCAAAGGATGGATCCCACCATGTTGGATCTAGATGAATCCATCTAAATAAGTGTAAAAAAGTAATAAAAGATAAATAAACCAAATTAGAACAAACAAAAATTAAGTCCCCGGCAATGGAGAAAAAAACTTGATCGCGAATATATATATATATATATATATACGCAAGTGCACACAATCCATTCAAGTAATATAGATAATAAATAGAGTATCGTTCCCATGAAGACTATTTCCCAAGTACCAATAATTGTTCACGAAATTTCTATTTGGCAAACAAAGTTTAGATTCATGAATTTAATTTTAAAAATGTAAATAACTATGAACAAATAACTAATTAAAAGATAAAAATCAATATTAAAAAGACCTAGGGTGTTAATATCATCAACTTTTCATTCTACTAATTTTATTAATCAGTTCTAAATATCTTTCCTTCTATTATAATAGTAGGTTAACATAAATCGATTCCTATTCTTTTTCAAGATATAAGATCTCATCCTATAAGGAGGTTTGCTACATCTCTATAATAAACTTAAACATATAGTAGGCATTAAGCATGGAAACCTAATTACTACATAAGCCATGCAGGTACTTTCGTCTAATATGCAACCTATGTCTATATAATGATAGAAAATTCAATTCTCATCTTTCGAATTTTGAATCAAAATCATAAATCAAGTAAATATTGATCATGTATTTAGTACCATTAGGCACACATTATATAGATTAGAATAGAGTAGAAAAATTAATAGAACATGATAATTAAATTAGTTAGATATCCAATTGACTACATTAAAACATAGATAAAAATTGTTTAGTTCATATCAGACATGACTAAATCAACAAAATAATAATTCAGAAACATAAGATTAAAAAACTTAAAGAAGAACAAAAATATAAAAATGCAGAACAACTACTCTAAGAATCAAAATTAGTCTAAAAAAACGTAATTAAAATCTGACCTAAAGACCTAATTAAACCCTATGTTTGAATTTATAGTAAATAAATTACAAAATCTTTGTTTTTCATATGTGGGCCGTGTCAATTTTAGAAGCCTCCTGAATATGCACAAGTCTTCAGGCACCGCGACTCAGACATCTCAAGTCGCGGCCGGTGTCTAGAATGTCCCCTTTGATTAGCCTATGACTTTGCCTTGCACCACGACTTGTAAAGTCAAGTAGTGACACTAATTGCCTCCAGCAGTCATGTGTTTCTGACTTGCCTAGAGTCGCAACTTATATGCTCAAGTCATGACAATAATTCCATTATTTCTCAAATTAGGTCTTTCAACCTCGCCTCTTTATCACAAACTGACTTTTAATCGTCCTTAGCATCATTTTGAGTCAAACAACCGCCAAGAGCTTTGTTTTTCCACCATTTTCACTTCTTGTTCAATTTTACTTGTGATTCACCGCACCAACCTACAACAAAGACAAACAAAAGCATAACCTTGCAAAAAACACACATAAAGACTCAAGATTACCACAACAACACATTCTAAAACGACACTAAAATGAAGTTATCAACTAACGGTAAAGATCAAATATAATTTTGAAAATAAGATCATTATTAAAATAGTATTTTTATTATTAATTTTTTGAAAATTAATGACTGTGGTTCTCCAAAAAATTATAAGATAATTTTTTTTAAAACAAATGTCTTATAATTTCCTATTAACTCTAAAGTGTCACATTGAAACAAATTCAATTAATTCAGAATTAATTTGTTATTAATCAATATGAAGGTTTAACTAATATAATGAACCTATGCAATTGAGTCCAACTTAGGTAGATGGGCCTTAACAATTGGGGTTTTATGGAGGAGGGCTGGATCCAGTATGTTGTTCCCACTACTAAGGCCCCCTGACTTCCACACAAGGTCAAAAAGACGGGAATTTAAACCTTCGTTTTATTAATTGTTATTAATTGATTAGGCCCAATATAGTCAAGCAAATCAAATGGTTCTTCACAAGTGGAATCACCCACAAGAGAGGAATTTAAACTTTACATTTTCTAATGGGCCCAAAGAAAACCTATCATTTTATGAATATTTTTATTTGGCGAAATAAATATATTCACCAAACATATGGGCCACAATATGCATATAAGACAAATTGCAAAAATACCACTGTTGACTGACGATTTAGCCAACGATGAGGAGTCACAAAAACAATAAATATTTGTAAAACTGAATGGAAGAACTAAATAAAACCAGGATTTATAGTGGTTCGGCCCTAGATATTGGTAATAACCTACTTACACATAATGTTGTTATTAACATATTATGAAATCTGGGATCAGCAAACTAGGGTTTACTTAGTTTCACAAGCTCCAAAAAAGAATAGAAAGGATTGTATATCCATAACACTGATTCTCCCCAAATACAAATTTTTCCGTCCCCCCTTCAATGAGTCCTTGGAGTCCTATTTATAGACTCAAGAATCTAACTACATGGCGATGGGCCTTACATACATGTTGATTTAAGCATATTTTAGAAATAACAAAAATCATATTCTTTACATAAAAATAGGGTCAAATATCTTAGAAATATCTGACTTATAACTGTATTTGAAATATGGCTTCATTACCACGACCAGACCTGGTCGCACATGTCAGCACATCCTCTGCTGTACGATTAAGTATCGTTCCTAAATCCAGAGCAACGTCTCTTCTGGTCGTTGATCGACCTGGATGTAATCACTAAGTAGTCACGTGCAATCCACGTGCATACTAACTTGCCACGTTAGCATGTAGTATTTTTTAGGGTAAACATTTTCCCCCCAAGATTATTTTAATGCGATCATAAACTTACTCGACTAACAACCCATCTGACCTGCCACATCTGTCAGTGCCTCTTCGAAAAAGCAAGCAATTATGACCCTTACAGTTTCCCATAAATATTTTGATGGTTATTGCAATTCCCCATACATCGAAATCCAATTCCAATCATTACTCTTTACTAATGCCCCGAGTAGTATAAATATAATCCTTTTTAGCCTTTTCATTTTTTACCAAAACATTCTTACTTCTCGAGAACTCAAAAAAAAAAAAAACCTTCAAGAAAACTCAGAAACTTCAGTGCAATCCAAGACGTTGTCGACCAACTCCGAGCAATTTTGTTGTGATTTCTCCTTCAACTTATACTTCAAGTAATTTTTCGAATCCACCATATTATTTATATAGAATTTTTTATGTACTTTAGTCCAGATTCACAAATTTTTGTAACTGTATTTCTTCTGTTCTGGAGAAATTTTTTGCGTAATCGGGTTTAGGCTAACATACATAGAAAAAGTATGCTAGAATAGGGATTCTTAGGAAATATCAAATATTAGACAATGCTCAAAAAGCAATGTGGGGTATAGGAACACTAGTTTCGGGTCCAAAATCGAAGTGAAAATTCAATTTTGAGCTTTTCAGAAAAATTGGGTTTTTCGCGCCTGTTTTCGGGGTTGAAAAGTTTTTTCTATAAAAAAATTTCATTTTCGCTTTTTGATCTGTATTTTCAAACGGCTCGCATGTTTATAACATTTTTATCAGGATGCTGCTGGTCGTATAAAAGCTTAACTTTTATACACGAGCAACGTTATCCTCTCTTTTCTCTTTCTTCTGTCTATTGGTCATAGATTCTCACTTCCTCTTTTCTCTTCTCAAATAGTCATGCATTATCCCTGGGGAGGTGAGAGACCAATAGACAATGATTTTCTCGCGTTGCTGTTCGAGGATCAAGAATAGCCTTCTTTGCTCTTTCCTGAGCCTTCATCTTCATAATCAAACCCTGTGACCAATCCTCCATCCAACCAACAAAACATGGGTCATGACAAATACACCATTCGTAGGAAAAAGAAAACAACTGATTCTTCTTCTAACCAGCCTACAACCAATACTGAGGGTCCTTCAAACGACCCTCAACCTCTAAAATTTTCACCACCCGTCATTCAGCCCAAAGCCCATCCTCGCGAGGGTCCTCGAGTAGAAGTTGACTGGTACATCGCCCCCTTAGTGTCATATCGACGAGGATGGTGACAAAATATCCCAAGAGTTACGGGCTTCTTGGGATTACCCTACACAAACCCACACCCAACCAAAGGGAAAACGTTCCTGGAGGCACCTACAACACCTGGTACAGGTATCATATAGAGGCAGGGGCAATCTTGCCCTTGCATGACTTTCTCCAAGGGGTGGCCAATTATTTCAAGGTCGCCCTTTTCCAAATAAAACCCAATGGATATAAAGTACTTTCAACACTCTATATCCTATATAACCAAAAAAAATGTCCTGTGCCAACTCTGCACGAGATCAACATAGGGTTTTTCAACTTTTGCCACCAAGAATTTACTCGCAAGTTCCTGAGCGATGTTACCCACAAGTCCAACGTAGGAATGTACTTCCAAGAGTACTTCCTTACTACCAACCTAGTTGCCAATAACATGGCCTTCACACGAAAATGTAAACTTTCTAACCCCTGATCGAGTCTTCTAGATCCATAGTACCGACCAGACCCCACTCTTGAAATGGAGATAAGAGCCGCAGCCTTGGCCAACATGACCAATATAGAAAAAAGCATCAAGGAGCTGGTCACGGAAAGCAATTTAAGACTAGTCGCCCTTTTGGAACCTCATCAAGAGGTGAGGGAATCCACTGCGAGGAGTGCCACTAGAGAGGGCACCGAAGGACAAGAAATCCCCGATCAGCAGCAGGATGTGTCACAACCCTGGAGACAACGTCCAACGGGAGTGACCATTCGAGAGCCAACCACCAATCCTCGAACTGCCACTACTCTTGCCCATCATGGGAGGGGGAAACAAAAACTACCGGAATACACCAGTCCTATACTCGAATCCTCAGATGAGAATGGTATAGAATTCTCTCTTCTAGATAACTTGCCTATACCTTGTCATTTATTTGAAAGGAATGGCAAATTTAAATTTACGACCAGTAATTTTAGCTTGGACATCTTCGAGGCAGATAGTGAGTGTGACAATAGTTCTTTAGATAATATAACGACCAACAATAATAGTTTAGGTATACTACTCATAATTTCTCTTTCCATTATTCCATTATTGCTCCAAACTATTTCTTAACAAATATGCTCGTTTTTTTTGTTTTCCAGTCATGCTATCTGACGATGCTTTTCACATGTACGCCCCTGCAGACGCTCCTTCGAGCAGGAAAAACTCAAGCAGAAAACACCAGGGGGAGAGTAGTGGTGAGCCTTCCAGAAAAAGACTCGACCAGAAGACCCTCCAGCTCCTGCTCAGTGCAAAACTACAATGCCTCCTCCTCTTCCTCCTCGTAGTACCCCTCCCTCCGAGCAGGCAAGAAGATCTTTGGCTACTAATCTACTAAACAATGCCTTTAATTCTACTTACGAATAGCTACAAAAATTGTCAAAGAACCGTCGCAGCCAAGAAGCCTTCCTCAATCTTCGCCCACTGAAGCACAACTAAGTCCTTAGTCGCAGGATTATTGAAGTCGTCAGTGTAAGTTTCTTCCGTATTGTGTTTTAGTCGAACATCATTTCCTCTAATTGTTCTCTAACAGCTTCATTTTTTCCTTGTTCACAGGGTATCCTATGTTAGATTAACTTATACAGGATTCTTTATTTATTTTCATGTATATCTAATATTAAACAAATTAATACGAGATAGCCTAAAACATGTTTCTAAAATTGAATTCAAAGAGAAAAAAAGAATAGAATACTTACAGTATACGTAGCAGAATTAAAGAGTCCTTCCTTCATTTTCTCTAACTCTTGTATCCTCTTTGTCGCAGAGTATTATCAAGAAACTGAACCGATCTTCTATTTTCTTCACAATCTTCCAATGTATCCTTAGAACCACCTAGACTAGTGTGGGCAATTCTCAACACATGAGACAGATATAGAGAGAAGAAGAGAAAATAACAAAGAGGCTTAGAAAAGGACTTGTGTTTAGAGAGAATCTAAAACTAACAGAAAATCTGACTTGTGACTTTTGTTTTTACTTCTCTCTAAGCACTCCTTTTATAGACTCAATTAGGCCATTTAATTTAATTAAAAAATCAATAAAATAATAGCCATTTTAAAGCCCTAGGTCGAAATTATCATGGGCTTTAGGCCCGTGAAATTTCCCATTTGATTATAAGCCCATTGGACTTAAAATCAAGGCCTGTAATATTTTCTATCGATTTAATTAATTCAATAATTATTTAAATCCTTTATCAGATTAATTATTTATAATTTGAACCTTGATTCAAACTTATTTATTAATTTAGATACCAATTTATGTTAATTAATAAATCTGCCATAATTTCTCTTTTCTTCTCAAAATTACACAACTCTGTGAAACTATCCAAAATTGACCTGGTCAACTTTGATAATTCTAATTGATGATTAAATCAATTAATTGAGGCTATCTAGATGATTTTATCCAAGGTACAATGGGGACCACGGGCCTATGAAATCAAGCTCCAATAAGTTATCATAAATCTAACAAATAAATTTATTAACTTATTAATTCCTCGTGACTTCACTATAGACTCGGAATTGCACTCTTGAATTCATAGAACGCTCTATAACAAATATAGATACGCTATTAATTATCCATTGTTACAACAATAATTTTCACTCAATCCTCTATACACGGTCTACAATGAGATAAGACTAAAATACCATTTTACCCCTCATTGTATTTTATCCTTAAAACACTTAGTTCCTTGTAAATGATACTTCAGTAAACTAATTTAATTACTGAAATGAGATCTCTATCATTTAACACCTTGAACCAAACTAAAAGGAAACCATCGTTTCACTTCTTCATCAGAAGCTATAGATGTTCATATCTATGATTAACACTCCCACTCAATTATACTACCAAGTTCCCAAGATGTAAGTATGGGCTAGTCCGTAGGGAAAGCTAGTAACGAACAAGTCAAAGAACTCAAATAATACAATCAGTTAGAATACTAACCACTCAGAATTGAGATTGAATTGACCTATGGTCAACTATATGATATGACTATAATAGATAATAATGGTATGTTTACTTATCTTATCAACTGTCAATATCGGTCTTGTTCGATGTAACAAATACATCCGATCTTATCTACTTTGCTAATGTTCTAGAAAGAACATAACACTGTAATGTGTAAGTAGATCATATCGTAGATTAGCAAGTCAGTGTAAATCCTGTGCACTGACTAATCTTAGGACTAACTTATTTTGAACATATAATCATATTTATATTCCACTGTGATTACGTCACTATAAATAAGATTAGCTACATGCTCAGGATTTAATTAAACAAATAATCATGAAAATAAAACATGTGAGCAAAGTGATTGACCAAGTAAAAAAATGATTTCTATTCTTTTATTGATAATAAAATGAGATTACAAAGAATTTGGGTTTTAATTAGGGCATAAAACCCCAACATCCTGATCATAAGCAATGGATGGCGTCACACTAAGAAGATCGAGGCCATACACACCGAGGAAATTAAGGTGGCTGGAGGAAAATTTGCTAGTTTATCCGAGGAGCTAAAGAGGACCAAGGAAGAACTGGGCAAAGCCATTACTGCCAAGGAGAAGTTCAAAGAAGCTCCGTAGAACAACTTCAAGGAAGCACCCAAACTTCAAGGAAACCAATTCCCAAAAACTAGAGAGGTTTAGTGCAGCTACCTTTAAGTGCTTCTACCTGTTGTGGAAGAACAACCTAGAGGCCAATTTTGACTACCTTCTCGAACAAATGAGGCAAGTCGAACTCGCAAAGTGTGCTGCTCGCCAAGAAGAGGAATGGAATGCTCAAAATGTCTCGGACTCTGCTGAAATCTCTCCGGCGACAGGCATCGAAGGTTTTGAAGAAGATGCTAGAACATCAGTCGACCAACATTCTCAGCAAGACCCTTCTCTAGCTGCACAATAATTTTTGTTTTTTTTATTTATGTACCTAAAACATACGAACAACGGTTCATGATGTTAAGAAAATTTTAATATTTTCCTTTTAATATATTAATTACATCTGAGTAGAATTGCTCACGGTGTAAAGACATTTTGTTATGATATTATAATACTCATTGCTATTATAACATTTGCTCATATGACCGAACTTAGCATAACACTTTGTTAAGATTTCACAAAATTAACTACAGATTTTGAAAAAATACTCTAAGTGTCGTAGTATGCTTTCCCTTATTTGCCTCACTTGTTTACATATGTCTGTTGATATGCTTTGCTTGCTTAGTATCTTATATGCCCCCTAAGTGATCGAGGAGCTCAAGGTTCTCGGTCACTTGCCAAGACCAGGTCCTATTCTAACAATACTGATCGCATACTTTATAAAAAATTAATGATAATATAGCAAAACAACACACGTAATGAGAAAATACCTGTAATACATACAATAATTGCCAAGAATATAAGTGGCTGCACACAATTCCTATTATTTCTCGTAATAAAGTGGACAAAATCATGTATGTATGAGTGATTAAAGATTGATCTTACACTTATAAGCGACCAATCATTTAACTAACCAGCCCTTGTTCACAAAATTGATGTAATGAACCAAAAAAAATCACTAATAAGGCTTAAGGGCCTTGATTCGTGTGCCGGGAGGGCATGATTGGTTTATGTGTGAATTAAATAGTTTAATGCATGATTCTGTGTTAAGCATGCTTGTATGATTATATGAATATTTGAAATACATGTGGGCCCCATTTGGTTGCTAGGGGCATATTTGTAATTTTAGCCCATTGAGGGCATAAATGTGATATTTGTATATACTGTGATTGATACCACGTGTGAGTGGTGATATAATTGTGATGCACGACCCGAGACGGTCCTAGGGAGCCATTTAGCTAGAAATTCAAAAAGGGTTCAAAAACCTGGCCGGGAGGAGCTTAGGGGTATTTTGGGAATATTATAAAGTGTTCAGGAATTATTGAGTAGCGGTTATTCAGTAATGGTTAGACATGTCACGGATTTTTAGGAATACTTGAGAACTTAGCGGGATTTGAGTGAAACGACTAAATTTCCTTAGAGGCACTTAAGGATTTAAATAAGCTCAAGGGTATTTTGGACCTTTTGTATAGAAGGGGATTTTGATCACTAAGGCAGCTGATTCTAGGGGCATGTAGAAGAGAATTAGAAGGAAATAACCAGAAGAAAACTTTCCATTTTTCTCTCTTCCTCTCCCAATCGGTTGTCCCTCTCCCTCTTTAAGGTGTTGGTTTTAGAGGATTTTAAAGCAGAAACTCAGGAGCATAAAGGGCTTAGCTAGGATCAAATGTAAGCTTTAATTCAAATCTTGATGAATCTTGCTGGAAGTGTTGAATTAGTGAGCTAAGTTGTATTTTATTTTGTGGGTCATTGGAATGAAGATTTGTAGAGGTTTAGCTTGGGAATCAAGAGAATTAAGTTTGGAATTTGATTGGGAAGCAACTCAAGGTCGAAATTCTACTTGAGGTAAGAGTTTCATGCATCTCTGAAGTTTAACTTCTAGTGTGGTTTAAATATTCTGAAGGGTGGTTTAAGTCTTATAAATGGTTGTTTAAGTTTTGGGAATTTTGAGCCATTAGGTGATTCTTGGGTTTGATTGTGTGTTTGGGTTTGTTGTCGTGGTTTCTGAGTTGCCATACTGTTTATCTAGAGTTTTAGGTTGAATTGGGACTTGGGTGTACCTTGGGGTTGATTTGGAAGAGTTTTGGCTCGGGAAAAATGTTGGGGAAAACCCAGTTTTTTGGGTTCGCGTATAAGCGTCGCGACCCTGTTCTCCCGTGCCGCGGCACTCATTTGAATCAAGAGATGGGGATTATTCTTGGCATCGCGACCCCCATAGGGATGTACTGTGGTGCTAGGCTAATTTCAGGATGAGGAAATTTGGGTTTTTAGGGTTTCGGCTTAGGGGGCTCGGGAGATGCTTTCGCTACCTTGTGTGGAGAAACAGGAGGTCCCGAGAGCACGGGATTGGTTCTGGGAGATGATTACGAATTGGTTAGTGATGAGAGTGCTATGTATGTGTTGTGACTAGGTTTTTGGCGAGGCTCGGGTTAGAGGACCGCGCTCGGGATTTCGGTGCTCAAGAATCTTGGAACATAGGTAAGAGAACTGGACCCGGTTGTAAATTTATGATGGGACTAAGGGTTCTCTATTCTTGTATGCATTATAAAAGTTGGTATTATGCCATGAGAATATTAAATCAACGGCCTAAGAGTGCCAGAGTTTACACTGGCACACAGGGCGCGGCTCAGCCACTGGTAGCTGAGGACAGCTTAATATTCACTGAGCTCGGTTTAAGCGAACCAGAGTCAATGGGGGTAAACAAAGGGTGCGACCTAAGGGCGTCGACCCTGATTATTGTGTGATCTGATTATCTTTGTTAATTGTTGATTATGACATGCTGAATAGCTGAGTAATAAGTTGTGGTTCCTGATTATGTCTATGAGTTATGTGATTATTATGGATTATGTCTATCAATGTTTGTGCTTGAGGTTATGTTTTCTTGTTAGGCCTTGGCTCACGAGTGCTACGTGGTGCAGGTATGGGCAAGGGTAAGCTTGATCAACTCTCATTCCGAGAGCTCTGAAAGCGGAATGTACTTGACTAGCTGCTGAGCCGCCATAGTTAAGGGATGGACAGGAACAGGAGGACCATAATTGTCTGTTTTGCCCTTAGAGTGGCTAGTGGTTGTTTGTACCTTGAAATTTTGTAAACTGACTTTCAAACGTTGTTTCTTTTGGGATCCCTTGTAAAAAACATTTAAATATATGAAATGTATCGTTTATGAACAAAACCTTTTTAGCCCTAGTTCATTAATGTTTTAGTGACGCATTTTCAACTAAAAGACTTGATTAGCAAGTCCTACACCTTTATAAATACACAGTGTAACGGGCTTGGCTACCCAGGGCTTTACACTTGTAAAATGTAAAATTAATACAAGCCAACTCTTTAAATGAGCAAGTTTATATGTGCTTGATTGAAGGATTTGTTCTATTTGATAGGGACCTTCCTAGTTTGGTCCGAGTACTCCAGCATGTTGGTCGCGAGTGATGAGAAAAGCTCTTCTAAGTACTAAATCTCCCACGTCAAACTTTCTTTCACGTACTTTAGAGTTAAAATATCGAGCGACCTTTTGTTGGTAAGCTGCAACTCAAAGTTGGGCCTGATCGAACCTTTCGTTGACCAAGTCCAAAGACTCCATTAATAACTATTTATTCGTGCTCTAGTTGTATGTTGGGCTTCTATATGACGGGGTATCTAACTCAACAGGCAACATGGCCTCATATCCATAGGCCAAGGAAAATGGCATATGGCCAGTTGCTCTTCGGTGAGATGTTCTATACGACCATAGTACTCCTGGAAATTGTTCTGGCCACGCTCCCTTTGCTTGTTCGAGCATTTTCTTCAGTGTGTCCTTAGAGTTTTGTTAATGGCTTCAACCTATCTGCTAGCTTATGGATGAGCAATTGATGAAAAAATCTTTGTAATATCATGTAATTTACAGAGGTCAGTGAAAAGATCGCTGTCAAATTGTTTGCCATTATCTGAGACAATTTTTCTTGTCAACCCATACCGAAAAATAATATTTTTAACGACGAAATCCAATACTTTCTTGGTCGTTATTATTGCGAGTGGCTCAGCTTCGACCCACTTAGTAAAGTAGTCAACAGCAACTTCTGCATACTTGACATTCCCTTTTCCTGTAGGCAAAGATCCAATAAGATCAATCCCTCAAACTGTGAACGGCCATGGGCTTTGCATTTGTTTGAGCTCATTTGGGGATGTTTTTGGTATCTTGCAACATCTTTGGCACTTGTCACACTTTTTAACAAATTCCACAGAGTCCTCGATCATGGTAGGCCAGAAATATCCTTGCCATAGAATATTTTTTGACAAACTTTGCCCCCTAGCGTGATCTCCACAGAAACCTTCATGAACTTCTTGCAT
This sequence comes from Humulus lupulus, assembly GCF_963169125.1. Lineage (NCBI taxonomy): Eukaryota > Viridiplantae > Streptophyta > Magnoliopsida > Rosales > Cannabaceae > Humulus > Humulus lupulus. Next base: position 148,576,689 of record NC_084800.1, on the reverse strand, counting down.
CAAGTTCTTAGCTTTTTCCCTAGAGACACACCATAGTAAAGGCATTGAGTATCGTCGTCTATACAAGATTCCATCAACCAAAATAAACCGAGCTGATTATCTTTGAAGCATCCTCTCCTTGTTCCTTTCTGCTGGTAATACTCCTTGTTTGAGATATTTGATGATGGTCGTCATCCATGTGTCTCATGTTTGTATCATTAGCGAGGATTTTTTCACTTGAATGCTTGGTGCCAACAAATGTTTGACTGGTACTTTTAGCGCTTGTTAACTTGGCTAAGGCATCAACATTTGAATTCTAATAGCGAGATACGTGCTGGAGAGTATACTTCTCGAATTGTTCCAATAAGTCCTTTGCTTTGTTCAAATAAGCCACCATCTTGAGACCCCTAGCTTGATATTCTCCCATAATTTGATTAACTACTAGCTGAGAGTCACAATATACGTCTAGTGACTTTATATCCATGTCCTTGGCTAGTCTTAATCCTGCAAGTAAAGCCTCGTGCCCGGCTTCATTGTTGGAAGCAGCAAAGTTGAATCTGATCATACAGTGAAACCGATGGCCCTCAGGTGTAATTAAAATCAACCCTGGCCCTGTGTTGTGCTCGCGAGAAGATCCATCTACAAACATTTTGCATGTAAGGGATTGATTCAGACCATTGGTTCGCTGACAGGAAATCCAGTGAATTCCGCAACAAAATCCACTAGGGTTTGTCCCTTTATAACTGCTCGTGGAGCATATGAAATTTCAAACTGCCCTAATTCGACCGCTCATTTTAATAACCAACTAGCAGCTTCAGGTTTTTGTAAGACTTGCTGTAGTGGCTGGTCGGTGACTACTATGATGAGGTGAGCCTGAAAGTAGGGTCGCAAATTTCTAGATGCCAAAATAAAGCAATAAGCCAATTTCTCTATTGGCGGATATTGTAGTCCTACTCCCACTATCCTTTTGCTTACGTAGTATGCTGCTTTTTGAATGTTATCTTCCTCTCTTATTAAAATAGCTCTAGTTGCGTACTTTGTGATTGCCAAGTAGATGTACAAAGTGTCTCCTTCGATCGGCTTGGACAATATTGGTGGTTGCAACATGTGAGATTTTAGCGCCTGAAATGCTTGTTCGCACTCCTTTGTCCACTCAAACTTTTTTTGGCCTCTGAGTAGAATAAAAAATTGAACACACTTGCCCGTTGACTTAGATATGAATCTACTTAGGGCTGCAATTCTTCGGGTTAGGCTTTGGACATCTTTAATTTTGGCAGGAGACTGCATCTCGATCAGTGCCTGAATTTTTTCGGGATTAGCTTCAATTCCTTGCGAGTTTACTATGAATCCCAAAAATTTCCCTGATCCAAAAACAAAGGAACACTTAAGGGGGTTCAGCTTCATCTGATATTTATTCAATATGTTGAAGCACTCTTGTAGGTCCTTGATGTGTTCTTCGGCTTTTCTCGACTTGACCAGCATGCTGTCGACATACACTTCCATGTTATTTCCGATCAGCTCTTTGAACATATGGTTGCCTAGTCGCTGGTAAGTTGCACCAGCATTTTTCAAACCGATGGGCATTACTTTATAGTAGTAATTTCTCGTATCTATTTGAAATCTAGTGTGATCTTCATCAGGTGGATGCATACTAATTTGATTATAACCATAATATGCATCCATGAATGATAAAATTTCATGTCCTGATGTAGCATCGACTAGCTGGTTGATTCTTGGAAGTGGGAAACAATCCTTCGGGCAGGCTCTATTAAGGTCTGTGAAATCCACGCATGTCCTCCATTTACCATTTGGCTTGGGAACTAGTGCAGGATTAGAGACCCAATGTAACGCCCTGGACAGCCAGGACCGCTACACTGTGTGTTTATAAAGTGCTAGACTTGCTAATCAAGTCATTTAGTTAAAAGCGTGATCTCGAAACTATAGAGGAAGTAGGGTTAAAATGTTTTGATCTCAAAAGTTGCATTTTCATTAAGTAACATTAGCTGTTTACAGGAGATCCCAAAAATAATAAGTTTAAAAACCATTTACAAAAGTCATAAGGTTTAGATACAACAACAGGCCATATTATGGCAAAACGAACAGTTAGGCGACCCCTCTCCTGTCCACTCCTCGACCGTGGTGATCGAGCAGCTGGCTATGTACATTCCACCCTGAAGATCTCCACCCCAGGCTTGGTCCAACTTGCCCTTGCTTTTACCTGCACCACGTAGCACCCGTGAGCCAAGGCCCAGCAAGAAAACACAACAACAGAGCATAAGCAGTCAACAGACAAGTCATTATTTCATACCACATCACATAATCTCAACCATATAATCATTCAGTATAATCAAGTATTCAACATACTAAACATATCAACTCATATCATATATTACTGTACAAATGATAACTAGGGCTAACGCTCTCAGGCTGCTCCCTCCGTTATCCCACTGACTCCGGCCCGCTTAAACCGAGCTCAGTGAATGTTAAGTTGTCCTCGTCTACCAGTGGCCAAGCCGTGCCCTGTGCGCAAATATTATGTACGGCACTCTTAGGCCGCTTTTACATGTCCCATGGCATAATACTATCATTGACACGATACAGGTATCGGAAGCACTTAGTCCAATGACAAACATATAACAAGGTGCAGTTTTCTTACCTTTCAATTTACTAGCTTTGAGCCCTCGACTCCTTGAGCACGATCCCCCTCGAGCCCTAGCGCTCACCTAAACACAACCATGGCCAAAGTCATCATCAATCCTAAAGTCTAAAACCTAGCCTCGGGGCCAATCCCGAGCCCCCGGGAAGTCCTAGTTCCACCAAACAAGGTGGTGGAATCAAACCCCAAACCCTAGGTCAAAAGCCCTTGCAAACAACCCTAAAATCCCCTTCAGAAGACAGGGTAGCGCTACAGCGCTCATGGGAGGGTGCTACAGCGCTACAAACAGAAGCAAAACCCCATCAGCAAGCTTGGCCTAGCGCTGTAGCGCTAGTCACAGGCAGGCTAACACCAGTTTTACCTTCCTACGATTTCCTCGAACCAACCTCAACCAAAGCCCCTCCAAATCTTTCCCAAACTCAAAAAACAACCTTATGACCATACGCCACTCATCCCAAGCACCCCAAATACCTAGAACTCAAGCACATGCATCCCCAAACTCAAAATTCACCATAGCCACTTCTAGACAATAAAACTCAGCAGAAACTAGTTGAACATCAAAGTTAGAGCTTAGAATTTATACCTTTGATGGGATTTCGACCACAAGTTGCCTCTAGACTTCCTTGGCTTGCTCCTCCTTAGCCTTAGGTCTGAATTCCCTAAAGTTTCCATCCAATTCAACTTAAACACCATAGCTCAAAAACCAGAAACTGAAACTGAAGAACTCTAAAGTCTTACCTCAAGTGTTAGTGACCTCTTGCTAAACCTCTACCAATTCCTCAACCCTAGCTTAGGATCCTTGATGTTCAGTCTATCCCAGCTCTCCTCTGAGCTTTGCTCCAAAAATCCTCAAGAAATTGATGAAGGAAGCTTAAACCGACCTTGGAAAACTCTCTCTGTTTTTCTCCCTTTCTTTTCCTTCCTTTTTCTTCTTTCAGACTTCTACACTTCTCTACACTTCCCACTAACATAAAGTCTCATTAATTCCATCCTTAGAAAGCCAAATGACCCTAATGCCCTCCCCTTTATTCCTAACCCTTTAATCCATTAAAGGGCATACTAGTCATTTTACCCAGTTCCCACTAACTCCTCGAGTGTCTCTAATATTTCCCGCTTAAGTCCCGATACCTAATTAATCACCAATAATATTCCTCAATGTCAAAATAGACTCCAGTATATCCACTAAATTCCCATTTATACCCCTAAGCTCACCCCGAGCCGGTTATAAATCCCCGTCATGACTTTTTTGCTACTTTGCTCGCTAGGATCGTCTCGAGTCGCAGATCACAGATATATCCACATAATAATGTGGTCTCAACAATTATCACATATATCAAAGCAGTTATGTCCATAATGGCCAAAATTATGATTATGCCCTTCTAACCTAATCAGGGCCTACCTGCATACTAATACACATAGTCATGCATCTCAGATATTCAAATAGTCATATAACATGCTTTAAATCATAATCATGCATCTTAATCATTAAAGTCACTCATAATTCCCATTGTGCCCTCCAGGCACACTAATCAAGGCCCTTAAGCCTTATTAGCAAATTTGGGTCGTTACACCCAAGATGGATAAAATGCTATCATGATGAATCCATTTTCCTTCAGCTTCTCGACTTCTTCTTTTAGGGCCATAGATCTATCTTTTTCGATTAACCTTCTTTTTTGTTGTACAGATGGAAAGCTTTTGTCTATATTCAAGATATGGCTAATCACCAATGGGTCTATCCCAACCATATCTTTATACGACCAGGCAAAGACCTCCTGGTGTTTCTTAAAAACTCCACAAACTTGTTTTTCGTTGTTGTCGCAAAATTTTTACAGACTTTTACAACCATGGTCGGATCTTTCTCTTTTAAGTGGACCTCCTCGAGGTCCTCCATCGGTCCAATTTTTCTTCAAAATTCCCAAAGTGATGATCTAAGTCCCTATCCTCACTTTGGGAAACACCCTATTTGTTGACTTGTTTACCCAATTGGGCATGTGTTTCATTTGCTACCAACAACCTTTTTTTCGCTCTATCCTTCGATCCGCCTCTTCTTGCTTTTGTGACCATGGAATTGTAACATTCTCTGGCCTCTTGCTTGTTTCCCAACACGCACCCAACTCCTGCGTTAGTCGGAAACTTCATGGCCAAATGTCAGACTGAAGTTACGGCTCACAGATTGACGAGTAGAGGTCTTCTAATCACGACATTATATGCCGAAGGACAATCAACTACTATGAAAGTAGCGAGTAATGTCCTGTTCGCAGGTGCAGCTCCTACTATGACTGGGAGTTTGATCGACCCTATTGGTGCGAGCCCTTCACTAGAAAATCCATAGATGGTTTTGTTGCATGGCTCTAAATCTTGCACTCATAATTTCATTCTTTACAGTGAATATTTATACAAAATATTGACTGAGTTTCCTGTATCTACCAACACACGTTTCACCATCATGTTGGCGATCTGAACATCTACGGCCAAAGGATCTGAGTGGGGAAATCGAACATGCTGAGCGTCCAACTCGGAGAAAGTTATCAACTCTTCCTCTGTTCGAGCTTTTTTGGGAGTTCACTCCTCGACGTCAACATTTAGATGTCCTAATCGTGACGTAGGGTTCTGACATATCTCTCCCTTGCCTTACCACTGGCTCCTGCTATATGTTGCCCTCCACAAATGGTTAACAACGTACCAGCGACCCGAGTTGGCTGTAAAGGAGGCGAGCATTGGCATACAGGTGCCTGCTCGTTGCCTCCATGAGCCTCCTGCTGAGAACCTCCACTTGCTCGTACATACCTCCTTAGATGTCCTTGTCGAATAAGGAACTCAATCTCATCCTTAAGCTGGTTACATTAGTTGGTGTCATGACCATAGTCGTTGTGAAAACGACAATACTTGGTCGTGCCCTTTTTGCAGATATCTTTCCTAATCGAGGCTGGCCTCCTAAAGGGAACAGTGGTATGACTGGCCTGATATACTTCAGCTCGGCTATCGACTAGGGCAATGTAATTGATGAACTTTGGCTTGTATCTATTCTGTTTGGGGCGATCGCTATCAGATGTTGTTGCCTCGTTGTTCGCCCTTTTCCCCCATTTTCCCATTATTTTTATTGTTGTCGTTGGGTTTACCTAACCCATTGGCAGCTTTGGTTGGGTCTTCCTTCTTGCCCTGGTCATCCACAAGAGACTTCCCTTCATTAGCAATAGCCTCCTCGAGCTTGATATACTTGTCTGCTCGATCCAAAAATTCCTGAGTGATGTTGACTCTATTCTACTTGCAAACTACTCCAGAGGGGAGAATGGCGCCGTACTCCAGCCATGAGCGCCATCATCTTTCCCGTATCTCCATCAATTTTGGCTTGAGCAGCTGCTTGCATGAATCACTGGATATACCCTTTCAGGGTTTCTCCCTCCTTCTGTCGAATCTCGACCAGCTGATTGGCCTCTGTTGGGTGTATTCGACCAGCATAGAACTGTCCATAATACTCATTTACGAACATCTCCCAGGAAACTATACTGGCTGGAGGGAACATGAGATACCACTCCTGATCAGATTCAGATAAAGTTGCAGGAAGAATCCTGCACTGAGCATCATCTGACACCTTTTGGATGTCCATCTGTATCTCAAACTTGTTAATGTGAGATACAGGATCTTCTCCTCATGTGAAGTTGGGTAAAATTGGCATCTTGAATTTCCTTGGAGTCTCTGCCACTGTAATTTTATGAACGAACGGGGTGCCCTTCCTCCGATCAAATTCTATATGGGAAGCTCTGTTCCCAACTAGTTGTTGCACGACCTTATTTAAGGCATCTATTTGGGCTTGTACAACATCTTGTATTGCTGGTGCAATCGGAGCCAGGGGGAAGTACTCGTCGTGACATTCCCTTCAATTATTGAGTAAATCTATCAGGTCTTCATCCCTTCGCCTTTGCTCGCTTGGACCTATTCGGTCAAAGACATTGGGCTGTTTAGGCTGCCCCCAGCATTTTGGCTTATCGATCGGTTCTCCATCGGCAGAGGATTTTTTCGTTCGCCTCTCTCTTCTTGCTATCGACCAGCATTCCTTTTGCCAGAGTCTGCCTCATTATAATCGTGGCCATCTATAAATTGTGACCTATGAGTGTGGAACCAGCTGTTCGCACTGTTTCCCTCTCTCCCTGCTGGTATGTCCCGATAAACAGGACGAGGCCTGCGTTGGTCAGTAGGTCCCCTAACATTACTATGTTGTGGGGGACCTTTGACCGCAGAGCCTGAATCCACCTGTCTTCTTCTTCCCGAGGGATGTTTTCCCCTGCTGGGAGGGTTTTTCTCTCTAGTTGTCTGGCGTCTAGGGCTTCTAGGGTGCTGCTAGGTTCTATTCTTCCTTTGCTGCTGAGCATTATCTCGGCCAGCTCGAGAAGGTGGTTGCTGCTCAGGATTTTGGACTGGTATCTCCTATTGGGCAGCAGGAGGTTGCTCTGGTCTTTGAGGATTCCTTGGTTGTGGTGGATTATGGTGATACTGAGGATGATTTGAATGTGGATTTTGTTGAGGATGAGTGCTAGGTGGTTGGTCCAGTTGGGAGGCAGGTGCATGTCGTCCTCATGCCAATTGAATGGCTTATTCTAAGGCTGTAGTGGCATCCCTTTGTCGACAGTCCATGTCAGCTTATCGCTCATTCAATTCTTGGCATTGCCGGTCAATCTCCCTTTGCTGCAGCACCATTGTTTTAGCCACATTCTCTTGATATGCTCTCAGAAGAGCTCATTCATCTTGCAATACAATCAAGGTTGTTCGCAAGGTTTCAGCATCCATTTCCTCCTCTTCCAACTCTGCTTGTGATTCATCTTCAGCTACATCTTGTGGAGGAGGTTGATTTGGCATACTTCCAAAAGTTTGTCATGTTTTTGTGGTTGTTTCACCATTGATTTTCTTGAAGGTCTTAAGTTCAACTCTCAATGAAAGCACCAAAATGTTGACTGGCGATTTAGCCAACGACGCGGAGTCACTAAAATGATAAATATTTGTAAAAGTGAATGCAAGAACAAAATAAAACCATGATTTATAGTGGTTCGGCCCAAATTTTTGGTAATAATCTACTTCCACTTAATGTTGTTATTAATATATTATGAAACATGCAATAAAAAAACTAGGGTTTACTGAGTTTCACAAGCTCCAAAAAAGAATACAAAGGTTTTTATATCAAGAACACTGATTCTTCCCAAATACAAATTTTTTCGTCCCCCTTCAACGAGTCCCTAGAGCCCTATTTATAGACTCAAGAATCTACCTCTAGGCTGGTGGGCCTTACATACATGTTGATTTAAGCATATTTAAGAAATAACAGAAAACATAATCTTTACAGAAAAATAGGGTCAAATATCTTGGAAATATCTGACTTATATCTGTATTTGAAAAATTGCTTCGTTACCACGACCAGACCTGGCCACACATGTCAGCACATCCTCTGTTGTATAGTTAAGTATCATTCTTAAGTCCATCGAGCAACGTCTCATCTGGTCGTTGATCAACCTAGATGTAATCACTAAGTAGTCACGTGCAACCCACATTCATACTAATCTTGCCACATCAGCAAGTAGTATTTTTTAGGGTAAACAACAGCATATAGTGCAAACAGACATGTTATAATTGGATGAGAGTAATCATGTTACTATAGCAAGTCTATGAATTTTATGCAAAAATACTACAATTTATTTCATTTGCAAAAGTACCACAACTAATTTTCTAGAATTTATCAAAAATTCAATTAATTAAATTTTTACAAAAATATAAATGAAATTTATCAACAATTAACAAAAGTTAATTTAATTTCATTTATCAACAATCAACTTGGTTTGGTTAATTTGAAAAATATTAATTTAATTTAAATAGGAGTTACCAACAATTAACCAAGTTAATTTAAATCCTATTTATTAAAAAATATTTTATTAATTTGTTTGAAAAACGTGATATTTTTTTAAAATCTAACCAGTTATAAATTTTTAAAACAAATATCATCTGTTGAGCATTACAATGCCCACTGATGAGGGCAGTGAGGACATTAAACTCCTTACTGAATTTTTGCGCGAGGACTGGTCGAAGGATCCCGTGATTCCTCCTTGCAGGTAGAATAGGAGATAGGGTTGTGCTGCTTGGCGTGGAGCTTCTTCAAGGGTTAGCGGGTTCCCTCTGTGAAATGCTTGCTAGTAGCTTCGCCCGTTGTGGTAGTGACAACGAGGTTACGCTAATATACACCAGCCGCCATTCTTCCTTGAGGGTAAGTCTCCTACTTTTTACCTCAATTCAGTGTTTGTTTCTCTATCTTGTTGGCTGATTTGATACTCTGATTTAACAGACTGTGGCTCTCAACCAATAGCTTGGGGAGATCGTGTTGATGTGGTCTTTTGAGCTAAAGAAGGCTCGGGAGGAGCTAACCCGGGCTCAAGAAGAACTGTCTCAGCTCCAAGAGACCACGGTCCCCTTGGAGGAACATTCACAGATCCAATAAGAAATGGGGGACGCAAAGGCCCGTGTCCGCGAGGTGGAGGACCTACAGGCCACTGAGTGGTTGAAGCTATCCACTTTCTAGCAAACTTCCTCTAAGTTGCTAGAAGATGTTGTATGCCGCACCTGAGTCGTGGAGGAGGAGATGACTAAATCTCGTTAGAGCTTTGGTTGAATCGGGAGAAGTCTGTAGCCCGTGCGGAGGAGCTGGAGGAAATCAGGTAAGTTGCCAAAGATCATTGTCGAAAATCCAAAGAACTGGAGAAGGACCTCGATGTGATGGCCGATAATACACTCTTTGTTACATGGCAGAGCAACAAAGACATGGATCTTTCATTCACTGAGGATCCCGACATGAAGACAAAGCTCGAGGCGTGTCTTGTGGCAAAAGAGGACAGGGCAGCCCAGGAGAAGGAGGCCTTGGTGGTGGGTCGCCTTCCTAAAGTCGATCTTGTGATCGAGATGATGGTGGAGATGCCCTCAGACCTAGGGCCTCAATAATTTTGTCTTGTATTATTTTGTTAGCTATGTTGGCCTGTGTGCCATAGTTTATTGGGGTATAGACAATCAACGCTCGAACCCCCAAGCATTGTTGTAACTATTTTCCATTTAAACTCATGCATCATGCACTACTTTATTGCCACAATTGCATTATTATTGTTGAATTTAACCTTTAACATATATGCAACAAGGATTTGTCTAACTCAACCTACTATACTTGTGAGAGTCCCAAGACGCCAAATCGGTTTTTGCCCTTGAGTCTTAAAGACTCGAGCTTTTATCAACTTCTCTTCGTACTTAGGCAATTTTCATGAATTTAGTGTTGCGTTGTAGGCTCGAGGTCGTCGAAAGTAACTTTAACGCTAGATCAAGTGATTACTCGACGCGGCCCTACATCCTCGATTTCCAACGACTCAGGACGAGGCCTGCTGTGGTACTGGCGCATCTAGTATTTCATCTTAGGCTCGAGGTCATAAGAGTAAGTTTGATGCGGTGTTAAGTGAGGGCACTCACTATACTATCCTACACCCCCAAGTTCCAACGACTCGGGCTTTAGGAGTTCCTGTACCATAGGGTTCTTCCTTAGTGTTTGAAACTTAAGACATTTAGTGTTGGCTTCCAAGCTCAATGTCCTTGAAATATTAATGTCATCTCATGCCCCTAATTCCCAATGACTCGGGCCTTTAGGGTGTCATTCACACTAAGCTATTTTCCCCCAAGGATATAGTCACCGACGGGCCAGGTTGGGATTTTTTATTTGCCCCCCGAGTACATAGCTCGAGGCCTAATCATTTGGAATTTGTGACTCATTATCCCAGGCGTAGGACGCTGAGTTCATGGCCATTGACTAGGTTTATCGCGCTCAATTTTAAGCGCTCGAGGACTAGCCCTATGTTCCAACAACTCAAGCCTCTGTTCGCATCTCGTGATCATAGGACTGAGTCACTGCTCATCGGGCGTGGTGTTCTCGGAAGGTAATCTTAGTCCATATTCATAGAGCATTCTACTCATGTTATAAGATGAATTCTTCTAGTCCTTGAGTACCGACGACTCGAGCTTCTGTTCACATCTCGAGGATTGGGATTTGTTTAATACTCCAAAGGCGCGCACTGTCCCCGGGAGAATATGCTAAATCCAATCTTGCGTTACTTGGATCTTTTTGGCACTACATTTCTGTTAGGCCATTTAGCTGTGGGATCCCATGGCACTAGAGGTGTTTCACTTGCTGACTGCCAAGCTCCCGATGTCATGGACATCCTAATGCTATAATGTTTTAGGCATATGGAGGACTTCGGCAAAACTCCTAGGGCACAATGTCCATGGGAGGCATCAGAAGTCTTCCCTATGACCAAGTATAGATTACTCAATCTTACGATTTCATCTCAAGATTAGAGGACTTGATCAGAGCTCCTCGGGTGCAATGTCCACGGAAGGTGACACAGATTCGTTCTCGCACTATTAAGATTCTTTGTCTAGTCTCTATGTGCTAAGCCCTAGTCTACTTGGAACAAGCTTAGTCTCTTAGACCGGACTCGACTAGTTTCCTAGGTTTTTCTTTCTTAGGGTGGCGACACTAGGCTTACTCTGCTTTTGACAAGTTTAGTTTCCTAGGTCATTCCCCTCGAGGCGTGAAGCTATGCCAACTCCATGCCCCCAAGTGATCGGAGAATAGTCTGCGTTCACTTTTTCAAGCCAGCGATACATAGCATTAAAAGAATAAAGGTAACCAAACAATATAAATAGACAAACAAATTTCTTTTTTTACCGTGTTTTATATACACAGTTTCCATTAAATGCGCCCAAAGGCTAGAAGGAAGATTACAAAAATTAATAAGGTTCACTGCTCATATTACATGTAATACCAGCGAAGATGCTCGGCATTCTAGGAGTGTGGTATAGGCCTTCCTAGTTAGATCCCAACACTCCTACACTGGGGTCTCGGCTGGCTAAGAAGACTCTTCGCAACACCATATCTCTAACCCCAAACATTCTATCCTTCACCTTAGAGTTGAAATACCTGGCCACCTTTTGCTGGTAGGACTCTATCGAAGCTGAGAAGCTTCACATAGCTCCTCCACTAGGTCTAGGGATTCTTTGAGTAGAGCGTAGTTTGTGCGGGTCATTTTTTTCCCGTCAGTGCGTGGAGATTGCTTCCTCAACTGGGAGCATGGCCTCATACCCATAGGCCATTAACAATGGCAAGTGGCCAGTGGAGGTCCTAGAAGTGGTGCGGTAGCTCCACAATGCCCTAGGCATCTCCTCGGGCCAAGCGCCTATCTCCTGCTCAAGCTTTTTCTTTAAGGTGGCTTTGATCGTCTTGTTGACAGCTTCCACCTATCCGCTTGCCTGCGGGTGGCCGACGGAAGAAAAACTTTTCATGACTCTGTGTCACTTATAGAAATCTATGAATACCTCGCTGTCGAACCGAGGACCATTGTCAGAGACTATATTCCTTGGGAGCCCATAACGCCAAACAATGTTCTTGATGACAACATCTAGAGTCTTCTTGGAAGTGATAGTAGTGAGTGGCTCAGCCTTGACCCACTTCATGAAGTAGTCGACTACAACTATCGCATACTTCACTCCTCCTTTTCCCGTGGGCAGTGACCCGATAAGGTCAATGCCCTAGACCGTGAAGGGCTAAGGACTCGTCATCTGAGTGAGCTCATTCAGAGGAGCTCGAGATATGTTGGCAAAATGTTGGCACTTGTCACATTTCTTGACATAGTCCATCGGATCTCCGTTCATGGTGGGCCAGAAGTATCCCTGCCTCAAGGTTTTCTTGGCGAGGCTTTTCCCCCCGCTGTGGTCCCCGCAAAAGCCCTCATGCACCTCTCGAAGTACCATACTGGCTTCTTGCTTAGACACGCACCGTAAAAGTGGCAACGAATACCCTCGCCTATACAAATTATCGTCCATGATAATGTACTGGGCCACTTGGTAGAGTAGCTTCTTAGCTACTTTTTTGTCCTTTGCAACACACCCCTGAGACTAGATATTTAATTATGGGTTCCATCCACCCATCGTGGGGCTAGATTGCCTCCTCTTCCTTGGGTGCTGAGATGCTTAGAGATGAGAAGTAGTCGATGGGGACTACATTGATCAGTTCAACGTCCTTCATTGTTGCTAGCCTTGCTAAGGCGTCAACGTTCGAGTTCTATTCCCACAGCACTTGTCGAATTGTGAATTTTCTAAAGCCATGCAACATCTCTTGGGTTTTTACTAGGTAAGTGGCCATTTTCATTCCTCTGGCCTAGTACTCCCTAAGTACTTAATTAACTACTAGATGTGAATCACTGAAAACCTTGAGGCCCTCGAATATAAGCTCGAAAGTAACTCGAAGCCCAACAATCAACGCCTCATACTCTGCTTCATTGTTGGAGGCATTGAACCCAAATTTTAGGGAATTGTGGACCTTGTGCCCTTTGGGGGATACTAAAATGAGACATGCCTCGACCCCATTTTCATTCGATGACCCATCAACATACAGTTCCACGTGGGCCCTTTTATCGAGGCGTCCATATGTCCCTCATGATTTCCCGTGCATTCAGCGATGAAATCAGCCAGTCTTTGCCCCTTGATGGTCGTCCTCAGGAGATAAGCTATGTCAAACTAACTGAGTTCAATAGCCCACTTCAAGAGTCTCCTAGATGACTTTGAATTTTGGAGGACTTTCCGCATGGGGTGGTTCGTGAGGACTTTAATGGGATATGCCTATAAGTAGGGTCTTAGCTTTCATGAAGCAACCATCAGGCAGAAGGTCAGATTTTCCATGGGAGGATATCTGGAGCAGAAGGTTAGATTTTCCATGGGAGGATATCTGGACTCTGCTCCGAGGAGCCTCGTGCTCACATAATATACAGGATGCTAGACACGGCCTTCCTCGCGGACTAAGGCGACGCTGATGGCATTCTCATAAAAAGCTATGGACAAAAATGACTTAGTGTAGTGATCCTTCCAGTGAGGCTTTGGACATCCTTATGCCTTCGAGAGGATGGCATTTCAACCAGGGCTTTAATCTTTTTGGGGTTTGCTTCTATTTTCCAAGCACTGACGATGAAGCCTAGGAATTTTCCTAAGGCAACGCCGAAAGTGCACTTCTAGGGATTTAGCTTCATCCTGAACTTTTGAAGCACCGAGAACACCTCCTCGAGGTCCCTCACATCGTCGGGGGCCGTTCGGGACTTCACCAGCATGTCGTCCACGTACACCTCAATATTCTGCCCCAACTGCTCTTTGAATATTCAATTCATGAGCCTTTGGTAGGTGGCCCCAGCATTCTTTAGTCCGAAGGTCATCACCTTATAACAGTAAACTCCCTTGTCTGTTAGGAAGCTGGTATGCTCTTGGTCAGCGACATGCATGGAAATCTAGTTATATCCCGAGATACGCATCCATGAAGGTTAAAAGCTCATACCCAGAAGTGGCATCAGCAATTTGATCGATCTTTGGTAGTGGAAAGCTGTCCTTAGGGCAGGCCTTATTCAGGTCGGAGAAGTCTATGCAAGTCCTCCAGGTGTCATTTTCCTTAGGCATGAGGAATGGATTGGATACCCACTTGGGATACTGTGCACTCTGGATGAAATCATTCTCAAGCAGTTTGTCCACCTATGCCTTTAGAGCTTCCATTCTAGTCTGGTCAAACGTCTTCTGCCTCTATTGGATTGGAGTGATGTTTGGATCAATATTCAAGGCATGGAAAATGATATTTGGGTCAATGCATGTTATGTTAGAGTGAGACCAAGTGAAGGCATCTTGGTTTTCTTGGAGGAAGGCTAGGAGCGAGTTTCTGAATTTCTCCTCTAGATTCTTCCCAATCTTTGTTATCTTACCAGGAATGGCCGTTTCGAGAGCCAACTCCTCAACTTCCTCCATCGGCTCGACCACTCGCTCCTCTTGAACTCATAGGTTCAGCTCATCTGCCTCTTCAGCCAGTACCACTATCATTTTCGCATTCTTGAGAAGAGACTGCTCATGGTCCATTGTCTTGACTACCATTACTGGCTGCTGGATGGAGATGTTATAGCATTGCCTTGCCTCCTTCTGGTTTCCCTCGAACAGTACCAATTCCTGCCTCCGTGGAAAATTTCAAGCACACATGCCGAATTGAGGTGACGGCTCCGAATTCCACCAAGGTCGAACGACCTCAAATGGAATTATACACAGAAGGATAGTCCACCACAACGAAAGTGCAATAATTGAAGGCCTGGTAAGGCTCTTTCCCTAGTGTCACATGAAACTTGATTTGGCCCATTGGTATGAGACCCTCTCCCATGAATCTATAAAGAGTTGAGGTGCATGGGGACAAGTCACTTGTGGTCAGCCTGATCTTCTCGAAAGCAGACTTAAACAAGAGATTCACTAAACTCCCATTGTAACAACCCAAATTCGCTAATAGGGCTTAAGGGCCTTGATTAGTGTGCCAGGAGGGCACTACTGGAATAATTGTGATTTAATGAGTAATTATATGTTTAATAATGCTTATGTGATAATAGAATATATTATGTGGTAATATGATATGTGATATATGTGTGAGAACCACATTATTATGTGGACAGGTTCGCTGAGCACGACTCGAGACGATTCTAGGGCCAGGTAGTGGGAAAAGTCACAATGAGGGTTTAAGATATGACTTTGGAGAAGTCGGGATACTTTTAGATAGCGGATAGGGATTTGGGTTATCGGGACATGAAAATAAATATATGGAGATATATTTGAGGTTAGGATGTCTAGGCGGGAATATTGGGGGATTTTACCATTTTGGCCTCGGGGACAGTTCCGGTACCCCGAGCCTAGGGATTAACTTAATAGATAAGTTAGACTTAAGGAAGCCTTTAGAAAAAACACAAACCGACTAATTTTTTTGTCCCAGCTCATCTACACGTTCAAGGGAAAACCAAAGGAAGAAAAACACAGAAAACTAAAGGGGAAACTAGTTGGAAATTCTGGGATTTGTATTGAGGAATTGAAGGTCTAGCTCAGGGATTTATCAAGCATCAAAACAGGGTTAAGGTAAGTTCTTAACTTTCTTCTCTGTGGTTAGAATTATGGACTTTGATTAGGTGTTGAAACAAGTGTAGTCTTGGTGTTTAGGGCAGAATTAAAGAAGGGAACTTGGGGACCTAGCTTGGCTACAGCTTGGTGAAGTGATTCTACAGCAAAGGTGAGTTCTAACTCCAAGTTTAAAGGTTCTAGATTGTGTTTGAGTGGCTGGCTTGGGTGTTTGTAGCACTTGGGTTTCAGAAATGGAAAGGAGGGGATTAGAGTGTGTTAGACTGTGTTTTCTTGGGAATTATGTTGCTTAGATCATGTTAAAGAAGTTGGGAGTTAATTGGTTAAGAGTTGGGAAGTTTTGGGATGGTTTAAGGCAAGGTTTTGATCTTTGAAATGGTGTAAAATCTGGGTTCGCAGGGGAGGGCCGCGGCTCTGTTCTAGAGCGCCGCGGCCCTAGCATGCAAAGAAGACAAAGAGGTTCGACCAAGGGGGTGCGCCGCGGTGCCCAAGGCAAGGGCCGCGGCATGTGTGTGGTTCAGTGAGGGAGTAGGCTCTGTTTTGGGGAAGGGCCACGGCTAGGCTTTGGGGGCCGCAGCCCTTGGTTGCACACTTGGGATTTTAGGGTGTTAAGCATGGGGGAGTGGTCTTGGGTGCTCGGGTTTGGTTTCACCATCGAGCATCGTGGAATTTGATATCCCGGGAGTTAGTTCTATAACTGGAACCTATATTTGAGTATTTATGAAACCCTATATATTGTGGTTGTGGTTAGGTAATAAAGGCTTAGGCTCGGGAACGAATTGTGCTTGAGGGGCGTTGCTCGTAGTCCTATAACCGCACAGACTAAAGGTAAGAAAACTGCACCTGGTTGAATATATGTGATGGGACTAAGGGCTCCCTATTGTAAAAGCTTGAAAAGATGGTATTATGCCATGCAAGCCATTTAGTGAATCGACGGCCTAAGGGTGTCAATGGTCTCACTAGCGCACAGGGCGCGGCTCGGCCACTGGTAGGCAAAGACAGCTTATTATGCACTAAGCTTGGTTTAAGGGGACCAGAGTCAGTGGGTTAAACAGAGGGTGCGGCCTAAGTCGTCGACCCTGAGTATTGTGTGATATGAATAATATGTGTGATAGAATATACCTTGTATTGGATTGTATATGCTGATTATCTATTGTGGATTTATCTGATGGGTATACATGCTTACTGAGCTATTCGTCTGTTGTTATTGTTTGAGTTATTTGTGATGTTTTCTTGCTGGGCCTTGGCTCACGGGTGCTACGTGGTGCAGGTAAAGGCAAGGACAAGTTAGATCAGCCCTGACTGGAGAGCTCGGCGAGCGGAATGTACATAGCTAGGTGCTCGGCTGCCACGGTTGAGGTCTAGGCAAGGACATGGAACCTAAAGACTATCCATTTTGCCTTAGTATGGCCAGTGGATACTCATGTACTTTTGGGAGTTTGTAAACTTATTTTAACTTTATTTTGTATGGGATCCCTTGTTTACTACAGTTTAAATATATTAAATGAGTATTTTAAGACCAAAACCTTTTTAACCATAGATCTTACATGTTTAGTGACACGTTTTCAAATAATGACTTGATTAGCATGTCCTGCACCTTTATAAGTACACAGTGTAACGGTCTTGGCTATCCAGGGCGTTACACCCATTGTCCACTAGGATCCTAGCCACCATCTATTTGGACACCTGGCTCTGGATCACTAAAGGGTCGTGATGCGGAAGTGAACTCTTCGAGCATCGTCTTCGGAGAATGTGATGACTTATTTAGTCATCCACGACAACTTGGCTAGCAATTGAGTCAAGGCCAACACCTAATCATCATTGTTTAAGGCTTATGCATATCTGTTCTTCGAGCTTCTAGATGTGCCCCCCAAGTGGGGTCCTCCCAAAATGGTCCCCACTCTATCTTTCACTTGAGGGGGCCTGTTTTCTACCAGCTACGATAGAGCTATGGGCTCCGGGCTCAGAGATATAGGAGCAGCACGTTGCACAGGTATTCCTACTGCTGGGGTCGGAGGTTGGCGAGGCCCACTCATAGTGTATTGGTTGAGGTGTCCCAACTTGATGAGGTTTTCAATCTCATCCTTTAGTTGGCGGCACTCATTGGTGTGGTGCCCTATATCGTTATGAAAACGAAAAAACTTTATCGAGATCTTGCCTTTCCTTGTCCTTCAGGATGGGTTATGGTTTCCGGTAATGAACATGTTGTTCCATATCCATAATGATATTCTCACATGAGTTTACCAAGTCAGTGTACTCGGAGTACTATGAGACATACTTCTTGCCAGGGGTAGCTCCTTGTTCAACCTATGTGATCCCATTTCCCTTGGGCTTTCGGCCCTTGCCCTTGCCTCGCGTCTACTGCTGCTGGGGGTTCAACTGGGTGCAGCAGACTGGGATGGAGCAGCAACTCCAACACCGAATGCAAGCGGAAAAGCACTATACCAGTGGGCGCCGCTCCATATCCCATCAGAGTCGCACTGAAACCAACAGTCAACATGGCACTAAAGCCTGTTTGTCGGGCACTCAGACTAAACTAGACTTGAGTCCCCTCAAACTTGGTTGGATGATGGACCCAAAATGGGTATGTTTTAAATATTTATATCGCAAACACACGGATCGTTCATATAGAATAGTGATCGTGTAAGCAAGGATGTCAAACCCAAAGGAGTTGTCTAAAATAAAAAAGAAAACTATTTTAAACCAAAATAAATAAACTCTAACCTAGCTCCAAAGGTTGATGAGATTTTTGTATCAAGAAAATAAAATAAAAGATAATAAAAAAGATATTAAAACAAGATAAGAATTGTTAATAAGTTGTAAGAGAAAGATTATTAAGATAATATAATCCACAAAATATAAGTTCAATAATATCTATAAGTACATTGATACCCATGTTTTAATAGTAAAAATTAATCAGACTATCACCTATTCAATTTAGATATTCTTTACTTTTAGAAATATAATATCAAAGTATTTAGTGTGAATCAATCTAATGAAACAACAACAAAATCAAGGAATATTATTTATAAGGCAAAACATAATATTTTTGTTCTAAGCATTTGATGTTCACAATCTAATGGCACACCTTAATCAAAGAATATTATGATTTTGCACTAGTGAAGAATAAAGTGTAAATATATGCTAACAATAAAAAATACATGATATTTAAGATGAAATAAAATATTTGAAGAAGAAAAATCCATAAACTTTGTTGCACAAATGAGAAATCAACATACCAAATAAATACTATCTAGCAAATACAAACCAAAAATTACAAACATAAATAGGAAAATTTGGAGGAGGAACCCCCAAAATTATTCCTCTAAAAATACATAAAATCTAAGAAAATAACAAAGATGGAGAGAATAGAGAGATGAAAGAAGTGGTGTAAGAAAAAAGTCCCCCAAATGGTGAAATGAGGCTCTTATTTATAGGAGGGGATGGGGACTAAAAAATAAAAGTAAATTACATTGGGTGTTACCAACAAGGACTAAACCAAAATAAAACATGAAATAATTAAAAATAATAAAAATGACAATTTTGATGTAATTGTTATAGCTTTATTGGGAGTGTGCATGTTGGAGTTGTGCATTTGGTGCAATGGAGTGGATCTAGGTGGCTGTTGGGATTGGGTCCTGTGCCTAAATGTTACATAGGCTGCTTCTGGTTCTTTTTGGCGATATGGCTGCTTGGAGTCATTGGGCTTGTGGAGAGGGGAAGCTGACGTGGGCTTTGAGGAGCTGCAGGAGGCAACTAGCGTGATAGAGGTGGGCTGGAGGTGCTGCAGCTGGACCACAAGCCTGGTGGAGGAGCTGTTGGAGGTATTGGGCCTGGCAAGCTTGGGCAGGCGTGGGCCTGGTGGAGGTGGCTGCGTGGGCCTTTATTTTCAGATTTGCCACATTTTTTTTCTTTCTTTTTCCTGGCTTTCAAAAGCCAAAAAAATATAATATAATTCCTACAAAATAAATATAAATTAAGTCGTGATAAAATATTTTCAATTATAAAATAAATCATATTAATTCTTTGAAAATATTAATTACAACATAATTTAATTTAACATTTAGTTTCAATAAATAAATTTTTTTACCTCGAACTAAACAACAATAATTCAAATCTATAACATATTACAACAAAATAACTTTAAAAATACCCAAAATTCTATAAAATCAAAATAAAGCTAACAAATTCAAAATTACACAAAAACTTCATAAATTAATTTAAAACTCAAGCCCTAAACAACATTAGCTTACAAAATCTAGTGAAATAACTCTCTATTTTGTAGAGTTATCATTGGACAGGACCGTAAGGCGAATACTGGATCCCCGAAGTGACGGGGTCAGGCGTTGTCGGAGCGAGAAAGGCAACGGGCCATCCTAATGCTCCAATCTAGGCATCCTTCCAGCTGATATATTCTTGTGCTCGATAGATGAAATCGTTGAGTCGTCGGCATCCTCTCCGCTGGAGGTCATCCCACAATGGGGACCTCGCGTGGATGCCGGCCTGCAATGCAATTAGTTGTTGCCCATTGTCCACCCCCTTGGTCCTCGCAGCTTCCTCTTTGAAGCATTTGATATATGCCTTGAGGGTCTTGAAGGGTCCTTGCTTTATATTTTCCTATGCATTTACCTCAATGCTCACCTTCCCAAATGATATAAATTGTCTTCAGAAGGAAGATGACAGTTGGTGCCACGACTAAATGAATTCCAACCGATGTTTCTTGAACCATTCTTCTACTTGTACTGTTAGAGTTTTTGGGAACACATGAAACGTAGCGACCTCGGAGAAACGATGCATCGACATCAGCATGTTGAACTTTGGGAGGTGGTCTGTGGGTTCTGAGCGGCCATCATAAGACGGGATGGCCAACATCTTGAAGCCTTGTGGCAATGGGGCTTCCACTATGTGAGGAGCGCATGACTCCCCATATTCGTCCTTCGAGTGGGATTTGTGGCCTTGTCATCGGGCCATTCTGACCATGATCCTCTTCAGGATCTATAATTACGCGCGAAGTGGTTCATGGTCTTGGTTGACGCTCCATGCTGGGTTATCTCAATTTTAAGCATTGAGATCGTCCCTGAGGTCTAATGGAACTTTCTTGGCATGGCTCGTCCATGTGGGTCTTATTGAACCGATGAGCATTAAGGTTGTCTTGCAGGCCATCCTCGCCTCGAAATGTGCCATCGTCCTTAGAACGAGCCACCTCTATTTCCCCGTTAAACTCAACATTCTCATTATTAACCTAGATGATGAGGCCGCGCTTTCCGCCAACAAGGAAATTTTGCATGCTACCCTCATGGCCATTGTTCGTGTGGGGATGGCAAGGTGCCTAAGGGACACCACATCCAAGCCTTGTGCAATCTATATTGGAATGCCTAGGCAAAACGCCCTAGGCTCCACGGGCATTGGTAGCCTAGCGGCGTCCTTGGGCTCCTGGGCCTTCACCTATGCTAGTTGGCCTTGGGACCTGGTTGTCTTTGGGTTCCGACAAGCCTTCTTTGAGTTTGGAGCATGGTTATCATCAACCTTACCCTTTCCTCGATCATGTGACATAGATGGGTTTCCATCTCCAACTGGGTGCACGGGAGGCACGCTGACTGGCAGATCTCGCCCCAACCTAGTCGGGTGCTCGGGAGGCACGCTAGGTGGCATTCCAGCTAGGGGCACAGGAGGCACACTAGCTGGATGCCCAGATGGTACATCACCATGGGGGTCCACTCGCAACCCTTGGGCCACTAGAGTAGCCCTCATGGCGTTAATCATCTCCTACAAGGTGGCAATATTACCCTCTTGGGTGTCGATCTTCTACTGCTGAGTGGCCACCTGATAACGGAGTGCCACTACTTTTGATCTCTCCTCTATTTCCATGGGATGAGGATATTCCTCCTCATAGTATTCATCATCTCCCCCGTCATCCATGTCATCGTACTCGGCATTTTCGTCATAGTCCTCCACCTGGTCAGGGTGGTCTTGTGGCGACATGTGACCTGTTTCTCCTCCATTAGTGGAAACATGAGGGGCGTTATCGCCTGGTGCATTCCTTCGAGTGGTCACCATAACTGTTTTCCAAGCGTCTTTCAACCTCTCAATGAAAGCACCAAAATGTTGACTATTATTTTCGCTGGCAACTTAATCCGAGAGACAAGGAAAGACACAAGGTTTTACGTGGTTCATGTTATAAAAGAACCCTTGTCCACAAGTCTCTATTATTTAGTAAGCTTGATGCTTGAGGTATCAAGATTCAATGGTGATTCTCAAGTAGCGTATATATTGCACTGAGTACAAAGTTTCTCTCTCTGAAAGACAAAACCCTTTACTAGGCGATACCCCAGCCCTATTTATAACGGCTTGGATCATTAATCACTACAACATTTTTGACCAAATATTACGGCAAAATCTTACATAACTTTAGAAGTTTTATTAATACATGCCAAAAAAAATACACGGACACAGTATCGGCGCCAAATGAAAAGTAACAGGTGCCAAATGAAATTTTACTTCACAAATAAAAAAGCAAAATAAAAAATGAAGAAGGGTTTTCTCTATTCTCTCGTTCTCTCAGTCTGAATCCCTAATCTCTAATCTCTCTCAATCTCTTCCCTCTCTCCCTATTCTCTCGTTCTCTATTCTCTGAATCCCTAATCTCTCTCAATCTCTTCCCTCTCTCCCTTAGGCTGAGACCCTTCATCTTTGAGCTTCCAACCCATTCCCCTTCATCTTGTTTTGTCCAAATAGTTGAGCCCAAACGTCATTCATCGCTGATTTTAACGGTAAGGTGACGGCGACGAGGTGTATGCTGTCGGGTCAAGGTAGATATGGCGTCTCAGAATTGGATTTTGGGACGAGAAGGTTTTTTTATGGAGGCGGAGATTCGAATTGGAGGGGTTGTAGGATTACGGCGAGTTCTTCGGAGAGGGGTGCCAATGGCGGAGGAAGAAATCAGAGTTCGAGGTCGAGCTCGAGTTCGAGAACTGAGTCTAGCTCGTTTCTTTCTCAGAGCCAAACTTATGCTCTGTTGAAGCAACAAATGGAAGTGGCGGCAAAATCTGAGGTCAGGGTTCGGGGTATTCTCCACTCTTTCTATTAGGATTTTATAGGATGCCAATCAGAGAGTTATGTATTTATATGTTTTGGAAGTTATAGGACTATGAAGAGGCTGGGAGGATTCGCGACTTGTTGAAGTTATTCGAAGAAGAGGAGCCAGTTTTGTGACTGAGAGAGTTATGTATCGGAGTACGGAGAAAAGGCTCCCAATGTTGTTTATAAAGGCAAGGTTGACGATGACTTTTATATTGCTGTGAAGCGTTTCAATAGGTCGGCTTGGCCCGATCTCACCAATTTATGGTTCGTGCTCTATTTACTCTAATTCTTATGGAGAAAGAATGTTCGTGTTTTGATGATATTGTTTGGCTGGTTTTGTTGATCCATTGTGCTTGTTTTGGATTTCAGGAGGAAGCCAAGACGGTGGGACAGCTGCGCAGTGAGCGCTTGGCAAATTTGATTGGGTGTTGCTGTGAAGGCGATGAGAGACTCCTTGTTGCCGAGTTCATGCCTAATGAGACTCTCTCTAAGCATCTTTTTCATTGTAAGGTGTCTCCTCCTTTTGTCTGTTTTTCTTTTTTCTCTCCCTCTATGAGTTGATCTTGCATTCAAATTTGATTGTTACAAGGTATTTGTCGATGGGAAAACATATCAAATTTAACAATATATGAATGAAGATCATCGATTGGTTTTATAATTGGAGAGAGTTTCTTTATTTCTGGTGCACTTTTTGCTCTAATAAAATTATGCCCGCCCCCTTAGGAATTATCTCATGTTAATACATACTTTAGGATCTATAAAAGGGAAATGAATTGAGTCTTTTTTTCTTCTTTATTTAAAGGATTCATTTATGCATCATAGGCGTATAATTGATTTTAAAGGTTATCTATTTTGAATTGTAGGGGATACCCAGCCTATGAAATTGGCAATGAGAGTGTGGGTGGCTTTGTATCTGGCACAGGCCTTAGAATATTGCAGCAGCAAAGGGCGAGTACTATATCATGATCTTAATGCTTATAGAGTCTTGTTTGATCAGGTACACTTCCTTTTCACGCTTTCTCTGTTTCCAAATTGTTTTGTGGCTAGGGTGTCTCTGGTAAGCTATTCCTATTTTCTAAAACCCTGAACTTGACAGGATGGTAATCCAAGACTCTCCTGCTTTGGTCTTATGAAGAATAGTAGAGATGGCAAGAGCTATAGTACCAACCTGGCTTTCACCCCTCCGGAATACTTGAGGACAGGTACTAATCATAGTCACAGAGAGTGTAATCTTCATTCTTATAATATAACTTATGTTTACTTTTGCGAAATTCTAAGTAGTTCATAATTGATTTTGTATAATTTGGACAACCAGAACGATGCCTTTCCCACCACATATATAATTTTTTTGCAGAATCTTTCAACATATTGCACAAAATTATTCAAATGGAGCAATAATTAGTTATTCATTTTCCCCAGCCAGGAAGAGTGATATCAGGAAGTGTGGTTTACAGCTTTGGAACCCTGCTACTTGATTTGCTAAGTGGAAAACACATTCCACCCAGCCATGTAAGCTTTCTTTTCTTTACAAAGCTATATTTAAGGGGGATGGTTACACATTGACTTTTAGGTGAAACTTTTGACCAACGATAGTAGTTCATAATGTTTAAGTTCGCTTATAGTTGCTGCTATTATGTCTTTTACAAAGAATGTAGTGAGACAAATTTCTGAAGAAAAAAAAATGTTTCCTACTTGGATTATGATTATGATGCGAATTATGGTCATATTATCAAAATAATTTTAAGCTAATGAGATATATCTAATTTCTTAATTTCCCTTCCCAACAGGCACTTGACTTAATATGTGGTAAAAATATTTCTATGCTGATGGATTCATGCTTAGTCACCTGCTCCCTTCGAAAAAGCTTATTCTTTTAGGATTCAAATTATTAGTTTCTACTTAATTATTTCGTTGGGTTTGAAACAAAATAGTAGTTTTTCGATCCAAATTAGTAGTTTTATACAGAGCTATTGTTTTTCTTAATGTAATTTACGTTTTTCTTATTGTTGGTTGTGTCGGTATCTTTTCCCTTTTTCCTTAAGAATGGAGATTTTGAGCTAATAGTGACATCTAAACGTTTAAAACCGATTATGGGATTAGGGGGAATCAAGAAGTTTCAAAGATGTATAAACTTAAGCTTTTTTCCCTAAAATAACTTTTTTGTTTGTAGTACATGTGCTTTTGGTTCAGAAGTTGAGAAAAGATGAAAAATTTAGAGTGAAATGGGAAAAAGCTAGGATGCATTGTAACTTTCATTTATGCCCATATGAAAGGCTTGGACCTGGTATTTTATGTTTCTATGTGCACTGATACTACTAAACAAATAGTTGGTACTATTGGTTTCACATTAAAGACAGTGTTTTCCCTACAAGTAAAACAGGCTTTGCTGCTTTTGTTTTTTGATCTATGCAGTGTTGAAGTAAATTTTTGGAGAGGCGTGAGGAGAATTAGAAGGATAGAGATTGTTGCTAAGTTGTTTTGCTGTTGGTGAGGATTCAAAACAGTTGTGAGATGATGCTGAAGTTAATTTCCTCTTTATTGTTTATTTGGTTTCTCTTCTTAATTATTTTGTTTTCCTCTCTTGACTGTTGACGGCGCTCCACTATTCATTCCTTCTTTATTCTTATTCTTTTTGGTATGTTGCTTTATTGAATTCAGAAATCAGTTAACTATATAGCAGATTTTGACATTTCAAACTTATTCTCAGGATGCAGCTAACTATCGCGATGAGCTGAGAGAAATTGCGCCCCATTCTCTCTCTTTTGAAATGCTCAAGTGATGCAACAACCTTGGTACTGTTGTGAACTTATACTTCATCAAATCATTAGGTTTTTATTAGTATTTCAATAATTTTTTAATATAATATTAACGTTTCTGCTTATATTTGGTTTATCTAGCTTCTAACTCCTATTTTAACTTCAAGATTATCCATTTTAATTCTCCTTAGTCTGGGGAGGATTTTTAATAATAAGTATATTTATGATTTTGTATGTTGGATGTTGGAGCAAGTTAAAGTGATGTTTGATTGTTTTCTAATAAATTACTCCTATAATTAGACAGACTTGATAAGCTTCTAACATAAGTGATCAATTTATTTCATCAATGTTAAATATTAAATTTTAAACCTATGATTTTTCAGGGAATCAGGGTTCAAGTGAGGTGTGTGTATATTGAGGGCCGAAGTCAGCCTTCAAAGGGTCGCTATTTCTTTGCATACAGAATACGAATTACCAATAACTCAGAATGCCCTCACCAACTTCTTAGAAGACATTGGATTATAACCGATGCCCATGGAAAAACTGAGAATGTCTGGTCAGTTTTCTCTACATTTTGATGCCATGTGCTATTAATGTGCATTTTTCAGCTTCTATTTCAAAGTTAATCAAATTTCCTACACCCTTTGAATTGTTGTCATTTTCTAATTGTAGGGGGATTGGTGTTATTGTTGAACCGCCATCCATTGTCCAAGCTGCTCCCATTCGTGGGTGTTGTTTCTGATTTTTCTTCTCTGATGTGTTGTAAATCATTAAAGCAGAAAGGCAGAAAGAGACCATGGCTTCTCCTTCTCCTTCTCACCTCACAGCTATCCCACAACACCTCTCAAAACCGTCCCTTTCCCAATGTAAGTAAATCTCTCTCTCTCTCTGTATATATAATATATATACGTATATATATGACACTACTAGTACCCTTAAGATGAACTAGTATGAGAAATAACTTAAACCCTTAATTTCATTGCTAAATTTGGTAGTAAACTCGAAGTCAGTCGAGCTCCGTGTGAGGTCGAGTTTGGAAAATGAGAGCAGTGGCACTGAGGATTCTGGTCACTCATCATCAAAACCTCTGAAGGTAAGGGCTTCATGCATTTTGGTATCTCAATAGACTAATCATTCATTTTTTCCTATAGATGCAACTTTATGCATGGTTTCTTTGCCAATACTTCTATCAAAACAATGTAGTATTAATCTCCAAACTATTTTTTTCATTTCTTAACATGTATACCATGCCTTGTTGTTGCTGTTGCCTATTAAAAAATGTTGTGTTGCTGCTTGTAAATAAGTAAATTAGGTATAGTTCAGAACCAGATGCAGCACCATGCCCTGTTGCTTTTATTGTACGTAATGCTTTATTTATTTTCTTATATTATTTATATAATAAACTTTTGTTTTACAAATAACATTATTATATATAGTATATGTAATTGATTAGAAGACTTGCATAATTGTTTCTTCGTGTTTACAGAGAACACTTTGAGGAAAATGGTTTGGAAAAAGATCCAACAAGGTGCTCTCATGATATTTCTCTGACCGGCCTTATCATCAACAAGGTATATTATTATATTGTGATCTCATTTTCATTCTATCCATATTTACACTTACCTTGTGTTGTATGCACAAGCAGTATGTTGCATGCTTCTTTATTCCCCAGATTGTGTGCAAGAGCATTTTTTTTGTCTTGCTACTACCCGCTGAGAAATTATTATATATGATGTGTGCTTCAATTGCTTATAAACATCAATGTTCAACTGAATTGATGTTTAATTATGCCTTTGTCACACTTTTTTTCTCTATATATCTTTACTAAGTTTAGCTTTCTCTTTTCTATATATATTACTATAATAAATATATGCTCCTGGCTCAACCGCTTAAAAAAAAGTAGTAACTTAAGAGAATAGAAAATACAGATCTCATTTTGTAGTGTCACATATATAGGTGGTGATGGTATAATTTCATTTATTAGATAGAAGGTTCTCACTCACATCCATTCAACAAACACCTTTAAGCTAGTCCTAATGACTTTAGTACAGACAATTGCGTATTCAAAATCTCAGTGGTCTTATATGGTGTATTATTAACTGGTTTTTGCAGGCATTGTTAAAGAAAGGTGCAAAGTATTCAAAATCTCAGTGCTCTTGCTGATCACTTTTCATGCCAGCTATTTCTGAAGTTAACCAACAAACTGTCGAGTACATCAGAAAGACAGGAACTCAACTTCAAGTGAGAGGAAAATTTGGCTCAAAATGCTCTAGGATTATGAGACTTTAGACACATTAAAGGTAGTGTTTATGGCTGCATTATTTACACCAAATACATGGTTATGTGTTAATATGCTATGTAGAAAGGTCTTCTAATGCTTTTTAGCTATTACTTCATTTGAGACATATTTATAACAAATGGTTTGTAGAAATTTGCTAAAGCTGATTTACTTCTGTCTATCACCATTCTACTCTAGTGATTGCTTGATTTCCCCAATTGAGTATATTAGGCCAATTCTATTGGTACTGGGTTCTCTTTTTCATTTAGCATTAAATGCATATACAGTACAAGAACTTTTTCATGTATGAGGTTCAACTGGTGGAGCTATTGTTTCTCTTTGATGTTTTTGATGTTTCCTTTCAACTCAGTGGCATTTTATCCTCTTGAGCTCTTGTATCTTTCATTTCATATGAGCATGCTTTTTTGGTAAAAAAAAACTGTGAATGTTTAGACATATACCTGTCCCTCTCATATTAGTGATGCTTTTAATTTGTCTCATTCTTGGTTGATGAATATTTAATTCTTACTTTTGGCACTTTTTATTAATAACTTTGTCAACTATATTTTTTGTTTTTACATTGATGGGCTCCTTGAAGATCCTTTGCTGGGATTATATTCTTTGTTTTATAGATGATTCATATTTAATTTTGTTAATCGCAATAAAAAGGTGTACTGTAGGTTTATTGCATTCAGTAAGAAGAACATAATGCAAGAGTACATTTCTTGAACTACTCTTAGATTCTACCAATACTATTAGAGCAGAATGGAAGATTTTATTTGTGTAGATATTTCTGCTTGGTCTCTTGTTGGCAGACAGTTTAATGTAATTTAATTATTAATGGGCTTATTCTCTCCATACTCTGTTAGTTTACTATTAACTTTAAGTTGAAGCATTAATTATTTAAATTTTGTTGTAGCTAAGCAAATGGACTCACAACAAAGACAAGTGCACAAAGGATGATGAATTGAAGGATGGAGCAAGTTTCATGCATAGTTTACTTTTGTGTATCTTTTAATGGTTCTGTTTTTCATTTTTTGAAGTAAAATATGTTCAAGACTATAAAACTTTATTATGTTATGCTTTCAAACTTAAAGTTAGAACTAAGATCTCATGAAGTAGACACATTCATGATTTGAATTAGTTATTGTTTAATGTAATACTTACGTTTTATCAATCTATTGAGAATTACATTTTATGATTAATTTTGATATATTTTTTTTTATCAAAATACAATAATGGAAATATTTTAATTAAAAAAAACTTTATAAGTATACTTATCAAAATAAAATTTAAAATATATTATCCACACTAAAGTAACAAAATTTTATTACTAGACTTTTAATATGTTATGATTTAGAAACATATTATAAGTGTAACAAATCGTTATGATTTATATAATATAACAAATTAAAAATGCTATCAAAATAATCAAATGTAACAGTTGAAAAGTGTTTTGCAAAAAGTATAAGATTAAATGTCAAATTTATAATCAAATACTCTAACTAAATGTTATTATTTGAATATTATAGCAACTAAAAATGTGTTATTGAATAGTTTAAGATAACATCGAACATAACATTCAAATACTGTTATAGAAAAGATAGGACTTTTGATAACATGGGCTATGTTAGCGTTTTCAGAAGCGTTATCAATACTCCCGGTTAGCAGTTTTTAAGTGTTATGAATACTGTTTTTTCTTGTAGTGAATGTTGATCATCTCTCATGAGTCTTAGGCTATTAATGTTAAGTTAATACACAAAAGGTTGTGTTACAATAAAGACTATGGCCCACACAGATTCTACAGAACCTATTGCCGAAAGTCACACACCAATTTTATGGGAAACATATATGTGACTGTCAGGGTATGGTGCAATTTTTTCCCATGTCAGGCAACGTTGTGGGAAATGTCAATTGTCGAGTGTACGAGCTCGACACCACTAATCGAGGACCACAAAAAGTTATTAGATGATCTTTTCGATGCCTACACCTACAGTGATTGACACCTAACATTTTTTTTTTTTTGGTAATTTAGAGAAAAATATATTAGACCAAACATATTTACATCCTACAGCACCTCTAAAGGCCTGATTTTTTTGATGTTCTAATTACAATTGATCAAACCAGTTCATGTCTCTAGGTGTTAGTCCTTTGTATGTATTTCCTTTTATCCTGTATTTGACCTCATCTTTGATATTTTGTACAATTGTGACCACCTGTTTACATCTATATTGCCATAACACTTCATTCCTGTTTAGCCAAAGTTGATAGCTCATTGCAGCCAAAGTGACTGTGAGAACTCCTTTTTTGAACCTGCTGTGCCTTATGTTACTCATTGACACCTAACATTACTCCTAAGCCTGAGGGCCAGAGTCCTGGACCTAGAGAATGGCCAAGTGAACGACCTCACTTGGAGACATCCTCTGCCCGAGGGAGGACCTCGGGTTATGGCCTTACCTGTGGATATTCATGCTTCGGAGACTGGCCTGAAATGTGGTCTCAATGGAAGACACCCTCACCTGTGAGAAGACCTCAGGACATAGCCTCATCTACAGATTTCGTCTATTCTGAAAGACTAGACCACATCAAGGAACTCGCATCGTGAGGACTCCATGACCTGTCGCTAATTACTCCTAATTGCCATATGTCGGATGACCAAAATATAGACAACAATATATATAGATGATAACTGGCTAATGTTTGTCATATTTATTGAATGGATAATTATTATTTCCTTGTTGAAGCGAGCCAAAGTTTTATCTAACATAATCTCCATGATGATCAACTTTGACTGGTTCTTATGATTCTATCACCTGAAATGTGTAAAGAGTCAAAAAGTTCAAATTGTTTTATTATTAATAAAATTATCATTTCATAAATAAAAATTACAAAAAATAAAAATTGTTACTATATTTAAGAGTAACATATCTTAATAACAAGAAGAAAACTAAGTATTAATAAACTAAAGCTACTCATTAGCATGATACGTATAATACATAATACAATCCATTTGAACTAGTAACTAATAAAAATGTTCCAATCGAGAACTACTAATTAATACTTAAAAAAATATTGGGGGTTTGGTCAAAATTGTAAAATGGCCATTGTTTGATCATGATTATCTCTTTCTCTCAATAACAATTTTTTTGTCACTTATATATTCTACCCATTCAAATATATATTTATCTAATTAAATTAACCCCACCACACCACACATGTCACACACACCTACACACACTTTGAGTGATTTTTTCTTGCACACATTTTTACTTTTTCTAACGTTGAATGGCTTGACATAAAGAAAAAAAAAAAAAGCCACACACTTTATTACCAAACTAACCTATAGACTCTATTAGTTCTATATAAACTTCAATCTATGTCTTGTAAGTCATCTCAAAAAATTATTGAACATCTACACTTTACCTACTGCGTGTTTCTTCTATGCCACTTCCTCAATTTCGGTACATTTTCTAGCTTTTATTCTAGTTCGAATTAAGATGTTTGCATTTCATGTCATGAAAGCCAAAGTCTATTGACATTGATTGGACTACCAAAGTGATCTCTCGAGTTTGTGCTCACCAACCTCTTTTTCTCTATTTGTATATATAATATATATAAACATAAAACATGTATATATATACATATTGATTTCTCATGTTTA
The DNA here is from genome assembly GCF_963169125.1 of Humulus lupulus. Taxonomy (NCBI): domain Eukaryota; kingdom Viridiplantae; phylum Streptophyta; class Magnoliopsida; order Rosales; family Cannabaceae; genus Humulus; species Humulus lupulus. Next base: position 148,545,292 of record NC_084800.1, on the reverse strand, counting down.
TGCTCTTCAATTTCTCTCTCTCCCTACGTATATGTATATATATTTATATTTGTAAGTACGTAAACTTATATATATTATTACTCTCCTGACATACATGATTACAAATACAACACAAAGACTAACAACTTAAAAGACAAAACCTTTTTCAAAAACTTCTTAAGCACATTATATATGGAATTTTATTTTCATTAGGAATCAAATACAAACTACCAAACTGTCTCTCCTTCTAAAGAGACAGTTTATATAGATACACCTCTGAACACTCATTAGTTACCATGACCTGCCATTACAGATCCAACCATTAGTGATACCACCATGATTCGAAGCCTAATGAGTGACCACTAATGGTCTGCCTAAACCAGCTCTAACAGGCTAGGATACCTGGGCATAGTATCATGGTGTTGTTACCATGATACTATTCTTAACTGTCTCTCCTCATGGTGGAATTTGGTTACTAATTGTATCAGAGCCCAGGTCGACTCCTCTCAGCTCCTTCTAAAGAGAAACCCCAACCTCTCACACATGTCTCTCCTTCCTCAAAATCCTACCTCCTCAACATCTCAGCTCTCCATGTTTTCTACTCCTGTCTCTATGGCCTCTTCTGGCACTCCGTCCCTCAAAAAGTCTTCAGCCAATAAACTTTCCTATATGTATGAACTCTCTTACATCTCCGATGATGATAAGAGCGTTCCTTCCGACCTACCTCTCATAAATCCTTACCATGCCTTCTCAAAACCACAAGGCATTCTCACTCGATCCATAAAAACACTCATTCGCCAACAACCAAAGTCAGTAAAAGAATACATCCAATCAACAAAGTTTGACCAATGTAACCTCCCTGCCACCAAACAGGAACAACTCGTTACCTTAGAGATCCCGCCGGAATTCCCTCAACAATGGATAGACCAAGGGCTGACACACATCCACTTTGGGGCTATTCGCCTCGCCCTCACCCATCATGGATGGAAAGGCTTACCGGTTTGTGCTAGGATCACCTTGCTGGATACACGAATGCGAAGGTTTCAACATGCCTCCATCGGTACTCTTGAAACAACACTTAATGCGGGTACAGTAATTGTCACTTTCTACCCAAACTTCTGCATGTCCTTGAAAGATAAAAGACTTCTCGACGCTCTAAAGGTTCAACTGCAAATAGTGGGTTTAGACCAAGATCCTGAATCTATCGGCGCTACACTACACTACCAAATGGCTTACCGAGTCCAAAACGATGCCATTGACATCGCACTTCCGGGAAGCTCAGACGCACTAATGATCACTGTTGACATAAATCAACAGCAAAGCTGCACCCACATACCGAGGAAAATCACTACAAAAGAACTACAAAATATCCTTCCGACGTCATGGATAACCAATTATGAAAGAATCCACCGACCACCTCCTACAATCCATTCGGCAGATCCATCATACTCTACAAATAAGGATGGGTCTATTGAAATTAACTTTCAAAAGAAGGACGATGCTCCTCCGGTGTTCTCTACTCAGTACATGATGTCCTCCGTCATCCCGACAGATGCAGAAATCACCTCGTTCGACAAAAATGGGGTCCCCATTTATGCCTACAAGTCATCCTCCGGTCATATTTATTGGGACGTTTGCAACTGCTCGGATTGCATTAACATCGATGACCTGGAAAGAATCCGCAAGAAGCCTAGTGCTGGCAAAGTCTTAAAAGAAAAGTGGGCAACAGGGCACCCGAATATTGCTCCCCTTGGGCAACCTTCTGGAAAATTTGATTACTTAGTCAACTACTCCTTCGACCCACCATCCTCACCCCTTCCCCCACCTACCGGATGGGATGAAGACGACGACCACCAAAAAACCTCCCCAAAACAAGAGAAGATCCTACCATGTTACAGGCAGAAAAGACCCAACCAAGAAGTCGCTCACCACCTCATGATAAATGCCCACAAACGCGATTTTCCACTACCTACTACATTTACTGATGACGATGGTACAACAACTCACCAACCAAAGATCACAAATCCTAAAGTTCGAGAACCTGATGGCTCCCTAAAAAAGATCTCACCTGCAGAGGCCATCTTGAATTGGCAAACGGAGAACATGCTAGCTCAAAACAAAACTCTAGCACAGATCGATGAAAAACTCTCTCACGTAAGCCATAAGGTGACCAAACTCAGTGACGAAATCTCAAGGGTCGACACAACTATGAGCAGACTAGTCAACAGAATCTCGGAGGCACACGAAGAGCTATTGACAATGGAAAAATCCCAGCATGCTCCACATGACATCTTTCGGGCTAAAGAAGCAGAACTTAAAAGTCTAAAAGCCAATATGTCGCTATGCAAAGTCACCAAAAAGAAGTCTCTCTATCCCCAGGCGTTAGTCCCACACCATGGATGTTTTCAACAATGCCACAACATTCCCAACCACTAGCAATGCCTACAAAAAGAGGTGATCAAATACTTCGCCTCAAAAGAATCCTTGAAGAGGAAGACCAAATAAAGAAACAACAAAAAGAAAAGCAAGTAGACGAAGGTCAGACAAAACACCAGCTCATGGTCCAAAAGACAAATCGCCTTACTGAGCCAATCCATCAACATTGCTTAGACAGTCTCCCGCAAATTAATCTTAAAGAAGAACTCGATGGCTCAAGCGACGATACACAATATTCCTCCCCTGACAAATCTGAATTATGGGAGACCGACGATGACGACAGTAGTGACGAAGCCCCACATCAATTCATGACACACCACACCCAAGATTCGGGGGTCGAAAGAGAAACAGGGTTTCCTCCAATAGAGCCAATCATAGAAGAGGAGGCGTCATCCTCAGAAGAACAAAACACCACCAGGCACAACTTTGTGACAAGCGGAAAACCTCATACCTTCACGTTAGATGATTTACCACCAAGTCAATGGAGGTCTCGCTTTAAGAATTCAAAGTCTGGACCTTGCTCGAAGCCCAAAAGCCCAGGGCAGAAATAAGAGACATCCTTCTGCAGCTTGTATCAAGGTTCACTGGAATACTGCAAGACTGGTGGCAATGTCTAGGAGAATACAGGAAACTTCAATTCCACCAAGCAGAATCAATTGAAACAGCTCTAAACCACCTCTATGTCGAATTTTGTGGGCAAGATGCCCAGGTAATCGAGAGACTCCGAGCAGAATTCTTCAAAATGAAGTGCTGCTCAATGGATAAGAATGACTTGGAGCTACATTATCAAAGAATGTCCAAAAGAGTCTACCTAATTGGGGGAGTAGATGATCCGAACCTAAAGCAAGCCTTCTTGGCGTCCATCCCAGAACCACTTGGCGAAGAGATGTTCAGACTCCTCTCAGCAAATGGCAGAACATTACAGAACACAACTCTTGGTGAGCTATTCTAGACAATAATGAGAGCACTAGAAAAAATGTGCTCCTTGAATAAATTCCTACAGGAATACATGAAGCAAACGAAACAGTTCGATAAGGTGTGCAGTCCAAGAGATCTAACAATCAAATGCTCAACTAAGTCATCTTGTTCCTACGAAAGGCCAAGCTATGGTGGGAAGAGATACAAAAGCAAGTCATTTAAACCAAGGACTCCAAGGAAATTTCTCCGAAGGAAAAACAAACCAGGCAAGTCTTCTAATAGATGTTTCTTGTGCGGACAGAAAGGGCACTTTGCCAAGAAATGTCCAAAAGGCAAAACGGCGAAGATGATATCACACATCCAAGATGTAAAAGGAGTATCCCTCTCAGACGATGATGTAGAATCCGTGTTCTCTATAGAAGATGAAATCTCCCCGTATACTGTCTGTGCATTACGACCATTCTCCCACTCAAATGAGGATAGTGCAAGGGGCATCTTCAAAATGAATGCCATAAATTCTGTTCAACCCATCCCTATGGAAAAAATGCAAATCATCCCAACAAAATACTCCAAGCCAATCAAGGTGGCTGCCTTCTTTGATACTGGAGCCTCCTACACCATCATGAATTCTGATATTCTACCACCAGAATTTTGGAAGAAAAAGAAGCAGTACTTCCACGCAGCAAATAACCAAATTTTCTGCACGGAACTAATCAGCAGGCCCATCAAGCTGCAATTTTTTCCAGGCTGCTCAATCATCCACAGGGTCATCGGCTCCAAACTTCCGGGAAAGGATTTAATTATAGGTTTCGATCTCTACACGAAGAAAAAAGGTCTGAGATTACTTCCACAGGGGTTGGCGTACAAGCAATACTTCACTCCATGGGAGCAGGTTCTGAATTACTTCCACATGACTGAAGGTTGTCTGACATCACTCAAAGAGCGCATTATCCAAAAATCATGTGCTACTTCCCATATGGAGTTCTCAAATAAATGCGACCACCCACTATGGAAAAATGAGGAATTCTTCATTTCTCTCCCCTTTAAGATGAATGAAGATGCAAACCCAACTAAAGCAACTCATCCGGGAATGAGCCCTGATCATCAAAGCCTGGCAAACAAGGAATGCGAAGAGCTAAAAGCACAAGGATTAATCGAAGAAACTGAATCTCCATGGGCCTGCCATGCATTCTACGTCAACAATAGATCAGAACAAGCCCGAGGCAAGCAACGACTAGTAATAAACTACCAACCGCTCAACCACTTCCTAACAGATGACAAGTTTCCTCTGCCAAACAGAAATTCCTTATTCTCCAGCCTATCACAAGCAAAGGTATTTTCCAAATTTGACCTAAAAGTAGGTTTTTGGCAACTAGGAGTCAAAAAAGAGGACAGGCCGAAAACTGCATTCTGTATCCCAAACCATCATTTCCAATGGACTGTAATTCCATTCGGGCTCAAAACAGGCCCATCCCTCTTCCAAAAAGCCATGAGCAAGATATACAAGCCCATCTTAAACCAGGTCCTCATCTACATAGACGATATCCTCCTTTTTTCCCTTGATATAAAATCCCATACCAATCTTCTAACCCAATTTGCTGGTATCACTAAAAAGTATGGAATAATGTTATCAGAAAAGAAGATGGTGTTGAGCCAGCCCAAAATCGAATTCCTAGGGATGAAATTACACAATGGCACATACGAAGCCCAACCTCACATAGCCCAGGAACTCCACAAATTTCCAAATGAAGGCCTCACAAAGACCCAAGTCCAACAGTTCCTAGGGATCGTGAACTACCTCAGAGACTTCGTGCCCCACCTGTCCGGTTTCACAAGCCCATTAACCAAGATGCTTCAAAAAGATTCTCCACCTTGGGGAAAAGAACAGACAGAAGCGGTAAAAACCCTCAAAGAGTTAATGAAAGATTTACCACCACTTCAGATTCCATCAGACGGAAAAAGAATCCTGCAGACTGACGCAAGCGACAAGAATTGGGGGGCGGTCCTATTAGAGGAAGACACCAACAACAAAAGAAAGGTGTGCGGGTACAAAAGCGGAGCATTCAAAGATTCCCAACTCCACTACCACTCTACTCTGAAAGAAATCTTGGCGGTCAAAATGGGAATAATGAAGTTTGAATTCCACCTCATCGCTCATAATTTCTTGGTCGAAACAGATTTCTCATCCTTTGAAGGAATGCTCACATTCAAGCAAAACAAAGCTGTCAATGCCCAATCACTCCGATTAGCCACGTGGTTCTCTTGTTACACCTTTCAAGTCAAGCACATCAAAGGAAAATCAAACACCATCCCAGATTTCCTTTCAAGGCCAAACTGGAGTACTATAAATATAATCTCCCCAGAAACTAATCAACCCATCCCTCTAGTTTTCGTGGCAAACCCTGCAGCAATCATCTCTACATTTCCAAAAGATGCCCAAAAGGTTATCAACCACAAAACCCCAAAAATAAAGGCCATCCAAAATGCTTTAGATATCCAGTCTACCCTTGTTAGAGGTCATGGAATATCAATGGGAAAAGAGTTAGGCTTCCATCCAAAGTACCCATTTGCGAAACTCTTTCACATGGAGAATACCATTTTTATGCCAAAAAAGATTACCCACATGTTCTGGTACTTAATGAGCTCCTACACTATTGCTATTGAGGTTCACATCATAGGACTCCGAACATCAGTTCGTAGCTACATGCAAAGGCCTGACCTCCGTCCAGCATACCAACATCCTATGGATCTATTACAATGGTTCAAACCTTTATCTGATTGGAATGATCTGCTCACCCAACAATGGGAAAAGGTCCGCAACAAAAGGCCAGTTGGTTTATCTTATCCAGCTGATGAAAACGTGGCAAATCCAACAAAGTGCTACACCATTTTGTTACTAAAGCTAAATGTCAACCATGATCTGACATTTACACCAAATGTTCAAATATACAGATTCAGCGAATATCCAATGGTTGTCATCGGAAACCCTGAATACCGACAGCTGGAAAAACTTCTGTTTAGCTCTGATGTCTTCAGGGAGTCTGCAAATTTCAGTGTAGTCTTTATGAAAAAACGTTATTACCTAGGCGAATCTAGTCAGCATAGCTGGGTGCATCACATGGGTGGGAGAATCTTCTCAGAGGTCACATGGGTCTATTTATGACTTGGATCAGGACTCATGCATGTGTCATCACTGCCATCTCCATCAGACATACTTGGTTCTCCACGTGTTGGTCTTTTCTTGATTGATAATCCCCTCATTATTTCTTCATCAAGTTCTCTTAATGAAGTCGTTATTGGAGATGAGCACAGGGTATCTGGTTGTTGTGAGTCTTGGAAGATTGAATCATTATAATCAATTTCATATTCAGCGTAATGTTGATTGTAATAATCCATATCCTTTTCCATCCTTAGTGAGTAATCTGCTGGATACTGTTCCCAAGTTGCGTCGTCTTCTGGTCGTGGCCACATTTCATCAGGAATGATGCCATTTGTGCTAAACAGAAGTTTTTCCAGCTGTCGGTGTTCAGGGTTTCCGATGACAACCATTGGATATTCGCTGGATCTGTATATTTGAACATTTGGTGTAAATGTCAGATCATGGTTGACATTTAGCTTTAGTAACAGAATGGTGTAGCACTTTGTTGGATTTGCCACGTTTTCATCAGCTGGATAAGATAAACCAACTGGCCTTTTGTTGCGGACCTTTTCCCATTGTTGGGTGAGCAGATCATTCCAATCAGATAAAGGTTTGAACCATTGCAATAGATCCATAGGATGTTGGTATGCTGGACGGAGGTCAGGCCTTTGCATGTAGCTACGAAATGATGTTCGGAGTCCTATGGTGTGAACCTCAATAGCAATAGTGTAGGAGCTCATTAAGTACCAGAACATGTGGGTAATCTTTTTTGGCATAAAAATGGTATTCTCCATGTGAAAGAGTTTGGCAAATGGGTACTTTGGATGGAAGCCTAACTCTTTTGCCATTGATTTTCCATGACCTCTAACAAGGGTAGACTGGATATCTAAAGCATTTTTCATGGCCTTTATTTTTGGGGTTTTGTGGTTGATAACCTTTTGGGCATCTTTTGGAAATGTAGGGATGATTGCTGCAGGGTTTGCCATGAAAACTAGAGGGATGGGTTGATTAGTTTCTGGGGAGATTATATTTATAGTACTCCAGTTTGGCCTTGAAAGGAAATCTGGGATGGTGTTTGATTTTCCTTTGATGTGCTTGACTTGAAAGGTGTAACAAGAGAACCACGTGGCTAATCGGAGTGATTGGGCATTGACAGCTTTGTTTTGCTTGAATGTGAGCATTCCTTCAAAGGATGAGAAATCTGTTTCGACCAAGAAATTATGAGCGATGAGGTGGAATTCAAACTTCATTATTCCCATTTTGACCGCCAAGATTTCTTTCAGAGTAGAGTGGTAGTGGAGTTGGGAATCTTTGAATGCTCCGCTCTTGTACCCGCACACCTTTCTTTTGTTGTTGGTGTCTTCCTCTAATAGGACCGCCCCCCAATTCTTGTCGCTTGCGTCAGTCTGCAGGATTCTTTTTCCGTCTGATGGAATCTGAAGTGGTGGTAAATCTTTCATTAACTCTTTGAGGGTTTTTACCGCTTCTGTCTGTTCTTTTCCCCAAGGTGGAGAATCTTTTTGAAGCATCTTGGTTAATGGGCTTGTGAAACCGGACAGGTGGGGCACGAAGTCTCTGAGGTAGTTCACGATCGCTAGGAACTGTTGTACTTGGGTCTTTGTGAGGCCTTCATTTGGAAATTTGTGGAGTTCCTGGGCTATGTGAGGGTTGGCTTCGTATGTGCCATTGTGCAATTTCATCCCTAGGAATTCGATTTTGGGCTGGCCCAACACCATCTTCTTTTTTGATAACATTATTCCATACTTTTCAGTGATACTAGCAAATTGGGTTAGAAGATTGGTATGGGATTTTATATCAGGGGAAAAAAGGAGGATATCGTCTATGTAGATGAGGACCTGGTTTAAGATGGGCTTGTATATCTTGCTCATGGCTTTTTGGAAGAGGGATGGGGCTGCTTTGAGCCCGAATGGCATTACAGTCCATTGGAAATGATGGTTTGGGATACAGAATGCAGTTTTCGGCCTGTCCTCTTTTTTGACTCCTAGTTGCCAAAAACCTACTTTTAGGTCAAATTTGGAAAATACCTTTGCTTGTGATAGGCTGGAGAACAAGGAATTTCTGTTTGGCAGAGGAAACTTGTCATCTGTTAGGAAGTGGTTGAGCGGTTGGTAGTTTATTACTAGTCGTTGCTTGCCTCGGGTTTGTTTTGATCTGTTGTTGACGTAGAATGCATGGCAGGCCCATGGAGATTCAGTTTCTTCGATTAATCCTTGTGCTTTTAGCTCTTCGCATTCCTTGTTTGCCAGGCTTTGATGATCGGGGCTCATTCCCGGATGACTTGCTTTAGTTGGGTTTGCATCTTCATTCATCTTAAAGGGGAGAGAAATGAAGAATTCCTCATTTTTCCATAGTGGGTGGTCGCATTTATTTGAGAACTCCATATGGGAAGTAGCACATGATTTTTGGATAATGCGCTCTTTGAGTGATGTCAGACAATCTTCAGTCATGTGGAAGTAATTCGGAACCTGCTCCCATGGAGTGAAGTATTTCTTGTACGCCAACCCCTGTGGAAGTATTCTCAGACCTTTTTTCTTCGTGTAGAGGTCGAAACCTATAATTAAATCCTTTCCCGGAAGTTTGGAGCCGATGACCCTGTGGATGATTGAGCAGCCTGGAAAAAATTGCAGCTTGATGGGCCTGCTGATTAGTTCCGTGCAGAAAATTTGGTTATTTGCTGCGTGGAAGTACTGCTTCTTTTTCTTCCAAAATTCGGGTGGTAGAATATCAGGATTCATGATGGTGTAGGAGGCGCCAGTATCAAAGAAGGCAGCCACCTTGATTGGCTTGGAGTATTTTGTTGGGATGATTTGCATTTTTGCCATAGGGATGGGTTGAACAGAATTTATGGCATTCATTTTGAAGATGCCCCTTGCACTATCCTCATCTGAGTGGGAGAATGGTCGTAATGCACAGACAGTATACGGGGAGATTTCATCTTCTATAGAGAACACGGATTCTACATCATCGTCTAAGAGGGATACTCCTGTTACATCCTGGATGTGTGATATCATCTTCGCCGTTTTTCCTTTTGGACATTGCTTGGCAAAGTGCCCATTCTGTCCGCACAAGAAACATCTATTAGAAGACTTGCCTGGTTTGTTTTTCCTTCGGAGAAATTTCCTTGGAGTCCTTGGTTTGAATGACTTGCTTTTGTGTCTCTTCCCACCATAGCTTGGCGTTTCGCAGGAACAAGATGACTTAGTTGAGCATTTGATTGTTAGATCTCTTGGACTGCACACCTTATCGAACTGTTTCGTTTGCTTCATGTATTCCTGTAGGAATTTATTCAAGGAGCACATTTTTTCTAGTGCTCTCATTATTGTCTGGAATAGCTCACCAAGAGTTGTGTTCTGTAATGTTCTGCCATTTGCTGAGAGGAGTCTGAATGTCTCTTCGCCAAGTGGTTCTGGGATGGACGCCAAGAAGGCTTGCTTTAGGTTCGGATCATCTACTCCCCCAATTAGGTAGAATCTTTTGGACATTCTTTGATAATGTAGCTCCAAGTCATTCTTATCCATTGAGCAGCACTTCATTTTGAAGAATTCTGCTCGGAGTCTCTCGATTACCTGGGCATCTTGCCCACAAAATTCGACATAGAGGTGGTTTAGAGCTATTTCAATTGATTCTGCTTGGTGGAATTGAAGTTGTCTGTATTCTCCTAGACATTGCCACCAGTCTTGCAGTATTCCAGTGAACCTTGATACAAGTTGCAGAAGGATGTCTCTTATTTCTGCCCTGGGCTTTTGGGCTTCGAGCAAGGTCCAGACTTTGAATTCTTAAAGCGAGACCTCCATTGACTTGGTGGTAAATCATCTAACGTGAAGGTATGAGGTTTTCCGCTTGTCACAAAGTTGTGCCTGGTGGTGTTTTTTTCTTCTGAGGATGACGCCTCCTCTTCTATGATTGGCTCTATTGGAGGAAACCCTATTTCTCTTTCGACCCCCGAATCTTGGGTGTGGTGTGTCATGAATTGATGTGGGGCTTCGTCACTACTGTCATCATCGTCGGTCTCCCATAATTCAGATTTGTCAGGGGAGGAAGATTGTGTATCGTCGCTTGAGCCATCGAGTTCTTCGTTAAGATTAATTTGCGGGAGACTGTCTAAGCAATGTTGATGGATTAGCTCAGTAAGGCGATTTGTCTTTTGGACCATGAGCTGGTGTTTTGTCTGACCGTCGTCTACTTGCTTTTCTTTTTGTTGTTTCTTTAGTTGGTCTTCCTCTTCAAGGATTCTTTTGAGGCGAAGTATTTGATCACCTCTTTTTGTAGGCATTGCTAGTGGTTGGGAATGTTGTGGCATTGTTGAAAACATCCATGGTGTGGGACTAACGCCTGGGGATAGAGAGACTTCTTTTTGGTGACTTTGCATAGCGACATATTGGCTTTTTAGACTTTTAAGTTCTGCTTCTTTAGCCCGAAAGATGTCATGTGGAGCATGTTGGGATTTTGCCATTGTCAGTAGCTCTTCGTGTACCTCCGAGATTCTGTAGACTAGTTTGCTCATAGTTGTGTCGACCCTTGAGATTTCGTCACTGAGTTTGGTCACCTTATGGCTTACGTGAGAGAGTTTTTCATCGATCTGTGCTAGAGTTTTGTTTTGAGCTAGCATGTTCTCCGTTTGCCAATTCAAGACGGCCTCTGCAGGTGAGATCTTTTTTAGGGAGCTGAGAGGGGTTTTTAGGGAAGACTTCTTCTTCGGCTAATGCATTTTACAACTAACTCAATCTTATAAAGAAAGCCAAATAGAGACGTTCAAAGAGGCAAAACAGAGCAAGATAAGTTCTTATTCAAAATACACCTCAAGCATTAACAATTCCAATGCAATGCTCCCATTTCAAATCCCTACAAACAAAAAGCTAAATATGGTGAGTAGAAAGAAACCAGTAAAACTGAAAATATTAAATGGAAAATGCATAAATTACATGCTAAAGGCCATTCTTTCGCACTATAGGAGTTACCGTGAGGTCAAAACTCAATAGAGCATATGCACAATAAGACGAAGCCCAAAACGTTAAATCAAGAATCGATGTGCTCAAATAAAAAAAGTCATATTCCATAATAAAACAAACCAAAGATCATAATGGTTAGATAAAAAACCAAAAAAATTCTTCAACAAAGTGAGTAGTCGAACCTGAGAGAGGTAGAGAGGCAAGAAAGTATAGAGGTTAGGCAAGAGATTAGTCGATGGTTTCACTTTTCTTCCTTTTTTATATTATTAACTTTAATAATTTTGTTTTGATAAATTTCCCAAATTTTTTCAATCACCCGCCTATGGGGGAAAAAGGCGCCCACTTTAAATTTGGACTATATGTAATGTCCCTTGTTGGGAGACGCTACACTTGTTTAATGTCTTCCAATGAGGAGCATTATAAGCATTTAAAGTCTCTTAATGAGAGACGTTACTTCTATATTTATTTTAATATTTAAAAATAAATTTGAAAACTCCAGCACTTATCCACTATTTGTGACGGACTTTAATGTCTTACAAGGGAAGACATTATAAGCTTCCTCAGCTTTTTAATGTCATGCACCTATGTTGCAAGACATTAAAATGTGTCATTGGTTCAACATATTGTAGTAGTATCACTATAATATATATTTTTTTTGTATTTTTAATATAGAATAATGATATGTATTGTTTTCAATTGTAGTCTACGTTTGACATGGACTATAAAGGAAAAAGAAAAATCATGTAAAATGTAGAAAGAGGATAGAGAGCATTCAAATCCTATCAGACTAAAGTATGTTTTAAATATTTATATCGCAAGCACACAAATCTTTCATATAGAATAGTGATGGTATAAGCAAGGAAGTGAAACCCAAAGGAGTTGTCTAAAATAAAAAAGAGAACTATTTTAAACAAAAATTAATAAAATCTAACATAGCTCCAAACATTTATGAGATTTTCGTATCAAGAAAATAAAATAAAAGATAATAATAAATGCAATAATAAAGAAATTAAAGACAATATATAGAACTAAATTAATAATTGTTAAACAAGCTGTAAGACAAAGATTATCAAGATAATAGAATCGACAAAATATAAGCTTAATAATATCTATAAGTACATGGATTCTCAAGTTTTATTAATAGTAGAAATTAATCAAACTATCACCTATTCAAATTAGATATTCTTTTTAAGAACAAGTTATTATATTTGTTTACCGAGTTTTTCGGAAACGAATACAAACAAAATAATAAAAAGATAAGAACTGTAGAAGTGCAGAAATATAAATAGACAAACAGGTTTTTTACGTGGTTCAGGCGTTAACGAGCCCTAGTCCATGAGTCGATGTTATTATACTTGTAGAGAATTACAGTAAAATGGCTGGTATACAAGAACCTCACCAACTCACAATGTTTCTCTCGGGTTCTCTTGAAGAAGATGAAGCTAGAGAGATTTTTGGCAGAGTTCTTGCTCTGTCATTTCTTGGCCTTCTTCCTATCGTAAAATGAGGAGGTCTTTATAGCTAGGGTTTTGGATTAGGGTTTTACTCTGCCCCTATGAGTCTTAATTACACCAGCCGTAAATAGGGGATACAATTACCGTAGTAGCATGGCTACAAGGCTCTACGTAGGTATAATTACATGAAAATATGGGGAATGTCAAAAGGCAACTGTCTTTTCCAGGCTGTCAGCGGAACAGTAGGCGAAAAGGCACTTTTAGGCGTGCTGGGATGTGTGGGGCCTCGACCTGTCAGGCGGGATCCTGTGTCAGGTGAGTATCATTCCAACTATGCCTCCTCCGTGACTCGACTGCTTGGTCTTCTTCCGTGCGAGGCACGGAACTGTATCCGCGAAGGTAACCTGAAGTGCTTCTCCTGGAAGGACCTTCCCCGAAGGATATCCCTTCGGGAGTCCGGGAGAATTGACGAGCTTCCGGGTCGCGGTTGCTTGAAAGAGTGTGCTAGACACTAAACGGGAGAGGCGAAGCCTTTCTGTCCATCCGCGAGCCCTGGTCACCCTTCGTGAAAGATTTTGATAATTCTGCTTCCCCGAGGCTATCCATCTAAACGCTATCCGGAAATCTGGATAACAATATTAATATAGGATTTATATTCACTTTTTAAGATATAATTTCAAAGTATTTAGTGTGAATCAATCTAAAGAAACAACAAACAAATCAATGAATATTATTTATAAGGTAAAACATAATATTTTTGTTCTAAGCAATGGATGTGCACAATTTAATGGCACACTTTAATTAAATAATATTATGATTTTGCACTAATGAAGAACAAAATGTAAATATGTGCTAACAATAACATATACATGATATTTAAGATGAAAGAAGATATTTGAAGAAGAAAAATTCATAAGCTTGGCTGCACAAATGAGAAATCAACATACAAAATAAATACTATCTAGTTACATATTATTTCATCAGCACCTTAATAATCTTAAAAAGATTAGAAACTCATAACTAGAATCGAAATTACAAACATAAATAGGAAAATTGGAGGAGCAACCCCCAAATTCTTCCTCTAAAAACTCATAGAAAAATGGCCAAAAAGAAGAAAAAAAGATGAAGAGAATAGAGTGGTCTTGAAAGTGTAGCAATTGTGTAGTGTGACCTCCTCCCCAAAAATGGTCTTCAAATCCCTTATTGATAGCCAAAATAAAATGATTAAAATAATTTTTAAATTAATTTTTAAATGGAGTAGTAATGTAAGTAGGGGTAAATTTTAGGTTGTAATGATGAATTTTGTAGTAAAATGTGTAGAAAAGTTGTCTAAAATCACATTTTTAGGCATTGCGGGACAATGGGACATTGTTGGGCTCAAGAAAAATTACTCCAAATTCTGTTGGGTTTGGCAACAAGTTTGGGAGGCTTGGGCCATGGGCTGGCTAAGGAGAAAAATTGATGTTGCTGGGCCCAAATGGAGGCAGGCGGGCCTGGGACTAAGAGGTGTGCGTGAGGCGACTGGCTGAGTATGCGTGCGTCAGGCGTCTGAGTAGTGATTTGATGGCATTTAATGGTACACCGGGCCCAAGATGGTACAATGATGGGAAATAAATACTTTATTCCCATCCGAGGAGTCATAAATGGGACCGGCACTTCATCCCCAGCCGTCGGATCTGATGCATGCGGTATGGGAAGATCGGGACCGTCCATTTGTGGAATTCGAAATGACTTCGTTCCTGCTATAAAAACGAAGGAACGGACCCTTCTTCCTCTTTACGCTTTCAAATTCTTGAGCTTTCAGATTCTCAGATTCCCAAATCTTCGAACTCTCAAGCTTCCAAGCTTCCTTTCCTTCGAATTCGCCACTTCTTTTGGTAAGGAATCCATAAACTTTTATTTCGATTTGGCAGTAGGTTTGTTCGCCGAAGTTCTAGGTTTGAATCGTTGCTTGTCTTTGAAGCCTTTACTTCACGTGTTCGTGCGGTGCAGTGACCCGGTTACTCCCTCAATCTTCAACTACCCGAACACCAGTAAGTATTTTTACTTTGCTTTTTCCTTCTAAACCTCAGATTGTTGGTAGTTGTTAGGGTTGAGTTTTCTGCCAGTGTCATCTTTATGCATGCGTGAATAGGGCTTTGATAGGCATGTGACTGATGTGAGTCAATAAGTCATTTCTTTGCATGCTTTGACGATTTGCTTTTGGAAAGTTGTTTCTCGTCTGCTTGTGCTGTTCTGGTTTGTTATTTTAGGGCATAAGCGTGAACGCCTTTAGGGTGTCTTCCCCTGGGAAAACACTTCTCTCGGCGGGCTTAGGCTCGAAGTTTGAATCTGGTTCCTTGCTGTCCTCCGGGTGGCATGGTGCCAACCCCTCGGCAAGCTCGGTGGGAGCCTCTCCAAGCAGTTTTCGGGGAGGGTCTCCCCGACGCCTTTAATACCGTTAGGGTATGACAAGGGTGCTGACTGCTTGGAGTGTTTTCTTCTTTGTTTCTTTTGCTCAGTGACGAACACCTCAAAGGAACAAATCATCGCTGCGGTAGAGGCTGAATCTGCCCAGGAGCAAGGTTCCCCTGTTGCCGGCGCAAAGGAGAAAGCAAAAACTAAGGTGGCCGCGGCTAGCCCACCGACTATCAACAGTTCCATCTGGGAGATGGACCAGAAGCCGAACCTGTTCAGGAACTACGGCATGCTGGAGCTGTATTCTTCAAAGGCATGCCTGAAGAACATCCCAGGCTTGATGTGGCACCGTCTGTCGGTGCTGGGTGAGTCTGCCAGCCAGAGTCTCGAGGGTTTTGGTGCCTGGAGCTGGGCACACATAGTGTGTGGGGCACACTTGCCCCTAAGAAGTTATTTTGCCAACTTCTGCGTGAAGGCGGGGATTGCCCCCTTCCAGTTGATTCCCCCCAGCTACAAGCTTCTAGCGGGGTGGTATATCTTTTGCAAGTCCCGGGACCTGGAGGCCCCTACCCCGGAGGAGGTGCTATACTTCTATGGGCTGAAGTCTCAGCCCATGAGAGGTCATGCAGACAAGGTGGGGTTTTATAGGCTGGAGAGGTATCCGGACGTGATGTGTCCCACATGTCATACCGCGAGGGTTCCAGATCTCCGGGAGTACTTGTTCCTGACGACTGGCTTCCCATTGAAGAGGGTGCCAGCTCTGTCTTTGGACTTCAATGTCCCTGGTAAGAGCTCCTTCCTTTCTTTTCTAACTTTGTTTCTTCACGTTTGGTTTGCCTTCCGGGAGGATCTCTAACACTCATGTTTGGATTTTGCAGAAGCCGTCCCGCGGACACCTCGCTGTGCGGAGATGATAAGGAGGTCAAACTTCTACGAGGGGCTCTCGGAGGAAGAGCTGAAGGTGGAAGGAATTGTGACCATCGAATCTTTGAGGGAGTATGGGCTACTCGCCTCTTTCCAAAATATTGAGCCAGTGAGTGGCAGGGGGCAAAGTCAGGTGTCAGCTGACGTCCGGGAGCAGATTGCCCTGAAGCTGTCCAAGGTGATCTGCCAGGCGGCCCAGGACGAGAATAATTTATCCCTCAGTTGGGCAGAGAGGTTCCCCGACCCCCAGTCGGAGGAAGAAGAAATCGAGGCTTGCCACGCCGCAGCTTACCCCAATGAAGCGACTCCGGGAGCCGGTACCTCCGGGAAAGGTAAGACTAGCTTTCGATTGATCCACACCCCCAGCCTGTCTGAGGTTTCCCGGACTTCTCAGATAGGGTTCGATCCCCGCTTCCTTAGGCTAGATCCGCGTAGGATACCCTTTGACAGATATTGCGATAGGGTAGATGAGCTCCTCGGGTGTTTGAGTGACGGTAGTCTGCCAGAAGGTGTCACCATGGTTGACCCTTCTTCCCTCAGCATGTTATTCCCGGACTTCGAAGAGTATGGGAGCTTCCTGGAGCAGGAAGCGGTGTCTTGTTTTGCTCGGGGAAGGCCATCCACGTTTCTCGTGCATGGTCGTCCCTTTCAAACTTTTCTCTTGTTTGTTTCTTGTTCCCTGCTGGTGGACTTGTTTGTGCTTTTATGTTGTTGCTTGTTTTGTTTTCTGCTTATCTTTTTTCACATCACTTGCTGGTTGGTTAACCTTGCTTCGTACATTTCTTGCAGAACATCCCGAAGCAAAGATGTTGGGGAGAGCTACCACACTTTTCAAGAAGGCCGCCACTAGCCAAGACCCGTCCAAGGGGAAAGGACGAAAGGCCAGAGCTGGTAGGGGAGGTAAAGCTGCCACACCTAAGAAGACAAGTGGCGAGGCGCAAGTGTCTCCGGTGGTGGAGAGGCCTCCTGTCAAGGGGCCTTCCGAGACCATGGTGGTATCGAGTAGTAGCAGCGAGGGGGAAGGTCTTGTGTTCCCCGCGAAGATGACCGGGGTGAGCAAGCGCCCCGGAGGAGAGGCTGAGGGCGACAAGAAGAAACGCCTTAGACATTCTTCTCCCGGAGGTGATGGAGACCTCCAGGCTGCGCGCAGTCCCCGCCAGACTACCCCCACCCAGCGGCAACCACAACCCCAACAGCAAAAGCAACAACAACAACAACAACAACAAAAACAACAACAACAAAGACAACCAACACCGCCACAGCAGCAGCAAAAACAACAGCAACATCGGCAGCAACAACAAACCGGGGCGGTAGTGTCTTCGCTACCGTCCCTAATACCCCGTCTACCTCCTCCTCCAGTCCAAAGGGAGTCCACCCTTTCGGGGTCTCCTTCTTCTCCTTCTCTTCCACTTTCTCAACAAACAAGCCTTCCTCAGCCTGGCCTGAAGTTCTACTTCCCTCAGAAACCAACCCGTTTCCCCGCTGCCCTCCTGGAGGGTGTAAGACGGGCTGATAATTTTTTGAGGAGGCGGTTGGAGGCCGAGAAGGCTGTTATTCAGGGAAGGGCAGACAACCTGTCTGCCGTGAAGAGAGCTGAGCTGGCAGAAGGGGTGAGATCCCTTCACCCGGCTGGAGCGGTTTTGGATGGCCCAGCCTTGGAGAAGAGGCTGATGCCTAGGCTCGGACGTGCATTGGCGCCGTTCGGAGCGGAGATGATGGAGGACATGGCCCTGAGCTTGTGCGAGCTCAATTATGAGAAATGGGCCATCAGTAGCAGTAAGGACCCGCTGTTGCTGACACATGCCGTAAAGCAGCAACTTTCTGGGGTAAGCTGTCAGTTGTTGTGTTCTGGGATCATTTGTCTTAGTACATTTGGTTCTGCTTAACTCATTCTGTTGTCTTTCCTTGCAGGCCTCTCTCATCGCGGAACGCTCGTTCCGGGAGGTGGGTGCAGTTCTGGTTCCTCAAAGCTCCCTACTTCAATATCAATCATTCCCAACACTTTTCAGACAACTTTAACATCATAATTCAACAGGAAACCCAATCTAAAACTCATTGCAATCCATGTTTCAATCTCTGAAACTCAAGAACATCAAACACCATAACCAACCATTCAAAACTCAGATTTAAACTTCTAAATCATAAATTAAAGTTTAACTTTTGAGCTAAACCCCTTCTCTAAGCAGAATCCCAGCTAGTTCCCAGGTTTCTAGCTTCAATTCAACCTTAAACATCAAATTACAATTATCTTACTACTCAGAAAACTCAGAGTTTCTAACCTCAAAAACACAGTTTGATTCTCACCTTGGCTTTGATTAAATGTTCCTTGGATAACCCTTGAGCTAAGCTTTTAAATCCCCACTGAAATCCTCTGAAATCCCAACCTAAATCCTCCAAATTTCCTCTGTTTCCTTGTGTTTTTCTTAGTTTTCTTGAAAGAGAGAAGGGAAGGAGAATAAGAGTCGGTCTAATATTTCTTTCCACTAGCTTCTATTTTAACTAAGTCTATCCTTTATCCCGTTAAGTCAATCCCGAGCCTCGGGGTGCCGGAAACGTCCCCGAGGGCAAAATGGTAAAATTCCCCAATGTTCCCGCATAAACTTCCTAACCTCAAATATATGTCCTGTATTTATTTCCATAACCCGATAGTCTAAATAATTACGCGATACCTATAATATCCCTGACTTATCCAAAGTCAACTATTAAGCCCCGTTGTGACTTTCCCCGCTACCTGCTCCCTAGGATCGCCTCGTGCCACTAATTACAAACGCACACACCTGCACACGCACATATATTTATCCAACCATCCACATAATAATGTGGTCTCAGCAATTTATCACCCACATTCACATTTATGCCCTAACGGGCCAAGATTACCATTATGCCTTACCAGCCAAACAGGGCCCGCATACTTATTCAATACCGATATTCACACTTTCTTACCATCAATTCTCTTAACCTCCAATTATGCCCTCCCGGCACACTAATCAAGGCCCTTAAGCCTTATTAGTAATTTTGGGTCGTTACACTGACACTCTAAACATAGTGTCGGTTGAATGGCTATCTACACCGAGCATCTGAGAAGAAGAGACCTCTTTGGTGATTCAGGCGGCGGACACATGGATGGCACCTTACATAGAGTACTTGACACAGGGCGTGTTGCCGATGGACAGAAACAAAGCCAGGACCCTTCAGTGGTAGGCTGCTAGGTATATCCTAGTCGATGGAATCTTGTATCGAAGGGGATACTCAATGCCACTCCTCAGGTGCCACTCCTCAGGTGTATTTCGAAAGAGAAAGCCAAAGAATTAATGAGAGAGGTCCACAAAGGCTTTTGTGGGGACCATGCTAGGGGGCAAAGTTTATCAAAAAATATCCTAAGGCAAGGATACTTCTGGCAAACAATGAATGAAGACTCGATGGAATTTGTACGGAGGTGTGACAAATGCAAAAGGTTCTCCAAAATTCCACAAGCAGACCCTAATGAGCTAAAACAGATGCTAAGTCCGTGGCCATTCGCAGTCTGGGTTATAGATCTAATCGGATCTCTGCCCACAGGAAAGGGCGGGGTCAAGTATACTTCACTAAATGGGCCAAAGCTGAGCCACTCGCAACCATAACAACCAAGAAAGTGCTAGATTTCATAGTCAAAAACATTGTGTGTCGCTATGGATTGCCACGAAAAATTGTCTTAGAAAACGACACCCAGTTTGATAGTGATTTGTTCACAGATTTTTGCAAGTGGCATGGAATTATCAAGGGCTTTTCTTCAGTCGCTCATCCTCAAACAAACAGACAAGTCGAAGTAGTCAATTAAATGCCAAAGGATACTCTGAAGAAAAGACTTGAGGAAGCGAAGGGGGCATCGCTGTACTTCGAAGGGTTTTCCTCAACACCTGTTTCATATTGTTTCATCATCACCTTAATAATCTTAAAAAGATTAGAAACTCATAACCATAATATAAATTATAAATAAAAAATTACAAACATAAATAGAAAATTTTTGAGGAGGAACCCTCAAATTTTTCCTCTAAAAACTCATAGAAAAATGACCAAAAAGAAGAAGATGATGAAGAGAATAGAGTGGTCTTGAAAGTGTAGAAATTGTGTAGTGTCACGTCCACCCCAAAAATGGTCTTCAAATCCCTTATTTATAGCCAAAATAAAATGTTTAAAATAATCAATTTAAATTAATCAAATTAATTTTTAAATAGAGTAATAAGGTAAGTAAGGGTAAATTTTAGGTTGTGGTGATGAATTTTGTTGTAAAATGTGTAGAAAAGTTGGGTAAAAAAATATCATTTTTAGATATTGGGGACAAAGGGATATTATTGGGCTCAAGAAAAATTGCTCCCAATTTTGTTGGTCTTGGCAGCATGTTTGGGAGGCTTGGGCCATGGGCTAGCTAAGGAGAAAAACTAATGCTGGCGGGCCCAAATGAAGGCAAGCGGGCTTGGAGTGAGAGGCAACTGCTGGCTAGTGGCGTGGGTCTGGGTTCAAGCGTGTGGACCTTTGGTTTCAGGCCTGGGCTTTGTGTTGGGCCGTGGAGGTCTTCTGCTTGGAGAAGGCTGCTGGGCTTTGGGCTGAATGGTGGGCAGGCAGGCCCGTGGGCTAGGAACGGGCCCAGGTGGCTGCTGGGATCGGGCCTAGGTGGAGGCAGAAAGTATGTGGACTTACTTTTAGCTCTTTTCTTTTCAATTTTGCCATATTATTTTCTTTATTTTTCTTAGCTTTTCAAGCACCAACAATACAACAATTTCCTACAAAATAAACATATATTAAGTCATAATAAAAAACATTAGTATAAATAAATCATGTTAATTCTGTGAAAATATTAATTATAACTTCATTTAATTTAGCATTTAAGTTCAATAAAACATGATTTTTTTGACCTCAAACTAAACAAAATTAATTCAAATAACTATACTAAAATATTTTACAACAATAGAACTATAAAAGTGCACACAAATCTATAAAATTAAAATAAACCTAAATTAAAAATTACTTTAAAACTTTATAAATCAATTAAAACCTCAAGAATTAAGCAACAATTAGCATATAAAATGTGGTAAAATAGCTCTATTGTGTAGAATTATCAATGAAAATTCGACCATCAAGACATTCAAAATGTTACTCACAGCTCATCACTAAAAAAAAGTGGGATGAGTTTTGTGCTTCACGTATGATCGATGATTGGAAGAAAAAAAAAAGAAAAATACATCAATATCCACATGTCATGAGGTAGGTATTTGTTGGTAGGGAAAGACTGTAGCAACAAAATATTAGACTTGAGGTGTCTGAAGTCGACAGTCACAGTTGTGGTTTTTTGGACATTCTAACAAAAAGGGTGAACCGATTGGTACTGTAATGCCCCAAATTTCCTAATAAGGTTTAGGACCTTGATTAGGAGGTCGGGAGGGACATAATTGATTTATTATGCCATTTAATGATTACATGCATGTTTATGTGAATTATATTATTATATGATGGTAAATGTATGCATATGGGTTCATTTTTAATTATAAAGGCATTTTGGTGATTTGGCCCGTTGACGGCGTGATTGTGTATTTTCGTGCATGTGGGTGAATTATAAATAATACCACATTATATGTGGAATGGTTCGAGTCATTCGACATGAGACGATCATGGAATGCAAGTTTTCGGTCTAGTCATAACGGGATTAAGTTCGGGGCTCGGAGTGAGTCTCAGGGTAATTTGATGATTAGAACGTTGCCGGGAATTAAAGGGTAACGGGATAAGAATTATTGGTATTTGAGAATATTGAGAATAACGGGAATTGGAGGGTGTAAATTATAATTAACGAGACAGGTAGGAAAGGACGGTTTTTCCCTTGGTGGCTGTTAAGGGTTTTAATTAGACTTAGGGGCAATATGGTCTTTTCACCCTAAGGTGGTATTTAGCCATTAGATGGCTGTGGAAGGTTGAACCAAAATAGATCATCATCCTCTTCTCTTTCTCTCCCGAACATGTTTTTCTCTCCTTCTTCCTTTTGATTTTTGAGAGCCAATTTAAGGATCCAAGTTAGGAGAGCAAAGCTTGAGGGCTTAGGACCTTGGTTCATTCATTGAAGGGGATCTAAGTCAAGCTCGAGGTAAGGAATTCAGCAATGGAAATCTTGTTATACCCTGTTTTTCTAATAAGTTTTCAGTTGAGGATTTTGATGTGTTAGTTGGGAAGTTCTTGAGTTTGGTTGCTTGGGTTTTGATGAGGGTGTGATGTAGATGAGGTTTAGGGTTGAATAGGGTGTTTGGGTGATGTTTGGGATTGGTTTGGAGGTTTGGTTTCAGGGGGAAATTGCAAAGAGGGAAACCAGAAAAGTTTCTGGTCTGCTGATGGCGCCCCAGTGCTAGGCAAGGTAGGTTTTGGGCTTCACTGACTATGGGGCAGCGCCCCAATGCTAGTGAATTTTCCAGCAAGCCTATTTTAGGGCTCGGGGTGACTTTTAAGGCTCGGGGGTTGGTTCCTTTACACCTTTTGAGTAGATTGGGAGTCCCGAGAGTGCGGGATGGATCCCGGGAGTGAGGTTTTAGATTGTAAACCTTTTTATGATTTATTTTATTGATGGGATTCCATATTTGGTTATGACTAGGTGACCTCTAAAGGATCAAAGGATTGATCGTTCTCAAGGGTTGTTCTTTTACTAATTCTTGCTCGAACCCGAGGTAAGAAAACTGCACACTGTGTATATGACATGCATGATTGTTGTTGAGGCATGTTGGTTGATAAATGTGGACATTGATTGCATATTAAATGCTACTGATATTTTTTACTTGTCTATGGTACTGACTAGTCAGGGATACTGAACGCAGGACCGAATGAAGATTAGATCTAATCAATGAGCGTAGCTCGTAACATAGTAAGTGTACTACTTTTTATGTGATTGGATTACTTAAGTTTAATGAGAATAATTATATTTTTATATTTTGTTTACACGAGCACTATTGTCATCTCATGAGTGAAAATTTGAACCTGGTGGGTCTAAGGATATGCTTACTATGACATTGGGCACCCCTGAGAGTAGGGGGCGAGCGAGTCAGGGGTATTGGACTCGGTGTAACGCCTAGCTAATTTTGGAAAACCCCACGATCCAGTAAGAAGAACGGAAAAGAACCTGAGATTTCGTCTATTGGCACTCGATTTACAATGATGGAAGAAAAATACAATCAACAACAAGAAATGATGAAACAACAACACGAAATGATCAAATGACAAGTGGAAATGATGCGACAATTTATGGAATAGATGAAAGGACAACATACTGGCTTTGGAGGATCTTCTCATGCATCAGTGCCAATTTACCCATCACCCTTAGATCAGGTGACACCATCTCATTAGGCATGAATCATCGCAATCGTAACATCAACCTCTAGCACCACCACCCCCACAGCCAGAGGATGCACCTGTGTTTATCAGTACTCATGACTCAAATAATGTTTAACTTAATATTTTTAAATTCTAAATTCTTGCACTTGTATAACATATTTATATATAAAAATTTACATATATGTGCATGATAAAATGATTGAATGATACATTGGCCCAAATCGATTGTAATCTTCACTATAGCAACACATGTAATTATTTTATTTACAACTCCTAAATTTTGTATATACTTATTCTATTGTTAATTATTTGTTATGGGTGAATTAGGAGGTCATGAAAAAAAAACTAAAAAGCAAGCTACAAAAAAAAACTTCTCTACCATTAGCACTTTGAACACAAAAACTTGTTCCAAAACGAG
Organism: Humulus lupulus; assembly: GCF_963169125.1. NCBI lineage: Eukaryota > Viridiplantae > Streptophyta > Magnoliopsida > Rosales > Cannabaceae > Humulus > Humulus lupulus. Next base: position 148,521,313 of record NC_084800.1, on the reverse strand, counting down.
CACCTATGGTGTCAGTGTCACAAGAGGTGCAACGACCATCTCCATTGATGCCTAAGTTGAGACAAGTATATGAAATCGTCAATGGTTGGCCTAGACATGATTCTGCCGTTGAAGTGTCCATTGACTTTGATGTGTTTGGCCATGCTTATGAACACGCTCTTCTATTTCGAGATGACATGTAGTTGAATTTTGTAGAAAGGAGATGATTGGACAATCATGCACTGTCTTCTATATGGTGTATGCTCTGTATGAAGTTAATAATATTTATTGTAAGGATTATCATCAACTATTTAGCTTTCATGTATGTTTTCTTAAGATTAGTGTCTATGTATAGTAGTTATTAATGGTCCAAAGTCTAGAATTAGTTGGGTCATTACAGTTGGTATCAGAGCTACGGTTCATTCGCATGAAGTTCTCATCGATACACACACTCAAAGCTCCGAATATGACCGCCAAGTAAGTTTTTAAGTTATAGTTATTATGTTTATAAGTATAGCTAACCATTTTAGCCTTTATATTTTAGTTAAGAATGAACGGAGCATTAATTTATGAGGATATCCAAGCCATTAAGGCCCTAAAAAGGATTAGAGAACCGAGAAACACCATAGGAGTGCTAGAAAGAATCACTCGAAGACTACTTTTATTCCACAGGGAGATAGGTCACCTCCAAGAATCTAAGCAGATCATGATGAGATCAAAAGAGAAATACGTTTTAGTAATTAGACATTTTAGAGATTATCCTACTGTGATTGCAGCGTTAGAAGAAATTTGGGAGACGATAGATGACGAAGATGAATTACCAGTAGCTATGAGATATTACTTTCTCATACTTAGGTACACTTCAAAAATGGAATTTCAATTTACAAATGAGCAAAAACATATAATTTTTACGAATCTTCCTCGAGGGCATTTTGAGGAACAAGACAATGATGACTATGAAGAGATAGATGATGATATGTTAGATGAAGGATCAGATGTAGAAGATCCCAATTTTTAGAATAGATTAGTTTCATTGTTTATTTTAATTTATTATTTGTTTTATTTTATGATTGTAGATAGTAAAAACTTTTTTTCCAAATTAATATCAATGTTAATTTTTTAACATGTATGAGTTTGATTTTTCTTTTTCAATCATAATAAATATAAATAAATAATGACTATGTTCGTTGAAGGTGGATACAAATCGAACAAAGTTTCTATTTGAGAGTTAGGGGGCCATAGTAGTGGGAACGATTTTACTGATCCAAGCCCTCCCTCAATATGGTTAACTTTGGAACAAAGATGAGTTTCGAGCCTGAGAATTTAGTCATATTGGATGATTAGAAACAGACTTAGAAAATTATAAAGATGGCTTATTTTTCTAAGTATAGAAATCCACTCTAATAATAATGAAGACTTATATAATTTTTATAAGAAGTCATAATTAATAGGTCTGAGTTATGTTTGTTTAGATTAAGTTTTGCCTTAGAGCCTATTAGGGTAAAATTCTGACATGTTTCTCTCAACTATTAGAACTCTGCTGTGATGTCGCTCTGAAGATCTGCTCGAGCCAATGGAAATGCCTCCAACACTGCTACGGTGAACAACGAAGCCCCTCCAGTTCGCAGAAGGGGTGTACATGCTACTGCCAGCCGCCACCACCGCCAGTTGACAACACTGCAGAAATTGCCAGAATTCGACAACAAGTTGAGAAGTTATTGCAGGAATAGCGACAACAGGCTCAGCCTTAGCCTTCGCCTCCGCCTCTGCCTCCACCACAACCATAGCCGTAGCAAATGGCCCCAGCACCCCAACAAGTTGGTCCATATGGGGGATGGCCAGTGGTGAACTATGCGCCATATTCAGTTCAGCACATAGAGCCAGTTTATGAGCAGTTTCGTAAGAAACATGCTCCGAACTTTGAAGGGACTTCAGACCCCTTCATTACAGAAGAATGGCTCAGAAATGTGGAGCTAATCCTGACACACATGAACCTCGACAACACGGACCGCATATCCTGCATTTCGTCTCTGCTCGAGAAAGATGCCAGAATATGGTGGGACTTAGTCCAGTAGACGCATGACATTGCCACCATGAGTTGGACCCGATTTGTGGAGTTCCCCGGCCTGAAGCAAAGGAATTTATCAGTGGCAGAGTATGCTCGGCAGTTCGACAGATTAACTAAGTTTGCACCGAAAATGATTCCAACTGACTATCTAAGGGTGTCTAAGTTTGTTAGAGGACTTCAACCGAAGATCGAGCTAGGGGTTAAGCTAGCAAACCGAGGAAACACTACCTATGCCGATGTTCTAGAAACGAAAATAGAACTAGAAAGGCTGTAGGCTAATGTTAGTAAGAAGAAGCCAGTAAGCCTGAACCTTGAGAGCAGAATCAACCTCAGACTACTCGAAACACAACCACCACAACAATAGCAATCAGTCCAGCAACAACAATAATGGTCATAAAAGAAGGCATCCTGACAATAAGCAGTCTGACAACGATAAAAAGGCACGGACGAATAATGGAAGTAATAGGTCGAGTTATGTAGAATACCCGCAATGTACTAAGTGCCAGAAGAAACTATTGGATTAGCTTATACAAGATCTTTATTTATTTTCATGTATATCTAATATTAACCAAATTAATACAAGATAGCCCAAAACATGTTTCTAAAATTGAATTCAAAGAGAAACAAATAATATAATACTTACAGTGTACGCAGCGGAATTAAGAGTCCTTCCTTCAGTTTCTCTAACTCTTGTATCCTTTCTGTCGCAGAGTATTATCAAGAAACTGAACCGATCTTCTATTTTCTTCACAATCTTCCAATGTATCCTTAGAACCACCTAGACTAGTGTGGGAAATTCTCAACACATGAGATAGATATAGAGAGAAGAAGAGAAAATAACAAAGTGGCTAAGAAAAAGACTTGTGTTTAGAGAGAATCTAAAACTATAAGAAAATCTGACTTGTGACTTACAAACTTCTTATTTTGACTTCTCTCTAAGCACTCCTTTTATAGACGCAATTAGGCCATTTAATTTAATTAAAAAATCAATAAAATAATAGTCATTTTGAAGCCCTAGGTCGAAATTATCATGGGCCATAGGCTCGTTAAATTTCCCATTTGATTATAAGCCCATTGGACTTAAAATCAAGGCCTGTATTATTTTCTATTGATTTAATTAATTAAATAATTATTTAAATCATTTATCAAATTAATTATTTATAATTTCATCCTTGATTTAAACTTATTTATTAATTTAGATACCAATTTATCTTAATTAATAAATCTGCCATAATTTCTCTTTTCTTCCCAAAATTACACAACTCTGTGAAACTATCCAAAATTGACCTGGTCAACTTTGATAATTCTAATTGATGATTAAATCAATTAATTGAGACTATCTAGATGATTTTATCCAAGGTATAATGGGGACCATGGGCCTATGAAATCAAGCTCCAATAAGTTATTATAAATCTAACAAATAAATTTACTAACTTATTAATTCCTCGTGACTCCACTATAGACTCGGAATTGCACTCTTGAATTCATAGAACGCTCTACAAAAAATATAGATACGCTATTAATTATCAATTGTTACAACCATAATTGTCACTCAATCCTCTATAGACGGTCTACAATGAGATAGGACTACAATACCGTTTTACCCCTCATTGTATTTTATCCTTAAAACACTTAGTTCCTTGTAAATGATATTTCAGTAAACTAATTTAATTACTGAAATGAGATCTCTATCATTTAAAACCTTGAACCAAACTAAAAAGAAACCATCGTTTCACTTCTTCATCAGAAGCTATAGATGTTCATATCTATGATTAACACTCCCACTCAATTATACTACCGAGTTCCCAAGATCTAAGTATGGGCTAGTCCGTAGGGTAAGCTGGTAATGAACAAGTCAAAGAACTCAAATAATACAATCAGTTAGAATACTAACCACTCAGAATTGAGATTGAATTGACCTATGGTCAACTATATGATATGACTAGAATAGATAATAACGGTATGTTTACTTATCTTATCAACTGTCAATATCTGTCCTGTCCGATGGAACAAATACATCCGAACTTATCTACTTTGCTAATGTTCTGGAAAGAACATAACACTGTAATGTGTAAGTAGATCATATCGTAGATTGGAAAGTCAATGTAAATTCGGTGCACTGACTAATCTTAGGACTAACTTATTTTGAACATATAATCATATTTATATTCCACTGTGATTACGTCACTATAAATAAGATTAGCTATATGCTCGAGATTTAATAGAAGTTTGTATTAAACAAATAATCATGAAAATAAAACATGTGAGAAAAGTGATTGACCAAGTCAAAAAATGATTTCTATTCTTTTATTGATAATAAAATGAGATTACAAAGAATTTGGGTTTTAATTAGGGCATAAAACCCCAACAAAAACATCCTGGTGAATGTATGGAAAACACCAAGGGATGTTACAACTTTGGTCAAGAAGGAGACCGAAAGAAAGAATGTCCTCAGCACAAGCCAGAAGGGAAAAAGGAAGACAAGATGGTTCTTGCAAGGGTATTTTCCTTAACCCAAGGAAAAGCTGATACTAGCAATAAGGTGGTCACATGTCAGGTTTCTCTCCTCAATAATATATGTTCTGTATTATTTGATTTGGGAGCCACTCATTCGTATATCTCATTAGGAATGATAGAAAAACTAGACAAACCTTGTGAAAGATTTAGAACCAGGTTTGTAACCGAGTTGCCTTCGGGCAAAGTAGTTCTATCATCACGGATAGTACGAGATGTACCGATCAAGATTGAGGACGTAGAACTAGAAGGAGACATGATAGAACTGGAGATCAAAGACTTTGACGTGACACTAGGCATGGACTGGCTAGCACGGCATGGCGCGACCATCATCTGCAAATACAAGAAAGTGACGTTCGAGACTCCTGACGACCAGGGACTATGCTTCATGGGACAAGTTTAAGGATTACGCACACCGCTAATATCATCTCTGAAAGCTCAAAGGATGATAAAAACAGGATGTCAAGCATTCTTAGACAGCATCACAGATGTGGTAAAGGAAACACCACTTAAAGTTGGAGACGTCTGTATTGTAAGAGAATTCCTAGAAGTACTTCCCGATGACTTAACAGGGTTGCCGCCGACTCGTGAAATTGACTTCATGATTGAATTAGTACCGGGCACTGAGCCTATCTCCAAGGCAATGTATCAGATGGAACCTATAGACTCAAGGAGTTAAAGACGCAGCTACAAGAACTCCTAGACCTGCGTTTCATCAGACCAAGCCATTCTCCATGGGGAGCACCATTCTATTTGTGAAGAAAAAGGATGGAAGCATGCGGATGTGCATAGATTACCGTGAGCTAAATAAGGTAATGATTAAGAATAAGTACTCGCTACCCCGGATTAACGACCTGTTTGATCAACTTCGAGGTACGACAGTGTTTTCAACGATTGATTTATGGTCCGGGTACCATCAACTCAAGGTGTGGGTTGAGGATATTCCAAAGACAGCTTTTAGAACTCATTATGGGCATTATAAGTTCTTAGTTATGTATTTTGGTCTTACCAATGCTCTAGTCGCGTTTATGGACTTAATTAATAGGGTCTTCAAGGACTACTTGGATAAATTCATCATAGTGTTCATTGACAACATCTTAGTATACTCAAAGGATGATGTCGAGCACGAGGAACACCTAAGGTTGATCTTGTTGCGACTAAAGGAGCATCAACTCTATGCCAAGTTCAAGAAATGCGAGTTTTTGCTTTTGCAAGTGGCGTTCCTCGGGCACATTATATCCGAGGACGGAGTTGCAGTAGATCCATCCAAGGTAGAAGTTTTGAATGATTGGCCAAGACCAAAGAAAGCATCCAAAGTAAGGAGCTTTCTGGGATTAGCAAGTTATTATCGAAGGTTCATAGAGGGCTTTTCTAAGATAGCCACTCCACTCACCAACCTGACCCGGAAACAGCAAATATTCAACTGGACTAATAAATGTGAAGAAAGCTTCCAGTTGCTTAAGGATAAGCTTTGCTTAGCACCAGTACTCTAGGTACTGACACCCAACGATAAGTTTGTAGTCTACTGTGATGCGTCAAAACAAGGGTTAGGTTGCGTGCTGATGCAGAATGACAAGGTGATAGCCTACACCTCAAGGTAGTTGAAGGAGTACGAGCAATGCTATACAACTCATGATATGGAGTTGGCAGCAGTGATCTTTGCATTAAAAATCTGGTGCCATTATCTTTACGGAGAACAATGCGAGATTTATACTGACTACAAAAGTTTAAAGTACTTCTTTACTTAGAGGGAGCTCAACATGAGGCAGCGCAGGTGGTTAGAGCTAGTAAAAGATTATGACTGCGAAATCCTATACCACACGGGAAAGGCAAATGTAGTTGGCGATGCGCTAAGTAGGAAAATTATGGAAGTTTAGCATCACTAGCCGGAGTAGAAAAGCCATTGTAGCAGGAGATGATCATAGTCAGAATAGAAGTAGTTATCGGTAAGCTGGCTAATTTGTCTATCCAGTCAAATCTGCTAGAAGAAATACGGATTGGGCAAGGGCATGATGACACACTAGTGACACATATGGATGCAGTTAGAGAAGGCAAGGCCATAGATTTCTCAATAGCAGGTCAAGGGTTATTGAGATATAAGGATCGCGTATGCATGCAAAATGATCAAAGGATTAAGATGACGATTCTAGAAGAAGCGCACAGTACCCCGTACTCAGTTCACCCTGGGTCAACCAAGATGACTCATGACATCAAGGCAATATATTGGAGGCCAGGGATGAAGAAGGACATAGCGAAATTTATGTCTAAATGTCTAGTATGCCAGCAAGTGAAAGCAGAACATCAGCAGCCTGCAGGCTTATTGCAATCGCTTAGCGTACCAAAATGGAAATGGGACGATATAGCTATGGATTTCGTGACGGTTTTTCCTCGAACAAGTAGGCAGCATGATTCTGCTTGGGTAGTAATAGATAGACGAACCAAGTCTGCTCATTTCCTTCTTGTTAAGACCTCATACACAGTGGATCAATACACAGACATCTTTTTCCAAGAGATAGTAAGGTTGCATGGAATCCCCAAGACAATAGTGTCGGATAGAGGATCGGTGTTTACATTGAGATTTTGGGGAAGTTTACAGCAAGCCATGGGTACTAAGTTAAGTCTTAGTACAGCTTTTCATCCTTAGATAGACAGTCAGTCCGAGTGAACCATACAGATTTTAGAAGATATGTTGCGCGCTTGTGTACTTGATTTCGGAGGATCGTGGAATAAGTACTTGCTGTTGATAGAATTCTCCTACAACAATAGCTACCAGTCAATGATCAGGATGGTACCTTATGAGTTGATGTATGGAAGAAGGTGCCGATCGCCGTTACATTGGGACGAAGTAGGAGAAAGGCAGCTTCTTGGTCTCGAAACTATTAGAAAAGCTCAAGAAGCAGTAGTGCTGATTAGAAAGCGTATGCTCACTGCTCAAAGCCATCAGAAAAGCTATGCGGATGCCAAGCAGCGTGATGTGGAATTCAAAGTCGAAGATCAAGTCTTCCTGAATGATATCTCCTATGAAAGGCGTAAGGCGGTTTGGGAAGACAAGCAAGCTTAGTCCCCGGTTTATAGGTCCTTTTGAGATATTGGACAAAGTGGGAGCAGTTGCATATAGAATAGCCCTATCGCCAGCCCTAGCAGATAGCCACAACGTGTTCCACATCTCAATGCTACAAAAGTATGTGTTACACATATCTCACTTCCTCAAGTACAATACAATAGCACTCCAGAAATACTTGAGTTACGAGGAACGACTGGTTAGCATCCTAGATAGAGGGATGAAGCAGTTACGATCCAAGAGTATTCCGATAGTCAAAGTCCTATGGAGTAATAGTTCTGAACGGTTGGCAACGTGGGAGTTGGAGGAAGACATGCAAGACCAGTATCCAGAATAGTTTGGTAAGTAAATTTCGAGGACGTAATTCTTTTTAGTATGGGAGAATTGTAGAGTCCAAGAATTTTACTTAGATAGTTAGATAGTAGTAGTAGTAGTAATAGCTAGTACTAGTTATAGTATGTTTATTACCGTGGATTTTTGTTCAAGCCGGGACTTAGTCAAACACTCGTAGCAATACTTATAGATTTTATAAGTTTAACCTATAGTTTAAGAATATTAATTATAACATAAGGTTTGATTAATATAGCTGATTATGAAGATGATATTTATTATACTATAAGGTTTAGATAGACCCAATAAGATAATGACACTTGTCGTGTGCATGTTTATTAAGAAATTAAGTATTTTTGAGGAATAGTTTTATAAGAGGAATATTTGAATACCCCTGAGTCTGCCAGCAGCTTTGAAACTGTTATAGGACTCAGTCAAAGCTGTTTACTCAATTCAAATTAGGCTAAAAAAGTGCAATTACGTGTATAATATTTCAGCGTATGCCGATATATCCCAGCTCTAGGGGGTGATATATCGCCACTTGGGGTATACAAAAAACACGTATCTTCGCACAAACACTTCGACGAGCCTCGGGAATATAAGCCCAGGCAATATATTGCCTACCATGGGCGATATTGTTGGTAAAACTTATACATGATCTTTATTTATTTTCATGTATATCTAATATTAAACAAATTAATACGAGATAGACTAAAACATGTTTCTAAAATTGAATTCAAAGAGAAACAAAGAATAGAATACTTACAGTATACGCAATAGAATTAAAGAGTCATTCCTTCAGTTTCTCTAACTCTTGTATCCTCTCTGTCGCAGAGTATTACCAAGAAACTGAATCGATCTTCTATTTTCTTCACAATCTTCCAATGTATCCTTAGAACCACCTAGACCAGTGTGGGCAATTCTCAACACATGAGATAGATATAGAAAGAAGAAGAGAAAATAACAAACAGGCTTAGAAAAGGACTTGTGTTTAGAGATAATCTAAAACTATCAGAAAACCAGTGATTAAACTTATGTTTTGACTTCTCTCTAAGCACTCTTTTTATAGACTCAATTAGGCCATTTAATTTAATTAAAAAATCAATAAAATAATAGCCATTTTGAAGCCGTAGGATGAAATTATCATGGGCTATAGGCCCGTGAAATTTCCCATTTGATTTTAAGCCCATTGCACTTAAAATCAAGACCTGTATTATTTTCTATTGTTTAAATTAATTAAATAATTATTTAAATCCTTTGTCAAAATAATTATTTATAATTTGAAACTTGATTTAAACTTATTTATTAATTTAGATACCAATTTATCTTAATTAATAAATTTTCCATAATTTCTCTTTTCTTCTCAAAATTAAACAACTCTGTGAAACTATCCAAAATTGACATGGTCTACTTTGATAATTCTAATTGATAATTAAATCAATTAATTGGGACTATCTAGATGATTTTATCCAAGGTACAATGGGGACCATGGGCCTATGAAATCAAGCTCCAATAAGTTATCATAAATCTAACAAATATATTTACTAACTTATTAATTCCTTGTGACTCCACTATAGACTCGGAATTGCACTCTTGAATTCACAGAATGCTCTATAGCAAATATAGATACGCTATTAATTATCCATTGTTACAACCATAATTGTCACTCAATCCTCTATAGACGGTCTACAATGAGATAGGACTAAAATACTGTTTTACCCCTCATTGTATTTTATCCTTAAAACACTTAGTTCCTTGTAAATGATATTTCAGTAAACTAATTTAATTACTGAAATGAGATCTCTATCATTTAACACCTTGAACCAAACAAAAAGGAAACCATCGTTTCACTTCTTCATCAGTAGCTATAGATGTTCATATCTATGATTAACACTCCCACTCAATTATACTACCGAGTTCCCAAGATGTATTTATGGGCTAGTCCGTAGGGTAAGCTGGTAACAAACAAGTCAAAGAACTCAAATAATACAATCAGTTAGAATACTAACCGCTCAGAATTGAGATTGAATTGACTTATGGTCAACTATATGATATGACTAGAATAGATAATAACGGCATGTTTACTTATCTTATCAACTGTCAATATCGGTCCAGTCCGATGTAACAAATACATCTGATCTTATCTACTTTGCTAATGTTCTGGAAAGAACATAACACTGTAATGTGTAAGTAAATCATATCGTAGATTGGCAAGTCAGTGTAAATCCGATGCACTAACTAATCTTAGGACTAACTTATTTTGAACATATAATCATATTTATATTCCACTGTGATTACGACACTATAAATAAGATTAGCTATATGCTCGAGATTCAATAGAAGTTTATATTAAACAAATAATCATGAAAATAAAACATGTGAGCAAAGTGATTGACCAAATCAAAAAATGATTTCTATTAATAAAATGAGATTACAAAGAATTTGTGTTTTAATTAGGGCATAAAACCCCAACAGATATATCGGCTCTAGGGCAAGTTTTTCAAACAATTTTGAAACCGAGCTCATTTTATTCCATAACCTCTTGATAAGCCTCAGAATCTTTTGACCGAGTCTTAAGCCTCTGCTAAATGATTATTCAAATATTTTTCAATTAAATGGTCATTATTTTATTCAAGCTAAAAGAAGATCTTTTCATTCTTGAACTCTATAAATAGGACCTAGTACTTGGCCATTTCTTTCATTCTTCAAGCTGAGTTCAGAGCCATCAAGTTGCTAGGTTTACTTTAGAGTGTTAAACACTTGGGTTGGGGTTATAAGCCTTATCATCTTAAGCTTATTAAACACTTAGGAAGTAAGGTTATTAGTGTATTTTTTGATATCGAGGTGTAGTTCGATTATAGTGCATTAAAGGTATTCCTATTCCTAGTTCATTTCTGTAACAACCCAAATTCACTAACAAGGTTTAAGGGCCTTAATTAGTGTGCCTGGAGGGCATAATGGGAATTATGTTTGTGGTTTTAATGATTAAGATGCATGATTATGATTTAAAGCATGTTATATGATTATTTGAATATTTGAGAGGCATGACTATGTGTATTAGTATGCATATAGGCCCTGATTTGGTTAGAAGGGCTTAATCATAATTTTGGCCATTATGGGCATAACTGCTTTGATATATGTGCTAATTGTCGGGACTACATTATTATGTGGATATATCTGTGATCTGTGACTCGAGACGATCCTAGTGAGCAAAGTAGCGAAAAAGCCATGGCGGGGATTTATACCCGGCTCGGTGTGAGCTTAGGGGTATAAATGGGAATTTAGTGAATATACTGGAGTTTATCTTGACATTGAGGAATGTTATTGGTGATTAATTAGGTATCGGGAGTTAAGCAGGAAATATTAGAGACACTCGAGGAGTTAGCGGGAATTTGGTGAAAAGACTAAAATGCCCCTAAGTGGATTAAAGGGTTTAGACTTAATAGGGAGGGCATAATAGTCATTTGGCTTACAGGAGTTAAGTTTTACCAAGGCTTTATGTTAGTGGGAATTGTAGAAAGTTATAGAAGTCTGAGAGAGAAGGAAAAGAAAGAAAAAGGAAAAGAAGGAAAAACAGAGAAGTTTTCCCTGAGTCGGTTTGTGCTTTTATCACCACTGTTCTTCATTCTTTTTGGAGTAAAATTTAGAGGAGAGCTATTTCAATCAAGCCACAAGGTTACTGAGCTAAGATTGAGGGTTAGGCCATCATTTGAGGTAAAGTTCTGTAATTTCTTCAGTTGCTGGTTTGGTTTCTGAACTATGGTGTATAAGTTGAGTTTGATGGGGAAATTTGGGGAAATTCATGGAAAAGGTTAAGGAAAAGCAAGCTAAAGTGGTCTAGAGACAGCTTGAGGTCGAAGTTCCATCAAAGGAATAAATTCTAAACTCCAACTTTGTTGTTCAATTGGTTTCTGCTGAGTTTAAGTGTTTAGGAGTGGCTATGGTGAATTCTGAGTTTGTGGATGCATGTGCTTGAGTTCTAGGTATTGGGGGTGCTTGGTATGAGTGGAGTATGGTCATAAGGTTGTTTTTGAGGTTGGGGAAGATTTGGAAGAGTTTTGGTTGAGGTTGGTTCGAGGAAATCGCAGAAGGGAAAAAATTGGTGTTGGCCAATCTGTGACTAGCGCTGTAGCGCTAGGCCAAGTTTGCTGATGGGGTTTTGCTTCTGTTAGTAGCGCTGTAGCACCCTCCCATGAGCGCTGTAGCGCTACCCTTCCTTCTGAAGGGGATTTTAGGGTTATTTGCAAGGGCTTTTGACCTAGGGGTTGGGGTTTGATTCCACCACCTTGTTTGGTGGAACTAGGACTTCCCGGGGGCTCGGGATTGGCCCTGAGGCTAGGTTTTGAACTTGAGGATTGATAATGACTTTGGCCCATGATTGTGTTTAGGTGAGCGCTAGGGCTCGAGGGGGATCGTGCTCAAGGAGTCGAGGGAACAAAGCTAGTGAATTGAAAGGTAAGAAAATTGCACTCGATTATATGTTTGTGATGGGACTAAGTGCTCTTGAGAATTGTATCGTATCAATGATGGTATTACGCCATGGGACATGTAAAAGCGGCCTAAGAGTGCCGTACATAATACTTGCGCATAGGGCGTGGCTTGGCCAGTGGTAGCCGAGGACAGCTTAACATTCACTGAGCTCGGCTTAAGCAGGCTGGAGTCAGTGGGATAACGAAGGGAGCAGCCTGAGAACATTAGCCCTAGTTATCATTTGTGCAGTGATATGAGATATGAATTGATATGCTTAGTATGTTGAATACTTGGTCATACTGAATGATTATATGTTTGAGAACTTGTGATGCAATGTGAGATATGGATTGGTCTGTTGATTGCTTATGCTCTGTTGTTGTGTTTTCTTGATGGGCCTTGGCTCACGGGTGCTACGTGGTGCAGGTAAAGGCAAAGGCAAATTTGACCAAGCCTGAGATGGAGAGCTTCGAGGTGGAATGTACATAGCCAGCTGTTTGATCGCCATGGTCGAGGAGCGGATCAGGACTTGGATTACCTAATTGTCTGTTTTGCCTTAATATGGCCTGATATTGTGCATAAACCTTGTGTATTTTGTAAACAGTCTTTAAACTTAATATTTTTGGGATCCCGTGTAAACAGATGATGCTTCTTAATGAAAATGTGGCTTTTGAGACCGAAACATTTTTAACCCTAGTTCCTTAGAGTTTCAGTAACACGATTTTAATTAAATGACTTGTTTAGCAAGTCTGGCACTTTATAAATACACAGTGTAACGGTCTTGGCTATCCAGGACATTACAACTTGGTATCAGAGCGTCCTAGGTTTATGGGTCCTGAAGACTGGCTGGATATGTACATTCGCCGCGAGAGACATGCTCAACTCAAGGTTTCATAATTGTGTATATATGATTATGTGTTTAAGTGATTTGAGTGAGATATGATTGTCAATATCTGTTTGATGAATAGGGAGCATGTGATACTGATAGGGCCTGGCCCTTGACTATTTCAAGATGTTATTGAGGCGTGCTTATTAGCACCGCTGTGCATGTGAATAAATATCTGGATAAATTGCTATACTTTGATTGCTTGTGAATGGTTGGAGTTCTAGTGATGGATTATGAAAGGGTTATTACCCTGTTATCATAGCCTAATTGCTGAGTCGTTGATGGCAAATTGACTTGAATAGTTATGCCTTCAAGGATATCCACACGACTAGCCGGCAGGTCTGGGGCTAGAGATGATGCCCAGGGCCCGACCCCTCCGCCAGTCCCTGAGAACTGGCAGCAGTTAATGGCTGACATGCAGACTCGACTTCAGAGCCAAGATGAAAAGATTCGAATTCTGCAGCAGGCTCCATCTGGGAGTGTTGCCCCTGTTGTGCCACCGGCAATGGTACCTGTGGTACAACCAGTTGATGTTGGGAACAAGTGGGAACCGTTGTATGAGCCGTTCAGAAAGCAACAGCCCCCGATCTTTGAGGGTGGACCAGATCCACTGAAGGCTGAGCAGTGGATGACTATGATCACTACTATACTTGATTTTATGAGAGTGGAAGGACGTGATAGGGTGGCCTGTGCCACTTATATGCTGAGGGAGGATGCCCGAATCTGGTGGGAGGTGGCATCACAAACTAGAGATGTTGCTACATTGACTTGGGAAGGGTTTAAGGACCTGTTTAATCAGAAGTATTATAATGTTGCCATCAGGGTAGCGAAAGTGAATGAGTTCGTGGGGCTGGTTCAGGGTAGTATGATAGGTACAAAATATGCCTTGAAGTTTGACAGACTTGTGAAGTTCGCACCAGATTTTGTGCCTACTGATGCAGCTAGGTAGGAAAGATTTACCAGAGGGCTGAATGCTATGATAGGCCGAGATGTAAGAATTACCACAGTTCCTGGAGGGACTACTTATGCCCAGGCTATGGAGAAGGCTCTTACCGCTGAGGAAGCGGAGAATAAGATATGGAGGGAGAGTGCAGTGAGAAAGGAGGGCCGCACGGCGGTGCCTCCATATTCTGGTTCTGGTAGGGGCGGAGGCCCCAGTGATTTGAAGAGGAAGACTTCTGATGCTTCGATCGCTCCTGGTCCTGATAGGAGAAGACGGGGTACTCAGGGTGGTCGTTAGGGAGGCAGTGATCCATGGAGGACTTATCCAGAGTGCACGAGGTGCAAGAGGCGCCATCCGGGTGAGTGTCGGGCCAAGGCCTGCTATGTGTGTGGGGTGGTGGGACTCCGCAGGAAGGATTTCCCGACAGTGAAGAAGGGAGAGATAGGAAAGGTGGACAGCTTGACTCCAGCTCGACTGTTCACCCTGACGCAGGCGAAGGCCGAGGCTAGTCCCTCGGTAGTGACAGGTCAGCTTTCTAGTGCTGGCATTCCTTTTACTGTGTTGATTGATTCTGGTGCTACGCATTCATTTGTATCTAATAAGGTGATTGATAGGCTGTGTAGACCTAGTGAGTATAGTGCTTCAGGGTTTGGGACTATATTGCCTACAGGAGAACTGGTAGTATCTAGGAGGTGGATTAGAGCACTGTCAGTGTTAGTTGATGGTAGGGAGTTGTCAGTAGACTTGATTGAGTTGAGTATGGAGGATTTTGACATGATTCTAGGTATGGACTGGCTGGTTAGATATGGAGCTACCCTTGACTGTAGGAAGAAGATGGTAACTTTTGAGCCAGAGGGCGAGGATCCCTTTGTTTTTGTGGGAGCGGTGCATGGACCCCGCGTACCCAGGATAACTGCATTGAGAGCCAGAGACTTGTTATAGGGTGGCTGTATAGGTTTTCTGGCTAGTGTGGTGGATACCACCAGAGTTTCACCAGTAGGACCGGAGGAGACTCGATTGGTTTGCGAGTTCTAGGATGTGTTTCCTGAGATTTTCCTGGGTTGCCGCCGCGTAGAGAGATTCAATTTGTTATTGAGTTGACACCAGGGACAGAGCCAGTGTCGAGGGCACCATATAGGATGGCACCGGCGGAATTGAAAGAGTTAAAGATACAGCTGCAGGAGCTTCTGGATTTGGGGTTCATCAGACCTAGTTACTCGTCATGGGGTGCTCCAGTTTTGTTTGTTAAGAAGAAGGACGGGACTTTGAGGATGTGTATCGACTACCGAGAATTGAACAAGTTAACTATTAAGAATAAGTACCCCTACCAAGGATTGATGACTTGTTTGATCAGCTGCAGGGTAAGACGGTGTTCTCAAAGATTGATCTTCGATCTGGTTATCACCAGCTGAGGATCAAGGATGAGGACATACCTAAGACGACCTTCTGAATGCGGTATGGGCACTATGAGTTCTTGGTCATTTCTTTTGGTTTGACCAATGCCCCAACAGCCTTTATGGATCTAATGAACAGGGTGTTCAAGGATTTTCTGGATCAGTTCATTATTGTCTTCATCGACGACATCTTGGTGTATTCCAGTTCAGAGGCAAAGCACGAATTTCATCTTCGACAGGTTCTTCCGAGGTTGAGGGAGCATCAGTTGTACGCTAAGTTTAAGAAGTGTGAGTTCTGGTTACATGAAGTGACATTCCTTGGACATATCGTGGGGCAGATGGGATTAAGGTGGATCCATCTAAGATAGAGGCAGTTAGGGATTGGCCGAGGCCAAGGAATGCCTCGGAGGTGTGGAGTTTTCTTTGGTCTGGCAGGTTACTACAGACGGTTTGTAGAGGGTTTTTCAAAGATAGCAGCACCGATGACAGAATTGATGAGGAAGAATCTGAAGTTTATCTGGTCAGACAAGTGTGAAGACAGTTTCCAGGAGTTGAAGCGACGATTTATTATAGTGCCAGTGTTGAGTCTTCCTTCAGGGGAACGGAAGTTTGTTGTCTATTGTGATGCATCGAGGTTGGGCTTAGGATGTGTGTTGATGTAGAATGAGAAGGTTATAGCTTATGCATCACGACAGCTGAAGGAGTATGAGCAGCGGTATCCTACTCATGATTTGGAGCTGGCAGCAGTGGTTTTTACACTGAAGATTTGGCGGCATTATCTAATGGGGAGAAGTGCGAGGTATATGCTGACCATAAGAGCCTGAAGTATTTCTTTACACAGAAGGACCTGAATATGAGACAGAGGCGTTGGCTAGCGTTGGTAAAGGATTATGATTGTGATATTCTTTACCATCCAGGGAAAGCCAATGTGGTGGCGGATGCATTGAGCCGCAGAGGTCCAGGTCATTTGTATAGTTCTGTTCAGATTTCTAGGGAGCTAGCTGACGAGATGGTTAGAGCAAGGATAAAGTTGGTGGTGGACCGATTGGCTAATATTACTCTGCAGTCGACCCTGCTTGAGCGGATCAGAGACGGGTAGTTGGTAGACGCTCAGTTACAGAGGGTTAGAGAGGAGTTCTTAGCGGGGATAGCTAAGGACTATTCTGTTTCTGAGGTTGGTTTACTTCGGTATCAGGGACGGATTTGTGTTCTAGTTGATGAGGGGATCAGACGAGAGATACTAGATGAGTCTCATACGACGCCGTACTCACTTCATCCGGGTACCACGAATATGTATCAGGATCTACGGACTTTGTATTGGTGGCCCGGGATGAAGAAGGATGTGGTAGAGTACGTTACCAGATGCTTAACTTGTCAGCAGGTGAAAGCTGAGCATCAGCAATCAGCAGGGTTGCTTCAGCCTTTGGGTATTCCTGAATGGAAATGGGAGGACATTACCATGGATTTTGGGGGAGGTTTACCCAGTACAGTAGGACTTCATGACTCGGTGTGGGTGATAGTGGATAGATACACCAAGTCAGCCCATTTCCTTCCAGTGAGGTCAACATATACTGTGGATCAGTATGCTGAGTTGTATGTGAGGGAGATCGTACGTCTCCATGGGGTTCCTAAGTCTATATTGTCAGACAGAGATCCTATTTTCACTTCCAGGTTTTGGGGTGGTTTGCAGAAAGTTTTGGGGACTCAGTTGAAGTTCAATACAGCCTTTCATCCTCAGACTGATGGACAGTCTGAGAGGACGATCCAGGTATTGGAGGATATGCTCAGATCATGTGTGATTGATTTTGAGGGTTCATGGAGTAAGTATCTTCTGTTGATTGAATTTTGGTATAGCAATAGTTATCAGTCAACGATTGGAGTGGCTCCCTACGAGATGTTGTATGGGAGGAAGTTTAGATCACCCATTCATAGGGATGAGATGGGTGAGAGAAGATATTTAGGGCCATATATGGTTCAGAAGACAAGTGAGGCCATAGAGAAGATCCGGGCTAGGATGCTCGCATCTCAGAGTAGGCAGAAAATCTACGCTAATCTTAAGCGTAGGGATGTAGAGTTCCAAGTTGGGGACCACGTCTTTCTCCGAGTTTCACCATTTCGAGGGGTGAGGAGGTTTGGAAAGAAGGGCAAGCTAAGCCCTAGATTTATTAGACCATTCGAGATCCTGGAAAGGATTGGTCAGGTGGCTTATAGGTTAGCTTTGCTGCCATCGTTGTGTAACGCCCTGGATAGCCAAGACCGTTACACTGTGTGTTTATAATGTGCCAAACTTGCTAATCAAGTATTTAAAGTAAAAGCGTGTTACTCAAATAGTAGAGGAACTAAGGTTAAAAGAGTTTTGGTCTCAAAAGATACATTTTCATTACTAAACATTGTTTATGTACAAGGGATCCCAAAAACGACAGTTTAAAAGTCATTTACAAAAGTTACGAAGTCTATATACATCAACAGCCATACTAAGGCAAAATGAGTGGTTAGGTAATCTCCGTCCTGACACACTCCTCGACCGTGGTGATCGAACGGCTGGCTATGTACATTTCACCTCGGAGCTCTCCACCTCAGGCCTGGTCCAGCTTGACCTTACCCTTACCTGCACCACGAAGCACCCGTGAGCCAAGGCCCAGCAAGAACATATATCAATAATAGAGCATGCACATTTAGCTGTCAAGTCAATCTCACTTATAACATCTCATAAAATCAAGCATATCAATGGTCAAGTATTTCATATACAGAGCATTTCAACTCATATAACACAATGCACAGATGATAACCAGGGCTAGCGCTCACAAGCTGCTCCCTCTGTTATCCTTTCGTTTCTGGCTTCCAGTGGCCAATTCGCGTCCCATACGCTAAATTCATGAACGGTACTCTTAGACCGCTTACACGTGTCCCTTGGCATAATACCAACGATGACACAAAACAATTCTCGGGAGCACTTAGTCCCATCACAGTCATACATTCGGGTGCAGTGTTCTTACCTTTCAATTCGCTGGTTTCCGATATCACGTAGCCACAAGCACGGTCCTCTATCCCGAGCTTCTCCAAAGTCCTAATCAAACACAAATATAATATTCCTTGTCATTAACCAATCCAAGACTACCTTCGCGGTACCTAATCCACACTCTCGGAACCCCTAAAACCCTAGAACAACATCCCGGAGACATCCCCCGAACCCCCAGAGCAAAGGTCAAAAATTGCAAAATATCACTCCCTGAATTTTGCCTTGTGCCGCGGCACCCACCTCCAGAGACCCCTAGGCCGCGGCAAGCAAAAGCCGTGCCGCGGCACACCATCGCAGACCCAGATTTCTGGGTTTTCCTTCGCATTTTCCCGAGCTCCAACCTCACCAATTCACCCCAAACTCTATCCTAAGTCCCAAAACCAACTCTAAGCCCCTAACAAACCTCACAACAACCCAAAGACATCATGCCTAAGCTCACTCACACCTTCAATCCTAAAATTCACTCTTGAATTCCCACTTGACAACTCAAACCAGAAAAGTTATGCACAGCTTGAATTCAAGCACAACCCACACTTCAAACTCCCTAAACCTTAACAAAGCAAATCTAATAAACATACAGAGACCTTACCTTAAGTGATAGGTTCAACCTCCAGCTCTTGACCTTCTTCCCCCTTGGTTTCCAAATTCTGAAATTACATAAAACCAGCCACCAACTTATCTCAATTCACCTTCCTTAACTAAAATTCAGACTTAAAACTTAGATATAGCATAATCAAAATCTTACCTCTGAGTTTTCTTGGCCTAAACTTGGTTGATAACATCAGACATCCCTTGATTCTCCTTCCAAGAGTCTAGATTTCTGCTTCTCCTTTCTATCTCCTTTTTGTTCTAATTCTAGGTTTCCACCATTCAGCATAAACCCCTCTCCAAAATATTATACGTATATGTTATTCCCTCAGCTCAAACTCATCTATTTACTACCAAATTACCATTTTAACCCTCCATTAATATCACTTACTAACTAGACCTCAAGGGCTTATTTGTCCTTTCCCTAACTTTGCAATTCTACCACTTTCCCAAAGAAACCTGTTACTTTCTATAGTTACTAATGGTTACACAGGTTACCAAGTCACCAGTTACCTTTATCTAGTTTCCTAGGACCGCCTTGGCACGTGCATCACGTTTGTATCACAGCACCCACACAGTACAATTCACATATCATAATTATCACATAATATAATTCACATAGTCATATAACATGCTTAAAATCATAATCATACATCTTAATCATAATAATCACACATAATTCCCATCATGCCCTCCCGGCATACTAATCAAGGCCCTTAAGCCTTATTAGTGAATTTGGGTCGTTACACGTTGTCTGGAGTTCATGACTTGTTCCATATCTCCATGCTTCGGAAGTATATCTCGGATGTGACTCATGTGTTGAGGTATGAAGATTTTGAGTTACAAGTAGATTTAGCTTATGAAGAGCAACCAGTTCAGATCTTGGATCAGAAAGATAAAGTATTGCGGAATAAGATGATTCCTCTAGTTAAGGTGCTGTGGAGGAATAGTAAGGTCGAGGAGGCGACTTGGGAGCTTGAGACACCGATGCGGGATCAGTATCCCGAGTTGTTCAGGTAAATTTCGAGGACGAAATTCCCATTAGGAGGGGATAGTTGTAATGACCCAAATTCACTAATAAGGCTTAAGGGCCTTGATTAGTGTGCCTGGAGGGCATAATGGGAATTATGTGTGTGGTTTTAATGATTAAGATGCATGGTTATGATTTAAAGCATGTTATACGATTATTTGAATATTTGAGATGCATGACTATGTGTATTAGTATGCATATAGGCCCTAATTAGGCTAGAAGGGTATAATCGTAATTTTGGCCATTATGGGCATAACTGCTTCGATATATGTGCTAATTGTCGAGACCACATTATTATGTGGATATATCTGTGATCTGTGGCTAGAGACGATCCTAGTGAGCAAAGTAGGGAAAAAGCCATGGCGGGGATTTATACCCGGCTCGGTGTGAGCTTAGGGGTATAAATGGGAATTTAGTGAATATACTGGAGTTTATCTTGACATTGAGGAATGTTATTGGTGATTAATTAGGTATCGGGAGTTAAGCAGGAAATATTAGAGACACTCGAGGAGTTGGCGGGAATTGGGTGAAATGACTAAAATGCCCCTAAGTGGATTAAAGGGTTTAGACTTAATAGGGAGGGCATAATAGTCATTTGGCTTACAGGAGTTAAGTTTTACCAAGGCTTTATGTTAGTGGGAATTGTAGAAAGTTATAGAAGTCTGAGAGAGAAGGAAAAGAAAGAAAAAGGAAAAGAAGGAAAAACAGAGAAGTTTTCCCTGAGTCGGTTTGTGCTTTTATCACCACTGTTCTTCATTCTTTTTGGAGTAAAATTAAGAGGAGAGCTAGTTCAATCAAGCCACAGGGTTACTGAGCTAAGATTGAGGGTTTGACAAGGGTTTAGCAAGGTTAGGCCATCATTTGAGGTAAGGTTCTGTAATTTCTTCAGTTGCTGGTTTGGTTTCTGAACTATGGTGTATAAGTTGAGTTTGATGAGGAACTTTGGGGAAATTCAGGGAAAAGGTTAAGGAAAAGCAAGCCAAAGAGGTCTAGAGACAGCTTGAGGTCGAAGTTCCATCAAAGGAATAAATTCTAAACTCCAACTTTGTTGTTCAATTGGTTTCTGCTGAGTTTAAGTGTTTAGGAGTGGCTATGGTGAATTCTGAGTTTGTGGATGGATGTGCTTGAGTTCTAGGTATTTGGGGTGCTTGGGATGAGTGGAGTATGGTCATAAGGTTGTTTTTGAGGTTGGGGAAGATTTGGAAGAGTTTTGGTTGAGGTTGGTTCGAGGAAATCGCAGAAGGGAAAAAACTGGTGTTGGCCAGTCTGTGACTAGCGCTACAGCGCTAGCCTTTGGGCGCTGTAGCGCTAGGCCAAGTTTTCTGATGGGGTTTTGCTTCTGTTTGTAGTGCTGTAGCGCCCTCCCATGAGCGCTGTAGCACTACCCTGCCTTCTGAAGGGGATTTTAGGGTTATTTGCAAGGGCTTTTGACCTAGGGTATGGGGTTTGATTCCACCACCTTGTTTGGTGGAACTAGGACTTCCCGAGGACTCGGGATTGGCCCCGAGGCTAGGTTTTGAACTTGAGGATTGATAATGACTTTGGCCATGATTGTGTTTAGGTGAGCGCTAGGGCTCGAGGGGGATCGTGCTCAAGGAGTCGAGGGAACAAAGCTAGTGAATTGAAAGGTAAGAAAACTGCACCCGATTATATGTTTGTGATGGGACTAAGTGCTCCCGAGAATTGTATCGTGTCAATGATTGTATTACGCCATGGGACATGTAAAAGCGGCCTAATAGTATCGTAGATAATACTTGCGCATAGGGCGCGGCTTGGCCACTGGTTGCCGAGGACAGCTTAACATTCACTTAGCTTGGCTTAAGCGGGCTGGAGTCAGTGGGATAACGGAGGGAGCAGCCTTAGAGCGCTAGCCCTAGTTATCATTTGTGCAGTGATATGAGATATGAATTGATATGCTTAGTATGTTGAATACTTGGTCATACTGAATGATCATATGTTTGAGAACTTGTGATGCAATGTGAGATATGGATTGGTCTGTTGAGTGCTTTTGCTCTGTTGTTGTCTTTTCTTGCTGGGCCTTGGCTCACGGGTGCTACGTGGTGCAGGTAAAGGCAAAGGAAGATTGAACCAAGCCTGAGATGGAGAGCTCCAAGGTGGAATGTACATAGCCAGCTATTCGATCGCCATGGTTGAGGTGTGGATTAGGATTGGGATTACCTAATTGTCTGTTTTGCCTTAATATGGCTTGATATTGTGCATAAACCTTGTGTCTTTTATAAACAGTTTTTAAACTTAATATTTTTGGTATGCTATGTAAACAGATGATGCTTCTTAATGAAAATGTGGCTTTTGAGACCGAAACATTTTTAACCCTAGTTCCCTAGAGTTTTAGTAACATGATTTTAATTAAATGACTTGTTTAGCAAGTCTGGCACTTTATAAACACACAGTGTAACGGTCTTGGCTATCCAGGACGTTACAATTTCTGTATATTTTTATAGTTTTTCTCTACTCAAATCTTAACTCAATATTTTCCATTCTTGGTTAGGCATCTAAGTTCTTTGAACTTGAGGTTTCTTGTTGGTAAGTATCTTCTCGGTGGTTTAGACTCATTTCTTTTCATCTCTTTCTTTTAGAAATACTCACATTCTTCTTGTTGGTATTAGGAGTGTTCCAAAATCCCATCCTTGTTCTCACATCCCGGTATTTGGTAAGGAAAATAGGATAGTTATTATATGCTTATATGATATGATTATGTTTTTATATGTTATGATATATATGTTTTGGGGCTTATAGTTGCTTATATAGCAAACCCCAACACTTTTATGTTCTTGGGGCTTATAGTTGCTTAGTTAGCAAACCCCAATGTTTACCATGCACATGGGTTAGAATTGTAATATATGTTTATAGTTATATGTTATATGTTTATAGCTTATGTTTATGTTTATGTTTCATGCTTTTAGTAGATTTTCCTTGCTGGGCAGGAAAATAATTATGGCGGTAGAAAGATTCTTGGCGGCTTAGGATTGTGTATTGAGGGAGAATGGATTCGGTGGACTGCGTGAATGATTCGAGGATGAAGTTGTTTTTAGTATTTTCAATTATATTTTCTATGTATTTTCCGCACTTGATCTTGTAGCGAATTTATTTAAGATATGTTTTATTTCAAACAATGGGATCCCATATCCTACCCCGAATTTTTATATTTTAACCTTTGCTTTACAGATTTTAATAAAGTTATGACTATTTCGTATGTATAGTAGGTATTAATGGTCAAAATTCTACAATTAGTTGGGTAATTATAGAAATCGAATAGATTACACATATTATGCATGGTGAGTTAGAGTATGCGTCTTATTGTTGTTTAGTCAAATTCCGGTAGCTAGAAGTAGTTCAAGTTTACTCGTCAATATGAAATTATAGTCTAAAAGGGTGATTTTCTTATTTTTATTGTGTCTTCAAATTCTCTAGTTTCACAATGCAAGGCACGTAATTAGCTAATTAATATAATAAGGTAAAATGTAGCCTAAACGAAGCAATATCGGTTAATTAATTATATAAAAGTTCATTATATGTGATGTCACGGTGATCTTACCAATGACGTAATGCATGGAATTATTAAATACGGTAGATCCATATATATACGCATCTCTTCTATATAAAAAGTGTATAGATAGAATAGCTGCTTTTCTGTTTCAAAAATTGATAACTTGATTAGGTTTTCTGTAAAAACTAGAGTGCTTAAAATTAATGTTTGGAAACTTTCTTCTAGAGAGAGACAAATGTTAGAATTTGTTTACAGATTGTAATCTCATGGGGAGGTTCTTCTCTTGCT
The DNA here is from genome assembly GCF_963169125.1 of Humulus lupulus. Taxonomy (NCBI): domain Eukaryota; kingdom Viridiplantae; phylum Streptophyta; class Magnoliopsida; order Rosales; family Cannabaceae; genus Humulus; species Humulus lupulus. The sequence continues at coordinate 148,497,238 of NC_084800.1, read as the reverse complement.
TTTTGTTGTTTCCAGTTTGTTTGATTAATAATATATTTTCTTCTTGATAAAAAAAAAATAGTGTATAGATAACGAAAATTTTTGGTTTTAACGGTTTTTTATTTTTTTTCCATTAATTTTAACAAAATATTCTTATATTTAACCAAATATTCTTATATTTAACGATAGATTGTAAACATGACTTAAACATAAATAAAATCAAATAAATAATTAATTAAACAAATTAAAATAAGATATTTTTGAGATATTTTACAATGATAATTATTTAAAAATAACAAAACCATACATTTTATAACTTTAATAATATTTAATTAAACTTAATATTATATTAAATATATTGTTATCCCCGTTTCCTCCCCGCACACGTGGCACGATACTCTAGGTCCATGGATTATCCCGAAGGGATCCAAAGCCCAGACTGAGCCCAAGGGACGGGGAAGGAATGAATCATGGTGGTCCAAATATCAGCAAGCCCAACATTATCCACTAGACATCCTCGCTCCAAGGAAGTCGGGACCATGACTTGGGCACGGTTTGTTAACCTGGACCCAGTATAAGGCGTCATCCGGAGTGCGAATAAGGAGGGTGTTTCCAAGTCTAAGAATGGATCAGGACGATAGCAGATGAACCCAAGCTCTGGTAAAAGAACCAGGGTCTTGGTAAATTGACCGGGAAATTGGTAAATGAACCTGGATTAGGCGTCCGGGTTGGTATGATAGAATGTCCCCGACACTGACATCACCTCGAGAAACACAGAGTTTTGTCTCCTCAACTAACCTGCAGAAAAGATTACATACAAAATGTCTGTCGTTACTCTAAACAGTACTATCACTACTCTGACGGATCCTGTCCCCAACATCTCCTTAGAAGCCCACGCGGACCACATTGAAGCTACGTACTATTGTTAGTCGTACATCATGGTCATGCTCGAGCTAGCTCAATGGGCCCTCATTAGTGTATTTTATTTAATAGAACCCTTTGTATTAAGCCTCCATTAGTGAGCAAATCTTGATTACATCCTTATTGGGCCCGGAATAGTCTGGCCCAAGTCTAGAGCATCTAACTGCCTATAAATAGGACCAATTGTGCACTATAGGGGAGATCTGAGTTTTCTTTTGTAATCTCACACTCTGCTCAAACTTACAAAAAAACTCCATTGTTAAAGCTCTCTAAGCTCTAATACAATAGACTCGTGGACTAAGGCTCTTTAATGCCCAAACCACATAAAAACCCTTGTGTTTTTCTCTTTAAATCATTTCTTTTTGCTCTCTTATCTTTAATAATTATAGTTTCTCAAAAACTCGGTAAATATTTTGGTGCTTTCATTGAGAGTCCGAAGAAAGCTTCAAAGAAATCTTGAATATCTACAACAATGGTGAACACTAGACACACTGTGTTCGATCCTACTCACCAACAACAACAAGGCAATGTGGAGCCATTACCCAATCAACCATTCCCTCAGTACCAACCTGAGGACACACCCTATCAAATGCCTCAGCCTGACAATTCCTAGAATTTTGAGGATGGAGCAGACTACGAAGAGGGTTACTATGAGGAAGATGAAGAAAATGAAGGGGGATACCATGATCACGATGTTGAAGATCCTGCAATCCTTGAAGAAGAGATGAATCCCGAATAGGAGGACCCAGAGGTGATGAGACGGAAATAACAAGTGCTGGCTCAAGAGGCCATGATAGCTGAACAGAATTACGCCACCTACCAAATGCAAAAATCCCTCCTGGCCCATCAGGCCTTCATTGCTGCCCAAGGATTGGCAGCCAATCCTCCAACCGTTCCTCCTCTAGGAACACAACCACCGGCCCCACTAGTTAGGACCGACACACATGGAAACACAAGGTCGATCCCTAGTTCGGGACTGCAACCCAGAGACGGCCCATCCAACCCAGCTCAAGAAAAAGGGAAAGCCAAGATGGGTGACCCTATGGGAAAAGAAAACCCCTGGAGAAAAGCTCATCCTGTCCCAAAAGTCGGGACAAACCCAGGGCAGCTCCCTAGGAAAGAGCGGATGCATCCCGTCCCAAGACGGGATCATCCAATCAATCTGCAAAGGAAGCGTCCGTAGGGTGCCAGGCCCGAAACTGTCCCTGAACAGACTAGGCGGGAGCAACGTCCCCATCCTAGTGCCTCTGTGAGCATAGATCATAGAGGACGCCAGTGCGCAGAAGAGCCGGAGGCCATCAGTTTGGAGGACGACACGTCCCAGATAGACTTGCATGATGGGTTAAATGCCCGGAAAGAACGGGCCCTCAAGGAAAAGATCTGCCCACTAGGGGGAGATCTAAGGAATAACCTCAATGATAGGAGAAACAAGAGTGTCCCTCTGGATGATGGAATGGCCAGATAGTTCATGGAACTGTTGGCCACATTAAAGAAAGTCACCGATCGTTTGCTCCAGAAACAAGAGGGAGGAGGTTCTGATTCAAAGGAGGAGGAGAAAGAACTTTGCACCAAACACATTTTGGACATGGTGCTACCAAAGGGGTTCAAAATGCCAAACCTGCCTACCTACACCAGGAACACAGACCTCAGGCACCACTTGTCCTGTTACAATCGGTTGATGACCGTAGCCCGCGTCTGTGACAACGGCAAGTGTCTATATAATCACTCTGGACGGACCCACGGAGGAGTGGTGGAAGAGACTCAAGCCAAGATCAATCCAATCTTGGTCTGAATTAAAATTGGGTTTTCATAAACAGTTCATGGCTGCCATGAGAATGGATCCACGGAGACCCTGAGGGCCTACATTAAGCGCTTCACGGAGGAAGCCTCAAAATCCAAGGTGGACGACGGACAGCGCCTGGTGGCTCTCAAGTCTAGGATTCGAGTTGGGTCCTCTCTCTGGGACGACATGAAACGCAACAAGGCGACCACCCTCGAAGAATTCATAAGGAGGGCACAAGGCTTTTTCAACTAGGAGGAGGCCTGGATCCAAGCATTCGGATGGCAGCCGGCAGCCCAACCAAGCACCCAAAGCTTTCCCGAATATGGGATGTAATGCCCTGCAAACCATTATCCGACACCCCTGGTGGTGCCAGGATTAACTGGCACTCACTACACCAAATAATACTTTCTACAACACATTAATATAAGCTTATTTAAAAAGTATTATAATTGACAATATAAAAAAGCGGTAATTATTTCCTTCTTTTTTCTTCTTTTTCTTGTATTCTTTTTTAATTTTCTATGTCTCACTTAATTCAGATCTCTCTTTCTCTTTCTTTTCTTCTCCTTTTTTCTCATCATTCTCTCTCCTCTCTCTCGGATCTCCTTCTCCCACCAGACCTCTCTCCATCACTCTTTCTCTCTCGCCTGTGTCTTTATGGAGAACGACCGCTATCTTCCCCTACACGCGCCGACCAGGGTTCTTTAGAGGCTGTCGAAGCTTCGACCCATGCGGGCCCAAGCCCTCACACGACACCAGAGGCGAACGACGACACCGGAGGCCAGCTCTTCTTCTCCTCTTCCCTATGTGCGGCCAAGCCTTCTTCTTCCCGGTGTGAGACCAGCTAGCTCCATCCAGCCCTCAGTCCAGGCATTCTTCGTTGCCCATCCACCTTCTCCAGCCTAGAGCCATGCAAGTTGAGCATTTCAGCCTCTCCATCTCCCTCACAGTGACATGAACAAATATTTTGGTATTTTTCTCTTTTTTTTTTTCTATGATGAGTTTTTTTTTTCAACAAAATAACTTATATTTCAATAAATTTGATTGAGTATTACTGATTTTGTTGAAAATGTGTGTATTTGATGGTGGTGTTCCACTATCTATGATTCATTTGTGAGAATGGAAATGTTTATAAAATATACATTTTAACTATATAATTAATGTAGTTATGATGTTTGATTGAATGTTTGAATGAAAAAAAAAAAGCTATAGACATCTATATATTTGATCTATGTTTGTTATTTCTCGGTTAATCCCAAATTCTTTTCTAAATTATTCACTTTAGAGCAATTATTAGCTTATATTTCAGTTTAGAACAATTGTTTCTAAATGTGCCAACATGAGAAGAGTTCACGATATAGGGAATTTGGATGAATTAGAGTGTCAGACTTCATTACTAGTTGTGTGACACCAATCCATATGGACCACACGATATTGTTTTTGAATGTTTTGGATGACCTTTTACATTATGAGAAAGATTTTTTGTTGTTTTTGTTTAATATTTATGAGATATTCTGTCTTGTGGGAAAAAATTATTGAAAGCCAGTTAATATAAGTGAAGTGAATCTTCACATATGTCAGTTCATTTGATCTCAATTGTCTTTTTATATCAGCACCTCTACCCACATATAATTTTAATATAATTATTCTTTTTTTATTGAAAGATTAGGAATAAGGATCCATCAACAAAAACATTTTTCTATTTAAGTAGGAAAGAAAAACAGAAAGTGTATTTTCCTTAGACTTGGAGTACGAATGGTCAATGGATAAGGTAATTTAATTATCTAGTGGATATCTTTGATTCTCTTCTATTATTCTCTTTGATTCTCTGCTTTTAATTTCTCGTTGATTTTCTTTGTTTAAAGGTTCTTACTTTGTTTACTAGTAATGTCTTCTATCATGATTTTTTCTGGATGTCAGGTATTATCAATGTGCCTTCTTATAACTCATATATACGTAAATGGATTTCTCTGTCTATGTTTTCACCTGGTAGAATGTGAAGCAAGAGGTTAGTTAAAGTTTGAATTTGAATTTGAGATTTGTTCCTTGAATTACTTTTCAATAAGTTGGTTTAGGTACTTTATCATTGTGGTACAGATGAGTTGCGACAGTGGAGGCTTGCAGGAAAATGGTTACGACAGTGGGGACGCACTAGCAAGGGTCGTGCCGGTGATGGAGTCGTGGTTGTGGGAGAGCAAGGGCGGGGCTGTGGGCTCGTGTGACTTGGGAGAACAAAGGCGGGAACAAAATGGTACGTTTGGATTTTTTTTTCTTTTTTCTGGGTTTAGCTTAAGGAAGGTGACGAGGACGACATCGTGGTTCCCCTGATTAATCTTCTTTTGCAGTGTAAGGGTGAGTAACTTTTCTTGACATCGTTTTCTCTTTTGGATGATAAATTGATTGCTGTGAGCTAGGATTGTTGAATGTGGAGTGTGTGAGCTATGATTGAGTGCGATGTTAGTCTTTTTTGGACTCATTTGGGGGGTTTTGATGCCCTAATGGGTTGAATTTCAGGACACGATTGTTAATTTTTTTTATTATTATTTGTTTATGTTCTTTAATCTTTGATCTCCATCGTGTATTTGATCTCTTTTCTTTAGTCTTTATACAACCCTGCTATGTAAATTTTTTATTTCTAAATTATTTTCGGAGCATTAAATAAATATATTTTCTCAACTAAATTATTTAACCATTAAATAAAACATTAACTGATATGTTTCCCCTAGAACGACATTCACCACACAGTTTTGTAAATTGTAATCAGAACCAATTGTTTATACCTGATACATGCGTATTCCAGTTCTGTTATTTGGGGTAGCACTGGTATTACCAGCTTCTGATTCCTCATTTTCTCCACTTCCTACAAAAATTCCACTACCAGTCATCTCATTCATTTTATACCCGAACAAGGTTTTCCTGAAGAATGCCAAAGTTTTCTGTCAGAACAACAAATTCCACTACTTGGGTATATTGTTAAATTTGTCCTTTTATTACAGTTTTTAAAAAGATGATGCTTCTTCCTGCCCTTCTTTATTATTGAAATTAATTCCCCTGCTCATGTATGTTGTTCGGTGTGATTATATGCTAAATATCATTCCTTGTATTTTCTCCTGTGTGAATTGATTTTGTTATTAATTTTTAAATTCTGTATAAGTGTAACTTAAATAAGTATGTGAATATTTCAACATGATCTAGAATATGACATTGTAGTCATAAATTTATGAATTTGATATTGTTGTTATAAAGTTACTTAGTAGACTTTGTCTGTTTTCAGTTGGTGACCACAGGAAAGGAAAGGGCAAAAGTCAACCTTCTTTTTGCATGGGCGGTAAGCATCTCTTTTCCTAACATAATTGTGTATAATTACTTCTAGATGTTGAAATTCTTGATTTCAAGTATTGACTTGCATGAAACTTATATAAATTTTTCTTCATTTTGTTTGAGACAACTGTGACAAAGTTCAAAGTGGGGTTTTCCTGATTATCACACATATGGCTATCACGAAACATATAATATCTAACAATATTTGAACTAAATGTATGCTCTGGTGTATTGAGCAAAACTCATATTGCAGTTCTGAGAGCAAAATATGGTTATTTTGTTATTTCATTGTTGCTATTAGATTGCTGTCTTCACTTGTCCCTAACTGACAAAATAATATTTTTTCATTACTCTCTTTTTCAAAGGCAAAAAATGTCCAGTTAACAATAATTTTTGCAGCTGGTGTTATGGTGCTCTAAATTTGATTATTGTACCCTTCCTAAGACTATTTAATGGTTTGGAAAAATATCTATGGCTCTGAGGTTTTTTTTTCTTAAAAAAATAGATGTTAAAGGAAATAGCTTCTGACTAGAGAATCTCTAGAAAAAGGTTGAGATATGACTTTACTTGGCCATTCAAGCCTTTTTTGCCAAGTACTTCTGATTTCTGTTTTCCATGGTTGGACTATGTGCTCTTTCTTCTGCATTGCTCATATTTTGATGCTTCTCTAAATTTTCATAATGTGTTTTCTAACTAGGAAGGCAATGTTGCCAACCAAAGGGAACATGTAATTCTTCTCCTTGCCAATATTCACATTCTAAAAGCTAATAAGCAGTCTGTCTTGAAGGTATTCTGATTGTTAATTAAGGTTGTAAAGCTTTGGCTTTAACTAATCCTCTTAGAAGATGTTGTTGTGGATGAGTTAATGAGGAAGTTCTTCAAAAATTATACAAAATGGTGCAAATTCTTTCCAACAAAAAGAAACATTTGGTAAAATACATTTCCATTGGTCTTGTGATTTTCTTATCCTTTATGGTGTACTCTTATTTATGCTACATTAGAAAGAAACAATATTAAGAAGAAAAGAAGTCTCCCTGTGATTTATTGTTGGTTTTGCAATGTGCAGGCTGCCTTACATAAAACAAGAGGATTAGCAATATGTGTATACATATATATATATTTATTTGTGTTTGAATTGTTTTAGGCTCCTCTTTGGGAAACTTACTTCTGTCAAGTTACAGACACTCACTCATCAAGAGAAGCTTGCTTTTTGGATCAATATCTATAATTCTTGCATGATGACTCATCTAGTACTCGTAGCTTCTTTTTGTTTCTTTTATGTATATTTTCTAAAGCTTTCACAAGTAAAATAAAAGCACTATTTTACTGTAGGCATTCCTGGACCATGGAATACCAAAGAGTCCTGAAATGGTTGTTGCCCTGATGCAAAAGGTATGGAATATTATAGTATCAAAGTTTTCCTTTTCAATTTTTTTGTTTCTTTCAAACTAAATACACAAACATTATCTATAATGATCAATGATGTATATGGTATTATGTTTCCTTTTAATTAGGCAACAGTAAATTTGGGGGGACACTTGTTAAATGCAATAACTATCGAACATTTTATCTTGAGATTGCCTTACCACTCGAAATATGTAAGTGGTCCACTCAACCTCTATATATGTAGAGTTAAAACTTTGAATATCATTTATTTTCTTACTCCTTAGTGGCCACCAGGCATTTTCCAAGGGTATCAAAATTGATGAGAAAACAACAAGAAGCATATTTAGGCTGGAGTTATCTGAACCATTGGTAACTTTTGCATTGTCCTGCGGAAGCTGGTCCTCTCCTACTGTAAGTTTCTGGATAAATGTAGTTGTGTTTCTTTATAACAACCTCCTTCAATGATTCCAATTATGGTTTATCACCACCCTTTAAGTCAGGAATCACTTTGGTTGTTTTGCTTTGGCTTAAATATCCCAACAAAATGGGTGGTTTTGATTATTTTGCTTGGGCTTAAGTATTAGCACATGTAGTTAGTTAGCTCTAACTGTAATATAGATTTAGCTATAGTTAGTTGATTAGTGTAGTTAGTTTTCTGTTAATCACTTCTTGGTTTCCAGCTCCTTTTTCCCTCTCTTTGTATCTTTGTACTATTCAGCTATAAATAATAAAGTCTCATATCTCTGGTACATTTACAGAGATCATTTTATCCAATTCATTTTCTCTTAAGTATTGATTAAATTTTTTAGCTCATTACAAGTGTTGAATCACAAATATTCAACATTTGCATATATTTGGATAAAGTTTAGTTCATTCATTCTCTATTCTCTCTGATGAATGTGGTACTATTTTGAGAGACCAGTGATAAGGAACACAACATAATGAAAATTTCATCTGTTTGCCATAATGGAGTTGTATTGTATTGTATGTATTTGGTTTTGATTCATGTTAGGGTGATTGGTGCAGGATAATTGACCTTCTGTGTTGTTTGCAATAGCAGGAGGGGTGGTACTTAGCCTTGGAAATCTCTCAACTCAGTATGCTTGGGCTTTTGTCAGCTTATCAGTCAAAGAAGTGATCCCTGAAAGCATAACAGTTGTTATAGGTCCTTTCTTTCGTTCTCTCTCTCTCTCTGACCATTTCTAAATGTTGATGTTTGTCTGTGTTGCTCTTATGGATACTGAATTTTTTGCTTCTGTTGCGATCATTAATTTATCTACTTGAATCTCTGAGACAAAGTGTTGATGGTGAGAACTCGTCAACTAAGTTGAGTTGGAAAAAATTATCAAGTAAAGATAGTCAATGAAAAAGCTGTAGAAATTTAAGTAATAACTTAAGATCAATGACAGAACAACAATGGAGAAATCAATCTTTCATTCACTCTAAAGCCCTTGCTACAGTAAATTTTCCAACCCCCTTTCAGGTGGAGTTAGAGTTCATTTTATAGTAGGCTCTATTGGCCCTGGGTACATGGTGGTCCAGGGGACCAAGTGGTACATAAGTACTTTGTCAGGATTGTGGTTTCGGAGGTTGTGGTCGTGCATCCAGTACAGGGGCAGGCGTCAGGAAGATGTCTCCACTACTTGTCCATACCCACGTCAGAGGAGTGGTGGCAGATGTAGTGGTGCAGGTGGTAGTGGTGTCGACTCTGACTCCGAGCTGTAATCGTACGGGCCACAACTCCTATCCTAGCATTCCCACTCCCCCATTGGTACAGGTGTCCGTATTTGGACACACAAGGTCTTGAGGGCCTTACCTAGTATGAGATCGTACAAATACGTTCCATTCAACTTATACCCGGGCCCCTAAGCATTGGGGTCCCAAGGTATAGGGAATGGGACACTTGGTGCGTGTAACGGTGGTGGTGTGAGGCGAGGCTCTCGGGCCCTTGACACGAGATGCCTGAAGCACCCCGAGGCCACCCACAAGCATGGGTAATAGGCATGTGACCTCGCCAGATGCCTAAGGGTACGAGGTGAGATGCCTCCCTCACGAGCCCCTTGGTGGCGTGGCTCTCCTGACGCTCGCGAGTCCCCTTCGCGAGGCCCCCCTCGCGTGGCCTCTCCCAAGCTGCTCATGAGTCCCCCTCGCGAGGCCTCCTACGCGTGGCCCATTCGTGTGTCCATCTGATGGCGTGGCTGAGCGAGATGGTTGGAGCTTCGCGGCCGTGGCCGAGCGAGGCCAATAGTGCCCCGCGCTTGGGTGGCCGAGCGAGGCCAATAGTGTCCCGCGCCTGGGTGGCCGAGTGAGGCCGACAATGTCCCGTGCCTGGGTGGCCGAGCGAGGCCAATAGTGTCCCGCGCCTTGGTGGCCGAGCGAGGCCGAGCAAGGCCAATAGTGTCCCGCGCCTGGGTGGCCAAGCAAGGCCGACGGTGTCCCACGCCTGGGTGGCCGAGCGAGGTCGACGGTGTCAGCGCCTGGGTGGCCGAGCGAGGCCAGTGGTGCTTCACATCTATGCCTTGCGAATGGGGGCCACATGGCATTGATCCCATGAGGCACGGATCCAGACTCGTGACGTGATGGCGTGATGACTTCCCGAGATGATGATGGCCCGAGGGCCTCGCATTGATATCATATTTTCCCTTGATGAGATTTTGAGCATCAACACAAAGCTACAAGTGACCACTGCCAGTCTTTTGCAGTGCAATATTCAAAGCTAGATTCAGCTTCTATCAGCAGTGACTTATGTCTCAACTCCATGAATTTGAAGTGATGGAAAAGATATAAAGATTGGAACAATTTTCAATATGCAAAATGCTGAAACATCCACATTGGAAGGCATGGGAATATAACCTCATTGTAATTCTGTGTAAATTTATTTTCCTTTTGGCAGTCACATTAGATTATTTTTATGCTTTATATAGGCAATAATTAAATCCAACTTGCATAGAGTTATAATTTATTATAATACATATAACGATGAAGACAGTTCATATATGTCAACCGTTCAAAGTTGAAGTTTCTACTGTACTTGCCTCAAATTCTCATCCCAACAACTCTCTCAAATTTATTATTTTTTTTGTAGTGAGTGCTTCTTGGTAATAAAAAACTTTTATGAGACTGTTGTAGTAAAATTCCATATCTCAGCTCATATAATTAGTTTCTCATAGGAGTGATGAAAGAAGTTTTGTCAGCAGCAAACATGAAATTTCTTGTTTGATCAATTGATCTAGTGGACATTTTTTAATCATTAATATTATTATTCTGTCTTTCAGGTGAAAAAGGCTTATAATTACATCCACAAATATGGGGATAAATTAAAGTTGATGGCTGCAGCAGTTCGAAATAAGCAGGATTTATTTAGTCTCGTAGGGTAAATACATGCACCTGACCTCAGATCATCAATAACTAGAAATTTCTGACTACTCGTGTTAATTTGTACTTGTTTCCCAGGGTTGACTATATCATTGCACCATTGAAGGTATTGCAATCTCTAAAAGAATCTGCCACTGCTCCTGGTGACAAGTGCTCCTTCGTGAGGAGGCTATCTCCAGAGAATGCTGCCCTCTACAGTGTTAGTAAGGAAGAGGTCTGTTTTCTTCTGAATTTATATTCATTATATTTTTACATTTTACTTTCGTACAAATATATATTAGATTATGTGTACTTGAATTTTCAAGATGAAAAACTATAGATTATAGAGTATGACAACATAGATTATATTATATAATTTTTATTGAATTTTTTTTTTTGGCTCCCCCTATTTGTAAATCATGGCTTCTTCACTAGCTATTAGGTTTCTCAAATGAACTTACGGTGTTCATGTATTAGTTCCAACTTTCAAGTCTAAGCCTACTTGGAAAAAAGAATAATAATATTATGCACCATTTAATTAAAGTTCTAAGGTCACTTGAGTATAGATAGTTGTAGTAATGTGTGTAATATAATAACTTGTTTATTATTCAAACTCAATTATTGTAAATTTGGTTATGTGTCATGATATTATTGACTATTTTAGATGAATGATATGATATTTCATGACCTCATTAGTTTTTCTTTTATGTTTTGTTTACCAGATTCAACAAGTGAAGTGCAAAAGAAAATCTGATTTGGAAGGCTATGGTGTGCTGACATTTGGAAGATCATGAATTCCTACCTTTACTTTTGAATATGCAACTATTTAAGACTAGTTGTTTTTTACTATTGTGAGAATGTTTTGTTTATGTTGATTATGCAACTATTTAAGACTAGTTTTTTTTACTATTGTGAGAATGTTTTGTTTTTTTAGATAATCTTGAATGTATTTTGACACAATTATTTGGTTATATGTGTTATGAACCATATAATTGGTACTCAAAAATATATTTGTACAATGTTAAGGGTGTCTTAAGTATATTAAATGAAGTAGGTTTGAATTAAAGCAATAAAAAATAATTATAATGTACAGGTTTCTATAATAATAATTCAAGCTTATCCAAATATTAGAATAATACAAAAAATGTGTTATTGTATCTTTTACAATAACACTGGTTTATAAGCATAAAATTATGTTATGCAAACTATTTTCTATAATGCAGAAAGTGTGTTATTATAAAGTGTATCATAACACTACTTTATAAATACAAAAAAGTGTTATATAATTTATTTATAAATAACATAATGAAATACTTATCTAACTATTAAAATAACACAACAAAAGTGTTGTCGTAGTCTATACCATAACACATGTCTAAAACTAGGGAAAAGTGTTATGCAAAGTGCTCCGACCTACTATAACACCACTTTTCTTAACACATCAATTGAAAGTATTTTTTCTTGTAGTGGGAAATCGTTTGATGTGTAACGCCCTACTACCTTAGAGGCGTTACTAAGTGTGTTTAAAATGTGCATCTAACTCACTAAACGAGGTTTTCAGAACAAAAGTGTGATTAAACAAAAAGTTAAGGCTGTAATCTTTAAAAGTACTCTATTTCGTTAAAAGTTCCAAGAGTTTAACATTTGGGATCCCAAAGTACAGTTTATAAAAAATTCACAACTCAAAATAGGTTTATAGACGACTAATTATCAAAAACGTAGTTCAATACAGCCATTTCTCAAAATGCCCCCTACCAAAGCGGTGAGGTAGGCCAAACATGTAAGCGCCGCCCCACACTATCCGTACTCATGGCTGGTTGACTTTCTCTTTGCCTTTACCTGCAACACAGAGAACCCGTGAGACAAATCCCAGCAAGAAAACTCACACAGCACATAACATATGCATATTATAAAACCATTAAAATAGATAACTCATAGATAAACAGATAGTCCATCAAATTAAACACATATACGGCCATGCCGTCCCAGAAGCGTTACCAAAGCCAGGTAACTCGGTCCTCACCGTAAGGATATCCCATGTATCCACTAGGGTCTCACCCTAACTATAAGCACTCCATGTGCTAAGTGTTATTCCTGGTCCCACTGCCGTTCTCGGCCTTCGCCGTTCTCAGCCCTTTGCCGTTCTCGGCCCTCTGCCATTCATTCTACTACAACCACATATAGCATTCTCAATCATGTAATAATTCAATCAAGGCAACACCCTAACAACAATACATTCTAGGGCCGTACCCTGCAACAACACTATGGGCCCATGCCCTGCTCTATGGGTATTATAGTTTTCTTACCTGTATCCCGAGCTTTACAATGCATGAAAGTCACGAGCACGGTCCTCTATCCCGAGCCTCTCCAAAAACCTAGTCACAACACATAAGATGTACTCTTTAATGCTAACCAATCCAAAACCACCTCTCGAGACTAATCTCATACTCTCGGAGTCCCCAAATTCCTAAAACAATGTATCGGAAACATCCCCCGAGCCCCCGGAACAAATGCCCAAAAATGCAAAATTTCCCTGTCCTGAAAAGTAGCCTAGCGCCGCGGCGATACCCTAGACGGCCACGGCGCCCAGCAAGTCAGAGAGCACCCCCAGCCCTGATGCAGCCTCGCACCGCGGCGCCAAAGAACAGGACCGCGATGCCCCTTCACAAACCCAGAAATCTGGGTTTTCCTTTGCATTTTCCTCGAGCCAAAACACTCCGAATTTAACCCGAATGCATACCCATACCTCAGAATCGACCCAAAACCTCAAATAAACCATCTAACAACCTATAAACACCACCAACCAGCTCAAACACACAATCACACCCAAAATCAACACTTGAGTTTTAGATTTCAAAGACTTAAACCAAAGCTTGAGAAAAAATATATACCAGACTTCTAGATTCTTAAACCATATCAGATATGAGAATTCAAACATGTTTAGAACTCTTACCTCAATCAAGAATTCAACTTGAGCTGCTCTTCCGAATCAAGTTCCAAGCTCAAATCCCAACCTTCTGCTGAACCTAACCTCAATTCATCCCATGAGTTTACCAAACAAGGCACATAATTCAATTCTCAATTCCATGATATTCTTACCTCAATTCACTGAATAATCCTCCAAGTTCCCTTAGCTTAGATTCTCTTCTTGATCCCAAGAGATTTGCCCTTAGTTTTTCCCTCTTTCTCCTTTAGGCTCCCAACCAATTTTAGCAAGAACTCAATTTGGCTAAGTGTTGAACGTGAATGACCCCTTTTCCCTCAGCTGAAACATATCTAACCCTTGCCTAATGACCAATTTACCCCTCATAGAAATCCTTTCCTAACTAAACCCCAAGGCCCTTTTTGTCATTCCTCCTTTCTTACAATTCTATCATTTCTCTCATCTAAACTTGTTACCCTTACTAATTACCAATGGTTACTCAGGTTACTCAATCACCAATAACCATTAACCACTAGCTCTCAACTCAACTTACAAAATTCCCAATGTACCCCTAGGCTCCTCCCGAGCAAAGTATAAAATCCCGTTGTGACTTTTAAACTAATAGCTCCCTAGGACCGTCTCAGCACGTGCATCACCATCATATCACAACTCACACGTGGTACAAATTATATAATACAATTATCACATTTATGCCCTCAATGGGCTAAAATTACAAATTTACCCCTATCATACAAACAGGGTCCACATGCATATTTATACCACCTTAACATGCATTCTAATCACAAATTCATTTAAATTCATATATTAACATGCCAACTCACTTATTGCCCTCCAGGCATGCTAATCAAGGTCCTAAACCTTATTAGCAAATTGGGGTGTTACAATTATCCCCTCCTTACAAGAATTTCGTCATTGAAATTACATGAATAACTCGGGATGGCACTCCCGCATATCAGACTCAAGCTCCCACGTCGCCTCCTCAACCTTGTTGTTTCTCCACAACACTTTAACCAAGGCGATGGTCTTGCTCCGCAAGACTTTATCCTTCATGTCAAGGATCTGAACAGGCTTTTCCTCGTATGATAAATCCTGATCTAACTCCAAGTTTTCATAACTCAGCACATGAGTAGTATCTGATACATATTTCCGGAGCATGGATACGTGGAACACATCATGGACCCCTGATAGAGTTGGAGGTATCGCTAATCTATAAGTTATCTCTCCAACCCATTCCAGAACCTCAAAGGGGCCAAAAAACCTGGGACTCAGCTTGCCCCGAACACCGAATCATTTTACTCCTCTCAGAGGTGAAACCCTGAGGAATACATGATCACCGACCTGAAACTCTACACTCCTGCGTCTTAGATCTGAGTAACTCTTCTGGCGATTCTGGGAGGCGAGCATACGAGCTCTAATATTCTCAATTGCCTCATTGGTCCTATGTACCATCTCTGGACCTAGATATCTTCTCTGACCTGTCTCATCCCAGTGTATCGGTGATCTGCACTTCCTCCCATATAGCATCTCATACGGAGCCTCTCCGATAGTCGCCTGATAGCTATTATTGTAGGAGAACTAAATCAATGGGAGATACTTACTCCAAGATCCCCCAAAGTCCATAACACAGGCTCATAGCATATCTTCCAGTATCTGAATCATTCGCTCAGACTGTCCATCCGTCTAAGGATGATAAGCGGTACTAAATCGTAACTATGTGCCCATTGCCTTCTGCAGGCTTCCCCAAAACTTGGAGGTGAAGGTGGGGTCTCTGTCGGATACTATCGACCTCGGAGCCCCATGAAGTCGAACAATTTCCTTTACATATAGCTCAGCATACTGCTCCACAGTATAAGTTGTCTTCACAGGTAAAAAGTGGGCGGACTTAGTATACCTGTCCACAATTACCCACACCAAGTCATGCAGACCCACGGTCTTTGGTAATCCTACCACAAAGTCCATGGTAATATCCTCCCATTTCTGCTCGGGGATCCCTAGAGGCTGCAATAACCCTGCTGGCCTCTGATGTTCAGCCTTGATCTGCTGACAAGTTAAGCACCTAGCCAAATAGTCCACCACATCCCTCTTCATGCATGCCCATCAATACAAAACTCTTAAATCTTGGTACATCTTCGTAGTACCTGGGTGCAAAGAATAGGGACTGGTATGAGACTCATCCATAATCTCTCGCCGAATATCTGAATCAATCGAAACACAAATCTGTCCCTTGTACCTCAATAGACCCATCTTTGAGATAGAGAAGTCCCCAATCGCTCCATCTAGGACGTTCTCTCTACGTTCAACTAACTGGGGGTCTCTTTCCTGTGCTTCCTTAATCCTCTCAAGGAGCGTTGACTGAAGAGTAATGTTGGCTAACCTACCAACCACTAACTCTATACCTGCCCTGGTCATCTCCTCAGCTAATCTGTCTGATATCTGCCTCGAACTAAACAACTGTCCTGGGCCCTTCCGGCTCAATGCATCAGCCACTACATTAGCCTTCCCAGGATGGTATAGGATATCACAATCATAATCCTTTACCAACTCTAGCGACCGCCTTTGGCGCATATTCAGATCTTTCTGGGTAAGGAAATACTTTAAACTCTTGTGATCAATGTATATCTCGCACCTTTCACCTTACAGGTAATGTCTCCAAACCTTATGTGCGAATACCACTACAGCCAATTCCAGATCATGCGTGGGATATCTCTTCTCATACTCTTTTAATTGCCTTGATGCATAAGCTATCACTTTCCCAGCTTGCATCAACACACATCCTAAACCCTGTCTGGAAGCGTCACAGTAAACCACGAACTTTTCGTTGTCTATCGGCAGGCTCAACACTGGTGCGGTAACCAATCACCGCTTCAATTCCTTGAAGCTGTTCTCACACCAATCTGTCCACACATACTTGGTTTTCTTTCTTGTCAACTCTGTCAATAGAGTAGCAATTCTGGAGAACCCTTCTACAAATCACCGGTAGTCCCCGCCAATCCAAGAAAACTTCTGACCTTAGGAACACTGCTCGGCCTAGGCCAATCTCTCACTGCCTCTATCTTACATGGGTCAACCAGTATCCCCTCGTTACTAACGATATGGCCCAGAAATGTAACTTGCGGTAACCAGAACTTGCACTTGCTAAACTTAGAATATAACTTATGCTCTCTCAATCGCTGTAACACCAGGCGCAGATGATGTTCATGCTCTGTCTCTGACTAGGAGTATACTAGTATATCATCGATAAATACAATCAGAAACTTATCCAGGTGGTCCTTGAAAATTCTATTCATCATATCCATGAAAGCTGTTGGAGCATTGGTTAATCCAAAGGACATAACCAGAAATTCATAGTGCCCATACATTCTCCGAAAAGCAGTCTTTTGTATGTCCTCTTCTTTAATCCTCAACTTATGATAGCTTGACCGAAGATCAATCTTCGAAAATACCGTACTCCCTTGTAGCTGATCAAATAAATTATCAATCCTAGGCAGTGGATACTTATTCTTAATAGTTAACTTATTCAACTCCCTGTAGACAATGCACATCCTAAGCGACCCATCCTTCTTCTTAACAAATAGCACTGGAGCACCCCATGGTGAGAAGCTCGGTCTGATGAACGGCAAATCCAATAACTCCTGTAACTGAATCTTCAATTCTTTTAACTCTACCTCCATTGTTTGTCCGTGCTCTTTTATCACCATTGGGTTACTTATCATCTGGATGCCTTCTCTTCTGACCATTACTATTACTATTGGTATGCTGACAGCTGTTGTTTTTTGACCATTTTGAGGTTGACCCTGCTATTTAGGCTCAGGCCTACTAGCCTTCTCCTTACTAACATTCGCCTGAAGCCTTTCTACTTCAATTTTCGTTTCTAGAACATTGGCATAGGTAGTATTTCCCGGGTTTTCTAGCTTAACCCCTAATTCAATCCTTGGTCTAAGTCCTCTAACAAACTTGGTCACCCTCATAAAGTCAATTGGAACCAACTCTATTGCAAACTTGGCTAATCTGTCGAATTTCCGAGCATATTCTACTACCATTAAGTTTCCTTGCTTCAAACTAGCGAACTCCTCGACCCTTTTAGCGATGACTGCCGAGTTGTAATACTTCTTGTGGAACAGCTCCACAAATCTTGTCCATATCATGGTGGCGACGTCGTTAGTCTGCTGAACTAATTCCCACCATATTCTAGCATCCTTCTTAATCAGAGACGAAACGTAGGATATACGGTCCGCGTTGCCGAGATTCATATGCGCTAGGATCGGCTCTACATTTCTTAGCCATTCTTCTGCTTCAAAGGGGCCTATTATCCCTTCAAAGTTTGGAGAATGTTGCTTACGAAACCGCTCATAGATTGGCTCCATGTATTGAGCTGGGTATGGCGCATAGTTCGACATTGGCCATGCCCCATAAGGACCTAATTGATGGGGTACTTGAGCCATCTGCTGGGGCTATTGTTGCACCTGAGGTGGAGACTGAGTCTGTTATCGCTATTGCTGTAATAATTCCTCCACTTGTTGTCATAGTCTTGCATCTGCAGTGTTGTTAACCGGCGGCGGCGGCGCTCTTTCTTTAGCAGCAGCATTGGTTGCATGCCTTCCCCTTCTGCGAACTGTAGGGGCTTCATAAGTTTTAGGAGTGACGCTTGAGGCGTTTCCATTGGTGCGAGAAAATATTTTGAGCGACATCCTCAACAAAGTTCTAACAGTCGAGAACATGTTAGAACTTATCCTAATAGGCTCTAAGGCAAAACTTAATCTAAGCAAACATAACTCGGACCTATTAATTATGATTTCTTATGAAAAAAATTATGTAAGCCATCTTTATGATTGGGTCTGTTTCTAAACTTAAAAAAATAAGCTATCTTTATAATTTCCTAAGTCTGTTTTTAATGATCCTGTACGACTTAATTCTCAGGCTCGAAACTCGTCGTTGTTCCAAAGTTAACCATATTGAGGGAGGGCTGAGATCAGTAAAATTGTTCCCACTACTATGGCCCCCTAAACTCTCAATATAGAACCCCGTCCATTGATTTGTATCCACCCTCACCGAACTTGGTCATTATTTATTAAATTTATTATTTATTATGATTGTAAAAAAAAATCAAACTCATACATGTCATTAAAAAATAACAATGATATTTATTTGGAAAAAAAATTACTATGTACAATTATAAATGCAAAGATAATAAATAAAATAAATAACGAAAAAATAATCTAATTTTCAAATATTCTAAACTGAAAACATAAGGGCTAAAAAGTTAACTAAACACATAATCATAACAACTAAAACATAAACACTTACATTGGCGGTTAGATTCAGAGCTTTGAGTGTGTGTATCGAGGAGAACTTCATGCGAATGGACTGTTGCTCTGATACCAACTGTAACGACCCAACTACTCTAGACTTTGGACCATTAACGAAAACTATCCATAGACACTAATCCTTAATAAAACTTACAAGTGAAATGATCATAACTTTATTAAAAACTTATAAAAATAAATGTTAAACTTACATAAAATTTAAAGTAGGATATGGGATCCCATTGTTTTAAAATAAAAACATAACATAATTGTAATTAAAAGGGATTACATAATAAAGTGCGGAAAAATACACATAAAACCATAAGTAAAGAAACTTCATCCTCAAATCGAACTCTCGGCCCTTCGATTCCATTCCGCCTCAATACACATGCCCAAAATACCAAGAACCTTTCCCGCCATCAAAGTTATTTTCCTCCACATATAAACATAAAAGGAGTGAGCCTAAAACCCAGCAAGGAAAATCTAACACATAAACCATATACACAAATTTCATAATGTAACATAAAATATATCATAACACATATGTCACATACATACTATAATGGCCATTATTACTTGGGGTCCCATAAACTAAACAAGTCATATGCCCATTAGATTAGTGGGGCTTGCTAGCTAAGCAAGTCATATGCCCATAATTTATTGGGGCTTGTTAGTTGTACGGGTCATATGCCCAAGTCTACAATTATACATATTATAGCATATTACATAACACATAATCATAAGATAACATTTATCATAACATATAAATCAAATAACACATAAATCCTATCCTATTTTCCTTACCAAAAATACCGGGATATGAGAACAGTTTTGGGACTTTGGAACACTCCTAAAAACCATAAATGGAAGGGTGAGTATACTAAAGAGAATGAGATGAAATGAATGGAAGAACTATACCATTAAGATATACTTACCAAAATCTTATGTTCAAGAACTTAGATTTCCTATCCAAGAATAAAGAATAAAGTTAGGGTGCTGAATAGAAAATTACAAGAACTTAAAGAAAATAATACCAAATGAACTAGAGTTTTGGAATACCTTGAATGCTTCTATGACCGAACTATACCTCGAAGCCGAAATACACTATAACCTTACTTCCCAAGTGTTTATTAAGCAACCCAATTGTTTATCACTCTATAGTCTCACTAGCACCTGGAAGGCTCTGATTAATGCTTGAAGAATGAATGAAAAGGCTTGGTGCTAGGTTTTATTTATAGAGTTCTAGGAATAAAAATATTCTTTTTGGCTTTGAATAAAAATAATGAATTTAATTGAAAATATTTGAATATCCTTCAGCCAAAGGCTTAGGACTTGGTCAAATTGTTCAGAGAGATTTAAGGAGTCAAAGCTTGATTTAAAAAAATAATAATAAAAACAAATAAAATCCTAACTTAAATCTCGTAACTCTAAACTTACATGCAGTAAAATCAACATATCTGGAGTTGTAGAACTCCGATTTAAACTCTCTTTATACCTTTAGAAAGATAATTCAATTATTTACAACTTTCTTCAAATACTATTTTTCAAAATTCATAACATAACTGGGTAAAAAATAGGTCGAAAGGTACAGTACCCTAGAGTTACGAAAAATCTATTTAATTATCTAAATAACAACCTAATCCACAAATAAATAAAATTGTGATAAATGTCATGCTCCTAACAGATTCTGGTGAAGACTAAGTCTTATAGTTCACTTATTTTATCATTAAAATAATAATTCCTTAATAATCATGCATATGACAAGTGTCATATTCCTATAGGCTCTATCTAAACCTTAGGAATAACCATGCTCATGACAAGTGTCATATTCTTATTAGCTCTATCTAAACATTAGGTTATAATAATTATCATATTAATAACCAGCAATATTAATCAAACCTTATGTTATAATTAATATTCTTAAACTACAGGTTAAACTTATAAAATCCATAACTATTGCTAGGAGTTTCCAACTAAGTCCAGACTTGAACCAAAATCCACACTAATGAACATACTAAAACTAATATTAGCTATTACTACTACTACTACTACTACTATCTAACTAGTTAAGTAAATTCTGGGACTCTACACGTCGGCACTAAATCTGGCGCAAACTTCGCCAGTCTGTCAAATCTCAGGGCATACTCAGTAACTGATAACCTGTTCTAAGTCAGGTTGATAAACTCATCAACCTTCACAGCTCGAACTGCTATGTTGTAGTATTTCTCATTAAAGATATTCTTAAATTCCTCCCAAGTCATGACTGTAACATTCCTCCGCTGACTCACTACGTCCCACCAGATGCAGGCATCTTCTCTAAGCATGTAGCTAGCACAAGCTACCCTTTCATTTCCTTCGACCCTCATAAAGTCTAAGATCAAGGAAATCATATTCATCCACTGCTCAGCCCACAGTGGGTCTGAACCACCCTCAAAGGTAGGTGGTAGCTGCTTTCTGAATCTTTCGTACAAAGGTTCCCACCTGTTCTCAACCACAGGCTAAACCAGCACTAGCGCTACATTCAGCTGAATTGGTAACCCTGTGACCTGTGATGGGGCCTGCTGCCTCATCTGACGAAGTTCTTCCTTTGTTCTCTGCAACCTAGCCTCAATCTCGGCTAATATCTGTTGCCAGTTCTATGGGGCAGGTGGAGGGCCGTGACCCTAATTTTCATCCTCGGCCCGACTGCCGTGGAGTCTAGATGATTGCAGAGGCATTACAACTATATGCCTACAATCAGTGACACCGCTCATCAGGCATGATAACAAGATCCAATTCCACCTCTCAATCTCAACAACAAACCAGGATCAACAATCCAGATAACATACAGATAACATATAGCACACAACGGGCCATGCCCTGACATCATGCATATGGTATTTCATTCATCATGCTCCTTCAAACTAAACAGGTAAACAGGGCATCAAGCACATATTCAATGATAATAATCAACCATACCAACCAACCATGAGTCGAGCTTTTCAATGGCAGCGAGCGTACATGTTCGGTCAATCTCCAGAACCAATAAACCTTGGCTCGCTTTGATACCAAGTTTTAACGCCCTACTACCTTAGAGTCGTTACTAAGTGTGTTTAAAATGTGCATCTATCTCAATAAACGAGGTTTTTAGAACAAAAGTGTGATTAAACAAAAAGTTAAGGCTGTAATCTTTAAAAGTACTCTATTTCGTTAAAAGTTCCAAGAGTTTAACATTTGGGATCCCAAAGTACAGTTTATAAAACATTCACAACACAAAATAGGTTTACAGACGACTAATTATACAAAGCGTAGTTCAATACAGCCATTTCTCAAAATTCCCCTGAGCAAAGTAGTCGGGTAGGCCAAACATGTACGCGCCGCCCCACGCTCTCCGTACTTATGGCTGGTTGACTTTCTCTTTGCCTTTACACAGAGCACCCGTGAGCCGAAGCCCAGCAAGAAAACTCACACAGCCCATAACATATGCATATTATACAACCATTAAAACAGATAACTCATAGATAAATAGATAGTCCATCAGATTAAACACATATATGGCCATGCCGTTCCAGAAGCGTTACCAAAGCCTGGGATCTCAGTCCTCACCGTAAGGATATCCCATGTATCCACTGGGGTCTAACCCTAACTAGAAGCACTCCATGTGCTAAGTGTTATTCCCGGCCACAATGCCATACCCAGCCTTCGCCGTTCTCAGCCCTTTGCCGTTCTTGGCCCTCCGCCGTTCATTCTACTACAACCACATATAGCATTCTCAAACATGTAATAATTCAATCAAGGCTATACCCTAACAACAATACATTCTAGGGTCGTGCCCTACAACAACACTATGGGTCCATGCCCTGCTCTATGGGTATTATAGTTTTATGACCTGTATCCCGAGCTTCACAATGCACGAAAGTCACGAGCTCGGTCGTCTATCCCGAGCCTCTCCAAAAACCTAGTCACAACACATAAGAAGTACTCTTTAATGCTAACCAATAAAAAACCACCTCTTGGGACTAATCTCATACTCTCGGAGTCCCCAAATTCCTAAAACAATGTATCGGAAACATCCCCCGAGACCCCAGAATAAATGCCCAAAAATGCAAAATTTCCTGTCCTGAAAAATAGCCTAGCACCGCAGCGCTACCCTAGAGGGCCACGGCGCCCAGCAAGTCAGAGAGCACCCGCAGCCCTGATGTAGCCTCGCGCCGCGGCACCCCTTCGCGAACCCAGAAATCTGGGTTTTCCTTTGCATTTTCCCCGAGCCAAAACACTCCCAATTTAACCCCAATGCATATCCAATCCTCAGAATCAACCCAAAACCTCAAATAAACCATCTAACAACCTATAAACACCACCAACTAGCTCAAACACACAATCACACCCAAAATCCACACTTGAGTTTCAGATTTCAAAGACTTAAACCAAAGCATGAGAAAAAATATAAACCAGACTTCTAGATTCTTAAACCATATCAGATATGAGAATTCAAACATGTTTAGAACTCTTACCTCAATCAAAAATTAAACTTGAGCTACTCTTCCCAATCAAGTTCCAAGCTCAAATCCCAACCTTCTACTGAACCTAACCTCAATTCATCCCAAGAGTTTACCAAACAAGGCACATAATTCAATTCTCAATTCCATGATATTCTTAGCTAAATTCTACAACATATACACAGAATTTTCTTACGTCAATTCACTGAATAATCCTCCAAGTTCCCTTAGCTTAGATTCTCTTCTTGATCCCAAGAGATTTGCCCTTAGTTTTTCCCTCTTTCTCCTCTAGGCTCCCAACCAATTTCAGCAAGAACTCAATTTGGCTAAGTGTTGAACGTGAATGACCCCTTTTCCCTCAGCTGAAACATATTAAACCCTTTCCTAATGACCACTATACCCTTCATAGAAATCCTTTCCTAACTAAACTCCAAGGGCCTTTTTGTCATTTCTCCTTTCTTACAATTCTATCATTTCTCTCATCTAAACTTGTTACCCTTACTAATTACCAATGGTTACTCAGGTTACTCAATCACCAATAAACATTAACCACTAGCTCTCAACTCAACTTACAAAATTCCCAAAGTACCCCTAGGCTCCTCCTGAGCCGGGTATAAAATCCCGTTGTGACTTTTAAACTAATAGCTCCCTAGGACCGTCTCAGCACGTGCATCACCATCATATCACCACTCACACGTGGTACAAATTATATAATACAATTATCACATTTATGCCCTCAGCGGGCTAAAATTACCACTTTAGCCCTATCATACAAACGGGGTCCACATGCATATTTATACCACCTTAACATGCATCCTAATCACATATTCATTTAAATTCATATATTAACATGCCTACTCACTTATTTCCCTCCAGCCACGCTAATCAAGGTCCTAAACCTTATTAGTAAATTGGGGTGTTACAATGTGAATTCTCCTCCTCGGTCATATCTCACGACCTTAACAGGAAGACCACTTTCTTTCTCAAAACAAGCTTTGAACTTCTTGAAATTCTCGAACACTTCCGACTTCTCCTTTATGAAATAAGCCCATGTTTTTCTTGAAAAGTCATCAATGAAAAGGAGAAAGTATTTACTCTTACCAAAAGAGTTTGGTTTTATTGGTCCTTAGACATCAGTATGTACGAGCTCAAGCGGCTTGGTGGCTCTTGAAGATGACTCCTTCAGGAAGCTCCTCCGAGATTGTTTTCCAAGCAAACATCCTTCACAAGGTTGATCTGGTTGGTTGATGCATGGAATGCCTCGCACCATATCCTTCTTCTCCAAAAGTTTGAGCCCACCAAAATTAAGGTGTCCAAAGCGTAGATGCCAAAGCCATGATGAGTCATTATAGCAGGCCTTTAGATATTTTGGAATATCATATTGAATATTCAAGAGGAACGTTCTATTCTTTGACATGGGCACCTTGGCAATCAAATTACTTTTATCATCTCTTACGAACAAGTATTTTCTTTTAAGTGAATATCATAAGCTTTCTCTAGCAATTGTCCCAAACTCAAAATATTGTTCTTCATGTTGGGCACAAAGTAAACGTTTGAGATAAATTGATGGCCTCCATTTTTCAAGCGTATGAGAATTTTCCCTTGGCATTCCACGTGTATTTTTTACTCATCTCCAAAAGAGATATTTCCTTTTACCGCTTCATTGAGCTCCACGAACATTGTTCTTTGTCCTCACATGTGATTGCTAGCACCGGTGTCAAGATACCATCTATTTTCTTGGCCTTCATCTTTGTCTTTGAAAGCTAGTAGCAATGTTCCTTCTTCTCCACCTTTGTCTTTGACGAAATTGACATTTTCTTCAACCTTCCTTGATCTACACTCGGAGGCATAGTGACCCAACTTATTGCAATTGTAGCATTTGGCGTGGGATTTATCATTCCTTGACCATGAGTTGCCTCTTCCGCGTCCTCTTGTTGCTTGTGGATTTTGACTTCTTTCTCCATTATTGAAGTTGTTGAAGCCACCCCTTCCTTCTATTCCTTGTCCACGGCCACGTCCACGTCCACTTCCTTGGTCACGTCCTCTTCCTCTTTGATCTCTATTATTGTCAAAATTTTATTCCTTTAAGTTGAGTTGTAGTAATTGCTCCACCGTCTCCTTTTGCTTCTTTTTCCTCTTTTTCCTCTTTTATTTCTCCTCATAGACTTGTAAAGAACCCATGAGTTGTTCAACAGTCACAGTTTCTAAATCTTTATTTTCTTCAATGTTTGTAGCAATGTATTCAAAGGTTACAGTTACAGTGCAGAGAATTTTCTCTAAACCTTCACTTCACTAACGTCTTCACCATTTCTTCTTAATTGATAAAAAATTCACTACAACAAAAATGAGTTTAAGGGGCAACGCATGGCGCCCCTAATAACCCGAAAAGTCGCCCCTGATTAGTCGCCCGTGGAAAAATGTCCCTGAAGGGTACATTAGGGGCGACTCGAGGGTCGCCCCTAAAACTTGAAATGTCGCCTAAAAAATTTGAAAATTTTGAATTATTTTTGTCGATATGTCGCCCCTAATACTCCATTAGTCGCCCCTAATACTATAATATGTCGCCCCAAATGGTTGCACGTGGAATATTATTAGGGGCGCCATAGTCGCCCCTAAAACTTGAAATGTCGCCTCAAAAATTTGAAAATTTTGAATTATTTTTGTCGATATGTTGCCCCTGATACTCCATTAGTCGCCCCTAATACTATACTATGTCGCCCCAAATGGTTGCACGTGGCATATTATCAGGGGCGATAGTGTCGCCCCTAATACTATTTTATTTATAAAAAAAATAATAAAATTAATTAATAAAATTCAATTTTTATTAATTATTTATCAAAATTATTATTTAAAATTTAAATAATTGAAAACAAATATATTAAAAATAAAAATATTATATTAAATATTCAAATTAGTTTATTAAAATAACAATTGTACATATTCATAATACATTAACATAGAAAATATTCATATTGTTCATAAAATTTAAAAATAATTAATAATAAAATAAACCTAGTCTCCTAAATCAGCTGCATCGTCCTCCTCCCTATTGTCTTCTTGTTGTGGTTGTTGCGGTGGCTGTGGTTGTGATTGCTGCAGTGGCAGCATCGGCCAAGGATATTGGGGAGGTAATGTGGACAATCCAGCTCCATACATGTAGGGATACGATGGCTGGGAGGACGGTGAAATCGAACACAGATAAGGTGTTGCTTCGTACATATATGGAGGTACCATATGTTGAGACGGCGCTGCCCCGTACATAGAAGGATGAGTTGGAGCTGGAGGTTGAGAAGACGAAGCCCTAGAAATATTGTCACTATCAGGCACAGGCGGCATCTGAACGTTTGGTGGATGAAATGAAGGTACAAAATATTGAGTTAAGAAATTAACTTGATCAGTCAATTTCTGTAGATTATTCTCCAATTTTTCTATATATTCTCTCGAATGATGAGGAGGAACTTGAGACCCGTTGAAGTGAGAGTGTTGGGTAGATGATGACCCCGACCCCGACCTCGACCCTGACCCCGACCCCTTCAATTTGTGGCCCACTCCTCGCACATGTCCACGCCTTTGGCCTAATACATTTTGTAACACCTCCACCTGATCAACTGATGATGGACTATCATTATTAGAAGCATCAGTGGATGTTTGCTGAGTTTGTAACTCAAAATCAGCCTTCAGTTTTTCCTGTTTTCAAAAAATGTTAGACACTAACATTAAATATAACTCTATTAATATTAAAAAATATAATTCAAACTTACATAATCTTGGCGAGCATCATCGTTCACGAAATCATTTGTTGCTTTCTTCCAATGATAATCCTTCCATGACTCAATGAGGTCCGGGTTCGTCTAAAAAATATAACCCAAATGTTAGAGAACAAATAATTTAAAAGAACATAATTTTGATAATATTTTATCTTTTACTTACCTTTTCAAAACGGACGCCTGCCATCAATTTTGTACCCTACGTTGTAGAATACTTTTGTTTCTTCCGATTTTCCTTATTCTTTACGGAGCGCGCAATAAATTGTGGACTTGTAAATAATTGACAGATCTGCTTCCACTCCTCCTTGTGAACATCATTGGTTAGGTTGTTTATAACCTTATCCTAATCCTCCGGTCCATTGTAGTGTTTCTCAAAGTGTTCATGTCTTAGTGTTTTCCTATTACGATATCGGTCTTTCATCTCTCGATCGATACCATCTAAACACTTTAAGAAATCCTCGCGGCTCACTATTTGATAACAATAATAAATTGAAAATTAAACATATTAATAATATATGTACTATATTAAAGAAATTTTTAAAAAATATATATTTAATACTATTTTTACCTAAATTATGCCAAGGACTTGATCCTTGTATTGTTTAGGCACTAATTCCCATGAACCGTAATGTCCGGGAACTTTCGTTTTAATTTGGGTTCCCACAAGGCGGACAAAAGCAGCGTGCTCGCCCCCAACAACCTTGTACGTTCGTGGGCAAAACGTTACTTCTAGTGGTTTTCCATTTTTACGCTGCCTCTCCTCTAGATCTTTTCCAATAGCTGCGCCACGACCCTCTTTCTTAGTTGGGATTCCTGTATTTTTTTTATTAATAATACATAGAATATTAGTATATACATGATAAACATATGTGAGTAAATAAAATAACAAAAAAATTACCTAAGTCGCATGTAGTCGAGATCCTAGTAGGATCCGGTGGAGGATCACCGCCAGCATCTCCACCGTGAGCTCTAGCCACATCTGCTGACATCTACTAACATGACAGTAATTTAACCTATCTATTTTAAAATTTAATTATTATTTATAATTAATTTATTGAGTATTATTTCAATTGATTAGGTAATTTGAAACATGCTATTTGGAAACGAACTTTTTATTTCTCAATATGTATAATACATTGAACACTAGATACAAAACTAAGTAGAATAGTCACTATCCTCACTAATTACATCAACATCTATCGGGCACACATCATCAGTATTATCATCACTAAGGTCGAAAATTAATTCATCCTCATCTTCTGCTTCTTCTACAATGTCTGCCACGTATCCTCATCAGTATTATCATCACCATTCGTCAGATACTCCAGGTAAGGTGCCATCCACGTATCCTCCATTCGAATCTCCATATTGATCTCAACTGCTTGTATGCTTGGCTCTCTAAGTCTTTCTACTGGCACAATGTTCAAGGTGTCAGCATCTTTTGCGCTCGCAAGTTTTGCTAAGGCATCTGCGTTTGAATTTTGATCCCGCAAAATTTGCTTAAGGGTGTATTCCGTGAACTGGGCAAGTAGGTTCTTTGTTTTATTCAAGTAGGCCACCATTTTTAAGCCTTGCGCTTGATATTCTCCTAGAACCTGGTTCACGACCAGCTGTGAGTCACTGTAAACATCAAGCACCTTTATGCTCATATCTTTTGCCATTCTCAATCCAGGGAGGAGTGCTTCGTATTCGGCTTCATTATTTGACGCAGTGAAGTCAAACCTGATGGAGCAATGAAATCGATGCCCTTCCGGCGTTATCAATATCACTCCCGCTCCAGCGTGGGATTCGTTGGACGACCCATCCGTGAATAAATTCCATGAAGGAGCTTTCTCTTGAGGCTCAGGCGCACTAGGCTGTTTGCACTGCTTGCTGTCTGGGAGTTCGGTGAACTCGGCAATAAGATCGGCCAAGACTTGTCCCTTGACTGCTGCTCGCGGTGAATAGGTTATATCAAACTACCCTAGTTCGATTGCCCATATTAATAATCGTCCAGCCGCTTCTGGTTTTTGGAGGACTTGCCAAAGGGGCTGGTCAGTTAAAACTATGATAGGATGGGCTTGAAAGTAGGGGCGTAACTTTCTAGAGGCCAGCATTAAGCAATATGCTAACCTTTCAATTGGTGGATATCTCAACTCTGCCCCGATCAGTCTCTTGCTAACATAGTAGACTGCTTTCTGCACGCCTTCGTCTTTTCGCACCAGCACCGCGCTAGCAGCAACTTCGGTAATTGCCAAGTAAATAAACAAAGTTTCTCCTTCGATTGGCTTTGAAAAGATGGGAGGCTGTGCCATATGAGCTTTCAAGGCCTTGAATGCCTGTTCGTAGTCTCCTGTCCATTCAAACTTCTTATTTCCCCTAAGCAGATTGAAGAAAGGGACGCACCTGTCTGTTGACTTCGAAATAAATCTACTTAGGGTTGTGATTCTCTCGGTTAAACTTTGTACATCTTTGACCCTTTCTGGCGATTTCATGTCGATCAGGGCCTTTATCTTGTCGGGGTTGGCCTCGATTCCTCTTGAATTTACAATGAACCCCAAAAACTTCCCTGATCTAACTTCGAAGGAACATTTCAGGGGATTTAACTTCATTTGGTATTTGTTCAATACATCAAAGCA
Source organism: Humulus lupulus (assembly GCF_963169125.1). Taxonomy (NCBI): domain Eukaryota; kingdom Viridiplantae; phylum Streptophyta; class Magnoliopsida; order Rosales; family Cannabaceae; genus Humulus; species Humulus lupulus. The sequence continues at coordinate 148,467,384 of NC_084800.1, read as the reverse complement.
CTCTTGTAAATCCCTTACATGTGCTTCTGCCTTTTTAGACTTTACCAGCATGTCATCCACGTATACCTCCATGTTTACTCTGATCAGCTCCTTAAACATGTGGTTGACTAGCCGTTGGTAAGTCACACCTGCGTTTTTCAGTCCGAAGGGCATTACTTTATAACAGTATAAGCTTGTATCGGTCTGAAAGCTGGTGTGATCCTCATCAGGGGGATGCATGCTAATCTGGTTGTAGCCCGAATATGCATCCATGAACGAGAGGATCTCATGTCCTGCAGTTGCATCGGCCAGCTGGTCGATTCTTGGGAGTGGGAAGCAGTCCTTTGGGCAGGCTTTATTGAGGTCTGTAAAATCCACGCAGGTTCGCCATTTGCCATTAGGCTTGGGAACCAGCACTGTATTGGAGACCCACGATGGATAAAATGCCACCCTAATGAACCCATTCTCTTTTAATCTTTCAACTTCTTCTTTTAAGGCTCGCGATCTATCCTTATCGAGCAGCCTTCTCTTTTGTTGCATGGGTGGAAAAGTCTTGTCTATATTCAGGACATGGCTGATAACTGTAGGATCTATTCCGGCCATGTCTTTGTGTGACCAGGCAAAAACTTCCTGGTCCTTCCGCAAAAATTCCACCAGTGCGTGCTTCGTGGTGGGCTCTAGGTTCTTCCCGACCTTTACGACTCTGGTTGGGTCTTTTTCGTCGAGTCGGACCTCTTCCAGGTCCTCGACGGGTCCAACGTTTTCTTCAAAATCCCCAAAGCGAGGATCTAAATCTCTATCCTCACTTTGGGCGACACCCTATTTGGTGACTTCATCACCGGATTGGGTTTGTGTATCAACCGCCATCTGCAACCTATCTGAGGTAGTGCTCTTTGATGTTCCTTTTTTTGCCTTCATTACTAAGGCGTTATAGCACTCCCTGGCTTCCCTCTGGTTTCCCAACACGCGCCCTACTCCTGCGTCCGTTGGGAACTTCATGGCTAAGTGCCACATAGAGATGACGGCCCGTAGATCAACTAGTATAGGCCTCCCAATGACGGCATTGTACGCCGAAGGACAATCGACCACTACGAAAGTGGCGAGTAATGTCCTTGAAGCAGGCACTGTACCTGTCGTCACTGGTAGTTTGATCAATCCGGCGGGGGCGAGTCCTTCTCTAGAGAAGCCGTATATCGTTTGGTTGCAGGACTCTAGGTCCTTAACGGACAGCTTCATGCGTTCCAGCGAAGACTTATACAGGATATTCACCGAACTTCCTGTATCGACCAGCACTCTTTTCACCATCATGTTGGCCATTTGGATGTCCACGACCAGCGGATCGGAACGTGGGAACCAGATGTGTTGGGCATCGCCATCAGAGAAGGTTATTTCGCCTTCGTCTGACCGAGCCTTTTTTGGTGCACGGTCCTCAACAGTCATCATCTTGATGTCTTGGTCGTGGCGCAAGGTCCGAGCATATCATTCCCTTTCCTTTCCACTATTTCCCGCGAGGTGCGGGCCTCCACAGATGGTTAAGAGTGTGCCAGTCACGGGGGCAGGCTGTAAGGGTGGCGAGCATTGGCGCGTGGGAGCTTGCTCGTTTCTACCCGGAGCTTCTCGTTGGGAATTTCCCGAGGCCCATACGTATCTTCTCAAGTGTCCTTGTCTGATAAGGAACTCGATTTCGTCTTTCAGCTGGTTGCATTCGTTGGTGTCATGTCCGTAGTCGTTATGGTAACGACAGAACTTGGTAGTGTCCCTCTTCGAAATATCCTTTCGAATGGGCCCAGGTTTTTTATAAGGCACACTAGAGCTTGTGGCCTGATAAACCTCTCCCCGAGACTCAACGAGGGCAGTGTAGTTAGTGAACCGAGGTTCATAACAGTTACCCTTCGCTCGTTTATTGTCGGAGGTGGAAGGCTCGTTATACGGCCGTTTTCCACCATTCTTGCCATTGCCGTTGCCGTTCCCGTTACCTTTACCGTTGCCGTTAGGTTTGGACCCATTGGCGGCTTTGGCGGGCTCGACTGCTTTCTTATCCTTTCCAGAAGGTTTTCCATCATCGGCAATGGCATCTTCGAGCTTGATGTAACGATCAGCCCGGTCTAGGAATTTCTGGGTAGTTCTTACTCCTTCCTTTCGAAGGCTTTTCCAGAGAGGGGAACGACGCCTAACCCCTGCGGTTACGGCCATCATTTTGCCTTCGTCTCCCATTTTTTTTGCTCCAGCTGCTGCTCGTATAAAGCGCTGGATGTAGTCCTTCACTGATTCTCCATCCTGCTAGCGAATTTCAACCAACTGGTTTGCTTCGGTCGAATGCACACGACCTGCATAGAACTGTCCGTAAAACTCCCTTACGAACATTTCCTAAGAAACTATGCTCGCGGGCGGGAACTTAAAAAACCATTCCTGCGCGGCTTCAGAAAGTGTTGCAGGGAAGATCCTGCACTGAGCGTCTTCGGACACTTTTTGAATGTCCATTTGTATTTCAAACTTATTGACATGAGATACTGGGTCTCCGTACCCGTCAATGTTTGGAAGCGTAGGCATTTTGAACTTGCTTGGAGTTTCTGCATTAGCTATCCTCTGTATGAAATGAGTGCCTTTCCTCCTATCGTGGTCGATATAAGATGTCCTTCCCTCGACCAGCTGTTGCACTGCCTAGTTGAGGGCGTCTATCTGGGCCTGTACAGCGGCAGGAATCGTTGTAGCCTCTGTTGCTAGGGGGACGTTCTCGCCATGTCGCTCGCGGCAATCGTTGAGTGCGTCTCGCAAATCCTCGTCTCTTCTCCGCTGCTCGCTACCCCCGAGCCGGTTGAAGACATTATTTTGCCTGGGCTGCCCCCCAGCATCCCGTCTATTGGGTTGGTCATCTTTAGGTACCTGGCTCCCGCCCTTTCCTCTTTCTTCATTCCTCCGGCCAGCGTTTCCCTTGCCTGAGTCGGCCTAATTATATCCATGGCCATCTCTGAACCTCGATTGGCTATGGTGGGATTGACTGTTCCCTCGATTTCCATCCCTGGCTGAAGCATCCCGAACGTTAGAGGGTGGCCTGCGCTGGTCGTTGTGTCCCCATGCATTATCATGCCGTGGGGGACCCAGGACCGCAGAGCCTAACTCTGAGTCCCTCCTGTTACCAGGAGGGTACTGACCTCTGTTTGGTAGGTTTGGCTCATCACCCCTACGACGTCTAGGACTGCGAGGCTGACGCTCGGCCCTATTCTGCCTCTGTTGTGGGGGATTACCTCGAGCAGCTGGGGATGGTGGCTGTGCCCCAGGGTCCAGTGGAACATCGTCATGGGGCACCTGAGGCTGCTCGGGCCTTTGCGGACTTGAGGGCTGGATTGGTGGGCTAGGATTGGGACTCCTCTGGGGTGGTCCATTGACAGGTTGGTCAGGCTGCAAGACAGGCGTGGCCTGATTCTTAGCCAATTGCAAGGCTGCCTCGAGGGCTGCCATGGCTTCGTTCTGGCAGTGGTCCATCTCCGCCTACCTTTCGCTTAACTCCGTGCGCTGTCGTTCAATCTCCTGTTGCTGCCGTGCCATAACCTCGGCAGCTCTCTCTTGATTGGCTCTCAGATTAGCCAGCTCTTCTTGCAGCGCTCCCAGAGTACTCTTCAACGTCGCATCATCCATTTCTTCCTCCTCAAAATCTAAATGTGGCTCATCCTCAGCCACGCTTGCAGGAGGAGGAGGAGGTGGCGAGTTCAACGGTGCCGCGGCGGCCGTCTGTCCAGTTTTCCTTGCAGTTTTCACCATTGATTTTCTCAACAATGATGAATCAAGCTCTCAATGAAAGCACCAGAATGTTGACCCAGATTTTGGTCAACTGACACGGAGTCAGAATATGCTTGATGTGGATGAATGTGTTGACAAGAATCGAATGGCAAAAAGTAATAAGAACACGATATTTTATAGTGGTTCGGCCCCAGGATCTGGTAATGACCTACGTCCACTTAGATTATTATTGATATGAGAATCAAAGGAGTGATCAAAGAACAAGGGTTCAATGAGTTTCACTAACCTCTGAAGAATAATTCAATATTCCAAGGAGAATTATTCTAGTCTCAAATGATTCAAAAGCCAAAAGTCCCTTCCTTGAGCTATCTTTCTCTATTTATAGGCTCAAGGGGGATTACACAAGATTGTTACAGATATTCTCTCCTAAATAATTGGATACTCAGGAGATTGTGTGAGTTAAATTCGGGATTTACAAAGATCTTTATAGTAATATTACGTTTCATGTGGAACTATCGACCAGACTGGTCACAGGTAAGACTGGGCAGCTTACTGCTTCTAATACGTCTTCTGGTCGATACACTAGCAGAGCTCTTCCAGGTGTCAGCCACGTGTCCAGGGATTACTTGCCACGTCATCAATGCCAATTTTTTGGATAACAGCAGTACAAGCAAAGAATTGAGCATCAAACAGAAAGATATTCCATAAAATATATTTGACTATAGCCAAAGCCCAAACATACAGAGTTAATCAATCTCCTTATGAAAAATATATGATTGTGAATCAAAGTAATGAATCACAACTCAAAAACTAAGGACAACTCAAAAAGTTCAAAAAGGTATACATTTCTAACTAAAAATCTCAACACACCAACTAATAACACTCTTTAAAATAAACCATAAATCATACTCTAAACAGGATAAGAAATTGATTTAAACACACATATACACGAACTAATAACATAATGGGCACCTAATTAATCCTAAACATATAAAAGAACCAAAAGAATACCTCAAGATACAAAGTCCATAAATATTGATTGCATAAAAAAAACAACTAATGAGATTTCAGAGATTTCACAGAAAAAACAGAGCTTAAGTTATTCTTTGATTGCTATAAAATAAGCTCAAGATTCGGAACACTTAACAGAAAACACAGAGCAAACAGTAAAAGCATATATTTTTTAATCCTGATATTAAGATTACCACACAAAACAGACCAAGCAAGAGGACAAAACCATCAAGAAAAACTTAAAGCAAACAGAAAAAACTTATACAAGAACCAATCAGCTCATACAAGAACTTATTCAGTTCTCAAAACACTGACTTACCCCATACACTGAAGGACTCTCAATACAATGGTAAAATACGCCAAAGATCTAGACAAAATCACAGTCTATGCCTCTAGCCGAGACTACACTGCTCACAAAACAATATATATATATAAATTAAGTTTACAATATTAACAATAAAACAAACAATTAGAGTGATGAGTAGTTAATTAATTTCAACACGTCTTTTTTGCCAAACAATAAAATCTATAAATAACTAATATCATCAACTAAATTTTGGGTATTAATAAGTATCGGAAGGGGAGGAATTGGCTTATAATGTTTGTATAATCAAACTAATAATAATATTATTATATTTTAGCAAGTTAAAAGTCTAGCAGCATTAATTTCTACAGCATATATATGTAGTGGTTTTATGTATAGAGAAAGAAAGATGGTTGTAGTTGTAGTTGTAGATACTAAAAATATTTAATGCATGCCGAGAAAACAGATTACAAAACAAACAAATCAAATTATAGAAAAAATTATGAATTGTCCATTACTAATAAAAAAAATATATAAACGATACATAAAAGATATAAAAAGAAATGATACTAAAATGCAATAAGCTAGCTCCCAATTTCATTTTCTAATAGAATAATAATTAAACAAGTACATATAGATTATACCACATATTCACAGATAATTCAATGCTAATGAGCATACCAACCGATTAGCTCTATGTGCATATACTAGTTTTCTTACCTCAAGTTCTGTGCGAATAATGGTACGACCCCGAGTGCGATCCTTTTTCCCCCCGAGCCTTGCGGTAAACCTAGTCACAACCATAAACGGTAATCCCGTTAAGAACTAAATCCAAATACTGAGTTCGGGACCAATCCCATGCTCTCAGGACCTCCAATTCCACAAAACAGGGTGGTGGAATCGTCCCCAAGAGCCCCCATGCTCTTCCCAAACCCTAAAAATGACATGATTGAATTGGCCATAGGGCAAGGGCACCCAACTAGGCAAAGGCCCTTCAAAAAATCCCCTGCATAGCGCAGGGGCACCCAAAACTAGTGCAAGAACGCCCATAACAAAGGATAATTAATTCCAATCACAATCAATTTCCAATTGATATTTCATTTTTATTTCCAATCACAAGATAACAAGCCCTCCTGAGGTCAGTAAACTCAAAACTATAAATAGAGTTGTTGAGGTCAATTAACTCAAACCCAGAAAAAAAAATTGGTTATGAGGGAAGAAGGATCTCAATGAGTTCGCACAGAGGCAATGGATCTCACATATATACATACATTCATATATCTATATACAATTTTTCTCAATCTCCTACTATAATTTTCTCACGTATCCAAACTGAGCTAGTAAACCATGGACAGAGCAAGTGAATAAACTAAAATCAAGAGCAAAAACATTAAAACTCAGATGCATTCAAAATTTATTTCTCTTTCAATATTCAATCATTCAAACTCAAACCAAGAGCAGAAATATTCAAAGTCCAAGTATTTACAACCAAACATTCAAAGAAAACAAATCAAATGTAGAACAGAGAGAAAGAGAAAGAGCTTACTTAGATGGATATCGGCAATAGCGTGGTTTTCTATGAGGTACTCTGCAATGGAGTGGTAGAGATTGGAGTGCTTGGCTGCTACTTGAAAGGGAAGAGCATTTTTAGGGCTCTTAAAAATAAAATTAGAAAAGCCAGAAAACGATTTTAGGGAAGAGCATTTTTATGAATTTCATGATTAAGAGATTGGGGTTTGGGGTTTGAAATACATTTGGAGAAAGAAGAAAACAGAAAGAAGAAAAAAAGACAGGTCTCTTACTTACCTGGAGGAGAGAGTGAGATCTAAGGGAGAGGTTGAGTGGAAGCTTGCATTGAGGTTTGGGGTATGGGTCTGAGAGAAGAGAGGAGAGATTGGGGTTTGGGGTATGGGTCTGAGAGAAGAGAAGAGAGAGGTTTCGGGTTTGAGGAAAAAAAATTTGGGGTGTTTTTATTTTGGTTTCGCGCGTAACAGAAAATATAGGAGCAGAAATGATCAATGGTCGCGGCCTGAGCTTATTGGTGGCCGCGGCCACTACTCTCGGATCTCCAGGCCGCGGCCAGTGATTCTTGATGGCCGCGGCCTCCATGCGAACATGGCCCAGAATATGACCTGTGGACGCGGCCATCAAGAATCACTGACCGCGGCCTAGAGATCCGAGAGTAGTGGCCGCGGCCACTTCACGTTTTCAGAAAAAAAAATTAAAAAATTCACTCCCCACACAAAGGCCCAAAACCGAAAAATCACTAATTTTTTTCATATCATTTCATCATTTCTCTCTCATTTTCACTCCAATTATTTCCAAAAAAAAATCATTAAATCCTATCATCAATCTTCAATCTTTTTACAACTTTTCACACATTATAATCAAAATCCTCATTGTCTACACAAATTTCCTTTCAAAATCTATAGTCAATTACAAGTAAGTACATTTTCTTGATTCTTTGATTATTGGGTTTTGAGTATTCAAGAATATGATTTTGGGTATTTTGTATTAATTGGTTTTTGGTGGATGAAATATTTATATATTGTGATAATTGGCTTAGATTAAGCGATTATGTTGTTAGATTAGTAATAATTCAAATTTTGGGAAGATTGAAACACTATAACATACTTTTTCACTATTGGTTAGTCTTTGCCCACTAAGTGTTTGATGAAAGTTCATAGAGGAGTATGTTTCAGTTTTAAGGGGAATTAATGCAATATTTTTAAAGATGAAGTGTTTATTGGTTTAACAGAAGATTGTTGGGAATAATTAGAGGATTTTAACTTTATATTTTGGGGTATTTTGAATTATTCTTTTAGTGCTTAATTATTGTGTTTAACGAAGGTTATCTTTGAGTCTTGAATTGACGAATGGCTCCAAAGAGATTTCGAAAGAATGCTAAAGGTGTTTCCTCATTTGAGATTGAGTTTGATGCCACCAAATTTATTTCTGAGGAGGCATTCAAACGCTATCAAGATGCGGTAGTGAAACAGAAAACGATGATTGAAGAAATGGGGTTCGATATGGAGATTCATCATCGGTATCCATCTATTGCAGAACAGATTGAGAAAAAGACATTGGATGAAATTTTGTTCACAACCAGATGCTGCAGTAATCCCTATTGTCAGAGAGTTCTATGCTAATGGAATTTCTCAATTTACAGCCATGGCTACAGTGCGAGGAGTTAATGTGAACTTCTCAAGTGCAGCCATAAATCAATTTTATGGGCTTCCTAGCATTGACAATGATGAGTACAGCCAAATCGTTGATAATCCTGACTTGAATGAGATTATCCAATTTATGTGTAAGCCAAATACCCAATGGAAGTTAACTGAAACAGGTCATCCTATTAAATTTAAGAGAGAGGTGATGGGAGTTATTGAAAAAGCATGGCATAAGTTTATTAATGCAAAATTATTTCCCACTAAACATGTTAGTGATGTGAGTGTGGATACTGCTATACTTCTATATGCTATCTTGAAGGGGAAAACAATTGATGTGGGACGCATTATTAAGTCTTCCATTCAAAGTACTTTCAGAAATGTTTCTAAGGGGTTCTATCATCCCCATCTCATTACCGCTATGTGTGCTCAAGCTGGTGTGAAATGGGATCCCTCAAAGCCTTTGCTGCACCCCATGCATATACTGAATAGATCCTCCATTACTTGCTTTAACGTCACTGACACTGTAGGGGCTAGCTCATCTTCTCATACTCAGACTAGACCACCGCCATCTATAAAAAATATGACCTTGGCAGACCGTATGACACTTGTGGAGGAATCTCTGTACACTACATCTCAAGAGTTGCATGCTCACCGTACTAAATTCCAAGCACATCAGCAGCGCATGATTGAGTGGGCTAGTTATCAAGATGTTTGTTTCAGGATGAATGCCATACACCTTGGCTTGGACATGACAAACTACCCACCTGCACCACAGTGGATTCAACCATATCCACCACCTATTCCCATGATGCAAGATGATGAAAATCAAGAGGAAGCTGAAGATGATCAAGGAGGTGCCTAATTAATAAACATTCACATCGGTTGAGGGAGTTTTTCTTTATCTTTTTCTTTCTTTTCTTTCATTTTATTTGCATTGAGGACAATGTTTCTTACAAGTGTGGGGGAATTTGATAAGGGTATTTTGGATATTATATATTTTATCCTTTGGCATTTAGATAATGTTCCTTTAAAGTGTTTTTAGCTTTGTTTTACGAGTCTTTTTATTTTTAAGTCATAAAATATTTTATAAGGTATTATTGATGAATTTGATACAATTTTGTGGTTAAAAATGAAAGTGCAATGATATGACTCGAGAAAATGAAGTTTTGAGCGAGATTGAAGTGTTTCCGAAGTCCCTAAACCCGATGATTGAGCCTAAGTTGGAGATTATGAAGAAAAAAATATAGGAGCAGAAAATGATTAGTGGCCGCGGCCACCAGCATTTACTAGCCGCGGCCTGGGAGACAGGGAGTATTGGCCGCGGCCAACATGATCTCCTGGCCGCGGCCTCCACACGAACATAGCCTAGAATATGACCCGTGGCCGCGGCCATCAAGAATCACTGGCCGCGGCCGTGCGACAAATTTTTCTTTAAAATTTAAATTTTAAATGTAATTATTGGGGCCTATAAAAGGGATTAGGGTTAACTTTTATCATAACTTTGGATTGCGATTTTTAGAGGCTAGAGCAGCAGAGGAGGAGGAAAAAGCATCATCTTCTATATTCTTCAATCTAGTTTTTCTTTCTTCTCAAAATACTTTTATTTTCATTGAATATTTATGTTTATGAATATGAATATGATTATGGAGTAGTTTTCATTATAGTTAAGGGTTATTTCAAAACCCTAGACATGATATCTTGAATGCATTGATGAATTTTATTTTTTTTATTCCCTTATATTAAATTGCTTCTATTTTTCTATTTGAATGTCATGGATCTTGTAAAATCTTGTTTAGATGGCCACTGATTAAGGTTTTGCATTGTTCTACTATCATCTTAGGATTTCTATTCACCTAATAGTTTAGGATTCTGAGTAAAGTGATGTAACGACCCAAATTTGCTAATAAGGCTTAAGGGTCTTGATTAGTGTGCCTGGAGGGCATAATGGGAAGTATGTGTGAATTTAATGATTAAGATGCATGATTATGATTTAAAGCATGTTATATGACTATTTGAGTATTTGAGATGCATGACTATGTGTATTGTGTTATGTGATAATTTTAGCCCGTTGAGGGCATAAACGTGATAATTATGTTATGTGATTTGTACCACGTGGGTGTGGTGATATCAATGTGATGCACGTGCCGAGACAGTCCTAGAGAGCTAGATAACTCAAAAGTCACAATGGGATTTTATACCCAGTGGGGGTGGAGCCTAGGGGTATTTTGGGGATTTTGTAATTTAGTTCTTGTGAGATAATGGTAACTCATAATTTGGTAACATGTGTAACTGTTAGTAACCATAGAGAGTAATAGGTTTAGATGGAGAAATGGTAGAATTGTATTGGATAAGAAATGACAAAAGGGCCTTTGAGGTTTAGTTAGGAAAGGGATATTAAAGGAAGGGTAGAGTGGTCAATTGGTTGAGGATAGATAACCTTCAGCTCAAAGAAAAAGGTGGTCACGTATAACACTTAGTTGGAAATTGATTCATGCTGAAATTTGAGGAAAATCTAGAAGAAAAGAGAAGAAGAGGAAAGCTGAAGTTGGGAGACCTAAGAGGAGAGTTTTGATGGTTCAAGGCAACTAAGTTGAGCATAAGCCAAGATTACTCAGAGGTAAGGATTTGTCTATGATTTGTTTAAGTTTCAAGTCTGGTTTTTAGAGAATAAGCATGAATTGAAAGAAGATAGTGGCTGGTTTTGCATGGAATTCAGAGTTGGGATAATCAAAAGGAAAGTGACTTGAGGCTAGAGTTGAGGAGAATTCAAGCTGGGTTCTTGACTGAGGTAAGAGTTTATCATGTTTAATTTTCGTAATTGGTGTGGTTTAAAACTCTAGAGGCATGATTTATAGTTTTGGAAGCCATGGTTTAAGTTTTAGGAATTTGAAACTCAAGATAGGATCTTGGGTGTGCTTGTGTGATTGGGGTTGTTTATGATGTTTATAGGTTGTTAAAGGGTTCATTTGGGGTTTTGAATTGATTTTTTGGGCTTAGGTACTTGTTTGGGATGATTTGGAATGGTTTAGGCTCGGGAAAAACGCAAGGAAAAAACCAGATTTCTGGGCTCGCGAAGGAGCGCCGCGGCTCTATTCTTGGGAGCCGCGGCGCGAGCCTGATTCTGGGCAGGGCAAGCTCTCCTGGCCGCGGCCCTCTAGGGTAGCACCGCGGTGCTAGGCCAATTTCAGAGCATGGGATTTTGCAATTTTGAGCCTTTGCTCCGGGAGTTCGAGGGATGTCTTCGGTGCATTGTTTTAGGGATTTAGGGGATTCCGAGAGTGTGGGATTGGTCCCGGGAAGTAGTTTTGGGTTGGTTAGTGATAAAGGATGTTTCATGTGTGTTGTGACTAGGTCTTTGGAGAGACTCGGGGTAGAGGACCGTGCTCGCGGCATTGGGGCATCGGAAGCTCGGGATACAGGTAAGAAAACTGCACCCGACTATATGTTGTGATGGGACTAAGTGCTCCCGAGAATTGTATCATGTCAATGATGGTATTACCCCATGGGACATGTAAAAGCTGCCTAAGAGTGCCGTACATAATATCAGTGCACAGGGCACGACTTGGCCACTGGTAGCCGAGGACAGCTTAGTAATCACTGAGCCCGGTTTAAGCGGGCCGGGGTCAGTGGGATAACGGAGGGGGCAGCCTGAAGGCGCTAGCCCTAGTTATCATCTGTGAACTGTAAATGATATGAGTTGACATGCGTAATATGTGGAATACTTGATTAAACTGAATAGTTATATGGCTGAGATTATGTGATGCAATGTGAGATGTTGACTTGTCTGCTAATTGTTTATGCTCTGTTGTTGTTGTGTTTTCTTGCTGGGCCTTGGCTCACGGGTGCTACGTGGTGCAGGTAAAGGCAAGGGCAAGCTGGACCAATCCTGAGGTGGAGAGCTGCGGGGTTGAATGTACATAGCCAGCTGTTCGATCACCATGGTCGAGGAGTGGGTCAGGACAGGGATTACCTAACTGCTTGTTTTGCCTTAGTATGGCTGGTTATTGTATCTGAACCTTATAACTTTTGTAAATGGTCTTTAAAATGATATTTTTGGGATCCCGTGAAACACAAATAATGTTTCTTAATGAAAATGTGGCTTTTTGAGACCAAAACATTTTAAACCCTAGTTCTTTTATAGTTTCGATGACACGCTTTCAATTGATTGACTTGATTAGCAAGTCTGGCACTTTATTAACATACAGTGTAAAGGTCTTGGCTATCCAGGGCGTTACAAGTGATAAATTACAATTAAGGTATTGTGACGGGTATTCTAATTGTGATGAGAAATAGAACCTAGGTTAAATGAATTGCATGCTTAATGAATTTGTTGCCTAGATTAACCTGTTTCCACAAAGTGTAATGCTTTTACTAGGTTAAATAGATTGCATGCTTAATGGGTTTATTGCTGGGTAAAAAGGGTTAATTAAGAGCGCTTAGCTTTAATTAATTATATTAGGCAAACTGGGATAATTGACTGCTTAAGTGTTATCTGCGGGGTTAATAGTTTAATTGGGAATAGGGAATATTATTCATCATTGTTGATAGATTGATTGTTGAAGGTGGAGAGTAATTCTTGACTATTTCTTTAATATCGTTATATCCTTAGTTATTCAATCATTGATATTTATTTCATTTTATGTTTTCAGCTATTAAAACTAAAACCCCTTTTTAATTTAAATCTAGTATTAGCATTGGTCTAGAATTAACTGTCGGCGTTGGGGTCAATAGCGACACATTTTAACTGTCGGCATTGGTCTCGAATTAACTGTCGACGTTGGGGTCAATAGCGACAGTCAAAAGCAACGGTGACAGTTATTAGCTGTCGGCGTTGGTCTCTATGCCTACAGTTTTTAACTGTCGGCGTAGAGTCACACTAAGCAACTACGATAGTCAACAGAGTTGACTGTCGTGGTTGGGTGTCGGGAAAGCCCAGTTTTGTAGTAGTGAGTGAGAGTGAGGGTGAGGGTGCGGGGACGATGGCGTTGCGACTACAATCAGCTGGCTGAGATCGAGAGTGAGGGTGAGGGTGCGGCGACGGTGGCAGTGAGTCTGACATCGAGAGTGAGGGTGAGGGTGAGGGTGAGGGTGCAGCGGCGGTACGGCGGCGATGAGGCTGAGATCGAGAGTGAGTGTGATAGTGAGGGTGAGGGTGAGGGTGCAGTGGCGACAGTGGCGGTGAGGCTGAGATCGAGAGTGAGGGTGAGGGTGCAGCGGCGGTGGTGAGGCTGAGATCGAGAGTGAAAGTGATAGTAAGGGTGAGGGTGCAGCGGCGACGGTGGCGGTGAGGCTGAGATCGAGAGTGAGGGTGAGGGTGCAGCGGCGGTGCGGTGGTGGTGAGGCTGAGATCGAGAGTGAGAGTGAGAGTGATGGTGAGGTCTGCGGCAATAAATAAATCGAAACTATAAGGCAAAGAGGAAAATGAGGGTATGCGGCTGTGTAATTAGGTTTTATGCACTGGAGGAGAATGATAAAATGTATCAGGGGCGACATTCTATAATATTAGGGGCGACTCGTCGCCCCTAATAATTTTCAGAAATGGAGAAAATTTCTCAACATCAGGGGCGATTTATACAAATATTAGGGGCGACTAATGATGTGTCGCCCCTGATTTCTAGAATATTAGGGGCAACACGTCGCCCCTAATAATTTTCACAAATGGCGAAAATTTCTCAACATAAGGGGCGACTTATACCAATATCAGGGGCGACTAATGATGTGTCGCCCCTGATTTCTAGAATAAATTTTCACAAATGGCGAAAATTTCTCAACGTCAGGGGCGACTTTATACCAATATCAGGGGCGACTAATGATGTGTCGCCCCTGATTTCTAGAATATTAGGGGTGACGTGTCGCCCCTAAAAATTTTCACAAAATGGCGAAAATTTCTCAACATTAGGGGCGACTTTATACCAATATCAGGGGCGACTAATGATGTGTCGCCCCTGATTTCTAGAATAAATTTTCACAAATGGCGAAAATTTCTCAACATCAGGGGCGACTTTATACCAATATCAGGGGCGACTAATGATGTGTCGCCCCTGATTTCTAGAATATTAGGGGCGCCGTGTCGCCCCTAATAATTTTCACAAAATGGCGAAAATTTCTCAACATCAGGGGCGACTTTATACCAATATCAGGGGCGACTAATGATCTGTCGCCCCTGATTTCTAGAATATTAGGGGCGACGTGTCGCCCCTAATAGTTTTCACAAATGGCGAAAATTTCTCAACATCAGGGGCGACTTATACCAATATCAGGGGCGACTAATGATGTGTCGCCCCTGATTTCTAGAATATTAGGGGCGACATATAGTCGCCCCTAATAGTGTCGCCTCTAAAACCAATATTTCTTGTAGTGATTACCAATACTCTAGCGAAATAATCAGAAATTGATTCAGATTCTTCCATGAAAAAAAGTTCAAACTCACCTCTAAGAGTTTGAAGACGAATCTTTTTAACTTGCTCCTCTCCTTTGTTGCAAGTTTGAAGCTTCTCCCATACTTCTTTTGCCATAGTTGCATTTGAGATCTTCTCGAATGCATCTTCATCCACCACTTGATAGATGACGTAGAGAGCTTTCTTGTCTCTCTTTCTTGAATCTCTCAAGGCTTCCCGTTGAGCTTGAGAAAGAGCAACATCTTCTTGCTCCTTATGGCATTTCTCAAAAATCTCCCAAACATCTTGAGCTCCTAGTAGCGCCTTCATCTTGATACTTCAATTGTCATAGTTGCTCTTGGTGAGCATTGGAACTTGGAAGGGGATCATTCCTCCACTTGCCATTTTTCTTCAAGAACCTTGCTCCAGTACCTCTTTGTTGAAAATAAAGATGAATTTGGGAGAGAACTTGAAGACTTTGTTGAAAACTACTATTAATATGGGAGATAATATTGTGATAGAAGATGCCTTTTCATAGAACTCAACTTGTGTTTTTTTTGGCTTGATACAAAATGGTGGAACTACATCTCTATTTATAGAACTCTATGGATTTTTCTAGAAACATAATTAAATTATTAGATATTAAATTATTCTTGATAATTCTCATCTACTAACTAAAAAATAAGAATTCTAGAAAGAATCAACATCCTCTAGTAAATACATGAACATTATTCTAGAAACTCTAAATTCATGAAAATTCTAGAAACTAACCATAATAAATCAAGTTTCATATTTCTACGTATTATTAGTCTTCTGCTGGTGGGACTTCGAAGATTTTTCGAACTAAATCCCAGCCGAGTAAAAAAATCAGGTATACATGCTTATGATATATTTTATATATAATAGGGATATTTACTTGCTAGTGTTTAAAGAAAACGGTGTCTTTAAAACATTTTATTGACAAAATTACTAGCAACTCAACAAATTAATGTTGAATATATGTTGTCTAACAGATATTGTATAAATCGGTTTTTAAAATATGTAATTTTGCAAATGGATTTTAATTCCCCAGATATTGCTAGTTGTGCACTATTTTTCTTCTCTCTCTGATCTCCTGTCTATTTATTTAATATTTTGAGCATATAATTATATATATAAGTATATTTTAAATATGAGCCTACCATCCAAATGCTACAAAAGTGAGAAATTATTCTCTCACTTATGGCTTGTTTACAGACCGATCCATTATCACTATGTAATGTGACTAAATATATTAACATATATATTATGTGAGGCTATAAGCAGTAACCACGACATGTCTTAGCAAATAAAAGCTTTTGTCGATGCTCATCCTTTTCTAGTTACAGGTGATATAATATTCCTTCTTTTTAGCTTGTTCAAAGACGTACCCTTTATTATTATATGTAGTGTTTTTAAATTAGATCTCTAAAATTATGTTTATGATGCTTACATACATATTTTAATTGACCTGCTAGATTCTCAGAGATTTGCTTGTATTGAATTATTGTAAAGTGATATCTTGGTTTCCACTTCTCAATTTTTTAAATCATTGATTGTCAATACTCCTGCTGTAGGAAAGACCCACTGAAAATGATGTATTCTTCTCGTACACTCATATTGCTCCACAAGAAAGCAATAATGTCTGTACATAATTACATGTGGTGCATACATATCCAATTTAAATCGTGTCTATATATATATAAATATAAAATAATAATAATAATAATATGTGCTAAAGGATCGTATTACGTATGATTACACATATATTAAACCTCTCCAAATTTCCTTTGAAAATTTAGTAATATATATATATAATTAGTAAGCCAACCAACACCTGATAATTAACAATAACTAATTATTGCTCTTACTATTAGTAATTTATGCTAAAAGATACAACAATATTTTAATTTTTCAAACTCCGACCTACCGATCATAATATATCACATATATATATATATATATACTTGGCAGAAAATATGTGCAATGCACGTTATAATTTATTTTATTTTTAGAAATTATGTAATATTCAAAAAAAAAATTAGATAATATTTTTATATACTAAGACCGTTTTGATACAAAATCCAAAAGATTTTACTTTTTTATGTTTTTGTTGAATCAATAAATTAAGAATTCTTTTTCTAGAAAAAGTAAAAGTTAAATAAAGTATAATTTTTTAAAATTTACAACAATTATAAATATCTACAAAAAAATAAATATTAAAAAAAGTCTCTAATCAAATTTGTGGAAAACATTTTCCTCCATTTTATGCCTTTAATATTCCCTCATAAAAAATTTTCTCACTAAAATCCAAGTTCCAAACAAGCCCTAATAGTTTTGAAATAAGTAAATCCCATAACATATATTAGAAGTTGATAAATCATTAAAATCTACAACATGATTTAAGTAAAAGTGTTAGGTACCTTTTCAAACAGTGATTGTTTGAATAACATAATATAATTAAAATAAATAATTAAGCTCGACAAAATTGGGAAATAATGATTTCAACGAAACGAGTTAACAATACAATACACATGAACACAAATGTAAACATTATGACATATGTGCATAGCTCGTTCCCACTTCTAATTCCTACAAACACATTGGACAGCTCTGCCCGAACTGTTCATATCTATATTATTCCAATATGGAAAACAATCATCAATTGTCATGCACGTTTCCCAATCTCAAAGTTCTATCTATCTTATCTGTCTTTAAACATTATTATTTTTAAATAGGCATGAGACTTTGGTTAATAGTCAAAACATAACGGTTAGACTGAGTTAGATAATAATGATATTAGTAATTTATAAAAATTATTTTTTTGCATTATTTTTTAAAAATATTTATAAGTAACAAAATTTAAGACGCATAAATAACAATTATTTAAAATCAATTTTTTTAAGTTCTTTTAAAATCCTAAAAAGACTTTTTTATCTCTATTCTATCTCTTCTCTTATATTAAGTGGATTGCATATGATTATATATATAATTATTATGTTGTTTTTAATTTAAAAAAGTTATTTCTTTATTTGACAACTTTTAAAACAATTTCTCTTGATTTTTTTTTGTTTGGATGTTATGTGTAGTTCTTTCCACATTGTTCCATGGATATTGGTCGTATTAGAAATATCACTGTAAATGTTATTTTTATCATTGCATGATAAAGTAGCATATAATTGATTGTGTGAAAAAAAAACTCAAAATCATTATATAGTTAATTAATTTTGTTATTTTTTTCAATTATTATAAACCTATTTTAAATTTATTGATTCAAATTTTTATAATATTATTATACCATAATATAAGTAATATATCCAAATTAATACAGAAAAATAATATTTTAAAAGAATGACATAATATATTTTAAATAGTTTAAAAATTGAGTTAACTTTTATTTTTATTGTTTTGACCAAATTGATTTTAAGTTTGTTTTGGTTTCTTTAAAAAAAATATAGATAAGTTTACAAAAAAACAGAAAAAATAATTACCAGCCGTAACTTCAACCCTTTCCTCTCAAACCTAGTCTTCTTCTTCACCAACATGTTTGTTTTAAGATATCGATTCCGACATCTCACTCACTTCGGTACTCCGCTAGCCTCTCTCAATGGCTTTCTCCCTCACTCGGTCCGTAGTACTCGTCGCTTACTTCTACTTTCCATTTTTCCTCTTAAATCCAAAACCAATCGAACTCCACTCGAAATCTTAGTCTAGTGGCACCACGGTATGACAGTTTTGAAAAACTATTTTTCCTTTCAAATCTGAAAACCAGCCTACCTCTCACCATCAATCTGACAATGGTGCTCATAACTAGGAATGTTTCGGCTGATTGAATTGTTTAATTGGTGTAGTAAGTCTATCTCTCTCATTTTAGTTTGGTTTCTCTGTTTGGGTGTCTCGACATTTGTTTCTTTTTCTTCTTGGTTATTTTCAGTTAGTGGTGGTGGTGGGTGTAGCAGGGGTTAGTGGTGGTCATAAGGCTACAAATCATGCTTCCCTATTTATTTTATTTCATGGATGTAGTTTTAAATTTATAAACTTGTTTATCTATTGAACTAATATTAATATTCTTTAAGTATATTAAAAAAAATTTAACTAACCTTTTGATTGTTCCTTCAAAACTTCAGAAAAAGAAATGAGTGTATTACTTTACCATCCTTGAGAAGAGATAAATAGTTCAATAGATGAGTGTTAAGTTTTTTAAATTGATGATCAATGAAGGTAAATTTGTAAGAAAATGAAGTATTTTTTTTAAATATTATGTCTGTCTATTTTTCACCTTTTGCATAAGATTTGATCTTAGATTTTATTATTATGTACGTGAATATCAATGTTTGTATATCGCTTGAAATTTTATTTTAATGATTAATATGTGTTTTTTTTTATATATATTTCTCTAAAAAGAAGCATTTATTCAATGTGTATTTTTTTTGTATATATTTATTTGAAAAGAAGCATCTGTTCAATGTGTATTACATCTTTTGGCTGAATTAATTACAAGTGTGTTAATAACTAACTGTTAAAACATACCAAATTCTGTTAACCCATACGATTTTCTTAAAACATACAAAATACCTGTTAACCCATACGATTTTCTTAAAACATACAAAATACCGTTTTCTACACACTTATATAATAGGTAAGATATAAATTGATATATAAAACACATTTCAGTTTCTTATATCCTTCCCTATTCTTATCTTTTACAGAGATAATAAGTAATTAATGATCATATTATTATTGTTTATATATGCAGGCTCTTGAACCATGCAGCATTGAAAACTGAAAACGACAAACAAGTCGATGGCGTTTACCCAAAATCATGGAAGTTGTACACTGTTGAAGAAGTCGAAGATTTAAAAAAGGTAATAAAAATCATTCCACTATGGTCAACTGGTATTCTCTTAAGCATCAGCATTGCCGTAGTGAACAGCCTCTCAACTGTCCAAGCCCTAACCATGGATAGACTTTTAGAGTTATAACCATTATTGATTAATTAGTTATTGTAACAGCTTTATAACTATTTTGTTGTAACAGCCTTTTGTCTAAAACTAATTCTTGTTAGCCTAATATATATATAGCTGGGTCTTTTCTCTTCTAATGATATTATTGAGTGAAATACAAAGAATAGAGAGCTTTCTTCTAATATGGTATCAGAAGTCACTACCCTCTTCGATTGATTGCTCTTCATTTTCTCCTCCAGCGTTGATGGCTCGCACCAGAAGACATCTTCCTTCAACCGGTCCAGATCTCTCTAATGGTGCCACTAAAAATCTTGGTCACGGGAGCTCTAACTCTAATCGCTTTGACCCCATTGCACCAGAAGAACCAGAATAAACTCAGCCACCGATTGACAACTCTCTGGTTGCTCCATCTCCGATTGGACCACAACCTTCAATCGCTCAACCTCCAATCCATCCTTCCTCGATTGGACAACAACCACCCACTGTTCAAACTCCAATTCCACCCATGCTCAGTACCCCTCTACCTCGTCCAACTCATGAAGACGATCCATATTTTCTAGGGACTGGTGATTATCCCGGTCTTATTCTTGACTCACCTCCTCTCACAGGCAAAAATTTCCTCCAATGGCGCCGTGATTTTAAAATTTCTATTGGGGCAAAGAACAATACTGCTTTTCTCAATGGCTCCCTCCCACAACCTAGTCCATCTAATTCTCACTTCAATGCTTGGCTTCGTTGCAATCAGATGGTTATGTCGTGGAATATACATTCTATCTCTCCAGAAATTAAGAGTAGCATTATGTTCTTGGATACTGCAGCAACCATGTGGATGGAGCTCAATAATAGATTCGACCAAGGCAATGGCCCTAGAATCTTTGAACTCAATGAAAGTCTCATTAGTCTTCATCAAGGTGATGATTCTGTAAGTACTTATTTCACTAAACTCAAATGAATGAGGGATGAAATAAATCAATTAAGTCCTAGAACTCCTTGTACTTGTGCTGCCTCTGTTGATAACTTTTATTTTCTTAATCAAGATCAAGTCTTACAATTTTTAACAGGTCTTAATGAATCCTTTCATGCGGTAAGAGCTCATATTTTGTTGATTGATCCCTTTCCCCCTTTATCCAAAGTTTTTTCCATGATCATTCAAGAAGAATGCCAAAGAAAAATTGGTTCTTCTATTAATCACAACTTGGTGGCTGCTGTTCCAACTACCAATAACCGCCCCAAGAAAATGTTTCCAACATGTTCTAATTGCCACAAACCAGGACATCTCAAAGAAAAGTGTTATTTCCTCCATGGCTTTCCTCCGCGATATGGTGACAAGAGACGCAATGATGACAAACCTAAAGCCAATATCAACTTGGCTACTGTCACTAACCAAACTGGTAGTACCACTATGAACCCTCTCATAATTGATGCTACTGCCAGCAATGCCTCAATACAGAGTCTTATATCTCTTCTCAGCCAACAACTTCAAAAGAGTGAATCCTCCACTCCCCAAACTCAACCAATGGTTTCCAACATTACTGGTAACTAATTTTCTTTTCCATCTTCTCATTGTATAATTGATAGTGGGGCTACCCACCATATTTGTTATGATCTTGCTTGTTTTTCCTCTTTTAGTGATACTAATATTGCAAACACTGTCTCTTTACCCCCTAGATTGCATATTAAGATTCAGAAAACAGGGACAATACATTTGACTGAAAAATTAACTCTTCATGATGTTCTATATGTACCAAAATTTAGGTTCAATCTATTCTCTATGAATGCACATATGAAAATTAATGCTCATTCTTTCTTGTTTACTGCCTGTCATTGCATTATTCAGGATCATACTCGGATTTCCAAGATTGGGATGGCTAATCGAGTTGGCAATCTCTATATAATTGCTCAAGACAAGCCTTCTATTTCATCTTGTTCTAATGTTTTTTCCAATAATTCTGTATGTACCAATGGAAACCTATGGCATGATCGCCTAGGCCATCCTTCCATGTTAAACATCAATAAAAGTCTGAGTTTTTCTACTGATACATCTCATGATAGGCATTGTTCAATCTGTCATTTTGCTAAACAAAAGAGACTGCCATTTATTTGCAATAACAATATATCTGATACTCCCTTTGCTTTAATCCACATTGATATTTGCGGTCCATTTCAAATCACTACTAATGAAGGGTATAGATATTTTCTCACCATTGTTGATGATCATACTAGATTTACATGGCTTTATATGTTAAAATTAAAATCTGATGTTCAAACAATAATTCCAGCTTTTTTTTCACTAATTTCAACTCAGTTTTCCACTACAATTAAAGCCATTCGTTCTGATAATGCTAAGGAATTCAATTTGAGATCTTTTTTTTCTACTAAGGGAATTCAACATTACCATTCTTGTGTTGATAGACCTCAATAAAACTCAGTAGTAGAAAGAAAGCACCAACATATTTTGAATGTAGCTCGTGCCCTTGCTTTTCAATCAAATCTTCCACTATCATATTGGAATTATACTGTCATTACAGCTGCATATCTCATTAACATGACACCATCTTTTCTTTTAAAATTCAAAACTCCCTTTGAATTACTCCATAATAAAGTTCCTAACTATACACATCTTCGAATTTTTGGTTGTCTTGCATATATGTCTACTCTTGATAGCAAAAGACATAAATTCACCCCTCGATCATGAGCTTGCATCTTCATCGGGTATCCTACAGGTATGAAAGCTTACACTCTTCTTGATATTGAAACAAAACAAGTTCACCATACAAGAGATGTTATTTTCTATGAGGATATTTTTCCTCTATATAAGTCTCACAATAATGTTGATATCACCAATTTTTTTCATAACTCCTTGCTACCAAATCAGAATCTGTTTCATACAGGCCCCTGCTCATGCCTTCCGCTCCATCTCAACTGGCCAACAATAATCCTTCCCAGCAGGATGATACTTCACAAGCCTTACATGTACACACAAAATCTGGTCGTCTTACTACTCGACCAAGTCATTTAAATGACTATATCTGTACACATAGTATTTTTACTTCATCTACTGCTCATCCATTACATAAATATCTCTCTTATGACAGATTTTCTCCTTCTTTTCGTGCAGCCATTCTTACTGCTCATAGCACTACCGAACCTTGTACATATGCCAAAGCTTTTATCATACCTGAATGGCAACAAGCTACTGCCCTTGAACTTAATAATACTTGGCAAATAGTTTCTCTTCCTCACGGCAAACATACAATTGGAAGCAAATGAGTTTATAAAATAAAACATCAACCCAATGGAGCCATAGACAGATATAAAGCTAGACTCGTTGCAAAAGGATATACGCAACAACAAGGTATTAACTACATTGACACTTTTGCCCTTGTTGCAAAATTCAATACTTTAAAACTTCTTTTAGCTCTTGCTGCCACTTTTAATTGGTCTTTACACCAAATGGATATTAATAATACTTTTTTACATGGTGATTTAGAAGAGGAAATTTATATTAACATCCCCCAAGGATATATACCTAAGGTGGACCTTCCTTCTAATCCGGTATGTAAATTAAACAAAAGCCTATATGGCCTAAAACAAGCCTCTCGATAGTGGTATGCTAAACTCAGCTCCACTTTAATTGAAGATGGCTTCAAACAATCACATTCAGATCACTCTCTTTTCATTAAAAATATGTCAGGTGTCTTTATAGCAATTTTGGTCTATGTTGATGACATAATCATTGCCACTAACAATGATCAAGCTATTCATGACTTCAAAATTCACCTCGACTCAAAATACAAATTAAAAGACCTTGGTCCTCTTCATTTTTTTCTTGGTCTTGAAATAGGCAGATCTA
Source organism: Humulus lupulus (assembly GCF_963169125.1). Classification (NCBI taxonomy): domain Eukaryota; kingdom Viridiplantae; phylum Streptophyta; class Magnoliopsida; order Rosales; family Cannabaceae; genus Humulus; species Humulus lupulus. Next base: position 148,443,970 of record NC_084800.1, on the reverse strand, counting down.
ACTCTGGTATTTCTGTTTCTCAAAGACATTTTCTCTTACATCTCTTAAGTGATACATGATATCTTGGCACTAAAGCTTCATCCACACCTATGGAGCCTAATCTCAAGTTAAGCAAAGATGAAGGAGATGTCCTTACCGATCCTACATCATACAGAAGCTTAATAGGCAAGTTGATTTATCTTACCATTACATGACCTGATATATCCTTTGCTGTTAATTGGTTGAGTCAATTCTTATCCTTGCCTAGATTACCTCATCTAAAGGCTGCCCAAAAGATTCTCCAATATTTGAAAGGAAGTCCTAGTCAAGGCCTTTTCTTCCCATCAAATAGTTAGCCTCAATTAACTGCTTATGCTGAATCTAATTTTACTGCTCATGATCTTCATCTTAAAGTTTTTTTAGATGCTGACTAGGGTTCTTGTTTAGATACTAGACGGTCTGTCACAGGCTATTGCATATTTCTTGGTAAATCTCTTATTTCTTGGAAATCTAAAAAACAAGTTATAGTATATAGATCTTCAGCTGAAGCTGAATACAGGGCCATGGGAAACGCAACATGTGAGCTTACTTGGTTACTCAATATTCTCCAAGACTTCGGTATTCATCACAAACAACCCGCCATTCTCTTCTGCGATAACAACGCTACCATTCACATCTCCGAAAATCCTGTCTTCCATGAGCGTACAAGGCATGTTGAAATAGATTGTCATATTGTCAGAGAGAAAGTTCACAATGGCTCCATCAAGCTCATTCATGTTCCATCCAAAAATAACCTTGCTGATCTTCTCACGAAAGCTCTGTTTCCAACTCACTTCAGGGAATTGTTATCCAAGATGAGTGTCAAAAATCTCTACACTTCATCTTGAGGGGGATTTTTAGAGTTATAACCATTATTGATTAATTAGTTATTGTAACAACTTTATAACTATTCTGTTGTAACAACCTTTTGTCTAAAAATAATTCTTGTTAGCCTAATATATATATGGCTGGGTCTTTTCTCTTGTAATGATATTATTGAGTGAAATACAAAGAACATAGAGCTTTCTTCTAATATAGACACATGGGCTCCATCAAAACCCCAGCTTCCACATTCCTAGTCTCTAGCCTCATGTCAACAGCCATTTCAATCTTCATCATTAATCGTTTCCTACTCCCTGCGTGGCAAAAACTAAGCGGTCGTCCCCTAACTCATCTCCAACGAATAGGAGTGGACCACGCCATCAATATTTTAGGTTTGGTCGGTTCTGCCATAATCGAGGCGAGACGGCTCCACTTTTTTCGAACAAACGAGCTCGTTGTAATGCCTGACCGGTCCGGTTTGGTCGTCCCCATGTCGGCCTTGTGGCTGGTGCTGACTCTAGCCGTTATGATGTTGGGTAAGGCAGTTCAGTTCCCGGGACAAGTTGCATTGTATTACCAAGGGTTTCCGGAATCACTAAAAGTACTTCAACAGCTATGATATCACTTTGGATTGTATTAGGGTATTACCTCAGTGCTATAGTGACCAATTTGATAGAGGGGGCTACCGGTTGGCTACCTGATAATATAAACGAAGGACGAGTAGATTTAGTGTATTGGTTGTGTGCAATCATTGGAGAACTGAATTTCGGGTACTACTTGGTTTGTGCTAGCATGTATAACTACCAATATGACCAACAAGATGATATTGACCCCCGCAGTCATCTTGATTAATTTAATTTCCAGCATCAAATGTATAAATAAATAAATGTATGCAGCAGAGTGTGTTTTGTTAAAAAAAATTCAGCATTAGTTTACTATGTACTACTAAACAAATTTTAATTAATTAATGAACACTGCTATTGCAAATAGGTACTTTTTCGTAAAACATTTATTTTTTCTCCTCATTTAGTGTTTACCGGATATATATTTTTATTTTGATCACTACTACATATTCGTACTTTGCTACCCTGTCGTGCTCTGGTTTGACATAGCAGTTGGTATTCTAATCTTATTTTCTTTTATGTATATATATTTATATAAAAGACATGGATGCAGTGCTTCTTCGTACGAGTGTGTACTTTTTCAATTACCTAATTGACTATATTACTAACAACTAAATTAAGCAAACAACACAAGAAAATTCAAAGTAAATGGTTCATCTAGGATTCACTACTTAACATGTAAAGACTTGTTTTTTATATATACATATATATTAAATAATATCTTTTAAATATAGGTGAGACCCACCAAGTCAATGAGACAAAGTCTCTTTTTTTTCTTTCTTTCTTTTCTTCTTCACTTCCCCTACTATTATCTCTCTCTATCTTCCCTTTCTCTTTCTCTTCTTTCTTTTTTTTTCTCTTTCTCTTCTCTCCACGGCAACACACCACCACAAAGACCCAACCACCGGCGACCTCCATTTTCAATACGCGGTGGCTCATTGGATTCGCCTTGCTTCGACGACCTCCACCACCAAGCGGCACTGCCCATGGCCAACTCACCGTCAATTGTTCAGAATTGTCAATCAAAGTTCTGGTTCGTCAACTATGATCGTGTTTTTCGGCAAACTCCGACCACCTATCGATGAGTGTTTGGTATACCTTTTGAACCAGCGTGGAGAGAGGAACAAGACCAACTAAGCCATTTTTCTCAACTCACCGTTTTTTGAGATTTTGGGTATCTCTGCCACTTTCGGTGAGCCTAAGCACTTTTTGGACTGATGGTTGGCATGAACGTGATCTACTCACCGATGTTGTCATTTTGATATATGCCATGTCTACCTTCGTCGATGTTCCCAATACACCGCAAACTGTTGGCACTATTCACGACTCGGGTGAGTTTTGAGTCTTGAAATTTAAATATAGTCATATTATATGTCGTTGGACACGATTTTGAATAAGGAATGCAATGATGATAATCGGTTGCTCATTTCGTGCACGTAGGAAAAGCGTGATATAAAAATTGGACTAGATCACTCTAGGATCATTGTTAAGCTTAGGAGGGTTGTTTTGGACTCGAATTGACAATTCTAAGGTGGTAGGGACTCAACTTGACTATTGGACTTATTTTACTCGTATTGAATTGCATTAACAAGATTTTAATTTTGATATTTTTAAATTATTTGAAAAATGAAAACTTAATGTGCATATTTTCTGATCTATTCTAAGGGCATTGAGTGTCATATATATTTTTGTTTACTTATTTATGCAGGTTATGATTTTTGGGATTTATTCAAATGCAGTCATTATGTTGTCCTATTTTCTAAAATATAAAGGGAATATGTTTATTGCTTTTCATGATTACCTGTATTTGGTTATACTGATGAGAGCCATAGTGATCATGATTTTTACATGTTGTTGTTTCACAACCTAGTCTCGTCGTCATCATAGGTAGATCAGGTGTCCATTCACCTCAAGGTGTAAAGACCTAGCATCTGTATACAGTAAGTGTTCTAAGCCTCCCTCTTGTGGTGGTTATCAGGCCCGACTACCCGGTTTAGGATGTCAGGTTTCTATGGTGGGTAATGGAGACTAGAGATCTAGTGGATGGTGTGATGTGTATGTGTAGCTATGCTCTTGTGATTATGTGTGGTTTCTCTTTATTTTGGTTTATACATGATGATGTATTTTTTTTTTTCAAAACTAACCATGCAAGGGTTTTATTAAAAATTTTGGGTCCTATGATATTAGTTGCTTTCCTACTAGGCTTGATAAGCTCACCTCATATATCTCTCCCATTCCAGGAACCCAGCGATGCGAATGTGGAAGGCGAATTATTGATGGAGCCAATGTGTTTAGCCTAGTTTCTATTTAGTGCCATAGTCCTATCTTTTGAACATTATGTATGTATTTGATTTGGAACCATACAATCTTTATCTCTAAATTAGCTATCTAAAAGTTTGGAATGAGGAATGATGGATGCTAATTATTATTTTGGTGTTTTATGGCTTATTAAATTTAACAATTTGGTGACTACATAACTATGAGAATATTATTGTTCTATGTATAATAATAGATGATCCTGCTTTTATCACTAATATTTTTATAAATAATTACAGGAGTTAATCCATTATTTTTTACTTACAATTATAATACTATTTGGAATAAACTAAAGGATCATTTATAATGGTTATTTTTCAACAAGGGTCCAAATTTGACCTTTGGCAACCCAAGTGATGGATATTACAAATCTTCTGTAGCTTAGGGCCCAGGTCATGACAGAAAAAAGGTATCAGAGCACACTACACCAAAATCTACTTTCCACAACACAAAATTATAAGTCTTTTGAAAATGTATTATTATATATACTATGTAAAAAGTGTTAAAGTAATAGAAATGAAATATATAAAAAAAACCAGCCTTCCCCCTGATACTTTTTTCCCATTCTCCTTCTCATCTCTTTCTCTTCCCTTCGCCCTAGCCACCACTCCCGTAACCACCATCATCCTCAGCTCCGACCACTTAACCACCATCCTCACAACCCTTTTTCTTCGAGCCAAGCTCCAAATCTCAGGCATCCGTGAACCCAACTCCCCAACCAAGTTACCCCAGGTGCGAGCCCACCTCTGCGTGCCTTCGACCCATTCCGACATCCATTCGCTGGCCATCACCAGGCGCAATTCTGCACCCGTTCTGCTGTGGAGCCTCGAGTGTGCACCAAGCAAGGGCCTAGATTCCACAAGCCCAGGCATGAAGAGTGAGAGAGCCACAAGAATGACGAAATTAGAGGGCTTTCAAGAACTTCCAATTCCATCTCTACCAGGGATTCCAAATGGACAACATAAACGCAACAATTTATGGGGTTTCATTTTCTTCCCTAATTTCCTTTTCAATCAAAATCGACAGAGGAAATTAATGGGTTTCAATCGGTAGAGATCATTTGTTTGATTTTGGCTTCCTTGAGTCTCGAAATGGTACTCTATTCTCACAATTAACTTCATTCTAAATTTTTATAATTTAGCAAAATGTGTTATTGAAATTTGTTGAATTTAGCATCTCATGTGGTAACAGTTCAAGCTTCTATATCTTCATACATTATAATTAGCTATATTATTATTATTCATGTTGATGGACGTTGAGAGCCAAAGGAGAGACTTTCGAGGAGATGAGTCTTTGCAATTTTGGCACCACAAGCTGCACCTAATTATTTTTGCTGAATGGTGCCGATGAGGCTTTGATTAGTGCTTTTCTGGTGTTACTGAGAGCCAAAGGAGAGAATTTCGAGGAAGTAAGGTTCCTTTATTCATATCAATGTGAATTTATTTACACTAGATAACTTAGTTTGTCCAGCCAGGATTTTAGATTGTTGAAAGTCTTATTACCATGTTGTTTGGATAGAAAGAACTTTTATCAATGCAATTGATTATTTTCTAAGAAATTTTGATAGGCTGTAGGTTCTCTACTGAAGAATATTTGGGGGTATGTTTCAAGGAAATAAGTAAAGAAATGACTTATGGATTTTAGTGGTTAAACAGATTGTGGGGCTTGTGAGGGCGATGATCAAGCATAGTTTAGAAGTAGAGGGCTTACTTGATGCAGTGGACATTGTTGGAACAGGTGGTGATGGAGCAAACACAGTTAACATTTTGACTGGAGCTTTAATACTTGCTGCGGCTTGTGGTACCAAAATTGCAAAGGTGGCATCAATTTTATTGATTACTTGACATGAATGTGATCCCATATTGTAAATTATTAGAGCTAAACTTGAATTGTTGAAAGTAAAAACTGTTTTGTTGAATTGTGGTCTACATATGATGTTCATGGTGACTAGCAAATATGACTAGCATATCTAAGGCTTTTACGTAAATGATGAAGGAACCGTTTGTAAAACAAAAAAGATAAAGTAATTCACATTAAACAACATAAATGATGATGCATGTAATTCACATTAAACAACTCTTTGACAAGCATAATCTTTTAATATATTATTTCATGTTTCTGTGGTTCATTGAATAGGTTTTGAATATGGCTAAAGCATTGCAGCAATTTGGCATGAAACGCGCATTAGTTGTTCACTCAGAGGGCTTGGATGAGATGAGCCCCCTTGGTAATGCATCTAGTAGTTGATTTTAGTGTGTGTGTATGTTGTGTCTATGCGTGTCTTTCTCATAAGATAGTGTTAACAAAAAGAGGTCCAAAATAATACATATATGTATTTATTGATTTCTTTATTGATAAAAAAGCTTTAATGACTCTGTTTTTGAATTGTAATGTTGTTTTAATTACCCTAATATTTTAAATGAAAGGTTTGTTTTGAGTTAAGTGTTAAATGTTTACTATATTTTGGCTCTTGTATCACTGTTGCAGCTTATTCTAGCTAATCTCTATTGGTATTTTGGTGTTTTGTGATGATTGAGTGATTTACCGAATTGGGTTGTCTTGGATTTTCATTCATTTTTGTCTCTTCTATGATTGAATTTGTGAAAAATGTTTGCCTTGTTGAAAATTTAATGATTTATGTAATGGCTGTTTTGCTTCATTGGGCAAAATAGCTAATACGATTTTAGGGATCTCCCTTCTTTTTTTCTTTCTTATTCATTATTAATATGTTGTTGAATTGGGTTGTTTTGGATTTTATATAGGTGATAAGTGTTTGTTTTTTTTTTAAATCATTGGTGCAATAGGCAAACAGCTAATCTGGGTTTGTGGATAGCCTACTCTAGTTGGGAGATGTACAAACCATAATTGATGAACTAGGAAATCTCCAATTGTTAGTTTGAACTTTGAGGAGATAGCCCATAAGATACCAGAATTTATGATTTTAAAATAAGAAATATGAGCATGTTTAGATTGGCATAATTGAAATTACATGATGACATGTTGAGACATGAAACAAAACCCATTTGGCTTATTTTGAAGGATTTCTCCATATAAAAATCCTTTGAATACATGTTATGTTACTCCTGTAAACCTTTTGTGTTCATGTCCGACTCCCATAGAGAAACATAACTCATAATTGAGAAGGAAACGTCAAAGTTAAGTAGTTTTATCTTGAGATTAAATTAAACTAGCTACATTAAAATTTCCTTGAAAAAATTTGTAATGGTGTTGAATTGTTCAGGCATTCGCATGGAGTCAAAAGTGGCCGGGTTGGAGGTAGATTACTTGGATAAACTTTCTGCCTAGTGATACACTGTTTGGTTTTACTGGAATTGAAGAGGGTATTTTTCTCATCAGTCTTAGGCTTTGTGGTTAATTAGACGATTCGTTAAATTTATTTTGAATAAGATTAGTGATGTCATAGTTCTATGTGTGAAATAGAATGAATGATGTAATGTAGTGATAAAGTCAACATCCAAATGAAACTCAGTCTTGTGTATTTGGTTTTTTAGTTTTGATAAATAAATAAAAAAAAATGTTACTTCATAACAACATAAAGATTATTAATTGACATAGCAAAAAACTATCCAAACTTATGATTTGTTGTTTGATGGAGATGTCCCTATGGTTTGAACTCGCCTCCTTTTACTTAAGAGGATTTTGTTTGTAGATCCCAGTACCAGAATTGTGAATAAGATCCTCTTATGTTAGTGAAGATGAGTTCAAAATCTTACAGATCGCACATTGATAGAAACTCGAGACCAAATACTTGTTAGAGAATGTACCACAGGGAAAAATTGATGAAATCGTAGACTAACTAAGTGGACTGCCTAACATTATCCCTATAATGTAAGAGCTAAGGATGTTGAGGTTGTCTGCTCTAACATAGTTTTAGGGATGGTTAAACTTTTAGGAACAGGAAGAAGAGTTTGTCATGACATCTCAGACAACTTCAATAGAGAGATATAACAAATATTGTCCTAGTTTCATTTAACCTTGTTCGAAACTTGGATTTTGGATTTTTGAGGGACAACAGTTTTAGGGAAGAGGCATGTCATTAGACAGAGCATGTCCATAAGACAGTGACAGCTTCAGGAACAAGATACGTAAAATGTAGTCAATTTTTTATTAAGCCATACTTTCATGTGCTAAATTCTTTCTTCTGAAGTACAACCCCAAAATTAATGAAAATAATGGTAATTATTATCATAATTAGAATAGGTACATTTTTTTTGTTCAATAGCATGACTCTTGGTTCAATGGAAAAAATAATACTCCTGTAAAGGAAAACAAAAAGATTTTTTTGTTTTCAAATATATTCATGTGCTCTACATCAACTAGAGAAGAAGGGGGGGGGGGGGGGGGGACTATTCTAAACTAAACAGAGATACTTTGTTAATAATAAAGTTATTGGTGCAAATAGAAATTAGCAAGAAAAATAGAAAAATAAAAGAGAGAAAAGATATTAGATATTGGAAAGAGAATAAAAACATAAGAAATAAAGAGAGAGATATAAATTCAAAAGAGAATTGGTTCAATAAATTTTCATCCATACAATGAAAGTATGTGTGTGTGTGCTGTGTATGCATTTCTGTCTCTAATACTTTGAGAAAGTTGACTAAAACTAAACCTCATTGTGAGATCCGAATGGCTAATAAATTTCCTTTTCTTAGAAAATTTCTTGGTTTATCTCTTCAATTCAAGATTTATTTTTCTTTATCTAGTGGTGGGGTTACATAGGATAATTATCTCAACTGTTCATTATGAGTGAAATTTTTTTGCAGGACTTGGCCAAAGTAATGAATAGGAAAGACACAAAGCAACAATAATTTTCACTTTCTTGATTTGGAAAGCAAGTTTATTAAGTTGCTTGGTGAATCACTCAACTCATCTTAATGAGTCCTTAGGTTTTCTCATTTTATTATAGTATATATGCATAGATTTATGTTTAGAACACCTAAAGATATTAAGTAAGATGAATGTGTCTTATAAAACTCAAACATATAATAAGAAATGTCATTAAACTCAAACATAACATAAAATGTATCATTAAACTCAAACATAAATATCTCATAAATTATCTAAATTTGTAAAATAAAGTTAATTTTTGTTTCTAGTACTAGAATCCTAGATTCTACTATCCTAGAACAAACTTCTTATCAGTTTTTTGGGCCTACTTAGATCAGCTGTGTTTAAATTTGATTTTGGACATTTTTGGGCATAAAAAAACCCATTACGAAAATACACCTGTGAGGCTTACAGCTCTCTCAATTTCTGCCTCAGCAGCCCTAACTCAGTGCCTCACTACAGTGAGGTGTACGCCTCACCTTTGCTAAGAAAGGTGCATGCCTTGGTACGTTTTCTTTTCCACCTCAAACTGAGGCGTGCCTCAAAACTGCATTTTTAAACATTGGTACTTGTTTGCTTGAGAACTTTTTCGTTTAAAGTAGACTGGTTACTCTTGTTGTCTAGGCACAAGCATAGGTGGTGGTGTTGATTCTCCCTTGGGAGAAACAGGATTAAAATATCAAATGCAATGAACAGATAAATACAAATAAAACAAATCCTACCAAATTAAATTTGAATTTCGTCAACAAAGGCCTGTGGTTGAAAAACTTTTAAGTGAATAAGTTATCAAAAATCAAAATTTTTACTACAGTATTCTTGTTCCTTCAGGTTTACTTATCCATCTTGTATTTGCGAATACCAGCAAGTTTCAGAATAATACTTAGGGGGTAAGTTGTGGAACATCAAAATATCGCTAATGATCTCAAATTTCCACAATTTATTGTGTATAAACCTCATAATGCAGGTGCTGTTGAGGTTTGTTATATTGTGCTGTTTCAGTTGTCTTCATCATGTTTCAATGATTTCCAAGATGCTATTAGTTCATAATTTATGTTGGTACTTGCAGCTCTTTGGTTTAACTTGAACTTCTTTCTCTCATTATTCAGGTTCAAATTATAACAACTATTGGGTTTCTTAAAGAGGTTCCAAATGTCAATATCCATGGCTTCAACGTCCACCATAAAAATCGTTTAATTCTTGTAAGTAGTTTTAATATAGAAGTTAACATTTTGTATGGGAGCACCATGCTCTTGATGCGCATACGAATATGTTCCATTTAATATAAATAAGCTATGGTTGTACCACTACCTCCTAAGCATAAGTTATTTCATAAGCTTCATACAATGCCTTAATACTGTAGAGACTGTTCATTTAATTTTCTTGATTTTCTTCTCCCAAGATGTATTTGATTTTCATTTTCTTGCAAGTTTTGTACTAAATATTTGGTTATATTATCTTGTTCAGACATTTTTCCACTCTTAAATTGTTATCTCTATTTTTCACCTAGTTTTTTATCATTTGTAACAAAAAATATGAACTGAGAAGACCCTTTTTCTCTTTTAGTTGTTCATTGGGTCTACATTCTGTTTTTCTGAATGTGTGGTGGGATGTTCTGTTTTTCTGAATGTGGTGGATCTCTGTATTGGTGTGGGGGTCCAAAAATGATCCTAATGTTTTTCAATCTAAAAATCTATAATATATAAAAGCTATTCAGTAAAAGACAATGGTCTTGGGTTTTATTTGTACGAGTGCCAAATCTTTGTTTGAGAGTGAGAGAGCGATAGAGAGAGAAGCTTTACTTTTGATGTTTTGAAGTTTGCACTTACATTATCTTGTGTATATTTTTCCTTGTATTGAATTTCTTCTGCTAGAGCAACCTAATGAACAGCTGTTTCTAAATGCTAACACAGTACTTGTCTAAGAGATTTTAGCTATTGAAATGCAGCTATTACCCAATACCAGTTGTGTTCTCTTAGGCAAATGCTTTGTAACTGCTGCTCATCTTAGCTGTTGTGTGGAGCATAGTTTTCACTTTGCATTGTTCTTTCTTAAACTCATTTCGTTATGGATTTTTCTGTTGTCTGCTCATTACAAATAATCGGCATTCAAACTTGACTATGCTAATTGAAGAATATTGAAGAAAAACTATCTGTTGCTCATCTAAAGAACCTTCTAGTTTTTGTTTAGATATTATCTTGTTTTTCAAGTGTGACTTTCTTATTTTTCTACTGGTTCTTACTTGGTATTATCTTATTTTTCAAGTGTGACTTTTGTTTAGATATTATCTTATTTTTCAAGTGTGACTTTCTTATTTTTCTGCTGGTTCTTACCTGGTGTTTGCTAGCTTATTCATCTATTTCTCGCTGGTATGTTTGCCAAGTGTTTGTGTATTAGTTTCTAGAAAAGAATGAAAAACTAACCAAATTAATATAATTCAATGTTTTCATTGTTTACAATTCTGTGTTTTCACTGTTTCTCTTACTCTCTGATTGTACTTTCCCCTTTAATTCCAGAAAATTCTGATTCTCTTTTTTAACCATTTCCCTCATGCTCTCTGACTATACAACACAAAAGAAAACATAACCCAATAAATTTATCTCTGCAACAAGTGAATTACAAGTTGATTTGATTTACATATGACATATTTTGAACTAATCTCTGTTTCTCTATGGAGTAAAATATACAGTGAGGCAGAGCTTAGTCTATCTTCATCTGTCCTACAGTTGTTTGCATCTGCTGATCATTCCTCTTTCATGTTGTATCTATTAATTCATATCTCGGTTGTGTTTTCTTTTACTAGGAACATTCTTTGGTTGGATGAATCCCCTTATGCAGCGTGCATATCAAAGACCAATAACAGAAAGGGAAGTGTGGAAGTTAGATACTTGGGATAGAACGGAAATACTGAATGCTAAGTATGCAGTCATTCGTACCTTATAGTTTCTTGTCAAAAGAATTTAACTAATAAAGGTTACATAATTATTTTTATACCTTTTGCAGGTTCCAAGAATGTTGGGTTAAAGAATCTCAGAAGCCAAAGCCATGGCTGTTAAAAGCATTAAACAGTAGCCTTGGAGGAAGGTACGCATACATATAAATATGTATTTGTATTATAGACTTTATAAGGAACAGACAATATTATTAAGTACATGGCTGGAATGGAATTGCATCAGTTGCTATGTTAACTTGAGTTTCTTATGATACTTTTTGTACACGCGTCTAATTCCCTTTTACTTTTTCTGTCTCTTGTAACTTTTTATATAGGTTTTGGTGGGGAGGCTTTTGGAAGGTATTGAATTTATTTATTTAGTTTTTTTCCCCTTATCTTGTCTCATTAGTTCTCAGGCAAACATCCATTAAGCTTTTTAAAATTGTTCATGGATTAGCAAATAATTCATTTGTAAGGTGCATACTCCATACCTAGACCTTAAAAGTGTATACTATAGACATTCGTTTTGCATTAAAAAAGAGCATTACAGAACATTTTATGATCTGTTGTTGGCTGTGGCTTTTTTGCTATTGTGGATATACTCGGGTCTCCATTGCCCCTGTTTTCTTATGCACTACCATTCTAACTTTGGCCCTTTTAACTTTCAAGTGTCTCATTTTACCATTCTAATCATGTTTTGGCCCCTTATTTTATTGTTGACAAAAAAAATTAGGTATGGGGTAGTGACAATTCATATTTTTGTCATACTTACAGTATAATAAAAGGCCATGTGACCTTTGTCAAAAAAAAAAAAAAGTATAGTGTTTGGTTTCTTTGTTTGCTTTGGTGTAGTTGTGAATTCATTATTTTGTATGTGGTGTCCTCTCTTGGAAATAATTTCTATAGAATTTTTCTTGACGTAATTTGTGATGCTAGATAATAACAATAAAATATTTTTTTGTTTATTTTGTAGATGTGACAAGCGAAATAGAAAATGATACTTAATTTTGAAGGCTTTGTGTTGGTAGCTGTAGAATCTTTTGTGCTGAAAGTAGTAACTTTTCAATATGTTGAATATTTAAGACTACTTGAATACTTAAAGAACAGTTTGTTGTTGATGACAGTGTTTAATGTTTTAAACTAATTTGTGGATTGTTAATACAATATTGAATGTTTTTACTTTTTGTTATTTGAAAATCAAGTTCATTTGATGATGCTAGTATATATTAGAAAGTTAATTTTAATTATATAAATAAAAAATAAAAATATAATATAATAAATTAATGTTATATAAATGAATATATAATGAGAATTTAAATTGATCTAAATATTAAAATAATACGAAAAATGTGTTATAATATCTATTACAATAACACTTTTTATAAGTAAAGAATTTTGTTATGCAAACTTCATTATATAACACAAAAAATGTGTTATACTAAAGTGTAGTATAACACAAATTTATAAGTATTGAAATGTGTTATATAATTGACTATAAATAATATAATTAAACACTTATCTATTTATTAAAATAACACAGAAAGTGTAATATCGTTGACAGTATAATAACATATTTGTATAACAATGATAAAGTGTTATGTAAAGTACCCTGACCTACGATAACATAGTTGGTCTTAACACATCAAAAAGTGTTATGGTATGTTTTGATAACACATTTTTGGTGTTATTAAAAGAAGTTTTTCTTGTAGTCGCACCGAGTTTAAATATCTCAGAGTGTGTCACCAAATCGATTAAATTTATTTTAAAATAAAGTATTTTGATGTATAAAGGTGTATGTATATAAATAGCATCTATTCCTCACTAACTAGTTAGCTTTTGATTTACAAACCTAAGAAAATGCCTCCAAAAGGAATGACAACACAGAGAAGGCTTGCTGTAACATCTCAATTTCCCTAATAAGGCTTAGTTCCTTAATTAGGGGGATAGGAGGGCAATAACTAATTTAATTGCATTATTATATGATTGTAGCGACCCAAATTTGCTAATAAGGCTTGGAGCCTTGATTAGTGTGCCTGGAGGGCAATAATTGTTATACTGTATTAATTGTTGTGAATTTAATGAATATTTGGTTAGAATGCATGTTTAGGTGAAATAAATAAGCATGTGGGCCCATGTGATAATTAGGGGAAAATTTGTAATTATAGCCCGTTGAGGGCATAAATGTAATATATGTGATATACTTGATATAATGGTAATATATTTGTGATGCACGTTCCGAGACAGTCCTAGAGAGCTATTTTGCTAAAAGTCACAACGGGATTAAATACTCGGCTCGGGAGGAGCCTAGGGGTATTTCAGGAATATTATAATTTAGTTGGGGACTTTTAATTAAAGGTTAACGGTATTTTAGTAACTTGGGTAACTATAGGTAACTATTGAGGATAGTTACTTTAAGTGAGAAAGTGGTATTTTTTGTAAAAGAATAGGAAAGGTCTAGGCTGCCCTTGAGGTTTAGTTAGAAAGAGAATTAGATGGAAGGACAAATGGGTCCTTTGGCTGGAATTTAGATAGCTATGGCTGAGAGAAGGTCATTCACGTTTTCTACACTTAGACAAAATTCAATTTTTGCTGAATGTTGAAGAGAAGCTAAGAAGCAAGAAGGAAGGAAGGGAAACTCTGAATTTTGTGGGATCAAGAAGGGAGTTAAGGCTAGATAACTTAGAGGATTGTTCTGCATATTGAGGTAAGGGAATTCTGTGTAATTATGTTGTAGAATTCAGCTAAGAATATCATGGTTTGAGAATTGAATTGTGTGTTTTGTTAGGTGAATTCTTGGGATGAATTCTCATTAGGTTCAACATGAATTTTGTGAATTAAGCTTGGAATTTGATTGGGAAAGCAGCTCAAGGTCGAATATCCACTTGAGGTAAGGGTTTCATGCATCTCTGCTTGGTCGATTGCTATTGTGGTTTAAGAATTATGAGGGATGGTTTATGTTTTACAAGCTCTAGTTTAAGATTAGAAAGGCTCTGTTTAAGTTTCTGAAGTTATAAACCAAATTGTGAATTGTAGGTTTGATTGTATGTTTGAGCTTATTGTTGATGTTTTTGAGTTGTTAGACGGTCAATGTGGGGTTTTGAATTGAATTTGGGACTTAGGTAAGTCTTGGTAATGATTTGGGAGAGTTTTGGCTCGGGGAAAACATTTGGAGAAACCCAGATTTCTGGGTTTGTGAAGGGGTGTCGCGGCCCTGTTCTTCTGCGCCGCGGCGCTAGGCTGCATCAGTGGACGGGGGCTCTTCTGGATGCCGCGGCGCTAGGCATTTTCTGGGCAGGGGGAAATTTCAGTTTTTAGGCTTTTACCTAGGGGGCTCGGGGGATGCTTCCGCCACCTTGTGTGGGGATCCGGGAGGTTTCGAGAGCTCGGGATTGGTTCCGGGAGACGTTTTTGAATTGGTTAGTAATGGGGATGCTATTTGTGTGTTGTGACTAGTTTCTCGGAGAGGCTCAGATTAGAGGACTGTGCTCGAGGGTTCAGTGCTCAAGAAGCTCAGGACACTGGTAAGAAAACTGTTGTACCCATAGAGCAGGGCGAGGCCCTATAGTATTATGTGTTGGGTGTATACCATTGAATATGTTAGTATATGTTTAAGTTATAAATTATGTTGTGTATGCATATATGTGAATGATCGGCTAGGGCTGGGAACAGCAAAGGCCGGGAACGGCGAGGGCCGGAAACGGCAAAGGCCGGGAACGGCGAAGGCCGGAAACAACGTTTAGCACGTGGAGTGCGAGTTGCCAGGGTAAGACCCTATGGGATACCTGGGATATCCTTACGGTGTAGACTGCAACTCAGGGCCTGGCAAAGTGCCTGAGACGGCATGGTCGTATGTGTTTAGCTTGTTGATGAATTTGTTATATGCTGAGTGGTTTATATGCATATGTTATATACCTTTGTGGAGATTTCTTGCTGGGCTTCGGCTCACAGGTGCTCTGTGGTGCAGGTAAGGGCAAAGAGAAAGTCGACCGACCATGACTATGGATAGCGTGAGGCGACGCGTACATGTCTGGTCTGCTTGGCTGCCACGACCAGGGGTATTTTTGGAGGGTGTTTGTAAAGAACCTTATTTTGTCGTTCAGTTGACTTTAAATATATTATGTGTTGTAAATATTTATATACAGTATTTTGGGATCCCAAATGTTAAATGTTTTACGATTTTCAGTAAACGGAATTATTTTTAAAGTTTATGTCCCTGTTTATGATTTAATTACATATTTACCTTAAAACCTCGATTAGCAAGTTAAAAGCACGTTTTAAACTCACTTAGTAACAGCTCTAAGGAAGTAGGGCGTTACAATGATTATATCCATGATTATATGAATTATGTGAGTTATATTATAATATGACTATATTGGCATGTTTCGATCTATTAAGCATGCATGTGGGCCCGCTTCTTATTAGGAGGGCATTATTCGAATTTGGCTCGTTGATGGCACATTTGTATATATATATGTGTGTGTGTGTGTGAATATTGATTGAGACCACATTATTATGTGGATACATTTGAGTTATTCAGCATGAGACGATCCTTGGGAGCAAGTTAGTGGTTTATTCACAATGAGGAGAAATACACGTCTTGGAGCGAGCAAAGGGGTATTTTGGGTGATCTGGAGAGTCACTGGGACTCATTGTAGCGTGAGTGGTATTTTGGGAGAAATGGATATATTCTGGGTTTAGCGAAATTATTTAGGAAAATTTGGGTATAGAGCAGAATTAGAGAGTGAAAATGACATTTTTACCCGTATGGGGTGTTAAGAGAGAAGCAGGTTAAATGGGGGCATTTTGGTCATTTAGGACCATTCAGATATAAGGGTTCAGTTAATTCATTAACTCAGAGAAACACAAGTCTCACTCCCGTTCTCTCTCTCCCGTTCACTCTTTACGTTTGTTAGCATTTTCGAATGAAACTTAAGTTTTAGAGCTTGAATTCAAGCGAGGTTAGAGTCATAACGATTCTAGGGAAGATTAGAAGCTTGATAGCCTGGGTGTTTAACTGGGAAATGACTATATCTAAAATAATTCAAGCCCTTAATTTTCTGAGTTTATTTTTTTATGCTTCTTAAGTTTGATTGAATTTTATTGTTTTGGTGAGTTTTGATTCATTTGTGAGTTGGGTTTTGCTGCCTGTGATGTACTGATGATGGTCCAGACTCAGTCGTGGGTTTGCTATTGTTTTGGGGTGAATTTTAAGGGAATTGGCTCGGAGAAAATGTTTGAAAAGTTGGGTTCATGGGGTAGTATCGCGACCCTGTTCTTGGGACGCCACAACCCTCGTATACCCAAGAGCCTAGGAGTTCCCTGAACCGCCATCGCCCTGCAGCGCCTGCTGGGCTGCGCCACGGCTCCTGTCCAGATGAAAAAAAGGCTAGGCTCTCTGACTTGAGGAGAGTCGCGATACCTATATGGGGAGTGGTGGCTCAAAATGGGAAGTTTCGCCAAGTTAGGTTTAGGGTGACGAGAACTCGAACCTAAGAACTCGGGAAGGATTGTAGTACCTAGTTTAGTAGAATTCGAGGTTCCAAAGACTAGGACTCGGTCTGAAGTCTTTCTTTATTCAATATTGATGGATATCGTTTATTATGGTTGTGACTAGGGTACTGCTAGGGCTCGGAACAAGATCATGCTCAGGGGTCATTGTTAACTAACTTGTGCTTGGACGAAAGGTAAGAAAACTGTAGCCAATACATGATGTATGTGATTAGAGCTTGGCCTGATTTTTAAACATAGATTTAATTAGGGCTCGAGCTCCTATGAATGGGGATGATTATTATTGTGCCTATGATTGCTTGATTAAGCATGCTTGAATACTCTATATATGGATAACTGATAGCAGCTGTATGCATGTTTGCATTATCTAATTGAAAGGCATTGACTTATAAGTCAAGGGTTGCAATAATGCGCTGAGTGCTGGTCGATATGGTTAGGGATAATCAGGAGCATATTATACGCTTGGCCAACTCTATGGTCATTGGTAAACTAAAGTGTTAGGTACGCTAGGCCAGCTCTAAGGCTGATGTTGTCCATATTTTCAACCTTGAACATGTGGCATTGACAAGTGGTCCTCATAGGCCCTCAAGAGAGGTCAAGGCCCAACAAATACTGAGTAGCCAAGCGCCCGAAGGCCTAGGCCCATCTTAGGTTCAATGACTGGTGAATAATTGAATGGTAAAGATCCCGGACCTGAGACATAGGTCTGAACCAACTTCATGGACTCGCCCAATCTCCACCCTTCGGGTTTAGATCATTGTGGTAGATGGTCCATTCCGAAGGATGGATCCCACCATGTGGGATCCAGATGAAGTTTCTGGGTTAATCCTCTCGATCCAACTTGCTACCAGGATCTTTCCTATGATATGTCACGCTAGTTGATATCCATCTTGGTAGAAGAACCTGGATCTTGGTAAATGACCTCGAGCCTGAGTAAACGAACCTAAAGCTCTGTAAATGATCCAAAAAAAAATGTCTGGGTAGATCAAGAACAACTCTTCATGCAGCTGACGTGTCCTCTAGAAATCTGGCAGTTGGTCACCCTAACTAACTTGCAAAAGGAGATACACACAAAATGTACGACGTTTCTAGGGTTCGGTATTGCCGCTATTCTGACAGATCCTATCTCGAGAATCCCCCTGGTAGCCCACGTGGATTAGTCTATACTATTATACAAAGGCCAGCTATAACGCTCTACTACAATTAAGCCGGTGCAGTGGGCCTAGAATAACAACCTGTAATCACGTTACACTACTGTATTATAGCTCCATTAGAGAGCACATATGATTACATCCCTATTGGGCCCGGATTAGTCAGGCCCAAGCTACATGACCATATATAAATAGGGTCTTTTGTTCACTGTAGCAATGATCCAATTTTCTCGTGTACGTATAAACACTGCTGAACTTGCAGAAAACTTCCATTGTAAAACTCTTTAAAGCTCAATAAAATTGACTTGTGGACTAAGCCTCATTAACGCCAAAAACACGTAAAAATTGTAAAACTCTTTGCCTTTCTTTCTAGCTCTTATTTCTAGATATATTTGTAGTTTTCGAAAAAGTCGGTAAACATTTTGGTGCTTTCATTGAGAGCCAGAAGAAAGATTGAACCAGTCCTTGCCATCTACAATGATGGTGAATAACAGACATAGTGTATTTGATCCCACTCAACAGTAGCAGCAATAGGATAGTGGAGAACCATTGCAAAACCAACAAATTCCTTAAGACCAACCACAGGATATACCTTATCACGCCCCCTTGCTTGACGACTCCCAAAACTTTTGAGAAGGGGGTGAGTACAACAAAGAATACTATGAGGAAGACAGAGAGGGGTATGAAGACCATGAGGCCTAGAATCCCATTAGTCCCAGGGAAAATGATGTGGAACCTGGTAGTGGTTCTTTTGAGACAACAGGTCCTCGATCAAGAAGCAAGGATGGCGGAGAAACAAGAGACCACCCACCAGATGGAAGAGTCTGTAATGCCCCAAACTCCAGGGACCGTTACGGTGTGCCTTGTAAACAGTGCTAAACTCGCTAATCGAGTCATTTGGCCAAAATCGTGAACTAAGTATGATTAGCGGTTTAGGGATTAAAAACTTTTGTTAGGATGTAACGTTTCACTAGAACGTTTAATATACACATTGGGATCCCGAAAATAAAGTTTCAGAGTCTATTACAGAAAATATTTACAACAGGCCGTTCTAAGCGGCAAAACAGGGTTCAACCCTACTTCCACTTTAAACCTCGGCCGTGGTGGACGAGCAGCTGCATATGTACACATCATCACCTAAGCTCTTCAACTCAAGGATGGTCCGACTTCCTCTTGCCTTTACCTGCACCACGTAGCACCCGTGAGCCAAAGCCCAGCAAGAAAACACAATAAAACATGATATAATATCAACAATGATCATAATAACCGTTCAGGACTATCAGTCCAAGAAAATAGGTGACAATAGCCAAAAGTCACAGTAATGAGCATAGCTCCCCTCTAGCCATGTGACGATAGGGTCACCAGGCTTAACTGATAGGTGATTCTTTCATAGGTTTGATCAGGACAGGTGCATGGTGAATGGTCACCAACATAACCTTCCTCCCGACTCTAGAGTCGTGCTATGGACAGCGTCCCCTAGCCATGTGACAAACAGTCACTGGGGTCATATACCTTGGCTATAAACATTTGGTCATAGATGAGGCAAGCGCTTATAAGTTCTTCGACCTTAGGGTCGGTCTCGCACTAATGCCATGGAGCTATTCAATGCGTGATCATCGACCTTAGGGTCGGTCTGGCATTAGTGCCTTAGAGCCACTCAATGCACGATTCTCGACTTTAGAGTTGGTCCAGCATTAATGCCATGG
Source organism: Humulus lupulus (assembly GCF_963169125.1). NCBI lineage: Eukaryota > Viridiplantae > Streptophyta > Magnoliopsida > Rosales > Cannabaceae > Humulus > Humulus lupulus. Next base: position 148,424,049 of record NC_084800.1, on the reverse strand, counting down.
AGCCATTCAATGCGTGATTCATCGACCATAGGGTCGGTCTAGCATTAATGCCATAGGGCCATTCAATGCGTGATTCTCGACTTTAGAGTCGGTCCCTGACTAGTCAGTATCATACACAAGTAAGTCATGCCGCCAATCATATATCACATGTTCCATATCCATAGACAAGGTATTCAGCATGCTTACTAAACAGGTATTAGTAAAATTAGGACCATGCACAACCACAGAGGCACAAGCTCTGAATAATATCATACTCAATATACGAAGCATGTCCTAATCACAAGTTTCTCATGCATCATATGCAATATATCCAGCAATCCAACATGCACCAATAACAGCCATGCATGTCACGTTTAATCGTCAAACAACATGCATCAAGAATAGCCATGCATGTCATACATAATAATCAACCGGCATGCATCAATAATAACCATGCATGTCATACTCAATAATCAACCAACATGCCTCGATAATAACCATGCATGTCACATATACACAGGGTGCAGTTTTCTTACCTCAGATTCGAGCTAGAACCAATATAAGAACGACCATTGAGAACGATCAACCTTTAAGCCCTTAGCGGTCACCTAATCATAAACAAATATGGAACACCATCAATAACATGATAATCAAAGGTTTCCACACCAATATCTAGCCTCCAAGAGACCAATCCAAACTAATCCAAGTAGTAGGGACAATCCCGAGGCTCATAGCTAAGTTCCCGGGGTCAAAACGAGTAAACGGGGTGAAAACAGGGCAAGGGCTACGGCCCTAGCACCTTGGGCCACGGCCCCCAGGGTTCTCTGAGGCAAGGGCCGCGGCGTCCTCCATCAAGGGTCGCGGCACCCAGCAAGGCCAATTTCCTGACACCTGCTTCATCGAACTAGGGCCACGGCGCTCAAGAACAGGGCCGCGACCCCCAACCCTGGGCCATTCCCAAACGTGTTTTAAGCACTCCAAATCCTCCAAAAACATACCCAAACATTCCCCAATCATCAAATCAAAGTTCCCAAGCTTCCCAATACTCCAAAACCCTCAAAACCCAAGGCTCAAACCGACCAAAAACTCAACAATTAACAAAGTCCAATTCTAAGCTTAGAAACTTTAAAAACTTAAAACTTCAAACTTAGATTACCTTTGATTGGGTTGTTTTCCGTCAAATCCTTCGGTTAAGAAGTTCCTAATCTTTCCTAGGATCGCTATGCCTCGACCCTTGCTTGATTCCGACTCCTAGAACTCAAGATTTCCTCAAAAATGCTCAAACGGTATAACGTACCGTCAGAGAGAAAACGAAAGGTTTTCTAACGTATGTTCTTATCTGACAAGCTACTTCAAGCTTAAGTAACCTCAAATAAAACCTAGTGCTCGGGGTCCCGAAAACACCCCCGGGGACACTATAGTCAAAACTTTCAGAATCTCACCCTGATCTCAAATATTCCCAATCTATCACCAAATAAACATTTCTATTACCCAAAAATTGACCCCGTTATGACGAAACCGCTAATCCATTATATATGACCGTCTCATGCCTAATAGCTCGAATATATCTCCATAATAATGAAATCTCATTCACAAATTACAGTATGCACCCAATTTACAAATATGCCCTCAACAGGCCAAATTACCAAAATGCCCTTATAAGTATAAATACACCCATATGCATGCATTCACCATCATATACTAATATAATTCAAGTAAACATGCATATAATCATTAAATATCATAATAAATCAATTATGGCCCTCCCGACCTCCTAATCAAGGTTCTAAACCTTATTAGGAAATTTGGGGCATTACAGAGTCCCTCGTGGCTCTTCAAGCATTTATTGCTTCACAAGGATTTACAGTTAATCCCCCAGCCGTTCTTCCCTCAGGAACTCAGCCACCTATTCCCACCTATAGGGACTAGCGCTCCAAATATTGATACAACCCGTACTCCTCCTCCGGGACAATCCCCTCATCCCGAAGCCTGTCCTTCGAACCCAGCTCAAGAAAAAGGGAAAGCCAAAGCGACTGACCCCGAAGAAAAAGCAAACCGCCAAAAGAAGACTCCTTCCCCTCCAAGAACTAGGGTGGACCCAGGGCATTTCCCTAGAAATGAACGGGTTATTCTTGTTCTAACAAGGAATCCCCCAAACAATCTGCATGGGAAATCCCCACAGGGCAATAAACCCCGGAATGTCCCAAGACATGACGACCAAGGAAGACGTTTTTATCCCAGCGTGTTCATGAACAAAGATCATCGACGGTGTAAACGCAGAGAGGAGCCAGAAGCTGTTTGTTCGAGAGATGACACTTCATGTGTTGATTTGCGAGATGGCCTCAATGCTCGAAAGGAGCAGGCCCATAAATAAATGATTCGCCCTCGAGGAGGCGAGTTGAGGAATAACCTCAATGACTAGAGGAACAAGAGATTTCCCATTGATGATGGAATGGCCAGGAAATTATGTCACGGACAGCTTGGTCCGAAAATAAGAAGGCAGAGGTTCTAATTCTAAAGATGAAGAAAAGGAACCGTGTGCAAAACATCCTAGACATCGTGTTACCCAAGGGGTTCAAGATGTTGGATATACCCACATACACTGGAAACATTGACCCAAGAGATCATCTATCCCGCTACAATCACTTGATGACTATAGGCCATGTTTGCGACAATGGAAAAAGCCTGTGCTTTTCGATCACCTTAGCAAACCTACTGAAGAGTGGTGGAAAAGGCACAAGACAAGATCGATCCAATCCTAGTCTAGATTGAAGTTCCTTTTTCGTAAGAAGCCACCCAAAAACTGGACATGGAGGTTAGTGCACTGGCTAACATTAAGCAATATCCCACAAAAACCATTAGGTCTTACTTCAAATGCTTCACAGAGGAAGCTTCAAAGACTAAGGTGGATGGTGGACAATGCTTAGTAGCCCTCCAGTCTAGAATCAGAGTTCGATCCCCTCTCTGGGATGGCATGCAACGCAGCAAGGCAGCCACCATTGAATAATTTATAAGGAGGGTTGAAGGCTTCATCAACTGGGAAGAAGCTCGAATCCAAGGTTTTGGAAGGCATCCAGCACCACAACCAACAACACAAACCATTCCTTGGTACGAGGCGCAATACCCAGAAAAGCCTTATCTGACACCTCCAGCAATATCCTATCCGAGAGGCAGTTCCGGAAACTACTCTTGAAGAACATGGAAGTCTACATAGACGACATGTTGGTCAAGTCTAAGATGTTGTCCCAACACGCAGATGCCCTGGTAGAAGTATTCCTCATTATCCGGATGTACGGGATGAAGCTAAATCCGAAGAAGTGCACTTTTGGCATGGCATCCGGGAAGTTTCTACGCTTCATCATAGGCTTGAGAGGAATAGAAGACAACCCAGATAAGATCAGATCTTTGATCGACATGCCATCACCACGGAAACACAAAGATGTTCAGAGCGTGACTAGAAGAATTGTGACTTGAGCCACTTTGTGTCAAAGTCCATGGACAAGTGCATTCCATTTTTCAACATACTTCGCAGAGACCAGAGGTTAGAATGGACATCCGAGTGTGAAAAGTCTTTCCAAAAACTGAAAGATCATTTGGCTCAAGCCCCAATCTTGTAAAATCCGGTGGATGGGGAACCACTTTACCTATATTTGGTCGTGTCAGAACATACCATAAGCGTCGCCTCAATGGTTGAAGAAGGAATGGTCCAACTCCTGAGCTATTACATAAAAAAAAAAAGGTGGCTAGGCGAGGAGTCCAGATACCCTTTGATCGAGAAACTTACATTTTTCTTACTGACTGCTTCCAGGAATTTAAGACCTTACTTTTAGGCTCATGCCATCAAGGTACTAATGAACCATCCCCTACGACAAGTATTACAAAATCCACAAACATCGGGAAGACTTTTGAAGTAGGCCAAGGAGCTGAGCCAATTCCATATCGCCTACGTCCCCTGAATCTCCATCAAGTGACAGGCCCTGGTCGAATTCAACGTAGAATGCAGTTTGATTGCTGAGGATGGAGAGCTAATTGACCCTATAGTGCCCTTTTGGAAGATCTTTGTCCATGGAGCCTCCAATGAGAACGAGGTCGGGGCTGGAATTATCTTAATATCCCCCAAGGTAACCAATTGAAAAATGACTTACGCCTCCAATTTGAAGCGTCAAACAATGAGGTTGAGCATGAGGCCATGCTGGCCGGATTACGCTTATCTTGGGAAGTGGGGGTAGAAAACATCAAAGTCCACAACGATTCTTAGTTATTGGTAAGACAGATTTTGAGAAAATACCAAATGAAGGGGGAGAAGATGGCCACCTACGTGGTGCGAACCCAAGAGTTACTCTAATCTTTCAAGAGAGATGTCATTTGCCAGATCCCTAGCGAACAGAATTTTTTCGCGAACACAATGGCAAAGTCGGCCATGGATGTTGAAGAAAAACTCCCTCGGGTAGTCCCAATAGACCATCAACCCACACTCAGTATTCAAGGCCCCGCAGTCATTAATGCCATCGATTACACGATGTCCTAAATAGGGCCCCTCATCCAATGTCTAACCACTGGAGAATTTCCCACAGATAGGGTCGTCGCCAGGAAGCTTCAGTACCAGGCCCTCAGATACATCATGATGGATGGCAAGCTCAATCTCAGGGGGTTATCCATGTCGTATCTTCCATGACTATCCGGGGCCGAGATGAGTGCGATCATGCACGAAGTGCATGAAGGCTTTTGTGGAGAGCACTCTTCCGGAATCATCTTGTCCAATAGAATCTCAAGGTAAGGATATTTCTAGCCAACACTGAAGAAGGACTGTAGATTACATCCACAAGTGAGAGCAATGCCAAAGGTACGCATACATCCTGCGAGCTCCTCCCACGGAGATAACCTTGATGACCAGTCCCTGGCCTTTTACAGTTTGGGGAATTGATTTGGTTGGATCCCTCTCAACCAGGAAGGACGGATTGAAATATGCCATTGTAGCTATCGACTATTCTACCAACTGGGTTGAGGCTTAATCAATGAGCACCATTACCTCCAAAAGGGTCCTAGACTTTGTCATCAACAATATTGTTTGTAGATATGGCCTCCCTCATAAAATCGTGTCCGACAACAAGAAGCAATTTGATAGCATCCACTTCACCGACTTTTGTTAAAGACATGGAATCGTCAAAAACTTCTCCGTAGTCACAAGGCCACAAGAAAATGGGCAGACGGAGGTCGTGAACAAGATTTTTAAGGGGACACTAAAGATAAAGCTACAAGCTTGCAAGAGCAAGCGGCCGGAAGAGTTGCCCTACATCTTATGGGCATACCGGACCACTGAAAGAACTTCGACCAGAAATACTCCCTACTCGATGGTCTACAGATGCGAATCAGTCATCCTAGTAGAATATGCAGTCCCGTCCCACAGACAAGATACGTATGATCCCGTCCAAAATCATGCCTTGCTCCAGGACTCCCTGGATATCATCAAAGAGATTCGAGAAGAATCATAAGTATAACTGAAGATGTATCAGGGAAAGATCGCAAGGCACTTTAATTCTAGAGTTAAGAGACAAAGGTTCGGGACTGGTGATTAGGTCCTAAGAAGAGTCTTCCCTGCATCTTAGGATCCGGGAGTGGGGGTCCTAGGACCTAACTTTGAAGGACCATATGAGGTCCAAAACGAAGTGTGTCCGAGAACATATTTCCTAAAGAGGCTAGGCGGAATAGAGGTCCCGAGGGCCTGGAACGCTGAACACCTCCGCCAGTAATACCAGTAGTCGGGAGGAGTCATCTGTATCTTCTTTTTTAACGTTTTAATTTTCAAGTAATGTACGCCCCAGGGGAATTTCCTAATTATTGAAAATGGTGTGAATAAAACACCATAAGGAATCTGTTAAGAATAGAAAAAGTCCATGTTCGTCTTTAATTCTTACACGAACAAGTGACCTAAGACTACACTCTTTAGTAACATGGGGGGTAGGACCATCTATACAGTCTGGGATTAAAAACAAAAGGGGATGCAAAGCTCAAAGCTTAGTCCTAATCCAGATTCGTATAGACTAGGGGTTCAAAACCCAACACCCAAAAAAATAAAAAGTTGGTCCAGACCTAACATGGTCCGAGAGATTTAATCCTTATTTATTGTTCCCCCATAACATGGTTTGAAATGATTACAATTAGTCCTTTAAATGGTCCAGGCCCTTGAAACCTAAACCTCAGGTTCGGGATAAGTTAATTAACTAATTTCTACCTAAGAACTTTTTTATGGTCCAGACCGTTAAAACTAAGTCATATTTGAGAAGTCCATAATGTTCCAGACCTTTGGAACCTGAACCATTGATTCGGGATAAATTAGTTAAATTATATTTGGTAAGTCCAAAACGGTCCATGCCATTGAAACCTGAACCTCTGTCTTAGGACAAGTTAATTAACTTCCACAATTTCCCTAATCGTCCTGGCCATTGGAACTAGGATTCCACAACTAGAAAATTCATGCATAGTGGTAAAACACTTAGTGTATTTCTACAAAAATATATGAGCATAATGTGGGAAATAAAGATGGGCAAGGGTAGAAACCAATATAATAATTGAAGAATAAGATAAATCATAGTCTTAAGCCCATCCACACCCATAAAAAATATGTTTACAAAAAATAAATGAAAGGAGAGAGGGAGCCCCAAATAAATGACAAAGGCTTAGAATTGGGCTTCATTCTAATTCGGAACATTTGGAGCATTTTCATATTGTTGATCCCTAGCAAGGAACTTCACGTCTTCTTTCTCCTTGGCCTCAAACTCGACCCTTTTTCCAGTCAGATCCTGATTGAGAAGGAGATTCATATATTTTTCCTAGAGCTAGGCCATGTTAATGTCTTCGTCAAAAGTGGCTGCCAAAAACTCTTCAGCCTACTCCTTCTCCTTACGAGCCTCCTCACTCTATTTCAACTATAGTTGAGCCTGGACTTCCAAAGCCTGGATTTGGGCCCCGAGAGATTCCACCTTCTCCTGTTCTTGACGAAGTTGGGCCTCAGCCGCCTCCAAGAGTGCCTTGGTCGAAGCCTCCGAGCCATAGGCATGGGATAGTTCTGCCTCCAGGTTGTCCGCCACCTTCTTGTGGTCAGCATACTGCCTTGACAAAAAGATAATGGTAATAAAGAAACGAGATGAACAAGTGACTTATCGTCATGGCCTGATGATGGGTGGCCTGGGAGATGAAGAGGGCATCATTGCTATCTAATGTAGCGTAGCATTTAAGCTAAAGGGAAGACATGGATATCCCCACTTACGCTACTAAGTCTGCAGCAAACGGGGCCACGTCCTCCCTCAACCTAGGCAGAAATCCAATCTCGACTCCCAACCAATCCACGATCTTCTGGGGAGCGTTAAAGGCCTCTAGAGGTCCGGAGAAATCCACTTTCCGACGAATAATTAGAGCCCAGGTCACCTCATCCCAGGCCCGAAACACCATATTCATCCTCTTCCCGAGGAAAGGGCTAGGTTGATAGGAAGCTTGGGAGCATCTGAGAGCATAATAATGAGACTTTCACCAAAGGAATGTTCCTCGATCATAGTGAAGTCCTCCTTTGTCTTGGCCTTCTTGTCCAGCTCTACGGACGTCATGGAACATAGTCCGTCTTCCTTTTATTTGTCCCACCTCCTACCAAAGGCTCCTGCTCCATGTTTATGATTTGAAGAGGAACATGATGGGTAAATGTTATCAACAGGCGCCAAGCCCCTGTGGCGAGTTCTGAGGCCCCGAGTATCAGATCAATGATCTTTTTCTTAGTCGGGCCCTTGGTGACCTTCTTTGCTGATGCCTTGGCTGCAGCACCCCTGGCCTCAATCAAATCCTTCATCTTGGCCACATGATTAGACATGTTCAGTTCACCTAAAATAGGAATAAAATACAGATTAGTAACAAATCGGGAAGGACAAGTAAAAGAAACATGCAAGTCTAAGTCCTTCGGGATGGACCCTTATCAATGGAATGGGCATGACCTAATACTCTTAGGGAAAAAGCAAGAATTTGGTCTCCCATGTCATCCAGGTCCAAAAAGCTACCATATTGCAGGAACGAGGACGAATGCATGAGGGTCAGTGTGTCCATAGAGATGGGGCAAGGAAGCCCCCCACATTGCTAACGGTCTTGGTCAAATAGTTCTGATATCGTTGCCTATTCCTAACAAAGCCCTCAGTATGGGGGGCATAAGTAAAACATGGAGGTGTTTTTCCTTGCCCCGAGATGCTGGCCCTGGGAGAACCAGTGTTGGGCTACCTCCCCTTGAGCAAGGAATCCAACTCCATGGATTTAGCCTGCTCTGCAAGGCACGCCCACTCCATCTTCAACCACTCCGCGTCCGCCTTGATCGCGACCTCCAACTCCTCAATGTGAATGAAGGCCAATTCTTCCCTCAGGGCAGGGTCCCTCTCGCATTGTAATCCTTGGAGGTTGGGGTCGTCTACTAACTAATGGGCAAAATACAATCTGGTTAGTCAAAGATTCTCCGTGGTCACGAACCGCCCCAAGTCCAGATCATCGACACTTGTGGTGGCATATATCTTCTTCCGGTCCAAGATGAACTTGGTTAGCTAGGTTTGAGCATACGGACCTGTTCACTGGAACGTGAGTATCCAATAAATAAAAATAAGGACATCATGAAGAACAGGAAAGAATAACTTGTCAATGTGTTTAAAGTCCAGCACCAAAGTGGGGTTCTTCTCTAGAATGAACTCATATGTCATAAACCAGTAGTGTCTTACATCTAGGGGATGTTTCTAGGAGTTGTATGGAGCTGTACTTACACTATAGCTCTTCAATCGATAAAACCCATCCCGCATCTTATCCTTGGAGTTCAGGTGCGACTCCAACCTATAGTAACACAAAACCTTCGCGAGGGTGAGCTCCAGGATCTCCTTCCAAGTGCAAAATACACGCCACCCCACAACAAACTTGTATGTAGGGCAGGAGCTAGAATAGCGCGATCCCGACAAATTTGAGAAATCACATGAAGTAGTCCTGAAGTGGGAGAATGGCTCTAGCACTAATGTGTCTTATGCTCCAACCCCGAATATGCCCACTCCAGTATGGGCCTTCTCTTCTTTTTTTGCCAGCCTATTGAAGAACAGCCTTGGAGTAGACTTCATTGTGAAGGATTTCTCCAGCTCGTTCAACATCTGATAGTTTTGGAACTCGTTTACCTTCATGTCCATTTCCCACGTGTTGCCATTGGGAAGATTTTTCCCCTCCAGGACGACGGGGCCCGCATTTACTATATCTTCTGAGTGGAGGTTGATACCATGACCCATGATCAAAGATTTTGAAGCGACGAGAAAATCAAGAACCAAGCAGTCAGCACCAAAGCAGAGAACAAAGAGCTAAAACTCTAAACTACTTGGAGAGTTCCCCTTTGGACACAGATCCAAGAACAATTAAGGTCCTAGGAGCATGAGACAGGAAATAAAGGTTAAATATTGTTGGAAAAGTAAACTAATTCACCTAGATGGTTTTGAGGCATCTGGGTTCGATGATTCAGAGCAGTCTAGCCCACTCCATCGATCAATTTATCTACATAAGGAAGTGTCACCTAGAAAGTTCCCTATTATTCATCACTACCACTACCTAGAACCACCCTACACAGTGGTATTGGCCCTAACGGCCACATGGCCACAGAGATAATATGATAATAAAGAATAATGATGGAAAATAAGGAATTGACCAGAAAACTTATCGAAGAGACTTGAACTTACGATTTGTTGATGTACAGGTGAGAATTCCGTCAGTAACTTAGTCTGGAACTTGAGGAGGGACTAGAATAGCTCATCGATGTTTTCAGAAGGGTCTTCCAGGGCGAAGTCATCCTCTTAATGATTGAAGGACGACTTCGTTGGAAATAGGTGGGCTTGAAAATGCAGTAGACGACGGAAAATTTGGTCTACGATTTCGGACATTCACACTTTTATCTCTCCGCTCTCTGGTTTGAAAGTTTAAAATCTGTAAGAAGTGAGGAAAGGATCCCTCTAGGTTATTTATAGGAGAAAAATTTATGTTCGATCCAACGGTCCACATGGAATACCTCCAAAAGATCCACATTCGACAGTTTCGGATAGCACAGGCACATTAACTAGCCCTATATAGTGTTGAATTGTGGATTCGTCATTCTGCGATCCGCGCCTCTTTCATCCATCAGCCTGCATTGAAAATCATAAGACAATTCTCATCTGATGGTTCTGGACCATTCAGAAACATTAAACAACCAACTTGAGTTCTAAAAGTGCCTTTTTCTCTAGATGGGACCATTAAAGAAATGTGCTAACATCCAATAAGTCACCTAGGACATCAAAGGATTTTCCCCAGGTTTTTTGGGCACGAGTGGTGCAAACGTACCATTTACCCGGAGACATGTGCCTAGTTCAATGGGAATTTGCAAGGTTGGGGATTAACTAGTTAGCCCCCAAGTAAATGAACATGAATTTAGGTAAACGAATTAGAACTAAAGTAAATGAACCGAGGCATAGGGAAATAAACCAGGAGTCAGGTGATTGATTCGGGATGAAGTAGCCAAGTCTCCACCCCGCAAACACAGATGAAGACTTGGGGGGTAAATGTTGTCCATATTTTCCTCCTTGAACACGTGGCATTGACAAGTAGGCTTGATAGTCCCTTAAGAGAGGTCAAAACCCAGCGAATACTGAGAAACCAGGGGCTTGGAGGCCCAGGCCCGTCTTAGTTCCTACAATCTATCATCGCTAGCTGATACCCATCTTGGTAGAAGAACCTAGATAATGGTAAATGACCCCGAGCCTGAGTAAACAGACCTAAGCCTCGGTAAATGATCTGGGACCATACGTCTGGGTAGATCAAGACCAACTCTTCATGCAGCTAATGTGTCCACAAGAAATCCAGCAGTTGGTCTCAGTAACTAACCAGTAGAAGGGGATATGAACGAAACTTAAAATGTTCCTAGGGATCGGTACCGCCACTATTATGATAGATCCTGTCTCCAGAATCCCCCTGGTAGCCCACACAGATCAGTTCATACTAACCTACAAAGGGAACTGTAAGGCTCTACTACGCTTAAGTCTGCCTAGTGGTCCTAGATTAACAACCTATAATTATGTTACTCTTGTATTATAGCTCCATTAGAGAGCACTTAAGATTATATCCCTATTGGGCCTGGATTAGTCTGCAAAAGCTACATTACGACCTATAAATAATGTCATTTGTGCACTGCAGTAGGGATCCAATTTGCTCATGTACGCATAAATGCTGCTGAACTTGCAGAAAACCTCCATTGTAAAACTCTCTTAAGCTCAATACTATTGATGAGGACACCAATACTAAAAATCCAAGTCAAGTTCCAGTTGATCCAAGTCAAGAGGGGAGGAATGATGAGGACACCAGTTTAGGAGCTTGATCAATATTTAGCTTCCTGTAATGAGTCTTTTTATTTTTAATCACGTATTTTAGTCTTTGTTTATTTTGTGATAAGTCAAACACTTGACTTGTGTGAGTCCAAGAGTCTTTTTTTGTCTTTAATTTTCGGTTTTAATTAGGAAGACAAAGGGTTGTCTTTAAATTTCTGTTTTAATTAGGAAGACAAAGGGTTGTCTTTAAATTTCGGTTTTCATTAGGAAGACAAAGGGTTGTCTTTATTTTTCGGTTTCATTAGGAAGACAAAAGGCTTGTCTTTAATATTTCGGTTTTTAGGAAGACAAATCGGCTTGTATTGATGTAATTTTCGGCTATATAAGGCCTTGAAAACATTTGGAAAAAATCAGATTATGTTGAATGAAATTGTGAGTTTATTTCTTCTTGAGTTCTTGAAGAAACTTTTAAACTTATCAAGGAGATTCCTTGTGGCGTTCATCCTGACTTATCAAACGGATTCCATCCCCGTTTGTGGCGTCTTTCTCATACCAAGGTTCGTGCTTGGCTAAGCATTGGGTCGCGGTTCCATTCCAATCTTGTGTGTTCTTGGTGGCTGTTCCATATTTGGTGTCGGGTTTCGTCACACTTGTTGGCGTGATTCGTATCAACTATAGACTCGTGGACTAAGGCTCATTAACGCCTCAACCACGTAAAAACGGTGATCTTGTTCATTTCTTTGCCTTTATTTCTAGCACTTATTTCTCAATATATTTGTAGTTTCCGAAAAACTCTGTAAATAGCTTGTTATACAGAGGATAGGGAAGTGGGCCTCAGGGTGACTCTATAGTCCCATATCCTAGAACAATGGGCCCCGTTTGAATTATTAGTCATTTATTTAGGGTAGCACTGTGGGGTGACTCTACGGCCATGTATCTAGGGCGATGGGTCGCGGTGTGATACTATAGTCACTTATCTAAATAGAATGCATGGATGAGTAGGGTTATTACTGCTAGGCATGCTTGCTATGATTCAGTGATATGATATTAACTGCATATGAGTATGTTCAATTTTTGTTGTTGAGCCTTGGCTAACAGGTGCTATGTGGTGCAGGTAAGGTAAAAGGGAAGCTGGACCAGCCATGAGTTGGAGAGCTTTGGTGGTGATGTGTACATATACGGATGCTGGACAACCATGGCAAGATTTTCTCAGAGGAACTAGGGTCAAACTCTATTTTGTTGCTTAGGTCGGTTGGTTGTACCTTTTGAACTATAATTAGCCTTTTTAAACGTTCTTTTGGGATCCCATGTACAGACGTAAAAATTTTAACAAAATTATTATTCCTTTTGACAAAAAATTTTAACCCTAAATCATTAATCACGTTTAGTTACACATTTATGGCCAAGAGATTTGTTTAGAGAGTTTATCATTATTTAAAATACACAGTATAACGATCTTGGCAATCCATGGCATTACACTTGCTACTGATGCCCCTGAGGCTGAGGTTCACTCTTTGCCAGTTGCATTCCCTATGAACACCATTCTTGAGTCTTTAAGAGGCATTCCTACCCAATAGATGAATCCAGCTACTTGACAGAGCCATCGCTTCCAAATTTTCCATCGGATTCAAATGCCTAAGTCTAAAGGGGGACAAGATTCCATGGTGGTTGAAAGATGGTCGAGGCAGATAAAGAATAATTTAAACAATATGGGAACACTTGAAGAGTATCATGTTACTCATAATGTGTCCAAGTTGGAAAGGAGCGCACCGGATTGGTAGGAAGCCTTAAGTAGGATGAGAGGAGGCTTGATTGGATCATTTGATTGCTTAAGATTAATGATAGGTTGATGAGATCACATTATAACTAGATAATAATGGATGTGAGTCAATGAAATCTACATAAAGTTTGTAGAGTTGAAGTTCTATGTTTATGTTTGTATCGTTGATCAGTCTCTTTTGATTGAAAAGTTCATAACTCGATTGAGTACTACAACACTTCATGAACCCATTACCCTAACCATTATAGTCATGAACGAGTGTGTGGTGTTAGCTTTGTGAGCTAAAGTTCATTATAAGGAAAAATCATGGAAAAAGAAATTTGACTAAGAAGAAGGAAAAGCCTCTGGTCAAGCCTATGCTCTTGTTGGTGATGATGTGCAAGGAGGAATAGGCCAAGGAGTTATGGATGGTATGGTTCTTATCTCATACTCTTGGGCTCATACATTATTTGATACTGGTGCATCATATTCTTTTATCTCATTAATGTTTGCTAGCATGTTGGGTTTTAGTTGGAAAACTTTTAGTAATACATTGCAGTTGATGTTGGGAAAACTTATACATGCTGTTGTTTATTTTCATGTAAATCTAATATTAAAAAAATTAATATAAGAAAACGTAAAATGTAATGCCCTACTACCTTAGAGCCGTTACTAAGTGAGTTTAAAATGTGCAATTAACTCACTAATCGAGGTTTTAAGACAAAAGTGTAATTAAACCATAATCAGAGTCATAAACTTTGAAAATAAATCATTTACTAAAAATTATAAAGCGTTTGACATTTGGGATCCCAAAATACTGTTTAGAAATATTTACAACTCAAAAATATAATCAGAGTCCACTAAACGACAAAATTCAGGTTCAGTACAATCATCTCCCAAAAAACCCCTGGCCGTAGCAGCCAACAAGCCAAACATGTACGTGCTGCTTCACGCTCTCTGTACTCATGGTTTGTTGACTTTCCCCTTGCCCTTTCCCTTACCTGCACCATAGAGCACCCAAGAGCCGAAGCCCAACAAGAAAACCCTCACAAGTAGATATTATATGCATATCAAACATTTAACATATAAACAAGCCGTCACCAGGCTATACACGTACGGCCATGCCATCCCAGGCCCTGGATTCACGGTCCACACTATGAGGATATCTCAGGTATCCTTTAGGGTCTCACCCTGGTAACTCGCACTCCACGTGCTAAACACTGCTCCCTGCCCCTTGCCGTTCTCAGCCTACGCCATTCCCGGCGTTCGTCGTACTTGGCCCGCACCATTCACATCCTATATACGCACACATATCATAATTAAACATATATTTAAACATGATTAACAATCACACAGGGTTGTTCCCTACAACACAATCATATGGGGCCGTGTCCTGCAACACAAGCTCTACAGGAACAATAGTTTTCTTACCTGTGTCCCGAGCTTTCAAATCACCGATGTCCCAAGCACAGTCCCCTAGTCTAAGCCTCACTGAAAACCTAGTCACAACGCACAAAAAATATCCGTCCATCAAGTTCTAATCCATTAAATAACTTTGGGTCATAATTCTAGTCTCCGAAACCTTAAGTTCTATCAATCCAGGTGATAAAATCCATCCCGAGCCTTAACCTTTGAGTTCCCAAGCCTAAACACACTTTAAAGCCCAAAAATGCACTAAGTTCTGCGGCCGTAAGAACTCATGTCGCGGCCCCCAGCTCAACCAGAGGCCCTGCCTCATTTTAGCCTACACACGCCGCAGCCCTTCCTGAAGGACGCCGCGGCACGCCTCCAATTCCAGACGTCCCTTTGTTCTAAGGGGTCGCGACTCAGCAAGAACAGCGTCACGGCCTGACCCCTGGAGCCCAGAAAAAATTACCATTTTTACCACAAAAACCAATTCAATTATCCCCAAAATCAAACCAACAATCCAAACCATCAATCAAAGAATCTCTACTATGCTTTCTATAACAAAACCTAACAAAGAACTAGCGCTCAACCTCATCAAATCTCAAGAATGATCCTTCATCGATCGCACATGAAAAACTCTAACATTTCAACAGAAAACCAGTTGCAATTCAATACAATTCAACAAATTAAAAAGCCTACCTTGGGCAGAAGTGAATCCCTAAATCAGTTCCCTAAGCTCCAAGCCTCTAGCTCCCAAAATCCCAGATGAAATTCTCCAAGGTTTCCCCAAACTTCTGAAGGAGAGAAGAAAAGAGAGAGAGATAGAGAAGGAGACAGGGTCAGTTTAGAGAATTCTAAGGGTTTCCTATATTTTGTTTTATTTAACTTAAGTCTATAAGGTTATGCATGGATTAGATGTATCATGGCGAATTCTTCAGAAAAAATTCTGTCTTCCACAATGGAATCTGATAAGTGAGATTTCGAGTAAGTGTTTACATAATCCTCCTCTGTCCAAAGAAATGATTCATCGAAATAATGAGTCACCATTGATATCGACACATCTGAGATCGCCAAATGTTCGAGTTCGGGAGTTCCTCAAAGACTTGGGGTGCCAAAAATGTCCTCGAGGGAAAAATGGTAAATTTCCCCAATATTCCCTCCTAAACATTCTATCTTCAAATATATCTCAAAATGTTTATTTTCATAACCCGATAACCCCATAAAATGTCTATCACCCGAATTACCCCTCGACTCGGCCCGAGTCGAATTTTCGACCACGTTGTGACTTTCTAGCAAACTACTCCCTAGGACTGTCTCGGATCGTGCAACACAGATATTTCACAGGTATATCACATTTACGCTCTCAACGAGCTAAAATTACAATCATGCCCCTAATAGCCAGATGGGGCCCACTTGCATATTTAATTCACCTAAACATGCATCTCCAATCACATACTCATGAAAATTCACATATAATAATACTAAACCACCTATTGCTCTCCAGCCACGCTAAATAGGCCCTGACCCTTATTAGTAAATTTGGGTCATTACATAAAACATGTTTTTATAATTGAATTTAAACAAAGATAATGATAAGAACAATTAAATTATACGCAGCTGAATGTATTAGTCATTCCTTCAATTTCACTAACCCTAGTATCATTTCAGTCACAGAGTATCACCAAGAATAAGTGGGAAATAAATCTCACCATTTCATAATTACATAATGATTTTTCTCACCCAAATTAGCTAAAAGGCATATAATATAATTGATTTAAATTTAAAAATAAATGGGAAAATAAATCTCACCATTTCCTTCTCTTCCACACACCCACACACTCTTTCTTTCCCTTTCTTTTTCTTCTCAATTAATTAAATAAAATAAAATAAAGACTAAATATAATAAAAATAATAATGCATGGGAGAAACTATTGCATGCACACACACAAGTGCTATGGTTCATTTCTACTAACCATGCACCTTAGTGCACACAACCAATACTCAATTACTCATATTTACAATATATTACATAAATAAATTAACAAAATACAAATAATTTATTTTCTTCAAAAAAATTCAAATACAATTAACACTTAAAATTTTATAAATTAAAATGAAGGACAAAATTTAATAATAATAAAAAAAATTGGTGCGCTACACTTATGGTGTGCTTTCGATGTGTGTTATATGTGTTATCTATGATTTTCCATGTATACTTATTGATGTTGTACTACTAGCTTTTGTGTAGTTTGTTTGTTGATTCTTTTGTATGTTTGGTTGTAGGTTGTCAACAATTTATGAAGTCATGTTGTGTTCATTTCAACATGTATTGGTTGGTAAGAGTTTGGCAAGGAGGCAGAAAAGGCGATCAATCAACTCTTACGACTGAGGAAAAAGGGATGTTGTTCCGACGCTGAGGAACTATTAACACTCAAGATGAGAGGTGGAATCATCTAAGGTATGTTACTCCTCAAGCTTAAGTAGATCATGATCGGAATTCCCTTGATATTATCCTGACCACAAGGACTATCAAATGTCACTCATGAAGTTTTAGATTCAATCATCTCCAATGTTTGAGGAGTCAAGTTGTTGGGAGATGAGGGATTGGTTGGCTAGATGGAAACAATTAACTAGTGACACAAGGACTAGCCAGTAGGAGAAGGAAATCATAGTCGCGCATACAATTGACACAGAGGAAATATTTTAACATGGAGTTTAAGACATATTATTTAGTGAGCTTGGAGCTCTAATTGGAAGATTTTCGGGAGTAAGTTGTATGAACACATCGAGCAGGACTGGCATAGTCAGTTGACTAAAGACAGGCAGTGAGCCAAGAATCACAAAGGATTTGGTGACAATAAGGATTGATTAAGTTCTGCTCTGCAGGAGAAGTTGAAAACTATGATGTTGAAGGAAGGATGGAGTGGAAAGAGATTTCACATTTAAAGGAATACGACATGGATTTATGAAAACAAAGACAAGCAGAAAGTTCGTTGACGTTCAAGCAAAGATCGGATGTGATGGGAAACAGTGGAAAGAATCCCAGAATTATGGTAATTTTTTGTATTAAAGGAGTTCGTGTGGTGAAAAGAGAAACACTCAACAACTGAATAATGACATTAAGTAGGAAAGAGATTGGGCACCACTATTTTGAAAATAATATAAGAATAAGGGAGAAGTTGAAACCTATAAAGAACGACAGATATAGAGTTGAATTGATAAAGGTTGTACTTGGAGAGTACAATGAAGAAATTTTACCTACTTTAAGATCGTGAATAAGGACAACATACGTGTGGACAAACCTAACAAAGTTTTATAAGGATATTGGAAATATGGTATCTTGAAAGAAATTGTAACGACCCAAATTTGCTAATAAGGCTTATGGCCTTGATTAGCGTGCCTGGAGGGAAATAAGTTAATTATGATTATAATATGTGAATTTATGTGAATATGTGATAGAGATGCATGTTTAGTTGAATTAAATATGCGTGTGGGCCCCGTTTGGATATTAGGGGCATGTCGGTAATTTTAGCCTGTTGAGGGCATAAATGTGATAAATGAGATAAATGTGTTATATCTATGTAGCACGATCCGAGACAGAGCTAGGGAGCCGTTAGCGTGAAAGTCACAACGGGATTGAGAATCCAACTCGGGGTGAGTCGAGGGGTATTCCGGTTATTAGATGTTTTATGGGATTATCAAGTTATGGAAATAAGTATTTGGAGATATATTTGAGATTAGAATGTTTAGGAGGGAATATTGGGGAAAATTTACCATTTTTCCCTCGGGGACGTTTTTGGTACCCTGAGCCTTGAGATAACCTTAAAGCTTAAGTTAAATAAAACAAAAGAAAGGGAAACACTCAGAAACTTGTAAAAATTGACCCAAGCATTTCGTCTTCTCTCTCTTTATTTTCTCTAAGGAATTGGGCTGGGAAATCTTGGGAGCTAAAAGCTTGAGGCTTAAGGACCAAATTCAGAGACTTAACTCAGCTCAAGGTAAGCTTTGATCTTGGTTTATCACACTGGTTTTAACCTAAATATTATAGTGTTGCATGCGTATTGGGTGATGGATCATTCTATGAGTTTGATGAGGTTTTGAGATAAGTTCTTGCTAGGTTTTGCTGCTGAAACTATTTTAGGACTTCTGTGATTAATGGTTTGTATTGTTGGGTTGATTTTGGGATAAATTGGTTGGGTTTTCGTGTCATTAATGGAGGATTTTTCTGGGTTCGAAGGGTCGGGTTGCAGCATTGTTCTTACTGAGCCGCAACATTTTGAAGTATTTTGGTGGCCTGGAAGAAGGGTGGGCCGTGGCATGGCCTCATGGGGCCACAGATCTTAGTAAAATTTTAAGCTTTAAGGTGTGTTTAGGCTTGGGAACTCAAAGGTTAAGGCTCAGGATAGATTTTATCACTCGGATTGATAGAATTCAGGGTCCTAGAGATTATAATTATGGCTCGAAGTTATTAAGTGGATTGGAACTTGATGGCTGAATATTGTTAATGCATTGTGACTAGGGTTTCGGCAAGGCTCAGATTAGGGGACTGTGCTCGGGACATCGGTGCTTGGAAAGGTCGGGACACAGGTAAGAAAACTACTGTTCCCATAGAGCTTGTGTGCAATGCAGGGCCCTATATGATTGTGTTGCAGGGTGCAGCCCTTTGATTGAGTTTATTCATGTTCAGTATTTGCTTTATTATGCTATGTACGCATGTGGGTTAATGTTTGGCTAGAGCCAGGAATGGTGCAGGCCGAGGTCGGCAAGGCCGGGAACGGTGTTAAGCATGTGGAGTGCAAGGCTGAGTGCAGCAAGGGGCCAGGAGCAGTGTTTAGCACGCGGAGTGCGAGTTGCCAGGGCGAGACACTAACGGATACCATGGATATCCTTACGGTGTGGACCGCGAACCCAGCGCTTGGGTCGGCATGGCCGTATGTGTATTGCCTATTGATGGCCTGTTTGTATGCTAAGTGTTTGATATGCATATGTTATCTGCTTGTGAGAGTTTTCTTGCTGGGCTTCGTCTCACGAGTGCTCTGTGGTGCAGGCTAGGGCAAAGGAAAAGTCAACCAACCATGAGTACAGAGAGCGTGAAGTGGCGCGTACAAGTTTGGCCTGCCTGGCTGCCTCGGCCAGGGGTATTTTGAGAGATGATTGTGCTAAACCTAGATTTTTTCGTCTAGTCGACTCTGCTTATATTTATGTGTTGTAAACATTTCTAAACAGTTTTTTGGGATCCCAAATGTTAAAAAATTTATGATTTTCAGTAAATGGAATTATTTTCAAAGTTTATGGCTCTGTTTATGGTTTAATTACACGTTTATCTTAAAACCTCGATTAGCGAGTTGAATGCACGTTTTAAACTCACTTAGTAAAGGCTCTAAGGAAGTAGGGCGTTACAACTTGGTATCAGAGTGAGCCAAGGTTTATTGTTCTGGAGATTGACCGAACATGTACGCTCACTGTCAGTGACAAACTCGACTCAAGGTTGGTTGGTATGATTGACTAATGTACTTGAATAAGTGCTTGAATGCCCTGTTTGCCTGCTTATTTCATATAGAGCATGATGAATGAGTTAACATATGCATGATGCCAGAGCATGGCACGTTGTGTGTTATATGTTTTCTGTATGTTATGTGGATTGTTGTCTATGGTTGGCTGATGTGATTGGGAGGTGGTTTTGGATGTTGTTATCATGCTTGATGAGCGACATCGTTGATTGCAGGCATATTTGTTGAGATGGCTCGACAATCATCTAGAATCCGCGGCAGTAGGGCCGAGGATGATAGCCAGGGTCAGGACCCTCCACCTGCCCCACAAAATTGGCTAGAGATGTTTGCCAAAATGGAGGCAAGGCTGCAACGAACAGAGGAAGAACTTCGGCAATTAAGGCTGCAGGCCCTACCACAGGTTACTAGGTTGCCAGTTCAACAGGTTGTGGGGCCAGTGCCGGTTCAGAATGTTGGGGAGAACATGTGGGAACCTTTGTATGAGAGGTTCAGGAAATTGCATCCTCCCACCTTTGAGGGTGGATCAGACCCACTGCGGGCAGAGCAGTGGATGAATATGATTTCCTCAATTCTGGATTTTATGAGGGTTGAGGGAAATGAAAGGGTAGCTTGTGCTAGCTACATGTTTAGAGAGGATGTCCGCATCTGGTGGGACGTGGTAGTTCAGAGCAGGAATGTGACCATTACGACTTAGGAAGAGTTCAGAAACATATTCAATGAGAAGTATTACAGTGTTGAAGTTCGAGCTGCGAAGATTGACGAGTTCATCAACCTAACTCAGAATCGGTTGACCGTGACTCAGTATTCTTTGAGATTCAATAGATTGGTGAAGTTTGCACTAGATTTAGTTCTGACTGATGTGGCAAGAAGAGATAGATTTATACGGGGATTGAATTTTTTGATTGCCCATGAAGATCACCTTGGATCGAGAGACTACTACCTATGCTCAGGTTGTAGACAAGGCCCTTACAGCTGAGGGGGCCAAAGATCAGATCTGGAAGGAAAGCACTGTTAGGCGTAATGCTAGGAGGACAGTGCCTCCTTTTATTAGATCTAGTCCGGGTGGTGGCTCTATTTCACAAAAGAGGAAGGCCCCAGATTCCTTTGTTCCTCCCATTTTAGATAGGAGGGCACGGGGTGCTTCTACTGGCCGTCAGGGCAGAAGTGACAATTGGAGGAGTTTTCTAGTGTGTCCATGGTGCAGATGACGACACCAAGGTCAGTGTAGGATTAGGGCCTACTTTTTCTGTGGTAGTGCCAATCATCTGAAGAGGGACTGCCCACAAGTCAAGAAAGAGGAGCCGAAGCAGGGCGACAGTCTCGCTCCTGCCAGAGAATATACTTTGACTCAGACTGAGGCGGAGGCTAGCCCCTCGGTTGTGATAGGTCAGATTTCTAGTGTTGGCTCTTCTTGTACTGCATTGTTTGATTCGGGAGCTACTCATTCGTTTGTGTCTGCTAGAGTGATAGATCAGCTGTGTAGACCTAGTGTTTTGTATGCTAGGGGTTTTTAGACTTTGTTGCCGACTGGAGAACTGGTAGTCTCTAGGAGGAGGATTAGAGCTTTACCAGTAGAGGTAGATGGTAGGGAATTGTTTGCTGATCTGATTGAGCTTGCGATGGATGACTTCGATATGATCCTGGGAATGGATTGGTTATCGAAGTATGGGGCGAAGATTGATTGCAAGCGCAGGATGGTGACTTTTGAACCAGAAGGAGAGGTACCCTTTGTATTTGTGGGGACAGTTGGTGGTCCGCGAGTACCTATGATTTCAGCACTGAAGGCTAGAGACCTGATGTAGGAAGGTTGCATAGGATTCCTAGCGAATGTTGTGGATACCTCTAGGGTAGTGTCGGTTGGACTGGGTGAGACTAGATTGGTGTGTGAGTTTCCGGATTTATTTCCAGCAGATCTGCCAGGATTGTCGCCGCAGTGGGAGATTGATTTTGTTATAGAGTTAGCGCCAGGGGCGAAGCCAGTATCCCGGACACCTTACAGAATGGCTCCAACAATGTTAGAGGAGTTGAAGATTCAGTTGCAGGAGATACTTGATTTGGGGTTCATTAGGTCGAGTTTCTCGCCATGGGGTGCTCCTGTGTTGTTCGTCAAGAAGAAGGATGGATCTCTTAGGATGTGTATTGACTACAGGGAGCTAAATAAGTTAATCATTAAGAACAAGTGTCCACCGCCTAGGATCGACAATTTATTTGATCAGTTACAGGGAAGAACAGTGTTTTCCAAGATAGACCTCCGATCAGGTTACCGTCAGTTAAGGATTAAAGAGGAGGACATACCAAAGACCACTTTCCGAACGAGATATGGACATTATGAATTCCTGGTTATGTGCTTTGGATTAACCATTGCCCCAACGACTTTTATGGATATGGTGAATAGGGTTTTCAAGAATTATTTTGATAATTTTGTGATTGTGTTCATTGATGACATCTTGGTGTACTCTCAGTCAGAGATAGAGCATGAGCAGCATTTGCGGTTGGTATTGCATCGGTTAAGGGAGCATAGGTTATATGATAAGTTCAGCAAGTGCGAGTTCTGGTTACTGCAAGTTACATTTCTGGGCCATGTCGTCAGTAAGGAGGGGATTCTGGTTGACCCAAGTAAGACAGAGGCAGTGAGAGATTGGCCTAGACTGAGCAATGTTCCTGAAGTGAGGAGTTTTCTAGGTTTGGCAGGATATTATCGACAGTTTGTTGAAGGATTCTCCAGGATAACTATGCCGTTGATAGAATTGACAAAGAAGAAGACAAAGTATGGTTGGACAGACATATGTGAGAATAGTTTTGAAGAGTTAAAGCGGCGATTGATCATAGCGCCAGTGTTGAGTCTGCCGACGGATAATGAGAAGTTCGTGGTTTATTGTGATGCTTCCAGACAGGGTTTGGGATGTGTGCTAATGCAAGATTGTAAGATGATAGCCTATGCATCGAGACAGTTGAAAGAATATGAGTAGAGAAATCCCACGCATGATCTGGAGTTGGCAGCGGTGGTATTCTCACTTAACATTCGGAGACATTATCTATATGGTGAGAAGTGTGAGATATACACTGAACACAAGAGTTTGAAGTACTTCTTTACTCAGAAGGATCTGAATATGCGCCAGAGACGGTGGCTGGAGTTGGTTTTAACCTGAATATTATAGTGTTGCATGTGTTTTGGGTGATGTATCATTCTATGAGTTTGATGAGGTTTTGAGCTAAGTTCTTGCTAGGTTTTGCTGCTGAAACTGTTTTAGGACTTCTATGATTAATGGTTTGTATTATTGGGTTGATTTTGGGATAAATTGGTTGGGTTTTTGTGTCATTAATGGAGGATTTTTCTGGGTTTGAAGGGTCGAGCCGTGGCATTGTTCTTGCTGAGCCACGGCCCTTTGAAGCATTTTTGTGGCCCGGAAGAAGGGCGGGCCGCGACATGCTCTAGCAAGGGCCGCAATGTGCCTACTCTGATTTGGGGTTGCTCTCTGTTTTGTGGGCGGGCCGTGGCATGGCCTCATGGGGCCACGACTCTTAGTGCAATTTTGAGCTTTAAGGTGCGTTTAGGCTTGGAAACTCAAAGGTTAAGGCTCGGGATGGATTTTATCACCCGAATTGATAGAATTCAGGGTCCCGGAGATTAGAATTATGGCTCGAAGTTATTAAGTGGATTGGAATTTGATGGATGAATATTTTTAATGCATTGTGACTAGGGTTTCGGCGAGGCTCGAATTAGGGGACTGTGCTCGGGACATCGGTGCTTGGAAAGCTCAGGACACAGGTAAGAAAACTACTGTTCCCATAGAGCTTGTATGCAGGGCAGGGCCCTATATGATTGTGTTGCGGGCCGTAACCCTTTGATTGAGTTTATTCATGTTCAGTATTTGCTTTATTATGCTATGTACTCATGTGTGTTAATGTTCGGCAAGGGCTGGGAACGGCGCAGGTCGTGGACGGCAAGGCCGGGAATGGCAAGGAGTCGGGAATGGCGTTAAGCACATGGAGTGCAAGGCTGAGTGCGACAAGGATTCGGGAGCAGCATTTAGCACGCAGAGTGCGAGTTGCCAAGGCGAGACCCTAAAGGATACCTATGATATCCTTACGGTGTGGACCGCGAACCCAGGGCCTGGTAAAGCGCCTGGGTCGACATGGTCGTATGTGTATTGCCTATTGATGGCTTGTTTGTATCCTAAGTGTTTGATATGCATATGTTATCTGCTTGTGAGAGTTTTCTTGATGGGCTTCAGCTCACGGGTGCTCTGTGATGCAGGTAAAGGGAAAGGAAAATTCAACAAACCATGAGTACGGAGAGCATGAAGCAGTGCGTACATGTTTGGCCGATCTGGCTACCTTGGCCAGGGGTATTTTGGGAGATGATTGTGCTAAACCTAGATTTTGTCGTCTAGTTGACTATGCTTGTATTTATGTGTTGTAAACATTTCTAAACAGTGTTTTGGGATCCTAAATGTTAAACACTTTATGATTTTCAGTAAATGGAATTATTTTCAAAGTTTATGACTCTGTTTATGGTTTAATTACATGTTTGTCTTAAAATCTCGATTAGCGAGTTGAATGCACGTTTTAAACTCACTTAGTAACAGCTCTAAGGAAGTAGGGCATTACAGAAATGGTAAGAATGACAAGAAAGGGTGAACACTCACTACAAACAAGACGAGGACAATAGTGGATTGGCACAGGAGTAGAGGTCATTACAAAAAGCACAATGCAACATCTTACTACATGACACGTGTGAATCTGGGAAATCTTCCCTTGTGAATTCCATTCAAGAGAACCTCTATACTACGAGGCATCTTAGAGAATATAAAACTCATGCTAACGGGACGGTGCTTCGGGACATGCCTCGCTCTATGCGTCACTACCCTTGTGCACATCGGCGTGTGGTGCCAAAGGCGTGTGGTAACTCCTAGGTGGTATGGGCATGAGGTAACCAGAAGTTGACACTTGCATAAAGGCCTTGTGAGGGAAAGGCCTCGCATAGCAAGGCCTAACCGGTCTAGGAGTGACGCGCAGCTACCCGTGGACTACCTTCCGCAAGCACGAAGGGGAAGATTCACTTCTCTCCTCTAACATGCACTCTCCTCTAGCATGCCATGTTCCTCCTTGAACCAATCTCCTTGGCTTCTCCTCGGACCAAGGTGGTCCGAGGCAACCTCCTTGGCACCTCACCTTGGACAACATTGAGGCAACCTCACCTTGAACAACATTGAGGCAACCTCACCTTGAACAACATTGAGGCAACCTCACCTTGGACAACATTGAGGCAACCTCACCTTGAACAACATTGAGGCAACCTCACCTTGGACAACATTGAGGCAACCTCACCTTGGACAACATTGAGGCAACCTCACCTTGAACAACATTGAGGCAACCTCACCTTGGACAACATTGAGGCAACCTCACCTTGGACAACATTGAGGCAACCTCACCATGATATTCAACACTCACCTTGGACAAGATTTAGGAAACCTCCTTTAGCATCCCCCAAACATGTCCGATCGAACACTGTATAGGCTCTCCTTATCAAAATCTAAGTCTCATTCCTCTTGCATGAGACTCCTCCTCCTTAGCTACTTACCTTGGACATGTTCGAGCCAACACTTAGGAAACTTTGGGAGGCTTGCCTCCTACACACCTTTGGGGTCTCTTAGGACCACATCCTCCTTGGGGTCTCCTAAGACCATTTTCTCCTTGGGGTCTCCTAAGACCACATCCTCCTTCAGGTCTCCTAGGACCACTCCCCTTAACTCTCCTAGAATGCATTCTCCTTAGCCTCCTTGGATGCATTCTCCAATTTTTGGGTATAACAGGTTCTAAGCAAGAATTGATGAGGACGACTGGGTAAGTCACTCATCATAACTCACAAGCTCCTCTACACTTAGAAATATATAAAAAACTTGGGGCAAAGGCGTATTTTGGAAATGTGAGAATAGCCGTCAGGTACATAGTACGTGTACTGATATGGGATGTACGACCATGAAGTGGATAGAGGCGTGGCCCTGAGCCAGTACTCTGGCTTTGTCAGGGTAGACACCACTATACCCTGAGCCAGTACTCTGACAATGTACCCGCGTACGTCCCTGTCCCCTGGGACTTGCTTTTATCAGGGTCCAATAGAGCCCACCTATAAATAGGCTTCGACCCCTCAGGTTAAGGGGTTGTAAAATTCATTGTATGGACAGATAATTAAGGAATATACGATCTTTGCTCCATTGTAGCTCTGTATTTTCTTCTCTCTCAATTTCTTTCCATCTTATTCTTAACTATCTTTCACAATACAATTTGAGTTTTCTGACCTTGTATCATTGACGAGTTCTTATCGTCAAAAGTTTGGCACCGTCTGTGGGAAGGATAAGTGTTCTAATTGACTAAGAGAGCCACGAGAGGTGGAGGTCCACCTTGACGGAGATTAGCTGAAAGATTCCATGAAGAATCCTCCTCCACCCAAAAGTGTGGAGGCCCCAAAGGAGCCCAGGGTTCACGAAGATGAAAGGGAGGCCTCATCCCCAGCCATCCCACCTGAGGAGAATCGTCCAAGGTCAACAGGTGCCCCTACAAGAGATGCCGGTGAGTTCCTGCCCCCAAGCTCGCCGCAGGTGCTAAACTCCGGCCGGCAAGATCCGGGCCCATCGACGTGTCCCGGACCACCGAAGTAGCCCCAGAGGCAAGAGCAGAAGAACAACACTGGCCCTCGTAACGAAGTCGAAGTCACCTCAAGGAAAACACCCTCAGATCTACGAGAGGAACTCAACAAGAAAAGAGCGGATAAAAAGACTACACCTCTTATGGCGTCCCGGGAAGACAAAGGAAAGGGAGATGCTAACCCGTCCAAGTTGAGAGACTCCTTGAACAAGATGAGACAAGACATAGACACAGAAATGAGAAGCCTACGGAGCAAGATCATCACCGCATTTGGAGGAGAAGTCATTGAGGACAAGTTCGACCATGAATCACCCTTCATTAAGGAGGTCCAAGCCATCCGTCTCCCAGCCAACTTCAAGGAGCCTCATATGAACCCATATGAAGGAAACACAGATCCTAAGTACCATCTGGACATATTTAACAACCTGATGAAGTTAAGGGGGATTAGTAGTGGAGCCAAGTGCCATTGCTTTGCTGTCACACTAAAAGGACCTGCGTACAAATGGTTCAAAAGACTTCGAACAGGGTCCATCAGGTCTTGGCAACAATTTTCTAATGAATTTCTCCAACAACATCATGCCATGCGTGATTACACAATACCGCGCACCAGCCTCACTAACGTGAAGTAGGGAGAAAATGAGAGTCTAAAGAGCTACATCAACATGTTCAATATGGAGGCAGCCAAAGTAGGGTGCTTGACCCGTAGGGAGTTAAAAATGGCCATCACGGCCGGAGTACGCCTAGGAAGCAAGTTATGGGATAATATGCTCAAAAGGGAAGTCACCGACCTAGATGACTTCTATAAAGGGCACAAAAGTACATTCGTGTCGAGGATGGCCATGCGAACTTAAAGGCAGGAAAAAATGAATCACATGTCAAGCCCCCAGCCCATGAAGGGTCGAATGGGGCAAAGAAGAAGAGAACGTATGAAGGGCCAAAAGATGATCAACAAAGAAGGCCCAAATGCGGAAGCAACCATAGGAAAATGGCTTACACCTTCTATACAAACCTGACAGACACCAAAGAACATATCTACCTCACAAATGAAGGTCGGGTTCCCTTCAAGAGGCCCCCACCAATGAGAAAACACCGATCCAAGAGGGACCCTAGCAAAAACTGTCAGTACCACAAGGACATCGGCCATACCATGACAGAATGTACCCATTTGAAGGAAGAAATTTAAGAGCTCATTCGCAGGGGGCACCTAGGAAAATATGTCGTAAGTGAAAAACAGAAATCGGAGGACAAGCCGGTGATACCTCAGGCCCAAGGAAGAGCCCCGGAGATACAAGGAGAAGTGAGAATGATCTTCGGAGGTCCGAGGTTTGAGGGAGAGTCCAGGAAGGGTCGAGACAGGTACGCTAGAGAAGCCAGACAGAATCCACCACCGTGTTTGGAACATCGACCCCCAAAAAGCTTTAAGGGAGAAAATGACTCAATCACTTTCACGGAGGAGGATGCATGAGGGGTGCACTTTCCCCATAATGATCCTTTGGTGTTGACGGTTCAGTTGGCCAACATGCAGGTGCATCAGGTCCTCGTAGACAACGGGAGTTCTGTGGATATCTTGTATCGCCCCACCTTGGAGAAGATGGGTTTGTGCATCAAACACTTGAAATCCTGCCAATCATCCTTATACGGATTCACGGGGGACTCGATTCAACCCTTGGGGGTGATCAAATTGACACTTATCATGGGAGAAAAACCCAGACAGAACACAGTCATGGAAAACTTGGTCGTGGTAGATTGTGCTTCTGCTTTCAATGCGGTATTGGGGAGACAATCCCTACGAGAATTGAAAGCGATAACTTCAATATATCACCTAGCCGTCAAGTTCCCAACTCCTGGTGGAGTGGCGAGTATGAGAGGAGAATAGAGAGAAGCAAGTGAGTGTTATAACACCTCCCTTAGCATGTCTGTGAAACCGCGAGAACCGTTGGTGATGGTGGTACATGGGGGCGCAAACCCGCAGGAACTAGACCCCAGAATCATGGAGGAGCCAGGGCCAAAACCCGTGGAGGAAGTAGAGGAAATCGTGGTGATGGAAGAGCCATTGCGAAAGTTGAAGGTAGGAAAAAACCTTCAGAACGATGCGAAGGAGAAGTTGGTGAGGTTTTTGAAGGACAATCTGGATGTATTCGCTTGGAGTCACAAAGACATGGTGAGGATAGATCCTGCTATCATGTGCCGCCATTTGAACATCGCCCTCGAGGCGAGGCCCATTAGGCAGAAAAGACGAGGGCTTGAGCCGGAGAGGTATGCAGCCTTAAAGGAGGAGGTTGACAAATTGAAAGCCAATGGGTTCATCCGTGAATCATTCTATCCTGTATGGGTATCGAACCCGGTACTAGTCCCAAAACCGAATGGAAAATGGAGGACTTGCGTGGACTTCTTAAACCTCAATAAGGCTTGTCTTAAGGATAATTTTCCGTTTCCAAGGATAGATCAGCTAGTGGATACGACAGCCTGGCACAAGTTACTTAACTTTATGGATGCCTACTCTGGATACAACCAGATACCTATGAACCCAACTGACGAAGAACATACGTCATTTATAACAGATAAATGACTCTTCTGCTATAAAGTGATGCCTTTCAGATTAAAGAATGTAGGTGCCACCTATCAAAGATTGGTGAAAAAAATGTTCGCTAACTAGATAGGAAGGAACATGGAGGTATATGTTGACGATATGTTGGTGAAGAAAAAAAATGTCGCATAACTCAACAGAGACCTAGGTGAGATGTTTGACACATTTAGGAGGTACCGAATGAAGTTGAATCCACTGAAGTGCACTTTCGGTGTATCCTCGGGAAAGTTCTTAGGTTTCATGGTCAACTACAGAGGCATCGAAGCTAATCCTGATAAGATAAAGGCCCTAATAGAAATGAGCCCACCCAAGAGTAAGAAGGAGGTGCAATGTCTAACGAGACGGGTGTCAGCCCTTTACAGGTTCATTTCAAGGTCTACGGACTAGTGCCTCCCCTTTTTCAACATCCTAAAAGGGAGCAAAAAGTTCACTTGGAATTAAGAATGTGAGGATGCTTTTATCAAGTTGAAGGAACATTTAGGGAAGCCACCCTTGTTGGCAAAACCTGAAAAGGGCGGAAGGCTATACTTATACTTGGCAGTATCCGAGCATGCCATAAGTGCTGCCCTGGTTAGAGGAGATAAGAAGCATCAACAACCCATGTATTACGTAAGAAAATTGTTGGTAGATGCGGAGAATCGATACCCAGAGATAGAGAAGCTAGCATACGCATTTGTTGTGGCCTCAAGGAAGTTAAGGCCCTACTTTCATGCCCATGCAATCGAGGTACTCACTGATAGCCCTTTAAGACAGGTCTTGCATAAACTTGAAGCCTCGAGAAGACTGATGAAATGGTCGATCGAGTTGAGTCAATTCAACATCACTTATACCCTAAGGGCCTCCATCAATGGGCAAGTGCTTGCAGACTTCATAGTGGAGTTCACCTATCGACCAAGTGAAGGAAGAGATGAAGGAGAGGGATAGTCGGTCGGAGAAGGAGAGCAAAGGCATTTTGAGGAATGGAGCTTGCATGTGGATGGAGCATCCAACGAAGGACGAGCTGAGGTATCATGATGACAGGACCTGGGTTGTGCAATACAGTTTGGGTTCTTTGAGTTCTTTGACTTGTTTGTTACCAACTTAAACAACGGATTAGCCCATACTTACAACTTGGGAACTCTGTAGTATAATTGATCGGGAGTGTTAATAATAGATATGAACATATATAGCTTCTGATGAAGAAGTAAAACGATGGTTTCCTTAAAGTTTTGTTTGAGGTGCTAAATGATAGAGATCTCATTTCAATAATTAGTAATAGTTTACTGAAATATCATTTACAAGGAACAAAGTGTTTGAATGATAAAATACAATGAGGAGTAAAACAGTGTTTTAGTCCCATCTCATTGTAGACCTATAGAGGATTGAGTGACAATCATGGTTGTAACAATGGATAATTAATAACGTATCTATATTTGTTATAGAGCGTTCTATGAATTCATGAGTGCAATTCTGAGACTTTAGTGGAGTCACGAGGAATTAATAAGCTAATAAATTTATTTGTTAAATTTATGATAAATTATTGGAGCTTGATTTCAAAGGCCCATGGTCCCCACTGTACCTTAGATAAAATCATCTAGATAGTCTCAATTGATTAATTTATTTATCAATTAGAATTTTCAAAGTTGACCAGGTCAATTTTTGATTGTTTAACAGAGTTGTGTAATTTAGAGAAGAAAAGAGAAATAGGGCAGATATGTTAATTAATATAAATTAATAAATAAGTTTAAATCATGGTTCAAATTATAAATAATTAATTAGATAAAGTATTTAAATAATTATTTAACTAATTAAGCAATAGAAAATAATACAAACATTGATTTTAAGTCCAACATGCTTATAATTAAAAGAGAAATTGCACGGGCTTATGGCCCATGATAATTTTGACCTAGGGCTGATTATTTGCTATTATTTTTTAATTAAATAAATGACCTAATTGAGCCTATAAAAGGAATGCTAAGTGAGAGATGAAAAGACGTGTTTTTTAGAAGATCAGAGGACCTAGTCTTAATGCTCTATGTTTTAGATTCTCTCTAGAGCATATGAAATTTTCTAAGCCTCAATGTGTTGAGAAATTCCCACTGTATTCTAGGTGTTCTAAGGATACTTTGGAAGGCTGTGAAGAAAATTGAAGAACGGTTCAGTTTTTTGGTGATACCCTGTGACAGAAAGGGTACAAGGGTTAGAAAAACTGAAGGAATGACTCAATCATTCCGCAGTGTGAATTAAATTTTAGAAACATGTTGTAGGTTATCTCATATTAATTTGTTTAATATAAGATTTACATGAAAATAAAAAAGATCTTGTACAAGTTTTCCTAACACAACCTCCATGGTGGAATCTTAGACTGCAGACTGATTTACGCTAGTCCATATCACAACCCCACCCCCAAGAGCAAACACCATTCCAGAAGTTGACATCGTGTCATCGATATTAGTCTGAAAGTCTGAACTGGTGTAGCCAACAAGGTTCAAAATACCACCCTTGTAGACTAACATACAATCCCTAGTCCGCCTTAAATACATCAAGATAGGCTTAACTGCTATCCAATGTTCTGGTCTTGGGTTTGCTTGATACCTACTCACTACTCACACTACTAGCAGAATTCTGGTCTAGTACAAAACATAGCATACATCAGACTTCCAACAGCAGATGCGTATGGAACTTTTCTCATTGCATCTTCCTCTTTAGGAGTCTGGAGAGACTGCTTGTTTGAAAGATGAATTTCATGGCGGGATGGTAGACGTCCTTTCATGGAATTTGTCATTGAAAAACATTCAAGCACTTTATCAATGTAAGCTGCTTAACGTAGAGCTAACAATTTGTTATTTCTATCCCTAATGATCTGGATACCTAGAACATAACTCGCTTCACCCAAATCCTTCATCTAGAATTAAGTGCTCAGCCAATTCTTCATATTTGATAATTTCTTAACATTGTTTCCAATGAGTAAGATATCATCTACATAAAGAACCAGGAACACCACTATTTGATTTGCATTAAGTTGGTAAACACAAGGCTCATTGATACTTTGTTCAAAGCCATAGGTTTTGATTATTTCATCAAACCTAAGGTTTCAGGAATGAGAAGCTTGCTTAAGTCGATAAATGGGCCTATTCAACTTGGAAACTTTTCCTTCTTGTCCAGCTAATTTAAATCCTTCTAGTTGATCCATATGAATGACTTCCTCAAGCTTCCCATTAAGAAAAGTTGTCCTGACGTCCATTTTTCAGATCTCATAGTCAAAAGCGACAATTATTAATAGGAGGATGCAAATGGACTTGAGGAAGGCAACCTGACTAAAAGTTTCTTCATAGTCCATCCCTTCTCATTGGGTTTATAAGTTTTGATATTTCCATCAACAACTCACTCCTTCTTATAGATCCACTTGCACCCAGTGTCCCTAAAGTCATTAGGTGCTTCTATAAGATCCCAGACGAAATTTGAGTACATGGACTCCATTTCTTGTTTCATGGCTTCGATCCATAGTTTACTTTCAAGGCTATCCATTGCCTGTTTGAAAGACAATAGATCATCATCACCAGTGTCACCAACAACCATATTGGTTTCACCATCCAAACCATAGTGAAATGGATTCTTAGAAACCCTCCCACTACGATGAGGCTCCATGGCTATTTTCTCAGGAATTGTGGTACTTTCTTCATTCAAATCAACTTGCGTCAATTGGATTTGAAGAGTGGGAATTTAATCATCAACATTCGTTGATGATGATGGAGCATTGGTTGGAGTAAATTATTCAACCATCTCCTCTAAAACTACTTTGTTGCGCGGTTTGAAGTTTTGGACATAGTCATTTTCCAGAAAAGTAGCATTCATAGAGGTAAACACTTTGTTTTCTAAATGACTATAGAAAAGTCCACCCCAAATGCCTTCGGGATAGCCAACAAACATGCAAACTTTGGTTCGTGGTTCAAGCTTTCCTTCCTTTTTCTTCATGACGTGGTCGGGACACCCCCAGATTCTATAATGACGTAAACAAGGTTTAACGTCCATTCCAGAGTTCTAAAGGTGTTTTGGGGAATAATTTGGAGGGTATAACATTTAGAATGTCATTTGCATTTTAAATTGCATGTCCCCAGAATGAAGTTGGCAGAGCAGAGTAACTAAGCATGCATCTAACCATTTCCATTAAAGTTCTTTTCCGGCATTTCGCTACACCATTTTTTTGCGGAGTACCCGGGGTAGTAAGCTGTGATAAAATCTCAAGTTTAGTTAAATGATATTGGAATTGCATATCCAAATATTTTGCACCCCTATCAGATTGCAAGATCTTTAACGTTTTACCTAATTGGTTCTGAGCCATAGCTATGAATTCCTTAAACTTTGAAAATGTTTATGATTTTCTATGCATTAGGTAAAGACAAGAGTATCTAGAGTAGTCGTTAATGAAAGTGACGCAATATACTCAAAACCACCCGTGGCTTGTACATTTAAAGGTCCACAAACATCTGAATGAACAAGTCGAAGTGGTTCTTTGTCCCTATCACCTTTTGCAGAGAATGGACTCTTGGTCAGTTTGCCTTCTAGATAAATTCATAAATACGGAATTCACCTAAGTTGAGTTCCTTCAAAGGCACGTCCTTTGTAAGTCTTTGAATTCTATCATAGTCAATGTGACCTAGTCTCAAGTGCCATAAATAGGTCATGTTTTCATTATTGGTATTTTGATGTTAATTGGTTCTAGGTTTAGCTACTTTGAATAAATCATTATTAAGTGCGAGGGGTTCATTAGGTCACATAATATAAAGTCCATTTTCCAAACATACAATATAAAATTGTGATCCATTGAATGAAATAGATAAATTAGAACATGTGAAAGTCATAACAAATCGTTCAGATTGCAACATGGATACTGAAATTAAATTTCTACTAAAATCCAGAATAAAAAATACATATTTGAAAATTAAATATTTATTTCAGAACTTCCGGCAAGCTCTTCCTCTAGCTTGGACCACAACGAATGCTCCATTCTCAACTCAAGCTTTAAGCCGCTTTCGTCCACTTACTCCCATGATTCAAGAAGCTGTATAGAGTTACAAAAATTGTTAGTAGATCCATAATCAATAATCCAAATAGATTTATCACTATCTAAAACACATGTTTCTAAGATAAATAAACTATAATCATTACCTTTGTTTTCTCTACTAGAAACTTGGGGCAATCAGTTTTCCAATGCCCCTTCAAATTGCAGTGAAAGCACGTACCATTACATTTCTTATTTTCTTTTTATTCCCCTGAGTCATCTGCACACTTGGTTGAGCACTCCTCTTGGCAGCCTTTGCATTCTTGGGGTTGGTGTTTTGACCATCTTTGCTCTTGTTTCCAGCTTTCGAAGATGAAGATAGGTTAGCTTCAGCATTAGCTGGATCAGCAGTACTCTTCTTTTCTTCTTCGATACTTGGTCCACCCATGGTTGACTCAAAGGTCTGAAGCTCGTTCATGAGTTGCATCCGACCATAGTTGTGTTTATTCATCACATAGATGGTGGTAAATGCAAGGAAATCTTGAGAGAGAGTGTTGAGGATTAAGCCGACTTGACTCTCTTCATCTATTATTGCTCTGTGAAGTTCAACATCGAGAAGGTAGTTTGTCATCTTCAAATGTGCTAAGACAGTGTCATTTAAGCATTGGAATATTTTTCGATTGCCTCAAAACGAGTCTGCACGGACTTTGTCCCGAACATGTCATGGAGTTGATCCATGATTTCGTAGGCCGTCTCGACATTCTCCATCTTTGTCTTGAGAGTGTCAAGCATACTAGCCAACATGTAGTACCGTGCCTTGTTATTAGCTGCCTGCCAACGGTCATATTTGTCTCAAGCATTTCTAAATACCGTAGGCAACACAATCATACTAATAGCTAAGACAAAACTCCATCACTACCCAAAATTCAAACCTTGAGTTTGAAACTCAAGAACACCAATACAAAACTTCACAATTCAATAAAGAAGCATGTGAATTCACTTACCCCTTCTGTAAATGTCGACCGTAAACTCATCCTCAACTGATCCTAGCTTGATTCCTCAGTCTCCAAGCTTCCAAACCTTCAATTCAGAGCCTCACCACTAGAATTTCTCCAAAACTGTCTAAGCCACCAAGAGAGGAAGAAAGTGCCGAGAGAGAGAAAGTGAGGCACAACTGAGGAATTCTGTTTTTTTTCCTTCTTAATGTTTCCATTAAATTCTACACTTATTCAGAATGGTGGAGTGTGTAACGACCCAAAATTTCTAATAAGGCTTAAGGGCATTGATTAGTGTGCCGGAGGGCATAATTGGATGTTATGTGAATTACTGGTGAAAATGCATGATTATGTGATATGCATGATCCTATGATTATATGGATATGTGGAATGCATGTTTATGAGTATTAGATAAGCATGCGGGCCCTGTTTAGCTTGTAAGGGCATAATTGTAATTTTGGCCTGTTGAGGGCATAAATGTGATTATTTGTGATAAACTGTTGAGACCACATTATCATGTGGATATATATATGTGCAGCTTACGGCACGAGGCGATCCTAGGGAGCAAGTTAGCGGGGAAAGTCACGACGGGACCCCATACCCAACTCGGGGCGAGTCAACGGGTATTTTGGGTAATTGACATTTATTTGAGTTATCGGGTTATGGAAATAAATAATTGGAGATATATTTGAGGTTAGAAAGCTTAGGAGGGAATACTGGGGAAATTTACCATTTTTCCCTCAGGGACGTTTTTGGTACCCTGAGCCTTGGGATTAACTTAAGTAACTTAAGTAAAATAAAACAAAGTAGAGGAAATAGCTAGCACTTTGCCAAACTAACCCTTCCCTCCTCACTCAGCTCAACTCTCTATCTCTCCCAAGGAAACCATTGAACCAAGGGGGAGATTTGGCTGGGGACTCAATAATTTGAGATGGAGTTGTGGGGAGAATTTCAATAGCAATTTGAAGTTTTAGACCAGGAATTTAAGTATGTGCTGAATTGTGGTTTAGTTGGCTAAATTCTGTAGTTTTGGCTAGGTTCTAAGGCTAAGGACTGGGGATTTAGCTCAGCAATTTCTTGGTGGACTTGTTCTTCAGTGAAGGTAAGTTTTTAAATATAGTTTAGCATCTAAATTCTGCAGATTTCTGGTTATTCTAAGAGGTTTTCAGTTTTTGGGTTTCAAGGATTGAAGTGGGATTTTGATGAGATTTTAAGCTGTGTACTTGTTGGGTTTTACTGCTGGAAACATGTTATGATGTTTACGATAGTTGAATTGTGTCATTGGGATGGTTTTGGGTTGGATTGAGTGAGCTTTGGTTGCTCAAAATAGTGATCTTTCTAGGTTCGAAGGGGGTTGGGCCACGGGTTTGTTCCTGGTGTGCCACTGTCCTCTAGAACAGGTGGGAGCTGAGGAAGAAGGGTGGGCTGCGGCATGGGGAGTGCTGGGCCGCGGCCCGTGTCTGTTATCTAGGGAGGCTAGGCCTCTGGTTGGAGGCGGGTCGTGGCATGGAGGGCTAGGGCTGCGGCTCTTAAGGGAATTTTTGGCCTTGTGGAGGTTTAAGGTGTGGGGACTTAACATTGGGTACTCGGGACTGATTCCACTACTGTGCTTGGTGGAATTTGTTGTCCCGAAGGCTAGAACTTGGTCTGGAAACCCTTATTCACTCATTATTGATCGAATCCTTTATTATGGTTATGACTAGGTGTATGTTAGGGCTCGGGGAATGATCGTGCTCGAGGGTCATCTTTCTTAGTCAAAGCACTCGAAATTAAAGGTAAGAAAACTGCACCCGATTGTGTAAATAAAACTATGTTGGGACTAAGGGTTCCCAATACTTTTATGCATTATTGTGTGATGGTATTACGCCATGTGAACATGAAATAAATGGCCTAAGAGTGTCGGAATCAACATTGGCACACAGGGCGCGACTCGGTCACTGGTAGTCGAGGATAGCTTAATAATCACTGAGCTTAGTTTAAGCGGACCAGAGTCAGTGAGTTGAACACTGGGCTTGGCCTAAGTGAGCCAAAGACAATGGATTAAATTGAGGGTGTGGCCTAAGGTTGTAGAACCTAGTTATTGCATGACATGTGTACTTGTAGAGTCCCAGAACATTACTTAGTTAGTTAGATAGTAGTAGTAGTAGTAGTAGTAGTAGTAGTAGTAGTTATAGTTATAGTATGATAATTACTGTGGATTTTGGTTCAAGCCGGGATTTAGTTGAACACTCGTAGCAGCACTTATAGATTTTATAAGTTTAACTTATGGTTTAAGAATAATGATTATAACATAAGGTTTAATTAATATAAAGATGTCTTTTATTATACGTTAAGGTTTAGATAGAATTAATAAGATTATGACACTTGTCGTGTGCATGTTTATTTAAGGATTTATTTATAGTTTAAATAAAAGAAAGTTCAAGAAAGCTCTAGAATCTTCCAAGACCATTAAGAGCATGACATTTGTCACAATCTTGTTTATTTGAGGATTTAAGCATTTTAAGTGGATAATTCAAAAATAGAAGTTTCTAGAAGCTCTAGACTCTTCCAGAACTTGCTGGAATCTCGTATTACTCAGTCAAACCTGATTAATCAATTCAAATTATGCTAAAAAAGTGAAATTACATGTTTAATATATTCACGTGTGCTGATATATCGCAACATAGGAGCCGATGTATCGCCACACGGGGAATACGAAAAACACGCCGACTTCGCACAAACGAAACGATGATCACTCGGGACATAAGGCCAGGTGATATATTTCCTATGATGGTCGATATATCGGCTCTAGGGCCATATTTTCAAATGATGTTGAGACTGAGCTTAATTCATTTCCTAACCTCTTGACTAGCCTCTGAACCTTTTGACCGAGTATTCAGCACCTACTGAACGAATATTCAAATATTTTCCAATGAATACTCATTATTTTTATTTAAGCTAAAAGGAGATAGTTTACTCCTTGAACTCTATAAATAGGACCTAGTACCCAGCCAATTTTCTCATTCTTCAAGCTGTGTTCAGAGCCTTCAAGTTGCTAGGGTTACTATAGACTGAATGGGTTGGGATAAAATCTTTATCATATTAAGCTTGATAAACACTTGGGAAGTGAGATTTATTGCGTGTTTTCAATATCAAGGTGTAGTTCGGTTACATTCAAAGGTATTCCTACTCTTAAGATTATTTCATTATGGTTCCTTAGTTTCCCCTAGTTATCTTTACTCAAATCCTAACTTGTTGTTTCCATTCTTTGTTAGGTATTTAAGTTCTTTGAACTTAAGGTTTCTTGTCGGTAAGTTTCATCTTGGTGGTTTAGTTCATTTCTTTAGAATTACTCACATTCTTATTGTTGGTTTTAGGAGTGTTCCAAATCTCGTCCTTGTTCTCATAAATCCCGGTATTGGTAAGGAAAATAGGATAGAATTTATATGCTTTTATGTTTTGATATATGCTACGATATGTTTTAGTTTTGTTAGCATATAAATTTTTTAGATAACAATCACATAATTTTTTTAGATAAGACATATATAACTTGTTTAGATAACAAGTCCCAATAATACATCCCTTGGGCATATGATTGTTTAGAAAACGAACCCCATAAATTTATATGACTTGTTTAGATGACTAAGCCCCTTAAATTTATGGGCATATGATTGCTTAAATAGCAAGCCCCAAGAAGTATGATGGCCATTATAATGCATGTTTTATAGTCATATGTTTTGTAGTCTTGTGTTTATGTTTAATGATATATGTGCTAGTAGATTTTCCATGCTGGGCATTAGGCTCATTTTTTTATTTTTATGTATGCAGGAAAATAGTTATGGCGGTGGAAGGATTCTTGGCAGCTTGGTTTGTGTATTAAGGATGAAGGGATTCGATGGATTGCTTGAACGATTCGAGGACGTCATTTTAGTCTCTTTAAATTATGCTTTTATGTATTTTCTGCATTTAGTTTTGTAAACAATTTCCTTTAGTTTAAAGTTATGTTTTATTTTAAAACAATGGGATCCCATACCCCGCATTTATGTATTTCAATATTTATTTTGGAGTTTTCAATAAAGTTGTGAATATTTCTTATGTATGTTTTCTTCAAAATTAGTAGCTAAGTCTAGTAGTTTTTAATGGTTCAAGGTCTTAGAATTAGTTGGGTCATTATAGTACTTTTGTTAATTTTATGTATATGGTATGCTGAATATTTGGATATTAGATCATTGGTTTATTGACTGTTGTCCTTGATTTGGTGAATGCTATGGCTTGTTGGATAATTGATTAATGTCTTTTAAATCATTTGGTTATACTCTGTGAGCTATTTTGTTATCTTTATTGATTGTGCTATGATGTTATAGTTTTCTTGCTGGGCGTCAGCTCACAGGTGCTACGTGGTGTAGGTAAAGGCAAGGTTAAGATGGATCGACCATGGGTTGGAGAGCTCTCGGGGCGTGGTGTACATTGTCAACTACTCGGCTGTCACGGTCGAGGGTTTGTACATGGACGGAGACCTAAAATATGTATTTTTCCATTAGAGTGGCTTGATTGTTTATAACATTTGGAAATCTTGTAAATATGTCATTTAAATCCAGATATGGGATCCCATGTACCAAACATTTATTTTAATGAAAATTGTTCGTTTATAACCAAAATCTTATAAACCTAACCTGTTTATGTCTTTAGATTCACATTTTATTTAAATGACATGATTAGCAAGTCTCGCACTATTTTAATCACACAGTGTAACGGTCTTGGGTATCTAGGGCATTAGAGAGTCATTCCATGGTAAGGTCTATCCCTTGGCCAAAGGACCAAAATACCCCCAAATCCATCCTTAATGTCTTAATGCCACCAAGGGCAATCCCATCATTTTCCACATTCCACTAATTCCTCGAGTATTTCTTATAAATTCTATTTTATTTTGACATACCCGAATAATTACTAAAATTACCTGTTACTCGGTAAACCCCAAACACATGCCAAAATCTCAAGATACCCCTATTCTCACCCCTAGTCGGGTATGTGATCCCATTGTGACTATTCCGCTAGACTACTCCCTAGGATCATCTAGAACCACACATATCAAATATATCCCTGAAACACTGGGGTTTCACTCATAACACATGCATATTTACATTTATACCCTCAACGGGCCAAAACTTTAAACACGCCCCTATTGACTGAAATGGGCCCACATGCATATTTAATACACATGATCATGCATGTGTAATCACATTACCACATAATTAATTTATAACAAATCATCACGCATATAATCAAAATTAGGCCCTCCAGGTACTGTAGTCAAGGCACTCAACCTTAATTATCAAATTAGGGGTGCTACAACTATCCCCTCCATATAAAAATTTCGCCCTCGAAATTTATTCAAATACCTCGGGATACGAATTCTGCAAACATGACTATAATCCCAAAATCGAGTCCTTTACTTTGTCATTACTCGCAACACTTCCATAAGTATGATATTCTTAATCTGTAAGACTCCCTCTCTTTTATCCAGAATTCCACTGGTTTTTCTTTACACAGTGAGTTCCACTAACTTTCCAGGGTTGCCTTACCCAATCAGGGGTTGTGCTTGTCATCCACTTCTTCAACATTAGCACCAGTAACACCTCGTAAGCCTCTACCCATATTGGGGTAAAGCCAAACTATAGGCCACTGGCCTAATCCTGGCTAGGATCTCACAACATATGTCTACTCTAGAGTAAAACTCCTATTTTTCTTTTTGAACCGTATTATCCTTGTTAGTTCATAACACTCGAAGGACACAAAGTTCCAAATCCCGGAACTTCTTATTTCCATATCTAAACTTGTGAATTATCATGTCCTTGTAATAATGCAGACACTCATGCCCTTAATGTTTCTGAATAATTTCACGGGTCCTTAAGCCATTTCTGAGCTAGGGTACTTCCTGTCCCTAGATTCATCCCCGGAGTAAGCACTTCTCGTTCCCTATCTCACAATATTCTGCTTTGATACCTCACTCACACCAGCCATGGTGTGACAGCCAAATAGGTCAACTCACAACTTTTGCATTTACTCACCTCATCTGTAACCCAAGGTGGTCCACACCTAGGGTTCATTATCACACATCTCCATACAAACTCTAGAATACACAATCATAATAGCCCTTCTAGCTTCTGATAATCATCTCTTGTTTACTAAACGATTAGGTCATGCACCTTCCAATATACAAAGTGTACTCTCAACATCCATTCAAACTTCCTGAATGCAATAACTGTAAGGGTCGATTTAAGGTCCGTCCTGCATCTACCCCTCAAAGCAAGTATCCTTCGGATCACCCATTCGATCTACATATCTTAACCCATCTATTCCAAAGTGGTAGGATTCTTAACTTTTCCTACAATATGGGGGCCATAGTAGTGGGTATGATGAGTTTCGAGCCTGAGGATTAAGTCATATAGGATGATTAGAAACAGACATAGAAAATAATAAAGATGGCTAATTTTTTTTTAAAAGTTTAGAAACACACCCTAATTAAAAGAAGGCTTATATATTTCTTTTCATCAAAATTTATAATAAATAGGTCCGAGTTATGTTTGCTTAGATTAAGTTTTTTCCTTAGAGCTTATTAGGGTAAGTTCTAACATGTTTTTCTCAACTGTTAGAACTCCTCCGAAGATGCCCCTCAAAAGGTTTGCGTGCACCAATGCCAATGCCTCCAATGCGTCTTCTGAGAGCAATGAAGCCCCTCCAGTTCGTAGAAGGAGAGTGCGTGCTACTGCCAACCGAAGTGTGCCGCCACCGGTTGACAACACTGCAAAAATTGCAAGACTACGACAACAAGTTGAGGAATTACTGCAGCAACAGCGACAACTGGCTCAGCCTCAGACTTAGCCTCCACCTCCACCGCAACCACAGCCACATCTAATGGCTCCAGCACCCCAACAAGTTGGTCCATATGGGGGATGGCCAATGGCGAACTATGCGCCATACCCAGCTCAGCACATGGAGCCAATTTATGATCAGTTTCGTAAGCAACATGCTCCAAAATTTGAAGGGACAACAGACCCCTTTGAGGCAGAAGAATGGCTCTGAAATGTGGATCCGATCCTAGCGTACATGAATCTCGACAACACGGACCGCATATCCTGCATTTTGTCTCTGCTCAAGAAAGATGCTAGAATATGGTGGGACTTAGTTCAACAGACTCACGATGTCACCACAATGACTTGGACCATATTTGTGGAGTTGTTCCACAAAAAGTACTACAATTGGGTAGTCATCACTTCAAAGGTCGAGGAGTTCGCTGTTCTGAAGCAAGGGAGTTTATCAGTAGCAGAGTATGCTTGGCAGTTTGACCGATTAGCCATGTTTGCACCAGAAATGGTTCCAACTGACTTTCTGAGGGTGACCAAGTTCGTTAGAGGACTTCCACCAATGATTGAGTTAGGGGTTAAGCTTGCAAACCTGGGAAATACTAGCTATGCCGGTGTTCTAGAAATGACAATAGAAGTAGAAAGGCTACAAGCGAATGTTAGTAAAGAGGAGGCCAGTAAGCCTGAGCCTAAACATCCAAGTCAACCTCAGAATGGTTGGAACAACCACAATAACAACAGCAATCAGTCCAGTAACAATAATGGTCTGAAAAGAAAGCATCCTCACAACAAGCAGTCTGACTATGATAAAAGGGCACGGACAAGGTAATCGGTCGGGTTATGTAGAATACCCATAATGTGCTAAGTGCCAAAAGAAACATCCTGGTGAGTGTCGTGCAAACACCAAGGGATGCTTTAACTGTGGTCAGGAAGGTCACCAAAAGAGGCAGTGTCCCAAGCTGAAGGCAGAGAGAAAAAGGGAAGACAAGATGGTTCCTGCTAGGGTATTTGCCTTGACCCAAGGAGAAGCTGACGCTAGCAATAAAGTAGTTAAAGGTCAGGTTTCTATCCTCAATAATGTATGTTCTATATTATTTGATTCGGGAGCCATTCACTCGTATATCTCGTTAGGAATGATAGACAAATTAGACAAACCTTGTGAAAGATTTAAAACTAGGTTTGTAACTGAGTTGCCTGTGGGCAAAGTAGTCCTATCATCACGGATAGTACGAGGCGTATCGATCAAGATTGAGGACGTAGAACTAGAAGGAGACCTAATAGAACTGGGGATCAAAGACTTTGACATGATACTAGGCATGGACTGGCTAGCAAGGAATGGCGCAACCATCGACTACAAACGCAAGAAAGTGACGTTTGAGACTCCTGACGGCCAGAGATTATGCTTTATGGGACAAGTTTTTGGATTACGCACACCACTTATATCATCTCTCAAAGCTCAGAGGATGATAGAAAAAGGATATCAAGCATTCTTAGCCAAACGTCACGGATGTGGTAAAGGAAATGCCACTAAAGGTTGGAAACGTCCAAATTGTAAAAGAATTTCCAGAAGTATTTCCCAACGACTTACCAGGGTTGCCGCCGATTGAGGAAATTGACTTCACAATCAAACTAGTACTGGGCACCGAGCCTATCTCTAAGGCCCCATACCGGATGGCACCTACCAAA
This sequence comes from Humulus lupulus, assembly GCF_963169125.1. Classification (NCBI taxonomy): domain Eukaryota; kingdom Viridiplantae; phylum Streptophyta; class Magnoliopsida; order Rosales; family Cannabaceae; genus Humulus; species Humulus lupulus. The sequence goes on along the minus strand of NC_084800.1, from coordinate 148,380,310 downwards.
CTCAAGTAGTTGAAGATGCAGCTATAAGAACTCCTAGACTTGGGTTTCATTAGACCGAGCCATTTGCCATGGGGAGGACCAGTTCTATTTGTGAAGAAGAAGGACGGAAGTATGAAGATGTGCGTAGATTACCACGAGTTGAATAAGGTGACGATTAAGAATAAATACCCGCTACCCTGGATTGATGACTTGTTTGATCAACTTTGACGAGCAACCGTGTTCTCAAAGATCAATTTATGGTCCGGGTATCATCAGCTGAAGGTACGGGAAGAGGATATTCCCAAGACAGCCTTTAGAACTCATTATGGGCATTACGAGTTTTTAGTTATGTCTTTTGGTCTTACCAACGCTCTAGCCGCATTTATGGATTTAATGAATAGGTTCTTTAAGGACTACTTGGATAAATTCATTGTAGTTTTCATCGACAATAACTTGGTGTACTCAAAGGACGCAAACAAGCACGAGGAGCATTTAAGGTTCGTTATCTGTATTCTTTAGTTCTTTCATCTTTATCTTCGGGCAACTCGCCCTGATGTGCCCTAAAATTCTTCAACAACAACATGCCTTCACTCAACATTCTCCCACATGACGTCTCTTCTGCCTAGCGCATACCATGTAACCCCTCCGGACCTCACCGCCGTCCTAACGGTTGCCCTGAAGACTATAAACTCTCCTGTCAGGACAAAGAGTAATAGAACCATCGGAGGTCTCTCTCTCCTAGTTATTGGGCCTCCGCCCCTACTTGCTCCAACCAATGAGGATACCTTTGCCCGAGCATTCCGCCCAATGACACTCTTATTCCATGTCTCATCTCATGCGTCCTCTATAATAAGGCCCTCCCTATCACCCAAGCGTAGGTTAAAATCTCTGATCCTAACACTCTGGGCCATCCTAGGGTACAATTCTCGAGTGGATCGCTTCTTCTGAGCCACATCTGCTGGTACACACCAAAACAAAAATTTGGTCAATCTACAATGTTCAGTGAAAAACTCAGTCATTGCCTTACTATCCTGAACTAAATTCATAAATTGATCGGTCTTCACAATTCAATCTGCATCACAGTAAGGCCTCTCATTAAACCATTGTCTGAGGTTCGTTCCAACCTACCAGGACAACATTCCTAGTCTGGGATACATCTTCCCACCAGGTGCAGGCATCCTCTCGCAACACGTACATGGCACATGCCATTCTATCATTGCATTTCACTCCATATAGCCGAGGACGGAGCTAACCATTCCCGTCCTGTGCTCAATTTTGTACGGGTCCAGACCTCCCTCAGAAACTGGAGGATTAAACTTATGGAATCTTTCATATAATAATTCCCGTCTATTTTCACCCTCAGGTTAGGTCGTAACTGGTGTCATTATTTCCAACTCCCACAGAACAGTGTTCCTTAACAGAACTTGCTATCCCAACCAAATAATCTCTTTCTCTTGCTCGACAACCCTGCTTGTATGCCAGCAAATACCTGTCACCAATCTCAGGGTCGACGGCTGATTTTGGCATTAGCTGTCATCATTCACACTGCCTAATCTAGTTGGCTGCCTTGGAAACAAAATTTTCAAATCTATTTGCAACCGAAAACCTGGCCTACCAGCCATGATGCTCTTATACAACGCTAAACCATAGCAAGGCCAATAAACACAATAGCTATATAATACACATATTATGATACAAAACCATAATGCTCATGCATCAATCATCAAACCTCATTCCACAAAACACATACATATTCATCATGCTCCCTATTCTAGCACATAAGGCAACTCAGATAAGCAGTTAAACAAGTATTGCATTCAATACCAACCCAGAGTCGACCTTGTCTCTGGCACTGAGTGTACATGTTCGGTCAATCTCCAGGAACCATAAACCTTGGCACGCTCTGATACCAAGTTGTAACGCCCTACTTCCTTAGAGTCGTTACCATGTGATTTATAAATATGTCGTTAGCTCGCTAATCGAGGATTTATTTTAAAAGCGTGAAAATTAAGTAAAAGGAGTTGATTACTCATGAAAATTTATTACAAAATGTTACATTGGGATCCCAAAATATTGTTTTAAAATACACTTACAATCCAAAGGTACAATACAGTGAGCCTAAGTGACAAAACCGAACGTTTACCACGTGTTCCTTAAAATAACCAAAGCCATGGTGGCCAGGTAGACCAAACATGTACATACCACTCCATGCCCTCCAACTCATGGTTGTTCGACCCAATTTCCTTGCTCTTACATGCACCATAAAGCACCTGTGAGTCGAGGCCCAGCAAGAGAACTTTAAGCACAACATACAATAACAATATACCTTAACAAAACATACTTAATCAGAGCAACAAATAACTACCAGATCCTATTAGAGTGCTCAAGGACACAGCAGCAGAACAACTCAAAAGCAAAATGGCATAACAGCCTAATAGTACAGCAATACAATAACACAGTAGTACCATAACACGACATTACAATAACCCAATACGGTAAGATAGCACATCAACATAATAATACAATAGTATAATAACACAACAATTCAATACTACAACAGCGACCTTCACTGATCTAGGTGTGTTACTAGGCACCAAAATCGCAGTCCCAGCGTAACGAGTGTGTACAGCACCCTTGAGGGTTTCGCCTTGGTGGCCAGCATTCAGCATGCTAAATGGTGATCTTGGCCCTTTGCCACTCCTGGCTCTGCGGTCCTAGCCGGGGGAGTGTTTACAACACTGGTGAGGGTCTCGCCCTAGCGACATGCATTCAACATGCTTAACGCCGATCTCGGCCCCTTGTCGATTAGTCATGATACCATGTATCACATAATAGCTATAAAAAATACATACAATACAACATACCACATAGATCTATGAGTACAAACAATTCTCTTACCTGGTGTCCCGAACTGACAATCCAAAGCGATCCCGAGCACGATCCTAATCCCGAGCCTGAGTGGCAAAATCTAGTCACAACGCATTCATAATAACAATCCATCAACTTCTAAACCAATAAATAACTTCGTAATATAAATCTAGCTTCTAGGACCTCGAATTCTACTAAACCGGATAGTAGAATCCTTCCCAAGCCTTAACATTTGAGTTCCCTAGCTAAAAACCTTCAAATAGCCATTACTTTCATTTGAGCCATGGCTTAGCCTCATGTCAGAGGAAAAATGCCTTTATGCTGAGGGACATAGGCCGCGACCCGCGACCTGCTATACCTTGCACCGCGATGCGCCTGGGAAAACAGAGGCTATCTAGTCTCTTCAAACACATGGGTCGCAGCGCCTGAAGAACAAGGCCGCGACGTGAGTCCCAAAGCCGAAAAACGTCACCATTTTCTACGTTTTCCCTGAACTCAATTCACCATAAATCCATCCTAGACATAAACTAAAGCCATAATTACGTCTCTCAAGCATTCCTAAATACCATAGACAACACAATCATACTCCCACAAGTAAAGCACGCCCTGATCCTGCACTCTCCTTGATGTCGTCATCTGCACCAAGGACACATTGGGAAACTCCTTCAGTTGTCTCCCCCGCCCTGACAGCCACTGAAAGAACCCCTTTCCCTCCTATCTGAGCTAGGAGGAAAAAATAATATGGGGCCTTTCTGTTCGGCTCACTATGGCCACAACCCTGACTAGATCCAGTGAAAGGAGGCACCGTCCTCCGAGCATCGCGCCTAGCAGTGCCCTCTCTCCATATTTGATCCTTGTCCCCCTCAGCTGTAAGGTCCTTGTCCACTACCTTTGCATAAGTAGTAGTCCCTGGATCCAAAGTTATCTTGACATCACGGGGGATCATAACATTCAATCCCTGCATAAATTGATCTCTTTGTGCCATGTTAGTCGGCACCAAATTCAAAGAAAACTTCTCTAACCAGTCAAACTTTAGAGAATTATTAGTGACTGTCATTCGATTCTGAGTCAGGTTGGTAAACTCATTAGCCTTCGCAGCTCGGACTGCGACACTATAATACTTCTCACTAAAAATGTTTCTGAACTCTTCCCAAGTCATAATTGCAACATTCCTTCTCTGCAACACAACATCCCACCAGATGTGGGCGTTTTCTCTCAACATGTATCTAGCACAAGCTACTATCTCATTCCCTTCCACACTCATGAAATCCAAGATGGAAAAAATCATCTTCATCCATTGCTCCGCCCGCAGTGGGTCTGGTCCACCCTCGAAGGTGGGAGAATGCTACTTCCTGAACCTCTCATACAAAGGTTCCCATCTATTCTCCACAGCCTGTGGAACCTGCAACCCAATGCCCTAAGGACGGTCCTGTTGGCTCAAATAATGAAGCTCTTCTTTTGTTCGGTGAAGTCTAGCTTCCATCTCGGCTTATAACTATTGCCAATTCGGTGGGGCAAGTGGAGGGTCCTGACCCTGGTTGTCATCCTCGGCCATATTTCCGCGGAGTTTGATTGATCGTCGAGGCATTATCACAAATTCATCCTCGAGAATAAATGTGTTGTTTATCAGGCATGATAACATCATCCAAAACCACCTCCCAAATTCATCAACCAATCACACTCAAAAAATCCACATAACATAGATATCATACACCAATCAAGGGGCCATGCCCTAGCATCATGCATATGTCAATTCATTCATCATGCTCTATTTAAAATATTCAGGCAAATAGGGCATTTTAAAAAAAAATCAAGAATATAATTCAATAATTACATACCAACCATGGCAAACAGGGCATTTTAACAAATAATCAATCAAGCGTACATGTTCGTTCAATCTCCAAGAACCATAAACCTTGGCTCGCTCTGCTACCAAGTTTTAACGCCCTACTTCCTTAGAGTCGTTACTAAGTGAGTTGAAAACGTGCCTTTAGCTTGCTAATCAAGGTTTTAGGTTAAAAGTGTAGCTAAACTGTAATAAAAGTCATTTAAAGGCATTTGATATAAAAGTGTGGTTATTCATTGAAAATGTAAAGTGTTATACATTTGGGATCCCAAAAATACTGTTCAAAAAATACTTTACAACTCAAAATACATTTAAGGTTGACTTAGGCGACAAATCTACCAATACATTATATTTTCCCAAAATAACCCTGGCTGTAACATCCCAAATTCCCAATATGGCTTAGTGCCTAGATTAGGAGGTTGGGAGGAAATAATTTTTTTAATTATGTGTTAATATATTATGATCATGCCATTATGTAAATTATATTATAATATAACTATAATTACCTGTTTAGAAATACTAATTGTGTATGTGGGATCGTTTCTTATAAGAAAGGCATTTTAGTAATATTTACCCACTGGGTGTATAATTGTAAATTTGTGTCTATGTGATTAAGACCACATTATTATGTGGATATATTTGGGCTTCTCGACTCGAGGCGATCCTGGTGAGCAAGTTAGCAGAAAAGTCACAACGGGGTAAAATATCGAGCTTGAAGTGAGCACAGGGTATTTTGGCTATTTACTACATTTCCAGGATTTATTAGGTAATGGGAGATTAGATAATTACTATTTTGAGATAGTTGGGGATTTAGAGGAACACTCAGGGTTTTGTTGCTAGAAAGGAGTTATACTGATTATGGGGATTGAATTCAAGATTTGAGCGTGATTGGGTTGTATTTAGTTGGGTTCGGCTAATGGAAAAACCCATAATTCTGTTTTTGAAGGGGTCAGGCCGCGACCCTGTTCTTGGTTTGTCGCAGCCCTCTAGAACAAAAGGGAGCCAAGGGGGGCTCTGTCGCGAGGGCGTGTTGCGGTGCCTCTTAGGTTGGGCCGCGGTGCGTGTTTGAAGTTTTGGGGAGGCTGAGCTTCTGATTGGGGCCGACCGTGGCACAAGAGCATGGGGCTGTGGCTCTTAAGGGGTTTTTTGACCTCGAGAAGATTTTGAGTGCGGGAACTCAACCTTATGAGCTCGGGATCGATTCTACTACCGTGTTTGGTGGAATTCGATGTCCCAGAGGCTAGGATTCGGTCCGGAAGCCTTTATTCACTCATTGTTGATGGAATTCTTTATCATGGTTATGACTAGGTCAATGCTAAGAGCTCAGATTAGGGATCATACTCAAGATTCATTCGTTAGTAGCTTGCACTTGGACCGAAGGTAAGAAAACTGCACCCAGGATATGACATACATGATTGGGGCTCGACCCAAATGTTGAGTATAATCTTGATTTGGGCATTAGGCCTGTGAATATGCATGATTATGATTATGTCTATCTATGTTTGATTCAATGTATTATAATAAATTGTATCTGTATATATGTATGATAAATGGAATATGTGATTGTCTGCTGTGACTAGGGAGCTCGGTTTATAAATCAGGGAATTGTTGTGATATCTAGTTAGAGATCGACTTATTAGTCGAGGGAATATCTGATTTAAGGGGCTCGACTTATAAGTCGAGGGAATCCGAAGCTCGACTTATAAGTCGAGGGTCTCTGAAGCTCGGCTTATAAGTGGAGGATCTTAAAGCTTCAACTTATAAGTCAGGGCATGTGAAGCTCGACTTATAAGTCGAGGACCTGTAGGACTCGGCTTATGAGTTGAGATTGCCATTACCCATGTGGAGTGTAGGACACTATGGTTAGGCCATCTAGGGGGTGCACCCAGCACATGACTGGCTCGGATTCCAAAAAAATTAAAAGGAAGTGCGACACGCACTTGTGCAACTCTATAGTTGTTGGTCTGTATAATGATTATGCTAGTTTCAGTTATTACTGCTAGTCTAATGTATTACTCCGTTAATTGTTGAATATGTTTTCTTGCTAAGTATGGTGCTTCGTGGTGCAGGTAAAGGTAAAGAGAAGCTTTGCCAGCCATGAGTTGGAGAGCGATAGCAGTGTCATGTACATATGCAGTCAGCTCGACTGCCACGGCCGAGATACACGAGGAAGCTAGGGTTGAACCCAACTTTTGCCGCCAAGGTCGGCTTATTATGCACCCTTGGTGTTGTAACCAACTATTAAACATGTGTTTTTTGGGATCTCGTGTAAAGAACAAGGTTTTTGATTTATTGAAAATGTTTATAACTTGACCTAATTTTTAATACCTGAACCTTTAGTGGCTTAATCACACATTTCATTCAAATGACTTGCTTAGCAAGTCCAGCACTCATTTTCAAACACACTTGTTAACGGACCATAATCAGCAGGGAGTTACATTGGTCGTGGCAGCTAGGTAGGCATGTACTTGTCGCTGCACGTTCCACATACTCATGATTGGTCAACCTTTCCCTTGCCCTTACCTACACAATAGTGCACCCGTGAACCGAATCCCAGCAAGAAAACTCAACAAGAAATAGATAACATATGCATATCTATCAATTGCATATAACAAAGCATGGCATCTCGCGAGCAGGAGCCTCGCGCACCACGACTCCATCTCACGCACAGGGGCCTCGCAACACGGCGTCTCATGCGCAAGAGCCTCTCAAACCACGGCTCCATCTCTAGCGCAGGGGCCTCGCACCACGGTGTCTCACGCACAAGAGCCCCTTGAACCAGAGCGCCTCGCGCGTAGGAGCCTCTCACACCACAGTGTCTGACGCGTAGGAGCCTCATGCACCATGGCTCCATCTTGCGCGCAGGGGCCTCGCACTGGGATGTCTTGCGCCAGGAGCCTCGCGCATGGTCCATCTCGTGTGCAGGAGCCTCGCGCCACGGGCCTTGGGAGGATCTTACCTTCCATTCTCCTTGGGGTATTAGCTTTCATGAGGACCTAAAAAGACTTCATCCTATAAGGGGTAAGAGAATAGGAAGCATTGAGGGGATGGAAACCTACGCATGACCAGAAGAGCACATACATCTGAGAGATGCACGGACAAGTGGTGAACCTTGTCTACTCAAGGTATGAAATACGTATGGAGGTACGGCCCTGAAAACAATAGATGACAGACTCTATCTCCATGCCAAAAAAGTAGTGGTCGTACGCGCAAGGTACCTAACGTGGTCCTTCCCAACCAGCTTTAACAATAGTACTAAAAATATAGTGGAGGTACAACCGGGTACTATAGTTGAGGTACACCCGCAGACCCTTGGCATGTGCAAGAGCCACATATGCAGGGTTGTGTTCCCAGGGACCACCATCTACAGTGAGCCAATAGTGCTCTACTATAAATATGACCTCCCTACACCTGAGATTTGGGGGGGAGATTTTGGGAGAATTTTATAACTAGTTATTTCTAATGAAAACAGATACTCAACATTCTCTCAATTTTTCACTATAAAGTTCTAGCATTTACATTCTGTGTTCTTGTAATCATAAGGAAGTTTGTTTAATGTTTAGTCAGTTTAATTTTACTTCTTTTACAATTCAAAAAGTTCTTGATCTAACTTAGTTGAGGAGTTCTTACTATCAACACTTTCCAAGACCTCTTTGAAGTTTAAATTGTTATAAATTTTAAAAAAAATTCTTCACTTTTGGTAAAAAGCTTTGGGTCATTGGAATATGACCATATATATAAAATAGTTTTATATAAAAAAAAATTGTAATTAACTAGGCCATAGATCGTATCTTGTTGCACACTCGGAGAAATGTTTTCCAACACCAAAGTGGGTAGTTATTGAAAATGGTGGGTAGTTAAAATTTTATGCCAGGTCGACCAACATTAATGGAGCCATGGAGGCCGGTGATGGTGATGGGAGGCCACGAGCAGGGTGATGAACACCCAAATGTGCTTGTGTGCAAGTGTTTAGGCTAAAGTTAAAGGTTTAGCATTAGCCATTGGGCTTTGGTCATGGTCGTGGAAATTAGAAGCTCCATGGGTGGCGGTATGGAAGTAATCTCCATCAAAGTGATGGTGGTGTTGGTAGTGCTGACAATGATGATGACAAGGATGATGATGATCACGATGATCCCGAGATGATGACGATGAGGATCGTGAGTATGAAAAGCTTCAGAGAGCCTTAGAGTAGTGTGTGGCCGAGCCATGCATGTGGCTCACTGGATTTACGAAGGCTCAAGATATTAGTTTTGGCTTAGGTTTTGGAAATTAAGGCTTGAGATTATATTTTGAAAGGTTAGACAACATTTTTGAATAGGTATGATAACCAAGAGGAGCTTATGACTCGGGAATTAGGCTCGAGGGTAAGAAAAATGATAATTAAGGATCAGGTATTGGATTTAAGGCTTGGGAAGTATTTTCAAGGTTTAGAAAATACCAAAAAATTTAAGTTATGATATGATTTACGTGTAGAGCTCGAATGATGTTAGGGCTCGATATTTGGACTCAGGGCTTGGGAATCCATAACTTGATAATACTTGGAGTTTAGTCTCGAGATTCCAGGCATAGATAAAGAATAAATTATTATTCAGGATAATAATTTTTTTAGCTTGATTCGGGTTTACAAGAGCGTTATTATGATCATTTTTCCTCGAGGGCTCAAGTTAGGGCCAAATTTTGGGAATAGCATTTTGAGATAAAATTGTCATTTAAATTCTTTTCATATAAGACGTAGTATGATTATAAGTTAAGTTTTTGCATCCTTTTCGGATTCATAGGACCTAGAAGCGATCTCACTCATAAAAAGAAAAGCAAGCTAGGACTCGAGGTAAGAATGTTTTGTACCAAGAGTAACTTAGGATAAGTGAAACCTATATGCTTTGTATGCCATGCATGATGCTAAAAAAATTTATTGATCTTTATATATTTTATATGGTTTACTTATGATTTTTAAATTCTCTAGATGCATGATATGTTATGGATACAAATGTTATGCTATGTACGGTATGGTTCTGTAGTTGTGAGTGACCATGAAACTGCAATTTGGTAAGCTCAATTTATAGGGAAATCATCGTGGAGTACACAGAGTTTACTACGTAGTGTGAGCAGTGGTCATACCACTGACTGCGGAGGACTTCAGGATGATCTCCTCTTTATGCTATGATATGTTATGATAGGATATGATTCTTATGTTTTGTTATGATAGGATCACAGGGACATCAACTATGCGATATATATGTTGCAGTGTTGGGCAGAGAAACATATTATGTTTTACTGAATCTGCCAACTTTAAGAATATGTCATGGTTACAAGTACTGGTATTTTATGAAGTTATATTTATTATGATGTTATGATGTTATATTATTTGCGAAGAATATGTCATGTTATGATGTTATATTTATTAGACTATTTATACATGGATGTTTTTCCAAAAGGATATGTTGGCAACTTCTATGATTACGTTATACTAGGGTTATGTTTACATGTATGTTTTTGCTTCATTATTGGGTGTTATAGCTCATCAGTTACTTTATGTGTGAAGGTAAGAACAAGGCATAAGTCCTCGTCGTTGATTGGTTGGAGAGAATTTCTTCCAAACATGCATATGGTGATACACTAACCTGTAGTGTGGGTGGGGTTTCTAGAGGTTTTCCACTTTATGACTTATGTCATTTTTTAATAATGTTACATATTTTCAAATGGGTCAAGAAGGCCATACGGCCAAGTACTTTGTTATCACCATTACCAACTACATTGAGGTTTTACATACTGAGATCTCATATTTATTTATCTGCTTTAGGCACAGTTTGTGATGTAAACGATTTAATAAAAATTCTGAAAGTAAATTTAAATTTTTAATGGCCTTGCTTACAAGAATCGACTGTTAAGAGTGAATAAACCTTTAGGTAACAATGTTTTTTCCCAGTGGATCAACTGTTTAGAATCTCGGATAGTTACATGGAGTGGAAAAGGGAAAAAACACTAAGAATTAAAATGCGAGGAAAAAGAAATGGGCAATGTCGTGGGCATTGAAAGAGCAAACATATCTCGAAGCGTTTAAAACTTCAAAGAAAGATAAAAATGTGTTAGCAAAATAGGTTAAGAAACTCTAAATTAAAATGATGTCATATTTCCCTTTCTCGTCGCTTCCATATATTTTCTCCAGTGACATCAACTGCGCAAGTGAAAACTTGAACCAATTTTGACCTAGATTGTCGAGATTTCTCGAAAAAAATTTCCTGGCATCGAACAATGTAAAGAATCGAGAATTGTGTCCTTCACTGGTGCATAATAATGTTGGAAAAATATGGAATAGACTCAAAATTCAAGTCATTTTTCCCGGTGTGCCACCGTGAAATGGGTTGGCAATAACCGTTCTCCTCAGTGCTTCTCACAAAAAGCGCCACGAAAAATAACATTTCTTGTAGTGCATAAAGGCCTGCACAACTCAATTATTCTCGATATTGCAATAGCTAATAGTTGGGAAATCATACAAATGGACATAAATAATCCTTTCCTCAATGGATTTCTTGAAGAACATGTTTTAGGGTTTGTTCCTTAAAAGCACATGTATAGACAATTTATTTTGGAAAGTAATAAAAGTGTATTTTTCTTATAATTGAATATCTTAATTATTATTCACTAATTAATAATTATTACAAAATTCCATATTCTTTCATGAATGCACGTCCTTTATTCAGGTAAATTTCGAGGAGGGGATAGTTGTAACGACCCAAAATCATTAATATGGCTTAAGGGCCTTGATTAGTGTGCCAGGAAGGCATAATTGGTTTATGTGTGAATTTTATTAATTTAATGGATGATTACATGATAAGCATGTTTGTATGATTATAATGATATAAATGTGATAAAATGTTATGCTTGTGAGAACCCCATTATTATGTGGGTAAATCTGCAGCGGGCGACTTGAGGCGATCCTAGGGAGCTAGATAGCCGGAAAGTCACAACGTGGCTTAATGCTTGACTTTGGACAAGTCAAGGGATATTTCAGGTGGCGGGTGGTTATTTAGATTACCAGGTTATGAAAATAAATAATTGGAGATATATATGAGGTTAGGAAGTCTAGGTGGGAATATTGGGGAATTTTACTATTTTGCTCTCAGGGACGTTTCCGGTACCCCGAGCTTTGGGGTTAGCTTATAAACTATGGTTGTTAGAATTAATGGGAAAATTATAAACTATGGTTTATTGATTATTTTAATAATTTGGCAAACCTAAGTTGGTAATTTTCAAAAGAATAAAATACTAAATCGAGAAAATTTAAATAATGAGTTTTTTAAATTTTGAATTCGATCTCTACTGTTGATTTAACGAGGTTAGGGTTTAGTGGGGCCTAATGGCGCTTTGATTTCGTCTCCCTACGGAAGGTGTTCACTAGACTCTTAACATGGTTAAATTTTTTAGGATAGATGGTTATAGATGGACCTTCTATATACTCATCCCTACGGTGACTATAGGAATTAAGTCTATAATAATCAAAATCGTGGGTCAAACTCATAAAGTAAGAAATATTTGTGACTCTCGCCTACCGGGACACATGTGTTTTTGTTACTTTGATCGAATGGATATGTTATTAATAAAAGTCTGGGACGTTTTATTAATTGATTTGTTTCTCTATTTGACTAAGTGAATATTTGTGACTCTCGCCTACTGGGACACATAGGTTCATGGCTAGTGAAAAACCTAAGAAATAGAAAGATAAGTTTTTAGTATTTACTTATCTTTAAACATTGTTTATATGTTATGCTATTTCTGAAACTTGTATGAATGAATGTTTGTCGAACAATGTGTTGATTTCTCCTTTATTGATAATTGTAGCTCTATGGCCTCCAACCCCATTATCTCTCTTCTGTCCAAGGAGTTGTAAATCGGCGAGAACTTCATGAAATGGAAATCTAATATCAACATAGTGTTGATCGGCGACAACTCAAAATTCGTGATGACTGAAGCTGAACCTGACTTTCCTGGAGAGAACGCCTCGAAGGCAGTGAGGGAGAAGTATGATCGTTGGACTGCTGCCAACAACAAGGCCAAGGCCTACATGCTCGCCAGCATGTCAGAAATGCTAAGGACTAAGATGGAAGATATCGAAACTGCTTACGACATCATGGAGCAACTCCAAGAAATGTTTGGGCACAAGTCAGCGCAAGCTATTTTCAAGGCTACCAAGAAGTATGTGAATTGTAGGATGGCACCTGGCCAACATGTTCGTGATCATTTTATTAAGATGACAAACTACTTCCAAGAAGCTGAGTTGCATGGAGCAACAGTAGATGAGAAGACTCAAGTTGGAATCATTCTCAACAGCCTTGCACCTAGTTTCCTTACGTTCACCACGAACTATTTTCTTAACAAGTTGGACTATGGAATGACTCAGTTATTGAAAGAGCTCCAGATGTATGAAGGAATAAATGGTGGATCGAGTAAAGGACTTGAGAAGAAGGCTGCTACTACCATGGGTGCTCAGGGTGAGACTAACCTAGCCTCTTCCTTGAAGAGCAAGAAGAGAAAGGCAAGGAAGGACAAAAAGAAAGCTATGAAGCAAGCAGCTGGAAAGGCACTGGCAACTGAAAAGCCTGTTGGAGCAAAGCAAACTAGCAAGAAGGCTAAAGGACAATGTTTCCATTGCAAGGAGGAGGGGCATTGGAAGCGTAATTTCCCCGCCCTCAAGGCAACTGGAACCCAAGGTAATAATAATTTATTAGTCTTGGATGCATGTGTTTTAGAGGATGATTCTTCTGTTTGGATAGTTGATTCAGGATCCACTAATTATGTGTGTATTTCTTTGCAGCTACTTAGCAACTGGAAAACGGTGAAGGAGGGCGAGTTAAAACTTAGAGTTGGAAATGGTGAATTCGTGGAGGTCAAAGCGAAAGGACAATCCCGTTTAAATTTTGGAAATAAATTTATGTTGTTGGATGATGTTTATTTTATTCCAAACTTTAGTAGGAATTTAGTTTCAGTTTCTTTATTACATCAACAACGATTTGTTGTTACTTTCACAAGTTTTAATATATCTATTTCATTTAATGGATGTGAATTGTGTGTTAGATGTATGGAAAATGGTTTGTATATTTTGCGACCTAATGAATCACTCGCGCTTCACAATGAATTGTTTAAGGTAGTTAATCCTAGGACTGCCAAACGACAGAAGATCGATAATGATCACATGACATACCTTTGGCATCTTCGCCTTGGTCATATTAGCTATGATAAGATTAAAAGACTTATAAAGGCTGGGCCTTAGAAGGAACTCACAATGGGTGACTTATCTATCTGCGAATCTTGTCTAGAAGGTAAAATGACCAAGCGTCCATTCTCTGCAAAAGGAGAAAGGGCCAAAGTACCCCTAGGGCTCGTTCATACTGATGTCTGTGGACCGATTAATGTTCAGGCAAGAGGTGGTAATGAATATTTCGTCACTTTCATTGACGATTATTCTCGATATTCATGTCTTTACCTAATGCAAAGAAAATCTGAAACTTTTGACAAGTTTAAAGAATTTTTAGCAATGGCCCAAAACCAGTTAGGTAAAACTTTAAAAATCTTGAGATCTGATAGGGGTGGAAAATATTTGGATAATCAGTTCCAAGATCATCTTACTGAATGTGGGATTCTATCTCAACTCACTAGCCCAGGAACTCCGTAACAAAATGGTGTTGCTGAGCGTCGGAACCGAACGTTGTTAGAAATGGTGAGGTCAATGATTAATTATTCAAGTCTATCACCGTCTTTCTAGGGGTATGCCATTCAGACCGCTAACGACATTTTAAATGTTGTACCGTCTAAGGCTATCTCCAAAACGCCTCTAGAACTATGGAATGGACGTGAACCTAGTCTACGCCATTATAGAATTTGGGGGTGTCCTGCTCATGTCCTGAGGAAAAAGGAAGGAAAGCTAGAATCACGAACTAAGGTTTGCTTGTTTGTAGGCTATCCTAAAGGTACTCGGGGTGGTCTGTTTTATAGTCCAGTTGACAAGAAAGTGTTTGTTTCCACAAACGCTACTTTTCTAGAAAACGACTACATGAAAAACTTCAAACCTCGGAGTAAAATACTATTGGAAGAAATGCAATCAGCAGGAAATGTTCAACCCATACCAATGCAAATCAACAAGAACATTGAAGAATAACAGACAGTTGGTCCAAGTCAGACAGTTACGGTGCCTCGTAGTAGTGGGACGGTTTCTCGGAACCCGGAATGCTACGGGATGGATGGTGAAACCAATATGGTAGTAACTGACACTCGTGATGATGATCCATTATCCTTTAAACTGGCAATGGTTAGTTCTGAAAAGGATTTCTGGCTCGAAGCCATGAACCAGGAAATGGAGTCCATGTACTCAAATTCTTGTAGAAGCGCCGATGGACATTAGGCCCATTGGATGCAAGTGGATCTACAAGAAGAAAGTAGGAGCTGATGGAAATGTTGAGACATATAAGGCTCGACTTGTGGCAAAGGGTTATACCCAAAGAGAGGGAGTTGACTATGAGGAAACTTTCTCTCCAGTGGCCATGTTAAAATCCATTCGCATACTTTTATCCATAGCTGCAGCTCTTGATTATGAGATTTGGAAAATGGACGTCAAGACAGCATTTCTAAATGGCTTTCTTGATGAGACCATTTATATGGATCAACCTGAAGAATTTGTAGTAGCTGGAGAGGAAAAGAAAGTATGCAAGCTCAATAGGTCCATCTATGGTCTTAAACAAGCTTCACGCTCCTGGAACTTAAGGTTTAATGAAATAATTAAGTCCTATGGTTTTGAGCAAAACGTCGATGAACCTTGTGTTTACCAACTAAGGGAAAATGATGTGAAAGTGTTCTTGGTACTTTATGTAGATGCTATTTTACTAATTGGCAACAATGTCAAGAAATTATCAGACATAAAGAACTGGCTCGGGACCAAATTTCAGATGAAAGATTTGGGTGAAGCTAGTTACGTTCTCGGCATCCAGATCATTCGGGACAGGAAGAACAAGATGTTGGCGCTATCTCAAGAAGCGTACATAGATAAGGTACATGAACGTTTCTCTATGAAAAACTCGAAGAAGGGACTGTTGCCATCCCGACATGGAGTTTATCTTTCTAAGAAGCATTCTCCACAGACTCCTCACGAGGAAGAAGAGATGAAACAGATTCCCTATGCATCTGCAGTTGGAAGTCTTATGTATTTCTGAGGATTATTCTATTTCTGAGACAGGTTTGCTTCGATATCAGGAACGGATTTGTATTCCGGCAGATGAGGGGATCAGACAAGAGATATTGGATGAGTCTCACATTACGCCATACTCACTTCATCCGGGTACCACAAAGATGTATCAGGATCTATGGACATTATATTGGTGGCCTGGGATGAAGAAGGATGTGATAGAGTATGTGGCTAGATGTTTGACATGTCAGCAGGTAAAGGCTGAGCATCAGCGACCAGCGAGATTGCTTCAGCCTTTAGGTATCCCAGAGTGGAAGTGGGAGGACATCACGATGGATTTTGTGGGAGGACTACCCAGGACTGTGGGCCTTTGGGACTCGGTGTGGGTGATAGTGGACAGGTACACAAAGTCAACTCATTTTTTTCCAGTGAAGTCGACGTACTCAGTGGAACAGTATGTAGAGTTGTATGTGAGGGAGATAGTTCTTCTCCATGGGGTTCCAAAGCCTATTGTATTTGATCGAGACCCTATCTTTACCTCCAAGTTTTGGGGAGCTCTGCAGAGAGCCATGGGGACTCAGTTGAAATTTAGCATAGCTTTTCATCCTCAGACTAATGGATAGTCTGAGAGGGCGATTCAGGTATTGGAGGACATGCTTAGGGCATGTGTGATTCACTTCAAGGGATCTTGGAGTAAGTATCTTCCGTTGATCAAAATTTCATATAACAACAGTTATCAGTCCACGATTGGAGTGGCTCCTTACGAGATGTTATATGGAAGGAAGTGCAGATCACCCATTCATTGGGATGAGATGGGTGAGAGAAGGTATTTGGTGTCAGACATGGTTCAGAAGACCAATGACGCTATTGAGAAGATTTGAGCCAGAAAGCTTGCTTCGCAGAGTAGACAGAAAAGCTACGCTGATCCTAACCGTAAGGACGTGGAGTTCCAAGTTGGGGACCACGTGTTTCTGCGAGTTTCACCACTGAGAGGGGTGAGGAGATTTGGGGAAAAGAGCAAGTTGAGCCCTCTGTTTGTTGGACCTTTCGAGATTCTAGAAAGGATTGGACAGGTGGCTTATAAGTTGGCCTTGCCACCATCGCTGTCAGGAGTTCATGAGGTGTTCCATGTCTCCATGTTGCGAAAGTATTTTTTTGATATGACACATGTGCTGAAGTATGAGGACTTAGAGTTACAGACAGACTTGTCCCATGAAGATGGACCAGTTCAGATTCTGGATCAGAAGGACAAAGTCTTACAGAATAAGACAATTCCGTTAGTGAAAGTGTTGTGGAGAAATAGCAGGGTCGAGGAAGCGACCTAGGAGTTAGAGACAGCGATGCGGGATCAGTATCCCAAGCTATTCAGATAAATTTCGAGGACGAAATTCTCAGTAGGAGGGGATAGTTGTAACCACCCAAAATCACTAATATGGCTTAAGGGCCTTGATTAGTGTGTCAGGAGGGCATAATTGGTTTATGTGTGAATTTTATTAATTTAATGCATGATTACATGATAAGCATGCTTGTATGATTATAGGGATATAAATGTGATTAAATGTTATACTTGTGAGAACCCCATTATTATGTGGGTAAATCTGCAGCGGGCGACTTGAGGTGATCCTAGGGAGCTAGATAGCAGGAAAGTCACAACGGGACTTAATGCTTGACTTTGGACAAGTCAAGGGATATTTCAGGTGCCGGGTGGTTATTTAGATTACCAGGTTATGAAAATAAGTAATTGGAGATATATTTGAGGTTAGGAAGTCTAGGTGGGAATATTGGGGAATTTTACTATTTTTCCCTCAGGGACGTTTCCGGTACCCTGAGCTTTGGGGTTAGCTTAATTACCTAAGGATAGACTTAAGGAGCATTAGAAAATAGTAGAACATAATAAGACCGACTCTTTTTCTCAGCCCTTTTCTCTCTCTTCTCTCTCAAGGAAAAACGCTTAAAATTTTAGAGGAATTCAGTTGGAATTCAGTGGATTGAAGGAGTGATTTAGAGGCTTAGCTCAACAATCATCCAGGAAATTTAATCTGTACTAAGGTAAGCATTGAATTCCTTTCTTTTTGGTTAGAAATTATGAGTTATGGCTGAGTAGTGAGATAGTTGTGACTATGATGTTAAAGGCAGAATTAAGGTGGAAAAACTTGGGAATTGACTTGGATTTTCCTTAGAGAAATGGTTCTGCAGCTGAGGAAAGCTCTAATCTAAGGTTTAATGGCTGAGTTGTAATGCTTTTATGGCTGGGTTTTGTGTTCTTAAGTTAGAAAGTTTCAGTAATTGAAGTGGGTTTTTGATGGATTTCTAGCCTAGGTTTCAGCTGGGTTGTATTGTTGGAATCTTGTGGGAAATTTTTGGATAATTGAGTTGTGGAATTGGGGTAGATGTTAGTGAGTTTGAATGAGGTTTGAGAATTAAAAAGGGAGGTTTTTCTGGGTTCGAAGGGGTCAGACCGCGGCATAGTTCTTGGTGAGTCGCGGCCCTTCGAAGCTGATGTGTGCTGAGGAAGGAAGGCGGGCCGCGGCATGGTCTGAGTAGGGCCACGACCCTTACCTGCTTTTGTGCATTGTGAGGCCTTTGTTGGGGCCATGCCGCAGCATGGGTGGCTAATGCCGCGACCCTTAAGGGATTTTGGGATTTTGAGATTCTAGGCTTGGGAATTTAATCTATGGTGCTCAGGATTGAATCTTTTACCATGTTTTGTGAAGTTCAATGTTCCCGAGACTAGAAATTTGTCTAGAAGCTCATTTAAGAATGTTGATGGTATCTTTTATCTTGGTTGTGACTAGGTGCTAAGCTAGGGCTCGGGGATCGGATCATGCTCAAGGGGCAACGCTCGTAGCTAGTACACTTGGAAGCCAAAGGTAAGAAAACTGCACCTGGTTGTGTATTTGTAATGGGAGTAAGGATTCCCTAATATGTATGCATTGAAAAGGATGGTATTATGACATGTAAATAGTAACCAACGGCCTAAGAGTGCCAAAGGTTACACTTGCGCACAGGGCGCGGCTCGGCCACTGGTAGCCGAGGAAATCTTATTATGCACTGAGCTCGGTTTAAGCGGGCCGGAGTCAGTGGGGTAAACAGAGGGCGCAGCCTATGTTGTCGGCCCTAGTTATTATGTGATTTGACTGTTATTAATGATTGGTTCCATCTTTGATTCTGATTACATGCTATGTGATTAATGTGGATTGTTAAGTGGTTGATCATGCTTGATAAATTATTCTCTTGATATAAATGTTGAGATGTGTAATATGTTTTCTTGCTGGGCCTTGGCTCACGGGTGCTACGTGGTGCAGGTAAAGGTAAGGGAAAACTTGATCAGCCCTGACTTGCAGAGCTCTGTGAGTGGAATGTACATGACCAGCTGCTAAGCCGCCACGGTTGAGAGGATAACAAGAACATAAAAGCTATAAATGTCTGTTTTGCCTTAGAGTGGCTAATGGTAGCTATATTTTGGAAATTTTGTAAACGAACCTTTAAACACTGTTTCTTTTTGGGATCCCATATGTAAAATTTGTTTAAGTATAGGAAATGTATCTTTTGAGACCAAAACATTTTATCCTTAGCACATTTATGGTTTAGTGACACGTTTTGACAAAATAACTTGATTAGTAAGTCCTGCACCTTTATAAGTGCACAGTGTAGCGTTCATGGCTATCTAGGGCGTTACACAGGGCTACCCAACGTCTGCTAAAAACCACATTCCTCTACTTGATAGACCTCTTTCACACCTATATCCTTGGTGCTTAAGAAATGGTTAACTACCAAGAAAGATGTCATATATCCAATAGCTATAAGTGACCAAGCCATAACCAATTAAGCTAAGAAAGTACTAGAGAAGAGACCCAGGTACAAAGTACATTAGGTCAAGTACCTATAGGTCTGAAGGGCACAAAGTACGAACCAAGTACCCACGCTAGACAAGTAGTGGCAGTAGAAGGATAGTACATTGTTAAATCACCGCTAACATACTCATGACTTAAGTTAGAGCCGACCAAACTCCTCCCACACCGCTACCATCTGTGCCACTATCACCTAAAATATGCTAAGGTGCCATTTTTCCCCTTGGGACTACTTTCTAACTAGAGCCATAAGAGCTCACTTATAAATTAGACCTAACTTCATCATTAAAATGATGTTGGAAAATTCTTGTAACACCAAACTTTTATGAGGGAAATGTAAAAGTTTTCTACATTGTTGTTCTCCAATTCTTCTCCATGTTTATCTAAGTTCATAGATATCTTACTTGTCTTTGTATTTTCCGACCATAACGTACTTAACAAGTTCTCATTGTCATTAGTTTGGAACCATATGTGGGAAGAACAAGTGCCAAATACTTGTTCTTCATTCCATCTCACCAAACAATTTTTCAAGACGTCGAAAATGCCTCCAAGACATAGAGATTTTCTTTATGGAACCTAGTTGGGAGCATCTATGAGAGATCCTCCTCCTTAGTAGAATGGAGATGTGCCAAAAGTGCAGCAATTTCATGGCGAGGAAGAAGAAGTATATTCTCCAGCAATACCACCTTCTATGGACACATAGAGATACCACATACGCCAAGGTCATTAACGGTTCCCCACTATGGTCGACTTGGCCCTGGCCCTGGCCCATCCACTTGCTGTTTAGAGAGAAACACAACCATAGTGTACTCGGCAAGGTCATGCTCTAGAACTCGATTCTATGAAAAAGAAAGATAGATAAGCTACGCCTGAAGAGCTGAAAGTTGGAAGAAACAGTGGAAAAAATTCTACAGGTACCTCTTACCATGCGTTTTGGGAAGGAACAATGATGGATGGAAACACCCATTCCCATTGATGGTGGGAAGACCCAACTTTCAAGGAGGAATCCCGCACATTCGGAGCACCATTAAGGTTTCATGCCAACTACGCGATGAAGATTATAGGAGCGACAACATGGTGAGAAGGTCCCCACAACTTCTTTCATGGAGAAGAATAAAACACAAGCTTTTACCATCAACGACCTTCAAACGTCACTAAACTAGAGGATGAAGGTATTAGAAGGAAAAATAAAAGATCTTAGAAGCATGATAACAGCTATGCCAGGAGGACAGGTAGGTGACAATGAATTTGATGAGGAATCTCCTCTTTCAAAAGAGTTCCAAGTAGAACCTCTCCCGTCCCACTTCAAAGAACCACGCATGACACCTTTCAAAGGTATAACAAACCGAAAATGTCACTTGGATAACTTTAATGACTTCATAGAATTATAGGAGTCTCCATGCAGGCTAGATGCCAATGTTTTGCAATCACATTAAGAGGATCTGCCTACAAAAGGTTCACAGAGCTAGCCCAAGGACAATTTCCTCATGTAGGAAACTCGCAGAGGAATTCCTTCGGCAACACCGTGCCTTCAATGACTAAACAATACAAACCACGAGCCTCGCCAATGTAAATAAAGGTGAAAATGAAAGTCTAATAAAGTACATTCAACTCTTCAATGTATAGGCAGCTAAAGTGGGAAAGATGCCTAAGGATGAGCTATGAAGGCCATCATCCCACGGGTACATCCGAAGTGCAAAATGTGGGATAGCATGCTCAAGAGAGACATAAAGAACCTAGGTGAATTCTATGAAAGGGCTCTAAAGCACACTCGAGTGGAAGATGACCATGACCACATGAGGATAGGCAGACCAAAGCTTCACTTTAAGCCACGTTACACAAATACCCACGAAACAAGAGAACGCTATAACATCCCGCTATGAAGATTCACCAAGTTTCGAATGCTCGTTACGTCAATGGTTGTGAAGGGGAAGAGACCTACAATGTAATCCAAGAAATTCCCACCAACATGCGCACCTAGAAGGCATGTCTAGTAAGGATTTATGATTGATATAATGAATTAAAGAGGTGACATTAGTTAGCCTCCTATGGTAGTAGTAAACAATCTCTATATACCTTATATGTGTTAAGAGTAAGGGTTACCTTGGGTGAATTCGTGACGAAATAGGTACATTGTTTCCAAACATGTCCATGCACTTTACTCATAATTAATGTAACATAAAGCATCTATCTTATTAATTGTGTTCTAAGTATTCAAAGCATTTAGTTCACTCATAGGAAGTCATTGTCAAGTGAAATTGCCAAAGTGCACACGAGAGCAGAGAAATCAAAGTGCATGGCGAGATGAATCTCCCTAACCACTTGGGGGCATAACACTAGAAAGACAAAAAAAGGGCCATTGCATCTATAAGGATTAACTACCCTCATAGATGTCTTAAGGGTGAAGATAGATTAAAAAAAAGTGCACATCTATACAAAGGTAGTCAGCACAAAGAATAACTACCCCACACAATGCCCGATCCTCATGAATCTTGGCTTTAGGAGACACGCCTCGGCCTTATAGCCCTTGGCTTCGAGAGATACTCCTAGATTCTTTAGGCCTCATATCCTTTGGCTCTTGAAATAAATAAAAAGCGGAACCCTAAGAAAGGTCCATAATGTAGGTCTAGATCGACTTAAGTCGACTACCTAACAATACGAAGGACGCCTCTTGAAAGAAAATGAAATGTGTGCTCAAAAATTAAAAAAGTATTGCAAAGACCCAAAGGGATGACATGTCCTTATAAGAATAGTCAAGTGTACTGAGGAGACTATTGCTCCCATGTGAAAAAGGACTTGCAAAAATTCCTCATACAAAAATATGGATTTTTAAAGTTTCATTCTAAAGATAAAGTGGGCTTCTCAAGTCTTATACCAAAGGAAAAAACGCTTCTCGAAGTCTTATACCAAAGGAAAAATAGGGGTTACTCAAAATCTCATACTAAAGAGAGAATGGGAAAGGGATGTACCCTCCCTAAAATTTGGTTTACAAGAAGGCACATAGTACTACTGCCAGCGCGTAGTAAGTGTAGCATTACAATAAGTCTACAAGGAAACTCAAAAGTCTCCTTCTAGACCAGGAGGTAAGCAAGTGTTAATGCAAAAGAAAAAATATCTCACGAAGAATAAATATCTCAAGCAAGTGTAGAACCAATTTTTGTAGCACCTTATATAATGTTGTGTCTCGTAATGCGTCACGAGTTTGCTATGTGAGACTCCAATTTGAGACCCTATTTTGATGGGTATTCATTGGTTATCACGTCACAAGATTCAAATGCCTTGAGACTCATGTAGTGTGTAAGGTATATATGTTGAGGAAAGATGCCTGTATTTGGTGGGATGCAACCAAGAAGAACTATCATATAGCAGAAATGGAGTGGCCATAATTTTTTCTCCTAAATAACCCAAAGTAGTATAACCGAGCTGTGATAGAGTACAAAATAGTTGAGTTGTCTAATCTAAAGCAGGGAATGATGAATGTCCAAGAATACGTTCATAACTTTTATCAACTATCATGGTTTATGCCAGATTTAATCAGTACAGAGGCAAACAAAGTGAGGAGGTCTTATAAAGGTGTAAGAGGAGATATCGTGTAATTTGTTGGGTAACAAATTAAAAGAAAGAGCATCAAGATTCACTCCAATTAATCAAGGCCAGCTTCAAGCCAGTAGAAATAGACCGAAGGGAAGATTCACCCCCAGGTTAAAAAAAAGTTGTGGAAAGTCAACCGGACAATGTAACCCCTACTTCCCTAGAATCGTTACCATATGATTTTAAAATGTGCCATTAGCTCACTAATCAAGGTTTTTGATCAAAACTGTGATTAACTTAAAGAATGGACTCGTTTCATGCAACTTTAAATTAAAAAGGTTTGGACATTCATTAAGACTATAAAAGTGTTACATTGGGATCCCAAAATATTGTTTTAAAATATATTTATTACCCAAAAGTTACTGTATAGTTGACCTAAGCGACAAGATCAAACATTTGTAGAGTGTTCCATAAAACTATCCCAATCGTGGGGGCCAGGCAGGGCTAACATGTATGCATCGCTCCATGCCCTCCAACTCATGCTTGGTCAGCCTTTCCCTTGCCCTTACCTCTGCCATAGTGCACCCGTGAGCCAAGGCCCAACAAGAAAACTCATCACACATAGCATATATAACAATTCGTTCCAGTAAATGCATAACTTTAAACAAAAACATCAGACTATTCATATAGCTGCCTATGTTGACCACAATGCATTATCAGGCACCGGGTTCACGGTCTTCACGGAACAGGTGAGTACCACAATCTAGATGGTCATGCCATGGCAACCTGCATTCAAGATGCTTATTATCGTTTGGCCTACATTTAACATGATTATTGTCGTTCTCGGCCTTCAGTGATCCCGACCTTCGCCAATACCGGCCTTCGCCGATAATTTATAATCACATAAACATGGCATAAAAATAATAAATACTCATACATAGCATCAAACATAGATAATTGGGCCATGCCCTACTCTACGAGCACAAACAATTTTATTACCTGTATCCCGAGTTGAACATATAGTGCGATCCCTAGCACGATCTCTTGGTTTTTATAGATCAAATCAGAGATTATATGCAGCGGAACAACAATCAACATTGTTAATTTAACCCCACAAGATTTTTAGATCTACTTCTTCACATATATATATATTGAATCAAAGATACGAATAGAAAATAACCTCAACTCCTTCCTTGCTGCTATCATTTTGTACGACAAAATCCTCGAGATCTCACACTAAGATCTTCCAAAATGTTCTCAACACTCAAAGAACGAGTGTTGGATCGCTATACAAAATAATAGGCAAAATCTATTTATCAGATGTTCTTAACACATGAGATCTGATAAAGTTTGGACCTAAGATTTTGAAGAACAGTGACCTATGCTTGTATCACTGTTCTATTTCTCTCAGGGAGATTTCACGATATATTTTCTATCATTGAAAAAGTATATCGCTCTGAAAAACTGATATCCTATATTTAATATACCCAATATATTAAAAATAAAAATATTAGTTATTTTAAACAATTTGAAAATAACTAATCAGTTATCAAATTTTGTTTAAATAATAATATTTTAATCATATTACAATATCTCATTATTTCTTTAATATTTAAATAACTAAAATTGTGGAACAAAGAAACTTCTAGAAGCTTCTTGTGTGTGTAGCACAGTGACTGTGCACTGTGCTACACGTGTACCACATGCCAAGGAAGGCATCTGATTTTTCCCAATTTTTCTTATTATTTAAATACCAAAAATCTCAAAAATAAATTAATTCAAAATTAATTATATATTTTTTAAATCAAGTAATTAATTAATTACACATAATTATACAATAATTACGTTTAGTGCATAGAAAGATATTTTTCTTATCAAATAAGTCATTTTGCCTATTTTTGTATTTAGCTTTGTCAGTGTTTATTAGAGCCATTTCGGGGACCATGGACCTATAACATTAAGTTCCAATAAATTGAAACTAAATAATTAAACTCTTTAATTATAATAGTTAATTTATTGATTATGATATTTCTCCACTATAAATTTAGAATTGAACTCTTTATGTTATAGATATACTTTTACAGAAATCTTATTCTAAGCTGTCGATTGATATAACCATTTTACAATAGTTCAACCCTCTAATTAATTACTTCATAAATTAGAATGGAATAATTACCATTTTACCTTTCTAATTTACTTCTTATTCCTTAAGTACCATTAATTCACTAGTTAATAATTAATCTATAATCTAATTATAGATTTGAGCTCAAAATCATTCAGTTCCAGAATTAACCCTTAAGGGAACTAAAATACGATCTGTTAGGAAAGATTAGATTCCGTATTGTTGATACATGTTCCCAGCCATCCATGATATTAAATCTCCAAAACAAAAGTCATTAGCCTCATTCTATGAAGAGACCTTAACAAATGAATCAAAAGATTTAATAAACATGAAGAGGAGTTCATGAAAACTCAGGATTTAGGTTGATCTATAAACGATCATCAGTTATGATATGAATTACAAGTCTTTATTATTAAATAGGTTTTTGGATAAAGACTTTTATTCATACCGGTCCACGTCATATATAATCATATTATATAAATCACTTTTACCGAGATGTCCTACCACATCAATAATCTGAATCTAGATTATTTGTATCAACATGATACTCAGCAAACCATACTTACAACCCCAATTAAAGAATTCTGTAACTTCAATTTGTTGTTGTTGACTATTTGTATTCATTCATGTGATCTTATTCATTGATATTTACAAAAATTATTCAAATAATAATTTAATAATCTAAATATAACAATAATAAACCATTGTATTTATTTATTCATCAAAATAATAAATGTCTTTTGCATGCTTTTAGGACACTCTCCTAAAACGATCCCCTAAACCAGAGCCTTAGCTGTAAAACCTAGTCATAACGCAATAATAATAAATATCTATCAAGCTCTAAACCAATTAAAAACTTTGGAATAATATTTTAGTCTCCATGACCTCAAATACGACTAAACTGGGTAGTATAATTGTTCCTGAGCCCTTACGTTTGAGTTCCCCAGCTTAAAACCCTATTTTGTTCATTTCCCTTCATTTGAGCCATGACCCAACCCCTTTAGGGCCGTGGTGCACTATAATTTAGAAAGCCCCAAGGCTGTCTGTTGGGGAACACAAGTCGTGGCACGCCCTAGCTGCGGTGCGGAGCTTGGGTAGCTACCCCCTAAGCCTTCTGGGTTCATGCAAGCCGCGGCGCCTGAAGAGCAAGGCTGCGACTCGAGCCCTAGCACCTAGAATTTCCCTACGTTTTCTCGAGCCAAAATCACTTAAATTAACTTTAATTAGTATCCATGTAACATAATCAGGATAACTTCCCTAAAAACTACCCCATAATCTCACCGAAACAAAAAATCAGCCTAAGGCCCAACTCTTATGAAAAACCCTAAATCACAGCAAAAAACTAACAAAAGATAGTATAAAATCCTTACCCATAATGCATATCCAACCCTTAGCTAACCCCAAGCACTTCAAGCTTCATGTTTCCTCCAATTGACATCCGATTCCCCAAGAATTTCACCAGACTTCCAAGTGGACCAGGGGACAGAGAATGAGTCGAGTAGAGAGAGAGAGATTGAGGGGCTCAGAGTGTTGTGTGTATTTTGTGTTAGAAGCACTTCCTAATAGAGAATGAGTCAAGTCTATCACTTTCCACAAAATAACTAAAACGCCCCTTAGACAAATTCTAGCCCCTTTAATACAACCAAGGGTAAATTCGTCATTTGCTCCATTCCTGTTAATTATTCTAGTTTTTCAATAAATCTCCAATTAATACCAACATACCAAAATACTCGTTAAATATCTACACGTCTCCCGATAATCCCGAATATGTACTACATTCCCAAAATACCCCTAGGCTCATCCCGAGCTGGGTATTTGACCCCGTTGTGACTATTTCACTAATCTGCTCTCTAGGACTGCCTCGTACCACACATCTCATGTATATCTCCACATTACTATGGTCTCAAACATAACACAACATAATACACGTATATATATACCCTCAATGGGTCAAGATCTACAAATATGCCTTTAACAACATAAGCGAGCCCACATGCATGTTTAATTCATCTAAACATGCAAATCTATTCATTTAATCATTTAATTTAAGTAATCACATTATTGATACACATATATCACAATTAATCATGTTGTAATATAATTAAATACATTATTTTTCTCTCGACATGATAGTCAAGGCACTAAACCTTATTAGCAAATTTCGGACGTTACAAAATTCTCTCCTTACACACATTTCATCCTCAAAATTTTCATGAATAGTTCGGGATATCGATCCCGCATATCACACACAAGCACCCAAGTTGCCTCTTCTATCTTGTTGTTTCTCCACAGCATTTTCTCTAAGGCAAATCTCCACAGCATTTCAACCAGTATCTCCTCATAAGAAAAATCTTAATACACCTCTAGGTTTTTATAACTCAGCACATTTGTAGAATCTGATACGTACTTTCAGAGCATAGAAACCTGACATATGTTGTAGACCCCTGATAAGGACGGAGGCATGGATAATCTATAAGCCACCTCCCTAACTCGTTCTAAGATCTCAAAGGGGCCAACAAATCTAGGACTTATCTTGCCTCTCGCTCAAAATCATTTCACTCCTATCAACGGAGAAAGTTTGAGAAACACGTGATCACCGACTTGAAACTCTACACTTCTACGTTTCAATTCTGAGAAACTCTTTTGTCTACTCTGGGAGGCGAGCATCTGAGCTCTAATCTTCTTGATAACATCATTTTAGTGTCATTTTAGAATGTGTTTTTGGGGTAATCTTGAGTCTTTATGTGTGTTTTGTGCAAGATTACGATTTTGGTTGTCTTTGTTGTAGGTTGGTGCTGGAATCACGAGAAAATGTCAAAAGAAGTGAAAATGGTGGAAAATGAAGCTTTTGGTAGTTGTTGGACTCAAAATGATGCTAAGGACGATTAAAACTCAGTTTTTGATGAAGAGAAGAGTTGAAAGAAGAAATTTGAGAAAAAATGGAATTAGAGTTACGACTTGGGCTTACAAGTCACGACTCAAGGAAAGTCAGAAATGCATGGATTATGGAGGCAATTAGCGTCGGGACATGACCTTATAAGTCGCGACTCAAGAAAAAGTCAGAGGCTAAGCAAGGGAAAAAATGGAACACGGACTACGACTTGATGATGCTGAGTCACGACGCCTGAAGACTATCACAGCAGCGAAATAGCCAAAAATTGACACAGGCTGCGACCCAGAGAAGGCCAAGTCGCGACCCGCATATGAAAAACATAGCTCTTGTAATTTTTTCACTATATATTCATATTTAGGGCTTAATTAGGTCATTAGGTCAATTTTTAATTACGTTTTAAGAGACTAATTTTGATTCTTAGACTAGTGATTCTGCATTTATTTTTCATCCTTATTTAAGTTTGTGAATCTTATGTTTTTTAATTATTATTTTGTTGATTTAGTCATGTCTGATATGAACTAAACAATTTTATCTAGGATTTAATGTAGTCACTTGGATTTCTATCTAAATTAATTATGATATTATATTGATTCTTCTTCTCTATTCTAATCTATATAATGTGTGTTTAATGCTAGTGAATACTTAATCAATATTTTCTTGATTTATGATTTTTATTCATAATTCGAAAGATGAAAATATAATATGCGATCATTACATAGACATAGGTTGCATATTGGACAAAAGTTCCTCTATGACTTGTGCAGTAATTAGGTTTCCATGCTTAATGTCTGTGTTGACCCGCGATTTAGCCAACTGACACGGAGTCAAAATATGAATGATATAGACGAATATGTATAGATAATAAGGTAATGACAAAAGTAAAGAAAACACAGTAATTTATAGTGGTTCAGCCCCAGAATCTGGTAATGACCTACGTCCACTTAGAATGATATTGATATGGGATCAAAAGTGTGATCAGAGAACTTGGGTTCAATGAGTTTCTACACTCCTCCTAAACAATACAAGTTTTCACAGATAATTTCTATAATCTCTCTGATTTCCGGGCTCCAAAGTCCTTTCCCATGAGCCATCTCTTGCTTTTTATAGGCTCATGGAGGGTTGCCCAATATTGTTACAGATATTATCCCCTGAATCATCGGATATTCAGAAGATTGCATGAGATAAATTTGGGATTCATAAGATCTTTCCGTAAATGTTGCTTTGCCAACGGAACCACCGACCAGTCTGGTCGTGGTAAAGACAGGTCTGTCCTGCTTCTGGTGTGTCTCCTGGTCGATACTCTAGCAGACGCTCCAGGTGTCAGCCACGTGTCAAGAGTTTATTCGCCACGTCACAAATGCTAATTTATTGAATAACATTTGCCCCCCAAAGTTTATTTACTACGAACAGTAAATAAACTTTGAGCGAACGACCCTTCGGTAACCCCTCCTGACGTGTCAGAGCCCTTCGTGCGTTTTTGAAAAAAGCGAACCACTCCTGTCTAATCAAGGCTTTTCAATTTCCCAGAAACAATTTTGACGGCCATTACGCTTCCCCATACTTCGAAAATGGAAAAATAATGATCATGCCTTTTGAATACCAAGGACAAACTTATATAAGGTTACTTGAGCCATTTCTTTCCTTTTTACGCACGTCATCTCTTTGTCGAAAAACCCTAAAAACCAGAGCTTTACTCTCTCAGGCGAACCTTCCTTTGTGCTGTAGGATCAGACGGTGGGCTCATTGACTCCCGAAACTCTTACTTCCATCTTCACGACCACTTTCCTTGGTAAGTTACTCTGAAACTCCATGCTTCTAACCTTTCGTGGTGCATGCTTTTAAATGGTGTACTGTTTGAATCTATTGGTTTCTGGTTTTTTGAACGCCTGTAGATAAGATATTTTTGTAGGCAAAGTAGGCTTTTGAGTAGGTTTAAAACCCAGGGTTACTGCTTTTTAGGACGTAGGATCGAAGTAGCCTTTCGATTTTTTAAACCAGTTAGAAATAATTTCTTCCCGTTGTAAGGAGAGTCGAAAAAGCTTTTCAGGAAAAATTTTCACCTTCACCCTTTTGGTCTGTTTTTTAAACTGTTTGCATAGAGAGACTTAGTTAGAATGCTGCTATATAAAGGCTTAGCTTTTATACTCGACGAGCGTTACTTTAAGAATCTCCTAGATTCCTCTGACCTCGCCTCCCCATTCTTCTGTTTGCAGATTTTGATGCCAGATTTGTGGGGAGGCGAGAGACCCATCGACGACGACCTCCTCGCCCAACTGCTCGAGGGAGAAGAACGACCAGCCGATCGCATCCACCAGATACCTTTCTCACGAGCCTCATCCAGACCGCACCCTTCTCCTTCAATGGCCCGTTCAAAATCTTCTGGCAAGAAAAGGCCCGAATCTGAAAGTAACCCTTCTTCATCTGCCCAGCCTGATTCGCAGGCGGGGGCTCCCTCGACCAGCGGTCGAGAGAATCTTGTTCCTGACCCCAATATCGAAACCAGGGCTCGTCCTCGTCATCGCAATCCGCCTGATGTCGAGTGGTACACTCCTCCAGCCAGTTCGATGACCCTTCGGATGGTCGCGAACTGCTTCAGAAAATACCCCCTAACGGGGGTAACCATTACCCGTCCTACTGCGGAGCAGAGGGCTAACCGTCCAGGAGGGGCAAACAGTGCCTGGTCACGGTATCACATTGAAGCGGGGGCTTATCTCCCTCTTCATCCTTTCTTTGTGGGGGTGGCCAATTATTTCGGCGTCGCTCCCTTTCAAATAACCCCCAACGGATATAGGATGTTGGCTGCACTCTATGTCCTGTACAAACTTAACAAATGGCCAGAGCCTTCACCTCATGAGGTTAACTACCTCTTTGACCTCAAGTCCAATCCTCAACACAACGGGACGGGCTTTTTCCACTTCTGTCATCAGGAAACTGGCCGGACGTTTTTGAGTGGCACCACCCACATATCAAACGTGGGACATTACAACAAGGAGTACTTCTTTACTCCGGATATATCCAGTGACAACTTGGCTTTCGCAAGAGGAGGTACAAATTTGTCTTTGCCTTGGTCGATACTTTATCATATAGTATTTCCTTTCGTCATTTCTCAAACTCGATCTGCTTTTCAGGCACCTGGTTGCGCCCGACCCCAACACCAGACATGGTGTCGAGGTCTGACACTCTGGCCAAGATGTCTGCCGCAACCAAATGTGTCAAGACCTTGACACTAGAAAAGAATTTGAGGGGATGGCAACTTTACATACGCTCCAAATCTAGGGCCAAACTTCTTCATGCCAGAAAATGAGTATATGATTAATAGAGTCAATAGTATAGCGACCAGTAGTTGTAGCTCGGGTATTCACTTTATTATCTTCTTTCTGTTGTATTACTTACTTTCACCTTTTTCTTCCCTTACTAACCTCTTGTGTTTATTTTCATGCAGATATGTCGACTCCCAATATCTTTGACATGTACCAGGCCGAAGAGGAAGAGGAAGTCCCTCAACTTCAACGGAGGTCAAAGAAACGAACTGGTGAAACCAGTCAAGGCCCTTCAGCCAAGAAGAGTCGACCAGAAGACATTCCTCAGGGCACACCAACCGGGCAAAGTCCTGCGCCAACTGGGCGAACTCCTACCCCTCCTCCAGCTTCTTCTGAACAGCAAAACACCCCTGCTCGGTCCAACCCTCCACCTGCGCCTGCTAGGGAGCATCTTTCTCGCGAAGAGGCTCATGAGGCCAGGCTTGTGAGCCGTACCATCCGATCTGCTATGGATCGAATTGAACGCATAGGCAAAGGTGAGCGTGTTGGGGCTGCTATGATCCAAGCTGTAGAGCTACCAGTCGATCAGATCCTGAATAGGACTCTGAACGAGATCTCCAGCATAAGTATTTCTTTGCTCCTCGTGTCTTTGTTTTTTCAGTTATCGTGATAAGTCTTGACTTCTTTTTCTTTCGTTTACAGGCCTTACTTTCTGCCATTACTGCTCGCACCCGAGCCCAGGCCTACTTTGAGCAGATTGAGGCTAAAGTTCTCGAGAAACATCAGGTGAAGGCGGCTGAGGAGCTTTCGGCTGCTGAGGCCAAACATGCTAAGGAGTTGGAGGCGGTGGTCCGAGAGAGGGATGCAGCGGTGACCAAACTGTCCGCAGCTGAAGCTGCAAAAGATGCAGCGGTTAAGCTGAGGGAAGAGTACTGGTCATACAACAAAACTCATCTCCGCGAAATCAAGCATCTGGAGGGGGTAGTCAAGTCTAAGGATGAGACTATTGCCACTCTCGAGGGCAAGGTGCAGCAGTCGGAGCTTGACAACTCCAAGAATCTGGAAAAGTACAAGAGGACGACACTCCGATGTTTCTATAACTTCTGGAAATACAATCAGGGTGTTGACTTTAGCTACCTTTCAGAGGAAGTCAGAGTTGCGGAGTTGGCTCGGTGTGCTGCTCAACTGGCTAAAGAGGAGGCAAGAGCCGCGATTCCTGCAACCCCAAGCGTCGTTGGTTTGGACGAAGAAACCATCGAGGAAGAGACTGACCAGGTTGTTGCCCAGGATCCTCCTGCCCCCCATGCCTCTTAATTTATTTAACAGTTTTTCTTTCTTTTTGAACATGTGACCCACGGGTCGCAATGTAAAAACAACAGTTTCTTTTTAAACTTTGCTGCACGGGCAGTAAATCTTTTTGTTTGAACAATTACATTCAAGCAGTAATGCTTGCGGTGTAAAGGCTTAACTCTTGGTGTTATAATATTTTTACTTATTATAACGTTTGTCCGTATGACCGAACTCAGCATAGTACTTTGTCAAGATTTATCAAAACATATATTTTGAAAAAATACTCTAAGTACTTGAAGCATGCTTTCACTCATTTTGTTCATGTGTTTACATACCTTGAGAGTATGCTTTGCTATCGATGTGCCTTATATGCCCCTCAAGTGATCGAGGAGCTTTAGGTCCTTGGTCACTTGCCTTGACCATGGCCTGTCCGAACATTCCTGTTCGTGCGGAAAAATGATACTTGTAATACAGCAAAACAACACACGTAATGAACAAATACTTGTAAATGTAAATTCACAAAGGTTGGCAAGAACGACTGGCTGAGCACAGTCCCTTATAATTTCGTATTAAAAATGGACTAATCATGTCTTTACGAATGATTCTGAAACAGAATCTTACATATACGAGCAGTTAGCCATACACCGTGGCTAACCCTCTTTGCAAAACTTGTAAAAATTAATAGAAAATTTTGAACAAGCCAGTCCTTTAAGAAGGGTTGTTTATTGGTAATACTTGCGCAGGTGTTCTCCATTCCAGTAACGTGGAACGAGATCTCCGTTTAAGCGTGCAAGTTTGTAGGTACCTGGGTGAAGGACTTCTTCAATCTGGTAAGGTCCTTCCCAGTTAGGTCCGAGCACGCCAGCAGTGGGGTCGCGGGTATTCAAGAAAACTCGTCGTAACACCAAGTCTCCGACGTTGAATCTTCTTTCTTTAACTTTACAGTTAAAGTACCGGGCGACTTTTTGTTGATAAGCAGCAACTCGGAGTTGAGATTTTTCTCGTATCTCATCAATTGAGTCTAGGGACTCCAGCATTAGCTGGCTGTTTTGCTCTTGATCGTACGTTAAACGCCGATGTGAGGGGGGATTTATCTCGACGGGTAACTTGGCCTCAGACCCATAAGCTAAGGAAAATGGGGTACGTCCTGTGGCTGTTCGATGAGATGTTCTATACGACCAGAGGACTTCAGGTAGTTGTTCTGGCCATGCTCCCTTCGCTTCTTCAAGTCTTTTCTTCTGGGTGTCCTTGAGGGTTTTGTTTACAGCTTCGACTTGCCCATTCGCTTGGGGGTGTGCGACTGAAGAAAAGCTCTTAATTATCTCATGCCTTTCGCAGAAATCGGTGAATAGGTCGCTGTCAAATTGGGTACCGTTGTCTGATACTATTTTTCTGGGCAAACCATACCGGCACACAATGTTCTTGATGACAAAGTCGAGAACTTTCTTGGTTGTGATGGTTGTGATGGTTGCGAGTGGTTCAGCTTCGACCCATTTTGTGAAGTAATCGACTGCCACAACTGCGTACTTTACTCCTCCTTTTCCTGTTGGCAGTGATCCAATTAAATCTATCCCCCATATTGCGAAAGGCCACGGGCTCTGCATCTGCTTTAGCTCGTTTGGAGCTGCTCGTGGGATTTTGGAGAACCTCTGACATTTGTCACACCTTCGTACGTACTCCATTGAATCCTCGTTCATCGTTGGCCAAAAATAACCCTGTCGGAGAATTTTTTTCCGCCAAACTCTGCCCCCCGGCGTGATCTCCGCAGAAGCCTTCATGCACTTCTTTCATGAGTTCCTTAGCTTTTTCTGACGTGATACACCTGAGCAGTGGCATTGAGTATCCTCTTCGGTACATAACACCGTCGAGCAGTATGTACCTAGCAGCTTGTCTTTGCAGAGTTCTGGCCTTGTTTCTATCTGCTGGCAATGTCCCATTTGTCAGATACTCCAGGTAAGGCGCCATCCATGTATCTTCTATTCGAATTTCCATGCTGGCTTCGGCCGCATCAATGCTTGGTTCACTTAATCTCTCTACTGGGACTATGTTCAAGGTGTCAGCATCTTTAGCACTTGCAAGTTTGGCCAAGGCGTCTGCATTCGAATTTTGGTCTCGCAGAATCTGCTGGAGGGTGTATTTTGTAAACTGCGCTAGCAAATCTTTTTTTTTGTTAAGGTAGGCCATCATTTTTAACCCTCGCGCTTGATATTCTCCCAGGACTTGATTCACGACCAGCTGGGAGTCACTGTAAAAATCGAGCGCTTTTATATTCATTTCCCTGGCCATTCTCAGTCCAGCGAGGAGTGCTTCGTATTCCGCTTCATTGTTTGACGCTGCGAAGTCAAACCTGATTGCGCAGTGAAATCGATGCCCGTCGGGTGTTATCAATATCACTCCCGCTCCAGCGTGAGATTCATTAGATGATCCATATGTGAATAGCTTCCACGAAGGAGTCTTGTCTTGAGGCATGGGCGCCTCAGGCTGTTCGCACAACTCGTTGCTGGGGAGTTCGGTGAACTCCGCAATAAAATCGGCTAAGGCTTGCCCTTTTATTGCTGCTCACGGTGAATAAGTTACGTCGAACTGTCCCAATTCGACCGCCCATTTTAATAGTCGTCCAGCTGCTTCAGGTTTTTGGAGGACCTGCCGAAGGGGCTGGTCGGTCAGAACCATGATAGGATGGGCTTGGAAGTACGGTCGCAACTTTCAGGAGGCTAGAATTAGGCAATATGCTAATCTTTCGATCGGTGGATATTTTAATTCTGCACCGATAAGCCTTTTGCTGACGTAGTAAACAGCTTTCTGCACGCCTTCTTCTTCCCGTATCAGTACCGCACTAGCAGCAACTTCGGTAATCGCCAGATAAATATACAAAGTTTCTCCTTCGATTGGTTTTGATAGGATGGGAGGTTGCGACATATGAGCCTTTATTGTCTGGAACGCTTGCTCGCAGTCTTCCGTCCATTCAAACTTCTTATTTCCCCTAAGTAGATTGAAGAATGGAACGCACTTGTCAGTTGATTTTGAGATGAATCTACTAAGGGCAGCTATCCTTCCGGTCAGACTTTGGACATCCTTGATCTTTTCTGGCGACTTCATATCGATCAGGGCTTTTATCTTGTCAGGGTTGGCCTCGATGCCCCTTGAGTTCACTATAAACCCTAAAAGCTTTCCTGACCCGACTCCAAAGGAACATTTGAGGGGATTCAACTTCATATGGTACTTGTTTAACACATCAAAGCACCTTCGCAAATCCCTCACATGTCCTTCAGCCTTCTTGGACTTTACCAGCATGTCATCCACATATACCTCCATGCTTACTCCGATCAGCTCCTTGAACATGTGGTTGACTAGTCGTTGGTAAGTCGCACCTGCGTTTTTTAGTCCAAAAGGCATTACCTTGTAACAATATAAGCCTGTATCGGTCCGAAAGCTGGTATGATCCTCATCAGGTGGATGCATGCTGATCTAATTGTAGCCTGAATACGCATCCATGAACGAAAGGATCTCATGCCCAGCAGTTGCATCGACTAGCTGGTCGATCCTCGGGAGTGGGAAGCAGTCTTTTGGGCAGGCTTTATTGAGGTCTGTAAAATCCACACAGGTCCGCCATTTGCCGTTAGGCTTGGGGACCAGCACCGAATTGGAGACCCATGATGGATAAAACGCCGCCCTGATGAACCCATTCTCTTTAAGTCTTTCGACTTCTTCTTTCAAGGCTCTTGATCTGTCTTTATCGAGCAGCCTTCTTTTCTGTTGCACCAGTGGAAAGACTTTGTTTATGTTCAGGACATGGCTGATCACTGCAGGATCTATTCCGACCATGTCTTTATGTGACCAGGCGAAAACTTCCTGGTTCTCTTGCAAGAATTCCACCAGCGCCTGCTTTGCGGTAGGTTCTAAATTCTTCCCAACCCTTACGATTCGGGTCGGGTCTTTTTCATCGAGCTGGACCTCCTCCAGGTCCTCGACGGGTCCAACATTTTCTTCAAAATCCCCAAAGCGAGGATCCAAATCTATATCCTCACTTTGGGCAACACCCTATTTGGTGACTTTTCCACCAGATTGGGTTTGTCTGTTTTCCGTCATCTGCAATCGTTTTGGGGTAGCGCTCCTCGATGCTCCACTTTTTGCCTTTGTGATTGAGGCGTTATAGCACTCCCTGGCTTCCCTTTGGTTTCCCAAAACGCATCCTACCCCTGTGTCTGTTGGGAATTTCATGGCTAGATGCCACATGGAGATGATGGCCCTCAGTTCAACCAGTATGGGTCGCCCAATAACTGTGTTATATGCTGAAGGACAATCGACCACTACAAAAGTGGCGAGTAATGTCCTTGAGGCAGGCGCTGTACCCGTTGTCACTGGGAGTTTGATCATTCCGGCTGGTGCGAGTCCTTCTCCAGAGAAGCCGTATATGGTTTGATTGCAGGGCTCCAAGTCCTTCACGGACAGCTTCATGCGTTCCAGCGTTGATTTATACAGGATGTTCACTGAACTTCCTGTATCGACCAGTACTCTTTTTACCATCATATTGGCCATTTGAATGTCCACGACCAGCGGATCGGAATGTGGGAACCGGACGTGTTGGGCATCACCCTCA
Source organism: Humulus lupulus (assembly GCF_963169125.1). NCBI lineage: Eukaryota > Viridiplantae > Streptophyta > Magnoliopsida > Rosales > Cannabaceae > Humulus > Humulus lupulus. The sequence goes on along the minus strand of NC_084800.1, from coordinate 148,342,897 downwards.
GAGAAGGTTATCCCGCATTCCTCTGAGCGGGCCTTTTTCGGCGCTCGGTCCTCCACAGTCATCATCTCGATGTCCTGGTCGTGGCGTAGAGTTCGAGCATATCGTTCTCTAGCCTTTCCGCTATTTCCTGCGAGGTGCGGGCCTCCACAGATGGTTAAAAGTGTTCCGGCTACGGGGGCAGGCTGTAATGGTGGCGAGCGTTGGCGTGTGGACGTCTGCTCGTTGCCACCTGGAGCTTCTCCTTGGGAAGTTCCCGAGGCCCGTACGTACCTTCTCAAGTGTCCTTGTCTAATGAGGAACTCAATTTCATCTTTTAGCTGGTTGCATTCATTGGTGTCATGTCCGTAGTCGTTATGGTAACGACAGAATTTGGTAGTGTCTCTTTTTGAAATGTCTTTTCGAATGGGCCCAGGTTTCTTGTAGGGCACACTAGAGCTTGTGGCCTGGTAAACCTCTCCTCGAGACTCAACGAGGGCTGTGTAGTTAGTGAACCTAGGTTCATAACGATTACCCTTGGCTCGTTTATTGTCGGAGGTGGAAGGCTCACTGTGTGGCCGTTTCCCACCATTCTTGCCATTACCGTTGCTGTTTCCGTTGCCCTTGCCGTTGCCATTTGGTTTGGTGCCATTGGTGGCTTTGGCGGGTTCGGCAGCCTTCTTACCCTTGTTCGAGGGTTTTCCATCATCGGCAATGGCTTCTTCGAGCTTGATATACCGATCAGCTCGGTCTAAGAACTCCTGGGTGGTTCTGACCCCATCCTTTCGAAGACTTTTCCACATGGGTGAACGGCGCCTCACTCCCGCGGTTATAGCCATCATTTTTCCTTCGTCCCCGACTGTCTTTGCTCCGGCTGCCGCTCGCATAAAGCGCTGGATGTAATCTTTTAGTGATTCTCCATCTTGCTGGCGGATCTCAACCAGTTGGTTTGCTTCGGTCGGGTGGACACGACCTGCGTAGAACTGTCCGTAGAACTCCCTTACGAACATTTCCCAAGAAAATATGCTTGCTGGTGGGAACTTAAAGAACCATTCCTGCGCGGCTTCAGAAAGTGTTGCAGGAAAGATCCTGCACCGAGCGTCTTCGGACACTTTCTGAATGTCCATCTGGATTTCAAACTTATTCACATGCGATACAGGATCCCCGTATCCATCAAAGTTTGGGAGCGTAGGCATCTTGAACTTGCCGGGAGTCTCTGCATTGGCTATTCTTTGGATAAATGGAGTGCCTTTTCTCCTATCGTGATCGATGTAAGAGGTCCTTCCTCTGACCAGCTGTTGCACAGCCTGATTCAGTGCGTTTATTTGGGCTTGCAACGCAGTAGGAATAGCTACGGTCTCTGCTGTTGGGGGGATGTTCTCACCATGCTTCTCTCGACGATCATTGAGTATGTCTCTTAGGTCTTCCTCTCTTCTCCGTTGCTCGCTACCTCCGAGCCGGTTGAAGACATTATTTTGCCTAGGTTGCCCCCCAGCATCTTGTCTATTTGGTTGATCATCTTGAGGTATTTGGCTCCTGCCCTTACCTCTATTTCCGTTCCTCCCATCAGCATTGTCCTTGCCTGAGTCAGCCTCGTTGTAGCCGTGGCCATCTTTGAACTTTGACTGGCTGTGGTAAGACTGGTTGTTCCCTCTATTCCCGTCTCTGGCAGAAACACCCCGAGCGTTAGAGGGTGGCCTGCGCTAGTCGCGATGTCCCCGTGCATTATCATGCCGTTGGGATCCACGGACCGCAGAGCCTAACTCCGAGTCTCTCCTGTTACCAGGAGGGTGGTGACCCCTGTTCGCTTGGTGTGGCCCATCATTCTTGCGGCGTCTAGGACTACGAGGCTGTCGCTCGGCCCTATTTTGCCTTTGCTGCGGGGGATTACCTCGAGCAGCGTGGGATGGTGGATCTGCCTCGGGGTCCAGTGGGACGTCATCATGGGGCATCTGGGGCTGTTCAGGCCTTTGTGGACTTGCAGGATGGACTGGTGGGCTAGGATTGGGACCTCCCTGGGGTGGCCCAGTTTCAGGTTGATTAGGCTGTGAGGCAGGCGTGGCCTGATTTCTGGCCAACAGCAAGGCCGCTTCAAGGGCTGCCATGGCCTCAGTCTGGCGGCGATCCACCTCCGCTTGTCTCTCGCTTAACTCTGCCCGCTGACGATCAAGTTCCTGCTGCTGCCTGGCCATAGCTTCTGCGGCAGTCTCTTGATTGGCTCTCAGGCTAGCCAACTCTTCCTGCAACGTGCCCAAGGTGCTCCTCAAAGTCGCATCGTCCATTTCCTCCTCTTCAAAATCTAGTTGTGGCTCATCTTCCGCCATGCTTGCAGGGGGAAGAGGAGGTGGCAGATTCGACGGTACAGCGGCGGCGGTCTGAGCAGCTTTCTTCCCTGCTTTCGCCATTAGTTTTATCAACAACGATGAATCGTCCTCTCAATGAAAGCACCAGAATGTTGACCCGCGATTTAGCCAACTGACACGGAGTCAAAATATGAATGATATAGACGAATATGTATAGATAATAACGTAATGACAAAAGTAAAGAAAACACAGTAATTTATAGTGGTTCGGCCCCAGAATCTGGTAATGACCTACGTCCACTTAGAATGATATTGATATGGGATCAAAAGTGTGATCAGAGAACTTAGGTTCAATGAGTTTCAACACTCCTCCTAAACAATACAAGTTTTCACAGATAATTTCTATAATCTCTCTGATTTCCGGGCTCCAAAGTCCTTTCCCATGAGCCATCTCTTGCTTTTTATAGGCTCATGGAGGGTTGCCCAATATTGTTACAGATATTATCCCCTGAATCATCGGATATTCAGAAGATTGCATGAGATAAATTTAGGATTCATAAGATCTTTTCGTAAATGTTGCTTTGCCAACGGAACCACCAACCAGTCTGGTCGTGGTAAAGACAGGTCTGTCCTGCTTCTGGTGTGTCTCCTGGTCGATACTCTAGCAGACGCTCCAGGTGTCAGCCACGTGTCAAGAGTTTATTCGCCACGTCACAAATGCTAATTTATTGAATAACAGTCTGCTATATGTTTAAGTTTATCACAAAGATTTGGAAAACCGGCATATAGGATGAGATCTTATATCTTGAAAAAGAATAGGAATCGATTTATGTTAAACTGCTATTAGAATAGAAGGAATGAATTTTAGAATTGATTAGTAAAATTAGTAGAATCAAAAGTTGATGAATTTAATACCCTAGGTCTTTTTAATATTGATTTTCATCTTTAGTAAATTTTGTTAATAGTTATTTATAATTTTAAAATTAAATTCATTCATCAAAATTTTGGTTGCCAAATAGAACATAAAAGAACAATTAGTGGTAATTGGAAAATAGTCTTCGTGGGAACGATACTCTATTTATCATCTATATTACTTGAATCGATTGCGTGCACTTGTGTGTGTATATTTTCGCGATCATGTTTTTGGCACCGTTGTCGGGGACTTAGTTTCCATTATCAATGTTAATTGTTGTTTGTTCTAATTTGGTTTTTTTATTTTTATTTTTTACACTTATTCGAATCAAGGATGTATTGTGTTTAAGGAATTGTTGGTATATGCAAGGATGTAGACAAAAGGCACTCATACCAATAGATCTTGAAATGGAGAGAACGTGCAAAATGAACCTGTAATGACCCAAATTTGCTAATAAGGCTTAGGGCCTTCATTAGCGTGCCTGGAGGGAGTTAAGTGAATTATTGTTATAAAGGTGAATTTATGTGAATATGTGATTAGTAATGCATGTTTAGGTGAATTAAATATGCATGTGGACCCCGTATGGTTATTAGGGGCATGTTTGTAATTTTAGGCCATTGAGGGCATAAATGTGATAATTGTGATATATTTGTGTTGCACGATCCGAGACAGTCCTAGGGAGCGGTTACTTGGAAAGTCACAACGGGGTCGAAAATCTGACTCAGGGTGAGTCGAGGGGCATTTTAGGTATTAGACATTTTATGGGGTTGTCGGGTTATGGAAATAAATATTTGGAGATATATTTGAGGTTAGAATGTTTAGGAGGGAATTTTGGGGAAATTTATAATTTTTCCCTCGAGGACGTTTTTGGTACCCCGAGCCTTGAGGTAACCTTAGGAGCTTGAGTTAAATAAAACAAAACTAATATAAGCCTTTAGAAAAAAAAAAAAAAAAAAAAAGGTACCGACCCTCCCTTCTGCCTCTTCTCTCTCTTTATTTCTTCTAAGTCTTAGCAAGGGAAACTTTGGTGGGAATTACTCGAAACTAAGGAATTTCAGCTGGGATCTTTGGAGTTAGAGGCTTGGAGCTTAGAGAATGGATTTGGGGATTCTCTTCAGCTTAAGGTAAGCATTAAACTCAGTGAACTGTGGTGAGTAACTGCTGGCTTTCTTAGAGTATGCATGTGTGTTGAGTGAAGAATTGACTTTGAGTTTGATAAGGTTTTTGGCTTGAGTTCTTGTTGGGTTATGTTGTTAAATCCATAGTATAACCTCTGTGATGAGTAGTTTGGATTGTTGGCTTGATTTTGGGGTTAATTGGATTGGTTCTTGAGGTGAAAATGGTGAGTTTTTCTCGGCTTGAGGGGTCGGGCCGTGGCTCTGTTCTTGCTGAGCCGTGGCCCCTTAGTACACCTGGACGCCTGAAAGTTGAGGCGCAGCACGACGCCCTAAAGGCAGGCTCGCGGCGCGTGTGGGCAAATTGGGGCAGGGCCTCGAGTTGAGCTGGGGGCAGCGGCATGAGTTCCTAGAGTAGCGGCGCTTAGTGCATCTTTGGGTTCTAAAGAGGTTTTAGGCTCGGGAATTCAATAGTTAAGGCTCAGGATGGATTTGATCACCCAGATAGATAGAATTCAATGTACCGGAGACTAGAATTATGACCCAAAGCTATTCAATGGAATAGAACTTGATGGGTGGAAATTTTTAATGGGTTGTGACTAGGGTTTCGACGAGGCTCGGACTAGGGGGACTGTGCTCGGGACATCGGTACTTGGAAAGCTTGGGACACAGGTAAGAAAACTACTGTTCTTATAGAGCTTGAGTTGCAGGGCACAACCCTATACGATTGTGTTACAGGGCTCGGCCCTACATGACTGTGTTGCAGGGCGTGGCCCTTTGGTTGAATTTATATGTGTTTAACTATCTGTTTAGTTATATTATGTGTATATATAAATGAATGAATGGTGATGGCTGAGAACGGCGAAGGCCGAGAACAGCAAGGGGCTGGGAGCAGCGTTTAGCATGCGGAGTGCGAGTTACCAGGGCGAGACCCCAAAGGATACTTGGGATATCCTCACAGTGTGGACCAAGAACCCAGGGCCTGGTAAAGCGCCTGGGACGACATGGTTGTAAGTGAATAGCCTGATGATGGCTTATTTATATGTTAAGTGTTTGATATGCATATTTTATCTATTTGTGAGGGTTTTCTTGTTGGGCTTTAGCTCACAAGTGATCTATGGTGCAGGTAAAGGCAAGGGGAAAGTCGACCAACCTTGGGTATGGTGAGCGTGATGAGCAGTGCGTACATGTCTGGTCCGCTTGGCTGCCACGGCCAGGGGTACTTTTGGAGGATGATTGTACCAAACTTAGATTTTTTTATTTAATTGACTCTTGTTATATTTTGAATTGTAAAGATTTCTAAACAATATTTTTGGGATCCCAAATGTTTAACACTTTGTAACTTTCAATAAACGGTTTATTTCAAGTTTATGACTCTGATTATTGTTTAATTACACTTTTGTCCTAAAACCTCGATTAGTGAGTTAATTGCACATTTTAAACTCACTTAGTAACAGCTTTAAGGCAGTAGGGCGTTACAACTTGGTTTCAGAGCGAGCCAAGGTTTATGGTTTCTGGAGAGAATGACCGAACATGTACCATCGCTGTCAGTGGCAAGCTCGACTCAGGGTTGGTTCGTAATAATTGATTTGTGTGTCTGATTATGTGCGTAAATGCCCTGTTTGCCTGCTTATTCCATATAGAGCATAATGAATGATTTAACGTATGCTAGATGTCAGGGCATCGTCCGTTGTGTGTTATATGTTGTCTGTGTGTTACGTGGATTATTGCTTATGGTTGACTGATGTAATTGGGACGTGGTTTGGATGTTGTTATCATGCCTGATGAGCGGCGTCATTGATTGTAGGCATATTTGTTGAGAGGCCTCGACAATCATCTAGACTCCGCGGCAGTCGGCCCAAGGATGATAGCCAGGGTTAGGACCCTCCACCTGCCCCATAGAATTGGCAACAGATGTTTGCCGAAATGGAAGCAAGACTGCAACGAACAAAAGAAGAGCTCCAATAGTTGAGACAACAGGCCCCTCCACAGGTCACTGGGTTACCAATTCAGCAGTTTATGGCGCCAGTGCCAGTTCAACCTGTTATGGAGAACAAGTGGGAAACTTTATATGAGAGGTTCAGAAAGCAGCATCCTCCCACCTTTGAGGGTGGACCAGACCCACTGCGGGCATAGCAATGGATTAATAGGATTTACTCTAGTCTCGACTATATGAGGGTTGAGGGGAATGAGAGGGTAGCTTGTGCAAGCTACATGTTCAGAGAGGATGCCCGCATCTGGTGGGATGTAGTAGTTCAGAGGAGAAATGTGATAGCTACGACCTGGGAAGAGTTTAGGAATATTTTCAACAAGAAGTATTACAGTGTTGAATTTTGAGCTGCAAAGGATGATCAGTTCATCAACCTGACTCAGAAATGGTTGACCGTGACAGAGTATGCTCTGAAATTTGACCGATTGGCGAAGTTTGCACCAGATTTAGTGCTGACAGATGCAGTAACAAGAGACAGATTCGTACGGGGATTGAATGTTATGATTGCCCATGATGTGAAGATCACCTTGGATCCAGAGACTACAACCTATGCTCAGGTTGTAGACAAGGCCCTTACCGCTAAGGGGGCCGAGGACCAAATTTGGAGAGAGAGCGCTGTTAGGCGCGATTCCAGGAGGACGGTGCCTCCTTTTATATGATCCAGTCAGGGTAGTGGATCCAGCGAGCAGGAGAGGAAGGCCCCAGATTCTTTTGTTCCTCCCAGTTCGAATAGGAGGGCACGAGGTTGTTCTAGCGGCCGTCAGGGCAGAAGTAACAACTAGAGGAGTTTTCCAGTGTGTCCTCGGTGCAAACGATGACATCAGGGTGAGTGAAGGATTAAGGCCTGATTTGTCTGTTGGAGTGCCAATCATCTGAAGAAGAACTGCCCACAAGCCAGGAAGGAGGATCCAAAGCAGGGCGACAGTCTCGCTCCTACCAAGGTGTTTACTTTGACTCAAACTGAGGCGGAGGCTAGCCCTTCAGTTGTGACAGGTCAGATCTCTAGTGCTGGTTCTTCTTATACTACATTGTTTGATTCGGGAGCTACTTATTTGTTTGTGTCTACTACAGTGATAGATCAGCTGTGTAGACCTAGTGTTCTATATGCTGGGGTTTTTCAGACTTTGTTGCCGACTGGGGAACTGGTAGTCTCTAGGAGGTGGATTAGAGCTTTACCAGTAGAGTAGATGGTAGGGAATTGTTTGCTGATCTGATTGAACTTGCGATGGATGACTTTGATGTGATCCTAGGGATGGATTGGCTATCAAAGTATGGGGAGACGATTGACTGCAAGTGCCGGATGGTGATTTTTGAACCAAAAGGGGAGGTACCCTTTGTATTTGTGGGAACAGCTAGTGGACCGCGGGTACCTATGATTTCAACACTGAAGGCTAGAGACCTGATGCAGGGAGGTTGCATAGGATTCCTAGCAAATGTTGTGGATACCTCATAGGTTGTGTTGGTTGGACCGAGGGAGACCAGATTGGTATGCGAGTTTCCAGATTTATTTCCAGCAGATCTGTCAGGGCTGCCGTCGCAGCGGGAGATTGATTTTTTTATAGAGTTGGTACCAGGAGCGGAGCTAGTATCTAGGACACCTTACAAAATGGCTCCGGCAGAGTTTAAGGAGTTGAAGATTCAGTTGTAGGAGTTACTGGATTTGGGGTTCATTAGACCGTGTTTCTTGCCATGGGGTGCTCCAGAATAGTTTGTCAAGAACAAGTTAACCATTAAGAATAAGTATCCACTGCCTAGGATTGACAATTTGTTTGACCAGCTGCAGGGAAAGACAGTGTTTTCTAAGATAGATCTCTGATCAGGTTACCATCTTTTAAGGATCAAAGAGGAGGACATACCAATGACCGCTTTCCGCATGAGGTATGGACACTATGAGTTCCTAGTTATGTCCATTGGATTAACCAATGCTCCAACAAATTTTATGGACATGATGAATAGGGTTTTCAAGGACTATTTAGACAAGTTTGTGATTGTGTTCACCGAAGACATTCTGGTGTACTCACAGTCCGAGACAGAGCATGAGCAACATCTACATTTGGTATTGCAACGGTTAAGGGAGCATAGGCTATATGCTAAGTTTAGCAAGTACGAGTTCAGGTTACCATAAGTTACATTTCTGGGCCATATTGTCGGTAAGGAGGGGATTCTAGTCAACCCAAGGAAGATCAAGGCAGTGAGAGACTGGCCTAGACCGAGCAGTGTTCCCAAAGTGAGGAGTTTTCTGGGATTGGCAGGGTATTATTGGCGGTTTTTTGAGGGATTCTCAAGGATATCAACACCATTGACAGAATTGACAAAGAAAACGACAAAGTATGTTTGGATAGACAGATGTGAAAACAGTTTAAAAGAGTTGAAGCGGCGACTGATCACTGTGCCAGTGTTGAGTTTGCCGATGGACAATGAGAAGTTCGTGGTTTATTGTGATGCTTCCAGATAGGGTTTAGGGTGTGTGCTGATGCAAGCTGGGAAGGTGATAGCCTACGCATCGAGACAATTAAAGCAGTATGAGCAGAGATATCCCATGCATGATTTAGAATTGGTAGCGGTGGTATTCACACTTAAGATTTGGAGACATTATCTATATGGTGAGAAGTGCAAGATATACACCCATCTTAAGAATTTGAAGTACTTCTTTACTAAGAAGGATCTGAATATGCGCCAGAGATGGTGGCTGGAGTTGGTTAAGGATTACGATTGTGACATCCTATACCATCCTGGGAAGGCTAATGCAGTTGCTGATGCATTGAGCCGAAAAGGCCCAGGATAGCTGTTCTGTTCGAGAAAGGTATTTGATAAGCTAGTTAACGAGATGACTAGAGCGGGTATAGAGTTGGTGGTTGGTCGGTTAGCCAACATCACTCTTCAGTCTACGCTCCTTGAAAGGATCAAGGAGGCCCAGGGAAATGATTCCCAGCTGAGGGGTTACAGGGAGAACGTCTTAGTTGAAGCGGCTAAGGAGTTTTCTATCTCGGAGATGGGGTTACTGAAGTATAAGGGTGGGATCTATGTTCCGATGGATTCAGATATTCGGCGAGAGATCTTAGATGAACTGCAGACCACTCCCTATTCCTTACATCCGGGTACGACGAAGATGTACCAGGATCTGAGAGCTTTGTATTGGTGGTCAGACATGAAAAGAGATGTGGTTGACTATGTGGCCAAGTGTTTAACTTGTCAACAGGTCAAGGCTGAACATCAGAGGCCAGCAGGGTTGCTGCAGCCTCTAGGGATTCCAGACTGGAAATGGGAAGATAACGTCATGGACTTCGTGGTTGGTTTGCAAAAGACCGTGGGACAGCATGACTTGGTGTGGTTGATTATGGATAGGTACACCAAGTCCGCCCACTTTCTACCAGTCAGGATGACTTATACTATGGAGCAGTATGATGAGTTATATGTGAAGGAAATTGTTTGACTTCATGGGGCTCCAAGGTCGATAGTATTCGACAGGGACCCTACCTTCACATCCAAGTTCTTGGAGAGTCTGCAGAAGGCTATGGGCACACAGTAACGATTTAGTACCGCTTATCATGGTCAGACTGAGAGGACGATTCAGATATTGGAGGACATGCTACGAGCCTGTGTGCTAGATTTTGGGGGATCTTGGAGTAAGTATCTTCCTTTGATTGAGTTCTCCCACAACAACAGTTATCAGGCGACTATCGGAGTGGCTCCGTATGGGATGCTTTATGGAAGAAAGTGCAGATCACCTATCCATTGGGATGAGACCGGTGAGAGGAGGTACTTAAGTCCTGGGATGGTTCAGAGGTCCAATGAGGCGGTTGAGAAGATTAGAGCTTGAATGCTCGCCTCCCAGAGTCAGCAAAAGAGTTACTCGGACCTGAAACGCAGGAGCGTAGAATTTCAGGTTTGTGACCATGTGTTCCATAGGGTTTCACCTTTGAGGGGAGTGAAATAGTTTGGTGTTCGGGGCAAGCTAAGCCCTAGATTGGTAGGCCGCTTTGAGATTTTGGAACGGGTTGGAGAGGTAGCTTATCGATTGGCGATGCCTCCAGCCTTATCAGGGGTTCATGATGTGTTTCACGTGTCCATGCTTCGAAAGTATGTGTCTGATTCAACGGATGTTCTAAGTTATGAGAATTTGGAGCTGGATCAGGATTTGTCTTATGAGGAGAAGCCAGTTTAGATTCTCGACCGAAAGGACAAAGTCTTGCGGGGCAAGACCATCACCTTGGTGAAAGTGCTGTGGAGGAACAACAAGGTCGAGGAGGCGACGTGGGAACTTGAATCTGAGATGCGCAAACGGTATCCCGAGTTATTCAGGTAATTTCGAGGATGAAATTTCTGTAAGGAGGGGATAGTTGTAATGACCCAAATTTGCTAATAAGGCTTAGGGCCTTGATTAGCGTACCTGGAGGGCAATAAGTGAATTATTGTTATAAAGTGTGAATTTATGTGAATATGTGATTAGTAATGCTTGTTTATGTAAATTAAATATGCATGTCGGCCCCGTTTGGTTATTAGGGGCATGTTTGTAATTTTAGGTCGTTGAGGGCATAAATTTCATAATTGTGATATATCTGTGTTGCCCGATCCGAGACAGTCCTAGGGAGCGGTTTGCTGGAAAATCACAACGGGGTCGAAAATCTTACTCGGGGTGAGTCGAGGGGCATTTCGGGTATTAGACATTTTATGGGGTTGTCGGGTTATGGAAATAAATATTTGGAGATATATTTGAGGTTATAATGTTTAGGAGGAAATTTTGGGGAAATTTACTATTTTGCCCTCGGGAACGTTTTTGGTACCCCTAGCCTTGAGGTTACCTTAGGAGCTTGAGTTAAATAAAACAAAACTAATAGAAGCCTTTAGAAAAAAATAAAGAAGGAACCGACCCTCCCTTCTGCCTCTTCTCTCTCTTTATTTCTTCTAAGTCTTAGCAAGGGAAACTTTGGTGGGAATTACTCAAAACTAAGGAATTTTCAGCTGGGATCTTTGGAGTTAGAGGCTTGGAGCTTAGAGAAATGATTTGGGGATTCACTTCAGCTTAAGGTAAGCTTTAAACTCAATGAACTGTGTTGAGTGAAGAATTGACTTTGAGTTTGATAAGGTTTTTGGCTTGAGTTCTTGTTGGGTTATGTTGTTAAATCAATAGTATAACCTCTGTGATGAGTAGTTTGGATTGTTGGCTTGATTTTGGGGAAATTGGATTGTTTCTTGATGTGAAAATGGTGAGCTTTTCTGGGCTCGAGGGGTCGGGCCGCGGCGCTATTCTTGCTGAGTCATGGCCCCTTAGAACACCTGGGCGCCTGAAAGTGGAGGCGCACCGCGGCGCCCTATAGGTCGGCCCACGACGCGTGTGGGAAAATTAGGGCAGGGCCTCGGGTTAAGCTGGGGTCCGCGGCACGTAGTGCATCTTTGGGTTCTAGAGAGATTTTAGCCTCGGGAATTCAATAGTTGAGGCTCGAGATGGATTTTATCACCCGGATTGATAGAATTCAATGTACCGGAGACTAGAATTATGACCCAAATCTATTCAATGGATTAGAACTTGATGAGTGGAAATTTTTAATGCATTGTGACTAGGGTTTCGGCGAGGCTCGGACTAGGGGGAGTGTGCTCGGGACATCGATACTTGGAAAGCTTGGGACACAGGTAAGAAAACTACTATTCCCGTAGAGCTTGAGTTACGGGGCACGACCCTATATAATTGTGTTGCAGGGTTCAGCCCTATATGATTGTGTTGCAGGGAGTGGCCCTTTGATTTAATTTATATGTGTTTAAGTATCTGTTTAGTTATATTATGTGTATATATAAATGATTGAACGGCGAAGGCCGGAAACGGCATAGGCCGAGAACGGCAAGGGGCCGAGAGCAGCATTTAGCATGCAGACTGTGAGTTGCTAGAGCGAGACCCCAAAGGATACCTGGGATATCCTTACGGTGTGGGCCACGAACCCAGGGCCTGGTAAAGTGCCTGGGACGGCATGGTCGTAAGTGAATAACCTGATCATGGCTTGTTTATATGTTAAGTGTTTGACATGCATATTTTATCTGTTTATGAGGGTTTTCTTGCTGAGCTTCGGCTCACGGGTGCTCTATGGTGCAGGTAAAGGCAAGGGGAAAGTCGACCAACCTTGAGTATGGTGAGCGTGATGAGCGAAGCATACATGTCTGGTCTGCCTGGCTGCCACGACCAGGGGTACTTTTGGGGGATGATTGTACCAAACTTAGATTTTGTTGTTTAGTCGACTCTGGTTATATTTTGAATTGTAAATATTTCTAAACAATATTTTTGGGATCACAAATGTTTAATAATTTATAACTTTCAACAAACGATTTATTTCAAGTTTATGACTCTGATTATTGTTTAATTACACTTTTGTCCTAAAACCTCGATTAGCGAGTTAATTGCACGTTTTAAACTCACTTAGTAACGGCTCTAAGGTAGTAGGGCGTTACAAAACCGAAAGATAAAGAAATGGTTGGATTTCACTATGGTTAAGAACGCAGATAATGTTGTCAAAAACAATGCAAATATGGGTAATGCAGCTGACGTCGATCCGCCACTAAGGAACTTTGTACTCCCTACTGTTACAAGGATACATTCAAGCATTCATCCTCCAACTGTTGAGGAAAATAATTTTGAGATAAAACCGTCATGTATTCAGATGGTGAAAAATTGTGTACAATTTGCGGGGTTGCCAAATGAGGATCCAAATCTCCATATCGCAAACTTTTTAGACCTATGTGCGACATTCAAAATGAATGGGGTGAGTAATGAAGTTGTAAGATTGAGATTATTCCCATTTTCACTAAGGGATAGAGCTAAGAGTTGGTTGAATTCATTACAAGCCAACTCTATACTTACTTGGGATGATTTGGCTCAGAAATTCATGGGTAAATATTTTCCTCCTGCCAAGTCAGCAAGAATAAGAGGAGAGATTAATAATTTCCATCAGCTGGTTGGGGAGTCTTTATATGATGCATAGGAACAATTTAAAGAGTTGGAAAGGAAATGCCCACATCATTGAATAGAGAAGTGGCTATTAGTTCATACTTTTTACAATGGTTTGAGGGGCAATACAAGGACAATTATATATGCAACATAAGGAGTAGTGTTTATGAGAAAAAGCGCTAATGAAGCATATGAATTATTAGAAGAGATGGCTATGAATAACTATAATTGGCCAACTGAGCCTGAGAACAAGAAAGTAGCAGGAGTCTTAGAAGTTGATCCAATTGCACTATTGACAACTCAAGTGGCATCTCTAACCAAGCAATTACAACAGACTAATCTTGTCGCACAAGCAATGAAAGTATAGAATGTCATGAGTTGTGAGATTTGTGGGAGACCACATTCTTATGAACAATGCCCGAGCACAGCTTGTTGCTCAACTGATGTGAATAATATGCCTTTGGAACAAGCACAGGTTATTGGTAATTTTTCAAGACCTGCACCCAACACTTACTCCAATTCCTATACTCCTGCTTGGAAAAATCACCCAAAATTGACTTGGAAAAATAATCAAGGGTTACAACCACAATATCCACAGTACCCACCGCAACAACCCCCTCATCAACTGACTTCTGGATTACATTATAGACCATATTATTATCCAAAGCCACGCCCATCTCATCCACCACCACATCCTCAAATGAACCCACCACCAATTCAGCTAGACAAATTAAATCAATTTATGACAAAAACAAGGTCTTCAATCTACAGTTTGGAGACACAAATAGGTCAATTGGCTCATATGTTTTCTAGTAGATAGCAAGGGAATTCGCCTAGCTCCACAAAGGTAAATCCTAAACAGCAATGTCAAGCTGTCACTATGAGGAGTGGGACTAAGTATGATGGACCTACAGTGGTTGACAAGGGGAAAAAGGCAACGGATCAACATGTTACCAATCCAATACAAGAGGAGGTTATTGAAGACCATCCAAAGACAGAAAAACCAAAATACACTGAGCCTACACCAAAGATTCCGTATCCTTAACAGTTTCGAAAGGCTAATCTCTACAAACAATTCTCCAAATTTCTTGAGGTATTTAAGAAACTTCACATTAACATCCCTTTTGCTGAGGCTCTAGAACAAATGCCTAGTTATGTGAAGTTTATGAAAGAGATATTGTCTACTAAGAGAAAAATGGAGAATTATGAAATCGTTGCATTAACTGAAGAGTGTGGTGCAATTATTCAAAAGAAGCTTCCTCAAAAGTTAAGTGATCCGAGCAGCTTTACTATACCTTGCACCATAGGGAACTTTCATTGTGATGAGCTTTATGTGATTTGGGTGCAAGCATAAATTTAATTGTCTGTATTTATAAGGCTTGGTTTGGGGGAAGCTAGACCCACTACATGTAACGCCTTGGATAGCCAAGACCGTTACACTGTGTGTTTGTAAAGTGCTAGACTTGCTAGTCAAGTCTATTAGTGGAAAGCGTGTCTACGAGACTGTAAAGGAACTAGGGTTTAAGATATTTTGGTCTAAAAAGCTACATTTTCATTAAGAAACATTGTTCACTAGCACGGGATCCCAAAAATATTAGTTTAAAGGCCATTTACAAGAGTTACAAGGTTCAAATATATAAACCAGCCATACTAAGGCAAAACGAGCAGTTAGGTGATCCCTGTCCTGACTCACTCCTCGACCATGGCGATCGAACAGCTGGCTATGTACATTTCACCTCGGAGCACTCCACCTCAGGCTTGGTCCAGCTTGCCCTTGCCTTTACCTGCACCACGTAGCACCCGTGAGCCAAGGCCCAGCAAGAAAACACAACAACAACAAAGCATAAGCAATTAGCAACAATTCAATATCTCACATCACATTACATATCTCAACCATGTCATCAATCGGTATAATCAGGTATTCCAACTAATAAGCATATCAACTCATGTCATTTACAGTTTACAAATGATAACTAGGGCTGGCGCCCTCAGGCTACCCCCTCTGTTATCCCGTTGTCTTTGGCTACCAGTGGCCAACCTGCGCTCTGTGCTCTAATATCATGTACGGCACTCTTAGGCCGCTTTTACATGTCCCATGGCGTAATACCATCATTGACACGATACAATTCTCAGGAGCACTTAGTCCCATCACAAACATACAATCGGGTGCAGTTTTCTTACCTTTAGCTTTCAGATGAATTAGATATGGGCGACACCCCTTGAGCGCGATTCGATCCTCGAGTCCTAGCTAGACACCTAGTCACAACCATAAGGAAAGACACCATTACAACCTTAAATGAGTTTCTAAGTCAAGTTCTAGTACTCGGAACATTGAACTTCACCAAATATGGTAAAAGACTCAACCCCGAGCACCTTAGGTTAAATTCCCAAGCCTAAAATCCCAAAATCCCTTAAGCGTCGCGGCATGGCCCCCAAACAGAACCCCCAAAGGCTCAAAAACAGGTAAGGGCCGCGGCATTGCTTGGGCCATGCCGCGGCCCGCCCTTCTTCCTCAGCATGCAACACCCTTGAAGGGCCGCGGCTCACTAAGAACCATGCCGCGGCCCGACCCTTCCAACCCAGAAAAAAAACCACCATTTTCAATCTCCAAACCTCACCTAAAGCTATCCCAAAGCCCCCAAACCAAAAACCAATTAATATTAACAACATTACAATGATTAAAACAACGTAATCCAACCAGAAATCCAGCCTAAGACTCACTAAAATCCCAATTCTAATTTCTTAAATTTCAAACCCATAGAACCCAAAACCAGCCATGAAAACTCTCAAATTCGACCATCAAACTTTGAATTAACCCTTACCTCAGCTGTAGAATCGATTCTCCAAGAGCCCCCTGACCTATCTTCAAAGTTTCAAGCCTCAATCCCACCTTAAATTCCAAAACCACGGATATTTAAAACTCAGCCATTTTCTTTAAATTCCTAACCTTAGAAACGAAAAATCAGAACTTACCTTAGCTCTATCTCAGACCTTGATCAGTTCCTGAGCTAACCCTCCAAATTATTCCCTTCAATTCCCCAAGACACAGTTAAATCCAGCAATTCCCTCTCAAGTTCAGAAGTTTTCCCTTGCTAAGAGAGAGAGAAGGAAAAGGAATAGAGATAGGGTCGGTTTATAATTTTCTGTCTAATATTTTCCTAAGTCTTCCAAGTATACCCTTATTTTATTAAACTAACCCCAAAGCTCGGGGTGCCGAAAGCGTCCCCGAGGCCAAAACGGTAAAATCCCCCAATAATCCCGCCTAGACATCCTAACCTCAAATATATCTCCAATTATTTATTTTCGTCACCCGATAATCTAAACCACTACCCGATACCTAAAATACCCCTGACTTGTCCAAAGTCAATTATAATGCCCCGTTGTGACTTTTCCTTGTATCTAGCCCTAGGATCACCTCGAGTCGCCAGCTGCAGATTTATCCACATCATAATGTAGTTCTCACATATATCACATATCATATTACCACATAATATAATCAATTATCATATAAGCATCATTAAACATATAATTAGTCATTAAATCACAATTATTCCAGTAATGCCCTCCTGGCACACTAATCAAGGACCTTAAGCCTTACTAGTGAATTTGGGTCGTTACAACTATCCCCTCCTAATGAGAATTTCGTCCTCGAAATTTACCTGAACAACTCCGGATACTGATCCCGCATAGCTGTCTCAAGCTCCCAGGTCACCTCCTCGACCTTACTGTTTCTCCACAACACTTTAACTAAAGGAATCGTCTTATTCCGCAACACCTTATCTTTTCGATCCAAGATCTGAACTGGTTGTTCCTCATAAGCCAAATCTGCCTGTAACTCCAGATCTTCATGCCTCAGCACATGAGTCACATCTGAGACATACTTCCGAAGCATGGAGACATGGAACACGTCATGAACTCCAGACAACGATGGCGGAAAAGCTAACCTGTAAGCCACCTGACCAATCCTTTCCAGGATCTCGAATGGTCCAATGAATCTAGGGCTTAGCTTGCCCTTCTTAGCAAACCTCCTCACCCCTCGCAGAGGTGAAACTCGAAGAAAGACGTGGTCACCAACCTGAAACTCCACGTCCCTACGCTTAGGATCAGCGTAGCTCTTCTGCCTACTCTGAGACGCGAGCATTCTAGCCCGGATCTTCTCTATAGCCTCACTTGTCTTCTGTACCATTTCTAGCCCTAAATATCTCCTCTCACCCGTCTCATCCCAATGAATGGGTGATCTACACTTCCTCCCATATAGCATCTCATAGGGAGCCACTCCGATCGTTGACTGATAACTATTGTTGTATGAGAATTCAATCAACGGAAGGTACTTACTCCATGGACCCTCAAAATCAATTACACATGCTCTGAGCATATCCTCCAACACCTGGATCGTCCTCTCAGACTGTCCATCAGTCTGAGGATGAAAGGCTGTACTGAACTTCAACTGAGTTCCTAAAGCTCTCTGTAAACTACCCCAGAACTTGGAGGTGAAGATAGGATCCCGGTCTGACACGATAGACTTAGGAACCCCATGGAGACGTACGATCTCCCTCATGTACAGCTCAGCGTACTGATCCACAGTATAGGTCGACCTCACTGGAAGGAAATGGGCTGACTTGGTGTATCTATCCACTATCACCCATACTGAATCATGAAGTCCAACTGTCCTGGGTAAATCTCCCACAAAGTCCATGGTAATATCTTCCCATTTCCATTCAGGAATACCCAATGGCTAAAGCAACCCTGCTGGTCGCTGATGCTCAGCCTTCACCTGCTGACAGGTCAAAAATCTGGCAACGTACTCAACCACATCCCTCTTCATCCCGGGCCACCAATACAAAGTCCGTAGATCTTGATACATCTTCGTGGTACCCGGATGAAGTGAGTACGGCGTCGTATGAGACTCATCCAGTATCTCTCGTCTGATCCCCTCATCAGCTGGAACACAAATCCGTCCCTGATACCGAAGTAAACCAACCTCAGACACAGAACAGTCCTTAGCCACTCCTGCTACGACATCATCTCTAACCCTCTGTAACTGAACGTCTACCAACTGCCCTTCTCTGATCCGCTCTAGCAGGGTCAACTACAGAGTAATATTAGCCAATCGGCCTACCACCAACTCTATCCTCGCTCTAACCATTTCATCAGCTAACCTCCTCAAAATCTGAATAGAACTATATAACTGACCTGGACCTCTGCGGCTCAAAGCATCAGCCACTACATTGGCTTTTCCTTGATGATAACGAATATCACAATCATAATCCTTTACCAGCTCCAGCCAACGCCTCTGTCTCATATTCAGGTCCTTCTGTGTAAAGAAATACTTGAAGCTCTTATGGTCAGTGTATACCTCGCACTTCTCCCCATAAAGATAATGCCGCCAAATCTTCAAGGCAAAAACCACTGCTGCCAACTCCAGGTCATGAGTAGGATACCGCTGCTCATACTCCTTCAGCTGTCGTGATGCATAAGCTATAACCTTCTCATTCTGCATCAACACACAGCCTAAGCCCAACCTCGATGCATCACAATAAACAACAAACTTCCCTTCCCCCGAAGGCAGACTCAACACTGACGCTGTAATAAGCCGTCGCTTCAACTCCTGAAAACTGTCTTCACACTTGTCTGACCAGATAAACTTCAAGTTCTTTCTTGTCAATTCTGTCATGGGTGCTGCTATCTTTGAGAAGCCCTCTACAAACCGCCTATAGTAACCTGCTAACCCAAGGAAACTCCGCACCTCCGAGGCGTTTCTTGGCCTCGGCCAATCTCTAACTGCCTCTATCTTAGATGGATCCACCTTAATCCCATCTACACCTACAATGTGTCCAAGGAATGTCACTTCAGGTAACCAGAACTCGCACTTCTTAAAATTAGCATACAACTGATGCTCCCTCAACCTCTGAAGAACCTGTCGGAGATGAAACTCGTGCTTTGTCTCTAAACTACAGTACACCAGGATGTCATCGATGAAGACTATAACAAGCTGATCTAGAAAATCCTTGAACACCCTGTTCATTAAATCCATAAAGGCTGCTGGGGCATTGGTCAAACCAAAAGACATGTCCAAGAACTCATAATGCCCGTACCGTGTCCGGAAGGCCGTCTTAGGTATGTCCTCATCCTTGATCCTCAGCTGGTGATAACCAGATCGAAGATCAATCTTCAAGAACACCGTCTTACCCTGCAGCTGATCGAACAAGTCATCAATCCTTGGTAGGGGATACTTATTCTTAATTGTTAGCTTGTTCAATTCTCGATAGTCAATACACATCCTCAGAGTCCCATCCTTATTCTTAACAAACAGAACTGGAGCACCCCACGGCGAATAACTAGGTCTGATGAATCCCAAATCCAGAAGCTCCTGCAGCTGTATCTTTAACTCTTTTAATTCCGCCGGTGCCATTCTATATGGTGCCCTCGACACTGGCTCTGTCCCTGGTGCCAACTCAATAACAAACTCAATCTCCCTATGCGGCGGCAACCCAGGCAAATCCTCAGGGAACACATCTAAGAACTCACAAACCAATCTGGTCTCCTCCGGTCCAACTGATGAAACTTTGGTGGTATCCACCACACTAGCCAGAAAGCCTATACATCCACCCTGCAATAGATCTCTGGCCCTCAATATAGATATCCTGGGTACGCGGGGTCCATGCACCGCTCCCACAAAAACAAAGGGATCCTCGCCCTTTGGCTCAAAGGTTACCATCTTCTTCCTACAGTCAATGGTCGCCCCATATCTAACCAGCCAATCCATACATAGAATCATGTCAAAATCCTCCATACTTAACTCAATCAAGTCTACTGACAACTCTCTACCATCAACTAACACTGGCAGCACTCTAATCCACCTCCTAGATACTACTAACTCTCCTGTAGGCAATATAGTCCCAAACCCTGAAGCACTATACTCACTAGGCCTACACAGTCTACCAATCACCTTATCAGATACAAATGAATGTGTAGCACCAGAATCAATCAAAATAGTAAAGGGAGTGCCAGCACTAGAAAGGTGACCTGTCACTACCGAGGGACTAGCCTCGGCCTCTGCCTGCGTCAAAGTGAACACTCGAGCTGGAGTCAAGCTGTCCACCTTTCCTGCCTCGCCCTTCTTCACTGTCGGGCAATCTTTCCTGAGGTGTCCCACCACCCCACATACATAGCAGGCCTTAGCCCGACACTCGCCCGGATGGCGCCTCTTGCACCTCGTGCACTCTGGATAAGTCCTCCATGAATCTCTGCCTCCCTGACGGCCACCCTGAGTACCCCGACCTCCCCTATCAGACCTAGGAGTGATTGGAGTATCAGGAGTCTTCCTCTTAAAATCATTGGGACCTCCGCCCCTACTAGAACCAGAATATGGAGGCACCGCCCTGTGACCCTCCCTTCTTGCTGCACTATCTTTCCATATCCTATTCTCTGCTTCCTCAGCGGTCAGAGCCCTCTCCATAGCCTGGGCATAAGTAGTCACTCCAGGAACTGTGGTAATCCTTACATCTCGGGCTATCATAACATTCAGCCCTCTAACAAATCTGTCTAACCTGGTCGCATCAGTAGGCACAAGATCTGGTGCGAACGCAAGTCTATCGAACTTCAAGGCATATTCTGTAACTGTCATACTGCCCTGAACCAATCCCACGAACTCATTCACCTTCGCTGCCCTGATGGCAACGTTATAGTACTTCTGATTGAACAGCTCCTTAAACTCTTCCCAAGTCAACGCGGCAACATTTCTAGTCTGTGATGCCACCTCCCACCAGATTAGGGCATCCTCTCTCAGCATATAAGTGGCACAATCCACCCTATCATGTCCTTCCACTATCATAAAATCTAGAATGGTAGTAATCAAAGTCATCCACTGTTCAGCTTTCAGTGGATCTGGTCCACCTTCAAAGATCGGGGGCTGTTGCTTTCTGAACCGGTCATACAACGGTTCCACTTTATTCCCCACATCAACTGGCTGTACCACAGGTACCAACGTCGGTGGCCCAGCAGGGGCAACACCCCCAGATGGAGCCTGCTACAGAATTCTGATCAGTTCATCTTGGCTCTGAAGCCTAGCTTGCATATCTGCCATCATCTGTTGCCAGTTCTCAGGGACTGGCGGAGGGGTTGGGCCCCGGTCATCCTCTCTAGCCCCAGACCTGCCGGCTTATCGTGTAGATTTCCTTGAACGCATAACTATTCAAGTCAATCTGCAATCAACGACTCGGCAATTAGGCTAAGATGACAGGGTAATAATCTTTCCATAATCCATCACTGAATCTCCACTCATTCACAAGCAATCATAGTATAGCAATTTATCCAGATATTCATCCACATGCACAGCAATGCTAATAAGCACGCCTCAATAACATCATGCAATAGTCAAGGGCCAGGCCCTATCAGTATCTCATGCTCCCTATTCATCAAACAGATATCAGTAATCATATCTCACTCAAATCACTTAAACACATAATCATGCATACTCAATTAACAAACCCTGAGTTGAGCTTGTCTCCCGCAGCGAATGTACATACCCAGCCAGTCTTCAGGACCCATAAACCTAGGACGCTCTGATACCAAGTTGTAATGCCCTGGATAGCCAAGACCGTTACACTGTGTGTTTGTAAAGTGCCAGACTTGCTAGTCAAGTCTATTAGTTGAAAGTGTGTCTACGAGACTGTAAAGGAACTAGGGTTTAAGATATTTTGGTCTAAAAAGCTACATTTTCATTAAGAAACATTGTTCACTAGCGCGGGATCCCAAAAATATTAGTTTAAAGGCCATTTACAAGAGTTACAAGGTTCAAATATATAAACCAGCCATACTAAGGCAAAACAAGCAGTTAGGTGATCCCTGTCTTGACTCATTCCTCGACCATGGCGATCGAACAGCTGGCTATGTACATTTCACCTCGGAGCTCTCCACCTCAGGCTTGGTCCGGCTTGCCCTTGCCTTTACCTGCACCACGTAGCACCCGTGAGCCAAGGCCCAGCAAGAAAACACAACAACAACAAAGCATAAGCAATTAGCAACAATTCAATATCTCACATCACATTACATAATCTCAACCATGTCATCAATCGGTATAATCAGGTATTCCAACTAATAAGCATATCAACTTATGTCATTTACAGTTTACAAATGATAACTAGGACGGCGCCCTCAGGCTACCCCCTCTGTTATCCCGTTGTCTTTGGCTACCAGTGGCCAACCTGCGCTCTGTGCGCTAATATCATGTACGGCACTCTTAGGCCGCGTTTACATGTCCCATGGCGTAATACCATCATTGACACGATACAATTCTCAGGAGCACTTAGTCCCATCACAAACATACAACCGGGTGCAGTTTTCTTACCTTTAACTTTCAGATGAATTAGCTATGGGCGACACCCCTTGAGCGCGATCCGATCCTCGAGTCCTAGCTAGACACCTAGTCACAACCATAAGGAAAGACACCATTACAACCTTAAATGAGTTTCTAAGTCAAGTTCTAGTACTCGGAACATTGAACTTCACCAAATATGGTAAAAGACTCAACCCCGAGCACCTTAGGTTAAATTCCCAAGCCTAAAATCTCAAAATCCCAAAATACCTTAAGCACCGCGGCATAGGCCACCCATGCCGCGGCATGGCCCCCAAACAGAACCCCCAAAGGCTCAAAAACAGGTAAGGGTCGCGGCATTGCTTGGGCCATGCCGCGGCCCGCCCTTCTTCCTCAGCATGCAACACCCTTGAAGGGCCGCGGCTCCCTAAGAACCATGCCGCGGCCCGACCCTTCCAACCAGAAAAAAAACAACCATTTTCAATCTCCAAACCTCACCTAAAGCTATCCCAAAGCTCCCAAACCAAAAACCAATTAATATTAACAACATTAGAATGATTAAAACAACGTAATCCAACAAGAAATCACGCCTAAGACTCACTAAAATCCCAATTCTAATTTCTGAAATTTCAAACCCATAGAACCCAAAACCAGCCATGAAAACTCTCATATTCAACCATGAAACTTTGAATTAACCCTTACCTCAGCTGTAGAATCGATTCTCCAAGAGTCCCCTGACCTATCTTCAAAGTTTCAAGCCTCAATCCCACCTTAAATTCCAAAACCACAGATATTTAAAACTCAGCCATTTTCTTTAAATTCCTAACCTTAGAAACGAAAAATCAGAACTTACCTTAGCTCTATCTCAGACCTTGATCAGTTCCTGAGCTAACCCTCCAGATTATTCCCTTCAATTCCCCAAGACACAGCTTAAATCCAGCAATTCCCTCTCAAGTTCAGAAGTTTTCCCTTGCTAAGAGAGAGAGAAGGAAGAGGAATAGAGATAGGGTCGGTTTATAATTTTCTGTCTAATATTTTCCTAAGTCTTCCAAGTATACCCTTATTTTATTAAACTAACCCCAAAGCTCGGGGTGCCGAAAGCGTCCCCGAGGCCAAAACGGTAAAATCCCCCAATAATCCTGCCTAGACATCCTAACCTCAAATATATCTCCAATTATTTATTTTCGTCACTCGATAATCTAAACCACTACCCGATACCTAAAATACCCCTGACTTGTCCAAAGTCAATTATAATGCCCCGTTGTGACTTTTCCTGCTATCTAGCCCTAGGATCGCCTCGAGTCGCCAGCTGCAGATTTATCCACATCATAATGTGGTTCTCGCATATATCACATATCATATTACCACATAATATAATCAATTATCATATAAGCATCATTAAACATATAATTACTCATTAAATCACAATTATTCCAGTAATGCCCTCCTGGCACACTAATCAAGGCCCTTAAGCCTTACTAGTGAATTTGGGTCGTTACACTACTATTACTCTTCAACTGGTTGATAGTTCATTAACACACCCTAGAGGTATTATAGAGGATGTTCTAGTAAGGGTAGATAAGTTCATTTTCCCAGCGGATTTCATTGTATTAGATATGGAGGAAGATGAGGACGTGCCTATTATATTGGGACGACCATTTCTGGCCACGGGGCAAGTGTTGATAAACATTCAAAAGGAAGAGTTAAGTCTTAGAGTATAAGGTGATGAAGTTGTCTTTAATGTTTTCAAAGTTTTGAAATATCCTTCAGCGAGTGACAGTTTTTTTGTGTTAATGTATTGGAGGAACCAATTAAAGGGGTCTAGTCTATTAAGGATCCACTTGAGTTGAGCTTGACTGCAAGTCCTGAAGAATGTGCTAGTACTAAAGCCAATGAGTATGTTAAGTGGCTGAATTCATCAGAGAAAATTTATAAAAAGAAATATGAGGAATTGGGGGAAATGTCTGAGAGACCTCTCCCATCCATTGAGAAGCCACCGGCTCTTGAGTTAAAAGCCTAACCTGATCATCTTAAATACGCTTATCTATGGAAGAATGACACCTCCCAATTTTTATTTCAGCTTCTTTATCTTTGACTGAAGAAGAAAAACTTCTTAGGGTATTAAGGGCTCAAAAATTAGTAATTGGATGGACTTTGGCATATATTAAGGGTATTATTCCTTCAATAGTGATGCACCATATATTAACAGAGGAGTATGGTAAGCCTAGACTTGATGCTCAAAGGAGACTTAATCCTTCAATGAAAGAAGTTTTACGGAAAGAAATCCTTAAATGGTTGGATGCAGGGGTAATTTACCCAATATCTGACAATGCTTGGGTTCGTCCTATCCAGGTAGTTCCAAAGAAGGGTGGCATGACGGTGGTTGAAAATAATAAGGGGACAAAAAATCTCGTTGCTGATCATTTATCTAGTTTGGAAAAAGAAGAAGAGAATCATGCGAAAGAGGAGCCAATTGATGAAAAAATTTCGAATAAACAATTATTTTCGATTGAATGTGAAGAGAAGATACCATGGTTTGCAGATTATGTCAACTATTTGGTAACTAAAGTTGTGCCTCCGGACATGTCAAGGCAACAACTAAAAAAGTTCTATTCAAAAGTGAATCAATATTATTGGGATGGGCCCATTCTTTTTCGTCATTGTATTGATCAGGTGATTAGAAGATGTGTTCCAAAAGAGGAAATGATTTCCATACTTACTCACTGCCATACTTTACATTGTGGTGGTCACTTTGGGGGAACAAGGACAACAACAAAAGTTTTGCAATGTGGGTTTTATTGGCATACAATATTTAAAGATGCTAATGCCTTTGTAAAGAGTTGTGATCATTTTCAAAGGACCAGTAATATATCCAGAAGGGATCAAATGCCAATGACTGGAATTCTGGAAGTTAAGTTGTTTGATATATGGGGAATAGATTTTATGGGACCTTTCCCATCATCATCCTATAATAATAAGTACATTTTTCTCGTAGTAGATTATGTTTCTAAATGGGTGGAAGCTATAGCAACTCCTACTTGTGATGGAAATGAGGTACTTAAATTTCTTCATAAGGATATTTTTACTCGGTTTGGTACTCCAAGAGCCATTAGTAGTGACATAGGAAATCATTTGTAATAAATCATTCACAGCTCTATGCGCTCGTTGTGGAGTTCATCACCGAAAGGCCCTGTTTTATCATCCACTTGCTAATGGTCAAGCTGAAGTGTCAAAGCGGGAAATTAAAAGTATTTTAGAAAAATCTGTAAAAACATCAAGGAAAGATTGGTCAAAAAAGCATGATCATTCATTGTGGGCATATCGCACAACCTTTAAGACTCTGATTGGTATGTCCCCATATCGGTTGGTGTTCAGGAAGGCATGTCATTTACCAGTTGAACTTGAGCATCGAGCTTATTGGGTGGTGAAAAAGTTCAATGTTGATTTATTTATGGCGGGCAGAATAGGCATCTTGAGTTGAATGAGCTCGATGAATTTCGAAATGAAGCTTATGAAAACACAACGATTTATAAAGAAAAGTCTAAGGATTTTCATGATAAAAGGACCAATAGAAAGGATTTCCAACCAGGAGATAAAGTTCTATTATTTAATTCTAGATTGAAGCTGTTTCCAGGAAAACTAAAGTCTAGATGGTTGGGACCCTTCATAGTTGTGGTCTCATTACCATGTAGAGTGGTATAGATTCATAGAGAAAAAATAGGACATTTTAAAGTAAATGGTCAGAGGTTAAAGCATTATTTAGAAGGACTGGTGGAAAAGTGCAAATAAGTGATGGTTTTTGGAACCCCTTTAAATGGGGTATTCAGCTTCCTACTAAATGATGTTAATGACAGTGCTATAGGAGGAATTCCTATATTTTGATTTTGTTTTTGTTTTTGTTTTTGTTTTTAATTAGTGGAAAATTTTATTTAATTTTATTTTGGATTTGTAAAGTTTCTTTTTTTAATTTTATATATTTTGAGTACAAAGTTTGTGAAAAGGTTGTTTTTCAATTAGTCTTCAGGCCAAGTCATGTCATGACTTGAACTTGTAAGTAGCGACATTAAAACAAGTCAGAGAGTGCATGAAATTGAAGGAGGGTTGGGTCACGACTTGGGCTTATAAGTCGCGGCCCTTGGCTGAAAGAGAGAGCATTGGCGTTTTTAACTAGAGGTGGGTCGCGACATGAAGTGGATGAGTCGCGGCGCCTGGGAAAGAAAGTTTTGGGAAAACTGATGCGAGCCGTGACTTGCCCTATTTGATTCGCGGCGCGCCTGTGTCAGACAGAGGAGAAGTAGTTTTAAAATCATTTTTTTTAGCATACTTTTCAATTTTTCATCACCTTTCATCCCATACCAGTTTTTCTTATGAAAAAGCTCTCAAATTTCTTCCTTTATCCTTCTATTTCAAATACCCTTCAACCATATTCCTAATTTCTAATTCCAAATCCATATTGATTTCTTTCTCCATTCTTTTCCCGTAACCCTAATTTTTTTTTCTATTGGTGCTAATTGAAGATTGAAAGGAGAATTGAAGAGTGAGCAGTTTTCTAGATTTAAAGGCTTGTAAGTTTTCTGTTTTTTAAGTTTTAATTGAAGTAATTTTCTGCTAAGGGATTGAATTGGGTTGCTGAACTACTTTGTTAGTGTATTTGAGTGATATTTTTAGAGTTACTCATTGAGGAAATTACAGAAATTTAGGAGAAGTGCTGCCAAAATTTTTGTGTTGACATATTTCATCAATTGTGTAAGTATGGGTCCAAGAAAACAACCTAATAGGGTTGTCTCTCCTAAGAAAGTTAATCGCCCTTCAACATCCCGCACCCAACCACCCCAAACTCAGCCAATCTCGCGAACACGTCAACCAATTCAAGATTTTTATCCAACACGAATTATTAACAAGGATGCCTTTGATCACTATCAAAGGTTATCTCAGCGTCCAGTAGTTAAAGAGTGCGGATGATAAGATGCCGAAGGCAAATTGCTCAATGGTTTATGAGTTCAATGCCAATTTTCCTGGGGCTGTTAATAAAAAGGTGTTTGTGTGGGGGGTGTCAATTGAGTGTGCCATTGATAATATTGATGCCCTATTTAGATTAACAATGTTGTCTCAAGAAGACGAAGAATACTATCAAATGGCGTATCATAGTGAAATTGATTGAACTGAGGCGGTAGAAGCTTTAGGCATTCCTGGTGCTTCTTTTGTCATGCAGAATGGAGAACCGAAGCATTTACGAAGATATCAAATGAATTTTGTGGCCAAATCCTAGACTCTCTTTGTGAGTGTGTGAATTATGCCCAACACACACTTTTTTTGAAGTGGGAACTGATAGGTGTCTTCTGGTTTATGCAATTATGAAGGGACTCTCTATCGTTATTGGCCGAGTTATCAGCCAAAGTTTCAGGGATTTATGTCGATTGACTACTACTGTCGGTTGGGGCATAGATAAATGATTACTAATCTATGTGAAGTCATGGAGGTACATAAATATCCTAGTGATATTTATAGGAAGGCAATGGGGCCTATTTCTCGTGCTACAGTGTAGAAATTCAATACCCCATTGATAACTCTACGATTTAAAGTTATTTTTATATCTTTAAACTTGATTTTTGAACCAAACAAAAGAGTAATGAGTTTTTATTTCTTGTAATTGTGTTCAATTTAGTGTATCTGTGTAGTAAGGGACCTTGTGTTCATATTGTCATATGTTTGAGTAATTTATGTAATTTATTGTATGTGCTAAGCAGGAAAGGAAG
Organism: Humulus lupulus; assembly: GCF_963169125.1. Classification (NCBI taxonomy): domain Eukaryota; kingdom Viridiplantae; phylum Streptophyta; class Magnoliopsida; order Rosales; family Cannabaceae; genus Humulus; species Humulus lupulus. The sequence goes on along the minus strand of NC_084800.1, from coordinate 148,314,595 downwards.
CTGAAATAGGTGATCGGGAACTTTGGAATCAAAAAGGGAACAACAAGTCTGAAAAATGCATATTGCTGTTCTATCATTGCTGTAACGACTACCACGTAGCAATTGGCAGAGCCCAGGAAGGAATCGTGACTAACTTCCAGCTTGATTTAATGAGACATCATAGGCGCTGAGGTGGTCAGAATTTTGTACAACTAAGTCAGCTGGATGGCGTGGCAGAATAGAGGGGCAAGATAGACTTTGACTTTCTAATTAGGGCAAAGCAAGTACCATAAAAGGAAGGGAGCAGCCGAAAAGGAAAGCAACCATTATTGAAGAAAAAATCCAACCAATTTGAAGAGAGTACACAGAGAGAAAAGGGAGGACGAAAATAGAAGAAAGGAGTACCAAAAAGAGGAGAAGAAGGCAGACGCACTAAGGGGGACTTGAGCTCACCAACTCATCTCTCTCTATCTAATCTTTCCCTCTCATTTTGTATTAATTTTCTATCTAGTTTTTCTACTCAACTCTATGGAACTTCTACTTTCTGGTTATGTGTTTGTAATTTCAGTTATGACCTAAGTTTTTAAGAGATTTGGGTGGTTATGAACCCTTTGTATGAAGTAATATTTTGAATGCATGGTTAGAGTAATTATATTATTGTTCAATTAAATGTGCTGGAATGTTGATTGAATGTTATGTACTGGCCATATTTAACATTTATTAAGCTAGATCTAACTTGGAAAAGTAAAACCCAGCTGAACCCATTTAATTGATGCAAGAACTTGCTTAGTTTTAAGTAATTTTGAGTAGTGGAATAGGAATATTTTGCTGCCTTGTGTAACTGGAGATTTGGTGCTTGTTGGATTGTTTATAACCTGATTTAATGCAGGAATGTGTTGAGGGGGTTATAGATAATATACTGTAAGTTTTGGGAAAAATTACTGGGCATTTATGAAATCTGTTAACTCTAATATAATTGCTGAACCATTGTTGTAACAACTGGAACGAAACAGAGGGGAATTAACCACCCAGATCCATTTTCTCACATCTGAAATTTACGCAGAATTACTTCATTTGGTCTCTAATTATTTTAGTTTAATTAAATTTGAATATTTACATTTAATTCCAGAATTAATCACTCAACTATTCTCTTGAATGGGTTACTTGATTTTAAATTGTTTTTAGTTGATATTGCGTTTATTTAGTTTAAAAGTCCCTGTGGAGATGAACTTTGATACTTTATCACTGTATTACTTGTTTGTGACTGTGTATACTTGCGCATATTTTAATTGTTAGAATTTTCACAACAAGTTTTTGGCGCCGTTGCCGGGGACTTTCAAATTAAATTCTGTTTTATCAACTATTTGACAATTTATTTTGGTTGTTTTTAACCTTGTTGGTTCGGGTTGTGCAATCTCACCTACCTACAGTGTATGAACCAGCAAGAAGACTGTGAACTTGCTCCTATTGACCCCGAGATTGAACGTACTTTCAGAAAAAGGAGAAAGGCTCAAAAGTCTAACAGCCGAGGCACTATGGCTGAGCATGTTGATGAAGAGGGGGATGGCCAGCAAGTCACTAATCCCATTGTTTTGGCGGATGACAGAGCCAGAGCAATACGGGAATACGCTGCCCCCATGTTTAATGAGCTAAATCCAGGCATTGTGAGGCCAGAAATACAAGCAGCTCAATTCGAGCTCAAGCGAGTAATGTTTCAAATGCTCCGAACCGTGGGGCAGTTCAGCAGGATGCCAACGGAGGATCCTCATCTCCACCTCCGTTCATTTTTGGAGGTGAGCGATTCCTTTAAGCTTCAAGGAGTAAGTGAAGAAGCATTAAGGCTGAAGCTATTTCCATTCTCGTGAAGAGACCGAGCTAGATCATGGCTCAACACTTTGCCTCCTGATTCCGTCACAAATTGGAATGATCTTGCTGAAAAGTTTCTGCGCAAATATTTCCCTCCCACCAGAAATGCAAAATTCAGAAGTGAAATTATGTCTTTCCAGCAGCTTGAAGATGAATCAACCAGTGATGCATGGGAGAGATTTAAGGTGCTTTTGCGGAAGTGTCCACACCACGGCATCCTGCACTGTATACAGGTGGAGACCTTCTATAATGGCCTCAATGTAGCTTCTAGAATGGTGTTAGATGCCTCGACCAATGGTGCTGTCTTGTCCAAGTCTTATAATGAAGCATTCGAAATTTTGGAAAGGATAGCCAGTAATAATTATCAATGGTCCAACACAAGAGCTCCAACAAGTAGAAAAGTGGCGGGGGTTCTTGAAGTAGATGCATTAACAGCTTTGACAGCCCAAATGGCTTCCATGACTAATATTCTGAAAAATATGAGTTTGGGGAACAACATTCAGCCAGCTGCTGCTATTCAAAGTGGAGACATTTCCTGTGTATATTGTGGAGATGGGCACATGTTTGAAAATTGCCCTTCTAACCCAGCAGCAGTTTGTTATGTGGGAAACCAGAATTTTAACCGAAACAGTGGCCCGTACTCAAATTCGTATAACCCAGCTTGGAGGCAGCATCCGAATCTGTCTTGGAGGGGTCAAGGAGCAAGTTCCAGCAACACACCAGCACCAGTAAAGCAAGCTTATCCACCAGGTTTTTCTCAGCAACCACGGGCTCTACAACCGCAACACCCTCAAGGCTCCCAATCTAATTCTTTGGAGAGTTTAATGAGGGATTATATGGCCAAGAATGATGCAATGATACAGAGTCAGGCAGCATCTCTTCGAAACCTGGAAATGCAGCTGGGGCAATTGGCCAATGAATTAAAAAATAGGGCGCAAGGTTCTTTACCTAGTGACACGGAGAATCCAAGGAGGGATGGGAAGGAACATTGTAAGGCTATCAATCTAAGGAATGAAAAAATTCTGGAAAATTCTGAGGAGAAAATAAAGGGCAGTGGGGAGCCCACTTCAATCCAAACCGAAGGAGAATCGAGTAACAAAACTGCCCAGGAAGTTACTGAAACTGGCCCAGTTGCTACAGCAAAGGGTCAGCAATCTGTCTCTGTAAATTCTAGACCTAAACCGCCCCTTCCATTTCCTCAGAGATTTTGGAAACAGCAACAAGATGGTCAATTCAGGAAGTTTTTGGATGTGTTGAAACAGCTGCATATTAACATCCCCTTGGTCGAAGCACTGGAGAAAATGCCAAATTATGTTAAGTTCTTACAGGATATCTTGACGAAGAAAAGGAGATTGGGGGAGTTTGAGACTGTAGCTCTTATAGAGGGTTGCAGTGCTATGTTGAAAAGTAAGATTCCTCCTAAGTTGAAAGACCCTGGCAGTTTTACAATTCCGTGTTCTATTGGAGGTCGGGATGTTGGAAGAGCATTATGTGATTTGGGCGCGAGCATTAACCTCATGCCAATGTCTATCTTTAAGAAGCTAGGTATTGGTGAAGCACGACCTACGACTGTTACATTGCAGCTTGCTGATAGATCCATGGCTCATCCCGAGGGCAAAATAGAGGATGTTCTAGTACAAGTTGATAAGTTTATTTTTCCGGCCAACTTTATCATCCTGGACTATGAAGCGGATATAGAAGTGCCCATTATATTGGGTCGGCCATTTCATGCTACGGGGCGTACTCTCATTGATGTGCAGAATGGGGAACTTACTATGCGAGTTAATGACCAGCAAGTCACTTTTAGTTTGTTCAAAGCAATGAAGTTTCCTGATGAAGTTGAAGAGTGTTTAAGAATTGATGTGATTGACACTCTAGTAGCTGAAAGACTTAACAAAAGTGTGGAAAAAGCTGCAATGGATACTCAGATTTTTGAATACTTTGAGGATTCTAGTAGTGAGGAAGAGCAGATAATTACTTGGGTGGATTCTTATAAAAAAGCGAAAAAATTCAACAAAATTTTTGAGGCTTTGAATCTGCCAGAAAAGCACTTCCAGCCACCAAAACCGTCTGTTGAAGAGCCACCGCAGCTAGAGTTAAAGCCGCTGCCCAGCCACTTGAAGTATGTGTACTTGGGTGAAAATGACACACTGCCTCTGATAATTTCTTCCTGCCTGGAGCCTATTGCTGAAGTTACTGAAACAGCACAAGAGGGCTATTGGATGGACAATGGCCGATATTCAAGGAATTAGTCCAGCGTTTGGTATGCACAAGATATTACTGGAATCTGATTGTACTCACTCTGTAGAGCAGCAAAGGAGATTGAATCCCGTGATGAAGGATGTGGTTAGAAAAGAGGTCATCAAGTGGCTTGATTATGGCATAATTTACCAAATTTCCGATAGTTCTTGGGTTAGTCCCGTCCAATGTGTTCCTAAGAAGGGAGGTGTCACGGTGGTAACAAATGACAGTAATGAACTTATTCCTACTCGCACAGTTACTGGGTGGCGTGTCTGCATAGATTACAGAAAATTGAATAAAGCCACAAGAAATGACCTTTTACCTTTGCCTTTCATTGACCAAATGTTGGATCGCTTAGCGGGTAAGGAGTTTTTCTGTTTTCTTGACGGTTATTCTGGGTATAATTAGATATCTATAGCACCAGAAGACCAAGAGAAAATTACGTTCACCTGCCCATACGGAACATTTGCTTTTAGGAGGATGCCCTTCGGGTTATGTAACGCACCAGCCACATTTCAGAGGTGCATGATGGCCATTTTCTCGGATATGGCAGAGAATATTTTTGAAATTTTCATAGACGATTTTTCTGTTTATGGGGACCCATTTGAAGGCTGTTTGGAGAACTTAGAGAAGGTGTTAAAAAGATGTGAAGAAACCCATTTAGTGCTGAACTGGGAAAAATGCCATTTCATGGTACAAGAGGGCATTGTATTGGGTCACAAGGTGTCTAGAAAGGGGATAAAAGTTGACAAAGCCAACCTGGAAGTTATTGAGAAATTGCCAGCCCCTACCATAATTAAAGGCATAGGAAGTTTCCTTGGACATGCTGGTTTTTACAGACACTTTATTAAAGACTTTTCTAAGGTGTCTAAACCCTTGTGTAGCTTGCTGGAGCAAAACAGGCCATTTGAGTTTACTGCTGAGTGTAAAGAGGCATTTTTAAGATTGAAGACAGCTCTTATTACAGCCCCAGTGATTGTAGCACCTGACTGGTCGTTACCCTTTGAACTCATGTGTGACGCCAGCGATTTCGCCATTGGAGCTGTTCTTGGGCAGCGGAAAAACAAGATCTTTAACTCTATTTATTATGCAAGCAAAACGCTGGTTGATGCCCAAATTAACTACACTACTACTGAAAAGGAGCTACTGGCTGTAGTTTTTTCCTTTGAAAAATTCAGATCATATCTTGTGGGGACCAAAGTCATTGTGTATACTGATCATTCTGCAATCAAGTATTTGATAGCCAAGAAGGACTCTAAACCGAGGCTAATACATTGGATTTTGTTGCTGCAAGAGTTCGATTTGGAAATCCGAGACAGAAAAGGGACAGAAAATCAAGTGGCGGACCACTTATCGAGGCTGGAAACTAACACTCACAGCAACAATTTAGAGGCAGAATTACAAATTCAAGACTCATTTCCTGATGAACAGCTGCTGGCTGTGGAGCAAGAACAGGTACCATGGTACGCCGATGTTGTGAATTATTTAGTAAGTGGAGTACAGCCACCTGACTTCAACAAACAGCAACTGAAAAAGTTTCTTCATGACATCTGATTTTATTACTGGGATGAACCGTACCTTTACAAGCAGTGCCCCGACCAGATAATGAGGCGTTGTGTGCCTGAAAATGAAGTGTCCAGCATCTTAGAGCACTGCCATTCAGCCCCATATGGTGGCCATTTTGGTGGACAGTGGACAGCAGCTAAAGTATTCCAATCCGGTTATTATTGGCCATATTTTTAAAGACGCTTATGAGTTCGCTAAGAAGTGTGACCGCTGTCAGCGTGTAGGCAACATTTCAGCAAGGAATGAGATGCCGTTGAACTGTATTCTGGAGATGGAACTATTTGACATCTGGGGAATCGATTTCATGGGGCCATTCCCACAGTCCTTTGGGAACTTATACATTCTGGTGGTTGTTGACTACGTGTCAAAATGGATAGAAGCAGTGGCTAGCCCCACAAATGATGCTAAGGTAGTGATGAAGTTTCTGCATAAGCATGTGTTTACAAGGTTTGGGACTCCAAGGGCTTTGAATAGTGACGAGGGAACCCACTTTGTAAACAAAATATTGGCTGCCTTGCTAGCCAAATAAAGAGTCAAACACAAGATAGCCACAGCCTATCACCCCTAGACTAACGGGCAAGAAGAAATTTCGAATAGAGAGATAAAGGGGATCCTAGAAAAGGTGGTGAACCGAAGCCGCAAGGACTGGTCACAGTGGCTAGATGATGCGCTTTGGGCATACAGGACAGCTTTTAAGACTCCTCTAGGCATGTCACCTTATCGCTTAGTCTTCGGGAAGGCGTGTCATCTTCCTGTGGAATTAGAACATAAGGCATTTTGGGCATTGAAGAAGTTAAATTTGGATCTTGTAGTTGCTGGAGAAGCAAGAAAACTGTAGCTGAATGAACTGGACGAGATGCGGCTGTTTGCCTACGAAAACACCAAGCTGTATAAAGAGAAAACAAAGAAGTGGCATGATCAAAGAATTAAGGAGCGGGTGTTTGAGAAGAACCAGAAGGTCTTGTTGTTTAATTCCAGGTTGAAACTGTTTCCTGGCAAGATAAAATCCCGTTGATCGGGTCCCTTTACAGTGACTGAAGTCTACCCTTTTGGAGCTGTTTTAGTTCGAGAAGATCAGTCCGGGAGGGAGTTCAAAGTTAATGGGCAAAGGATGAAGCACTACTAGGGTGGGGAGGTCGACAGAGAAAAGACCTCCGTCAGTCTGAAGGATGCTTGAAGGAGAAAGACTATGGGTTGCCCTGCATTTCTTGTGTCACACTTGGGCAACCCATGAGTGAAAGAGACAGTTGTAAATAAATAATGTATGTAACTAAGTTTGGGGTGTATTACCCCTTGAAAAAAAAAAAAAAAAAAAGAGAGCATAAAGAAACAGGTCAGCCAGGAGTTGGTAAAACTGGGACTAGGCTGAGCATAGAAATCTGGGCAGAGGAACTAAGTTTGGGATGGAGAGTTGTTGCCCAGTTGCTATAGCAACCAGTCAGCAACACTGGGCAGCAAGCATTTAGGCTGGGTCAAACAAGAAATTGACGTTGTTTTCGTGTCGGGGTTTTACTAAAGGTCGATTGGTCTGAGAAAAAAAAATTAAAACAAGGACAGCACGTGCTGAAAAAGAAAAAAAATTACTTGGGCAATCATTGGGCATATTCTTTTTAGTCAGACCAATCATTTGGCCTTTAATTCTTTAATTGGCCCTTGTGGACCCAGCAGGGCGAATTTGATTAAAAAAAAAAAGGCCCCATATCACGTTGACTTACTTATTTTATTGGGCTTCAATTTTCAGTCAACTGGGCCCTAGCATTGGAGTTGACCCTCTTTACCCCATCGGCCCACCACCATCAAAACCCTACCCTACCAATTCAAGCCATCACTTTCAGCTTCCCCACTACTCAGCCGCAGCCCACTACACCCTCTCCCACTCTACGTATCCCATCGCCAACAAGCGCCACCACCAACCTCAAAAGCACCTCATCCAACCACCACCATTCCACCAAACCCATTTCCCCAGCTTCGACGAACACCAACCCCGACCTCCCAGCCCTTCATCCGCGCTCCAGTCCACGAAACACAAATCACCACCGCGCCCTCACCGTCTGCCTAGCTCGAATCCCACTATGCCGAGAATTAAACAGGTGGCGCATAAGGTAAGGAAACCTTTCCATGAAGTCAAGAAGTTTTATTGTCAAACGGCAGAGACAAAGTACCACAATACCGTGGCCACCAGGGATTTTTACATGGAGAGGGGTTTGGTCACCGATGCAGCTGGGATTGATGAGCTACCCGAGTGGGTGCGTGCCATGATTCGTGATAGGCACTGGGAGCATTTCTGTGTGCAACCCGAGCCTGCCGTGATGGAGATTGTCCGGGAATTTTATGCCAACTTTCTGTCTCATGAATGGCCAACCGAGGTCATCATACGGCAGGTCGTGGTACCATTCTCTGCTGCAGTCATTAACAGTCTGTTTGAATTGGAATCAGTTTAGTGCGATTTTACACCTAGAAAAGGGCGAGTTACCGATGATGAATTAGAAGACGTTATGGCCGTAGTAGCCTCACCCGACTCTGTTTGGGATTCGGATGACCAGGGAAATCTGCGTTTTCGGAGGACTGAGCTGGAGCATGATATGAAATGCTTATACTCATTTGTCCAAACAACTCTCTGCCCCACATCGCATGATTCCACCGTGAATCGGGGTCGTGCATACATGCTCTTTTGCCTGCAGAGAGGACTACCTATTGATGTTGGGACCGTATTGGCCCAAGAGATCTTTGACTGTGCGCACCGAGGCAAGGGGAAGTTGTTCTTACCTGCCACATTCACTGCCCTTTGCCGAGACGCTGCAGTTCCCATTTGGCCCGAGGAGGGGTTGCTGCATCCAAAGGGGCCCATAAGTTTTGGCCCTTCCCGAGCTCCCAAGGCAACTCGAGCCTCAGCCTCCACCTCTGCCTCCGCTTCTGCCTCGGCCAGTGATCCCCTCCTGGAGCATTTTACTCAATTTGAATTGATGCAGCAGCAAATGCATCAAAGACAAGAGGAAATGTGCGGCCGCCTGCAAACCTTCTGGCAATACGAGCATCAACGAGATGGAATTATGGAGCGCACTTTCAAGAAGATAACTCCGCGAGTTGTTCCCAAGTTTCCACAATTTCCACAACAGATTCTCGATCCCTGGACTGCACCATCAGCACCAAATCCGGATGTTCCTCAAGAGGACTCCGAGTGAAGGGAGTTCCCTTTCCTATTAACTATTTTTAGTTTCTGTTCTGTGTTATGTTTTTTTAGTTTTTATGTTCTGTTTAGGTTCTGTTGTTAGTGTTATGTTCCTGTGTTGTCTTGTTGTTGTTTGTGTGTTTTAGTGTGTCATTGAGAGATTTAAAATATATTCCTATGGCCTAGTGTTCTGCTCGATGATGATACTTTCCATTCATTCCATTCATGTTGCTGCCTGGTTTTATATGTTGCCTCTGCTTGTTTAGTTGCTGGATATCATGGATGTTTCCTTTTAGTCTCTCCTTAATAGTATATACTTTTGTTTTCCCACCATACTTTGAATTTTTCAAATGACTACTGCATATGTAATATTAGCATCTAGAATTGGTTAGTGCATTTCCTTGAAGCGAAATCCTAGCCAGACTTCTCCCTTAGAAATGATTTAGGCCATCTTTGGACGCTTGAGCCTTTCTAGCCTTCCTTATATGCATATTTTTCCCTTAGTCACCCAATTTTTGAGCCGCTTAGCCTATTTTTGTGTTCAACCCGTTCATGTATACCCATTACCCCTATAATACACATTCCATACATGTCCCAACTTAATTGCTCTCACTTGTCAAGAAATTGATTTTCATGCTAAGTTTGGGGTAAGTGTGGTGAGTGTAGCTTGTGGCAAGCTAATTCATGATTACCATTTTAGCCACATTGGGGACAATGTTGGGTTGTCAGTTTCGGGTGGGGAATTAGCTCACAAGGCATACCATTATATACTATCAAGCATATTCTCTTGCTATCTATCATATAATTGTATTATAGTGTTATCTTTCTTGTTTTGAATATGTTTAATAAAAAAAAATAAAAAAAAAATAAATAAATAAATAAAAAATATTTAGTAAATGAAATATCAAAGAAAAAAAAAAGAGATAAGAATAAAAATAGCAAGAGAATTATATTACAACAACATGTCTTTATGAGTAGAAAACGTTTAGGGAAGTAATTCAAGAGAGATAAATCATGAGGGAGAGGCTCGGTTTTTGACAAGTGAGGTGGTTAGGTTTTAAGCTAGTTAAAAGACATCCCTTACCATACCCTAGCCCAAGCCTTACATTACAAGCTTAGTAAAGTCCTATTGATCAAGGGGATAAGTTTAGACTACATTAGTGGAGAGGAGTGCACTAATCCAACTTATGGAGCTATAATGAATGTCAAAATCAAAGGGTAGTTGTAGAGAAATTCAAGGTTTGGGTGGGATACACTTGTATAAACTATTGATTAGGTGACTTTGGGGAGATATTAATGATATCCAGTGAGCTGGATGTAAGAAGGGCAGCATATAGGGTTAAGGCAGAAACAACTCACCATTCCATTTAATTCCACTTTTCTGAGAGCAACATGTTCACTAGGCCATTTTGGATCCTTTGGATCTCTCATCTGTTAAGTTGTGTATTGTATTTTGTTTGTTGTGTTATTTTTGTGCCATCATTACTCGAGGACGAGCAATAGGCTAAGTTTGGGGTGTTGATAACTCTACGATTTAGAGTTATTTTTATATCTTTAAACTTGATTTTTGAACCAAACAAAAGAGTAATGAGTTTTTATTTCTTGTAATTACGTTCAATTTAGTGTATCTGTGTAGTAAGGGACCTTGTGTTCGTATTGTCATATGTTTGAGTAATTTATGTAATTTATTGTATGTGCTAAGCAGGAAAGGAAGCTGAAATAGGTGATCGGGAACTTTGGAATCAAAAAGGGAACAACAAGTTTGAAAAATGCATGTTGCTGTTCTATCATTGCTGTAACGACTACCACGTAGCAATTGGCAGAGCCCAGGAAGGAATCGTGACTAACTTCCAGCTGGATTTAATGAGACATAATAGGCGCTGAGGTGGTCAGAATTATGTACAACTAAGACAGCTGGATTGCGTGGCAGAATAGAGGGACAAGATAGACTTTGACTTTCTAATTAGGGTAAAGCAAGTACCCTAAAAGGAAGGGTGCAGCCGAAAAGGAAAGCAACCATTATTGAAGAAAAAATCCAACCAATTTGAAGAGAGTACACAGAGAGAAAAGGGAGGACAAAAATAGAAGAAAGGAGTACCAAAAAGAGGAGAAGAAGGCAGACGCACTAAGGGGGACTTGAGCTCACCAACTCATCTCTCTCTATCTAATCTTTCCCTCTCATTTTGTATTAATTTTCTATCTAGTTTTTCTGCTCAACTCTATGGAACTTCTACTTTCTGGTTATGTGATTGTAATTTCAGTTATGAACTATGTTTTTAAGAGATTTGGGTGGTTATGAACCCTTTGTATGAAGTAATATTTTGAATGCATGGTTAGAGTAATTATATCATTGTTCAATTAAATGTACGGGAATGTTGATTGAATGTTATGTACCGGCCATATTTAACATTTATTAAGCTGGATCTAACTTGGAAAAGTAAAACCCAGCTAAACCCATTTAATTGATGCAAGAACTTGCCTAGTTTTAGGTAATTTTGAGTAGTGGAATAGGAATATTTTGCTGCCTTGTATAACTGGAGATTTGGTGCTTGTTGGATTGTTTATAACCTGATTTAATGCAGGAATGTGTTGAGGGGGTTATAGATAATATACTGTAAGTTTTGGGAAAATCTTGTTGGGCATTTATGAAATCTGTTAACTCTGATATAATTGCTGAACCATTGCTGTAACAACTGGAACGAAACAGAGGGGAATTAACCACCCAGATCCATTTTCTCACATCTGAAATTTACGCAGAATTACTTCATTTAGTCTCTAATTTTTCTAGTTTAATTAAATTTGAATATTTACATTTAATTCCAGAATTAATCACTCAATTATTCTCTTGAATGGGTTACTTGATTTTAAATTGTTTTTAGTTGATATTGCGTTTATTTAGTTTAAAAGTCCCTGTGGAGACGAACTTTGATACTTTATCACTGTATTACTTGTTCGTGACTGTGTATACTTGCGCATATTTTAATCGTTAGAATTTTCACAACACCCATCCTTGGATCCACCAGTACCACAACCCAGAAATGTTAGAGTTGAAGGGGAAAGAGCAGCTGAGGAACCTATACATGCCAATGATCAACCAGATGGCTCACGGGCAGCTGAGGAGGAGAGGAGAGAAGCATCCCCAATATTTAGCACTTGAGGCACCACTAGATCCGCAATTGGATAGATTAGATTATATCATTCGGTAGAACCATCATACTCACAATTATTTGGGAGAGCATCATGATTATCATAGAGCTCAGGTTGACAGACAGAATGAGTTGGTTTACCGATGGTCAAACCAAGAGGCAGACCGCCAGTACTTTCCTTGGCATCCTTTTCCAAATCCACCACCATTTTAGAAGTGATTCGCACCAGATAAGTTTTCTTTCTTTACTTATTTTCAAACATTGTGGACAATGTTTAGTTTAAATTTGGGGGAGGGAGCTTATATTTCTATTAGTTTTGTTTTGTGTGACTTGTTTGGTTTTTGTTAGTGTTTGGAGTTTTGTTTAAGTATGTTTAGTACAAACATGAATGATGATTGACAACAAGTGCCGATGAGAATAAAGTGAATGTTATTAGTATAATTCAAAGAAAATGAAATCTGAAAACAAAATCTGTGTGCTTTATTGAACACTCTGTTTGTTCATTTTAGTTTAGATAACATTTGTTGAATATCTTGTCATGATTTTAAATTTATGTTTTTGATATTGATACATGTTTGTTCATCATGTATGCTTGAGCATATGATTTAGGCTATCATTTGGATCGTTTGAGCTTATGATTTAGGCTATCATTGCTTACCCCTTTTGAGCCTAATTTTGTATCTTTTTGTTCTAAACCATCATTTAAGCCTAATACTTGAATCTTGGTTATATATCCATCCCTAATATACTATGAGCATATGATTGAAAAAAATTATGGGGATTGATGTGTAATGGGGTTTAATTGTGATTTTAGTGCGTTTAGAAAATGAAAAGTGAAAAAAAAATAGCGAGAGTATATCTATTGAAAAAAATAAAAATAAAAATTCAATACACTCCCAATATGAATATATAGAAAAATCATGTTTGTGGGAGTGTAGTTATTATTGAAAATATATATATATCTAAAGAAAAAAAACAAGAAAGGGGATTATGGGATTGTATTACCATGGAAGTAAAGTTGGTGAGTTTTGGTCATGTGCTTATTGTAAAGTTAGATTAAAAATTACTTTTTCATCTACCTTTACCTAAGCCATCATTACAAGCCTATAAAAGTCCTTTTGATTCTTATACATATCATGATTTATATCAGTGGAGAATTGCAAGTATGTGAGTTTATGGAATTATTTGATTTGAATGGATCGATTGGAAAGAAATTTGGTTGGCATAATTGATTTACAATACTTGTATTTAATGATCATGATTTCATAATCCAAAATGTTAGTAGACTAAAGTGTGTTGATGCAGTGTTTCGATCAAAATTCTAGATTTAATAAACTGTAGAGTATTTTTCTGAGAATTATATGAGTAACATTCATGATTTTGAGGCATAATTATTGTTGTTGGTATAATTCATGTTTTGGAATTTGTTTTAGTGGTTAGAGTCTAGGTTTATTTGAGTCCTTTGTTCGAAGGCGAACAAAGAGTAAGTTTGGCCGAGTTTGATAACGTCATTTGAGTGTCATTTTAGAATGTGTTTTTGTTGTAATCTTGAGTCTTTATGTGTGTTTTGTGCAAGATTACGCTTTTGTTTGTCTATGTTGTAGGTCGGTGCGGTGAATCACAAGAAAAATGTAAAAAGAAGTGAAAATGGTGGAAAAACAATGCTTTTGGCGGTTGTTGGACTCAAAATGATGCTAAGGACGATTAAAACTTGGTTTTTGCTGAAGAGAAGAGTTGAAAGAAGAAATTTGAGAAAAAATGGAATTGGAGTCGCGACTTGGGCTTAAAAGTCCCGACTCAAGGAAAAGTCAGAGGCTAAGCAAGGGAAAAAAAAGGACACGGGCCACGACTTGATGATGCTTGAGTCACAGCGCCTGAAGACTATCACAACAGTGAAATGGCTCAAAAATTGACATGGTCCACGACCCAGAGAAGGCCAAGTCACGACCCGCATATGAAAAACATAGCTCTTGTAATTTGTTTACTATAAATTCATATTTAGGGCTTAATTAGGTCATTAGGTCAGTTTTTAATTACATTTTTAGGGACTAATTTTGATTCTTAGACTAGTGATTCTGCATTTTTTTAATTTTTCTTCCTTCTTTAAAGTTTGCGAATCTTATGTTTTTGAATAATTATGTTGTTGATTTAGTCATGTCCGATATGAACTAAATAATTATATCTAGGGTTTAATGTAGTAACTTGGATTTCTATATAATTTAATTATGATGTTCTATTGATTCTTCTTCTTTATTTTAATCTGTATAATGTGTGTTCAATGCTGGTGAATACTTGATCAATATTTGCTTGATTTATGATTTTGATTCAAAATTCAAAAGATGAGAATTGAATATGCTATCATTATATAGACATAGGTTGCATATTGGATGAAAGTTCCTGTATGACTTGTGTAGTAATTAGTTTTCCATGCTTAATGTGTGCTATATGTTTAAGTTAATCAGAGAGATGTAGAAAACCTGGATATAGGATGAGATCTTATTCCTTGAAAAAGAATAGGAATCGTTTTATATTAACCTGCTATTAGAATAGAAGAAAAGAATTTTAGAACTGATTAATAATATTAGTAGTTTGAAAAGTTGATGAAACTAATACCCTAGGTATTTTTAATATTTAATTTCATCTTTAATTAATTTTGTTCATTGTTATTTATAATTTTAGAATTAATTTCATTCATCTAAATTTTGGTTGCCAAATAGAAATTAAAAGAACAAGTAGTGGTAATTGGAAAATAGTCTTCGTGGGAACAATACTTTATTTATCATCTATATTACTTGAATCGATTGTGTGCACTTGCGTATATATATTTTCATTATCACTTCTCAATTGACTTGTTGGTCCTCTGGAGGACCACCGGACCTACGTACTTCTTCTCACCTGTCTCATCCCAATGAATGGGTGATCTGCACTTCCTCCCATACAACATTTCATACGGACCCACTCCGATAGTCGCCTAATAGTTGTTTTATAAGAAAACTTGATCAAGGCTAGGTACTTATACCAAGATCCCCAAAGTCCAACACACAGACCTACAACATATCTTTAGCATCTGAATCGTCCTCTCAGATTGTCCATCTGTCTGAGGATGATAAGCTATACTGAATTTCAACTTTATGCCCATAGCCTTCTGCAGGCTGTCCCAAAACTTAGAGGTTAAGGTAGGGTCTATGTCAGATACTATCAACCTCGGAGCCCCATGGAGTCGCAAAATTTCCTTTACATATAACTCAACATACTGCTCCATCGTATAACTTTTCCTAACAGGCAAAAAGTGGGTTCATTTGGTGTATCTATCCACAATCACCCACACAGAATCATATTGCCCCACTGTCCTCGACAATCCAACAACGAAGTCCATGGTGATATCTTCCCACTTCCACTCTGGAATCCCTAAAGGTTGCAACAACCTTGCTGGCCTTTGATGTTAGACCTTCATCTGCTGACAAGTTAAACACTTCGCCAAATAATCCACTATGTCCTTCTTCATTCATGGCCACCAATATAGAGTCCTTAGATCTTGCTACCTTTTCGTCGTACCCAGATGTAGAGAATAGGAAGTTGTACGAGACTCATCCAGAATCTCTCCCCTGATACCAAGACCCATCGGAATGCAAATCTGACCTTTATACCGCAACATATAAATTTCAAAAATAGAAAAGTCTCTAGCTAATTTCCCTAAGACACCCTCCCTGTGTTTCCTCAACTATGGATCCGCCTTCTGCGCTTCTCTGATCCTCTGAAGGAACATGGATTGAAGAGTGATATTGGCTAGCTGAACAACTAACGATTCAATTCTCGCTCTCATCATCTCTTTAGCCAACTTTTTTTATATTTCTCTCGAACAAAATAACTGCCTTTGGCTTATCCGGCTCAGTGCGTCAGCCACCACATTAGCCTTTTCTGGATGTTACAAAATCTAACAATCATAGTCCTTCGCCAATTCCAGCCAATGCCTTTGGCGCATATTCAAATCCTTTTTAGTGAAGAAATACTTCAAACTTATATGGTCAGTGTTTAGTGTGAATACCACCACTGCTAGTTCTAGATCACGAGTATGATATCTCTGTTCATACTCCTTCAGCTGTCTAGACGCGTACGCTATCACCTTCCCAGCTTGCATCAGTACACAACCAAAACCCTGCTATTAAGCATCGCAGTATACCACAAAACTTTTCCTTGTCTGATGGAAGAATCAATACCGGAGCGGTGATCAGTCGCCGCTTCAACTCCTTGAAAGTGTTCTCACATCTATTTGTGTAGATTTACATAGTCTTCTTATGCGTGAGCTCAATCAACGATGTGACTATTATGGAGAATCCCTCAATAAGCGTCGATGGTACCGTGCTAATCCTAAGAAGCATCTTACCGCCGGTACACTGCTCGGTCTCGGCCAATCTCTCACAACCTCAATCATTGTTGGGTCAACCAGATTCCCCTCCATACTCACAATGTGGCCCAAAAATGTTACTTGAGGTAACAAGAACTCACATTTACTAAACTTAGCATATAGCTTGTGCTCCCTTAGTCGTTGTAGTACCAAACGAAGATGTTTCTCATGCTCGGTCTCTAATTAGGAGTACACCAGTATATCATCGATGAATATGATCACAAACTTATCCAAGTAATCCCTGAAGATAATATTCATCAACTCCATGAAGGCTGTTGGGGCGTTAGTTAATACAAAGAAGATGACCAAGAATTTATAATGTCCATAATTCATACGGAATACAGTCTTTGGTATGTCCTCCTCCTTAATCCTTAACTGGTGGTAGCCGGACTGAAGGTCAATCTTAGAAAACATTGTCTTCCCTTGTAGCTGATCAAACAAGTCGTCGATCCTCGAGTGGATACTTATTCATAATAGTCAACTTATTCAGCTCTCTGTAGTCAATGCACATACTTAATGACCCATCCTTCTTCTTGACGAACAACACTAGAGAACCCCATGGTGAAAAGCTAGGTCTAATGAATCCTAGATCTAGTAATTCTTCAACTAAATCTTCAATTCTTTCAACTCTGCTGGAGCCATTCTATAACAAAATTGACCTCCCGGTGTGGTGGCAATCCTGGCAAGTCACCTGGAAATATATCAGGAAACTCATACACCAATCCAGTCTCACCCGGTCAATCTGAAATGACCTTAGATATATCCACTATGTTCCATAGGAATACTTCTTGCAATAAGCCTCTAGCCTTCAATGCAGATATCATAGGTCATCATGGCCCATTCACTGTCCCTACAAGCACAATGGGTTCCTCTCCTTCTGACTCAAAGGATACCATCCTTCGCTTGCAGTCTATTGTAGCCTTATACTTTGACAACTAGTCCATCCCCAGAATCATATCAAAGTCGTCCATCGCCAGTTCAATCAGATCCACTAACAACTCCTTACTGTCTATCTCTATTGGTATTGCTCTCACCCACCTCCTAGAGACTACCAGTTCCCCAAATGGAACAAAGTCCTAAATCCCCTAGCATACAAATCACAAGGTGTACATAAACAGTCTATCACCCTAGCAGATACAAACAAATGAGTAGCTCCTGAATCAGTCAATGCAGTAAATGAAGAACCAACACTAGAAATCTGGCCTGTCACGACTGAGGGACTAGCCTCAGCCTCGGTCTGGGTCAAGTTGAACACTCTGGCTGGAGTGAGGCTATCACTCCTCTTTGGTTCTTCCTTTTTGGCTTGTGGGCAATCCATCCTCAAGTGACTGACACTCCCACAAATGAAGAATCCTTAAGTGTCAGGGCCTACATCGTGGACACTCTGGGAAGCTTATGAAATTCTCTCCCCCGCCCTAATGGCCACCATAAGCACCCCGTGCCCTCCTATCTGGACCAGGAGGAACAAAAGAATTTGGGGCCTTTCTCATCTTCTCACTGGGGCCACTACCTCAGCTAGAACAAGTGAAGGGAGGCACCATCCTCTAAGCATCGTGCCTTGCAGTGCCTTCCTTCCATATCTGATCTTCAGCACCCTCAGCAATAAGGGCTTCTTCCACTACCCAATCATAAGTGGTAGTCCTCGGATCCAGTGTTATCTTAACATCATGGGTTATCATCACATTGATCTGTCCTACATAGTGATCCCTTCGTGCCATATCTTTAGGCACCAAATCCGGTGCAAAATTGGCTAGCCAGTCAAAATTCAAGCTGTACACAGTAACAGTCATTCTGTTTTGAATCAGATTGGTGAATTCATCAACCTTTGCAGTTCGAACTACAACACTGTAATATTGCTCATTAAAGACATCCCAAAATTCATGCCAAGTCATAATAGTCACATCTCTCCTCTAAGACATAACTTCCCACCAGATGTGAGTGTCTTCCCTCAACATGTAACTGGCACAAATCACCCTTTCATTCTCTTCCATCCTCATGAAATCCAGGATAGAAGAAGTCATGTTCATCCTCTACTCTACCCAAAGTGGGTATGGACCACCCTCAAAGGTGGGAGGTGCTGCTTTTTGAACCTTTCATACAAAGGCTTCGACCTATTCTCCATCACAGGTTGGGCCGGGACTGGTGCCACAGCTTGTAGGACCTATAGTCCAATGTCTCTAGGAGGATCCTGCTATCTCAGCTCTTGAAGTTATTCTTCAGTTCTCTGAGTTCTAGCTTGCATTTCTGTAAACATTTGTTGCCAGTTCTATGGGGCAGGTGGAGGGTCCTGTCCCTGGTTGTTATCTTCGGTCATATTGTTGCACAATCTACTTGATCGCGAAGGCATAAATTCAATTTTCTCGCAATCAATGACGCCGCACATCACGCATGATAACAACATCTAAAAACCACCTCCTAGTTCAATCAGTCAAACATAAATATCCAATCAATACAATGCACGTACAACATAATCATATAGCAGTCAAAAGGGCCATGCCCTAGCATTATATACACTCATCATGCTCTATTTGTATTAATCAAACAAACAAGGCAACTTAGACAAGAAATTCAACATATAATTCACTTAATACTAACAAACCCTGAGTCGAGCTTGTATCTGGCAGCGAGGGTACATGTTCGGTCAGTCTCCAGGAACCATAAACCTTGTTAAGCTCTGATACCAAGTTGTAACATCTTTTTTCCCTAGATCTGTTACCATGTGATTTTAAAATGTGCCATTAGCTCGCTAATCAATCTTTTATATCAAAAGTTTGATTAACTTAAAGTAAAGACTCATTTAATGAAACTTTAAATAAAAATGGTTTGGACATTCATTAAGATTATAAAAGTGTTACATTGGGATCCCAAAATATTGTTTTAAAATATATTTACAACTCAAAAGTTAAGGTACAGTTAACCTAAACGACAAAATCAAACATTTGTATAATGTTCCTCAAAATTATTCCGACCATGTGATAACTCTAAGATTTAGAGTTATTTTTATATCTTTAAACTTGATTTTTGAACCAAACAAAAGAGTAATGAGTTTTTATTTCTTGTAATTGTGTTACAATTTAGTGTGTCTCTATAGTAACGGACCTTGTGTTTATATTGTCATATGTTTGAGTGATTTATGTAATTTATTGTATGTCCTAAGCAGGAAAGGAAGCTGAAATAAGTGATCGGGAACTTTGAAATCAAAAAGGGAACAACAAGTCTGGAAAATGCATATTGCTGTTTTACCCTTGCTGTAATGACTACCACGTAGCAATTGGCAGAGCCCAGGAAGGGAACGTGACTAACTTCCAGCTGGATTTAATGATAGACTTTGACTTTCTAATTAGGGTAAAGCAAGTACCCTAAAAGGAAGGGAGTAGCCGAAAAAGAAGAGAAGACCCCGAATATTGGAAGATATTCTGAATTGTTTTGAGGGAAGTACAGAGAAAAAAAAGGAGGACAAAAAACAGAGAAAGGAGTACCAAAAATAGGAGAAGAAGGCAGACGCACTAAGGGGGACTTGAGCTCACCAACTCATCTCTCTCTATCTAATCTTTCCCTCTCATTTTGTATTAATTTTCTATCTAGTTTTTCTGCTCAACTCTATGGAACTTCTACTTTCTGGTTATGTGTTTGTAATTTCAGTTATGAACTATGTTTTTAAGAGATTTGGGTGGTTATGAACCCTTTGTATGAAGTAATATTTTGAATGCATGGTTAGAGTAATTATATCATTGTTCAATTAAATGTGCGGGAATGTTGATTGAATGTTATGTACCGGCCATATTTAACATTTATTAAGCTGGATCTAACTTGGAAAAGTAAAACCCAGCTAAACCCATTTAATTGATGCAAGAACTTGCCTAGTTTTAGGTAATTATGAGTAGTGGAATAGGAATTAACCACCCAGATCCATTTTCTCACATCTGAAATTTACGCAGAATTACTTCATTTGGTCTCTAATTTTTTTAGTTTAATTAAATTTGAATATTTACATTTAATTCCAGAATTAATCACTCAATTATTCTCTTGAATGGGTTACTTGATTTTAAATTGTTTTTAGTTGATATTGCGTTTATTTAGTATAAAAGTCCCTGTGGAGATGAACTTTGATACTTTATCACTGTATTACTTGTTTGTGACTGTGTATACTTGCGCATATTTTAATTGTTAGAATTTTCACAACAAGTTTTTGGCGCCGTTGCCGGGGACTTTAAAATTAAATTCTGTTTTATCAACTATTTGACAATTTATTTTGGTTGTTTTTAACCTTGTTGGTTCGGGTTGTGCAATCTCAGGTACCTACAGTGTATGAACCAGCAAGAGGATAGTGAACTTGCTCCTATTGACCCCGAGATCGAACGTACTTTCAGAAAAAGGAGAAAGGATCAAAAGGCTTAAAGCCGAGGCACTATGGCTGAACGTGTTGATGATGAAGGGGATGGCCAGCAAGTTACTAATCCCGTTGTTTTGGCAGATAACAGAGCCAGAGCAATACGGGAATACGCTGCCCCCATGTTTAATGAGCTAAATCCAGGCATTGTGAGGCCAGAAATACAAGCAGCTCAATTCGAGCTCAAGCCAGTGATGTTTCAAATGCTCCAAACCGTTGGGCTGTTCAGCGGGATGCCAACGGAGGATCCTCATCTCCACCTCCGTTCATTTTTGGAAGTGAGCGATTCCTTTAAGCATCAAGGAGTCAGTGAAGAAGCATTAAGGCTGAAGCTATTTCCATTCTCATTAAGAGATCGAGCTAGATCATGGCTAAACACTTTGCCTCCTGATTCCGTCACAAATTGGAATGATCTTGCTGAAAAGTTTCTGCGCAAATACTTCCCTCCTACCAGAAATGCAAAGTTCAAAAGCGAAATTATGTCTTTTCACCAGCTTGAAGATGAGTCCACTAGTGATTTGTGGGAAAGATTTAAAGAGTTGTTGAGAAAATGTCCACACCACGGTATCCCACATTGTATACAAATGGAGACATTCTACAATGGTCTCAATGCAGCCTCTCGGATGGTATTAGACGCTTCAGCCAATGGAGCCATTCTTTCCAAGTCTTACAATCCAGCATTTGAGATTTTGGAAAGGATTGCAAGTAACAACTATCAATGGTCAAACACTAGAGCTCCTACAAGTAGAAAGGTGGTGGGAGTTCTTGAAGTAGATGCATTAACAGCTTTGACAGCCCAAATGGCCTCTATGACTAATACTCTGAAAAATATGAGTTTGGGGAACAACATTCAGCCAGCTGCTACCATTCAAAGTGGAGACATTTCCTGTGTATATTGTGGAGATGGGCACATGTTTGAAAATTGCCCTTCTAACCCAGCAGCAGTTTGTTATGTGGGAAACCAGAAGTTTAACCGAAACAGTGGCCCATACTCAAATTCGTATAACCCAGCTTGGAGGCAACATCCGAATCTGTCTTGGGGGGGTTAAGGAGCAAGTTCCAGCAACACACCTGCACCAGTAAAGCAAGCTTATCCACCAGGTTTTTCTCAGCAGCCACGGGCTCCACAACCGCAACACCCTCAAGGCTCCCAATCTAATTCTTTGGAGAGTTTAATGAGGGATTATATGGCCAAGAATGATGCAATGATACAGAGTCAGGCAGCATCTCTTCGAAACCTTGAAAGTCAGCTGGGGCAATTGGCCAATGAATTAAAAAATAGGCCGCAAGGTTCTTTACCTAGTGACACGGAGAATCCAAGGAGGGATGGGAAGGAACATTGCAAGGCTATCAATCTAAGGAATGGAAAAATTCTAGAAAATTCTGAGGAGAAAATAAAGGGCAGTGGGGAGCCCACTTCAATCCAAACCGAAGGAGAATCGAGTAACAAAACTGCCCAGGAAATTACTGAAACTGGCCCAGTTGCTACAGCAAAGGGTCAGCAATCTGTCTCAGTAAATTCTGGACCTAAACCGCCCCTTCCATTTCCTCAGAGATTTCGGAAACAACAACAGGATGGTCAATTCAGGAAGTTTCTGGATGTGTTGAAACAGCTGCATATTAACATCCCCTTGGTCGAAGCACTGGAGCAAATGCCAAATTACGTTAAGTTCTTAAAGGATATCTTGACGAAGAAAAGGAGATTGGGGGAGTTTGAGACTGTAGCTCTTACAGAGGGTTGCAGTGCTATGTTGAAAAGTAAGATCCCTCCTAAGTTGAAAGACCCTGGCAGTTTTACGATTCCGTGTTCTATTGGAGGTCGGGATGTTGGAAGAGCATTATGTGATTTGGGCGCGAGCATTAACTTCATGCCAATGTCTATGTTTAAGAAGCTGGGTATTGGTGAAGCACGGCCTACGACTGTTACATTGCAGCTTGCCGATAGATCCATGGCTCATCCCGAGGGCAAAATAGAGGATGTTCTAGTACAAGTTGATAAGTCTATTTTTCCGGCCGACTTTATCATCCTAGACTATGAAGCGGATAGAGAAGTGCCCATTATATTGGGTCGGCCTTTTCTTGCTACGGGGCGTACTCTCATTGATGTGCAGAATGGGGAACTTACTATGCGAGTTAATGACCAGCAAGTCACTTTTAGTGTGTTCAAAGCAATGAAGTTTCCTGATGAAGTTGAAGATTGTTCAAGAATTGAGGTGATTGACACTCTAGTAGCTGAAAGACTTAACAAAAGTGTGGAAAAAGCTGCAATGGGTACTCAGATTTTTGAAGACTTTGAGGATTCTAGTAGTGAGGAAGAGCAGATAATTACTTGGGTGGATTCTTGTACACCAGCGAAAAAATTCAACAAAATTTTTTAGCCTTTGAATCTGCCAGAAAAGCACTTCCAGCCACCAAAACCGTCTGTTGAAGAGCCACCCCAGCTAGAGTTAAAGCCGCTGCCCAGCCACTTGAAGTATGTGTACTTGGGTGAAAATGACACACTGCCTGTAATAATCTCTTCCTGCCTGGAGCTTATTGCTGAAGAGTCATTGCTGAAGTTACTGAAACAGCACAAGAGGGTTATTGGATGGACAATGGCCGATATTCAAGGAATTATTCCAGCGCTGTGTATGCACAAGATATTACTGGAATCTGATTGTACTCACTCTGTAGAGCAGCAAAGGAGATTGAATCCCGCGATTAAGGATGTGGTTAGAAAAGAGGTCATCAAGTGGCTTGATTATGGCATAGTTTATCCGATTTCCGATAGCTCTTGGGTTAGTCCGGTCCAATGTGTTCCTAAGAAGGGAGGTGTCACGGTGGTAACAATTGACAGTAATGAACTTATTACTACTCGCACAGTTACTGGGTGGCGTGTCTGCATGGATTACAGAAAATTGAATAAAGCCACAAGAAAGGACCATTTCCCTTTGCCTTTCATTGACCAAATGTTGGATCGCTTGGCGGGTAAGGAGTTTTTCTGTTTTCTTGATGGTTATTCTGGGTATAATCAGATATCTATAGCACCAGAAGACCAAGAGAAAACTACGTTCACCTGCCCATACGGAACATTTGCTTTTAGGAGGATGCCCTTCGGGTTATGTAACGCACCAACCACATTTCAGAGGTGCTTGATGGCCATTTTCTCGGATATGGTAGAAAATATTTTGGAAATTTTCATGGATGATTTTTCTGTTTATGGGGACTCGTTTGAAGGCTGTTTGGAGAACTTAGAGAAGGTGTTAAAAAGATGTGAAGAAACCCATTTAGTGTTGAACTGGGAAAAATCCCATTTCATGGTACAAGAAGGCATTGTATTGGGTCATAAGGTGTCTAGAAAGGGGATAGAAGTTGACAAAGCCAAGCTGGAAGTTATTGAGAAATTGCCAGCCCCTACCACAGTTAAAGGCATAAGAAGTTTCCTTGGACACGCTGGTTTTTACAGACGCTTTATTAAAGACTTTTCTAAGGTGTCTAAACCCTTGTGTAGTTTACTGGAGCAAAACAGGCCATTTGAGTTTACTGCTGATTGTAGCACCTGACTGGTCGTTATCCTTTGAACTCATGTCTGACGCCAACGACTTCGCCATTGGAGCTGTTCTTGGGCAGCGGAAAAACAAGATCTTTCACTCTATTGATTATGCAAGCAAAACGCTGGTTGATGCCCAAATTAACTACACTACTACTGAAAAGGAGCTGCTGGCTGAAGTTTTTGCCTTTGAAAAATTCAGATCATATCTTGTGGGGACCAAAGTCATTGTGTATACTGACCATTCTGCAATCAAGTATTTGATAGCCAAGAAGGACTCTAAACCGAGGCTAATACGTTGGGTTTTGTTGCTGCAAGAGTTCGATTTGGAAATCCGAGACAGAAAAGGGACAGAAAATAAAGTGGCAGACCACTTATCGAGGCTGGAAACTAACACTCACAGCAACAATTTAGAGGCAGAATTACAAATTCAAGACTCATTTCCTGATGAACAGCTGCTGGTTGTGGAGCAAGAACAGGTACCATGGTACGCCGATGTGATGAATTATTTAGTAAGTGGAGTATAGCCACCTGACTTCAACAAACAGCAACTGAAAAAGTTTCTTCATGACATCAGATTTTATTACTGGGATGAACCGTACCTTTACAAGCAGTGCCCCGACCAGATAATGAGGCGTTGTGTGCCTGAAAATGAAGTGTCCAACATCTTAGAGCACTGCCATTCAGCCCCATATGGTGGCCATTTGGTGGACAGCGGACAGCAGCTAAAGTATTCCAATCCGATTATTATTGGCCGTCCATTTTTAAAGACGTTCATGAGTTCGCTAAGAAGTGCGACCGCTACCAGCGGGTAGGCAACATTTCAGCAAGGAATGAGATGCCGTTGAACTGTATTTTGGAGGTGGAACTATTTGACGTCCGGGGAATCGATTTCATGGGGCCATTCCCACAGTCCTTAGGGAACTTATACATTCTGGTGGCTGTTGACTACGTGTCGAAATGGGTAGAAGCAGTGGCTAGCCCCAAAAATGATGCTAAGGTAGTGATGAAGTTTCTGCATAAGCATGTGTTTACAAGGTTTGGGACTCCAAGGGCTTTGATCAGTGATGAGGGAACCCACATTGTAAACAAAATATTGGCTGCCTTGCTAGCCAAATACAGCGTCAAACACAAGATAGCCACAGCCTATCACCCCCAGACTAACGGGCAGGCAGAAATTTCGAATAGAGAGATAAAGGGGATCCTAGAAAAGGTGGTGAACCCAAGCCGCAAGGACTGGTCACAGCGACTAGATGATGCGCTATGGGCATACAGGATAGCTTTTAAAACTCCTCTTGGCTTGTCACC
This sequence comes from Humulus lupulus, assembly GCF_963169125.1. Taxonomy (NCBI): domain Eukaryota; kingdom Viridiplantae; phylum Streptophyta; class Magnoliopsida; order Rosales; family Cannabaceae; genus Humulus; species Humulus lupulus. Next base: position 148,288,996 of record NC_084800.1, on the reverse strand, counting down.
TTATCGCTTAGTCTTCGGGAAGGCGTGTCATCTTCCTGTGGAATTAGAACACAAGGAATTTTGGGCATTGAAGAAGTTAAATTTGGATCTTGTAGTTGCTGGAGAAGCAAGAAAACTGCAGCTGAATGAACTGGACGAGATGCGGCTGTTTGCTTACGAAAACACCAAGCTGTATTAAGAGAAAACAAAGAAGTGGCATGATCAAAGAATTAAGGAGCAGGTGTTTGAGAAGAACCAGAAGGTCTTGTTGTTTAATTCCAGGTTGAAACTGTTTCCTGGCAAGCTAAAATCTCGTTGGTCGGGTCCATTCACAGTGACTGAAGTCTACCCTTTTGGAGCTGTTTTAGTTCGAGAAGATCAGTCCGGGAGGGAGTTCAAAGTTAACGGGCAAAGGTTGAAGCACTACTGGGGTAGGGAGGTCGACAGAGAAAAGACCTCCGTCAGTCTGCAGGATGTTTGATGGAGAAAGACTAATAAATAATATATGTAACTAAGTTTGGGGTGTATTACCCCTTTGAAAAAAAAAAAAGGAGAGCATAAAGAATCAGGTCAGCCAGGAGTTCGTAAAACTGGGACTAGGCTGAGCATAGAAATCTGGGCAGAGGAACTAAGTTTGGGGTGGAGAATTGCTACCCAGTTGCTATAGCAACCAGTCAGCAACACTGGGCAGCAAGCATTTAGGCTGGGTCCATCATGAAATTTACGTTGTTTTTGTATCGGGGTTTTACAAAAGGTCGATTGGGCTGAGATAAACAAAATAAAACAAGGCCAGCACATGCTGAAAAAGAAAAAAATTATTTGGGCAGTCATTGGGCATATTCTTTTTGGTGAGACCAATCATTTGGCCTTTAATTCTTTAATTGGCCCTTGTGGACCCAGCAGGCCGAATTTGATTCATAAAAGGACCCATATCACATTGACTTACTTATTTTATTGGGCTTCAATTTTCAGTCAACTGGGCCCCATCTTTGGCGTTGACCCTTTTCACCCCATCGGCCCACCACCATCAAAACCCTACCCTACCAATTCAAGCCATCACTTTCAGCTAACCCACTACTCAGCCGCCGCCCACTACACCCTCTCCCCCCTCAACACACCAAATCTCCACTACCACAATTCCACCAACCCGAGAACCCAGCCACCCCGTACACAGAAACACGAACCTCTGTCCGCATTGTACCTGCGCCCCTGCCACTCTCTTCACCAAACTCCACCTGAAACCGACAGCAACCCAAGCCATTTCCCACTTCCCTCGTGCCCCCATTTCACACAAATCACCCCCTCCAAGCCCGGCCCCAGTGGTGGAGACTTCCAGACCGCGTCCCTGCACTTCGCGCAGAAGCTCAGCTCTAGCCGAAATTCCCTCTACTCCGTTTCTCCTCGACCCAGCCCCCAGCCGAAGCTCCTCTCCTTAGCCCGAGCCCTCACCTTCCGCCTAGCTCGTCTCCAACCATGCCGAGAATTAAAACGGTGGCGCATAAGGTAAGGAAACCTCAAACTGAAGTCAAGAAGTTTTATTGTCAAACGGCAGAGACAAAGTACCACAATATCGTGGCCACCAGAGATTTCTACATGGAGAGGGGGTTGGTAACCGACCCAGCTGGGATTGATGAGCTGCCCGAGTGGGTGCGTACCATGATTCATGATAGGCACTGGGAGCACTTCTGTGTGCAACCCAAGCCTGCCGTAATGGAGAGTGTCCGGGAATTCTAAGCCAACTTTCTATCACATGAATGGCCAATCGAGGTCATCGTACGGCAGGTCGTGGTACCATTCTCTGCTGCAATCATTAACAATCTGTTTGAATTGGAATCCGTTCAGTGCGATTTTACACCTAGAACAGGGCAAGTGCCCGATGATGAATTAGAAGAAGTGATGGCCGTAGTAGCTCAACCCGACTCTGTTTAGGATTTGGATGACCAGGGAAATCTGTGTTTTCGGAGGACTGAGCTGGAGCATGATATGAAATGCCTATACTCCTTTGTCCAAACAACTCTCTGCCCCACATCGCATGATTCCACCGTGAATCGGGATCGTGCATACATGCTCTTTTTCCTGTAGAGAGGGCTACCTGTTGATGTTGGGACCGTATTGGCCCAAGAGATCTTTGACTGTGCGCACCGAGGCAAGGGGAAGTTGTTCTTACCTGCCACAGTCACTGCCCTTTGTCGTGACGCTAGAGTTCCCGTTTGGCCCGAGGAGGGGTTGCTGCATCCAAAGGGGCCCGTAAGTGTTTGCCCTTCCCGAGCTCCCAAGGCAACTCGAGCCTCAGCCTCGGCCAGTGAACCCCTCCTAGAGCGGTTTACTCAATTTGAATTGATGCAGCAACAAATGCGTCAAAGGCAAGAGGAGATGTGCGGCCGCCTGCAAACCTTCTGGCAATACGAGCAGCAACGAGATGGCATTATGGAGCGTACTTTCAAGAAGCTAACTCCGCGAGTTGTTCCCCAGTTTCCACAATTTCCACAACAGATTCTCGATCCCTGGACTGCACCATCAACACCAACTCTGGATGTTCCTCAAGAGGACTCCGAGTGAAGGGGGTTCCCTTTCCTATTAACTATTTTTAGTTTCTATTCTGTGTTATGTTGTTTTAGTTTTTATGTTCTGTTTAGGTTCTGTTGTTAGTGTTTTTGTTTCTGTGTTGTTTTGTTGTTGTTTGTGTGTTTTAGTGTGTCATTGAGAAATTTAAAATTTATTCAATTGGCCTAGTGTTCTGCTCAATGATGATACTTTCTGTTCATTCCATGCATGTTGCTGCCTGGTATTATATGTTGCCTCTGCTTGTTTAGTTGCTGGATATCATGGATGTTTCCTTTTAGTCTCTCCTCAATAGTTCTATACTTTTGTTTTCCCACCATACTTTGCATTTTTCAAACGACTTCCGCATATGTAATATTAGCATCTAGAATTGGTTAGTGCATTTCCTTAAGGCAAAATCCTAGCTAGGCTTATCCCTTAGAAGTGATTTAGGCCATCTTTGGACGCTTGAGCCTTTCTAGCCTTCCTTATACGAATATTTTCCCTTAGTCACCCAATTTTTGAGCCTATTAGCCTATTTTTGTTGTTCAACCCGATCTTGCATACCCATTACCCCTACAATACACTTCCCATTTATGTCCCAACTTAATTGCTCTCACTTGTCAAGAACCGATTCTTTGCGCTAAGTTTGGGGTGAGTGTGGTGAGTGTACCTTGTGGCGAGCTAATTCATGATTACCATTTTAGCCACATTGGGGACAATGTTGGGTTGTAATTTTGGGGTGGGGAATTAGCTCACAAGGCATACCATTATATACTATCAAGCATATTCTCTTGCTATCTATCATATAATTGTATTATAGTGTTATCTTTCTTGTTTTGAATATGTTTAGTCAAAAAAAAATCAAAAAAACAAAAAAAAATTATATAATAAATAAATATAAACAAAATATATAGTAAATGAAATATCATAAAAAAAAAGAGAAAAAGAAAAAAAAAAAAAAGAGATAAGAATAAAAATAGCAAGAGAATTATATTACAACAACATGTCTTTGTGAGTAGAAAACGTTTAGGGAAGTAATTCAAGAGAGATAAATCATGAGGGAGAGGCTCGGTTTTTGACAAGTGAGGTGGTTAGGTTTTAAGCTAGTTAAAAGACATCATTTACCATACCCTAGCCCAAGCCTTACATTACAAGCTTAGTAAAGTCCTATTGATCAAGGGGATAAGTTTAGACTACATTAGTGGAGAGGAGTGCACTAATCCAACTTATGGAGCCATAATGAATGTCAAAATCAAAGGGTAGTTGTAGAGAAATTCAAGGTTTGGTGGGATACACTTGTATAAACTATTGATTAGCTGACTTTGGGGAGATATTAATGATATCCAGTGAGCTGAATGTGAGAAAGGCAGCATATAGGATTAAGGCAGAAACAACTCATCATTCCATTTAATTCCACTTTTCTGAGAGCAACATGTTCACTAAGCCATTTTGAATCCTTTGGATCTCTCATCTGTTAAGTTGTGTATTGTATTTTATTTGTTGTGTTTATTTTTGTGTCATCATTACTCGAGGACGAGCAATAGGCTAAGTTTGGGGTGTGGATAACTCTAAGATTTAGAGTTATTTTTATATCTTTAAACTTGATTTTTGAACCAAACAAAAGAGTAATGAGTTTTTATTTCTTGTAATTGTGTTCAATTTAGTGTGTCTGTGTAGTAAGGAACCTTGTGTTTGTATTGTCATATGTTTGAGTGATTTATGTAATTTATTGTATGTGCTAAGCAGGAAAGGAAGCTGAAATAAGTGATCAGGAACTTTGAAATCAAAAATGGGAACAACAAGTCTGGAAAATGCATATTGTTGTTCTACCATTGCTGTAACGACTACCACGTAGCAATTGGCAGAGCCCAGGAAGGGAACGTGACTAACTTCCAGCTGGATTTAATGAGACATAATAGGCGCTGAGGTGGCCAGAATTTTGTACAACTAAGTCAGCTGGATGGCGTGGCAGAATAGAGGGGCAAGATAGACTTTGACTTTCTAATTAGGGTAAAGCAAGTACCCTAAAAGGAAGGGAGTAGCCGAAAAAGAAGAGAAGACCCCGAATATTGGAAGATATTCTGAATTGTTTTGAGGGAAGAACAGAGAAAAAAAAGGAGGACGAAAAACAGAGAAAGGAGTACCAAAAAGAGGAGAAGAAGGCAGACGCACTAAGGGGGACTTGAGCTCACCAACTCATCTCTCTCTATCTAATATTTCCCTCTCATTTTGTATTAATTTTCTATCTAGTTTTTCTGCTCAACTCTATGGAACTTCTACTTTCTGGTTATGTGTTTGTAATTTCAGTTATGAACTATGTTTTTAAGAGATTTGGGTGGTTATGAACTTTTTGTATGAAGTAATATTTTGAATGCATGGTTAGAGTAATTATATCATTGTTCAATTAAATATGCGGGAATGTTGATTGAATGTTATGTACTGGCCATATTTAGCATTTATTAAGCTGGATCTAACTTGGAAAAGTAAAACCCAGCTGAACCCATTTAATTGATGCAAGAACTTGCCTAGTTTTAGGTAATTTTGAGTAGTGGAATAGGAATATTTTGCTGCCTTGTATAACTGGAGATTTGGTGTTTGTTGGATTGTTTATAACCTGATTTAATGTAGGAATGTGTTGAGGGGGTTATAGATAATATACTGTAAGTTTTGGGAAAAACTTGGTTGGCATTTATGAAATCTGTTAACTCTGATATAATTGCTGAACCATTGCTGTAACAACTGGAACGAAACAGAGGGGGATTAACCACCCAGATCCATTTTCTCACATCTGAAATTTACGCAGAATTACTTCATTTGGTCTCTATTTTTTTAGTTTAATTAAATTTGAATATTTACATTTAATTCCAGAATTAATCACCCAATTATTCTCTTGAATGGGTTACTTGATTTTAAATTGTTTTTAGTTGATATTGCGTTTTTTTAGTTTAAAAGTCCCTGTGGAGACGAACTTTGATACTTTATCACTGTATTACTTGTTTCTGACTGTGTATACTGGCGCATATTTTAATCATTAGAATTTTCACAACACCATGGCAGCCAGGTAGGCCTAACATGTACACGCCGTGAGCACCCGTGCCCTTACCTACACCATAGAGCACCCGTGAGCCAAGACCCAACAATAAAACTCCACACACATAGCATATATAACTATTAATTCCAGTAATTTTATAACTTTAAATAGATACATCAGTCTATTCACATAGCTGCCTATGCCGACCACGGTGCATTACTAGCCACTGCGTTCATGGTCTTCACTGAACGGGAAAGTACCACACCCTAGATGGCCATTCCATAGCGGCTTGCAGTCATCATGCCTGTTGTCTTTGGCCTGCATTCAGCATGCTTATTGTCATTCCCGACCCAGCCTTCGCCGATCAGTTATAATCACACAAACATGGCATAACAATTATAAGTACTAATAAATAGCATTAAAAACAGATAATTGGGTCATGCCTTACTCTGCGAGCATAAATAGTTTTATTACCTGTGTCCCGAGCTAAGCGTATAGTGTGATCCCGAGCAATATCCCCTGAATCTGAGCGTTAGCGGTAAAACCTAGTTACAACACAATAAAAATAAATATCCATCAAGCCCTAAACAAATTAAAAACTTTGGAATTATATTCTAGCCTCCAAGACATCGAATTCTAATAAATAGGGTAGTAGAATCCTTCCTGAGCCCTTACGTTTGAGTTCCTGAGCTTAAAACCATATGTTGGCCATTTCCCTTCACTTGAGCCATGACCCAACCCCCTTAGGGCAGCGACGCGCTATAAGTCAGAGATCCCCAAGGCTCTCTCATGGGGAACGCAGGTCACGGCGCGCCCTACCTGCACCGCGGTGCTTGGGAAACTTTAGAGACCCCCTAAGCCTTCTAGGTCAATGCAGGCCACGGCTCCAGAAGAACAGGGTCGTGGCTCGAGCCCCAGAACCCATAATCTCCCTACGTTTTCTTGAGCTAAATCCACTGAAATGAACTTTAATGGGTATCCAAACCCATAATTCAATCTAGATTTCATACCCATGCAATATAATCATCATAAATACCCCAAAAACTACCCCATAATCTCACCTAAACCTGAAATCAGCGTTAGGCCCAACCCCCATGAGAATTCCTAAATCACAGTAGAAAAACTAACAAAAGTCATAATAAAATCCTTACCTCAATTGCGAATCCAACCCCAAGTTATGCCCTAGCACTTCAAGCTTTAAGTTTCCTCCAATCCTCTTCCAATTCCCTAATAATTTCACCACACTTCCAAGTGCACAAAGGGATAGAGAATGAACCAAGTAAAGAAAGAGATTGAGAGATTCAGGGGCTGAGAGTGTTTTGTATTTTTTGTGTTCTGGTCACTTCTTGATGGTCTAACAAGTTTATCACTTGCCTCAAAATGACCAAAAAACCCCTTAGACAAATTCTAGCCCCTTTAATACCACCAAGGGTAAATTTGTCAATTGCACCATTCTTGCTAATTCCTCTGTTATTCCCATAAATGCCTAATTAATCCCAACATACCCAAATAATTGCTAAATAGCTACCTATCACCCGATAATCTCGAATATGGACTACATTCCCAAAATACAACTAGCCTCACCCCAAGCCAGGTATCTGTCCTCGTTGTGGCTTTTCCGCTAATCCACTCCCTAGGACCGCCTCGGACCACACATCTCAAGTATATCTCCACAATTCTATGGTCTTAGTCAGAACACAACATAACACACGAATATATAAATATACCCTCAATAGGTCAAAAACTACAAATACCTTTAACAACACGAGCGGGCCCACATGCATATTTAATTCAACTAAACATGCATATCTAGTCATATTATCATTTAATTCAAGTAATCACATACTGATACACATATATCACAACATAATTAAATCCATTACTATTCTCTCAACAAGAGGAAGGCGGGGCCTCCCAATCGATGGTTGAATTCTACCAAGGTAGCTAGGCGTAAATTTTAAAATTGGCCTATTTGTACTAAATGCAACCAACATCCCCTTGGAAATTGCAGTTCCAAGGCTTGTTTTTCATGCGTTGGCCTCAGAAATTTTTCTAGGGATTTCCCAAGTTTGTTTCTAAAGAGCGAAAACGGTCAATAGAAGGAAATTGCAGCTACACCTCAGGCCTTTTCTCTCACTCAAGTAGATAAGGGAGTTGGATCATCGAAAATGGTGGCATGTCAAATTCCTATCACCCAAACTTCAACTTAAGCATTGATGGACACTAGTGCATCACATTATTTTATATTTTCTTCCTTTGTGAAGAAAATAGATAGAAGGCCTAAGCCTATGTCTAATATGTGTGAAATATCCTTATATTCAAGGAAGGATATGCTGGTATAGTCATGAGTTAGAGTCATACCAGTTTGGATAGAAAGACTAGAATTGACAGTTGACCTATAAGTTTTGGATTTACACTAATACTGTGTCATATTTGGTATTGATTAGTTGACAAAATATGGGGTTGTTATCAACTGACATTGCAGAAAAGTGGTATTTACTTCGATAGGCGTGCAGTCATTCGAATTCAAGGGCAAGTCTCGAGAAAAGAAGTGGCCAATGATCTCAGCACTGAAGGAGAGAAAGATGTTGGATGACTGATGCATTAGGTACCTTGAAAATATCTTAGACAAGGAGACAAAGTTGTAACCAAATGACGTTCTAGTGGGATGCAAATTGCCTGAAGTATTTTGCAAGGATCTTCCAGGGATACCGCCAGATTAAGAGGTGGTATTCGAGATAAAGCTGATTTCGGGAACCACACTGATCTCAAAAGCACCATACCGGATGGCACCCGCTGAACTCAAAGAGTACAGAGACAATTACAAGAGTTGTTAGACAAGAAGTTCATTAGACTAAGCCATTCTCTGTGGAGACCCCTAGCTCTGTTCGTGAAAACGAAAGATGGCTCCATAAGAATGTGTATCGATTACCAGGATCTAAATAAAGTGACAATCTAGAACCGATATCCTTTATGAAGAATCGATGGTTTATTTGATAAATTACAACAAGTGTTGGTATTCTCTATGATTGATTTACGATGAGGTTTTCATCAACTAAAGGTGAAAGAGTTAGACATTCTAATGATGGATTTACGAACATGTTATGGTGAGTATGAGTTCATAGTTAAGTCCTTCGAACTCACCAACACACCTGCAACGTTCATGGACTTAATGAATTGGGTGTTCAGTAAATACTTAGAATTTTTTTTTATCTTATTCATTGATGACATCCTTATATATTCAAGGAGTAAGGAGAAGCATGTGGTATAGTTAGAATTGGTTTTGCAGTGGTTTCAAGAAAAGAATTTGTATGCAAAGTTCTCAAAGTGTGAATTTGGGCTAGAGAACATGAGTTTTCTTGGACACATGGTCTCTGGAGATGGAATTTTAGTAGATCCCGCTAAGATTTAAGATGTGAATTAGTGGAAACCCACAAAGAACACACATAAGGTTTGATGTTTCCTAGGGTTAGCTGGTTATTATTGGCGATTTGTGGAAGATTTTTCCAAAATAGTCGCACCAATGACCGTTGTTACCTGCAAGGACATTAAATTCAAGTGGATAGACAAGTGCGAACAATGCTTTCATGAGCTTAAGATAAAGCTAACAACTGCTCCACTATTGACTATCCCTAAAGGACAGAGGGATATACCATTTATAGTGATGTGTCAGGGCAAGGGTTAGGGGTATTATTAATGCATAATGGCGAAGTTATGCCTCCTAGAAATTAAATAATTTAAGAAGAATTACCCCACACACGATTAAGAGTTAGCAGTGGTGGTGTTTGCTCTAAAGATCTGGAGGAACTACTTATACGAAATCCAATGTGATATTTATATTGATCACAAAAGCCTTAAATATTTCTTCACCAGAAGGAATTAAATATAAGGCATTGCCGATGGCTGGAATTTTTTATGATTATGACTGTGACATCCTATACAATCTGGGAAAAGTAAATAGGGTGGCGGATGCCTTAAGTCGACAACCACTTGTTAATTTGTTGTCAATACGAAAAGTACCATAGGAGTTAAAGTCTGAAATCTATACTTTGGATTTAGAGATAGTGATTGGCCAATTAGGAAATCTCTCGATACAACCAACCATTACAGAGGCTATTCATGGAGGAAAACTTGTTGACCCGTGGCTGCAAAGACTGGTTCATGAAGTCAAGACAGATATGAGGCTGGGATTCCATATCTCAAATGATGGGGTGCTGAGATTTTATGGTGGAATCTGCGTTCCCGATGAAGAACAAATCAAGAAGCAGATTTTCTACAAATCTTATGCACCCAGCAACCACCAAAATGTACCGGGACAAGAAGAAATATTTGTGTGACCAAGAATAAAGAGGGAAGTGGTGGATTTTGTCGCTCACTTCTTAACTTGCCAGCAAACAAAGGCATAACATGACTGACCGACTGGATTATTGTAACCCTTGGAGATTCGAGAGTGGAAGTCAAAAATTATTACAATGGACTTTGTTTCAAGTCTACCAACTACTCTTAAGGGAGAGGATACGATATGGGTTAAAACAGACTGACTGACTAAGTCCGCTCATTTCTTTCCTATCAAGATAACTTATGCAATGTATAAGTTGGGGAAGATCTATGTAGTAGAGGTGGTAAGACATCAAAGAGTATCCATCTCCATTGTATCTGACCGTTACAGGAATTTCATTTATGCATTCTGGGAAAGGATTCAAACCAGACTAGGAAATACATTTAAATTTAGCACTACCTTCCATCCCCAAACAAATATTTAGAGTGAAAGAAAGCTTAGAGGATATGTTAAAAGCTTTTGTGCTCGATTTTCAAGGGTCGTGGAATGAGAAGCTTCCTTTAATAGAGTTCGCTTACAAAAATAGCTATCATGATTCTATCAATATGGCCCAATATTAAGCTCCATGTGGAAGGAAGTTTCATTCATCAATTCATTGCATGATTCTGGTGAAAGAAAGTTCCTTCAGTGAGACGAGGTCCATCAAGCCACTGGGGATATTCTGAAGAATTAGGCAACGATTGCAAACCTAGGTAGATCAACAACGCAAATATGCTGACTAATGAATGAGACCCCTGGTGTTTTAGGTTATTGACAAGGTGTTGTTAAAGATATCTCCATTGAAAGGAGTATGCGCTTCGGGAAGAAGGGAAAGCTGAGTTTGAGCTTTATCTATAACGTCCCAAATTTCCTAATAAGGCTTAGGGCCTTGATTAGAGGGCCCATATGGAAATTTATGGAAATAATTTGCATTTATGTGATTTAATTATGATTTATGTGTTTATGCGATTTATATGTGTATCGTATATGATTATGTGAGATATATGATAATATGACTAGATGTGCATGTTTAGGTGTATTAAATATGCATGTGGACTCATTTCTTATTACAAGGGAAATTTTCATTATTTGGCCCAATATGGGTATATTTTGAATATATGTGATATATGTGTAAGACCACATTATTATGTTGATATATTTGGGCTACTCGGCACGAGACGATCCTAGGGAGCAAGTTAGCAGGAAAGTCACAACGGGACCTGATACCTGACTCAGGGTGAGTACGGGGATATTTTGGGTACCTAGCACATTTCAGGGTTATTGGGTAATGGGAATGAATATTCGAAGATATATTCGGTATTAGTTAGATAAGGACGGAATTCTGGGAGTTTTGACCATTTTACCCTCGATGACATTTTTGGTAACCCAAGGCTCTGGATTTGCTCAAGGTTACTTAGAGTCTATGTAAACCTCACAAAACACCAAAATAGAGTAAAACACGTTCTTTTTTTCTCTTTCTCTGTCGGTTACACACTCTCTCTCTCAAATTCTTTGGGAATTCTTACGGTTTAAGGAGAATCGAGGTTAGCTTAGGCTCGAGATTGCTTGGGGAAAGTCTTACCATCGATTGGGGCAATAGAGGTAATGATTCTAGCCCTAAATCTTTTTGTTTCTCTAGTTTTTAGCTAAGTTTTTGGAGTTTACGAACTCAGCTCTAGTTTTGGGAATTAGTTGGGGTTTTGGCCAAGCGTTTGATTGGGTTTTGATGGTTTTGGGCTACCAAATCAATTGGGAACATTACTTTCGAGTTTTAGCTATGTTTGGATAGGATTTTGGTGGGCTTTTGCTTTAAGAAATGGGGAAATTTCTGAATTCTCATGGTGAGTTGCAGCCCTGTTCTTGAGGTGCCGCGACTCTCGTGAATAGGAAGGAAAAGGAGGTGTCGAACCTGCATTTGAGATGTGCCATGTGTCAAAATAGAGGAGAGCCTTGGGCTGTCTGACTTTGGGCAAGCCACAACCCCTTTGTTTTGAGTTGCGGTGCTTGAAGGATTTCTTAGCCCCATGAGGGTTTTCAATTTCAAGAACTCAAACTAAGGGCTCGGGATCCTACTACCTGGTTTAGTAGAATTCAACGTCTCAGAAGCTAGGACTCAGTCCGGAAGCCTTTATTCACTCGTTATGACAAGATTCTCTATTTGTTATGACTAGGTAATCGCTAGGGGCTCGAAACCAGGATCATGCTCAAGGGTCATTCTTAACACACGTTGCACTAGGACCTTATGTAAGAAAACCACACCCAATATGTAACACCCTACCTCCTTAGAGTGCTTACTAAGTGAGTATAAAACGTGCTAATCACTCGCTAATCAAGGTATTAGGTTAAAAGTGTTGTTGAACTGTATTGAAGGTCGATAAAGGCATTAAATATAAAAATGTGATCATTCATTGAAAATAATAAATATTAAATATTTGGGATCCCAAAATACTGTTTAGAAAATATTTACAACTCAAAATACATTTATGGTTGACCGGACGACAAATTCAAGTCTATACATAACATTTTACCAAAAATACCCCAGCCGTGGTAGACAGGTAGGCCGAACATGTACCCATCACTCCACGCTCTCCATACTCATGGTTGGTCGACCTTTCCCTTGCCCTTACCTACACCATAGAGCACCCGTGAGCTGAAGCCCGGCAAAAGAACTCAACACAAAACAATTAACATATGCCTATATATCAATCAGCATATAACAAAATAGCCAACAGGGTAAACACATAACGGCAATTCCGTCCCAGGCACTTTACCAGACCCTGGGTTTGGGCTCTTCACTGTGAGGATGACTCCAGCATCCTAAGAGGGTCACACCCCAACGTCTCGCACTACACGTGCTCAATGTCATCATGGCCCCTTGTCATGCTCAGCTTTGCACTACGCATGCTAGTGCCGCTGTCGGCCCTTGCCATTCTCGACTTTGCACTCCACGTGCTTGATGTCGTTCCTGGCTGCTTGCTGTACTCAGCTTCCTACCATTATTGGCCTTCGTCGTTCCTGTTCTTTGTTGTTCATTCAAAAATATTAAATACATATCATAATATCAACAAACATTTAAACATATACTAAACATAAACAATGGGGCTACGCCCTGCAATTCAATCACATAGGGCCATGCCCAGCCATACAAACAATAGGGCTTCTTTATGGGTACAACAATTTCCTTACCTGTGTCCCAAGCTTCTTGAGCACCGCAATCCCGAGTACAGTCCTCTAACCCTAGCCTCACTATAAACCTAGTCACAATGCATTAATTATAGCCATCCATCAAGTTCTAATCCAGTAAATAACTTCGGGATATAATTTTAGCCTTTGGGACCATTGATTCTACCAATTCAGGAGGTAAAATCCTTCCCAAGCCTTAACATTAGGGTTCCCAAGCTAAAAACCTTCAAACAACCAACATCTCGAACTTGAGCTGCAACCCAGCCCTTTAAGGGCCGTGGCGCACTCAAATCAGAGGCAAAAAGTCTCACTGGTTAAGGGACACGGGCCGCGACATTCCCATCCTTCGGTCATGGCGCGCCTTGGCTGACAGAGGCTTCCAGCCTCTTTGACACACACGGGCCACAACTCAAGCCTCCAAACCCAGAAAAGCCCATTTTGCCCTGCGTTTTCCTCAAGCCTAAACCTTAATTTCATACACCAAACACCACTTAAACTCATAATTGAACCAAGATTCCTTTTCTACACAACCTAGGCATCACATCCACCTAAGAATAGCCCTCTAATCCTCACTAACACCAAAATTAAAACCAAGCACAACTAAACAGACAAAACCTCATGCAAGCTTGAGTTCTTAACATAATCGAAGTAAAAATTTGATTTTTAAGCTAGTTGAAAAACTGGGTTTTTCCCGCCCTTTCAGAGTCAAAAAAGTTTTCACTGAAAAACTTTTTACTTCCACTTTTTAATCTATTTCTCAAACTGCTTGTAAGAAACTTCGTGTTTTCGCAAGAATGTTGCTAGTCGTATAAAAGCCTAACTTTTATACGCGAGCAACGTTATTCCTACATTCAACACAAGTCTTTAAACTCTAAATTCTCATCTCCCCTTTTCTGTTCGCAGATTTTGATGCAAGATCCGTTGGGAGGTGAGAGACCAATTGACGATGACCTTCTCGCTCAACTGCTCGTGGATGTAGAACAGCCATCGTTACTTATTCTGGACATCCCTTTTTCTCGTACTCCACCTAACAGACCTCATCCAAACCTTTCAGCCATGGGTAGAGTAAAATCCACTGCCCAGAAAAAGAAAACATCTAATCCTTCTAAACACCAGCCTACTCCACATGCAGAAATTCCCTCGACCAGCGGTAGAGCTGAGAGTACTCCGAAGACAGGAATCCAAGCTCAAGCCCAACTCCAAAGTGACACTCAACCAGATGTCGAATGGTATGTCGCCCCTCCTAGTCGAATAACGATTAGGATGATTGCCAATTATATCAAGAAGTACGAGCTTCCTGGGGTGACGCTAGTCTGACCTACCAGAGACGAAAGGGTGAATCTACCTGGAGGCGCGTATAGCGCATGGTCGAGATATCATATCGAGGCAGAAGCGATCCTGCCTCTCCATCCTTTTTTCCAAGGAGTGGCCAATTCTTTTGGGATCGCTCCTTTTCAAATCACCCCAAATGGATATAGAATGCTCTCTGCACTCTATATCCTTTATAGTCATAAGAAGTGGTCGGTGCCCACGCCACACGAGGTCAACTACCTGTTCGACCTAAAATCCAACCCAACCAAGAAAACACGGGGTTCTTCCATTTCTACCACCAAGAAACGGGTCGCACTTTCCTAAATGACACCACTTTTACCATCTGGAGTACTTTTTGACTACCGATATGGTCGCGAACAACTTGGGCTTCACACAAGGAGGTAAATTTTTTGCATCCCTGGTCATATATTTTTTTCTTTGATTCTTCCTGCATTTCCGTTAGAAATTTAGTGCATTTCAGGGCCCTGGTTGCGACCAGCCCCCACTCCAGACATGGAGGTCTGATCAGCCCTCCTGGCCAGCATGACCGACATAGAGAAAAGTGTCACAAACAGCTGGTCACAGAGGCCAATATGAGACTAGTTGGCCTTCTGGCTCCTCACCAGGAAGTGAGGGAATCTATTGCGGGGAGTTCCACCGGCACTGAAGTCCCCGAGCAACAACAAGATATGTCACAACCTCCTCCGACGAGGGCAACTAGGGTGACCATCAACGAACAACCTGGTGCCCCATGACCTGTTGCTGCACTGGCCCCTCCAAGGAAGGGAAAGAAGAAGGCCACAGAGCCTATTCTTGAGTCGTCGGACGAGAACGATACTGATTTTACGCTTTTAGATAGTATTCCTATTCTGTGTCACCTCTTCGATGGGGATGGAAACTTTAAATACCCTCCTGCTTTAAATTCAGACTTCTTCAGGCAAGAGAGTGAGTGCAGCACTAGTAAAGTAAATAGTGTAGCGACCAGTAATTATAGCT
This sequence comes from Humulus lupulus, assembly GCF_963169125.1. Lineage (NCBI taxonomy): Eukaryota > Viridiplantae > Streptophyta > Magnoliopsida > Rosales > Cannabaceae > Humulus > Humulus lupulus. The sequence continues at coordinate 148,273,634 of NC_084800.1, read as the reverse complement.
CGGGTATTATACTTTAAATTTCTCTTCCCTTGTTTCCTAAACTTAGCAAGTTCCTTTTATTATACTGACTGACTGATCGCTTGTTTCTTTTTTGCAGACATGCCTGCCAAAGGCGCCTTTGATTTGTACAACAAATCAGTAAGCAAGAAAAAGTCCGACAGGCGCCAGTCTGGAGAGGGCTGCAGCAATCCCCCCACGAAGAAATCTCAAATAGATGACCCCCTGCATCTACTCCAATGAGGTAGACAACTCCTCCACCAGCTCCTGCTAAGGAGGCAAGTCCTCCAACTCCAACAATCCAAGATCCTTTGTCTCCGGTCAGACAGACTCCTCCTCCAGCTCCAGTCGACCCTACCCCTCCAGCATCTACCGTCCAACAGTCGGCTGGCCGCCGAGAAGAGGCCTCAGCAGACGACCTCACAGGTGTGGTGCTCAACTCAGCCAAAGATAAGCTTTCGAGAATAACAAAACACTGACGATGTAATGCCCCAAAATCCCTAATATGGTTTAGGACCTTGATTAGGAGGCTGGGAGGGCCATAATTGATTTATTACGATATTAAATAATTATATGCATGTTTATGTGAATTATATTATAATATGATGTTAAATGCATGCATGTGGGTCCACATTTCATTACAGGGATGTTTCGGTAATTTGGCCCGTTAAGGGCATAATTATATACTTGTATGCATGTCGGTGACATATTTTTGAGACCAGATGATAATCTGGATTTGTTCGGGCCATTCAGCATGAGACGATCATGGAATATTAATTCGCGGTTGAGTCATACCATCTTTAAGTTCAGGGCTCGGAATGAGTCTCAGGGTGTTTTTAATGATTAGAGCATTGTCGAGAATAAAAGGGTAACGGGATGTGAATTATTGGTGTTTGAGAATATCGGGAATTGGAGGGTGTTAATTATGATTAACGAGATAAGTGGAAAATACCAATTTTGCCCTTGCGAGCCTATAAAAACCCTTAATTGACCTAGGGGTATTTTTGTCTTTTCACCCCTGGGATAGATATCAGCCATTAAGTCTGTAGAAGCTTGTTAAAAATAGAGTAACTCTTCCTCTTCTCCCGTACCTCTTTTCCCTTCTTTTCCTCTTTGAATTTTCAAGCTCTTCTTGAGGAACCAAGCCAAGGAACCAAGCTGGGATAAGATAGGGTTATGCTCCACCATTGAAGAGGGTGTGTTTCTAAGATTGAGGTGAGCTTTTAGCCATTAGAACTCTTGCAATTTCTCTGTTTTCTTAGTTAAGTTTCATTTGGTTTTTGAGTCAGAAAGTTTGGAATTGAATGAGTTTTGGCTAGGGTTCTTGTGGTTGTGATGCTTGGGGCATGTGAGGATAGTTTTTGGGTTCATTCGGCATCAAAATTGAGGTTTGGAAGCATTTGAATCGAGTTACAATTGAAGTCAAAGAAGGAGGTTTCAGGGGAGCATCAGTTTGGGGGTAGCGCTACAGCGCCCATCAGAGGCCGCTATAGCGCTACACAGGATTTGTTTGGGTGGTTTGGGGGTTCTGAGTATAGCGCAGGGGTGCTAGGGAGTAGTGTTGTAGCACTACTCTGTTCCTCTATAATCCCATTTTGAGTGTTTTTAAGGGTTTTTGGCTTGGGGTTTCAATCCTTAAGGCCCAGGATCGAATCTACTCACCGTGTGGGTACATTTCGGGGTCCCGAGAGTGGGGTTTAGATCAAGACCCTATTAATGTTGATTTTCATTAATCGGAGCTGGTATTTGGTTATGACTAGGTGATCGCTAAAGGATTAAAGGATCGATCGTTCTGAAGAGTCGTTCTTGTTCTAATTCTCGCTCGAACCAGAGGTAAGAAACTGCACCCCATATGTGACATGCATGGTTATTCATGAGGCATGTTAAGTGCTCTATATGTGGACATTGATTGCATTGAAAATGAAAAAGATACATGACATTAGGGCATGGCATGAATGTTGATTATGAGATTGATCAGAGCTTGTGTCTCTTTAATTGTGCATGATTATAATTATGCTTTCGATTACTGACTGAGCATGCTAAATGCCTTATATCTGAATATTTGACATATGATATATGTCTGTTTGTATTACCTAAATGAGGAAGCACTGACTTATTAGTCAGGGATTGGAACTGTTGTCCGTATCAACTGTGAAGTTGTGACTCATTAGTCAAGTTCGGCAGTGGTATTGAGCACTGGTGACATGGGATTGACTTATAAGTCAAGTACGTCCTTAGCGTGTTTAACGCAACCCAATAAAAGATTAGATCTAATCAACATCTGCATTGAATGACTCAAATGAGCACTAATGCCGGACCGACCTCAAGGTCGACGAAAATTAAAAGTTCTTGTCTAGTCTAAGGGCTAGTTAATTAAAGCCAGAGCCAGAAAGGCTAAGGTGACCTACATGTCACATGGCTAGGAGGGTATGGGACCTCCAGAGTGTGACTCATTAGTCACCTATACAGAGTGTGACTTATTAGTCATCCACACAGAGATTGACTTATTAGTCATCTATACCGAGTGTGACTTATTAGTCACTAATACGGAGTGTGACTCATTAGTCACCTATACAGGGTATGACTCATTAGTCATCCACATAGAGATAGACTTATTAGTCATCTATACAGAGTGTGGCTTATAAGTCACCTATACAGAGTGTGACTCATTAGTCACCTAGATAGAGATGGACTCATTAGCCATCTACACAAGGTATGACTTATTAGTCATCTATACAGAGTGTGACTCATAAGTCACCTATGCAAGGTGTGACTCGTTAGTCACCCAGTCCAAGATTGACTTTCTAGTCATCTATGCAAGAAGCAGGTCCTCCGAGAATGACTCATTAGTCTTCTATTCTGATGCAGGACCCCATAATCATTTATTTGAACTTATTTGCATGCATGATGGAAGCTATTATTGCTAGGCATGCACATTATGTTTCGATGACATGTTATTACTTTTCATGAGCATGTTGAGTTTTCTTGCTGGGCTTCGGCTCAGGGGTGCTATGTGGTGTAGGTAAAGGCAAAAGGAAGCTGGACCATCCTTGAGTTGGAGAGCTTAGGTGACGACGTGTACATATGCGGCTGCTCAACCGCCACGGCCGAGGGTTTGAAAGAGGAACTAGGGTTAAACCCTATTTTGCCACTTAGATGGGCCTGTTGTAAATATTTTCTAGTAATATACCTTTAAATTATATTTTTGGGATCGCAATGTATACAGTAAACGTTCTAATGAAATGTTACATCTTAACGAAATATTTTAATCCCTAAACCGCTAATCATACTTAGTTCCATGATTTTGACCAAATGACTCGATTAGCGAGTTTAGCACTGTTTACAAGGCACACCGTAACAGTCCCTGGAGTTTAGGGCGTTACAGACACAGCCAGGAGGCAATCCAGGAGACCAGCTCTATGGGGATCAACCAAGCCCTCAACCGCGCACTGAACGAAGTGCTCGCTGTAAGTTGCTTTCTTTTTGTGTTTATACTTTATAAATTTTCTTTTAAACTTTCTCCTATTTACAGCCTTATCTTTTTCTAATCGCAGGGGGTTCTTACCCTTAATTCTGGCTGGCGATTTTCGAGGATGCTGAATGTCCAATTCAAAAAGAAACTTATCGATCAGCTTAGTGTTGCTAAGGTTCGATACACCGAGCAACTCAAGGCGGCAGAAGCTTCCTATGCCGGGCAGGTGGAGGCAATCAAGGCGAAGCAGACTGAGGTGCCTAGGGATGTTGAGGCGAAGCATACCGAGGCCCTTAAGGCAGCTGAGGTGAAACACCTCAAGGCGGTGTAGGCGACCGAGGCCAAACTTGCTTCTCTCGAAGAGGAGTTGATGAGGAAGGATGCAAGTATCGCCAAGATCACTGCATCCAAGGAGCATTGTAAGGAGACTTCGCTTATGAATTAACGGGAAGCCCACAAGCTTCAAGATGTGTTGGAGGTAAGCCGCAAGGAAGTTGCTGCACTGGAGAAACAGAATGCTCGCAACCTTAAAGACTACGAAAGGGCGTCGTTCGAGTGTTTCTACTTGTTCTGGAAAAACAACCCCAATGCTCATTTCTCCTATTCCGAGACCATATCAGGGAGGCGGAGTTAGCTAGCTCTGTTGCTCGCCTGGAAGAGGAAACACTTCCACAGTCTCCAGAAATTTCTTTAGCGACCGGCATCGAAGGCACCCGAGAGGAGGCTGGGGATGCAGTCGACCAACAACAGCAGAAATTGCCACAAGACCCCCAGCAACCTCATAATTTTATCTTTTTTATTTTACTTTTGAATTACATGGCCTACAGGTCATGATGTAAAAACAATTTGATGTTTTAACTTTTATTGCAGCATAGGCAGCTTTTTTTCTTTTAATCGAACAATTACATCCGAGCAAAACTGCTCACGGTGTAAAAGGTTTCCTTATGATATTATAATACCTTAATTTTATTATAACATATGTTTGCATGACCGAACATAGCATAGTACTTTGGATTGATTTAACAAAATACAAAATTTTGAAAAACACTCTAAGTACCTTAGCGTGCTTACACTTATTTTGCTCATGTGTTAACATATCTTTTGAAATGCTTTGCTTACTAGATGCCTTAAATGCCCCCCAAGTGATTGAGGAGCTTTAGGTCCTTAGTCACTTTCCTTGACCAGAACCTGTTTGAACATTACTTCTCAGAATAAAGGAATTAAAACGATAATACAGCAAAACAACACACATAATGAGCAAATACTTGTAATAAAAACAATAATTGGCAAGAATGACTGGCTGTGCACAGTCCCTTATATTTCTCATAATAAATGGACAAAACGTGTTTATGCAAGAGATCAGTAAGATCTTACACTTATAAGCGATTAGTCATATAAAGTGATCAACCCTTTTTCATAACTTGTAAAATAGTAAAATTAATACAAGCCAATTCTTTAAGAAGAATTTTTTATTGATAGTACTTGCGCAGGTGTTCTCCATTCCAATAGCGAGGAATGAGATCTCCGTTTAAGCGAGCAAGTTTATAGGTGCCTGGATGAAGGACTTCTTCAATCTGGTAAGGCCCTTCCCAATTCGGTTCGAGTACTCCAGCATCCTGGTCATAGGTGTTTAGGAAAACTCTTCTATGTACTAAATCTCCGACGTTGAATTTTCTTTCACGTACTTTAGAGTTGAAGTATCAGGCGACTTTTTGCTGATACGCAGCTACTCGGAGTTGGGCTTGCTCACGTTTCTCATCGATCAAGTGTAGGGATTCCATCAATAGTTGGTTGTTAGAGCCTTGATCGTACATTATTCTGCGATGCGAGGGTGGATCTAACTCAACAGGCAACATAGCCTCATACCCATAAGCCAAAGAGAATGGAGTATGACATGTTGCTGTTCGATGGGAGGTTCTATACGACCAAAGGACTTCAGGCAATTGTTTTGGCCATGCCCCCTTAGCTTTTTCCAGTCGTTTCTTCATGGTACCCTTTAGCATTTTATTGACTGCTTCGACTTGTCCATTTGCTTGGGGATGAGCTAAATAAAAGCTTTTGATAATCCCATGCCGTTCGCAAAATTCCGTGAATAAATCACTATCGAACTGCGTGCCGTTATATGAGACAATTTTCCTTGGCAATCCATAGCGACAAACGATGCTTTTAACCATAAAATCCAGCACCTTCTTGGTCGTTATAGTCACGAGTGGCTCGACTTCAGCCCATTTAGTGAAGTAATCGATGGCAACCACAGCATACTTGACGCCGCCTTTTCCTGTGGGCAAAGATCCGATTAAATCTATACCCCACACTACAAACGGCCACGGACTTTGCATCTATTTCAGTTCATTAGGGGCTTCTCGCGGGAATTTGGAGAACCTCTGGCATTTGTCACACCTCCGTACAAATTCCATTGAGTCTTCATTCATTGTTGGCCAGAAATACCCTTGCCTCATGATATTTTTTGACAAGCTTTGCCCCCCAGCGTGGTCCCCGCAAAAGCCTTCATGTACCTCTTTAATCAATTCCTTGTCCTTCTCTTTTGAAACACACCTGAGGAGTGGCATTGAATATCCCCTTCGGTACAAGATTCCATCAACCAGGATATACCTAGCAGCCTGTCGCTGAAGGGTCCTAACTTTTTTTCTGTCCGTTGGTAAAACGACTTGTGTCAAATACTCTATGTATGGTGCCAGCCATGTATCCGCCACCTGGATCACCAGAGTGGTCTCCTCTGTATGGATGCTTGGCACAGATATCCATTCAATTGGCACTATGTTCAGAGTATCAACATCCTTCGCACTTGCTTACTTGGCCAAAGCATCAGTGTTTGAATTCTGGTCGCGAGGTACTTGCTGAAGGGTGTACATGTCAAACTGCGCTAATAGATCCTTTGTTTTATTTAAATAGGAAACCATCATTAAACCTCGGGCCTGGTACTCTTCCATGACTTGATTCACCACCAGCTAAGAGTCACTGTAGATGTCAAGTACCTTTATATTCATGTCCCTGGCTAATCGTAACTGTTTACCGAGTTTTTCGGAAACGAATACAAACGGAATAATAAAAAGACAAGAGCTATAGAAATGCAGAAATGTAAATAAACAAACAGTGTTTTTACGTGGTTCAGGCGTTAACGAGCCCTAGTCCATGAGTCGATGTTATTATACTTGTAGAGAATAACAGTCAAACAGCTGGTGTATAAGGAACTCACAACCTCACAGTGTTTCTCTCGGGTTCTCTTGGAGAAGATGAAGCTAGAGAGATTTTAGTAGAGTTCTTGCTATGTGATTTGTTGGCCGTCCCTCCTATTGTAAAATGAGGGGGTCTTTATAGCTAGGGTTTTGGATTAGGGTTTTTCTCTACTCACATGAGTCTTAATTACACCAGCCATAAATAGGGGATACAATTACCGTAGTCACCTGGCTACCAGGCTCTATGTGGGTATATTTACGTGAAAGTATGGGGAATGCACAAAGGCAGCCGTCTTTTCCAAGTTGTCAGCGGAACAGTAGGCGAAATAGTACTTTTAGACGTGCTGGGATGTGTGCGGCTTTGACCTGTCGGGCGTGTCAGGCGGGATTCTGTGTCAGGCGGATATCATTCCAACTATGCCTCCTCCATGACTCAACCGCCTGGTCTTGTTCCGTGCGAGGCACGGAACTGTTTCCGCGAAGACCACTTGAAGAGCTTCTCCTGGAAGGAGCTTCCCTGAAGGATACCCCTTCGGGACTCCGAGAGAGTTGACGAGCTTCCGTGTCGCGTTTGCTTGAAAGAGTAATCCGGACACTAAACGGGAGAGGCGAAGCCTTTCTGTCCATCCGCGAGCTCTGGTCACCTACCGTGAAAGATATTGATAATTCTGCTTCCCCGAGGATATCCATCTAAACGCTATCCGGAAATCTGGATAACATTTACCCCCCAAGGTCACGGAGCTTTGAGAGATCCGGGAGCTTGTACAGTCCTCCGGGTATTCCAGTTTCTTATATTAGGCGAGGGGCCACCTCCTGTGTTCCTGGAAGGGTTCCTTTTTCCCGCCTGAGTGTTAGTATGAAAAAGAAAGGAAATTTCTTCTGTTTGAACTCAAGTACTCAAGTGCGGCAAGGGCCACGCGTCATGCCGGGAATGGCTCTGCGACCAAGACGTGTGCGTGAGGCGACCGGCCGAGTATGCGTGCGTCAGGCATCTGAGTAATGATTTGACGGTTTTTAATGGTACACCGGGCCCGAGGTGGTATAATGATGGGAAATAAATACTTTATTCCCATCCGAGGAGTCATAAATAGGATCGTCGCTTCATCTCCAGCCGTTGGATCTGATGCACACGGAATGGGAAGATCGAGACCGTCCACTTGAGGAATTCGAAATGACCTCTTTCCTGCTATAAAAACGAGGGAACGGACCTTTCTTCCTCTTTACGCTTTCAAATTCTCTATCTTTCGGTTTTTCAGATTCCCAAACCTTCGAACTCTCAGGCTTCCAAGCTTCCATTCCTTCGAACTTGCCACTTCTTTTGGTAAGGAATCTAGAAACTTTTCTTTTGATTTGGCAGTGGGTTTATTCACCGAAGTTCAGGGTTTGAATCGCCGTTCATCTTTGCAGCTTTTACTTCTCGCGATCGTGCTGTGCAGTGATCCGGTTACTCCTTCAACCTTCAACTACCCGAATACCAGTAAGTATTTCTACTTTGCTCTTTCCTTCCAAACCTAAGGTTGTTGGTAGCTGTTAGAGTTGAGTTTTCTGCCAGTGTCGCCTATGTGCATGCGTGAATAGGGCTTTGATAGGCATGCGATTGATGTGAGTCGATAAGTAATCTCTTTGCATGCTTTGACGATTTGCGTTTGGAAAGTCGTTCCTTGTCTTGCTTGCGCTGTTCTGGTTTGCTGTTTTAGGGCATAAGCATGAACGCCTTTAGGGTGTCTTTCTCTGGAAAAACACTTCTCTCGGCGGGCTTAGGCTCGGAGTCTGAGTTTGGTTCCTTGCTGTCCTTCGGGTGGCATGGTGCCAACCCCTCGGCAAGCTCGGTGGGAGCCTCTCCAAGCAGTTTTCGGGGAGGGTCTCCCCGACGCCTTTGATACCACTAGGGTATGACAAGGGTGCTGACTGCTTAGAGTGTTTTCTTCTTTGTTTCATTTGTTCAGTGACGAACATCTTAAAGGAACAACTCATCGCTGTGGTAGAGGCTGATTCTGCCCAGGAGAAGGGTTCTCCTGTCGCCGGCGCAAAGGGGAAAGGAAAGACAAAAGTGGTCGCGGCTAGCCCACCGTCTACCAATAGTTCAATCTGGGAGATGGACCAGAAGCCGAACCTGTTCAGGAACTACGGCATGCTGGAGCTGTACTCCTCAGAGGCAGGTTTGAAGAACATCCCAGGCCTGATGTGGCACCGTCTGTCGGTGCTGGGCGAGTCGGCTAGTCAGAGCCACGAGGGTTTTGGTGCCTGGAGCTGGGCGCACATAGTGTGTGGGGCGCACTTGCCCCTAAGAAGTTACTTTGCCAATTTCTTTGTGAAGGCGGGGATTGCCCCCTTCCAATTGATTCCCCCCAGCTACAAGCTCCTAGCGGGGTGGTTCATCTTTTGCAAGTCCCGGAACCTGGAGGCTCCTACCCCGGAGGAGGTGCTGTACTTCTACGGGTTGAAGTCTCAGCCCATGAGAGGTCATCCAGACAAGGTGGGATTTTACAGGCTGGAGGGGCACCCGGACGTGATGTGTCCCACCTGTCATACCGCGAGGGTTCCAGACCTTCGGGAGTACTGGTTCCTGACGACTGGCTTCCCACTGAAGAGGGTGCCAGCCCTATCTTTGGACTTCAAAGTCCCTGGTAAGTGCTCCTTCCTCTCCTTTTCAACTTTGTTTCTTTACGTTTGATTCGCCTTTCGGGAGGATCTCTAATTCTTGTATTTGGATTTTGCAGAAGTCGTTCCGCGGACACCTCGCTGTGTGGAGATGATAAGGAGGTCAAAGTTCTACGAAGGGCTCTCGGAGGAAGAGTTGAAAGTGGAGGGACTTGTGACCTCCGAATCTTTGAGGGAGTATGGGCTACTCGCCTCTTTCCAAAACATTGAGCCAGTGAGTGGCAGGGGGCAAAGTCAGGTGCCAGCTGACATCCGGGAGCAGATTGCCCTGGAGCTGTCCAAGGTGATCAGCCAAGCAGCCCGGGACGAGAATACTTTATCCCTTAGTTGGGCGGAGAGGTTCCCCGACCCCCAGCCGGAGGAAGAGGAGATCGAGGCTCGCCACGCCGCAGCTTACCCCAACGAAGGGACTCCGGGGGCTAGTACCTCCGGGAGAGGTAAGACTAGTTTTCGATTGATCCACACCCCCAGCCTGTCTGAGGTTTCCCGGACCTCTCAGATGGGGTTCGATCCCCGCTTCCTTAGGCTAGATCCGCGTAGGATACCCTTTGACAGATATTGCGATAGGGTAGATGAGCTCCTCGGGTGTCTGAGTGACGGTAGTCTGCCAGAAGGTATCATCATGGTTGACCCTTCTTCCCTCAGCATGTCATTCCCGGACTTCAAGGAGTACGGGAGCTTCCTGGAGCAGGAAGCGGTGTTTTGTTTCGCTCGGGGAAGGCCATCCACGTTTTTCGTGCATGGTCGTCCCTTTCAAACTTTTCTTTTTCTTGTTCCTTGTTCCCTGCTGGTGGACTTGCTTGTGCTTTTATGTTGCTGATTGTCTTGTCTTCTGCTTATCTTCTTTCACATTGCTTGCTGGTTCGTTAACCTTGCTTCGTACGTTTCTTGCAGAATTTCCCGAAGCCAAGATGTTGGGGAGTTACCTTACTCATCAAGAAAGCCGCCACTAGCCAAGATCCGTCCAAGGGAAAAGGACGAAAAGCCGGAGCCGGTAGGGGAGGTAAAGTTGCCACATCCAAGAAGACAGGTGGCGAGGCGCATGTGTCTTCGGCGGTGGAGAGATCTCCTGCCAAGGGGCCTTCCGAGTCCATGGCGAACTCGAGTAGTAGCAGCGACGGGGAAGGGCTTGTGTTCCCCGTGAAGACGACTGGGGTGAGCAAGCGTCCCGGAGGGGATGCTGAGGGCGCCGAGAAGAAACGCCTTAGACACTCTTCTCCCGGTCGAAGGCAACAACAACAGCAACGACAGCAACCACAACTACAACAACAGCAGCAACAAGAACAACAGAGACAATCACCAACGCCACAGCGGCAACAACAACAACATCCAAACCAGGAGCAACAACAAAGGCAATTACTTCCGCTGCCGCAGCAGAAAAAGCAACAACAACAACAAAGGCAGTCACCTCCGCCACCGCAGCAGCAAAAACAACAGCAACACCAGCAGCAACAACAGACCGGGGCCTTAATACCCAGTCTGCCTCCTCCTCCAGCCCAAAGGGAGTCCACCCTTTCGGGGTCTCCTTCTTCTCAGCAAACAAACCTTCCTCTGCCTGGCCTGAAGTTCCACTTCCCGCAGAAACCAACCCGTTTCCCCGCTGCCCTCCTGGAGGGTGTAAGACGGGCCGATAATTTTTTGAAGAGGCGGTTGGAGGCTAAGAAGGCTGTTACTCAGGGAAGGGCAGACAACTTGTCTGCCGTGAAGAGAGCTGAGTTAGCCGAGGGGGTGAGGTCTCTTCACCCGGGTGGAGCAGTTTTGGATGGCCCAGCCTTGGAGAAGAGGCTGGTGCCTAGGCTCGGACGTGCATTGGCGCCGTTCGGAGCAGAGATAATGGAGGACATGGCCCTGAGCTTGTGCGAGCTCAATTCTGAGAAATGGGCCATCAGTAGCAGTAAGGATCCGCTGTTGCTGACACATGCCGTGAAGCAACAATTGTCCGGGGTAAGCCGTCAGTTAAGCTTTAGGATCATCTGTCTTAGCACATTTGGTTCTGCTTAACTCATTCTGTTGTCTTTCCATGCAGGCCTCTCTGATCGCGGAACGCTCGTTCCGGGAGGTGGGTGCAGTTCTGGTTCAGCTGGAGGAGAGCCAGGTGGCTCGCCAGGCCTTGGAGGCGGAGAAGCAGAAACTGACCCAACAGGTCGAGAGCACAAGGGGGGAGGCTTCGGAGAAGATTGACCAGGCTCGGCGCACGGCTGAGGAAGAGGCGGAGAAGAAATATCTTGCCAAATACCGAGAGTACCGGGCCAGCGCAGAGACTGAGTTCAAACAGCGGTCGGATGACTTGAATGCCGAAAACTCCAAGCTCCGGGAAGAGCTATCCCAAACTAGGGTGGAGAAGGATACCTTGGAAGCCCGCTTGCAATCGAAAAATGATCTCCTCCTTAAATGGCAAGAGGAATATGCCACTCTTCAGAACAAGCTGCACGAGGAGGAGCAACTTCATAAGAGGAGTAGGGATCTCGTGTCTATGCTGGAGTTGGGGCTCGCCGAGAAGGATAAATAGATCGGAGCCTTGCAATTCACCGCCAGGGGGCATGTGACCGAGAAGCAATCCGTGCTGAACCAGAATAAGATGCAGCGCAAAGAGATTGATTCTCTTAAGGGAGAGCGGGATGCATCCAAGACCGAGGTGGAAAAACTGAAAGATCAATTAGCTGTCGCGGAGGCAAAGCTGGCAACTTCCGAGGCGGAGCGCTTGAAGGAGAAGGAGGATGCCGAGGTGGTACTGAACAGGACGATTAATATATCGCACGTGGTCCTCATGCATCAACTCTGGAAAATGAACCCGGAGGTACTAGGCTATCTGGGAGAGGATGCCGACGCCATGAGGGAGAAGCCACAGGTGTGGGATCAAGGCCCGGAGGTGTACGTCCAAACTTACAACATTGACGAACCTGCTGGAGCCCCTGAGGCAGGAGATCCCGGAGAGGCGGGGACCTCTGAACCTGCCCGTGATGACGTTCCGCCTTCCAATGAGCCGACTCCGCTAGCCCCAGTTGAAACTGCTGACCTTGAGGCCTTGGATGCGGACACTGCTGCCACCCCTAATGCTTAAAGGGGCCTTATCTTTAATTATTTTTCATTTGAGTTTTTCTTTGGGGCGAAGCTCCTTGTACTCTTTTCTCATTGCAGACATATTTGCCATAATTATAGCATTCTCTTTTCTTTTCTGCCGAGTTCTTTATTGAACTTTGCGTTTAGGGTAGACTTTTATACGGTAGAAACTGATGTAGGGGCGCATGAGGTTTTGGTTCCAACGGCCAGAACCTATGCACTTCCAACTTGAAGCTCTAACGGCTGATGTCTTTTCCCACGTAGTTTCTAGGTTACGAAGGTTTCCTAGTTCCAACGGCCAGACTCCTTTCACCGTATTTTAGCTTTCCTAAGGCAAATAGCCAATCCCGGGACTTGTAGTCATACTGTTCGCTGGGATTGCTAAGGTGAGTCGTTCCATGGCTCAGAACGGGAGTTCTTTTGGTGAGCGTCGCTAGACTTAAGGTTAGATCTTTGCGAAGCAAAACTAACTGTCATTGCGAACCTCATGGTGGCTGACTTCAGGGACCTGGCATGGAGCCATGCGAGGCAAGGCTCGTTGCTGTCGGGGAAATTGCCACGCCCACCAGGTGTGATCCCGGAGCAGGGGCTTTGCGAAGCAAGGCCTGCTGTGAGGGGGGGATCGACCATGTCTGCTCCTGGAGCTGAAACTTGCAGTGGTCGAGGAGCTCGCCATGCATTATTTTGTGAGATCCGGAGCTGAAGCCTGCGAAGCAAGGCTTACAACGGTCGCGGATCTTGCCATCTTTCGGCTTGCGGGACCCGGAGCTGGAGCTTGCGAAGCAAAGCTCTACAGCGGTCGCGGAGTATTCTGCAAAGGACTTGTCAGGGAGTTGGGGGTGTTTCGGCGTAGCTCTCTGAATGTGCCCCAACCCCCAGTCATGTTCATCGCTGGGCTACAGGAGATAATTTTCATGATGCATAATGGCAGGCATTTCAATGGAAATTTTCACAAAAACACATAATGCGCACATGACACGTAATGCAAGTATGTTTATGGCAAAAACACATAATGCGCACATGACACGTAATGCAAGTATGTTTATGGCAAAAACACATAATGCGCACATGACACGTAATGCAAGTATGTTTATGGCAATAACAAATTAACCTAAGCTTAACACTTTAAAAAATGCTAGCATACGAGTGGTGTTCTGCGTATATTTTGTTCAAGGGGTGTATGGCTATGCCTTAGCCATGTATACCCCCCCCCAAGTGAGTGTGGGGTCCGGACGTCTCCGGACCGCGTGGTCACTTGTTGAAACGCAGCCTTGAACACAGGGATAAAAAATGCAGTAAAAGCGGAGTGAACCTCTCCGTGTTTCATTAAATTAGCCTAAGGCATGTGTTTTACAGCAGGGAGGGTTATCTCCACATTTTATACTTTTGCTACGTCCACCAAGGACTTTCGACTAGATAGTCCGGGGCCTACTGATAGTAACGGCGGAGGTGCTCCGCGTTCCAGGCGCGCGGGACTTTAGATCCGTCGAGTCTCTTTAAGTGATACGTCCCATGGCCCACTTTTTCTTGTAATTCATAGAGGCCTTCCCAGTTGGGTCCGAGGACTCCCACTCCCGGATCCTGCGTAGCAGGAAATACTCTCCGGAGGACAAGATCCCCAACTTCGAATGTACGGCTCTTGACTCTTGTGTTAAAGTATCGGGCTATCTTGCCTTGGTACATTTTTAGTTGGACCTGCGACTGCTCCCGGAGCTCTTCGATCATGTCCAGGGACTCCTGGAGAAGGGTGTGGTTCCGGGTAGGGTCGTAGGTGTCCTGCCTGTGAGAGGGGATCATAGTTTCTACTGGGATGACGGCCTCGCAACCGAAGGTCATGGAATAAGGTGTGTGCCCCGTCGAAGTTCTCTCTGTTGTGCGATAGGCCCAAAGTGCTCGCGGAAGTTCTTCCGGCCAGTGAGCCTTGCAGGCTTGGAGTTTTTTCTTCAACGTGGTCTTTAAGATTTTGTTTACTGCCTCCACTTGCCCATTAGCTTGGGGTCTGACGACTGCGGAAAAGCTTTTGATGATTCCATGCGAAGCACAGAAGTTCGTGAAATGTTCACTATCAAATTGCTTCCCGTTGTCGGACACAATTTTTCGTGGAAGCCCAAAACGACACACTATATTCCTGATGACAAAGTCCAGTGCCTTCTTAGACGTGACCGTGTTCATAGGTTCAGCTTCAACCCATTTGGTGAAGTAGTCTACCGCGACTATGGCATACTTCACTCCGCCCCTTCCAGTTGGAAGGGAACCTACTAGGTCAATGCCCCAGACGGCGAACGACCAGGGGCTGGTCATTAAGGTAATTTCTGTAGAAGGCGCTCGCGGAACCTTGGCGTACCTCTGGCATTGCTCACATTTTCTGACATAATCCACACAATCCTTCTTCATGGTGGGCCAAAAGTATCCTTGTCGAAGGATCTTTTTGGAGAGGCTCAGCCCGGAGGTATGGTCGCCGCAGAACCCTCCGTGAACCTCATGGATGATGGCGCTGATCTCGGTTCCGGCGACACACCTAAGGAAGGGTATGGACAACCCCCTGCGATAAAGCTTTCTATCCATAACCACGTATCGGGGAGCTTGATACTGGAGCTTTCTCGCGTCAGCCTTATCAGTGGGGAGCTCTCCGGTGGTGAGAAATCTGAGGATGGGTCCTATCCAGGAATGGGAATGGTCGATGATTGCATTTACCCTGCGTATCTCGGTACTAGGTGTTTCTAAGTGCCCGATGGGCACTAGGCCATATTGTTCAATCTCCGGGTCTGTTGCAAGCTTGGCTAGCGTGTCCGCGAGTGAATTCTGGTCCCGGGGGACCTGGCAAATTTGGTAGCCTTTGAAATGCTGCAGGAGGCCGCGGGAGAGAGACACGTAGGCAGCCATTTTTTTGCCTTTTGTCTGGTATTCTTTGGATATCTGGTTTACCACAAGTAGGGAGTCGCTGTATACTTCGATTTTTTGGGCTCCGACTTCTCTGGCCAGTTGTAATCCAGCTAGCATGGCTTCGTGTTCTGCCTCGTTGTTGGATGCTGAGAACGCGAAACGGATGGCGCTCTGGAGCTGATGTCCTTGGGGCGATATTAGGATGATCCCTGCTCCAGCTCCTTTTTCATTTGAGGCTCCGTCTACATAGACCTTCCATGTGGGAAGTTCCGGGACGGGATCTTCCGCGAGGTCATTTATTCCTGAGCATTCAACAATAAAGTCTGCGAGAGCTTGTCCTTTTATGGAAACACGTGGCTGGTAGTGGATGTCGAACTGGCTCAGTTCCATGGCCCATTTAAGCAATCTGCCAGAAGATTCGGGCTTCTGCAAGACTTGTCGAAGAGGGTGGTTGGTGAGTACTCTGATGGTGTGTGCCTGGAAATAGGGCCTTAGCTTCCTTGAAGCGATTAGCAAGCAGAGGGAGAGTTTCTCGATCATTGAATATCTGGACTCGGCGTCCAGTAACCTCTTGCTTACGTAATACACAGGGAGCTGGATACGGCCGTCTTCCCGGACGAGTGCGGCACTAACGGCGTGTTTTGTCACAGCTAAGTACAAGAACAACGCCTCCCCTTCGACAGGTTTGGACAGAATGGGAGCTCGGGTTAGATGTTCCTTGAGGTGTTGGAAGGCTGCTTCGCATTCGGGGGTCCACTCGAACTTCTTGTTTCCTCGCAACACATTGAAGAAAGGAATACACTTGTCAGTGGCCTTGGATACGAAGCAGCTGAGAGCAGCTATCCTTCCGGTAACGCTTTGGACGTCCTTATGCTTTCGGGGAGAAGGCATATCTATAAATGCTTTAATTTTCTCAGGGTTGGCCTCCACTCCGCGGGAGCTGACAATGAAACCGAGGAACTTCCCAGACGAGACCCCGAAAGTACATTTCTTCGGATTCAGTTTCATTCCGTACTTTCGGATCACGGCGAAAGCTTCCTCAAGGTCGTCACTGTGGTCCCCGGAGGTCTTGGATTTTACCAACATGTTGTCCACGTACACCTCCATGTTCCTCCCCAGTTGGTCCTTGAACATCCTGTTTACTAGACGCTGGTACGTCGCCCCAGCATTCTTCAAACCGAAAGGCATGACCACGTAACAGTAGACACCCTTGTCCGTGAGGAAGCTGGTGTGTTCCTGGTCCGCGACATGCATCTTGATCTGGTTGTATCCGGAGTACGCATCCATGAAGGATAAGAGTTCATACCCGGAAGTAGCGTCTACCATCTGATCGATTCGCGGAAGAGGGAAACAATCTTTCGGGCAGGCTTTGTTTAGGTCCGTGAAGTCAATGCACATTCTCCAGGACCCATCGGGTTTCGGGACCAGAACTGGGTTGGCCAACCACACGGGATAGTGTGACTCCTGGAGAAAACCTATGGACATCAGCTTGTCCACTTCAGCTTTGACGGCTTCGGCCCTCACTGGGTCTAACGGCCTCCTCTTTTGGCGAACTGGAGTTGCAGATGGGTCTATGTTGAGTGCGTGGCACGCAACATTAGGATTAATCCCCGTCATATCAGCGTGGCACCATGCCAGGATATCCTGATTATTCTTCACAGTGGCCACGATCTTATCTCGAATGGCCGACGGCAGGTTTTTCCCCACCTGAATGACTTTGGTGGGATCTCCCGGGTTGAGGATCACCTCTTCGACTTCCTCCATCGGTTCTATCGCTTTCTCGATCCCTACTCTTGGGTCGAGTTCGTCAAAGTATGCCCCTTGAGCACCCCCAGTTTCTGGTAATTCTTCCGCCAAAGGAACGGCAGCAACCGTCTCCTGGACCGTGTAGACGGATCGGACGGAGACGTTATAACAGCTTCGTGCACTTCGTTGGTCCCCTCAGAGGGTGCCGATACGCCCATCGTCGCATGGAAACTTCAAGCATAAGTGGCGTATTGAGGTTATGGCCCCACAATCTATTAGGACCGGTCGGCCTAGGATGGCATTATACGCCGTGGGGCAATCGACCACCACGAATGTGCTGTGCTTGAAGACACAAGCGTCGCTTTCTCCTCTGAGGGTGACTGGAAGTTGAATTTTGCCTAATGGCATGAGTGCATCCCCATTGAACCCTTGAAGCTGGATGGGGCATGGGGTCAGGTCTGTCTCGGTTAATCCGATCGCGTGGAAGGCCGCTTTGAAGAGGATGTTTACGGAGCTTCCGTTATCGACCAAGATCCGTGAGACCTTCTTATTGGCGATCTGGGCTTCCACCACGAGGGGATCGTTGTGGGGGAAGTGCACATGTCGGGCGTCGTCCTCCGTGAAGGTGATGGGAAGGTCCATCATTCGGGGACGTTGAGCAGGTGATTGAACCAAGGCGCACATCTCCCCGGTGTGTTCTAACTCCCTCAAGTACCTCTTCTGGGAGTTGCGGGTGCTTCCGGCAAGGTGCGGTCCTCCGGAAATGGTGGCTACGTGTCCGTCAACGGGTGGCGGAGCAAGGCCGGGCGGATATGGGTTGCCAGGTCCTGGAGCCAACAAGGCAATGGGTGCCGGAGCGGTTGGAGCAGGAAGCGCTGGGAACTGAGACCCGGGAGCTTGGGGGTGACCGGCTCCAGGAGCGCTAGCGGTCCCCCTCTGTCCCGGGGAATATGCAGCTCCGTGAACTACTCCCTGTCCGGGATAGATAATGGGTATCCTCACCCACTGACCGAGGTGTCCCGCTCTTGCCAGGGACTCGATCTCATCCTTCAGCTGAAGGCACTCGTTCGTGGTGTGCCCCACGTCTCCGTGGAAGTCACACCTCTTATTGGAGTCTCGCGGACGCCTTCCTCCGTGAGACACTTTTGGGGGCTTCCTGTAGTTGACCATATTACAGGTCGCCCGATAGGCATTCTCTCGCGAGTCTATCAAACTGGTATACTCCGCGAACTTGGGCTCATAGTCCTTCCGAGGTTTCTTTGAATGATCTCCCCGGTTGGAGTTTCTTCCGCTTCGTTTACTCCGCGATTGGCTCAAATTTCGTTCTGGGCCTTCCGCTTGCGTCTGCGGCAGGCCAGGAGCGATACTACATCCGGTTTGTACAGCTCCGTACCCAGAGAAATGGGTTTGACTCGGCGTCTGAGCAGACGCGGAAGGCCCATACACACTTGGAGTGAATCAGGCTCCTGGAAGCGAGAGGGCTGGTGCGGGAGCTTGCGAAGCAAAGCTCGGCGCAGTCACGGAAGGCGTTGGAGCTGGGGGAACTCCAAAGGCCTGCTGGTAGGCGTCCTCAAGGTTGATGATTCCCTGAGCTTTTGACATGAATTCGGACAGCGTTTCTGCCCGTCTCCTTTGCATTTCCCCCCATAGCAGGGAGCCGACAGTAAGGCCCGATTGAAGGGCGATCAGCTTCATGTCATCGCTGACCTTGGTCTTTGCAGCAGCTTCCATCATTCTCTGAATGAAAGCTTTGAGGTTCTCATGGGGTAGCTGCTTGATGTTGGTTAAGGAACCAACCTCCATGTCGTGGTCTCGGGCAGCAATGAACTGCCTTCTGAATGCGGACTGTAGCTCCTTCCAACTGTGGATGGATCCGGGAGCTAATCTTTTCCACCAATCCTCCGGAGCTTGTCATTAAGATGATTTCGGAGGTCCTATCCTCGAGGCCGGGCCTTTTCTCCTTTGGCCTTTTCATACTTGGCCTCCAACCTTCTTCTTAGGTCCACCGTGGACCAGCTATCTTCGGAGTGCGTGTCCGCCGCCCGACCGTCCTGGTTGACAGAATCACTGGGGCGGTTGTTCCTTCCCCTAGGCCTGGGTGCCTTAGCACCGGGCCCTTTAGGCACAGAGTGCCCCCTTGGGGCTGAAGCACATCTGGGCTTAGGAGCGCCAGAGACCTTCTGCGCGCGGGGGGGGGCAGTCGGCCTGGTGATTCACGCCTTTAGGAGGTGCAGGGGCGTCGGTGCGCACAGGCTCCCCAAATTTTTCTTTGCCCTTGTTAGGGGCGGCTTTGGATGGTTCAGCAGCGGCTGGATCCGGCATGGGGGCATCAGCACCACCTAGAACAGAGGCATCCTCGTCCGAGTCGCCTAGATCTCCGAACTTGCTCTGGAGGTGCTCCATCATGCGTTGCATTTTTTCGGAGACGCGCTCCTGCTCAGCAAGCTTGGCCTTAGTGACCACCAGTTCTTCGGCTACTTGGACCAGTTCTGGGTCCTTCTCATAGTAGCAGCCGTCTTTGTAGTAACCGTCTTGGACATACTCTTCTTCGTCTTCTAAGTATGTCGTATCTTCAGTACTGACCCGATCCTGGCGGGATGTCGGGTCTTCACCTTGGTAGTCCAAGGGTTCGTTTTGTACCGCATCTTCCATCATAGTATCGGGGTTGACCCTAGCATTTTTGTCAACCGTGGATTTTCTCGTGGTCACCATCTTTTCAGTACACAGAAAAAGAGCTGACTAACAACTTCCTACAGCTCTCAATGAAAGCACCAAAATGTTTACCGAGTTTTTCGGAAACGAATACGAACGGAATAATAAAAAGACAAGAGCTATAGAAATGCATAAATGTAAATAAACAAACAGTGTTTTTACGTGGTTCAGGCGTTAACGAGCCCTAGTCCACGAGTCGATGTTATTATACTTGTAGAGAATAACAGTCAAACAGCTGGTGTATAAGGAACTCACAACCTCACAGTGTTTCTCTCGGGTTCTCTTGGAGAAGATGAAGCTAGAGAGATTTTAGTAGAGTTCTTGCTATGTGATTTGTTGGCCGTCCCTCCTATTGTAAAATGAGGGGGTCTTTATAGCTAGGGTTTTGGATTAGGGTTTTTCTCTACTCACATGAGTCTTAATTACACCAGCCATAAATAGGGGATACAATTACCGTAGTCACCTGGCTACCAGGATCTATGTGGGTATATTTACGTGAAAGTATGGGGAATGCACAAAGGCAGCCGTCTTTTCCAAGTTGTCAGCGGAACAGTAGGCGAAATAGTACTTTTAGGCGTGCTGGGATGTGTGCGGCTTTGACCTGTCGGGCGTGTCAGGCGGGATTCTGTGTCAGGCGGATATCATTCCAACTATGCCTCCTCCATGACTCGACCGCCTGGTCTTGTTCCGTGCGAGGCACGGAACTGTTTCCGCGAAGACCACTTGAAGAGCTTCTCCTGGAAGGAGCTTCCCCGAAGGATACCCCTTCGGGACTCCGGGAGAGTTGACGAGCTTCCGTGTCGCGTTTGCTTGAAAGAGTAATCCGGACACTAAACGGGAGAGGCGAAGCCTTTCTGTCCATCCGCGAGCTCTGGTCACCTACCGTGAAAGATATTGATAATTCTGCTTCCCCGAGGATATCCATCTAAACGCTATCCGGAAATCTGGATAACAGTAACCCAGTGAGCAATGCTTCATACTCAGCTTCATTGTTGGATTGCGCAGTGAAATCAATGCCCTTCACGCGTAATCAGGATCACCCTTGCCCCTGCATAATGCTCATTGGAAGAGTCATCTGTAAATAACTTCCATGAGGGAGGTTGGTTTAGAGACTCAGGCTCTTCGGTCTGCTCGCTATCTGTAAGTTCAGTGAACTCTGCAATGAAGTCAGCCAGGGCTTGTCCTTTTACCGCTGCTCGCGACAAGTTAGAGATATCGATACTACTACAAAAACACCCTTTTAGGACACTTTTTTAGGGCTCTCACATAGATGCGAGTCCTAAAGAAAGCTCCTAGACTTTTTAGGACTCGCGTTGAACTCATGCTTGTCCTAAAATTTTGAATTTTTTTTTTATAATATACACATCTTGGAATTTTTAGGACTCGCGTTGTGAGCCTTGAAAACATTCCTTCGCGAGTCCTAAAAATTGATGCGTGTCCTAAAAGATTTATTTTGTTTTTGTAATAAACACCTCTTGGGCTTTTTAGGACTCGCGGAGTGAGTCCTAAAAACTGATGTGTGTCCTAAAAGATTTATTTTGTTTTTTTAATCCAATCCTTACAATTTTGATTCTTTTTTTAAAAAAAACAATATATATGGTGTTGCCAAGTTTCAAACCCCCACTCTATAAGTTAAGGGTTTACCATTGCACCAACACAACTCATTGATAAATAAATGATTATACAAATATTTTTATCATACGCACACTTAATTAATAGTTAGAAATAAGTAGAGTTTAGGGTATATTTTTTCAGATCTAACCTAAAAAAAAAAAAAAGACAAGGCTCGAGGGTTGGGTGGGTGGCGTCGAGGGTGGCTAGGGGGCTCGAGTCGACGGTGCAGGGAGGAGCTCGGCAGGGACGATAGCTGGGCTGGGCGGGCTGGTGATTGACAGTGCAATGAGGGGTTCGGGTTGGGCTAGGCTAGGTCTGGGTCAATGGGGCTCGGGTCAACGGTGCAGGGAGGGGCTCAGCAAGGACGATGGCTGGGCTGGGCTGGCGGTCGACGGTGCAGGGAGGGTTTTGGGTTGGGCTGGGTCTGGCTCGACGGGGTTCGAGTCGACGATGCAGGGAGGGGCTCGGCAGGGACGACGGCGCAGGGAGGGGTTCGGGTTGGGCTGGGCTGGGTCTGGGTCTGGGTCTGGGTCGACGGTGCAAGGAGGGGCTCGGCAAGGATGATGGCTGGGCTGGGCTGGCTGGTGGTCGACAGTGCAGGGAGGGGTTCAGGTTGGGTTGGACTGGGTCTGGGTCGACGGTGCAGGGATGGTGGATGGGTGCGAGGCTGGCTGGTGGGGTTCTCAACTTCACGGCGGCAGCAGGTATTTCAATAAAAATTAACCCCTAGTCTAGTTCATCATCCATGATTTATGAGTTACATGGCATTATATCAAAATATTTATTTAAATCTAACGTATCTCTTGATATCTATTTTTAAACTTAGAGTGGATAATTTCTTATCTGAGTTTGTCTCTTAACAATAGAATTAGTAATTGATTTGGTAATTATGTTTCCCTTTGATCAAATGAAGGAATGTTTATGTGTTTATTCTCTAATTGCTTTAGTATTTCACTTTAATGGAGCTTGAATATCTTAGATATTCATCCGTAGTTGTTGACGGTGAGAACTCATCAACTAAGTTAAGTTGGAAAGAATTGCATGACCAAGATTATCAATAGAAAAAGCCTTAGAAATTTAAGTATCAACTCTAAGAACAATTGCAGAAGAACAATGGTGAAATCAGCTTTTCATTCACTATGGTGCACTTGCTACAGTAAATTTTCCAACCCCCTTCCATGTGGAATTAGGGTTTATTATATAGTGGGCTCTAATGGTCCTGGGTACATGATGGTCCAGGGGACCAGATGGTACATGAGTACACTAGTAGGAGAGTGGTTCCAGGGGTAGTGGTGTCGACTCCCGTACATGGTCAGAATCCGTGGGGATGTCTCCACTACCTACTGAGTACGAGTGTCAGGGGTTGTCTGGCGTGGACCGTAGCGAGTACTTTGCTTGTACGGCCACTACTTGTCTGACATGGGCCTTGTCTCCGTACTTTACTTCCTTTTAGTATGTAGGTGCGCTCAGTATCCCTCCTGCCTTTGCACTAGATCGCTGTGAAGCCTTCCCCTAGGCCCTTAACCTTACATCCTATGAGTCCCGCAGGAAGAGAGGCGTCCCATAGAGGGCATCCTTTTGTTAGTCGATAGTCTCATTCATAAGACCAATGCCCCGCGATCCCCATGTGCATGGGGCCGCGAGACCACCAAGGACGAGGCTGTCCTGCTGCCCAATATTCTTCTCGCGGCATATACCCAGATACGTGAAGTGAGGCAGGGTCGCTTGGGGGCTCCGAGATGCAAGTCGAGATGAGGCGTTGGGCACCTCCCGGGCGTGAGGTGCGCCTAATAGGTGTTGGGCGTCGTTGGCGTGCGACCCGTTGCACTTGGCGTCTCCTAGGGACAAGGCACTCCGTCTAGGCACAAGATGCCCACCCTGGATGCAAGGCACCCCTCGTAGGCACGAGGCACCGTTGACGTGCGACCTGTTGCGCGCGGCGTCTCCTAGGGGCGAGGCGCCCCTCCCCAGGCGTATGGTACCGATGACGCGAGGCAGGGGCCTCGCGAGAGGTGGTGCGAGACTGGGCCTTGCGAGACGCGCATGCGTCGAGGCAGGAGCGAGGCAGGGGCCTCGCAAGGGGGGTGAGCGGCTACGACGCGCGAACCGCCTCGCTGGGTGCGCCAAGGATGGTGCGAGGCTGGGCCTCGCGAGACGCATGCACCTAGGGTGATGCCGAGGGTGATGCGCGGCTGCCCTTCGCGAGGCGCTCCTGCGGGCCGTGTGCGAGGCATTCCAGCGAGGCGTTCCTTCGGGGCCGTGGGCGAGGCATCCCTGTGAACCACCTCTAGCGAGGCATGTGCTGGACACCGCGTGAGGTGCTAGGCCATGCCACGCAAGACGCGAGGAACTTAGGTGTGCTGGGGGCCACGCTAGGCGCGAGGCCATAGTGGTCCAAAGGTGTCGTGGCTCAATCACTTAATTAGGCGTCTATGGGAGCTTGGCGCTTGTTTTGGGCCTTCTCTAGGCGTGGATTTTTTAGCATCCACACTTGCCCCCCAGTCTATGAGAGGGCCTTCAGGTGCTCTTGTAGACTATTCTCCTTAATTCTTATAAATAGTCCTTCGTGCAAGGCTTATTATTTTCACCTTACTTCCTTGCCTTAGTGGTATCTAGACCCTTACTCCTTTCAAGAGGTAAGGGGTTCAATCTCCCACCACCTCACTTTTGCCATAGTTTCCTTCATTTTATTTTTTCATTTCATTTTTTTTTTTTACATATGAGCTAATTTCTTGGTATGTCTATTTGGAGGCTAACACATCCTTTTTGTCTATTTTTACAGACGTGTATTTTCAACCATTTGTTGCTTTTGGCCCTGGACCTCCTTTTTTGGCCTCGACAGCCTCTAATTTCTACATCTTGAGGTATATTCTCTTTTCCCTGGATTTCGTTGGATCCAAATTAGTGTTACTCGGGATGGGGTACCATGGCCTGAGCTCGCAGTGAGTCTGCCCAGTGGCATGCCCCTCTTTTTTTATACTCTGTAGTGGGTCATTTAAGGCGTTTGCATCTAGAGGTATTAAGCCTATTCCTTTATGTTTTGTAGCCATCCCCTCATTTATACGTGAACCCCTTTTTTCTTTCGGGACGAGGTCTCATGGCCAGTGACGGCCCGTCCGACATACCTCCGAGGGATGAATTCATGGCCAAAGTCCCCAAAGGAAAACCCTTATCAGGACTATGACTCCTTAAGGCAGGCCCGTATCCGCCATCTTGAGTACATGGCTGAGATTAGGCATAAATTTTGGGTGGTGGAGAGTGAAATTGACTCGGTGTCGACAGGGGACGGAGCACCTTTCCCCCCAGACCTTAGTGTCCATGTAGCAAGCCTTAGGGTGACCCTCTTAGAGTTGCAGAGGGAGTTGGAGTTTATGGAGGGACACCTTCTGCCTGAGCCTTCTAGCCCATCCTTGCCTGATGACTGTCATGGGGCTACCTCCGCTTCTCCTCAGCCCCTAGTCTCGGTTTTTCCTAGCTCAGCACTTCTGCAGTCGCTCCCTCGATGGAAGACTCTTGCTAGGAAGAAAAAATGGAGGGTCAAGTGTTCTGTCTCTTCCTCACATTTTTCTTTTGTTTTTGCAGATACACCGAGGGCATGACGACAGGTGGCTTCCAATGAACCGGACGATGCTCCTTTACTGGCAACCGAACTGGTGTCGCGTGTGTCCGAAAACAAACTGATGGACATCGTGGATCACAATCGCGTCCCTTCGGAGCACGCATTATATGTTCCTCAGGAGACATGTCGGGCTGACAGTCCTAGGCCCAGCTTCGTGGCCCTCAGCGAGCACATCCTGAAGGCGGGTGGTACCATCCCGTTACACCCATTCTTTGTTGCGGTCCTCAACTACTTCGACCTTGCCCCGCTTCAGCTGGCTCCCAATGGCCGGCTGACTTTAAGCTGCCTTTTCGTTGCATTTACGAAGCTATTTAAACGCGCTCCTATGACGACAGAGGTGCATTTCCTCTACAACCTCATGTCCCTTCCCAAGTCCAAGGGCTTTTACTATTTACAAAAAGCCAACAACGAGGCCACTTTGATAGAGGGCTCGGTGTCCAACCCGGGGTCCTGGAAGCAGGACTTTTTCTTCGTGGAAGGCCCCCTCTCTGTCTGCGAAGACTTTCGGGCCACTCTCAGTAAGTACCTTGAGCATCACATTCTCTCTTTTACTTTCTTACAACTAATTGTTTCCTGACTTACGTTCATATCGACCATGGCGTGTATTATGCAGAGCAATTCACTGAACCCACAGTTGTCGGGTCGAAAGCGAGAGACATGAGAACGTTCCTCAGCGCAGACCCCGCTATGAAAAAGGCGGTGTGCCTATTCACCGTGAAGAATCTGAACCGCTATAAATTGTCCCCTGTCTCGAACCCCAAGTTGTTGTGGACCATCTCTGGGTCCACGAAGATGAAGGGGGCCTTGTCCGAGCCTTGCTCGGATGACGATGAGGATGAGGAAGAGCCGGAGGAAGCCCCCCTTGACCGCGGGGGATCTCACTAGCCGCCTCCATCTCCTGGGGGATGCCCTCCATGTGCCTCCTATGATCCGGACATAGCCCCTCATTCTCAAGACCAGCAGACCATTCTGGGGTGTTATGTTTGCCCTGACCCTGAGGGCTACAACGCCTTCACTCAAGCTCCTCTCGACCCTGGACCATCGGGGACTTATTTTGCCGACCTTCCGGAGCCTCCCTCTGATCTACCAGATCCTCAGTTTTCCACTTTCATCGCGCCCCCTCCTATTTCGGCGAGCGGGTCGTCCATCCTCACCCAACCAGGTGCCACTGGTGTAGATGGGGAGCCCTGGGTGACTCGGATGGCGACGTCTTACGGGCAGTGATACATCCAACTTGGCTCAAGCCTCCCCGTATCTGACTTGAATGGCCTTGGGAATGTTGCTCAGTCGGACCTTGGGGAAAACCTAAGGCGCACCATGAGTTGGGTTAGTTCCCGCACCTCACGTCAGCCCTATTATGTATAGGTGTTTATGCATATATTTTTTGTTTTTGTCACTTATTGTTGTTGTTGTTAACTTTCTTGTGCAGGCCTATACTGTGGCTCAGCGGTTTGCCGACTCGGCTGGCAATCTCTCTGCGTCGTGCACCGAGAGGGACCGTCTTGCAGCACGGGCTCAGGAGCTTGAGAGAGAGCTTAATGAAACCAAGGCTAAGTTTTCAAGGGTTCGGACCAAACTTTCCAACTCGTTACTAAAGAGGAAGAAAGTGGTTGCCAAGGCCACGGAGCCACAAGGCCAAGTTACCAGCTTGGAGAGCGAACTCCAGGAGGCCAAGGCTACCGCGGCTGCTGCACAGGCGAGTGTCTCCTCCCTAGAGATCGATCTTGAAGCTGCTAGAGCTGAGGTTGTTGCATCGCAAGAGAGGGTTGCCTCTTTAGAAGCGGAGAGGGCGACTACTGAGCATAGGTCTATAGAGCGCGCCCTCTATGGCGTATGGAGGCAGGACCCCAATTTTGACTTCTCCTCCTTTGGCGAGTATGCTGTGACCCGGGCGGCTGGGTGGAGCGCCCGCGGCAGGAGGCCTTGAGGTTTCTACTTCATTACCTCTGCAAGCCCATAGTAGATGTATGCTCGCTTGAGTCGTTGTAATATTATCGTTCCTACTATTTTTCTTTTGTAACTCTTGTACTGTCTTCAAAACTTTCTTTTTCAATGTATATATACATGTGTTGCTATTTATCTCTTATTCTACTGCATTTGAGGTCCTTTTGAGCCTGTATGATGGGGTTTGGTTGGTTCCCCTCTTTTATTTACCATGCTGGAGGTCCTTTGGAGCGCATGTGAAAGGGTTCACTGGGACCTCTTTTGGTGCCTCTTGATTACTTTTATAAGGATATTTTGACCCCTTGGGTCTTAGCTATCCTTTTATATATTCTTGCGCGCGCTTATTATTTTTTGCGAGAAACGTCCTTCTCGTCGTTATTCATAGTACTATTTTTGCAAGGGTCTCTTGTAGGACCCTTTTTGGCTAGACGGCTTGGTGGCCGCTCTAGACTTATTATTGTCGTTACCCTATATTATTTTTTGTAAGTCACTATGGCCTCCTTGATGTTCACAAGGGTAGCTAATCCTTGTGATCCTAGGGGATGCCTTGTAAGGACTTCGCTTAAGGCCCTGATATAGGGGGTCCCTCTGGGATCCCCCGTTAAAGGGTCCTTTTTAGGGTCATGGTCCCTTTTGGGTCCTCCTGATGGAGGGCCCTTTTTAGGATCCTCTGGGTGCATAGGTTCCTTTTTAGGGTCCTCCTGATAGGGGGTCATTTTTAGGGTCTTCCTAATAGAGGGCCCTTTTTAAGATCCCCTGTTAGAGGGTCCTTTTTAGGAGCCCTTTTTAGGTTCCCCTTGCTAGTTGCATGTTTTTGCCTCCTGTCCTGCCCCCCAAGTGTTTGGTGAAATTTATTTCGGCAGGCACTTTGGCTGATGCCCGCGTAGCGAAGAAAAGTAACACATGAAGTTGCAAACAGTTTCATTCATAGCATGCGGTTTACAACCAACCTTGTAAATAAAGGGGTTACATCTAACTAGGAGATTACCTAGGTAGCCTCTTTGATTCTTACTTACTTAAGCTAAAGAAACAAGGAACAAACTAAACATAGGTTCTTTTTGCACTGAGTGCCGAAGCCTCGCTGGTAGCACTTCTCGAGATGATCCGTAACTCGTGCATCCAACTTTTGTGGGTCTAATTTGTGTGGGTCACTCCTTCATACACAACCATTGAAATCGGTACTGATGGTTTGGTGGCTGTGCGGAGGGACTTGTTATAGCATTCCCTTGTTTCCTTCTGCTCCCCTTTCACGCATGCTACTCCCTCGGGGGTCGGGAACTTCATAGCTAGATGATACATATAAGTTATCGCCTTTAATTCCCTCAAAGAGGGTCTCCCAAATACCGCATTGAAGGCTGAGGCGCAATCCACCACGACAAAGTTAGCCATTATGATGGTTTTCCTGGGTTGCTCCCCCATGGTAAGGGCTAACTCGATTGCCCCCAGGGGCTGTATCGAATCTCCCGTAAACCCATACAAAGACGTAGTGCAAGGCTTTAGGTGACGGAGGCTCAATCCCATCTTTTCCAGCGTTGGTCGATACAAGATGTCCACAGAGCTCCCGTTATCCACCAAGACCTGATGTACCCTCATGTTAGCAAGCTGGGCAGTTAGCACCAGGGGGTCATTATGAGGGAAATGCACCCCCTGCGCATCTTCTTCAGTGAAAGTTATCGAGTCATTTTCGCCCTTGAAGCTCTTCGGGGGCGTTGCTCAAAACTTAAAATGCAAGGTGGTGGACTTCGTCTGGCCTCCTAGGCGTACTTGTCTCACCCCTTCCTGGAATCGCCTCCGAATCCCGGTCCTCCAAAGATGGTCCTGACCTCTCCCTGTATTTCTGGGGCCACCTCCCGCGCCCGCGGCAGGGACGCTCCTTCTTCTGGCTTTTGGCTCTCCTTGCGCACGTACCTGCCCAAATGTCCCCGATGAATGAGCTCCTCAATTTCCACCTTCAAATGGTTGCATTCCGCGGTGGTGTGGCCGACATCCTTGTGATACTGGCAATACCTGCTGGGGTCTCTTTTGGACCGGTCTTTTTTCATTGGCGGGGGCCTTTTGAAAGGGACTTGGTTTTCGTTCGCAACGAAAATATGCTCCCTCGCATGGGTGAGGTCAGTGTAAAAGATGTAGGGGCCCTATAAGCGCTCCTCAGAGTGTTGATGCTTCCGGGGTCGATTGTCTCTTGTTCCCTCATAAACCCCCTTCTTCTTTGCACCGCCCGGGTCTTCTCGAGTTGATGATTTCGGGGGCGATGGATCTTTTCCAGCTTTGAGGTTCTCGTGACCATCCTCCACGCGAATGTATTTTTGTGCCCGCTCGTAGAAATAATCCAAGTCTGTGACCTCTCTCTTGAGCATGTTCTCCCAGAACTTGCTTCCTGAGCATACTCCAGCTATGATGGCCATTTTCAGCTCTCGGCGGGTCAGGCTCCCTACTTTAGTTGCCTCCATATTGAACCTATGAATATAGCTCTTCAAGCTCTCGTTTTCTCCCTGCTTCACATTTGCGAGGCTAGTGCCTGGCATCGTGTAGTCGCGCACGGCATGGTGCTGCTGGAGGAACTCATCAGAAAGCTGTTGCCAAGACCTGATGGACCCCGGTCTAATTCGTTTGAACCACTTGTACGCAGGTCCTTTTAAGGTGACGGCGAAGCAATGACATCTCGCCCCGCTGCCAATTCCCCTCAGCTTCATCAAGTCATTAAACGTATCTAGATGGTATTTTGGATCCGTGCTTCCTTTGTAGGGGGTTATGTGGGGCTCTTTAAAGTTGGCAGGGAGCCTGATGGCCTGGATCTCCCTAATGAAGGGTCACTCATGGTTGAACTCTTCCTCAAACATTTGACCTCTAGAGGCGGTGACGATATTGCTTCGCATGCTCCTCATTTCTGTGTCCAAGTCCTGCCTTCTCTTACTTAGGGAGTCCTTTAAAGCGGACGGGTTAGGATCACCCTTTCCTTTGCCCTCTCGAGGCGCCATAGGGGGCATGGTCCTTTTACCTGCCCTCTTTTTGTTGAACACCTCCCGTAAATCTGAGGGTGCTCTCTAAGAGGTGACCTCGTCCTCATTGCAATGGGTCGCGTTGGTCTTTGGCTTTGGCTTCTGGGCCTGCTTCGGTGGCTCAGGATGTTCACGTTGCTTCGTTCGGGGGGTGTTGCGGGTGGAGTGTCAGGTCCTCCCATCGTCTACTAGAACTGTGGTCTCTGCCCCCTCACGACCTTTCTCTTTTCTCTTGGGCAAGGTCACGTTTGACTTACCTTGCAATAGGCCATTCAGCACCACTTGCATATTCTCCAAGGTAGTCTCCAACCTTTGGTTCTTACGGTGCAGCTCACGTATTTCTTCTTCATAGAATCAAGATTTAGATCTCGAGCTCACGGAATGGACGAGGGGATGCTTATCGCGCCTACGCGTAGAGGGGCCCGGGTCCTGCCGGCCGGAGTTCGGTACTTGGGGTGGTCTACGGAGCGGGTACTCGTTAGCATTTCCCAGTGGTGCTCTTGGAGGACTCTCTACAGGCGGGACGCCCGGTGACGAGGCCTCTCTATCACCCTCGTGAACCTCAGGATCCCTTAGGGGCTCCACCTCTCTGGGTGGAGGGGGATCCTTCATGGAGGCCTTCAGCTGGACTCCGTTCAGGTGGACCTCCACCTCTCGTGGCTCCCTGAGTCGCTTTGAATGTCTTGGCATTTCTTCTCACTGGAAGTAATGGTAGAACAGTAGCTTGGAACTTACGTTCCCACAAACGGCACCAAACTGTTGACGGTGAGAACTCGTCAACTAAGTTAAGTTGGAAAGAATTGCAAGATCAAGATTATCAATAGAAAAACCCTTAGAAATTTAAGCATCAACTCTAAGAACAATTGCAGAAGAACAATGGTGAAATCAGTTTTTCATTCACTATGGTGCACTTGCTACAGTAAATTTTCCAACCCCCTTCCATGTCGAATTAGGGTTTATTATATATTGGGCTCTAATGGCCCTGGGTACATGATGGTCCAGGGGACCAGATGGTACATGAGTACACTAGCAGGAGAGTGGTTCCAGGGGTAGTGGTGTCGACTCCCGTACATGGCAGAATCTGTGGGGATGTCTCCACTACCTACTGAGTACGAGTGTCAGGGGTTGTCTGGCGTGGACCGTAGCGAGTACTTTGCTTGTACGGCCACTACTTGTCTGACATGGGCCTTGTCTCCGTACTTTACTTCCTTTTAGTATGTAGGTGCGCTCCGTATCCCTCCTGCCTTTGCACCAGATCGTTGTGAAGCCTTCCCTTAGGCCCTTGACCTTACATCCTATGAGTCCCGCAGGAAGAGAGGCGTCCCATAGAGGGCATCCCTGCGTTAGTCGATAGTCTCATTCACAAGACCAATGCCCCGTGATCCCCATGTGCATGGGGCCGCGAGACCACCAAGGACGAGGCTGTCCTGCTGCCCAATATTCTTCTCGCGGCATATACCTAGATGCGTGAAGTGAGGCAGGGTCGCTTGGGGGCTCCGAGATGCAAGCCGAGACATGGCATTGGGCACCTCTCGGGCGTGAGGTGTACCTAATAGGTGTTGGGTGCCATTGGTGTGCGACCTGTTGCACTTGGCCTCTCCTAGGGACGAGGCGCTCCGTCTAAACACAAGATGCCCACCCTGGATGCGAGGCACCCCTCGTAGGCGCAAGGCGCCGTTGACGTGCGACCCGTTGCGTGCGGCATCTCCTAGGGACGAGGCGCCCCTCCCCAGGCGTATGGTACCGGTGACGGGAGGCAGGGGCCTCACGAGAGGTGGTGCGAGGCTGGGCCTCGTGGGACGCGCGTGCGCCGAGGCAGGCGCGAGGCAGGGGCCTCGCGAGAGCGGTGCGCGGCTACGACGCGCGAGCCGCCTCGCTGGGCACGCCGAGGATTGTGCGAGGCTGAGCCTCGCAAGACGCACGTGCCTAGGGTGATGCCGAGGGTGTGCCGAGGGTTATGCGCGGTTGCCCTTCGCGAGGCGCTCGTGCGGGCCGTGGGCGAGGCGTTCCAGCGAGCCGCCTCCAGCGAGGCGTGCGCTGGCCACCATGCGAGGCATTCCTTCAGGGCGGTGGGCGAGGCATCCCTGTGAGCTGCCTCTAGCGAGGCATGCGCTGGACACCGCGTGAGGCGCTAGGCCATGCCACGCAAGACGCGAGGCACTTAGGTGCGCTAGGGGCCATGCTAGGCGCGAGGCCATAGTCGTCCGAAGGTGTCGTGGCTCAATCACTTAATTAGGTGCCTATGGGACCTTGGCTTTTGTTTTTGGCCTTCTCCAGGCGTGGATTTTGAGCATCCACAGTAGTGAAGTAGGTTCTGGGAATTCTGTGTGCTGCGGTGATAATGGAAGATTCAGAACTTGCCTGTCCTAGTGAAGTAGATTATGAGAATTTTGTGTGTTGCGATGATATATGGATGAAAACCTGTGTGTTGTTTGATTTGTTTGACATGTTGTTGTTGATTGTGACAGATGGCTAGGCTAGTAAATTAGGGGATATGCTGTCCGATTTTCTATAGATTTTTTTGTACTTAGTTTTGTGTGGAAATATGAAAAAGATGACTGGCATAATGATAAATTTGTTATCCGAATATTTAACATTTGACGGTCTAATTAATAATTAAGTTGATTATAGAATTTTTAATACATACTTAGATCTGAGATAAATTTTTAATTACTAGAATAGCCTAAAAAAATTATGTTTAGTTGAAACCCACTGTACATCCAAGATAGGATTCAAATTATTGTTGTTTCTTTCTTAATTAATCAAGTAATTAAGTAGTACTAATGTCTTATCACTTAAGCTCATTCCCACTTGAACCATAATATCATAATAAATAATAAGCCGGCATTAAAGTTTTAACGAAATTAGAGATTAAGAGGTGGATTATGATTAAAATGGTCTCTTAAAAGATGCATAATTAGATTCTTAATTTAGTCAAAACTATTTCATTTGAATGCAATTTGCATAGCTTAATTATGCATTTTCCCTTTGATTCGATTGTTTAAAGCCAAATGATGATGATGATGTGTGCATTATTTTTTTTGTTTAGTTATTATTTTATTTTATTTTTATTGTCGGCTAGGTGTATTATTGACATCCATAAAGTTGGATTTCCCTTATTGGGAGTATATAGGTTGTATTGGTGTTTTTTCTATAAATAAATTTGCTTACTTACCAAAAAAAAAAAGTTGGATCAATAGAAAGTAAAAATTGTATTATCATATTGTCAAAATAGAGAAAGATAGATGAGATTTGTGGCTTTAACATGAGTCAAATATATGAGAAAAAAGAGAAATACATTATAATACAACTCTATCATTTCTTAATAATAAAATCAATGCTATCACGAAGTTTTTTCAAATTAACAATTTATTTTTCAATTCTTTTTTTAGAAGATATACATGCTAATTAATAATAATTGATGGAGCTAAAAGTTTTTCTTAAGGGACTAATTGCATTTAAAAAAATGAGATTTTTTTTAACAAATTTTCATAAAATTTTATGTTAATATCTATTTTGTTTATAAATTTAAAATACAAAGAGAAAATTAGGGGAAGTTGAGCCCCCAAACTTAGTAATTGCCGAATTATATTACAAAGTTATAACAAAATTAAATAGTATAATTATTAAAATTTTGTTACAAATTTAGTTTGCTATTGTGCAATGGAGACTAATTGAGGTCTGTCAAAGATTGGTGCATGATCTTGTGAGCCAGAGTTTAAATGGTATATTTTGCTATTGTTTTAATGGTATATTAATAGTATTGTGCAACTAGTTTTTTTGGTGTATTTTGTGATAGATTTTTGGTGTATTTTGTTAACTAAGTTGAATGGATTAATATGGTAGATTTATGGTCTATTTTGTTGCTGATTTTGGTGTAGTTTGCTACTGTTTTGAAATACCTCTATATACTGGATGAATAATATTTTATGAAATAGTACTATCTAACAAGAAATTGTTTGCTCCTTGACTATATGAATACCTATAATGATAATGATAGTTTACTTCTCGCATTTATTATATATATATATTTATAATTGTTGTGTCCATCTACTTATTTATAAGTTTGAATTATAATATATTTGTAATTAAAGAATTTTTTTATAATATGCAGGTCTATATTGAGATGCATTTCTTTGGCGCAATACTAGACAACATTGACAGTTGAAGTTTTTAGAATAAAAAATATATTTCACTAACATTGGATACATTTCTTGTTTAATATTTGGTGATGATAAATTTAATTGTAGTATAAACTATCATATAATATGATTTTGTAAGCCGAGTAGACTAAATACTGAAATTATATTTTTGAGTAATTAATAAAAAATTATTTTGTTGTATTTTCTTTTGAAATTTTAGAAATCTATCATATATAATACATTTTGGACACTCAAAGAGATATATTTTTTCTAAATCAAAATGAAAATTGTAGCTGCATTTTTTTTAAAAAAAAGATTACTTTTAAGGGCATGCAAAGCGAGTCCTAAAAAATTACTTAAAGGTACTCAACCAGATTTTTTAGGACTCGCAATGCGAGTCCTAAAAAACTTTAGTTTTTAAGGCTCTCAAATAGAGGACTTGCGCCCCGCGAGTCCTAAAAACTTTTTTAGGACTCGCAATGCTAGTCCTAAAAATCCATTTCTGTAGTAGTGCGAACTGCCCAAGTTCGACTGCCCATTTCAACAATCTGCCCGCAGCCTCTGGCTTTTGTAGAACTTATCGTAGAGGATGGTCGGTCAAAACTATGATTGGGTGAGCTTGAAAGTAAGGCTGCAACTTTCTAGAGGCCAAAATTAAGCAATAGGCTAACTATTCAATAGGTGGGTACCGCAGCTCCGCTCCAATTAACCTTTTGCTTACATAATAAACGGCCTTCTGTACGCCTTCTTCTTCTCTTACTAAAACAGCAGTAGCAGCATATTCTGTAATTGCCAAGTACACAAACAAAGTTTCCTCATCGACCGGCTTCGATAGAATGGGTGGTTGCGCCATGTGAGTCTTCAATGCTTAGAAAGCCTGCTCGCATTCCTCTGTCCATTCAAATTTCTTGTTGCCTCTAAGTAGATTGAAAAATGGAACGCACTTGTCCGTTGATTTTGAAATAAATCTACTAAGAGCGGCAATTCTTCCTGTCAAACTTTGAACATCCTTAATCTTTGCTGGCGATTTCATAACGATCAGGGCTTTGATCTTCTCGGGATAGGCTTCAATTCCTCTTGAGTTAATTATAAATCTCAAGAACTTCCCTGACCCTACCCCGAAGGAGCATTTGAGGGGAGTCAACTTCATCTGATATTTGTTCAAGACATTGAAGCACTCTGGCAAATCCTCTATATGCCATTTTGCGTTCTTCGACTTATCCTGCATGTCATCGACATACACCTCCATGTTTGTGACGATCAACTCCCTAAACATGTGGTTGACTAGTCGCTGGTAAGTCGAACCAGCATTTGTCAAACCGAAGGGCATTACTTTGTAATAGTAAAGCCCGCTGTCAGTCCAAAAGCTAGTGTGATCCTCATCAGGAGGATGCACACTAATCTGATTATACACGAAGTATGCATCCATGAAAGAGAGAATCTCATGCCCTGGAGTGGGATCGACCAGTTGGTCGATCCTAGGGAATGGGCAGAATCCTTGGGGCAGGCTTTATTGAGGTCTGTGAAATCCACGCATGTACGCCATTTTCCATTTGGCTTGGGAACTAACACGGGATTAGAAACCCACGATGGATAAAACGCCAACCTGATGAACCCATTCTCCTTCAGCTTCTCGACTTCTTCTTTTAAGGCCTTTGATCTATCTTTGTCGAGCAGCCTTCTTTTTTGTTGCACTGGTGGAAAACTCTTGTCGATGTTCAAGACATGGCTGATGACTGCAGGGTCTATTCCAACCATGTCTTTGTGCTACCAGGCGAAGACTTCTTGGTTCTTCCTCAAAAACTCCACCAGTGCTTATTTTGTTGTTGTCTCTAAGTTTTTACCGACTTTCACAACCCTGGTCGGATTTTCTTCATCGAGTAGGACCTCTTCAAGGTCCTCAATGGGTCCTATTTCTTTCTCAAAATCCCCAAAGCGAGGATCCAAGTCTCTATCCTCGCTTTGGGCAACGCCCTATTTGGTGACATTATCACCTGGCCTGAGCATCAACAGACATTTGCAACTCCTTTCCGGGAACATCTCTCAACACACCTTTCTTTGCTTTGGTTATCGAGGCGTTGTAGCATTCCCTTGCTTCCCGCTGATTTCCCAATACGCATCCTACCCCTGCGTCTGTTGGGAATTTCATGGCGAGGTACTATATTGAAGTGACGGCTCGCAGGTCGACCAGAATTGGCCTCCCAATTACAGTGTTATATGTCGAAGGACAATCAAATACTACGAAAGTAGTGAGTAATGTCCGGTTAGTAGGTGCAGTACCTGCTGTAACTGGAAGCCTAATCGACCCAGTTGGGCGAGCCCTTCACCGGAAAAACCATAGATGGTTTGGTTGCATGGCTCCAGGTCCTTGACGGGTAGCTTCATTCTCTCTAGTGAAGACTTGTATAGGATGTTGACCGAACTTCCTGTGTCAACCAACACCATCATGTTGGAAATTTGCACGTCCACGACCAGCGGATCGGACTGTGGGAATCGTACGTGCTGCGCTTCATCTTCAGAGAAGGTTATCCACTCTTCCTCTGTTCGAGCCTTCTTTGGTACTCGATCCTCCACACTCATCATCTCGATGTCCTAGTTGTGGCGTAGGGTTCGAGCGTATCGTTCCCTTGCCTTCCCATTATCCCCTGCAAGGTGTGGGCCTCCGCAGAAGGTGAGTAAAGTTCCTGCCACAGGAGGTGGCTGTAGGGGTGGCGAGCATTGGCGTGCAGGCACCTGCTCGTTTCCACCTAGAGCCTCTCACTGAGACCCTCCTGCGGCTCGCACATACCTTCTTAGATGTCCCTACCAAATCAGGAACTAAATCTCGTCTTTCTACTAGTTGCATTCATTAGTTTCGTGCCCGTAGTCGTTGTGAAAACAACAGAACTTTGTCGTATCTCTCTTGGAGATATCTTTCCTGATAGGTGCGGGTCGTTTATAAGGCATGTTGGAGCTGGTCGCCTGGTCGTTGGAGGGGTGAATGGCGCCTAACCCCAGCAGTTAGGGCCATCATCTTACCTTCATCGCCCACTGTCTTGGCTCCAACTGCTGCTCGCATGAAGCACTGGACATACTCCTTTAAGGGCTCTCCCTCCTTCTGGCATATCTCGACCAGCTGATTGGCCTTTGTGGGGTGTACGCGACCCGCATAGAATTTTCCGTAAAATTCTTTTACGAACATCTCCCAAGATACTATACTAGCAGGAGGGAACTTAAAGAACCACTCCTGGGCAGTGTCAAATAGTGTCACGGGGAAGATCTGGCAGCGGGCGTCTTCCGACACTTTCTGTATATCCATTTGTATCTCAAATTTGTTAACGTGAGATACTGGGTCTCCGTCCCCATCAAAGTTCGACAATGTTGGCATCTTGAATTTACTAGAGGTTTCAGCCGCAGCAATCCTCTGCACAAAGACAGTGCCCCTCCTCCTATCGTAATCTATATGGGACGTCCATCCCACGACCAGCTGTTGTACTGCTTGGTTCAGAGCATCAATCTGAGTTTGAACTGCTTCTGGGATCGCAGGGGCGACCGGTGCCAATGGAGCGTACCCATCATTCCTTTCCCGACGGTCATTGAGTACGACCCTTAAATCGTCATCCCTGCGTCTTTACACGCTGACTCCTAGCCGATCAAAGACCTTCTGCTCCCTGGGTTGTGTAACGACCCAAATTTACTAATAAGGCTTGGGGCCTTGATTAGTGTGCCTGGAGGGCAATATTTGTTACTTTATTAATGTATGTGAATTTAATGAATATGTGGTTAGAATGCATGTTTAGGTGATTAAATATGCATGCGGGCCCCATTCAGTTGTCAGGGGCATATTTGTAATGTTGGCCTGTTGAGGGCATAACTGTATATAAATGTGATAAATTGTTGAGACCACATTATTATGTGGATATATTTGTGGTCAGTGAATCGAGACGATCCTAGTGAGAGTTAGCGAAAAAGTCACGGCGGGGATTTATACCTGGCTTGGGGCGAGCCTGGGGTATAAATAGGAACTCAGAGAATATATTGGGATCTATTTTGAAAATGGAGAATACAACTGGTGATTAGTTAAGTGTCGGGAGGTAAGCGGTAAATATTAGAGACACTTGAGGAATTAGCGGGAATTGGGTGAAAAGACCAAAATACCCCTAGGTGGATTTTAATACTTAGGAATTATGGGAGGGTATTGTGGTCATTTGGCTTATAAGGGATAGGAATAACTTAGGCTTTATGCCTTAGCGGGAAGAGTAGAAAGGGCTGGAAATGTTCTGAAGGAAAGAAAAGAAAGGAAAAGAAGGAAAGAAATAGGGAAAAAAAGGCAGGGTTGGTTTGGCATTTCTCCACCAGTTTTTGAGGTCTTTTGGAGCAGAAACTCAGGAGGAGTTTGGGCAGGAGCTAGAGGCTAGAATCCTTGTGTTAGCTTGAGGATTTGGCAAAGAAATTCATCCACTTGAGGTAAGACTTTGAGGTTTTCTTAAGTTTTTGGTGTTGGTGTTGAGCCAGTTTTCTAAGCAAGGTTCTGTGGGAATCTTAGGGAGTTGAAGCTGGGAATTTGAGGAGGTGAAGGCTAAGCAAGAGTGGAAGATAACCTCAGCCAAGTTCATTCATCAAAGGTAAGGAACTTTAGTTTCAAGCTTTGTGATTTCTATGGTTTTGGCTGAGTATCTAAGTTTTAGGTTCAGTTATGGTGATATCTTGGATTAAGGATGCATGTGGTTGAGTTGTGTATGGTTGGGATGCTTTGGATGAGTTAGACATGTTAGTAGGCTTGTTTTTTAAGTTTGGGTAAAGTTTGGATGAGTTTTGGTCAAGTTTGGCTCGGGGAAAGTCGAAGGACAAAATGGTAGGTTTTGCTGTTCTGTGACTAGCGCTAGCCTTTGGGCGCTGTAGCGCTAGGCCAAGTGTTCTGGGCGAGTTGGGCTCTATTTGTAGCGCTGTAGCGCACTCCTTAGAGCGCTACAGCGCTACCCTACTTCCAGAAAGGGGTTTTTGAGTTATTTTCAAGGGTTTTTGCCCAGGGGTTCGGGGTTCGATTCCACCACCTTGTTTGGTGGAATTGGGGCTTCCCGAGGTTAGGTTTTGAACTTGAGGTTTGGTGATGATTCTGATCTATGGTTTTGACTGGGTGTACGCTAGGGCTCAAGAGGGATCGTGCTCGAGGATCAAGTCAACGGAGCTCGGGAATCTAAGGTAAGAAAACTAATGTTTCCCATAGAGCATGAGTTGCAGGGCTCGGCCCTATATGACTGTGTTGTGGGCTTTGACCCTTTGATTGAGTTTATGTATGTTAAACTTGTTGAATAGCTTTATCATATGTGAATGTGATGATTTTACGGCATGAGCCGTGAACCGTGAAGACCGATAACGGTAAAGGCCGAGAACAGCAATGGGTCGGGAACGGCGATAGGCACGTGGAGTGCAAGGCCGTGTGCGGCAAGGGGCCAGGGCCAGAAGCAGCGTTTAGCACGTGGAGTGCAAGTTGCTAGGATAGATCCTAAAGGATACCTGGGATATCCTCACGGTATGGACCGCGAATCCAGGGCATGGAAAAACGCCTGGGACGGCATGGCCGTATGTGTTTAGCCAGTTGATGGCCTATTTAACTAATAAGTGTTTGATATGCAAATGTTTTCAGTTGTGAGTTTTCTTGCTGGGCTTTGGCTCACGAGTGCTCTATGGTGCAGGTAAGGGCAAGGAGAAAATCAACCAATCATGAGTATAGCGAGCACAAAGCGGCGTGTACATGTTTGGTCAGCCTGACTGCCACGGTCAGTGGCATTTTGGGAGATGAATGTATAGACTGGATTTTGTCGTTTAGTCGACTGTGATTACATTTTGAGTTGTAAATATTTCTAAACTGTATTCTGGGATTCCAAGTGTCAAACACTTTATGATTTTCAGTAAATGGTAATATTTTCAAAGTTTATAACTCTGTTTATGGCGTAGCTACACTTTTTGAACTGAAATCTCGTTTTGCAAGTTAATTGCACAATTTAAACTCACTTAGTAACGGCTCTAAGGTAGTAGGGCGTTATAGGTTGCCCCCCAGAACTGAAATCTCGTTTTGACTAGCTGGCCTATTTTCTCTAGGCGGGGGGCTTCTGCCTCTTTCCTCATTCCTCCGACCAACATTTCCTCTGCCAGAGTCAGCTTCATTATAATCGTAGTCGTCTCTAAACTGGGGACGGCTACGGCGTGACCGACTGTTCACGCTATTTCCTCCTCGGGTCAGAATTTCCCGAGCATCAAGGGGAGGCATGCGCTGGTCATTGGGTCCCTGTGCATTGTTATGCCGTGGGGGACCCCTGACTGCAGAGCTAGACTCGTTGTTCCTTCTGTTGGCAGAAGGACGCTGTCCCCTGCTCGGTGGATTCGGCTCTTCGTCCCCTGGGCGTTTAGGGCTGCGGGGCGGCTGCCCGGCCCTATTCTGCCTCGGGTGCTGGGGATTTCCTCAACTAGCCTGATATGGAGGCTGCTGCTCAGGATCCCTAGCTAGGACATCATCCTGTGCCACAGGTGGCTGCTCCAGCCTTTGAGGGCTTGCTGGCTGGAGCGGAGGGCTAGGATTGGGAGCTCTCTGAGGTGGCGGACTCGGTGGATAATCTGGCTGAGTGGCTGGCACAGCCTGACTCCGAGCCAATTGGATGGCTGCTTCGAGAGCGTCCATGGCATCCCTCTGCCGACGGTCCATGTTCGTCTGCCGCTCACTCAGCTCCTAGCGCTAGCATTCAATTTCCCTCTACTGCAGCGCCATTGTCTCCGCAGCATTCTCTTGATTGGTCCTAAGATTAGCCAACTCGTCCTGCAACACCCCCAGTGTTGCCCTCAGTGTTTCTGAATCTAACTCCTCCACTTCAAACTCCAAATGTGGTTCATTTTCAGCCACATTTGGGGGAGGAGGTTGGGATGATGCAGCGCCAGAAGTCTGTCCAGCTCTCTTGGATGTCTTCGCCATTAGATTTTCTTACATTTTTTATAAATCTCTCAATGAAAGCACCAAAATGTTGACCCTCGATTTGGCCAACGACACGGAGTCAAATATACGACAGGAAATGAGACGACAATTAATAGTTTAATCTAATGGTAAAGAACAAAACACCAACGATTTATAGTGGTTCGGCCCCAATGAATGGTAATAACCTACGTCCACTTAGTGCTATTATTGATATTGAATCCCAATGCCGTGATCAAAGAACTAGGGTTCTTGAGTTTCACAAACTTTGGGTGAATTACAATAAGATGATGGATAATCGCACTATAAGCTCTCTCTCTCAATATTCAGGAAAAAGATTCAAAAATCAAAAGTCCCCTCCTTTAGCTATTTCATGCATATTTATAGGCTCAAGGGGGGTTACATGGGCCATTGGGCCTTAACTCTTCTTAATATTCGTGTATCAAGGTAATAAAGATGAAATAATAAATATAATTATTACAAGATCATAGTCTTATAAGGGAATAAACCAAATCATACGACCAGCCTGGTCGTAACTAATAGTCAGGCTTGATGAAGTAATGTGTAGATGGTCGATAATCGAACAACACCGCTTTATTTCAATTCTTCCACGTGTCATCCATGTGTGAGAAATCCTTGCCACGTCATCAACAACCATTTTTGGGTAAACAATACCCTTTTAAACATATGTTTGTAACATTTTGGGATCCCATGTATGTATTAAACTTTTAAATGAAAAGTCAACGGTTCTAATGACCCAAAATTTTAACTATAACCCTTAACATTAACCTTAGTTACACGTTTACAACCAAATGACTTAATTAGCAATTCTGACACTATTTAAAGTACAAAGAGTAATGATCTTTGATTAGGAGGACGTTACATTATCGGACCATTAGAGATCCTTGAAAGAATTCGGGAGGTGGCTTATACGTTAGACCTTCCACCGACATTGTCCTACGTGAATGACCCCATGCATGTTGTAACACCCCAAGTCACTATGGCTGCTTCCTGGAATGACAATTGGCCCTACAAACCAACACGAGTCTTTCCAGCGTGATTTGTCCTCACTCGCACGCTTCTTGGGAAAACTTCCCAGGAGGTCCCCCATCAGTAGATTGCTCCAGGTCAAGCACGCTCAACTTTCGAATTCTCAAGTGATGAGCTACCTAAAAGAAGATTCATCTTGTTGATATAGGTAGTACCCATCAATCTATTTAAGCCCTCTTCAACTATGTAGTCCCATACCTACATAGTCTTAGAATCATCACACTTTGACCTTCCCCAAGCGGTGTGGGATTGCACAGCTTTGACCCGGTCTTTCCCCCATGCGGATCACGGGATTCTGACTATCACAATCACCCCCCGCCCTTAGGGGTCCGATGTTCTGATCGACCACACTTCTGGCTGGGTCAAGGCTTTGATACCATTTGTAATGCCCCACGTCACTATGGCTGCTTCCTGGAATGACGATTGGCCCTACAAACCAACACGAGTCTTTCCAGCGTGCTTTGTCCTCACTCGCACGCTTCCTGGGAAAACTTTCCAGGAGGTCACCCATCATCAGATTGCTCTAGGTCAAGCATGCTTAACTTTGGAGTTCTCAAGTGATGGGCTATCGAAAAGAAGATGCATCTTGTTGATATAGGTTGTACCCATCAATCCATTTAAGCCATCTTCAACTGTGTAGTCCCATACCTACACAGTCTTAGAATCATCACACTTATCCTACCCCAGGTGGTGTGGGATTGCACAACTTTTACCTGGTCTTTCCCCCATGTGGAACATGGGATTCTAACTATCACACATGTGCTATGTTATAAGCATATAAGCGTTAACCCTCAACTGCACCACGAAAATAAGTCGGAGGCAATTGTAGACCGAAAGGAAAAATTGTTGAGAAACAAGACTATGTCGTTATTTAAGGTTCAGTGGTGTAACCACGACATTGAGGAAGCCACGTGGGAGACTGAAGCCAAAATAAAATTTTGGTATACCTTTTTAAATTATGTTTCGTGACGAAACTTCTATAAATTGTAGGTATTGTAACGCCTCGCGTTTTGGGCAACTACTAGTATCTAGAAACGGGGTGGTGAATTATGTATGAATATTATTTTGAGAATTAATAAATGCTTGAGAAGAAAATTTTATGTTGTTATTGTTAGAAAAAGTGTGAATGTGCGGTTTGTGACACCAGACCATT
Source organism: Humulus lupulus (assembly GCF_963169125.1). Lineage (NCBI taxonomy): Eukaryota > Viridiplantae > Streptophyta > Magnoliopsida > Rosales > Cannabaceae > Humulus > Humulus lupulus. Next base: position 148,230,442 of record NC_084800.1, on the reverse strand, counting down.
TCGATCCCGGACCAAAATTATTGGAATAATTTACATTAAATTCAAAAAATTTAATTTTTGAATAAATTTTTTTTAAAAATGCACATTTTGCCAAAAATAAAATTTTGGCTAATTAAATTACATGAGTTATAAATATAGGAGGATGACAATTAAATTAAATGGTAATGTCTATTTAATTTAATTACCCTACTTTAAGATTTCAATTTGGTGAGGTAAGAAAAAAATTAGCACTTGGTTACTTTTTTAGAAAATACACAATTAAGAATAAGTTTAATATGCCACATTGAGTTCAAATAAAACAAATGAAGGCTTAGACTTGGGTTAAGTAGGTCGGCATCTAGGAGGGCATTTTGGTCATTTTTAGTTTCAATTAGACACCATATAAATAGAAAAAGTAAAGAAAAGTCTTCATAATTCCATTTTCCAAATATTTCTCTTTTGTTTCCATTTGCTTTTCTCTGGTCAAGTACCTCATTGAGTGCTCTAAAAAAAATTCACACAAATCCTCACCAAGTCTCTCATTCTCTCATCTTCTCCCTTCTATACAAATAACCTGACCCAACTATTCTAGACTTATGGACCATTAACGAAAACTATACATAAACACTAATCCTTAATAAAACTTACAAGTGAAAAGACCATAACTTTATTAAGAAACTTGTAAAAATAAAAGTTAAACTTACATAAACTTCAAGTTAGGATATGGGATCCCATTGTTTTAAAATCAAAAAATGACATAATTAAAAAGAGATTTACATAACAAAATGCGGAAAAATACATGTAAAAACCATAACAAACAAAACTACATCCTCGAATCGAAACACTCGGCTCTTGAATCCATTCCGCCTCAATACACATTCTCCATGCTTCCAAGAACCTCTCCCGCCACTAAGACTATTTTCCTGCACATATAAACAAAAAGGAGTGAGCCTAATGCCCAGCAAGGAAAAATCTAACACATAGTCCATATACATCAATTTCATAGAAAAAATATAAAACATAACATAACACTTATATCACATACATACTATAATGGCCATTATTACTTGGGGTCCCATAGACTAAACAAGTCATATGCCCATTAGATTAGTGGGGTCTTGCTAGCTAAGCAAATCATATGCCCATAATCTATTTGGGGCTTGTTAGTCATATAGGTCATATGCCCAAGCCTACAAACATACTTAACATAACATATTTCATAACATAAAAAATCATAAGATAACATATACAAGCATATAACATATAAATTCTACCCTATTGTCCTTACCAAAATTACCAGGATATGAGGACAGAGTTGGGACTTTGGAACACTCCTAAAAACCATTTGCAACAGAGTGAGTACTTTGAAGAAAAGAAATGAAAGGAATGGGAGGACTATACCATCGAGAATATACTTACCAAAAACTTATGTGCAAGTTCTTAGATTTCCTAACCAAAATAAAGAATAAGGTTAGAAGGCTGAGTAGAAGACTATGCGAACTTAAATAAAATAATACCAATGAACTAGAGTGTAAAAATACCTTGAAGACTTGTAAGACCAATCTAAACCTTGAACCGAAATGCTATAAAACCTTACTTCCCAAGTGTTTGATAAGCTTATGATGATCAAGCTTATGATTCCCAACCCAAGTGTTTACACTCTCACACTCACCTAGCAACTTGCAGCCTCTGAACTTAGAGTAATAGATGAATAATGGATGGGTACTAGGTCCTATTTATAGAGTTTAGGAATGAAGAGATCTTCATTTAACTTGAATAAAAATAATGGCTTTTTAAGTGAAAATAATTTATATTATCGTTCAGCAAAGGCTGAAGACTCGTTCAAAAAGATGCTGGACTCATCAAGAGGTTGAAGGTTTGAATGAGAAACGATTTTGAAAACTTTCTAAATGTGCTGAGAGGGGCGATATATCGCCTGGGCCAGTATGCCCGAGGCAATCGTGCATCGTTTCGTGTTTTTCGTATCTTCGTGCTGCGATATATCGCCCCCTATAGCTGCGATATATCGGCATACGCTGATTATTTAAACACGAAATTACACATTTTTAGCTTAATTTAAATTGAGTAAACAACCTTGACTAAGCCCTCTAACGTTTTCAAAGCTGCTAACTGACCTTGGAGCATTCAAATTTTACCCTTAATAAATTTAAATCCTCAAAATACTTAATCATTAATAACCCATACATAACATGTGCTATAATCCTATTGGCTCTTATTTAAACCTTATAGTATGCTAAATATTATCCTCAATATCAGTCATATTAATCAAACCTTAGGTTAAAATTAATATTCTTAAACTATAGGTTAAACTTAGAAAATCTACAAGTACTACTATGAGTGTCCAAATAAATCCCAGTCTGAACCAAAAATCAACAGTTATAACAATAATACTACTATTACTATTATACTACTATCTGACTTAGCTAAGTAAAGTTCTTGGACTCTACATAACCCCAAACCTATTTGAAGTTTGTGTAAGCTAGGAAAGGCCATAAAAGACAAGAACACTAAAGGTAACAAGTCTAGACTTTAGCTTTGTCAAGTTGTCAAGTTTTGCTGAGTTTCTTCTTTCAGTGCAACTTGTTAGCCTATATAAATAGAGTATTTGGTTTGTGGGGTGTGTAAATGTGTAGATTAAAGGTTTTACCAAGGTATAAAAGTGCTAGAGGTCAATCAAAACCCACCAAGTAGTCTATAAGAAGTATATGGTCACATTTACTATATTTATTTAAAAAAAAATTGTATAATCTGTCTTGCTTGTGTAATTTAATGTGTTCAAAATCATTATGGGTACTATAATAATGCTTAAATTTTGGCTTATCATGCATGCATGAATGTTTGAATGATTTTTAGTGATGGAACCAAACATTCCATAGGAATTTTATGATTTAATGTGAGAAAATATATAAGTCTTGAGTTTCAAAGGGTCATACAAATATTATATAAACGTGTTTCTAGATTTTCTTAGTGTCATTGTGTATTTTAGGAGAGTAGATGTTCATAGTGTGTAGAAACGTTCAAAAAGGTTTTGAAATGGCCATGTTATGATTTTTACAAAATTGTTGTGCAATCAAGAAAATGAATTTTAAAATATGTACATACAACGAACTTTAAACAGCTAGTTCCACAGATAAATTAATGTATTTTTTGCTAATTTTTTTATTGAAACTCTTTTCATATTGGTAATACAATTGGTAAAGTTTCAAAGAAAAATATTAAAAGGGCTAAGAGTTATGATTTTTCAATGTTAGTCAAAATAACTTCTGGACAACCATGTTTGGGAACATTTTTCACTAAGTAAAAATTCTTTAATGATTAATTTTTCACATGAGAAATGCTTACATACCCTAGTATGGGCCTAAGAAATTTCAGATGTAAATGGAGAACTAATTGGATTTTATAAATTTTCAAATTATAAGAAAAATATTAAATTTACCATGGACGGTTTTAAAGGGGGGGTTTTTGAAAATTGTATTCACCAAGTAACTATGATTATTTTTTAATAATATTTGGCAAGTAACTTCTTGGAAGAACCAAGTTTGATTCTTTAAAGTTGGAGAATTTTAAAAGTAATGGATTTCAAAATACAATTTTCTAAAGTGAACTACTTCAAACTAAAAAAACCAAAGTTTTACTCGGAAGAAAAATGGGAACTTTTCTAACTGTTTGTATAGAAAATATAATTTATTCTTGAAAGTTATAGATTTAAGTTTATCACACTAAATAATTATTAAAGTTAATTTGGATATTAGAAAATTAATATTTTTATTAATTAATGAAATTTTGTTTAAGAAGTTACAGAGGGTCCAAAACATAATTTGTAAAGAAATTGAATAAATTATCTTTTTAAAATAAAATCAACTATCTCTTAATTTTTCTTAAAAACAAACTAAGTTTTATCACTGTCTTTATAATTATTTCTTAATCAATTAAAGTAACATAATTTCTCAAAATTTACAATTTAAGTGATTTTACCAAAAAGTATTAGAATTTTGGTAACTTATCAAAGAAAAGTTAAAATTGGTAAAGCTTGAATTCTTCCAAAATTATAATTTTCTGACTAAGTTCAACTTTGGAAACGGAACAGGAAATCTCATAAAAGCTTACTTTCAAATAAAAGCTTGAATTTTTTAGAAAACTTAAATGTCGTGCTACGACTTAAAAAGTGTAAGGACGAAAATAACCTTATTGCTTGCTAAAAGTAGCACTTATATGTGTAATATCCATTTTCCCGGAAGGGCAATTTCGTAATTTTCCCACTGTGTGCATCCTTGTCATTTTTTTCTTTTCTTTTTCTTTGATGGAATATTGGATATGTATGACTTCCAATGGAAATAAAATTCATGGTTTCTCATGTTTGAGTTTTTGTGGAATCACAACACGAGAATAATGTCAAGTGAATAAATAACAGCTCGGGTTAAGTTATTTATTTAATTAAAAATTATTATTATTATTATTATTATTATGATCATAATAGTAATAATAATATGCTTGAAATTATTTTATCATATTATGTGTAATTTTTGGTTTGCCATAATATTAAATATTTGAATTTGTGAAAAGACCATAATACCCTCAAGTTTGGGATTGGTTCAAGGGGCATTTCTTCTGTTTGAACATGATTAACTATTCATAAAATAGGTTAAATTTTTGAAATTTAACTGATAATATCAGTTGTGGAACTTATTTATTTTTTGTTTTAAAGAATTCCTTGAAAAGAAGATCTTACCACTTCAAATGCTAACTTCTTTTCTAAACCTATTCTAAAACGTGTTACCATGATAATCTGAAGGAAAGAAATCGTCGAAATAGTAAGGGAAGCAAAGGATTGAAGAGAGAGAGGGTAGTTATCGTTTTTTTTTTTAAAGAGAATAAATTTTTGAGATCTTGCACTTGGGAAAAATCTGGGTAGTAATGAACATTGTAGAATCTTTCTTGGGGAGGAAATAAACATAAAGCCTCGGATTGTGATTCACCATTTTTATCCAAGAAAATGCATATTCTTGGATAATTTTGGATTTAAATGTGTTCAAGAGTGTATGGTGTGTGTGGTTAGTGACAAACAAGCTTAGGGGACTCCAATAATCGGTTTTGATGTGAAGAAACTGGCTGAAATGGTCTAGAGCAAAAAAACCAATTTTGAGCCCCATTGTTGGCGGTACATCGGCGTTGGAGAAGAAGACTTCGACCAAGGTGGCTGCGGCGTGATTCTTTGTGTCTTAGGGTCGTTTTGGACTGCTGGAACACGTGTTGGAAGTTTCCAAGTGGTTTGGAACGTTGGGGTAGCTGGAAACGAAAGAAACAACCTCGCCGGTGCCGAAGAAGACGACAACTCCGACGAGAGCTCCGGCGAATCCGATCTGGGTATTTCCTGAGGTGTTTTTTTTCAGTTTTTCAATCTTAAAAATTAGTACATTAATTTTAGAACATTTTCCAATTGGTTTGATATTTTTCTGATTTTTCTTTGAATTATTATAATTTATTGAAGTTTAAATAAAGATTAATTATGAAAAATATTTTTATTTTTTAGAAAAATATGATTTTATGTTTCAATGATATTTGTATGATTTATAATAGCTTTGTATGTTTAGATTTAATTTTTGATCGTATTTGATAATTTTCTTCAATTATTTTCTTATAAATATGTGATTTAAGAAAATAAACGTGGAAAATTATTTAAATTATTATTAAAATTTTGAGAATTTTTGTATAAGTTTAAAATGAGATTCTAAGTCTCTTTGTGATTTTAATTTTTATTTGAATCAATTATCTAATTTACATGATTTATTTGGCTTATTTTATATTTTAAATATAGAAAATATTAATGCTATTGTTATGAACCCTTGGTAATTTTTGTGTATTACTGTAGGGTGTAGAAGCCAATTTGTATAGTTAGATTCTATTTTTAATCAGTTATGAACTTTTCTTTAATCACTTAATTTTTATATTAAATTAATTAAGAAAAATAGTTATTTTGCCCAGAAAATTCTAAAATAATGTTTATAAGTTTACTTTGAATTTTTACTCAGTTTTGTATGTTGGTTTGATTTTTAGGCTGGTTGTGTATTTATTTTTTTATTATTTGGGTTTTATTTGAGAAATTAAGGAAAAATAATTTTAAAATGTTAAAAATTAATTTTTTTGGTCTTATATGAGTCTTTGCTTATTATTTAGGGTTTTTGAAAGTATTTTATTAAATTTTGTTGTCATATGATAATTTTTATAAAATTATTGAGTCTTTAATGTAATTATGATATTAAAGGGCATTTTGGTAATTTTCACATAAAAAGTATATATATGAATTCATGCGATATATTATGAATTGTTTGTGCATTTGACATGATGGTTTTGAACCTTGTGAAAAATGATTTTAATTTACGTGCCATGCACGTTAAAATTTTATGGTTAATTATTTCACAATTAGGGTTTTGAAATAAAACCTTAACGCCTATTTTTATTTTTCCTGAATTTTCGCTGTGTAATTGGACGTCTAGGAGCTAGCGGTTGTCGAGTGTGAGTACAGCGCAGGCAAGACAGATTACATTTCATGTCCGATCAGCATGACTTGTTAGTATTTATGTGTGTGAGTGTAACACACATTATGTTAATGTGATATGGTGCTTATATATCGCATGATGATTATTATACTTATAATGTTTATTTATGTTTAGTTGAAAGTTTATGTTTTCTGGTTTGGGGAGTTATGTCCTACATAACTCTTCTTACTGGGCATTAGCTCATGTATACTCTGTGTGCAGGAAAAGGCAAAGCAAAGTAGTGAGTGGTGCGGGCTCGAGGCATGGACGGAACATGTTAGAGGCTGGCTCCTGTTATTTTATGTTTTTATAAATAAATGTTATGTTTTTTAAATTTTCAGACTTGAATGGTTATTTTCTTTATGTTGTTGTTATTAAACCTAGCCTCCAACATTTTTATTTTTCAATAATGAGATCTCATTGACTATTTAAATTATAAATAAATATTTTCTCTTTGTGTCTTAAAATATTTATTGTTTATTATTTTTAAATGGACTCCCTAAGTAACGTCTCGGGAAATCGGGGCGTTACAATATGGTATCAGAGAAAAACGGTCCTAAAGAATCTTTGATAAGCCCTAACATGTAAAGTTCATCGCCAAGGACGAGCTCAACTCACTATACTGTAAGCGGTTAAAGATTACTTAAGATTTTTTTCTTTTTGACTATGCACATTTATGTGCTTAGCGTTCTCTTATAATGATCTCTTTACCGCAATAATTCCTTTTTCATTTGAAGTTATTTACGTGTGTGGTTCAGGAAATTGATAATGCTCCCTCGTAGATCAGTCAGAGTACGATGTGGTCGAGGTAGGGGGAATGCAACACTGAATGCAGCATAGCCCGAACCGCCACAAGGATGGGAGGAACGTTTCGCGAGAATGGAAGAGACTATTCAAAGACAGAACGCAGAGATCAATCAATTGAGGCAGCAAGCTGGGCCACCTGTAAGGTCTGAAGCACTGATGGTTAGGCAGCCACCTGCCATTGTAGGGTTACCGGTTGTGGAGAATCGTATGGAGCCTTTGTTTGAAAGGTTTCGAAAGCAACACCCGCCAGTGTTTGAAGGCAGCATCATCCAGTCCAGGCAGAGGAGTGGATCAGTGGGATGGAGAGGATCTTGAACATGATGGGAGTTCAAGGAAATGAGCGAGTGGTGTGCGCATATTTCATGCTGAGAAAAGATGCTCGAATTTTGTGGGAGGTGGTGGAGCAATCACGGGATGTTAATACTATGGATTGGGATAGATTCAAACACGTGTTTAATGATAAATACTACAATTCAGCAGTGTTAGCAGCAAAAATGGATGAATTTACCAAGCTGGCTCAAGGTAATCTCTCAGTGGCAAAAATGGTGAAGTTTGCCAAGGATCTTGTACCTACTGACAAGGTACGAGCAGACTGGTTTGTGAGAGGTCTGAAACCAATGATAGCTCGGGATGTGGAGATTGTTTCTAGAGGTGTTTCACCTATGCTAAAGTGGTGGAAATGGCTCTTACGACTGAAAGAAGCGAAGAGAGAATCTAGAAAGATAATGCTGCTAGAAGGGATGCCAAGAAGAGTGGGGCAGCCACCTCCAATGATAATAGGAAAAAGGGATAGGACCAGCCAAGCCAAGCTGGAAATGATAAACGACCCAACCCCAACAATGACAACCGTCCTGGTGGAAATGGTGGCAGAAACATTCCACCTTGCCCTAAGTACACAAAACACCATTTTGGTGAGTGTAGAGCTGGAGTTTGCTACAAATGTGAGAAGGAAGGTCACGTGAGGCACAATTTTCTGACATGGGAACAATCTGGCAATAAGGAAGAACAGAAGAAGAATGACAAGTACGTCCCAGCCAGAGTCTTCACCATCACCACAGTTGAAGCTGAGGCAAGTCCTTCTATCGTAACAGGTCAGATCCCTATGGACAATATCACATGTAAAGTCTTATTTGATTCTGGTGCATCACACTCTTTTATTTCTAGTCGAACTGTAAATGTAGTAAATGCACCTAGTGATTATTTAATGGGGGGTTTGGGACTATGCTACCTTCTGGGGAAGTTGTAATATCTAAAAATTGGGTTAAAGTTGTACCTTTATGGATAGATGGGAGGGAATTGTATGTAGACCTCATTGTATTAGATTTGTCTGATTTTGATGTAATTCTGGGGATGGAGTTTCTTTCCAATTACGGAGCATCTATCGACTGCAAATGCAAGAAAGTGGTCTTTGCACCGGAAGGCGGAGATTCGTTTGAGTTCGAAGGCATAAGCAAGAAACCCAGAACTCATATCATATCAATGATGAAAGCTAGAGAAATGTTGCAACACAGATGTTTAGTGTATCTCGTGAACATGGTCAATGAAACCAAAGAGAAAGAAATGAGACCTGAAGAGACAAGAGTTATAGCAGAGTTCCTCGATGTTTTTCCAGAAGAACTGTCATGTTTACCTCCACACAGGGAGGTAGAATTTGTAATTGATCTGATGCCCAGAACAACGCCAGTATCTCGAGCACCATACAGAATGGCACCAGCAGAATTGAAAGAGCTCAAAACTCAATTGGAGGAATTACTTAAGCTGGGGTTCATCAGACCGAGCACTTCTCTTTAGGGTGCACCAGTTTTTTTGTCAAGAAGAAAGATGGGTCTATGAGGATGTGTATTGATTATCGGAGCTGAATAAGGTCACAATAAAGAACAGATATCCTTTGCCGAGAATCGATGATCTGTTCGACCAGCTTCAGGGGACCAAGGTTTTTTCAAAAATTGATCTTCTGTCGGGATACCATCAGTTGAGGATCAAGAATGATGATATACCAAAGATAGCCTTCAGAACCAGGTACAGGCATTACGAATTTCTGGTGATGCCGTTTAGACTCACAAATGCCCCAGCAGCTTTTTATGGATCTCATGAACAGGGTTTTCAAGGAGTACTTGGATCAGTTTGTCATTGTGTTCATAGATGATGTATTGGTCTACTCCAAGACAGAAGAAGAACATGAGGAGCATTTATGTCTGACCTTGCAACGATTGAGACAGCATCAGCTGTATGCCAAATACAAGAAGTGTGAGTTCTGGTTATCTGAGGTTGGTTTTCTTGGTCATGTTGTCACTGATGGAGTGAAAGTAGATCCTGCAAAGTTTTCTATAGTGAAAGAATGGCCAAGACCAAAGAATGCCTTAGAAGTCAGAAATTTTCTGGGTTTGGAGGTTTCTCGAATGGTTTTCGAAGATAGCCGCACCAATGACAGAATTGACAAGAAAGAATATTAAGTTCACCTGGTTAGATAAATGCGAGCAGAGCTTCCAGGAATTGAAGAGTGGGCTTATATCAGCACCTGTACTCAGCTTACCCTTAAAGGACGCGCAGTTTGTGGTTTACTGTGATGCATCAAAACAAGGGTTGGGATGTGTACTGATGCAGTCTAGTAAGGTGATAGCCTATGCCTCTAGGCAACTGAAAGATTATGAGCAGAGGTATCCGCACACGACCTGGAATTAGCAGTGGTTGTCTTTGCACTGAAGATTTGGTGTCACTATCTCTATTGGGTGAAATATGAGATTTACACCGATCACAAGAGCCTCAAATACATCTTCACCCAGAAGGAGTTAAATATGAGACAGAGGCGATGGTTGGTGTTAGTCAAGGATTATGACTGCGACATACTATACCACCCCTGTAAAGCCAATGTTGTGGCGGATGCACTCAGCTACAGAGGGCCGGGAATGGCATCTTCTTTACAAGGAGTATCAAGGAAGATCCTAAAACACATGGAATGAGATGGTACAAAACTGATCATAGGAAAACTTGCAAAGGTTACACTTCAGTCCTCCATGTTAGAAAGGATCAGGGAAGGGCAGAATGCAGACATGAAGTTGAGTGACCTAAAGCAAGAGATGCAGGATGGGAATGCCAAGGATTTCACTATGTCAGATACCAGACTAATCAGATTCAAGGGGCGTATTTGTGTGCTAGACAGTGATGAGCTGAGGAAAGAGATTCTGGAGGAAGCTCATACTACCCCATATTCAGTTCACCCCGGGACCACTAAGATGTTCCATGACCTTAAGGTATTGTATTGGTGGCCGGGAATTAAAAAGGATGTAGTGGAATATGTAGCAAAATGCTTAACCTGCCAACAAGTTAAGGCAGAACATCAAAGACCAGTGGGGCTACTGCAATCGTTGAATATTCTTGAATGCAAGTGGGATGAGATATCTATGGATTTTGTGACGGGGTTACCTAGAACCACAAAACAGCACGATGCAATTTGGGTAATTGTGGATAGGTATACCAAGTCAGCTCACTTCCTACCAGTGCGCATGATTTATTCTATGGATCAGTTCGTCGAGTTGTACATGAATGAGATAGTACGACTACATGGGACACCATACTCTATTGTGTGTGATCGGGATGCTCGGTTTACATCATCATTCTGGGAGAGTTTGCAGAGAGCAATGAGAACTTGGTTGAAGTTCAGTACAACTTATCAACCAGAAATGGATGGTCAGACTGAGAGATCAAATTAGATCTTAGAAGATATACTCAGAGCGTGTGTCATTGACTTTCAGGGATCCTGGAGTAGATACTTGCCACTGATTGATTTTTCGTACAACAGTAGCTATCAATCTACCATCGGGGTAGCACCATATGAAATGTTGTATGGAAGAAAGTGTAGGTCCCCACTTCACTGGGATGAACTGGGAGAGAGAAAACTACTTGGACCAGATGCAGTGCAACACACCAATGAGGCTATTCAGAAAATCAGGGCTACAATGGTCACAACTCAGAGCTGCAGAAGTCCTATGCAGACCTAAAGTGCAAGCATGTTGAGTTTGAAGTTGGTGATCATGTATTTCTGCGTGTGACTCCAAGGAAAGGAATCTCGGTGAAGAGGTTTGGCAAGAAGGGAAAGCTAAGTCCCAGATATGTCGGACCTTTTGAGATGTTGGATAGAGTGGGCAATGTGGCTTACAGGGTAGCTTTACCACCATCCTTATCCGGGGTACACAATGTATTTCATGTGTCACAACTTCGAAAATATGTATCCGACCCATCGCATGTGCTGAGCTACGAGACCTTGGGTTTGAAGGAGGATTTGTCATTCGATGAGCGTCCAGTGAAAATACTCAATCGAAAGGACAAAGTCCTAAGGAATAAGACCATTTCCTTGGTAAAGGTATTGTGGAGAAACAATGTTGTTGAGGAGGCAACCTGGGAATTAGAGTCTGATATGCTGCAGCAATATCCTGAGTTATTTGAATAAAATTTCGGGACGAAATTTCTTTTCAGGGGGCGATAATTGTAATATTCGTTTTCCCGGAAGGGCAATTTCGTAATTTTCCCACTATGTGGATCCTTGTCATTTTTTTTCTTTTCTTTTCCTTTGATGGAATATTGGATATGTATGACTTCCAATGGAAATAAAATCCATGGTTTCTCATGTTTGAGTTTTTGTGGAATCACAACATGAGAATAATGTCAAGTGAATAAATAACGGCTCGGGTTAAGTTATTTATTTAATTAAAAATTATTATTATTATGAGCATAATAGTAATAATAATATTCTTGAAATTATTTTATCATATTATGTGTAATTTTTGGTTTGCCATAATATTAAATATTTGAATTTGCGAAAAGGTCATAATCCCTTCAAGTTTGGGATTGGTTCAAGGGGCGTTTTAGAGACTTTACTTCTTCTGTTTTAACATGATTAAATATTCATAAAATAGGTTAAATTTTCGAAATTTAACTGATAATATCAGTTGTGGAACTTAGTTATTTATTTTATTTTTTTTAAAGAAAAAAAATAAAGAATTCCTTGAAAAGAGGTTCTTACCACTTCAAACGCTAACTTCTTTTCTAAATCTATTCTAAAACGTGTTACCATGATAATCTGAAGGAAAGAAATCGTGGAAATAGTAAGGGAAGCAAAGAATTGAAGAGAGAGAGGGTAGTTATCGTTTTTTTTTAAGAGAAGAAATTTTTGAGATCTTGCACTTGGGAAAAATCTCGGCAGTAATGAACATTGTAGAATCATTCTAGGGGAGGAAATAAACATTTTGAGTGTGGGAAATACATTTATAAAGCCTCGGATTGTGATTCACAATTTTTATCCAAGAAAATGCATATTCTTGGATAATTTTGGATTTAAATGTGTTCAAGAGTGTATGGTATGCGTGGTTGGTGACAAATAATCTTAGGGGACTCCAAGAATCGATTTTGAGTAAGGAAAACAAATTTTGAGCTCCATTGTTTGCGGTACACCGACATTGGAGAAGAAGACTTCGACCAAGGTGGCTGTGGCGTGATTCTTCGTGTCTTAGGGTTGTTTTCGACTGCTGGAACATGTTTGGGAAGTTTCCAAGTGGTTTGGAATGTTGGGGTAGCTGAAAACGAAAGAAACAACCACGCCGGCGCCGAGGAAGACGACAACTCCAGCGAGAGCTCTAACGAACCCGATCTGGGTATTTCCTGTGGTTTTTTTTTTTCGTTTCTCAATCTTAAAAATTAGTACATTAATTTTAGAACATTTCCCAATTGGTTTGATATTTTTCTGATTTTATGATTTATTGAAGTTTAAATAAAGATTAATTATGAAATATATTTTTATTTTTCAGAAAAATATGATTTTATGTTTCAATAATGTCTGTATGATTTAAAATGGCTTTGTATGTTTAGATTTAAGTTTTGATCATATTTGATAATTTTCTTCAATTATTTTCTTTTAAATATGTGCTTTAAGAAAATAAATGTGGAAAATTAGTTAAAGTATTCTAAAAATGCTGAGAATTTTTTTATAAGTTTAAAATGAGATTCTAAGGCTCTCTATGATTTTAATTTGAATTTGAATTTGAATCATTTATCTAATTTACATGATTTATTTGGCTTATTTTATATTTTAAATATAGAAAATATTAATGCTACTGTTCTGAACCCTAGGTAATTTTTGTGTATTAATGTAGGGTGTAGAAACTGATCTGTATAGTTAGATTCTATTTTTAATTAGTTATGAATTTTTCTTTAATTAATTAATTTTTATATTAAATTAATAAAGAAAAATAGTTATTTTGCCCAGAAAATTCTAAAATATTTTTTATAAGTTTATTTTGGATTTTTAATCGGTTCTATATGTTTGTTTGATTTTTGGGCTGGTTGTGTATTTAATTTTTTATTATTTGGGTTTTATTTGAGAAATTGAGGAAAAATAATTTATAAATGTTAAAAATTATTTTTCTTGTCTTGTATGAGTCTTTGCTTATTATTTAGGGTTTTGGAAAGTTTTTTATTAAATTTTGTTGTCATATGATAATTTTTATAAAATTATTGATTCTTAATGTAATTATGATATTAAAGGGTATATTCGTAATTTTCACATAAAAAGTATATATATGAATTCATGCGATACATTATGAATTGTTTGTGCATGTGACATGATGGTTTTGAACCTTGTGAAAAATTATTTTAATTTACGTGCCATGCCCGTTAAAAGTTCATGATTCATTATTTTGACAATTAGGGTTTTGAAATAAAACCTTAACGCCTATTTTTATTTTTCCTGAATTTTCCACTGTGTAATTGAACGACTAGGAGCTAGCAGTCGTTGAGGTGACACAACAAGTGGTTCGAGACACGTTAGCAGAAAACACACTGTTTAAGGTAAGAAGAGTGGACATCTACGCACAGGGTGTACGTTATGCGTACAACCTTGTTTTCTTATTTGTTAGTTATGTAATTATATTTGTGACCTGAATTGTTGCATTAGGATGACTAGCATGAGGATAGTGCTAGGGATTTTAGTTAGTAGACAAGCTTAGATGATAGAGTAGGTGTGCTACTAAATTCTTGCTGCTTGTATGAGTATAGCACATGTAAGAATTATCTTGGGCATGTATAACTCAGGATAATAGGATGCCCCCACGGAAATGCCGAGTGTGAGTACAGCGCAGCCAATGCAGATTACATTTCATGTCCGATCAACATGACTTGTTAGTATTTATGTGTGTGAGTGTAACACACATTATGTTAGTGTGATATGGTGCTTATATATCGCATGATGATTATTATGCTTATGATGTTTATTTATGTTTAGTTGAAAGTTTATGTTTTTTGGTTTGGGGAGTTATGTCCTACCTAGCTCTTTTTACTGGGCGTTAGCTCACGGGTACTCTGTGTGCAGGTAAAGACAAAGCAAAGCAGTGAGTGGTGCAGACTCGAGGCATGGACTAAACATGTTAGAGGCTAGGCTCCAGTTATTTTATGTTTTTAGAAATAAATGTTATGTTTTTAAAATTTTCAGACTTCAATGGTTATTTTCTTTATGTTGTTTTTATTAAACCTAGCGTCCAAAATTTTTATTTTTAAATAATGAGATCTCATTGTCTGTTTAAATTTTAAATAAATATTTTATCTTTGTGTCTTAAATTATTTATTGTTTATTATTTTTAAATGGACTCCCTAAGTAACGTCTCGGGAAATCGGGGCGTTACAATATGCTAATTAGAGAGATGGCTCATTTATAGACAATTTCTAGGCAAAGCTTACGCTCCACATGTGATTTAAAGGTGGACAGTATCCACTAATTGTCATGTAGTGAAAATGGTTTTTTCCTTTGATATTATAGGCCTATCTCAGGAGTACGTGGATAGTATCCACTCATTATATTATTTGGTAGACAATTTTTGCTTATCTCATGAGTGCGTAGATGGTTTCCACTTGTTGATATATAGCACAGAAAGTTTCCTCCTATTAAATCACTATGAATATGATTTCTTCCCTTGACATTATTGTTCTTGTTAGACACCGTGACAATTGGCCAAGAGGTAAGTTGTTACCAGCAAAACCTAGGAGTCTCAATGAGTCAGTGTGGATCTACCTACTCGTTTAAGTTATAAATTCCCTGGGTAATCAATTGTTACCCTTGAGAGGGATTCATGATATACTATGTGCAGAGACTAGAGTCTCCATTGAGATTTGAGCTGAGATACTAGGGGATATTTTGTCTACTCCCAAATTGGCTTCTACGGTCAATTTTGTTATTGGATGTCATTTTATGCTTCTCCTCTACTTTGGATTCTTTGTACGGTTATGTTTTCGGTTCTTTCAAAAGGTGTTGTGATGCCGCTTAAGCATTCTTGAATTGTTTGATTAGGGTGCGGATTTATCTGCCAAGATATTTGTTGTGCGAAAAATGAGTAGGTCATTGATTTTCTGTTGATGTTTCTACTATGTGTTTCTAGATTGATTTACTAAGCATTTTTGCTTACCTAATTGCTCATGTTGTATGTAATGGCAAGGGAAAGTTGGGGCAGTGAGCGCTGGGGTCTACTTGCGAAATTGTACATGTTGCTAGACCTCTAGGGAGTATGCACTTTAGAAATGACGATTTTAACTATGTTTAAACTATTTTTGTTGCTACAAAACTTTTAAGTTTTAGTGTACATATTTTCAGTGTGTGCACACATTACATTTAATGTTACAAGTGGTTTAATTTCCGCAAAATTAGTGTAAGCATTTTCTTATCGTTACAACTGGTGCACACTATGGGTTGGGACCCACTGGTATGGAAGATTTGTGATCAATTAAAAATTTTGTTATTTATTTATTTAAATTGAAATTTTGTTTTGATTAAAATATTAATTAAATAAATAAAACCTAAACCAAATGGGATTATACCTAGAATATAGACAAATTTTTATCTAGGGTTGTTTTAGAAGTCTGAAAAGCAGTAAAGAAAAATATACCCTTTATTTTTCTATTCTCACAACTCTGTCAAAAAGAGTCATTCTCAAAATCTCTAGATCTCATGTGTTGAGTACATATAGAGAAAGATTATTGTCTATAACATTTTACGTGCCTACACACATCTTCGTGTGTTAAAGATTGACTTTGGTGATCTTGGTGTGAATCTCAAAGTCAACAAGCAAGGATTGGATTTTCATTATTTTCTTCTAAAAGATAGCGATGACACTTTATAGGGTAGAGGAGGTATAAAGCTAACTTTTGTATGTCTTTGATTTAATGTATAGATATATATAGTATCCTGCCATGGTTTGGTCAATAAATTAATTTTAAAAACCTTTTGCTGCGCGTCTGATGTTCTGTTTTTACCAACATATGTTTATATGCACCAACCTCAAGGATTTGAAGATATAACAAGACCCAACTATGTTTGTAAATCGAATAAGTCATTGTATGGATTGAAACAAGCGTCGTGATGTCATGTCAGGACTCTTTACTCTTCTTATTCAAAACTCAAGGTTATTTCATTCTATTACTAATTTATATGGATTATATTATAGCTATAGGTTGCAACACAAAGGAGTATTGTCTTTAAATGAACTAACATCGCTACATTAATTTCTTAGGAATGAAGTGTACCATGACAACAAAAGTTTGTATTTGACTAAAGCAAGTATATTTCAGGCATAGTGAGGAAGGTTTAAGTGACTAATCGAAAGCCCTACCCCACTCCCATGACTGCTAGAAATGATAAAGAAGTTTTGACAAGTCCAACAATGTGCAAGAGACTTATTGGAATTTAGAGCAACGTAGTTCTTCATTCACACTCAACTTGATATATCATTCGCAGAGAAAATTTGAGCCATTTTTTGAAGTCACCAACAATTGTACTTTATAGAGATGCTACGAGGGTACTTTGATACCTCATAGGAATAATTCATCATGGCCTACATACAAAACACATTCATCGATTGTCATTTATTGGGTTTTCAAATGTAGATGGGGATGTTCCCCGGATGATAGGAAATCATTGGTGGACATCTTAGTATAATTTAAGGATACCCTTAGCTCTTGGTCTTGGAAAAAGCATAATGTAGTTATCCAAATGTTTTCTCTTCCCGCAACTAATTATTTTGTGTGAAAACATGAGTCTTAGTGCTTTTGCATTAATTCTAGGCTACCATGCAAGAACAAAGCATAAAGAATTTGATGCTCATTTTGTTAGAAACAAAGTTTTGGAAAAGAAGCTGAGGTATACCCCATCACATCATAATGTCTCAAGTCTCACAAAAGGGCTTTCTCGTTCAAGGTTTAATTTTCTAATTAACAAACTCGGAGTGATTACCCGCTCGTTTGAGGGGCAGTGTTAAGGAGGTCAATTCTTTACGACAGCTTAGAATATGCACATTCACTTAAATTGCCTAATTATTGATGAATCATTTTCTTCATCATTGGTCCCTACTAATGATTAGTTGTTATTCATTTATGTTATTTTGTTATAAAATAATTTATATTGGTATTTGTAATGTGAGGTCATCAGACCATCTATCATTATCTAAGAGATGATGATCATCTATTTGCACTGCTACTTTTTGTTTAAATAGAAAGAGTTGCTTCAGTATCCAATTAGGCTTAGTTCTCAAATATTACTGCACTTTATCAAATCCTCACTATACAAAAGCTATCAAAGGCCTTTTTGCGTATTTCAATTTAAAAATTATAATTTTTTTTTGCAAATCACATTTGCAATTCTTTCAGGTAAATAAAAATATAATATTTACTTAATTAAGGAAGAATATTATTCCTAATTTGGAAAATATTGTGATTCACAAGGATTGTATGTTTAAATTTACTTTTTTTTGCATCTGTACATATTAAATTCACTTTAGTATTTTTCATAATGCATTTTTTTAATAAATAAAATATTTCACATTGATCTCTCTCTCGTCGTTTGGTTGAGCTTGCCCTAAAAGGTCTCGGTTTGCGATTTTAGGGCTTCTTTACTTCTTCTGTTCTCAACCACAATGGAAGGTGTAGCTAACGTCAATAAATAGACCCAGGGAATGAATGCTGACAACGAAGGGTGGGAACTCAATGATAGGGTACTGAAGTTGATTCAAGGGATGTTCTTGGTCGGGTGTTTCATCTTAATGTAGGTAGTCAATAGGAAGCTTCTTGATACTTTGGTTGGGTGAGATTTGCGTCATTTTTCTAGATGGAGTTTGAAAGTTATGTTATTCTTCTTCTCAAGTTTGTTAAGGAATCTTGCTTGATCTTCTTGGATCATCAATGTTGATTTGTTAATTATTGGTAAATGGCCACTTAGTGGGAGATGGCAAGATGCAAATCCTAGTCAGTATCAATTGTTGGTTAGGGCTTTGGGTTTTCCGTTTAGATTACTCATTACGAATAACGTGCGAAGAATGTGGAGCCCCACCTGCACCACTGGTGGACCTAGTTGTAGATGTAGCAAGGCTAAGGGATCAATTGAGGCAAAGAGAGGAAGAGTTGGCCCAAGCCCAACAAGTTCCTCAAGGCCCACAAGAACCCAGGTACAACCTGAGCCTCCCATACAACCAGTACCTTGACCTACTCCAATACCAATGGTTATGGATTCAAGCCAATCTATGAGCATTTCAAGAAACAGTCTCCACCAAACTTTGAAGAAAACCCCAACCTTAAGGTGGCTAAGGATTGGTAGAAGTTGGTCTTGGCAATCTTTGATCAGATGGAGTTGAATTATCATCAAAGGGTTTCATGTGATGCTCATTTACTCGAGATGGATGCTAGAAATCTCATGGGAAGTGGTGAAGCAAACACGTGACCTCAACACCATGACTTGGGTAGACTTCATTCAAGTGTTTAGCAAGAAGTACTATAGTGTGACTGTACTAGCAACCAGGGTCGACAAGTTCGTAACATTGACGCAAGGCAGCCTTTCTATCACAAAGTAAGCCCAAAATTTCGATAGATTAGCAAGGTTTCCTCCCAAAATTGTTCCATGGAGGCAAAGAGGTTCTAAAGGTTTGTGAAAGGGTTAAAGCCCATGATTTTTAGGGATATTAATATGATCAGTGCTGAAGTGGTTAATTATGCCGAGATCTTAGACAAGGCACATAATGTAGAGTACTTAGAGGGTCGTATATGTATAACATCGCTAATTGCCTATCTTTAGTAAAGTACTAGTTTTAATAATAGTTCAAAATATTTCATAACTTTCTTTGAAAACACAGTGAGAATTTATTGGAAATACATGAAGAGTTTGGATCAAATGTTCAAAACCAAACAGAGTTTAATGCAGTCTTAAAAATAACAAAAAAAAATATACATCCCACTGATAAATTAATATAAGAAAGACTCTAAGGCACTACGATGTTCCAGATCATTTCCTTGTTCATTGGCTCCCCGCAGCATACATACATACTTATGAAAAACTAACTCATCTCACCATGCGTGCCAAACAAGTCTATCTATTTTCTACATGCAATGGAGGAAAAGTAAGGGGGTTGAGCTAAAAGCCCAGTAAGGAAGTAAAAACAAGACATACAAGCATAAGCAACATATCTCATACATTTCTTAACACACTTTTCTTATAGCAATCATTACAAGTCATTATCATAAACATGAGACTATTTGCGGCATAAGCATAATCGTACATCATAAGATGGTAATCACAACCATAATATAATTTGCAACATGAGTTTAAACATACAATGTAAGATCATAAGCATGCAACATAAGATGATGGTACCCCTATTGTTAAATAATCACATAAATCCCTTTTGGTCACATCCATGGCACCATTTTTGCCATAATTCACCTGGCACCCTTTTGACCGTGAATTTCTGTAACGCCCTGGATAACAAAGACCATTACACTGTGTGTTTAAAATGGTGCTTAACCTGCTAAGCAAGTCGTTTCAACTTAAATGTGTAATTGAAGTATAAGTCAATGTCATGTAATTAAAGATTTGGTCAACAAAATGATTACTTTCATTAAAATATTAAGTTTATACACGAGATCCCAAAAATTCAATTTACAGACATGTAAAAGATAAACATATATAATTTAGCCAATCTAAGCGGCAAAAACAGGGTTTAACCCTAGTTCCTCCCAAGCTATCCCGACCGTGGCGATCGAGCAGGCTGCATATGTACACACTGCCCCTGAAGCTCTCCAACTCATGGCTGATCCAGCTATCAGCTACCTTACCTGCACCACGTAGCACCATTGAGCCAATGCTCAACAAGAAAACTTAAAACAACATGCACAACTAAGCAACAATATAAGGATAGTAAATAAAATTCACCTGATTCATCTGACAGTAGATTAAAGGCAACAATTCCAATAAAAGAGAAACAGTAGCATTTAATCATCCTTGACCGAACCAGTCCAATTATTCAACAAAGTACAAGCATTCACCACACCAAACACCACTTTTCACAACACATGGAAATAAGATTATTGAAAAAGTATTAAAAAATATAGTTAAAAAAAATGGTACTTAAAATGAGCTATAGTGTAAAAGGCGGGGTCAAGGAATTTATTTAGAGGGAAACTGAAAATTAAAATGGTCTTAAAACATATATCTTTATTTTTTTTCTACTTCTCTCTCTCGTGTTCTCCTCTATCTCGCCCAAATCACCCTCCCTCTGATTTCTCTTCTCTCATATTTATCACCTTCATTTTCTCTTACATCTAGATTCTAATTAGTGTAGCTAAGGTGAGTATTATAGTTATTTGTTTTCATTTTTGGAAAAATCTGGATCGTTTGGCAAGTTTAAGAAAGTCTAGATATCTTTTGGGCAAGCTGAGGGACCTAGAAGGGTTTCCTACTTTCTCATCTTCTTAGCTGAGCGACCTTTGACCTAGAAGGGAAATCTGGTATGGTTCATTCTTTTTTGTCTTTCTTTCTCTTTTTCATTTTATCTCTTATAGTGTATAGGGCAAAGGTAAGTCATTGCTATATTTTTATTTATTGAGTGTTTCTCTATTTTGAAAAACAAAAACAACAATTCGTTGTTCTCAAATTTCTCTTTTTTTAGTCATAAATTTTTGTATTTTTTTTACATATACGGTAATTGTACATTGTGCACTTTATTTCTTGATGTATATTTTCTAATAGAATACCATCATTTATGGAAATATTATAATATGAAAGTTATTTTAGCTGACAGAAAAAAGTCTCAATAACCTTATAGCTATATGGGTGAGAAAGCAAAAAGAGGTAGGGTTTAAGAACATTAATATTAAACCTTATACCTACCAATAGTATAGTCTTCAATATAATATAATATAGTAATTATTCGTCTTTCATCTTTCAAAGTTTCGATTAGTATTTGCAGGGTATCATGATCTGATTTCTTAATAGCCATTGTGGATAAAGAATAATCGAAATCTAGAGAGTTTTGCATAACTAAATCCAACCTCTATAATCTTCCAGCTTTATTATTATCTTATTTTTTAAGGATAAAGCACGAAAGAAAGATTATTGGCAAGGCCATTGATTGAGGATGAGACCATAGTAATTTTGTGTGTTTTCCATAACATTATTATTCGTTTGAATTTTGGGGCACGTCCTTAAATTTGCTGTTTAAGGGGGAAAATTGGCAGTGAAGAACAACAAGGTGGTATAGTGGGATTGGACTATTCACCACAAAAAAAGAAAAAAATTGACAGTTATTGTACTATGAATCTACATATAATTAAACAGTAGATCGATATCAATCTCTGTAAAAATAACATATCTTTCTTGCTTCTTGTTATTAATCATCTTTTAATTTGTTTTCACCATCATCATTATTATTCTATGCATATATACACATTTATGTGTGTTATTACTAATTAATATTCATGCTATATATATCTATCATTGAAATTAATATAAATTATTACTAGGGATATTTTGGGAAGTTTAATGTATATTTGAGATTTAATAGAGTAATGGATATGTATTTGGTAATTAGTTGGACATGACGGAACTAGTTAGGGATTTGTAGGACAACTCGAGGAATTAGCGGGAATCGGGGTTAATGACCATTTTTCCCCTAAGAGCAAATAGGAGGCTGGGTTAGTATAAGGGGCATTTTGGTCATTCTAACTAAGTAGATATAATTAAGAAATATCATAACTTGGTGGAACATATCAGAATACTCTCAAACTCTCTCTCCCTCTTGCCTTCACGTTCTCTCTGTCTCTCCCTCTCATATGTTTTGCGACTGAAGGAAAACTTTGAAGAGAAGCTTGGTTTAAGGTGGGAATTTGGCTGGAAAATTCTAGAGAATTAACGCTAGGACCATTCAAAGGATTTCTGAGGAGATTAGGCTATCAACAGAGGTAAGATTCTTGATGTAGGATGCCAACTGTTGAAATTCAATTGTCTTTGTGGGAGTTTGTAAGCTTTTAAGTTCCAAAGGGATTTTAAGGAATTCTGGGTTTTGACGGGGAGTATGAGTTAGAATTGAAGGAGATTATGGTGAATTAAGTGGGCTAATGTGATATGGTGGTTGAATTCTTGTTCTATGTGAGTTGGGTTGGATTTTTAAAGAGTTAGATTGGGTATAAATTTCAATGAAAACTAGGGGTTTCTGGGTTCACGGGGGAGTGCAGCGACCCAGTTCATCGGCGTTGCGGCCCGCGTGCCCCAGAATGCCCTGGGGGCTTGCTGTTCTGCAGGCACACCATATCACTAAAGGGGCCAGTCGTGGCCCACCTCCCCTTGATGCAAGAGGTTCTGCCTCTGACTTGGGGCGCGCTGCGACCCTTAGGGTCAAGTCGTGGCCAGCCTAGGCATTTTTTGTCTACGGTTGTTTTTAATCTTGGGGAGCTTGGGGGATCAAACTTAAGTGTTTGGGATGATTTCTACTACCCGGTTTAGTAGGGGGCTTTCTGTTCTGCAGCCACACCTAAGGGTGCCGGGGATCAATAGCAAGTTTGCGGAAAGCAGCCTAGCCTAATGGTGCTGGGGTCGGCTAAGAAAATAGGGGACTCGGCCTAAGGGCGTCAGACCTGGGTGTTATACCTTAAACACAAGTGTGGTTCACACTTAATCATTTTTATTGACTAATGAGTTTGGTTTACATATTGCCTGAGTTGAATATTACTGTTGGTTGGTTATTTATATTCTATTATTAATTGAATTTGATGATTTATGGTTACATCTTTTATACTGTTGTCTGAGTTGAAAGGGATAGCAGGACCAGCCATGAGTTGGAGAGCTTCAGGGGTGGAGTGTACATATGTAGCCTGCTCGATCGCCACAGTCAGTATAACTTGGAAAGAACTAGGGTTAAACCCTGTTTTGCCACTTAGGACGGCTAAGTTGTATTCTATTTGTCTTTTACAAGTTTTCAAACTGATTTTGGGATCACGTGTGTAAACTTAATATTTTAATGAAAAATAACCATTTTGTTGACCAAATCTTTTAATACTCGACCTTGACTTGGTCTTTAGTTACATATTTAAGTTCAAATGACTTGCTTAGCAAGCTAAGCATCATTTTAAACACATAGTGTAACGACCTTGGTTATCTAGGGCGTTACATTACTTCTCTAGTTGACATGATGAAATTCTGAAGTCCAAATGGATTCGATCATGAAAAGAGCGAATCAAATTCTAAGTCTCTTTACTACTTGGAGGAATAACGAAACCAAAATTACTACCATAATGCTAAAAAAGTAAACAGTAAACAACACAACTTACGACATGGTGAGTCAAGTCTTTTTCCCAGTATTCAGTATGTATGGTGAGGGATTTGTTGAAGCCAAGAATAGAAAGACTGTCTTTGATACCATTTATGATGCCCGTAATTGCCTATCTCTAGTAAAATACTAGTATTAATAATAGTTCAAAGGATTTGATAACTTTCTCTGAAAACACAGTGTGACTTTATTGGAAATATAGGCAAAGTTTGGATCCAATGTTCAAAACAAAAGAGAGTTTAATGCAGTCTTACAAATAAAAAAAAATACATCCCACTGATAAATTAACATAAGAAAGAATCTAAGGCGATACGAAGTTCTAGATCACTTCCTCGT
Organism: Humulus lupulus; assembly: GCF_963169125.1. Classification (NCBI taxonomy): domain Eukaryota; kingdom Viridiplantae; phylum Streptophyta; class Magnoliopsida; order Rosales; family Cannabaceae; genus Humulus; species Humulus lupulus. The sequence goes on along the minus strand of NC_084800.1, from coordinate 148,206,141 downwards.
TCAATTGCTCCCCGCAGCATACATACATACTTATGGAAATACTGACTCAGCTCACCATGCATGCCAAACAAGCCTATCTATTTTCTACATGCAATTGGGGAAAAGTAAGGGGGTCAGACAAAATTCAGTAAGGAAGTACAAACAAGATAGACAAGCATAAGCGACATATCTCATTCATTTTTTAATACACATTTCTTATAGCAATCATTAACATCATAAGTCATGATCATAAACATGAGACGATTTACGACATAAGCATAATTGTACATCATAATATTGTAATTATAACAATAATATCATTTGCACCATGAGCATAAACATACAACGTATGGTCATAAGCATACAACATAAGATCATGACACCCCTATTGTCCAATGATCACATGTGACTACCTTTTGGTCACTTCCATGGCACCCTTTTGGCCATAATTCACCCGGCACTCTTTTGGCCATAAATTTCCTTGACACCCTTTTGGCCAGAATCTTAGGCACGTTAGCCTTTAATAATGCTACAACACTATGTTAAGCAAAAATAAAATATCCATAAATATTGTCCATTTAAAAGAAAAAATAAATCCAACTAACTTCCTTACCCCAGGTCCAAGAAAAATAAGAGCGGGGATACTTCACAACGAGCCTAGAATAATAGTCAAAACACTTGTCTTAATATCACGTAAAGCACACAAGAACGCGTCTAAACATATTCCACGTGTGCATGGGCCATGTACTAACGATATCTATCTCATAACAAGTTGCACCACTCTAGATTGTAGCATAACTTATACACAAAATCATGTCTGCATGTCACACAGAACATCATGAAAAACAATGTCGATACACACATCAACCTTAAAGGTCTTTGGGCAGGGACCTTAGACTTACTCCATTAATATATAATTACGCTTAAAAATGCATTTACATGTAACATGCATACGTGAGACCATTCTTGAAAACTATGCCAAAGTTTATGATATCATACACTTATTTCTTAACAAAAATCCAATAAACATTATTAACACTTAACAAATTACTTAATAATTTTCCTAGCATGCTTTGCTACCATTTTGACATCTTAAAACCATTGGAAATCATGCAAATCGAAACATATATACCAACTTGCTTAATATTCATAATTTATTTTTTCAAATAATATTACCAAAATAATTAATCATGTTCTAATATGCTTTCGAATCCAACCACAAAATAAGAAATAACACTTTTCTAAAAGTAAAAAAATATGTAATTTTTTTAATTCTCTTTCTAGAACACCTAATCACATAAAATCATGGCATTCAAAATTATTCAAAAAAAAAAATTATTTCAGAGTTAATACACATGCTTGTTAATCTCATAAAATCTATTAATAAATTTAGCATGTCATTCATTTATTTGCTTTTATCTTTTCAACATATAAGTTAACATAAAATCATAGGTTTTCTTAATGAAATGAAAGAACAAAATATATGAAACTAATATTTTTCATCTTTAGCATATATCATGAAATCATAGCGTAAAATTACTCTCTTTCAATCATACTTGACAAATAACATTTTATTCAAATAAAAATCAGCAAGCTCATGAAATCATAAAAGCACCTATACAATGCTTATACATCTTTTAACAATTTAACAATTTGTCCTAACATTTTTCTACACTTTGAACACATCAATATCACATTTCAACATGCAAAACTAACAATCAAAATCATTGAACAAAACAAACAATCATGGCCGAAATTCTCTTAGTATACTGATATGAAAATGCTACGATTATCAACATGATCATTACTCAATGATTTAAAATAAAAATATAGAAATAAAACACAACTCATAACCCTTTTAAAATACCTTAGGCCGAAACACTATATGTCGTTTTATAAAAATAATTTCTCCAAAATACCAAAAAAAACATATGTATTCATAATTGCAACATGAACAAAACAACAAAAATAATGTCATTAGATCATGCACCCAAGGCTTGGCCGAAATTTATAGGCCTAAAAACGATAATCATCATTTCAAAATCCAAAACCAATGACCCTTAGCATGTTTTTATGAGTGTTAACAAAATAGTATCATGTAGAATAAATCCAAATGCATAGAGACAAGCTATTCAAACAACTACAAATAATTTGAACCATAACCATTATAACAATATAACATCAACTTTCTCGTGCTTCAATTTTACATGACACTCCCTAGGCAAGAAACATGCTTATTAAAAATTCTATAGAAATAACATGAATCAAATAAAATGGCTAGGCCAAATACGCACCCAACAATACACTTTTGTGTTTTTTTTTCCAAAATTTAATTAATACCTAATCATGCTTCTAATCAAGAGGCCTTAACCATACACATATTTATCAAAACCATATGATCAACCATAGACATATTTTTGCAAAACATTAAATACTAATCCATGACCATAAGCAAGAATTAAATAAATATAAAATAAATAAAATGGTAGAGATTCTCATTACCTCATTTATAGTGTTCAAGAACACAAAGCAAATCAATCTTTAGGCACCTAGGAATTTCGAAGTAAACCACCAAAAGAAAAGATGAACAAACTGCTTAGAATTGAGAAGGGGAAAACTAATCTTATAAAATCAAAAATCAAAAGAAAAATCAAGATAAGAACACATACCTAGAGATTCTTTTGAAACACATTTTCTTCTCCTTATTTCTTTCATTCTTTCTCACTTTTCTTTCTCTTTTTCGTGCTCCCCTCTCCCTTTTTATGTCAACAATTTGGCTGCCACCAAAGGGTTTTCCAAAGCTGCTATGTTCTTCTATTTATAATACCCCTAGTGACCTAAGCCTAAGGAAAGAAACCACGTGTGAAAGCTCAAATCCTTTCCCCACCAAATAAGCCTAATTCCACCATTTCTTCTTGTTACTACTCACTTAAACCGTATTTAGATGTGAACATAATTCAATAGATAATCATTGTCAGCTTATCCCAAAAGATGACAACTAAATAGTCACACACTCACACACACAAATTCAGCACACACACGTTTAATAAATATATAAAAAATGTAACATATTCTAATCACATAATTTGTCGCACCTAATAAAATGTAACACTAATGATTAAAAAAACATTACATAATATATAAATAAATCCTAATTCACACAAAACAATAGTTCAAATATTTTCTACAAATCAAACAATTAAAGTATAACATAGCAATTAAATAAATAAAATAAAATTAATTTTGAACACTATTATTTGGAAAAATAATGCTGGAAGAAGGGAGGCCAACAAGAACAAGGTCTTCCAAGAGGGAAATAAGGCGAAGGCTCAAGAGGGGCAGGGCAGTGGCATTGACAAGAGGTATAGAACCACAACTTCAAATGGTAAAGACCATAACAATCGTAACATCCACAACAAACGTAACAACCACAACAACCATAAGAATCACAACGGTCACAACCATGGTCATAACCATAGTAACTATCAGGATCACGAAGTTGAGTACCCAAACTTTCCCAAATTCTCACGTCGACATTTAGGGGAATGTCAGTCAAGCACAAACAAGTGTTACAACTGCAGTCTGACAAGTCACGTGAAGAAGGATTGCCCACAGTGGAAGGCAGGAGTTGAGCAAGACAACAATGACAACCTAGTGCCAATTAGAGTCTTTGCTTTGACTCCAAGAGAGGCGGCCAACAGTAATACCGTCGTCGTAGGTCAACTCTCTATTTATATTATGATGTGTATAGTTCTCATTGATTCTAGAGCAACTCATTTATCTGTAGTTATAAATGTAATGGATAAACTGGGATTTCCTTGTAAGCTCTTTGAGAATAGTTTTACAACTTTGTTACCATCAAGAAAGATTATGTTGTCATTTAGGTGGTTACAATCAGTCTGAAAAGTAGTTGAGGAATGTTCAACAAACCTCATAGAATTAGAGATGTCGGATTACGATTTAATTCTTGGCGTGGACTGGTTAATTAAGTTCGAAGCTACTATAGAATGTAGAACGAAAATAGTAGAGTTAAAACATGATGAAGGTCAATCCTTCTCTTTTATGGGAGAATTGACGAAATTTCGAACGCCTATCATATCAGCGTTGGAAGCTCGAAACATGATGTAGCATGGCTATTCAACATACTTGGAAAATGTTGTAGATAAAACCAGAGAGACCAAAATGAGACTAGAAGATGTTTACATAGTTTGCAAGTTTCTAGAAGTGTTTCTTGTAGAATTGCCTGGTTTACCCCCAGACAGATAAATCTAATTTTTGATCGAACTTGCACCGATATCCAAGGAACCATATTGAATGGCACCTGTATAGTTGAAAGAACTTAAGAACTTGTTTCAGGAGTTGTTAGACATAGGTTACATTCCACCGAGTAATTCACCATGGGGGGCACCGATACTATATGTGAAGAAGAAGGATGGAAGCATGAGAATGTGCATCGATTACCAAGAACTCAATAAGGTCACAATACAGAATAAGTATCCTTTGCCTAGGATAGACGACATTTTTGCGCAACTGCAAAATGCGACAGTTTTATTGATATATGATTCGGGTACCATCAGTTAAAAGTGAAGGTGGGAGATATTCCCAAAACACCATTCAGAACCCGCTATGAACACTATCAATTCTTAGTTATGTCTTTTGGACTCACTAATGTCCCAACGACATTCATGGATATGATGAATATAGTGTTAAGGACTACTTGGATAAATTTGTCATGGTTTTTATAGATAAATTTGTCAAAAACTAAGAAGGAGCATGAGAAGCATTTGAGGTTAACACTCAATAGACTACAAGAGCATCAACTTTATACTAAGTTTTCCAAGTGTGAATTTTGGTTGGAAGAAGTGACTTTCCTAGGGCATATAGTTTCTAAGAATGGAATAACTTTGGACCTAGCATAGTTCGAGGCCATTAGAGAGACTGGCCATCAGAGGTTAGAAGCTTCTTAGGATTAGAGGGTTACCATCAGAAATTTGTTGAGGGTTTCTCCAAGATTGCCACACCCTTGACCAACCTAACCCACAAATATTTTTATTTTTAGTATTATTTTGGTTTTTATAAAATATTTTCATAATTATTTTTTTAATTCTAATTTGCAATTATTTTAATATTAATAAATATATTTGAACATTCCTATAAACTTAAAATAAAATAAATTCACAGACTATATAGACTTAATGTACTTATATATACACATTCATATAGAAATAAAAACTAAGTACCACATAAACATCTAAAGTGTTCATACAACTAAACATGTGAAGTTCACCTAAGTAATTATTTGAAATATTGAAATTTCTTATGTATTAAATATTTTTTTTAAAATTTAGGAGAATTTTCCCTATAAATAGGACTACCCAAACCTGTAGTTCAAAGTAACTTTATCTAATCAAGAGGCATGATAAGGTTACTTCAAACTAGGGACTTATGGTTATCAACGCAACAAACAAATTCTCGATATTCTATTTAAAACCTACCGCCAAACCTAAAATGTTTAAATTACAACTTTATGTATATATACTACATATTTAAAAACATGTTCAATTAATAAATTCTAAAAAATTGGGCAGAGTTTCCTCTATTTCTATAACATATCCCAATTTGATAAGTACCTATTAATTCAATCTAAAGAAAAACAACAACCAACATGCATAATTCCATCCTTATACCACCGCAACATACAAATTTTCCAGAACCTATTTCACTAGTTTTGAAACTTAATTTCCACTAAATTCAATATAAATTAACTATAATTCTATAAATATGTGCAATAGTATTAAATAAAACTAAAATACTTACTCACCTTCATTTTAATCTTCAAGTTAGTAACTGCCAATTCAAAACCAAAATACCGCCAAAACAATAATCATCCTAAAAAGTTTAAACAAAAATAAAGTATTAAATTATTGAGTTTATATATAACTAGTACCAAACATATTAAATATTTAATACAAACTTGATAGGAACCACACCAACGATTGTGGTGAAACCCGACACCAAATATGGCAGCCACCAAGAACACACGAAATTGGAATGAAGAACCGCGACCCAATGCTTAGCCAAGCACGAACCTTGGTATGAGGAAGACGCCACAAACGGGGATGGGAATCCGTTTGATAAGTCAGGTTGAACGCCACAAGGAACCCCTTGATAAGTTCTAATAGTTTCTTCAAGAACTCAAGAAGAAAAACTCACAAATTTCATTTCATCATAATCTGCCTTTCCCAAACGTTTACAAGGCCTAATATAGCCGAAAATTACATCAAAGACAAGCCCCTTTGTCTTTCTAATGAAAAACCGAAAATTACATCAAGACAAGCCCCTTTGTCTTCCTAATGAAAACCAAAAATTTCATCAAAGACAAGCCCTTTGTCTTCCTAATGAAAACTGAAAATTACAAAAAAAAGACTATTGGACTCACACAAGTCAAGTGTTTGACTTTTCACAAAATAAACAAAGACTAAATAAAAAACGTAATTAAAATAAAAAATACAAGATGACAAAATGTAATAAGACTCATCAAGCTCCTAAACTAAGTCTACTTTGATGAGTAGGACAAGTCTTTGTTCTCCTTCAGTGTTGACCACGGTCTCCTATTGTTTTAGGACTTTGTGGACTAGGCTGTTAAGTTCTTCTTTGAATCTCTTGGCTCGTGCCCTCGTCACCGGACCAACTGGAACTTGACTTGGATCTTTAGTCTTGGTGTCCTCATCATCCCCCCCCCCCCCCTTGAGAAGGATTTGACCTCAAATCGTCACCTGCATCAAAAGGACTCAAATCAGAAACATTAAAAGTAGCACTAACAGTATACTCACCAGGTAAATCGAGTCGGTGGGCATTGTCATTGATCCTTTCAAGTACTTGAAATGGACCATCTCCTTGAGGTAGCAATTTGGAACGTCTTTGTGCTTGGAATCGCTCTTTCCTCATGTGTAACCATACCCAATCACCGGGCTCAAAAACCTGCTTATGACGACCCATGTTAGCTTGCTTAATGTATTGTTCAGTCCTTCTCTCTATGTTGAGTCGTGCCCTCTCATGGATTTGCTTCACAAATTCTTCCTTCTTCTTTCCATCTAAATTCAAATGCTCAGAAACAGGTAAAGGTGATAAATCCAAAGGAGTTAGAGGATTAAAACCATAAACAATTTCAAATGGTGAAAATTTAGTAGCAGAATGCATGGAACAATTATAAGCAAACTCAACATGTGGTAAACAATCTTCCCAAGTCTTAATATTTTTACTTATGATAGCCCTCAACAAGGTGGATAGAGTCCTATTAACTACTTCAATTTGACCATCGGTTTGAGGATGACAAGTAGTAGAAAACAATAGTTTTGTCCCAAGTTTACCCCACAATGTTTTCCAAAAGTAGCTTAAGAATTTAGCATCCCTATCTGATACAATTGTCCTAGGCATACCATGTAATCTCACAATCTCCCTAAAGAACAAATCTGCAACGTTAGAAGCATCATCAGTTTTATGACAAGGGATAAAATGAGCCATCTTAGAAAATCGGTCTACCACCACAAAGATTGAATCCCTCCCACACTTACTTCTAGGTAAACCCAACACAAAATCCATCGAAATATCAACCCATGGTGAACTAGGAATAGGTAGGGGTGTGTAAAGGCCATTTGTTTGAACTCTCGATTTAGCTTGCCTACAAGTGACACACCTACCACAAATTCGCTCAACATCTCGTTTCATGTGGGGCCAAAAGAAGTGCTCTTGTAACATAACTAGGGTCTTAGCAACTCCAAAATGTCCCATCAACCCTCCCCCGTGGGATTCCCGAACTAATAAGTCTCTTAAAGAACAATTAGGTGCACACAACCTATGCTCCCTAAACAAGAAACCCTCATGCCTATAAAATTTTCCCTCAGCAGATTTTTCACAAACACCATAAATCTCCCCAAAGTCATGGTCAACAGGATAAAGCTCCTTAATGTGTTCAAAACCAAGTAACTTAGCATCAAGAGTAGAGATTAAGGCATACCTGCGAGAAAGGGCATCAGCAACCACATTCTCCTTACCTTTTTTATACCGTATGACATTAGGAAATGTCTCAATGTACTCAACCCATCGTGCATGTCTCTTGTTGAGTTTGTGCTGTCCTTTCAAATGTTTCAGGGATTCATGATCTGTGCGAATCACAAACTCTTTCGGCCACAAATAGTGTTTCCATGTTTCTAAAGCTCGCACCAGTGCATACAACTCTTTGTCATAGGTGGGGTAATTAAGGGCAGCCCCACTTAGCTTTTCGCTAAAGTATGCAAGCGGTCTCCCATCCTGCATAAGAACAGCGCCAATACCTATACCAGAAGCATCACATTCAACTTCAAACGTGTTAGAAAAGTTAGGCAAAGCAAGTAAAGGAGCATGAGTAAGCTTGTATTTAAGTAGCTGAAATGCCTCCTCTTGAGCTTCACCCCATTTAAATGCTACATTCTTTTTTATAACTTCTGTAAGTGGTGCGGCAATGGTGCTAAAATTCTTCACAAACCTCTTGTAAAAGCTAGCAAGTCCATAAAAACTTCTAACATTACCTATAGTGGAGGGGGTCGGCCACTCTTGGATGGCTTTGATCTTCTCTTCATCAACCTCAATACATGTAGCACTCACAACAAAGCCTAGGAAATCAAGCTTATCGGTGCAGAAAGTACACTTACTGAGGTTAGCATATAATTTCTGTTTCCTAAGCACATCCAAAACTGAATGCAAATGTGAAGCATGATCATGCAAACTCTTACTATAAATCAGAATATCATCAAAATACACTACAACAAATTTTCCAATGAAAGCACGCAAAACATGATTCATTAATCGCATGAAAGTGCTAGGTGCATTAGTTAATCCAAAAGGCATGACTAACCACTCATACAATGCATGTTTAGTTTTAAATGCAGTTTTCCACTCATCCCCTTCTTTCATTCGTATTTGATGATACCCACTCTTAAGATCAATCTTGGAAAACACACAAGAACCATGCAACTCATCTAACATATCATCTAAACGAGGGATGGGATGTCGATATTTTACCGTTATGTTGTTGATGGCTCGACAGTCAACACACATCCTCCATGTTCCATCCTTCTTAGGAACGAGAATCACTGGAACAGCACAAGGGCTCATGCTTTCTCTCACATGCCCTTTCTCCATCAATTCTTCAACTTGCCTTTGTAGTTCCTTAGTTTCGTCAGGATTACTTCTATATGCTGGTCGGTTTGGGATTGAAGCACCTGGAACAAAATCAATTTGATGTTCTATCCCTCGAATAGGTGGTAAACCATGTGGTACCTCCTCGGGAAACACATCCTCGAACTCCTGCAAAATAGAAACAACAACACTAGGCAGCGAAGAATCAAGTTGGTTAGTGTTTAAAAGAGCCTCCTTGTACATGAGTAAAATCATTGGCTGCTTTGTAAGCAATGCTCGCTTAACCTCACTTTTTTTTGCATAAAAATTATTTTGTTTTCTCTCTAATTTTCCCTCATTGATCGAACTCTTCTCTTTCTTTTCTCTCTCACTTGATTCGACCTTTTTTTTTCTTTGTCTCTCTTTTTTCTCACTCTCATTCATCTTTTCACTCTCCTTCTTTTGCTCACTCAATTTTTTTTTATCACTCAATTTTTGCAGCCTCACTTGGTCTTCATATACTTGCTTTTGCGTCAATGGAGCTAGAGTGATTGTTCGTTGACGGAACGTGAATGAGTACTTGTTGGTGAAGCCATCATGCTGGACTCGCCGATCAAATTGCCAAGGCCTTCCTAGAAGGAGGTGTCCAGCTTGTATTGGAACCACATCACATAATACCTCATCCTCATATTTTCCAATTCGAAATGATACCAGACTTGTTTTGTAACCCTCACTTCACCAGTATCATTCAACCACTGCAACTTGTATGGACGAGGATGTTTAAGCGTTGGGAGCCCCAGCTTCTCAACCATGGAAGAACTAGCAACGTTAGTACAACTACCTCCATCAATAATCACACTCAACCCTCACTTCTTTTGCTTGCAAATTTAAGGCTCGTCGTGTGACTAGTGAAAGCATCTCACTAGATTCTGCCCCAAACTCCCCACCAACCATAGAAGCGTCCTCCAATTGTGGCATGTCATCAAGATCATCTTCCTCTTCGGAATCTATCTCCCCATTATCCCGAATTACCATAACTCGCTTGTTTGGACATTGGCGAGCTATGTGTCCTCGCCCCTGACATTTGAAACACTTTATCTCACTAGAACAGGACGAAGTAGGGGCTGTTTTACCTTGACGGGTCATGGCTGTAGTGGCTGGTTTTGGTGTAAAGGATGAAGTAGGTTGGTCTTCTTTCTTTGGATAGTACGACCTCCAAGGTGTTGTACTTGGATTGTGTGGGCTCGGTCTTGGCTTTGAACTTGTACTACCCTTCTTGAGCTGCCTCTTAACTTTGATTGCCATATGCACCAAATCTTCCAATTCCACATAATGGTGTAGCTCAATTGGATTAGCAATCTCTCGGTTCAACCCATTCAAAAATCTTGCCATTGTTGCCTCCCGATCCTCTTCCACATTGGCTCTAATCATAGCCATCTCCATCTCCTTGTAATACTCATCAACACTCTTTTAACCTTGACAAAGTCCTTGCAACTTAAGGTATAGATCTTGATAATAATGAGATGGTACAAACCGTCGCCTCATCACCCTCTTCATAGCCTCCTAAGTGTCAATGGCACGATCTCCATTTCGCCTCCTGTTGATGCACAACTGATCCCACCAAACAATAGCATAATCAGTAAATTCAATGGCAGCTAGTTTTACCTTCTTCATGTCAGAGTAGTTGTGACAATCGAAAACCAACTCCATCTTCTTCTCCCACTCAAGGTATGCTTCAGGATCACTCTTCCCCTGAAATGCTGGAATTCTCATCTTGATATTTCCTAAATAATTTTCTACCTGGCTCCTAGCTTCTCTATCCCGACCATACCTCCTATGGTTACCCGCCGACATCCTATCAAACTCTTCATCAGAAACTACCCCTTCCAAATCCCCTTCATTCTCATCCTCCCTTGGGTACACCCTATTCCTCCGTGGCCTCCGTTGTGTTCCCTCTTCTACCCTATCCAACCTCTCATGTATTTGTTCACACTCCTCCCTCAACATCCTCCTCATCTCCCCCATTAAAGCTTCAATTTGTAGATTTGGAACTGTAGGTGGTGGAGTGTCATTGCCTGCATTTCTTTCTGTATTTTGTGACATGATTGAAAATCTGCAAAAAAATAAGGTTAGAACAGTTATAGAAAAAGACCTCACCACACTCCCTCACGTGTTTTCACTCAAAAATTGTCACTCAAGTCCACTCGTGTTTCACTCAACTTTGATGGCTTTTACCCTCAAATAAGCTCACACCTCTGCCTTTTTCCACTCGTATTCTTCTTTAAGCCCTTTGAAAACTAATCAAACGGTAATATGGAGGTTCAAGCAGCAAATCCTACCAAACGAACACCGATGAAAAATTCACGAAAACTGATGATTTTTGGAACACTTGTGTGGGGTTTTGGCAAAAAGGCCTCTAGACCATAGGGAACAAGAATAGAACAAAAAAATTTAAGAGAGGTTTCCAGACTTCTTTTTTTTTTTAGGTCTCGGATCCCCTTGACTTTTCCTTTTCTTTCTTCCTTTTTTTTTTTTATCTCTCAAATTTGATAAACCAGATACTCAATTTCTGAACAGAAAAATTTTGAACACCAAAGAACCAACCCGAAAACCAAGCAAACTGTGGTACTATAACAGATTCAAGAACAAACCAATTTGTGATTCAAGAACACTCCCAATAACAGAAAACCAATATTCCCAAAAACCAATCTGTGATTCAACCAATAAGATCAAAACCAAAATAATTTGTGGCACTATAACAGTCTCGGATTTCACAACAACTAAAGGAACCAATTGACACAAGGAAACAATTGAAACAAGATTTGTGGCTCGAATTTTACAACAAATAAGGGAAACTTTGGAAACAAAGAAATAATTGAAACAAGGAAATCAACAAGCTCTAGAATAGTTTCAGATTTCACAACAAATAAGGGAAACAAAGAAACAATTGAAACAAGGAAATTAACAAGCTCTAGAATAGAAAAACACGACTAGATGAACACGAATTGAATATAGGAACACAAATTGATTTTTATTTTTATTTTTTCAGAAACCCTAATATAAGAACACGAATTGAATAGAAAAAACAAATGAAAAAGGATAGGCCAAACCGGATGATCCTAAGCTCTGATACCAACTGATACGAACCACACCAACGATTGTGGTGAAACCCGACACCAAATATGGCAGTCACCAAGAACACACGAAATTGGAATGAAGAACCGCAACCCAATGCTTAGCCAAGCACGAACCTTGGTATGAGGAAGACGCCACAAATGGGGATGGGAATCCGTTTGATAAGTCAGGATGAACGCCACAAGGAACCCCTTGATAAGTTCTAATAGCTTCTTCAAGAACTCAAGAAGAAAAACTCACAAATTTCATTTCATCATAATCTGCCTTTCCCAAATGTTTACAAGGCCTAATATAGCCGAAAATTACATCAAAGACAAGCTCCTTGGTCTTCCTAATGAAAAAACCGAAAATTACATCAAGACAAGCCCCTTTGTCTTCCTAATGAAAACCGAAAATTACATCAAAGACAAGCCCTTTGTCTTCCTAATGAAAACCAAAAATTAAAAAAAAAAAAAAAGACTATTGGACTCACACAAGTCAAGTGTTTGACTTTTCACAAAATAAACATAGACTAAATAAAAAACGTGATTAAAATAAAAAAATACAAGATGACAAAATGTAATAAGACTCATCAAGCTCCTAAACTAAGTCTACTTTGATGAGTAGGACAAGTCTTTGTTCTCCTTCAGTGTTGACCACAGTCTCCTCTTGTTTTAGGACTCTGTGGACTAGGCTGTTAAGTTCTTCTTTGAATCTCTTGGCTCGAGCCCTCGTCACCGGACCAACTGGAACTTGACTTGGATCTTTAGTCTTGGTGTCCTCATCAAAACTAAACATTAAAACATATTTATACAAATGACTATTTGAACAAAATATTAACTTGATTAATACACCAAATAATTATTATAAATAATAATATTTTATAAAATAACAAAAAATTATCAATTTATTAATATAATAATATTAAATTCAGATTAATAAAGAAAATTATCATACTCACATAGTTGGAAGATTCATACCTTTTTAAATAGTCAAATGCAATTCCAAATCACGATTATCAACCATAAAAACCTATACACTATCAATATATTATAAAAAAAATACAATGAATCTGAAATAATAAACAATAAAAAATATAAAAAATCATACGAACAAATAGTTAATGACCAATGCCTATTTCAAAGCTCAAAAATGTCTTTGGATGTTAAAAATCCATTCAAAAACCCAAAACAATGGGTATTTTCGACCACCACCCATACCCATTATAAAATGAACAATTTTTTCCTCTCAAAAATAAATATAATCAATTTTCTATGATCAAGATGAGTATTTTAGCAAAAATAATGGAAAAAATTGGAAGAAAACAAAAAAAATTGATGGAAAATAGGTGAAACCCTTTTCTCTCTCACGGTGGTAATGAGAGTTTTTGGGTCTGTTTGCGTTTTAGAATGAGGAGACGTGTAGGTGGAAAAGGGTTTTAAAGACCTTTAACTTCGGTTATTACAAAAAGACCGAAGTTAAATGGTAACTTTTAACTTCGGGTTTTATAAAAAAAGGACAAAGTTAAAAGCTCTGTTCTACTTATCTTCAATAAAACTGAAGAAATAGGTTAATTCCTTTGAGTGCCAAACTAAAAAGAGATGTTCCAAGTTTGTTAAAAGCTTTAACTTCGCTTTTTATGTATTTCTCAACAATTCTATATATAAAAACAGAAGTTAAAGCCTATTTTTGTTGCAGTGATTTATTATTTTAAACGAATACCAAATATAGTATCCCTTTTTTATTTCGCACAAAATTAATTTAACATAATTATTTAATATTGAGCAATTAGGCACTCACTCAAGAGAAATAGGTCCAGATATGGAGCAATTTCCAACTCAAGAGAACAAGAAAACCATAAGAGAGCCAAGCATATAGAATGTAAGTACCACTTCATAACAGAGATAGCACAAAGAGGGGATTTGATCGTAGAGAAGTTCTGAGGGACGTTACTTAGGCTTAAGACTACACGACATGTCTCACATGTTGTAATAACCTGGTTTTATTTTTTTTTTATTTCAATACTTATTTGTGAATTATTTGAAATATGTGATTGAATGAAATTATAACAATAATTGCTAGATGTTTTTTTTTTAATTTATAAGAATTGTGAGTGGACCGTTTTAGAATAAAGTTAGGGACTTAAGTATAAAATAAATATCGAGATGTGAAATATTTATTTATCTAGAAAGTTAAGAGTTAAGTAAATTCTATAAGGACCCTAGGGTAATTTTATTATTTAATTAATTCATATGGGAATTTATTTAAGAAGCCTATAACATGATTTTATTTTTTTATACTCACATATATTCATATAGTCATTTTAGACTATAGTTTATGTGTGTGCCATGAGGTACAACATATTATGAGATTATAGACTTTAGTTTTGATGTATTTATTTTATGATAAGGTGCTAAAATCATCAAATGGAAATGATGAGCAGTAGTGGGCGGTTTTGGAAGTCCAAATCATAGTTAGGGGTTCCTAATTGCAAGCACGTGTGACTACAGATTTGAACACATGATTCTAGTGCTTAGTGGCACTATAGGTTCAGTCACACTATTAAAAGGGAGGGAATCCTTATAATTTTTTAATTGGGCAGTCACTAGAGGTTATAAGAGAGGGAAAATGGGTCACATTTTGTAACGACCCAAAATCTCTAATATGGCTTAAGGGACTTGATTAGTGCGCCGGGGAGGCATAACTGGTTTATGTGTGAATTTATTGATTTAATGCATGATTACATGATAAGCATGCTTGTATGATTATATGAATGTAAATGTGGTTAAATGTTATATCTGTGAGAACCATATTCTTATGTGGGTAGATTTGCAGAGTGCGACTTGAGGCGATCCTAAGGAGCTAGATAGCAGGAAAAAGTCACAACGGGGCTTAATATTTGACTTTGGATAAGTCAGGGATATTTTAGGTATTGGGTAGTTATTTAGACTATCGGGTTATGGAAATAAATATATGGAGATATATTTAAGGATAGAAAGCTTAGGCGGGAATATTGAGGAAATTTACCGTTTTGCCCTCGGGGACGTTTCCGGTATCCCGAGCCTCGGGATTCACTTAACTGGCTAGGATTAGACTAAGTTAATGAAAACAGAGGAATAAAACACAAACTGACCCATGCTCTCTCTCCTCTTCTCTTCTCTTTTGTCTCCCAAGAAACTATAGAAAACCTAAGGGAATCAGCTGGGAAAACTCTGTGTTTGAGCTGAATTCATGAAGGCTTAGCTTAGACTAAGGGTCACTTAATCAAGACTAAGGTAAGAGTTGAATTGTGTTTTTGGGTATTAGAACTCTAAGTTTTTGGCTGAATATTAAGGTGTTTATGATTTTGATGTTTAAGGGATGAATTGAAGATAAGTGCTTGGGTTTTAGCTCAGAGGTTGTCAAGGAAGTGATTCAACAAAAGAGGTAAGCTTCAATTCGTAATTTAGAGGTTTAAATTTGAGTATTGCATGACCGGTTTTGGTGTTTGAGTTGCTGGATTTCAGAAATCAGAAATGGAACTTTAGTAGGTTTTTAGGCTGAATTTCTGTTGGATTATGTTGTTAGAGTCATGATAAAAGTTTTGTGATTAATGGGTTTTGATTCAGGGAGCTTTGGGATGGGGTTAGGATTCTAGAAATGGTGGATTTTCTGGGCACGAAGGGAAAGGCCACGGCTCTGTTCTAGAGCGCTCCGGCCCTACGAAGCAAGAGAGATAGGGAGGCTCGGCCAGGGGAGAGCGACGCGGCGCCGTTGGGCAGGGCCGCGGCGCGTGTCTGCTTGCTGAGGGCCTTGGGCTCTGTTTTAGGGGCGGGCTGTGGCTAGGTTTCAAGGGTTGCAGCCCTTAGGTTCATTCATGAACATTTGGGTATTTTAAGCGCGAGAATCTAGCCTAGGGTGCTCGGGATCGATTTCACCACCGTGCTTGGTGGAATTCGATGTCCCGAAAGCTAGTATTGTACTCGGAAATCTTTATTTGAATATTATTGGAATCCAATATCTTGGTTGTGACTAGGTTGTAAGGATAGGGCTCGGGGAATGGATCGTGCTCGAGGAACGTCGCTCGTAATCAGTGAACGTAGGAATTAAAGGTAAGAAAACTGCACCCGGTTGTATATTTGTAATGGGACTAAGGATCCCTAATATGTATACTTGAAAGGATGGTATTATTCCATGTAAACGGTGAACTAACGACCTAAGAGTGCCAAGGGTTACACTAGCGCACAGAGCGCGGCTTGGCCACTAGTAGCCGAGGACAGCTTATTATGCGCTGAGCTCGGTTTAAGCGGATCGGAGTCAGTGTAATTAGAGGGTGCGGCCTAAGTTTTCGGCCTTGACTATTATGTGACCTAATTGTTAATTGTTAATTGTGATTAATTGCATCATTGGTTATGTATAAGTGTTGAGTGGTTAATATGGAGTATTAAGTGTTTGATCATGCTTAAAGAATTGATTATCTGTTATTGTTGTTTGTGTTGCATATTACGTTTTCTTTTTGGCCCTTGGCTCACGGGTGCTACGTGGTACAGGTAAAGGCAAGGGAAAACTTGACCAGCCCTGACTTGGAGAGCTCAGCGAGCTGAATGTACATGACCAGTTGCTCCGCCGCCATGGTTGGAGGAGTGACAGGAACAAGAGAACCAGAAATGTCTGTTTTGCTTTAGAATGGCTGTTGGTTGTCTGTATTTTGGAAATTCTGTAAACCAATTTTTAAACACTGTTTCTTTTGGGGATCCCATGTGTAAATGTAATGACCCACTAATCTAGACTTTTTGGACCATTAACGAAACTATACATAAACTTACATTTTTACGAAAATACCATAATTTTATTGAGTAACTTGTAAAATAAGAGTTACTTACAAATAAATACTAAGAAGGATATGGGATCCCATTGTCTTTAAAAACAAAACATGATTTAAATGAAAAGAATTACATAAGAAATGCGGAAAATACACATAAAACCATAAAAGATAAAATGAGACTACATCCTCGAATCGAATAACGCTCGGCCCCTTGACTCCATTCACCATCGATACACATCCTCTAAGCGTCACGAATCTTACCGCCTCTAAAGCTATTTTCCTGCACATAAAACCAAAAGGAATGAGCCTAATGCCCAGCAAGGAAAATCTAACACATAGTCATACACATAAATTTCATAATAAACGTAAAGACATATCATAACACTTAATACATACACTTATTATAATGGCCATTATTACTTGGGGTCCCATAGACTAAACAAGCTTATGCCCATGAGATTAGTGGGGTCCTACTAGCTAAGTACGCATATGCCCATAATCTTTTTGGGGTCTTGTTAGTCAAATAGGGCATAAGCCGAAGCCTAAAAACATACACATTCATAACATATTCATAACATATCATATTTCATAACATAACACATAAGCAATACACATATAGATTCTATCCTATTTTCCTTACCAAAGTTACCGGGATATGATGGACTGAGTTGGGACTTTTGGAACACTCCTAAAACCATATGAGAAAGAGTGAGTCTTGTAAAGAAGAAGAAATGAAAATGAATAGGAAGACTAAACCATTGAGAAATATGCTTACCACAACTTATGTGTTTAAGAACTTGGATTCCCTAACCAAAATAAGAATGAGGTTAGGGGACTGAGTAGAAGGCTTTGAGAAAGAAAATAACATGAAACAAATGAAATAGAGTTTCGGGTTTACCTCAAAGACTTGCAAGACCAATCTAACCACAACCGAAATACTATAGAACCTCACTTCCCAAAGTGTTTGATAAGCTTATGATGTTTAAGCTTATGATTTTCCCAAACCAGGTGTTTACACTCTCACACTCACTTAACACTAGCAGCTTCTAAACTTAGAGCAAAAGGTGAATAATGGCTGGGTACTAGGTCCTATTTATAGAGTTTGGGAATGAAAGTATCTTGATTTTACTTGAATAAAAATAATGGCTTTTTAGGTGAAAATCATTTGAATAATCGTTCAGCAGAGGCTGAAGACTCATTCAAAAGATGTTGGACTTATGAAGAAGTTTGAATGGCTGAAAGGAAAAGAATTCAAAAATGTATGAATTTATGCTGGGGGAGGCGATATATCGCTTGGACCATTGTTCCCGAGGCGACCATGCATCGATTCGTGTTTTTCGTATCTACGTGCTGCGATATATCGCCCCCCATAGCTGCGATATATCGGCACACGCTGAATATTTAAACACAAAATTACACATTTTTAGCTAAGTTTGAATGGAGTAAACAGCCTTGACTAAGCCCTCAACGTATTCAAAGCTGCTGACTGACCCTATAACATTCAAACTTTACTCCTTATTAAATTTAATCCTCAAAAATACTTAATCCTTAATCACCATTCATAACATGTGCTTAAAATCCTATTGGTTGATATCTAAACCTTATAGTACAATAAATATAATCCTTAATATCAGTCATATTAATCAACCTTAGGTTAAAATTAATATTCTTAAACTATAGGTTAAACTTAGAAAATCTACAAGTACTACTATGAGTGTCCAAATAATTCCCGGTCTGAACCAAAAATCCACAATTCCAAAGATAATACTAAACATACTATAATACTACTAAACAATTAGCTAAGTAAAGTTCTTGGACTCTACAGTAAAACTGTTTGATGATATAAAGTGTAACTTTTGAAACCAAAACCTTTTTAACCCTAGCACACTCATGGTTAGTGATCGTTTTAACTAAATGACTTGAATAGCAAGTCCTGCACCTTTAAAAATACAAAGTGTAATGGTCTTGGCTATCCAGGGCGTTACACATTTACCATTTGCTTCAGCATCCATTCCAACTAGAGAGAGTGGGAAACCAAGAGAGAGTTTTGAGAGAAAGTTCCTTGCTTTGCTCTCCATAGTTTCGGATCTAAGTCTCACCAGAAGGGAAACTAGAGCAAGAGGAATTGATGAAAATAACTAGTTTTTGGTTTGAGAAGACAACATCAAGAAAGCCTTAGAAACTCTAAGAGAATAAGGCAATTCTCTCACAAAGGGCTCGATCGAAAAGCGATCGAAAACACTCACCACGAAAAACTAAGGACAAGAGGTATGGAAGTCTTGAGCAATAGTAACTTAGCCTTGTGAAATGTTTGCTATGAATGTATGCATGCTGTGATTATTGCTAGATTAAATGTGCTTTTGTATATCTAAATTTTATGTCTAGGAGCGTGCATAATAGTAACCATCTATTGGGGTTGATTGCACTAGTTATGTTTGGCCCAATGTTAACTAGTCTCTTAATATTATAATTTAATTTTGAATTAAGTGGCCCAAATTCAAAATGGGACTTAATAACTTATTGGGCTTTAATTAGCCAAGCTCAATATTTTTAAAAGAATTGTTAAACAATAATTAAAGTTATTTATAATTCAAAGTTGGGCTTGAAATAAAAATAAAATAAGGCCCACAAGATGGAGATGGAAATTCTACATTAAGTCTTCAATTTTATTTTTATTTGTAATTTATTGCAAGTGTTGTAATTTTTCAAGAAATACCCAAAACACCCGGCTCGCATTTATTTATTTATTGTAACGACCCTAAAATACTAATACTAGTTTTGCGGATTTATGTCATTTATAACATTAAAATGGTCTCAAAAATTTGGATAATTTTTTTTAACGTAATATGTGCACATACTAAAAATGTTTACATTAAAGCTAAAACCCATTGTAATAAACCTAAAATAGTTTGGACATAATTTAAATATTTAATTTGAAAGTGCAGACTCCCCAATGGTCGGGCCACATGTAAACTTTCGCATGCAAACTCCAGCTCCCACTACCCTAGCATTTCCATGGCCTTACCTACAACATGAGCAACTAGGTAAGTGAAAACGCTTAATAAGATAATCTATCAACATAGAGTACAAACAATCAATAGGAACCAATGACCTAGTCATTCTCCTCACAAAACATATCTTACCACACTGAGTTTTCTGAATAAACTCGGGCCGTAATCAAACAGTTCAAGAATGCCTAAGCATCCTGGAAACATATCCTCGCCTTTAGCAGATAATTCCAAACAAAAGGAGAAGCAATAAAATAACATCCAAACACAGAACTGACCCCAGAAGCCAATTTGGGAGTTGCCAAAATATACCCTAGTACTCAACTAGTTTATAGTGGAGACTCAAGTGTTGATGCTCATAATCTCATCAAGAGAAAATATAAGGCCGTCTAAGGCGTCCCATGCGCGAGGCCAAGAGGGGCCGCGAGGCCGACTACGGCGCCCCATGCGCGAGGCCAAGAGGGGCCGCGAGGCCGTCTACGGCGCCCCATGCGCGAGGCCAAGAAGGGTCGCGAGGCCGTCTACGGCATCCCATGCGCGAGGCCAAGGAAGGAATCGCGAGGCCTTCTAAGGCGTCCCATGCGCGAGGCCATGAGGGGTCGCGAGGCCATCTACGGCGCCCCATGCGCGAGGCCAAGAGGGGGTCGCGAGGCCGTCTAAGGCGCCCCATGCGCGAGGCCATGAGGGGATCGCGAGGCCGTCTAAGGCGTCCCATGCGCGAGGCCATAGGGGGGTCGCGAGGCCGTCTAAGGCGTCCCATGCGCGAGGCCATGAGGGGCCGCGAGGCCGTCTACGGCGCCCCATGCGCGAGGCCAAGAGGGGGTCGCGAGGCCGTCTAAGGCGCCCCATGCGCAAGGCCATGAGGGGGTCGCGAGGCTGTCTAAGGTGTCCCATGCGCGAGGCCATGAGGGGCCGCGAGGCCGTCTACGGCGCCCCATGCGCGAGGCCAAGAGGGGGTCGCGAGGCCGTCTAAGGCGCCCCATGCGCAAGGCCATGAGGGGGTCGCGAGGCTGTCTAAGGTGTCCCATGCGCGAGGCCATGAGGGGCCGCGAGGCCGTCTACGGCGCCCCATGCGCGAGGCCAAGAGGGGGTCGCGAGGCCGTCTAAGGCGCCCCATGCGCGAGGCCATGAGGGGGTCGCGAGGCTGTCTAAGGTGTCCCATGCGCGAGGCCATGAGGGGCCGCGAG
This sequence comes from Humulus lupulus, assembly GCF_963169125.1. Taxonomy (NCBI): domain Eukaryota; kingdom Viridiplantae; phylum Streptophyta; class Magnoliopsida; order Rosales; family Cannabaceae; genus Humulus; species Humulus lupulus. The sequence continues at coordinate 148,184,893 of NC_084800.1, read as the reverse complement.
GCCGTCTACGGCGCCCCATGCGCGAGGCCAAGAGGGGGTCGCGAGGCCGTCTAAGGCGCCCCATGCGCGAGGCCATGAGGGGGTCGCGAGGTCGTCTAAGGTGTCCCATGTGCGGGGCCATGAGGGGCCGCGAGGCCGTCTATGGCGCCCCATGCGCGAGGCCAAGAGGGGGTCGCGAGGCCGTCTACGGCGTCCCATGCGCAAGGCCAATAGGGGCCACGGGGCCGTCTACGGCGCCCCATGCGCGAGGCCGTGCAAGGTCCCGCGCGCGCACGCCCCGGGAGGTCCATCAGCCCATAATCTTCTCAGGAGGCCGACGCCCCATGACTTAACGTGTATGGGCCCAAGACCCCTATTCAACGCCACGGCCAATACGGACACCGAAGATCCCCTTTTTCACACTTCAAAGTCCCTATGCTTAGTGTGAGTCAAAGGAGACATGTTTGTACGACCAGGTACCAGGTACGGATGCCAGTACCAGTGAGGATCGTGGTCCGTACGTCTACGGCCATAGGTCAGAGCCGACACCACTACCTCCTGCGCCAACACGCCTGCTACCACGCCTCAGGAAGGGGTACAGACAAGTAGTGGAGACATCCTCCTGACACCTGCTCCTGTACGGGATGTACAGCCACAACCTCTGAAGCCACTTCCCTGGTACAGTACGTTTGTACCTCTTGGTCCCCTGGACCACTATGTACCTAAGGCCGTTAGAGCCTACTATAAATGGAATTCCAAGGCCACCTGAGAAGGGGTGGGAAATTTTACTGTAACAGAGACATTAGTGTGAATGAGATACTGAATTCTCCATTGTTGTTACTCCATTATTCTTGAGTCATCGTTCAAGTTTTCATAGCTTTCGAATTAGCAATTTCAATTCGATAATTTTTCCAACTTAACTTCGTTGACGAGTTCTCACCGTCAACAGTTTGGCGCCGTCTGTGGGAACGTTAGTTTTAAGCTACTGTTCCACCATTATTTCCGACAAGAAGAAGATGCCGAGACGCTCGAAGCGACTAAGGGAGACGCAGGAGGTCGAAGTTCACTTAAACGGAGTCCAGCTGAAGGCCTCCATGAAGGACGCTCCTCCACCCAGGGACGTGGAGCCCCCGAAAGACCCTGAGGTTCAAGGAGGAGACAGGGTGGCCTCGTCACCGGCTGCTCCACCTGGGGGGAGTCCTCCCAGAGCACCACCGGTGCACGCTGATGAGTTCCCTCCTCCGAAACCACCGCGGGCACCGAACTCCGGCCGGCAAGACCCGGGCCCTTCTACTCATAGGCCAGACAAACACCCCCGGGTCCACTCCGTGAGCTCGAGTTCAAAGTCCCGATTTTACGAAGAGGAGATACGTGAGCTCCACCGTAAAAACCAAAGGTTAGAAACTACCTTGGAGAACATGCAAGAGGTCCTTAACGGCCTACTGCAGGGTAAATCCAGCATAACCTTGCCCAAGAGAAAGGAGAAGGGCAAGGGTGGGGTGGAGACCACTGTGCCAGTAGATGATGGAAGAACCCGACACTCGACTAGCAACACCCCCCGCACGAAGCAACGTGATCACCCCGAACCACCTAAGCAGGCCCAAAAGCCAACGCCGAGAACCACGGCTGCCCCTCGACGCGAGGATGAGGTCACCTCCAAAAGAACGCCCCCAGACTTGCGGGAGGAGATCAATAGGAAAAGGGCAGGCAAAGGGACCACACCCCCTGAGGCGCCTCGAGAAGGCAAGGGAAAGGCGGGTCTTAGCCCGTCCACTCTAAGAGACTCCCTCAGCAAAAGGAGGCAAGACTTAGACACAGAGATGCGGAGTTTGCGGAGCAAGATTGTCACCGCGTCGGGTGGCCAGGCCTTTGAGGAAGAATTCGACCACGAGTCACCCTTCGTGCGAGAAATTCAGGCAATCCGGCTCCCTGCCAATTTTAAGGAGCCCAACATGACCCCTTACGAAGGGAGCACGGATCCAAAGTACCACCTGGATGCGTTTAACGATCTCATGAAATTGAGGGGGATTGGAAGTGGTGCCAGGTGCCATTGCTTCGCTGTTACTCTGAAAGGACCCGCCTACAAATGGTTCAAAAGGCTAAGGCCGGGGTCCATCAGGTCCTGGCAGCAGTTCTCTGATGAGTTCCTCCAGCAGCACCATGCCGTGCGGGACTACACGATGCCAGGCACCAGCTTAGCCAACGTGAAGCAAGGGGAAAAGGAGAGCCTAAAAAGCTACATTCACCGGTTCAATATGGAGGCCGCGAAAGTGGGGAGCCTGACGCGCCGGGAGTTAAAAATGGCCATTACTGCTGGGGTACTCCCAGGGAGCAAGTTGTGGGACAACATGCTGAAGAGGGAAGTCACCGACTTGGACGACTTCTATGAAAGAGCACAGAAGTACATCCGTGTGGAGGATGGCCATGCAAACCTGAAGGCCGGAAAGGAGGAGTCCCATGCAAAGCCCCCAATTAACGACGGGCCGAATATAGCTAAGAAGAAGAGGACGTATGAGGGGTCGAGAGATGACCAGCAGAGAAAAACCAAACGAGGGGGTGATCATAGGCCAGCGACCTATACTTACTATACGAACCTCACTGACACCAGGGAGCATATTTACGTCACCAACGAAGATCGAGTGCCCTTCAAGAAGCCCCCACCAATGAGAAAGGATCGGTCCAAGAGGGACCCCAGTAAATACTGCCAATACCACAAAGACATTGGACACACCACGGCAGAGTGCATCCACTTGAAAGAGGAAATTGAGGAGCTCATCCGCCGGGGGCACTTAGGCCGTTATGTCAAGAAAGAAAGGCAAAGGCCAGAAAACGAGCCCAGAGCATCCCAGGCACAGGAGCGAGCCCCAGAAATACAAGGGGAGGTCCGCACCATTTTTGGAGGCCCAGGATTTGGAGGAGATTCTCGGAAGGGACGAGATAAATATGCAAGGGAGGCTCGACGAAGTCCGCCCCCCTGTGTCATGAGTTTAGAACAGCGACCCCCGAAGAGTTTCAAGGGGGAAAACGACTCAATAACGTTCACTGAGGAAGATGCACGGGGGGTACACTTCCCCCACAATGATCCGCTGGTGCTGACAGTTCAGTTGGCAAATATGCGTGTGCATCGAGTCCTGGTGGACAACGGGAGCTCAGTGGACATCCTATATCGCCCAGCTTTGGAAAAAATGGGACTGGGCATTCGTCACCTAAAGCCTTGCCAGTCGTCACTATACGGATTCACAGGGGATTCAGTGCAACCCCTTGGAATGATTGAGTTGACACTTACCATGGGGGAGCAGCCCCGCCAAACCACAATTATGTCTAACTTTGTTGTGGTAGATTGCGCATCAGCTTTCAACGCGGTATTAGGGAGGCCATCCCTGAGAGAATTGAAAGCCATAACTTCAATATATCACTTAGTTGTCAAGTTCCCGACCCCAGGAGGGATCGCGAGTATGAAAGGAGAACAGAAGGAAGCAAGGGAGTGTTACAACACCTCACTCCGCACGCCTGCAAAGCCACGCGAGCCGATGGCCATGGTGGTACACGAGGCGATAAGCATGCCCACAGGGGGTCCGCAGGAGCTGGACCCTCGGGTCGTGGATGAGGCAAGAGCAGAACCGGAAGAAGAAGTAGAGGAGGCTACGGTGACGGAGGAGCCTTTAAGGAAATTGAAGATAGGGAGAAGCCTACAAGGTGGCGTGAAGGAAGAATTGATAAGATTTTTGAAGGATAATCTGGACGTGTTCGCATGGAGTCATGAGGACATGGTGGGCATAGACCCCAGCGTAATGTGCCACCACCTGAACATCTCCCCAGGAGCAAGGCCCGTCAGGCAGAAGAGGCGGGCGCTCGATCCAACAAGGTACGCAGCGTTAAAGGAAGAGGTTGACAAATTGAAGGCCAACGGGTTCATCCGTGAGTCTTTCTATCCTGTGTGGGTATCAAACCCATTACTCGTGCCGAAGCCAAATGGGAAGTGGAGGACTTGCGTCGATTTCACGAATTTGAATAAAGCTTTTCCTAAGGACAGCTTCCCACTCCCCAGGATAGATCAGTTAGTAGACGCAACAGCGGGGCATGAGTTACTAAGTTTTATGGACGCCTACTCGGGATACAACCAAATCCCAATGAACCCTGCAGATGAGGAACACACGTCATTCATTACAGACAAAGGGCTCTACTGTTATAAGGTGATGCCCTTCGGGCTCAAAAACGCGGGAGCCACCTATCAAAGGCTGGTGAATAAAATGTTCGCAAATCAGATAGGGAGGAATATGGAAGTGTATGTGGATGACATGCTGGTGAAGACCAAAGTAGCTGCAGAACTCAACAAAGACCTTGGTGAGATGTTTGACACGCTCAGGAAATATCGGATGAAACTGAACCCAGCCAAATGCACCTTCGGGGTATCCTCGGGAAAATTCTTGGGCTTCATGGTCAACTCCAGAGGAATCGAGGCCAACCCCGACAAGATAAAGGCGCTCATAGAAATGAGCCCGCCGAAGAATAAGAAGGAGGTACAATGCCTAACAGGAAGGGTGGCGGCCCTTAACAGGTTCATCTCAAGGTCCACCGACAAGTGCCTCCCATTCTTTGACATCCTCAAAGGGAGCAAAAAGTTCGCTTGGGATGAAAGATGTGGGGAAGCCTTTGTCAGGTTGAAAGAGCACCTGGGGAAGCCGCCCCTGTTAGCAAAGCCAGAGAAGGGCGAGAAGCTGTACCTATACTTGGCGGTGTCGGAGCATGCCATCAGCGCAGCCTTAGTTAAGGGAGAGAAGAAGCAACAACAGCCCGTATACTATATCAGCAAGCGTCTGGTGGACGCAGAGAGCCGGTATCCAGAGATCGAAAAACTGGCCTATGCGCTAGTAGTGGCGTCGAGGAAGTTGAAGCCTTACTTCCATGCGCATACGATTGATGTCTTAACGGATAGTCCTTTGAGACAAGTCTTACATAAGCCAGAGACCTCAGGGAGGCTAATGAAATGGTCGATTGAGCTAAGTCAGTTTGATATTGTCTACACCCCAAGGGCCTCCATCAATGGGCAGGTGCTGGCAGATTTCATAGTAGAATTCACCCATCAGCCGAATGAAGGACAGAGTGAAGGAGGGGCGCAGCCTGTTGTGGAGGATGAACTGGGAAATGTAGAGAAGTGGAGTTTGCATGTTGATGGGGCGTCAAATGAAGGAGGATCAGGAGCGGGCATCATGATGACTGGGCCCGAGGGACACAGAATGTACTGCGCAATCCGGTTTGGGTTCGAGGCCTCCAATAATGAGGCGGAGTACGAGGCGCTCTTAGCTGGCCTGCGCCTAGCCCAGGAATTGAAAGTAACGCGCCTCCATATTTTCAGTGACTCACAATTGGTGGTATGCCAAATAAAGGGGGAGTACCAGGCAAGGGGGCCCAAGATGGCAGCATATTTAGAGAAGGTGAAGGGCTACTTGGGGCGAATGGTGGCATATACTATAGAACAAATCCCCAGAGAAAAGAACACCCATGCCGATGCACTTGCAAAGCTGGCATCCACCAAGGATGGTGACGTCTTGGAATCAATACCCGTGGAGTACTTGCCAAAGCCCAGCATCGGAGGCGTAGATGTGCACATGATCAGCGTCCCAAAGAAATCATGGACCGAGCCAATCAAGAAGTACCTGGAGGAAGGAGTCTTGCCTGCGGATAAAAACGAATCTCGGAGGTTGGTGTACAAGGCCGCGAGGTACGCCTTGGTAGATGGGGTCCTTTACAAAAGAGGATTCTCCATGCCTCTCCTGCGGTGTGTAGAAGGAGAGGAGGCATTGAAGGTGTTACAAGAGATCCATGAGGGAGAGTGCGGCAACCACGAAAGTGGACCCTCCACGGCTAGGAAGGCCGTAAGACAAGGATACTACTGGCCTTCCATGGAGAAAGACGCGCAGGACTTTGCCACGAAATGTGACAAGTGCCAGAGGCACTCTAATTACTCTCGAAGACCCCCGAGCGAACTGACCAGCATGCCCAGCCCCTGGCCCTTCGCCATCTGGGGGATAGACCTGATCGGCGCTCTGCCTACAGGTAGAGGTGGAGCAAAGTACGCGGTGGTGGCAGTAGATTATTTCACCAAATGGGTAGAAGCGGAACCCCTTGTGAAAATAACCGCTAGGCACATCACCTCTTTTGTCAACAAATTCATTGTGTGCCGGTATGGGGTACCCTACAAAATTATTTCCGACAATGGTACCCAATTTGAAGGAGGAGCCTTCGATGAATATTGTAAGAAAAGAGGTATAAGGAGGAGCTTCTCCGCAGTGGTACACCCCCAGGCCAATGGGCAAGTGGAGGCCATCAACAGGGTCCTAAAGAAGAACCTAAAGACAAAGCTAGAGAAGATGAAAGGAGCCTGGGCAGATGAGCTACCAAATGTGCTGTGGGCTTACAGAACCACCCCACGCACGACGACTGGGGAGTCCCCATTCTCCTTGGCCTATGGATGCGAGGCTGTGCTCCCAGTCGAAATGAGAGTCATATCCCACAGGGTGCAGGCGTATGAAGACGAAGCCAACCACACAGCCCTGACCGAAAGCTTAGACCTCCTGGAGGAAAAGAGAGAAAAAGCCCAGATGAGGGTGGCAGTATACCAGCAACGCGCCGCAAGGTACTACAATTCGAGGGTCCGAGAGAGAACTTTCAGAGTCGGTGACCTAGTGCTGAGGAAGGTGCTCCCAAACACACGAGACCCGAGTGCAGGAGTGCTGGGGGCAAATTGGGAGGGACCCTACCAAGTCGCTCAGTGCATCCCCCCAAACACTTACAAGCTGGCGCGCATGGACGACACCATCGTGCCCCGGGCATGGAACGCGGAACACCTGAGGAAGTACTACCAGTAAGACGCCGGTGCCCACGGATAAAAGCACAAGTGTGGCACGCTGCCTTGATATGGTAGGAAGAAATCAAAGAGGTTACCTAGATAACCTCCTAAGTAGGCGTGAGCCATTTTATTTCGTTTTATGTGAAAATCACCTATGTACCGTTGCAACTACGTGTATGAAACCATTATGTTACGAATATAATGAATGAAACCACGTATTATAAGTAAGACTGTTAGCCTCTTCGTGTGTTATTTTTTCTTCAATACCAGGGCATCAGCCAAAGTGTCCGCCGAAATAAATTTCACCAAACACTTGGGGGGCAGGACAGGGGGCGATAACGCAGCTAGCAAGGGAGACCTGAAAAGGACCCTCTAACGGAGGGTCTTGAAAAGGACCCCTCGCCCTCCTAAAAAAGAGGCTCCTAAAAAAGACCCTCTGATAAGGGATCTTGAAAAGGGCCCTCGATTAGGAGTAGCCCAAAAGCGACCCCCTATGCATCAGGAGGACCCGAGAAGGACCGTAGCCCTAAAAAGGACCGTTCAATGGGAGTTCCTAGAAGGACCCCTTATATCGGGGCCCTAGACGAAGTTCCTAAACATAGAAAGTAGTAAAAAGACCTTGCAAGGCCTCCCCTGAGTTTACAAGGATTAGCTACCCTCGTGAACATCAAGGAGGCCAAAAGGCCTTACGAAAGAAAAATATATATATAGTGACAACACTAATAAGTCTGGAGCGGCCACCAAGCCGCCCAGCCAAAAAGGGTCCCAAAAAAGACCCTTGCCGAAATAGTACTATGCAAAAGGACGAGAGGGACGCCTCTCGCAAAGAAATAATAAGCGCGCGCAAGAAAAACCCAAAAGGATAGCTAAGACCCAAGGGGTCAAAATATCCTTACAAAAACCGCCAAGGGGCACCAAAAGAGGTCCCAGTGAACCCTCTCACATGGGATCCAAAGGACCTCCAGCCTGACAAATAAAAGAAGGGAACCAACCAAACCGCGTCATACAGGCATAAAAGGGCCTCAAGTGCAGTAGAACAAGAAATAAACAACAACATCACATGTATTCATACATAAAAAAGAAAGGAGTTCTCAAGACAATACAAGGGTTACTAACAGAAAAGTAGCACTAGTAATGACGTTACAAAACAAAAAAAAAAAAAGGAGCGAAACTAGTTCAAGGCCTCCTGTAGTGGGCACTCCACCAGGCCGCTCGGGCAACAGCTTGCTCGCCAAAAGAGGAGAAGTCGAAGTTGGGATCCTGCTTCCACACATTGTAAAGAGCCCGGTCTATAGACTTGCGCTCGATTACAGCCTTCTCCGCCTCCAAGGAAGCGACTTTCTCCTGAGCCGACTGTAGTTCAGTCCTAAGGGCCTCAACTTCAGTCCCCTGTCGAACAACCATCTCATGCGACCCGGATGCAGCGATCTTGGCCTCCTTGAGCTCGCGCTCCAAACATTTAGCCTTGCCCTTCAGCACCTTGATCTTAGCTTTCAGCTGCTCATTCTTCAAGTCCGACTTGGTGTACTTAGTCCGGGCTTTTGACAATTGGACCTTGGTTGCGCTAAGCTCATTTTCGAGCTCCTGGACCTGGACTATGAGGCCGTCCCTCTCAGTGGTAGATGCGGAAAGGATGCCAGTTGAGTCAGCATGTCGAAGAGACACGATATAGACCTGCACAAGAAAACCAATGGCATCAGCAATAAGTAACAAAAAGAAGAACACAGGTGCATCTATGCATAATACTAATCAACGCAAAGTGAAAAGCCTCACCCAGGCCGCAGCACGCCTTAGCATCTCCCCGAGGTCTGATTGAGTCACGTTCCCTAGGCCCCTCCAGTCGGAGACAGGGAGACTCTCAGCTATTGGAACGAAACGCTGCCCATAAACTGAGGCCATCCTGGTCACCCAAGCCTCTGCCCCCACGCTAGGAGCATCTGGTTGGACTGGGACAGACGACCCACTCGCCGAGGCAGGAGGAGGCGCAGCAGAAGAGAAAAATTGAGACTCTGGTGCATCGGCAGGGGGCTCCGCGAGCCCGACGAAATCAGCAGCCGGTATGCCGAGATCATGATGAATTGGAGGGAAGGCATCGCCACCACCGCAACCAGGAGAGGCGTAGCATCCTGCCGCGGCCTGCGGACCTAGAGGGTGAAAGGCCGTGTCCTGGTCATGGGAGTCATGAGGAGGATGTCCCCTCGGGGACAGGGGGGCATCCTCCATCTCCACCTCAGCCTCATCTTCGTGCAGTGATGGCCCAGCCGGCGTAGCCACAACCTTCTTAGACCCGGTGATTGACCATAGGAACTTGGGGTTAGAGACCGGAGACAATTGGTGGCGATTGAGATTCGTCATGGTAAATAGGACTGCTGCTTTCTTCAGGGCGGGGTCTGCTGCAATGAGTCTGTTTATCGCCTCCGCCTCCGACCCGATGACCGAGGGATCAGCAAATTGCCCTGCAAGAACCGCACCAATATCAGTACAAGCGAGAGTGCAAAATGGTGAGTTCTAATAAGAAAAAGAAAAAGACTGGATACTTACTAGGTTCAGCGCGAAAGCCTTCACGAACTGAAAGAGGCCCCTGTACCCAGAAAAAATCCTGTTTCCAGGACCCTGGGTTAGACACTGAGCCATCTATCAAGGGTAGCTCACTATTGGCCTTCTGCAAGTAATAGAAGCCCTTGGAATTGTGCACCCCAATAAGGTTGTACAAGGAATGCACCTCTTGCGCCGTCGGGGCGCGTTGCTCATTATTCTTGAACCAAAGAAAGAGGCAACTTAAAGTCAACCAACTGTTGGGTGACAGTTGGAGAGGGGCCAAATCAAAATAGTTGAGAACCGCCACAAAGAACGGGTGTAGAGGAACGGTGCCACCCGCCTTCATAATCTGCTCACTCAAAGCCACAAAGCCCTTCTCAGGGCGGTCGGCCCGGCAGGTCTCCTGAGGAACATGCAAGGCGTATTCTGGAGGAGTTCGGTAGCGCTTCACGATGGTCTTCAGTTTGTTCGAAGACATATTGGACACTAGGCTGGACGCCAGTAGGGGGGCGTCGTCTTCTTCCTGGACGGACACCTGTCTGCGTACCTTCGACATATCTGCAAAATCAAAAGAAACATGTGAGGAAGAGGCAGAGCACTTAACCCTCCATTTTCTCTTCCTAGCAAGGGTTTTCCATCGAGGGAGCGATGGCGGAAGTGCTAAGCCAGGATCAACGGAGACTAGGGGCTGAGGAGAGGAGTTGATAGCCCCGTGATCGTCATCAGGCGAAGGGGGAGTGGGAGGTTCTGGCGGAATGTGTCCCTCCATAAACTCTAACTCCCACCGCAATTCAAAAAGAGCCGTCCTAAGACGCGCTATATGGTCGCTAAGGCCCGGGGGTGAAGGTCCTCCGTCTCCCCTCGACACCGAGTCAATTTCGCTCTCTACCACCCAAATTTTATGCCTAAGATCAGCCATGCACTCGAGGTGGCGAATGCGGGCTTGCCTCAAAGACTCATAGTCCTGGTAAGGGCTGCCCTCAGGGGACTCAGGATCTGAAGACAGGTCGATAAACTCAGCCCTCGAGGGTATGTCGGACGGGCCCTCACTGGCCATGAAACCGCGTCCCAACAGCAAAAAGGGGGTCACGTTTAAACAAGGGGAAGACTACAAAACACAAAGGAACAGGCTTAATACCCCTAGGTGCAAACGCCCTAAATGGACTACTACAAGGGACATGTATAAAAAGAAAGAGGAGGGGCGCGCGTGTGGTCAAAACAAGCTCGGGCTAACGTACCCCACCCCAAGTATTGTTGGTCTGAATCCGATAAAATAAGTAAATAAACAGGAGAAGAAAAGAAAATATACCTCAAGCAATTGAAAGAACGAAGTCGGAGTCCAAGGAAAGTTGGGAGGCAAAAAGTACCAAAGCGTTGAAAATGCGCGTCTGCAAGAGTTAATCAGAAAAGTGTGTTAGCCCAAAAATGTACACACCAAGAAATTAGCTAAAAATAAAAAAAAAATAAAAAAAATAAAAATAAAAAAAAATAAAAATGAATGGAAAAGTGATGAAATTGTAGAGAAAGTGTAGTTGTGGGGGGTTGAACCCTTTACCTTTTGGGAGGAGTAAGGGTCTAACTACCACTAAGCCAAGGAGGTAAGATGTGAAATATTAAGCCATGCATGACGGCCTATTTATAGGAACCAAGATGAATAGTCTACAAGAGCACCTAAAGGCCCTCTCCTAGACTAGGGGGGGCAAGTGTTGATGCTCATAATCTCATCAAGAGAAAATATAAGGCCGTCTAAGGCGTCCCATGCGCGAGGCCAAGAGGGGCCGCGAGGCCGACTACGGCGCCCCATGCGCGAGGCCAAGAGGGGCCGCGAGGCCGTCTACGGCGCCCCATGCGCGAGGCCAAGAAGGGTCGCGAGGCCGTCTACGGCATCCCATGCGCGAGGCCAAGGAAGGAATCGCGAGGCCGTCTAAGGCGTCCCATGCGCGAGGCCATGAGGGGTCGCGAGGCCGTCTACGGCGCCCCATGCGCGAGGCCAAGAGGGGGTCGCGAGGCCGTCTAAGGCGCCCCATGCGCGAGGCCATGAGGGGATCACGAGGCCGTCTAAGGCGTCCCATGCGCGAGGCCATAGGGGGGTCGCGAGGCCGTCTAAGGCGTCCCATGCGCGAGGCCATGAGGGGCCGCGAGGCCGTCTACGGCGCCCCATGCGCGAGGCCAAGAGGGGGTCGCGAGGCCGTCTAAGGCGCCCCATGCGCAAGGCCATGAGGGGGTCGCGAGGCTGTCTAAGGTGTCCCATGCGCGAGGCCATGAGGGGCCGCGAGGCCGTCTACGGCGCCCCATGCGCGAGGCCAAGAGGGGGTCGCGAGGCCGTCTAAGGCGCCCCATGCGCGAGGCCATGAGGGGGTCGCGAGGCTGTCTAAGGTGTCCCATGCGCGAGGCCATGAGGGGCCGCGAGGCCGTCTACGGCGCCCCATGCGCGAGGCCAAGAGGGGGTCGCGAGGCCGTCTAAGGCGCCCCATGCGCGAGGCCATGAGGGGGTCGCGAGGCCGTCTAAGGTGTCCCATGTGCGGGGCCATGAGGGGCCGCGAGGCCGTCTATGGCGCCCCATGCGCGAGGCCAAGAGGGGGTCGCGAGGCCGTCTACGGCGTCCCATGCGCAAGGCCAATAGGGGCCACGGGGCCGTCTACGGCGCCCCATGCGCGAGGCCGTGCAAGGTCCCGCGCGCGCACGCCCCGGGAGGTCCATCAGCCCATAATCTTCTCAGGAGGCCGACGCCCCATGACTTAACGTGTATGGGCCCAAGACCCCTATTCAACGCCACGGCCAATACGGACACCGAAGATCCCCTTTTTCACACTTCAAAGTCCCTATGCTTAGTGTGAGTCAAAGGAGACATGTTTGTACGACCAGGTACCAGGTACGGATGCCAGTACCAGTGAGGATCGTGGTCCGTACGTCTACGGCCATAGGTCAGAGCCGACACCACTACCTCCTGCGCCAACACGCCTGCTACCACGCCTCAGGAAGGGGTACAGACAAGTAGTGGAGACATCCTCCTGACACCTGCTCCTGTACGGGATGTACAGCCACAACCTCTGAAGCCACTTCCCTGGTACAGTACGTTTGTACCTCTTGGTCCCCTGGACCACTATGTACCTAAGGCCGTTAGAGCCTACTATAAATGGAATTCCAAGGCCACCTGAGAAGGGGTGGGAAATTTTACTGTAACAGAGACATTAGTGTGAATGAGATACTGAATTCTCCATTGTTGTTACTCCATTATTCTTGAGTCATCGTTCAAGTTTTCATAGCTTTCGAATTAGCAATTTCAATTCGATAATTTTTCCAACTTAACTTCGTTGACGAGTTCTCACCGTCAACATCAAGTTTCTACACTGATATCTAATTCAAGAGTCCCTCTCGATGGCAGCCATTGGTGACCTATGGAATTTATTTTAATTAAAAAAATAAACGGGGTTTCCTGGATCCACACTGGCTCAACAAAACTCCTAGAAACTTCTAGGTTATCTGGCACAGTTACGTCTAGTCAAATTGTCATGGTATCTAACTGGACCAACAATGTTAAGGCCAGGTATCAATTGCACAATGACCGAGTAGGTGGAAAACGTCATAGCTACATATAAATTGGTAGAAAATGACCACACACTCGTGAACCAAGAAGAAATCGTCTACCTAATAGTATAACAGGTGGAAACCGTCCAATGACTCATGAGATAGGCCAATAATAACTAAGGTAGAAACCGTCTACACAGTCATTAAATAGCCCGGAAACACCTTCACTATATGACATCATGGAAACCGTCCACGCTTATAAATCACATTTGGAGCATAGGCACAGCCAAATCATTGCCCCTAAACGAGCGATAACGCCCCGCATTTAGGGCACCAAGTAGAATTCGGGTTTACGAAAAATTATATTCTAAAATATTCTACTTCCAAGTATTTTGATACTTGTGAGAAATATGGTATCCATTGTATGTAAGTTATGTGTTTAAATATTAGTTATTATATGTTAAGTTTGGATATGCAATCAAAGTAATACTGTGGTCGCAGACCAAGTCAAAATCCCTAATCGGGTGAAAATCTCAGATCTAAAAAATTCTCCAATAATTATGTTCAAAAAAAAAATTAAGTTGAGCATAAAATAATTATGAAAAGGGAAAACAAATAATTGTAATGAATTTTCCAAGAAAATTCAATATGTGCAAGCTATGGGAAAATACTTAATCCTACTTTTAGGTGGAATGAAGACCAATGGAAATTACATAAGTAAAATTATGTAATATTTATTTAGTAAGACTAATGTCGTCAATTTTTTTGTGTGTGTGTGATATTAAATTAAATGAAAAATCCTATGTTTCTTTAGTTTAAAAATATAGGAAATTACATTTTTACAAAGGTACCATTCTTGTTGTAATGCCCTACTGTCCTAGAGCCATTACCATATGATTTTAAAATGTGTATTTGACTTGCTAATCAAGGTCTTAAACTCAAAATTGTGATTAAATCAAAGTAAGGACTCATTTAAAACAAAAAATCAATATAAAAGGTTTGGACTTTCATTAAGATCATAAAAGTGTTACACTGAGATCCCAAAATATTGTTTAAAACATATTTACTACTTAAAAAGTTATTATACAGTCGACCTAGGCGACAAAATCAGTCATTTATAACATGTTCCTCAAAACTACCCCATGCCCTCCAACTCATGCTTGGTCAGCCTTTCCCTTGCCCTTACCAGCACGAAAGAGCACCCGTGAGCCAATACTTAACAAGAAAATTCCACAAACAAAGCATATAACAATTCATTTAAGTAAATGCATAACTAAACAAACACAACATACAATTCACAACAGCGGCCTAAGTCGATCAAGGTGCGTTACCAAGGACCAGGTTCACGGTCCTAACTGAGCAAGGGAGTACAACACCTTTACATGGCCATGCCATGGTGGCCTGCATTCAGCATGCTTGTTGTCGATGTCGGCCTTTGACGATCCTGGCTCTTGCTGATCCCCGCCCTTGTCGCTCAGTCACAAACACATATATGACATAACAATTACAAACATTTACGCATAACACTAAGCACAGATAATTGGGCCATGCCCTGCTCTATGCGCACAGACAATTTACTTAGCCTTGAGTCCTAAGCTAACGGTACAAGGCGAGCTCGAGCACGATCTCTAACCTTGAGCCTTAGTAGTAAAAACGAGTCACAATATAATAACAAGTAACCGCAACAACCTAAACAAATCACAATATAATAATATGCTAGCCGCCGGGACCTCAAATTCTACTAAATCGGGTAGTAAAGTCCTTCCCGAGCCCTTAAGTTGGAGTTCTCGAGCCTAAAAACCTGTTTTTGGCTATTTTCCTTAATTTGAGCAGCGGCTAAGCCCATAGGGTCGCGGCGCGCTACAAGTCAGAGAGCCCAAGGCTCTCTCCTGGGAGACACGGGCCATGGCACACCCCAATCCGCGCCACGACGCTTGGGAAATTTCAGAGAATCGCCAAGCCCTTCCACACACACGGGCCGCGGTGCTTGAAGAACATCATCGCGGCTCGACCTCGAAACCCAGAATTTTCCCCTGTGTTTTCTCGAGCCTAAATCACTAAAACTCATCCTAAACAGCAGCTAAACCTAGAATTAAGTCCTTAACCCAAAGAAATACATCTAGAGCAACAAGTTAACACCACAACATACCCAGAAATTCCCATAAAACCCTAAAATCCTACCTTGATCTTTGAGGCTCAAGAACATCAAAAAATGGAATTTTAAACATAGAAATTACAGCATAAATGGGGTTACAAATCTTACCTCAAAAATAATTTGACCCCAAACTATCCCTTGATCCTAATCCTAGCTTCAGCTTCTTAGATTTCCTGGCCAATTCCTCAAGAACGTCACAAAGCTCCTAAGCACACTGAACAGAATTTTCTACTGCAAGTGTACGGTGTATTGCAACATAGTTTTAATTTAAAGGATGTCGAACCCACAGGGATTAAATATTTAATTCACCAATTACTATAACTTTTAAGTCTATAATTTTAAATAGAAAATTTAACAAATAACTTAAACAATAAAATATAAAAAATGAAATAGCAAAATAATAGAAGCTAATGATCTTGGAAAGTGATTAGATAAAAGATAAATGTACTAGAGTAATGATTTCACTATTTAATTATGAACATGGTTTCTTTATTATCCTAATTAGTTCTCCTCATTTGTAATTTCTAATATAATGCATCTATCTTTCTCAAGCATATATGCAATTAATCTCAATTAATCAATATGATATCTCAATTCGCTATTAATTAATCAAGAAGTCATTAAGCAAAAATTCTTCTAAGCCAAATTCATAGAGTTCAAGGAATCTCTCAACCTCACCTCACAATCTTCCTATGTCCAATCTAAGTTTATCTTTCTCAAGCATAAACCCTAGATCTCAATTCACAATAATGATGGCCAAACATTAATATGAGAAAATTAAATCAAGAAGATATGAACAAACAAGAAGAACTTCATAAAGATAATAGTAAAAACCTCAATACAATAATCAAAATAGATTCATCTAATACTCTAGCACAAAAGGAGTTTAGTTCTCCATTACAAACTTAAACACAATAACAATGTAGTTGTTCATAATTAAAAACTAAAATAAAAGGAAGAAAGAAACTAGATGTAATGATGGTGAGGTTGATGAATTCTAGCCTCCTTTTTTCCTTTCCAAGCATGTAATCCCAGGTCTAATCTCCTCCAAAACGTAATTAGAACCCTAATTATGCTTTCCCTTTTATATCCCCTCAAAAAGACCTCTTTTTCCCTTCAAAATTCTTAACTTAAACTTTTCGTACGGATCCGGGCGCTGTTGCCCCTCGAACAGGCACTGTTGCGCTACTGGAAGGCCAGATACACGCTCTCTGTAACAGTCAGGGCTGCAGCACTTGATGATGGCGCTGCAGCCCTAATTCATGTCAAAAATTGCGCTGCAGCCTCTGATGATGGCATTGCAGTGCCTAGGAAAATTCTGGAATGTTGATTCTTCAGGACAGGGTTGCAGCACTAGAACAAGGGGCTGCAGCCCTATTTCACAATTTTTTCATTTTTTTCTCCGTTTCACTCTTGTTTTGTACGACCTTCGCACCACTTCTCCTTGGACCCTACACATACACAACACAAGCATAAAACCAAACAAAACAACCTAGACACCTACAAATTAGATATAAAATGACACTAATAAGTGAATCTAAAATTCACTTATCACACATCAAGAGGGAAAAGAGAGTTGAATGGAGAGAGGAGGAAAGGCTGAGAGACTAAGTGGTTTCTGGTTACTTCTCAAGGCCTCTAGCCTCAACTAAGGTCAACCAAAAACTAGCAAAAAGACCAAAAAGCCTCTAGATCAAAACTTACTCTTTAACGCCCCAAGGGAAATACCGTCATTTATCACATTTCTCGCTAATTCCTCGACTAGTCTAATAAATCCCCAATTAATCCCAGCATACCCAAATAAGAGCCAAATAATTACCCGTTACCCGATCAACACTGAATACGCGCTACGTTCCAAAAATACCCCTAGGCTAGCCCCAAGCCGGGTATTTGACCCTATTGTGGCTATTAAATCATATATTGCCCTCCCATCATGCTAATCAAGGCACTAAGCCTTATTAGAAAATTTGAGACGTTAATACTATCCCCTCCTTACAGAAATTTCGTCCTTGAAATTTACCTTAATAGTTCGGAATGTCGATCCCGTATATCTGACTCAAGCTCTTAAGTTGCCTCCTCTACTTTGTTGTTTCTCCACAACAGTTTCACGAAGGCAATGGTCTTGTTCAATAAGACTTTGTCATTTCTATCTAGGATCTGAACCAGTTTCTCCTCATAAGACAAGTCTTGATCCAATTCTAAGTTTCCATAACTCAACACATGTGTAGGATCTGATACATACTTCCAGAGAATAGACACATAAAACATGTTGCGAACCCCTGATAAAGCAAGAGGCATGGATAATTTGTAAGTCGCCTCTCAAACTCGTTCCAAAATCTCAAAGGGGCCAACAAACCTAGGACTTAACTTGCCTTTCACTTCAAATTTTTTCACTCCTCTCAAAGGATCTAAGGAACACATAATCACCTACTTGAAACTCTACACTTCTCTGCTTCAAGTCTGAGTTACTCTTCTATCTACTCTGGGAGGTGAGCATTCAAACTCTAATCTTCTCAATTGACTCATTAGTCCTTTGAACTTCCCCAGGACCTATGTACTTCCTCTCACCCATCTCATCCCAATGAATGGGCGATCTGCATGTCCTCCACATAACATTTCATATATATCCACTTCGATAATTTCCTGATAACTATTATTATAAGAAAACTCAATCAAAGGGTGATACATCTGAGTATGGTACGATGTACAGAATCTCAATTGCGTGCCCATAGCCTTCTGTAGGCTTTCCCAAAACTTAAAGGTTTACGTGGGGTCTCTGTCTGAAACTATCAATTTTAGAGCTCCATGGAGATGCATAATCTCCTTTACATATAGCTCATCATAAAGCTCCACCGTAAAAGTCATTCTAACAGGAAGAAAGTGGGTTAATTTGGTGTTCCTATCCACAATCACCCACACACAATCATGTTGTCTCACTGTTCTCGGCAATCCAACAACGAAGTCCATGGTAATATTATGGAGAATCCCACATCTATTTGTCTAGACATACTTCATCTTCTTATGCTTCAACTCAGTCAATGGTGTTTATATTATGGAGAATCCCTCAACGAATCACCGATAATACCCTGCTAATCTCAATAAGCTTCTAACCTCTGGTACATTGCTCGATCTCGGCCAGTCTCTCACTGCCTCTATCTTGGTTGGGTCCACTAGAATCCCCTCCTTAGTTATGATATGGCCCAGAAATGTTACTTGTGGTAACAAAAATTCACATATTCTTAACTTAGTGTATAGCCTATACAACCTCAACCGTTGTAGTACCAAACGAAGATGTTGCTCGTGTCTTGCTACTGATTGGGAGTACACCGGTATATCATCAATGAACACAATTGCAAATTTATCCAAATAATCCCTTAATACCCTATTCATCAATCCATGAAGGTTGTTGGGGCACTGGTTAACCCAAAAGACATGACAAAGAATTCATAATGTCCATACCTCGTACGGAATGCGGTCTTTGGTATATCTTCTTCCTTATTCCTTAACTGATGGTAGCCGGACCGAAGGTAAATCTTGGAAAATACCGTCTTCCTTATTGCTAATCGAACAAATTGTCAATCCTGGGAAAAGGATATTTATTCTTAATAGTCAACTTATTCAGCTCTCAGTCATCGTTTTACATTCTTAAGGACCCATCCTTCTTCTTGACGAACAACACTAGAGCACCCCACGGTGAAAAGCTGGGTCTAATGAATCCTAGATCCAGTAATTGCTCCAATTGAATCTTCTGTTCTTTATCTCTGATGGAGCCATTCTTTATGGTGTGCTCGATACTGATTCTGCTCCTAGTAACATTTCTATGAAAAATTCGATATCTCTTTGCGATGGCAATCCAAGCAGGTCTTCTGGAAACACATCAGGGAACTCACACACTAATCCAGTCTCACCGGGTCCAACTAAAACAACCATATATGTATCTATTATGTTTGCTAGGAATCCTATTTAACCTTCATGAAATAGGTCTCTAGCTCTCAATGCAGAGATCATAGGTACTCGTGGACGACTCTTCATCCCCACAAACATGAAGGGTTCTATAATGCCCCAACTATTTCTAAGACCTCAGACTATTAAAAACTGCTATGACATAACTACTAATTTGAATACATATATAAGAAATAACATAACTTTATTTGAAACCCAGAATATTGTGCCAAATATAAAATAAAGTATGAAATATAAAATACAGTATGGGTACCCATTGTTTAATACATAAAATCATAAAACATAAACTTAAATCAATTGTTAAAAACTAAGTGCGGAAATACATAAAAACATAAATCAAAAGACTTAAAAACACACATGCCAAGCTGCCATGAATCCTTTCCGCCCTCCATATTCATTTTCCTACATCATTCTAAAAAAAAGGAATGAGCCTAATTCCTAGTAAGGAAAATTGACTAACAACATATATCATAAATCATAAACATAAGACTATATCATATACATATACTATAAAACATAAGATTATAAAAACGTATATCATATAAGACTACAATATTAATGGCCATTAACTCATTAACATGGTATGTGATAAAACAATCTAGGTCCTCTGTCTACGAATCGAGGTAGGTTAGATCACAACTATAGTATATGATAACCCATCTAGGTCCTCTGTCTACTAATCGAGGTAGGGTAAATCATAACTCTAAACCATGAAAATGGTAAAAATTCTTAGGGTTTGATATCTAAGAATTTATAAGCCCCTAGTGACTACAAAACATATTTATACATATTTATATATATCATATCATAAAACATATCATAACATAAACAAATAAACACATATAATCTAACCTATTTTCCTTACCAAAACCCGGGATATGGAGACAAGAACAGGTTTTTGGAACACTCCAAAAATCAACAGTAAGAATCGTGAGCTTCTAATGAAAAAGAGATGAAAAAGAGAACTAAACCATCAAAGTAGAAACTTACCGAAAACCTTAATGCTCAAGGAACTTATACACCTAACCAAGAATCATAAACAAGAGTTAGGATCTGAAAGAAAATGGAATAAAAGAACTATGAAGAGCTGAAGTTAAGGATATGAATACCTTGAATGATCTTATGACTTGATCTATACCTCAATACTGAAATAACTCTATAACTTACTTCCCAAGTGTTTAGAAAAGCTTAGATTGGAAAAGCTTTTTAACCCAAAACCCAAGTGTTTGTCTCGATGGTAATCTTAGCAATTTGGAGGCTCTGAACAATGATTGAATGAATGAAGGAAATGGCTGAGTGCTAGGTCCTGTTTATAGAGTTCAAGGAGTCAAACTCACCCCTTTCAATTTGAATATAAAATGAAAAAGATTTGAATTTTCGTTCAAAATCGTTCAAGGGCGGGTCTAAGTGGTTAAGGCTGTTTTTAAAATTCAAATCCTCAAGATTCCAAAAATCACTCCTAGGGGCGATATATCGCCTAGACCTATATCCCGAGCCCCGTTCGTTCGTTCGTGCGAAGTCGACGTGTTTTTCGTATCTCCCGTATGAGATATATCAGCCCCTGTAGCTGTGATATATCGGCATACGTTGATATATCAAACAAGTATTTGCACTTTTTCAACATATTTTGAATTGATTAAACAACTTTGACTAAGTCAAAACATGATCCTAACAACTATTGGAAGGTTCTAGAGCTTCTAGATCTTTCTTTTAATTAAACTACTCATCAAAAATAGTTAAATCCTTAATAAATATGATTATGACAAGTGTCACATTCTTAATAATTCTATCTAAACCTTAGGTTGTAATAATTAATATTTCTAGGACCAGCAATATTAATCAATCCTTATGTTATAACTAATATTTCTAAACTATAGGTTAAACTTATAAAATTCATAATTGTTGTTATGAGTTTCCAACTAAGTCCTGGATTGAACCAAAATCCATGAAAACTAACATACTACAAACTACTACTACTATCTAGCTAAGTAAAAATTCAGGGACACTATAATTCTCCCCTACTTAAAAGAATTTCATCCTCGAACTTGCCAAACAATTCTGGATACCGTGCTAACATGTCTCCCTCCAACTCCCATGTTGCCTCCCGTTTAGAACTATTACTCCATAGGATCTTGGTTATCAGAATACTCTTCGACCGTAATTCCTTCATCCCACTATCAGGGATGCTAACCGGTTGTTCCTCATAACTCAATTCTTTCTTGAGTGCTATCGTATCGTACTTGAGGACGTGAGATGGGTCTGACACATATCTATGCAGCATCAAGATGTGAAACACATTGTGGCTATCTACTATAGCTGGCGGTAAGGCTAATCTATATGCAACTGTTCCCACCTTGTCCAATATCTCCAAAGGACCTATAAGTCGCGGACTAAGCATGCCTTTCTTCCCAAACCACTACACACCTTTCATAGGAGATATCTTTAAGAAGACTTGATCTCTGACTATGAAGTCCACATCACGTCGCTTGGCATCCGCATAACTTTTCTGTCGACTTTGAGCAGTGAGCATACGCTTTCAAATCAGTGCTACTGCATCCTGAGCCTCTCTAACAACTATAGGTCCAAGAAGTTGCTTTTCTCCTACCTCATCCCAATGTAACGACGATCGACACCTCCATCCATAAAGTAATTCATAGGGTGCCATCCCGATCATTGACTGGTAGCTATTGTTGTAGGGGAACTCTATCAGTGGCAAATACTTACTCCATGATCCTATGAAGACTAGTACACAAGCGTGCAACATAGCTACTAAAATCTGTATGGTACGCTCGGACTGGCCATCGGCCTGAGGATGAAATGACGTACTAAGACTTAACTTGGTACAAATTGCTTGCTGCAAGCTTCCCCAAAATCTCGATGTAAACACCGATCCTCTATCAAATACTATGGTTTTAGGGATTCTATGCAGTCGTACTATTTCTCGGACATAAATGTATGTGTCCTGGTTCGCTGTGTATGTAGTCTTGACAGGCAGGAAGTGAGCTGACTTGGTTAGTCTATCTACTACTACCTAAGCTGAGTAATGCTGCTTATTTGTTCGTGGAAATCCTGCCACGATGTCCATGGCTATGTCTTCCCACTTCCATTTGTGGAATACTAAGTGGTTGCAGTAAGTCTGCAGGACACTGATGTTCTGGTTTCTCTTGCTAGCAGACTAAGCATTTTGACACATATTCTGCTACATCTTTTTTCATTCTTGGCCACCAATAAAGTGCCTTAAGGTCGTGAGTCATCTTGGTCAACCCTGGGTGAAATGAGTATGGGGTATTGTGCACCTCTTCTAAAATCTTCATCTTAATTCCATGGTCATTCGACACGCATACTCGTCCTTTATATCTCAAGAACCCCTGTCCTGATATGGAGAAATCTGTGGCCTTGCCTTCTTCGACTGCAACTATGTGAGATACTAACGTGTCATCATTCCCTTGCCCGATCCATATATCTTCTAACAGACTTGACTGGATGGACAAGTTAGCTAGTGTACCAATGACTACTTCTATTCCAGCATTGATCAGATCTTGATGTAGCGGCTTTTCTATTCCGGCTAACGTTGCTAGATTTCTGTAACTCTTCCTGCTTAGCGCATCAGCAACTACGATTGCTTTTCCCGGGTGGTATAGGATTTTGCAGTCATAATCCATTACTAGTTTTAACCACCTACGCTGCCTCATGTTGAGCTCTTTCTGTGTGAAGAAATACTTTAAGCTCTTGTGGTCCATATAAATCTCACACCGTTCTGCATAAAAATAGCGGCGCTAGATTTTCAATGCGAAGACCACCGCTGCCAACTCCATATCATGTGTTGCATAGCGTTGCTTGTATTCCTTCAACTACCTTGAGGCGTAGGCTATCACTTTGTCATTCTGCATCAGCACACAACCCAAACCTTGCTTCGATGTGTAACAGTAGACTACAAACTTGTCGTTGGGTGTCAGTACACAAAGTACTGGTGCTGAGCATAAATTTTCTTTAAGCAACTGGAAGCTTTCTTCACATCTATCCGTCTAGTTGAACTTTTTTTGTTTCCGGGTTAGGTTGGTAAGCAGAGTGGCTATCTTAGAAAATCCTTCTACAGATCTCCGATAATAACCTGCTAGCCCCAGAAAACTTCTAACCTCTAACGCATTCTTAGGTCTTGGCCAATCCTTCACAACCTCTACCTTAGCTGGGTCTACAACAACTCCGTCCTGGGATAATATATGGTCGAGGAATGTTACTTGTGAAAGCCAAAATTCACACTTCTTAAACTTGGCGTAAAGTTGATGCTCCTTTAGACACATCATGGCTATTCTTAAATGTTCCTCATGCTCGACTTTGTTCTTGGAGTACACCAAAATATCGTCAATGAACACTACGACAAATTTGTCCAAGTAATCCTTGAAGACCCTATTCATTACATCTATAAATGCGGTTGGAGCATTGGTAAGACCAAAAGACATAACTAAAAACTCATAATGTTTGTAACGAGTTCTAAAAGTTGTCTTTGGAATATCTTCTTCTCGCACCTTGAGCTAGTGATAACCGGACCGTAAATCGATCTTTGAAAACACGGTTGCTCATTAGAGCTGATTAAAGAATTCATCGATCTGGGGTAGTAGACACTTATTCTTAATTGTCACCTTATTCAGCTCGTGGTAATCTATAGACTTTTGCATGCTTCCATCCTTCTTCTTCACAAATAGAACGGGGCTCCCCATGGCGAATGGCTTGGTCTAATGAAACCCAAGTGCAGGAGTTCTTGTAGCTGCGTCTTCAACTCCTTGAGTTCGGTAGGTGCCATCCGGTATGGTGCCTTTGAGATAGGCTCGGTTCCTGGTACTAGTTTGATTGTGAAGTCAATTTCCCGAGTCAGTGGCAACCCTGGTAAGTTGTCAAGAAATACTTTTTGGAATTCTTTTATAATGCAGACGTCTCCAACCCTTAGTGGTGTTTCCTTTACCACATATGTGATGCTGGCTAAGAATGCGTGACGTCTTTTCTTTATCATCCTCTGAGCTTTGAGAGATGAAATAAGAGGTATTTGTAGTCCTGATACCTTTCCCATTAAACATAGCTCTGACCGTCAGTAGTTTCAAACATCACTTTCTTGTGTCTACAGTCAATGGTTGCGCCATGCCTTGCTAGCCAATCCATGCCCAGTATTACGTCGAAGTCTTTGATCTCTAGCTCTGTCAGGTCTCCTTCTAGTTCTACATCCTCAATTTTTATTGGTCCGCCTCGTACTATCCGTGATGATAGGACTACTTCGCCCGAAGGCAATTCTGTCATAAAACTAGTTCTAAATCTTTCACAAGGGTTGTCTAATTTCTCTATCATTCCTAATGAGATATAGGAGTGTGTTGCTCCATAATCAAATAATATTAAACATATATTATCGAGGATAGGAATCTGACCTATGACCACTTTGTTACTAGCTTCAGCTTCTCCCTTGGTCAAGGCAAAAGACTCTGGCTGGAACCATCTTGTTGTCCCTTTTCTCTTCTTGCTCGAGCTCTGGCATTCCTTCTTTCGATGTCCTTCCTAACCACAATTGTAACATCCTTTAGTGTTTGCATGACACTCCCCAGGATGTTTCTTTTGCCATTTGGAGCACTATGGGTATTCTACATAACCCATCCTATAGCCTCCATTTCTTGTCCGTGCTTTTTTGTCATTGTCATATTGCTTATTTCTAGGATGCCTTCTCTTCTAACCATTATTATTGCTATGCTAATGGTTTTTGTTGTGGTTCCGACCATTTTGAGGTGGAATCTACTGTTGCTTAGGTTCAGGCTTGCTGGCCTCCTCCTTACTAACATTCGCCTGAATCCTTTCCACTTCTATAGCCGTTTCTAGAGTATCGGCGTAAGAAGTAGTTCCAGGATTTGCTAGATTGACTCCTAGCTCAATCTTTGGTCTGAGTCCTCTAGCGAACTTTGAAACCCTTAGGAAATTAGTTGGGACCAACTCTAGCGCGAACTTGGCTAGTCGGTCAAACTGTCGAGCATACTCTGCTACAGTAAGATTGCCCTGCTTCAGACTGGCAAACTCTTCTACCCTCGTAGCGATGAGTGGCAAGTTTTAGTATTTCTTGTGAAAGAGCTGCACAAATCTAGTCCATGTCAAGGTGGCGATGTCGTCAATCTACTGTAGTAAATCCCATAGATTCTAGCATCCTTCTTTAGAAGAGACGAAACACAAGATATGCGATCTGCATTGCCGAGGCTCATGTTTGCTAGGATTGGCTCTTCATTCCTTAGCCATTCTTCTGCCTCAAAGGGGTCCATTGTCCCTTCAAATTTTGGAGCATGTTGCTTATGAAACAATTCGTAGACTGACTCTATGTACTGAGTTGGCTAAGGCGCATAGTTTTCCATTGGCCATCCCCCATAAGGACCTACTTGTAGGGTGCTGGAGCCATTTGCTGAGGCTATGGTTGCGGCTGAGGCTAAAGCTGAGGCTGCGGCTGAGCCTGTTGTCATTGTTGGTGCAGCACCTCTTCCACTTGTTAACATAGTCGAACAATCTCAATGGTGTTGTCAACCGGAATCGGTGCACTTCTGTTAGCAGCAGCATTGGTAGCACGTGTTCCTCTTCTTTGGACTGGAGGGACTTCGTTAGTCTCATTGGCGGTGTTGGAGGCATTGCCAGCTATGCATGCAGACCTTCTGAGTGACATCTTTAGGAAAGTTCTAACAGTCGAGAAAAACATGTTAGAACTTATCCCTAATAGGTTCTAAGGCAAAACTTAGTCTAGGCAAACATAACTCGGACCTATTAGTTATGATTTCTCATGAAAAATTATGTAGGCCTTCTTTATAATTAGGGCGTGTTTCTATACTTAGAAAATTAGCCATCTTCATTATTTCTAAGTCTGTTTCTAACCATCCTATATGACTTAATTCTCAGGCTCGAAACTCGTTGTTGCTATAAAGTTGACAATATTGAGGGAGGGTTGGGATCAGTAAAATCACTCCCACTACTATGGCCCCCTAAACTGTAGCAACCCAAATTTTCTAGTAGGACTTAGGGCCTTGATTAGTGTGCTTGGAGGGCAATAAGTGATTTATTATTTAGATATGTGAATTTGATGCGTATGTGATTTGAAATGCATGTAATTTTAGCCCGTTGAGGGCATAAATGCAATATTTATGATTATTGTGATCTTTACCACGTGTAAGTGGTGATATATTTGTGATGAACGATTCGTGACACTCCTAGGGAGTGGTTTAGCTAGAAAGTCACAATGAGGTCGAATACCCGACTCGGGGCGAGTCAAGGGGTATTTTGAGCATTAGACTTTTTGTTGGGTTATCGGGTTATGAAAATAAACATTTAGAGATATATTTGAAGTTAGAATGTTTAGGAGATAATATCATGGAAATTTACCAATTTGCCCTCGGGGACGTTTTTGGTACCCCGAGCCTTGGAGGTAACTTAAGAGATCAAAGTTAAGTAAGATAAAACTAAGGAAACATACAAAAACACGGTAAACCGAACCTCTCCCTATCACTTGGTGTTCCACACTCCTTGAAAGCTTGGAGACTTTGATGTGTTAGAGAACTTTAGGCTTACTTATTAAGGAAATTGAAGATGGCTGTGATTGAGGATTAGCTCAAGGGCGTTGAGGTAAGGATCATAACAGTTAATTATCTGAGTTTATGCTGAGTTTTGCTGGAGTTACAAATTTATGCATGTGAGCTAAGTGGTGAATCACTATTGATTGTGATGAGGACACCAAGACCCAAGTATCAAGTCAAGTTCCAGTTGGTCCAGTGACGAGGGCACGAGCCAAGAGATTCAAGGAAGAACTTAACAGCCTAGTCCACAAAGTCCTAAAACAAGAGGAGACCGTGGTCAACATTGAAGGAGAACAAAGACTTGTCTTACTCATCAAATTTGACTGAGTTTAGGAGCTTAATGAGTCTTTTTATTTTTAGTCACGTTTTTTAGTCTTTGTTTAATTTGTGATAAGTCAAACATTTGACTTGTGTGAGTCCAATAGTCCTTTTGTCTTTAATTTTCGGTTTTCATGAGGAAGACAAAAGGCTTGTCTTTTATTTCGGTTTTCATTAGGAAGACAAAGGGGCTGTCCTTAATTTTTCGGTTTCATTAGGAAGACCAAGGGTCTTGTTTTCATGTAATTTTCGTCCTTATAAGGACTGCCAAAACAATGTGAAAAATCAGATTATGTTGAATGAAATTGTGAGTTTATTTCTTCTTGAGTTCTTGAAGAAACTTTTGAACTTATCAAGGAGATTCCTTGTGGCGTTCATCCTGACTTATCAAACGGATTCCATCCCCGTTTGTGGCGTCTTCCTCATACCAAGGTTCGTGCTTGGCTAAGCATTGGGTCGCGGTTCCATTCCAATCTCGTGTGTTCTTGGTGGCTGTTCCATATTTGGTGTCGGGTTTCGTCACACTTGTTGGCATGGTTCGTATCAGTTGGTATCAGAGCTGAGGGAAAATCTGCTGAAGGAAAATTTTATAGGCATGAGGGTTTCTTGTTTAGGGAGCATAGGTTGTGTGTACCTAATTGTTCTTTGAGAGATTTGCTAGTTAGAGAGTCCCACGGGGGAGGGTTGATGGGACATTTTGGAGTTGCTAAGACCATAGCTATGTTGCAAGAGCACTTCTTTTGGCCCCACATGAAACGAGATGTTGAGCGAATTTGTGGTAGGTGTGTCACTTGTAGGCAAGCTAAATCAAGAGTTCAGCCAAATGGCCTTTACACACCCCTACCTATCCCTAGTTCACCATGGGTTGACATTTCAATGGATTTTGTGTTGGGTTTACCTAGAAGTAAGCGTGGGAGGGATTCAATCTTTGTGGTTGTAGACAGATTCTCTAAGATGGCTCATTTTATTCCTTGTCATAAAACTGATGATGCCTCTAACGTTGCAGATTTGTTCTTTAGGGAGATTGTGAGATTACATGGTATGCCTAGAACAATTGTATCAGATAGGGATGCCAAGTTCTTAAGCTATTTTTGGAAAACATTGTGGGGAAAACTTGGGACAAAACTATTATTTTCTACTACTTGTCACCCTCAAACCGATGGTCAAACAGAAGTAGTTAATAGGACCCTATCCACCTTGTTGAGGGCTATCATAAGTAAAAATATTAAGACTTGGGAAGATTGTTTGCCACATGTTGAGTTTGCTTATAATCGTTCAATGCATTCTGCTACTAAATTTTCACCATTTGAAATTGTTTATGGTTTTAATCCTCTAACTCCTTTGGATTTATCACCTTTACCTGTTTCTGAGCATTTGAATTTAGATGGCGAGAAGAAGGCAGAATTTGTGAAGAAAATCCATGAGAGGGCGCGACTCAACATAGAGAGAAGGACTGAACAATACATTAAGCAAGCTAACAAGGGTCGTCATAAGCAGGTTTTTGAGCCCGGTGATTGGGTATGGTTACACATGAGGAAAGAGCGATTCCCAACACAAAGGCGTTCAAAATTGCTACCTCGAGGAGATGGTCCATTTCAAGTACTTGAAAGGATCAATGACAATGCCTACAGACTCGATTTACCAGGTGAGTATAATGTTAGTGCTACTTTTAATGTTTCTGATTTGAGTCCTTTTGATGCAGGTGACGATTTGAGGTCAAATCCTTCTAAAGAGGGGGGGAATGATGAGGACACCAAGACCCAAGTATCAAGTCAAGTTCCAGTTGGTCCAGTGACGAGGGCACGAGCCAAGAGATTCAAGGAAGAACTTAACAGCCTAGTCCACAAAGTCCTAAAACAAGAGGAGACCGTGGTCAACATTGAAGGAGAACAAAGACTTATCTTACTCATCAAAGTTGACTGAGTTTAGGAGCTTAATGAGTCTTTTTATTTTTAGTCACGTTTTTTAGTCTTTGTTTAATTTGTGATAAGTCAAACATTTGACTTGTGTGAGTCCAATAGTCCTTTTGTCTTTAATTTTCGGTTTTCATGAGGAAGACAAAAGGCTTGTCTTTTATTTCGGTTTTCATTAGGAAGACAAAGGGGCTGTCCTTAATTTTTCGGTTTCATTAGGAAGACCAAGGGTCTTGTTTTCATGTAATTTTCGTCCTTATAAGGACTGCCAAAACAATGTGAAAAATCAGATTATGTTGAATGAAATTGTGAGTTTATTTCTTCTTGAGTTCTTGAAGAAACTTTTGAACTTATCAAGGAGATTCCTTGTGGCGTTCATCCTGACTTATCAAACGGATTCCATCCCCGTTTGTGGCGTCTTCCTCATACCAAGGTTCGTGCTTGGCTAAGCATTGGGTCGCGGTTCCATTCCAATCTCGTGTGTTCTTGGTGGCTGTTCCATATTTGGTGTCGGGTTTCGTCACACTTGTTGGCGTGGTTCGTATCAGATTGTCTAGATGAGTTTTGGGATTAGTTCTTGGTTAGGTTTTGCTACTACGATCATTTTAGAATTGCAATAGTGATTGAACTGAATTGATAGTTTAGTTTTGAGGTAAATTGGCTTGCTTTTAGATGTGAAAATGGGGGATTTTTCTAGGTTCGAAGGGTTGGGCCGTTGAATTTTTCTTGGTGAGCCGCAACCCTCTAGAACATTTGGGAGTCCAAGAAAATGGGCAGGCTACAACACCCTATAGGTTGGGCTACGGCACGCATAGGCTAAATTTGGGAGTTAGGTTTCTGGTTTAGGCGAGTTGTGGCACAAGGCCTTGGGGCCGCGATGCTTATTGGGTTTTTGGACACCAGGAAGGTTTTAGGCTCAGGAATCTAAAAGTTAAGGCTCAGGATGGATTTTATCACCCAGATTGATAGAATTCAAGGTCTCGAAGACTAGAATTATACTCCAAAGTTTTGTAATGGATTAGAACTTGATGGATGGATGTTTTTGATACATTGTGACTGGGTTTTCAGTGAGGCTCGGACTAGAGGACTGTGCTCGGGATATCAGTGCTCGAGAAGCTCGGGACACAGGTAAGAAAACTATTGTACCCGTAGAGCAAGGCGTGGCCCTATAGTTTGTATTGCAGGGCACGACCCTATGTGATTGTGTTGCAGGGCGTAGCCCTATTAATTATGTTTGTATTTTCTTAGGTATTTGTTAAGTTTATGCTATGTGTTGCATATCTGTAAATGTATGGCAAGGGCCGGGAACGGCGAAGGCCGATAACAACAAAGGCCAGGAACGGCGAAGGCCGAGAACGGCATGGCCAAGTACGGCAAGGGGCCGAGAGCAGCGTTAAGCATGCTGAGTGAAAGTTGCCAGGGTGAGATCCCTATTGGATAACTGGGATATCTTCACTGTGTAGACCGCAACCCCAAGGCCTTGTAAAGCGCCTGGGATGGCATGGTCATTATGTGTATAGCCTATTAGTGGCTTTGTTATCTGCTGATTGATAGTTATGCATATGTTGTTTGCTTGTGTGGAGTTTTCTTGCTGTGCTTCGGCTCACTGGTGCTCTATGGTGCAGGTAACGGCAAGGGAAAAGTTGATCAACCATGAGTACGGAGAGCGTGAAGCGGCGTGTACATGTTCGGCCATCTTGGCTGCCACGGCCAGGGATATTTTTGGGAGATGATGTGTATTAAACCTAATTTTTTTCATCTAGTCGACTTTAATTATATTTTGAGTTGTAAATATTTTTAAACATTAGTTTGGGATCCCAAATGTATAGCACTTTATAACATAAATGAATGGTTACATTTTCAAATTATATGACTTCTTTTACAGTTTAGCTATACTTTTTACCTAAAACCTTGATTAGCGAGATAATTGCACGTTTTAAATCTCACTTAGTAACAGCTCTAGGGAAGTAAGGCGTTACAACTTGGTATCAGAGCAAACCAAGGTTTATGGTTCCTGGAGATTGACCGAACATGTACGCCCACTGTCAGTGACAAGCTCGACTCAGGGTTGGTTGGTATTGATTGAATTATATGGTTGATTATGTGTTTAAATGCCCTATTTGCCAGATTATTTTATGTACAGCATGATAAATGAGTTAACATATGCATGATGCTAGGGCATGGCCCCTTGAGTGTTGTATGTTGTTTGTGTTATGTGGATTGCTGTGATGGTTGATCGGTTCGAATTAGGAGATGGTTTTGGATGTTATTATCATGCCAAATGAGCGACATCGTTGATTGTAGGCATATTGTTGAGATGCCTCGACAATCATCTAGACTCCGCGACAGCAGGGCCGAGGATGAAAACCAGGGTCAGTACCCTCCACCTGCCCCATGGAAACAGATATTTGAAATGGAAGCTAGATTGCATCGAACAAAGGAAGAACTTTGATAGCTTAGGCAACAGGCCCCTCCTCAGGGCTCTGGGTTGCAAGTTCAGCAGGTTGTGGCGCCAGTGCCAGTTCAGCCTTTTATGGAGAATAGGTGGGAACATTTGTATGAGAGGTTCAGGAAGTAGCATCCTCCCACCTTCGAGGGTCGACCAGACCCACTATGGGTAGAGCAGTGGATGAATATGACTTCCTCCATCCTGGATTTCATGAGGGTGGAAGGGAATGAGAGGGTAGCTTGTGCTAGCTACATGTTCAGAGAGGATGCCCGCATCTGGTGGGATGTAGTGACTTAGAGAAGAAATGTTGCCATTATGACCTAGGAGGAGTTCAGAAGAATATTTACTGAGAAATATAATAGTGTTGCAGTCCGAGCTGTGAAGGTTGACAAGTTTATCAATGTAACCCATAACCGGTTGACAGTTACTGAGTATGCTTTGAGATTTGACCAGTTGGCGAAGTTCGCACCAGATTTGGTGCCGACTGATGCGGCAAGAAGGGATTGGTTTGTACAGGGGTTGAATGTTATGATCGCCTATGATGTTAAGATGACTTTGGATCCGGGGACTACTACATATGCTCATATAGTGGACAAGGCCCTTACAACTGATGGGGCTAAGGATCAGATTTGGAGAGAGGGCATTGCTAGGTACGATGCCAGGAGGACGGTGCCTCCTTTTACCAGATCTAGTCGGGGTAGTGGCCCCAGTGAACAAAAGAGAAAGGCGCCAAATTCTTCTCCTCCTCCTAGCTTGGATAGGAGGGTACAAGGTGCTTTTAGTGGCTGTCAGGGCCGGGGTGACAACTGGAAGAGTTTTCCAGTGTGTCCTTGATGTAGATGACGACATTAGGGAGAGTGCAGGATCAAGGTCTGTTTTATTTATGGGAGTATCAATCATCTGAAAAAGGACTTCCCACAAGCCAGGAAAGAGGAGCCGAAGCAGGGCGACGGTTTCCCTCCTGCCAGAGTATTCACCTTGAATCAGACTGAGGCAGAGGCTAGTGCCTCGGTTGTGACAGGTCAGATTTCTAGTGAATGTTCTTCTGATACTGCATTGATTGATTTAGGAGCTGCTCATTCATTTGTGTCTGCTAGAGTGATAGATCAGCTATGTAGACCTAGTGATTTGTTTGCTAGGGGTTTTTAGAATTTGTTTCCGATTGGGGAACTGGTAGTCTCTAGGAGGTCGATTAGAGCATTGCCAGTATTGAAAGACGGTAGAGAGTTGTTTGTTGATCTGATTTAGTTAGAGATGGATGACTTCGATATGATCCTAGGGATAAATTGGTTATCGAAGTATAGGGCGACGATTGACTGCAAGCGCAGGATGGTGACTTTTGAACCAGAAGGGGAGGTACCTTTTTTATTTGTGGGGTTAGTTAGCGGACCACGAGTACCTATGATTTCAGCACTGAAGAATAGAGAACATTGTGGGTACCTCTAGGGTTGTGTCGGTTGGATTGAGTGACACCAGATTTGTCAGGATTTCCGCCACAATGGGAGATTGAGTTTGTTATCGAGTTGGTTCCAGGAGCAGAGCTAGTATCTAGGACACCTTACAGAATGACTTCGGCAGAGTTAAAGGAATTGAAGATTCAGTTGCAGGGGTTAATGGATTTGGGGTTCATCATACCGAGTTTCTCGCCATGGGGTGCTCTAGTGTTGTTCGTTAATGGATGGATCTCTTAGGATTTGTATTGACGACAGAGAGCTAAGCAATTTGACCATTAAGAACATGTACCCAATGACTAGGATCGACTATTTATTTGACCAGATACATGGGAAGACAGTGCTTTCTAAGATTGATCTCCGGTCAGGTTACCATCAGTTAAGGATTAAAGAAGAGGACGTACCAAAGACCGATTTCCGCACAAGATAATGACACTATGAATTCTTGGTTATGTCCTTTGGATTAACCAACACCCCATCAGCTTTTATGGACATGATGAATAGGGTTTTCAAGGACTATTTGGACAAGTTCATGATAGTGTTCATTGACGACATACTGGTGTACTCCTAGTCAGAGACAGAGCAAGAGCGGCATCTACGCTTGGTATTGCAGCAGTTGAAAGAGCATAGGTTATATGATAAGTTCAGTAAGTGCAAGTTTTGGCTACCGCAAGTCATGTTTCTAGGCCATATTGTCAGGAAGGATGGGATTATGGTTGACCCAAGTAAAATTGAGGTGGTGAGAGATTGGCCTAGACAGAGCAACGTTCCAGAAGTTAGGATCTTTCTGGGATTGGCAGGGTATTATCGTCTGTTTGTTGAGGGGTTCTCCAGGATGGTCACACCGTTGAATGAATTGACGAGAAAGAAGACTAAGTATGTATGGATGGACAGGTGTGAGAATAGTATCAAGGAATTGAAGCGGCGATTGATCACCGCTCCAGTGTTGAGTCTGCCGAAAAACAACGAGAAGTTTGTGGTTTACTGTGATGCTTCCAGACAGGGTTTAGGGTGTGTGCTTATGCAAGCCAGAAAGGTGATAGCCTATGCATCGAGACAACTAAAGGATTATAAATAGAGATATCCCACACATGATCTGGAGTTGGCAGCGGTGGTATTTGCACTTAAGGTTTCGAGAGACTATCTATATGGTGAGAAGTACGAGATATACACCAACCATAAGAGTTTGAAGTACTTCTTTACTCAGAAGGATCTGAATACGCGCTAGAGACGATGGTTGGAATAGGTAAAGGATTATGATTGTGATATCCTATAACATCCTGGGAAGGCTAATGTAGCGGCTGATGCATTGAGTCGGAAAGGCCCAGTGCAATTGTTCAGTTCGAGGCAGATATCTAATAAGTTAGTTGAGGAGATGACTAGAGCGGGTATAGAGTTGGTGGTTGGTCGGTTAGCCAACATCACTCTTCAATCTTCACTCCTTAAGAGGATCAAGGAAATGCAGGGGAAGGATCCCCAGTTGAGAGGGCACAGAGAGAGTGTCTGTCAGGGCGGCTAAGGACTTTTCAATCTCGGAGTTGGGAATATTGAAGTACAAGGGTCGGATCTGCATTCCGATGGATTCCGATATCCGGCGAGAGATCTTGGATGAATCTCATACCACTCCCTATTGTTTACATCCGAGTACGACAAAGATGTACCAAGATCTGAGACCCTTGTATTAGTGGTCAGGAATGAAGAGGGGAGTGGTGGATTATGTGGCCAAGTGCTTAATTTGTGAGAAGGTAAAGGCTAAACATCAGAGGCCAGCAGGGTTAATGCAGCCTCTAGGGATTCCAGAGTGGAAGTGGGAGGATATCACCATGGACTTCGAGGTTGGTTTGCCGAAGACTGTGGGACAACATGATTCAGTGTGGGTGATTGTGGATAGGTATACTAAGTTCGCCCACTTTTTACCTGTTAAGACAACATATATTCTGGAGCAGTATGCCGAGCTATATGTGAAGGAAATTGTTAGACTTCATGGGGCTTCGAGGTCGATAGTATCCGACAGAGTCCCCACCTTCACCTCCAAGTTTTGGAAGAGTCTGTAGAAGGCTATGGGCACGCAGTTGCAGTTTAGTACCGCTAATCGTCCTCAGGTGGATGGACAGTCTGAGAGGACAATTCAGAGATTGGAGGATATGTTACGAGCCTGTGTATTGGATTTTGGGGGGATCTTGGTGTAAGTATCTCCCATTGATTAAGTTTCATACAACAACAGGTATCAGGAAACTATCAGGGTGGCTCTGTATGAGATGTTATATGGGAGGAAGTGCAGATAACCTATCCATTGGGAGGAGATGGGTGAGAGAAGGTACTTAGGTCTTGAGATGGTTTAGAGGACCAATGAGGCGATTGAAAATATTAGAGCTTGAATGCTCGCCTCCCAAAGTCGCCAGAAGAGTTATTCGGATTTGAAACGCAGGAGCATAGAGTTTTAAGTCAGTGACCATGTGTTCCTCAGGGTTTTCCCTTTGAGAGGAGTGAAATGGTTTGGTTTTTGGGGGAAGTTGAGCCCTAGGTTTGTTGGTCCCTTTGAGATTCTGGAATGGGTTGGAAAGATAGCTTACAGACTGGCGATGCCTCCAGCTCTATCAGGGATTCATGATGTCTTTCACGTAACCATGCACCGGAAGTATGTATCAAATTCATCACATGTATTGAGTTATGAGAACTTGGAAGTGGACCAGGATTTGTCGTATGAGGAGAAGCCGGTTCAGGTTCTTGATCGGAAGGATAATGTAACGACCCAAATTTACTAATAAGGCTTAAGGGCCTTGATTAGTGTGCCGGGAGGGCATAATTGGAATATATGTGATTTAATGATTAAAAGTATGTTATATGACTATTTGAATATCTGAGATGCATGACTATGTGTATTAGTATTCATGTAGGCCCTAATTAGGTTAGAAGGGCATAATGATAATTTTGGGCCCGTTGAGGGCATAATTGTGTATATATGTGATAAATTGTCGAGACCACATTATTATGTGGATCTATTTGTGATCTGTGATTCGAGACGATCCTAGTGAGCGGTTTAGCAAAAAAGTCACGGCGGGGATTTATACCCTGCTCGGGGCGAGCCTGGGGGTACTTCTGGAATTTAGAGAATATATTGGGGTCAATTTTGACATTGAGGAACATAATTGGTGATTGGTTAGGTGTTGGGAAGTAAGTGGAAAATATTAGAGACACTCGAGGAATTAGCGAGAATTGGGTGAAATGACCAAAATGCCCCTAGGTGGATTAAAAGGCTTAGGAAACTATGGGAGGGTATTGTGGTTGGCTTATAAAGGATAGGTATTATTCAGGCTTTATGCCTTAGTGGGAAGTGTAGAAAGGGCTGGAAATTCTGAAGGAAAGAAAAGAAAGGAAAAGAAGGGAATGAAAAATTGGGCATTTCCAAGGTCGGTTTGGGATTTCTTCACTATTTCTTGGGGTCCTTTGGAGCAAAAACTCAGGAGGAGTTTGGGCAAGAGCTAGAGGCTAGGCTCCCTGTTCTAGCTTGAGGAATTGGCAGAGCAATTCATCCACTTGAGGTAAGACTTTGAGGTTGATATTTAGTTTTTGGTGTTGGTGTTGAGATAGTTTTTCTAAGGTTCTATGGGAATCTTAGGGAGTTGAAGCTGAGGATTTGAGGAGGTGAAGGCTAAGCAAGAGTGGGAGATAACCTATGCTAAGCTCATCCATCAGAGGTAAGGAAATTTAATTTCAAGCTTTGTGATTTCTGTTGTTTTGTTGAGTTTCTGAGTTTTAGGTTCAGCTATGGTGAAATCTTCGATTATGGGTGCATTTGCGTGAGTTTTCTGTGGTTGGGATGCTTGGGATGATTTAGACATGTTTATAAGCATGATTCTAAGTTTGGTTGAAGTTTGGGGAAGTTTTGGTAGGGTTTGGCTTGGGGAAAATCGAAGGAGGGAAAAACAGCATTTGTTGTTCTGTGACTAGCGCTACAGCGCTAGGCCATTTACCCTGGGATGATTTTGGGCTCTGTTTATAGCGCTGTAGCACGCTCCTTACAACGTTGTAGCGCTACCCTATTTCCAGAAAGGGGTTTTTGAGTTATTTTCAATGGTTTTTGCCTAGGGGTTCGGGGCTCGATTCCACCACTCTGTCTGGTGGAATTGGGGCTTCCTGTGGGCTCAAGATTGGTCCCGAGGTTAGGTTTTGGACTTGAGGTTTGGTAGCGATTCTAATCTATGGTTATGACTAGGTGTGCGCTAGGGCTCAAGAGGGATCGTGCTCAAGGATCAAAGTGAACAAAGCTAGCAAATCCAAAGGTAAGAAAACTGCACCCGGTTATATGTTTGTGATGGGACTAAGTGCTCCCGTTAACTGTATAATGTCATAGATGGTATTATGCCATGGGACATGTGATATACGGCCTAAGGGTGCCATAAATTATATTTGCGCACAGGGCACGGCTCGACCACTAGTTGCCGAGGACAGCTTAATAATCATTGAGTTCGGTTTAAGTGGGATAAATAGAGGGTGAGGCCTAAGGGAGCTAACCCTAGTTATCATTTGTGAATTGATTATTGATATGAAATAATATGTTTAGCATGCTGAATACTTGATGAGGACACCAAGACTAAAGATCCAAGTCTAGTTCCAGTTGGTCCGGTGACGAGGGCGCGAGCCAAAAGACTCAGTTTAGGAGCTTGATGAGTCTTATTGTATTTTTTCATCTTGTATTTTTTATTTATTCTTTGTTTATTTTGTGAAAAGTCAAACATTTGACTTGTGTGAGTCCAATAGTCCTTTTGTCTTTAATTTTCGGTTTTCATTAGGAAGACAAAAGGTTGTCTTTAATTTTCGGTTTTCATTAGGAAGACAAAGGGGTTGTCTTTAATTTTTGGTTTTCATTAGGAAGACAAAGGGGCTTGTTTGATGTAATTTTTCGGCTATATTAGGCCTTGTAAACATTTGGGAAAGGCAGAATTTGATGAAATGAAAATTGAGAGTTTTTCTTCTTGAGTTCTTGAAGAGACTATTCGAACTTATCAAGGGTATCCCTTGTGGCGTTCAATCCGACTTATCAAATGGATTCCCATCCCCGTTTGTGGCGTCTTCCTCATACCAAGGTTCGTGCTTGGCTAAGCATTGGGTCGCGATTCTTCATTCCCATTTCGTGTGTTCTTGGTGGCTGCCATATTTGGTGTCGGGTTTCACCACAATCGTTGGTGTGGTTCGTATAAGTTGGTATCAGAAATTAGGATCATCCGGTTTGGCCTATCCTTTTTCATTTGTGTTTTCTATTCAATTCTTTTTTCAATATTAGGGTTTCTGAAATTAAAAAAAAATAAAAAATTCAATTCGTGTTCATCTAGTCGTGTTTTTCTATTCTAGAGCTTGTTAATTTCCTTGTTTCAATTGTTTACTTGTTTCAATTGTTTCCTTGTTTCCCTTATTTGTTGTGAAATCCGAAACTATTCTAGAGCTTGTTGAAATCGTGAATTAGGGTTCTTAACGTGAATTAGGGCTTTGAGTTTTTCTCTTGTTCTAATTGTGGAATCTAAATTTTCATTGAGTTTCTCTTGCTGTTTTGTTTTGAAATCCGAATTTTGCCTTGGGTTTCTCTTGTTCTTGTTGTGAAATCCGAAATTGGAATTGACTTCTCTTGTTCTTATTATTGTGCAATCCGAATTGGCATTGAGTTTTTCTCTTGTTCTTATTGTAAAATCCGAATTTGGCCTTGAGTCTCTATTGTTCTTATTGTGAAATCTGATTTGGCATCGAGTTTCTCTTGTTTTATTGTGAAATCTGATTTGGCATCGAGTTTCTATTGTTTTATTGTGAAATCTGAATTGACAGTGAGTTTCTCTTGTTTTTCATTGTGAAAATCCGAAGTTGCATTGAGATTCTCTTGCTCTTTTGTGAAATCCGAGTTGTTTTGTTTTCAAATCCAAGTCTGATTTTTTTTTCCTTGTGTCTTGTACCTGCGTTTGAGGATCAAGAGGAAAGAAAAGACAGAAAAGAAAGAAGAAGAAAAATCAAGAGGATCCGATCTAAAAAAAAAGAAAAAAGAGTCTGGAAACCTCTCTTAAAAAATTTTGTTCTAATCTTCTTCCTTATGGTCTAGAGGCCTTTTGGCCAAAACCCCACACAAGTGATCCAAAAATCATCATTTTTCATTAGTTTTTCTATGTTCGTTTGGTTTGTTCTGGTTTGATTTGCTACTTGAATCCACCATGATATTGTGTGATTAGTTTTGAAAGAACTTAAAGAAGCATACGAGTGGAAAAAGGCAGAGGTGTGAGCCTATTTGAGGGTAAAAGCCATTAAAGTTGAGTGAAACACGAGTGGACTTGAGTGACAATTTTTGAGTGAAAACACGTGAGGGAGTGTGGTGAGGTCTTTTCTATAACTGTTCTAACCTTATTTTTTGCAGATTTTTAATCATGTCACAAAATACAGAAAGAAATGCAGGCAATGACACTCCACCACCTACAGTTCCAAATCTACAAATTGAAGCTTTAATGGGGGAGATGAGGAGGATGTTGAGGGAGGAATGTGAGCAAATACATGAGAGGTTGGATAGGGTAGAAGAGGGAACACAACGGAGGCCACGGAGGAATAGGGTGTACCAAAGGGAGGATGAGAATGAAGGGGATCTGGAAGGGGTAGTTTCTGATGAAGAGTTTGATAGGATGTTGGCGGGTAACCATAGGAGGTATGGTCGGGATAGAGAAGCTAGGAACCAGGTAGATAATTATTTAGGAAATATCAAGATGAGAATTCCAGCATTTCAGGGGAAGAGTGATTCTGAAGCATACCTTGAGTGGGAGAAGAAGATGGAGTTGGTTTTCGATTGTCACAACTACTCTGACATGAAGAAGGTAAAACTAGCTGCCATTGAATTTACTGATTATGCTATTGTTTGGTGGGATCAGTTATGTATGCATCAACAGGAGGCGAAATGGAGATCGTGCCATTGACACTTGGGAGGCTATGAAGAGGGTGATGAGGCGACGGTTTGTACCATCTCATTATTATCGAGATCTACACCTTAAGTTTCAAGGTCTTCGTCAATGTTCCAAGAGTGTTGATGAGTATTACAAGGAGATGGAGATGGAGATGGCTATGATTAGAGCCAATGTGGAAGAGGATCGGAAGGCAACAATGGCAAGGTTTTTGAATGGGTTAAACCGAGAGATTGCTAATCCAATTGAGCTACACCATTATGTGGAATTGGAAGATTTGATTCATATGGCAATCAAAGTTGAGAGGCAGCTCAAGAGGGGTAGTACAAGTTCAAAGCCAAGACCGAGCCCACAATTCAAGTGCAACACCTTGGCGGTCGAACTATCCAAAGAAGGAAGAAGACCAACCTACTTCATCCTTTACACCAAAACCAGCCACGACCCCTCAAGGTAAAACAGCCCCTACTTCGTCCCATTCTAGTGAGATAAAATGTTTCAAATGTCAGGGGCGAGGACACATAGCTAGCCAATGTCCAAACAAGCGAGTTATGGTAATTCGGGATAATGGGGAGATAGATTCCGAAGAGGAAGATGATCTTGATGACATGCCACCATTGGAGGACGCTTCTATGGGTGGTGAGGAGTTTGGGGCAGAATCTGGTGAGATGCTTGCACTAGTCACAAGACGAGCCTTAAACTTGCAAGCAAAAGAAGAGGAAGAAGAGGTGCAGCGAGAGAACATCTTTCACACTCGTTGTCATGTGAAAGACAAGGTATGCAGTGTTATTATTGATGGTGGTAGTTGCACTAACGTTGCTAGTTCTTCCATGGTTGAAAAGCTAGGGCTCCCAACGCTTAAACATCCTTGTCCATACAAGTTGCAGTGGTTGAATGATAGTGGTGAAGTGAGGGTTACAAAACAGGTGCTGGTATCATTTCGAATTGGCAAGTATGAGGATGAGGTATTGTGCGATGTGGTTCCCATGCAAGCTGGACACCTCCTTCTAGGAAGGCCTTGGCTATTTGATCGGCGAGTCCAGCATGATGGCTTCACCAACAAGTACTCATTCACGTTCCGTCAACGAACAATCACTCTAGCTCCATTGACGCCAAATAAAGTATATGAAGACCAAGTGAGGTTGCAAAAATTGAGTGATAAAAAAAAATTGAGTGAGCAAAAGAAGGAGAGTGAGAAAAAAGAGAGACAAAGAGAGAAAAGGGTCGAATCAAGTGATAGAGAAGAGTTCGATCAATGAGGGAAAATTAGAGAGAAAACAAAATAATTTTTATGCAAAAAAAAGTGAGGTTAAGGAGGCTCTTTTAAACACTAACCAACTTGATGCTAACAAAGGTCGTCACAAGTAGGTTTTTGACCCCGGTGATTGGGTATGGGTACACATGAGAAAAGAGCGATTCCCAGCACAAAGACATTCCAAATTGCTACCTCAAGGAGATGGTCCGTTTCAAGTGCTAGAAAGGATCAATGACAATGCCTACAGACTCGATTTACCAGGTGAGTATACTATTAGTGCTACTTTTAATGTTTCTGATTTGAGTCCTTTTGATGTAGGTGATGATTTGAGGACAAATCCTTCTCAAGAGGGGGGGTAATGATAAGGACACCAAGACTAAAGATCCAAGTCTAGTTCTAGTTGGTCCGGTGACGAGGGCACGAGCCAAAAGACTCAGTTTAGGAGCTTGATGAGTCTTATTGTATTTTTTCATCTTGTATTTTTTATTTAGTCTTTGTTTATTTTGTGAAAAGTCAAACATTTGACTTGTGTGAGTCCAATAGTCCTTTTGTCTTTAATTTTCGGTTTTCATTAGGAAGACAAAGGGTTGTCTTTAATTTTCGGTTTTCATTAGGAAGACAAAGGGGTTGTCTTTAATTTTTGGTTTTCATTAGGAAGACAAAGGGGCTTGTTTGATGTAATTTTTCGGCTATATTAGGCCTTGTAAACATTTGGGAAAGGCAGATTTTGATGAAATGAAAATTGAGAGTTTTTCTTCTTGAGTTCTTGAAGAGACTATTCGAACTTATCAAGGGTATCCCTTGTGGCATTCAATCCGACTTATCAAACGGATTCCCATCCCCGTTTGTGGCGTCTTCCTCATACCAAGGTTCGTGCTTGGCTAAGCATTGGGTCGCGGTTCTTCATTCCCATTTCGTGTGTTCTTGGTGGCTGCCATATTTGGTGTTGGGTTTCACCACAATCGTTGGTGTG
This sequence comes from Humulus lupulus, assembly GCF_963169125.1. Taxonomy (NCBI): domain Eukaryota; kingdom Viridiplantae; phylum Streptophyta; class Magnoliopsida; order Rosales; family Cannabaceae; genus Humulus; species Humulus lupulus. The sequence continues at coordinate 148,143,018 of NC_084800.1, read as the reverse complement.
GTTCGTATCAATACTTGGTTATCATGGATGATTGGACTATTGAAAACATGTTTATGTGATATGAGATATTTGACTGTCTGATAATTGAGTATGCTCTGTTATTGTGTTTTCTTGCTGGGCCTTGGCTAACGGGTGCTCCATGGTGCAGGTAAAGGAAAAGGCAAGTTGGACCAACCCTGAGATGGAGAGCTGCGGGGCTGAATGTACATTGTCAGCTGTTCGGCCGCCATGGCCGAGGAGTGGATCAGGACAAGGAATGCTTAACAGTCTGTTTTGCTTTAGAGTGGCTAATTACTATATTTAGATCCTGAATCTTTTGTAATCAGTCTTAATCTTCTTATTTTTTGGGATCCCATGTTTTAAAGATAATGTTTATTTATAAAGGATGAAGCTTTTGAGACCAAAATCTTTAACCCTAGTTCCACTCTAGTTTCAATAACACGTTTTTAATTAATTGATTTTAATTAGCAAGTCTAGCACCTTTATAAACACACAGTGTGATGGTCTTGGCTATCCAAGGCATTACAACTTGGTATCAGAGCGTCCTAGGTTTAAGGGTTCCTGAAAACTACCTGGACATGTACATTCGCTGAGAAAGAAAAGCTCGACTCAGGGTTTAGTAATTGTGTACACATGATTATGTGCTTAAATGATTTGAATGAGATATGATTGTTGATATCTGTTTGATTAATAGGGAGCATGAGATACTGATAGGGCCTAGCCCTTAATTATTACATGATGATATTAAGGCACGCTTATCAGCATTGCTATGCATGTGAATCAATATTTGGATAAATTGCTATATCGTGATTGCTTATGAATGGTTGGAGTTCCAGTGATGGATCATGAAAGGATTATTACCCTGTTGTCATAGTCTGATTATCGAGTCGTTGATTGCAGATTGACTTGGATAATTATGGGTCCAAGAAAATCTACTCGACTAGCCGGCAGGTCTGAGACTAGAGATGATGATCAGGGCCAGACCCCTCCGCCAGTCCCTGAGAACTAGTAGCAGCTTATGGCAGACATGCAGGCTTGGTTACAGAGCCAAGATGAACATGCAGGCTCCATCAGGGAGTGTTGCCCCATTGTGCCACCTGCAGTGGTACTTGTTGTACAGCCAGTTAAGGTTGGGAACATGTGGAAACCGTTGTATGAGTGGTTCAGGAAATAATAGCCCCCGATCATTGAGGGAGGACCTGATCCACTAAAGGCTGAACAATGGATAACTATGATCACCACCATCTTGGACTTTATGAGGGTAGAGGGACATGATAGAGTGGCCTGTGCCACATATATGTTGAGGGAGGATGCCTGAATCTGGTGGGAGGTGGCATCATAGACCAGGGATGTTACTGCTTTTACTTGGGAAGGATTCAAGGACCTATTCATTCAGAAGTACTATAATGTTGCCATCTGGGCAGCAAAAGTAAATGAGTTCGTGGGGCTGGTTCAGAGCGGTATGACAGTTAGAGAATACGCCCTGAAGTTTGATAGACTTGCAAAATTTGCAACAGATCTTGTGTCTACTGATGCAGCTAGGCAGGACAGGTTTATTAGAGGGCTTAATGCTATGATTGCCTGAGATGTAAGGATTACAACAGTTCCTGGAGGGACAACTTATACCCAGGCTGTAGAGAAGGCTCTTACCGTTGAGGAAGCAGAAAATAAGATATGGAGAGAGAGTGCAGTGAGGCGAAAGGGTCGCAGGGCGGTGCCTCCATATTCTGGTTCTAGTAGGGGTGGAGGCCCTAGTGATTTGAAGAGGAAGACTCCTGATGTTTCGATTGCTCCTGGTCCTGATAGGAGAGGTCGGGGTACTTAGGGTTGTTGTCAGGGAGGCAGTGATACATGGAGGACTTATCCTGAGTGCAGGAGGTGCAGGAGGCGCCATCCGAGCAAGTGTCGGGCTAAGGCCTGCTATGTGTGTGGGGTGGTGGGACACCTCAGGAAATATTGCCCGACAGTGAAGAAGGGAGATGCGGGGAAGGTGGACAACTTGACTCCAGCTCGAGTGTTCACCCTGACACAAGTGGAGGCCGAGGCTAGTCCCTCAGTGGTGACAGGTGAACTTTCTAGTTCTGGCTCTCCTTTTACTGTATTGATTGACTCTGGTGCTACACATTCGTTTGTTTCTAGTAAGGTGATTGATAGACTGTGTAGACCTAGTGAGTATTGTGTTTTAGGGTTTGGGACTATTTTGCCTACAGGTAAGCTGGTAGTATCTAAGAGGTGTATTAGAGCATTGTCAGTGATAGTTGATGGTAGGGAGTTATCAGTAGACTTGATTGAGTTGAGTATGGAGGACTTTGATATGATTCTAGGTATGGATTGGCTGATTAGATATGGAGCTACCATTGACTACAGGAAGAAGATGGTGACTTTTGAGCCAGAGGGCGAGGATCCGTTTGTTTTTGTGGGAACGGTGCATGGACCCCGCGTACCCAGGATATCGGCGTTGAGAGCCAGAGACTTGTTTCAGGGTGGATGCATAGGCTTTCTTGCTAGTGTGGTTGATACTACCAGGATTTTATGAGTAGGACCGGAGGAGACCAGATTGGTTTGCGAGTTCTTGGATGTGTTTCCTAAGGATTTGCCTGGATTGCCGCCACTTAGAGAGATTCAGTTTGTCATTGAGTTGGTGCCAGGGACAGAGCCAGTATCAAGGGCACCATATAGGATGGCACCGGCAGAAATGAAAGAATTGAAGATGCAGTTGCAGGAGCTTCTGGATTCAGGATTCATCAGGCCTAGTTACTCGCCGTGGGGTGCTCCAGTTTTATTTGTTAAGAAGAAAGACGGGACTTTGAGAATGTGCATAGATTAGAGAGAATTGAACAAGTTAACTATCAAGAATAAGTATCCCCTACCAAGGATTGATGACTTGTTCGATCAACTGCAGGGTAAGATGGTGTTCTCAAAGATTGATCTTCGATCTGGTTATCACCAGTTGAGGATCAAGGATGAGGATATACTGAAGACGGCCTTCCGAACGCGGTACGAGCACTATGAGTTTCTGGTCATGTCGTTTGGTTTGACCAATGCCCCAGCAGCCTTCATGGACTTGATGAACAGAGTGTTCAAGGACTTCCTGGATCAGTTTGTTATTGTCCTCATCGACGACATCTTGGTGTATTCCAATTTAGAGGCAGAGCATGAGCTTCATCTTCGAAAGGTTCTTCAGAGGTTGAGGGAGCACCAGTTGTATGCCAAGTTTAAGAAATGTGAATTTTGGTTACCAGAAGTGACATTCCTTGGACATATCGTGGGTACATATGGGATTAAGAGGATCCGTCTAAGGTAGAGGCAGCTAGGGATTGGCCGAGGCCAAGGAATGCTTCAAAGGTGCGAAGTTTTCTTTGTTTGGCGGGTTATTATAGACGGTTTGTAGAGGGCTTCTCGAAGATAGCAGCACCGATGACAGAATAGACATTTTATTGGGTTATCGAGTTATGAAAATAAACATTTAGAGATATATTTAAAGTTACAACGTTTAGGAGATAATATCAGGGAAGTTTACCATTTTTCCCTTAGGGACATTTTTGGTACCCCGAGCCTTGGAGGTAACTTAAGAGACCTAAGTTGGTAAATTGACCCTCTCCCTATCACTTGGTGTTTCTCTCTCTTTGAAAGCTTGAAGATTTTGATGTGTTAGATAAATTTGGGCTTACTTATTAAGAAAATTGAAGTTGATTGTGATTGAGGATTAGCTCAAGGGCAAAGATATCAGTTGAGGTAAGGATCTTAACACTTAATTATCTGAGTTTATGCTGAGTTTTGCAAGAGTTACAAGTTTACGCATGTGCGCTAAGTGGTGAATCACTCTTGATTCTCTAGATGAGTTTTGGGATTAGTTCTTGGTTAGGTTTTGCGGTTGAGATCATTTTAGAATTGCTATGGTGATTGAATTGAATTGATAGATTAGTTTTGGGGTAAATTGGCTTGCTTTTAGATGTGAAAATGGGGGATTTTTCTGGGTTCGAAGGGTCGGGCTGCGGCATTGTTCTTGGTGAGCCGCGGCCCTCTAGAACGTTTGGGAGGCCAGGAAGAGGGGCGGGTCGCGACACCCTATAGGTTGGGTCGCGACGCGCATAGGCTAAATTTGGGGGTTGGATTTTTGGTTTAGGCGGGCCGTGGCATAAGACCTTGGGTCTGCCGCGCTTAGTGGGTTTTTTTAACCCAAGAAGGTTTTAGGCTCGGGAATCTAAAAGTTATGGCTTGGGATGGATTTTATCACCCGGATTGATAGAATTCAAGGTCAAGGAGACTAGAATTATAACCCAAAGTTATATAATGGATTAGAACTTAATGGATGGATGTTGTTGATATGTTGTGACTATGTTTTCAACGAGGCTCTGACTAGAGGACTGTGCTCGGGATATTAGTGCTAGGGAAGCTCGGGAGACAGGTAAGAAAACTGTTGTACCCGTAGAGCAGAGTGTGGCCCTATAGTTTCTATTGCAGGGCACAACTCTATCTGATTGTGTTGCAGGGCGCAGGCCTATTAATTATGTGTGTATTTTCTTAGGTATTTGTTTAGTTTATGCTATGTGTTGCATACCTATAAATGTATGGCAAGGGTCGGGAAATGGTGAAGACCGAGAACTGTAAGGACCGGGAATGGTGAAGGCCGAGAACGGCAAGGGCCGGGAACGACGAAGGTCGAGAACGGCAAGGCCGAGTATAGCAAGGGGCCGGGAGAAGTGTTAAGCACGCGGAGTGCAAGTTGCCAGGGTGAGACCCCTATTGGATACCTCGGATATCCTCACGGTGTAGACCGCAAACCCAGGGCCTGGTAAAGCACCTAGGATGGCATGACCGTTATGTGTTTAGCATGTTGGCGGCTTTATTATATGTTGATTGATAGTTATGCATATGTTGTTTGCTTGTGGAGTTTTCTTGCTAGGCTTCGGCTCACGGGGGCTCTGTGGTGCAGGTAAGGGCAAGGGAAAAGTCAATCAACCATGAGTACTGAAGGCGTGAAGCAGTATGTAAATGTTCGGCCTTCCTGGCTGCCACGGCCAAGGGTATTTTTGGGAGATGATGTGTGTTAAACCTAATTTTGTCGTCTACTCGACTTTAATTATATTTTGAGTTGTAAATATTTTTAAATAGTATTTTGGGATCCCAAATGTATAACGCTTTATAACATAAATGAATTATAACATATTCAAATTATATGACTTCTTTTACAATTTAGCTACATTTTTTACCTAAAACCTCGATTAGCGAGTTAATTGCACGTTTTAAATCTCACTTAGTAACGGAACTAAGGAAGTAGGGCATTACATAAACTCTCAATATAGAACCCAATTAATTGATTTGTATCCACCCTCACCGAACTTGGTCATTATTTATTAAATTCATTATTTATTATGATTGTAAAAAAATCAAACTCATACATGTCATTCAAAAATAACAATAATATTCATTTGGATAAAAGTTTTCACTAAGTACAATCATAAATGCAAATAATAAATAAATAAATACACTAACACAACTAGGGTAAATCTAAAAATCAGGATCTTCTACGTTTGACCCTTCATCTAACATGTCATCGTCTATTTCTTCATAATCATCATTATCTTGCGCCTCAAAATTACCTCGGGGAAGATTCATAAAGATTCTATACTTTTACTCATTAGTGAATTGAAATTCCAAATTAGAGGTGAGACTAAGTATGGGAAAATAATATCTCATGGCTACCGGTAAATAATCATCATCATCTATAGTCTCCCATATTTCTTCTAATGTTGAAATTACAGAAGGAAAATCTTTAAAAAGCCTAATTACTAAGACATATTACTCCGTAGCTCTCATCATAATTTGCTTAGTAGTCTGAAGATGAACTCTCTCCTTGCGGAATAAGATCAATCTCTTAGTGATTCTTTCTAACACTCCTACACTATTCCTTGGCTCTCTAATCCTTTTCAATGCCTTAATGGCTTAGTTATCCTGATAGTTCAAGGCTCCATCCATTCTTAACTGAAAACATAATGGCGAAAACATTAGCTATAAACATAAACATAAACATAAACACTTACATTGGCAGTTAGATTCGGAGCTTGTGCGTGTGTATCAAGGAGAACTTCATGCATATGAACTGATACCAACTGTAATGCCCCATCTATTTCTAAGACCTCGAACTATTAAAAACTACTATGAAATAACTACTAATTTCAATAAATATATAAGAAATAACATAACTTTATTTAAAACGCAAAATATTGTGCCAAATACAAAATAAAGTATGAAATACAATATACAGTATGGGTACCCATTGTTTAATACATAAAAACATAAACATGAATCTATTATAAAAAACTAAGTGCGGAAATACATAAAAACATAAATTAAAATACTTAAAAACAACGTCATCCTCAATCTTCAATCAGTCCATTCATCCTCAACACACATGCCAAGCTTCCATGAATCCTTTCCACCCTCCATATTCATTTTCATACATTATTCTAAAAGAAAGGAATGAGCCTAATACCCAGCAAGGAAAATCTACTAACAATATATATCATAAATCATAAACATAAGACTATATCATATACGTATACTATAAAAACTTATATCATATAGGACTACAATATTAATGGCCATTAACTCATTAACATGGTATGTGACAAAACCATGTAGGTCCTCTGTCTACTAATCAAGGTAGGTTAAATCACAATTATAGTATATGATAACTCATCTAGGTCCTCTGTCTACTAATCGAGGTAGGGTAAATCATAACTCTAAACCATGAAAATGATAAAAATTCGTGAGGTTTGATATCTAAGCAACTATAAGCCCCAAGCGACTACAAAACATATTTATACATATTTATATATATCATAGCATAAAACATATCATAACATAAACATATAAACACATATAATCTAACCTATTTTCCTTACCAAAACCCGGGATATGGAGACAAGAATGGGTTTTTGGAACACTCCTAAAATTAACAGTAAGAATCGTGAGCTTCTAAAGAAAAAGAGATGAAAAAGAGAACTCAACCATCAAAGTAGAAACTTACCAAAAATCTTAATGTTCAAGGAACTTATACACCTAACCAAGAATCATAAACAAGAGTTAGGATCTGAAAGAAAATGGAATAAAGGAACTATGAATAGCTGACTTTAAGGATAGGAATTCCTTGAATGATCTTATGACTTGATCTATACCTCGATACTGAAATAACTCTATATCTTACTTCCCAAGTGTTTAGAAAAGCTTAGATTGGAAAAGCTTCTTAACCCAAAAGCCAAGTGTTTCTCTCAATGGTAATCTTAGCCGCTTAGAGGTTCTGAACAATGCTTGAATGACTGAAGGAAATGGCTGAGTGCTAGGTCCTGTTTATAGAGTTCAAGGAGTGAAACTAACCCCTTTTAATTTGAATAAATAAATGAATATAAAATGAAAAATATTTGAATTTTCGTTTAATAGATGCTCAGAACTCGGTCAAAATCGTTCAAGGGCAGGTCCATGTGGTTAAGGCTGTTTTTAAAATTTAAATCCTCAAGATTCTAAAAATCACTCCTAGGGGCGATATATCGCCTACCCTGGGCGATATATCACCTAGACCTATATCCCGAGCCTCGTTCGTTCGTTCGTGCGAAGTCGACATGTTTTCCGTATCTCCCGTAGGCAAAATATCGACCCCTATAGCTACGATATATCGGCATACGTTGATATATCAAACACGTATTTGCACTTTCTCATAATATGTTGAATTGATTAAACAACTTTGGCTGAGTCAAAACTTTATCACAACAGTTGCTGGAAGGTTCTAAAACTTCTAGATCTTTCTTTTAATTAAACTATTCACCAAAAATACTTAAATCCTTAATAAACATGATTATGACAAGTGTCACATTCTTAATAATTCTATCAAAACCTTAGGTTATAATAATTAATATTTCTAGGACCAGCAATATTAATCAAACCTTATGTTATAATTAATATTTCTAAACTATAGGTTAAACTTATAAAATTAATAACTGTTGCTATGAGTTTCCAACTATGTCCCAGCTTGAACCAAAATCTACAGAAACTAACATACTACAAACTACTACTAACTACTACTACTACTATCTAGCTAAGTAAAAATTCTGGGACACTACAGGTTCCTACTGTCTATCTCTACTGGTAATGCTCTAACCAGTCCATCCAAAAAATAATATCAAAATAATCCATCACCAACTCAATCAGATCCACTCACAACTCCCTACTGTCCATCTCTATTGGTAACGCTCTAACCCACCTCTGAGAGACTACCAGTTCCCTAGTTGGCAACAAACTTCTAAATCCCCTAGCATATAGATCCCAAGGTCTACACATATGGTCTATCACTCTAGCAGATTAAATGAATGAGTAGCTTGTAACGCCCTGGGTAGCCTAGACCATTACATTGTGTATTTATAAAAGTGCATGATTTGCTAATCAAGTCATTTAATTAAAAAAAATGTGTCACTAAAATCATTAATGAACTAGGTTTAAAAGGGGTTTTTGTAACGCCCCAACTCCAGGGACCGTTACGGTGCACATTGCAAACAGTGCTAAACTCGCTAATCGAGTCATTTGGCCATAAACGTGTAACTAAGTATGATTAGCGGTTTAGGGATTAAAAATTTCGGTTAAGATATAACGTTTCACTAGAACGTTTACTGTATACATTGGGATCCCAAAAATATAATTTAAAGGTTTATTACAACAACATATTTACAACCAGCCGATCTAAGCGGCAAAACAAGGTTTAGCCCTAGTTCCTCTCCTTCAAACCTCGGTCGTGGTGGTCGAGCAGCTGCATATGTACACATCGTCACCTAAGCTCTCCAACTCAAGGATGGTCCAGCTTTCTTTTGCCTTTACCTGCACCACATAGCACCCGTGAGCCGAAGCCCAGCAAGGAAACTCAATATGCTCATGAACAGTAATAACATGCCATCAAATCATAAGGCACACGCCTAGCAGATATAGCCCTAGCCAAGCAAGCAAGAAATACCGCGTAGCAATGGGTATCTAGGATAAAGAATCCTGCCTTCTTGAATGGATGACTATCAAGTCAGTCTCAATCAGATAAGTGATTTAACACTGGTGGTTCCGGTAACCATATCGAGCTGATAGCCCTGGATAAAAGATAGATGACTGATAAGTCCATCTCGGTCAGATGACTGATAAGTCTATCCCGGTCAGATGACTGATAAGTCCATCTCGGTCAAATGACTGATAAGTCAATCTCGGTTAGATGAATGATAAGTCCATCTCGATTAGATGACTGATAAGTCCATCTCGGAGGTCCCATACCCTCCTAGCCATGTGACAAGTAGTCACCTAGGCCTTAGGCCCTGGCTCTAGTAACTAGTCTTAGACTAGGCAAGCGCTTATAATTTTCATCGACCTTCAGGTCGGTCCAGCATTAATACCCCATATGAGTCATTCAACGCTGATATCGATTAGATCTAATCTTCATTTGGCTCGGCGTTCATGACGCTATGCCATTTCTGACTCTTAGGTCAGTAAAACACGACCAGTGTTCAACCCATTGTGAACTTGACTAGTAAATCACAGCTTCACAGATAGATCTAACACCATTGCCGATTCTGACTATTAAGTCAGTGCCATACACAAGTAAGCCATGCCACCAAACATATATCATATGTCAAATATCCAAATAAAGGCATTCAACATGCATACTTAACAAATACTAGCACCATCAGGATCATGCATAAACACAGAGGCTTAAGCTCTGAACAATAGCATACTCAGTATACAAAGCATGTCCTAATCACATGTTTCTTGTGCATCATATACTTCATATTTAACCACTTGACATGCCTCAACAATAATCATGCATGCCACATTTAATAATCCAACATGCATCAATAATAACCATGCATGTCACATATACACAGGGTGCAGTTTTCTTACCTTTGGTCCAAGCACAGGTTACCAATAAATGAGCCACAAGCACGATCCTGATTCCAAGCCCTAGTGATAACCTAGTCACAATCGTGATATAAAACCTCATCAAAATGGTTAAATAAATACTTCCAAACCCAACCCAAGCCTCCGAAACAACAAATCCCACTCAACTAGGTAGTAGGATAGATCCTAGGCCCTTAGAGTTAAGTTTCCGTCACAAAAACACAATTTTGGGCAACTTTTCCCTTAAGGGCCACGGCCCTACAAGGACCATGCCGCGGCCCGCCCCCCTGGCAGAGTCTCCTCCACCTTCATCAAGCTAGGGCCGCGGCCCAACCTCGCACCAGCCACTTTTCCTCGTTTTTCCACTTTTAAACCTTCTAAAAACCTATCCAAACATCTCCAAATCCCAAAATCAAAGTTCCCAAACATCCCCATGATCCAAAACCCATAAAACCCAGATCTCAAATCACCCAAAAACACATCAAAACACCAAATCCAATTCAAGCTTAAAAACTTTTAAAAACTTAAAACTTGAATTACCTCCAATTGAGTTGTTTCCAACTAAATCCTCTGGCTAATAAGCTTCTAATCTTTCCTAGGATCGCTATGCCATGATCCTCGCTTGATTCCGAGTCCTAGAACTCAAGTTACCTTCGAAAACGTGATCGGGATACGAAAATGGAACTTTTAGGGAGAGAGAACGTACATAACGTTCTTTTATTCTTTTAATAGGTTACTTCAAGTTTAAGTAGCCTCAACCATATCCTAACACTCGGGGTCTCGAAAACACTCCCGGGGCAAAATAGTCAAAACCTCCAGAATTTCCCCCTGATCTTACTAACTCCCAATTTATCACTAAATATTTATTCCCATTACCCAATAACTCGGTAATGCTCTAAATACCCCTTAACTTACTCCAAGTCAAGAATAAATCTCGTTGTGACTTTCCCACTAGCTTACCTCCTAAGATCGTCTTGTGCTAGGTAACCCTGGCATAATCAAATAATAATAAAGCACCACACACATATCACATATATGTCAAATATGCCTGAAATGGCCAAAATATGAAAATCACCCAATTACTCAGAAATGGGTTCACATGCATATTTAATACACCTAAACATGCATATTATCATTTAATAACATAATAAAGTAATTATGGCCCTCCCGGCCTCCTAATCAAGGTTAAACCTTATTAGGAAATTTGGGGCATTACAGTTTTGGTCATAAAATAAACCTTTTATATGATTAAATGTTTTACACAAGGGATCCCAAAAGAAACAATGTTTGAAAGTCAGTTTACAAAATTTTCAAAGTACAAACAACCACTGGCCACTCTGAGGGCAAAACCAACGTTTATGGTTCTCCTGTTCCTGTCTCCCCTCAATCATGGCGGTCGAGCAGCTGATCATGTACATTCCACTTTCAGAGCTCTCCGATTCAGGCTGATCAAGCTTGCCCTTGCCTTTATCTGCACCACGCAGCACCCGTGAGCCAAGGCCCAGCAAGAAAACATAACGGTATAGTACAAACAATGATAACAATTGAATAATTCTCAAGCATGTCCATATACTTAGCATACCATATTAATCACATAGTCCATAGACATAACTAGAGAATCAACAAACCAACACTCAACTTTTCAACATGAAAAACCCACCAATCAATAACAATAATCAAATCACATGATAATCAAGGTCGTCACCCTTAGGTCACACCCTCTGTATACCCCACTGACTTCACTCCGCTTAAACCGAGCTCAATGCATAATAAGCAGTCCACAGCTACCAGTGGCTGAGCCGCGCCCTGTGCGCCAATGTAAACTCCGACACTCTTAGGTCGTTTGTTCATAATTCACATGGCATAATACCATCCTTCAATAAGCATACAAAATAGGGAGCCCTTAGTCCCATTATCAATGCACAACCAGGTGCAGTTCTCTTACCTTTAGTTTCCAAATGTACTGGTTATGCGAGATGCCTCTTGAGCATAATCCATTTCTTGAGCCCCTAGCTTATACCTAGTGACAACCAAGATAAGAGATACCATTAATAATTGCAAAAGGCTTTCGATTAATGTTCTAGTCTCCGGAAGATCGAATTCCACCAAACACAGTAGTAGAATCGATCCCGAGAACCCTAGGTTAAATTCCCATGCTTAAAATCCCCAAAATCCAAATTCCTTAAGGGTCGCGGCTCAACCTCCCTATGTCGTGGCATGGCCCCCAACCAGAGGCTCATCCACGCCCAGAACCAGACACGGGTCGCGGCCCTACATAGCCCATGCCGCGGCCTGACCCCTTCGAACCTAGAAAAACCTCCATTTTTAACTCTCAAACCTCACTCAAAACCATCCAAAACCATCCCAATAATATACCACAATTATCACAAACATTCCTACATGATTTCAGAAGCACAAGCCAGCAAAAACATAATCTAAGAACTCATCAAAACACTTTTTCAATTTCGTGGAAGTGAAGATGGGATCCCAATCTGACATTATAAACCTAGGAACCCCATGAAAGTGTACTACCTCTTTCACATAAAGATCAACATATTGATCAACTGTAAAGTTCATCCTCACTGGCAAAAAATGGGCTGATTTGGTATGCCGATCCATAATCACCCATGCTGAATCATGTTGACCCACTGTCCTGGGTAACCCAACTACCATGTCCATACTGTCGTCCTCCCATTTCCATTCAGGGACACTCAAAGGCTATAATAACCATGCCAGTCTCTAATGTTCAGTCATGACTTGCTGACATGTTAGACACTTAGCCACATATTTAGTCACATCTTTCTTCATCTAGGACACCAACACAAGGTTTTCAGATCCTGGTACATCTTTGTGGTGCTAGGATGTAATGAATATTGTGTGGTATGGGACCCATACAGGATCTCACCTCTGATAGCGAAGTCTCTTGGAACACAATTTTGCTCGTTATATCTCAGCAGACCCATGTCCAAAACTATATAGTCCTTAGCCACTCCATCTAGGATGTTCCCTCTGTGCCTCATCAACTGAGGATCACTAAACTGACCCTCCCTTATCCTCTCCAACCGTGTAGACTGCAAGGTGATGGTGGCTAACTGACCCACCACCAACTCTATTCCTACTCTAGTCATATCTTCTGCCAACTCTTTCGATATCTTCTTCAGACTGAATAATTGTCCCGGACCAATCTGACTAAAGGCAGCTTCCATCACGTTGGCTTTCCCTGGGTGGTTAAGAATCTCACATTCATAATATTTAACCAACTCCAGTCAATGCCTCTATCACATGTTTAGATCCTTTTTGGTAAAGAAAACTATAAGATCTTGTGGTCAATGTATATCTCACTCTTCTCCCTATAAAGGTAATGCTGTCATATCTTCAATGCAAAGACCACGGTTGCTCACTGCAAATCATGCGTAAGGTATGGCTATTCATATTCTTTCAACTGCCATGATGCCTAAGCGATTACCTTCCCTGCCTGCATAAGGAAATCGCCTAACCTCTGCCTTAACACATCATAGTAAACCACAAACTTCTCTTGATTTGATGGAAGACTCAGCTTGGAGTTGTAATCAATCATTGCTTCAAATCCAGGAAGTTGTTCTCACATCTATCAAACCATATAAACTTCTGATTGTTGTGTGTCAACTCTATCAGTGGTGTAGAAATCATTGAGAACCCTTCTAAAAATGTCATTAGTATCCTGTAAATCCATGGAAACTCCTGATCTCTGTGCCACTTATGGGCTTGTGCCAATCTCTCACTCCTCAATCTTAGCCGGATCAACTTTAATTCAATCTCTGCTAACAATGTGACAGAGGAAGGTCACCAGAGGTAACTAGAACTCACACTGCTTGAACTTGGAATACAACTTGTACTCCCTCAACCTCTAAAGTGCCAATCAAAGATGTTGCTCGTGTTCTGCCTCTTTTTGATAGTAGACTAGGATATCATCTGTGAAGACAATCACAAACTTGTCGAGGTAGTTCTTGAACATCCTATTCATTAGATCCATAAAAGTTATCGGGGCATTGGTCAATCCAAACGATATGACCAGAAACTCATAATGTCCATATCTTGTCTGAAAGGTTGTCTTCGAAATATCCTCATCTTTGAACCTCAGCTGGTGATAGCTAGATCGATAATTGAGAATACTATCCTACATGCAACTGATTAAACATGTCATCAATCCTTGGCAGCAGGTACTAGTTCTTAATAGTCAGCTTGTTGAATTCCTTTAATCGATACACATCCCCAATCTCACATATTTCTTCTTCTTAACAAACAACACTGACATACCCCACGGTGAGAAGCTAGGTCTAATGAATCCCAAATCCAATAACTCTTGTAATTTTACCTTCAACTCTACCGAAGCCATTCTGTATGGTGCTCTAGATATTGGTTCTATCCCTGGTGCAAACTCTATGACAAACTCAATCTCTCGCTACAACGGTAATGCCGGTAGGACCTCTGAAGATACTTAGCTAACCAACACATGCCCAAAATCATATCAAAATCTTCAATAGCTAGCTAAATCAAGTGTACTAACAATTCTCTACCATCCACCTCTACTAGCAAGGATCTAATCCATCTCCTAGAATCTACTAGTTCCCCAGTAAGCAATAAGGTCCCAAAACCCACAGTATAGAAATGACAAGGCCTACACAGTCTATAACCTACTCTACTAGAGATCGAATGTGTAGAACCATAATCAATCAATACAGTGTAATAGAGCCAGCGCTAGAAATCTGACCTGTCACTACCGAGGGACTAGCCTTAGCCTCTGACTGGGTTAGTGTGAAAACTTTCGTTGGCGCCAAACTATAAAATGTCTTATGTTATTCTCTCTTCAGTTGTGGGCAAACTCTTTGAAAATTCCCCACTTCATACTTAGTGCGAGAGGTAATTCTTGAAATGTCTCTTTCCTTGATCCAAAGCTGGTAATAACCAGATCGAGGGTCAATTCCTATGAGTAATGTCTTACCTTGCAACCGGACAAATGAATCATCCACCCTTGACAATGGATACCTATTCTATAGAATTACTTTATTCGACTATCCAAATACGGTACACGATCTCATAAACATGTCCTTCTCTTTAAGAAATGGTGTTGACATATCCCGTGGTGAGAAGCTCTGTCTAATCAATCCCTAAGTCGTATAGCTTCTTCAACTAAACCTTCAATTATTTCCACTTAGTTGGTGCCATTATGTATGATATCTCATATACTGGTTTTATCCCTATATTAGACTCGTAGCACACTCAATCCCTAGACATGACAACAATCCTAGAAAATCCTCGGCAAACCCATCTTAAACCTCACTGGCCAGTCTAGTATCCCTCTGGTCTAACTGGTATAACCCTAGCGGTATCCACCACAATAGCTAGGAATCTCGTTAACGCAAACGGGTCCTTTCCTTTTTACTCAAAAGTCTCCCTCTTTTCTTACAGTCCATGGTTGTCACTTAATTGGCAAACTAATCTATACTTAGATTCGTATCAAAGTCTCCTATAACTAGCTCAATCAATTTTTCTGCTAACTCTCTACTAGTAATATACTAACCCATCTCTTGGAAATTACCAATCTCCCCCCCCCCCCAACTGGCAGGCACTAAAATCCCAAGCCCCATAACGTAATAATGACATAATATGCACAACATACATATGCCTCAGGCTGTGATTGCATTAAAGCAGACACTTGAGCTGGAGTCAAGCTATCTGCACTCTTTCGATCTTCTTTCTTCAATCTCGGGCAATCCTTCTTAAAGTGCCCAACTATTCCACATAAGAAACATACATTCTCCCATATGGCGTCACCTACACCTAACGCATATTAGTAACCTCTCCAGGCCTCGTTGTCGCCCTGGCGGCCACCCTGAGTTCCACAACCACTCTTGTGAGGACCAGGAGTAGAATTATTAGGGGTCTTTCTTTTCTGGTCATTAGGGCCTCCGCTCCTGCCAGATCTTGCAAAAGGAGGTACTATTGTCAATGCTTCATGCCTTATGGCGCTCTCACTCCATATCTCATTGCATGCATTCTCGATAGAAAGGCCCTCCCTACCGCTTGAGCATAGGTAGAAATTTCATCTACTCTTGCGATCCTGATGCCCTGAACCACCCCAAAGTTCAATCCCCGAATGAATCGCTCCTTCCAAGGCGCATCAGATTGTACCAAATCAAAAGCGAATTTCACCAACCCATCAAATTCATTGACATACTCAGTCACCGCCATACCACCCTCAACTAGGTTCATAAACTCGTTGTTCTTCGCAATTCGAACTGTGTCATAGTAATACCTCTCATTGAAAAGTTGTCTAAATTCTTCCCAAGCCATCATGAAAATAATCCAAGTCTGGGATACCACTTCCCACCACGTTCAGGCATCTTCCCATAACATGTACGTGGTACAAACCACTTTATCATTGCCTACCACTCCCATATAGTCAAGGATGGAACTAATCATGTCCATCCACTGTTTAGCTCTGAACGGATCAAGGCCTCCCTCAAAAGATGGAGGATAATACTTCTGGAATATTTTATGTAGTAGTTCCCACCTGTTCTCACCCCCAAGTTGAGCCAAAACTGGTGCCTCTACTAGAAAACAAACTGAGCCACGCTCCCTGGTAGAACCTTCTATCTCAACCACTTAATCTCTTCCTCTTGCCTCTGTAATCTTTCTTACATACTAGTAAACATTTGCTGCCAATTCCAGGGGACAGATGGAGGGTTCTGACCTTGATTATCATCTACACCCTCAATATTAACACTGCTTGATCCAATTGACTGCCTTGGGTACATAACCTCCGACTCTTTCTGTAGTCAATGACTTAACCTATCAGGCATGACAATCATATCCAGAACTATCCCACGAGCTCAACCCAACAACACAACAACCACATACAGTAATAATACTAGAATACAAGTCTATAACATTCAAGAATCAATTAATAGGCCTTGCTCCCACAAGGCATATATATATGTCATGCTTTCTATTCTAGAATGCAGATAAGGCACATATGTTCAATTAAGCACATAACCACATTATTGGCAACCGAACCTTGAGTCGATCTTGTCTTTAGTGACGAGTGTACATGCCCAGCTACTCTGTACGAACCATTAAACCTAGGCTGCTCTGATACCAAGTTGTTACACCCTGGTTAGCCAAGACCGTAATACTGTGTGTTTGAAATGGTTCTTATCTCACTAAGCGAGTCATTTGGACTTAAATGTTTAATTAAAACTAAACAAGGGTTAGGTATTAAAAATTTTGCTCAACGATGTAATCATTTTCTATTAAAAGTGTTTAGTTTAAATATGGGATCCCAAAACATGTTTACAGACTGATAAAAGACCAATAATATACAAACTAGCCATCCTAAGCGGAAAAACAAGGCTCAACCCTAATTCCCCCCAAGCAATCCCAGCCGTGGCGGTCGAGCAGGCTTCATATGTACACATCGCCCTTGAAGCTCTCCAACTCATGGTTGGTCCAGCTTACTCTTGCCCTTACCTGCACCATAGAGCACTCATGAGCTAAGGCTCTACAAGACAACCGCACAGAGTATAACAATAATACAAATATTCAAAGCAGTAAGCACATGTTTCACAAATAACTGATGCAATCATTCCAATCATATAACTTTTAAACATATTCTAGAGTTTACAAAAGAATACTCGTCTGAGTCATATAATCAATTAAGTAGCTTGAGAAATACAGCCCAGTCGAACGGCTCAACTGAGCAAGGTACGTATGCAGACACTCAGCTCACAATTCATGTCGGGCAAGTAAGGGTCGCAACCCCAATTTTAACTTGCCTTCACGACCAACGTTCATCATGCTTTGTCGATCAGCTCTACGCTTGATGCAATGGCCTATTATTAGTCATACCATAAACTCACAGGTAATTCAAGGCTAATAAGCATACCAACCAATAGTTCTACGTGCATATACTAGTTTTCTTACCTCTGTTCCAAGCATTTAATAAATAGAAACAACCATCGAGCAGGATCACCTTTCGAGCCCTAGCGGTACCCTAGTCAAAACTATAATAGCTAATAACCATCAATAATGAGTGAATAAAGGGTTTTGAACTGAGTTCTAGCCCTTGGGACCTCGAATTCTACTAAATAGGGTAGTAGAATTCTTCCTAATCCCGTAGGTTTGAGCCCCCACAACCTAAAATCAAACTTGGCTATTTTTCCCAATTAGAGACACAGGGCGCCCCAAAGCAAAGAGCCCTAGACCTGATTTCCCTGGACACATGCCGCAGCGTAGCACACCAAGTGTCGTGATGCTAAGGACGTTTAGAAGAACCCCAGTGCCCCTGAGTTCGCACGGGTCGTGGCGCTCCAAGAACAACACCGCAGCGCAACCCCACGATCCCAAAAAACTTGCGATTTCAGAAAATGCTAACCCACCCAAAACTTTCCCAATATATCATTTCAACCTATTTCAACCATCAAACAATATCAAAAACTCAGATAAACAAAATACAACCACCCAAAAACCACCAATACACACCCAAACCCAAAATCAAATGATTTCTCATAAAAACCAAAAACAAAAGCTCAAAAGCTTAGAGAACTAAACTTACCTCTTAGATTTAGAGCTCCTTGACTGAATTTCCCTAGCTTAGCAATTCCTAATCCTCAGCAACAAGCCTGTAAATCCACCCAAGAATGTTCCAAGCTTGAAATTATTCCAAGGCTTCAAAATTCCCTTTTCTTATATCAAAGCAGAGTGAGAGGCAGAGAAATGTGAGAATGAGGTTTCCTCTGAATGACTAAGTCTTAAACTATGCCCCTAGTAAAATACTAAAATACCCCTACCTTCTAAGCCTCTCCTCAAAGCCCCCAAGGGCATTTTAGTCATTTGACACCAATTCCCACTATACCTCAAATTATACCTAGAATCCCAATTAAGTCTGCTAATCCCCCAAATACAAATATTTTCCCCTGAACTATAACTCAGACACCAATAATTCCAGGTAACTCACCAAATTACTAAAATACCCCTAGTCTCCCCTGAGCCAAGTATTAGATCTCGTTGTGACTTTTCCACTAAATTGCTCATAAGGATCGACTCAAGCCGAATATTGCAAATATATCCACATAATAATGTAGTCTCAATCATAAAGCATATATAATTACAAATATACCCTTAGTGGGTCAAAATTACAAAAATGCCCTTTTTAACAAAAACGGGCCTATAAGCACATTAAATACTCTTAAACATGCATAAGCAGTCATATCATAATACAACTCATATAATTCACATAATTACACATGTATAATCATAATTAACACATAAAAATCCAATTATGCCCTTCTAGCACAATAATCAAGGCATTAAGCCTTATTAGCGAATTTCGGACGTTAAAAATTCTCTCGTTCTTAATATGAGTCCTGAAGCTTAAGGTTTTAGAGGAGAGGATCATTCTGAGTTTTTGAGAGTTAGATGATCTCTTAAGGAGCAAGGATCTTAGCTTTGTGGTTGGGATTTTGATCGCCAATTTTTCAAACTCTATTGTTTAAGTTTTATGTCAGATCTTGGTTTTAAAGTTTTGAGATTGTTTCAATTTCTTTTAGGATTATGAATGTTTATTATAGTTTAAAGATTGTTTATATCTTGGTTCCAAGGGTTAGAACCATGTTAGGAAAGTTGGTTGGGTGAATCGAGGTCGAGATCTTGCGATTTGGGTCAATTTCTAGGTTCAAAAGTCGCAACTGCAATCCCCAAAATTAGAGACCTACCGCGATCGTGCCCAGCCCTGGGGCGACCGTGCTACATGCCTAGTTTGCCTTAGCGCTCTGTGAGCGCGACCGTGCTAGTTGCCCAGAAACATTATTTTGGGGGATTTTAATGCACCCTTTAGATATAATTTGTTCCTTTGGAACTTTATGCAATAGAGTTTTAAGACTTTCTTAAGAATATCGTGGGGATGAATTAGCCTTAAAAAGAATATTAGTGGGTCTTAATATGGTTTGGTTTTGTTGAGGTTTTTAAAACTTTGATGTTATGTGTTATGATTAGGCTCACTGAGGATACTTGAAGAGACGAGTTAAGGTGTGTGGATCGTTGTTACTTTTGAGGTAAGAAGAGTGGACACCTGCACACAGGGTGTACGCTTGATGTACTTTTATTGTAGAGTTTGTATTTTATTATATGTTTATGTTTATGTTAATATAGAAATATGCTAGTGTATGATTATGTTTGATAGCTTACATGTAATTGTGGTTTATGTGTTTGGTGTGTGTATGTTATAACTGCGTGGTATGCATACGTTTTAAAATGCATGTCTATGTTACGAAGTTGCATGCTTATTATATGTTGAAATTATATGCTTACATTATTGTGTGATCATTACACTTGTCCAACTTTACTTGGGCTACGATCTTTGATTTAATGTGGTGTTTATTATATAATTCTATTCATTTGTGTTTCTAAGTTATTGATTTAAATTCTAGGATAAGGTTATAGGGTTGTGTCCTACACAACTCTTCTTGTTGGGCTTTGGCTTATAGGTACCCTGTGCTCCAAGTAAAGGCAAAGTTGTGGTTACAACGCAATAAGTTGGAGAGCTTTCGCTGAGGGCGTACAAGTCAAGGTCTTAACGACCACAAAGGATCAGACCTACTAAGTGGGAAATGTATTTAGTATTTTGGAATGATGTTTTAGTTTTATCGTAAGAATGAAACATTCATTTTATTATATTTTATTTATGATAACTATGAAACTTCGTATTTCTTTATTTAAAAAGGGAGTTTTTATTTAAAAATTTAATAATTATTGTAAGAGTCAATTAATGTTTCAAGACATTGGGGCATTACAGTTGGTATCAGAGACAGGTTGGTTTTGTTTCACGTAGGCTATCCTGACATGTACTCTCGCCACTAAAAACAGCTCGACTTATTGCACTGTAAGCTTTATTTTAGTTTGTTTTGGTTATGTGATTATTTTCCTTATCTATTTTAGTGCCTCATCTTCATGTATAGAGTAACTAGTATGGCTTGTGTGCTTAGAGTCCCTAAGGTTCGCTTCAACAAGACTCAACGAAGGAAGCTCGCAAGAAGGGTAAGGAAGGTACATGGACAAGGATGCAGCATTTTGTGGAATGGAGCATCAAAAAGTTAATGGACCGATGTGTGACAGTCAATCAGTGCATTCAATACGTGGTCTGGGAAGTAGGACTGTTAAGTTGTAAGAAGAAGTATGAAGTATTTAGAGATACGATTTCCTCAAGAAGGATGTAGGAAGAGCTTCAAGCAATGTGGAAGCACGTACAAGATAGAGTTCTGGAAGGTGCAAAGTACAAGTGTACACTTATGGCTTTTTCAAGACAACAAGTTGTTGACGGTGAAATCTCGTCAACGAAATTAGATCGGAAAATTCAAAGGTAAGTCGAGTGAGGTTTTTGTAAGAACTAAGAATAAACTTTAAGAAAAAGTAGACACAGATAAATGATGGAGCAAATCCTGGTATATTTCTCAATAGCCTCTCCTTACAATGAATTTTCCCAACCCCCTTTCAGGTGGTCTTAGGGTTCCTTTTATAGTAGGCTCTAATGGCCTTAGATACATAGTGGTCCAGGGGACCAAGTGGTACATACGTACTGTGTCAGGGGAGTGGCTTCAGAGGTTGTGGTCGTACACCCCGTACAGAAGCAGGTGTCAGGAGGATGTCTCCACTACTTGTCGGTACCCATGTCTAATGCGTGGTGGCAGGCGTAGTGGCGTAGGAGGTAGTGGTGTCGGCTCTGACCCATGGCCGTAGACGTACGGACCATAACTCCTATTCTTGCATAACCACTCCTGGCATTCCCACTACTTGTCTGGTAAGGGTACTATATCCGTACTTTGACTTCTATAGGTTTGTAGGTACATTCCATATTCATGCATGTACCTTGCCCTTTGTGAGTATTCTCACCTCCAAGGCCATGGGCGAGGCCATGGGCGAGGCCATGGGAGAGGCCATGGGCGAGGCCATGGGAGAGGCCATGGGCGAGGCCATGGGCGAGGCCATGGGCGAGGCCATGGGCGAGGCCATGGGCGAGGCCATGGGCGAGGCCATGGGAGAGGCCATGGGAGAGGCCATGGGAGAGGCCATGGGAGAGGCCATGGCCGAGGCCATGGCCGAGGCCATGGGCGAGGCCATGGCCGAGGCCATGGACGAGGCCATGGGCGAAGCCATGGACGAGGCCATGGGCGAAGCCGTGGGCGAGGCCATGGGCGAAGCCGTGGGCGAGGCCATGGGCGAAGCCGTGGGCGAGGCCATGGGCGAAGCCGTGGGCGAGGCCATGGGCGAAGCCGTGGGCGAGGCCATGGGCGAAGCCGTGGGCGAGGCCATGGGCGAAGCCATGGACGAGGCCATGGTCGAGGCCATGGGCAAGGCCATACCTCATTGCGAGCCCCTGGTGCGCGCGGGGCGCGAGGCCCCTGATGCGCGCGGGGCGCGAGGCGCATGGGCGCGCGGGGCGCGAGGCCATGGGAGAAGCCATGGACGAGGCCATGGTCGAGGCCATGGGAGAGGCCATGGGCAAGGCCATACCTCATTGCGAGCCCCTGGTGCGCGCGGGGCGCGAGGCCCCTGGTGCGCGCGGGGCGCGAGGCGCATGGGCGCGCGGGGCGCGAGGCCCCTGGTGCACGTGGGGCGCAAGGCGCGAGGCGCATGGGCGCGCGGAGCGCGAGGCCCCTGGTGCGCGCGGGGCGCGAGGCGCATGCGCGGGCGCGAGACCCTTGGTGCGCGCGGGGCGCGAGGCGCAAGGCGCATGGGCGCGCGGGGCGCGAGGCCCCTGGTGCGCGCGGGGCGCGAGGCGCATGGGCGCGCGGGCGCGAGGCCCCTGATGCGCGCGGGCGCGAGGCCGCCTGATGCGCGCGGGCGCGAGGCGCATGGGCGCGCGGGGCGCGAGGCCCCTGGTGCGCGTGGGGTGCGAGGCGCATGGGCGCGCGGGGCGCGAGGCCCCTGGTGTGCGCGGGGCGCGAGGCGCATGCGCGGGCTCGAGACCCCTGGTGCGCGCGGGGCGCGAGGCGCATGGGCGCGCGGGCGCGAGGCCCTTGGTGCGCGCGTGGCGCGAGGCCCCTGGTGCGCGCGAGGCGCATGGGCGCGAGGCCCCTGGTGCGTGCGGGGCGCGAGGCGCATGCCTTGATGAGACATGGGATACGTCCTAGGTGCGAAATGTCTTCTTGGCGTGAGGTCCTTGGTGTGGGACACCTCGGGGCAAGGCTAGGCGCATGAGGTGTTGGCACGCGGGGTGCTGCTGGAGTGGTGTTCGCGAGGCTGGGGCCTTAACTTCGAGGGGCACGGATAAGGGCCATGTGTGCATGACAAACACGTCTAACAAGGTGATGCAGCTTGGAGGCCTGGAATGACCTCATGAGGCCTAGAGCTCTGCGAGTGTCTAACACTTCGATGTCCTATAATTACCTTCTGCCTTCATTGCGTACTTGGCGCCCTTGGTGCCCCTTAGCTATTTACTTCTTTAAGGGACTAGAAACTTCTTTTGTGTGTTTTTCTTATTTGGTGGATTTTCGGCATCCACACTTACCCCCCAGTCTATAGGGAGGCCTTTAGGCGTTCTTGTAGACTCTTCCGTTCCTTTTTATTATTCTCTTATTCTTCTTCTTTTTTTTTTATATATTTATCATGTTCGAAGTCCTTTGGAACCCACGCGAAAAAAGTGGGTTCGGTAGGCCTCTCTGTGATGCGCCTTAGTTGCACCTGTAAGGATATATTGACCCCTTGGGTTCTAGTTATCCTTTTATATATCTTCGCGCGCGCTTATTATATCTTGCGAGAAGCGTCCTTCTCGTCATTAGGCATATTACTATTTTTGCAAGCGTCTTCTTTGAGACCCTTTTTGCAAGCGTCTTCTTTGAGACCCTTTTCGGAAGCGTCTACTTTGAGACCCTTTTGGATAGCGTCTACTTGGGAGACCCTTTTTGGAGGCGTCTACTTTGGAGACCCTTTTTGGGAGGTGTCTACGTTGTAGACCCCTTTTGGTGGGTGTCTACTTTGTAGACCCCTTTTGGTGGCGTCTACTTATGAGACCCTTTTTGCAAGCGCCTACTTTGTAGACCCTTTTTGCAAGCGTCTACTTTGGAGACCCTTTTTGGAGGTGTCTACTTTGGAGACCCCTTTTGGGAGGTGTCTACTTTGTAGACCCCTTTTGGTGGAGACTTTCATGGCTAGATGGTCTTCGTTCGATCTCTAATTTGGTCAGGGACCCCTCTAGCACGATGCCCCCCTTCTATATGGAATCCCCAGACATACTGGTAGTATGGCCACTGGAGGAAGGTTCGCTCTCTTCGACATGGAAGTTCTGATGGCCCTCTTCCACACGTATGTACTTCTGTGCTCTCTCGAAGAAGTCGTCCAAATCCGAAACTTCTCTTTTGAGCATGTTACTCCATAACTTGCTTCCTGGACGAACTCCGGCTGTAATAGCCATCTTGAGCTCTGCTTTGGTTAAACATCCCACCTTTGTTGCTTCTATACCGAATCTATGGATGTAGTCCTTCAAACTTTCATTCTCGCCTTGTTTGATGTTAGCGAGGCTGGTAGTTGGCATGACGTAGTCACACGCTGCATGGTGTTGCTGAAGAAATTCATCAGAGAATTGTTGCCATGACTTGATTGTTCCTGGCCTTAACCTCCTGAACCATTTGTACGCCACTCCTTTAAGAGTAACGACGAAGCAATGACATTTTGCTCTGCTGTTGACCCCCCTTAACCTCATCAAGTTATTGAAGGAGTCTAAGTGATATTTTGGGTCTGTAGTACCCTCATACGGAGTCATGCGAGGCTCTCTGAAGCCAGTGGGCATTTGTTCAGCCTGAATCTCCCTTGTGAAGGGTGAATCACGGTCGAATTCTCCGCCATCCATGTGCCCCCCAAGTACAGTGGTGATCTTGCCTTGAGGGCATCGTATTTTGGTGTCTAGTCCCCTCCTTTTTTCGTATAAGGAATTTTGCGGGTTCTCGGGCTGATCCCTCGCCTTGGTTGTGTCCCTCGGTGGAACTGCGGGGGGTGCGTCTCTCACTTCTGACCTCTCCTCATGGAGCCCTTTTCTTAGGCCAGGGGGTGACCCTTTTGGGGGGACTTCGGCATCTTTCTTATGACCCTCATCTTCTCTCTGCCTATGCTCCTGGGGACACTTCGCTGGCCTATGTCCCCCATGGTACTTTGCCTGGGGGGTTTCACTGGCGGAAAGTTGGGTTCCCCCACCGTCTATGGGGACAGTGTTTTCCCCTTTTTCATGCTCCTTCCCTTTATGCTTCGGGAGGGGCATGCTTGACTTCCCTTGCCGTAGGTTGTTTAAAACCTTCTGCATGTTCTCCATCATGGTTTCCAGCCTCCTAGTCTTTTTATGCAACTCGTGAATCTCATCCTTGTAGAATCGCGTCCTTGAGCTGGAACTTACCGAGCGTACCCCGGGACCCTTGCCTGGCCAGTGCGTCGAGGGACTGGGGTCCCGGTGGCCTGAGCGTGGGGTCAACCGGGGCCGGTTAAGGGGATATACTAGCGGCTCTGAATGACCTCCGTCGGGCTGGGTAGCTGAGGACGATGCTTCCCTCTCCTCCTCCGGGGGAAGAGGTTCTTCTGGTCCATCTCCATGCTCGGGCAGAGGGGGGTCTTTCTTGGAAGGCCTCCGCTCTACTTCGTCTCGGTGAACCTCCACCTTTTATATTTGCCGTAGGCGTTTTGAACGTCTTAGCATCTTTGTTTGTTGGAAATGAAGGAAGAACACTGGCTTGATGCTTGTTCTTCCCACAGACGGCGCCAAACTGTTGACGGTGAAATCTCGTCAACGAAATTAGATCGGAAAATTCAAAGGTAAGTCGAGTGAGGTTTTTGTAAGAACTAAGAATAAACTTTAAGAAAAAGTAGACACAGATAAATGATGGAGCAAATCCTGGTATATTTCTCAATAGCCTCTCCTTACAATGAATTTTCCCAACCCCCTTTCAGGTGGTCTTAGGGTTCCTTTTATAGTAGGCTCTAATGGCCTTAGATACATAGTGGTCCAGGGGACCAAGTGGTACATACGTACTGTGTCAGGGGAGTGGCTTCAGAGGTTGTGGTCGTACACCCCGTACAGAAGCAGGTGTCAGGAGGATGTCTCCACTACTTGTCGGTACCCATGTCTAATGCGTGGTGGCAGGCGTAGTGGCGCAGGAGGTAGTGGTGTCGGCTCTGACCCATGGCCGTAGACGTACGGACCATAACTCCTATTCTTGCATAACCACTCCTGGCATTCCCACTACTTGTCTGGTAAGGGTACTATATCCGTACTTTGACTTCTTTAGGTTTGTAGGTACATTCCATATTCATGCATGTACCTTGCCCTTTGTGAGTATTCTCACCTCCAAGGCCATGGGCGAGGCCATGGGCGAGGCCATGGGAGAGGCCATGGGCGAGGCCATGGGAGAGGCCATGGGCGAGGCCATGGGCGAGGCCATGGGCGAGGCCATGGGAGAGGCCATGGGAGAGGCCATGGGAGAGGCCATGGGCGAGGCCATGGCCGAGGCCATGGGCGAGGCCATGGACGAGGCCATGGACGAGGCCATGGACGAGGCCATGGACGAGGCCATGGACGAGGCCATGGACGAGGCCATGGACGAGGCCATGGGCGAAGCCGTGGGCGAGGCCATGGGCGAAGCCGTGGGCGAGGCCATGGGCGAAGCCGTGGGCGAGGCCATGGGCGAAGCCGTGGGCGAGGCCATGGGCGAAGCCGTGGGCGAGGCCATGGGCGAAGCCGTGGGCGAGGCCATGGGCGAAGCCATGGACGAGGCCATGGTCGAGGCCATGGGCAAGGCCATACCTCATTGCGAGCCCCTGGTGCGCGCGGGGCGCGAGGCCCCTGATGCGCGCGGGGCGCGAGGCGCATGGGCGCGCGGGGCGCGAGGCCATGGGAGAAGCCATGGACGAGGCCATGGTCGAGGCCATGGGAGAGGCCATGGGCAAGGCCATACCTCATTGCGAGCCCCTGGTGCGCGCGGGGCGCGAGGCCCCTGGTGCGCGCGGGGCGCGAGGCGCATGGGCGCGCGGGGCGCGAGGCCCCTGGTGCACGTGGGGCGCAAGGCGCGAGGCGCATGGGCGCGCGGAGCGCGAGGCCCCTGGTGCGCGCGGGGCGCGAGGCGCATGCGCGGGCGCGAGACCCTTGGTGCGCGCGGGGCGCGAGGCGCAAGGCGCATGGGCGCGCGGGGCGCGAGGCCCCTGGTGCGCGCGGGGCGCGAGGCGCATGGGCGCGCGGGCGCGAGGCCCCTGATGCGCGCGGGCGCGAGGCCCCTGATGCGCGCGGGCGCGAGGCGCATGGGCGCGCGGGGCGCGAGGCCCCTGGTGCGCGTGGGGTGCGAGGCGCATGGGCGCGCGGGGCGCGAGGCCCCTGGTGTGCGCGGGGCGCGAGGCGCATGCGCGGGCTCGAGACCCCTGGTGCGCGCGGGGCGCGAGGCGCATGGGCGCGCGGGCGCGAGGCCCTTGGTGCGCGCGTGGCGCGAGGCCCCTGGTGCGCGCGAGGCGCATGGGCGCGAGGCCCCTGGTGCGTGCGGGGCGCGAGGCGCATGCCTTGATGAGACATGGGATACGTCCTAGGTGCGAAATGTCTTCTTGGCGTGAGGTCCTTGGTGTGGGACACCTCGGGGCAAGGCTAGGCGCATGAGGTGTTGGCATGCGCGGGGTGCTGCTGGAGTGGTGTTCGCGAGGCTGGGGCCTTAACTTCGAGGGGCACGGATAAGGGCCATGTGTGCATGACAAACACGTCTAACAAGGTGATGCAGCTTGGAGGCCTGGAATGACCTCATGAGGCCTAGAGCTCTGCGAGTGTCTAACACTTCGATGTCCTATAATTACCTTCTGCCTTCATTGCGTACTTGGCGCCCTTGGTGCCCCTTAGCTATTTACTTCTTTAAGGGACTAGAAACTTCTTTTGTGTGTTTTTCTTATTTGGTGGATTTTCGGCATCCACACAAGTGTAACGACCCAAATTCCCTAATGTCGCTTAATGCCTGGATTAGGGGTCCAGGAAGGCCAGAATTGATTTAATATGCAATTATATGATTATATGAGTTATATTCTTGTATGATGAAAAATGCATGCATGTTGGTCCACTTTTCATTATAAGGGTATTTTGGTAATTTGGCCCGTTGAGAGCATATTTGTATATTTTCATGCATGTTGGTGATTTATGGATGAGGCCACATTATTATGTGGATATGTTTGAGCTTCTCAGCATGAGACAATCCGAGGATGTAATTTAGCGATTTAGTCATAGCAGGGTCAATTATTATTTGATGATATATTGGGAGTTAGTGAGATCAGGAGGAAATTCTGGGAATTTTGACTATTTTACCCCCGGGGGCATTTTTGGGACCCCTAGCATTGGGATTTACTTGAGGTTACTTAAGCTTGAAGTAACATGTCAGAAGGAAATTACATTCAAACACTTTTTCTCTTCCTCCCGTCAACCCTTTTTACTGTTCGTCGCATTTTCGAAGGAAACTTGTGTTCTAGGACTCGGATTCTAGCGAGGATCGAGTTATATCAATTCTAAGGAAGATTAGAATCTTTTTAACTTGAGGATTTAGCGAGAAATGACTCAATTTGAGGTAATTCATGCTTTAAGTTTTGAGTTTTTGAGTTTCTTAGCTTTGAATTGGATTTTATGTGTTGATGAGTGTTTGAATTGTTTGAGCCTCAGATTTTGATAGTTTTGGGCCATTGGGATGTTTGGGAACTTTAATTTTGGTATTTGGATATGTTTGGATAGATTTTTGGAGGATTTTAAATGGGAGAAAATAGAGGTTTTAGCTGGGTTCGTGGTCGGGCCGTAGCCCTGTTCTTGGGCGCCGCGGCCCTGGCTTGATAAAGAAGGTGAAGTTGGCTGATGGGCAGTTAGGGCTGCGGCGCTAAGCACAGGCAGAAATGAATTCGGCCTCTGTTTGGAGGCAGGCCGCAGCGCTTAAGGGCATTTTTGGCCAGAATTGTGTTTTAATCATGGGAACTTAAACCTTAGGCCTCGGGATTGTTCCTACTACCCGGTTTAAGGATTTGATGTCCCGATGGCTAGGTCTTGGTCCGGGAACCTTTTATTATTCATTTATTGATGGGAGCTTATATTTGGTTATGATTAGGTGATCGCCAAGGGACTTAAGGACTGATCGTTCTCCAGGGACGTTCTTTTATTATTCCACGCTCTAACCAGAGGTAAGAAAACTGCACCCAGTATGTGACATGCATGGTTATTGATGAGGCATGTTGAGTGCTCTATATGTGGAAATTGATTGCATATTAAATGCTTAGCAATCTTGCTTACTTGTGAGTGGTACTGACTTACTAGTCAGAACCGGCAATGGTGTCAGTATCGATTGTGAAGCTGTGACTTATTAGTCAAGTTCGGCATTGGTATTGAGCATTGGTCGTATGGAATTGACTTATGAGTCAAGAACGGTATTAGCATGTTTAACGCAAGCTGAAAAGATTAGATCTAATCGACATAAGCATTATCAACATAAGCATGAAATGCTTGACCGACCTTAAGTTTGATGAAAGCAAAAGTTGTAACGACCCAAAATTTACTAATAAGGCTTAAGGGACTTGATTAGTGTGTCAGGAGGGCATAATTTGTTTGTTTGTGATTTAAATTATTTAATGTATGATTATGTGATAAGCATGCTTATATGATTATATGGATACGTGAAATGCATGACTATGAGTATTAGTATGCATATAGGCCCTGTTTATCTTATAGGAGCATATTTGTAATTTTGGCCTATTGAGGGCATAAATGTGATTATTTGTGATAAATTTTTAAGACCATATTATTATGTGGATGTATTTGCAACATAAGGTTCGAGGCGATCCTAGTGAGCGGTTTAGTGATATAGTCACGGTGGGGATTTATACCCGGCTCGGGGGAGCCTGAGGTATTTCTGGGAATTTGGGAAATATATTGGAGACTATGTGACATTGGGGAAATAATTGGTGATTAATTAGATGACGAGAATTAAGTGGTAAACGTTAGGGACACTTGAGGAATTAGCGATAATTGGGAGCAAATGACCAAAATGCCCTTAGAGTGAATAAGAGACTTGGATTTAATTGGGAGGGAAAAAGGGTCTTTTGATTTTTAAAAGGGGATAAATGATGTATTCTGTTCATTTTAGACTCTAGTGGAAGTTGTAGAAAGGGGTAGAAGCTGAAAAGGAAAGGAAAGAAAAAGAAGGGAAAAATAGAACACTCACTGACCTCTCTTTCTCTCCCTCACGATCACTTCCTCTCTCACACTCCCTTGAGAATTTTTGAAGCTAAGAACTCAGAGGAAGTCTAGGCTTTGTTTGGGGTGTTGGTCCTTGGAGAAGCTAAGGGGTTTAGTTGGAGCTAGCTAAC
The DNA here is from genome assembly GCF_963169125.1 of Humulus lupulus. Taxonomy (NCBI): domain Eukaryota; kingdom Viridiplantae; phylum Streptophyta; class Magnoliopsida; order Rosales; family Cannabaceae; genus Humulus; species Humulus lupulus. The sequence continues at coordinate 148,112,712 of NC_084800.1, read as the reverse complement.
AATTAAGGTAAGGTCTAAAGGTTTTGTTTGAATTTTCTGGGTTTGTGAGGGTGAATATTGAATTTAGATTTTGGATGGAAATTTAAGGACCTAAGCTTGGGGATTTGAGGAACTAATGTTTGGAAGGAAATTGAAGGAAACCTCGGGGCGAATTCACTCAGCTAAGTGAACAAATTCTGACTTTGTTTATCTGGGTTTATGGTTTTTCTGATGAAGTTCTTGAGCTTCAAGCTCAGTTCTGGTTTTCTTTGTTTGATGATGTTTATGGCAAAGTTTTGATGTTGTTAGGTCATGTTTGATGAGATATAGTGGATGGTAGGTTCAATTTGTAGTTTAGTTGAGGTTTGGAATGGGTCTTTGGAGCTTTGGCTTGGGAAAGTTCGAAGGAAAAACCAAGACGTTTTGCATGTGTTGGTTGTAGCGCTGTAGCGATAGGATAGGAGCACTACAATGCTATGCTTCGTTTTCTGGGAGGACTAGCTTTCTAACTGTAGCGCTGTAGCACCCTTCTTGTGGCGTTGTAGCACTACATGCCTCCAGAAATGGGTTTTGGGTATTTTTCTTAGGATTTTTGCTTGGGGGCTCGGGGTTCGATTCCACCACCCTGTTTGATGGAATTGGGCTTCCCGAGAGCTTGGGATTGGTTCCGAAGTTGGGTTACGGAATTGAGATTAATGATTGTTCTACTTTATGGAATGTGACTAGGTGTACGCTAGGGCTCGGATCGGGATCGTGCTCGAGGTCATCTCAATTAGCCAAAGTGCTCAAATCAAAGGTAAGAAAACTGCACCCTTTTTGTGTGGCTGTGATGGGACTAAGGGCTCCCTATATTTGAACATAAATGTTGTATGATGGTATTATGTCATGTGAACATGAGATAAACGACCTAAGAATGCCGAAATTAATATTGGCACACAAGGACGCAGCACAACCACTGGTAGCTGAGGTTAATTAAATAATCACTGAGCTTGGCCTAAGCGAGCCAGAGTCAGTGGGTTGAACACTGGGCTCGGCCTAAGTGAGCTGAAGACAGTGACTTAAGCAGAGGGTGCGGCCTAAGGGCGACCCTAGTTATTGAATGATATGTTTATTGATGTTAATCTGATGATTATGGCATGTTTATTATCTTGATGATCACTACTACAAAAACAAGATTTCCCGACAGTTTTTAACTGTCGCTATTGAGCAACGACAACAGTCGACTAACTGTCGTATTTGTCTATGCCGGCGTAGAGTAGCTACGCCGACAGTTATTAAGTGTCGTCGTTGCTTGCTATGCCGAAAGTTACTAGGTGTCGCCGTTGCTGGCTACGCCGACAGTTATTAGGTGTCGCCGTTGCTGGCAACGCCGACAGTTATTAGGTGTCGCCGTTGCTGGCAACGCCGACAGTTATTAAGTGTCACCATTGCTGGCAACGCCGACAGTTATTAGGTCTCGCCGTTGTTAGCAACGCCGACATTTATTAAGTGTCGCCGTTGCTAGCAATGCCGACAGTTATTAGGTGTCGTCATTGTTTGCAAATTTTTTTTTATTATTTTAAATTAAAAATTATGATTTAAATAAAACATTTATATACAAATCTAAAGAATTATAGATTAAAATAACAAAACTTATACAAAATATTTACAAATCTAATAAAACAAATTTTGGAACAAATATAACAATACTACTTGTCTCAAAAATCATAATCTTATCTATAAACATAATCGTCTTGACCTTAAAAAATATATAACTAGATTTACAATGTAAATAATTAACCCCTCAAAAAAGAATCATTTAGTCTAGTAAAAATTACAAATAAAATAAAACACTAAATTCATTGTCAAACAACATATCTTTCTTCTTCTTGTCCTTGTACTCGCCCTCGTCACCAATAGTCTTTCCAAAAGATTGGCTATCATGGATTTCTTTCTAAAATCATCCCTGAAACATAAAAAATCACATTATAATACACCAAACATGAAAAATCATAACTAAATTTTTATTGTAGTGTAAATAAATAAATTTACTCATAATTATTACACAACTCTCTTGCTACCAATGTCTCAGTCCAAGTATGACAACATATTCATTGCGATATCATTTATAAGAGTATTGTCATTAAAATTTTGAAGAGAAAACATTGAATTATAAAAATAAATCAAACAGAAAATCGTCTAATTTACTAACCTAATCATCTATCATAATCAACACAAACAAATCAAACGACACACATGTTTCCATCCATATATCACGACAGCACACCAAATTCTCAGAACCTACTTCACTAATACATGCAAATGTTCAACCTTTCGTTATCAACGCAGCACAAAATTATAATCCTAGAACCTAATTCACTATGGATGAATATTTAACATATTCAAACTCCTCTAACATACACATGTATAATATTAAAAAGAGTAAAAGAATATACCTCTTCTAATCAATAGAAAGCTTTTCTAATGCTCCTCACTATTTCCACTACCAAAAAATAAAATTAATGCTTGAAATATTATAACATAGAAACAAAAAAAGTGTCGTGCTCAAATAAATGTTAGTCCAAAAGAATGAAGCTTAAAATCCAATATAACTATGAATTATCCACCAATATACTAATGTCAAACTTTTGTTTTGTTTGTGCACGTGCCTATTATGTAAAATGTAATGACATGCTTGCTTGCTTCTTATGCTCACTTCTTGGCTCTTGCAATAATCATCATGCAACAATTACAAATAATATAAAAATTAAGCTAAAATAATATATATAAAAATATAATGTTTTGCATGTAATACTAAACCAAAGAAGTTTAGCTTGTCTATATGTTGAATGTAATATTTTGAATATTCGATAATTAAACAATTATTAAATGTAAAATCAAGACAATGATATGCTTGCTTCTTATGCTCACTTCTTGGCTCTTGGCAATAATGATTATGCAACTTTCTCACCACACCTCTGAAATAAACTAAATACTTTACTTAAGCAATTGACTTGAGTTATAATGATAAAACATAAGATCCAGATATACCAAAGCATTTTATTCTTGGCACGTTTAGTAGCATAATAAGCAAGCATCACAAAAAGCAAGGCATAGTTTAAATAGAAAATGACAAATTATATTAATACAACAAAGAGATGACAAGCTAATAAAATAACTCTATCCTTATTCAACAAGATACAAAAATGAGTTCCAAAAATAGACATTATATTTAGAAATTCAAGGTACTCACTTAAGCAAGAACAAGGTGATTAGAATTATGTCCTATCTAAGTTAAAATATATATTATGGTTAAAAAAATGTTATTCTAAAGTCATACAAATGACCACACAAATATAGCAAGTGTAATATATTGTCAACCTCTAAAACTAGCCTAAAATGGCAGAGCAAGTCCGATACATTTAATGATATAGTTACAAATCTAAAAAACTGAGCTTCAGAACAAATATGAATAATCAATCTTTTCAAATTTATCAATCTTAACAAGAATCAATTATGGGCATACATTTTATATGCAATACTTCTCAAATTAGAGAGAAACTAATCATATAAGAAACAACTTGTAACAAGGCATTTATGGATAAAACAATGACAAAACCCAAAAGCTTGATCACCATGCCAGCTAGTACCCACTCAAGCCATCCAGATTATGTATAATCATATATATAAAAATTTAAGTGCACCTTAAATACTTGATTGAATATTACCACTTTCTGTAACATTTTGAAAAATGAGTGATTCTTTAACACTTGTTAATTGTAGCTACCCACTCATCATTTGATTTGGTTCTTTACATCATCATCAATTCACATGATCTTACCATAAGTACATCATCTTTCTTTAAAATCAGTTTTCTCACCAATAACCTGACAAAAATTGTATTATGGTTGATAGGGATAATGATATACTGCTTCACCAAGCATCAATAGTTATTGGCTTCAGAAAATTAAAACTGAGTAGTGTTGCGAGAAAAGAAGGCTTCAAAGTCCCCAAGCATCAATAGTTATTGGCTTTGAAAAAATCAAAACTGAGTAGTGTTACGAGAAAAGATGGCTTCAAAGTCCTTAGCTGGTGTCTCAGCTCCCTCATTCTTTTCTACATATTCTGGAATAATTTACATATTTAAGTCTTTTGGAGTAAAATAGGTGCTTGAGGAAACATTAACGGCTCATATATAACATATATACCACCTAAGTTCCCTATGTACTTCTAAAGTGCAGCAACACCCATATTTAACAAAATTAAAAAATTTAGTAAGTTCAGTGTTTAAGATCATTTTTCCACTAACAAATGAGATCATAAATGTTTATAGAGATTCTTTTGCAACAATTTATGTATCAGCAAATGTAAAGCATAATATATAGTGGGCTAAATATTTTAGCAGTTATTGCAATTGGGTGTAGATAAATATACAATCAACTTATTTTATCAAATCAAGTCTTGCTTGTTGAATTAAAGCCATTATAGCATATACACACAAACTTTGAACCAACTACCACACATCAAGGTGTGTAACCCAATCAGCATATAAACAAAATAGATATGCTAATGTCATACAAAATGATCGCATTTGCTTGAATGTGACTGAGTTCCCAAATAAAATACAATCTACAGTCATTTATTAGGGAAGATGCAGACATAATAACTCAAAAAGCTAGAACCCAAACGAAAAAAAAACAAGAAATCAGACATATAAAAAAACTGAGATTGATTAATTATGAACCTTGAATGTAGCAAATCAAATTCTAATATTCACTAAATCGAATGGAGTGGCACAATTAAACCAAATTAACTCTATCACTGGACAATACGAGTACACATGTATACTAAAATTGGAACATGAACTCTCTTGCTCTACAATAATGAAGAACCCCAAAATTCACCTAATATCTAGTTCACTAAAATCAACACAACTAAAGTCTATGCCCCAATACCAATACAAATACCAGTAGATTCAATTTTAAGAAAAGTCTATCTTATTTGCTAAACCAGGCTACTAACGATCCAAATCAATAATGAAAAAAAATTGGGATTGCAATTAAAAGAAAAACTGTGCTAGTAAATTAAGAGAGTGGAATCAGTGACATTTTCACAGCCAAGAACCCAAGCCCACCACCACCAATACCAGCCAAAACTGTGCTTGTATACATATATGCATATATTTATAAATAAATTAAGTTAACAATATTAATAATAAATCAAACTATATATATACCTTAACAGTCAGTCGTGCAAGTGCAGAGGGAGATGGGAGGAGTCGTATCCGATGGAGCTCGGAAGAACCGCAGATGGCTGAACCAGATGACCCAGCAGCCCAAGAAAAAAACATATGATTGAGGAAGAAGAAGTAGCTGAGACAAAAAAAATTAAAAACAAGAGGTGAGGGAGGGAGAAATACCTCTACCGTGGGTTTGGGTCTCTCCGTTTGGGGTTTTGGCGCTAACTGAGGTTTGGGTTTGGGTCTCTCCGTTGGGGTTTCTGCGTTTGGGGTTTGGGGGTTTCCGAGTATGGGTCTCTCCATTGGGGTTTCTGTGTTTGGGGTTTAAGGGTTTTCGAATATGGGTCTGAAAGTGAAGGAAACAAAATATATTCATGGCACAGAGAGAGGAAAATGAAAGTTTTTTTGGCACTTTGTTTTCGCGCGAAACAAATTAATTAGATTGGAGAGAAATGCCAAAAAAATTATTGATTGGAGGGAAGTATCATACTGTATGACACTTCGATAAAGTTGTGAATTTTTACATGAAAACAGCTGTAATATTATTGATTTTAAATATGAATAAAAATTAAATAATGGATCATATGTAGAGTGCTCCGTATATACACGAATAAACAATACTATCTTGAATTATTATATATTTTTTTATGTTAAAAAATATATGTCAAATCTTGAGTCTTAAATCCAACAGCAAAAATAGTTGTGTCGTGTTACAAAATTGATTTATTATTTATTTATTTATTTGTGAAGTAGTCTAAATTCTTATGATATCTAATATTGGTGAAAATTTATTTGCAACAAAAGGCGAAAAAAAAAATTTCTTAAAACGTTTCTGTAACGACCCAAAATCACTATTAAGGTTTAAGGGTCTTGATTGGTGTGCCAGGAGGGCATGTCGGGAATTATGTGTGATTTTATTAGTTAAATGCATGGTTATGATTTAAAGCATGTTATTTGACTATTTATTTATCTGAGATGCATGACTATGTGTATTAGTATGCATGTAGGCCTTGATTGTGTTTGAAGGGCATAATTGTAATTTTGGCCATGTTGGGCATAACTATATTGATATGTGAATTGTACCACGTGAGTGTGGTGTTATTATTGTGATACACGTGCCGAGACGGTCCTAGAGGGAGCAAATTAACTTAAGAGTCACAACGGGATTTCTATACCCGGCTCAGGAGGAGCCTAGGGGTACCTTGGGAATTTTATGGTTAAGTTGAGATTTAGCGGGTAATGGTTATTGGAGATTTAGTAACCCGGATAACCATTAGTTACTGCTGAGAGTAACAAGTTCTAGGTAGAAAATGGTAGAAATGAAATAGAAGTAAAAGGACTTAAGTGCCCTTGAGGTTTAGTTAGGAAAGGATAGGCAAGGAGGGGTAAAATGGTCATTTGGCTGGGAAATTGATATATGGCAGCTGGGTATTAAGGGGTACACGGTTTGGGGCTTGGTTATTTGATGCTTTGATAAATTGAAGAGAAGAAAAAGGAGAAGGAAAAGCTAGGGCATGAAGAAGAAGAAGATGAGTGGAGGAGCTGAAATTGGAGACTTAGGGGATGAAGGAAGCTTAGGGTTGGATTCTCTACTTAAGGTAAGGAATTTATGCATAATTAAGTTTGATTTATGTTTTGATTTGTGGAATTTGAAGCATGGTTTAAGCTTTTTCAAGCTTTGGTTTATGTTTTTGGTTTATGGGTTTAGATCTCTTAACTTGAGATCAAATTGGTGGATTTTGAGTATGATTGTGTTATTGAGTTGGGTTATGATGTTTTGGGATTCAGATATGTGTTTGGGATGGTTTAAGGTGAGGTTTAGAGATTAAAATGGTGGGTTTTTCTGGGTTCGAAGGGTCGGGCCGCGGCATGGTTCTTGGTGAGCCGCGGCCCTTCGAAGAAGTTACATGCTGAGGAAGAAGGGCGGGCCACGGCATGGCCCAAGCAATGCCGCGGCCCTTACCTGTTTTTGAGCCTTTGGGGGTTCTGTTTGGGAGCCATGCCGCGGCATGGGTGGCCTATGCCGCGGCGCTTAAGGGATTTTGGAATTTTGAGATTTTAGGCTTGGAAATTTTACCTAGGGTGCTCGGGGTTGAGTCTTTTACCATATTTGGTGAAGTTCAACGTTCCGAGTACTAGAACTTGGCTTGGAAGCTCATTTAAGGTTGATAATGGTGTCTTTCTTCATGGTTGTGACTAGGTGTTAAGCTAGGGCTCGAGGATCGGATCGCGCTCAAGGTGTATCGCCCGTAACTAACTCATTTGAAAGCTAAAGGTAAGAAAACTATAACACCCGTAGGATGGGGCATGGGCCCATAGTGTGATTGCGGGGCAGGGCCCTATATTGCATGATGAGATGATTGTCGGGCGCGGCCCTATATTGCATTACATGTTAGGGTGCAGATTTAAATGAATTGTTATTTATTTGAATGTTGTTTGATTTATGCTATATATGATTATAGTGAAATGAACGGCTATGGCCGAGGGCGGCAAGGCCGAGAACGGCAGCGGGGCCGGAAGTAACACTTAGCACATGGGATGCTTATGGTCAGGGTGGGACCCAAAGGATATGTGTGAGATCCTTGCGGTGAGAACCGAGACCCCAGGCTGCGGTAAGGGTTCTGGGGCGGCATGGCCGTGTGTTGCTTAGTCTAATGATTGACTTGTTTATCTGTGGATTATCTGATATGATAAACTGTATAGATTGCATATGTTATGTTCTGCATGAGTTTTCTTGCTGGGCTTCGGCTCACGGGTGCTCTGTGTTGCAGGTTAGGGCAATGTCTAAGTCAACCAACCATGAGTACGGAGAGCGTGAAGCGACGCGTACATGTTTGACCTGCCCGACTGCTTTGGTTGGGGGTTTATTCGAAAATGGCTGTAATAATCTATGATGATTTTATAACTGATCAATTGTAAACTTATTGTAAGAAGTAAATAGTTTTCAAACCTTATTTTGGGATCCCAAATGTTTAATACTAGAAGTTTTATTGAAACAACGCATTTTCAAAGATTACAGCCTTAACTTTTTATTAGTCACACTTTTGTTTTAAAAACCTCGGTTAGCGAGTTCATTGCACTGTTTTGTCTTAAAACTCACTTGGTAACGGCTCTAAGGTAGTAGGGTCGTTACAGTTTCTAAAAATGGTGCAGTAATAATAAATATCCCAATTCAACACAAAATATCAATAAATGTTTCGCGTGTCTGAAATAATTTTTATAAATATATATATGTATTTTTAAAATTATATTATTCATTAATATTTTTATAATATTTTTTCAATTAATAAAACAACTATTTTTTAACTAATACAATATGTTAAAGAATAATATAATTAATAATATAGTTAATTTTATAAATATGTTAAAAAAATAATAAATTTAAATTTTAATATAAAAATTATTATAAATACAAAATTCAATAATATTAAAAATTTAGAAAAAAAAATATAGTTTTAAAAGTTTTTAATAAATACATAATTTTTATAAATATATATTTACATAATTTAGTTTATTTTTAAAATTATACTATGCATTAATTGTTTTACAATATTTTTCCAACTAATAAAACAATTCTTTTTTAACTAATACAAATTTTATAAATATGTTAAAGAAAAATATAGTTAATAATATAGTTAATTTTATAAATATGTTAAAGAATAATAAATTTAAATTTTGATATAAAAATTATTATAAATACAAAAGTTAATAATATAGAAAATTTATAAATAAAAAAATATATAGTTTTTTTTTTAATAAATAAATAATTTTTATAAATATATATATTTACATAATTTAGTTTATTTTCAAAGTTATACTATTCATTAATTATAATTTTAGATTTTTATTTGAATTTTGACGACATTTTATGACTGTCGGCGTTGAACTTTTATTAACTGTCGCCGTTGGGGTCAATAGCGACAACGTTTAACTGTCGGCATTGGTCTTGCATTAACTGTCGGCATTGGGGTCAATAGCAACACATTTTAACTGTCGGCATTGGTCTCGAATTAATTGTCGGCGTTGGGGTCAATAGCGACACATTTGAACTGTCGGCATTGGTCTCGAATCAGCTGTCGGCGTTGGGGTCAATAGCGACAGTCTAAAGCAACGGTGACAGTTATTAGCTGTCGGCGTTGGTCTCTATGCCTACAGTTTTTAACTGTCGGCGTAGAGTCTTGTAACGCCCTACTTCCTTAGAGCCGTTACTAAGTGAGTTTTTAAGACAAAACAGTGTGCAATGGACTCGCTAACCGAGGTTTTGAAACAAAAGTGTGACTAATTAAAAGTTAAGGCTGTACTCTTTGAAAATGCGTCATTTCATTAAAACTTCTATTATTAAACATTTGGGATCCCAAAATAAGGTTTGAAAACTAATTACATCTTGAAATAAGGTTACAGTTGAGAAATCATAAAATCATAGATTATTACACCCATTTTCGAATAAACCCCCAACCAAAGCAGTCGGGCAGGCCGAACATGTACGCGCCGCTTCACGCTCTCCGTACTCATGGTTGGTTGATTCAGTCATTGCCCTTACCTGCAACACAGAGCACCCGTGAGCCGAAGCCCAGCAAGAAAACTCATGCAGAACATAACATATGCAATGTATACAGTTATCATAACAGATAATCCACAAATAAACAAGTCAATCATTAGACTAAGCAAACACGGCCAAGCCGCCCCAGAGCCTTACCGAAGCCTGGGGTATCGGTTCTCACCGCGAGGATAACTCATGTATCCCTTGGGTCCCACCCTGAATATAGCATAACACATGTATCCACCGGGCTCCGCCCTGACTATAGCATCCCATGTGCTAGGTGTTACTTTCGGCCCACGGCCGCCCCGGCTTACGCCGTACTCGGCCCACGGCCGCCCCGGCTTACGCCGTACTTGGCCCACGGCCGCCCCGGCTTACGCCGTACTCGGCCCTTGCCGCTCATTTCATCATAATCACACATATAGTACATTCAAAATAATCATTCACACACATCATGATTCATTTAAGGTTTAAACATTTGCAAATAATACAATCTGGGGCCATGCCCTAACCTCGGGTGTTATAGTTTTCTTACCTTTCCAATCAATAGCTTAGATCACCTGACTCCTTGAGCACGATCCCACCCGAGCCTTAGCGCACACCTAGGCACAAACATAGGTCAAAGTCAACACCGAACCCCAAGTCCGAATACCTAGCCTCGGGACCAATCCCGAGCCCCCGGGAAGTCCTAAATCCCCAAAACAAAGCGGCGGAATCGAGCCCCGAACCCTAGGTCAAAATCCCTCATAAAAACCCAAAAATTCACCTCTGTGAACAGTGCAGCGCTACAGCGCTCTAAAGAGGGCGCTGTAGCGCTACAAGCAGAACACTCCCCCCAGAACAGGGGCTAGCGCTACAGCGCCCACTGACTAGCACTGTAGCGCTAGTTGCAGCCCAGCAAAACCAAAAATCGCATCTTGCGATTTTCTCCTCCCATTTCAACTCCAAACTTGTCCAAACCTTTTCCAAACCCAAAATCAAGCTTATACACACTCCACACTCATCCCAAGCATCCCAAGAACTCAAAACCCAATCACATTCAACCCAAATCTCAAAATCTAACATGATGAACTCAAAAACCAGAAATTCAATCAACAACAAAGTTAAAGGCTTAGAATTCTTACCATTGATGCAATTTCGACCTTGATTCAACCCTAGGCCTCCTTAGCTTGTTCATCCTCAAAGCTTGCCCAGAAATCCCCTAAAGTTCCCAACAACTCAGTTCAAAACACAGCTCAAACCAGCCAAAACCCTAAAACAGAAATCCTCAAGAACTTACCTCAAGTTTCAGATGTTCTTGCTAATCCTTGCCAAGTCTTCAAGTGTGACCTTAAGATTCTTGATGCACAGCCTATCCTAGCTCCCCACTGAGCTTGACCTCAAGAAAAATGAAGAGAAGAGGTGCTAGAACCCCCAAACTGATCCCTTAGAAAACCCATCAGTTTTCTCTCTTTTCTTTCTTTCCTTTTTCCTTTCTTTTTCAGCCCCTTTACTCTATTCTACAAAATCCACTAAGTGTATAAAGCCTTATTTATTCTATCTTCAAAAGCCAATTGACCAAAATGCCCTCCCTATTAATTCTAAACCCTTTTACCCAAGTAGGGCCATTTTAGTCATTTACCCAATTCCCGCTAATCCTCAAGTGTCTCTAATATTTTCCCGTTGCTTCCCAATACCTGATAAATCACCAAATAATTATCCCCCATCATCAAAATAAATCTCAATCTATTTCTCTGAATTCCTGTTCATACCTCCAGGCTCGCCCCGAGCCGGGTATAAATTCCCGTCATGAATTTCCGCTAGCCTGCTCACTGGGATCGCCTCGAGTCACAATTCACAGATACATCCACATCACAATGTGGTCTCAACAATCATCACATATCAATGCAGTTATGCCCATCATGGCCAAAATTACAATTATGCCCTTCTAACACGATCCGGGCCTACATGCATACTAACATACATAGTCATGCATCTCAGATAAACAAATGGTCATATAACATGCTTTAAATCATAACCATGCATTTAAATCATTAAAATCACACATAAATCCCATCATGCCCTCCTGGCACGCTAATCAAGGCCCTTAAGCCTTAATAGCGGATTTGGGTCGTTACAAGTCTCGCTAAGCAATTACGACAGTCAACAGAGTTGACTGTTGTGGTTGGGTGTCGGGAAAGCCCAATTTTGTAGTTGTGGATTGATTGTTGGTTTGCAGATTGATATCATTGAATATGTGAACAATATGACCCGCTGAGTATCTGATTAGTAATTTTTGAATTACCTGACTATTGATTATCGTTTATGCTCTGCATTATTGTTTTCTTACTAGGCCTTGGCTCACGGGTGCTAAGTGGTGCAGGTAAAGGCAAGGGCAAGGTGGACCAGTCCTGAGTTGGAGAGCTCTGGGCAGAATGTACATAGTCAGCTGATCGTCCGCCACGACCGAGGGATGGTACAGGGACAAGAGAGCCTAAAGTGTCTATTTTTCCATTGGAGTGGCTTGTGGTTGTACATAAACTTTGAAATTTTGTAAACTGTCCTTTAAAATCTATTTTTGGGATCCCATGTATTAAACGTTTATTTTAATGAGAAATTTCCTATTTATGACCAAAATATTTAAACCCTAACCTAATTACGACTTTAGGGTCACATTTTCAACTATATTACTTGATTAGCAAGTCTTGCCCCTTTATAATCACAAAGTGTAACGACTTTGGTTATCCAGGGTGTTACAAAAGCGCTTGTCTAGTCTAAAGGCTAGTTACTTAGAGCCAGAGCCAAAAAGGCTAAGGTGACCGACACATCACATGGCTTGGGAACGGATCCCCAGAGATGGACTTATTAGCCATCTATTTACGGAGCGAAACCCTAGTGATGGACTTACTAGTCATCTATATAGGGAACAGATCCTTAGAGGTTGACTTATTAGTCATCTGCACAGTGTGTGACTTAATAGTCACTTATTTGATTGGGCAGCAAGCCCCTGCATGATTACCATAATCATTAGTTATATTCACTTATCTAATTAGGCTCCAAGCCCTAGAGTGATTACTATAATCATTTATTGATATTGCATACATGCAGTAATAAGTTTTCTTGTTGAGCCTTGGCTCACCGGTGCTATGTGGTGTAGGTAAAGGGAAAGAAAGCTCACCCAGCCTTGAGTGGAGAGCTTAGGTGGCGATGTGTTCATATGCGGCCGCTTGACCACCACTGCCAAGGTGTTTCTCAGAGGAACTAGGGGTTAACCCTACATTTTTCCGCATAGGTTGGCGAGTTGTAATTTTTACACTGTAATGACCATTTTGGATTGTAAACTTGTAAATGTTTTTCTGGGCCCATGTATAGTTTTATGTTTTAAATAAAATATATCCATTCCATTTGATCGAGATTTTTCACCTTAGCCTATTAATAACACCTCGATGCATGTTTATAATCTAATGACTCGTTTAGCGAGTTAAGCATTATTTAAAGTTCACAGTAACGGTCTTGGAGTAACCAGAACGTTACAACAAGGGTTCGCAATGGTTAACGAACCATTTGATCAAGGAATTTCCATAGAGTTGTTAGATAAGCTCAAAAGTTATTTTCCTGTGCATATTATGTGTAGATTTCTTTCTTTAATTTTGTTTGTGAGCTTTGTGAATGATTGATGTATAAATATATTTTGGCTTCATGAATAAATGGCTATTAGTTGTTTGATGGATTAAAAGTATGCTTTGGTTCCTGATTTGGAAAATTGCAATAAGATACACTGTTGGTTTCAGGAACAAACTGAAATCATGCCTCCTATGACCAGCCTTAAGGTAGGTCACACTAATCTTAAATTAATTTTGAGACACTTCTCAAATTCATAATTGAAAACTTAAAATCAACTATTTTCTCTTTTTACTTACGAACAACCGCTACTTTGGTCAAGATTTACTAGTCTGGTCGAAAGCCTAGTTAATCTTTGTGAGTGTAACCCAATATTTTAGATTAATGACTTAACTCAAAAGTGTGCCTTAGGGTCAGTCAAAATTGAAAGACATCATCAATCCTATTCTACATAGAAGTTAACATTGAACAATAACACAGTCACAAACTTTACTTAGGGGAACGAAAACAAAGGTGCCTCATGGCCCATTCAATAAAACATCAGTGTTAACTAATAATGAAGACCATATGAGTTATTGTTATTACCCATTCTCCCACTCACTATTTTAGAATATGTGTTTTCTCAAAACATCCTATGCTTTTTAATTAATTAAATTCATCCAATTAATTTACCAAATGATATTATAATAATTACCAATCTCATTAAGCATTTAAATCATTAAATAAGATTTAATCATCTTACTAAATAGGCCATTTAATATTTTTGTCAATAAATGCTTTAATTGTTTAGAATATAATTTGCTATCTAATAAAATTAATTATTAAATAGGTCTTGGAATTAACACTTAAAATCAATATACTAGATTAATTATATAATTCATTTCATGCATATAATCAAGGAAAACGTTCTTAATTCAAACATGTTTCTACTCGATAAGAGATGTATGCTTGAATTAGATATACATTGTGGATAATATGAATGACATGTTATGATGCATGACAATGTTATTAAACACTTTTGACACATTCAAACATTTAAATAAATAAATAAAACAATAAATAAGTAAATAAATGTAAGTCGGATGTTTTGGGTAATTCTAGAAAAATTACAACACTTGCAATAATTTACAAAATAAATAAAAATAAAACCAAGGTATCATGTAGAATCTCCATCTCCATCCTTTGGGCCTTCTATTATTTTTATGCCATCTAGCCCATTTTTTGAATTATAAATGACTTCAATAATTTTAAACAATCTTTTAAGAATATTGAATTTGGATAAAAACAAGCCTATTAAGTTATTTAGGTCCATTTTGAATTTGGCCCACTTAATTCAAGGAAACCAAGCCAAGTGAGTTAGAGATTGCAATTTAGGGCTTGGGTTGGTGGGGTGGCTCAAAAAGATACCCAACCACCAACAAACTAGGCAGCTAGGCGTAGCTAGGCAAGCAAGGCAGCAGGCGCGGCTAGCGCCAGATGCACGCACAGGCGTGCATACGATGGGCTGCACGAGGTGTGCCAGGGGCGCGACTAAAGGCAGCCACGAGGTTGGGGCGATTAGGCAACCATGGGGCTGGGCTACCAAGAGGCTCTCGGCACCATGGGTCTCGGGGCTCGAGATTTTACACTTTTGCAATTAATCATACAATTGCAGAAAATTAAATTACGAAAAATCCTATGCCTTATATGGCTTACAATTTTGTAGAAATAGAAAAATAAGAACAATTCCTAAACCCAAAACATCAAATAATTAACGACTCTTAATAACAAACATTCATCAAAATAAGCATCCATCCATTATCACATATTACATTAATATAAGAATGCATATTATACCCACATGGCAATTATTGTATGCAGTGATTAATGAATGTTCTAGTACCAATTTTTGGTAAATTGTTTACCATGTGCACAGCAGAAAGCACAGGGTTTTGAGCCCCAAAATTTAAAAAAATTATTTAAACAAACATTGAATAATTAGATCCATTAACAAACAACACATTAATCATAGATAATTAAAATGAAAATGATCTACCAATTGAAGAACTGTCAAGAATCCTTGCTATCTTTTTGTATCTCCAACGAACATCCAATCCAAAGTAGTTCTTCAAAATACTCAGAACAAGATGTATCTCTACACCTCAAGATGTTTATGAGCACGTACAGTAAGGGTAAGGAAATTTTTTTGATTCACAGGATATTCTCAACACATGAGATCTAGGAATATTAGGACTGGGACAATTATTTAGGGATAGAGAAAAATTATAATCGTTTTATTATTCTTTTTCTTTCAAAAATTCTATTAAAAATATTTCAATCTAATAGATTTATAAAAGAATTAATTAAAATTTAAAATTCAAAAATTCAAAATTCAATTATAAATCAATTATTAAATAAAAAAATATCCAAGACCCATTCTTGGACCTTGTTACACGCCTACAGTGCATGCACTGTAGTTGGCGTGTAACACATACTTGATTTCACGGATGTGTTCTAACAATTTTCTTTTAATTATTATTTATTCAAAAATATCTAAATCGGATAACTTATTTATCAGATTAGTTAAAAAATAAATATCATTTCAAATTCAAATCCAATTTGAATTAACAGAAATATCTTTTTCAAATTATTTAAATGAATAAAGCTAATCAATTCAAAATTAACTATCTTAATTATTTAAGTGCTATTTTAGAAAATACCAAAATAATTTTTGAAAAATATAATTAATTAATTTTTTAATTTAAAAAATTATTTAATTTGTCTCAATTACATATTTGACCCTGAACAACAACTTTCTTCTAAATATGTCATTTTCCTGATTGTTCCCGATTTAAATTCTTACCATGAATATTGTTGATATACCCATCTCGGGGACCTATGGACCTATAATTTCAAGCTCCAATAAATTTAGATTATTGATTAAAACTCTTTAATATATAACCTTAATTTATTTATCTTGATGTTAGTCCACTAAGAGTATGAGATTGCACTCTTGTAATTATATACATTTATTTAAGAGTACTTTTAAATATAAAAAAAGTGTCCATTGATTTATTCACTACATACAATTCAATCCTCTATTAATAGTTCATAATTAAAGTAGGAATTAATCACTATTTAACCTCTTTAATTATATCTTGTTTCCTTAAGTACCATTAAATGTACTAGTGAATGTTAATTCATAAACTAATTTATGAATTTGAACTGAATAACATTTCAGTTCCAAAAGCCCACCCTTAAGAGAACCATTATCCAATTCCTCTCGGAAAGGTATAGACTCCACATTTGTATATTATGTCCCCAGCCATTAACATCAATGATTTCACAAAACAAAAGTTTTCAACCTGATCATTCTGACAAATCATAACGAGTGAATCAAAGAACTCATATGATATAAACAGGAGTTCATAATAACTTCAGAAGTAAGATAAACTTGTGTATAATCATCTTATTGATATGTTTAATTAATACTTATAAAGTAAACAATTTTAATAAATATTAATAACATATCGGGTCTCGTTCACGTATAACTACTTTATACGAAGTACCTCCACTAAGATGTCCTCTACATCAGTGATCCTGGTCTAGATTACATGTATACATAGTACTAGTGAACTGTACTTACAATATTTAATCTAAAGATTCCATATAACTTTATTTTACTGCGAACTGTTTAAATTCGTTCCCTACAATTTTAATCCTCTTGTATCAATACAAGATTGTAGTCACAATAACGAATTTCGCAATTTTTTGATATTCATATAATATAATTCTAATACTAATAATAAACAAACAATATATGAAAAAATTCATTTCAATTATTTATTTCATAAAACATTGTTCAAAACATATGCTTTAAAGGAAACTAATCCCAACCATTTTTGCTACCTTTAAAGATGCTTGTTGCACACAATTGAACGTCATTAAAAATCATAGGCTTAACCCTCACTCGATAACAATTAACACTATCAATCCTAGGATGGGACTCACGATTATGTCTGTGTAGAAACTATTCACTTATCAGTGACTTGTTCTTATCCATTCAATTCCTTACATTGATGTTTACAAGTTTCGAGTTGCATTGCTATCATTGGTGAATCTCTTTATCCTAGGAGTTTCAGTTCCATCCCTCTAGATGTAGAGCTTACTAACCTCTTTGTAAGAGGCTTTGTAAATGGATTTGCTAAGTTCTCACTAGTTCTCACATATGAGATCGCTATGATTCCATCTTGAATCAATTATCCCACATACTCATGTCCTAGACTTATATGTCTAGATTTCCTATTATATATGTCATTAGAGGCTCTAGATATTGTGGCTTGAATATCACAATGTATCGATATCGTCAATGTCTCATCTGCGGAAATTAGGATATCCAACATGAGATCTCTAAACCAATCGACCTCTTTGCGGGTCGCTACTAGAGCTATAAACTCGAACTTCATGGTTGAGTGTAAAATACATGTTTGTTTCTTTGAACCCAAGGAAACCGCTCCTCCTCTGAGCATAAACACCCAAACGATTGTGGAGAGATTGTCTCCTACACTCAATATCCAACTTGCATTAGAATATCGATATTGGAGTCTTAGCTTCTTTGTGATGACAAGGTACCCTAGATCTCTCTCGATTGCCTTCCAATGTTCAATACTAGTTGCTAGTAAACCTATTTAGTTTACTAACCACGCATGCACTATCTGCTCTTGTACAATGAGCACTGTACATTAGACTCCCTAATGCACTTGCATACTCAAGTTGATCTATCGCTCTATCATTGTTCTTTTCGAGCTTTATGCTTGAATCAAATGGTGTATTTGCCTCTTTGATTTTGAGATGACTAAACTTGTCAAGAATTTTTTCAATGTAGTGAGCATGACTTAAGGAATCACCCCTACTATTTCTATCTCACTTTTATACCTAAAAAGGTATCAACTTCTCCAAGGTCCTTCGTCTTGACTAAGGAAGATAGAAACTTATTCGTTTCTATTATACCTCTCTTCTCATTATTCAAAATCAACATATCATTAACATGTAGACATACAATGATTAACAAGCCTACACACTTTATGTTCATTTCCTTTTAGAACAAAACCTTCTGTGTAACGCCCCAAATTCCCTAATATGGCTTAGTGCCTGGATTAGGGGGCCAGGAGGCAATTATTGAATTAATTGAGTGCTTATGTGTTATGAGCATGTTATTATGTGATATATGTAAATTGTATTATGATATGATTACGCTTGCATGTTTAGGTGTATTAAATATGCATGTGGGTCAGTTTCTTATTAGAAGGGCATTTTCGTAATTTTTACTCATTAAGGGGATAATTGTAAATATGTGTGATATATTACACATTATTATGTGGATGTACTTGAGTTACTCGACACGAGGCGATACTAGAGAGCTAGTTAGAAGAAAAGTCAAAACGGGGTAAAATACCCGGCTTGGGGTGAGCTTAGGGGTATTTTGGTAATTTGGTAAATTACCGAAAATTATAGAGTAACAGGAATCAATTGATGGATATCTTGGTCTGGTAGCTTCTTTTGAATTTTTATGAGACCTATTTGTGATTAGTGGGCATTATGCCAAAAGACAAGAATACCCTTGGTCTTGGTTGAGGGACATTGATTTGGCTAAGGGTAAAATGGTTAATTACCCTATGTTTAGAGTGAAGGGTAACCTCAGCTAAAGGTTTTGGGTTACTCACGTCTCCCTCTCATTTTGGTTAACTCTTAAAGCTCTCAAGGACTTCAAGACATCAAGGGCAATTCTCTTTGAACATTGAGGAAATAGTGACAAGCAAGGGAAAAGGGCAGCTGCTGAGGGGTTGTTTTGGTGAAGAGGATTGTGAATCACAAATTTGAGGTAGGCTGCCATTCTCTTGTGATTTGTTATGAGTTTTTTGTGGTAATAGTGTTCTTGAACACTTTGGGTCGTGAATTCTAGAGATTATCCTTTTGATGTGTTTATGATGATTGGGATTAGTAGGTTTTATTAACTAGGCTTAGAGAAGGGTTTTTGTTGCTTGAATTCTGTTAAAAACATCTGGAATGGCTGAAATTAAGGTTTGAATTAGTTGGAAATCATAAGTTTACAATTTTGGGAAGAGCATGAAATTCTGGGCTTATTTTCAAGTTCTGGGGACCTAGCGCGACCGCGCTAGTATCCCATAAAGAGGGAAATTTGGCTCGATTTTGGGGGCTTGAGGTGAGGGGCGCAACCGCATCGAGGGTAGGCGCGACCGTTCCAGGGGCCTCGAAATGTCAGTTTGGGGGGCTCGGGAATCTGACTTAAGAGCTTGCTTGGGGGGCTCAAGGGACGTTTTTAGTGCCTCGTAAACTGAGAACCATGGTTTTAAGATTTAGAGTTGAGTTAGGAACTCGGGTTCTAGGGTTAAGTCCTGATGAATGTATATTTGTGTTGTGACTAGGGTGTCCACCTGGCTTGGGTCATGATCAGCGCTCGGGGTCGTTCCACTATCTGATCAAGGTAAAAAAAATTGCACAAAGATCGAGGTAAAAAATTGCACCCGATGGTGAAATGTATGATTGGAGCTTGGCCTAGCTATTAATGTAATATGATTGGGGCTTGGCCCATTTTTTATATGAAAATGTGAATAAGGCTTAGGCCCAGCTAATGAACATGATTATAATTGTGCTTGTGCAAATCTGCTTAGTATACTTTAATGCATTGTATCTGCATGTATGATGAATATATTATGTGGATGTTTGTTCTGCTTAAGAATCTTGGTTTCCTAACCGAGAATCTGTCTGTTGTATCTTATTAAAGCTTGACCTGCTAGTCAAGGGTATATCTGGTTAGAAGGGGGCTCGACTTATAAGTCGAGGGTTTCAAATGATTGACTTATAAGTTGAGGGTCTGTAAGGCTCGACTTATGAGCCGTGATCGCCGTTATGCGTGTTAAGCGCAGGCCGCTATGGCTAGGCCACCCCATGACTTCCATTTGGACTTTACTGGCTTGGTGAATGCTTTGCATATGTTATCTGTTTTGGGTTTTCTTGCTGGGCTTCGGCTCACATATGTGCTGTGGTGCAAGTAAGGGCAAGGAGAGAGCCAACCAACCTTGAGTGTAGCAGGCATGAGCGGCGGCGTGTACATGTTTAGCTAGCCTGGCTGCCACAGCGAGTGGATTTTGGGAGATGTTTGTAAATAAACCTAGATTTTGTCATTTGGTCGACTTGGTTCAGTTTATATGTTGTAAATGTTTCTAAACTGTATTTTGGGATCCCAAGTGTTAAACTTTTATGATTTTCTATGAAATGAGATTATTTCTAAGTTTTCCTCTGCTTATGGCTTAATTACACTATTTGACCTAAAACCTCGATTAGTGAGTTGAATGTACATTTTTAAACTCACTTAGTAACGACTCTAAGGAAGTAGGGTGTTACAACTTGGTATCAGAGTGAGCCAAGGTTATTGGTTGTGGAGATTGACTGAACATGTACACTCGCTGTCAGTGACAGGCTCGACTTAGGGTTGGTTGGTAAGATTGACTAATATGTTTGAATATGTGTTTGAATGCCATGTCTGCTTGCTTATCTTATATAGAGCATGATGAATGAGTTAACATATGCATGATGCTAGGGCATGGCCCGTTGTGTGATATATTCTATATGAGTTATTGCTTGTGGGTGGGTAAGGTGTTTGGGAGGTGGTTATTGGGATGTTGTTATCATGCCTGATGAGCGGCGTCATTGGTTGCGGGCATATTTGTTGAGAAGCCTCGACCATGAGCTAGACTCCGCGGCAGTAGGGCCGAGGATGACAACCAGGGTCAGGACCCTCCATGTAACGCCCTGGATAACCAAGACCGTTACACTGTGTGTTTAAAATAGTGCAAGACTTGCTAATCAAGTCCTTCAGACAAAGTGTAAGCTCTATACCATTATCAGAGTAGGAATAAAAAGATTTTGGTTACAAACAGGCTATTTTCATTAAAAATGACGATTTAGTACATGGAGACTCGAAACAGGGTTTAGATGTCTTAGTTACAACAAATTCTAGAAGTTACAAATAGTTCAAGCCACTCTAATGGCAAAATATACATTTTAGGTTTCCGTCCTGCACAATTTGTCGACCGTGGCGGCCGAGCAGTTGACAATGTACACCTCGCCCCCAGAGCTCTCCAACTCATTGTTGATTCAGCCTACCCTTGCCTTTACCTGCACCACGTAGCACCCGTGAGCCAGGGCCCAGCAAGAGAGCATAATAACATAGCAAGATTAACATCAATAATCAAATATTCCACAGTGCATAATCAGAAATTCATCAGTTCATAACACCTATCCACGTAGTGATTACAATTGTCATCCAGACAGTCAATCAACTATATTCATAGCACAATATTCACGTTCATAACTAATAGATTGTCATATCCATCAAATAACATTCAGGGTTGGCGCCCTTAGTCGCACCCTCTATTTAACACACTGTCTTCGGCTCAATAGGGCCGCCCCCAGTGTAATACTCACTGACTCCGGCCAGCTTAACCGAGCTCAGTGATAAATAAGCTGCCTCAGCTTCCAGTGGCTGAGCCGCGCCCCAGTGCGCAAATAATGATTCCGACACCCTTAGGCCGGTAATCGCATGTCCCATGGCGTAATAACACCATCTCATGACATGATATACAAATATTGGGAACTCTTAGTCCCGTCGTGACCACATGGTTAATCACATTCACATAATAATGCATACAAACATAGGGAGCACTTAGTCCAAACCTAACCACATACTCAGGTGCAGCTTTCTTACCTGTATCCCGAGCTTCCGATGCCCCAAAGCTGCAAGCACGGTCCTCTTTCCCGAGCCTCACCAAAGACCTAGTCACAACACAAGCGAAACATCCTTTATCACTAACCAATCCAAAACTACTTCCCGGAACCAATCCCACACTCTCGGAATCCCCAAGACCTTAAAACAATACCCCGGAGACATCCCCCGAACCCCCGGAGCGAAGGCCCAAAAATTGCCAAAAGTGACATCCTGAAATTGGCCTTGTGCCGCGGCACCACTTTCTTGTGCCGCGGCACCCATCAGTCAGGGACTCCACGCCGCGGCACACAAAACCCGTGCCGCGGCACGCCTTCGCAGCCCAGAATTTTGGGTTTTTCCTTCGCGTTTTCCTGAGCTTCAACCTCTCCAAATCACCCCAAACTCCATCCTAAGTCCCAAAACCAACTCTAAACCCTTAATAAACCTCACAACAACTCAAAAACATCATGCCCAAGCTCACTCACACCTTCAATCCTAAAATTCACTCTTGAATTTCATACTTAACAACTCAAACACAAACCACACTCCTAACTCCCTAAACCTTAATAGAAACAAGCCTAATAATCACATAGAAACCTTACCTTGAGTGGTGAGTCCAACCTCTAGCTTTAAACCTCCTTCCCCTTTGATTACCCAATTCTGAGTTCATACAAAACCAGCCACCAATTTGTTTCAATTCACACTTATCAACCAAAAATCAGACTTGAAACTTACACAAATTATAGACAAACCCTTACCTCTGAGTAACCTTGATTTATGCTCAATTTAGTTGCCCAAAACCATCAAAGCTCCCCTCCTAGGTCTCCCAACTTCAGCTTTCCTCTTCTTCTCTTTTCTTCTATCTTTTCCTCACATTTCAGCATAAATCAATTCCCCACCAAGTGTTATACGTGGCCCCCCTTTCCTTCAGCTGAAGTAATCCAATTCCTTGCCTAATGACCACTTTACCCTTCCATCTATTTCCCATTCCAACTAAACCTCAAGGCCCTTTTTGTCATTCCTACTTCCTTACAATTCTACCACTTCCTTTAACCAATCTTGTTACTCTCTATGGTTACTAACAGCTACACAAGTTACCAAACCACCGGTTACCAATATCTCACAAGAACTAAATTACAAAATCCCCAAAATACCCCTAGGCTCCTCCCGAGCCGGGTATGAAACCCCGTTGTGACTTTTGAGTTATCTAGCTCTCTAGGACCGTCTCGGCACGTGCATCGCATTAATATCACCACACCCACGTGGTACAAATCACATCACATAATTATCACACGTATGCCCTCAACGGGCTAGAATTATCACATACCATAGTACACATAATCATGCATCTCAAATACTCAAATAGTCATATAACATGCTTAAAATCATAATCATGCGTCTTAATCATTAAATTCACGCATACTTCCCATTATGCCCTCCAGGCACGCTAATCAAGGCCCTTGAGCCTTATTAGCAAATTTGGGTCGTTACACTCCACCTGCCCCACAGAATTGGCAAAAGGTGTTTGTTGAGATGGAAGCAAGACTGCGGCAAACAGAGGAAGAGTTGCGACAGTTGAGGTAGCAGGCCCCACCTCAGGTTACTGGGCTGCCAATGCAGCAGGTTGCAGCGCCAGTGCCAATGTAGTCTGCTACGGAGAATAAGTGGGAACCTTTGTATGAGAGGTTCAGGAAGCAGCATCCTCCCACCTTTGAGGGTGGATCAGACCCACTGTGGGCAGAGCAGTGGATGAATATGATCTCCTCAATTCTGGATTTTATGAGAGATCAGGGGAATGAGAGGGTAGCTTGTGCTAGCTACATGTTTAGAGAGGATGCCCGCATTTGGTGGGACATGGTGGTTCAAAGAAGGGAAGTATCAGTTATGACCTAGGAAGAATTCAGAAACTTGTTTAATGAGAAGTATTACAGTGTGGCAGTTCGAGCTGCGAAGGTTGATGAGTTTATCAACCTGACTCAGAATTGATCGACAATGATAGAGTATGCTATAAAGTTTGATAGATTTGCGAAGTAGGCGCCAGCTTTAGTGCCGACTGATGCGGCAAGAAGGGACAGGTTTGTGTGGGGGTTGAATGTTATGATTGCCCGCGATGTGAATATTACCTTGGATCCAGAGACTACTACTTATGGCCAGGTTGTGGATAAGGCCCTTACAGCTGAGAGGGCCGAAGATCAGATTTGGAAGGAAAGCGTTGTTAGGCGCGATGCCAGGAGGACAGACCCTCCTTTTGTTGGGTCCAGTCGTGGTGGTGGCTTCAGTTAGTAGAAGAGGAAGGCCCCAGATTCCTTTGTTCCTCCCAATTCAGATAGGAGGGCACGGGGTGCTTCCACTGGTCGTCAGGGTGGCAGTGACAACTGGAGGAGTTTTCTAGTGTGTCCGCGGTGCAGGCGTCGACACCAAGGTGAGTGCAGGATCAGGGCCTGCTTTGTTTGTGGGAGTGCCAGTCATCTGAACAGGGATTGCCCTCAAGTTAAGAAGGAAGAGCAGAAGCAGAGTGACAGTCTTTCTCCTGCAAGGGTATTCACTTTGACACAGACTGAGGCGGAGGCTAGGCCCTCAGTTGTGACAGGTCAGATCTCTAGTGCTGGTTCTCTGTATACTGCATTGTTTTATTCAGGGGCTACTCATTCATTTGTATCTGCTAGAGTGATAGATCAACTTTGTAGACTTAGTGGTGTGTATGCTAGGGGATTTCAGACTTTGTTGCCAACAGAAGAATTGGTAGTCTCTAGGAAATGGATTAGAGCATTGCCAGTAGAGGTAGATGGTAGGGAACTATCTATTTATTTGATTGAGTTAGAGATGGATGATTTTGATATGATTCTAGGGATGGATTGGCTATCCAAGTATGGGGCAACGATTGATTGCAAGCGCAGAATGGTGACATTTGAGCCAGAAGGGGAGGTACCCTTTGTGTTTGTGGGGACAGTTAGTGGACTGCGAGTACCAATGATTTCAGCATTGAAGGCTAGAGACCTGATGCAGCAAGGTTGCATAGGATTCCTAGCGAGCATTGTGGATACCTCTAGGGTGGGGTCAGTTGGACCGGGTGAGACTAGATTGGTGTGTGAGTTTCTGGATTTGTTTCCAGCGGATTTGCCAGGGTTGCCGCCGTAGTGGGAGATTGACTTTGTTATAGAATTGGTACCAGGAGCGGAGCCAGTATCTAGGACACCTTATAGAATGGCTCCGACGGAGTTAAAGGAGTTGAAGATTCAGTTGCAGGAATTACTTGATTTGGGGTTCATCAGGCCGAGTTTCTCGCCATGGGGTGCTCCAGTGTTGTTCGTTAAGAAGAAGGATGGATCCCTTAGGATGTGTATTGATTATAGGGAGCTAAAAAAGTTAACCATTAAGAACAAGTATCCACTGCCTAGGATCGACGATTTATATGATCAGCTACAGGGAAGAACACTGTTTTCCAAGATAGATCTCCGATCAGGTTACCATCAGTTAAGGATTAAAGAGGAGGACATATCAAAGACTGCTTTCCGAACGAGCTATGGACATTATGAATTCCTGGTTATGTCTTTTGGATTAACCAATGCCCCAGCAGCCTTCATGGACATGATGAATAGGGTTTTCAAGGATTATCTGGACAAGTTTGTGATTGTATTCATCGATGACATCCTAGTGTACTCTCACTCAGAGACAAAGCACGAGCAGCATCTATGGTTGTTCTATAGCGGTCGAGAGAGCATAGGTTATATGCTAAGTTCAGTAAGTGTGAGTTCTGGTTGCCAAAAGTTACATTTCTGGGCCATATTGTCAGTAAGGAGGGTATTCTGGTTGACCCAAGTAAGATTAAGGCGGTCAGAGATTGGCCTAGACCGAGCAATGTTCCTGAAGTGAGAAGCTTTCTGGGTTTAGCAGGGTATTATCGGCGGTTTGTTGAGGGGTTCTCCAGAATAGCTACGCCATTGACAAAACTGACAAAGAAGAAGACAAGGTATGTCTAGACGGACAGGTGTGAGAACAGTTTTAAGGAACTGAAGCGGCGACTGATCACTGCGCCAGTGTTAAGCTTGTAGATAGAGAATGGAAAGTTTGTGGTTTACTGTGATGCATCCAGACAGGGTTTGGGGTGCGTGTTGATGCAAGATGGTAAGGTTATAGCCTATGCATCGAGACAGTTAAAGGAGTATGAGCAGAGATATCCTACGCATGATCTGGAGTTGGCAGCAGTGGTGTTTGCACTTAAGATTTGGAGACACTATCTTTATGGTGAGAAGTGCGAGATATACACCGACCATAAGAGCCTAAAGTATTTCTTTACTCAGAAGGACCTGAATATGCGCCAGAGGCAGTGGCTGGAGTTGGTTAAGGATTATGATTGCGATATCCTATACCATCCTGGGAAGGCTAATGTAGTGGCTGATGCATTGAGTCGGAAAGGCCTAGGACAGTTGTTTGGTTTAAGGCGGGTATCTGACAAGTTAGCTGAGGAGATGACCAGAGCAGGTATAGAGTTGGTGGTTGGACAGCTGGCCAACATCACTCTTCAGTCTACACTCCTTGAGAGGATCAAGGAAGCGTAGGGGAAATATTCCCAGTTAAGAGGTCTCAGGGAGAGTGCCTTAGTCAGAGCGACTAAGGACTTTTCCACTTCAGAGATGGGGTTACTAAAGTACAAGGGCTGGATTTGCGTTCTGATGGATTCTGATATCCGGCGAGAGATCTTAGATGAATCTCATACCACTCCCTATTCATTGCACTTGGGTACGATGAAGATGTACCAGGACTTGAGAGCTCTATATTGGTGGTCGGGCATGAAGAGGGATTTGGTGGATTATGTGGCTAAGTGCTTAACTTGCCAGCAGGTTAAGGCTGAGCACCAGAGGCCAGCAGGGTTGTTGCAGCCTCTGGGGATCCCAGAGTGGAAGTGGGAAGATATTACTATGGACTTTGTGGTTGGTTTACCAAGAACTATGGGACAGCATGACTCGGTGTGAGTGATTGTGGATAGGTATACCAAGTTCGCCCACTTTTTGCCTGTTAAGACAACTTATACTGTGGAGCAATATGCTGAGTTGTATGTGAAGGAGATTGTTCGACTTCATGGGGCTCTGAGGTCAATAGTATCCGACAGAGACCCCACCTTCACTTCCAAGTTTTGGGAGATTCTGCAGAAGGCTATGGGCACGTAGTTACAGTTTAGTACCGCTTATCATCCTCAAATGGATGGGCAGTCTGAGAGGACGATTCAGATATTGGAGGATATGTTGCGAGCCTGTGTGCTTGATTTTGGGGGATCGTGGAGTAAGTATCTCCCTTTGATCGAGTTCTCGTACAACAACAGTTATCAGGCGACTATCGGAGTGGCTCCGTACGAGATGCTTTATGGAAGGAAGTATAGATCACCTATTCATTTGGATGAGACAAGTGAGAGGAGATATCTGGGTCTAGAGATGTTTCAGAGGACCAATGAGGCGATTGAGAAGATTAGAGCTCGTATGCTCGCCTCCCAGAGTCGACAGAAAAGTTATTCAGACCTGAAACGCAGGAGCATGGAATTTCAGGTTGGTGACCATGTATTCCTTAGGGTTTCACCCATGAGGGGTGTCAAACGGTTTGGTGTTCAGGGAAAGTTGAGCCCTAGGTTTGTTGGCCCCTTCGAGATTCTGGAACGGGTTGGAGAGGTAGCTTACAGATTAGAAATGCCTCCAGCTTTATCAGGGGTTCATGATGTTTTCCATGTATCCATGCTCTGGATGTATATGTCAGATTCGACGTATGCTCTAAGTTTTGAGAATCTGGAGCTTGATTAGGATTTGTCCTATGAGGAGAAGCCGGTTTAGATTCTTGACCGAAAAGATAAAGTCTTGCGGAGCAAGACCATCGCCTTGGTGAAAGTGCTGTGGAGAAACAGCAAGGTTGAGGAGACGACATGGGAACTTGAGTCGAAGATGAGGGAGCGGTATCCCGAGTTGTTCAGGTAATTTCGAAGATGAAATTTCTGTAAGGAGGGGATAGTTGTAACGACCTGAATCTTCTAATAGGGCATAGATCCTTGATTAGTGTGCCTGGAGGGCAATAAATGATTTAATATGTTAATATGTGGATTTATGTGAATATATGATAATGATGCATGTTTAGTTGAGTTAAATGTGCGTGTGGGCCCCATCTGGATATTAGGGGTATAAATGTGATAAATGTTATATGTATGTGTAATGTCTGTGCAGCATGATCCGAGACAGTCCTGGGGAGCGGTTAGCCAGAAAGTCACAACGGGGTTGAGAATCCAACTCGGGGCGAGTCGAGGGGTAGTTTGGGCATTAGTTATTATACGGGGTTATCGGGTTAAGAAAATAAATATTTGGAGATATATTTGAGGATAGAATGTCTAGGAGGGAATATTGGGAAAAATTACCATTTTGCCCTCAGGGACGTTTTGGTACCCCGAGCCTTGAGGTAACCACATAGACTTAAGTTGAATAAAACAAACCTTAAAATATCATAGAGCTCTCATAAACCGACTCACCTTTTCTCTCCCTCTTCAAGTGGTTTTATTCTCTTTGGAGGTTTAAGGAGAAACTTGGAAACTTGGAGAAATTAGCTAGAAGCTAGAGGAATTCAGCTGGGAAATCTTGGGAGCTAGGAGCTTGAGGATTAAGGATCAAATTCAGAGACTAAACTCAGCAAAGGTAAGCTCTAACCATGGGAATTAAGCTTGAATTTCTGCTGTGTTTTTAGGATATGCATGTGATTGGAACTTGATCTATTTTTGGGTATTTTAGTTGAGCTTTGGAGAAGGTTTTAATGGGGTTTTGATGTTGATGTTGAGCTGGAATGTTTGTGTTAATTATCTGGGATTGTTAGCTAATTTTTGGGTGAATTGGCTTGAGGAAAATATAGAAAGTTGATGAAGATTTATGGGTTGGAGGTGAGGTTCGCAGCCCTAGGATGGGCATGCCACAGCCCGTGTGCGCGCGCGGCCATGGGAGGCCGAGAAGTTCATGTGCGCTGCGGCGCTTGGTGCACGCGCCGCGACCCGTGTCGGTTTCAGTGAGGTGCTAGCCTTTGTTTCGAGGCTATCCGCGACGCTTGTGGGTAGGGCCATGACTCTTAGTGCCAGTTTGTGTTTTTAAGGGTGTTTAGGCTTGGGAACTCAATGGTTAACGCTCGGGATGGATTTATCACCCGGATTGATAGAATTCAAGGTCCCGGAGGTTAGGGCTA
The DNA here is from genome assembly GCF_963169125.1 of Humulus lupulus. NCBI lineage: Eukaryota > Viridiplantae > Streptophyta > Magnoliopsida > Rosales > Cannabaceae > Humulus > Humulus lupulus. The sequence continues at coordinate 148,083,408 of NC_084800.1, read as the reverse complement.
TGGTTCAAAGTTATTCAATGGATTAGAACTTAATGGATGGATATTGTTAATGTGTTGTGACCAGGGTTTCGGCGAGGTTCAAGTTAGAGGACTGTGCTCTGGACATCGGTGCTCGGAGAGCTCGGGACTCTGGCAAGAAAACCCTTGTTCCCATAGAGCTTGTATGCAGGGTTGAGCCCAACGTGTTTGAATTGTAGGGCGTAGCCCTTTGATTGTATTTGCTAGTATTTTGTACTTGATTATTATGCTATGAGTGCAATTATGTGAATGATCGGCAAGAGCCGGGAACGGTGTAGGCTGAGGTCAGCAAGGGCCGGGAACGGCATTGGGCACGTTGAGTGCAAGGCCGAGTACGGCAAGGGGCCGGGAGCAGCGTTGAGCACGTGGAGTGCGAGTTGCCAGGGTGAGTCCCTAAAAGGATACCTGGGATATCCTCATGGTGTGGACAGTGAACCCAGGGCCTGGTAAAGCGCCTGGGACGGCTAGGCCGTATTTGTTTTGCGTATTGATGGCCAGTTTATATACTTGGTGAATGCTTTGCATATGTTATCTATTTTGGGTTTTCTTGCTGGGCTTCGGCTCACAGATGCTCTGTGGTACAAGTAAGGGCAAGGAGAGAGCCAACCAACCTTGAGTGTAGTAGGCATGAGCGGCGGCGTGTACATGTTTAGCCAGCCTGGCTGCCACAGCGAGTGGATTTTGGGAGATGTTTGTAAATAAACCTAGATTTTGTCATTTGGTCGACTTGGTTCAGTTTATATGTTGTAAATGTTTCTAAACTGCATTTTGGGATCCCAAGTGTTAAACTTTTATGATTTTCTATGAAATGAGATTATTTCTAAGTTTTCCTCTGCTTATGGCTTAATTACACTATTTGACCTAAAACCTCGATTAGCGAGTTGAATGTACGTTTTTAAACTCACTTAGTAACGACTCTAAGGAAGTAGGGCGTTACATCTGGCCTCTTCTTTTTAGCTCTGCAGTCTAGCTTGCATTTCAGCAAACATTTGTTGCTAGTTCTCAGGAGATAGCGGAGGGTCTTGACCTATGTTATTTTCTCTAGCCAGGATTTTAGTGCCAACTAATCTGTTTGATCGCTTTGGAGGCATAACTCTCCAAGTATATCTGCACTCTATGACTTGCCTCATCAGGCAATGATAACATATTTCCCAATTGCCCCACGGTTCACAACCGAGCCAATAAGCAACACTCACAAACATCATGCTACTTGACATTCCACATGCATCAACAACATTAACAAGCATACATTCTCATAGTCACCTAGCAGTCAAGGGCGAGGCCCTATCACTATAACTCATGCTCCCTAATCAAGCATGCCAATAAGGAATATATTTTTCATTTAAAAGATTAGGCACATAATAATATCATTTGTTGCCAAACCTTGAGTCAAGCTTATCTTTAGCGACGAGTGTACATGACCAGCAAATATTCAGGAACTAATAAACCTTCTGAACTTTGATACCAAGTTGTAACACCCAGAATAGTCATGATTGTTACATCGTGTGTTAAAAATAGTGCTTAATGCTTTAAGCGAGTCATTTGGACTTAAAAGTGTAATTAAGGTTAAACAACTGTTTGTTGGTAAAATTTTTTATCAAAAAGTTGAAACCATCATTAAAAGTTTTGAATAGTTACAAGAGATCCCAAAAATTTCTAAATAAAATCCAAGTTTATCACAATTACAGACTTTGCCGACCAAAGCGGCAAATTTCAACTAATGACTCATGTTCCTCAAAATATCTCTATCGTGGTGGCTCAGCCAGCTGAGTACACACACGCTGCCCCTACAGCTCTCCAATTCAAAGCTAGTCCAGCTTTCCTTTTCCCTTACCTGTGTCATGAAGCAAGAAAACCCAAACAACTCATACAGATCATCAAATAAACATTAACATGTATTGCATACTCTATAACCACAACTAGTTCAAATAGATTTTCTAAACAATATACATTCCAAATAATATACAACTCATGCCGAGTAGATGGATGTCACATCTTCACAATGGCCCTGCCACTATGGAGAATATCGCATCTGTGTTATGGACCCGCCACTACGACATACATTACGCATGTAATCCCGATAATGGCCTCCAGACCGAGTGATCAGTACAAACAAGTATAACAGCATATATTCAAACGAAGAAAACATTTACCTATAAACAAAATCATGATATGGCCATACTCGTGCCCTATAATTAGGGCGCATGCCCTACGCTCAATGTAAGTGTCAGTTTTCTTACCTCAAGTCCTCAGCAATAGGGAGAAGAGAAAATGAGCACAATATTTTCCTTGCTGAGCCTTGCAGTAACCCTAGTCTCAACATATTAAGTGATATCCATCAAGAACTAAACCAATTAAATGCTTCAAGATTGATTCCCAGACTCCGAGACTTCAAATTCTACTAAGCCGGGTACTAAATTACTATCTGATCCCTTATGTTTTGAGTCCCCGCAACTCAAGTCATTAGTTGCCCAATTTCCCCACTTAGATCTGCGGCCCGCCCCTAAAGGGCAGCAGCGCACCTCTAGGCAAAGAGCCCTGAACCACAAGGGCACAAGACACGCATCGTGGCACTGCCTACCAGGCGCCGCAGTGCCAAGGCGGTTCAGATGAAGCCCTAAATGCTTCTAGGTTCATGCGTGTTGCCGCACTCCAACAACAACATCGTGATGCAACCCTGCAAACCCAGGAATTCTGTGATTCTATAAATCACAATCGAACCAAATCCATTCCAAACACACTTTTCAATAACTTATGAGCCCAAAACGACCACAAATCAACTCCAATAACATAGAAATTCAAAATACAACCATCAAAACCCTGTAAAACACAATCACACTCCAACCCTAAGGATTTTTTCAAAACACCAAAAAGAAAACTAAAAGCTTTGAAAAACTAAGTTTACCTCTTAGAATTCGAACTCCCCCACTGGATTCCCAAAGCTTGGCAGCTTCTAATCCTCAAGAACTAGCTTTAATTCCACTAAGGGTTGCCTCAAGGATCAATACTACTAGAGCTTTTGTAAAGCCCCATGTCATTATGGCTACTTCCTGGAATGACGACTGGCCAAGTAAACCGACATGAGTCTTTCCAGCATGATTTGTCCTCATTCGCACACTTCTTGGGAAAACTTCATAGGAGGTCACTCATCATGAGACTACTCCAGGTCAAGCACGCTTAACTTTGGATTTCTCAAGTGATGGGCTACCAAAAAGAAGATGCATCTTGTTAGCATAGGTAGTACCCATCGATCCATTTAAGTTATCTTCAACTGTGTAGTCCCATACCTACGCAGCCTTAGAATCATCACACTTGACCATCCCTAGGCGATGTGGGATTGCACAACTTTTTACCCGATCTTTCCCCCTGTGGATCACAGGATTCTCACTGTCACAATCACCCCCCTTAGTGGTCTAACATCCTCGTCGGCCACATTTCTAGCCGGGTCAATGCTCTGATACCATTTGTAACCCATCCATGTCACTATGGCTGCTTAATGAATTGACGACTGGCCATACAAACCAACACCAATCTTTCAAGCGTGGTTTATCTACACTTGCATGCTTCCTGGAAAAAGTTCCAGGAGTTCACCCATCATGAGACTACTTTAGGTCAAGCACGCTTAACTTTGGAGTTCTCAAGTGATGGGCTACCGAAAAAGAGATGCATCTTTTTGGCATAGGTAGTACCCATAAATCCCTTTAAGTATTCTTCACATGTGTAGTCCCATACCTACAGTCTTAGAATCATCACACTTGACCTTTCCCAAGCGATGTGGGATTGCAAATATTTTTTCCCGGTTTTTCCCCCTACAGATCATGGGATTCTGACTGTCACAATTTTTTTCTTGAAGCAAAGTACAGTGAGAAAAAGAGAACAAGAGGGAGAGAATGTAAGTGAGAGACTTCCATCAGACTTTGGCTAAGTCTGGGTTATCCCCTTGGCAAAAGACCATATTGCCCATACTAAAAAATTCTTTTCTTTAGGCCCCCAAGGGAAAAAAGCTCATTTGACACCACTTTTCTGCTAAACCTCAAATTTCACTTAAGATTCCCAATTAATCCCACTAATCTTCCAAACACCAATATTTTCCCTCAGTTATAACTCATACTCCAAAACCCACGGTAATTCACCAAATTACTAAAATGCTCATATGCTCACCCCGAGCCATGTATTAATCCCCGACATGACTTTTCCACGCTCACTAGGATCGCCTCGTGCCACACATCTCAAATATATCCATATAATAATGTGGTCCCACTCACTAAACACATATAATTATAGATATACCCTCAGCTGATCAAATTACAAAAAATGCCATTTTTAACAGAAACGGGCCTATTAGCACATTTAATACACTTAAAACATGCATGAGCAGTCATCATAATATAACTCATAAAATTCACATATATAATCACAATTAATCATACTAACACATAAACATCCAATTATGCCCTTCTGGAACAGTAATCAAGGCACTAAGCCTTATTAGCGAATTTGGGATGTTACATTTAACAACTCTTTTAATTGTCCTATAACCTATATGAGCAAGTCTATTATTAGGCCACAAAGAAATAAAACTAATATTAATCACATTGCAAGAACTAAATGTTATATTACTATTGTACTAATGTGGGTTGGTCGGACACCTCAAGAAAATTGCCCGCGTTGAAGAAAGAGGAACCAGGGAAGGTGGACAGCTTGACTCCAGCTCAAGTGCACCTGTGGAGCTAACTATGATTTCCTCTCCCTAGCCATTCGCTATAATGGATATTTATCTAATTGACTCGTTGCCTACTGGAAAATGAGGAGTTTCCTACGCAGTTATTGCAATCGACTATTTTACTAAGTGGGTTGAGGCTGAGCCTCTAGCAACTATAACCTCGAAGACAGTACTAGATTTTTTTCGTAAACGTATAATATGACATTTTGGACTCCCAAAAAAGATTGTGTCTAATAATGGAACTCAATTTTGACAGCGACCTATTCGTGACTTTTTGTGAGAAGTACGACATAGTAAAAAGTTCCTCTTCAGTGGCATACCCTCAAACAAATGGGAAATTCAAGGTAGTAAACAAAACCCTAAAGGCAAGCTTAAAGAAGTGACTAGAAGAGGCTAAAGAGTTGTGGCCTGAACAGCTCCCGCAAGTCGTTTAAAGAAGCTACTTAGTTTGAGATGCGAGAGAACCAGATCACTTTCGTGAAATTCTGAGCGTGACGCATATCAGTTTAGATTAGGTCTTCGATACCCAGCTCGAAGGAAGTATTCATCTCACGTAAGCCTGATCATGACGTATATTGGAGGATCCCAAAAGAATCGGAGATTCCTTATACACTCATTGATGCTCATATATTATTCTATATTTATTACCTGATATTGGGGGCATAGAATCAATAGGCATTAATTTATTTATGTAAATGGGATGTTACCAAAAAATGTATGTTAAAATATTTATGCTCGGTTTCCCAAAACAGTTTAGGAAGAATTCCCTATAAATACAAGGGAGAATGGATAGAAAGGGGGATCGGCATTTTTGTATATTGACAATTATGTGAAACAATCACAAACAATTTCACATTGAGAACAAAACAGGTTAATAAGTGTGACTCGTTGACTAGGTGGATTTTAACCACTGAACCACGTAAAAAGTGTGTGTTCTTAAGAATTTTTATTTATCCAATTATAGTTTAGCAAAAGCCTAATATCTCTAATTTCTTATTTCTTAATCCACTGTTGGCGAAAAACCGCATCAACAAATTGGTGTTTCATTGGGAGCATATTAAGCTTAATTTCCCACGCAAGTTTCACTTAACAGTTACAATAGTTGTCACCTGATCTATGCATGACAATGAGACGGAGCAACCTGATCATCAGGAGGCTCACCGTGCATCCATCCCCCACTATAGAAGGCTCATCTGTAGAACAAGATGATGCTGGGAGCATAGCCTTACGCCCACCAAATCCTCATCCTGGGTATTTGATAGCCATCTAGAAGAAAAACACCCAATTAAGGCACCATCTCGCCCAGGCTAACAAGCAGATTAAGGAGATCTTGGCTCGAAAACCTCCTCTTGCAACTGATGTTAACATAAGAATGAGGCAAAGTGGGTAACATAGGACCCATAGGAATATTTGGCCCAATCCCAGTCGCTCTGTCAGAACTGCAACTATGAACTCCATACATTATGAGCGGATTCAGCGAAATACTCGACCTACCAATCCTCACATGAATTCTTACGCCTTACTACCCTAAAGACATTACCATGTGATTTATAAATGTGCCATTAGCTCGTTAATGGAGGTTTTAGGTTAAAAAGTGTGATTAAACCAAAGTAAAGACTTATTTAATGAACAATAGATAAAAAGAGTTGGTCATTCATTAAAATTATAAAAGTGTTACATTTACAATCCAAAGAGTTGGTACAGTCGACCTAGGTGACAAAAGCAAACATTCACCATGTGTTCCTTAAAACAACCACAGACGTGGCGGCCAGGTAGACTAAACATGTACACACCACTCTAAGCCCTGCAACTCATGGTTGTTCGACCTTTTTCCTTGCTCTTACCTGCACCACTGAGCATCCGTGAGCTGAGGCCCAACAAGAGAACTTCAAGCACAACATACAATAATATACTTCAACAAATACATACTTAATCATAGACAACAAGTAATTACACGTTTCCACTGGAATGCGGAACATAACCGCAGTGGAATAGCCCAATAGCACATTGGCGTAACAGCCAAATAGAATTGTAATACAATAACACAACAATACCATAACACAACAGTATAATAACACGACAACACTATAGCACATCAACACAACAACACGTCAGGTCAATACTACAACAGCGACGTTTGTCGATCAGGGCGCATTACTAGGCACCAAGTTCAGGATCCCTGCCGAACGGGTGTGTATAGAACCCTCGAGCATCTCTCCCTGGTGGCCAGCATTCAGCATGCTTAACGCCAATCTCAGCCCCTTGTTGTTCCCAGCTCTTGACACTCCTAGCTCTTGCCACTTCCGGCTCTTGCCGATCAGGCATAATCACATGTATGACATAATAAATTTAAACAATACATACAATGCTATACATCACATAGCGCTACGGGTACAAACAGTTCTCTGACCTGGTCTTCCGAGATGACAACCCAAAGCGATCCCGAGCACGATTCCTAATCCTGAGCCTGAGCGGTTAGACCTAGTCACAACGTATTAATAAATATCCATAATGATCTAAAACCATTAAAAGTTTTTGAAATAACATACTAGCCTCCGTGACTTTGAATTCCACTAAACTGGGTATTAGAATCCTTCTTGGTCCTTAACATTTGGGTTCCCTAGCCTAAAACCTTCATTTCCCCTCTTTTCCCTTTTGTTTTCATTTTGGGTCGTAGCATGCCCTTTAGGGTCACAACGCGCCTATAGGTTAGAGAAAGAGCTCTCTCTGCTAAAGGAAACGGGTCGTGGCACGCCTCACTTGTGCCACAGCGCCTGGACAACCCAGAGGCTTCTCCAGCCTATTCAAACATGCAGGTCGCATCACCTGAAGAATAGGGTCGCGGCTTGGGCCTCCCAAAATCCACCATTCTCACTGCATTTTCCTCAGCCAAACTTCCCCAATTCCTACCTAAGCTTGCCCCAAACTCATAATCACATCCCAAACTTACAACATCAGAGCATGATCAACAAAACCACCTCAAATATTAGTCAATAACACATTAAAATTCAAACAATTAAACCAAAACTAAAACGTTAAGAAACCCTTTAAACCACAACTAAAACCACAAAAATTTAGGGTAAAGCCTTACTTCACTGAAGAATCAAAACGCCTTAGGCTGTCTCAAACCTTCTCCTTGCTTGATCTTCCTCAAGTTCCAGCCTCTAAGCCTTGATTCGTCAGCTGAATTCTCAGAAGTTCCACCAAAATTTGAAGCACCATTAAGAGGGATAGAGAGCTGACTAAAGAGGAAGAGAGAGATAGACTGAGATATGTTTCCCCCCTTCTGGCTTGTTCTATACTCTTATTTAGCTTAAGTCTATCCTTAGAAGTAGAATACCCAAAATGCTCCTACGTATATCCTCAATCCTTTGGTGCCACCAAGGGCAAAATTATCATTTGCCACATTTCCCGCTAATCTTCAAATTGTTCTATAAATCCCCATCTAATCCCGATATACCCAAATAATTACTAAATAATTCCCCATTACACAATAAACCCCAGGCACATGCCAAATCTCTCAAAACACCCCTAGGCTCACCCCGAGCCGGGTATCTGACCCCGTTGTGACTATTCCGCTAAACCACTCCCTAGGATCGTCTCGGACCACACATCTCAAATATATCCCCATAACACTGGGGTCTCACTCACAGTACAAACATAATTACATTTATGCCCTCAATGGGCAAAATTACAAATATGCCCTTATTCACAGAAATTGGCCCACATGCATATTCAATACACATAAACATGCATGTCTAATCACATTACCACATAACTCATTTATAACACATCATCCCGCATATAATCAATTACTCACTCATAAAATCCCAATTAGGCCATCCAGGCATTATAGTCAAGGCACTCAGTCTTAATATTAAATTCGAAACGTTACAACTATCCCAAAATTTGGTCAAACATTTCGGGATACTAATCCTGCAATCTTAAACATATATCCCAAGTCAGGTCCTTTACTTCGTCTCTTCTTACAACACCTCCATAAGAACGATATTTTTAATCTATAAAACTTCCTTTCTTTTATCCATAATTTCTACTGGTCTTTCCTTACATAATAAGTTTCACTAAATTTCTAGGGTCTCCTCACCCAATTAAGAGTTGTACTTGTCATCCCTTTCTTCAACATTGGCACCAGTAACACCTCATAAGCCTCTACCCATACTGGGGTAAGGCCAGACTATAGGCCCCTGGCCTAATCCCTATTAGGATCTCACAAACTAATGTCAACTCTAAAGTCAAACTCCTTTTTCTTTTCTGAACCATCGTATCCTTGTTAGTTCATAATACACGAAGTAAACAAAGCCCTCAATCCTGGAACTCCACGTTCCCATATCTAGACTTGCAAATTCTTGTGTCCTTGTAATAACGCAGACATTTCTGCCCTCAACGTTCTTAATAATTTCACTAGTTTTCTAAGTCATTTATGAACTAGTATGCTTCCTGTCCCTTGGTTCATTTTTTGGGAATAAGTACTTCTCATTCCTTGTCTCACATTATTCTATTCAGAGTCACTCTATGACGCTTTTTCCAAGAACTTGGGAGTCCATGGGTCTCAATTTGACACTATCGACCTCAGTGTCCAATGGAGACGTACGGTCTCCTTTCGTACCCACTCCATCTTTTAATATGTTACTCAAACCAATCATGGTGTGCTAACCCAATAGGTCAAATCACAACTTTTTCATCCACTCACCTCATCTGTAATCGAAGGTAGTCCACCTCTAGGGTTCATAATCATATCCCTTTACTAACTCCAGGATACACTAGAGTCATATAGCCCTTCTGGCTTCTGATCACCATCTCTTGTTTATTAAACAGTTAGATCGTACGCCTCCTAGATTGTAGTCTCGACACCCATTCAAACTTCCTGGATACAATAATCGTAAGGGGTAACCTAAGGTTCATGCCACATCCTCCCCTCAATGCCAGTATCCTTCAGATCATTCATCCGGTCCGCATATCTTGACCCATCTGTTCCGAAGTGATAATATCTTAATCCATTCCTACAAGATCTTCTTTTTATGTTTCACTGTTCATTCATAGGAATATATCCGCCAATTATCAATCACAGGTTCCAAACCAACCCCTGTCAGTACATCATTCTAACAGTGGCTAACTGGCATTACTATCAACTTGAAATCAACAATGAGGTTCAAATGATAACTCTTTGAGTTACACATAGGCGCACCCTAACTTATAACATACTACACCGTGATTCCAAACTCTAAGCAAGGACGATGTCTTCTGCATCGTTTTTCTTTACCAATCCATTATGTACAAACTTTAATACCATGACGTGTGAATCACTCTTCATTCCAACTTCTAAAAATCCAGTATGCAACTTTCCATTCTGGCAAACATTATGTTCTCACGTTACTTCATTCAAGGTGTGCCTGTCCTCGAAGATGCTTTAACTAGTAGCCGATGTGTCCCACTGGTTTCACTGTGCTTCTCGCCCCTAAGGCATTCCTTTAGTAATTTCCTTAGGGTTTCCATCTTAATTACCTCATACATGATCCCATTACCTCCCATAACATGACCTTGAATGTCTTCTAGAGAAATCGGAACTGTCCCTCTTAGAATCTTACCTGTAACCATGCTTCCTTAGCCTTGGTACTATCAATGAAGTTATTATTCGCATTCTGCTTCTAACAGGGAGTGGTCTGAAACATCCTTGATCAATTTGAATACAACTTATCCACATCATCCTTGTACTCTCTACTTGTCAAACTTACTTGGGCCGTTGAAGCATTGGTCTGTTTAAAAGCCTTTACCGATAATCCACCACATCCTACTTTGTACATGAGGAAATTCTTGAAACATCTCTTGCCTTGATCCTCAACTGGATAATTCTTGAAAACATTTTCCTATCCTCGCATTCAAGTAATGAAACCTTTATTCTTGATAATGGGTACCCATCCTTAACAATTACTTCCTTTGACTATTCATATGTGGTACATACCCCTGCAGACTTGGCCCTCTTCTTGACAAATAGTGTTGACGTCTCCCATGATTAGATGTTCCGTTCAATCAACCCTCAAGTCAAACACTTCTTTAAATGAACCTTTAATTATTTCTGCTGAGCTAGTATCATCCTTCATAATATCTTGAATATTGATTCTATTTCTACCTTAATCCCGTTGCACGCTCAATTCCCTAAATACGACAATTATCCTAACAAATCCTCGTGAACTAATCTGAAACCTTACCGGCCAATCCCGTGTTTATCTAGTCTAATTGATACAACCTTATTGGTATCTTCCTCGACAGCTAGGTGCCCTATAACTGCAACAGGGTCCTTTCCGTTTAACCTCAGATTCACCATCTTATTTTACTGTCCATAGTTGTCCCTTACTTGACAGGCAAATCCACACTCAGGTTCACCTCGAATACCTCATAAAGCCAACTCAATCAATCACTACCAATTTCCCCAGATAGACGCTAAAATCTAAAGCCCCACAACATGACAATCATATAGCATATGCCACACATCGATGTCTCTCCTAAGAAGTACATAGCACCAAACTCGTCAGCTCAATTTATAAACAAGAACAAGAACTGAAAAGTCTATCGGTCGCCTCTGAGGGGTTACCCTCAGGCTCTAACCATATCGATACGGTCACTCAAACTGGGGTAAGGTTATCTATATTCTTTAGTTCTTCTATCTTTGTCTTTCTGACAATTCCCCTTGATGTGCCTTACCATTCTTCATCGATAACGTGCCTTTGCTCGAAATTCGCCCACATGATGTCTCATGCGCCTAGCGCATACTAAGTAACCCCTCCATATCTCATTGTCGTCCAAGCGGCCACCCTGAATACCATGAACCCTCCTATCAGGACCAGGAGTAATAGAACCATCGGGGGTCTTTCTCTCCTAGTTACTGGGCCTCCGCCCCTACCTGATCTCATGAATGGGGATACCATTACCTGAGCTTTCCGCCCAACGACACTCTTACTTCATGTCTCGTCTCCTGCGTCCTCTATAACAAGTTCCCCTACTACCCAAGCATATGTAACAACCTCCTACATTGGAGCAATCCTAAAATTCTGGGCCGTGCCAGGGTTCAATACTCGAGTGGACCGCTTCTTCCAGGCCACATCTGTTGGTGCCGAATCAAATGCAAATTTAGCCAATCTACGAAACTCACTGACATACTCCGTCACTGCCCTACTATCCTAAACCAAATTCATAAACTCATCAGTCTTTGCTATTCAAACTGCGTCACAATAAGGCCTCTCGTTGAACTATTTTCTGAGTTTCCTTCCAACCCACCATGACAACATTCTGGGTCTAGGATACAACTTCCCACCTGGTTCAGGCATCCTCCCAAAACACGTACGTGGCACAAGCCACTCTATCATTGCCTTTCACTTCTATAAAGTCAAGGACGGAGCTAACCATGCCCGTCCACTATTCAATACTGCACAGGTCCAGACCTCCCTCAGAAACTAGAGGATTACACTTCTGGAATCTTTCCTATAATAATTCTCATCTATTTCCACCCTCAGGTTAAGTCGTAACTGGTTCCATTGTTGCCAACTCTCATAGAGCAGCCTTCCTTGATGGAACCCGCTATCTCAATCACCTAATCTCTTCATCTTGCCTTTACAATCTTGCTTACATGCCTGTAAACACCTGTCGCCAATCTTAAGGCTGATGGATGATTTTGGCCTCAGTTTCCGTTATTCACATTGCCTGATCCACTTGACTGCCTTGGATACAACACTTCCAAATCTATCTGCCGCTGAAAACCTAGCCTACCAGCCCTGATACTCTCATGCAGCACTAAACTAAAGCAAGGCTAAACAACACAATAACCATATAATACACATACCAGGATACAAATCAATATACACATGCAACACTCATCTAACCTCAATCCCACAAAAACATAAACATATATATCATGCTCCATATTCTAGCAGATAAGGCAACTAAAATAAACAGTTAAGCAAATATTGCATTAAATACCAACCAACCCTGAGTCGAGCTTGTCTCTGGCAGCGAGCGTACATGTTCGGTCAATCTCTAGGAACCATAAACCTTGGCACGCTCTGATACCAAGTTGTAATGCCCTACTACCCAAGAGTTGTTACCATGTGATTTTTAAATGGGCCATTTCCTCGCTAATCGAGGTTTTAGTTTAAAAAGTATGATTAAACCAAAGTAAAGACTCATTTAATGAACATTAGATAAAAAGAGTTGGTCATTCATTGAAATTATAAAAGTGTTACATTGGGATCCCAAAATACTCTTTCAAAATACATTTACAATCCAAAGAGTTGGTATGGTCGACCAAGGAAACAAAAAGCAAACATTCACCATGTGTTCCTTAAAACAACCTCAGTCGTGGCGGCCAGGTAGACTAAACATGTACACACCACTCCATGCCCTCCAACTCATGGTTGTTCGACCTTTTTCCTTGCTCTTACTTGCACCACTGAGAACCCATGAGCCGAGGCCTAGCAAGAGAACTTCAAGCACGACAGACAATAATATACTTCAACAAATACATACTTAATCATAGACAGCAAGTAATTACACGTTTCCACTGGAATGCAGAACATAACCGCAGTGGAATACCTCAATAGCACAATGGCATAAGAGCCTAATAGAATAGTAATACAATAACACAGCAGTACCATAACACAACAGTATAATAACACGGCAACACAATAGCACGACAACACAATAACACAGCAGCTCAATTTCTACAATAGCGGCCTTCGCCAATTAGGGTGAATTACTAGGCACCAAGTCCGCGGTCCCTGCCGAATGGGTGTGTGCATCACCCTTGAGGGTCTCGCCCTGGCGGCTAGCATTCAACATGCTTAACGCTGATCTCAGCCCCTTGCCGCTCCCGGCTCTTGCCGATCATTCATAATGTAGCGTCCCAAATTTGCTAATAAGGCTTAGGGCCTTGATTAGCGTGCCTGGAGGGCAATAATTGATTTTTATGTTAATATGTGAATTTGTTGAGTATGTGATTAGAAATGCATGTTTAGGCAAATTAAATATACATGTGGGCCTTTTTTGGCTATTAGGGGCATGTTTGTAATTTTAGCCCGTTGAGGGCATAAATGCTATATTTGTGTATATTGTGATTGATACCATGTTTGAGTTGTGATATATTTGTGATGCACGATCCAAGACAGTCCTAGGGAGCAGATTGGCTAGAAAGTCACAATGAGGTCAAATTCCCGGCTTGGGAGGAGCCTGGGGGTATTTTGGGGATATTATATGTGTTTGGAATTTATTGAATAGTGTGTAGTAATTTAGTAATGATTTAGACATGTCAGGACTAAACGGGGATTTATAGGAATACTCGGGGACTTAACGAGATTTGGTAAATGGTTAAATTGCCCTTGGGTTACTTAAGGATTGAGGATAAGCTTAAGGGGTAGTTTGGTCATTTGGCAGGGGTATTACTTAGCTCAGAGAAGTCTTGGGAAGACACTGGAAGAAAACAGAAGACTATCTCTCTCTATCTCACAATTTCTTCCTCTCTCTTTGGATGCTTGAAGGCTGAGGGAATTCTAAAGGATTTAAGGTAGGAATTCAGAAATATAAGGCTTGGAACTTGGGAAGGATAAGCTTAGGGTGTTGAAGAACTAGTCTAAACTCAAAATCATCCTTGAGGTAAGGAACCTAGCACTGAATTATTTGAGTTTCTGCTAAGTTTTGGTTAGAGTTATGGGTCTACATGTGTATTGGATTCTTAAGTTTAATTTGGTTATTGGCTGAGTTTATGTGATTATTTATGGACTTGTTATGGAGCCTAGATTGTGTGGAAGTGAAGTCCAAGATTAATTTTGGGTTTAGATATTGATTTGGATTGATTTTAGAAGAATTGGCTCGAAGAAAATGCAAGAAAAATGGAGGTTTTCTGGGTTTGGAGGCTCGAGCCGCAGCCCTGTTCTTCAGGTGCTGCGCCCCGTGTGTGTCAAAGAGCCTAGAGGCCTCTGCCTGCCAAGCGCGCCATGGTCCAAGGAAGGGTATGTCGCAGCCCATGTCTCCTAGTAGGGAAGCATTTTGCCTCTGTCTTGGGGTGCGTTGTGGCCCTTAAGGGGCTGGGTCGCAGCCCTAATTCAAAGTATTGGCTCTTTGAAGGTTTTTGGCTTGGGAACCCAAAAGTTAAGACTCGGGAAGGATTTTACCACCCCGGATTGGTAGAATCTAAGGTCCCGGAGACTAGAATTCTATCCCAAAGTTATATAATGGATTAGAGCTTGATGAATGGTTATTGTTAATGTGTTGTGACTAGGTTTCCAGCGAGGCTCGGGTTAGAGGACTGTGCTCGAGATTTCGGTGCTTAGGAAACTTGGGACACAGGTAAGAAAAATGTTGTACCCGTAGAGCAGGGCATGGCACTATTGTTTCTATTGCGAGGCATGACCCTTCGTGATTAAAATGCAGGGCGTACCCCTATTGTTGTGTTTAGTATATGTTTCTATACTCTATTGATATTATGCTATTTATTGCATTTTTGTGAATGAATAGCGAAGGTCGGGAACGGCGAAGGTCAAGAACGGCAGGAAGCCAAGAATGACAAGGGGTTGGGAATGGCTTTAAGCATGTGGAGTGCAAAGCCGAGTACTGCAAGGGGCCAGAAGCGAAATTGAGCACACAGAGTGCGAGCCATTAGGGCAAGTCCCCTCTCGGATGCTAGAGTCATCGTCACGGTGAAGACCACAAACCCAGGGCCTAGTAAAGCACCTGGGACGACATGGCCGCTATGTGTTTAGCCTATTGGCTGTTTTGTTATATGCTAATTGATGGATATGCATGTGTTGATTGTTTGTGTTGAGTTTTCTTACTGGGATTCGACTTACGGGTGCTCTATTGTGCAGGTAAGGGCAAGGGAAAGGTTGACCAACCATGAGTACAGAGAGTGTGAAGCGACGTGTACATGTTCGGCCTTCCTGGCTGCCATGGCCAGGGGTATTTTTTGGAAATATGATGTATTAACCTGAATTTTGTCGCCTAGTCGACCCTAAATGTATTTTGAGTTGTAAGTATTTACTAAATAGTATTTTGGAATCCAAAATGTTTAATATTTAGTGTTTTCAATGAATGACTACATTTTTATATTTAATGCTTTAAAACAACCTTCAACACAGTTTAGCTACACTTTTAACCTAAAACCTCGATTAGTGAGTGATTAGCACATTTTAAACTCACTTAGTAACAGCTCTAAGGAAGTAGGGTGTTACACATAATCACATGTATGGTATAATAACTATAAAAAATACACACAACACTATACATCACATAGCTCTACGGGTACAAACAGTTCTCTTACCTGGTGTCCCGAGCTGACAACCCAATGCGATCCCGAGCACGACTCCTAATCCCGAGCCTGAACGATAAAATCTAGTCACAACGTATTAATAATATCCATCATGATTTAAATCAATTAAAAGCCTTTGAAATAACATACTAGCATGTGAGACCTCGAATTCTAGTAAACCGGGTAATAGAATCCTTCCCGAGCCTAAAACCTTGATTTCCCCTCTTTTCCCTTTTCTTTTCATTTTGGGCCACGACGCACCTCACTTGCATCGTGGCACCTGGGCATCCTAGAGGCTTCTCCAGCCTCTTCAAACACACTGGTCGCGACACCTGAAGAACAGGGTCACGACTCGGGCCTCCAAAACCTAGAAATCCTCCATTCTCACTGCATTTTCCTCAGCCAAACTTCACCAATTCCTACCTAAACTTGGTCCAAACTCAAAATCACATCCCAAACTTACAACAGCAGAGCATGATCAGTAAAAACTCCTCAAATATTAGTCCATAACCCATTAAAATTCACAAAATCAAGCCAAAACTAAAACTTTATGAAACCTATTAAACCACAACTAAAACCACCAAAATTCAGGGTAAAGCCTTACCTCACTGAAGAATCAAACCTTTTAGGTTGTCCCAGACCTTCTCCTAGCTTGATCTTCCTCAAGTTCCAGCCTCTATGCCTTGATTCCTCAGCTGAATTCTCAGAAGTTCCACAAAAACTTCCAGCACCATTGAGAGGGAGAGAGAGCCGAGTAAAGAGAAAGAGAGAGATAGACTGAGATATGTTTAATTACTAAATAATTTCCCGTTACCCGACATACCCAAATAATTACTAAATAATTTCCCATTACCCGATAAACCCCAGACACATGCCAAATTTCTCAAAACACCCCTAGGCTAACCCCGAGTCGGGTATCTAACCCCGTTGTGACTATTTCGCTAAACTCCCTAGGATCGTCTCAGACCATACATCTCAAATATATCCCCATAATGTGTAGCCCACAACATGTTAATGGTGACCCACCACATTGGGTTCAACCTAAGTTGTATCCTGTTCCCAGCAACACTGAATGGATCAGCCATGTTAATGTTCTACAAGTACAAAAAACATTCAATCACCTCGTGGAAGAAACTATCTTCTGAGTTTAAGAGGTAATTCCTAGCTACGAAGGAAGCTCGTGTTGAAGCCAATTAGTTGGCCAACATCAAACAACAGGTCGGTGAATCCCTGAAGGCATATCTGAACCGGTTTACCAATGCAGCAGCACAAACTAGGGATGCTGACGACAACTCCAACCTCATGGCTATGAGGGTAGGGATCACAGTAGGAGGTGATTTATGGAAAGAGCTCAAGTTTAAAAGAGTTAGGAGTGTAGATGAATTCCTAGCTCAAGTTCAATAATGGATAAATCTAGAGCAGGCACAATCTGCAATCGCAGGTACCAACCAGACCCTTGTTCAGCCCGTTGGAGTGGTAACAGATGCTGCAGCTACAGCTCAGCCTGCTACCCCGAATAACCAGGTAGGGAGTAATAAATGGAAGGGGACTGGTGAAGGCACTCCCTAGGATCGTCTCGGACCACATATCTAGAATTATGTATTATATTCTTATAAATAAATTATGTTTGCTTGAATTGGTTTGATTATATTAATAGATATCTCGCCTGGGGTGTGAATAAGGGTAGTTTTCATGCCCCCAACCTTAGGGTTTGAATAATAAATCATTATACATATGAGTTGTGATTAGCTTTTTTATATCTATGCTTATGATATGCAGATGGATAAAACTTGAATCCATTTTAACAGGTTAGCAAATAAAATTATATAGTTTAAGTTTAAATTAGGTTTAAGTTTAAGTTTAAGTTTAAGTTTTGGTATTTTATTATTGAAGTATGTAAAGACAAGATGACATTGTTGGAAGATAAGCAGCTAAATATGAAGATTCAAATTGCTGAAATGTTGAATCTACTTAAAGGACACTTGGTAACAATTCTTTCTTGCACTTATATAACTAAAAATTTGTATTTTTGAAATGAATCTTATATTGTTGTTTATATTTAGGGTGGTAGAGCAACAACAAGTGAGGGGCAGTCACACAATATTCCACAATCCAACAATATTCCTTCTCCTAAGGTAAATCTTCAAATTGTTTTCTTTCTTTTTAAGGAAACAAATACAAAAATTAATATAATGTCTTCAAAATTAATTTTGTAGAGTGTTGGAGTTAAAAGGGGCCATAACTTTACAGAAGCAAAGAATGCTTGCTACTTGCTCAATTGATCAGATGCAATTATTGCTGAAGGTCGTTGGGATTCTAGTAATCCAGACTCAGAGGTGCACGGAATTCCTCTTGGACCACATTTTATGCGTGCTTACTATACGAGAAGCTGTTGGTTAAACAGTTGCATGGCCTTCTCAAAAGGTTATTCCAAGAGGTATTTATTTGGTTATTTGATTATATATATGCTTTTTCAACATTAACCGATATGCAATCCGTGATTATGATGGTATTTTTTTATTTATTTGATATGGAAGATGAGAAAGAAAAAATGATAATGGGGCAAATTTGAATTAATATTATGCACCATTTAATTAAAGTTCTAAGGTCACTTGAGTATAGATAATTGTAGTAATGTGTGTAATGTAACAACTTGTTTATTATTCAATCTCAATTATTGTAAATTTGGTTATGTGTCATGATATTATTGACTATTTTAGATGAATGATGATATTTCATGACCTCATTAGTTTTTTCTTTTATTTTATTTACTAGATTCAACAAGTGAAGTGCAAAAGAAAATCTGATTTGGACGACTTTGGTGTGCTGACATTTGGAAGATCAAGAATTCCTACCTTTACTTTTGAATATGCAACTGTTTAAGACTGTTTTATTGACTATTGTGAGAATGTTTTGTTTATGTTAATTAGGTAGTGTTGAATATCTTAAGACTTTTGGATTGTTTTTTAGATAATCTTGAATGTATTTTGAAACAATTATTTAGTTATATGTGTTATGCACCATATAATTGGTACTCAAAAATATATTTGTACAATGTTAAAGTTGTCTTAAGTATATTAAATGAAGTGGGTTTAAATTAAAGCAATAAAAACTAATTGTAATATACAGGTTTATATAATAATAATTCAAGCTCATCCAAATATTAGAATAATACAAAAAATGTGTTATTATATCTTTTACAATAACACTTGTTTATAAGCATAAAATTATGTTATGCAAACTATTTTTTATAATGCAGAAAGTGTGTTATTATAAAGTGTATCATAACACTACTTTATAAGTACAAAAAAGTGTTATATAATCTATTTATAAATAGCATAATGAATACTCATCTACCTATTAAAATAACACAACAAAATTGTTATTGTAGGCTATACCATAACACATGTCAATAACTATGGAAAAGTGTTATGCAAAGTGCTCCGACCTACTTTAACACCACTTTCCTTAACACATCAAAAAGTGTTATGGTATATATTTGATAATACTTTTTCAGTCTTACTGAAAGTATTTTTTCTTGTAGTGTTGCTCAGTCAAAGGTGTTTAATCATTTTCAAATATGCTGAAAGAGTGCAAAAACATGTTTGATATATCAACGTATGATGATATATCACAACTATAAGGGCTGATATGTCACCTACGGAAGATACAGAAAACACGTCGACTTCGCACAAACGAATACACATAGCCTCGGGAATATGGGGGAGGTGATATATCACCTATAGGGGGAGATATATCGGCTCCACACTTATATTTTGAAAGTTCGTGGAATCCGAGCTAGAAACAGCCCTTAACCACTTGGACTTGCTCTTGAACGTTTTTGACCGTGTTCTAGGCACTTGTTGAAACGAAAATTCAAATCTTTTCAATTGATATTCATTTATTTATTCATTTTAAAAGGGGTTAGTTTCACTCCTTAAACTCTATAAATAGGATCTAGTACTCAGCCATTTCACTCATCAATCAAGCATTCATCAGAGCATCCAAGCTACTAAGTTTACTATAAAGAGAAAACACATGGGTTTTGGGTTAAAAGTTTTTCCAATCTAAGATTTTCAAAACGCTTGGGAAGTAAGATAGAGTGTTATTTTGGTATCCAGATGTAGATCAAAGTCATAGTTCATCCAAGGTATTCTTATCCTCAAGTTTAGTTCTTCATAGTTCCTTAGTTTTCTTTTCTTTTCTTTCAGATCCTAACTCTTTGTTATGATTCTTGGTTAGGTGTTTAAGTTCTTTGAAACTTAAGATTTTTGGTAAGTTTCTACTTTGATTTTTTAGTTCTCTTTTTCTTCTCCTTTTCTTTAGAAACTCATGGTTTTACTGTTGGTTTTAGGAGTGTTCCAATCTCGTTCTTGTCTCCATTTCCCTGTTTTTGGTAAGGAAAATAGGTTAGATTATATGTGTTTATATGATATGTTTTATGCTATGATATGATATATGTTTTGTAGTCACTTGGGAATATGATTTGCTTAGATAGCAAACCCCAAGAAATTTTATCATTTTCGTGGTTTAGAGTTATGATGTACCCTACCTCGATTAGTAGACGGAGGACCTAGATGGGTTATCATATACTATAGTTGTGATCTAACCTACATCCATTAGTAGACTGAGGACCTAGATGGTTTTATCACATACCATGTTAATGAGTTAATGGCCATTAATATTGTAGTCTATATGATATAGTCTTATGTTTTATGATTTATGACATATATGTTTTTAGTAGATTTTCCTGGCTGGGCATTAGGCTCATTCCTTTCGTTTTAGATGGTGTAGGAAAATGAACATGGAAGGCGGGTCAGATTCGTGGCAGCTCGGCATGTGTGTTGAGGACAGATGGATTGAATGGACTACTGGAAGGTCAAGGATGACGATGTTTTCAAGTCTTTTAATTTATGTTTTTTTGTATTTCCGCACTTACTTTTTTAATCAAATTCATTAAAGTTTATGTTTTATGTAAACAATAATGGATACCCATACTTTATTTTGTATTTCGTACAGTATTTTGGGTTTTAAATGAAGTTATGTTATTTCTTATGTATGTATCCCAAACTAGTAGTTATGTATAGTATTTTTTAATGTTCTGAGGTCTAGAATTAGTCGGGGCATTACAGTTGGTATGAGATCCAAAGTTCAAATGCATGAAGTTCTCTTTGATACACACACACAAGCTCTGAATCCAACCGCCAATGTAAGTGTTTATGTTTTGATTTTTATGTTTACGTTTATAGCTAACGTTTTAGTCATTATGTTTTCAGTTAAAAATGGATGGAGTCTTGACCTATCAGGATATCCGAGCTGTTAAGGCATTGAAAAGGATTATAAATCCAAGGAATACAATAGGAGTGCTAGAAAGAATCACTCAGAGATTGATCCTATTTCACAAGGAGATAGTCTACCTTCAAACCACTAAGCAAATTATGTTGAGAGCTATAGAACAATATATCCTAGTAATTAGCCTTGTTAAAGATTTTCCTTCTGTAATTTCAACATTAGAAAAATATGGGAGACTATCGATGATTTACCAATCACCATGAGATATTATTTTCTCATACTTAGGTTCACCTCTAAGTTGGAATTTCAATTCACTATTGAACAAAAGCATAGCATCTTCATGAATCTTCCCCGAGGTAGTTTTGAGGCTCAAAATAATAATGATTATGAAGAAATAAATGATGATATGCTAGATGAAGGGTCAAATGTTGAAGATCCTGATTTTTAGATTTACCCTATGTATTATTTTTAGTTTTCTTTATTTATTTTTGAATTTATGATTGTGCTTAGTGAAAATCTTTTTCCAAATGAATTTAATTGTTATTTTTGAATGACATGTATGAGTTTGATTTTTTTTACAATCATAATAAATAATAAGTTTAATAAATAATGAACAAGTTCAGTGAGGGTGGATACAAATCAATGGACCGTGTTTTGTATTGAGAGTTTAGGGGGCCATAGTAGTGGGAACAATTTTACTGATCCTAGCCCTCCCTTAATATGGTTAACTTTGGAACAACGACGAGTTTCGAGCCTGAGAATTTAGTCATATAGGATGGTTAGAAACAGACTTAGAAAATAATAAAGATGGCTGATTTTCTAAGTATAGAAACACACCCTAATTAAAAAGAAGGCTTACATAATTTTTCATAAGAAATCATAATTGATAGGTCCGAGTTATGTTTTCTTAGACTAAGTCTTCCCTTAAAGCCTATTAGGGTAAGTTCTAACATGTTTTTCTCGACTGTTAGAACTTTGTTGAAGATGTCGCTTGGAAGGTTTGCACACACAGCTAGAAATGCCTCCAGCACCACCAACAAGACTAACGAAGCCCCTCCAGTCCAAAGAAGGGGAACGTATGCTACCAATGCTGCTGCCAATAGAAATGCACCGCCACCTCCAGTTGACAACATCGATGAGATTGTCAGACTACGTCAACAAGTGGAAGAACTGTTGCAGCAACAACAACGACAGACTCAGCCGCAGCCTCAGACTCAGCCCCAGCCTCAGCCGTAACCGTAGCCTCAGCCAGCGGCTCAAGCATCCCAGCAAGTAGGTCGATATGGGGGATGGCTGATAGCGAATTATGCACCTTATCCAACTCATTACATAGAGCCAATCTACGAGCGCTTCTGTAAACAACACGCTCCGAAATTTGAAGGGACAATTAATCCCTTCGAGGCAGAAGAATGGTTCAAGAATGTAGAGCCGATACTTGCACACATGAACCTTGGCAACGCAGATCGCATATCTTGTGTTTTGTCTCTTCTGAAGAAGGATGCCAGGATCTGGTGGAATTTAGTACAACAAACTCACGACATCGCCACCATGACATGGACTAGATTTGTGGAACATCTTGACAATAAGCAAGCCGATGGTGAAAAAAGAGCACAAAATAGCAACGATAATAATAGATCGGGTTATGTAGATTACCCGCAGTGTTCTAAGTGCCAGAAAAGACATTCTGGGGAGTGTCATGGGAACACCAAGGGCTATTACAATTGTGGCCATGAAGGTCATCGGAAGAGGGAATGTCCACAGCTCAAGGAAGAGGAAAAGAACGACAACAAGATGATTCCAGCCAGAGTCATTGCCTTGACCAAGGGAGAAGCCAAAGCTAGTAACAAAGTGGTCACAGGTCAGATTCCTATCCTCGATAATATAGGTTCAGTATTATTTGATTCAAGAGCAACACACTCGTATGTCCCATTAGGAATGATAGAGAAATTAGACAAACCTTGTGAAAGATTTAGAACTAGGTTTGTGACAAAATTGCCTTTGGGCGAAGTAGTCCTATCATCACGGATAGTACGAGGAGTACCGATCATAATCGAGGACATAGAACTAGAAGGAGACATGATAGAGCTAGAGATCAAAGACTTCGATGTAATATGGGGCATAGATTGGCTAGTAAGGCATGGCACAACCATCGATTGTAGATGCAAGCAAGTGATGTTAGAAACTCCTGACGGTCAAAAACTATGCTTTATGGGAAAGGTTTTAGGACTACGGACACCGCTTATCTCGTCTCTCAAAGCTCAGAGGATGATAGAGAAAGGATGTTACGCATTCTTAGCCAGCGTTATGGATGTGGTACAAGAAACACCACCAAAGGTTGGAGACGTCCGCATTATAAAGGAATTTCCAGAGATATTTCCTGACAACTTACCAGGGTTACCCCTACTTGGGAAATAGGCTTCACAATCGAACTAGCACCGAGTACTGAGCCTATCTGTAAGGCGCCATATTGAATGGCACCTACCAAATTCAAGGAGTTGAAAATGTAGTTACAAGGACTCTTAAACTTATGTTTCTTTAGACCAAGCCATTCGTTATGGGGAGCACCGGTTCTATTTGTGAAGAAGAAGGATGGAAGCATGCAGATGTGTATAGATTACCGTGAGCTGGACAAGGTGACGATTAAGAATTAGTACTCGCTACCACGGATCGATGACTTATTTGATCAACTTCGAGGAGCGACTGTATTTTCAAAGATTGATCTATGGTCCTGTTGTCACCAGCTCAAAGCACAGGAAGAGGATATACCAAAGGCAACTTTTAGAATCAACTCGATATGGACATTACAAGTTTCTAGTTATGTCTTTTGGTCTTACCAACACTCCAGTCGCATTTATGGACTTAATGAATCAGGTCTTCAAGGATTACTTGGATAAATTCATCGTAGTGTTCATTGACGATATTGTTGTGTACTCCAAGGATGAAGTCGAGCACGAGGAACATTTAAGATTGACCATGTTGCGAGTAAACGAATATCAACTTTACGCTAAGTTCAAGAAGTGTGCATTTTGGCTGTCGCAAGTGGCATTCCTAAGTCTAGCAGGCTATTATCGAAGGTTTGTAAAAATCTTTTCTAAGATAGCCACTCTGCTTACCAACCTTACCCTGAAACAACAAAAGTTCAACTGGACAGATAGATGTGAAGAGAGCTTCCAGTTTCTCAAGGATAAGTTATGCTCAGCACTAGTACTTTGTGTACAGACACCCAATGACAAGTTTGTAGTATACTGTTATGCGTCGAAGCAAGGTTTGGGTTGTGTGCTTATGCAAAATGACAAAGTGATAGCCTATGCCTCAAGGAAACTAAAGAAATACGAGCAACACTATCTAACACACGATATGGAGTTGGCAGGGTGGTCTTTGCATTGAAAATCTAGCGCCACTATCTTTATGGAGAACGGTGTGAGATTTATATGGACCACAAGAGCTTAAAGTATTTCTTCACGCAAAATGAGCTCAACATGAGGTAGCGCAGGTGGTTAGAATTAGTAACGGATTATGACTGTGAAATCATATACCACCTAGGAAAAGCAAATGTAGTTGCAGATGCGCTAAGCCAAAAAAGTTATGGAAATCTTACAGCATTATCTAGAATAGAAAAGTCGCTCCAGCAAGAGCTGATTAATGACGGAATAGTAGTAGTTATTGGTAAACTGGCTAACTTGTCCATCCAGTCAAATTTGTTAGAAGATATACGGATCGAGCAAGGGCATGATGACACATTAGTAACACATATGGATGTAGTCAAAGGGGACAAGGCCACAAATTTCTCTATATCAGAACAGGGGTTCTTGAGATATAAGGGTCGGGTATGCGTGCCGAGTGACCATGGAATTAAGATGAAGATTTTAGAAGAAGCACACACTACCCCATACTCAGTTCACCCAGGGTCGACCAAGATGACTCACGACCTTAAGGCACTATATTGGTGGCCGGGAATGACGAAAGACGTAACAGAGTATGTGTCCAAATGCCTTATATGCCAACAAGTAAAAGCGGAACATTAGTGACCTGCAGGCTTATTACAACCGCTTAGTATTCCAGAATGGAATTGGGAAGATATAGTCATGGACTTCATGATAGGATTACCACGAACAAATAAGCAACAAGACTTAGCTTGGGTAGTGGTAGATAGACTAATCAAGTCAACTCACTTCCTGCATGTCAAGACTACGTACATAGCAGACCAGTACGCAGACATTTATGTTCAAGAAATAGTACAATTGCCTAGAATCCGTAAGACCATAGTATTAGATAGAGGATTAGTGTTTACATTGAGATTTTGGGGAAGCTTCCAGCAAACCACGGGTACCAAGTTAAGTCTAAGTACGGCATTTCATCCTCAGACTAGCGGTCAATCTGAGCGTACCATAGATATTTTAGAAGGTATGTTGCGCGCTTGTGTACTAGACTTTAGAGGATCAGGAGTAAGTATTTGTCACTTATACAATTCTCCTATAATAATAGCTACCAGTCCACGATCGATATGGCACCCTATGAGCTACTTTATGGAAGGAGGGGTCGATCACTGTTACATTGGGACGAGGTAAGAGAAAGACAACTTCTTGGACCCGAAGTTGTTAGAGAGGCTCAATATGCAGTGGCATTGATTAGAAAGCATATCCACACTACTTAGAGCAGACAAAAAAGTTATGCAGATGCCAAGCAGCGAGACGTGGAATTCAAAGTCGGAGATCAAGTCTTCTTAAAGATATCTCCTATGAAAGGAGTGAATCAGTTTGGAAAGAAAGGCAAACTTAGTCCCCGATTTATAGGTCCTTTTGAGATATTGGACAAGGTGGGAACAATTGCATATAGATTACCCCTACCGCGAGCTCTAGCAGATAGCCACAATGTGTTTCACATCTTGATGTTGTGTAGATATGTGTCAGACCCATCTCACGTCCTCAAGTACGATACGATAGCACTCCTGTAATGACCCAACTATTTCTAAGACCTTGGGCAAATAAAACTACTAGACATAGCTACTACTATTTTGATACAAACATAAGAAATAACATAACTTTATTGAAAATCCAAAATATTGTATCAAATACAAGATAATATAAAATGTGATAGATATTGTATGGGATCCCATTATTTATAACACATAAAACATAAACTTTAATTCAATTGTTCAAAAACTAAGTGCGGAAAAACAAAAGAAACATAATTCAAAAGACTAAATAACGTCATCCTCGATCAACACGCAGTCCATTCATTCCATTCATCCTTAACACACAAGCCAAGATGCCAAGAATCCTTCCACCTTCCATAATCATTTTCCTGCATCAAGCTAAAAATAAAGGAATGAGCCTAATGCCCAGCAAGGAAAATCTACTAGAGGCATACATCATAAATCATAAACATATACTATAAAAAAAAAACATATATCATATAGGACTACAATATTAAAGTCCATTAACTCATTAACATGGCATGTGATAAACTATCTAGGTCCTCTGTCTACTAATCGAGGTAGGTTAGATCACATGGTAGTATATGATAACCCATCTAGATCCTGTACTAGTTGAGGTAGGGTAAATCATAACTCTAAACCATGAAAATGATAAATAATCTTGGGGTTTGCTATCTAAGCAACTATAAGCCCCAAATGACTACAACACATATTTATACATATATATACATATCATAACATAAAACATATAATAACATAAACATATCATAACATAAACATATATGCACATAAAGTCTATCCTATTTTCCTTACCAAAAGTCGGGATATTTTGGAACAAGAACGGGATTAAAACACTCCTATAAACCAACAGTAAAATGGTGAGTATCTCTGAAGAATAATGATGAAATGAGAACTAAAACATCATGAAGAAACTTACCAAGAAGAACCTTAAGTTTCAAGAAACTTAAATACCTAATCAAGAATCATAAACAAAAGTTAGGATCTGAATAAAAAAAAACTAAAGAACTGAACTTAGGAATAAGAATATCTAGAATGATCTTATGGATTGATCAAAACCTCAATACCAAAATCTCACTATATCTCACTTCCCAAGGGTTTATAAAAGCTTAGAATGATAAAGCTTTAACCCAAAACCCAAGTGTATCTCTCTATAGTAACACTAGCAACCTTGAGGCCCTGAAGATTGCTTGAAGAATGAAGAAAATAGATGAGTACTAGGTCCTATTTATAGAGTTCAAGGAGTGAAACTAACCACTTTTAATTGAATAAATAAATGAATATAAAATGAAAAGATTTGAATTTTCGTTCAACAGACGCCCAGAACTCGGTCAAAATCGTTCAAAGGCAAGTCCAAGTGGTTAAGGGTATTTTTAAATTTAAAAATATCAATATTCAAAAATACATCACCAGGGGCAATATATTGCCTACCCTGTGTGATATATTCGCCCTACCCTAATCCTGAGCCCCGTTCGAAGGTTCGTGCAAAGTCGACGTGTTTTCTGTATCTTCCGTAGGCGATATATCGACCCCTAAGCTGCGATATATCGGCATATGTTGATATATCAAACACGTATTTGCACTTTCTCAGCATATTTTGAATTGGATAAACAAATTTGACTGAGTCATAATACGATCCTAATAGTTTCTGGAAGGTTCTAGAGCTTCTAGATCTTTCTTTTAATTAAACTATTCATCAAAAATACTTAAATCCTTAATTAATATGATTATGACAAGTGTCACACTCTTATTAATCCTATCTAAACCTTAGGTTATAATAAATAATATATCTTGGACAAGCAATATTAATCAAACCTTATGTTATAATTAATATTCTTATACTATAGGTTAAACTTATAAAATCTGTAACTGTTGTTATGAGTTTCCAACTAAGTCTCGGCTTGAACCAAAATCCTCGGAATCTAACATACTACAAACTAATACTAACTACTACTACTATCTAGCTAGCTAAGTAAATATTCTAGGACACTACAATTCTCCCCTACTTAAAAGAATTTCGTCCCCAAAATTTACTTACCAAAATTCCGGATACCGTGCTAACATGTCCTCCTCCAACTCCCACGCTGCCTCCCATTCAGAACTATTACTCCATAGGACCTTGACTATTGGAATACTCTTAGACTGTAATTCCCTCATCACCCTATCTAGGATACTAACCGGTCGTTCCTTGTAACTCAAGTCTTTCTAGAGTGCTATTGTATTGTACTTGGGGACGTGAGATGGGTCTGACACATATCTATGCAGCATTGAGATGTGGAACACATTATGACTATCTGCTAGAGCTGGCAGTAGGGCTAATCTATATGCAACTGTTCCCCACCTTGTCCAATATCTCAAAAGGACCTATAAACCGGAGACTAGGCTTGCCTTTCTTCCCAAACCGTTTTACACCTTTGATAGGAGATATATTTAAGAAGACTTGATCTCTGACTTTGAATTCCACATCACGTCACTTGGCACCCACATAACTTTTCTGTCGGCTCTAAGCAACAAGCATACGATTTCTAATCAGCACTATTGCATCCTGAGCTTCTCTAATAGCTTCGGGTCCAAGAAGTTGCCTTTCTCCTACCTCATTCCAATGTAACGGCGATCGACACCTTCTTCCATAAAGTAACTCATATGGTGCCATTCTGATCGTTGACTGGTAGCTATTTTTGTAGGAGAATTCTATCAGTGGCAAATACTTACTCCACTCCAAAATCGAGTACACAAGCACACAACATATCCTCTAAAATCTGTATGGTATGCTCGGACTGACCATCGGTCTAAGGATGAAATGCGATACTAAGACTTAACTTGGTACCCATATCTTGCTGGAAGCTTCCCCGAAATCTCGATGTAAACACCGATCCTCTATCGGATACTATGTTCTTAGGGATTCCATGCAATCGTACTATTTCTCGGACATAAATGTCTGCGTACTGATCTATTGTGTACGTAGTCTTGATAGGCAGGAAGTGAGTTGACTTGGTTAGTTTATCTACTACTACCCAAGTCGAGTCATGCTGCTTATTTTTTCGTGGTAGTCCCATCACGAAATCCATGGCTATGTCTTCCCACTTCCTTTCTGGAATACTAAGCGGTTGCAATAAGCCTACAGGCCACTGATGTTCTGCTTTCACTTGCTGGCATACTAAGCATTTAGACACATACTCGGCTACATCTTTCTTCATTCCTGGCCACCAATACAATGCTTTAAGATCGTGAGTCATCTTGGTCGACCCTGGGTGAACTGAGTATGGGCTATTGTACGATTCTTCTAAAATCTTCATCTTCATCCCATGATCATTCGGCATGCATACCCGGTCCTTATATCTCAAGAACCCCTGACCTGATATTGAGAAATCTATGGCCTTGCCTTCTATAACTACATCCATATGTGCTACTAATATGTCATCATGCCCTTGCCCGATCCGTATATCTTCTAACAGACTTTACTGGATGGAAAAGTTAGCCAATTTACCAATGACTACTTCTATTCTGGCATTGATCAGTTCTTGCTGAAGCGGCCTTTCTATTTCCAATATTGCTGCTAGATTCCCGTAACTCTTTCTACTTAGCGCATCAGCAACTACGTTTGCTTTTCCCAGGTGGTATAGGATTTCCCAGTCATAATCCTTCACTAGTTCTAACAACCTGCGCTGCATCATGTTGAGCTCCTTTTGCGTGAAGAAATACTTTAAGCTTTTGTGATCCGTATAAATCTCACATCGTTCTCCATAAAGATAATGGTGCCAGATTTTCAATGCAAAGACCACCGCTGCCAACTCTATATCGTGCGTTGGATAGCGTTGCTCGTATTCCTTCACCTGCCTTGAGGTGTAGGCTATCACTTTGTCATTCTGCATCAGCACACAACCCCAACCTTGCTTTGATGCATCACAGTAGACTACAAACTTGTCATTGGGTGTCGGTACACAAAGTACTGGTGCCGAGTATAACTTATCATTAAGCAACTGGAAACTTTCTTCACACTTATTCGTCTAGTTGAACCTTTGTTGTTTCCGGGTCAGGTTGGTAAGTGGAGTGGCTATCTTAGAAAATCCCTCTACAAACCTCCAATAATAACCTGCTAGCTCCAAAAAACTTCTTACCTCTTACGCGTTCTTAGGTCTTGGCCAATCCTTCACAGCCTCTACCTTAGTTGGGTCTACAACAACTCCATCCTTGGATACTATGTGGCCGAGGAATGCTACCTGTGAAAGCCAAAATTTGCACTTCTTGAACTTGATGTAAAGTTGATGCTCTTTCAATCAGAACATGGTCATTCTTAAATGTTCCTCGTGCTCGACTTCGTCCATTGAGTACACCAAAATATCCTCGATAAACACTACGACAAATTTGTCCAAGTAATCCTTAAAGACCCTATTCATTAAATCCATAAATGTGGCTGGGGCATTGGTAAGACCAAAAGACATAACTAGAAACTCGTAATGTCCATAACGAGTTCTAAAAGCTGTCTTGGGAATATCCTCTTCCCGTACTTTGAGTTGGAGATACCCGGACCGTAGATCAATCTTTGAAAACACGGTCGCTCCTCGAAGTTGATCAAACAAGTCATTAATCTGGGGTAGCGGGTACTTATTCTTGATTGTCACCTTATCCAGCTCGCGGTAATCTATACACATCCGCATGCTTCCATCCTTCTTCTTCACAAATAGAACCGGTGCTCCCCATAGTGAATGGCTTGGTCTAATGAAACCCAAATCTAAGAGTTCTTGTAACTACATCTTTAACTCCTTGAGTTTGATAGGTGCCATCCGGTATGGTGCCTTTGAGATAGGCTCGGTGCCCGGTACTAGTTCGATTGTGAAGTCAATTTCCCGAGTCAGCGGCAACCCTGGTAAGTCATCAGGAAATACTTCTGGGAATTCTTTTATGATGCAGACGTCTCCAACCTTTAGTGGTGTTTCCTTGACCACATCCGTGATGCTGGCTAAGAATGTGTGACATCATTTTTCTATCATCCTCTGAGCTTTGAGAGATGAAATAAGCGACATACGTAGTCCTAAAACCTTTCCCATAAAGCATAGTCTCTGACTGTCAAGAGTCTCGAACGTCACTTGCTTACGTCTGCAGTCGATGGTTAGCTGTTGGTTCAACAGTGGCATGACCTTCTCAAAAGGTTATTCCAAGAGTTATTTATTTTGTTATTTGATTATATAAATGCTTGTTCAACATTAACTGATATGCAATCTATGATTATGATAGTATTATTTAATTGATTTGATATGGAAGATGAGAAAGAAAAAATGATAATGAGGAAAATTTGAATTAATATTATGCACCATTTAATTAAAGGTCTAAGGTCATTTGAGTATAGATAATTGTAGTAATGTGTGTAATGTAATAACTTGTTTATTATTCAAACTCAATTATTGTAAATTTGGTTATGAGTCATGATATTATTGACTATTTTAGATGAATGATGATATTTCATGACCTCATTAGTTTTTCTTTTATGTTTTATTTACTGGATTCAACAAGTGAAGTGCAAAAGAAAATCTGATTTGGACGGCTTTGGTGTGCTGGCATTTGGAAGATCAAGAATTCCTACCTTTACTTTTGAATATGCAACTGTTTAAGACTATTTTGTTGACTATTGTGAGAATGTTTTGTTTATGTTAATTAGGCAGTGTTAAATATCTTAAGACTTTTGGATTGTTTTTTAGATAATCTTGAATGTATTTTGACACAATTATTTAGTTATATGTGTTATGAACCATATAATTGGTACTCAAAAATATATTTGTACAATGTTAAAGGTGTCTTAAGTATATTAAATGAACCGGGTTTGCATTAAAGCAATAAAAAATAATTATAATGTACAGGTTTATATAATAATAATTCAAGCTCATCCAAATATTAGAATAATACAAAAAATGTGTTATTATACCTTTTACAATAACACTTGTTTATAAGCATAAACTTATGTTATGCAAACTATTTTTTATAATGCAGAAAGTGTGTTATTATAAAGTGTATCATAACACTACTTTATAAGTACAAAAAAGTGTTATATAATCTATTTATAAATAGCATAATGAAATACTTATCTAACTATTAAAATAACACAAAAAAAGTGTTATTGTAGGCTATACCATAACACATGTCTATAACTATGGAAAAGTGTTATGCAAAGTCCTCCGACCTACTATAACACCGCTTTCCTTAACACATCAAAAAGTGTTATGGTATATATTTGATAAAACTTTTTCGGTCTTATTGAAAGTATTTTTTCTTGTAGTGACTCCAAGGAAAATTTTCAATTTATTCACATAACCACTTGTGAATCATAACTTCTAAGTCTTTGATGTTGTACAATCAAACATGTACACAGTATAACAAGTTAAAATTATAGAAATAATAAAGACGATAAAGATTACTCATTTTCTATTTAATCTTATCTAATATGATTAAATTCCATTTCCAAAATACTAATTATGCTTAGCATTCTACTTATATGTGAGTTGAGTTTGAATTCCAAGTTCACATGCAAATTACTCCTTTTGAACTGATCAAACAAGTCTCTAAGTGACTTTACTTTGAATGTTGCATGAAAATTTATAGAAATTTTCTTTAAAATAGAAATTTATAGTTAAACACATCTAAAATAAATGTCAATCAATATTGAGTTACTATTTATTATTTCTTTTAGCTTTGAACATTAAAAGGTTCAACATACATCTCTATGTATAAGCTAAACTATTATGTGATTTTTGAGTCTTTATTAGAGAAAGGTCTTTTGGTTATCTTTAATTAACAGACTATATAAACGTGGAGAGAACCATTAAATGGTTGCAATAAAAGACTATCTTTTATTTATTTTATGTGTCTAATTAATTACAAGTGAATCTAAAAAATAATTCACATATATGTTCCACTTAAATGTGATTGTAATAAGATGTCTTATTAAATCTATAATTTACACAATAATAAATACTTCATAATTATCATTTATACTCATTGATGAACTAGGTACAACAAGTATATTTAAAAAATAATAACTAAATTTATTATTAAAAAAAAATATTAAACTTGTTTATTCATCAAATAATTGTATCTAAAACATAGTTTCTAGAAAGAATTCTAGAACTACTTTAAAGAAATTTTTTAATACAAAGTTGAAATGAAAAAACTAATTTCCATGCCAGTTATCTCTTGGTCTACCAATCTGCAATCCTTTTCTTGTTTTTCTTTCACATTCTTTTCTTTTCTTGAATAATGCGTTCATGAAAACAAGATAAAAATATGGTGTCATAAAAATTTGAATCAACTATTCAAATATATTAAAAGGAGATGAGAAAATCATATTCACCCTTTCTTCATCGGTTCTTTCATATTTTGAGGCTCTTCATCAGGATTAAGAGAATTAACCATTGTTGCTGGAAATAAATAAATAAAATATAATGAATTAAAACATATAATAAATATTATATTTTATTTGGAAAAGTAAATATGATGCACGAATGCAACATATAAAAACACATCAAAATATATACTATTCCACAATAAATTAATTTAAAAATTAATGGACAGCCTCAGGGTAGGTCTGACTAACTCCAAATTAATTTTGAGACAAATCTCAATTTCATAAGTGAAAACTTAAAAACATATTTTTCTCTTTTGACTTATGATCTACCGCTAGTTTGATCAAGTTGCACTAGTCAAACTCGAAAGCCTAGATACACCTTTGGAGTATAACCCATTATTTTCAATCAATGACTTAACTCAAGAGTGTGCCGTAGGGTCAGTCGAACTTGAAATACATCACTAATTATATTCTCGTAAGAGAAGTCAACCTTGAGATAAAATAGACATATTTGGAAGCCTTTCCTTAGGGAGGCCGCAAACGGAGGCCACACGAGGCCCTTCCTATGCCTCTCGGCATTTAACCAATAATGAAGATCATGAGACTTATTGTCATGACTCCCTCTCCCACTCACTATTTTGAAAAAAAATATATATGTTTTTCACAAAATCGATATTTTTAATTTAGCTGTAAAAATAAAATAAATTTAATTATTTTTACTAAATGATATTCTATTAATTACTAATCCAATTAAGTAAAACAAAACAAAATTGTGCCCTTAATTCTAATTCTAGTTTTGCTTTAACTAAGAGAATATCATTTTTATTTTAATAAAACATTTTGTTATTAAAAGTACAAATTAAACAACTTTAATTTTGATTTACAATCTTAACCAATTAAGACTAAATAGACATATAACAAAAAATTATAGGACGTTCCTAATAGCATGTTTCTACACGAATGTAATGCATGCTAATTGCATATTGTGTGGGTATATAAATGACATGTTATAATGCATGAAAAAATATTAAACATTTTAATCCATTCAAACATTTATAATAAGTAAATAAAAGTGGGTATGCTAACTTTTTGTTATTTCTAGAAAAAATTACAACACTTGCAAAAAATACATGAAAATGTAACCTAGACTAACTAAGGCTTGATTAAGAACACATTGATCTTGAACCTTAAGATGTAGTCTTGTTGAGCCAAGGCCACCCTTTTCCATATTAATTTTGAATTATACATCTTTTTAATTATTTTAAACAATCTTTTAAAGTAATTAAACTTTGAGTTTTAACACCCAAACGTTTCTAAGGCCCAATTTGAATTTCAGTAATTCAATTCAAAAATAAAATTCAACAATTTAATTTTAATAAATTAAAATTCAAGATAATTTTAATTTTGGACATTTTAATTAAAACAATTTGAATTATGGAAGATAACAATTAAAAAAAATTTAATTAAGGAAAATAATCATGATTATTTCAAATAAAGAAATTTCCAAATTAAAACCATTTAATTCAATTTCTAATTTTTTATTAAATGAATAATTAAAATTAATTATACTAACAACACACTAGGTGGGTACCATGGGTGCAGCGGCAGCAGGGTGGTCCGGCGTAGGCTCGGCTGGGCGTGGGGCAGAGCGAGACTAGGTTGCTTAGGGGTGTAGCTGGGGTGCGCAAGGGCGCAGTATGGCAGCAGGCAGGTGCGCACAGGGGTGCGACTGGGGCACGGTTGGGCGTAGGGGAGCGGTACGGGAGCAGGCACGCCACCGGGCTAGTGCGTAGGCAGCAACTCGGGCTCAAGCTTAGGTTCAAGGCTCGGGCTCGGGCCACCTCTTGAATTTTTACCTAGAATTTATAAAAATAAATTACAAAATTCCTATGCCCCAAAATGGCTTACTTATTTCAGCTAGAAATTTTAAGAACAATTCATAAACCCAAAAGCACAATTATAAACAACCCTTAAGAATCTATCGTCATGAAAATAAACATCGATCCATTCAAACATATATCACATATAATATAAAAATGTATACAATCCCACACAATAATTTATAATATGTATAGATCAATAACCTGCTCTGGTACCAATTGTTGGAAAAAAATTCAGAGCACGCAGCGAAATTGGCGTGGTGGACCCATTGTTTTTGGAACAACAACAATAAAAAAAAGTCATCACTCATATAAATAGTTTATATGAACAAGAAAAGAATTTAGAAACATTAACATACAATATCATTAATCATGCAACAAATATATAAATATACAATATATTTATATATAACATATAAACACAAAAATTCAATAACATAAACAACTACCTCTTGAAGCCCATCAAGTGTCCTTGAGTCTTTTTTAAAAAATTTCGATCTTCCTATCCAAAGCTTTGAGTACTCAAACCACAATCTTCCGGAGTGTTCTCTGCACCTCAAGATGTTTGTGGGAACATAGAGAACATGGGTTTGTATTTTATGAATCACAAGTATTTCTCAACACATGAGAACTTGCATTGTGGTCTAAGAATGGCTAGAATAAAGAAGAAGAAGAAAGTATTTTTGTCTGACAAAAATCCTGAGAACTATTCTGAATTGTATATTGTGTTGTATTGTTGTGTGTATTCTCTTCTTCTTCTATATCATATATATAGAGATTTATATTACCTTATTATTCCTAAAATAATGATATCATAATTATGATAGAATTTGATTTAGGTAAATATCTAACTTACCAAATTTAAAAAACTATTTTCAAATTATTAAATAATTTAATAAATAAAATAAAAACAACACTGATACAATATTAGTGTAGTCATACACGCATGACACAATCCTTGGACTTTTCCGTGCGTGGACTACAATATCCTTTTAAGGGATATTGCAGTTTTCTTTTATTTAAATATTTAATTAAAACCAAGCTTCCACAAAATAAGGTATTTATCTTCCTAAGGAAAAGATGACAACCATATTTCAAATTTTAAATTTTAAATTCAAATTGATAATCATCATTATCATCTTTTAAAATTCAATAAATCAAAAACTATTTTTTGACTTACCAATTTTATTTTCTCCCACTCAAATGAAATAATTAATTTCAATTTTTTTATTTATTTATTTATAAGAATTTCCAAAGTTTACATATTTAAATTAATAAATATATTTTCAAAAATTAATAATTGATTACAAATTAATTATTAAACCTCAATTATCATAACATTATATACTTGACCCAAAGAATAAAATTCTTCTCAAATTCCCAAATTACAATTATACCCTTGTATCAACTCTTACATTGATTTGATGTTTATAGAGACAACCTGGGGGCCTATGGACCTTTAATATCAAACTCCAATAAATATTACATTATTAATCATAGCTCATTGATTAAATATTCATATTTATTAATCTCATGATTACTTCATTATAAATATGAGATTGAACTCTTGATAATTACAGACATATATTTACTGAGTACTTTATTAAAGAATATGTTGACCCACGATTTGGTCAACGACACAAAGTCAAATATACGACAGAAAATGAGACGACAAATAAGAGTTTAATCTAATGGTAAAGAAGAATACACCAACGATTTATAGTGGTTCGGCCCCAAGGAATGTGTAATGACCCAACTACTCTAGACTTTTGGACCATTAACGAAAACTATACATAAACACTAATTCTCAATAACACTTACAAGTGATAAGATCATAACTTTATTAAAACTTTGAAAAAAACAAAGGTCAAACTTACATAAAGTTTAAGTTAGGATATGGGATCCCATTGTTTTAAAACCAAAACATGACATAATGATAATTTAAAAAGAGATTACATAATAAAATGCGGAAAAATTCATATAAAAACCATAAGAACAAAAACTACATCCTCGAATCGAAACTCTCAGCTATTTGAATCCATTCCGCCTCAATACACATTCCCCAAGCTGCCAAGAACCTTATCCGCCACTAAAACTATTTTCCTGCACATATAAACAAAAAGGAGTGAGCCTAACGCCCAGCAAGGAAAATCTAACATATAGCCATATACATAAAACATACTATAACACTTATGTCACATACATACTATAATGGCCATTATTACTTGGGGTCCCATAAACTAAGCAAGTCATATGCCCATTAGATTAGTGGGGTCTTGCTAGCTAAGCAAGTCATATGCCCATAATCTATTTGGGGCTTGTTAGTCATATAGGTCATATGCCCAAGTCTATAATCATACTTAACATAACATATTACATAACATAAAATCATAAGATAACATATAAAATCATATAACAAATAAATCCTATCCTATTTTCCTTACCAAAATAACTGGGAAATGGGAACTGATTTGGGACCTTGGAACACTCCTAAAAACCATTTATAATAAGGTGAGTATATTGAAGAAAAGGGATGAAAGTGAAAAAGGGACTATGCCA
This sequence comes from Humulus lupulus, assembly GCF_963169125.1. Taxonomy (NCBI): domain Eukaryota; kingdom Viridiplantae; phylum Streptophyta; class Magnoliopsida; order Rosales; family Cannabaceae; genus Humulus; species Humulus lupulus. The sequence continues at coordinate 148,045,335 of NC_084800.1, read as the reverse complement.
TCAAAATATACTTACCAAAAACCTTGTGCTTAAGAACTTGGATTTCCTAACCAAGAATAAGAATAAGGTTAGAATGAGTAGAAGACTATGAGAATTTTTAAAGAACATAATACAGAAATGGACTAGAGTTTGGATATACCTTGAAGACTTATATGACCAATCTAAACCTTGAACCGAAATGTGAATAAACCTTACTTCCCCAAGTGTTTGATAAGTTTATAATGGTCAAGCTTATAATTCCCAACCCAAGTGTTTACACTCTCACACTCACCTAGCAACTTGCAGCCTCTGAACTTAGAGTAATAGATGAATAAATGGCTGGGTACTAGGTCCTATTTATAGAGTTTAGGAATGAAGAGATCTTCATTTAACTTGAATAAAAATAATGGCTTTTTAAGTGAAAATAATTTGAATTATCGTTCAGCAGAGGCTAAAGACTCGTTCAAACAGATGTTGGACTCATCAAGAGGTTGAAGGTTTGAATGGAGAACGTTTTTGAAAACTTTCAAAATATGCTGAGAGGGGCGATATATCGCCCCTGTAGGCGATATATCGCCTGGGCCAGTATGCCCGAGGCAATCGTGCAACGTTTCGTGTTTTTCGTATCTTCGTGCTGCGATATATCTCCCCCTATAGCTGCGATATATCGGCATACGCTGATTATTTAAACACGAAATTACACATTTTTAGCTTAATTTAAATTGAGTAAACAGCCTTGACTAAGCCCTCTAACGTTTTCAAAGCTGCTGACTGACCTTAGAGTATTCAAATTTTAACCTTAATAAATTAAATCCTCAAAATACTTAATCATTAATAAACCCATACATAACATGTGCTATTATCCTATTGGTTCTTATCTAAACCTTATAGTATAATAAATATTATCCTCAATATCAGTCATATTAATCAAACCTTAGGTTAAAATTAATATTCCTAAACTATAGGTTAAACTTAGAAAATCTACAAGTACTACTATGAGTGTCCAAATAAATCCCGGTCTGAACCAAAAATCCACAGTCATAAAGATAATACTATTATTACTATTATACAACTATCTAACTTAGCTAAGTAAAGTTCTTGGACTCTACAATTCTCCCCTACTTAAAATGAATTTTGTCCTCGAAATTTACTTACCAAATAATTCCGGATACCGGCTTTGCATGTCCTCCACTAACTCCCATGTTGCCTCTCGTTCAGAACTATTACTCCATAGGACTTCGACTATAGGAAAGCTCTTGGACCGTAACTACTTCATCCCTCTATCTAGGATGCTAACTGGTCATTCCTCGTAACCTAAGTCTTTCTGGAGTGCTATTGTATCGTACTTGAGGACGTGAGATGGGTCTGACACATATTTGCGTAACATCGAGATGTGGAACACGTTGTGACTATCAGCTAGTGCAGGCGGTAGGGCTAGTAAATACGCAACTGCTCCCACTTTGTCCAATATCTCAAAAGGACCTATGAATCGGGGACTAAGCTTGCCTTTCTTCCCAAACCGCTTTACACCTTTCATAGGAGATATCTTCAAGAAGACTTGATCTCCAACTTGGAATTCCACATCGCATCGCTTGGCATCCGCATAGCTTTTCTGTCAGATTTGAGCAGCAAGTATACGCTGTCTAATAAGCGCTACTGCTTATTGAGCTTTTCTAACAGCTTTGGGGCCTAGAAGCTACCTTTCTCCTACCTCGTCCCAGTGCAACGGTGATCGGCACCTTCTTCCATATAGCAACTCATAAGGAGCCATCCTGATCGTTGACTGGTAGCTGTTGTTGTAGGAGAACTCTATCAACGGTAAGTACTTATTCCATGATCCTCCGAAATCAAGTACACACGCGTGTAGCATATCCTATAAAATATGAATCGTACGCACGGACATCCCATCTGTCTGAGGATGAAAAGCTGTACTAAGGCTTAACTTAGTACCCATAGCTTGCTGTAAACTTCCCCAAAATCTTGACGTAAACACCGATCCTCTATCTGACACTATCGTCTTGGGGATTCCATGCAACCGTACAATCTCTTGGATATAGATGCCTGCATATTGGTCTGCTGTGTATGAAGTCTTAACAGGCAGGAAATGAGCCGACTTGGTTACTCTATCTATTACTATCCAAGCGAAATCATGCTGCTTATTTGTCTTTGGCAGACCCGTCACAAAGTCCATAGCTATATCGTCCCACTTCCATTCTGGTACGCTAAGCGGTTGCAATAAGCCTGCAAGTCGCTGATATTCTACTTTCACTTGCTGGCATATAAGACACTTGGATACAAACTCTGCTATGTCCTTCTTCATCCCTGGCCACCAATATACTGCCTTAACATCATGAGTCATCTTGGTAGACCCTGGGTGAACTGAGTACGGGGTGTTGTGCGCTTCCTCCAAAATTGTCTTCTTAATACTTTGATCATTTGGCACGCATACCTGATCCTTATATCTCAATAAACCTTGGCTAGATATTGAGAAATTTGTAGCCTTGCCTTCTCTGACTGCATCCATATGTACTGCTAGTGTGTCGTCATGTCCCTGACCAATTCGTATATCCTCTAGCAGATTTGACTGGATAGACAAGTTAGCCAGCTTGCCTACAATTACTTCTATTCCGGCACTGATCAGCTCTTGCTATAGCGGCTTTTCTATTCCGGCTAAAGCTACTAAATTTCCATAACTTTTCCTACTAAGCGCATCGGCAACTACGTTCGCCTTTCCTGGGTGGTATAGGATTTCGCAGTCGTAATCCTTTACTAACTCCAACCACCTACGCTGCCTCATGTTGAGCTCCTTCTGAGTAAAGAAGTACTTTAAACTCTTGTGGTCCGTATAAATCTCGCACCATTCTTCGTAAAGATAATGGCGCCACATTTTTAATGCAAAGACCACCGCTGCCAACTCCATATCATGAGTTGGATAGCGTTGCTCTTACTCCTTCAATTGTCGTGAGGCGTAGGCTATCCCCTTATCATTTTGCATCAGCACGCAACCCAATCCTTACTTTGATGCATCAGAGTAGACTACGAACTTATCGTTGGGTGTCGGTACACTGAGTACTGGTGCTGAGCAAAGCTTATCCTTAAGCAACTGGAAGCTTTCTTCACACTTATCATTCCAGGTAAATCTTTATAGTTTCCGGGTCAGGTTGGTGAGTGGAGTGGCTATCTTTGAAAAGCCCTCTACAAACTTCCTATAATAACCTGATAACCCTAGAAAGCTTCTTACTTCAGATGCGTTCTTTGGTCTGGGCCCTTCACGACCTCTACCTTTGCTGGGTCTACTGCAACTCCGTCTTTCGATATAATGTGCTCGAGGAACGCCACTTGCGAAAGCCAAAATTCGCATTTCTTGAACTTGGCGTAGAGTTGATGCTCCTTCAATTGCATCAAGATCAACCTCAAATGTCCCTCGTGCTCTACTTCATCCTTGGAGTATACTAAGATATCATCGATGAATACAACAACGAATTTATCTAAGTAATCCTTGAAGACCCTATTCATTAAGTCCATAAATGCGGCTAGTGCGTTGGTAAGACGAAATGACATAACCAAGAACTCGTAATGTCCATAACGAGTTCTAAAGGCTGTCTTAGGAATATCTTCTCCCTTTACCTTGAGCTGATGATACCCGGACCGTAAATCGATCTTTGAAAATACAGTCACGCCTCGCAGTTGATCAAACAAGTCGTCGATCCGAGGTAGCGGGTACTTGTTCTTAATCATTACCTTGTTCAGCTTGCGATAGTCTATACACATCTGCATACTTCCGTCCTTCTTCTTCACGAATAGTATCGAAGCTCCCCATGGTGAATGCTTGGCCTAATAAAACCCAAGTCTAGGAGTTCTTGTAGCTGCGTCTTTAACTCCTTGAGTTCCGTAGGTGCCATTTTGTATGGTGCCTTAGAGATAGGCTCGGTGCCTGGTACTAATTCTATCGTGAAGTCTATTTCCCGAGTTGGTTGCAATCCCGGCAAGTCATCGGGAAATACCTCTGGAAATTCTCGTATAACACGGACATCTCCAACCTTAAGTGGTTTCTCCCTTTCCACATTTGTGATGCTGGATAAGAATGCTTGACATCCTTTCTCCATCATTCTCTGAGCTTTGAGAGATGATACTAACGCGGTGCGTAATCCTAAAGCTTGTCCCATGAAGCATAGTCTCTGTCCGTCAAGAGTCTCAAACATTACCTTCTTGCGTTTGTAGTCGATGGTTGCGCCATGCCGTGCTAGCCATTCCATGCCTAGTATTACGTCGAAGTCCTTGATCACCAGTTTTATCAGGTCTCCTTCTAGTTCTATGTCCTCAATCTTGATCGGTACGCCTCGTACTATCTGTGATGATAGAACTACTTTGCCCGAAGGCAACTCGGTTACAAACCTAGTTCTAAATCTTTCACAAGGTTTGTCTAGTTTTTCTATCATTCCTAACGAGATATACGAATGAGTGGCTCCCAAATCAAATAATACATAGCATAAGTTATTGAGGATAGTAACCTGACCTGTGACCACCTTATTGCTAGCATCAGCCTCTCCTTGGGTTAAAGCAAAAACCCTAGCAGGAACCATCTTGTCGTCTTTCTTTCCTTCTGGCTTGCGCTGAGGACAATCTCTTTTCTGATGCCCTTCCTGACCACAGCTAAAACATTCCTTTGTGTTTGTGCGGCATTCTCCAAGATGCTTCTTCTGACACTTAGCACATGGCGGGTATTCCACGTAGGCCGACCTATTTCCCCCATTATTTGTTCGTGCCATTTTATCGCTGTCAGATTGCTTGTTGTCAGGATGCCTTCTCTTCTAACTGTTACTGTTGTTGCCTGACTGATTGTTGCCATTATAGTTGTTGTTCCGACTGGTCTGAGGTTGACTCTGCTGTCTAGGTTCAGGCTTACCAGCTTCTTCTTTACTTACATTAGCCTACAACCTCTCTACTTCTATTGCCGTCTCAAGAACGTTGGCATATGTAGTGTTCCCCGGGTTTGCTAGCTTAACCCCCATCTCGATTTTTGGTCGAAGTCCTCTAACAAATTTTTTCACCCTCAGAAAATCAGTTGGAACCATCTCAGATGCGAACTTAGCTAAGCGGTTGAACTGACAAGCATACTCTGCCACCGATAAATTTCCTTGCTTCAAATTGGCAAACTCCTCAACTCTGGAAGTGAGTACAGCTGAATTGTAGTACTTTTTGTGGAACAACTCCACAAATCGAGTCCACATCATGGTGGCAACATCATGCGATTGCTGGACCAAGTCCCACCATATCCTGGCATCCTTCTTGAGCAATGACGAGATGCAGGATATGCGGTCCGCATTACTGAGATTCATGTGCGTCAGAATCGGCTCCACATTCCTTAGCCACTCTTTTGCCTCAAAGGGGTCTGTAGTCCCTTCGAAGTTTGGAGCGTGATGTTTCCGGAACCTCTCATAAACTGGCTCCATATTCGATACTGGATATGGCGTGTAGTTCGCCACTGGCCATCCCCCATATGGACCAACTTGTTGGGGTGCTGGGGCCATTTGTTATGGCTGCGGCTGCGGTGGAGGCTGAGGCTGAGTCTGCGCCTGTTGACGTTGTTGCTGCAAAAGTTCCTCAACTTGTTGTCGCAGTCTGGCGATCTCCGCAGTGTTGTTAGCTTGTGGTGCCAGCGCGTTGTGGCTAGTAGTAGCACGCACTCCCCTTCTGCGAACTGGAGGGGCATCATTGTTCGCTGGAACAGCGTTTGAGGCGTTTCCGTTGGTGCGTGCAGATCTTCGGAGCGATATCGTAGCAGAGTTCTAACAGTTAAAAGAAACATGTTAGAACTTTACCTAATAGGCTATAAGGCAAAAACTTATTCTAAAACAAACATATCTCGGACCTATTGATTATGATTTCTTATGAAAATTATATAAGTCTTCTTTATTATTAGAGTGGGTTTCTATACTTAGAAAAATAAAGTCATCTTTATTTTCTAAGTCTGTTTCTAATCATCCTATATGACTTAATTCTCAGGCTCAAAACTCATCTTTGTTCCAAATTTAACCATATTGAGGGAGGGCTGGGATCAGTAAAATCGTTCCCACTACTATGGCCCCCTAACTCTCAATAAGGAAACTTGGTTCATTGATTTGTATCCACCCTCACCGAACTTAGTCATTATTCATTTTATTTAGTATTTATTATGATTGCAAAAATAAAATCAAACTCATACATGATAATAAAATAACATGATATTCATTTGGAAAAATAGTTTTTCACTTATTACAACCATAAAATAAAGAAATAAATAAAACAAACAATGAAAAACTAACTATTCTAAAAATCAGGATCTTCTACATCGGATCCTTCATCTAGCATATCATCATCCAATTCTTCATAATCCTCATTGTCATGTGCATCAAAATGTCCTCTAGGAAGGTTTTTGAAAATCCTATGTTTTTGCTCCTTTGTAAACTGAAATTCTGATTTTGCAGTGAACCTAACTAAGAGGAAGTAATATCTCATTGCTATTGGCAGTTCGTCTTCATCATCCATTGTTTCCCATATTTCCTCTAAGGCTGCTATTACCGGATGAAAATCCTTAAATAGTCTAATTACTAATTGTTGACGCGGTTCTTCGCCAACATGTAATTAAGAGAAAGAGAGAAGAGGATTAGTGCCAAATATAGAACCGTAACAGATATAAGATCTTAGTGAATGAAATAGGTGACTCGAGACACGTTTTTAAGTGGTTCAAAGGTTAAAATCCTTCTACTCCACTAGTCAATATTATTGATATATTCTGGGTATTTGGTTACAAAGTATATCTCTCCAGAGACTATTTGTTCCAACCCTTATCAACTCCCAGGGTCTCCATATTTATAGGAGAAGGCACCTGGAAGTTGGTAAGGAGGTCATCCCGTGACCTTCTTATTTGTCATATCAACTCTGTGACATTCATGATTAATTCCTAAAGCTGACACATAAGTATGGTCAAATCGATAGATAAGGAGATAATGGGCCGCACGGCCCAACCCAGCCGTGGGTGTCTGAACACGCACGTTCCTGCAGCGTGTCCGAGAAGTCAGGGAGATATCGGACACGTGATGTCAGATATATGCACATTTATCTTGCATGTGTTGACTTTACAAGGGGTCATGGCCTCCATATCTAGCTCGTACCACGAGCTGTGCATCTAACTCGACCTTCGGCCTTTCGATTCCTTGCTCCAGTCTTGGGAGTCTTGGCAAGTCCTTGAGGATTCCTCGAGCTAAGGGGGGTACGACCTCAGGACAGGATCTCTGACCTGGGGGATGTTTATGGACTAACCATGATCAGTCCGAAGCTCGACCTGCTAATCAGCCCGTGGGAAAATCAGGGCGTACACTAATACATATTGTTTCGTTGCTCTCATCATTATTTGCTTAGACTCTTGAAGATGACCTATTTCTTTGTGGAACAAAAGCAGTCTTCGTGTGATTCTTTCTAGTGCTCCTACGTTGTTTCTTGGTTCCCTTATTCTTTTTAAAGCCTTAATGGCTCGGTTATCCTCATTGCTTAATGCTCTGTTCCTACTTAACTGAAAACATAAATACTAAAATTTTTAGCTATACACATAGGCAAAATAACTATACCTTATATACATACTTGGCGGTCAGATTCAGAGCTTTGAGTGTGTGTATCGAGGAGAACTTCGTGCAAAGGAACCATTTGCTCTGATACCAACTGTAATGACCCAACTACTCTAGACTTTTAGACCATTAACGAAAACTATACATAAACACTAATTCTTAATAATACTTACAAGTGATAAGATCATAACTTTATTATTTTCACCTTATTTTGCGACATGGCCTAGCTGCCCCTGTTACATTCACCAGCTCAGCTTCCAATTCTTTTTTCTTCAAAAAATAAAAAATAATAAATAAGTCATTACTTCCAAGGATCAGGGAGCAACAAAAAATTCCATACGCAAAGCTGTACATGTAAGAAGTTATCATACCATTGTATCCCTCATTTTCTCAAATAATATTGATTTTATAGGGTCCTTTTCAATCCATCGACAAAGCTCAAGAGTAAGTCCCCTAGAAGATGCACGAACATTTTGATCTTGATGGTCAAATAGCTCAGGCAACATCTTTAATATTCTCTTTGGAGGCACAACTTTTGTTCCAAACTCACTATCAAACCAAACATGCAGATTAGATAAAGAAGTACAAGAAACATTTCCCACAAAATTAAACTAAAAAGTAACTAACTCTTTTGCATTTTATCCATTTATGTCAAAGTTAATACTAGATCTAGCCGAACTCCTCTAGCCTCCTGCAGTAGAACTGCAACACAACGACCCCTGCTTTTAATAAAGAACATAAATATAGAAAGTTCATGATACCTTAATTGTACTTAATATATGAGGAGTAATTTCAAGGAGACATTTGTTCAGTAAGATGAAACTATAGATTTATTAAGAGTGTAGCAACAAGGGGTTACTTTTATGATGCTATATAAAATGCTGATAGAAACTCAAACTAAAAAAAATAAGAGCAAAACATATAATAGAACAAAAACAATAATCATAAAACAAAGACAATCAGATAAATAAGCCAAAACAGAAAGTTAAAGTACAATGCCATATAGTAGTTGTGGCAACCATGAGCAATTGTTATATGTTATTTAATATACGTCAAAGATAAATAGATAAACAAGAAAATATATATAAATATAACCCATTAATTTTTGGAGCTGATATAACATATATTTTCAAAGCTATTTTTGAAAGAAATGTGATTCTGGGTCACTAATGCAAAACAATAATACAACTAACAACCAAATAAAATGAACAAGAAAGAAACATGACTCAATCCAAACAAACCATGATATCATATATGGCATGGGGAAGAATATACATAACCCTATAAAAGACACTACAACCAATTCAAGAAACCCAAATTTGAGACTAAGTGGCATGGAAAAGAAGATGCAGAAAGGTCATGTAAAATCCTGCTATAGAACCAGTGAAGTTCTCTTATTTTATGAAATTAGAGCTAAATATAAGGCAAGCATCTATAATCAAATATTAAAACTAAACACAATAAATGAGGGAAAATATGGTCTAATATATGACAAGCACTTTCAACTTGCAAGCATCTTAAATCTAGACTCCCTTGGCAATATATAAGAATAAAAATATAATAGAAACATTAGGCCAAATGTGGAGTAGAAAAAACAAGAAAAGATAAATAATTGAAGTAAATCTTATAATTACCATAAGAAGACAACACAGGTAGACCAGTTTCTCAAGCTTTTAAGAACCTGCATATAGAGTTTTATCATAAGATAAATAAGATGAGATTTTGCTCAATGAATGAAGAGATATGCAGCTAGTTATATGACACCCAACAGAGATAAAACAAGCAATTAGTAGCAAATCACAGCTCACAAGAGACAAAGACACGAAAACTTAAACTAATAGATCCTAAATCTGTACATGGTAAACTATCACAAAAGCTTTCAGTTTTTATCTTCAATCTATACTGTGAAACACTTTCTCAAAAAAGAATTTCAGAAGAAAAATAAAAATAATTTAGCTAGCACTGTTACCAAAAGTAAACTGAAAACAATGGTGAACCTCATTTGCACAATACAAAAATATCAACATTTAGGGCATTAAAGTATAGCAGAGGACAAAAAGAATGGAGCACTTACCCTTTCAATTAGACTATGGGACATAGTTGACAAAAGACTTTAGAGATTGAAAAAGAGACTTCCAGTATTGAAATAGAAGGCAGGGTAGTGAGATCCCTTTGCCAACATCCCAAGCCTCATCATCGAGAGCCCGTCGTCGTCGCCACCTACAGAAGATAAAGAGAGGGTGAGCAAGAGAAAGACGAGAAAAAGGAAGGTACCGAGATACCGAGAAAAAAGAATTGGAAGCCGAGCTGGTGAATGTAACAGGGGCAGCTAGGCCATGTCACAAAATAAGGTAAAAATTCATTTTTTCATTAGCTGTTTGATCTGCTTGCTATTTTTATTTTTCTTAACCTAGTTGGTATTGATGTCTTCAGGTCTGAGCAAGACAAGGAGCCAGAAAAGGAGGTTGTATCTGAAGTTGTGGGTGCTGGCCCATCTGAGGAATCTACATCTGATGGTGTGTAATACACATAGTCTATTAGATTATTCTTTTTCTTGGTTGATATTAAATGACGACAAGTAGGTGTTCTATCAGCGGGTAACAAGTGATTACCATTGTAGGAGTTTGACACTTTAGTGTTATATTTTATTAGTTTTTTTACTGCAGAGATGTTGGTTATTTAGCTCTCATGTTTATGCATAGTTTAACATATTTTAATTGTCACCTCCTCATTAAATAGATGAGTATGAGCTCGTTGATCCTGTTGATATATTGGCTCCTTTGGAGAAGTCTGGATTTTGGGATGGAGTGGTTAGTCTTCTTTCTTCTATCTGTCAAACTAGTTCAGTTTTGTTTTTGGTTGTAGTGATTTAATTTAGGAATATTTGGTTTTGATGTTCCTGTACTTCTATTAACATCTTGTGCCTTTTGTCACAGAAAGCAACCAAGTGGTCAGAATGGAAAGAGGCTATTGCAGAGCTAACCAAGCTTGCTTCAACAAAAAGAATAGCACCCGGTGATTTCTCAGAAATCTGTCGGACACTAAAAAAGGTACATTGTCTTTTTATGTTTGGCTATTTTGTTTGCATCATTTATACCTCTATCTATTGCCAAGGATCTTTTTAATATTGCATAGTTAAGTGTTCAATTTTCTCCATTAAGTTTTAACTTCATGCTTTATATTCTTACTTCTGTTATAAGTTTATACTTGCTTTTTGAGTTGATGAATAAAAATCATTTAATTCTTTTTCTGTACAGCTCATAACAGATGTTAATATCGCTGTAGCAGTCGAGGAAATTCAAGTTATTGGCAATCTTGCTCGGGGTTTAAGAACTAATTTCTCTGCAAGTTCACGCTTCCTATTGCCAGTTTTGCTGGTATGTTCATTTTTGCTAGCTAAAAAAATAATATTATATCAACTTAAAATGCAAACAGACTGTTTGAATGTAACCAAGCTGTTCAAGTGTTCATTTACTTTTTGCCAGTTACTTACAACTGAGCATGGTGGTATTTTTTTTTTTGGATTTTGACTTGTACATTCATTTTCCTTATTAATAAAAGTGCACTTAGTCATACGAGTATATTATTTTTTAGAAGTTCAAATGATGTTGATCGTATCTTTGATTTGTATATAAAGTTATTTTTTTATTCAATTTTACTTTTAATATATATTTTGATCTGGTTTATCTCAGATTTTTCTTAGAAATAATTTAATAAAGATTGAAGAAGGGATATTGGTTTATTGCATTTATCTAACTCCTTTGATTTATCTCTCTCTCTCTCTCTTATTTTTTTTTTATAAAAGAAAAATTGAAAGAGAAAAAACCTGCCTCTACTGAGGCACTAAATCAAAGTCTTCAGGCAATGCATACAGCTGGGTGCTTAAGTCTAGCTGTCATTTTGGAAGGCAAGTATATCTTTATCCTACGCTGTAGTTCTTTAATTCAGAATATAGTATTGTCATAGGATTCCTTACTATGTTTTTGGTTTAAGTTTTTTTTTTTATTAGAGATTAGATGACATAAATTCTTTGCATTTGAGTGTTTGTAATCGCTTTGATAGGTGGTAATTTTGATTTTGCCCAAACTGTAATGGATGTTGTCTATTGCAGATATTAAGACAGCTGTGAAAAATAAAGTTCCTCTTGTACGGTCATCAACTCTTACTGGGTAACATTCTATATTGAAACAAGTAACAAGGCTGTTATTTTAAAGGTGCACAAGGACTATGTGCCTATCCTTATGGAGGTAGGTGCATTTATGTTTGTAGTTGTAATATATTTCATATTTTTGAACAATCAGTTGAGTAAAATGTGCTAAACATTGCTTATTCCCATTTATTTTAGAAGACAGCTTCAGTACTGGTTTTGATAAGTTTAGAGCACTAATTCATGGTTTGCTGCTTAATTATGAATTTTGATTATTGATGGTATGGATTTATTTCTTCTTTGCCCATTTTATTTAGTTTGTTGGTATGAGACCCTTGGAGCGGTCACTTGAGAAACTTGATGATGTTAGAAGAAAGAAGCTTTCTGAAATGATTTCAGGTTCTGAAGGTAGCACATCCACCAATACAAGCTCAGGTTTGTAATATCTTTATAGCATCAGTTCTTATATCACTAATTTGTTCAACATTCTTGTGAGTTTTTATAACCTTGTGTGCATACTTATTGTTGTGTGAGCAGTAGTCCAAGCTTCTGGTGCAACCGCATCCTCTCATGAGGTGAGTTATTTCTTATATAATGGATTTATGGAAGTTAAAGAACAATGCTATGTTGAGAGGTTGCATGTAATGTTGCTATGTTACACGCTTTTAGTTAATATTCTTCTAGATTACAAAGTTATTTGGTCAATAAACATGATTTTTCCACCTACTGGCGTGTATTTTTTTGTTTGTTAAGAATGATCCTTGAGACCTCCAACGAGAAAGGATAATTATTTACGTCTTTAATGTATGCAGGCATCAGATGCTTCATTTGTTCAAAAGTCAGCAGCAAGCATGCTTAGTGGGAAGAGGCCTGTTCAAGCAGCTGTGAGTTCTTGACACTGTTAATTATTTTTGTTCATAGGTTGTTGAAGTTATTTTGATCTTGATATCTTTTGATTGACGATATTTTCTAGCAGCCTACCAACAAAAAAGGGGCTTATGCTAAAGGGGGTGTGAGTAAGAAGAGTGATGCACCTGCACAGACAAAATCCTCTAAATCTGCTGAAACACCCGAAGATGTTGAGGTAGAGTGGTACACACTTATTGATATGTGAGTTGTCTAATTTTTACTTCAAATTCTACATCTTTTTGTCTCACTGTTTTTCTGAATAGTTGCAGCCATCTGAAATGGGTCTTGAAGAGATTGAAAGCTGTTATCCAAAAAACTGGCATGGATGACGCGACAAGTGATTCCCAGACACGTGGCTGACACCTGGAGGAACTCTGCTAAGGTATCGACCATAAAGACACATTATAAACAGTAGGCAGCCCAGTCTTTCCTGCGACCAGTCTGGTCGATGGTACCGCATGCAACATGACGTTCCAATAAAGATCTTTGTAAATCCTGAAATTGACTCTCACAATCTCCTGAGTATCTGATTATTTAGGAGATTATATCTGTAACATATTCATGTAATCCCCCTGAGCCTATAAATAGAGAAAGATAGCTCAAGGAAGGGACTTTTGGCTTGGGAATTATTTGAGACTAGAGTAATTCTATCTGAAATATTGTATTGTTCTTTAGAGGTTAGTGAAACTCATTGAACCCTAGTTCTTTGTTCACTCCTTTAATTCTCACATCGATAACAATCTAAGTGGACGTAGGTTATTACCAGATCCTGGGGCCGAACCACTATAAAATATCGTGTTCTTATTATTTTTGTCATTACGTTCTTTTCAACAAATTCATTCACATCAAGAATATTCTGACTCCGTGTCAGTTGACCAAAATCTGGGTCAACATTCTGGTGCTTTCATTGAGAGCTTGATATATCACCGTTGAAAAAACCAATGGCAAAAGCTGCAAAGAAAACTGGACAGGCGGCCATCGCTGCACCGTCAAACCCGCCGCCTCCTCCTCCTCCTGCAAGCCTGGCTGAGGATGAGCCACATTTAGACTTTGAGGAGGAAGAAATTGATGACGCAACGCTGAAAAGCAGTCTGGGGGCATTGCATCAGGAACTGGCCAATCTGAGGGCCAGTCAAGAAAGCGCCGCCGAAGTCATGGCAAGGCAGCAGCAGGAGATTGAATGGCAGCACGCAGAGTTAAGTGAGAGGCAGGCGGAAATGGACCGTCGCCAAAGCGAAGCCATGGCAGCCCTCGAGGCAGCCTTACAATTGGCTAGGAATCAGGCTGCACCTGCCTTGCAGCCTGAACACCCTACAAATGGGCCACCCCAGAGGGGTCCTAATCCTAGCCCACCAATCCAGCTCTCAAGTCCGCAAAGGCCCGAGCAGCCTCAGGTACCTCATGACGATGTCCCACTGGACCCTGAGGCGCAACCACCATCCCAAGCTGGTCACGGTAATCCCTCGCAGCAGAGGCAGAATAGAATCGAGCATCAGCCTCGCAGTCCTAGACGCCCTAGGGGTGATGAGCCAAACCTACCGAACAGAGGTCAGTACCCTCCTGGTAATAGGAGGAACTCAGAGTTAGGCTCTGTGGTCCGGGGTCCCCCACGGCATGATAATGCACGGGGACACAACGACCAGCGCAGGCCACCCTTTAACGCTCGGGACGTTACAGCCAGGGATGGAAATCGAGGGAACAGTCGATCCCACCATAGCCAATCGAGGTTCAGAAATGGACATGGGTATAATGAGGCCGACTCAGGCAAGGGAAATGCTGGTCGGAGGAATGAAGAAAGAGGTAGAGGCGGGAGCCAGATACCTCAAGATGACCAACCCAATAGACGGGATGCTGGGGGGCAGCCCAGGAAAAATAATGTCTTCAACCGGCCCGGGGGTAGCGAGCAGCGGAGCAGAGACGAGGATTTGAGAGACGTACTCAACGATCGCCGCGAACGGCATGGAGAGAACGTCCCCCCTAGAAACAGAGGCCACAGCAATTCTTGTCGCTGTACAGGCCCGGATAGATGCCCTCAACCAGGAAGTGCAACAACTGGTTGGGGGAAGGACATCTTATATCGACCACGATAGGAGGAAAGGCACTCCTTTCGTCCAGAGGATAGCTATGGCAGAAACTCCAAGCAAGTTCAAAATGCCTATGCTTCCAAACTTTGACGGGTACGGAGACCCAGTATCTCATGTCAATACGTTTGAGATACAAATGGACATTCAGAAAGTGTCAGAAGACGCTCGGTGCAGGATCTTCCCTGCAACACTTTCTGAGGCCGCGCAGGAGTGGTTTTATAAGGTTCCCTCCCGCAAGCATAGTTTCCTGGGAAATGTTCGTAAGGGAGTTCTACGGACAGTTCTATGCAGGTCGTGTGCATCCGACCAAAGCAAACCAGCTGGTTGAAATTCGCCAGCAGGATGGAGAGTGGCTGAAGGATTACATCTAGTGTTTTATGCGAGCAGCAGCTGGAGCAAAAATAGTGGGGGATGAAGGCAAAATGATGGCCATTACCGCAGGAGTTAAGCGTCGCTCCCCCCTCTGGAAGAGCCTCCGCAAGGATGGAGTTAGAACTACCCAAGAATTCTTGGACCGGGCTGATCGTTACATCAAGCTCGAAGAAGCCATTGCCGATGATGGAAAGCCCTCAGGCAAGGATAAGAAAGCAGCTGAGCCCACCAAAGCCGCCAATGGGTCCAAACCTAATGGCAACGGCAAAGGCAACGAGAACGGCAATGGCAAGAATGGTGGAAAACGGCCGCACAATGAGCCTTCCACCTCCGACAATAAACGAACCAAGGGTAACCGTTATGAACCTCGGTTCATTAACTACACTGCCCTCGTTGAGTCTCGGGGAGAGGTTTATCAACCTGGTCCCATTCGAAAGGATATTTCGAAGAGAGACACTACCAAGTTCTGTCGTTATCATAACGACTACGGACATGACACAAACGAATGCAACCAGCTGAAAGACGAAATCGAGTTCCTTATTAGACAAGGACACTTGAGAAGATACGTATGGACCTTGGGAAATTCCCAACGAGAAGCTCCGAGTAGCAACGAGCAGGCACCCACGCGCCAACGCTCGCCACCCTTACAGCCTGCCCCCGTGACTGGCTCACTCTTAACCATTTGTGGAGGCCCGCACCTCGCAGGAAATAGCAGAAAGGCCATGGAACGATACGCTCGGACTCTGCGCCATGACCAGGACATCGAGATGATGACTGTGGAGGACCGTGCACCAAAAATAGCTCAATCAGAAGAGGGTGAAATAACCTTCTCTGATGGCGATGCCCAACACGTCCGATTCCCACATTCCGATCCGCTGGTCGTGGATATCCAGATGGCAAACATGATGGTAAAAAGAATACTGGTCGATACAGGAAGTTCGGTGAATATCCTGTATAAGTCTTCGCTGGAACGCATGAAGTTGTTCGTTCAGGACCTGGAGCCTTGCTACCAAACGATATACGACTTCTCTAGAGAAGGACTCGCCCCCGCCAGATTGATCAGACTACCGGTGACGACAAGTACAGCGCCTGCTACCAGGACATTACTTGCTACTTTTGTAGTAGTCGATTGTCCTTCGACGTACAATGCCGTCATTGGGAGGCCTATACTGGTTGATCTACGGGCCGTCATCTCTATGTGGCACTTGGCCATGAAGTTCCCGACAGACACAGGGGTAGGATGCGTGTTGGGGAACCAGAGGGAAGCCAGAGAGTGCTACAACGCCTCAATCACAAAGGCGAAGAATGGAACACCAAAGGGTACTACCTCGGATAGGTTGCAGATGGCAGTTGATACACAAGCCTAATCCGGTGATGGAGTCACCAAATAGGGTGTTGCCCAAAGTGAGGATAGAGATCTAGATCCTCGTTTTGGGGATTTTGAAGAAAACATTGGACCCGTAGAGGACCTGGAAGAGGTCCAACTCGACGAAAAAGACCCGACCAGAGTTGTAAAGGTCAGGAAAAACCTAGAACCAACCACGAAGTACGTACTGGTGGAATTTTTGCGAAAGAACCAGGAGGTTTTTGCCTGGTCGCATCAAGACATGGCTGGGATAAACCCTACAGTTATCAGCCATGTCCTGAATATAAACAAGACTTTTCCACCCGTGCAACAAAAAAGAAGGCTGCTCGATAAAGATAGATCGAGAGCCTTAAAAGAAAAAGTTGAAAGATTAAAGGAGAATGGGTTCATTAGGGTGGCATTTTATCCATCGTGGGTCTCCAATCCAGTGCTGGTTCCCAAGCCTAACGGAAAATGGCGAACCTACGTGGATTTTACAAACCTCAATAAAGCCTGCCCAAAGGATTGCTTCCCACTCCCAAGAATCGACCAGCTGGTCGATGCTACTGCAGGACACGAGATCCTCTCATTCATGGATGCATATTCGGGCTACAATCAGATTAGCATGCATCCCCCTGACGAGGATCACACTAGCTTTCGGACCGATACGGGCTTATACTGTTATAAAGTAATACCCTTCGGACTGAAAAACGCATGTGCGACTTACCAACGGCTAGTCAACCACATGTTTAAGGAGCTGATCAGTGTAAACATGGAGGTATACGTGGACGACATGCTGGTAAAGTCTAAAAAGGCAGAAGGATATGTGAAGGATTTACAAGAGTGCTTTGATGTATTGAACAAATACCATATGAAGTTAAATCCCCTCAAATGTTCCTTCGGAGTTGGATTAGGGAATTTTTTGGGGTTCATTGTGAATTCAAGAGGAATCAAGGCCAACCCCGACAAGATAAAAGCCCTGATCGACATGAAATCGCAAGAAAGGATCAAAGATGTACAAAGTTTAACCGGGAGAATCGCAGCCCTAAGTAGATTTATTTCGAAGTCAACAGACAAGTGCGTCCCTTTCTTCTATCTACTTAGGGGCAATAGGAAGTTTGAATGGACAGGAGACTGCGAGTAGGCTTTTCAGGCCTTGAAAGCTCATATGGCACGGCCTCCCATCTTATCAAAGCCAATCAAAGGAGAAACTTTGTTTATTTACCTGGCGATTACTGAAGTTGCTGCTAGCACGGTACTAGTGCGAGAGGAAGAAGGCGTACAAAAAACAGTCTACTATGTTAGCAAGAGACTGATCGGGGCAGAACTGAGATATCCACCAATTGAGAGGTTAGCATATTGCTTAATCCTAGCCTCTAGGAATCTGCGCCCTTACTTCCAAGCCCATCCTATCACAGTTTTAACTGACTAGCCCCTTCGGAAAGTCCTTCAAAAACCAGAGGCGGCTGGGCGATTATTAAAATGGGCAGTCGAACTAGGGTAGTTCGATATAACTTATTCGCCGCGAGCAGCAATAAAGGGACAAGTCTTGGCTGATCTCATTGCAGAGTTCACAGAACTCCCAGACAGCGAGCAGTGCAAATCGCCTAGTGCGCCTGAGCCTCAAGAGAAAGCTCCTTCGTGGAAGGTATTCACGGATGGGTCGTCCAACAAATCCCACGCAGGAGCGGGAGTAATATTGATAATGCCGGAAGGGCATTGATTTCACTGCGCTATTAGGTTCGACTTCACCGCATCAAACAATGAAGCCGAATATGAAGCACTCCTCGCTGGATTGAGAATGGAGAAAGACATGAGCATAAAGATGCTTGATATTTACATTGACTCACAGCTGGTGGTAAATCAAGTTCTAGGAGAATATCAAGCGCGAGGCTTAAAAATGGTGGCCTACTTGAATAAAACAAAAGACCTGCTAGCCTAATTAGCGGAGTACACCCTCCAGCAAATTCCGCGGGATCAGAATTCAAGCGCAGACGCCTTAGCCAAACTCACGAGCGCGAAGGATGCCGACACTTTGAACATTGTGCCAATAGAAAGACTGAGTGAGCCAAGCATACAAGCGACTGAGACCAATATGGAGATTCGAATGGAGGATACATGGATGGCACCTTACTTGGGGTATCTGACGAACGGTGTGCTACCAACAGATAGAAACAAAGCCAGAACTCTACAAAGGCAGGCTGCTAGGTACATATTGGTCGATGGTGTTATGTACCAAAGAGGGTATTCAATGCCACTACTCAGATGCGTTACACCTGAAAAAGCTAAGGAACTCATGAAAGAGGTGCATGAAGGCTTCTACGGGGATCATGTTGGGGGGCAGAGTTTGGCAAAGAAAATTCTAAGGCAAGGCTACTTCTGGCCAACTATGAACGAAGACGCAATGGAGTTTGCCCCAAGATGCGATAAATGTCAAAGATTCTCCAAAATTCCACGAGCAGCTCCAAACGAATTGAAACAGATGCAAAGTCCGTGGCCTTTTGCGGTGTGGGGGATAGATTTAATTGGGTCCCTACCCAAAGGAAAGGGTGGAGTAAAATACGCAGTTGTGGCAGTTGACTACTTCACCAAATGGGCCGAAGCTGAACCGCTCGCTACCATCACGACCAAGAAAGTTCTTGACTTTGTCATCAAGAACATTGTTTGCCGGTATGGTTTGCCCCGAAAGATCGTGTCAGATAACGGAACCCAATTTGACAGCGACTTATTCACCGACTTCTGCGAAAGGCATGGAGTTATTAAAAGCTTTTCATCAGTTGCGCATCCCCAAGAAAATGGGCAGGTCGAGGCCATAAATAAAACTCTTAAGGATACCCTAAAGAAGAGACTTGAAGATGCTAAAGGAGCATGGCCAGAACAGCTGCCTGAAGTCCTCTGGTCGTATAGGACGTCTCACCGAACAGCGACAAGTCATACCCCATTTTCCTTAGCGTACAGATATGAGGCTATGTTACCTGTCGAGTTAGATCCCCCCTCACATCGACGCCTAACATACGACCAGGACCAGAACAGCCAACTAATGATGGAGTCCCTAGACTCAATTGACGAGATACGGGAGAAGGCTCAACTCCGAGTTGCTGCGTACCAGCAAAAAGTCGCCCAGTACTTTAACTCCAAAGTTAAAGAAAGAAAATTCAACGTCGGTGACTTGGTGCTACGACGAGTTTTCTTAAACACCCGCGACCCCACTACTGGAGTACTCGGACCTAATTGGGAAGGACTTTACCATATTGAAGAAGTCCTTCATTCGGGCACCTACAAACTTGCACACTTAAACGGAGATCTTGTTCCACGTTATTGGAATGGAGAACACCTGCGCAAGTATTATCAGTGAACAATCCTTTTTAGAGGACTGGCTTGTATTAAATTTTACTTTTTACAAGTTTTGCAAAGAGGGGTAGCCACGTTGTATGGCTAATCGCTCGTATATGTAAGATTCTATTTTAGAATCACTCGTAAAGACATGTTTAGTCCATTTTTAATACGTGATTATAAGGGACTGTGCGCAGCCAGTCATTCTTGCCAACCTTTGTAAATTTATATTTACAAGTATTTGTTCATTACGTGTGTTGTTTTGCTGTATTACAAGTATTACTTTTCCACCCGAGCAGAAATGTTCGAACAGGTCATGGTCAAAGCAAGTGACCAAGGACCTAAAGGCACATCGATAGTAAAGCGTACCATGAGGTATGTAAACACATGAACAAAATGAGTGAAAGCATGCTAAGGTACTTAGAGTATTTTTCAAAATTTATATTTTGTTAAATCAAGCCAAAGTACTATGCTGAGTTCGGTCATACGGACAGATGTTATAGTAGATGAAAATATTATAACATTATAAAGCAATCTTTTACACCGCAAGCATCACTGCTTGGATGTAACTGTTCAAATAAAAGGAAAAGTTTGCTGCCCATGCAGCAAATTCAAAAAAGATATTGTCTTTACATCATGACCTGTGGGTCGTGTAATTAAAGAAAGAAAAAATAATAATAAAAGCTCAAGAGGCATTAGGAGCAGGAGGGTCTTTATCAGCATTCTGATTGGTCGCATCCTCAACAACTCCTTCTTCCTCTGCGCCAGCAATGCTTGGGGAAGCAGGGATCCTTGCTCTTGCCTCCTCTTCAGCCAATTGAGTAGTGCAGCGGGCCAGCTCAGCATTTCTAACATCTTCTGAAAGATAACCAAAGTTGGAGCCCTGATTGTTTTTCCAGAAGTTGTAAAAACACCAGAGCGTCGCATTCTTGTACCTTTCCAGATCTTTGGCATTGGAAAGCGTTAGCTGCTCTACTTGGCTCTCAAGAGTAGCGATGGCCTTGTCCTTGGACTTGAGCTCCTCACCCAGTCTCTTGCATTCTCGATATTGGACTCGGCTGGACTCCTGATACTCCTCCCTCTGCTTCCTTATAGCTGCCTTCGAAGCTTCAGCCTCCGATAGCTTTGTCACCACAGCATCCCTCTGTTGGGTGACCGCCTCCAACTCCTTCGCATGCCTTGCCTCTGCAGCCTGAAGCTCCTCAGCTACTTTCGCCTGGTACCTCTCGATGGCCTTTGCCCGAGCCTGGTCAATGGTGGCTTGGGTGCGAGTGCGAGCGGCAGTTGCAGTCAGCAAAGCCTGTGGACAAAGGATAAAGTTAGAGCCCGTTGCAAATAATAAAAGACTAAGGCCAAAGAGATAAGAAGCACTTACGCTGGCCATTTCATTTAGGGCCCTGTTCAGAATTTGGTCGACCCCCATAGTCTCTGTCTCAGCCATCGCCTCCTTGCAACGGTCATACCTCACAATGTGTGCAAGGCGGTCCTTGGCTGCTCGTAAGGCGCAGTTCGAGAGTTTGGCTCCAAGAGCTTCGTCCCTCTGGGTTTGTTCTTTGGCAGCTGCAGGCGGAGGATTCGTCGGGGCAGGCAGAGTTTCCTTCTCAGCAGGGGCCGAAGGCTGAGCAGTAGTTTGCCCAGTTGGCACGTCCTTGGAAGGATCTTCTGTTCGACCCTTCTTGGCAGGAGGTCCCTGGCTTGTTTCGCCATTGTGTCTCTTGGACGACTTCCGCCGGACCAGAGGAACTTCTACTTCCTCCTCAGCCTGGTATAAGTCAAAAACGTTGGGAGTGGCCATATCTGCATACAAGTAAACACATTCAAATGATAAGGTAAAGGTAGATAAAAACTCTTTATCAAACAGAAAAGAGGTCACAAAGTTAATACCCGAGCTACAACTACTGGTCGCTATATTATTGACTCTATTAGTCACACACT
Source organism: Humulus lupulus (assembly GCF_963169125.1). Classification (NCBI taxonomy): domain Eukaryota; kingdom Viridiplantae; phylum Streptophyta; class Magnoliopsida; order Rosales; family Cannabaceae; genus Humulus; species Humulus lupulus. The sequence continues at coordinate 148,023,627 of NC_084800.1, read as the reverse complement.
CACTATCTGGCACGAAGAAGTCTGGCCCTAGATTTGGAGCATATGTAAAGTTGCCCTCCCCGTCAAACAAGTGACAAGGAATTGGCAAGCTATTTAAAAGCGAAATTACTGTACCGTTTTCATCGGAGGATTCCCCCAAGTCCACAATCGGCTCTTTTGCCTTTTGTTTCCCCTTGCCTTGGGTAGCAGAGGGCCTTTGTGCAGAAGGATCGCCTGTGGGTTCCCTGATTGTAACCCCCGTTGGCCTCCTTCGTGGAGGGGACGCAAAAGGTTGCTGCTTGGGAATCCCCTCGGCAGCAGCATCGGCTACCACGGGTCCTCTTGTTTCATGGCGAGGAGCCAGGAGGCCAGATAGCCTCAAATTTTCATCAGTAACTAGGGACTTGATGTTTTTTTTCTACGTCTGTCATCCTGGCCAATACATTGGACCTCAACACCATGTCTGGTGTTGGGGTCGGACGTAACCATGGGCCTGAAAGACAAAGTATACTTTAAGAAAGATGGAGGAAATTTTGCTTATTGAAAGGTATCGACCAGTAAAAGCAGCACTTACCTCCTCTAGCGAAGGCTAGGTTGTTGCTGGTCATGTCTGGCGTAAGGAAGTACTCCTTGCTGTACTGCCCCACATTGGATATATGCGTGGTGTCACTCAGGAACGTCCGGTTGGTCTCCTGGTGACAAAGATGGAAGAAGCCCGTCCCATACTGCTGAGGGTTGGACTTGAGGTCGAAGAGATAGTTGACCTCATGTGGGGTAGGTTCTGGCCACTTTTTAAGTTTGTACAGGATATAGAGTGCGGCCAACATTCTATATCCATTTGGAGTGATTTGGAAGGGGGCGACATCAAAATAATTGGCCACCCTCTGATAAAAAGGATGTAGAGGGAGGCTAGCCCCCGCCTCTATGTGATACCGAGACCAAGCACTATATACACCTCCGGGGAGGTTAGCCCTTTGATCTGCAGCAGGAATTTTGAGGTTGACCCCTGTGAGAGGAAACTTCCTAAGATAGTTAGCAAGCATCCTAGGAGTCACTAGGCTGGTCGGGGAGAAATACCACTCGACATCAGGTAGATTCTGATGGCGAGGACGGGCTCTAGTTTGAATTTTAGGGTCAGGAGTAGGATTTTCTCGACCGCTGGTCGAAGGAACCCTAGCCTGTGAATCAGGCTGGGCAGGAAGGTTTGGACTATCGTCAGATTCAAGTCTTTTCTTGCCTAAGGATTTAGAGCGTGCCATTTGAGGAGGAGAAGGACGCGGTCTGGAGGAAGATCGTGAAAAAGGAATCTCGTGAATTCGGTCGGCCGGTTGTTCTTTGCCTTCGAGCAGCTGGGCGAGAAGATCGTCGTCAATGGGTCGTTCACCTCCCCACAAATCTAGCATCAAAGTCTGCAACAGAAGAATGGGGAGGTGAGGATAGAGAATTTTAAAAGACTTTTTAGAATAACACTGGTCGAGTATAAAAGTCAAGCTATTATACAGCAACATTCTAACAAAAAGCTAAATTTTTCCACACGAATAGTTTGAGAAACGGATCAAAGGGTGAAAGCAAAAAGTTTATCATAAAAGCCTTTTCAACTCCCCTTAGGGCGGGAAAAACCTATTTTTCAACTGGCCTAAAAATCGAATTCTTACTTCGGTTTTATGTCCTAAAAAAGTATGATCCCAACTATCAAACTAACTCGTAACTCTTTTCACCCACAAGACATTCTACTGACAAGCATCTCAAACCAGATGAAGATAAACTCAAACAGTCAACATAGCATTACGGAAAATTGAAGCATAAGGATTCAAAAACTTACCAGAAAGATGGTCGTGAAGATTGATAGGAGTTTTCGGAGATCAAGGTACTCTCTGGCCGAGTCTTGAAAGCGCAGAAGAACGGTCTCCAGGAGAAGATGGAAGCTCTGGTTTTAGGGTTTCTGGAATGAGTAATAGCGTGCGTAAAAAGAAAAAGAAAACTTTGGAGATGTTATATAAGTTTGTTTGTGGCATTAAAAAGGTGTAATCATCAGTTTCCCTTTTTTGAAGTATGGGGAAGCGAGATAGCCGTCGAATTATTACTGGGGAACCGAAAAGTCATGATTGGACAAGAGTAGGTTACATTTTCCAAGAACACACGAAAGGTTCTGACACGTATGGCAGGGTCACCAAAGGGTCGTTTCCTCAAAAGTTTATTTATTGCTCGTAATAAATAAACTTGGGGGGCAAATGTTATCCAAAAAACTGGCATGGATGACGTGGCAAGTGATACCCAGACACATGGCTGACACCTGGAGGAACTCTGCTAGGGTATCGACCATAAAGACACATTATAAGCAGTAGGCAGCCCAGTCTTTCCTGCGACCATTCTGGTCGATGGTACCGCATGCAACATGACGTTCCAATAAAGATCTTTGTAAATCCCGAAATTGACTCACACAATCTCCTGAGTATCCGATTATTTAGGAGATTATATCTGTAACATATTCATGTAATCCCCCTTGAGCCTATAAATAGAGAAAGATAGCTCAAGGAAGGGACTTTTGGCTTGGGAATTATTTGAGACTAGAGTAATTCTATCTGAAATATTGTATTGTTCTTCAGAGGTTAGTGAAACTCATTGAACTCTAGTTCTTTGATCACTCCTTTAATTCTCACATCAATAACAATCTAAGTGGACGTAGGTTATTACCAGATCCTGGGCCGAACCACTATAAAATATCGTGTTCTTATTATTTTTGTCATTATGTTCTTTTCAACAAATTCATTCACATCAAGCATATTCTGACTCCGTGTCAGTTGACCAAAATCTGGGTCAACAAAAGCAAATTGGGTTCTCTTGTACAAGCAGATACTATTTCCCAATTGAAGAGTGTTGTGTGGAAGGAACGGCTTGAAGGTTTGTTATAATGATACTGATTTGTTTAATAAAAAATTAGGTGATTTTTTATTTATTTAATTGTGATTGTTTCCTATTGGTTATGCAATCACACTAGGCATGGCTTCTACCTTTAATGTCTATCCATTTCACTATATATTATTTATTTTTTGAAAAGAAACTATACTTGAGTTTTTGACGAAATAACACAAGGGGAGTGTGATATTAGTGTGCATACAATAACATTACAAATGTAAAATAAAACTCCACTACCATACCAAGTCTTAAAAAGAAATATCATTGAACTCTTATGCATCATATAACTGAATGGCGATGCAAAATATCTATAAACCTTCCTCAACATCTGCAAAGATTCTTCTACCGTGTTCCAGCCATATAGCTCAGTAGATAGCCATTGTTACAACAATATACATCTTTAACCTTTTGTCACCCGGAACAACATATCCCAAGAGATCGGAGCAATGTTGTGGCTTAGCTCACTGCTATTTTAAACTCTCTTTATAACTTAAACCACAGCAATATAGAAAAATTATAATGCAGAAACAAGTGATCTACTAACTCTGGCCTTTTTGCCTAAAACACATCATTTAGGACACAAAACTTAGTTGGCCTCCTTTTCGTAGCACCTCATGTAAACCGAGACACCATGAAAGCAGTAACTATACAAAAATATTACTTTTGATGGTACTGAGCTTTTCCAGATATTTTACATTAAAGAATTGGTAGAACAGTGTAATATATTTCTTAGATAAAAGCCTTATGGGAGTGGAATTGATATATCTTTTTGGATGCTTTAGTTTCTATTTACTTAAAATGACTTTTTTTTTGCTGCAATATCTTCATTTAAACAACAAGTGGAAGGTTTATCAGACCTAGACCACTAAGTTGAGTTATTGATTCGTTTGCTGTGTGCTGTCCCTAGCTGGAGTGAGAAAAATGTCCAGGTATTTAAAGGTTTCATTGCTGCAGATATCTGTCTTTTTTACCTTTGTGGATATTTTTGGCTGTGAAGATAGTATTTAATATGTTTGCTATATCTTTATATGCTTGCTATCGTAATTTTTATGTTGCTGACTATTATTTTAATATGCTTGCTGTCTATATATGTATATAAGAAACTAGTTTTATGACTCTTTTGCAGATTTAAACTTTGTTTATTGTTTTATTGCGATAAGCTTTGGAGAGATAATAGATAATGTGTGAAACTTGATGTATTGCTTGTACTCTTTTGAAACTTTTCTTGTTCTATATATTTTCTCTAGTTTTCTTTGTTATTCTTTGGATTTAGCAGATACAAATGGTGAATCCTTGTGTTGTCCTTATTGACACTTTGCAAACAATAGCTTAAAAGTTTCTTTTTCTCTTTTGGATAATTATCTATTAGCACTGGTAGATAATTTTGGGTTATGATGAATCTACACTACATATATATAATATGGCCAAATGTGTTAAGTACTTCTACATATCTAAGCTTATGCTTTCTACATATACTCATGTGAAGTGATCTCGTGTTTGTCATTTATTCTTTTAAATTTCTGTTGAGAGTTTAGCTGTGGAATAAAAGAGACATTGGTAACTATGCTCTCTCTGATATATTTTACTTGCACTAATTTTATTCCAATGGGTAACTAGTTCATATACTGTAAACTTTAGGATAGAAAAGTTCAAAAATTTCTTTACTCTGTCATTATTTTGTGCTTGACTAGTAATAGAGAAGGTGAGGCTTTTAACTATCCAGAAGCTGTAATAATAACTATTGTCCTTTCTCATTAAAAAAACTGAAAAAGGTTGAATAAAACAAAAAAAACATTTATACTCTACTGTCACAAAAACGTACAAGACTATTTCTGGATGATCAAACAGAATTAACTTAGATAATCTTTAAGTAAATGGCAAACTCATTAGAAGAGCAAACATTTCTCTCTACTAGCTGGACATGATACCTATGGGAACCAAGATATAGAAACATTTTAAAGTTAGATACTTATAGTCTAAAGAAGAAGAAACTAAAGAAAGCATTAATATTCATGCACAGAGTCATTTGTTACAGCTATACTTGAAAGATATCTTTGTGATATTACAGCTATACTTATACTAGAGAAAGTAGATTGATATTGTTTTATGCATAATTTTGTGAAATATATGAATATTGCATCTGGTCTGGGATTTCTTTTTCTTCTGTTGTTATATGAATATGCCTGTTGTTATAGCCAGTCATGGGTAATGTTTCATGAGCAATTTTTTCTTCAAATAATGCTTGTGTCATGTTGTTTATGGTATATCTTAGTTTCTTGTTAATTATTTAATTATTTAGGTTTCTTCCTCCAGTAATGGATGTGAGATTCCATCTAGTCTACTATTGGTTATCTGAAAATCTCATCTTCTCAAGCTTCAGATTTTTTTTTAATTCATTTTGGTATCTTAGTAGTGATCGCTGCAAGCATAACAGTTGTTATAGGTCCTTTCTTTCATTCTCTCTCTCTCTGACCATTTCTAAATGTTGATGTTTGTCTGTGTTGCTCTTATAGATATATTTGTTATCTTGATACATTTCACAAGCCTTGTTTTAAGTTGCGTGTTTTGTTGCTTCAGTCATTGTTTTGTATGGTAGTACATCTTGCTATACCTTACTGTTTTGTCAAGTTTTGGAGTTATTACAAATTTAATTTAAACTTTATATGCTTACAGGTGGAAACTAGCTTAAGTCTTATGTTCTTAATAATAAAAGGACTTTTTTTTTTACAATGTGCATGTATATTGAGATGATTTCTTTGGAGCAATTCTTGACAACATTTGTAGTTGAGGCCATTAGAATGGAAGAATGTATTTCACTAATTTTTGTATACATTTATTGTTTTATTTAGTGATAAAGGAATCTGAATTGAGCATAAATTATGTTGTAATATGATTTCTTAAGCGTAGACTAGTAGACTAAATATTGTAATTACATTTGAGTAATTAATACAAATCTATTTATGTTATTTTATTTGGCTTCAACTTTCACAATTGTTTTCCTAGTTTTGTGTAAGTAAAAAAAGATTATGTTTCTCTAATCTAATATAACACATGTGTTATACTAAAGTGTAGTATAACACAAATAATGTGTTATACTAAAGTGTAGTATAACACAAATAATGTGTTATACTAAAGTGTAGTTTAACAGAAAAAAAGTGTTATACTAAAGTGTAGTATAACACAAAAAAAGTGTTATATAATCGACTATAGATAACATAATTCAACACTTATCTATATATTAAAATAACACAGAAATTGTGTTATCGTTGATAGTACAATAACACATCTGTATAACACTGATAAAGTGTTATTTAAAGTACCCTGATCTATGATAACATAGTCGGTCTTAACACATCAGAAAGTGTTATCGTATGTTTTGATAACACATTTTCGGTGTTATTAAAAGCATTTTTTCTTGTAGTGTGCCAGGTGTCAGCCACGTGTTCATAAATCACTTGCCACGCCATCCGTGCCTATTTTTTGGATAACACATAGGATCCAAAAAGTAATTTGTCAAAACACTGGGTCCAAACAAGTAATGAGATAAAATACAGGGTCTAAAAAGGTATTAACCCTGTATTTTAAAACAGTGAACCAATTTTTATTAAAATTATAGACAGTGTTTACAACTTTAAAACTAAGTAAATGTGTACTGCACTAGTATGTATATATATGGAAAATTTCTCAATAGTTACCACCAATAGATGAGTGTTGACGCGGTTCTTCGCCAACAGGTAATTAAGAGAAGAAGAGAAAGGGATTAGTGCTGAAAGTAGAACCGTCACAGATATGAAATCTTAGAGAATGAACTATGTGACTCAAGACAAGTTTTTAAGTGGTTCAAAGGTTAAAATCCTTCTACTCCACTAGTCAATATTATTGATTTGGTTTACAAAGTATATGGCTCTTCAGAGACTATTTTTTCCAACCGCTATCAACTCCCAGGGTCCCCATATTTATAGGAGAAGGCACCTGGAAGTTGGTAGGGAGGTCATCACGTGACCTTACCATTGGTCATATCAACTCTGTAACATTTATGATTAATTCCTAAACCTGACACATAAGTGTGGTCTAATCAGTATGTAAGGAGATAATGGGCCGCACAGCCCAACCCAGCCGTGGGTGTCTGAATGCGCACGCTCCTGATGCGTGCCCGGGAAGTCAGGGAGATATCGGACACGTGATGTCAGATATAGGCACGTTTATCTTGCGTGTGTTGACTTTACAAAGGGTCAGAGATCCGCGAGCAGCAGCTCGCACAACGAGCTGCTTCACTGACCCAACCTTCGGCCTTAAGGACTCCTTCACCCAGTCTTGGGCAGCATTGGCGAGTTCTTGAGGATACCCCGAGCTAAGTGGGTACGAGCTGGAAAACAAAATCTCTGACCTGGGGAAGTTCTCTGACCTGCTAATCAGCCCGTGGGAAAACCAGGGCGTACATCTACCCCCCAAGCTCCTGCTCGTGGTATATGACGTCATATATAGAAGACCACAGTAGGGGCTTTTAGACTTCCCTACCACCCTTCACATTCCACTTTTTGTGCAGGCGTCTGATACGTGGAACGCCGTGGGTGGTGACGGTACGTTTTACGAGAACCGCATTTAATGGCCTAGCCTATTGCCCAACCGTCGTTTCATATTTCGAGTGGAAAGCCTCGGATCCCTCACTAAGGCCATCCAAGAGCCTTCTTCACGTGATATTTCCCTTATATAAAAAGGGGGTGGCCATCCTACGCACGGACCACCCCTTCATTCAAATATTTCCCAAATCTCTTTCCTTCTTCCTTCTCTGACTTTCAGAAGAACGAAACCCTCGGCTCTACTGCCACCATTTTCCTTGTTCTCGAAGCTTAGGCGCACGAGTTCCTCCAAAGCTTTGGAAGCTACTGCACCGACGAGGCTCCTGCCAACGCAACACTCTCGTTTACCGTCCAGCCATATACTGTAAGTTTTCTGACCCTGCTCATATTGAAAGCATGCCACTGTAGTTTAGGTGAGAATTTTTACTGTAGCCGCATGCAAGGGTTTTCTGGGTTGCGAGGGTAAGAGGGGGACAACCCCTTTTAGGCTAGGGCACGCTTGCTGTAGGAAATCTCCTTAGAGTATGGGTTTCAAGATGCTCCTCCAGAAACAATTTCTGGTTAGGATCTTTAGGAATTTTGGGTGCAAAACCAGGTAGCTTAGGGGATACGCTTCAAAAGCGGTTTTGCAACGTTCTGCCTGCTAAAACTTCCCCCAAGGGAAATTTTTACTCTGAACCCCCTGACACACGAATTCCGAGTAATCTGGGATCTGTTGGGAGCATATACGCGTGTTCATTGAACCGCGTGGCTCCACTCTCCGCGGGCTGGGCTTACCTCAGCTCGTGTTAATAATGATTGCTTCGTCCTTCTGCTTGGGTTGCCTTTTCTAAAGTGTTTTCTTTTGTTCGATAGGCGACCAGATGGCTCCAAAAAGGAATTTGCCTCAGAAGAACGTGGGAAGCTCGATCTCCCAGCAAGAGAAAGGAAAGGCGGTGATGCCCAGCTCGCCGATCCCCCACTTTGGGCCGACCGTGGAGAAACAAGTCGAGGTGGCCCCCGACACATTCTTTGAGGCGGAGAGAATCGTCTCAAAGGTGACTGACCAGGCGAGGATCAATAAACTTTTCCTCACCCACAAGATCCCACTGGGGAAGGCCTCAGTCATAGCCCGACCTGCTGCGGAGGGCGAGCGGAGCTGTACGCCGCTAGACGAATCGTTCGCGGCCTGGAGCGGTGAGCACTTCAAGGCAGGGGCCTTCCTCCCCCTGGACCAGTACTTCGCTGACCTTCTGAACTACGTGGGGTTGGCCTCTTTTCAGCTCCCCCCCAACTCCTACCGTCTGCTGGCGGGGTTGAGGTACTTGTTCAAGAAGCAGGAGTGGGAGGTCCCTACTCCTACTGATATTCTATATTTCTTTTGCCTCAAAGCCAGCCCGGATCAGCGGGGGCGAGGTGACGGGTTTTACTATTTAACCCGTTTTCCAAATACGGCGGCAGTCATCGAGCTGCCAAGCCATCAAAATGACTTCAAGGACCAGTTTTTCATGTCAACTGGGTTCCGGAACTGTGAGCACCACTACTTCAATCGTCCTCGTAAGTGAACCCTGACCCTAGCTCGCCTTTTAAGTTTTGTTTAATTTTAGCTCCCCCGTACTCCATTTTGACTCCAGCCCAATCTTCCAGCCATCTACGCGAGGACCGAAAAGTCTACGACCCTCGGGGGTCAATATGAAACACTGGCGGGCTTGCCCCCAGTGAAAAGGACTACCGCGTGCTCGTGACGGACGAGAGGATGGTGTTCTGCAAACTGATTTTTCCAAATCAGACTCTGAACCTGAAGAGGCTCCGGGGGCCGCCCCCAGCTCGTGCAAACAGACCTATCACCGTGGAGGAGGTCGCGGAAGAGGAGGACGATACAGCTGAAGTTCCACTCGTGAGGAATAGAAAGAGGACCTTGGAGGTCGCTCAGGGGATGGATGAGGAGAGGATCCAGACCGGAGAAGCCGCGGGTCCTTCCGGTCAAGGCAACCCTTATTTATTTAAGAATGTAGATAGGGCCACTGCAGACCCCCAGCTGGTTAGGTTCAATCCTAGGCAGATCGTCCATCGTCACGGGAGGGACCCGGACCTGAATACACTCCTGCTCCATTGTGTTGACCGGCTCGTGCTGGATCACCAAGAGAGCCGGCCTAGGGGTACCATAGTAGTAGATAACACCCTAGCTTTTAGGTCGATCCTTTTTTAGGAGTATGGGACCTACTTACGCACATGGCCATCACTTCAGAGGGGTGCCTATGCCCCGGGGCTTAGACAGTATGTAGAAGAGTCAAGCCCTGAGTTAGAACCGGACCTAGAATCCGCGCGAGTTTGTGAGATAATTGTCCTAGGCTCTTCCAGCTCGGGGGGTAGGGCTCCCTTAATATTCGTATACTTTTTTGCTTTTAACCTCTGCATGTTTGCTAACTTGTAATAACCATGTTTTTGTCTTTGGCAGAAGAGATGTCTCAGCCCGGGGGTAATCTGCGAGGTGTAGTCTTCGGCGGGAATCCCCCAACAGGGCCAAGGTTGAAAAGGCTCCGAGAGTCCAAGAGCGCGGCCGGGGCCTCCACCAAATCCCCGGCTAAGGAGAAGGAAAAGACCCCGCCATCCCAGGTCGAGGGGGCGATCCTTCCTGTTCCCGGAGCAGGCCACATGCCCCCACCACCCCAGTGATCTCCACCATCCACCCAGGACGTGGTACTGGAGGTCGGGGCTCCCATGCTCCCGGACGTACGCATACCGGTCGACTCCCATGATTTGGGAAAGATCCCCGAAGCATTCCGGGGGACGGTGTATGAGTCGGCGAGCTATGCCGTCGGCCGCTTCTACAAGCTCAAAGAGAAGGATCTCCGGGATATTGAAGCAACGAGCCCGGTCCGAGTCATAGAGTCTTCGCTGGACATGACTTTAACGGTAATCTTCCCTACTCTTTTAAAGCTGTAACACTTACACAATGCCTTGTTTTTCCACTTAGCCAACTTATCCTTCCTTTCTTGCAGGGCATTGCTGTCGCTCATCGAGGTATCGCCAGGACCAAGGCTCAGCTCGAGGAGATGGAGGCTGAGCGCCAGGCCGCCCTTCAGGAAGCTCAGGCGACGAAAGATGCGCTGGCGACTTCGAAGGCCGAGCTAGAGAGGAGCCGCTCAAAGAACCGAGAACTTGAAACCTCCCTTGACACTTCGCGAGCAGATCTCCAGGCAGCGAAGACCGAGGCCCAGACTGCCCTGGAGGCCGCCCTGGAAGCCGAGCGGGCCATCTCGGAGCAGTCAATGTAGGACCTGTTCTATCACTGTTGGGCCCATAACCCGGATGCTGACTTCTCTTTTATGCCACCGGAGCTCTGGGCTATCATGCTGCCGAAACTCCAAGCCCGCCTAAACACAGAGTTACCGCCCTCGGAGACTAGGGAAGCCTCTGGTGCGGCGGAGCAGGGCGAGACCGCGACCTCCAAAGGACCAGCTGATGGGGCTTAGGGCACTCCTCCTTATGCATTTGTGATTATTTTTATTTTGTCTTTGTAACCTTTTAATGAGGTGTTTTCACCTCGAGATGATTTACTTGGTCACCTTAACTTATATATATTATTATTTTTTTATATAAGTTTAGTTCATGCTAACCGTTATTTATATCCCGAGCTCTTTAAGAAAGAGCCACGACCAATAAATTTAAGTTAACTTCCCAATTTTTATGACCCGGTTAAAACCAGGAACTTATTTTGAAAACTTAGTTCGTGTTAACTTTTATCCATATCCCGAGCTCTTTAAGAAGAACCACGATCAATAAATTTAAGTTAACTTCTAAGTTTTATGACCCGGTTAAAACCAGGAACTTATTTTGAAAACTTAGTTCGTGTTAACTTTTATCCATATCCCGAGCTCTTTAAGAAGAACCACGATCAATAAATTTAAGTTAACTTCTAAGTTTTATGACCCGGTTAAAACCAGGAACTTATTTTGAAAACTTAGTTCGTGTTAACTTTTATCCATATCCCGAGCTCTTTAAGAAGAATCACGATCAATAAATTTAAGTTAACTTCTAAGTTTAATGACCCGGTTAAAACCAGGAACTTATTTTGAAAACTTAGTTCGTGTTAACTTTTATCCATATCCCGAGCTCTTTAAGAAGAACCACGATCAATAAATTTAAGTTAACTTCTAAGTTTTATGACCCGGTTAAAACCAGGAACTTATTTTGAAAACTTAGTTCGTGTTAACTTTTATCCATATCCCGAGCTCTTTAAGAAGAACCACGATCAATAAATTTAAGTTAACTTCTAAGTTTTATGTCCCGGTTAAAACCAGGATAGGACTTAGTTCGCGTTAACCCTTATCCATAGATAAGAATCAACATCTAATTCGTTAAGGAGACCTAGTCGTATCCAGGTACCATATGCCCCCCAAGTAACTGGGAAAGGGTCTTTCGTGGTTACTTTTAAAATCACACTTGCGAATAAAAATAAACATTCGATTCTTATTTATACATAGAAAGTGGCCCTCCAGGCCTTACAAGTGGATCATTGATAGTATTTCTTTAAGTGGATGGCATTCCAAGTCCGCGGGATCGCCCCTCCATCAAGTCGAGCTAACTTATAAGTTCCCTCCTTGATGACTTCGATGACCTGGTATGGTCCTTCCCAGTTTGGTCCCAAAACCCCATCTTTGGGATCTTTTCCGGCCAGGAAAACTCTCCTTAGGACCAAATCGCCAACGCTGAAGGCGCATTTTTTGACCTTGGTGTTGAAGTAGCAAGTGATCTTCTGCTGATAATGGGCGAGTTGGAGTTGCGAATCCTCCTGCCTTTCATCAACTAGGTCTAGGGAATGGCATAGGAGTTCGTGGTTCCGGTCTTGGTCGTAGGATTGGACTCTATGCGACAGAACTTTAACCTCCACGGGGAGGACTGCTTCACTCCCAAATGCTAGGGAGAAAGGAGAGTGACCCGTGGGAGTTCGATGCGAGGTCCGGTACGCCCACAGGACCTGGGGGAGCTGGTCTGGCCAGACCCCTTTTGCCTCGTCTAGCCTCTTCTTGAGGCTTGTCTTCAGAGTTTTGTTCACAGCCTCGACCTGGCTGTTCGCCTGGGGATAGGCCACGGACGAGAAACTTTTCACAATTCCGTGCCTTTCACAAAATTCGGTGAATAGATTGCTGTCAAATTGGGTGCCGTTGTCGGAGACGATCTTCTTAGGAAGGCCAAATCGACAGATGATGCTTTTCACCACAAAGTCGAGTACTTTCTTCGATGTTATTGTCGCCAATGGCTCTGCTTCGGCCCACTTGGTGAAGTAGTCAATGGCTACCACGGCGTAACGGACCCCGCCCTTCCCGGTGGGCAGGGCGCCCACTACATCTATTCCCCAAACGACAAATGGCCAAGGAGCCGAGATCATTTTTAGCTCGACCGGAGGAGCTCGGGCAACCACAGCGAATCGCTGACACTTGTCGCACCTTTTCACGTACGAGATTGAGTCTTTGGACAGAGTCGGCAATAATAACCTTTCCTGAGAACCTTTAAGGCTAGGCTTTGCCCCCCAGTGTGGTCTCCGCAGAATCCCTCGTGGACTTCCTGCAGAATGGCCTTCGCTTCACTTGGAAGAACGCACCGGAGGAGAGGTAGGGAGTGCCCACGTCGATACAACACTCCTTCGACTAGCGTATATCTAGGAGCTTGATAAAGGATTCGTCGTGCGCCGTTACGCTCTTCGGGTAACCTGCCTCCGATGAGATATTCAAGAATGGGAGTCATCCAGGTCGGCCTAATATCAATCATCTCGATCTCTGCCCGATCTCCCTCTATACTTGGCTTTTCCAAAAAGTCTATTGGCACCAACCCCAGGGTTTCTGCCTCTCCTGAGGTGGCGAGTTTGGCGAGAGCATCTGCGTTGGCGTTCTGCTCCCGAGGTATCTGTTCGATCGACCCTCGCCTGAATGTGGCCAGCTCGTCTTTTACTTTTGCCAAATAGGCAGCCATTTTGGGTCCTCGCGCCTGATACTCTCCCAGAACCTGGTTCACCACGAGCTGGGAGTCACTGAAGCACTGGACGGAGCTCGCTTTTAGCTCACTAGCTATCCTCAGCCCAGCCAATAAAGCCTCGTACTCTGCCTCGTTGTTAGACGCCTCGAACCCGAACCTTAGAGCCGAGTGGAATCTATGTCTCTCGGGGGATATCAGGATGATTCCGGCCCCGGAGCCGTTCTCGTTAGATGAACCATCAACGAAGATCTTCCACGACGAATGTGGGGGAGCGACCTGAGGCAAGCCTTCTGATGGATTCTCCTGGAATCCCGTGCACTCCGCCACGAAGTCGGCCAAGGCCTGACTTTTTATGGAAGTTCGTGGAGTATAGAAAATCTCGAACTGACTGAGTTCGATCGCCCACTTTAGCAAACGTCCCGATGCTTCAGGCTTTTGCAACACCTGCCTTAGAGGCTGATCGGTCATGACGTGCACCGAGTGGGACTGGAAATATGGTCTGAGCTTTCGCGAGGCTGTGATCAGGCAAAACGCCAATTTTTCCATCAGTGGGTATCGCGACTCTGCTCCGAGGAGTCTCTTGCTGATGTAGTAGACTGGCTTTTGAACTTGGTCCTCTTCTCGCACTAGCACGGCGCTTGCTGCATCCTTAGTGACGGCCATGTATAGGAAAAGAGGTTCTCCTGCCCTGGGCTTTGACAGCACGGGCGGCTCAGCCAGATGCGCCTTCAAGTCGAGGAATGCACTTTCGCATTCTAATATCCACTCAAACTTCTTGTTTCCTTGGAGCAGGTTGTAGAAGGGCAAACATTTGTCGGTTGATTTGGAAATGAACCAGTTGAGTGCTGCCACCCTTCCTGTGAGGCCTTGGACGTCTTTCCGCGACCTGGAGGAAGGAAGCTCGAGCAGTGACCTGATTTTGTCGGGGTTTGCCTCGATTCCTCGGGTATTGACTATGAACCCCAGGAATTTCCCTGATGCGACACCGAACGTGCATTTCTGAGGATTGAGCCTCATGCCGTACTCTCGTAGTATTTTAAAACATTCTTCCAGGTCGGGAACATGGTTGTCGGCAGTCTTTGATTTGACAAGCATGTCATCAACATACACCTCCATGTTCTTTCCGATCTGGTCCGCGAACATTCTGTTTACTAGCCTCTGATAGGTAGCTCCGACATTCTTCAGACCAAACGGCATGACCTTATAGCAATAGACATTCGTTTGGGTCATGAAGCTGGTATGCTCCTGGTCCGTCGGGTTCATCGCGATCTGATTGTAGCCTGAGTACGCGTCCATGAAGGACATGAGCTCGTGCCCCGCCGTGGCATCCACCAGCTGATCAATCCTTGGCAATGGAAAGCAATCCTTGGGGCAGGCTTTATTCAGGTCGAAGAAGTCAATACAGGTCCGCCACTTCCCGTTGGGCTTTGGAACCAGCACGGGATTAGCGACCCAAATTGGAAATTTGGCTTCGCGGATAAAGCCACACTTTTTGAGCCGGGCCACTTCTTCTTCAAGGGCTTCGGCTCGGGTCGTTCCTAAACGCCTCTGCTTCTGGGATTTGGCAGGAACACTTTTATCCAGGTGGAGTGTGTGCATGATGACACTCGGACTAATCCCCACCATGTCCTCGTGGGACCAGGCGAATACGTCCAAGCTATTCTTCAGAAATGCAATCAGCTCCGCCTTTCTCTTGTCGCAGAGGTTCTTCCCAAGCTTAACCGTCCGTGACGGATTTTGTTCGTCAATTTTCACCTCCTCGAGCTCCTCAATAGCCTGGAGCTCGGATCTGTCCTCGCCTACTCGGGGGTCAATGTCCTCGCTCAACGTGATCTTTTCTTCTTCGGTCTTCTGAGGTTTTTCAATCTCAGGAGCCGCCAAGGGTCCTTGAGATTCCTCCTTGCCCTGAATGGCCATTGCCAGCTACCCGGGTTTAGACTTTCCCTTCGTGGAAATGCTGTAGCATTCCCTGGCAGCGAGCTGATCGCCCTTGATGGTACAGATTCCTGTTGAAGTAGGGAACTTCATTGCGAGGTGTCGAACGGAAGTGATGGCTTCGAAAGCTATGAGCGCAGGTCGTCCCAAAATGGCGTTGTAGACAGCGGAGCAGTCAATGACCACGAACTCAAGTAGCTTGGAGACTGTCCGAGACTCTTCTCCTAGGGTGATCACCAGCTCGATCGTCCCTATCGCTGCTGATCCTTCTCCCGAAAAGCCATATAGCATCATCGAGGTTGCCTTTAGCTCGGCGATAGTCAGACCCATCTTTTCTAAGGTCGATCGGAATAGGAGGTTCACCGAGCTCCCATTGTCCACCAACACTCTCCTTACTTTCCGGTTGGCGAGCTGGACTGCTACGACCAAGGGATCGTCATGAGGGAATTGGACATGGCCTGCGTCTTCCTCCATGAAAGTTATCGGCTGTTTCTCTAACCGTTGCTGTTTGGACTGACGTTGTTCCGGGACGAACTCCGCTCCGTTATGAGCCTTTAACTCATTCACATACCTCTTCTGTGCGCCTCTGCTCGTGCCAGCCATATGCGGCCCTCCAGAGATGGTGGATATCTCTCCCTCAATCACGGGAGGAGGGATGTCCTGATCTACCCGAGGCCCGGGCTGATTGGCTGGGACTTCTGCAGTTGGTCGACCCGCTGGGACCCTGTTTCGTGAATATTGCGCCAAGGGGCCTGCTCGGATGAGAGTCTCGATTTCATCTTTTAGATGTTTGCAATTGACGGTATTGTGGCCGATGTCGTTATGGAAACGGCAGAACTTCGAAGTATCTCTCTTTCCCTTGTGGTGTTTCAATGGCTCCGGCCTCTTCCAGGGGACCCGAGCAGCGTTGGCCAGGAAAATATTTTCCCTGGACTGGGTGAGCTTGGTATATGTTGTGAACATGGGCTTGAATTTATCCACAGACTTATTCTTCTTTTGACCGTGCTGGCTGTTTTCACCGTTTCCCTTTCTTTTGCCCCCGCCAGGCTGGTTGTTCTGCGCGTCGCCGGGAATTGCCACCGCGATCTCCGTCCCTGCCCCAGCGGGCTTCTCGGGAACCTGGCTGGTCCCCGCGGCTGAAGCTTCAGCTTCTTCTAAGTTTATCCATTCTTGGGCTCTGTTAAGGAATTCGTTAACCGAGCCGACTCCCTTCCTCTGAATATCTTTCCACAGGTCTCCTTCGACCAGGATTCCGGTTCTCATGGCCATGAGCTTAGAGCTATCGTCAGCGTCCCGAGCTCGAGCAGCGACATTCGCGAATCTGCTCAAGTAGGCTTTTAGCGTTTCACCGGGCTGTTGTCTCACGTTAGCTAGGGAATCTGCCTAGATTCGGGCGGCCTGGGAGGCGCGGAATGCCCTTTTGAAGTCAGCTGAAAAAGTCTTCCAGGAACTGATTGACTGTCTTTTACTTTGCTTGAACCACTGCCTGGCAGGTCCGATCAGTGTGGAAGGAAAGATCAAGCAACGCAGCTCCGGGCCAATGTTATGAGCCATCATTAGGGTGTTGAACATCCCCAAATGATCCGACGGGTCCCCGTCCCCGTTGAACTTTGACAAATGGGGCATACAGAAACCAGATGGGTAGGCCGTCGCTTCTATATTGGGGGCGAAGAGTTCCATTTCGTCGCCAGAGTCATACTCGTCTTTTTCTTTTTCTGTCAGGAGCTTTCTCATCAGCTCCTCCATCTGAGTTAGGCGCTCGAGGGTTTTGTCCTGAGATCCTGGGTTATTCCGGGGCTGTTCCACAGCTCCGGACCCATTGTACACATTAGGTGGGTTGTTGCCCCTCCTATCTTGAGATAGGTTATTTGGGACATTCCCTCCATTACGTACTTCGGATCGGACTCCCGCCGAGCGGGCCTGCCTACCATCTTCGGTTCGATCGTCTCTGTGAGAGTTGAGGTCATCTCGGAGGTCGCCTCCCTGCGTAGTCTGGTGACTTTGTGCTGAACTCAGTCGCTGACGCAGGTCTCCTCCCGAGAGATCACTCCGGCGGCTACCGGTCCAGTGGCTCCTGCTGGATAGGCTTGGAGTGCGTCTTTGGCGGTTACGATCTGATCCTTCCCCTGGCACCCTGCTGCGCCAAGAAGGCCCAGCCGACGGCGGGTCTCTCCTACTACTCCCGTAGGCTGGGACGTCCCGAATGGGCTGAGGAGATGGGTATCTGATTGGAGAAGGAGGATGCCTGACTGGGGAGGCGATCCTAGTTCCGTCCGTACGGATCAAATTTGGCGGGGGCCTTTCGGCCCTGCCAGCTTGCTGGTCCTGCACAAGGCGAGCTGGACGAGGTGCAGGACGGTCTTCTGGGACGGGCTGGCGCTGCTGGCCTGCCCCGGATCTCCTTCGGGAGTTTCCTCGAGCTCTCCTGGGCGCCCTCGAGGAAGGTTGAGAGCTAGGGGTTGACGTCCTAACCGAACGGCTGTATTGCTGTTGTCTGACCCCAGGCATTTCCCTGAAGTTTGCCTCTTGATGGTGTGATGAAGGGGCGGAGTTGGCTGCATGAGGCCTGTCTGAACGGCTATGTCTGGACCGATTACTCCGGCGAGACTTAGGAGCCTCACCTTGCCTCTCTCCAACGTTAACGTTGGCTGTGAGAGGGGGTAGTCGGGCCAGAATATCCTGGATTTGCCGACCGGCTGTTGCCAACTGACTCCTCAGTTGAGCATTCTCCATCTCCACCGCAGTATAATAACACGGGTTCGGATTAGGTGGCCGGGGTGCTGAGCTACCAGTGTCGTCCTGGCCCGCCGGCTGCTTTCCTGTCCTCTGCTGGACTTCAGGAATTTGCTCATCAGGGATGGAAACATGGTGGGCATCCTACCCATCATGTTGTTCTATTTCGTTGCCATGCCTGGATCGAGTGGTCACCATAGTTGGATGTTTGTGGTAGCACTAATCGAACTTGCTCTCAATGAAAGCACCAAACTGTTGACGCAGTTCTTCGCCAACAGGTAATTAAGAGAAGAAGAGAAAGGGATTAGTGCTGAAAGTAGAACCGTCACAGATATGAAATCTTAGAGAATGAACTATGTGACTCAAGACACGTTTTTAAGTGGTTCCAAGGTTAAAATCCTTCTACTCCACTAGTCAATATTATTGATTTGGTTTACAAAGTATATGACTCTTCAGAGACTATTTTTTACAACCCCTATCAACTCCCAGGGTCCCCATATTTATAGGAGAAGGCACCTGGAAGTTGGTAGGGAGGTCATCACGTGACCTTACCATTGGTCATATCAACTCTGTAACATTTATGATTAATTCCTAAACCTGACACATAAGTATGGTCTAATCAGTATGTAAGGAGATAATGGGCCGCACGGCCCAACCCAGCCGTGGGTGTCTGAATGCGTACGTTCCTGATGCGTGCCCGGGAAGTCAGGGAGATATCGGACACGTGATGTCAGATATAGGCACGTTTATCTTGCGTGTGTTGACTTTACAAAGGGTCAGAGATCCACGAGCAGCAGCTCGCACAACGAGCTGCTTCACTGACCCAACCTTCGGCCTTAAGGACTCCTTCACCCAGTCTTGGGCAGCATTGGCGAGTTCTTGAGGATACCCCGAGCTAAGTGGGTACGAGCTGGAAAACAAAATCTCTGACCTGGGGAAGTTCTCTGACCTGCTAATCAGCCCGTGGGAAAACCAGGGCGTACAATGAGTACTAACAATTATGATGATGTAGCAACATAATGACTTGGTATAGCAAGTCATCAACAAATAAATATATTTTTTTTACATTAATTGCGAATTTAGTTTTTTTTTTTTTTGCATAATCACTACAACAATTTTGAGATTCAATGACTCCTTATAATGTCTTACATCAATGGTATAAGACATTAAAAATTATGAGGGATTTTAAATGTCTTATGTTGGGAGACATTGAAAGTTTTTATTAATTACTAAAATTGTAAGACATTAAAAGTGCAGGGAGACGTTTAAAATAGGGAGTCTAAACACGTGTCTGTGGAGACATCTAATGTCTCCCACTGAAAGATGTGCCACGTGTCCCACGTCTCCCAATGGAAGACGTGGGACACGTGGCACGTCTTCTAGTGGGAGACGTGAGATCTGTGTATATTTAAATAAAAATAAATAAAATAAGAGAAACAACCCACGATATCCCTCTTTTTCTCTCTTGCATTTATTATTAATTTAAACTAATCTATATATACTGCAGCATGAAAAAAGAAACTGAAGGTCACATTTCCATCACTCCCTCCCACATTTCCATCACTCTCTCCCATACATTTATTATTATTATTATTATTATTATTATTATTGTTATTATTATTATTATTATTATTAAATGTACATATTCTTCTCTCTCCCCAATGCACGATTATTATTATTAATATTATTATTATTATAATAATAAATGAAAACCTAACAACTACTTATCTCATTTCTCTCTCTCTCTCTTCCCTCTCAATAATATAGAACCCTAGCCGCCCCTTTCATTTTCATTTTCATCTTCATTTCTCATCTCTCATTCTCTTCTCCTCAAACATATCCCATCTCTCTCCCGATTATCTCAGCAACCCCATCACACTTCTCTCAAACTCTCTTTCACAAGGGAGGAGGCCAGAGTGCTAGTAAACGGTGGTTGCAAATCCATGGGTCACGGTAGTGAGGGCTCGCAGAGGTGAAGACTTGGCGCGGTGGTAGTTTTGTATTTTGTATTAATTTGACTTTGTATATTGTATTAATTGTTGTTGGCTTAATTTGTGGTATTTTTTTAATATGTTTATATTATTTTATTGAATATTAGAATAATTTTAGTATTAATTTTATTTTTTATTAAAAAAGTGTTGATTTAAGTTTTATTAATAATTTTCAATTTCAATTTAAATAAAAATATCAATATAAATTTGTTTTATTAATAAATATATATTTTAAATATATTAATAATACAAATATATATTATTTAAAAATAAAAAAACAGTTTGACTTTCAACTTCTTCCATTGGGAGACGTGGGAAGTCTCTCACCTCTCCCAATAGGAGACATTGAAAGTGACTTAGTGACTTTCAATATCTCCCATTGGGAAAGGTGAGAGACTTCTCACTCACTTTCATTGTCTCCCATTGGGAGAGGTGAGAGACTTCCCACGTCTCCCAGTGGGAAAGGTTGAAAGTTAATGTTTTTGGACACCTTTCAACATCTTCCACTAGGAGACGTGGGATGTCTCTCACCTCTCTCATTGGGAGAGTGAAATATATACTTATAATGACCTCACCTACAACGTCTTCCCCTATGAGAGACATTGTAGACTTTCAATATCTCCCAAATATAGTCATAAAACTCCTATTTTGTTGTAGTGAATTAATGTGTTTCCAACCAATGAAAGACACTAGCGATATTTAGAAATTGACATGCATTTGAAAAATGAAAAGTTTACAATATTATATTTTTATAATAAATACACGTTTTTTATTAGGTAACCCTTCCAAAAATTTGAAAAAATCAAAATTTATTTTTAGAAATATTAATTAACAACTATAATTATGGAATATTGATCTTAATCTAATGATTAATATTAAAGTAATCATCCATGAGTAGTAACCATTAAGAGTGCACACATATATTTATATATAATAAGTATGTAGATAACGAAAATTCTTGATTTTAACGGTTTTTATTTTTTTTACGTTAACTTTAACGAAATATTTTTATATTTAACTGTAGATTGTAAACATGACTTAAACTTAAATAAAATTAAAAAAATAAATAATTAAACAAATTATAATATGATATTTTTGAGATATTTTACGATGATAATTATTTAATAATAATAAAACCATATATTTTATAACTTAAATAAAATTTAATTAAACTTTAACTCAATATATATTAAACATATAATATATAATCTTTTGTTGTCACTGAAAAATTAAAAAACTAGAACAAATATAAACTTAAACAAAAATTAATTAATTAATTAATTGAAAAATGATATTTTTCTGATAATTTAAATAATTAAATCATATTTATTTTAAAATAATAAAGGCATACATCATTTTTTTTATCTTATAAATTTGTGTGATAAATTATTTTTTATCAAGTGATTGAAGCTCTTTATCTTCATCAAATTCACCAAAAGACATTGTGAGGTGTATTAGAAACTAAAAATAATTGATGCATATATACTACTATCTACACTATGCTTTTTCTATTCTTATTTTATTTCAATTATTAATTTTTTTTAAATATTATTGTTATCCAATAAATTAGCATTTGTGACGTGGCGAATAATCTCTTGACACGTGGCTGACACCTGGAGCGTCTGCTAGAGTATCGACCAGGAGACACACCAGAAGCAGGACAGACCTATCTTTACCACGACCAGACTGGTCGGTGGTTCCGTTGGCAAAACAACATTTATGGAAAGATCTTATGAATCCCGAATTTATCTCATGCAATCTTCTGAATATCCCATGATTCAGGGGATAATATCTGTAACAATATTGGGCAACCCTCCATGAGCCTATAAATAGCAGGAGATGGCTCATGGGAAGGGACTTTTGGAGCCCGGAAATCATAGAGATTATAGAAATTATCTGAGTAAACTTGTATTGTTAAGGAGGAGTGTTGAAACTCATTGAACCCAAGTTCTCTGATCACACTTTTGATCCCATATCAATATTATTCTAAGTGGACGTAGGTCATTACCAGATCCTGGGGCCGAACCACTATAAATTACTGTGTTTTCTTTACTTTTGTCATTACGTTATTATCTATACATATTCGTCTATATCATTCATATTTTGACTCCGTGTCAGTTAGCTAAATCGTGGGTCAACATTCTGGTGCTTTCATTGAGAGGACGATTCATCGTTGTTGATAAAACTAATGGCGAAAGCAGGGAAGAAAGCTGCTCAGACCGCCGCCGCTGCACCGTCGAATCCGCCACCTCCTCCTCCCCCTGCAAGCATGGCGGAAGATGAGCCGCAGCTAGATTTTGAAGAGGGGGAAATGGACGATGCGACTTTGAGGAGCACCTTGGGCACGTTGTAGGAAGAGTTGGCTAGTCTGAGAGCCAATCAAGAGACTGCCGCAGAAGCTATGGCAAGGCAGCAGCAGGAACTTGATCGTCAGCGGGCGGAGTTAAGCGAGAGACAAGCGGAGGTGGATCGCCGCCAGACCGAGGCCATGGCAGCCCTTGAAGCGGCCTTGCTGTTGGCCAGAAATCAGGCCGCGCCTGCCTCGCAGCCTAATCAACCTGAAAATGGGCCACCCCAGGGAGGTCCCAATCCTAGCCCACCGGTCCATCCTTCAAGTCCGCAAAGTCCTGAACAGCCCCAGATGCCTCATGACGATGTTCCACTGGACCCCGAGGCAGATCCTCCATCCCACGCTGCTCGAGGTAATCCCCCGGAGCAAAGGCAGAATAGGGCCGAGCGACAGCCTCGTAGTCCTAGACTCCGCGAGAATGATGGGCCACACCAAGCGAACAGGGGTCACTACCCTCCTGGTAACAGGAGAGACTCGGAGTTAGGCTCTGCGGTCCGTGAATCCCAACGGCATGATAATGCACGGGGACATCGCGACCAGCGCAGGCCACCCTCTAACGCTCGGGGTGTTTCTGCCAGAGACGGGAATAGAGGGAACAACCAGTCTTACCACAGCCAGTCAAAGTTCAAAGATGGCCACGGCTACAATGAGGCTGACTCAGGCAAGGACAATGCTGATGGGAGGAACGGAAATAGAGGTAAGAGCAGGAGCCAAATACCTCAAGATGATCAACCAAATAGACAAGATGCTGGGGGGCAACCCAGGCAAAATAATGTCTTCAACCGGCTCGGAGGTAGCGAGCAACGGAGAAGAGAGGAAGATCTAAGAGACATACTCAATGATCGTCGAGAGAATCATGGTGAGAACATCCCCCCAGCAGCAGAGACCGTAGCTATTCCTACTGCGTTGCAAGCCCAGATAGACGCACTAAATCAGGTTGTGCAACAGCTGGTCGGAGGAAGGACCTCTTACATCGACCACGATAGAAGAAAAGGCACTCCATTTATCCAAAGAATAGCCAACGCAGAGACTCCCGGCAAGTTCAAGATGCCTACGCTCCCAAACTTTGATGGATACGGGGATCCCGTCTCGCATGTGAATAAGTTTGAAATCCAGATGGACATTCAGAAAGTGTCCGAAGACGCTCGGTGCAGGATCTTTCCTGCAACACTTTCTGAAGCCGCACAGGAATGGTTCTTTAAGTTCCCACCTGCAAGCATAGTTTCCTGGGAAATGTTCGTAAGGGAGTTCTACGGACAGTTCTACGCAGGTCGTGTCCACCCGACCGAAGCAAAGCAACTGGTCGAGATCCGCCAGCAGGATGGAGAATCACTGAAGGATTACATCCAGCGCTTTATGCGAGCGGCAGCCGGAGCAAAGACAGTCGGGGACGAAGGAAAAATGATGGCTATAACCGCGGGAGTGAGGCGCCGTTCGCCCCTATGGAAAATTCTTCGTAAGGATGGGGTTAGAACCACCCAGGAGTTCTTAGACTGAGCTGATCGGTATATCAAGCTCGAAGAAGCCATTGCCGATGATGGAAAACCCTCGAACAAGGGTAAGAAGGCTGCCGAACCCGCCAATGGCACCAAACCAAATGGCAACGGCAAGGGCAACGGAAACGGCAACGGAAATGGCAAGAATGGTGGGAAACGGCCACACAATGAGCCTTCCACCTCCGACAATAAACGAGCCAAGGGTAATCGTTATGAACCTAGGTTCACTAACTACACTGCCCTCGTTGAGTCTCGAGGAGAGGTTTACCAGGCCACAAGCTCTAGTGTGCCCTACAAGAAACCTGGGCCCATTCGAAAAGACATTTCAAAAAGAGACACTACCAAATTCTGTCGTTACCATAACGACTACGGACATGACACTAATGAATGCAACCAGCTAAAAGATGAAATTGAGTTCCTCATTAGACAAGGACACTTGAGAAGGTACGTACGGGCCTCGGGAACTTCCCAACGAGAAGCTCCAGGTGGCAACGAGCAGACGTCCACACGCCAACGCTCGCCACCATTACAGCCTGCCCCCATAGCCGGAACACTCTTAACCATCTGTGGAGGCCCGCACCTCGCAGGAAATAGCGGAAAGGCTAGAGAACGATATGCTCGAACTCTACGCCACGACCAGGACATTGAGATGATGACTGTGGAGGACCGAGCGCCGAAAAAGGCCCGCTCAGAGGAGTGCGGGATAACCTTCTCTGAGGGCGATGCCCAACACGTCCGGTTCCCACATTCCGATCCGCTGGTCGTGGATATCCAAATGGCCAATATGATGGTAAAAAGAGTACTGGTCGATACAGGAAGTTCAGTGAACATCCTGTATAAATCAATGCTGGAACGCATGAAGCTGTCCGTGAAGGACTTGGAGCCCTGCAATCAAACCATATATGGCTTCTCGGGAGAAGGACTCGCACCAGCCGGAATGATCAAACTCCCAGTGACAACGGGTACAACGCCTGCCTCAAGGACATTACTCGCCACTTTTGTAGTGGTCGATTGTCCTTCAGCGTATAACGCCGTTATTGGAAGACCCATACTGGTTGAACTGAGGGCCATCATCTCCATGTGGCATCTAGCCATGAAATTCCCAACGGACGCAGGGGTAGGATGCGTTTTGGGAAACCAAAGGGAAGCCAGGGAATGCTATAACGCCTCGATCACAAAGGCAAAAAGTGGAGCATCGAGGAGCGCTACCCCAGAACGATTGCAGATGACGGAGAACAGACAAACCCAATCAGGTGGAAAAGTCACCAAATAGAGTGTTGCCCAAAGTGAGGATATAGATTTGGATCCTCGCTTTGGGGATTTTGAAGAAAATGTTGGACCCGTCGAGGACCTGGAGGAGGTCCAGCTCGATGAAAAAGACCCGACCCGAATCGTAAGGGATGGGAAGAATTTAGAACCTACCGCAAAGCAGGCGCTGGTGGAATTCTTGCAAGAGAACCAGGAAGTTTTCGCCTGGTCGCATAAAGACATGGTCGGAATAGATCCTGCAGTGATCAGCCATATCCTGAACGTGAACAAAGTCTTTCCACCGGTGCAACAAAAAAGAAGGCTGCTCGATAAAGACAGATCGAGAGCCTTGAAAGAGGAAGTCGAAAGACTTAAAGAAAATGGGTTCATCAGGGTGGTGTTTTATCCATCACGGGTCTCCAATCCGGTGCTGGTCCCCAAGCCTAACGGCAAATGGCGGACCTGTGTGGATTTTACAAACCTCAATAAAGCCTACCCAAAAGACTGCTTCCCACTCCCGAGGATCGACCAGCTAGTCGATGCAACTGCTGGGCATGAGATCCTTTCGTTCATGGATGCGTATTCAGGCTACAATCAGATCAGCATGCATCCCCCTGATGAGGATCATACCAGCTTTCGGACCGATACGGGCTTATATTGTTACAAGGTAATGCCTTTTGGACTAAAAAACGCAGGTGCGACTTACCAACGACTGGTCAACCACATGTTCAAGGAGCTGATCGGAGTAAGCATGGAGGTATATGTGGATGACATGCTGGTAAAGTCCGAGAAGGCTGAAGGACATGTGAAGGATTTGCGAAGGTGCTTTGATGTGTTAAACAAGTACCATATGAAGTTGAATCCCCTCAAATGTTCCTTTGGAGTCGGGTCAGGAAAGTTTTTGGGGTTTATAGTGAATTCAAGGGGAATCGAGGCCAACCCTGACAAGATAAAAGCCCTGATCGATATGAAGTCGCCAGGAAAGATCAAGGATGTCCAAAGCCTGACCGGAAGGATAGCTGCCCTTAGTAGATTCATCTCAAAATCAACTGACAAGTGCGTTCCATTCTTCAATCTACTTAGGGGAAATAAGAAGTTTGAATGGACGGAAGACTGCGAGCAAGCATTCCAGACAATAAAGGCTCATATGTCGCAACCTCCCATCCTATCAAAACCAATCGAAAGAGAGACTTTGTATATTTATCTGGCGATTACCGAAGTTGCTGCTAGTGCAGTACTGATACGGGAGGAAGAAGGTGTGCAGAAAGCTGTTTACTACGTTAGCAAAAGGCTGATCGGTGCAGAATTGAAATATCCACCGATCGAAAGATTAGCATATTGCCTAATTCTAGCCTCCCGAAAGTTGCGACCGTACTTCCAAGCCCATCCTATCACGGTTCTGACCGACCAGCCCCTTCGGCAAGTCCTCCAAAAACCCGAGGCGGCTGGACGACTGTTAAAATGGGCGGTCGAATTGGGACAGTTCGACGTAACTTATTCACCGCGAGCAGCAATAAAAGGGCAAGCCTTAGCCGATTTTATTGCGGAGTTCACCGAACTCCCCAGTAACGAGCTGTGCAAACAGCCTGAAGCGCCCATGCCTCAAGACAAGACTCCTTCGTGGAAACTATTCACAGATGGATCATCTAATGAATCTCACGCTGGAGCGGGAGTGATATTGATAACGCCCGATGGGCATCGATTTCACTGCGCAATCAGGTTTGACTTCGCAGCGTCAAACAATGAAGCGGAATACGAAGCACTCCTCGCTGGACTGAGAATGGCTAGGGATATGAACATAAAAACGCTCGATATTTACAGCGACTCTCAGCTGGTCGTGAATCAAGTCCTGGGAGAATATCAAGCGCGAGGGTCAAAAATGATGGCCTACCTTAATAAAACAAAAGATTTGCTAGCACAGTTTACAAAATACACCCTCCAGCAGATTCCGCGAGACCAAAATTCGAATGCAGACGCCTTGGCCAAACTTGCAAGTGCTAAAGACGCTGACACCTTGAACATAGTCCCAGTAGAGAGATTAAGTGAACCAAGCATTGATGCGACCGAAGTCAGCATGGAAATTCGAATAGAAGATACATGGATGGCGCCTTACCTGGAATATCTGACAAATGGGACATTGCCAGCAGATAGAAATAAGGCCAGAACTCTGCAAAGACAAGCTGCTAGGTACATACTGCTCGACGGTGTTATGTACCGAAGAGGATATTCAATGCCACTGCTCAGGTGCATTACATCAGAAAAAGCTAAGGAACTCATGAAAGAGGTGCATGAAGGCTTTTGCGGAGATCACGCTGGGGGGCAGAGTTTGGCGAAAAAAATTCTCCGACAGGGCTATTTTTGGCCAACGATGAACGAGGATTCAATGGAGTACGTACGAAGGTGTGATAAATGTCAGAGGTTCTCCAAAATCCCACGAGCAGCTCCAAACGAGCTAAAGCAGATGCAGAGCCCGTGGCCTTTCGCAATATGGGGAATAGATTTAATTGGATCCCTGTCAACAGGAAAAGGAGGAGTAAAGTACGCAGTTGTGGCAATTGATTACTTCACAAAATGGGTCGAAGCTGAACCACTCGCAACCATCACAACCAAGAAAGTTCTCGACTTTGTCATCAAGAACATTGTGTGCCGGTATGGTTTGCCCAGAAAAATAGTATCAGACAACGGAACCCAATTTGACAGCGACCTGTTCACCGATTTCTGCGAAAGGCATGGGGTAATTAAGAGATTTTCTTCAGTCGCACACCCCCAAGCGAATGGGCAAGTCGAAGCTGTAAACAAAACCCTCAAGGACACCCTGAAGAAAAGACTCGAAGAAGCTAAAGGAGCATGGCCAGAACAACTACCTGAAGTCCTCTGGTCGTATAGAACATCTCATCGAACAGCCACAGGACGTACCCCATTTTCCTTAGCTTATGGGTATGAGGCCATGTTACCCGTTGAGATAGATCCCCCCTCACATCGGCGTTTAACGTACAATCAAGATCAAAACAGCCAGCTAATGCTGGAGTCCTTAGACTCAATTGATGAGATACGAGAAAAATCTCAACTCCGAGTTGCTGCTTATCAGCAAAAAGTCGCCCGGTACTTTAACTCCAAAGTTAAAGAAAGAAGATTCAACGTCGGAGACTTGGTGTTACGACAAGTTTTCTTGAATACCCGCGACCCCACTGCTGGCGTGCTCGGACCTAACTGGGAAGGACCTTACCAGATTGAAGAAGTCCTTCACCCAGGCACCTACAAACTTGAACGCTTAAACGGAGATCTCGTTCCACGTTACTGGAATGGAGAACACCTGCGCAAGTATTATCAATAAACAACCCTTCTTAAAGGACTGGCTTGTTCAAATTTTTCTATTAATTTTTACAAGTTTTGCGAAGAGGGTTAGCCACGGTGTATGGCTAACTGCTCGTATATGTAAGATTCTGTTTCAGAATCATTCGTAAAGACATGATTAGTCTATTTTTAATACGAAATTATAAGGGACTGTGCTCAGCCAGTCGTTCTTGCCAACCTTTGTGAATTTACATTTACAAGTATTTGTTCATTACGTGTGTTGTTTTGCTGTATTATAAGTAGCATTTTTTCGCACGAACAGGAATGTTCGGACAGGCCATGGTCAAGGCAAGTGACCAAGGACCTCAAGCTCCTCGATCACTTGGGGGGCATATAAGGCACATCGATAGCAAAGCATACTCTCAAGGTATGTAAACACATGAACAAAATGAGTGAAAGCATGCTTCAAGTACTTAGAGTATTTTTTCAAAATATATGTTTCGATAAATCATGCCAAAGTACTATGCTAAGTTCGGTCATACGGACAAACGTTATAATAAGTAAAAATATTATAGCACCAAGAGTTAAGCTTTTACACCGCAAGCATTGCTGCTTGAATGTGATTGTTCAAACAAAAAGATTTACTGCCCGTGCAGCAAAGTTTAAAAAGAAACTGTTGTTTTTACATTGCGACCCGTGGGTCGCATGTTCGAAAAGAAAGAAAGACAGTTAAATAAATTAAGAGGCATGGGGGGCAGGAGGATCCTGGGCAGCAACTTGGTCAGTCTCTTCCTCGATGGTTTCTTCGTCCAAACCAACGACGCTTGGGGTTGCAGGAATCGCGGCTCTTGCCTCCTCTTCAGCCAGTTGAGCAGCGCACCGAGCCAACTCCACAACTCTGACTTCCTCTGAAAGGTAGCTGAAGTCAGCACCCTGATTGTGTTTCCAGAAGTTATAGAAACATCGGAGTGTCGTCCTTTTGTACTTTTCCAGATTCTTGGAGTTGTCAAGCTCCGACTGCTGCACCTTGCCCTCGAGAGTGGCAATAGTCTCATCCTTAGACTTGACTACCCCCTCCAGATGCTTGATTTCGCGGAGATGAGTTTTGTTGTACGACCGGTACTCTTCCCTCAGCTTAACCGCTGCATCTTTTGCAGCTTCAGCCGTGGACAGTTTGGTCACCGCTGCATCCCTCTCTCGGACCACCGTCTCCAACTCCTTAGCATGTTTGGCCTCAGCAGCCGAAAGCTCCTGAGCCGCCTTCACCTGATGTTTCTCGAGAACTTTAGCCTCAATCTGCTCAAAGTAGGCCTGGGCTCGGGTACGAGCAGTAATGGCAGAAAGTAAGGCCTATAAACGAAAGAAAAAGAAGTCAAGACTTATCACGAGGGCTGAAAAAACAAAGACTCAAGGAATAAAGAAATACTTACGCTGGAGATCTCGTTCAGAGCCCTGTTCAGGATCTGATCGACTGGTAGCTCTTCAGCTTGGATCATAGCGGCCCCAATACGCTCACCTTTGCCTATGCGTTCAATTCGATCCTTAGCAGATCGGATGGTACGGCTCACAAGCCTGGCCTCATGAGCCTCTTCGCGAGAAAGATGCTCCCTAGCAGGCGTAGGTGGAGGGTTGGACCGAGCAGGGGTGTTTTGCTATTCAGAAGGAGCTGAAGGAGGGGTAGGAGTTCGCCCAGTTGGCGCAGGACTTTGCCCAGTTGGTGTGCCCTGAGGAAGGTCTTCTGTTCGACTCTTCTTGGCTGAAGGGCCTTGAATGGTTTCACCAGCTCGTTTCTTTGACCTCCGTTGAAGTTGAGGGACTTCCTCTTCCTCTTCGGCCTGGTACATGTCAAAGATATTGGGAGTCGACATATCTACATGAAAATAAACACAAGAGGTTAGTAAGGGAAGAAAAAGGTGAAAGTAAGTAATACAACATAAAGAAGATAATAAAGTGAATACCCGAGCTACAACTACTGGTCGCTACACTAGTGACTCTATTAATCATATACTCATTTTCTGGCATGAAGAAGTTTGGCCCTAGATTTGGAGCATATGAAAAGTTACCATCCCCGTCAAACATGTGACAGGGGATTGGCAGACCATTTAAAAGCGAAATAACGTTACCATTGTCATCAGAAGACTCTTCCAAGTCAACAACTGGTTCTGTGGCCTTTTCTTTCCCCTTGCCTTGGGGAGCAGAAGGCCTTTCTGCAGAAGGGCTGCCCGTGGATTCCCTGATCGTAACTCCTGTTGGCCTCCCCCTTGGAGAGGGCACAGGAGGTTGCTGCTCGGGAACCCCCCCGGCAGTAGGTTCGTCCGTTTCGGACCCTCTATTGTCATGGCGAGGAGCCAGAAGGCCAGACGACCTCAAATTCTTTTCTAGTGTCAAGGTCTTGACACATTTGGTTGCGGCAGACATCTTGGCCAGAGTCTCAGACCTTGACACCATGTCTTGTGTTGGGGTCGGGCGCAACCAGGGGCCTGAAAGGCAAATCAAGTTTGAGAAATGACGAAAGGAAATACTCTATGATAAAGTATCTACCAAGGCAAAGACAAATTTGTACCTCCTCTCGCGAAGGCCAAGTTGTTACTGGATATATCCGGAGTAAAGAAGTACTCCTTGTTGTAATGTCCCACGTTTGATATGTGGGTGGTGCCACTCAAAAACGTCCGGCCAGTTTCATGATGGCAGAAGTGAAAAAAGCTCGTCCCGTTGTGTTGAGGATTGGACTTGAGGTCAAAGAGGTAGTTAACCTCATGAGGTGAAGGTTCTGGCCATTTGTTAAGTTTGTATAGGACATAGAGTGCATCCAACATCCTATATCCGTTAGGGGTTATTTGAAAGGGAGCGACGCCGAAATAATTATCCACCCCCACAAAGAAAGGATGAAGAGGGAGATAAGCCCCCGCTTCAATGTGATACCGGGACCAGGCGCTGTTTGCTCCTCCTGGACGATTAGCCCTCTGCTCCGCAGTAGGACGTGTAATGGTTACCCCCGTTAGAGGGTATTTTCTGAAGCAGTTGGCGACCATTCGAAGGGTCATCGAACTGGCTGGAGGAGTGTACCACTCGACATCAGGCGGATTGCGATGACGAGGACGAGCCCTAGTTTGGATATTGGGGTCAGGAACAAGATTCTCTCGGCCACTGGTCGAGGGAGCCCCCGCCTGCGAATCAGGCTGGGCAGAAGAAGAAGGGTTACTTTCAGATTCGGGCATTTTCTTGCCAGAGGATTTTGAACGGGCCATTGAAGGAGAAGGGTGCGGTCTGGAAGAGGCTCGTGAGAAAGGTATCTGGTGGATATGATCGGCTGGTTGTTCTTCTCCCTCGAGCAGTTGGGCGAGGAGGTCGTCGTCGATGGGTCTCTCACCTCCCCACAAATCTGGCATCAAAATCTGCAAACAGAAGAATGGGGAGGCGAGGTCAGAGGAATCTAGGAGATTCTTAAAGTAACGCTGGTCGAGTAGAAAAGCTAAGCCTTTATATAATAGCATTCTAACTAAGTCTCTCTGTGCAAACAGTTTAAAAAACGGACCAAAAGGGTGAAAGTGAAAAGTTTTCCTGAAAAGCTTTTTCGACTCCCCTTACGACGGGAAAAAATTATTTCTAACTGGTTTAAAAAATCGAAATGCTACTTCGATCCTACGTCCTGAAAAGCACTAATCATGGGTTTTAAACCTACTCAAAAGCCTACTTTGCCTACAAAAACATCTTGTCTACAGGCGTTCAAAAAACCAGAAACCAAGAGATTCAAACAGTACACCATTTAAAAGCATGCACCACGAAAGGTTAGAAGCATGGAGTTTCAAAGTAACTTACCAAGGAAAGTGGTCGTGAAGATGGAAGTGAGAGTTTCGGGAGTCAATGAGCCCACCATCTGATCCTACAGCACAAAGGAATGTTCGCCGGAGAGAGTAAAGCTCTGGTTTTTAGGGTTTTCGACAGAGAGGTGACGTGCGTAAAAAGAAAAGAAGTGGCTCAAGTAACCTTATATAAGTTTGTCTTTGGTATTCAAAAGGCGTGATCATTAGTTTTCCATTTTCGAAGTATGGGGAAGCGTAATGGCCATCAAAATTGTTTCTGGGAAACTAAAAAGCCTTGATTAGACAGGAGTGGTTTGCTTTTTTCAAGAACGCACGAAGGGCTCTGACACGTCAGGAGGGGTTACCGAAGGGTCGTTCGCTCAAAGTTTATTTACTGTTCGTGGTAAATAAACTTTGGGGGGCAAATGTTATCCAATAAATTAGCATTTGTGACGTGGCGAATAATCTCTTGACACGTGGCTGACACCTGGAGCGTCTGCTAGAGTATCGACCAGGAGACACACCAGAAGCAGGACAGACTTGTCTTTACCACGACCAGACTGGTCGGTGGTTCCGCTGGCAAAACAACATTTATGGAAAGATCTTATGAATCCCGAATTTATCTCATGCAATCTTCTGAATATCCCATGATTCAGGGGATAATATTTGTAACAATATTGGGCAACCCTCCATGAGCCTATAAATAGCAGGAGATGGCTCATGGGAAGGGACTTTTGGAGCCCGGAAATCATAGAGATTATAGAAATTATCTGAGTAAACTTGTATTGTTGAGGAGGAGTGTTGAAACTCATTGAACCCAAGTTCTCTTATCACACTTTTGATCCCATATCAATATTATTCTAAGTGGACGTAGGTCATTACCAGATCCTGGGGCCGAACCACTATAAATTACTGTATTTTCTTTACTTTTGTCATTACGTTATTATCTATACATATTCGTCTATATCATTCATATTTTGACTCCGTGTCAGTTGGCTAAATCATGGGTCAACAATTATTATATTTTTCATATATATGTCATGTAACCATGTAAATATATATCTATGTCAATGTTTTGTTTAGATGTCATATATATAGAGATTATTGATATAAATAATTATATATACTATAGAATTATAATTCATTCTATTATATCTATATATATTTAAAAAAAAACACTGAATCAATTTTTATTAAAATTATAGACAATGTTTACAACTTTACAACTAAGCAAGCGTGCATTGCATATTACTTCTACCTATAATATAATATATATATATGTATATGGAAGAATTCTCAATGGTTACTACCCATAGATAGGTACTAACAATTATGATGATGTGACAACATAGTAACTTAGTATAGCAAGTTACCAGTAGGTAAATATTTTTTTTCTACATTAATTTTGAATTTTTATATATAATGCTTAACTAAGATTTTTTTATTTCTTTAATTTAATAAATATGTGTTCGCCATGTAATCAGGTAGCCTTTCTATAAATTTAAAAAAATCAAAATTTCATAAAAAAAATAATAATCATAATTAACAAGATAAATATTTTGTTTTTATAAATTACGGACTAATTGTTTCTCAAACTATGTCCAACAAAAAAAAAATTAGACCCGTCATTTGAAAGAGATTAGAATAAGTTATACACTTTATAACAACTTTAGTTGTTAGCATTTTGCTGAAATACTATATTGTTATTTCAAATGATATAATTTACAATTCCAAAAAAATAAAAATAGCTAACCCCTTTTCAAATGAGTATATAAAATTTAGTGATTAACCACAATAATGATAAATAATTTACTGTGCATTTCGCTTTCAGAAAGCATTGTCCCTAAAAAAAACGTTTACAAAGCAGTCATTTGAACTATCTTGAGTAATAATAATAAAAAAAAAGTTATTTAGGATTTTTACCTCCCGAACTATTATCACTACCGTATCGTGCCCTTTAATTTTTTTAGGCCGTTAAAAATTCTCCCCGAAATATTCACAGTAATGTAAAAATAGACTTCCGTTAACTTTCAACACAGAATGCTGACATGGCTCTTTACATACTGATGTGTCTTGGCCATGTCAGCGCCATGTGTGTAATTTTATTGTTTTTAAATATAGTTTTTATTTTTTTTAATATATAAAAAGGGGTTTAATTTATTAATTCTATTTTTTAGTGTTTAATTCATTAATTTTTAATATGATTATAGATTTTTTAATTTTAAAATTACACACATAGTGCTGATATGACCAAGACACATTAGCATATAAAGAGTCATGTCAGCTTTCTGTTAGCCACATGTGTTAAAAGTTAACGGAAGTCTTTCTTTACATTACTGTAAATATTTCGGAGGAATTTTTAACAGCCTGAAAAAATTAAGGAACACGATACGGTACTGATAATAGTTCGGGGTAAAAATCCTAAATAATCTAAAAAAAAAACTCAAAGTCCTATATATAATGTTCAACGCCTAAATAATTAATCTGTGTAAACAGCCTTTAGTGGTTGTTACAAGCAGATTAAATAAGTTATTTTACCCTTCTCCAAAATATCACGTGTCGAAAAAGGTTGCGTATAATATGAAAACTAAATTTAATAAAAATAGTATAAATAATGAATCAATAGTTTCAGACATTATAAAATAAGCTAGCGTGTGCAATTTATTTTTTCAAAAACTAACAGTACATTACCTGTAATCAATAAGTTTCTGCAAAAAGAAAAAATACTAATGATGTGAGAAACTTAATTGTAAAACCATACTCTAGGGGATTTCTCTTATTTTTTTGATAGCTGGATAGTTATAAATTCAAATTTTTTTATATGAGTGTGTACAATATAATAATTATAGTGAGTACCTTATTAGTTTTTGAAAAAATTATAATTTCAATATTTTTATATGAGTGTGTACAATATAGTTATAGTGGGTACATTATTAGATTTTGAAAAAATTTGAATAATTTACAATGTCAAAAACATAGTTTAAATATTTTGTTGTATCCGTGCTTATTTTTTATAGGCATATTTACTGAGAATGTTTGAGTCATGATTTCGGCATTACAAATTATACGAAATTAAAAAAAAAATAATGCAATGTCTACTATAACTACAATATATACTATTTATAAAAAAAATTGGAATTATAACGGTTTAAGAGCCAAAAAAACATGAAGAGCATAAAAGGGTGTAAAAAAGAACTAGCCCATAATATATATAAAAAAATTATATATATAAATAAATATAATATTATTTTTTTTAGATAAATAAATATAATACTCTTGGTAGATGGTTGATGTTACAATTATATAATATCTTATTTTGTCACGTTACATGTAGTATAAAATTCAAGTTTTACTTTTTGAAAACCATTAGTCACTGATAATTACGTACCCTACATGTATATATATAGAGATATATAGTGATAATTAAATATTTCATATAATAAACCTAATCTTGTAGTACACCTAATTTCAATACACACTATGCCTCATTATTACAATCGGAATAATCCTATCATATTATTGTTGTGTCTACTTAATATGTTATATTTTTGTGCCACTATCTATATAATATCAACATTTCCTATACATGATTGTTTATATTACATGTTGTAGTAAAATATATACAATATGTACGTACCAACAACTTCTATATATTGGTCCAAAAATAACACTATCATCTATAATAAAGTATAACTCTACATAGACTTGCAGACAGTTCACTTGGTTCATAATTAATAGCCAACTGATATGTCTACTTAATTACATTATACACTATTATATATATTGTACAGAAGCAAGACACAACTTTCGTTGTCGGGTCTTTTTCTCCTCCTACCCTATAATGTTTAATTTCGCTGTCGTTTAAACAATTTTTATTGCTAATATATATTATAAGCGCGCAGGTTCTTGAATCGTGCTTGCTTGAAAGCTGAAAACGACGAACAAATTGATAGCGTTCACACAAAATCATGGAAACTATGCACAGTTGAAGAAGTGGAAGACCTTAAAAGAGTATTCAGGCTCATTCCTTTATGGTCAACCGACATTCTCTTAACCACCACCATCGCCATGTTTAATAGCTTATCAACAATCCAAGCCCTAGCAATGGATAGGCAGGTGGTGGGCTCCATCAAAATCCCAGCTGGCACATTCCTAGCCTTCACACTTGTAACCACTGCCATCTCAATCTTCATCGTCGACCGTTACCTACTTAACAAGTGGCAAAATTTACGCGGCCGAGCTCTATCACCTTTTCAACGAATAGGGATCAGACACATCATTAACATAATAGGTATTGTGGAAATTGGCACAACCGAAGCAAAACGGCTCCACTTGGCACGAGCAGATCCATCCAAGTCAGTCGTGGCCATGTCAACCTTATGGCTCGTGCCAAGTCTAGTGATTGTAGGAATAGGCGAGGCATTTCATTTTCCTAGCCAAGTTGCATTGTATTACCAAGAATTTCCTGAATCGCTGAAAAGTACTTCAACAACTATCATATCACTATTAATTGGATTAGGATATTACCTTAGTGTGGTTGTCACTGATCTTATAGACCATACTACGGGTTGGTTACCTAATAACATAAATCAAGGAAGAGTAGATAATATGTATTGGTTTTTTGTGGTGATTGGAGTGCTGAATTTTGGATATTTTTTGGTTTGTACTAAATTGTACAAGTACCAAGTTTAACTATGTTGTTCATAATTAATGGTCTGCTGAAAACTACATGGAAGTACCTTCAGTAATTTTTTATTTTATATTTTAAGAAAATGTCAATTATATTATATATTAGTGATATAGTTTTGGGAATGAGTGATTTTATAATTTTTCATTGAAATTCCTATTTTAGTATTATTAAGTGATTAATTATACAACTTTCATCTCAAAGCAAAATATAACAAGTTATTGTAACACATTGAACAGTTGCTCTAGTAGATTTTTACTTTGTAATTGCAACTTTAGACAATAAAATGTAAATATAGAGAAATTTAAATGATACATGGAATTTTGACATGATTATTTGGTTTTCATAGTTCATTGCCCGCCACACCCATAAATAAAATATGATTAGTAACATTATCAATAGTATAAACAATTCATCACTTGGCTTATGCACAATAAGACTTTCTCTTGACTTAAGCCCCAAGAATCTTGTACCAATCTTCAAATCATGTTTTCTGCAACCACCTTCTAGCTTGAACTTCTTTTAACTGATGGTAATGAATATTCTCCTAAAAACACTAAGTGGTTAGCACAACAATGGGGTTACAAACAATAATCACAAGATCCAATGGAAATAATAACACAAAATAACACAAAGGCTTGCACAATTTGAGAATCTTTGTCAAAAACCTTTATTGCAAACCACTATGAGAGTTACTTGAGGTTTCTAAAAGGTTGAATAAGGAGTGGGATACAATATGCCTATGAAATTCTAAAGTCAAGCATTCTTGATGAATTTTCTGGGAGAAAATTGAGAGTCTTGGAGAGCTAGAGAGAGAGAGTGTGTGTGTGAGTTAGAAGGAGTGATCGAACTATTCCATATGACAAAACCGGTAACACCTCACACACCTCTAATTGAATTTCAAGTTTCCTTCTTACAAGCTTAGCACCGTTATGACCATGCGGTCATCCATTAATGAAATATGCCGAGAGAGACTAAAAAACTTCCAATGAGAGGCATCATTACTTCTAAGTTCATATAGGTGAAATATTTACAGCATCCTTATTAACTTTATAAATACTTGTTGCACTCAACTTAATTTCATTAAAAGCTTCTTAAGCTTAATTACCCTCTTTTCGGTAACAAACAACACTATATACACATGGACGAGACTTTACTTTTTGGTTAGCGTTGCACCTATTCAGTTATTAAAGACTTGTTGTTACCTATTGAAATCTAGATTAGGTTCCCTAAGTTTAAGTCGCGGTTGCCATCATTGGTGAATTTTATTCTAGGAGTTTCAATCCCATCCCTTTTGATGTTGTGCTCACCAACTCCTTTGTGAGAGGTTCAGTAAAAGGATCTGCTAAATTCTCACTAAATCTAACATAAGATATAGAAATGATTCCATCTTGAATCAATTATCTCACATAATCATGTCTAAGATTTATATGTCTAGACATCCCATTGTATACACTATTGTAAGCTCAAGCTAGTATAGATAATTGTAACTTTATCATTCATGAAAGGGAAAGTTGTATACACCATTCGAACTCTTTGCTGGTAGCCTTTAGAGCTATGAACTCAGCTTCCATGGTTAACTGTGAAATGCAAGTTAGTTTCTTTGAGCCGAAAGAAACCACACTACCTCCTAGTGCGAATACCCAATATGATGTTGAGAAATTATCTCTTACACTACCTCTTAGTGCGAATTTGGGTCATTACAGTGTTTGTGTTCAGGGAGGCATAGCCTCTGCTTCAGGGGGCGGGTCATGGCAGGGTTCTTAAGGGTCGCAGCCCTTATGGGCACTTTTAGTGTAACGACCCAAATTCGCTAATAAGGCTTAAGGGCCTTGATTAGTGTGTCGGGAGGGCATAACTGGGATTAGAGTGAATACTATTGACTGAAATGTGTGAATATGTGATTAGTGATAATTATATGATAATTAATGATGTTACGTGATAATATGAGTATTTATGTGATATATGTGAGAACCACATTATTATGTGGCCAGGTTCTTGGAGCGCAACTCGAGACGATCCTAGGGTCAGATAGCGGGAAAAGTCACAACGGGACTTAAGATATGACTTTGGACAAGTCAGGGGTATTTTAGGTATCGGGTAGCGATTTGGACTATCGGGTCATGAAAATAAATATATGGAGATATATTTGAGGTTAGGATGTCTAGGCGGGAATATTGGGGGATTTTACCGTTTTGGCCTCGGGGACAGTTCCGGCACCCCGAGCCTTGGGATTAGCTTAACAAGTAAGACAAGAGTTAGGAAGCCTTTAGGGAAAAATAAACCGACCTAATCTCTTTCTCAGTTGGTTACTCTCACTCTCACTCTCAAGAGAAACAAAGGGAACTAACTAGAAGCACTCAAGGGAATTGAGGATTGGAGCTGAAGAATTGCTGGAAGTTTAGAGAGATTCAAGAGTAATCTTGAGGCTTAGCTCAGTGAATAAACCAGGACTGAATCAAGACTAAGGTAAGGGTAATGCCTGTGTTTTTTCTGAAGTTTGACCTTGTGTACCAATTGGTTATTGAGGTGTTGTTCAATTGATAATTAGGGTGGAATTGAGCTGGGAAAATCCTTGGAAACAGTTGGGTTTTGGCTAAAGGAAGGGTTCAATCAAGAAGGTAAGCTTTGTTTCATGAATTGATGATTTGAGTTTGAGTCTTGGTTGGTTAGTTTTGGGTGTTTGAGTTCTTGGGTTTCTGAAATTAAAAAGACAAGATTAGCGTGTGTTAGGCTGAGTTTTCTGTGGAATTATGTTGTTTAAGTCATGCCAAAGAAGTTGGGATTAATTGGTTATGAGTTGGGGAGCTTTGGGATGGTTTAAGGCAAGGTTTCAAGCTTAGCAATGATGGGTTTTCTGGGCACGAAGGGAAGGGCCACGACTCTGTTCTAGAGTGTTGCGGTCCTAGGATGAAGATGAGCCAAGGGAGCTCAGCCAAAGGAGGGAGCTCAGCCAAATGTGAGCGCCGCGGCACCCAAGGCAAGGGCTGCGGCGTGTGTCCTCTTTTAGGGGTGGTCCTTGGCTCTGTTTAAGGCTAGGTCCGCGGCTAAGATTCAAGGGCCGCAGCCCTTGGTTGTGCACATGAACTTTTGAGAGTTTTAGGCATGGGAGTGTGCTATAGTATGCTCGGGATTGATTTCACCACCATGCTTGGTGGAATTCGGATTCCCAGGAGTTAGTTTTGTAACCGGAAACCTATATTCGAGTATTAATGACACCCTATACTTTTGTTGTGACTAGGTGATAAAAGCTTAGGCTCGGGAACGGATCGTGCTTGAGGGGCATTGCTTGTAATTCAGTAACCGTATAGACTAAAGGTAAGAAAACTACACCCGGTTGAATATTTGAACGGGACTAAGGGCTCCCTACTATAAATGATTGAAAGAATGGTATTATGCCATGTAAACTGTAACCAATGGCCTAAGCGAGCCACGGTTAACTTGTGCAATTGGCACGGCTCGGACACTGGTATCTGAGGATAGCTTATTATGCACTGAGCTCGGCTTAAGCGGGCCGGAGTCAGTGGGTTAAACAGAGGGTGCGGCCTAAGGTGTCAACCCTAGTATTTGTGTAAATTGAATACTGTACTTTGTGATAGATGAGATTGTTGAATAATCTAAGTGAGATTGAAGTTGCTTGTACCTTGAAATATGCTTATATGATATGGATTTGATAGCTGAACATGCTTACTAGTATGTCTGTTTGAGATTGTTGTATATGTTGTGTATGTTGTTTTCTTGCTGGGCCTCGGCTCATGGGTGCTGCGTGGTGCAGGTAAAGGCAAAGGCAAGGCCAATTAGCTTTGGTTGGAGAGCTCTGCAGGGTGAATGTACATGGCAGGCCACTCAGCCGCCACGGTTAAGGAGATTACAGGGACAAGAGGACCAGAACCTTGTATTTTGCCTAAGTATGGCTAATATTTACTTTTAATTGTTAGGTTTTGTAAACTGGCTTTTAAACACTGATCTTTTGGGGATCCCTACTGTAAACTGATTACAACTTATAAAATGTATCATTTGAGACCAAAAATGTCTTTTAACCCTAGAACACTTAAGTTAATGACACATTTTTAAATTAATGACTTGATTAGCAAGTCTTGCACTTTATAAGTACACAGTGTAGCGGTCTTGGCTATCCAGGGCGTTGCATTTAGCCTTTTGGAGGTTTTAAGTGCGGGAACCTAGTCTAGGATGCTCAGGATCGATTCTACTACCGTGTTTGGTGGAATTCGATGTCCCGGAAGCTAGAACTTTAATTAGAAACCTTTTTACAATTGTTAATGGAATTCCTTATCTTGGTTGTGACTACGTAAAAGCTAGGGCTCGGAAAACGTATCGTGCTCAGGGGGAATCTTTTGTTATCTAAGCATTTGGAAATCAAAGGTAAGAAAACTGCACCCGGTTGTGAGTTAATTATGGGACTAAGGGTTCCCTATTCTTGTATGTGTTATGAAAGTTGGTATTATGCCATGAGAATATTAAACCAACGGCCTAAGAGTGCTGGGGTTTACATTGGCGCACAGGGTGCGACTCATCCACTGGTAGCTGAGGACAGCTTAATATTCATTGAGCTCGATTTAAGCAGACCGGAGTCAGTGGGGTAAACAAAGGGTGCGACCTAAAGGCGTCGACCCTAATTATTGTGTGATATGATTGTCATTGTTAACTATAGTATATAAGTTTCTAAGTGGATAAGTTTTAGCTTATGGAATCATGAGTATGTCTATGAATTATGTGATTATTAGGGATTGCTAAGTGTATAAACATGCTTTAAGAGTTATATGATTATTATCATTGCTTGTGTTATAGCTTTATGTTTTCTTGCTGGGCCTTGGCTCACGAGTGCTACGTGGTGTAGGTAAAGGCAAGGGTAAGCTTGATCAACCCTGAGCGGAGAGCTCTGAAGGCAGAATGTACATTGCTAGCTGCTCAGTCGCCACGGTTGAGGAAAGGACAGGAACAGGAGGATCATAAATGCCTATTTTTCCCTTAGAGTGGCCAGCAGTTGTTTATACCTTGAAATTTTTGTAAACTGACTTTCAAACGTTGTTTCGTTTGGGATCCCTTGTACAAAAACATTTAATATTATGAAATGTGTCTTTTATGACCAAAACCTTTTTAAACCCTAGTTCATTAACGACTTTAATGACACGTTTTCAACTTAATGACTTGATTAGCAAGTCCTGTACCTTTATAAATGTAGAGTGTAATAGTCTTGGCTATCCAGGGCATTACAACTTGGTATCAAAGTTGTGTCCAGGGCATTACAACTTGTGTGCTTAGAAAGAATTATGAATGTTGCTATCTGTTGGATTAATATGAAGCATGAAATACTGATGGAGCCTGGCTCTTGACTGCTGTGTGATTATATTGAGGCATTCTTATTAGCATTGCTATGCATGTAAGAGAATATTTGAATTATTAATTGCATATCGGGTATATATGGATGAATGTATGGATGGATGTCTATATCCTGATTGTTGTATGGTGATGTTGGGGCATGCTTATTAGCAGTGCTAGTGCATGTGAATAAATGCCTATATTTTGATTGCCTGTGATTGATTATGTTCCATTGGTGGATTTTGGAAAAGCTTTTACCCTGTCATCATGGTTTGATTGCCGAGCTGTTGATTGCAGATTAACTTGGATAGCTATGCGTCCAAGAAAATCTATGCGACTAGCCGACACTAGATCTGAGACTAGAGATGATGATCAGGGCCAGAACCCTCCGCCAGCCCCTGAGAACTGGCAGCAAATTATGGTAGAGATGCAAGCGCGACTTTAGAGCCAAGATGAACAGATTCATCTTTTACGAAAACAGGCTCCATCAGGGAGTGCTGCACCTATTTGAAGTCGTTGTATGAGTGGTTCAGGAAGTAGCATCTCCCAACTTTTGAGGGAGGACTTGATCCACTAAAGGCCGAACAATGGATGACTATGATTACTACTATACTGGACTTCATGAGGATAGAAGGTTATGACAGAGTGGCCTATGCCACATATATGCTGATAAGGATGCCTGCATCTAGTGGGAAGTGGCATCACAGACCAGGGACGTCACTACTATGAGTTAGGATGGATTCAAGGATTTGTTCAGCCAGAAATATTACAATGTTTCCATCAGGGCAGCGAAGGTTAATGAGTTCGTGGGGTTGGTGCAGGGCAGCATGACAGTCTTCCCACTTCCATTCTGGGATCGCCAGAGGCTGCAGCAACCCTGCTGGCCTCTGGTGCTCAGCCTTAACCTGTTGGAAAGTTAAACACTTCGCCACATAATTCACCACATCCCTCTTCATGCCCAACCATCAATATAGATCTCTCAAGTCCTGGTACATCTTCGTCGTACTCGGGTGCAAAGAATAGGGTGTGGTATGCGATTCATCTAAGATTTCTCGCCGGATACTAGAATCCATCGGAACACAGATCCGACCCTTGTACTTCAGTAACCCTATCTCTGAAATGGAAAAGTCCTTAGTTGCTCCGACTAAGGTACCTTCCCTATGACCTCTCAACTGAGAATCTTTCCCTTGCGCTTCCTTGATCCTCTCAAGGAGTGTAGACTGAAGAGTGATGTTGGCCAACTATCCAACCACCAACTCTATACCTACTCTGGTCATCTCCTCAGCTAACTTGTCAGATATCTACCTCGAACTAAACAACTGTCCTAGGCCTTTCCGACTCAATGCATCAACCACTACATTAGCCTTCCCAGGATGGTATAGGATATCACAATCATAATCCTTAACCAACTCCAGCCACCGCCTCTGGCGCATATTCAGATCCTTCCAAGTAAAGAAATACTTTAGGCTCTTATGGTCGGTGTATATCTCGCACTTCTCACGATAAAGATAATGCCTCCAAATCTTAAGTGCAAACACCACCACTGCCAACTCTAGGTCATGCGTAGGATATCTCTGCTCATATTCCTTCAACTATCTCAATGCATAGGCTATCACTTTACCAGCTTACATCAGCACGCACCCCAAACCTTGTCTGGATGCATCACAGTAAACCACAAACTTTTCATTCTCTGTCGGCAAGCTTAGCACTGGCACAGTGATCAATCGCCGCTTCAACTCCTTAAAACTGTTCTCACATCTATTCGTCCAGACATACATTGTCTTCTTCTTTGTCAATTCTGTCAATGGCGTAGTTATTCTGGAGAACCCCTCAACAAACCGCCGATAATACCCTGCTAAACCCAGAAAGCTTCTCACTTCAGGAACAT
Source organism: Humulus lupulus (assembly GCF_963169125.1). Taxonomy (NCBI): domain Eukaryota; kingdom Viridiplantae; phylum Streptophyta; class Magnoliopsida; order Rosales; family Cannabaceae; genus Humulus; species Humulus lupulus. Next base: position 147,979,432 of record NC_084800.1, on the reverse strand, counting down.
TGCTCGGTCTAGGCCAATCTCTGACCGCCTCAATCTTACTTGGGTCAACCAGAATCCCCTCCTTACTAACGACATGGCCCAGAAATGTAACTTATGGCAACCAGAACTCACACGTACTGAACTTAGCATATAACTTATGCTCTCTCAACTGCTGTAGAACTAACCGCAGATGCTGCTCGTGCTCTGTCTCTGACTGGGAGTACACTAGGATGTTATCGATGAATACAATCACAAACTTGTCCAGATAATCCTTGAAAACCCTATTCATCATGTCCATAAAAGTTGTTGGGGCATTGGTTAATCCAAAGGACATAACTAGGAATTCATAGTGTCCATACCTCATTCGGAAAGCGGTCTTCGGTATGTCCTCCTCTTTAATCCTTAACTGATGGTAACATGATCAGAGATCTATCTTGGAAAACACTGTTCTTCCCTGTAGCTGATCAAATAAATCGTCGATCATAGGCAGTGGATACTTGTTCTTAATGGTTAACTTGTTCAGCTCCCTATAATCAATACACATCCTAAGGGATCCATCCTTCTTCTTAACGAACAACACTTGAGCACCCCATGGCGAGAAACTCGGTCTGATGAACCCCAATTCAAGTAACTCCTGCAACTAAATCTTCAACTCCTTTAACTCCACCGGAGCCATTCTATAAGGCGTCCTAGATACTGGCTCCGCTCTTGGTACTAATTCTATAACAAAGTCAATCTCCCGCTGCGGCGGCAACCCTGGTAGATCCGCTGGAAACAAATCCGGAAACTCACACACCAATCTAGTCTCACTTAGTCCAACCGACACCACCCTAGAGGTATCCACAACGCTCGCTAGGAATCTTATGCAACCTTCCTGCATCAGGTCTCTAGCCCTCAATGCTGAAATCATCGGTACACATGGTCCACTAACTGACCCCATAAACACAAAGGGTACCTCCTCTTCTGGTTCAAAAGTCACCATTCTGCGCTTGTAGTCAATCGTTGCCCCATACTTGGATAACCAATCCATTCCTAAAATCATATCAAAATCATCCATCTCTAGCTCAATCAGATCAACAGACAGTTCCTTACCATCTACCTCTACTGGCAATGCTCTAATCCATTTCCTAGAGACTACCAATTCTCCTGTTGGCAACAAAGTCTGAAATCCCCTAGCACACACACCACTAGGTCTATAAAGCTGATCTATCACTCTAGCAGATACAAATGAGTGGGTAGCCCCTGAATCAAACAATGCAGTATACAAAGAACCAGCACTAGAGATCTGACCTGTCACAACTGAGGGGCTAGCCTGGAAGGAGCAAGACTGTCACTCTGCTTCTGCTCCTCCTTCTTAACTTGAGGGCAATCCCTCTTCAAATGACTGGCACTCCCACAAACAAAGAAGGCCCTGATCCTACACTCACCCTGGTGTTGTCGCCTACACTGCGGACACACTGGAAAACTCCTCCAGTTGTCACTGCCACCCGAACGGCCAATGGAAGCACCCCGTGCCCTCCTATCTGAACTAGGAGGAACAAAGAAATCCGGGGCCTTCCTCTTCTTCTCACTAGTACCACCACCACGACTGAACCCAACAAAAGGAGGCACTGTCCTTCTGGCATCGCGCCTAACAGCGCTGTCCTTCCAAATCTGATCTTTGGCCCTCTCAGCAGTAAGGGCCTTGTCCACCACCTGGCCATAAGTGGTAGTCTCTGGATCCAAGGTAATATTCACATCGCGGGAAATCATAACATTCAACCCCCGTACGAACCTATCCCTTCTTGCAGCATCAGTCAGCACTAAATCAGGCGCAAACTTCGCCAATCTATCAAACTTTATAGCATATTCTGTCACTGTCGTTCGATTCTAAGTCAGGTTGATAAACTCATCAACCTTCACAACTCGAACTTGCACACTATAGTACTTCTCATTAAACAAATTTCTGAATTCCTCCCAGGTCAAAACTGATACATCCCTTCTTTGAACCACCACATCCCACCAGATGCGGGCATCCCCTCTAAACATGTAGCTAGCACAAGCTACCCTCTCATTCCCCCGAACTCTCATAAAATCCAGAATTGAGGAAATCATATTCATCCACTGCTCTGCCTGCAGCGGGTCTGATCCACCCTCGAAGGTGGGGGGATGCTGCTTCCTGAACCTCTCATACAAAGGTTCCCACTTATTCTCCTCAACAAACTGCACTGCCACTGACGCTGCAACCTGCTGCACTGGTAGCTCAGTAACCTGAGGCGAGGCCTGCTGCCTCAATTGTCGCAACTCTTCCTCTGTTCGCTGTAGTCTTGCTTCCATCTCAGCAAACATCTCTTGCCAATTCTGTGGGGCAGGTGGAGGGTCCTGACCCTGGTTGTCATCCTCGACTCTACTGCCGCGGAGTCTAGATGATTGTCGAGGCATCTCAACAAATATGCCTGCAACCAACAACGCTGTTCATCAAGCATGATAACAACATCCAAAACCACCTCCCAAACACATCAGTCATCCACAAATAATAACTCATATAACATATAACACACAATGGGCCATGCCCTAGCAACATGCATATGTTAACTCATTCATCATGCTCTATATAAGATAAGCAGGCCAACAGGGCATTCAAACACATATTCAAACATATTAGCCAATCTTACCAACCAACCCTGAGTTGAGCCTGTCACTGACAGTGAGTGTACATGTTTGGTCAATCTCCAGAACAAATAACCTTCGCTCGCTCTGATACCAAGTTGTAACGCCCTACTTCCTTAGAGCCGTTACTAAGTGAGTTTAAAAACGTGCTTTCAACTCGCTAATCGAGGTTTTAGGTCAAATAGTGTAGTTAAGCCATAAACAGAGGAAAAACTTTAGAAATAATAATTTCCATAGAAAATCATAAAAATTTTACACGTGGGATCCCAAAATACATTTTAGAAACATTTACAACATATAAATTGAACCAAGTCGACTAAACGAAAAAATCTAGGTTTATTTACAAACATCTCCCAAAATCCACTGGCTGTGGCAGCTAGGCTGGCCAAACATGTACACGCCGCCTCACGCCTATTACACTCATGGTCGGTTGGCTTTCTCCTTACCCTTACTTGCACCACAGAGCATCTGTGAGCTGAAGCCCAGCAAGAAAACCCACAAATAGATAACATATGTAACACATATATCAAGCACATAAACAGGCCACCAATGGGAACAACACATAGGGCCTAGCCGTCCCAAGCGTTTACCAAGACCTGGGTTCGCGATCCATACCGTGAGGATATCTCAGGTATCCTTTAGGGACTCGCCCTGGCAACTCGCACTCCACCTGCTCAATGCTGCTCCTGACCCCTTGTCGAACTCGGCCTCGTACTCAACGTGCCTAACGCCGTTCCCGACCCTTTTCCGTTCCCGGCTCTTGCCGAACATTCACATAATAACATTCATAGCATAGCAAGCAAGTACATAATTCTAGCAAATTCAGTTAAAGGACTACGCCTCGCAGCTCTATGGGAACAAGGGTTTTCTTACCTGAGTCCCGAGCTCTCCGAGCGCCGATGTCTCAAGCACAGTCCTCTAACTTGAGCCCCGCCGAAACCCTAGTCACAACACATTAACAATATCCATCCATCAAGTTCTAATCCGGTAAAAAACTTTGAGCCATAACCCTAACCTCTGGGACTTTGAATTCTATCAATCCGGGTGATAAAATCCATCCCGAGCCATAACCATTGAGTTCCCAAGCCTAAACACCCTTAAAAACACAATCTGGCACTAAGAGTCGTGGCCCTACCCTCAAGCACTACGGCTAGCCTCGAAACAGAGGCTAGCTTCCCACTGACACACACACGGGCCGCGGCGCGCATGAACTTCTCAACCTCCCATGACCGCGCGCGCACACGGGCCGCAGCGCGCCCATCCTAGGGCTGCGGCCCTCACCTCCAAACCCAGAATTTTCATCTTTCTCCTGCATTTTCTTCAAATCAATTCATCCTACAATCAAGCTAACAGTTCCAGACAATCAACACCAATATTCTAGCCCAGTTTCAACATCATAACCCATCAAAATCTACTCCAAAACTCAACTAAAACTCCCAAGAACATATCAGATTCTACCCACATGCATAACCTAAAAACTTAACTGAAATACAAGCATAATTCCCATAGTTAGATCTTACCTTTGCTGTGTTTTGATTCAGAGTTATTTCCTCTAAGTTCCAGCTTCAATTCCTCAACCTTCAAGCCCTGGTTTTCTGATTGGAGTCTCCTAAGCTCAGTCTCAATCCTTAGTTCTTGACTATCTTCCTTCCCTTGCCTATTTCCTTGAGTTAGTCTTAGAGAGTAGAGAAAAGGGAGTTTAGAAACTATCCTCAGCTGGGAAGGGAATATGTAAGTTGGTTCCTAAGTATTCCAAACAATTCCCAGTTTTGTTTTATTCAGCTTAAACTTTAAGGTTACCTTAAGGCTCGGGGTACCAAAATGTCCCCGAGGGGCAAAAATGGTAAATTTCCCCAATGTCCCCTCCTAGACATTCTATCCTCAAATATATCTCCAAATATTTATTTCCATGACCCGGTAACCCCATGACACATCTAATACCCAAATTACCCCTCGACTCGCCCCGAGTCAGAATCCTAACCCTGTCGTGACTTTCAGGCTACCCGCTCCCCAGGACTGTCTCGGATCGAGCTGCACAGTCATATCACATATATATATCGCATTTATCACATTTATACCCCTAATATCCAGTCGGGGCCCACATGCACATTTAACTCAACTAAACATGCATCATTATCATATATTCACATAAATCCACACATTAGCATATTAAATCATTTATTGCCCTCCAGGCACACTAATCAAGGCCCTAAGCCCGATTAGCAAATTTGGGTCGTTACACAAGTATTCTTAAATATTCAACATATTGAAAAGTTACTACTTTCAGCACAAAATATTCTCCCCTGACAGTACATTTATCCTTAAGCTCCTACTATTTGCCAAATTAAAAAACAACCGTTGCAATGACTGTATAGTTGCAGGGAGAGGGTCTAGTGGTCAGTAATGATTGTACAGTTGCAAAGAGTGGGTAGTAATCCCAGACACATTAGAAATATTAGCCACGTCCTCGACATATTCCATGTCTGTCATGCCACCAAAACATGAACTGAGACAACAAAACTCCACTGTCGAGAGAAGCAACACAAGTAAAAGCTTTATTGTTATGTTAACCTCTGTAGTTGATGGCCTGAAGTCACACAGTACCCAAAGGCCAGAACCTGATGTTTTCAACAAATGTATGCAAACAGATAAGTTGAGGCTTTTACGTGCAGATCTCAAAAGAATCAGAAAGTAACATGTCCCAGATGACCCCAAACATAACACAGTACACAGGAAAAGAACAGTATTTACCACACTCGACTCTCCAATTTCCCACTCACAGTAGTTTCTTGAGCATGAAATGAGCTGCCAATGCCCATTAAAGCAAAACACACCGCCTAGAGCATAAAGAAAAAAAATATCAATAGAAAGAACAAGGGAAACCAAAAAATTTATAGAAAAATCAAACAAGCCTATCAAGAAAAGAAACTCTTGGCAAATTTTTAAATAATCAAAACACAACAAATTGAAGATTCCCATTTGTGCCAATTCCAAAGTGCAAAAAATAGTTAACAGACCTTAAAGCCAATGTACAGTAAAACATATTTCAATAGAAAAATGCATGAATAGCCAAGCAGTAAAATAGTCACATGTCACTAGTTTTAACATCTATCTAGGAGGGCACAAATAAAGTAAGAAAGACTGGATTTTATAAGTAGAGGATGAAACTAGACATGCCCAAGCCTCTATAATCAGTCCTCCACATGCATACCATAATAGCTTAAACCAAACCACAAAAGGAAACATCAAACAAGAAGATGTTTTCAAATCACTCCATGCATAAGAGCACTCTCCCAAAAAAAGGATGTAAAAATTATTCATCAAGACAGAAAGAAAGGAATAAATTTCTGATTAAGATTCTAGACCTATCAAACATTTTTGTCTTTTTTAATAAACGACGTGAATTAAATAATACTAAGCAAACCTGGTTGGGCACCAAGATCTATAACATGCAGCTTTGATGTAATTTGGCCAACATTAAAACTCTTTGTTGCAAAGGAAATGAGAGTAGAAGGATTCTCATTCCCTGGAACCTGTATAAATTCGACAATCAATCAACAAATATGCATATATGATATGCATACAAAGTGCGATAAAAAACAAGAGAATTAAGAGAGATAAAGAGAGGGAGAAGTTAATTTACACACTTTAAATTGTGCAAAAGCAGCAGCATGAGCTTCCAGACCTTGACTTCTCTTTTGTTCCACTGAAAAGAGTTGCATATTCCCTTTGACCAGATTTTTCCTCTGCAAACAGAGCAGAGAAATAAATCAAGTACAAGAAATAGGACAATTAAAGCTCAGAGTCTGCCAAGCAATCAATAAGGTATTAAAGCATGTTACAGGAAAATTCAAAAGGACCATTTGGACAAGGCTCTTTGGCACTAACTAGTTACAGGAGAAGCAGTCCCTTCTATTCCAACTACATGGATTACATCATTACAAATGTAACATATAAATACCAAGATCATCAAATATATTGGCTTGATGAGGATTTCCCTATGAAAAATCTATACATAAAGCATATCTGCATATGAGTATCAATCTACTAAATGATGTTACAATATATAAGAACATACCTCAGGAACACCAGTGGCAATTCCAATCAAAACCAACTACTTTTCAGAATGGTCACATCGATATTTTATTATCTGATTGTTTGCCAGATTAGCAGTTCTTTCGAACATCTTCACAGGTTCAGTCTCACCTACAAGGAAGATATAGTGCACATACCGCCCAAATTTTTAAAACAAAAGTAATTGTATTGTAAAACAAAACAGGCTAGAAGAGAAGTTTAATAATAATAATAAAGTGACAAACCTTCAATTGAGCAATGATATACTGAGGTCTATTGTATATGATAGAACAGTAGCCCAAAATAGTAAGAAATAAAACAAACAAAAACTCAAGTAACCAAATTTAAAGTAAGTATTGTTAAAAGAAAAAAAAAAACTCAAAGCAATCAAATTTATATCAGGTATAATGACAATGAGTGAGTCAAACTCTAAATGCAATTTCACCTAGTTTAACTAAAAAAATACAGCCACATCTAAGTAAAGATAACACCACACACACTAAAAAATTCAACTTGAAAAGAATAAGTCAGGAGGCATAGACAGTAACATTTCATCTGTATAAAGACAATGAATTGACTGTGACGAACATACAGAGAACACAAAATGAGCTTAAAGTTGATTAAGTAACAAGCAAACTGTGGGATACACTTATAAAGCACATCACAACAAGTTTAGACAAAATCTCAAAGATTCTGCAATAGAACAATGCAAAAATGCATATAAAGCATTACAGAACGACAAAATAAAAAAAATTAAATTGTTTAAATTAAATCTCAAAGATTCCGCAATAGTGTAATCTATTGTATTTAGACATAATGATTGAAATTGTGTACTCAAAGCTTTCCTAGTACTTAACACTGTCTTGCATAAACCTTCAAAGACACTGATTATAAATAGTTATCTAGCATATGAAATTGGTTGAAAACTCTACACCTAAAGATGCTGACTTCTAGCCTTCTAGTACTCATTTAGCAAGCCAAATTGTATTATTCAAACTCATTGGTAGAAGAAAGAATATCATAGAAAATATTGTTTAACCTTAAATAGATAATTATCAATTGTATTAAGATGAAAGTATTAGAACTCAGCCCTGCTTTATCAAGGTGAGCATTACATAACTATCATTATCAGCTTTCTTTGTTTAATATAATACTGCATTTTTAATTTTTTTTGCTCATTCTACTGTCATGGCTTGCTAAACTTCTATGGTGTATAATTTTGATAAACTTCTTCATGAACAGAAGTTTAATGAAATTATACACCATAGAAGAATTCTACTATCATTTCAACTGGTTCCTAAATAATCTAAATTAGAAATTTAGTACTATAGTTCTGAGAGATGGAAATTAAGAGCTAGAGAGACTAAAACCAAAATTCAGGAACAAGTTAAAACTGGTGAATGCAATCTTCAATCTGAGAATCAATCCAATTTAAATTCAGTAGTTATCAAATGTTTTCACTGCCATAATCATAGCTGCCACTAAAGCAGAAGATCATATTGACACAAGTAAGTTCATACAACAGAGATTTATGCTGAAAAATCTCCAACTCTCTCAAAGTTCAAGCATTACTTGGACATTGTAATTTTCAGCAGGAAGAATTAAATAAATCTTCTATTAATGGCATGATAAAGTAGAAACTGTGAAGAATGTTTAAAGAGAGTTCAAGAGTTAGTTATGTAAGCTAATTCAGTGAGTGACAAATAACTAGTGCAATAACAAAGTTTTATCGTAACACACAACTACTTATAACAAGATAGATGATAGGAATATTAGGCATTCTCTGAGGTTTAATTATTCCAGAAAAAATAAAAAGAACTAGTTACTAATTAGGCCTATTATTATTGGCTGAATATATGTCTAATAGGATTATAAGAAATGTACTAGGCATACTAAGTGATTATTATATATATTGCCTGATGTTCTAAGGGAAGAGATATAAAAAAAAAGTTGATTGTAAACAAGAGATGCAAGAGAGTAACTTTAATAAAAAGAGAAAATCGTATACAAAGTAATAACAGGATATGCAAACTCCAACAAACAGTTATAAGAATTCAATATTTAGGTTTTCTCTAAGTGGATCAAAATTGAAAACAGCAGCTAAAAAATTCATCTTTTTTTTTTCCAAATAAATTTCATTAAAGTTACAGTTGAGAACTCTAAGTATTGATTAAATCCTGCATAAGACTCCCCATTTCGTATATCATAGTCAACATGACTAGAGTGCAAATATTTAATCAAATGCACTTTGTACTTTTCACACTAGTGTTTATTTAGATATCACACGAACAAAGACAACCATAAATTTATAGAACATACCAGCAACATGAAAATAATGGGTTCAGCGAGGTTTTCCTGCTTTGCAAGTTTTTTAAGTTTCGACCCACGACCTCTCTGTGAGACCGAGCCATCCACGACCCTCCGCAAGACCGAGCCCTCCAACCCCGTCCATAGCCCTATCGGCGAGCTGCATTTGGAGTCTTGATCAAGGTCCTACAATATGCAGACATCGAAAAACAGTATATTCATGCACAATTTTCAATAGAAATGAAAGAATATATATTGTTCAATTTTCAATAGAAAGGAAAGAAAGAAAGAAAAACAACATTAGTCATACAACATTATTACCATTCGTTATCAATGAGAGTCGAAGCTTTTATGTACACCTTTTCTAGTAAACAAACTAAGTGAGCTTACTAAATATGGAAATAACTAATCTAACATTACAACAAATCCCATAAATGCCATAAGGTTTGTTGCATATTTATTCTTATGTGCCATTTTTTATATAGCATTGATTTATATTTTGACATGTGTCTTGTGCACCTATTGTATTTACTATATAAATGCATTATAATCACTTAGTCATCACTAGGATTACCTTACTTTCTTTTTTGTCCCCGGTCATGATGATAGAATAGCAACATGGTAGTAAGTACCTCAAAAAACTTCAAATTCAATGCTTAGCTATAACATCAAGAGAAAAATGGCATGCTCTTACAAGTAGCAAAGTTAGGTATGATAAATGAAGAACCACTAAAAGAAACATATTCAAACACAAAAATATGAATTACTTGAAATCGACTCAAGAAAACATATACAAAGCATTTTGAGAATTATAAATCAAATACACAATTCATATGAAACACACATACCTCAACATTGTCTAAGACTATCATATACTCATTCTTCAAATTCAATTACAAAGGTTTTCCCATACAGTTAAAAATAACATTAATTATAGCTAACCAGAGAGAGAAATAGTTTACTTTCATGCCAAGATCAAACATTGTCTAGTTGTTTGAGGCATTTTCTCAAACATCTAATGTGCATTAGATCTGAGAAACAGAGAATGGTAAAAGAAAGTAATTCCTAGTACTCATAAAGTCAACCTAAAATACTTATTAAATAAAAGCCTAAATACACATTCAAGCTGCATCAAAATTGGTATGATAAATGAAAGATCTACTATTACCTGTTCCTCAAAACTGTTTATTTTTACTGAAGTGTTTTTGCCACTAGCAATTTTAGTCTCTCGTTTACCTTAATCACAACATTGCAACCAGAAGAAACAACACCATATGCAATACAAAATATCAACAAAGAAAAAATACAACAACTCAGGCTAGCCTCCCCGTCCCAACCAAGAGCGCTGCTGCTGCATTTAAGATCTGATCCAATGTTTTTGGCATGAATTATGTTCTCAAAAAAACTTAAGGCACTAGTGCTTTGTCATAAGAATTAAGGAGATACTTACAAATGCATCTGCAATTGAACGTTTCTCCCCTGACAATACACCCTTTAGTGCCTCGGCATTATACTCTGGGCCTCCACCTCGCAAGTCATCCAGGGTACACTGAGGAATCCCAAAGTCCACTGCATAATCAGCGATTTGTTAGCAGATTGAAGTGGCAATATAATATCTGAAATTCCATCTTGGTAGCCTAAAGGGCATATTTCCTTGAACAGAAAAGAAAACAAATTAAAAACTAGCGACGAGTTTCTCACATGGATCAAATGAGAATTTCTCAATCTTTTCTGGTGTAACATCAAGGATTAGCCTAGGTCCTGTGTCAAATAACTTATGAGTAGTTTTGAAGATTATGTACGCTGAAACTTGTATATAAAAAAATTAGCTTATGGAAGTCAAAACTTTCCAACTACTACACGCATTACCAAGGGGGCTCATCTAATCCAAGCCCTCTGAGTGAACAACTAATGCCCGTTTCATGCCAAATTGATGCAATGCTTTAGCCATATTCAAAACCTATTCAATGAACCACAGAAACATGAAACAAGATATTAAAAGATTATGCTTGTCAAAGAGTTTTTTTAATGTGAATTACATGCAAAGCATAGTGATATAGAATTTATAAGCCATTCAATCTATTTGCATTAAAGGATAGACATTATAAAATAAAATAAACACCTTGTTTTCATTAGTTAAACTTGTTCCACGCAGCTAGATGGGTCCTTACGATTTACACTAAAATTAGAGAAGACTAAGCTAGATGATAGAGAGTATCACAAGTCACAAATGAAAAAGGGATTCAGATCTTTATTGTTTGTTCCTATGTGGACTTTATCTTTTTTGTTTTACAAACGATTCCATCATCATTTATGTAAAAGCCTTAGATATGCTAGTCATATTTGCTAGTCACCATGAACATCATATGTAGACCACAATTCAACAAAACAGGTAGAAGTAAAGTTTAAAATTATAAAAATCTGACAAAAAACTTACCAAATCTTCTGCATAGACACCCACAATAGCATATGGTACTCTTGATGGGTTTAACATAGGGCCCAATATATTAAATACAGTTTTTACTTTCAGCTTTTTCCGGATTGAGCGGACAACCTTCATTGCTGGATTATATGTTGGAGCCATCATAAATCCAATGCTTGCTTCTTTCACACAGCTTGAAACTCCCTGTTATCAGGAGATAAATTGACCATATGATAATAAGTTCAGTTACACTCTTACAAGATGAGAAGTTTTTGCTGACAAAGACATTGACAAATTTGAAATTGGTTTAGCATCTTATTAATCTACCAGCTTATTCATCTAAAACAGAAATTTACAGCACCAACCTCAAGTTCCAGGTCGATAACTATCCCCAACTCTTCTAATACATCGACACTTCCACATGCCGAAGAACTTGAACGATTTCCTTGCTTAAAGGGAAAAAAAACACGTTTAGCTCTAACAATTTACAATATGGGATCACATTCATGTCAAGTAATCAATACAATTGATGCCACCTTTGCAATTTTGGCACCACAAGCTGCAGCAAGTATTGAAGCTCCAGTCGAAATGTTAACTGTGTTTGCTCCATCACCACCTGTTCCAACAATGCCCACTGCATCAAGTAAGCCCTCTACTTCTAAACTATGCTTGATCATCGCCCTCGCAAGCCCCATAATCTATTTAACCACTAAAATCCATAAGTCATTTCTTTACTTATTTCCTCGAAACATACCCCCAAAAATTCTTCAGTAGAGAAACTACAACCTATCAAAATTTCTTAGAAAATAATCAATTGCATTGATATCAGTTCTTTCTATCCAAACAACATGGTAATAAGACTTTCAACAGTCTAAAATCATGGCTGGACAAACTAAGTTATCTAGTGTAAATAAATTCACATTGATATGAATAAAGGAGCCTTACTTCCTCGAAAGTCTCTCCTTTGGCTCTCAGTAACAAAAGAAAAGCACTAATCAAAGCCTCATCGGCACCATTCAGCAAAATTAATTAGCTGCAGCTTGTGGTGCCAAAATTGCAAAGCCTCATCTCCTCGAAAGTCTCTCCTTTGGCTCTCAACGTCCATCAAAATGAATAATAATATAGCTAATTATAATGTATGAAGATATAGAAGCTTGAACTGTTACCACATGAGATGCTAAATTCAACAAATTTCAATAACACATTTTGCTAAATTATAAAAATTTAGAATGAAGTTAATTGTGAGAGTAGAGTACCATTTCAAGACTCAAGGAAGCCAAAATTAAACAAATGATCTCTACCGATTGAAACCCATTAATTTCCTCTGTCGATTTTGATTGAAAAGGAAATTAGGGAAGAAAATGAAACCCCATAAATTGTTGCGTTTATGTTGTCCATTTGGAATCCCTGGTAGAGATGGAATTGGAAGTCCTTGAAAGCCCTCTAATTTCGCCATTCTTGTTGCTCTCTCACTCTTCATGCCTGGGCTTGTGCAATCTAGGCCCTCGCTTGGTGCACACTCAGGGCTCTACAGCGGAACGGGTGCAGAATCGCGCCTAGTGGTGTCCCGCGAATGGAAGTCGGACTGGGTCGAAGCCACGCAAAGGTGGGCTCGCACCTGGGGTCACTTGGTTGGGGGTTGGGTTCACAGGTGTCTGAGATTTGGAGCTTGGCTTGAAGAAAAAGGGTTGTGAGGATGGTGGTTAGGTAGTCGGAGCTGAGGATGATGGTGGTTACGGGAGTGGCGGCTAGGGCGAAGGGAAGAGAAAGAGACGAGAGGAGAATGGGAAAAAAGGTATCGGGGGGTAGGCTGGTTTTTTTTTAATATTTTATTTCTATTACTTTACCACTATTTACATAGTGTATATAATAATACATTTTCAAAAGACTTATAATTATATGTTGTGGAAAGTTGCTTTTGGTGTAGTGCCTTGACATTTGCAATCTCATCACTTTCTAAATACAAGTGACTCATGGACTATGGTTAATTCATAAGCTGAACTACGTAAAAACCTATGCACAACAAGAAAAAATGGCTTTTACTTCGGTTTTTAAGCTGGATTTACTTCGGTTTTCGCTAAAATTTGCAATCGCAGTAGTTCGGAGCGAAGTAAAAAGCAGTTAAAAACTGAAGTAAAATATAGGCTTTCTACTTCGGTTATTATGTCAAAACCGAAGTAGAAAGTGGGGATTCTACTTCAGTTTTTACATAATAACCAAAGTAGAACACCCCCCCCCCCCCCCCCCATTTATTTTAATAATTATTTATAATTATTTTTAAATGGCCCAATTCTGTTTTTATATATATATATATATTTTTGCCCTATTTTTTTTAAAGAGTCTAATTATATGAATTATATATATATATTTACAATTGGAATTGGTTTATTTTCATTTAATTTATAACAGAAATAAAAATCACTAAATTTATACACTTAGAATTAAAATTCTTATAAAATTAAATATTTATACATTCACATAATTGTTAAGTAGAATAACCAAATCATTCATATATATATATTCACATAATTGTAATTAAGTAAAATAGCCTAAACATTTATATATACATTCACATAAAACTAAAGGTATGTATAAACAAAATAGTCTTACTAATAAATTTAAGTCATCAATCAGCTTAACTATTCTTGTTGGATTGGCAAGATGTCCTCCCGACCCTTGGCAACAATTTGACTACTAGTAACTTTGTCATTTAGTTCATTCTACGAAACAAACCAATGATAGATTAAATTAGTAACTTGTAACAACACTTAAAAAAAATTCCTACTTTGCTTTAAACTTACAACTCTTTCTTCAATTTTTTTGTCCAAATTATCTTCGACAAGAGTCTTCTTCATTTCTCGCGCTCTTATCCAAATTTCATATTGTTAACCGAGATTTTCGGCAACTCTATTAATGAACAATATTTGCTGGTAATAATAATAATGAGAGTAGAAGATCGACACGGGGTTTTTACGTGGTTGGGGCGTTAACTAGCCTTAGTCTACGAGTCTATATATTAGAGCTAGAAGCTTATACAATGGAGTTTTCTAGCTGTATCTGAATAGAGTTTCTGCCTTCTTTCTTTTTGGGACCCCCCTTTACGTTGTTCTACAGCATATATTTATAAGCTGAGGGGAATACCGGGTCTGGGCCGGATCCGACCCGGGCCCATCAGAGAAATGAGTGCAAGGGGCCTTTCTAGTGGAGGCCCAATACAAAGAGATATACAATACACAAAATTCAAACCAGCTAAGTCCCAATTGGCTGACCTGAGATACAAGCTTCGCCCGACAAAACGGCACTTTGGCTCTGACCACTTCGAGTCATGAGGCTGATTCAGGAGACAAGACCGGTCAGGGTACTTGGCTGCGCAGTCCTGACACATCAGTGAGCAATCCCGAGGCGACCCTTTCTGCAGGCGAAAAGTGGGGGACAATGCCCACGCGAAATGAGGCGGCTTCAGGATCCTGGACGCTTGGCCCTTCACCCGGGGAGGGGATGATCCAGGTCCGTTTACCTTTGGCCCGCTCCGTTTACCATAGGCCTGGACCACACCAGGGTCCGGGACAAGAATGCGTAGGCCGCGACGGTCCAGGCGCTCTGGCCATCGCCAGGACCGTTCTTGCTGAGGACGAACCCGGAGGGACGTCCCGGACCCCTCCAATGGGCCCAGTCTGGGGTCCCTGGTCCGGACTAGTCCCCTTGGGCAATACTCAAACCCAGGGACCCTGGGCCGGGCCCATACGCCGATCTGGTCCTCTGACCGTGGGCCAGGGCAAAGGCCCAAACCCCCTGCAGGAAATGGGGATAACATTTACCCCCTAAGCCTTCACCCGGGCTTGCCGGGAGGAGGGTTGCATCACCCTAGCGGCGCTCACCAAGTCGTCTCCCCAGTTCCTGCCCGAGCTAGGAGGCTTGGCCGAAAGGCCGTGGCATTGGCAGGTTTCTTAGCCCGGATCGTTTACCGTGATCCGGGGACGTTTACCTTTGGCCTGCTTCAAGAAAACGACACACGTGTTGCCATGTGATTGCTGCAAGGGCGTTGAAGAGTCGCCTAGGCCTCCCAAGGGCCGCTAGGCCTAGACTAGGGTGTCAGTGCATGTCACGAGGCGTCACATCCGCATGGGGGGATTCATCATTAATGTCTCTGGAACGAGGTGGACCGTAGGATGGGGCGTCTTTTGGCATCTGCCACTCCTGGGCCGTCGGATTTGAGACGTCGAGGATCCAGACCACAAGGACTCATAAATGCCCCCTACGCGATCCTTGATCGTCAGATGAAGAGGCACCTGACCGTTGGATCGTGGGCTAGAATTTAGGGGCCGGTATAAATACCCCCATCTTTGAACCAGCTTAAGAAAAACCCGAACGCTTGTTGAGGCTTTGCATGTCCGACCTCGCCGACGAAATACTCCGTCGCCTGCTAGTTCTGCGCCGCCGCCTGTTTCCCAGAGTCCCGACCTTCGCTCTTCAACCTGACGGCGCTTCTCGGGTTTGTCCCATTGACGAACTACTGTATCGGTTGTGCTACTTCAAGAATGAGGTTCTGCCATCCTTACGGTCGGACAACCACAAGCATCAACGGTCGACACAACACAGTAAGTCTTTTTTACCTCAGTTACCAACCTTGTGAACTTATGCTCTCTAGATGTATGCGTCTAGGCTCTGGGCTTTAGGATCCGCTAGGAAGGCTGCCTGGGATGGGTAGCACCGTACTCGGATGCTTCCCTGACAAGGGGTAGACCTTAGTAGCCCTCTCCCAATTAGGATCCCGCGGCTTTTCGGGGTCCCAGGCCTGATCCGACGGGACTCCAAGCAGTCCTTAGGAGACTCCCTGTACCTTGACCGACTTTTTTGGGTTTAGGTACTAACTGCTTGGTCTTACTTTCTTTGTTCCCAGATCATTAGTTATGACCACGGACGTTACACTCCACCCTGAAGAAGAGGTCAATAGGGCCCCTGTAGTCGTTCCCGGAACCAAGACGCCCACAGGAAACAGGTGGGAAATAGACGTAACGGCCAACTCATTCCGGAACTATCGGATGATGCTGCTCCTGGGGACACGACTGGGCATCGAATCAACTTTGGGCCTCTTCCACAATCGCATGGCCAGGCTAGAGGAACGGGCGCACACGTCGGTAGATGGATTCGGGGCCTGGAGCACCAGCCATATCAGCGCGGGAGCTACGCTCCCGCTTCATGACTATTTCGTGCGATTCCTGACGTATGTGGGGATCGCACCATTCCAACTGTTGCCGCAAGCGTACCGCCTGCTTGCTGGGTGGAAGGTGTTCTGTGTCACGAGGGAGATCGCGGAGCCTACTCCTGCGGAAGTCTTGTATTTCTACAAGTTGGTGCCGCAAGTCAACGTCAAAAACAAGAGCCTGGACGGCTTCTACAGGCTGCAGCCGTGGAGCGGCTATTCTACTCCTACCAGCACCTGGAGGCACCCTCCGGATGTCAGGCATTACTGGTTCATGACATCCGGGTTCCTTATTGACAAGAACCCCACACTGCTGCTGGACTTCCAGCGAGTGGGTAAGTATTCTTCCGGACCCTCTCTTTTATTCATTTTTTGCTTCCACCTCTTATTGTATCTTCCGGGTCGCAGGTCCCTTCATTCAAACCCCCTTTATCGAGTTCCTCCTGGAAAGGAGGAGGTTCTATGCCAAGCTGACCGCGGAGGAGCTGGACGTTGGGGGCTATGTTAATGATGCCAACCTCCGGCTAATAGGGTTGCTCGCGGCCACCCAGACCATTGTTGTCTCGAGCCTCCGGGGCATTCCCTGCAAGAAGGAGGCTGATGTCCGGGAACAGTTGGCCCTCGAGCACATCGCCGAGGTAGTGAGAGCGGCGCGGGCCACCGCAGCCCAGCGTAAGAAGAACCAGTTTTCGGCCGAAGCAGCCACCTCAGGAGAGCTGACGGAGCTTTTCGAAGACGCCCTACCAAACGCCGGGACACCCGGGGCTAGCGTATTGGGGCGAGGTAACTCCCCACTAATCTTAACTTACGCTCCCCAAATCGGGGACTTAGCTAGGGATAGGCTAGGACCGCTGGGCCCCGCGTTTGGGGCTGACGGGGAGATGAGGCCTTCATCTCCTGTCTCTGTGGGATCAGAGGTCCTAATGTTCCTGTCCGGGTTCCTCCAATACGGGGGGTTCCTGACCCCGGACGATGCAGGAGATCGGAATCACGCGTTTTCTTTAAGGGAACTGAGTCTCGCCCGGGGCTTAGATGAGGGTTCATCTCAGGCCGTTTTTTATTGTGTATTTTCATCTATTTCACTTATCGTCCTAACTCCTTTCTCCTATACTTTTGCAGAGGATTCCGACATGTCTAATCCGGCCAGCGAGATGAGGAGACTCATCAAGGAACGGTCGGCCAAGAAGGCGGCCAGGAGGTCAAACGTTGTGGCGGGCACGGAGCCCCTCCCCACCAGTGAAACACCCAGGATAGTGCCCTTTCCAGGCGAGGCCCTGGCCGTGGTTCCCTTCCAGGCCGTGGAGCCGGCCGCCTACGTCTCTTCGGACCAGCCCCCGGTGATTGACTTGGAAGCAGGCGAAGCCGTCAGCCGGAGCTCATGAAAGAGGGGCCCGGAAATCGACGCCGGGGAAGGCAACCTCGGGAAGAGGCCCCAGACGACGCGGTCGGAAACAGCTGAGGAGTCGCATGGGGAGAGTCGGCTAACCGCAAAGGATATCCCTACTCCGCCTGTCCTTCCCCTCCGCCCAACTCTTCTCGAGGAGGGGGAGTCCGCCCTGCGGGACGAACAGTCCCAGCTGATCAACTGGACCTGGGAAAACGACCAGTGCTGGAGGGACGACGCTTACAAGGCCCTGACAATCCGTTGTCAGGTCGAGTTCTCGGACCGTCCTGCCGAGTTCAGCGCTCCCCAGCCGATCGTGGACCGGCTAGCTGCCGAGGTGGGCTTCCGCCCCAAGCTGGGCCAGGACATCGCCCCCATGGCTGCTGATTTGCTGGATCAGGTTGGGAGCACTATGTCCAACCTTCAGCTGAAGAGGTATGCCACGATAGCCAACCCGGACATGCTGTTCATCTCTCAGGCTCTCCACCACCAGGCCACCGCGGTAATGTTCACCTCACTTATATTCCTTCCGTCATTTCTTGGTGGTTTTATTTTCTAACTTGTCTTTGCTCCAGGTTGATTTACTGTCCCAGAGGAGTGTCGATCTAGTAGCCGAGCTTGCCATAAAGATGGAGACGGCCAAGCTGGAGCTGGAGGCGGCCGTGAACCAGAGGGAGGCCATCAAGGAGACCCTCAGCCAGGAAACGGCCCATCTTCAGGAAGAAGTGGCCCGCCTGAAGGCGGAGCGCGAGGAGATTGGCCGTGCCAAGGTTGGGCTGGAAGAGGAGCTCTCCCGGAAAACAAAAGTCGCCGATGAAAGGGCGACACTCTTGGAGACGGCTGCGGCACAGTCCGCCCTGGACAAGGAGGAGATCCTGGCCCTGAAAGCCCGAGTCTGCGAACTGGGCGACTCCCTGCTTCAGGAGAAAGCGCCGCATGAGACGACCCGTCATGAGAAGGAGGAGGTCGATAACTTAGTGGATGTTACCTTCGACGAGGCCATCTATATGGCCTGGTGCAAGGATAAGAACATGAACCTCATCGTCTTCCCTGATCCACAATCGAAGCGTGCCAAATATGAGGCCAAGGAGAGGGAGGATGCGGACCTCCGGGCGGATGCGCTGTAGGCCCGTATCCTGGCCTTGAACTTTTGTTACTGTTTGGCTTGTAATCAAACTTAAAACCTTGCTACTTTCTTTGTTTTTTTTTTAAGAAAGCTTCCTTCCATTGTTCAGTAGAGATTTCGATTTGTTGCCGCAACTAACTGATTGCTGGGGTTTAGTCCTGGTTCCAACGGCCGGGACTAGACTGAACTAAAATTTCCAAGTCTCTAGCCTTGGCGCTCGGTCCAGGGCTCCCGGGGCTTGGCTCAACTGGGCATTTCGTCCTTTTCAGTTTTAGGCCCAGGCCTTACCCTGGGGCAAACCGGATATCTTTATATCCCCGGACAACATCCGGGTGGGACCGGCCTTGGGCTCGGCCCTCTTTTTTAATATCCCCGGACGTCGTTTCGTCCGGGGCGGGATGAGCCTTGGGCTTGGTCCCTTTTTTAATATACCCTCGGACATCGTTCGTCTGGGGTGGGACCGGCCTTGGGCTCGGTCCTCTTTTTCAATATCCCCAGACGCCGTTTCGTCCGGGGCGGGACGAGCCTTGGGCTTGGTCCCCTTTTTTAATATACCCCCGGACATCGTTCGTCTGGGGTGGGACCGACCTTGGGCTTAGTCCTCTTTTTCAATATTCCCAGACGTCGTTTCGTCTGGGGCGGGACGAGTGTAACGACCCAAATTCACTAATAAGGCTTAAGGGCCTTGATTAGCGTGCCTGGAGGGCATAATGGGAAGTATGCGTGAATTCAATGATTAAGATGCATGACTATGTGTATTATGATATGTGATAATTTTAGCCCGTTGAGGGCATAAGTGTGATAATTATGTGATGTAATTTGTACCACGTGGGTGTGGTGATATCAATGCGATGCACGTGCCGAGACGGTCCTAGAGAGCTAGATAACTCAGAAGTCACAACGGGGATTTTATACCCGGCTCGGGAGGAGTCTAGGGGTATTTTGGGGATTTTGTAAGTTAGCTATTGTGAGATAATGGTAACTGGTAATTTGGTAACTTGTGTAACTGCTAGTAACCATAGAGAGTAACAAGATTGGTTAAAAGAAGTGGTAGAATTGAAAGGAAGTAGGAATGACAAGAAGGGCCTTGAGGTTTAGTTGGAATGGGAGTTAGATGGAAGGGTAAAATGGTCATTAGACAAGGATTAGGATTACTTCAGCTGTAGGAAAAGGGAATACGTATTATACTTTGTTATATTTTGGTTTATGCTGAATTTGAAAGAAAGGGCTAGAAAGAAATGGGAAATGAAGAAGGGGCTGAACTTGGGACCTAGGAGGAGACTCAAAGGGAGTTTGAGGCAATCAAAACCAGGTTTAAGCTAGGATTTCTCAAAGGTAAGAATTGTGCTCTGTTTAAGTTGAATTTAAGTCTGAATTTTCAGAGATTAAGTGAGAAAACTTAAAGGGAATATGGCTGGTTTTACTTTGAAATTCAATTAGGGTAATCAAGAGCAAAGAGGTTGGGAGCTGGAATTGGGAGGAGTTCAAGCTGAGTTTGATTGAGGTAAGAATCTTTAGCATGTTTAATTTCATAATTGGTGTGGCTTAAGACTTTTGAAGCATGATTTGTAGTTTTGGAAGCCATGGTTAAAGTTTTAGGAATTTGAAACTCAAGATAGGATTTTGGGGTGTGTTTGTGTGATTGGGGTTGTTTGTGATATTTATAGCTTGTTAAAAGGGGTTCATTTGGGGTTCTGAATTGATTTTGAGGCTTAGGTATAAGTTTGGGGTGATTTGGAGTGTTATGGGTTCGGGAAAACGCAGGGGAAAAACCTAGAATTCTGGGCTCGCGAAGGAGCGTTGCGGCGCTGTTCTAGCGCGCCGCGACGCAAGGCTGTTTCTGGGCAGTGCGTGTGCTCTCTGTCTTGCTGGGCGCCGCGGCCCTATAGGGCAGCGCCGCGGCACTAGGCCATTTTCAGAATGTGATATTTTGCAATTTTGAGCCTTTGCTCCGGGGATTCAGGGAATGTCTTTGGTGCATTGTTTTAGGGATTTGGGGCATTCAGAGAGTGTGGGATTGGTTCCGGGAAGTAGATTTGGATTGGTTAGTGATAAAGGATGTTTCGTTTGTGTTGTGACTAGGTCTTTGGTGAGGCTCGGGATAGAGGACCGTGCTCGCGTCGTTGGGGCATCGGAAGCTCGGGATACAGGTAAGAAAGCTGCACCTGAGTATGTGGTTAGGTTGGGACTAAGTGTTCCCTATGTTTGTATGCATTGTTATGTGAATGTGATTAACCATGTGGACACGATGGGACTAAGAGCTCCCTACATTTGTATATCATGTCATGAGATGGTGTTATTATGCCATGGGACATGCGATTACCGGCCTAAGGGTGTCGGAATCAATATTTGCGCACTGGGGCGCGGCTCATCCACTGGTAGCTGAGGCAGCTTATTTATCACTGAGCTCGGTTAAGCTGGCCGGAGTCAGTGAGTATTACACTGGGGGCGGCCCTAATGAGCCGAGGACAATGTGTTAAATAGAGGGTGCGACTAAGGGCGCCAACCCTGAATGTTATTTGATGGATATGACAATCTATTGATTATGAATGTGAATATTGTGTTATGAATATAGTTGGTTGATTGTTTGGATGACAAACTGTTATTACTGATTGGATAAATGTTATGAAATATTGAATTCTTGGTTGAGCATTGTGAAATATTTGATAAGTGTTGCTGATCTTGCTATGTTATTATGCTTTCTTGCTGGGCCTTGGCTCACGGGTGCTACGTGGTGCAGGTAAAGGCAAGGGTAGGCTGAATCAACCATGAGTTAGAGAGCTCTGGGGGCGAGGTGTACATCGTCAGCTGCTCGGCCGCCACGGTCGAGAAATTAAACAGGAACGAAAACCTAAAATGTATATTTTGCCATTAGAGTGGCTTGAACTATTTGTAACTTCTAGAATTTGTTGTAACTAAGACATCTTAACCCTGTTTTGAGTCTCCATGTATTAAACCGTCATTTTTAATGAAAATAGCCTGTTCGTGACCAAAATCTTTTTTATTCTTACTCTGATAATGGTATAGAGTTTACACTTTGTCTGAATGACTTGATTAGCAAGTCTTGCACTATTTTAAACACACAGTGTAACGGTCTTGGTTATCCAGGGCGTTACAACGAGCCTTGGGCTTGGTCCCTTTTTAATATACCCCCGGACATCGTTTGTCCGGGGTGGGACCGGCCTTGGGCTCGGTCCTCTTTTTTAATATCCCCGGATGCCGTTTCGTCCGGGGCGGGACGAGCCTTGAGCTTGGTCCCTTTTTTAATATACCCCCGGACATCGTTCGTCCGGGGTGGGACCGGCCGTGGGCTCGGTCCTCTTTTTCAATATTCACGGACGTCGTTTCATCTGGGGCGGGACGAGCCTTGGGCTTGGTCCCTTTTTTAATATACCCCCGAACATCGTTCATCCGGGTGGGACCGGCCTTGGGCTCGGTCCTCTTTTTCGCATGTGCCTGGGATGACACCCCCCGCAAGTGAGCGGAGACGGGTCTGGGGTCACTTGAGAAAGAAATTCGAAAGGAATTCGCCCTGAGGCGTACATTTTCATGGTGACAATAGCCCTTTACGACATTTTACACACGTCGTTTTCATTGTTCAAAAGGGAATTAGCCCTGAGGCGTACATTGCTTACAACGTAAACACTAAACTGGGACGAGTTCTAGGACTACTGGTAGTATTTACGGAGATGCTCCGCGTTCCAGGCTCGCAGAACCTCAGAACCATCGAGCCTCTTCAAGCGGTACGTTCCGGGGCAGACCTCGTGCTGGATCTCATATGGCCCTGCCCAATTAGGGCCCAGAACCCCTACTCCTGGATCCTGAGTGGCAGGGAAAACCCTCAGCAGGACTAGATCGCCGGTTTCAAACTTACGGCTTTTGACTCTGGAGTTGAAATGCCGCGCGATCTTGCCCTGGTACATCTTCAACTACACTTACGACTCTTCCCGGATCTCCTCAATAAGATCCAGCGATTCCTGGAGTAAGGCGTGGTTCTGGGTGGGATCATATGTGTCGCGTCGATGGGACGGGACGGTCATTTCAATTGGGATGACGGCTTCGCATCCATAAACCATTGAGTAGGGGGTGTGCCCGGTAGACGTCCTTTCGGTTGTCCGGTAGGCCCACAATACGCGGGGTAGCTCCTCGGGCCATTTGCTTTTACAGGCCTGCAGCTTTTTCTTCAGCGTCCCTTTTAGGATTTTGTTCACGGCTTCGCCCTGCCCGTTCGCCTGTGGTCTGGCGACTGCCGAGAAACTCTTCACTATACCGTGCCTTTCGCAAAAATCCGTGAAGTGGAAGCTGTCAAACTGCTTCCCGTTGTCGGACACGATTTTGTAGGAGAGGCCATATCGACACACTATGCTGTTGACGACGAAATCTAAGGCCTTCTTGGACGTGATCGCGTTCATGGGCTTCGCCTCGACCCATTTCGTGAAATAGTCTACAGCCACAATGGCATACTTTACCCCTCCTTTCCCGGTCGGGAGAGATCCCACAAGATTGATCCCCCACACTGTGAAGGGCCAGGGACTGTTCATCAAAGTTATCTCTGTCGGGGAAGCCCGAGGGACCTTCGCGTACCTCTGGCACTGCTCGCACTTGCGGACGTAGTCGATGCAGTCTTTCTTCATGGTGGGCCAGAAGTATCCTTGGCGCAGAATCTTATTGGACAAACTGGGCCCGGCCGTGTGATCTCCGCAAAAGCCTTCGTGGACCTCATGCATGATGGCGCCCAGCTCAGTTCCGGACACGCACTTGAGATAAGGCATAGACAGTCCCCGACGATAGACTTTTCCGTCCATCATGACGTACCGGTGGGCCTGGTACAGGAGCTTCCTGGCCGCGGCTCGATCGTTCGGAACTTCGCCGGTAGACAGGTACCGGATTAGCGGCCTCATCCAGGAAGTGGAGTGGTCGACGGTATGGACGGTGGGAGCCCTGATGCTCGGGATGGGGAGATGGTTGACGGGAACCAGTCCGGCCAGTTCAGCCTCTGCGTCGGTTGCCAGCTCGCTAATGTATCCGCGAAAATATTCTTCTCCCAGGGGATCTGGCGGATGGAATGCGCCGCGAACGTCTGGAGCATCTCCCTCGTTTGAGTCACGTATGCCGCCATTCTTTCTCCCTTGGTCTGACACTCCCCCGAGATTTTCCTGACTACTAGCTGAGAATCGCTGTAAAGTTCGAGGTTCGCTGCCCCTACCTCCCGGGCCAGACGCAGGCCGGCCAGGACGGCTTCATGCTCCACCTCGTTGTTCGATGCTTTGAACTGGAAACAGAGGGCATTTTGTAGCTGGTGCCCCTGCAGTGATACCAAGATGATCCCGGCGCCGGCCCCATTCTCGTTCGAGGCTCCGTCCACGAAGATTTTCCCAACGGGCGCCTTGGGGGCTGCGGGGATACTCTCTTCTGGGGGGATCCCGGAACATTCGACGATGAAATCGGCCAGGGCCTGTCCCTTGATGGACACCCAGGGCACGTAAGATATATCAAATTGGCTCAGCTCCATTGCCCACTTCAGGAGTCTCCTCGACGACTCAGGTTTCTGCAATACCTGCCGCAGGGGATGGTTGGTTAAGACCTTTATGGCATGAGCCTGGAAGTAAGGTCGAAGCTTCCGGGAAGCCATCAGTAGGCAGAAGGTCAGCTTTTCGATCAACGGGTATCGAGACTCGGCGTCTAATAACCGCTTGCTCACGTAGTATACCAGGAGTTGTGTCCTTTCCTCCTATCGTACCAACGTGGCGCTGATGGCGTGCTCGGTCACGGCCAGGTACAGATACAAAGGCTCCCCTTCGACGGGCTTCGCCAGGATGGGGGCTTTGGCCAGGTGTTCTTTCAGCTTCTGGAAGGCCTCTTCGCATTCGAGTGACCACTCGAACCGCTGGCTTCCTCGAAGGACGTTGAAAAAAGGGACGCACTTGTCCGTGGCCTTAGAAACGAAACGGCTCAGGGCGGCCACTCGCCCTGTCAGGCTTTGGACGTCCTTGTGCTTCCGAGGAGAGGCCATGTCGATCAGTGCCTTGATCTTCTCTGGGTTGGCCTCGATTCCTCGGAAGCTTACTATGAAGCCCAGGAACTTCCCGGAAGCTACGCCGAAGGTGCACTTCTTAGGGTTCAGCTTTTCCCCGTACTTCCGAATAACTGCAAAAGCCTCCGCCAAATCGTCCGAGTGGTCCCTCGACGTCTTGGACTTGACCAACATATCGTCGATGTATACTTCCATGTTTCGCCCTAGCTGGGCCCGAAGCATTCGATTGACGAGCCTTTGGTAAGTTGCTCCGGAATTTTTGAGTCCGAAAGGCATGACTACATAACAATAGATGCCCTTGTCGGTTTGGAAGCTAGTATGCTCCTAATCCGCCACGTGCATGGAGATCTGGTTGTAGCCGGAGTAAGCGTCCATGAAACTCAAGATCTCGTAACTAGATGTAGCATCCACCATTTGGTCGATTCGGGGGAGTGGGAAACAGTCCTTCGGACACGCTTTGTTGAGATTTGTGAAGTCAATGCAAGTCCTCCAGGTCCCGTTCGGTTTCGGCACCAAGACCGGGTTGGCCAGCCACACGGGATATACCGCTTCGCGGATGAAGTTGATGGAAGACAACTTCTCCACCTCCAGCCTGAGGGCCTCGGCCCTTTCCGTCCCCAAGGGTCTGCGCTTTTGGTGGACCGGGGTCGCGTTTGGGTCAATACTTAACGCGTGGCAGATTATATTGCGGTCGATCCCGGTCATATCGGAGTGGGACCAGGCCAGAAGATCCTGGTTTTACTGGACTCGGGCAATAATGGCGGCCCGAATGTCCGCCGGCAAGCTCTTTCCCACTTGGATGATCCTGGCCGGGTCGGTTTCGCTGACGCATACCTCTTCTATTTAGTCCATTGGCTCCAGGATGCGATTGTCTCCTATTCGCGGGTCCAGATCATCCTCTTCCTGGACTGCTTGCTCGGCCGGAAAGAGGGCCGGCTCGACAGGCTCCTCCCGGACCATATATATGGGTCGGGCAGAGACATGGTAACACTTCCGAAAGCTTTTTGGGTCTCCCCGGACAGTCCCTGTTCCTCCGTTGCCGCACGGGAACTTCATGCAAAGATGGCGGATGGAGGTGATGGCCCCAAACTCGACCAATGCGGGCCGGCCAAAGATGACGTTGTACGCAGTTGGGAAATCCACCACAACAAAGGTGCAGAATTTGAACGAGTGCTGCAATTCATCTCCCAGCGTCACCGGTAGCTGGACCTTTCCCATGGGGATACGCGCATCTCCGTTGAAGCCGTAGATTTGGGTTGGGCAGGACGCCAGATCCGCCTCCGTCTGGCCAATGGCGGCAAAGGCGGGTTTGAACAACAAGTTGACGGAGCTACCGCCATCCACCAACACGCGGGATACCAACTTGTTGGCAATTTGAGCATCTATAACTAGCGGGTCGTGGTGCGGAAAATGGACGTTGCGGGCATCGTCCTCCATGAACGTGATGGGGAGGTTCATCAGTTTAGGACGCTGAGCCGGGGCCTGGACAAGGGCGCAAACTTCTTGGTCGTGGTCCAACTCGCTCAGATAGCGCTTTTGATCATTCTTCGAAGGTCCTCCTAGGTGGGGTCCGCCCGATATGGTCGCCACATGTCCGTCCACTCGAGGGGGTGCTGCCTCGGAAGAATAGGGCATTCCAGGGCCGGGAGCTGGCGCGGCGATGATCCCCTGAGGGGCCTGCGCTGGAGGTCCCTGTGCATACCCTCCCTGGGGTGGGTATGCACGAGTCGTTACCGGAGCCGTGGATTGCCCGGGGCTCGCTGACATGCCTGGGACACCCACGGGCATTCTTACCCACTGGTGGAGGTGCCCGAGCTTGATGAGGTTTTCAATCTCGTCTTTGAGCTGTCGACACTCGTCGGTGGTGTGGCCCACGTCTTTGTGATAGGCGCACCGTTTGCTGGTGTCTCTCGGATTCCTTCCCCCCTTAAACATGGGGCTAGGTTTCCGGTAGTGGACTGCTCTTTCTGTCGCCAGGTAGATGTTTTCCCGGGTGTCCACCAAGTTGGTGTATTCCGAATATTGGGGCTCGTAGCCCCTCTTCCTCTTTTTGGCCAGCTCAGGCCGATTCTGGCCTTTGCCCGATCGCTTCCCCCGGGAGGGATTCACGCTTGCCTCGGTTACTCCCGTCTGCGATTGCTGGGCTACGACAGGAGTCATACTATGGCCTGCCGGCGCGACGCCATAACCGGAGAAGTGCGTTGATTGGGCCGGGGCATACCCCGAAGCGGCAGGGCCGTATACCGTAGGGGTGTAACTGACGCCGGGCGTGACGGCCGTCCCCGGGACTATGGGGGCGTGGTGTAGGACTGCGCAGGGAACTGCCCCACACCTCCCGGAATCGTCTGAGGGATCGTCGGAGGGATGGGGTGAGGAGCTGGGGGCCATCCGAAGGCCTGGATCTGAGCCTTCTCCCAGTTGATGAATCCTTGGGACCTCCTGACGAATTCTTCCAAAGTGGCGGCTTTACTGCACTGCATGTCGTCCCAAAGTGGCGACCCGGCCCGGATTCCAGACTGCAGTGCCACCAGGCGCTGTCCGTCATCGACCTTCGTCTTGGAGGCTTCTTCAGTAAAGCGCTGGATGTAGGCTCTCAATGTCTCCGCGGGTAGCTGTTTAATATTGGCGAGGGCGCTGATTTGCATGTCCATCCCCATGGCGGCCACGAACTGCTTCCGAAATGCTAACTGTAGCCCGGACCACGATTGGATGGATCCTGGTTTAAGCCTTTTCCACCACTCTTCGGCGGGACCGCTCAATGTGATGGAGAAGCAGAGGCATTTTCCGTCATCGCTGACGTGAGCCACGGTCATGAGTCGGTTGTACCGTGACAGATGATCCCTAGGATCAGTATTTCCAGTATAGGCAGTGAGGCTTGGCATCTTGAACCCCTTGGGCAGTACGGCGTCCAGGATGTGCCTCGCGCACGGTTCTTTATCCTCTTCGTCGGAGTCAGTGTTCGCGCCTTCCTGTTTGCAGACCAGGCGATCAGTGACCTTTTTTAATGCGGCCATTTGCTCCATGAGCATCTTGGCCGTGCTATCCTCCAGGGGGATTCTCTCGTTCTTCCTGTCGTTGATGTCGTTCCTGAGGTCGCTGCCTCGAGGGAGGATTTTTTTCTTGCGGGCCCGCTCCTTCCGGGCATTCAGTCCATCACGTAAATCTACCCGGGAAGTGTCGTCCCCTGAGCTGAGAGCGTGACGATCCTCGCGGCGAGATCGTTCCCGGCAGTTCTTGTTGACCGAAGCACTCGGGTGCAAAGACCTTTCCCGCCCGTTTGGCCCTGGGGGTGCCGGGGCTGCTCGTTCTGTGGCCGCGCTCCTTGCGGATCGATTGGGTGGCCTCGTCCTGGGACGGGGCGCACCTTCTCTATCCTAGGTAACGGCCGTGAATGTGCCCCGGCTTTCTCGACAGGGGTGGTCTTCTCCCGGGTCTTCCGTCGCTCCTTGTCCGGGACTCTCGGAGCTGCGTCGGGAAAAGGCTCTGGGGGACGGATCGGACTAGCACCCCTGGGGCCCCCGACTTGCTCTTGGGGAGCGGGTTGTTGCATTTCTGGAAGTGGGCCAGCTGTGGGGTTGGCTGCTGGGCCCTGTGCGGCCATAAGCGCCTGTAGGGCTCGTAGAGATTCCTGCACTCGGCGGTGTGCCTCCGCCTGCTTAGCCATCCTGGCTTCCTGATCCAGGATTTGCTGCCTGAGTCTGGTCACCTCCGAGTCCTGCTGATCGCCGTGGGGCATTCCAGGATCCACGGCTTCATCGTGATACTCCCCCTCGTTCTCCTCCTCGTAGTAATCTTCTTCGTTTTCTACTTCGTACTCTGCCCCACCCTCGTAATCTTGTGACTCATCTTGGTGAGACGTCTGAGGAGGCACGTCCTCTGGCAAGTCCTGAGGGATGTGCTGAGAAGGCAGCGGGTCTCCGTTACCTTGCTCTGGGTCGGTAGGGTCGAAGGTGGTGTGTCGTGTGCTCACCATCGTAATGAAAGCCTGATGTTGGCGCTAGCTTCCTTCAGCTCTCAGTGAAAGCACCAAACTGTTAACCGAGATTTTTGGCAACTCTATTAATGAACAATATTTGCTGGTAATAATAATAATGAGAGTAGAAGATCGGCACGGGGTTTTTACGTGGTTGGGGCGTTAACTAGCCTTAGTCCACGAGTCTATATATTAGAGCTAGAAGCTTATACAATGAAGTTTTCTAGCTGTATCTGAACAGAGTTTCTGCCTTCTTTCTTTTTGGGACCCCCCTTTACGTTGTTCTACAACATATATTTATAAGCTGAGGGGAATACCGGGTCTGGGCCGGATCCGACCCGGGCCCATCAGAGAAATGAGTGCAAGGGGCCTTTCTAATGGAGGCCCAATACAAAGAGATATACAATACACGAAATTCAAACCAGCTAAGGCCCAATTGGTTGACCTGAGATACAAGCTTCGCCCGACAAAACGGCACTTTGGCTCTGACCACTTCGAGTCACGAGGCTGATTCAGAAGACAAGACCAGTCAGGGTACTTGGCTGCGCAGTCCTGACACATCAGTGAGCAATCCCGAGGCGACCGTTTCTGCAAGCGAAAAGTGGGGGACAATGCCCACGCGAAATGAGGCGGCTTCAGGATCCTGGACGCTTGGCCCTTCACCCGGGGAGGGGATGATCCAGGTCTGTTTACCTTTGGCCCGCTCCGTTTACCATAGGCCCGGACCACACCAGGGTCCAGGACAGGAATGCGTAGGCCGCGACGGTCCAGGCGCTTTGGCCATCACCGGGATCGTTCTTGCTGAGGACGAACCCGGAGGGACGTCCCGGACCCCTCCAATGGGCCCAGTCTGGGGTCCCTGGTCCGGACCAGTCCCCTTGGGCAATACTCAAACCCAGGGACCCTGGGCCGGGCCCATACGCCGATCTGGTCCTCTGACCGTGGGCCAAGGCAAAGGCCCAAACCCCCTGCAGGAAATGGGGATAACACATATCCATCCACAGCTTCCACTCCTAGTTATTTTTTCTAGGACATCAAACATAATTGAAGTTTAATTATTAAATTTTCCTAAGTCTAACAAAATTTCGGCAGCATAACAACTGCATTTTAACATCTCAAAAAATTTAAAAACCTGTAAATAACACACAAAATATCTCGACATAGTGTGCGAATTGAAAAAGGAAATTAATTAATAAAATCTATAAAAAATTGGCAGAGTTTCCTTTGTTTTTGTAGCATATACCAATTTTATAGTTATATATAAATTCAACACAAACAAATACAAAATCAACATATATAATTCCATCCTTATATTACTGCCAACAACAAATTTCCCAGAACCTACTTCACTAAAGTAAAACATGCATGATTTAATTCTAATTTTATAAATAAATATTGCAATAGTATTAAATAAAATTTAAAGATTACTCACCTCCAATATTACTGTTGAAGTCACCCAAAATTAATACCAAATTGACAACTAAATCAACAACCCTACTAAAAAGCTTAAACAAAAATAAATAAAAATCAATTACATAATTAATTAAACTAGTTACATGATCATCAAACAACATATCATGCTAGCTAGTTATAGAAAATAAAAAACAAATGTCACTAATAATCCAAACATTTCATGTTCTAACATTACATATTGAAGCTATGTTTAGAAATTTAAATAGCAAGTCACAACAATTTTTAAATTTTACTAATATATATATAATTAATAACATTATATAAACTAACAAAATAAATAAAAAATATATAATACAAATATACTAAAAAATAAGTATTAAAATCGGAATAATATAAAAAAAATTAACACAAACAAAGTTTTAAAGTAACAAACCTTATTTGATGCTCAAAATAACCTCTAAATCAATATTAGCAACTCTAGAACCTATATATAATAAATACATTCTATCTATAAGAAAAAAAATCTGAAAATAATATAGAAAAAAAAAAAATCATACAAACAAAGATTTAGTGATTCGTACATTTTTTGAAGCTCAAGAACTTATTTTAATGTAAGAAAACCAGTCAAAGTCCAATAACAATACCAATTTTCGAACCCTAAAAATACCCACTCCCAAAGTCTTTATTTTCTCCCTCAAAAATAAAAATGGAACTAATATTTCTGTTTTTAAGTTAGAAAAATGGTTTCAAATGGTAAAAAAATACATATAAAATGGTATATTTAGTGAAATCCTCGTGGGAGTACGACAACAATGGAGGTTTTCTGGGTTTGGCGTTTGAGATTTTTGCTTCAGAGAGACAAATGAGGGACAGGAGCTATATATTAAGGGTATTAAAACTCTTTTACTTCGGTTCTTATATAAAAACCGAAGTAGAAAGTACCATTTCTACTTCGGTTTTGTATAAGAATCGAAGTAGAAAGTACCATTTCTAGTTCAGTTTTTATATAAGAACTGAAGTAGAAAGTACTCTTTCTACTTCGGTTTTTATATAAGAATCGAAGTAAAAGCCTTCAGGGCTGCATTTGGTTTGCTCCACTTTTTACTTCGGGTTTTTCATAAAAACCGAAGTGAAAAGCCCCAATATAGTGTGCAAACCAAACATGACACTTGTCTATTTTCTATTTTAACTTCGTTTTTTAAGAAACCGAAATAATAACCTTTTTTTATGTACTACCATTCCCAAAAGCGAAGGAAAAAACTCATTGAAAGACTTTTACTTCAGTTTTTTTATATTCTATATGTAAAAAATGAAGTAAAAGCCTATATTTCAAATAGTGATGTCTCAATCTCTACTTTCCTTAAGTTTTATTTAATCGGTTGTAAGCGAAAAAACTATTCAACATATATCTTAACATTAAACAAAACAATTATATAATAAAATAATCAATTCGGCAAGTAATGAAACAAATTGATATAAATAAATGTATTTATATCAATTTTTTGTTAGTTGAATTTTATTTTGTCGTCTTATATAGCTCATGATGTATGTAGCTAGAGCTGTAAATACGGGCTAGGCTTTTGAGCACGGCACGAAACTGGCACGAGCCCGGGAGGCACGAGCACGACACGGCACGAAAAAATATGGGCTTGGGCCAGGCACGACACGAAAAAATATGGGCTTGGGCCAGGCACGGCACGACACGACAAGCCCGAAGGCACGACACGAAAGCACGAACAAACTAGCCCGAAAGAACGACACGATAAAAAACCCGATATTTTGACATTAATAATCATAATAAATTTTTATTTGTCAATAATTAATAAATTAAAATGATAATATATGTCTTATTTTTTTCAATGTTTATATTTTTATTATTATATTAATTTATTTTAAGATTTGTTAGTTAAATTTTTAGCATTTATTAGTAGGTATTAAAATTATAATAATTATCTTTAATATAATTTTGTGTAAAATATTGTTAAAAAGTATATAAAAATATCTAAAATTATAATTTAAACCAAGAAATGTATTTGGTTTGGTGGTAAGTCCATTGATGGTTAAAGAGGAGGTGGAGGGTTCAATTCTCCATCCTCATATTTTTTAGAAAAAAAAAAGTGGGCCGGCACGAGCACGGCACGAATTGAATATGGGCCGAGCCGGGCCGGACCCAAATTTACCGGAGGCACAAAAAATGTGTGCCGGGCCAGGGGCCACATTTACAGCGGTATATGTAGCTATGAAAATATTGTATAACATGATACATTTTAAATTAAACTTGCGCGTTTGTTGATCTGTCAAGTCATCCTTGTCGGCTTTTTATTCAACGACCCATGACTTTTTTATTTTTTATTTTTAAAAAAATCGCCGAAATATCCATTATTATATATTTTCTGTTGTTTCGTCTTCTAACCATTAAGGTTTTAGTCCTGCCGATGACCTTTTGTCTTTCTATATTATATGAGTAAAACATAGCGTCTACTTCCATAAACACAAAATTGGAGGCAATTTTCTTGGTCTAAAAATTAAGAAGAAGAAGAAAAACAATGGAATCCTCCGAACAAATAACTAATAGCACAGAAGAACAAGGAGTAGAAGCTCAAGATGATAATCGTACTAATTCTAAACGAGGAGGCTGGATTACCGTTCCCTTTATTATGGGTATTTTCTTTCCTTTTCTTGACGAGATATATACACAACATATATGTATGTATGTCTGTATATTGTTGAAGGAAAGAAAAAACTTTAATCAGTAGCTGATTATTAATTTTATTCTTAGATTTTTTTTTGTTTTTTGATTTTGGAAAAAAGGAAATCTCGGGGGTCTTTCAGTGGCAGCTGGTGGCTGGGGTGCTAACTGGATTGTATTTCTGATAACAAAGTTTAACATTGGGAGTATATCTGCTACTAAGATCAACAATGTTGGTTTGGCTTTAATTTGTATCTTCCCGGTCGTCGGAGCTATCACGGCCGACTCCTTTGCCGGAAACTTTATCGTCATAGTCATCTCTTCCTTGATCGCTTTGCTGGTACGTTATCAAAGTATCATTTATTCCATGTCAAAACATACAATAATAAACACGGCTCTTTATCAAGTTTCATCCAGCTGTGTAGTTTTAGTAACGGTTTTGGCTCTTATACGTATATTATGAAAAGAAAAGAAAAGAAAAGAAAAGAATAAACAGTTGGACAGAATTTTGCACGTGCTATGTTTGGGGTTTTTTGTTTTTCTTTGAAAATAAAGGATTTAATTGTCTAAAACCAACATGGTGAGCATATATAGTATACTCGCAGAAGTTCAGAAAGCCAAAACAACCAGAAATAGAAGCCCAATTTACATGTGCAAAAAGTGCATTTGATAATACATATATAGATACATATATATATATAATATATATATGTTATTGTTTGTACAGTTGCCAATTACATGTTTGGCAGAAAGGGATAATAACATGTGAAGTGGTTGATTAATAGAATACAATAAACTTATGTCATGTTTCGCCGGTAATTTATAGAATACAGTAAAATGTACTTAGATACAACCATTACTTTTACGTATTTAGTCCAAGTTATAATGATTTTTTTTTCCAAACCTTCTTTAATTAGGGCATGACATTATTAACTCTAATAGTTGGAATCCCTTCGTTGATGCCTACACCATGTTCAATTGGCTCTTCGAGTATTCCATGTGAGAGCCCAACAACTTTTCAATATATCATCCTTTATGCTGCCATGGGGCTAGTTACAATGGGAATTGGTGGCTCTCGTTTTACGATAGCAACTATGGGCGCCGACCAGTTTCAGACTAGCAATCACCAAGCAAGCTTCTTTAGTTGGTACTTCATTGTTTTGTATGTGGGAAATGCTTTCAGCTACATTGTTCTGGTCTACCTTGAGGACAATATTGGTTGGGGATTAGGCTTTGGGATTTGCCTTGCCATGACAGCACTTGCACTAGCTTTGTTTTTGTTGGGAAAACACTTTTATCGGATCTTTAAGCCGAAAGGAAGCCCATTTGTGAGCATGGTAAGAGTTGTCGTTGCAGCAATTCGGAAGAGAAAATTGTCATTAACAAATCCTTTAACAAATAGCTCGGTGAACATAGTTCAGACAAAATCACCAAGTGAAAGTTTCAGGTATCCATTTTCATTTTTTGTTGTTAATGTAAATTTTTGTATATCTCTTCTATATAAAATTGTGACGATACCGAAAATTATTAGTTTTAACTATTTTTTATTTTTTTCTGTTAATTTGAACAAAATATTATTATACTTGATAGAATTTTTATATATTTAACAATAAATTATAAACATGACTTTAATTTAAATAAATAAATTAAAATAAGATATTTTTGAGATATTTTACAATAATAATTATTTAAAAAATAATAAAAATTATATATTTTATAACTTAAATAAAATTTAATTAAACTTAAACTTAATATTATATTAAACATTAACATATAATCTTTTCTTGTCCCTGCAAATTTAAAAAGTAGAACAAATATAAACTTAAATAAAAATAAATAAATAAATTAATTAAAATATATGATAATTTTAAGATATTTTATGATAATTTAATTAATTAAATTATATTTATTTAAAAATAATAAATGCATACATATCATTTTTTTATCTTACAAATTTGTATAATAGTTTTTTTTATCAAGTGATTGAAGCTCATTTTCTTCATCAAATTCACCAAAAGACATTGTGAGATATATTAGAAACTAAAAATAGTTGATGCATGTATACTATTGTCTACACTATGACTTTTTCTATTCTTATTTTATTTTCATTATTAATTTCTTTTTAAATATTATTGTATTTTATATATATGTCATGTAACCATGTAAATATATATGTACGTCAACGTTATGTTTAGATGTCATTTATGTAGAGATTATTGATATAAATATTTATCTATACTATAGAACTATTATTCATTCTATTATATATATAGGAGAATTCTCCTATAGTGGCTTCACTTTAAGCCCTATCGGTGGGGCTCTCAGTGTTCTTGACCCGTGAACATTTTTCAGCATGATTTTTTTTTATGATCGTGTATATTAGAGCTATTTAGACCATCGACGCGATTTTTAGAAAATTCTAAATAGTTTACAGTACCGAAATTTAGGTTCAAACATGTTGCACACATGACTAATTTTTTCTATGCGCGTGGAAAACAACATGTTTGAACCTAGTTTTCGATACTATAAACTATTCGGAATTTTTTGAAAATTTGCAGGATTCTCTAAATAACTACAATATACACGGTCATAAAAAAAGTCCCGCCGAAAACTATTCACGGGTCGAGAAATACTGAGAGCCCCACCGGTAGGGCTTAAAGTGAAACCCCTATAGAAGAATTATCATATATATATATTAGGGTTATACCTTTTTGGACCCTATGTTTTTTCCGATTACCTGTTTGGTCCCTGTATTTTAAAAAATTTATTTTTGGACCCTACATTTTGTAAAATATGGTTCAAATAGACCCCTAAACTCAATTTTGATGAAGAAAAAATTAAATATAACAACATAGGTTTTAAGTAGAATAGTTTTATTTTTGTTATAGTTTTTAAATAGAATGATTTTATTTTTGTTTTGAATTGTTAGTTTGGTGGATTATTTGTGATTTTAGTTGAGAAAATTTTGACCAAAATCGGGTTTAGGGTTCTATTTGAACAATTTTACAAAACATAGGATCCAAAAAGTAATTTGTCAAAACACAGGGTCCAAACAAGTAATGAGACAAACACATGGTCTAAAAATGTATTAACCCTGTATTTTAAAATAGTGAACCAATTTTTATTAAAATTATAGACAATGTTTACAACTTTAAAACTAAGTAAATGTGCACTGCACTAGTATGTATATATATGGAAAATTTCTCAATGGTTACCACCTATAGATGGGTACTAACAATTATGATGATGTGGCAACATAATGACTTGGTATAGCAAGTCACCAACAAATAAATATATTTTTTCTACATTAATTTTAAATTTAGTTATTTATTTTGGCATAATTAATGTGTTTCCAACCAATGAGAAATACTAGCTATATTTAGAAATTAACATGCATTTAAAAAATGAAAAAGTCTACAATATTATATTTTTATAATAAATACACGTTTTTTATTAGGTAACCCTTCCAAAAATTTGAAAAAATTAAAATTTATTTTTAGAAATATTAATTAATAACTATAAATATGGACTATTGATCTGAATCTAATGGTTAATATTAAAGTAATCATCCATGAGTAATAACCATTAAGAGTACACCCATATCTTTATATATAATAAGTGTGTAGATAACGAAAATTCTTGATTTTAACGGTTTTTATTTTTTTTACGTTAACTTTAAAGGAATATTTTTATATTTAATAGAATATTCTTATATTTAACTGTAGATTGTAAACATGACTTAAACTTAAATAAAATTAAAAAAAAATAAATAATTAAAAAAATTATAATAAGATATTTTTAAGATATTTTACGATAATAATTATTTAATAATAATAAAACCATATATTTTATAACTTAAATAAAATTTAATTAAACATAAACTCAATATATATTAAAGATATAATATATAATCTTTTGATGTCACTGAAAAATTAAAAAACTAGAACAAATATAAACTTAAACAAAAATTAATTAATTAATTAATTGAAAAAGGATATTTTTATGATAATTTAAATAATTAAATCATATTTATTTTAAAATAATAAAGGCATACATCAATTTTTTTTTATCTTATAAATTTGTGTGATAAATTATTTTTTATCAAGTGATTGAAGCTCTTTATCTTCATCAAATTCACCAAAAGACATTGTGAGATGTAATAGAAACTAAAAATAGTTGATGCATATATACTACTATCTACACTATGACTTTTTCTATTCTTATTTTATTTCAATTATTAATTTCTTTTTAAATATTATTATATTTTTTTTTATATATATGTCATGTAGTCATGCAAATATATATCTATGTCAATGTTGTTTT
Source organism: Humulus lupulus (assembly GCF_963169125.1). Taxonomy (NCBI): domain Eukaryota; kingdom Viridiplantae; phylum Streptophyta; class Magnoliopsida; order Rosales; family Cannabaceae; genus Humulus; species Humulus lupulus. The sequence goes on along the minus strand of NC_084800.1, from coordinate 147,941,856 downwards.
TATATGTCATATATGTAGAGATTATTGATATAAATAATTATATATATTATAGAATTATAATTCATTCTATTATATCTATATATATTTAAAAAAATATTGAACAAATTTTTATTAAAATTATAGACAATGTTTACAACTTTACAACTAGGCAAGCGTGCATTGCATATTACTTCTACCTATAATATATATATATATATATATATATATATATGGAAGACTTCTCAATGGTTACTACCCATAGAAGGGTACTAACAATTATGATGATGTAGCAACATAGTGACTTGGTATAGCAAGTCACCAATAATAAAAATATATTTTTTTCTACATTAATTTTGAATTTAGTTATTTTTGTTTGCCATAATTAATGTTGTTTCCAACCAATGAGATACACTAGCTATATTTAGAAATTGACATGCATTTGAAAATTGAAAAATTTTACAATATTATATTTTCATAATAAATTAACATTTTCATGAGCTAACCCTTCCAAAAATTTGAAAAAATCAAAATTTATTTTTAGAAATATTGATTAACAACTATAATTATGTATCATTGATCTTAATCTAATAGTTAATATTAAAGTAACCATCCATGAGTTGTAACCATTAAGAGTGCACCTATATATATACATATATATATATGACAAAGGTCTAGCGCACACACCATTTCTATGTACATTCAACATTATCTTTATGCTAAAAAAAATTACTTTAGAAAACACAAAAAAAAAAAATAATCATAATTAACAACATAAATATTTTGTATTTATAAATTACGGATTAATTGTTTCTCAAACTATGTCCAACAAAAAAAAAAATTAGACCTGTCATTTGAAAGAGATTAGAATATAAGTTATACAATTTATAACAACTTTAGTTGTTAGAATTTTGCTGAAATACTATGTTGTTATTTCAAATGATATAATTTACAATTCCAAAAAAATAAAAATAGCTAACCTCCTTTTCAAATGAGTATATAAAATTTAGTGATTAACCAGAATAATGATAAAGAATTTACTGTGCATTTCGCTTTCAGAAAGCATTGTCCCTGAAAAACGTTTACAAAGCAGTCATTTGAACTATCTTGAGTAATAATAATAAAAAAAACTCAAAGTCCTATATAATGTTCAAGGCCTAAATAATTAATCTGTCTAAACAGCCGTCAGTGGTTGTTACAAGCAGATTAAATAAGTTATTTTACCCTTCTCCAAAATATCACGTGTCGAAAAAGGTTGCGTATAATATGAAAACTAAATTTAATAAAAATAGTATAAATAATGAATCAATAGTTTCAGACATTATAAAATAAGCCAGCGTGTGCAATTTATTTTTTCAAAAACTAACAGTACATTACCTGTAATCAATAAGTTTCTGCGAAAAAAAAAAAGAAAAAGAAAAAAAAACTAATGATGTGAAAAACTTAATTGTTAAACCATACTCTAGGGGATTTCTCTTATTTTTTTGATAGCTGGATAGTTATAAATTCAATTTTTTTATATAAGTGTGTACAATATAGTTATAGGGTACCTTATTAGATTTTGAAAAAATTATAATTTCAATTTTTTTTATATGAATGTGTATAATATAGTTATAGTGGGTACTTTATTAGATTTTAAAAAAATTCAAATATTTTAGAAGGTAAAAAATATGGTTTAAATATTTTATTGTACGCGTGCTTGTTTTTTATAGGCATATTTACTCAGAATGTTTGAGTCCTGATTTCGGCATTACAAATTATATGAAATTTAAAAAAAATTAATGCAATATCTATTATAACTACAATGTATACTGTCTATAAAAAAATTGGAATTATAACCGTTCAGGAGCCAAAAACAAAAACATGAAGAGTATAAAAGGGAGTAAAAAAGAACTAGCTCATAATATATAAAAAAAATTATATATATAAATAAATATAATATTCTTTTTTTTGAGATAAATAAATATAACACTCGTGGTAGTTGGTTGATGTTACGATTATATAATATCTTATTTTGTCACCTTACATGTAGTATAAAATTCAAGTTTTACTTTTTGAAAACCATTAGTCACTGATAATTACGTACCCTACATGTATATATATAGAGATATATAGTGATAATTAAATATTTCATATAATAAACCTAATCTTGTAGTACACTTAATTTCAATACACACTATGCCTCATTATTACAATCGGAATAATCCCATCATATTATTGTTGTGTCTACTTAATATGTATTATATTTTTGTGCCACTATCTATATAATATCAACATTTCCTATACATGATTGTTTATATTACATGTTGTAGTAAAATATATACAATATGTACGTACCAACAACTTCTATATATTGGTCCAAAAATAACACTACCATCTATAATAAAGTATAACTCTACATAGACTTGCAGACAGTTCACTTGATTCATAATTAATAGCCAACTGATATGTCTACTTAATTACATTATACACTATTATATATATTGTACAGAAGCAAGACACAACTTTCGTTGTCGGGTCTTTTTCTCCTCCTACCCTAAAATGTTTAATTTCGCTGTCGTTTAAACAATTTTATTGCTAATATATATTATAAGCGCGCAGGTTCTTGAATCGTGCTTGCTTGAAAGCTGAAAACGACGAACAAATTGATAGCGTTCACACAAAATCATGGAAACTATGCATAGTTGAAGAAGTGGAAGACCTTAAAAGAGTATTCAAGCTCATTCCTTTATGGTCAACCGGCATTCTCTTAACCACCACCATCGCCATGTTTAATAGCTTATCAACAATCCAAGCCCTAGCAATGGATAGGCAGGTGGCGGGCTCCATCAAAATCCCAGCTGGCACATTCCTAGCCTTCACTCTTGTAACCACGGCCATCTCAATCTTCATCGTCGACCGTTACCTACTTAATAAGTGGAAAAATTTACGCGGCCGAGCTCTATCACCCCTTCAACGAATAGGGATCGGACACCTCATTAACATAATAGGTATTGCCGCAATTGGCACAATCGAAGCAAAACGGCTCCACTTGGCACGAGCAGATCCAGCCAAGTCAGTCGTGGCCATGTCAGCCTTATGGCTCGTGCCAAGTCTAGTGATTGTAGGAATAGGCGAGGCATTTCATTTTCCTGGCCAAGTTGCATTGTATTACCAAGAATTTCCCGAATCGCTGAAAAGTACTTCAACAACTATGGTATCACTATTAATTGGATTAGGATATTACCTTAGCGTGGTTGTCACTGATCTTATAGACCATACTACGGGTTGGTTAACTAATAACATAAATCAAGGAAGAGTAGATAATGTGTATTGGTTTTTTGTGGTGATTGGAGTGCTGAATTTTGGATATTTTTTGGTTTGCACTAAATTGTACAAGTACCAAGTTTAACTATGTTGTTCATAATTAACGGTCTGCTGAAAACTACGTGGAAGTACCTTCAGTAATTTTTTATTTTTTATTTTAAGAAAATGTTAATTATATTATATATTAGTGATATAGTTTTGGGAATGAGTGATTTTATAATTTTTCATTGAAATTCCTATTTTAGTATTATTAAGTGATCAATTATACAACTTTCATCTCAAAGCAAAATATAACAAGTTATTGTAACACGTTGAACAGTTGCTCTAGTAGATTTTTACTTTGTAATTGCAACTTTAGACAATAAAATGTAAATATAGAGAAATTTAAATGATACATGGAATTTTGACATGGTTATTTGGTTTTCATAGTTCATTGCGCGCCACACACATAAATAAAATATGATTAGTAACATTATCAACAGTATAAACAATTCATCACTTGGCTTATGCACAATAAGACTCTCTCTTGACTTGAGCCCCAAGAATCTTGTAGCAATCTTCAAATTACGTTTTCTGCAACCACCTTCTAGCTTGAACTCCTTTTAACTGATGGTAATGAATATTATCCTGAAAACACTAAGTGGTTAGCACAACAATGGGGATACAAACAATAATCACAAGATCAAATGGACACAAAATAAACACAAAATAACACAAAGGCTTGCACAATTTGAGAATCTTTGTCGAAAACCTTTATTGCAAACCATTATGAGAGTTACTTGAGGTTTCTAAAAGGTTGAATAAGGAGTGGGATACAATATGCCTATGAAATTCAGAAGTCAAGCATTCTTGATGAATTTTCTGGGAGAAAATTGAGAGTCTTGGAGAGCTAGAGAGAGAGAGTGTGTGTGTGAGTTAGAAGGAGTGATCGAACTATTCCATATGAAAAAACCGGTAACACCTAACACACCTCTAATTGAATTTCAAGTTTCCTTCTTACAAGCGTAGCACCGTTATGACCATGTGGTCATCCATTAATGAAATATACCGAGAGAGACTAAAAAACTTCCAATGAGAGGCATCATTACATCTAAGTTCATATAGGTGAAATATTTACAGCATCCTTATCAATTTTATAAATACTTGTTGCACTCAACTAAATTTCATTAAAAGCTTCTTAAGCTTAATTACCCTCTTTTCGATAACAAACAACACTATATACACATGAACGAGACCTTACTTTTTGGTTAGTGTCGCACCTATTCACTTATTAAAGACTTGTTGTTACCTATTGAAATCTAGATTAGGTTCCCTAAGTTTAAGTCGCTGTTGCCATCATTGGTGAATTTTATTCTAGGAGTTTCAATCCCATCCCTTTTGATGTTGTGCTCACCAACTCCTTTGTGAGAGGTTTAGTAAAAGGATATGCTAAATTCTCACTAAGTCTCACATAAGATATAGAAATGATTCCATCTTGAATCAATTATCTCACATAATCATGTCTAAGATTTATATGTCTAGATATCCAATTGTATACACTATTATAAGCTCAAGCTAGTATAGATAATTGTAACTTTATCATTCATGAAAGGGATATGCAACATGCGATCCCTAAACCATTCGAACTCTTTGCTGGTAGCCTATAGAGCTGCGAACTCAGCTTCCATGGTTAACTGGGAAATGCAAGTTAGTTTCTTTGACCCGAAAGAAACCACACTACCTCCTAGTGCGAATACCCAATATGATGTTGAGAAATTATCTCTTACAATTAATATCTAGCTTGCGTCAGAATACCTTTTAAGTACCCTAGGAAACATTGAATAGTAAAGGATGAGGTTCTTTGTCCTTTCGAAATATCGTGGAGCTCTCTTAATATCCTTCCAATGTTGGATACTTTGATTCCTCGTAGACCTACTTAGTTTACTAACTACAAATGTATTATCCGCTCTTTTACAATGTGCAACACATTGCACGAAAGAAAATGTGGACTTAATTCCTAATATCTTAGAGTCATAGGAATATGGGTAGCTGGGAACATACTTTACAGATTCAGATTCTACTCCTTTCTTGATTGGAAGTAGATTGATTACTCTTTTTAAGTATTGATAGCGGTACTTGAACAAAGAGCACTTAATTTCTGCTAAGAACCAAAATGTTATCTCTATATAAGTTACAAAAATGTTCATTAGAGTGTCAAGGGCACTGATTGTTAAAGATGTAACTAGACAGGTTAACGGATGATGACCTCTAATTATGAATAATTAGTGGAAGGTCATAACTCATTATAGATATACATGAGTTACAACATCTAATAATATAAGTCTGTTTGCTCTAAGAGTGCAACTATGAATTTTTAGTGGAAAAATGTCATAGTTAATAAATTAATCTATTGATCAAAGAGTTCCCAAGATAATTAATTTATTGGAGCATAGAACTACCGGTCCATTTGTAACGACCCGAAATTGCTAATAAGGCTTAAGGGTCTTAATTAGCATGCCAGGAGGGCATAATTGGTTTATGTATGATTTAAATGATTTAATGCATGCTTATTGTTATCCCAAAATTTGAAAATGATGATGTGGCAATAGAATTGACAAGTGGCATAGAATAGTTGGGTGATCTGGCTTAGTAGTAGCCCAGTACATCAGTGAAGAGTTTGGACTGCTTGAGAGATGTCATAACCAAGCCAAGTGCACCCGAGGAGAGTACTTGGGCTAAGGTGTGCCCGGTCGGACCTTAGTCCGAGGAGTCCAAGTGGTGTGCTCGGACCTTAGTCCGAGGAGTCCAAGTGATGGGCTCGGACCCTAGTCCGAGGAGTGCCCTAAGAGATGGGCTCGGACCCTAGTCTGAGGAGAGGCCACAATAGGTCCGGTCGGACCTTGATCCGAGGAGGGGCACAAGTGATGTGCTCGGACCTTGGTCCGAGGAAGGCATTCCAAGAGGTCCGGTCGGACCATGTCCGAGGAGAAGCCCCATGCATGTGTTCGGACCTTGATCCGAGGAGATCCAAGGAGGGTGGCTCGGACCTTAGTCCGAGGAGATCCAAGGGAGGTGTGGCTCAGACCTTAGTCCGAGGAGAGCCAAGGGAGGTGTGGCTCGGACCTTAGTCCGAGGATAGCCAAGGAGAGTGTGGCTCGGACCTTGGTTCGAGGAGAGCCAAAGTGTGGCTCAGACCTTGGTCCGAGGAGCACCCATGAGGGTGTGGTCGGAACTTGGTCTGAGGAAACCCCAAGGCTATGGTCCGGAGGTGAGCCCAAAAGGTGACTGGTCGGACTTTGGTTCGAAGAGAGTCTAAGGGGTATGGTCCGTATGCAGGTGTCCAGCGTGCATATGTCCGACCAGAAGAAGATATTCATCAAACAAATGGATCAGACTACGTCAAATTCCCAGAAACGGCTTCAACAAGAATCAGTCTGACCATCGCGGGAATCTCTCACTCCTCACTCAAATTGAGGAGTCTGTTGCATTTTTGAATATTTTGTGTAATTTAAATATAATATAAATAATAGAATATCCCGATCCTAGGGGGATATCAGTTTAGGATCCCAAGCCTATAAATAGAGGGTTAATGGGATCAGAAAAGGACTTTTGGCAATTTGACAATTGATCTGAGTTTCTAGAGAGAGAAAGTGCGTTTTCCTTGAGAGAGAGCCCTTTTTGTATTCCTGAAAATTTACACTGAAGAAAATCAGTTGACACTGGTTCATCTGATCTTGAGTGTAGATAAAGTAATAAAATCTCTAAGTGGATTAGGCTATTACCGGCTGAACGGGGCTGAACCACTATAAATTCTTGTGTTATTTACTTTTCTTGATTTAACTGTCCGTGTCGTTTAAATTCTCTTGAAGGTTTGTCGTTATTGATGTTCTCACGTTGTTGGCTAAAAATACAGTCAACATTTTGGTGCTCTCGTTGAGAGCCTGAAGAGAAGAACAGACAGTCCCTGAAGCAATATGGCGCCTAAGAACACCACTGCCGCCTCCAAGAAGACGGGCTCCTTTAAGGAGCATGCTAGATCAGAAGGTCCCAGCGTTCAAGATTGTGAAACTGAGCCTAGAGTTGTGCTCGAGGACGTAGCTCCAGAAGTTGAAGAGCTCCAGGAAGCCATGAGCGCATTCCAGGAGGAGATGGCTTAGTTCAACGCCAGGCAGGAGGCATTCACTGAGGAAATGGCTAGGCAGAATGCCACATTCGAGCAGTAGAAATGGGAGATGGACGCTAGGAGTGAGGAGATCCGTCGACAGCAGGAGGAGGCTGACAGGCGACATCGCAAAGCTGCACTCGCTCTGGAGGCAGCTACGCAACTGACCCGAGCCAATGCCCAGGTGGCACCTGGAGTGGCAGCCACCCCAGAGGCAAGGACCACAGAAGCTGGTCGTAAGAAAACTGATAGACTAGGCAGGGGTGGTAATAACCCACCTGGTCATGAGGAGGATGGAGTCCGATCGCGCACTGCCTCAACTCAAAGGGGGAACTCCAAAGCCCCCTCAAAGAGCAACCGATCAGAGACTTCCAAGTCAGGGAGTCATAAGTCAGGCAGTAAGAAAACACCTTCTGAGGAGGAGCACAATAGAGCTCCTCGTGGCAATGAGACTTCCCACTTCGAAGATGAGCATGGGCGTGATGAAGCTGACAGTCATCACACCAATCTTTCGAAGGAGAAGAATAATAACCAACGAGGAGGAGATGATCGACCAGCTCAGACAGGAAAGCCACCACGGCATCCCAACCAGTGCAATGGCAAGGAGCACGCTCCACCCAGCAGACCATCCGAGAAGACTCGGAGTACGGTGTTCGATCAGTTGGGAAAGCACACTGCTTAGAAGGACTTGAGGGACGTCATTGATGATACAAGGAGGACCGGCCCGGTCGAAGGGCAAGAGCCAATCCATCCTACCAGTCGAGTAGAAATACTCGATGATGGTTTGTCGGATAGGAGTGCCAGACCAGGCGGTCCTGAAAGTGAGTCCCCAACAGTGGCCCCAGGCATCCAAGCCCAGCTTGATGCTTTGACAACAGTAGTCCAGAGTTTGTCAAAACAACCAGCTACGATTGATCCGGTAGACCACAGGAGTGGTAGCCCTTTTTGTGCTCGAATTAGAGCAGCTCAACCACCAAAGAAATATAAAGCACCGGTACTGCCAGTTTATACAGAAAAGGCAGACTCGGTAAGACACGTTGGGAAGTTTGAAGATCAGATGGAGCTGCTCGGGGTGATTGATGACTACCGCTGCAGAGTCTTCCCCACCACGTTGTCAGACACTGCCCCAGGAGTGGTACTGGATATTCAAACCAGACTCCATCACCTCTTGGGAGAGTTTTAGGAAGGAGTTTTGTAGGCAGTTTAGTACTGCCCGAACCCCTCCTGTTTATGCCAATCACTTGGTGGATATTAGGCAGGGTAAAGATGAGTCCCTCAAGAACTACATTCAAAGGTTCACGAGAGAAGCACACCGAGCTACCGCGGTTGGAGATGAGGGGAAGATGGTGGCAATCTCTTTCGGCATTATCTATCGAAGTCCTTTGTGGGACAGCATCCATCGCCATCCAATTTCAACTTTACAGCAGTTTTTAGACCGGGCAGATAAGTATATGAAGCTGGACGATGCAATTGAGAAGGGAGAAAATGGATTGAACAATCCAAGCGGGTCGAATGATCCCCCCAAGAATGGTGGGAATGATCAGAATGGCGGTAAGAAACGTGGGAATAACGGGTCTGACCGCCACAATGAGAAGAAGGCTAAGTCGGGACCAAACGACAAGCCAACGAAGTATGAACCCCGATTTACCATCTACACCACTCTATCGGCGAGCCGAGCAGAGATATATTTGGCTAGTCATCAAGAGGTCCCTTACCAGAAACCCCCACCAATCAAGAAGGAGATGAGTAAAAGAGATATGAACAAATTCTGTCGCTTCCATGGAGACTATGGTCATAACACGAATGAGTATAATCATCTCAAAGATGAGATAGGGTTTCTCCTCCGGTCGGGGAAGCGAAAAAAGTACCGAGCGGAGAAGACCCAAGGAGAGGCGAGCAACAATAATCCTGGGTTCAAGCGGCAACGGTCCCCACCTTTGCAACCCGAACTTGTGGACTTCACACTAGATACTATATGTGGAGGACCACATCTTGCTGGAGACAGCAACAAGGCGAGGGAGAGGTATGCTCGCACCCTTCGTCATGAGTTGGGTGCGGCATCCACCTCTGAAGTTATGACGGTGGAGGAGCGACCACCAAAGAAACCAAGATATGAAAGTGAGTGCCTCACTTTCACTGAAGAAGATGCTAAACACGTGAGGTATCCTCACAATGACCCTCTTGTTGTGACAGTCCAAATTGCTAATATGAAGGTGAAGAGATGCCTGGTCGTTACAGGGAGCTCTGTAAACATTATTTATAAGTCCTCCTTCGAGAAAATGAAGCTATCTGTCAATGACTTAAAGCTGTGCTCTCAAGTCATTTATGGTTTTACTGGAGAAGGATTGTCGCCAGCTGGGACAATCAAGTTACCAGTCACGACGGGGGAAGCTCCCAGGCATGCAACCTTAATGACTGAGTTTTTGATTGTTGACTGCCCGGCCGCCTACAATGTGGTTATTGGTCGACCACTACTCACCAACTTGCATGCGGTAGTTTCAATCTGGCACCTTTCCATGAAATTCCCGACCAGTGCTGGCATAGGCTGTGTCCAAGGAGACCAAAGGGAGGCTAGGGAGTGCTATAATGCCTCAGTAGCCAAGGCGAAGAAAGGGGCCAAGGAGAACAACATGATTGTATGTGTTGAGAGAGAGGAGGTGGACAAGATGGATGTCGACCAGAGTCTTGCAGTTGTAACCGATGAAGAGATGTTAGAGGAGTTTGGCCAGGAGAGCACTCTTGGTTTAGAAGAGCAGAAGACCTCATCCGGTGATGAAGTCACCAAATAGGGCGTTGCCCAAAGCGAGGGAAGGGACTTTGATCCTCGCTTTGGGGATTATGAAAGTGATGTGGGACCATCCAAGGAGTTAGAGGAGGTCCTTATAGATGAGAATGACCCAACGAGAGGGGTCAAAATTGGGAAAAAGTTGAAAGCAGAGGTGAGAGCACAGCTGATAGAATTTTTGCGAAGAAATCAAGATGTCTTCGCCTGGTCTCATAAGGATATGGTGGGTATCTCACCAACTGTGATCAGCCACGTGCTCAATGTGGATGAAAGCTATCCAGCAGTGCAGCAGAAGAGGAGATTGCTTGACAAGGATCAAGCAAAGGCTCTTAAGGAGGAGGTAGAGCGATTAAAGGAGAATGGGTTTATCAGAGAGGCATACTACCTTGCTTGGGTTTCAAACCCAGTGTTGGTGCCCAAACCCAATGGAAAGTTGTAACGCCCTACTTCCTTAGAGCTGTTACAAAGTGAGTTTTTTAAAAGAAACTTTGTGCAATTAACTCGCTAACCGAGGTTTTTAAAACAAAAGTGTGGCTAAGCAAAAGTTAAGGCTGTAATCTTTAAAAATGCGTTGTTTCTTTGAAAACTTCTAGTATTTAACATTTGGGATCCCAAAATAAGGTTTGAAAACTATTTACAACATAAAATAAGTTTACAGTCGATTAATTATTAAAATCACAGATTATTACAACCATTTCTCGAATATACCCACAACAAAAGCAGTCGGGCAGGCCGAACATGTACGCGTCGCTTCATGCTCTCCGTACTCATGGTTGGTCAACTCAATCTTTGCCCTTACCTGCAACACAGAGCACCCGTGAGCCAAAGCCCAGCAAGAAAACTCATGCAGTTCATAACATATGCAAATTATACAGTTAATCATATCAGATAGTCCACAGATAAACGGGTCCACCATTAGACTTAAGCGACTCGGCCATGCCGCCCCAGAAGCCTTACCAAAGCCTGGGGTCTCGGTCCTCACCGTAAGGATATCACATGTATCCATGGGGTCCCACACTAACTACAAGCACTTCATGTGCTAAGTGCTACTTCTGGCCCCACTGCCGTTCTCGGCCTTTCGCCGTTCTTGGCTCCATTGCCGTTCTCGGCTCCTCGCCGTTTCATTCAACTATAATCACAGATAGTCTAACTCAAATAACATTTGAACATATATCAATTCAATCAAGTTTTCACCCTAACATGTAATGCAATATAGGGCCGTGCCCTGCAATCACACTATGGGCCCATGCCCTGTCCTATGGGTGCTATAGTTTTCTTACCTGTCAATTTGATAGCTTTCAACAATTGACTCCTTGAGCACGATCCCACTCGAGCCTTAGCGCAAACCTAAGCACAATCATAGGTCAAAGTCAACACCAAACCTCGAGTCCAAAACCTCGCCTCGGGACCAATCCCGAGCCCCCCGGGAAGTCCTAGATCCACAAAACAAGGTGGTGGAATCGAACCCCGAACCCTAGGTCAAAATCCCTCACAAATAGCCCAAAAACCCCTTTCTGGGCACAGGGTAGCGCTACAGCGCTCAAAAGAGAGCGCTATAGCGCTACAAGTAGAATCAGCACTAGCCCCGAAACAGGGCCTAGCGCTACAACGCCCAAAGACTAGCGCTGTAGCGCTAGTTGCAGGCAGGCAAAACCCAAATTCTTTTTCTGCAATTTCTTTGAGCCAATCTCAACCCAAACTTCCCCAAATCTTTACCAAACTCAAAATCAAGCTTATAAACACTCTCCACTCATTCCAAGCATCCAAAATCTTCAAACCCAAGCACATTCATCCCAAATCTCAAAATTTACCATGATCAACCCTAAACCCAAAAATTCAATCAAACAACAAAGTTAAAGGCTTAGAATTCATACCGTTGATGCAATTTCGACCTTGATTCATTTCCTAGACCTCCTTAGCTTGCTTTTCCTCAAAGCTTGCCCAGAAATTCCCTAAAGTTCCCATCAACTCAGCTCAAAACATAGCTCAAACCAGCCAAACCCTTAAAACAGAAATTTCTAAAAACTTACCTCAAAAGTTGATGTGTTCTTGCTAATCCTTGCCAAATCTTCAAGTCTAACTTTAAGATCCTTGATGCTCAGCCTATCCTAGCTCTCCACTGAGCTTTGCCCCAAGAAAAATGAAGAGAAATGGTGGGAGAACCACAAACCGATCCTTTGAAACAAAACCCCTCTATTTTTCTCTCTTTTCTTTTTCTTCCTTTTTCTTTCTTTTCCACAGCCATATAACTTTCTCTATTAATCCCACTAAGTATATAAAGCCTCAATTAATCTATCTCTAAAAAGCCAATTGACCAAAATGCCCTCCCTATTAATTCTAAACCCTTTTGTCCAAGTAGGGCCATTTTAGTCATTTTACCCAATTCCCGCTAATCCTCAAATGTCTCTAATATTTTCTCGCTTGCTTCCCAATACTTGATAAATCACCAAATAATATTTGTCGATATCAAAATAAACCCCAATATACTCATCAGATTCCTATTTATACCTCAGGCTCGCCTCGAGCCGGGAATAAATTCTCGCTTGGACTTTTCCGCTAAACTGCTCTCTAGGATCGTCTCGAGTCACAAATCACAGATACATCCACATCACAATGTGGTCTCGACAATCATCATATATCAATACAGTTATGCCCAAAATGGCCAAAATTACAATTATGCCCTTCTAACACAATCAGGGCCTACATGCATACTAATTCACATAGTCATGCATCTCAAATAGTCAAATAGTCATATAACATGCTTTAAATCATAACCATACATTTAACTCATTAAAGTCACACATAAATCCCATCATGCCCTCCTGGCACGCTAATCAAGGCCCTTAAGCTTTATTAGCGAATTTGGGTCGTTATAACTATCCCCTTCTCATAAAAATTTCGTCCTCGAAATTTACCCAAACACATCAGTCAGTAAACCCGCAACTCTAACCATAATTTCCAAGGTCCACCGCCTTACTTTAGTTCCCAACAACACTCTTTCAGGAATAACAGTCTTGTCCCACAAGATGTTGTCTAATAGCCATACTCTCGTTAGCCCCTCGTTTACACCGCAACCCAGCTGAAGCTTCAAGGTCTGCCTAGATTACAATGACCACTTCATTGTCTTATTCCTGATTCCAGAGATACTCAAAAGTCATCACCTCTACTAGGTGGGATCAATTGGTAGGCCCCGCTGGCCTAACCCTTGGTAAAACTTCAGAATTTATGTTGAATTAAGAGTCAGAACTCTCCCTTCTTTCTCTGAACACCATACAAATCCTCGTCTGTTATTACGTAGAGATACAAATCTTTCCTTTCGGAACTTTATTTCCTCATAATTTAACAATTTACAAGCTCTTTATTCTCCCAGATAGGCAGACACTCCTGCCTTAAGAATTTCAACGACCTCTTTGGCTTTCTCTCTGAACTAATGCCAAACCGCAGTATTCACTATCCTTCACCTCTTACCATGTCCTATATCATGTTACATTAACAAGACGCCAGCATTTGCCACCACGACTAACTTATCAGGGATTACACTTCCCTTAACATCTCAAGTATTCGCATACTCAGCGCTTAATTCTTTAAGATATCTGATAAGCTTTCAAACTGCCATTTCACTTGCAATCAACTGATAATTCCAGATTCCCACTCTGTTCTTTTCGTTCTCTAGATTCATTCCAAAATTTAAAATACTATAGGGTCTCAATTCAATATCATCAACGTTCTACCCTGAAACCAGTTCACTTGACCCAACTACATTAACTCGATCAACTGAGTTAAAACTTTTCATGTCTGGATACCCTACTTAAGGTCTATTGTGGTCTATTCCCACGATACACCACCACATCACCTAACCCCTCAGGGTCCAAAGGAAAACACTAGATTCTGTCACCCGCTCCACCCTCCCGGTACGACGTACCCTAGGAGGTGGAATTATATCCATTCAGAATTGTCATTCATAAACCAAATCTAATTGGATCCTTCATCCCATCCTGATATCCTAACTTGTACCACCTTGGCAGGGTTCTTCCCTGCTTCAACCAAAGCCAACACTTCGGATTCCATAGTTTAGTGACACTCACCAGCTAATCATTACCTACTAACGTTATGCTGATCTCAGTCATTGCCTTGTCCACTCCATTACAATCTATGGCGTTGTTCCTTGACTGACACACGCCTCTCAGTTAGGAGTTTCGCCTCCAATTAAATTTCCCCTCGCTCAATCGAGGATTTCAAACACTGATCATCCGTCTGTTACTTTTCACCACATCTGGGTCTCAACGTTATCTTTCTTACTAATACCCAATACTCAAGCACCTTATGATATGCATAACTGTTAACTTAACGCTCCAAGTATATCAAACATGTTCATTCTTTCACCTCCCGCAAGGTTCGATCCATCCTCGCACCAATTTATGCTTGGGCGTGCCCAACTCGTGATGCACTCCCACATTTCCATATCCTTACCATAGATCAGGACCTTTATGCTATCACTCTATACTTAACCATAACACACACATATTCCAGCATCGCCAGATGCCAATCAATTCCTACCTTATCTCCTGAATTCCAATTTAACACCATCATTCTGTCTAACCTCAAGTTTTACTGTTCTCCTCATCTCTGATGTAGTTGTCTCCGGAGATACTTATGCGATAGATGACGTGCTTATCAGTCCTGTTATGCTTTATATTCTTCAGATATTCATCATTAGCTTCTTTGTGGCTTCAGATCAATTCTCCTCATACCTGTCCTTTCTTCTTGTAGCTCTATTCTGGGTACTCCTAACGACACCCAAACTAACACTCTGTAGAACCTTACCTGTGACTCTGCCTTCTGGGTACAAACGTCTTCAGCATAATCATTTGCTCACCATTTCCGTCTGGGAGTAATCCACATGTACTGCTCGTGAGCTTGAAGGGGACTTTCCCATACCGTTCATGCATTCTCTGCCTAAAGAACTTACCTGTGCTGCTGTAGCTTGAACCATTCTAGAATCTTTGTCACCAACTCCTCACACCCTACCCGGTGCAAAATAGACAAATTCACGAAATGTCTCTATCCTTGGTTTCCAGCTGGTAATAACCAGGTCATAGATCAACTCTTGGAGCATCGTCCCATCTTGTATCCAACATTGTACTTTTCGTTCTAACCCGACGATGCTAACAATCCCCGCAGTATAACACTCTGGCTACTCCAGGGTCAAATTCCTTCGATTGCTTCAATAGATTTTTCTGTCAGCCAAAACCATCTTTTACAACATTCCTTATACTAATCCTATCTGTAGTCTGACCTTGAAGTACCCCCAAATCTTTCTTTACATACCCACATAATTTTCCCACTGGTCAGCTCAGTTTCCACTCAGTCTCATTTACATACTCCAGATGATATCCTCTACAATCCATGGTTATTTCTTAACTGATTAGCTCTCTCATTGTGACTCATGCTAAGGCTCCCTTAAGACAAACTCTGACGTATTACTATGCACTTCTTGATCACTTACATCCCAATCCATCTGCCAGAGTTTCTAATTTCTTCTCAATAAGTATTACTATCATCAGCCTCTCGAATAGCACCTTTGAGGCTACCTCTCTATGTCCATCTCCCTCTCGGAACATTCTCAACACCGAGTTCTTCCAGTTCGTTACATGACCAAAGCATAAACCAGTCAGTTAAATACTCATCCTCAAGGAATTAGCCTCGAACTTTGAATGTATCGATCCATTTTCGTTCTCCGTTCCCTCACCATGGGAAATCCATCCTAACATATCGAGTCATTCTATGTAGAAGTCATTCCCTCACCTGACCTCCTCTCAGGTGGCATCCTCTCCCTCATGTGCATACCAAATAACCTCCCTGGTTCCTGTCACCATCTTGATAACTACCTTTTCAATCAGGCTTCTTTCCAATCTCAAATTAGGTGCCCAAGCACTGTCTGGGGTCCTTCTACCTCAAAAATTGAGAATCCGTCCTTGCTGCGTTCTATCAATAAAAGTGCCATCTTATCAATCAGACTTTTCCCCCTTTCTGGAAAAACCAGAAGCCACAGAACTATCCGGGGTTCTTTTAACTTGATTATCACGAATCTATCTTTACTAATTCCATCAAAGGAAGCACTGCCATTGCGGCTCTAGCACTCATGCTCTAAACATCAACCATCAGTTCCTCGAACAACATGGCCCTCTCCGCCATCCACATACAGACGATAAATTCTTACATCAGAGCGGCCCAAATACCTTGGACTATCCCAGAGTTCAATCTTTAAATGGGTCGCCATCATTTCCGGATACATCCGTCAGTATAAATTCCCGAAATGAATTACCCGATTCACCAAACCCATTGATTTACACTGTTGTTACCCTAACAGTCCAAACCAAACTTATAAGCCCACCAGTCTCGACAATTCAATTCATGTCTTTATAATATCTTCTAACAATTCATCATCTAGGTTCTTTCCAACCCATTATGCCTATGCCTCAGCCCAAGTGCCGTTTCCAGGCATCCCTCTAGCACAATACTTAACACAACCCTTTAGTCATGGGCTCTCGTCCTCTTGTAGCCAAGGGTGGAATTAACCTTGCCCATCCACTGATAAATTCTTTGTCAACCCGAACTTTCCTTAAAACCAGAGGATAACACCCTTTAAGCCTTTCATATAATACCCTTCTCTGTCCATACTCCCACAGTAAACCAACGCTGGTAACCCTTACTGTTAAAGCATATAAATCAGCTATTTTCCCAGAGAAATCCGCTGTTCTTCTGTTCCCTCTCAACTGATAAACTCTACAGCTTACTCACACACTAGTGACCCTCTGCTGCTGCTTTTCGGGATATTTGGAGATCTCAACTCCAACTTATATCTAGAATCCCCCCTTCAACACAATATCAGGTCCACATAACCCTTTTAGGAATAAACAATTCGAGTTCGTCTGTCAATACTGACCAAACTCCTGAGCTCTGTGGTTCATACTCTGAACCAAACCACAACTAGATCCAAATAACCACAGTTATCATGCACACACAAAGCATATATAGGCCAAATCCACAATGATATACATTTAGCTACCAGATTTTAACATCACCAAGTATACCTAGGTCTCAACATGCTTCATACAAGCAAATAAACAGATATTACATACGAATTCAATTTAAACAATTAACCACATAAACTCAATATCTGAACCATTATCCCAATGTTCATCCATATGCATAATAATATTATTCAGCACACTTTAATCTCAACATACAATAGTCAAGGGCCCAGCCCCAACAGTATCTCATGCATATGTCAACTCATTTATCATGCTCCATATAAATAAGCAGGCAAACAGGGCATTCAAACATATGTTCAAAACATGTCTATCAGTCAGACCAACCAACCCCGAGTCGAGCTTGTCACTGATAGCGAGTGTACATGTTCGGTCGATCTCCAGAACCAATAAACCTTGGCTCGCTCTGATACCAAGTTGTAACGCCCTACTTCCTTAGAGCCGTTACAAAGTGAGTTTTTTAAAAGAAACTTTGTGCAATTAACTCGCTAACCTAGTGTTGACTGCATTTTTAGCCAACGACGTGAGCACGTCAATAACGACAAGCCTTCAAGAGAAATCAAAACGACAACAAACGATATAAACAAGAAAAGTAAAGAACACAGGAGATTTTTATAGTGGTTCAGCCCCGATTGTCGGTAATAGCCTAATCCACTTAGAGTTGTGATTTATAAATCTATACTCAAGATCAGATGGACTATGCCAACTGAGTTTCTTCAGTATAAATTGTGAAAATACAAGAATTCTCTCTAATTTCAACACTTTCTCTCTCTAGAATAGACATACCCAATTTTATCTCTCTAGAAAGAAGAAGCAGCAGGAAACCCTTCTCTCATCCCATAAACTCTCTATTTATAGGCCTGGGATCCTCAACTGATATCCCCTGATGATAGGGATATTTTATTATATTTATTACATTTAAACATTCAAAATTCGAAATGTAACAAACCCCCCATTTGTGGGAAGAATGAGAGATTCCCGCGTATGTTGTTGGAATTGTGTCTGACTTAGTCTCCTCTAGCTAGTTGGTCCACCTCCTACCCACTACCCATGCAAGTGCTTGTTGAACATGCATGGTGGTAGGATATGCATGGTGGTAGGACATATTTTTGGTGGGTTGAAGGTGCATGGTGGTAGGACATGCACTTCTCTCCTCTAACATGGCACTCTCCTCTAGCATGCCATGTTCCTCCTTGAACCAAACTCCTTGCTTCTCCTCGGACCAAGGTGGTCCGAGGAAACCTCCTTGGTGCCTCACCTTGGACAACATTGAGGCAACCTCAACCTCATCCATAACATCTCACCTTGGACAAGGTCAAGGCATTCTCCTTTAGCATCTCCCAAACATGTCCGATCGAACATTGTATAGGCTCTCCTTATCAAAATCTAAGTCTCCTTCCTCTTGCATGAGACTCCTCCTCCTTAGCTACTTACCTTGGACACGTTCGAGCCAACACTTAGGAAACCTTGGGAGGCTTGCCTCCTACACATCCTTGGGGTCTCTTAGGACCACATCCTCCTTGGGTCTCCTAGGACCACTCCCCTTAACTCTCCTAGAATGCATTCTCCTTAGCCTCCTAGGATGCATTCTCCAATTTTTGGGTATAACACCTAGGTTTTTAAAACAAAAGTGTGGCTAAGAAAAAGTTAAGGATTTAATCTTTAAAAATGCGTTGTTTCTTTGAAAACTTCTAGTATTTAACATTTGGGATCCCAAAATAAGGTTTGAAAACTATTTACAACATAAAATAAGTTTACAGTCGATTAATTATTAAAATCACAGATTATTACAGCCATTTCTCGAATAAACCCCCAACCAAAGCAGTCGGGCAGGCCGAACATGTACGCGTCGCTTCATGCTCTCCGTACTCATGGCTGGTCGACTCAATCTTTGCCCTTACCTGCAACACAGAGCACCCATGAGCCGAAGCCCAGCAAGAAAACTCATGCAGTTCATAACATATGCAAATTATACAGTTAATCATATCAGATAGTCCACAGATAAACGGGTCCACCATTAGACTTAAGCGACTCGGCCATGCCGCCCCAGAAGCCTTACCAAAGCCTGGGGTCTCGGTCCTCACCGTAAGGATATCACATGTATCCATGGGGTCCCACCCTGACTACAAGCACTTCACGTGCTAAGTGGTACTTCCGGCCCCACTGCCGTTCTCGGCTCCTCACCGTTTCATTCAACTACAATCACAGATAGTCTAACTCAAATAACATTTGAACATATATCAATTCAATCAATTTTGCACCCTAACATGTAATGCAATATAGGGTCGTGCCCTGTAATCACACTATGGGCCCATGCCCTGTCCTATGGGTGCTATTGTTTTCTTACCTGTCAATTTGATAGCTTTCAACACTTGACTCCTTGAGCACGATCCCACTCGAGCCTTAGCGCACACCTAAGCATAAGCATAGGTCAAAGTCAACACCAAACCTCGAGTCCAAAAACTCACCTCGGGACCAATCCCGAGCCCCCCGGGAAGTCCTAGATCCACAAAACAAGGTGGTGGAATCGAACCCCGAACCCTAGGTCAAAATCCCTCACAAATAGCCCAAAAACCCCTTTCTGGGCACAGGGTAGCGCTACAGCGCTCAAAAGAGAGCGCTATAGCGCTACAAGCAGAATCAGCACCACCCCCGAAACAGGGCCTAGCGCTACAGCGCCCAAAGACTAGAGCTGCAACGCTAGTTGCAGGCAGGCAAAACCCAAATTCTTTTTCTGCGATTTCTTTGAGCCAATCTCAACCCAAACTTCCCCAAATCTTTACCAAACTCAAAATCAAGCTTATAAACACTCTCCACTCATTCCAAGCATCCGAAATCTTCAAACCCAAGCACATTCATCCCAAATCTAAAAATTTACCATGATCAACCCTAAACCTAGAAATTCAATCAAACATCAAAGTTAAAGGCTTAGAATTCATACCGTTGATGCAATTTCGACCTTGATTCATTTCCTAGATCTCCTTAGCTTGCTTTTCCTCAAAGCTTGCTCAGAAATTCCCTAAAATTCCCATCAACTCAGCTCAAAACATAGCTCAAACCAGCCAAACCCTTAAAACAGAAATTTCTAAAAACTTACCTCAAAAGTTGATGTGTTCTTGCTAATCCTTGCCAAATCTTCAAGTCTAACTTTAAGATCCTTGATGCTCAGCCTATCCTAGCTCTCCACTGAGCTTTGCCCCAAGAAAAATGAAGAGAAATGGTGGGAGAACCACAAACTGATCCTTTGAAACTAAACCCCTCTGTTTTTCTCTCTTTTCTTTTTCTTCCTTTTTCTTTCTTTTCCACAGCCATATAACTTTCTCTATCAATCCCACTAAGTATATAAAGCCTCAATTAATCTATCTCTAAAAAGAAAATTGACCAAAATGCCCTCCCTATTAATTCTAAACCCTTTTGTCCAAGTAGGGCCATTTTAGTCATTTTACCCAATTCCTGCTAATCCTCAAATGTCTCTAATATTTTCCCGCTTTCTTCCCAATACCTGATAAATCACCAACAAATATTCCTCGATATCAAAATAAACCCCAATATACTCATCAGATTCCTATTTATACCTCAGGCTCGCTCCGAGCCGGGTATAAATTCTCGCTTGGACTTTTCCGCTAAACTGCTCTCTAGGATCGTCTCGAGTCACAAATTACAGATACAGCCACATCACAATGTGGTCTCGAAAATCATCACATATCAATACAGTTATGCCCAAAATGGCCAAAATTACAATTATGCCCTTCTAACACAATCAGGGCCTACATGCATACTAATTCACATAATCATGCATCTCAAATAGTCAAATAGTCATATAACATGCTTTAAATCATAACCATGCATTTAGCTCATTAAAGTCACACATAAATCCCATCATGCCCTCCTGGCACGCTAATCAAGGCCCTTAAGCCTTATTAGCGAATTTGGGTCGTTATAAAATGGAGGACTTGTGTAGATTTCACTGATCTAAACAAAGCATGCCCGAAGGATTGCTTTCCTTTACCAATAATAGACCAATTGGTAGATACAACCTCTGGTCATGAAACATTGTCCTTCATGGATGCATATTCGGGGTACAACCAGATCAACATGCATCCTCCTGATGAAGAGCATACCAGCTTCCGAACAGATATAGGGCTATACTGCTATAGGGTCATGCCCTTCGGATTGAAGAATGCAGGAGCTACCTATCAGCGCTTGGTGAATGGTATGTTTCGTGACTTAATCGGCAAGAGCATGGAGGTGTACGTAGACGATATGTTGGTGAAGTCAAAGGAAGCTGAAGGGCACATGTGAGACTTAAAGGAGTGCTTTGCAATACTGAGGAAGTACAACATGAAGTTAAACCCCCTAAAGTGTTCATTTGGAGTGGGTTCTTGAAAATTTCTTGGGTTTATTGTGAACTCCCGAGGAATAGAGGCGAACCCAGAGAAGATCAAGGTCCTCATTGAAATGAAGTCTCCAGCTAAAATAAAGGATGTGCAAAGCTTGACTGGGCGGATTGCAACTCTAAGCAGGTTCATTTCGAAATCAACAGACAAATGCGTCCCGTTTTTTAACCTGCTTAGAGGGGGCAAGAAGTTTGAGTGGACCACAGATTGTGAACAAGCTTTCCAAGCCATAAAGGAGCATTTGGCCCAACCTCCTGTTCTTTCTAAGCCAGTTGATGGAGAAGACCTATTTCTGTACCTAGCAGTCATGGAGCATCCTGTTAGTGCTGCCTTAGTACGAGAGGAGGATATAGTGCAACACCCGGTGTACTATGTTAGCAAGCGATTGATAGGAGCAGAGTCCCGATATCCCGTGATCGAGAAGTTGGCTTACTACTTGGTACTTGCATCACGAAAATTATGGCCATACTTCCAAGCACACCCCATTAAGGTCCTTACTGACCAGCCTCTACGCCAAGTCTTACAGAAGCCGGAGTCGTCTGGTCGGCTACTTAAATGGGCGGTTGAGCTAGGCCAATTTGAAATCAAGTACCAGCTGAGGACTGCTATTAAAGGTCAAGCTTTGGCAGATTTCATTGCTGAATGTACCGGAATCGCTGATGTTCCCGACCAGCAAGAGAGTGTAACTGGGCAGAAAGAAGAAATTCCTACTTGGCAACTTTTTGTTGATGGGTCGTCGAATGAGCATCATTCAGGAGCTGGGATTATTTTAGTCACACTAGAGAAGCACCGAATTCATTGTGCACTGAGATTCGGATTTAATGCTTCTAACAATGAGGCGGAGTATGAGGCCGTCCTAGTAGGCTTGCGACTGGATAGAGATGTACGTGCCCGGTCGGTGGAAATAAATAGCGATTCCCAATTGGTGGTCTACCAAGTATTGGGGGAATACCAGGCAAGGGGCCTACGCATGGTGGCATACTTAAACAAGACCAAATATCTGCTAGCACAGTTCGAGGAGTATACCATCAAGCTAGTACCACGGGAGCAGAACTCTAATGCAGATGCTCTAGCAAAGCTTTCTAGTGCAAAAGATGCCGAAACTATAAATATAGTATCGGTAGAATACTTGGCGGAGCCGAGCATTGATAAACAAGAGGCCATGCCGATCACGATAGCCGACACCTGGATGACTCCCATCATTGCTTACCTTGAACAAGGGACCCTCCCAGATGACCGTAATAAAGCAAGGAAGGTTATGAGGCAAGCTGCTAGGTACACCATGATGGATGGGGTGTTGTATAGGAGAGGGTATTCCTTACCTCTACTCAGGTGCATAACACCCGACCAGTCAAAGAATTTATTAGCTGAGGTGCATGAAGGGTTTTGTGGAGATCATGCTGGGGGGCAAAGTATATCTAAAAAGATCTTGAGGCAAGGTTTTTTCTGGCCTACCATGAACGAGGACTCTATGGAATATGTGAAGAGGTGTGATAAATGCCAAAGATTTTCTAAAGTGCCCAGAGCGCCCCCAAATGTCTTGAAGCAAATGCAAAGTCCATGGCCTTTTGCAATGTGGGGTATTGATCTGATCGGGAAGTTGCCCAAAGGAAAAGGAGGAGTACAGTTTGCGGTGGTTGCAGTAGATTATTTCACTAAGTGGACTGAGGCCGAACCATTAGCCACGATCACTTCGAAGAAAGTATTGGACTTTGTGGTTAAGAACATAATATGTCGCTATGGTCTGCCTAAGAAAATAGTGTCTGACAATGGCACCCAATTTGATAGCGACATATTTACCGATTTTTGCACTCGGCATGGCATCACAAAAAGTTTCTCCTCGGTAGCCCATCCGTAAGCCAATGGGCAGGTTGAAGCAGTAAACAAGACATTGAAGGACACTCTGAAAAAGCGCCTGGAGCGAGCTAAGGGTGCTTGGGCAGAAGAATTACCAGAAGTCCTTTGGTCGTACAAGACTACTGCTCGGACAGCAATTGGACATACCCCATTTTCTTTGGCATATGGGTATGAGGCCATGATACCTGTGGAGATAGACCCCCCATCTCATAGAAGGACCATGTACAACCAAGAGGAGAATCATCAGTTGCTAGCAGAATCCTTGGACTTCCTCGAGGAGAGAAGAGAGGAGGCAAACCTGAGAGTTCCTGCTCACCAGCAAAAAGTGTCGCGCTACTTCAATTACAAAGTACGAGATCGAATGTTCCAGGTCGGAGATTTGGTCCTAAGAAAGGTGTTTGTTAGAGACCCAGCAGCTGGTGTGCTAGGACCGAACTGGGAAGGACCGTATCAAATTGAGAAAGTCTTGCCACCCGGCACCTACAAGCTTGCTCAGTTAAATGGAGAGCTGATCAGGAACTACTGGAATGGCGAGCACTTGAGGAAATATTATCAATAAATAATGCTTAAATAACATTGTATCAAGTGCTTAACTTGTTATTTAAGTTTTTTTTTTGTGAACTGGTTATTTGCTACCCAGTCACATTATTTTGAACAATGTTATTTTGTTTGGAACTCGTTGTTAGACACGTTTTGTCATTTATTATTACGAGTAATAAAAGAGATCACGCGCAGCGTGGTCGAATCTTGCTACAAATTTTGCATATGTGTTGATTATTCTTGCTTGGCAGTGTTCAACTGTCATTATGATTTAAACAAAACAGGTCTTCTAAAACTAAGTATAAATATATACCGGACAGTGTTCAACTGGTCGGTATCATGAGATGAATGACCAACGTTTAAGTAATTGCATGTTTTTGTTGTGGTCAACTACTGAAATGTGTTTGTATATTTTATGTGTTTCACGAGTAGTAACTGCTCGGACAAATTCGGTCAAGTAGCAAGTGATCAAGGATTTTTCAACCCTCAATCACTTGGGGGGCACATAGGGTATACTGGTTTGTACTTCAACACAGGCAATAAGAGCACGAACAAAGATATCTGTTTTTTGGGCTGACTTGTAAATTTGGTAGTCTAAAAAGGCCATTAAGCTGACTTGTTTGACAAAGCTTAAGTAACTTAGAATTTTAAAAAAAAAATTCTAAGTTAGAAATAGATATTCGTGTGATAATAAAAAAGTTAGGCTCATAAAAAGTTAGAGCAATAAGAGCATGAGGAAGTATATTTAGTATGGACTTATGAAATGTTTAGAATTTCTAAGTTAGAAAACTAAATACTCATGTGAAATTTAAGGCATATAGGAACTTTACTATTTACAATAAAGACTTAAAATTTTAGAGCTAAGTCAAAAAAGAAAAGTAAAGGGCAAGTGTCAAAATGCTCAATCACACGAGCAAAAGTATACAAAATAAAGCAAACTATGATAAAAACTAGTAAGACTACAACTAGTCATGCAGGTGTGCTCTAGCAGGATGAGGAGTCACTGGCGAGCTGCTCTGGTGGGTTGATCAACCCCCTCCTCAGCTTCAGCTGCTCCTCTCGCTCGGAGTGATAATGTAGAGGAGGCGGGTGTAGGGCCAGGAGAATTGGCAGCTTCCTCAGCATCCCTTGCTTCACATCTAGCAAGCTCCTCTGCCTGAACCTCCTCGGTGAAAAAATCGAGCTTGAGAGGTTTATTTAGTTTCCATACCTGATAAAAGCAGTCGAAGCTAGCCTCCTCGTAGCGAGTTAAATCAGCCTCCTTCTCTTGTTTCAACTCTTCATTCTCGCTGATTAGTCCTCCATTCTCACGAGCTAACTCCTTATTCTCAAGGGTGAGCTTCTCTAGTTGAGCGGTCAAGGACTGGTTGGTTTGAACTTGCTGCTGATTCTCATTAGATAGTCTCCTAAGAGACTCATCCCATTCAGCCACGGTCTTCTCTGCCTGCTCCAACTTGGATTTGGAGTCTTTTTCTGAAGCAGTTAGAGTCTCTACTTTAGCTTGGACCTCCACCAGTTGATCATTTAGTACCTTGATCAACTCCTTGTAATCAACTGATTGCTGCTGGGCATGACAGAAGGTCATGAGCATCTGCATGAAGAACAAAAAGTTACTACAAAGCATTAACGTAAGTAACAATCTATCTTATGGTGGAGTACTTACGTGTGACAGTTGAGCAATCCCTCTATCTAGGACAGCATCGACACTAAGCCGAGGAAGAGATTCAAAGCTTTGAATCGTTGATGCATCGCGGAGGGTTTGATCAGCTGACCCCCTGAGCTTGGTATCAGCAGCTCGGAGTTCCTCGCTCGGGCCAGACGGGCATGGGGGAGTTAGGCTCGCTGATGGAGGAAGTGACGAAGGAGTTAACGATGGGAGTGTGGTCGACCCCTCGAGTTGTCTCCCTCGGCTGGGCGGCACTGCCTTCGGAATCTTCCTCGGGGGCGTGGAGCCACTTCCATCGCCAGCTTTCCTCTTTGGAGCAGAAGAAGCAATGCACTGCTTGAACATATCTGGATCTGCAAAAGAGGAAAACACAAAGTTGTTAGAGATATAAACATAATAAAATGTAGATGTGTATATTACTACTAAAATTTTGTTAGTCTCGAATCACCAAGTTATTAAACGTATTCCTATGGTTACTAGACCTGAGTTGAGAATCTGGTCAATGAACTCGTCCTCGTCGTCCGAAGATGAGCTGAGTTCTCTCTCAATCTGGATGGCCTTCCCTTTCCCAGACTGAGCGGGAATAGCAGATCTGCGCTGAGGCTGAGGCTGAGGCTCCCTAATGACAAGGTCTCCAGGCCTATGAGAAAGCAGAGAGGGTCCAGGAGAAAACTGGTCAGTCACCATCTCCGTGCTCGCATTGGACTGATCGGTTGTGTTGTTCTCCCCAGTGGTACTTTCCACCGCCATATCTTGGTCACATGGTATAAGGCCCACCATCTGTAGGTAGTCTACAGTGAACAATTTTTTCACATCTTTCTCCTCAGGGTTCATGCTAGCCAACTTCTCTGCTCGATCAAACATCCCTTCAGTAGGCGAGGGTCACTGGAATGGACCCACATGTGTAAAGGCCAAGTTGTTGGCTCTAATGTCTGATGTAAGGAAATATTCTTTGTAATACTTCCCGGGGTTCGATTTGTGAGAGATACCACTAAGGTATGTAGCCCCCCTTTGCCTGTGGTAGAGGTGGAAGAAGCCTGTGTTGTTGTGGGTGGGATTGGTCCTGAAGTCAAATAAGTAATGCACCTCATGAGGGGTGGGCTCGTCCTAACCATGCAGGAAGTAGAGAATGTATAATGCAGACAATGCCTGGATCCCATTCGGTGCAATCTGGAATGGGGAGACATTGAAATTGTCCGCTATAGATCGGAAGTAGGGATGTAATGGAAGTGTCGCTCCGGCGTGGACATGATGCCTAGACCAGGCGCAGTATGCTCCACCAGGCCTATTGGCTCTCTGGTGAGAGTCCGGGCATATCACGTTCGCCCCACTCAAACCCAAAGCCTCGATGTGTTTGTGGAACGACCCGGGATTAAGCTTTGAAGATTGGGCAGTGAACCAGGAAGGTTCTTCTTCTCTCCCCTTCTGTTGCTTTTGAACGGCCAAGTTCTGAATCATGGTGGCAAACTTCTGAGAGGGTTCTCTTGAAAAAGTTGCAGTGCGGGCGTGACTGCGCTCCACCACCTTCTGCACCGCTCTGCGGGCAACTTGTGGATTTTGGTCCTGGGGAAGTCTGTTAGATTTCTTCACCCTCATCGTCGACTGTGAAGGTTGTTGAAGAAA
Source organism: Humulus lupulus (assembly GCF_963169125.1). Classification (NCBI taxonomy): domain Eukaryota; kingdom Viridiplantae; phylum Streptophyta; class Magnoliopsida; order Rosales; family Cannabaceae; genus Humulus; species Humulus lupulus. Next base: position 147,914,513 of record NC_084800.1, on the reverse strand, counting down.
CTGTTCCTCGTGGAGAAGGTACAAGGCTGAGCGGGGAAGGGCGACGAAGGCGATCCTCAGGAGTGCAACTGGTAGAAGAGTGTGATGAGGAATCGCTGTTCTGAGGAGTCTCGTTTGACTGCGGGATGGATGTATCAGAGTTCGTATGGTTGCCACCTCCCCTATAATCAGAGTGATTCGTCTACAAAAATAAATAAAAAACGGGGAGGTGAGTAACCATACAGAGAAAATTCAATAAGAACAAAATTTATTTTTATACTTAGAAATTTTTTTCTAAGTGGTAAAAATATAGCATGTATGGAAAAAAGATTTTTGGTGCTTAAAGGTGCCTAAAAATATTTGAAATTTCCTAAGTGATGCCTAAAGCCAATGAAGGCTGGTGCATCCTACGAGACACATGCAGGGCAAGGAGAGGTCCGGTCGGACACCAAAGGTCCGAGGAGAGGTGTGGCCATCCGCATGCATACAAGTGTGAACTTGGGCTGGGGCGTGTCCTAAGAGACACTTGGCCGGCCTATGCAAAGGGTCATTAGGCATCCGGTTGGATGCCATGTGACTGAGGAGAGGCCAAGGGATGCCTAACGTGGAGTGGTGCACCTAGTGCCTTACGTCCGAGCGGAAAGACGTCCGAGGAAGTTCGGGAAGTGGCGTGCCTTGCGTCCGAGGAGAAGCATGCCTTGCGTCCGAGGAGAGGCGTGCCACGCCTTGCATCCGAGCCGAAGGCGTCTGAGGAGCCCAGCACCAACCGCCCAAGATGTCTGATCGGACATGGGTGTCCAAGGAGGTGAATCCATGCGGTTCGATCGGACCACATTTTTACCCAGAAAATTCAGTGGCCGATCGGCCACTTTCCTTAACCTATCCATTTTTCATACCCCAAATCTAACCATAAAGCCCAAACCGTGAGAGCAAAGCCCTAGATTCCCTATCATAAACACATTTCTTCATCCATACATACAAAAACAAGATCAAAACATGGAAGTGGAAAGGTTTTTTCATGTTCTTGAAAATTTCTATGCTATCAAAAACCCCAAAACCCATACTCATGATTTATATCAAATTAACCTATTTTTCTTGAAATTCCTATGAAATTAAAGGTAATTTTGGGTTACCCATAGCACAAACATTCTCAAAACCCAACAAACCAACACATTATACAAGCATTCATATGAGATTCATGAACAAATTCAAGAAAAAAGCTATCAAAGGGGTTTCGGCCATGGCATGGGTTTTTCATGAAATTTTTACAAAAAAAATAACAAGCATGGAGAAGAAGACTTACTCAAGGTTGGAGAACCTTTGACATGCTTGGAGATGGCTTGAAAAAGTGAAGAGCTTCCCTTGAAGATCGTTGGAAATTCGGCCAAAGGAAGAAGATGACAAGGGTTCGGCCAAGAAAGAAGAAAGAAAAAGGAGGGTTTTTTAAAATGTGATTTGCTTGTGTGAAGAAAAATGTGTAAAAGTGGGGTTATTTAAAGGAAAAAAAGTGGCCTTATTGTTTATTTTTGGACCCTTGGCATTCCGGGGCTATTTTTTCTCCCCACGATCATGAACAGTTTTTTTTTTTGCAGTGATCGTGGCCTATAAGTTGTGGTCTACTGCATGGAGAGAAGATGAACAGTTATTTTTTATATAATGCCGTCAATTGTGGAGAAAAAGTTTATTATGTGAATGTATCATATAATACACTTGGGGGGCAAATGTTATCCCAAAATTTGAAAATGATGATGTGGCAATAGAATTGACAAGTGGCATGGAAAGTTGGGTGATCTGGCTTAGTAGTAGCCCAGTACATCAGTGAAGAGTTTGGACTACTTGAGAGATGTCATAACCAAGCCAAGTGCACCCGAGGAGAGTACTTGGGCTAAGGTGTGCCCGGTCGGACCTTAGTCTGAGGAGTCCAAGTGGTGTGCTCGGACCTTAGTCCGAGGAGTCCAAGTGATGGGCTCGGACCCTAGTCCGAGGAGTGCCCTAAGAGATGGGCTCAGACCCTAGTCCAAGGAGAGGCCACAATAGGTCCGGTCGGACCTTGATCCGAGGAGGGGCACAAGTGATGTGCTCGGTCCTTGGTCTGAGGAAGGCATTCCAAGAGGTCCGGTCGGACCATGTCCGAGGAGAAGCCCCATGCATGTGTTCGGACCTTGATCCAAGGAGAGCCAAGGAGGGTGGCTCGGACCTTAGTCTGAGGAGAGCCAAGGGAGGTGTGGCTCGGACCTTAGTCCAAGGAGAGCCAAGGGAGGTGTGGCTCGGACCTTAGTCCGAGGAGAGCCAAGGAGAGTGTGGCTTGGACCTTGGTCCGAGGAGAGCCAAAGTGTGGCTTAGACCTTAGTCCGAGGAGCACCCATGAGGGTGTGGTCGGAACTTGGTCCGAGGAAACCCCAAGGCTATGGTCCGGAGGTGAGCCCAAAAGATGACTGGTCGGACTTTGGTTCGAAGAGAGTCTAAGGGTATGGTCCGTATGCAGGTGTCCAGCATGCATATGTCCGACCAGAAGAAGATATTCATCAAACAAATGGATCAGACTACGTCAAATTCCCAGAAACGACTTCAGCAAGAATCAGTCTGACCATCGCGGGAATCTCTCACTCCTCACTCAAATTGAGGAGTCTGTTGCATTTTTGAATATTTTGTGTAATTTAAATATAATATAAATAATAGAATATCCCGATCCTAGGGGGATATCCGTTTAGGATCCCAAGCCTATAAATAGAGGGTTAATGGGATCAGAAAAGGACTTTTGGCAATTTGACAATTGGTCTGAGTTTCTAGAGAGAGAAAGTGCGTTTTCCTTGAGAGAGAGCCCTTTTTGTATTCCTGAAAATTTACACTGAAGAAACTCAGTTGACATTGGTTCATCTGATCTTGAGTGTAGATAAAGTAATAAAATCTCTAAGTGAATTAGGCTATTACCGGCTGAACGGGGCTGAACCACTATAAAATCTTGTGTGTTATTTACTTTTCTTGATTAAACTGTCTGTGTCGTTTAAATTCTCTTGAAGGTTTGTCGTTATTGACGTTCTCACGTTGTTGGCTAAAAACATAGTCAACACTTATATAATTATATGAATAAATGTGATAAATTGTGGAGACCACATTATTATGTGGATATGTTGGCAGTACGCGACTTGAGGCGATCATAGGGGGCTAGTTAGCGGGAAAGTCCCAACGGGACCTAATACTTGGCTTGGGTCGAGACAAGGGGTATTTCGGGTATTAGATGGTTTTTCTGGGTTCGAGGGGCTGGGCCGCAGCTCTGTTCTAGAGTGTCGCGGCCCTACGGAGCAAGGAAGAGACAGGAAGGCTTTAAGGTAAGGGGAGCGCTGCGGCGCCACAGGGGTAGGGCTGCGGCGCGTGTCTGTGTTCAGGGAGGCATAGCCTCTGTTTCAGGGTGTGGGTCGTGGCATGGGTCTTAAGGGTCGCGGCCCTTAAGGCCACTTTTAGCCTTTTGGTGGTTTTAAGTGCAGGAACCTAGTCTAGGATGCTCGGTGTAACACCCTGGTTACCCCAGAACAGTTACGGTGAATGGTGAACTGGAAATTTGACTCATTGCCTGAGTCCTTTGGTTAAAAACGTTATATAAGTGTTATTAACAGGTTAAGGTGAAAACCAATAAAAAGGAAAGGATATGTTTAATTGATACATAAAACTGTTCATGGGCCCACAAGAACATTTACAAGTTGTTTACAACTCAAAAGGTCATTACTGTTCCAAAATTTCAAACCCCGCCGACCTAAGAGGCAAAAATAGGGTAAACCCCCTAGTTCCTCTGAGAACTCCTTGGTCGTGATGGTCAAGCGGCCGCATATGTACACATCACCACCTAAGCTCTCCACTCAAAGCTGGGTGAGCTTTTCTTTTCCTTTACCTGCACCACATAGCACCCATTAGCCAAGCCCAGCAAGAAAACATAACATTATATGTAGACATCATCAAATGATTATCATTATAATCACATAGAGCTCATAGCTTTCAAACAGATGAGTGACTATCACTTGAGGTTTTGATAAACCATACTGAGTGACTGACAAACAGGTCACTAATTCGAATGGAAGAGTGGCTGCTAGGTAAGTCACTAACCTTACCCATCAGCGACTCTTCCACTTGAATTAGTGACTTGCTTGTTAGTTACTTAGAAGGGTTTATCAGAACCTCAAGTCATATTCACTCATCTGTTTGAAAGCTATGGGCTATGTGTGATTATAATGATAATCATTTGATGATGTTTACATATAATATTATGTTTTCTTGCTGGGTTTTGGCTCATGGGTGCTATGTGGTGCATGTAAAGGAAAAGAAAAGCTCACCTAGCCTTGAGTGGAGAGCTTAGGTGGTGATGTGTACATATGCGGCCGCTTGACCACCACGGCCAAGGAGTTCTCAGAGGAACTAGGGGGTTTACCCTATTTTTGCCGCTTAGGTCGGCGGGGTTTGAACTTTTCGAACAGTAATGACCTTTTTGAGTTTTAAATAACTTGTAAATGTTCTTGTGGGCCCATGAACAGTTTTATGTATCAATAAAACATATCCTTTCCTTTTACTGGTTTTCACCTTAACCTGTTAATAACACTTAGATCACGTTTTTAACCAAAGGACTCAGGCAATGAGTCAAATTTCTGGTTCACCGTTCATCGTAACTGTTCTGGGGTAACCAGGGCGTCACAATAATATCTTTCGTTCAACAGTGTGATGCAGCTAAGACTGTCAAGATGAATGAGTTTCTGAATCTCGTTTAGGGAAAAGCATCAGTAACCGAGTATGTTAATAAATTTAATGGGTTGACCAAGTTTTCATTAGACATGGTACCCACAGATGTAGCTCGGAAAGAAAGGTTTGTTCAAGGATTGAATCTTGGAATAGCTCAGGGCATTAGAGTTGCCCCAGTGCATGAAGTCTCTACCTATGCTCAAGTGGTAGAGAAAGGCTCTTGTTGTTGAGAGCATAAGAGATGAGAAAAAGAGTGCCACGGAGCATGGAGCTCAGATGGTGGTATCTCCATTTATTGGAACAAGCAAGAAGAAAAGCTGGAAGACTTACCCAAAATGCGCTCGGTGTAAGAGGCATCATCTGGGAGAATGCCGAGCAAGGTCATGTTTTGCTTGTGGCATGGTTGGACATTTCAAGAAGAATTTCCCAAGGCTAAAAGAGCTTGAGAAAAAGAGGATAGACAGCTCGACTACAGCTCGAGTGTTTATTCCGAGGCAGTCAGAGTCTGAGACGGAGACTAGCTCCTCAGGAGTGGCAGGCCAGTTTTCTAGTTCTGAGTTTTGTGTTATGCTGATTGGTTTTGGTGCCATGTTGTTCCTTTGTTTGTTGCATATATAGAAGCGTAAAGTTGATATGCTGATCACATGGTTATGTTGTGATGGGAACGCAGTATGGAATTGACAACTTAAGAGGTAAGTTAGGTTATGGAAGGACCCCTCAGTGATTGAGTAAAGCTGGTTATGGCTGGCTTGGGTTTGATTTGAGAATAGAAAGCCTTGTGGCAGTTGGCAATGAGCATAGCTTTAGTATGCTGATGACATTTGTAATGAGAGCTAGAGTTTTATGGCAGAGAGATGCATAGAACTCCTAGCTAGTGTGGTGGATACCACCTAGGTTGTGCCGGTGAGATCAGTACAGACTGGACTAGTTTATGAGTTCCTGGATGGTTTCCAGGGGATTAGCCAGGGTTTCTTTTATATGAAGAGATAAAATGGTGGCTGATTGGTGCCAGGGATAGAGTTGAATTGAGGGCATTGTATTGAATGGCTCAGTAGGGTTGTGAGAACTCGAGGCTTAGGTATTGAGTAAATTGGAATTCTCTAAGATGGATCTTGGCTCTGGTTAGGACCAGTTAGGGATTAGAGAGGAAGTGATATAGGAGATTGTGATCGAATTGGAGAAGGGCACTGAGAGTGCTGAATATGTCTTGAGAATTGGTTTAATGCCATGTGTTTGTGAATCAGATGAACAGAGCATTCAAAAGAATATTTTAGATGCTTTGGGAATTAATTATGAGTCTTCTTGCAGATCAGAATCAACTTGGAGGTTGTTATGACATCTCAGTGACGGAGAAAAATAATTTCCTAAGCAACATGTTCGTTAAAGTATTTGACCAGAGCTAGAGTAGAGTTTCTGGTGGGCCAGGTGGCCAGTTTATTGTTGAGATTATTATCTCAGAGAAGTTCAAAAAGAAAGATGGTTAAGTGAACCACGGATAAGGAAAGATTGAATGGAAATCTTAGCTGGATTAGCTAAGGGATTGCAATATCAGGTATGTGGTTGTGGTGGTGTAGAGATCAGATCTGGGATCCGATGAGCATTAAGATTAATTAGGGGATTTTGGATGAATCTCATGTTACCACTTTGTTTTCTTCGTTCAGGCATCATGGGATATGACGGAGTATGAAAGCTTCACATTGATGGCCTGAGATGGAGAGGGATGTGATGGAATGGGTGGTAAAGTTCTTAGCCTAATAGTAGGTCAGATTAGAGTGTGGAATCAGTGAGGCCATGGTAGCCTTTGTGTGTTTTATAATGGTAATAGGATAGCATCGTGATGGATTTTGCGGTGGGATTGCCCAGGTTAGTGGGCCAGTATGAGTTGGCAATGAGACATTGTGGACCAATGTTTTAAGAGAGTATGTCTTTGATGGCAAGAGTAAATAATACAACTGACTAGCATTCAGACCTCTTTGAGAGAGGAAGAGAGTGATCCAATGTTGAAAAGGTACCTTATGTGATAAGGTATGGTAGGGTGTATTCGTCACCCATGCGTTGGAATGAGATGGGTGAGATGTTATATCGAGATCATGAGATGGTTCAAAGGGCCATTGAGACTATTAGAGGTTGGAGCTTCGATGGTCACTTCTTAGAGTAAATGGGAAAGTTTCGCTGAATTGAAAAGCATGAACATAAAGTTCCAAGTAGAAGATTATGTCTTCTCCAAAAGTATCACCATGGAAAGGGGTGATGAGTAAAGGGCAAGTTGAGCTCTAGAAAAGTGTAACGGTTTGAGTCCTGGATAGGACTGGTCAGATTACTTTTTTTGGTTGGGCCATAGTTTTGGCTCTGACGGCTATACATTGTGTTATATATTTCCATGCAGTGGACATGGGTTGAAAGAACTCATTAGTTGAGTTATGAGAATATGGAGACTGGGGCTAAGTTGTCTTGAAAAGAATAGCCAGCCCAGATATGAGACAGAAAGAATAAGATTCTGAAGAACGAAGTATACCTTGATTCAAGGTATGTTGTAGGGACAGAGAGGTCGAGGGAGCGACCTGGGAAACTGGAATCAGTTGTGCGAAATTGATATTCCGGCAGTTCAGATAAATTTTGAGGACGAAATTTCTGTAAGGAGGGGATAGTTGTAATGCCCCAAATTTCCTAATAAGGTTTTGGACCTTGATTAGGAGGCCGGGAGGGCCATTACTATGCTACTCAATGATTATATGCATGTTTATGTGAATTATATTATGATATGATGTTATATACATGCATGTGGGTTCACAAGTGTTTATAAATTGTTTTGGCAATTTGGGCCGTTTAGAGCATAACTGTGAATTTGGGTGCATTTTGTGATTTGTGAATGAGATCCTGTCATTATGGAGATATGTTCGAGCTTTTCGGCATGAGACGATCATGAAATGCAAGTGTTCGGTCTAGTCATAATGGGTTTAAGCTTGGGGCTCGGGGTGAGTCTCGGGGTGGTTTTAATGATTAGAGCATTACCGGGAATTAAAGGGTAATGGGATATGGATTATTGGTGTTTGAGAATATTGAGAATAGCGGTCCCTGGAGTGTGTTAATTATGATTAACGAAAAAGGTGCGAAAGGAAGGTTTTGCCCTTGGTGGCTGTTAAGGTTTTATTTTAGGGTTGAGGGCATTTAGGTCTTTTTCCCTAAAGGATTTATATAAACCATTAAGGCTGTAGAAGAGAAGCAAAAACAGAGTATCCTTCTCCTTCTCTCCCGATAGGTTTTCTCCTTCATTTCTCTTTGGATTTTCAAGCTTCTTTTGAGGAATTAAGCCAAGGAACCAAGCTTTGCCAAGCTAGGGTTATGTTCCACCATTGAAGAGGGTGTGTTTATGAGATTGAGGTGAGTTTTTAACCATTAGAACTATAGCTTTTACTCTGTTTTCTGAGTTAAGTTCCAGCTGGTTTTTGAGTTGGAAAGTTGATTTTCAATGGGTGTTTTGGCTAGGGCTCTTTGGGTTGTGATGCTTGGGGCATGTGAGGATGGTTTTTAGGTTCATTTGGGACTGAATTTGATGTTTGGAAGCTTTTGATTTGGGTTGGAAATGGTAGAATCGAAGGAGGAAATTTCTGGGCTGAAGCTGGCTGAAGGTAGCGCTACAACGCCCAGTGTAGGGTGCTACATCGCTACCTGCAGAGGAGGTTGGGCGGTTGTGGTTCTGAGTAGAGTGCTGGGGCGCTAGGAGGGCAACGCTGTAACACTACCCTGTTTCTTCAGAACCCTGTTTTAAGTATTTTTAAGGGTTTTTGGCTCGAGGTTTCAATCCTTAAGGCCCGGGATTGAATCTACTCACCGTGTGGGCATGTTTCGAGGTCCCGAGAGTGGGGTTTAGACCAAGACCCTATCATTATTGATTTTCATTAATTGGAGATTATATTTGGTTATGAGTAGGTGACCACTAAGGGATTAAAGGATCGATCATTCTCAAGGGTCGTTCTTGCTCGGACCAGAGGTAAGAAAACTGCACCCCATGTGTGACATGCATAGTCATTCTTGATGCATGTTGGATGTTTAAATGTAAACATTGATAGCATATTGAATGCTTGGCAATCTTGCCCATTTGCATATGATTATTATTGAGGCATTCTGGATGATTAAGTGTGATGCATGTGATGCACGAGAAACATGTGATTAGGGCATGCCATGAATGATGAATATGAGATTGGTCAAAGCTTGAGTGTTTGTGTTTGTGCACGATCATGACTATGCTGGCAACTGTTAGGTAAGCGTGCTAAATGCCCTACTTTTCGATAATTGGCATATGATACACATTGATAGCATTGCTTACTTGTGCATGGCTCTGACTAACTAGTCAGAATTGGCAAAGGTGTTAGTATCAACTGTGAAGCTGTGACTTATTAGTCAGGTTCGGCAGTGGTACTGGGCACTGGTCACACGGAGCTGACTCATAAGTCAAGATGGCCTTAGCGTGTTCAACGCAAGCCATGTCGATCAAAATCGACCTTCTTCGTTGAATGACTCAAAGAGCATTAATGCAGGACCGACCCCAAGTTCGATGAATATAAACAAGCGCTTATCTAGCCAAAGGCTAGTCATTTAGAGCTAGGGCCAGCGAGCCCCGTGACTGTTAAGTCACATGGCTATGGGCATTGGCCCTCAGTGACATGCTTGTCAGTCACTCATTTGATAAGAGCCATTGCAAGAAAGCCCAGGTAATGGTGTCGTTACACGGCTATGGGCACTGAGGCCCTAGTGACTTGTTTGTCAGTCACTTAGTATGGTTTACCAGAACCTCAAGTGATATTCACTCATCTGATCAGAGCTATGAGCTTTGTATGATCATTTTGATCATCATATGCATGGCTTTGGGCACTGAGGCCCCTAGTGACTTGCTTGTTGGTCACTCAGCATGGTTTATCAGAACCTCAAGTGTTGCGACACTCATCTGATTAGGATTGACTTGATAGTCATCCAATTAGAAGGCCAGGATTTCTTATCTGAGCCCCTAGTGACTTGTTTGGCAGTCACTCATCTGTTTAGGTGTGACTTGAGGGTCCTCCAATCAGAAGGGTAGGATTTTTTATCCTGGATACCCTAGCATTGTTTGAAGTCATTTGCATGCTTGAATTAAGCTATGTTTGCTAGGCATGCCAGATATGATTTGATATCATGATATGACTATTTATGAGCATATGAGTTTTCTTGATGGGCTTCGACTCACGGGTGCTGTGTGGTGCAGGTAAAGGCAAAAGGAAGCTGGACCATCCTTGAGTTGGAGAGCTTAGGTGATGATGTGTACATATGCAGCTGCTCGACCAATACTTGGGCGAGGTTTGAAAGAGGAACTAGGGTTAAACCCTGTTTTTCCGCTTAGAACGGCTTGATGTAAATATTTTCTTGTAATAGACCTTTAAATCATATTTTTGGGATCCCAATGTATAAAGTAAACATTCTAATGAAACATTATATCATAACCAAGATTTTTAAATCCCTAAACTGCTAATCATACTTAGTTACACGTTTATGGCCAAATGACTCGATTAGCGGGTTTAGCACTGTTTGCAATGTGCACTGTACCGGTCCCTGGAGTTGGGGCGTTACACTCGGGATCGATTCTACTACCGTGTTTGGTGGAATTCTATGTCCCGGAAGCTAGAAATTTAATTAGAAACCTTTTTACAATTGTTAATGGAATTCCTTATCTTGGTTGTGACTAGGTAAAAGCTAGGGCTCGGGAAACGGATCGTGCTCAGGGGGCATCTCTTTTTATCTAAGCATTTGGAAATCAAAGGTAAGAAAACTGCACCTCGTTGTGAGTTAATTATGGGACTAAGGGTTCCCTATTCTTGTATGCGTTATGAAAGTTGGTATTATGCCATGAGAATAATAAACCAACGGCCTAAGAGTGCCGAGGTTTACATTGGCGCACAGGGCGCGACTCAGCCACTGGTAGCTGAAGATAGGTTAATATTCACTGAGCTCGGTTTAAGCGGACCGGAGTCAGTGGGGTAAACAGAGGGTGCGACCTGAGGGCGTCGACCCTAATTATTGTGTGATATGATTGTCATTGTTAACTATAGTATATAAGTTGCTAAGTGGCTAAGTATTAGCTTATGGAATCATGAGTATGTCTATGAATTATGTGATTATTAGGGATTGCTAAGTGTATAAACATGCTTTAAGAGTTATATGATTATTATCAGTGTTTGTGTTATAGTGTTATGTTTTGTTGCTGGGCCTTGGCTCACGGGTGCTACGTGGTGCAGGTAAAGGCAAGGGTAAGCTTGATCAGCCCTGAGCAGAGAGATCTGGAGGCATAATGTACATGGCTAGCTGCTCAGCCGCCACGGTTGAGGAAGGGAGAGGAACAGGAGGATCATAAATGCCTATTTTTCCCTTAGAGTGGCCATCAGTTGTTTATACCTTGAAATTTTGTAAACTGACTTTCAAACGTTGTTTCTTTTGGGATCCCCTGTACAAAAAAAATTAATTTTATGAAATGTGTCTTTTATGACCAAAACCTTTTTAAACCCTAGTTCATTAGCGACATTAATGACACATTTTCAACTTAATGACTTGATTAGCAAGTTCTGCACCTTTATAAATGTACAGTCTAACGGTCTTGGCTATCCGGGGTGTTACAGCTTGGTATCAGAGCATCCTAGGTAAAAAGGTTCCTGAAGACCGGCTAGACATGTACATTCGCTGCTAGAGACAAGATTGATTTAGGGTTTGGTAATGTGTATGTGTGCTTATATGCTTATGTGCTTAGAAAGAATTATGAATGTTGCTATCTGTTGGATTAATGTGAAGCATGAAATACTGATAGAGCATGGCTCTTGATTGCTGTGTGATTATATTGAGGCGCTATTATTAGCATTGCTATGCATGTAAAAGAATATTTGAATGATTAATTGCATTTCGCGTATATATGGGTGAATGTATGGATGGATGTCTATATCCTGACTAATGTATGGTGATGTTAGGGCATGCTTATTAGCAGTGCTAGTCCATGTGGATAAATGCTTATATTTTGATTGCCTGTGATTGATTATGTTCCATTGGTGGATTTTGGAAATTTTTTTACCCTGTCATCATGGTCTGATTGCTGAGCCGTTGATTGCAGATTAACTTGGATAGCTATGTCTCCAAGAAAATCTACGCAATTAGCTGGCACTAGATCTGAGACTAGAGATGATGATCACGGCCAGAACCCTCCGCCAGCCCCTGAGAACAAGCAGCAAATTATGGTAGAGATGCAAGCGCGACATCAGAGCCATGATGAACAGATTCGTCTTTTACGACAGCACGCTCCATGTAACGACCCGAATTTGCTAATCGGGCTTAGGGCCTTGATTAGTGTGCCTGGAGGGCAATAAATGATTTAATATGGTTTAATATGTTAATGGGTGAATTAATGTGAGTATATGATAGCGATGCATGTTTACTGAGTTAAATGTGCATGTGGGCCCCGTCTGGTTATTAGGGGCATGAATGTGATGTATGTTATGTATATATGTGAAATGTCTGTGCGACACGATCCGAGACAGTCCTGAGGAGCAGTTAGCCAGAGAGTTGCAACAGGGTTGAGATTCCGACTCAGGGCGAGTCGAGCGGTAATTTGGGTACTAGGTGTGTTATGGGATTATCGGGACATGAAAATAAATATTTGGAGATATATTTGAGGATAGAATGTCTAGGCGGGAATATTGGGGAAATTTACTATTTTGCCCTCGGGGATGTTTTGGTACCCCGAGCCTTGAGGTAACCATATAGACTTAAGCTGAATGAAACAAAAAGGGGGATTTACTTAGAAGCTTTGGGAAACTGACCTCTATACTTCTCCTTCTGAACTAAGGATAGCATATCACCATTTACATCTTTCTCTCCTTCATTCTCTAAGGCATATCAAAGGGAATTTTTGGGGCAAGCTAGCTTAAGCAAGGGGTTGGGCTGAGGAAACCTAGGAGCTAAAAGCTTGAGGATTAAGGATCAACTACAGGGATTCAATTCAGCAAGGTAAACTTTAATTATTGGGATTATGTTGAGAATTGTTGATGGTTTGCTAGAATATGCATGCTAGTTATGTTTGATATGTTATTGAGTATTTTAGTTGGGTTTTGGAGCAGATTTTGATGGGGTTTTAGTGTTGATATTGAGCTGGTATGTATGTGTTAAATATTTGGGTTTGATAGGTGAGTTTTGGGTGAATTAGGTTGAGGAAAGGTGTAGAAAAATGGTGGAAAATCTGGGTTCGGAGGTGAGAGCCGCAACTCTTGAGGGTGGGACCGTGACCCTTAGTGCCAGTTTGCATTTTAAAGGGTGTTTAGGCTTAAGAATTCAATGGTTAAGGCTCGGGATGGATTTTATCACCCGGATTGATAGAATTCAAGATTCCGGAGGTTAGGGTTGTGGCTCGAAGTTATTCATTGGAATAGAACTTGATGACTGGATATTGGTGATGTGTTGTGACCAGGGATTTCGGCGAGGCTCCAGTTAAAGGACTGTGCTCGGGACATCGGTGCTCGGAGAGCTCGGGACTCAGGTAAGAAAACCCCTATTCCCATAGAGCTTATGTGCAGGGCTGAGCCCAATGTGTTTGAATGGATTGATATGCAGGGCCGAGCCCAATATGTTAGAACTGCTGAGCGTAGCTCTTTATCTGATTACGCTAGAATTCTATACTTGCTTGTTATGCTATGTATATTATGATGTGAATGGTCGGCTTGAGCCGGGAACGGTGTAGACCGAGTACGGCGAAGGGCCGGGGACGGCATTGGGCACGTTGAGTGCAAGGCTGAGAACGGCAAGGGGCCGGGAGCAGCGTTAAGCATGTGGAGTGCGAGTTGCCAGGGCGAGTCCCTAGAAGGATACCTGAGATATCCTCACGGCGTGGTCCGCAGATCCAGGGATTGGTAAACGCCTGGGGCGGCTAGGCCGTATGTGTTTAGCCCATTGGTGGCCTATTTATATGCATGATATATATGTTGCATATGTTATCTGTTTGTGGGTTCTCTTGCTGGGCTTTGGCTCACAGATGCTCTGTGGTGCAGGTAAGGGTGAAGAGAAGATCAACCAAACATGAGTATAGCAGGCGTGGGGCGACGTGTACATGTTTGGCCAGCCTGGCTGCCATGGCCAGAGGATTTTGGGAGATGCTTGTAAATAAACTCTGATTTTGTCGTCTAGTCGACTTGGTTTAATTAATATGTTGTAAACATTTCTAAACTGTATTTTGGGATCCCAAGTGTAAACCTTTTATGATTTTCTATGGAAACTACTATTTCTAAGGTTTTTCCTCTGTTTATAGTTTAATTACACTGTTTGATCTAAAACCTCGATTAGCGAGATGAAAGCACGTTTTTTTAAACTCACTTAGTAACGACTCTAAGGAAGTAGGGCATTACACTCCATCAGGGAGTGCTGCACCTATTGGGAGTCGTTGTATGAGCGGTCAGGAAGCAACATCCCCCAACTTTTGAGGGAGGACTATGATTACTACTATACTGGACTTCATGAGGATAGAAGGTTATGATAGAGTGGCCTGTGCCACACATATGCTAATAATGATGCTCGCATCTAGTGGGAAGTGGCATCACAGACCAGGGATGGATTCAAGGATTTGTTCAACCAGAAATATTACAATGTTGCCATCAGGGCAACGAAGGTTAATGAGTTCGTGGGGTTGGTGTAGGGCAGCATGAGAGTCACTAAGTATGCCCTAAAGTTTAATAGACTTGCAAAATTTGCACCAGATCTTGTGCCCACAGATGCAGCTAGGCAAGACAGGTTTATTCAAGGGCTTAATGCTATGATAGCCCAGAATGTGAGGATTACAACAGTACCTGGGGGAACAACTTATGCCCAGGCTGTTGAGAAGGCTCTTACCGCAGAGGAAGCGGAGAACAAGATTTGGAAGGAAAGTGCAGTGAGGCGCGAGGGTCACAGAGTGGTGCCTCCTTATTCAGGGTCAGGTAGGGGCAGAGGCCCCAGTGATGTGAAGAGGAAGACCCTTGACACTTTGACCACTGCTGGTCCTGATAGGAGGGGTTGGGGTGGTTAGGGTCACTGTCAGGGCGGCGGTGAGGCATGGAGGAGTTATCCTGAGTGTCCGAGGTACAGAAGACGCCATCAGGGCGAGTGTCGGGCCAAGGCCTGTTATGTGTGCGGAACAATGGGACACCTCAAGAAGGATTTCCCAACGGTGAAGAAAGGGGAAGTAGGAAAGGTCGACAGCTTGACTCCAGCTCGAGTGTTCACTTTGACACAGGTAATGGCCGAGGCTAGTTCCTCGGTGGTGACAGGTTAGCTTTCCAGTGCTGGCTCTCCTTTTACTGTATTGATTGACTCTGGTGCTACGCATTCATTTGTTTCTAGTAAAGTAATTGATAGGTTGTGTAGACCTAGTGAGTACCATACTGCGGGGTTTGGGACCTACTGGGGAATTGGTAGTTTCCAAAAGATGGATTAGAGCACTGCCAGTGATAGTTGATAGTAGGGAGCTTTCAGTAGACTTGATTGACCTAGACATGGAGGATTTTGACATGATCTTAGGGATGGATTGGCTAGTCAGATATGGACCTACTATTGACTGCAGGAAGAAGATGGTGACTTTTGAGCCTGAGGGCGAGGATCCTTTCATTTTTGTGGGTACAGAATGTGGATCTTGCGTACCCAAAATATCAGTATTACAAGCTAGAGACTTGTTACAAGGAGGATGTATGGGTTTTCTGGCTAGTGTGGTGGACATTACTAGGGTTTTGCCAGCAGGGCCGACTTATTACTGCACCTGTACTGAGTGTTCCTTCGGAGGAAGGAAAGTTTATAGTTTACTATGATGCATCAAGGCTGGGTTTAGGCTATGTGCTAATGTAGAATGAGAAAGTTGTAGCTTATGCATCATGACATCTGAAGGAGTATGAGTAACAGTATCCTACCCATGACCTGGAACTGGCAGCAGTGGTATTCGCACTGAAGGTGTGGCGACATTACATGTATGGGGAGAAGTGCGAGATCTACACTGACCACAAGAGTCTGAAGTATTTCTTCACCCAGAAGGATTTGAACATGAGGCAAAGGCGTTGGTTGGAGTTGGTTAAGGATTATGATTGTGATATTCTTTACCATCCAGGGAAAGCCAATGTTATGGCAGATGCATTGAGCCGGAGGGGCTCGGGGTAGATATTTAGTTCTGTTCAGATCTCCCTAGTTCATTAACGACTTCAATGACACGTTTTTAACTTAATGACTTGATTAGCAAGTCCTGCACCTTTATAAATGTACAGTGTAACGGTCTTGGCTATCCAGGGCGTTACACCATTTGTCCCCGAGCGAGCTTGATAACACAATAAATTCAACAAATAATAATGCTAATAATAAATTATACAGTATAATAATAAATTACCCAGGGCATTACACCATTTTTCCCCGAGCGAGCTTGATATCTTGGCTATCCCGTATTTGGTGAATTAAACAAAGTATAATAGTAATAATAAATTATTATTTTCAATTAAAGAAATAATAAATTTCTTTATTTTATTATTATTTATAAAATAATATAATAGGGAAATAACATACAATGGTATTATGTTGAAATTAATTTTGTGACAATTATTATACATTATTTATTTTCTAAATAGAGTGGTATAATTAAAATCCTTAACTGGAATAATGTGTTTTGGGAAATACATGTTGGGCACCTACACAGTGTATTGGACTGTGATGGGCGACACCCAATGCAGTCCAATGGGCTGTGACGGACGACAAAGCCCACTCCAAAAGAGAGCTAGGTTTAACATATTTCTTCACTTCCAAGGTTTCTATAAATCGGACCTTATGTGAGAAGGCTTATATAGAATTTTTTTATCTCTCAAAAGAATTGAACAAAAATGTTTCTTTTCTCTCCATACGCACAAACCCAAAGTAAGAGAAAAAGAAATTTTTGCGTGTTGATTTCAACAACACCCAATAACATACACACTCTCATATGTTAGGACTCCAAAGTGTGCATTAGAAAATTCACTATTGAAAAAGGAGACCACACATCCTCTTAGTATTATGCAGGACATAGTCAGGAAGCAAGCATTAAATAATAAGGAGTTTCAGGCCTAGATTTGTGCTACAAATGGTATAAAGTTGTTTAGGTGTTTTATGTAATTTTTAATAGATCCACATACATGAAAAATGTCCAATTATAGTTATGGTTGCTAGAATGAAATATTTCTCATGTAAAAATATATATTGTGATTACTATTAATTTTTCATGAGATGTATATAATCTGCTATACTCACTTACATGTAATCAAATACCAACAATGTAATGCCCTGGATAGCCAAGACCGTTACACTGTGTACTTATAAAGGTCCAGGACTTGCTAATCATGCTATTATTTTGAAAATGTGTCACTAAACATGTAATAGCTAAGGTTAAAAAGGTTTTGGTCTCAAAAGACTCATTCTATATATTTAAACTGTAGTAAACATGGGATCCCATACAAAAACAAAGTTAGAATAAGTTTGCAGACTCCAAAAAGTACATGAGTATCCACTAGCCATACTAAGGCAAAACAGACAGTCTTCAGGTTCCACGTCCTTGCCTAGACCTCAACCGTGGCGGCCGAGCACCTGGCTATGTACATTCTGCTCGCTGAGCTCTCCAATTAGGGCTGATCTAATTTTCCCTTGCCTTTACCTGTACCACGTAGCACCCGTGAGCCAAGGCCCAGCAAGAAAACATCATAGACAACTCAAACAATAATAACAGACAAATAGTTCAATGTGCTTGTATTCCCATCAGATAATCCTCAACAGATATTCAACATATACAATCTAATTCAAGATACATTCTATCACATATAATACTCATATCACATATTACTCAGGGTCGACGACTTAGGCCGCACCCTCTATTTAACCCACTGACTCCGGCCCGCTTAAACCGAGCTCAATGCATAATAAGCTGTCCTCGGCTACAAGTGGCCGAGTCGCGCCCTGTCCCCTAGTGAAACCCTTGGCACCCTTAGGCCGTTGGTTCACTAATGGCTTGCATGGCATAATACCATCTTTTCAAGCATTTACAATAGGGAGCCCTTAGTCCCGTCACATATATTCAACCAGGTGCAGTTTTCTTACCTTTAGTCTGTGCTGTTATTGAATTACGAGCAACGCCTCTCAAGCACGATCCATCCCCAAGCCTAAGCCTTTATCACCTAGTCACAACCAAAGTATAGGATTCCATTAATACTCCAATATAGGTTTCCAGTTACAAAACTAACCCCCGGGATTCCAAATTCCACCAAGCACGGTGGTGAAACCAAACTCGAGCACACTAGACCACCTTCCCGTGCCTAAAACCCTCAAAAACTCATGTGTTCAACCAAGGGCTGCGGCCCCTGAAGCTTAGCCGCGACCCTTCCCTAAAACAAAACCACACCCACGCTGAACCACACACGCACCGCGGCCCTTGCCTTGGTAACCGCGGCGCTCTCCCTTGGCCGAGCCTCCTTGGCTCCTTTGCATGCTAGGGCCGCAGCGCTCTAGAACAGAGTCGCGACCCTCCCTTTCGAACCCAGAATTTACACCATTTCTAAGCCTGAAACCTCACCTTAAACCATCCCAAAGCTCCCCAACTCCTAACCAATTAATCGCAACTCCTTTAGCATGATCTAAACAACATAATTCCACAGAAAACACAGCCTAGCACACTCTAATCTTCTCTTTTCAATCTCTGAAACCCAAGAGCTATAAACACCTAAACCAGCCATTCAAACCCAATTTAAAACCTCTAAACTAGGAGTTGAAACTTACCTTTGCTGTTGAATCACTTCACCAAGCCATAGCCAAGCTAAGTTCCCAAGTTTCCTTCTTAATTCTGCCTTAAAACATCAAAACCATATTTGTTTCAACACTTAACCAAAACCCAGCTAGAACTCAGAATTCAACCACAGAAAAGAAGACTAGATGCTGACCTTAATCCCGATTTTAGTTCTTGATTCACTCCTGAGCTGTTGACGGTGAGAACTCGTCAACGAAGTTAAGTTGGAAAAATTATCAAATTAAAATTGCTAATTGGAAAGCTATGAAAACTTGAACAATAACTCAAGAACAATGGTATAACAACAATGGAGAATTCAGTATCTCATTCACACTAATGCCTCTGCTACAGTAAAATTTCCAACTCCCTTTCAGGTGGCCTTGGAGTTCCTTTTATAGTAGGCTCTAATGGCCTCAGGTACATAGTGGTCCAGGGGACCAAGTGGTACATACGTACTGTACTAGGGGTGTGGCCTCAGAGGTTGTGGTTGTACATCCTATACAGGAGCAGGTGTTAGGAGGATGTCTCCACTACTCATCTGTACCCGTATCTGATGCATGGTGGCAGGCGTAGTGGCACAGGAGGTAGTGGTATCGGTTCTGACCTATGGCCGTAGACGTACGGACCATGATCCTTGCTGGCACTAGTATCCGTACCTAGTACTTGGTCGTACAAATATGTCCCATTTGGCTCGTACTGGATCTCCTAAGCATAGGGACTTCGAGGTGTGAAAAAAGGGATCTCTGGCCCATACGCATCAAGTCATGGGGTGTCGCCCTCCTGAGAAGATGGTGGGCTGGTGGACCTCCCGGGGCGTGTGCGCGTGGGACCTTGCGCGGCCTCGCGCATGGGGCACCATTGATGGCCTCGCAGCCTCCCTCGGCCCCGCGCATGGGCATGGTGGGAGTGGCCCAAGGGCCTCGCGGATCGGTGGCCTCGCGGAATGGGACGACCTCGCCATATGATGGCCTTGCCATATGATGGCCTCGCCCATGTGATGGCCTCGCGGAATAGGGCGCCTCGCCCATATGATGGCCTCGCGGAATAGGGCGCCTCGCCCATATGGTGGCCTTGCCATATGATGGCCTGGCCCATGTGATGGCCTCGCGGAATAGGGCGCCTCGCCCATATGGTGGCCTCGCGGAATAGGGCGCCTCGCCCATATGATGGCCTCGCGGAATAGGGCGCCTTGCCCATATGGTGGCCTCGCGGAATAGGGCGCCTCGCCCATATGATGGCCTCGCGGAATAGGGCGCCTCGCCCATATGGTGGCCTCGCGGAATAGGACGCCTCGCCCATATGGTGGCCTTACATTTTCTCTTGATGAGATTATGAGCATCAACACTTGCCCCCCTAGTCTAGGAGAGGGCCTTAAGGTGCTCTTGTAGACTATTCATCTTGGTTCCTATAAATAGGCCTTCATGCATGGCTTAATATTTACATCTTACCTCCTTGTTAGTATTACTTCTCTTTTGGTAACTCTTGTATTGTCTCAAGAACTCCCTTTTTCTTTTAAGGCATAAATACATATGTTGCTTGTTTATTTCTTGTTCTATTGCTTTTGAGGCCCTTTTTAAGCCTGTGTGAAGGGGTTTAGTTGGTTCCCCTCTTTTATCTATCAGGCTGGAGGTCCTTTGGGGCCCATGTGAAAGGGTTCACTGGGACCTCTTTTGGTGCCTCTTGGTTGCTTTTATAAAGATATTTTGACCCCTTGGGTCTTAGTTATCCTTTTATGTTTTTCTTGCGCGCGCTTATTATTTCTTGCGAGAAGCGTCCTTCTCGTCATTAGGCATAGTACTATTTTTGCAAGCGTCTTCTTTGAGACCCTTTTTGCAAGCGTCTTCTTTGAGACCCTTTTCGGAAGCGTCTACTTTGAGACCCTTTTGGATAGCGTCTACTTTTGAGGCCCTTTTTGGTGGCGTCTACTTTGGAGACCCTTTTTGGAGGCATCTACTTTGGAGACCCTTTTTTGGAGGTGTCTACTTTGGAGACCCCTTTTGGAGGTGTCTACTTTGTAGACCCCTTTTGGTGGCGTCTACTTTGGAGACCCCTTTTGGTGGCGTCTACTTTGGAGACCCCTTTTGGTGGCGTCTACTTTTGAAGTGATTTCCCCTCGGGTGGGGACTTTCATGGCTAGAGGGTCTCCGTTGGATCTCAAACATGGTCCGCGACCCCTCTAGCATGAGACCCCCTTCTATATGGGATCTCCAGACGTATTGGTAGTATGGCCACTGGAGGAAGGTTCGCTTTCTTCGACATGGAAGTTCTTATGGCCCTCTTCCACACGTATGTACTTTTGTGCCCTCTCGAAGAAGTCATCCAAATTTGAAACTTCTCTTTTGAGCATGCTCCCCCATAACTTGCTTCCTGGACGAACTCCGGCTGTAATAGCCATCTTGAGCTCCGCTTTGGTTAAATCTCCCACCTTTGTTGCTTCTATACTGAACCTATGGATGTAGTCCTTCAAACTTTCATTCTCGCCTTGTTTGATGTTAGCAAGGCTGGTAGTTGGCATGACGTAGTCACACGCTGCATGGTGTTGCTGAAGAAATTCATCAGAGAATTGTTGCCATGACTTGATTGTTCCTGGCCTTAACCTCCTGAACCATTTGTACGCCACTCCTTTAAGAGTAACGACGAAGCAATGACATTTTGCTCTGCTGTTGACCCCCCTTAACTTCATCAAGTTATTGAAGGAGTCTAAGTGATATTTTGGGTCTGTAGTACCCTCGTACAGAGTCATGCGAGGCTCTCTGAAGCCAGTGGGCATTTGCTCAGCCTAAATCTCCCTTGTGT
Organism: Humulus lupulus; assembly: GCF_963169125.1. NCBI lineage: Eukaryota > Viridiplantae > Streptophyta > Magnoliopsida > Rosales > Cannabaceae > Humulus > Humulus lupulus. The sequence continues at coordinate 147,893,200 of NC_084800.1, read as the reverse complement.
TCAACCAAGGGCTGCGGCCCCTGAAGCTTAGCCGCGGCCCTTCCCTAAAACAAAACCACACCCATGCTGAACCACACACGCACCGCGGCCCTTGCCTTGGTAACCGCGGCGCTCTCCCTTGGCCGAGCCTCCTTGGCTCCTTTGCATGCTAGGGCCGCAGCGCTCTAGAACAGAGTCGCGACCCTCCCTTTCGAACCCAGAATTTACACCATTTCTAAGCCTGAAACCTCACCTTAAACCATCCCAAAGCTCCCCAACTCCTAACCAATTAATCGCAACTCCTTTAGCATGATCTAAACAACATAATTCCACAGAAAACACAGCCTAGCACACTCTAATCTTCTCTTTTCAATCTCTGAAACCCAAGAGCTATAAACACCTAAACCAGCCATTCAAACCCAATTTAAAACCTCTAAACCAGGAGTTGAAACTTACCTTTGCTGTTGAATCACTTCACCAAGCCATAGCCAAGCTAAGTTCCCAAGTTTCCTTCTTAATTCTGCCTTAAAACATCAAAACCATATTTGTTTCAACACTTAACCAAAACCCAGCTAGAACTCAGAATTCAACCACAGAAAAGAAGACTAGATGCTGACCTTAATCCCGATTTTAGTTCTTGATTCACTCCTGAGCTAAACCTCCAAATCCTCACCACCAATCTCAGAAATTCCAGCTTGTTCCCCTGTTTTCTGTGTTCTTTTTCCTTTCCTTTGTTTTCCTTAAGCGCGAGAGAGAGCTGAGGTAAAGGCTCTTAGTCGGTTTGTGTTTTTCTTCTAAAAGCTTCCTTATGTCTAACTTACCTGTTAAGTTAATCCCGAGGCTCGGGGTGCCGGAACCGTCCCCGAGGCCAAAATGGTAAAATCCCCCAATATTCCCGCCTAGACATCCTAACCTCAAATATATCTCCATATATTTATTTTCATGACCCGATAGTCCAAATCGCTACCCGCTATCTAAAAGTACCCCCCGACTTATCCAAAGTCATATCTTAAGCCCCGTTGTGACTTTTCCCGCTATCTGACCCTAGAATTGTCTTGAGTCGTGCTCAGCGAACCTGTCCACATAATAATGTGGTTCTCACATATATCACATATTTATTTCATATCATATTACCACATAATACAATCAATTATCATATAAACATTACTAAACATATAATTACACAGTTAATCACAATTATTCTATTAATGCCCTCCTGGCACACTAATCAAGGCCCTTAAGCCTTATTAGCGATTTTGGGTCGTTACAACTATCCCCTCCTAATGAGAATTTCGTCCTCGAAATTTACCTGAACAGCTCGGGATGCTGATCCCGCATCGCTGTTTCTAACTCCCATGTTGCTTCCTCAACCTTGCTATTCCTCCATAAAACTTTCACTAACGGAATCGTCTTATTCCGCAGAACTTTATCCTTCTGATCCAAAATCTAAAATGGTCTCTCCTCATAGGACAAGTCTGTCTGCTGCTCTAAATCTTCATATCTCAACACATGCGTTGTATCTGAAACATACTTCTGCAACATAGAGACATGGACCACGTTATGAACTCCTGATAGTGACGGTGGCAAAGCTAGCCTATAGGTCACCTGCCTGACCCTCTCTAGAATCTCAAAGGGTCCAACGAACCGAGGGCTCAGCTTGCCCTTCACTCCAAACCTCCTCACACCTCTCAACGACGAAACTCGCAGAAACACGTGGTCCCCAACCTGGAACTCCACGCTCCTACGCTTAGGATCAGTGTAGCTCTTTTGTCTACTCTGCGAGGCAAGCATCCTAGCTCGAATCTTTTCAATGGCCTCATTAGTCTTCTGAACCATATCTGGCCCCAAATATCTTCTCTCACCCATCTCGTCCCAGTGAATAGGCGATCTGATTCTCCTTCCATATAACATCTGATAAGGAGCCACCCCAATCGTGGCCTGATAACTGTTGTTATATGAGAACTCAATCAATGGGAGATACTTACTCCATGAACCCTCAAAGTCAATCTCACATGCCCTAAGCATGTCCTCCAATATCTGAATCGTCCTCTCAGACTGTCCATCAGTCTGAGGATGAAAAGCTGTGCTAAACTTCAACTGAGTCCCCATGGCTCTCTGTAGAGCTCCCCAGAACTTAGAGGTGAAGATAGGGTCTCGATCAGATACAATAGACTTTGGAACCCCATGGAGACGAACTATCCCCCTCACATATAGCTCTGCATACTGTTCCATGGTATAAGTTGACCTCAATGGTAGAAAATGAGCTGACTTGGTGTACTTTTCCACTATCACCCACACCGAGTCATGAAGTCCAACTGTCCTGGGTAATCCTCCCACGAAATCCATCGTAATATCCTCCCACTTCCACTCTGGGATACCCAAAGGCTGCAGCATTCCCACTGGTCGCTGATGCTCAGCCTTAACCTGCTGACAGGTTAAACATCTAAATACATACTCAACTACATCCTTCTTCATCCCGGGCCACCAGTATAATGTCCATAGATCTGATACATCTTCATGGTACCCGGCTGAAGTGAGTATGGCGTAGTGTGGGACTCATCCAATATCTCACACCTAATCCCCTCATCTGCCGGAACACATATCCGTCCCTGATATCGGAGCAAATCTGTCTCTGAAACTGAATAATCCTTAGCTGTCCCCGCTAAGGCATGCTGCCTACTGTCCTGCAACTGCACATCTATCAACTGACCCTCCTTGACCCGCTCTAGTAGGGTCGACTGCAAAGTGATATTAGCTAACTGGCCCACCACCAGTTCTATCTTTGCCCTGACCATCACATCATCCAATTCTCTCGAGATCTGAGTAGAACTATACAACTGTCCTGGGCCTCTCCGGCTCAACGCATCTGCCACCACGTTGGCTTTCCCAGTGTGGTAAAGGATATCACAATCATAATCCTTAACCAACTCCAACCAACGTCTCTGTCTCATATTTAGATCCTTCTGAGTGAAGAAATACTTTAGACTCTTATGGTCGGTGTATATCTCGCACTTCTCTCCATACAAATAATGACGCCACACCTTTAGTGCAAATACCACTGCTGCTAACTCCAAATCATGAATCAGATATCTCTACTCATAATCCTTCAGCTGTCGAGATGCATAGGCTATAACTTTCTCATTCTGCATCAGCACACAGCCCAAGCCCAACCTCGATGCATCATAGTAAACCACGAACTTCCCTTCCTCGGAAGGAAGACTCAACGCAGGCGCAGAGATAAGTCGTCGCTTCAACTCCTGGAAGCTGTTCTCACACTTCTCTGACTAGATAAACTTCTGATTCTTTCTTGTCAATTCTGTCATCAGTGAAGAAATCTTTGAGAACCCCTCTACAAACCGCCTGTAGTAACCAGCCAACCCAAGGAAACTCCGCACCTCCGAGGCATTCCTCGGCCTCGGCCAATCTCTAACTGCTTCTACCTTGGACGGATCCACCTTAATCCCTTCTGCCCCAACTATATGTCCAAGAAAGGTCACCTCTGGTACCAATTGTTAGGAACGAGTTTCCTAATACGCAGCAGAATGGTGGTGTGGTTGGCCCAGTGTACAACAAAATTTTTGTAACATATTTAAACTACCTTTAAATCTGCGGATCCATTAATATACATACATTAATCATAAGCAAGATAGTGATAGAAATCATACCTCTTGAAGCCTATCAAGTGTCCTTGCTATCTTTTCGTATTTAGAACGATCTTCCTATCCAAGCCGCTCCCACGTACTCACACCAAGATCTTCCAAAGCGTTCTCTACACCTCAAGAAATGTGTGGGCACTTAGAGAATGAAGGATAGTTTATTTGTGATTCTTCTTGATGTACTCAACTCATGAGATCAAGAGAATAGGCCTAAGAATTGGTTCTTTATTTTCAGGGAGAGAGAAAACTATCGTTCTATTTTCATAGAGCGAATCTTCTGAGATGTCTCTCACTCACTTCTCTTATTTTGAATAATAATCTGATCAGTCTTACTTAACAGAAAATATTCAAAATTGAAAAATAAATCTGTAACCATTTTACAATTTATTTTTTAATTAATTAATTATTCCATTAATGAAAAAAATCCAAAAACCAATTTTTTGAATTATCCATTAATTAATTAATTAAATAAATAAAATTGAAAATCCCATCCCTGAAAAATACTGTCCTACACGCCACACACAGTCCTGGACTGTGTGTGAACGTATAGCTTCCTAATTTCTAGGGATATTTTTTTTTTCATATTTTATTTAATTATTTATTCAAATTACTTTGTCAGATAAGTTCCAACAACCTGATAACTAATTCAAATTAATTATCTATTTAATTAATTATCAAATATAATTAATTATTTGAATAAATATTAATCTTTTAAATTCAAATCCAATTTGAACTTATCAAATTATTTTCTCCCACTCAAATAAAGATATTTAATTAATTCTACTAATTAATTAAATCCCAAAATTTTCGAAAATAAATATTTAATTAATCATAATTTCGAAAATTACAATTAATTAATTATTTAATTAAATTTCGAAATTTATTTAATTATTTAATATAATTTCAAAAATTATATAATAATTAAATATTAATTAATTTGGTTAACTACAACTAATTTGTAATTAATTAATTAATCACCATTATCATATAATTGCATATTTGGCCTGAAGAACAAATTTCTTCCTAAATATGTCTTTAAACTATTTTCCCTTCATATCAACTCTTACCTTGAACAGTGTTGATAGAGCCGCTATGGGGACCTATGGACCTATAATTCCAAGCTCCAATAAATTTGAGATTATTAATTAAACTCTTTAATTAAATAATCTTAATTTATTAATCTCATGATTATTCCACTATAAATATGAGATTGAACTCTTGTAATTATAGACATTTCATTTACTGAGTACTTTATAATCATAAAGTGTCCATTGATTTAATCATTGCATACAACTTGACCCTCTAATAATGGTTCATAATTAATCGGGAATAAAATTACCGTTTTACCCTTTTAATTATGTCTTGTTTCCTTAAGTACCATTGACTCTACTAGTGAAGGTTAATTCATAACTAAATTATGAATTTGAGCTCAATAACCTTTCAGTCCCAAAAGTCAACCCTTAAGAGAACCATCATTCAATCTCTTGCGAGAAGGTATAGATTCCATATCTGTATATTATGTCCCCAGCCATCTATATTAATGAGTTCCCAAAACAAAAGTTTTTAGCCTGATCGTTCTGACAGACCCTAACAAGTGAATCAAAGAACTCATATAACATAAACAGGAGTTCATAGTAACCTTAGGATTAAGATCTATTTGTATATGATCATCAGTTGATATATTTAATTAATACTTCGAAACGGTATTTAACTAAGTATTAACAAACATATTTGGTCCAGTTCTATATATTCTCTAATATATAAAGCACCTCCACTAAAGTATCCTACCACACTAGTGATCCGGATCTAGATCACATGTACTCATAATACTAGTGGACCGTACTTGCAGTAATTAATCTAAAGATTCCATAACTTTATTTTACTGCGAACTATTCAAGTTCATTTATCTCAAACACAATCCTCTCGTACTAATACGTGTTTGAGATTACATTCATGAACTTAGGAATTTTCTTGATATTTACATAATATTATCATAGAATAATATAGTCCATAAAATATATGCATAACAAATTCAATTTATTTATTTATTTCATAAAAACAATGTCTACTACATATGCTTTCAGGGCACATCTCCAACAGTAGCCAGAACTCACCACTAGTCGCTCTAAGGGTGATACAAACATTTAAAGTTCTCTTGTTCCTGTCCATCCCTCGACCGTGGTGGCCGAGCAGCTGACTATGTACATTCTGCCTCTAGAGCTCTCCAAATTAGGGCTGATTAAGCTCACCCTTGCCTTTACCTGCACCATGTAGCACCCGTGAGCCAAGGCCTAGCAAGAAAACCATGTTATCACAGAATGATGAATGACAATAACTAGATAACTTATAAAACATAACTGTATACTCAATCATACATAACATTCACATAGTCAGATATTCGGCATACCCAAACTCATCAAATCAACATTAACAACTAAGTCATATAATAATCAGGGTTGACGCCCTTAGGTTGTACTCTCTATTAACCCCACTGACTCCAGTCCGCTTAAACCGAGCTCAGTGAATATTAAGTTGTCCTCAGCTACCAGTGGCTGAGCCGCGCCCGGTGCACCAACATTAACTTCGACACTCTTAGGCCATTTGTTTTATATTCACATGGTGTAATAGCATCATACAATAATGCATACAGGTATAGGGAACCCTTAGTCCCATCATAACACACAACCGGGTGCAGTTTTCTTACCTTTTGCTCCGAATGCTGTGATCACGACAAATGATCCTTGAGCACGATCCCTTTCCCGAGCCCTAGCATACACCTAGTCACAACCAAGATAAGGAATTCCATCAATAATAATTGAATAGAGGTTCGGTCCAAGTTCTAGCCTTCTGAACATCGAATTCCACCAAACACGGTAGTGGAATCGATCCCGAGCACCCTAGGTTAGGTCCCCGCACCTAAAACCTTCTCAAAGCCAAAATTGCCCTTAAGTGCCACGGCCCGCCTCCATCAAGAGGCCCAGCCTCGCAAAACAACAAACACGGGCCGCAGCCCAGCACTCCCCATGCTGCGACCCACCCTTCTTCTTCAGCTCCCACCTATTCTAGAGGGTAGTGACACACCAAGAACGGAGCCGTGGCCCGACCCCTTCGAACTCAAAATAATCTCCTTTTCCAACGTCCAAACCTCACTCAATTTAACTCAAAACCATCCCAATATCATACTTTAATTATCACAATAGTTCTAATATACTCCCAGCAACAAAACCCATAGGAAAACTAGCTTAAAAACTCATCAAAATCACATTTCAATCCTTGAAACCCCAAAGCTCAAAAACTACCTTGAACAGCCAAGAATTCCCATAATTCAAGTGCTAAACCATAATTAGAGACTTACCTCTACTGAAGAACAAGTCCACCAAGTTTTTACTGAGCTAATTCCCACGTCCTTAGCCTCAATTCAATCTTCAATATCAAGAACCCAAGAACACTTAATACCCAGCCAAAACTACATAATTTAGACTGCTAAAATCATAATTCAATGCTTACCTAAATTCTTGTCTGAACCTTCAATTTGCTAATGAGATAATCCCCAAAATTCCAGCTCAAATCCTTGAGTTTCTAGTTGAATCTTCCTTTGGTTTCCATGGTTAGAGAGAGAGAGAGAGAGAGAGAGAGAGAGAGAGAGAGAGAGAGAGAGTTGAGTGAGCTGAAAGAAGAGGGAGGGGTCAGTTTAGGTGTTTCTACTCTTATCCTTGGTTTTGTTTTATTTATCCTTAGTTAATTAAGTTAATCCTAAGGCTCGGGGTGCCAAAAACGTCCCTGAGGGAAAAATGGTAAATTTTCCCAATATTCCCTCCTAAACTCTCTAACTTCAAATATATCTCCAATTATTTATTTTTATAACCCGATAACCCAAATAAATATCTAATACCTAAAATACTCCTTGACTCGCCCCAAGTCATGTATTGGATCCCGTTGTGACTTTCCCGCTAACTGGCTCCCTAGGATTGCCTCAAGTCGCATGCTGCAAATTTATCCACATAATAATGTGGTCTCCAAAATTATAATATATAGTCACATAAGCATGCTTATCACAAAATCATGCATTAAAATCATTTAAATCACATATAAACCAATTATGCCCTCCCGACACACTAATCAAGGCCCTTAAGCCTTATTAGTGAATTTTGAGTCATTACATAAGTGGTGAATTACTAAGGAAACTGAGCATCAAAGCGGTGTTTGAGTCCATCAAGCTAATTTTATCTAAGAGTGGGGTCTTTATTGAAAAGGGATACTCTTGTGAGGGCATAATTAAATTGTGTATTCATGATAATATTTTTACTAATAATAGTACTTCTACTTCTTGCTATGTTGTCAATTCCAATTCTCCTTTATTATGGCATAATATACTTGCACATATAGACAATAGTACTATTAAAAGAATTGTTGGATTCGACATGTTAAATTGTGATGTTACCAATGTTGATAAATGTAAAGTATGTATCAAATCTAAAATAATCAAGAAACCTTTTCTTAGTTTTGATAGAAGTACATACTTTCTTCACTTAATTCATAATCATTCATGTGAATTGAATGTCATGTGTAACTAGAGGTGGAAATTTGTATTTCTTGACTTTTATAGATGATTGTTCTAGGTTCACGTATGCTTATATATATATTTAAGAGTAAGGATGAAAATTTTAATGCACTTAAGATATACAAAATCGAAAAAGAAAGTTAATTAGATTAGAAAATTCATGAAGTTAGAAGTGATAGAGGCGGTGAATATTTCTCAAAAGAATTTTATATGTTTTGTGAGGAACATGAAATTATTGATGAATGTTTAGCTCCACAGGCTTTACAGCAAAATGGTGTAGCTAAAAGAAAGAGTAGAAGTTTCCTTGAAATGGTTAATGCTATGCTATTACATGCTAAGTTGAATTATAATTTGTGGGGTGAGGCATTACTTGTGACGTGTTGTATCGCCCTACTACCCTAGATCCATTACCATGTTATTTGAAAATGTGTATTTGACTTGCTAATCGAGGTGTTAGACCCAAAAAGTGTAATTAAATTAAAACAAAGACTCATTTAATAAAGCTTTCATATTAAAAGATTTGTACTTCCATTATAATTGTAAAAGAGTTACATTGGGATCCCAAAATATTGTTTAAAATGTATTTATAATTCAAAGTTATTATACAGTTGACATAGGCGAGAAAATAAGACATTTATAATGTGGTCCTCAAAACTACCCCATACATGGCGGCCAGGTAGGCCAAACATGTATGCACCGCTCCATGCCCTCAAACTTATGCCTGGTCGGCTCTTCCCTTAACCTTACCTATACCATAGAGCACCTGTCATCCAAGGCCCAACAAAAAAACAACAAAAACATAGCATATAAAAACTAATTTCAGTAAATACATAACTAAATAAACACAATAGACAATTCACAGCAGCGACCTACGTCGATCAAGGTGCATTACCAGGCACTAGATTCACGGTCCTAACCGAGCTGATGAGTATGAAACCCTTGGATGGCCATGCCATGGCGGCTTGCATTCAACATGCTTAATGCAGATCCCAGTTCTTGCCGATCCCAGCCTTTACCGATCCTGACCTTTGTCGATCCTGACCTTTGCCGCTCTCAGCCTTTGTCGATCCATCACAAACACATACATGACATAATGCAAACATACCCTCAACAGGTCAAAAATTACAAATATGCCCCAATTTACAAAAATGGGCCTACATGCATATTTAATACACATAAACATGCATATCTAGTAACATTACAACACAAATCATTTATATTGCATAATTATACATATATTCAACTAATTCCACCTATAAATCTTATTATGCCTTCTTGGCACTGTAATCAAGGCATTCGACCTTAATAGCGATTTCGGGGCGTTACACATGTATTCGAATTCATAAGAAGAAAAATAACATCTCTCTATATGAGATGTGGGAAGGTAGAAAATCAAAGATTGGATATTAAAATGTATGAGGTGCCTTGCTTATTGTAAGAGCACGATTCCTAAAATGACCAAGTTGGGTCCAAGAGCCATAAAATGTGTTTGTATTGGTTATGCTTCCAATAACAAAGAATATATATTATTGGACCTAGAGTATAATGTAATCATAGAATTTAGAGAGGTGGAATTCATTGAGAATTTATTACATGAAGATAATAATTCTTAAGAACCCATCATGGTAGAAGAATCTCAAGCACAGACATCTTCAAGGGTTGTTGAGCAACCTATATTTCCAAGAAGAAGCCAATGACTTAAAGAGTTAGGATCAAGTGAGACTTGCTCTTAAGTGAATTATATCTACCTTGAAGAAGTCATTAGAAAAATTCCTATGGTTTTCAAGGTTAAGATGATCCTAAGACAACCAAGAACCTATGTCTTCAAGAGACTCTACATTTTGGAAAGAAGTGATAACAATGAAATAGATTTTATAATGGATACACTTGGAGATTAGTTAGCCTTCCACAATGTTCAAATAAAATATCACACCGGTGGCTCGCTACAAACTTCTAAGACTAGATTATTAACCAAGGGTTTTAAACAAAAGGAAGGAATCGATTACTTTGAAACTTATGCACTAGTTGCTAGGACAACCTCAATAAGAGTCCTATTTGCACTTTCATCAATATATCACCTTTATGTTAATAAAATGGATGTCAAGATGAAAACCTCAATAAGGAACAATCGATAGGTTTTTTTCTAAGAGGAAATGAACATAAGATGTGCAAGCTTGTTAAATAATTATATGGTTTAAAATAAGCACCCAAACAATGGCATGAGAAGTTTGATCCAGCCATTATTTCAAATGGGCTTGGACATAACAATAGAGACAAGTGCTTATATTCTAAGGCTTGTGATAAGATTATAATCTTACTATGTCTATATGTTGATTTTAAGCAATGACATGAAAAGCATCTTCGAAACAAAGAGGTTTCTTTCTTCCACATTTCAAAAGACCTTGGAGAGGTCGATACCATCTTAGGTATCAAAGTTGAAATAAGTAGTGGTGGTTGTGTCTTAAGTCATTCACACTATGTAGACAAGGTGCTTGACAAATTTAGTCATCTTAAAATCAAGAAAGCAAATAAACCATTCAATTCAAGTGTAAAACTTAAAAATAATAAAGGATGAATGATGGCTTAACTAGAGTGTGCAAGCGCAATTGGAAGCTTAATGTATGTCGCACATTGTACAAGAGTGGATATTAATCTATTACTCACTTTAGGATTAAGGTCAACTCTCAAACTGTTGGGATTTTGTGCTCTAATTAAAATCCAATTTCTTTGTAATCTTATTTATTATCAATAAAAGAATAAAAATTAATTTTTGACTTGGTCAATCACTTTAATCACATGTTTTATTTTCATGATTATTTGCTTAATATAAACTTCTATGAAATCCTAAGCATATAGCTAATCATATTTATAGTGACGTAATCACAGTGGAACATTAATATGATTATATGTTCACAAAATAAGTCAGTCCTAAGATTAGTCAGTGCATAGGATTTACATAGACTTGCCAATCTACGATATGATCAACTTACACATTGTAGAGTTATGTTCTTTCCAGAACATTAGCATATTAGATAAGATCGGATGTATTTGTTACATCGGACTGGACCAATATTGACTGTAGATGAGATAAGTTAACTTACCGTTATTATCTACTCTAGTCATATCATATAGTTGTCAATTCAATATCAATTCTGAGTGGTTATTATTCTAACTGATTGTATTATTTGAGTTCTTTGACTTGTTCGTTACCAGCTTACCCAACGGACTAGCCCATACTTACATCTTGGGAACTCGATACTATAATTGAGTGGGAGTGTTAATCATAGATATGGACATCTATAGCTTCAGATGAAGAAGTGAAACAATGGTTTCGTTTTAGTTTGGTTCAAGGTGCTAAATGATAGATATCTCATTTCAGTAATTAATATTAGTTTACTGAAATATCATTTACAAGGAACTAAGTCTTTTAAGGATAAAATATGAGGGGTAAAACGATATTTGAGTCCCATCTCATTGTAGACCGTCAATAGAGGATTGAGTGATAATTATGGTTGTAAAAATGGATAATAAATAACATATCTATATTGCATATAGAGCATTCTATGAATTCAAGAGTGTAATTCTGAGTCTTTAGTGGAGTCACGTGGAAATAATAAGTTAGTAAATTTATTTGTTAAATTTATGATAACTTATTGGAGCTTGATTTCATAGGCCCGTGGTCGCCAAGGTACCTTGGATAAAATCATCTAGATAGTCTCAATTAATTGATTTAATTATCAATTAGAATTATCAAAGTTTACTAGGTCAATTTTTGATAGTTTCACAGAGTTATGTAATTTAGAGAAGAAAAGAGAAATTAGAGCAGAATTATTAATTACGCTAAATTGGTGTCTAAATAAATAAATAAGTTTAAATCAAGGTTAAAATTATAAATAATTAATTTGATAAAAGTTTTAAATAATTATTTAATTAATTAATCAATAGAAAATAATACAGGTCTTGATTTTATGTCCAACAAGCTTATAATGAAATGAAAAATTTCACGGTCCTATGGCCCATGGGAATTTTGACCTAGGGCTGATAATTGGCTATTATTTTATTGATTTTTTAATTAAATAAGTAACCTAATTGAGCCTATAAAATAAATGTTAAGTGAGAGTTGAAAGCAGATGATCAAAAGACAATCTGAAAATCTATTTTTCATATTCTAGGGTTTTAGAATCTCTCTACCACAAAAAGTCTTTTTCTAAGCCTCAATATTCTCATCTCTTCTTCTTATTGTATCTATCTCATGTGTTGAGAATTTCCTACTCTAGTCTAGGTGATTCTAAGGATACTTTGGAAGGTTGTGAAGAAAATTGAAGAACGGTTCAGTTTCTTGGTGATACCGTGCGACAGAAAAGATACAAGGGTTAGAGAAAACTGAAGGAATGACTCAATCATTCTGCTGCACAATAATATAGATATGATTAGTTTGGTATTTTTTTGTCATATCTTACATATTTACGATATATGTTTTGTTATTTCTTGAAATTAAAGTGAATAGAAGTTCTATTGAGACAAGTGATTGATTTCTATTTTATTGATAATCGAGTGTTTTAAGTATGGTTGTGTCTACTCCAATCCTTTCTAAACTTTTGAAGGAGAAACTCACTGGAGAAAACTTTCTCAAGTGAAAGCAGAACATTAACATAGTGTTGATCGGTGACAACAACAAGTTCGTCATGACTGAGGAGTCCCCAGAAGTTCCAGCTGAAGGACCTACCAAGTCTGTAAGAGATAAATACGATAATTGGCAGGCGACTAATAAAAAGGAACGACACTACATGTTTACTAGTATGGTCCACACTCTCAAGACAAAGATGGAGAATGTTGAGACGACCTATGAAATCATGGATCAGTTCCAAGACCTATTCGGTGCAAAGTCTATGCAGACGCATTTTAAGGCCATCAAGAAATATGCCAATGCTCGGATGGCACCATCTCCTCACATTCGTGATCAACTCATCTATGGTGTGACGCAGCTCAAGAACGAGCTTCGAACTTTTGAGTCTATCATTGGTGGACCATGTGAGGGAGGAGAAAAGAAGACAACTAATACTACTACTGCTGATCCAGCTAAGGCTGAAGCTAACCTAGCTTCATCTTCAAAAGCTGTAAACAAGTGGAAAGGTGGACAAAACAACAACCCTAGGCCTGCAAAGACGCCTAAGGGGAAGAAAAAGAAGAACAAGAAAGGTAAAGATAAGTGATTTCACTACAATGAGAAGGAGCATTGGAAACAGGATTTCCCCAAGTTTCTAGTAGCAAAAAACAAAGGTAATAATTATAGTTCATTTATCTTAGAAACATGTGTTTTAGAGAATGATAAATCTGTTTGGAGTATTGATTCTGGATCTACTAACCATGTTTGTAGCTCTTTACACCTTCTTGAATCGTGGGAGGAAGTTGATGAAGGCGGCTTAAAGCTTAGAGTTAGCAATGGAGCGGTCGTTGCGGTCTAAGCTAGAGGAAAAGCTCACCTAAAGTTCAGAAATAAATTTTTAATTTTAAATGATTTATTTTTTATTCTAGATTTTAGTAGAAATTTAATTTCAGTTTCCATGTTGCAATCAGAATGATTTGTTATGACTTTCACCAGTTTAAATATATCTATTTCCTTCAATGGATCACAATTGTGTATTGCATGTTTGGAAAACAGGCTTTATATTCTGCGACCTAACCAACCCCTCGCGCTTAATAATGAATTATTCAAAATAGCTAAACCTAGGACCAATAAACTTCAAAAGACCGATAACGATAATATGACGTATTTATGGCACTTGAGACTAAGTCACATTGGCTATGATAGGATTCAAAGACTTACAAAGGACGGGCCTTTTGGGGGAACTCACCTTAGGTGAATTACCTATCTGTGAATCTTATCTAGAAGGCAAACAGACCAAGAGTCCATTCTCTACAAAGGGTGATAGGGCCAAAGAACCACTTGGACTTGTGCATTCAAATGCTTGTGGAACTTTTAATGTAGAAGCCAGGGGTGGTTTTGAGTAATTCATCACAGTCATTGACGATTACTCTAGATACTCATGTCCTTACCTAATGCATATGAAATCAGAAACATTTTCAAAGTTTCAGGAATTCCTAGTAATGGCTCAAAACCAATTAGGTAAAATATTAAAGATCTTGCGATCTGATAGGGGTAGAGAATGTTTGGATATGCAGTTCCAAGATCATTTAACTAAACTTGGGATTTTGTCACGACTTACTGGCTCGGGTACTCCGCAACAAAATGGTGTAGCGGAACGCCGAAACAGAACTTTATTAGAAATTGTTAAATGAATGTTTTGTTACTCAAGTCTACCAACTTCATTTTGGGGTCATGCAATTGAAACCGCGAATGGCATTCTCAATGTCGTTCTGTATAAATCAATCCCCAAAACACCCTTAGAACTCTGGAATGGTTGTGAACCTAGTTTACGCCACTATAGAATCTGGGGTTGTCCTCCCCACGTCCTGAGGAAAAAGAAGGGAAAGCAAGAATCACGAACTGAAGTTTCCATGTCTGTTGGCTATCCTAAAGGTACTGTTGGTGGACTTTTCTATAGTCATTAAGAAAAGAAAGTGTTTACTTCTACGAATGCTACTTTTATGAAAAATGACTATGTCCAAAACTTCAAACTGCGTAGCAAAGTAGTTTTAGAGGAGATGGTTAAATAATTAACTCCAAGCAATGTTCCATCGTCATCAATGTAAGTTGATGATGAAATTTACACTCTTCATGTCCATCCGATGCAAGTCAATTTAAATGAAAATGGTACCACTATTCCTGAGCAAACAATCATGGAGTCTCGTTGTAGTGGGAGGGTTTCAAGGAACCCATTTCTCTATGGTTTGGATGGTGAAACCAATATGGTTGTTGGTAACACTAGTGATTATGATTCATTGTATTTCCTACAGGCAATGGCTAGCCCTGAAAACGAACTATGGCTCGAAGCCATGAAACAGGAAATGGAGTCCATGTACTCAAATTCCATCTGGGATCTTGTGGAAGTACCTAGTGACTTTAGTGCCATTGGGTGCAAGTGGATCTACAATAAGAAACGAGGTGTTGATGGAAATATTGAGACTTATAAAGCTCTGTTGATGGTAAGAACTAGTCAACAATCTAAGGTTAGACAACTCAAATTATTCTACTAAAGATAGCTAGGAATAAGATGGAAAGAACTCGAATCAACAAAGAATATAGAACTACAATGTAACAAAGATCATATATTTCTTAAAACGTCTCCTCATACAATTAGTTTTCCAACCCCTTAACCTAAGGGGTCAGAACCTATTTATAGGTGGGCTCTATTGGCCCCTGATACAAGTAGGTCCTAAGGGACATGGACGTATGCAGGTATAGGGTCAAGGTATTGGCTTAGGACATAGTGATGTCTACCCTGACAATGCCCAAGTAGTCGTACAGGACATCGTACTGTGGACTCTAGAATATTGTCGGGGGTGCTCAGGTAGTGCCTCCACTCTCCGTACAAGTTCATAATACCACTACTCATCAGACGCGGATGACAGGGCCACACATCTGACCTCTTCATGATCATACATCCTACATCAGTGTATGTACCTTGTACCTAGTCTTCCTCATCAATTCATGTTTGGCACCTAATGATTATTTGAGATACCCGTTTGGTGTTTCCAAGCGTTCCTCGTGCATATATCGAGGAGGCTCCAAACTATACATGTCATGAGAAACCAAGGCGCAGGGGTGTTTGTGGCGGAACAAGGTTTACACATGAGAATGATAAATTCATTTGGATTATTGATTCTGGATCTACTAACCATGTTTGAAACTCTTTACAACTTCTTGAATCGTGGGAGGAAGTGGACGAAGGCAGATTAAAGCTTAGAGTTGGGAGTAGAGCGTTCGTTGCGGTCCAAGCTAGAAGTAGAGCTCGTTTGCAGTTTGGAAATAAATACTTAATTTAAAAGATGCATTTTTTATTCTGGATTTTAGTAGAAATTTAATTTCAGTTTCCATGTTGCAATTAGAACAATTTATTATGACTTTCATAAGTTCTGATATATCTATTTCCTTCAATGGATCACAATTGTGTATTGCATGTTTAGAAAATGGGCTTTATATTCTGCGACCTAATGAACCCCTCTCTCTTAACATTGATTTATTCAAAGTAGATAAACCTAGGACCAATAAACGTCAAAAGACCGATAACAACAACATGACATATTTATGGCATTTGAGACTAGGTCACATTTGCTATGATAGGATTCAAAGACTTACAAAGGATGAGCCTTTGAGGGAACTCACCTTAGGTGAATTACCTATCTTTGAATATTGTCTAGAAGGAAAACTGACTAAGCGTCCATTCTCAGCAAAGGGTGATAGGGCCAATGAACCACTTGGACTTATGCATTTAGATGTTTGTGGACCTTTGAATGTAAAAGCTAGGGGTGGTTATGAGTATGTCGTCACTTTCATTGATGATTACTCTAGATACTCATGTCTTTACCTAATGCATAATAAAAAACATTTTCAAAGTATTAAGAATTCTTAGCTATGGCTTAGAACCAATTAGGCAAAACGTTAAAGATCTTGCGATCTGGTAGGGATGGAGAATATTTGGATATGTAGTTCCAAGATCATTTAACTGAACTTGGGATTTATCACAACTTACTGCCCCGGGTACTCTACAAAAAATGGTGTAGTGGAATGCCAAAACAGAAGTTTATTGGAAATGGTTAGATGCATGCTTAGTTACTCAACTCTACCAACTTCGTTTGATGATGAAATTCCCACTCTTCATGTGCAACCGACGCAAGTCGATTTAAATGAAAAAAGTACCATTGTTCCTGAGCAAACAGTCATAGAGCCTCGTCGTAGTGGGAGGGTTTCTAGAAACCTAGTTCATTATGGTTTGCATGGTGAAACCAATATGGTTGTTGGTGACACTGGTGACGATGATGTGTTGTCTTTCATACAGTCAATGGCTAGCCCTGAAAAGGAACTATGGCTCGAAGCCATGAAACAGGAAATGGATTCCATGTACTCAAATTCCGTTTGGGATCTTGTGGAAGCACCTAGTGACTTTAGGGTCATTGGGTGCAAGTGGATCTACAAGAAGAAACGAGGTGTTGATGGAAAGATCGAAACTTATAAAGCTTGATTAGTAGAAAAGGGTTATACCCAAATAAAAGGTGTGGATTATGAGGAAACTTTTAGTCTGGTAGCCATGCTCAAGTCCATTTGCATCCTCCTATCCATAGCAGCCGCTCTTGACTATGAGATATGGCAAATGGACGTCTAGACAACTTTTCTTAATGGGAAGCTTGACAAAGTCATTTATATGGATTAGCCAGAAGGATTTAAAGTAGCTGGAAAAAAAAGAAAAGTTTGCAAGTTGAATAGGTCCATTTATGGACTTAAGCAAGCTTCTCGTTCCTGGAACCTTAGGTTTGTTGAAATAATCAAAACTTATGGCTTTGAACAAAATATTGATGAGCCTTATGCTTACCAACTGAAGGCAAATTAACTAGTGGTATTCCTGGTTCTTAATGTAGATGATATCTTACTCATTGGAAACAATGTTAAGAAATTATCAGATGTGAAGAATTGGCTGAGCACTCAATTCCAGATGAATGATTTGGGTGAAGCAATTTATGTTCTAGGTATCAAGATCATGAGAGATAGAAAGAACATGCTCTTAGCTCTATCTCAAGCAGCTTACATAGATAAAGTGCTTGAACTTTTCTCAATGACAAATTCCAAGAAAGTACGTCTACCGTCCCGCCATGGAATTCATCTTTCAAAGAAGCAGTCTCCTTAGACTCCTGAAGAGGAAGATGCAATGAGAAAAGTTCCTTACGCATTTGCAGTTGGAAGTCTGATGTATGCTATGTTGTGTACTAGACCATATATATGCTATGTAGTGGGACTAGTGAGCAAGTATCGGTCAAACCCAGGGTCGGGACATTGGATAGTAGTTAAGCATCTTCTGAAGTTTTTAAGGCAGACTAGGGATTATATGTTAGTCTATAAGGGTGGTGTTTTGAACCTTGTAGGCTACATCAATTCAGACTTTTAGACTAATGTCAATGACAGGAAGTCTACTTCTTGAATGGTGTTTACACTTGGGAATGGATCTGTGATATGGAGAAGCATAAAGCAGTCTGTAATCTCAGATTCCACCATGGAGGCTGAGTACATAGTTGCGTCTGAAGCAGGTAAGGAAATAGTGGCTAAAAAATTTCTATTTAGATCTTGGTGCTATTCCATATATGGATAAACCACTTGTGTTGTTTTGTGACAATACAAGAGCGATAGCCAATTCGAAAGAACCTCGAAGTCACAAGAGATGTAAGCATATAGAAAGAAAGTATCACATAATTTGAGAATATATGGCCAGGGGAGGTGTGAAGGTTATGAAGACTGCATCTGAAGACAATCTTGCAGATTGATTTACAAAGACACTACTAGAAGCTACATTTGATAAGTATATCAATGAAATGGGATCAGTAGATTTAAGGCATTAGTTTCAATTAGTGCAAGTGGGAGTTTGTTAGGATTTTGTGCCCTAATTAAAATCTAATTTCTTTGTAATCTCATTTATTATCAATAAAATAATAGAAATTAATTTTTAACTTGGTCAATCACTTTACTCACATGTTTTATTTTCATGATTATTTGTTTAATATAAACTTCTATGAAATCCTGAGCATATAGCTAATCATATTTATAGTGACGTAATCACAGTGGAATATTAATATGATTATATGTTAAGAAATAAGTCAGTCCTAAGATTAGTCAGTGCATAGGATTTACACAGACTTGCCAATCTACGATATGATCAACTTACACATTGTAGAGTTATGTTCTTCTTAGAACATTAGCATAGTAGATAAGATCGGATGTATTTGTTACATCGGACTAGACCGATATTGACAGTAGATGAGATAAGTTAACTTACCGTTATTATCTATTCTAGTCATATCATATAGTTGACCATAGGTCAATTCAATATCAATTCTGAGTGGTTATTATTCTAACTGATTGTATTATTTGAGTTCTTTGACTTGCTTGTTACCAACTTAACCAACGGACTAGCCCATACTTACATCTTGGGAACTCGATACTATAATTGAGTGGGAGTGTTAATCATAGATATGGACATTTATAGCTTCAGATGAAGAAGTGTAAGAATGGTTTCATTTTAGTTTGGTTCAAGGTGCTAAATGATAGAGATCTCATTTCAGTAATTAATATTAGTTAAGTAACTCAATTAAGCCTATGAAAGGTATGTTATTGATTTTTTAATTAATTAAGTAACCTAATTGAGCCTATGAACGGAATGTTAAGTGAGAGTTGAAAACAGATGATCAAAAGACGATATGAAAATCTATTTTTCACATTCTAGGGTTTTAGAATCTCTCTACAACAATTTTTTTTCTAAGCCTCAATATTCACATCTATTCTTCTTATTGTATCTATATCATGTGTTGAGAATTACCCACTCTAGTCTAAGCAATTCTAAGGATACTTTGGAAGGCTGTGAAGAAAATTGAAGAGCGGTTCAGTTTCTTGGTGATACCATAAGATGTAAGTGTTCTTGGTTTGATAAAATGAATAATAGGTCGTTAGAGGCCTTAAGTAAATTTGATAAACTGAATAAAGCATTTACATCAGAAAACTAGTTTGAACATATAGACGAGTTTGAGATCTCAGTAGTTAAAAATAAAAACACTATTGAAAATAGACTTAAAAGAGAGTATTTGGCCAAAGTGCCTTCTTGACCCAAACTTGAAGATAAGACATAAAAGACTTGACTTGACACTTAGAGGAAGACTTGAGGAAACCCTAACAACCCTACAGGTTGATTGAATCAAAGTATGCATACTTCAGACAAAATCCCCTCCATCTGCCAACACGACTACTAAATTTTTCCTTTACGTACACACACAAAGTAACTTGTAACACCCTACGACCTTAGAGTCATTACCATATGATTGATAAATGTGCCATTAGCTCGCTAGTAGAGGTTTTAGGTCAAAAAGTGTGATTTAATTGAAATAAAGACTCATTTGACCACATTGACTATAAAAGATTTGGACATTCATTAGAATCGTAAAAGTTATACACTTGGGATCCCAAAATATTGTTCAAAAATGTATTACAACTCAAAAATGTAGACACAGTCGACCTAAGCGACAAAATCAATTGTTACAGCACTTCCCACAAAACAACACCGATCGTGGCAGCCAGGTAGGCCGAACATGTACACGCCACTCCATGCTCTCCAACTCATGGTTGGTCGACCTTTCCCTTGCCCTTAGCTGCACCAGTACAAAATTCTCAAGTCTTGGCACATCTACGTTGTACCTACATGTAAGGAGTAGGGAGTAGTATGAGACTCATCTAAAATCTCTTCGGATACCGGAATCCATCAAAACGCAAATCCGACCCTTATACCTCAGTAAACCCATCTCTAAAATAGAATAGTCCTTAGCCACTTCAACCAAGACAACCTCCCTATGTTTCCTCATATGGGGATCCTTCTTACGCGCTTTCTTGATCCTCTCAAGGAGTGTGGATTAAAGAATGTTATTGGCTAGCTGATCAACTACCAATTCAATTCCTACTCTAGGCATCTCCTCAGCTAACTTTTAAGATATCTGCCTCGCACTAAATAATTGCCCTGGGGCCCTTCCGACTCAACGCGTTGGCCACCACATTGGCCTTCCTATAATGGTATAAAATGTCACCATCGTAGACTTTGACCAATTCTAGCCAATGCCTTTGGAACATAGTCAGATCCTTCTGAGTAATGAAATAATTTAAACTCGTATGGTAAGTGTATATTTCGAACTTCTCCCAATACAGATAATGCCTCCAAAACTATAGTGCAAATACCATCACTGCCAATTCTAGATCATGAGTTGGATATCTCTGCTCATAATCATTTAGTTTCTTGAGGCGTAGGCTACCACCTTTCCAACTTGCATCAATACACACCCCAAACCTTGCCTCGAAGCATCGTAGTATACTACAAACTTCTCATTGTCGGATGACAGGCTCAATACCGGAGTGGTGATCAGTCGCCGCTTCAAATCCTTGAAATTGTTCTCACATCTATCTGTCCAAACATACTTGGTCTTCTTATGCATCAGTTCAGTCAACGGTGTGGCTATTTTGGAGAATCCCTCAGCGAACCGCCAATAGTACCCTACTAATCCTATGAAACTCCTAACCTCTATTACACTACTCGGCCTGGGCCAATCTCTCACTGCCTCCATCTCGCTTGGGTCCACCAGAAACCTCTCCTTACTAACTATGTGGCCTGGAAATGTTACTTGGGGCAACCAAAACTCATATTTGCTGCTGGGGAATTCATAATGTCCATACCACGTGTGGAATGCAGTCTTTGGTATGTCCTCCTCTCGAATCCTTAACTGGTTGTAGTGAGACCGCAGTTCAATCTTAGAGAATACCGTCTTCCCCTGTAGCTAGTCAAAAAAGTCATCAACCATGGGCAATGGGTACCCCGTTCTTAATGGTCAACTTATTCAGCTCTCTGTAGTCAATGCACATCCTTAAGGATCCATCCTTCTTCTTGATGAAAAACAATAGAGCACCCACGGTGAAAAATTGGGTCTAATGAATCCTAAATCCAATAACTCCTGCAACTGAATCTTCAATTCTTTCAATCTTCTGGATCCATTCTATATGGTGTCCTAGATATTGGCTCTACCCCTGGCGCCAAATCTATGACGAGCTCAATTTCCTAGTGTGGTGGCAACCCTGGCAAGTTTGCTGGAAACACATCAGGAAACTCGCATACTAATCTGCTCTCATTCGGTCAAACTGAAACAATCCTCGAGGTATCCACTATGTTCGCAAGGAATCTTATGCAACCTGCTTGCATTAGGTCTCTAGCCTTCAGTGCACAAATCATAGGTACTCATGCCCCACTCGATGTCTCCACCAATACAAAGGGTACCTCCACTTTCAATAAAAAGGTCACCATTCTTCGCTTGCAGTCTATCGTTGCCCCGTACTTTGATTACCAATCAATTCGAAGAATCATATCAAAGTCATCCATTGCTAGCTTAATCAGGTCTAGAGACAACTCCGTACTGTCCAAGAGACTACTGATAATGTTCTAACCCATCTCTAAGAGACTACCAGTTCCCTTGTCGCAACCAAAGTCCTGAATCCCCTAACATACATATCGCAAAGTCTACACAAACAATCTATCACTCTAGCAGATATAAACGAATGAGTAGCTCCTAAATAAATCAATGCAGTAAATGAAGAACTGACACTAGAAATTTGACCTGTCATAATCTGTAATGTCCCAAATTCCCTAATGTTGCTTAATGCCTGGATTAGGGGGCCAGAAGGGCCATAATTAATTTAATTTGAAATTACGTGATTAGATGCATGATTATGTGAATTATATGATTATATGATGATAATTGCATGCATGTGGGCCTACTTCTCATTAGAAGGGTATTTTCATAATTTTGATCTATTAAGAGCATAATTGTATATTTATGTGCATGTTGGTGATTTATGGGTGAGAACACATCATAATGTGGATATGTTTGGTCTTTCATTGAATACAAATGAGTATCTATTAGAATAACCATCGTGACTAACATGTCTATCAAATTTCCATGGTCTTCCCGAAAGAATATGCCCTGCGTGCATTGGAACCACGTCACATAAAACCTGATCTTTGTATTTTCCAATTGAGAATGACACAAAAACTTGCTTGGTCACATTAACTTCTCCACAATAATTCAACCATTGGAACTTTTATGGCCTTATATGTTGCAAAGTTGGTAAATTCAATTTTTTCACCAAACTAGTTCTAGACACATTAGTACAACTTTCACCATCAATAATCATGCTAAATACCTTCTCCTTGACATGGCATCTGGTATGAAAAATATTTTCATGTTGTAGCTCCTCATCTTCCTTGAATTGTACATCTAGGGCTCTCCTTGCAACCAAAAGCTCCCCTTCAACTGGATACTCAACATCACTTGCATCATCCAATGGTGGCATAGATTCATTATCCGATTCACCATCAGTCTCAACACCACCATTTTCTTTCAAAATAATCACTCTTTTATTTGGACACTGATTAGCAATATGGCCCCTTGCTAAGCATTTAAAGCATTTAACATCTCTATTTCTAGAAGTTTGGGAATCAGTTTTACCTTGGTTATGGGTGCCTCCATTTGTGTTGTCTTTAGGATCAACATTGTTCTTGGAATGTGGTTTGTCACCTTTCTTGCTCCAATTTTGATTCCATGTTGAAGAAGAACGAGAACTTTGACCCATCTTTGTGGAACCTTTCCTTTTCAATTGACACTCCACTTTTATGGCCATATGTAGCATGCCATCCAACTTAACATAAATTGTACTTCCACCACGTTTGCAATGTCACGATTTAAACCAGCTAAGAACCTGGCCATAATATCTTCTATCCTCCTCCACGTTAGCCCTAATCATGCATATCTCCATCTCCTTGTGGTAATCTTCAACACTTCTAGACCCTTGAGTGAGGCTTTTCAACTTTTGAAATAAATCCATGTAGTAGAGACTTGGAATGAATCTCCTTCTCATAATAGCTCTCATTTCCTCCCAAGTCTCAATAGGTTTTTCAGAATTTCTTCTCCTGCCTAAAGTTAATTGATCCCACTAAATAATAGCATAGTCAGTGAATTAAATGGCCGCTAACTTTACCTTTTTCAACTCAGAATAGTTGTGACAATCAAACACCAAATCAATCTTCTTCTCCCACTCAAAATAAGCTTCAGGATCATTTCTCCTTAGAAGGATGGAATCCTCATTTTAATGTTTCCCAAATTGTTGTCAAATCAATCACTAGCTCTTCTACCTCCATTCCCATGCCCAAGTCTGCCCATGTTAACATTAGAGGCACAATCATCTTCATCCTCGTCATTTGCATAATAATCATCATAATCATATCTATGTTGACTCCTCTATCTTTGTTGCCCATTCGCAGCTATAGGAGGCTGCCCCCTTTATGATCTTTCTTCGACCCTATCCATCCTTTCATGTAGTTGTTCTAGTTCAGCTGTCATCATCAATCTCATCTCTCCCATTAATGCTTGCATTTGTAGATTTGGAGCAACATATTGTTGATCTTCTTCTTGATTTTGAGACATGATTACTGCCAACAAAAATTAAAAAGAAAATAGAACAATTTCTCACCACACTCTCTCACGTGTTTCACTCAAGAATGATAACACTCACACTCGTGTTTACTGAAACTTGACTTTTACCCTCTTATGATCTTACCCTATCTTGGCTTTTTCCACTCTTAAGTTCCCTCTTTTAGTTCTTTATTGAACTTAATGAACCCACACAAAAATAATCTTGTAACAATAAAACACAAAAAACTTGGAAGAATGAGAATTTAAAAGAGCAAAAGGAAAGAAGGAAAACTTTTAAGAACTAAAGAAAATTCAAAGATAAGATTGATACACACTTTTGAGGTATTGAAATTGGAATGATACCCTTATGCAAAAGAAATCAAGAATTTCAGCAATATTCCAAATGTGACTTCTAATCAGATTTTTTTTTCTTTTTTTTTTTTCAAATGCTGAAATGATAAGTATAAACAATGACTTCTGCCAAAGAAAAGAGAACAATTTTTTTCTTCTTCATTTTTTTAATGAAATTTCGATAAGATGAAATATAATGAAATGAACAACTATGAAATAAGAATAAGGATAGTTAATAACCTGATTTAAACACCTTATGCTCTGATACCAAATGATGTGATTCTAAATGATTTGAACCCCAATAAGAATAATAGGACCCAAAAAACAATTTAGAACAAGGAGGCCTTGGCTCGTTCTAAAATCAGATTCTATAAAAACAAAGAACCTTGACCCGTTATCTACAAAGAGGTAAGAACCAAAGGTATAAGAAAGATATGAGACGCTACACTCAAGAAATGAGAAGGATTGTGAGTGACAAGTCAAGGATTTAAACGCCACAAGAAAGATCTTTATAAGTTCTAAAAAGTTTTTTGAAGAGCCAAAGAGAAAACACTCTAAAAAATATATTAATTCCAAATCTGATTTGCAAACTTGTATCTCCCCCTATTTATACTTGGAACAACCCTCCAAGAATATGAAAGGTTACATTTAAAGCATTAAATTGATACATGCATTAATATAGACCAAAACCCTTCAATTCTAGACTATAAGGCTTCTAGAAAGTAGCTAAATAGTTGAATACAAAAAGTCTTATTTTAACCAATCAAAATATAACTAAATGGCATTAATAAAGCATAAATATATGCCCATAACTCCTCTAAACTAAAAGGCCACGTTTTGGGAGGTTAACCAGCCATTTAAATTGCCTCAATAACATTAACTAGGCATTGAACTCCATTTTGAGTGAGTTCTAACTTTATCTTTCCATATTCAGCCCATATTCTTAGAGTAGCCCATTAAGTGCTTCTTTGAACCTTCTAGCTCTTGCTCTTGTAATTGGCCCAATTGGAACTTGCATTGACTCTTTTAGCGTTGCTCCTTTATTCTCATCACTAAGGAAGAAGTTGGAGGATGTCGAAACTTCCTATGAAATCATGGAGTAGCTTCAGGAACTATTCAGACACAAATATGGACAATCTTGTTTCGAGGCAATGATGAAGTATGCTAATGCCAGGATGGCGCCTAGAATGCATGTTCGTGTTCACTTCATCAAGGTGACGAACTACTTTCAGGAGGCAGAATTATACAGAGCCACCACAGGCGAGGAAACTCAAGAGGGGCTTATTCTGAATATTCTTGCTCCCAGTTTTCTTCCATTCACCACCAACTACTTACTAAATAAACTGAAGTACGAAATGACTCAACTCATGAACGAGCTTCAAATGTTTGATGGTATCAATGGTGGGCCAAGAAAGGGACATGACAAGAAGACTACTGTTGCTACTGAGGTTGCTCTTGGAGAAGCTAACTTAGCTTCAATCTCGAAGAACAACAAGAGGAATAAGAGAAATAACAAGAAGGGCAAGACCATAACTACTGCAAAACCAGCTGGCGGTGCTGCAAAATCTACTGGGTAAAAACCCGCTGCTAAGAAAGCCAAAGGAGAATGTTTCCACTGTGAGGAGGCTGGGCATTGGAAAAAGGAGTGATCAACTCTAAAGGCTAGAGCAACCCAAGGTAATTGTGAATCTTTAATCTTGGATGCAGGTGTTTTGGAAGATGATAATTCTGTATGGATTATATATTCTGGATCCACTAACCATGTACGCACTTCTTTGCAACTACTTAGTAATTGGACACTTGTAAAGGAAGGTGACTAAAGCTTAAAGTAAAAAATGGAGCATTCGTGAACGTTGAAGCAACAGCACAAGCTCATCTAAATTTAGGAAATAAATATTTAGTTTTAAATAATGTTTATTTTTTTTCCAAACATTAGACAGAGTTTAATTTCAATTTCTTTATTACATTAACAACATTTTGCTGTAACTTTCACAAGTTTTAATATATCAATTTCGTTGATTGAATATTATTTGTGTGTTGGATGTATGGAAAACAGGCTATACCTTGTATGACCTATCTAACCGTCCACTTTTAATAATGAGTTATTTAAGGTAGCTAAATCTAGGATCGCCAAACGATAAAAGATCGATAGTGATAACAAGACGTACCTTTGGCATCTCTGACTTGGTCATATTAACTATGATAGGACCAAAAGAATAACAAAGGTTGGGCCTTTGAGGGAACTCACAATGGGTGACCTACCTGTCTCGAGTGTAAAACGATCAAGCATCCATTATTTGCTAATGGAGAAAGGTCCATAGAACAACTAGGGCTTAATCATTCAAATGTTTATGGACCGCTGAATGTTCATTCGAGGGGTTGTTATGAGTATTTCGTCACTTCCATTGACGACTACTCGAGATTCTAACATCTTTACCTAATAGATAGGAACTCTGAAACATTTGAGTAGTTTAAAGAATTTATTTAATGGCTCAAAACAAATTAGGTAAGACGTTAAAGATCTTGCAATCTAATAAGGGTGTATAATACATAAATATGCAGTTCCTGTTGGGAATTGTGACCTGAAAGTATATGTAGTAGATATTGTTTTTAAGAAATAAATAAATAAATTGAATTTGTTATGCGTATATTTTATGGTCTATATTATTCTGTGATAATATTATGTAAATATCCGAAAAATTCCTAAGTTCATTTATGTAATCTCAAAAACATATTGGTACGCGGAGATTGTGTTTGAGATAAATGAACTTGAATAAGTTCACAGTAAAATAAATTTATGAAATATTTAGATTAATTACTGCAAGTACGGTCCACTAGTATTATGAATACATGTGATCTAGATCCGGATCACTAGTGTAGTAGGACACTTTAGTGGAGGTACTTTACATATTAGAGAATATATAGAACTGGACCAGATATGTTTATTAATACTTAGTTAAATACCGGTTCGAAGTATGAATTAAATATATCAACTGATGATCATATACAAATAGATCTTAATCCTGAAGTTACTATGAACTCTTGTTTATGTTATATGAGTTATTTGATTCAGTCGTTAGAGTCTGTCAGAATGATCAGGCTAGAAACTTTTATTTTGGGAACTCATTAATGTAAATGGCTGGGGACATGGTACACAAATATGGAATCTATACCTTCTCGTAAGAGATTGAATAATGGTTTTCTTAAGGGTTGACTTTTGGGACTGAAAAGGTTACTGATCTCAAATTCATAATTTAGTTATGAATTAACCTTCACTAGTAAAGTCAATGGTACTTAAGGAAGTAAGATATAATTAAAAGGGTAAATCGGTAATTTTATTCTCAATTAATTATGAACTATTATTAGAGGGTTAATTTGTATGTAATGATTATATCAATGGACGCTTTATTTTATAAAGTACTCAGTAAATGAAAGTCTCATATTTATAGCGGAATAATCATGGGATAAATAAATTAAGATTATTTAATTAAAGATTTTAATATTGGAGCATAGAATTATAGGTCCATAGGTCCCAACAACTGCTCTATCAACACTATTAAAGACAAGAGTAGATATAAAAGGAAAAATGGTTGAAAGATATATTTAAGAAGAAATTTGTTCTTCGGGCCAAGTATGCAATTTTGTGATAATAGTGATTAAGTAATTAATTACAAATTAATTGTAATTAACAAAATCAATTAATATGTAATTATTTTGT
Source organism: Humulus lupulus (assembly GCF_963169125.1). Classification (NCBI taxonomy): domain Eukaryota; kingdom Viridiplantae; phylum Streptophyta; class Magnoliopsida; order Rosales; family Cannabaceae; genus Humulus; species Humulus lupulus. The sequence goes on along the minus strand of NC_084800.1, from coordinate 147,864,774 downwards.
AATTTTTGAAATTATATTAAATAATTAAACTAATTTTTGAAATTATATTAAATAATTAATTAATTATAATTTTCGGAATTATAATAAATTAAATATTTAATTTCGAATTTTATATTGGTTTTAATTAATTGGTGGAATTAATTACATATCTTTATTTAAGTGGGAGATAATAACCTGATAAGTTCAAATTAGATTGGAATTTAATTAGTTCAAATAATTAATTTTATTTGATAATTAGTTAAAAAGATATTTAATTCAAATTTGAATTAGTTATGAGGTTGTTAGATTTTTATCTGACAAAGTAGTTTGAATAAAAATAATAAATAAAAATAGAAAAATTAAATGCCCCTAAAATATAGGGTGGTACACGACCACACACAGTCCATGGAGTGTACTGCATAATTTTCAGGGATAGATTTTTCAATTTTATTTAATTAATTAATTAATTAATGGAAAATTCAAAAATTAGTTTTTGGATATTTTAATTAATAAGATAATAAATTAATTAAAAGATAAATTGTAAGTTGGTTACAGATTTATTTTTTAAATATAAATATATTCTATTTAAGTTAGACTTATAAGAAAATAATTAGAAGACAATTATAAGCTCTGTGAAAAAGAACGATACTTTTCTATCTCTCCCTGAAAAGATACAAAACCAATTTCAGGCCTTATTCTCTTGATCTCATGTGTTGAGTACATCAAGTAGAATCATAAATTAACCATCATTTATTCTCTAAGTGGTCACACACTTCTTGAGGTGTAGAGAACATTGTGGAAGATCTTGGTGTGAGTACTTGGGAGTAACTTGGATTGGATGTTCGTTCAAATTATGAAAAGATATCAAGGACACTTAATAGGCATCAAAAAGTTCTATTCTGATATGGAAGTAGTGCCAGATGTGGATAAGCCACTAGTCCTATACTATGATAACAATGGGGCAGTAGCTAACTCAAAGGAACCACAAAGTCACAAGAGGGGAAAGCACATGAAGAGGAAGTATCACTTGCTTAGAGAGATAGTTCATCGAGGAGATGTTGTAGTTATGAAGATAGCTTCAGAGCATAATCTTGTAGATCCTTTCACAAAGACTTTATCCGTGAGATCTTGTAAGGAGCATGTAAGAAACATGGGAATGAGAGAGATGGCTTATTTGCTTTAGGGAAAGTGGGACGTTGTTGAGAATTGTGCCCTAAAAGCATATGTAGTAGACATTGTTTTTAAGAAAAAAATAAATAAATTGAATTTTTTATGCATATATTTTATGGTCTATATTATTCTGTGATAATATTATGTAAATATCAGAAAAATTCCTAAGTTCATTTATGTAATCTCAAACACGTATTGGTACGCGGAGATTGTGTTTGAGATAAATGAACTTGAATAAGTTCACAGTAAAATAAATTTATGAAATATTTAGATTAATTACTGCAAGTACGGTCCACTAGTATTATGAATACATGTGATCTAGATCCGGATCACTAGTGTAGTAGGACACTTTAGTGGATGTACTTTACATATTAGAGAATATATAGAACTGGACCAGATATGTTTATTAATACTTAGTTAAATACCGGTTCGAAGTATGAATTAAATATATCAACTGATGATCATATACAAATAGATCTTAATCCTGAAGTTACTATGAACTCTTGTTTATGTTATATGAGTTATTTGATTCAGTCGTTAGAGTCTGTCAGAATGATCAGGCTAGAAACTTTTATTTTGGGAACTCATTAATGTAAATGGCTGGGGACATGGTACACAAATATGGAATCTATACCTTCTCGTAAGAGATTGAATAATGGTTTTCTTAAGTGTTGACTTTTGGGACTGAAAAGGTTACTGATCTCAAATTCATAATTTAGTTATGAATTAACCTTCACTAGTAAAGTCAATGGTACTTAAGGAAGTAAGATATAATTAAAAGGGTAAATCGGTAATTTTATTCTCAATTAATTATGAACTATTATTAGAGGGTTAATTTGTATGTAATGATTATATCAATGGACGCTTTATTTTATAAAGTACTCAGTAAATGAAAGTCTCATATTTATAGCGGAATAATCATGGGATAAATAAATTAAGATTATTTAATTAAAGATTTTAATATTGGAGCATAGAATTATAGGTCCATAGGTCCCAACAACTGCTCTATCAACACTATTAAAGACAAGAGTTGATAGAAAAGGAAAAATGGTTGAAAGATATATTTAAGAAGAAATTTGTTCTTCGGGCCAAGTATGCAATTTTGTGATAATAGTGATTAAGTAATTAATTACAAATTAATTGTAATTAACAAAATCAATTAATATGTAATTATTTTGTAATTTTTGAAATTATATTAAATAATTAAACTAATTTTTGAAATTATATTAAATAATTAATTAATTATAATTTTCGGAATTATAATAAATTAAATATTTAATTTCGAATTTTATATTGGTTTTAATTAATTGGTGGAATTAATTACATATCTTTATTTAAGTGGGAGATAATAACCTGATAAGTTCAAATTAGATTGGAATTTAATTAGTTCAAATAATTAATTTTATTTGATAATTAGTTAAAAAGATATTTAATTCAAATTTGAATTAGTTATGAGGTTGTTAGATTTTTATCTGACAAAGTAGTTTGAATAAAAATAATAAATAAAAATAGAAAAATTAAATGCCCCTAAAATATAGGGTGGTACACGACCACACACAGTCCATGGAGTGTACTGCATAATTTTCAGGGATAGATTTTTCAATTTTATTTAATTAATTAATTAATTAATGGAAAATTCAAAAATTAGTTTTTGGATATTTTAATTAATAAGATAATAAATTAATTAAAAGATAAATTGTAAGTTGGTTACAGATTTATTTTTTAAATATAAATATATTCTATTTAAGTTAGACTTATAAGAAAATAATTAGAAGACAATTATAAGCTCTGTGAAAAAGAACGATACTTTTCTATCTCTCCCTGAAAAGATACAAAACCAATTTCAGGCCTTATTCTCTTGATCTCATGTGTTGAGTACATCAAGTAGAATCATAAATTAACCATCATTTATTCTCTAAGTGGTCACACACTTCTTGAGGTGTAGAGAACATTGTGGAAGATCTTGGTGTGAGTACTTGGGAGTAACTTGGATTGGATGTTCGTTCAAATTATGAAAAGATATCAAGGACACTTAATAGGCATCAAAAAGTTCTATTCTGATATGGAAGTAGTGCCAGATGTGGATAAGCCACTAGTCCTATACTATGATAACAATGGGGCAGTAGCTAACTCAAAGGAACCACAAAGTCACAAGAGGGGAAAGCACATGAAGAGGAAGTATCACTTGCTTAGAGAGATAGTTCATCGAGGAGATGTTGTAGTTATGAAGATAGCTTCAGAGCATAATCTTGTAGATCCTTTCACAAAGACTTTATCCGTGAGATCTTGTAAGGAGCATGTAAGAAACATGGGAATGAGAGAGATGGCTTATTTGCTTTAGGGAAAGTGGGACGTTGTTGAGAATTGTGCCCTAAAAGCATATGTAGTAGACATTGTTTTTAAGAAACAAATAAATAAATTGAATTTTTTATGCATATATTTTATGGTCTATATTATTCTGTGATAATATTATGTAAATATCAGAAAAATTCCTAAGTTCATTTATGTAATCTCAAACACGTATTGGTACGCGGAGATTGTGTTTGAGATAAATGAACTTGAATAAGTTCACAGTAAAATAAATTTATGAAATATTTAGATTAATTACTGCAAGTACGGTCCACTAGTATTATGAATACATGTGATCTAGATCCGGATCACTAGTGTAGTAGGACACTTTAGTGGATGTACTTTACATATTAGAGAATATATAGAACTGGACCAGATATGTTTATTAATACTTAGTTAAATACCGGTTCGAAGTATGAATTAAATATATCAACTGATGATCATATACAAATAGATCTTAATCCTGAAGTTACTATGAACTCTTGTTTATGTTATATGAGTTATTTGATTCAGTCGTTAGAGTCTGTCAGAATGATCAGGCTAGAAACTTTTATTTTGGGAACTCATTAATGTAAATGGCTGGGGACATGGTACACAAATATGGAATCTATACCTTCTCGTAAGAGATTGAATAATGGTTTTCTTAAGTGTTGACTTTTGGGACTGAAAAGGTTACTGATCTCAAATTCATAATTTAGTTATGAATTAACCTTCACTAGTAAAGTCAATGGTACTTAAGGAAGTAAGATATAATTAAAAGGGTAAATCGGTAATTTTATTCTCAATTAATTATGAACTATTATTAGAGGGTTAATTTGTATGTAATGATTATATCAATGGACGCTTTATTTTATAAAGTACTCAGTAAATGAAAGTCTCATATTTATAGCGGAATAATCATGGGATAAATAAATTAAGATTATTTAATTAAAGATTTTAATATTGGAGTATAGAATTATAGGTCCATAGGTCCCAACAACTGCTCTATCAACACTATTAAAGACAAGAGTTGATAGAAAAGGAAAAATGGTTGAAAGATATATTTAAGAAGAAATTTGTTCTTCGGGCCAAGTATGCAATTTTGTGATAATAGTGATTAAGTAATTAATTACAAATTAATTGTAATTAACAAAATCAATTAATATGTAATTATTTTGAAATTTTTGAAATTATATTAAATAATTAAACTAATTTATGAAATTATATTAAATAATTAATTAATTATAATTTTCGGAATTATAATAAATTAAATATTTAATTTCGAATTTTATATTGGTTTTAATTAATTGGTGGAATTAATTACATATCTTTATTTAAGTGGGAGATAATAACCTGATAAGTTCAAATTAGATTGGAATTTAATTAGTTCAAATAATTAATTTTATTTGATAATTAGTTAAAAAGATATTTAATTCAAATTTGAATTAGTTATGAGGTTGTTAGATTTTTATCTGACAAAGTAGTTTGAATAAAAATAATAAATAAAAATAGAAAAATTAAATGCCCCTAAAATATAGGGTGGTACACGACCACACACAGTCCATGGAGTGTACTGCATAATTTTCAGGGATAGATTTTTCAATTTTATTTAATTAATTAATTAATTAATGGAAAATTCAAAAATTAGTTTTTGGATATTTTAATTAATAAGATAATAAATTAATTAAAAGATAAATTGTAAGTTGGTTACAGATTTATTTTTTAAATATAAATATATTCTATTTAAGTTAGACTTATAAGAAAATAATTAGAAGACAATTATAAGCTCTGTGAAAAAGAACGATACTTTTCTATCTCTCCCTGAAAAGATACAAAACCAATTTCAGGCCTTATTCTCTTGATCTCATGTGTTGAGTACATCAAGTAGAATCATAAATTAACCATCATTTATTCTCTAAGTGGTCACACACTTCTTGAGGTGTAGAGAACATTGTGGAAGATCTTGGTGTGAGTACTTGGGAGTAACTTGGATTGGATGTTCGTTCAAATTATGAAAAGATATCAAGGACACTTAATAGGCATCAAAAAGTTCTATTCTGATATGGAAGTAGTGCCAGATGTGGATAAGCCACTAGTCCTATACTATGATAACAATGGGGCAGTAGCTAACTCAAAGGAACCACAAAGTCACAAGAGGGGAAAGCACATGAAGAGGAAGTATCACTTGCTTAGAGAGATAGTTCATCGAGGAGATGTTGTAGTTATGAAGATAGCTTCAGAGCATAATCTTGTAGATCCTTTCACAAAGACTTTATCCGTGAGATCTTGTAAGGAGCATGTAAGAAACATGGGAATGAGAGAGATGGCTTATTTGCTTTAGGGAAAGTGGGACGTTGTTGAGAATTGTGCCCTAAAAGCATATGTAGTAGACATTGTTTTTAAGAAACAAATAAATAAATTGAATTTTTTATGCATATATTTTATGGTCTATATTATTCTGTGATAATATTATGTAAATATCAGAAAAATTCCTAAGTTCATATATGTAATCTCAAACACGTATTGGTACGGGAGGATTGTGTTTGAGATAAATGAACTTGATTAAGTTTGAAGTAAAATAAAGTTATGGAATCTTTAGATTAATTACTGCAAGTATGGTCCACTAGTATTATGAATACATGTGATCTAGATCCGGATCACTAGTGTAGTAGGACACTTTAGTGGAGGTACTTTATATATTAGAGAATATATAGAATTAGACCAGATATGTTTATTAATACTTAGTTAAATACCGCTTCGAAGTATTAATTAAATATATCAACTGATGATCATATACAAATAGATCTTAATCCTGAAGTTACAATGAACTCCTGTTTATGTTATATGAGTTCTTTGATTCAGTCGTTAGGGTTTGTCAGAATGATTAGGCTAGAAACTTTTGTTTTGGAAACTTATTAATGTAAATGGCTGGGGACATGGTACACAGATATGGAATCTATACCTTATCATCAGAGATTGAATAATGGTTCTCTTAAGGGTTGAATTTTAGGACTGAAAAAGTTATTGAGCTCAAATTCATAATTTAGTTATGAATTAACCTTCACTAGTAAAGTCAATGATACTTAAGGAAACAAGATATAATTAAAAGGGTAAAACGATAATTTTATTCCCGATTAATTATGAACCAGTATTAGAGGGTTAATTTGTACGTAATGATTATATCAATGAACGCTTTATTTTATAAAGTACTTAGTAAATGAAATGTCTATAATTAAAAGAGTGCAGTCTCATATTTATAGTGGAATAATCATGAGATTAATAAATTAAGATTATTTATTTAAAGAGTTTAATTAATAATCTGATATTTATTGGAGCTTAGAATTATAGGTCCATAGGTCCCACAACGGCTCTATCAACACTATTCAAGACAAGAGTTAATATAAAAGGAAAAATGGTTGAAAGACATATTTAAGAAGAAATTTGTTCTTTGGGCCAAATATGCAGTTATGTGATAATAGTGATTAATTAATTAATTAGAAATTAATTGTAATTAACAAAATTAATTAATATTTAATTATTATGTAATTATGTTAAATAATTAAATTAATTTTTGAAATTATATTAAATAATTAATTAATTATAATTTTCGAAATTATAATAAATTAAATATTTAATTTTGAATTTTATATTGGTTCTAATTAATTGGTAGAATTAATTAAATATCTTTATTTGAGTGGGAGATAATAATCTGATAAGTTCAAATTAGATGTGAATTTAAAAGATTGATATTTATTCAAATAATTAATTATATTTGATAATTAGTTTAAAAGATATTTAATTCTAATTTGAATTAGTTATCAGGCTGTTAGATTTTTATCTGACAAAATAGTTTGTATAAATAATTAAATAAAAATAAAAAAATCAAATACCCTTAAAATATAGGGTGGTACTCGACCACACACAGTCCATGGCCTGTGTATGGCGTGTATTGCATTATTTTCAGGGATAGATTTTTCAATTTTATATAATTAATTAATAGAAAATTCAAAAATTAGTTTTAAGATATTTTCATTAATATGATAATTAGTTAATTAAAAGATAAATTGTAAGTTGGTTACAGATTTATGTTTTAAATATAAATATTTTCTATTTAAGTTAGACTTATAAGAAAATAATTAGAAGACAATTATTCGCTCTGTGAAAAAGAACGATACTTTTCTATCTCTTCCTGAAAAGATACAGAACAAATTTTAGGTCTTATTCTCTTGATCTCATGTGTTGAGTACATCAAGTAGAATCAGAAATTAACCATCTTTTATTCTCTAAGTGGCCACACACTTCTTGAGGTGTAGAGAACGTTGTGGAAGATCTTGGTGTGAGAACTTGGGATCAGCTTGGATAGGAAGTTCGTTCAAATTCCGAAAAGAGAGTAAGGACACTTGATAGGCATCAAGAGGTATTGTAATGCCCCAAATTTCCAAATAAGGTTTAGGACCTTGATGAGGAGGCCGTGAGGGTCATAATTGATTTATTATGTTATTAAATGATAATGTGCATGTTTAGCTGTACTAAATATGCATGTGAACCCATTTCTGATTAATTGGGTGATTTTCATAGTTTGGTCATTTCGGGCATATTTGGCACATATGTGATATATGTGTGTGGTGCTTTATTTTTATTTGGTTATGCTAGGGTTACCCAGCACGAGACGATCATAGGAGGTAAGCTAGTGGGAAAGTCACAACGGGATTTATTCTTGACTCGGAGTAAGTCAAGGGGTATTTAGCATTACCAGATTATTGGGTAATGGGAATCAATATTTGATGATAAATTGGGAATTAGTAAGATCAGGGGGAAATTCAGGAGGTTTTTACTATTTTGCTCCCGGAGGCATTTTCGGGACCCCGAGTGTAACGCCCTATACCTTAGAGTTGTTACTAAGTGAGTTCAAATCGTGCAATTAACTCGCTAAACGAGATTCTTAGAACAAAAGTGTGACTAAGCTAAACTCAAAGTCATAATCTTTGAAAATAACCTCATTTCATTGAAAATTATAAAAGTTTAACATTTGAGATCCCAAAATACAGTTTAGAAATATTTACAACTCAAAATATAATCACAGTCGACTAAACGAAAAAATCCAGTTTTATACATTCATCACCCAAAAATGCCCCTGACCGTGGCAATCAGGCTGACCAAACATGTACACACCGCTTCACGCTCGCCATACTAATGATTGGTTGACTTCCTCCTTGCCCTTACCTGCACCACAGAGCACCCGTGAGCCGTAGCCCAACAAGAAAACTCACAAACAAATAGCATATGTATATCAAACACTTATCAGTTAAACAAGCCATCAACAGGCTAAACACATACGGCCATGCCGTCCCAGGCGCTTTACCATGCCCTGGATTCGCGGTCCATACCGTGAGGATATCCTAGGTATCCTTTAGGATCTATCCTAGCAACTCGCACTCTGCGTGCTAAACGCTGCTTCCGGCCTTGGCCCCTTGCCGCACACGACCTTGCACTCCACGTGCCTATCGCCGTTCCCGGCCCATTGCCGTTCTCGGCCTTTGCCGTTATCGGTCCTCACCGTTCACGGCTCATGCCGTACAATCATCACATTCACATATGATAAAGCTAATCAACAAGCTAAACATACATAAACTCAATCAAAGGGTCAAACCCCACAACACAGTCATATAGGGCCGAGCCCTGCAACTCATGCTCTACGGGAAACAGTAGTTTTCTTACCTGTGTCCCGAGCTTCTTATGCACCAAAGTCACGAGCACGGTCCTCTAACCCGAGCCTCTCTGAAAACCTAGTCAAAACACATTTAAAACACTTTTTAATACTAACCAATCCAAAACCATTTCCCGGGACCAATCCTATACTCTTGGGACCTCCAATTTCCCAAAACAAAGTAGCAGAAACATCCCCCGAGCCCCCTGGGCAAAAGCCCTAAAATGGAAAATTTCCCCTGCCCAAAAATAGCCTAGGGCCGCGGCACTACCCATTGAGGGCAGCGGCGTCCAGAAGGGCTCCTGATGCCTGATGCTGCCTTGCGCCGCGACACCAAAGAACAGGGCCGTGGCGCCCATACGCGAACCCAGAATTCTAGGTTTTCCCCTGCATTTTCCTCAAGCCATAACACTCCCAATTCAACCCCAATGCATACCTAAACCCCAAAATCACTCCAAAACCTCAAATAAACCATCTAGCAACCTATAAACACCAACAACAAGTACAAACACATAATCACACCCATAATTCACACTTTGGTTCCAAACTTCAAAAGTTTAAACCAGTAAACTAGGAACTTAAACCAAGGCTTATAAAACTTAAACCATGCTTCAAAATTCTTAAACCACACCAGAAACAAACCTCATAATTACATAGAATTCTTACCTCAAGTGGAGAATTCGACCTTAAGCTTGCTTTAATTCCAGCTTCAAGCTAAATCCTCTTGTTTCTCCAACTGAATTCCCACACAAACCAGCCACAAACCAACTTTCAATTTTCATGCTCACACTCTAAAAATCAAGCTTAGAAACTTAACAAAACAGAGTTAAATTCTTACCTCTGAGAAAATCTTGGCCTATACTTGGTTTTAGTTGCCTCAAGCCACTTTGATTCTCCTCCTAAGCCTCACTACCAGCTCCCTTCCTTTTCCACTTTTCCTTCTAGGTTCTTAGTTTTTCCTTCTCTTTAAGCCAAAACAGAATTTGCCTAAGTATAAAAACATGAATGACTTTTTCCCTCAGCCAAACTTATCCCAATCCCTGCCAAAAGACCATTTTACCCTTCCATCTAATTCCCTTTTCCAACTAAACCTCAAGGGCATCCTAGACATTTCACATCCCTTACAAATATACCATTTTATCACTTAGGGTAGTTATCCTCACTGGTTACCAATGGTTACTCAAACCACTAAAATACCATTAACCATTACTTACAAATTCCCAATCTCAAGTTATAGTATTCCCAAAATACCCCTAGGCTCCTCCCGAGCCAGGTATTTAATCTCGTTGTGACTTTTAAACTAATTAGCTCCCTAGGATCGTCTTGGAACGTGCATCACAATTATATCACCATTATACCATAAATTTCACATATATTACATTTATGCCCTCATCAGGCTAAAATTACCAATTTACCCCTAACAATCAAACGGGGCCACTCATTAGTCTTCTATACAGAGTGTGACTCATTAGTCACCTATACAAGGTATGACTCATTAGTCATCTATACAGAGTGTGACTCATTAGTCACCTAGACAGAGATGCACTCATTAGTCATCTACATAGTGATAGACTCATTAGTCTTCTATACAGAGTGTGACTCATTAGTCACCTATGTAGGGTGTGACTCATTAGTCACCCACTCTGAGATTGACTTACTAGTCATCTATTCAAGAAGCAGGTCCCCAGAGATTGACTCATTAGTCATCTATTCAGATGCAGGACCCCATAATCATTTGTTTGCACCTACTTGCATGCATGAGGAAGGCTATTATTGCTAGGCATGCACATTATGATTTGATGACATGTTATTACTGTTCATGAGCATATTGAGTTTTCTTGCTGGGCTTCGTCTCACGGGTGCGATGTGGTGCAGGTAAAGGAAAAAGAAAGCTGGAACATTCTTGAGTTGGAGAGCTTAGGTGGCGATGTGTACATATGCGGCTGCTTGATCGCCACGGCCGAGGGTTGAAAGAGAAACTAGGGTTAAAGCCTGTTTTGTCGCTTAGATCGGCTAGTTGTAAATATTTTCTTGTAATTGACCTTTAAATTATATTTTTTGGAATCCCGATTTATACAGTAAACGTTCTAGTGAAACGTTATATATTAACCAAAATTTGTAATCCCTAAACCACAAATCATACTTAGCTACACGATTATGGCCAAACGACTCGATTATCGAGTTTATCACTGTTTAAAATGTGCACCGTAATGGTCCCTAGAGTTTAGGACGTTACAGGTATGCTTTCTATTTACTTGTTTATGATTAATGTATGTATATTAATGGATCCGCATATTTAAAGGTAGTTTAAATATGCTACAAAATTTTTGTTGTACACTGGGCCAACCCACCACCATTCCACTGCGTATTAGGAAACTCGTTCCTAACAGTTCCAAGATCATTTAGCTAAACTTGGGGAATGATTAGGACACCAAGACTAAAGATCCAAGTCAAGTTCCAGTTGATCCAAGTCAAGAGGGGGGGAATGATGAGGACACCAGTTTAGGAGCTTGATCAATATTTTGTAATGAGTCTTATTGGATTTTGGCATCTTGTATTTTTATTTTAATCAGTCACTTAATCACGTTTTATTTAGTCTTTGTTTTTATCTTGTGAAAAGTCAAACACTTGACTTGTGTGAGTCCAAGAGTCTTTTTTTTGTGATTGTTAGGGTTTTCATTAGGAAGACAAAGGGGCTTTTCTTTCATGTAATTTCGGCCATAAGAGGGCTTGAAAACGTTTGGAAAAATCAGATTATGATGAAATGAAATTTGTGAGTTTTTCTTCTTAAGTTCTTGAAGAAACTATTAGAACTTATCAAGGGGTTCCTTGTGGCATTCAACCTGACTTATCAAACGGATTCCCATCCCCGTTTGTGGCGTCTTCCTCATACCAAGGTTCATGCTTGGCTAAGAATTGGGTCACGGTTCTTCATTCCAATTTCGTGTGTTCTTGGTGGCTGCCATATTTGGTGTCGGGTTTCACCACAATCGTTGGTGTGGTTCGTATCAGTTGGTATCAGAGATTAGGAACATTCAGTTTGGCCTATCCTTTTTCATTTTTTTTCTATTCAATTCGTGTTCTTATATTCAATTCCTGTTCCTGTTCCTATATTCAATTCGTGTTCATCTAGTCGTGTTTTTCTATTCTAGAGCTTGTTAATTTCCTTGTTTCAATTGTTTCCTTGTTTCCCTTATTTCTTGTGAAATCTGAAACTATTCTAGAGCTTGTTAATTTCCTTATTTCATTTGTTTCCTTGTTTCAATTGTTTCCTTTTTTTCTTTCTTTCAAAGTTTCCCTTATTTGTTGTGAAATCTGAGCCACAAATCTTTTTTCATAGAGTTCTTTATTCAATTGGTGCGTTTGAATTAGGGTTGTTGAAAATCTATCTAAATTTTTTTTCTCTCTGAAATCATGAATTAGGGTTCTTAACGTGACTTAGGGCTTTGAGTTTTCTCTTGTTCTAATTGTGGAATCTGAATTTGCATTGGTTTTCTCTAGTTCTTATTGTGAAATCCAAATTTTCATTGAGTTTCTCTTGCTTTTCTTTTGAAATCCGAATTTTTCCTTGGGTTTCTCTTGTTTTTATTGTGAAATCTGAATTGGGATTGAGTTTCTCTTGTTCTTATTGTGCAATCTGAATTTTTCCTTGAGTCTCTATTGTTCTTATTGTGAAATCTGATTTGGCATCGAGTTTTTCATGTTTTATTGTGAAATCTGAATTGACAGTGAGTTTCTCTTGTTTTTCATTGTGAAAATCCGAATTTACATTGAGATTCTCTTGCTCTTTTGTGAAATCCGAGTTGTTTTCGAATCCAAGTCTGATTTTTTTGTCTTGTACCTGTCTTAAAATTTTTTGTTCTTTTCTTGTTCCCTATGGTCTAGGGGCCTTTTTGCCAAAACCCCACACAAGTGTTCCAAAAATCATCAGTTTTCGCCAATTTTTCATCGGTGTTCGTTTGGTTTGTTTGGTAGGATTTGCTGCTTGAACCTCTATATTACCGTTTGATTAGTTTTCAAAGGGCTTAAAGAAGAATATGAGTGGAAAAAGGCAGAGTTGTGAGATTATTTGATGGTAAAAGCCATCAAAGTTGAGTGAAACACGAGTGGACTTAAGTGACAATTTTTGAGTGAAAACACGTGAGGAAGTGTGGTGAGGTATTTTTCTATAACTTCTCTAACCTTATTTTTTGCAGATTTTCAATCATGTCACAAAATACCGAAAGAAATGCAGGCAATGACACTCCACCACCTACAATTCCAAATCTACAAATTGAAGCTTTAATGGGGGAGATGAGGAGGATGTTGAGGGAGGAGTGTGAACAAATACATGAGAGGTTGGATAGGGTAGAAGAGGGAACACAACGGAGGCCACGGAGGAATAGGGTGTACCAAAGGGAGGATGCGAATGAAGGGGATTTGGAAGGGGTATTTTCTGATGAAGAGTTTGATAGGATGTCGGCAGGTAACCATAGCAGGTATGGTTGGGATAGAGAAGCTAGGAACCAGGTAGATAATTATTTAGGAAATATCAAGATGAGAATTCCAGCATTTCAGGGGAAGAGTGATCCTGAAGCATACCTTGAGTGGGAGAAGAAGATGGAGTTGGTTTTTGATTGTCACAACTACTCTGACATGAAGAAGGTAAAACTAGCTGCCATAGAATTTACTGATTATGCTATTGTTTGGTGGGATCAGTTGTGCATCAACAGGAGGCGAAATGGAGATCGTGCCATTGACACTTGGGAGGCTATGAAGAGGGTGATGAGGCGACGGTTTGTACCATCTCATTATTATCGAGATCTATACCTTAAGTTGCAAGGTCTTCGTCAAGGTTACAAGAGTGTTGATGAGTATTACAAGGAGATGGAGATGGCTATGATTAGAGCCAATGTGGAAGAGGATCGAGAGGCAACAATGGCAAGGTTTTTGAATGGGTTGAACCGAGAGATTGCTAATCCAATTGGGCTACACCATTATGTGGAATTGGAAGATTTGGTGCATATGGCAATCAAAGTTGAGAGGCAGCTCAAGAAGGGTAGTACAAGTTCAAAACCAAGACCGAGCCCACACGATCAAAGTACAACACCTTGGAGGTTGAACTATCCAAGGAAAGAAGACCAACCTACTTCATCCTTTACACCAAAAATAGCCACAATAGCCACAACCCCTCAAGGTAAAACAGCCCCTACTTCGTCCCGTTCTAGTGAGATAAAATGTTTCAAATGTCAGGGGTGAGGACACATAGCTAGCCAATGTCCAAACAAGCGAGTTATGGTAATTCGGGATAATGGGGAGATAGATTCCGAAGAGGAAGATAATCTTGATGACATGCCACCATTGGAGGACGCTTCTATGGGTGGTGAGGAGTTTGGGGCAGAATCTGGTGAGATGCTTGCACTAGTCACACGACGAGCCTTAAATTTGCAAGCAAAAGAAGAGGAAGAAGAGGTGCAGCGGGAGAACATCTTTCACATTCGTTGTCATGTGAAAGACAAGGTATGCAGTGTTATTATTGATGGTGGTAGTTGCACTAACGTTGCTAGTTCTTCCATGGTTGAAAAGCTAGGGCTCCCAACGCTTAAACATCGTCGTCCATACAAGTTGCAGTGGTTGAATGATAGTGGTGAAGTGAGGGTTACAAAACAGGTTATGGTATCATTTCGAATTGGAAAATATGAGGATGAGGTATTGTGCGATGTGGTTCCAATGCAAGCTGGACACCTCCTTCTAGGAAGGCCTTGGCTATTTGATCGGCGAGTCCAGCATGATGGCTTCACCAACAAGTACTCATTCACGTTCCGTCAACGAAAAATCACTCTAGCTCCATTGACGCCAAAGCAAGTATATGAAGACCAAGTGAGGTTGCAAAAAATGAGTGATAAAAAAAAATTGAGTGAGCAAAAGAAGGAGAGTGAAAAGATGAATGAGAGTGAGAAAAAAGAGAGACAAAGAGAGAAAAGGGTCGAATCAAGTGAGAGAGAAAAGAAAGAGAAGAGGTCGGTCAATGAGGGAAAATGAGAGGAAAAAAAAAAAAATTTTATGCAAAAAAAAGTGAGGTTAAGCGAGCATTGCGTACAAAACAGCCAAAGAATTTACTCATGTACAAGGAGGCTCTTTTAAACACTAACCAACTTGATGCTAACAAGGGTCGTCACAAGCAGGTTTTTGATCCTGGTGATTGGGTATGGTTACACATGAGGAAAGAGAGATTCCCAGCACAAAGACGTTCCAAATTGCTACCTCGAGGAGATGGGCCGTTTCAAGTGCTAGAAAGGATCAATGACAATGCCTACAGACTCGATTTACCAGGTGAGTATACTGTTAGTGCTATTTTTAATGTTTCTGATTTGAGTCCTTTTGATGCAGGTAACGATTTGAGGTCAAATCTTTCTCAAGAGGAGGGGAATGATGAGGACACCAAGACTAAAGATCCAAGTCAAGTTCCAGTTGATCCAAGTCAAGAGGGGGGGAATGATGAGGACACCAGTTTAGGAGCTTGATCAATATTTTGTAACGAGTCTTATTGGATTTTGGCATCTTGTATTTTTATTTTAATCAGTCACTTAATCACGTTTTATTTAGTCTTTGTTTTTATCTTGTGAAAAGTCAAACACTTGACTTGTGTGAGTCCAAGAGTCTTTTTTTTGTGATTGTTAGGGTTTTCATTAGGAAGACAAAGGGGCTTTTCTTTCATGTAATTTCGGCCATAAGAGGGCTTGAAAACGTTTGGAAAAATCAGATTATGATGAAATGAAATTTGTGAGTTTTTCTTCTTAAGTTCTTGAAGAAACTATTAGAACTTATCAAGGGGTTCCTTGTGGTGTTCAACCTGACTTATCAAACGGATACCCATCCCCATTTGTGACGTCTTCCTCATGCCAAGGTTCGTGCTTGGCAAAGCATTGGGTCGCGGTTCTTCATTCCAATTTCGTGTGTTCTTGGTGGCTGCCATATTTGGTGTCGGGTTTCACCACAATCGTTGGTGTGGTTCGTATCAGTTTGTTTCTACAAACGCTACTTTTCTTAAAGAATACTACATGTCTAATTTCAAACCTCGTAGCAAAGTAGTCTTCGCCGAATTGAAATCTAACTTAGCTATTTCTACTATTCTGATTCCATAAACGGAAGTTGACGAAAACAAAAATATTCCTATTGATCTTCCTTAAGTGATTCAATTCAAGATTAACAAGGAAAAACAAGAAACCATGGTTTCGATTCAGAAATTAGAATCCGCTATTGTATGGATGGTGAAACCAACATGGTCATTGAAGACACACGTGGTGATGATCTGTTATCTTTCAAATAGGCAACGGGTAGTGCTTGTAATGCCCCGAATTCTCCGATGTATTTAACGGCGTGAACAGTAGGCCGGGAGGGCCATACTAGCTTAATTATGTTATTAATTTATTAAATGCATGTATATGTTGATTATATTATGATATGATGTGAAATGCATGCATGTGAGTCCATATTTCTTATTATAGGGGTGTGATGGTAATTTGGCCCGTTGAGGGTAAATTGATTAATTGTTCACATGTTGGTGATATAATTTGAGACCACATTAAGATGTGGGTTTGTTCGAGCCATTTGGCATGAGACGATCAAGGAATGTTTAATGTCGGTTTGGTCATAACGGGCTTAAGCTCGGGGCTCGGGGTGAGTCTTGGGGTGCTTTTAATGTTTAGAGTGTTACCAGGTATTAAAGGGTAACGGGAGGTGAAATATTGGTGTTTGAGAATATTGAGATTAGCGGGAATTGGGAAGCGTTAATTATCATTAACGGTGTAGGTGGAAAATGTCAAAATTACCCTTGAAGTGGTTGTAGGAGCTTTATTATACCTAGGGGTATAATGGTCTTTTGTGTTATGGATATATATGATGTATGGATGGCTGTAAAACAGAACCCAAAACAGAGTTTGCTTCATCCTTCCCGTACCTTCCCTTCCCTTCATTTTCTTTGCTTCTCCTTTGGAGATTTTGGGCTCAAGGGGTGGAACTAAGCTATGAAATCACGGGGCTTAAGCTATAGTCTTGGTTCAGCCATTGGAGAGGGTTCAATACCAAGTTTGAGGTAAGCTTTGATCATTACTTTTCTGGTTTTTCCCTGTTTTAATGATAAGTTTCAGCTTGTGTTTTTATGGAGGATTGTTGGAATTGATGGATGTTTTAGGGGTTTGTCTTGGGTTATGATGAGGGAGAGTTTTGAGTGTTGTTTAGGGGTTTAAATGGGTGTTTGAGAGAGGTTTGGGTGGTGTTTAAGTTGGGTTTGAAGGGTTGGTTCTAAGTGAAATCGTAGAGGAAGAAAAACAGGGGTTTTGGCTGAACTGGGCGTTGCGCCGCGGCATGGCCAGGGTGAGTCGCGGCCCTTGGGAGCTGCTGGGTTCAGGCGCCTCTGTCTGAGGGGCGGGCCGCGGCATGGCCAAGGAGGGTCGCGACCCTTAAGGCATTTTTGGGCAAAGTGAGCTTTTTAGCATGGGGATTCAAGTCTAAGGCCTCGGGGTTGAACCTACTACCCGTTTGGGTAGTGTTTGAGGTCCCGGAGGTTAGGTTTTGGTTTGAGAACCTTTTATTATTTATTTTATTGATGGAATCCCGTAATTTTGGTTATGGCCAGGTAACCGCTAAAGGACCAAAAAGGTCGATCGTTCTCAGGGTCACTTTTCTATTTGTTCTTGCTTGAACCGGAGGTAAGAAAACTGCACCCCAAGTGTGACATGCGTGGATATTTGTGAGGCATGTTGGTTATGTAATATGGACATGGTTTGAACATGGAATGCTTAGCATATGTTGTTCATTTGAGCATAGCACTGACTAATTAGTCAGGCTTGGCAAAGGGGCTAGTATCAACTGTGAAGCTGTGACTGATTAGTCAGGTTCGGCAGTGGTACTGGGCACTGGTCACGTTGTACTGACTTGTCAGTCAGAATTGGCAAAGGTGTTAGTGTCAGCTGTGAAGCTGTGACTTATTAGTCAAGTTCGGCGGTGATACTGGACACTGGTCACTTAGCGCTGACTTATTAGTCAAGGATGGACTTAGCGTGGTTCACGCAAGCCAACGGAGGTTAGATCTAATCGACCATTAGCATTGAATGGCTCAAAGAGCATTAATGCCTGACCGACACTGAGGGTTGATGAACAAACAGAGCTTGGAGGCTAGTGGCTTACTTAACAGCCACTCTCCCGCTAGAAAAGAGAGCTTGGAGGCTAGTGGCTTACTTAACAGCCACTCTCCCGCTAAAATCATGTGATGTTCATTTGCTTGTTGAAAGCTTTATGTTCAGTATGATTATAATGATAATCATTTGATAATGTTATTGAAAAATGTTATGTTTTCTTGCTGGGCCTTGGCTCATGGGTGCTATGTGGTGCAGGTAAAGGGAAAGAAAAGCTCACCTAGCCTTGAGTGGAGAGCTGATGTGGTGGTGTGTACATATGCGGCCGCTTGACCGCCACGATCATGGTGTTCTCAGAGGAACTAGGGGGTTTACCCTATTTTTGCCGCTTAGGTCGGTGGGATTGTAAATTTAAAACTGTAATGACCATTTTGTACTGAGAACCACTTGTAAATGTTTTGTTTAGCTCTACAGAGTTGTTTGTAATAAATCTTCATTTACTTTTTATTGGTTTTATACCTTAACCTGTTAATTACACCTAGAGCACGTTTTTGACCAAAGGACTCAGGTAAGGAGTCAAATTTCCGGTCCACCGTTCACCGTAACTGTTCTGGGGTAGCCAGGGCGTTACAACTTGGTATCAGAGCAATGCCAAGGTTAAGGTTCCTGTAGACTGGCTGGGCATGTACACACATCACTGAAGTCAAGCTCGACTCTTGGTTTGGTAACTCTTTATGTAGTTATGTGCATAACTGCCTAAATGTGGTGCAAATGCTTTACCTGTATGCATGGGATATTATGAACTGTTATGTGATACATGCTGAGTGCTGAGTGCCATAAACATGTTTCTGTTTGTGCATATTGAATGACTGTGGAATATGATAACTGTCTGCTTGTTCTTGGACCGTGAGGCGGCAAGGGGTTTGGTTATTACTACCTGACTGGCCGTATTGATTATTGTTTCAGTAAGGTATCAGTGACAGGATGAACCCAGAACAGACAGACACTACAGCTGGCCAGAGTGGTCAGGGTCAGAATAATGACAATAGTCAGGGTCAAGAGAATGACCAATCCTACATTCCACAGCCAGCACCTGCAAACTGGCAACAATTGTTTAGTGATTTGCAGGCTATAGTGTTGAAGCAGGAAGAGGAGCTTCGTCTCCTGAGGCAGCAACAAGTGCCTGCAGTGGTTAATGTACCAGAGGCACCTTCTGTGTCAGTGCCAGTTATTGGGCAGCAGCCTGGGGTTGAAAACAGATTGGAACCTCTTTATGAGCGGTTCAGGAAACAGCAACCTCCAGTTTTTGAAGGCAGCGCTGATCCTATCAAAGCTGAACAATGGATGAGCATGCTTAACACTATCCTTGACTTTATGAAGGTAGTGGGTAGTGAGAGGGTGGCCTGTGCTGCCTATATGTTTCGGGAAGATGCCCGGATATGGTGGGAAGTGGTTGGTCAGACCAAGGATGTTAATCTCCTGAGCTGGGAGGAATTTCAGACCTTGTTTAATGAGAAGTACTATAACGATGATATAAGAGCGGCGAAGGCCGATGAGTTTATGAGGCTACTTCAGGGAAGCTTATCAGTTACTGAATATGGCTTAAGGTTTGATCGTTTGGCAAAGTTTTCCAAAGAGCTGGTGCCCACTGATGGCACCAGGAGAGAGAGATTCCTCCAGGGGCTACAGCCCAGGTTAGCTCGTGACGTTCGCATCACCACTGTGGCGGGAGTCACTACTTATGCACAGATGGTGGAGAAGGCACTCACAGCTGAGAGTGCAGAGATTAAGATCTGGCATGAGAATGCAGCCAGAAGGGATTTCAGGAGGCCAGGTCCTCCATTTGTTGGTTCTGGTAGGGGTGTTGGCCCCAGTGATCAGAAGAGGAAGGTTCCTGATACCTTCCCAGTTCCAGGTCTTGACAGGAGACCTCGTGGTGTTACAATAGGTCGTCCTGGGAGCAATGAAGCCTGGAAGGCTCGTCCTGAATGCCCTAGGTGCAAGAGGCGCCATTTGGGAGAATGTAGGGAAAAGGCCTGCTTTCTGTGTGGAGTAGTGGGTCACCTTAAGAAAGATTGCCCTCAGATAGGGAAAGAGGAACCCAGAAAGGTGGACAGCTCGGCCCCAGCTCGAGTGTTCACGTTGACTCAAGCAGAAGCTGAGGCTTCCCCCTCAGTTGTTACAGGTCAGCTTCTTAGTGCAGGAACCCCTTATCATGTGTTAATTGATTCTGGTGCTACACATTCCTTTGTTGCTAGTAGCGTTATTGATAGGTTGTGTAGACCCTGTGATTTTTATGCTGTGGGGTTTGGTACTTTGTTACCCACTGGGGAGATAGTGGTATCCAGAAGATGGGTCAGATCTTTGCCAGTGACAGTAGAGGGCAGAGAGTTGTCAGTGGATTTGATAGAGTTAGTTATGACTGACTTTGATATGATACTGGGTATGGATTGGTTGGCAAAGTATGGGGCAACTATTGACTGCAGAAGGAAGATGGTCACCTTTGAGCCTGAAGGTGAGGATCCTTTTGTGTTTGTTGGTACTGTGCATGGACCTCGTGTACCTATGATTTATGTGTTGAGGGCCAGGGATCTTTTGCAGAGAGGATTCATTGGATTCTTAGCCAGTGTGGTTGATACCACCCAGGTCATGCCAGTGAGACCAGAGGATACTAGACTTGTATGTGAGTTTCTGGATGTGTTTCCAGAGGATTTGCCAGGGTTGCCACCACACAGAGAGATTGAGTTCGTTATAGAACTGGCACCAGGGACGGAGCCAGTGTCTAGAGCACCGTACAGAATGGCTCCAGCTGAGTTGAAAGAATTGAAAGTGCAGTTGCAAGAGCTGCTGGATATGGGTTTCATCAGACCTAGTTTCTCACCCTGGGGTGCGCCAGTTCTGTTTGTAAAGAAGAAAGATGGTTCACTGAGAATGTGTATAGATTACAGGGAACTGAATAAGTTGACAATTAAGAATCGATATCCTTTGCCAAGGATAGATGATCTGTTCGATGAACTGCAAGGTATGAAGGTATTCTCTAAGATCGACCTTCGTTCTGGTTATCATCAGTTGAGGGTCAAGGAGGGAGATATACCGAAGACTGCTTTTCGTACCAGGTATGGGCATTATGAGTTTCTAGTTATGTCATTTGGATTGACTAATGCCCCTGCTGCTTTCATGGATATGATGAACAGAGTGTTCAAGGATTACTTAGACCAGTTTGTGATCGTCTTCATCGATGATATTCTGGTGTATTCTCAAACTGAGTTGGAACATGAGCAGCATCTGAGGTTGGTTCTACAGAGACTGAGAGAACATAGATTGTTTGCTAAATTCAAGAAGTGTGAGTTCTGGTTGTCTCAGGTATCCTTTCTTGGACACATTGTCAGTAAGGAGGGGATTAAGGTAGATTCAGCAAAGATCGAAGCGGTCAGAGATTGGCCAAGGCCAAAGAATGCTTCTGAGGTTAGAAGTTTCCTTGGATTGGCAGGTTATTACAGACGGTTCGTGGAAGGGTTCTCAAAGATTGCTAGTGCTTTGACTGAGCTGACACGCAAGAGCCAGAAATTTCTGTGGTCAGATAGGTGTGAGAACAGCTTCCAGGAACTGAAGCAGAGGTTGATTACAGCTCCGATTCTGAGTCTTCCGACAGACCAGGAGAAGTTTGTGATTTACTGTGACGCTTCTCATCAGGGTTTGGGCTGTGTTCTGATGCAATCAGAGAGGGTTATTGCCTATGCTTCTCGTCAGCTGAAGGAGTATGAAAAGAGGTATCCTACTCATGATCTGGAGTTGGCAGCGGTGGTTTTTGCTTTAAAGATATGGAGGCATTATCTTTATGGGGAGAAATGTGAGATCTATACAAACCACAAGAGCCTGAAATACTTCTTCACCCAGAAAGACCTGAATATGAGGCAAAGGCGTTGGATGGAGTTAGTGAAGGACTATGATTGTGAAATTTTGTATCACCCAGGGAAAGCCAACGTGGTAGCTGATGCTTTGAGCCGGAAGGGTCCGGGGCAGATTCATGGTATGAGGCTGATAGCCAGAGAGTTAGCAGATGATATGACCAGAGCTGGTATAGAGTTGCTGGTGGGCTAGTTGGCTAACATTACGCTACAGTCTACACTGTTAGAGAGGATCAGAGAAGGTCAGTTAAGTGATCTTCAGCTGATTAAGATCAGGGAAGATATTTTGGCTGGAGCATCCAGGGATTATACAGTGTCTGAGGTAGGCTTGTTGAGATACAAAGGGCGGATATGTGTTCCGTTACACACTGCATTGAGGCGAGAGATTCTGGATGAATCTCATACTACACCTTACTCTTAACATCCAGGCACCACGAAGATGTACCAGGATGTGAGATCGTTATATTGGTGGCCGGGGATGAAGAGAGATGTAGTAGAGTATGTGGCTAAGTGCTTGACATGTCAACAAGTCAAGGCTGAGCATCAGAGGCCGGCAGGGTCACTGCAGCCTCTGGGTATTCCTGAGTGGAAGTGGGAAGACATCACGATGGATTTTGCGGTGGGCTTGCCCAGGACTACTGGTCAGCATGATTCCGTTTGGGTGATAGTGGATCGCTACACAAAATCAGCTCACTTCTTGCCAGTGAGGACTACATATACAGTTGATCAGTATGCAGATCTCTATGTGAGAGAGATCGTGCGGCTCCATGGTGCACCTACGTCGATCGTGTCAGATCGGGACCCCACTTTTACTTCCAAGTTTTGGGGGAGTTTGCAGAAAGCCATGGGGACAAAGTGGAAGATCAGTACAGCTTATCATCCTCAGACAGATGGGCAATCTGAGAGGACGATCCATATTTTGGAGGACATGCTGAGAGCATGTGTACTGGATTT
Organism: Humulus lupulus; assembly: GCF_963169125.1. Classification (NCBI taxonomy): domain Eukaryota; kingdom Viridiplantae; phylum Streptophyta; class Magnoliopsida; order Rosales; family Cannabaceae; genus Humulus; species Humulus lupulus. Next base: position 147,841,612 of record NC_084800.1, on the reverse strand, counting down.
CAGTGGATCTTGGAGTAAATATCTGCCTTTGATAGAATTCTCCTACAACAACAGTTACCAGTCTACCATTGGAGTAGCACCTTATGAGATGCTATATGGTAGGAAGTGCAGATCTCCCATTCATTGGGATGAGACAGGAGAAAGGAGATACTTAGGTCCTGATGTAGTTCAGAGGACCAGTGAGGCTATTGAGAAGATTAGAGCTAGAATGCTTGCTTCTCAGAGTAGACAGAAGAGCTATGCTGATCCCAAGCGCAGGAACGTGGAATTCCAGGTAGGAGACTATGTTTTCCTCAGAGTCTCACCATGGAAAGGGGTGAGAAGGTTTGGAAAGAAAGGCAAGCTGAGTCCTAGATTTGTAGGTCCATTTGAGATCCTAGAGAGGATTGGTCAGGTGGCTTACAGATTGGCTTTGCCTTTGGCGTTGTCTGCCGTGCATAATGTGTTTCATGTATCAGCTCTTCGGAGGTATGTATCTGATGTGGGCCATATTCTGAGTTATGAAGATCTGGAGCTTGAGCCAGATCTCTCCTTTGAGGAGCAGCCAGTTCAGATACTTGATAGAAAGGACAAGGTCCTCAGGAATAAGACAATACCTTTGGTTAAGGTATTGTGGAGGAACAGCAAGGTCGAGGAGGCGACCTGGGAGCTGGAATCAGATATGCAGAGTCAGTATCCTGAGCTGTTCAAGTAAATTTCGGGGACGAAATTTCAGTAAGGAGGGGATAGTTGTAATGCCCCGAATTCTCCGATGTATTTAACGGCGTGAACAGTAGGCCGGGAGGGCCATACTTGCTTAATTATGTTATTAATTTATTAAATGCATGTATATGTTGATTATATTATGATATGATGTGAAATGCATGCATGTGAGTCCATATTTCTTATTACAGGGGGGTGATGGTAATTTGGCCCGTTGAGGGTAAATTGATTAATTGTTCACATGTTGGGGATATAATTTGAGACCACATTAAGATGTGAGTTTGTTCGAGCCATTTGGCATGAGACGATCAAGGAATGTTTAATGTCGGTTTGGTCATAACGGGCTTAAGCTCGGGGCTCGGGGTAAGTCTCGGGGTGCTTTTAATGTTTAGAGTGTTACCGGGTATTAAAGGGTAACGGGAGGTGAAATATTGGTGTTTGAGAATATTGAGATTAGCGGGAATTGGGAAGCGTTAATTATCATTAACGGTGTAGGTGGAAAATGTCAAAATTACCCTTGAAGTGGTTATAGGAGCTTTATTATACCTAGGGGTATAATGGTCTTTTGTGTTATGGATATATATGATGTATGGATGGCTGTAAAACAGAACCCAAAACAGAGTTTGCTTCATCCTTCCCGTACCTTCCCTTCCCTTCATTTTCTTTGCTTCTCCTTTGGAGATTTTGGGCTCAAGGGGTGGAACTAAGCTATGAAATCACGGGGCTTAAGCTATAGTCTTGGTTCAGCCATTGGAGAGGGTTCAATACCAAGTTTGAGGTAAGCTTTGATCATTACTTTTCTGGTTTTTCCCTGTTTTAATGATAAGTTTCAGCTTGTGTTTTTATGGAGGATTGTTGGAATTGATGGATGTTTTAGGGGGTTGTCTTGGGTTATGATGAGGGAGAGTTTTGAGTTTTGTTTAGGGGTTGAAATGGGTGTTTGAGAGAGGTTTGGGTGGTGTTTAAGTTGGGTTTGAAGGGTTGGTTCTAAGTGAAATCGTAGAGGAAGAAAAACAGGGGTTTTGGCTGAACTGGGCGTTGCGCCGCGGCATGGCCAGGGTGAGCTGCGGCCCTTGGGAGCTGCTGGGTTCAGGCGCCTCTGTCTGAGGGGCGGGCCGCGGCATGGCCAAGGAGGGTCGCGGCCCTTAAGGCATTTTTGGGCAAAGTGAGCTTTTTAGCATGGGGATTCAAGTCTAAGGCCTCGGGGTTGAACCTACTACCCGTTTGGGTAGTGTTTGAGGTCCCGGAGGTTAGGTTTTGGTTTGAGAACCTTTTATTATTTATTTTATTGACGGAATCCCATAATTTTGGTTATGGCCAGGTAACCGCTAAAGGACCAAAAAGGTCGATCGTTCTCAGGGCCACTTTTCTATTTGTTCTTGCTTGAACCGGAGGTAAGAAAACTGCACCCCAAGTGTGACATGCGTGGATATTTGTGAGGCATGTTGGTTATGTAATATGGACATGGTTTGAACATGGAATGCTTAGCATATGTTGTTCATTTGAGCATAGCACTGACTAATTAATCAGGCTTGGCAAAGGGGCTAGTATCAACTGTGAAGCTGTGACTGATTAGTCAGGTTCGGCAGTGGTACTGGGCACTGGTCACGTTGTACTGACTTGTCAGTCAGAATTGGCAAAGGTGTTAGTGTCAGCTGTGAAGCTGTGACTTATTAGTCAAGTTCGGCGGTGATACTGGACACTGGTCACTTAGCGCTGACTTATTAGTCAAGGATGGACTTAGCGTGGTTCACGCAAGCCAACGGAGGTTAGATCTAATCGACCATTAGCATTGAATGGCTCAAAGAGCATTAATGCCTGACCGACACTGAGGGTTGATGAACAAACAGAGCTTGGAGGCTAGTGGCTTACTTAACAGCCACTCTCCCGCTAGAAAAGAGAGCTTGGAGGCTAGTGGCTTACTTAACAGCCACTCTCCTGCTAAAATCATGTGATGTTCATTTGCTTGTTGAAAGCTTTATGTTCAGTATGATTATAATGATAATCATTTGATAATGTTATTGAAAAATGTTATGTTTTCTTGCTGGGCCTTGGCTCATGGGTGCTATGTGGTGCAGGTAAAGGGAAAGAAAAGCTCACCTAGCCTTGAGTGGAGAGCTGATGTGGTGGTGTGTACATATGCGGCCGCTTGACCGCCACGGTCATGGTGTTCTCAGAGGAACTAGGGGGTTTACCCTATTTTTGCCGCTTAGGTCGGCGGGATTGTAAATTTAAAACTGTAATGACCATTTTGTACTGAGAACCACTTGTAAATGTTTTGTTTAGCTCTACAGAGCTGTTTGTAATAAATCTTCATTTCCTTTTTATTGGTTTTATACCTTAACCTGTTAATTACACCTAGAGCACGTTTTTGACCAAAGGACTCAGGTAAGGAGTCAAATTTCCGGTCCACCGTTCACCGTAACTGTTCTGGGGTAGCCAGGGCGTTACAGTGCTGATAAGGATCTTTGGCTTGAAGCCATGAAACAGGAAATTGAGTCCATGTATTGTAATTCTTTATGGCATCTTCTAGAATCACCTAGTGACTTTAGGGCCATTGGGTGCAAGGGGATCTAAAAGAAGAAGAGAGGAGCTGATGGAAAGGTAAAAACTTACAAGGCATGACTTGATGGAAAGGTAAGACAAGGTTTCTTAACGAGAACCTAAATGAAACCATTTATATGGATCAACCAGAAGGGTTTAAAGTAACTAGACAAGAAAAGAAAGTGTGGAAGTTAAATATATGCATTTATTGACTTAAGCAAGCTTCACGTTCCTGGAATCTAAGGTTTAATGAAATCATTAAAACTTATTGTTTTGAGCAGATAGTTGATGAGCCCTACGTATACCAACTCAAGGAAAACAACATTGTGGTATTCTTGATTCTCCATGTTGATGATATCTTGCTCATTGGAAACAATGTCAAGATAGAATTAGACATAAAGAACTAGCTCGGAACTCAATTCCAGATGAAGGACTTGGGTGAAGCAAGTTATGTTCTTGATATCCAGATTTTGAGGGTTAGAAAGAACAAAACTTTGGCTCTATCTCAAGTAGCTTACATAGATAAGGTGCTTGAGTGTTTCTCTACGAAAGATTCAAAGGAAGGATGTTTACCTTACTGACATGGAATCCACTTTTTTAAAAGCAGTCTCCATTTTAAGTTGTGCACTAGACCGAACATCTGACATGTAGTGGGAGTTGTGAGCACATACCAGTCAAACCCAGTAAGAGAACATTGGATAGTGGTCAAGCACATACTGAAATATCTTTGACGAACCAAGGATTATATGCAAGTCTACTTGGGTGGAGTTCTGAACTTGTTAGGCAACATCGATTCAGATTTTCAGATTGATGCCGATGATAAAAAGTAAACTTCTAGAATGGTGTTTACTCTTGGGGGTGGAGCTGCGATATGGAGAAGCGTTAAGCAATCCACGATCTCAGATTCTACCATGGAGGCTGAGTACATAGTTTCTTTTTCAGGTAGCTAAGGAAATAGCCTAGCTAAGGAAGTTTTATTTAAAATGTTGGTGTTATTACAAAAATGGATAAACCCCTCATTTTTTATTGTGACAATGATGGGGCGATACAACATTCTAAAGAACCTTGGAGCCACAAAAGAGTGAAGCATATAGAGAAGAAGTATCACATCATCGGAGAATACTTGGCAAGGGGAGAAGTGAAGGTCATGAAGATTTCATCTGAGGACAAAGTCACTTGGAGACAAAACTTTTACAAAGCATATAGAGGGAATGGGATTGAGAGAAATGTCGCATTTGTTTTAAAAGTTCAAGTGGGAGTTTGTTGGGTTTTATGTCCTTATAAAACCACATTTCTTATGTAATTAATTCATTATCAATAAAGTAGTATAAATCATTTTATTAATCAAATTGCATTTTTTTACATGTTTTATTACATGATTAATTATTATTAATACAAATGCTTATAAAATCTCAAACATATGTATAGTTACAATTATAGTGACTCGGTTGAAGTGGATTATAATTGTGATTATATGCTCTAAAGTATTTTGTCCTAAGATTAAATAAGTACACTGCATTTTTACTGATTGGGTAATCTACGATAAGATCTACTTACACATCTGGTGTGATGTCCTATAAAGGACATTGGCCAAGTAGATAAGACCATATGTATTTTGTTACATTGGACTAGGCTGATATTGATTATTGAAAAGATAAGTAAGTGTAACATCCTAAATTTACAGGCTTAGTGCCCTAATTAGTGTGCCAAGAGGGCAAAACTATATTTTATGTGTTAATGTGATTTAATTAGGATTATATATGTGAATTTAATTGACTACATGTGTGATTACGTGAAATATATGATTTGTATGATGATATGACTATCTATGCATGTTTAGGGGTATCAATAATGCTTATAGGCCCATTTATGTTAATAGGGTTTTTTTCGTAATTTTCAAGCTGAGCCTAAGGGTATTTTAGTAATTTGATGAGTTAGCGGGGATATTAGAGTATGAATTGTTGTTGGGGGAAATTATAAGTGTTTGGAAGATTAGTGGGACTAATTAGGAATCTAATAAGAGTATTTTGGACATTATATTTGTTATCCTTTCGCACTTAGATAATGTTAATTTCAAATGTTTTTAGGTGTTCTTAGCTTTGTTTTACGAGTCTTTGATTTTTAAGCCATAAAATACTTTCTAAGGTATTATTGATGAGTTTGATATATTTTTGTGGTTAGGAATGGATGTGCATTGATAGGACTTGAGAAAATGAAGTTTGGAACAAGTTTGAAGTGTTTTAAAGTGGAAGTTCAAGCATAAAGTTGAAGATTACGAAGAAAAAGCACGCGAGCAAATTTTGGGCGGTCGCCGCGGCCTGAGAGTTAGAGAGTAGTGGTCGCAGCTATGCCAATCTCCTGGTCACGACCTTCATGCGAAGCTTGCCCAGAAAAACCTCATGGTCGCGGCCACCAGGAATCAGTGGTCGAGGCCGTGAGACAACATTTTCTTAAAATTTCAATTTGAAATGTTATTTTTGGTGGGATATAAAAGGGATTAGGGTTAACTTTGAATAAAACTTTGGATTGTGAATTATAGAGGCTAGAGCAGGAGAGGATGGGAAAAGACTTTAGCATAAACATTCTTCAATCTAGTTTTTCTTTCTTCTCAAAACTCTTTTATTTTCATTTAATTTTTATGTTTGTGAATATGAATATGATTATGGAGTAGTTTTCTTTATAGTTGAGAGTTATTTCAAATCCTAGACATGAGATCTTGAATGCATTGATGGATTTTATTTCTTCTATTCCCTTATATTAAATTGCTTTTATTTTTCCATTTGAATGTCATGGATCTTGTTTTGACGGTCGCTAATTAGGGTTTTTCATTATTCTACTATCATCTTAGGATTGATATTCACCTAATAGTTTAGAATTCTACGTAGAGTAATATATTACAATTAGGATATTGTGACACGTATTTTAATTGTCGTGAAAAATAGAACCTAGGTTAAATGAATTGCATGCTTAGTGAATTTGTTCCGTAGATTAACATGTTTCTATTGAGTGTAATGCTTTTAGTAGATCAAATAGATCACATGCTTAATGGGTTTATTTAGGGTAAAAAAGGTTAGTTAAGAGAGCATAGCTTTAATTAAGTATAATAGGGAAACTGAGATAATTGACTGCTTAAGTGTTATCTGCCAGGTTAATATTTTTATTGGGAATAGAGAATATAATTCGTCATTATTGACAGATTGATTGTCGAATGTGGAGAGTTATTCTTGACCAGTTTTTAATATCCTTATATCCTTAGTTATTTAGTCTTTGATATTTATTTCATTTTATGTTTTTCTTTTTTCTAACTAAAATCCCTTTCTAATTTCGGTTTAGTTCTTATTTTGAATAATAATTGGATCATAGTCCTTGTGAGTTCGACCCTTATTTACTGTTGTACTAACGTAGTTGGTATAAGTGAATAAAAAAAATATAATTAAATTTCATATGGCATATGACACCCGTCAAATTTTTGGCACCGTTGTCGGGGACTATTATAAGTTTTGTTTTTATTATTGAATTTAATTAACTACATACTCACTAGTATAAATTTTTTGATTGCAGGTGTATACGTCTAGCGACGATACTCAAGAAAGACTACAGGGCATAAAGTAATAACTTGAGACATCGTCGTCCCGATCTTCAAGGACTATCATTGACAATCCACTCATTCAACCTTCGAAGAGAGTCAATCCAGTACAAATATTGTAACACCCTACTTCCTTAGAGCCGTTACCAAGTGATTTATAAATGTGCCATTAGCTCACTAATCGAGGTTTAAGATTTAAAAAGTGTGTTTTGGATAAAAATAAAGACTCATTTAATAAACATTAAGTATAAAAAATAGGCCTTTCATTGAAAGTCATAAAAATATTCCATTGGGATCCCAAAACACTTTTTGAAATACATTTAAAATCCAAAGGTACAGTACAGTCGACCTAAGCGACAAAACCGAACGTTGACCACGTGTTTCTTAAAATAACCCCAGACGTGGCGGCCAGGTAGGCCAAACATGTACGCACCGCTCCATGCCCTCCAACTCATGGTTGTAAGATCCATCATCCTTGGTCTTATCTGCACCACAGAGCACCCGTGAGCCGAGGCCTAGCAAGAGAACTTCAAGCATAGTATGCAATAAAAATATTTCTCAACAATTCATATTAATATATATGACATAGCAAACATAAACAATACATATAGTATAACACCACATAGATCTACGGGTACAAATAGTTCTCTTACCTGGTGTCCCAAGCTGACAATCCAAAACAATCCCCAGCACGATCCTAATCCTGGGCCTGAGCAGTAAGACCTAGTCACAACGTATTAATAAAAATACATTATGATCTAAATTAATTAAAAGCATTTGGAATTACATACTAGCCTCTGGGACCTTGGATTCTATCAAACCGGGTAGTAAAATCCGTCCTGAGCCTTAACGTTTGAGTTCTTAAACCTAAAACCCTAAAATGGCCAACATTGAGAGCTTGGGCCACGCAGCACCTTAAGTCAGACGCATAAAGCCTCCATGATGAGAGACACGGGCCGCGGCGCGCCTAGAGACATAGGTTTTCCAGCCTCTTCGAACACAGGGGCCGCGACGCCTAAAGAACAGGGCTGCGACTCAAGCCTGAAACCTAGAAATTCCACCATTTTCTACTTTTTTCCTGAACTCAATTCACCAAAATTCCACCCTAAACATGAACTACAGCCATAACTAAGTCTCTCAAGTATTCCCAAGTATGTTAAACAACACCACCACAGTAGTAGCTAAACCAAAACTCCATTACAGCCCAAAATTCAAACCTTGAGTTTGAAACTAAAAAACATCAATATCAAACTCATAATTCAACAAAGAAGCATAAGAATTCACTTATCCCTTCTGCAAATGAAAACCCTGAAGCAATCCTAGCTTGATTCCTCAGTCTCTAGGCTTTTACACCTTCAATTCTCAGCCAGTTCCTCAAAGAAATCCCCCCTTAGCTCCAAGAACACCAAAGCGAGAGGAAGGAAAACGTGTAGGGAGAGAGAGGGAGAGAGTTCTTTCTACTTCTGGTGGGTTCTACTATCTAAGGCCATCCAAACCTGTTCCCATCTGAAAAGTCTAAAATTCCCTCTAGACATAACCCTATATTTTAACAGCCCCAAGGGCTAAATCGTCATTTTCCACATCCCAATAGTTCCTAATAAATTCCAATTTAATACCGACACGTCCAAACCATTACTAGACTACCACCCATTACTCGGTCATCCCCAAACACATATAACATACCCAAAATACCCCTGGGCTCCTCCTGAGCCGGGTATTTGACCCCGTTGTGACTATTCCGCTAATTTGCTCCCTAGAATCGTCTCGGATCACACATCTCAAATATATCCCCATAACATTGTGTTCTCACTCAAAATTACAAACAAGCCCCTAATCACAGAAATGGGGCCACATGCATATTTAATACACACATTCATGCATGTTTAATCACATTACCACATAATTCATATACTATCATAATTAAATCCATTATTGCCCTCTCGGCATGCTAATCAAGACCTTAAGCCTTATTAGAAAATTTCGGAGGCTACAACTATCCCTTCCTTATCAGAATTTCGTCCTCGAAGTTATTCACATACATCGGAACACTAATCCTACAAACCTGACTATAATCCCAGATTCAGTTCTTTTACTTAGTCATTACTTGCAACATTCTCACAAGAACATTAGTCTTAATTAGTAAGACATTCTTTCTTTTATTCAGAATTTCACTGGCTTTTCCTTACATAGTAAGTTCCACTAAGTTTCCAGGGTCTCCTTACACAATCAGGGGTTGTACTTGTCACCCCTTCAACATTGGCACCAGTAACATTTCGTAAGCCTCTACCTGCACTGGGGTAAGGCCAAATTATAGGTGTAACGCCCTGGCTACCCCAGAACAGTTACGGAGAACGGTGAACCGGAAATTTGACCCGTTACCCGAGTCCTTTGGCTAAAACGTGATCTAAGTGTTGTTAACAGGTTAAGGTGTAAAACCAGTCAAAAGGAAAGGGCACTTTTCATTAACTAAATAAACTGCTCATGAGCCTTTTCAAAATGTTTACAGGTAGTTCATGTTACAAAAGAGTTGCTACAGTTCCAAATATACAGTCCCCGCCGGCCTAAGCGACAAAAATAGGGTAAACCCCTAGTCCCTCTAAGAACTCCTTGACCGTGGCAGTCAAGCGGCCCTGTATGTACATCACACCGCCCAAGCTCTCCACTCAAGGCTGGCCAAGCTTTTCCTTTCCTTTACCTGCACCACATAGCACCCATGAGCCAAGGCCTAGCAAGAAAACATAGTAAAACATGATATAATATCAACAACGATCATAATAACCATTCAGGACTATCAGTCCAACAACTAGGTGACAACAGCCAAAAGTCACAATAATGAGCATCGCTCCCTCTAGCCATGTGACGATAGGGTCACCAGGGCTTAACTGAGAAATGAATCTTTCATAAGTTGTTTAGGACAGGTGTATGGTGATTGGTCACCAACATAACCTTCCACACGACTCTGGAGTCGAAACTATGGACAACGTCCCTTAGCCATGTGACAAACAGTCACCGGGGTCATATACCTTGGCTATAATCATCTGGTTGTAAGCCAGGCAAGCGCTTGTAAGTTTCTCGACCCTAGGGTCGGTCAGGCATTAATGCTATAGAGCCATTCAATGCATGATTCTCGACTTTAGAGTCGGTCCCTGACTAGTCAGTGTCTCAAGCAGGTAATCATCGTTCACTAGCATTTAATATGCAATCCATGTCCACATATATCAACCAGCATGCCTCAAATATCAAATCATACATGCCATATACCTGTACAGGGTGCAACTATATTCATACACTGTTTTCTTACCTCTGGTTCGAGTGAGAATAATTATACGAACGACCCCTGAGAACGATCAACCTTTAAATTCCTCGATGGTCACCTGGTCATAACCAGAATATAGGATTCATCAATAAAAATGATAACCGGGGTTTCCCAAACCAAATCCCAGCCCCCGAGACATCAAAAACTACCCAACCGGGTACTAGGTCCAACCCCGAGGCCTATGGTTTGAATCCCTAAACTAAAACCCATTTTCTAGAAAATTTGGCCTCTTGGGCCGCGGCCCCAAAAATCCGTGCCGCTTTACACCCTTAAGCCTCATCTGCCAGACGCACCTGGGCCGCGGCACACAAAAGCCGTGCCGCGGCACCCAGCCCAGAAAAGCAAGAATGCCCAACACGAACCAGTTTTCAACCCTGCGTTTTCCCTCTCAAACCAGACCCTCAAACCATCTTAAAACCTTCTCCAAACATGTAATTGAACCCCCAAACCTTACCTATAACACCTCCTCACCAAAACCCAATCATCTAACACCAAAAACTCCCTTTAATCCTCACTCCCCACATCAAAATCCATGAGTTAAAAACCAGAACGAAAACAGAGTACTAACTGAAATTAATGGCCAAAACTCACCTTGAGACTAGCTTAAACCTCCCACACAGGCTAACACAAGTGCTCCAACCCAGCCTTGAGTTCCTCTAGCTTGAATTATCACCAAGAACACAAAACTCTCAAAGAAGCAATGAAGAAGATGAAGCTATGGGAAGGTACGGGAAGAGAAGAATCTAACCCCTGTTTTTCTCAGTTTTATTCCACAGCCTTCAGCCACTAAACCTTATATATATCCTCCTTAAAAAGACCAAAATGCCCCTCATGTCATCTTAAGTCTCCAAAGCCACCCCAAGGGAAAAATTGGTACATTCCGCTAAACCCGTTAATTATAATTAACGCTTCCCAATTCCCACTAATCTCAATATCCTCAAACACCAATATTTCATAACTCGTTACCCTAAAATCCTCGGTAACGCTATAACCTTTAATGTCACCCCGAGACTCACCCCGAGCCCCGAGCTCAAACCTGTTATGACAAAACCGATAAATCTCGTTTAAAGATCGTCTCATGTCGAAATACTCGAACCAATCCACATTATAATGTGGTCTCACAATATATCATTATCGCACATACAAATATACAAATATACCCTCAACGGGCCAAATTACCATAATACCCCTGTAAACAAATGTGGACTCACATGCATGCATTTAACATTATATTATAATATAATTCTCTTAAACATGCATAAACACATTTAAATGGCATAATTAAACAGTTATGGCCCTCCCGGCCTACTAAACCAGCCATTAACCATAATAGGGAATCCGGGGCATTACAATAGGCCCCTGGCCTAATCCCTATTAGGATCTATCAAACATAAGCCAACTCTAGAGTCAAAACCTCTTTTCCTTCCTGAACCATCGTACTCTTGTTAGTCCATAACACACAGAGGACACAAAGTTCACAATCCTGGAACTCCATGTTCCCACATCTAGACTTGCAAATTCTCATGTCCTTGCAATAATGTAGACACTCCTGACCTTAACGTTTCTTAATAATTTCACTGTTCCTTGAGCCATTTATGATGTAGGGTACTTCCTGTCCCTAAGTTCACTTTATGAAGTAAGCACTTCTCATTCCCTGTCTCACAATATTCTACTTGGAGTCACTCTACGACCCTTTTTTTTTCCAGAACCTGGAAGTCCATGGATTCCAATCTGACACTATCACCCTTGGTGCCCAATGGAGACGTGTGGTCTCCTCTCGTACCCATTCTCTCTTTTGATACCCCACTCACACCAACCATGGTGTGTCAACAAAATAGGTCAAACCACAACTTTCGTATTTACTTACCTCATCTGTGACCTAAGGTGGTCCACCCCTAGGGTTCATAATCATATCCTTTTATACCAACTTCGGGATAAAATAGAATCCTAGTAGCCCTTATGGACTCTGATTATTACCTCTTATTTAATAACGATTAGGTCGTGCACCTCCCAAGATACAAAGTGTAGTTTCAGCATCCATTCAATTTCCTGGATGTAATAACCGTAAGGGGTAACTTAAGGTTCATCCCACATCTTCCCCTCAATGCCAGTATCATTCGAATCACTCATCTGATCTGCATAGTTGAACTCATCTATTCCAAAGTAGCAGGATTCTTATCCTTTCCTACAAGATCATCTTCCTGCGTTTCACTATTCATTCATAGGAATATATTTACCAACTATCAACCACTAGTTCCAAAGAAAAATCAGTCATTACTTCATTATAAACATGGTTAACTAGCATGACTATCAGCTTTCCATCCACTGTGAGGTGCCAAGGATCACTCTTTCAATTACACACGACGCCCCTTAACTCATAGCATACTGCACCGGAACTCCACACTCTAAGCAAGGACGATGTCTCTCACATCGTTCTCATGTACCCGTCCATACATACAAACTTTAATACCGTGATATGTGAATCAATATTTATACCAACTTTTGAAAATCAAGTATGCAACCATCCATTCAGATCCACTTTATGTTCTCATGTTACCTTACTCAAAGTATGGATGTCCTCGAACATGCCTCATACAGTAGTAGATGTGTCCCTCTGGTTTCACTATGCTCTTCGCCCCTATGGCGTTCCTTTAGTAATTCCCTTATGGTTTCCATCTTAATTACATTATACATGATCCCATTACCTCCCATAACATGACCTTGAACATCTTCTGGAGAAATCAGAACTTGTCCCTCTTGGAACCTTACCTGTAACCTTGTTTCCTTAACCTTGGTACTATCAATAAAGGTGTTATTCGGGTTCTGCTTCTAGCTAGGAGTAGTCTGAAACATCCTTCATCAATATGAATATGACTCATCAACATTATCCCTGTACTCTCTACTTAACGAACTTACCTGAGCCGCTGATGCATTGGTAAATTTAAAAGCCTTTACCAAGACTCCATCATACCCTACGTAGTACAAGAGGAAATTCTTGAAACGCCACTTGCCTTGATCCTTAACTGGGTAATTCTTGTAAACATTATCCTATCCTGGTAGACTTGGCCCTTTTCTTGTCAAACTGTATTGACATGTCCCATAATAAGATGCTCCATCTGATCAACCCTCATGTCAAACACTTCTTCAACTGAACGTTAATTCTTTTCGCTGAGCTAGTGCTATACTTCATAATGTCTCAGATACTGCTTCTGTCTCTGCCTTAATTCTGTTACACGCTCTTTTCCCTAAATGAGGCAATTATCCCACAGAATGCTCATGAACCCATCTGAAACCTTATTCACTGATTCGATATTCGTCTGGTCTATCTGATATAACCTCAGTGGTATCTTCCTCAACAACTAGGCACCCAGCAACTGCAACCAGGTCCTTTCCTTTTAACCTCAGAATTCACCATCTTCTTCTTCAATCCATGGTTGTCCCTTATTTAACCGGCAAATATACATTCTGTAAAATCCTTTATTGGTATATTTGACAATAATGACAAAATTAATTAAAAGGGTATTTTCGAAATTAGTAGTTTCCTGTTTTGTAATATTTTGGTACATTTCGAAAATAGTTAGTTTCCTGTTTTGTGTGATATAAATCAGATTATTCTATATATGATTATAAAATAAATATATAATATCTTTTCTTGAAATTGGTTTATATGGAAATTATTAGTATTTATTTTCATTTATCTGATTTGGTTGCCCAGAAATCGTGTGCAGCTTGCAATAATAAAGGATATATTGTTTCCTTATTTATTTAAGGAAACTGGGTTGAAAAACTGTCCAGATTCAATGAATCTGTTTGAACGGATTGCCAGTCTGTTTGAACAGATTCTGACTTTCCTGTTTTGGAAGATTTTCCATTTATTGGCTGTTTGATTTCTGATTTGTTTTCCACGACCTAAAGGGATTCTAAAATGTATATAATCATCCTTAGGTCGTTGGTTTTTGATCATCTCTCTTGGTGTATTGTTTTCCAAATATTTTTCAAGTTTTAGAGAGACTTTTTATTATGTGAAGAACTTGAGTCCAGCAAGTTCTTAGTGGTTTATTACAGTGTACTTCTATATTGTTTTCTTTGTGTTAATTGTGCAGGTTGAACACACTTGGACATTGGTCATCAAGCTTCGGGAGAAGTCTTGTTCGTGAGTCACTTTTCGGGAGGAAAACTGCAAGTGTTATGATTTGAAGGGAGTTCAAGATCTTAGCACTTCAAAAATTTGATTAGGAGTTTAGATTACAACAGTTGCGAAAAATTCAAGAGGGAGTCTTTATTTGTATAAGTCAATTTGGTTTTGTAATCATTTAGATATTCTTCTAATAAATTTCATTCTCTGGGCGTGGCCTCGTGGACTAGTAGCAATCTGCAAAGATTGCTGATACCACGTAAAAATTCGTGTGTTCTTTACTTTATGTTCGTTTTTATCTTCTGGTCACAAACTGTTTAAACATATCTGGTTTCTGTTCAAACAGTCTTGGTATCTGTTTAAACATTTCTGTAACATTTCAACAATTAATTTTTTAATTTAAATAATTAAGTTGGTAATCATAAAAAATGAAATTTCAATTGGTATCAGAGCGGTTCACTAAACTCTTAGTGATATCTTGTGGTTATTTTTCCGTTTGATTTGTTTTGTGTGAAATTTCTTTCTTTGCAGAAGGTAGTTCCGTGTCTCGACCTCCATTGCTAAATGACTCAAACTATCCATACTGTAAAGTTAGGATGAGAGCTTTCATAAAAGCTCAAAATGAGAAAGCATGGAGAGAAATTTTGTTTGGATGGTCACCTCCTACTGAAAAAGGTGAAGATGGAAGCACAATTGTAAGATCTGAACTTGTTTGGGACATAGAAGAAGAAAAATTATCCAGCTATAAAGCTCTTCACGCCATATTTAATGGTGCTGGAGAAAGTTTTATAAAACTTGTTTCCACATGTGTCTCAGCTAAAGATGCTTGGATAATTCTTCAAACTCAGTTCGAAGGAACTGTAGATGTTAAAAGGTCTAGATTTATCATGTTACAAACCAGGTTTGATGACCTTAGAATGTCTGATTCTGAAACATTATCTGAATTTTATGAGAGATTATCTGATATTTCTAATGAGTATTTTGCACTTGGTGAAAAACTTGATGATTCTGTTCTTGTTAGAAAAATCATTCGAGTTCTTCCTGACAGGTTCAATGTTAAGCTCACTGCTATGGAAGAGGCAAAAAATTTCAGTACTATGAAGGTAGAAGAACTGATGGAGTCACTTCGTACCTTTGAGTTAAATCAAAAGATTCGTCAAATAGACAAGCCAAGTACTTCCAAAGAAAAGGAGAAAACCATAGCTTTCAAGAGCACTGAAAAGGAAGTCTCAGATGATGAAGATGGTGATAATGAAATGGCAATGCTTGCAAAGAATTTTCGAAAATATATGAATAAGATAGGAAACAAGAAATTCAATGGCAAGATGTCAAAAGGTAATCCTTCTTCTCTTAAACCTTTTCAAACTAATAAAAAGGGTATTCAGTGCAGGGAATGTGAGGGATTTGGTCACATCCAGTCTGAATGTGCAAATACTTTGAAAAAGAACAAAAAAGGTATGATTGCTACTTGGAGTGATAATGACTCTGAAAGTAGTGAAGATGAGGAAGGTAATGTCGCTCTCACTTCTATTTTATATGTTTTTAAATCTGAAAATGAAAAAATTGTTTGCTTGAATAATGTTTCAAAAGATGAAGAAAATTCTGATAGTGATGAATCTGAATTGAATGATGAGTCTTTGAGTGAATCTTACAAAAATATGTATGGTTCATGGGTGAAAGTGTGTTCTGAAAATCGGTCATTGGTAAGCAAAAATAAAGATTTATTCCTTGAAATTAAACAACTTACTGATCTGAATGAAAATTTGGAAAAAGAAATAATTTCAAAAAATGTTGAAATTAATAAGTTGTCTAAAGATTTGGATACTCTTGAGAAAAATGTTAGAATGCTTAACCCCGGTTCAACTATTTTTGAGAATATACAGAATTCAGGTCAAAGAAGTCATGTGGGACTGGGTGCTTCAAGTTCTCAAAAATCAAAGAAAACTGTCTTTATCTCGGCTGGGATGTTAACGTCTGATGTTCCTGTGTCATCCTCAGTGAAATCTGTTGTATCCAGTACTCGGATTGTTCCAACAGAAAGGACACAGTCAGCAGGTAAATCCAATGGTAAATTCAAAAAATTCATTCCAATCTGCCATTTCTGTGGTAGGAAGGGTCATATTCGTCCTAAGTGTTTTACTCTTATGAATTTTGCTAAAAATAAATTATTTTGAAAAATTCAATTATTTTGATGATTTCAAAAGAGTAAAAAAGGAAAATGTTCAATCAAAGAAAATATGGATCAAAAAGAATAATTGTTTAGCTGGTTTTACTAGTGAATATGATAGATCTGCTTCTTCATATTTTTGGTATTTTGACAGTGGTTGTTCAAAACATATGACAGGTGACAAGTCTATTCTTACAGACATAAAACCTATGCATTGTGGGTCTGTTACTTTTGGCAATGGAATTGAAGGTAATGTTCTTGGTATGGGTACTCTTAACTTTGAAGGGTTGCCTAGAATCAAAAGAGTGTTACTTGTGGAAGGTCTTAAAGCTAATCTTCTAAGCATAAGTCAAATTTGTGATCAAGGTTATACTGTTAACTTTGATAAAGAGAATTGTTTTGTTTTAAACAAGAATGGTGAGAATGTTCTTGAAGGTTATAGATCTAATTACAATTGCTACACTCTTCTGCCATCTTTTATGTGTCAATCTGTTGTGAGTAATAACACTGATATGTGGCATGCTAAACTTGGCCACATAAATTTCAAAACCTTGAAAAAATTGTCACATGCAGGGAGTGTTCGTGGTTTACCTAAGCTAGGTAAAGAATCTGATGGTAAGTGCAAGAGTTGTCAACTTGGTAAGCAATTGAAAATTACACATAACAGTGTTTCTGACATAAACACTTCGAAAGTTTTAGAATTGCTTCACATGGATCTTATGGGTCCAATTCAAATTGAGAGTTTAAATGGGAAAAGGAAAATTTTATTTGTGTGGATGATTTTTCTAGATATACTTGGGTTGATTTCTTGAATGAAAAATCTGACACTTTTGATGCCTTTAAAACTCTTTGCTTTAAATTAAAAGTTGAAAAAGATTGCAATATTGGAAAAATTGTTCGTATAAGAAGTGATCATGGTAAAGAATTTGAGAATTCTATCTATGATGATTTTTGTAAGTCTGCAGGTATCTCTCATGAGTTTTCAGCTCCCAAAACTTTTCAACAGAATGGAGTTGTAGAGAGGAAAAACTGCACTTTTCAAGAAATGGCTAGAGTGATGCTAAACAGCAAAAAATTGACCAAACGGTTATGGGCAGAAGCAATTAACACTGCTTGCTATATCATAAATCGTGTTTTTCTTCGTCCAGGTACATCTAAAACATCTTATGAAATTTGGAATGGTAAGAAGCCAAGTGTGGCTTACTTTCATGTTTTTGGATGTGTTTGTTACATTTTGAGAGATTGAGAAAATCTTGGTAAATTTGATGCTAAGAGTGATGAAGGTGTTTTTATTGGATACACCACTAACAGCAGGGCCTATCGTGTGTATAACATGAGAACCCAAACTGTAATGGAGTCGGCTAACGTTGTTATTGATGATTCCAGGGATTTTTCTGAGTTTTCTACTGAGGAAGAAATTGAAAGGTTTATTGATGAACCTACTGAAAAACACAAAGAAGCTTGTGTCAGTGATACTACTGTTGCAACGTCTGGTCCATCTGTTCCAACAAATCGCGAATCCAATGAAACAGATTCTGAACAGACAGAAAAGGAATTTCCAGATATTATTTTGGATGAAGTCCAAAAGGAGCCATCAACCAGAGTTAAGTTAAATCATCCAGCAAATTTAATACTTGGAAATCCAAAAGATAGTATGGTAACACGAAGAAGGTTTAGTAATGCTGTTCAATTTGTTTGTTTCTTATCTCTAATTGAGCCTAAAAATGTGAAAGAAGCTTTAACTGATGAAAATTGGATTAAAGCTATGCAGGAGGAATTGGAACAATTTTTTAGAAACAAAGTGTGGATCCTTGTGCCAAGACCGTTGCATACTAATATTATTGGCACAAAATGGATTTTCAAAAATAAATCTGATGAATTTGATACAATCGTGCGAAATAAAGCAAGATTAGTGGCACAAGGGTACACACAAGTGGAAGGAATAGACTTTGATGAAACATTTGCACCTGTTGCAAGACTTGAATCAATTAGATTATTATTGTCTATTGCTTGCTTGATTGGTTTCAGGTTGTTCCAAATGGATGTCAAATCCGCATTTCTCAATGGGATCTTGAATGAAGAAGTATATGTTGAACAACCCAAAGGGTTTGAGGATCCCCATGCCCCTAATCATGTTTACAAATTGGAGAAAGCTCTATATGGTTTAAAGCAAGCCCCTCGGGCTTGGTATGAGAGACTCTCTCAATTTCTTGTTTCTCATGGATACAAAAGGGGTGGAGTAGATAAAACTCTGTTTATCAAAAATATTAAATCTAACATAATTATTGCTCAGATTTATGTCGATGATATTGTGTTTGGTTCTACTTCTGACAATGAGGTGTAGGTATTTGTGAAGAAAATGAAAGAGGAATTTGAAATGAGCATGGTGGGAGAATTGACCTATTTCTTAGGTTTGCAAGGCAAGCAATTAAATGAAGGTACATTTATTTCTCAAAGCAAATATGCTAAGAACTTGGTGAAAAAGTTTGGACTTGAAAGTTCAAAGATTGCCAAAACACCAATGGGAACTACTGTGAAGCTATCCAAAGATGAAAATGGTGTCAAAGTGGATCCTACACTGTACAGGAGCATGATTGGTAGTCTTCTTTACCTCACTGCTAGTCGACCTGATTTGAGTTATAGTGTTGGTGTGTGTGCCAGGTACCAAGGAAATCCCATGGAGTCTCATGTTGTAGCTGTCAAAAGAATCATTCGATATGTTCATGGGACTGCTGATTATGGTATTTGGTATTCAAATGAAACTAACCCTAATCTAGTGTGTTTTAGTGATGCTGATTGGACATGTAACACTGATGACAGAAAAAGCACTAGTGGAGGATGTTTCTTCTTGGGAAATAATCTTGTCTCTTGGCACATGAAGAAATAGAATTCTATTTCTCTCTCAACAGCTGACGCCGAATACATTGCAGCAGGAAGTTGTTGTGCACAACTTTTGTGGATGAAGCAAATGATGATGGATTATGGGATTGATCTTGACACTTTAACTATTTTTTGTGATAATACAAGTGTATGATCTTAAAATTTAAATCTAGATGCATGCTTCCTATTATTTTTCCAAACACATAATAGAAACATAGAATAACACGACATACATATGAACATTAGATTCGTAAATTAACATAAATACAATGATGTAGAAACTTACGAATACGCAGCGGAACTGGAACAACTCCTTCCTTCAATCTCTCTAACTCTTGATTCCTTTCTGTAGTAGAGTATTATCAAGAGATTGAACTAGATCAGCAACACAGTCTTCCTCACCAAGCCTTTGATCAATCTAGAACTAGTGTGGGCTGGTTCTCAACACATGAGAAAGAGATCTAGAAAAGAAGAAGAGAAAGTGGCTAAGAAAGGATTAGAGTGTCTAGGTTTTCACTTACCAATGAATTAACTGATACTGACTTATGAAAACCCTAGATATCATATTCCTTATATAGACAACTTAATGGGCTTTATTTAAATTTAAATTTAAAATTAAATTTTGAATTAATTAAACTAATAAACAAAAAGATAAAAGCCTTGGGCTCCCACAAATGGACTTGGGCCCAATACTTTTATTTTGAATTTAAATCCCAATTGGGCCTAAATTCAAAACCTTTTATTTATTTATTTATTTTAATTAATTAACTAAATCCTTATTCAAATTAACTAATTATAATTTGAAACTTGATTTAATTTTTATTTATTTATATTGATACCAATTTATCAATATTAATAAATTTACCCAAAGATTCTCTTTTATTCTCTAAATCTCATATCTTTATAAATTTTCCAAAATTGACCTAGTCAACTTTAAAAAAAAATCCTAATTGATAATTAAATCAATTAATTGAGACATTCTAGATGATTTACTCAAAGGTGATGCGGGGACCATGGATCCATGAAATCAAGCTCCAATAAGTTACAGTGAATTTATTTACGAATAATTTCACTACCTTATTAATTCCTCGTGACTCCACTATAGACTTGGAATTGAACTCTTGAATTCATAGAACGTATTTTCCAAAGCATAAATACGTTATCCATTGTTATAACCATTACAGTTAGTCAATCCTCTATCAATGACTTACTAACAAGCTGGGTGAAAATTACCGTTTTACCCCTCATCAGTATTTTATCCTTAACTCCCACTAAGTTCCTTATAAATGATATTTCCGTGAACTTAATCACAGAAATGAGATCTCAATCATTTAACCTTTTGAACAAAGCAATTAAGGAAATCATCTTTTCACTTCTCATACAGAAGTTATAGATTTCATATCTATGAATAATACTCCCACTCAATTTCATTACTAAATCTCCAAGATGTAAGTATGGGCTAGACCGTAGGGTAAGCTGGTAACGAACAAGTCAAAAGATTTAAATAATATAATTAGCAGAATATTATCACTCAGAATTAAGATCGACTTAACCTATGGTCAACGTTGTGATATTGATTAGATTCGATAACAACGATACTTATTTATCAATCAATAATCAATAGCGGTCCTAGTCCGATGTAACCAAATACATCCGATCATATCTACTTGGTCAATGCCTTGGACAAGACATCACACTCCTAATGTGTAAGTAGATCATATCGTAGATTTCCTAATCAGTGAAAATCCAATGCACTGATCTAATCTAGGACTTGTTCTTTTGAACATATAATTACAACTATAATCCACTGTGACCTAGTCACCATAATTGTAACTATCCATATGTTCAGGATTTTATGAATGTTTGTATTAATTGAATAAACATGTAATAAAACAAGCGAACAATGCAATTGAATAAACAAAATGATTTCTACTTCTTTTATTGATAATAATAACGTGTTACATAAGAAAAATGGTTTTATTAAGGGCATAAAACCCAACAACAAGTGCAATTAATATTTCAAAAAATCCTGTGCAACATTCCCGTACTTAACATATTGATATTCGTCATCATTTCATAAGAGAATTAGTTGAAATTAAAGTTCTTGTCTTGGAATATATTGAAACACATAAACAAATTGTAGATATTTTCACTAAAGCTCTTGATTCGGTTCGCTTTGATTTCCTCTGAAAATATTTGGGGGTTTGTTCTCTTTAAATTCTCTTGTTATGGTGTTGTCCGCTTGATCTAATGTGTGTTATTTTTGGTTAAGAAAATTGTCAATCAATTTGAAAAATTTTGTTGTGTGTCAAGCTGGATAATCTGTATTGTGTTTATGAATCTTTGGTTGTATATTCTTGAGAGAAATTTAATCTATTCCTCCAAGGCATATTCGAGTAAATTAATCAATGTTTAATGTTTGAGCTTCCTTTTGTGTAGCATTGTTTCAAGCTCCTGTGAAAGAATAGAGCTACCTACATCAGTGTGTGAAAGCCGTCTTTTGAGTAAGTTGGAACTTTGTAATTCGGAGTTATGAAGAGGAGACGCTACCATAGAAAAGGGCTACCACTGGTGTAGTGTGACAGCGTCTTCATGGGTTACAATTATTTTAATTTCGAAAAAGACTTATTTGTCATTGGGCAATGTTCCCTTGCATACACTGACACACACTTATGCTTGAAACAATGCAATAAAAATTGTACATAGTTTATAAAAAAAAATGTGTGTAAGACTCATACATTTTGATTGATTCACTTAAGAATATGTGCTTGTGACTGAATTGTGCTTTATTATTCTCGAATATTCTTTCTATTTTTTCATTTTCACAAGTGTTCTTATCTATGGTTTACACTAACAATTATTTTCATTTCCTTGATTTTATTCTTATCAGGATGACTCTCTTTGATCAAAGCAGATTTTTTAGGGTGGAGTTTTTATTTTTGTTCATATATATAAAATAATAAAAAATAAAAAAAAATAATTTGATATGGAAATTCTTGGTGGACCGAATCATTGTGGTGATTATGTGAAATTATGCATTTAATTGTGTGATTTAATATATTCTTTGTCTCCAATGAATTTATTTTTGTCTTCTTTCTCATTATGGAATATCATGATTTATATCTTTATTGTCTTATACTTTGTTTAGGATTTTTTAAAAAAAAAATGGAAAAAGTTAATAAAAAGATCGTGTGGGGTATTTATTTCTCGTTACCTTTTTTGGATTGGGTTTTTATACATATTACATTTTTTATAAACAGATTTTTAAAAAAAAAAAAAAAAAGAGGTAAGTTGTATGATGATCGGATGTTTTAAAGGTTGTTTCCTTTTATTGGTTAAATTACAATTTTTTTTTAAAAAAAAGGGAAACCTTTTATTGCCGTGGTGTCCATTTTGGGTAAGTGTTCTATTTAAAAAGGGCATGCCATTACCCTATTTCTTCTCACCCACGATTTCACTCAGTTATTTCTTCTCCTTCTAATTTTTTTTTTCTCTCATTTTCCTGTAAGTGTTTCTGTTTTTCAGAGAAAAAATGGTGAGAACTCGTGGTGCATCCTCCATGAAGATCCCTGTTTCTCAATCCTGAAAGGTGCCATCTCCTTCGCCTCCTCTGTCTGTGTCAACGACACCTCTTTCTGATCCAGCAGCTGCCACATCTGTTGGAAAGTCCTGCAAATCTAAGGCATGCAAGAAGGTGTTTTCGCTCTCTCATGAACATCCTATGGTGTTTCCAGATATCTCTGCTGACATAGTTGCACCACCATCTGAAGTGGTGGTGCCCTCTCGATCCAAGGACCATTCTCCTCTTCCTTTTGATTCGTCTTTGGAGGCTAGGGCAAAATCGAAATCTGTTTCATCCTCTTCCAAAGTTGCTGCTGCTGGGCTACTCAAATTGCCCTTGAAGCCGAGTCAGTCCAAGAAAAACTCTGTGACTCCCAAAAGGAAATTGGGGTCGGACGCATCTCTTTCTCCCTTGTCTGCTGCCAAGAAAAAATTGAAAGCTCATCCCCCTTCATTGTCTTCCTCCGAATCTGATCCTGAGGAAGAAAAGTCAGAATCTGAAGCAACCCATGATACCACATTGTCTGATGAAACGCTTCCTGAAAATGCAGAATCAGAGGCTGAGTCTGATGAGCCCGAAGAAGAAGACATTGTCCCCTCTGAACAAGAAGCCGAATCTGACTCAGAAAAAATTGCATCTCCTTTGACATCCAAAGCTAAAGGGAAGAAACCTATTTCTGGTTCTACACCTTCTCCAAAACGTTCAGGTGTAAATTTCAAACCTTATTCTTCCATTTTTTGCTATAATGATAATGCACGTGATATGGTTCTATATGCTCAAAGGAAATTTATCATTGAAAGAAATTATGTCTTAAGTGATCATCGTCCTTTTGGTGTGCTAACAATGCTTCAAGATCGACAATGGACAGGTTCTTTGGTTAAATTTTCTGGTTTTGTGGATAGAATAGTCAAGGAATTCTATGCCAATCTTACTAATGAAATTATTGAACCTTCATCTCCTCTGTATAACAAAGTGTTTGTTAGGGGCCATTGGTTCTCTTTTTCTCCTCAAGACATTGCTCTTGCTTTGCATCTTCCCCTTGATGTCAAGGATGATGTTGATGGTGCCTCTCTTAACAAGGACATGGTTATCACTGAGTTGGTAGGTCAAAAAATGGTATGGCCATCTAATACAGTCATCTCGGTCTCCAATCTCACCTACACTTATGCTGTTCTCCATAAGTTTGCCACAACAAATTGGAAGCCCACTTCTCACACCGCCACTATCTCTATTGATATGGCATCATTTTTGTACAAGGTGGGGACCGGCATTGGTATAAATTTGGCTTCGGTTATTCATGATCAAATCATTGGGTTTCGCAAAGGTAACAGGTAAACTTGAATTTCCCTTTTCCTCAAGTTATTTATAAAGTGTTGAGTAGGCAGAAAAAAGATCTCCAACGTGATCAAGAAGACTTGGTGGCACCCACTACTGCTGCTTCCTACAAGGCCTCTGCCCCTCCTACTGAAGCCACTGCTGCTCCGTCCTCCAAGAAAGTCAAGCCCCAATCTCTGAAGATTGCCTCGGATGACATTCCTCATGCCTCCTCCTCTGTTGCCACAGATTCAGGACTTGTTGCAACAGAAATAGCTGCTGTTCGAGCCTCTATTGATTCTTTGACTACTCGAGTGATGTCAATTGAAGGACTGCAACGTTTTGTGTTGGAGGTTGTTCAATCTCTGTCCAAAGATCCAGTTGTTTAGTTTTATTTTAGTTTTTGTCCATTATACATTGATACTCTTTTTTGTTTTATGGTTCTTTGGTTTCTTTGAAAGACACAAAGGGGGAGAGTAGTATTTCAAAAACCTGGTTGTTTGTTGTTTTATTTAACTCTGGACCTTCTTATTTTGAGGGGGAGTTAAGTCTAGTTTATTTACATGTTTGTTATAAGTTCATGCATGTTTGCAGGGGGAGTTCTCTTTACTTATCACTAACATTTGTGTTGCAGGTTTTTGAATTAATTTTGTCTATCAAATTGCCAAAGGGGGAGATTGTAAAATCCTTTATTGGCATATTTGACAATAATGAAAAAATTAATTAAAAGGGTATTTTTGAAATTAGTAGTTTCCTGTTTTGTAATATTTTGGTACATTTCGAAAATAGTTAGTTTCCTGTTTTGTGTGATATAAATCAAATTATTCTATATATGATTATAAAATAAATATATAATATCTTTTCTTGAAATTGGTTTATATGGAAATTATTAGTATTTATTTTCATTTATCTGATTTGGTTGCCCATAAATCGTGTACAGCTTGCAATAATAAAGGATATATTGTTTCCTTATTTATTTAAGGAAACTGGGTTGAAAAACTGTCCAGATTCAATGAATCTGTTTGAACGGATTGCCAGTCTGTTTGAACAGATTCTGACTTTCTTGTTTTGGAAGATTTTCCATTTATTGGCTGTTTGATTTCTGATTTGTTTTCCACGACCTAAAGGGATTCTAAAATGTATATAATCATCCTTAGGTCGTTGGTTTTTGATCATCTCTCTTGGTGTATTGTTTTCCAAATATTTTTCAAGTTTTAGAGAGACTTTTTATTATGTGAAGAACTTGAGTCCAGCAAGTTCTTAGTGGTTTATTACAGTGTACTTCTATATTGTTTTCTTTGTGTTAATTGTGCAGGTTGAACACACTTGGACATTGGTCATCAAGCTTCGGGAGAAGTCTTGTTCGTGAGTCACTTTTCGGGAGGAAAACTGCAAGTGTTATGATTTGAAGGGAGTTCAAGATCTTAGCACTTCAGAAATTTAATTAGGAGTTTAGATTACAACAGTTGCGACAAATTCAAGAGGGAGTCTTTATTTGTATAAGTCAATTTGGTTTTGTAATCATTTAGATATTCTTCTAATAAATTTCATTCTCTGGGCGTGGCCTCGTGGACTAGTAGCAATCTGCAAAGATTGCTGATACCACGTAAAAATTCGTGTGTTCTTTACTTTATGTTCGTTTTTATCTTCTGGTCACAAACTGTTTAAACATATCTGGTTTCTATTCAAACAGTCTTGGTATCTGTTTAAACATTTCTGTAACAGTTCAACAATTAATTATTTAATTTAAATAATTAAGTTGGTAATCATAAAAAACAGAATTTCACATTCAAGATCACCTCATATACCTCATAAAACCAACTTAATCAATTCGATTTATAAACAGAAACAAGAAATAGAGCCAACTAGTCACCTCTGAGGACTAACCTCAGACTCTAACCATATCAAAATGTTCATTCGAGCTGGAGTAGAGTTATCTATACTCTTTAGTTCTTTTGTCTATGTCTTCAGGCAACTCTCCTTGATGAGCCCTACGATTCCTCACTAATAACATGCCTGCACTCAACACTCACTCAAATGATGTCTCCTGCGCCCAGTGCATACCATGTAACCCCTCCGCACCTCATTGTCGTCCTAACAACCATCCTGAACACTATGAACTCTCCTGTCAGGACCAGGAGTAATAGAACCATCAAAGGTCTTTCTTTTCTGGTTACTGGGCCTCTACCTCTACTTGCTTCCGAAAATGAGGATACCTTTGGCCAAGCTTTTTTTCCATCCGCACTCTTACTTCATATCCCGACTCCTGCGTCCTCTATAACAAGGGCCCTCCCTACTGCCCAAGCGTAGGTAAAAATGTCCTTCGCTAGAGCGATCCTAACACACTGGCCATCCTAGGGTTCAATCCTCAAGTGGATCGCTCTTTTCGGGTCACATCCGTTGGTACCAAACAAAACACAGATTTGACCAATCTACAAAGCTTACTAACATACCCTGTCACTGTCATACCCTGAACCGAGCTCATAAAATTATCTGTCCTTGCAACTCAAACTTCGTCACTGCAGTGCCTCTCATTGAATCATTGTCTAAATTTCCTTCCAACCCACCATGACAATATTCCAGGTCTAGGATATAACTTCCCACCACGTTCGGGCATCCTCCTGCAACACGTAGGTGGCACAAGCCATTCCATCATTGCCTTTCACTCCTATTTAGCCGAAGACGGGGCTAACCATGCTCGCCCGCTGTTCAAATTTAAATGGGTCCAAGCCTCCTTCAAATAATGGAGGTTAACCCTTCTAAGAACCTTTCATGTAGTAATTCCCATCTATTTCCACCATTAGGTTAAGTCGTAACTAATGCCACTGTTGCCAACCTTCACAAGGAAACATTCCTCGATGGAACCCACTGTCTCAATCACCTAATCTCTTCCTCTTATCCTTACAATCCTGTCTGTATGTCAGCAAGCACCTACTGCCAATCCCAGGGCCGACGGACGATTCTGGCCTCAACTGCCATCATCCACATTGCCTGATCCAATTGACTGCCTTGGATACAAAACTTCCAAATCTATCTACAACTATCAACCTGGCCTTCTAGCCCTAATACTCTCATACAACGATAAACCATAGCAAGGCCAATCAACACAATAGCCATATAATACACATACTACATTACAAAAACGTAATGCTCAAGCATAAATAATCAAACCTCATTCCCATAATTCACATACATATTCATCATGTTCCCCATTCTAGTAGATAAGGAAACTCACATAAGTAGTTACACAAATATTTCATTTAATACCAACTCTAAGTCGAGCTTGTCTCTGGCAGCGAGTGTACATGTTCGGTCAATCTCCAAGAACCATAAACCTTGGAACGCTTTGATACCAAGTTGTAACGCCCTACTTCCTTAGAGCTGTTACCAAGTGATTTATAAATGTGCCATTACCTTGTTAATCGAGGTTTAAGATTTAAAAAGTGTGTTTGAATAAAAATAAAGACTCATTTAATAAACACTAAGTATAAAAAGTTGTTCTTTCATTGAAATTCGTAAAAATATTACATTGGGATCCCAAAACACTATTTGGAAATACATTTACAATCCAAAGATACAATACAATCGACCTAAACAAAAAAACCGAATGTTTACCTTGTGTTCCTTAAAATAACCCCAGACGTGGTGGCTAGGTAGGCCCCACATGTACACATCGCTCAATGCCCTCAAACTCATGGATGTAAGATCCAGCTTCCTTGCTCTTACCTGCACCACAAAGCACCCATGAGTCGAGGCCCAACAAGAGAACTTCAAGCACAGTATGCAATAAAAATATATCTCAACAACTCATATTCAATCCGAGCAACAAACAGATGCTAGATCCTACTAGCATGCTCAACAACACAACATCTAGACCAGCTTAAAAGCACAATGGCATAACAGCCTAATAGTACAACAGTGCAATCACACATTAGCACTATAACACGACAACATAATAATACAACAGTATATTCACACAGCAGCTCATACTACAACAACATATAACAATGTAGCCAACAGGCTAAACACATAGCAGCCATGCCGTCCCAGGTGCTTTACCAAGCCCTGGGTTCACAGTCTTTACCAAGAGGATGACTCTAGCATCCTAGGAGAGTCTTACCCTAACGGCTTTCACTCCACGTGCCCAACACCATTCCCGGCCCCTTGTTGCTCCTGGCTATGCACTCCACGTGCTCAACACCGTTCCTGACCCCTTGCCGCTCTCGGCTCTTGCCTCTCCCGGCTTTTTTTGCTCTCGGATCTTGCCACTCCCAGCCCTTGCCTCTCTCGACTTTTGTCGATCCTGGCTCTTGCCACTCCCGACCCTTGCTTCTCCCGGCTTTTGCTGATCCCGACTCTTGCCGCTCCTGGCCCTTGCCTCTCTTGGCTATTGCCGCTCATCATAATCACATATATGACATAACAAACATAAACAATACATAGAGTACAACACACCACATTGCTCTAAAGGTACAAACAGTTCTCTTACCTGGTGTCCCGAGCTGACAATCTAAAGCGATCCCAAGGATGATCCTAATCCCGGGTTTGAGCGGTAAGACCTAGTCACACGGTATTAATAAATATCCATTATGATCTAAATCAATTAAAAGCCTTTGGAATTATATACTAGCTTTCGGGACCTTGGATTCTACTAAACCAAGTAGTACAATCCTTCCTGGGCCTTAACGTTTGAGTTCCTAAACCTAAAACCCTCAAATAGCCAACATTGAGAGCTTGGGTTGCGTCCCAAGTCAGAGGCATAAAGCATCCCTGATGAGAGACATGGGCTACGGCATAACCATCCTTGGGTAGTGGTGCGCCTGGAAGACAAAGGCTTTCTAGCCTCTTCGAACACACGGGTTGCGGCGCCTGAAGAACAGGGCCACGACTCAAGCCTGAAACCCAGAAATCCCACCATTTTCTATGTTTTTCTTAAACGCAGTTCACCAAAATTCCACCCTAGACATGAACTACAACCATAAATAAGTCTCTCAAGTATTCCCAAGTACCTTAAACAACACCACCACAGTAATAGCAAAACCAAAACTCCATCACAACCCAAAATTCAAACCTTGAGTTTGAAACTCAAGAACATCAATATCAAACTCATAATTCAACAGAGAAGCATAAGAATTCACTTACCCCTTCTGCAAATGATAACCCTAAAGCAATCCTCAGCTAATCCTGGCTTTGATTCCTCAGTCTCCAAGCTTCCACACCTTCAATTCTCAGCCAGTTCCTCAAAGAATCCCTCCTTAGCACCAAGAACACCAAAGAGAGAGGAAGGAAAATGTGTTGGGAAAAAGGGAGAGAGTTCCTTTGGGTTCTACTATCTAAGGCCATCAAAACCTATCCCCAAGTGAAAAGTGCAAAATGCCCTCTAGACATAACCTTATCTTTTAACAGCCCCAAGGGCTAAATCATCATTTTCCACATCCCGATAGTTCCTCAACTGTTTCTATTAAATTCCCATTTAATCCTGACATGTCCAAACCATTGCTAGACTACTACCCATTACTCGGTCATCCCCAAACACATATAACATACCCAAAATACCCCTGGAATCCTCTCGAGCCGGGTATTTGACCCCGTTGTGACTATTCCGCTAATCTACTCCCTAGAATTGTCTCGGATCACACATCTCAAATATATCCCTATAACATTGGGGTCTCACTCACAATACATGCATATTTACATTTATGCCCTCAACGGGTCAAAATTACAAACACGCCCCTAATCACATAAATGGGCCCACATGCATATTTAATACACACAATCATGCATGTCTAATCACATTACCACATAATTCATATATTATCATAATTTAATCAATTATTGCCTTCCCATCACGCTAATCATGGTCCTCAGCCTTATTAACAAATTTGGGATGCTACAAATACCATTACCATCTTGTGATGATTCTGACTTTGAAACATCAATTAAGTCTCAGGTAGCTCAAGAAATGACGTTGAAAGAGTTGGCGACGCTGAATCTAGACCATTAACCTCTGTGTATTCAATATTCGGCGTTGGTCGTAAAATTTGAACTCAATTTGGGCCTCATACATTTACTACCATCTTTCCATGGGCTACCAGGAGAGGACCCGAATAAGCGTCTGACAGAGTTTCACATAGTGTGCTCTAGTATGAAACCAACTTTAGTAAGTGAAGAACATTTCCATTTTCTTTGAAGGATGGTGCAAATGAATTGCTCTATTACCTTCCTATTGGAACTATTAATACCTGGAGTGAAATGAAGAGTACTCTTCTTGGAGTGTTACATCCCAGCATCTAAGGTTGGTAGTATAAGGAAGGAAATTTGTGGCATTAGCCAAAAGACTATGGAGTCATTATATGAGTATTGGGAGAGATTTAAGAGGCTATGTTCTAGCCGCCCCCACCACCAAATAAGTGAACAACTACTATCCAATACTTTTATGAAGGACTATTTCCAGTCCAAGAACAAAAGTCTTATCTTGACTTTTAAACACAAAATTAATAATTTGGCTAGCAATAACTCATGGAAATAAATTCCAAACAAAATATAATATTATTTAAATTAATATTCTTAACTCGAGGAAAACAATCGCGATCCGGGTTAGTTGAAATCCCAATGGGTTGGACAATTCGTAGTGGTACATCATTATCCTCATGAAGCAGTAGAAATTTCAAGTCCAAAAACGGGAAAGTACTCAAGGTTAATGGCCAAAGATTGAAGCCTTGTTATGAGTCTTTTGAGGAGGAAAAAGCTACTATGATTCACCTTTTCGATCTGGAATATGTTAATGAGGTATGAAAAGGTTTTATGTTGACGTAAAACTTAGCTAAAGTTAATGTATTTTATTTTATATTTAAGACTTTTTTATTTAATTAATTTATTTTCCATGTAATTTATCTTTTTAAACTTAGTTTTAATATTTTTTATTTATTTAAGAACTGTGAAAATTGTGAAAAAAAGAGAAAATTTATTTTTGGGTCAGATGGCATGTGGCGGCGGTCTAGAGAACAAAAAAAATGGTCGCGGCCACTATGCGATTTCATAATTTAAAAAAAAAAACCCATTTCCTTTCTTTTCCAATTCCCACACAAACAAAGACCCCTAAATCGAAAATGCTCCCATTTTCACACAAAATTTCATGACTTCTCCCTCATTTTCACTCAAATTATTCCCCAAAATCATAACAATTCTCATCATCAATATTTATTCTCTACCCTTTTTCATCTATTCTCCCCAAAATCCTCATCTTCTACAAAAAAAATCCCCTTTCAAAACCTTGACACAACTCCAAATTTGACAATTGAGGTTCTTCAACTAGTTTCAAGGTGCTTCATTGACACAATCAAGCTCTCAAAGACTTTCTATTATCAATCACAAGAATCTTATCCCTGAGTTTTGAAGTGAAGAATGGCACCAAAGAGATTTAGAAAGAATACCAAAGGTGCTTCCTCATCTGAGGTGCAATTTGATGCCAGCAAATTTATTTCTGGAGAGGCATTCAAATGTTATCAAGATACGGTAGTGAAACAGAAAATGACGGTTGAAGAGAGGGGGTTTAATATGGAGATTCATCGTGGGCATCAATCTATTGTAGACTAGATTGAGAAAACAAATTGGAAGAAATTTTGTTCACAACCCAATGTTGCAGTAATCCCTATAGTAAGAGAGTTTTATGCTAATGGAATTTCTCAAGTCACAGCTATGGCTATAGTGAAATGGGTTAATGTGAATTTCTCAAGTGCGGCTACCAATCAACTTCATGGGCTTCCTAGCATAGACAAAGATGAATATACCCAAATAGTTGATAATCCCAACTTTAATGAGATTATCCAATTTTTGTGCAAGCCGAATACCCAATGGAAGTTAACTGAAACAAGTCATCCCATTAAGTTTTAAGCAGAGAGGCAGTGGGAGTTATTGAAAAAGACTGACAGATGTTTATTAATGCAAAGTTATTTCCCACTAAACATGTAAGTGATGTAAATGTGGATACTACCATACTTTTATATGCCATCTTAAAAGGGAAAACAATTGATGTGGGTCGCGTCAACAAGTTTTCCATTCATAATAGTTTCAGACATGTTTTTAAGGGGTTCTACCAACCCCATCTCGTTACCGCCATGTGTGCTCAAGCTGGTGTGAAATGGGATCCTTCGGAGCCTTTGTTGCAGCCCATGCATATACTGAATAGATCCTCCATCACTCGCTTCATGGTCATTGACACTACAGGGGCAAGCTCATCTTCTCAAATTCAGGCTAGGTCACCGCCATCAACCAAAATTATGACCTTGGCAGACTATATGACACTTATGGAGGAATCTCTGTACACTACCTCTCAAAAGCTGAATGCTCACTGTACTGAATTCCAAGCACACCAGCAATGCATGATTGAGTGGGCCAGCTACCAAGATGTTTCTTTCAGGATGAATGCCATACACCTTGGTATGGAAATGGAGAACTATCCATCTCCACCACAGTGGATTCAACCATATCTACCACCTATTCCCATGATGCAAGATGACGAGAATGAGGAGGAAGCTGATGATGTTCAAGCAGATATGCCTGATGAATGAGCATTTACTTCAGTTGAGGGAGTTTTTCTTTTTCTTTTCTTTTATTTTTCATTGAGGACAATGTATTGTATATGTGTGGGTGAAGGGAAGACAACTGAAACTGAATTGCTTTGATTTTATTTTTATTATGTTGCGTTGTTTTTATGTTTTTATGTCAATTTTTTTCATTTTTAGTGTGTTTAGGTTGTCATAAGTATGGTTGTGCTGAAAGTTGTTTGTCGATGATAAAACTTCTAATTGAGATGAGACTAATCCTAGGAAATTGATGAATTTTGCATGAATTGCGTGCTTAACTCTTGTGTGGTTGTTACTTAAGCGTGATCTTAGATTTTGAAACATAGTGTGTGTACTCTTGTGTGGTTGGAGATATTTATGCATGCTATCATCTATATATATAGTCTCAACCACTCTAGAAAATATTGATTAATTGTTTGAAGCGAAATCCTAGGTACACATGATTAGGAAGATGAGTAAGGCATGTTCTTTGTATTGTTTGAGCTTTTCAAGCTTACCTATGAAATTGAATATCTTAGTTTCCTCTTTTTTAGCCATAGTGACTAATCTTTTTCTATTAAAAGCCAAAAATCTAAGCCTTTTGCGCTTAATTTTTTTTATCTGTTTTTTTAGACCCATTACACCATAATTAAATATATGATTATTTGATCTGGTGGGTTGGGTTAAGGATTGAAAGAAGGGATAGTTTTATTGGTTTGTTGGATTATATGGTGAAAGTATATGATCTACTATTTCTCTCAATCAGTTGAATTGAAAAGAAAAAAATATGCAAAGAGAAATATTGAAAGAAAAGAAAAAAAAATAGTTTTGCAAAAGTTGAAGTGTGTGGGAAACAGTAAGATCAATGTGAAAAGAAGGAAAGGGAGAAATTATGTATTTTTTTTATTGTATGGGAAGTTTGTGAGAAGATCTAGACAATAGAAAAATATATAGGCTATGGTATGATTTAAGCTTAAATATTCCTTTTTCATCTACCTTCAACCTTAGCCTTACATTACAAGCTTTTAAAGATCTTTTGATTTTTGATTATGTGTGTTTACATTAGTGGGGAACAATTGGTTAATGTCTATGGAGTGGATGTTTTTCATGAAAATATTAATATATATGAGACATTAAAACATATTATGGCATGCATAAATTGATTCAAATGTTTGTGTTTTGGTAGTTTTAATTGTGCATAATCATAAATAGATCGAGTTTAAGTGGCGACTAGACAATGAGTTAAAATTTTGAGGAATGTGAAAATTCAAAATTTTCTTATAACGTATTTGGTTGATCAATCTTTGAGACAACTAACGCTTTCGACAAAATTATTGGTTATGTTTTATTTGTTTAGTTTTTAGTTTTTATTAGTAGTTTTGCTAAGGGACTACCAAGTCTATGTATGGGGGAATTTGATAAGGGTATTTTGGATAATATATATGTTATCCTTTCTCACTTAGATAATATTAATTCCAAGTGTTCTTAGGTGTTCTTAGCTTTGTTTTACGAGTCTTTGATTTTTAAGCCATAAAAGATTTTCTAAGGTATTATTGACGAATTTGATATATTTTTTGTGGTTATGAATGGATGTGCAATGATAGGACTAGAGAAAAATGAACTTTGGAACAAGTTTGAAGTTGTTTAGAAGTCCCTAAACCCGAGGTTCGAGCTTAAAGTTGAAGTTTACAAAGAAAAAGCACGCGAGCAAATTTTAGGTTGTGGTTGCGACCACCAACAATTATTGGCTGAGGCCTGAGAGTTAGAGAGTAGTGGTTGTGGCCCCCACAAGCTTCCTCAGAAACACCCCGTGGCCGCCGCCACCAGGAATCAGTGGCCGCAGCCGTGCGACAACATTTTTCTTAAAACTTCAATTTTAAATGTAATTTTTTGTGGGCTATAAAAGGGATTAGGGTTAACTTTGAATACAACTTTGGATTGTGAATTTTAGAGGCTAGTGGAGCAGAGACGGAGAAAAGACATAAGCATAAACATTCTTCAATCTAGTTTTTCTTTCTTCTCAAAACTCTTTTATTTTGATTTAATTTTTATGTTTATAAATATGAATATGAATATGGAGTAGTTTTCCTTATAGTTGAGAGTTATTTCAAAACCCTAGACATGAGATCTTGAATGCATTGATGAATTTTATTTCTTCTTTTCCCTTATATTAAATAGCTTCTATTTTTCTATTTGAATGTCATGGATCTTGTAAAATCTTGTTTAGACGGTCGCTAATTAGGGTTTTTCATTATTCTACTATCTTAGGATTTCTATTCAACTAATGGTTTAAGATTCTAAGTAGAGTGATAAATTACAATTAGGATATTGTGACAGATATTTTAATTGTGGTGAAAAATAGAACATAGATTTAATGAATTGCATGCTTAATGAATTTGTTGCCTAGATTAACCTGTTTCCATAGAGTGTAGTGCTTTTACTAGGTTAAATAGATCGCATGCTTAATGGGCTCATTGCTGGGTAAAAAGGGTTAATTAAGAGCGCTTAGCTTTAATTGAGTTTGACTGCTTAAGTGTTATCTATGGGGCTAATAGTTTAATTGGGAATAGAGAATATTATTCGTCATTGTTCATAGATTGATTGTCAAAG
The DNA here is from genome assembly GCF_963169125.1 of Humulus lupulus. NCBI lineage: Eukaryota > Viridiplantae > Streptophyta > Magnoliopsida > Rosales > Cannabaceae > Humulus > Humulus lupulus. The sequence continues at coordinate 147,806,232 of NC_084800.1, read as the reverse complement.
GTCAAGAGTAATTCTTGACTGTTTCTTTAATATCGTTATATCCTTAGTTATTTAATCTTTGATATTTAATTAATTTTAAGTTTTCATTTTTTTAAACTAAAAGCCCTTTCTAATTTCAATTTAGTTCTTATTTTGAATAATAATTGGATCATAGTCCTCGTGGGTTCAACCCTTATTTACCGCTATATTGAAGTAGCTGATATAAGTGAATAAAAAAAATATCATTAAATTTGATACGACATACAACACCCATCAAAATCTTCAGTGGAATTTGAGGTTTAGTGGGAAAATGTGGCAAATGACGATATTGCCCTTGCGGGCTTTAAAGAACAAAGTAAATGTTAGGGACATTTCGGTCTTTTTGTGTCAACGGAGATAGACTTAGCCTTGGAACCCCTCAGAAGCTAAGGGAAACAAAACTCAGCAGCTTAACTCTCTCTCTCTCTCTCTCGTTTCTGAATTTTGAAGAGAATCAAAGCTGTGAATTGAAGGTTGAAGCTAGGAATGGGATTAGAAGTAGCTCAGGGTCATGAATTCACAGTTGAGGTATGGAATCGTACTCTTGTTTAGGTGAAATTTTGTTATGGTTTTCGTTGAGTTTAAACTGAAGGGTGGGATTGAACTATTTATTTGAGTTTTCATGAAGTTGATGGGTTTACTTTGATGCTTAGGGGGTATTAGTGATGTTTTGGGGTTCAATTTTGGGTTTATTTGTAATTTGGGGTGAATTCATGGAGTTTATGTTCAGAGAAAATGTTGGAAATTCTGGGTTTGCGGGGTTGCACCGCGGCCTGCATGAACTCGGAGGCTAGGGAGGATGTCTGAATAGCCTTAGTGTCGCAACACTAGGTGGGCTGTGCTGTAGCACATGTCCAGAGAGTTAGCTTGGGGGCAGCTCTCAATGTAGAGTCCTGCTGCGACCTTTTAGGGCGGGCCAGGGCTCTAATTGGAAAAGTTGGACAAAAAGGGGTTTTTGAGTACGGGAACTCAAATGTAAGCGCTCGGGAAGGATTCCACTACTCGGTTTAGTAGAATTCAAGGTCTCGGAGGCTAGGATTCAATCTTGAAGCTTTTAATTGTTTTAGTTCTCTTATGGATATTCGTTAATATGTTGTAACTAGGGGTACGACAAGGCTCGTAAAGGAAAGGATCGTGATCGTTGTTGCCTTACCCTATCGCAGAGGACTTGAGGTAAGAAAATTATCTCTGGCACCATGTGTAGGGAATGTGCCCAAATGATAGGGGACATGAATGATCGTGTCATGAAACAATGTATAGTTGAATATTTGTTGTGTTTGAATTTATGTTGATATACTTGTTGGTACTAATTTCTTGGTCGTGATACCGTTAACGACATTACATGTGTAATGTATGCCATAGTGGTGGGGCCATAATGTGGATACGAAATCCGCGATAGTTGCAGGGCCATTACGAAGATGGAATGTCCATCTATTCGGCATGAGATGTATGTTGTTTAGAAAATCTATGTGAACCAACTTTGATTATAGAATATGCAATACATGTTAATGATTTTCTATATATCTGTTTGTATTGTTTGGGATTTCTTGCTGGGCCTTGGCTCACGGATGCTTCGTGGTGCAGGTAAGGGCAAAGGCAAGCTGGACCAGCCATGAGTTGGAGAGTTGTAGGGCCAGCGTGTACATACTCACCCTACTCGGCCTCCATGGTCGAGATATTTTGGGGAACATGAGACTTTCGTTGAAATTTTGCAACTTAGGTCGGCTATGTCTGTATTTATTATAAACTTGTATTTTATTAGATACTTTTGGGATCCCCTGTAATTACTTAACCTTTTAATTAAAAAGTCCAACCTATGACCAAAATGTTCGATACTTAAAGTGTGGTTTAACCTTAATTACACTTTTATGTCCAAATTACTCGCTTAACGAGTTAAGCACTATTTTTAACACACAGTGTAAGGGTCTGACTATTTATTTAGGGTGTTACAACTTGGTATCAAAGCTACCAAGGTTTATTAGTTTCTTAAGATTGGCTGGGCATGTACACTCATCGCAAAAGATAAGCTTGACTCAGGGTGTGGAAACTAATGATATGATTATGTGCTTAATTATTCAAATGAAATATATATGCCTTATCTGAATGCTTGATTAGGGAGCCTGAGCTATACTGATAGGGCTTGGTCCTTGACTGCTAGGTGAATATGAGAATGCATGCTTGTTATGTCAAGTAGCATGATGTTTGTGAATGTTGTTAAGTTCCTCGATTGTGAACTGTGGGGCAGATTTTGGAACTTGTTATCATTATCTGATAAGCCGAGTCGTGGATTACAATTATACTTGGATAGTTATGCCTCCGAGGCGATCAAACTGACAAGTCAGTGCTAAAATTCGGGCTAGAGATGATAACCAGGGTCAGGACCCTCCGCCAGCTCCTAACAACTGGCAACAGATGTTGGCCAAAAGGAAAGCCAAACTGCAGAGACAAGAAGAAGAAATTCATCAATTGAGACAACAGTAGGTTCAACTAGGAAACACTATGCCAGTAGTACCACTCGCTGCCCTAGTAACAAGTTGTATAGAAACAACCAGAAGTATCGAACAAATGGGAACCATTATATGAGTGGTTCACGATGCAACACCCTTTGACCTTTGAGGGAGGGCCAGTGTTAGGTTTTAGCCCTAATTAAAACCCAATTTCTTTGTTATATCATTTATTATCAATAAAAGAATAGAAATCATTTTTTCACTTGGTCAATCACATGGCTCACACGTTTTTTTTTTCAAGATTATTTGTTTAATATAAACTTATATTAAATCTCAAGCATATAGCTAATCGTATTTATAGAGACGAAATCATAGTGGAATATAAATATGATTATATGTTCAAAATAAGTTAGTCCTAAGATTAGTCAGTGCACGGGATTTACACTAATTTTCCAATCTACGATATGATCTACATACACATTGTAATGTTATGTTCTTTCCAGAACATTAGAAAAGTAGATAAGATCAGATGTATTTGTTACATCGAACAGGACCAATATTGACAGTTGATAGGATAAGTAAACATACCGTGATTATCTATTCTAGTCACACCATATAGTTGACCATAGGTCAATTCAATCTCAATTCTAAGTGGTTAGTATTCTAACTGATTGTATTATTTGAGTTCTTTGACTTGTTTGTTACCAGCTTACCCTACGGACTAGCCCATACTTACATCTTGGGAACTCGATAGTATAATTGAGTGGGCGTGTTAATCATATATATGAACATCTATAGCTTCCGATGAAGAAGTGAAATGATTGTTTCCTTTTAGTTTGGTCAAGGTGTTAAATGATAGAGATCTCATTTGAGTAAGTAATATTAGTTTACTGAAATATCATTTACAAGGAACTAAGTGTTTTAAGGATAAAATACAATGAGGGGTAAAATGGTATTTTAGTCCCATCTTATTGTAGACTATCTATAGAGGATTGAGTGACAATTATGGTTGTAAAAATGGATAATTAATAGCGTATCTTTATTTTTTATAGAGCATTCTATGAATTCAAGAGTGAAATTCTGAGTCTTTAGTGGAGTCAAGAGTAGAAAATTTATTTGTTAGATTTATGATAACTTATTGGAGCTTGATTTCATAGGCCCATGGTCCCCACTATACCTTGGATAATATCATCTAGATAGTCTCAATTAATTGATTTAATTATCAATTAGAATTATCAAAGTTTATGAGGTCAATTTTGGATTGTTTCACAGAGTTATGTAATTTTGAGAAAAAAGAGAAATTAGGGCAGATTTATTAATTATGATAAATTGGTATCTAAATTAATAAATAAGTTTAAATCAATGTTCAAATTATAAATAATTAATTTGATAAAGGATTTAAATAATTATTCAATTAATTCAATCAATAGAAAATAATACAGGCCTTGATTTTAAGTCAAATGGGCTTATAATCAAATGTGAAATTTCACGGGCCTAAATCCCACGATAATTTCGACCTAGGGCTGATTATTGGCTATTATTTTATTGATTTTTTTAATTAAATAAATTACCTAAATGAGTCTATAAAAGGAATGTTACGTGAGAGTTGAAAAGAGATGACAGACACTTGTTTTTGATAGGTTTTAGATTCTCTCTAAACATAAGTCCTTTTTCTAAGCCTTATTGTTCTTCTCTCTTCTTCTCTCTGTATCTATCTTATGTGTTGAGAATTGAAGATCGGTTCAGTTTCTTGGTAATACTCTACGGCAGAAAGGATATAAGGGTTAGAGAAATTGAAGGAATGACTCTATTATTCCACTGTGTATAATGTAAGTGTATCATTATTTCTCTTTGAATTATATTTTAGAAACATGTTCAAGGTTATCTCATATTAATTTGTTTAATATTAGATTAATTTTAGAAACATGTTCAAGGCCCATCCAATTATAACATGTCTGTGTGCACTATATGTGGTATTTTTGCAATTGGGCTTATGTTTGTTAAATATATGGATTTAGCCAAATAAAATATTCATAAAATGATAAGTATTATTTGGGCCCATTAGAAAATGTAAAGTTTAAATTCCTCTCTTGTGGGTGATTCCACTTGAGAAGGCCCATTTCCTTTGCATGACTATAGTGGGCCTAATCAATTATTAACAATTAATAAAATGAAGGTTTAAATTCCTGTCTTTTGGACCTTGTATGGAAGATTGGGGGCTTTTGTAGTGGGAACGACATACTGGACCCAACCCTCCTCCATACAAGCCCAATTGTTATGGCCCATTTACTTGAGTTGGACTTAATTGTATAGGTTCAATATATTAGTTAAACCTAAATATTGATTAGCAACAAATTAATTCAAAATTAATTGAATTTGTTTCAATGTGATACTTTAGAATTAATAAGAAATTATGACTTCGGTTTTAAAAATTCTAATCTTACAATTTTTTGGTGAACCAGTCATTAATTTATGATAATAACAAAAATACTATTTTTAATTTTATAATGAGCTTATTTTAAGAATTATATTCGATCTCCACTGTTAGTTTAACAAAGTCAATAACATAATGGGGCCTGGAGACGCTTTGATTCGTCCCCCTACAGAAGGTGTTCATTAGTTATTTTGACAAGATTAAATTTCAAAGGATAGATAATTTTAGATCAAATTCTACTAGACTCACCCCTACAGTGAGTACTATGGCTAAATCTATTGATTATCGAAACCGTGGGTTTAGCTCATAAAATAAGATATTTTGTTTTCTTATTTTGATCGAATAGTAGGTTGCTAATAATGGTGTCCATTATTAAATAAGTTTACAACTTTATTTAATTACTGGTATTTTTGACTCTCGCCAACCAGGACAAGGATATCATAGATTTGTTAAAAACCTAAAGAAAAAGAGATATGATTATTTTGGTATTTTTTTCATATCTTACATATTTTTGTATATGTTGTGCTATTTCTTGAAATCTGTGTGAATAGGAGTTTTATTGAGTAAAGGTGTTTGATTTCTATTTTATTGATAAATTGTAGTTTTAAGTATGGTTGTGTCTACTCCCATCCTTTCTCAACTTTCAATGGAGAAACTCACTGGAGAGAACTTCCTTAAATGGAAACAGAATATCAACATAGAGTGGATTGGTGACAACTCTGAATTCGTCATCACTGAGGAATCCCCAGAACGAGCACTGTGTCTGCACATTTGTGATGGCACTGTCAATGCTCGAGATGGCACCAAAAATTCTTGGAAAGCATCGTCTCTGCACGTTCATGATGGCACAGTAAATTCTTGAATGGCACCGTGTCTGCACGTTCATGATCAACACAACTATGATCTGATGTAGCTCATGAACGAGCTTCACATTATTGAGTCTATCATGGGTGGACCTAGTGAGGGAGGAGAAAATAACATTATTGATGTTGCTGCTGATCCAGCTAAGGTTGAAGCTAACCCAACTTTGTCTTCCAAAGCTGGAAACAAGAGGAAAGATGGACATAACAACAACCCCAAGCCTGAAAAGGCTACAAAGACGAGTGCACAATCAAATACACAAACGCCTAAGGGGATAAACAAGAAAAACAAGAAAGTTAAAGACAAGTATTTTCGCTAAAAAGAGAAGGGACATTGGAAACTGGATTGCCCCAAGTTTCTAGCAGCGAAAAACAAAGGTAATGATTATAGTTCATTTATCTTAGAAACATGTATTTTAGAGAATGATAAATTCATTTGGATTATTGATTCTGGATCTACTAACCATGTTTGAAACTCTTTACAACTTCTTGAATCATGGGAGGAAGTGGACGAAGGCAGATTAAAGCTTAGAGTTGGGAGTAGAAGTAGAGCTCGTCTGAAGTTTGGAAATAAATACTTAATTTAAAAGATGCATTTTTTATTCTGGATTTTAGTAGAAATTTAATTTCATTTTCCATGTTGCAATTAGAACAATTTCTTATGACTTTCACAAGTTCTATTTCCTTCAATGGATCACAATTGTGTATTGCATGTTTGGAAAATGGGCTTTATATTCTACGACCTAATGAACCCCTCACTCTTAACACTGATTTATTCAAAGTAGCAAAACCTAGGACCAATAAACGTCAAAAGACCGATAACGATAATATGATGTATTTATGGCACTTGAGACTAAGTCACATTGGCTATGATAGGATTCAAAGACTTACAAAGGACGGGCCTTTTGGGGGAACTCACCTTAGGTGAATTACCTATCTGTGAATCTTATCTAGAAGGCAAACAGACCAAGCGTCCATTCTCTGCAAAGGGTGATAGGGCCAAAGAACAACTTGGACTTGTGCATTCAAATGCTTGTGACCTTTTAATGTACAAGCCATGGGTGGTTTTGAGTAATTCATCACAGTCATTGATGATTACTCTAGATAGTCATGTCTTTACCTAATGCATATGAAATCAGAAACATTTTCAAAGTTTCAGGAATTCCTAGCAATGGCTCGGAACCAATTAGGTAAAATATTAAAGATCTTGCGATCTGATAGGGGTAGAGAATGTTTGGATATGCAGTTCCAAGATCATTTAACTAAACTTGGGATTTTTTCATGACTTACTGGCTCAGGTACTCCGCAACAAAATGGTGTAGCGGAACGCCGAAACAGAACTTTACTAGAAATTGTTAAATGAATGTTTTGTTACTCAAGTCTACCAACTTCATTTTGGGGTCATGAAATTGAAACCGCGAATGGCATTCTCAATGTCGTTCCGTATAAATCAATCCCCAAAACACCCTTAGAACTCTGGAATGGTCGTGAACCTAGTTTACGCCACTATAGAATCTGGGGTTGTCCTGCCCACGTCCTGAGGAAAAAGAAGGGAAAGCAAGAACCACGAACTGAAGTTTCCATGTTTGTTGGCTATCCTAAAGGTACTATTGGTGGACTTTTCTATAGTCATTAAGAAAAGAAAGTGTTTACTTCTACGAATGCTACTTTTATGAAAAATGACTATGTCCAAAACTTCAAACTGCGTAGCAAAGTAGTTTTAGAGGAGATGGTTAAATAATTAACTCCAAGCAATGTTCCATCGTCATCAGTCTAAGTTGATGATGAAATTTACTTTCTTCATGTCCATCCGATGCAAGTCAATTTAAATGAAAATGGTACCACTATTCCTGAGCAAACAATCATGGAGTCTCGTCGTAGTGGGAGGGTTTCAAGGAACCCATTTCGCTATGGTGGATGGTGAAACCAATATGGTTTTTGGTAACACTAGTGATTATGATTCATTGTCTTTCCTACAGGAAATGGCTAGCCCTGAAAACAAACTATGGCTCGAAGCCATGAAACAGGAAATGGAGTCCATGTACTCAAAATCCATCTGGGATCTTGTGGAAGCACCTAGTGACTTTAGTGCCATTGGGTGGAAGTGGATCTATAATAAGAAACGAGGTGTTGATGGAAATGTTGAGAATTATAAAGCTCTGTTGATGGTAAGAACTAGTCAACAATTTAAGGTTAGAAAACTCAAATTATTCTACTAAAGATAGCTAAGAATAAGATGGAAAGAACTCGAATCAACAGAGAATACAGAACTACAATGTAACAAAGATCATATATTTCTTAAAACGTCTCCTCATACAATTAGTTTTCCAACCCCTTAACCTAAGGGGTCGGAACCTATTTATAGGTGGGCTCTATTGGCCCCTTATACAAGTAGGTCCCAAGGGACATGGACGTATGCAGGTATAGGGTCAGGGTATTGGCTCAGGACATAGTGGTGTCTACCCTGACAATGCCCAAGTAGTGGTGCAGGACATCGTGCTGTGGACTCTAGAATATTGTCGGGGGTGCTCAGGTAGTGCCTCCACTCTCCGTACAAGTTGGTACTGGCACAACTCATCAGACGCGGATGACAGGGCCACACATCTGACCTCTTCATGATCATACATCCTATATCAGTGTATGTACCTTGTACCCAGTCGTCCTCATCAATTCATGTTTGGCGCCTAATGGTTATTTGACATACCCGTTTGGTGTTTCCAAGTGTTCCTCGTGCATATATCGAGGAGGCTCCAAACTATACATGTCATGAGAAACCAAGGCGCAGGGGGTGTTTGTGGCGGAACAAGGTGTACACATGAGATGTAGCGAGGCTGGCCAATGGCGTGGACGTGTGCGCCTATGGGCTCGGGACCTGTGAGAAGCAACGAGGCTGCACCCTCGAATAGCGAGGCTAGCCTAGGCAGATCACCAAATGGCTGGGTGCGATGCTTCGCGTAGACACGACGCGCGGGAGGCTGGCCTTGAACCTCGCATAGCGAGGGTGGTGCCTCGGGGTACCCATGTTCGGGTACTATGGTGCACGTCGGAGGCTTGGCTTGACCCTTGCATAGCAAGGGTGGTGCCTCGGGGTACCCATGTTCGGGTACTAGGGTTCGCGTGGGAGGCTGGCCTTGAACCTTGCATAGAGAGGGTGGTGCCTCTGGGTACCTATGTTCGGGTACTAGGGTGCGCGTGGGAGGCTAGCCTTGAACCTCGCATAGCGAGGGTCGTGCCTCAGGGTACCCATGTTTGGGTACAAGGGTGTGCGTGGGACGACACGACGCAAAGCAGCCTCGCATAGCGAGACATAGGGTAGCCTTGCATGGCGAGTCCCTCACATGACAGCCCTTGAAGACTTATACTTGGTTGCATGTGTCTATGCATCTCGACACTTGAGCTTATCACCCTAGCGTGGGCACATCAGACCTTGAAAAGCCTTCTAGAATGGACACCATTTCAAATATTTCTTAGGCTATTACTCAACATTTACACCTTCCCCCAAGTCTGTAAGTACACTTTCAAGTGTGCTTGTAGACTTTTTTCTTCTTCTCTTGTTTGATATGTACGGCCAATTTTGGTGGACTCAACCTTGGAGTGCTATCCAATGTTGCTTGAAGAAACACAAAGTGAGTTTTGAAGTTGTGTTTCTTTATAGTGTCCAAAGAAACACAAAATCCATCTAACTTTTGGGAGATCCATGAATGTCCCTAAGATTGCATAAGGGCCAATCATTCTCAATCTTGGATCCCAAGGCTACCCATACTGTTGATCCCCACCATTCATATGGACTTGAATCCAATGGATAGGGGGCCGTGACTTTCCTTATAAATACCCCAAGGCTAGAAGTCATTTCTCCACACCAAAACTTGCCTAGCCTAGTGGTAATCCCTCCAAACCACTTTCAAGAGCTCAAAGGTTCCATCCACCAAAAAAGCATTCTTGAGGTAATTTTCCTTCCATTTCATTTATTCATCTTCTTTCCTTCCCTTTTTTTATTATTATTTTTCCTGATTCTTTTTTTTTGGGCTAGCATTGAGGTGACTCTAGGCATTCTCTTGCTCCTACGGTCTTGCCCTCCCTTATTGCTCAACCGACCTAACGCCTCCCCAAGTCTATCCTTGCACACCTTTGTCTTCATACATATACCTCCAGGTATGCCTCCTTCCTCCAATGATGCACATGTCCCTTCCTCTTTTTTTTTTTATATCGATTATGCGAAGGTAGAATTACTGGTTGCACGACACTCATTCTTCAGAGTTTGTCATTCTTTTCGTATGGCCTTTCAAGTACATATGCACAGGCCTTTTTCTAATACCCCTCACACTTATGTTGTAGATATAGGGTTACCCTTACGCATATACGACCTCAAGTCTTAGCGGGTCCATGGCGTCTAAGCGATGTCCCGAAGGTCCATCCAATGTTGAATTCATTGAGTTATCATCCTCCAACTCGGAGGCCGACGTTCGTAGACCCTCTAACCGTGGGGGTGTGCGAATGCTCTACCTCCAGAGACTGTCCTACCTCAGACAGAAAGCGTGTGACCTGGAGAGGGAGCTAGAATCCAATACCAGGGATGAGGGCTTAGGTTTCTCCCCCCAGCATGTAACATACATTTCCCAGCTACAATCAATCCTTCAAGATTGCCTTTCTGAAATCGCTTGCCTAGAAGAAAACTTGCCCCCTAAGCCTTTTTCCTTTTGTGGTGATGAGTCTCCCAGTCATAGGGGTCTCTTCTTCGAAGGCGGTAGACGTGAATCAGTTGAACCAGAGTTTCTTTCTATGATCCCACCCACGCTTCCTCCCCTGCCCCCAGTCTTACACCCTAGGGTCAAGCAAAGTGCTGGTAGATATAGGAAACATGGGGGGTCTTCCAGGATCCTTAGAAAGTTTATGGTTCATAAACTGCCTATCTCTGCCTAGGTACCTGAGATGCCGAAGAGAACCTCTGACACTTCCGAAGAAACAGGCAAGTCCAGCCTTACCACCACTAAACTGGCCAACATGCTAAAGGCTCATCAGTTAGCATCAAATCTCAAGTTCGTCATCCTGAAGCGTAATGAACGCGCATTTGAGTTGCCAGAAGGGTTTGTGGCCTTCAGCAATTGCATAATCCGATCTGGTGGGGCTCTGTCGCTTAACCCATTTTTCATCAAAGTGTTTAACTACTTTGAACTGGCGCCTCTACAATTGTCCCCCAACTCCTAGGTGATGCTTAGCAGCCTATATGTGTTGTACCATCAGGTACATTCCAGAGGGCCTTCCATGAGCGAGGTTCATTACTCCTATACCCTTACGGCGAATACATCTGCCCCCGCGTTCTACCAGCTCCAGAAAACCATGGCCCACAAAGGGAATTCCCTCGTGGAGGGCTCTATTTCGAATAGGGGCTCGTGGAAGACAGACTACTTCTTCACTTATAGCGGGCAAACCCGACACACTAGCTTCAACACCCCAAGTAAGACTATTCTCACTTTGATTTCATACATGAGAGATTTCTCTTTTTACTCGGCTTTTCTTCTGTGGTTTTTCTAACTGTAGTTATTTCTTTTCTTTTGATGGCAGGTCTCTTAGGGGTTGTTTGCTCCACCTTGAAACCGTCGCCTCGCGACCGAGTAATGAAAATCCTGGCCTTTTCGGGTGAATGCAGACAAGCCTGTGCCCTTTTTATAGAGAGCAACCTTCACTGGTACAGGCTGTTGACCCCGGACCAAACCGTCTCTCTATGCTCCGTTTCCTCCAAATCCGCCGGCCCATGCCCCGCCTCATCTGAATCTGCAGATCCATGCCCTGCTTCACACAAACTTGCGGGTCCATGCACCGCCTCATCTGAACCTGCGGATTCGTGGCTATACGGCCACGATGAAGGTAATTATGACAAGGTAGCCGACAGGGACTATGTCTACCCTTTGGGGGATCATATGGACGTTGAGGAGACAGTGGTGACTGAGAACTACTCGTACTTGCACTCTGTTGCTGGCAGGGCTAGGGGTGTGGCCGATGATGGTTATACTGGCGGTGTTACCTCTCGGATGCCACCGTCATTGCTTGGCGGCGAGTTTGCCTTCGATGCCTCTGTCCCCCACCCCTCCGTGCCTAAAAGGAATTTTGTCATTCCTTCTTTTGCTGGGGCTCCTCTACCCTCGGGGAGGCGTCCTAGGCGGGCGTCTTTAGGCGTCTCTTTACCTAAGGAGATGACTCTGCGCTCTTCTTCTCCCCGCACCACTGCGGATGGATCAGGACCTTCTCAGTCCCCATCCCTGCCAAAGCGTGCCTCGGCAAGCACATGCATCTCCCCTGATCAAGCTTATGTTTTTGCATCCGAAGATCATCCTCTGGCAAGCCAGTATGGGGAAGCCATGAGCCATCATCTGGGAAACATTCCCAAAGGCGAGTGGGGGACTTTGCACAATGTCCTCGATGCTGAGCTAGAAGATGCCTATATGCAAGCCTCCTTGCAGGTATTTGTCGAGATACTCGGTTTATTCATTTATGATAGATATATATTTTTTTGTTTTCATTTTGTTTTGTTATTGCCTGACCCTCAAGGCTTTATTCTATGTCCTCGCCCTTACTTAGGCTTCTATCTTGAGTAATCGACTGATCACCTCAAACTCCTCATCGACCCAACAGTTACAATGAGAGCTCAAGGAGGCATTGGGGATCCTATTGGTGGCCAAGGCAGCAAAGGATGTCTTGTCAAGTGAACTGACCGAGGCAGTTTACCAGAGGGACGCCGCTTTAGCCCAAGCTGCATCAACCTCTCACACCAATACCCAGTTGGAGGCTATCATCCATACTTTAAACGAGAGGATTATTGCGCTCGAGGCTAAGCTGGTGAATGCTGAGAATCGCATAGTCGAGCGCACGTTGCATGCTGTATGGAGGACCAACCCCACCATTGACCTTTCTTCATTTGGAGATTATGCCGTTGAGAAGTTTTCTGAGTGGAAGGGTCAGGATGGAAATTTTTAGGTTCCTTTGTATTCGGCCTATGTATGTTGTTGCTATGTAATCACTCACAATATTTCCCCTTTCTCTCCTTTTTCTTTTAGTTTGTGTTCATCAAACTTAAGGAACTTTGGTAAGTCCCTCTTATTATTATTATTTGTGGATTACATATCTTTTCCTGGATCTGATGATGATAATCTTTCTGGTGCACCTTGATTATACTTGTAAGGGCACGTTAACCCATTGGGCTCTTGGGGTCCTTTTATATTCTTTGCGCGCGCTTGTTACTTTTTGCGAGAAGCGTCATTCTCGTCATTATATATAGTACTATTTCTTCAAGGGTCTCTTGTAGGACCCTTTTTGCGCGCGCTTGGGAGATTCCTTCCTTATGGCCTCACCCCCTAGGGTGTCGGCCTTTGGTTGGAGGTCATCCTTTTAAACTATTCCCTTGATATTCATAAGGGTAGCTAATCCTTTTGAATATAAGAGATTTATACTCGTGCCTCCTCTCCTACCCCCCGAGTGCTTGGTGAAATTTATTTCAGCAGGCACTTTGATTGATGCCCGCATAGAGAAGAAAAATAACATGCAAAGTTGTGAATAGTTTCATTCATAGTAGGCAGGTTGCAACGATATATATGAAAAGGTTACATCTAGTTGGGAGGTTATCTAGCCAACCTCTTTGATTCTTGTCTACTAAGCTAACATAACATGCAACAAACTAAACACAGATACTGTTTGCATTAGATGTGGAAGTCTTACTGGTAGTACTTCTTGAGGTGTTCTGCATTCCATGCTCGAGGTATGACGGTGTCATCCATGCGCGCTAGCTTAGAGGTGTCTGGTGGTATGTATTGAGCTACTTGGTAGGGCCCTTCCCAGTTCGCCTCAAGTAAACCCACCCCCAGGTCTCGCGTGTTGGGGAGTACTTTTCTTAATGCCAAGTCTCCTACTCTGAATGTTCTCTCTCGCACCCTCGAGTTGTAGTACCTTGCTGCCCACTGCTTGTATATCGCCACTCTCATTTGCGCCTTTTCCCTTCTTTTATCTAGCATGTCTAAGCTTTCGGCCATTGCCGCATGGTTGACCTGGTCCTCATATGCTTGTATCCTATAGGAGTTAACCTTCATCTCAATCGGGAGGACAACCTCACATCCATATGGTAAGGAGAAAGGGGTCACTCCAGTGGTAGTGCGCGGAGTGGTTCTGTAGGCCCAAAGCACATTAGGTAGCTCCTCGACCTAAGCCCCTTTCATCTTCTCTAGCATTATTTTTAAGTTCTTCTTAAGGACTTTGTTAATGGCCTCCACCTGCCCATTCGCCTGTGGATGCACAACAGTCGAGAAATGTCTCCTTATCCCTCTTTCCCTACAGTACTCCTCGAACGTTTCCCCTTCAAATTGGGTGCTGTTGTCAGAAATAATTTTGTAGGGCACTCCATATCTGTAGACAATGAATTTGTTTACAAAGGCGGTGATATGTGTGGTCATTATCTTTAATAGAGGTTCCGCTTCAACCCACTTGGTGAAGTAATCTATGGCTACTACAGTGTACTTTTCTCCAACTCTACCCGGGGGAAGGGCGCCAATTAGGTCTACCCCCCAAATTGCGAAGGGCCAAGGGCTAGTCATGCTAGTTAATTCATTCGGGGGTTTTCTGGAGTAGTTTGCGTGCCTCTAGCATTTGTCACATTTCCTTGCAAAATCATTTGCATCTCTCTCCATGGAGGGCCAGTAGTACCCTTCCCTCATGGATTTTCAATTCGTGAATTGTCCACTCGCATGGTTGCCGCATTCACCCTCATGTATTTCATACAGTACCTTCACAGCTTCTTCCTCATCAACACATTGCAAGAGTAGCACATAAAACCTTGTATAAGATCCCATCTACTAAGGTGTATTGGGCTACCTTATGTACTAGCCTTCAAGCCTCCCTCTTGTCTGTTGGCACAACTCCATCCTTTCGGTAGCTTATAATCGAGTTAGCCCATGACTCCTTTGGGATGTTGACCATGTGAATGTTTGAATTAACAATGCTTGGCCTTGGTAAGTATTCCACAGGTACTGATTCAAGGGTATCCCCATCTTTAGTGGAAGCCAGCTTCGCGAGGGCATCAACATGGGTATTCCTTTCTCTTGGGATTTGCTCTATGCTATACTCCACCAACTGCCCCAAATAGCCTCTTACCCTTTCCAAGTATGCAGCCATCTTGGGACCCCTCGCTTGATACTCATCCTTCACTTGGAATACCACCAACTATGAGTCACTAAAGATGTGTAGATGCATTACCATTAGCCCCTGCGCCAACTGCAACCCTGCTAGAAGCGCTTCGTATTCTACCTCATTGTTCGAGGCTTCGAACCCAAGCCATATCGCGCAGTACATCCTGTGTCCTTCGGGTTTAGTCATCACGATACCTGCTCCAGATCCTCCTTCATTGGATGCTCCATCCATATGCAGGCTCCATTCTTCAGAACTCCTTGGCTCTCCTTCTATGACTGACTGTCCCTCTTCTTCATCTGCTCCTCCATTTGGTCGATAGGTGAATTCCACTATGAAGTATGCGAGCACTTTCCCATTGATGGAGGTCCTTGGGGTATAAGCGATGCCAAATTGACTCAACTCGATCGACCACTTCATCAGTCTACCCGAGGTTTCAGGTTTATGCAAGACCTGGATTAAAGGGCTATCGGTGAGTACTTCGATCACATGGGCATGGAAATAGGGCCTCAACTTCCTTGAAGCCACAACTAACGCATATGCGAACTTTTCTATCTTCGGGTATCGATTCTCTGCATCTACTAATCGTTAACGGACGTAGTACACAGGTTGCTGGTGCTTCTTCTCTCCTTTAACCAGGGCAGCACTTATGGCATGCTCAGATATTACCAAGTATAAGTATAGCCTTTCACCCCTTTCAGGTTTTGCCAACAAGGGTTGCTTCCCTAAGTGTTCCTTCAACTTGACAAAAGCATCCTCACATTCTTCATCCCAAGCGAACTTTTTGCTCCCTTTTAGGATATTGAAGAAGGGGAGGCACTTGTCCGTAGACCTCGAGATGAATCTATTAAGGGCTGCCACCCGTCCCATTAGACATTGCACCTCCTTCTAGTTCTTGGGTGGGCTTCTTTCTATTAGGGCCTTTATCTTATTAGGATTAACTTCGATGCCTCTGGAGTTGACCATGAAACCTAAGAAATTTCTCGAGGATACACCGAAAGTGCACTTGAGTGGATTCAACTTCATTCGGTACTTCCCGAGTGTGTCAAACATCTCTCCTATGTATTTGTTGAGTTCTGCGGGATTTTTGGTCTTCACCAGCATATCGTCAACGTATACCTCCATGTTCCTCCCTATCTAGTTAGCGAACATTTTGTTCACCAGCCTCTGATAGGTGGCACCCGCTTTCTTTAATCCGAAAGGCATCACCTTATAACAGTAGAGTCCTTTATTCGTTATAATGACGCATGCTCTTCGTCGGCTGGGTTCAAAGGTATCTGGTTGTATCCAGAGTAGGCATCCATAAAGCTAAGTAACTCATGCCTGGCCGTTGCATCCACCAGCTGATCTATCCTTGGAAGTGGAAAACTGTCCTTAGGACAAGCCTTGTTGAGGTTTGAGAAGTTAATGCAAGTCCTCCATTTTTTGTTCGGTTTCGAGACTACCACCGAGTTTGACACCCACACAGGATAGAAGGATTCGCGGATGAATCCATTGGCCTTCAACTTGTCCACCTCCTCCTTTAAGGCTGCGTACCTCTCTAGGTCAAGCGCTCGTCTTTTCTACCTAACGGGCCTTGCCTCAGAGGCGATATTCAAATGGTGGCACATGATGACTGGATCTATTCCTACCATGTCTTCGTGACTCCAAGCAAATACATCCAGATTGTCCTTCAAAAACCATACCAAGTTCTTCTTCGCGTTGCTCTGAAGGCTTTTTCCCACCTTCAACTTTCGCAATGGCTCTTCCATCACCATGATTTCCTCTACCTCCTCCACAGGTTCAGCCACTGGCTCCTCCATGTACCATGTACCATGATTCGGGGTCTAGTTCCCGTGGGTTTGAGTCCCCATGTACCACCATCGCCATCGGTTCTCGCGGTTTCACAGACGCGCGAAGGGAGGTGTTATAACACTCCCTCGCCTCTCTTTGTTCTCCTTTCATACTCGCTACTCCACCAGGAGTTAGGAACTTGACGACGAGGTGATATATTGAAGTGATCGCTTTCAATTCTCTTAGGGATGGTCTCCCCAATATTGTATTTAAAGCTGAAGCACAATCTACTACGACGAAGTTTGCCATGACTCTGGTCTGTCAGGGTTGTTCTCCCATGGTGAGTGCCAATTCGATCACCCCTAAGGGTTGTATCGATTCCCCCGTGAATCCGTATAAGGAGGATTGACAGGGTTTCAAGGGTCTGACGCCCAAACCCATCTTTTCGAAGGCGGGGCGATATAAGATATCTACAGAACTTCCGTTGTCTACGAGGACCCGATGCACCCGCATGTTGGCCAACTGAACTGTCAACACCAAAGGATCATTATGGGGAAAGTGCACTCCTCGTGCATCCTCCTCTATGAAAGTGATTGAGTCATTTTCTCCCTTAAATCTTTTTGGGGGTCGCTGCTCCAAACTCATGACACATGGTGGTGGACTCCGTCTAGCTTCTCTAGTGTACCCGTCTCGACCCTTCCTGGGCTCTCCCCAAAACCCCAGACCTCTGAAGATTGTTCTTACCTCTCCTTGTATCTCTGAGGTTCCTCCTTGTGTCCGAGGTATCACTGGCACGTCCTCCGATTTCTGCTTCTCCCTTCTGACATATCGGCCCTGGTGCCCCCTTCGGATGAGCACTTCATTTTCTTCCTTCAAATGGGTACATTCTGTCGTGGTATGGCCAATATCCTTGTGGTACTGACAGTATTTTCAAGGGTCCCTCTTGGACTGGTCTTTTCTCATCGGTGGGGGCCTTTTGAAGGGAACTCGGTCCTCCTTTGTGAGGTAGATATGCTCTCTAGTGTCTGCCAGGCTCATATAGAAGGTGTAAGCCGTTTGTCTATGGTCGCTTCCACGTTTGGACCGTCTATGTTGACCATCCCTCGACCCTTCATACGCCCTCTTCTTCTTCGCTCCATTCGACCTTTCATTGGCTGGGGGCTTTACATGGGACTCACTTTTTCTCGCCTTTAAGTTCGCATGGCTATCCTCCACACAAATGTACTTTTGTGCCCTCTTGTAGAAGTCATCTAGGTTAGTGAGTTCCCTTTTGAGCATATTATCCCACAATTTTCTTCCCGGATGCACTCCGGCTGTGATGGCCATTTTCAACTCCGTGCGGGTCAAGCTCCCTACTTTGGCTGCCTCCATGTTAAACCTGCGGATGTAGCCCTTTCGACTCTCATTTTCTTTGTGCTTCACGTTGGCGAGGCTAGTACCCGACATTGTGTAATCACGCACGGCGTGATGCTGTTGGAGAAATTCATCAGAAAACTGCTGCCAAGACCTGATGGACCTTGGTCGAAGTCTCTTGAACCATTTGTACCCAGGTCCTTTCAATGTGACAGCAAAGCAATGGCACTTGGCTCCACTACCAATCCCCCTTACCCTCATCAGGTCGTTCAATGAGTCCAGATGGTACTTAGGATTTGTGTTTCCTTCATAAGGGGTCATATGAGGCTCCTTGAAGTTGGCTGGGAGACGGATGGCTTGGATCTCCTTAACGAAGGGCGATTCATGGTTGAACTTATCCTCGATGGCTTGTCCTCCAAATACTGTGATGATCTTGCTCCATAGGCTCCTCATCTCTGTGTCTAGGTATTGTCTCCTCTTTTTCAAGGAGTCTCTCAATGTTGACGGGCTTCCATCTCCCTTTCCTTTGCCTTCCTGCCCTTTTCTTGTTGAGTTCCTCTCGTAGATCTGAGGGTGTCCTCCTTGAGGTGACTTCGACATCATTATGAGGACCAACGTTGTTCTTCTGCTCTGGCCTCGGAGGATGCTTCGGTGGTCCGTGACGTTTGTGCTGCATCGGTGGTCCGAGACGTTCATGCTGCTTCACCCCGAGGGTATTACTAGTGGAGAGTCGAGTCCTCCCATCGTCTACCGGGACAATGGTCTGCGCCCCTCTTGGTCTCTCTCTTTTTGCTTAGGGAGAGATATGTTTGACTTCCCTTGCAATAGGCCATTCAACACCTCTTGCATGTTCTCATCATCCCAGTATATTGGTAAGGAAAATAGGATAGTTCTATATGCTTATATGTTATGTTATGATAAGTTATGCTATAATATGTTATGTTATGTTTTCTTATGTTTCATGGTTATGATTTACCTTACCTCAGATATTAGACAGGGGACGTAGATGGGTTATCATAAACCTACCATGTGATCTAACCTACCTCAGATATTAGAAGGGGGAAGTAGATGGTTTCTCACATGTTTTAATGGCCATTAATAGAATAATCGTATATGATGTATGTCTTTATAGATATATGTTTATAGTTTATAGTCTATGTGTATGTACATGTTTTATGCTTGTAGTAGATTTTCCATGCTGGGCATTAGGATCATTCCTTTATGTTTAATATGTGCAGGAAAATAGTTATGGCGGCGGAAAAAGGTTCTTGGCAGCTTGGGGATGTGTATTGAGGCAGGATGGAATCGGTGGATTGAGTGTTCGATTTGAGGATGAAGTCGCTTCCTAGTCTTTTAAAAAAATTATTCTTTATATGTATTCTTCTGCATCTAATTTTGTAACCCATTTATTTAAAGTTATTTTATGTTTTTTTTTATTTTCAAAACAATGGGATCCAATATCCTACTTTGAATTTTATGTAGTTTAACATTTGTTTTTCAAGTTTTAATAAAGTAATGTTTATTTCATATGTACGTTTTCTTAAAGATTAGTGTCTATGTATAGTAGTCATTAATGGTCCAAAGTCTAGAGTAGTTGGGTCATTATAGTTAGTATCAGAGAAATGGTTCATCCACATGAAGTTCTCCTCGATACACACACTCAAAGTTCCGAATCTGATCGCCAAGTAAGTGTTTAAGTTATAGTTATTATGTTTATACGTATAGCTAATGATTGTAACCTTTATGTTTCAGTGAAGAATGAACGGAGCATTAACCGATGGGGATATCTGAGCCATTAAGGCTTTAAAAAGAATTAGAGAACCAATAAACACTGTAGGAGTGCTAGAAAGAATCACTCGGGGGCTAGTTTTGTTCCACAGAGAAATAGGTCATCTCCAAGAAACTAAGCAGATTATGATGAGAGCAACAGAGCAATACGTTTCAGTAATAAGACTATTTAGAGATTATCATACAGCAATTGTAGCCTTAGAGGAGATATGGGAGACAATTGATAATGAAGACGAATTTCCGATAGCGATGAGATATTATTTTCTCTTAATTAGGTTCACTTCAAAAATGGAGTTTCAATTTACAAATGAGCAAAAGCATAGAATTTTTAAGAACCTTCCTCAAGGGCATTTTGAGGCACATGATAATGAGGACTATGAGGAAAAAGAAGATGATATGCTAGATAAAGGATCAGATATAGAAGATCCCGATTTTTAGAATAGTTAGTTTCATTGTTTGTTTTTATTTATTATTTGTTTTCTTATATGGTTGTAAATAGTGAAAACTTTATTTTTCCAAATTAATATCACTGTTATTTTGTTATCATGTATGAGTTTGATTTTTCTTTTGTAATCATAATAAATAATAAATAATGACTAAGTTCGGTGAAGGTGGATACAAATCAATTAACCAAGTTTCTATATTGAGAGTTAGGGGGCCATAGTAGTGGGAACGATTTTACTGATCCCAGTCGTCCCTCAATATGGTTAACTTTGGAACAAATATGAGTTTCGAGCTTGAGAATTATGTCATATAGGATGATTAGAAACAGACTTAGAAAATAATAAAGATGGCTTGTTTTTTTTTTAAGTATAGAAACCCACTCTAATAATTAAGAAGACTTATATAATTTTCATAAGAAGTCATAATCAATAGGTCCGAGATATGTTTGTTTAGATTAAGTTTTTGCCTTAGAGCCTACTAGGGTGTAGTTCTAACATGTTTCTCTCAAATGTTAGAACTCTGCTGCGATGTCGCTCCGAAGATCTGCTCGCACCAACAGAAATGCCTCCAACGCTGCTCCGGTTAATAATGAAGCCCCTCCAGTTCGCAGAAAGGGAGTACGTGCTACTGCCAGCCGGAACGTGCCGCAGCCACCAGTTGACAATGCTACAGAGATCACCAGACTGTGACAACAAGTCGAGGAGCTATTGCAGCAAAAGCGACAAGAGGCTCAGCCCCAGACTCAGCCTTCGCCTCCGCCGCAGCCACAGCCACAGCAAATGGCCTCAGCACCCCAACAAGTTGGTCCATATGGGGGATGGCCAGTGGCGAATTATGCGCCGTATCCAGTACAAACATGGAGCCAGTTTTTGAGTGGTTCTGTAAGCAACACACTCTGAACTTTGAAGGGACTACAGACCCCTTCGAGGCAGAAGAGTGGCTAAGGAACGTGGAGCCAATCCTGACACACATGAACCTCAACAACTAGGACCACATATCTTGCATTTCGTCCTTGCTCAAGAAAGATGCCAAGATATGGTGAGACTTAGTCCAGCAGACACATGATGTTGCTGCCATGACTTGGACTCGATTTGTGGAGCTGTTCCATAAGAAGTATTACAATTCGGCTGTACTCGCTTCAAAAGTTGAGGAGTTCGCTAGCTTGAAGCAAGGGAATTTATCAGTGGCAAAGTATGCCCGCCATGTGCTAAGTGTCAGAAGAAACATCCTGGTGAATGCCAAGAAAACACCCAGGGATGTTACAACTGTGGTTAAGAAGGACACCGGAGGAAAGACTGTCCTCAGCTCAAACCAGAAAGGAAAAATGAAGACAAGATGGTTCCTGCTAGGGTTTTTGCCTTAACACAAGGAGAGGCTGATGCTAGCAATAAGGTGGTCAAAGGTCAGGTTTCTATCCTCAATAACATATGTTATGTATTATTTGATTTGGGAGCCACTCATTCGTATATCTCGTTAGGAATGACAGAAAAACTAGTCAAACCTTGTGAAAGATTTAGAACTAGGTTTATAACTGAGTTGCCTTCGGGCAAAGTAGTTCTATCATCACGGATAGTACGAGGCGTACTGATCAAGATTGAGGATGTAGAACTAGAAGGAGACCTGATAGAACTAGAGATCAAGGACTTCAACATAATACTAGGCATGGACTGGCTAGCACGACACGGCGAAACCATCGATTACAAACGCAAGAAGGTGATATTTGAGACTCCTGACGGCCGAAAACTATGCTTCATGGGATAAGCTTCAGGACTAAACACCCCGTTAGTATCATCTCTCATAGCCCAAAGAATGATGGATAAAGGATGTCAAGCATTCTTATCTAGCATCGCAGATGCGGTAAAGGAAACACCACTTAAGGTTGGAGACGTCCGCATTGTAAAAGAATTCCCAGAAGTATGTCTCGATGACTTACCAGGATTGCCGCCAACTCGGGAAATTGACTTCACGATAGAATTAGTACCGAGCACCGAGCCTCTCTCCAAGGCACCATACCGAATGGCACCTACGGAACTCAAGGAGTTAAAGACGCAGCTGCAAGAACTCCTAGACATGGGTTTTATTAGGCCAAGCCATTCGCCATGGGGAGCATCGGTGCTATTCGTGAAGAAGAAGGACGGAAGTATGCAGATGTGTATAGACTACCACGAGTTGAATAAGGTAACGACTAAGAATAAGTACCTGCTACCCTGGATTGATGACTTGTTTGATCAACTCCGAGGTGCGACTATATTTTCAAAGATTGATTTACGGTCCGAGTATCATCAGCTCAAGGTGAGGGGGGAAGATATTCCTAAGACAACCTTTAGAACTCGTTATGGGCATTACGAGTTCTTAGTTATGTCTTTCGGTCTTACCAACGCTCCAGCCGCATTTATGGACTTGATGAATAGGGTCTTCAAGGACTACTTAGATAAATTCATCGTGGTATTTATCGACAACATCTTAGTGTACTCCAAGGACGAATTAGAGCACGAGGAACATTTGAGATTGATGTTGTCACGATTAAAGGAGCATCAACTCTATGCCAAGTTCAAGAAATGCGAGTTTTGGCTTTCGCAAGTGGCGTTCCTTGGGCACATTATATCCAAGGACGGAGTTGTAGTAGACCCATCAAAGGTAGAGGCTGTGAAGGATTGGCCAACACCGAAGAACGCATCTGAAGTAAGGAGTTTTCTGGGATTAGCAGGTTATTATAGGAGGTTCATAGAGGGCTTTCTAAGATAGCCACTCTACTCACCAACCTGACCCGGAAACAGCAAAAATTCAACTGGAATGATAGATGCGAAGAAAGCTTCCAGTTGCTTAAGGATAAGCTTTGCTCAGCACTAGTACTCTATGTATCGACACCCAATGATAAGTTCGTAGTCTACTGCGATGCGTCAAAGCAAGGGTTGGGTTGCGTGCTGATGCAGAATGACAAGGTGATAGCCTACGCCTTAAGGCAGCTGAAGGAGTACGAGCAACGCTATCCAACTCACAATATGGAGTTGGCAGCGATGGTCTTTGGATTGAAAATCTGGCGCCATTATCTTTACGGAGAACGGTGCGAGATTTATACGGACCACAAAAGTTTAAAGTACTTCTTTACTTAGAAGGTGCTCAACATGAGGCAGTGCAGGTGGTTAGAGTTAGTAAAGGATTACGACTGCGAAATTTTATACCACCCAGGATAGGCAAACGTAGTTACCAATGTGCTCAGTAGGAAAAGTTATGGAAGTTTAGCAGCTTTAGCCAGAATAGAAAAGTCGCTACAGCAGGAGCTGAACAATGCCGGAATAGAGGTAGTTATCGGCAAGCTAGCTAACTTGTCTATCCAGTCAAATCTGCTAGAAGATATACGGATTGGGCAAAGGCATGATGACACACTAGCGACACATATGGATGCATTCAGAGAAGGCAAGCCACAGATTTCTCAATATCAAATCAAGGATTTTTTAGATATAATGTAACGCCCTGGATAGCCAAGACCGTTACACTGTGTGTTTATAAAGTGCCAGACTTGCTAATCAAGTCATTAAAGTAAAAGCGTGTTAATGAAACAGTAGAGGAACTAGGGTTAAAAGTGTTTTGGTCTCAAAAGTTACGTTTTCATTAAGAAACATTATCCGGTTACACGGGATCCCAATTTAAAAATCAGTTTAAAGATCGTTTATAGAAATTGTAAGACTCAGATACAATAACCAGCCATACTAAGGCAAAATAAGCAATTAGGTAGTCCCTGTCCTGGTCCACTCCTCGATCGTGGAGATCGAACGGCTAGCTATGTACATTTCACCTTGGAGCTCTCCACCTCAGGCTAGGTCCAGCTTGCCCTTGCCTTTACCTGCACCACGTAGCACCCATGAGCCAAGGCCCAGCAAGAAAGCATAATAACATAACAAGATCAGTAACACTTATCAAATATTTCACAATGCTCAACTAAGAATTCAACATTTCATAACATTAAACCAATCAGTAATAACAGTTTGTCATCCAAATAGTAAATCAACTATATTCATAGCACAATATTCACGTTCATAACCAATAGATTGTCATATCCATCAAATAACATTCAGGGTTGGCGCCCTTAGTCGCACCCTCTATTTAACACACTGTCTTCGGCTCATTAGGGCCGCCCCCAGTGTAATACTCACTGACTCTGGCCAGCTTAACCAAGCTCAGTGACAGATAAGCTGCCTCAGCTCCCAGTGGCCGAGCCGCGCCTCAATGCGCAAATATTGATTCCGACACCCTTAGGCCGGTAATTGCATGTCCTATAGCATAATAATACCATCACACGACATGATATACAAATATAGGGAGATCTTAGTCCCATCGTGTCCACATGATTATTCATATTCACATAACAATGCATACATACATAGGGAGCACTTAGTCCCAACCTCACCACATACTCTGGTGCAGCTTTCTTACCTTTCAATTCATTGGTTTCCGATGCCACGAAGCCGCGAGCACGGTCCTCTACCACGAGCCTCTCCAAAGTCCTAATCACAACACAAATGAAACATCCTTTGTCACTAATCAATACAAAGCTACCTTCCCGGAACCTAATCCACACTCTCGGGACCCCCAAAAACCTTAAAACCATACCCCGGAGACATCCCCCGGAGCAAAGGCCTAAAATTTCCAAAATTGATGTCCTGAAATTGGCCTTGTGCTGCGGCACAGCTTTCTTGTGCCGCGGCACCCAGCAAGTCAGGGGCCCCACGCCGCGGCACGCAAAAACTGTGCCGCGGCACGCCTTCGTAAGCCCAGAATTCTGGGTTTTCCTTCGTGTTTTTCCCGAGCCTAACTCACTCCAAATCACCCCAAACTCCATCCTAAGTCCCAAAACCAACTCTAAATCCATAACAAACCTCACAACAACCTAGAAAAATCACGCCCAAGCCCATTCACACAATTATTCCCAAGATTCACTCTTGAATTTCATACTTAGTAACTCAAACCAGAAAATTAAGAACAACTTGAACTCAAACACAAACCACACTCCAAACTCCCTAAACCTTAACAGAAACAAGCCTAATAATCACACAGAAACCTTACCTTGAGTGGTGAGTCCAACCTCCAGCTCTAAACCTCCTTCCCCCTTGATTTCCCAATTCTAAATTCACACAAAACCAGCCACCAACTTGCCTCAATTCACATTCATTATCTAAAATTTCAAACTTAGAACTTAGATATATCATAATCAAAATCTTACCTCTGAGTATTCTTGATCTAAGCTTGCTTGACAACTTCAATCACCCTTAATTCTTCTTCCAAAAGCTAAAATCAGCTTCTCCCTTCTTCTTCTTAGTTTTGCTCTTCCTCTAGGTCTCCAATTTCAGCTTAAACCCATTTCTCCAAGTGTTATACGTATATGATCTTTTCCCTTCAGCTAATGCTCATTTATCCTACCAAATGACTATTCTACCCTTCCACTAATACCCCTTCCTAACTAAACCTCAAGGGCATAATAGTCCTTTCATTAGCTTTGCCCACTTTCCCCATAAAACCTGTTACTCTTTATGGTTACTAACAATTACGCAGGTTACCAAATCACCAATTACCATTATCTAGTTTTCTAGGACCGTCTCAGCACGTGCATCACATTGGTATCACAGCACCCATGTGGTACAATTCACACATCATAAATATCACATAACATAATTCACATAGTCATATAACATTCTTAAAATCATAATCATGAATCTTAATCATAAAAATCACACATAATTCCCATCATGCCCTCCCGACACACTAATCAAGGCCCTTAAGCCTTATTAGTGAATTTGGGTCGTTACAACTATCCCCTCCTAATGAGAATTTCGTCCTCGAAATTTACCTGAACAATCCAGGACACAAATTCCACACAACTGATTCCAGCTATCCCGGTCATTCCTTGACCCTACCATTTCTGGTGTGTTACCTTAACTCAAGGTATAATCTTATTCCTCAAAACCTCATTCTTTCAATCTCATGATTAAACCGGTCACCCCACATGGAATATCTTCATCTTAATATGTAGATCCTTATCAATCAACACATGAGTTTCTCCAATCCATGTCCCTAACATGGAATACAAAATCCACTGCATATAGCTAACGGTGCCCAAAGATGTAGTCAACTTAAAAACAACCTCACTGATCCCCTACCGGATCCAAACAGCCTTAATACCCTGGGGTCCGACTAGCTCTTCACCTCTCTATCTTTGGTGACATCCTAAGAAAGCTACCATCTTCTACTCAAAACTCCATACTCCTGTTACCCAATTCAGTAAAGCTTTTCCATCTACTTTGAAAAGTGAGTTTCATGCTCTAATCTTTTAATAATCTCAATGATCCCCTGAATTACCTCTAGATCCAAATACAACCTATCACCTATCTCATTCCAACGAAGGGATGATATACAATCCTTCTTATATTCCATTTTATCAAGTGTTCTTCCAATAACTAAATAACTCCCTTTCTCTCTGATTTACCATCAGTCTGAAAATAATAAAACTCGTCAGATTCCGTTTATCTGTTCATTGCCTTTCTTAATCCTCCCAAGATCTGAGAGTAAGATAAAGTCCTTCTTTAATGAAATTAACTCTGAATTCCATGGAGGCTTACCACCCATCTCGCTTAGAGCTCTGAATACTGGTCAGTTGTATAAATTATTCTTACTGATAAAAGCAAGTTCTCCCCAGACACTGATCCATGATGACCCCACCATCTTGGCAACCTCTCTGCGATACCTATCACCATATTTCCTTATTCCCATTATAACATAACCAAAGGCTGCGATGTCTATCACGAACTACTATCGGGATAAGAATTTTGTTCCTCATTCATTATATTCCTCTCCATCTAGGCCTCCAAAACAAAACCTTCAAATTATTGTACCTTTTTCCTAATGTCTGGATGAAAGGACCAAGAGAGTAGTATGAGATTCATCCAGAATTTCCATGTAATTTCGGTGTCCATCAGAGTCCAAATTTGGTCCTTATATCACTATAAACTTACACATAACACTGTAGAATCCTTTGCTAACTCAATTAAGACTTGCCTTTAATTCCTTTCATTTGGGATTTCCTTAACTGTCATTCTTGTTCCTGTATACGATAATAATTCCAAGTATCCACTGGCTATTAAGCCTACTAGATACTCCACTCTAGTTCTAGTCGAATCCTTTAACCAACACCATGCATAGACCATCACTTCCTCCTGTCTTGAGGTGTCATAGCAACACAACAATTGATTCTAATCTGTAAGAAGACGTGAAACTCACCCAACTACCTGTACCATCATGCTTGCCTAGGGAAACTCTTACTTCCAAGACATCCTTCAACCTTAACAAAGTTCTAACCAGAATATATCACTGTGCCGTCGATCAAGACAATTACAAGTCCAATTCAGATAATCTTTGAATACTCTTTTCACCTATTTCACAAAAACAGTTTGGCATTGACCAAACCCTCAACACATAACCTAGCATCCTCAGTGCCCTTATCCAACATAACAGCAACCTCCTACCTATCCTCTTCCCTGTTCTCCAACTGGTAATAACCAGGTCGAAGATCCCTAACTGCACCTGATCTCTAGCTGGTAATAACCAGATCAAAGATCCTTAACTATTTCTGATCTCTAGCTGGTAATAACCAGATCAAAGATCCTTCTTGAGGAATGTCATCCCACTCAACAATTGAGACCTTAACTCTCACCGCTTTGTTAAAATCGTTCAATACAACATCTTAGATCTAATTCCATCCCTGACACCAATCTTATCCCCAATCCGTCTCTTTACGCAGACGAACTCCCTGACAAATTCCTTGGAAACTTATCTGGAAACCCACAAACTAACCCAGTCTGTCTTGTCCCACTGATACAACTCAAGTAGTGTCCATCACATCAACTAAGGCTCTAATCATTTCCCTTGCAGTAGATCTCACACTCCAGGTATAAACGCCAGCCACTGCAAGGATTTCCCCTTTTTAAACTCAAGAGTTACCGCTCCTTTCTTACAACCCATCACTGTTCCCCCTGCTTGACCGACTCTTCATGTTCAAAACCCTCACGTTGTAACTGTCTTCGAGGATACTTCAAGTAGTAGCTGATACATTCATCGGTCTTAGTGTGCTTCTGATCAAATCTCTCCGTAGCTAATCTCCTCCCTTCCTGTACTTAACCTTGATTACCTTTGAAGAATGAAGTTACTACCCTCTGAAACCTTACCTCTGACCCTACTACTTCAGTCGTGATTTCATCAGTATAGTAGTCGTTCACATTCCACTTCTAGCTGGGGAGTAATTCAACTCGTCATTAGTGAATCCTGAATGCAAACCATCCATGTCATTTCTCTGTTCTCTGCTCGTCAGACTTACTCATGTCGTTAAAGTACAAACGACTAAAAATTCTTACTAGTAATGCATCACACCCCTCTCGGTACAAGTGATAATTCCTAAGATGTCTCTTTCTTTGATCCTTATCTAGTAATAACCAGATCAATGATCAACTCCTGAAGACATCGTCCTGTCTTGTAACAAGGCATTTAAACTCTTCATCCCTAGCAGGCAATATCCACGAGTCCCACGACACAATACTCTACCCAATTCACTTATAAGTCGCATACTTTTCCAGGCGACTCAATAATTCCTTAAGCCAACCTAATATCACCCCTCATTGCATCCCTGATACCAACTCCTTCCATACCCAAGTTCCAAGCTGTGCCCGAAAACTACATTCTCATCTACATTCCTACTGACTAATCTAATTCCCATTCAGTCCAATCAATATACTTCAAGAGATACTCATGATTGTCCAAAGTTGTCCCTAATATAACATATTAACTTTCCTCAACATATACCCATCTGAATCCTTCCTAATAGACGCACAACACCAACTCCTTTCAACTCTTTTCCCAACCAAAGCAAAGGCTATCCAATCCACTGGTCACTTCTGAGAAACTAACCTTGGGCTTTAAATGAGTAAAGTATCCCATTCTTCCCTGTCTTAATGGCCAACCTGTGCATTGAACCCCCTTCCTGTCCAAACCAGGAGACATAAAACCACCAAAGGTTCTCATTCATCTGATCACTAAGTAGCCACACTTACTACATTTCGACGAACAAAAATATCATCACATGTATTCCCCTCATCTTAGATAATGAGGTCCTCTCTCTATTGCCCAAGCACAAACAACCAACTCAGAGTTTAACTCACAAATGACTTATCATCCCCGGCTTCATGCATTTGTACCATATTCCAAAGTCGACCGACCAACCCACCAAACTCAGCAATATGTACTATCGCTATCTTGCCACTTTCGACATCCTTTTACCACAATTGCCTAGTAAGGTTACTTGTCCCAATTTATCCTTCTCATATCACTAAGAACGGGGTTAGCCACACCCATTCATTAATTGATTCCTGAACAAACCCAAACCTTCCTCGAAACTAGAGGATAAGACTTCCGTACAATAATTCTTGTCTGTTCCTCCTCAGTAACTTGCCTTTTTCATCCATCCAATAAATTCTATCAGACCTTACAGCCTGACTCATATATCAACAAACACCTGCTGCGAATCTCAAGGGAAGGTGGAGGATTCCAACCCCCAACTGTCATCTTCTATCCCTACCAAAACCAAAACTGAATCCGATTGACCATTCTCAATACATACACCCTGAATTAATCTATCTTCACCGACTAAACTTCTCAGCCCTGACGTTTATAACCAAAACCATCTCAAGGGCAGATCCAAATAATCATAACAATCAAACACACATAAAACATATCGAACACCCATATTATGCATAAATTATCAAATCTCTTTATCACTAGAAGCGTTCATACCTTTTATGCCCTCCATGACAATAAACGGGTATATCATATAAGTTCAATTTAACATATAATAACCTGCAATCCCTATATCGCCATTATCCACGTATTCAACCACATGCAAGAGCAATACTAATCAACATGCCAAAATAGCATCACACAGCAGTCAAGGGCCAGGCCCCATCAGTATCTCATGCTCCCTATTCATCAACCAGATATCAACAATCATATCTCACTCAAATCATTTAAGCACATAATCATGCATACACCATTACCAAACCCTGAGTTGAGCTTGTCTCCCGCGGCGAATGTACATATCCAGCCAGTCTTCAGGACCCATAAACCTAGGACGCTCTGATACCAAGTTGTAACGCCCTGGATAGCCAAGACCGTTACACTGTGTGTTTATAAAGTGCCAGACTTGCTAATCAAGTCATTAAAGTAAAAGCGTGTTAATGAAACAGTAGAGGAACTAGGGTTAAAAGTGTTTTGGTCTCAAAAGTTACGTTTTCATTAAGAAACATTATCCGGTTACACGGGATCCCAATTTAAAAATCAGTTTAAAGATCGTTTATAGAAATTGTAAGACTCAGATACAATAACCAGCCATACTAAGGCAAAACAAGCAATTAGGTAGTCCCTGTCCTGGTCCACTCCTCGATCGTGGAGATCGAACGGCTAGCTATGTACATTTCACCTTGGAGCTCTCCACCTCAGGCTAGGTCCAGCTTGCCCTTGCCTTTACCTGCACCACGTAGCACCATTGAGCCAAGGCCCAGTAATAAAGCATAATAACATAGCAAGATCAGCAACACTTATCAAATATTTCACAATGCTCAACTAAGAATTCAACATTTCATAACATTAAACCAATCAGTAATAACAGTTTGTCATCCAAACAGTCAATCAACTATATTCATAGCACAATATTCACGTTCATAACCAATAGATTGTCATATCCATCAAATAACATTCAGGGATGGCGCCCTTAGTCGCACCCTCTATTTAACACACTGTCTTCGGCTCATTAGGGCCGCCCCCAGTGTAATACTTACTGACTCTGGCCAGCTTAACCAAGCTTAGTGACAGATAAGCTGCCTCAGCTCCCAGTGGCCGAGCCGCGCCTCAATGCGCAAATATTGATTCCGACACCCTTAGGCCGGTAATTGCATGTCCTATAGCATAATAATACCATCACACGACATGATATACAAATATAGGGAGCTCTTAGTCCCATCGTGTCCACATGATTATTCATATTCACATAACAATGCATGCATACATAGGGAGCACTTAGTCCCAACCTAACCACATACTCTGGTGCAGCTTTCTTACCTTTCAATTCATTGGTTTCCAATGCCACGAAGCCGCGAGCACGGTCCTCTACCACGAGCCTCTCCAAAGTCCTAATCACAACACAAGTGAAACATCCTTTGTCACTAATCAATACAAAGCTACCTTCCCGGAACCTAATCCACACTCTCGGGACCCCCAAAAACCTTAAAACCATACCCCGGAGACATCCCCCGAACCCCCGGAGCAAAGGCCTAAAATTGCCAAAATTGATGTCCTGAAATTGGCCTTGTGCCGCGGCACAGCTTTCTTGTGCCGCGGCACCCAGCAAGTCAGGGGCCCCATGCCGCGGCACGCAAAAACTGTGCCGCGTCACGCCTTCGCAAGCCCAGAATTCTGGGTTTTCCTTCGCGTTTTTCCCGAGCCTAACTCACTCCAAATCACCCCAAACTCCATCCTAAGTCCCAAAACCAACTCGAAATCCATAACAAACCTCACAACAACCTAGAAACATCACGCCCAAGCCCATTCACACAATTATTCCCAAGATTCACTCTTGAATTTCATACTTAGTAACTCAAACCAGAAAATTAAGAACAACTTGAACTCAAACACAAACCACACTCCAAACTCCCTAAACCTTAACAGAAACAAGCCTAATAATCACACAGAAACCTTACCTTGAGTGGTGAGTCCAACCTCCAGCTCTAATCCTCCTTCCCCCTTGATTTCCCAATTCTGAATTCACATAAAACCAGCCACCAACTTGCCTCAATTCACATTCATTATCTAAAATTTCAGACTTAGAACTTAGATATATCATAATCAAAATCTTACCTCTGAGAATTCTTGATCTAAGCTTGCTTGACAACTTCAATCACCCTTAATTCTTCTTCCAAAAGCTAAAATCAGCTTCTCCCTTCTTCTTCTTAGTTTTGCTCTTCCTCTAGGTCTCCAATTTCAGCTTAAACCCATTTCTCCAAGTGTTATACGTATATGATCTTTTCCCATCAGCTAATGGTCATTTATCCTACCAAATGACTATTCTACCCTTCCACTAATACCCCTTCCTAACTAAACCTCAAGGGCATACTAGTCCTTTCATCAGCTTTGCAATTCTACCACTTTCCCCATAAAACATGTTACTCTCTATGGTTACTAATAATTACGCAGGTTACCAAATCACCAGTTACCATTATCTAGTTTTCTAGGACCGTCTCGGCACGTGCATCACATTGGTATCACAGCACCCACGTGGTACAATTCACACATCATAATTATCACATAACATAATTCACATAGTCATATAACATGCTTAAAATCATAATCATGAATCTTAATCATAAAAATCACACATAATTCCCATGTTGCCCTCCCGGCACACTAATCAAGGCCCTTAAGCCTTATTAGTGAATTTGGGTCGTTACATATAAGGATCGGGTATGCGTGCCAGATAATCAAGGGATTAAGATGGCAATTCTAGAAGAAGGGCACAATACCCCGTACTTAGTTCACCCAGGGTCGACCAAGATGCGCATGACATCAAGGCAAACTATTGGTGGCCAGGGATGAAGGACATAGCGAAATTTGTGTCTTAGTGTCTAGTATGCTAGCAAGTGAAAGCAGAGCATTAGTGGCCTGTAGGCTTATTGCAGCCACTTAGCGTACTGGAATGGAAGTGGGACGATATAGCTATGGACTTTGTGACGGGTTTTCCATGAACGAACAAGCAACATGATTCCACTTGGGTAGTGATAGATAAACTAACCAAGTCGGCTCATTTCCTGCCTCTTAAGACATCTTACACGACATACCAATATGCAGACATCTATGTCCAGGAAATAGTACATTTGCATGGAATCCCCAAGACGATAGTGTCAGATAGAGGATCGGTGTTTATGTTGAGGTTTTGGGGTAGTTTACAACAAGCCACGAGTACTAAGTTAAGTCTTAGTACAACTTTTGATCCTTAGACAGATGGGCAGTCCGAGCGTACGATTCAGCTTTTAGAGGATATGCTACGTGCTTATGTACTTGATTTCGCAGGATCATGGAATAAGTACTTGCCACTGATAGAGTTCTCCTACAACAATAGCTATCAGTCAATGATTGGGATGGCACCTTATGAGTTTCTATATGGAAGAAGGTGCCGATCACCGTTGCATTAGGACGAAGTAGGAGAAAGGCAGCTTCTCGGTCCCGAAGCTGTTAGAAAAGCTCAAGAAGCAGTAGCGCTAATTAGACAGCGTATGCTTGCTACTCAAAGCCGACAGAAAAGCTATGCGGATGCCAAGTAATGCGATGTGGAATTCAAGGTCGGAGATCAAGTCTTCCAGAAGATATCTCCTATGAAAGGTGTAAGGCGGTTTGGGAAGAAAGGAAAACTTAGTCCCCAATTTATTGGTCCTTTTGAGATATTGGACAAAGTGGGAGCAGTTGCGTATAGATTTGCCCTACCGCCAGCCTTAGCTGATAGTCACAACGTGTTCCACATCTCCATGCTATGCAAGTATTTTTCAGACCCATCTCACGTCCTCAAGTACGATATGATAGCACTGTAGAAAGACTTGAGTTATGAGGAACGACCGGTTAGCATCCTAGATAGAGGGTTGAAGCAGTTACGGTCCAAGAGTATTCCAATAGTCAAAGTCCGATTGAGTAATAGTTCAGAACGAGAGGCAATGTGGGAGTTGAAGGAGGACATGCAAGGTCGGTATCCAGATTTATTTGGTAAGTAAATTTCGAGGACAAAATTCTTTTTAGTAGGGGAGAATTGTAGAGTCCAAGAACTTTACTTAGCTAGTTAGATAGTAGTAGTAATAGTAATAGTTGTAGTATTTTTAGGACTGTGGATTTTAGGTTCAAGACGGGATTTAGTTGGACACTCATAATAATACTTGTTGATTTTCTAAGTTTATCCTATAGTTTAAGAATAATAATTATAACCTGAGGTTTGATTAATATGACTGATTATGGAGATGATAATTACTATATTATAAGGTTTAGATAGACCCAATAAAATTGTAACACTTTTCATGTGTAGGTTTAATGAGAAATTAAGTATTTTTGAGGAATAAGTTTATTAAGAGTAATATTTAAATATCCTAGGGTCTGCCAGCAGCTTTGAAATCGTTAAAGGACTTAGTCACTGATGTTTACTCAATTCTAATTAGGCTAAAAAAGTGTAATTACGTGTATAATATTTCAATGTATGCCGATATATCACAGCTTTAGGGGGCGATATATCGCTATACGGGGATACGAAAAACACGTAGCTTCGTACCACAACCTCGACGAGCCTCGAGCATATGAATCCAAGCGATATATCGCCTTAAGTGGGAGATATATCGCCTATAGTGGGCGATATATCAACCCTAGGGCATAAAATTTGAATGATTTTGAAACTGAGCTCATTTTAATTCTTAACCTCTTGATAAATCCAGCATCTTTCTGACCGAGTCTTCAGCCTCTGCTGAACGATTATTCAAATGTTTTTCAATTAAAAAGCCATTATTTTATTCAAGTTAAATGAATATCTTTTCATTCTTGAAATCTATAAATAGGACCTAGTACCCAACCATTTCTTCATTCATCAAGCTGAGTTCAGAGCCTACACGCTACTAGGATTACTTTAGAGTGTTAAACACTTGGGTTGGGGTTATAAGCTTAATAAACACTTGGGAAGTAAGGTTTATAGTATATTTCGGATCGAGGTGTAGTTCGGTTATAGAAGCATTCAAGGTATTTCTAATTCTAGTTCATTTATGTATTGTTTCCTTAAGTTCTTATAGTTTTTATACTCAAAATCCTAACTCGTATTCTCTATTCTTGGTTAGGCATCTAAGATCTTGAACATAAGATTTTTGTTGGTAAGTATCATTTCGATGGTGTAGTTATTCTTTTTATCTCTATTCTTTAGTATACTCACCCCCTGTATTATGGAATTTAGGAGTGTTCCAAAATCGCGACTTTGTTCTCATCATCT
Source organism: Humulus lupulus (assembly GCF_963169125.1). Taxonomy (NCBI): domain Eukaryota; kingdom Viridiplantae; phylum Streptophyta; class Magnoliopsida; order Rosales; family Cannabaceae; genus Humulus; species Humulus lupulus. Next base: position 147,770,850 of record NC_084800.1, on the reverse strand, counting down.
CGGTATATTGGTAAGGAAAATAGGATAGTTTTATATGCTTATATGTTATGTTGATATGTTATGCTATAATATGTTATGTTATGTTTTCTTATGTTTCATGGTTATGATTTACCCTACCTCAGATATTAGACAGGGGACGTATATGGGTTATCATAAACCTACCATGTGATCTAACCTACCACAGATATTAGAAAGGGGAAGTAGATGGTTATTACATGTTTTAATGGCCATTAATAGTATAATCTTATATGATGTACTTCTTTCTAGATATATGTTTATAGTTTATAGTCTATGTGTATGTACATGTTTTATGCTTGTAGTAGATTTTCCATGCTGGGCATTATGCTCATTCCTTTTTGTTTAATATGTACATGAAAATAGTTATGGTGACGGAAAAGGTTCTTGGCAGCTTGGGGATGTGTATTGAGGCAGGATGGAATCGGTGGATTGAGTGTTCGATTCGAGGATGAAGTCGCTTCCTAGTGTTTTAAAAAAATTATGCTTTATGTGTATTCTTCCGCATCTAATTTTGTAACCCATTTATTTAAAGTTATGTTATGTTTTTTTTTTCAAAACAATGGGATCCCATATCCTACTTTGAATTTTATGTATTTTAACATTTGTTTTTCAAATTTTAATAAAGTAATGTTTATTTCATATGTACATTTTCTTAAAGATTAGTGTCTATGCATAGTAGTCATTAATGGTCCAAAGTCTAGAGTAGTTGGGTCGTTACATCGGGGTACCCATGTTAGGGTACTAGGGTGCGCATGGGAGCCTCGCACGACGCGACACAAGGCAGCCTCGCATAGTGAGACATAGGGTAGCTTTGCATGGAGAGTCCCTCACATGACAACCCTTGAAAACTTATACTTGGATGCATATGTCTATGCATCTCGACACTTGAGCTTATCACCCTAGCGTGGGCACATCGGACCTTATAAAGCCTTCAAGAATGGACACCATTTCAAATATTTCTTAGGATATTACTCAACATTTACAAGCTTGATTAGTGGCAAAGAGTTATACCCAAAGAGAAGGCGTGGACTATGAGGAAACTTTTAGTCCGGTAGCCATGTTCAAGGCCATACACATCCTCCTATCCATAGCAACCACTCTCAACTATGAGATCTGACAAATGGACGTCAAGATAGCTTTTCTTAATGGGAAGCTTGACGAAGTCATTTATATGGATCAACCAGAAGGTTTTAAAGTAGCTGGACAAGAAGGAAAAGTTTGCAAGTTGAATAGGTCAATTTATGGACTTAAGCAAGCTTCTCATTCCTGGAACCTTAGGTTTGATGATATAATCAAAACCTATGGTTTTGAAAAAAATATTGATGAACCTTGTGTTTACCAACTAAAGGCAAAACAAATAGTGGTATTCCTGGTTCTTTATGTAGATGATATCTTACTCATTCGAAACAATGTTAAGAAATTGTCAATTGTGAAGAATTGGCTGAGCACTCAATTCCAGATGAAGGATTTGGGTGAAGCAAGTTATGTTCTAGGTATCCCAGTCATTAGCGATAGAAAGAAAAAACTCTTAGCTCTATCTCAAACCGGTTACATAGATAAAGTTCTTGAACGTTTATCATTTATCGTTTATCGTTACAAATTCCAAGAAATGACAACCGGTTACATGGAATTCATCTTTCAAAGAAGCAGTCTCCTCAGACTCCTGAAGAGGAAGATGCAATGAGAAAAGTTCCTTACCCATCTGCAGTTGGAAGTCTGATGTGTGCCATGTTATGTACTAAGTTAGATATCAGCTATGCAGTGGGAGTAGTGAGCACGTATCAGTAAAACCCAGGACCAAAACATTGGATAGCAGTTAAGCATATCCTGTAGTATTTAAGGCAGACTAGGGATTATATGTTAGTCTACAAGGGTGGTGTTCTGAACCATGTAGGCTACACCAATTCAGATTTTCAGAGTGATGTAGATGACACGAAGTCTACTTCTTGAATGGTGTTTACTCTTGGGGGTGGAGCTGTGATATGGAGAAGCGTAAAGCAGTCTGGAATCTCAGATTCCACCATGGAGGCTGAGTACATAGCCGCATCAGAAGCAGCTAAGGAAATAGTCTGGCTAAAGAAGTTATATTCGGATCTTGGTGTCATTCTAGAAATGGATCAACCGCTTGTGTTGTTTTTTGACAATACAGGAGCGATAGACAACTCGAAAGAACCTCGTAGTCACAAGAGGAGTATGCATATACAAAGGAAGTATCACATTATGGCCAGGGGAGATGTGAAGGTTATGAAGAGTGCATCTGAAGACAATCTTCCAGATCCGTTTACAAAGACACAACCAAAAACTACATTTGATAAGCATATCAAGGAAATGAGATAAGTAGAATTAAGGCATTAGTTTCAATTAGTGCAAGTGGGAGTTTGTTAGGGTTTTATGCCTTAATTAAAACCTAATTTCTTTGTAATCACATTTATTATCAATAAAAAAATAGAAATCATTTTTTGACTTGCTCAATCACTTTGCTCACGTGTTTTATTTTCATGATTATTTGTTTAATATAAAATTCTTTTAAATCACGAGCATATAGATAATTGTATTTATAGTGACATAATCACAGTGGAATATAAATATGATTATATGTTCAAAATAAGTTAGTCCTAAGATTAGTCAGTGCACATGATTTAAACAGACTTGCCAATCTACGATATGATCTACTTACACATTGTAGTGTTATGTTCTTTCCAGAACATTAGCATAGTATATAAGATTGGATGTATTTGTTACATCGGACTGGACCGATATTGAAAGTAAATGAGAGAAGTTAACTTACCGTTATTATCTATTCTAGTCATATCATATAGTTGACCATAGGTCAATTCAATATCAATTCTGAGTGGTTATTATTCTAACTGAATGTATTATTTGAGTTCTTTGACTTGTTTGTTACCAGCTTACCCTACGGACTAGCCCATACTTACATCTTGGGAACTTGATAGTATAATTGAGTGGGAGTTTTAATCAAAGATATGAACATCTATAGCTTCTGATGAAGAAGAGAAATGATGGTTTCCTTTTAGTTTGGTCAAGGTGTTAAATGATAAAGATCTCATTTGAATAAGTAATATTAGTTTACTGAAATATCATTTACAAGGAACTAAGTGTTTTAAGGATAAAACACAATGAGGGGTAAAATGGTATTTTAGTCCCATCTTATTGTAGACTATCTATAGAGGATTGAGTGACAATTATGGTTGTAACAATGGATAATTAATAGTGCATCTATATTTTTTCTAGAGCGTTCTATTAATTCAAGAGTGCAATTATGAGTCTTTAGTGGAGTCACGAGGAATTAATAAGTTAGTAAATTTATTTGTTAGATTTATGATAACTTATTGGAGCTTGATTTCATAGGCCCATGGTCCCAACTGTACCTTGGATAAAATCATCTAGATAGTCTCAATTAATTGATTTAATTATCAATTAGAATTATTAAAGTTGACCATGTCAATTTTGGATAGTTTCACAAAGTTATGTAATTTTGAGAAGAATAGAGAAATTAGGGCAGATTTATTAATTAAGATAAATTGTTATCTAAATCAATAAATATGTAACGACCCAAAATCACTAATATGGCTTAAGGGCCCTGATTAGTGTGCCGGGAAGGCATAATTGACTTATGAGTGAATTTATTGATTTAATCCATGCTTGTATGATTATTTGAATGTAAATGTGGTTAAATGTTATATCTGTGATGTTGACGGTGAAACCTTGTCAACGAAATTAAGTCGGAAAACTCAAAGGTAAATGCAACGATGTTTAAATAAAAACTTAGAATGAACTCATGGAAGGATGAACACAGATGAACAATGGAGTGAAAAATGTATATTGCTTAATAGCCTCTGCATACAATCAATTTTCCAACCCATCCTCTGGAGGAGTGATCATCTATTTATATTGGAGACATAATGGCTCCTTTGTACATAGTGGTCCCTCAGGACAAAATAGTACATGAGTACACTGTCAGGATATCAGTACAGGTGGTAGTGGTGTTGGGAGAGTGGTGGTCTTCTCTAGTACGTGTCAGGGCCTGCAAAAGTGCTCTTGTCTTGGTACCATATTATGCCTCCACGACTTGTCAGGTACTGACCTCATAAGCGTGCTGAGGAAGTCCTGACCATGTACCATCCTTGTACTGCAGCTACCAGTCTGGCGTGGACACCGTACCAACCGTATTCAAACTCTCCTTGCTCCATGGTCACCACGTTGACACCCTTAAGGACGAGGCTGATATGTGAGAGGAAGCCATCACGAGGACCACGGCATGACTGTTGTGTGAGCCTTTTTTTGGGGACCGCTAGATGCTTGCCTCCTGGTGGTGTCTCGAGGTGCGTGCGGGGCGCGCGGGCGCGAGGGCGCGAGGGGCGAACGGGCGCGAGGCGGGCAGGGCGCGCGGGCGACGTGCGCGCGGGGTGCGCGCGCGGGCCGCGGGCGCGGGACACTTGGGTCATTTTGGTCAATTTGAGCAGGGTCATTTTGAGCAAAAATTTGAGGGTTCAAATGGACTTCAAACATGGTTGCCTTGGACCTTCCAGAGACCTTAGGCATTAGGTGTGGGCTCTTTACCGGTGTCGAATTTTGAGCATCCACACTTGCCCCCCAGTCTAGGAGAGGACATTTAGGTGCTCTGGTAGACTATTCTCTTTAATTCTTATATCTCCATGCGAGGCCTATACTGCGGCTCAGCGATTTTCCGACTCAGCTCATAACCTTTCCATGTCTAATGCCAAGAGGGACCGTCTTGCGGTTCAGGTCTAGGAGCTTGCTGAAACCAGGTCTATGTTAGAAAGGGCCTTGGCGAAAATTTCTTCCTCATCGAAAAAGCAGAAGAGGGCAATTGCCAAGGCCACGATGTTGCGGAATAGGTCACCAGCCTAGCAGCCGAACTCCCGGGAGCCGAGCTCAGGGTCCTTAGAATGTCTCGCAAAGCTAGGCGACCCTTTGGGATCTATGTTCGGATGCGTGAGTCTATGCATGCCGGACACGAGAAGTTTAGTGAGGCCGCACCCCATGCGATCACTTGAAGGCAGGACGCGATGTCTCGCATAGAGACGATGCGCGTAGGAGGCCAGTCGTGAGCCTCGCGTAGCGAGGGTTGCTCTCTTGGATGGAATTCACAAAAGAAGAATTCCTACATTCACAGCTCTGGTGCCCTCGACATCTCTTAGCGTCAAGACAAGCGGGGCCTCGCCATGGGAGGGCCTCGTGCACCTGTCCTCTCGTGACGTGTAGCTTGGCCTCTTAGCCTAGCTAGGCCATACTTCACGGCTCGTAAGGTGATGCTTTCCTTGGGATAATCTTCCGGTTTCACAAGACTTACATGTCAGAGCCTGATAATGTGACTAAGTGACCTTTAGTCTTGTATTTTAACCATGCACTGGAGATTATTTATTTTTATTTTTTTTTATATTTGTCATGCTCGAGGTCCTTCGGAGGCCATGCGAAAGGTGGTTCGATAGGTCTCTCTTTGGTGGACCTTGATCGTATCTATAAGGATATATTGACCCCTTGGGTTCTAGTTATCCTTTTATATGTTTTTGCGCGCGCTTGTTATATGTTGCGAGAAGTGTCCTTCTCGTCATTAGGCATAGTACTATTTTTGCAAGCGTCTTCTTTGAGACCCTTATGCAAGCGTCTTCTTTGAGACCCTTTTTGTAGGCGTCTACTTTGGAGGCCATTTTTGCAGGCGTCTACTTTGGAGACCCTTTTTGCAGGCGTCTACTTTGGAGACCCTTTTTTGCAGGCGTCTACTTTGAAGACCCTTTTTGCAGGAGTCTACTTTGGAGACCCTTTTTCAATTTTTGAGGTGATCTCCCCTCGGGTCGGGACTTTTCATGGCTAGATGGTCTTCGTTCAATCTCAACCTTGGTTAGCGACCCCTCTAGCACGACGCTCCCTTCTATATGGAATCTTCAGATGTATTGGTAGTAGGGCAACTGAAGGAAGGTTCGCTTTCTTCCACATATAAGTTCTTATGGTCCTCTTCCACACGTATGTACTTCTGTGCTCTCTCTCGAAGTCTTCCAAATTTGAAACTTCTCTTTTGAGCATGCTATCCCACAACTTGCTTCCTGGACGAACTCCGGCTGTAATAGCCATCTTGTGCTCCGCTTTGGTTAAACCTCTCACCTTTGTAGATTCTATACTGAACCTATGGATGTAGTCCTTCAGACTTTCATTCTCGCCTTGTTTTATGTTAGCGAGGCTGGTAGTTGGCATGATGTAATCACAGGCTGCATGGTGTTGTTGGAGAAATTCATCAGAGAATTGTTGCCATGATTTGATTGTTCCTGGCCTTAGCCTCTTGAACCACTTATACGCCACTCCTTTAAGCGTAACGACGAAGCAATGACACTTTGCCCTGTTATTGACCCCCCTTAACCTCATCAGACTATTGAAGGAGTCTAAATGATATTTAGGGTCAGTAGTACCTTCGTACGGAGTCATGCGAGGCTCGTTCCTACGACCATCATCTTCCCTCCGCCATGGCTCCTTGGGACATTTCATTGGCCTAGGTCCCTCCTGGTACTTTGTCTGGGGGGTTTTACTGGTGGAAAGTTTGGTTCCCCCATCGTCTACGGGGACAGTGCTTTCCCCTTTTTCATACTCCTTCCCTTTACGCTTAGGGAGGGGTATGCTTGACTTCCCTTGCAGTAGGTCATTTATAGCCTCCTGCATGTTCTCTATCATGGTTTCCAGCCTTCGAGTCTTTTTACGCAACTCGTGAATCTCGTCCTTGTAGAAGCGCGTCCTTGAGCAGGAACTTACCGGGCGTACCCCAAGACCCTTGCCTGGCCAGTGCGTCGAGGGACCGGGGTCCTGGTGGCCTGAGCGTGGGGTCAACCGGGGCCGATTAAGTGGATACACTAGTGGCTCTGAATGACCTCCGTTGGGCTGGATATCTGGGGACGATGCTTCCCTCTCCTCCCCTGGGGGAAGAGGTTCTTCCGGTCCACCTCCATGCTCGAGCAGAGGGGGGTCTTTCTTGGAAGCCCTCCGCTCTACTCCGTCTCGGCGAACCTCAACCTCTTGTACTTGCCGTAGGCGTTTTGAACATCTTAGCATCTTTCTTTGTTGGAAGTGATGGAAGAACACTAACTTGATGCTTGTTCTTCCCACAGACGGTGCCAAACTGTTGATGGTGAAACCTCGTCAACGAAATTAAGTCGGAAAACTCAAAGGTAAATGCAACGATGTTTAAATAAAAACTTAGAATGAACTCATGGAAGGATGAACACAGATGAACAATGGAGTGAAAAATGTATATTGCTTAATAGCCTCTGCATACAATCAATTTTCCAACCCCTCCTCTGGAGGAGTGATCATCTATTTATATTGGAGACATAATGGCTCCTTTGTACATAGTGGTCCCTCAGGACAAAATAGTACATGAGTACACTGTCAGGATATCAGTATAGGTGGTAGTGGTGCTGGGAGAGTGGTGGTCTGCTCTAGTACGTGTCAGGGCCTGCAAAAGTGCTCTTGTCTTGGTACCATATTATGCCTCCACGACTTGTCAGGTACTGACCTCAAAAGCGTGCTTAGGAAGTCCTGACCATGTACCATCCTTGTACTGCATCTACCAGTCTAGCGTGGACACTGTACCAACCGTATTCAAACTCTCCTTGCTCCATGGTCACCACATGGACACCCTTAAGGACGAGGCTGATATGTGAGAGGAAGCCATCACGAGGACCACGACATGACTGTTGTGTGAGGCTTGTTTTGGGGACCGCTAGATGCTTGCCTCCTTGTGGTGTCTCGAGGTGCGCGCGAGGCGCGCGGGGCGTGCGGGCGCGAGGCGCGTAGGGCTAGAGGCGCGCAGGGCGCGCGGGGCGCGCGGCGCGCAGGGCGCCCCGGGCGCCCGGGGCGCGCGGGGAGCGCGGTGCGCCCGGGGAGCGCGGTGCGCCCGGGGAGCGCGGGGCGCCCGGTGTAACGTGCCGGCCTTGATGGCACGTTACAAGCTAGGATGGCGCTCGGTCAGATGCGCATGCTAGGGTGCAGGCTGGTGAGCATGCTGAAGCCTAGTTTGTACGGCAGTGGCATTTTCGTAAACATCTTCAATATTGCCCGGAAATGGACGGGACTTGGTAGGTTCCATATTGAAGGGTCAATGAACGCAATGGTATGATCGGATTTGGGAGATTCGGAGAATTGGCGAGCTGGAAACCAAATATGTCTCCCAAGAGAAAATTATATATGTTCCTGGTAGAAGGCTAAAAGCTCAGAAGGCTCTTTGTAGGGGGAGCCCCTGGTGTCAGCTCTCCACCACCCCCTGGCGCAGGTGCGTCAAGTGAGCTACTACTAGTTGGGAGGACTAGTAGGGCGGGCATATGAGGACCACGAGGGGACTCATATGTCTCCATGAGTAGGAGTACTCATGGACATTACCGGGCCGCCCCGGTAGTGCGTCGAAGTGTGCTGCCAGAGGTTTAAGGATACGGTTCCCTTGGCTTGCCGGGATGCCGCTTGCATGGAACGTGGCCCAAACCTTCGAGAGATGTCGTGGGGCGCCATGGCCACGAATCTCGACACGAGATGGCATGGGAAGTCATTCGTGGGACTTGTTAGCATGCAAGCATTGGAGGGTGCACTATGCTTGAGTAGGACAGAGGTCCAGTGTATGCTACTAGTCTGGCAGCCAGTCTCGAGGGCCTGCCAACATGCACGATGGTATGGTGCCTTGAGGATTGGACCATGGACGTATGGGAGTCCTTGGTCTGTGACGTGAGCTAATCGGATAGTATCGAATGGGACATGATGAGAGGTGTTGGCACGTCAGCTTGGTGTTGGCTCTTGGCCACACATGCTACCTTCACTTGCGAATGTCTGGGTGAGCATCGGTGTTGGGATTTGCCTTGCCATAGTGAGAACCTATGGACAGTGTGAGTGTCTTGGCTGGATAGCCTTGATGCATGATTGCACTCATAGATGCTTGAGAGCATGACTCAGCGAGAGTTGTTCAAGAGACGGAAGTGTGCAGAGGCACACGGTCGTGCGAAAAATGTGCCCATTGTTATTCGAATGGCTGGAAGGCTGACCTTGGCTCAGAGGAGTCAAGGTGCCGCACGAGCATTTCCGCTGTCAAAATGTCAGCCTGTGACAGTTGGTATCAGAGCCAGGTTCATCTCAAGTTGGGGTGAACCTGGTTGGCCCATCCTAGAAAGGATGTAGGCGTGTTGAAGGACCATAAGGGTCTGGATGCTTGGACAGATGTCGTTGAGCCTTCTAGTCACCTAGAAAGGATCAGTAGGCTGAGACAGGATGAGACTTGGTTGCTCTTCTTTGTGGGAATACTGGACATCCTATAGAGGGGACAAGTTATGGCTGCTTCGAATCAAAGTTCAGAGATGCTCGAATGACAACAACCACGTGCAATTGTGGAGAGGTGCTACAAAAGAGTTGGAACTCATTGACATGAGTCAAGGTTTGATCGAGAGGTCAAGGTTTTATGCTTGGTTCACTAGTTCAGGTTCGCCTGAGTGACAGTGTAAGTCACGTGAAGAGCTATTGTTGAAAAGGGAACTTGTACGCAAGAGTGAGTGAGCATAATAGTGGCCGTCAGACGCTTGTCAGTCACGACAGAAGTCGAGAGTGGATAGCTTTGGGGAACTAGATTGATGAACATGAAATACTTCAGTTGCTACTTGTATGCCAAATGGTATCACAGGGAGACCAAGGTGGCCGTGGCCGCGATTGTCAGAGGGTAGTCGTACTTGGAGGTGTTTGCATGTTATCTTAGTTCGCTCAGGAAGGGAGGCGCCGAGGCAATTGAGTGGAACGTGTTGCCTCACAGTGATTAGCTGGTGTGGGTAACATTGTGGCATCGTGGGAGATGCTGTGTTGTGGAATATATGCATCAAAGGCCAGCAGGGCCGAGTAGACCGCGCGCAGTGGTCAGAATAGTACTAGAGTTTTGAGAGCGCTGGAGGGCCGCGTCAGGGAAACTTAGTACTACAAGAAGGCTTAAGGAGGCAGAGATGGTGCTTGAGCTTCAATGTGGGCCGGAGGGCCTTGCTATTGGGACTTAGTGACCATAGAAGCCGAGAGAAGCTGCCCGGAGGGGCGAGATGCTAGTATAGAGCAGTTGGATAGCTATGTGGATGGTGCATGCATAAGGGAATCGATAGTGGTGCTACACGAAGTAGTTGACTCGAGAGTCACATCCTACGAGGGGCACTTCTAGATTTGTTGTGTGCATGAAAACTTGGGACGGTCAGACGTTCTTGCGTGTGGGCAACTTGTCGAGGACGCCAACAGTTGAAGTGGGGGAGAGACCTTCACGGTTTGAACATCCAAATAGCAGACCAATGTTCCATTACAAAAGCATCGAGATGAGTTATCATGGAGATCGTTAGTTGTTCAGAATGTAAAGTCAAGGAGACTCAGAGACAAAGACAGAGCCAGTTACCTAGGGTGAAAGTCGTCAGGACTCAGGTACTAAGGTAACGTAGAGATGTCGAGGGGCGAAGAGTCAGAATGGCTGACACATTAGTTCAACATCATCTTTAAAAGTGATAAATGGAACGAGGGACTGCACGAGAAAAGCGGTTAGCTTGCGAGCTATACCTTGAGAGGTACACCTCGAGAAGAGAAGTTATTCCCAAGTTGAAGTGGGGGAGCCCACTAATTCATATGTTCGAAGGTTCAGGGTTCTTGTTCAGTTTTGGTGTGTGAATCTAGAGAGAAACACAACAACAGATGGGTTGTACAGTGCGAAGACATGCATGACTGATGCGAGTAGGTCCAGTGACCAATTGAAACTGCAGATAGACAGTATGCATGAGCGTAGGCTGAGACCAAGATTGGGCAGGTTTTGCAGCATGTTATGGGACATGCTTAGGGTTTTATGGGGACACGTGTTTATGGGAACACAAGACGAATGATTCAGAGAACATATGCCGAAGGGAGATAGCGGATTGGGACAACTTCAGACCTCAAGGGTGAGGTAAAGTGCAGTCAAGTTTGTCAAGATTCAACAGGCCGTCTAGAGTTTGGCAAGGTTGATTTGGGGGCAGAACTTGAGGCAGTGTAGTGGTTTCGAATGATGTCAGATCATTGACCACATTGTAGAAGCTCAGAGGAGCAGTGATGCTTATGGTCAGAAGTGGCCATTTCGCATCTAGCCTTGGGTATGCAGTAAGGCCGGAGGGCCAAAAGTCTGGGAGACTACTTCGCGAAGTCTGTGTGCAAGGATGCACTAGATACTGCATAAGGCTATAGTTGGCATGTGTGCCACGTTGAAGAGAGACATGCCTTCAATGGAAGGATGTTTCGTAGGTGCCGTTGGGAACGGTTGGTTTGCGAACCTCACCTTGAGGGGTGCACCTTAATTTCGTCCTTGTCAATAAGAGAGTAGGCATTGGAAAATTGGGCGGGAAAGCAACAATCAAAAGATGTGTTGGCTTTGGGGTCAGTGTTCCAAGGGCTGCTTGGTCATGTGTGCAAGGAGTATTCGAGTGCAGCGGCACTACTTCATGGGAGAATTCTGAATAGTGATGGTGGCATGGGGTCCTTCATCGAGTCCAAGGGTGGACGTGGGAGATCATCACCAAGTTAGTGGTTCTACAGTGGTAGAGGGACTAGTGCAGACTCAAGATTCGGAAGAAGCATGGAGTGAGCTTAGGAGTCGAGACAGGACGATTGGCCAGCGGTCTGTCGATGAGGGCATCGACAATTGAAGTGTGGGAGAGTGTAACGTGCCGGCCTTGATGGTACGTTACAAGCTAGGATGGCGCTCGGTCAGATGCGCACGCGAGGGTGCAGGCTGGTGAGCATGCTGATGCCTAGTTTGTACGGCAGTGGCATTTTCGTAAATATCTTCAATATTGCCCGGAAATGGACGGGACTTGGTAGGTTCCATATTGAAGGGTCAATGAACGCAATGGTATGATCGGATTTGGGAGATTCGGAGAATTGGCGAGCTGGAAGCCAAATATGTCTCCCAAGCGAAAATCATATATGTTCCTGGTAGAAGGCTAAAAGCTCAGAAGGCTCTTGGTAGGGGGAGCCCCTGGTGTCAGCTCTCCACCACCCCCTGGCGCAGGTGCGTCAAGTGAGCTACTACTATTTGGGAGGACTAGTAGGGTGGGCATATGAGGACCACGAGGGGACTCATATGTCTCCATGAGTAGGAGTACTCATGGACATTACCGGGCCGCCCCGGTAGTGCGTCGAAGTGTGCTGCCAGAGGTTTAAGGGTACGGTTCCCTTGGCTTGCCGGGATGTCGCTTGCATGGAATGGAACGTGGCCCAAACCTTCGAGAGATGTCGTGGGGTACCATGGCCACGAATCTCGACACGAGATGGCATGGGAAGTCATTCGTGGGACTTGTTAGCATGCAAGCATTGGAGGGTGCACTATGCTTGAGTAGGACAGAGGTCCAGTGTATGCTACTAGTCTGGCAGCCAGTCTCAAGGGCCTGCCAACATGCACGATGGTATGGTGCCTTGAGGATTGGACCATGGACGTATGGGAGTCCTTGGTCTGTGACGTGAGCTAATCGGATAGTATCGAATGGGACATGATGAGAGGTGTTGGCACGTCAGCTTGGTGTTGGCTCTTGGCCACACATGCTACCTTGACTTGCGAATGTCTAGGTGAGCATCGGTGTTGGGATTTGCCTTGCCATAGTGAGAACCTATGGACAGTGTGAGTGTCTTGGATGGATAGCCTTGATGGATGATTGCACTCATAGATGTTTGAGAGCAAGACTCAGCGAGAGTTGTTCAAGAGACGGAAGTGTGCAGAGGCACACGGTCGCGCGAAAAATGTGCCCATTGTTATTCGAATGGCTGGAAGGCTGACCTTGGCTCAGAGGAGTCAAGGTGCCGCACGGGCATTTCCGCTGTCAAAATGTCAGCCCGTGACATCCGGGGCGCGCGGGCGCGAGCGGCGTGCGCGGGACGCTTGGGTCATTTTGGTCAATTTGAGCAGGGTCATTTTGAGCAATAATTTGAGGGTTCAAATGGACTTCAAACATGGTTACCTTGGACCTTCCGGAGACCTTAGGCATTAGGTGTGGGCTCTTTACCGGTGTCGAATTTTGAGCATCCACATGTGAGAACCACATTATTATGTGGGTAGATTTGCAGTGAGCTACTTGAGGCAATCCTAGGGAGCTGGATAGCGGGAAAAGTCACAACGGGGCTTAGTATTTGACTTTGGATAAGTCATGGGTATTTTAGGTATCGGGTAGTTATTTAGACTATCGGGTTATGGAAATAAATATATGGAGATATATTTGAGGATAGGAAGCTTAGGCGGGAATATTGGGGAAATTTATCGTTTTGGCTTCGGGGACGTTTCCGGCACCCCGAGCCTCAAGATAGACTTAACTGATTAGGATTAGACTAAGTTAATGAAAAAAAAGGGGAGCAAAACACAAACCGACTCATACTCTCTCCTCTTCTCTTCTCTTTTCTCTCCCAAAATACCACAGAAAATTCAAGAGAAATCAGCTGGAATTTAGTGATTTGGGATGGAAACTTGTAGGTTAAATCCAGTGCTCAGCTAAGGAAACTCAACCAAGATTAAGGTAAGGGCTTAATCATATCTTTGAGCATTTGAAATTTGAGTTTTGACTGGGTATTAAGGGAGTTTATGGTTTTGATGTTTAAGGGTTGAATTAAGCTGAGAAGCTTGGATTTTATCTCAAGAATTCGTCAAGAAGGTGGTTCAGCAAAAGAGGTAAGCTTCAATTCGTATTCAGAGGTTAAAATTTGAGTTTTGCATGACTGGTTTTGGTGTTTAGAGTTGTTGGGTTTCAGAGAATCAAAATGGGGTTTTAGTAGGTTTTTGGGCTGAATTTCTGTTGGATTATGTTGTTAGAGTCATGATAAAAGATTTGTGATTAATAGATTTTGAGTTAGGGTTCTTTGGAATGGTTTTGGATGGGGTTAGGATGCTAGAAATGGTAGTTTTTCTGGGCACGAAGGGCAGGGCCGCGACTCTGTTCTAGAGCGCTGCGGCCCTACAAAGCAAGAGAGCCAAGGAGGCTCGGCCAAGGGAGAGCGCCGCGGCGCCCTTGGGTAGGGCCACGGTGCGTGTCTGCTTGCTGGGGGCCTTGGGCTCTGTTTTAGAGGCAGGCCGCGGCTAGGCTTCAAGATTTTAGGGATTTGGGGATTTTAGGCACGGGAGTCTAGCCTAGGGTGCTCGGGATCGATTTCCCCACCGTGCTTGGTGGAATTCGATGTCCCGGAAGCTAGTAATGTACCCGAAAACCTTTACGTGAATATTAATGGAACCCAATACCTTGGTTGTGACTAGGTGTTAAGGCTAGGGCTCAGGAATAGATCGTGCTTGAGGAGCCTCGCTCGTAATCAGTGAACGCGGAGACTAAAGGTAAGAAAACTGGACCTGGTTGTGTATTTGTAATGGGACTAAGGGCCCTTTAATATATATACTTGAAAGGATGGTATTATGCCATGCAAATAGTGAACCAATGGCCTAAGAGTGCCAAGGGTTACAATAGCACACAGGGCGCGGCTTGGCCACTGGTAGCCGAGGACAGCTTATTATTCACTGAGCTCGATTTAAGCGGGCCGGAGTCAGTGGGGTAAACAGAGGGTGCGGCCTAAGTTTTTGGCCTTGACTATTATGTGACCTGGTTATCATGAGACTTGAATGATATTTGTGATTAGTTGCATCTTTGATTCGGAGTACGTGTTGAATGGTTAATATGAAATATTTGATTATTGATCATGCTTAAAAAATTGACTATTTGTTATTGATGTTTGTGTTGCGCATTAAGTTTTCTTGCTGGGCCTTGGCTCACGGGTGCTACGTGGTGCAGGTAAAGGCAAGGGCAAGCTTGATCAACCCTGGCTTAAAGAGCTCTGCGAGCCGAATGTACATGACCAGCTGCTCAGCCGCCACGGTTGGGATTTGGGCAGGGACGCAAGAACCAGACATGTCTATTTTGCCTTAGTATGGCTGATGGTTGTCTGTATTTTGGGAATTTTGTAGACCAACTTTTAAACTCTATTTCTTTTTGGGATCCCATGTATTAAACTATTTAATTATATAAAGTGAAACTTTTGAGACCAAAACCTTTTTAACCCTAGCTCATACATGTTTAGTGACACATTTTTAAATTAATGACTTGATTAGCAAGTCCTGCACCTTTATAAGTACACAGTGTAGCGGTCTTGGCTATCCAGGGCATTACAAAATAAGTTTAAATCAAGGTTCAAATTATAAATAATTAATTTTATAAAGGATTTAAATAATTATTCATTTATTTAAATCAATAGAAAATAATACATGCCTTGATTTTAAGTCCAATGGGCTTATAATCAAATGAGAAATTTCACGGGCCTAAAGCCCATTATAATTTCGACCTACGGCTGATTATTGGCTATTATTTTATTGAGTTTTTAATTAAATAAATGATGTAAATGAGCCTATAAAAGGAATGTTAAGTGAGAGTTGAAAACAGATGAACGACACTGGTTTCTAATAGGTTTTAGATTCTCTCTAAACGTAAGTCCTTTTTCTAAGCCTTATTGTTCTTCTCTCTTTTTCTCTTTGTATCTATCTCATGTGTTGAGAATTTCCCACCCTAGTCTAGGTGATTCCAAGGGTACTTTGGAAGACTGTGAAGAAAATTGAAGATCGATTCAGTTTCTTGGTAATACTTTGCGATAGAAAGGATACATGGGTTAGAGAAACTGAAGGAAGGACTCTATTATTCCGCTGCATATAATGTAAGTGTTATTATTTCTCTTTGAATTCAATTTTAGAAACATGTTCATGGTTATCTCATATTAATTTGTTTTATAGTAGATCTACATGAAAATAAATAAAGATCCTGTATAAGTTTCCTAACAGCCAGACCCACTACGAGCTGAGCAGTGGATGAGTATGACCACCTCCATCCTGAACTTTATGATGGTGGTAGGTAATGAGAGGGTGGTATGTGCCATGTACATGTTTCAGGAGGATGCCTATATCTTGTGTGAGGTTGTATCTCAGACCTGGAACGTCGCTGTATTGAGTTGGGATGAGTTCCCGGATTTGTTACACAAGAAATATTACAACGACCCAGTTTGAACATTGAAGGCGGGTGAGTTTACTAGATTGATTTAGGGCAACATGACTGTGACATAGTATGCCCTCACATTTCACAGGTGGGCCAAGTTTGCTTCTGACTTGGTGCCAATCGATGCTGCCAGGAGAGACAGGTTTTTTCAAGGATTAAACCCCATGAAAGCATGAGATGTTCGGTTCACCTCAGTGCCTGGGGTTACTACTTATGCTCAGGTAGTTGAGAAGTTGCACAGCGGATAGGATTTTGCACGAGAGTGCCGCGAGATGTGATGCTAGGAGGATAGTAACTCCCTTTGCAAGAATCGGTAGGGCTAAAGGCCTTAGTTACCAGAAGAGGAAGACCCATGAAAATTATACTACTCCTAGTCTTGATAAGAGGGACCTGGGTACTCAGGGTGGCCGCCAGGGCGACAATGAGGCTTGTAGGTGTTACCCAGTATGCACAAGGTGGACAAGATGCCATGTGAGAAAATGTAGTGCTAAGGCATGCTCTCTTTGCTAGGTAGTGATGGGTTTTGAGTGAAAGTTCTTGAACTGACCAATGCTCTAGCAGCCCGCGTAAATCCAAAAAAATAGAGAGAACAAGGATGAATTGGACAAGTCATATTTGGATCGATCAAGAACGTTTTGGACTACTTCTAGTGAAAAACGGAACACGGGCAACAATTTCGTTGATATTACAGAGGTTGAGGAAGTGAGGATTACATTTAAGGTTCTGGAAGGGATAATGTAATGCCTTACTACATTAGAGTCATTACTAAGTGTGTTTAAGACATGCAATTAACTCGCTAATCGAGGTTTTAAGGCAAAAGTGTGATTAAACCAAAAACCTGAGTTATAAACTTTGAAAATAATCCCATTTACTGAAAATCATAAAGCGTTTAACATTTGGGATCCCAAAATACTGTTTTGAAATATTTACAACTCAAAAATATAATCAGAGTCGGCTAAACAAAAAAATCGAGGTTCAGTACATTCATCTCCCAAAATACCCCTGGCCGAGGCAGCCGGGCAGGCCGAACATGTACGCGCCGCTTCACACTCTCCGTACTCATGGTTGGTTGACTTTCCCCTTGCCCTTACCTGCACCACAGAGCACCCGTGAGCTGAAGCCCAGCAAGAAAACCCTCACAAGAGGATAACATATGCATATCAAACACTTAGCATATAAACAGGCCATCAATAGGCTATACACATATGGCCATGCCGTCCCAGGTGCTTTATCAGGCCCTAGGTTTGTGGTCCATACCATAAGGATATCCTAGGTATCCTTTAGGTTCTCGCCATGGCAACTCGCACTCCGCGTGCTAAACGCTGCTCCCGGCCCCTTGCCGCACTCGGCCTTGCACTCCACGTGCTTAACGCAGTTCTTGGTCCCTTGTTGTTCCCGGCCTTGCCGACCTCGGCCTGCGCTATTCCCAGCTCTTGCCGAACATTCACACATATGTACACATAGCATAATAAAGAAAATACAAAACATGAATAAACTCAATCAAAGGGCTACCCCCTGCAACACAATCATATAGGGCCCTGCCCTGCATACAAGCTCTGTGGGAACACATGTTTCCTTACCTGTGTCCCGAGCTTCCCAAGGTTCGCGATCACGAGAACAGTCCTCTAACCCGAGCCTCACTAAAAACCTAGTCACAACACATACATAGCACTCTCATTACTAATAAGTTTATAATCATCCCCCGGAACCAATCCCATGCTCTCGGGACCTCCCGTTTCCCCCCACAAGGTAGTGGAAGCCTCCCCCAAGCCCCCTGGGCAAAAGCCTAAAACCTGAAAATTTCCCCTACCCAGAAATGGCCTAGCGCTGTGGCACTCCCCTATAGGGGCCGCGGTGCCCAGAATGGTGCCCTTCCCTGATGTATCCTAGCGCAGCGTCATGGAAGAACAGGGCCGCGGCGCCCATACGCGAACCCAGAAATCTAGGTTTTTCCCGAACATTTTCCTGAGCCAAAACACTTCCAAATCATTACCAAGACATACCTAAATCCCAAATTCATTCGAAAACCCCAAATAGACCATATGGCAACCCAAAAACATCAATAACAAACCCAAACATACATTCAAACCCATGATTCACAAATTAGTTAAAATCTCCATAAAACTTAATCTAGAACATACAAAACTTAAACCTCCCTTCAGAAATCTTAAACCAAACCAGAAATCAACCTCAAATATGCACGAAATTCTTACCTCAAACTGAAATTCGACTCTGAGCTTCTTTTAAATCCAACTCCAAGCTTGATTTCCCTTGATTCTCAAGCTGAACCTAGCCAAGCTGAACCTAGCCAAGCTTCATCCCAAGAATCCACCAAGCAAAAACATATATCAACTCTTAACCTTAACATTTCTCAGCAGAATTCAATCAAGAAACTGATTGAAACTTACCTTTGAGCCTAGGTCAATCTCCCAATTCCTAGCCTTGAATCCCTTGATCAATGGTCTAAAATCCTTCAAATTCAGCCACATTAGAGAGGGAGAGGGAGAGCATCGAGTGGGAGAGAAAAAGAGCAAATTGTTTCCCTTTTTCCTTCTTCTGTTTTCGCCAAAGTATTCTAGTATCTCCCAGCCCCTTAACTAAGTGCACCTAGCTGCCAAATGACCCAATTGCCCCCTAAGTTAACCTAAGTCTTCACATGCCACCAAGGGCGATTTAGTCTTTTGACATATCCCGCTAAATCTTCGAGTATACCTAAAAATCCCCATTTAATCTTGACACGACTAAACCATTACTAAATTACTAACCACTACTCAGTAATTCCCGAACACATTATAATATTCCCAAAATTCCCCTAAGCTCCTCCCGAGCCGGGTATTTGACCCCGTTGTGACTTTCTAGCTAAACAGCTCCCTAGGACCGTCTCAGATCGTGCACCGCGATCATATCACCACCCACACATGGTATCAATCACAATACACATAAATATAACATTTATACCCTCAGCGGGCTAAAATTACAAATATGCCCCTAATAATCAAATAGGGCCCACATACATATTTAATTCACCTAAACATGCATTTCTAATCACATATTCGTTAAATTCACATATTAATACAATATAGAAATTATTGCCCTCCAGGCTTGCTAATCAGTGCCCCAAGCCTTATTAACAAATTTAGGTCGCTACAGATAAGTTCCAATTTCTCCAGGAGATATTCAAGGTCACATTATGGGAAGTGATGGGATCGTGCATGATTTAGTTAAGAAAGAAGTAGTAAGGAATTGGCCAAAGGAAATTTTTAGAGGTTAGTAGTTACGTGGGACTGGTAAAACATATCGGCCTTTACTCGAAGTATCTTCAGGGACTACCATACCCTTTGTTGAAGTAATGTAAGGATCTAAAGTTTGTTTGAATGGATAGCTGCGTACCAGAATTTATACTTTGACCCCATATCATCACTATTATCACTATTTGACCCCCCGATACGTTAAGAAACATATATGTGGACTGCTTGGCAGAAAACATAAAATAAACATACACCATAATTCATGCATATCATGGCTCATATAATTAAACACATAAAAACATATAATTTACAATAATACTCTAATCCAAGCCAGATTACCATAATACCCTTACTAGTAGGGAGTTTCCTTGTACGGTCAAAACACTTCTCATCTTTCTTTGAGTATCTTGAAAGTTCTCGAGCTTTAACACTAAGGGAAAAGCTTGGTTATTAATCACTGAAGTTATTCGAGGATCTTAGAAGGAGTTTGAGCATCAAAGAAGGAATTAGAGGTTATCCTAATCATCACTACACTTGGAAATTACAATTTTAGAAAAGGGGTAAGTATCCTTCTCTAGTTCTTGTGTGTTCTTCATGTGTTCTTGGGGGCCTTTTTGTTGAATTTAAAAAATTATTTGTCTTAGGAGGTTGGGATGAGTAAATTGGGAGTAGTAAACAATTATGCTACTTATTTAGGCTTGAAATTTCAATGGGAAATAAGAAAATGGTTTAAGTTTTTAAGTTTAAGACAAATGAGGTTTCTGACCTAAATCCTCTTATACTACAGTTGGAACCTGAATTTGTAGGTCTAACTGTTGTTATTAAAGGTGTAGTAACTTGTATAAATGTTTTGGGGCACAATTATTGAGTTTGGTTCAAGTTGGGGTCGGAATGAGACAGGTTCGAAATTCTAAAAACACATAATTTTTTTTCCCTTTGACTTGGTTGGCCGACCAGCCTTGGGCACCCAGTCAATCGGCGTGTGGTTTTCGCAGGCTTGGCCATTTCGGCAAAATTTTCAGGGGTCTATTTCCAATTGTGACTTAGGGTTATTTCCAAGCGCTTGACGAGGGTCTCACTTGGGCCGGTACCTACAGCTTATTGGAATTCAAGTAAGAAAACTTTCACTTGAACATAGAACAAGGTGCAAGCCTCCATGTTGATGATTTAGGATTTTGTACCCTGAATTGTATCTATGTTTATTGCATTGATTTCATTATGTATGAACATGGCTAATCGAAATGGGTTGTATTCTACAATACATGTGAAATGTAGGTCGTGATGGCGTAGGACCATTATGGAGTGTTGTACACACTCGCTCGACATATGGCCATATGCTTGGTGCTGGGACAAGCACTTCGCTTGGCACTGGCCATGTACACTATTTATGAACTAAAATTAGTTCTTTATTAGTTGTTGAAGTATGTTTGAGCTATTCATGTTTAATTGTTAGTTATTATGTTATGTTGAGTTTTCTTGTTGGGCCTTGGCTCACGGGTGCTCTATGGTGCAGGTAAGGGCAAAGTAAAGTTCAACTAGCCATGAGTTGGAAGGCTTTGGGGCGGTGCTTACATGCTTGGTCTGCTTGGCCACCACAGTCAAGTGGACTGAGGATATGAGTCCAATTTTGTCGCTTAGGTCGACTATTTTGTAAACTTGGTTTGTAATTAAATTTTAATCAACTCTTTTTTGGTTACCTTGTAAATATTTATTGTTCTATTGAAAATTTTACATCTTTTTAAAAAAAAATTATCACCTGAACCCTTAATTAATTTTTATTACACTTTTGAATCCAAATGACTTGCTTAACTAGTTAAGCTCTATTTTACATACATAGTGCAATGATCTTGGATTAGTAAGGCGTTACATCTTGGTATCAGAGCTGCAAAGGCTTTATGGTTCTTGAAGATCGACCGAACATGTACACTCGCTACTAAAGACAAGCTCGACTCACGATTTGGTAACTAATGTGTTGAATACGTGTTTAACTATTTAAGTGAGCTATATGCTTTGTCTACATTCTAGAATATGGAGTATGAAATACATTGTTAGGACCTGGCCCTTGACTACTAGGTGAATATAGAAGAAATGCTTATTAGCATTGTTGTGGCATGTGTATGCTCTGTAACGTCCCAAATTTGCTAATAAGGCTTAGTGCCATGATTAGTGTGTTAGTAGGGCATAAATGGATGTTTATGTGTTAGTATGAGTTAATTGTGATTAAATATGTGAATTTGATGAGTTATATTATGATATGACTGCTTATGTGTGTTTAAATGTATTAAGTGTGCTTATAGGCCTGTCTCTATTAAAAATGACATTTTCATAATTTTCACTTGTTTAGGATATATTTGTAATTATATATGCTTTGTGAGTGAGACCAAATTATTATGTTGATGTATTTGAGATGTGTGGCACAAGGCGATCCTAGTGAGCAATTTGGCAGAAAAGTCATGTCAAGGATTAATACCCGGCTTGGGGTGAGCCTAGGGGTATTTTAGAAATTTGGTGAATTACTAGGGGTATTGGAGTATGAGTTATAATTGAGGGAAAAATATTAGTGTTTGGAAGGTTAGTGGGATTAATTGGGAAATTTAAATGGAACTTGATGTTTAGCAGGAAAGTGGTGGGCCTAGAGGGAAGGATTTCAAGGTAATGGCATTATTGTCTTTTGCGAAGGGAATAACTCAGACTTGGCAAAAGTCTGAAGCAAGTCTCACACTCATGTTTTCTCCCTCTTGCTCTCTCTCTCACTCTACTTTGCCCCAAGAGGAATTTTTTTGTAGAATTGATCTTAGAAGCAACCCTTAGTGTAATTGGAAGTCCGTTCTTGAGGATTATAAGCTGCCAAGCTTTTGGAATCCAGTGAGGACCTCAAATTCTAGGAGGTAATCTCAGTTTTCAATGCTTTTAGTTTTGTTTTGGTGTTTTGATGAAATCCTTGGGGTTTGAGCTTGGTTATGTTTTATAAGGTTTTATTGTTGTATTTTGTGTTTCCATGTTGCTGGTGTTGTTTTGATGGTCAAAATTGGGTTGAGAGTGGGTTTTGGTGGATTTTTGGTCTGTTTACAATTTCTAGAATCAAAGAGTATCTGGGTTGTCGGGGTTGAGCCGCGACGCTGTTCTTGGAGCACTGTGGTTCGCATGAACTCTGAGGCGTTGAGGTGTTCCTCTGAACCTCCTTGGCGTGTGCCCCAATTATAGGGCACACGAATGATAGTGTCATGAATCCATTTATAGTTGAATGGCTGATTTGTTTGAATCTATACTGTAATACTTGTTTGTATTGATCACTCGGTCGGGAGGTCGTTATCGACATTACATGTATAATGTATGCCGTAGTAGCGGCGCCATAACAAGGATGCGACATCTACCATAGTGGTAGGGCCATTGTGAAGATATGACATCCATCTACATGGAATAAGACGTATATTGTTTGGAAAATCTGCATGAACGAGTTGTTGTTATAGACTATGAAATAGATGTTAATGTTCATCTGATTATCAGTGTGATTTTCTTGGGGTTTTTGTAATGACCCAACTATTTCTAAGACTTAGACCATTAAAACTACTAGACATAAATACTACTTTGAAGAGAACATACATGAGAAATATTTATAACTTTATTGAAATTTTAAAATAATATTTGTAATACATAAATGAGCTCATTATTTTAAAATAAAACATAACTTTAAGTGAAATTGTTTACAAAGCTAAACGCGGAAAATACATAAAATCGTAATTTAAAGAGACTAAAGAAAATAACGTCGTCCTTGTATCAACACGCAGCCCATCCACTCCATTCACCTCATCACACATGCCAAGCTTCAAAGAATCCTTCCGCCTTTGTATCTATTTTCCTGCATTACACTAAAAGTAAAAGAGTGAGCCTAATGCCCAGCATGGAAAAACTACTAACAACATAAAACATATACATAAATTATATCATAAACACATATACTAAAATCATATGTCATACAATACTACAATGGCTATTATACTACTTGGGGCTTGTTAACTAGGTAAGTCATATGCCCAATAGATTTGTGGGGCTTGCTAGCCAAGCAAGTCATATGCCCATAAATTATTCGGGCTTGCTAGCCAAACAAGTCATATGCCCAAGGTCTATAAACATACTATAATGTAAACATTACAAAACATAAGATAACATAACATTAGATAATATAACATATCATACAAACATATAAAGTTCTATCATATTTTCCTTACCAAAATCGGGATATTATAGAACAAATGCGGGATTTGGAACACTCCTAAAACCAACAATAAAAATGGTTAGTATTTCTAAAGACTAAAGAATAAATGTGGAATTAAACCTTCAAGAAGAAACTTACCAAGAAAGATCTTTAAGTTTGAAGAACCTAAACAAAACCAATATCAAAAGTTAGGATGTGAATAAAAGGAACTAAATAAAAACTAAAGTAGTTTAAAGAGCGAGACTTAGAGAATAGAAATACCTTAGTTGATCTTATAGATTGGTTTAACTTCAATATCGAAATACACTGAACCTCACTTCCCAAGTATTTTATAAAGCTTAAGAATGACAAAGCTTTTTCCCAACCCAAGTGTTTATCACTCTATGGTAGCACTAGCACCTTGGAGTCTCTGATCACAGCTTGAAGAATGAGAGGAAGGGCTGGGTACTAGGTCCAATTTATAGAGGTAAGGAATGAAACTAACCCCTTTTTTATTTGAATAAAAATAATGAATATAATTGAAAAATATTTGAATACTCGTCAATTAGAGGCATAAGACTTGGTCAAAACGTTCAAAGGTAGGTCTAAGTAGTTAGGTTTATTTTTAAATTAAAAAAAACAAAGAAATTAAAAATTAACCCACAAAGGGCGATATATCGCCCCTATATGGCGATATATCGGCTCTGCCCTAGTCCCAAGCCTCTGTTCGTACGTTCGTGCAACGTCAACGTGTTTTCCATATCCTCTGTCAAACGATATATCGACTCCCATTCTGCGATATATCGGCATACGTGAATATTTTAAACATGTAATTCCACTTTTTCAGCAAAATTTTAAAGGAATAACTGCTTTGACTGAGTCATAATACCTTATGACAAGTGTCATGTTCTTATTGGCTCTATCTAAACCTTAGGTTATAATAAATAATATATTTACAACCAGCAATATTAATCAAACATTATGTTATGTTATAATTAATAGTCTTAGACTATAGGTTAAACTTATGAAATCCATAATTGTTGTTATGAGTTTCCAATTAAGTCTTGGTTTGAACCAAAATCCACTAAATCTAAAATACAATAACTACTACTAACTATCTAGCTAACTAAGTAAACATTATGGGATTCTACAATTCTCCCTTACTACAAAGAATTTTGTCCCCGAAATATACTTACCGAACAATTCTGGATACCGAGCTTGCAAGTCCTTGTCCAACTCCCACGTTGCCTCCCGTTCAGAACTATTACTCCATAGGACTTTGACTATCGGAAAACTCTTGGACTGTAATTCTTTTACTCCTCTATCTAGGATGCTAACTCGCCATTCCTCATAACTCAAGTCTTTCTGGAGTGCTATCGTATCATACATGAGGACGTGAGATGGGTCTGACACATATCTTCGCAGCATCGAGATGTGGAACACATTGTGGCTGTCTGCTAATGCTGGCGGTAGGGCTAATCTATATGCAAATGTTCCCACTTTTTCCAATATCTCAAAATGACCTATAAACCTGAGACTAAGGTTGCCTTTCTTCCCAAACCGCTTCATACCTTTCATAGGAGATATCTTGTAACGCCCTGGATAGCCAAGACCGTTACACTGTGTGTTTGTAAAGTGCCAGACTTGCTAGTCAAGTCTATTAGTTGAAAGCGTGTCTACGAGACTGTAAAGGAACTAGGGTTTAAGATATTTTGGTCTCAAAAGCTACATTTTCATTAAGAAACATTGTTCACTAGCACGGGATCCCAAAAATATTAGTTTAAAGGCCGTTTACAAAAGTTACAAGGTTCAAATACATAAACCAGCCCTACTAAGGCAAAACGAGCAGTTAGGTAATCCCTGTCCTGACTCACTCCTCGACCATGGCGATCGAATAGCTGGCTATGTACATTTCACCTCGGAGCTCTCCACCTCAGGCTTGGTCCAGCTTGCCCTTGCTTTTACCTACACCACGTAGCACCCGTGAGCCAAGGCCCAGCAAGAAAACACAACAACAACAAAGCATAAGCAATTAGCAACAATTCAATATCTCACATCACATTACATAATCTCAACCATGTCATCAATTGGTATAATCAGGTATTTCAATTAATAAGCATATCAACTCATGTCATTTACAGTTTACAAATGATAACTAGGGTTGGCGCCCTCAGGCTACCCCCTCTGTTATCTCGTTGTCTTTGGGTACCAGTGGCCAACCTGCGCTCTGTGCGCTAATATCATGTACGGCACTCTTAGGCCGCTTTTACATGTCCCATGGCGTAATACCATCATTGACACGATACAATTCTCGGGAGCACTTAATCCCATCACAAACATACAACCGGGTGCAGTTTTCTTACCTTTAGCTTTCAGATGAATTAGCTATGGGCGTCACTCCTTGAGCGCGATCCGATCCTTGAGTCCTAGCTAGTTACCTAGTCACAACCATGAGGGAAGACACCATTAACAACCTTAAATGAGCTCCCAAGCCAAGTTCTAGTACTCGGAACATTGAACTTCACCAAATATAGTAAAAGACTTAACCCCGAGCACCTTAGGTTAAATTTCCAAGCCTAAAATCTCAAAATCCCAAAATCCCTTAAGCGCCGCGGCATAGGCCACCCATGCCGCGGCATGGCCCCCAAACAAAACCCCCAAAGGCTCAAAAACAGGTAAGGGCCGCGGCATTGCTTGGGCCATGCCGCGGCCCGCCCTTCTTCCTCAGCATGCGACACCCTTGAAGGGCCGCGGCTCACCAAGAACCATGCCGCGGCCCGACCCTTCGAACCTAGAAAAAAAAACCATTTTCAATCTCCAAACCTCACCTAAAGCTATCCCAAAGCCCCCAAACCAAAAACCAATTAATATTAACAACATTAGAATGATTAAAGCAACGTAATCCAACTAGAAATCCAGCCTAAGACTCCCTAAAATCTCAATTCCAATTTCTGAAATTTCAAACCCATAGAACCCAAAACCAGCCATGAAAACTCTCAAATTCAACCATCAAACTTTGAATTAAACCTTACCTCAGCTGTAGAATCGATTCTCCAAGAGTCCCCTGACCTATCTTCAAAGTTTCAAGCCTCAATCCCACCTTAAATTCCAAAAACCACAGATATTTAATATTCAGCCATTTTCTTTGAATTCCTAACCTTAGAAACGAAAATTCAATACTTACCTTAGCACTAGCTCAGACCTTGATCAGTTCCTGAGTTAATCCTCCTATTTATTCCCTTCAATTCCCTAAAACACAGCTCAATTCCAGCTATTTCCTCTCAAATTCAGAAGTTCTTCCTTAGCCAAGAGAAAAGAGAGAGAGAAAGAGAGTTAGGGTCGGTTTATAATTTTCTGTCTAATATTTTCCTAAGTCTTCCAAGTATACCCTTATTTTATTAAACTAATCCCAAAGATCGGGGTGCTGGAAGCGTCCCCGAGGCCAAAACGGTAAAATCCCCCAATAATCCCGCCTAGACATCCTAACCTCAAATATATATCCAATTATTTATTTTCATCACCCGATAGTCTAAACCACTACCCGATACCTAAAATACCCCTGACTTGTCCAAAGTCAATTATAATGCCCCGTTGTGACTTTTCCTGCTATCTAGCCCTAGGATCGCCTCAAGTCGCCGGCTGCAGATTTATCCACATCATAATGTGGTTCTCGCATATATCACATATCATATTACCACATAATATAATCAATTATCATATAAACATCATGAAACATATAATAACTCATTAAATCACAATTATTCCAATAATGCCCTCCTGGCACACTAATCAAGGCCCTTAAGCCTTATTAGTGAATTTGGGTCGTTGCATATCTTTAGGAAGACTTTGTAACGCCCAGGATAACCAAGACCGTTACAACGTGTGTTTGGAATAGTGCAAGACTTTCTAATCAAGTCATTTAATTCAAAATGTGTCCCAAATGACACAAGCAGAATAGGTTTCAAAGAATTTTGGTTATAAACGATTAAACTTTATTAAAATTGGATGTTTAATACATGGGATCCCAAATTAGGGTTTAACTAATGTAAATACAAAATTGTTGATTACAAGTAAGTTATCGAGCCACTCTAATGGAAAAACATACGTTTTAGGTTCCCGTTCCTGTACAAATCCTCGACCATGGTGGCCGAGCAACTGACAATGTACACCTCGCCCCCAGAGCTCCCCAACCCATGGCCAACTTGTCTTACCTACACCATGTTGCACCCGTGAGCCGAAGCCCAGTAAGAAAACATAATATCATAACAGTATTAATAGCTAACAGTTCACAGAGCATAGTCCAATAACCACAAAATACTATTCGGTTCCATCAAACCATAAAGTTCAATCAATGCAACACACCGATCAATAACCATTAATCTAGCTCCAGATACTCATTAAATGACAGACAATAACCCACAATAACACATATCAAGCAATAACTAGGGTTAACGCCCATAGGCCGCACCCTCTGTTTAACTCACTGCCTTTGGCTCGCTTAGGCCAACTCCAGTGACATGCTCACTGACTCCGACCAGCTTAACCGAGCTCAGTGAATAATAAGCTGTCGTCGGATACCAGTGTCTGAGCCGCGCCATATGCGCAAGTGTGGATTTCGGCACCCTTAGGCCGTTACCACATGTCCCCGTGGCATAATACGACCTTATGACATTCATACGATTATAGGGAACACTTAGTCCCATCCTATCCACATACACAGGTGCAGTTTTCTTACCTTGATTCCAAGTGCTTTAATTAGAGAGGACGACCCCCGAGCACGATCCATTCCCGAGCCCTAGCTTATCACCTAGTCACAACCAAGATAATGAATTCCATTAATACTCGGATATAGGTTTCTGGTTATAAAACTAACTTCCAGGAATCCGAATTCCACCAACCACGGTGGTGAAACCAATCCCGAGCGCACTAGACTACCTTCCCGTGCATAAAACCCTAAAAATTTTTATGTGTACAACCAAGGGCTGCAGCCCTTGAAGCTTAGCCGCGGCCCTTCTCCAAACAGAGCCAACACCACACCTGAAGGGGAACATGCGCCGCGGCCCTTGCTTTGGGCGCCGCAGCGCTTGGCTTTGGCCGAGCCTCCTTGGCTCCTTTGCAAGCTAGGGTCGCAGTGCTCTAGAACAAAGCCGCGACCCTTCCCTTTGAACCCAGAATTTACACCATTTCTAAGCTTGAAACCTCACCCAAAATCATCCCAAAGCTCCATATTTCATTATCAATCATTCCCAACACTTTTAGAACAACTTTAGCAACATAATTCAACAGAAAACAAAGCCTAAAACTCATAGAAATCCCATCTTCAATTTCTGAAACCCAAGAACACAAACACCCAAAACCAACCAGTCGAAACATAAATTTAAACTTTTAAATCATGAATTAGAGTTTACCTCTTCCATTGAGCACCTTCTCTAAGCCAAACCCCAGCTAGTTCCTAAGATTTCAGCTCAAATTCAACCTTAAATATCAAAGTTACAATTATCTCAACACCCAGCTAGAACTCAGAATTCTCTAACCAAAAGAAAGGAATTTACTGCTTACCTTAGTGCTGATTCAGTTCCTTGGAGAACCCTTGAGTTAAACCTCAAAATCCCCTCTTCAATTCCCAGAAATCCTTAGCTCAATCCCCTCAAAATCCCACTGGATTTTCTCTATTTATTTCCCTTGTGTTTCCCTTGAGAGTGAGAAGAGAGCTGAGAAAGAAAAGGTCGGTTTATTTGTGGTTCTACTGTTTCCTATTTTTAGTAAGTCTAACCTTATCATTTAGGTCAAGCCCAAGGCTCGGGTGCCGGAAACGTCCCTGAGGCCAAAGTGGTAAAATCCCCCAATATTTCCACCTAGGCATAACCTCGAATATATCTCCATATATTTATTTTCATAACCCGATAGTCTAAATAACTACCCGATACCTACAATATCCCTGACTTATCCAAAGCCAACTATTAAGCCCCGTTGTGACTTTACCCGCTACCTGCTCCCTAGGATCGCCTTGTGCCGATAGTTACAAATGCACACACCTGTACACACATATATATTTATCAATCTACCCACATAATAATGTGGTCTCAACAATTTATCACACACATTCACATTTATGCCCAAACGGGCCAAGATTACCATTATGCCCTTACCAACCAAACAGGTCCCGCATACTTATTCAATACCCATATTCACTCTTTCTTACCATTAATTCTCTTAACCTCCAATTATACCCTCCCGACACACTAATCAATGCCCTTTAGCCTTATTAGTAATTTTGGGTCGTTACAGACTTGATCTCCAACTTTGAATTCCACAAAACGCCATTTGGCATCTGCATAACTTTTCTGACGGCTTTGAGCAACGAGCATACGTTTTCTAATCAGTGCTACTGTTTCCTGAGCTTCTCTAACAGCTTTGGCTCCAAGTTGTTGCCTTTCTCCTACCTCATCCCAATGCAATAGCGATTGACACCTCCTTCCATAAAGTAACTCGTAAGGTGCCATCCCGATCGTTGACTGGTAGCGACTACAATAGGAGAATTCTATAAGCGGCAAGTACTTACTCAATGGTTCTCTGAAATCAAGTACACAAGCGTGCAACATATTGTAACGCCCTACTTCCTTAGGGCCGTTACCAAGTGAGTTTTAAGACAAAACAGTGTGCAAAGAACTCGCTAACCGAGGTTTTTAAAATGAAAGTGTGACTAATCAAAAGTTAAGGCTGTAATCTTTGAAAATGCGTTGTTTCAATAAAAACTTCTAGTATTAAACATCTGGGATCCCAAAATAAGGTTTGAAAACTATTTACATCTTGAAATAAGTTTACAGTTGATTAGTTATAAAAATAATAGATTATTACGGCCATTTCTCGAATAAACCCCCAACCAAAGCAGTCAGGCAGGCCAAACATGTACGCGTCACTTCACGCTCTCTGTACTCATGGCTGGTTGACTCAGTCTTTGCCCTTACCTGCACACAGAGCACCCATGAGCCGAAGCCCAGCAAGAAAACTCATGCAGCTCATAACATATGCAAATTATATAGTTAATCATATCAGATAGTCCACAGATAAACAGGTCAACCATTAGACTAAGCAAACACGGCCATGCCGCCCCAGAAGCCTTACCAAAGCCTGGGGTCTCGATCCTCACCGTAAGGATATCACATGTATCCACTGGGTCCTACCCTGAC
Organism: Humulus lupulus; assembly: GCF_963169125.1. NCBI lineage: Eukaryota > Viridiplantae > Streptophyta > Magnoliopsida > Rosales > Cannabaceae > Humulus > Humulus lupulus. The sequence continues at coordinate 147,740,141 of NC_084800.1, read as the reverse complement.
TATAAGCATCCCATGTGCTAAGTGTTACTTCCGGCCTCGCTGCCGTTCTCGGCCTTTCGCCGTTCTCGGCTCCATTGCCGTTCTCGGCTCCATTGCCGTTCTCGGCCTTAGCCGTTCATTTCACTATAATTACACATATAATACATTTCGGAATAATCATTCAACATATAATAATTCATTTAAGGTTATACATTAGCACATAATACAATCTAGGGCCATGCCCTGCAATAACAATATGGGCCCATGCCCTGTTCTCGAGTGCTACAGTTTTCTTACCTGTATCCCGAGCTTTCCGATGCACCAAGGCCACAAGCACGGTCCCCTAGCACGAGCCTCTCCGAAATCCTAGTCACAACACGTACAAAACATCCTTTAATATAATCAATTCAAAATCACTTCCCGGAACCAATTCCACACTCTCGGGACTCCCAAATTCCTAAAACAAATCATTGGAAACATCCCCCGAACCCCTAGAACAAATGCCCAAAAATGCAAAATTTCCTATCCTGAAAAAGGCGTAGCGCCGCGGCGCCCAGAGAAGTCAGAAAGTTCCCCTAACTGTAAACAGCCTCGCGCCGCGGCGCCCAAGAACAGGGCCGCGGCGCTCCTTCGCGAACTCAGAATTTCTGGGTTTTTCTTCTTCAATTCCCTCATCCAAAACACCTCTAAACCAGCCCAAACACATATCTCAACCCCAAAACCAAATCGAAACCTCAAATGAACCATCTAAAAACCTATAGACACTATCATCAAGATCAAAAACACAATCACACCCAAAAAATCCACACCTTAGATTTCTAATTTCAGCAACTCATACAAAACTTAAAAACTTAACTCATGCTTTAAATATCTCAAATCAAAACAGAAACAAGCCTTAAATTTGCGTAAAACTTCTTACCTCAAATGGAGAATTCACCCCAAGCTCCCTTGATTCTCCTCCTAAACTCCCACTTCAGCCACTTCTATTCTTCTTCTTCTTCTTCTTCTTCTTCTTGCCCTAGCTTTTCTCCTTCTAGTTTTCTTTCCTTCTCTTCAAATTTTATCAAAACCAACAATGACCAAGCCCAAACCGTGTACCCCTATAACACAGCTCAAATTTATCTAAACCCCTTGCCAAATGACCATTTTACCCTTCCTTACCTATCCCTTCATAACTAAGCCCCAAGGGCTCACTTGTCATTTCCTATCCATTACAATTCTACCATTTCTCCATCTAAACCTGTTACTCTCCATGGTTACTAACAGTTACATAAGTTACCATATTCTCTCAAGAACTAAGTTACAAAATCCCCGAAATACCCCTAGGCTCCTCCCGAGCCGGGTATAAAATCCCGTTGTAACTTTTGAGTTAACTAGCTCTCCAGGACCGTCTCGGCACATGCATCACAATAATAACACCACCCTCACGTGGTACAAATCACATTATACAATTATCGCATATATGCCCTCAGCGAGCTCAAATTACCAATTTATCCCCTCTCATACAAATGGGGTCCACATGCATATTTATTTCACCTAAACATGCATACTAATCACATATTCATTAAATTCACATAAATTAATGCAATATAACAATTATTGCCCTCCAGGCACACTAATCAAGGCTCCCAGCCTTATTAGTAAATTCAGGTCGTTACAACTATCCCCTTCTCATAAAAATTTCATCCTCGAAATTTACCGAAACACCTCAGTCAGTAAACCCACAATTCTGACCATAATTCCCAAGGCCCACCGCCTTAACTTTACTTCCCAACAACACTCTTACAGGAGTAACAATCTTGCCCCACCAGATCTTGTCTAGCAGCCATACTCTCGTTAGCCCCTCGTTAACACCGCAACCCTGCTGAAGCTTCAGGGTCTGCTTAGATTACAATGACCACCACATTGTCTTAATCCTGATTCCAGAGATACCCAAAAGTCATCACCTCTACTAGGTGGGATCAATTTATAGGCCCCTGGCCTAACCCTTGGTACAATTTCAAAACTTATGATGAATCAAGAGTCAGAACTCTCCCTTCTTTCTTCGAACACCATACTAATCCTTTGTCTGATATCACACAGGGAGATACAAATCTTTCATCTTGGACTTTATTTTCTCAGAATTTAACAATTTATAAGCTCTTTTATTCTTCCAGATAGGAAGACACTCCTGCCTTAAGAGTTCCAACAACCTCTTCGGCTTTCTCTCTGAACCAAAGCCAAATCGTAGTATTCATTATCCTTCGCCTCAAACCATGTCCTATTTCGTGTTACTTTAACAAGGCGCCAGCATTTTCCACCACGACTAACTTATCAGGGATTACACTTCCCTCAACACCTCAAGTATTCGCATAGTCAATGCTTAATTCTTTAAGATATCTGATAAAGTTTCAGACTGCTATTCCACTTGCAATCAACTGATAATTCCAGATTCCCACTCTGTTCTTTTCGTTCACTAGATCCATTCCAAAAATTTAAAATACTATAGGGTCTCAATTCAGTATCATTGACGTTCTACCCTGAAACCAGTTCTCTTGAACCAACTACATTAACCCCATCAACTGGGTTAAAACTTTTCATGTCAAAACACCTTACTTAAGGTCTAATGTGGTCTATTCTCACGATACACCACCACATCACTTAACCCCTCAGTGTCCAAAAGAATTCACTAAATTCCGTCATCCGACCAACCCTCCCGGTACCACGTACCCTAGGAGGTGGAATGATATCCATTCAAATTTCCCATTCATAAACCAAATCTAATTGGATCTTTCATCCAATCCTGGTATCTTTAACTTGTACCACCTTGGCAGGGTTCCTCCCTGCTTCAACCAAAGCTAACACTTCCGATTCCATAGTTCAGTGACACTTATCAGCTAATCATTACCCACTAGCGTTATGCCGAACTCAGTCGTTGCTTTGTCCACTCCATTACAATCTATGGTGTTATTCCCTGATTGACACACGCCTCTCAGTTAGGAGTTCCGCCTCCAATTAAATTTCCCCTCGCTCAATCGAGAATTTCAAACACTGATCATTTGTCTGTTACTTTTCACTAAATCTGGGTCTCAACGTTATCTTTCTTACTAATACTCAGTACTCAAGCACCTTTTGATATGCGCAACCGTCGACTTAACGTTCCAAGGATATCAACCATGATCCATTCTTTCATCTCCCGCAAGGTTCAATCCATCCTCTCGTCAATTTGCGCCTGGGCGTGCCCAACCCGTGATGCACTCCCACAATTACATATCCACATCATAGATCAGGTCCTTTATGCCATCACTCTGTACTTAACCATAACACACACATATTACAGCATCGCCAGATACCAATCAATTCTTACCTTGTCTTCTGAATTTCTTTCTGATTTGACACCACTCATTCCGTCTAATCCTCAAGTTTTACTGTTCTCCTCATCTCTGATGTAGTTGTCTCCGGAGATACTTATGCAATAGATGACGCGCTTACCAGTCCTGTTATGCTTTCTTTTCTTCAGATAGTCTTCATTAGCTTTTTTGTGGCTTCAGATCAATTCTCCTCATACCTGTCCTTTCTTCTTGTAGCTTTACTTTGAGTACTCCTAGCGAAACCCAAACTGACACTTCCTAGAACCTTACATGTGACCTTACCTCCTGGGTACTAACGTCTTCAACTTAATAGTCATTTGCTCTCCATTTCCATCTGGAAGTAATCCTCATATACTGCTCGTGAACTTGAAGGGGACTTGACTATACCTTTCTTGTATTTTCTACTTGAGAACTTACCTGTGCTGCTGTAGCTTGAACCAATCTAGAATCTTTGTTACCAACTCCTCACACCTTACTTAGTACAAAACAAAATTCCTGAAATGTCTCTTTTCTTGATTCCCAGCTGCTAATAACCAGGTCATAGATCAACTCCTGGAGACATTGTCCCATCTCGTACCCAACATCAAACTTTATATTCTTAACCGACAATGCTAACAGTCCCTGCAGTAAAATGCTCTGGCTATTCCAAGGTTAAATTTCTTCGATTGCTTCAATAATTCTTTCTGTCAACTACTATCTTTCTCAACATTCCTGATACCACTCCTATCTGTAGTCCGACCTTGAAGTACCCCCAATCTTTCCTTATATACCCATATAATTTTCCCACTGGTCAACTCAATTTCCATTCATTCTCATTAACATTCTCCAGCTGATATCCTTTACAATCCATGGTTATTTCTTAACTGATTAACTTTCTCACTATGAATTTCATAATCATTTGCTTCCCAATTCATCTGCCAGAAGTTTCTAATTCCTTCTCAATAAGTATTACTATCTTCAGCCTCTCATATGGCACTCTTGAGGCAACTCTCTATGTCTAACTCCCTCTCGGAACATTCTCAACACAGAGTTCTTCCAGTTCGTTACATGACCAAAGCATAAACCAGTCAGTTAAATACTCATCCTCAAGGAATCAGCCTCGAACTTCAAATGTAGCGAGGCATTCTAATTTTCTGTTTCCCTCACCATGGGAAATCCATCCTAACATATCGAGTCATTCTATGTAGAAGTCATGCCCTCACCTGACCTCCTCTCAGGTGGCATCCTCTCCCTCATGTGCATACAAAATAACCTCCCTAGTTCTTGTCACCATCTTGATAACTGCCTTTTCAATCAGGCTTCTTTCCAATCACAGTTAGGTGTCCTAGCACTATCTGGGGTCCTTCTATCCCAAAAATTAAGAATCCGCCCTTGCTGAATTCTATCAATAGAATTACCATCTTATCAATCAGACTTTTCCTCTTTTCTGGCAAAACCAGAAGCCACAGAACTAACCGGGGTTCTTTTACCTCGATTACCAAGAATCTATCCTCACTAACTCCATCAAAGGAAGCACTGCCATTGCAGTTCTGGCACTTATGCTCTATGCGTCATTCCTCAGTTCTTCGAACAACATGCCCGCTCCGCCATCCACATACAGATGATAAGTTCATACATCAGAGCTGCCCAAATACATTGGACTATTCCAAAGTTCAACCCTTAAATGGGTCGCCATCAATTCCAAATACATCTGTCAGTATCAATATCCAAAATGAATTACCCAATTCACCAAACCCATTGATTTACACTGTTGTTACCCTATCACTCCAAACCAAGCTTATAAGCCCACCAGTCTCCACAATTCAAACCATATCTCTATAACCCCCTTTCTTATCAATTCACCATCTGAGTTCTTTCCAACCCATCATGCCAATATCTCAGCTCGAGTACCATATCCAGGCATCCCTCTGCCACAATATTTAACACAACCCTTTAATCATGGGCTCTTATCCCCTTATAACCAAGGGTGGAATTAACCTTGCCCATCCACTGATGGATTCTTTGTCAACCCTAACTATCCTCAAAATCAAGGGATAACACCCTTTTTAAGCCTTTTACATAATACCCTTATCTGTCCATACCCTCACAATAAACCAAAACTGGTAACCTTACTGTTAAAGCATACAAAGCAGCTATTTCCCCAAAGAAATTCGCTGTTCTTCTATCCCATCTCAACTAACAAACTCCACAGCTTACTCACACTAGTGACCCTCTGCTGCTTTTCGGGATAACTGGAGACCTCAACTCCAACTTATATCTAGAATCCCCCTTTCAACACACTACAGGTCCACATAACCCTTCTAGGAACAAACAACTCGAGTTCATCTGTCAAAACTGACCAAACTCCTGAGCTCTGTGGTTCATACTCTGAACCAAACCACAACTAGATCCAAATAACCACAGTTAGCGTGCACACACAATGCATATATAGGCCAAATCCACAATGATATACATTTAGCTACCAGATTTAACATCACTAAGTATACCCAGGTCCCAACATGCTTCATACAAGCAATTAAACGGATATTACATACGAATTCAATTTAGACAATTAACCACATACACTCAATATGCAAACCATTATCCCAATATTCATCCACATACATAATAATGTTAATCAGCACGCATCAATCTCAACATGCAATAGTCAAGGGCCCAGCCCCAACAGTATCTTATGCATATGTCAACTCATTCCTCATGCTCCATATAAATAAGCAGGCAAACAGGGCATTCAAACATATGTTCAAGCATGTCAATCATTCATACCAACAAACCCTGAGTCAAGCTTGTCACTGACAGCGAGCGTACATGTTCGGTCAATCTCCAGAACCAATAAACCTTGGCTCGCTCTGATACCAAGTTGTAACGCCCTAATTCCTGAGGGCCGTTACCAAGTGAGTTTTAAGACAAAACTGTGTGCAAAGAGCTCGCTAACCGAGGTTTTTAAAATGAAAGTGTGACTAATCAAAAGTTAAGGCTGTAATCTTTGAAAATGCGTTGTTTCAATAAAAACTTCTAGTATTAAACATCTCGGATCCCAAAATAAGGTTTGAAAACTATTTACATCTTGAAATAAGTTTACAGTTGATTAGTTATAAAAATCATAGACTATTACAGCCATTTCTCGAATAAACCCCCAACCAAAGCAGTCGGGTAGGCCAAACATGTACGCGTCGCTTCACGCTCTCCGTACTCATGGCTGGTTGACTCAGTCTTCGCCCTTACCTGCACACAGAGCACCTGTGAGCCGAAGCCCAGCAAGAAAACTCATGCAGCTCATAACATATGCAAATTATACAGTTAATCATATCAGATAGTCCACGGATAAACAGGTCAACCATTAGACTAAGCAAACACGGCCATGCCGCCCCAGAAGCCTTACCAAAGCCTGGGGTCTCGGTCCTCACCGTAAGGATATCACATGTATCCACTGGGTCCTACCCTGACTATAAGCATCCCATGTGCTAAGTGTTACTTCCGGCCTCGCTGCCGTTCTCGGCCTTTCGCCGTTCTCGGCCTTGCCGCTCTCGGCCTTAGCCGTTCATTCCACTATAATTACACATATAATACATTTCGGAATAATCATTCAACATATAATAAGTCATTTAAGGTTATACATTAGCACATAATACAATCTAGGGCCATGCCCTGCAATAACACTATGGGCCCATGCCCTGTTCTCGAGTGCTACAGTTTTCTTACCTATATCCCGAGCTTTCCGATGCACCAAGGCCACAAGCACGAGCCTCTCCGAAATCCTAGTCACAACACGTACAAAACATCCTTTAATACTAATTAATTCAAAATCACTTCCCGAAACCAATTCCACACTCTCGGGACTCCCAAATTCCTAAAACAAATCATTGGAAACATCCCCCGAACCCCTGGAACAAATGCCCGAATATGCAAAATTTCCTATCCTGAAAAAGGCGTAGCGCTGTGGCGCTACCCGCAAGGGCCGCGGCGCCTAGAGAAGTCAGAAATTTCCCCTAACTGTAAACAGCCTCACGCCGCGGTGCCTAAGAACACGGCCGCGGTGCTCCTTCGCGAACTCAGAATTTCTGGGTTTTTCTCCTTCAATTCCCTCATCCAAAACACCTCTAAACCAGCCCAAACGCATATCTCAACCCCAAAACCAAATCGAAACCTCAAATGAACCATCTAACAACCTATAGACACTATCATCAAGATCAAAAACATAATCACACCCAAAAAATCCACACCTTAGATTTCTAATTTCAGCAACTCATACAAAACTTAAAAACATAACTCATGCTTTAAATTTCTCAAATCAAAACAGAAACAAGCCTTAAATTTGCATAAAACTTCTTACCTCAAATGGAGAATTCACCCCAAGCTCCCTTGATTCTCCTCCTAAACTCCCACTTCAGCCACTTCTATTCTTCTTCTTCTTCTTCTTCTTCTTGCCCTAGCTTTTCTCCTTCTAGTTTTCTTTCCTTCTCTTCAAATTTTATCAAAACCAACAATGACCAAGCCCAAAACGTGTACCCCTATAACACAGCTCAAATTTATCTAAACCCCTTGCCAAATGACCATTTTACCCTTCCTTACCTATCCCTTCATAACTAAGCCCCAAGGGCTCACTTGTCATTTCCTATACATTACAATTCTACCATTTCTCCATCTAAACTTATTACTCTCCATGGTTACTAACAGTTACATAAGTTACCATATTCTCTCAAGAACTAAGTTACAAAATCCCCGAAATACCCCTAGGCTCCTCCCGAGCCGGGTATAAAATCCCATTTTGACTTTTGAGTTAACTAGCTCTCCAGGACCGTCTCGGCACTTGCATCACAATAATAACACCACCCTCACGTGGTACAAATCACATTATACAATTATTGCATATATGCCCTCAGCGGGCCCAAATTACCAGTTTATCCCCTCTCATACAAACGGGGTCCACATGCATATTTATTTCACCTAAACATGCATACTAATCACATATTCATTAAATTCACATAAATTAATGCAATATAACAATTATTGCCCTCCAGGCACACTAATCAAGGCTCCTAGCCTTATTAGTGAATTCAGGTCGTTACACATATCTTCTAAAATCTGTATGGTACGCTCGGACTGACCGTCTGTCTGAGGATGGAAATGCTATACTAAGACTTTACTTGGTACCCGTGGCCTGCTGCAAACTTCCCCAAAATCTTGATGTAAACACCGATCCTCTATTAGATACTATTGTTTTAGGGATTCCATGCAGTCATACTATTTCTTAGACATAAACGTCAGCGTATTGATCTGCTGTGAATGTAGTTCTGACAAGCAGGAAAAGAGCTGACTTGGTTAGTCTATCTACAACTGCCCAAGCCGAGTCATGCTGTTTATTTGTTCGTGGAAGTCCTGTCACAAAATCCATGGCTATGTTGTCCCATTTCCATTCTGGAATGCTAAGCGGTTGTAATAAGCCTGCAAGCCACTAATGTTCTGCTTTTACTTGCTGGCATACTAAGCATTTAGACACATACTCCGCTATATCCTTCGTCATTCCTGGCAACCAATATAGTGCTTTAAGATCGTGAGTCATCTTGGTCGACCCTGGGTGAATTGAGTATGGGTTGCTGTGCGCTTCTTCTAGAGTATTCGTCTTAATCTCTTTATCATTCGTCACGCATACCCGATCCTTATACCTCAAGAACCCTTGTCCTGATATCGAGAAATCTGTGGCCTTGCCTTCTTTAACTGCATCCATATGTACTACTAATGTGTCATCATGCCCTTGTCCAATCTGTATCTTTTCTAACAGTCTTGACTGTATGGACAAGTTAGCCAATTTACCAATGACTACCTCTATTCCAGCATTGATCAGCTCCTGATGTAGCGGCTTTTCTATTCCAGCTAATGCTGCTAGACTTCCATAAATCTTCCTACTTAGCGCATCAGCAAATACGTTTGCCTTTCCCAGACGGTATAGAATTTCACACTCATAATCCTTCACAAGCTCTTACCACCTGTGCTGAGCTCCTTCTGAGTGAAGAAATACTTTAAGCTTTTGTGGTCTGTATAAATCTCACACCATTCTCCATAAAGATAGTGGCCCTAGATTTTCAACGCAAAGACCACTGCTGCCAACTCCATATCGTGTGTTGGATAGCGTTGCTCATATTCCTTTAGCTTCCTTGAGGCGTAGGCTATCACCTTGTCATTCTGTATCAGACACAACCCAACCCTTGCTTCGACGCATCACAATAGACTACAAACTTGTCATTGGGTGTCGTTACACAAAGTACTGGTACTGAGCATAGGTTATCCTTTAGCAACTGGAAACTCTCTTCACACTTATCATTCTAGTTAAACCTCTGCTGATTCCGAGTTAGGTTGGTGAGCGGAGTGGATATCTTAGAAAAGCCTTCTACGAACCTCCAATAGTAGCTTGCTAGTTCCAGAAAACTTCTTACTTCAGACGCGTTCTTTGGTCCTGGCCAATCCTTCACAGTCTCTACTTTAGATGGGTCTACTGCAACTCCGTCCTTGGATACAACATGGCTGAGGAATACTACTTGTGAAAGCCAAAATTTGCACTTCCTGAACTTTGCATAAAGTTGATTCTCCATTAGTCGTAACAAGATCAACCTTAAATGTTTCTCACACTCGATTTCGTCCTTTGAGCACACCAAGATATTGTCAATGAACATTACAACGAATTTATCCAAGTAGTCCTTAAAGACCCTATTCATTAAATCCATAAACGCGGCTGGAGCGTTGGTAAGACCGAACGACATAACTAAATCAATATTTGAGAACACGGTCGCTCCTCGGAGTTGATCAAACAAGTTGTCAATTCGAAGTAGCGGGTGTTTATTTTTTATCGTCACCTTATTTAGCTCGATTGTAAATTCAATTTCCCGAGTCGGTGGTAGCCCTGGTAGGTTGTCTAAAATACTTCAGGAAATTCCTTTACAATATGGACGTCTCCAACCTTCAGTGGTGTCTCCTTTACCACATTCGTGATGCTGGCTAGAAATGCGTGACATCCTTTTTCTATCATCCTCTGAGCTTTGAGAGATGAAATAAGCAATGTTTTGTAGTCCTGAGACTTGTCCCATAAAGCATTGCTTCTGAACGTCTGGAGTCTCGAATATCACTCACTTACCTTTGCAATCGATGGTTGCACCATGCCTTGCTAGCCAATCCATTCCAAGTATCACGTCGAAGTCTTTAATCTCCAGTTCTATCAGGTCTCCTTCTAGTTCTATGTCCTCTATCTTTATCAGTACGCCTCGCACTATCCAAGATGATAGGACTTCTTCGCTCGAAGGAAACTCGGTTACAATCCTAGTTCTAAATTTTTCACAAGGTTTGTATAATTTCTCTATCATTCCTAACGAGATATACGAATGAGTGGCTGCCAAATCAAATAATACAGAACATCCATTATGGAGGATAGAAACCTGACCTGTAACTAGTTTATTGCTAGTGTCAGCTTCTCATCAGGTTAAGGAAAATACCTTGGCAGGAACCATCTTGTCGTCCCTTTTCCCTCTGGCTTGAGCAAGGGACATTCTCTCTTCCGATGTACTTCCTGACCATAGTTGAAGCATCCCTTGGTGTTGGCACAACATTCACTAGGATGTTTCTTTTGGCACTTAACACATTGCGGGAATTCAACATAACCCGGCCTATTACTTCCATTGTTCGTCCGTGCCCTTATATCGTTATCAGACTGCTTGTTGTCAGGATGCCATCTCTTTTGACCATTACTATTGTTGCTGGACTGATTGTTATTGTAGTTGTTCTGACCATTCTTAGGCTGACTTTGATGTTTAGGCTCAGGCTTACTGGCCTCTTCTTTACTAACGTTCTCCTGAAGCCTTTCTACTTCTATTGTCGTTTCTAGGACATTGGCATAAGTAGTATTTCCCAGTTTTGTGAGTTTAACCCCTAGCTCAATCATTGGTCAAAATCCTCTAATGAACTTAGTCACCCTTAGAAATTCAGTTGGATCCATTTCTGATGCAAACTTGGCTAATCGGTCGAACTGCCAAGCATATTCGGCTACTGATAAGTTCCCTTGCTTCAGACCAGCGAACTCCTCGACCCTTGCGGCAATGACTGCCGAGTTGTAGTACTTTTTGTAGAACAACTCCACAAATCTGGTCCAAGTCATGGTGGTGATATCGTGAGTATGCTGAACTAAGTCCCACCATATTCTAGCATCCTTCTTTAGTAGAGACGAAACGCAGGATATGCGGTCCGCGTTGCCAAGATTCACGTATACTAGGATCGGCCCTACATTTCTTAGACATTCTTCTGCCTCAAAAGGGATCGGTTGTTCGTTCAAAGTTTGGAGCGTGTTGCTTATGAAACCACTAATAGATAGGCTCCATATGTTGAGCTGGGTATGGTGCATAGTTTTCCATTGGCCATCCCCCATAAAGACCAACTTGCTGGGTTGCTGGAGCCATTTGCTGAGGCTATGATTGCGGCTGAGGCTAAGTCTGAGCCTGTTGTCGCTATTGCTGCAGTAATTCCTCAACTTGTTGTCGTAGCCTAGCAATTTCCGCAGTGTTGTCAACCGGTGGCAGTAGCGATGGCACATTTCGATTGGAAATAGAACGTACTCCCTTTCTGCAAACTGGAGGGGCTTCATTGCTCTCAGAAGCGGCGCTGGAGCCATTGGTGCGAGCAGACCTTCTGAGCGACATCTTCAGCAGAGTTCTGACAGTTGAGAAAAACATGTTAGAACTTACCTTAATAGCCTCTAAAACAAAACTTAAGCTAAGCAAGCATAACTCAGACCTATTAATTATGACTTCTTATGAAAAGAATTATTTAAGCCTTCTTTTTAGTTAGGATGCATTTCTATACTTAAAAAAATAAGCCACCTTTATTATTTTCTAAGTCTGTTTCTAATCATCCTATATGACTAAATTCTCAGGCTCTAAACTCATCGTTGTTCCAAAGTTAACCATATTGAGGGAGGGTTGGGATCAGTAAAATCGTTCCCCCTACTATGGCCCCCTAACTCTCAATATAGAAACTTGGTCCATTGATTTGTATCCACCATCACCGAACTTGGTCATTATTTATTAAATTGATTATTTATTATGATTGCAAAAGAAAATCAAACTCATACATGTCAACAAGAATAACAATGATATTAATTTGGCAAAACAGTTTTCACTAAGTACAATCATAAAGGCGAAATAATAAATAAAATTAATAAAGAAACTAATTTATTCTAAAAATCGGGATCTTCTACATTAGATCCTTCATCTAACATGTCGTGAATGTGGGAATTCTTCCCTGGTGAATTTCGTTCAGGCAAACTTCTATGCTACGAGGTCGCTTAAAGACTAAGAGACACATGTTAGAGGGACGAAGGGGCAGGAGCCCCACTTGGCCACTTTCTACACGCATAAAGGGATAAGGGCATCACATAGCATCGGAGAGGTTTGGCTAAGAGAGCCACCCTCGCCATGCGAGGGCCCTCGGCAAGTTACTCATGCACAAGCCCGCATCTCTATGCGAGGCACCCTCGCTATGCGAGGGTATAGCCTCGTGGTGCCTTCGTGTCTCGCGCCTCATCCCCGCGCAGCTAGCCTCGCTATGCAAGGGTGAGGCCCCTCATATGCACCTTGTCTCTGCGTGCGATCCTAAGGCAACCAGGCAGCCTCGCTATGTGAGGCACCCTCACTATGTGAGGGAGAAGCCTCCCGTATACGTCCTGTCTGGCCACTAACCCCTTGTGTCTCGTTGAAGAGGCCCTGGTTCCTTTCAAGGGGTAGGTGCCACCAGCGAGACACTCATGCGCCTTGGCTTCTCAGGACATATAAAGCTGGGACGCTCCTCGATATACGTATGAGGAATACTTGAAGATACCAAATGGGTTTGTCAAATAATCCTTAGGTGTCTAACATGGATTGATGGGTATGAGCAAGTACAAGGCACGTGTACTGACACGAGATGTACGGTTGCGAAGAGGATAGAGGTGTGGCTCTGCCATCTGTCTCTGAGAAGTAGTGGCAGTATGAACTTGTACGGAGAGTAGAGGCACCACTTGAACACCCCCGACCATACATTAGAGCCGATTGTACTATGCCCTAAGCCACTACTCTGGCATTGTCAGGGTAGACACCACTATGCCCTGAGCCACTACTCTATCAGTGTACCCGCGTACGTCCCTATCTCCTCGGACTTGTTTGTATCAGGGGCCAATAGAGCCCACCTATAAATAGGCATCAACCCCTCAGGTTGAGGGGTTGGAAAACTGATTGTATGAGAGATGCTTAAGAAATGTATGATCTTTGTTCTATTGTAGCTCTGGTTTTTCTGTTGATTCAAGTTCTTTCCATTTGATTCTAAGCTATCCTTAGTATAAAAACTTGAGTATTCTAACCTTTAATCATTGATGAGTTCTTACCATCAACAGTTTTGTGCCGTCTGTGGGAAGGATAAGTGTCAAGCCACTGTTCTTCCATTAGTTCTGGCAGGAAGAAATGCCTAGACATTCCAAACAAGTGAGAGAGTCATGAGAGGTGAAGGTCCGCCTTGATGGAGATCAGTTGAAGGCCTCCATGAAGAACCCTCCTCCGCCCAGAGACGCAGAAGCCCCAAAGGAACCCGAAGTTCACGAAGTAGAGAGGGAGGCTTCATCCCCGGCCATCCCTCCCGATGAGAATCATCCAAGGTCAATAGCTCCCCCTACAAAAGATGCCGACGAGTTCCCACCACCAAGGCTGCCATAGGTGCCAAACTCCGGCCAACAAACCTGACAAGCATCCCCGGGTCCATTCCGTGAGCTCGAGCTCAAGCTCTCGATTCTATTAAGAGGAGGTACGTGAATAACACCGCAAGAACCACAGGCTTGAAACCACCTTAGTGAAAATGCAGGAGGTGTTGAATGGCCTATTGCAAGGGAAGTCAAACATATCACTCCCTAAGCGAAAAGAGAGAGGCCGAGAGGGGGCAGAGACCACTATCTTAGTAGATGATGGGAGGACTCGACTCTCCACCAGTAACACCCCCTGGGAGAAGCAGCACGAATGTCCGGGACCATCAAAGCAGCCTTCGAGGCCAGAGCAGAAGAACAACGCTGGCCCTCATAACGACGTCGAGGTCACTTCAAGGAAGACATCCTCAGATCTACGAGAGGAACTCAACAAGAAAAGGGAAGATAAAAGGACTACACCTCCTATGGCACCCTGGGAAGGCAAAGGAAAGGGAAATGCAAGCCCCTCCACGTTGAAAGACTCCTTGAAGAAGAGGAGACAAGACCTAGACACAGAGATGAGAAGCCTACGGAGCAAGATCATCACCGCATCTGGGGGACAAGCCGTCAGGACAAGTTCGACCATGAATCACCCTTCGTTAAAGAGATCCAAGCTATCCAGCTCCCAGCCAACTTCAAGGAGCCACATATGACTCCCTATGAGGGAAACACAGATCCTAAGTACCATCTGGACACGTTTAACGACCTGATGAGGTTAAGGGGGATTAGTAGCGGAGCCAGGTGCCATTGCTTTGCTGTCACATTGAAAGGACCTGCGTACAAATGGTTCAAGAGACTTTGACCAGGGTCCATCAGGTCCTGGCAGTAGTTTTCTGATGAATTTCTCCAACAACATCACGCCGTGCATGATTACACAATGTCGGGCACCAGCCTCGCCAATGTGAAGCAGGGAGAAAATGAGAGTCTAAAGGGCTACATCCACAAGTTTAACATGGAGGCAACCAAAGTAGGGAGCCTGACCCGTAGGGAGTTAAAAATGGCCATAACAGCCGGAGTGCGTCAGGGAAGAAAATTGTGGGATAATATGCTCAAAAGGGAAGTCATTGACCTAGATGACTTCTATGAGAGGGTGCAAAAGTACATTCGTGTGGAGGATGGCCATGCGAACTTAAAGGAAAGAAAAAGTGAGTCCCATATAAATCCCCCAACCAATGAAGGGTCGAATGGAGCGAAGAAGAAGAAGGTTTATGAAAGGTTGAGGGATGACCAACATAGAAGGACCAAACGCGGAAGCGACCACAGGAAAACGGCCTACATCTTCTATACGAGCCTGATGGACACCAGAGAGCATATCTACCTCACAAATGAGGACTGGGTTCCCTTCAAGAGGCCCCCACCGATGAGAAAAGATCAGTCCAAGAGGGACCCTAGAAAATACTGTCAATACCACAAGGATATCGGCCATACCACGGCAGAATGTACCCATTTGAAGGAAGAAATTGAAGAGCTCATCAAAAGGGGACACCTGGGCCGATATGTTAGAAGGGAGAAATAGAAATCGGACAATGTGCTGGTGATACCTCGGACACAGGGTGGAGCCCCAGAGATACAAGGGGAGGTGAGAACAATCTTCGGAGGTCCGGGGTTTGGGGGAGAGTCCAAGAAGGGTCGAGACAATTACGCAAGAGAAGCCAGTCGGGGTCCACCACTGTGTGTCATGAGTTTGGAGCAGCGACCCCTGAAATGCATTAAGGGAGAAAATGACTCGATCAATTTCACAGAGGAGGATGCACGAGGGGTGCACTTTCCCCATAATGATCCTTTGGTGTTGATAGTTCAGTTGGCCAACAAGCGGGTACGTAGGGTCCTCATAGACAACGGAAGTTCCGTAGATATCTTATATTGCCCCGCCTTGGAGAAGATGGGTTTGGGCGTTAAACACTTGAAACCCTGTCAATCCTCCTTATACAGGTTCACGGGTGACTCGATAGAACCCTTAGGGGTAATCAAATTGGCACTAACCATGGGAGAGCAACCCCGACAGACCACAGTCATGGCAAATTTTGTCGTAGTAGATTGTGCTTCAGCTTTCAATGCGGTATTGGGGAGACCGTCCCTGAGAGAATTGAAAGCGATCACTTCAATATATCACCTTGCCATCAAGTTCCCAACTCCTGGTGGAGTAGCGAGTATGAAAGGAGAATAAAGGGAGGAAAAGGAGTGTTATAACACCTCCCTTCGCACGTCTGTGAAACTGCGAGAACCGATGGCGATGGTGGTGCATGGGGGCACAAAACCGTAGGAACTAGACCCCAGAATCATGGAAGAGCCAGGGGCTGAGCCTGTGGAGGAGGTAGAGGAGATTGTACTGATGGAAGAACCATTGCGAAAATTAAAGGTGGGAAAAAGCCTTCAAAGCGACGCGAAGGAGAAGTTGGTAAGGTTTTTGAATGACAATCTGGATGTATTTGCTTGAAGTCACAAAGACATGGTAGGAATAGATCCAGCCATCATGTGCAACCATTTGAATATCACCCCTAAGGCAAGGCCCGTCAGGCAGAAAAGATGAGCGCTTGATCCAAAGAGGTACGCAGCCCTAAAGGAGGAGGTGGACAAGTTGAAGGCCAATGGGTCCATCCGTGAGTCCTTCTATCCTGTATGGGTGTCGAACCCAGTGCTAGTCCCGAAACCAAATGGAAAATGAAGGACTTGCATTGACTTCTCAAACCTCAATAAAGCTTGTCCTAAGGAAAGTTTTCCACTCCCAAGGATAGATCAGCTGGTGGATGCAACGTCCGAGGACGAGTTACTTAGCTTTATGGATGCCCATTCTAGATACAACCAGATACCTATTAACCCGGACGACGAAGAGCATACATCATTTATAACAGAGAAAGCGCTTTACTATTATAGGGTGATGCCTTTCGGATTAAAGAACGCGGGTGCCACCTATCAAAGATTGGTGAGCAAAATGTTCGCTAACCAGATAGGGAGGAACATGGAGGTATACGTTGATGATATGCTGGTGAAGACCAAAATGGTCGCAGAACTCGGCAAAGACCTAGGGGAGATGTTTGACACACTCAGGAAGTACCGAATGAAGTTGAATCCACTCAAGTGCACTTTTGGTGTATCCTCGGGAAAGTGCTTAGGCTTCATGGTCAACTCTAGAGGCATCGAAGCTAATCCTGATAAGATAAAGGCCCTAATAGAAATGATTCCCCCCAAGAATAGGAAGGCGGTGCAATGTCTAACAGGACGGGTGGTAGCCCTGGATAGGTTGATCTCGAGGTCTACGGACAAATGTCTCCCCTTCTTCAAAATCCTAAAAGGGAGCAAAAAGTTCGCTTGGGATGAAGAATGTGAGGATGCATTTGTCAAGCTGAAGGAGCACTTAGGGTAGCCACCCTTGTTGGAAAAACCTGAAAGGTGCGAAAGGGTATACACATACTTGGCAGTATCCGAGCATGCCATAAGTGCTGCCCTCATTATAGGAGAGAAGAAACACCAGCAACCTGTGTACTACATAAGTAAACGGTTAGTAGATGCGAAGAACCGATACCCAGAGACAGAGAAGTTGGCATACGCATTAGTTGTGGCTTGAAGGAAATTGAGGCCCTATTTCCATGCCCATGCGATCGAAGTACTCACCAATAGCCCTTTAAGGTAGGTCTTGCATAAACCTGAAACCTCGGGAAGACTGAAGAAGTGGTTGGTCGAGTTGAGTCAATTCGACATCTCTTATACTCAAAGGACCTCCATCAATGGGCAAGTGCTCATAGAATTCATAGTGGAATTCACCTATCGACCGAATGGAGGAGGAGATGAAGAAGAGGGACAATCAGTCACAGAAGGGAAGCCAAGGAGTTCTGAGGAATGGAGCCTGCACGTGGATGGAGCATCCAATGAAGGAGGATCTGGAGCAGGTATCGTGATGACTGGACCCGAAGGACACAGGATGTATAGCACGATACGGTTTGGGTTCGAAGCCTTGAATAATGAGGCAGAATACGAAGCATTTCTAGCAGGGTTGCGGTTGACCCAGGGGCTGAAGGTAACGCATCTACACATCTTTAGTGACTCACAGTTGTTGGTATTCCAGGTGAAAGGGGAGTACCAAGCGAGTGGTCCCAAGATGGCTACATACCTGGAAAGGGTAAGAGGCTATTTGGAGCAGTTGGTGGAATATACCATAGAGCAAATCCCGAGAGAGAGGAATACCCATGTTGATGCCCTCGCAAAGTTGGCTTCCACTAAAGATGGGAATACCCTTGAATCAGTGCCTGTGGAATACTTACCAAGGCCAACCATTGTCAATCCAGACGTTCACATGGTCAGCATCCCAAAGGAGTCATGGGCCAGCCCGATTATAAGCTACCTGAAGGATGGAGTGGTGCCAACAGACAAGAGGGAGGCTCAGAGGCTAGTTTATAAGGCGGTCTGATACACCTTGGTAGATGGGATCTTATACAAGAGGGAGTTTTTTGTGCCACTCTTGCGATGTGTTGGTGAGGAAGAAGCTGTGAAGGTACTATATGAAATACATGAGGGTGAATGCGGCAACCATGCTCGAAAAGCCATGAGGCAAGGGTACTACTGGCCTTCCATGGAGAGAGATGCAAATGATTTCGTAAGGAGATGTGACAAATGCCAAAGGCATGCAAACTACTCCCGAAAACCCCCGAATTAATTGACCAACATGACCAGCCCTTGGACCTTTGCTATTTGGGGGATAGACCTGATTGGCACCCTTCCCCCAGGAAGAGGTGGAGCGAAGTACGCGGTGGTAGCCAAAGATTACTTCACCAAGTGGGTTGAAGCAGAACCTCTAGTGAAGATAACGGCCAAGCATATCACCACCTTTGTAAATAAGTTCATTGTCTGCAGATATGGAGTGCCCTACAAGATTATTTCTGACAACGACACTCAATTTGAAGGGGAAACGTTCGAGGAGTACTTTAGGGAAAGAGGCATAAGGAGAAGCTTCTCGGCTGTTGTGCATCCACAAGCCAATGGGCAGGTGGAGACCATTAACAAAATCGTTAAGATGAACTTAAAAACAAAGCTAGAGAAGATGAAAGGTGCTTGAGTTGAGGAGTTACCTAACATGCTTTGGGCCTACAGAACCACTCCGTGCACAACCACTAGAGAGACCCCTTTCTCCTTAGCCTATGGATGTGAGGCTTTCCTCCTGATTGAGATGAAGGTTAACTCGCATAGGATACAGGCATACGAGGACCAGGTCAACCATGCGGCAATGGCCGAAAGCTTGGACATGCTAGAAGAAAGAAGGGAAAAGGCGCAAATGAGGGTGGCGGTATACCAGCAGCGGGCAGCAAGGTATTACAACTCGAGGGTGCAAGAGAGAACGTTCAGAATAGGTGACCTGGTATTAAGAAAAGTACTCCCCAACACGCGAGACCCGGGGGCGGGGGTGCTTGGGGCGAACTGGGGCCCTACCAAGTCGCTCAATACATACCACCAAACACCTATAAGCTGGCGCACATGGACGACACCATCATACCTCGAGCATGGAATGCGGAACACCTCAGGAAGTATTGCCAGTAAGACTTCCACATCCAATGCAAGCAGTATCTGTGTTTAGTTTGTTGCAAGTTATGTTATCTTAGTAGACGAGAATCAAAGAGGTTTCCTAGATAACCTCCCAAGTAGATGTAAACCTTTTTATATATATCATTGTAATCTGACTACTATGAATGAAACTGTTCACCACTTCGTATGTTATTTACTTCTCTATGCGAGCATCAACCAAAGTGACTGCCAAAGTAAATCTCACCAAGCACTTGGGGGGTAGGACAGGAGGCACGAGTATAAATAAAACCTCTTATATTCAAAAGGATTAGCTACCCTTATGAATGTCAAGGGAATAGTTTAAACGGATGACCTCCAACCAAAGGCCGACATCCCAGGGGGTGAGGCCGTAAGGAGGGAGTCTCTCAATAAGTCTAGAACGACCATTAAGCCGGCTAGCCAAAAAGGGTCCTACAAGAGACCCTTGAAGAAATAGTACTATATATAATGACGAGAAGGATGCTTCTCGCAAAAAGTAACAATCGCGCACAAAGAATATAAAAGGACCCCAAGAGCCAAATGGGTTAACGTGTCCACGAGTATAATCAAAGTGCACCAGAAAGATTATCACCATCAGATTAAGGAAAATATATGTAATCCATAAATAATAATAATAATAATAATAATAATAATTATAAGAGGGACTTACTAAAGTCCCTTAAGTTTGATGAACACAAAAGAAAAAAGGAGAGAAAAGGGAAATAATGTGAGGGATTACATAGCAATAACATACATAGGTCGAATACAAAGGAACCTACAAATCTCCATCTTGACCCTTCCACTCAGAAATCTTCTCGATGGCATAATCTCCAAAGGGAGTCGAGTTTTGGGAGGCCTACACCTCATAGAAACTGTCTACCTGAGACTGTCCCTTGGCCTGTAGGTCCTGACACAAGGTTAGAATTCTAGCTCTTCCAGAGTGGTATCTCGCTGATGGCTCGGGCCCTCCCGGAAGGAGGTCTTCTTCGCCTTCCACCTAAGCTGTGCAGAAAAAGCCCAAAGCCAATCCCAGGGAACAGTGAAACTTCGTAGGGTCAACGGTGGGGTTGGTCATCCAGACAGCGTGCAACGTGCGCTCGACTATGCAATTCTCAACATTCAGAAGCTCAGCCTCGAGAACAATGATCCTCTCATTTAAAGTTTGGATGGTAGCCTCCAGCTGAGTGTTGGTGTGAGAGATTGATGCAGCTTGGGCTAAGGCGACGTCCCTCTGGAAAATTGCCTCGGTTAGTTGACTTGACAAGACATCCTTTCCCGCCTTGGTCACCGATAGGTTCCCCATGGCCTCCTCAAGCTCACATTTTGGGTCGATGAGGAGTTGGAGTCGATCAGCCGATGACTCAAGATGGAAGCCTAGGTAAGGGCGAGGACATGGAATAAAGCCTCGAGGGTTAGGTGATATCAAAAAATATATATCTATCATAAATGAATAAACCGAGTATCTCGACAAGTACCTGCAAAGAGGCTCGCATATGGGCGTTTTAAAGCTCAGCCTTGGAGACATTATACAAGGCCCCCCACTCACCTTTGGGAAAGTTTCCCAGATGATGGCTCATGGCTTCCCCATACTGGCTCGCCCGAGGATGATCTTTCGAAGCAGAAACATAAGCTTGGCCGGGGGAGGCGCGTGTTCTTGCCGAGGCACGCTTTGTCAGGGATGGGGACCGAGAAGGTCCTGATCCATCTGCATTTGTGCGGGGAGCAGAAGAACACGGAGTCATCTCCTTGGGTAAAGAGGTGCCTGAAGGCACCCCCCTAGAACGCCTCCTAGGGGGTTGAGGAGCCCCAGCAAAAGAAGGAATAACAAAATTCCTTTTAGGCACGGAGGGGTGAGGGACAGAGGCATCAAATGCAAACTCGCCGCCAAGCATCGACAGTGACATCCAAGAGCTAACACCACCAGTATGACGTTCATCGACCACGCCCCCAGCCATGCCGGCAATAGAGTGAAAGCACGAGTAGTTCTCAGATACCACTGTCTCCTCAACATCCATATGATCGCCCGAAGGGTAGACATAGTCCCTATCGGATACCACGTTATAATTACCTTCATCGTGTCCGTATAGCCACGGAACCGCAGGTTCAGGTGAGGGGGGGCATGGATCCGCAGGTTCGAGTGGCGCAGGGCACAGATCCACAGGTTCAGGTGACATAGGGCGTGGACCCGCCGATTCAAATGAGGCAGGGCATAGGCTCGCAGGTTCGGAGGAAACGGAGCATAAAGTGACGGTATGATTCAGGATGAGCAGCCTGTACAAGCGAAGGTTGCTCTCTGTAGAAAGGGCGCTGGCTTGTTTACAGTCACTCGACAAGGCCAGGATTTTCATCACTCGTCACGAGCGTTCGGTTGCCGGTTCAACCAATTCACGTCTACCGCCTTCAAAGGAGGGATCCCTATGACCGGGAGACTCGTCACGACGGAAGGAAAAAGGCTCAGGGGGAAAGTTTTATTCTAGGCAAGCAATTTCAAAAAGGCAATCCTGGAGGATTGATTGTAGATGGGAAATGTATGTCGCATGCTGGGGGGAGAAACCTAAACCCGCGTCCCTAGTATTGGATTCTAGCTCCCTCTCTAGGTCGCACGCGTCGCACGCTTTCTTTCTGAGGTAGGACAATCTCCGGAGGTCGAGCGTCCGCACACCCCCGCAGTTAGAGGGTCTACGTACGTCGGCCTCCGAGTCGGAGAATGAAAACTCAATAAATTCAACATTGGTCGGATGCTTTGGACATCGCCTAGACGCCATGGACCAGCTAAGACTCGAGGTCGTATATGCGTAAGGGTAACCGTATATCTACAACATGAGTGGGATGGGTATAAGAAAAGGGCCTATGCATATGTACTGGAAAGGCCATACGAAAAGAATGACAAACTTTGAAGAATGAGTGTCGTGCAACCATTAATTCTACCCCCACATAGTCAGTATAAAAAAAAGAGGAGGGAGGCATACCTGGGGGTATATGTATGAAGTCGAAGGTGTGCAAGGATAGACTTATGGAGGCATAGGGTCGGTTGAGTGATAAGCAAAGGCAAGACCGTAGGAGCGAAAGAATGCCTAGCGTCACCACAATGCTAGAAAAAACAGAAAGAAGAGCAAAAGAATCAGGAAAAATAATTAAAAAAAAAGAGGATGAATAATTGAAATGGAAGGAAAATTACCTCAAGAATGCTTTCATGGAGGGTGGAACCTTTGAACTCTTGAATGTGGTTTGGTGGGAACACCACTAGGCTAGGCAAGTTTTGGTGTGGAGAAATGGCTTCAAGCCTTGGGGTATTTATAAGGAAAGTCAAGGCCCCTGAGCCATTGGATTCAAATCCATATGAATGGTGGAGATCAAGAGTATGGGTAGCCTTGGGATCCGCGAGTGAAAATGATTGGTCCTTATGCAATCTTAGGGATATTCATGGATCCCCCAAAAGTTAGATGGTCTTTATGTTTCTTTGGACACAATAAAGAAACACAATTTCAAGACCCACTTTGTGTTTCTTCAAGCGACATTGGGTAGCGCTCAAAGGTTGAGTCCACCGAAGTTGGCCGTACACATCAAACAAGAGAAAAAGAAAGAGTCTACAAACACACTTAAAAGTGTACTTATAGACTCGGGGGGAAATGTGAATGTAGGAATTCTTCCTTGGTGAATTTTGTTCAGGCAAACCTCTACGCTACGAGGTCCCTTAAAGACTAAGAGACACATGTTAGAGGGATGAAGGGGCGGGAGCCCCACTTGGACACTTTCTACACGCATAAAGGGACAAGGGCATCACATAGCATCAGAGAGGTTTGGCTAAGAGAGCCACCCTCGCCATGCGAGGGCCCTCAGCAGGTTACTCACGCACAAGCCCGCATCTCTATGCGAGGGTATAGCCTCGCGGTGCCTTCATGTCTCGCGCCTCGTCCCCACACAGCCGGCCTCGCTATGCGCCTTGTCTTTGTGTCTCACACCTTGTCTCCGTGCACGATCCTAAGGCAGCCAGGCAGCCTCGCTATGCGAGGGCGAAGCCTCCCGTATATGACGTGTCACACCACTAACCCCTTGTGTCTTGTTGAAGAGGCCCTGGTACCTTTCAAGGGGTAGGTGCCACCAACAAGACACTCATGCGCCTTGGCTTCTCAGGACCCATAAAGCTGGGAGGCTCCTCAATATACGTACGAGGAATACTTGAAGATACCAAAAAGGTATGTCAAATAACCCTTAGGTGTCTAACATGAATTGATAGGTATGAGTAGGTACAAGGCATGTGTACTGACACGAGATGTACAGTTGCGAAGAGGATAGAGGCGTTGCCCTGCCATCTGCGTCTGAGAAGTAGTGGCAGTACAAACTTATATGGAGAGTAGAGGCACCACTTGAACACCCCCGGCCATACACCAGAGCCGATAGTACTATGCCCTGAGCCACTACTCTATCAGTGTACCTGCGTATGTCCCTGCCTCCTGGGACTTGTTTGTATCAGGGGCCAATAGAGTCCACCTATAAATAGGCATCAACCCCTCAATTTGATGGGTTGGAAAACTGATTGTATGAAAGACGCTTAAGAAATATATGATCTTTGTTCTATTGTAGCTCTGGTTTTTCTGTTGATTCAATTTCTTTCCATCTGATTCTAAGCTTTAATCGTTATAAAAACTTGATTTTTCTAACCTTTAATCATTGACGAGTTCTTTCCGTCAACACATGTCATCATCTATCTCTTCATAATTATCATTTTCGTGAGCCTCAAAACTTCCTCGGTGAAGATTAGAAAAGATTCTATTCTTTTGTTCTCTTGTGAATTGAAATTCCATCTTAGAGGTAAGCCTAATTATGAGAAAATAATATCTCATCGCCACTGGTATTTCATCTTCTACATCTATTGTCTCCCATATTTCTTCCAATACAGCAATTACAAAAGGAAAATCTTTAAAAATCCTAATTACTAAAATATATTGTTCCGTAGCTCTCACCATTATTTGCTTAGTCGTTTGGAGATGAACTATTTGATTATAGAATAAAAGGAATCTCCGAGTGATTCTTTCCAATATTCCTACTGTATTTCTTGGTTCTCTAATCCTTTTTAAGGCCTTGATGGCTCGAATATCGTTATATGTTAAAGCTCCATCCATTCTTAACTAAAAACATAAGACTAAAACGTTAGGTAAACACACAGAAATATAATGACTAAAACATAAATACTTACATTGGCTGTTAGATTCGAAACTTGAGCGTGTGTATGATTGAGAACTTCATGCAAATTGACTGTTTTCTCTAATACCAACTATAAGGACCCAACTATTTCTAAGACTTAGACCATTATAACTACTATACATAACTACTACTTTGAAGAGAACATACATGAGAAATATTTATAACTTTATTGAAACTTTAAAATAATATTTTTAATACCTAAATGAGCTAATTGTTTTAAAATAAAACATAACCTTAAATGAAATTGTTTACAAAGCTAAATGCGGAAAATACATAAAAACGTAATTTAAAGAGACTAAAGAAAATAACGTTGTCCTCGAATCGACATGCAGCCCATCCACTCCATTCACCTCAACACACATGCCAAGCTTCCAAGAATCCTTATGCCTTGGTATCTATTTTCCTACATCACACTAAAAGTAAAGGAGTGAGCCTAATGCCCAGCAAAGAAAAACTACTAACAACATAAAACATATACATAAATTATATCATAAACACATATACTAAAAACATATGTCATATAATACTACAATGTCCATTATACTACTTAGGGCTTGTTAACTAGGCAAGTCATATGCCCAATAGATTTGTGGGGCTTGCTAGCCAAGCAAGTCATATGCGCATAAATTATTGGGGCTTGCTAACTAGACAAGTCATATGCCGAAGGTCTATAAACATACTATAATGTAAACATTACTAAACATAAGATAACATAACATTAGATAATATAACATATCATATAAACATATAAAGTTCTATCCTATTTTCCTTACCAAAACTGGGATATTTGAGAACAAATGCGGGACTTGGAACACTCCTAAAACTAACAATAAGAATGGTTAGTACTTCTAAAGAGTAAAGAATAAATGTGGAACTAAACCTTCAAGAAGAAACTTACCAAGAAAGTTCTTTTAGTTTCAAGAACCTAATCAAAACAAATATCAAACGTTAGGATCTGAATAAAAGGAACTACAGAAAAACTAAAGTAGTTTAAAGAACTGGACTAAGAGAATAGAAATACCTTAGTTGACCTTATTGATTGGTCTAACTTCAATACCGAAATACACTAAACATCACTTCCCAAGTATTTTATAAAGCTTAAGAATGACAAAGTTGTTTCCCAACCCAAGTGTTTATCACTCTATGGTAGCACTAGCACCTTGAAGTCTCTGATCATAGCTTGAAGAATGAGAGGAAGGGCTGGGTACTAGGTCTTATTTATAGAGGTAAGAAGTGAAACTAACCCCTTTTTGATTTGAATAAAAATAATGAATATATTTGAAAAATATTTAAATACTCATCAATCAAAGGCTTAAGACTCGGTCAAAACGTTCAGAGGTAGGTCTAAGTAGTTAAGGTTTATTTTTAAATTAAAAAAAAACAAAGAAATTAAAAATTAACCCACCAAGGGCAATATATCTCCCCTATATGGTGATATAGCGTCTCTGCCCTAGTCCCGAGCCTCCGTTCATACGTTCTTGCAACGTCAACATGTTTTTCGTATCCTCTGTCAGGCGATATATCGATTCCCATGCTGCGATATATCGGCATACGTGAATATTTTAAACACATAATTGCACTTTTTCAGCATAATTTGAATGGAATAACTGCTTTGACTGAGTCATAATACGACCCTAACCATTTTTGGTAGGTGCTAAAGCTTCTATTTCTTTATTTTATCATCAAAATACTTAATTCCTTAATAATCGTGCTTATGACAAGTGTAATGTTCTTATTGGCTCTATCTAAACCTTAGGTTATAGTAAATAATATATTTAGGACCAATAATATTAATCAAACCTTATGTTATAATTAATATTCTTAGACTATAGGTTAAACTTATAAAATCCATAATTGTTGTTATGAGTTTCCAACTAAGTCTCAGTTTGAACCAAAATCCAATAAATCTAAAATGCTATAACTACTTATAACTATCTAGCTAATTCTACAGTTTTTTTGTTGTGCCTTGGCTCACGGGTTCTTCGTGGTGCATGTAAGGCCAAAGGAAACCTAGACCAACCTTGAGTTGGAGAGCTATAGGGGCAGCGTGTACATACTCAGCCTGCTCGGTCGCCACGGTCGAGATATTTTGATGAACATGAATCATTAACTGATATTTGCCGCTTAGGTCAGCTAAGTCTATAATTTTGATAAACTCTTATTTTATTTAGAAACTTTTGGGATCCCTTGTAACTATTCAACCCTTTTAAAATATAGTTAACACCAAACTGTCGTTTAGCCTTAATTACACTTTTAAGTCCAAATGACTCGCTTAACGAGTTAAGCACTATTTTGAACACACGGTGTAACGGTCTTCACTATTCAGGGTGTTACAAATTGGAATAAGATCTGCCAAGGTCTATTAGTTCCTGAAGATTGACTGGGCATGTACACTCTCAACTAAAGATAAGCTCGACTCAGGGTTTGGTAACAGATATTATGATTATGTGTCTAATTGGTTAAATGAAATATATATTGTAATGCCCTACTTCCTTAGAGTCGTTACTAAGTGAGTTTAAAAATGTGGCAGTAGCTCGCTAATCAAGGTTTTAGGATAAAAGTGTAACTAAACTGAAATAAAAGTTGTTTAAAGATGTTAGGTATAAAATATAGCCATTCATTGAAATCCTAAAGCGTTATACATTTGGGATTCCAAAATACTGTTTAAAAAATACTCTTCAACACAATACATTTAAGGTCAAATAGGCAACAAATTCAAGTCTATACATTGCATTTCCCAAAAATACCCCTGGCTGTGGCAGCCAGGTAGGCCGAACATGTACCCGTCGCACCATGCTCTCCGTACTCATGGTTTGTTGACCTTTCCTTTTCCCTTACCTCCACCATAGAGCACTCGTGAGCTGAATCCCAGCAAGAAAACTTAACACAAAGCACATAACATATATATGGAAATCCACAGTATATAACAAATAGCCAACGACTAAACATATAGCAGCCATGCCATTCCAGGCACTTTACCAGGCCCTGGGTTCACGGTCTTCACCGAGAGGATGACTCCAGCATCCTAGGAGGGTTTCACCCTAACGACTCCCACTCCACGTGCTCAACGCCATTCTCGGCCCCTAGCCGTACTCGGCTTTCTGTCGTTCTCACCCTTCGCCGTTCCCGACCCTCGCCGTTCCCGACCCTCGCCATTCTTGGCCTTTGCCGTTCATTCACAAATATGCATTACACATCATAAAATCAACATATATTAAATATAAGTAATATGGCTACTCCTTGCAACTGAATCACATAAGGCCATTCCCTTCAATACAAATAATATGGCCACGCCTTGTTGTACGGGTACAACAATTTTATTACCTTCTTCACAAGCCCTAGATTTCAAGAGATGGCCCTCCGAGTATGATCCTGTCCCAAAACCCAAGCGGTCACCTAGTCACAAACCAAAAATAGCACCCTCATTATAATTCCATTCCATAAACCAATCCCATGCTCTTGGGAACTCCAATTCCACCAAACAGGGTGGTGGAATCGACCCCCGATCCCCTAGACAAAAACCCTAAGAAGTACCCAAAAATCATTTTTTGAAAGCTGAGTAGTGCTACAGTTCTACCAGTTGGGTGCTACAGCGCTAGACTCAGAGACTCTAGTCCCCAAAATCGCAGCCTAGCGCTGTAGCGCTGCCAACCTAGTGCTGATACCAGAAATGCGATTTTCTGGGTTTCTCTCTTCAAATCTCCCTGAGCCAAAGCTCCAAAAATCCTCCCAAATCATCGGCCAAACACATAATTGAGCCCAAAAATCACTATAGCTCACCCAAAACAACATAGTAACATCAAAACTTAGCTAAAACTACACCAAAAACAAGAGTCAAAACTGAGCTTTGAAGCTCGAGAACACTAACTAAAAACCAGAAATCTCAAGACAATTAAGGGCCAAAAATCTTTACCTTTAGAGAGGAATTCGACCCTAGGCTTCCTCCAATGCCACTCCAAGCTTCAACACTCAAACTCCAAAGCTCAAGTTCCTCACAACTTCATCCTAAACCCCAAATTCAAAAATCAAAATCATATTTCTCTAGAACAACATAAAGGACCTAAACCACAGAAGTAAAATCCTTAACTCCTCTTAATTTCTGAGATTCCTAAGTGTAAATGTCTATTAATCTCGTTCCACAACTTGAACTTCACTTCCAATTCCTCAAAAATCCAGCTGCCTCAAGCTTGTTGTTGGTTTTTCCTTCTATAGCTCCTAAGAACCAAATGGGTGAATGGAAGAGTGTTAAACGTGTATGGCTTCCTTCAGCCAAAGGTTATCTAGTTACTGCCGAAAAGACTATTCTACCCTTCCCTCTAACTTAGTTATGGGCTAACCCATAAGAGTATTTAGGTCCTTTCATCCTTTTGCAAAAATGCCACCTTTAACTTATTATTCTAGTAAGAACACCAACCTCAAGTTACTAATGGTTACCAATTTTGTGACTCTATAATAACACCATGGGACAGGATCTCCTCATGCCGAAAACGCCACACATAACTCAAAATCATACCCTTAACGGGTTCAAATTAAAAATATGCCCCTAATAGCCAAATGGGGCCCACATGCATATTTAATTCACCTAAAAATGCATTTCTAATCACATAATCATTAAATTCACATATTAACATAATCAAATCAATTATTTCCCTCTCGGCACACTAATCAAGGCCCTAGCCTTATTAGCAAATTTGGGATGCTACATATATGCCATACGTGTATGCTTGATTAAGGATCATGGGTTATAATTATAGGTCCTGGCCCTTGACTGTTAGGTGACTATGAGAATTTATGCTTGTGAACGTTGATGATGCATGTGGAATGTCAAATAGCATTATGTTTGTGAGTGCTCCTTATTGGCTCAGTTGTGAACCGTGGGCAAGTTGTGGAATCTATTATCATTTCCTGATTATCTGAGTCGCTGATTGCATATATACTTGGAGAGTTAAGCCTCCAAGGTGATCAAACATACTAGTCAGTGCTGAATTCTAGACTTGAGATGATAACCAGGTTCAACACCCTCCGCCAGCTCCTGAGAACTGGCAACATACGTTTATTGAAATGCTAGCCAGACTATAGAGACAAGAAGAAGAAATTCGTCAGTTGAGACAGCAATAGGATCCAGCAGGGAACGTTTTGCAAGTAGTACCACCTGCTGCCTTAGTACTAGCCATACACCAGTAGCCAAAGGTTAGGAATTGATGGGAACAATTATATGAACAATTATATGAGTGTGTTAGGTAGTGAGAGGGTGGCATGTGCCATGTACTTGTTTCGAGAGGATGCCTGTATCCAGTGGGAGGTTGTATCTCAAACCCAAAACATCGCTGCATTGAGTTGGGATGAGTTTTCAAATTTTTTTAACGCGATATATTACAACGATGCAGTTAAAACTACGAAGGCAGATGAGTTTACCAAATTGGTTCAGGGAAACATGACTGTGACTAAGTATGCCTTGAAGTTTGATAGGTTGGCCATGTTTGCTTCTCACTTGGTGCCAACCGATGCCATTAGGAGAGACAGGCTTGTTCAGTTATTAAACCCCATGATAACATGAGATGCTAGGATCACCTCAATGCCTGGAGTTACTACATATGAACAAGTAGTTGAGAAGGCCCTTACTACTGAGGGCGTAGAGGATAGGATTCGGGCGAGAGCACCACAAAAAGTGATGCTAGGATGATGGTACCTCTATTTACTGGATCTGGTAGGGGTAGAAGCCCTAGTGACTAGAAGAGGGAGACCCCTAACACTTCTGCTACTCTTGGTCCTAACAAGAGGGGTTGGAGTTCTCAAGGTGGCCGCCAGGTGCAGGGGACACCATGTGGGATAATTTCATTGGAGGGTAGTTGGACATTTTCTGAGGGATTGCCAGCAACTAAAGAGAGAGGAACAAAAGAAAGGCCATAGTCTAACGCCAGCCCGAGCGTTCACGCTGATCAAGTCAAAGGCTGAGGCTAGTCCCTCGGTAGTGATAGATCAAATTTCTAGCATTGGCTCTACTTACACTGTATTGATTGATTCTGGTCCTACTCAGTCGTTTATTTCTAGTATAGTGATTGGTAGAATTTGTAGGTCTTGTGATTTTTATGCTGTGGGGTTCGAGACCTTATTGTCTACTGGGGAACTAGTAGTTTTTAGGAGATGGATTAGATTCTTGCTAGTAGAGGTGGATGGTAGAGAGTTGTTAGTAGACCTGGTTGAGCTAGCAATGGAGGATTTTGACATGATTTTGGGCATGGATTGGTTAGCCAAGTATGGGGCAACCATAGATTGTAAAATGAGGATGGTGACCTTTGAGCTCGAGGGAGAGGAATCATTTTTGTTGGTGAGCACTATGAATGTGCCTCGTATTCCTATGATCTCAACACTGAAGGCTAAATACCTATTTCAAGGAGATTGCATAGTGGATACCATAAGGAATGTGCCAGTTGGGCCGACAAAGACCAGATTAGTCTGTGAGTTTTTGGATGTATTTCTAAAGGACTTATCGGGGTTACTGCCCTAGCGATAGATTGGGTTTGTTATAGAGGTGGTGTAATGTCCCAAATTACCTAATAAGTCTTAAGGCCTTTATTAGTGGACCAGGATGGAAAATTATGGAAATTACATGTTTATGTTATTTATATACGTGTAATTATGTGATTATGTGAGTTATATTATTATATGACTTGATAGGCATATTTAGGTGTATTAATTAAGCATGTGGGCCCGTTTCTTATTAGAAGGGCAATTTTTATAATTTGGCCCATTATGGGTATATTTGGCATATATGTGATATATGTGTGGGACCACATAATTATGTGGATATATTTGGCATATATGTTATAGAGACGGATCCGGACAGACACACGAGGCGCAAGACGAGGGTCTCACGGGAGGGGAGCTGCTTGGCGCACGAGGCCCTGGCTTGAGAGGAGGGTCTTGCGAGGTGCTGTAGCTTGGTTAGATGAGGCACCACGGTGCTAGCGGGGCATTACCTGGCAAGGCTTCCCAACACACGTCCAGGGGTGTAGGCACATGTGCGTATTTTGGTCCTTCAAGGGACTTCAGACACATGATTTGTGTCTTTCACTGGTGTGGAATTCTTAGCATCCACACTTGCCCCCTAGTCCATGAGAGGGCCTTTATGTGCTCTGTAGACTCTTCGGTATGGTGTCTTCAAACCCTTTATAGTGTTAATGTGTTTATTTTCCTTGGTAGTGTTAAGTAACACACTTTGGGATGGTGATCCACATCATTCCTTGAGAGTAAATGTGAACCTATCATTTGGCTTTGCGGATCCCAATGAAGGTGTTTTGCTTCATTCTTGACCAAAGATCAAATATTGAATTCAATGGCTACAATGAGTTTAAGCCTCCTATAAATAGGTCTTCTTCTCAAGGATAATTTCTACACTTGCTCCTCTTAGCTTAGTGGTACTTTTGTCTTCAAAGCTTCCAAGAGGTGAGTGGTTCTATCCCTCACAAGGACACTTTGTCTTTCTTTTCTCTTTTTTTTTTATATGTAAATATATGTATATGTACTAGGAGACTAAAACATCTGTCTCCTTTATTTTTGTAGGCGTCTACTTTCGACCCCTGGTATTTCTGCAGCTGTGACAGTGCGTGACTTTACCCGCACAAGGAATGCTTCACCCTTTCTTGTGCTTAATGGTTCTAAATTAGCATTACTTGGGAATGGTTGTCTCAGCCGGAGCTCCTCGTGTGCTAATTTATGTATATGCACCCTTTTGTATATATAAACTCCCTTGCATTCTGTAGTTGGTCATTTCGAGCAATTGTGTCTAGAAGTTTGGAGCTTATTCCTTTGTGTTTTGTAGTACACTTTCCACATACACTTGCACACATATCACCAACGAGACACGGTTTTATGGCATGTGAGGGGTTGCCTAGCGTTCCTTCGTCAGTCAAGTTTGTAGACGTATCCTCAGACTCGACGTCCCCCAAAAACTACAACACCTTGAGGAAGGCCCATATATGTCACCTTGAACACATGGCAGAGATTAGGCATAAAATCTGGGTGGTGGAGAACGAGTTAGATTCGACTTTGAGGGGTGATGGAGTTCCTTTCTCCTTTGATCGTAATGATCACATTATAAGCCTTAGAGTGAGCCTTCTTGACCTACAAATGGAGCTAGAGTTCATGGAGGGAAACCTCCCTCCTGAACCTCACCCCTGTGTTCTCCCTATAGTAGCCACAAGGTCACCCCTGGTTACCCTAAACCCTTGTCGTTAATCCACCCATGTTTGATGCTTCCACACCCAATTTCTTGGCGGAAAACTCAAGCAAGAAGAAGAAAATGGAGGGTAAAGTGCTCTATTTTAACCTCACCATTTTCCTTTAGTTTTACAGACATGTCAAAGAGAATGAGACAATAGGTCACTCCCGAGAAGCCAGACTTCGGTCCTTTATTGGCATCCACCATCATTTCCCACGTATCAGAAAATAGGCTACTAGAGTAGTCTGAGAAATACCACATTAGTAAGGAGTACAAGTTGTATGTACCCTCCAATAAATTTCGGGCTGATAATCCCCCCAGGGATATGTCACTATGAGCAAACATATTTTGAATGCAGGTGGGACCATTCCCTTACACTTATTCTTCGTCATGGTCCTGAATCACTTTGACCTTGCTCCGCTTGAGCTGGGACCTAGCAGCTGGTTGACCTTAAGATGCATGTATATGGCATTCATGAAGCTTAACGGTCATGTCGCCACGGCCCAGGATGTGCATTTCATGTACAATCTCATGCCCACTCCTAAATCTAAGGGCTTCTACTTTTTACAAAAGCCAACTCTCAGGTCTCCTTAATATAGGGTTCCGTTTCTAACCCAAGTTCATGGAAGTTGGACTTTTTCATTGTGAAAGGTCCCATTTCTATTCGAGAACATATTCGCTCATCTCCAAGTAAGTACTTCATGTGTTTCCTTTTATATTGAGTTTGCTATTGTGGAACTTATACTCATATTGATAACTGAGTTGATTGTTCAAAGATTTTAGTATCAATGACATTCCTGAGTCGGAGGTGGCGCTGGTAGATGTCTTCCTTGACGCAAACTCTGCAACGAAAATGGCTGCCCACCTCTTTGCTGTGGCCAACCTCAATCACTATGGTATATCTAGGGTTTTGGAGCCCAACCTCCTATGGCACATTTATGAGCGAAAGAAGAAGGCAACTCCGGCAGAACCTCACTCGGACGAGGGTGATGTTGAATTGGTGCATGAGAAGGCTTCTCCTGAATCTAAACATCTAGCTTGGCTATGTCTAGCCTCCAAGGGACGCCCCTCTTCTGCTCCAACGGACCGCGGCACGAGTTCTCATTCCCACGTTCCATAGACCATCCAAGGTTGCTTCGTTCTACCTTCCTTTGATGATTTTTGTAATCTTCCTTGTGCCCTCGCTAGTCATGACTATTCGAGGTACCCTTCGTTTGATGTTCTTGTGCCTCCTCCTCGTTCAGTGAGTGGGTCATCTGTCCCTGCCCACTCAGGCACTCCTGATTGGGAGGGGACATTCTGGATGGGTCATACATCAGGCCCTTATGTGCGAAGGTATGCCCGAGTTGCTGAGGGTATCCCTGAGACCAAGTGGAGAGGTTTCGAGAATTTTACCATGGCAGAGCTTGGGGAGACCCTTGTGCTCTCCACAACTGGGGTCAGTTCATGCGTCTTACATTGGTAATTTTTGTGTTTTACGTTCCTTATTTGCTCACTTTTGGCTTCCTTGCAGACTTCTCTGAAGGCTCAGAACTTTGTAGACTCGACACAGGACCTATCTTCCTCCAATGCTGAAAGGGATCGTCTAACGATTAAAGTTCAGGAGATTGAGGGACAACTTGGCGATGTCAACCTCGTGCTGGAGAAAGCCCTGGCAAAGGCCTCTTCATCATCCAAAAAGAAGAAGACAACAGAAGATAAGGCAGGGGTGTTGAGGGAGAGGGTCACTCTCCTGGTGGCACATTTAGTAGAGGTTGAGTATAAGTCCGTAGAGCGCACCCTTTAAGGAATGTGGAGGCAGAATCCTCGTTTTGACTGTTCCTCCTCTGGTGACCATGCCGTTGCCAAGGCGGCAGAGTGGAATGATCGTGGCAGTTGGCCTAAAGATTTCGTTTCTATAGTATTTATTTTTCACTACATTTTTGTTGTATGCAAATTCGAACCTTATTATACCGGAGAGGTTTCTACTGGTTTTTTTCTCTTTCCTTCAGGAACAATTTTAAGTGTAGTTGTGGTTGGTGCCAACTTTATCCTGAGCCATTATCACAACTTTCTTCTTTTATATATATATATATGTGATCATTTGTTTTTGTTTCTTTATGTTTGAGGTCCTACTCAGCCCACTACTGTATGCAGGAGCCAAAGGGGCTCGATAGGTCTCTATTTTTTCTAATAACTCGTTGATACTTTATTTGGACCGGTAGCAATGGCCTCTTTGGTGCACCTTGATTATATTTGTAAGGATATGTTTACCCTTTGGGTTCTACCTATCCTTTTATATATTTTTGCAAGCGCTTGTTAATTTTTGCGAGACGTGTCCTTCTCGTCATTTTTCATAGTACTATTTTTAGAAGGGTCTCTGTTAGGGGAACTTTTGGCTAGACAGTTTGGTGGCCGCACAAGGCTTATTGGTGGATGCTCTTCCTATGGACTTTCTTCTGGTGGAGGTAGCAACCTTTATTAGGAGGTTTTTCCGGTAGGACCTTTTCACTCTCTTGATTATCATAAGGGTAGCTAATCCTCGTGAACTCAAGTGATGTCGTGCAAGGTATTCATCTTTTTTTTATTTTTTTTTATATAGGTCTCTTTTAGGACCTTTTTCGGCTATATACTCTGCCCCCCAAGTGGTTGGCGAGATTTATCTCATTGGGCTCTTCGATCATTTTGCTCATGCACTTTGATAATTTTAATTGGTGATAGGTACATGAGAGTTAGATACGTGCTCACGTAAATAAGGTTTCTCCTCGTTTTTTGCTCTTTCCTTCAGGAAATTTTTTATGTCCTGTTGTGGTTGGTGCCGACTTTATCCTGCAACATTATCACAACTTTATTCTTTTATATATATATTTGTGATCATTTGTTTCTGTTTCTTTATGCTTGAGGACCTTCTGAGTCCACTCTTGTATGCAAGAGCCAATGGGGCTCGATAGGTCTCTCCATTTTCTAATAACTCCTTGATACTATAATTGGACCGGTAGCAATGGCCTCTTTGGTGCACCTTGATTATATTTGTAAGGATTTATTGACCCTTTGGGTCCTAGCTATTCTTTTATATATTTTTACACCTGCTTATAATTTTTTGCGAAAAGCGTCCTTCTCGTCATTATGCATAGTACTATTTTTTGAAGGGTCTCTTTTACGGCCATTTTTGGCTAGACAGCTTGGTGGACACTGTCGGCTTATTGGTGGAACTTCATAAGGTCTTTCCTCCCGTGGAAGTGCCAGCCATTATTAGGAGGTTCCTCCTGTAGGACCTTTTGACTCTCTTCATGATAATAATGGTAGCTAATCCTTGTGAACTCGAGTGATGCCTTGCAAGGATTTCTTCTTTATTTTTTTTAAATAAGTCTCTTTTAGGAC
The DNA here is from genome assembly GCF_963169125.1 of Humulus lupulus. Lineage (NCBI taxonomy): Eukaryota > Viridiplantae > Streptophyta > Magnoliopsida > Rosales > Cannabaceae > Humulus > Humulus lupulus. The sequence goes on along the minus strand of NC_084800.1, from coordinate 147,703,747 downwards.
CTTTTTTGGCTATATACTCTGCCCCCAAGTGGTTGGGGAGATTTATCTAGTTGGGTACTTTGATCAATTTTCTCATGCACTTTGATAATTCCAATCGGCTATAGGTACACGAGAGTTAGATACGTGCTCAAGTAAATGAGGTTTCTACTGGTTTTTTGCTCTTTCTTCAGGAACTGTTTTAAGTCCTGTTGTGGTTGGTGCCGACTTTATCCTAAGCCATTATTACAACTTTCTTCTTTTATATATATATATATATGTGTGTGATCATTTGTTTTTATTTCTTTATGCATGAGGTCCTTCTCAGCCCACTCCTATATGCAGGAGCCAAAGGGGCTCGATAGGTCTCTATTTTTTCTAATAACTCGTTGATACTTTATTTGGACCGGTAGCAATGGCCTCTTTGGTGCACCTAGATTATATTTGTAAGGATATGTTGACCCTCTGGGTTCCAACTATCCTTTTATATATTTTTGTTCGCGCTTGTTTTTTATTGCGAGAAGCGTCCTTCTCGTCATTTTGCATATTACTATTTTTACAAGGGTCTCTATTAGGCGCACTTTTGGCTAGACAGCTTGGTGGCTGCTCTAGGCTTATTGGTGGATGCTCTTCCTGTGGTCTTTCCTCTGGTGGAGGTACTAGCATTTATTAGGAGGTTCTTCTGGTAGGACCCTTTTACTCTCTTGATGATCATAAGGGTAGCTAATCCTCGTGAACTTAAGTGATGCCGTGCACGGTTTTCATCTTTATTCTTTTTTTTTATATATATAGGTCTCTTTTAGGATCTTTTTTGGCTGTACACTCTGCCCCCCAAGTTGTTGGCAAGATTTATCTCATTGGGCGCTTTGATCATTTTTCTCATGCACTTTGATAATTCTAATTGGTGATAGGTACACGAGAGTTAGATACGTGCTCACGTAAATGAGGTTTCTCTTGGTTTTTTGCTCTTTCCATCAGGAACTTTTTTAAGACATATTGTGGTTGGTGCCGACTTTATCTTGCAACATTATCACAACTTTATTCTTTTTTTTATATATATATATTTGTGATCATTTGTTTCTGTTTTCTATTCTTGAGGTCCTATTGAGCCCACTCCTGTATGCAGGAGCCAAAGGCGTTCGTTAGGTCTCTCCATTTTCTAATAACTCCTTGATACTTTATTTGGACCGGTAGCAATGGCCTCTTTTATGCACCTTGATTATATTTGTAAGGATAGGTTGACCCTTTAGGTTCTAGCTATGCTTTAATATATTTTTCCGCGTGCTTGTTATTTTTTGCGAGAAGAGTCCTTCTCGTCATTATGTATATTACAATTTTTACAAGGGTCTCTTTTAGGGCCACTTTTGTCTAGACAGCTTGGTGGACACTCTAGGCTTATTGGTGGATTCTATTCATGAGGTCTTTCCTCTCGTGCAGGTGCCAGCCTTTATTAGGAGGTTCTTCCTGTAGGACCTTTTGACTCTCTTGATGATCATAAGGGTAGCTAATCCTTGTGAACTCAAGTGATGCCTTGCAAGGATTTCTTCTTTTTTCTTTTTTAAATAAGTCTCTTTTAGGAACTTTTTTGGTTGTATACTCTGCCCCCAAGTGGTTGGCGAGATTTATCTCGTTGGGAACTTTGATCAATTTTCTCATGCACATTGATCATTCCAATTGGTTATAGGTACACGAGAGTTAGATACGTGCTAACGTAAATGAGGTTTCTCTTGGTATTTTGCTCTTTCTTCAGGAAGTGTTTTAAGTCCCGTTGTGGTTGGTGCCGACTTTATCCTGAGCCATTATGACAACTTCCTTCTTTTATATATATATATGTGATCATTTGTTTTTTTTTCTATGCTTAAGGTCCTTCTGAGACAACTTCTGTATGCCGGAGCCAAAGGGGCTCGATAGGTCTCTATTTTTTCTAATAACTCATTGATACTTTATTTGGAGCAGTAGAAATGGCCTCTTTGGTGCACCTTGATTATATTTGTGAGGATATGTTGACCCTCTGGGTTCTAGCTATCCTTTTATATATTTTTACGAGCGCTTGTTATTTTTTGCGAGAAGCGTCCTTCTCGTCATTTTGCATAGTCCTATTTTTACTAGGGTTTCAGTTAGGGCCACTTTTGTCTAGACAGCTTGGTGGCCGCTCTAGGCTTATTGGTGGATGCTCTTCCTGTGGTCTTTCTCTGGTGGAGGTACCATCCTTTATTAAGAGGTTCTTCCTGTAGGACCTTTCACTCTCTTGATGATCATAAGGGTAGCTAATCCTCGTGAACCCATGTGATGCTTTGTAAGGTTTTCATCTTTATTATTTTTTTTATAGGTCTCTTTTAGGACCTTTTTTGGCTGTATACCCTACCCCCCAAGTGGTTGGAGAGATTTATCTCATTGGGCACTTTGATCATTTTTCTCATGCACTTTGATAATTCCAATTGGTGATAGGTACACGAGAGTTAGATACATGCTCACGTAAATGAGCTTTCTCCTGGTTTTTTGATCTTTCCTTCAGGAACTTTTTGATATCCTGTTGTGGTAGATGTCGACTTTATCCGGCAACATTATCACAACATTATTCTTTTTTTTTATATATATATACATATGTGATCATTTGTTTCTGTTTCTTTATGCTTGAGGTCCTTCTGAGTCCACTCCTGCATGCAGGAGTCAAAGGGGATCGATAGGTCTCTCCATTTTCTAATAACTCCTTGATACTTTATTTGGACCGGTAGCAATGACCTCTTTGGTGCACCTTGATTATATTTGTAAGGATAAGTTGACACTTTGGGTTCTAGCTATCCTTTTATATATTTTTACGCATGCTTGTTATTTTTTGCAAGAAGTGTCCTCATCATTATGCATAGTACTATTTTTACAAGGGTCTCTTTTACGGCCATTTTTGGCTAGACAGCTTGGTGGACGCTCTAGGCTTATTGGTGGAAGCTCTTCATGAGGTCTTTCCTCTCGTGGAGGTGCCAGCCTTTATTAGGAGGTTCTTCCTATAGGACCTTTTCACTCTCTCGATGATCCTAAGGGTAGCTAATCCTTGTGAAATCAAGTGATGCCTTGGAAGGATGTCTTCTTTATTTTTTATTAAATAAGTTTCTTTTAGGTCCTTTTTTGGCTGTATACTCTGGCCCCAGGTGGTTGGCGAGATTTATCTCGTTGGGCACTTTGATGAATTTGCTCTTGCACTTTGATAATTCCAATTGGTTATAGGTACATGAGAGTTAGATACGTGTTCACGTAAATGAGGTTTCTACTGGTTTTTTGCTCTTTCTTTAGGAACTGTTTTAAGTCCTGTTGTGTTTGGTGCCGACTTTATCCTGACCCATTATCACAACTTTCTGCTTTTATATATATATATGTGTGTGTGATCATTTGTTTTTGTTTCTTAATGCTTGAGGTCCTTTTGAGCCCACTCCTGTATGCAGGAGCCAAAGGGGCTCGGTAGGTTTCTATTTTTTGTAATAACTCGTTGATACTTTATTTGGAGAAGTAGCAATTTCCTCTTTGGTGCACCTAGATTATATTTATAAGGAAATATTGACCCTTTGGGTTCTAGCTATCCTTTTATATATTTTTGCGCGCGCTTGTTATTTTTTGCGAGAAGCATCCTTCTCTCCATTTTGCATTGTACTATTTATAAAAGGCCTCTGTTAGGGCCACTTTTATCTAGACAGCTTGGTCGCCACTCTAGGCTTATTGGTGGATGCTCTTCCTGTGGACTTTCCTCTAGTGGCGGTACCGACCTTTATTAGGAGGTTCTTCCTGTAGGACCTTTTCACTCTCTTGATGATCATAGGGGTAGTTAATCTTGTTGAACTCAAGTGATGCCTTGCAAGGTTTTCTTCTTTATTTTTATTTTATTTTATTATGAAGGTCTCTTTTAGGACCTCTTTTGGCTGTAAACTATGCCCCCGACGTGGTTGCCGAGATTTATCTCGTTGGGCACTTTGATCATTTTTCTCATGCACTTTGATAATTCCAACTAGTGATAGGTACACGAGAGTTAGATACGTGCTCACGTAAATGAGGTTTCTCCTGGTTTTTTTATCTTTCCTTCAGGAACTTTTTGATATCCTGTTGTGGTTGATGCCGACTTTATCCGGCAACATTATCACAACTTCATTCTTTTATATATATATATGTGTGTGTGTGATCATTTGTTTCTGATTCTTTTTGCTTGAGGTCCTTCTGAGTCCACTTCTGTATGCAGGGGCCACAGGGGCTCGATAGGTCTCTATTTTTTCTAATAACTCGTTGATACTTTATTTGGACCTGTAGCAATGGCCTCTTTGGGGCACCTTGATTATATTTGTAAGGATATGTTGACCCTTTGGCTTCTAGCTATCCTTTTATATTTATTTTTGCGCGTGCTTGTTATTTTTGTGAGAAGCGCCCTTCTCGTCCTTATGCATAGTACTATTTTTACAAGGGTCTCTCTTAGGGCCATTTTCGGCTAGACAGCTTGGTGGACGCTCTAGGCTTATTGGTGGATGCTCTTCATGAGGTATTTCCTCTCGTGGAGGTGCCAGCCTTTATTAGGAGGTTCTTCCTGAAGGACCTATTCACTCTCTTTATGATCATAAGGGTAGCTAAAACTTGTGAACTCAACTGATGCTTTTCAAGGTTTTCTTCTTTTTTTTTTTTTAAATTGGTCACTTTTAGGACCTTTATCGGTTGTAGACTTTGCCCCCAAGTGGTTGACGAGATTTATCTAGTTGGGCACTTTGATCAATTTGCTCATGCACTTTGATAATTCCAATTGGTGATAGGTACACGAGAGTTAGAAACGTGCTCACATAAATATGGTTTCTACAGGTTTTTTGCTCTTTCGTTAAGGAACAAATTTAGGTCCTATTGTGGTTGGTGCTGACTTTATCCTGAGCCATTATCACAATTTTCTTCTTTTATATATATGTGATCAGTTGTTTTTTTTTCTTTATGCTTGAGGTCCTTCTGAGCCCACTCCTATGTGCAGGAGCCAAAGTGGCTTGATAAGTCACTATTTTTTCTAATAACTCATTGAGACTTTATTTGGACTAGTTGCAATGGCCTCTTTGGTGCACCTTGATTATATTTGTAATGATATGTTGACCCGTTGGGTTCTAGCTATCCTTTTATATATTTTTGGTCACGCTTGTTATTTTTTTCGAGAAGTGTCCTTCTCGTCATTTTGCATAGTACTATATTTACAAGGGTCTCTGTTAGGGCCACTTTTACCTCGATAGCTTGGTAGCTGCTCTAGGCTTATTTGTGGATGCTCTTCTTGAGGTCTTTCCTCTGGTGGAGGTACCAGCCTTTATTAGGAGGTTCTTCCTCTAGGGCCTTTTCACTCTCTTGATGACAATAAGGGTACCTAATCCTCGTGAACTCAAGTGATGCCTTGCAAGGTTTTCTTTTTTATTTCTTTCTTTTTTTATATATATGTCTCTTTTAGGTTCTTTTTTGGTTGTATACTCGGCCCCCCAAGTGGTTGGCGAGATTTATCTCGTTGGGCACTTTGATCGTTTTGCTCATGCACTATGATAATTCCATTTGGTGATAGGTACACGAGAGTTAGATACGTGCTCACGTAAATGAGGTTTCTCTTGGTTTTTTGCTCTTTCCATCAGGAACTTTTTTAAGTCCTGTTGTGGTTGGTACCGACTTTATCCTGCAACATTATCACAACTTTCTTCTTTAATATATATATATATATATTTATGTGATCAATTATTTTTGTTTCTTTATGCTTGAGGTCCTTCTGAGCCCACTCCTATATGCAAGAGCCAAAGGGGCTAGATAGGTCTCTTTTTTTTTCTAAAAACTCCTTGATACTTTATTTGGACCGGTAGCAATGGTCTCTTTTGGGCACCTTGATTATATTTGTAAGGATATGTTGACGCTTTGGCTTCTAGCTATCCTTTTATATATTTTTGCGAGTACTTGTTATTTTTTGCCAGAAGCGTCCTTCTCTTCATTTTGCATAGTACCATTTTTACAAGGGTCTCTGTTAGGGCCACTTTTGGATAGACAGCTGGGTGGTCGCTCTAGGCTTATTAGTGGATGCTCTTCCTGAGGTCTTTCCTCTCGTGGAGGTACCAGCCTTTATTAGGAGGTTCTTCCTATTGGTCCTTTTCACTCTCTTGATGATCATAAGGGTAGCTAATCCTCTTGAACTCAAGTGATGCCTTACAAGGTTTTCTTCTTTATTTCTTTTCTTTTTTTATTTATAGGTCTCTTTTAGGACCTTTTTTGGCTGTATACTCTGCCCCCAAGTGGTTGGCGAGATTTATCTCGTTGGAAACTTTGATCATTTTGCTCAAGCACTTTGATAATTCCAATTGGTGATAGGTACACAAGAGTTAGATACATACTCATGTGAATGAGGTTTCTCCTGGTTTTTTTCTCTTTCCTTCAGAAACTTTTTTAAGCCCTGTTGTGGTTGGTGCCAACTTTATCCTGCAACATTATCACATTTTTCTTCCTTTATACATATATGTGATCATTTGTTTTTGTTTCATTATGCTTGAGGTCTTTCTTAGCCCACTTCTGTATGCAGGAGCCAAAGGGGCTCGATAGGTCTCTGTTTTTTCTAATAACTCGTTGATACTTTATTTTGACCGATAGCAATGGCCTCTTTGGTCCACCTTGATTATATTTGTAAGGATATGTTTACCCTTTGTGTTCTAGCTATTCTTTTATATATTTTTGTGCGCGCTTGTTATTTTTTGCGAGAAGCGTCCTTCTCGTCATTATGCATAGTACTATTTCGACAAGGGTCTCTTTTTGGGCCATTTTTGGCTAGACAGCTTCGTGGCCGCTCTAGGCTTATTGGTGGATGCTCTTCCTGAGGTCTTTCCTCTCATGGAGTTACCAGCCCTTGTTAGGAGGTTCTTCCTGTAGGACCTCTTGACTCCCTTTATGATCATAAGGGTAGCTAATCCTCGTGAACTCAAGAGATGCCTTGCAAGGTTCTGTTCTTTATTTATTTTTATTTTTTTATATAGGTCTCTTTTAAGACCTTTTTTGGCTGTATACTCTGCCTCCCAAGTGGTTGGCGAGATTTATCTCGTTGGGCACTTAGATCATATTGCTTATGAACTTTGATAATTCCTATTGGTCATAGGTACACGAGAGTTAGATACGTCCTCACGTAAATGAGGAGTGTAACATGCCAATAAGAAACATATTCATTAAAAATGAGTAGAGTACATAGGTATCTATGGAGACATTCTTCTTACTACATACCAAGGCATCTAGGTTACCCCTCGAATTCATAGCTGCTTCTAAGGGGAGGACTCGCAACTATGTTGAGAGGCTAACTATGGTACCCTTGTTATTTATCGTACTAAAACTGGAGCTTTACCCGATGTTCCTTCTTAGGAACGTATGCACAACCATCGATTCTGATCCCCGCAGTAACTTAGGGGTTTAACTCATGCAGTTTTATGCTCCCATGCTCTACCATCGCTATAGGTTATGGAGGTCTCATGACTATGCGAAGGGACGTGTTATAACATGCCCTTGATTCTTTCTATTCCCCTTTAATACTTGCTACCCCCCAAGGAGTTGGGAGTTTTATGGCCAAGTGGTTTACTGAGGTTATCGCATTCAATTCTCTCAAGGAGGGTCTCCATAATACCGCATTGAAGGCCGAGGAACAACTTACTATGACAAAGTGTGTCATTACAGCGGTCTGTTTGGGCGGCTCTCCCATGGTGAGGGCTAACTCGATTGTGCCCAGGGGTTGTATCGAGTCTCTTGTAAACCCATACAAGGAGGTGTTGCAGGGCTTTAGGTTCCTGATACCCAGTCCCATCTTCTCTAATGCTAGGTGATATAGGACGGAGCTCCCATTGACTACTAGAACCCGATGCACCTTCATGTTAGCCAGTTGTACACTTAATACCAAGGAATCATTGAGTGGAAAATGCACACCCCCTACGTCTTATTTGGTGAAGGTTATTGAATCGTTTTCCCCTTTAATGTTTTTCGGGGGTCGTTGTTCTAAGCTTAACATGCATGGGTGTGGATTTCTTCTTGCTTCCTTGGCATATCTATCTCACACCTTTCTCGATTCTCCTCCGAATCCTGGTCCTCCAAAGATTTTCCTCACCTCTCCTTGCACCTCTAGGGCTATATCCCGTGCTTGTGGCGAGGGTGGTCTATCATCCGGTCTTTCATTTTCTCTTCGGACGTATCTACCCAAGTGTCGCCTGTGTATGAGTTCTTCAATGTCCACCTTTAAATGAGTGCACTCCGTCGTGGCGTGGCCAATGTCTTTATGATACTGACAGTACTTTCCGAGATCTCTCTTTGTCCGATCTCTCTTCATTGGTGGGGGTCTCTTGAAGGGGACCTGATTCTCGTTCGCTATGGAGATATGTTCCCTAGTATGTGTTAGGTTAGTGTAGAAGGTGTGGGATGTTTGCCTAGGGTTACCACTATGTTTGTGCTTCCTCTGGTGGTCATCTCTTGGCCTTTCGTACACTCATTTCTTTTTTGCGTCATTCGAACCTTTAGGGGCTGAGGGCTTGACAAGTGATGCCTTCAGGTTCTCATGGCCGTCTTCGACACGAATGTACTTTTGTGCCCATTTGTAGAAATCATCGAAGTCAGTGACCTCCCTCTTTATCTTTTTATTCCACAGCTTACTACTCGAGCGCACCTCGGCTATAATGGCCATTTTTAACTCCCCACGGGTTAGGGTTCTACTTTGGCTGCTTCCATATTGAACCTGTGGATATAGCTCTTCAGGCACTCTTCTTCTCCTTGTTTCACATTAGCAAGGTTGGTGCCTGGCATGATGTAATCACGCACAGCGTGATGTTGCTGAAGAAATTCATCAGAAAATTGTTTTCAAGACCTGATGGACCCCGGCCATAGTCTCTTAAACCACTTCTACGCGGGACCCTTTAACGTGACAGCAAAACAGTGGCATTTTGCTCAGCTAGTAATTCCCCTTAACTTCATTAGGTCATTAAACTCATCAAGATGGTATTTTGGATCTGTATTTCCCTTGTAATCAAACTCATTGTCGATAGCGTGCCCCCCATAAGCGGTGATTATCTTGCTTCGTAGGCTCCTCATCTCGGTGTCTAAGTCTTACCTCCTTTTGTTCAAGGAGTTTCTCAAGTTGGATGGGTTGGCCTTTCCTTTCCTTTTGTCTTTCTAGGGAGCCACATGAGGTGTGGTCCTCTCATTTGTCCTTTTCCTGTTGAGTTTTTACCTCAAGTCTGGGGGTGTTTCCCTTGAAGTGACCTCAACTTCGTTATAAGGGTTAGCACTGTTCCCCCACTCTTGCCTCTTAGGCTGCTTTGCCTATTCAGAACGTTCATGTTGCTTCGGCTGAGGGGTAATGCTAGTGGAGAGTCGAGTCCTCCCGTCATCTACAGGGACTGTGGCCTCTCCTCCTTCTTGGCCTTTTTCCTTTCGTCTAGGAAGTTGCATGGTTAACTTTCCCCATAGTAGGCCATTCAACATCACTTGAATATTTTCTAAGGTGGTTTCTAGCCTTTGATTCTTTCAGTGTAGCTCTCGTATCTCCTAGAGCTCGAGCTTATGGAATGTACTCAGGGACTCTTGTTAGGTCTACGCATTGATGGACCCAGATCTTGTCGCTAAAGTTCAGCACTTGTGGCGACCTTGGGGGTGGAAACGCTTCGTCACCCCCCTTAGGGGTAGCTTCCAGTTTTGGCTTAATGGTTGGGGATGAAGCATCCCTTTCATCTTCAGGAGCCCTGGGCTCCTTTGGTGCATCCACATTTTCGGGTGGTGGAGGATTCATCATGGAGGCTTTCAGTTTATCTCTATCTAAGTAGACCTCAACCTCTCGCGGCTTTTGCAGATGCTTAGAACGCCTTTGCATCTTTCTCTGCCGGAATCAAGAGAAGAACAGTGGATTGACACTTATTCTTCCCATAGATGGCACAAAACTATTGATGGTGAGAACTCGTTAACGAATTAAGGTCAGAAAATTCAAAAACTTAACCAGGAACTTATGAACTTAGCAAAATTTACGGAGACTTAGAGAAAATTGCAAAAGAGTCATGGAAGAAACACATAAATATTTCTTTTTGAATATCCTGGCATTACAAGAATTTTCCAACCCCTTAATATGAGGGGTGGAGGTCTATTTATAGCTTGGCTCTAATGGCCCCTGATATAAGGTGGTCCTAGGGGACAAGTAGGTACACGAGTACACAATCATGGTAGTGGCACAGGTCGTGGTGGAGCAGAGGATTGTGGTGTCGATACTTATTCGTGGTCAAAGACATGCAGGTCATGCCACCACTCCTCGTACTTCCACTACTTGCCAGGCACGAATGTCAAAGTCATGCCTTTTTCCTCCTAAGGATCGTACATCTTGTACTCATGGGCATGCCTTGTACCTGATGGTACTTCTTTTATTTAAAAGATATAAACTCTCTCCAAGCTTCTTTACATTTTGCTAAGTGTTGGAGAACATTGTGGGTTCCTCACTAACATAGAGTAGATTTCTTGTACACGGCCTCAACGTTGAGGCATTTTTGGGAAATAGGCCTTGCGTAGTGAGCCCCTGCTATGTATCAGCCTCGCGGCGTAGGGTGTGAAGAAATGGGCCTCCTTTGTGGTTGATGTGCTTCTCAGCGTTTCGGAATGTAGTGCCTTGCATGGGAGGCGCCTCTCTTCATGGGGGGCCTCGCAACCAGACGAACGAGGTCTGAAGTCTTGTGTCGAGGAGCAAGATGCTAAGTCGCATGCGAGGTGCCTGCCGTGTGGCCGAGGCAGGATGGCAACACGAGGCACCAACTATGTGGCTGAGTGGGGTGCGAGGCACTTTCGTGTGGCCGAGGTGTTCCTGGTACGATGCTTCCAGAAAGGCGCGCGAGGTGCAAGATGAGGGTCTTGCGGGAGGGTAGCTTCTTGGTGGGAGAAAGACCCGATGCACGCACGAGGCCCTCCTCAGATGGTGCATGGCGCAAGACGGATCCTGACGGGCGTGCGATGCATGAGACGAGGGTCTTGTGGGAGGGCAATTGCTTGGCTCATGAAGCCACCTCGTGAGATGGGGGTCTGAAGCACATCCCGATGCACGCGTGAGGCCCTCCTCATAAAGAGCATGGCGTGAGACAGATCTGGACAGACGCGCAATGCGCGAGACGAAGGTCTCGCGGGAGGGCAGCTTCTTGGCGCGTGAGGTACTGGCGTGAGATGAGGGTCTCGCGAGGTGCTGCAACTTGGTTAGATAAGGCACGATGTTGCTAGCGGGGCTTTGCCTGGCAAGGCTTCCCAAGACACGTCTAGGGGTGTAGGCACATGTGCCTATTTTGGACCTTCAAAGGACTTTAGACACATGATGCAGGTCTTTCATCGGTGCAGAATTCATAGCATCCATAGTGACATGACTCTATGGTCATCAGATCAGGGCCACAAGCTCCAAAATGATTCCATAATCATTTATTTGTACCTGTATGCATGCATGTGTGGGTTATCACTACTAGTCGTGCTAGATATACATCTGAATCTGTATATATTATTCATGCACTTGTATTAAGTTTTCTTGTTGGGCCTTGGCTCATGGGTGCAACGTGGTGCAGGTAAATGGAAAGGAAAGCTGGACCAGCCATGAGTTGGAGAGCTTAGGCAGTGATGTGTACATATGCGGCTGCTTCACCACCACGGCCAAGCTTTCGCAGAGGAACTAAGGTTTAACCCTATTTTTGCCGCTTAGGTCAGTGGGCTGTAACTTTTGAGTTGTAATGACCGTTATGGAACTATAAATAACTTTGTAAACATTCTTATGGGATCCCATGTACAGTTTAATGTTTTTAAATGAAACATCCATTCCTTTTAACCAAAATTTTTAACCTTGGACCAGTAATCTCACTTAGATGGACATTTATGGCCTAATGACTCGTTTAGTGAGTTAAGCACTATTTAAAATGCACAGTGTAATGGTCTTGGCTAACCAGGGCATTACAGCTGGCACCAGAGATAGAACCAGTATCAAGAGCACCATACAGAATGGCTCTGGTAGAGTTGAAGGAATTGAAGATACAGTTACAAGAGTCACTGGATTTGGGATTTATTAGACCTAGCTTCTGACCATGGGCTGTGCCAATTTTATTTGTTAAGAAGAAAGATGAGACATTTAGGATATGCACCGATTACAAGGAGTTGAACAAGATGACTATAAGGAACAAGTACCCACTGCCAAGGATTGATGATCTATTTGACCAATTGTAGGGTAGGACCGTATTCATACAGATTGATCTTGGATCTGGTTATCATTAGTTGAAGATCAAAGATGAGGATATTTCAAAAATGACCTTTCGCCTAAGAAATGGACATTATGAGTTTTTGGTGATGTCATTTGGTGATTTCTATAATCGCTGAATTTCTGGGTTTGCAAGGTTATGCTGTGGCGCTGTTCTTGGAGTGACGTTGCCCACATGAACATAGAGGCGTTGGGGGTTCCTCTGAACCTCCTTGGCGATGCAATGTCGCAATGCATGTCTTATGCCCTTGTGGTTTGGGGCTCTAGGGCTAGAGACACATTGCGACCTTTCAAAGGCGGGCCGCAGCTCTAATTGGGGAAAGTGGCCAAATAAGGATTTTGAGTTGCGGGGACTCAAACTTAAGGGATCGGAAAGGATTCTACTTTTCAGCTTTGTAGAATTCCAAGTCCCGGAGGCTAGGACTCAATCTTGAAACTCTTAATTTGTTTAGTTGTGGATGGATATCCATTAATATGTTGTGACTAGGGGTATCGCAAGGCTCGAGAGGAAAGGATCATGCTTGTTGTTGCTTTACCCTATCATTGAGGACTTGAGGAAAGAAAACTGACAATTACACTGAGTTTAACGCATGTGCCCCAATTATAGGGCACACGAATGACAGTGCCTTGAATCCTTTTATAGTTGAATGTCTGCTTTGTTTGAATCTATGTTGTTATACTTGTTTGTACTAATCGCTTGGTTTGGAGGTTGTTATCAACATTACATGCATAATGTATGACATAGTGGCAAGTCCATGACCTGGATGCAATATCCGCCATAGTGGCAGGGTCATTGTGAGATGTGACATCCATCTACTCAGCATGAGTCATATATTTTTTCATTAACTATATTGTTTGGAAAATCTACATGAACCAATTGTGGTTATAAAATATGTAATACATGTTAATGTTCATTTTATTATCTGTGTGTTTGCTTGGGGTTTTCTTGTTGGGCCATGGCTCACGAGTGCTTCGAGGTGCAGGTAAGGGCAAAGGAAAGTTAGACCAGCCATGAGTTTTTGAGTTGTAGGGGTGGTGTACATACTCAACCGGCTCGACCGCCATGGTCAAGATATTTTGAAGGACATGAGTCATTAGCTTAAATTTTCCACTAATGTCGGATAAGTCTATAACTTTTATAAACTTGTATTTTATTTAGAAACTTTTGGGATCCCTTGTAACTATTCAAACCTTTTAATGATTAGTTCAACTTTTTGACAAAAACTTTTAACACCAAATTGTCGTTTAACCTTAATTACACTTTTTAAGTCAAAATGAATCACTTAACGAGTTAAGCACTATATTTAACACACAGTGTAACTGTCTTGACTATTCAAGGTGTTACATGCTCTATTTTCTTCAATTTAGACCCTGAGAAGGAATATTGATATGTTATCATTGCTTGATATGCCGAGTCATTCATTGTACACATATGTGGAACTTATGCGTCCAAGGCAATCAAACAGACTCTGTGGCGAGTATATCAAGGCCGGAGATTCTAATCAAGACTAGAACCCTCCACCTGCCTCGCAAAATTGGCAACAAATGTTTGCAGAAATGCAAGCAAGACTTCAGCGATAGGAAGATGAGATTCGATTGTTGAGACTGTTAACTCAAAGTGGTCATCACTCTTGTTTTGATTATATACAATATATGACTATGGTGTCACTAACCATTCAAAAAGCACCTGCTCATTGAGACTTCTAGGTCTTTACTAGTATGCTTAACCCATAGCTAGATGTCACAGACTTGAACCGGACTAGAGGTCGTAGACTTGAACTAAACCTAATAGTAATTTTCACAGACTCAAACCAGACTGATAATAATTCTCACGGACTTGAAGAGATCTGATAATTATTGTGACGGATTTGAATAAGACCAATAATAATTGTCACGGACTTGAACCAGGCCGATAATAATCGTCACAGACCTAAACCAGGCTGATAATAATCGTCATAGTCTCGAACCAGACTAAAAGAATGTCAAAGGTAGAAACCGTCTACACTTTTCTAACATAGGTGGGGTACCTACCACACAATCCCAAAAAGGGTCTAAGAACCCCCTAGTCAAAGAGAGAACATGGGGTACTCGACCAAACTAGAGAGAAGGAAGAGAATTTGAGAGAAAAGAATTCTTGAGAGAGAAACTTATGTGAAAAATGAAGACTTTGGTTGAATTTTTACTACTTATAGTTGGTAAAATTTGGACACAAAATTACAAAATTCACCACCCTTTCTGCTACCCACTTACATCCTAAATTCCTTTTGATAAATTCCAAATTAATCTTACTTAAATTGATCAAACTTAGACAAATTGACAAAAATTATTTTCTTATTCCTCAACACTTTTTCTTTCTAGTCCAGAATTACTACCGGCCTCTCTTCATAAATTAGTTGAGGGTCCATGCTTAGTTGTTCGTAGCTAATGTCATGTCTCGTATCGGTCACATACTTTCTAAACAATGACATGTGAACACATGTCATGGACTTGAGATAAGGCTGGCGGAAGAGCCAGCTGATATGCTACTTGCCCAATTTTTTCCAAAATCTCAAAAGGTCCGATGAACCTTAGGCTAAGTTTCCCATTCTGTCCAAATCATATTTCTCCTTGCAGTGGAGATATTTTCAGTAGTACCTTGTCCTCAACGTCCAATACTAGATGTCTCATGTGCCAGTCTGCATATTTGCATTGTCGTTCCACCAAGGTCTACATTCTCCGGCGTATCTGTCTAATATCCTCAATGACCTGATCAACTTTATCTAATCCCAAAAACTTTCTTTCACCAACCTCATGTCAATGAATAGGTGATCGACAGTTCCTCTCGTACAGTAGTTCGTATGGAGCAATCTTAATGGAATCATGGTATTTGTTGTTGTAAGCGAACTTTATCAATGGCAATTTTGCATTCCACGAACCTTGAGAGAAATGCGCTGATTTGGTTAGCCTATCCACAATAACCCAAATCGCATCGTGCCCCATTGGAGTGGTTTGTAGATCAGTGAAAAAATCCATAGTAATAATCTCCCATTTCCATTCTTAAATTTCCAATGGTTGTAATCAACACGTCGGTCGTTGATGCTCAGCCTTGGTCTGGTGACAAGTCAGGCAGTGTGCTACGTACTCTACTATCTATTGTTTCATTCTCGGTAACCAAAAATATTTCTTCAAATCTTGGTACATTTTTGTGGTGCCTAGATACATAGTGTAAGGGGTGCTGTGTGCCTCGTAGAAATTTGCTTCTTGATCTCATTGTCATCCGGAACACAGATTCTACCTTTTAATCCTAACACCTCATCCTTTGAGATATCAAACCCTGACCTCATATCTTTCTTCACCTCATGAATTAGCCTTTGAAACCACAGATCAACAAGTTGTCCTCCCGAAATAGGCTCCAAAATGGTTGGCTATATAGAGAGGTTTGCTAGTTTTCCAACCATAATCTCCAAATTCGTAGTGGAGATGTTGGTTTGCAGCTCTTGTGGTATCTCTTTCACTATCAGCATGTATGCCCTTGGCTATCAACTTAGTGCATCGGCCACCTTGTTGGCTTTTCTCGGGTGGTATAGGATGTCATAGTTGTAATTATTAAATAATTCTATCCATCGTCGCCACCTCATATTCAACTCCTTCTGAGTAAAGAAGTATTTGAGGCTTTTGTGGTTGATGCAGATGTCGCAAAGAATTCCATACAGATAATGCCTCTAGATTTTTAGTGCAAAAACTATCACTGCCAACTCCAAATCATGCGTATGGTAGTTCCTTTTGTAGTTCATTAATTTTCGCAAAGCATAGGCTATCACCTTGTCTTGCTGCATCAATACCAACCCTAATCCTTGTCCTGATGCATCACTATAAATGGAAAAGCCCTCTGTGCCGTTCAGGATTGTAAGTACTAGAGCAGTTGTTAACCTCGTCTTCAACACTTGAAATCTTTTCTGACATTTATCTGTCCATTAAAACTTGATGTTCTTCCATGTGAGAAAGGTCATTGGCAATGCTATTTTAGAAAAACCTTCTCGAATCGCCAATAATGCCCCGCTAGCCCCAAGAAACTTCAAACTTCTTGTGCATTCTTCTGTTGTTTCCACCATTTAAGAGCCTCGATCTTGGTAGGAACCACCGATATCTCATTCCCTGACAACACATGTTCGAGGAAACTCACTTTCTCCAGCCGAAATTCACACTCAGAAAACCTGGCATATAACTTCTTCTCTTTCAACCTTTGCATAACTAGTTCCAAGTGACTTGCATGTTCTTCTACGCCCCACGAGTAGATAAGAATATCATCTATGAACATGATGATGAACTTACCAAAATACTCACTAATTACCCTTTTCATGAGATCCATTGGGGAATGCAAAGGACATCAATATGAATTTGTAGTGACTGTACCGTGTTTGGAAAGTCGTCTTTGGAATATCTTACTCTTGTATCTTCAACTGGTGTTAGCCCAATCGGAAATCAATCTTTAGAAATATTGGTGCTCCTTGAAGTTGATCAAATAGGTCATCGATTCTCGGTAGCGCGTATCGGTTCTTGATTGTTACTTTATTCAATTCTCGATAGTCGATACATATTTCCATGGATTTGTCCTTCTTTTCCACAAACAAGACTGTTGCTCCCCATGGAGAATGGCTCGGTATGATGAACTTCTTATCCAAAAAATCTTGATGTTATGATTGTAGCTCCTTAAGTTCTGCAAGTGCCATCCAATACGGAGCTTTCGAAATTGGTGTTGCTCTCGGGATCAACTCTATCTCGAATACGACTTCTCGATTAGGTGGTATCCCAGGATGTTCCTCGGGAAACACCTCGGGAAATTTACATACTATTGTAGTTTTGTCTCCTTGTCCTTGTCAACAATGCTAGCTAAATACCTGATACATCCATCATCCAGTATCCTTCTCACCTTCATTGCAAAGATTGTGGCATATTTCTTTTCTTTGGTTGTGCCTTGAAAGGCGAATGGTTCCTCTCCTGCCAGATTCAAGGCTACTCTTCTTCGTTTACATTTCACAATGGTCCCATACTTGGTCAACTAGTCCATCCCAAATATGATGTCGTATTCATGTAAATCTAAAACTAACAAATCGACTATCAGTTCACGACCTTCTGCCAAGACTGGTAGGCTCTAACCCATGACTGTATCAGCATGTCCTCTCCCTAGGGTAAGGATACCCCACAAACATTAGACATTGGCTCAGGTATTCTATCTATTTTCTCAACAAATGAAGCAACTATAAAAGAATGAGATGG
The DNA here is from genome assembly GCF_963169125.1 of Humulus lupulus. NCBI lineage: Eukaryota > Viridiplantae > Streptophyta > Magnoliopsida > Rosales > Cannabaceae > Humulus > Humulus lupulus. Next base: position 147,686,265 of record NC_084800.1, on the reverse strand, counting down.
ACTAGTATTCATCAATGAATATATTGAGGTTCGAGCGATACGAATCTGACATGACACCATCTCTGATTGTCTAGCTCCCTTGTCACCTTCAGTAAGAGCAAATACACGTGGTGGGGGTCCTATTGGTTTCTGTTATCAATTTTCGCCCCTCTAACTTGTAACATTCGTACATTCTCTTGATTAGTGTTCATTTTTACCGCACGCATAACAAGCTCTACACTTGCACTCGCCCTGATGACGTTTGTTACATCTGTTGCAGATCAGCCATATTTCAAAGTCTCTCCTAGGGTGCATGTTGAATTTTTAGCCTCTATGTAACGCCCTGCGTTTCGAGTACCGTTAAATGACTCGGATCAGGATTGTTTTCCCTGAGTTAAGAATATTATTTTAAGTAATATTATATTTGTTGGATTTTATTTCCATGAGTTATTGCAAGCCAAATTATGAATTGTATGATTAAAAGTCAAGATAAGACTTTCGCTCTTGGACCGACACAAAAACCCTAATCGAGTAAAAATCTCAAAAAATAAAATGATAAACTATGGAAAAAATATTTTAGGCATAAAATACATTCCTAAAAATTAAATTTTGGTCAAAAATAATAAACATAAGAGGAAATGGAAATTTAAGGGCATTTTGTATTAAATGCTTAAATTTTTGCCTAATTGTAGAATTTTATTCCATAAATGGACCTTTTGTTAAATTGTATTGTGTGATTAATTAAATTAAACGTGAGAGCCATTTATTATGTGCAATTTTTTTAAACATTATAAGAGTGAAAAATGGTATAGAAAATTGATTTAAGCTTTAATCACATCAAATTAATGTTAATGACACAAAGTGAAATAAAGTAAAAACACTTAAGTGTTTTAGATATTTTTTTGTGTTGTCTAGGTTCTTCCACCCTCCCCAAAACCAAACCCCCTCCTCTTCCCTCACTCTCATCTTGTTCAACAAACTTCTCTCACCATATTCAACTACCAAAAACATTAAGAAACCTTTGAAGCTGAAGCCTTGATCATGGAAGAGTTTCCCTAAGGTAAAAGTTTCAAAAACTTGATTTTTATAAAGTTTATAACCATAGATCTTTCATAACTACCTATATATTTTGTTGGGGGAGTTGGTTTAAAGTTTTGAAAGAGTTTTGAAGGTTCTAAAGCTTGTAGAAACATCAAAACCTAAAGCAAGAACAACAAGAGGTAAAAAGATTACTTTTTATGGTTGTTTTTGTATGGTTTTTTTTAAGCATTTTTTTGTGTATTTAATGCTTAAAGTTTCGTATTGGTGATATAATAAGGATATGGTAGTTTCTTGATAATCTTTATGTTGCTTTTATGTTGATTGTGAAAATTAGGATACAAAATCCCTAAGGGTTTTGTTGAAAACTCTAAAATCGAAAAAACAAAAGGGTTTTGACCCTTGACTTCCAAAGGGTCAAGCATTAACTATATAATTGATTTTGTTAAAGTAAATTATATGTGATGTTTTTGAGATGGATTACATGGATTTGAGCATTTGAAACACTAAAAAACGTTTAGAAATGAGTGAGTTATGCTATTTAGAAGTTTAGGTAAAAAACTGTTTTTTCTTATTCTTAATTCCGGGACCAAGTTTGAACATCCAATGTATAGGAAAAATGAACCCCATTATTGCTAAAATTATGTGGAGATGTTCTTGGCATAACCTAGTATGCCTCTGTAAAAATTTCTAACAAAATACAAAATGGTTTGAGAGTTATTAATTGCCAAAGTTTTCAAAAATAAGGACTTGAAAATAAGGTCATTTTTACCTCAATGTTTGAAAAATGCTTCTTTTGACCTAAGATTTCACAGAGACCTAAATGGCATACCAAATATTTAATTAGGAAATTTTGGAAACAATTTGTTAAGTAAATTTCATGTTACGACCTAACAAACTATGTAGTTAAAAATGTGAAAAATGAGGTTTTCACACTTAGTGAGAATTATTTTTATTCTTTCTAAAAATAATTGATTTAATTTATTATTAAATTAAAAGAGGGTTTAAAACCCGACATTTTGAGAAAATAATTAAGTAAATTACTTTTTGTGAGTAAACTTGATTAATTGACTTTAGGGAATTAACTAGTCAAGATAAGAAATTGTTAATGATTTTTCCTAATTAAGTTAAAATTAGGCTATTTTTCTTAAAACTGTTTTTAGATATTAAAACCATAAGAAAAATAAAAGGAAAATTAAGAGATTATTTTCTTGAAAAATAATTGAGGAATTTAATTAGTACTTTTTGGATATAATACCGGCTAAAATATTTTATATATTTAACCAACTTGTTGAAAGTACGGGTTAATAACAAATTTTTTTAAAGAATAAGATTTTCTCCATAATATGATAAATACTATTGCGATACTCGAGCCTAGGTATCGGGACCACAGGAAAGGTTTCCCCGAGACCTAGGGTTTAGTCTCAATTTTTTGCTTATGAATTTCTTGAAATGGGTTTAAAACTAAATAAGGATCTTTAATCCTTACAAATGATTTTGAAAATGACCAAACTGCCCAAAATAATAATAAAGAATTATGAGTGCCATAATTAATCCGAGTATACTATATGTATAATTACAGTATTGGCTAAGCATAACTGGTCTTCAAAGTTAAGCTAAGCTAAGCTTTGAATTCTAGTAACGAGCCAAGTTAAAGGACTTGATTAATCCTTTTAAAATCTGAGAATTTTCACCAAGGTATATCCAAACCTCTTACACAAATTTTTTGTTCGATGCCAATCTCACCAACGTTGGGTTGTTGTGCTTCTGGTACCAACCTCACCAATGTTGAGTTGTTGTGAATCCAATGCCAACCTCACATCTCTTGCAGATTGTTGAAGTTTCAATCTCACTTTATAAAGATAAATAGAAAAGTGGAGTATAATGGTTTCCACTCTCTCTAAGGATGATAAATACTAGTTGAGAACCTAGAGAGAGATGAACACACTTGCAAATAAATCCTTATACTTTTGGCTCAAGTGTGTTAAAAGTTGTTTGGAATGATTTACACAAGGAAAGAGCTTAGAACACTTTTCTCAAGCTTAATACTATTATTATATCTTGTTTAAGTCTAGAAGTGTGTCTATTTATTGGAGCAGACGGTCGACCGACCAATATAGTCATTTTATGATCATTGGAAACGCATTCAAAAAGCACGTGGGCCCCATCCTGTGACATGCTTAGTGCCTTGATTAGCGTGCCAGGAGGGAAATAATTGATTTAATTATGTTAATATGTCTATTAAATGATTATGTGATTAGAAATGCAAGTTTAGGTGAATTAAATATGCATGTGGGCCCATTTCGGTTAATAGGGGCATAATTGTAATTTTGGCCTATTGAGGGCATTAATGTGAATTATATGTGTGTTGTGCTTTATACCACAAGATTGTGGTGATATATTTGTGATGTGTGATCCGAGACAGTCCTAGGGAGCGGAATAGCAAAATGGCCACAACGGGGCCGAATTCCTTACTTGGGGTGAACCTAGGGAAAATTATGTGAGTTTTGGATTGTCGTGTAATTGGTAGCAATTTAGTGATTGTTTGAGTATGTCAGGGATTAAATGGGGAATTATAAGAACACTCGAGGAATTAGCGGGATGTGCCAAATCACAGGATTTCCCTTGGTGGTATTAAGGCATTAAGGTTACACTTGGGGGCATTTTTGGAACTTATGCAATTAAGGATAGAGTTAGACCAATATACTAGAACTAAGGAGAAACAAATAGAAACTCTCAGCCTATTCCTCCTTCTCTATCTTTGGTCTCTCTCCCTCTCTTTGCTGCCTTAGAAGCTTGGTGAATTTAAGGAACTCTTTGGAAAGTTGGCTAAATCTTGGAGAAATCTAAAGCTTGTGGAGGTTGGAGTTAGCCAGCTAAGGTATAAAATTCTGTAGATTTTATAGAGTTTTCAACTATGGTTTTGAGGTTTTTTGGGGTTAAACTATGGGATGTGATCTTTGAGTTTTGATGAGTTGGTGGAATAAGTTTTGGGGTATTTAGGTTAGTTATGCTATTGTGATATGAATTCTGGGTTTAATTATGAGTATAGCAGTTGAATTGAATGAGGATTTATAAGTTTGGCTGGGAAAAATGCAGTAGAAATGCATGGAGTTCTGGGTTTTTAGGGCTCGCGCCACGAACCTATACTTTAGGCGCTCGGCTCGTGTGTACGAAGAGGCCTGAGAAGCCTCTGAGGTTGCCCAAGCGTCGCGGCGCAAGCGAGGTGTGTTGCGGCCCATGTCCTTCAGTAGAGAGAGTTGTGCTCTCTGACTTGCAATGGACCACGACCCTAGAGGGCGGGTCGCAGCTCAAATTAGGGGGAAATTTCCAATTAAAGGTTTTAGGCTTGGTAACCTAAATGTTAAGGCTTGGGAAGTATTTCTACTACCTGGCTTAGTAGAATTCAAGGTCTCGAAGGCTACTATTTTAATCCGAAGTTCTTAATTGGTTATGGCTTGATGGATACCTATTTGTTATGGCGTTGTGACTAGGTTTTACATCAAAGCTCGGATTTAGGAGGTCGAGCTTAGGATCGTGTTAATTTTTCAGCTCAGGACACAGGGAAGAAAACTGTTGGTGCCCGTAGAGCAGAGCATGGCCCTATTTTTTGTGTTTCAGGGCATGGCCCCTATAATTGTGCTTAATGTATGTGTGACTACTTGTAAATATTATGTTATTATGTGCATGCTTATTAATGAATGACGAAGGCCGAGAATGAAAAAGGGCCGGCAAAGGGCCAACAACAGCGAATGTAATGCCCCATGTCACTATGGGTGCTTCCTAGAATGATGGCTGGCCCTACAAACCAACACGACTCTTTCCAGCGTGCTTTGTCCTCACTTGCATGCTTCCTGAGATAACTTCCCAGGACGTCACCCATCTTGAGATTACTCTAGGTCAAGCATGCTTAACTTTCGAGTTCTCAAGTGATGGGCTACCGAAAAGAAGATGCATCTTGTTGATATAGGTAGTACCCATCAATCCATTTAAGCCCTCTTCAACTGTGTAGTCCCATACCTACACAATCTTAGAATCATCACACTTAACCTTCCCCAGGCGGTGTGGGATTGCACAGCTTTACCCGATCTTTCCCCTTACGGATCACAGGATTCTGACTATCACAATCACCCCCCCTTACGGGCCCGATGTCCCCGTCGGCCACACTTTCGGTTGGGTCAAGGCTCTGATACCATTTGTAACGCCCCACGTCACTATGGCTGCATGCTGGAAAGACTTGTGTTGGTTTGTAGGGAAAGTCGCCATTACAGGAAGCAGCCATAGTGACGTGGGGCGTTACAGCGAAGGCCGAGAACAGCATCTGCTAGGATCGGTGTTAAGAATGCTGAGTGCAGACTGCTAGGGTGAGACCCTTTAGGGTGCTGTTTCCACCCGGTCGGCGTAGGCCGCTATATATTTAACTTGTTGACTGCTTGAGCTGTTTGATTACTTAATTGAACTATATATGTTATGCATTGAGTTTTCTTGCTAGGCTTCGGCTCATGGGTGCTCTATGGTGCAGGTAATGGCAAGGGAAAGATTGACCAACCATGAGTTGGAGAGCGTGGAGCGACATGTAAATGTTTGGCCTACTTGGCTGCCACGGCCAGGGTTATTTGGAGGAATATGTTGCAATGATTGATTTTGTCACTTAGGTCGACTGTATTCACTTTCTGAATTGTGAAACATCTTCAAACAATATTTTGGGATCTCAAATGTATAACTGTTATGATTTTAATGAATGTCCAGGTTTTTATATTCAACATTGTCAATGAGTCTTTATTTCAATTTAACCACACTTTTTAACATAAAACCTTGATTAGCGAGCTAATGGTACGTTTATAAATTATGTGGTAATGACTCTAAGGTAGTAGGGCGTTACAATTAAATATTGTATATCATGAAAACAAGGTTGATGACAACTTTTAGTCAACAATCTCCCATTTTTTTATGGTAGCAAATATTTGATTATTTGAAGGGAATAAAAATAACTTTAAACAAGTAAGCGTAAGCTCCCCTTCAAATTATGCACATAAATATTATTTTCATTTCTTATACTCTCCCCCTTAATCATATAATAAAACAATCTTACCTTTAAAGCAACTTGATTAAGTATGTGCAAATAATATTTACTTTTTCTCCCTTTGATATCATCAAAAAGCATTTGGGAGGTGATCAAGCATGAAAGTGCTAATTAACCATATACATGTTAATGATACGAGCAAAATAGTTCAAGAAGTCAACTATTATAGCAAATCCAAATAATCAAAACAATTCCAAGTCGTCCATTGAATGTGTGATTTTCTGTTGAGCATAGACAAAATGATTTTGACTATAGCATAAGACTTATTTGAATATGTACATGTAACACCCTGGTTAGCCAAGACCGTTACACTGTGCACTTTATAAAGGTGCAAGACTTGCTAATCAAGTCAATATTTTAAAAACATGTCACTAAACATGTAAGAGCCAAGGTTAGAAAGGTTTTGGTCTCAAAAGACTCATTTCATATATTTAAACTGTAGTAAACATGGGATCCCATAAGAAAACAAGGTTAAAATAAGTTTACAGACTCCCAAAAGTACATGAGTATTCACTAGCCATACTAAGGCAAAACAAACAGACTTCAGGTTTCACGTCCTTGCCTAGACCTCGACCGTGGCGGCCGAGCACCTGGCTATGTACATTCCTCTCATTGAGCTCTCCAGTCAAGGCTGGTCCAATTTGCCCTTGCCTTTACCTGCACCACGTAGCACCCATGAGCCAAGGCCCAACAAGAAAACATCTTAAACAACTCAATCAATGAAAACAGACAATTAACTTATTATGTATGTATACCCATCAGATAATCCTCAACAGATATTCAGCGTATATAATCAGATTCAAGATACATTCTATCACATATAACACTCATAACACATAATATTCAGGGCCGACGACTTAGGCATCACCCTCTGTTTAACCCACTGACCCCGACCCGCTTAAATCGGGCTCAGTGCATATTAAGCTGTCCTCGGCAACCAGTGGCCGAGTCGCGCCCTGTGCGCTAGTGAAACCCTTGGCACCCTTAGGCCGTTGGTTCACCAAATGGCTTGCATGGAATAATACCAACTTTTCAAGCATTTACAATAGGGAGCCCTTAGTCCCGTCACATATATTCAACCAAGTGCAGTTTTCTTACCTTTAGTCTGTGCAGTTATTGGATTATGAGCAACGCCTCTCAAGCACGATCTGTTCCTGAGCCTAAGCCTTTATCACCTAGTCACAACCAAAGTATAGGGTTCCATTAATACTTTGATATAGGTTTCTGATTATAAAAACTAACTCCCGGGAATCCAAATTCCACCAAGCACGGTGGTGAAACCAATCCCGAGCACACTAGACCACTTCCCCGTGCCTAAAACCCTCAAAGCCTAGCCACGACCCTTCCCCAAAATAGAACCAACACCAACCGTGAAGGAGGACACGCGCCACGACCCTTGCTTTGGACGTCGCGGCGCTTGCCTTTGGCCGAGCCTCCTTGGCTCCTTTGCATGCTAGGGCCGCAGTGCTCTAGAACAGAGCTGCGACCCTCCCCTTCGAACCCAGAATTTACACCATTTCAAAGTTCAAATCCTCAGCTACAACCACCCTTAAGCTCCCTACTTCAACACCCAACAAATCCAACACCTTTAACATGACTTAAGCAACTTAATTCTACAGAAAACTCAACCCAACACACACTAATCTTCTCTTTTCAATTTCTGAAACTCAAGAGCTATAAACATTCAAACCAGCCATTCAAACCCAATCTAAAACTTCTAAACCATGAATTGAAACTTACCTCTTCTGTTGAATCACCTCAGCAAGCCAAAGGAAAGCTAAATCTCTAAGTTTCCTCCTTAATTCTGCCTTAAGACATCAAAACCATTTTTGCTTCAAAACTTGACCAAAACCCAGCTAGAACTCAGAATTCAACCACAGAGAAGAAGATTAGATGCTTACCTTAATCCATGTTTTAGTTCTTGATTTACTCCTGAGCTAAACCTCCAAATCCTCACCACAAATCTCAGAAATTCCAGCTTGTTCCCCTTAAGTTCTCAGTGTTTTTCCTTCCCTTTGTTTTCCTTGAGAGTGAGAGAAAGCTGAGGTAAAAGTCTTAGTCAGTTTGTATTTTCTAAAGGCTTCCTTATGTCTATCTCACTCATTAAGTTAATCCCGAGGCTCGGGGTGCCGGAACCGTCCCCGAGGCCAAAATGGTAAAATCCCCAAATATTCCCGCCTAGACATCCTAACCTCAAATATATCTCCATATATTTATTTTCATGACCCGATAGTCCAAGTCGCTACCCGCTATCTAGAAATACCCCTGACTTATCCAAAGTCATATCTTAAGTCGCGTTGTGACTTTTCCCGCTTTCTGACCCTAGAACCATCTTGAGTTGTGCTCTACGAACCTGTCCACATAATAATGTGGTTCTCACATATATCACATATTTATTTCATATCACATTAACACATAATATCATCAATTATTATATAAACATTTCTAAACATATAATTACTCATTTAAATCACAATTACTCCATTAATACCCTCCTGGCACACTAATCAAGGCCCTTAAGCCTTATTAGTGATTTTGGGTTGTTACAGTACATGCATGAAAAATATTATAATTTGTATGAATATACATTTGAAATGCAGAAAAACAAATCAGCTTAGTGCGGAAAAATGCAATTTTTTTTGCAAAATTAGCTTGTTTGCATAGTATGAATTGAGTTTCGTGCATCATTTTCAAAATTTCTTTTTGCAACAGTTCAATGATACTAAAATACACATGTTTGTTCAATGAAACTGAATAAAACTAAAATATCTAAAAATTTTGGTAAGTTTTTCATTAAAGCATGAAAAAACAACTTATGCACCCAAAATGAGTTTTATGCATATTTAAAAAAAAATTGTTTAGGCAATCTCAATATGAATTACTAATAGTGTTCATACAAAGAGATCACTTAAAACTCAAAGATTTGAAAATTTTGGTATATTTTACATTTTTGGCTTAGAAAGGGCTTCTAAAACAAGTAGCATACCAAAAATTTGTTTTATGCATGCTTTTTGAAAAATTTCTTTTCAAGCATCTTTATTCGGTATAATAGAACATGTTTGAGCACAAAAATTATTCAAATTCAAAAGATAAGAAATTTTGGTATATTTTTGAAATTTTGAGCAAAAAAAGTCAAGAGAACAACTCATATGTCAAAATTGAGTTTAACTCATTATCTAAAATAAATACTTTTGATTGACTCTCAATGTACTCCAATAAACATGCTCAAGTAGTAAAAATAATAAGATCCAAAAAATATATCAATTTGGGTAAGTTATGCAAAATTAAGCTTAGTAAAAGCATGAAAACAACTCATATGTCATAAATGAGTTTCATGCATTATTTTTGAGAAATTATTTTTGAAACATCATCAATATGAATAATTAAACATGTTCAATCAATAAAGTCAATAAAAGCTCAAGAATTTAACAATTTTGGCAAGTTATGCAAAAATTAGCCTAATATGAGCATAAGAGCAACTTACATGCCAAAAATGAAAAATATGCATTATTTTTCAAAATTTTCTTTTCAAAAAGTTCATATGCGTAATTATAAACATGTTAATGCAATTCATACACTTAAAAATGAAATAAGTATGGAAATTAAGGCAAATAAAACAAACATGCATAGTAATCAAGACTTAAAGCAAATATTTACAAGATATAAAATAAATGAAAAAACTATCCAACCCTTTCTTTTTCTTTTTAGTCCATATATTACATTTTCATCATTGTGTTCAAGAGTGCTTACTTCATCATAGATGGTTATGAGACACAAGATAGCAACATCGTTTGGCTCTTCATCACTTGAATCACTTGAAGATGAGGTTTTCATCTTGCCTTTTATTTTCTTTGAGTCACTTCCTTTGTAATGCTTCTTGCCTGTGCTTTCTTTTAACTTCATGAATTTTTTGAATTTTCTTGCCATTCGCTATCATTCTCATCATCATGGGAGGTGGATTTAAATGCGATAATTTTCTTCTTTTAAGCTTTCTCCTCTTCTTGACTTGCATTCAAGAACATTTCATGATTCATTAGAGAACCAATGAGCTCCTCCAATGGAATGGTTGAGATGTCTTTTTCTTCTTGAATCACAGTCACCTTCCATCATAGGGTTTGGTCAAGCTCCTTAGGATTTTTCTTACCATCCCTTTTTGTGAGAGTACCTTGCCAATAGTATTTAAGCCATTAGTAATAGTTTAGAAACGAGTATACATATTAGAAATGGTTTCATGAATCTTCATCATAAAGTTCTCATATTGAGTAACAACAAAGTTGATTTTAGTCTCTTTCATGGAGGTATTACCTTGATGTGTGACTTCTAACATATTCCATATATATTCAGCGGATGATGCTCGTTCTACATTTTTGAATATGTCTCTATCTTCTCCACATATTAATGCATACTTAGCCTTATTGTTTTTAGCTATCATCTTTTTATCATTGTCATCTAAATCCTTATATTCAATTACTATCTCCTTATCTCCAATGATATTCTTTGGGGCATAGGGTCCTTCACTAACCATGTGCCAAAGATCATAATCCATAGCTTGGAGATATGTTTCCATCCTAATTCTCCAATATGCAAAACACCATTGAGAAATGATGGCCTAGTTGAATTCAAACTCTCTATCATGTTATTATGTGAATGTAATGGGCAAGCCATACTCTAAACGGTTAAATATATATAAAAATAAACATCAAGCCTTGATACCAATTGTTAGCCCAAGATTGGCTCCCAAGAGGGGGTGAATTGGGAATTTAAAACTAATTAAAACTCAACTATCTATTTCTTACAACTTAGTGAAATCTTCATGCAATAAATATATAGAACCAATGTAAATAATGAAGTAAGCATAAATGTAAAGGAGTTTAAGGTTAGAATGATGCAATCTCTCTTTTTACAGGGTTTGGTGGAACTAAAGCCACCTACGTCCTTGGTCTTCAAAGCTAAGCCTAACTTTAAGTTCTAGTAACAAGCCAAGTTAAAGGACTTGACTAATCATTTTACAACTGGGGAATTTTAACACTGGGGAATCCTTAAAGGATTGTTTGTTCTATGCCAATCTCACCAACATCGGCTTGTTGTGATTCTGGTGCCAACCACACCTATGCCGAGTTGTTGTGAATTTGGTGCCAAACTTACCTATCTTGCGAATTGTTGAAACGTCAATCTTACTTTACAAAGATAGATATAAAGATGGAGTACAATGGTTTTCGCTCTCTCTAAGGATGATAAATACTAGTTGAGAACATAGAGAGAGATGAACACACTTACAAATAAATCCTTACACTATACTAGCCAACAGATTCAAAAAGCATAAGCCCAGGAAGTGGCGGCCGAGAATGTGGCAGCAGCGGTAGCACAGGACGAGGAAGTTATAAAGGAGGACCCTCAAGATGATCCCTAGGAGGATCTAGAAGAAGATCCCGATGGGGATCTAGAAGAAAATCTAGAGGAGGATCCCGAGGAGGAGGAGGAGACTGATTTCGACATCGAGATCATAACTTGAGGGTATTAATAGATTATATGGCTATGTATTTTATTTGGGGATTGTAATTATATGTATAGCGATATATTTTATTTAACATTTGTAGAACTTATATGTTAAAGCTAAGTTTTGTAAATCCATTAAGATTACTAAGCTCAACTAACCGACAGTTAAGGTTAATTTTTAAATCCACAGGATAACCAAGCCTAACACGAATGGGCCTGATGGACGGTTCACTCCCAAGATCAATCCAAACTCGGGGAGATCCAACAACCTTGGTAATTCAAGGTTCTCAAGTGGGGGAAGAAATAAAAGGAAAAATGGACCGCCAAATAGAGTGTAACATCCCAGATTTTTAAGACCCGATAATGCGGAAATATAAACGTTTTCATTTAACAAAATGTCTTAAAAACCCGTATAACAAAAAACTTTTTAAAGTCGTATAACCATACTTAATATTTAGTACAAACATAGTTTATGAAAAGTAAAATGAGCCTTGTTTATGAAAATAAAACACCATTTCCAAAATCAAAACAACTTCTCTAAAGGTCGGTCCAAATGTACATCCACAAAGTAGACTCCAACACTCACAGCTCTGCTTTGCCCTTCTTCTTACATGCAACATGGAACAACTAGGTCAGTGAAAACGCTTAGTAAGTTCAATATTAAAACAAAATATGAAAAGAAGGCAGGTGGTCACTAGCCGAGTCACTGACCACCGCGGCACCCAACCCAAGTGTCGCGGCGCCCAGCGCAAACAGAACCTCTCCCCCAACCTCGAGCTAGGGCCTTGGCGCCCAAGAACAGAGCCGCGGCCCCCAACCATGGCCATTCCCAAACGCGTTTTCAACTTCTCAAAACCCCCAAAATCATACCTAAACATTCCCCAATCATCAAAACAAGGTTCCCAAGCTTCCCAATGCATCAAAACCCTCAAAATCCAAGGTTCAAATGAATGGAAAACTCAACAATTTACAAAGTCCAATTCAAAGCTTAGAAACTCTAAAAACTCAAAACTTTAAACTTTGGTTACCTTCGATTAGGTTGTTTTCTGTCAAATCCTTCGGTCAAGAAGCTTCTAATCTTTCCTAGGATCGCTATATCTCGATCCTCACTTGATTCCGACTCCTAGAACTCAAGATTTCTTCAAATATGCTTCAGGTGGAAAAATGAACTAACGAAGAAGAACGAGAGGTTTTCTTATCGTACGTTCTATCTGACAGCTACTTCAAGCTTAAGTAACCTCAAATAAAACCTAATGCTCGGGGTCCCGAAAATACCCCTGGGGACATTATAGTCAAAACCTCCAGAATTTCACCCTGATCTCAAATATTCCCAATTTATCATCAAATAAACATTCCTGTTACCCCAAAATTGACCCCGTTATGACAAAACCGCTAATCCACTAAATATGACCGTCTCCTGCCGAATAGCTCGAATATATCTCCATAATAATGGAGTCTCATTCACAAATCACATCATGCACCCAAATACACAAATTTAGCCTCAATGGGCCAAATTATCAAAACAGCATAATATATCAAATGTAGACCCGCATGCATGCATGCATATATCAATATATCATAACATATGTAGCGAGTACTATGTAGCGAGTAGTATGTAGTGAACAGTGAACAGTACTATGTAGCGAGTCCTTTGGTTAAAAACGTGATCTAAGTGTTATTAACAGGTTAAGGTGAAAACCAGTAAAAAGGAAAGGATATGTTTTATTGATACATAAAACTGTTCATGGGCCCACAGGAACATTTACAAGCTATTTACAACTCAAAAAGGTCATTACTGTTCCAAAATTTCAAACCCCGCCGACCTAAGCGGCAAAAATAGGGTAAACCCCCTAGTTCCTCTGAGAACACCTTAGTCGTGGTGACCAAGTGGCCGCATATGTACACATCACCACCTAAGCTCTCCACTCAAGGCTGGGTGAGCATTTATTTTCCTTTACCTGCACCACATAGTACCCATGAGCCAAAGCCCAGCAAGAAAACATGGCATTATATGTAGACATCATCAAATGATTATCATTATAATCACACAGAGCTCATAGCTTTCAAACAGATGAGTGAATATCACTTTGAGGTCCTGGCAAACCATACTGAGTGACTGATAAACAGATCACTAATTCAAATGGAAGAGTGGCACCTAGGTAAGCCACTAGCCTTCAAGCGCTTATAATATTCATCGAACTTGAGGTCGGTCCGGCATTAATGCTCTTTGAGTCATTCAATGCAGAAAGTCGATTAGATCAAATCTTTATTGGCATGCATTGAACACGCTAAGGCCATCCTGACTAATGAGTCAGCCCAATGTGACCAGTGCCCAGTACCACTTTCGAACCTGACTAATGAGTCACAACTTCACAGTTGATACTAGCACCTTTGCCAAATCTGACTAATGAGTCAGTACCATGCACAAGTGAGCAACATTTGCACAGTATTCCGCAATCAATTCATGTCCACATTTATACAACCAACATGCCTCATGAATAACCATGCATGTCACATCCGGGGTGCAGTTTTCTTACCTCTGATTTGAGCAAGAATGAACAAAAGAACGACCCTTGAGAACGGTTTAGCTTTTAGTCCTTTAGCGGTTACCTAATCACAACACATTATAGGATACCATCAATAACATGATAATCAAGAGTTCTCAAACTAAGATCTAGCCTCCGAGACATCAGTCATCACTAATCCGGGTAGTAGGAGTGATCCCGAGGCCTAAAACCATGATCCCGGGGTCAAAACATGGAAATGGGCTCAACCCTGCACATGAGCCGCGACCTTGGCACCTTGTGCTGCGGCCACCAGAAATTCTAGAGGCAAGCACCGCGGCGCCCAACCCAAGTGTCGCGGCGCCCAGCGCAAACAGAACCTCTCCCCCAACCTCGAGCTAGGGCCTTGGCGCCCAAGAACAGAGCCGCGGCCCCCAACCCTGGCCATTTCCAAACGCGTTTTCAACTTCTCAAAACCCCCAAAATCATACCTAAACATTCCCCAATCATCAAAACAAGGTTCCCAAGCTTCCCAATGCATCAAAACCCTCAAAACCCAAGGTTTAAATGAATGGAAAACTCAACAATTCACAAAGTCCAATTCAAAGCTTAGAAACTCTAAAAACTCAAAACTTTAAACTTCGGTTACCTTCGATTAGGTTGTTTTCTGTCAAATCCTTCGGTCAAGAAGCTTATAATCTTTCCTAGGATCGCTATATCTCGATCCTCACTTGATTCCGACTCCTAGAACTCAAGATTTCTTCAAATATGCTTCAGGTGGAAAAATGAACTAACGAAGAAGAACGAGAGGTTTTCTTATCGTACGTTCTATCTGACAGCTACTTCAAGCTTAAGTAACCTCAAATAAAACCTAATGCTCGGGGTCCCGAAAATACCCCTGGGGACATTATAGTCAAAACCTCCAGAATTTCACCCTGATCTCAAATATTCCCAATTTATCATCAAATAAACATTCCTATTACCCCAAAATTGACCCCGTTATGACAAAACCGCTAATCCACTAAATATGACCGTCTCCTGCCGAATAGCTCGAATATATCTCCATAATAATGGAATCTCATTCACAAATCACATCATGCACCCAAATACACAAATTTAGCCTCAATGGGCCAAAGTATCAAAACAGCATAATATATCAAATGTAGACCCGCATGCATGCATGCATATATCAATATATCATAACATAATTCACATAAACATGCATATATTCATTTAATGGCGTAATTAAACAATTACGGCCCTCCCGGCCAACTAAACCGCCACTAACCACATCGGAGAATTCGGGGCATTACAACTAACCCCTCCTTACTGAAATTTTGTCCTCAAAATTTACCTGAACAGCTCAAGATATTGACTCTGCATATCTGACTCCCGCTCCCTGGTCGCTTCCTCGACCTTGCTATTCCTCCACAATACCTTAACCAAAGGTATCGTCTTATTTCTGAGGACCTTGTCTATCCGGTCAAGTATCTGAATTGGCTGCTCCTCAAAGGAGAGATCTGGTTCAAGCTCCAGATCTTCATAACTCAAAATATGGCCCACATCAGATACATAGCTCCGAAGAGCTGATACATGGAACACATTATGCACGGCAGACAATGCCGAAGGCAAGGCCAATCTGTAAGCCACCTGACCAATCCTCTCCAAAATCTCAAATGGACCTACAAATCTAGGACTCAGCTTTCCTTTCTTCCTAAACCTTCTCACCCCTTTCCATGGCGAGACTCTGAGGAAAACATAATCTCCTACCTGGAACTCCACGTTCTTGCGCTTGGGATCTGCATAGCTCTTCTGTCTACTCTGAGAAGCAAGCATCCGAGCTCTAATCTTCTCAATGGCTTCATTGGTCCTCTGAACTGCATCAGGACCTAAGTATCTCCTTTCACCTGTCTTATCCCAATGAATGGGAGATATGCACTTCCTACCATACGGCATCTCATAAGGTGCTACTCCAATGGTAGATTGGTAACTGTTGTTATAGGAGAACTCTATCAAAGGCAGATACTTACTCCAAGATCCACCGAAGTCCAACACACATGCTCTCAGCATGTCTTCCAGAATCTGAATTGTCCTCTCAGATTGCCCATCTGTCTGAGGATGATAAGTTGTACTGAACTTCAACTGTGTCCCCATGGCTTTCTTCAAACTCCCCCAGAACTTAGAAGTAAAAGTGGGGTCCCGATCTGACACGATCGACCTAGGTGCTCCATGGAGGTGCACGATATCTCTCACATAGAGATCTGCATACTGATCAACTGTATACATAGTCCTCACTGGCAGAAAGTGAGCTGACTTGGTGTAGCGATCCACTATCACCAAAATAGAATCATGCTGACCAGTAGTCCTAGGTAAGCCCACCACAAAATCCATTGTGATGTCTTCCCACTTCCACTCTGGGATATCCAGATGTTGCAATGACCCTGCCGGCCTATGATGCCCAGCCTTGACCTGTTGACATGTCAAGCACTTAGCCACATACTCTACTACATCTCTCTTCATCCCCGGCCACCAGTATAACGATCTCACATCCTGATACATCTTCGTGGTGCCTTGATACAAAGAGTAAGGTGTAGTATGAGATTCATCTAAAATCTCTCGCCTCAATGCAGTGTCTAACGGAACACATATCTGCCCCTTGTATCTCAACAAGCCTGTCTCAGACACTAAATAATCTCTGGACGCTCCAGCGAGAATATCCTCTCTAATCTTGATAAGCTATGGATCACTCAACTGACCTTCTTTGATTCTCTACAACAGCGTAGACTGTAGCGTAATGTTAGCCAACTGGCCCACCAGCAACTCTATACCAGCTCTGGTCATATCATCAGCTAACTCTCTGGCTATCAGCCTCATACCATGAATCTTCCCTGGACCCTTCCGGCTTAAAGCATCAGCTACCACGTTGGCTTTTCTTGGATGATACAGAATTTCACAATCATAATCTTTTACTAACTCCAGCCAACGCCTTTGTCTCATGTTCAGGTCTTTCTGGGTGAAGAAGTATTTCAGGCTCTTGTGGTCTGTATAAATCTCACACTTCTCTCCATAGAGATAATGCCTCCATATCTTCAAAGCAAAAACTACAGCCGCTAACTCTAAATCATGAGTGGGTTACCTTTTCTCATACTCCTTCAGCTGACGAGAAGCATATCCTATTACCTTCTCCGATTCCATCAAAACACAACCCAAACCCTGATGAGAAGCATCACAGTAAATCACAAACTTCTCTTGATCTGTCGGGAGACTCAGAATCGGAGTTGTAATCAATCTCTGTTTCAGTTCCTGGAAGTTATTCTCACATCTATCTGACCACACAAACTTCTGGCTCTTGTGTGTCAGCTCAGTCAAAGCAATGGCAATCTTCGAGAACCCTTCCACGAAACATCAGTAATAACCTGCCAATCCAAGGAAACTTCTAACCTCAGAAGCATTCCTTGGCCTTGGCCAATCTTTGACCGCTTCGATCTTTGTTGGATCTACTTTAATCCCCTCCTTACTGACAATGTGTCCAAGAAAGGATACCTGAGACAACCATAACTCACATTTCTTGAATTTAGCGAATAGCCTGTGTTCTCTCAGTCTCTGTAGAACCAACCTCAGATGTTGCTCATGCTCTATCTCAGTCTGAGAATATACCAGAGTATTATCGATGAAGACGATCACAAACTGGTCTAAGTAATCCTTGAACACTCTGTTCATTAGATCCATAAAAGCAGCAAGGGCATTAGTCAATCCAAATGACATAACTAAAAACTCATAATGCCCATACCTGGCACGAAAGGCAGTCTTCGGTATATCTCCCTCCTTGACCCTCAACTGATGATAACCAGAACGAAGGTCAATCTTTGAGAATACCTTCTTACCTTGCAACTGATCGAACAGATCATCTATCCTTGGCAAAGGATACTTATTCTTAATTGTCAACTTATTCAGTTCATTGTAATCTATACACATTCTCAGGAACCATCCTGCTTTTTCACAAATAGAACTGGCGCACCCCAAGGTGAGAAACTAGGTCTAATAAAACCCAAGTTCAACAGCTCTTGCAACTGTACCTTTAATTCTTTCAATTCAGTTGGAGGCATTCTGTATGGTGCTCTAGACACTGGCTCCGTCCCTAGTGCCAGTTCTATAACGAACTCAATTTCCCTATGTGGTGGAAATCATGGCAAATCTTCTGGAAACACATCCAGGAATTCACATACAAGTCTAGTATCCTCTGGTCTCACTAGCATGACCTGAGTGGTGTCAACCACACTGGCTAAGAATCGAATGCAACCTCTTTGCAATAGATCCTTGGCCCTCAACACAGAAATCATAGGAATATGAGGTCCATGCACAGCGCCAACAAACACAAAAGGATCCTCACCCTCAGGCTCAAAGGTGAACATCTTCCTTCTGTAGTCAATAGTTGCCCCATACTTTGCCAACCAATCCATACCTAGTATCATATCAAAGTCAGTCATAACTAACTCTATCAAGTCCACTGATAACTCTCTGCCCTCCACTGTCACTGGCAAAGATCTGACCCACCTTCTGGATACCACTAACTCTCTAGTGGGTAACAAAGTACCAAATCCCACAGCATAGAAATCACAAGGTCTACACAGTCTATCAATAATGCTTCTAGCAACAAAAGAATGTGTAGCGCCAGAATCAATCAACACATTATAAGGGATTCCAGCACTAAGAAGTTGACTTGTAAAAACTGAGGGGGAAGCCTCAGCTTCTACTTGAGTCAATGTGAACACTCGAGTTGGGGCCGAGCTGTCCACCTTTCTGGGTTCTTCTTTCCCTACCTGAGGGCAATCTTTCTTAAGATGACCCACTGCTCCACACAAGTAGCAGGCCTTTGACCTACACTCTCCCAAATGGTGCCTCTTGCATCTAGGGCATTCAGGACGAGTCTTCCAGGCTTCACTAGCCCCAGGACAACCCATTGTAATACCACGGGGCCTTCTGTTAGGACCTGGAACTGGGAAGGTATCAGGAACCTTCCTCTTCTGATCACTGGGGCCAACACCCCTACCAGAACCCATAAATGGAGGAACTGTCCTCCTGAAATCCTTTCTAGCTACACTGTCACGCTAGATCTTGGTCTCTGCACTCTCAGCTGTGAGTGCCTTCTCAACCACGTGTTCATAGGTAGTAACCCATGCCACAGTGGTGATACGTACATCACAGGCCAACCTGGGCTGTAGCCCCTGGAGGAATCTCTCTCTCCTGGTCCCATCTGTGGGCACCAGTTCCTTGGCAAACTTTGCCAAACGGTCAAATTTTAAGGCATATTCAGTAACTAATAAGCTTCCCTGAACTAGCCTGATGAATTCCTCAGCTTTAGCTTCCCTGATGGCATCATTGTAATACTTTTCATTAAACAAGGTCTGAAACTCCTCCCAGCTCAGGGCATTCACATTCTTGGTCTGGGTAATCACTTCCATCCAAATCCAGGCATCCTCCCGAAACATATAGGTAGCACAAGCCGCCCTCTCATTACCAGTTACCCTCATAAAGTCAAGGATAGTTGTAATCATACTCATCCATTGTTCTGCCTTGGCAGGATCTGCACTGCCCTAAAAAACAGGAGGTTGTTGCTTTCTGAACCTTTCATAAAGAGGTTCCCATTTATTTCCTACCTCAGGCAGCTGCCCAGCTACTGGCACCGACACAGCAGGTGCCTCTAATACACCAACCACTGCAGGCACTTATTGTTGTCTTAGGAGACGAAGCTCCTCTCCTTGTTTCAACACTGTTGCCTGTAAGTCATTAAACAACTGCTGCCAGCTTTCAGGAGCTGGCTGTGGAATCTGAGACTGGTCATTTTCCTGACCCTAGCTATTATTGTTATTCTAGCCCTAATCACTCTGGCCAGCTGTAGTATCTTTCTGTTCTGGATTCATTCTTATCTGTTACCTTGCTGAAACATTGATCAATACGGCCAGTCAGATAGTAATAACTAAACCTCTTCCCGCCTCACGGTCCAAGAACAAGCATATAATTATCATATTCCACAGTCATTCATTATTCACAAACAGATACATGTTTATGGCACTCAGCACTCAGCATGTATCACATAACAATTCATAATATTTCAGGGGCACAGGTTCAACACAGTGTCTCATGCATACAGGTAAAGCACATGCACCACATTTAGGCAGTTATGCACATAACTACATAAAGAGTTACCAAACCATGAGTCGAGCTTGACTTCAGTCTACAGGAACCTTAACCTTGGCATTGCTCTAATACCAAGCTGTAACGCCCTGGTTACCCCAGAATAGTTACGGTGAACGGTGAACCAGAAATTTGACTCATTGCCTGAGTCCTTTGGTTAAAAACGTGATCTAAGTGTTATTAACAGGTTACGGTGAAAACCAGTAAAAAGGAAAGGATATGTTTTATTGATACATAAAACTGTTCATGGGCCTACAAGAACATTTACAAGTTATTTACAACTCAAAAAGGTCATTACTGTTCCAAAATATCAAACCCCGCCGACCTAAGCGGCAAAAATAGGGTAAACCCCCTAGTTCCTCTGAGAACACCTTAGTCGTGGTGACCAAGAGGCCGCATATGTACACATCACCACCTAAGCTCTCCACTCAAGGCTGGGTGAGCTTTTCTTTTCCTTTACCTGCACCACATAGTACCCATGAGCCAAAGCCCAGCAAGAAAACATGGCATTATGTAGACATCATCAAATGATTATCATTATAATCACACAGAGCTCATAGCTTTCAAACAGATGAGTGAATATCACTTTGAGGTCCTGGCAAACCATACTTAGTGACTGATAAACAGATCACTAATTCAAATGGAAGAGTGGCTGCTAGGTAAGCCACTAGCCTTCAAGCGCTTATAATATTCATCGAACTTGAGGTCGGTCCGGCATTAATGCTCTTTGAGTCATTCAATGCAGAAAGTCGATTAGATCTAATCTTTATTGGCATGCATTGAACATGCTAAGGCCATCCTGACTAATGAGTCAGCCCAATGTGACCAGTGCCCAGTACCACTGTCGAACCTGACTAAAGAGTCACAACTTCACAGTTGATACTAGCACCTTTGCCAAATCTGACTAATGAGTCAGTACCATGCACAAGTGAGCAACATTTGCACAGTATTCCGCAATCAATTCATGTCCACATTTATACAACCAACATGCCTCATGAATAACCATGCATGTCACATCCGGGGTGCAGTTTTCTTACCTCTGATTCGAGCTAGAATGAACAAAAGAACGACCCTTGAGAACGGTTTAGCTTTTAGTCCTTTAGCGGTTACCTATTCACAACACATTATAGGATACCATCAATAACATGATAATCAAGGGTTCTCAAACCAAGATCTAGCCTCCGACACATCAATCATCACTAATTCGGGTAGTAGGAGTGATCCCGAGGCCTAAAACCATGATCCCGGGGTCAAAACATGGAAATGGGCTCAACCCTGCACATGAGCCGCGACCTTGGCACCTTGTGCCGCGGCCCCCAGAAATTCTAGAGGAAAGCACCACGGCGCCCAACCCAAGGGTCGCGGCGCCCAGCGCAAACAGAACCTCTCCCCCAACCTCGAGCTAGGGCCTTGGCGCCCAAGAACAGAGCCGCGGCCCCCAACCCTGGCCATTCCCAAATGCGTTTTCAACTTCTCAAAACCCCCAAAATCATACCTAAACATTCCCCAATCATCAAAACAAGGTTCCCAAGCTTCCCAATGCATCAAAACCCTCAAAACCCAAGGTTCAAACGAATTGAAAACTAAACAATTCACAAAGTCCAATTCAAAGCTTAGAAACTCTAAAAACTCAAAACTTTAAACTTAGATTACCTTCGATGAGGTTGTTTTCTGTCAAATCCTTTGGTCAAGAAGCTTCTAATCTTTCCTAGGATCGCTATGCCTCGATCCTCACTTGATTCCGACTCCTAGAACTCAAGATTTCTTCAAATATGCTTCGGGTGGAAAAAATGAACTAACGAAGGAGAACGAGAGGTTTTCTTATCGTACGTTCTATCTGACAGCTACTTCAAGCTTAAGTAACCTTAAATAAAACCTAATGCTCGGGGTCCCGAAAATACCCCCGGGGACATTATAGTCAAAACCTCCAGAATTTCACCCTGATCTAAAATATTCCCAATTTATCATCAGATAAACATTCCTATTACCCCAAAATTTACCCCATTATGACAAAACCGCTAATCCACTAAATATGACCATCTCATGCCGAATAGATCGAATATATCTCCTTAATAATGGAATCTCATTCACAAGTCACATCATGCACCCAAATACACAAATTTACCCTCAATGGACCAAATTATCAAAACAGCATAATATATCAAATGTGCACCAGCATGCATGCATATATCATTATATCATAATATAATTCACATAAACAAGCATATATTCATTTAATGGCGTAATTAAACAATTACTGCCCTCCCGGCCAACTAAACCGCCACTAACCACATCGGAGAATTCGGGGCATTACATCAGCTGTCTAGGATATGAGGGATATGTACCGATCATTTTTTTTCTTCTGAATAATCTCCTCCTAGACTAACGTCTCTATGTAAACTTTCTATGGCAATGTATATATGTGCATGTGTCTCTATACTAACATACATTACACTAGTCATTTCATTTTGTAGCCACACAATAGAAGTTAACTTACTTGATGTCCAAGAACATCTTCAAATTTTTTTAGCAATAACGGGGTTCATTTTCCCTATACATAGGCTGTCCAAACTTGGTCCCGGATTTAAGAATAAGAAAAAAGAATTTTTACCTAAACTTTGAAATAGCATAACTCACTAATTTCTAAATGTTTTTTAGGGTTTCAAAAGCTCAAATTCATGTACTCCATTTGAATAACATCACCGTACAATTTATTTTTACAAAATCAGTTATAGAGGGGATGTGTGACCCCTTAGAATTCAAGGCTCAAAACCCTTTTTTTCGGTTTTAGGGTTTTCAATAAAACCCTTAGGGATTTTGGGTCCTTATTTTCACAATAACATACAAGCATCATTAATATTATCAAGGAACTACCATAGCCTTATTACATCACCAAAAAGAAAATTTAAGCATTAAATACACAAAAAAATGCTTAAAAATAAAAACCATACAAAAACAACTATAGAAAGTAAAATTTCTACCTCTTGTTGTTCTTGCTTTAGGTTTTGATGTTTCTACTAGCTTTAGAACCTTCAAAACTCTTCCAAAACCTTAAACCAACTCCCACAAAAACATATATAGCTAGTTATTGAAAGATCTATGGTTAAAAACTTTATACAAGTCAAGTTTTTGAAACTTTTACCTTAAGGAAACTCTTCCAAGATCAAGGCTTAAGCATTCAAGGTTTCTTAGTGTTTTTGGTAGTTGAATATGGTGAGAAAACATGAGAGAAATTTTTTGAACAAGATGAGAGTGAGGGAAGAGGAGGGTTTTGGTTTCGGAGACGGTGGAAGAACCGAGACAACACAAAAAATATCCAAAACACATTTGTGTTTTTACTTTATGTCACTTTGTGTCATTAACATTAATTTGTTGTGATTAAACATTAAATCAATTTTTTATACCCTTTTTCACTCTTATAAAGTTTAAAAAAAACACAACACATAATAGTTAAATTAAATGTCTCTCACATTTAATTTAATTAATCACACAAAATAATTTAACCTAAGGTCCATTTATGGAATAAAATTACACAATTAGGCAAAAATTTAAGCATTTAATACAACATACCCAAAAAAATTCATTTCCTCTTACCTTTATTAATTTTGACCGTAATTTAATTTTTATGAATGTATTTTATGCCCAAAATATATTTGTCATAGTTTATTATTTTATTTTTCGATATTTTTACCCGATTAAGGTTTGTGTTGATCCAAGACCGAAAGTCTTGTCTTGAATTTTAATCACACAATTCATAATTTGGCTAGAAATAACTCATGGAAATAAATTCCAACAAATATAATATTATTTAAAATAATATTCTTAACTAAGGGAAAAAAATCCCGACCCAAGTCTTTTAAAGGTACATGAAACGTAGGGCGTTATAATACCTTCAATTTATAGAGGTCTCGTCCTTGAAACTTTAAATAAATGAGGATACAACTCCCTCATCTTGTATTATGTTCCCTAGGTCGCCTCTTCTATGTCGTGGTTACACCACTGCACCTTACCAACGACACAGTCTTGTTTCTAATCACTTTTTTCCTTCCGGTCTAGAATAATCACCGACTTATCCTTGTAGAGGAGTTGAGGATCAACGCTCAGATGCTCATAGCTGAGTATATGTGAGCGATCGTGCATGTATTTTCTCAACATGGATTCATCAAAACATGTCATGCATCATATAGACAAGGCAGGCGAAAGAGCAAAACGATAAGCAACTTCCCCAATCCACTCTATGATTTCGAAAGGGCCAATGAACCTTGGGCTAAGCTTTCCTTTCTTCCTGAACTGCATAGCCCCTCGTAGTGGAGCTACCTTTAGTAGAACATTATCACCAACCTCAATTGCCAAGGGTCTCCTGTGTCGGTCGTCATATTTTTTCCGTCGATCTACCGAAGTTTGCAAGCATTGCCTTAAATGTCGAATGTCCTCTGTAACTTGATCAACCTCATCCGATCCGAGAAACTTTCTTTTACCGACCTCGTGCCAATGAATCGATGATCAACATTTCTTTCCATACAAAGCCTCGTATGGAGCCTTATTGCTGGAATAATGATAGATATTGTTGTAAGCGAACTCTATCAGTGGAAGCTTCTCATTCCATGACCCTTGAAAGTCGAGCATGCAGGATCTTAGCAAATATTCTAGGGTCTGAATTGTTTGTTAGCTTTGACTGTCTATTTGTGGGTGGAAATAGGTGTTGAACTTCACTTTAGTACCTGTTATCCAAAAAATTGGCATTGATGACGTGGCAAGTAATCCTTGGACACGTGGCTGACACCTGGAATAGCTCTGCTAGTGTATCGACCAGAAGTCGTATTAGAAGCAGTAAGCTGCCCAGTCTTACCTGCGACCAGTCTCGTCGATAGTTCCGCATGAAACGTAATATTACTATAAAGATCTTTGTAAATCCCAAATTTAACTCACACAATCTCCTGAGTATCCGATTATTCAGGAGAGAATATCTGTAACAATCTTGTGTAATCCCCCTTGAGCCTATAAATAGAGAAAGATAGCTCAAGGAAGGGACTTTTGGCTTTTAAATTATTTGAGACTAGAATAATTCTCCTTGGAATATTTTATTGTTCTTCAAAGGTTAGTGAAACTCATTAAACCCTTGTTCTTTGATCACTCCTTTGATTCTTTTATCAATAACAGTCTAAGTGGACGTAGGTCATTACCAGATCCTGGGGCCGAACCACTATAAAATATCGTGTTCTTATTACTTTTTGCCATTCGATTCTTGTCAACACATTCATTCACATCAAGCATATTCTGACTCCGTTTCAGTTGACCAAAATCTAGGTCAACATTCTGGTGCTTTCATTGAGAGCTTGATTTATCATTGTTGAGAAAATCAATGGCGAAAACTGCAAGGAAAACTGGACAGGCCGCCGCCGCGGCACCGTTGAACCCGTCACCTCCTCCTCCTCCTGCAAGCGTGGCTGAGGATGATCCACATTTAGATTTTGAGGAGGAAGAAATGGATGATGCGACGCTGAAGAGTACTCTGGGAGCGCTGCAAGAAGAGTTGGCTAATCTGAGAGCCAGTCAAGAGACAGCTGCCGAGGTTATGGCACGGCAGCGCACGGAGTTAAGCGAAAGGCAGGCGGAGATGGACCGCCGCCAGAGCGAAGCCATGGCAGCCCTTGAGGCAGCCTTGTAACTGGCTAGGAATAAGGCCGCGCCTGTCTCGCAGCCTGAGCAACCTGTCAATGGGCCACCCCAGAGGGGTCCCAATCCTAGCCCACCAATCCAGCCCTCAAGTCCGCAAAGGCTCGAGCAGCCTCAGGTGCCCCATGACGATGTTTCACTGGACCCTGGGGCACAGCCACCATCCCCAGCTGCTCGAGGGAATCCCCTGCAACAGAGGCAGAATAGGACCGAGCGTCAGCCTCGCAGTCCTAGACGTCGTAAGGGTGACGAGCCAAACCTACCGAACAGAGGTCAGTACCCTCCTGGTAACAGGAGGGACTCAGAGTTAGGCTCTACGGTCTGGGGTCCTCCACGGCACGATGATGCACGGGGACACAATGACTAGCGCAGGCCACCCTCTAACGCTCGGGATGTTTCAGCCAGGGATGGAAATCGAGGGAACAGTCGATCCCACCATAGCCAATCGAGGTTCAGAGATGACCATGGATATAATGAGGCTGACTCAGGCAAGGGAAACGCTGGCCGAAGGAATGAAGAAGGAGGAAAGGGCAGGAGCCAGGTACCTCAAGATGACCAACCCAATAGACGGGATGCTGGGGGGCAGCCCAGGCAAAATAAATCTTCAATCGGCTCGGGGGTAGCGAGTAGCAGAGAAGAGATGAGGATTTGCGAGACGTACTCAACGATCGCCGTGAGCGACATGGCGAGAACGTCCCCCCAGTAACAGAGGCAACAGCGATTCCTACTGCTGTACAGGCCCAGATAGACGCCCTCAACCAGGCAGTGCAACAGCTAGTCGGGGGAAGGACATCTTATATCAACCACGATAGGAGGAAAGGCACTCCTTTCGTACAAAGGATAGCTAATGCAGAAACTCCAAGAAAGTTCAAAATGCCTACGCTTCCAAACTTTGACGGGTACGGACACCCAGTATCCCATGTCAATAAGTTTGAAATACAAATGTGTTGACCCAAACTCTTAAGTCTCCTTGTTTTGATGATTAACAAATATTTGATTATTAATTGTTACTAATGATCTGTTGATTTTGTAGCAAAAACTAAAGTGAATTAGCACTTCAAAGTCAAAATTATGACCAAGGGCAAAATGGTCATTTTACCAAGTTTTCCAGAAATGACCCAAAATGGACTTCAAGACTCAAGAAACTCAAGATAAAGGTTTAACTTAATTTCTTAGTCTTGTAAAGTGATTGCAAGTATACTTTAAGTCATAAGTATAGAATTTGGCTCACTCACGCACTAAAAAATGGTGATTTTTTTAAAATGAGAAATAAATATCCTAAATTAATTTTTAAGAAAATACATCCCGATACGATCGTAACGCAATTGGAATTTTTGAAATCGGATAAACGAGCTAAAAGTTATAAAGAATTGAAAAACGGGAAAATCGGCATAATCTGAGTTTTGCTCTCTGTTTGCCATCCGGAATTCCGGATGGGCAACCGGAATTCCGGTTGCTTCCAACCGGAATTCCGGTTCCCTCATCCGGACTTCCGGTTCGCGGCAGACAGGTTCGAAAATTAACTCCTAACGGCTATAAACGGCTAGTTTTTTCCCAAACTCTATATAAACTCGTTTTTCACTTCAAATTAGAGGTTGGCTGAGCATTTATTACATATACCAAACCAAATCCATTGATTTCAAAGAGCTTTCAAAGTTTACTCATCCAAACACATATTCACACACTTGAGCAAAAATTTGTATTTATTTCTTCTAAGTGTGCTTGCTAATCACTCTAGGTTTCTCATTGTATTATCATACTTCTAGAGTGATTTTTGCTTGTAATATCAAACACATTCCCATATTGAGATTGAGGTGAGGTTGGCACCAGTTTTTTAAACAACCCGGTTAGAGTGAGATTGGCACTTCAACAATCCGAAAAAGTGGTTGATAGTCCTTGGTGGTGGAAAACTATTGTAAGAGGTTTGGAAATACCTTGGTGAAAAATTCCCGGTTGTAAGGGTTAGTCAAGCCCGCTAACTTGGCTCGATAGTTGAACTCAAAGCTAGGTCCTTAGCTTTGAAGACCAAGGACGTAGGTGGCTTAGTTCTACCGAACCTTGTAAAATTCGAGAGTTTGCGATTTCTTAACCTTCAACTCTTTACATTACAAGTTTAATTATTTGCTATATCTATTTGATTGCCATATTATTTGCTTTTGCTTGATAAATTTGATTTATTGCATAATTTGGCATATTAAGTTTTAAATTTCCGAAATTAGTTTAAATTTCCAATTCACCCCCCCTCTTGGAAACATATCTTGGGTTAACAAAATGGACATTCAGAAAGTGTCCGAAGACGCTAGGTGCAGGATCTTCCTTGCAACACTTTCTGAAGCCGCGCAGGAATGGTTTTTTAAGTTCCCGCCCGCAAGCATAGTTTCCTAGGAAATGTTCGTAAGGGAGTTTTACGGACAGTTCTATGCAGGTCGTGTGCATCCGACCGAAGAAAACTAGCTAGTTGAAATTCGCCAGCAGGATGGAGAAACAGTGAAGGACTACATCCAGCACTTTATGCGAGCAGCAGCTGGAGCAAAAACGGTGGGAGAAGAAGGCAAAATGATGGCCATAACCACAGGGGTTAGGCGTCGCTCCGCTCTCTAGAAAAGCCTCCGAAAGGAAGGAGTGAGAACTACCCAGGAATTCCTAGACCGGGCTGATCATTACATCCAGCTCGAAGATGCCATTGCCGACGATGGAAAGCCTTCTGGCAAGGATAAGAAAGCAGCCAAGCCCACCAAAGCCGCCAATGGGTCCAAACCTAACGGCAATGGCAACAGCAAAGGCAACGGGAATGGCAATGGCAATGGCAAGAATAGTGGAAAACGGTCGTATAGCGAGCTTTCCACCTCCGACAATAAACGAGCGAAGGGTAACCGTTATGAACCTCGATTCACTAACTACACTGCCCTCGTTGAGTCTCGGGGAGAGGTTTATCAGGCCACAAGCTATAGTGTGCCTTATAAAAAACCTGGCCCCATTCGAAAGGATATTTCGAAGAGGGACACTACCAAGTTCTGTCGTTACCATAACGACTACGGACATGACACCAGCGAATGCAACCAGCTGAAAGAAGAAATCGAGTTCCTTATTAGATAAGGACACTTGAGGAGATACGTACGGGCCTCGGGAAATTCCCAACGAGAAGCTTCGGGTAGCAACGAGCAGGCTCCCACGCGCCAACACTCGCCACCCTTACAGCCTGCCCCCGTGACTGGCACACTCTTAACCATCTGTGGAGGCCCGCACCTCGCGGGAAATAGCGGAAAGGCCAGGGAACGATATGCTCGGACCTTGCGCCACGACCAGGACATCGAGATGATGACTGTTGAGGACCGTGCACCAAAAAAGGCTCGGTCAGACGAAGGCGAAATAACCTTCTCTGATGGCAATGCCCAACACGTCCGGTTCCCACATTCCGGTCCGCTGGTCGTGGACATCCAAATGGCCAACATGATGGTTAAAAGAGTGCTGGTCGATACAGGAAGTTTGGTGAATATCCTGTATAAGTCTTCGCTGGAACACATGAAGCTTTCCGTTAAGGACCTGGAGCCCTGCAACCAAACGATATACGGCTTCTCTGGAGAAGGACTCGCCCCCGCCGGATTGATCAGACTAGCAGTGACGACAAGTACAGCGCCTGCTACAAGGACATTACTCGCCACTTTCGTAGTGGTCGATTGTCCTTCGGCGTACAATGTCGTCATTGGGAGGCCTATACTAGTTGATCTACGGGCCGTCATCTCTATGTGGCACTTGGCCATGAAGTTCCCAACGGACGCAGGAGTAGAGCGCGTGTTGGGAAACTAGAGGGAAGCCAAGGAGTGCTATAACGCCTCAGTAACGAAGGCGAAAAAAGGAACATCAAAAACCTCAGATAGGTTGCAGATGGCGGTTGATACACAAACCCAATCCGGTGATGAAGTCACCAAATAGGGTGTCGGCCAAAGTGAGGATAGAGCTTTAGATCCTCGCTTTGGGGATTTTGAAGAAAACGTTGGACCCGTCGAGGACCTGGAAGAGGTCCAACTCGACGAAAAAGACCCGACCAGAGTTGTAAAGGTCGGGAAGAACCTAGAGCCCACCACGAAGCACGCACTGGTGGAATTTTTGCGTAAGAACCAGGAGGTTTTTTCCTGGTCACACAAAGAAATGGTCGGAATAGATCCTGCAGTTATCACCCATGTCCTGAATATAGACAAGACTTTTCCACCCGTGCAACAAAAGAGAAGGTTGCTCGATAAGGATAGATCGCGAGCCTTAAAAGAAGAAGTTGAAAGATTAAAGGAGAATGGGTTCATCAGGGTGGAATTTAATCCATCGTGGGTCTCCAATCCAGTGCTAGTTCCCAAGCCTAACGGCAAATGGCGAACCTACGTGGATTTTACAGACCTCAATAAAGCCTGCCCAAAGGACTACTTCCCACTCCTAAGAATCGACCAGCTGGTTGATGCAACTGCAGGGCACGAGATCCTCTCGTTCATGGATGCATATTCGGGCTACAACCAGATTAGCATGCATCCCCCCGACGAGGATCACACCAGCTTTCGGACCGATACGGGCTTATACTGCTACAAAGTAATGTTGTTCGGACTGAAAAACGGAAGTGCGACTTACCAACGACTAGTCAACCACATGTTTGCTGATCGAAGTAAACATGGAGGTATACGTGGACGACATACTGGTAAAGTCTAAAAAGGCAGAAGGACATGTAAGGGATTTACAAGAGTGCTTTGATGTATTGAAAAAATATCAAATGAAGTTAAATCCCCTGAAATGTTCCTTCGGAGTTGGATCAGGGAAGTTTTTGGGGTTCATTGTAAATTCAAGAGGAATCGAGGCCAACCCCGACAAGATAAAGGCCCTGATCGACATGAAATCACCACAAAGGGTCAAAGATGTACAAAGTTTAATCGGGAGAATCGCAGCCCTAAGTAGATTTATTTCGAAGTCAACAGACAAGTGCGTCCCTTTCTTCAATCTACTTAGGGGAAATAAGAAGTTTGAATGGACAGGAAACTGCGAACAGGGATTCCAGGCCTTGAAAGCTAATATGGAACAGCCTCCCATCTTATCAAAGCCAATCGAAGGAGAAAATTTGTTTATTTACCTAGCAATTACTGAAGTTGCTGCTAGCGCGGTGCTGGTGCGAAAAGACGAAGGCGTGCAGAAAGCAGTCTACTATGTTAGCAAGAGACTGATTGGGGAAGAATTGAGATATCCACCAATTGAAAGGTTAGCATATTGCTTAATCCTGGCCTCTAGAAAGTTACGCCCCTACTTTCAAGCCCATCCTATCACAGTTTTAACTGACCAGCCCCTTCGGCAAGTCCTCCAAAAACCAGAAGCGGCTGGACGATTATTAAAATGGGCAGTCGAACTAGGGCAGTTCGATATAACCTATTCACCGCGAGCAGCAGTCAAGGGACAAGTCTTGGCCGATCTTATTCCAGAGTTCACCGAACTTCCAGACAGCGAGCAGTGCAAACAGCCTAATGCGCCTGAGCCTCAAGAGAAAGCTCCTTCGTGGAAGTTATTCACGGATGGGTCGTCTAACGAATCCCACACAAGAGTGGGAGTGATATTGATAATGCCAGAAGGGCATCGATTTCAGTGCGCCATTAGGTTCGACTTCACCGCGTCAAATAATGAAGCCGAATATGAAGCACTCCTCGCTGGATTGAGAATGGCGAAAGACACGAGCATAAAGACGCTTGATATTTACAGTGATTCACAGCTGGTGGTGAATCAAGTTCTAGGAGAATATCAAGCGCGAGGCTTAAAAATGGTGGCCTACTTGAATAAAAAAAAAGACCTGCTAGCCCAGTTCAAGGAATAAACCCTCAGCAAATACCGCGGGATCAAAATTCAAACGCAGACACCTTAGCAAAACTTGCGAGAGCAAAAGATGCTGACACCTTGAACATTGTGCCAGTAGAAAGACTGATTAAGCCAAGCATATAAGCGGTTGAGACCAATATGGAGATTCGAATGGAGGATACGTGGATGGCACCTTACTTGGAGTATCTGACGAACAGTGTGCTACCAGCCGATAGAAACAAAGCCAGAACTCTACAAAGGCGATCCGCTAGATACATACTGGTCGATGGTATTATGTACCGAAGAGGATATTCAATGCCACTACTCAGATGCGTTACACCAGAAAAAGCTAAGGAACTCATGAAAGAGGTTCATGAAGGCTTCTGCAGGGATCACGCTGGCGGGCAGAGTTTGGCAAAGAAGATTCTGCGGCAAGGCTACTTCTGGCCAACTATGAACGAGGATTCGATGGAGTTTGTACGAAGATGTGATAAATGTCAAAGATTTTCCAAGATTCCACGAGTAGCTCCAAACGAATTGAAACAGATGCAAATCCCGTGGCCTTTTGCGGTGTGGGGAATAGATTTGGTTGGATCCCTACCTACGGGGAAAGGAGGAGTAAAGTACGCAGTCGTGGCAGTCGATTACTTCACTAAATGGGCCGAAGCTAAACCACTCGCCACCATAACGACCAAGAAAGTTCTTGACTTTGTCATCAAGAACATTGTTTGCCGCTATGGTTTGCCCCGAAAGATAGTTTCAGACAACGGAACCCAATTTGACAATGACTTATTCACCGACTTCTGCGAAAGGCATGAAATTATTAGAAGCTTTTCTTCAGTTGCGCATCCCTAAGCAAACGGGCAGGTCGAAGCCGTGAATAAAACTCTTAAAGATACCCTGAAAAAGAGGCTTGAAGATGCTAAAGGAGCATGGCCAGAGCAGCTGCCTGAAGTCCTCTGGTCGTATAAAACGTCTCACCGAACAACGACAGGGCATACCCCATTTTCCTTAGCCTACGGATATGAGGCAATGTTGCTTGTCGAATTAGATCCCCCCTTACATCGATGTATAACGTACGACCAGGACCAGAACAACCAACTGATGATGGAGTCCCTAGACTTGATTGACGAGATACGGGAGAAGGCCCAACTCCGAGTTGCTGCTTACCAGCAAAAAGTCGCCCGGTACTTTAACTCCAAAGTTATAGAAAGAAAATACAACGTCGGTGACTTGGTGCTACGACGAGTTTTCTTAAATACTCGCAACCCCACTGCTGGAGTACTCGGACCTAATTGGGAAGGACCTTACTAGATTGAAGAAGTCCTTCATCCGAGCACCTACAAACTTGCACGCCTAAACGGAGATCTCGTTCCACGTTATTGGAATGGAGAACATCTGCGCTAGTATTATCAGTGAACAGTCCTTTTTAAAGGACTGGTTGTATAAAATTTTAATTTTTACAAGTTTTGCAAAGAGGGTTAGCCACGTTGTATGGCTAATCGCTAGTATATGTAAGATTCTATTTTAGAATCACTCGTAAAGACATGTTTAGTCCATTTTTAATACGAGATTATAAGGGACTGTGCGCAGCCAGTCATTCTTGCCAACCTTTGTAAATTTATATTTACAAGTATTTGTTCATTACATGTGTTGTTTCGATGTATTACAAGTATTACTTTTTCACCCGAGCAGAAATGTTCGAACAAGTCATGGTCAAGGCAAGTGACCAAGGACCTAAAGCTCCTCGATCACTTAGGGGGCATATAAGGCACATCGATAGCAAAGCGTACCAGGAGGTATGTAAACACATGAACAAAATGAGTGAAAACATGCTAAGGTACTTAGAGTATTGTTCAAAATTTATATTTTGTTAAATCAAGCCAAAGTACTATGCTAAGTTCGGTCATACAGACAAATGTTATAATAAATGAAAATATTATAGCATCATGATGCAATCTTTTACACCGCAAGCATCACTGCTTGGATGTAACTGTTCAAATAAAAGGAAAAGTTTGCTGCCCATGCAGCGAATTCAAAAAAGGTATTGTCTTTACATCACGACCCGTGGGTCGTGTAATCAAAAGAAAGAAAAAATAATAATAAAGCTCAAGAGGCACTGGGAGCAGGAGGGTCTTTATCAGCATTCTGATTAGTCGCGTCCTCAACGACTCCTTCTTCTTTTGCACCAGCAATGCTTGGGGAAGCAGGGATCCTTGCTCTTGCCTCCACTGCAGCCAGTTGAGCAGTGCAACGAGCCAGCTCAGCAGTCCTAACATCATCTGAAAGATAACTGAAGTTGGCGCCCTGATTGTTTTTCCAGAAGTTGTAAAAACACCGTAGCGTCGTCTTCTTATACTTTTCCAGATTCTTGGAGTTGTCAAGCTTCAGCTGCTCCACTTGGCTCTCAAGGGTGGCGATGGCCTCGTCCTTGGACTTGATCTCTTCGCCCAGTCTCTTGACTTCACGATACTGGACTCGGCTGGCCTCCTGATACTCCTCCCTCTGCTTTATTATAGCAGCCTTCGAAGCTTCAGCCTCCGATAGCTTTGTCACCGCGGCATCTCTCTGCTGAACCATTGCCTCCAACTCCTTTGAATGCCTGGCCTCTGCAGCCAAAAGTTCCTCGGTCGCTTTCACCTGGTGCCTCTCGATAGCCTTTGCCTGAGCCTATTCGATGGTGGCTTGGGTGCGGGTACGAGCAGCAGTTGCAGACAGCAAAGCCTGAGGATAGAATATAGAGTTAGAACCTGTTGTAACCCCCGTTGGCCTCCTTCGTGGAGGAGATGCAGGAGGTTGCTACTCGGGAACCCCCTCGGTAGTGGCATCGGCTACCACGGGTCCTCTTGTTTCATGGAGAGGAGCCAGGAGGCCAAACAGCCTCAAGTTTTTATCAGTAACCAGGGACTTGACGCTTTTTTCTGCGTCTGTCATCCTGGCCAATGCATTGGACCTCAACACCATGTCTAGTGTTGGGGTCGGACGTAACCATGGGCCTGAAAAACAAAGTATACTTTAAGAAAGATGAAGGAAATTTCGATGATTGAAAAGTATCGACCAGTAAAATAGCACTTACCTCCTCGAGCGAAGGCCAGGTTGTTGCTGGTCAGGTCCGGCGTAAGGAAGTACTCCTTGCTGTACTGCCCCACGTTTGATATGTGCGTGGTGGCACTCAGGAACGTTCGGTTTGTCTCCTGGTGACAAAGATGGAAGAAACCCGTCTCATACTGTTGTGGGTTGGACTTAAGGTCAAAGAGATAATTGACCTCATGGGGGGTAGGCTCTAGCCAATTTTTAAGTTTGTACAGGATATAGAGTGCGCCCAGCATTCTATATCCATTTGGAGTAATCTGGAAAGGGGCGACATCAAAATAGTCGGCCACCCCCTGATAAAAAGGATGTAGAGGGAGGCTAGCCCCCGCCTCTATGTGATACCGAGACCAAGCACTATATACACCTCCAGGGAGGTTAGCCCTTTGGTCTGCAGAAGGAATTTTGAGGTTGACCCTTGTGAGGGGATACTTCCTGAGATAGTTCGCAAGCATCCTGGGAGTCACAAGGATGGTCGGGGAGATATACCACTCGACATCAGGCAGATTCTGATGCCGAGGGCGGGCTCTAGTTTGGATGTTAGGGTCAGGAGTAGGATTGTTTCGGCCACTGGTCGAAGGAACCCTAGCCTGTGAATCAGGCTGGGCAGGATGGTTTGGACTATCGTCGGATTCAGGTCTTTTCTTGCCTACGGATTTGGAACGAGCCATTTAAGGAGGAGAAGGACGAGGTCTGGACGAGGATCGAGAAAAAGGAATCTCGTGGATTCGGTCAGTCGGTTGTTCTTCACCTTCGAGCAGCTGGGCGAGAAGGTCTTCGTCGATGGGCCGTTCACCTCCCCACAAATCTGGCATCAAGGTCTGCAAACAGAAGAATGGGGAGGTGAGGATAGAGAATTTTTAAAGGCTTTTTAGAGTAGTGCTGGTCGAGTATAAAAGTCAAGCTTTTATACAACAACATTCTAACAAAAAGCTAAATCTTTCTATACGAACAGTTTGAGAAATGGATCACAGGGTGAAAGTACAAAGATTTTCAAAAAAGATTTTTCAACTCCCCTTAGGGCGGGAAAAACCTATTTTCCAACTAGCCTAAAGATTGAATTTTTACTTCGACTTTACGTCCTAAAGGCATGATCCCGACTATTAAACTAACTCGTAACCTTTTTTTCCTACAAGACATTCTACTCACAAGCATCTCAAACCAGAAGCACATGAACTCAAACAGTCAACATACAGAAGCATGCAATATGAAAATTTGAAACATAAAGATTCGAAGACTTACCGGAAAGAAGATCGTTGAGAATGGTAAAGAGTCTTCGGAAGTCAAGGAACTCTCGGACTGAGTCTTGAAATTGCAGAAGAACGGTCTCCGGAGAAGATTAAAGCTCTGGTTTTTAGGGTTTCTTAAGAAGACAATGGCGTGCGTAAAAAGAAAAAGGGAAGTTTGGAGATGTTATATAAGTTTGTCTATGGCATAAAAAATGTGTAATCATCAGTTTCCCTTTTTCGAAGTATGGGGAAGCGAAATAGCCGTTGAATTATTACTGGGGAACCGAAAAGTCATGATTAGACAGGAGTAGGTTGCTTTTTCCAAGAACACACGAAGGGTTCTGACACGTATGGTGGGGTTACCGAAGAGTCGTTCGCTCAAAAGTTTATTTATTGCTCGTAATAAATAAACTTGGGGGGCAAATGTTATCCAAAAAATTGGCATTGATGACGTGGCAAGTAATCCCTGGACACGTGGCTGACACCTGGAAGAGCTCTGCTAGTGTATCGACCAGAAGACGTATTAGAAGCAGTAAGTTGCCCAGTCTTACCTGCGACCAGTCTGGTCGATAGTTCCGCATGAAACGTAATATTACTATACAGATCTTTATAAATCCCAAATTTAACTCACACAGTCTCCTGAGTATCCGATTATTCAGGAGAGAATATCTGTAACAATCTTGTGTAATCCCCCTTGAGCCTATAAATAGAGAAAGATAACTCAAGGAAGGGACTTTTTCCTTTTGAATTATTTGAGACTAGAATAATTCTCCTTGGAATATTGTATTGTTCTTCAGAGGTTAGTGAAATTCATTGAACCCTTGTTCTTTGATCACTCCTTTGATTCTTATATCAATTACAGTCTAAGTGGACGTAGGTCATTACCAGATCCTGGGGCCGAACCACTATAAAATATCATGTTCTTATTACTTTTTGCCATTCGATTCTTGTCAACACATTCATTCACATCAAGCATATTCTGACTCCGTGTTAGTTAACCAAAATCTGGGTCAACAGTACCCAACCTCGTTTAGATTCTATCCCAGAATATCTAGGTGAAACATTTTTCGCGAGCAGATACGATGAAGGTAGGTACAACATGCAGTCTCACTATTTCTGCAATGTAAATATCTCCCATCTTATGTGCCCCATAAATTACCTTGATCGACAAGAAATACGCAAACTTAGTCCGCCTATCTACGATAACCCAAATGGCATCGTGCCCCTTGTGAGTGGTTGGTAGACTTGTCGCAAAGTCCATAGTGAAAATCTCCCACTTCCATTCAAGAATTTCTAGGGGCTACAACAATCTGACAGGTCGTTGTTACTCGGCCTTTGTGTGATGACATGTTAGGCATAGTGTGCCACATATTTTACTGTCTCCTTTTTCATCCCAGGCCACCAAAAATACTTCTTCAAGTCTTGGAACATTTTCGTGTTGCCCGGATGCATGTCGTAAGGAGAATTATGTCCCTCGAAAAAGATCTACTTCTTGATTTCATCATCATCTGAAACACATATTTTACCATTGAACCCCAGTACTCCATCGTCGGAGATATGGAATCCTGGTCGCACCTCCTTCCTCACTTCGTACATCAGTCTTTGTACTCAATGATCGACTAACTGCCCCCATTTTATAGCTTCCATAATTGTAGGCTTGAAAGAGAGGTTAGCCAATTGACCGAATACTATCTCCAAATCCAAGGTAGCAAGGTCGGCATGTTACTCTTGCGAAATCTCTTTCACTGTCATCACGTAAGCCCTTGGTGGTCGACTCAACGCATCTACCACCTTGTTTGCATTTCCTAGGTAGTAAAGAATGTCACAGTCATAGCGTTGAGCACCTCCATCCATCAACGCTGTCTCAAATTCAATTCCTTCTGAGTGAAGAAATACTCCAGGCTTTTGTGATCAATGTAGATGTCGTAGTGTATCCCACATAGGTAATGCCTCCATATTTTCAGTTCAAAAATCACCACTGCCAACTCCAAGTCATGAGTGGGATAGTTCTTCTCGTAATTGTTTAGCTGTCGAGAAGCATAAGCAATTACTTTTCTGTGCTGCATGAGCACTATTCCCAACCCTTGGTTTGAGGCGTCACTATAAATCGTATATCCCTCTGTGCCGTTAAGAATTGTCAGCAGTGGGGCAGTCGTCAATCTCATTTTTAGCTCCTGAAATCTTTTCTCGCACTTGTCAGTCTATTCATACTTGATGTTTTTGTGGGTGGGGCGGTCATTGGTGGGATATTTAGGAAAATCATTCCACAAATCGCTGGTATTATCTCGCTAACCCAAGAAAACTTCTAACCTCATGAGCTTTTTCCAGAGGTTTCCATTGGTTAACAGCGTCTATCTTGGTGGGACCTACCAAAATTCCATCTCCAGACGCCATGTGTCCATGAAAACTAAATTTCTCTTGCCAGAATGCGCACTTTGAAAACCTTTGTGTAAAGCTTTTCATCTTGCAGATGATGGAGAACCAGTTCCAGATGTGTTGCATGCTCTTCTTGGCTTTTCGAGTATATTAGAATATTGTCAATGAACAGAACGACCAACTTATCCAAATACTCGTGAAATACGTAATTCATGAGACCCATGAATACTGCAGGCGAATTGGTTAGTCCAAAGGATATCACTAAGAACTCGTAGTGACCTTGAGCTGATGGTAGCCTGATCACAGGTCTATTATGGAGAATACCTACGCTCCTTCCAGTTTATCAAAAAGATCATCGATCCTGGGCAATGGATATCGGTTCTTGATTGTCACTTTGTTCATCTCCCGATAGTCAATGCAAATTCTCATTGAGCCATCTTTCTTCTTCACAAATAAGATCAGGGCTCCCCATGGAGAATGGATTGGCCTTATGAACTTCGTGTCCAGTAACTCTTACAATTATGTTTACAACTCCTTGAGTTCAGCTGGCGCCATCCTGTAAGGAATCTATGGGATTGGCGTAGTTCCCAAATTTAGCTCTATCTCAAACATGATCTCTCAGTCTGGTGGAATCTCTAGAAGATCTACGGGAAATATGTCAGGAAACTTGCACACAACAGGTACATCAGAAGGTTGTTGACCCATCTCTTTATCCTTATCCACTATGCTTCTCAAAAAACTGAGGCATCTGTCACTCAACATTTTTCTCACCTTCGTGGAAAAAATCATGCGGTACTTCTTCTCTCTTGATGTACCCTTGATCTCGAATGGGTCTTCTCCCTCTGTGGTGAAGACCACTTTTCTACACTTACAATTGAAAATGGCTCCATATTTGGTTAACCAATCCATCCCAAATATGAATTCGTATTCATGTAGGTCCATGACTAACATATCCACTGTCAACTCACGACCTTCTACCCAAAATGGTACAGTTCTAACCCATGTTCGCACCAGCATATCCTCTCTCGAAGGAAAGGATACCCAGAAAATAGTAGGCATAGGATCAGGCATTCTATTTAATATTATGCAAATACAAAAGAATGCAATCCACCAGTGTCCATTAATGCATATGTCGAGGTTTGGGTTATAGAAATCTGACCTAAGTGCATAAACTCGAGGTGGAGCTCCAATTTGTATTTCCTAGTCATTTCTATTGCCCTTGGCTGTCATTTGAAACTCTTTAGCAAAGTCCCTTGGCTTTCAACAGTTATAACATACCCCACACTCACCTCGATGTCGTCGATTACACTTGTTGCACAGTGGCCATTGGTTAAACTCACGTCTCGGCTGTTTGTTTGGACTAGCCATTGCCTAATTGGGAGGTCCTCCTTTTCTTTTTTTATCTCCCCTGGCATTCGGCCTTGAGCCTCTTGGATTGTTTGTCCTCCTAGAGTTCTAGCCGAACCTTAGGTTGAACTTTCCTCTTGGCCCATTCTGATTGGCCTGAAACTATATGAGGTTATTGGGAGTGTACCTCCTGTCTTCGTTCTTCTGTTGTTCTGGTTTGTCCAACATGATCCAAGACTCTTGGCAAAGAGCCTATTCCACAACTTCGACATACATTTCTAGGCTAGTCCTACCAGTGTCTACACACTTGGCAATGTCTTAGTCCAGGCCCTTTATGATACTCCAAATCTTTATCTTTTTGGTGTTCACTTGGTTCTTTCCGAACCTAGACAACTCGTCGAATTTTTCAACATATTCTTGCACGCTCGATGTTCCCTGCTTTAGATTTGTGAACTCATTCACTTTGTTCTTGATCACTACCTTACTGAATTACTTGGCATTGAACAAGGTCAAGAACTCTGACAATTCAATCTCGGCAACATTATGCCCTTTCATGGAATGTCCCATCAGATGCGGGCATGTTTTCTCAGTATATAGGTCACGCAAACTACCTTCTCTCTCTCTCGATAGTTCCAATGAAGTCGATGATCCTTTCCAAGATAGTGATCCTTTCATCTGCCACTGATGGGTTAAGGGTCCCCTCGAACGTAGGTGGATTCTTGTTGTCGAACCTTTTTGAGAAAGGTTTTGCTGGGGAGCTCTTGGTACTTCTACTGGCGATATAGATTGCTTAACGAAAATTTCTAGATGAGGGTTTCATTCTTCATTTTTTCAGGTGGTATTTTGTTTTTTGCAGGTGGTACTTCGTTGTCTTGAGTGTTATTAGGTGGCATGGGGAGTCATCCAAAAATGATATTAAACCTTTCAGCTTGGAGGGTACCAAAGACCTCCTGTCTCTTTTGCGCTCTTTCAATTTGGGCACCCTGCATCTCCACTAGCCTTTTCAGATTATTCATCTGCTCGACTATCTTGCAAACTCTAGCAGCTTGGGTTGGAGCTCTAGCGGCAAGCGCATTCTAAGCTCTAGCAACAGGTGCGGCCTGGCCCCAGCCCCCCTTCCTCTTTGAGCTCTTGTCCTTGCCATTTGTTTGATTTAATATCAAAAAGCTCTAAAGTGCATAAATGAGATAAGTTAATACCAAGACAGATAGTTACTTAAGATCATATTTAAGCATGCCAAACATATCAAGCACAACAAGCAATCAACACTTATTTTTAACAAAACTTAGCAACTTTACTTCATAACTTATACTATATACAACAAAGTTTTATGTTTGGGTTGGCCATTCCAAGGGATTCACAAAATTAGCCTTAAAAAGCAGACTTATATCCCTGCTAGACCAGTTACTTATTTTCTTAAACATATGCAAGGTAGGCACATAATTCTAAAGTAGGTGGGTTCCAAACACCTATGTAGCCCCTAACACCTAGTCGGTGTCACTATTGGCGGCCATATCTGAGCTCTCCTCGGGATCTTCCTCGGGATCTTTTCTGGGGTCCTATCTGAAACTCTGTTCAGAGTCCTCATCAGATTGATCCATGGGATCTTCCTTTGTCTGGTCCATCGACTCCTCATAGGAAAGTTCCCCGTCGCCGAGGTCCTTGTCAGCCACTTCCTCCCCTTGCGGGTTCTCAGCTCCAAATATACAAAAGTCCTACAACCTAGTACGTTTGTAAAGTCTTTACCAAGAGTATCAAGAAGACTCTCACAGCAAAACCTAATCTATACTATCCATCAACATATCAAGCTCATCAGTCTACTCGGGATCCTTCTCTGGCTCTACCGCCCTGCCTTGAAGTATGCTATCAACCATAGAGATAGGGCGATCCATGGCCCAAATGTTAGCTCGATCTGCATACGGAAGTCATCCCACTTGTCGCGAACCAGCCGCCAACGTCTTTGATGAAACCATATCTGTACTGAGCCTCTCAGACAAGTACTGACATATTGCACTTTCTATCACTTAGGTGTGTTGGCCCTATCAAAGAATTATGCCATGTAATGCGTCCATTGCCAAATGACACGCCGATTTCATTGATCATACTCGAAGTGTCAAGAATTCTCAACATTAAATAGTCAATAGTAATCGATCCTAGGCGTAGGGATCATGGGTAAGTTCTCTGTCATAGGGTCACGTATCTCAGATATATCAGCCATAACCTAAAATTTATAGCATCGAGGTAAATAATGGAATTTTAAGGAAAGAATATGAAAAGATGGTACTTACAGTGACTGCCAATTTATCTTTGCAAAATGTACATGTGGGTTGTCTATAAAACTATCTCAACTCGAGCTCTGATACAATCTATAACATCCCAAATTTTTTATAGTCGATAATGCAAAAATATAAATGTTTTCATTTAACAAGATGTCTCAAAAACTAGTATAAAAAAAACTCTTTAAAGTCGTATGGCCATACATAATATTTAGTACAAACATAGACTATGAAAATAAAACTGAGCCATGTTTATGAAAATAAAAACAACATTTGCAAAAACAAAATAACTTTCCAAAAGGTCGGCCCACATGTACATCCACAAAGTAGACTCCAATACTCACTGCTCTGCTTAGCCCTTGTTCTTACCTAAAACAGGGAACAACTAGGTAAGTGAAAATCTTAGTAAGTTCAACTTTAAATGTAACGCCCTGGGTAACCAAGACCCTTACACTATGTGTTTACAATAGTGCAAGACTTGCTAATCAAGTCATTTAAACAAACTGTGAATCTAGAGTCATCAATTGATCAGGAATAAAAGATTTTGGTCATAAATAAGTTATTTTCGTTAAAAATGAAAGTTTAATACATAGACTCTCAAAACAGGGTTTGGATGACATATTTACAAAATTACAGAAGTTATAAACAACTCCATCCACTCTAATGGCAAAATACGCACTTTAGGTTTCCGTCCCTGTACAATCCCTCAACCGTGGTGGCTGAGCAGCTGACAATGTACACCTCGCCCCCAAAGCTCTCCAACTCATGGTTGAATCTACATACCCTTGCCTTTACCTGCACCACGCAGCACCCGTGAGCCGAGGCCCAGCAAGAAAACATAATAACATAGCATGATCAATATCAATAACTAGATATTAAACAACACATAATCAAGAATTCAGCAATTGTTAACATTCACCTACTTAGTGAATACCATCGACAAACTAACAATTAGTCATCCAGATAATCAACATATCATAATTATCAGATTACAACAACAATCATGATCATAATCAACAATTCATTTCCATCATTACACAATATTTAGGGTCGGCACCCTTAGGCCACTCCCTCTGTTTAACCCACTGTCTTCGGCTCACTTAGGCCGCCCCTAGTGTAATACCCACTGACTCCGGCTAGCTTAACCGAGCTCAGTGATTAATAAGTTGTCCTCGGCTACCAGTGTCCGAGCCGCGCCATGTGCGCAAATATTATTTACGGCACCCTTAGGCCGTTTATCATATGTCCCATGCCATAATACCATCTATGATATCATATACAGATATAGGGAGCCCTTAGTCCCATCACAATCACATAATAATGCATACAAATATAGGGAACACTTAGTCCCAACCTAACCACATAATCGGCTGTAGTTCTCTTTCCTTTAGTTTTCGCTAGCTCATTCAATTTGATCCTCAAGCACGATCCCGTTTGAACCTTAGCGCGCACCTAGTCATAGCCATAGATCAGAATCATCACCAAACTTCAAATCCAAGACCTAGCCTTGGGACCAATCCCGAGTCCCCGAGAAGCCCTAATTCCACCAAACGGGGTGGTGGAATCAAACCTCTTTCTAAGAACAAGGTAGCGCTACTACTACAAAATTGTACTTAGACGACGTGCATGAGATGACGTTTGTAGTAAAATTGTTGTGTCATGTAAAAAATATAAATGACACAACAGTCACTCACAAATTGTTGTGCCATGCAAATTAAAACTCACATGAAACGACAACTCTAATGAGACTATTGTAACATGCCTATTTTTAACATGAGACAACATTTCTACTTAAACTGTTGTCTAATGCAATACAACTTTTCTAATCAAGTACTAATTTAATTTTTATTTTTTAATATATTTTATGTAAATATATTAATAAAAAGTATTAATTAATAATTTTCAACACACAATAGCTACAAGTTAAAGAATGAGTTTTGTTTTTAAATGAGTTATTCAAATAATTGTTTAAATTTTTAATACTTTTTTGTAATATTAATTGCTGATTGAATTACTTATTATATATTTAATAAAAAAATATTTCTTTTATTAAAAATTCATTAATGATGGTATTGTTTGGTAAAACTTATAAAAATAGTTTTTTATTTAGTTAATTAAAAATTTGACAATTAAACATAAAACAGTGATTGGTAACTTTATTTTTCTTTATTATTTATAAAATTTTTAATTAAAATTCATTAAATTTGAAAATATAATTTTTTCACTTTTAATTTGTTTTTTAAACCATTTCGACTTTTTGTTTCTTTTTTTTTCTCTTCTTCAAATCAACACCTCATTTCATATTGTTAAACAACAAATAAAAATAAAAGTTATCAAACGTGTTTATTGTTTTTA
Source organism: Humulus lupulus (assembly GCF_963169125.1). NCBI lineage: Eukaryota > Viridiplantae > Streptophyta > Magnoliopsida > Rosales > Cannabaceae > Humulus > Humulus lupulus. The sequence goes on along the minus strand of NC_084800.1, from coordinate 147,641,804 downwards.
AAAACAAAAAATAATAAACGCTTTTGATAACTTTTATTTTTATTTTTGATTTAACAATATGAAGTGTTGATTTGAAGAATAGAAGAAAAAAAGAAAGGAAAAGTCGAAAACGGTTTAAAAAAAATTGGAAAGTGAAAAAATTCTATTTTCAAAATTTAATAAATTTTAATTAAAATTTTAAAAAATAACAAATAAAAATAAAGTTACCATACACATTTTATGTTTAATTGTTAAGTTTTTAATTAATTAAATAAAAACTTTTTTACCAAACAATATAAATTTTTTACCAATTAAACACAACCATAATTATTAAAAATTAATAGTATTAATTTTATTTTTTTCTTATAAAACTAATAAAAACTATTTTTTTAAAAACAGATAATTTTTTTCTCTTCCTTACTTTTTTTAAAGAATGACTTATTTCTAGGTTAATCGTGACCCCCTCCACCTCCGTTCGACAACCCCGCGCGCAGCACCTCCTCCGTGACGGCACCCCCCGCCTCCGTTCGACAACCCGGACAACACCACAAGATAGTAGCACAGCCGTCATTCGACCCCAGGACAGCAACCCCGCTATTGTTCGACATCCACAACAGCTCGTGTGACTGGAGTCAACCTCTCTTCTCCGGCGACTGGTTTCCTCCTTCTCAGGTGACAACACCTCAGGTGCACGACAGATTCCCCAGGTATAGACCTCCGCCCTCTCTCATATTTCCCTTTTCTTTATTTTTTTTCCTCTCAAAGTTCAAACTCCCAAAAATTCTTCTCAACTTTCTTTCTTCTAATTTCTGGGATTGAATATTTAGAATGTGGAATTGGATCTTTTGTAGAATTTTGTTTTGTTAAATCTTACCTTGATTTGTTTATAAAACTATAGAAACTGTCTTGTATTGAAGAAGAGATACTATTGGTTAGATTGTAACGTGGGGTTAAAACATTCTTAAAAGATCACTTTCATTGATAATTGGGGTTTTGGTTTTATTAGAATTCACCTATGATTTCCTAACTGGGCTTGGTTATGATGGTAATTATGCCTAACTGGCACTGCAGATGATGTCTAATCTAGAGTTATTGAAGATGGCCTCTGAAGGCATGAAGAACTTGAGGCCTGAAGACCTGAAGAATGCAGCAGAACAGTTGAAGCATACCCATCTAGAGGAGATGGCTGAGATTGGAGAGAAGATGGCTAACTCAACGCCTAAAGAGATAGCAGCTATGCATACACGTCTTGATGCCCATATCACTTATAAATTGAATGGAGTTCAAATGCTAAAGAAACAGGTTTGTTTCTTCTTATCTTTTGCTTTTGCATTTTGAGAAATTTTTAATGTTAACATTGAGATTCTTAATTTTTTTGGCTGAGTAAGCATTGCATTAAGTTGGCCACCTACACGATGAAAGATAGTATCCCTAAGCTTAAGTTTTGTTCTCAATACATATTGAACGTTAAATTCATTAACTTTTGTTTTATTGACTTAGAGGGTAGCGTGGATTTTGTCATTTGTAGTGCTGCCAAAAGTAAATGAACTATTTTATTTTTTGGTACACAAACTTTATTAATAGTTACTAGCACCACAGGATATTAGCATTCTTAACTTTCGTTTTGATAAACAGGGAGCAGAAAGTACTTAAAAGGGAAAGAATACCCCATTATTATAGTTATAGGATATGTATACCTGAGACCTTTAGATTAGGAACCTATTTGCCAAACTTGCTTGTGGTTCCCTTTAGAGATGAAAGGAAAACCTTCAGTAATTTATAGGGAATTTTTTTCATTGCTTTCTGTAGAGATGAGGCCTATGCAAGTTGGCTAGATGCCTCAACTAAAACAACTACCTTCCATAAGCTTTAACCCTCTTACTGATAGGAAAGTTGTGACCCAGATCCTATATAGTAGTTTCGTTTATAGCTTAAATTTTTTTATTAGTGTGACTTAGAGGATGGGCAGTTTTTTATTTTTTGTTTCTTATAATGATACTCCTCTACTATTTCTGATTTTCTGAACATGGAATAAAGAGTGGATTAGAGAGTTAGAATGAAATGAAGAATGCGTAAACTGACGATTTGATTATCAATCTCTGTTTTTCCACATTAAGACCGATTTATATGTTTCTTAAAAGTTTGACAAACTCAAAGAAACTACATACTGATGAAAGGGCCACATGTTTCATTAAAGGACCCTTAAAATATTATCTTTATTTATACCTTTGCTTGAGAGACATTATATTAAGAAAAAGATGGCGAAAAAGGTGTGCTAAAAAAGAGAAAAATACTTTTTTTCTTCTTCTTTTTAATCTCTAAAGTCTTGAAAAAAAATCTTAAGTAGATCATTTTGTCTACAATGTTTTTAAACAACTACTGTTAATTTTAGGAATCTTAATTATATCACTTGATCTGCAATGTTCTTACTAGTAGAGAAATAACTGCTTTCAATCTTAGAAAATCTTAACTATATCACTTGATCTACAATGTTTCTGCTTCTAGAGGGGAAAAAATCAAATACTGTCTTTAGAAAACTCTTACCCACAATTCAATTTAATTTATCATTTTTTCTTGATTAAGGACTGTTTAGAACATCAATGATCAGCCATTCGATTATATAGTGGAACAAATATTTTATAAAGTGTTTGTAGATTCCCCTAGTCTATCTTCATTGTTTTCATTCACACTTGTTTTGCATATAATTTGGCAGGGAAATGAGCTTCCTAGCTGTAATGCCCTACTACCTTAGAGTTGTTACTAAGTGAGTTTAAAATGTGCAATTAACCCGCTCAGCAAGATTTTTAGAACAAAAGTGTGATTAAACAAAAAGACAATGCTGTAATCTTTAAAAGTACCCCATTTCATTTAAAAGTTCCAAGAGTTTAACATTTGGGATCCCAAAACGGGGTTTGTAAAATATTTACAATTCAAAATAGATTTACAAATGACTAATTATCAAAAACATAGTTTAATATAGCCATTTCTCAAAATGCCCCCAACCAAAGCAGTCGGGTAGGCCAAACATGTACGCGCCGCCCCCACGCTCTCCGTACTCATGACTGGTGGACTTTCTCTTTGCCTTTACCTGCAACACAGAGCACCCGTGAGCTGAAGCCCAGAAAGAAAACTCATACAACACATAACATATGCATATCACACAATCACTATAGCAGATAACTCATAGTTAATCAGACAACCCATAAGATTTAAACACATATACGGCCATGCCGTCCCAGAAGCGTTACCAAAGCCTGGGTTCTCGGTCCACATCCTAGGGATATCCCATGTATCCATTGGGGTCTCACCCTAACCACAAGAACTCCATGTGCCAAGTGATATTCCTGGCCCCATTGCCGTTCTCAGCCTTCGCCGTTCTCGGCTCCTTTGCCGTTCACGCTACTATATCCACACATATAGCATACTTAAATAGCATTCAAGCATATAATAACTCAAACAAAACTACATTCTAACAATAACACAATCTTGGGCCGTGCCCTGCAACAACACTATGGGCCTATGCCTTGCTCTACGGGTGTTACAGTTTTCTTACCTGTATCCCGAGCTTCACAATGCCCAAAGCCTCGAGCACGGTCCTCTATCCCAAGCCTCTCAGAAGACCTAGTCACAACACATATAACACATCCTTTAATACTAACCAATCCAAAACCACTTCTCGGGACCAATCCCACACTCTCGGAATCCCCAAATTCCTAAAACAATACATTGGAAACATCCCCCGAACCCCCGGAGCAAAAGCCCAAAATTGTAAAATTCCTTGTTCTGAAAATAGCCTAGCGCCGCGGCGCTGCCCTTGAGGGCTGCGATGCCCAGCAAGTCAAAGAGCATCCCCCAACCAAGAAGCAGCCTCGCGCCGCGGCGCCCCTTCGCAAACCCAGAAATTTTGGTTTTCCCATGCGTTTTTCCCAAGCCTAAACACCTCCAACTCAACCCAAACACATATCTAAACCCCAAAACCAATTTAAAACCCCAGATAAACCATCTAACAACCTTTAAACATCATCCACAAGTATAGATACATAATCACTTCCATAAATCACACTTGATTCCAAATTTCAATAGTTCAAACCAGTAAGTTTAGAAATTCAGACCAAAGCCTACAAAAACCTAAACCATACTTCAAATTCCTTAAGCCACAACAGAAACAAACTTCATAATTGCACAGAATCCTTACCTCAAGTAGAGAATTCATCCTTAAGCTCCCTTGATTCCAGCTCCAAGCTATGCCCTCTGATTTCACAAGCTGAATTCCCAAACAAGCCAGCCACAAACCATCTTTCAATTCCAACCTAAATTCTATAGAAACTTACTAAAAACACAGAGATTCCAAAGATGAAACTTACCTCTGACCAATCTCGATTCTTGTTTGGCTTCAATTGCTTCAAATCACCTTGATTCCTCTCCTAAATCTCAGAATTCTCAACTCCCTTCCTTTCTTCCTTTTTGCCCTTAATTCTCTTTTTCTTTCAGCACAATCTGAATTGCCCAAGTGAAATAACGTGAATGATCTTTGCCTTAGGTGAAGTAATCTAAATCCCTGCCAAAAGACTACTTTGCCCTTCCATTTATTTCCCCTTCTAACTAAACCTCAAGGCCCTTTCTGTTATTCCTACTTTCTTACTATTCTACCACCTCTTTCATCTAAACTTGTTACTCTCAGCAGTTACTAATGGTTACTCAGGTTACTCAATCACCAATAACCATTAACCACTAATTCTAAACTCAAATTACAAAATTTCCGAAGTACCCCTAGGCTCCTCCCGAGTAGGGTATAAAATCCCGTTGTGACTTTTAAGTTTACTAGCTCCCTAGGATCGTCTCGGCACGTGCATCACATTAATATCATCACACCCACGTGGTACAAATCACATAATACAATTATCACATTTACGCCCTTAGCGAGCTAAAAAATTACCAATTTACCCTTAACATGCAAACGGGGCCCACATGCATATTTATACCACCTAAACATGCATTCTAATCACATATTCATTCAAATTCATATATTATCATGTTAATTCACTTATTGCCCTCCAGGAATGCTAATCAAAGTCCTTAACCTTATTAGCAACTTGGGGTGTTACAATTATCCCCTCCTTACAAGAATTTCGTCCTTGAAATTACTTGAACAACTCGGGATGCCGCTCTCGCAAATCAAACTCAAGCTCCCACGTCGCCTCTTCAACCTTGCTGTTCCTCCACAGCACTTTAACCAAGGCGATGGTCTTGCTCCGCAAGACTTTGTCCTTCCTATCAAGGATCTGAACAGGCTTTTCCTCGTATGATAAATCCTGATCAAAGTCCAAGTTCTCATAGCTCAACACATGAGTAGTATCTGATACATATTTCTGAAGCATGGACACATGAAACACATCATGAACCCCTGATAGAGCTGGAGGCATTGCTAATCTATATGCTACCTCTCCAACTCGTTCCAGAAACTCAAAGGGGCCAACAAACCTGGGACTCAGCTTGCCCCTAACACCGAATTATTTCACTCCTCTCAGGGGTGAAACCCTGAGGAATACATGATCGCCGACCTGAAACTCCACACTCCTGCGTCTCAGATCTAAGTAACTCTTCTGACGACTCTGGGAGGCGAGCATACGAGCTCTAATCTTCTCAATTGACTCATTGGTCCTTTGTACAATCTCTGGACCTAGATATCTTCTCTCACCTATCTCATCCTAGTGTATCGGTGACCTGCACTTCCTCCCATACAACATCTCATACGGAGCCACTCCGATAGTCGCTTGATAGCTATTGTTATACGAGAACTCAATCAATGGGAGATACTTACTCCAAGATCCCCCAAAGTCCAACACACATGCTCGTAACATATCCTCCAATACCTGAATCGTCCTCTCATACTGCCCATCTGTCTGAGGATGGTAAGCGGTACTGAACCGTAGCTGTGTGCCCCTTGCCTTCTGCAGGCTCTCCCAAAACTTGGAAGGGAAGGTGGGGTCTCTGTCGGATACTATCAACCTCGAAGCCCCATGAAGTCGAACAATTTCCTTCACATAAAGCTCAGCATACTGCTCCACAGTATAAGTTGTTCTCATAGGTAAAAAGTGGGCGGACTTAGTATACCTGTCTACAATCACCCACATTGAATCATGCTGACCCACGGTCTTCGGCAATCCAACTACAAAGTCCATGGTAATATCCTCCCATTTCCACTCGGGAATCCCTAGAGGCTGCAATAACCCTGCTGGCCTCTGATGTTCAGCTTTGATCTGCTGACAAGTCAAGCACCTAGCCACATAGTCCACCACATCCCTCTTCATGCCTGACCACCAGTACAAAACTTTCAAGTCTTGGTACATCTTCGTAGTTCCTGGGTGTAGGGAATAGGGAGTGGTATGAGACTCATCTAGAATCTCCCGTCAAATAACTGGATCAATCGGAACACAAATTTGGTCCTTGTACTTCACTAAACCCATTTTTGAAATAGAGAAGTCCTTAATCGTTCCAGCTAGGACATTCTCCTTACATTCAACTAACTGGGGATCCTTTCCACGTGCCTCCTTAATCCTTTCAAGGAGCGTGGATTGAAGAGTAATGTTGGCTAACCTACCAACCACTAACTCTGTACCTGCTCTGGCCATCTCCTCAACTAGTCTGTCTGATACCTGCCTCGAACTAAACAACTGTCCTGGGCCCTTCCGGCTCAATGCATCAGCCACCACATTAGCCTTCCCAGGATGATATAGGATGTTGCAATCGTAATCCTTTACCATCTCTAGCCACCGCCTTTGGTGCATATTCAGATTTTTCTGGGTAACGAAATACTTTAAACTCTTGTGATCTGTAGATATCTCACACCTTTCGCCATACACGTAATGTCTCCAAACCTTAAGTTTGAATACCACTGCAGCTAACTCCAGATCATGCGTGGGATATCTCTGCTCGTACTCCTTTAACTGCCTTGATGCATAAGCTATTACTTTCCCAGCTTGCATCAACACACATCCCAAACCCTGTTTGGAAGCGTCACAGTAAACCACAAACTTCTCATTGTCTGTAGGCAGGATCAACACTGGTGCAGTAATCAACTGTCGCTTCAACTCCTTGAAACTATTCTCACACCGATCTGTCCACACATACTTAGTTTTCTTTCTTGTCAACTCTATCAACGGAGTAGCAATCCTGGAGAACCCCTCTACAAATCGCCGGTAGTACCCTGCCAACCCAAGAAAACTTCTGACTTTAGGAACACTGCTCGGTCTAGGCCAATATTTCACTGCCTCTACCTTACTTGGGTCAACCAGTATCCCCTCCTTACTAACGATATGGCCCAGAAATGTAACTTGCAGTAAGCAGAACTCGCACTTGCTAAACTTAGCATATAACTTATGCTCTCTCAGTCGCAGCAATACCAAGCTCGGATGATGCTCATGCTCTGTCTCTGACTGGGAGTATACTAGTATATCATCGATAAATACAATCACGAACTTATCCAGGTAGTCCTTGAAAGTTCTATTCATCATATCCATGAAAGTTGTTGGGGCATTAGTTAATCCAAAGGACATAACCAAAAATTCATAATGCCCGTACCTTGTCTGAAACGCTGTCTTCAGTATGTCCTCCTCTTTAATTTTCAACTGATGACAGCCTGACCGAAGATCGATCTTTGAAAACACCGTACTCCCCTGCAGCTGATCAAATAAATCATCAATCCTAGGCAGTGGATACTTATTCTTAATGGTCAGCTTATTCAACTACCTGTAATCAATGCACATCCTAAGCGACCCATCTTTCTTCTTAACAAATAGCACTGGAGCACCCCATGGTGAGAAACTCGGTCTGATAAACCCCAAATCCAATAACTCCTGTAACTGAATCTTCAATTCTTTTAACTCCGTTGGAGCCATTCTATAGGGTGCCCTGGAAACTGGCTCTGCCCCTGGCTCCAACTCTATGATAAACTCGATCTCCCGCTCTGGCGGCAACCCTGGCAAGTCTGCTGGAAACAAGTCTAGGAACTCACAGACCAATCTAGTTTCATTCGGTCCCATTGTCACCACCTTAGAGGTATCTACAACACTCGCTAGGAATCCTATGCAACCTTCCTGCATCAGGTCTCTAGGCTTCAATGTTGAAATCATAGGCACTCGCGGTCCATTCACTGTCCCCACAAACACAAAAGGTACCTCACCTTCTGGTTCAAAAGTCACCATATGCCACCTGCAATCAATCGTTGCTCCATACCTCATTAACCAATTCATCCCTAATATCATATCAAAGTCATCCATGTCTAATTCAACCAGATCAACAAACAATTCTCTACCATCTATCTCTACTGGTAATGCTCTAACCCAACTCCTAGAGACTACCAGTTCTCCTGATGGCAACAAAGTCTGAAAAACCCCTAGCATACACAATAATAGGTCTACAAAGTTGGTCTATCACCCTAGCAGATACAAATGAATGGGTAGCCCCTGAATCAATCAATGCAGTATACAAAGAACCAGCGCTAGAGATCTGACCTGTCACAACTAAGAGACTAGCCTCCGCCTCAGTCTGAGTCAAAGCGAATACCCTGGCGGGAGCAAGACTGTCTCCCTGCTTTGGCTCTTCCTTCTTAGCTTGTGGTCAGTCTTTCTTCATATGGTTGGCACTCCCATAGATAAAACATGCCCTAATCCGGAACTCACCCTGATGTCATCGCCTGCACCGAGGACACATTGGAAAACTCCTCCAGTTGTCACCTCCGCTTTGACGGCCACCAATAGAACCTCATACCCTCCTATCAAAACTAGGAGGAACAAATGAATCTGTAACCCTTATTTTGTGCTCACTAGGGCCACTGCCCCGACTAGACCCAACAAAAGGAGGCACCGTCCTCCTGGCATCGCGCCTAACAGCGCTGTCCTTCCATATCTGATCCTCAGCCCTCTTTGCAGTAAGGGCCTTATCCACTACTTAAGCATAAGTAGTAGTCTGTAGAATCAACGTAATATTCACGTCACGGGCGATCATCACATTCAACCCCCATATAAATCTATCTCTCCTGGCCGCATCCGTCAACACTAGGTCTGGCGCAAACTTCGCCAGTCTGTCGAATCTCAGGGCATACTTAGTCTGAGTCAGGTTGATAAACTCATCAACCTTCGCAGCTCGAACTGCTATGCTGTAATATTTCTCATTAAAGATACTCTTAAATTCCTCCCATGTCATGAGTGTAACATTCATCCGCTGACTCACTACATCCCACCAGATGCGGGCATCCTCCCTAAGCATGTAGCTAGCACAAGCTACCCTTTCATTTCCTTCGACCCTCATAAAGTCTAAGATCAAGGAAATCATATTCATCCACTGCTCTGCCCACAGTGGGTCCGATCCACCCTCAAAGGTAGGAGGTTGTTGCTTCCTGAATCTTTCGTACAAGGGTTCCTACCCATTCTCAGTCACAGGCTGAACCAGCACTGGCGCCACATTCTGCTGTATTGGTAACCCTGTGACCTGTGAAGGGGCCTGCTGCCTCATCTGACGGAGTTCTTCCTCTGTTCTCTGCAACCTAGCCTCCATTTCGGCTAATATCTGTTGCTAGTTCTGTGGGGCAGGTGGAGGGTCCTGACCTTGATTGTCATCCTCGGCTCTGCTGCCGCGGAGTCTAGATGATTGCCGAGGAATTACAACTATATGCCTACAATCAGTGACACCGCTCATCAGGCATGATAACAAGATCCAATTCCACCTCCCATCCCCAACAACCAAACAAAATCAACAACCCAGATAAGATACAAATAACATATAACACTCAACGGGCCTTGCCCTGGCATCATGCATATGTTATCTCATTCATCATGCTTTATATAAACTAATAAGGAAAACAAGACATTCAAACACATATTCAAGTATATTAATCAACCATACCAATCAACCCTGAGTTGAGCTTTTCAATGGCAGCATGCGTACATGTTCCGTCAAGCTCCAGAACCAATAAACCTTGGCTCGCTCTGATACCAAGTTGTAATGCCCTACTACCTTAGAGTCATTACTAAGTGAGTTTAAAATGTGCAATTAACCTGCTTAGTGAGATTTTTTAGAACAACAGTGTGATTAAACAAAAAGACAAGGCCGTAATCTTTAAAAGTACCCCATTTCATTTAAAAGTTCCAAGAGTTTAACATTTGGGATCCCAAAACGAGGTTTTTAAAATATTTAGAATTCAAAATAGATTTACAGATGACTAATTATCAAAAACATAGTTTAATACAGCCATTTCTCAAAATGCCCCAAACAAAAGCAGTCGGGTAGGCCAAACATGTACGCGCCACCCCCACACTCTCCGTACTCATGGCTGGTTGACTTTCTCTTTGCCTTTACCTGCAACACAGAGCACCCATGAGCCGAAGCCCAGCAAGAAAAATCATATAGCACATAACATATGCATATCACACAATCACTATAGCAGATAACTCATAGTTAATCAGACAACCCATAAGATTTTAACACATATACGGCCATGCCATCCTAGAAGCGTTACCAAAGCCTGGGTTCTCGGTCCACACCGTAAGGATATCCTATGTATCCATTGGGGTCTCACCCTAACCACAAGCACTCCATGTGCCAAGTGATATTCCCGGCCCCACTGCCGTTCTCGGCCCCTCGCCGTCCTGGGCTCCTTTGCCATTCACGCTACTATATCCACACATATAGCATACTTAAATAGCATTCAAGCATATAATAACTCAAACAAAACTACATTCTAACAACAACACAATCTAGGGCCATGCCCTGCAACAACACTATGGGCCTATGCCCTGCTCTACGGGTGTTACAGTTTTCTTACCTGTATCCCGAGCTTCACAATGCCCAAAGCCTCGAGCACGGTCCTCTATCCCAAGCCTCTCCGAAGACCTAGTCACAACACATATAACACATCCTTTAATACTAACCAATCCAAAACCACTTCTCGGGACCAATCCCACACTCTCGGAATCCCCAAATTCCTAAAACAATACATCGGAAACATCCCCAGAACCCCCGGAGCAAAAGCCCAAAATTGCAAAATTCCTTGTTTTGAAAATAGCCTAGCGCCGCGGCGCTGCCCTTGAGGGCTGCGGTGCCCAGCAAGTCAAAGAGCATCCCCCAAACAACAAGCAGCCTCGCGCCACGGCGTCCCTTCGCAAACCCAGAAATTTTGGTTTTCCCATGCGTTTTTCCCAAGCCAAAACACCTCCAACTCAACCCAAACACATATCTAAACCCCAAAACCAATTTAAAACCCCAGATAAACCATCTAACAACCTTTAAACATCATCCACAAGTATAGATACATAATCACTTCCATAAATCACACTTGATTCCAAATTTCAATATTTCAAACCAGTAAGTTTAGAAATTCAGACCAAAGCCTACAAAAACCTAAACCATACTTCAAATTCCTTAAGCCACAACAGAAACAAACTTCATAATTGCACAGAATCCTTACCTCAAGTAGAGAATTCATCCTTAAGCTCCCTTGATTCCAGCTCCAAGCTATGCCCTCTGATTTCACAAGCTGAATTCCCAAACAAGCCAGCCACAAACCATCTTTCAATTCCAACCTAAATTCTATAGAAACTTACTAAAAACACAGAGATTCCAAAGATGAAACTTACCTCTGACCAATCTCGATTCTTGTTTGGCTTCAATTGCTTCAAATCACCTTGATTCCTCTCCTAAATCTCAGAATTCTCAACTCCCTTCCTTTCTTCCTTTTTGCCCTTAATTCTCTTTTTCTTTCAGCACAATCTGAATTGCCCAAGTGAAATAACGTGAATGATCTTTGCCTTAGGTGAAGTAATCTAAATCCCTGCCAAAAGACTACTTTGCCCTTCCATTTATTTCCCCTTCTAACTAAACCTCAAGGCCCTTTCTGTCATTCCTTCTTTCTTATTATTATACCACCTCTTTCATCTAAACTTGTTACTCTCAACAGTTACTAATGGTTACTCAGGTTACTCAATCACCAATAACCATTAACCACTAATTCTAAACTCAAATTACAAAATTTCCGAAGTACCCCTAGGCTCCTCCCGAGTAGGGTCTAAAATCCCGTTGTGACTTTTAAGTTTACTAGCTCCCTAGGATCGTCTTGGCACGTGCATCACATTAATATCATCACACCCACGTGGTACAAATCACATAATACAATTATCACATTTACGCCCTTAGCGAGCTAAAATTTCCAATTTACCCTTAACATGCAAACGGGGCCCACATGCACATTTATACCACCTAAACATGCATTCTAATCACATATTCATTCAAATTCATATATTATCACGTTAATTCACCTATTACCCTCCAGGCACGCTAATCAAGGTCCTAAACCTTATTAGCAACTTGGGGTGTTGCAATAGCCTGGGAAAGTACAATGATGCCTTGCAGAAGTACTGTCTTGTGAGTATATTTTTACTCTTACTTTGGCCTACTTGAAGAGAACTTTCTCTACTTTCAGCGTGAACTTTTGGTTTTTGAGTATGATTAGTACTTTTCATCTTTCAAATCTTAGGCAAAAAAGAACCTAAAAGGCATTCCATCATTGAAAGGTCGATCACTACAGTTAGCATGCTCACTAAACTTGATGTCATGTTACTTGAAAACAAAGCAGTTTGATGAATGAATAAAAGAAGGTTTTGAGGTATTGAGTTGTTTTCCTTTTGGTTTCTATTATACTATATATAAGTCTATTGTGATTAATAATCAAGACATTTATAATAATAACACCAAAGCTAGAGGATTATTTGTCTCTAATATTGCTTTTGTATTTTCTCATTTTCAATCTATCAGTTCTAATCTTATAATAAAAAAATTGTTTCAGAAAATAATGCTTTTATGTTTAGAAGGTACATGTAGATATTAACAATTCATTAATGCTCTTTTTATTTTTTAACTTGCTCATCAGCTTAAAAATGTTTTACATTGTTACAGGTATTGGGATATGATGTGAAGAATGTGAAAGCAGTTTACCATAATTAATTGTTACATCATATAAGAGTGATCATAAAATATATATATTGATTGTTGTATGTTCATTTGATTTTGATTAGCAGTAGCAGTTTTATAAGCTTAGGACACACAAGTAATCTCTGGATTAAGGTATTGTATCAACTTGCATATATTATGATTCTTGAACCATTTTTTCCCTACATTAAGTCAATGTTGTAGATTAATGGTCATGGAGATTAATTGTCATTGGAAGCCTACTTTTTTATGTTAAATTTCTAAAAAATTTACGATGAAATGTATTGTTATGAACTTATGGCGTATACTTTGGTGGAAGTTCAGTACATTCGAAGAGCTGTAACTAGTAGCCCATGATTTGGCTAAATGGGCAGGAAGAACAGGTGCCATGGAGAGCTGAACAATGAACATATCCCTACATGCATATTCCAAGACCACAAGGAGTTTGAGCAAGGTCAGTCTATGCCATTATCCATTTACATCTGGTGTGCTAGGGTCTTAAGTCTTTGTATTGTTGTTTATTTCTCTATTATGTTAGCCTTTATATTATGTTAGTTTACTTTGTTTTTAGTGTAATTCCCAGGTTTAGGTCCTGGTGTAGTTTGTCTGTTCTAGTTCTTGTTGGCTGGTTCAGCTGTCTCTGTTGTGTTATTAATCTATTTGGTTGCTATGTTTGACATAAGTTATATATATAAAAAAAAGGATATCTAAACTCTACTATTGATCATGTGATTCTATTTTTTTTCCTGTATCTTAGATACGAGAATTGTTAATTGAGTTGTGATGAGTCGACTTTGTTTAATTGGGGTTTCTCATTGGCATTGGCTGTTGAAATTTTCCATGATGAAATTATATAAATGATACATGAAAAGGGTTTTGAGTGTTACATTTTTATTATTATGTTTTGCTTAAACTTGCTAGTTGAGTCTATGTATAGGGAATGATACCAAGGTAAGGACTGAGGTTTATATATGGTATACATGTTCTATTTTTCTTGAAGATTTAATAAAGCCAAATATGTCATGTGACTTGTGCTTTTTATTTTTTCAAGAAATTTTTTAGAATGATAAAACTAGTGAAGTACTATTATAGAGTGAGAAACAACATATATGACTGGGTCGTAGTTGAGACGGGAAAAGGGTCATGAATTATCCTCTTGCATTTTTTATATTTTTGTTTGTATGTTGATTAATGAGTTGCTCTGTTTCGAATGGGATCATAAACACAGCACACACAGATATAATTATTATATATATATATCTAAAAATATGTATTTTTTCATTTTGAGTAATCAATTGCTCTGTTTCTCGTTCTTGTGAAATGAGTTTCAGTGGTTTTATATATTATTGCAACATCTCATCATTGATGTTAGTTTTCCTTTAATTACCCTTCATAATTTATGAAAAACTATATTTGAATGAACATTGTTTTCTTATTTATTGTCTAAAATGTGTGAATTGGCTAGCACCATTTTGGGTGCCTTCTTGCCATCTCTTATTGTCCTATTATTTCGTGAGTCTCTTAGTCTAAGGTAGCTTACAATGTATGATATTTTGCTCATGTAGCTTTCTTTTAATTCTTTAGTTAACTATCTGTGATTTGCTTAACTATTTGCTATGTTTCTTTTAATGGAATTAGGCACATCTTTCACAGGTTTGCAACTGGAGTGGACATATAAAGCTTATTCAGATGGTACGTGATCCCTTAAGCTGAACTTTGAGGGGAATAACTGAGTAAAAGTTTATATGTGTGCATGTAGCTAATATTTGCAATTGCCTATTCCAATTTATTTAAAATTGTTTCAGGTTTGTACTATTCAAATAGGAACATTGGATGCTACAAAGCTTCTATGTTTGTATGTTGTATTATTGGATGAATCTTGGTCTTATTTCTAATATATGATTTTATTATTGATATTTATTAAAATTTAAATTTATTTAAAACATTCAAAAATATAATATATATATATCATATAAATTACAATTCAATTAAAAATAAACATATTTTGTTTAAAAAAATTGAGATATAATTTATGAAGGTACCCATTGCGAGTCCTAATAAGGTGTTTTAAACATCATAAAGATTCTTTTAGGATTCGCAATGCGTGCCCTAAAAACCTTCACTTTTTAATGTTCTTAAATAGAAGGCTCGCAGGGGGAGCACCCTAAAAACTTTTTTGAGGCTTGCAATGCAAGCCCTAAAATGTTTTTTTTTTGTAGTAGTGATACTTTTTTATTTTGTGTTTTGTAGTGTGGTGAGAAGAATACATATATACTTGGTGAAATTAATGAAACTCGAAATGAATGGGTAGCCAAACTTATTGAGCACATGAGTCATAGCTAGAGTAACTTTTGAAATCAGAATTAAAAAATATACTGATAGTCGTTTTTAGTTAGCACTTACATAGTTATTCTAAGTGTATATTTTGATCTTGTAATTTTTAGATTTGGAACATACCAAGTTCTGTTGATTTTTTCTACCTATTGATTTTGTCTAAACAATGTTGTCATTACACAGGAAATTATGAATGAATATAGTGGTTGAAAATAGAGAAATGAAAAAATTCTCATATTCTACATGAGACGTCGGTCTCTACAAAATTGTCGTCTAATGTATTACAGGGGACGATGCTTGCACATAAATTGTCATCTCATGTACTGCAAGAGGATGATGCTTGAGTAGGAACTGTCGTCTCATTTACTGCAGTGGATGATGCTTGCACTGAAATTGTCGTCTCATGTACCACAAGAGACAACGTTTGTATAGGAACCATCGTCTCATGTACGACAAGAGATGACGCTTTTATTTAAAACTGTCATTTCATGCTTTACATGGCATGACATTACATGGGACGACGGTATTAGAACCGACGTATTAGAGTCCATACAACGGTTTAAAATCATCATCCCATGTCAATTTTGTAGTAGTGAGCGCTCACTGGAGGGCCCTACAACGCTACAAAAAGAACCAAAATGCCTTCAGCAAACTTGTCCTAGCGCTACAGCGCCCAAAGGCTAGCGTTGTAGCGCTAGCCACAGACTGCCAAACTGCTCAGTTTCTTCTTGCGATTTCTCCCGAGCCAAACTTAACCAAAATTTCCCCAAACTTTCACCAAACTCAAAATCAAGCTCACTAACATGTATAACTCATCCCAAGCATCATAATCATACAAAATCCAACCACATGCACCCCTAATCCCAAAAGTCACCATAGTTGCTCCTAGACTTCAGAAACTCAGCAAAAACAATCAAAACTTCATAGTTTAAAGCTTAGAATTTTATACCTTTGATGGAAATTCGATTTCAAGTTAGCCTCTAGACCTCCTTAGCTTGTTCTTCCTCAATTCCTTGGCCTGAATTCCTCTAAAGTTCCCATCAATCCAGCTTAGACACCGTAGTTCAAGCAAGCCAAACCAGAAACTGAAAACTCCAAAGTCTTACCTTAAGTATTGGTGTGTTCTTGCTAATTCCTTGCCAACCCTTCAAGCTTAGTTCAAAATTATTTTTTCTTAGCCTAACCTAGCTCCCCTCTGAGTTTTTCTCCAAGAAAAATGAAGAAAATGGTGACGGAGATCACCAACCGACCCTTAGAAAAACTGCTTTATTTTCTTCCCTCTCCTTTTTCTTTCTTTTCCTTCTTTTCTTTTCTTTTCCTTAAGCTTTTGAGTCTATCTACAACTTCCACTAAAATTATAAAGCAGAATATAACTTATCCTTTAGTAAGCCAAATGACCACCTTGCCCTCCCAATAATAACTAAACCTTTAAATCACTCCAGGGCATTTTGGTCATTACTCCCAATTCCCGCTAATTCCTCGAGTGTCTTTAATATTTACCATTTACTTTCTGATACCTAACTAATCACCAATTATATTTCTCAATATCAATTTGTTTCCAATATATCCTCATATACATCCCCAGGCTCACCCCGAGCCAGGTATAAATCCCCGCTGTGACTTTCCTGTTAAACCGCTTGTTAGGATCGCCTCGAATCACAAGCTACAAACATATCCACATAATAACGTGGTCTCAACATTATCCTACCAATATACACACAAATATGCAATTACGCACTCAACGAGCCAAATTACCAAAATACCCTCACAACAGAGTATATATCCCCATGCACGCTTTTATCGTCATATAATAATATGACCCACATAATCATGCATATAATCATATAATGACACAATAAATCAATTATGACCCTCTCGGCCTCCTAATCAAGGTCCTAAACCTTATTAGGAAATTTGGGTCGTTACATTAAAACAAAAGTATGTAAAGAAGACAGGTGGTCACTGCCCAAGTCCCTGACCACTGATAACAATAGCACAAAAAAATTAGGGTTCCGTATCCATCCAAACCCTAAGCATTCAATTTCAAGAATGCAAAAGCATCCTGGAAAACTTATGGAAACTATTTCAGATAACAGATAAATCCCTGAACTCAGAAAATCCTAGAGAAAATAAAAATAATATATCACAATATAATTCGAGACCAAGGCTCGACAATTCGCGCGTACCACACCCTCCAATATATTTGCTAATCTATAGGGGAGAATCGAGTCTCACCACTAAGAACTAGCAAATAAATATCCCCATCAAAGGTAACTATTGAGTTACCTAGGGCATCACTACTTATCCAAAAGTAAATCCCTCACAAGTTTAACCATCAAGTTACTTAGGGCATTGCTACTATTCAAGATTGTAATCGATGTTACAAGGGTTTATAGAGACTTCTATGTTAATCACTAGTTTCGGCGAGCAGTTGCCCCTAGGGGGTTCAACCTCACTCAAACTTGGCAACCCCTAGTATCTCTAGGAACTCTCACTTAATATACAATATTCATGGCGACTATCCGAGAATAACTCATTAGAGTACTTGCTAGGGTTCTAACCATTCAATGATTAAGCAAGCATGAGGGCCCTAGGTCCCATTCAATTGGTACCCCTAGGCTTAAACCATCAATCTTCACCTCTTGGCCATTGAATCGGACATAATAAAATAAAAAAAGCAGTGTGACAAGGATCAACCGTTGATTAGTGCTCAAAGATATCATTTTATTAGTTTTAAAATTTATTAAGTTTTAATTAACATTTTTGTGGATTTATTATAATATATTTATTATTTGAAAATATTAATTTTTATTTAATTTGTGTTTAATTTTCAGGAAATAAAATGTATTTTGACACAGAAAAAAGAAAGAAGAACAAAAGAATATATAATTGAAGAAGGATTGAAAAAATGGCATTTTTGACAAAATCATACCCAAAAACCGAGCCCAGCCCAAGCCTTTAGCCAGCTGAGCCACGCCTAACACCAAGCAACCTGCCACATCCTGCTACAGCAGGCCCCACTCGCCTGACATGGTCCTACTGCCTGATGTGCTTGACCCGCGAGTCCTCCCAGCTACCACTTCCTCCTGACGCACCAGTCCCACGTGCCTGACGCACACCTGCACTCCGCCTGACATGTGTCCACATTGTCCCCTCTTTACCCTGCACATCCTCTCAGTACACGCCACGTGGCCTAACTGTGTCCCCCTCTCCACCAGCAGCCTTTTTAATAGCAAATTTGACTGTGACACATGTCCCACTTGTCCCATTTTGCTTCAGATTTTGAAGCCACTTTCTCCACTTCTGAATGCACGAAAATACCAACTTTGGAGAAAATTTTCACTATAAATAGAGAATCAAAACAAGTGTAAAATCATCAGATTTTAGAGTGGAAAAATAAAATTTGTTATTTTGTGCTTTTCTTATTTCTAGCTTAGTTTTGCTTCTTTTAGGTGACAAAAATGAGTGAACTATTTTTGAAATATTGGTGAGGTTAGAGTGTAGTTTTTGTACTTTTCATTCTCAATAGTGATATTGATTCTTTCTTATTCTTGATCTCCATATCTCATTAATTATATTTTTTCTCATCTTCTAATTTATTTTCTAAAATTATTTAGCATCTTTGACATAAGTTCAGTTATGCTTATCTTATGTAACTTAGATTTTTAATTTATTTTAGTATATTTGTAACCTCCTGGAAAACCAAGACTGTTACACTATGTGTTTAAAATAGTGTAAGCCTTGTTAATAAAGTCGTTTGAACATAAGCGTATTTCTAAAGTCATCTAACAGGTTAGGGTTAAAAGATTTTGATCGTAAATGGTTGACTATCATTAAAATAAGAATTTGATACACGAGATCCCAAAAATATTGTTTACAAGGCGGTAACAATCCTTCAAAAGTAAATATAATTGCAGCCAACATAAATGGAAACATACCAATTTTGGCTTTAGTCTCTATAAATCCCTGAGTCGTGGCGGTCGAGCAGCTGCCGATGTACACACCGCCCCCAAAGCTCTCTACCTCATGGATGGTCCAGCTTTCCCTTGCCTTTACCTAGACCATGTAGCACCCATGAACCAATGCTCAACAAGAAAACCAAATTCAACAAGCATAGATAAAAACAGAGTGTGCATAGAAAGCCTAGATCAATAAATTCAATCAATAGCGGATTACAACCAATAAATTAGGAGACAGTAAATAGATTCATCCAAACATATAATTCAATCTTAATACAATTGGTTAGGTGTCAGTGCCTTTAGGCCAAGATCTTTAGTTATTTAGCTGATCCCGGCTCGCTGAGGCTGGACTTTCATATCAAACATAACAGATATACAAGTTGCGAAACACTCAATCGGAATCAATACGAGCTAACCTGCCTATCTAGATATTTCCATTCACAAATACATCTATAACCTTGCATTTATTCACGTACAGAGGAGTCTCAGCCCCATTCATAACTCGGGTGCAGCTTTCTTGCCTCGAGTCCTGAGCGGAGGACGTGGAGCGGTCCTGAGCATGATCTTCAATCCCAAGTCTTAATGATAACCCTAGTCATAAGCAACAATGGATAACTATTAAAATCTAATCCAATTAAATGATTTGGAATAAAATACGAGCCTTCGGGACCTCAAACTCTACTAAACCGTGTAGTAGAATTCGTCCCGACAGCTTAGGTTTAAGTCCCCGAGCCCAAAGACCTATTTTGGCCAAGGTTGCCTAGGCGGGCGGCAACCTGGCCATAAGGGTCACGACGCACCCCCAAGTAAAAGGTGTCAGCCCCAAATTCTAGGGGTAGGCAGGCCGCGACTCGCCCTATAGGACCGCGGCGCATCCACAAAACCGTAAGCCCCACAGGGTTTCTAAGGTCACGTGGGTTGCGACACCCATGAACTTGGTCGCGGCGCGCCCCCGCAAACCCGAAAATTCCCAGCTTCTTTCTACATTTTCCCCCTAAATCAAAGATATAGAATTCCACTTAAACATATATCTAGGCCAACACTAAGTCCAGAACTCTCAATATCAGCTTACAAACAACACCTATAGCCTAAAACACATTTTCCCAAACTTCCTTAAATCCCAAATTCAGACACCAACTCAAGTATCCCTAAGCATGTTCATAACCCAACCAGAAATTCAACAAATTAAAGTCTGTAATCTTACCTCAATGGTGACTTTGATCCTCAGCTGTCCCCTTGACTACTCCTAGCTTAATTCCCCAAAATTTCCCAGCTCAATTCCTAAGCTTTTCCTTCAACAACTTCCTTAAAACTCCCAGCACAAGAGAGGGAAAGAAAGAGAACGTGAGAGTAAGAGAGAGAGAGAGTTCAGGGGTGTTTCTAATGGGTTCTGATTATTTCCTGAAGATTACAGTACTATATCCTTAACCATAAAGACCAAAATGCCCCTTATATTAACTTAGCCCATTTGTTGCCCATAAGGGCAAAACAGTCAATTGCCCCGTTTCCCGCTAATCCCTCGAGTCATCCTAAAAATTCCCAATTAATCCTTCTATGCCCAACTAACTACTAAATACTTACCCAATACTCGATACATCCAAAATTCACGTTAAATTTCCCAGAATACCCTAGGCTCACCCCGAGCCGGGTATTAAACCCTGCTGTTACTATTCCGCTAATAAGCTCACTAGGATCACCTCGAGTCGAATTCTACCATTATATCAACATAATAATGCGGTACTAA
Organism: Humulus lupulus; assembly: GCF_963169125.1. Lineage (NCBI taxonomy): Eukaryota > Viridiplantae > Streptophyta > Magnoliopsida > Rosales > Cannabaceae > Humulus > Humulus lupulus. The sequence goes on along the minus strand of NC_084800.1, from coordinate 147,620,807 downwards.
CCATTTAACACATATAATCACATATATGCCCTCAATGGGCCAAAATTACAAATATGCCTTTGTAAACATGAATGGGCCCACATGCATATTTAATACCCATAAACATGCATATAAATATATCATATTATCATATAAATCATACATGCCACTTAGTCATGCATTTAATAAATTAATCATACATATATCCAATTATGCCCTCCTGGCACGCTAATCAAGGCATTAAACCTTACTAGTATTTTTGGGATGTTACAATATTTGTTATACTGTATGTCTTTTACTGCATTCCGCCAGTGGTATTTTGTCACTCTTAGATATATAATATGATATGCTATGAAATTAGCATTTAGATTTAACTTAATAAAGATTAATTAATTCGTGCTTTTAACATATACATCTTCTAGTTGCAATTAATGGTGTAGAATTGCAACTGTGTTTTGAATTAATATCAATATTAGAATTGGATTTACAGCACCGCATCTCGACTTTGTGATGCTCTTTATCTGATCAATTTCTCTAATATATAATTTTAATTTCACAAAATTCATCTCTTCAATTCTACTTTATTTATGTCTTTCACATTGTTAATCTAATCTTTAGTTGTGTTTGTCTCTATGTGGATACGACATAGCCCGTTTACTATTGCGATCGCTTAGGAGTTTATTGGGGGATATCAGCCATCTAGGATATGATAGATATCTACCGATCAGTTTTTTTTTAATCAGCATCTACTAGACTAACGTTTCTTTGTAAACTTTCTACGACGGTGTATATATGGGCATGTGTCTCTATACTAACGTACATTACACTAGTCATTTCATGTTGTTCTCACACAATAGAAGTTGACTTACTTGAAGTCCTTAGCTCTTAGCAGGATGTCACCATACAACGTACAGTCCAATTATGCTTAGCCAATACTATAATTATACATATAGTATACTCGGCTCACTTCGAGTCGGGTATTCGACCCCGTTGTGGCCATTTCGCAAATTCGCTCCCTAGGACCGTCTCGGATCACACATCACAAATATGTCACCACAATCTTGTGGTATAAAGCACAGCACACATATAATTCACATTAATCCCCTCAACAGGCCAAAATTACAATTATGCCCCTATTAAGTGAAATGGGCCCACATGCATCTTTAATTCACCTAAACATGCATTTCTAATCACATAATCATTTAATCCACGTATTAACATAATTAAATCAATTATTGTCCTCCTAGCACGGTAATCAAGGTACTAAGCCTTATTAGTAAATTTGGGATGTTACATTAATTATGATGTCACTAACCATTCTGTATTTTATAGGAAAAGTGTTTATCTTGTTGGAAACAAGTTCACTTAAATGATCAAGAAAAAATGACATTTTTGTAACTTGAAAGTAACATACTTCAAACTAGAAAAGACATAATTTGTTACCAAAGCAGAAATAGTCTCGGCCTCAAAATTACAAAGGTCAGTTGACCAAGCAATGCATGTCAGCTAACTAGCGTGTCATAGGATGGGGCCCACGTGCTTTTTGAATGCGTTTCCAATGATCATAAAATGACTATATTGGTCGGTCGACCGATTGCTCCAATAAATAGACATAGGTCTAGACCTAAACAAGATCTAATACTAGTATTATATCATATTATTAAGCTAGAGAAGAGTGTTATAAGCTCTAACCATGTGTAAATCACTCCAAACCAATTTTAGCACACTTGAGCCAAAAGTATAAGGATTTATTTGTAACCGTGCTCATCTCTCTCTAGGTTCTCAACTAGTATTTATCATCCTTAGAGAGAGTGAAAACCATTATACTCCACCTTCCAATCTATCTTTATAAAGTGAGATTGACACTTCAACAATCTGCAAGAGATGTGAGGTTGGCATCGGTTTCACAACAATGCAACATTGGTGAGGTTGGCACCAAAATCACAACAACCCAACGTTGGTGAGATTAGCACCGAACAAAAAATCTGTGTAAGAGGTTTGGGTATACCTTGGTGAAAATTCTCCGGTTGTAAAAGGATTAGTCAAGTCCTTTAACATGGCTCGTTACTAGAATTCAAAGCTTAGCTTAGCTTAGCTTAGCTTTTAAGACCAAGGACGTAGGTGGCTTTAGATCCACCGAACCTTGTAAAAAGAGAGTTTGCATCATTTTAACTTTAAACTCCTTTACATTTGTGCTTACTTGATTATTTACATTGGTTCTATGTATTTATTGTATGAAAGCTTAGCCTTATTGTATGGTTATAGATAATTGAGTTTTAAATTTCGCAATTAGTTTTAAATTCCCAGTTAACCCCCTTTTTGGGAGCCAATATTTTGCCAGGGAATGCTATGCCAATTATGCTACCTACTATTGTACCAGTTTTCGCACATACATAGGTCGAGAATAGATGGGAACTGTTATACGAGAGGTTCAAAAGGCAAAACCCTCCTACCTTTGAGGGAGGGCCAGATCCACTAAGAGTGGAACAGTGGATGGGCATGATTACCTCCATCCTTAACTTTATGAGGGTGGTAGGCAATGTCCGGGTGGCCCATGCCACAAATATGTTACAAGATGACGCTCATATTTGGTGAGAAATTTTGTTCCAAACCCGAATGTCGCTATTATGAGTTGGGATGAGTTATGGGACATGTTCAATGAGAAGTACTGTAACGCCACAGTTGGAACTGTGAAGGTGTGGATGAGTTTACTACTTTGGTTCAAAGCAACATGACTGTTGTTGACGGTGAGAACTCGTCAACTAAGTTGAGTTGGAAGGAATTATCTAGTAACGATCGTCAATAAAAAAGCTATAGAAATCAAAGTAATAACAAGAACAATGATAGAATGACAATGGAGAAATCAATCAATCTTTCATTCACTCTCAAGCCTTTGCTACAGTAAAACTCCCAACCCCTTTTCAGGTGGAGTTAGAGTTCATTTTATAGTAGGCTCTAATGGGCCTGGGTACATGGTGGTCCAGGAGACCAAGTGGTACATAAGTACTATGTCAGGGGAGTGGCTTCAGAGGTTGTGGTCGTACATCCAGTACAGGAGCAGGTGTCAGGAGGATGTCTCCACTACTTGTCCGTACCCATGTCTGATGAGTGGTGGCAGGCATAGTGGCGCAGGTGGTAGTGGTGTCGACTCTGGCTCTTGGCTGTGGACGTACGGGCCATAATTCTTATTCTAGCATCCCCACTGGTACAGGTGTTCGTACCCAGTACTAGATCATACAAGTATGTTCCATTCGACTCGTACTGGAGCCCCAAAACATTGGGGTCTCAAAGTGTAAGGAATGTGACCCTTGGTGAGTATAATGGTCGTGTCGTGAGGTGGGGGTCTCGGGCCCTTGACATGAGGTGCCTAAAGCACCCCGACGTCACCCATGAGCATAGGCGATAGGCATGTGGCCTTGACAGATGTCTAAGGATGCGTGGCGAGATGCCCTCCTTGCGACCCCCTTGGTGCATGGCTCCACTCACGTGGCCACCAGGTGGCGTGGCTCACATTCCTTCGCGTGGCCCCCTTGGAAGGCCTATTGATGGCATGGCTCTCTGGCTGTTCATGAGGCTCTCCTCCTCACGCGTGGCCATGTGATGGTACGGTTCGCTTGGGGTGCGAGGCCGAGTGTGCTGCGGATGTGGCCCCCATGAGGCCATGGGTGCCGAGGCTCGATGACGGGGCTACCTCGGCGAGGCCACTCCGGGGCCATGGGCGCCGAGGCTCACCTGAGCGAGGCCATGGAGACGCGCTCGCGAGGTGGGCCACGCGCCTGGGGTGCCACCGAGCGATGCCAGGGAGACGCGCGCGCGACGAGGGCCTCGCGCCTGGGGCACGGCTGAGCGACGAGTTGATCCGAAGTTGCCGTCAAAGGACGATGGGCCTTCATGGGATCTTTTATGGGCGCGGAATATTGAGCGTCCACACTTGCCCCCCAGTCTAGGAGAGGTCCTTTAGGTGCTCTTGTAGACTATTCACCTTGATTCTTATAAATAGGCCCTCATGCATGGCCTACTATTTTCACCTTACTCCTTTGGCTTAGTGGTTTGGAGAGCTCTTCCTTTTTCAAGAGGTAAGGGGTTCAATCTCTCACAACCTCATTTTTGCCATGGTTCTTTTTATTTTACTTTTTCACTTCATTTTCATCATTTCATCATTTTTTTTTTTTACATATGAGCTAATTTCTTGGCATGACTATTTGAAGACTAACACATCTTTCTGGTCCATTCTTGCAGACGCGCATTTTTGACCCTTTGTTGCTTTTCACCCCTCGACCTCTTTTTGACCCCAACTTCGCTTTCTTAACCGCTTGAGGTATATTTTCTCTCCCTCTCCCCCTTTTTTTTTTTCGGGTCCAAACAAGCATTACTCGGGATGGGGTACCTTAGCCTGAGCTTGTAGTGAGTTTGACCATATACATGCCCTTCTTTTTTATACCCTGTAGTGGGCCATTTAGGGCGCTTGCATCTAGGGATATTAAGCCTATTCCTTTGTGTTTTGTAGCCATCCCCTTATTTATACGCGAACCCCTTTTCGCTTTCGGAACGAGGTCTCATGGCCAGTGACGGCCCGTTCGACATACCTCCGGGGGCTGAATTTATTGACCTGTCCTCAGACCCAGAGTCCCCTGAGGGAAATCCTCACTAAGACTATGAATCCTTAAGGCAGGCCCGCATCCGCCACCTTGAGTACATTGCTGAACTTAGGCGCAAAATTTGGGTAGTGGAGAGCGAAATTGACTCGGTGTCGAGAGGAGACGGAGGACCTTCACCCCCAGACCTTAGTGACCATATAGCGCGTCTTAGGATGACCCTTTTTGAACTGCAGTGGGAGCTAGAGTTTATGGAGGGACACCTTCCGCCAGAACCTCCCAACCCTTCCTCGCCTAATGTTGGTCATGGGGCTGCTACAGCCTCTCCTCAGCCCCTAGTCTTAGTTTTTCCTAGCTTAGCGCTTCCGCCATCGCTCCCTCGATGGAAAACTCTTGCTAGGAAGAAAAAATGGAGGGTCAAGTGTCCTGTCTCTTCCTCACATTTTTCTTTTGATTTTGTAGATATGCCGAGGGCACGCTAACAAGTATCTATCTAGGAAGAGGACGACGCCCCTTTACTGGCGTCCAGTCTGGTGTCGCATGTGTCTGCGAACAAATTGAAGGAAATAGTGAAGCACTATCGTGTTCCCCCGGAATACGCCTTATATGCTCCTCAGGAGGCATGCCGGGCCGACCGCCCTAGGAAGGGTCTTGTGGCTTTGAGTGAACACATTTTGAAGGCGGGTGGCACCATTCCCTTGCACCCGTTTTTCGTAGCAGTTCTCAACTATTTCGACCTGGCCCCTCTTCAGCTGTCACCCAACCATTGGTTGACCCTAAGTTGTCTTTTTGTTTGGTTCAAGGAACGGGCTGAACGCGCCCCAACGGCACAAGAGGTGCATTTCCTGTACAACCTCATGGGATCCCCCAAGTCCAAGGGCTTCTACTATCTGCAGAAGGCCAACAACGAGCTCCCCTTGATAGAGGGCTCGGTGTCCAATCCAGGGTCCTTGAACCAAGACTTTTTCTTCACAGAGGGCCCTCTCTCTGTCTGTGAAGATTTCCGCGCCGACCCCAGTAAGTACCCTGGTCCTCCTTTTCATCTTGTTAGAACTTATTGTTTTGTACTTATGCTTGTACTAACACTGGCGTGGACCATGCAGAGCAATTTGCTGTTCCTTCGGTCATTGGTCAGAGGCGAAGGCCGTGGATGACCTCATTAATGCAGACTCCTCCATGAAGAAGGCGACATTCTTGTTCACCGTGCCAAATCTCAATCGCCACCAGTTATCCCCGGTCTCAGACCCCAAGCTCCTGTGGTCGGTTACTGTGTCTAAGAAGACAATGGCTACGCCGGCCGAGCCGTTCCTAGATGGTGGTGAGGCCGAGGGTGAACTGGAGGATGCCCCCCTTGAATGTGGGGGATCTCACCAGCGCCCCCTGTCCCCCGCGAGATGCCCCCCTTATGGTTCCTACGACCAGGACATGGCCTTTCAACCTCAGGACCAGCATGTCACACCGGGATGTTATGCTTCCCCTGGCCTTGATGGCTGCGACGCCTTCCCTCAGGTTCCTCATGACATTGGATCACCAGGGGCTAATTTCGTCGACCTTGCAAAGCCCCCCTCTAATCTACCAGGGTCTCAGTTTTTCCCCTTCACTGCGCCCCCTCCCGCTTCGGCGAGCGGGTCGTCTGTCCTCCTCCAACCAGGTACCTCCAGTACGGAGGGGGAGCCTTGGGTGACTCGGATGGCATCATCCTACAGACAACGATACACTCAAATTGCCTCAAGCCTCCCTGTAGCCGATTGGAACGGTCTTGGGAACGTGACTCAGTCAGACCTTGGGGACATCCTAAGGCGCGCCGCGGCCTGGGTGAGTTTCTGCACCTTGCATCGGTTATTATTATGTATGAATGTACATGCATTTTTCTTTTTGTTACTTATTGTTGATGTTGTTAACTTTCTTGTGCAGACCTACACCGTGTCTCTACGGTATGCTGACTCATCCAGCAACCTCTCCGCTTCTACTGCTGAGAGGGACTGCCTTACAGCCCGGGTCCAGGAGCTCGAAAATGAGCTTAATGAAACTAAGGCCAAGTTGTCAAAAGCCCGGTCCAAATTTTCTGACTTGATGTTAAAGAGGAAGGAAACAAAGGCCAAGACCAAGGGGCTAAAGGACAAGATTAAACGCTTGGAGCGTGAACTTCAGGGGGCCAAGGCCATTGCGGACGCATCGCAGCAGAGAGTTACCCAATTGGGGGACGAAGTCGAGGCCCTCAGGGCCAAACTTCAGTCGGCGCAGGAGAGGAATGCTTCCTTGGAGGCGGAGAGGGCTTCCTTGGAGGCGGCGAGGGCTTCCTTGGAGGCGGAGAGGGTCACTACCGAGCTCAGGTCCATAGATCGTGCCCTTTACAATGTGTGGAGGCAGGATCCTAATTTCGACTTCTCCTCTTTTGGTGAACATGTCATTGCTCGAGCGGCACTGTGGAGTGCCCACATTAGGAGGCCTTGCAGTAGTCTTTCTTTCTTTTTTTTTTTTTTTTACTTCGGGCCTTTGTAATATGACTGTCACTACTATTTTCCTTTGGTAATTCAAGACCTTCTTTTTCAATGTATATATACGTGTGTTGCTATTTATCTCTTATTCGACTGCATTTGAGGCCCTTTTAAGCCTGTATGATGGGGTTTGGTTGGTTCCCCTCTTTTATTTACCAGGCCAGAGGTCCTTTGGAGCCTATGTGAAAGGGTTCTCTGGGACCTCTTTTGGTGCCTCTTGGTTGCTTTTATAAGGATATTTTGACCCCTTGGGTCCTAGCCATCCTTTTATATATTCTTGTGAGAAGCGTCCTTCTCGTCGTTATTCATAGTACTATTTTTGCAAGGGTTTCTTTTGGGACCCTTTTTTGCTAGGCGGCTTGGTGGCCGCTCTAGACTTATTATTGTCATTACCATATATTGGCTAGACTCATTATTGGCTAGACGGCTTGGTGGCCGCTCTAGACTTATTATTGTTGTTACCATATATATATATTTTTTAAGTCCTTATGGCCTCCTTGATGTTCACAAGGGTAGCTAATCCTTGTGATCTCAGGAAATGCTTTGTAAGGATTCCGCTTAAGGCCCTGATATAGGGGGTCCCTCTGGGATCTCCGCTAAAGGGTCCTTTTTAGGGTCCTCCTGACGGAGGGTTTGTTTTTAGGATCCTCCTGGTAGATAGTCCCATTTAGGAGTCTCCTTTTTAGGAGGGCTTGGGGTCCTCTTGGTAGAGGGTCCCTTTTAGGGGCCTCCTTTTTAGGAGGGCAAGGGGCCCTTTTTAGGATCCTTCGTTAGAGGGCCCTTTTTAGGTTCCCCTTGCTAGCCGCATGCTGTCGCCTCCTATCCTGCCCCCCAAGTGTTTGGTGAAATTTATTTCGGCAGGCACTTTGGCTGATGGCCATGTAGCGAAGGAAAATAATACATGAGGTTGCAAACGGTTTTCACCCATAACATGCAGTTTCATTCATCACATTCATAACAAATAGTTTCGTGCAAACAGTTGCAACGGTACATATGAGATTTTCATAGAAAATCAAATAAAAAGACTCCCACCTACTCAGGAGGTTATCTAAGTAACCTCTTCGATTCCTCCCTATCATATTAAGATGGCGTGCAACACTTGTCCTTTTATCATTGGACGTGGGAGCCTTACTGGTAGTACTTCCTTAGGTGTTCCGCGTTCCATGCTCGGCGTATGATGGTGTCGTCCATGCGCGCCAACTTATAAGTGTTCGGGGGTATGCACTGAGCAACCTGGTAGGGCCCCTCCCAGTTCGCCCCCAGTACTCCTGCTCCTGGGTCTCGTGCGTTAGACAGTACCTTTCTCAGCACCAAGTCGCCAACTCTGAAAGTTCTCTCTCGCACCCTCGAATTGTAGTACCTTGCAACGCGCTGTTGGTATACTGCCACCCTCATTTGTGCTTTTTCTCTCTTCTCTTCTAGCATGTCCAAGCTTTCGGCCAGAGCTATGTGATTGGCCTCGTCTCCATACGCCTTTACCCTGTGGGACTCAACCCGCATCTCAACCGGGAGTACGGCCTCGCATCCGTAGCCCAAGGAGAATGGGGACTCCACAGTAGTTGTGCGTGGGGTGGTTCTGTAAGCCCACAACACATTTGGTAGTTCATCTACCCAGGCTCCCTTCATTTTTTCTAGCTTTATCTTCAAGTTCTTCTTAAGGATCCTGTTTATGGCCTCCACCTGTCCATTGGCTTGGGGGTGCACGACTGTGGAGAAACTCCTCCTTATGCCCTTTCCCTACAATACTCCTCAAAAGCTCCTCCCTCGAACTGGGTACCATTGTCAGAAATAATTTGGTAGGGTACTCCATATCTACAAACAATGAATTTGTTGACGAAAGAGGTGATGTGTTTGGCTGTTATCTTCACAAGGGGTTCTGCTTCTACCCACTTAGTGAAGTAGTCCACTGCCACCACCGCGTATTTCTCTCTACCCCTGCCTGTAGGAAGAGCGCCGATCAAGTCTATCCCCCAGATAGCGAAGGGCCAGGGGCTGGTCATGCTGGTCAGTTCACTTGGGGGTTTCCGAGGGTAGTTGTCGTGCCTGTGGCATTTATCACATTTCGTGGCAAAGTCATTCGCATCTCTCTCCATGGAGGGCCATTAGTATCCTTGTCTCATGGCCTTCCTAGCTGTGGAGGGTCTGCTCTCGTGGTTGCTGCACTCTCCCTTGTGTATCTCATGTAACACTTTCAACGCCTCCTCCTCTTCTACACACCGCAGGAGTGGCATTGAGAATCCTCTTTTGTAAAGGACCCCATCTACCAGGGTGTATCCAGCGGCCCTGTACACCAACCTCCGGGACTCGTTTTTGTCTGCAGGAAAGGTTCCTTCTTCCAGGTACCTTTTGATCGGCTCAGTGCACGACTCCCTTAGGACACTAATCATATGTACATCCGCATCTTCGATGTTGGGTTTGGGTAAGTACTCCACGGGTATTGACTCCAAGATATCACCATCCTTGGTAGACGCTAGCTTCGCGAGCGCGTCTACATGGGTATTCTTTTCTCTGGGGATTTGCTCTATGTTATATGCCGCCTACCATCCCAGATAGCCCTTTACCCTCTCCAAGTAAGCTGCCATCTTGGGTCCCCTCGCCTAGTACTCCCCCTTTACTTGGTACACTACCAATTGAGAGTCACTGAAGATACGAAGGCGCGTCACTTTCAGCTCCTGGGCTAAACGCAGGCCAGCCAGGAGCGCCTCGTACTCTGCCTCATTATTGGAGGCCTTAAACCCGAACCGGATCGCGCAATACATTCTGTGTCCCTCGGGACCGGTCATCATGATGCCCGCTCTGGATCCTCCTTGATTAGACGCCCCATCAACATGCAAACTCCATTCCTCTAAACCTCCTAGCCCTTCCTCCATAATAGGCTGCTCCCCTTCTTCATTCCTTCCTTCATTCGGCTGATGGGTGAGCTCTACTATAAAATTTGCCAGCACTTATCCATTGATGGAAGCTCTTGGGGTGTATACAATGTCAAATTGACTCAACTCGATTGACCATTTCATCAGTCTCCCTGAGGTCTCAGGTTTATGTAAGACCTGCCTCAAAGGACTATCTGTCAGGACTTCAATTGTATGTGCATGGAAGTAAGGCCTCAACTTCCTCGAAGCCACAACTAGTGCATAGGCCAATTTTTTGATCTCCGGATACCGGTTCTCCGCGTCCACCAAATGCTTGCTGATATAATATACGGGTTGTTGCTGCTTCTTCTCTCCTTTAACCAAGGCTGCGCTGATGGCATGCTCAGACACTGCCAAGTACAGGTACTGCTTCTCGCCCTTCTCAGGCTTTGCCAACTGGGGTGGCTTCCCCAGGTGGTCCTTCAGCTTGACAAATGCTTCCTCGTATTTTTCATCCCAAGCGAACTTTTTGCTCCCTTTGAGGATGTCAAAGAAGGGGAGGCACTTATCGGTGGACCTTGAGATAAACCTATTAACGGCCGCCACCCTTCCCGTTAGGCACTGCACTTCCTTCTTGTTCTTTGGCGGGCTTATCTCTATTAGTGCCTTTATCTTATCAGGATTGGCCTCGAGGCCTCTGGAATTGACCATGAAGCCCAAGTATTTTCCTGAGGATACACCGAAGGTGCATTTGACGGGATTCAACTTCATCTGGTATTTCCTAAGTGTGTCGAACATCTCACCAAGGTCCTTGTTGAGCTCTGTTGCTTCCTTGGTCTTTACTAACATATCATCCACGTACACCTCCATATTCCTCCCTATCTGGTTAGTGAACATTTTATTCACCAACCTCTGATAAGTGGCACCCGCGTTCTTCAGCCCGAAGAGCATCACCTTGTAACAGTAGAGCCCTTTGTCTGTAATGAATGACTTGTGCTCTTCATCTGCTGGGTTCATTGGGATCTGGTTGTATCCTGAGTAGGCGTCCATGAAACTCAGTAACTCATGTCCTACTGTCGCATCTACTAGCTGATCTATCCTGGGAAGTGTGAAGTTGTCCTTAGGACAAGCTTTATTCAGGTTCGTGAAATCGACGCAGGTTCTGCATTTCCCATTTGGCTTCGGCACGAGTATTGGGTTTGACACCCACACAGGGTAGAAAGACTCACGGATGAACCCGTTGGCCTTCAGCTTGTCAACCTCCTCTTTTAATGCTGTGTATCTTTTTGGGTCTAGCACCCGCCTCTTCTGCCTGACGGGCCTTGCCTCTGGGGAGATATTCAGATGGTGGCACATCACACCGAGGTCTATACCCACCATATCCTCATGACTCCATGCGAACATGTCCAGATTATCTTTCAAAAATTTTATCAACTCCTCTTTCACGTCACTTTGCAGGCTTCTCACTATCTTCAATTTCCTTAACGGTTCTTCTGTCACCGTAACTTCCTCTACTTCCTCCACTGGTTCTGCTCTTGACTCATCCACGACCTGAGGGTCCAGCTCCTGCGGACCCCCCGCTGGCCTATGTAGCTCCTCATGTACCACCATGGCTATTGGTTCCTGCGGTTTTACAGGCGCATGGAGTGAGGTATTGTAGCACTCCCTTGCCTCTTTTTGTTCTCCCTTCATACAAGCAACCCCTCCTGGTGTCAAGAACTTGACAACCAAGTGATATATTGAAGTTATGGCTTTCAATTCTCTTAGGGATGGTCTCCCCAATACTGCATTGAAAGCTGATGCACAATCTACTATAACAAAGTTAGACATGACTGTAGTCTGTCGGGGTTGCTCCCCCATGGTGAGTGTCAATTCGATCATTCCTAGGGGTTGCACTAAGTCCCCCGTGAATTCGTATAGGGATGATTGGCAGGGCTTCAGATGACGAATGCCCAGTCCAATCTTTTCCAAGGCAGGGCGATATAGGATGTCCACCAAGCTCCCGTTGTCTACTAGGACTCGATGGACGTGCATATTTGCCAACTGAACTGTCAACACTAGCGGGTCATTGTGGGGGAAGTGTACCCCCCCGCGCATCCTCCTTAGTGAATGTTATCGAGTCATTTTCCCCCTTGAAACTTTTTGGGGGTCGCTGCTCCAAACTCATGACGCAGGGGGGCGGACTTCACCGAGCCTCCCTTGCATATCTATCTCGCCCCTTCTGAGAGTCTCCTCCAAATCTTGGACCCCCGAAAATGGTTCGGACCTCCCCCTGTATTTCTGGGGCTCGCCCTTGTGCCTGGGGTACCGCAGGCTCGTCCTCTGGCTTTGGCCTTTCTCTCCTGACATAACGGCCCAGGTGTCCCCGGCGGATGAGCTCCTTAATTTCTTCCTTCAAGTGGATACACTTTGTCGTGGTGTGACCGATATCCTTGTGGTAGTGGCAGTATCTACTGGGGTCCCTTTTGGACCGATCCTTTCTCATTGGTGGGGCCTTTTTGAAGGGAACTCGATCTTCGTTGGTGAGGTAAATATGCTCCCTGGTATCCGTGAGGTTCATATAGTAAGTATAAGCCGCTTGCCTATGATCATTCCCTCGTTTGTTTTTCCTCTGCTGGTCATCTCTTGGCCCATCGTACGCCCTTTTCTTCTTCGTTACATTCGACTCGTCGTTAGCTGGGGGCTTCGCGTGGGGCTCCTCCTCTCCTTCCTTTAAGTTGGCGTGGCCATCCTCCACATGGATGTACTTCTGCGCTTTCTCGTAGAAGTCATCTAGATTGGTGACTTCCCTCTTTAACATGTTGTCCCATAACTTGCTTCCTGGGAGCACGTCGGCTGTAATGGCCATTTTCAACTCTCGGCGAGTTAGGCTACCCACTTTTGCAGCCTCCATATTTAACCGGTGAATGTAGCTCTTCAGGCTCTCATTTTCCCCTTGCTTCACGTTGGCCAGGCTGGTGCCAGGCATTATGTAGTCCCGCACGGCATGGTGCTGTTGGAGGAATTCATCAGAGAACTGCTGCCAGGATCTGATTGACCCCGACCTTAACCTTTTGAACCATTTGTAGGCGGGTCCCTTCAAAGTGACAGTGAAGCAGTGGCATCTGGCACCGCTTCCAATCCCTCTCAATTTCATCAGATCGTTAAACGCATCCAGGTGGTACTTTGGATCTGTGTCCCCTTCGTAGGGGGTCATATTGGGTTCCTTAAAGTTGGCAGGGAGCCGGATGGCCTATATCTCCCTCACAAAGGGTAACTCGTGGTCGAAGTCCCCTCAAAGGCCTGGCCTCCTGATGCGGTGACGATTTTGCTTCGCAGGCTCCTCATCTCCGTGTCTAGGTCCTGCCTCCTCTTGCTTAGAGTGTCCCTCAAAGCGGACGGGCTAAGATCTGCCTTTCCTTTGCCCTCTCGAGGCGCCATAGGGGGCGTGGTCCCTTTCCCCGCCCTCTTTTTATTGAGCTCCTCCCGTAAGTCTGAGGGTGCTCTTTTAGAGGTGACCTCGTCCTCATTGCGAGGGGCAGCGTTGGTCCTCGGCGCTAGTTTCTGGGCCTGCTTAGGCGATTTAGGGTGCTCACGTTGCTTCGCTCGGGGGTTGTTACTGGTTGAGTGTCGGGTCCTCCCATCATCTACCGGTACATTGGTCTCAGCACCATCCTTGCCTTTCTCCTTCCTCTTAGGCAAGGTCACGCTCGACTTACCCAGCAACAGGCCCTTCAGGACCTCTTGCATGTTCTCCAAGGTGGTTTCCAACCTTTGGTTCTTACGGTGGAGCTCACGTATTTCCTCTTCATAGAACCAAGACTTCGAACTTGAGCTCACGGAATGGACCCGGGGATGCTTATCATGCCTACGGGTAGAGGGGCCCGGGTCCTGCCGGCCGGAGTTCGGTACCTGCGGTGGTTTTGGAGGAGGGAACTCATTAGCATTTCCCGGTGGTGCTCTTGGAGGACTTTCTCCAGGTGGAGCGGTCAGTGACGAGGCCACTCTATCACCTTCGTGAACCTCAAGGTCCTTCGGGGGCTCCACGTCTCTGGGTGGAGGAGCGTCCTTCATGGAGGCCTTTAGCTGGACTCCGTTCAGGTGAACCTCTACCTCTCGTGGCTCCCTCAGTCGCTTTGAACGTCTTGGCATTTTCTTCTTGCCGGAAACAATGGTGGAACTGTAGTTTGAAACTAACGCTCCGCCAGACGGCGCCAAACTATTGACAATGAGAACTCGTCAACTAAGTTGAGTTGGAAGGAATTATCTAGTAATGATCGTCAATAAAAAAAGCTATAGAAATCAAAGTAATAACTCAAGAACAATGACAGAATGACAATGGAGAAATCAATCAATCTTTCATTCACTCTCAAGCCTTTGCTACAGTAAAACAACCAACCCTTTTTCAGGTGGTGTTAGAGTTCATTTTATAGTAGGCTGTAATGGCCCTGGGTACATGGTGGTCCAAGAGACCAAGTGGTACATAAGTACTATGTCAGGGGAGTGGCTTCAGAGGTTGTGGTCGTACATCCAGTACAGGAGCAGGTGTCATGAGGATGTCTCCATTACATGTCTGTACCCATGTCTGATGAGTGGTGGCAGGCATAGTGGCGCAGGTGGTAGTGGTGTCGACTCTGGCTCCTAGTCGTGGACGTACGGGCCATAACTCTTATTCTAGCATCCCCACTGGTACAGGTGTCCGTACCCAGTACTAGATCGTACAAGTATGTTCCGTTCGACTCGTACTGGAGCCCCTATGAATTGGGGTCTCAAAGTGTAAGGAATGTGACCCTTGGTGAGTATAATGGTCGTGGCGTGAGGTGGGGGTCTCGGGCCCTTGACATGAGGTGCCTAAAGCACCCCGACGTCACCCATGAGCATAGGCGATATGCATGTGGCCTTGACAGATGTCTAAGGATGCGTGGCGAGACGCCCTCCTTGCGACCCCCTTGGTGGTGCGGCTCCCTTGGTGCATGGCTCCACTAGCGTGGCCACCAGGTGGCATGGCTCACATTCCTTCGTGTGGCCCCCTTGGAAGGCCTATTGACGGCGCGGCTCTCTGGCTGTTCACGAGGCCCTCCTCCTCACGCGTGGCCATGTGATGGTACGGTTCGCTTGGGGTGTGAGGCCGAGTGTGCTGCAGATGTGGCCCCCATGAGGCCATGGGCGTCGTGGCTCGATGATGGGGCTACCTCGGCGAGGCCACTCCAAGGCCATGGGCGAGGCCACTCGGGCCTAGATGGCGAGGCCACTCGGCATAGATGGCGAGGCCACTCCGGGGCCGTGGGCGAGGCCACTCGGCATAGATAGCGAGGCCACTCCGGGGCCATGGGCGAGGCCACTCGGGCCTAGATGCCGAGGCCACTCCGGGGCCATGGGCGAGGCCACTCGGCATAGATGGTGAGGCCACTCCGGGGCCATGGGCGAGGCCACTCGGGCCTAGATGGCGAGGCCACTCCGGGGCCTTGGGCGCCGAGGCTCGGCCAAGCTCGGCCATGGAGACGGCGCATGAGGCGGGCCACGTTCCTGGGGTGCCACCGAGCAACGCCAGGGAGATGCGCGAACGAGGAGGGCCTCGCGCCTGGGGCACGTCCGAGCGACGAGTTGATCCGAAGTTGCTGTCAAAGGACAATGGGCCTTCATGGGATCTTTTATGGGCGCGAAATATTGAGCATCCACAACTGTTATTGAGTATGCCTTGAAGTTTGATAGGTTGGCCAAGTGTGCTTCTCACTTGGTGCCAATCAATGCAACTAGGAGATAATGATTTGTTCAAGGAATAAACCCCATGATAGCAGGGGATGTTATAATCACTTTAGTACCGGGAACTACTACATATGCTCAGGTAGTTGAGAAGGCCCTTACTACTAAGGGTGTAGAGGATAAGATATGGTGTGAGAGTGCTGCTAGGCGCAATACCCGAAGGGTGGTATCAACATTTACTTGGTCTAGTAGGGGCGGAGGCCCTTATGATCAAAAAAGGAAAGTTTCATATATATTTTGTACCGTTAGTTCGAACAAGATATTTTAAGGTGCACAAAGTGGCTATCAAGGCCGAAGTGACATCTAGAGGAGATGTCCAGAGTGTGACAGGTACAGTAGGCGGCATTTGGGTGAATTTCTTGCTAAGGCGTGCTTCCTATGCAGCGTTGTGGGCCATCTTAAGAAAGATTGCCCAAAGATGAAGAAAGAGGAACCGAAGAAGGAAAACAGTCTGGTTCCAGCTTGAGTTTTCACGCTGACTCAATCAGAGGCCAAGGATAGTCCCTCGGTAGTGACAGGTCAAATTTCTAGTGCTGTCTCTTCTTATACTGTATTGATATGCTCTAGTGATATGCATTCATTCATATCAAATAGGGTGATAGACAGACTTTGTAGACCTTGTGATTTGTATGCTTTGGGTTTGGGGACTTTATTGCCTATTGGGGAATTGGTAGTTTCTAGGAGATAGATTAGATCCTTACCAATAGAGACAGTAGGGAGTTGTTAGTGGACCTGATTGAGTTTGTTATGGAGGATTTTGATATTATCATGGGCATGGATTGGTTAGAAAATTACGAAGTTACTATAGATTGTACAAGGAGGATGGTGACTTTTGAACCTGAGGGATAGCACCCGTTTGTGTTTGTGGGTGCTGTTGACAAGCCCTATGTTCCTATGATCACGGCATTGAAGGTTAATGACCTATTGCAAGGAGGTTGCATAGGATTCCTAGCTAGTGGGGTGGTTACCACCAAGGTTGTATTGGTTGGATCAGAGGAGACCAGATTGGTCTATGAGTTTCTAGACGTATTTCTAAAGGATTTGTTAGGATTATCGCTGCACTGGGAGATCGAGTTTGTTATATATTGGCACCAGGGACAAAACCAGTATCTAAGGCATCTTACAAAATGGCACAACTAGAGTTGAAAGAATTGAAGGTCCAATTGCAGGAGTTACTCGACTTGGGGTTTATCACACCTAGTTTTTCACTACGGGGTGCTCCTGTGTTGTTTGCGAAGAAGAAGGATGGGTCATTGAGTTCACCATTAAGAACAAGTATCCATTGCCTAGGACCGACGACTTATTTGACTAGTTGCAGGGCAAGACAGTGTTCTCGATGATTGATCATCAATCTGGTTATCACCAGCTAAGTATCATGGAGGTGAATAATCCAAAGACAGCCTTTTGCATGAGGTATGGGCATTATCAGTTTTTGGTTACGTCTTTTGGTTTGACAAATGCCTCGGCAGCATTCATGGATCTGTTGAAAAAGGTGCTCAAGGACTATCTAGACAGATTCGTGATCGTGTTCATCGATAATATTTTCATCTACTCTCAATCTGAGATAGAACACAAGAATCATCTTCGTTTGGTGTTACAGAATGGAGCATAGGTTATATGCCAAGTTCAAGAAGTGTGAGTTCTTGGTACCTCAGGTGACATTTGTTGGTCATATTTTTAGTAAGGTTAGGATTATGGCTGGTTCAACAAAGATAGAGGCGGAGAGAGATTGGCGAAGGCCAAGGAATGCTACAGAGATTAGAAGTTTCTTGGATTGGCAGGATACTATTGGCATTTTGTTGAAGGATTCTCGAGGATTGCAACACCATTGAAAAAGTTGACCCCCGAGAATTTGAAGTTTGTTTGGTCTAACAGGTGTGAGAACAACTTTCAGGACTTGAAGCAGCGATTGATTACTTCTCAAGTGCTTACTCTTCCTTCGGAGCAGGAAAAGTTCGTGGTTTACTGTGATGCTTCGAGAAAGGCTTAGGGTATGTATTGATGCAGCCTAGGAAGGTGATTACTTATGCATCATGGTAGTTAAAAGAATATGAGCAGCGGTATCAAACACATGATATAGAACTGGCAGCAGTGGTATTCACACTGATTGTGTGGCGACATTATCTGTACGTAGAGAAGTGCTAAATATACACTGAACACAAGAGTTTTAATACTTTTTCACACAAAAAGATATGAACATGAGATAGAGATGTTGATTGGAATTAGTAAAGGATTATGACTGTGAAGTCCTTCACCATCCAGGGAAAGCATACGTGATGGTAGACACCTTGACTTGGAGAGGTCCGGGATAGTTGTTTAGCTTGAAGTAGATATCTAGAAATTTGGGTGAATATATTACTAGAGCAAGGCTAGAGTTGGTGGTAGGCCAATTGGCCAATATTACTCTTCAGTCTACACTCCTTGAGAGAATAAAGGAAGCTCAAAGGAATGATCATCAGTTTTAGAAGCATCGAGAGGATGTCCTAGCTAGAGTGTCTAAGGACTTCGCTATCTTTCAGACATATATGTTGAGGTAGAAGGATCAAATATGTGTTCCGATGGATGCTGGTATTAGGTGAGAAATTTTGGACGAGTCTCATACCACTCCTTACTCATTACACCGAGGCACCACGAAGATGTATCAGGATCTGAAACCTTTATCCTGGTGGCCAAGGTTGAAGAAATATGTGGTTAAGTATGTGGCCAATTGCCTAACTTGTCAGCAAGTGAAAGCTAAACA
This sequence comes from Humulus lupulus, assembly GCF_963169125.1. Classification (NCBI taxonomy): domain Eukaryota; kingdom Viridiplantae; phylum Streptophyta; class Magnoliopsida; order Rosales; family Cannabaceae; genus Humulus; species Humulus lupulus. The sequence continues at coordinate 147,602,404 of NC_084800.1, read as the reverse complement.
CCAGATACCAGCAGGGTTGTTACTGTTGGTATTAAAAGTGTAAATCAGAGATACGCAGTGGAGAATGGCGCTTTTAAATTTTATTAATACTAGCTAAGATCATACATATATAGATAAATTAAATCAAATAAAAATAGATTAAAGATTATCTCTTGAAGCCTATCAAGTGCCCACGAATATTTTTGTATAAATCAACGATCTTCCAATCCAAATTCTGAAAGCTCACACCTTGATCTTCAAAACCAATCCTCAAACACACAAGGACGTGTGTGGGCACGTATGATTCAATAGGTTGATTTAGGACTCTCTAGATGTACTCAACACATGAGATCTAAAGAGGTTTGATAGAGAGAAGATGTATTGAATCTTTTTCAGGTGTAGAAAAACTATCACTTTCTTTTTCGGAGAAAGAGTTTGACAGTTTAATAGTTTATGAAAACCAATTCTTGAAAAGTATCGCTTCTTTTCAGGTTTACAAAGATAATTCACTAATATAAATAATCTTTATTTTATTAAAATAAAACTGATCAGTTATAACTTGTTTAATTATTTAATTTAAATCATATTTAAAAAGAATAATTAAATAAACAAATCATTTGAAATTCAAAATTCAAATCTCAAGGATATGAAATCCCTGTGTGTGGTGCCACACTCACTGTACAATGAGTGTGTCGACCACACCATTAGAGTTTTCCCTAATTTTCTCATTTGTTTAATTAATTAATATTTAAGACAATATGTTTATCCAAAAATAAATATCAGTTAATTCAAAATTAATTTTATCTTAAAATATCAATTTTAAATAAATAAATAAATATCTTATTCTAAATAAGATAATTATTAATCTTTCTTTATATTAATACAAACATGATTATTATTTATGTTAACCTATTGTTTTTCAAAATAAAAACTATATAGTTAAATAATTAACTAATTCATCATTAATGAATCACCCATAATTATCACATAATTATTTATTTTCCCTGAAAAATTAATTCATTTTCAATTAATTCTTTCTCTCTACAAATCTTTATTTTGACATCATAACCCTTGATCGAGTAGGACAGAGGTTATCTGGGGACTATGGACCTATAATACGAAGCTCCAATAAACCAGATTATTAATTAAAATTGTTTCCCAAAATATTTGCATGATGATGTGGCATGTTAAAGAGGTGCATGAACAACACGTGACTGACTATTAATGAAGGACTGGTCGACCAAGATCAAGAATATCAGAAGAAATTGAGCTATTCGAATAGACGGAAGGAGTATGCTGAGCAACAGGAAGAGATGGTGACATAAGCATTTGACTAGAGCTGCTCGTGGGATCAAGACAAATGCTCAAATGCAATTATAAATTAGATATTTCAAAGATATTTATTAATAAATATAATTATTTCTGTTATTATTTTTTTATGCTTGTAACGTCAGTTGAACATGGCCCATAGGCCCATATGTACATCCATGATCCTATAAATAGGACTCATAGGATTAATTTATTTCACTAACAATATTTTGTATTAGGAGAGAAATAGTGATTTTTTACATAGTACTTATATCTATCTTTGAGACTTGTGAAACTCAGTGTACCATTGTTTGCTGATCGCATGTTTTGGGGTTTTACATCAATAAAAACACTTAGTGGATGTTGGTTATTACCAACCTTTGGGGCCGAACCACTATAAAATCCTAGTTTCATTTACATTCTTGCATTTGGTTCTCTAATTCATATCGTGTTTTGTGACTCCGTGTCGTTGACCAAATTGAGGGTCAACATTTTGGTGCTTTCGTTGAGATCTGAACTCAAGAATATCAAGGAAACAATGGCTAAGATCACAAGGAGGGCAGGTCAAGCTGGACAGGCATCGGAGAATGTACCAAATCCACCTCTTCCACATTTCGTAGCAAAGGTTGAGCCACAAGTTGAATTAGAAAAGATAGATGGACGCTGCAGCCCTGAGGACAACATCCAGCTATTGTTCCAGCCGCTCAGCAAGAAAGGCAGCCTCAAAACCCTACTAGAAATAGCAAGCAACGTAAACCCTCTCGTGATGGTCAAGGTAATACGCAGCAGAATAGACAGAATAGGGATGAGCAGTGTAGTGCCCCGAATTTTCCGTTGTGTTTAACGGCGTGAACAGTAGACCGGGAGGGCCATACTTGTTTAATTATGCTATTAGTTGATTAAATGCATGTATATGTTGATTATATTATGATATGATGTGAAATGCATGCATGTGAGTCCATATTTTTATCCACGGGGGTGTGATGGTAATTTGGCCCGTTGAGGGTAAATTGAATTATTTGTTCACATGTTGGTGATATATCTTGAGACCACATTATGATGTGGGTTTGTTCGAGCTATTTGGCATGAGACGATCAAGGAATGTTTAATGTCGGTTTGGTCATAACGGGCTTAAGCTCGGGGCTTAGGGTGAGTCTCGGGGTGTTTTAATGATTAGAATGTTACCGGGTATTAAAGGGTAACGGGAGGTGAAATATTGGTGTTTGAGAATATTGAGATTAGCGGGAATTGGGAAGCGTTAATTATCATTAACGGTGTAGGTGGAAAATGTCAAAATTGCCCTTGAGTGGTTATAGGAGCTTTATTATACCTAGGGGTATAATGGTCTTTTGTGTTATGGATATATATGATGTATGGATGGCTGTAAAACAGAACCCAAAACAGAGTTTGCTTCAACCATCCCGTACCTTCCCTTCCCTTCATTTTCTTTGCTTCCTCTTTGGAGATTTTGAGCTCAAGGGGTGGAACTAAGCTAGGAAATCAAGGGGCTTAAGCTATAGACTTGGTTTAGCCATTGGAGAGGGTTCTATTCCAGGTTTGAGGTGAGTTTTATCCATTGTTTTACTGGTTTTGCTCTGTTTTCGTTCATGGATTTCAGCTCTTAATTTAGGTGTGGAAAGTTGGAATTAAGGGGAGTTCTTGGGATGTTTTACTTGGGTTATGATGAGGGATAGCTATGGGTGATGTTTGGAGGTTTAAATGGGTGTTTGAAAGAGGTTTGGGTGGTGTTTAAGTTGGGTTTGAAGGGTTGGTTCCAAGAGAAATCGTAGAGGAAGAAAAACAGGGGTTTTGGCTGAACTGGGCGTTGCGCCGCGGCATGGCAGGGGTGAGCCGCGGCCCTTGGGGGCTGCTGGGTTTAGGCGCCTCTGTCTGAGGGGCGGGCCGCGGCATGGCCAAGGAGGGCCGCGGCCCTTAAGGCATTTTGGGCAAAGTGAGCTTTTTAGCCTGGGGATTCAAGCCTAAGGCCCCGGGATTGAACCTACTACCCGGTTGAGTAGTGTTTGAGGTCCCGGAGGTTAGGTTTTGGTTTGGGAACCTTTTATTATTCATTTTATTGATGGAATCCCATAATTTGGTTATGACCAGGTAACCGCTAAAGGACCAAAAAGTCGATCGTTCTCAGGGTCACTCTTTTATTTGTTCTTGCTCGAACCGGAGGTAAGAAAACTGCACCCCAAGTGTGACATGCATGGATATTTGTAAGGCATGTTGATTGTGTAATATGGACACGGATTGAATATGGATGCTTAGCGTATGTTGTTTGCTTGTGCATAGCACTGACTAATTAGTCAGGTTTGGCAAAGGTGCTAGTATCAACTGTGAAGCTGTGACTGATTAGTCAGGTTCGGCAGTGGTACTGGGCACTGGTCACGTTGCACTGACTTGTCAGTCAGAATTGGCAAAGGTGTTAGTGTCAGCTGTGAAGCTGTGACTTATTAGTCAGGTTCGGCGGTGATACTGGACACTGGTCACTTAGCGCTGACTTATTAGTCAAGGATGGACTTAGCGTGGTTCACGCTAGCCAATAGAGATTAGATCTAATCGATTATTAGCATTGAATGACTCAAGGAGCATTAATGCCTGACCGACCCTGAGGGTCGATGAACAAACAGAGCTTGGAGGCTAGTGGATTACTTAACAGCCACTCTCCCGCTAGAAAAGAGAGCTTGGAGGCTAGTGGCTTACTTAACAGCCACTCTCCCGCTAAAATCATGTGATGTTCATTTGCTTGTTGAAAGCCTTATGTTCAGTATGATTATAATGATAATCATTTGATAATGTTATTGAAAAATGTTATGTTTTCTTGCTGGGTCTTGGCTCATGGGTGCTATGTGGTGCAGGTAAAGGGAAAGAAAAGCTCACCTGGCCTTGAGTGGAGAGCTGATGTGGTGGTGTGTACATATGCGGCCGCTTGACTGCCACGGTCATGGTGTTCTCAGAGGAACTAGGGGGTTTACCCTATTTTTGCCGCTTAGGTCGGCGGGGATTGTAAATTTAAAACTATAATGACCATTTTGTGCTGAGAACCACTTGTAAATGTTTTGTTAGCTCTGCAGAGCAGTTTGTAATAAAATCTCCATTTCCTTTTATTGGTTTTATACCTTAACCTGTTAATTACACTTAGAGCACGTTTTTTACCAAAGGACTCGGGTAACGAGTCAAATTTCCGGTCCACCGTTCACCGTAACTGTTCTGGAGTAGCCAAAGCGTTACAAGCAGCATCCAAGAAGCCCTAAACGGCAAGCAAACGAACAAAACCTTCCTGGTAGGGGGGCAATGTCCCTCAAAAAGCATGAGGCAAATAGACTTAGGCTCTGCGATCTGGGATCCCCCCCGACAAAGCAATGTCGAGGTACCCAACAACCAACGCAGGCCTCCTCCTGTTTACCAAGACAGACATGGGAGAAAAGAGGGGGATAGTGCATATAACCGGTTGTGAACGCACATGTCGCAATACAGAGATGCCAATAATTAAAACGAGGGGGACTCTGGTTATAATAGGAGAAATGATGGTCAACAATAGGAGGAAAGGAACAGACAGCAAAACCCTCCTCTAATGGACAACCGAGCAGCAAGCCAAAACGCTGAGGCAGCCAAGACAACCAAACAACTTTGACCGACTGGGTGCAAGCTAGTAGGGGCGAAGGGATGAGGACCTGAGGGACATACTCAATGGCTGAAGGGAAAGGCACGATGAGCATATCCCACCAGCATCAGTCGCTCTTGTCCCTGCTATATCAGATGTTGTTCAAGCTCAAATAAATGCCCCTAATCAGGATGTACAATAGCTGGTTAGGAATAAAATGTCCCATATTGATTATGACCGGAGAAAGGGCACCCCGTTCGTCAATAGAATTGTTATGGTAGAAATCCCAAGCAAATTTAAAATGCTAGTACTGCCCAACTTTACTAGAAAAGAAGACCCGGTTCCTCATGTGAATACGTTTGAGATACAATTGGACATCCAGAAGGTGTCCAACGATGCTTGATGCAGGATCTTTCCTGCTACTTTATCTGATGCTGCCCAGGAGTAGTACTTCAAATTTCCACCGGCTAGCATAATTTCATGGTAGATGTTCTAAATGAATTCTACGGACACTTTTATGCTATTCGGATACATGCAACAGAGGCCAATCAGCTGGTCGATATCAAACAGAAGGAAAGACATCCTCTTAAGGAGTAGATACAGAGGTTTATGCGAGCAGTGGCTCAAACAGTTGGAGATGAGGGAAATATGATGGGCATCACAGCTTGAGTACAATGCCAATCTCCCCTTTGGAGAAACCTAATGGAAAATGGAGTCAATACTCATGAACTTTTGGATCGAGCAGACAAATATATCAAGCTGGAGAAGGCTATCGCTAATGAAGGAAAATCTCCAAAGGCCAACCAGGGAAAAAAGGAATGGTCGACCAAGGCTTCTAGAGGGACTACCAAACCCAACGACAATAATGACAAAGGTAATAATAAGAATGGAGGAATAATGGCAAATGTTGAGCAGACGACGTCTGATAACAAGCACCCTAAGTAGAATAGATATAAGCTGAGGTTAACTAACTACACGGCCCTGGCCGATAGTAGATAAGAAGTGTTTCAGGCCACTCATACCTCAGTCCCTTTCAAGCGACCAGCCCCGATCAGAAAGGACATATCCAAGCGGGACACAACCAAGTTTTGTTGTTTCCACGACGACTATGGCCACGATACCAATGAGTGTAACCACTTGAAGGACGAGATCGAGTTCCTTATCCGATAGGGACACCTGAAAAGATATTTGTGAGCAGTGGGAAACTCCTAGCAAGGGGATAACGGAGGAAACGAGAAAGCACCTGTACACCAACGCTTGCCTCCGCTCCAGCCAACCCCGGTTGCTGGTACTTTGCGAAATATCTGTGGGGGACTGCATATATTTGGTGACATTAGTAAGGCAAGGAAGAGATATGCCAGAACCCTATGCCACTAATAGGGCATAGAAATGCTAAACGTCGAGGAGCTGAACTCCCAAAAAAGCTCGAACAGGGGAAGATAGTATAACTTTCTCTGCGCTGTACACACATCATGTCTGATCCCCCACTCAAATCCCTTGGTTGTGGACGTTCAAATTGCAAACATGATGGTGAGATGAGTTTTGGTAGATACTGGAAGCTCGATAAACATTCTATTTAAGTCTTCACTCGAAAGAATGAAACTATCAGTGTAAGCTTTAGAACCATGCAACCAGACCATCTATGGTATCTCTGGTAAGGGATTAGCACCAACTGGGTTGATCAAACCCCTAGTCACGATAGGAACGACACCCGTGAATAGGACATTTCTCAATACTTTTATAGTAGTGTTGATGCTCATAATCTCATCAAGGGGAAATGCAAGGTAGCCACCAAGTCGCCTCCCGTGAGGCCATCAAGTGGCGAGGCCCCCCCTGATCCGCGAGACCGCCCCGTCTCGCGAGAATGCTCTTCCGCGAGGCCCCCAAGTCGCCTCCCGCGAGGCCACCGAGTGGCGAGCCCCCCCCCGATCCGCGAGACCACCCCGTCTCGCGAGTGCCTTGTTCCGCGAAGCCATCTTAGGGGGCGAGGTACCTTATTTAGCGAGGCCACCCTAGGGGCGAGGTGCCTTGTTCCGCGAGGCCATCCTAGAGGGCGAGGCGCCTTATGTAGCGAGGCCACCCTAGGGGCGAGGTGCCTTGTTCCGCGAGGCCATCCTAGAGGGCGAGGCGCCTTATGTAGCGAGGCCATCGTAGAGGGCGAGGCGCCTTATGTAGCGAGGCCATCCTAGAGGGCGAGGTGCCTTATGTAGCGAGGCCATCGTAAGGGGCGAGGTGCCTTGTTCCGCGAGGCCATCCTAGAGGGCGAGGCGCCTTATGTAGCGAGGCCATCGTAGAGGGCGAGGCGCCTTATGTAGCGAGGCCATCCTAGAGGGCGAGGTGCCTTATGTAGCGAGGCCATCGTAGGGGGCGAGATGCCTTGTTCCACGAGGCCATCCTAGAGGGCGAGGCGCCTTGTGTAGCGAGGCCATCGTAGGGGGCGAGGTGCCTTGTGTAGCGAGGCCACCCTAGGGGCAAGATACCCTTGTTCCACGAGGCCAACATAGGGCGGGGCGCCCTATTCAGCGAGGCCCTTGGGCCACTCCTACCATGCCCATGCGCGGGGCCGAGGGAGGCCACGGGGCCGTCTACGGCGCCCCATGCGCGAGGCCGCGCAAGGTCCCGCGCGCGCACGCCCCGGGAGGTCCATCAGCCCATAATCTTCTCAGGAGGCCGACGCCCCATGACTTAACGTGTATGGGCCCAAGACCCCTATTCAACGCCACGGCCAATACGGACACCGAAGATCCCCTTTTTCACATTTCCAAGTCCCTATGCTTAGTGTGAGTCAAAGGAGACATGTTTGTACGACCAGGTACCAGGTACGGATGCCAGTACCAGTGAGGATCGTGGTCCGTACGTCTACGGCCATAGGTCAGAGCCGACACCACTACCTCCTGCGCCAACACGCCTGCTACCACGCCTCAGGAAGGGGTACAGACAAGTAGTGGAGACATCCTCCTGGCACCTGCTCCTGTACGGGATGTACAGCCACAACCTCTGAAGCCACTTCCCTGGTACAGTACGTTTGTACCTCTTGGTCCCCTGGACCACTATGTACCTAAGGCCGTTAGAGCCTACTATAAATGGAATTCGAAGGCCACCTGAGAGGGGGTTGGAAAATTTTACTGTAACAGAGACATTAGTGTGAATGAGATACTGAATTCTCCATTGTTGTTACTCCATTATTCTTGAGTCATCGTTCAAGTTTTCATAGCTTTCGAATTAGCAATTTCAATTCGATAATTTTTCCAACTTAACTTCGTTGACGAGTTCTCACCGTCAACAGTTTGGCGCCGTCTGTGGGAACGTTAGTTTTAAGCTACTGTTCCACCATTATTCCCGACAAGAAGAAGATGCCGAGACGCTCGAAGCGACTAAGGGAGACGCAGGAGGTCGAAGTTCACTTAAACGGAGTCCAGCTGAAGGCCTCCATGAAGGACGCTCCTCCACCCAGGGACGTGGAGCCCCCGAAAAACCCTGAGGTTCAAGGAGGAGACAGGGTGGCCTCGTCACCGGCTGCTCCACCTGGGGGGAGTCCTCCCAGAGCACCACCGGTGCACGCTGATGAGTTCCCTCCTCCGAAACCACCGCGGGCACCGAACTCCGGCCGGCAAGACCCGGGCCCTTCTACTCATAGGCCAGACAAACACCCCCGGGTCCACTCCGTGAGCTCGAGTTCAAAGTCCCGATTTTACGAAGAGGAGATACGTGAGCTCCACCGTAAAAACCAAAGGTTAGAAACTACCTTGGAGAACATGCAAGAGGTCCTTAACGGCCTACTGCAGGGTAAATCCAGCATAACCTTGCCCAAGAGAAAAGAGAAGGGCAAGGGTGGGGTGGAGACCACTGTGCCAGTAGATGATGGAAGAACCCGACACTCGACTAGCAACACCCCCCGCACGAAGCAACGTGATCACCCCGAACCACCTAAGCAGGCCCAAAAGCCAACGCCGAGAACCACGGCTGCCCCTCGACGCGAGGATGAGGTCACCTCCAAAAGAACGCCCCCAGACTTGCGGGAGGAGATCAATAGGAAAAGGGCAGGCAAAGGGACCACACCCCCTGAGGCGCCTCGAGAAGGCAAGGGAAAGGCGGGTCTTAGCCCGTCCACTCTAAGAGACTCCCTCAGCAAAAGGAGGCAAGACTTAGACACAGAGATGCGGAGTTTGCGGAGCAAGATTGTCACCGCGTCGGGTGGCCAGGCCTTTGAGGAAGAATTCGACCACGAGTCACCCTTCGTGCGAGAAATTCAGGCAATCCGGCTCCCTGCCAATTTTAAGGAGCCCAACATGACCCCTTACGAAGGGAGCACGGATCCAAAGTACCACCTGGATGCGTTTAACGATCTCATGAAATTGAGGGGGATTGGAAGTGGTGCCAGGTGCCATTGCTTCGCTGTTACTCTGAAAGGACCCGCCTACAAATGGTTCAAAAGGCTAAGGCCGGGGTCCATCAGGTCCTGGCAGCAGTTCTCTGATGAGTTCCTCCAGCAGCACCATGCCGTGCGGGACTACACGATGCCAGGCACCAGCTTAGCCAACGTGAAGCAAGGGGAAAAGGAGAGCCTAAAAAGCTACATTCACCGGTTCAATATGGAGGCCGCGAAAGTGGGGAGCCTGACGCGCCGGGAGTTAAAAATGGCCATTACTGCTGGGGTACTCCCAGGGAGCAAGTTGTGGGACAACATGCTGAAGAGGGAAGTCACCGACTTGGACGACTTCTATGAAAGAGCACAGAAGTACATCCGTGTGGAGGATGGCCATGCAAACCTGAAGGCCGGAAAGGAGGAGTCCCATGCAAAGCCCCCATTTAACGACGGGTCGAATATAGCTAAGAAGAAGAGGACGTATGAGGGGTCGAGAGATGACCAGCAGAGAAAAACCAAACGAGGGGGTGATCATAGGCCAGCGACCTATACTTACTATACGAACCTCACTGACACCAGGGAGCATATTTACGTCACCAACGAAGATCGAGTGCCCTTCAAGAAGCCCCCACCAATGAGAAAGGATCGGTCCAAGAGGGACCCCAGTAAATACTGCCAATACCACAAAGACATTGGACACACCACGGCAGAGTGCATCCACTTGAAAGAGGAAATTGAGGAGCTCATCCGCCGGGGGCACTTAGGCCGTTATGTCAAGAAAGAGAGGCAAAGGCCAGAAAACGAGCCCAGGGCATCCCAGGCACAGGAGCGAGCCCCAGAAATACAAGGGGAGGTCCGCACCATTTTTGGAGGCCCAGGATTTGGAGGAGATTCTCGGAAGGGACGAGATAAATATGCAAGGGAGGCTCGACGAAGTCCGCCCCCCTGTGTCATGAGTTTAGAACAGCGACCCCCGAAGAGCTTCAAGGGGGAAAACGACTCAATAACGTTCACTGAGGAAGATGCACGGGGGGTACACTTCCCCCACAATGATCCGCTGGTGCTGACAGTTCAGTTGGCAAATATGCGTGTGCATCGAGTCCTGGTGGACAACGGGAGCTCAGTGGACATCCTATATCGCCCAGCTTTGGAAAAAATGGGACTGGGCATTCGTCATCTAAAGCCTTGCCAGTCGTCACTATACGGATTCACAGGGGATTCAGTGCAACCCCTTGGAATGATTGAGTTGACACTTACCATGGGGGAGCAGCCCCGCCAAACCACAATTATGTCTAACTTTGTTGTGGTAGATTGTGCATCAGCTTTCAACGCGGTATTAGGGAGGCCATCCCTGAGAGAATTGAAAGCCATAACTTCAATATATCACTTAGTTGTCAAGTTCCCGACCCCAGGAGGGATCGCGAGTATGAAAGGAGAACAGAAGGAAGCAAGGGAGTGTTACAACACCTCACTCCGCACGCCTGCAAAGCCACGCGAGCCGATGGCCATGGTGGTGCACGAGGCGATAAGCATGCCCACAGGGGGTCCGCAGGAGCTTGACCCTCGGGTCGTGGATGAGGCAAGAGCAGAACCGGAAGAAGAAGTAGAGGAGGCTACGGTGACGGAGGAGCCTTTAAGGAAATTGAAGATAGGGAAAAGCCTACAAGGTGACGTGAAGGAAGAATTGATAAGATTTTTGAAGGATAATCTGGACGTGTTCGCATGGAGTCATGAGGACATGGTGGGCATAGACCCCAGCGTAATGTGCCACCACCTGAACATCTCCCCAGGGGCAAGGCCCGTCAGGCAGAAGAGGCGGGCGCTCGATCCAACAAGGTACGCAGCGTTAAAGGAAGAGGTTGACAAATTGAAGGCCAACGGGTTCATCCGTGAGTCTTTCTATCCTGTGTGGGTATCAAACCCAGTACTCGTGCCGAAGCCAAACGGGAAGTGGAGGACTTGCGTCGATTTCACGAATTTGAATAAAGCTTGTCCTAAGGACAGCTTCCCACTCCCCAGGATAGATCAGTTAGTAGACGCAACAGCGGGGCATGAGTTACTAAGTTTTATGGACGCCTACTCGGGATACAACCAAATCCCAATGAACCCTGCAGATGAGGAACACACGTCATTCATTACAGACAAAGGGCTCTACTGTTATAAGGTGATGCCCTTCGGGCTCAAAAACGCGGGAGCCACCTATCAAAGGCTGGTGAATACAATGTTCGCAAATCAGATAGGGAGGAATATGGAAGTGTATGTGGATGACATGCTGGTGAAGACCAAAGTAGCTGCAGAACTCAACAAAGACCTTGGTGAGATGTTTGACACGCTCAGGAAATATCGGATGAAACTGAACCCAGCCAAATGCACCTTCGGGGTATCCTCGGGAAAATTCTTGGGCTTCATGGTCAACTCCAGAGGAATCGAGGCCAACCCCGACAAGATAAAGGCGCTCATAGAAATGAGCCCGCCGAAGAATAAGAAGGAGGTACAATGCCTAACAGGAAGGGTGGCGGCCCTTAACAGGTTCATCTCAAGGTCCACCGACAAGTGCCTCCCATTCTTTGACATCCTCAAAGGGAGCAAAAAGTTCGCTTGGGATGAAAGATGTGGGGAAGCCTTTGTCAGGTTGAAAGAGCACCTGGGGAAGCCGCCCCTGTTAGCAAAGCCAGAGAAGGGCGAGAAGCTGTACCTATACTTGGCAGTGTCGGAGCATGCCATCAGCGCAGCCTTAGTTAAGGGAGAGAAGAAGCAACAACAGCCCGTATACTATATCAGCAAGCGTCTGGTGGACGCAGAGAGCCGGTATCCAGAGATCGAAAAACTGGCCTATGCGCTAGTAGTGGCGTCGAGGAAGTTGAAGCCTTACTTCCATGCGCATACGATTGATGTCTTAACGGATAGTCCTTTGAGACAAGTCTTACATAAGCCAGAGACCTCAGGGAGGCTAATGAAATGGTCGATTGAGCTAAGTCAGTTTGATATTGTCTACACCCCAAGGGCCTCCATCAATGGGCAGGTGCTGGCAGATTTCATAGTAGAATTCACCCATCAGCCGAATGAAGGACAGAGTGAAGGAGGGGCGCAGCCTGTTGTGGAGGATGAACTGGGAAATGTAGAGAAGTGGAGTTTGCATGTTGATGGGGCGTCAAATGAAGGAGGATCAGGAGCGGGCATCATGATGACTGGGCCCGAGGGACACAGAATGTACTGCGCAATCCGGTTTGGGTTCGAGGCCTCCAATAATGAGGCGGAGTACGAGGCGCTCTTAGCTGGCCTGCGCCTAGCCCAGGAATTGAAAGTAACGCGCCTCCATATTTTCAGTGACTCACAATTGGTGGTATGCCAAATAAAGGGGGAGTACCAGGCAAGGGGGCCCAAGATGGCAGCATATTTAGAGAAGGTGAAGGGCTACTTGGGGCGAATGGTGGCATATACTATAGAACAAATCCCCAGAGAAAAGAACACCCATGCCGATGCACTTGCAAAGCTGGCATCCACCAAGGATGGTGACGTCTTGGAATCAATACCCGTGGAGTACTTGCCAAAGCCCAGCATCGGAGGCGTAGATGTGCACATGATCAGCGTCCCAAAGAAATCATGGACCGAGCCAATCAAGAAGTACCTGGAGGAAGGAGTCTTGCCTGCGGATAAAAACGAATCTCGGAGGTTGGTGTACAAGGCCGCGAGGTACGCCTTGGTAGATGGGGTCCTTTACAAAAGAGGATTCTCCATGCCTCTCCTGCGGTGTGTAGAAGGAGAGGAGGCGTTGAAGGTGTTACAAGAGATCCATGAGGGAGAGTGCGGCAACCACGAAAGTGGACCCTCCACGGCTAGGAAGGCCGTAAGACAAGGATACTACTGGCCTTCCATGGAGAAAGACGCGCAGGACTTTGCCACGAAATGTGACAAGTGCCAGAGGCACTCTAATTACTCTCGAAGACCCCCGAGCGAACTGACCAGCATGCCCAGCCCCTGGCCCTTCGCCATCTGGGGGATAGACCTGATCGGCGCTCTGCCTACAGGTAGAGGTGGAGCAAAGTACGCGGTGGTGGCAGTAGATTATTTCACCAAATGGGTAGAAGCGGAACCCCTTGTGAAAATAACCGCTAGGCACATCACCTCTTTTGTCAACAAATTCATTGTGTGCCGGTATGGGGTACCCTACAAAATTATTTCCGACAATGGTACCCAATTTGAAGGAGGAGCCTTCGATGAATATTGTAAGAAAAGAGGTATAAGGAGGAGCTTCTCCGCAGTGGTACACCCCCAGGCCAATGGGCAAGTGGAGGCCATCAACAGGGTCCTAAAGAAGAACCTAAAGACAAAGCTAGAGAAGATGAAAGGAGCCTGGGCAGATGAGCTACCAAATGTGCTGTGGGCTTACAGAACCACCCCACGCACGACGACTGGGGAGTCCCCATTCTCCTCGGCCTATGGATGCGAGGCTGTGCTCCCAGTCGAAATGAGAGTCATATCCCACAGGGTGCAGGCGTATGAAGACGAAGCCAACCACACAGCCCTGACCGAAAGCTTAGACCTCCTGGAGGAAAAGAGAGAAAAAGCCCAGATGAGGGTGGCAGTATACCAGCAACGCGCCGCAAGGTACTACAATTCGAGGGTCCGAGAGAGAACTTTCAGAGTCGGCGACCTAGTGCTGAGGAAGGTGCTCCCAAACACACGAGACCCGAGTGCAGGAGTGCTGGGGGCAAATTGGGAGGGACCCTACCAAGTCGCTCAGTGCATCCCCCCAAACACTTACAAGCTGGCGCGCATGGACGACACCATCGTGCCCCGGGCATGGAACGCGGAACACCTGAGGAAGTACTACCAGTAAGACGCCGGTGCCCACGGATAAAAGCACAAGTGTGGCACGCTGCCTTGATATGGTAGGAAGAAATCAAAGAGGTTACCTAGATAACCTCCTAAGTAGGCGTGAGCCATTTTATTTCGTTTTATGTGAAAATCACCTATGTACCGTTGCAACTACATGTATGAAACCATTATGTTACGAATATAATGAATGAAACCACGTATTATAAGTAAGACTGTTAGCCTCTTCGTGTGTTATTTTTTCTTCAATACCAGGGCATCAGCCAAAGTGTCCGCCGAAATAAATTTCACCAAACACTTGGGGGGCAGGACAGGGGGCGATAACGCAGCTAGCAAGGGAGATCTGAAAAGGACCCTCTAACGGAGGGTCTTGAAAAGGACCCCTCGCCCTCCTAAAAAAGAGGCTCCTAAAAAAGACCCTCTGATAAGGGATCTTGAAAAGGGCCCTCGATTAGGAGTAGCCCAAAAGCGACCCCCTATGCATCAGGAGGACCCGAGAAGGACCGTAGCCCTAAAAAGGACCGTTCAATGGGAGTTCCTAGAAGGACCCCTTATATCGGGGCCCTAGACGAAGTTCCTAAACATAGAAAGTAGTAAAAAGACCTTGCAAGGCCTCCCCTGAGTTTACAAGGATTAGCTACCCTCGTGAACATCAAGGAGGCCAAAAGGCCTTACGAAAGAAAAATATATATATAGTGACAACACTAATAAGTCTGGAGCGGCCACCAAGCCGCCCAGCCAAAAAGGGTCCCAAAAAAGACCCTTGCCGAAATAGTACTATGCAAAAGGACGAGAGGGACGCCTCTCGCAAAGAAATAATAAGCGCGCGCAAGAAAAACCCAAAAGGATAGCTAAGATCCAAGGGGTCAAAATATCCTTACAAAAACCGCCAAGGGGCACCAAAAGAGGTCCCAGTGAACCCTCTCACATGGGATCCAAAGGACCTCCAGCCTGACAAATAAAAGAAGGGAACCAACCAAACCGCGTCATACAGGCATAAAAGGGCCTCAAGTGCAGTAGAACAAGAAATAAACAACAACATCACATGTATTCATACATAAAAAAGAAAGGAGTTCTCAAGACAATACAAGGGTTACTAACAGAAAAGTAGCACTAGTAATGACGTTACAAAAAAAAAAAGGAGCGAAACTAGTTCAAGGCCTCCTGTAGTGGGCACTCCACCAGGCCGCTCGGGCAACAGCTTGCTCGCCAAAAGAGGAGAAGTCGAAGTTGGGATCCTGCTTCCACACATTGTAAAGAGCCCGGTCTATAGACTTGCGCTCGATTACAGCCTTCTCCGCCTCCAAGGAAGCGACTTTCTCCTGAGCCGACTGTAGTTCAGTCCTAAGGGCCTCAACTTCAGTCCCCTGTCGAACAACCATCTCATGCGACCCGGATGCAGCGATCTTGGCCTCCTTGAGCTCGCGCTCCAAACATTTAGCCTTGCCCTTCAGCACCTTGATCTTAGCTTTCAGCTGCTCATTCTTCAAGTCCGACTTGGTGTACTTAGTCCGGGCTTTTGACAATTGGACCTTGGTTGCGCTAAGCTCATTTTCGAGCTCCTGGACCTGGACTATGAGGCCGTCCCTCTCAGTGGTAGATGCGGAAAGGATGCCAGTTGAGTCAGCATGTCGAAGAGACATGATATAGACCTGCACAAGAAAACCAATGGCATCAGCAATAAGTAACAAAAAGAAGAACACAGGTGCATCTATGCATAATACTAATCAACGCAAAGTGAAAAGCCTCACCCAGGCCGCAGCACGCCTTAGCATCTCCCCGAGGTCTGATTGAGTCACGTTCCCTAGGCCCCTCCAGTCGGAGACAGGGAGACTCTCAGCTATTGGAACGAAACGCTGCCCATAAACTGAGGCCATCCTGGTCACCCAAGCCTCTGCCCCCACGCTAGGAGCATCTGGTTGGACTGGGACAGACGACCCACTCGCCGAGGCAGGAGGAGGCGCAGCAGAAGAGAAAAATTGAGACTCTGGTGCATCGGCAGGGGGCTCCGCGAGCCCGACGAAATCAGCAGCCGGTATGCCGAGATCATGATGAATTGGAGGGAAGGCATCGCCACCACCGCAACCAGGAGAGGCGTAGCATCCTGCCGCGGCCTGCGGACCTAGAGGGTGAAAGGCCGTGTCCTGGTCATGGGAGTCATGAGGAGGATGTCCCCTGGGGGACAGGGGGGCATCCTCCATCTCCACCTCAGCCTCATCTTCATGCAGTGATGGCCCAGCCGGCGTAGCCACAACCTTCTTAGACCCGGTGATTGACCATAGGAACTTGGGGTTAGAGACCGGAGACAATTGGTGGCGATTGAGATTCGTCATGGTAAATAGGACTGCTGCTTTCTTCAGGGCGGGGTCTGCTGCAATGAGTCTGTTTATCGCCTCCGCCTCCGACCCGATGACCGAGGGATCAGCAAATTGCCCTGCAAGAACCGCACCAATATCAGTACAAGCGAGAGTGCAAAATGGTGAGTTCTAATAAGAAAAAGAAAAAGACTGGATACTTACTAGGTTCAGCGCGAAAGCCTTCACGAACTGAAAGAGGCCCCTGTACCCAGAAAAAATCCTGTTTCCAGGACCCTGGGTTAGACACTGAGCCATCTATCAAGGGTAGCTCACTATTGGCCTTCTGCAAGTAATAGAAGCCCTTGGAATTGTGCACCCCAATAAGGTTGTACAAGGAATGCACCTCTTGCGCCGTCGGGGCGCGTTGCTCATTATTCTTGAACCAAAGAAAGAGGCAACTTAAAGTCAACCAACTGTTGGGTGACAGTTGGAGAGGGGCCAAATCGAAATAGTTGAGAACCGCCACAAAGAACGGGTGTAGAGGAACGGTGCCACCCGCCTTCATAATCTGCTCACTCAAAGCCACAAAGCCCTTCTCAGGGCGGTCGGCCCGGCAGGTCTCCTGAGGAACATGCAAGGCGTATTCTGGAGGAGTTCGGTAGCGCTTCACGATGGTCTTCAGTTTGTTCGAAGACATATTGGACACTAGGCTGGACGCCAGTAGGGGGGCGTCGTCTTCTTCCTGGACGGACACCTGTCTGCGTACCTTCGACATATCTGCAAAATCAAAAGAAACATGTGAGGAAGAGGCAGAGCACTTAACCCTCCATTTTCTCTTCCTAGCAAGGGTTTTCCATCGAGGGAGCGATGGCGGAAGCGCTAAGCCAGGATCAACGGAGACTAGGGGCTGAGGAGAGGAGTTGATAGCCCCGTGATCGTCATCAGGCGAAGAGGGAGTGGGAGGTTCTGGCGGAATGTGTCCCTCCATAAACTCTAACTCCCACCGCAATTCAAAAAGAGCCGTCCTAAGACGCGCTATATGGTCGCTAAGGCCCGGGGGTGAAGGTCCTCCGTCTCCCCTCGACACCGAGTCAATTTCGCTCTCTACCACCCAAATTTTATGCCTAAGATTAGCCATGCACTCGAGGTGGCGAATGCGGGCTTGCCTCAAAGACTCATAGTCCTGGTAAGGGCTGCCCTCAGGGGACTCAGGATCTGAAGACAGGTCGATAAACTCAGCCCTCGAGGGTATGTCGGACGGGCCCTCACTGGCCATGAAACCGCGTCCCGACAGCAAAAAGGAGGTCACGTTTAAACAAGGGGGATACTACAAAACACAAAGGAACAGGCTTAATACCCCCAGGTGCAAACGCCCTAAATGGACTACTACAAGGTATATGTGTAACAAGAAAGAGGAGGGGCGCGCGTATGGTCAAAACAAGCTCGGGCTAACGTACCCCATCCCAAGTATTGTTGGTGTGAATCCGATAAAATAAGTAAATAAACGGGAGAAGGAAAGAAAATATACCTCAAGCAATTGAAAGAACGAAGTCGGAGTCCAAGTAAGGTTGGAAGGCGAAAAGCACCAGAGCGTTGAAAACGCGCGTCTGCAAGAATTAATCAGAAGTGTGTGTTAGTCCAAAAATATACACACCAAGGAACTAGCTAAAAAAAAAAAAAAAAAAAAAAAAAAATGATGTCAATGAAAAAATGGAAAAGTGATGAAATAATAGAGAAAGTGTGGTTGTGGGGGATTGAACCCTTTACCTCTTGAAAGGAGCAAGGGTCTAACCACCACTAAGCCAAGGAGGTAAGGTGTAAATATTAAGCCATGCATGAATGCCTATTTATAGGAACCAAGATGAATAGTCTACAAGAGCACCTTAAGGCCCTCTCCTAGACTAGGGGGGCAAGTGTTGATGCTCATAATCTCATCAAGGGGAAATGCAAGGTAGCCACCAAGTCGCCTCCCGTGAGGCCATCAAGTGGCGAGGCCCCCCCTGATCCGCGAGACCGCCCCGTCTCGCGAGAATGCTCTTCCGCGAGGCCCCCAAGTCGCCTCCCGCGAGGCCACCGAGTGGCGAGCCCCCCCCCGATCCGCGAGACCACCCCGTCTCGCGAGTGCCTTGTTCCGCGAAGCCATCTTAGGGGGCGAGGTACCTTATTTAGCGAGGCCACCCTAGGGGCGAGGTGCCTTGTTCCGCGAGGCCATCCTAGAGGGCGAGGCGCCTTATGTAGCGAGGCCACCCTAGGGGCGAGGTGCCTTGTTCCGCGAGGCCATCCTAGAGGGCGAGGCGCCTTATGTAGCGAGGCCATCGTAGAGGGCGAGGCGCCTTATGTAGCGAGGCCATCCTAGAGGGCGAGGTGCCTTATGTAGCGAGGCCATCGTAAGGGGCGAGGTGCCTTGTTCCGCGAGGCCATCCTAGAGGGCGAGGCGCCTTATGTAGCGAGGCCATCGTAGAGGGCGAGGCGCCTTATGTAGCGAGGCCATCCTAGAGGGCGAGGTGCCTTATGTAGCGAGGCCATCGTAGGGGGCGAGATGCCTTGTTCCACGAGGCCATCCTAGAGGGCGAGGCGCCTTGTGTAGCGAGGCCATCGTAGGGGGCGAGGTGCCTTGTGTAGCGAGGCCACCCTAGGGGCAAGATACCCTTGTTCCACGAGGCCAACATAGGGCGGGGCGCCCTATTCAGCGAGGCCCTTGGGCCACTCCTACCATGCCCATGCGCGGGGCCGAGGGAGGCCACGGGGCCGTCTACGGCGCCCCATGCGCGAGGCCGCGCAAGGTCCCGCGCGCGCACGCCCCGGGAGGTCCATCAGCCCATAATCTTCTCAGGAGGCCGACGCCCCATGACTTAACGTGTATGGGCCCAAGACCCCTATTCAACGCCACGGCCAATACGGACACCGAAGATCCCCTTTTTCACATTTCCAAGTCCCTATGCTTAGTGTGAGTCAAAGGAGACATGTTTGTACGACCAGGTACCAGGTACGGATGCCAGTACCAGTGAGGATCGTGGTCCGTACGTCTACGGCCATAGGTCAGAGCCGACACCACTACCTCCTGCGCCAACACGCCTGCTACCACGCCTCAGGAAGGGGTACAGACAAGTAGTGGAGACATCCTCCTGGCACCTGCTCCTGTACGGGATGTACAGCCACAACCTCTGAAGCCACTTCCCTGGTACAGTACGTTTGTACCTCTTGGTCCCCTGGACCACTATGTACCTAAGGCCGTTAGAGCCTACTATAAATGGAATTCGAAGGCCACCTGAGAGGGGGTTGGAAAATTTTACTGTAACAGAGACATTAGTGTGAATGAGATACTGAATTCTCCATTGTTGTTACTCCATTATTCTTGAGTCATCGTTCAAGTTTTCATAGCTTTCGAATTAGCAATTTCAATTCGATAATTTTTCCAACTTAACTTCGTTGACGAGTTCTCACCGTCAACAAGTAGTTTATTGTTCGTCCGCATATAATGTTGTGAATGGAAGACCCATCCTGGTAGATCTTCAAGCAGTAACTTCGGTCTGGCATCTATCCATGAAGTTTCCAACCGATGCAAAAGTTAGGTGTGTGTTGGGAAACTAACAAAAGGCCAGAGAATGTCATAACTCCTTGATCACAAAAGAGAGATATTACAGATCAGGGAGCGGAGCAAAAGAAAGGTTGCTAGTGCTAAACGAATCACATGCCCAATCAGGTGAACAAGTCACCAAATAGGGTGTAACACCCTGGATAACCAAGGCCATTACACTGGGTGATTATAAATGTGCAAGACTTGCTAATCAAGTTATATGGTTGAAAACATGATTCTACAGTCATAATTAGGTTAGGGTTAAAAGATTTTGGACTTAAATGGGAAATTTCTCATTTAAATAAACATTTAATGCATGGGATCCCAAAAACAGGGAAATTACAAAATTTATGTACAACCACAAGCCACTCTAATGGAAAAATAAGCTTTTTAGGTTTTCCTGTCCCTGTACCATCCATCGGTCGTGGCGGACAAGCAGCTGACTATGTACATTCTGCCCCAGAGCTCTCCAACTCAAGATTGGTTCACGTTTCCCTTGCTTTACCTGCACCACGTAGCACCCGTGAGCCAAGGCCCTGCAAGAAAACCATAATGCAGAGTATAAACAATACAGTCAACCAAAAAACCATAACAATTTGAACTAAGTATTTAACATGCCATAATAGTCACCTAATTAGAGAGGTCAACAATTTTTCATAAGACAATCGTCTCAGTATTAAACAAGTTATAATCAATAAACAACAATGATAACATATCAATACTCATCATACAATACTCAGGGTAGACGCCCTTAGGCCGCACCCTCTATTTAACCCACTGTCTCCGGCTAACTTAGGTCGAGTTCAGTGATTATTTAATTAACCTCAGCAACCAATGGCTGAGCCGCGTCTTGTGCACAAATATCAATTCTGGCAGTCTTAGGCCATTTAATTCATGCTCACATGGCATATCACAATCACACAACATATGCATTGAAATACGGGGAATCTCAGATCCACACAATCACATAAGGGTGCGGTTTTTCTTACCTTTAATTCTGAGTGCTTTGGTTAATAAGATGACCCCCGAGCACGATCCTATTTCGAATCATAGCGTACACCTAGTCACAATCCATAAAATGGTACTTCGATAAGTTTGAATTCCAAAGGTCAATCCTAGATCAAAACTCGCGCTCTCGGGACCTCTAATTCCACCAAACGAGGTGGTGAAACCGTCCCCCAAGCCCCCAAGCAATACCCCAAAAAGCACCCAAAAACCAAGTGCTGGAGGCAGGGTAGTGCTATAGCTCTACCATAAGGGCGTTACAATGCTATAGTCAGAAACCCAGCCCCCGCCCCCACCCCCCTAGGAACACCGTCCAGTGCTGTAGTGCTCGCAACCCAGCGCTACAGCGCTGCAACCCAAACATGCAATTTTCTGGGTTTTTTGATCGCCTTCCCTGAGCCAAAACTCCAAACATCTTCCCCAAACCACAACCAAACTCAAAATTAAACCTATAACTCACTATATCTCAAGCAAAACCACCTAACAACATTAAAATCTTAGCTAAAAGCATCATCAAACACAGAAACCAAACTTTAACCAGAAAATCTAGACAATTAAGGTCAGAAATTATTACCTCAAATGGATGAATCCGACCCTAGGTTGCTTGAATGTCCTTCCAAGATTTAGCTCTCAGATTCTCAAGCTTAAGTTCCTCACAACTTCATCCCAGACCAAGATTTCAGAAATCAAAACCCAAACTCTCAAGAACATCAAGCAATATTCAAAACCAGAAATTGAAGTTCTTACCTCTTCTTGATTTCGAAATTCCTAAGGATTGCTAGCTTTAAATCCTCCTCCAATTCCTCAAGAAATTTAGCTGCTTAACTTCAACTCCTCTTTTCCCTTTGAAACCTTGATCAAAATGACCAAGAATCCTTTAGAAAATCCTAAAACATAAAGGCTAATTTTAGCTGTGTTTTACCTCATATAATGCCTAAATGACCTTTATACCCCTCCTTCAAACACCCTTCCTTTCTAAACCTCAAGGGAAACCTAGTCCTTTTACTCTTTGCGAAAATACCACTTTATACTTACTATTTCAGTAACAACACTAATTCTTAGGTTACTAATAGTTACCAGCTTCTCAACTAAATACAAATTTTGAAACCCCTCGCTAACAGTGTGGAACATGATCTCCTCATGCCGGAAGCACCTCACATAACTCAAAATCATACCCTCAACGTGTTCAAATTACAAATATGCCCTTCTAAACTAATCAGGGCTCACATGCATTTAATCATTTATTCACATATTATGCCCTCCCGGCATGATAATCAAGGCCCTTAAGCCTTATTAGTAATTTTGGGTCGTTGCAACTGTCCCCTCCTACTGAGAATTTCATCCTCAAACTTCAAACTCTTGTGATCGGTGTATATCTCGCACTTCCCCCACACGAATAATGCCGCCAACGCTTCAGTGCGAATACCATCGCTGCTAACTCCAAATCATGGGTAGGATACCGCTGCTCATACTCCTTCAGCTGTCATGATTCATAAGCTATAACCTTCCTGTTCTGCATCACAACACAGCCTAAGCCCAACCTCGATGTATCACAATATACTACAAACTTTCCTTCCTCCAAAGGAAGACTTAGCACAGATGCAATAATAAGTCATCGCTTCAACTCTTGAAAATTGTTCTCACACTTGTCTGACTAGACGAACATCAAATTTTTTTGTGTCAATTCTGTCATCGGTGCAGCAATCTTCGAGAACCCTTCCACAAATTTTCTGTAATAACCTGCTAACCCAAGGAATCTCCGAACCTCTAGACGTTCCTTGGCCTTGGCCAATATCTCACCGTCTCCACCTTAGATGGATCCACCTTAATCAAATCTTCACCAACTATGTGTCCAAGGAATGTCACTTCTGGTAACCAAAACTCACACTTCTTAAACTTGACGTACAACCGATGTTCTCTTAACCTCTGCAAGACTTGTCGAAGATGTTGCTCGTGCTCTACCTCTGAACTGGAGTACACTAAGATGTCTTCGATGAAGAAAATCACAAATTCATCCTTGAACACTCGGTTCATTAAATCCATGAAGGCTGCTGGGGCATTGGTCAAACCAAATGACATGACCAGAAACTCATAGTGCCTATACCTCATACGGAAGGCCATCTTCAGTATATCCTCGTCCTTGATCCTCAACTGGCGATAACCAGATCAAAGATCAATCTTTGAGAATATCCTCTTTCCTTGCAGTTGATCAAACAAGTCATCGATCATTGGTAGAGGGTACTTATTCTTGATGGAAAACTTGTTCAACTCTCTGTCGTCTATGTACATTCTCAGATTCCCATCCTTCTTCTTCACTAACAAAACTTGAGCACCCCATGGCAAGTAGCTAGGCGTGATGAACCCTAAATCCAAGAGCTCCTATAATTTTATCTTCAATTCCTTCAGTTCCACCGGTGGCATCCTATTTGGTGCCCTCGACACTGGCTTTGTCCCTGGTGCTAACTCAATGACGAATTGAATCTCCCTATGCGGTGAAACCCCTTGTAAATCCTTAGGAAACACATCCAAGAACTCACAATCTAATTTGGTCTCCTCCAGCTCTACTGGCAACAATCTGGTAGTATCCACAACACTAGCCAAGAAACATATACATCCCACCTGTAATAGGTCCCTAGCCCTCAACGCTGAAATCATGGGTACGCGGGGTCCACAGACCGCACCCACGAAGACAAAAGGATCCTCTCCCTCTGGCTCCAAGGTCACCACCTTCTTCCTACAGTCAATAGCTACTCCGTATCTAACCATCCAATCCATCCCTAAGATCATATCAAATTCCTCCATGCCTAACTCAATAAAGTCTATTGATAGCTCTCTACCATCAACCATCACTAGCAGTGCTCTAATCCATCTCCTAGAGACTACCAGTTCCCCTGTAAGCAGTATAGTCCCAAACCCCGCAGTACAGTACTCACTAGCTCTACACAATCTATCAATCACTTTACTAGAAACAAATGAATGTGTAGCACCAGAGTCAATCAATATAGTAAAAGGAAAACTAGCGCTAGAAAGCTGACCTGCCACCACCGAGGGACTAGCCTCGGCCTCTACTTGTGTCAAGGTGAACACTCGAGCTGGATTCAAGTCGTCCACCTTCCTTGTTTACTCTTTCTTCACTATTGGGAAGTCCTTCTTGAGGTATCCCACCACCCCACACACATAGCAAGCCTTGGCCCGGCATTCACCCGGATGGCGTCTTCTACACCTCGTGCACTTTGGGTAGATCCTCCATGTGTCACCGCCTCCCTGACGGCCACCCTGAACACCCCAACCCTTTCTATTAGGACCACCAACGGTCAAAGTGTCAAGGGTCTTCCTCTTCAGATCACTAGGGCCCCCGCCTCTACCAGATCCTGAATATGGTGGCACCATCCTGCGAACCTCCCATCTCACAGCATTCTCCCTCCAAATCTTGTTTTCCGCTTCCTCAGTAGTAAGAGCCTTCTTAATAGTCTGGGCATAAGTCGTCCCCCCAGGTACTATTGTAATACTAACATATCGGGCTATCATAGCATTAAGCCCTCTCATAAATCTATCCTGCCTAGCAGTGTCAGTAGGCACAAGATCTGGTGCGAAGTTCGCAAGTTTGTAAAACTTTAGGGCGTATTCTATAATTGTCACATTGCCGTGTACCAATCCCAGAAATTCATTCACCTTCACTGCCCTGAAGGCAACATTATAATACTTCTGACTGAACAAGTCCTTGAATTCGTCCCAATCTAGAGTAGTAACATCTCTAGTCTGTGATGCCACTTCCCACCAGATGCGGGCATCCTCGCTCAGCATATCTGTGGCACAGGCCACCCTATCCTGACCCTCTACCATCATGAAGTCCAAGATAGAGGTAATCGTACTCATCCACTCTTCGACATTTCGTGGATCTGGTCCCCCCTAAAAAATTGGAGGATGTTGTCTCCTAAACCACTCATACAACGACTCTCATCTGTTCCCAACTTCAATTGTCTGTATAACTGGTGCCACAACAAGTGTCACAATAGGTGCAACACTCTCTGACGGAGCCTGCTATCTCATTAGATAGATCTGCTCTTCTTGTCTTTGAAGTCGGGCTTGCATGTCTGCCATAATCTGCTGCCAGTTCTCAGGGACTAGCAGAGGGTTTTGGCCTTGGCCATCATCCCTAGTCTCAGACCCATTGCCGGTTAGTCATATAGATCGCCTTGTATGCATAAATATCCAATTAAATCTACAATCAATGACTCGGCGGTCAGACTATGATACACAGTAACAATCTTTCCATAATCCACCATTGGAACAGAACCAATCACAAGCAATCAAGATATAACAGTTTATCCATATATTAATTCACATAGAACAGCAATGCTGTTAAGCACACCTCAATATCATCACACATCAGTCAAGGGCCAAGCCTTATCAATATCGCATGCTCCCTATTAACCAAACACATAACATCATTCATATTTCTTTCGACACTCAATTATACAAACACAAATTTAAAATTACGAAACCTTAAGTCGAGCTTGTTTTTAGCGGTGAATGTCCAGGTCCAGCCAATCTTCAAGAACCCTTAAACCTAGGACACTCTGATACCAAGTTGTAACACCCTGGATAACCAAGGTCGTTACACTGTGTGATTATAAATGTGCAAGATGTGCTATTCAAGTCATATAGTTAAAAACGTGATTCTACAGTCATAATTAGGTTAGGTTTAAAAGATTTTTGTCTTAAACGAGAAATTTCTCATTTAAATAAATGTTTAATACATGGGATCCCAAAAACATGTTTTAAATGGAGAGTTTACAAAATTACAAAAGTTATTTACAACCACAAGCCACTCTAATGGCAAAATAAGCTTTTTAGTTTTTCCTGTCTTTGTACCATCCCTCGGCCGTGGCGGACAAGCAGCTGACTATGTACATTATGCCCCAGAGCTCTCCAACTCAAGATTGGTCCACCTTGCCCTTGCCTTTACCTGAACCACATAGCGCCCGTGAGCTAAGGCCCGAAAGAAAACCATAATGCAGAAGTATAAACAATACAGTCAACAAACAATCCATAACGTTGTGAACCAAGTATTTAACATGCCTTAACAGTCACCTAATCAGAGAGATCAAAAATTGATCATAAGCCAATCATCTTAGTATTAAACTAGTTATAATCAATAGACAACAATTGTAACGACCCAAATTTGCTAATAAGGCTTGGAGCCTTGATTAGTGTGCCTGGAGGGCAATAATGTTATACTGCATTAATTTATGTGAACTGAATGAATATGTGGTTAGAATGCATGTTTAGCTGAAATAAATATGCATGTGGGCCCTGTTTGTTTGTTAGGGGTAAATTGAGAATCTTAGCCCAATGAGGGCATAAATGTAATATATGTGAAATTTATGGTATGACGGTGATATAATTGTGGTGCACGTTCTGAGATGGTCCTAGGGAGCCATTTAGCTAGAAAGTCACAACGGGATTAAATACCCGGCTCGGGAGGAGCCTAGGGGTATTTTGGGAATATTATAACTTGAGATTGGGGATTTATAAGTATTGGTTAATGGTATTTTAGTGGTTTGAGTAACCATTGGTAACCAGTGAGGATGACTACCCTAAGTGATAAAATGGTATATTTGTAAGGGATGTGAATTGTCTAGGATGCCCTTGAGGTTTAGTTAGAAAAGGGAATTAGATGGAAGGGTGAGATGGTCTTTTGGCAAGGATTTAGATAACTTCAGCTGAGAAGAGAAGTCATTCACGTTTAAACACTCAGGCATATTCTGTTTTGGCTGAAAGTTTGAGGAGAAAACTAGAAAGAAAGGAAAGGAGGAAGGGAGCTGAAATTTGAAAGACCTAGGAAGAGAACCAAGTGGTTGGAGGCAATTAAACTTGATCATAAACTAAGATTTTTCTGAGGTAAGGATTTATCTCTGTTTTGTTAAGTTTCTAAGCTTGATTTCTAGAGTGTTAGCATGAAAATTGAAAGTTAGTGTGTGGCTGTTTGGTGGATTCTTGGGGATGAAGCTTGCCTAGGTTCAGTTTGGGATTAAGAGGGATTTGCTTGGAGTTGGACTTGGAGAAGGCTCAGGGGCAAATTTCTACTTGAGGTAAGGGTTTTATGCATCTCTGTTATGTATTAGTTGCTGTGATTCAAGTTTCTGGTTTATTAGTTTAAGTTTCATAAAGTTTCAAGCCACTTTGTGAATTGGGGATTTGATTGTGTGTTTAGGCTTGTTGTTAATGTTTCTGAGTTGTTAGATAGTTTATATGGGGTTTTGGATTGAATTTGAGACTTAGGTATGTCTTGGTATTGATTTGGGAGTGTTTTTGCTCGGGAAAATGTTGGGGAAAAACACAGAATTCTGGATTCGCGAAGGGGCGCTGCGGCCCTGTTCTTCTGCGCCGCGGCGCTAGGTTGCATCAGGGAAGGAGGCCACGCTGGGCGCCGCGGTCATTGGGGGCTAGTGCTGTGGCCCTAGGCCATATCCGGGCAGGGGAAAATTTAGTTTTTAGGCTTTTGCTCAGGGGGCTCGGGGGACGCTCCCGCCACCTCGTGTGGGGGTTCGAGAGGTCCCGAGAGCTCGGGATTGGTTCCGGGAGATATTTTTAAATTGGTTAGTAATGGGGATGCTATTTATATGTTGTGACTAGGTACTCAGAGAGGCTCGGAATAGAGGACCGTGCTCGAGGGTTCAGTTCTTGGGGAGCTCGGGACACAGGTAAGAAAACCACTGTTCCCATAGAGCTTGTATGCAGGGCTGAGCCCAATATGTTTGAATTACAGGGTGTAACCCTTGATTGAATTTGTTAGTATTCAATATATATTTGTTATGCTATGAATTCGATTATGTGAATGTTCGGCAAGAGCTGGAAAAAGTGCAGGCCGAGGTTGGCAGGGGCAGGGAACGGCAAAGGGTCGAGAACGACGTTTGGCACGTTGAGTGCAAGGCCGAGTACGGCAAGGGGCCGGAAGCAACGTTAAGCACGTGGAGTGCGAGTTACCAGGGTGAGACCCTAAAGGATACCTTGGATATCCTCACGGTGTGGACCGCAAACCCAGGGCCTGGTAAAGCGCCTGGGACGGCATGGTCGTATGTGTTTAGCCTATTGGTGGCCTGATTATATGCTAGGTGTTTGTTATGCATATGTTAACTGTTTGTGAGGGTTTTCTTGCTGGGCTTCTGATCACGGATGCTCTGTGGTGCAGGTAAGGGCAAGGGGATAGTCAACCAACCATGAGTACGGAGAGCGTGAAGCGGCGTGTACATGTTTGGCCTGCCTGGCTGCCATGGCCAGTGGTTTTGGGAGATGTTTGTATTAAAACCTAGATTTTGTCGTCTAGTCGACTCAAATTTGTAAATTATATGTTGTAAATATTTCTAAACAGTATCTTGGGATCCCAAGTGTCAAACACTCAACGATTTATGGTAAATGGAATTATTTCCAAAGTTTATTTCGCTGTTTTTGATTTGATTACACTTTTGACCTAAAACCTCGATTAGCGAGTTAAATGCATGTTTAAAACTCACTTACTAACGGCTCTAAGGAAGTAGGGCATTACAACAATGATAACATATCAATATTCATCATACAATACTCAGGGTCGATGCCCTTAGACCGCACCATCTATTCAATCGACTATCACCGACTCGCTTAGGATGAGCGCAGTGATTATTTAATTAACCTCAGCTACTACTGGCCGAGCCACATCCTGTGTGAAAATATTAATTATAGCACTCTCAGTTGGTTTCATTCATGCTCACATGGCATATCACAATCACACAACATATGCATTTAAATACAAGGAATCTCAATCCCACACAATCACATAAGGGTGCGATTTTTCTTACCTTTAATTCTGATTGCTTTGGATAATAAGACGACCCCTTGGGCACGATCCCGTTCTGAGTTCTAGCGTACACCTAGTCACAATCTATAAAATGGTACTTCAATAAGTTTGAATTCCAAAGGTCAATTCCATGACCAAACTCGCGCTCTCGGGACCTCTAATTCAACCAAACGAGGTGGTGAAACCGTCCCCCCGAGCCCCCAATAAAAACACTAGAAAGTACCCAAAAACCAAGTGCTGGAGGGAGGGTAGTGCGACAGTGCTACCATAAGGGCGTTACAATGCTATTTTTAGAAACCTAGCCCCCCCCCCCCCCCCAAGGAACACCGCCCAGTGTTGTAGCGCTCCCAACCTAGCGCTACAACGCTGCAACCCAAACATGCAATTTTCATGGTTAATTCATCACCTTCTCTGAGCCAAAACTCCAAACATCTACCCCAAACCACAACCAAACTCAAAATTAAACCTATAACTCACTATATCTCAACCAAAACCACCAAACAACATCAAAAGTTTAGCTAAAAGTATCATCAGACACAGAGACCAAACTTGAACAAGAAAATCCAGATAATTAAGGTCAGAAATTATTACCTCAGATGGATGAATCCGACCCTAGGTTGCTTCAATGTCCTTCCAAGATTTAGCTCTCAGATTCTCAAGCTTAAGTTCCTCACAACTTCATCCCAAACCAAGATTTCAGAAATAAAAACCCAAACTCTCAAGAACATCAAGCAATACTCAAAACCAGAAATTGAAGTTCTTACCTCTTCTTGATTTCGAAATTCCTAAGGATTGCTAGCTGTAAATCCTCCTCCAATTCCTCAAGAAATTCAGCTGCTTAACTTCAACTCCTCTTTTCCCTTTGAAACCTTGAACAAAATGACCAATAATCCTCTAGAAAAGCCTAAAACATAAAGGCTAATTTCAGGTGTGTTTTACCTCATATAATGCCTAAATGACCTTTATACCCCTCCTTCTAACACCCTTCCTTTCTAAACCTCAAGGGCAACCTAGTCCTTTTATTCTTTGCAAAAATACCACTTTTTACTTACTATTTCAGTAACAACACTAATTCTCAAGTTATTAATAGTTACCAGCTTCACAACTATATACCAATTTCGAAAACCCTCGCTAACAGTGTGGAACAGGATCTCCTCATGCTGGAAGCACCACACATAACTCAAAATCATACCCTCAACGGATTCAAATTACAAATAAGCCCTTCTAAACTAATCAAGGCCCACATGCATATTCAATATTCATAAACATGCATTTAATCATTTAATCATTTCTTCACATATTATAAAATAATCATGCATTTCAACAATAAATCACACACATAAACCAATTATGCCCTCCTGGCACACTAATGAAGGCCCTTAAGCCTTATTAGTAATTTTGGGTCATTACATAGGGTGTTGCCCAAAGTGAGGATAGAGACTTAGATCCTCGATTTTTAGATTTTGAGGAAATTATTGTGTCTATGGAGGACCCCAAGGAGGTCCAACTAGAAGAAAAAGATCCGACCATAGTTGTGAAAGTCGGTAAAATCATGGAGACAAAAATCAAAGAAAAGTTGTGAAATTTTTAGGAAGAACCAAAAGGTCTTTGCTTGGTCACATAAAGACATTGTTGGAATCGACTCAGAAGTTATCAGCCATGTCCTGAACATAGACAAAAACCACCCACCGGTTCAACAAAAAAGAAGGTTGCTCGACAAAGACAGGTCTAAAGCCTTAAAAGAGGAAGTCGAGAAGCTCAAGGACAATGGATTCATCAAGGTAGCGTTTTATCCATCTTGCGTCACGGCCCATTCTGTCTAAGTCGGTCGAAGGAGAATCATTGTACATCTACCTAGCAATAACAAAAAATGATGCCAGTGCTGTTTTGATCAGGGAAGAAGACAACATTCAAAAGGCGGTATACTATATAAGTAAAAGGCTAGTGGGAGCAGAGTTACATTATCCGGCTTTGGAGAAATTGGCTTACTGCTTGATACGGGCATCAAGAAAACTTTGACCCTACTTTCAAGCTCACCACATAGTAGTTTTTACCAACCATCCACTACGACAAGTCTTGCAAGAACCAGAAGTCACTCGTCGACAACTAAAATGGGCAGTTGGGCTAGGGCAGTTTGAAATTTCTTATGCCCCACGAGCAGCCATAAAAACACAAGCCTTAGCAGACTTTGTAGTTGAATTCACTGGACATCGAACCAACAAATGATTATAAAGCCTGAAGCCCAAGACAAAGCCCCCGCCTGGAGACTGATCGTGGACAAATCATCAAATGAGCATAACTCTGGGGT
This sequence comes from Humulus lupulus, assembly GCF_963169125.1. Lineage (NCBI taxonomy): Eukaryota > Viridiplantae > Streptophyta > Magnoliopsida > Rosales > Cannabaceae > Humulus > Humulus lupulus. The sequence continues at coordinate 147,571,284 of NC_084800.1, read as the reverse complement.
AGGATTGATTCTAATAACCCCCGAAGGGCATCGATTTCACTACACAATAAGTTTCAACTTTAATGCCTCCAACAATGAAGCTAAATATGAAGTATTGCTCGCAGGTTTGAGACTGGCCAAAGATGTGAACGTAAAGTCACTAGAGATAAATAGCGACTCTGAGCTAGTTGTTAATCAAATCATCAAAGAAAATCAGGCCAAGGGTCGCAATATGTTCGTGTATCTAAACAAGGAAAAAGACTTGCTAGCACAGTTTTAAAAGTATACATTACAACAAGTACCTCGCGACCAGAACTCCACGCTGATGCTTTAGCCAAACTAGCATGCGCCAAAGACGCCAACACTTGGATGACTCCCATGATTCAATATCTCGAACACATACTGTTACCTACAGACAAAAGTAAGGCAAGAACACTACAAAGGCAATCGAATTGCTTTATCTTGCTCGATGGAATCCTGTATCAACGAGGATATTCTATGCCCTTGTTAAGATGTATTTCCAAGGAGAAAGCTAAGGAAATGATGCGAGTGGTAGTTGAAGGGTTCTGTGGAGATCATGCTGGGGGGCTAACTTTTTTAAAAAATATTCTCCAACAAAGGTATTTCTAGCCTACTATGATCGAGGATTCTATGGAGTTTGTTAAAAAGTGTGATAAATGCCAAAGATTCACCAAGATACCTCGAGCAGCCCTAAATGAGCTTAAACAGATGCAAAGCCCATGGCCATTGGCAATTTGGGAAATAGACCTGATCGAATCTTTGCCTACAGGAAAAGGGAATGTGAAATACGTAGTAGTTGTTGTAGACTGCTTTACAAAGTAGGCAAAAGCTGAACCGCTCACGACAATCACAAACAAGAAAGTACTGGATTTCATTGTCAAAAACATTGTATGTCGATATGGATTGCCGAAAAAGATTGTATCAGATAATGGCACACAATTTGACAGTAACTTGTTTACCGATTTCTATGAACAACATAACATAACGAAGAATTTTTCATTAGTTGCCCATCATCTGTAAAATCTGAACGCAAGTATACGTGGTCGTATCAAGTAATAAATTCTGTAAGAACAGAGATCGTCCCACAGAGACTATTAACCAATAACCAATAATTGCTTTTCAATTTCTATTTGATGATTAAAATTAAGATGAATAATTCTAAACTACAAACACAATTTAAATAACTATAAACAGAACAATGAATCAACGGATTAAAAATCAATAATAAAAAGCATAGGGAATTAATTTCATCAACTTTTCATGCTATTAATTTTACTAATCAGTTCTAAATCTCTTCTTCCAATTCTAATAGTAGGTTAACATAAATTGATTGCTATTCTTTTTCAAGATATAAGATCTCAACCTATATGCAGGTTTTCTACATCTCTGTGATAAACTTAAACATATAGAAGGCATTAAGCATGGAAACCTAATTACTACACAAGTCATACAGGTACTTTCGTCCAATATGCAACCTATGTCTATATAATGATAGCATATTCAATTCTCATCTTTCGAATTTTGAATCAAAACCATAAAATCAAGTAAATAGTGATCAAGTATTTACTAGCATTAAGAAAACATCATATAGATTAGAATAGAGAAGAAGTAGCAATAGAACATCATCATAAAATTAAATTGAAATTCAAGCGACTACATTAATCCCTAGATAAAGGATTTAGTTCATAGATAACATGATGACAATAAAATTCAGATAATTGTTCATAGAAAATAACCTAAAGAATTAAGATGAAGAAGAAATGTAGAAAGTCATAAACTAGAAAAAAAAATCTAAAAAAAATACAATAATCCCAGCAATCTCTTCTAGATCTAAGGTTTATAAAACTCCAAAATCCTCCTAAATTCGCAGATTAATGTCACTTAAATTGTTTTCCAATGCTCCCAAGTGAAAAGACAGTTTTTTCCTTCTAAAAGTGGCTTAAGATTTCAAAACTGCGTCGATAGTGCTGTAGTGCTAGGTTTTGAGCGTTGTAGCGCCATTAAAAGAGCCAAATTCCATCAAAATTTGATGTATTAGCGTTGTAGCGCTAGTATTCTAGCGTTGGGGTGCCACTCTTTAGGATTTTCAAGCCCTGTAGCGCTACTAACAGAGACAAATGCCTTGAAGTCGTCTTTCTAGCATTGTAGCGCCATTACGGTAGCACTGTAGCACTATTCACAGTTACCTAGACTTCTTGCCCCCGAATGATTCGATTTTCTCCAAAATAACTCCATTTTTTTCCACTTTCACTTTATTCTACTCTTTTCACCATCTTAGCATCAAAAACCTTAAACATGAACAAACAAGCATAATTCTGCAATAAAATAGCCCTAAACTAATGAAAACCTTCCTACAATCTTGACCATAAACGAACCTAAAACTCGTTTATCAGTTGCCCATCCATAAGAGAACGGACAAGTAGAAGCTGTAAACAAAACTTTGAAGGACACAAAAAATAAAAGGCTCGAAGAGGCAAAGGGAGCATGGCTAGAATAATTACTAGAAGTACTCTTGTTGTATAGAACAACACACCGAATAGCAGGAGGCCATACACCGTTTTCTTTCACATATGAGTATGAAGCCATGTTACAAGTTGAGTCAAATCCGCCCTCGCATAAAAGGATAACATATGAAAAGGATAAAAATAACCAATTATTAATGGAGTCTTTTGACTTGGTTAATGAAAGACACGAATAAGCCCAACTACGAGTTGCAGCCTGCCAGCAAAAGGTCGCTCGATATTTTAACTCTAAAGTATGCGAAAGAAAGTTTGACGTAGGAGACTTAGTACTTAGAAGGCTTTTTCTCAAAATTTGCGATCACGCTACAAGGGTGCTTGGACAAAACGAGGAGGGTCCGTATCAGATTGGAGACATTCTTCAACCAAGCACATACAAACTTGCTCGCTTAAATGGAGATCTCGTTCCTCGCTATTGGAATGGAGAACACGTGCATAGTATTATCAATGATCATTTCTTTTTAAAGATTTCACTTGTATTAATTTTACATTTTACATGTTTTTGAACAAGGGCTGACCAGTTAAATGATTGTCGCTTATAAGTGTAAGATCAATTTTTGATCACTCATACATACACAAATTTTTGTCCATATTTTACAAGAAATAAAAGAAATTGTGCGCAGTTAGTTGTTCTTGCCAATTATTGTATTTTATACAAGTATTTTCTCATTACGTCTGTTGTTTTGCTATATTATCATTGATTGTTTATAAGTATGCGAGCAGTAGTGTTCGAATAGGTATTGGTCAATGGAAAGTGACCAAGAACCTTAAAATTCTCGATCACTTTGGGGGCATATGAGATATTAAGCGAGCAAAGCATATTATAAACATATGTAAACACACGAGCAAAATAAGGGAAGGCATACTACGACACTTAGCGGATTTTAAAAAAATAATATCAGATTTTGTGAAATAATAGAGTGTTATGCTAGGTTCGGTCATACGAGAAGATATTATAATAAAAGTTGTAATATCAAAATGAAATATCTTTACACCGTGAGCATTTGCTACTTGAATGTAATTAAAAATATTAAAAGTAAATAAAACTACCTTAGGCAACAAATTGTCTTAACACCTCGAACAAACTGTTCGGGTGTTCTAGTTACATATAAAAAACATGTCTACTGTGCAGCTGTAGGGGGGTCCTATAGAGGTTGGTGGTGGACGGTGGTTCCAGCTTCTTCTTCGAGTCCATCAACACCTATCACTATAGAATCAGGAGACTCTTGGGCATTTTTCTCCTCTTCCAAGCAAGCAGCACACCTAGCAAGTTCAGCTTATTTTATTTTGATAGAATTCAAGGTCCCGGAGGCTAGTATATTATTTTGAAAACTTTTAATCATTTTAGATTATGACGACTATCTATTATTATGTTTTAACTAGGTGTTACCGCTAAATCTCGAGATTAGGGATCTTGCTCGAGATCGCATTGTACTGTCAGCTCGGGACTATGGTAATAAAACTATTTGTGCCAGTAGAGCAAGGCATGGCCTGATTCTCTATGGTTAGTATTATGTCTTAATGTTTGTAATTGATATGTCAAGTATATGTGTTTATGAGTGATCGACAAAGGTCGGGATCAGCAAGGGTCGGGATCCGCAAGGGCTAAAAACATCAATAAGCATGCTGAATGTAGGTCGTTATGGCATGGTCGTCTTAGGTGTTGTATTCACCTACTCGGTTACAACCGTGAACCTGGTGCCTGGTAACACACCTTGGTCGGCTTAGGCCGTTGATATGAATTGTCATATGCTATATTTTGTAGTTTTCTTGCTGGGCCTTGGCTCACAGGTGCTCTATGGTGCAGGTAAAGGCAAGGGAAAGGCTGACCAAGCATGAGTTGGAGGGCATGGAGCGGTGCGTACATGTTTGGTGTACCTAGTCGCCACGTCTGGGTTAGTTTTAGGGAACATTGTGAAATGACCAATGTTATCGCCTAGGTCAATTATATAATAACTTTTGAGTTGTAATTTTGTTTTAAACAACGTTTTGGGATCCCAATGTAAAAATTTTATGACTTTAATGAATGTCCAAACGTTTTATACTTAAGTTTCATTATAAGAGTCCTTGCTTTAATTTAATCACACTTTTTGGTCAAAATCCTCGATTTGTGAGTTAATGACACATTTTAAAATTATATGCTAATAGATCTAGGGTAGTAGAGCGTTACAACTTTATATCGGAGCGTGCCAAGGTTTATGGTTCCTAGAGATTGACTGAACATCTACGCTCGCTACCAGGGACAAGCTTGACACGGGGTTGTTTGATATTAAATGAACTATCTGTTTAGTTTCTAATCTGAATTGCTTGTTTGCCTGCTGATATATATAGAGCATAATGTGTCTTTAATTCTAGGGCATGTACCCTTTGACTGCTATATGCCTATGGTGTATGTGCATTATGTTAGTTATTGTCTGTGTTTGATTGGTTGAATTAAAAGGTGGCTTCTTGGGATGCTTTATCGCGCTTGACGTGCGACGTCATTAATTGCAGGGACGATATGGCGTTAGATAACAACCAAGGTTATGACCCTCCACCTGCCCCACAGAATTATCAATAGATGTTTTTAGAAATGTAAGCCAAATATTAGAGGAGGGAAGATGAACTCCGAAAGCTTAGATAGCAGGCTCCTCCTCGGGATGTTTGGTTATAGTTCCTACAGGTTGTCGCACATTTGAGGGTGGTCCAGGCCCATTGCGGGGTAGAAAAGTGGATGAATATGATTTCTTCCACTCTGATTTCATGAGGGTGGATAGAAATGAGTGGGTGGCTTTTGCCAGTTATATGTTGAGGGATGATGCCCGCATTTGGTGGGAAGTTGTGTCCCAAAGGAGAGATGACACTACTATGACTTGGGATGAATTCAGGGATGTTTTTAATGAGAAGTACTACAATGTTGCAGTTTGAGCTGCAAAGGTGGATGAATTCACCAATCTAACTCAAAACAAAATGACTCTAACAAAGTAAGCCTTGAAGTTCGAACAGTTGGCTAAGTTCGTACTGGATTTGGTGCCTACTGATAGGGCAAGGAGAAATCGCTTTGTACGGGGGTTGAATGTAATGATAGCTCGGTATGTCAAGATAACATTGGATCCAGTGACTACCACTTATGCTCAGGTAGTGGAAAAAGCCCTTACTGTTGAGGGTGTTGAAGACAAGATATGGAAAGAAGGCATTGCAAGACGTGATGCTCAGAAGGTGGTGCCTCCCTTAACTAGTTCTAGCCAAGGTAGTGGCCCCAATGAGCAGAAGAGAAAGGCCCTAGATGATTTTATTCCTCTTGGTTCAGATAGGAGGTACCAAGGTGCCTTTCGTGGCCAACACGGTGAGGGAGAGAACTTGAGAAGCTACTCAGAGTGTCCACAGTGTAGGCAATGCCATCTAGGAGAGCGCAGATTCAGAGCCCATTTTTTCTGTGGGAGTGTCATCCATTTAAGGAAAGATTTTCCTCAAGTTAAGAAATAGGAACCAAAGAGAAGTGATAGCCTCACTCCAGCCAGAATGTACACCTTGACCCAGATCGAGGCTGAGGCGAGTCCCTTGGTCTTGACAGGTTAGATTTCTAGGGCTGCTTCTTGGTTTACTGCATTGATTGATTCAGGAGTGACTCATTCATTTGTCTATGCTAGATCATCTATGTAGACCTTGTGATTTGTATGCTAGGGGATTTAGTACTTTTTGCGATATGTACGCTCTAGGAGGTGGGTTAGAGCGTTACCAGTGGAGATAGACAATAGGGAGTTTTCTATGGACCTGATTGAACTGGTGATGGATGATTATGATATGATTCTAGGATGGATTGGTTGGTAAAGTATGGGGCGACGATAAAATACAAGCGAATGATTGTAACTTTTGAGCAGAAAGGAGAGGAACACTTCATGTTTGTGGGGACAGTGAGTGGACCGCGAGTACCTATGATCTCTGCATTGAAAGCTAGAGAACTATTGCAAGAAGGTTTCATAGGATTCCTAGCGAACATAGTTGATACCTCTAGGGTCATTTCAGTTGGACGAGTGAAACTAGGTTGATGTGTGAACTTCCTGATTATTTCAAGTACACCTAACATGATTGCCACCACACCGAGTGATCGAATTTGTCATAGAATTGGCGTCAAGAGAAAAACTGATATCGAGGACACCTTATAGAATGGCTCCAATAGAGTTAAAGGAACTGAAGATTCAGTTGCAGGAATTACTGGATCTAGAATTCATTAGACCTAGCTTTTCACCATGGGGTGCTCCGATGTTGTTTGTCAAGAAGAAGGATGGGTCCTTAAGAATGTGCATCGATTACCAAGAGATAAATAAGTTGACTATTAAGAATAAGTACCCACTGCCTAGGATCGATGATTTGTTTGATCAGCTATAAGGAAAGACAATATTTTCTAAGATCGACCTTCAGTCTGGCTACCATCAACTAAGGATTAAGGAGGAGGACATACAAAAGACCGTGTTCCGTACGAGGTATGGCCACTATGAATTCTTGGTCATGCCTTTTTGGTTAACCAATGCCCCAGAAACCTTTGTGGATTTGATGAATAGTGTCTTTAGGGATTACTTGGATAAGTTTGTGATCGTATTCATTGATGATATACTCGTGTACTCCCAATCAGAAGCTCAACAAGAGCAACATCTTCGTTTGGTACTACAGCGGCTGAGCGAACATAGGCTAAGTTTAGTACAGGGCCGCGACTCAAATATAAAATATTGGAAAATAAGGGTATTTGGGCTCAGGAACTCAAACTTAGGGGCTCGGGAAGGATCGTACTATCCAGTTTAGTAGAATTCAAGGTCTCAGGGGCTTGTGTATTTTGTTGAAATCTTTTTATCAGTTTAGATTATGATACTTATTTATTATTACGTTGTGACTAGGTTCTGCCGCTATTGTTCGGGATTAGGGATTGTGCTCGAGATCGCCTTGTACCGTCATCTCGGGACTAAGGTAAGAAATTTTTTTTTCCCCATAGAGCATGGCATGGCCCGATTATTTTTTGTTAGTATTATGTATGAATGTCTGTAATTGTTATGTCATGTATATGTGTTTGTAACTGATCGGCAAAGGCCGGGATCACCAAGGGTCGGAAATGACAATAAGCATGTTGAATGCAGGCCTCCATGGTATGACCATCTAGGGTGTTGTATTCACCCATTTGGTTAAAACCATGAACCTGGTGCCTTGTAAAGCACCTTGGTTGGCTTAGGCCATTTATGTGAATTGTTTGTTGTGTTTGTTTAGTTATGTATTTACTAAAATGAATTGTCATATGCTTTGTTTTTGGAGTTTTCTTGCTGGACCTTGGTTCACGGGTGCTTTATGGTGCAGGTAAGGGCAAGGGAAAGGTCGACCAAGAATGAGTTTGAGGGCATGGAGCGGTGTGTACATGTTTGGCCTACCTGGCTGCCATAGATGGGGTAGTTTTGAGGAACACTGTGAAATGACCGATTTTGTCACCTAGGTCCATTGTATAATAACTTTTAAATTGTAATTTTGTTTTAAAAAACATTTTGGGATCCCAATGTAACACTTTTATCACTTTAATGAATGTCCAAACCCTTTATACTTATGTTTCATTACATGAGTCCTTACTTTAATTTAATCCCAGCTTTTGGTCAAAATCCTTGATTAGCGAGTTAATGGCGCATTTTAAAATCACATTGTAATGGCTCTAGGGTAGTAGGGTGTTACAAGAACATATGTTAAATAGTTTTGCATAATGAGAAAACAAAACAAAAGAAATTCTAAGTATTGTACGTGAACTAGAATTACTGGTCACTACGTAATAAAAGGAACTACAGCTACAATCACTATCTGCCTCGAAGAAGCACAAGCCAAACCTACTAATCGAAAAATTAAAGTTGTCATCCTTATCGAATAGATGATAAGGGATGGGCAATGTATCTAAGAGTGAAAAATTCATACCGTTCTTGTCAGAGGATTCGAACACGCTACCAACGTATTCATGCAACTATTGTTTTCTCTTCCCATGTTGAGGAGGGATATCAGCTGGTTGGGCGTTGAGGTTAGGCACTTGAATGGTCACTCCTATTGGACGATGCCTTACGGGTTGTGACACATTTTTTTTTTGTTCGGGGTTTTCTTGTTCCTCTGTGCCATCTCAAGTGGCACTCCCCGCAGTCGATTCCTTCACCTCTTCGTAAGGCTCCAAATGGCTGACCATCCTCAAATTGCTTTCCGTGACCAGCTCCATGATGTTTTTTTCTATATGTTTCATGATGGCCAGGGTTGCAGCCCTTATCTCAATTTTTGGAGTGGGTTCTAGTCAGTACCATGGACCTAGACACAATACAAACTGACTAAGGACAGAAAAAATAAAAAATAAAAAAGAGACTAAGAGAATATCGAATGAAGACTAAAGAGTTTACCTCCTCGAGTAAAGGCCATGTTATCTGTGACCAGATTGGTTGTGAGGAAATACTCTTTGAAGTACTTCCCCACATTGGATTTGTAGGTTAATCACTCAAGAATGTGCAACCAGATTCTTGGTGATAAAAATGGAACATTCCCATGTTATTTTGGTTGGGGTTAGATTTGAGATCAAACAAAAAAATTAATCTCGTGAGGGGTGGGCACGGGCCACTTTTTATGGTTATACAAAATATAGAGTGCTAACAACAGTCTATATCCGTTGGGGGTTATTTGAAATGGGGAGACCTCAAACTTGCCCCCACTTCTATGTGGTACCTTGACCAGGCACTAAAGGCACCTTTGGGAACGTTTACTCTCTGGTCGAGTGTAGGCTTGTACAGAGTAATCCCAGGAAGCATGTACTTCTTGGGATACTTTGCCACCATCCTGGTCGATATGACTCTTGGACGGGCGATGTACCAGGGTACATCTACTTTTGGGACCTCATGTAGACGGCCCTTAGGTTGGATATATGGTGGTGCAAACCTTAAGGGTACAGGGTCGCTCGAAGGACCCTTAGTGTGTGATGTTGGCTAGCTAGTAGGTGAGTCAGTGATTTTTCTATTTTGTCTGGGTAGTGTGTTTGACACGGCCCATATTTTGTTTTGGTGCTTTTCGAGGAAAATTGGTCGTTGTTGAGTCTAGTATTGTGTTGTTTTTAAGTCGTGTTTTCTGTTGTTTTATTAATATTTTTAGTTGTTTAGTGCAGTATTATGCTTTGTTTTTGCTTGTTTACAGGTTTTAACTTTCAACTAAAGGAAAAGAGCAATTGGAGGAAATTAGTGAAAAAAATGACAAAAATCTTGGTTTTTGGTGTTGTTTCCATATTAGGTAGGATCCTTGAGTCATTTAACAACTTGGGTGAATTTTTGGACTCAAAAATGTAAAAATTGGGAAAGTTCTTAATGGTCGCGGCGCTACAGTGCTGAGCCGCGACCAAGTCCAAGGAAGAAAGCATGTTTCCTTTTTAAGGGTCTACACGGGCCACGACGCAAGGATGAAGAGTCGCGACATTGAAACCTATATCTGCCCAGAAATTGAACTTGAGTTGCGGTGCTGAAAAGGTTGGGTCGCAACCCCCCTAAAGTTTACACGAAGCCAAATTGACATGGGCCACATTGCTTATGAAGGAAAATAAATTAGATTTTTAATCCTAATTTCGAGAGGAGAGATTTTTTTTAGGAGAGGAAGAGAGGAAAAAAACGCAGGGGAGCCATTCTGGGGAAGATTGGATCTGATCTAGAGTTCTTTTTCTCTTTTTCTTTGTCTTTCTTTATGTTAATTATTAGTATTATGGATTTCATAGTCTTTTTTATGAACTAATTTCAATATTAGGGTTTCCAATTGACGCTCTTGAAAATCTATTATGATTTAATGCATTTGTCAATTTCTTCTTCATCTAAAATTTACTCAATTTCTGTTTATTGTGTATGTGATTGATTGCGAACCTTTTACATACGATTTGTCAATTTGAATCAAAATCTGAAAAGTGAGATTTGAATATGCTAATATTGAGTATATGTAGATTTCAATTTAGAACGAGAGTATCAAATTGGTCTATGCGATTTAGGGATGTATTTATTGCTTCCTATTGTTTGAATTGACCATAGAAATATAAGGAATTCACATTAGGTCAAATTTTCTATTTCTTAATCTGAATAGTTAATACTTTTGTATGCCCATCATTTTAGTGAGAAGAATTTCAGGAGTAATTGCAATAAAGAATAGTAGAGTCGATAGTGTAGAAGATTCAAATTCCTAATTGTTCTCATTCGTTAATTTCATTCTTGTGTTCTTGCTGTTAATTTATTTGTGCAATTTGCATTTATTTATGCTTTTTCTATTTTAAATTTTACAAATCCATTTTTCATTAGCCAAATAGAACTCAAGAATTATTAATTTGTAATTGATAAATTAGTTCTCGTGGCACGATACTTGGTCTTACCAAGATTTATTACAAATTGTGATTGTGTATACTTGTTGTTGACGGTGAAATCTCGTCAACAAACTTAGATCAGAAAACTCAATGGTTCGTATAGTGATCTTTAGATATGGACTTAAAATGAACTTATGAAAAGATAAACACAGATCAACAATGGAGCAAAAAATTGTATATTGCTTAATAGCCTTCTCATACAATGAATTTTCCAAACCCTTATTCTGAGGGGTCAAGGCCTACTTATAGCAGGGCTCTAATGGCCTCTCATACATGGTGGTCCTTGGGGACAAAATAGTACACAGGTAAACTGTCATAGCAGTAGCATAGATGGTAGTGGTGTTGAACGAGTGGTGGTCGGCTTTAGTAGGTGCCAGGGGTCTGCAAAAGTACTCCTGCCTTGGTACTGTATGATACCTCCACTAGTTATCGGGTACAAACCCCATAAACGTGCCAAGGGAGTCCTTATTATGTACCATTTTAGTACTACCACTACTTTTCCAGTGTGGGTACATAGTTCGTATAATGTGCTCTCCAGACTTGTACGTTCCTATCTAAACGTACCACGTATTGATGCCTTGTCCTCCTTTGCTCCCTCAGGTCATTATGGCCTTGCTTCCCATACCTCCTAGCACCTGAAAGGCTGAGGTATGGCTCCCTCCATAGGAGTTTGTTGTGGGAAAATTATTGTGCTCAAGCATGATTTGTCAAATGAAGGATCCCCCACTAATGGCATAAGGCTCAAGTAAAGAGTCGCAGCCTCATCAACGACGTTACTATAACTAAGTGAGGCTATCCAGGTGAGAGGCATGTGGGCACCAGATGCTCAGGCGTAAGGTGTATGAGCGCAAGGACCTCCAGCAAGGCAGTGGTCTCGCAAGGTCCAAGGATGTGTGCCACTCGGGCGCGAGGTGCTTGGATCTTCAGCGAGGTGCTTGCGCGCGGGGCTCACTGGGTGTGCGAGGCGCTGGCACGTGAGGCTCCTAATGCGCGCGGGTGCTCGAGTCATTGTTGGCGCGAGGCCGTGGGGGCCAAGAGACGATGGTAGCACAAGGGGCTGGCATGCGGGGCTCTTGAAGAAGGCCTGTTAGCTGCGCGAGGTGCTGCAACGCAAAGCTCCTTATGTGCATGGATGAGGTGAAGACGGGGGTCTCGCGTGCGAGGCTCGGGTGCTCATGGACAAGGCGAGACAGGGTCTCGCGTGCGAGGCTCAGGTGCGCATGGACGAGGCAAGACGGGGGTGTCGCGTGCGAGGCTCGGGTGCGCATGGACAAGGCGAGATGGGGGTCTCGCGTGCGAGGCATGGGTGCACATGGATTGGGCGAGACGGGGGTCTCGCATGCGAGGCTCGGGTGTGTAGCCAAGTCGCGAGACGCACGCGGGTCGTGGGCAGCCTTGCCTGGCAAGGCCTTCGGGTCTTTAGGGGCATCTTCGCTAAGGCTTCCTTTGAGACATGGATCTCGCGTGGGGGAAAATATTGGGTTGCTTGGTTTGCTCGAGGCTAATGAGGGTAAACCTCCATTTTTTTTTCTTGGTGGATTTTTGGCATCCACACTTGCATAGCATCAAAATTCGCAACAAGTTTTTGGCATCGTTGTTGGGGACTAAAAATTATCAATATCAAAGTAATTAATTATATTTCTAATTTGGTTGTTCTTTGAATTGTTTGTAAATTAGTTTACGTGCATTCTTGACTATTTTTCAGGTAGTTCTGTTATATGTGTAGCAGAAGGGGAGCAGATAGCCTTGTTCTTATTAATCCTGAGAATGAGAAAGCCTGCAGGAAGAATCATAGAAACAAGAGATCTGTTGATCCAACTGTGGTTATGGAAAACCCTCAAAATAATGATGGGTTGAATGAAGGGGTGCCAGAGGTAGTGCAAGGATGAGCTCATAATCCCATTGAGAGAAACTTACAGGCTTATGTACTCCTAACTGTTACAGGAGTGAAAACATGTATATGGCCACCGGTTGTGGAGGCTAATAACTTTGACATTAAGCTGGTGATTTTTCAAATGGTGCAATCCATCGTGAAATTTGGTGTCTTACCATCAAAAGTTCCTCATATGCACATAGCTAATTTTCTTGAGCTATGTGCAACGTTCAAGTATAATGGGGTGAGCGAAGATGAAATCAGGTTGAGGCTATTCCCATTTTCGTTGCGGGAAAGATCTAAAAGTTGGTTGAACTCCATTCATTACAATTCCATATGACTGTAGGGAGAGGTTCAAGGAACTGTTGAGAAGGTGTCGTCATCTTGGCATTGAAAAGTGGATGTTGGTCCACAACATTTACAATGGATTATGTGGTACTACTCGCACCATAATTGATGCCTTATGAGTAAAAGTGCCAACAAGGTATATGAGTTTTTGGAAGATATGGCTACAAACAACCATCAATGGTCGGATGAGAATGCAACTAGTAACAGAATGGTAGATGGGTTCATGAATTAGATGCAATCACTGCTTTGACTACTCAAGTTGTGACATTGACTAAGAAATTGCAACATAATACAATATCATCCAATGTCATTCAGTTACAGACAGGGTGTGAAATTTGTGGTGGTCCTCACCAATTTGAGCAGTTTATAACAACAAAGTTCAATGGAGCAAGTCAACAGGATGAGTAATATTAATAGGCAACTCAACAACCCTTTCTCCACCACTTAAAACCCATGGTGGAGGAATCACCCTAATTTCTCATGGAAAAATAATCGAGGCCCTCAACAACAATTTCAGTAGCCTGTTTCTCAAGCTCCAGCTCAAGAAATGTCACAACCTGGTCTTCCATCAAAAATGGAGTCTGAGAAGAAGAATAAGGTTGATGAAGAGGTTAACGAGAACCTTGAGAAGAAGCAGCCAGAAATAAGTATCGAGCATCACATCAAGATCCACTATCGTCAATACTCTCCCTAAACATTGTCATATGAAATATATTACCTAATATACCTATTGTAACGTAGTATTTCTATGTGTTTTTTGCCTAAACCCAATTTACCCAAAATCTTATCAAGAACAATGAAAAACCAGTTACAAAAACAGACAAATCACAGCCAAAATGCCGAAAATTTGTTACAAAGTCAGTAGAAGGGGTTCAAAAAATTATTTGGAGTAAAGATTGTTTAAGAAATTGCTCGAAGTTGCTTGAAGAAATTGCACTAAAACACTTGAAGTTCTTGGAGGTTTTTCTAAGTGTTCTTGAATAGAGAGGAGGATCGTGAGAAAATGAAAGGAAGGAAGAAGGGGGGTATTTATACCGGTCAGGGGTATCTAAAACATAATGATGAAATTTGAGGGGTTTTTCTTTAGAAATTGCAATAACCGTCAAATCTTGCCTGGGGAACCAAAAATGTCATGATTACTTACCTTTTCAAGAAAGTAAGAATAATCGGATGTGACAGGTCAACATGATTGCTGATTGAGTAAGTTTATTAAATGTTGTTCGCAATAAAATAAACTTTGGGGGAAAATGTTTCCCAAAATATTTGCATGATGATGTGGCCTTTTAAAGAGGTGCATGAACAACACATGACTGACTATTAAGTAAGGACTGGTCAACTGACGACCAAAATATCTGAAGAAATTGAGATGCTCGAATAGATGCAAGGAGTATGCTGAGCAGCAAGAAGAGAAGGTGACATAAGCATTCGACCAGAGTTGCTCGTGGGATAGAGACAAACACTCAAATGTGGTTATAAGTTAGATATTGTAGAGATTTTTGTTAATAAATATTATTATTTATGTGATTATTTTTTTAGGCTTATAACGTCAATTGAACATGGCCCATAGGCCCATATGTACATCTATGAGCCTATAAATAAGACTCATAGGATTCATTTATTTCACGCACAATATTTTGTATTCAGAGAGAAATAGTGATTTTATACATAGTACTTGTATTTATCTTTGAGACTTGTGAAACTTAGTGCGCCATTGTTCGCTGGTCACAGGTGTTTGGGTTTTACACAATAAACACACTAATTACACGCAGGTTATTACCAATCTCTGAGGTCGAACCACTATAAAATCCTAGTGTCATTTACATTCTTGAATTTAGTTCTCTAATTCATATCGTTTTTTGTGACTCCATGTCGTTGACCAAATCGAGGGTCAACAAAACTCTTTAATCCAATAATATTATTTATTAATTCCATGATTACTCCAATATAAATATGGAATTGCACTCTAAGTATTTATAGAATTATATTTACAGAGTTTTCTCTTGTAGTCCATTGATATAATCAATAAATGAATTTTTGTCCTCCATTTATTGGCTCATTAATTAGAGCTGGTCAATGTTACCATTTTACCCACCTAATTACCTCTTGATCCTTAAGTATCATTAATTCACTAGCGAATAATTAATCTATAATCATATTATAGATTTGAGCTCAATAACTATTAAGTTCCATAATTAACCCTTAAGGGAACCAGTATTAGATCCGTTAGGAAAGTATGGATTCCATCATTGTAAATCATTTTCCCATCCATTCATGATATCGAATCTCCAAAACAAAAGTCATTAACCTCATTATAATAAGAAACCTTAACGAGTGTATCAAAAGATCCAATAAACACAAACATGAGTTCCTGAATACTCAGGATTTAGACTGATCTACAAATTATCATTTATTATGATAAAATTAAATCTTTATGTCAAACGACAAGTTTATAAAGATAATTAATTCCCATCCGTCCTGTCATAATTAATTACGTACTTTAATATGTTACTAACTATTTTACTCATTATATATGATCTTAATTCTCTAGTACTAATACAAGATCATATTCTCATGAATGAATTAGGAAATCAATAAAATGTCTTTAGATGCTTTTAGGGTATTAATCCAAACAGTTACAGCCTTTGGGCATTCCTGAGTGGAAGTGGGAAGACATCACTATGGATATTGTGGTTGGAATTCCTAGAACGGTGGGATAGCGTAACTTGGTATGGGTAATTGTGGATAGATATACTGTTTACCGAGTTTTTCGGAAACGAATACAAACAGAATAATAAAAAGATAAGAACTGTAGAAGTGCTAAAATGTAACTAAACAAACAGTGTTTTTACGTGGTTCAGGCGTTAACAAGCCCTAGTCCACGAGTCGATGTTATTATACTTGGAAAAGGTTACAGTAAGATGGCTGGTGTACAAGAACTTCACACACTCACAGTGTTTCTCTCGGGTTCTCTTGAAGAAGATGAAGCTAGAGAGATTTTGGTAGAGTTTTTGCTATGTGATTTGTTGGCCGTCCCTCTTCTTGTAAAATGAAGGGGTCTTTATAGCTAGGGTTTCGGATTAGGGTTTTTCCCTACGTACATGAGTCTTAATTACACCAGCCATAAATAGGGGATACAATTACTGTAGTGGCATGGCTACAAGACTCTATGTGGGTATATTTACGTGAAAGTATGGGGAACACACAAAGTCAGCCGTCTTTTCCAAGTTGTCAGCGGAACAGTAGGCGAAAAGGTACCCTTAGGCGTGCTGGGATGTGTGCGGCTTTGACCTGACGGGCGTGTCAGGCGGGATCCTGTGTCAAACGGATATCATTCCAAATATGCCTTCTCCCGGACTCGACCGTTCGGTTTTGTTCTGTGCGAGGCACGGAACTATTTCCGCGGAGACCACTCGAAGAGCTTCTCCTGGAAGGGGCTTCCCCGAAGGATACCCCTTCGGGAGTCCGGGAGAGTCGACGAGTTTCCGTGTTGTGCTTGCTTAGAAGAGTAATCCGGACACTAAACAGGAGAGGCGAAGCCTTTCTGTCCATCCGTGAGCTCTGGTCACCTACCGTGAAAGACATCGATAATTCTGCTTCCCCGAGGACATCAATCTAAACGCTATCCGGAAATCTGGATAACATTTACCCCCCAAGGTCACGGAGCTTTGAGAGATCCGGGAGCTTGTACAGTCCTCCGGGTATTTCGGTCTCTTAGATTAGGCGAGGGGCCACCTTCTGTGTTCCCGGAAGAGTTCCTTTTTCCCGCCTGAGTGTTAGTATGAAAAAGAAAGGGAATTTCTTCTGTTTGAACTCAAGTACTCAAGTGCGGCAAGGACCACGTGTCATTCTGGGAATGGTTCTGCGACCAAGACGTGTGTGTGAGGCGACTGGTTGAGTATGCGTGCGTCAGTCATCTGAGTAATGATTTGACGGTTTTTAATGGTACTCCGGGCCCGAGGTGGTGTAATGATGGGAAATAAATACTTTATTCCCATCCGAGGAGTCATAAATAGGATCGTCGCTTCATCTCCAGCCGTTGGATCTGATGCACACGGAATGGGAAGATCGGGACCGTCCATTTGAGGAATTCGAAACGACTTCTTCCCTGCTATAAAAATGAGGGAAAGGACCTTTCTTCCTCTTTACGCTTTCAAATTCTCTATCTTTCGGATTTTCAGATTTCCAAACCTTCGAACTTTCAGGCTTCCCAGCTTCCGTTCCTCCGAACTTGCCACTTCTTTTGGTAAGGATCTGGAAACTTTTCTTTTGATTTGGCAGTGGGTTTATTTGCCGAAGTTCCTGGTTTGAATCCCCGTTCGTCTTTGCAGCTTTTACTTCTCGCGATCGTGCTGTGCAGTGATCCAGTTACTCCTTCAACCTCCAACTACCCGAATATCAGTAAGTATTTCTACTTTGCTCTTTCCTCCCAAACCTTAGGTTGTTGGTAGTTGTTAGAGTAGAGGTTTCTGCCATTATCGCTTATGTGCATGCGTGAATAGGGCTTTGGTAGGCATGTGATTGATGTGAGTCGATAAGTAGCCTTTTCTGCATGCTTTGGCGATTTGCGTTTGGAAAGTCGTCCCTTGTTTTGCTGTTTTAGGGCATAAGCACGAACGCCTTTAGGGTGTCTTTCTCTGGAAAAACACTTCTTTTGGTGGGCTTAGGCTCGGAGTCTGAGTCTGGTTCCTTGCTGCCCTTCGGGTGGCATGGTGCCAATCCCTCGGTAAGCTCGGTGGGAGCCTCTCCAAGCAGTTTTCGGGGAGGGTCTCCCCGACGCCTTTGATACCACTAGGGTATGACAAGGGTGCTGACTGCTTAGAGTGTTTTCTTCTTTCTTTCTTTTGTCTAGTGACGAACATCTCAAAGGAAAAACTCCTTGCTGTGGGGGAGGCTGATTCTGCCCAAGAGAAGGGCTCTCCTGTCGCTGGTGCAAAGGGGAAAGGAAAGGCGAAAGTGGTCGCGGCTAGCCCACCGACCTCCAATAGTTCCATCTGGGAGATGGACCAAAAGCCGAACCTTTTCAGGAATTATGGCATGCTGGAGCTGTATTCCTCTGAGGCAGGCCTGAAGAACATCCCAGGTCTGATGTGGCACCGTCTGTCGGTGCTGGGCGAGTCAGCTAGCCAGAGTCACGAGGGCTTTGGTGCCTGGAGCTGGGCACACATAGTGTGTGGGGCGCACTTTCCCCTAAGGAGTTACTTCGCCAATTTCTGTGTGAAGGCGGGGATTGCCCCCTTCCAGTTGATTCCTCCCAGCTGCAAGCTCCTAGCGGGGTGGTTCATCTTTTGCAAGTCCCGGAGACTGGAAGCTCCTACCCCGGAGGAGGTGCTGTACTTTTACGGGTTGAAGTCTCAGCCTATGAGGGATAATTCAGACAAGGTGGGGTTTTACAGGCTGGAAAGGCACCCGGACGTGATGTGCCCCACTTGTCATACAGCGAGGGTTCCAGACCTCCGGGAATACTGGTTCCTGACGACTGGCTTCCCGCTGAAGAGGGTGCCAGCCCTATCTTTGGACTTCAAAATCCCTGGTAAGTGCTCCTTCCTCTCCTTTTCAACTTTGTTTCTTTGCGTTTGATTTGCCTTTTAGGAGGATCTCTAACGCTTGTATTTGATTTTTGCAGAAGTCGTTCCGCGGACACCTCGCTGCGCGGAGATGATAAGGAGGTCCAAGTTCTACGAAGGGCTTTCTGAGGAAGAGTTGAAAGTGGAGGGACTTGTGACCTCCGAATCGTTGAGGGAGTATGGGCTACTCGCCTCTTTCCAAAACATCGAGCCAGTGAGTGGCAGGGGGCAAAGTCAGGTGTCAGCTGACATCCGGGAGCAGATTGCCCTGGAGCTGTCCAAGGTGATCACCCAAGCAGCCCGGGACGAAAATACTTTATCTCCTAGTTGGGCGGAGAGGTTCCCCGACCCCCAGCCGGAGGAAGAGGAGATCGAGGCTCGCCATGCCGCGGCTTACCCTAACGAAGGGACTCCGGGGGCTAGTACCTCCGGGAGAGGTAAGACTAGTTTTCAATCGATCCACACCCCCAGCCTGTCTGAGGTTTCCCGGACCTCTCAGATGGGGTTTGATCCCCGTTTCCTTAGGCTAGATCCGCGTAGGATACCCTTCGACAGATATTGCGATAGGGTAGATGAGCTCCTCGGGTGTCTGAGTGACGGTAGTCTGCCAGAAGGTGTCATCATGGTTGACCCTTCTTCCCTCAGCATGTCATTCCCGGACTTCAAGGAGTACGGGAGCTTCCTGGAGCAGGAAGCGATGTTTTGTTTTGCTCGGGGAAGGCCATCCACGTTTCTCGTGCATGGTCGTCCCTTTCAAACTTTTCTTTTTCTTGTTTCTTGTTCCCTGCTGGCGGGCTTGCTTGTGCTTTTTTGTTGATTGCCGCTTCTTACTTATTTTCTTTCTCATTGCTTGTTGGTTCGTTAACCTTGCTTTGTACGTTTCTTGCAGAGTATCCAGAAGCCAAGATGTTGGGGAGGGTTACATTGCTCATTAAGAAGGCTGCCACTAGCCAAGACCCGTCCACGGGGAAAGGACGGAAGACCAAGGCTGGTAGGGGAGGTAAAACTGCCTCCCCCAAGAAGACGAGTGGTGAGGCGCAAGTGTCTCCGAGGGTAGAGAAGTCTCCTGCTGACGGGCCTTCCGAGAACATGATGGTCTCGAGTAGCAGCAGCGACGGGGAAGGGCTTGTGTTCCCCGTGAAGACAACTGGGGTGAGCAAGCGTCCCGGAGAAGATGCTGAGGGTGCGCCTGGTCGAAGGCAACAACAACAGCAACGACAGCAAGCACAACTACAACAACAGCAGCAACAAGAACAACAGAGACAATCACCAACGTCACAGCTGCAGCAACCACAACATCCAAACCAGCAGCAGCAACAAGGGTAATCACTTCCGCTGCCACAGCAGCAAAAGCAACAGACCAGGGCTTTAATACCCCGTCTGCCTCCTCCTCCAGCCCAAAGGGAGTCCACCCTTTCGGGGTCTCCTTCTCAGCCAACAAACCTTCCTCTGCCTGGCCTGAAATTCCACTTCCCTCGGAAGCCAACCAGATTCCCCGCTGCCCTCCTGGAGGGTGTAAGACGGGCCGATAGTTTTTTGAAGAGGCGGTTAGAGGCGGAGAAGGCTGTTACTCAGGGAAGGGCAGATAACTTGTCTGCCGTGAAGAGAGCTGAGCTGGCCGAGGGGGTGAGATCCCTTCACCCGGCCGGAGCGGTTTTGGATGGCCTAGCCTTGGAGAAGAGGCTGGTGCCTAGGCTCGGACGTGCATTGGCGCCGTTCGGAGCTGAGATGATGGAGGACATGGCCCTGAGCTTGTGCGAGCTCAATTCTGAGAAATGGGCCATCAGTAGCAGTAAGGATCCGCTGTTGCTGACACACGCTGTGAAGCAGCAACTGTCCGGGGTAAGCCGTCAGTTGTTGTGTTTTGGGATCATCTGTCTTTTGGTCCGGCTTAACTCATTCTGTTGTCTTTCCTTGCAGGCCTCTATGATCGCAGAACGCTCGTTCCGGGAGGTTGGTGCAGTTCTGGTTCAGCTGGAGGAGAGCCAGCTGGCTCGCCAGGCCTTGGAGGCGGAGAAGCAGAAACTGGCCCAACAGGCCTTGGGGGCCTCGGAGAAGATTGATCAGGCCCGGCGCACGGCTGAGGAAGAGGCGGACAAGAAATATCTTGCCAAATATCAAGAGTACTGGGCCAAGGCAGAGAATGAGTTTAGACAGCGGTCGGATGGGATGAAGGCCGAAAACTCCAAGCTCCGGGAAGAGCTGTCCCAAGCCAAGGTGGAGAAGGACACCTTGGAAGCTCGCTTGCAATCAAAAAATGATCTCCTCCTTAAGCAGCAAGAGGAATATTCCACCCTTTCGAGTAAGCTGCACGAGGAGGAGCAACTCCATAAGAGGAGCAGGGATCTCGTGTCTATGCTGCAGTTGGGGCTCGCCGAGAAGGATAAAGAGATCGGGGCCTTGCAATTCACTGCCAGGGGGCATGTGACCGAGAAGCAATCCGTGCTGAACCAAAATAGGGAGCAGCGCAAGGAGATTGATTCTCTTAAGGGGGAGCGGGATGCCTCCAAGGCCGAAATGGAAAAATTGAGGGCTCAACTAACTGTCGCGGAGGCACAGCTGGCAACCTCCGAGGCGGAGCGCTTGAAGGAGAAGGAGGATGCTGAGGTGATACTGAATAGGACGATTAATATATCGCATGTGGTCCTCATGCATCAACTCTGGAAAGTGAACCCGGAGGTATTAGGCTATCTGGGAGATGATGCCGAAGCCATGAGGGAGAAGCTACTCGTGTGGGATCAAGGCCCAGAGGCGTACGTCCAAACTTTCAACATTGACGAACGTGCTGGAGCTCCTGAGGTGGGAGATCCCGGAGAGGCGGGGACCTCTGAACCTTCTCATGACAAAGTTCCGCCTTCCAATGAGCCGACTCCGCCAGCCTCAGTTGAAGCCGATGCCCCCGAGGCCGCGGTCGTGGAAGCTGCAGTTACCCCCAATGCTTGAAGGGGTTTTATCTTTAATTATTTTTCATTTTGAGTTTTTCATTGCGGACATATTTGCCATAATTATAGCATTCTCCTTTCTTTTCTGCCGAGTTCTTTATTTATCTTTGCTCTTAGGGTAGACTTTTATACGGTAGAAGCTGTTGTAGGGGCGTATGACGTTTTGGTTCCAACGGCCAAAACCTATGCACTTCCCACTTGAAGTTCTAACGGATGATGTCTTTTCCCACGTAGTTTCTAGGTTACGAAGGTTTCCTGGTTCCAACGGCCAGGCTCCTTCCACCGTATTCTAGCTTTCCTAAGGCAGATAGCCAATCCCGGGACTTGTAGTTATACGGTTCGCTGGGATTGCTAAGGTGAGCCGTTCCATGGTTTGGAACGGGAGTTCTTTTGGTGAGCGTCGCTAGACTTAAGGTTAGATCTTTGCGAAGCAAAACTAACCGTTATTGCGAACCTCATGGTGGCTGACTTCAGGGACCTGGCATGGAGCCCTGCGAGGCAAGGCTCGTTGCTGTCGGGGAAATCGCCACGCCCACCAGGTGTGATCCCGGAGCAGGGGCTTTGCGAAGCAAGGCCTGCCGTGAGTGGTGGATCGACCATGTCTGCTCCTGGAGCTGAAACTTGCAATGGTCGAGGAGCTCGCCATGCATTATTTTGTGAGATCCGGAGCTGGAGTCTGCGAAGCAAGGCTTACAACGGTCGCGGATCTTGCCATCTTTCGCCTTGCGGGACCCGGAGCTGGAGCTTGCGAAGCAGAGCTCTACAGCGATCACGGATCTTGCCATCTTTCGCCTTGCGGGACCCGGAGCTGGAGCTTGCGAAGCAGAGCTCTACAGCGATCGCGGATCTTGCCATCTTTCGCCTTGCGGGACCCGGAGCTGGAGCTTGCGAAGCAAAGCTCTACAGCGATCGAGGAGTATTCTGCAAAGGACTTGTCAAGGAGTTGGGGGTGTTTCGGCGTAGCTCTATGAACGTGCCTCAACCCCCAGTCCTGTCCATCGCTGGGCTACACAGGAGATACTTTTCATGATACATAATGGCAGGCATTTCCATGGAAATTTTCACATAAGCACATAATGCACATAGGACACGTAATGCAAGCATGTTCATGGCAACAAATAAACCTAAGTTTAACAATTTAAACATTTCAAACAATTTAAAATTTTCAAACACAATGCTAGCACAATAGTGGTGTTCTGTGTACGTTTTGTTCAAGGGGCGTATGGCTATGCCTTAGCCATGTATACCCCCCCAAGTGAGCGTGGGGTCCGGACGTCTCCGGACCGCGTGGTCACTTGTTAAAACGCAGCTTTGAACATAGGGATGAAAAGTGCAGTAAAAGCGGAGTGAATCCCTCCGTGTTTCATTACATTGGCCTGCTAGGCGTGAGTTTTACAACAGGGAGGATTATTTCCACATTTTTCACTTTTGCTAATTTCACCAAGGACTTCCGACTAGATGGTCCGGGGCCTACTGGTAGTAACGGCGGAGGTGCTCCGCGTTCCAGGCGCGCGGGACTTTAGATCCGTCGAGTCTCTTTAAGTGATACATCCCATGGCCCACTTTTTCTTGGACTTCGTAGGGGCCTTCCCAGTTGGGTCCGAGGACCCCCACTCCCGGATCCTGCGTAGTAGGAAATACTCTCCGTAGGACAAGATCCCCAACTTCGAATGTACGGCTCTTGACTCTCGTGTTAAAGTGTCGGGCTATCTTGCCTTGGTACATTTTTAGTTGGACCTGCGACTGCTCCCGGAGCTCTTCGATCATGTCCAGGGACTCCTGGAGAAGGGCATGGTTCCGGGTAGGGTCGTAGGTATCTCTCCTGTGAGAGGGGATCATAGTTTCTACTGGGATGACGGCCTCGCAACCGAAGGTCATGGAATAAGGCGTGTGCCCCGTCGAAGTTCTCTCTGTTGTGCGATAGGCCCAAAGTACTCGCGGAAGTTCTTCCGGCCAGTGAGCCTTGCAGGCTTGGAGTTTTTTCTTCAACGTGGTCTTTAATATTTTGTTTACAGCTTCCACTTGCCCATTAGCCTGGGGTCTGGCGACTGCGGAAAAGCTTTTGATAATTCCATGCGAAGCACAAAAGTTCGTGAAGTGTTCACTGTCAAATTGCTTTCCGTTCTCGGACACAATTTTTCGTGGAAGCCCAAAACGACACACTATATTCCTGATGACAAAGTCCAGTGCTTTTTTAGATGTGACCGTGTTCATAGGTTCAGATTCAGCCCATTTGGTGAAGTAGTCTACCGCGACTATGGCATACTTCACTCCGCCCTTTCCAGTTGGGAGGGAACCTACTAGGTCAATGCCCCAAACGGCGAACGGCCAGGGGCTGGTCATTAGGGTAATTTCTGTAGGCGGCGCTCGCGGAACCTTGGCGTACCTCTGGCACTGCTCACATTTCCTGACATAATCCACACAATCCTTCTTCATGGTGGGCCAGAAGTATCCTTGTCGAAGGATCTTTTTGGAGAGGCTCGGCCCGGAGGTATGATCGCCACAGAAGCCTCCGTGAATCTCATTGATGATGGTGCTGACTTCGGTTCCGGCAACACACCTAAGGAAGGGTATGGACAACCCCCTGCGGTAAAGCTTTCCATCCATAACCACGTATCGGGGAGCTTGATATTGGAGCTTCCTTGCGTCAGCTTTATCAGTGGGGAGCTCTCCGGTGGTGAGAAATCTGAGGATGGGTCCTATCCAGGAGTGGGAATGGTCGATGATGGCGTTTATCCTTCGTGTCTCAGTACTGGGGGCTTCTAAGTGCCCGATGGGGACTAAGCCATACTGTTCAATCTCCGGGTCTGTTGCAAGCTTGGCCAGCGTGTCCGCGAGTGAGTTCTGGTCCCGGGGGACCTGGCGGATTTGGTAACCTTTGAAATGCTGCAGTAGGTCGCGGGAGAGAGACACGTAGGCAGCCATCCTTTCGCCTTTCGTCTGGTATTCCCCGGATATTTGGTTTACCACAAGTAGGGAGTCGCTGTATACTTCGATTTTTTGGGCTCCGACTTCTCTGGCCAGTCGTAACCCAGCTAACATGGCTTCGTGTTCTGCCTCGTTGTTGGATGCTGGGAACGCGAAACGGATGGCGCTCTGGAGCTGATGCCCTTGGGGAGATATTAGGATGACCCCCGCTCCAACTCCTTTTTCATTTGAGGCTCCGTCTACATAGACCTTCCAGGTGGGAAGTTCCGGGACAGGATCTTCCGGGAGGTCATTCATTCCCGAGCATTCCACAATAAAGTCCGCGAGAGCTTGACCTTTTATGGAAACACGTGGTTGGTAGTGGACGTCGAACTGGCTCAGTTCCATGGCCCACTTAAGCAATCTGCCAGAACACTCGGGCTTCTGCAGGACTTGTCGGAGAGGGTGGTTGGTGAGTACTTTGATGGTGTGCGCCTGGAAATATGGCCTCAGCTTCCGTGAAGCAATTAGCAAGCAGAGGGAGAGTTTCTCGATCATTGAATATCTGGACTCGGCGTCCAATAACCTCTTGCTTACGTAATACACAGGGAGCTGGATACGGCCATCTTCCCGGATGAGAGCAGCACTCACTGCGTGCTCAGTCACAGCTAAGTATAAGAACAACGCCTCTCCTTCGACAGGTTTAGACAGAATGGGAGCTCGGGTTAAATGTTCTTTGAGGTGTTGGAAGGCAGCTTCGCATTCGGGGGTCCACTCGAACTTCTTGTTTCCTCGCAACACATTGAAGAAGGGGATACACTTGTCAGTGGCCTTGGATACGAAGCGGCTGAGAGCAGCTATCCTTCCGGTAACGCTCTGGACATCCTTATGTTTCCGGGGGGAAGGCATATCTATGAATGCCTTTATTTTCTCAGGGTTGGCTTCCACTCTACGGGAGCTGACAATGAAACCGAGGAACTTTCCAGACGAGACCCCGAAAGTACATTTCTTTGGATTTAGTTTCATCCCGTACTTTCGGATCACGGCGAAAGCTTCCTCAAGGTCGTCACTGTGGTCCCCGGAGGTCTTGGACTTTACCAACATGTCGTCCACGTACACCTCCATGTTCCTCCCCAGTTGGTCCTCGAACATTCTGTTTACTAGACGCTGGTACGTCGCCCCAGCATTCTTCAAACCGAAAGGCATGACCACGTAACAGTAGACACCCTTGTCCGTGAGGAAGCTGGTGTGTTCCTGGTCCGCGACATGCATCTTGATCTGGTTGTATCCGGAGTACGCATCCATGAAGGATAAGAGTTCATACCCGGAAGTAGCGTCTACCATCTGATCGATTCGCTGAAGAGGGAAACAATCTTTCGGGCAGGCCTTGTTTAGGTCCGTGAAGTCAATGCACATTCTCCAGGACCCATCGGGTTTCGGGACCAGAACTGGGTTGGCCAACCACACGGGATAGTGCGACTCCTGGAGAAAGCCTATGGACATCAATTTGTCCACTTCAGCTTTGACGGCTTCGGCTCTCACTGGGTCCAACGGCCTCCTCTTTTGGCGAATTGGAGTTGCAGATGGGTCTATGTTGAGTGCGTGGCACGCAACATTGGGATTAATCCCCGTCATATCAGCGTGGCACCATGCCAGGATATCCTGATTATCCTTCACAGTGGCCACGATCTTATCTCGAATGGCCGACGGCAGGTTTTTCCCCACCTGAATGACTTTGGTGGGTTCTCCCGGGTTGAGGATCACCTCTTCGACTTCCTCCATCGGCTCTATTGCTTTCTCGATTCCCACTCTTGGGTCGAGTTCGTCAAAGTATACCTCCTGAGCACCCCCAGTATCTGGTAATTCTTCCGCCAAAGGAATGGCAGCAAACGTCTCTTGGACCGTGTAGACGGATCGGACGAAGACGTTATAACAGCTCCGTGCACTTCTTTGGTCTCCTCGGAGGGTGCCAATACGCCCATCGTCGCATGGAAACTTCAAACATAAGTGGCGTATCGAGGTTATGGCCCCACAATCGATTAGGACCGGTCGGCCTAAGATGGCATTATACGCCGTGGGGCAGTCGACCACCACGAATGTGCTATGCTTGAAGGCACAAGCGTCGCTTTCTCCTCTGAGGGTGACTGGAAGTTGAATTTTGCCTAATGGCATGAGTGCGTCCCCATTGAACCCTTGAAGCTGGATGGGGCATGGGGCCAGGTCTGTCTCGGTCAATCTGATCGCGTGGAAGGCCGCTTTGAAGAGGATGTTTACGGAGCTTTCGTTATCGACCAAGATCCGTGAGACCTTCTTATTGGCAATCTGGGCTTCCACCACGAGGGGATCGTTGTGGGGGAAGTGCACATGTCGAGCATCGTCCTCCGTGAAGGTGATGGGAAGATCCATCATTCGGGGACGTTGAGCAGGTGATTGAACCAAGGCGCACATCTCCTCGGCGTGTTCTAACTCCCTCAAGTACCTCTTCTGGGAGTTGCGGGTGCTTCCGGCAAGGTGCGGTCCTCCGGAAATGGTGGCTATGTGTCCGTCAACGGGCGGCGGAGCAAGGCTGGGCGGATATGGGTTGCCCGGTCCTGGAGCCAACAAGGCAATGGGCGCCGGAGCGGGTGGAGCAGGAAGCGCTGGGTACTGAGACCCGGGAGCTTGGGGGTGACCGGCTCCAGGAGCGCTAGCGGTCCCCCTTTGTCCCGGGGAATATGCAGCTCCGTGAACTACCCCCTGTCCGGAATAGATAATGGGTATCCTCACCCACTGACCGAGGTGTCCCGCTCTTTCCAGGGACTCGATCTCATCCTTCAGCTGAAGGCACTCGTTCGTGGTGTGCCCCACGTCTCCGTGGAACTCACACCTTTTATTGGAGTCTCGCGGACGTCTTCCTCCGTGAGACACTTTCGGGGGCTTCCTGTAGTTGACCATATTACAGGTCGCCCGATAGACATTCTCTCGCGAGTCTATCAAACTGGTATATTCCGTGAACTTGGGCTCATAGTCCTTCCGGGGCTTCTTTGAATGGTCTCCCCGGTTGGAGTTTCTTCCGCTTCGTTTGCTCCGCGATTGGCTCAAATTTCGTTCTGGGGCTTCCGCATGCGGCTGCGGCATGCTAGGAGCGATACTACATCCGGTTTGTACAGCTCCGTACCCAGAGAAATGGGTTTGACTCGGCGTCTGAGCAGACGCGGAAGGCCCGTACACACTTGGAGTGAATTGGGCTCCTGGAAGCGTGAGGGCTGGTGCGGGAGCTTGCGAAGCAAAGATCGGCGCAGTCACGGAAGGCGTTGGAGCTGGGGGAACTCCAAAGGCCTGCTGGTAGGCATCCTCAAGGTTGATGATTCCCTGAGCCTTGGACATGAATTCGGACAGCGTTTCTGCCCGTCTCCTCTGCATTTCCCCCCATAGCAGGGAGCCGACAGTAAGGCCCGATTGGAGGGCGATCAGCTTCATGTCATCGCTGACCTTGGTCTTTGCAGCAGCTTCCATCATTCTCTGAATGAAAGCTTTGAGGTTCTCAGTGGGTTGCTGCTTGATGTTGGTTAAGGAACCAACCTCCATGTCGTGGTCGCGGGCAGCAATAAACTGCCTCCTGAATGCGGACTGTAGCTCCTTCCAACTGTGGATTGATCCGGGAGCTAATCTTTTCCACCAGTCCTCTGCGGACTTGGTAAGGGTGAGTGAAAAGCACATGCATTTGGCGTCCTCACTGACACGCGCCACTTGCATCATTTTGTTGTATTTAGCTAGGTGGGTACACGGGTCTGTCCTCCCATCATATAATTCTATGTGGGGCATTTTGAAGTTATCCGGCAGGGACGTTTCCGCGATCCTCCGAATACATGGTTCCGGGTCTTCCTCCTCAGAGTCTGATAGGGCCCCACTTTGCTTCCAGACCAGCTTGGTCAAGGCAGCAATCTGTTCCTCGAGCCTCTTCGTATCACTCTCCGGGAGGTCACGTCCCCGGAGCTTGTCATTAATATGATTTCGGAGGTCATCTCCGCGAGGCCGGGCCTTTTCTCCTTTGGCCTTTTCATACTTGGCCTCCAACCTTCTTCTTAGGTCCACCGTGGACCAGCTATCTTCGGAGTGCGAGTTCGCAGCCCGACCGTCCTGGTTGACGGAATCACTGGGGCGGTTGTTCCTTCCCCTAGGCCTGGGTGCCTTAGCACCGGGCCCTTTAGGCACGGAGTGCCCCCTTGGGGCTGAAGGACGTCTGGGCTTAGGAGCGCCAGAGACCTTCTGCGCGCGGGGGGGGGGGGGGGGGGGCAGTCGGCCTTGTGATTCACGCCTTTAGGAGGTGCAGGGGCGTCAGCGCGCACAGGCTCTCCAACTTTTTCTTTGCCCTTGCTAGGGGCGGCTTTGGATGGTCCAGCAGCGGCTGGATCTGGCATAGCGGCATCAGCACCACCTAAAACAGAGGTGTCCTCGTCCGAGTCGCCTAGGTCTCCGAACTTGCTTTGGAGGCGCTCCATCATGCGCTGCATTTTTTCGGAGAGGCGCTCCTGCTCAGCAAGCTTGGCTTTGGTGACCTCCAGTTCTTCGGCTACTTGGACCAGTTCTGGGTCCTTCTCATAGTAGCAGCCGTCCTTGTAATAACCGTCTTGGACATACTCTTCTTCGTCTTCTAAGTATGTTGTATCTTCGGTACTGACCCGATCCTGGCGGGATGTCGGGTCTTCACCTTGGTAGTCCAAGGGTTCGCTTTGCACCACATCTTCCATCACGGTATCGGGGTTGACCGTAGCATTTTTGTCAACAGCGGATTTTCTCGTAGTCACCATCTCTTTAGCACGAAGTGAATACAAAAAACGTACACAGAAAAAGAGCTGACTAACAACTTCCTACAGCTCTCAATGAAAGCACCAAAATGTTTACCGAGTTTTTCAGAAATGAATACAAACAGAATAATAAAAAGATAAGAACTGTAGAAGTGCTAAAATGTAACTAAACAAACAGTGTTTTTACGTGGTTCAGGCGTTAACAAGCCTTAGTCCACGAGTCGATGTTATTATACTTGGAAAAGGTTACAGTAAGATGGCTGGTGTACAAGAACTTCACACACTCACAGTGTTTCTCTCGGGTTCTCTTGAAGAAGATGAAGCTAGAGAGATTTTGGTAGAGTTTTTGCTATGTGATTTGTTGGCCGTCCCTCTTCTTGTAAAATGAAGGGGTCTTTATAGCTAGGGTTTCGGATTAGTGTTTTTCCCTACGTACATGAGTCTTAATTACACCAGCCATAAATAGGGGATACAATTACTGTAGTAGCATGGCTACAAGACTCTATGTGGGTATATTTACGTGAAAGTATGGGGAACACACAAAGTCAGCCGTCTTTTCCAAGTTGTCAGCGGAACAGTAGGCGAAAAGGTACCCTTAGGCGTGCTGGGATGTGTGCGGCTTTGACCTGACGGGCGTGTCAGGCGGGATCCTGTGTCAGACGGATATCATTCCAAATATGCCTTCTCCCAGACTCGACCGTTCGGTTTTGTTCTGTGCGAGGCACGGAACTATTTCCGCGGAGACCACTCGAAGAGCTTCTCCTGGAAGGGGCTTCCCCGAAGGATACCCCTTCGGGAGTCTGGGAGAGTCGACGAGTTTCCGTGTTGTGCTTGCTTGGAAGAGTAATCCGGACACTAAACAGGAGAGGCGAAGCCTTTCTGTCCATCCGCGAGCTCTGGTCACCTACCGTGAAAGACATCGATAATTTTGCTTCCCCGAGGACATCAATCTAAACGCTATCCGGAAATCTGGATAACATATACCAAGTCAACTCACTATTTTCCTATGACGACAATCTACACTATGGACTAGTACGCATGATGGAGGTTGTATGTCTCCATGGGGCTCCAAAGTCTATAGTATCTAATCGGGACCCATCTTTAAATTCTATGTTCTTGGGAGGTCTGCAGAAGGCTATGGGTACACAGTTGATTTGAGTACATCTTATCATCCTCAAACATATGGACAGTCCGAGAGGACGATTTAGATATTAGAGGATATGCTACGAGCATGTGTATTGGATTGTGGGGGTCCTGGAGTAATTATCTTCCTTTGATTAAGTTTTCCTACAATAACAGTTATCAGTCAACTATCGGAGTGGCTCCGTATGAGATGATCAACAGTAGGAAGTGTAGATCACACAAAGACTGCAAACATAGGTACCCTCTTAGAAAATATGCATTTTGAGCCGCGACGCCACCCCTAAAGGATCGCGAATCTCTCAACACCAAAATTGACTGAAGGCTCAATTCTACCCTGACTAGCTCATAATTTCCACTTCATATCATTAATAACAACCACACACAACATAAAATCATTCCCAAAACGTTCTAAATCCTGACAAAAATCCCAAATCAGAAACTAACCAAGACCACCCAAGAAAATAACTAAATAACTTCAAATCTTAACTTACCTCTCCAAAAATCAAATTCCCAGTTGGTAAGATGGCCTTGATGGTTCCTATCCTCAAGTAAAGTTTTAATTATTTACTAGAATGCCTCAAAATCCCACATGTTAGCCTTAATTTTCAGTGTGTTTGTCTTGGAACAAAGAAGAGAGCAAGAGGGAATGAGAGAGAGAGAGAGAGAGTTGAACGTGAGAGGCCTCTGCCCCTTGACCCTCAGTAAAATCTCACTAGTCACATGGTCAAAAGACCATTATGCCCTCCCTTAACAACTTCTCTTCAAAATGCTCCCAGGGGAAAAATGTTCATTTAGCCTAATTTTCTCCTGAACCTCAAATTATACCATACCATAAATCCCAAATTAAATCATTAATCCCAATTAATTCTATTTACCAATAAATCCTAGTAGTTTCGCAGAATTACCAAAATACCACTAGGCTCATCCTGAGCCCGGTATTTATCCTCATTGTGACTTTTCTGCTAAAGTGCTCAAAATGATCGACTCATGTCGAATAACATGAATATATCCATTTAATAATGTGGTCTCAAGCACATAGCATACAAAATTACAATTATACACTCAAAGGCTCAAAATTGCGGAAATGCCCCTTTTTGACAAAAAAGGGCCTTCAACAATATTTTATACACATAAACATGCATAAGCAGTCATATCATAATATAACTCATAGAATCCACATAATCACATATGTATATAATAAAAATGACCTATTTCACCAAAAATCCCAATTAAGTCCTTGTGGCACACTACACAAGGTATTAAACCACATTAGGAGTTTTGGGACGCTACACCAACGTTACCCAGGTGCAGCAAGAAAGGAGGACAATGGACCAAACAAGGGTGGAGGCCTTGAAGATGGAGCTTGATAAGCTTCTCAAGAACGGGTTCATTTTGGAGGCCCAATACCCCAAATGGTTGGCAAACCAGGTGTTGGTCCTAAAGTTTAGCGGCCCCTTGTATAGATTTCTCCAACCTCAATAAGGCTTGCTTAAAGGATTGTTTCCCCCCACCAACAATTGACAATATGGTGGATGCCACCTCCGTGTATAAGATTCTCACATTCATGGACACCTATTTTGGATACAACTAGATCTCCATGCATGTAGCTGACCAGGAGCATACCAGCTTCCGAACAGACGAAGGCGTCTATTTCTATAAATTGATTCCCTTTGCTTTGAAGAATGCAGGGGCCACGTACAAAAGGTTATTGAAAAAAAAATAAGAACCAACTTGGTCGGAACATGGAAGTGTACGTGGATGACTTTCTGGTGAAATCCAGGACAGACTCGGACCACATGAAGGATTCGGAAAAAGCATTCCCATTCCTCTGCAAGTTTGGAATGAAGTTGAAACCCCAAAAGTGCACATTTGGGGTAGCCTATAATAAATTCCTTAGATTTATTGTGAGTGCACGAGGAATTGAAGAAAATCCTAAGAAGATATAAGCCTTGATCGAGATGTCATCCCCTAGGAAGCATAAAGATGTGCAAAGCTTGACTCGTCAGATAGCAGCTCTCAGCCACTTTATATCCAAGGCTACCAACAAGTACTTCCCATTCTTCAACACCCTCCGTGGAGGTTAAAGATTTTAATTGACGGAGGAATGTGAGCAAGCTTTCCAGAAGCTCAAAATGTACATGGTGAATCCTCCAATATTGTCAAAGCCCATAGATGGAGCACCTGTTCTCCTTTACATGGCCATTACAGAGAATGCCACTAGCCAGCCTTAGTGCAAGAAGAAGGCTGCACCCAACACCTCGTCTATTATGCGAGTAAGAGACTCTTTGGAGTGGAGTCTAGATATCCACTCATTGAAAAGCTGATCTTTTTTTTATAGTAGCTTCTCGAAAACTCAAGTCTTATTTTCAGGCATATCTAATCTGAGTGCTCAGCAACCAGCCTCTTAGAAAAATCCTCCAAAAGCCAGAGTCTGGCGGGAAACTCCTTAAATGTGCAATCAAACTTTGTCAGTTCTATATCACTTATCACCTGAGGAATGATATAAAGGGACAAGCGCTGGCGGACTTCATCACAAAGTGCACTGGAATGCATCAAAGACCCGAGGAGGCTCAACCTGTTGTGGACGTGTGGAAGCTGTAGCATCCCGACACTCCTAACATGATTTAGTGCATTGATTAGCGTGTTGTGAGGATATGTGGGGTAATTATGTGAATTATATGATTATATGATTAAATATGCATAATTATGTTTATTAAATGTGTTTAAAGACCCGCTTTTGTTAGAAATTGGCATTTTCATAATTTTGACCTATTGAGGGTATACTTGCAATTATTATATGCTTAGTGCTTGAGAACACATTATTATGTGGATATATATGTGATTTTCGTCATTAGTTGATTCGTTCGAGCAGTTTATGTAGAAATGTCACAATGGGTATAAATGTTCGGCTCAGGTCGAGCCTAGGGGGTATTTTGGGAAATTCAATATTTTGGGATTATTGGGAAATGAAATTGATTGGTGGAATAATTGAATTTGATGGGTTAATTGATTAATTGGGAATTAGTGGTGTAATTTGAGGTTTGTGGGAATTATGTATCAATGAACATTTCACCCTTGAGATGCTTTAAGGAGGGAATATTTGGGGAAGGGTATATTGGTAATTTGACCCTAATACTAGATAAAAAAAACAAGGTTGAAGGTTTTATCAACTCGCGTGTTCTTCTCTCTTTCCCACTTTCCTTCTCTTCAATCTTCTACTAAACTTAAGAACAAGCTTGAGCTAGAGGAAAAGTTTTGGCTTGAATAGTGGAGATTAGGCATCAAGAAGAGGGAATCTAGCAGCTGCTAAAGCCCCTGCCACCGCCCACTATCGACCTCGTTGAACACACTCCACCACGCCCAAGATTGTTTTCCCCCAAATAACCCCAAAACCAATGGGTAAGTAGATTTTGTGTATATATTGTGGTGGTTGTTGATTTTTTGCACTTAATAACGTATTTTGAACATATATTTGGTTATTTTTCCATTTGTTTTTATTTTATTTTATTGAAGATTAATAGATCTGGAATTTTCTGCATTTTTTCTATTTCCTTGCAAAAAAAATCAATGCACCTCACTAGACCTCGGCAAAACTAAGCATGAACATACCTCACCAGATCTCACTAGTCCTCACCAGATCTTGCCAACCCTTGGACAAACTAAGCATGAACAAACCTCACTAGTCCTCGCCAGTATTTACCATTCCTCACAAAACTAAACCTGAACATACCTTATGAAACCTTACTAGGTATAGTTTTGTCGAGGTATGGTGAGGTCTGGTGAGTACTGGTGAGGTGTGTTCATGTGTAGTTTTGCCTAGAACTGGTGAGATCTGGTGAGTTCTGTTCATGCTTATTTTTGCTAAGGGTTGGTGAGTTCTGGTAAGGTATGTTCTTGGTGGCAGCAGGGTAGGGCAACAGTGGGCGGCAGAATGGATGGCAGCAGAATGAGAGAGGAGTGAGAGAGAAAAGAGAAGATAGAAGAAAGTAAGAAAGGAAAAGATAAGGGAGGGGTATTTTAGGAAGCCCTTACAAAATTGAACATATGTTTTTAGTTTCTTAGTAAGGGGTATTTTTTTGTTGTGGGTGTTTATATTATGCATAGAATATGGAGTTTCTCTTTGAATTATATGTATTCTCTGCATTCTAGAATAGAGAGCATGATATATACTGTTAGAGCATAGCATTCTTGATTGCTACATGAATGTCGTAGAAATACTTATTAGCATTATTTTTACATGTGAATGAAATATTTGTTTGGTTTTGACTATGGGACAGTTTATGGATACCATTGTCATGCCTGATAAGCTGAGTCATTAATGGCAGACGTACTTGGAAGTTATGCATTCAAGGCGGCCAATCAGACTAGGCAGCACTAATATCAAGGACAAAAATGATAATCAGGGCCAAAACCCTCCACCTGCCTCTCAAAATAGGCATCAAATGTTTGCAGACACGCAAGCGAGACCTCAAAGGCAAGAGGAAGAGATCAGATGGTTGGGGCGGTAGGTTTTGCCAGGGAATGTTTCCCTGCTCGCGCCACCTGTGGTTGTACTAGTTTATGCTAAGCCAGAGATTGAGAACAGATAATAACCACTATATGAGAGATTTTGGAAGCAATACCCTCCAACCTTTAAGGGAGGCCCAGATCCACTCAAGGCTAAATAGTGGATGGAGATTTATCAGTTCTATCCTTGACTCTATGAGGATGGTGGGTAACAACAGGATGGTCTTTGCCACTTACATGCTACGTGATGATGCTCCGGTTTGGTGGAGGTGGTATCACAAACTCAGAATGTGGCTATGATGGATTGGGAGGAATTCAAGCAGTTGTTCAATGAGAAGTATTACAATGATGCAATTCAAATTGTGACAATGCACGGATTTGTGAATCTGGTTCAGGGTAATATGTCAGTGATATAGTACGCTATGAATTTTGACTGGTTGGCCAACTTCTCTATTTACTTGGTGCTGACTGATGTGACTCAGATGGAGCGATTTGTTTGAGGACTGAATCTTAGGATATCCTAGGGTGTTAGAATCACTCAAGTACCTGAGATTTCTACATATGCTTAGGTAGTAAAGAATGCCACTACTATTGAGGGAGTAGAGGATGAGATATGGAGGGAAAGCATCATATGGCGCGATGCTCGGAGGGTGGTACATCCATTTACTGAGTCAAGTAGGGGGCAGGGGCCTCAGCAATTAAAAGAGGAAGGTTGCAGACACATTTAGCACCCATGGACCAGAGAGGAGACTCCGGGGTACTGAGAGTGGCCGTCTGGGCGGAAGTAAGAACGGGAAGATTTCTCCAAAGTGTGCCCAGTGCAGGCAACATTACTTGAGATGATGTTGTGTTAAGACATCTTTTCCATGTGGAGTGGTGGGTCATCTCAAGAAAGATTGCCCGCAATTGGAAAAAGAGGAATCAAAGAAGGGCCACAATTCGGGTTTAGCACGATTAGTTACATTAACACAGAATGAGGCTTAGGCTAGTCCCTCCACAGTGATAGATCAGATTTCTATTGTTGACTCTTCTTATAAATTATAGATTGATTCTGGTGCTACGTATTCATTAGATTTTATAGGGTTATAGAAAAACCTAGTATATCTCGTGATATGTATGTTGTGGGGTTTGGGATGTTGTTGCCTACTAGGGAATTAGTAATCCCTAGGAGATGGATCATATCTTTACCAGTAAAGGTAGATAGTAGGGATTTTTCTGTGGATTTGATTGAATTAGCAATGGAATACTTTGTCATGATATTGGGTATAAATTGGTTGGCTAATAATGGGGCAACCATAGACTATAAGAGAAGGATGGTGACTTTTGAGCCTGAAGGAGAGGACCCGTTTGTGTTTGTGGGTGCTGTGAACGGGCTTCACATTCCTATGATTTTGACATTGAAGGCTAGAGACCTATTGCAAGGAGGTTGCATAGGATTAGTAGCTAGTGTGTTGGATATCAATAAGGTTGTACCAGAGGAGACTAGATTGGTTTGTGAGTTTCTGGATGTATTCCAAGATGATTTTTCAGGATTGCCATTGCATGGGGAGATTGAGTTCATTATTAAACTGGCATCAAAGACAACATTTGTATCCAAGGCACCTTATAGAAGGGCACCGATAGATTTGAAAGAATTGAAGGTTCAGTTACAAGAATTGATTGACTTGGGGTTCATCAGACCTAGTTTCTCGCCATGGGGTGCACCAATGTTGTTTTTGAAGAAAAAGAATGGGTCGTTAAGGATGTGTATTGACTACCGAGAATTTAACAAGTTGACTATTAAGAACAAGTATCCACTGCCGAGGATTGATTACTTGTTTGACTAGTTGCAAGGCAAGATAGTGTTTTCAAAGATTGATCTTCGATCGGGTTATCACCAGCTGAGGATCAAAGAGGAGGATATTCCAAAGATAGCCTTTTGTATGAGGTATGGACATAATCAATTTCTGTTTATGTCTTTTGGATTAACCAATGTTCTAGCAACATTCATGGCTCTAATGAACAAGATGTTCAAGGATTATGTAGACAAATTTGTGATTGTCTTCCTCGATGACATAC
Source organism: Humulus lupulus (assembly GCF_963169125.1). Classification (NCBI taxonomy): domain Eukaryota; kingdom Viridiplantae; phylum Streptophyta; class Magnoliopsida; order Rosales; family Cannabaceae; genus Humulus; species Humulus lupulus. The sequence continues at coordinate 147,534,275 of NC_084800.1, read as the reverse complement.
TAATCTACTCCCAATTAGAGACAAAACATGAGCATCATCTCCATTTGGTATTACATAGGCTGAGTGAACACACGTTGTACTCCAAGTTTATGAAGTGTGAGTTATGGTTACCTCAAGTGATGTTTCTTGGTCATATTGTTAGTAAGGACGGGATTCCAGTATATTCAACAAAAATAGAGGTGGTGAAAGACTGGCCAAGGCCAAGGAGTACCTAAGAGACTAGAAGTTTCCTTGGGTTGGCAGGATATTATTGACGTTTTTGTAACGCCCTGCTTTTCGGGTTCCTTTAAACGACTCGAATCGAAATTGTTTTCCTCAAGTTAAGAATATTATTTTAAATAATGTTATATTTTTTTGGAATTTATTTCTATGAGTTATTGCTAGCCAAAATATGAATTGTGTGATTAAAAGTCAAGATAAGACTTTCGGTCTTGGACCGACACAAAAACCCTAATCTAGTAAATTCTCAAAAAATAAAATGATAAACTATGGAAAATATATTTTGGGCATAAAATACATTCATAAAAAATAAAGTTTGGTAAAAAATAATAAACCTAAGAGGAAATGGAAATTTTAGGGCATTTTGTGTTAAATGCATAAATTTTTCCCTAATTATGGAATTTTATTCCATAAATGGACCTTAGGTTAAATTTGTATTGTGTGATTAATTAGATTTAATGTGAGAGACATTTAATTTAATTATTATGTGTTAAGTTTTGTTTTTTTCAAAACTTTATAAGAGTGAAAAAGGTTTTAGATATTTTTGAGAGTTTTCTATGCTCTTCCATCCTCCCAACGGACCCCCTCCTCTTCCCTCACTCTCATCTTGTTCAAAAAAAATCTCTCAAGTTTTATTACCACATTCAACTACCAAAAATACTAAGAAACCTTGGAAGCTTAAGCCTTGATCTTGGAAGAGTTTCTCTAAGGTAAAAGTTTCAAAAACTTGACTTTCATAAAGTTTTTAACCATAGATCTTTCAATAACCAACTATATATGTTGTTGGAGGAGTTGGTTTAAGGTTTTGAAAGAGTTTTGAAGGTTCTAAAGCTAGTAGAAACATCAAAACCTAAAGACAGAACAACAAGAGGTAAAAAGTTTAGTTTTTATGGTTGTTTTTTTATAATTTTATTTTTAAGCATTATTTTTTGTATTTAATGCTTAAAGTATCTTATTGGAGAGGTAATAAGGCTATGGTAGTTTCTTGATAATCTTTATGATGCTTGTATGTTGATTGTGAAAACAGGGACCGAAAATCCCTAAGGGTTTTGTTGAAAACCCTAAAACAAAAAAAAAGGTTTTGAGCCTTGATTTCCATGGGGTCAAGCATCCACTATATTTTTTAGATGGATTACATGAATTTGAGCTTTTGAAACACTCTAAAACATTTAGAAATGAGTGAGTTATGCTATTTCAAAGGTTAGGTAAAAAATTGTTTTCTCGTATTCTTAATTTTGGGACCAAGTTTGGGCAATCACTGTATTGGGAAAATTAACCCAGTTTTTGCTAAGGTGGATATGTTCTTGGCATACCCTAGTATGTCTGGGTAAATTTTGGTAACAAAATACTGAACAGTTTGAGAGTTATTAAGTACCAAAGTTTTGAAAAAACATAAAGACTTGAAAATAAGGTCATTTTTAACTCAATGTTTGAAAAATATTTTTACCAATAAAAAATGCTTCCTTTGACCTAAGATTTTACAGAGACCTAAATGGCATACCAAATATTTAATTACAAAATTTTGGTAACAATTGGGTAAGTAAATTTCAAGTTATGACCTATAAACGTATGTAGTTAAAAATATGAAAATTGAGGTTTTCACACTAAGTGATAATTATTTTTAATCTTTCTAAAAATTAAAGATTTAATTTATTAAGAAATTTAATAAATTAAAAGAGTGTTTAAAACCCTATATTTTGAGAAAATAATTAAGTTATTTTTAGCAAGTAAACTTGATTAATTGACTTCGGAGAATTAGCTAGTCAATATAAGCAAATATTAACGGTTTTCCAAATTAAGTTAAAATTAGGCTAATTTCTTAAAATGGTTTTTAGAGATTAAAACCTTATGAAAAATAAAAGGAAAATTAAGAGATTATTTTCTTGAAAAATAATTGAAGAATTTAATTAGAATTTTCTGGATATAATACCAGCTAAAATCTTTTATATATTTATCAGACTTGTTAAAAGTACAAGTTAATAGTGGAACTTTTAAGAAAATGAGATTTTTAGCAGATAATGGGAAATACTATTGCAGTACTCGAGTCTAGGTATCGAGACCATATGATAGGTCTCCCTGAGACTTAGGGTTTAGTCTCAATTTTTTTCGTATGAATTTCTCAAATGAGTTTAAAACCAAATAAGGATTTTTAATCCTTACAAATGATTTTGAAAATGACCAAACAACCCAAAATAATAACAATAAATTATAAGAACCATAATTAATCCAAGTATACTATAAGGATAATGTAACGCTCTGGATAGCCAAGACCGCTACACTGTGTACTTTTAAAGGTGCAAGACTTGCTAATCAAGTGATTAGTTTGAAAACGTGTCAATAAACATGTAAGAACTAGGGTTAAAAAGGTTTTGGTCATAAAAGACTCATTTTATATAATCAAACTGTTATATACACGGGATCCCAAAAGAAACAAAGTTGAAAGTTGATTTACAGACTTCCAAAAAGTATATAAACAAAGGTAAGTCATACTAAGGCAAAATAGACAATCTCTGGGTCTCACGTCCCTGCCTAAACCTCAACCGTGACGGCCGAGCAGCTGGTCATGTACATTCGGCCCACTAAGCTCTCCAATCAAGGCTGATCCAACTTTCCCTTGCCCTTACCTACACCACGTAGCACCCGTGAGCCAAGGCCCAGCAAGAAAACATGTGCAACACAAACAGTAGAAACAGATAACAAGCTCACTAAGCATGAACTCTCATCATATAATCCACATTAGTCAATCGACAAATTCAAAATCATGGATGCAACCAAACACTTATAACATTCATATCACATAATAATCTGGGATGACAACTTAGGCCGTACCCTCTGTTTACCCCACTAACTCCGACCCACTTAAATCGAGCTCAGTGCATATTAAGTTGTCCTTGGCTACCAGTGGCCAAACCGGGCCCTGTGCGCTAGTGTAACCCTTGGCACCCTTAGGCCGTTGGTTCACTATTTAGCTTGCATGGCATAATACCATCTTTTCAAGCATACACAATAGTGAACCTTTAGTCCCATCACAGATATTCAACTAGGTGTAGTTTTCTTACCTTTAATCTTTGTAGTTATTGTTCACGAGCAACACTCCTCAAGCACGATCCGTTCCTGAGCCTAAGATATTATCACCTAATCACAACCAATGTATAGGGTCCCATTAATATTCAAATGAGGGCTTCTGGCTACAAAACTAACTTCCGGAAATCCAATTTCCACCAAGCACAGTGGTGAAATCAATCCCGAGCATACTAGACCACATTCCCATGCCTAAAATCCCCAAAAGTTCAAGTGCACAACCAAGGGATGCGGCCCTGGAAGCTTAGCCGTGGCCCCAGCCTCAAAACAGAACCAAGGCCACAATGGGCAAGGACACGCACCGCGGCCCTTGCTTTGGGTGCCTCGGTGCCCACCATTGGCCGAGACTCCTTGGCTATTCTTCATCCTAGGGCCGCAATGCTCTAGAACAGAGTCGCGGCCCTTCCCTTCGTGCCCAGAAAACCCACCATTTCAAAGCTCAAAACCTCAGCCTAAACCACCCCTAAGCTTCCTACTTCAACACCCAACATTACCAAAACTCATAGACCAACTTAAGCCACACAACTCAATAGAAAATTCAACTCAAAACTCGTAGAAATCCTACTCTTAATTCACTGAAACTTTAAGAACACAACCTCTTAAACTAACCAGTCAAAAACCCAAAATAAAACCACTAATTCATAAATTTATGCTTACCTTTAATGGAATCCTTCCTTTAACCAAAAACTCAGCTGATTCCCAATGTTTTCCAGCTCAAGTTCCACCGTAAACATCAATTGGACAATTACCTCAACAACCAACTAAAAACTCAAGGTTAAACTTCAGAAAACACAGGGTTTAGATTCTTACCTTAACCTTGATTTGATTCCCCTGAATAAGTCTTGAACTAAGCCTCAGAAATCCAGCTTAATTCTCACAAATTCCCAGCTTGTTTCCCTTAAGATTTCAGTGTTCCTTTTTCTTTATTTTTCCTTGAGAGAGAGAAAAAGAGAAGAGCTAAGAAAGAGGCGGTCTAATATTTCTTTCTACGGGTTTCCTCAAGTTTGTCTTACTTGTTAAGTTAAACCCAAGGCTCGAGGTGCCGGAAACGTGCCCTAGGGCAAAACGGTAAAATCCCCAATATTCCCTCCTAGACTTCCTAACCTCAAATATATCTCCATATATTTATTTTCATAACCCGTTAGTCTAAATAGCTACCCGATACCTAAAATCTCCCTGACTTATCCAAAGTCAATTATTAAATCCCGTTGTGACTTTTCCCGCTATCTAGCCCTAGGATCGCCCCAAGTCGTGCTCTGCGAACCTACCCACATAATAATGTGGTTCTCACATATATCACATTAATACCGTCATAGTTATAGAAGAATTATTAATCATATAATTATGCATTCAAGTCAATATATTCATGCAAACCATATCTATTCCAATTATGCCCTACCGACATACTAATCAAGGCCCTTAAACCTCATTAGCAAATTTGGGGTCATTACAAATATCCCCTCCTAATGAGAATTTCGTCCTCGAAATTTACCTGAATTGCTTGGGATAGTGATCCTGCATCGCTGTCTCTAACTCCTAGGTCGCTTCCTTGACCTTGCTATTCCTCCACAATACTTTCACTAATGGAATTGTCTTATTCCGTAAGACTTTGTCCTTCCGATCCAAAATCTGAACTTGTCACTCCTCATAGGACAAGTCTGTCTGCAACTCTAAGTCCTCATACTTAAGCACATGTGTTGTATCAGAAACATACTTCCGTAACATGGAGACATGGAACACATTATGAACTCCTGATAACGACGGTGGAAGGCCAGTCTATAGGCCACCTATCCAATCCTCTCTAGGATCTCAAAAGGTCCAACAAACTGAGGGCTCAACTTGCCCTTCACTCCAAATCTCCTCACACCTCTCAGTGGTGAGACTCATAGAAACATGTGTTCCCCAACCTGGAACTCCACGTTCCTACGCTTAGGATCAGCGTAGCTTTTCTGTCTACTCTGCGAAGCAAGCATTCTAGCTCGAATCTTTTCAATAGCCTCATTAGTCTTCTGAACCATATCTGGGCCCAAATACCTCCTCTCCCATCTCATCCCAATGTATGGGGGATCTACATTTTCTCCCATATAGCATCTCATAAGGAGCTACTCCAATAGTGGATTGATAGTTGTTGTTTTATGAAAATTCGATCAACATGAGATACTTACACCAAGATCCCTCGAAGTTAATCACACATGCCCTAAGCATGTCCTCCAATACCTGAATCGTCCTCTCAGACTGTCCATCAGTCTGAGGATGAAAAGTTGTGCTAAACTTCAATTGAGTCCCCATGGCTCTCTGCAGAGCTCCCCAAAACTTGGAGGTAAAGATAGGGTCTCGATCAGACACAATAGACTTTGGAACCCCATGGAGACGAACTATCTCCCTCACATATAGCTCTGCATATTGTTCCACTGAATAAGTCGACCTCACTGGTAGAAAATGAGCTGACTTGGTGTATCTGTCCACTATCACCCACACCGAGTCATGAAGTCCAACTATCCTGGGTTATCCTCCTACGAAATCCATCGTGATATCCTCCCATTTCCATTCTGGGATACGGAAAGGTTGAAGCAACCCCGCTGGTCGCTGATGCTCAGCCTTAACCTGCTGACATGTCAAACATCTAGAGACATACTCTACCACATCCTTCTTCATCCCGGGCCACCAATATAATGTCCGTAGATCCTGATACATCTTCGTGGTACCCGGATGACGTGAGTACGGCGTAGTGTGAGACTCATCCAGTATCTCTCGTCTGATCCCCTCATCTGCTGGAACACAAATCCGTCCCTGGTGCCAAAGCAAGCCTGTCTCAGAAGCTGAATAATCCTTAGCTGTCCCCGCTAAGGCATCCTGCCTAATTTTCTGCAACCGCACATCTACCAACTGACCCTCCTTGATCCGCTCTAACAAGGTCGACTGCAAAGTAATATTGGCTAACTGGCCTACCACCAATTATATCTTTGCTCTGACCATCTCATCAGCTAATTCCCTCGAGATCTGGGTGGAACTACACAACTGTTCTGGGCCCCTCCGGCTCAATGCATCTGCCACCACGTTAGCTTTCCCAAGGTGGTAAAGGATGTCACAGTCATAATCCTTAACCAACTCCAACCAACGTCTCTGCCTCATATTCAGATCCTTCTGGGTAAAGAAATACTTTAGACTCTTATGATCAGTGTATATCTCGCACTTCTCTCCATACAGATAGTGACGCCACATCTTCAGGGTGAATACCACTACCGCTAACTCCAAATCATGAGTCGGATACCGCTGCTCATAATCCTTCAGCTGCGGAGATGCATAGGCTATAACTTTCTCATTCTGCATCAGCACGCAGCCTATACCCATCCTCGATGCATCACAATAGACCACAAACTTTCCTTCCTCCGAAGGAAGACTCAATATAGGTGCAGAAATAAGTCGTTGTTCCAACTCTTGGAAACTATTCTCACACTTCTCGGACCAAACAAACTTCTGATTCTTTCTTGTCAACTCTGTCATTGATGAAGAAATCTTTGAGAACCCCTCTACAAATCGTCTGTAATAACCGTCCAACCCAAGGAAACTTTGTACCTCCGAGGTGTTCCTTGGCCTCGGCTAATCCCTTACTACTTCTACCAAGGAAAGTCACCTCTGGTAACGAAAACTCACACTTCTTAAACTTAGCGTACAATTAATGCTCCCTCAACCTCTGCAAAACCTGTCGGAGATGTTGCTCATGCTCTGCCTCTGAACTGGAGTATACCAAAATGTCATCGATGAAGACAATGACGAACTGAACGTCCTTGAACACCCTGTTCATCAGATCCATGAAAGCTGCTGGGGCATTGGTCAGACCAAAGGATATGACTAAGAATTCATAATGCCCATATCGTGTCCGGAAGGCCGTCTTCGGTATATCCTCGTCCTTGATCCTCAGCTGGTGATAACCAGATCGAAGATCAATCTTTGAGAACACCATCTTTCCCTGCAGCTAATCGAACAAGTCATCAATCCTTGGTAGAGGGTACTTGCTCTTGATAGTCAACTTGTTCAATTCTCTATAATCTATGCACATCCTCAAAGTCCCATCCTTCTTCTTAACAAACAACTGGAGTGCCCCAAGGAGAATAACTAGGCCTGATGAACCCCAAATCCAGAAGTTCTTACAACTGTATCTTCAACTCTTTCAGTTCAGCTGGTGCCATTCTGTACGGTGTTCTAGATACTGGTTCTGTCCCCAGTGCCAACTCAATCTCAAACTGAATCTCCCTGCACGGCGACAATCCTGGCAGATCCTTAGGAAATACATCCAAATACTCACATACCAATCTGGTCTCCCTCGGCCCCTCCAACATAACTCTAGAAGTATCCACTACACTGGCCAGAAAATATATGCATCCCCCATGCAACAAGTCTCTGGCTCTTGATGCTGAAATCATGGGTACACGGGGTCCAAACACCTCACCCATAAAGACAAAAGGGTCCTCTCCCACAGGCTCAAAAGTAACCATCTTCTACCTGCAATCAATCATAGCCCCATACTTGACCAACTAATCCATCCCTAGGATCATATCAAAATCCTCCATATCTAACTCAATCAAATCCACCGAAAGTTCCCTACTATCAACCATCACTGGCAGTGCCATAATCCATCTCCTAGAAACTACCAGTTCCCCTGTAGGCAATAAAGTCCCAAACCCTACAGTCCGACACTCACTAGATCTACACAATCTATCAATCACCCTACTAGAAACAAAGGAATGTGTAGCAACAGAATTAATCAATACTGTAAAAGGTAAGCCAACACTAGAAAGCTGACCTGTCACTACCGAGGGCCTAGCCTCAGCCTCTACCAAAGTTAAGGTTAATACTCGAGCTGGAGTCAAGCTATCCACCTTTACTGCTTCACCTTTCTTCACCGTTGGGAAGTCTTTCTTGAGATGCCCTACTATCCAACACACAAAACACGCCTTGGCCCGACACTCGCCCAGATGGCGTCTTCTACACCGCGGGCATTCTGGATAGGTCCGCCATTCCTCACCGCCACCCTGACGGCCACCTTGACCACCCTGACCCCTCCTATTAGGTCCGGCAGCGGTCAAAGTATTAGGAGCCTTTCTCTTGAAGTCACTGGGGACTCCGTCCCTACCGGTCCCTGAATAAGGAGGCACCGCTCTGCGGCCCTCACACCTCACTGCACTCTCCCTCCATATCTTGTTCTCCTCTTCCTCAGCGGTAAGGGCCTTCTCAACGGCTTGGGCATAAGTTGTTCCTCCAGGTACCGTTGTGATACTGACATCCCGGGCTATCATAGCATTAAGCCCCCTGATAAATCAATCTTGCCTAGCAGCATCAGTAGGCACAAGATCTGGTGAAAACTTTGCAAGCCTATCAAACTTTAGAGCATATTCAGTAACAGTCATATTGCCCTGCACAAGACTCACGAACTCATTAACCTTTGCTTCTCTGACAGTAGCATTGTAGTACTTCTGACTAAACAAATCTCTGAAACCTTCCCAACTCAAAGTGGTAACATCCCTGGTCTGCGATGCCACTTCCCACCAAATGCGGGCATCCTCCCTCAACATATAAGTGGCACAGACCACTTTATCATGCCCCTTAATCCTCATGAAATCCAGAACTGTGGTGATCATAGTTAGCCATTGCTCGGCTTTCAACGGATCCAGTCCACCCTCAAAGATTGGGGGTTGGTGTTTCCTGAACCGCTCATATAATGGTTCCCATCTGTTACCAACCTCTCCTGACTGCAAAACTGGTACCACTGCAGGTGGTACAATAGGGGCAGCACTCCCTGATGGAGCCTGCTGTCGCATGATACAAATCTACTCATCTTGACTCTGTAATCGAGCCTGCATATCTGCTATTAACTGCTGCCAGTTCCCAGGGACTGGCGGAGGATTTTGGCCCTGATCATCACTCTCGGTCCCGGACCTAGTGCCGGCTAGTCGTGTAGATTTTCTTGGACGCATAGCTATCCAAGTCAATCTGCAAATAACGACTTGGCAGTCAGACCATGATGAGAGGGTAAAGACTTCTCCAAGATCAACCAATAGAACATAACCAATCACAAACAATCAACATATAAGCATCCGTTCTCATGCACTGGCTGCTAATAAGCACGCCTCCAATCTCATTACACAATAACTATAGAACAAGCATTCATCCAGGCACAATATACAATTAATCATCAATATATTCATTTTCATGCACGGCGATGCTAATAAACATGCCTCAATATTCTCACACAACAGTCAAGGGCCAGGCCCTATCAGTATCTCATGCTTCCTAATAATCCAGTAAAAAACAGCATTCATAGCTCATTTCAGGCACATAAGCACATAAACACATATACACATTACCGAACCCTGATTTGAGCTTGTCTCTAGCAGCGAATGTACATGTCCAGCCTGTCTTCAGGAACCCTTAAACCTAGGATGCTTTGATACCAAGTTGTAATGCCCTGGATAGCCAAGACCGCTACATTGTGTACTTTTAGAGGTGCAAGACTTGCTAATCAAGTCATTAGTTTGAAAACGTGTCAATAAGCATGTAAGAACTAGGGTTAAAAAGGTTTTGTTCATAAAAGACTCCTTTTATATAATCAAACTATTATATACACGGGATCCCAAAAGAAACAAAGTTGAAAGTTGATTCACAGACTTCCAAAAAGTATATAAACAAAGGTAAGCCATACTAAGGCAAAATAGACAATCTTTAGGACTCGTGTCCCTGCCTAAACCTCAACCGTGGCGGCCGAGCAGCTGGTCATGTACATTCCCCCCGCTGAGCTCTCCAATCAAAGCTGATCCAACTTGCCCTTGCCCTTACCTACACCACGTAGCACCCATGAGCCAAGGCCCAGCAAGAAAACATGTGCAACACAAATAGTAGAAACAGATAACAAGCTCACTAAGCATGAACTCTCATCATATAATCCACATTAACCAATCAGCACAAATTCAGAATCATGGATGCAACCAAACACTTATAACATTCATATCACATAATAATCAGGGTCGAAAACTTAGGCCGCACCCTCTGTTTACCTCACTGACTCCAGCCCCCTTAACCGAGCTTAGTGCATATTAACCTGTCCTTGGATCATATCACATAATAATTAGGGGCGACAACTTAGGCCGCACCCTCTGTTTACCTCACTGACTCCAGCCCGCTTAAACCGAGCTTGGTGCATATTAACCTGTCCTTGGCTACCAGTGGCCAAGTCGCGCCCTATGCGCTAGTGTAACCCTTGGCACCCTTAGACCGTTGGTTCACTATTTAGCTTGCATGGCATAATACCATCTTTTCAAGCATACACAATAGGGAACCCTTAGTCCTATCACAGATATTCAACCAGGTGCAGTTTTCTTACCTTTAATCTTTGTGGTTATTGTTCACGAGCAACACTCCTCAAGCATGATTCGTTCCCGAGCCTAAGCTTTGATCACCTAATCACAACCAATGTATAGGGTCCCATTAATATTCAAACAAGTGTTTCTGGTTAGAAAACTAACTTCTGGGAATCTGATTTCCACCAAGCACGGTGGTGAAATCAATCCCGAGCATACTAGACCACATTCCCATGCCTAAAATCCCCAAAAGTTCAAGTACACAACCAAGGGCAGCGGCCCTTGAAGCTTAGTCGTGGCCCTAGCCTCAAAGCAGAACCAAGGCCACACTGGGGAAAGACATGTGCCGCGGCCCTTGCTTTGGGCGCCGCGACGCCCACCCTTGGCCGAGCGTCCTTGGCTTTTCTTCATCTTAGGGCCGTAGCGCTCTAGAACAAAGCCGCGACCCTTCCCTTCGTGCCCAGAAAATCCACCATTTCAAAGCTCAAAACCTCATCCAAAACCACCCCTAAGCTCCCTACTTCAACACCCAACATTACCAAAACTCATAGACCAACTTAAGCCACACAACTCAACAGAAAATTCAACTTAAAACTCGTAGAAATCCTACTCTTAATTCACTGAAACTTTTAGAACACAACCTCTTAAACTAACCAGTCAAAAACCCAAAATAAAACCACTAATTCATAAATTTATGCTTACCTTGTTAATGGAATCCTTCCTTTAACCAAAAACCCAGCTGATTCCCAATGTTTTCCAGCTCAAGTTCCACCGTAAACATCAATTGGACAATTACCTCAACAACCAACTAAAAACTCAAGGTTAAACTTCAGAAAACACAGGGTTTAGATTCTTACCTTAACCTTGATTTGATTCCCCTGAATAAGTCTTGAACTAAGCCTCAGAAATCCAGCTTAATTCTCACAAATTCCCAGCTTGTTTCCCTTAAGATTTCAGTGTTCCTTTTTCTTTATTTTTCCTTGAGAGAGAGAAAAAGAGAAGAGCTGAGAAAGAGGCGGTCTAATATTTCTTTCTACGGGTTTCCTCAAGTTTGTCTTACTTGTTAAGTTAAACCCAAGGCTCGAGGTGCCGGAAACGTGCCCGAGGGCAAAACGGTAAAATCCCCAATATTCCCGCCTAGACTTCCTAACCTCAAATATATCTCCATATATTTAATTTCATAACATGATAGTCTAAATAGCTACCTGATACCTAAAATCTCCCTAACTCATCCAAAGTCAATTATTAAATCCCGTTGTGACTTTTCCCGCTATCTAGCCCTTGGATCGCCCCGAGTCGTGCTCTGCGAACCTACCCACATAATAATGTGGTTATCACATATAATACATTAATACCATCATAGTCATACAAGAATTATTAATCATATAATTATGCATTCAAGTTAATATATTCATGCAAACCATATCTATTCCAATTATGCCCTCCTGGCACACTTATCATGGCCCTTAAGCCTCATTAGTAAATTTGGGGTCGTTACAGATAATTACATTTTTGGCTAAGCAAAAGTGGACTGCAAGTTGGAGGGTGAAATCCTGGTAAGAGCTAAGGTCTCCAAGTAAGTCAATTTCTATTGTGTGGCTACAACAAGAAACGACTAGTGTAATGTATGTTAGTATAGAGACACATGCACAGGTCTACACTATCGTAGAAAGTTTACATAGAGACAGTAGTCTAGTAGATGCTGATTCAGAAAATATGAATGGTTGATATCCATCATATATCCTAGACGCCTGATCCCCGATACACTGTTTATTTGATTTTATTATCTCCGGTTCGCTAGCTCGACAAGTGGCCAAGAGGTGAGGTTTGCTGGTTTAAATGTAGGGGCACCAAAATGAATGGGACCTGGGGGCCCTCATGGTTACTAAATAATTGAGCGGTTAGAACCCGAGCAAGTACTCTGATAAGTTATTCCCGGATAGTAGCCATGAATATTGGCCATTCAGTGAAAGTTCCTAGAGATACTAGATTTTCCAAGTTATAGTGAGGTTGAACACCCTAGGGGGAACTGCTCGCCAACACCATTGATTAACATAGAAGTCTCTGTAAACCCGTGTAACTTCTATTACAGTTTTGAATAGTAGCAATGCCCTAGGTAACTTGATGGTTACACTTGTGAGGGATTTACTTTTGGATAAGTAGTGATGCCCTAGGTAACTCAATAGTTACCCTTTATGGGGATATTTACTAGCTAGTTCTTAGTGGTGAGAGTCGGTTCTCCCCTATTGATTAGCAAATATATTGGAGGGCATGGTACGCCCGAATTGTCGAGCATTACTCTCGAATTATATTGTGATATATTATATCTGTTTGCTCTAGGATTTTCTGAGTGCAGGGATTTAGTTGTTATCTGAAATAGTTGCCATTGGCTATCAAGAATAACCATAAGTTTGCTAGGACGCTTTTACGTTCTTCAAATTGATTGCTTATGGTCTGGATGCCTCAAGACAGCTGATGGTATATGAGCAGCAGTACCCTACTCATTATTTAGAATTGGTAGTAGTGGTATTCACACAGAAGGTGTGGCGACATTATCTGTATGGACAGATGTGTGAGATATACACTGACCATAAGAGTTTAAAGAACTTTTTCACATAGAAATATTTGAATATCAGGCAGAAACGTTGGTTAGAGTTGGTAAAGGATTATGACTGTGAAATTCTTTATCATGCCGGGAAAGCCAATGTGGTAACAGACACTTTGAGTTGGAGAGGTCCGGGATAATTGTTTTCTTTGAAGCAGATATTAGGAATGTTGTCAGAGGATATGACTAGAGCTGGGATATTAATTGTTATGGGTTTATTGACCAATATTACACTGCAATCTACACTTCTAGAAAGGATAAAGGACGCTCAGATGGGTGATTATCAATTAGTGAAGCATTGAGAGGATGTTCAAACTAGAGTAGCTAAAGACTTCACTGTCTTCTAGACTGATATACTAAGGTATAAGGATCGGATATGTGTTCCGATGGATGTTGGTATTGGGTGGGAGATTCTGGATGAGTCTCATACCACTCCATACTAAATATACCCAGGCACCACAAAGATGTATCATGATTTGAAATGTTTATATTGGTGGCCAGGGATGAAGAAATACGTGGTTGAATATGTGGCTAAGTGCTTAACTTGTCAGCAAGTGAAAGCTAAACAACAAAGGCCAGCAGAATTATTACAACCATTAGGTATTCCTAAATTGAAGTGGGAGGACATCACCATAGATTTTGGTGTTGGGTTGCCTAGGTCGGTGAGACTGCATGACTTGGTATGGGTGATTAAGAATAGATATACAAATTAGCTCACTTTTTACCTGCACTGACAAATTTTACTGTGGATTATTAAGTAAATTTGTATGTAAAGGAGATTGTACGTCTCCATGGAGCTCTGAAGTTGGTAGTATCATATCAAGACCCCACCTTTTCTTCTAAGTTCTGGAAAGGCTTGCAAAAGGCTATGGGTATGCAGTTGATGTTCAATGTAGCCTATCATCCTCAGACAGATGGGCAATATGAGAGGACGATTCAGATATTAGAGGATATGTTACGGGCTTGTGTATTGGATTTTGAGGGATCCTGGAGTAAGTATTTTCCTTTGATTAAGTTTTCCTACAAGAACTATATTTTCCCAAAACTCCTAATAAGGATTAGTACAGACCAGTGTGTCAGGGGGCATAATTGGAATTATTGTGGAATTATGTGATTATAATTCAAGATATATGTGGTTATGTGAAATATGTAAGTTATATTATGATATGACTGTTTATGCATGTTTATGTGAGTTAAATGTGCTTAAAGACCTGCTTTTGTTTAAAAAAAAGAGGGCATTTTCGTAATTTTTACCAGTGGAGAGTATAACGGTAATTTTATACTATGTGCATGATACTACATTATTATGTGGTTATATTCATGATATTCGGTAGGAGTCGATCTGTAATGCCCCGAATTTCCTAATAAGGGTTAGGACATTGATTAGGAGGCCGGGAGGGCCATAATTGAGTTATGATGCTATTTAATGATCATATGCATGTTTATGTGAATTATATTATTATATGATGGTAAATGCATGCATATGGGTGTATTCAGGATTATAAGGGTATTTTGGTAATTTGGCCGCTGTGGGCGTAATTGTGTATTTTGGGTGCATGGTTGTGATTAATTAATATAGCCACATTATAAGGTGGATTGCTTTAAGTTATTTGGCATGAGATGATCATGGAATGTAAGTGTTCGGTCTAGTCATAACGGGTTTAAGTTCGGGGCTCGGGGTGAGTCTCGGGGTCATTTTGATGACTTAAGCATTACCGGGTATAAAAGGGTAATCGGATATGGTTTATTGGTGTTTGATAATTTTGAGATTAGCGGGGATTGGAGGGTGTTAATTATAATTAACGAGATTGGTTGGAAAGGACGATTTCGCCCTTGGGAAGGCTTTAGAAACTTTTAATGACCTAGGGGCATTTAGGTCATTTGGTATGGATTTATATTTACTGTGAAGGCTGTAGAAACCTTTAGTAAAAAAACAGAGCATCATCCTCATCTCCTTCTTTCTCTCCCGTACATGTTCTTCCCTTCATTTCCTTTGAATTTTGAGAACCAAACCGAGGCAACAAGCTAGGAGAGCAAGACTTGAGGACTTAGGACCTTGGTTCAGTCAGTGAGGGGCGCCTAGAGCAAGCTTGAGGTAAGTTCCAGCCATTAATTTTATGGTATACTCTATTTTTGGCTTTAGTTTTCAACTTATGAATTCTTCGTGGAAAGTTGGAATCAATGGAAGCTAGGTTGCTGTTTAACTTGGGTTTTGATGAGGGTGATTTGTAGATGAAGTTTAGTGGTTGAATTGGGTGTTAGGTTGATGTTTAGGACTGGTTTGAAGGGTTGGTTTCAAGGAAAAACGCAGGGGAAGAAAGCTGGTGGCTTGCTGATTTGCGTAAAGGGCCGCCGCATGGCTATGGTGAGCCGCAGCCTGTGTGGATTTCTGGGGAGGTTTTTCCTCTGTCTGAGAGTGCACCGCGACATGGCTATGGAGGGTCGCGGCCCATAGAGGCATATTTGGCCAGAAATGGGTTTTTAACTTGGGGATGCTAGCTTTAGGCCTCGGGGTCGATCCTACTACCCGGTTAAGTGTGGATTGATGTCCCGGAGGCTAGATATTGGTTTGGGAACCTATGTTGATCATTTTTATTAGTTGATTTTTCTCAAGGGTCGCTCTTTTAATCATTCTAGCTCGAATCTGAGGTAAGAAAACTGCACCCTGTGTATATGTGACATACATGGCTATTCTTGATGCATGCTGGTTGACTATTAAATGTGACATGCATGGCTATTATTAGTGCATGTTGTATTGTTAGATATAATGCATATGATGCATGAGAAACATGTGATTAGGACATGCTTTATATACTGAGTATGATATCGTTCAGAGCTTGAGCCTCTGTGTTCGTGCATGGTCCTAATTGTACTAGTACTTGTTGAGTGAGCATGCTGAATACCTTGTATATGGATATTGGACATGTGATATATGTTTGGTGGCATGGCTTACTTGTGTATGGCACTGACTTATTAGTCAGATTCGGCAATGGTGTTAGATCCATCTGCAAAGCTGTGATTTATTAGTCAAGTTCACAATGATATGAACACTGGTCGTGTTTTACTGACCTAAGAGTCAGAGATGGCATAGCATCATGAACGCCGAGCCAAATGAATATTAGATCTAATCGATATCAGCGTTGAATGACTCATATGGGGTATTAACGCTGGACCGACCCTAAGGTCGATGAACTTATAAGCGCTTGTCTGGTCCAAGACCAGTTATTCAGAGCCAAGGCATATGGCCCCGGTGACTGTTTGTCACATGGCTAGGGAACGTTATTCCACAGTTATGACTCTAGAGTCAGGAGGAAGGTTATGTTGGTGACTAATCACCATGCACCTATCATGTTAAAGCTAGTGAGATGCTCACTTATTTGTTAAGCCCTGGTGATCCTATCGTCACATGGCTAAAGGGTGTTGTTCCCATATTAGTGACTTTTGATATCTTTTAAGCCCTGGTGATCCTACCATCACATGGCTAAAGGGTGCTGCCCCATATTTGTGACTTTTGCGATAGTCACCTATTTTTTTGGACAGTTGGTCCTGAATAATTAATACAAACAATGTTGTTATTATATCATGTTATATTGTGTTTTCTTGCTGGGCTTCGGCTCACGAGGGCTATGTGGTGCAGGTAAAGGCAAAAGAAAGTTGGACCATCCTTGAGTTGGAGAGCTTAGGTGATGATGTGTACATATGTACACATCATCACCTAGGGTTAAAGGGGAACATATGTCCACGCGGCCGAGGTTTAAAGGGGAACTAGGGTTAAACCCTTTTTTGCCACATAGAATGGCCTATTGTAAATATTTTCTTGTAGCAGACTCTGAAATTATAATTTTGGGATCCCAACATATATATCAAACGTTCTAATGAAATGTTACATCTTAACCAAAAATTTTAATCCCTAAACTGCTAATCATAATTAGTTACACGATTTTGGCCAAATGACTCGATTAGCAAGTTCAGCACTGTTTATAAGGCACACCGTAACGGTCCCTGGAGTTGGTGCGTTACATGATCATTTCGAGCAATTTAGCGAAAAAGTCACAACAAGGATAAATGCACGGCTCAAGGTGAACCAAGGGGTATTTTCGTAATTTTGTTCATTTTAGGATTTATTGATTAATGAAGGCTTTTGATGGGGAATAAATTGAATTTGGTGAATTGATTGATTAATTTGGACCTTAAGGGTATAATTTGAGATTTAGTGGGGAATTAGGCTAAATTACCTAAATTCCCTTGGAAGTCAATTGTAGGGTTACTAGGACTAGGGAAACAATGGTCATTTGACCACTAACATAGGAAAAATTGGGACTGAGTTCTGAACACTTTGATTCATACGTTCAACTCACACTCTCTCACTCTTTCTTCTAATGTTCTCTTAAGGCATACCCAAGGTTTTTAAGAATTCCATTTCTTGAAGCTTTGGCTGACGAAATTGGAGGATTTTTGAGGTTCTCGGAGGATTGGGAGCTGTGGGAGACTTCAAAACAATCATGGAATTTGAATTCAGTGAGGTACTATCTTCTTTTCTTAAGTTTATTTGGGTGTTCTTGAGCTTTTGAGGTTTTTGTTGAATTATGAGTTTGAGTGGTTTTGGAAGGGTTAATTTGACATTTTGAGGATTGGGGAAACATTTGCAATCAGTTTGGAGGTTTGATTATAGCTGGTTCCCTGAGATTTATACTTGGATTTTAGATTTTTGAGGTAAGTTTCAAAGTTCAAGCTCAAATGGTGAATTTTGATGATTATTTGTTTTGGGTTGTTTGAGGGAGTTTTTGTGTTGTATTATGGTTACAAAATTTGATTGTTTTCATTTGGTTGTGAAAGTTTGGCTAGAAATTGAGTTAGAGTCAATTTGAGTGTTTGAAAATGATGGGGAAAAATACAATTTCTGGGTTGTCACGGTAAGGTCGCGGCACCTGGGTTGAGCGTCACAGCCGTATGGGTTTCTTCAAGGGCGGGTTTGCCATCTTATCGTTGGGGCGTCGCTGCCCTTTAGAAGGGGTGTCACGGCTCTAAATGAGAAATTTTTATAGGAAATACTCTCTGTCAGTTGTAGTGGTTATGGTGTCGCGACCCTTTAGAGGGGGCATCACGATTCAAAATGCATAAATGTTAATAAGGGCCTTCTTGATTCGTTTTAGAGCCGTATGGGAGCATCGCGGCACCAATGCAGTTTTAGGGTACATTTGTTTAGGGTTTTGGGAGTTATCTTGGGGGGCTCGGGGGATGATTTCGCTATCCCGTTTAGTAAAATATGAGGTCCCGAGAGCTAAGCCTTAGTCTTGAAGCCCATTATTGGAATTAGTTCTTGATAAACATATCATTTATGTTGTGACAAGGATTTTCTATAAGGCTTGGGAAATGGATCACAGTCGGGATTGTATTACCATTTGCACAGGACTCGAGGTAAGAAAACTGGCACCTGTACCGAGTGTAAGGCATGGACCATGATTATCGAACATGGTTTTGACCGTGTGTTAAGCTTGTTTAAAGTAAAATGTTTGATCTATGTGTGCATCTGTTGATATAGTTGTTTGTGATTGATCGGTCGGGGGTCGTTATCGATAATATACATGAGTAATGTAGGTCGTTATGGCATGATCATTATAGGGGTGTTGTATGTATCTATTAGGCATAAACTGCTATTTTTGTTGAAAAATAATTTTGAATCTGATTGTGGTTATAAGGCATGCATTAGGTATTATTTTCTATCTGGATATTTGTTTCACTTGTTTGGGTTTTCTTGCTAAGCCTTGGCTCACAGGTACTTTGTGGTGCAGGTAAGGGCAAAGGAAAGCTAGACTAGCCATAAATTGGAGAGTTGTGGGAGCAATATGCACATACTCAGTCTTTTCTTCTGCCACGGTCAAGATAATTTTGAGGGCCATGAGTTATTACCTCAATTTTGCCACTTAGGTGAGCTAGTTCTATAATTTTGTTGTACCTATATTTTGATTTAAAACCTTTGGAATCCCTTCAATATATTTAAAACTTTTAATGAAAATTTTTACTTTATTGACCAAAAGTTTTAATACCTAAATTGTTGTTTTGCATTAATTATACTTTTAATTCCAAATGACTCCCTTAACAAGTTAAGCGTTATTTTTAACACACATAGTGTCATGGTCATGGATTAGTAGGGCGTGATAACAACAGTTACCAATCGACGATTGGGATGGCTCCATATGAGATGTTGTATGGTAGGAAATGTAGATCTCTCATTCACTGGGATGAAATAGGTGAGAGGAAGTATCTAGGTCTTCAGGCAGTTCAGAGGACCAGTGAAGTCATTGAGAAGATTAGAGCTCGAATGCTCACTTAATTAGGGGGTCTGGAGGGAAATAATTGAGTTAATTATGTGTGTATGTGTTTATGTGTTATGAGCATATTATTATGTGAATTATATGATGATATGACTATGCTTGCATGTTTAAGTGTATTAAATATGCATGTGGGCCCGTTTCTTATTAGAATGGCATTTTTGTACTTTTGACCTGTTAAGGGTATAATTATAAATATATGTGATTTATAATTGTGACAACATTATTATGTGGATATATTTGAGTTATACGACACGAGGAAATCCTAGTGAGCAAGTTAGCGGAAAAGTCACAATGGGTTAAAATATCCCGCCCAGGGTGAGCTTAGGGGTATTTTGGTAAATTACCAGGATTTATTGAGTAATGGGAATTAATTGGTGAAAACTTGGTTTAATAGAATTATATTAGAAGTAGTGGGAATTTTGGGAAAAGACTAAAATTCCCTTTGGTTTTGGTTAAGGGGCATTGATTTGGCTAGGGGAAAAATGGTCAATTACCCTATATCTAAAGAAAGGGCAACCTTAGTTGAAGGTTTGGGTCACACACATACACTTCACTGATTTTCTCTTGCATTACATCTTTGTATGGGTTTCGAAAGTTAAGACAACAAGTGAAGCAAGTGTGGTTTTTAGAGATATTGCTTGAAGAATTTAAGCTCTCTTGAGAGATTAGAAGCTAGCAAGGATCAGCAAGAGGTGGGGATTTCGAAATTCTATAGTTGAGGTAAGGATTTTTGAACCTTTCTTGGGGTTTTTCCTTCAACTTTGGTGTTCTTGAGTTTAGAGTATGATTTTTGGTTTTAAAAGGACTTGGGTACAATTCTTTGGGGAATTGATGTCACTGATAGTGTATCTAGGTTGTATGGAATGTTTTGAAGTCGAAATCTTGTGTGATATACCTGTGTTGGTCAAAATTCTGGGTCTGATGTCGCAGGGAATTGCCAGGATAATTTTGGGAAGAACACTTATGTTCTGGTCTCAATTTGTGTTTCTGGTGACCTAGCGCGACCTCGGTAGTGTCCCAGAAAGGGTGAAATTGAAATTCGATTTCGATCTCGAGTTGTGGAACGCGACCGCACCAGAGGTTGGTGCCACTGCGCCAATGCCCCAAAACCCCAAATTTTATGTGGGCGCAATCGCACCAGAGGTTGGCTCAACCGCGCCAATACCCTTAAACCCCAACTTTTATGTGGGCGTGACCATTCCAAGCGCCCTGAAAAGTGTTTTTTCTTAATTTTGAGAGTAAAGCCTCGGGGCTACGGGGACATTTTTAGTGCCCCGTTAACTGGGAACAATAGTTATGAGAGTTAGAGTCCTAATTGGAACTCGGGATCTTGGGTTGATTCCTAATGAGTGTATACATGTATTATGACTAGGGTTTCTGCAAGGCTCAGGTCAGGGATAGCGCTCAAGGTTGTTTCTTTATTCGCACAAAGCTCGAGGTAAGAAAATTGTACCCAATACGTGAGATATGAGGTTAGGGTTTGGCCTGATTGTTAAATGTATATATGGTTAGAGCACGGGCCCCTATTAATGAGCATGATTATAATTGTGGTGTGAATATCTGATTAAGCATACTGGAGTGTGTTGTATTTCTTTATATGATGAATATGTTATATGTATGATTATTCCCAATTTCAAAGCTCGACACTATGTGTGCAGAACGCAGGATGCTATGGCTAGGCCACCTTGGGAGTGTATTGTGCACTTGTCCAGCTCGGATGGCACTTTAATAACTAGAAGTGGGATACCCACTTGTGTGACTCTGTGGTTGCATACTTGTATAATGTGCCTGCTTGGTTACAGTTATTACTGCTAAGCATGTTGTTTATATTATGTTGACTATCTGAATTAGTTTAAGTAAGTTTTCTTGTTGAACCTTTGCTCATAGGTGCTATGTGGTGTGGGTAAGGAAAAGCTTACCCAGCCATGAGTTGGAGAGCATTACCGGGAATGTGTACATATGCAATCTGCTCGACCGCCACGATCGAGGCATCACAGACAAGCTAGGGTTGGACCTTATTTTGTTGCTTAGGTCGGCTTATTTTGTAATCCTTGAGTTGTAAATGAGTTTTAAACTTCTATTTTGGGATCCCGTGTAAAGACCACAATTTTTAATGGAAATGTTTATTCCTTTGAGCAAAATCTTTAATACATGAGCTAGTAGTCATTTAATCACATGTTTTAGTCGAAATGGCTCGTTTAGCGAGTCCAACACTATTTTAAACAAACGTCATAACGGTCCCTGATTAGTAGGACATTACAACTTGGTATCAGAGCTGCCAAGGTTTAAGGGTTCCTGATGACGGACTGGGCATGTACACTCATCGCTAAAGATATGCTCGACTCAAAGTTTGGTAACTATTAATATAGTTATGCGTGCAATTACTTAAATGAAATATATATTCCTTGCATGCCTATCTAATTACGAAGCATGAGCTATTCTGATAGGGCCTGGCCCTTGACTACTATATACATGTTAAAGATGTGCTTATTTGCACAATTATTTCTTGTAAATGCTAAGCAAATGCTTATTAGCATCATGATTTCTTCTAAATGTTAGGAATGCTTAATAGCATTATGTTATCAATATGAATGCCAGGAACGTGCTTATTAGCACTGCTGATGCTTCTGACTGTTCAGAACATGCTTACTGACACTACAAGAAAAAATTCTTTTAATAAGACCAAAAATGTATTATCAAAACATACCATAACACTTTTTGACGTGTTAAGAACGACTATGTTATCGTAGGTCAGGGTATTTTACATAACACTTTATCATTGTTATACAGATGTGTTATTATACTGTCAACGATAACACACTTTCTGTGTTATTTTAATAAATAGATAAGTATTTGATTATATTATTTATAGTCGATTATATAACACATTTCAATACTTATAAATTTGTGTTATACTACATTTTAGTATAACACATTTTTTGTGTTATACTACACTTTAGTATAACACATTTTTTGTGTTATATAATGAAGTTTGCATAACAAAATTCTTTACTTATAAATAGTGTTATTGTAATAGATATTATAACACATTTTTCCTATTATTTTAATATTTATATAAGTTTAAATTCTCATTATATATTCATTTATATAACACTAATTTATTCTATTATATTTTTATTTATATAATTAAAATTATCTTTTTAATATATACTAGTATAATCAAATGAACTTGATTTTCAAATAACAAAAAGTAAAAACATTCAACATTGTATTAACAATCCACAAATTAGTTTAAAACATTCAACACTGTCATCAACAAAAAAATGTTCTTTAAGTATTCAAGTAGTCTTAAATATTCAACATATTGAAAAGTTACTACATTCAGCACAAAATATTCTACAGCTGCCCAACACAAAGCCATCAAAATTAAGTATCCTTTTCTATTTTGCTTGTCACATTTGCAAAATAAACAAAGAAATATTTTATTGTTATTATCTAGCATCACAAATTACTTCGAGAAAATTGCTATGGAAATTATTTCCAAGAGAGGAGACCACGTACAAAATAATGAATTCACAACTACACCAAAGCAAACAAAGAAACCAAACACTAAATTATAAGACATTGGTTCTTTTTTTAGTATGAAAATGTACCTCTTGGAATAACTATTTTAGAAAGCCATGCAACTGTGGAACCAACTGCTTCTTGTATTGTAAGCATCGCATTATTAGGATGAAATAAGTAAGATTCTGGTACAATATACACATAGGAACTTAGTTGTAACCTGTCAGATATGAAATTAATCAAGCAGAAATTATTATTATCATCCTAAACTAGCTAATAGCTTACTAAATATGTAAGGATGTGTTTTTTTAATTCAATAAGTTCATAAGTTGTAAAGGTTTTAAAATCCAAATGTGAGAGCACTAGCAATTACTTAAAGGTTCATAATCATCAGTTCGATGGAATGAATATCAAAAGCTATACATAAACAAAATGAAAAGACAAGCACCAAATCATGATTGAAAATCACAAAAGTTTACAAATGTAATTATATGTTTAAATGAATGTTACAAGTTTCATCACCTGCTCTGTGTGGTTTGAACATGAAGTATGGTAGTATTAGTATATAAAACATGTTAACTGTGATCTTACAAAAGAATGGTAAGTCCGAAAGCATCCAACCTGAAGAATCAACCATCATATCATGGTTATAATTTCAAACATGTCCTGTAGAACTTTCACTAATTTACCAGCAAGATATCCATTTCCCTCACCCTTGAAACATTTAATACCCTAAGTTCGTAAGGTATGGACTCAGACTATGGACTCCTTACACTAAAAAATCAAGGAGAAGCCAGAAATATGCAGGCTTACCAGAAGTTCAAGCAACTCAACAAATTTGGAAGCTCAATCATTCTAAAGTCCTCAAGAAAACTTGAACTTTTAAGGCTTTCTTCAACTTCATTTATTATTTCAGATATGACCCTAGAATGCAACACAAGGATCATCATAGAAGCAGAAACAATAAGTGAGAAGCCAGCATTTGAATTTTCTATTAGGAAAAGAAAGAGGAAATAATGTATCTACATGGTAAGAATGACATAATTTAAATATTCAAATATGTTTGCATACAAAACAACATAAAGTTTTGCAATAATTTGTCTACCTCTTTTCCAAATCTCTCACAATGAGAAACTTAAGGAAGTACTTCAGTGAATCATAGCACTCCTTTACATCATAGTACATGCATTTGTCTTTTCTAATATTTTTTACATGAATTTCATCCTTCCCCACAAAATCCCTTGCAATGCACAGTGACGTAGATTACTAGCGTGTCAACGCTTAACTCCCGAGATAGTTAATAAATGATTAACATGTGGAGATCATTAAATAATATAGATTAATAAAATAAACATAAAAATTGTATACCACATGAAATATGTTTGAAAGAAACATTTTCATCCCTTTTTGTCATTTTTTGATGAAGGTGGAATCAAACAAGCATCAAATGTTGATGGCAAGGTGTGGAATCTGCTTCTCAACATTCCTAACATCCGGATTTATAGCACACCAGAGTAAGAACATTGCCAATGTACTCTAATAGTGAGAAATATATAGAAGAAATGGCTAACCTCACCAAGGTGATGCAAAATACCATAAAGCCCACCAAATATTGTACAGAATACATAATACCATATCTGTGTGTCCATGAAATATACCTGTAAAGTAGAAATAAAACAATGTGTCAAGCATTTATGCTAAACCAGGTTGATCTATAAACTAAGCTTCTAACTTCTTCCCTAATTCTTTATTCAAGATATTTTACAGTGTTCGTCATTAATAAATTTAAACTAAGATGGGCTTCCATAACTAGTGCAGATATTATC
The DNA here is from genome assembly GCF_963169125.1 of Humulus lupulus. NCBI lineage: Eukaryota > Viridiplantae > Streptophyta > Magnoliopsida > Rosales > Cannabaceae > Humulus > Humulus lupulus. The sequence continues at coordinate 147,509,329 of NC_084800.1, read as the reverse complement.
AAGAAGTGAGTATGGCAAACAACACTCACAACTACTATAGGAGCCCATACTGCAATTATTGCACCAGCGTTATTTTGTACTGCAAGAGAAGCAGTTTTTTTTGGGGTTAGATTTAGTAGCTATACCATGTTTCTGATTAATTTTTTTGGACAAACTATATACAAAGGAACAGAGAAAACCTTTTGGGAAAAGCTCATGCCAATCATAACTTTTCACACGAGTTTTCATGATCTGCTTTGTTGGTCCTATGAGAGGCTTTATCTGCATTATTCTACTGGCTGCAGTTAATAGTAAGTATGCTTTCATGTTTATATTTAACTAGCATAAGAATCAGAAAGATTACAATGAACAGAAATGCCATGAATTAATTAGCTTTGATTTTATGTCGAAAGTTGAGAATTAGACAGTACAATTTCCACTAAAGAAAGATATTTATGGCAATCTAAAATGAAAGATTTATTAGTAAATTATCTAATAAATAGTCATGTATTATGGAGTTATTATGTAGTTGCACATGATAGCTTACCTCAAACTAGTAGTTGAAAGAAAATCTGCTCAATAGTACTAGTATCCAAAACAATGTGTACCTACAAAATACACAAATTATAACACATTAGGGGGAAATGATAAGAATAGAGACAACTCAATAGCTAATTTAGAAGGGAGAAATGGGAAATTACTTCAGCACAGAGACATGGCTTTCTTGCATCCCACTTCCCAAAAATATTCACAAAGAGGCAAGTCACTATACTATATATAAAATAAAATAAAGAAAAATTCACATAGTGTAGACCATCCACACACATCTATATTTAAGTGTACAAATCTAAGACTAATTCAATAAAACTAGCAATAACTTTAGACAACACAAATCAACTTAATCGAAAAAGTAAGAGGAACCAAAAAATTGATAGTACCACCAATTATCATGTCTCTAGTTGCAGCCACCATAAATGGGCATTAGCCGAAGGCCATCTAACTAATATCTATTAACAAAAAGTATTGTTTAAACAACCTCCAGCATGTATAATTATTAATTAGAACATATTAAATATGGTGAAACAAAAGCATGTATAATTGGAAAATATTAAATTTGGTGAAAATAAGTGATTAATGAAGGCTAGACTAGCATAATCAAACCTTCTCTTGATTTCCAATTGAATAATTTGTCAAATAAAATATTTATTAGAAAATAGAATAAATTAATCAAGTGTAGCAGAATTTTATTTACAGTAACAAAATTCTATTTACACATATATATAAAGAATAACAATTATTACAAATCATTGCTCCCAACACTCCTTAGTACATAATTTAATGAGTTTATAGTCTTCTTTTTAACGAGCCAAAGGAGACCAAAAAACACAACAAAAAAGTATTGAAATAAGAATAAGCACCACTTAAGTAGAAAAAAAAACAGCTAAGAAAAGTACCAAGTCACACATTTGAAAATATTTATAATGTTTTTGTTTCTTCTTTTCCTTAGACATATATAAATTAATGCTAAAAAAAGACTTATATGCATAGGAGACTCAAAAATATTGAAATAGCTAGAAAAATTACCAATGGGTTATCTCTTTTCCTTTTGGAGCTTTTCTAGAGTGTCTCAATCTCAGATTGTAGCCAAAGCAAAAACTTTAAGCTAGTGCCATCTCTTCTCAGAAACCTGAAACAAGGGAATCATTAAAGTATGAAAAATTAATGAATCATAACTACTATATGCAAAAAAAATGGATACATAATGTTACAGACGCAAACAGAATAAGTTCTAGCAATAGTTCTACATGATATGCAACTAGAACAATATCAGAGAACCATGAATAGTTTAAAGAAATACAAAAGCCATCAAAAATATTAATGTGCTTAATTAAATAATGTTTATTTTTGATAGTCATGGTTAGTGTTGTTTAATGATCTTGGTTCAACTCTTCATAACGTAGAACATAGCGAGATCATTTTTCAAATTTGCTAAATTATAACTGAACTAGAATGAAATATTATTCATCCAACAACAAACCAATCATTTAAATAAATTAAGAGCAAGATCAAACTAAAGTATATAAAAATGCCAAAACTTACATTCTGCTTTTATCTATGACCATAATTAGAGCTTTTGGAGGTGGAATGTGATAATCTTAACTTTATTGACACAAATATATAATGCAAAAAATTTAGAGGGCCTTCTTCGTGGCTACAAATGACAACTATATAACCACATTGAGTGAAAAGTTAGGTTTAAGCACCTTACTTAAACTAAAGGTCCTTTTGACTCTTACTGGTACCATCTGTAATGAGTAAAATCAATAAGGCTTACTAACTCTTGCAGTTGTAAGTGCCAGACTAATAATTAAGCTACATAATATTATATAATAGTCAAAGAACTCATGGTAAGAGATCCAAACAATAGTCCTAGATCCAAACTAGACATAAGTCAATAAACACAAAGAGAATACATACATTTCATCATATGCATGCCTTAGTAGTGCAATGTACTAAAGTTTTTCTTAATGCATCATTCCAAAGAATTAGATCAGGACATTATGGCGTTAGAAAGACCACAAGGAAAATTATATTACTTGATGATTTCATTATGTTTCAACATAAATACCTTGTAACTTTCGTGGAAACAGATTGCAACATAGAAGAATCCACTACTAATTTAGATTCACTTTCACATTCCTTCTCATAGAAACATTAAAATAATTTCAGAAATCCAGTGTGCATAAAATTCAGATAGTTAGAAAGGAGGTAATATTAACTTACTTGACAATGATGTTCAGAGTTCAAACCATTCCAAGTATCAGTAACATAAAAAATATAGATCTTTACAGGCAAAATAGAATCAGTCCAATCAATCCATTCCACAGTATATCTGAGGTAGAGACTTCTCTTGACCCCCTGAAAGCCTTTCCTCACTTTACACTTTGTTTGATCATAGCAACACAACAGGCCTACTCTATAATCTGACCTCAAAGGCCAGCCATACTCATCCTTGGACATGTTATAAAGATCACACCTGCACTCAATGCATCCCAACCCATCGACCACGCCTCGCGTATCGATTGCGTGCACATTGACCAACCATCTCTCCTCATAACCATCAAGAATTTCAGTAGGATTACCAACTTCAACTCCATAAGGATCAGGAACAAACGTAGGCGTTTTTCTTATTTCGGAGCCAAGACCATAATACTGCCCAAGATTCTGGCATATTTCTAAAATACAATATAATAATATTTTTCATAAGACAATATTTTTATTTTTTCATTTATTTCAAACACAAACGACAACCACGCCATAAATATATTCCTCTTTCCATATCAATACAGGCTATCACATTTGATTTTGTAAAGATATAAAATCACAAACAGAAAAGTGCTCTTGAGACCTTTGTAATTCTTGATTCTCTAAAGATATAATATCACATTTGATTCATAGTGCAAAGATATCAAGATGGTGCTCAACTAGACAGTGGAAAGAGTCCATAGTGGAACAAGTAGAGCACTAAATAAATTAGAGGGGTGCCTAAACAAACCTGATTGAAATGTTGCTAAAACTTCTCATTTTTAAACTGCAGTGTGTAAATGTTATGTGAAAATCAAACTTCCAAAAGGATAATGATATACTATCTTTTTTTTTTTGTGGGGGTGGGGGGGAACATTTGATGACAGTAGAGGATGGATACAATTTATAAGCCAAGTTAATTTATATGCATTTTATATATTATTCACCTTTATTAAAGTTATAAACATATAGATCAGTAGAATATCAGTAAAACGACCACCAAATATAATGTATTGACCGAAATTTATCATTAATAATGATGATTATTACATCTCCCAACTTTCATTTTCCCTTAACTAGATAAACAAATAGAAAGAAATACTAAAACAAAACCATACAAATTATACATATCAATGCTATTATATATATTTTTACAGTTTTTCTGATACAACCCAAAATCAATATCAACAAACCAACCCAAATAAAAGCTTTAATTTTCAATGAAAAGAAGAACAAAAAATAGGTATGACAAACCCACGTTTAACAGAGAATGTGTTTTAATATGTAAGTGTTTATGGTTTTATAAGAAAAATTGATTTTTTTAATTAGCACTCTTCACATTTTTCTATTTGGAAATGTATCAAAATAAAGTTATAATACTAATAATTACTGAACTTGTCTTCCGTATTCAAAATGAAGTATTTGAAAGTCAAAACCTGTCATGCATCATGTCTTAACTTAGAGATAAATGTAATTTTTTTTTTAAATGATAGATATAGAAAAGGTACTCATTCACTCAATTTGACTTCTCACATTCATATCAAACACCGCAACAATATATAAAAGTTTTTCTTCAGTAATAACCATTTTTCAAAAATGTAAAGAGCAACAAATGATACAAAGACTTCAAAAAGGAGACCTTGTCATCTTATAATATACCAAATTTGCAATAAGTTCAAAATCATATGATGTAGCCTATCAACAATTCTTAATATAAAGATAACATCATTAAGATACCCAAAACAAATACGAATCCAACTGAAAACCTCTTCCACCTTCGACTCTCTCTCTATTCAAACCAAGGGCTCATTTAAGAGCACAACCTCAGAATATACTCCAATACTTAGCAAACTTAAGAAAGAGAACAGCACAAAAGATCATCAAGATTATATTCAACAGTTTCTAAATCAAGCAAATATCTAACAAAAAAAGTTTAATCTCAAGATTGAAATGATACTAGGATCATCCTCCCTCAAATACGAATCCAAATGAAAATCAAACTCAGAAGAACTAGCAAACCCAACAACCTAACAATAATTGGAGTGAGGGAGAGAGATAAGTTACCCCACAACTTGAGAGGCACGGCAACTATTGACCCAATTATTCACTATGCCACTGTACCTGCAAGCAGCAACAAGCAGAGGGTGAGGGTTAGAAGGAGTGAGAGAATGAGGGAGAACAACAGAGACGAATACCTGCACCTCCACGCTGCCTAGCTAGGTTTGAAATGGAGCAGCCCGCCGAGCCTCCTTCTTCTTTTCTTTATGTGTGCTAAGAAAAAAATGAAGCCCTAAGCCCCAATCTGAAACAAATGATATTATTTGACACTTTTAAAGCTCAAAGCCTCTAAATTTGAATAAAAGGAGAGAAGATTAATGGAAGAGACACGTAGGAGAAAGAGAAAGAGTAATAGAGGAGTTAGAGAATGGCCGCTCCAATAGATTAATTATACGATATTTAATTGAGATTTAAAATATATATATAACTGATCACCAAGATAAATGGAGGCATGAGTACTCTTGCTTGGATTCTTTCTTCTAGTCAGGGAAATAGATACACAAAGAGGGAGCAAGACGACGACGATCGCGAGGTTCCAGTGTGTTCAGCGACAGCAGTAGCTCACCGAAGTGAGGAAGAGTGAGAGAGGGTGAGAGATTAAGGTGTGCGCCTAAGGGTGAGAGCAAAATCAACCAAAGTGGCGAGCAATAGAGGTGGAGCTTTCGGAGCAGCTCTTGCAGCGGAGCAGAAGAGGAATCAGTTGAGGAAATAATGCCTTTTCCTTTTACATTTGCTAAAGGAAAAGCTTTTACATTATTTGAGCGGGCTACCCAAAAGTACCCAACCATTTTTATTGTTTCCCCCCATTTTACAATTTACTTTACCGCTTTCTAATTTTTAGCTTACCTATTATAATACTTTTCCAATTAGCTTATAATTATGTATTATAGAAAGAGGTATTTGGTGTAGTGTGATTGAGCATGATTATGAATTTCCATGCTTATTAGCATGACTATAAATGTGTGAGGTTGTTGGGATGCTTATTATCATTTTCAATGCATGTGAATGCTTATTTGATCAATTTTGGACTGTGGGTTTGCATGGAATAATGTTGTTATTTCCTGATGAGCTGAGTCATTGATTGCAGATAGACTTTGAAGTATGCTTCTAGTGCAATTAAATGAGCCAGTCGGCACTGAAATTCAGGTGGAGAATAATGACTAGGGTCAGAATTGATGTGGGGATCAGACATGAGATATTGGATGAGTCGCATACTACGTCGTACTCACTTCATCGGGGTACCACGAAGATGTATCAGGATCGATAGAAATTATATTGGTGGCCCGGGATGAAGAAGGATGTGGTAGAGTACGTGACTAGATGTTTAACCTGTCAGCAAGTGAAGGCTGAGCATCGGCGACCAGTAGGGTTGCTTTGGCCTTTGGGTATTCCCGAGTGGAAATGGGAGGATATTACTATGGACTTTGTGGGAGGTTTACCCAGGACTATAGGGCTTCATGACTCTGTGTGGGTGATAGTGGCAGATACACCAAGTCAGCTCATTTTCTTCCGGTGAAGACGACGTATATAGTGGATCAGTATGCAGAGTTGTATGTGAGGGAGATCGTACATCTCCATGGGGTTCCCAAGTCTATAGTATGGGATCGGGATCCTATCTTTACATCCAAGTTTTGGAGTAGTTTATAGAAGGCTATGGGGACTCAGTTGATGTTCAGCATGACCTTTCATCCTCAGACTGATGGACAGTCTGAGAGGATGATTCAGGTATTGGAGGATATGCTTCGAGCGTGCGTGATTTATTTTGAGGGATCATGGAGTAAGTATCTTCTGTTGATTGAGTTTTCAAACAACAACAGTTACCAATCAATGATTGGAGTGGCTCCCTATGAGATGTTATATGGGTGGAGATGTAGATCACCCATTCATTGGGATGAGATGGGTGAGAGGAAGTATATGGGACCGGACATGGTTCAGAAGACAAATTAATCTATTGAGAAGATCCGAGCTAGGATGCTCGCCTCACAGAGCAGATAGAAAAGCTACGCTGATCCCAAGCGTAGAGATGTGGAGTTCCAGGTTAGGGACCACGTCTTTCTTCGAGTTTAACCACTGCGAGGGGTGAGGAGGTTTGGTGTAACGCCCTGGATAGCCAGGACCGCTACACTGTGTATTTATTAAGATGTGAGGCTTGCTAATCAAGTCATTTAATCAAAACGTGTCATTAACTAAAGAGTTCTAGGGTTAAAAGACATTTTGGCCTCAAAAGATACATTTTATAAGTTATAAACAGTTTACAGAAGGGATCCCCAAAATCAACAGTGTTTAAAATTTGGTTTACAAAATTCAACAGTTAAGAGTAAACATCATCCATACTAAGGCAAAATTCAAGGTTCTGGTCCTCTCGTCCCTGTAACCTCCTCAACCGTGGCAGTTGAGCGACCTGATATGTACATTCACCCTGCAGAGCTCTCCAATCAAGGTTGATCGATCTTGCCCTTGCCTTTACCTGCACCACGCATCACCCATGAGCAAAGGCCCGGCCAGAAAACAACATACACAGTATAAAAAACATTATCAAATAGACATTCCAGTAAGCATGTTCAGATATTCAGTCCACAGCATATAAGCACACTTCAAGGTACAAGTAACCTCAACTATACTCAGGTTATTCAACAATCTCATTAATCACAATCATAGCCTAATATAGTAATCAATTAACACAAATACTAGGTTCGACACCTTAGGTCACACCCTCTGTGTCACCCACTGACTCCGGCCCAGCTTAAACCGAGCTCAATGCATAATAAGCTGTCCTCGGATACTAGTGTCCGAGCCGTGCAAATTGCACAAGTTAACCGTGGCATGCTTAGGCCATTGGTTTATAATTTACATGGCATAATACCATTCTTTCAATCATATATACTAGGGAGCCCTTAGTCCCGTTCAAATATTCAACTGAGTGTAGTTTTCTTACCTTTAGCTTTCAGATGACTTAGCGACGGGCGATACTCCTTGAGCGCGATCCGATCCTCGAGCCCTAGCTTAACACCTAGTCACAACCATGATAAAGGATACCATTAACAATCTTAAATGAGTACCCAAGCCAAGTTCTAGTACTCGAAACATTGAAATTCACCAAATATGGTAAAAGACTCAACCCCGAGCACCCTAGGTTAAATTCCCATGCCTAAAATCTCAAAATCCCAAAATCCCTTAAGTGCCGCGGCATAGGCCACCCATGTCGCGGCATGGCTCCCAAACAGAACCTTCTAAGGCCCAAAATCAGGTAAGGGCCGCGGCATTTCTTGGGCCATGCCGCGGGCCGCCCTCCTTCCTCAGCAAGCAACAACTTCGAAGGGCCGCGGCTCATCAAGAACCATGTCGCGGCCCAACCCTTCGAACCCAAAAAAAAACCACCATTTTCAAACTCTAAACCTCACCTTAAGCCACCCCAAAGCCCCCAACTCAAAACCATTTAATAATAACAACATTAGAATAATTTAAGCAACACAATCCAACCAAAAATCCAGCCTAAGACTCACCAAAACCCCAATTCCAACTTCTGAAATTTCAAACCCACAGAACTCAAAACCAGCCATGAAAACTCTCAAATTCAACCATCAAACTTTAAACTAAACCTTACCTCAGCTATAGAATCAATTCTCCAAGAGTCCCCTGACCTATCTTCAAAGTTTCAAGTGTCAATTTCCACCTTAAACACCAAAATCACAGATATTTAAAACTCAGCCATTTCTCTAAATTCCCCAACCTTAGAAATGAAAATTCAAAGCTTACCTTGGCTCTATCTCAGACCTTGATCAGTTCCTGAGCTAATTCTCCAAACTATTTCCCCAAGTTTCAGCTTAATTCCAGCAATTCCCTCTCAAGTCTCAGTAGTTCTTCCTTTGCTAAGAGAGAGAAGAGAGAGAAGGAGAGTTAGGGTCGGTTTACACTTTTCTGTCTAATATTTCCTAAGTCTTCCAAGTATATCCTTAGATTATTAGACTAAATCCAAAGCTCGGGGTACCGGAAACACCCCCGAGGGCAAAATAGTAAAATCCCCCATTAATCCCGCCTAGACATCCTAACCTCAAATATATCTCCAATTATTTATTTTCATCACCCGATAGTCCGATTCACTACCCGATACCTAAAATACTCCTTGACTTGCTCAAAGTCAATTATAATGCCCTGTTGTGACTTTTCCCACTATCTAGCCCTAGGATCGCCTCGAGTCGCCGGCTGCAGAATTATCCACATAATAATGTGGTTCTCACATATACCACATGTCTATTTCATATTATCACATAATATCTCCAATTATCATATAATGTCATTTAAGCGCTATTAAACACATAATATCACATTCAAATAAGTACTATTCACTCAAATCCCATTTATGCCCTCGCGACACACTAATCAAGGTCCTTAAGCCTTATTAGCGAATTTGGGTCGTTACAACTATCCCCTCCTAATGAGAATTTCGTCCTCGAAATTTACCTGAATAGCTCGGGATACTGATCCCGCATCGCTGTCTCTAACTCACAGGTCGTTTCCTCGACCTTGCTATTCCTCCATAGTACTTTCACTAATGGAATCGTCTTATTCCGTAAGACTTTGTCCTTCTGATCCAAAATCTGAACTGGTCGCTCCTCATAGGACAAATCTGTCTGTAACTCCAAGTCCTCATGCCTCAGTACATGTGTCGTATCAGAAACATACTTCCACAACATGGAGACGTGGAACACATTATGAACTCCTGATAGCGACGGTGGCAAGGCCAGCCTATAAGCCACCTGTCCAATCCTCTCCAGGATCTCAAAAGGTCCAACAAACTGAGGGCTCAACTTGCCCTTTACTCCAAACCTCCTCACACCCCTCAAAGGTGAAACTCGCAGAAACACGTGGTCCCCAACCTGGAACTCCACGTTCCTACGCTTAGGATCAGCGTAGCTTTTCTGTCTACTCTACGAGGCAAGCATTCTAGCTTGAATCTTCTCTATGGCCTCATTAGTCCTCTGAACCATGTCTGGCCCCAAATACCTTCTCTCACCCATCTCATCCCAGTGAATGGGTGTCCTACACTTCCTTCCATATAACATCTCGTAAGGAGCCACTCCAATCGTGGACTGATAACTGTTGTTATATGAAAACTTCATCAATGGGAGGTACTTACTCCATGAACCCTCAAAGTCAATCACACATGCCCTAAGCATGTCCTCCAATACCTGAATCGTCCTCTCAGACTGTCCATCAGTTTGAGGATGAAAGGCCGTGCTAAACTTCAGCTGAGTCCCCATTGCTCTCTGCAAAGCTCCCCAGAACTTGGAGGTAAAGATAGGGTCTCGGTCAGATACAATAGACTTTGGAACCCCATGGAGACGAATTATCTCCCTCACATTCAACTCTATGTACTGTTCCACTGTATAGGTCGACCTCACCGGTAGAAAATGAGCTGACATAGTGTATCGGTCCACTATCACCCATACCAAGTCATGAAGTCCAACTGTCCTGGGTAATCCTCCCACAAAATCCATCGTAATATCCTCCCACTTCCACTCTGGGATACCCAAAGGCTGAAGCAATCCCGCTGGTCGTTGATGCTCAGCCTTAACCTGCTGACATGTCAAACATCTAGACACATACTCAACTACATCCTTCTTCATCCCGGGCCACCAATATAATGTCCGTAGATCTTGATACATCTTCGTGGTACCCGGATGAAGTGAGTATGGTGTAGTGTGTGACTCATCTAGTATCTCTCGCCTGATCCCCTCATCAGCCGGAACACAGATCCGCCCCTGATACCGAAGCAAACTTGTCTCAGAAATAGAATAATCCTTAGCTGGTCCTGCTAAGGCATGCTGTCTACTTTCTAGCAATCGCACATCTACTAACTGGCCCTCCTTGATCTGCTCTAACAGGGTCGACTGCAAAGTGATATTGGCTAACTGGCCCACTACCATTTCTATCCTTGCCCTGGCCATCTCATCAGCCAACTCTCTCGAGATCTGGGTGGAATTGTACAACTGCCCTGGGCCCCTCCGGCCCAATGCATCCGCCACCACATTGGCTTTCCCAGGATGGTAAAGGATATCACAGTCATAATCCTTAACCAACTCCAACCAACATCTCTGCCTCATATTCAGATCCTTCTGGGTAAAGAAATATTTTAGACTCTTATGGTCAGTGTATGTCTCGCACTTCTTTCCATACAGATAATGACGCCACACCTTCAGTGAGAATACCACTGCTGCTAACTCCAAATCATGAGTCAGATACCTCTGCTCATACTCCTTTAGCTGTCGAGACGCATAGGCTATAAATTTCTCATTTTGCATCAACACACAGCCTAAACCCATCCTCGATGCATCACAGTAGACCACAAACTTTCCTTCCTCCGAAGGAAGACTCAACACAAGCACAAAAATAAGTCGTCACTTCAACTCCTGAAAGTTGTTCTCACATTTCTCTGACCAGATGAACTTCTGATTCTTCCTTGTCAACTTCGTCATCAGTGTAGAAATCTTCGAGAACCCCTCTACAAACCGCCTGTAGTAACCAGCCAACCCAACGAAACTCCTCACCTCCGAGGCATTCCTCGGCCTCGGCCAATCCCTAACTTCTTCTACCTTGGACGGATCAACCTTAATCCCTTCTGCCCCAACTATATGTCCAAGGAAGGTCACCTCTGGTAGCCAAAACCCACACTTCTTAAACTTGGCGTATAACTGATGCTCCCTCAATCGCTGTAAAACCTGTCAGAGATGACGCTCATGCTCTGCCTCTGAACTGGAGTATACCAAAATGTCGTCAATGAAGACAATGACGAACTGATCCAAGAAATCCTTGAACACCTGTTCATTAATTCCATAAAAGCCACTGGGGCATTGGTCAGACCAAAATACATGACTAGGAACTCATAATGCCCATATCGCGTCCGGAAGGCCGTCTTCGGTATATCTTCATCTTTGATCCTCAGCTGGTGATAACCAGATCGAAGATCAATCTTTGAGAACACCGTATTACCTTGCAACTGATCGAACAAGTCATCAATCCTTAGTAGAGGGTACTTGTTCTTAATAGTTAACTTGTTCAATTCTCTGTAATCGATACACATCCTCAACGTTCTGTCCTTCTTCTTAACGAACAACACTGGAGCACCCCATGGAGAGTAACTAGGCCTGATGAAACCCAAATCCAGAAGTTCTTGCAACTGTATTTTCAACTCTTTCAGTTCCGCTGGTGCCATTCTGTACAGTGCCCTAGATACTGGTTCTGTCCCTAGTGCCAACTCAATCTCAAACTGAATCTCCCTACTCGGCGGCAACCCTGGCAAATCCTCAGAGAAGACATCTAGAAACTCACACACCAATCTGGTCTCTCCCGACCCTGTCGGCACAACTCTAGTGGTATCCACTACACTAGCAAGAAAACCCATGCATCCTCCTTGCAACAAGTCCCTGGCTCTCAATGCTGAAATCATGGGTACGTGGGGTCCAGACACCACACCCACAAAGACAAAAGGGTCCACGCCCTTAGGCTCAAAAGTAACCATCTTCTTCCTGCAATCAATCGAGCTCCATATCTGGCCAACCAATCCATCCCTAAGATCATATCAAAATCCTCCATATCTAACTCGATCAGATCCACCGAAAGTTCCCTACCATCAACCACCACTGGCAATGCCCTAATCCATCTCCTAGATACTACCAGTTCCCCTGTAGGCAACAAAGTCCCAAACCCTGCAGTCCGATACTCACTAGGTCTACACAATCTATCAATCACTCTACCAGAAACAAAAGAAAGTGTAGCACCAGAATCTATCAAACCAGTAAAAGGAGTGCCAGCGCTAGAAAGCTGACCTGTCACTACTGAGGGACTAGCCTCAGCCTCCGCCCGAGTCAAGGTGAATACTCGAGCTGGAGTCAAGCTATCCACCTTTCCCACTTCACCTTCTTCACTGTTGGGCAGTCTTTCCTGAGATGCCCCACTACTCCGCACACAAAGCAGGCCTTGGCCCGACACTCGTCCAGATGGCATTTTCTACATCTCGGACACTCTGGATAGGTCCTCCATGCCTCACCGCCACCCTGACGGCCACCCTGACCACCCCAACCCCTCCAATTAAAACCAGGAGCGGTTGAAGTGTCAGGAGTCTTCCTCTTGAAGGCACTGGGGCCTCCGCCCCTACCAGACCCAGAATATGGAGGCACCGCCCTACGGCCCTCCCTTCTTGCTACACTATCCCTCCATATCTTATTCTCCGCCTCCTCAGCGATAAGAGCCCTCTCAACGGCCTGGGCATAAGTTGTTCCTCCAGGTACCATTGTAATTCTAACATCTCGGGCTATCATCACATTCAGCCCTCTAACAAATCTATCCTACCTAGCTGCATCGGTAGGCACAAGATCTGAAGCAAACTTCACAAGCCTATCAAATTTCAGGGCATACTCAGTAACGGTCATTCTGCCCTGAACCAAACTTACAAACTCATTAACCTTTGCCGCTCTGACAGCAACATTATAATACTTCTAGCTGAATAAGTCTTTGATACCTTCCCAACTCAATGTAGTCACCTCCCTAGTCTGTGATGCCACCTCCCACCAAATACGGGCATCCTCCCTCAACATATAAGTGGCACAGGCCACTCTATCATGCCCCTCAATCTTCATAAAATCCAAAATTACTGTAATCATAGTTAGCCACTGCTCGGCTTTCAATGGATCTGGTCCACCCTCAAAGATTGGGGGTTGCTGCTTCCTGAATCGTTCATATAACGGCTCCCATTTGTTACCAATCTTCCCAGACTGCACAATTGGTACCACTGCAGGTGGTAAAGCAGGGGCAGCACTCCCTGATGGAGCCTGCTGTTGCAGAATACGGATTTTCTCGTCTTAACTCTGTAATCGAGCCTACATCTCAGCCATTAACTGCTGCCAGTTCTCTGGCACTGGCGGAGGAGTCTGGCCCTGGTCATCACCCTTGGTCCCGGACCTAGTGCCGGTTAGTCGCGAAGATTTTCTTGGACGCATAGCTATCCAAGTCAATCTGCAAATAATGACTCGGCAATCAAACCATGATGACAGGGTAAAAACATCACCAAGATCCACCAATAGAATATCATCAATCACAAACAGTCCACATATAAGCACCCATACTCATGCACTGACTGCTAATAAGCACGCCTCAAATCTTACTACACAATAGCTATAAAACAGGCATTTATACATGCACGATATACAATTAATCATTCAAGTAGTCATCTACATGCACGGAAATGTTAATAAACATGCCTCAATATTCTCACACAACAGTCAAGGGCCAGGCCCTATCAGTATCTCATGCTTCCTAATAATCCAGTAAATAACAGCATTCATTGCTCAACGCAAACACATAAGCACATAGGCACATATACACATTACCGAACCCTAATCTGAGATTGTCTCTAGTAGCGAATGTACATGTCCAGCCTGTCTTCAGGATCCCTTAAACCTAGGACACTCTGATACCAAGTTGTAACGCCCTGGATAGCCAGGACCACTACACTGTGTATTTATAAAGACGTGTAGCTTGCTAATCAAGTCATTTAATCAAAATGTGTCATTAACTAAAGAGTTCTAGGGTTAAAAGACATTTTGGCCTCAAAAGATACATTTTATAAGTTATAAACAGTTTCAACAAGGGATCCCCAAAATCAACAGTGTTTAAAAGTTGGTTTACAAAATCCAACAGTTAAGAGTAAACATCATCCATACTAAGGCAAAATTCAAGGTTCTGGTCCTCTCGTCCCTGTAACCTCCTCAACCGTGGCAGTTGAGCGACCTGATATGTACATTCACCCTGCAGAGCTCTCTAATCAAGGTTGATCGATCTTGCCCTTGCCTTTACCTGCACCACGCAGCACCCATGAGCAAAGGCCCAGCCAGAAAACAACATACACAGTATAAACAACATTATCAAACAGACATTCCAGTAAGCATGTTCAGATATTCAGTCCATAGCATATAAGCACACTTCAAGGTACAAGTAACCTCAACTATACTCAGGTTATTCAACAATCTCATTAATCACAATCATAGCCTAATATAGTAATCAATTAACACAAATACCTGGGTCAACACCTTAGGTCACACCCTCTGTGTAACCCACTGACTCCGGCCCAGCTTAAACCGAGCTCAATGCATAATAAGTTGTCCTCAGATACTAGTGTCCGAGCCATGCCAATTGCACAAGTTAACAGTGGCATGCTTAGGCCATTGGTTTACAATTTACATGGCATAATAGCATTATTTCAATCATATATACTAGGGAGCCCTTAGTCCCGTTCAAATATTCAACCGAGTGTAGTTTTCTTACCTTTAGCTTTCAGATGACTTAGCTACGGGCGATACTCCTTGAGCGCGATCCGATCCTCGAGCCCTAGCTTAACACCTAGTCACAACCATGATAAAGGATACAATTAACAATCTTAAATGAGTTCCCAAGCCAAGTTCTAGTACTCGGAACATTGAAATTCACCAAATATGGTAAAAGACTCAACCTCGAGCACCCTAGGTTAAATTCCCAAGCCTAAAATCTCAAAATCCCAAAATCCCTTAAGCATCGCGGCATAGGCCACCCATGCCGCGGCATGGCTCCCAAACAGAACCTTCTAAGGCCCAAAAACAGGTAAGGGTCACTGCATTTCTTGGGCCATGCCGCGGCCTGCCCTCCTTCCTCAGCAAGCAACAACTTCGAAGGGTCGCGGCTCATCAAGAACCATGTCGCGGCCCGACCCTTTGAACCCAAAAAAAAACCACCATTTTCAAACTCTAAACCTCCCCTTAAGCCACCCCAAAGCCCCCAACTCAAAACCATTAGATAATAACAACATTAGAATAATTTAAGCAACACAATCCAACCAAAAATCCAGCCTAAGACTCACCAAAACCCCAATTCCAACTTCTGAAATTTCAAACCCACAGAACTCAAAACCAGCCATAAAATCTCTCAAATTCAACCATAAAACTTTAAACTTAACGTTACCTCAGCTTTAGAATCGATTCTCCAAGAGTTCCCTGACCTATCTTCAAAGATTCAAGCCTCAATTTCCACCTTAAACACCAAAATCACAGATATTTAAAACTCAGCCATTTCTCTAAATTCCCCAACCTTAGAAATGAAAATCCAAAGCTTACCTTGGCTCTATCTCAGACCTTGATCAGTTCCTGAGCTAATTCTCCAAACTATTTCCCCAAGTTTTAGCTTAATTCCAGCAATTCCCTCTCAAGTCTCAGTAGTTCTTCCTTTGCTAAGAGAGAGAAGAGAGAGAAGGAGAGTTAGGGTCGGTTTACACTTTTCTGTCTAATATTTCCTAAGTCTTCCAAGTATATCCTTAGATTATTAGACTAAATCCAAAGCTCGGGGTACCGGAAACACCCCCGAGGGCAAAATAGTAAAATCCCCCATTAATCCCGCCTAGAATGACTATGTGTATTAGTATGCATGTAGGCCATGATTGTGTTAAAAGGGCATAATTGTAATTTTGGCCATTTTGGGCACAACAGTATTGATATCTGTGATCTATGACTCGAGACGATCCTAGAATGAGCGGATTAGCAGAAAAGTCAAAGCGGGAATTTATACCCGGCTTGGGTTAAGCCTGGGGAGTTTAAATGGGAATTTAGAGAATATATATTGAGGTTAATTTTGATGATGAGGAATATATATATATTTGGTGATTAATCAGGTATTGGGTAGCAAGCGGGAAATTATTAGAGACACTCGAGGAATTAGTGGGAATTGGGTAAAATGACTAAAATGGCCCTACATGGATAAAAGGGTGTAGAATTAATAGGGAGGGCATTTTGGTCATTGGGCTTATTAGAGATAATTTTATTTAAGCTTTATACTTAGTGGGATTGGTAGAAAAGAGTTATATGGCTGTGGAAAAGAAAGAAAAAGGAAGAAAAAGAAAAGAGAGAAAAACAGAGGGGTTTTGTTTCAAAGGAACGGTTTGTGGTTCTCCAACCATTTCCCTTCATTTTTCTTGGAGCTAAGCTCAAAGGAGTGCTAGGATAGGCTGAGCATCGAGGATCCTAAGCTAGACTTGAAGATTGGCAAGGGATTAGCAAGAACACATCAAAAATTGAGGTAAGTTTTTAGAAGTTTCAGTTTTAGGGTTTGACTGGTTTGAGCTTTGTATCTAAGCTGAATTGATGGGGATTTTAGGGGAATTCAGGCCAAGGTTGAGAAGGAGCAAGCTAAGGAGGTCTAGGATTTAACTCAAGGTCAAATTTCTATCCACAGTATGAATTCTAACTCTTTAACTTTGATGTCTGACTGAATTTCTGGGTTTAGGGTTAATTATGGTAGATTTTGAGATTTGGGTTGTATGAGCTTGGGTTTTGAGTTCTTGGGATGCTTGGGATGAGTGGGAGGTGTTGATAAGTTTTTTTTTTGGGTTTGGTAAATATTTGGACAAGTTTGGGGTTGAATTGGTTGAAAGAAGTCGCAGAAAACGAAATTGGGTGTTGCCTGTCTGCAACTAGCGCTACAGCGCTAGTCTTTGGGCGTTGTAGCGCTAGGCCCTATTTCTGGGGAAGTACGATTCTGCTTGTAGCGCTATAGCGCCCTCTTTTGAGCGCTGTAGCACTACCCTGTTCCCAAAAAGGGGTTTTTGGGTTATTTTTGAGGGATTTTGACCTAGGATTCGGGGTTCGATTCCACCACCTTGTTTTGTGGATCTAGGACTTCCCGGGGGGCTCGGGATTGGTCCCGAGGCTAGGTTTTGGACTTGAGGTTTGGTGATGATTTTGACCTATGAATTGTGTTTAGGTGAGCGCTAGGGCTCGAGTGGGATCGTGCTCGAGGAGTCAAGTGATTAAAGCTATCGAATTGAAAGGTAAGAAAACTGTAGCACCTGAGAATAGGGCATGGGCCCATAGTGTTATTGCAGGCATGTCCCTAGATTGTATTACATGCTAGGGTATAACCTTAATTGAATTATTTATGTTTGAAGGATTATTTCGAGTTGTACGATATGTGTAATTATAGTGAAATTAACGGCTAAGGCCGAGAGCGGCAAGGCCGAGAGCGGCGAAGGTCGAGAACGCCAGTGGGGCCAGAAGTAACACTTAGCACATGGAGTGCTTATAGTTAGGGTAGGACCCAATGGATACATGGGGTATCCTTACGGTGAGGACCGAGACCCCAGGCTTTGGTAAGGCTTCTGGGGCGGCATGGCCGAGTTTGCTTGGTCTGATGGTTGACTTGTTTATCTGTGGATTATGTGTTAACTGTATAATATGCATATGCTATATACTGTTTGAGTTTTCTTGCTGGGCTTTGGCTCATGGGTGCTCCGTGTTGCAGGTAAAGGCAAAGAAAAAGTCAACTAGCCATGAGTATGGAGAGCGTGGGGGCGGCGCGTACATGTTCGGCCTGCCCGACTGCTTTGGTTAGGGGCATTTTTTAATATGGCTGTATTAACTTGTTCTTTTGATAGTTAACCAAGTGTAAATCTATTTTTGAGTTGTAAATATTTTGTAAACCTTATTTTTGGGATCCCAGATGTTTGATACTTAATGTTTTCAATGAAACTAAGCATTTTCAAAGATTACAGACTTAACTTCTGGTTTAGTCACACCTTTGATTTTAGAAACCTCATAGAGTCAGTTAGTTGCACAATTTCCATTTTAAACTCACTTAGTAACGGCTCTAAGGTAGTAGGGAGTTACACCTTGACTTGCCCAAAGTCAATTATAATGCCCCGTTGTGACTTTTCCCGCTATCTAGCCCTAGGATCGCCTCGAGTCGCCGGCTGCAGAATTATCCACATAATAATGTGGTTCTCACATATACCACATGTCTATTTCATATTATCACATAATATCACCAATTATCATATAATGTCATTTAAGCGCTATTAATCACATAATATCACATTCAAATAAGTATTATTCACTCAAATCCCATTTATGCCCTCCCGGCACACTAATCAAGGTCCTTAAGCCTTATTAGCGAATTTAGGTCGTTACATTTGGGAAGAAGGGCAAGTTGAGCCCTAGATTCATCGGACCTTTTGAGATCCTGGAAAGGATCGGACAGGTAGCTTACAGGTTAGCTTTGCCACCGTCGTTGTCGGGAGTTCATGACGTATTCTCCGGAAGTACGTCTCAGATACGACACTTGTGTTGAAGTATGAAGACCTGGAATTGCAGACAGATTTATCCTATGACGAGCGACCGGTTCAGATTTGGGATCGGAATGATAAAGTCCTACAGAATAAGACGATTCCTCTGGTCAAAGTGTTATGGAGGAATAGTAGGGTCGAGGAGGCGACCTGGGAGCTTAAGTCAGCAATGTGGGATCAGTATCCCGAGTTATTCAGGTAAATTTCGAGGACAAAATTCTCATTAGGAGGGGATAGTTGTATCGACCCAAAATTATTAATAAGGCTTAAGGGCCTTGATTAGTGTGCCGAGAGGGCATAACTGGATTATGTGTAATTTAAATGGTTAAATGCATGATTATGTGATAAGATGGCTTATATGATTATTTGGATATATGAGATGCATGATTATGGGTATTAGTATGCATGTAGGCCCTGATTTGATTATAAGGGCATATTCGTAATTTTGGCCTGATGAGGGCATAAATGTAATTATTTGTGATTAATTGTTGAGACCACATTATTATGTGGATATATTTGTAGCTTGTGACTCGAGGTGATCCTAGTGAGCGGTTTAGCGGAAAAGTCACGGTGGGGATTTATACCCGGCTCGGGGGAGCCTGGGGGTATTTCTGGGAATTTGGGAAATAGATTGGAGATTATTTGACATTGAGGAAAATAATTGGTGATTAGTTAGGTTTAGGGAAGTAAACAATAATTATTAGGGACACTCAAGGAATTAGTGGGAATTGGAAACAAATGACCCAAATACCGTTAGAATGTTTAAAGGCTTAGGTTTTAATGGGAGGGAAAAATGGTCATTTGATTTTAAAAAAAAAAAGGGTACGTGATATTCAGCCTTTATAGACTTAGTGGAATGTTTAGAAAGCAGTAGAAGTTATAAGAAAAGAAAAGAAGAAGGAAAGAAAGAAAAACAGAACACTTGAGCTTACCCTTTTTCCTCCACTCGGTTTGCCACTCTTCACCATCTCTTGAGGATTTTTGAAGCTTTAACTCAGGGAAAGCTTGGGCTGGAGCTTGGGGCTAGGGTCCCTGATAAAGCTAGAGGATTTAGCAGGAGTTAGTCACTCAATTAAGGTAAAGTTTAAAGGATGTTCTTGAGTTTCTGAGTTTTGTTGGAATGGATTTCTAAACTTGAACTTTGGGTGGAAATTAGAGGAATTAAGCTTGAAGGATTGAGGAGCTTAAGGCTAGAAGGATACTAAGGGCAACCTAGGATTGGACTCTCTACTAAAGGTAAGGAATTCTGAACTTGATCACCTGACTTGCTGCGATATCTTTGGATTTTTCTGATGATTTCTTGAATTTTGAGGTCAAGTCTTGTTTTCTTTGTTTGATAGGTGCATGTGGCTAAGTTTTATGTTGTTGGGTTATGTGGGATGAGATGTAGGGGATGGTAGGCTCAATTTGGTATGTGGTTGAGGTTTGGAGAGGTTTTAGGGAGTTTTGGCTCGAGGAAAATCGAAGGAGAAAACTCAATGTGCTGAAGGGGCTGTAAGTAGCGTTGTAGCGCTAGCCTTAGGGCGCTACAGCGCTAGGCTTGGGTTTTCTGGAGACTTTAGGCTTTGCTTGTAGCACTTTAGCACCCACTTGGTGGCGTTGTAGCGCTACCCTGCCTTCAGAAGTGGGTTTTTGGTTATTTTCTTAGGGTTTTTGCCAGGGGGCTCGGGGTTTGGTTCCACCACCCCGTTTGGTGGAATTAGGGCTTCTCGAGGGCTCGGTATTGGTCCCGATGTTAGGATATGGAATTGAAGTTTAATGATGAGTCTAATTTATGTCTGTGACTAAGTGTACGCTAGGGCTCGGACGGGATCGTGCTTGAAGGTCGATTTCACTATTCAAAGCTCCCTTTACTTGTATCTGATGTCATAGGTGGTATTATGCCATGGGGACATGTGATAAATAGCCTAAGAGTGCCAGAATCAATATTTGTGCACAGGACGTGGCTCGACCACTAGTAGCTAAGGTTAATTAAATAATCACTGAGCTTGGCCTAAGCAAGCCAGAATCAGTGGGTTGAACACTAGGCTTGGCCTAAGTGAGCCAAAGACAGTGACTTAGATAGAGGGTGCATCCTAAGGGTGTCGACCCTAGATATTGTGTGAAATGTTTATTGGTGTTAAACTGAATGTTGGCTTGTAAATTGATATCACTGTTTACATGAGCAATATGAACTGTTTATATCTGATTGATGATTCATGAAATATCTAACTATTGTTTATCGTTTATACTCTATATTATAGTCTTCTTGCTGGGCCTTGGCTCACAGGTGCTACGTGGTGCAAGTAAAGGCAAGGGCAAGGTGGATCAGTTCTGAGTTGGAGAGCTTTGAGGCCGAATGTACATCGTCAACTGATCGGCCTCCACGGCCGACGAGGGTATAGGACGGGAGAAGCCTAAATGTCTGTTTTGCCCCCAGAGTGGCTACTATTTGTACATATATCCTGGAATTTTGTAAACTGTCCTTTAAACTTTATTTCTTTTGGGATCCCATGTATAAAATGTTTATTTAAATGAAATGCGTCTTTTATGACCAAAATCTTTTAACCCTAGTTCAATTTGGTTTCAGTAACACGTTTCTAAATAAACGACTTGATTAGCAAGTCTTGCACCTTTATAAACACACAGTGTAACGGTCTTGGCTACCCAGGGCGTTACAGACACAACCTTTACTAGTAAAGTCAATGGTACTCTAGGAACAAGATATAGCTAAAAGGGTAAATTGGTAATTTTATTCCCTTTTAATTATGAACCATTAATAGAGGATTAATGTTGTATGAAATGCTTATATCAATGGACATTTATTCTTTAATAAAGTACTTTGTAAATATATGTCTATAATTATCAAGAGTTCATTCTCATATTTATAGTGATGTAATAATAAGATTAAAAAAAATATGATTATTTAATCAAAGAGTTTCGATTAATAATCTAATATTTATTGGAGCCTTATATTATTGGTCCATAGGTCCCAAGGGTGGCTCTATCAATACCATATCAAGGTAAGATAGTATACAGGGGTAAAACTGTAATTTGGAAATTTGAGAAGAATTTTATTCTTCGGCTTAAGTATACAATTATATGATAATTGAAATTAAATAATTAATTACTAAATTTTTGAAAATATGTTTATTAATTTTTTTAATTAATTATTTTATTTGAGTGGGAGAAAATAAAATTGTTAAGTCAAAAATAGTTTTTGATTTATTGATTTTTAGAAGATGATGATAATGATGATCATCAATTTGAATTTTGAATTTAAAATTTATATTTTGAAATACAGTTGTCATTTTTTCCTAAAAAAGATAAATACCTTATTTTGTGGAATATTGATTTTAGTAAATGTAATATCCCTGAAAAGGGAATATAGCAGTTCACGCATGACATAGTCCAAGGACTGTGTCATGCGTGTACCACTACATTGATATTGTATCAGTGTTGTTTTTATTTTATTTATTTAATTAATTAATAATTTAAAAATAGATATTTTTAATTTTGGTAAGTTAGATATTTACCTAAATCAATTCCTATCATTATTATTATATTACTATTATTATTAAGAATAATAAGGTAATACAATTATCTCTATATATATGATATAGAATAAAAGGAAGAAGAATATACAATACAGAAGAATATAGAGAATACAAGAGAGAAACAATACACAATTCTCATGTGTTGAGAAATACTTGTGATTCCTAAATTACAAACTCATGTTCTCTATGTTCCCACACACATCTTGAGGTCTAGAGAACACTCCGGAAGATCATGGTTTGAGCACTTAAAGGGTTGGATAGGAAGATCGATAAATATAAGAAAACACTTAAGGACACTAGATAGGCTTCAAGAGGTAAATACTCATGTTCTTGAATATTTATGTATATGTTTATATGATATATATAAATATATTGTATATTTATATATATGTTGCATGATTAATAATATTGTATGTTACTGTTTCTGTCTGGATGTTTTCGTGATCATATAAACTATTTATATGAGAGCTGGAAAAATTTTATTGTTGTAAACAAAGGGCCCACCACCCCATTCCCTTGCACACTCTGATTTTTTTTCCAACAATTGGTACTAGAACATGTCATTAATCTATACATATTATTAATTGATGTGTGTGATTATGCGCATTTTTGTATTATATGTGATATATAATTTAATGGATTTATTTTCATTATGATAGATACTTAAGGGTTGTTTATCATGGTGCTTTTGGGTTTAGGAATTGTTCTTAAAATTTCTAGATGAAATATGTAAGCCAATTTTAGGGGCATAGGAATTTTCTAATTTTTTCTTTTAAAAATTCTGGGTAAAATTCAAGAGATGGCCCGAGCCCGAGCCCCGAGCCATGCCCCAGTGCCAGCCCGCACCCATGTGCACCTGCTTGCGCTAGCCCACACCCCTGCGCACCTGCCTGTGCCAGCCTACACCCCTGTGCCAGTCCGCACCCCTATGCGTCGGTCTATGCCAACCTCGCACACCCCTACCGTGCACCCTGTGCGCCCCAACCTCCTCCACCGTCGGACCACCCACTACGGCCACACCTCTTGGTACACACCTAGGTTTTGTATCTTACAAACTCTAATGTGTAGTTATCATAATTGTTTTAATTATTGATTTAATTAAAATTTAGAATTTGAATTAAAATAGTTTTAATTTAGAAATTTCTTTAATTGAAATAATATTTATTATTTTCCTTAATTAAAAATATTCTAATTTATATCGTCCATAATTAAAAAAAATCATCAAAATTATCTAGAATTTTAATTTATTAAAATTAAAATATTTTATTTTATTTTTTAATTAGATTACCCAAATTCAAATTGGGCCTTAGAAACTTTTTGGTTGTTAAAACCCAAAGTTTAATTATTTTAAAAGTGTGTTTAAAATAATTAAAAAGTTGCATAATTCAAAATGGATATGAAAAAGGGTGGCATTTGCTCAACAAGACTGTATCTTAAGGTTCGAGATCAAAGTGCTCTTAATTGGGCCTTAAATAGTCTAGGTTATATTTTCATGTATTTTTTGCAAGTGTTGTAATTTTCCTAGAAATACCCAAAAGTTACCATACCTGCTTTTATTTATTTATTATAAATGTTTGAATGTGATTAAAGTGTTTAACATTTTCTCATGCATTATAACATGTCATTCATATACCCATATAGTATGCAATTAGCATGCATTAGATTCGTGTAAAAACATGTTATTAGGAACGTCCTATATTTTTTTCTTATATGTTTATATATGATAAATCATATAAAAAAATATTTAGTCTTAATTAGTTAAGATGGTAAATAAAAATTAAAAGTTGTTTAATTTCTTTTAATGAAATTTTTTTTGTTAAAATAAAAATGATATTCTCTTAATTAAAAAAAATTAGAATTAAGGGCATAATTTTGTTTTGTTTTGCTTAATTGGATTAGTAATTCTTAGAATATCATTTGGCAAAAATAATTAAATTTATTTTTATAACAAACTTTTCCTAAATAGTGAGAGGGAGAGGGAGTTATGGCAGTAAATCTCATGGTCTCCATTATTGGTTGAACACCGAGAGGCATAGGAAGGGCCTCATGTCGCCTCCGTTTGCGGCCTCCCTAAGGAAAAGCTTCTGAATATGTTTATTTCATCTCAAGGTTGACTTCTCTTATGAGAATATAATTATTGATGTATTCAAGTTTGGCTGACCCTAAGGCACACTCTTGAGTTAAGTCATTGATTGAAAATAATGGGTTACACTCTAAAGGTGTATCTAGGCTTTCGAGCACGACTAGTGCATCTTGACCAAACTAGCGGTATTTCATAAGTCAAAAGAGAAAAAAAAAACATTTTTAAGTTTTCACTTATGAAATTGAGATTTGTCTCCAAATTAATTTGGAGTTAGTCTGACCTACCCCAAGGCGGTCCATTAATTTTCAAATTAATTTATCGTGGATTAGTATATATTTTACGTGTTTTTATATGTTTCATTCATGCATCATGTTTACTTTTCCAAATAAAATCTAGTATTTATTATATGTTTTTATTTATTTATTTCTAGCAACAATGGTTAACTCTCTTAATCCTGATCAAGAACCTCAAAATAATAAAGAACCAGTGAATCCTCGTGACGGCTGCCTAAGTGTTTTTCATTTAGACTTCAACAATCTTGATGTTTGGTACAAAAACATACACATAGTTCTAAGTGAACTAAAAGTGTATGATGCAATCATTGTTGTGCCTCCAAATGAGCCATCAACTTTATTTGATTATGATAGTCATCAAAAATATGCAGATTGGATGAGATGTGATTATTTGGTTCGTCATTGCATAATAAAGACTATGCCTAACCATATTAAATCGAGATATGTGAACCTTAGATATACATACGAGATATGGGAAAAGATCAAAAGATATTATTTTGATCACTTAAGAAGTATCCAAGAAGAAAGGGTAAATATGATTTGGTCATCTCCTTTTAATATATTTGAATAGTTTATTCAAATTTTTATGCAACAAACCACATTTTTTGTAACGTCCTGGATAACCAAGACTGTTGCACTATGTGTTTATAAAGGTGCAAGACTTGCTAATCAAGTCGTTTAGCTGAAAATATGCCACTAAAACCATTATTGAACTAGGGTTAAAAGATTTTGGTCATAAAAGATAAATTTCATTTAGATAAGCATTTGATACACGCGATCCCAAAAATAGGGTTAAAGAACAGTTTACACAATTTCCAAAGGTTATGTACATTAACCAACCACTCTAATGGAAAAATTGGCATTTTAGGGTCTATTTTCCCTGTATCATCCCTCGACCATGGCAATCGAGCAGCCGACTATGTACATTCTGCCCCCAGAGCTCTCCAAATCATGGTTGGTCCAGCTTACCCTTGCCTTTACCTGCACCACGTAGCACCCGTGAGCCAAGGCCCAACAAGAAAACCATATACAGAACATATAACCAATAAAAGTAATCAAACAATTCATAATTCATTAAGCAAATACTCAACTACCACATCGATCACATAATCAGTGATATCAATCAACAAATCAGCAATCTATCATCCAGATAATTAACATGCCACAATCATCAGATTAACAACAGCAAACATATCATACAATACCCAGGGTCGACGCCCTTAGGCTGCACCAATATTAATTCTGACACTCTTAGGTCGTTTATCTCATGCTCACATGGCATAATACCATCATACAACATTGCATACAAGTATAGGGAACTCTGAGTCCCATCATAGCCACATAACCGAGTACAGTTTTCTTACCTTTGATTCCGAGCGGAGAAGGTGAACTGGTTCCGAGCACGATCCCTAGCTTCTAGCCTTGGCGACAATCCTAGTCACAAGAGTCATTGATATATAACAACTTCCAATCAGAAATAAAATACCTAGGAAACAAAACTAGCCTCCGGGACCTCAGTTTTTACTAAACTGGTTAGCAGAAATTGTCTCAAGCCCCTAGGTTCGAACCCCCGATGTAGCGTCCCAAATTTTCTAATAAGGCTTTGAGCCTTCATTAGCATGCCTGGAGGGCAATAATTGATTTATTATTATAATATGTGAATTTGATGATTATGTGATTAGAAATGCATGTTTAGGTGAATTAAATATGCATGTAGGCCCCGTTTGGTTATTAGGGGCATGTTTGTAATTTTAGCCCGGTGAGGGCAAAAATGTGATTATTATGATATATTTGGGATATATCTGTGTTGCACTATTCAAGACAGTCCTAAGGAGCGGTTTAGCTAAAAAGTAACAACAGGGTCGTATACCTGACTCAGGGCTCGTCGAGGGCTATTTCGGGTATTAGATATTTTATTGGGTTATCAGATTATGAAAATAAATATTTGGAGATCTATTTGAAGTTAGAACATTTAGGAGAGAATATTGGGGAAATTCACCATTTTGCCTTCGGGGACGTTTTTGGTACCCCGAGCCTTTGACGTAACCTTAGAGACTTAAGTTAAATAAAACACAATTGAGAAAGTATTCAGAAACTTGGAAACCGGCTCTCTCTCTCTTTCTCCCGGCTCTCTCTGCTCTCTCAGAAGCTTGGAGATTTTGGTGAAAAACTAACCAGAGACTAAGGATTCAAGCTGGAACTTTGGGGGCTAGAAGCCTAGAACTTAGGGGATTAATTTAGAGATTTAATTAAGCACAAAGGTAAGCTTTTAAACTTGATTAATTATGTCGAATCGCTGCTCGTGTTTCAGAGTTATGCATGTGAGTTAGGTGAAGAATCATTCTTGAGTTTTAGATGAGGTTTAGGGTTAACTCTTGTTAGGTTTTGTTGCCAAGACAACAGTAGAACTTCTGTGATGATTAGCTTGAATTGTTGGGTTGATTTTGGGGTAAATTGGCTTGGTTTTGGTGGAGAAAATGGAGGATTTTTTTGGGTTTGAAGGGTTAGGCCATGGCAACTTTCTTGCTGAGTCGCGGCCCTCTAGAACATTTTGGTGGCCAGGAAGAAGGACGGGGCGCGGCACACCTTGGCTTGGGCCGCGGCACACATGCCCTATTTTGGGTTTGGGGTTTCTGGTTGAGGCGGGCCGCGGCATGGGTTTATGGGGCCGTGGCACTTAGTGTGTTTTTGGGCTTCAAGGAGATTTTAGGCTCGGAAATCCAAAAATTAAGGCTCGGGATCGATTTTATCACCCGGATTGATAGAATTCAAGGTCCAGAAGACTAGAATTATGATCTAAAGTTATTTAATGGATTAGAACTTGATGGATGGATGTTGTTGATGCATTGTGACTAGGTTCTCAGCGAGGCTTGGACTAAGGGACTATGCTTGGGATATCGGTGGTCAGAAAGCTCAAGACACAAGTAAGAAAACTGTTGTAACCATAGAGCAGGGCGAGGCCCTATAGTTTGTGTTGCAAGGCATGACCCTATATGATTTTGTTGCATGGCGTAGCCCCCATCGATTATGTTTATACGTGTTTAAGTATTTTTTTTAATTACGCTATGTGTGCATATATGTGTGAATGAACGGCAAGAGCAGGGAACGGCGAAGGCCGAGAACGGCGAGGGCCGGGAACGACGAAGGCCGAGAACGGCGAGGGACGGGAACGACGAAGGCCGAGTACGGCATGGGGCCGAGAGCAGCGTTAAGTACGCAGAGAGCGAGTTTCCTGGGTGAGACCCTATAGGATACCTGGGATATCCTCAAGGTGTAGACCGCAAACCCAGGGCCTGGTAAAGCGCCTGGGAGGGCATGGCCGTATGTGTTTAGCCTATTGGCGATTTTATTATATATTGATTGATAGATACGCATTAGTTATTTGCTTGTGCAAAGTTTTCTTGCTGGGCTTCAGCTCACGGGTGCTCTATGGTGCAGGTAAGGGCAAGGGGAAAGTCGACCAACCATGAGTACGGAGAGCGCAAAGCGACATGTACATGTTTGGCCTGCCTTGCTGCCACGGCCAGGGTTATTTTTGGGAGATGTTTGTATTAAACTTAATTTTGTCGTTTAATCGACTTTAATTATATTTTTGAGTTGTAAATATTTCTAAAACCGTATTTTGGGATCTTAGATGTTTAACGCTTTATAATTTTCAATGGATGGTTACATTTTCAAATTGTATGACTTTTGTTTATGGTTTAGCTACACTTTTGTCTTAAAACCTCGATTATTGAGTTATTTGCACATTCTAAACTCACTTAGTAACGGCTCTAAGGTAGTAGGGTGTTACAACCTTGTATCGGAGTGAGCCAACGTTTATGGTTCCTAGAGATTGACTGAACATGTACGCTCTCTATCAGTGACAAGCTCGACTCAGGGTTGGTTTGTTATGATTGAATTGTATGCTTGATTATATGCTTAAATGCCATGTTTTCCTACTTATCTTATATAGAGCATGATGAATGAGTTAACATATACATGATGCCAGGGCATGGCCCGTTGAGTGTTATATGTTACTTGTATGTTATGTGGATTGTTGTTTACGGTTGGCTGATGTGAATTGGGAGGTGGTTTTTTATTTTGTTATCATGCATGATGAGGGGCGTCGTTGATTGTAGGCATATTGTTGAGATGCCACAATAATCATCGAGACTCCGCGGCAGTAAGACTGAGGACGACAACCAGGGTCAGGACCCTCCACCTGCCCCATAGAATTGGCAACAGATGTTTGCCGAAATGGAAGTGAGACTACATCGAACAGAGGAAGAACTTCAACAGCTGAGACAGCAGGCCCCTCCTCAAGCCACTGGGTTGTTAGTTCAGCAAGCGGTGGCACCAGTGCTAGTTCAGCCTGTTATGGAGAATAGGTGGGAACCTTTGTATGAGAGGTTCAGGAAGCAACATCCTCCCACCTTTGAGGATGGCTTAGACCCACTGCAGGCAGAGCAGTGGATGAATATGATTTCCTCCATCCTGGATTTCATGAGAGTTGAAGGGAACGAGAGCGTAGCTTGTGCCAGTACATGTTCAGAGAGGATGCCCGCATCTGGTGGGATGTATTGACTTGTTACAGTTATGACATGGGAAGAATTCAGAAACATCTTCAATGAGAAATATTATAGTGTTGCAGTTCGAGCTGCGAAGGTTGACGAGTTCATCAACCTGACTCAGAACTGGTTGACAGTTATTGAGTACGCCTTGAGATTTGACCGGTTGGCGAAGTTTGCTCCGGATTTGGTGTCGACTGATGCAGCTAGTAGGGGTCGGTTTGTGCGGGGGTTGAATGTTATGATCGCCTATGATGTTAAGATTACTTTGGATCTAGAGACTACTACATATGCCCAGGTTGTGGACAAGGCCCTTACAGCTGAGGGGGCTGAGGATCAAATATGGAGAGAAAGCGTTGTTAGGCGCAATGCTAGGAGGACGATGCTCCTTTTATTGGATCCATTCGAGGTGGTGGCTCCAGTGAGCAGAAGAGAAAGGCCCCATATTTTTTTGTACCCTTTAGCTCGGATAGGAGGGCATGAGGTGCTTTTAGCGTCCGTCAGGGTGGAGGTGACAACTAGAGGAGTTTTCCAGTGTGTCCTCGGTGCAGATGACGACATCAGGGAGAGTGTAGCATCAGGGAGAGTGTCCTCGGGTCTGCTTTACTTGTGGGAGTATCAATCATTTGAAAAAGGACTACCCCCAGGCCAGAAAAGAGGAGTTGAAGCAGGGCGACAGTCTCACTCCTGCCAGAGTGTTCACCTTGGCTCCGACTGAGGCGAAGGCTAGCCCCTCGATTGTGACAGGTCAGATTTCTAGTGCTGGTTCTTCTTATACTGCATTGATTGATTCGGGAGCTACTCATTCAATTGTGTCTGCTAGAGTGATAGATCAGCTGTGTAGACCTAGTGTTTTGTATGCTAGGGGTTTTCAGACTTTGTTGCCAACTGGGGTACTGGTAGTCTCTAGGAGATGGATTAGAGCATTTCCAGTAGAGATAGATAGTAGGGAATTGTCTGTTATTTGCACATTCTAAACTCACTTAGTAATGGCTCTAAGGAAGTAGGGCGTTACACCCGAGCCCTAACAACACTTAGAACACCTCTAAGCTCAAAATTCTGTGGTGGGTCGCGAGTTGGCTCAGCAAGCGCAACTTGCCCCAAGTCAGAGAGCAAGCTCTCATGCCAAAGGGGAGGCGGGTCATGACTTGGCCAAGCAAGTCACGGCATGCCCCTAAGTCAGAGAGCTCCCACAGCCAGAAAGGCCATACGCACCGCAGTGCCCCCAGGCTAGGTCGCAACACGCCCTGTGAACCCAGAGAAAACCTGGGTTTTCTCCTCCGTCTCCTAGCCATGAACACCTAAGTTCTACATAGAATTTTCCCCTCATTTACACACTAAACTACCAATGAATTTAGACCCATAATCACACATTTTTCATCCTATAATTCCCAGCAACAAAAATAGAAGCCAGCCCCTAAATCCAGCCACAAGAATTCTAGTAATAACCACTGAAATTTCCTACTCAAACCTTCAACCATATTCATCATTAAATCTATACTCAAAGTTTAAAATCATTCTAAACTACTCATCAACATAACACATAAATGGAAACCAAAGATCACAGCCCCACCCAAACTTAGCCAAAGCTTCACTTGAGTCCTTGGCTTCAAACCCAAATGGAAGCAAGGGAGACAGAGAAAAATCGTTTAAGGAGAGAGAGAGAAAATGACTTGTTGTTCTTACTTCAATATTCCACTACCTTCTGTAATAATCTAACATAAAATCTGATTATAACCCTTTACTAACAAAATGACCAACTTGCCCCTCCCAACAAAACTAACCTTTAACTTAATCTATGGGTATAAAAGTCATTTATTTCCAATTCCCACTAATTCCTCAAGTGTTCCTAATATTTACCACTTAAATCCCATCATCAAATTACTCACCAATTATTTACCCAATATCTAATAATCTCCAATATATTCTCCTAAACTCCCAAAAATACCCCAAGGCTCCCCCGAGCTGGGTATAAATCCCCGTCATGACTATTTCGCCAAACCGCTCACTAGGACCGTCTTAATCCATATGTTGCAAATATATCCACATAATAATGTGATCTCAACAATTTACCACAAATAATCACATTTATGCCCTCAGCGGGCCAAAAATTACAAATATGCCCTTATAAGCTAAACAGGGTCCACACGCATATTAATACCCATAAACATGCATTTCATATATCCATATAATCATATAAGCATGCTTATCACATAATCATGCATTAAATCATTTAAATCACACATAAATCAATTATGCTCTCCCGACACGCTAATCAAGGCCCTTAAGCCTTATTAGTAATTTTGGGTCGTTACATTTTTGTCTTGATTTCAGGAACGCATTATTCAAGAAAAGAAAAGAATGTGAAAGAGAAACAAGAAAAA
This sequence comes from Humulus lupulus, assembly GCF_963169125.1. Classification (NCBI taxonomy): domain Eukaryota; kingdom Viridiplantae; phylum Streptophyta; class Magnoliopsida; order Rosales; family Cannabaceae; genus Humulus; species Humulus lupulus. The sequence continues at coordinate 147,477,504 of NC_084800.1, read as the reverse complement.
GGATTGCAGATTGATAGACCAAGAGATAACTGACATGGAAATTAGTTTTTCCATTTTCAACTTTGTATTAAGTCTTCTTTCTTTAAATTAGTTCTAGAATCCTTTCTAGAAACTATGTTTTTAGATTCCTTTATTTGATGAATGAACAAGTTTAGTATTTCTTTTGAATAATAAATCCAGTTGTTATTTTTTAAATATATTTGTTCCACCTATTTCATCAAAGAGTATAAATGATAATTATGAATTATTCATTATTGTGCAAATCATAGATTTAATAAAAAATATATCTTATTCCAACCACAATTAAGTGAAACATATATGTGAATTATTTTTTAGATTAGCTTGTAATTAATTAGACACATAAAATAAATAAAAGACAGTCTTTTTTTGGAACCATTCATTGGTTCTCACCTTGTTTATATAGTCTGCTAATTAAAGTTAACCAAAAGTGTAACGCCCTACTTCCTTAGAGCCGTTACTAAGTGAGTTTTAAGACAAAACAGTGTGCAATGAGCTCGCTAACCGAGGTTTTTAAACAAAAGTGTGACTAAATAAAAGTTAAGGCTGTAATCTTAGAAAAATGCGTCGTTTCAATAAAACTTCTAGTATTAAACATTTGGGATCCCAAAATAAGGTTTGAAAACTATTTACATCTTGAAATGAGTTTACAGTTGATTGATCATAAAAATCATAGATTATTACAGCCATTTTCGAATAAACCCCCAACCAAAGCAGTCAGGCAGGCCAAACATGCACGCGTCGCTTCACGCTCTCCGTACTCATGGTTTGTTGACTCAGTCTTTGCCCTACCTGCAACACGGAGCACCCGTGAGCCGAAGCCCAGCAAGAAAACTCATGCAGAACATAACATATGCAAATATATATATAGTTAATCATATCAGATAGCCCACAGATAAACAAGTCAACCATTAGACTACGCAAACACGGCCATGCCGCCCCAGAGCCTTACCGAAGCCTGGGGTATCGGTTCTCACCGAGAGGATAACTCATGTATCCCTTGGGTCCCACCCTGAATATAAGCATCCCATGTGCTGTGTGTTACTTTCGGCCCCACGGCCGCCCCAGCCTACGCCGCACTCGGCCCTTGCCGTTCATTTCATCATAATCACACATATAGTACATTCGAAATAATCATTCACACACATCATGATTCATTTAAGGTTAAACATTTGCACATAGTACAATCTGGGGCCATGCCCTACAATCACATAGTGGGGCCATGCCCTAATCTCGGGTGTTGCGGTTTTCTTACCTTAATTCCAAATGCTTTAAATAGAAAAAATGACGGCCCCCGAGCACGATCCACTTCCCGAGCACTAGCTTAACACCTAGTCACAACCAAGATAATGGATACCAATAAGATTAATCTCAAATGAGTTTCTAAACCAAGTTCTAGTCCCCGAAACATTGAACTTCACCAAAAATATAAAGAGATTCAATCCCGAGCACCCGTGGTTAAATTCCCAAGCTTAAATTCTCAAAATCCCAAAATTCCTTAAGCGCCGCGGCATGGCCCAACCATGCCGCGGCATGGCCCCCAAACAGGGCCACAAAATTGCCCAGAAACAGGTAAGGGCCGCGACCCTACAAGGACCATGCCGCGGCCCGCCCTCCATCCTCAGCGCATCTTAGCCTTCAAGGGCCGCGGCCCTCCAAGAACCATGCCGCGGCCCGACCCTTCGAACCCAGAAAAAACCCACCATTTTCAAGCTTAAAACCTCACCTTAAGCCATCCCAAAGCTCCCAATTCAAAACCAATTAATAATCACAACAATAGGATGGTTTAAACAACATAATTCCACCAAAAATCCAACCTAACACTCACCAAGATCCCAATTCCAAATTTCTGAAATTTCAAACCTAAAACTCAAAACCAACCATGGAAATTCTCAATTTCAACCATCAAACTTTAATTTAAACCTTACCTCAGTTGTAGAATCGTTTCCCAAAGGATCCCATGACCTGTCTTCAAAGTTTCAAGCCTCAAACTCCACCTTGAATATCAAAATCCACAAACATTCACAACCCAACAAAATCTCAGAATTTAACTTGAGAAAAAGAATTACTTGCTTACCTTTACCTTGATTTGTTCTTGATTAACTCTTGAGCTAAACCTCCAAATCCCACCATCAATATTCAGAAATTCAAGCTTGATTTCTCCTAAGATTTCTGTGGATTTCATGAAAGAAAGAGGAAAGAAAGAAGAAGAGGAGAGGGTGGAGGCTGGGTCGGTTTCTCTAAGTCTCCAAATGGTTTATTTGTTTGGTTTTTATAACTTAAGCTGGTTACCTCAAGGTTCGGGGTACCAAAATATCCCCGAGGCAAAAATGGTAAAATCCCCCAGTATTCCTGCCTAGACATCCTAACCTCAAATATATCTCCAATTATTTATTTTCATAACCCAATACCAAAAATACTCCTTGACTTGCCCAAAGTCAATCATAATGCCCCGTTGTGACTTTTCCCCGCTATCCAGCTCTAGGATCGCCTCGTGCCGAAAGTTACTAATCATGGATATACCCACATACCACTGTGGTCTCAACAATCATCACATATTAATACAGTTATGCCCAACATGGCCAAAATTACAATTATGTCCTTCTAACACAATCCGGGCCTACATGCATACTAATATACATAGTCATGCATCTCAAATAATCAAATAGTCACATAACACGCTTTAAATCATAACCATGCATTTAACTCATAAAATCACACATAAATCCCAACATGCCCTCCTGGCACACTAATCAAGGCCTTTAAGCCTTATTAGCGATTTTGGGTCGTTACAAAAAGACCTTTCTCTTATCAAGGCTCAACTATCACATAATCATTTAGTTAATACATAGAGATGTATGTTGAACCTTTTAAAGTTCAAAGCTAAAAGAAATAACAAATAAGTCAATATTTATTGACATTTATTTAAGATATGTTTAACTTTGATTGAATGCAAAGAATTTTTTTAGAAATTTTCGTGCAACATTCAAAATATAGTCACTTAGAGACTTGTTTGATCTTATAAAAAGGAAGTCTAAACTCGAATTTAGAATTCAAGTAATTTGCATGTGAACTTGGAATTCAAACCCAACTCACGCACAACTAGAATACTAAACAAAATTAGTATTTTGGAAATGGAATATAATCATATCAGATAAGATTAAATAGATCATGAGTGATCATTATCGTCTTTATTATTTCAATAATTTTAACACTTGCTATACTATGTTCATGTTTGATTGTACAACATCAAAGATTTAGAAGTTGGGATTCACAAGTGGTTATGTGAATAAATTAAAAAATTTCCATGAAGTCATTTAGTAAAACAATTTAATAATCTTAAAAGATTACAAAAGAATTTGTATCTCTTCAATGCTACTTTAATGTAGCATGATTATAATAATTACAACACTTTCTAGTTAAGTTGTACTAGAAATAATGAGTACAAGTCAAGTAAGCAAGTTATTGATAATTAACAATGATAAAACCAAAGAATATCACAAATTCTGTAAAGCTTTGTTGTAGTAGGAGCGTTAGTTAGTAACTACTCCATTGCAAATGTAAAGATAGTTATATTGTGTGTAACACAATCTAACTATACTTCATTCACATACTAGTATGAAATGAAAAAGTTTTTACGGAAAACAATGGTTGAAACACCATGAATCTAGAAATGGAATTTGGAATTCTATGACATCTGGATTCTTGAACATCCAACTAAAGTTCATTGAACTTCAATTTGAAACAAGATATTCAAGACGAAGAGGAGAACAAAGGAAAGTACAGACTTTTCAAAGTTAGGTTAATAGCTTAAGGCTAGGAATAGAAAGAAGAATTTATTACTCGAATAAATATCTTCTAATGTAACAAAACTTAAATTTGTTTACATACTCTTATCCAGTGCTTTATGCTTGGATTATAAGATTAATTTAAATGAATGTCTAAGTAGTCTTTACTGAATGGATGACATGGAAAAATAATTTAAAGATATTGACCAGAAAGATTCTATTGTGATTCTTATTCTTAATATTGACAACGTTCTAATCATTGGGGATGATGTAGAGAAATCGTAAATAGAAAAGAAATGGTTAGCTGAACATTTCTAAATATTAGATTTAGAAACACTAAGAATGTTCTATACTTTCAACTCTATAGAGATTGAAAGAACAATCATTTGGCACTGTCTTAAGCAACTTATATAGATAAGAAACTTAAATGCTTTAGTTTACAAAAATCCAAGAAAGGCTTTTTGCCTTCCCGGTCAAGAGGATGTATTATCTAAACAATATTGTCCATTTATTCTTTTACTAGAAAAGGACATGAGAGAGTATTCATACAACTCAGTGATGGGTTGTTTAATGTATTGAATGTTGTGTTTTCGAATTCACATTTGTTAAACGGTGGGAATAGCCAGCAGTTGTCAATCCAATGATGGATTGAGTCATTGAATAATTATAAAGGACTTAATTTTGAGTATCTTGCATATAATAGAGATTACATGTATGTGCATTTAGACAATGACCATAAATCACAGAGGATGAACTGATTTTAAATCTTCAAATATTGATATCAGAATCAACTTCCATAACTATGGAGGAGATGCATTAATCTGGAAATGTATTAGACATTTCAAATTTGTATGTTTCACCACAAAAGTCAAAATATAACAGCTACGAGCAGTTAAATAGGCTAATTAATTTAGTTGAGTTCTTTATCATTCTGGAAAGGTTTTCAAACTAGAATAAACAACTAGTATCTCATTACGAAAGTAATGGAGAAACAACTATAGTAGAAGAACTAGAAATCATGAGAGGGTAAAGCACATGAAATGAAGTATCATTTAATTCAAGAAAATTTTACATAATGATGTAATGATCTTAAGGATAACTTCAAAAATACTTTCTTACAAAATTGTTACAGTGACTTTATTAGACAAATTCGGTCAGGATAATGTTATTGACATATTGAAAGAGATGTCTCAATTTGCTTTAGGGCAAGTGGGAGATTGTTGGGAATAGTGTGCTTAAAGTAATTGTAGTTGACAAATACTATAAATGAAATAAATAATTGAATTGAATTATTATATATATAGACTATGTCTGATATTATGTGAAGAATATTATGTAAATATCAAAAAATTCCAAAGTATCTATGTGGTCTTAATCTCATATTGGTATGAGAGGATCGAGATTAAGAAAATAAACTTAAAATAGTTCACAGTAAAATAAAGTTATGGAATCTTTAGATTAATTACTACTAGTACAGTTCGCTAGTATTATGAATACAAGTGACCTAGATCTGGGTCACTAGTGTAGTAGGACACTTTAGTGAAGGTACTTTATATATAGTGATATATATAACTTCACTAGATGTGATTTGTTAATACTTGTTTAAACACCGTTTCATAGTATTAATCAAACACATCAAACGATGATCATCTACACGATGATCTTAATCTCGAGGTTGCTATGAACTCATATATATGTCATCTAATCCTTTGATTCATGCATTAAGGTTTGTCAGAATGGCTGGGGACATAGTTTAATAGATATGGAATCCATACCTTCTTATAGATTGAATAATCGTTCCCTATTGCATTGACTTTTGGAACTTAAAAGGTTATGAGTGCTCATGTCGCAAACTTGTTGTGACACAACCTTCTCTAGTAAAGTCAATGACACTCTAGGAAGAAGATATAGCTAAAAGGGTAAAACGGTAATTTTATTCCCTTTTAATTTTGAACCATTAATAGAGGATTAACGTTGTAAGTAATGATTATATCAATGAACACTTTATTTATAATAAATTACTCTGTAAATATATGTCTATAATTATCAAGAGTTCTGTACAACCTGAATATCCACACACTTTGGCGAGCTAGAAAAGGGCCTAACTCGGTCTGCCACGTGTCAACCGTCCATCCGGAGCTGTTTGTTACCATCCCCTAATTTGACCAGCCCGAGATGGTTAATCATTTAGTTGTTCCTTGGAGCCATTATGTCGACATGATGAGAGCCACGAGCTAGCACCACCTTAAGCTTGTAGTGCATCAGAGGCCTGACACCCCCGAATCCTTGTAAAGTCAACCACGCAATATAAACGTGCATATCCCAGACGTCACGTGTGTATTCTATTCCCGAATTCTCAGACACGCAGTATAAACATGCGTGTTCAGATGTCCCATGCCTGATTTGGGCCATGCAGCCCATTATCCATCATTACCTATTGATTAGACCACACTTCACTGCAAGGTTTAGGAATTAATCATCGATGTCACATAAATGATTTGATGGATGAAGAGGTCACGGGATGACCCCAATACTTACTCAGAGATTAATCTCCTATAAATAGTGAAACCTTGGATAGTGCAAGGGGTTGGCTTATTCTTGTAAAACAAACACTTTGTAAGAAATAGTGAGGAGATATCAATATTATCGACTGGTGGACAAAGGGGATTTTAACCTCCGAACCACCTAAAAAAGGAGTGACTATTGTTTCCTCGCAATTAATTGTCACATCCTAGAATATTGTCATCTTCATATTATGGTTTATCAATCAGCACAAATCCATCCTATTTATTCGTATAATTGTCTGTTGGCGAAAAACTGCATCAACAGTTTGGTACTTTCATTGAGAGGATTTAGATTAGTGCTATCACAAAAACTTGATCATGGTGGTTACTCGTTGGAGGCATGGTAACGAGGCGGATCAACATGATGGGCAAGAGTCCCATCATGCCGCCATATCCAACGAACCAAACCTAGAGGTCCAGCAGCCGATGGGCAAGGACGACACCAGGAGTTCGGCGCCCCGACTGCCAAATCCGAGCCTTGGTTACCTGACGACGATAGAAATGGAGAACATATAGTTGAGGAGTCACCTATCCAGAGCAAGTAAGAAAATCGAGGAAGTCTTGGCCTGACTACTCCTCTTACAACTGGCGTTAACGTCAAAAAGAGGCAAAGCGGGACTCACAAGTCCCGCAGGGATAGTCGGCCCAGACCCAGTCGATCACTCAGAACCTTAACCCCGAGTTCTGCACCCATGTCACACCATAACCAGGAAGCTATGTGTTGACGGTGAGAACTCGTCAACGAAGTTAAGTTGGAAAAATTATCGAATTGAAATTGCTAATTCGAAAGCTATGAAAACTTGAACAATGACTCAAGAACAATGGAATAACAGCAATGGAGAATTCAGTATCTCATTCACACTAATGTCTCTGCTACAGTAAAATTTCCAACCCCCCTTCAGGTGGCCTTGGAATTCAATTTATAGTAGGCTCTAACGGCCTTAGGTACATAGTGGTCCAGGGGACCAAGAGGTACAAACGTACTGTACTAGGGAAGTGGCTTCAGAGGTTGTGGCTGTACATCCCGTACAGGAGCAGGTGTCAGGAGGATGTCTCCACTACTTGTCTGTAACCCTTCCTGAGGCGTGGTAGCAAGCGTGTTGGCGCAGGAGGTAGTGGTGTCGGCTCTGACCTATGGCCGTAGACGTACGGACCACGATCCTCACTGGTACTGGCATCCGTACCTGGTACCTGGTCGTACAAACATGTCTCCTTTGACTCACACTAAGCATAGGGACTTTGAAGTGTGAAAAAGGGGATCTTCGGTGTCCGTATTGGCCGTGGCGTTGAATAGGGGTCTTGGGCCCATACACGTTAAGTCATGGGGCGTCGGCCTCCTGAGAAGATTATGGGCTGATGGACCTCCCAGGGCGTGCGCGCGCGAGACCTTGCACGGCCTCGCGCATGGGGCGCCGTAGACGGCCCCGTGGCCCCTATTGGCCTTACGCATGGGACGCCGTAGACGGCCTCGCGACCCCCTCTTGGCCTCGCGCATGGGGCGCCGTAGACGGCCTCGCGGCCCCTCATGGCCTCGCGCATGGGACACCTTGGACGGCCTCGCGACCCCCTCATGGCCTTGCGCAAGGGGCGCCTTAGACGGCCTCGCGACCCCCTCTTGGCCTCGCGCATGTGGCGCCGTAGACGGCCTCGCGGCCCCTCATGGCCTCGCGCATGGGACGCCTTAGACGGCCTCGCGACCCCCTTATGGCCTCGCGCATGGGGCGCCTTAGACGGCCTCGCGACCCCCTCTTGGCCTCGCGCACGGGGCGCCTTAGACGGCCTCGCGACCCCCTCTTGGCCTCGCGCATGGGACGCCGTAGACGGCCTCGCGACCCCCTCTTGGCCTCGCGCATGGGGCGCCGTAGACGGCCTCGCGGCCCCTCATGGCCTCGCGCATGGGACGCCTTAGACGGCCTCGCGACCCCCTCATGGCCTCGCGCATGGGGCGCCGTAGACGGCCTCGCGGCCCCTCATGGCCCCGCGCATGGGACGCCTTAGACGGCCTCGCGACCCCCTCATGGCCTCGCGCATGGGGCGCCTTAGACGGCCTCGCGACCCCCTCTTGGCCTCGCGCATGGGGCACCGCAGACGGCCTCGCGCATGGGACGCCTTAGACGGCCTCGCGACTCCTTCCTTGGCCTTGCGCATGGGATGCTGTAGACGGCCTCGCGGCCCCTCTTCGCCTCGCGCATGGGATGCCGTAGACGGCCTCGCGGCCCCTCTTGGCCTCGCGCATGGGGCGCCGTAGACGGCCTCGCGGCCCCTCTTGGCCTCGCGCATGGGGCGCCGTAGTCGGCCTCGCGGCCCCTCTTGGCCTCGCGCATGGGACGCCTTAGACGGCCTTATATTTTCTCTTGATGAGATTATGAGCATCAACACTTGCCCCCCTAGTATAGGAGAGGGCCTTTAGGTGCTCTTGTAGACTATTCATCTTGGTTCCTATAAATAGGCCGTCATGCATGGCTTAATATTTTACATCTTACCTCCTTGGCTTAGTGGTAGTTAGACCCTTGCTCCTCCCAAAAGGTAAAGGGTTCAACCCCCCACAACTACACTTTCTCTACAATTTCATCACTTTTCCATTTTTCCATCATCATCATTCATCATTTTTTTTTTTAATTTTTTTTTTAATTTTTTGCTAATTTCTTGGTGTGTACATTTTTGGGCTAACACACTTTTCTGATTAACTCTTGCAGACGCGCATTTTCAACGCTTTGGTGCTTTTCGCCTCCCAACCTTCCTTGGACTCCGACTTCGTTCTTTCAATTGCTTGAGGTATATTTTCTTTTCTTCTCCTGTTTATTTACTTATTTTATCGGATTCAGACCAACAACACTTGGGATGGGGTACGTTAGCCCGAGCTTGTTTTGACCACACGCACGCCCCTCCTCTTTCTTTTTATACATGTACCATGTAGTAATCCATTTAGGGCATTTGCACCTAGGGGTATTAAGCCTGTTCCTTTGTGTTTTGTAGTCTTCCCCTTGTTTAAACGTGACCCCCTTTTTGCTGTTGGGACGCGGTTTCATGGCCAGTGAGGGCCCGTCCGACATACCCTCAAGGGCTGAGTTTGTCGACCTGTCTTCAGATCCTGAGTCCCCTGAGGGCAGCCCTTACCAGGACTATGAGTCTTTGAGGCAGGCCCGCATTCGCCACCTCGAGTGCATGGCTGATCTTAGGCATAAAATTTGGGTGGTAGAGAGCAAAATTGACTCGGTGTCGAGGGGAGACGGAGGACCTTCACCCCCAGGCCTTAGCGACCATATAGCGCGTCTTAGGACGGCTCTTTTTGAATTGCGGTGGGAGTTAGAGTTTATGGAGGGACACATTCCGCCAGAACCTCCCACTCCCCCTTCGCCTGATGACGATCACGGGGCTATCAACTCCTCTCCTCAGCCCCTAGTCTCCGTTGATCCTGGCTTAGCGCTTCCGCCATCGCTCCCTCGATGGAAAACCCTTGCTAGGAAGAGAAAATGGAGGGTTAAGTGCTCTGCCTCTTCCTCACATGTTTCTTTTGATTTTGCAGATATGTCGAAGGTACGCAGACAGGTGTCCGTCCAGGAAGAAGACGACGCCCCCCTACTGGCGTCCAGCCTAGTGTCCCATATGTCTTCGAACAAACTGAAGACCATCGTGAAGCGCTACCGAACTCCTCCAGAATACGCCTTGCATGTTCCTCAGGAGACCTGCCGGGCCGACCGCCCTGAGAAGGGCTTTGTGGCTTTGAGTGAGCAGATTATGAAGGCGGGTGGCACCGTTCCTCTACACCCGTTCTTTGTGGCGGTTCTCAACTATTTTGATTTGGCCCCTCTCCAACTGTCGCCCAACAGTTGGTTGACTTTAAGTTGCCTCTTTCTTTGGTTCAAGAATAATGAGCAACGCGCCCCGACGGCGCAAGAGGTGCATTCCTTGTACAACCTTATTGGGGTGCACAATTCCAAGGGCTTCTATTACTTGCAGAAGGCCAATAGTGAGCTACCCTTGATAGATGGCTCAGTGTCTAACCCAGGGTCCTGGAAACAGGATTTTTTCTGGGTACAGGGGCCTCTTTCAGTTCGTGAAGGCTTTCGCGCTGAACCTAGTAAGTATCCAGTCTTTTTCTTTTTCTTATTAGAACTCACCATTTTGCACTCTCGCTTGTACTGATATTGGTGCGGTTCTTGCAGGGCAATTTGCTGATCCCTCGGTCATCGGGTCGGAGGCGGAGGCGATAAACAGACTCATTGCAGCAGACCCCGCCCTGAAGAAAGCAGCAGTCCTATTTACCATGACGAATCTCAATCGCCACCAATTGTCTCCGGTCTCTAACCCCAAGTTCCTATGGTCAATCACCGGGTCTAAGAAGGTTGTGGCTACGCCGGCTGGGCCATCACTGCACGAAGATGAGGCTGAGGTGGAGATGGAGGATGCCCCTCTGTCCCCCAGGGGACATCCTCCTCATGACTCCCATGACCAGGACACGGCCTTTCACCCTCTAGGCCCGCAGGCCGCTGCAGGATGCTACGCCTCTCCTGGTCGCGGTGGCGGCGATGCCTTCCCTCCAATTCATCATGATCTCGGCATACCGGCTGCTGATTTCGTCGGGCTCGCGGAGCTCCCTGCCGATGCACCAGAGTCTCAATTTTTCTCTTCTGCTGCGCCTCCTCCTGCCTCGGCGAGTGGGTCGTCTGTCCCAGTCCAACCAGATGCTCCTAGCGTGGGGGCAGAGGCTTGGGTGACCAGGATGGCCTCAGTTTATGGGCAGCGTTTCGTTCCAATAGCTGAGAGTCTCCCTGTCTCCGACTGGAGGGGCCTAGGGAACGTGACTCAATCAGACCTCGGGGAGATGCTAAGGCGTGCTGCGGCCTGGGTGAGGCTTTTCACTTTGTGTTGATTAGTATTATGCATAGATGCACCTGTGTTCTTCTTTTTGTTACTTATTGCTGATGCCATTGGTTTTCTTGTGCAGGTCTATATCGTGTCTCTTCGACATGCTGACTCAACTAGCATCCTTTCCGCATCTACCACTGAGAGGGACGGCCTCATAGTCCAGGTCCAGGAGCTCGAAAATGAGCTTAGCGCAACCAAGGTCCAATTGTCAAAAGCCCGGACTAAGTACACCAAGTCGGACTCGAAGAATGAGCAGCTGAAAGCTAAGATCAAGGTGCTGAAGGGCAAGGCTAAATGTTTGGAGCGCGAGCTCAAGGAGGCCAAGATCGCTGCATCCGGGTCGCATGAGATGGTTGTTCGACAGGGGACTGAAGTTGAGGCCCTTAGGACTGAACTACAGTCGGCTCAGGAGAAAGTCGCTTCCTTGGAGGCGGAGAAGGCTGTAATCGAGCGCAAGTCTATAGACCGGGCTCTTTACAATGTGTGGAAGCAGGATCCCAACTTCGACTTCTCCTCTTTTGGCGAGCAAGCTGTTGCCCGAGCGGCCTGGTGGAGTGCCCACTACAGGAGGCCTTGAACTAGTTTCGCTCCTTTTTTTTGTTTTTATTTTTATTTTGTAACGTCATTACTAGTGCTACTTTTCTGTTAGTAACCCTTGTATTGTCTTGAGAACTCCTTTCTTTTTTATGTATGAATACATGTGATGTTGTTGTTTATTTCTTGTTCTACTGCATTTGAGGCCCTTTTATGCCTGTATGACGCGGTTTGGTTGGTTCCCTTCTTTTATTTGTCAGGCTGGAGGTCCTTTGGATCCCATGTGAGAGGGTTCACTGGGACCTCTTTTGGTGCCTCTTGGCGGTTTTTGTAAGGATATTTTGACCCCTTGGGTCTTAGCTATCCTTTTGGGTTTTTCTTGCACGCGCTTATTATTTCTTTGCGAGAGGCGTCCCTCTCGTCCTTTTGCATAGTACTATTTCGGCAAGGGTCTCTTTTGGGACCCTTTTTGGCTGGGCGGCTTGGTGGCCGCTCCAGACTTATTAGTGTTGTCACTATATATATATTTTTCTTTCGTAAGGCCTTTTGGCCTCCTTGATGTTCACGAGGGTAGCTAATCCTCGTAAACTCAGGGGAGGCCTTGCAAGGTCTTTTTACTACTTTCTATGTTTAGGAACTTCGTCTAGGGCCCCGATATAAGGGGTCCTTCTAGGAACTCCCATTGAACGGTCCTTTTTAGGGCTACGGTCCTTCTCGGGTCCTCCTGATGCATAGGGGGTCGTTTTTAGGCTACTCCTAATCGAGGGCCCTTTTCAAGATCCCTTCTCAGAGGGTCTTTTTTAGGAGCCTCTTTTTTAGGAGGGCGAGGGGTCCTTTCCAAGACCCTCCGTTAGAGGGTCCTTTTCAGGCCTCCCTTGCTAGCTGTGTTATCGCCCCCTGTCCTGCCCCCCAAGTATTTGGTGAAATTTATTTCGGCGGACACTTTGGCTGATGCCCTGGTATTGAAGAAAAAATAACACACGAAGAGGCTGACAGTTTTACTTATAATACGTGGTTTCATTCATTATATTCGTAACATAATGGTTTCATACACGTAGTTGCAACGGTACATAGGTGATTTTCACATAAAGCAAAATAAAATGGCTCACGCCTACTTAGGAGGTTATCTAGGTAACCTCTTTGATTTCTTCCTACCATATCAAGGCAGCGTGCCACACTTGTGCTTTTATCCATGGGCACGGGTGTCTTACTGGTAGTACTTCCTCAGGTGTTCCGCGTTCCATGCCCGGGGTACGATGGTGTCGTCCATGCGCGCCAGCTTGTAAGTGTTTTGGGGGATGCACTGAGCGACTTGGTAGGGTCCCTCCCAATTTGCCCCCAGCACTCCTGCACCTGGGTCTCGTGTGTTTGGGAGCACCTTCCTCAGCACCAGGTCGCCGACTCTGAAAGTTCTCTCTCGCACCCTCGAATTGTAGTACCTTGCGGCGCGTTGCTGGTATACGGCCACCCTCATCTGGGCTTTTTCTCTCTTTTCCTCCAGGAGGTCTAAGCTTTCGGTCAGGGCTGTGTGGTTGGCTTCGTCTTCATACGCCTGCACCCTGTGGGATATGACTCGCATTTCGACTGGGAGCACAGCCTCGCATCCATAGGCCAAGGAGAATGGGGACTCCCCAGTCGTCGTGCGTGGGGTGGTTCTGTAAGCCCACAGCACATTTGGTAGCTCATCTGCCCAGGCTCCTTTCATCTTCTCCAGCTTTGTCTTTAGGTTCTTCTTTAGGACCCTGTTGATGGCCTCCACTTGCCCATTGGCCTGGGGGTGTACCACTGCGGAGAAGCTCCTCCTTATACTTCTTTTCTTACAATATTCATCGAAGGCTCCTCCTTCAAATTGGGTACCATTGTCGGAAATAATTTTGTAGGGTACCCCATACCGGCACACAATGAATTTGTTGACAAAAGAGGTGATGTGCTTAGCGGTTATTTTCACAAGGGGTTCCGCTTCTACCCACTTGGTGAAATAATCTACTGCCACCACCGCGTACTTTGCTCCACCTCTACCTGTAGGAAGAGCGCCGATTAGGTCTATCCCCCAGATGGCGAAGGGCCAGGGGCTGGGCATGCTGGTCAGTTCGCTCGGGGGTCTTCGAGAGTAATTGGAGTGCCTCTGGCACTTGTCACATTTCGTGGCAAAGTCCTGCGCGTCTTTCTCCATGGAAGGCCAGTAGTATCCTTGTCTTACGACCTTCCTAGCCGTGGAGGGTCCACTTTCGTGGTTGCCGCACTCTCCCTCATGGATCTCTTGTAACACCTTCAACGCCTCCTCTCCTTCTACACACCGCAGGAGAGGCATGGAGAATCCTCTTTTGTAAAGGACCCCATCTACCAAGGCGTACCTCGCGGCCTTGTACACCAACCTCCGAGATTCGTTTTTATCCGCAGGCAAGACTCCTTCCTCCAGGTACTTCTTGATTGGCTCGGTCCATGATTTCTTTGGGACGCTGATCATGTGCACATCTACGCCTCCGATGCTGGGCTTTGGCAAGTACTCCACGGGTATTGATTCCAAGACGTCACCATCCTTGGTGGATGCCAGCTTTGCAAGTGCATCGGCATGGGTGTTCTTTTCTCTGGGGATTTGCTCTATAGTATATGCCACCATTCGCCCCAAGTAGCCCTTCACCTTCTCTAAATATGCTGCCATCTTGGGCCCCCTTGCCTGGTACTCCCCCTTTATTTGGCATACCACCAATTGCGAGTCACTGAAAATATGGAGGCGCGTTACTTTCAATTCCTGGGCTAGGCGCAGGCCAGCTAAGAGCGCCTCGTACTCCGCCTCATTATTGGAGGCCTCGAACCCAAACCGGATTGCGCAGTACATTCTGTGTCCCTCGGGCCCAGTCATCATGATGCCCGCTCCTGATCCTCCTTCATTTGACGCCCCATCAACATGCAAACTCCACTTCTCTACATTTCCCAGTTCATCCTCCACAACAGGCTGCGCCCCTCCTTCACTCTGTCCTTCATTCGGCTGATGGGTGAATTCTACTATGAAATCTGCCAGCACCTGCCCATTGATGGAGGCCCTTGGGGTGTAGACAATATCAAACTGACTTAGCTCAATCGACCATTTCATTAGCCTCCCTGAGGTCTCTGGCTTATGTAAGACTTGTCTCAAAGGACTATCCGTTAAGACATCAATCGTATGCGCATGGAAGTAAGGCTTCAACTTCCTCGACGCCACTACTAGTGCATAGGCCAGTTTTTCGATCTCTGGATACCGGCTCTCTGCGTCCACCAGACGCTTGCTGATATAGTATACGGGCTGTTGTTGCTTCTTCTCTCCCTTAACTAAGGCTGCGCTGATGGCATGCTCCGACACCGCCAAGTATAGGTACAGCTTCTCGCCCTTCTCTGGCTTTGCTAACAGGGGCGGCTTCCCCAGGTGCTCTTTCAACCTGACAAAGGCTTCCTCACATCTTTCATCCCAAGCGAACTTTTTGCTCCCTTTGAGGATGTCAAAGAATGGGAGGCACTTGTCGGTGGACCTTGAGATGAACCTGTTAAGGGCCGCCACCCTTCCTGTTAGGCATTGTACCTCCTTCTTATTCTTCGGCGGGCTCATTTCTATGAGCGCCTTTATCTTGTCGGGGTTGGCCTCGATTCCTCTGGAGTTGACCATGAAGCCCAAGAATTTTCCCGAGGATACCCCGAAGGTGCATTTGGCTGGGTTCAGTTTCATCCGATATTTCCTGAGCGTGTCAAACATCTCACCAAGGTCTTTGTTGAGTTCTGCAGCTACTTTGGTCTTCACCAGCATGTCATCCACATACACTTCCATATTCCTCCCTATCTGATTTGCGAACATTTTATTCACCAGCCTTTGATAGGTGGCTCCCGCGTTTTTGAGCCCGAAGGGCATCACCTTATAACAGTAGAGCCCTTTGTCTGTAATGAATGACGTGTGTTCCTCATCTGCAGGGTTCATTGGGATTTGGTTGTATCCCGAGTAGGAGTCCATAAATCTTAGTAACTCATGCCCCGCTGTTGCGTCTACTAACTGATCTATCCTGGGGAGTGGGAAGCTGTCCTTAGGACAAGCTTTATTCAAATTCGTGAAATCGACGCAAGTCCTCCACTTCCCGTTTGGCTTCGGCACGAGTACTGGGTTTGATACCCACACAGGATAGAAAGACTCACGGATGAACCCGTTGGCCTTCAATTTGTCAACCTCTTCCTTTAACGCTGCGTACCTTGTTGGATCGAGCGCCCGCCTCTTCTGCCTGACGGGCCTTGCTCCTGGGGAGATGTTCAGGTGGTGGCACATTACGCTGGGGTCTATGCCCACCATGTCCTCATGACTCCATGCAAACACGTCCAGATTTTCCTTCAAAAATCTTATCAATTCTTCCTTCACGCCACCTTGTAGGCTTCTCCCTATCTTCAATTTCCTTAAAGGCTCCTCCGTCACCGTAGCCTCCTCTACTTCTTCTACCGGTTCTGCTCTTGCCTCATCCACGACCCGAGGGTCCAGTTCCTGCGGACCCCCTGTGGGCATGCTTATCGCCTCGTGTACCACCATGGCCATCGGCTCACGTGGCTTTGCAGGCGTGCGGAGTGAGGTGTTGTAACACTCCCTTGCTTCCTTCTGTTCTCCTTTCATACTCACAATCCCTCCTGGGGTCGGGAACTTGACAACTAAGTGATATATTGAAGTTATGGCTTTCAATTCTCTCAGGGAGGGCCTCCCTAATACCGCGTTGAAAGCTGATGCGCAATCTACCACAACAAAGTTAGACATAATTTTGGTTTGGCGGGGCTGCTCCCCCATGGTAAGTGTCAACTCAATCATCCCAAGGGGTTGCACTGAATCCCCTGTGAATCCGTATAGTGACGACTGGCAAGGCTTTAGGTGACGAATGCCCAGTCCCATTTTTTCCAAAGCCGGGCGATATAGGATGTCCACTGAGCTCCCGTTGTCCACCAGGACTCGATGCACACGCATATTTGCCAACTGGACTGTCAGCACCAGCGGATCATTGTGGGGGAAGTGTACCTCCCGTGCATCTTCCTCAGTGAACGTTATTGAGTCGTTTTCCCCCTTGAAACTCTTCGGGGGTCGCTGTTCTAAACTCATGACATAGGGGGGCGGACTTCGTCGAGCCTCCCTTGCATATTTATCTCGTCCCTTCCGAGAATCTCCTCCAAATCCTGGGCCTCCAAAAATGGTGCGGACCTCCCCTTGTATTTCTGGGGCTCGTTCCTGTGCCTGGGGTGCTCTGGGCTCGTTTTCTGGCCTTTGCCTTTCTTTCTTGACATAACGGCCTAGGTGCCCCCGGCGGATGAGCTCCTCAATTTCCTCTTTTAAGTGGATGCACTCTGCCGTGGTGTGTCCAATGTCTTTGTGGTATTGGCAGTATTTACTGGGGTCCCTCTTGGACTGATCCTTTCTCATTGGTGGGGGCTTCTTGAAGGGCACTCGATCTTCGTTGGTGACGTAAATATGCTCCCTGGTGTCAGTGAGGTTCGTATAGTAAGTATAGGTCGCTGGCCTATGATCACCCCCTCGTTTGGTTTTCCTCTACTGGTCATCTCTCGACCCCTCATACGTCCTCTTCTTCTTAGCTATATTCGGCCCGTCGTTAATTGGGGGCTTTGCATGGGACTCCTCCTTTCCGGCCTTCAGGTTTGCGTGGCCATCCTCCACACGGATGTACTTCTGTGCTCTTTCACAGAAGTCGTCCAAGTCGGTGACTTCCCTCTTCAGCATGTTGTCCCACAACTTGCTCCCTGGGAGTACCCCAGCAGTAATGGCCATTTTTAACTCCCGGCGCGTCAGGCTCCCCACTTTCGCGGCCTCCATATTGAACCAGTGAATGTAGCTTTTTAGGCTCTCCTTTTCCCCTTGCTTCACATTGGCTAAGCTGGTGCCTAGCATCGTGTAGTCCCGCACGGCATGGTGCTGCTGGAGGAACTCGTCAGAGAACTGCTGCCAGGACCTGATGGACCCCGGCCTTAGCCTTTTGAACCATTTGTAGGCGGGTCCTTTCAGAGTAACAGCGAAGCAATGGCACCTGGCACCACTTCCAATCCCCCTCAATTTCATGAGATCGTTAAACGCATCCAGGTGGTACTTTGGATCCGTGCTCCCTTCGTAAGGGGTCATGTTGGGCTCCTTAAAATTGGCAGGGAGCCGGATTGCCTGAATTTCTCGCACGAAGGGTGACTCGTGGTCGAATTCTTCCTCAAAGGCCTGGCCACCCGACGCGGTGACAATCTTGCTCCGCAAACTCCGCATCTCTGTGTCTAAGTCTTGCCTCCTTTTGCTGAGGGAGTCTCTTAGAGTGGACGGGCTAAGACCCGCCTTTCCCTTGCCTTCTCGAGGCGCCTCAGGGGGTGTGGTCCCTTTGCCTGCCCTTTTCCTATTGATCTCCTCCCGCAAGTCTGGGGGCGTTCTTTTGGAGGTGACCTCATCCTCGCGTCGAGGGGCAACAGTGGTTCTCGGCGTTGGCTTTTGGGCCTGCTTAGGCGGTTCGGGGTGATCACGTTGCTTCGTGCGGGGGGTGTTGCTAGTCGAGTGTCGGGTTCTTCCATCATCTACTGGCACAGTGGTCTCCACCCCACCCTTGCCCTTCTCCTTTCCCTTGGGCAAGGTTATGCTGGATTTACCCTGCAGTAGGCCGTTAAGGACCTCTTGCATGTTCTCCAAGGTAGTTTCTAACCTTTGGTTTTTACGGTGGAGCTCACGTATCTCCTCTTCGTAAAATCGGGACTTTGAACTCGAGCTCACGGAGTGGACCCGGGGGTGTTTGTCTGGCCTATGGGTAGAAGGGCCCGGGTCTTGCCGGCCGGAGTTCGGTGCCCGCGGTGGTTTCGGAGGAGGGAAATCATCAACGTGCACCGGTGGTGCTCTGGGAGGACTCCCCCCAGGTGGAGCAGCCGGTGACGAGGCCACCCTATCTCCTCCTTGAACCTCAGGGTCTTTCGGGGGCTCCACGTCCCTGGGTGGAGGAGCGTCCTTCATGGAGGCCTTCAGCTGGACTCCGTTTAAGTGAACTTCGACCTCCTGCGTCTCCCTTAGTCGCTTCGAGCGTCTCGGCATCTTCTTCTTGTCGGAAATAATGGTGGAACAGTAGCTTAAAACTAACGTTCCCACAGACGGCGCCAAACTGTTGACGGTGAGAACTCGTCAACGAAGTTAAGTTGGAAAAATTATCGAATTGAAATTGCTAATTCGAAAGCTATGAAAACTTGAACAATGACTCAAGAACAATGGAATAACAGCAATGGAGAATTCAGTATCTCATTCACACTAATGTCTCTGCTACAGTAAAATTTCCAACCCCCCTTCAGGTGGCCTTGGAATTCAATTTATAGTAGGCTCTAACGGCCTTAGGTACATAGTGGTCCAGGGGACCAAGAGGTACAAACGTACTGTACTAGGGAAGTGGCTTCAGAGGTTGTGGCTGTACATCCCGTACAGGAGCAGGTGTCAGGAGGATGTCTCCACTACTTGTCTGTACCCCTTCCTGAGGCGTGGTAGCAGGCGTGTTGGCGCAGGAGGTAGTGGTGTCGGCTCTGACCTATGGCCGTAGACGTACGGACCACGATCCTCACTGGTACTGGCATCCGTACCTGGTACCTGGTCGTACAAACATGTCTTCTTTGACTCACACTAAGCATAGGGACTTTGAAGTGTGAAAAAGGGGATCTTCGGTGTCCGTATTGGCCGTGGCGTTGAATAGGGGTCTTGGGCCCATACACGTTAAGTCATGGGGCGTCGGCCTCCTGAGAAGATTATGGGCTGATGGACCTCCTGGGGCGTGCGCGCGCGAGACCTTGCACGGCCTCGCGCATGGGGCGCCGTAGACGGCCCCGTGGCCCCTATTGGCCTTGCGCATGGGACGCCGTAGACGGCCTCGCGACCCCCTCTTGGCCCCGCGCATGGGGCGCCGTAGACGGCCTCGCGGCCCCTCATGGCCTCGCGCATGGGACACCTTGGACGGCCTCGCGACCCCCTCATGGCCTTGCGCATGGGGCGCCTTAGACGGCCTCGCGACCCCCTCTTGGCCTCGCGCATGGGGCGCCGTAGACGGCCTCGCGGCCCCTCATGGCCTCGCGCATGGGACGCCTTAGACGGCCTCGCGACCCCCTTATGGCCTCGCGCATGGGGCGCCTTAGACGGCCTCGCGACCCCCTCTTGGCCTCGCGCACGGGGCGCCTTAGACGGCCTCGCGACCCCCTCTTGGCCTCGCGCATGGGACGCCGTAGACGGCCTCGCGACCCCCTCTTGGCCTCGCGCATGGGGCGCCGTAGACGGCCTCGCGGCCCCTCATGGCCTCGCGCATGGGACGCCTTAGACGGCCTCGCGACCCCCTTATGGCCTCGCGCATGGGGCGCCGTAGACGGCCTCGCGGCCCCTCATGGCCCCGCGCATGGGACGCCTTAGACGGCCTCGTGACCCCCTCATGGCCTCGCGCATGGGGCGCCTTAGACAGCCTCGCGACCCCCTCTTGGCCTCGCGCATGGGGCACCGTAGACGGCCTCGCGGCCCCTCATGGCCTCGCGCATGGGACGCCTTAGACGGCCTCGCGACTCCTTCCTTGGCCTTGCGCATGGGATGCCGTAGATGGCCTCGCGGCCCCTCTTGGCCTCGCGCATGGGATGCCGTCGACGGCCTCGCAGCCCCTCTTGGCCTCGCGCATGGGGCGCCGTAGACGGCCTCGCGGCCCCTCTTGGCCTCGCGCATGGGGCGCCGTAGTCGTCCTCGCGGCCCCTCTTGGCCTCGCGCATGGGGCGCCTTAGACGGCCTTATATTTTCTCTTGATGAGATTATGAGCATCAACACTATGTTTGAGGAGTTTCCCAGGGCCAATCAGCAATTCAGCCGAACAGCCAGACCCACAACTCCTTGTTCGGCTCCACCATCAAACCCGCCCTGAAGGGCTCGTGGTAACTCGCGAAGGAGGTTCGGGGAAAGCTCGCACAGACAACCTGCTCCGGCCAGCCCTCCCGTGTCGCAATCAAACCGCCAGGCACAGGAAGCTGGAGACGACAGAGTAGATTGACCGCGAGCTAGTTTAATCCGACTGGACGAGACGAGGATCGCTTCACCAATTAGGCACCCCCCTTCACCGATAAGATACCCATCTCCCCCTCGTCCTGCTCGAGATATTCCGGCGCACGGGGGTAGCAGAAGGAATCCTCCTCCCACCGTTCCTGCCCATCACCCATGAGAATGCGGGAATGTTCCGGATCCTCACCCCTGGCAGCAGGCTCCAAGCTTTTCCAACAGGAGCTATTGGACCGAGAGCCACCAAAGTGGTAGATCCGGAGGAGACCTAAGTAACCATTTAAGTTCGGCGCAAAGCCTTAGAGCCACCTCGAGGGCCAACCCTCAAGATCGCCTCAACTCGCAGAGGGGGGATCCGGCTAGAAATGACAGTCATGCTCGCTGAGAGGATGGTCTTTCCGAAGTACATGGCAGTGGGAATGTCCCGCCAAACCAAGCTCAAGCTTGGAGGGACAATAACTCGCCTAACGCATACAATGGAACTGGAGCTATTGAACGACCCCAGAACAACCAAAGGACTAAGGACCAGACCCTAGAACGGTTAGCTCAGATGGAGGAGCTAATCAAGAAACTCTTGTCAGAAAAGGACAAGGACGAGTATGACTCGGGGGACGATCTCGAGCTTCTTGCCCCCAGCATAAAGGCCACGACGTACATGTTGGGTTTCCAGATGCCCCATCTGTCCAAATTCGATGGGGACAGGGACCCGTCGGATCACCTGGGTATGTTCAATACCCTGATGATGGCCCATAATATTAGCCCCGAGCTGAGATGCTTGATTTTCCCTTCCACCTTAATCGGGCCAGCTAGACAGTGGTTCAAGCAGGGTAAAAAGCAGTCCATTAGCTCGTGGAAGAATTTTTCTGCCGATTTCAAGAGGGCATTCTGAGCTTCTCAAGCGGCCTGCGTCAAAGCTGACACCCTGGCGAACGTGAAGCAATAACCCAGGGAACCCTTAAAAGCTTACTAGAGCAGGTTCGCAAACGTTGTGGCCCGAGCTAGGGACGCGGATGATAGTTCCAAGCTCATGGCTTTCAGGACTGGAATCCTCGTTGGGGGCGGGTTGTGGAAAGAAATCCAAAGAAGAGGTGTCAGCAGCATGGATGAATTCCTGAACAAGGCACAGTAATGGATAAACCTGGAAGAGGCGCGAGCATCGGTCGCGGGAACCAGCCAAACCCTTGATCAGCCCGTTGGAGCAGAAACGGATGTCGTGAAAACGACTCAAACCGTTGCTTAGAATAACCAATGGGGTGGAGGCAAGAGAAAGGGGAGCGGCAAGGGCGGCCAGTACGGCCCAAAGAAGAATGACATTGGCCACAACACTAGGGAACACATTTTCCTAGCAAATTCTGCCCGCCTTCCCTGGAAAAAACCAGAGCCTTTGAAACATCATAAGGCCAAGAGGGAGCCGTCCAAGTTCTGTCGATTCCACAATGACATTGGCCACAACACTCACGATTTTAGGCACTTGAAGGATGAGATAGAGACACTCATTAGAGTCGGACCTTTGGCTAAGTATGCGCGGAATCGGGTTCCTACTAGTCAGCCAGCCCCGGAAGCTCCGATAAATTAACCCGGGGCCCAGGTAAATCAGGATACCCCTCCTCCTATAATAGGAGGAGAGATAACCACCATCTTTGGAGGCCCTCAACTGGCAAGCACAAGCAGAGGTGCCCAGAAGAGGTACGTCAATGAGCTGAAGTCTCATAGCGGAGTTGAATTTATTCCAGAGCAGCATCTACCCAAACAGCGGCGATTGGAGAGGCAACCAATCAGTTTTACCGAAGAGGACGCTAGTCATGTTCATTTTCCACATAACGATCCTCTGGTGATAACTGCACAACTCGCCAATCAAAGAGTTAGGAGGATGCTGGTTGATAATGGGAGTTCGGTGAACCTGATGTTCTGGTCCACGCTAGAAAAAATGGGGTTGTGTGTAGCCGAACTGAAGGCCACCTCCATGATATTGTATGGGTTTTCTGGAGAAGGGTCCGTAGCGATAGGAACGATCGAGTTAGTATTAACCTTGGGAGAGGGACCCCGAACTATCTCAAAACTCCTCGAGTTCATGGTTATCGACTGTCCCACTGCATACAACGCAATTCTGGGCCGGCCTACGTTAATGGCACTTGAAGCCATAACTTTTATTCGCCACCTCGCAGTCAAATTCCTCTCCTCTACGAGGATATGTATGGTCCGAGGTGATCAACTCGCTGCCAGGGAATGTTATAGGATTTCCATGAAGCGAAAATCACAACCCGGGCAGCAGATGATGACCATCAAGGGCGGAAGCGAGGAATCTCAAGAAGTAAGATCTATTCCTGGGATAGAAAAACCTCAGGAGGCCGATGGCGTAGGTATCACCATGAGTGATGATATCAACCCAAGGATAGGCGAAGATAGATCCGAACTCCAGGCCATCAAAGAGCTCAAAGAGGTGAACATCGATCCTAGAGACCCTTTGAGGGTGGTTAGGCTCGGGAAAAACCTTTGTAATGAGAGAAAGGTGGAGCTGCTGAAATTTCTATAAGAAAATCTAGACGTGTTCCCTGGTCTCATGAAGACATGATAGGGATCAGCCTAAGCGTCATCATGCATACCCTTAACTTGGACAAAAACATGCCTGCGAAGTCCCAAAAATAGAGGCGCCTGGGCACAACCCGAGCTGAGGCCCTAGAAGAAGAAGTAGCTCGACTTTTAAAATGCAGCTTTATCCGATAAGTGAAATACCGATCTGGGTCGCCAATCTTGTTTTGTTCCCGAAGCCCAACGGGAAGTGGCGGACCTGCATCGACTTTTCTGTTTTGAATAAAGCATGCCCCAAAGATTGCTTCCCCTTGCCAAGAATTGACCAATTGGTCGATGCCACTACAGGGCACGAGCTCATGTCCTTCATGGATGCATACTCAGGCTATAACCAGATCGCCATGAACCCTGTGGACCAGGAACACACTAGCTTCATGACCCCGACCAACGTTTATTGTTACAAGGTCATGCCCTTCGGGCTGAAGAATGCGGGAGCTACATATCAGAGATTTGTCAACAGAATGTTCGCTAATCAGATTGGGAAAAACTTGGAAGTATATGTTGATGACATGTTGGTCAAGTCAAAAATAGTTGATAACCATGTTCCCGACCTGAAGGAATGTTTTGAGATCTTAAGGAAATATGGTATGAGGCTGAATCCCCAAAAATGTACCTTCGGGGTTGCGTCAGGAAAATTTCTGGGTTTCATAGTCAACACCCGAGGAATAGATGCGAACCCTGATAAAATCATATCGCTACTTGAAATGCCATCACCCCGATCACGAAAGGACGTCCAAAATCTGACGGGAAGGGTGGCAGCCCTTAATCGGTTCATTTCCAAATCAACCGACAAGTGTTTGCCATTCTATAACCTGCTCTGGGGAAATAAAAAGTTTGAGTGGACCGGTGAGTGTGAGCGTGCTTTCCTCGACCTAAAATCACATTTAGCTGAGCCACTCGTGTTGTCTAAACCAACAGCAGGAGAGCCTCTTTTTCTTTACCTAGCTATCACGGAAGATGCGGCTAGAGTCGTGCTTTTTCGGGAAGAGGACCGGTCTCAGAAGCCGGTCTATTATATTAGCAAAAGGTTGTTCAGAGTTGAATCTCAATATCCATTGATGGAAAAAATGGCATTTTGCCTCATCACGGCCTCCAGAAAGCTCAGGTTGTATTTCCAGTCACAATTAGTCCACGTCATAACCGATCAACCTTTAAGGCAGGTATTGAAGAAACCTGAGGCATCGGGACGTCTTTTGAAGTGGGCCATTGAGCTCAGCCAATTCAAGATACTCTATGTACCGCGAACTGCAATCAAAAGCCAAGCTCTGGCTGATTTCGTGGTAGACTGCACTGGATTTCAAGAGGAACCGATGGAAGAACCGGTGCATGCCTTGTGGAAAGTCTTTTTGGATGGCTCATCTAATGAGAATGGGTCTGGAGCTGGAATCATTTTGATATCCTCAGAGGGACACCGTTTCCACTCCACGTTACGATTCAGATTTGAAGCATCCAACAACGAGGTCGAATACGAAGCTTTGTTGGCTGGGCAAAGGTGGCCCAAGAGCTGAAGGCCAGGGCCATCCAATGCTATAGCGATTCCCAGCTCGTGGTTAACCAGGTATCAGGAGAATACCAGGCGTGGGGAACCAAGATGGCGGCCTACCTGGCCAAGGTAAAGTAGGAGTTGTCCGCATTTGAATATAGCATAGTCGAACAGATCCCTCGGAAGCAGAACGCCAATGTCGATGCCTTAGCAAAGCTCGCCACCTCCAGGGAAGCCGAAACCTTAGGTTTAATACCAGTGGAATTCTTGGAAAGGCCAAGCGTAGATGAGACTGTGAGAGAGGTCGAGATGATCGACGCCAGGCCAACCTGGATGACTCCCATAATCGAACACCTTACAACAGGAAAATTACCTGAAGAGCGAAGCGCTGTGAGGAGAATAATTTATCAAGCCCCGAGGTATACAATTGTAGACGAGACCTTGTACCGACGTGGCCTTTCTTTGCCTCTTATGCAATGTGTTCTGCCAGAAGAGGCTAAGGATATTCTGTAGGAGGTGCATGAAGGCTTTTGTTGGGATCACGCTGGGGGGCAAAGCCTGGCCTTGAAGATATTGAGGCAAGGATATTATTGGCCCACTCTATCAAAGGATTCAAATTCTTACGTCCAAAAGTGTGACAAGTGCCAACGGTTCGCCACGATCACCCGAGCTCCGCCATTCGAGCTGAAGATGATCTCGTCCCCGTGGCCGTTTGCGGTCTGGGGAATTGACTTAGTTGGTGCCCTGCCCACGGGAAAAGGAGGAGTTCTCTATGCGGTGGTGGCTATTGACGACTTCATGAAATGGGAAGAAGTAGAGCCCTTGGCAACAATAACATCAAAGATGGTCCTTGATTTTGTGGTTAAGAATATTGTCTGTCGATTCGGGCTACCAAAGAAGATCATGTCGGATAACGGAACCCAGTTTGATAGCGACCTCTTCACTGAATTCTGCGAAAGGCACGACATAGTTAAAAGTTTTTCCTCCGTGGCCTACCCCCAAGCTAATGGGCAGGTCAAGGCTGTGAACAAGACGCTCAAAACAAGCCTTAAGAAGAGGCTGGATGACGCTAAGGGAGTTTGGCCTGAACAGCTCCCCCAGGTGCTATGGGCATACTGAACCTCACACCGAACTTCGACGGGGCATACTCCTTTCTCCTTGACCTTCGAAAGTGAAGCCGTCCTTCTTGTCGAAACAAAGATAGCCTCGCACAGAGTTCGGGCGTTCAACCAAGACCAGAACGATAAATTGCTTAGCGCGTCCCTTGACCTAATTGACAAAAAATGAGAAGATTCGCAATTGCATCTCGCGCATTATCAACAAAAAATCACTCGGTATTTCAACTCAAGGGTCAAGAAACGTGTCTTTAACTTAGGCGACCTGGTGCTCCGAAGGCTCCTTTTAGCTGGTAAGGATCCCAAGGACGGAGTTTTGGGATCAAACTAGGAAGGACCCTATCAAATAATAGAGGTTGTGAAGGAAGGAATCTTTAAGCTCGCTCGATTTAATGGGGAAACAGTCCCAAGGACATGAAATGCTGTGCACCTAAAGAAATACTATCAATAGTCGTGCTTTTGTAAGGCTTAATTATAAAAGCCACCTTGTTTTATTAAAAAATGAGAAGTATATTTCTTGTATCGGGTATAGGCTTAAAAGAGCATGTTCAAAGTAACCGAGAAAGATCTTTTTCTACTTACTTGGGGGGCGTATATCCTGATCCTAACCAAGTCCTAAAACTTAGAAGTTAGTTAAATTGAACTAGTGTTTTTCCTAAAGAGCACGAGGTGTTGATAAAACTAATGCAAACTAAGTTTTTAAATTAATATCATGGACACAACCAGGTCCTAAAACTTAGAAGTTAGTTAAATTGATTAACCAGTATTTTTCCTAAAGAGCACGAGGTGTCGATAAAACTAACACGAACTAAGTTTTTAAATTAATATCCTGGACCTAACCAGGTCCTAAAACTTAGAAGTTGGTTAAATTGATTAACCAGTGTTTTTCCTAAAGAGCACAAGGTGTCAATAAAACTAACGCGAACTAAGTTTTTAAATTAATATCCTGGATACGACCAGGTCCTAAAACGTAGAAGTTAGTTAAATTGATTAACTAGTGATTTTCCTAAAGAGCACGAGGTGTCGATAAAACTAACGTGAACTAAGTTTTTTAAATTAATATCTTGGACCTAACCAGGTCCTAAAACTTAGAAGTTAGTTAAATTGATTAACTAGTGTTTTTCCTAGAGAGCACGAGGTGTCGATAAAACTAACGTGAACTAAGTTTTTAAATTAATATCCTAGATACGACCAGGTCCTAAAACATAGAAGTTAGTTAAATTAATTAACCATTGTTTTTCCTAAAGAGCACGAGGTGTCGGTAAAACTAATGCGAACTAAGTTTTTAAATTAATATCCTGGATACAACCAGGTCCTAAAACTTAGAAGTTAGTTAAATTGATTAACCAGTGTTTTTCCTAAACAGCACGAGGTGTCAATAAAATTAACGCGAACTAAGTTTTTTAAATTAATATCCTGGACCTAACCAGGTCCTAAAACTTAGAAGTTAGTTAAATTGATTAACCAGTGTTTTTCCTAAGGAGCACGAGGTGTTGATAAAACTAACGTGAACTAAGTTTTTTAAATTAATATCTTGGACCTAACCAGGTCCTAAAACTTAGAAGTTAGTTAAATTGATTAACTAGTGTTTTTCCTAGAGAGCACGAGGTGTCGATAAAACTAACGCGAACTAAGTTTTTAAATTAATATCCTGGATACAACCAGGTCCTAAAACATAGAAGTTAGTTAAATTGATTAACCCGTGTTTTTCCTAAAGAGCACGAGGTGTCGATAAAACTAACGCGAACTAAGTTTTTAAATTAATACCCTGGACACAACCAGGCCTTAAAACTTAGAAGTTGGTTCAAATAGACTGGCAATAGTTTGCAATCTCAAAGAAAAACGGTCAATAAGCTAACACGAACTAAGCTTTTACCAGACACATAAAAAAAAATAAGAGTAATAATAAATAAAGTAGATTGAAATAAAATTCAGGGTAATTGAAATCAATTGTCTCGAGGAGGAAAAACCTCATGGTAGATTTTTACAGGTAAATAAAAAAAGAAAAATACAAAAGTACTAAGCCCCCCAGGTCGCTCCGATGAGGTCACCCCCTCGGTCTGTTGCTCGTCGGCAGCGGAAGTCTCCCCAGTCTCAGAAGGCGACTGTTGTTGAAGACAGGCCTTGAACTTCTCAAGGAATGGCTCCCACACCTCGGGCGCCAGAAAGGAGAAGTCGCCATCTTGGTTTAAGGCCAAGCAATGGTAGAGCATGGCCTTCATGGAGGAGCTGGAGGACGCCCTCTCTGCCACGGTGGCGGCCTCGGCCTCTAACTGCTTAGCCTTGGCCTCCTCGAGCTCGGCCTTCGCAGTGGCCAAGGCAGCCTGTGCAGCCTTTTCACTTTCTTTGGTAGCTGTCAAGGCAACCTTGGCGCTTTGCTCTTGCTGTTGGGCAGACGCAAGAGCGGCCTAAAAAGTCTCGAGCTCGCCCCTGAGCTCGTCAATCTTGGCCCTGGACCGAGCTATGCTGTGGTGTAGAGCCAAAGTCGCCTGCAAGGACATAGATAGTAAGTCACGTGCTAGGAAGAAAGCAAAGAAATTTAACTAAGTAAATTTACTGTGAGGTTCATCCCCAGCGCGGACTCCATGACATTCTCGGGGCTCCACGCCTCGATCTCCCTCAAGTCCCTTGGGGTGGCCTTGTAATAATGCTCCACTGTATAGTTCGCGGTCTCATAGACCGTCCCTCGAAAGGTCTCGGGGATTTTCTCCAGGTCCTAGGCATTAACCGGGATGCGCACGATGGGAGGGGGGACTGGCGGGGTTCCTACTGGTGCCTCCTGTTTTCGAGAAGGGGCTGGAGGTCGCGGGGGAGGTGGGGGCATATTCTCTGTGGCTGCAGGGACCTCGCTCCTCCCCTTGGCGGGAGACTTGGAGGTGGTCCCGGAGGCAGGAGTCTTCTTGGACAGCCGGGGTCTCTTGACCAGTGGCCCGAACGGTCTGGAAGGAGGATTCCCCCCCTAGAAGATGGATCACAGGGCGTTGTCTCCGGGCTGTGCCATCTCCTCACCTGAAATAAAAATAAAGGAACGTTAGTATATATGTAAGGTTATTTTATTACAAGAGAAATCTAAAGGTGTATTGAAAAAGTCTTACCCTCGAGCTAGAGAAGGAATCTATTGCCACGACCTCCGACCTCGGAACTTCTATAGTGGAGTCTAAGTTTATTACTTCACGGATAAGAGGGGGCTCTGGGTCCGAATCCGCCTCAGGATTGGACTCCTCTACATATTTTCTAAGCCCTAGAGCAGCTACACCCTCCAGAAGGGAGGGCCACGACCTAAGGTTGGTCCTGTACTCCTCAAAGAAGGCCGACCTAAAGGACAAGATGTTGTCTACTACTACGGTGCCCCTAGGACGGCCCATATCATGGCGTAACACTAGTTGATCTACACACTAGCGTAGGGTTATGTTAAGGTCTGGGTCATCTTGATGACGATGTACGAGCTGGTTTGGGTTAAGCCTAACAAGCCTTAGGTCTGCAGCAGCCCTGTCTAGGACCCTAAACGGGTATGGGTTACCTAGGCCGGAGGGGCCGGCTGTTGTTCCCGACTAAACCCAGTCCACTTCGAGGCCTCGAGCAGCCTTGGGAGCTCGTCTTCATCGCACGAGCGGCACCTCATCTTCTTTGTCCTGCTCGTCGCCGTCACCATCTGCGGCATCCCCCTCGGGGATATGCACCAGCTCGCAAGCTGCTGGGTGGTTAGCCCGCGTCCTCCTCAAGGCCAGAGTCTGGCCCGCAGAAATTAACTTACACGCCAGCATTGTCTCATCAGACACGATCTGGCGGTATTCTTTCTCACTTTACAAAAGCCTCGCCAAAGTATCGTATTGACCCCCAAGGGTCACTGATTTGGCCATCCTCGCAAAAATGGCAGCATGATGATGTTCAAGTCAGTACGCACGAAAAGAAACAAAACAATATGGTGATTTTGCGAGCTGAGAATAGAGAGAACTTACGAGGACGGTTGAAATAATTATGTTCGCAGTTGCAAAACCCGTTCGACATAAAGAACTGGTCTTTGAAGTCGTTGGGATTGCTAGGAAGTTCGATGACTGGAGGAGAATTCGGGAAGCAGGTCAGGTAGTAGAACCCGTCGCCTCACGAGGACGATTGAAATAATTATGTTCGTAGTTGCAAAACCCGTTCGACATAAAGAACTGGTCTTTGAAGTCGTTGAGATTGCTAGGAAGTTCGATGACTGGAGGAGAATTCGGGAAGCAGGTCAGGTAGTAGAACCCGTCGCCTCGTCCCCGTTGATCCAAGCTAGCCTTGAGGCAGAAGAAGTAAAGGATGTCTGTAGGGGTGGGGACCTCCCACATCTGTTGCAGGAAAAGATACATCAGCCCAGCCAGCAGATAGTATGAGTTCGGGGGGAGTTGAAATGGCACCATCTTCACATAGTTGATGAAGTCGGCGAAGTATTGATCGAGGGGGAGGAAGGCCCTGACCCTCATATGCTCATCACTCCAGGCCGCGAATTCCTCCTCAAGCGGCGATAAGAACGCCAGTCCCAATCTCGATGTTATGGGACAGCATAATCTTATTGACCCTCCCTTGGGTCGTGATCTTCGAGGCTATCCTCTCCGCCTCAAAGAAAGCGTCAGTCAGGTCCCACCTCGACCTCCTTCTCCACTGTGGGACCAAATTGGGGGGTGGGAGACTCCACCTCGATCTCCTTCCCTTTGTTGGACTGCTGGGATGACGAACCGGCCGCACTTTTCTTGGACACGTTCTTTCTGGGTCCCATCGGATCACCTAGCAAACAAGAATGAGGAAAAGCTTAATAGGCGACCTAAAACGTAAGAAAAAAAAAGAGCGCGAGAATAAGCGATTTTCCTACACGGGCTCAGGTAACCTCAGCCCGTGGTGTGTGAAGCCACGTGTTGCCATAGTCACGCACCCACGTTTCCAACGGATCCCTGATCTCCAGGGATCTTTGTGTCGGGAGGGGTAGATTATTGCTTGCCTTGGAAGGGAAGTTTTGAGAGCATAACCACCTAGGAAGCGTGACCCCTAAGCTACCCAGTTTTGCACCCTAAAAGCCTCTCACCTTCCATATTCCAATTAGGCATTTCCTAATTTTACCCTGAAAATAACCCAGAAAGTTACCCAGAAGTCCCCTAGTTATGAACATCACATTCCTAGACGTGTTTCTAAGTGTAATCAATATGCCTAGAATTGGAACCTATGCGCCAAAGACCAACCAGAAACAACCTATTGTTTACGACTAAGAAATAAATTTGCCTATCAAAGAAACAGGGAAATCGAAACATGCAAACGGACAGGGAACTTATAGTGTATTTTTCTGAGTGAAAATTGCAGAAAGCGTAAGGGTAGGAATCCTGGTTGAATCCTTAAAGCTGGACTTCTGAGAGACTCTTATGGCGAGAATGTGGGGATCTCTAGGATTATGACCGGAAGAAGAAGAACTTTTGAAACTCAAAAAGAGAAAATGAGAAGAAAAAAAATTCAAGCGAAGAGTGACTAGTACTGAAGATTGCCCACCTTATATATATGTAAGAGGCATGAGGAAGCAAGAACCGTCCCATCAAATTAATGCGAGATACGAGGGTCATAACTCGGGAGGCAAAACGACAGTAGAAAGGTGGCTGGGCCATTTAATGCAATTCTCGGAATCCGAACAGTCGCCAACCACGGCGTTCCACGTGTCCAGTACCAATGTAGTGGGCAGGACATGAAGAGTCGAAAGGGAAGTTTAAAATCCCCTGCTGTGAAGATCAGAGGTGATGTCATAAGTCACGAGCAGGGGCTTGGGAGGAAAATGTACGCCCTGAAAATCCGCACACTTCGGCGAGCTAGAAAAGGGCCTAACTTGGTCTGCCACGTGTCAACCGTCCATCCAGAGCTGTTTGTTACCATCCCCTAATTTGACCAGCCCAAGTTGGTTAATCATTTAGCTATTCCTTAGAGCCATTGTGTTGACATGATGAGAGCCACGAGCTAGCACCACCTTAAGCTTGTAGTGCATCAGAGGCCTGACACCCCCGAATCCTTGTAAAGTCAACCACGCAATATAAGCGTGCATATCCCAGACGTCACGTGTCTATTCTATTCCTGAATTCTCTGACACGCAGTATAAACGTGCATGTTCAGACATCCCACGCCTGATTTGGGCCATGCGGCCCATTATCCATCCTTACGTATTGATTATACCACACTTCATTGCAAGGTTTAGGAATTAATCATCGATGTCACATAAATGATTTGATGGATGAAGAGGTCACAGGATGACCCCAATACCTACTCAGAGATCAATCTCCTATAAATACTGAAACCTTGGATAGTGCAAGGGGTTGGCTTATTCTTGTAAAAAAACACTTTGTAAGAAATAGTGAGGAGATATCAATAATATCGACTGGTGGACTAAGGGGATTTTAACCTCTGAACCACGTAAAAAAGGAGTGACTATTGTTTCCTTGCAATTAATTCTCACATCCTAGAATACTATCATTTTCATATTACAGTTTATCAATCAGCACTAATCCATCCTATTTATTCATATAATTATCTGTTGGCGAAAAACCGCGTCAACAAGTTCAATCTCATATTTATAGTGGAGTAATCATGAGATTAATATATATGATTATTTAATCAAAGAGCTTTGAATAATAATCTAATGTTTATTAGAGCTTGCTATTATAGGTCTATAGGTCCCCAGGGTGACTCTATCAACACCATATCAAGGTAAGAGTTGATACAAGGGTAAAATTATAATTTGGAAATTTGAGATATTTTTTGGGTCAAGTATACAATTATATGATAATTGAGATTAAATAATTAATTTAGAATTAATTATTAAATTTTCAAAAATATTTTTATTAATTTAAATATATAATTTCAAAATTCATATATATATATTAATTTTTTAAATTAATTATTTTATTTGAGTGCAAGAGAATAAAATTGGTAAGTCCAAAATAGTTTTTGATTTATAGAATTTTAAAAGATAATGATAATGAAGTTCATCAATTTGAATTGTGAAATTTGAAATATGGTTGTCATATTTTCCTTAAAAAGATAAATATCTTATTTTGTGGAATATTGATCTTAGTTAAATAAATAAATAAAAGAAAAATACAAAATCCCTGAAAATGGAATATAGCAGTTCACACATGACACAGTTCAAGGACTGTGCCATGCATGTACCACTGCACTGATATTGTATCAGTGTTGTTTTTATTTTATTTATTTAATTAATTAATAATTTGAAAATAGATATTTTCAAATTTTGTAAGTTAGATATTTACCTAAATCAATTCTTATCATCATTATGTTATTATTATTAGGAATAGTGAGATAATACAATATTCTCTATGTATATGATATAGAATAAAAGGAAGAAGAATATAGAATACAAAAGAATATAGACAATAAAAAAAGAGAAACAATACATGATTCTCATGTGTTGAGAAATACTTGTGATTCCTATATTAAAAACCCATGTTTTCTATTTGCCCACATACATCTTGAGGTGTAGAGAACACTTCGGAAGATCGTGGTTTGAGTACTCAAAGCATTGGATATGAAGATCGATAAATATACGAAAAGACTCAAAGACACTTGATAGGCTTCAAGAGGTAAATAATAATATTGTTAAATATTTATGTATATGTTTATATGATATATATATAAATATAATGTATATTTATATATATGTTGCATGACTAATAATATTGTATGTTCATGTTTATGTCTGGATGTTTTCATGATCATATAAATTGTTCATATGAGATATGGAAAAATTTTATTTTCGTAAACAATGGGCCCACCACGCCTATTCCCTTGTGTACTCTGGTTGTTTTTCCAACACCGGTTACCTCAGGTAAGTTTCCTTTGTCACATTATTTGTAGAGATGGAATCAAGGTGGATCCAACTAAGATAGAGGCAGCCAGAGATTGGCAATGGCTAAGGAATGCCTCAAAGATCAGGAGCTTCCTTGGATTGGCCGGTTATTATAGGAGATTTGTGGAAGGGTTCTCAATGATAGCTAACCCATTGACGGAGTTGACATGCAAGAGCTAGAAGTTTGTGTGGTCAGGCAAATGTGAGAACAACTTCCAGGAGTTGAAGTGGCGTCTGATTACTGTTCCAATTTTGAGCTTACAAAAATATCAAGAAAACTTCATGGTTTAATACGATGCCTCAAGACAAGGGTTAGGTTGTGTCCTTATGCAGGGAGGGAAGGTGATTGTTTATGAATCACGTCAATTGAAAGAATATGAACAAAGGCACCCTATGCACGATAAGGAATTAGCAGTTCTGGTCTTTGCATTAAAGGTATGGAGGCATTACCTTTATGGTAAGAAGTGTGAGATATACATTGACCACAAGAGTTTAAAGTACTTCTTTACATAGAAGGATTTCAACATGAGGCAAAGGCGTTGGTTAGAACTGGTGAAGGATTATGACTGTGGAATCCTTTATCATCCCGGGAAAGCCAACGTGGTGGCAGATTCCTTAATTCAAAAAAGTTCGGGACAATTGTATAGTTCAAGGCATTTATCCAAGGAGTTGGAAATGGATATGACTAGAGCAAGGATAGAGTTAGTGGTGGGCTAATTAGCCAACATTACCCTACAGTCTACTCTTCTAGAGAAAATAAAGGAAAGTCAGTTGAAAGAGCCACAACTGATGAAGATTAGAGCAGATGTCCAAGCTAAAGTATCTAGGGACTATACAGTATCAAATATGGGTGTACTAAGATACAAAGGTCGAATATGTGTTATGATGGATACTTTCATAAGACGGGAGATTATGGATGAATCTCATACTACCCCATACTCTTTGTATCCAGGCACCACAAAGATGTATCATGATTTGAAGACTTTATGTTGGTGGCCTAGGATGAAGAGGGATGTAACTGAGTATGTGGCTAAGTGCTTGACGTATTAGCAGGTCAAGGCTGAACATCAGAGACCAGGGGGGCTATTACAACCATTGGATATCCTAGAGTGGAAGTGGGAGGACATCACAATGGATTTTGTGGTTGGGTTGCCCAGGACGGTGGGTCAATATGATTCGGTCTGGGTTATTGTAGACCGATACACCAAATTAGCTCACTTTTTACCAGTGAGGACAACTTATATAGTGGACCAATATGCAGATCTCTTTGTGAGAGAGATAGTACATCTCCATGGGGCTCCGAATTCGATTTTGTCACATCAGGACACTACATTTACTTCCAAGTTTTGGGGAACTCTACAGAAAGCTATGGGTACATAGTTGAAATTTAGTACAGCTTATTATCCTCAGACAGATGGTCAGTTTGAGAGCATGATTCAGATATTGGAAGACATGTTTCAGGCATGTGTTTTGGACTTTGAAGGGTCTTGGAGTAAGTATTTTCCTCTATGTTGTACTCTAAACTTAGCACAGGTTCAATTACTCAACTCAAGTACAGCTGGCATATGAATATGTGGAAAAATAGCCAAGTAAGATATTTGGTTAACAATGATGTGAACAGCTCGAGACTCAATCTAGTTTGTACACAACGTACAGGTTGCTATCAAACCGCCTCTTAGGATAACATTCCAGTTTGAGACTTATAGTGGCAAAACGCACATTTGGGTGCTCTAGCCTTAATATGAACTAAGGTTCAGATAGTCTTTAAACACCAACTAGGGTGAGATATCTAGCTCGTGAATCTCTGGCCAGAATGCATACTGAAGGATCCCAAGAGATTTGGAGCCTCCTTAAACGCTCATTAATGCCCAGACTATAGGAGTATCATTTATTATGCGAGATAGCAGGAGTATATTCTATTCTGTTATCAAATCATATCCCTATGTAAAAGGAAATAATCTGTATTAAATGTATACCTTATTTATTCATGCGGTTACCCAAACTTGTCTAGGAAATTCCCATATAAATATCAGGGATAATGGACAGGGAAGGGGAGGGCCTTTTTTGTATTACAAAAACTCTGCAAAAATTGTGAGAGAAAAGCAATAATACTATCTCGTTGACTAGGTGGATTTTAACCATTGAACCACGTAAAAGTTGTGTGTGTACGAGAGGGTTCTTATTTTTTTGTTACAATTTACAATTTAGCACTAATATCCCCATTATATTTCTTAATCTACCATTGGAAAAAAAACTGTGCCAACAGTTTGGTGCTTTCATTGAGAGGAAATTAGTGCTTCGCAAGTTTCAGTCAACATTCATCATGGTGCTTACTCGATCGATGCATGACAATGAGATGGAACAGCATGGTGGGCAAGAGGCCCATCATACCGTTGTTCCTGCTGAAAGGAGCCCAGATGTTCAACAATGTCTTGGAAAATAACCGGTGGGTCAAGACGACGCTGGGAGTTCAACGTCGCTCCCACCAAATCCTAATCCATGATATTTTACTACCATCAAGATGGAAAATGCCCAATTAAGGAGCCATCTCACTAGGGAAAATAGATAGATCAAGGAGGACTTGGCTCAGTTACTATAGCATCCCAAATTTGCTAATAAGGCTTAGGGCCTTTATTAGCATGCCTGGAGGGCAACAAGTGATTTATTACTATATTATGTGAATTTTGATGAGTATGTGATTAGAGGTGCATGTTTAGGTGAATTAAATATGCATGTGGGCCCCATTTGGTTATTAAGGGCATGTATGTAATTTTAGCCCATTGAGGGCATAAATGTAATAATTGTGATATATGTTTGCGATATATTTATGTTGCACGACCCAAGACAGTCCTAGGGAGCGGTTTAGCTAAAAAGTCACCATGGGATCGAATACCCGACTCAGGGCGAGTCTAGGGGTATTTCGGGCATTAGATGTTTTATTGGGTTAACGAGTTATGAAAATAAATATTTGGAGATATATTTGAAGTTAGAATGTTTAGGAGGGAATATTGGGGAAAATTGACCACTTTGCCGTCGGGGACATTTTTGGGTACCCTGAGCCTTTGAGATAACCTTAGAGACTTAAGTTAAATAAAATAAATTGAGGAATCACTCAAAAACTGTAACGCCCTGGATAAACAAGACCATTACACTGTGTGTTTGAAATAGTGCAAGACTTGCTAATCAAGTCATTTAGTTCGAACTGTGTATCTAACGACACCAAAAGATTAGGTTAAAAAGGATTTTGGTTATAAATGGTTAAACTTTGCTAAAACGGATGTTTGCTACATGGGATCCCAAATCAGGGTTTAAATAACGTAAATACAAAATTCTTAATTACAAATAAATGACCAAGCCACTCTAATGGAAAACTACACGTTTTAGGTTCCCGTTCCTGAACAAATCCTCGACCGTGGTGGCCGAGCAGCTGACAATGTACACCTCGCCCCCAGAGCTCTCCAACCCATGGCCAGCTTGCCTTACCTGCACCATGTAGCACCCGTGAGCCGAAGCCCAGCAAGAAAACGTAATATCATAACATAACAGTTTTAACAGTTAACAGTTCTCAGAGCATAGTCAAATAACCACAAAGCACTATTTGGTTCCATCGAGCCATAGAATTCACTCAAGGCAACACACTGATCAATAACCATTAATCCAGCTCCAGATACTCATTAAGTCACAAACAATAATCCACAATAAACACATATCAAGCAATAACTAGGGTCAATGCCCGCAGGCCGCACCCTCTATTTAACTCACTGCCTTTGGCTCGCTTAGGCCAACTCTAGTGACATGCCTACTGACTCCGGCCAGCTTAACCGAGCTCAGTGATTAATAAGTTGTCCTCGGATACCAGTGTCCGAGCCGTGCCATATGCGCAAGTGTGGATTTCGGCACCCTTAGGCTGTTACCACATGTCCCCGAGGCATAATACCACCTTATGACATTCATACGATTATAGGGAACTCTTAGTCCCAACATATTTACATGGTTTATTATAATCACATAACAATACATTCAAATATAGGGAGCACTTAGTCCCATCCTATCCACATACACAGGTGCAGTTTTCTTACCTTGATTCCAGGTGCTTTAATTAGAAAGGACGACCCCCAAGCATGATCTACTCCCGAGCCCTAGCTTATTACCTAGTCACAACCAAGATAATGGATTCCATTAATATTCACATATAGGTTTTCATGTACAAAACTAACTTCCGAGAAGTCGAATCCCACCAAGCACAGTGGTGAGATTGATCCCGAGCACCCTAGGCTCGATCCCCATACTTTAAAACCTTGAACGTTCAAGTATGCGTCTAAGGGCTGCGGCCCCTAAAGCTTAGTCGCGGCCCTGCCCTCAAAATAGAACCAAGGCCCTCCCTGAAAGAAGACACGCGCCGCGGCCCTTACCTTGGGCGCCGCGGCGCTCCCCCCTTGGCCGAGCCTTCCTGGCTCTTCTTCATCCTAGGGTCGCAGCGCTCTAGAACAGAGTCGCGGCCCTTCCCTTCAAACCCAGAATTTCCACCATTTCTAACATCCAAACCCATTATGAACAATCCCATTAACACAACTCAATTGTCCCAACACTCTAGCATGCTTCCAATCAGTAAAACCCAGTAGAAATCTAGGCTAAAACCCCTCAACACCTCATTTTAATTTATGAAACTCTCACACCCAAGAACTTCAAAACCAGTCAGAAAATCTCAAAAATTCAAACATTAAAACCTTAATTCCAAACTCACCTTTGCTGCAGAATCAATCCCCCAAGTAAAGCTGAGCTAACTCCCAAGCTCCAAACCTTAATTGAACCCTTAAATGTCAAAATCTACAATCACTTCAAAACCCAGCATAATCACAGAATTTAACTACCATAAACACACTCATAGCTTACCTTGGTGTTGATTCTATTCCTTGGATAATTCTTGAACTAAGCCCCAAAGATCTAGCCTCAATTTCCAGAAATTCCCAACTTGTTTCCCTTTAGATTTCAGTGTTCCTTTGCCTTGTTTTTCCTTAAGAGAGAGAGAGAGTAGAGTATAGAGCTGAAAATAGTCGGTTTATTTTCCTCTAAGGGTTTCCTTAAGTTTAACTTATCTGCTAAGTTAATTCCCAAGGCTCGGGGTGCTGGAACTGTCCCCGAGGCCAAAACAGTAAAATTCCCTAATATTCCCGCCTAGACTTTCTAACCTCGAATATATCTCCATATATTTATTTTCATAACCTGATAGTCTAAATAACTACCCGATACCTACAATATCCCTGACTTATCCAAAGTCAACTATTAAGCCCCGTTGTGACTTTTCCTGCTACCTGCTCCCTAGGATCACCTCGTGCCGATAGTTACAAATGCACACACCTGCACACGTATATATATATATATATATTTATCAATCTGCCCACATAATAATGGGGTCTCAACAATTTATCACACACATTCACATTTATGCCCTAAGGGCCAAAATTATGATTAAGCCCTTACCAGCCAAACAGGGCCCGCATTACTTATCCAATACCCATATTCATGCTTTCTACCATTAATTCTCTTAACCTCCGATTATGACCTCCCGGCACACTAATCAAGGCCCTTAAGCCTTCTTAGTAATTTTGGGTCGTTACAACTATCCCCTCCATATAATAATTTCGTCCTCGAAATTTACTTGAACATTTCAGACGGTATACCTCATACCTCTGACTAAAATTCCCAAGAACTAATGCCTTTACTCTTAAGCTTTGATAATACTCAAACATGAGGAACCATATCGTTCATATGATCTCAACTGATAACTATACTTCCTTTAACTTTTACTCGCACACCAGATCCGCTGTAACTCCAAAGTCTGTTAATTATCAACGACATCTTCATTAATCTATTCTCATTAACAGAAATACTTATAAATCATCACCCTTACCAGAGTAAGATCAGCTCATAGGCCCTCGGCCAAACCCTTGTTCAATCCTGGAATCTCATGCTCAAGAGTTAATGATTTACAGGTTCCTATATGTCTCCAATTAGGCAGACATCCCTGCCTTAAAAATTTCCAACATCCTCTTTGGTTTTTTTTCCTCCGAAACCATACCGAATCGCAGTATCCACTATCTCCCAATCCTTTACTTCGCATGGTATTCCTTGCTTTTATCTTACGAGGTTCTATGCCATGTCATTTTTAGTTGTATTCCAGCATCCAATACCATGATTGTCTTGTCAAAGAATATACTTTCCTTGATATCCCAAATGTTGCACATTCGATACCTAACCCCTTAACATAACTGTTAAACCCTCAGATTGCTATCTTATCTGCGATCAACCAGTACTTCCAGACTCACGTTCTATTTTCTTCGCTCTCTGGTTCCTTTCCAAAACTCAGAAAAGTATAGGGTCTCAATTTAACATTATTAATGTTCTACTTCATAATCAGTTCATATGAACCACATTCACTAAATTATTCAGCTGAGTTACAATTTCTTTCCTGTTCAATCACCTTATTTACAGTTTAATGTGGTCCATTCCTATGACCCACCGTCATATCACCTTACCCTTCAATATCCAAGTATCCCAGATTCTTCCATCAGCTAAAACCTCCCGGTACAACAAACCCTAGGAGATGAAACGATACTCACTTATAATTCCCATATCCACACCAAACTCTCCTTGGACCATTCATTCGGTCCTTGTACCTTAACTTATATAATACTCGTAGGGTTCTTCCCTGCTTCCACAAATCCATCACTTCTGGAACCCATTATCCAAAGAAAGCATATGAGTTCATCACCACACACTGATACCATATCAATCTCATTCATTACCTTACCCATTCCGCTGTAATCCATGGCCTTCCTATTTAACTGACACATATCCTTTAGGTTAGAGATCCGTCTCTAATTAAATCTCCTCCTCATACAGTCGAGGACTTCTAACATCAACCATCCATTTATTGCATTCCATTAGATTTTAGTTTCAAGATTATCTTTCTTACTAATGACCAGACACTCAGGTACCTTACGTTATGCACAAATTGTTAACTTAACGTCCCATGGATATCAACCATGTTCCCATCCTTTTACCTCCCGCGAGGCTCGACCCATCCCCGCGTCAGTCTGAGCCTGGACGTGCCCAACCTGTGATACACCCTCACAGTTTCATATCCTTATCATAGGTTAGGTCCTTTACACTATCCCTCTACACCTAGCCATATTACACATATTCCTGCATCACCAAGTCCCAATCAATCCTTACCTTGTCTTCTGAACTCTGATTTGACACTACCAATTCAGTCTAACTTTAAGTTTTTATTGTTTCTCCCATCTCTGGTATAGTTTTCCATGGAGATACCTATATGATAGATGACGCGCTTGCCAATCTTGTTATGCTTCCTATTCTCCAGATGTTCTTCATTAGCTTCTTCGTGGCTCCAAATCAAATCTTCTCATACCTGTCCCTTCTTCTTGCAGCTCCACCCTGAGTACCCCTGGCGAAACCCAACCTGACACTTCGTGGAACCTTACCTGTAACCCTGCTTCCTTAGCACTAACGTCTTTAGCATAATAGTCGTTCGCTTTTCATTTCTGTCTAGGAGTAGTCTGATATACATCGCTCGTGAACTTGGAAGGAACTGGTCCATACCGCTCTTATATTCTCTGCTTGAAGAACCTACCCGTGCTGCTGAAGCTTAAACCAATTTGGAATCTTTGTCACCCACTCCTCACACTCTACTCGGTACAAGTAAAAATTCCTAAAATGTCTCTTTCCTTGATACCCAGCTGGTAATAACCAGATCATAGATCAATTCCTGGAGACATTATCCCGTCTTGTACCCAGCCTTAAAATTTTTCATTCCTAACCGACGATACCAAAATTACCGCTATACAATGCTCTATCTGATTCAAGGTCAAACTTCTTCGGCTGCCTCAGTAATTCTTTATGTCGAGCTATAACCGTCTTCCATAATGCTTCTAATATCAAACCTGTTCGTAGTCCAGTCCTGAAGTGTACCCATTCCTTCTCTATACCCATCTAAATTCCTACTAGCCAACTTAGTTCCCATTCAGTCAAATTATTAGCTTCCAGGTGATATCCCCTACAATCCATGGTTATCTCTTAGCAAATTAATTCTCTCACTCTGACTCATGTTGAAGCTTTCATACAACGAGCTCTATTGCTCTCACCACAAATCTATTAGTTACTTGTATCTCAAATCCTCTGCTAGAAGTTTCTAATTCCTCCCCAATAAATACTACTTTCTTTAGCCTTTCGCACTGTGCCCTTAAGGCATACCTCCTATGCCTGAACCCTTCTTGAAAGGTACTCAACACTGAACTCTTCCAGCTCTTTATGTAACCAAAATCATAACTATCTAACCCACTAGTCAATTTCAAGAAACTAGCCTCGAGCTTCAGATGTAGCAAGGCGTCCCAGTCTTCCTTTTCCTCACCATAAGAAAGACCACCCTAACACATTGAGCTATCTCATGTAGGAGTTGTGCCTTCCTCTGACATCCTTTCAGGTAACATCCTCTGCCTTAGGTGCATACCAAATAACCTCACTGGTTCTTGTCACCAGTCTGACAACTACCTTTGCAATCAGAACCCTTTTTCTATCACTAACTAGGTGTCATAGCACTATCTGGAGTCCCTCTACCTCGATAATCAAGAATCTGTCCTTACTGAATTCTACCAATAGAAGTACTATCTTTTGCATCCCTTGCCCTGCAGCATTCACGCTCGATACCTCATTCCACAGATCTCAAGTCACATGGCCCTCTCTACTGCTCAAATACCATCGAAGATCCAATACATTGGAGCGGCCCTGCCACCTTGGACCATTCCAAAATTTTAACCTTCACATGGGTCATCATTCCCAACTACCACCACTTGTATATTTTTCCCTAAACTGAAGTATCCAACTTCTAATACTCATTAACACCTGTTATCATTGTCTTAACATCCCAAATCAAGCTCATAGATTTATTAATCTTCGCAGCTGCGACACTTAGTGTGTTTTTGGGCTTCAAGGAGGTTTTAGGCTTGGGAATCCAAAAGTTAAGGCTCGGGATGGATTTTATCACCCGGATTGGTAGAATTCAAGGTCCTGAAGACTAGAATTATGACCCAAAGCTATTTAATGGATTAGAACATGATGGATGGATGTTGTTGATGCATTGTGACTAGGTTTTCAATGAGGCTCGGACTAAGAGACTGTGCTCGGGACATCGGTGCTTAGAAAGCTCGGAACATTGGTAAGAAAACTGTTGAACCCGTAGAGCAAGGCGAGGCCCTATAGTTTATGTTGCAGGGCACGGCCCTATATGATTATGTTGCAAGGTGTATCCCCATTGATTCTGTTTATACGTGTTTAAGTATTTTTTTAGTTATGCTATATGAGTGAATAGCAAGAGTCAGGAACGGCGAAGGCCGAGAATGGCTCGGGCCGGGAACGACGAAGGCCGAATATGGCAAGGGGGCCGGGAGCAGCGTTTAGCATGCAGAGTGCGAGTTGTCAGGGTGAGACACTATAGGATACCTAGGATATCCTCACGATGTAGACCGTGAACCCAAGGCCTGGTAAAGCACTTGGGATGGCGTGGTCGTATGTGTTTAGCCTGTTGGTGGTTTGATTATATGTTGAATGAAAGAAATGCATATGTTATTTTCTTGTGTGAGTTTTCTTACTAGACTTCGGCTCACGAGTGCTCTATGGCACAAGTAAGGGCAAGGGGAAAGTCGACCAACCATGAGTACGGATAGCGTGAGGCGATGCGAACATGTTTGGCGTGCCTGGTTGCCATGGCCGGGGGTATTTTTGGGAAATGTTTGTATTAAACATAAATTTTGTCGTTTAGCCGACTTTATTTATATTTTTTAGTTGTAAATATTTCTAAATAGTATTTTGGGATCCCAAATGTTAAACACTTATACTCTTCGGTGATGGATATATTTTTAAATTATGTGACTTTGTTTAAGGTTTAGCTACACTTTTGTCTTAAAACCTGGATTAGCGAGTTAATTGCACGTTTTAAACTCACTAGTAACGGATCTAAGGAAGTAGGGCGTTACGGTTACCCCCTCTTGCACCGACGTTAATGTCAGAAAGAGGCAAAGTGGGTCTCATAAGTCCCCCAGGAATAACTGGTCTAAACCTA
Organism: Humulus lupulus; assembly: GCF_963169125.1. Lineage (NCBI taxonomy): Eukaryota > Viridiplantae > Streptophyta > Magnoliopsida > Rosales > Cannabaceae > Humulus > Humulus lupulus. Next base: position 147,433,508 of record NC_084800.1, on the reverse strand, counting down.
GTATTTCTGTTAGGACCGCTACCCTGAGCTTTGTCCCTTCAAAGAGAGACCACCAGAGTGCTCAGCCCACTAGTCATCACCAGCATGTCAGTCGGTCGATCAAAACTACGACCCCCAGCTATGTGCCTTCTTCACAGATTCCCAGGAGTGCCCACAACAACCCACCAGGGCGGGCTGGGACAAGTCCATTGAAGCAAAATGCTTCAGCGAATCCTCCTGTGCACTGATCAGAATCCAAGGCATAGAGAACTCGGGAAATTGGGGTAGAGTCGAGGCGAGCTAATTTAGTTCATCCTGATGGAACAATGATAGCCTCACCAATAAGGCATCCGCCATCACCGGTTAGACATCCTACACCACCTCGCCCACAACGAGATGCTCCAGCTCATGGGAACAGTAGGAGAAATCCTCCCCTGTTAGTAGACACTTACGCCCCACGGGAATGTGCTGAGAATTCAGGTCCTCAATCTCAGTCACGATCCAAATGCTTTGCAGATGGAAGTTATTGGATGGGGAGCCAGTGTGGAGGTAGGTCTGAAAGCGACCTGAGGAATCACCTGAGCTCAACACAAAGTTCGCGGTATGATCCACAGCCTGACCTGCGCGATCATTTGAACTCACAAATAAGGTATCCAGCTCGTAATGAGGATGTTAGTTATACTCGACATAAGGGAGGTCCGCCTATCGTATGCGACAATGGGAATGTCCCACCTAACCAAGCTCGAACTTGGAGGGACAATAACCCATCAAACACATACAATAGGATGGGACCTGCTGAACAGCCCCTAGCTAACCTAGAGACCAAGGACCTAACCCTTGAGCAACTGGCCTTGTTCGAGGAACAGATGAAAAGGCTCTTATCTGGAAAGGGGGCAGATGATTGTGGCTCAGATGAAGAGCTCGAACCTTTCACTCAAAACATTGCGGTAGCTACATATCCTATCGACTTTAGGATGCCAAACATGTCAACATTTGATCGAAATACAGACCCATCCGATCACCTTGTGATGTTCAACACAATGATGATGGCCCACAATGTCAGGCTAGATCTAAGGTGTATCTTATTCCCCATGACTCTGGTCGGACCTTCCAGACAGTGGTTTAAAAAATACAAAAAGCATTCAATAAGCTCGTGGAAGAAGTTTTCTTCCGAGTTTAAGAGAGCATTCTGAGCTTCACAGGCAGCTCGTGTAGAGGTCAATGTAAAACAGCAACCTGGTGATTCACTGAAATCATATTTGAGAAATTCGCCAATGTTGCAGCACGAGATAGGGATGTTGATGATAGCTCCAAGCTCATGGCAATGAGGACTGGAATCTTGGTGGGAGGCGACCTATGGAAAGAACTCCAACAAAAAGGAGTTAAAAGTGTAGATGAATTTTTGGCCCGAGCTCAAGAGTGGATAAACTTGGAAGAGGCACAATATGATATCGCAGGAACCAACCAGGCCCCTATCCAACCTGCTGGAGTGGTGACGGATGTTGGAGCTACGACTCAACCCATTACCCAGAATAACCAAGTGGGAAACAACAAGAGGAATGGAAATGGTGAGGGCGATCAGTATAGCAGGAAGAAGAACAAGTCTATCAAAAATTTCAAGCCCATTTATGCCACCTACACCAACCTAATGGACACCCGGGAACATATCTTCCTAGCAAATTCTAATCACCTCTCGTGGATGAAGCCAGAACCATTAAGGAATCAGAGGGAAAAAAGAGACCCCTCAAAGTTTTTTCGATTCCACAATGACATCAATCATAACACCGATGATTGCCAATAGCTAAAAGATGATATTGAGACTCTCATTCGTGCTGGACCATTAGCCCAATACATTTGAAATTGAGTAGTTCTCAATCAACCTGCCGGGTAGAATCCTCATCCAGCTCCGAAAGCCCCGACAGATCAGCCTAGAGCTTAGATGAATCAGTTCGACCCTCCCCCGGTAGTAGGAGGAGATATAATAACTATTTCTGGAGCACCTCATTTGGCAGGCACGAGCAGCAGGGCCCAAAAGAGGTATATTAATGAGTTGAAAACTCATAATGGTGTGGATTCTGTCCCAGAGCAACAATTATCGAAACAACAACAGTTGGAAAAACAAACAATCATTTTCACGAAAGAGGATGCTAGCCAGGTTCAATTCCTACATAATGACTCGCTGGTCGTAACCGTGCAGCTCGTTTACCGGAGGGTACGGAGAATATTGGTGGATAATGGAAATTTCGTAAATGTGTTGTTTAGGTCCACCCTAGAAAAGATGGGATTGTCCGTAACCGATTTGAAGGTGACCTCAATGACTCTGTACAGATTTTCAAGTGAAGGAACGGCAGCCATAGGGATGATCGGACTGGTGGTTACATTGGGAGAAGAGTCACAAATTGTCTCTAAAACACTTGAGTTCGTGGTTATCAATTTTTTGGCCGTGTATAACACAATTTTGGGACAACCCGCACTATGGCTTTTGAAGCCATCACCTCGATCCGACACCTGCCAATGAAGTTCCCCTCAACCTTAGGAATATGCACAGTAAGAGGAGACCAGCTTGCCGCCAGAGAATGCTACAGCATTGCTATGAAAGGAAAATCACTACCCGGGTAGCAGGTGATGGTTATAGGTGAAGGAAACGAGGAGTCTCGTGAAATGGAAGTTACCCATAGGACGGAAGAACCTCAAGAAGGAAACGATGAGGCCACCCAACGGGACAACATTGATCCATGGGTAGGCGAAGACGTATTTGAGCTTAAAGCAACAAAAGAGGTCGAGGAAATAAACATCGACCCAGAAGAACCTTCAAGAGTAGTCAAAGTTGGAAAAACAAAATTTAAGTCAGAAGGAAGAAGGAGCTGTTCGAATTCCTAAGGAAGAATCTGGATGTTTCTGCCTGGTCGCATGAGGATATGGTGGGAATAATTCGAAGTATAATAATGCATTAGAGGAAGAAGTAGCTTGCCTACTTAAATGCAAATTTATCAGGGAAGCAAAATACATGATCTGGTTTGCTAACCCCATGTTGGTCCCAAAGCCAAATAGTAAGTGGAAAACTTGTATCGATTTCTCCGACCTCAACAAGGCTTGTCCCAGGGATTGTTTCCCACTTCCAATAATTGATTAGTTGGTGGATGCCACGTCCGGTCACGAGCTCATGTATTTCATGGACACGTATTCTAGATATAACTATATTGCGATGAACCCTACAGACCAAGAGCATACCAATTTCATGACCAATCGTAACGTATATTGCTACAAAGTTATGCCATTCGGGCTAAAAAATATCAGAGCTACATACCAACGGTTGGTCAACAAAATGTTCGCTAACCAAATTGGGAGAAACATGGAGGCGTATGTCGATGATATGCTTGTCAAATCAAACACTACCAATAACCATGTATCCAACCTCGAAGAATGTTTTGCATATTGAGAAAGTACGGCATGAAGTTGAATCCCCAGAAGTGCACTTTCGGAGTTGCGTCAGGAAAGTTTATGGGGTTTATAGTCAACACAAGGGGGATAGAGGAGAATCCAGAAAAAATCAGGTCATTGTTAGAAATGTCTTCTCCCAGGTCAACTAAGGAAGTACAAAGCCTTACTGGAAAGGTGGCAACTTCAAACCGCTTCGTTTCAAAATCCACTGACAAGTGTCTACCACAACTTGCTCAGGGGAAACAAGAAAAATGAATGGACCGAAGAATGCGAATAGGCATTCCACGACCTAAAAATGCACCTAACTGAACCCCCCGTACTATCAAAACCGACATTCGGAGAATGTCTGTTTCTTTACCTGGCCGTGACAGAAAACACAGTTAGTGTTGTGTTAGTTCGAGAAGAAAATCAGGCGTAGAAACCCGTATATTATGTAAGTAAGAGGCTTTTTGGAGCTGAATCACGATACCCATTGATAGAAAAGCTCGCGTTCTATCTCATTTTGACTTCAAGGAAGCTCAAGCCATACATCTACTCCCATTCTATTCATGTCTTAACCAACCAACCTTTAAGGTAGGTTTTGCAAAATCCTAAAACGTCGAGACTTATATTTAAGTGGGCCATCGAACATAGCAAATTCGAGATATTATACATGCCAGGAACAGAAATCAAGAGCCAAGCCCTTGCTGATTTTGTGGCTGAGTGCACAGGTTTTCAGGATGAGCTGATAAAGGAGCCGGTGCAGGAATTATTGAAAATCTTCGTTGATGGACTGTCAAAACAAAAATGGAATGGGGGCTGGGATAATCTTAATCTCACCTAAAGGACATCGGTTCGATACAGCTCTCAGGTTCAGATTTGAAGTATCCAAAAACGAAGTGGAATATGAGGACTTCTTGACAGGGCTAAGAGTGACGAAAGAGCTCAAGGCAAAATCCATCCAATGTTGTAGAGATTCTCAACTCGTGGTAAATCAGATATTGGGGGAATACCAAGTTTGAGGCATGAAGATGGTGGCCTATTTGGCTATGGTAAAGGGCGGGTTGTCTGAGTTCGAGTTTAGCTCCCTTGAGCAAGTACCCCGCGAGCAAAATTCCAACGCTGAAGCTCTGGCTCGACTCACTACCACCAAAGAGGCAGATACATTGAATGTAGTTCCCGAAGATTTCTTAGAAAGCGCAAGTATAACAGCAGAAATGGTTGAGGTTGAATGACTGACATAAAACCGACCTGGGTGACTCCCATAGTGGAGTACCTCACAACTGAAAGGTTGCCTGGTGATAGGAAGGACGCGAGAAAGTTGTTGTATCAAGCTCTACGGTATGTTATGATTGAGGGGATCCTATATCGACAAGGGCATTCGTTGCCCCTCATGTGATGTATTCTGGCCGACGAAGCACAGACTATTTTGCAAGAAATACACGAAGGCTTTTATGGATACCATGCTGGGGGGAAAAACCTACCTCTATAGGTACTGAGACAGGGTTATTTTTGGCCCACTTTGACAAAGGACTCGATCTCGTATGTTCAAAATTGTGACAAATTCCAACACTTGACCATAGTTTCCCAAGCAGCTCCAGTTGAGCTAACCATGATCTCATCCCCTTGGCCATTTGCATCATGGGGAATTGACTTAATTGGTTCCATGCCAACAGGAAAAGGAGGAGTTCATTATACAGTGGTCGCAATCAATTATTTCACGAAGTGGGTAGAGGCTGAACCTTTGGCAACTATCACCTCGAAGAGAGTCCTGGATTTTATTGTGAAGAATATCATATGTCGATTTGGACTCCCTAAAAAGATCGTATCAGACAGTAGAACTCAGTTCGATAGTGATCTCTTCACAAACTTTTGTGAAAAATATGCCATAACCAAGAGTTTCTCATCGGTAGCGTACCCACAAGCCAATGGGCAAGTCGAGGCCATAAACAAAACCCTGAAGGAAAGCTTGAAGAATATACTAGATGAGGCCAAGGGATTATGGCCCGAGCAGCTCCCACAAGTACTCTGGGCCTACCGGACCTCACACAGAACCTCCACGAGACATACCCCTTTTTCCTTAACCTTTGGAAGTGCTCCTAATTTAGGCGATGGTGAGGACCCACAGACAAAAGACCTTTGATCAGGATCATAACCACGAGCTACATAGTGCATCCCTCAATCTAATCGAGGAAAAATGAGAGGCATCAAAATTACAGCTCACCCATTATCAACAAAAGATCACTCGTTATTTCAATACAAAGGTTAAGGGGCGCAGACTCGGATTAGGCGATGTGGTTCTCTAAAGGGTCTTTTTAGCAAATAAAGATCCCAAAGACGGAGTGTTATGGCGGAACTGGGAAGGACCATATCAGATCATGGAGATCTTACGTGAAGGAACTTTCAAGCTAGCTCGGTTGAGTGGAGAAATAGTCCCATGGACCTGGAATGCCCTACACTTAAAAAAAAGTATTATCAATAATTTTGCTGTCTTTAATGTTTTCAGAATTACTGTTTATGCAAGGCTTATTTATAAAAGTCATTTCAATTCAATAATAGTTGGATTATTAAATAACCATTTTTATCATTTTATTATCACGAGCTCACTTTGTAAAAGCAACCAAGAACGTGTATATGATATGGTTGTCTGGGAGGTAGCTCAAATTTTTAGAAGACCAAACGCGAATTAATTTTGAGAAATCTCTAAAACCTTAGATATAACCAGGTCTGAGGCCTGATTCCTAACACGTACAATGATATTAAGCTTATTAAAAAAAATTGGACATAACCAGGTCCGAGGCCTGATTCTTAACAGGTATAACGCAAATAAGTGAGCAAAATCTTAGATACAACTAAGATATCGATAAAATATATCTCGATCTAAAGTCAACCACTAAGATTTTGAATATACAAGAATCTAAGGATTCATAAACATGAGAAAACAATAAAACTAGGGGGAATACAAATAGATCATATGTTAGATGAATATTCAAAAATATATTATCATCTCGAGGAGAAAAAACCTCGACCTAAGCCCGAAGGAAATTGTTTTTGTCCCAAGGGACTTAATTACAAAAGCTTGAAAAAAAAAAAGTAATAAGTCACTGAGGCCCGTCAGCTCGCTCCAGAGAAGTCACCTCCTCACCATCTCCCTTAACAACTTCAGAGGCTTCGACGGTCTCCGAGGGTTCCTGTGAGAACTGAATCTTGAAGTTGGCAAGATATGGTTCCCACAACTCGGGCTGCATAAAGGAGAAGTTCCCGTCCTGGTTGAAATCCCACCAACGGTAAAGCATCTACTCCATTTGAGTCGATGACTCCACAGCTTCCGCCTTGGCCTTGGCCTCGACCTCATTCAGCTTCTTCTTGAGTTCTTCATTTTCGGCCTGAAGCTGGTCCATGCAACGGCTCACCACCACGACTTGATTCTAGAAGGCAGACAGGGCAGCTTTTGCAGACAGCTCACTCTCTTGGGAGGAAACCAGGGAAGCTTTGGCAGTCTATTCACCCTCTTGAGTGGCGCTAGGGCAGCTCAGAGCTTATCATCCCTAGCTTTAACCCGAGAAATTCCTCAAAATTGAGCCAGCTCGGATCGCAATAGAATGAGGCAAGTCAAGAATAGTTTATAAAAAAAAACTACAGAGAGAAAAAGTTAGGAGAGTGAGAACGACTCATGGTGAGGTTCATCCCCATGGTAGATTCAAGGATGTCATTAGAAGTACGCTCTTCTATAGCCCTTAAGTTTCTGGCGTGGGCTCTGTAGGCATGGCCGACCATATGGCTTGCCACCTCATACACAGTACCCCAAAAAGCCTCGGGGATCTTTTCCAGGTCGAGTGGCTCGACTGGGATCTAGACGGCGGAAGCCTCGCCTTGGATCACTTGAGGATTTATGGGAGGTACATGTCCAGGAAGGGGAGGAGGAGCTTGCTGAATCAATATTGTTGTTACCAGAGCTGAAGGGAGTTTCTTCTATGGCTACTCTTGGGTGAAGTTGGCACCTTTGTCTTTAGCCGGAGACACGGTGGTACCCCTAGTCTTTGGAGTTGTTTTCTTTGTCACTATGGCCCTCTTCACCACGGAACTAGCTCTGACCTCACCAGCCTTAAAAGCACCCCTCAAACCCGGGGCTTCTGGCAGCTCCATCTCTTCACCTGAAAAAGAGCAAACAGAAGATTTAGATTAAAGAAGTAATTATTCAAAGTATTATAAACACAAGAGAAAGAGCAAGAACCCTATGTTAGGAAAATATAAATTGCCTCATTGGAAATTGATAATAATATTACAACTCTATGCAATATATTACAAATAAATAATTGTTGATTGAATAAGATTACAACTCTATAACTCAAAATACAAATAAACTAAAGAACAAGAAGAAGAGAAGAAGAATAGAATGGTGAAAATACAACTCAAAGCAAAATGTTACAAGTAAAGTAAAATGTTTGAAATAAAAAAAAGAAGATTACAACTCAAAACTAGAAATACAAATAAACAAAAGGGAAGAATATGAAGATGAAGAGAAATAAAATAGAAAGAAAGAACAAACAAACTAAATAGAAGCAACTCTCACTCACACTACCAAAGTGAAGAGTGTTGGGGATCACTAACTTGAACAAGGTTTGAAACCTTTGTCCAAAAGCTTATTTCCCCCTAACTCAAGCACTAAGGGATCTCTCATAGATTATAGGAAATGCATTCTGGAATTATCAAGCCTCAAGGTGTTTCTAGCCAAGTGCTCTATGGATAGAAATGTTGTGTCTTACAAGTGAGCTATAGGCTCCTATTTATAGAGTTTAGAGAAACCCTTTGAATTTCAAATTCCACCAACCCCCATGGCTGTTACCAATGTTTAATTGGATTAATATGGAATTAAAAAAGAGATTTGGGAGTTATTTGGGTTTTTTGAGCCGTTCAACAAAGATTGAAAAAACTGAAAATTGGTCAGCTTTTTGGTTTATGGCTGCGGCCAGAGACATTAGTGGCTACGTCCACTGGTCTCTGACCCACAGGCCACGGCCACTGAATGTTGGTGGTCGCGGCCACCGACAAATTTCAGCACAAAAAATGTGTTGTTTTTCCAAACGGTTCCAAACCCTCCCAAATGATTTTGTAACTCCCAAAACACATTATTGGGGTTAAAATCATATCTCTAACAGTCATATCACATATGGCTTTATGAAATTCATCTCAATATTGTGTAACAACAATTTTACACAATAAAGGGTAATATTTGGAAGTTACAAATTTGTAACACCAAATATGTTACATTATATGGATATATCTCATATATCTAAATATTGTAACTCTCTATTATATGTTACAATATGTGACACACTTTGTCACATTTATTTAATCTAAAACATTATATTATAATATAATATTACATTATATTATAAAATAATATAACACTCTACCCTCCAGGCTAGGGGAGGAATCTATTACAATCAACTCGGGGTTATTGACCGGGTTGCGCACACCCTCTAACTCTTGGATTAATGGAGGTGGGGGAGAAACTAAAATTATGACCCCCTGGTTCCTAGGGGGTTCAAGTCCTTCCTCGGGGCTGGACTCATCTACATAGTACCTAAAACCAAGGGCATATACACCTTGACACAGGGAAGTCCAAGTCCTACGGTTTGTACCATACTCTTCAAAAATGGTGGACCTAAAATTGATAGCGTTGTCAACCACGATGGTACCTTTGGGGTTGTTGTGGTCATAGCGTACCACCAAATGGTCCACACAATGGAGGAAGGTTGTGTTTAGGTCTGGATCGATATGATGATGACTAATGAACTGGTTAGGGTTGAATTGAATTAATCTATAACTGGTTGCAGCCTGATCTAACTCTCTGTATGGGTATGGGTTACCTTGGTCAGAGGGTTCAACTATTGCCCCAGACGCAGCTCATTCTGGGTCAGACCCCTAATTATCCTCAGGAGCTCGCCTTTTTTGCACCAGCGATGGCACGTCATCCTCCTCTCCGATGTCTTCATTGGCTGGCAAGGCTTCTTGAGGAGGGGGGAGCTCAGGGATGATAGAAGAGGAACTCAAGTCCTGAAAGCCAGTGTCTGGACCTTGCTGATCAGGTTGCTGGCCACCATGGTGGTGTCATTCACAACCTGACGATAATCTTTCTCCATCAGAGGAAGACTAGACAAGGTCTCATATTGACCCCCAAGGGTGTGACAGTCAGAATCCCATGATCCGTAGGAGGAAAGACCGAGTAAAAGTTGTGCAATCCCACATTGCCTGGGGAAGGTCAAGTGTGTTGATTCTAAGACTGTGTAGGTATGGGACCACATAGTTGAAGAGGGATTAAATTGATTGATGGGTACTACCTATGCCAACAAGATGCATCTTCTTTTCGGTAGCCCATCACTTGAGAACTCTAAAGTTAAGAGTGCTTGACCTAGAGTAGTCTTATGATGGGTGACCTCCTTGGAAGTTTTCCCAAGAAGCGTGCGAGTGAGGACAAAGCACGCTGGAAAGACTCGTGTTGATTTGCAGGGTCGACCATGCTTCCAAGAAGTAGCCATAGTGATGTGGGGCGTTACAAATGGTATCAGAGCCATGACCCAACCAAAAGTTTTGCCAACGGGGACGTCAGACCCTTAAGAAAGGGTGATTCTAACAGTCAGAATCATGTGATCTGCAGGGGAAAGACCGGGTAAAGTTGTGCAATCCCACATTGCCTAGGGAAGGTCAAGTGTGATGATTCTAAGACTATGTAGGTATGGGACTGCATAGTTGAAGAGGGCTTAAATGGATTGATGGGTACTTCCTATGCCAACAAGATGCATCTTCCTTTTGGTAACCCATCACTTGAGAACTCCAAAGTTAAGCGTGCTAGACTTGGAGTAGTCTCATGATGGGTGGCCTCCTTGAAAGCTTTCCCAGGAAGCATACGAGTGAGAACAAAGCATGCCGGAAAGAATCTTGTTGGTTTGTAGGGCTAATCGTCATTCAAGGAAGCAGCCATAGTGACGTGGGGCGTTACAAAGGGTCTCAGATCGCTCTGTCCTCACAAATATAGCTGCACAAGGAAAGAACTCAATCAAAATAAAAAATATGTGTGAATGTGATAAAATTTCACGTGTTGAATTCATAAAGATAGAAGACTTACGAGGACGGTTGAAGTATCAGTGTTTGCAGTTTTTGACCCATTTGACATAAAGAACAAGTCTTTATAGTCATTTGGGTTGTTTGGGAGGACGATGATGGATGCTGAGTTGGGAAAACGAGTGAGGTAATAAAAACCATAACCTCGCCCTTTCTGGTCGGGACTGGCCTTGAGGCAAAAGAAGTACATAATGTCGCCAGATTGGGGACCTCCCACCCGTGCCTCAGAAACAAATACTTTAACCCCGCAAAAAGTCTGTATGAGTTTTGTGGGAGCTGGAACAGAGCCAGTTTGACATAGTTAGGATGTCTACAAAAAACTGGTCCAACGGGAGGAAGGCATTTGCTTTCAAGTGCTCATCACTCCAAGCTCCATAGTCGTCTTGGAGAGGGGCGCAGCTCCTCTCTCCTTCTAGCACAGGTCGGGCATGGAGGCCATCATCTCCCATCTCAATCCCATGACTCAGTAGGAACTTGTTAACTTTCCCCTGAGTCGTGATCTGGGATACTATGTGCTCAGCCTCGAAGAATGCGTTGGGGTTGACCATGATTTCCTTCTCCACCATAGGGCTGAAATGAGAGATGGGAGAGTCAAAGGCGAACTGCTTGCCCTTGTCTTTGCTCTGAGCAGAGGAGCTCGTAGTGTTTTTCTTTGTGGGGGCATAATTTAGATCGCCTGATTACAACGCGGCCTATTAGTGGCAACCTAAGATGATTACTAGCTACGGTTGTGGAGGTACGGAAATCTGAGGGTTTAAGTGGGTTACTTTTGGGATCTGAAAATTTATATGAGTTAAGTTGTGTCCTAGCCTCAATGCATGGTCCTAAGCCACGCGCTTTGATTTCTTAAATTCGCTGATACTCTAGAATTTGGGTGTCAGACTCGTCAGACCCACTACTTTTCTTTTGATAATGGTTTATTGCAAAATCGTCAAGGAATCATAACTTTAAGCTACCCAGGACAAATCCTAAAATCCCTTCGGCTTCTACATCCCCAACAGGTATTCAAATCGATTTACCAGTAGAATTTTCTTTGAAAAACCCAAAAAAATTTGCCCAGTTTTATGAAATCCTCATTTCTAAATAAGCCTAGTATCATTCATTTAGCCTAAATTGAACCCTACTTCTCAGACGTAACCTAATCGACATTGAGCAAAGGATGTTTTTCACAAAAAAAAAAATAGAAAACTCATTGGAAAGCAAAGAATTGAAAAATTCATACTAGGTGAGGAAATACTTATAGTTTATACAATTGGTTCAAAGAAAGTGTCGATATGTCCACAGGAAGCTCCCTGAAAGCTTTTGAAAATCTGAAAGATGATGAAGGGTTTTTGGGAGAAGTTGGAGAAGAAAAAGGGAAATTTTTCTTTTGAAATGGAAACTTTTTTAATGCAAAGGTGGTGAGGGTTCAGGTCTGATCACCCTATTTATACATAAACTACGGGAATTAATTTGGGCCATCGATTGGGTTATCTCGAGTTCCAAAGGCCAAGATTAAATGAACCATATGGCTGCAAAAAGTTGACAGGACAGTTGCCACAGTCCTCGAAACCCAAATGGACGACATTTACAGGCAGCCACGTGTCGAGTACTCTAGTAGTGGGCATGCACAATTTTACATGGCAAAAGCCTAAAAGCCCCTACTGTGCATGTAAGAAAGTGACAACATCAAACACGAGCAGGAGCTTGGGGGAAAATGTTGTACACTAAAATTAGCACAAGTTCAATTACTCAGCTCGAGTACAGCTGACAGATGAATATGTGGAAAAATAGCCAAGTAAGATATATGGTTAACAATGATGTGAGCAGCTTGAGACTGAATCCAATTCGTACACAACGTACAGGTTGCTATCAAACCGCCTCTTAGGATAACATTCCAATTTGAGACTTATAGTGGCCAGACCCATATTTGGGCGCTCTAAGCTTAATACGAACTAAGGTTTAGATAGTCTTTAAACACCATCTCGGGTGAGATATCCAACTCATGGAATCTGGTAAGAACGCATACTGAAGGATCCCAAGAGATTCGAAGGCTCCTTATACGCTCATTAATGCCCAGACTATATTGTATATCTATCATTTATAATCCGAGATAGCAAGAGTATATTCTATTCTGTTATCAAATCATATCCCAATGTAAAAGGGAATAATCTTTATTAAATGTACACCTTATTTAATCACTCGGATACCCAAACCTGTCCAGGAAACTCTCCTATAAATATCAAGGATAATGGACAGAGAAGAGGAAAGGTTTTTTTTATTTCAAAAACTCTACAGAAATTGTGAGAGAAAAGCAATAATATTGTCTCATAGACTAGGTGAATTTTAACCACTGAACCACATAAAAGTTGTGTGTGTATGAGAGGGTTCTTATTTTTTTGTTACAGTTTACAATTTAGCACTAATATCCCCATTAGATTTCTTAATCCACCATTGGTGAAAAACCACGTCAACACTCTAATAGAGTTTTGCCTACGACAACAGTTATCAGGCGACCATTGGAGTGGCTCCTTATGAGATGTTGTATGGTAGGAAGTGTAGATCGCCCATTCACTGGGATGATATGGGTGAACATAAATACTTAGGTCCTGAAAAAGTTTAGAGGACCAATGAGGCCATTGAAAAGATTAGAGCTCGGATGCTCACATCATAGAGTAGACAGAAGAGCTATTCAGATTCAAAGCGCAGGAACGTAGAGTTCCAAGTAGGAGACTATGTCTTCCTTAGAGTTTCAGTACTGAAATGGGTGAAAAGATTTGGGAAGAAGGGCAAGTTGAGCCTTAGATTTGTAGTACCTTTTGAGATCCTAGAGAGGATTGGTCAGGTGGCCTATAGATTGGCATTACCTCCGACATTGTCATCGGCATAATATACTTCATATTTCGATGCTTTGAAAGTACGTGTCTGATGAGGCTCATGTACTGATTTATGAAGATCTGGAGCTATAGGCGGGCTTATTTTATGAGGAGCAGCAAGTCCATATATTAGATAGGAAGGACAAGGTCCTAACGAATAAAACCATACCTTTGTTTAAGGTATTATGGAGGAACAGCAAGGTCTAGGAGGCGACCTTGGAATTGGAGTCAAATATGCGAGATCAATATCTCGAGTTGTTTAGGTAAAATTTCAATGAAATTTCTTTAACGAAGGGATAATTGTACCACCCCTACTTCCCTATTAGGGGGCCAGGAGGGCAATAACTAAATTAATTGCATTATTATGTGACGATATGCATGATTATATGCGAGTTAGAGTCCTGATTGGAACTCAGGATCTGGGGTTGATTCCTAATGAATGTATACATGTATTATGAATAAGATTTCCACAAGGCTCGGGTCAGGGATAGTGCTCAGGGTCTTTTCTTTATTCGCACAAAGCTCAAGGTAAGAAAACTGCACCCGATACATGAGATATGTGGTTTGGGCTTGGCCTAGTTGTTAAATGTAGATATCGTTAGGGCTCGGGCCCCTATTAATGAGCATGATTATAATTATTTCTGTGCATATCTGATTAAGCATACTGGAGTGCATTATATTTATTTATATGATGAATATGTTATATGTATGATTATTCCTGATTGGAAAGTTCGACCTACAAGTCGTGGTTGGCACTATATGTGCAGAGCGCAGGTCGCTATGGCTAGGACACCCTGGGAGTGTATTATGCACTTGTCTGGCTCAGATGCCACTTGAATAAATAGAAGTACAATACACACTTGTGTGAATATGTGGTCGCATACTTGTATAATGTGTCTGCTGGGTTACAGTTATTACTACTAAGCATGTTGTTTATATTCTGTTGACTATCTAAATTTTTTTAAGTAAGTTTTCTTATTGAGCCTTGGTTCATGGGTGCTATATGGTGTTGGTAAGGGTAATGAGAAGCTTGGCCAGCCATGAGTTGGAGAGCATTAGTGCAACGACTAAAAATTACTAATAAGGCTTAAGGGCCTTGATTAGCGCACCGGGAGGGCATAATTGGTTTATGTGTGATTTAAATGGTTAAATGCATGATTATGTGATGAGCATGCTTATATGATTATATATAGATATATGAGATGCATGATCATGAGTATTAGTATGCATGTAGGCCCTGCTTAGCTTATAGGGGCATATTTGTAATTTTGGCCTGTTGAGGGCATAAATGTAATTATTTGTGATAAGTTGTTAAGACCACATTACTATGTGGATATATTTGTAGCTGGTGGCTCGAGGCAATCCTAGTGAGCGGTTTAGCGAAATAGTCACGGTGGGGATTTATACCCGGCTCGGGGGAGAGCTTGGAGGTATTTCTGGGAATTTGGGAAATATATTGGAGACTTTTTGACATTGGGGAAAATAATTGGTGATTAATTAGGTGACGGGAATTAAGTGGTAAATACTAGGAACACTTGAGAATTAGCGAGAATTGGGAACAAATGACCAAAATGCCGTTAAAATGTTTAAAGGCTTAGGTTTTAATGGGAGGGTAAAATGGTCATTTGATGGTTAAAAAGAGGTTAAAGGTCTTTCTGCCTTTTTAGACTTAGTGGGATTTGTAGAATGTGTTAGAAGCTGAAGGAAAGAAAAGGAAGAAAGAAAGAAGGAAAAACAGAGTTCCTGACCTATATCTCATTCTCTCTCATGAATGGTTGTCTTCCTCGCCATTTCTTGTGGAATTTAAAGCGGTAAACTCAGAGAGAGTCTAAGCTAATTCTTTGAACTTTGATCCTTGAAGTAATTGAAGAGGGTTAGCTGGAATTAATTATCAAATTAAGTAAGGTTTGAGGTTGTTCTTGAGATTTTTGAGTTTTGATGAGATTGATTTCTGAACTTGAAGTTTGGATGGAAATTAAGGGATTTGAGCTTTGGGAACTGACGAGTTAAAGGTTGGAAAAGTATAGAGGTAAACCTAGGGTCGAATTCTCCATTAAAGGTAACAATTCTAGACTTGATCGTTTGACTTTCTGGGTTGTTTCTGGTTTTTTTTATTAGTTCTTGGGTTTCAAACTCAATTCTTGTTTTTCTGTGTTTAATGATGCATGTGGCCAGGTTTTATGTTGTTGGGCCATGTGGGATGAGATGCAGTGGATGGTAGGCTTAATTTGAAGTTTGGTTAAGTGTGATTGAGGTTTGAAGGGGTTTTAGGGAGTTTTGGCTCGGGGAAATTCGAAGGAAAAACTCAGGGGATCTTTTGTGCTGTCAATAGCGCTGAAGCGCTAGCAGTAGAGTGCTACAGCGCTATGCTTGAGTTTTCAGGGGGATTTTGCCTCTGCTTGTAGCGTTGTAGCACCCACCTTGTGGCATTATAGCGCTACCTTGCCTTCAGAAATAGATTTTTGGGTATTTTCTTAGGATTTTCGCTCGAGGGCTCGGGGTTTGATTCCACCACCCCGTTTGGTGGAATTGGGACTTCCCGAGGGCTCAGGATTGGTCCCGAGGTTATGTTATGGAATTGAATGTTAATGAAGGTTCTATGTTATGTTTGTGACTAGGTGTACGCTAGGGCTTTGACGGGATCGTGCTCGAGGATCGTTTCAAGTAACCAAAGCATTCAGAATCAAAGGTAAGAAACTGCACCCGGTTATGTGATTATGTTGGGACTAAGCGTTCCCTATATTTGTATGTAATGTCATAAGATGGTATTATGCCATGGGGACATGTGATAAACGGCCTAAGAGTGCCAGAATCAATATTTGCACACAGGGCGTGGCTCAGCCACTGGTAGTTTAGGTTAAGTTCATTATCACTAAGCTCGGCCTAAGCGAGTCGTAGACAGTGGGATAATCAGAGGGTACAGCCTAAGGGCATCGACCCTGGATTTTTGTGTGATATGTTTATTGTTGTTTAAACTGATGATTGTGATGAGTTTGTTATCTGAATAACTGATTATTGGCTTGTAGGTTGGTATCATTGTCTATGTGAGAAATATGACATGTTGTATATCTAATTGATGATTTGTGAATTATTTATCTGTTGGTTGTCGCTTATGTTATGCATTATAGTTTTCTTGTTGGATCTCGGCTCAAGGGTGCTACGTGGTGCAGGTAAAGGCAAGGGCAAGGTGGACCAGTCCTGAGTTGGAGAGCTCTGGGGCTGAATGTACATAGTCAGCTGATTGGCCGCCACGACCGAGGATTGGTGCAGGGACAAGAGAACCTAAAATGTCTATTTTTCCCTTAGAGTGGCCAGTAGTTGTATATTTCCTGGAATTTCGTAAACTGTCCTTAAACTCTATTTCTTTTGGGATCTCATGTATGAAATGTTTATTTAAATGAAATGTATCTTTTATGACCAAAATCTTTTAACCCTAGTTCAATTATAGCTTCAGTAACACGTTTCTAACTAAATGACTTGATTAGCATGTCTTGCACCTTTATAAACACACAGTGTAATGACCTTGGCTACCCAAGGCATTACAATTAGGGGCGGTGTGTACATATGCAGTCTACTCGACTGCCACGACCGAGACATCACAGAGGAGCTAGGGTTGGATTCTATTTTGCCGCTTAGATTGGCTTATTTTGTAATGATTGAGTTGTAAATGACTTTTAAACTTTTATTTTGGGATCACATGTAAAGACTAAAGTTTTTAATGGAAATGTTTATTCCTTTGACCAAAACCTTTAATACCTGAACTATTAGTTATAATCACATGTTTTAGTTCAAATGACACGTTTAGCGAGTCCAACACTATTTTAAACACACGTCATTATGGTCCCTGATTAGTAGGGTGTTACAAAGGTTTTCCCAATTCACGTTGTTGTCCGTATTTTCGCCACCCGACTCATGGCAATTAGTAGCAATTATCAACAAGTCAGGTCATCCAATTCTCAAAGTGCGAGCTCTTCCAGGAAATCCAATCTGGCCAGATCGTGGATGTCTCCAAGTGAGGCCATGCCCCGAGCTCTGCCCTCGAGGCGAGGATGTCTCCAGGTGAGGCCACATCCTGAGCCAATCTTCAAGTCATTGATGTCTCCGAGTGAGGCCACACCTTGAGGCCTATCCTCGAGGCAAGGATGTCTCCAGGTGAGGTCATGTCCTGAGAGGCTCTCTTCACTCGCCCATTCCTCAGGTATAGGATTCTCGTCCTCAGACCTAGAGTAGATGCCAGATGTCAGACACTACAGGTATGGGCTACGAGAGGATCATCTAAAAAGTTTTGGTGAGCCTCGATGCATTAATACCCCAGGATGGGGCTTTAGAACACTAGAATCCCAATTTGTATTCATAATTAGGTAATGTATGTTTAATTGGTGCCTATGTGGTGTATGTGAAGTTTTGAATAGGTTTAGGTGCATAGTTTTGGGTTTGGTATATAATTGAGGTCAACTTTTGTGATCTTTGGGTCGAAATGGGGTTAAGAAATTGCAAGAAAAACGCAGAATTTATGGGTTTTATCACAGTGTCGTCATGGCTCAAGTGGGTGAGCGTCGCGACACAAATGTATCTCTTTCATGCTCCAAAAAGCTCTCTGACTTGAGTGGTGTCGCGACCCCTTAGGAGGGCTCCATAACTCAAAATAGGTTTTCTTTAGGTGCCAACCCTGTTTTACATCACGATTTTTGGGTTTCATAATTAGAACATAACTTGTGACCCCGATGTCGGATTTGGACGTTCTTTATATGGTTGGAATGCTTGTGAAAAGATATACAGTCCTAAAACCAGATCAAAGTTTATATGTCATTATTTTGGAGTCAGAATTGTTAACTAATCTTGGTGTTAATCAATTTCGATCGGTTTTTTTTATGTTTGGCTAAAGACGCTTGAACGGAATCACACTTGGGATCGCCATTGCTAGAATCCAAGTAAGAAAACTAGAATATGAACATAGATCAAGTTGTTGGCTTTGTTATATTGGGATATGGTTATAACCATATATATGAATTTGTTAGGGTTGAGTTTCCCTTCATGCATATGTTGATTGCTATGCTTATTTGCATTGATTTGTCTGTGGATGGTTGGTACAAACTATATTTGGAAATCGTGCAAAATGTGGGCCTTGAAGGTGGGGTCAAGTTGAGGATGCAATACACATTTGCCCGACATGGATCGTAAGCTTGGTGCCAGGAGACACTATTGGTTTTTATTGATCAAATTAGAGATTATGCGCAGCGGAACAACAATCAAATTGTTAATTTAATCCCATAAGATTTCTAGATCTACTTCTTCACATGCATATATATATATATATTGAATCAAAGACATTAATAGAAAAATTACCTTAGATCCTTCCTTGCTGCTATCTTTTTGTATGGCAAAATCCTTGAGATCTCACACCAAGATCTTCCAAAATGTTCTCAGCACACAAAGAACGAGTGTGGGATGGCTATACAAAATAATAGGCAAAATCTATTTATCAGATGTTCTCAACACATGAGATCTGATAAAGTTTGGACCTAGGTTTTTGTGAAGAACAATGACTTTTGTATATTTCACTGTTCTCTTTCTCTGAGAGAGATTTCTAGATATTTTTCTATCCCTGAAAAGTTACGTTCTGAAAAACTGATATCCTATCTTTAATATATCCAATATATAAAATATAAGTTATTTTAAACAATTTAAAAATAACTAATCAATTATCAGATTTTGTTTAAATAATAATATTTTAATCATATTACAATATCTCATTATTTATTTAATATTTAAATAACTAAAATTGTGGAACCAAGAAACTGTTCAGTCTCTTATGCGTGTAGCACAGTGACTATGCACTGTGCTACACGTGTACCACATGCCAGTGATGGCATGTGATTTTTCCCAATTTTTATTATTATTTAAATACCAAAAATCCCAAAAATAAATTAATTCAAAATTAATTATATTTTTGTTAAATCAAATAATTAATTAATTCTTAATTAATTAATTCTTAATTAATTAATTACACATAACTATACAATAATTATGTTTGATACATAGAAAAATATTTTACTTATCACATAAGTCATTTTTGCCCATTTTTGTATTTACCTTTGTCAGTGTTTGTTTGAGCCATTTCGGGGACCATGGAACTATAACATTAAGCTCCAATAAATTGAAACTAAATAATTAAACTCTTTAATTATAATAGTTAATTTATTAATTCTGATATTTCTCCACTATAAATTCATAATTGCCCTCTTTATGTTATAGATATACTTTTACAAAAATCTTTTCTTAAGTCGTCCATTGATATAACCATCTTTCAATAGTTCAACCCTCTAATTAATTAGTTCATAAATTGGAATGGAAGAATTACCATTTTACCTTTCTAATTTACTTCTTATTCCTTAAGTATCATTAATTCACTAGTGAATAATTAATCTATAATCTAATTATAGATTTGAGCTCAAAATCATTCAGTTCCAGAATTAACCCTTAAGGGAACTAATATACGATCCGTTAGGAAAGATTAGATTATGTATTGTTGATACATGTTCCTAGCCATCCATGATATTAAATCTCCAAAACAAAAGTCATTAGCCACATTCTTTGAAGAGACCTTAACGAATGAATCAAAAGATTTAACAAACATGAACAGGATTTCATGAACACTCAGGATTTAGGTTGATCTATAAATGATCATCGGTTATTGTTAACCGAGATTTTTGGCAACTATATTAATGAACGATATATTTACTGATACTAATAATGAAAGTAGAAGATCGACACGAGGTTTTTACGTGGTTGGGGCGTTAACGAGCCTTAGTCCACGAGTTTGTATATTAGAGCTATAAGAAGCTTTTACAATGGAGTTTTCTAACTATTTCTCAACAGAGTTTCTACCTTTTCTTTTCTTTTTCTTCCTCCCTGGTACGTTGTTCTACAGCTTATATTTATAAGCTGAGGGGAACCTCGGGTCTGGGCCGAATCCGACCTGGGCCCATCAGAGAAATGGGTACAAGGGGCCTTTCTAGTGGAGGCCCAATACAAAAAGGTATACAATACACAAAATTCAGACCAGCTAAGGCCCAATTGGTTGACCTGAGACACAAGCCTTTGCTCGACAAAACGACGCTTTGGCTCTGACCACTTCGAGTCACGAGGCTGATTCAGGAGACAAAACCGGTCAGAGTACTTGGCTGCGCAGTCCTGACACACCAGTGGGCAATCCCGAGGCGACCTTTTCTGCAGGCGAAAAGTGGGGGACAATGCCCACGCGAAATGAGGCGGTTTCAGGATCCTGGAGGCCTGGCCCTTCAATTGGGGAGGAGGTGACCCAGGTCTGTTTACCTTTGGCCCGCTCCATCTACCTCGGGCCTGGACCATACCAGGCTCCGGGACAGGAATGTGTAGGCCGCGACGGTCCGGGCCCTCTGGACATCGCCGGGACCGTTCAAGATGAAGATGAATCCGGAGGGACGTCCCGGACCCCTCCAAACTGGCCCAGTCTAGAGTCCCTTTCCGTACCAGTCCCCTTGGGTGATATTAAAACCAAGGGACCTTGGGCTAGGCCCAAATGCCGAGTCGGTCCTCTGACTGTGGGCCAGGGCGAAGGCCCAAAGCCCTTCCAGGAAATGGGGATAACATTTACCCCCCAAGCCTTCACCCGGGCTTGCCGGGAGGAGGGTTGCACCACCCTCGCGGCGCTCGCCAAGTTGCCTCCCCAGTTTCTGCTCGAGCTAAGAGGCCTGGCCAAAAGGCCGTGGCAGTGGCAGGTTGCTTAGCCTGGATCTTTAATCGTGATCCGAGGACGTTTACCCTTGGCCCGCTTTAAGAAAAAGGACACACGTGTCGCCATGCAATCGCTGCAAGGGCCCCGAAGAGTCGCCTATGCCTCCCAAAGGCCGCTAGGCCTAGACTAGGGTGTCAGCGCACGTCCCGAGGCGTCACATCCGCACGGGGGGAGTCATCATTAATGTCCCTAGAAAGAGGCAGACCGTAGGATGGGGCGTCCTTTGGCATCCGCCACTCCTGGGCCGTCGGATTTTTGACGTCGAGGATCCAGACCAAAAGGACCCATAAATGCCCCATGCGCGATTCTTGATCGTCGGATGAAGAGGCACCTGACCGTTGGATCGTGGGCCCGAATTTGGGGGCTGATATAAAGACTCCCAGAGAACAACATTCGGCACTTTTCTATTTTCGAACCAGCTTAAGAAAAAACCCGAACGCTTATTAGAGCTTTGCATGTCCGACCTCGCCGATGAAATATTCTGTCGCTTGCTAGTTCTGCGCCACCGCCTGTTTCCCAGAGCCTCAACCTTCGTCCTTCAACCTGACGGCGCTTCTCGGGTTTGTCCCGTCGAAGAACTACTGTACCGGTTGTGCCACTTCAAGAACGAGGTTCTGCCATCCTTACGGTCAGACAGCCACCAGCCTCAGCGGTCGACATCACACAGTAAGTCTCCCTTTTTTTTATCTCTGTTACCAACTTTGTGAATTTATGCTCTCTAGATGCATGCGTCTAGGCTCTGTGCGTTAGAATTCGCTAGGAAGGTTGCCTGGTTTGGGTTGCACCGTACTCGGATGCTTCCCGGGCAAGGGACGGACCTTAGTAGTTTTCTCTCCCGATCAGGGTCCCGGGGCTCGTCGGGGTCTCGGGCCTGATCCGACGGGACTCCAAGCAGTCCTTAGGATACTCCCTGTACCTTGACCGACTCTTTTGGGTTTAGGTACTGACTGCTTGGTTTTTTCTTTCTTTGTTCCCAGATCGTCAGTTATGGCCACAGGCGTTACACTCCATTCCGAAGAAGAGGTCAATAGGGCCCCTGTAGTCGCTCCCGGATCCAAGACGCCCACAGGAAACAGGTGGAAAATGGACGTAACGGCCAACTCGTTCCGGAACTACCGGATGATGCTGCTCCTGGAGACGAAGCTGGGCATTGAAACGACTCCGGGCCTCTTCCACAATCGCATGGCTAGGCTAGAGGAACGGGCGCATACGTCCGTGGATAGATTCGGGGCTTGGAGCGCCAGACATATTAGCGCGGGAGCTACTCTCCCGCTTCATGACTACGTGCAGTTCCTGACATATGTGGGGATCGCACCTTTCCAACTGCTCCCGCAAGCGTACCGCCTGCTTGCTGGGTGGAAGGTGTTCTGTGTCGCGAAGGATATCGCGGAGCCTACTCCGGCGGAAGTCTTGTACTTCTACAAGTTGGTTCCGCAAGTCAATGTTAAGGACAAGAGCTTGGACGACTTTTACAGGCTGCAGCTGCGGAGTGGCTACCCTGCTCCCAACAGCACCTGGAAGCACCCCCCGGATGTCCGGCATTACTGGTTCATGACATCCGGGTTCCTTATTGACAAGAACCCCACACTGCTGCTGAACTTCCAGCGAGTGGGTAAGTATTCCTCCGGACCCTCTCTTTTATTCATCCTTTGCTTCCACCTCTTATCGTATCTTCCGGGTCGCAGGTCCCTTCATTCAAACCCCCCTTACCGAGTTTCTCCTGGAAAGGAGGAGGTTCTGTGCCAAGCTGACCGCGGAGGAGCTGGACGTTGGGGGCTATGTCAATGATGGCAACCTCCTGCTACTAGGGTTGCTTGCAGCCACCCAAACCATTGTCGTCCCGACCTTCCGGGGCATCCCGTGCGAGAAGGACACCGAGGTCCGGGAGCAGCTGGCCCTCGACCGCATCGCCGAGGTGGTGAGAGCGGCGCGGGCCACCGTAGCCCAGCGTAAGAAGAATCAGCTTCCGGCGGAAGAGGCCACCTCGGAAGAGCTGGAGGAGCTTTTCGAAGACGCCCTACCAAACGCCGGGACTCCCGGGGCTAGTGTATCGAGGCGAGGTAACTCCCCTGTAATCTTAACTTATGCTCCCCAAGTCGGGGACTTAGCTAGGGATAGGCTAGAGCCGTCGGGTCCCGCGTTTGGGGCTGATGGGGAGAAGAGGTGTAACGCCCTGGACAGCCAAGACCGTTACACTGTGTGTTTATAAAGTGCCAGACTTGCTAACCAAGTCATTAAAGTAAAAACGTGTTACTGAAACAGTAAAGGATCTAGGGTTAAAAGTGTTTTGGTCTCAAAAGTTACATTTTCATTACTAAACATTGTTTCGTTACATGGGATCCCAAAAATGACAGTTTCAAAGGTCATTTACAAAATTTACAAGGTTCAAATACATTAGCGGTCGTACTAAGGCAAAATGAGCAGTTAGGTAGTCTATGTCCTGACACACTCCTCGACCATGGTGATCGAACGGCTGGCTATGTACATTACACCTCGGAGCTCTCCACCTCAGGCCTGGTCCAACTTGCCCTTACCCTTACCTGCACCACGAAGCACCCGTGAGCCAAGGCCCAGCAAGAAAACACAGCAATAACAGAGCATGAACAACTAGCAATCAAGTCATTTACTCATATAGCATCTCATAAATTTCAAGTATATCATCATTCAAGCATACCACATACTAAGGATCTCATCTCATAAAACATAATGCACAGACGATAACCAGGGCTAGCGCCCACAGGCTGCTCCCTCTGTTATCCTAATGTTTCTGGCTCCCAGTGGCCAATTCGCGCCCCGTGCGCTAAAATCATGAACGGTACTCTTAGACCGCTTATACGTGTCCCTTGGCATAATACCAACGATGACACAATACACCTCTCGGGAGCACTTAGTCCCATTCACAACCATACATTCGGGTGCAGTGTTCTTACCTTTCAATTCACCGATTTTCGATGCCACGTAGCCGCAAGCACGGTCCTCTACCCCGAGCCTCTCCAAAGTCCTAATCACAACACAAATAATATTCTTTTTCATTAACCAATCCAAGATTACCTTCCCGGAACCTAACCCACACTCTCGGAACCCCCAAAACCTTAGAATACACCCCGAAGACATCCCCCGAACCCCCGGAGCAAAGGCCCAAAAATTGCCAAATGTGATACCCTGAAATTAACCTTGTGCCGCAGCACCACATCCTTGTGCCGCAGCACCCACCAGTCAGAGCCTCCAAGCCGCGGCACACAAAACCCGTGCCGCGGCACGCCTTCGCAACCCAGAATTCTGGGTTTTTCCTTCGCATTTTCCCGAGCTCCAACCTCTCCAAATCACCCCAAACTCCATCCTAAGTCCCAAAACCAACTCTAAACCCCTAACAAACCTCACAACAACCCAAAGACATCATACCCAAGCTCACTCACACCTTAAATCCTAAAAGTCACTCTTGAATTTCACACTTAACAACTCAAACCAGAACAATTATGAACAGCTTGAACTCAAACACAACCCACACTTCAAACTCCCTATACCTTAACAAAAAAAACAAGCCTAATAAACATTCAGAGACCTTACCTTAAGTGATGGATTCAACCTCCAGCTCTTGACCTCCTTCCCCTTTGATTCCCAATTCTGAAATTACATAAAACCAGCCACCAACTTGCCTCAATTCACCTTCCTTAACTAAAATTCAGACTTAAAACTTAGATATAGCATAATCAAAATCTTACCTCTGAGTATTCTTGGTCTAAGCCTGCTTGACAACTTCAATCACTCTTGATTCTCCTTCCAAAAGTTAAATTCAGTCTCTCCCTTGTTCCTCTTAAGTTTGCTCTTCCTCTAGGTTTCTAATTTCAGCATAAACCCATCTCCCCAAATATTATACGTATATGATTTTTCCCCCTTTAGCTGATAATCATCCATCCTACCAAATGTCTACTCTACCCTTCCACTAATACCCTTTCCTAACTTAACCTCAAGGCCATACTTGTCTTTTCACCAGCTTTGCAATTCTACCACTTTCCCATAAAACCTGTTACTCTCTATGGTTACTAACAGTTACGCAGGTTACCAAATCACCAGTTACCACTATCTAGTTCCTAGGTCCGTCTCGGCACGTGCATCACGTTGGTAACACAGAACCCTCGCGGTACAATTCACACATCATAATTTTCACATAATATAATTCACATAATCATATAACATGCCTAAATCATAATCATGCATCTTAATCATAAAAATCACACATAATTCCCATCATGCCCTCCCGGCATTCTAATCAAGGCCCTTAAGCCTTATTAGTGAATTTGGGTCGTTACTAGAGGCCTTCATCTCCCGTCCCCGTAGGATCAGGGATCGTAATGTTCCTGTTCGGGTTCCTCCAGTATGGGGGGTTTCTAACCCCGGATGACGTAGGAGACCGTATACACTCATTCGCTTTAAGGGAATTGAGTCTCGCCCGGGGCTTAGATGAGGGTTCGTCCCGGGCTGTTCTTTTTTACTGATGTGTTTTCCTGTCTGGCTTATCATACTTCTTTCTCCTGTACTTTTTGCAGAGGATTCCGATATGTCTAACCCGGCCAACGAGATGAGGAGGCTCATCAAGGAGAGGTCGGCCAAGAAGGCGGCCAGGAGGCCAAACGTTGTGGCGGGCACGGAGCCCCTCCCCACCAGTGAAACACCCGGGATAGCGCCCGGTCCAGGCGAGGCTCTGGCCGTGGTTCCCTTCCAGGCCGTGGAGCCAACCGCAAGCGTCCCGTCGGACCAACCCCCGGTCATTGATTTGGAAGCGGGCGAAGCCGTAAGCCGGAGCTCAGCCAAGAGGGGCCCGGAAGTCGACGCCGGGGAAGGCAACCTCGGGAAGAGGCCCCGGATGACGCGGTCGGAAACAGCTGAGGAGTCTCACGGCGAGAGTCGACTAGCCGCGAAAGAGATCCCGGCTGTGCCTGCCCTTCCCCTTCGCCCAACTCTCCTCGAGGAGGGGGAGTCCGCCCTAAGGGACGAACAGTCCCGGCTGATCAACCGGACTTGGGAAAATGGCCGGTGCTGGAGGGACGACGCTTACAAGGCCCTGACAATCCATCGTCAGGTCGAGTTCTCTGACCGTCCTGCCGAGTTCAGCGCTCCCCAGCCGATCGTGGACTGGCTAGCTGCCGAGGCGGGCTTCCGCCCCAAGCTGGGCCAGGCATCGCCCCCATGGCTTCTGATTTGCTGGATCAGGTTGGGAGTACTATGTCCAACCTTCAGCTGAAGAGGTACGCCACGATAGCCAACCCGGACGTTCTGTTCATCTCTCAGGCTCTCCGCCACCAAGCCACCACGGTAATGTTCACCTCACTTATATTCCTTCCATCATTTGTTGGTGGCTTTATTATCTAACTTTTCTTTGCTCCAAGTTGATTTACTGTCGCAGAGGAATGTCGATCTAGTAGTCGAGCTTGCCATAAAGATGGAGATGGCCAAGCTGGAGCTGGAGGCGGTCGTGAACCAGAGCGAGGCCGTCAAGGAGACCCTCAGCCGGGAAACGGCCCATCTCTAGGAAGAAGTGGCCCGCCTGAAGGCGGAGCGCGAGGAGATTGGCCACGCCAAGGCTGGGCTGGAAGAGGAGCTGTCCCGGAAGACAAAAGTCACCGATGAAAGGGCGACGCTCTTGGAGACGGCCGCGGCACAGTCTGCCCTGGACAAGGAGGAGATCCTGGCCCTGAATGCCCGAGTCTGCGAACTGGGCGACTCCCTGCTTCAGGAGAAGGCGGCGCATGAGACGACCCGTCAGGAGAAGGAGGAGGCCGATAACTTGATGGATGTCACCTTCGACGAGGCCATCTATATGGCCTGGTGCAAGGATAAGAACATGAACCTCCTCATCTTCCCTAATCCACAATCGAAGCGTGCCGAATACGAGGCCAAGGAGAGGGAGGATGCGGACCTCCGGGCGAATGCGTTGTAGGCTCGTGTCCTGGCCTTGTACTTTTGTTATTGTTATTGGCTTGTAATTAAACTTAAAACCTTGCTCCTTGCTACTTTCTTTTGTTTTTTAAGAAAGCTTCCTTCCATTGTTCAGTGGAGGTTTCGATTTGTTGTCGCGACTAACTGATTTCAGGGGTTTTAGTCCTGGTTCCAACGGCCGGGACTAGGCCCAACTAAATTTTCCAAGTCTCTAGCCTTGGAGCTTGGTCCAGGGCTCCCGGGGCTCGGCTCAACAGGGCATTTCATCCTTTTCAGTTTTAGGCCCCGGCCTTACCCCAAGGTAAATCGGATATCTTTATCTCCCCGGACAACACCCGGGCGGGACGAGCCTTGGGCTTGGTCCCTTTTTTAATATACCCCCGGAAATCGTTTCTTCCGGGGCGGGACGAGCCTTGGGCTTGGTCCCTTTTCTAATATACCCCCAGACATCGTTTCGTCCGGAGCGGGACGAGCCTTGGGCTAGGTCCCTTTGATTATATACCCTCGGACATCGTTTGTCCAGGGTGGGACCGGCCTTGGGCTCGGTCCCTTTTATAATATACCCCCGGACATCGTTCGTCCGGGGTGGGACCGGCCTTGGGCTCGGTCCCTTTTATTATATACCCCCGGACATAGTTCGTCCTGGGTGGGACCAGCCTTGGGCTCGGTCACTTTTATTATATACCCCCGGACATCGTTCGTCCGGGGTGGGAC
Organism: Humulus lupulus; assembly: GCF_963169125.1. NCBI lineage: Eukaryota > Viridiplantae > Streptophyta > Magnoliopsida > Rosales > Cannabaceae > Humulus > Humulus lupulus. The sequence continues at coordinate 147,405,701 of NC_084800.1, read as the reverse complement.
CGGCCTTAGGCTCGGTCCTCTATTTTAATATCCCCGAACGTCGTTTCGTCCGGGACGGGACGAGCCTTGGGCTTGGTCCCTTTTTAAATATACCCCGGACATCGTTCGTCCGGGGTGGGACCGACCTTGGGCACGGTCCTCTTTTTTAATATACCCCCGGACATCGTTTCATCCGGGGAGGGACGAGCCTTGGGCTTGGTCCCTTTTATTATATACCCCCAGACATTGTTCGTCCGGGGTGGGACCTGCCTTGGGCTCGGTCCCTTTTATTATATACCCCCGGACATCGTTCGTCCGGGGTGGGACCGGCCTTGGGCTCGGTCCTTTTTCTAATATTCCCGGACGTCATTTCGTCTGGGGCAGGACGAGCCTTGGGCTCGGTACCTTTTTTAATATACGCCCGGACATCGTTCGTCCGGGGTGGGACCGGCCTTGGGCTCGGTCCTCTTTATTAATATACCCCCAGACATCGTTTCGTATGGGGCGGGACGAGCCTCGGGCTTGGTCCCTTTTACTATATACCCACGGACATCGTTCGTCCGGGGTGGGACCGGCCTTGGGCTTTGTCCCTTTTATTATATACCCCCGGATATCGTTCCTCCGGGGTGGGACCGGCCTTGGGGTTGGTCCCTTTTATTATATACCCCCGGACATCGTTCGTCCGGGGTGGGACCGGCCTTGGGCTCGGTCCTCTTTTATTATATACCCCCGGACATCGTTCGTCCGGGGTGGGACCGGCCTTGGGCTCGGTCCTCTTTTTTAATATACCCCAGCACATCGTTTCGTCCAGGGCGGGACGAGCCTTGGGCTTGGTCCCTTTTATTATATACCCCCGGACATCATTTATCCGGGGTGGGACCGGCCTTGGGCTCGGTCCCTATTATTATATACCCCCGGACATCGTTTATCCGGGGACGGACCGGCCTTGGCCTCAGTCCCTTTTATTATATACCCCCGGACATCGTTCGTCCGAGGTGGGACCGGCCTTGGGCTCGGTCCTCTTTTTTAATATCCCCCGGGACATCGTTTCGTCTGGGGCGGGATGAGCCTTGGGCTTGGTCCCTTTTATTATATACCCCCGGACATCGTTCGTCCGGGGTGGGACCGGCCTTGGGCTTGGTCCTCTTTTATTATATACCCCCGGACATCGTTCGTCCGGGGTGGGACCGGCCTTGGGCTCGGTCCTCTTTTTTAATATACCCCCGGACATCGTTTCGTCCGAGGCGGGACGAGCCTTAGGCTTGGTCCCTTTTATAATATACCCCCGGACATCGTTTATCCGGGGTGGGACCGGCCTTGGGCTAGGTCCCTTTTATTATATTTCCCCGGACATCGTTTATCCGGGGTGGGACCGGCCTTGGGCTCGGTCCCTTTTATTATATACCCCCGGACATCGTTCGTCCGGGGTGGGACCGGCCTTGGGCTCGGTCCTCTTTTTTAATATTCCCGGACGTCATTTCGTCTGGGGCAGGACGAGCCTTGGGCTCGGTACCTTTTTTAATATACCCCCGGACATCGTTCCTCCGGGGTAGGACCGGCCTTGGGCTCGGTCCTCTTTTTTAATATACCCTTAGACATCGTTTCGTCCGGGGCGGGACGAGCCTTGGGCTTTGTCCCTTTTATTATATGCCCCCGGACATCGTTCGTCCGGGGTGGGACCGGCCTTGGGCTCGGTCCCTTTTTTAATATACAACCGGACATCGTTCATCCGGGGTAGGACCGGCCTTGGGCTTGGTCCTCTTTTTTAATATACCCCCGAACATCGTTTCGTCCGGGCGGGGGCGGGGGACGAGCCTTGGGCTTGGTCCCTTTTATTATATACCCCCGGACAACGTTCGTCTGGGGTGGGACCGGCCTTGGGCTCGGTCCCTTTTTTTATATACCCCCGAACATCGTTCGTCCGAGGTGGGACCGGCCTTGGGCTCGGTCCCTTTTATTATATACCCCCGGACATCGTTCATCCGGGGTGGGACCGGCCTTAGGCTCGGTCCTCTATTTTAATATCCCCGGACGTCGTTTCGTCCGGGGCGAGACGAGCCTTGGGCTTGGTCCCCTTTTTAATATACCCCCGGACATCGTTCGTCCGGGGTGAGACCGGCCTTGGGCTCGGTCCTCTTTCTTAATATACACCCAGACATCGTTTCGTCCGGGGCGGGACGAGCCTTGGGCTTGGTCCCTTTTCTTATATACCCCCGGCCATCGTTCGTCCGGGGTGGGACCGGCCTTCGGCTCGGTCCTTTATATAATATACCCTCGAACATCGTTCGTCTGGTGTGGGACCGGCCTTGGGCTCGGTCCTCTTTTTTAATATACCCCCGGACATCGTTTCGTCCGGGGCGGGACGAGCCTTAGGCTTGGTCCCTTTTATTATATACCCCCGGACATCGTTCCTCCGGGGTGGGACCAGCCTTGGGCTTGGTCCCTTTTATTATATACCCCCGGACATCGTTCGTCCGGGGTGGGACCGGCCTTGGGCTCGGTCCTCTTTTATTATATACCCCCGGACATCGTTCGTCCGGGGTGGGACCGGCCTTGGGCTCGGTCCTCTTTTTTAATATACCCCCGCAGATCGTTTCGTCCGGGGCGGGACGAGCCTTGGGCTTGGTCCCTTTTATTATATACCCCCGGACATCCTTTATCCGGGGTGGGACCGGCCTTGGGCTCGGTCCCTATTATTATATACCCCCGGACATCGTTTATCCGGGGACGGACCGGCCTTGGCCTCAGTCCCTTTTATTATATACCCCCGGACATCGTTCGTCCGAGGTGGGACCGGCCTTGGGCTCGGTCCTCTTTTTTAATATCCCCCGGGACATCGTTTCGTCCGGGGCGGGATGAGCCTTGGGCTTGGTCCCTTTTATTATATACCCCCGGACATCGTTCGTCCGGGGTGGGACCGGCCTTGGGCTTGGTCCTCTTTTATTATATACCCCCGGACATCGTTCGTCCGGGGTTGGACCGGCCTTGGGCTCGGTCCTCTTTTTTAATATACCCCCGGACATCGTTTCGTCCAGGGCGGGACGAGCCTTGGGCTTGGTCCCTTTTATTATATACCCCCGGACATCGTTCGTCCGGGGTGGGACCGGCCTTGGGCTCGGTCCTCTTTTTTAATATACCCCAGCACATCGTTTCGTCCAGGGCGGGACGAGCCATGGGCTTGGTCCCTTTTATTATATACCCCCGGACATCCTTTATCCGGGGTGGGACCGGCCTTGGGCTCGGTCCCTATTATTATATACCCCCGGACATCGTTTATCCGGGGACGGACCGGCCTTGGCCTCAGTCCCTTTTATTATATACCCCCGGACATCGTTCGTCCGAGGTGGGACCGGCCTTGGGCTCGGTCCTCTTTTTTAATATCCCCCGGGACATCGTTTCGTCCGGGGCGTGATGAGCCTTGGGCTTGGTCCCTTTTATTATATACCCCCGGACATCGTTCGTCCGGGGTGGGACCGGCCTTGGGCTTGGTCCTCTTTTATTATATACCCCCGGACATCGTTCGTCCGGGGTGGGACCGGCCTTGGGGTTGGTCCCTTTTATTATATACCCCCGGACATCGTTCGTCCGGGGTGGGACCGGCCTTGGGCTCGGTCCTCTTTTATTATATACCCCCGGACATCGTTCGTCCGGGGTGGGACCGGCCTTGGGCTCGGTCCTCTTTTTTAATATACCCCAGCACATCGTTTCGTCCAGGGCGGGACGAGCCTTGGGCTTGGTCCCTTTTATTATATACCCCCGGACATCATTTATCCGGGGTGGGACCAGCCTTGGGCTCGGTCCCTATTATTATATACCCCCGGACATCGTTTATCCGGGGACGGACCGGCCTTGGCCTCAGTCCCTTTTATTATATACCCCCGGACATCGTTCGTCCGAGGTGGGACCGGCCTTGGGCTCGGTCCTCTTTTTTAATATCCCCCGGGACATCGTTTCGTCCGGGGCGGGATGAGCCTTGGGCTTGGTCCCTTTTATTATATACCCCCGGACATCGTTCGTCCGGGGTGGGACCGGCCTTGGGCTTGGTCCTCTTTTATTATATACCCCCGGACATCGTTCGTCCGGGGTGGGACCGGCCTTGGGCTCGGTCCTCTTTTTTAATATACCCCCGGACATCGTTTCGTCCGGGGCGGGACGAGCCTTAGGCTTGGTCCCTTTTATAATATACCCCCGGACATCGTTTATCCGGGGTGGGACCGGCCTTGGGCTAGGTCCCTTTTATTATATTTCCCCGGACATCTTTTATCCGGGGTGGGACCGGCCTTGGGCTCGGTCCCTTTTATTATATACCCCCGGACATCGTTCGTCCGGGGTGGGACCGGCCTTGGGCTCGGTCCTCTTTTTTAATATTCCCGGACGTCATTTCGTCTGGGGCAGGACGAGCCTTGGGCTCGGTACCTTTTTTAATATACCCCCGGACATCGTTCCTCCGGGGTAGGACCGGCCTTGGGCTCGGTCCTCTTTTTTAATATACCCTTAGACATCGTTTCGTCCGGGGCGGGACGAGCCTTGGGCTTTGTCCCTTTTATTATATGCCCCCGGACATCGTTCGTCCGGGGTGGGACCGGCCTTGGGCTCGGTCCCTTTGTTAATATACAACCGGACATCGTTCATCCGGGGTAGGACCGGCCTTGGGCTTGGTCCTCTTTTTTAATATACCCCCGAACATCGTTTCGTCCGGGCGGGGGCGGGGGACGAGCCTTGGGCTTGGTCCCTTTTATTATATACCCCCGGACAACGTTCGTCTGGGGTGGGACCGGCCTTGGGCTCGGTCCCTTTTTTTATATACCCCCGAACATCGTTCGTCCGAGGTGGGACCGGCCTTGGGCTCGGTCCCTTTTATTATATACCCCCGGACATCGTTCATCCGGGGTGGGACCGGCCTTAGGCTCGGTCCTCTATTTTAATATCCCCGGACGTCGTTTCGTCCGGGGCGGGACGAGCCTTGGGCTTGGTCCCCTTTTTAATATACCCCCGGACATCGTTCGTCCGGGGTGAGACCGGCCTTGGGCTCGGTCCTCTTTCTTAATATACACCCAGACATCGTTTCGTCCGGGGCGGGACGAGCCTTGGGCTTGGTCCCTTTTCTTATATACCCCCGGCCATCGTTCGTCCGGGGTGGGACCGGCCTTCGGCTCGGTCCTTTATATAATATACCCTCGAACATCGTTCGTCTGGTGTGGGACCGGCCTTGGCCTCGGTCCTCTTTTTTAATATACCCCCGGACATCGTTTCGTCCGGGGCGGGACGAGCCTTAGGCTTGGTCCCTTTTATTATATACCCCCGGACATCGTTCCTCCGGGGTGGGACCAGCCTTGGGCTTGGTCCCTTTTATTATATACCCCCGGACATCGTTCGTCCGGGGTGGGACCGGCCTTGGGCTCGGTCCTCTTTTATTATATACCCCCGGACATCGTTCGTCCGGGGTGGGACCGGCCTTGGGCTCGGTCCTCTTTTTTAATATACCCCCGCAGATCGTTTCGTCCGGGGCGGGACGAGCCTTGGGCTTGGTCCCTTTTATTATATACCCCCGGACATCCTTTATCCGGGGTGGGACCGGCCTTGGGCTCGGTCCCTATTATTATATACCCCCGGACATCGTTTATCCGGGGACGGACCGGCCTTGGCCTCAGTCCCTTTTATTATATACCCCCGGACATCGTTCGTCCGAGGTGGGACCGGCCTTGGGCTCGGTCCTCTTTTTTAATATCCCCCGGGACATCGTTTCGTCCGGGGCGGGATGAGCCTTGGGCTTGGTCCCTTTTATTATATACCCCCGGACATCGTTCGTCCGGGGTGGGACCGGCCTTGGGCTTGGTCCTCTTTTATTATATACCCCCGGACATCGTTCGTCCGGGGTTGGACCGGCCTTGGGCTCGGTCCTCTTTTTTAATATACCCCCGGACATCGTTTCGTCCGGGGCGGGACGAGCCTTAGGCTTGGTCCCTTTTATAATATACCACCGGACATCGTTTATCCGGGGTGGGACCGGCCTTGGGCTAGGTCCCTTTTATTATATATCCCCGGACATCGTTTATCCGGGGTGGGACCGGCCTTGGGCTCGGTCCCTTTTATTATATACCCCCGGACATCGTTCGTCCGGGGTGGGACCGGCCTTGGGCTCGGTCCTCTTTTTTAATATTCCCAGACGTCATTTCGTCTGGGGCAGGACGAGCCTTGGGCTCGGTACCTTTTTTAATATACCCCCGGACATCATTCCTCCGGGGTAGGACCGGCCTTGGGCTCGGTCCTCTTTTTTAATATACCCTCAGACATCGTTTCGTCCGGGGCGGGACGAGCCTTGGGCTTTGTCCCTTTTATTATATGCCCCCGGACATCGTTCGTCCGGGGTGGGACCGGCCTTGGGCTCGGTCCCTTTTTTAATATACAACCGGACATCGTTCCTCCGGGGTAGGACCGGCCTTGGGCTTGGTCCTCTTTTTTAATATACCCCCGAACATCGTTTCGTCCGGGCAAGGGCGGGGGACGAGCCTTGGGCTTGGTCCCTTTTATTATATACCCCCGGACAACGTTCGTCTGGGGTGGGACCGGCCTTGGGCTCGGTCCCTTTTTTTATATACCCCCGAACATCGTTCGTCCGAGGTGGGACCGGCCTTGGGCTCGGTCCCTTTTATTATATACCCCCGGACATCGCTCATCCGGGGTGGGACCGGCCTTAGGCTCGGTCCTCTATTTTAATATCCCCGGACGTCGTTTCGTCCGGGGCGGGACGAGCCTTGGGCTTGGTCCCCTTTTTAATATACCCCCGGACATCGTTCGTCCGGGGTGGGACCGGCCTTGGACTCGGTCCTCTTTCTTAATATACACCCAGACATCGTTTCGTCCGGGGCAGGACGAGCCTTGGGCTTGTTCCCTTTTCTTATATACCCCCGGCCATCGTTCGTCCGGGGTGGGACCGGCCTTCGACTCGGTCCATTATATAATATACCCTCGAACATCGTTCGTCTGGTGTGGGACCGGCCTTGGGCTCGGTCCTCTTTTTTAATATACCCCCGGACATCGTTTCGTCCGGGGCGGGACGAGCCTTAGGCTTGGTCCCTTTTATTATATACCCCCGGACATCGTTCCTCCGGGGTGGGACCAGCCTTGGGCTTGGTCCCTTTTATTATATACCCCCGGACATCGTTCGTCCGGGGTGGGATCGGCCTAGGGCTCGGTCCTCTTTTATTATATTCCCCCGGACATCGTTCGTCCGGGGTGGGACCGGCCTTGGGCTCAGTCCTCTTTTTTAATATACCCCCGCAGATCGTTTCGTCCGGGGCGGGACGAGCCTTGGGCTTGGTCCCTTTTATTATATACCCCCGGACATCATTTATCCGGGGTGGGACCGGCCTTGGGCTCGGTCCCTTTTATTATATACCCCCGGACATCGTTTATCCGGGGACGGACCGGCCTTGGCCTCAGTCCCTTTTATTATATACCCCCGGACATCGTTCGTCCGAGGTGGGACCGGCCTTGGGATCGGTCCTCTTTTTTAATATCCCCCGGGACATCGTTTCGTCCGGGGCGGGATGAGCCTTGGGCTTGGTCCCTTTTATTATATACCCCCGGACATCGTTCGTCCGGGGTGGGACCGGCCTTGGGCTTGGTCCTCTTTTATTATATACCCCCGGACATCGTTCGTCCGGGGTGGGACCGGCCTTGGGCTTGGTCCCTTTTATAATATACCCCCGGACATCGTTTATCCGGGGTGGGATCGGCCTTGGGCTAGGTCCCTTTTATTATATATCCCCGGACATCGTTTATCCGGGGTGGGACCGGCCTTGGGCTCGGTCCCTTTTATTATATACCCCCGGACATCATTTCGTCCGGGGCGGGACGAGCCTTGGGCTTGGTCCCTTTTATAATATACCCACGGACATCGTTTATACGGGGTGGGACCGGCCGTGGGCTCAATCCCTTTTATTATTTACCCCCGGACATCGTTTATCCGGGGTGGGACCGGCCTTGGACTCGGTCCCTTTTATTATATACCCCCGAACATCGTTCATCCGGGGTGGGACCGGCCTTTGGCTCGGTCCTCCTTTTTTAATATCCCCGGATGTCATTTCGTCTGGGGCAAGATGAGCCTTGGGCTTGGTCCCTTTTTTAATATACCCCCGGACATCGTTCGTCCGGGGTAGGACCGGCCTTGGGCTCGGTCCTCTTTTTTAATATACCCCCAGACATCGTTTCGTCCGGGGCGGGACGAGCCTTGGGATTTGTCCCTTTTATTATATGCCCCCGGACATCGTTCGTCCGGGGTGGGACCGGCCTTGGGCTCGGTCCCTTTTTTAATATACCCCCAGACATCGTTCATCCGGGGTAGGACCGGCCTTGGGCTTGGTCCACTTTTTTAATATACCCCCGAACATCGTTTCGTCCGGGGGGTCGGACGAGCCTTGGGCTTGGTCCCTTTTATTATATACCCCCGGACATCGTTCGTCTGGGGTGGGACCGGCCTTGGGCTCGGTCCCTTTTTTTATATACCCCCGGACATCGTTCGTCCGAGGTGGGACCGGCCTTGGGCTCGGTCCCTTTTATTATATACCCCCGGACATCGTTCGTCCGGGGTGGGACCGGCCTTGGGCTCGGTCCTCTATTTTAATATCCCCAGACATCGTTTCGTCCGGGGCGGGACGCGCCTTGGGCTTGGTCCCCTTTTTAATATACCCCCGGACATCGTTCGTCCGGGGTGGGACCGGCCTTGGGCTCGGTCCTCTTTCTTAATATACACCCAGACATCGTTTCGTCCGGGGCGGGACGAGCCTTGGGCTTGGTCCCTTTTATTATATACCCCCGGCCATCGTTCGTCCGGGGTGGGACCAGCCTTCGGCTCGGTCCTTTATATAATATACCCTCGAACATCGTTCGTCTGGTGTGGGACCGGCCTTGGGCTCGGTCCTCTTTTTTAATATACCCTCAGACATCGTTTCGTCCGAGGCGGGACGAGCTTTGGGCTTTGTCCCTTTTATTATATGCCCCCGGACATCGTTCGGCCGGGGTTGGACCGGCCTTGGGCTCGGTCCCTTTTTTAATATACAACCGGACATCGTTCATCCGGGGTAGGACCGGCCTTGGGCTTCGTCCTCTTTTTTAATATACCCCCGAACATCGTTTCGTCCGGGCGAGGTCGGGGGACGAGCCTTGGGCATGGTCCCTTTTATTATATACCCCCGGACAACGTTCGTCTGGGGTGGGACCGGCCTTGGGCTCGGTCCCTTTTTTTATATACCCCCGAACATCGTTCGTCCGAGGTGGGACCGGCCTTGGGCTCGGTCCCTTTTATTATATACCCCCGGACATCGTTCATCCGGGGTGGGACTGGCCTTAGGCTCGGTCCTCTATTTTAATATCCCCGGACGTCGTTTCGTCCGGGGCGGGACGAGCCTTGGGCTTGGTCCCCTTTTTAATATACCCCCGGACATCGTTCGTCCGGGGTGGGACCGGCCTTGGGCTCGGTCCTCTTTCTTAATATACACCCAGACATCGTTTCGTCCGGGGCGGGACGAGCCTTGGGCTTGGTCCCTTTTCTTATATACCCCCGGCCATCGTTCGTCCGGGGTGGGACCGGCCTTCGGCTCGGTCCTTTATATAATATACCCTCGAACATCGTTCGTCTGGTGTGGGACCGGCCTTGGGCTCGGTCCTCTTTTTTAATATACCCCCGGACATCGTTTCGTCCGGGGCGGGACGAGCCTTAGGCTTGGTCCCTTTTATTATATACCCCCGGACATCGTTCCTCCGGGGTGGGACCAGCCTTGGGCTTGGTCCCTTTTATTATATACCCCCGGACATCGTTCCTCCGGGGTGGGACCGGCCTTGGGCTCGGTCCTCTTTTATTATATACCCCCGGACATCGTTCGTCCGGGGTGGGACCGGCCTTGGGCTCGGTCCTCTTTTTTAATATACCCCCGCAGATCGTTTCGTCCGGGGCGGGACGAGCCTTGGGCTTGGTCCCTTTTATTATATACCCCCGGACATCCTTTATCCGGGGTGGGACCGGCCTTGGGCTCGGTCCCTATTATTATATACCCCCGGACATCGTTTATCCGGGGACGGACCGGCCTTGGCCTCAGTCCCTTTTATTATATACCCCCGGACATCGTTCGTCCGAGGTGGGACCGGCCTTGGGCTCGGTCCTCTTTTTTAATATCCCCCGGGACATCGTTTCGTCCGGGGCGGGATGAGCCTTGGGCTTGGTCCCTTTTATTATATACCCCCGGACATCGTTCGTCCGAGGTGGGACCGGCCTTGGGCTTGGTCCTCTTTTATTATATACCCCCGGACATCGTTCGTCCGGGGTTGGACCGGCCTTGGGCTCGGTCCTCTTTTTTAATATACCCCCGGACATCGTTTCGTCCGGGGCGGGACGAGCCTTAGGCTTGGTCCCTTTTATAATATACCACCGAACATTGTTTATCCGGGGTGGGACCGGCCTTGGGCTACGTCCCTTTTATTATATATCCCCGGACATCGTTTATCCGGGGTGGGACCGGCCTTGGGCTCGGTCCCTTTTATTATATACCCCCGGACATCGTTCGTCCGGGGTGGGACCGGCCTTGGGCTCGGTCCTCTTTTTTAATATTCCCGGACGTCATTTCGTCTGGGGCAGGACGAGCCTTGGGCTCGGTACCTTTTTTAATATACCCCCGGACATCGTTCCTCCGGGGTAGGACCGGCCTTGGGCTCGGTCCTCTTTTTTAATATACCCTCAGACATCGTTTCGTCCGGGGCGGGACGAGCCTTGGGCTTTGTCCCTTTTATTATATGCCCCCGGACATCGTTCGTCCGGGGTGGGACCGGCCTTGGGCTCGGTCCCTTTTTTAATATACAACCGGACATCGTTCCTCCGGGGTAGGACCGGCCTTGGGCTTGGTCCTCTTTTTTAATATACCCCCGAACATCGTTTCGTCCGGGCAAGGGCGGGGGACGAGCCTTGGGCTTGGTCCCTTTTATGATATACCCCCGGACAACGTTCGTCTGGGGTGGGACCGGCCTTGGGCTCGGTCCCTTTTTTTATATACCCCCGAACATCGTTCGTCCGAGGTGGGACCGGCCTTGGGCTCGGTCCCTTTTATTATATACCCCCGGACATCGTTCATCCGGGGTGGGACCGGCCTTAGGCTCGGTCCTCTATTTTAATATCCCCGGACGTCGTTTCGTCCAGGGCGGGACGAGCCTTGGGCTTGGTCCCCTTTTTAATATACCCCCGGACATCGTTCGTCCGGGGTGGGACCGGCCTTGGGCTCGGTCCTCTTTCTTAATATACACCCAAACATCGTTTCGTCCGGGGCGGGACGAGCCTTGGGCTTGGTCCCTTTTCTTATATACCCCCGGCCATCGTTCGTCCGGGGTGGGACCGGCCTTCGACTCGGTCCATTATATCATATACCCTCGAACATCGTTCGTCTGGTGTGGGACCGGCCTTGGGCTCGGTCCTCTTTTTTAATATACCCCCGGACATCGTTTCGTCCGGGGCGGGACGAGCCTTAGGCTTGGTCCCTTTTATTATATACCCTTGGACATCGTTCCTCCGGGGTGGGACCAGCCTTGGGCTTGGTCCCTTTTATTATATACCCCCGGACATCGTTCGTCCGGGGTGGGATCGGCCTAGGGCTCGGTCCTCTTTTATTATATTCCCCCGGACATCGTTCGTCCGGGGTGGGACCGGCCTTGGGCTCGGTCCTCTTTTTTAATATACCCCCGCAGATCGTTTCGTCCGGGGCGGGACGAGCCTTGGGCTTGGTCCCTTTTATTATATACCCCCGGACAACATTTATCCGGGGTGGGACCGGCCTTGGGCTCGGTCCCTTTTATTATATACCCCCGGACATCGTTTATCCGGGGACGGACCGGCCTTGGCCTCAGTCCCTTTTATTATATACCCCCGGACATCGTTCGTCCGAGGTGGGACCGGCCTTGGGATCGGTCCTCTTTTTTAATATCCCCCGGGACATCGTTTCGTCCGGGGCGGGATGAGCCTTGGGCTTGGTCCCTTTTATTATATACCCCCGGACATCGTTCGTCCGGGGTGGGACCGGCCTTGGGCTTGGTCCTCTTTTATTATATACCCCCGGACATCGTTCGTCCGGGGTGGGACCGGCCTTGGGCTTGGTCCCTTTTATAATATACCCCCGGACATCGTTTATCCGGGGTGGGACCGGCCTTGGGCTCGGTCCCTTTTATTATATACCCCCGGACATCGTTTCGTCCGGGGCGGGACGAGCCTTGGGCTTGGTCCCTTTTATAATATACCCACGGACATCGTTTATCCGGGGTGGGACCGGCCGTGGGCTCGGTCCCTTTTATTATTTACCCCCGGACATCGTTTATCCGGGGTGGGACCGGCCTTGGACTCGGTCCCTTTTATTATATACCCCCGAACATCGTTCATCCGGGGTGGGACCGGCCTTTGCCTCGGTCCTCCTTTTTTAATATCCCCGGATGTCATTTCGTCTGGGGCAAGATGAGCCTTGGGCTTGGTCCCTTTTTTAATATACCCCGGACATCGTTCGTCCGGGGTAGGACCGGCCTTGGGCTCGGTCCTCTTTTTTAATATACCCCCGGACATCGTTTCGTCCGGGGCGGGACGAGCCTTAGGCTTGGTCCCTTTTATTATATACCCCCGGACATCGTTCCTCCGGGGTGGGACCAGCCTTGGGCTTGGTCCCTTTTATTATATACCCCCGGACATCGTTCGTCCGGGGTGGGATCGGCCTAGGGCTCGGTCCTCTTTTATTATATTCCCCCGGACATCGTTCGTCCGGGGTGGGACCGGCCTTGGGCTCGGTCCTCTTTTTTAATATACCCCCGCAGATCGTTTCGTCCGGGGCGGGACGAGCCTTTGGCTTGGTCCCTTTTATTATATACCCCCGGACAACATTTATCCGGGGTGGGACCGGCCTTGGGCTCGGTCCCTTTTATTATATACCCCCGGACATCGTTTATCCGGGGACGGCCGGCCTTGGCCTCAGTCCCTTTTATTATATACCCCCGGACATCGTTCGTCCGAGGTGGGACCGGCCTTGGGATCGGTCCTCTTTTTTAATATCCCCCGGGACATCGTTTCGTCCGGGGCGGGATGAGCCTTGGGCTTGGTCCCTTTTATTATATACCCCCGGACATCGTTCGTCCGGGGTGGGACCGGCCTTGGGCTTGGTCCTCTTTTATTATATACCCCCGGACATCGTTCGTCCGGGGTGGGACCGGCCTTGGGCTTGGTCCCTTTTATAATATACCCCCGGACATCGTTTATCCGGGGTGGGACCGGCCTTGGGCTCGGTCCCTTTTATTATATACCCCCGGACATCGTTTCGTCCGGGGCGGGACGAGCCTTGGGCTTGGTCCCTTTTATAATATACCCACGGACATCGTTTATCCGGGGTGGGACCGGCCGTGGGCTCGGTCCCTTTTATTATTTACCCCCGGACATCGTTTATCCGGGGTGGGACCGGCCTTGGACTCGGTCCCTTTTATTATATACCCCCGAACATCGTTCATCCGGGGTGGGACCGGCCTTTGCCTCGGTCCTCCTTTTTTAATATCCCCGGATGTCATTTCGTCTGGGGCAAGATGAGCCTTGGGCTTGGTCCCTTTTTTAATATACCCCCGGACATCGTTCGTCCGGGGTAGGACCGGCCTTGGGCTCGGTCCTCTTTTTTAATATACCCCCAGACATCGTTTCGTCCGGGGCGGGACGAGCCTTGGGCTTTGTCCCTTTTATTATATGCCCCCGGACATCGTTCGTCCGGGGTGGGACCGGCCTTGGGCTCGGTCCCTTTTTTAATATACCCCCGGACATCGTTCCTCCGGGGTAGGACCGGCCTTGGGCTTGGTCCTCTTTTTTAATATACCCCCGAACATCGTTTCGTCCGGGCAAGGGCGGGGGACGAGCCTTGGGCTTGGTCCCTTTTATGATATACCCCCGGACAACGTTCGTCTGGGGTGGGACCGGCCTTGGGCTCGGTCCCTTTTTTTATATACCCCCGAACATCGTTCGTCCGAGGTGGGACCGGCCTTGGGCTCGGTCCCTTTTATTATATACCCCCGGACATCGTTCATCCGGGGTGGGACCGGCCTTAGGCTCGGTCCTCTATTTTAATATCCCCGGACGTCGTTTCGTCCAGGGCGGGACGAGCCTTGGGCTTGGTCCCCTTTTTAATATACCCCCGGACATCGTTCGTCCGGGGTGGGACCGGCCTTGGGCTCGGTCCTCTTTCTTAATATACACCCAAACATCGTTTCGTCCGGGGCGGGACGAGCCTTGGGCTTGGTCCCTTTTCTTATATACCCCCGGCCATCGTTCGTCCGGGGTGGGACCGGCCTTCGACTCGGTCCATTATATCATATACCCTCGAACATCGTTCGTCTGGTGTGGGACCGGCCTTGGGCTCGGTCCTCTTTTTTAATATACCCCCGGACATCGTTTCGTCCGGGGCGGGACGAGCCTTAGGCTTGGTCCCTTTTATTATATACCCCCGGACATCGTTCCTCCGGGGTGGGACCAGCCTTGGGCTTGGTCCCTTTTATTATATACCCCCGGACATCGTTCGTCCGGGGTGGGATCGGCCTAGGGCTCGGTCCTCTTTTATTATATTCCCCCGGACATCGTTCGTCCGGGGTGGGACCGGCCTTGGGCTCGGTCCTCTTTTTTAATATACCCCCGCAGATCGTTTCGTCCGGGGCGGGACGAGCCTTGGGCTTGGTCCCTTTTATTATATACCCCCGGACAACATTTATCCGGGGTGGGACCGGCCTTGGGCTCGGTCCCTTTTATTATATACCCCCGGACATCGTTTATCCGGGGACGGACCGGCCTTGGCCTCAGTCCCTTTTATTATATACCCCCGGACATCGTTCGTCCGAGGTGGGACCGGCCTTGGGATCGGTCCTCTTTTTTAATATCCCCCGGGACATCGTTTCGTCCGGGGCGGGATGAGCCTTGGGCTTGGTCCCTTTTATTATATACCCCCGGACATCGTTCGTCCGGGGTGGGACCGGCCTTGGGCTTGGTCCTCTTTTATTATATACCCCCGGACATCGTTCGTCCGGGGTGGGACCGGCCTTGGGCTTGGTCCCTTTTATAATATACCCCCGGACATCGTTTATCCGGGGTGGGACCGGCCTTGGGCTCGGTCCCTTTTATTATATACCCCCGGACATCGTTTCGTCCGGGGCGGGACGAGCCTTGGGCTTGGTCCCTTTTATAATATACCCACGGACATCGTTTATCCGGGGTGGGACCGGCCGTGGGCTCGGTCCCTTTTATTATTTACCCCCGGACATCGTTTATCCGGGGTGGGACCGGCCTTGGACTCGGTCCCTTTTATTATATACCCCCGAACATCGTTCATCCGGGGTGGGACCGGCCTTTGCCTCGGTCCTCCTTTTTTAATATCCCCGGATGTCATTTCGTCTGGGGCAAGATGAGCCTTGGGCTTGGTCCCTTTTTTAATATACCCCGGACATCGTTCGTCCGGGGTAGGACCGGCCTTGGGCTCGGTCCTCTTTTTTAATATACCCCCGGACATCGTTTCGTCCGGGGCGGGACGAGCCTTAGGCTTGGTCCCTTTTATTATATACCCCCGGACATCGTTCCTCCGGGGTGGGACCAGCCTTGGGCTTGGTCCCTTTTATTATATACCCCCGGACATCGTTCGTCCGGGGTGGGATCGGCCTAGGGCTCGGTCCTCTTTTATTATATTCCCCCGGACATCGTTCGTCCGGGGTGGGACCGGCCTTGGGCTCGGTCCTCTTTTTTAATATACCCCCGCAGATCGTTTCGTCCGGGGCGGGACGAGCCTTGGGCTTGGTCCCTTTTATTATATACCCCCGGACAACATTTATCCGGGGTGGGACCGGCCTTGGGCTCGGTCCCTTTTATTATATACCCCCGGACATCGTTTATCCGGGGACGGACCGGCCTTGGCCTCAGTCCCTTTTATTATATACCCCCGGACATCGTTCGTCCGAGGTGGGACCGGCCTTGGGATCGGTCCTCTTTTTTAATATCCCCCGGGACATCGTTTCGTCCGGGGCGGGATGAGCCTTGGGCTTGGTCCCTTTTATTATATACCCCCGGACATCGTTCGTCCGGGGTGGGACCGGCCTTGGGCTTGGTCCTCTTTTATTATATACCCCCGGACATCGTTCGTCCGGGGTGGGACCGGCCTTGGGCTTGGTCCCTTTTATAATATACCCCCGGACATCGTTTATCCGGGGTGGGACCGGCCTTGGGCTCGGTCCCTTTTATTATATACCCCCGGACATCGTTTCGTCCGGGGCGGGACGAGCCTTGGGCTTGGTCCCTTTTATAATATACCCACGGACATCGTTTATCCGGGGTGGGACCGGCCGTGGGCTCGGTCCCTTTTATTATTTACCCCCGGACATCGTTTATCCGGGGTGGGACCGGCCTTGGACTCGGTCCCTTTTATTATATACCCCCGAACATCGTTCATCCGGGGTGGGACCGGCCTTTGCCTCGGTCCTCCTTTTTTAATATCCCCGGATGTCATTTCGTCTGGGGCAAGATGAGCCTTGGGCTTGGTCCCTTTTTTAATATACCCCCGGACATCGTTCGTCCGGGGTAGGACCGGCCTTGGGCTCGGTCCTCTTTTTTAATATACCCCCAGACATCGTTTCGTCCGGGGCGGGACGAGCCTTGGGCTTTGTCCCTTTTATTATATGCCCCCGGACATCGTTCGTCCGGGGTGGGACCGGCCTTGGGCTCGGTCCCTTTTTTAATATACCCCCGGACATCGTTCATCCGGGGTAGGACCGGCCTTGGGCTTGGTCCACTTTTTTAATATACCCCCGAACATCGTTTCGTCCGGGGGGGCGGACGAGCCTTGGGCTTGGTCCCTTTTATTATATACCCCCAGACATCGTTCGTCTGGGGTGGGACCGGCCTTGGGCTCGGTCCCTTTTTTTATATACCCCCGGACATCGTTCGTCCGAGGTGGGACCGGCCTTGGGCTCGGTCCCTTTTATTATATACCCCCGGACATCGTTCGTCCGGGGTGGGACCGGCCTTGGGCTCGGTCCTCTATTTTAATATCCCCGGACATCGTTTCGTCCGGGGCGGGACGCGCCTTGGGCTTGGTCCCCTTTTTAATATACCCCCGGACATCGTTCGTCCGGGGTGGGACCGGCCTTGGGCTCGGTCCTCTTTCTTAATATACACCCAGACATCGTTTCGTCCGGGGCGGGACGAGCCTTGGGCTTGGTCCCTTTTATTATATACCCCCGGCCATCGTTCGTCCGGGGTGGGACCGGCCTTCTGCTCGGTCCTTTATATAATATACCCTCGAACATCGTTCGTCTGGTGTGGGACCGGCCTTGGGCTCGTTCCTCTTTTTTAATATACCCTCAGACATCGTTTCGTCCGGGGCGGGACGAGCCTTGGGCTTTGTCCCTTTTATTATATGCCCCCGGACATCGTTCGTCCGGGGTTGGACCGGCCTTGGGCTCGGTCCCTATTTTAATATACTACCGGACATCGTTCATCCGGGGTAGGACCGGCCTTGGGCTTGGTCCTCTTTTTTAATATACCCCCGAACATCGTTTCGTCCGGGCGAGGGCGGGGGACGAGCCTTGGGCTTGGTCCCTTTTATTATATACCCCCGGACAACGTTCGTCTGGGGTGGGACCGGCCTTGGGCTCGGTCCCTTTTTTTATATACCCCCGAACATCGTTCGTCCAAGGTGGGACCGGCCTTGGGCTCGGTCCCTTTTATTATATACCCCCGGACATCGTTCATCCGGGGTGGGACTGGCCTTAGGCTCGGTCCTCTATTTTAATATCCCCGGACGTCGTTTCGTCCGGGGCTGGACGAGCCTTGGGCTTGGTCCCCTTTTTAATATACCCCCGGACATCGTTCGTCCGGGGTGGGACCGGCCTTGGGCTCGGTCCTCTTTCTTAATATACACCCAGACATCGTTTCGTCCGGGGCGGGACGAGCCTTGGGCTTGGTCCCTTTTCTTATATACCCCCGGCCATCGTTCGTCCGGGGTGGGACCGGCCTTCGCCTCGGTCCTTTATATAATATACCCTCGAACATCGTTCGTCTGGTGTGGGACCGGCCTTGGGCTCGGTCCTCTTTTTTAATATACCCCCGGACATCGTTTCGTCCGGGGCGGGACGAGCCTTAGGCTTGGTCCCTTTTATTATATACCCCCGGACATCGTTCCTCCGGGGTGGGACCAGCCTTGGGCCTTGTCCCTTTTATTATATACCCCCGGACATCGTTCGTCCGGGGTGGGATCGGCCTTGGGCTCGGTCCTCTTTTATTATATACCCCCGGACATCGTTCGTCCGGGGTGGGACCGGCCTTGGGCTCGGTCCTCTTTTTTAATATCCCCCGGGACATCGTTTCGTCCGGGACGGGATGAGCCTTGGGCTTGGTCCCTTTTATTATATACCCCCGGACATCGTTCGTCCGGGGTGGGACCGGCCTTGGGCTTGGTCCTCTTTTATTATATACCCCCGGACATCGTTTATCCGGGGACGGACCGGCCTTGGGCTCGGTCCTCTTTTTTAATATACCCCCGGACATCGTTTCGTCCGGGGCGGGACGAGCCTTAGGCTTGGTCCCTTTTATAATATACCCCCGGACATCGTTTATCCGGGGTGGGACCGGCCTTGGGCTAGGTCCCTTTTATTATATATCCCCGGACATCGTTTATCCGGGGTGGGACCGGCCTTGGGCTCGGTCCCTTTTATTATATACCCCCGGACATCGTTCGTCCGGGGTGGGACCGGCCTTGGGCTCGGTCCTCTTTTTTAATATTCCCGGACGTCATTTCGTCTTGGGCACGACGAGCCTTGGGCTCGGTACCTTTTTTAATATACCCCCGGACATCGTTCGTCCGGGGTGGGACCGGCCTTGGGCTCGGTCCTCTTTCTTAATATACACCCAGACATCGTTTCGTCCGGGGCGGGACGAGCCTTGGGCTTGGTCCCTTTTATTATATACCCCCGGCCATCGTTCGTCCGGGGTGGGACCGGCCTTCGGCTCGGTCCTTTATATAATATACCCTCGAACATCGTTCGTCTGGTGTGGGACCGGCCTTGGGCTCGTTCCTCTTTTTTAATATACCCTCAGACATCGTTTCGTCCGGGGCGGGACGAGCCTTGGGCTTTGTCCCTTTTATTATATGCCCCCGGACATCGTTCGTCCGGGGTTGGACCGGCCTTGGGCTCGGTCCCTATTTTAATATACAACCGGACATCGTTCATCCGGGGTAGGACCGGCCTTGGGCTTGGTCCTCTTTTTTAATATACCCCCGAACATCGTTTCGTCCGGGCGAGGGCGGGGGACGAGCCTTGGGCTTGGTCCCTTTTATTATATACCCCCGGACAACGTTCGTCTGGGGTGGGACCGGCCTTGGGCTCGGTCCCTTTTTTTATATACCCCCGAACATCGTACGTCCAAGGTGGGACCGGCCTTGGGCTCGGTCCCTTTTATTATATACCCCCGGACATCGTTCATCCGGGGTGGGACTGGCCTTAGGCTCGGTCCTCTATTTTAATATCCCCGGACGTCGTTTCGTCCGGGGCGGGACGAGCCTTGGGCTTGGTCCCCTTTTTAATATACCCCCGGACATCGTTCGTCCGGGGTGGGACCGGCCTTGGGCTCGGTCCTCTTTCTTAATATACACCCAGACATCGTTTCGTCCGGGGCGGGACGAGCCTTGGACTTGGTCCCTTTTCTTATATACCCCCGGCCATCGTTCGTCCGGGGTGGGACCGGCCTTCGCCTCGGTCCTTTATATAATATACCCTCGAACATCGTTCGTCTGGTGTGGGACCGGCCTTGGGCTCGGTCCTCTTTTTTAATATACCCCCGGACATCGTTTCGTCCGGGGCGGGACGAGCCTTAGGCTTGGTCCCTTTTATTATATACCCCCGGACATCGTTCCTCCGGGGTGGGACCAGCCTTGGGCTTGGTCCCTTTTATTATATACCCCCGGACATCGTTCGTCCGGGGTGGGATCGGCCTTGGGCTCGGTCCTCTTTTATTATATACCCCCGGACATCGTTCGTCCGGGGTGGGACCGGCCTTGGGCTCGGTCCTCTTTTTTAATATCCCCCGGGACATCGTTTCGTCCGGGACGGGATGAGCCTTGGGCTTGGTCCCTTTTATTATATACCCCCGGACATCGTTCGTCCGGGGTGGGACCGGCATTGGGCTTGGTCCTCTTTTATTATATACCCCCGGACATCGTTTATCCGGGGACGGACCGGCCTTGGGCTCGGTCCTCTTTTTTAATATACCCCCGGACATCGTTTCGTCCGGGGCGGGACGAGCCTTAGGCTTGGTCCCTTTTATAATATACCCCCGGACATCGTTTATCCGGGGTGGGACCGGCCTTGGGCTAGGTCCCTTTTATTATATATCCCCGGACATCGTTTATCCGGGGTGGGACCGGCCTTGGGCTCGGTCCCTTTTATTATATACCCCCGGACATCGTTCGTCCGGGGTGGGACCGGCCTTGGGCTCGGTCCTCTTTTTTAATATTCCCGGACGTCATTTCGTCTTGGGCACGACGAGCCTTGGGCTCGGTACCTTTTTTAATATACCCCCGGACATCGTTCATCCGGGGTGGGACCGGCCTTGGGCTCGGTCCTCTTTATTAATATACCCCCAGACATCGTTTCGTCTGGGGCGGGACGAGCCTTGGGCTTGGTCCCTTTTATTATATACCCACGGACATCGTTCGTCCGGGGTAGGACCGGCCTTGGGTTTTGTCCCTTTTATTATATACCCCCGGATATCGTTCGTCCGGGGTGGGACCGGCCTTAGGCTTGGTCCTCTTTTATTATATACCCCCGGACATCGTTTGTCCGGGGTTGGACCGGCCTTGGGCTCAGTCCTCTTTTTTAATATACCCCCGGACATCGTTTCGTCCGGGGCGGGACGAGCCTTGGGCTTGGTCCCTTTTATAATATACCCACGGACATCGTTTATCCGGGGTGGGACCGGCCGTGGGCTCGGTCGCTTTTATTATTTACCCCCGGACATCGTTTATCCGGGGTGGGACCGGCCTTGGACTCGGTCCCTTTTATTATATACCCCCGAACATCGTTCATCCGGGGTGGGACCGGCCTTTGGCTCGGTCCTCTTTTTTAATATCCCCGGATGTCATTTCGTCTGGGGCAAGATGAGCCTTGGGCTTGGTCCCTTTTTTAATATACCCCCGGACATCGTTCGTCCGGGGTAGGACCGGCCTTGGGCTCGGTCCTCTTTTTTAATATACCCCCAGACATCGTTTCGTCCGGGGCGGGACGAGCCTTGGGCTTTGTCCCTTTTATTATATGCCCACGGACATCGTTCGTCCGGGGTGGGACCGGCCTTGGGCTCGGTCCCTTTTTTAATATACCCCCGACCATCGTTCATCCGGGGTAGGACCGGCCTTGGGCTTGGTCCACTTTTTTAATATACCCCCGAACATCGTTTCGTCCGGGGGGGCGGACGAGCCTTGGGCTTGGTCCCTTTTATTATATACCCCCGGACATCGTTCGTCTGGGGTGGGACCGGCCTTGGGCTCGGTCCCTTTTTTTATATACCCCCGGACATCGTTCGTCCGAGGTGGGACCGGCCTTGGGCTCGGTCCCTTTTATTATATACCCCCGGACATCGTTCGTCCGGGGTGGGACCGGCCTTGGGCTCGGTCCTCTATTTTAATATCCCCGGATATCGTTTCGTCCGGGGCGGGACGCGCCTTGGGCTTGGTCCCCTTTTTAATATACCCCCGGACATCGTTCGTCCGGGGTGGGACCGGCCTTGGGCTCGGTCCTCTTTCTTAATATACACCCAGACATCGTTTCGTCCGGGGCGGGACGAGCCTTGGGCTTGGTCCCTTTTATTATATACCCCCGGCCATCGTTCGTCCGGGGTGGGACCGGCCTTCGGCTCGGTCCTTTATATAATATACCCTCGAACATCGTTCGTCTGGTGTGGGACCGGCCTTGGGCTCGGTCCTCTTTTTTAATATACCCCCGGACATCGTTTCGTCCGGGGCGGGACGAGCCTTAGGCTTGGTCCCTTTTATAATATACCCCCGGACATCGTTTATCCGGGGTGGGACCGGCCTTGGGCTAGGTCCCTTTTATTATATATCCCCGGACATCGTTTATCCGGGGTGGGACCGGCCTTGGGCTCGGTCCCTTTTATTATATACCCCCGGACATCGTTCGTCCGGGGTGGGACCGGCCTTGGGCTCGGTCCTCTTTTTTAATATTCCCGGACGTCATTTCGTCTTGGGCACGACGAGCCTTGGGCTCGGTACCTTTTTTAATATACCCCCGGACATCGTTCGTCCGGGGTGGGACCGGCCTTGGGCTCGGTCCTCTTTCTTAATATACACCCAGACATCGTTTCGTCCGGGGCGGGACGAGCCTTGGGCTTGGTCCCTTTTATTATATACCCCCGGCCATCGTTCGTCCGGGGTGGGACCGGCCTTCGGCTCGGTCCTTTATATAATATACCCTCGAACATCGTTCGTCTGGTGTGGGACCGGCCTTGGGCTCGTTCCTCTTTTTTAATATACCCTCAGACATCGTTTCGTCCGGGGCGGGACGAGCCTTGGGCTTTGTCCCTTTTATTATATGCCCCCGGACATCGTTCGTCCGGGGTTGGACCGGCCTTGGGCTCGGTCCCTATTTTAATATACAACCGGACATCGTTCATCCGGGGTAGGACCGGCCTTGGGCTTGGTCCTCTTTTTTAATATACCCCCGAACATCGTTTCGTCCGGGCGAGGGCGGGGGACGAGCCTTGGGCTTGGTCCCTTTTATTATATACCCCCGGACAACGTTCGTCTGGGGTGGGACCGGCCTTGGGCTCGGTCCCTTTTTTTATATACCCCCGAACATCGTTCGTCCAAGGTGGGACCGGCCTTGGGCTCGGTCCCTTTTATTATATACCCCCGGACATCGTTCATCCGGGGTGGGACTGGCCTTAGGCTCGGTCCTCTATTTTAATATCCCCGGACGTCGTTTCGTCCGGGGCTGGACGAGCCTTGGGCTTGGTCCCCTTTTTAATATACCCCCGGACATCGTTCGTCCGGGGTGGGACCGGCCTTGGGCTCGGTCCTCTTTCTTAATATACACCCAGACATCGTTTCGTCCGGGGCGGGACGAGCCTTGGGCTTGGTCCCTTTTCTTATATACCCCCGGCCATCGTTCGTCCGAGGTGGGACCGGCCTTCGCCTCGGTCCTTTATATAATATACCCTCGAACATCGTTCGTCTGGTGTGGGACCGGCCTTGGGCTCGGTCCTCTTTTTTAATATACCCCCGGAGATCGTTTCGTCCGGGGCGGGACGAGCCTTAGGCTTGGTCCCTTTTATTATATACCCCCGGACATCGTTCCTCCGGGGTGGGACCAGCCTTGGGCCTTGTCCCTTTTATTATATACCCCCGGACATCGTTCGTCCGGGGTGGGATCGGCCTTGGGCTCGGTCCTCTTTTATTATATACCCCCGGACATCGTTCGTCCGGGGTGGGACCGGCCTTGGGCTCGGTCCTCTTTTTTAATATCCCCCGGGACATCGTTTCGTCCGGGACGGGATGAGCCTTGGGCTTGGTCCCTTTTATTATATACCCCCGGACATCGTTCGTCCGGGGTGGGACCGGCCTTGGGCTTGGTCCTCTTTTATTATATACCCCCGGACATCGTTTATCCGGGGACGGACCGCCTTGGGCTCGGTCCTCTTTTTTAATATACCCCCGGACATCGTTTCGTCCGGGGCGGGACGAGCCTTAGGCTTGGTCCCTTTTATAATATACCCCCGGACATCGTTTATCCGGGGTGGGACCGGCCTTGGGCTAGGTCCCTTTTATTATATATCCCCGGACATCGTTTATCCGGGGTGGGACCGGCCTTGGGCTCGGTCCCTTTTATTATATACCCCCGGACATCGTTCGTCCGGGGTGGGACCGGCCTTGGGCTCGGTCCTCTTTTTTAATATTCCCGGACGTCATTTCGTCTTGGGCACGACGAGCCTTGGGCTCGGTACCTTTTTTAATATACCCCCGGACATCGTTCGTCCGGGGTGGGACCGGCCTTGGGCTCGGTCCTCTTTCTTAATATACACCCAGACATCGTTTCGTCCGGGGCGGACGAGCCTTGGCTTGGTCCCTTTTATTATATACCCCCGGCCATCGTTCGTCCGGGGTGGGACCGGCCTTCGGCTCGGTCCTTTATATAATATACCCTCGAACATCGTTCGTCTGGTGTGGGACCGGCCTTGGGCTCGTTCCTCTTTTTTAATATACCCTCAGACATCGTTTCGTCCGGGGCGGGACGAGCCTTGGGCTTTGTCCCTTTTAATATATGCCCCCGGACATCGTTCGTCCGGGGTTGGACCGGCCTTGGGCTCGGTCCCTATTTTAATATACAACCGGACATCGTTCATCCGGGGTAGGACCGGCCTTGGGCTTGGTCCTCTTTTTTAATATACCCCCGAACATCGTTTCGTCCGGGCGAGGGCGGGGGACGAGCCTTGGGCTTGGTCCCTTTTATTATATACCCCCGGACAACGTTCGTCTGGGGTGGGACCGGCCTTGGGCTCGGTCCCTTTTTTTATATACCCCCGAACATCGTTCGTCCAAGGTGGGACCGGCCTTGGGCTCGGTCCCTTTTATTATATACCCCCGGACATCGTTCATCCGGGGTGGGACTGGCCTTAGGCTCGGTCCTCTATTTTAATATCCCCGGACGTCGTTTCGTCCGGGGCGGGACGAGCCTTGGGCTTGGTCCCCTTTTTAATATACCCCCGGACATCGTTCGTCCGGGGTGGGACCGGCCTTGGGCTCGGTCCTCTTTCTTAATATACACCCAGACATCGTTTCGTCCGGGGCGGGACGAGCCTTGGGCTTGGTCCCTTTTCTTATATACCCCCGGCCATCGTTCGTCCGGGGTGGGACCGGCCTTCGCCTCGGTCCTTTATATAATATACCCTCGAACATCGTTCGTCTGGTGTGGGACCGGCCTTGGGCTCGGTCCTCTTTTTTAATATACCCCCGGACATCGTTTCGTCCGGGGCGGGACGAGCCTTAGGCTTGGTCCCTTTTATTATATACCCCCGGACATCGTTCCTCCGGGGTGGGACCAGCCTTGGGCTTGGTCACTTTTATTATATACCCCCGGACATCGTTCGTCCGGGGTGGGATCGGCCTTGGGCTCGGTCCTCTTTTATTATATACCCCCGGACATCGTTCGTCCGGGGTGGGACCGGCCTTGGGCTCGGTCCTCTTTTTTAATATCCCCCGGGACATCGTTTCGTCCGGGACGGGATGAGCCTTGGGCTTGGTCCCTTTTATTATATACCCCCGGACATCGTTCGTCCGGGGTGGGACCGGCCTTGGGCTTGGTCCTCTTTTATTATATACCCCCGGACATCGTTTATCCGGGGACGGACCGGCCTTGGGCTCGGTCCTCTTTTTTAATATACCCCCGGACATCGTTTCGTCCGGGGCGGGACGAGCCTTAGGCTTGGTCCCTTTTATAATATACCCCCGGACATCGTTTATCCGGGGTGGGACCGGCCTTGGGCTAGGTCCCTTTTATTATATATCCCCGGACATCGTTTATCCGGGGTGGGACCGGCCTTGGGCTCGGTCCCTTTTATTATATACCCCCGGACATCGTTCGTCCGGGGTGGGACCGGCCTTGGGCTCGGTCCTCTTTTTTAATATTCCCGGACGTCATTTCGTCTTGGGCACGACGAGCCTTGGGCTCGGTACCTTTTTTAATATACCCCGGACATCGTTCATCCGGGGTGGGACCGGCCTTGGCTCGGTCCTCTTTATTAATATACCCCCAGACATCGTTTCGTCTGGGGCGGGACGAGCCTTGGGCTTGGTCCCTTTTATTATATACCCACGGACATCGTTCGTCCGGGGTAGGACCGGCCTTGGGTTTTGTCCCTTTTATTATATACCCCCGGATATCGTTCGTCCGGGGTGGGACCGGCCTTAGGCTTGGTCCTCTTTTATTATATACCCCCGGACATCGTTTGTCCGGGGTTGGACCGGCCTTGGGCTCAGTCCTCTTTTTTAATATACCCCCGGACATCGTTTCGTCCGGGGCGGGACGAGCCTTGGGCTTGGTCCCTTTTATAATATACCCACGGACATCGTTTATCCGGGGTGGGACCGGCCGTGGGCTCGGTCGCTTTTATTATTTACCCCCGGACATCGTTTATCCGGGGTGGGACCGGCCTTGGACTCGGTCCCTTTTATTATATACCCCCGAACATCGTTCATCCGGGGTGGGACCGGCCTTTGGCTCGGTCCTCTTTTTTAATATCCCCGGATGTCATTTCGTCTGGGGCAAGATGAGCCTTGGGCTTGGTCCCTTTTTTAATATACCCCCGGACATCGTTCGTCCGGGGTAGGACCGGCCTTGGGCTCGGTCCTCTTTTTTAATATACCCCCAGACATCGTTTCGTCCGGGGCGGGACGAGCCTTGGGCTTTGTCCCTTTTATTATATGCCCACGGACATCGTTCGTCCGGGGTGGGACCGGCCTTGGGCTCGGTCCCTTTTTTAATATACCCCCGGACATCGTTCATCCGGGGTAGGACCGGCCTTGGGCTTGGTCCACTTTTTTAATATACCCCCGAACATCGTTTCGTCCGGGGGGGCGGACGAGCCTTGGGCTTGGTCCCTTTTATTATATACCCCCGGACATCGTTCGTCTGGGGTGGGACCGGCCTTGGGCTCGGTCCCTTTTTTTATATACCCCCGGACATCGTTCGTCCGAGGTGGGACCGGCCTTGGGCTCGGTCCCTTTTATTATATACCCCCGGACATCGTTCGTCCGGGGTGGGACCGGCCTTGGGCTCGGTCCTCTATTTTAATATCCCCGGACATCGTTTCGTCCGGGGCGGGACGCGCCTTGGGCTTGGTCCCCTTTTTAATATACCCCCGGACATCGTTCGTCCGGGGTGGGACCGGCCTTGGGCTCGGTCCTCTTTCTTAATATACACCCAGACATCGTTTCGTCCGGGGCGGGACGAGCCTTGGGCTTGGTCCCTTTTATTATATACCCCCGGCCATCGTTCGTCCGGGGTGGGACCGGCCTTCGGCTCGGTCCTTTATATAATATACCCTCGAACATCGTTCGTCTGGTGTGGGACCGGCCTTGGGCTCGGTCCTCTTTTTTAATATACCCCCGGACATCGTTTCGTCCGGGGCGGGACGAGCCTTAGGCTTGGTCCCTTTTATTATATACCCTCGGACATCGTTCCTCCGGGGTGGGACCAGCCTTGGGCTTGGTCCCTTTTATTATATACCCCCGGACATCGTTCGTCCGGGGTGGGACCGGCCTTGGGCTCGGTCCACTTTTATTATATACCCCCGGACATCGTTCGTCCGGGGTGGGACCGGCCTTGGGCTCGGTCCTCTTTTTTAATATACCCCCGCACATCGTTTCGTCCGGGGCTGGACGGGCCTTGGGCTTGGTCCCTTTTATTATATACCCCCGGACATCATTTATCCGGGGTGGGACCGGCCTTGGGCTCGGTCCCTTTTATTATATACCCCCGGACATCGTTTATCCGGGGACGGACCGCCCTTGGCCTCGGTCCCTTTTATTATATACCCCCGGACATCGTTCGTCCGAGGTGGGACCGGCCTTGGGCTCGGTCCTCTTTTTTAATATCCCCCGGGACATCGTTTCGTCCGGGGCGGGACGAGCCTTGGGCTTGGTCCCTTTTATTATATACCCCCGGACATCGTTCGTCCGGGGTGGGACCGGCCTTGGGCTTGGTCCTCTTTTATTATATACCCCCGGACATCGTTCGTCCGGGGTGGGACCGGCCTTGGGCTCGGTCCTCTTTTTTAATATAACCCCGGACATCGTTTCGTCCGGGGCGGGACGAGCCTTAGTCTTGGTCCCTTTTATAATATACCCCCGGACATCGTTTATCCGGGGTGGGACCGGCCTTGGGCTAGGTCCCTTTTATTATATATCCCCGGACATCTTTTATCCGGGGTGGGACCGGCCTTGGGCTCGGTCCCTTTTATTATATACCCCCGGATATCGTTCGTCCGGGGTGGGACCGGCCTTGGGCTCGGTCCTCTTTTTTAATATTCCCGGACGTCATTTCGTCTGGGGCAGGACGAGCCTTGGGCTCGGTACCTTTTTTAATATACCCCCGGACATCGTTCGTCCGGGGTGGGACCGGCCTTGGGCTCGGTCCTCTTTATTAATTTACCCCCAGACATCGTTTCGTCTGGGGCGGGACGAGCCTTGTGCTTGGTCCCTTTTATTATATACCCATGGACATCGTTCGTCCGGGGTGGGACCGGCCTTGGGCTTTGTCCCTTTTATTATATACCCCGGGATATCGTTCGTCCGGGGTGGGACCGGCCTTGGGCTTGGTCCTCTTTTATTATATACCCCCGGACATCGTTTGTCCGGGGTTGGACCGGGCTTGGGCTCAGTCCTCTTTTTTAATATACCCCCGGACATCGTTTCGTCTGGGGCGGGACGAGCCTTGGGCTTGGTCCCTTTTATAATATACCCACGGACATCGTTTATCCGGGGTGGGACCGGCCTTGGGCTCGGTCCCTTTTATTATTTACCCCCGGACATCGTTTATCCGGGGTGGGACCGGCCTTGGGCTCGGTCCCTTTTATTATATACCCCCGAACATCGTTCATCCGGGGTGGGATCGGCCTTTGGCTCGGTCCTCTTTTTTAATATCCCCGGATGTCATTTCGTCTGGGGCAAGATGAGCCTTGGGCTTGGTCCCTTTTTTAATATACCCCCGGACATCGTTCGTCCGGGGTAGGACCGGCCTTGGGCTCGGTCCTCTTTTTTAATATACCCCCAGACATCTTTTCGTCCGGGGCGGGACGAGCCTTGGGCTTTGTCCCTTTTATTATATGCCCCCGGACATCGTTCGTCCGGGGTGGGACCGGCCTTGGGCTCAGTCCTCTTTTATTATATACCCCCGGACATCGTTCGTCCAGGGTGGGACCAGCCATGGGCTCAGTCCTCTTTTTCGGATGTGCCTGGGATGACACCCCCCGGAAGTGAGCGGAGACGGGTCTGGGGTCACTTGGGAAAGAAATTCGAAAGGAATATGCCCTGAGGCGTAAATTTTCTTGGTGACAATAGCCCTTTACGACGTTTTACACGTCGTTTTCATTGTTCAAAAGGGAATTAGCCCTGAGGCGTACATTGCTTACAACGTAAATACTAAACTGGGACGAGTTCTAGGACTACTGGTAGTATTTGCGGAGATGCTCTGCATTCCAGGCTCGCGGAACCTCGAAACCATCGAGCCGCTTTAAGCGGTACGTTCCGAGGCAGACCTAGTGCTGGATCTCATACGGCCCTTCCCAATTAGGGCCCAGAACCCTAACTCCCGGATCCTGAGTGGCAGGGAAGACCCTCCGCAGGACTAGATCACCGGTTTCGAACTTGCGACTCTTGACTTTGGAGTTGAAATGCCGCGCGATCTTGCCCTGGTACATTTTCAACTGCACTTGCGACTCTTCCCGGATCTCCTCGATAAGATCCAGCGATTCCTGGAGCAAGGCATGGTTCTGGGTAGGATCATATGTGTCGCGTCGATGGGACGGGATGGCCGTTTCAATTGGGATGACGGCTTCGCATCCATAAACCATTGAGTAAGGGGTGTGCCCGGTTGACGTCCTCTCGGTCGTCCGGTAGGCCCACAGTACGCGGGGGAGTTCCTCGGGCCATTTGCCCTTACAGGCCTAGAGGTTTTTCTTCAGCGTCCTTTTTAGGATTTTGTTCACGGCTTCGGCCTGCCCGTTCGCTTGCGGTCTGGCGACTGCCGAGAAACTCTTCACTATACCGTGTCTTTCGCAAAAATTCGTGAAGTGGAAGCTGTCAAACTGCTTCCCATTGTCGGACACAATTTTGTAGGGGAGGCCATATCGACACACTATGCTGTTGACGACGAAATCTAAGGCCTTCTTGGACGTGATCGTGTTCATGGGCTCCGCCTTGACCCATTTCGTGAAATAGTCTACAGCCACAATGGCATACTTTACCCCTCCCTTCCCAGTCGGGAGAGATCCCACGAGATCGACTCCCCACACTGCGAAGGGCCAGGGGCTGTTCATCAAGGTTATCTCTGTCGGGGGGGCCCGAGGGATCTTCGCGTACCTCTGGCACTGCTCGCACTTACGGACGTAGTCTATGCAGTCTTTCTTCATGGTGGGCCAGAAGTATCCTTGGCGCAGAACCTTCTTGGACAGACTGGGCCCGGCCGTGTGATCTCCACAAAAGCCTTCGTGGACCTTATGCATGATGGGTCCCAGCTCAGTCCCGGACACGCATCTGAGGTAAGGCATAGACAGACCTCAGCGATAGAGTTTCCCGTCCATCATGACGTACCGGGGGGCTTGGTATAGGAGTTTCCTGGCCGCGGCTCGATCGTTCGGAACCTCCCCGATGGACAGGTATCGGATCAGCGGCCCCATCCAGGAAGTGGAGTGGTCGACCGTATTGACGGTGGGAGCCCTGATGCTTGGGAGGGGGAGATGGTTGACGGGTACCAGTTCGGCTTCTGCGTCGGTTGCCAGCTTTGCTAATGTATCCGCAAACACGTTCTTCTCCCAGGGAATCTGGAGGATGGAATGCGCCGCGAACGTTTGGAGCATCTCCCTCGTTTGAGTCACGTATGCCACCATTCGTTCTCCCTTGGTTTGATACTCCCCCGAAATCTATCTGACTACTAGCTGAGAATCACTGTAAATTTTGAGGTTCGTTGCCCCTACTTCCCGGGCCAGACGTAGGCCGGCTAGGACAACTTCATGCTCCGCCTCGTTGTTCGAGGCTTTGACCTGGAAACGGAGGGCATTTTGTAGCTGGTGCCCCTGCGGTGACACCAAGATGATCCCGGCTCCGGCCCCGTTCTCATTCGAGGGTCCGTCCACGAAGACTTTCCAAACGGGCGCCACGGGGACACTCTCTTCTGGGGGGACCCCAGAGCATTCGACGATGAAATCGGCCAGGGCCTATCCCTTAATGGACACTTGGGGCACATAAGATATATCAAACTGGCTCAGCTCCATTGCCCACTTCAGGAGTCTCCCCGACGACTCAGGTTTCTGCAACACCTGCCAGAGGGGATGGTTGGTTAAGACCTTTATGGCGTGAGCCTGGAAGTAGGGTCGAAGCTTCCGGGATGCCATCAATAAGCAGAAAGTCAGCTTTTCGATTAGTGGGTACCTAGATTTGGCGTCTAGTAACCGCTTGCTCACGTAGTATACCGGGAGTTGTGTCCTTTCCTCTTCTCGTACCAATGCGGCGCTGATGGCATGCTCAGTCGCGGCCAGGTATAGATACAAAGGCTCTCCTTCGACTGCCTTTGCCAGGATGGGGGCCTTGGCCAGGTGCTCTTTCAGCTTCTGGAAGGCTTCTTTGCGCTCGGGTGACCACTCGAACCGCTGGCTTCCCCGAAGGACGTTGAAAAAAGGGACGCACTTGTCCGTGGCCTTAGAAACGAAACGGCTCAGGGCGGCCACTCGCCCCGTCAGGCTTTGGATGTCCTTGTGCTTCCGGAGAGAGGCCATGTCGATCAGTGCCTTGATCTTCTCTGGGTTGGCTTCGATTCCTCGGAAGCTCACTATGAAGCCCAGGAACTTCCCGGAAGCTACGCCGAAAGTGCACTTCTTAGGGTTCAGCTTCATCTCGTACTTTCGGATAACTGTGAAAGCCTCTGCCAAATCGTCTGAATGGTCCCGCGACGTCTTGGACTTAACCAACATATCGTCGATGTATACTTCCATGTTTCGCCCTAGCTGGGCCCGAAACATTCGATTGACGAGCCTCTGGTAAGTTGCTCCAGCATTTTTGAGTCCGAAATTCATGACTATGTAGCAATAGATGCCCTTGTCGGTTTGGAAACTGGTGTGCTCCTGATCCGCCATGTGCATGGAGATCTGGTTGTAGCCCGAGTAGGCGTCCATGAAACTTAAGATCTCGTAACCGGACGTAGCGTCCACCACTTCGTCTATTCGGGGGAGCGGGAAACAGTCCTTCGGGCACGCTTTGTTGAGGTCCATGAAGTCGATGCAAGTCCTCTAGGTCCCATTAGGTTTCGGCACCAAGACCGGGTTGGCCAGCCATACGGGGTATACCGCTTCGCGGATGAAATTGATGGAAGACAACTTCTCCACCTCCAGCTTGAGGGCCTCGGCCCTTTCCGTCCCCAAAGGTCTGCGTTTCTGGCAGACCGGGGTCGCGTTTGGGTCAATACTTAATGCGTGGTAGATGATATTGCGGTCGATCCCGGTCATATCGGAGTGGGACCATGCCAGAAGATCCTGGTTTTCCTAGACTCGGGCGATAATGGCAGCCCGAATGTCCGCCGGCAGGCTCTTTCCCACTTGGATGACCCTGGCCGGGTCGGTTTCGTTGATGCATACCTCTT
Organism: Humulus lupulus; assembly: GCF_963169125.1. Taxonomy (NCBI): domain Eukaryota; kingdom Viridiplantae; phylum Streptophyta; class Magnoliopsida; order Rosales; family Cannabaceae; genus Humulus; species Humulus lupulus. The sequence continues at coordinate 147,373,274 of NC_084800.1, read as the reverse complement.
CTATTTCATCCATTGGCTCCAGGACGCGCTCGTCTCCTATTCGCGGGTCCAGATCGTCCTCTTCCCGGAATACTTTCTCAACTGGGCGGAGGGTCGTGTAACGACCCAAAATCGCTAATAAGGCTTAAGGGCCTTGATTAGTGTGCCAGGAGGGCAGGTTGGGATTTATGTGTGATTTTATGGGTTAAATGCATGGTTATGATTTAAAGCATGTTATTTGGCTATTTGTTTATCTGAGATGCATGACTACGTATATTAGTATGCATGTAGGCCCGGATCGTGTTAGAAGGGCGTAATTGTAATTTTGGCCATGTTGGGCATAACTGTATTGATATGTGATAATTGTATTCTGTGAATTGTACCACGTGAGTGTGGTTTTATTATTGTGATGCACGTGCCGAGACGGTCCTAGAGAACTAGTTAACTCAAGAGTCACAACGGGATTTCTATACCTGGCTCGGGAGGAGCCTAGGGGTACCTCGGGAATTTTATGGTTAAGTTGAGATTTAGCGGGTAATGGTTATTGGAGATTTAACCATTAGTTACTGCTGAGAGTAACAAGTTTTAGAAAGAAAATGGTAGAAATGAAATAGAAATGAAAGGACTTAAGTGCCATTGAGGTTTAGGTAGGAAAGGATAGGCAAGGAGGGGCAAAATGGTCATTTGGTTGGGAATTAGATAAATGGCAGCTGGGTTATATGGGGTACACGGTTTGGGGCTTAGTCATTTTGGTCTTGATAGAGTTTGAAGAGAAGAGAAAAGAGAGGGAAAAGCTAGGGCATGAAGAAGAAGAAGATGAGTGGAGGAGCTGAATTGGAGACCTAGGAAATGAAGGAAGCTTAGGGATGGATTCTCCATATGAGGTAAGGAATTTTATACACATTTAAGGCTTGATTATGTTATGGGTTAAGAAATTTGAGCATGGTTTAAGTTTGAACTTTGAGTTTTTATTTTTCTGAAATTGAAATCAAGGATGTGGATTTTGGGGATTTGATTGTGTGTTTGGATGTCTTTAATGATGTTTATGGGTTGTTAGATGGTCTATTTGTTGTTTGAAATTGATTTTGGGGTTTGGGTATTGGTTTGGTTTGATTTGGGAAGGTTTTAGCTCGGTGGAAACGCAAGAGAAAACCCAGTTTTCTGGGTTCGCGAAGGAGCGCCGCGGCCCTGTTCTTGGGCGCCGCGGCGCGAGGCTGTGTCCAGGCAAGGGTGGCTTTCTGTCTTGCTGGGCGCCGCGGCGCTAGGCCATTTTCAGGGGTTGGAAATTTTCATTGTTGAGCTTTTGCTCCGGGGGTTCGGGGGGTGTTTCCGATGAATTGTTTTAGGGATTTGGCAGTCCCGAGAGTGTGGGATTGGTCCCGGGAAGCGGTTTTTGGATTTGATTAGTGTTGAGGGTGTTTCTTGTGTGTTGTGACTAGGGTATTGTAGAGGCTCGTGCTAGAGGACCGTGCTCGCGGCGTGAGTGCATCAGGAGGCTCGGAATACAGGTAAGAAAACTATATCACCCGTAGGATAGGGCGTGGGCCCATAGTGTGATTGCGGGGCTCGGTCCTATATTGCATGATGAGATGATTTCCGGGCATGGCCCTATATTGCATTACATGTTAAGGGTGTAGACTTAAATGAATTAATATTTTTTGGAATGTTGTTGTGTTATACTATATGTGTGATTATAGTAAATTGAACGGCAAGGGCCGAGAACGGCGTAGGCCGGGTACGGCAGCGGGGCCGGAAGTAACACCTAGCACATGGGATGCTATAGTCAGGGCAGGGCCCGGTGGATACATGAGTTATCCTTACGGTGAGAACCGATACCCCAGGGCTTTGGTAAGGTTTCTGGGGCGGCATGGCCGTGTTTGCTTAGTCTAATGCTTGACTTGTTTATTTGTGGATCATCTGTTATGATAAACTGTATACATTGCATATGTTATGTTCTGCATGAGTTTTCTTACTGGGCTTCGGCTCACGGGTGCTCTGTGTTGCAGGTAAGGGCAATGTCTGAGTCAACCAACCATGAGTACGGAGAGCGTTAAGCGACGCGTACATGTTTGGCCTGCCCGACTGCTTTGGTTGGGGGTTTATTCGAAAATGGCTGTAATAATCTGTTATTTTTATAACTGATCAATTGTAAACTTATTTTAAGATGTAAATAGTTTTCAAACCTTATTTTGGGATCCCAAATGTTTAATACTATAAGTTTTATTGAAACAACGCATTTTTCTAAGATTACAGCCTTAACTTTTAATTAGTCACACTTTTGTTTCAAAACCTCGGTTAGCGAGTTCTTTGCACACTGTTTTGTCTTAAAACTCACTTAGTAACGGCTCTAAGGAAGTAGGGCGTTACAGGTCGGCTCGATGGGCTCTTCCCGGACCATATATACGGGATGGGCAGAGACATGGTAACACTTTCTAGCACTTTTTTGGTCTCCCCGGACAGTCCCTATTCCTCCGTTGCTGCACGGGAACTTCATGGATAGATGGCGGATGGAGGTGATGGCCCCGAACTCGACCAGGGCGGGCCGGCCAAAGATGACGTTGTAAGCAGTTGGGCAGTCCACCACAACAAAGGTGCAGAACTTGAACGAGTGCTGCAACTCATCCCCCAGCGTCACCGGCAGCTGGACCTTTCCCATGGGGAGAAGCGCATCTCTGTTGAAGCCGAAGATTTGGGTCGGGCAGGACGCCAGATCAGTCTCCGTCAGGCCAATGGCGGCAAAGGTAGGTTTGAACAACAAGTTGACTGAGCTTCCGTCATCCACCAACACGCGGGATACCAACTTGTTGGCAATTTGAGCATCTACGACCAGCGGGTCGTGGTGAGGGAAATGGACGTTGCGGGCGTCGTCCTCTGTGAACGTGATGGGGAGGTTCATCAGTTTAAGGCGCTGAGCAGGGACCTGGACAAAGGCGCAAACTTCTTGGTCGTGGTCCAGCTCGTTCAGATAGCGCTTTTGGTCATTCTTCGAAGGTCCTCCTAGGTGGGGTCCGCCCGATATGGTCACCACGTGCCCGTCCACTCGAGAGGGTGCTGCTGCGGAAGGATAGGGCATTCCAGGGCCGGGAGCCTGCGCGGCGATGGTCCCCTGAGGGGCCTGCGCTGGGGGTCCTTGTGCATACCCTCCCTGGGGCGGGTATGCACGAGTCGTTACCGGCGTCGTGGATTTTCCGGGGCTTGCTGACATGCCCGGAACGCCCACGGGCATTCTTACCCACTAATGGAGGTGCCCCAGCTTGATGAGGTTTTCAATCTCATCTTTGAGCTGCCGACATTCGTCGGTGGTGTGTCCCACATCCTGTGATAGGCGCACCGTTTGCTGGTATCTCTGGGATTCCTTCCCCCCTTAAACATGGGGCTAGGCTTCCGGTAGTGGACCGCTCTTTCTGTAGCCAGGTAGATGTTTTCCCGGGTGTCCACCAAGTTGGTGTATTCTGAATATTGGGGCTCGTAGCCCCTCTTTCCTTTTTTGGCCAGCTCCGGCCGACTCTGGCCTTTGCCGGACCGCTTCCCCCGGGAGGGATTCACGCTTGCCTCGGTTACTCCGGTCTGCGATTGCTGGGCTACAACGGGGGCCATACTGTGCCCCGCCGGCGCGACACCATAACCAGAGAAGTGCATTGATTGGGCCGGGGCGTACCCCGAAGCGGCAGGGTCGTATAATGTAGGCGTGTAACTGATGTCGGGCGCGACGACCGCCCCTGGGACTATGGGGGGCGTTGCGTAGGACTGCGCAGGGAACTGTCCCGCACCTCCCGGAATCGTCTAAGGGATGGGGTGAAGAGCCGGGGGCCATCCGAAGGCCTGGATCTGAGCCTCCTCCCAGTTGATGAATCCTTGGGCCCTTCTGATGAATTCTTCGAAAGTGGCGGCTTTACTGTGCTGCATGTCGTCCCAGAGTGGGGACCCGGCCCGGATCCCAGACTGCAGTGCCACCAGGCGCTGCCCGTCATCGACCTTGGTCTTGGAGGCTTCTTCAGTGAAGCGCTGGATATAGGCTCTCAATATCTCCGCGAGGAGTTGCTTAATATTGGCGAGGGCGCTGATTTGCATGTCCATCCTCATGGCGGCCACGAACTGTTTCCGAAACGCCAACTGTAGCCCGGACCATGTTTGGATGGACCCCGGTTTAAGCCTTTTCCACCACTCTTCGGCGGGACCGCCCAACGTGATGGAGAAACAGAGGCATTTTCCATCGTCGCTGACGTGAGCCACGGTCATGAGTCGGTTGTACCGGGACAGATGATCCCTAGGATCGGTGTTTCCAGTGTAGGCGGTGAGGCTTGGCATCTTGAACCCCTTGGGCAGTACGGCATCTAGGATGTGCCTCGCGCACTGCTCTTTATCCTCTTCGTCAGAGTCAGTGTCCGCGCCTTCCTGCTTGCGGACCAAGCAATCAGTGACCTTTTTTAATGCGGCCATTTGCTCCATGAGCTGTTTGGCCGTGCTATCCTCCAGGGGGATTCTCTCGTTCCTCCTGTCGTTGATGTCGTTCCTGAGGTCGTCGTCTTGAGGGAGGATTTTTCCTTGCGGGCCCGCTCTTTCCGGGCATTCAGTCCGTTACGTAAATCTACCCGGGAAGTGTCGTCCTCAAAGCTGAGAGCGTGACGATCCTCGCGGCAAGATCGGTCCCGGCAGTTCTTGTTGACCGAAGCACTTCCCGCCCGCTTGGCCCTGGGGGGTGCCGGGGCTGCCCATTCTGTGGCCACGCTCCTTGCGGATCGATTGGGTGGCCTCATCCTGGGACGGGGCGCACCTTCTCTTTCCTAGGTAACAGTTGAGAACGCGCCCCGGCTTTCTCGACGGGGGTGGTCTTCTCCCGGGTCCTCCATCGCTCCTTGTCCGGGACTCTCTGAGCTGCGTCGGGAAAAGGCTCTGGGGGACGGATCGGACTAGCACCCCTGGGGCCTCTGGCTTGCTCTTGGGGAGCGGGTTGTTGCGTTTCTTGTTGCGGGCCAGCCGTGGGGTTGGTTGCCGGGCCCCGCGCGGCCATCAGTGCTTGCAGGGCCCGCAGAGACTCTTGCACACGGCGGTGTGCCTCCGCCTGTTCAGCCATCCTGGCTTCCTGATCCAGGATCTGCTGCCTTAGTCTAATCACCTCTGAGTCTTGCTGATCGTCGCGAGGGATCCCGGGGTCTGCGGCTTCATCGTGATACTTCCCCTCGTTCTCCTCCTCGTAGTACTCTTCTTCGTTTTCTACTTCGTATTCTGCCTCACCCTCGTAGTCTTACGACTCATCTTGGTGAGACGTCTGAGGAGGCACGTCTTCAGGCAGGTCTTGAGGAATGTGCTGAGAAGGCAGCGGGTCTCCGTTACCTTGCTCTGGGTTGGTAGGGTCGAAGGTGGTGTGACGCGTGTTCACCATCGTAGTAAAGGCCTGACGTTGGCGCTAGCTTCCTTCAGCTCTCAATGAAAGCACCAAACTGTTAACCGAGATTTCCGGCAACTATATTAATGAACGATATATTTACTGATACTAATAATGAAAGTAGAAGATCGACACGAGGTTTTTACGTGGTTGGGGCGTTAACTAGCCTTAGTCCACGAGTCTGTATATTAGAGCTATAAGACGCTTTTACAATGGAGTTTTCTAACTATATCTCAACAGAGTTTCTACCTTTTCTTTTTTTTTTTCTTCCTCCCTGGTACGTTGTTCTACAGCTTATATTTATAAGCTGAGGGGAACCCCAGGTTTGGGCCGGATCCGACCCAGGCCCATCAGAGAAATGGGTACAAGGGGCCTTTCTAGTGGAGGCCCAATACAAAAAGGTATTCAATACACAAAATTCAGACCAGCTAAGGCCCAATTGGTTGACCTGAGACACAAGCCTTCGCTCGACAAAACGGCGCTTTGGCTCTGACCACTTCGAGTCACGAGGCTGATTCAGGAGACAAGACCGGTCAGAGTACTTGGCTGCGCAGTCCTGACACACCAGTGGGCAATCCCGAGGCGACCTTTTCTGCAGGCGAAAAGTGGGGGACAATGCCCACGCGAAATGAGGCGGTTTCAGGATCCTGGAGGCCTGGCCCTTCAATTGGGGAGGAGGTGACCCAGGTCTGTTTACCTTTGGCCCGCTCCATTTACCTCGGGCCCGGACCATACCAGGCTCCGGGACAGGAATGTGTAGGCCGCGACGGTCAGGGCGCCTGGACATCGCTGGGATTGTTCAAGATGAAGATGAATCCGGAGGGACGTGCCGGACCCCTCCAAACGGGTCCAGTCTAGAGTCCCTGTCCGTACCAGTCCCCTTGGGTGATATTCAAACCAAGGGACCTTGGGCCAGGCCCAAATGCCGAGTCGGTCCTCTGGCCGTGGGCCAGGGCGAAGGCCCAAAGCCCTTCCAGTAAATGGGGATAACAGTTATGATATGAATTACAAGTCTTTATAGTTAAATAGTTTTTGGATAAAGACTTTAATTCATATCGGTTCATGTAATATATAATCATATTATATAAAGCACCTTTACTGAGATGTCTTACCACATCAATAATCTGAATCTAGATTATTTGTATCATTATGATACTTAGTAAACCGTACTTACAACTCCAATCAAAGAATTCCATAACTTTAATTTGTTGTTGTTGACTATTTTTATTCATTCATGTGATCTTAATTCTCTCGTACTAATACAAGATCACATCCTCAATAATGAATATGGAATTTTTCTGATATTTACAAAATTATTCAAACAATAATTTAACAATCTAAATATAACAATAATAATAAACCATTGTATTTATTTATTCACACAAAAAACAAATGTCTTTTACGTGCTTTTAGGACACACTCCTAACAGACGCACCATGCTCGGTTGGGCCATTTGGCAAGGCTGCTTGGTTGGACCATGTAAATGGTTTATGTGTTTGAATTGAGCATATTTAAAAGTTTTGAAATGTGTATGATTTATATGATTGGAATGAGTGCATTAATTATCTATGAAGAATGTTAATTGTTGCTTATATTTAATGCGGCTATTATTATGCATTGTTGAGTTTTCTTGTTGGGTCTTGGCTCACGGGTGCTCCATGGTGCAGGTAAGGGCAAAGGTATAGGTTGACCAGTCATGATTTGGAGGACTTTGGAGCGGCGCTTACATGTTCGGCCTGCTCGGCCGCCACAGTCGGGATATATTTGAGGGACTTAGGGTATAAGTCAAGTTTTACCACTTAGGCCTGTTAGGAAAAATAATATTGCCTCAATGGAAATGGTAAGATAATGTTACAACTCTATGCAAAATATTACAATGGACAAGATTGATTAAATAAAGTGTTACAACTCTATAACTGAAAATACAAATAAAACAAAGGAAATGAAGAAGATGGTGAAGAAGAAGAGAATAGTAAAATACAACTCAAAACAAAAGTTATAAATAAAATAAAGTGTTTGGACTAAATGAAGAGATTACAACTCTTAAACAAAATATACAAGTAAATAAAACAAGAGAATAAGAAGAAGAACAATAGAATAAAAGGAAGAACATAAACCACAAACAAACTCTCACTTATACAACCTAAGTGAAGAGGATTGGGGATCACCAACTTGAACAAGGTTTAAAACCTTTGTCCAAAAGCTTATTTCCCCCTAACTCAAGCACTAAGGGATCTCTCTCAGATTTTGGAAATGCTTTATGGAATTATCAAGCCTCAAGGTGTTTCTAGCCAAGTGCTTTAGTGGATAGAAATGGTGTGTCTTACAAGTGAGCATTAGGCTCCTATTTATAGAGTTTAGAGACACCTTTTGAATTTCAAATTCCACCAACCCCATGGCTGTTACCAATGATTAATTGGGTGTTTTATGGAATTAAAATAGAGACTTGGGAGTTACTTGGCTGTTGGAATCGTTCAAAGTTGGATAAAAACCGAAATTATATGAAGCTGTCAGCCATTAGGGCCGCGGCACTTGTTCCAGGCACCGCGGCCCTCAGTCAATTTCAGCAACACAGTTTTTCAGTTTTTTCCAAAACGTTCCAATTTATTCCCACTTAATTTTGTAACTTCCATACACAATATGGGAGTTAAAATCACATCTCTATCAGCCATTTCTCATATGGCTTTAAGAAATTCATCTCAATAATGTGTAACAACAAATCTACACAATAATGGGTGATATTTAGGAGTTACAAATTTGTGATGAATTTGTAACACCAAATATGTTACATGTTTGGATATTTCACATATATCCAAATAATGTAACTCTCTATTATATGTTACAATATGTGACACTCTATGTCACATTTATTTAATCTAAAACATTATATTATAAAATAATATAATATTACATTATATTATAAAATAATATAACATTTTATAAGTCAAGTTTTACCACTTAGGCCTGTTATTTTTGTTACTGTGGTTGTAACTGCTTTTCGTTTAAACTATTTTTGGGATCCCTTGTAAATATTTTAAGTTTCAATGGAAAAGTTTATACCTTTTGGCCAAAAAATTTAACACACTTAAATATTTGTTAACTTTAATTACACTTTTAAGTCCTAATGCCTTGCTTAATGATTTAAGCTCTAATTTAAACACACAGTGTAACAGTCTCCGATTAGTACAGAAGCAGTATGTGTATGGGTCCTCTATAAGAACGGGGTCGGAGCAGGATTAATCATGGTGTCCCTAGAGGAACATATAGTTCACAGTGCCCTGAGATTCAGGTCCGATGCCTCGAACAACGAAGTTGAGTAAAAGGCCATGATAGTTAGATTGCGAGTTGCCCTGGAGCTTAAAGCTGAGGGACTCGAGATATACACCGATTCTCAGCTGGTTGTGAACCAAGTCCTTGGAGAGTATCAGGCTCGAGGAACCAAGATGGCTACTTACTTGGCCAAAACCCAAAATATGCTACATAGCTTCAAAAGGTTTACCATCCAACAAGTTCAACGGGAACTAAACTCCAACATTGATTCTCTAGCCAAGCTGGCTACCACCAAGGATGTGGAAATGCTCAATGTGGTCCCGATCAACTACTTGGCCTCTTCAAGCATCACAGCGCCCGAGGAAGTGGAAATGCTCCAACCCCTGGACAATTGGGTCGAGCCCATAGCAAAGTACATTATCTCCAGAGAACTATTGCAGGATAAGAAAGTGGCTCGAAAGCTACTTTACCAAGCTCCTCGGTATGTAATCATGGACAGGAAATTGTATAGGTGTGGATATTCACTGCTGCTACTCAGGTGTGTGTCCGAGCAAGAAGCCAAGTTCATCCTCTAAGAAGTGCATGAGAGCTTTTGTGGTGACCACAGTGAGGGGATCAACCTAGCCAAAAATATTTTGTGACGACCGTACTTCTAGCACACGATGAACAGCAATTTGATGGATTATGTCAAAAAATAAGACAAATTTCATCGGTATGCCAACATCCCCCGGGCTCCTCCAAATGAGCTCACTCAGATGACAAGTCTCTGGTCCTTTGAAATCTGGGGCATCGAACTAATCGTCTCCTTGCCCACAGGAAAGGAAGGAGTAAAGTACACGATTGTGGCAATCGAATAATTCACCAAGGGGGTTGAGGCCGAACCTCTCACTATGATCACCTCCAAAAATGCATTGGACTTCGTCATCAAAAGCATTTTTTTCGCTACGAGCTCTAGAGGAAGATAGTCTCCGACAAGGGCCTATAATTCGATAGTGAGTTGTTTACTGACTTAAAAGTAAAGCATGGAGTTATGAAGAGCTTCCCTTCCATTTCCCATCCTCAGGCAAACATACAAGTTGAAGCGGTCAACAAGACTCTTAAAGCCACTTTGAAGAAAAGGCTAGAACAGGCGAAAGGCACTTGGCTCGAGGAGTTTCCTAGAGTATATGGAGTTATCATACCACTGCTAGGACATCAACCGACCATTTGCCATTCTCCATGGCTTATGGATATAAAGCCATGCTCCCAGTTTAGGCCACCATCCTCGCGCACCAATGAGAAACTTATGACCCGACCACGAATCACACTTTACTTCAAGAATCATTGGATCTTGTTGAGGAGATCTAAGAAGCTTCACAGCTGTGTGTGGCGTCCTACCAACAAAAAGTGGAATTTGAAGGAAGGGGAATTTGAGGTCGAGGATTTTGTGTTGCGTAGAGTTTTCCTTGCAAGATGAGATCCAAGTGCTGGAGTATTGGGCCTTAACTGGGAAGGTCCATACCAAGTCGAGAGCACCGTGTGTCCTGGAACATACAAGTTGGCCTGACTGAACAGGGAATTGATACCCTATGCATGGAATTCTGAGCACCTTCACATGTACTACCACTGATGCAAGCAGTATTTATTTTCTAGTTTTTTTATGGATCATATGTAGCCTATGGGCACATAATGAAAATCGTGTATGCAAAACACGATAGATGAAATTCAGAAAAATTTCCTTTATTTTTAAGTTATTATTTATTTACTCTTCACTGCCTGAGGATGTACTCGCTCACTGCCCTAGACAAGTGAACATAGACTAGTCTCTGATCACTTGGGAGGCATAAGCGGGATAGTCACCCTGCAAGATAGCTTCTCGTGAAGAATGACCTAGGATACTCAATTTAAGGAGTCTATTGTGGGCGCCTTAGAGTAAACCTAGTGTCATAAAGCTTGCGAGAGTTCCTGAGAAACACGACCTAGGGAACTCGGTTAGAGGAGCCTATACAGGCGCCCTAGAGTAAGCCTAGTGTCACAAGGCTTGTAGGAACAAATAAACCTAAATCACCTAAGGATGGAGAACTCAAGTTACTTCCCGAGGACTAAGTGCCTGCGAAGCAAGGGTGAGTTCCCAAGTTCCAAAATGGTAAAAGGTCTCTAAGACCCAAGTCTCCTAGACTCGAGCACAAGTCTTAAGTTACCTAAACTTAAGCAAACAAGACCAAAGTCGCCTAGGCTCAGGCACAAGTTTTAAGTTGCCCAAACTTGGACACAAAAGATGTAACGCCCTACTACCTAGGGACCAATCAGCAAGTCAGTCGATCAGTCAGAACTTCAACTCCAAGTTCGGCTCCACCATCGAACGCACCCAGAAGGGCTCATGGCAGCTCGCGGAGGTGGTCTGGGGAAAGCTCGCGCAGACTGTCGGGCGTAGGAGGCTGAAGGCGGTGGGATAGAGCGACCGCGAGCTAGTTTAATCCGGCCAGACGGGACTAGGATCGCTTCACCAGTTAGGCATCCCCCTTCGCCAATAAGATACACATCCCCTCCTCGTCCTGCTTGAGATATTCCTGCACGCGAGAGCAGTAGAAGGAATCCTCCTCCCGTCGTTCCTACCCATCCTCCGCGAGCGTGTGGAAATGTCTTGGATCCTCACCCTCGATAGGAGTCTCTAAGCTTTTCCAATGGGAGTTATTGGACCGAGAGCTACCGAAGTGGCAGATCCGGTGGAGACCTGCGCAAGCATCTATGTTCGGCATAAAGCCCTCGGGCCGCCTTGAGGACCGACCTTCGAGATCGCCTCAACTTGTAGAGGGGGGATATGACCATAAATGAAAGTTATACTCACCGAGAGGATGGTCCTTCCGAAATACGTGACAATGGGAATGTCCCACCAAACCAAGCTCAAGCTTGGAAGGATAATAACCCGCCTAACGCGTACAATGGAACAGGAGCTGTTGAATATCCCTCGAACAACCAGGGGATCAAGGACCAGACCCTCGAAAGGTTAGCTCAGATGGAGGAGCTAATGAAGAAACTCTTATCAAAAAAGGACAAAGATGGATATGACTAGGGAGACGAGCTCAAGCTCTTTTCCCCCAACTTCCCAGCCATGACATACCCGCCGGGTTTCTGGATGCCCCATCTATCCAAATACGATGGGGACGGGGACCCGTAGGATCACTTGGGGATGTTCAATACCCTGATGAGGGCCCATAATATAGGCCCTGAGCTAATATGCCTTATATTCCCTTCGACTTTGATCGGGCCAGCTAGGCAGTGGTTCAAGAAATGTAAGAAACAGTAGATTAGCTTGTGGAAGAAGTTCTCTGCCGACTTCAAGAGGGCATTCCGAGCCTCTCAAGCAGCTCGTGTCAAAGAAAACACCCTAGCGAATGTGAAGCAACTGCCCGAGCAACCCCTAAAAGCTTATCTGAGTAGGTTCGCAAACGTTGCAGCCTGAGCTAGGGATGCGGACGATAGTTCCAAACTCATGGCTATGAGAACTAGAATCCTTGTTAGGGGCGGGATGTGGAAAGAAATCCAAAGGAGAGGTGCCAGCACGGTGGATGAATTCTTGAACAAGGCCCAGGAATGGATAAACTTGGAAGAAGCACGAGCTTTGATCGCGGGGACCAGCCAAATCCCTGACCAACCGATTGGAGCGGAAACGGACGTCGTGAAAATGACTCAGAATGTTGCCCAGAATAACCAAGGGGGTGGGGTCAAGAGAAAGGGGAATGGCGAGGGCGGCCAGCATGGTCCAAAGAAGAACAAGCCCATGGAAAAGTTCAAGCCGATCTACGCGGTTTATACCGAACTCACCAACACTAGGGAGCACATTTTCCTAGCAAATTCTGCCCCCCTCCCCTGGAAAAAGCCAGAACCCTTGAAAAATCAAAAGGCCAAGAGAGACCCTTCCAAGTTCTATCGATTCCACAATGACATCGGTCACAACACAGATGATTGTAGGCATTTGACAGATGAGATCGAGACACTCATCAGAGCCGGACCTTTGGCTCAGTATGCGCGAAATCAAGTCCCTACTAGTCAGCAAGCTTTGGAGGCTCCCATAAACCAGACCGGGGCCCGGGTGAATCAGGATACCCCTCCTCTCATAATAGGGGGAGAGATAACCACCATCTCTAGAGGCCCTCATCTGGCAGGGACGAGTAGAGGTTCCCAGAAGAGATACGTCAATGAGCTGAGGTCTCATAATGGAATTGAATTTATCCCAGAACAGCATCTACCTAAATAGCAGAAATTGGAGAGGCAACCAATCAGTTTTACCGAAGAAAACGCTAGTCATGTCTAGTTCCCACATAACGAACCTCTAGTCATGACTGCCCAGCTCGCCAATCAGAGAGTTAGGAGAATACTAGTTGATAATGGGAGTTCAGTGAACCTGCTGTTCTTATCCATGCTAGAAAAAATGGGGTTGTTAGTAGCCAAACTGAAGGCCACCTCCGTGATGTTGTATGGGTTTTCTGGCGAAGGGTCGGCAGCGATAGGGACAATCGAATTAGCAATAACCTTGGGAGAGGGACCCCGAACTGTCTCCAAACTCCTTGAGTTCGTAGTTATCGGCTGTCCCACCGCGTACAACGCAATTCTGGGTCGGCCTATGTTGATGGCATTTGAAGCCATAATTTCTATCTGCCACCTCGCAGTCAAATTCCCCTCCTCTATGGGGGTATGTACGATCCGAGGTGATTAGCTCGCTGCCAAGAAATGCTATAGCATTTCAATGAAGGGAAAATCATAACCCGGGCAGCAGACAATGACCATTCAGGGTGGAAGTGAGGAATCTCAAGAAATAAGATCTAATCCTGGGATAGAAAAACCTCAGAAAGCTAATGGCGTAGGTACCACCTTGAGTGATGATATCGACCCAAGAGTAGGCGAAGATAGATTCGAGCTCCAGGCCATCTAAGAGCTCGAAGAGGTGAACATCGATCCTAAAGACCGTTCAAGGGTGGTTAGGCTCGGGAAGAACCTTAGTAATAAGAGAAAGGCGGAGCTGCTGAAATTTCTACAAGAAAATCTAGACGTGTTTGCCTGGTTTCATGAAGGCATGATAGGAATCAGCCCAAGCGTCATCATATATACCCTTAACTTGGATAAAAACATGCCTGTGAAGTCCCAGAAACAGAGGTGCCTGGGCATGACCCGAGCTGAGGCCCTAGAAGAGGAAGTAGCTCGACTTTTAAAATGCAGCTTTATCCACGAGGCAAAATACCCGATCTGGGTTGCCAATCCTGTTCTATTCCCGAAGCCCAACAGAAAATGGCGGACCTGCATCAACTTTTCCGACCTGAATAAAGCGTGCCCTAAGGATTGCTTCCCCTACCAAGGATTGACCAATTGGTGGATGCCACTGCCGGGCACAAGCTCATGTCCTTCATGGATCCATACTCGGGTTATAACCAGATCGCTATGAATCATGTGGATCAGGAGCATACTAGCTTCATGACCCCAACCAACGTTTATTGTTACAAGGTCATGCCCTTCGGGCTGAAGAATGCAGGAGCTACATATCAGAGATTGGTCAATAGAATGTTCACTAATCAGATCAGTAAAAACATGGAAGTATATATTGACAACATGTTGGTCAAGTCAAAAACTGCCGATAACCATGTTTCCGATCTGAAGGATTGTTTTAGGATCTTGAGGAAGTATGGTATGAGGCTGAATCCCCAAAAATGAACCTTCAGGGTTGCGTCAGGAAAATTTCTGGGTCTCATAGTCAATTCCAGAGGAATAGAAGCGAACCCCGATAAAATTAGATCGCTACTCGAAATTCCATCGCCCCAGTCGCGAAAAGACATTCGAAGTCTGACAGGAAGGGTGGCAGCCCTTAACGGTACATTTCCAAATCAACCGACAAGTGTTTGCCATTCTATAACCTGCTCCGGGGAAATAAAAAGTTCGAGTGGACCAATGAGTGCAAGCGTGCCTTCCTTGACCTAAAAGCACATTTAGCTAAGCCGCCCGTGTTGTCTAAACCAACAACAGGAGAGCCTCTTTTTCTTTACCTAGCTGTCACGGAAGATGCGGCTAGCGCCGTGCTAGTGCGGGAAGAGGACCGGTCTCAGAAGCCAGTCTATTACATTAGCAAAAGGCTCCTCGGAGCCGAATCTCGATATCCATTGATGGAAAAAATGGCGTTATGCCTTATCACGGCCTCCAGAAAGCTTAGGCCGTATTTCTAGTCCCATTCAATTCACGTCATAACCGATCAACCTTTAAGGCAGGTACTGCAGAAACCTGAGGTGTCAAGACGTCTTGTGAAGTGGGCTATCGAGCTCAGCCAATTTGAGATACTATACGTACCACGAACTTTGATCAAAATCCAAGCTCTGGCTGACTTCATGGCAGAGTGCACTGGATTCTAAGAGGAACCGGTGGAAGAACTGGTGCAGGCCTTGTGAAAGGTCTTTGTGGACGATTCATCTAATGAGAACGGGTCCGGAGCTGGAATAATTTTGATATCCCTAAAAGGACATCGTTTCCACTCCGCATTATGATTCGGATTCGAAGCGTCCAACAACGAGGCTGAGTATGAAGCTTTATTGGCTGGGCTAAGGGTGGCTTGAGAGCTGAAGGCCAGGGCCATCCATCGTGGTAAACCATGTGTCAGGGGAATACCAAGCGTGGGAAACCAAGATGGTGGCCTACCTGGCCAAGGTAAAGAAGAATTTATCCGCATTTGAGTTCAGCCTAGTCGAACAGATCCCTCGGGAGCAGAACACCAATGTGGATGCTCTAGCAAAACTCACCACCTCCAGGGAGGCCGAAACCTTGAGCCTGACACCAGTGGAATTCTTAGAAAGGCCAAGCGTAGAGGAGAATACAAGAGAGAGGTCGAGATGATCGACGCCAAGCCAACCTGGATAACTCCCATAGTCGAATACCTTACAACAAGAAAGTTACCTGAAGAGCGAAATGACGCGAGGAGGATACTTTACCAAGCTCTGAGGTATACAATCGTAGACGGGATGTTGTACCGACGTGGTCTTTCTTTGCCTCTTCTGCGATGTGTCCTGTCAGGTGAGGCCAAAACTATTCTGTAGGAGGTGCATGAAGGCTTTTGTGGGGATCACGCTAGGGGGAAAAGCCTGGCCTTGAAGATATTGAGGCAAGGATATTATTGGCCCACACTATCAAAGGACTCGATTTCTTACGTCCAAAGGTGTGACAAGTGCTAGCGGTTTGCCATGGTCACCCGATCTCTACCAGTCAAACTGAAGATGATCTCATCCTCATGGCCGTTTGTGGTCTGGGGTATTGACTTAGTTGGTGCCCTACCCACGGGAAAAGGAGGAGTTCGCTATGCAGTAGTAGCTATTGACTACTTCACGAAGTGGGCAGAAGCGGAGCCCCTGGAGAAAATAACATCAAAGAGAGTCCTCGATTTTGTGGTGAAGAATATTGTGTGCTGGTCCGGGCTGCCGAAGAAGATCGTGTCAGATAACGGAACCCAGTTCGATAACAACCTCTTCACCGAATTCTGTGGAAGACACGGCATAATTAAGAGTTTCTCTTTAGTGGCCTACCCACAGGCCAATGGATAGGTCGAGGTTGTAAATAAGACGCTCAAGGCGAGCCTTAAGAAGAGACTAGACGAAGCTAAGGGAGTTTGGCCTGAACAACTCCCTCAGGTGCTGTGGGCATACCGGACCTCACACCGAACTTCGACGGGGCATACTCCTTTCTCCCTGACTTTCGGAAGTGAGGTTGTCCTTCTTGTCGAAACAAAAATAGCTACGCACAGAGTCCGGGCGTTCAGCCAAGAGCAGAACGATAAATTACTTAACGCGTCCCTCGACCTAATTGACGAAAAATGAGAAGCTTCACAGCAGCAGCTCGCGCACTATTAACAAAAAATCACTCGTTATTTTAACTCAAGGGTCAAGAGACGCATCTTTAACTTAGGCGACCTGGTGCTCCGAAGACTCTTTTTAGCTGGTAAGGATCCCAAGGACAGAGCATTGGGACCAAACTAGGAAGGACCCTATCAAATAATAGAGGTTTTGAAGGAAGGGACCTTTAAACTAGCTTGGCTTAATGGAGAAACAGTCCCACGGACATGGAACGCTGTACACCTAAAGAAATATTATCAATAGTCGTACTTTTGTAAGGCTTAATTATAAAAGCCACCCTTTTTTATTAAAAAATGAGAAGTATATTTCTTATATCGTTGTATGTTTCCGTGTACGTGTAGATTTGAAAGAACGTGTTCAAAGTAACCAAGAAAGTTCTCCTTCTGATTACTTGGGGGGCATATATCCCGAGAAGAAGGTAATAAAACTTAGAAGTTGGTTAAATTGATTAACCAATGTTTTTTTCTAAAAAGCATGAGGTATCAATAAAACTAACGCGAACTAAGTTTTAAAATTAAATATCCTGGACACAACCAAGTCCTAAAACTTAGAAGTTGCTTAAATTGAGTAACCAGTGTTTTTTCTAAAAAGCACGAGGTATCGATAAAATTAACGCGAACTAAGTTTTAAAATTAAATATCCTGGACACAACCAGGTCCTAAAACTTAGAAGTTGGTTAAATTGATTAACTAGTGTTTTTTCTAAAAAGCACAAGGTATCAAAAAAACTAACGCGAACTAAGTTTTAAAATTAATATCCTAGACACAACCAGGTCCTAAAACTTAGAAGTTGGTTAAATTGATTAACCAGTGTTTTTTCTAAAAAGCATGAGGTATCAATCATACTAACGCGAACTAAGTTTTAAATTAAAACTTTGGATACAACCAGGTCTGGGGCCTGACGTTTAACAAGTAAGATGTAAATCAGCATCAATTCTGGTCACGACCAAAGTCTAAATGTCTACCTCGACCTAAAAGTCTCTTCCCTTAGTTTTGGATGAACGAGTTATAGGCATGTATATAATATATATATATATATAAATATAGTCGAGATCAAGGACTAAGTGAAAAGTAGAGATTTAAGATTACAGACGAATGGTCTCGGGGAAAATAACCTCGTGTCAAGCCAAAAATGGCAGGTTACAAAAAAAAAAGAGAAAAAGGTTCTCTAAACAAAAATAATAAATTAGGACTCCCCAGGACACTCTGAAGAGGTCACCCCCTCGATTTCTTGCTCGCTGGCAGTGGAGGTCTCCCCAGTCTCTGAAGGCGGCTCCTGTTGAAGACGGGCCTTGAACATCTCGAGGAATGGCTCCCACACCTCGGGGGCCAGAAAAGAGAAGTCACTGTCCTGGTTGAAGGCCCAGCAATGGTAGAGCATGGCCTCCATGGAAGAGCTGGAGGACGCCCTCTCTGCCACAGTGGCGGTCTCGGCCTCCAGCTGCTTAGCCCTAGCCTCCTCGAGCTCGGCCTTCGCAGCGGCCAAGGTGGCCTGCGCAGCCTTTTCGCCTTCTTTGGTAGCCATCAAGGCAACCTTGGCACTTTGCTCTTGTTGTTGAGCAGATGCAAGAGCGACCTGAGCAGTCTAGAGCTCGCATCTAAGCTCGTCAGTCCTGGCCCTGGACTGAGCTGTGCTGCGGGGTAGAGCCAAAGCCGCCTGCAAAGAAATAAAGAGAGTAAGGCACATGCTGGGAAGAAAGCAAAGGAATTTAACTAAGTAAGCTTACCGTGAGGTTCATCCCCATCGCGGACTCTATGACATTCTCGGGGCTCCTCGCCTCGATCTCCCTCAAGTCCCTCGGGTTGGCCTTATAATAATGCTCCACCGTGTAGCATGCGATCTCATAGACCATCCCTCAGAAGGTGTCTATGATTTTCTCCAGGTCTTGGGCTTTAACCGGGATACGCACGATGGGAGCGGGGACTGACGGAGTTCCATCTGGTGCCTCCTGTTCCCCAGTAGGGGCTGGAGGTCGCGGGAGAGGTGGAGGCATATTCTCTGTGGCTGCGGGGATCTGACTTCTCCCATTGGCGGGGAACTTGGAGGTTGTCCCGGAGACAGGAGTCTTCTTGGTCAGCCGGGGTCTCTTGACCAATGGCCCAGATAGTCCGGAGGAAGGTTTCCCCCCTAAGGTTGGTCCCGTACTCCTCAAAAAAGGCCGACCTAAAGGACAAGGTGTTGTCTACTACTACGGTGCCCCTAGGATGGCCCATGTCATGGCGTAATACTAGTTGATCTACACACTGGAGCAGGGTTATGCTATGATCCGGGTCGTCTGGGTGACGGTGTACGAGCTGGTTTGGGTTAAACCTAACAAGCCTAAGGTCTGCGGCAGCCCTGTCTAGATCCCTAAACAGGTATGGGTTACCTTGGCCGGAGGGGTCGGCCGATGCCCCCGATTGAGCCTGATCCACATCGAGGCCTCGAGCAGCCTCAGGAGCTCACCTTCTTCACACGAGCGGCACCTCATTTTCTTCATCCTGCTTGTCGCCATCGCCGTCGCCGTCTGTGGCATCCCCCTCGGGGGTAGGCACCATCTCGCGAGCTACTAGGTAGTTAGCCCGCGTCCTCCTCAAGGCCAGAGTCTGGCCCACAGAAATTAACTTACACGCAAGCATCATCTCATCAGACACGAGCTGGCGGTAGTCCTTCTCACTAGGCGGAAGCCCCGCCAAAGTATCGTATTGACCCCCAAGGGTCACTGATTTGGCCGTCCTCGAAAAAATGGCTGCACGGTGATGCTCCAGTCAGTATACACGCGAAAAGAAGGAATAAAATAATATGATGATTTTGCGAGCTGAAAATAGAGAGAAAACTTACGAGGACGGTTGAAGTAATGGTGTTCGAAGTTGCGAAACCCATTCGACAAAAAGAACTGGTCTTTGAAGTCATTGGGATGGCTGGGCAGTTCGATGACCGAAGGAGAGTTCGGGAAGCGGGTCAGGTAGTAGAACCTGTCGCCTCATCCTCGTTGATCTGGGTTGGCCTTGAGGCAAAAAAATTGAGGATATCCAAAGGGGTGGGGACCTCCCACATCTGTTGCAGGAAAAGATATCTCAGCCTGACCAGCAAACGGTATGAGTTTGGGGGGAGTTGAAATGGCGCCAGCTTCACGTAGTTGAGGAAGTCGGCAAAGTACTAGTCGAGGGGGAGGAAGGCCCCGGCCCTCAAGTGCTTATCACTCCAGGCCGCAAATTCCTCCTCAAGTGGTGCGCAGCTCCTCTCCCCCTCAAAGGGAGGTGGGGCGATAAGAGCGCCAGTGCCAATCTCGATGTTATGGGAGAGCATAATCTTATTGACCCTCCCTTGGGTCGTGATCTTCGAGACTATCCATTCCGCCTCGAAGTAAGCGTCAAGTCCCACCTCGACCTCCTTCTTCACCATGGGACCGAACGGAAGGATGGGGGATTCAACCGCAACCTCTTTTCCCCTGCTGGATTGCTAGGACGACGAGCTGGTCACATTTTTCTTGGGCACATTCTTCTTGGGCCCCATCTGATCGCCTAGCGAACAAGAACGAGAAAAATAAAACTTAGTGGGTGACCTAAAAGCTAAGAAAATATAAGCAGCGCGAGAAGAGGGGTTTTTCATATGCGGGCTAAGGTAATCTCAGCCCGCGGGGTGTGATGCCACGCGCTGCCATAGCCACGCGCCCGAGTTTCCAACGAATCCCTAATACCCAGGGATCCTTGTGATGGGAGGATCAGGTTATTGCTTGCCTTGGAGGAGAAGTTTTGAGGGGAAAACCACCTGGGAAGCGTGACCCCTAAGCTACCCGGTTTTATGCCCAAAAAACCTCTCACCTTCCATTTTCCAAATAGGCATTTCCTAAATTTACCCAGAAAGTTGACCAGAAGGTTACCCATAAATTACCTAGTTGTGAAACATCGCATTCCTAAACATGTTTCTAGGTATACTCAATATGCTTAGAATCAGAGCTTATGCCCCAAAAACCAGCCAAAAACACCCTATTGTTTACGACTATGAGAATTAGATTTGCATAACAAAAGAAAATGGTGAAATCAAAACATACAACGGATAGAGAACTTACAAAGTATATTCCGAATGAGAGTTGCTGACAACGTAGGAATAGGAGCCCTAGTGGAATCCTTGGGGTTGGACCTCTTAAAGGTTCTTGTGGCAAGAACGTGGAGATTTCTGGGATTATGACCAGAAGAAGGAGAAGAGCTTGTGAAACTCATTAGAGAGAAAATAAGGGAAAATTTTCAAATGAAGGGTGACTAGTACTGAAGACTGCCAACCTTATATATACATAAAAGGCATGAGGAAATGAGGATCGTCTGATCAGATTAATGCAAGATACGAAGGTAGTAACTCGAAAGACAAAACGGCGGCAAAAAGGTGGCTAGGCCATTTAATACAATCCTTGAAATCCGAAGAGGCGCCAACCACGGCGTTCCACGTGTCCGACACCCAAGTGGTGGGCAGGACATGGGAAGTCGGAAAGGAAGTTTAAAAGCCCCCACTGTAAAGATCAAAGATGATGTCATAGGTCACGAGCAGGGGCTTGGGGGGCAAATGCGCACCCTGAATATCCGCACGCACTTTGGCAAGCTAGAAAAGGGCCTAGATCGATCTGCCATGTGTCAACCGTCCACCTGGGGCTGTTTGTTACGGTCCCCTAAACAACTAACCAGAGCTGATGGATCATTTAGTTGCTCCTTGCTTAGAGCCATTGTGTCGACATAATAGAAGCAACGGGCTAGCGCCACATTAAGCTCGTGGTGCATCAGAGGTCTGATATACCCTCAGATATTTATAAAGTCAACCACGCAATATAAACGTGCGAATACCAGACATCACGTGTCTGTTCTATTCCTGAATTCTCGGTTATGTAGTATAAATGTGCGTGTTTAGACATCCCACGTCTGATTTGGGCCATGCGGCCCATTACTCGTCTTTACCTTTTGATTAGACCCCACTTCACTGTAATATAAAATGTAAATATAAATCATTGATGTAACATATATGATTTGAGGGATCAAAAAGGTCACGGGATGACCCCAACCCTTACCCAGGGATCAACCTCCTATAAATACCAGCCTCTATATAACCAGCCTTGGAGTTGGCCCAGCATACATTATTTCCCACGACCAATAGGTCGATCAAGCGTATCTTACGCTCCTAATAAGGCATAACCATATCAACCAGCACTCAGTGTAATATTTCCACCCTTGACTTATAAGTCAATGTTTTTAAACCAGCGCTCTACACTATTGCCATCCTTAACTTATAAGTCAACGATTTTCAACCAGCACTCAGTTTGCTAATGCCGCTCTTGACTCATAAGTCATGTCCAGGGCCCAGCCCTAGGATATGGGACTAATAAGTCACCCCGAGGCACATTTCCCTATCCTCTATATAACCAGACTTAGATCTGGCCCAGCGTATTTGGCGCTTTAGTTTCCTACGACCAATATGTCGGTCAAGCGTATGATGCGATTCTGGTTAGCCTATCCAAAACTACCAGCGTTCAACACACTATTATATCCCTTGACTTATAATCCAATACTTTTCGACCAACGCTCAGCGCGCTAATATCGTCCTTGACTCATAAGTCAAGCCTTTCTCAATTAGGTAATGCAGACAAGCATATATCATTTATTATATATCCAAATACAAAGCATTCAGCATGCCTAATCAACAATCACATGAAAAATAATAATCATGCGCATTCTCAAGCATTCATGCCCTATTCAACAATTCAGGCCAAGCCATAATCATATGTATCACATACCGGGTGCAGTTTTCTTACCTTTGGTCCAAGTACTAGTTAGGAATGAACGACCCTCAAGCACGATCCTGGTTCCGAGCCTCTAGCAATACCTAGTCTCAACCAAGTATAGAATCTGGTCAATGACGAGTAAATAAAGGCTTCCGAACCGAGTCCTAGCCTCCGGGACATCGAATCCTACTAAACCGGGTAGTAGGATCGATCCTGATCCCTTAGGTTTGAGTTCCTGCATTCAAAACCTCCCAAAGGCCAAAAATCCCTTTAGCGTCGTAGCCCCCCAAGAATTTGAACCACGGCCCATTCAATTTAGAGGCATAAGCCTCATCCCTACCTGCACCTACGCTGTGGAGCGCCCTAACAGGCACCTGAGCGCCAAAAACCTTGAGGCATCTGCTTCTCCTTCAACCAATTTGAGCCACGGTGCCCCAAGAACAGGACCGCTACTCGACATGAAAACTCTGATGTTTCTCCATTTTCCTCAAGCCAAATCCCTCAAAAATCCTATCTAAACAGTACCCAAGCTCGTAATTCAATAGCATCATCAGTACATCCCAGGTAACAAAATTTGAATTACAAACGAATCAAAACTCATCAAACCACAAAAATCCTATCAAACTTAAGAAACTCAAAACTCAGAACTTAAAGCTTGGATTACCTCTAATTAAGTAGTTTCCCAGCAAAATCATCCGGCTATCAAGCTTCTAATCTTCCCTAGAATTGATATGACTCTAACCTTGCTTGAATCCTAGCCCTAAAACTAAAGTTTCCTTCGAAAATTCTAACGGATGTCAAGTGAGAGAATGGGAGAGAGAACAAGACTATTTTCTAAGTTTTATAGTTCTGAGAGGTTACTTCGAGCTTAAGTAACCTTAAGCAAATCCTAAGGCTCGGGGTACCCAAAAACGATCCCGAGGGCAAAATAGTCAAAATCCCCATAATTCCCTCCTGATCTCACTAACTCCAAATATATCCTCAAATATTTATTCCCATTACCCAATATCTCGGTAATGTACTAAATACCCAAAATACCCCTTGACTCAACTATTGGTCCCGTTGTTACTTTCCTGCTAACTTGCGCTCTAGGACCGTCTCGTGCCGAGTAACCCAAATATACCCACATAATGATGTGGTCCCGCACATATATCACATATATGCCAAATATACCCATAACGAGCCAAATTACAAAAATTTCCATTTTAATCAAAAATAATCCCACATGCATATTTAATACACCTAAACATGCATATAAGTCGTATGATAATATAACTCACATAATCATATAATGATAAACATATATATCACATAAACACATAATTTTCCATCCTGCCCCCTAGTCAAGGCCCTAAGCCTTATGAGGTAATTTGGGACGTTACAAAAGACCTAAGTCTCCTAGACTGGGCACACAAGCTAAAGAACTCAAATTTACTTTTCGAGGACCAAGTGCCCGCTGAGCAACACTAAGTTCTAGATTGCCAAAATTATTATGAGCTTTCAAGACTCGAGTCACCTAGACTCAAGCATAAGTCTCAATTTGCCCAAACTTGAGCAGAAAAGACCTAAACCTCCTATACTTAGGCCCACATACGGTGGATAAAACAAGGTAATAAATTGAATTTTGCATAATGCTACATTACGTTAAAAAAAATTAGAAAAACCTTACACATTTTGTAAGTCCAATTTGCATTATTATTAAACACTGTATGTAAAAATGTGTTAACTGAAAAGCTAAGTGAAGTAAATAGAGCAAACAAACCATTCAATAAATTATCTACAATTGTACTCGAGGGTCGAGAATTTAAATTGTTTTTACCCCAATGTTGACACCATTTTTTGTCAACTTGAGAGAATTAGAGCATGGATTCAAGGATAGAGATATGATAAATAAATAACACTGTATTTTATAGTGGTTCGGCCCCAATAAGATGACCTACATCCACTTAGTCATTTTATTGATATTTAAGCTTGAAGATTCATATTTTTCGACGAACTTATGTTGTTGGTTGTTCTACAGTCCAACTTCCCTTTAACATTACATAAAGACTATTTATACAAGAATGGAGTTTTGGCAGTATGAATTGTCTCCCCTGTGTAATGCCCTGGTTAGCCAAGACCATTACCCTATGTATTTTAAATAGTGCTAAACTCGCTAAATGAGTCATTTGGCCATAAACGTGCAACTAAACATGATTAACGATTTAAGGTTAAATATTTTGGTCAAAAGGAATAGATATTCGTTAAAATGTTAAGTTGTGCATGGGATCCCATAATAAATGTTTACAAATTTGTTTACAGTTCCAAAAGGGGAATTACAATTCAAAAGTTACAACCTACCGACCTAAGCAGAAAAAAAAAGGGTTTAACCCTAGTTTCTTTCAACAACCTTGGCCATGGTGGTCAAGCGGCTTCATATGTACACGTTGCCATCGAAGCTCTCATACTCATGGCTGGCCCAGCTTCCCTTTCCCCTTACCTTCCCCACATAGAACACGTGAGCCAAGGCCCATCAAGAAAACGTAAACACCCTCATAAGCAGTCAATAACATGTTACCAAGTCATAATAATCATGCCTAGCAGTAATAACCCTACTCATGAATGCATACCATTCATATAAATGACTACAGCGTCATATGGGGCCAACTGCCCTAATTAAATGATTAATGAATCATACCGAGGCCAATTGCCCAAAGTATTTGATTAATAAATCATACTGGGGCTCAGCGCCCTAGGATATGGGACTAATAAGTCACCACGAGGCCCATTGCCCTATCATTGGTATATCAAACCTTGGAGGTGGCCCAACATACCTGGCGCTTATAAGTCAATGCTTTTCGACCAGCGATATTGCTGTCCTTGACTCATAGGTCAATGTTTTTCGACCAACACTCACCACTATTGTCGTCCTTGACTCATAAGTCAAGCCTTTCTAAATCAGGTAATGCAGACAGGCATTCATTATATAATAAATATCCAAATACATAGCATTCATCATGCACAGGCATAATCATAATCATGCACATTTACAGGGGCCCAAGCCCTATTCAAATCTATATTAAACATTCGAGCCAAGCCCTAATCATGTACATCATGTATTGGATGTTGTTTTCTTACCTCAAGTCCGAGTGTAATGTAAAATAAAAACGACCCTCGAGCACCATCCTGATTTTGAGCCCCTAGCTGTAACCTATTCATAACCAAATATAGAATCTCGTCCATAACGAGGGAATAAAGGCTTCTAGACCGAGTCCTAGCCTATGGGACCTCGAATTCTACTAAATCGGGTTGTAGGATTGATCTCGAGCCCTTAGGTTTAAGTTCCCATCATTCAAAATCTAACATGGCTAAAACTGACTATACGGACTGCGACTTGCCCTTGAGGGTCATGGCGCGCCTCCAATCTGAGGCCTACCTCTGCTCAGGGACACGCATCGGAACTTGACCCTGAGGGTCACAGCACGCCTACTCCAAACAGAGCCCTTGCGCCCTGGGTTCACACGGGTCGCGAGGCCCCAAGAACAGGGCCGCGGTGCGACCCTACAAACCTAGAATTTCCCCTGATTTCCTTAGCCAAAACTCACTAAAAATCCTTTCCAAACAATCCTAGAACAATATCAACACTAAACCAGCAACTAAACCCAAGTTCAAACTCACTCAAAACCCCACCAAAGACTCAATTAAATACCTTGAACTTCAAGCTCAAGAACACCCAAAACCATAACAGAATTCAATTAAAGATAAAGTTTACAATCCTACCTCAGCTGTTAATTCCACCTCTTAGTTGGAGCTCATCAATCCTAAACATTAAGCTTTCAATTCACAAGCCTTGAATTCATTTAGTTTTCCTCCAAGAATCCTCAAGGTGCTAAGGGAGAAGAGAGAAAACAATCGAGAGAGAGAGAGAGAGAGAGAGAGAGTTATAAGTGTTCTGTTCTTTGGGTTACTGCTGCTGAAGGATTTAGTTACCTAGTTCACTACCTTTTTTCCCGAAAGACCTATATGCCCCTAGGCCATATTTCTCTCTCAATGCCCCTCAAGGGTAATTCAGTCTTTTTCCACATATTCAAATAATCATAATTAACACCATATAATTCTCGTTACTTCAATTATCGTCAAATAATTACCAAATAATTTCCCATTACCTGGTCAATCTCGGTAATGTACTAAGTTACCAAATTATTCCTAAGCTCACCCCAAGCCCAATATTTGACCCCGTTATGACCAAACCGCTAACTTGCTCCATAGAATCACCTCGTGCCGAGTAACCCAAATATATCCACATAATAATGTCGTCTCACACATATATCACATATATGCACATATATATAATTATGCCCTTAATGGGCCAAAATTACTAAAATGCCCTTCTAATAAGAAACAGGACCCACATACATGCCAATTCAGTCATATAATAATATAACTCACATAATTCATACAATAAACAAATCATTGCCCTCCTGGCCCCCTAATCAAGGAACTAAGCCAAATTAGGGAATTTGGGACGTTACAACTATCCCCTCCTTACTGGAATTTCGTCCTCGAAATTTCACCTGAACAGCTCGGGATACTTACTCTACATATCATACTCCAATTCCCAAGTTACATTCTCGACCTTGTTGTTCCTCCATAATACCTTGACCAAAGGTATAGTTTTGTTCCTTAGGACCTTGTCCTTTCTGTCTAGTATCTGGACTGGATGCTCCTCACATGAGAGATCGCCTGAAGCTCCAGATCCTCGTAACTCAACTCATGAGTCACGTCTGAATCATATTTCTGAAGGGTCAAAATATGAAATACATTGTGTACAGCCGACAGTGCCAGAGGTAAGGCCAATCTATAGGCCACCTGGCCGATCCTCTCCAAGATCTCAAATGGTCCCACAAACCTATGGCCCAGCTTGCCCTTATTCCCAAATCTCCTCACCCTTTTCCATGGTGAGACTCTAAGGAAGACATAGTCTCCCACCTGGAACTCCACGTTCCTACATTTTGGATCAGCATAACTTTTCTACATGCTTCGGGAAGTAAGCATCTGAGCTCTGATCTTCTTAAAAGCCTCATTGGTCCTCTGAACTTCCTCAAGACCCAAGTATTTCCTTTCTCCTGTCTCATCCCAATGAATGGGTGATCTGCATTTCCTACCATACAACATCTCATAAGGAGCCACTCCAATGGTCGACTGATAGCTGTTATTGTAGGAAAACTCTATCAAAGGCAAATACTTACTCCAAGACCCTTCAAAGTCCAGCACACATGCCCACAACATGTCCTCTAATATATGTATCATCCTCTCATATTGTCCATCTGTCTGAGGATTATAAGCATTATTGAACTTCAACTGTGTACCCATAGCCTTCTACAGACTTCCCCAAAACCTAGAGGTGAATGTGGGGTCTTGATCTGACACGATTGACCTCAAAGCCCCATGAAATCGCACTATCCCTCTCACATAGAGATCTGCGTACTGGTCACCTGTATAAGTCATCCTCACTGGAAGAAGTGAGCTGATTTGGTGTATTGATCCACGATAGCCCATACCGATTCATGTTGACCCATGGTCCTAGGTAACCCTACCACGAAATCAATCGTGATGTCCTCCCATTTTCACTCTGGGATGTCTAGAGGCTGTAATAGCCTTGCTGGTCTCTGATGTTCAGCCTTGACCTATTGAAATAACAATCACTTAGCCACATATTTTGTCTCATACCTCTCCATCCCAGGCCACCAGTATAGCGATCTCACATCCTGATACATCTTCATGGTGCTTGAATGCAAAGAGTAAGGGATAGTATGAGATTCATCCAGAATCTCTCTTCTGATAAAAGAGTCCATCGGAACGCAGATCCGACCTTTTTACCTCACCAATCCTATATTTGACATTGTATAGTCCCTAGACACTCTAGCTAAGATATCCCCTCTGATCTTTGTCAGTTGTGGATCACTAGACTAACTAACCTTCTTTTATCCTCTCCAATAATGTAGACTATAGCGTGATATTGACCAACTGGCTCCCTAGAAACTCTATTCCAGCTCTAGTCATATCCTCTGCTAATTCCTTGGATATCTTTCTCGCATTGTATAACTGTCCTGGAACCTTCCGGCTCAAGGCATCTTCCACCACGTTAGCCTTTCCTGGGTGATACAAAATTTCACATTCATAATCCTTCACTCCATCCAACGCATCTGTCTCATGTTAGGGTCATTCTGTTTGAAGAAGTATTTCAAGCTCTTGTGGTCAGTGTATATCTCACACTTCTCCCCATAAAGGAAATGCCTCCATACCTTTAATACAGAGACCATTGCTGCCAATGCCAGATCATGAGTGGAGTATCTTTGTTCATATTCTTTCAACTGACATGATGGATAGGCAATCACCTTCCCCGTCTACATAAGAACATAACCCAAACCCTGTCTTTAGGCATCATAGTACACTACAAACTTCACATGATCTATTGGAAGACTTAGAACCAGAGCTGTAATCAATCGCTGCTTCAGTTCCTGGAATCTATTCTCACACTTATCTAACCATGCAAACTTCTGATTCTTGCGTGTCATTTTAGTCAATGAGGTATCAATCCTTGAGAGATCTTCCACAAAATGTTTGTAATAACCTGCCAATCAAAGGAACCTCTTGATCTCTGAGGCGTTCCTTGGTCTTGGCCAATCTCTGACTGCCTCAATCTTTGCTGGGTCCACCTTGATCCCATCCCTACTGACAATATGACCTAGGAGAGTTACCTGAGGTAACCAGAACTCACATTTCTTGAACTTCACAAACAGTTTGTGGTCCCTCAACCTCTGTAGAACCAACATGAGATGTTGCTCATGTTCTGACTCAGAATGAGAATAAACCAGAATATCATAGATGAAGAAGATCACAAATCGATCTAGATAATCTTTGAACACCCTATTCATCAAATCCATTAAAGTAGTTAGGGCATTAGTCAACCCAAAGGACATGAATAAAAACTCATAATGCCCATATCTGGTACTAAAGGTAGTCTTCGGTATATCTCCCTCTTTGATCCTCAGCTGGTGATAACCAGATCGAAGATCTATCTTTGAGAATCCTACCAAATGTAGGACCCTCGAGCACGATCCTGATCCCTCGCGGTAACCTAGTCACAACCAAATGTAGAATCCTACCAATAATGAGAGAATAAAGGCTTTCTAGCCTGCAGGACCTCGAATCATACTCAACCGGGTAGTAGGATAGAAAAAAATTCCTTAGGTTTGAGTTCCCGTCACTCAAAACCTAACTTGGCAAAACTGACTATGTGAACCGCGACTTGCCCCAAAGGGTGGTGGCACGCCTCCAATCCGAGGCCTCCCCCTGCCTCTGGCCAGGGACACGTGCCACAAGTTGACCCTGAGGGCCACGACATGCCTACTCTAAATAGATCCCATGTGCCTTGGGTTCACACGGGTCACGATGCCCCAAGAACAAGGTCACAGCGCGACCCTACGAACCCAGAATTTCCCTTGTTTTCCTTAGCAAACTCACCAAAAATCCTTTCCAAACAATCCCAGAATCACACTTCAATCCCAAAACAATATCAACACTAAACCAGCAACAAAACCCAAGCTCAAACTCACTCAAAACCTCGCCAAAAACTCAATTCAATACCTTTAACTTCAAGCTCAAGAACACCAAAAACCATAACAAAATTCAATTAAAAACAGAGTTTAGAACCTTACCTCAGCTATGAATTCCACCTCTTAGCTGCAGCTAATCAATCCTAAACCTCAAGCTTTCAATTCCCATGCCTTGAATTCACTTAGTTTTCCTCCAAGAATCCTCAAGGTGCTATGGGAGAAAAGAGAAAATAGTTGAGAGAGGGAGAGAGAAAGAGGGAGAGAGAGAGAGAGAGAGTTGTGACTATTCTGTTCTTTGGGTTACTTGTTGCTGAAGGAAATAGTGACCTAAGTCACTACCTTTTTCCCAAAAGACCTATATGCCCCTATGCCAAATTTCTCTCTCAAAACCCCTCAAGGGAAATTCGGTCTTTTGCCACATATCCCGTTAATCATAACTAATGCCTTATGATTCTTGTTACTTCTAATATCCTCAAATAATTTCCAAACAATTTCTCATTACCCGATCAATCCCGGTAATGTACTAAGTTACCAAATTATTCCTAGGCTCACCTAGAGCCCAATATTTGACCCCGTTATGACTAAAGCGCTAACTTGCTCCCTGGGTTCACCTCGTGCCGAGTAACCCAAATATATCCACATAATAATTTGGTCTCACACATATATCACATATATGGACATATATACAATTATGACCTTAATGGGCAAAAATTACTAAAATGCCCTTCCAATAAGAAACGGGCTCACATACATGCCAGTTCACTCATATAATAATATAAGTCACATAATTTATAAAATAAACCAGTTATTGCCCTCCTGGCCCCCTAATCAAGACACTAAGCCAAATTAGGGAATTTGGGATGTCACACCCTGTCTCTATCCCATCTCCTCTTATTTATAGTGAGGAGTATATGGTTACATATAAATCATGGGCCTAAGCTATTGGGATTAGCCCGTAAATAATACATACAACATTATAATAACATAAATATAGTTGTATTTTGATAAATGGTGAATCTGTCATCTGTTGCTAATTTTGTTAGCGTAGATAGTCTGTCTTGAACGAACAGGCATAAAACAACCAAGAGACACGAACACATGTCTCTGTTAGCAAATTACCACCTTCTTGAGCGAATAGGATTTGAAGAATATGGCTAGGCAACCAGACCCCTTATGTTAGAATTTAGTAGTTTACGTTGTGCTTTGTGAGAATAGGAATGCAATTACTCAAGGCTCTGCGATCAGGCATCTCTGTTAGCGTCTTGTAGGCACTCATGAACGAACAGGAACAAGAGTGTGTTACTGGGCGACCAAAATCTTCATGTTAGTGTGTGATGGCTTGCTTTATGCTATCAGAGGTAGAAGAACTTTCCTTGTGCAAACAAAGGTATGTTAGTACATGATGACTTGATATAAGCAAACATGCACACTATACTTGCATGTTAACGCATGCATGCCATGCTTGTGAGAACAAGCATGCTATAAGTTTTGTTCATCTTTCCTTTGAGGAATTAAATAGCAGGCCTAAGGTCATTAATATTGTTATTCTTTTAACACAATAAAATAATGCTCGCATGCCTAATTACTAAAAGATGGCTCGCATGCCTAATTACTAAAATACAAAATTATATAGGAAAACCTAAATCTCTCTGGGAAGAAGCTCTTGGATAAGCTCAATGATTAGGTCATCCTTTGGGACTCGACTTGCTTCCTTAGCGGCATTGGCAGCAGCAGCGGCAGCTTCCTCTACCCCTCGAAGGCATTGGCAGCAGCAGTGACACTCCTCAAATAGCAGTCTCATGTTGGCCTACTCAATGAAGGCAAGGTCCATTTCCTAATTACTCAGCCAAGCCTCATAAAGGGTGTCTTCGGTGAGCTCATCTGCTTCGTTTTGGAGCTCCTCCAACTTTTTTTGAACGAACTCCGCCTCGGCTACAACAACTCGGGCCTTGTCAGATGCATGAGTAGCTTCGTCGCAAACTCTAGCAGCATCCTCCACGGCGTGAGAAGCCTCTCCCAAGGCTTTGGTAGCTTCCTCTTGGGCAACCTTGGCCTCCTTAACTACCTTGGTCAATGCCTCCCCAAACGCCTTAGAACGAGTCTTTTCCTCCTCAATTGTCTTAGACAATGTTCCTCGTGTGTCTAAGAATGGGCCTTCTCCTTCCCAGTTGCCTGGTTTCTCTCAACAACTACCTTCTCAAGTGCTTGAGAGAAGGCCTTCTTATCCTCTCGTGCCTTCTTGAGCTTCTCTAACTCCTCAGGATGGAAGGTCAGTCAGGCCTTCCACATGGCCAACTCCCCTTGAGCCTTGTTTAGTTCGAATGATTTCTTTATCATAACATCCCCCAAACGTTGACACACCATGTTAGCCTGAAACAAAAAACACAGTTGAAACCAAAAAATCGGAGTTGCCCTCCAAGACTAAGAAAAAATGGTGAGTGCTTACCTTGGTGGTGGAGTATCGGAAGGTGGCAAGGATAAAAGCCTCTTTGTCGCTCCCAGGTTGCGTGAAGCTACAAGTAGTCGTCTCGCACATAATGGACCTTATCCCCTGAAAGAGCTCCGTCGCCAATGGAGCAACAAGGTCACCTAGCTTCTTAGCGAAGATACTTTCTAATTCAGCCCTGCCAATTGGAGGCACTGGAGGTTTTCCCTTCGATGGCTTATATTGGCGGATGTACTCAGTGGATGTGGCCACACCTTGGACCATCCCTGGACTCAAGAGGAGTATCAGGATTACCAAGACTTGATCGACCATTTTCTCCACCACCCAAAGAGACGACTGCCTCATTGAGGATTTGTGCCATTGGATGATGTGACATCATTCCACACACGGTGGTTCTGTCAGTACAAGACCAATATTACTCAGGAGATAGGTAGAATCGTAAGGGAGTTTGCGCGCTCAATGCTTTACCTAGCGAAGACATCTAATTGTGGGGCTTCCCGAGAAGCCCACGTGCTCTCAACATTACCGTCTTTTTTGCACTTTATTTAAAGTATTTTCCTTGTCTTTTATTTATAAGTGCTAACACTTTGTTTTTCCTTGTAGATCAAATGAGATTGTCTTATGCAATTTGTGCCAAGAGGCGGCGGTTGGAAGGTCTGGTCCAAGCTAAGGTCCCTACAACTCAAGTTGATGCACGACGACCTCTATCGAGGTGCCCATGGCCTATGCTGAGGGGCATGCGGTCCAAGTTGAGGGGCCACGAGTGGTGGATCCACACGTTATTGATCTGTCATCCTAGATTTTATATTCAGGGGCCACTGACAATGTTTGTTCTTCTATGTAGATAGTTGAATATTTTGATTCAAATAAGTTTGCTGATGAAATTCTTAAAGATGGAGATGGAGAGTGCATTTAGTTCAGAAAAGCGTTGGGGACAGTCCATTTAGTTTAGTTTTGTTTTATTGAAAGAAAACTTTATTTTTTTCTTAGAACAATTTTTTTAGTTTATTTCTTTTAGAAAATTAATTTCCTTTTATTTCATGTAGTGACAATTGAATATATTTTTAGTAACAATATGATTATTCTTAAAAAAAAATTAATAGACATGCAATTGTAAACATTCGGACTGTAGACACTTTTCCGAATGAACGGTCGCTTAATAACTTTGAGTTATTTAAAGAAGCTAATCCAAAAGGTAGCCAAAGAGAAAAAGTTTCTAAAGAGGACGACACATATCTATGACATCTAAAACTAGGTCATATTAGTCTAGAAAGAATTAACCAGTTAACAAAAGATGGACTATTGAGGAAGTTAACTGTTAGTAACAAAAGATGTACAATATGTTCGCTATGAACATGAAGCACACGCCCTTGTTTCTGAACATACAAGGATGACTCGATGACCTTTCAGGAGGCAATGGAAGACCCTAAAAATGAAAAATGGCAAGAATTCATGAACCAAGAAATGGAATCGATGTATTCCAATTCTTGTTGGGAACTTGTAGACCCACCTGAAGATGTCATGCCCATTGGGTCCAAATGGATCTTCAAAAAGAAAATAGATGCTGATGGGAAAGTAGAGACTTTCAAGGAAAGGCTTATAGCCAAAGGCTATACACAGAGAGAGGGTGTCAATTATGAAGATACATTTTCTCTTGTTTCCATGCTAAAATCCATATGAATTCTTTTATCCATAGTAGCCACTTATGAATATGAGATATGGAAAATGGATGTCAAGACTGCTTTTCTAAATGGATATCTTGATACAACCAAAGGGGTTTGTGAAGAAAGGGGAAGATCTTAAGATGTTCAAATTGCTAAGATCCATTTATGGATTGAAGCAAGAATCTAGATCTTGGAACATTACCTTTGATGAGACAATTAAAACAATGGCTTCAAACAGAATGTCGACAAAGCATGTGTATATAAATATATCAAAGGGAAAGTAGTGGTTTTCTTAGTTCTGTATGTGGATGACAATCTACTCATTGACAACGATGTAGAGACACTATCAAATGTGAAGAAATGGTTAGCTGAAAAGTTCCAAATGAAAGATTTGGGCGAAGCGAACTATGTTCTGGGATTCCAAATCCTAAGGGATAGGAAGAACAAGCTCTTGGCACTTTCTCAAGCAAATTATATAGATAAAGTGATGAAAACGATCTCAATTGAGAATTCCAAGAAAGATCAGTTACCAACCAAACATGGAATTACTCTTTCCAAGGAGCAATGTCCAAATACACTTCAAGAACAAGAGGACAAGAGAAAGTATCTCTATGCTTCAACAGTTAGGAGTTTGATGTATGATATGTTGTCTACAAGGTCTGACATATGTTATGTTGTGGGAATTGTAAGTCATTATCAATCAAATCTCGATTCAGAGCATTGGATTGTGGTAAAGCACATACTCAAGTATCTTCGTAGAATGAGATATTATATGTTTATTTATTTAGGGGGTGAGTTAAACCCTACTAGATACATTAATTTTGATTTCCAATCAGACAAAGACAGTAGTAAATCGACGTCTGGGTCAGTTTTCACTCTTGGAGGAGGAGTTGTAGTCTTGAGATATATCAAACAATCCAATATTGCAGATTCAGCCATGGAAGGCGAGTATATAGTGGCTTCTGAAGCAACTAAGGAAACAGTTCGGCTCAAGAAGTTCTTCACTGATCTGGAAGTAATTCCAACTATGGAAAATCCTTTAATCCTTTACTCTGAAAATAGTGAAGCGGTAACTAATTCAAAGGAACCTAGAAGCCATAAGAGATGAAAGCATATAGAGAGAAAATATCATCTGGTAAGAGAGATCTGCACAGAGGTGATGTGACAGTTATGAAGATAGCGTCTGTAACGTCCCAAATTCCCTAATTTGGCTTAGTGCTTTGATTAGGGGGCCAAGAGGGAAATAACTGGTTTATTGCATTATTATGTCATTTTAATGCATGATTATATGAATTATGTGAGTTATATTATTATATGACTGAATTGGCATGTATGTTGGCCACTTTCTCATTTGAAGGGCATTTTAGTAATTGTGGCCCATTGAGGGCATAATTGTATATATGTGCATATATGTGATACATGTGTGAGACCACATTATTATGTAGATATATTTGGGTTACTTGGCACGAGGCGATCCTAGGGAGCAAGTTATCAGTTTAGTCATAACGGGGTCAAATATCGAACACAGGGTGAGCCTAGGAATAATTTGGTAACTTAGTACATTACTGGGATTCATCGGGTAATGGGAAATTCTTTGCTAATTATTTGAGGATATTGGCATTAACGGGAATAATGAGGCGTTAATTGGGATTAGCGCGGAAAGAGTGGCAAGGATGGTTTTGCCCTTTGGGGCACTTAAGGACCTAAACTTGACTAAGGGGTATTCTAGTCATTTACTAGTATAAGGGAAAGATATACTCAGCCCATTTTAGAAAACAAGGGAAACATATAGAAGCATCTCTCTCTCTCTCTCTCTCTCTCTCTCTATATATATATATATATATATATATATCTATCTTTGGTTTGAATTTTGAGGAAACTAAGTGAATTCAAGGCTTGGGAATAGAAAGATTGAGGTTTAGGATTGATTAGCTGTAGCTAAGAGGTGGAATTCACAGCTGATGTAAGGTTGTAAACTTTGTTTTCATTGAATTCTATTTTGGTTCTTGGGTGTTCTTGAGCTTGAGGTTCAAGGTATTAAATTGAGTTTTGGTGGGGTTTTGAGTGAGTTTGAGCTTGGGTTTTGTTGCTGGTTTAGTGTTGATGTTGTTCTGAGATTGGAGTGTGATTGTGGGATTGTTTAGAAAGGATTCTTAGAGAGTTTTGTCTGAGGAAAACAAGGGAAATTTTGGGTTCGTGGGGTCACACTGAGACCCTATTCTTGGGGCGCTGCGACCCGTATTAACCCAAGATGCAAGGGCTCTGTTTGGAGTAGGCACGCCGCGACTCTCAGGGTCAAGTCGTAGTGCGTGTCCCTAGGCAGAGGCAAGGGAGGCCTCAGATTACAAGTCGCGACCTGCATAGTCAATTTTAGCCAAGTTAGGTTTTGAGTGATGGGATCTCAGTCCTAAGGGCTTAGGATTGATCCTACTACCTGGTTTAGTAGAATTTGAGGTCCCGGAGGCTATGACTCGGTCCATAATCCTTTATTAGCTCGTTATTGATAGGATTCCATATTTGGTTATGACTAGGTTACCACTAGGGGCTCAGAATCAGGATCGTGCTCGAGGGTCGTTCTTACTTTACATTACACTCGGACCTGAGGTAAGAAAATTACACCCAATATGTGATGTACATGATTAGGGCCTAGCCTAAATGTTGAATATAGATTTGATTAGGGCTTGGGCCCCTATAAATGTGCATGACTATGATTATGCATAGAATTGATTGACTAAGCATGCTGAATGGTCTGTATCTGGATATTTATTATATATTGAATGCATGTCTGCATTATCTGATTTAGAAAGGCTTGACTTAAGAGTCAAGGATGGGAATAGCGTTGAGCGCTGGTCAAAAATCATTGACTTATGAGTCAAGAATGGCAATAACGCTGAGCACTGGTCGAAAATCATTGACTTATAAGTCAAGGGCAGCAATAACGCGCTGAGTGCTAGTCAATAAGGTTAGACCTAATCAGGAGCGCATCATACGCTTGCGTGACCCATTGGTCGTGGAAAATTAAGCGCCGGGAATGTTGGGCCTGCTCCAATGCTTGTTATACAGAGGATAGAGCAATGGACCCCTGGCTGACTTATTAGTCCCATATTCTAAGGCGCTGAGCCCCAGTAGGATTCATTAATCATGTATTTTTGACAATGGGCCCCGATATGATTCATTAATCATTTAATTAGGGCAGCTAGACCCATATGATGTTGTATTCATTTATATGAATGGTATACATGCATGAGTAGGGTTATTTCTGCTAGGCGTGCTAATTATGGTTTGGTAATGTGTTATTCACTACTTATGAGCATGTTTACATTTTCTTGCTAGTCCTTGTCTCGCGGGTTCTATGTGGTGCATGTAAAGGGAAAGGGAAGCTACACCAGCCATGAGTTAGAGAGCTTCGATGGAACATGTACATATAGGGCCGCTTGACCACCACGGGTAAGGTTTCATAGAGAAACTAGGGTTAAACCCTATTTTTGCCATTTAGATCGGTGGGTTGTAACATTGGAGTTAAAATTACCCTTTTGGAACCTTAAACAACTTTGTAAACTTTTATTATGGGATCCCATGTACAACTTAACATTTTAACGAAATAACTATTCCTTTTTATCAAAAAATTTATCCCTAAACCATTAATCACGTTTAGTTGCACGTTTATGGCCAAATGACTCGTTTAGCGAGTTTAGCACTATTTAAAATACACAGTGTTCTTGGCTAACCAGGGTGTTACAACTTGGTATTAGAGCGTGCCAAGGTTAAGGGTCCTGAAGACAGGCTAGGCAAGTACACTCGCCACTAATGACAAGCTCGACTTAGGGTTTGGTAACTATTTATGTGGTTATGTGTTGAACTTCTTAAATAGGATATAAATGCCTTATTAGGTAGCATGAGATATTCTGATAGGGCCTGGCTCTTGATTGTTGCTTGAATAATAAGGACATGCTTATTAGCACTGATATTGCTTGTGAATGCAAATGAAATGCTTATTAGAATTGTTATATGGACATGTAGTTCAAGACACGCTCATTAGCACTGTCATAGATACATGTATGTCAGAAAATGTTTATTAACATCATAATATGGTTATGAATGTCAGAAAATGCTTATTAGCATTGTTATTTGTTATGAATGTCAGGAAGTGCTTATTAGCATCAGTCTTGGATATGAATATGATTCGACATGCTTATTAGCATGAATGTTGAATGTAAATGATTATTTGCTTGGTCTTGGACCGTGAGGTGGAAAGAGGTTTAGTTATTACTACCTAACTAGCCGAATTGATTATTGTAGCAAGGTATAAGCTTGGAAGAATTCTTCCAAGGCAGACGAAAACATCAGATGGTCAGGAAGATCAGGGCTAGAATGATAGACAGGGTCAGAACGACAATCAGGGTCAGACCGCTCCACCAGCTCCAGAGAACTGGCAGCAAGTGTTTACTGATTTGCAAGCCAAACTATTGAGGCAGTAGAAGAGATTTGCCTCTTGAGACAACAACGGGTTCCTACAGGGAACATTGCCAGAGGCACCACCTGTGATGGTGCCAACAGTTGAGCACCTGCCAGAGGCTGGGAACAAATGGGAACCTCTTTATGAAAGGTTCAGAAAATAGCACCCTCTTGTTTTTTAGGGCAGTGCAGATTCGGCTAAGGTCAAAAAATGGATGAGTATGGTTACCACCATCCTAGATTTCATAAGGGTTGTAGCGACCCAAATTTTCTAATAAGGCTTGGAGCCTTGATTAGTGTGCCTGGAGGGCAATAATTGTTATAGTATGTTAATCTATGTGAATTTGAATGATTATGTGATTAGAATGCATGTTTAGGTGGAATAAATATGCATGTGGGCCCTGTTTGATTGTTAGGGGTGAATTGGTAATTTTAGCCCGCTGAGGGCATAAATGTAATATAAATGGGAAATTTATGATTGAATGGTGATATAATTGTGATGCACGTGCCGAGACGGTCCTAGGGAGCTAATTAGTTTAAAAGTCATAACGGGATTAAATACCCGGCTCGGGAAGGGCCTAGGGGTATTTTGGGAATTTGTAAGTAATGGTTAGTGACATTTTGGTAACTTGAGTGACCATTTGTAACCATTAGGTATAACTATTCTAGGTGAGAAAATGGTATATTTGTAAGGGATGTGAAATGTCTAGGATGCCCTTGAGGTTTAGTTAGAAAAGGGAATTAGATGGAAGGGTAAAATTGTCTTTTTGTAGGGATTGGGATAAGTTTGGTTGAGGGAAAAAGTCATTCACGTTTTTATACTTAGGCAAATTCTATTTTGGCTGAAAGAGAAGGGAAAACTAAGAACCTAGAAGGAAAAGTGGAAAAGGAAGGGAGCTGGTAGTTTGAGGCTTAGGAGGAGAATCAAAGTGGCTTGAGGCAACTAAAACCAAGTATAGGCCAAGATTTTCTCAGAGGTAAGAATTTATCTCTGTTTTGTTAAGTTTCTAAGCTTGATTTTTAGAGTGTGAGCATGGAAATTGAAAGTTGGTTTGTGGTTGGTTTGTGTGGGAATTCAGTTTGAGAAATAAGAGGATTTAACTTGAAGCTGGAATTGAAGGAAGCTTAAGGTCGAATTCTCCACTTGAGGTAAGAATTCTATGTAATTCTGAGGTTTGTGTCTGGTGTGGTTTAGGAATTTTGAAGCATGGTTTAAGTTTTATAAGCCTTGGTTTAAGTTTCTGGTTTACTGGTTTAAACTTCTGAAATTTGAAACCAAAGTGTGAATTGTGGGTGTGATTATGTGTTTGTGCTTGTTGTTGGTGTTTATAGGTTGCTAGATGGTTTATTTGAGGTTTTGGATTGATTTTGGGGTTTAGGTATGCATTGGGGTTGAATTAGGAGTGTTATAGCTCGAGGAAAATGCAGGGGAAAACCTAGAATTCTGGGTTCGCGTAGGGGCGTCGCGGCGCAAGGCAGCATCAGGCATCAGGAGCCCTTCTGGGCGTCGTGGCCCTCAATGGTTAGTGCCATGGCGCTGGGCTATTTTTGGGCAGGGGAAATTTTCCATTTTAAGGCTTTTGCCCAGGAGGCTCGGGGGATGTTTCCGCTACTTTGTTTTGGGAAATTGGAGGTCCCAAGAGTACGGGATTGGTCCCGGGAAATTGTTTTGGATTGGTTAGTATTAAAGAATGTTTTAAATGTGTTGTGACAAGGTTTTCGAAGAGGCTCGGGTTAGGGGACTGTGCTCGTGACTTTGGTGCGTAAGAATCTCAGGACACAGGTAAGGAAACTACTATTTCCCGTAGAGCATGAGTTGTTGGGCACGGCCCTATATGACTGTGATGTGGGGTTTGACCCTTTTATTTGAGTTTATGTATGTTTAGCTTATTGATTAGCTTTATCATATGTGAGTGTGATGACTGTACGGCATGAGCCGTGAATGGTGATGACCGATAACGTCAAAGGTCGAGAACGACAATGAGCCGAGAATGGCGATAGGCACGTGGAGTGCAAAGCCGAGTGCGGCAAGGGGCCAGGGCCGGAAGCAGCGTTTAGCACGCAGAGTGCGAGTTGCTAGGATAGATCCTAAAGGATACGTGGGATATCCTCACAGTATGGACCGCGAATCCAGGGCATGGTAAAGCGCCTGGGACGGCATGGTCGTATGTGTTTAGCCAGTTGATGGCCTGTTTAACTGATAAGTGTTTGATATACATATGTTATCTGTTTGTGAGTTTTCTTGCTGGGCTTTGGCTCACGGGTGCTCTGTGGTGCAGGTAAGGGCAAGGAGAAAGTCAACCAATCATGAGTATAGCGAGCGTGAAGCAGCGTGTACATGTTTGGTTAGCCTGACTGCCACGGTCAGGGGCATTTTGGGAGATGAATGTATAAAACTGAATTTTGTCGTTTAGTCGACTGTGATTATATTTTGAGTTGTAAATATTTCTAAACTGTATCATGGGATCCCAAATGTTAAACTTTTATAATTTTCAATGAAATGAGGTTATTTTCAAAGATTTTGACTTTGAGTTTAGCTTAGTCACACTTTTGTTCTAAGAATCTCGTTTAGCGAGTTAATTGCACGATTTGAACTCACTTAGTAACGGCTCTAAGGTGGTAGGGCGTTACAAGGGTGGTTGGTAATGAGATGGTGGCCTGTGCCACATACATGTTTCAGGAGGATGCCCGAATCTGGTGGGAGGTGATATCCCAGACTAGGAACGTTAATACCCTAGATTGGGAAGAGGTTAGAACTCTATTCAATGAAAAGTACTACAATGATGCCATCAGAGCTGCAAAAGCTGAAGAGTTCAACAGATTACTTCAGCGCAATACATGAGTGACTGATTATGCCTTGAATGTTTTGAATAGCTCATGAGCAGTTTATATACTTAATGAAACATATCCTTTCCTTTTTATTGGTTTTCCTCCTTAGCCTGTTAATAACACTTAGAGCACGTTTTTAACCAAAGGACTCGGGTAGCGAGTCAAATTTCCGGTTCACCATTCACCATAACTGTTCTGGGGTAACTAGGGCGTTACAGAACTTAAGGAAGAAGAGTTAATTAGAAGGGTAAAACAGTAATTCTTGACCAGCTCTAAGTAGCAAACCAATAAATGGAGGACAAAACTACATATATTAATTATATCAATGGGCTGCAAGAGATTACTTTGTAAATATAATTCTATAATTACTAAGAGTGCAATTCCATATTTATAGTAGAGTAATAATGGAATTAATAAATAAGATTAATTAATTAAATAGTTTAATTAATAATCTAGTTTATTAAAACTTAATATTATAGGTCCATGGTCCCCCAATCGCATATGTCTTACACTGTCAAAAGTAAAGATGTCACAGACAAGACTAATAGAGAAAATTGCTAAATTACAAAGGAATTAATTTTCCAGTGCTAAGTGATAATTATGTGTAATTAATTATTTATTTAACTAATTAGTTTTTATTTAAAAATATATATATTAGTTGAAATTAGTATTAATCAGTGTTTGGATTAATATTATAGAGAGTTAAATATTATCTTAGTATAAGATAATTATTCAAACTAATAAATTAAAGTAAGGTTAATATTTAACTAAATGATATTTATTTTTAAATAATATTTATATTAATTTTGAATAAATATATTGTCTTACTTTTAATTAAACAAATAAATCATAAAAATTAGGGACACATGAGTTTGTGTACACGCCACTCGCTGTTCTTACACAATAATAAATGTCCTTGGGATTTGAATTTTGAATTTCAAATATTATTTGTTTATTTGATTATTATTTTAATTTGATTAAAATCAATAATTAAAATAAAAATCTAACATATTAGTTTTGAATTAATATAATTGAAATAAAATAAAATTGTTTTATTATCTTTATGAGTTTGAAAAAGATGCGATCTTTTATCAGACGTATCAGTTAGAAACAGTCAATATATTATTCTAAGCCTAAAAATTTCTCTA
The DNA here is from genome assembly GCF_963169125.1 of Humulus lupulus. NCBI lineage: Eukaryota > Viridiplantae > Streptophyta > Magnoliopsida > Rosales > Cannabaceae > Humulus > Humulus lupulus. The sequence goes on along the minus strand of NC_084800.1, from coordinate 147,330,891 downwards.
GAACTCTCTAAAGCCTTCTCTTCTCCAAACTCTCTACATCTCATATGTGGAGAACATTTAGAGAGCCTAAATAATCAAACAAATGAATCTTATGTGCCCACACACGTCCTTGTGTGATCGAGGAACGACTTGGAAGACTGTGGTGTGAGTCTTCACACGGATAGGAAGATCGTTTGATTATAGAAAAAGACTCGAGGACTCTTGATAGGCTACAAGAGGAATTCTTCTTTCATTTTTGTGTGTAGATTTAATGTGTAAATATATGTATTGATCCTGGCTCGATATTAATAATTTTTAAAACCACCACCCCATTCCACTGCGTCCCTGGTTTTATTAAATTAATACCAACAGATAGTTGTTCACAAAGAAAAGGACAACTATCAAGGGGAGATCGAGCAGTTGTGCAAGCAAAACGAACAACTCTAGGAGTTAGTCAAGCTAGGGTTATGGCTGATACAATCAGCGAAGTAGAGAGGAAAGGGGACGCGATCTACAATAATATATTTTTCTTGGTGAGTAACCACAACCATAGCCTCGAGCTCAACTTCCTTGGTGCCAAGGCGACCATTGAGCTGATCATTGCCAATGAGCAAAAGTTAGTTGAGGAGCAGAACGATATTGAAGAGGGGAGTTTCAAACACACCCGAATGGAGATAGTCGATGGAATTGGGAGGTCTAAAGAACCTTGACTAGTTCCCATAGTGACCAGCCTCAAATCCAAAGTAACCAGACTCCTATCGACCATGCTATAGCGACTTCTTGCTTGCCTATCTTTTGGACTTTTTATTTTTTATTCTTTTTTTTGTTTTTTTAAATCCATTGTTGTAAAGAAAATTTGCTTCGATGATCAAGTGGTCACTTTGTATGGGTTAATCTTATTTTGTGATTAACTTTTGATCACTATCATCCGAATTGTTGTTTAGCCATTACTTGGCATGCTTAAAAAATTTGAAAATTTTCCAAATCTAATTATTCACTTATATTTTTTGAGTATTTTTATGCATGCCTTATTAACAGTGTACAAACTGTTCATAGGCATTCTTATACTTGATAGCATTTGTAACACCTTGAATAGTCAAGACCGTTACATCATGTGTTAAAAATAGTGCTTAACTCGTGAAGTGTAAAACGCGCACTAATTATAGTCTTTTATAAAACGTCACTCAACTCTTAGTTAATAGAAAAATATCATTTTAAGGAAAATCTCAATGGGGCCTTAGTAAAACATGCATATTGGGCCCAATAGTTGAAAATTAAAATAATGTGTCTTTATACAATATTCAGAAATAAAATAAAAATTTAAGTCTCACTGACGTAATTAAAAATAAAATTCATAACATAGGTTCTTTTATTCTTAGCGCTCATATTGATTGTTGTACATTCATAGGACACCCCACGCCATACATACTCAGACATCGAAACTCCCCACATCACAGCACATGCCAAGGAGAAACCCTATTGTTTACCTGAAAGGGGAAAAGTAAGGGGGTGAGTTAAAAACCCAATAAGGAAGTACAACAATACAACAATATCAAAGAAAACGCAAGAGAAGATGTATCGCAAATTAGGACAAAACATAACATCTTCATACTCATAATTTATAGTCATAAACTTAATCATAGTCATCCATCACAATCACACATCATAAACATACGCTTTGTGATCATGGCACCTCTATTGTCCATGTCACATCTTGAGGTAACCAGTAGAAACATAGGCTCGTAAGACCTCCTCTATGAGGTAAACATGATCTCAGGTCCTTGTAGGCGTGTCTGCCTTTTGAGTTACATCATATCCTTAGTAACTCCTTTGTTGCGTCGCGTTCAGCACACTAGTAATCTTATCTTTTCTTTTCATTCATCATACAAGCGCATGCGTCACAGTTCACATCAAAACATATAAATTATACATTTCATAGCACTTTTCTTATCATAACATATCAAACATAGAATTTCACTTTTCATAACGCTTGGCTTATCATGAGATATCAAAACATAGAACTTACACTTTCCATAGCACAAAACATATACAATTCTATCTGGCTTCCTTACCTCGAGTCCAAGCAAGATAAAGTGTGAAAAACGTCACAATGAGCCTATAATCATAATCAAACATCCGTCTTTAAAATCATGTAAGAATACTCAGGCCCTATATACATACCCCACATGTGCATGGGTCATGCACATGTGGCACAAGTTGCACTACAATTACAAACATACAATAATTTCACATAAAATCATATAAGAATAATGCTAATTCTACCCATCAATCATTCATGGTTACAAAATAAAAATCATATGTTTTATAATAGGCATATTTTTTAAAGTAAAAATACACTTGCATGTAACATGCATACGTGGGAGTGTTCTTAAAATTTAACGTTTAAAGTCGATAATTTCTACATGCTTATCTCATTACCTTTTCCTACAAATTCAGCAAGCACAATTTATTTACCACTTAGTTATTACTTCATCATTTCTTTAACCACGTATTTTTCATTCAAAACTATATTAACAGATTAATTTTCTAAAATAATTCATTTAGTCTTTTAATTTCTCATGAAATAATAATCCCATCTATTATTTAAATAGCAATTAAAAGATTGTGACAAAAATATGTAGTTACTTATAATGACTAAATGAATTTCTTGATTGCTTTTAGAAAGAAATGTTCTTTACTTTTCATTAAAAAAAAAATGCATATTAATAAGTGTGAAAATGATAGAAAAATTATATTTTGATTACATTGGTTATAAAATATTAATTTGGGCAAAACTTGTATATTTTAAATTCCTAAATTAATTACTACAACATAACTAAATGAAAAAAAAATCGCAAGTAATACTTATGCAAAAAAAAAAATACATCTTAATCATGTTTACACCATTCCCTAACATGTTTCTACCATCTCATGTCTTCCAAGAACAAAACTTAGTTTAAGCTTCAAGAATCAAAACTATATATACAAGACCAAATTAACATTTGTAAAGAACTTACTACCAATGTCAGTCTTAAAAATAACCTAACATGTGTCTAAGATTATAAGTGACAACAAAACAAAAAAATGAACCAAACATGCTAAAAAAAATGTCCCTATGCTGAAACCTACATAGTCCCAAAAATAACAAATCTTTTTCATGTTTAAAAATATAAAAGACAACCATCAACATATATTAGTAGGCTAAAACCAAAAACCTAGCATGCATCTACTATCATCTTTGCATGCTTTTGATAAACCATTAGAATCTAATAAATCATAGCAACATAACATAGGAAACCCCTAGGTGTCACAACATCAAGAAAAATGGTCATATTTCTATCATAAAAAAAAAAAATCAATAACAAAATATTCTTGCCAAACACCAACCCGCATTCGAACCACAACATCACCAAGAAATCAAGACAACCATAGATTGAGGGAGGAATCCATTACCTCTCTTGATAGCACTCAAGGACCCAAACAATAGCCACCACCTAGATCAAACCCCCTAGGGATTTTCGAATACACCACACAAAGAGAACAAAACAACACATGATCTTAGATTCAAGAAGAGGTGGAAACTAACAAAAAATACTATGAACCAAATACTTACCCTAGGGATTTCGAACCCTAGCCTCCAATCCTCTAAGTTCTTGCAACAAAATCAAACCCATCATTTTGCCTTGCTTAGAATCAAGATGAAGAGAAAAAAAATATATAATTCTATGAACCTCAAACCATACCTTAGGAACCCTAGCCTTGGCCTCTTCTTCTTTCTCTTCTCTTTCTCTTCCTCCTTCACGTTTTCTCCTCTCTTTCTCTCTCTAGAATTTGGCAGCCACTAATCACACAATGGTTCAAGCTTTTCCTTGTTTCCCTTCTTAACCTAATCGAACCCCTCTTGATTCACTTGCCCAAATTAAGGCCTCGATCCTTCCCTCAATTCCCTTTCCCCAATTCAAGTGATGGAGCACAAAAAGGGAAACCAAATCCCTCCCTTGACCAACCACCCATCACTCCCCCTCTCTCTCTCTCTCCCTATTTCGTCTATGTGTGGCCTTTTCACACTAACCTCTTCATAATTCTACCTTCCATACTTAGCATAAGTCAATCAAATCAAAAGTCTTCCATATTTGGTGCGTACAACCAAAACTCATGAACTTGCAAATAAAAAAATATTTAAATAAAACAATTAAAAAATAAAATTCACATAATTTCTACCAAACAATTCAAACAATTAAAAAATAATTTCCTACACTTAACAATTAATAATGAAATAAAGCACAAAATAAATTAAACTAAAAAAAATTGGTACGCTACAATATACCCTCCTTAAAAGGAATTTCGTCCCGAAATTCTTTCTTACATGATAACTGAAGGTATCTTTCTCTCATGTCCTCCTCCAGCTCCCATGTTGCTTCTCTTTCCGTGCTATTCATCCATAGGACCTTAACTAATGGAATCCTTTTGGATCTCAGTTTCTTGATTCCCCTTTCGATGATACGCTTTGGTTGTTCATCGTAACTCAGATCCTGCTTCAGTTGTAACGGCTCATAACTCATAACATAAGAGGCATTTGACACGTACTTATGTTACATCAAGATATGAAAGATGTTATGTGTTTTGGCTAGTGCTGGGGGCAGTGCTAAATGGTATGCAACTTGCCCAACCCTATCCAAAATCTCAAATGGCCCTATAAATCTCGGCCTCAATTTCTCTTTCTTCCCAAAACGCATAACACCATTCATTGGCGAGACTCTCAAGAACACAAACTCGCCCACTAACAACACGATGTCCCTTCTCTTAAGGTTGGTGTAGCTCTTTTGCCTACTTTGAGCGATAAGCATCCTTTGGCAAATTTTCCCAATTGCCTCGCTGGCTTCCCTAACCGCCTTGGGGCCTAAAATATGCTTTTCCCCAACCTCATATCAGTGTAAGGGAGATCTACATTTGTGCCCATAAAGCATCTCATAGGGAGTCATCCCAATAGTGGACTGATAGCTGTTGTTATAGGAGAACTCCATCAGGGGTAGATAACGACTCCAAGACTCTGACAAGTCCAGCTCACAATATCTTAAAATATCTTCTAGGATATGAATGGTCCTCTCAAACTGCCCATCGGTCTGGGGATGAAAAGTGGTACTAAACTTTAGCTTTGTAACCATAGCTTTCTGTAATCCCTTCCAAAATTTTGATGTGAACACTGACTCTTGATCAGAAATGATCGACTTTGGAACCCCATGAAGTCTCACTATCTTGCTCACATACAATTCTTCGTATTGATCCGTCGAGTAGGTGGTCTTAACTGGTATTAAACGAGCGGACTTAGTGAGCATTTCTACTCTTACCCAAGAAAAATCATGTTGTTTTGTGGTTCTCGATAACCCTAGCACAAAATCCATCGCTATGTCTTCCCATTTCCATTCTGAAACATAGAGAGGCTAGAGCAGCCCAACTGGCCTTTGGTGTTTGCTTTGACTTGCTGACATGTCAAACACCTGGCAACAAACTCAGCAACATCTTTCTTCATTCCAGGCCACCAATACAGTGATTTAAGATCTTGGTACATCTTTTTCAATCCAGGATGTAAGGAATAGGGTGTTGTATGTGCTTCTTTCATAATATTTTCCCTAATCTCATCATTGTTAGGCACACAAATCCTATTCTTATATCACAACAACCCAACCAAAATTCACACTTAGAGAACTTGGCATATAATTGATGCTCTCGTAGTCTATTGAGCGCAACCTCGGGTGCTCCTCGTGCTCTTCCTTAGTCTTTGAGTAGATAAGGATGTCATCTATAAACACTGCTATGAATTTATCAAAGTAGTCCTTAAATACTTTGTTCATCATGTCGATGAATGTCGTTGGGGCATTAGCGAGTCCAAAAGACATCACTAAGAACTCATAATGTCTGTAGCAAATTCTGAAAGCTATTTTAGGAATGTCTCCTTCCTTCACTTTCAACTAATGGTACCCGGATTACAGATCAATCTTTGAGAGCACTGCTGCCCCTTGTAGTTGATCAAAAAGGTCATCTATCTTGGGAAAAGAATATTTGTTCTTGATCGTGACCTTATTGAGTTATCGGTAATTGATGCACATTCTCATACTTCCATCCTTCTTTTTCACAAACAATACTGGTGCCCCCCATGGCGAATGACTATGTCGTATGAACCCCTTGTCCAACAATTTCTGTAGCTGGGTCTTGAGTTCCTTCAACTGTACAGGTGCCATTCGGTAGGGCGCTTTAGATATTGGTGATGTTTTTGGTGCAAGTTCGATCACGAATTCAATTTCTCTGTCTGGGGGTAAACTTGGTAAATCCTCAGGAAACACATCCAAAAACTCACAAACAATGTGGACATTTTCTAGTTTTAACTCCGTCTCCATAGATTTATCCACCACATTTTCCAAATATGTTGAACACCCATGCTACATCATGTTTCGAGCTTCCAATGTCGATCTGATGGGTGTATGAAATCTCGTCACTTCTCCCTTAAAAGAAAAGAGTTATCCTTCCTCTGGTCTGAACTCTACGGTCTTTTGCCAACAGTCTATCGTTGCTCCATATTTAGCTAATCAATCCATGCCAAGTATAGCGTCATAGTCTGGTAGATCTAACTCTATGAGGTCTGCTGGGCACTCTCTGCCCTCAATAATAATAGAAGCTCGTTATAACCACTTAGTTGACGATATAATGTCTCCTGATGGTAACATTGTACTAAAACTATGCTCAAACAGTTTACAAGGCATACCCAGTTTATCAATTATATTCATAGCAACATAAGAGTGAGTCGCTCCAGAATCAATATGGACTCTACATATCAAACCAGAAATAGGGAGCTGACTTGTGACCACGATATTATTGTTAGCGGCTTCCTTTTGGGTCCTCCCAAATGGTATGTTTGACCGCACTTGTAAAACTTGTTGGTGTCGGCCTAACATTCTCCCAAATGTTGACGCAAGCATTTAGGGCAACTGGGGTGCTTTGTTGGGAAAACTTATACAGGATCTTGTTTATTTTCATGTAAATCTTATATTAAACAAATTAATATAAGACAACCTAGAACATGTTTCTATAATAAAATTAAACAGAGATAATGATAAAAACACTTACATTATACGCAGTAGAATGTATTAGTCATTCCTTCAGTTTCTCTAACCCTTGAATCATTTATGCCGTAGGGTACCACCAAGAAACTGAACCGATCATCAAATTTCTTCACAGGCTACCAAAGTATCCTTAGAATCACCTAGACTAAAGTGGGCAATTCTCAACACATGAGATAGATACAAAGAGAAGAAGATAAGAGAATTTAAATGCTTGAAAAGGACTTTTGCTATAGAGAGAATCTAAAAACCTAAAGCATCAAAAATAGATCTTCTGATTTTCTGATCTTCTGTTCATCTCTTTTCAACTCTCACTTAGCATTTTCTTAGGCTCAATTAGGAAACGTATTTAATTAAAAAATCAATAAAATAATAGGTAATATCAACCATTAGGTACAAATTCTCATGGGCTTTAGGCCCGTGAAATTTCTCATTTAATTATAAGCTTGTTGGACTTAAAATCAAGGCATGTATTATTTTCTATTGATTTAATTAATTAAATAATTCTTTAAATCATTTATCAAATTAATTATTTATAATTTGAACCTTGATTTAAACTTATTTATTAATTTAGATACCAATTTGTCTTAATTAATAAATCTGCCCTAAAATCTCTTTTCTTCTCAAATTGTATAACTCTGTAAAACTATTCAAAATTGACCTGGTCAACTTTGATAATTCTAATTGGTAATTAAGTCAAATAATTGAGAGTATCTAGATAATTTTATCCAAGGTACAATGGGGACCACGAGCCTATGAAATCAAGCTCAAATAAGTTACCATAAATTCAACAAATAAATATACTAACTTATTAATTCCTCGTGACTCCACTAAGGACTCAGAATTGCACTCCTGAATTCATAGAACGCTTTATAACCAATATAGATACGTTATTAATTATCCATTGTTACAACCATAATTATCACTCAATCCTCTATAGACGGTATACAATGAGATGGGACTAAAAATATTGTTTTACCCCTCATTGTATTTTATCTTTAAAACACTTAGTTCTTTGTAAATGATATTTCAGTAAACTAATATTAATTACTGAAATGAGATCTCTATCATTTAGCACCTTGAACCAAACTAAAAGGAAACCATCATTTTACTTCTTAATTAGAAACTGTAGATGTTCATATCTATGATTAACACTCCCACTCAATTATACTACCGAGTTCCCAAGATGTAAGTATGGGCTAGTCTGTAGGGTAAGCTGGTAACGAACAAGCCAAAGAACTCAAATAATATAATCAGTTAGAATACTAACCACTCAGAATTGAGATTGAATTGACCTATGGTCAACTATATGATATGACTAGAACAGATAATAACAGTTTGTTTACTTATCCTATCTACTGTCAATATCGGTCCAGTCCGATGTAACAAATACATCTGATCTTATCTACTTTGCTAATGTTCTGGAAAAAAAACATAACACTGCAATGTGTAAGTAGATCATATCGTAGATTGGAAAGTCAGTGTAAATCCTGTGCACTGACTAATCTTAGGACTAACTTATGTTTGAATATATAATCATATTTATATTCCACTATGATTACGTCACTATAAATATGATTAGCTATATGCTCAGGATTTAATAGAAGTTTATATTAAACAAACAATCATGAAAATAAAACATGTGAGCAAAGTGATTGACCAAGTCAAAAAAATGATTTCTATTCTTTTATTGATAATAAAATTAGATTACAAAGAAATTGGGTTTTAATTAGGGCATAAAATCCCAACAAAGTCCAACTTGCACTAATTGAAACTAATGTCTTATTTCTAATAATCCCATTTCTTTGATATGCTTATTAAATGTAGCTTCTGGTAGTGTCTTTGTAAGTGGATCTGCAAGATTGTCTTCACATGTAATCTTCATAATCTTCACATCTCCCCTGGCCACATATTCTCAAATTATGTGATACTTCATTTCTATGTGCTTACTCCTTTTGTGACTTTGAGGTTCTTTTGAGTTGGATATCGCTCCTTGTTGTCACAAAACAACACAAGCGGCTTATCCATTTCTAGAATTACACCAAGATTTGAATAGAACTTCTTTAGCCAGACTATATCCTTAGCTGCTTCAGTCAATGTTATGTATTCAGCCTCCATGGTGGAATCTAAGATCGCAGACTGCTTTACGCTTTTCCGTATCACAGCTCCACCCCCAAGAGTAAACACCATTCTAGAAGTAGACTTCTTATCATCAACATGTATTTGAAAACCTGAATTGGTGTAGCCTACAGGGTTCAGAACACCACCCTTGTAGACTAACATATAATCCCTAGTCCATCTTAAATACTTTAGAATATGCTTAACTGCTATCCAATGTTCCAGTCCTGGGTTTGACTGATACCTACTCACTACTCCCACTGCATAGCAAATATCTGGTCTAACAACATAGCATACATCAGACTTCCAACTTCCGATGCGTAAGGAACTTTTCTCATTGCATCTTCCTCTTCAGGAGTCTAGGGAGAGTGTTTCTTTGAAAGATGAATTCAATGTCAGGACGGTTGACGTCCTTTCTTGGAATTTGTCATTGAGAAACGTTCAAGCACTTTGTCAATGTAAGATGCTTGAGATAGAGCTAGAAGTTTGTTCTTTCTATCCCTTAAGATCTAGATACCTAGAACATAACTTGCTTCACCCAAATCCTTCATCTGGAATTGAGTGCTCATCCAATTCTTCACATCTGACAATTTCTTAAAATTATTTCTGTAACGACCCAAATTCGCTAATAAGGCTTAAGGGCCTTGATTAGTGTGCCGGGAGGGCAGGTTGGGATTTATGGGTGGTTTTATGAATTAAATGCATGATTATGATTTAAAGCATGTTATGTGACTATTTGATTATTTGAGATGCATGACTATGTATATTAGTATGCATGTAGGCCCGGATTGTGTTTGAAGGGCATAATTGTAATTTTGGCCATGTTGGGCATAACTGTATTAATATGTGATGATTGTTGAGACCACAGTGGTATGTGGGTATTTCCGTGATTGGTAACTTTCGGCACGAGGCGATCCTAGAGCTGAATAGCGGGGAAAGTCACAACGGGGCATTATAATTGACTTTGGGCAAGTCACGGAGTATTTTTGATATTGGGTTATGAAAATAAATAATTGGAGATATATTTGAGGTTAGGATGTCTAGGCGGGAATACTGGGGGATTTTACCATTTTTGCCTCGGGGATATTTTGGTACCCCGAACCTTGAGGTAACCAACTTAAGTTATAAAAACAAAACAAATAAACCATTTGGAGACTTAGAGAAACCGACCCAGCCTCCACCCTCTCCTCTTCTTCTTTCTTTCCTCTTTCTTTCATGAAATCCGCAGAAATCTTAGGAGAAATCAAGCTTGAATTTCTGAAAATTGATGGTGGGATTTGGAGGTTTAGCTCAAGAGTTAACCAAGAACAAATCAGGGTAAAGGTAAGCAATTAATTCTTTTTCTCAAGTTAAATTTCTGAGATTTTGTTGGGTTGTGAATGTTTATGGGTTTTTGATATTCAAGGTGGAGTTTGAGGCTTGAAACTTTGAAGATAGGTCATGGGATCCTTTGGGAAACGATTCTACAACTGAGGTAAGGTTTAAATTAAAGTTTGATGGTTGAAATTGAGAATTTCTATGGTTGGTTTTGAGTTTTAGGTTTGAAATTTCAGAAATTTGGAATTTGGATCTTGGTGAGTGTTAGGTTGGATTTTTGGTGGAATTGTGTTGTTTAAACCATCCTAATGTTGTGATTATTAATTGGTTTTGAATTGGGAGCTTTGGGATGGCTTTAGGTGAGGTTTTAAGCTTGAAAATGGTGGGTTTTTCTGGGTTCGAAGGGTCGGGCTGCGGCATAGTTCTTGGAGGGCCGCGGCCCTTGAAGGCTAAGTTGTGCTGAGGATGGAGGGCGGGCCGCGGCATGGTCCTTGTAGGGCCGCGGCCCTTACCTGTTTCTGGGCGTTTTTGTGGCCCTGTTTGGGGGCCATGCCGCGGCATGGTTGGGCCATGCCGGGGCGCTTAAGGAATTTTGGGATTTTGAGAATTTGGGCTTGGGAATTTAACCTAGGGTGCTCGGGGTTGAGTCTTTTACAATGTTTGGTGAATTTCAACGTTCCGAGTACTAGAACTTGGTTTAGAAACTCATTGGAGGTTAATCTTATTGGTATCCATTATCTTGGTTGTGACTAGGTGTTAAGCTAGTGCTCGGGAAGTGGATCGTGCTCGGGGGCCGTCATTTTTCTATTTAAAGCATTTGGAAGTAAGGTAAGAAAACCGTAACACCCGAGAATAGGGCATGGCCCCACTGTGTGATTGTAGGGCATGGCCCCAGATTGTATTATGTGCAAATGTTTAACCTTAAATGAATCATGATGTGTGTGAATGATTATTTCAAATGTACTATATGTGTGATTATGATGAAATGAACGGCAAGGGCCGAGTATAGGCCGGGGTGGCCGTGGGCCGAGTACGGCGTAGGCCGGGGCGGTCGTGGGCCGAAAGTAACACCTAGCACATGGGATGCTATAATCAGGGCGGGGCCCGGTGGATACATGTGTTTGCTTAGTCTAATGGTTGACTTGTTTATCTGTGGATTATCTGTTATGATAAAACTGTATACATTGCATATGTTATGTTCTGCATGGGTTTTCTTGCTGGGCTTCGGCTCACGGGTGCTCCGTGTTGCAGGTAGGGCAAAGACTGAGTCAACCAACCATGAGTACGGAGAGCGTGAAGCGACGCGTACATGTTTGGCCTGCCCGACTGCTTTGGTTGGGGGTTTATTTGAAAATGGCTGTAATAATCTATGATTTTATGATTTATCAACTGTAAACTTATTTCAAGATGTAAATAGTTTTCAAACCTTATTTTTGGGATCCCAAAGGTTTAATACTAGCAGTTTTAAATGAAACGACGCATTTTCTAAGATTACAGCCTTAAAGTTTAATTAGTCACACTTTTGTCTCAAAACCTCGGTTAGCGAGTTCTTTGCACACTGTTTTGTCTTAAAAATCACTTAGTAACGGCTCTAAGGAAGTAGGGCGTTACAATTTCCAATGAGTAAGATATCATCTACATAAAGAACCAGGAATATCACTATTTGATTTGCCTTCAGTTGGTCAACACAATGCTCATCAATATTTTGTTCAAAGCCATAGTTTTTGATTATTTCATCAAACCTAAGATTCTAGGAACGAGAAGTTTGCTTATGTCCATAAATGGACCTATTCAACTTGCAAACTTTCCTTCTTTTCCAGCTACTTTAAATCCTCCTAGTTGATCCATATCAATGACTTCGCCAAGCTTCCCATTAAGAAAAGTTGTCTTGACGTCCATTTGCCAAATCTCATACTCGAGAGCAGCTGCTATGGATAGGAGGATGCGAATGGACTTGAGCATGGCTATCGGACTAAAAGTTTCCTCATAGTTCACACCTTCTCTTTGGGTATAACCCTTTGCCACTAATTGAGATTTATAAGTTTCTATCTTTCCATCAACACCTCATTTCTTCTTGTAGATTCACTTGCACCCAATGGCCCTAAAGTCACTAGGTGCTTTCACAAGATCCCAGACGAAATTTGAGTACATGGACTCCATTTCCTGTTTCATGGCTTCGAGCCATAGTTCCTTTTTAGGGCTAGTCATTGCCTATTTGAAAGATAATGGATCATTATCACCAGTGTCACCAACAACCATATTGGTTTCAACATCCAAACCATAGGGAACTGGGTTCCTAGAAACCATCCCACTACGACGAGGCTCCATGACTGTTTGCTCAGAAATAGTGGTAATTTCTTCATTTAAATCGACTTGTGTCGGTTGGACATGAAGAGTGGGAATTTCATCATCAACTTGCATTGATAACGATGGAACATTGGTTGTAGTCAATTCTTCTACCATCTCTTCTAAAACTACTTTGCTGCACGGTTTGAAGTTTTGGACATAGTCATTTTCCAGAAAGTAGCGTTCATAGAAGTAAACACTTTCTTTTCTAAATGACTATAGAAAAGTCTGCCCCGAGTGCCTTTAGGATAGCCAAAATAACATGCAAACTTTGATTCGCAATTCTAGCTTTCCTTCCTTTTTCCTCATGATGTGGGCGGGACATCCCCAGATTCTAAAATGATGTAAACTAGGTTCACGACCATTCCAGCATTCTAAAGGTGTTTTGGGGATTGATTTGGACGGTACAACATTGAGAATGTCGCTCGCAGTTTCAATTGCATGTCCCCAAAATGAAGTTTGCAGAGTTGAGTAACTAAGCATGCATTTAACCATTTTCAATAAAGTTCTATTCCGGCGTTCCGCTAGACCATTTTGTTGCGGAGTACCCGAGGTAGTAAGTTGTGATAAAATCCCAAGTTCAATTTAATGATCTTGGAAATGCATATCCAAATATTCTCCACCCCTATCAGATCGCAAGATCTTTAACGTTTTACCTAATTGGTTCTGAGCCATAGCCCGGAATTCCTAAAACTTTGAAAAAAATTGTAATTTCCTATGCATTATGTAAAGACATGAGTATCTAGAATAATCGTCAATGAAAGTGACGAAATACTCAAAACCACCCCTGGATTGTACATTCAAAGGTCCACAAACATCTGAATGAACAAGTCCAAGTGGTTCTCGGCCTTATCACCCTTTGTAGAGAATGGACACTTGGTTAGTTTGCCTTCTAGACAAGATTCACAGGTAGATAATTCACCTAAGATGAGTTCCCTCAAGGGCCCGTCCTTTGTAAGTCTGAATTCTATCATAGCCAATGTGACCTAGTCTTAGATGCTATTAATATGTCATGTTATCGTTATCAATCTTTTGACGTTTATTGGTACTAGGCTTAGCTACTTTGAATAAATCACTATTAAGCGCGAGGGGTTTGTTAGGTCGCATAATATAAAGCATGTTTTCCAAACATACAATACACTTTTGTGATCCATTGAAAGAAATAGATATATTAGAACTTGTGAAAGTCATAACAAATTGTTCTAATTGCAACATGGAAACTGAAATTAAATTTCTACTAAAATCCAGAATAAAAAATGCATCTTTGAAAATTAAATATTTATTTCTAAACTTTAGGCAAGCTCTTCCTCTAGCTTGGACCGCAACGAATGCTTCGTTCCCAACTCTAAGCTTTAAGCTGCCTTCATCCACTTCCTCCCACGATTCAAGAAGTTGTAAAGAGTCACAAACATGGTTAGTAGATCCATAATCAATAATCCAAATGGATTTACCATTCTCTAAAACACATGTTTCTAAGATAAATGAACTATAATCATTACCTTTGTTTTTCACTGCTAGAAACTTGGGGCAATCTTGTTTCCAATGTCCCTTCTCTTTACAGTGAAAACACTTACCTTTACTTTCTTGTTTTTCTTTTTCTTCCCCTTAGGCATCTGTGCACTTAGTTGTGCCCTCGTCCTTGCAACCTTTGCAAGCCCAGGGTTGGTGTTTTGTCCACCTTTCCCCTTGTTTCTAGCTTTCGAAGATGAAGCTTGGCTAGCTTCAGCCTTAGTTGGATCAGCAGCAATAGCAGCAGTATCAGTAGTCTTCTTTTCTCCTCCCTTACTTGGACCACCCATGATAGACTCGAAAGTTTGAAGCTCGTTCATGAGCTGCGTTAGACCATAGTTAAGTTGATCACGAACGTGTGGAGACGGTGCCATCCGAGCCTTGGCATATTTATCTCTTACAAACTTGGTAGCTCCTTCAACTTGAACTTCTGGGGATTCCTCAGTCAAGACGAACTTGGTGTTGTCACCAATCAACACTATGTTAATATTCTGCTTCTACTTAAGGAAGTTTTCTCCAGTGAGTTTCTCCATCGAATGTTGAGAAAGGATGGGAGTAGACACAGACATAGCCATACTTTAAAATACGAATTATCAATAAAATAGAAATAAATCACATTTTCTCAATAAAACTCCTATTGATGGGTGTCGTTAACTGTACCAAATTTAATTATTTATTTTATTAATTCCTTATACCCACTACTTCAGTATAGCGGTAAATAAGGGTCGAACCCACGAGGACTACTATTTAATTTATTATTCAAAAGACAAAAAGTCAATAAAGAAGGGGTTTTTGAAAATAAAAATAATTAATAATAAAGTTACTAGTTAAAATAGTTAAGAGGTCATTCTCCACCACTAAATACTCATTCAAGCATTTCAATAATAGCATTGATCTATATTCCCAATTAAACTATTAACCCCGCAGATAACACTTAAGCTGTCAATTATCGCAGTTTCCCTATTATAATTAATTAAAGCTAAGCGCTCTTAATTAACCCTTTTTACCCAGCAATAAACCTATTAAGCATGCAATCTATTTAACCTAGTAAAAGCATTACACTTTGTGGAAACAGGTTAATTTAGGCAACAAATTCATTAAGCATGCAATTCATTTAACCTAGGTTCTATTTTTCATCACAATCAAAATACTCGTCACAATACTCTAATTGCAATTTATCACTCTACTTAGAATCCTAAACTATTAGGTGAATAGAAATCCTAAGATGATAGTAGAATAATAAAAAATCCTAATTAGTTGGCCACCTAACAAGATCTCACAAGATTCATAACATTCAATTAGAAAAATAGAAGCAAATTAATACAAGGGAATAGAAGATCAATGAAAATTATCAAAACCAAGAAATCATATTTAGGGCTTTGAAATCACATTTAACAATAAGCACAACAATAAATAAAAACTAAAATTACTAAAAGAAAAATAGTAGAAGAGAATGCCTCTCTCTAAAAGAGAGAATAGAGAGTGTGTTTTCAAATAGAGACGGGCCTCTATTTATAATAGTCTCATACTAACTAAAACTAATCAAAATAAAATTTAAAATATAAAACTTAAACTAAAACTAATAAATATTAATTTTTTTTAATATTATTGTGATATCTCCAATTTTTCGAATTTGGAGTAAAAATATTAGCTTGTTGGTTGCAAATTTGGAGTTTGAATCTGATATTTTTGTATTTCTCAAAAAACTGAATTTTCCCACGCAACGAATCGTATTTTGGCCATATCTCGCTTGTTATAACTATGATTTGGACGATTCAATACCTTTTGGAAAGCTTAGAAAAATATCTACAACTTCTATTTCTTGAAGAATTTTCAAAATATGGCTGGAACAATCTCAAAATAGATTGTGAAGTTTTAGCTCTAGCTTTGTCTCAAACTCTTGTTCACATTTCAATACTTTATTTTCTTCTTAAAAATACACAGTTTCCTATAAAACCAAATAAATCAAATCAAAATTCCAAATAAAAAAATATATATTTAATTAAAGTTAGAAATATTGATTCAAACTTAATTTATTTTTATATTAATAAATGTGTACTTTTACTCTTAAAATTCTTTTTAAACCAAAACTCACAAAATACCAAAAACAAAATTAAAATCATTAAAATAACTAAAAACTAACAATTTCTAACCCTAAAGAAATTAAAAATATGTGATCAAAATTGAACTTATCACCTATTCACTCTAATTTCAAGAAATAGCACAACATATACCATAAATATATAAGATATGGAAAAAATACCAAATAATCATATCTCTATTTCAGTAGGTTTTTTAAATGTTCTATGATATCATTATCCCGGTTGGCGAGAGCAAAAAAATATCATTAGTTAAATAGAGTTGTAAACTCATTTAATAATGGACATCATTATTAACAATCTACTATTCGATTAAAATAAGAAAACAAAGGGTCTGTTTGGCATTGTTTTCTGTTTTTTGTTTTCAAAGTTGTGTTCTCATTCTGATAATAGAAAACAGTTTTTGTAATTTTCAAAAAACAAGAGGTGTTTGGTTAATGTTTTCTAAAAAACCATTTTTTTAGTTTTATTTTTTTAAAATCTTAAATAAAAAATTAACAAATATATTTACAAAGAGAAAAATCTTTTAAAAGTTTGTAATAAATAATGAGATAAAATAGTTTGAAAAAAAAATGATGAAAAATAAGGAGTGAAAAAGTAAGAAGAGAAAATTTGAAGAAATAGAAATTGAGAATAGAGAATAGAGAAATTAATCCAAGAAAAAAATGAGAGAAGGTGATGAGAAAGAAAGTGAAGAGAGAGAAGTGAGGAGAGAAAAAGTGACGTTAACGGCGTCAGTTGGCCACTGACTCAAACTTCATCAATTAATAGCGTCAGTGTTACCACTGACGCAAACGCCCCTGCATTTGTGGCAGTGCTCAACTGCCACAAATGTTGATTCTCGGTCAACGACGTTAGTCAACTGTGTTGACTGACACAAAATGGGTGTTTTGGTGTAGTGTTATGTCTTGGAGAAAAGGAAGAATGAGAGAGAGAGAAGGCAAGGGAGGAAAACGTGAATGAGGAGAGTTGCCTCAGACTTTGGCTAAGTCTAAGTTATCCCCTTGGTAATATACCATAATGCCCCTACCTTAAACATCTTTCCCTTTAGGTCCCCAAGGGAAAAAAGGTTATTTGACACCACTTTCCCGCTATACCTCAAATTTCACTTAAGGTTCCCAATTAATCCCACCAATCTTCCCAACAGCAATATTTTCCCTCAGTTATAACTCATACTCCAATACCCCTGGTAATTCACTGAATTACGAAAATACCCCTAGGCTCACCCCAAGTCGAGCATAAATCCCCGACATGACTTTCTGTCAAATTGCTCACTAGGATCACCTCGCGCCACACATCTCAAATATATCCACATAATAATGTGGTTTCACTCACAAAACACACATAATTACAGATATACCCTTAGCGGGTCAAAATTACGAAAAATGCTCCTTTATATAGAAACGGGCCTATAGGCACATTTAATACACTTAAACATGCATAAACTGTCATATCATAATATAACTCATAAAATTCACATATATAATCAACATTAAATCATGCTAACATATAAACATCCAATTATTCCCTCTTGGCATAGTAATCAATGCACTAAGCCTTATTAGCAAGTTTGAGATGTTACAGCTATCCCCTCCTTATAAAAATTTCGCCCTCGAAATTTACCTAACCAGCTCAGGATACTGATCTTGCATATCTACTTCTAGTTTCTAGATCGCCTCCTCGACCTTGTTGTTCCTCCGTAGCACTTTAATCAAGGGTATAGTCTTGTTCCTTAAGACTTTATCCTTTCTATCTAAGATCTTTACTGGACGCTCCTCATAGGATAAGTCTGTCTATAGTTCTAGATCTTTATAACTCAATACATGAGTTGCATCTGATACATACTTTCGGAGCATCGATATGTGAAACACATTGTGAACTCCTGGCAATATTGAAGGTAAAGCCAACCTGTAGGCTAGCTGATCCATCCTCTCCATGATCTCAAAAGGTCCTACAAATCTAGGGCTCTGCTTCCCCTTCTTCCCAAACCTTTTCACCTCTTTCAGTGGCGAAACTCTAAGGAAGACATAGTCTCCCACTTGGAAGTTCATGTCTCATCGCTTTGGATCTAAATAACTTTTCTGTCTACTCTGTGACATGAGCATCCGAGCTCCAATCTTTTCTATGGCCTCATTGGTCCTCTGAACTGCTTCAGGACCCAAGTATTTCCTTTCACCGATCTCGTCCCAGTGAATGGGCGATCTACACCTCCTACCATACAACATCTCATAAGGAGCCACTCCAATGGTCGACTAATAACTGTTATTGTAGAAAAATTCTATCAAAGGAAAATACTTACTCCATGACCCTTTGAAGTCCAAAACGCATGCCCGAAGCATGTCTTCTAGTATCTGAATCGTCCTCTCAGACTGGCCATCTATTTGAGGATGGTAAGTTGTACTGAATTTCAACTAGGTCCCCACAGCCTTTTGTCGACTTCCCCAAAACTTGGAAGTGAAGATGGGGTCCTAATTTGACACGATAGACCTAGGAGCCCCATGGAGGCACACTATCTCTTTCACATAAAGATCAACATACTGATCCATTGTAAAGTTCGTCCTTACTTCTAAGAAGTGGGCTGATTTGGTATACCAATCCACAATCACCCACACTGAATCATGCTGACCCATTGTCCTGGGTAACCCAACTACGAAGTCCATAGTGACGTCCTCCCATTTCCATTCAGGAATATCCAAAAGCTATACTAACCATGCTGGTATGTGGTGTTCATCCTTGACTTGCTGACATGCCAGGCACTTAGCCACATATTTAGTTACATCTTTCTTCATCACAGGCTACTAATACAAGGTTTTCAGATCCTGGTACATCTTGGTGGTGCCCGAGTGTAGAGAATACAGTGTAGTGTGAGATTCATCTAGAATCTCTCGTCTGATAGTAGGATCCATCGAAACACAAATCTGCTCCTTGTACCTCAGCAAACCCTTCTCTGAAATAGTATACCTTAGCCACTCCAGCTAGGGCGTCCCCTCTATGCCTCATCAACTAAGGATCATTCAACTGACCCTCCTTTATCCTCTCCAAAAGAGTAGACTACAAGGTGATGTTGGCTAACTGACCTGCCACCAACTCTATCCCTGCTCTAGTCATATCTTCTACCAACTCCTTTGAGATTTGCTTCAAACTGAATAACTATCCTGAACCTCTCCAACTAAAGGCATCTGCCACCACGTTGGCTTTCCCTGGGTGGTAAAGAATCTCACAATCATAATCTTTCACCAACTCCAGCCAACACCTCTGTCTCATGCTTAGATCCTTTTGGGTAAAGAAATACTTTAAGCTCTTGTGGTCAGTGTATATCTCACACCTCTCCCCATAAAGGTAATGTTTCCATACCTTCAATGCAAAGACCACTGTTGCTAACTCCAGATCATGCGTAGGGTACCCCTGTTCATATTCTTTCGACTGTCGTGATGCATAAGCGATCACATTCCCTTTTTGCATAAGAACACAGCCTAACTTCTACCTTGAAGCATCACAGTAAACCACAAACTTCTCCTGATCTGATGGAAGACTCAATACTAGAGCTGTAATCAATCGTCGCTTCAACACCTGGAAGTTGTTCTCACATCTGTCTGACCCTACAAACTTCTGATTCTTGTGTGTCAACTTTGTTAGTCATGTAGCAATCCTTGAGAACCCTTCTACAAAGCATTGGTAGTATCCTGCCAATCCAAGGAAACTCCTGGTCTTTGAGGCACTTTTGGGCCTTGGCCAATCTCTCACTGCCTCAATCTTAGCCGGATCGACTTTAATTCCATCTCTTTCAACAATGTGACTGAGGAAGCTCACCTAAGGTAACCAGAATTCGCACTTCTTGAACTTTGCATGCAACTTGTGCTCCATCAACCTCTGAAGTACCAATCAGAGATGTTGCTTGTGTTCTGCATATGTCTGAGAGTATACTAAGATATCGTCAATGAAGACAATCACAAACTTCTCAAGGTAGTCCTTGAACACCCTGTTCATCAAATCCATAAAATATGTTGGGGTGTTGGTCAGTCCAAACGACATGACCAAAAACTCATAATGTCCATATCTTGTGTGAAAGGTCGTCTTCAGAATATCCTCATCTTTGATCCTCAGCTGGTGATAACCAAATAGAAGATCAATCTTTGAGAATATTGTTCTACCCTGCAACTGGTCAAATAGGTCATCAATCCTTGGTAGTGGATACCTGTTCTTGATAGTCAGCTTGTTCAACTCCCTGTAATCGATACACATCCTCAATGTCCCATCTTTCTTCTTAACAAACAACACTGGCACGTGCCATGGTGAGAAGTTGGGTCTAATGAATCCCAAATCCAGTAACTCTTATAGTTGTACCTTCAACTCTTTCAACTCTGCCGGAGCCATTCTATATGGTTCTCTGGATACTAGTTTTGTCTCTGGTGCCAACTCTATAATGAACTCAATCTCTCGCTGCGACAGTAACCCCAGCAGGTCCTTTGGGAATACATCCAAAAACTCACAGACCAATCTGGTCTCTGCCAGCCCAACTAGCACATCCCTAGTGGTATCCACTACGCTCGCTATGAATCCTATACACCCCCTTGCAATAGGTCTCTAGCCTTCAGTGTTAAAATAATAGGAATAGGAGGCTCCTTCACAGTGCCCATAAACACAAACAGGTCATTTCCCTCGAGCTCAAAGGTCACCATCCTCCTTTTACAATCTATGGTTGCCCCATACTTGGCAATCCAATCCATGCCCATAATCATGTCAAAATCTTCCATAGCTAGCTCAATTAGGTCTACTGACGACTCTCTACTATCCACCTCTATTGGCAATGATCTAATCCATCTCCTAGAAACTACTAGTACCCCAATAGGCAATAAGCTCCCAAACCCCACAACATAAAAATGACAAGGCCTACACAGTCTATCAACCACTCTACTAGAAACAAATGAATGTGTAGCACCAAAATCAATCAATATAGTTTAAGTAGAGTCAACACTAGAAATCTAACTTGTCACTACCAAGGGACTAGCCTCAACCTCTAACTGGGTCAGTGTGAACACTCAGGCTGGTGTCAAATTATCGCCTTTCTTTTGTTCCTCTCTCTTCAGTTGCAGACATTCCCTCTGAAAATGTCCCACTACCCCGCAAAGGAAGCATGCCTTAGCACGAAATTCTCCCGCATGGCGTCTCCTGCACCTATCGCATACTAGATAACTCCTCCAGGCCTTGTTGCCTCCCTGGCGGCCACCTTGAGTACCCTGACCCCTCTTGTTAGGACCAAGAGTAGTAGAAGTGTCAGTGGTCTTCCTCTTCTGGCCACTAGGGCCTCCGCCCCTACCAGACCCAGCAAATGGAGGTACCATCCTCCTGGCATTACATCTCGCAGCGCTCTCGCCCCAAATCCTATCCTCTGGACCCTCAACAATAAGGGCCTTCTCAACTACCTATGTTATGAGTATGTTCTAAAAGCATGTAAAAGACATTTAATATTTCGATGAATAAATAAATACAATGGTTTATTATTGTTATATTTAGATTATTAAATTATTGTTTGAATAATTTTGTAAATATCATAAAAAATTCATATTCATTATTGAGGATGTGATCTTGTATTAGTACGAGAGAATTACGATCACATGAATGAATAAAAATAGTCAACAACAACAAATTGAAGTTATGGAATTCTTTAATTGGGGTTGTAAGTGTGGTTTGCTAAGTATCATGATAATGCAAATAATCTATATTCGGATTATTGATGTGGTAAGATATCTCGATAAAAGTTCTTTATGTAATATGATTATATATGACATGGACCGATATGAATAAAAGTCTTTATCCAAAAACCATTTAATAATAAAGACTTGTAATTCATATCATAAATGATGATCATTTATAGATCAACCTAAATCCTGAGTGTTCATGAACTCCTGTTCATGTTTATTAAATCTTTTGATTCATTCATTAAGGTCTGGGAACATGTATCAACAATACGGAATCTAATCTTTCCTAACGGATCATATATTAGTTCCTTTAAGGGTTAATTCTGGAACTGAATGATTTTGAGCTCAAATCTATAATTAGATTATAGATTAATTATTCACTAGTGAATTAATGGTACTTAAGGAATAAGAAGTAAATTAGAAAGGTAAAATGGTAATTGTTCCATTCTAATTTATGAATTAATTAGAGGGTTGAACTATTGTAAGATGGTTATATCAATGGACGGCTTAGAATAAGATTTCTGCAAAACTATATTTATAACATAAAGAGTGCAATTCTGAATTTATAGTGGAGAAATATCAGAATTAATAAATTAACTATTATAATTAAAGAGTTTAATTATTTAGTTATAATTTATTGGAGCTTAATATTATAGGTGAATGGTCCCCGAAATGGCTCAAATAAACACTGACAAAGGTAAATACAAAAATGGGCAAAAGGATTTATTTGATAAGTAAAATATTTTTCTATGCATCAAACATAATTATTGTATAATTATGTGTAATTAATTAATTAATTATTTGATTTAACAAAAATATAATTAATTTTGAATTAATTTATTTTTGGGATTTTTGGTATTTAAATAATAATAAAAATTGGGAAAAATCACATGGCTTCCCTGGCATGTGGTACACGTGTAGCACAGTGCACAGTCACTGTGCTACACACATAAGAAGCTCTTGGTAGTTTCTTGGTTCTACAATTTTAGTTATTTAAATATTAAATAAATAATGAGATATTGTAATATGATTAAAATATTATTATTTAAACATAATCTGATAATTGATTAGTTATTTTTCAAATTGTTTAAAATAACTAATATTTTATTTTTAATATATTGGATATATTAAATATAGGATATCAGTTTTTCAAAACGATACTTTTCAGGGATAGAAAATATATCGTGAAATCTCTCTGAGAGAAAGAGAACAGTGCTACAAGCATAGGTCACTGTTCTTCACAAACTTAGGTCCAAACTCTATCAGATCTCATGTGTTGAGAACATCTGATAAATAGATTTTGCCTAATATTTTGTATAGCGAGCCCACACTCGTTCTTTGTGTGATGAGAACATTTTGGAAGATCTTGGTGTGAGATCTCAAGGATTTTTGCCATACAAAAAGATAGTAGCAAGGAAGGACTTGAGATAATTTTCTATTCATATCTTTGATTCAATATATATATGTATGTGAAGAAGTAGATCTAGAAATCTTGTGGGATTAAATTAACAATTTTGATTGTTGTTCCACTGCGTATAATCTCTGATTTGATCTATAAAATCCAACAACCTGGGCATATGTAGTAACCCCAGCAACATCCTGTGCTATCATAGGGTTTAATCCCTGAACAAACTTGTGTCTCCAGACAACATCAATTGGCACCAAATTAGAAGCAAACTTGGCCAACCTTTCAAACTTCAGGGCATACTCAGTCACCATCATGTAGCCCTGAACCAATATGGTAAACTCATTGCCTTCGCAGTTGGAACTGCGTCATTGTAATATTTTTCATTAAACAAATCCCGGAACTCATCCCACTCAATGCAACGACATTCTGAGTTTGAGATAAAACCTCCCACTAGATGCGAGCATCCTTCCAAAACATGTATGTGGCACAGGCCACCCTTTCATTACCTATCACCCCATAAGTTCCATAATGTAGGTGGTCATACTCATCCACTACTCAGCTCGCAGTGGGTCTGGCCCTCCCTCTAAGGACGGAGGGTGTTGTTTCCTATACCACTCATAAAGAGGCTCCCATCTGTTCAATACTTCTGGCTGTCCCAGAACTTGT
The DNA here is from genome assembly GCF_963169125.1 of Humulus lupulus. Taxonomy (NCBI): domain Eukaryota; kingdom Viridiplantae; phylum Streptophyta; class Magnoliopsida; order Rosales; family Cannabaceae; genus Humulus; species Humulus lupulus. Next base: position 147,306,635 of record NC_084800.1, on the reverse strand, counting down.
ACCCTCGCAGGTGGCACGACCGGTGCAGCGTTCCCTAATGGAACCTGCTGTTGTCTCTGAAGCCTGATCTCTTCCTCCTATCTCTGCATTCTGTCTTGCATTTCAGCAAGCATTTGTTTCCAGTTCTCAGGAGTTGGCGGAGGGTTCCGACCCTGGTTATCATCTTTAGCCCGAATTTCAACACCGGCTAGTCTATTTGATTGCCTTAGAGGCATAACTCTCCAAGTATATCTGCAATCAACGACTCGGCTCATCAGGCAATGATAACAGATTCCACAACTGCCCCACGGTTCACAACCAAGCCAATAAGAAACACTCACAAACATCATACTAATTGACATTCCGCATGCATCAACAACGCTAACAAAAGTACATTCTCATATTCACCTAGTAGTCAAGGGCCAGGCTCTATCAGTATAGTTCATGCTCCCTAATTAAGCATGCAGATACGGTATATATATTTCATTTAAGCAATTATACACATAATCACATTAGTAGTTACCAAACCTTGAGTAAAGCTTATCTTTAGTGACGGGTGTACATGCCCAACCAATCTTCAAGAACAAATAAACCTTGGGAGCTCTCATACCAAGTTGTAACACCCTAAATAGTCAAGACCGTTACATCGTGTGTTAAAAATAGTGTGTAACTCATTAAGCAAGTCATCTGGACTTAAAAGTATAATAAGGGTTAAACGACAGGTTAGGTATTAAAAGTTTAGGCCAAAAGTTGAACTTTTCATTTAAAAGGTTAAGTAGTTACAAGGGATCCCAAAAGTTTCTAATAAAATACAAGTTTATCAAAATTACAGACTTAGCCAACCTAAGTGGAAAATTTTCAACTAATGACTCCTGATCCACAAAATATCTCGATCATGGCAGTCGAGCAGGCTAAGTATGTACACAACACCCCTCATCTCTCCAACTCATGGCTGGTCCAACTTTCCTTTGCCCTTACTTGCACCACGAAGCACCCGTGAGCCAAGGCCCAGCAAGAAAACCCCAAGCAGATCATACAAATATTCAAATAAATATTAACATGTATTGCATACTCTATAATCATAGATTTTCCAAACACTATACTTTTCAAACAATATACGACTCATGCCGAGTAGATAGAATTCACATCTTCACAATGACCCCGCCACTATGGCAGATATCGCATCCCCATTATGGCCTCGCCACTACGGCATACATTATGCATGTAATGCCGATAACGACCTCCCGACTGAGTGATTAGTACAAACAAGTATAACAACATAGATTTAAACAAAATAGACATACAACTATAAAAGAATTCATGACACGGTCATTCCCGTGCCCTATAATTAGGGCGCACGCCCTACACTTGGTGCAAGTGATGGTTTTCTTACCTCAAGTCCTCAACGATAAGGTGAAGCAACAATGAGCACGATCCTTTCCTTCCTGAGCCTTGCGGAACTCCTAGTCACAACATATTAACGAATAACCATCAAGAACTAAACTAATTAAAAGCTTTAAGATTGGTTCCTAGCCTCTGAGACCTCAAATTCTACTAAACCGGGTAGTAGAATCCTTCCCGAGCCCTTAGGATTTGAGTCCCCTCAACTCAAAACCTTGTTTGGCCAATTTCCCTAATTAGAGTCGTGGCCCGCCCCTGAAGGGTCGTGGAGTGCCTCTAGTTAGAGAGCCCTGAACCAGATGGGCATAGGAAACGCACAACGGCGTAGCCTACCCAGCACTAAGGCGGTTCAGAAGAACCCCTAGTTCCTCTGAGTTCATGCAGGCCACGTCGCTCCAAGAGCAGCGTCGCACCGCAACCCCGCGAACCTAGGAATTTTAGCGATTCTAGAAATTGAAAACTGACCTGAAACTCACAAAACCAATCCCAAATCATAATCCCTGCAGTTTTCGACCATAACAACACCTCTAACAACTTAGACACACCACAACACCACCCATAATCCCTTGGAAACCTCAAATACACATAGTTAATCAAGGACATCAAATAACCCAGAACTTCAAGGTTAAAATGTTTACCTCTTAGGAAACGAATCCCCCAACTGAATTCTCTAGCTTAGCAGCTTCTACTCTACAATAGCGAGTCTCCAATTTCCTCAACAGCCACCTCTAAACTTAGAATTCCCCACCAATCTTCAAGGTTATCTCTTGGAGTAAAGGAAGAATGAGAGAGAAAGAGAGCAATGGGAGGAAAACGTGAATGAGAGAGAGTTCCCTCAGGCTTTGGCTAAGTTTGAGTTATCCCCTTCATAAAAAACCATGATGCCCCCACCTTAAATATCTTTCCTTTTAGGCCCCCAAGGGAAAAAAGGTCATTTGACACCACTTTCCTACTAAACCTCAAATTTCACTTAAGGTTCCAATTAATCTCACTAATCTTCCCAGCACCAATATTTTCCCTTAGTTATAATTCATACTCCAATACCCCTGGTAATTCACCAAATTACGAAAATATCCCTAGGCTCACCCCAAGCTGGGTATAAATCACTGACGTTAATTTCTGCCAAATTGCTCACTAGGATTGCCTCATGCCACACATCTCAAATATATCCACATAATAATGTGGTTTCACTCACAAAATACACATAATTATAGATATACCCTCAGCTGGTCTAAATTACGAAAATGCCCTTTATACAGAAACGGACCCATAGGCACATTTAATACTCTTAAACATGCATAAGCAGTCATATTATAATATAAATCATAAAATTCATATATATAATCAGCATTAAATCATACTAACATATAAACATCCAATTATGCCATCTTAGCACAGTAATCAAGGCATTAAGCTTTATTAACCAGTTTGAGACATTACATCATTGATCTTATATACCATTATATGCCTCCAAAGTGATTTGAGAGTGACTGATTCCTGGTCACTTGACATTCCAACCAGGTCCTTGATATGCAAATGTACCTATGATTCTATTCTCTTGCTTGCATAGCAGCCTTGAATGTCCTTCGTAAATGATGCGAATAACCTAAGGTCAACTCATTATCCTAAAAGGCCTTATAAAATTTCACCTGGTTATTGTCACCTCTTGGTCATCATGACTAGGATTTTGATAGTGCACACAACTCTATCAGTCTGTTCGCTACTTGCCATGGCTTTATGAAATGGCACGGAAAATTCTGAGGAGTTTATTTGGCACTTATAAATGGGATTCATTAAAATTCAACACAAAATTAGGTAAGATTTGACTGTCTTATAGAACAGTCCCTTTTAGTTCTTATTACCTTTAATAAAAATAGGTACATAATTGGTCACATTGCACGCAACATACTAACTAAAAAATATAAAAGATTTTGAGCGATCACTTAAAAGTAGGTTTTTAATTTAATTACGAAAGTGAGGTTTTATAGCGAACAACCCATTTACTAGTAGTACTTTTTTAAATACTAGTTGTTCCAATGTCGTGGTATCAACTCCCCGTCAAACTGTGCTAGCTTGTATGTGTATGTGTGTATAACCTCTTCAATTAAGTATGGTCCTCGGTTTGGCCTAAGCCCGTAGATGGAGAGGACCTATTCATGTACCCATGCCTATATAGGTGACCATCTTGTAGGATGTAGCAATGATCCTAGTAAAATATCTTCGTCCTCTTATTTCTATTTTTTGGGAGTGTTTCGTTGACTAGATACTTAATGATTGGGGTCATCTAGGAGTCAACTTCATTGATTTGCATGTTCCCGCTCTGATTGTTAATGCTGGGAGGTGGTAGAGATTTGATAGGGGTCAACGTTCATGGTCTCTACATGTTTTGCGCTCACTAGTTTAGCTAAGGCATCAACATTTGCATTCTCCTAGTGAGGGACATGTTTGATGCTATAATGGTTGAAAATGACTAACATGTCCTTTTCCTTTGCTACATGAGAGGAAATTCTTTCTCTACAAGCCTGATATTCACCAAGCACCTAATTCAGCCATGTCTAGTCGCTTACTAACATAGTAAACAGGATGTTGGATGCATTCTTTTGTTGGCTTTTTATCATGTGATTGACAGTACAGTGGAAGCATGGGATAATATTTCAATGCGATAATAACAATTATTAAAGCATAAGAACGAAACTCTAGGAACCATAACTAGAATGAGATATTTCTCATGTGACATGCATATGAATAAAATGAAAATTACAAATACATTTTCTAGATGTAGAACATGTGTAGATCAAATAGCGCATTAGCCTCCTAACCCACCATCTTCCATACTATGGCTCGTACAAAGAGAAGGAGACAAGTGGATATCTATGCTATTTGGTAGGATACACAAGAACACACTTTTGAATCTCAACAATGAGAAAGTGTTCTTCTCACAATTCAGAAAGAACAAAGTTCTCTATTTTTCTCTCTTAACAAAGTAATGTGAAATGCATCTGATGTCCTTTTTTTCATAATGTTATGTTCTATTAATATAACAATCAAAAGAAGACCTAGCCCTAATCATATTGGGCATATGCCTGGGCCACAGTCCATTTGGATTGTGGTTGGCGCCAACTGTAGGGATGTGGGCCCTGTGGTATTTTATCTCCATAAAATGTTATTTGATGAGTCTTTATCATATTATTTTATGCAGTATATAATTATACCACAAAATTAAATATGATTAAATTAATTTTCAATAAAAAAATTAATTTCACAAAATTATTAATATAATTTTATTTGCTATTAAATATTATTTCATAAATAATATTTTTAAATATTATTTCACAAATAATATTAATTTGTTATTTTTAATTATTTCCTTTTAATACCAAAATCCTACCTCTGTGTTATCGAGCTAGTACGGGAGAGTATGGACCCGTAGTTTTAAGCTCAAATAATTTAATTAATTTCACTAACTCTTAGTTCCATTATTTAATTTATTAACTATGAACTATTCCACTAGAATTTCATAGTTGAACTCTCAAAACAAAAATCTTATATTATTAGAAGATATAACTATAAAGTCGTCCATTAATTTAGTCATTTGCATTAGTTATGACCCTCTGCTAGTTGTTCATAATTAGAGCTAGGTATTAATGTCCATCGACCTCTCTAATTATTTCTTTATCAATTAGTTCCATTGATCCTATAATAAGCATTATTCAATAAATTTAATTATAGAATGAAATTTCTGTTCTCTAACATAAATTGAGCGCTCTATGTTCAAGCCCCGAATCCACTAAAAGAAACAACTAATTTGCTTTCATTTAAGTAAGGAGCAGATTCCATATCTATGAAGTATGTTCCCAACCACTTGTAGTTCTATGACTCCAAGATATCATGAATTCGGTCGTAGGAATAATGAACCTTACCTGATAAATCAAAAGTCATAAAAGCACAAATAGGAGTTCATTACTTACTTAAGGATTGAGGTCAAGTCTCAAACGACCATCGATTGATGAATGTTGAACTTCTATATTTTAACGGAGATTATCTGAAGTTATTTCTTTCAACGTGTCACAGTCCAATACAATCTATATTGTATACAGTACCTCTATCTTTTTGTGTTGCTACACTTAACAGTCTGGATAAATTGCTCTGTCTTAAACAGAAGATATATCATACTCATAATCTTTAATAAATAAAGCTCTCACTTTATTTAGCGATTACAGACAAATTTTATATTATTATGTCGAATTAAATCATCTTGTATACATATATATATCATTATACATATAATTAATTCCAAAATACATCAATAATATTGGATCTTCATGATAAATGACATGTATAATTAAAATATGAGTGCAAAATATTAATTTTAGTTAATTAAGAGCAATGGTTCATATAGAAATATGCTATAAGGGCACAAATCCCAACATCTTTGTAGCATCCCAAATTTGCTAACAAGGCTTAGGGCCTTGATTAGCGTATCGGGAGGGCAATAATTGATTTAATTGTGTTAATATGTGAACTGGATGATTATATGATTAGAAATGCATGTTTAGGTGAATTAAATATGCATGTGGGCCCCATTTGGCTATTAGGGGAATATTTGTAATTTTAGTCCGTTGATGGCATAAATGTAATATTTGTGTATATTGTGTTTGATACCATGAGTGAGTGGTGATATATTTGTGATGCACGATCTGAGACAGTCCTAGGGAGCAGTTTAGTTAAATAGTCACAACGGGGTTGAATACCTGACTCGGGAGGAGTCTAGGGGTATTTTGGGAAAGAAATATGTGTTCGGGATTTATCAAGTAACGAGTAGTAGTTAAGTAATTATTTGGACATGTCAGGATTAAATGGGGATTTCTAGGAAAACTTGAGGAATTAGCAGGGTATGGAAAATGACGGGATTACCCTTGGTGGCGCTTGAGGATTAAGATTGACTTAAGGGTATTATGGACTTTTGGCTAAGGGGTAGACTTAGATTCTTTGGGTGGCTGAGACCCTAGAACAACTGAGAAGGACTTAGATTCTTTGGGTAGCTGAGACCCTAGAACAACTAAGAAGAAAATAGAAGAAAAGGGAAACAAAAGAAACATTCTCAGCACTCTCTCTCTCTCATACTCGGCTCACACCTCTTCCCTTGGGTTTTGGAGTTTGTTGAAGAAATTGGAGAATTCTAGGCTAGAACTTGTGAGGATTGAAGCTTTTGATGCTTGGGGAGTGGCTCAAAGATTGAAATCATCTCTGAGGTAAGCTCTTAAACTCAATTATCTCTGTTGAATTCAGCTGGGAATTGGAAGTAGTATGTGAGTTGAATTGTGTTTTGGTTTTGATTATTTGGATAAGTCATGGGGTTGTTTATGGGATGGTTAGGATGTTTAGGATATAAGTATAAGAATTCTAGGCTTAATTCTAGGTTTAATTGGTGTTTGGGGTGAGAATTTATGGGTTAGGTTTGAGGAAATATGCTGAGAAAATGGTGATTTTTTGGGTTTGGGGGCCCAAGTCGCTGCCCTGTTCTTCAGGCACCGCGGCCCGTGTGCTGGAAGAGGCTAGAAGGCCTCTGTTTGCTTAGGTGCACCGCGACCCTGGGGGTGCAGGTTGTGGCCCGTGTCCCCCAGCAGGAAGGGCCCTGCTCTCTGACCAAGTAGCGGGCTGCGGCCCTAAATGGGAAAAGGGGGGGAATTAAGGTTTTAAGGCTCGGGAACTCGAATGTTAAGGCTTGGGAAGAATTCTACTACCCGGTTTAGTGGAATTCAAGGTCTCAGAGGCTAGATTAATATTCTGAATTTATTTATTGGTTTAGAACTTGATGGATGGTTATTATAAATGCGTTGTTACTAGGTTTTCATCAAGGCTTGGGTTAGAGGATTGTGCTCGTGATCGCGGTGCTTAGATAGCTCGGGACACAGGTAAGAAAATTGTTGTACCCATAGAGCAGGGCGTGGCCCTATAGTTTAGATTGCATGGTGTGGCCCTAATGTTTATGTTTAGTATGTGTTTAAATATCTATCAATATTATGCTATTTGACGCTTGTTTATGAGTGAACGACGAAGATCGGGAACAACAAGAAGTCGGGTACGGCAAGGGGCTGGGATTGGCGTTGAGCATGCTGAGTGCAGGCCGTTAAGGAAAGACCCTCCTAGGGTGCTGAAGCCATCCTCTTTGTGAAGACCACGAACCCAGGGTCTAGTAAAGTGCCTAGGACGGCGCTGGCCGCTATATGTTTAGCTCGTTAGTTGTTTGTTATGTATTGTGGATTGTCATATATATGTTGTATGCTTTGTGTGGAGTTTTCTTGTTGGGCTTCGGCCCACAGGTGCTCTATTGTGTAGGTAAGGGTAAAAGAAAGGTCGACCAACCATGAGTACGGAGAGTGTGGAGCGACAGGTACATGTTCGGCCTACCTGGATGCCACAACCAGGGTTATTTTGGGAAGATGTATTGTATTGGTTGTTTTGTCGCCTAGGATGACCTTAATTATAATTTTGTGTTGTAAAGTATTTTCTAAACAGTATTTTGGGATCCCAAATGTATAACTCTTTATGATTTCAATGAATGACTACAATTTATACTTAATGTCTTTAAACGACTTTTACTTCAATTTAGTTACACTTTTAACCTAAAACATCGATTAGCGAGTTAATGGCGCATTTTTAACTCACATAGTAACGACTCTAAGGAAGTAGGGTGTTATAATCTTCTTCCCTAACTAATGCTATGCTGACTGCATGTTTTGAGATTGCTAGGTACAGGAATAAGTCCTCTCCATCTATGGGCTTTGATAGTGTAGGATCTCATTTATATAAGTCTATATGCATGCTCCTTATTGCACAGAGTAACATACAATAGAAAACATAAATACAAGCATTGAAATGATTTTCATACAGAGACACGTAAATATAATAATAGAACCATCAGAGTACTTACGAGATGCGTAGCGGAACAATTACTACACCCTTTGGATTCCCTAACCTTTTGTCCTTGTTGAATGCTAGGTATTGCAAGGAATCCAAATCACTTTTAAACAAGACCACAATCTTCCAAGTCTTTCTCTAAAACAAACTAGTGTTTATGTGGGCAAGTCTCAACACATGAGAAGAGAATTCCTAGAGAGAAAACTAAGAGAGAGTGGGTTTTTAGGTATACAATATTAGTAGTGAATTTTTACCTTGTCAAATTCATCTTACCTAATGCATTCTATAACACTAGTATATGTAGGCAATTTGTGTAACACCCTGCGTTTCGGGTACCTTGAAACGACTCAGGCCGGGATTTTTTTCCCCGAGTTAAGAATATTATTTTAAATAATATTATATTTGTTTGGAATTTATTTCCATGAGTTATTGCTAGCCAAATTATGAATTTTGTGTTTAGAAGTCAAGATAAGACTTTCGGTCTTTGACCGACACAAAAACCCTGATCGGGTAAAAAACTTAGAAAATAAAATGAAAAACTATGGAAAATATATTTTGGGCATAAAATTCATTCATAAAAATTAAATTTTGGTAAAAAATAATAAACTTAAGGGAAAATGGAAATTTTAGGGCATTTTGTGTAAAATGCTTAATTTTACCGAATTGGGGAGTTTTATTCCATGAATGGACCTTAGGTTCAAATGTATAATGTGATTAATTAAATTAAATGTGAGAGACATTTAATTTAATTATTATGTGTTAAGTTTTATTTTTTTTCTTTTAAAAAAAATATAATAATAACTTTATTATGAGTGAAAAAGGTTATAGAAAGTCAATTTGGATTTTTCTTCTTAGGAAATGTTTTCCAACCTAAAAAAAATAATAATAATATAAATGCATAAATAGAAAGAGGTGGCTGGCCATGTGAGGTTTTAAATTGTGTGAACAAAATTAATTAAGTTTTAAATCTCATTTTAAATATTAGGGTTAATGGTAAGTGGATAGTAAAACACTCAAGTGTTTTAGGATATTTTAGAGTAGTCTAAACCCTTCTAACCCCCCCCCCCCCCCCCCCCCCCAAATCCGACCCTCTCTCTCACAATCACTCTCATCTTTTTTGAAAACTCTCTCTCAAGTTTTCTCTCCATCTTCAACCTCAAGAACACTAAGAAGGCTTGGAGTCTAAGCTTTAGTCTAGAAAGGGTTTCCCTAAGGTATTGAAAGAGTTTTGAAGGACTCAAAGCTTTTAGCAACATCCAAACCTTAAGCAAGAACAACAAGAGTATTGGCTAAGCATAACTAGATTATACATTGGAGGGTGAAATCTTGCTAAGGGCAAAGGACTCCAAGTAAGTCAGCTTATATTGTGTGACTGCAACATGAAATGACTATTGTATTGTAAGTTAGTATAGGGACACATGCACATATATACACTGTCGTAGAACCTTGCTTAGAGACGTTAGTCTAGTGAGTGCTAATTTAGAAAATATGATCAGTAGATATCTGTCATATCCTAGACGGCTGATCTCCATCACACTACTTGATTTTATTATGTCCGGTTCATTACCGTGACGAGAGGCCAAGAGGTGAGGATTTCTGGTTAAACCTAGGGGCGCCAAAATGAATGGGACCTAGGGGCCCTCATACTTACTTAATCAATGAACGGTTAGAACCCGAGCAAGTTCTCTAATAAGTTATTCCCGAATAGCATCCGTGAATATTGGCCATTCAGTGAGAGTGCCTAGAGATACTAGGGGTTTCCAAGTTTGAGTAAGGCTGAACACCCTAGGGGCAACTTCTCACCAACACCACTGATTAACATAGAAGTCTCTGTAAAACTGTGCAAATTCGATTACACTCTTGGATATGTAGTGATGCCCTAGGTAACTTGATGGTTACCCTTGTGAGGGATTTACTCTTGGATAAGTAGCGATGCCCTAGATAAAATGATGGTTACCCTTGATGGGGATATTTATTGGCTAGATCTTAGTGTTGAGACTCGGTTCTCTCTTACAGATTAGCATTTATGCTGGAGGGCGTGTTACGCCCGAATTGTTGGAAATTTTCGAGCGTTGGTCTCGAATTATATTGTGATATATTATATCTACTTACTCTGGGATTTTTTTGAGTACAGGGATATATATTTGTTGATAAGATATAGTTGTGATATAATATATCTGCTTGTTCTGAGAGTTTCTAAGTGTAGGAATTTATCTGTTTATATGAAATAATTTGTCATTGGTTATCAGGCATGACCATAAGATTTCTAGGACGCTTTTGCGTTCTTGAATTTGATTGTGTAGGGTCTGGATGGATCCGGAACCCTAATTCTCTGGATGCTTTTGTTTTAAAGTTGAACTTACTAAGTGCTTTCGCTTACCTAGTTGTTTCCTGTTGTAGGAGAGAACAAGGACAAGGCAGAGCAGTGAGAGCTGGAGTCTACCTTGTGAATGTACATGTGGATCGACCTTTTGGGAAGGCGTTTTATTTTTGGAAATGTTGTGTTATTTTCCTAAACTAGGCTCACTCTACTCTTTATAAAATATGTTTTTATTAAATGTTAAGTATGGCCATACGACTTTTAATTTTTTTTTTATACGGGTGTAACGACCCAAAATCCGTAATATGGCTTAAGGGCCTTGATTAGTGTGCTGGGAGGGCATAATTGGTTTATGTGTGAATTTATTAATTTAATGCGTGATTATATAATAAGCATGCTTGTATGATTATATGAATGTAAATGTGATTATATGCTATAATTGTTAGGATCACATTATTATGTGGGTAATTCTGCAGCATGCGACTTGAGGCGGTCTTAGGGAGCTAGTTAGCGAGAAAGTCACAACGGGGCTTAACACTTGACTTGGGGTAAGTCATGGGGTATTTCAGGTATTAGATGGTTATTTAGGTTATCAGGTTACGGAAATAAATAATTGGAGATATATTTGAGGTTAGGAAGCTTAGGTGGGAATACTGGGGAATTTTACCACTTTGCCCTCGGGAACGTTTCCGGTACCCCGAGCCTCGGGATTGACTTAAATACCTAAGGATAGACTAAGTAAAGCACATAACTCGATAAAATCATAAAGAACTAACCCTCCCTCCTCTTCCTTTTCTCTCCCAAAGAAAGACCACAAGAAACTTAAGGAAAATTCAGCTGGAATTCAGTGGATTAAGCTAAAGTCTTGGAGGATTAATCTAGTGTTCAGCTAAGGAGTTTAACCAGAATTAAGGTAAGTCATAAGCTTTATGCATGGTGGTTAAATTCTGTGTTTATGACTGAGTCTTGAGGTGTTTATGGGTTTTGATATTGAAGGATTGAATTGAAGCTTGAAACTTGGGAGTTAGCTCATAAATCTTTAAGAGAGTTGGTTCATCAAAGAAGGTAAGCTCCAATTCGTGATTTAGTGTTTGAATTCTGAGTTTTAATGACTGGTTTTAGTGTTCTTGAGTGTGTGAGTTTCAAAAATTGAAAAGGTGTTTTAATGAGCTTTTAGCTTAGGTTTCTGCTGGCTTGTGCTTCTGAAATCATGCAGGAATGTTTGTGATAATTATGGTATATTGTTGGGATGGTTTTGGATGGTTTTGAGTGAGGTTTGAGAGTTAAAAATGGAGGTTTTTCTGGGTTCGAAGGGGTCAGGCCGCAACATAGTTCTTGGTGAGCCGCGACCCTCTGAAGCTGATGAATGTTGGAGATGGAGGGCGGGCCACGGCATGGTCTATGTAGGGTCGCGGCCCGTGTCTAGTTCTGAGCTTGGATGGGCTCTGTTTGGGGGCCATGCCGCGGCATGGGAGGCTTGAGCCGCGACCCTTAAGGAAATTAGGGGTTTTTGGATTTTAAGCATGGGAATTTAACCTAGGGTGCTCGGGATTGAATCTACTACTATGTTTGGTGGAATTTGATGTTCCGGAGACTAGAACCTTATTTAGAAGCCTTTTACAATTATTAATGGTATCCTTTATCTTGGTTGTGACTAGGTATAAGCTAGGGGCTCGAGAAACAGATCGTGCTTAAGAGGCATCTCGCGTAACTAGTGCATTTGGAACCTAAAGGTAAGAAAACTGCACCCAGTTGTGGATTTATAATGGGACTAAGGGTTTTATGTTCGTATGCCTTATAGAGGATGGTATTATGCCATGTAAATAGTAGACAAACGACCTAAGAGTGCCAGAGTTTACATTAGCGCACAGGGTGCGGCTCGGCCACTGGTAGCTGAGGAGAACTTATTATGCACTGAGCTTGGTTTAAGCGGGCCGGAGTCAGTGGGATAAATAGAGGGTGCGACCTAAGGTGTCGACCTTGATTATCATATGATTTGATTGTTATTATTGATTGGTGGATTTGCATGCTGAATAGCTGAGTGTTGATTGGTTGAATCTTTGGTTGCATCTATGTGTTATGTGATTAATGTGGTATGTTAAGTGTATGATCATGCTAAAGGGTTATTCAAATGTTATCTTTGTTTGTTATATAATGTCATGTTTTCTTGCTGGGCCTTGGCTCACAGGTGCTTTGTGGTGCAGGTAAAGTCAAGGGCAAGCTTGATCAGCCCTAATTCGGAGAGCTTTGAGAACAGAATGTACATGATCAGCTGCTCAGCCGCCACGATTGAAGGGGAGACAGGAACGGGAAAACCATAAACGTTTGTTTTCCCCTTAGAGTGGCTAATGGTTGTTTGTACTCTGGAAATTTTGTAAACTGACTTTTAAACGCTGTTCCTTTTGGGATCCCATGTGTAAAAATGTTTAGTTATATGAAATGTACCTTTTGGGACCAAAATCTTTTAACTCTAGCACATTAATGGTTTTAGTGACACGTCTTTTAACTAAAAGACTTGATTAGCAAGTCCTGCACCTTTATAAGTACACAGTGTAGCGGTCTTGGCTATCCAGGACGTTACAACGGGTTTTTAAGAAATTTTGTTAAATGAAAACATTTATATTTCCACATTATTGAGTCTTGAAAATCCGGGTTGTTACAATTTGCTAGGACATAAAATAGGTTTTAGTTACCCATTTTATTTTAATTATTTAATAATTATAATTAATTAAATACTTGTCAAAATTAACTAATTATAATTTTGACATTTATTTAATTTATTTTATTAATATTAATACTAATCTATCAATATTAACAAAATTGTCTCACTTGGCTATGATATTCTCTTGTTGAGACTTTGCAATAAAAACCTCAAAGTTTCTTCTATTTATTTTCTCACAAAATATCAATAAATAATTTAACATTATTTATTTTCATTGACCTAGTCAATATGATATTTTTATAATTAATAATTAAATTAATTATTCAAGACTACTAGGTTCATTTTGATAAGAGATGACATGGGGACCATTGATCCATGAACTCAAGCTCCAATAAGTTACCGTGAGTTTATTTATAACAAATAATCTCAATACCTTATTAATTTCTCGTGACTCCACTATAGACTCAAAATTGCACTCTTGAATTCATAGAACGTTTTACACCAAATGTAAATACGTTATCCATTGTTATAACCATAACCGTCATTCAATCAACTATAGATGATTTACTAATGAGATTGGTGCAAATTACTGTTTTACCCCCTCATTGGTATTTTATCCTTAACTCCCACTAAGTTCCTTGTAAATAATAGGTCCGTAAATTTAATTACAGAAATGAGTACTCTATCATTTAACACTTGAATCAAGCTACAAGGAAATCATCGCTTCACTTCTTAAAGAGAAGCTATAGATTTCATATCTATGATAAATACTCCCACTCAATTATACTACAAAATCTCCAATATGTAAGTATGAGCTAGGTCGCAGGGTAAGCTGGTAACGAACAAATCAAAAGACTTGAATAATATACTTAGCATAATATTAATCACTTATAATTAAGATTGAATTGGTCTATGGTCAACGTTGTGATATAATTAGATTAGATAATAACGATATTTACTGATCTTGTTAATAATCAATATCAGTCAAGTCTAATGTAACAAAATACATCTGATCTTATCTACTTGGTCAATGTCCTGGTGTTATGACATCATACCAGATGTGTAAGTAGATCTTATCGTAGATTACCCAATAAGTAAAAATCCAGTGTACTGATTTAATCTTAGGACAAATTGCTTTTGAACATATAATTACAATTATAATCCACTGTGATCGAGTCACTAGAATTGTAACTATACATATGTTCGGGATTTTATAAACGTTTGTATTAATAATAATTAATCATGTAATAAAACATGTAAACAACGCAATTTGATTGAACAAAATGATTTCTATTATTTTATTGATAATGAATGAATTACACAAGAAATATGGTTTTATAAGAACATAAAACCCAATAGATAGGACATGGGGTTGCGATATGTGTCGCTTGATCATCTGGAATGCCTGTTCGCACTCTTCGATTCATTCAAATTTATTGTTGCCTCTACGTAGATTAAAAAGAAAGATACTTTTGTATGTGGATTTTGAAATGAACCTATTGAGAGCTACGACCCTTTTTGTCAAACTTTGCACATCTTTGTTCTTCCTATCAAACTTTGTTGGTTGAGTGTGGTTAGCTACAGATTCTTCAACATTTCAGCCCCTCTATCAATCTAATGGTTTGTCCTGATTGTTGTCTAGAGCTTTGAGTGGTTGTTTGCTCAATGGCTAAGTGTTGGCCAATCATTGGAACTAGAGTTACCTCGTCTGCGGACTGCGGCTCGAAGAATTGACTCTTTGATCCACTTGGGGTTGAATTAAACGACTGCATTGGTGAGATTAGAACTCAGAACATGGTTTAAGAGATGATGATGGTTGTTGTAGAAGCCTTCAATCATCATAGCATTCTCCTCCTTGAACGCTGCATTCTTCTGCCTGCACGTTGCATTCTTCCGTTCTAGAGCCCTCGTTTGCTCACCCGTCTCCCGCATCTATGCTGTTAGGGCAGCGAATTGTTCATTGACATTGGTTTGTTTGTTAACGACGAAATCTCTGTTTTCTACCATTAGTATTGTGGTAGTATGAAAATGATCGTCCCCTTTTTAGTTTCAAAGAAGACTTTTATGTAGGCTTCCTAGAAGAGTTGTTGCTCTCCTAGTTGTGGCCCCTAGAGAAATGGTCTTCTCCTTATTTCGAAGAATGAATGCTGCATAGTTGGGAGTGGATTGCTTTTTCCCCTGTCATGTAGTGTCAATCTCAAAGCTCATCCTAGTCATGGATGAGTGTTGAGCTAATGGACTTAGTTCATATGAGTGTTGGCTAGTTTTGAGGTTGGACCTGATGGTCCATGGTCTGTAAATGTCGTGTGGGATATGACTTGGACCCTAATGTGAGCCTTGATGTTGAGCCGAAAGATCCTTTTTATTGCCATTACAAGGTTTATACTATTTTACTACCCATTTGTTTAGAGCAGTCCCAATGGCTCCTGTAAAGTAGCCAATATGCAAAAAAAAAAAAAACTAAAAGACTTAAAATTATTCTCCATCAAATGCTCTAAATATTTAAGTATAATACATTGCACAAACACCAATATTTCTAAAGCTAGATATAGCTAAGGTTCAACCTTGAATGTATATATTATTTTAATATTTTTGTTTATCATTTTTTTCCTTTCTCTCTTATTAGTTATTTGTTTATTTTTTTTCATTTTCAAATTTTTTTTGTTGACTTTAACTAATAAATAATTGTTATAAATATAATATTTGTATGATATAAAAAAATATAGAGTAATGTGTAAGTGCGAGGTAAAATAAACTAAGTGAGGTTTTAGTGATGTATTTTGATAAATAAAGTAGAGTTTAGTACTAGCTTACACTTTCTCATTAAATAAATATTAAAATACTACCTTAATTTGACATTATCATTTAACATAATTTTAATCAAATTCATTTTCAATATAACTAAAAATCTTTTTTTCAACTACAAAAAATATTTAATATTTTTTTAGAAAAGTCAACTTTTAGTGATAAGTTTCTAAAAGTTAAAATCTTAGTTTAAAATAAAATATTTAAATAATTAAAATATTTTTTATTCTTAAAATTAAATGTTAACTTTTTGAAAATTAATATTAAAATTTGAATTTATTTAATTTAATATATTGTATGTTTTATATAATGTTTTTTTTAGACAAAGTATGTTTTACATAATTAAAATAAGGATGTTTTGATAATATTTTAAATAATTTTTTTTGGCAATAAAATTTTGCTTAGTTGTTTATATTGAAACAAAATACAAAACTATTTCATAATCATTATTATTATTATTAAAATGTGGGAGTGGTAGTACTATTACCGGCACTACAAATAAAGGAGAGAGAAGAGGAGAAAGGAAAACGAACGGTGTTGATAAGCACAAAGCCAAAAAGCTTCTCCATTTTCTTCTCCAGCGTCAGATTTCCTAAAATCAATTCTCCAATAAAATTTTATAACCAATCCAAAATATTTCGGTTTCTCTCTCCGCGCCAAATACAAAAGAACCACTTTCTTCTTCTTTCTCTCTATATATTTTTCCAGGTTAGTATACATACACACATCTCGCTCTCTCCTTTCTTTTCAGAATTTTTCACTTTCTTTGCTGAAACTCGTTAATGGCCACACCTTAGGGTTACAATGTCCGACTATTGATTTTTTTTCTTTCTTAATTGTCCTTTTGGCATGACTATATTTATATGTACGCGTAGGTTTTGTGGTTGTGTTCGTGCTTGTGTATGTTTACGTATATGATGAAATCTAGGGTTTTTTTTTTGGGGTTCACTGCAGATCATCATGGCGGAAGCTCCGACGAGTCCAGCTGGCGGGAGCCCCGATAGTGGAGGGGAGCATAGCCCGCGTGGAAGTGGCGTGCGAGAGCAGGATCGGTACCTCCCGATCGCCAACATCAGCCGCATCATGAAGAAGGCCTTACCTGCTAATGGTAAGATCGCCAAGGACGCTAAAGATACCGTACAAGAATGCGTCTCTGAATTCATCAGTTTCATCACCAGCGAGTAAGTTTTCCAAAATTAATAATAATTCTGAAATGTCTTTAACGTATTTTCTTGGCTAATTAGTAGTTGTTTTTTCTTTTTCTTTTTGGGTGTTTAGGGCGAGTGATAAGTGCCAAAAGGAGAAGAGAAAGACGATAAATGGCGATGATTTGTTATGGGCAATGGCTACGTTGGGTTTTGAGGACTATATCGAACCGCTTAAGACTTACCTGGCAAGATACAGGGAGGTAAATCTTGAATCTTTGCTTCTGATTTCTTTTTTCTTTTACTGAACTGAATTATTATGATCGATTCCTGTTTGGCTATGAATTGAATTAATGCTTAAAATTTGAATTTGATTACTTTGTGTTTTGTTGACGTGAAGACTAAAGAAAATGAATAATAGCAAACTTTTTTTTTGTATTTTACTCGAAGTCATATTTGAGGTTAATAATATCAAAACCTTAGCCATTTATGAACAAACTTAATCGTAGAAGGGGGAATTCAGGTTGTCTTTATGTAGAATTTGAAAATTGAAGAAGTTTGTTTTTCCCCCTTATGAATCACGGCTGCAACTTATCACTTTTATGTGTAATTATTTATTTTCTTCATAATGAATTCTCTTTTTTTTTTTGGTTGTAAATTTAACTCTTAACATTTCCTTTCTTATTTTATTGATGGGGCTGATTTTGTTGGGGTGATTGCACTGTGGCAGTTGGAGGTAACAAATTTATCCTTTTAATTTGATATTATCATTTAGGTTTGTGTTAAATTTATGTAGAATGTTTTCTGAGTGGAATGGTTATGTTGGTGAACAACCTTGTCAGGGAGACACCAAAGGATCTGGCAGGGGTGGTGATGGTTCTGGAAAAAGAGATGGACTGGGAGCTGGACCTGGTCAAAATCCCCAGGTCTGATAATAATAACATGAAGAGGTTGATGGTACCGTTTTATTTTGCTTAAAGTATATTTTAGATCCTTAGCTTACCAAATTTTCTTTTTCTGTTTGTTCGAATCAATGTGGCAGTATGTTCACCAGGGATCATTGAACTACATAAATTCCCAAGTAATTTATCTCTCCTTTATATACATATTTGTACCCATGTATGCATGCATAATTTTTTTACAGTTACATGGTAAGATGTGAATATATAATTTGAGTTCTAAATTTCTAATGTCCTCAAATGATTTAGCCTTTGCTTTTACATTGTTCTGTTTCTTTTTAGTTAAAGTTCAACATAACCATGTCTTGTAAACATGAACCTTGAAATAAAATGAAAAAGTACTTCACCCCCTTCCAACTCAGTATTTTAAGCTCACTAATTTTGATATTTAATGTAAAACATACACACAATTACACACTAGATATATAAAACCTAGTGCCAGTGCTTAAAATCCTGTAGTCTTGGTACTCTTGTAAATTAAGTAATTCAGGCTTGTTTGGTTTGGTGTGGATGGGAAATAAGAAAATTAAAAAAGAGTGAGTTGTTTCTTTGTAAATGACAAATTGGGAGAAAAGAGAGAGATATGAATAACTGTTCATTTTCAATTTCTGTGCCAATGATACATATGAAAAGGGGATTGGGTAGGATAAAATTATATAGGTGGATGAATGTGGTATTTGGATTAATTTTTCTGTTGTGCTCTCTAATTACATGACATAAACACAGTAAAATTATCCAATCCTATCCAATTTTCCAAACAGAGTCGGGGGCATTAGAATAATGCTAGTGTCTGATCTCTTATCCCTCCCCACCTCTCCCCCCCAAAAATAAATTTAGTCTCTTATTGGAAGAAAGGCTATATATCCATTTTTTTTTTTTAAATTTTCGCAATAAGGTGGGGTATTTTCATTGTTTCAAAGGGCTGTTTTGATGTGCGCCTCAAAGTGAGGCGGACTGAAAAAACCTTGAGGTTTTGCAAGGAGGCATACACCTCCCTGATGTGAAGTGCCGCCTTTAATGGTGCTTCACAGAATTGAGGGTGGCACACGCCTCCCTCAGTTTGGGTTTATTGGACTTAAAGTCCTATCTTAAAGATGTTGGAAAAAAGCCATTAAGATTTTAATTTAATAAAAAGTGCCCAGCTTGAATTTTATTAACTTACATAGCCTTTGCTGCAAAAATCAAAGATGTCGGGCTTTTTATTTAAAAGTCTGAAGACTTTAAGTTATGAAAATGTCAGCTTGAATTTTATTAACTTGGAAACATAATTCCATGTCTTTCACGTAGCATTTGCTGCAAAATTTAGAGAGCTGACTGCTGAGCTGCATGTCTTCCTGTAATGGTGCTTCTTGCTTTAAATAAATAAATAAATAATAATAATAATAGTAAATAAAGTAGAATCTAGTATTTAGTTCTAGAAACTAAATTTTTATCTTTATTTTAGAGTTTTAAATAATTTCTAAGATATTTTATGCTATGTTTGAATTTGATTAACATTTTACATGTGTTAAGTAATTGTGGTTTGTTTTAGATTTTATTTTTAATTTCTAATATTTGGTTTCATTTAATGCCCTTATTACTATTTATTATTCATCTTTGTATTTTTAAGTATTCTAGAAATATTTTATCAATTAAATATTTGAGGCTAATGCCTCGCCTCACCAAAATAACATGACCCGAGACTTAAACCTCTTTTTAACATTGGGGTATTTTTGCTTGAGTCCGTTCTACTATTTCCCTTTGTTTAACTTTTGTTATACTACCTTTGTATGATAGCATCATACACTTATATGTGTCATTATGGTACCCTGCAATTGAATTTGGCCCATCTTTTTTAATAGATGGGAGATAGTAAAATATCATAAGGTTGCTTAGATAAGCATTTAAATGTGTTCGCATTAGGAAGTTTATGAAATTAGAGGATTCAGAAATTTTCGTTAGTGGTTAACATTCCTGATCCTGCTTGTGAATGTGTTGTCCTTTCCTCTTGTATGGACGGAAAAAAGTATTATAATTTAAACACAGAAATATGAAATTACTATATGATTTATGCACTGGGAATTATATGTTTTGCGAGCAGTGACACTGATTATGTTAAACATTTTGCTCCTAATAGTCTTATATGCTTATATTAGTTGAAAACCATATGTGATGTAGCCTTTGTACCCTATGGATATGTTCTTCGTTTATGGGATTTTTTTTATTCTTTTCGTTTTTGGACCAAGTAGTTATCCATTGACAATTAGGAGGCTTGTAAGGGTAATACAGGTTGAATTTTTCTGATTTTTTATTGTTGGTTTAAAATATTGTAGGGGGGCCCTTTATGGTAGACAACCATTAGTTTTCAGTCAGATTCTGGTTCAGTGATTTGTCTACTAGAAAATCTATTTTCAAATTCTAGATGAGGGCTGAGGCCACTTCCATTTGTAGTTGCTTTGCTTTTTCCCAAGCCTCATCTAATTTTTGTAATGGTCCTCTTGTAATTAAATTAATAGTAATAAAGTTCAAACCTCTGTTTCCTTCCAGATGTTACGTGTATAGGTAGCCATTTGCAAAATTTGTTATTGAAGGTTTAGATCTAAGAGCATCTCTAATGGAATGCCAAAAAGGTGGAGCATTGTTATATTTACCACATTTTAACAAAAGTATCACTCCAATAATTTTCTAAAAAATGTCAAATTTGGAACATGCGCGAAAAGTTGTGCCAAATTTGGTACAAGATATAACATGAGCCAATTTTAGCACAACAATAAATATAATTTTTTATTTACTATATTGCTATTAATTTATTAATCAACAATTAATGACTAACCATATTTTTTTTATATTTACTTTTTTACAATAAAAAATATGAAAAAAAAAAGATTATTTTTTTTGTATATTATCAATAAATATTAAATGAATTGTTCGGTTTATTACTTAATTTGCATCTTGTGAATATTGAGCCAAATATAGCATTTATCTATTTTTTGTGTCAAATTTGACACAAAATTTACATCTTGTATTAGAGATAGTCTAAACTATCTATAATATAACTGCTGTTATAAAATGGATGAAAATTTTTGAGCACAACCAACAGTGATAATGTGCTTATGCCTTTTACTTATTAGAACGAGTGTCTATCACGGGTTGAATTAGTCTCCAATAAAAACTAAATTCTTTTTATCTGTAATACTTGTCAAATGTTTACTTTGCTGTATTGATTCTGTTTATGCATCATGCTTTGAGGTCACAAGTACAAATATTTTATCCGTAACTTGAAAATCAAAATTTCTTTAAAACTACCGAAAGATACATGGAGAAGGTATACTTTCTTAGGATTTTATATGTTTTGTGACAACATGTTACATGTCACAATGAATAGATTTATAACATTGGCTTGTTTTTTTCTTTTGCTATTGTGGTGCAGGGTCAGCATATGGTCGTTCCCTCCATGCAAGGCAATGAGTAGGACACTTGAGCTTTTCATTTTCCTTCCCTATCTACTTCTTTTATGCACTCCGTGGGTGGCAAAGTTACATTAGTTATATCCTTTATATGAATATTCTAATTCGATCTTAAGAATTATGTTTAAAAGAGTTATCTCTTTCCATTGGGGTAGGGATTTATTTTTACCCGGTTAATTATCTTACTCGGCTGCACTTGTGTAAAGTAAATCATTTCTTTCTCTCTCTTTCGTAGTATAGTGGGCTCGCCATGGAAGACTGCTTAGATGTATGGCTCCAAAACCTATGAACCGAAGTCGTTCTTTTCCCATTTTTGCAGTATATATGGCCAGTCAGTTAGCATATGACGATTGTTTTTCTTCTCTATGCACAATCAGTGTTCATTTTGATCCATTATTGCATGACATGAAGGACGTAGTTCACTCAATTTTGTCATCTTTTCCACTTTATATACCTTCAAAGAAAGAAAATTGATAGTATATTTTTCTACAAAATTTACAGAAATGTCATTTATCTTTTTTCCTTGTGAAATGGAGAAGTATTTTGACTATCGGTTCACTATTGATTCGTATTTGAACGATAATTTTATATAGCACAGTAATAAGAATGGAATATAGATTTTTTTTCATTTGTTTTCAATGTTGTGAGAGGGGAGACAATCAGGTCGGTGGGCCTAATTTTCTATTGTGAAAGAAGAGCTGATACATAAAACGTAAGACATGAACAATAATATGTTGTTTTTCTAAAGTGAGGAAAAAGGACAGGACCAAGTTATTCAAGTAAAAATATGTACATGTAAAAGCCAGTGATCCTCATTAGCTAGTAGCTACCAAAAGTTGGAAGCTGGAAGGTATAAGCATCACGTTACCTGCACGTGAATTATGGTACTGCAGATAATTTGGTGAGAGAGAATATTAAGGAGAGCAAAGGTAGCGTGGTGACATCATACTATGGTCTCTTCGTTGTCTGTTAGGTCTCAAATTTGGAAGAAGTCATTTTATTTTTCTTTTTCTTTCGTAATTTTTTATATATATTTTCTAAAGGAAGCGCACGAGTCTATGGCATGAATCCGAACATATAGTATTATTATCGAAATAAACTTATGATGAGTGGACTCCCTCCCCACATCGCTCACGACGTGACTGATTTTGTTGGCTGCACGAGCCAGCCAGCTCCATGATCCCTACTCATCAATCGACCACCTTATTGCATTTTCTAAACACAATGCCAAACCAAACCACACTCTTTTCATGGGGATTATCCTAAAGCCATCCTCAAGTTATATATGCAAGTGGCGGCCTCAAAACCTTTGTTCAGGACAAAAGTAAAAAAAAAAAAAGCATTCAAGGAAGGCATAAATATTAAAAAAATTGTTAAACAAGAGTATATTATAAAGTCCCTGACTCATTCTGAAGGTCCATACTCTGATTGTAGATCAAGATTAAGTATTAATTTACAAGACAAATTTTAGGGGCATATATGATGGTCTAAGTTTTTTTAATCAATTTTTAAAGATAATGTGAAACCAATTTAATAGTTCGTTTTTTTAATTTTTCCCTACTATGAAAATCAATGAGGAAATACAAACATAATTTTCATTATAAATCTTGTAAGCTTATTATGTTTTTTTTCTTAATTTTTTGTTATTTATTGATATAGTGGAGTTTAGTCTATAGTGAAATGGCATGAGACAGTATGTATATGGTTGTATCTGCTATTCCCCAAACGTAAACAGAGGAGGAACTTTTGATCAGTATTTACTAGGATTTACTTTTTCTATTTTAAGAACTGTAACAAATAAAACATAAATAAAATAGTACTGAAGCTGAATTAAAGGAGAGGTCCAAAGCTGAAATACCATATGGATTCGGAACATTTTTTTTAATAAGATTTTACACTTTTTACCTCCTTTAATATTTTAGTTTTAAAAAATACCTTAATATGTAATCACTTTTGTTTATACCTGACATTATTTTGTTAATACTCATTCTTTGAACCATTTTTACCCATTTATAAAAGCATCTAATTCCCGTTAAATTTCTCTTTTTACGTTACTTATTTTTACCATTTTGTTTAAACTCTTTTTTATGTAGGTATGTTGGTAATATATGAATATCAACTCTAACATCTTATGCAGTTACTGATTTAATTTTCACTTTCAGTATAATACTATTTGTCAGTTTTAATTTTAAAAATTGGTAGTTTTAATAATCGATTAACATTTGTTAATTTCAAATTGCAATAGATTTTTTTTTTGCCTCAATTAAATTACGACATTCTTTTCAAAATAAATAAGTCAAAATATAAAAAATATTTAATCATAACGACATGGTAATTTTTTAAACAAATTACGGAAAAATAATTTTGTTTTAGGAATTATGTTATGTTTTGTAAAAACTTCTGTGTTAGAAACCACACATAAAGTAGATATTTATTTTCAAATATAGCTTAATTAATAACTGATATAGGTGTCTTTGGACCATTAAATTTTGTATTATTTTTTTTTCTGTTATATGTATATATTTGGATTTGGATTTGGATTTTTTCTCTGTGAGTTTGATTTTATGCACTTAAGACTTAGATTTAATATACTCACTCCTTTTATGTAAGCTTTTAAATGATTAATACTGTCCGATACTTGTGTGTTAAACGGATGCCATCGTTATTTTTTAAAAGAAGACGAATGCCATCGTTTAATAGAATAAAAGCAGACTTTATTATATTTAAATATGTTTGATATTTTTTTATTATTCCTTCTGGAAGGGGCAATCATTTAAGGCCAACTCACACCCTTGAATGGTCCAGCTCACACCACTGACCCTTATTTGTTGCCTCTGTATTTATTTCTTTTTATATAAATATATATAAATTTATCCTGAAATTGCAATAATAATAAATAATATATTATATGGCATATTTTTTTTTTTTGTTGGATTGACACCATAGAGAACTTTGAGCATGGCAGGACCTCAAAAGTCCTCTGTTTCTTTTCATTGGTCAAAAGTCAAAATAAAATTTTACCTTTAATTACGAAAATATCCCCGGTGCTGCTGTACAGCTGGCCACGTTGTAATCCAGAGAGATGGAGTCGCACAGTAGAGGAGGTTTCAGTACATGTGGCAGGTCCTCATGTGGTCTTTGTCTCCAAAAAGTTGAGTTGCGAAGAGAGCAGATGCATTTACTGGACAAGAAACGCCATTCTTTCATGATTCACCACGCGCTATACCCATTTTCTCTTTATACAACAATTTTTAAAAAGAATAAATAATATTTTTTTTCACGAAGTACAATCAATGATTGTACCATTGAATAATTTGAGATTATAAAAATTTATCCAAAACTATACATAAAATTGAAATATGAGATTTTTGTTAGATTTTATCTTAGGTGGCTAACAAATTAATGATATGACATTTTGACTGTTGATGTGGCACTGAAATAATTAGCAATTTCACCTCTCAAACTTTTACCATTACCAAATTGTATTTTTTTTAATTAAAACTATTTTTTTTCTTAAAAATAATAATTATATCCTTAAAAATTAAAAAAAAATATTTTACAAGATTAAGAAAATAAACAATACTAAAAGTTTCAAACTAATTAAATAAAATTTTAAATACTCAAAAATTAAAAAACTAATTAATAACGAATAGTTTTTTTTTAAAACTTTTTCTTTTCTTTTACAATATAAAATAAATATATTATAAAATAAATCATAAAACAAAGTTTGTTCCCTTCGTCTTCCTCCTCTTAAATTAAAAGTTTTTTGTTTATATTGTACTCTAAAATTAGCACGAGTTCAATTAATCAACTCGGGTACAGCTGTCAGACGAATGTATGGAAAAATAGCCAAGTAGAATATTTGGTTCATATTAGTGTTAATAGCTCAAGTTTAGGGGTTCGACATCATGATACATCCAACTTTGGACTGATAAACGAGTTTTAGGCTCGTTTATGGTCTAGTTTTTAGGTTGGTTTTCGTTAGTTTAGGAACATTTTATTGTAGAATTATGCTCGTTTGTTCATGTTTCAGGTTTTCCATGCTAAGTTGGTGGAAAGAGTGAAATGAAGTGAAAGTGGAAGAAAATATAGTTAATTTGGAGACAATTGTGTTTTTCGGGGTCGATATGTACGAGTTATGTTACAGTTAATAGCGCTACAGTGCTATCAATGTAGCGCCAAAGCGCCAGGGAGGAGATGATGAAGTCTGATTGAATCTGTAAGTA
Organism: Humulus lupulus; assembly: GCF_963169125.1. Lineage (NCBI taxonomy): Eukaryota > Viridiplantae > Streptophyta > Magnoliopsida > Rosales > Cannabaceae > Humulus > Humulus lupulus. The sequence continues at coordinate 147,280,771 of NC_084800.1, read as the reverse complement.
GCGCCCCAACGCTACAAAGCCAGCGCTACATCAAGGGCGCTACAACACCATTGAAATAATTTTTAGGGTATTTTGGTCCTTACTATAGTGCTACAACGCTCAATACATAGCGCCACAGCGCCGTAAACACGTTTTTCAGATTTTTAGCCACTTCTTGAAGGACAAAATGGTCTTTTCACTTGGGAGCATTGGAGGGCAATTTAAGGAACATTATTATGCTATTTTGAGAGGCAGTTTTGATTTTGTAAAACCCTAGATCTAGAAAAGACTGCTGCTTTAGATTGTTTTTCTGGTTTTAACTTTCTGGATTTTTTTCATCTGAATTCCTTAGATTATTTTCTATGAGTAATTATTTGAATGTTATTTCCATCATGTTATCTATGAACTAATTTCATTTATCTAGGGATTAATGTAGTCATTGAGATTTCTATTTAATTTTATTATGATATTCTATTGATACTTCTTCTCTATTCTAATCTATTTGATGTTTATTTATTGCTGGTAAATATTTGATCACTATTTACTTGATTTAATGGTTTTGATTCAAAATTCGAAAGATGAGAATTGAATATGCTATCATTATATAGACATAGGTTGCATATTGGACGAAAGTACCTGTATGACTTGTGTAGTAAATAGGTTTCTTTGCTTAATGCCTTCTATATGTCAAGTTTATCACAGAAATATAGAAAACCTGCATATAGACTGAGATCTTATATCTTGAAAAAGAATAGGAATCAATTCTATTAACCTGCTATTTGAATAGGAAGAAGATATTTAGAATTGATTAGTAAAATTAATAGAATGAAAAGTTGATGAAATTAATTCCTAGGCTTTTTATTATTGATTAGTTGATTCGTTGTTTTGTTTTCAGTTATTTAAATTCTGTTCGTAGTTTAGAGTATTCATTTCAGTTTTAATTATTCATCTAAATTTTAAATCACCAAATAGAATTTGAAAATCAATTAGTGGTATTTGGAAAGCAGTCTTTGTGGGATCGACTCTCTACTTATTATATTTTACTTGATTCAACCACGTATACTTGCGTGTAAATTTTCATAGATCAAGTTTTTGGCGCCGTTGCTGGGGACTTAAATTCCAATATCACAGTTAATTGTTATTTGTTATAATTTGGTAATTTTATTTTATTTTTATTTCTGTTTAACATTTATTTGGATCAAGGTTCTATTGTGTTTCAGGAATTGTCAGTATATGCAGGGCAGTAGAGAAAAGGGGATTATACCAATAGATCTGGAAATTGAAAGAACATGCAGACAGAACTGGAAAACAAAGAGGAGATTGGAGTTTACCATGGCTGACAATTTGGGAAACGGTGCTAATAATGGTCAAGGGGCTGCAGAGGTTCCAAGGGAGCAAGGACCAAGAACATTGAGAGATTATGTACTTCCTACTGTTACAGGAGTGCACTCATGCATCAGACCTCCAACCATTACTGCAAACAATTTTGAGATTAAGCTAACAATCCTTCATATGGTCCAATCAACTGTTCAGTTTGGAGGTATGCCAATGGAGGACCCCAATTTACACATAGCTAATTTTCTGGAGTTATGAGCTACGTTCAAGATGAATGGGGTGAGTGATGATGCTATAAGATTGAGGCTATTCCCATTCTCACTAAGGGATAGGGAAAAGAGTTGGTTGATATCTTTACAGGCTAATTCTATCACTACATGGGAGGAGTTAGCTCAGAAGTTCCTTGCCAAGTTCTTTCCTCCAACGAAGGCTGCAAAACTAAGGGGAGAGATCAATAATTTTTATTAGATGGAAGAAGAGTCATTGTATGATTCTTGGGAGCGATTTAAGGAGTTGTTAAGGAAGTGTCCACACCATGGTATAGAAAAGTGGATGTTGGTGCATAATTTTTACAATGGGTTGAATGGAACAACTAAGACAATTATAGATATTGCGGCGGGAGGTGCTTTTATGAGTAAGAGTGCTGATGAGGCGTATGAGCTATTAGAAAAGATAACGATGAATAATTATCAATGGCCAACTGAAAGGGGACAACCAAAGAAGGTGGCTGGAATGATGGAATTGGATGTTATATCAATGCTTACAGCTCAAGTAGCAGCCTTGACAAAGCAACTACAAAAGACTACACTCCCATCTCAAGCTGTAACGACCCAAATTCTCCATTAAGGCTTAAGGGCCTTGAGTAGTGTACCTGGAGGGCATAATGGGATTTTGTGTGTGACTTTAATGAGTTTAATGCATGATTATGATTTAAATGCACATTATATGACTATTTGATTATTTGAGATGCATGACTATGTGAATTAGTATGCATGTAGACCTGATTATCTTAGAAAGAGCATAATTGTAATTTGGCCATTTTGGGCATGACTGTGTTGATATCTGTGATTTGTGACTCGAGACGATCCTAGAATGAGCGGGTTAGCGGAAAAGTCAAAGCGGGAATCTATACCCGGCTTGGGTTAAGCCTGGGGAGTTTAAATGAGAATTTGGAAAATATATTGAGGTTAATCTTGATGATGAGGAATGTATAATTGGTGATTAATCAGGTATTGGGTAGCGGGCGGGAATTATTAGGAACACTTGAGGAATTAGTGGGAATTTGGGTAATATGACTAAATGTCCCTACATGGGCATAAAGGTTTAGAATTATTAAGGGAGGGCATTTTGTTCTTTAGGCTTGTTAGAGATAAGTAAAAGGGGGCTTTATACTTAGTGGATTTAGTAGAAAAGAGTGAAGGCTGAAAAAGAAAGAAAGAAGGAAGAAAAGGAAAAAAGAGAAAAGCTGAAGGGTTTTTGTTCCAAAGAATCGGTTTGTGGCTCTCCCAACCATTTTCCTTCATTTTTCTTGGAGTTAAGCTCAGTGGAGAGCTAGGGTAGGCTGGGCATCAAGGATCCTAAGCTAGACTTGAGGATTGGCAAGGGATTAGCAAGATCACATCAGAAATTTGAGGTAAGTTCTTGGGGATTTCAGTTTTAGGGCTTGACTGGTTTGAGCTGTGTATTTGAGCTAAATAGATGGGATTTTTGGGGAAATCAGGTCAAGGTTGTAAAGGAGCAAGCTAAGGAGGTTTAGGGTTCAACTCAAGGTCGAATTTCCATCAACGGTATGATTTCAGACCTTATCTTTGTTGTTTGAGTGAATTTCTGGTTTTTGGGTTCATTATGGTAGATCTTGAGTTTTGGGTTGCTTGAGCTTGGGGTATGAGTTCTTGGGATGCTTGGGATGAGTGTGAGGTGTTGATAAGTTTTTTTTTGGGCTTGGGAATGATTTGGACAAGTTTGGGGCTGAAATGGTAGAAGGAAATCGCAAGAAGCGATTTTTGGGTTTGGTCTGGCTGCAACTAGCGCTACAGCGCTAGTCAGGGGGCGCTGTAGCGCTAGCCCCTGTTTCTGGGGGGGTGGTTCTGCTTGTAGCGCTACAGCGCCCTCTTTAGAGCGCTGTAGCGCTGCATTGTTCACAGAAGGGAATTTTTGGGCTTTTGTTAAGGGATTTTGACTGTAACGCCCTACTTCCTTAGAGCCGTTACTAAGTGAGTTTTAAGACAAAACAGTGTGCAATGAGCTCGCTAACCGAAGTTTTTAAACAAAAGTGTGACTAAATAAAAGTTAAGGCTGTAATCTTAGAAAAATGCGTCGTTTCAATAAAACTTCTAGTATTAAACATTTGGGATCCCAAAATAAGGTTTGAAAACTATTTACATCTTGAAATGAGTTTACAGTTGATTGATCATAAAAATCATAGATTATTACAGCCATTTTCGAATAAACCCCCAACCAAAGCAGTCGGGCAGGCCAAACATGTACGCGTCGCTTCACGCTCTCCGTACTCATGGTTGGTCGACTCAGTCTTTGCCCTACCTGCAACACGGAGCACCCGTGAGCCGAAGCCCAGCAAGAAAACTCATGCAGAACATAACATATGCAAATATATATAGTTAATCATATCAGATAGCCCACAGATAAACAAGTCAACCATTAGACTAAGCAAACACGGCCATGCCGCCCCAGAGCCTTACCGAAGCCTGGGGTATCGGTTCTCACCGCGAGGATAACTCATGTATCCCTTGGGTCCCACCCTGAATATAAGCATCCCATGTGCTGTGTGTTACTTTCGGCCCCACGGCCGCCCCGGCCTACGCCGCACTCGGCCCTTGCCGTTCATTTCATCATAATCACACATATAGTACATTCGAAATAATCATTCACACACATCATGATTCATTTAAGGTTAAACATTTGCACACATCACAATCTGGGGCCATGCCCTGCAATCATCTCATCATGCAACATGCAATATAGGGCCATGCCCGGCAATCACACTATGGGCCCACGCCCTATCCTACGGGTGTTATAGTTTTCTTACCTGTATTCCGAGCCTCCTGATGCACTAAAGCCGCGAGCACGGTCCTCCAGCACGAGCCTCTCCAATAACCTAGTCACAACACACAAGAAACATCCCTCAAGACTAATCAAATCATAAAACCGTCTCCCGGGACCAATCCCACACTCTCGGGACTCCCAAATTCCTAAAACAATTCATCGGAAACATCCCCCGAACCCCCGGAGCAAAAGCTGAAAAAAGCAAATTTTGGTGTCCTGAAAATGGCCTAGCGCCGCGGCTCAGCCCTACAGGGCCGCGGCGCTTAACAAGTCAGAGGCCACACCTCCCTTGGAACCAGCCTTGCGCCGCGGCGCCCAAGAACAGGGCCGCGGCGCGCCCTTACGAACCCGAAATTTCTGGGTTTCTCACCTTCAATTCCTTCATCCAAAATACCTCCAAAACAGCCCAAACTCATATCTCAACCTCAAAACTCAATTCCAAACTTCATAGGAACCATTTAACAACTCAGAAACACAATCAAAGAAACCCAAACACACAATCAAATCCCCAAAATCCACATCTTTGATTTTCAACTTCAGAAAATATTAAACCCAAAAATAAACTTAATCAAACTTCAAAATGCTTTAATTCCTCAAACCATAACAAAAGCAAGCCTTAAATTTACTTAGAATCCTTACCTTGAATGAAGAATCCAACCCTATGCATCCTTGATTCATCTCCTAAGTCTCAAATTCAGCTCCTTCACCCCTCTTCTTCTCCTTCTTCTCCTTCTTGCCCTAGGTCTCCTTCTAGCTTTCTTTTTTCTAAATTTTGAATAAAACTATCAAAATGGGTAAGTGCCAAACCGTTCCCCCTATATAACCCAGCTGAAATTTTCCTATTACCCTTGCCAAATGACCACATTACCCCTCCTTGCTCATCCTTTCCTAACTAAACCTCAAGGGCTTACTTGTCATTTCCTATCCATTACAATTCTACCATTTTACCATCAAAACCTGTTACTCTCTATGGTTACTAACAGCTACACAAGTTACCAAATTACCAGTCACCAAAATCTCTCAAGAACTACGTTACAAAATCCTCGAATTACTCCTAGGCTCCTCCCGAGCCGGGTATAAAATCCTGTTGTGACATTGAGTTAACTAGCTCTCTAGGACCGTCTCGGCACGTGCATCACAATAATAACACCACACTCACGTGGCCCAAATCACAGAATACAATTATCACATATCAATACAGCTATGCCCAATCATGGCCAAAATTACAATTATGCCCTTCAAACACAGTCAGGGCCTACATGCATACTAATACACATAGTCATGCATCACAGATAAATAAATAGTCAAATAACATGCTTTAAATCATAACCATGCATTTAACTCATAAAATCACACATAAATCCCAACATGCCCTCCTGGCACACTAATCAAGGCCCTTAAGCCCTATTAGTGATTTTGGGTCGTTACATTGACCTAGGGTTCGGGGCTCGATTCCACCACTTTGTTTTGGGGATCTAGTACTTCCCGGGGGCTCGGGATTGGTCCCGAGGCTAGGTTTTGGACTTGAGGTTTGGTGATGACTTTGACTTATGGATTTTTCTTAGGTAAGCGCTAGGGCTCGAGTAGGATCGTGCTCAAGGAGTCAGGTGATCAAGGCTATCGAATTTAAAGGTAAGAAAATCGTAACACCCGGGATCAGGGCATGGGCCCACAGTGTTATTGCAAGGCATGACCCTAGATTGTTTTACTTGCAAATATATGACCTTGGATGAATTATTATATGTTTGAATGATTATTTCGAAATGTATTATGCGTGCGATTATAATGAAATGAACGGCTAAGGCCGAGAGCGGCAAGGGCCGGGTACGGCCTTCGGGCCGGAAGTAACACTCTGCACATGGGGTGCTTATAGCCAGGGTGGGACCCAATGGATACATGAGTTATCCTTACGGTGAGGACCGAGACCCTAGGCTTTGGTAAGGCCTCTGGGGCGGCATGGCCGTGCTTGATCAGTCTGGTGGTTTTCCTATTTATCAATGGATTATATGTCAGCTATATTCTGTGCATATGTTATATACTGTATGGGTTTTCTTACTGGGCTTCGGCTCACAGGTGCTCTGTGTGGCAGGTAAAAGCAAGGAGTCAGTCAACTGGCCATGAGTATGGAGAGCGTGGGAGCGGCGCGTACATGTTCGGCCTGCCCGACTGCTTTGGTTGGGGGCATTTTGTATATGGCTGTTTTAACTCATTCTTTTGATAGTTAACCTGGTGTAAATCTATTTTTGAGTTGTAAATATTTTGTAAACCTTATTTTTGGGATCCCAGATGTTTGATACTTAATGTTTTCAATGAAACTAAACATTTTCAAAGAGTACAGCCTTAAATTCTGGTTTAGTCACACTTTTGGTTTTAGAAACCACGTAGAGTCAGTCAAAAGCACGATTTCTGTTTTAAACTCACTAAGTAACGACTCTAAGGTAGTAGGGCGTTACACAAGCTATGCAAGTTCAAAACCTATGTGAATTGTGTGGTACAACCCATCCACCCAACTAATGCCCTGCTCTAGATATGAATAACATGCCCATGGAAGAAGTACAAGCTATAGGGAATTACCAGAGACAACCCAATAATCCAAATTCCATGTCCTACAATCCAGGTTGGAAGAACCATCCTAATTTTTCCTGGTCCAATACTCAAAACACTCAACAACCTTACCCTCCACCTCAGCCACAATATCAACCTTCCCAAAATAAACCACCATATCAACAGTAACATTCATACCAACAACCTCCACCTGGATATTATCAACCACAAAATAGACTACCACACCCAATGCCAATGAAACCAGCTGAACCCCAACCTGATGTACTTAACGAATTTATGACTGAAACTAGGGCGTCCATAAGGAGTTTAGAGTTCAAATAGGGCAGTTGACTACTTTAATGTCTAATAGAGCTCAAGGAAATTTGCCAAGCACTACAGAAGTTAATCCTAAAGAACAGTGTCAAGCTATTACTTTGATGAGTGGAATAAGGTATGAAGGGCCAAAGAAGAATCAGTCAGAAGAAGAAGGTCAGAAGGGAAAGACACAAGGCATAGAAGATGAGAAGTCTAATGAAGAAAAGGTTATTGAAGACCTTAGCAAGGAAGAAGAGGTACCACCTGTGAGTGTTGAGCATCATGTTAGAATTCCATATCCACAAAGGCTTCGCAAGCATAATCTGGATAAGCAGTTTGCAAAGTTTTTAGAGGTGTTTAAGAACCTACATATCAATATACCATTCGTAGAAGCATTAGAACAGATGCCCAGCTATGTGAAGTTTATGAAGGAGATTCTGTCTAACAAGAGAAAGATGGGTGATTATGAAACAATAGCGTTAACAGAAGAGTGTAGTGCGATTTTGCAAAGGAAACTTCCTCAAAAGCTACGAGATCCTGGTAGTTTTACTATTCCATGCACAATTGGGGAGTTTGAATGTAAGCATGCATTTTGTGATTTGGGGGCAAGTATTAATTTAATGCCTTTGTTTGTATTTTGTAGACTTGGTTTGGGTGAAGCTAGGCCAACCACAGTAAGATTGTAGCTAGCTGATAGATCTGTGAAGCATCCACGAGGTATTATAGAAGATGTGTTGGTGAAGGTGGATAAGTTTATATTTCCAGCTGATTTTATAGTTCTTGATATGGAGGAGGATGAGAATGTTCCTATTATCTTGGGAAGGCCATTTTTAGCAACTGGGGAAGCATTGATAGATGTGCAAAAGGGAGAGTTAAGGCTAAGAGTACAAGGGGAAGAAGTAGTATTTAATGTGTTTAAGGCTATGACTTATCCTAAAGCAAGTGACAATTGTTTCTCAGTTGATGTGGTAGAAGAAGTAGTAGGGAGAAGAAAATTAAGTGAAGATCCTCTTGAAATAAATCTTACAGTGGATGATGTAGATGGTGAGGATAATGAAGAGGCGTTGAGTTATTTGAAGTGTTTAAAATCATATGAGCAGTAGAAGCATAAAAAGTTTGAAGAATTGGGCGAGGTACCGGAAAGACCATTACCATCGATTTTAAAGCCACCTGTGTTAGAACTGAAGGCTTTACCAAAAAATCTACGCTATGCTTATCTTGGAGAGAAAGAGACTCTTCCGATCATAGTTTCATCATTTCCTTTGGAAGAAGAGGGGGAGATGTTGTTGAGGGTGTTAAGGGCTCATAAAACTTCTATAGGGTGGACTCTTCTTGATATAAGAGGAATAAGCCCATCAACAGTTATGCATAGAATTCTTAAGGAAGATGATGCTGAACTGACTATTGATGCTCAAGGAAGACTTAATCCGACAATGAAAGAGGTGGTGAGGAAAGAGATCTTGATATGGTTAGATGCTGGAGTGATTTACCCTATTTCTGATAGTGCTTGGGTGAGTCCAGTACAAGTAGTACCTAAAAAGGGTGGCATGACCGTAGTGAAGAATGAGAGTAATGAACTGATTCCAACAAGGACTGTGACGGGTTGGAGGATATGTATAGATTACCAAAAGTTGAATAAGGCAACTAGGAAAGATCATTTTCCTTTGCCTTTTATTGATCAAACGTTGGATAGGTTGGTGGGGCATAACTACTATTGTTTTCTAGATGGGCACTCAGGTTATCATCATATTGTAATTGCACCGGAGGATCAAGAGAAGACAACTTTGTACTTTTGCTTTTCGAAGGATGCCATTTGGGCTATGCAATGGACCAGCCACATTTCAACGGTGTATGATGGCAATATTCTCTGACATGGTTGAGAAAGGGATTGCGATTTTTATGGAGGGTTTTTTGGTTTATGGGTCTTCTTTTGACAAGTGTTTGACTAATTTGGAGTTGGTTTTGAGGAGATGTGAAGAGTTGCATTTAGTACTTAATTGGGAGAAGTGTCACTTTATGGTGAATGAAGGAATTGTATTGGGGCACAAGATTTCTAAGAGAGGCATTGAAGTGGATCAGGCCAAGATTTCTACGATAGAGAATTTGCCACCTCTAGTTTCAGTTAAAGGAGTGAGTAGTTTCTTGGGCCATGCAGGATTTTATCGGAGATATATCAAAGATTTCTCCAAGGTCTTGAAGCCGCTGTCCACCTTGCTAATGAATGGGGTTCCGTTTAATTTTGACGAGAAGTGTCACAAAGCTTTTAAGATACTTAAGGAGAAAATGATTTCGACACCTATAGTTGTAGCACCTCAATGGGGCAGTGTTGGGACAAAGAGTTGACAAGGTATTTAGAACGATTTATTATGCAAGTCGTACCTTGAACGATGCTCAAATTAATTACGCAACTACGGAGAAGGAGCTGTTGGCCATAATGTTTGCCTTTGATAAGTTTAGGCTGTACTTGATTGGCAATAAGGTGGTTGTTTACATAGATCATTCCGCGATTTTGTTGTTACAAGAATTTGATGTGGATTTTAAGGATAAGAAGGGCACAGAAAATTTGGTGACTGATCACTTGTCTATATTGGAGGTTGATGAGGATTCTCTTGATAAAGAAGTTCATATTAATGATGCTTTTCCTGATGAGCAATTCTTTGAAGTAAGTGTTTATAAAGATGTTCTATGGTATGCAGACTATGTAAAAATTTTGGCTGCAAAGGTTATACCTCATGAGATGACAAGGCAACAATTGAAGAAATTCTATTTGGAGGTGAAGCACTATTATTGGGAGGAGCCTATTCTGTATAAACATTGTCCTGATCAAGTTATTAGAGGATGTGTGCCCGAAGAGGAGATGTTGTCAATCTTGACTCACTGTCATATGTTGCATTGTGGCGGTCATTTCAGAGGAATAAGGACAACAACGAAAGTTTTGCAAAGTGGGTTTTACTGGCCTACATTATTTAAAGATGCTAATGCTTTTGTCAAAAGTTGTGATCATTGTCAATGGGTCGGGAATATATCAAGAAGAGATCAAATGCCAATGACTGGTATTTTGGAAGTCGAGTTGTTTGATGTTTGGGGAATAGACTTTATGGGACCTTTCCCGTCATCGTATAATAACAAGTACATTTTTCTTGTGGTGGACTATGTTTCTAAATGGGTAGAAGCTGCAACAACTCCTACTTGTGATGGGAAAGAGGTACTTAGATTCCTTCACAAAAATATCTTCACTCGGTTCTGTACCCCCAGAGCAATTATTAGTGATAGGGGAAGTCATTTTTTCAACAAGTCGTTCACTGCTCTTTGTGCTCACTACGGTGTTCATCATTGAAAGGCGTTGTTTTATCATCCAATTGTGAATGGCCAAGCCGAGGTGTCAAATAGGGAGATTAAAGGTATTTTGGAAAAGACTGCAAATACATCAAGTAAAGATTGGTCAAAGAAGCTCGATGATTCACTTTGGGCTTATCGCACTGCATTTAAAACTTCGATTGGTATGTCACCATATCGATTGATGTTTGGTAAGGCATGTCACTTACCGGTGGAACTTGAGCACAGAGCTTAGTGGGCCGTGAAAAAGTTAAACATTGATCTCTTTATGGCGGGACAAAATAGGCTTATGGAGTTAAACGAGCTTGATGAATTTCGATAATGAAGCTTATGAGAATGCGAGGATTTATAAAGAGAAGTCGAAGGCCTTTCATGATAAGCGGATATTGAGGAATGATTTTCAACCAGGAGATAAAGTGCTGCTATTTAATTCAAGACTTAAGCTCTTTCCTGGTAAATTGAAGTCGAGATGGTCAGGACCGTACACAGTAGTTGTTTCCCTTCCTTATGGAGCAATGCAAGTTCATAGTGAAAAGACATGACATTTTAAGGTGAATGGTCAGAGATTGAAGCATTATTTAGAAGGCCTAGTGGAAAAATGCAAGTCCGTGGTGATTTTCGAACCAGTCTGAATTGAATACAAACAAGAGTCCGACTAAAAGACGTTAAAGACAGCACTCTTAGGAGGCATTCCTAAGTTATTTTTATTTCTTTTGTAATTTAAGTTTATGCTATTTGTTTTTATTAGGTTTGGAACAATGTTTAGAGAATTTGTTTTAGTGATCATTTTTAGTTTTAATTAGTAAAATTTTGATGTATTGTATGAAACGTGAAAAACGTGAAAAAAAATGCAAGAGTTTACAAGAAAAATGTTAGAAAATGTTAATTTGTGATGAAGCAGCGCTACAACGCTTGGAAGGAGGCGCTATGGTGCTAGTTACAGAGAAGATTGGTGGATTTTTCAAGCACCAACGCTATGAAGGGGGCGTTATGGCGCTAATCTCAGAATAAAAAAAAAAGGCATTTTGATGGTTAGCAGCGCTACGGCGCTGTATTCGTAGCACTATAACGCTATTTCCAGAGAGAAAATGGGTTTTTGAACCGAACACAGTGCTACAATGCTAAACTAGTAGCGCTATGGCATTCATTCCAGAACCGAAATGCCTAGAAACACCGTAGTAGCGCTACAGCGCTGTGTCTTAGAATTTTTTTTAAAAGGGGTTGGGTTTCGATTTTTTTTCCCAAAACCCTCATTTTTTCTTCTTCTATTTTCGTGTTCTCTCTACCCCAGCACCTTCAACCTTCCATTAAACCTCCATTAAACCTTTCTCCAAGAATTTTGACCTTCATTCTCTCATTTTTTCTTTATTTTCTCTGAACCCTATCACTTTTGGTTTGTTTTATTTCACCAATCCCCATTTCTTCCTCATCTTTTGGAACCCTAAAAATTTAGAGTTTTAATTTCTTGAAGAAGATTTAAATTTTCAAGGGGCTTTACTCAATCAAGCATAAGGGACACCATTTCAAGGGTTAGTAAGTGTTTTCAATCCCTTTTATTCTAAGATTTTTTTTATGCATTTGGGATTGGGTACATTTGTTGCTTGCTTTTGGAAAAGTTTAGTTTTTGTTGCTATTATTTGGAGAACTTGGGTGTTGTGTTTTGTGAAATTGAATTTATAGGGTGGTTGTGAAGAAGGAAAGTAGTTAATTTCAGGGGAGGTGCTGTCAAAATTTTTCTGGGTTGGTGTTATTGAGAGTGTAGATAATGGCTCCTAAAAGTAGAGCGGGATGGAATAAGGATAAGGGGAAAGGCCAAGCTTCTGCTTCCCAACAAAGGGATGATAACTCGGAGCAAGAGTATGATGAAACTAGGTTTATAAATTTTCAGGCTCAAGAGTGTTATGAAAAGTTTGTTAGAAAAACATTGATTCCTGAACGTGAGGTGGAATATCAATCTGACCCTTTTGATCATTAGATTTTTGAATTAGTTAGAGCTAATCTCGCGGCTCGGAAGTGGGGCAATTTTGTGACAAAATTGGCGCAGGCAAATGTATCATTAGTGTATGAGTTCTATGCCAATTTACGAAATAAACACCATGATAAAGTTTTTGTTAGAGGTAAACGAGTCCCTTTTACGGTCGAAGCCATTAATAAGGTTTTCAACGTCTCACATATAAAAGAGCAAGAAGAGGAATATACAAGATTTTCGAAGGGCTATATCGATTATAATGCTGTGGCTGAAAAATTATGTTTTGAAGGTGCTCTTTGGAATTTATCTGGCACTTTACCTAAAAGTATAGCGTCCTGTCAACTGAATATTGAGGCTAGATTTTGGGCTTTCTTTGTTTGTGCTCGGTTTATGCCAGTAAGTCATTTGTCTGGCTTGACTAAAAATCGAGTACTATTGATGTCTACGCTCATGACAGGAATGACTATTAATGCGGGTTCATGGATTAAGGAAAACATTGAGTTTATTGAAAAGGGCCATACCACTGGAGGTTTGTGTTAGGAGTGTGTCCTAAAAGCATGTAAAGACATTTGTTTTTTCTGTGAATAAATAAATACAATGGTTTATTATTATTGTCATATTTAGATTGTTAAATTATTGTTTGAATAATTTTGTAAATATCATAAAAATTCCATATTCATTATTGAGGGTGTGATCTTGTATTAGTACGAGAGAATTAAGATCACATGAATGAATAAAAATAGTCAACAACAACAAATTAAAGTTATGGTATTCTTTAATTGGAGTTGTAAGTACGGTTTACTGAGTATCATGATGATACAAATAATCTAGATTCGGATTATTGATGTGGTAAGATATCTCGGTAAAGGTGCTTTATATAATATGATTATATATGACAAGGACCGATGTGAATTAAAGTCTTTATCCAAAAACCATTTAACAATAAAGACTTGTAATTCATATCATAACTGATGATCATTTATAGATCAACTTGAATCCTGAGTGTGCATGAACTCCTGTTCATGTTTATTAAATCTTTTGATTCATTCGTTAAGGTCTCTTCAAAGAATGAGGCTAATGACTTTTGTTTTGGAGATTTAATATCATGGATGGCTGGGAACATGTATCAACAATATGGAATCTAATCTTTCCTAACGGATCGTATATTAGTTCCCTTAAGGGTTAATTCTGGAACTGAATGATTTTGAGCTCAAATCTATAATTAGATTATAGATTAATTATTCACTAGTGAATTAATGGTACTTAAGGAATAAGAAGTAAATTAGAAAGGTTAAATGGTAATTCTTCCATTCTAATTTATGAACTAATTAATTAGAGGGTTGAACTATTGCAAGATGGTTATATCTATGGACGACTTAAGAAAAAGATTTCTGTAAAAGTATATCTATAACATAAAGAGTGCAATTCTGAATTTATAGTGGAGTAATATCAGAATTAATAAATTAACTATTATAGTTAAAGAGTTTAATTATTTAGTTTCAATTTATTGGAGCTTAATGTTATAGGTCCATGGTCCCCGAAATGGCTCAAATAATCACTGTCAAAAGCAAATACAAAAATGGGCAAAAATGGGCAAAAAGGACTTATGTGATAAGTAAAATATTTTTCTATGTATCAAACATAATTATTGATTAATTATGTGTAATTAATTAATTAAGAATTAATTAATTATTTGATTTAACAAAAATATAATTAATTTTGAATTAATTTATTTTTTGGGATTTTTTGGTATTTAAATAATAATAAAATTGGGAAAAATCACATGCCTGCACATGCATGTGGTACACGTGTGGCACAGTGCACATGCACTGTGCTACACGCATAAGAGAAAGACTTGGTCTCTTGATTCCACAATTTTAGTTATTTAAATATTAAATAAATAATGAGATATTTTGATTTGATTTAAATATTATTATTTAAACAAAAATCTGATAACTGATCAGTTATTTTGAATTTGTTTAAAATAACAAATATTTTAATATATTGGATATTATTAAATATTGGATATCAGTTTTCACAGAACGTAAGTTTTCAGGGATAGAAAAAATATCTAGGATTCTCTCAGAGAAAAAGGTCAGTGACAAAAACAAAGGTCATTGTTCTTCACAAAACCTAGGTCCAAAATTTATCAGATCTCATGTGTTGAGAATATCTGATAAATAGTTATTGCCTATTATTTGTATAGCGAGCCCACACTCGTTCTTTGGGTGACTAAGAACATTTTGGAAGATCTTGGTGTGAGATCTCAAGGATTCAGCCATACGAAAAGATAGCAGCAAGGAAGGACCTGAGGTAATGTTTCTATTCTTGTCCTTGATTCAATATATATATGAGTGTGAAGAAGTAGATCTAGAAATCTTATGGGATTAATCTGACAATTTGATTGTTGTTCCGCTGCGCATAATCTCTGATTTGATCAATAAAAACCAACAGTTTGGGCCATGAATCTGTCATCACAATGTTATGTTATAAGGCTGGAGTTCCAGAGTTTGTTGCTAATATTTCTCAGTCGTTGCAGCAACCTTTGTCGGTTACTTTGATGAAGGATTATCCTGAGCCTGCTCTATATGTGCCACAGATGAGAAAAAAGGGTAAACGCCGTGTGGAAACGAAGGTGGAAGAAGAGGCTGATCCGGTGATGCAGGGAGGTAGTAGTGACCAGAGCATGAAGAATGTTAGTGATAAGTTGGATTATCTTATCCAACAAAATCAATATATTGTTCAGCAGCAGCACATGATGAATCAATACATGGGCCAACGGTACGAATATGAGGTGAACCATGTGGCTCACTTAAACAACCTGGTGAGTAGGTGGTCTTTAAATGAATCAGATCAAACTTATTTTGCTCCACCACCACCGTATCCACCGTATTCTCCGTTTTACTCTCCGCCTCCGCCTCCGTCATTTGCTAGATTTTCCGAACCACAGCCTCTGCCGTCTCACCCTTTCGAGGGACCTTCATCCCAGCCGCCACCACCGCCATACTGATGTGGATGGTCAGGTAAATCTCTGTTCTCATTCTTTCTGTACGTTAACATTAGGGACAATGTTCGGTTTTAAGTTTAGGGGAGAGATTTATTTCTGATGTTTTTTTTGATGCGTTTGCGTTTTACGGTTTGTTTGTTTTTATTTTTGTTAGTTGTTTGTTTTGAGTCTTGTTTTAGAGTATAAATTAAGTTGATAATAATTGCCATCTTAATATGATTGACTGTTATGTAGTATAATCCAAAGGAAAAGTTGATGTTCTTATAAAAAAATATGTGTGCTTGGTTATATTACTTTGTTTTTTTTTTTCACTGTGAATTGTTGGCATTAGAGATCTATTGCTCATAAATTGCAAATGTTATAATTGAGTTATCTTATGCACGTCGAATTTGGATTGTGGATTGAAAAGATTGAAAAAATTATAGAACCTGTTTGCTTACTATTTGAGATGAAATTTGAAACAATGCACATTTAGGAAAAAGATATAGGCAATTTTTAGACTGGTTGTGCCTTTCAAGCTAACCCTATTAAATTTTATCCTTAGTTAACCCTTTTGAGCCTTATAACCATTTTCTTGATTAACACATTCTTTTGAGCCTAACTGTGAAATGAAATACCATCTACTCTTTTTGACCCATACCATGAGCATGAAAAATTATTATATGAGGGGAGTGAATGTGTGAAGGGATGTTTGTATTATGTGTTATTCAGAAAATTAATTGTGATTGAGAAAAAAATTAAAGAAAGAAAAGGAAAAGAAAGTGAAAAATGATTATGCTCCCAAACAATTATCTATTGACAAATCAAAGTTTGGGGGAGTGTATTGAAAAAAAAAATTCTCAATCATTGCATAGAAAAAGTGGTAATAAGGGATGAGAGGTGTGAAATTTCAGGGAAAGGTTTTTAGTTGGATTGCTTGTGGTATGATTAAGCCTAAAAATGTCTTTTTATCTACCTATACCTCAGCCTTCTATTACAACCTTTGTAAAGTCCTATTGATTCTTATTTGTGCATTTGTTTATATTAATGGAGAATAGTAAGTAGTGCAGGCATATGGAATAACTTGTTTATGTGGTTAGTTGGTGAGAATTTGATGTGCATAAAGTGGTTCAATTATTTTATTTGCGAGTTATGAGTAAATGAGCTTTGGTGTTGATATATTGTAGTGAAAGGGTGAAGTAATTTTGATTGAAATTCTAGATTAATGTTTTAAATAGCATGATTGTTTTTCCTGAGAATTATATATGCATAGCAGTCTTGAATGTTGGAATTAGTTAGTTATGTCAACTTGGTTTGTTTAGGTTTGAGTCTAGTTAGATTCTTTACTCGAGGGCGAGTAAAGATTTAGTTTGGGGGAGTTTGATAAACGAATTTTAGGCTCGTTTATGGTCTAGCTTTTAGGTTGGTTTTCGTTAGTTTAGGATTATTTTATTGCAGAATTATGCTTGTTTGTTCATGTTTTAGGTTTTCCATGCTAAGTTGGTGAAAAGAGTGAAATGAAGTGAAAGTGGAAGAAAATATTGTGTTTTTTGGGGTCAATATGTACGAGTTATGTTACTGTCAATAGCGCTACAACGCTATCAAAGTAGCGCCACAGCGCTAGGGAGGAGATGATGAAGTCTGATTGAATCTGTAAGTAGTGCCCCAACGCTACAAAGCCAGCGCTACATCAAGGGTGCTACAGTGCCAGTGAAATAATTTTTAGGGTATTTTGGCTCTGACTATAGCGCTACAGTGCTCAGTACATAGCGCCACAACGCTGTAAACACGTTTTTCAAAATTTTAGCCACTTTTCGAAGGACAAAATGGTCTTTTAACTTGGGAGCATTGGAGGGCTATTTAAGGAACATTATTCTGCGATTTTGAGAGGCAGTTCTGATTTAGTAAAACCCTAGATCTAGAAAAGACTACTGCTTTAGATTGTTTTTCTGATTTTAACTTTCTGGATTTTTTTCATCTGAATTCCTTAGATTATTTTCTATGAGTAATTATTTGAATGTTATTTCCATCATGTTATCTATGAACTAATTTCATTTATCTAGGGATTAATGTAGTCACTGGGATTTCTATTTAATTTATTATGATATTCTATTGATACTTCTTCTTTATTCTAATCTATATGATGTTTGTTTAATGTTGGTAAATATTTGATAACTATTTACTTGATTTAATGGTTTTGATTCAAAATTTGAAAGATGAGAATTGAATATGCTATCATTATATAGACATAGGTTGCATATTGGACGAAAGTACCTGTATGACTTGTGTAGTAAATAGGTTTCTTTGCTTAATGCCTTCTATATGTCAAGTTTATCATAGAAATGTAGAAAACCTGCATATAGACTGGGATCTTATATCTTGAAAAAGAATAGGAATCAATTATATTAACCTGCTATTAGAATAGGAAAAAGAGATTTAGAATTGATTAGCAAAATTAATAGAATGAAAAGTTGATGAAATTAATTCCTAGACTTTTTATTATTGATTAGTTGATTCATTGTTTTGTTTTCAGTTATTTAAATTCTGTTCGTAGTTTAGTGTAACGACCCAAAATTACTAATAAGGCTTTAGTGCCTTAATTAGTGTGCCGGGAGGGCATAATTGGAAGATATGTTAATTAATGGTGAAAATGCATGATTATTTGATATGCATGATCCTATGATTATATGGATATGTGAAATGCATGTTTATGAGTACTAGATAAGCATGTTGTTTAGCTTGTAAGGGCATAATTGTAATTTTGGCCCGTTAGGGCATAAATGTGATAAACTGTTGAGACCACATTATTATGTGGATATATTTATATATTGGCAGTATTCGGCACGAGGCGATCCTAGGGAGCAAGTAGCGGGAAAGTCACAATGAGACCCAATACCCGACTCGGGGCGAGTCAAGTGATATTTTGGGTAATAGATATTTATCTGGGTTATTGAGTTATGAAAATAAATAATTGGAGATATATTTGAGGTTAGGAAGCTTAGGAGGGAATACTGGGGGATTTTATCATTTTGCCCTCAGGGACGTTTTTGGTACCCCGAGCTTTGGGATTGACTTAATTAACTAAGAGTGGATAAAACAAACTAAGGAAAACAGTAGAACTTGAGTAAACTGACTCTTTTCACTCTCTCTCTCACTTCAGCTCCCTCTAGACTTTCCATTTCTCAAGCTTACTCTGAGATCAAGGATTAATTATTGAGCTGGAGGGGGATATCTCAGTGGTAATATGGAGGTTCAAAAGAGAATTTAGGTAAGAATTTAATTGTGGTTTAGCTGACTAAATTTTGTAGTCTTTGTTGGGTTCTAAGGATTTTTTTGGGTCTTGATATTGAAGATCAATTTGAGGCTAAGGATTTGGGGTTAGCTCAATGATAGCTAAAGGAATCAACCAGGAGTTGAGGTAAGTTTCAAATTATATTCTTGGTCATTAAATTCTATGTTTTCTTTGACTGGTTTGAGTGTTCTTGAGCTTGTGGGTTCAAAGATTGAAATGTTGTTTTGATGAGTTTCTAAACTAGATTTCTGCTGGCTTTTGCTGCTCGAAGCATGTTAGAGAGTTGTGATAATTGAATTGTGTCATTGGGATGGTTTAGGGTGGATTTGGGTGAGGTTTGAATGTTAAAAATGGTGGTTTTTTGGGTTTGAGGAGCTGGGATGTGGCTCTGTTCTAGAGTGTCGCGGTCCTACAGAGCAAGGAAGAGCCAGGAAGGCTCTAAGGTAAGGGAGCGCCGCAGTGCCACAGGGGCAGGGCCGTGGCGCGTGTCTGTGTTCAGGGAGGCCTAGCCTCTGTTTCAGGGGGGCGGGCCGCGACATGGGTCTTAAGGGCCGTGGCCCTTAAGGGAACTTTTGGCCTTTTGGAGGTTTTAAGTGCGGGAACCTAGTCTAGGATGCTTGAGATCGATTCTACCACCGTGTTTGGTGGTATTCGATGTCCCAGAAGCTAGAACTTTAATCGGAAACCTTTTTACAATTATTGATGGAATCCTTTATCATGGTTGTGACTAGGTGTATGCTTGGGGACAGGATCGTGCTCGGGGGTCGTCTTTCTTAATCAAAGCACTTGGAATTAAAGGTAAGAAAATTGCACCATTTATGTGGATAGGATGGGACTTAGTGTTCCCTATATTTGTATGCACTGTTATATGATTGTGATAAACCATGTGAATATGTTGGGACTAAGTGCTCCCTATAACTGTATGAATGTAACCGGTGGTATTATGCCATGGGGACATGTGATGAACAGCCTAAGAGTGCCGGAATCAACACTTGTGCATAGGGCGCGACTCAGCCACTGGTAGCTGAGGACAGCTTAATAGTCACTGAGCTTAGTTTAAGCGGGCCGGAGTCAGTGGGGTGAACACTGGGCTTGGCCTAAGCGAGCCAAAGACAGTGGAGTAAATAGAGGGTGCGGACCTACGGGCGTCGACCCAAGTTGTTGCTTGACATGTATTCTATTGTTAAATTGATGTATATGATATGCTGAATATCTAGAAACTAGATCATTGGTTATTGACTGATGTCCTGGATTGAACGAATGCTATGGCATGCTGGGTAATTGATTAATGTCTTGTAAATCATTTGTTTATGCTCTGTGAACTACTTGGTTATTGATATTAAATGTGCTATGATATTACGTTTTCTTGCTGGGCCTCGACTCACGGGTGCAGGTAAAGGCAAGGGTAAGGTGATTCGACCATGGGTTGGAGAGCTTTGGGGGCGAGGTGTAAACTATTAGCTGCTCGGCCGCCATGGTCGAGGGTTTGTGCAGGGACAGAGACCTAAAATATGTATTTTTCCATTAGAGTGCTTGAATGTTTATAACATTTGGAAACCCTGTAAATGTATCATTTAAACCCTGATTTGGGATCCCATGTACCAAACATTTATAGATAGAACGCATACTTAAGGATCCCAAGAGATTCAGAGACACTTTATATGCTCATTAATGAACAGGCTGTATCATATATCTATCATTTATTATCTGAGATAGCAGGAGTATATTTATTCTGTTATCAAATCATATCCCAATGTAAATGAGAATAATCTGTATTAATTATATACCTTATTTATTTACGCGGTTACCCAAACCTGTCCATGGAATTTCCCTATAAATACTAGGAATGTTGGACAGGAAAGGGAGAGCCATTTTTTTGGTATTACCAAAACTCTGTAGAAATAGAGAGAGAAAAGTAATAATATTGACTCGTGGACTAGGTGGATTTTAACCACTGAACCACGCAAAGGTTGTGTGTTTTCGAGAGAGTGTTTTCTACTTCATCATGGTTTATAATCTAGCACTAATCTACCAGTTTAATTTCTTAATACACTATTGGCGAAAAACCACGTCAATAGTGTGGTGCTTTCATTGAGAGTAAATTAGTGCTTCCCAAGTTCTAGTCGACTTTCATCATGGTGTTCACTCGATCAATGCATGATAATGAGACGGAACAGTCTAGTGGGTAGGAGGCCCATCATACCGCTGTTCCCAGTGAAAGGGGCCAGGATGTTTAGCAACGTTTGGGAAAACAACCAGTGGGTCAGGATGACACTGTGAGTTCAGCATCACTACCGCTAGATCCTAATCCAGAATACTTGACTGCCATTGAGATGGAAAACACCCAGTTAAGGAGCCATCTCGCTAGGGAAACCAAGCAGATTGAGGAGGTCTTGGCTTGGTTACCCCCTCTTGCTACCAACATTAATGTTGGAAAGAGGCAAAGTGGGTCTCATAAGTCCCACAGGAATAACTGGTCTAAATCGAGTCATTCTGTCAGAACTGCCACTCCGAGTTCTGCGCCTTCATGGTGAAACCACCAGAATGCTCAGCCCACTGATCATCATAGGGGTCATCATCAGCATGTTAGTCGGTCGGTCAAGACTGCGACCCCAAGCTCCATGCCTTCTTCACAGATTCCCAAAAATGCACATAACAACCCGCGGGGAGGGGCTGGGACAAGCTCACAAAGGCAAAATGCTCCCTCTGTACCACGGTCAGAGCCCCAGGTACAGAGAACTTGGGATGTTGGAATAGAACCAAGGCGGGTAATTTAGTCCGTCTAGATGGAACGAGGATAGCCTCGCTAATAAGGCATCCTCCGTCACCTGTAAGACATCCAACACCACCTCATCCTCAACGAGATGTTTAAGCTCATGGGAACAGTAGGAGAAATCCTCCCCCATGCGTAAATATTTACACCCCACGAATGCATGGTGAGAATCCAGGTCCTCGATTTCAATCGCGAGCTGTAAGTTTTGCAAATGGAAGTTATTGGATGGAGAGTTAGTGTGAAGGCAGGTCTGAGAGCGACCTAAGAAATCACTTGAGTTCAGCACAAAGTCCTTGATATTATCCACAGCCTAACCTGCACGATCATTTGAACTCACAGAGAAGGTATCCAGCCCGGGATGGGGATGTTAGCTATACTCGACATGAGGGAGGTCCGTCCATTGTATGCGGCAATGGGAATGTCCCACATAACCAACCTCGAACTTGGAGCGACAACAACCCGTCGAACATGTATAATAGGATGGGAGCTGTTGAGCAGCCCCCAGCTAAATTAGGGACTAGGGACCAAACCCTTGAAAGCCTGGCTCTAATGGAAGAGCAAATGAAAAGACTTTTATCTGGAAAGGAAAAGGATGATTGTGACTCAGATGAGGAGCTCGAACCTTTTGCTCCAAACATTGCAACGACAACATATCCTATTGGCTTTAGGATGCTGCACATGCTGACGTTTGACGGAGACGGAGATCCTTTTGATCACTTCGGAATTTTTAACACCATGATGATGGCCCACAATGTCAGGCTCAATCTAAGGTGGATCTTGTTCCCTGCAACTCTAGTCGGACCTGCCAGGTGGTGGTTTAAGCAATACAAGAGGCATTCGATAAGCTCGTGGAAGAAATTTTCCTCCAAGTTTAAAAGAGCATTCTGAGCTTTGTAGGCAGATCTTGTTGAGGCCAATTCATTGGCCAATGTAAAGCAACAACCTGGCTAGACATTGAAAGCATACATGAGTAGATTTTCCAATGTTGCTGCACGAGTTAGGGACGCTGATGATGGCTCCAAGCTCATGGCAATGAGTACGGGAATCCTTGCGGGGGGAAACCCGTGGCAAGAACTCCAAAGAAAAGGAGTTAAAAGCATAGCCGAATTTCTGGCCCGAGCTCAGGAATGGATAAATTTGGAAGAGGCACGAGCTTCTGTCGCGAGAACTAGCCAGACCCTTGTCCAGCCATTGGAGCGGTAACGGATGTTGCAGCTACGACTCAAGTCGTTAGCTAGAATAACCAAGGGGGGAATAACAAAATGAAGGGGAATGGTGAGGGCGACTAGAATGGTACGAAGAAGAATAAGTCTATGGAGAAGTTCAAGCCCATTTACGCCGCTTATACCGACCTAACAGACACCCGAGAGCGTATCTTTCTGGCTAATTCAAATCGCCTCCCATGGAAGAAGCCAGAACCTTTAAGGAACCAGAGGGCGAAGAGAGATCCTTCAAAAAAATTTCGATTCCACAACAACATCGGTCATAACACTGATGATTGTTGGAAGATGAAGAATGAAATTGAGACTCTCATTCGAGCTGGACCATTGGCCCAGTACGTCCAAAATCAGGTAGTTCCTAATCAACCTGCTGGGCAGAATTCTCAGTCAGCTCCAAAAGCTCCAATAGTCCAACCTGGAGCTTAGATGAATCAGGCCAACCCTCCCCAATAGTAGGAGGAGATATAACCACTATTGCTGTAGCACCCTACATCCTTAGAGCCATTGCTAAGTGAGTTTAAAATGTGCTAATCACTTGCTAATCGAGGTTTTAGGTTAAAAGTGTAGCTAAGTTGAGATAAAACACATTTTAGTCATCAAAGATAAGACATTTGGATACTCATTGAAAATGTCAGAAAGTTTTACAGTTGGGATCCCAAAACTGTTTAGAAAATATTTACAATTCAAAATACATATAAGGTCGACTAAACGACAAAATTCAGGTTAATACACATCATTTCCCAAAAATACCCTTGGCCGTGGCCGCCAGGCAGGCCGAACATGTACACGTCGCTTCACGCTCTCCGTACTCATGGTTGGTCGACCTTTCCCTTGCTCTTACCTGCACCATAGAGCACCCGTGAGCCGAATCCCAGCAAGAAATCTCAACACAAATAATCAACATATGCATATCTATTAATTAGCATATAACAGAGCAGCCAACGGGCTAAACATATAGCGGCCATGCCGTCCCAGGCGCTTTACCAGGCCCTGGGTTCGCGGTCTACACCGTGAGGATGGCTCAAGCATCCGAGAAGGGTCTCACCCTAACGGCTCACACTCCATGTGCTTAACACCGTTCCCGACCCTTTTCCGTACTCGGCCTTGCACTCCACGTGCTTAACGCCATTCCCGGCCCCTTGCCGTACTCGGCTTCCTGTCATTCTCGGCCTTCGTCATTGCCGACCTTCGCCATTCATTCACAAATATGCAATACATGGAATATAATCAACAAATACTTAAACAAATACAAAATATAAACAATAGGGCTATGAGGCTCGGGGTACCAAAAACGTCCCCGAGGGAAAAATGGTAAATTTTCCCAATATTCCCTCCTAAATTCTCTAACTTCAAATATATCTCCAATTATTTATTTTCATAACCCAATAAAATGTCTATTGCCCAAAATACCCCTTGACTCATCCTGAGTTGGGTATCGGGTCCCGTTGTGACGTTCTAGTTAAACCGCTCCCTAGGATTGTCTCGGATCGTGCATCACAAATATATCACCACTCACATGTGGTGTCAACCACAATATACACAAATATTGCATTTATGCCCTCAACGGGCTAAAATTACAAACATGCCCCTAATAACCAAATGGGGCCCACGTGCATATTTAATTCACCTAAACACACATTTCTAATCACATACTCATCAAATTCACAAATTAATACAATAAATCAATTATTGCTCTCCAGGCACGCTAATCAAGGCCCTAAACCTTATTAGCAAATTTGGGACGCTACAATTGCCGAAGGACCTCATTTGGCAGGCACGAGCAGCGGGGCCCAAAAGAGGTATATCAATGAGTTGAAGGCCTATAACGGCGTGGACTTCATCCCAGAGCAATGGTTATCAAAGCAACAATGGTTGGAAAAACAACCAATCATTTTCACGGAAGAGGATGCTAGCGATGTCCAATTACCACACAATGATCCGCTGGTGATAATCGTGCAGATCACCAACCGAAGGGTACGGAGAATACTAGTGGATAACAGAAATTCCCTAAATTTACTTTTTAGGTCCACTCTGGAAGAAATGGGATTGTCTGTATCCAATTTGAATGCTACCTCAATGACTCTGTACGTGTATTCGGGTGAAGGAACATCGACCATAGGGACAATTGGACTAGTGGTGACATTGGGAGAAGAGTCACGAACTGCTCCAAAATACTTGAGTTCATGGTAATCGATTGTCCGGCCGCATACAATGCTATTTTGGGCCGACCTGCGCTAATGGCATTCGAAGCCATAACTTCAATCCGACACTTGACAATGAAATGCCCTTTAGCTTCAGGGATATGCACAGTCAGAGGAGATCAACTCGCTGCCAGAGAATGATATAACATTTCTATGAAGGGAAAGTCACAACTCGGGCAACAGGCGATGGTCATAAATGAGGGAGGTGAGGAGTCCCAGGAAATAGAAGTCACTCGTGGGACGGAAGAACCTCAAGAAGAAGATGGTGAGGTCCTCCAATGTGACGACATCGATCCGTGGGTAGGCGAAGACAGGTCTGAGCTCAAAGCCATAGAAGAGCTCGAGGAAGTAAACATCGACCCGAAGAAAGCTTCAAGAGTTATAAAAATTGGAAAAAATCTTGAAGACAAAAGAAAGGAGCTGGTCAATTTTTTACGGAAGAACCTGGATGTTTTTGCCTGGTCGCACGAAGATATGGTGGGAATCAGTTCGAGTATAATAATGCATAACTTAAACTTGGACAAGAGCGTGCCTGCAAAATCCCAAAACAAAGACTTTTGGGGACAGTACGAGCTGAAGCACTAGAGGAAGAAGTAGCTCAGCTACTAAAATGCAGGTTTATCAGGGAAGGAAAATACCCGATCTGGGTTGCTAATCCCATGCTGGTCCCAAAGCCAAACGGGAAGTGGAGAACATGTATCGACTTCTCCGACCTCAACAAGGCTTGTCATAAGGACTGTTTTCCACTGCCAAGGATTTACCAATTGGTAGACGTCACAGCAGGTCACGAGCTCATGTCTTTCATGGATGTGTATTTTGGATATAACCAGATCGCGATGAACCCTACAGACCAAGAGCATATGAGTTTCATGACCGAGCATAACGTATATTGTTACAAAGTTATGCCATTCGGATTGAAAAATGACGGGGCTACATACCAACTCTTTGTCAACAAAATGTTTACTAACCAGATTGGGAGAAACATGGAGGTATATGTCGATGACATGCTTGTCAAGTCAAAGACTACCAATAACCATGTATCTAGCATGGAAGAATGTTTTCGAATCATGAGAAAACATGACATGAAGCTGAATCCCTAGAAATGCACTTTCGGGGTGGCATCTGGAAAATTTCTGGGGTTCATAGTCAACACAAGGGGGATAGAGGTGAATCTTGAAAAAATAAGATTGTTGTTAGACATGCCTTCACCCAGGTCGCGCAAGGAAGTTCAAAGCCTAACTGGAAGGGTGGCGGATTTAAATTGCTTCATTTCAAAATCCACTGACAAATGTCTGCCATTCTATAACTTGCTCAGGGGAAACAAGAAATTTGATTGGATTGAAGAATGTAAGTATGCATTTCATGATCTGAAAACACATCTAGCTGAGCCCCCTATATTATCCAAATTGACGTCTGGAGAGTCTCTGTTTCTTTACCTGGTCGTGACATGTAGTAAGTGTCGTGTTAGTTCGAGAAGAAGATTGGACTTAGAAACCAGTATATTACGTAAGCAATAGGCTTCTCGGAGGTGAATCATAGTACCCATTGATAGAAAAGCTGGCATTCTGTCTAATTTTGGCTTCTAGAAAACTCCGGCCATATTTCCAGTCCCATTCTATTAACGTCTTAACTGACCAACCTTTAAGGCAAGTATTGCAAAAACCTGAAACGTCGGGACACTCTTAAAATGGGTCATCGAACTTAGCCAGTTCGAGATATTATACATGCCACGAACAACAATCAAGAGTCAAGCCCTTGCGGATTTTATGGATGAGTGCACTGGTTTTCAGGACGTGCTCATGAGGGAGCCAATGCAGGAATTATGGACAATCTTCGTTGATGGATCATCAAACGGGAATGGATCGGAAGCTGGGATAATCTTAATCTCGCCTGAAGGACATCAGTTCCATACAACTCTTAGATTCAGATTTGAAGCATCCAACAATGAAACAGAGTATGAGGCCTTATTGGCAAGGCTGAGGGTGGCAAAGAAGCTGAAGGCGAAAGCCATCCAATGCTATAGGAAAAAACTTAACAGAAGTCCTATTTTACAACATTGTGAATAGTTTGAGGGTAATTTTTAACGGCTCAAAAAAATCAGGGGCCACAATAATGTATTGGTCATAGTTCGGAGGGCAAAAATCCTAAATAGCCTTATATTAATATAAATTAATTTTATTAAATAATATCATTATTATTTAAGATAAGACTACATATTTAATAGTTATATCAATATAAATTCAAATGTTATAAAATATTATTATTATAATATATAATACAAGAATAAATATTTAATAATTATATTAATATAAATTTAAATTTTATAAAATGTATTATTATAATAATATATAATCCTAATTTTTACTACTTATAATAATATGAATTCAAATATTATAAAATAATATTTAATATAAGACTAGATATATAATACTTATATTAATATAAATTTAAATATTATAAAATATCATTATAATCATAATATATAATACATAATCTTTTTTTTATTAAAAAATTATCATTTATATTTAAAAAAGTTATCATATTATATTTATTTTAAAAATTCATAAACAATGTTTTGGTTTAATTTTTCTTTTAATATATGTATGTCATTACTTTATGTATAATATTGTTTATTTATTTAAAATCTATATGACAATCATACAAATTTAATAAAAATAATTAATAAATTCTATAAATAAATCTAAGAAAATATGCATATCTTGCATATATATATGCAAGATACTCTAAATAACTACAATATACACAGCCATAAAAAAAATTGTACCGAAAATACTTCCCGAGCCAAAAACTGGAGAGGGGTGCACCGATGTGCTCCTTTTTGGCGGGTGCACCCGGGATTTTCCATATAATATTTTACAACTCCAATTTTTGGAATGATAAATGGATTTATACATTTTACGAAAACTACAAAATTGTTATAAAACTATTAAGAATACTAAAATATAAGAGATAAAGACAAAAAAAATGGAGGGATATAAAAAGAAAGTGAACTATTATATCTTATTTCAATGAAATTGACTCTTATTTATACAGAGAAATATGATCTAGGAAATCAAGTAACCAACATAAATACAATCAATAATTAATGATGATATTTAACTTTAGAAAATTTGGTGATTCTCCATTATTCTGATATTTGACTAAAGAGATTATCTATTAGTATGGACACACATATATACTAGGTAAAAATAACGTGAAAATGCACGCTTACTTAATTTTATTTAGAAAAATATATTAATTTATTTTTATTATTTTTAAAAATGTTATATAAATTTTAATAAACAATGTCGTATATTATAAAAAAATGACATAAACATATTTTAAGAAAAAAAATTAAACCAAAATATTGTCTATAGTTTTAAAAGAATAAAATAAAAAAGATAATTTTTATTTTTATTTTTAAAAAATAAAAACTGTTAAACCAAGAATCCGTTAGATACACACTCTTTATATATAAAGATATGGTGAATTCTAGTTTTAAAATTAAATATTTTTTTTAATTTACTTTAGAAAAATTACATATGAATTTCAATATAATAAAATATTAAAAAATATTATAAATTATAACTATGAATTTAAAAAGTTTATTTGATCAAATTTTAATTATTTAACTAAAATACTTTAAAGCAAAAAAAAAAAAAAGTTATTTATAAATATATATTATTTAATTAATGGCTCGAGCAATTAAAATAAGTAATTTTTCATTAAAAAAACTAAACAAAAAATTGCATATTTACGTCTTATTTTACTATTACATATATGTTTGCATTAACAAAACACATTAAATGACAAAATAAATAATTAATAAAAAAATAAGCACATAAATAATTTTTGGTTGTAGTTTTGAAAAAATAATTGATAGAGTAATTTAAATACTTTAATATTAAATTTTAAATTATGGGATGATAAATTATTATGACTCATTTATTAATTTATTTTTTTTTAATTTATTTACCTTATTTAGACGACTTCATTATTTTTTATTTTAAAAAAAAAAAATTACTTTATTTAGATAACTTTAAAACTAACGATGTTAGAAAACAATTAAAAAAAAATTAAATCTAACAGAAACAACAATTTCCGTTAAACTCACATTTATAATATATAGAGACATAAAGTAATGATATGTTCACATACTTCTTACACCCAAACATTACACACACTTATGTGGCAAGTCATTTTAATTTAGTGGTACCCATCTAAACTAAACATGATTGGTTAAAACAACTTGACACATAAGTGTGTGTAATGTTTGGGTGTAAAATGTGTGTGCACATATCATTGCTCATATATATAATATAATATTTACAATAGTCCCACTTGGATGTCCATAAAATCTGTCTTATTAAAAAACTTGCCAATAAAATCTAGTGGGATAAAAACTCGGTCATGGGAAAAAGGGTGCATTGTGTTTTTACTCCCCCTCATTTTGACGTTCATGGATGTAACTTCCCAAATTACATAATAAGGTTTAGGGAATTGATTAGGGGGCTAAGATTACAATTTATGAGAATTATAGTTATATGTGATGAGTATGCATGCACTTATGTGATTATGTGGGCTACATGATATTATGATTAAATATGTATGTTTAGGTGTATTAAATATGCATGTGGGTCCGTTTCTTATTAGAAGGGAAATTTTAGTAATTTGGCCCATTATGAGTATATTTGGCATATATGTGATATATGTATGAGACCACATTATTATGTGGATATATTTGGGTTACTTGGCACGGGGCGATCCTAGGGAGCAAGTTAGCGGGAAAGTCACGACGGGATCCAATACCCGACTTGGGGTGAGTCAAGTGGTATTTTGGGTATTTATCACATTACCGGGTTATCGAGTAATGGGAGTAAATATTTGATGATATATTTGGAATTAGTGAGATTAGGAGGGAATTCTGGGAGTTTTGACTATTTTTCCCTTAGGGACGTTTTTGGTACCCCGAGCCTCGGAATTTGCTTAAGGTTACTTAGAGTCTAAGTGAACCTCACAAACACACAAAAAAAAACTTTCAGCAAGCACTCACCCTCACGTTACTTTCTCTCTTGTGGCTTGAGGAAATTATCTGAATTGTGAGGACAAAAGGCTGAACCAAGGGGAATCGAGGCAAGTTTAAGCTCGAGATTGCTTGGGGAAAAGCTTAGCATCGCTTAGGGCAGCCAAGGTAACGATTTATAGCTTTAACTCAGTTATGAATTTTGAGATTTTAGGAGGTTTTTAGCCAAGCTTTTGCATGGGTTTTGATGATATTGGACTGCTGAATCGTTTAGGAACTTTGTTTTGAGATTGGGATATGTTTCAATAGGTTTATGGAGGGTTTTGGATTGAGAAAAACGGTGGAAAAATAGAGTTTGCAGGTCGAGCTGCGGCCCTATTCTTGGGGCACCGCGACTCTCTTGAACGAAGGAAAAACAGGTGGCGGTTAGGGCTTTTGAGCAGGGATGCCTACTAGGGCACGCCGCAGCATTGGTGTAGGCAAGAAAGAGGCTCGGGCATCTGACATGAGTGGGGCCACAACTCAAATGGTTGGGGGCCGCGACGCTTAAGGGATTTTTTGGCCTTGGGGAGGTTTTGAGTGTGGGAACTCAAATCTAAGGGCTCAGGATCGATCCCACTACCCCGTTTAGTAGGATTCGATGTCTTGGAGGCAAGGACTCAGTCCGAAAGCCTTTATTTACTCGTTATTGATGAGATTTTATATTATGGTTGTGACTAGGTTATCGCTAGGGGATCGGAATCGGGATCACGCTTGGGGGTCGTTCTTATAATTACACTATACTCGGACCTGAGGTAAGAAAACTGCACCCGGTCTGCATTTTGGGCTCAACCCGAATATAGTGCAGAATTAATGTTATGTTTAGAATGTTTTATTAAACATATTGAATGTGATGTATTTACCTATGTTATGTCGTAACCGTTGATCTGTATATCTGATTGGGGAAGCTCAGCTTATAAGCTGAAGGTTTATCTATGTTATCTAATGGAGGGCTTGGCTTAATAGTCAAGGGTATAGTAGGTTTAAAGACTCGACTTATCAGTCGAGGGATTAAGACTCGATTTATCAATCGGGGGATTAATACTCGACTTATCAGTCGAAGGTTAAGACTCAACTTATAAGTCAAAGGTTAAGACTCGAATTAACAGTCGGGGGATCAAGACTTGACTTATCAGTTGAAGGTTAAGACTCGACTTACCAGTCGAAGGTTAAGACTTGACTTACCTGTAATGCTCTGGGTAACCAAAACCATTACACTGTGTGTTCGCAAGAGTCGCTAATCAAGTCATTTGAACATAAATGTGTTTCTAAAGTGAACTTGATAAGTGTAGCGTCTTAGAATTTTACTTAGCTAGATAGTAGTAGTAGTAGTAGCAATAGCTTATAGTATTTTAGTTTTTGTGGATATTGGTTCAAGCCGAGATATTTTTGGAAACTCATAGAAATAGTTATGGATTTTATAAGTTTAACCTATAGTTTAGAAATTTTAATTATAACATAAGGTTTGATTAATATAGCTGGTCCTAGAAATATTATATATTATAACCTAAGATTTAGATAGAATAATTAAGAGCATGACACTTGTCACAAGCATGTTTATTTAAGGATTTAAGGATTTTAGATGAATCATTTAATAATGGATGAATCTAGAAGCTCTAGAACCTTCCAGCAACTGTTAGGATCACGTTTTACTCAGTCAAAGTTGTTTTTAACAAACTTCAATTATGCTGCAAAATGTGTTTAAAATATCTGTGTATGCCGATATATCGCAGCTATAGGGGCCGATATGTCACCTACGAAAGATACGGAAAACACGTCGACTTCGCACAAATGAAACCACGAAGGCTCAGGCATAGGCTTAGGCGATATATCACCTAGGGTAGGGCGATAAATCGGCCCTAGGGTTGGTTTTTTGAAACTTCGTGGAATCTGAGCTAGAAACAACCCTCAACCACTTGGACTTGCTCTTGAGCGTTTTGACCAAGTTTTGGGCGTTTGTTGAAATGAAAATTCAAATCTTTTCAATTTATATTAATTTATTTATTCATTTTGAAAGGGCTTAGTTTTACTCCTTGTACTCTATAAATATGACCTAGTGCTCAGCCATTTCACTCATCATTCAAGCATTCTTTAGAGCCTCCAAGCTGTTAAGATTACTCTAGGAGAAAACACTAGGGTTTTGGGTTAAAAGCTTTTCCAATCTAAGCTTTTTCTAAACACTTGGGAAGTAAAATAGAGTGATATTTTGGTATCGAGGTGTAGATCAAAGTCATAATCGATTCAAGGTATTCGTATCCTCAGGTTTAATCCATCATAGTTCTTTTATTTTCTTCCATTTTTCTTTCAGATCCTAACTTGATTTTTATGACTTCTTGGTTAGGTATTTAAGTTCTTGAAACTTAAGGTTCTTCGGTAAGTTTCTACTTTGATGGTTTACTTCTCTTTTTAATCTCCTTTTCTTTAGAAACTCATGGTTTTTTCTGTTGGTTTTAGGAGTGTTCCAATCTCGTTCTTGTCTCCATATCCCGATTTTTGGTAAGGAAAATAAGTTAGATTATGTGTTATGATATGTTATGTTGATATGTTATTGGTATCACCCAATAAACTCCTAAGCAGTCGCAGTAGTAATTGGGCTATGTCGTATCCACAGAGAGGCAAACACAACTAAAGATTAGATTAGTAAATAAAAGATAAGAATAAAGTAGAATTGAAGAGATGGATTTTGTGAAATTAAAATGATAGATTAGAGAAAACGATCAGATAAAGAGCATGGCAAGGTAGAGATGCAGTGCTATAAAACCTATTATAACATTGATATTAATTCAAAACATAGTTGCAATTCTACACCATTAATTGCAACTGGAAGATGTATATGTTAAAAACACAAATTAAATAATCTAGATTAAATTGAATCTAACTCCTAATTTCATAGCATATCATATTATATATCTAAGAGCGACAAAATACCACTGGAAGAATGCAGTAAAAGACATACAATATAACAAATATACTAAAATAAATTAACAATCTAAGTTACATAAGAAAAGCATGACTGAACTTATGTAAAAGATGCTAAATAATTTTAGAAAAGAAATTAGAAGATGAGAAACAAAATAATTAATGAGATATGGAAATGAAGCATAAGAAGAATCAATATCACTATTGAGAATAAGAAGTACAAAAACTACACTCTAACCTCACCAATATTTCTAAAATAGTTCACTAATTTTTGTCACCTAAAACAAGTAAAACTAAGCCAGAAATAAGAAAAGCAATGAAATAACAAAGTGTATTTTTCCACTCTAAAAATCTGATCCTTTACACTGATTGTAGTTCTCTATTTATAGAAAAAATAGGACCCAAAATATGTAAAATCGTGTACAAAATAGTGGGGGAAATGGCTGCAAAATTGGAGCAAAGTGGGACAAGTGGGACACGTGTCGGCCTCGGATTGGCTAAGGAAAAAGGCTACAGGTGAAGTGGGGGACACGGTCAGAACATGGCAGGCTAACTGGCGAGGTGGCAGGCGGCTGGTTGGGCACGTGGGGAGCAGCTGCAGCCGATTGGGGGACAGAAGGCCATGTGGCGCATTCTGTCTGGTCGGCAGGAGGCGTGGCAGCGCGTCAGGGGGTGGCAGGTGTGCATCAGGCGGCTCGGTGTGGCTCGCGGCTTAGCTTGGCTTGGCTTGGCTAGGCTGCTGAAGACTTTGGGCCTGGGCCGTTTTGGGCCTAATTTTGTCAAAAATGCCATTTTCTTCATTATTTCTTCAATTTTAATTCTTTCTTCTTTGTGTCAAAATACATTTTATTTCCTGAAAATTAAACACAAATTAAATTAAAATTAATATTTTCAAATATAAAATGTATGACAATAAATTCATGAAAATATTATTTAAAACTTAATTAGTTTTAAACTTTAAGCCTAATAAAATGATACTTTTGAGCACTAATCACAACCCCCAACCAGCTTATTGCTAGTCTCTAGCAATTCAAACGAAATAATAAATGACAACATGATATATTTCAGGTAAAAAATTATAAAAGAACTTAAGTATTAACACAAAATGTTAGTAACAAGTCAACAAGAGTTATGAAAATTACTTTGAATATATCTAGAGTTGTGAGTGTGTGCACCAAACTTGAACCTTCTTACCGCAAACCATAGCACATAAAGCCTTCGAAATTATGCTAAGTAAAAGTCTCAACTCCATTAACCTCTCATGTAATTGAAAATATTTAAAGTTTAAGGGTTTCGCTTATGGAGTTAGAAAAGAAGTAAACACTCATCAAATGAGTATATATTTAGGACAAACTCTTAAATAATTATTGAAACGAAGATAGGAAATAAACTATTTGGACAACCACCATAAAGAGTACCACAAAACCATTTTTTCGGGATTTTAAGTTAAATAGACAATCTTTACATATATTCTAAGAGCCATAAAATAAAACATGAAATTAATAAACACTTTTTTTTTTACACAAGAGACAACATAATTGTAAATGATAGAACTATTGCTCTTGTGTTTTTCTTTTTTCATTTTTTTCGTCTCTCACTTTTTATTTTTTATTTTTTATGAAGAACATAATATAAGGCTCTCTAATAAGATTTGTTTATAGAAAATATTATCTCTAAAACATCACCCATTCATACCACAATGACTTGTCCAAATAATTATAACCATTTATAAGAATCAATAAAAATTTAAAAGTTGTTTTCTCAAGTCTCACCTCTCACACAAAAGAATGGATTCTTAAACGTGGAAAATTTCTAAGCAAATATGTGCTAACAACCATCTTACCACAATGTTTGGCATGTGCATTAGGTAACTCTAGAGAAACTCTTAGTAATATAGATAACAAAAATTGACTCAAAAGTAACATTTTGCAAGAATAAATAAGTAATTTTAAAAAAATTGACCATAAAAATATTAGTATGACAAAAAATCAACATAATCGTGCATGAATATGCTCACCACCCCAAACCAAAATCAGGCAATGTCCTCATTGTTTAAAAATATATACATGAAAAGCATGAAATGAGAACATGTATAGAGTGAGCTAATGCAAAATGATATGATATTGATTCTTAGAAAAAAAAAAAAAAAACAAGACAAACTATCATAATAAAATAAAAAGGAAAAATAAAAATAAAAATAAAACATACCAGAAATAAAGAAAGCAAGGAAAGATAGAACTTGATTAGTCTTGGAAAACCGGAGAAAAGTCTCCTCAGGTTGGTTCACCAACTCAATATTCTTGATTATCTAGTATCAAAAATGAATTTTCTTTTATCCTGTGTCTCAAAAATGGAAGCATTAGTAACATTCTCAGGATAAAGAAAATGTTTGTTTTCAGTATCGTGGAAGAAATAGTGTGATTGATTCTTTGAGAAAAGTTTGTGAATTTCCTCCACAATAAGGTTTATCACATCAATATGATAGCACTTGTTTTCATTCGGAGTTGTTGGAAGAATTTCAGCATGAGAAATATTTTCACTCCGAATAGTAATGGCATCATCCTCATAAAATTTGTAGGAAATAGGATTAGAGATTGGTGCCATTGTTTCCTCATCTGATTGGAATTGACTGAAATAATGTGAATTAACTTTGTCGGTTAATTATGAAAATTGAGTCCGAATTTCTCTAAGTTCCTCCATCATGTGTTTAGTAATGTTGCTTATGTGTTCAGTAAAGTTTATTTGTTCCTCCATAATTGTATATAATGTTTCCTCTAAGGAATCTGTATTAGTCCAGACATTATGTGGAGGTTCATGGTAAGAGTTAGAAAAATCGCGCTCAACATTTCTACTAGATGGTGACAATTCCCAACCAATCGGTGCATGGTAGTTGTACTTAGACTTCCAACTTGAAGCAACAGGGTTTTTCCAGCTAAGATTACTGTTCTTGTAGTAAGAATAGTATTGAAAAGCTTCCTCCCTTTCTCTAAGAGTTGAGTAATCTTGAGCAAAATGGTCGACTCTTTCACAGTCAAAATATGGTTCATCATACTCTACCCTTATGAAGTCGTTACTTTCTCGACCATACTTAGCTTTCAAGTTTTCGAATTCTCTAGTCAATAATTCTACTTCAGATTTAAGGTACTCTCTTTCGCTAAGTTGGTGGGCACCTCTAAAATTTCTAGTACCCTCAATAGCACTAGATTTTGGATTGTTTTGAAGTGAAGAGAGATATATTGGATAATAGTACTCAAAACGTCGATGATCTTATTCATTCATTTGTTATTTTTTTTATTAATATATATTTTTTTGTAAGTATTATAAGCGCAAGTGTGTAATAGCGTAATAAGTATACACCAAAAATGTTCTCAGGCCAATTGGAAAGGTTGCCAAGGTACCACTTTAGGCCCAAGAGCTTTTCAAGAACTCCTTGAGGTTCTTAGAAAAAGTTGGAGGGTAACGCTAACACATACCTTATTTAAGAACCAATTTTTCTAAGACAAAACATGTTTGGTTTTTACTGATATCCTAAATTACACAAATGTTCTCAATACTTTGTTTTGATACAAAATTTTATTTTTATTTTTTTTTGGAAAAAAAACTAAATCTAAAAATAAAATCCTAAACCTAAAACCTAAAAGTAAAAGTAAAATAAATAAATAAACTAAAACAAAAAAAAAAAAAGAATGAATAAATAAATAACTAAATAACTAAAAATGAGCCCAAAAAAAAATTAAAAACAAATAAACAAATTAAAAATAAACCTAAAAGTAAAATAAACAAATAAAATAAAACAATTAAAAAGATTGAATAAATAAAAAAGAAACAAAAAATAAAAATTACTAATGAAAAAAAAATTAAAAGAGAAATTAAAAAAAATTATACTACTTTTTTTTTATTAAAAAAATTAATTTACTATGCAAACCTTTAATTGTAGAATTACCTCCCCGGCAACGGCGCCAAAAATTGATATCGCCCAATAAAATCCTAAGCGATCGCAGTAGTAATCGGGCTATGTCGTATCCACAGAGAGGCAAACACAACTAAAGATTAGATTAGTAAATAAAAGATAAAAATAAAGTAGAATTGAAGAGATGGATTTTGTGAAATTAAAATGATAGATTAGAGAAAACGATCAGATAAAGAGCATGGCATGGTAGAGATGCAGTGCTATAAAACCTATTCTAACATTGATATTAATTCAAAACAGAGTTGCAATTCTACACCATTAATTGCAACTGGAAGATGTATATGTTAAAAACACAAATGAAATAATCTAGATTAAATTGAATCTAACTCCTAATTTCATAGCATATCATATTATATATCTAAGAACGACAAAATACCACTGGCAGAATGCAGTAAAAGACATACAATATAACAAATATACTAAAATAAATTAACAATCTAAGTTACATAAGAAAAGCATGACTGAACTTATGGAAAAGATGCTAAATAATTTTAGAAAAGAAATTAGAAGATGAGAAACAAAATAATTAATGAGATATGGAAATGAAGCATAAGAAGAATCAATATCACTATTGAGAATAAGAAGTACAAAAACTACACTCTAACCTCACCAATATTTCTAAAATAGTTCACTAATTTTTGTCACCTAAAACAAGTAAAACTAAGCCAGAAATAAGAAAAGCAATGAAATAACAAAGTGTATTTTTCCACTCTAAAAATCTGATCCTTTACACTGATTGTAGTTCTCTATTTATAGAAAAAATAGGACCCAAAATATGTAAAATCGTGTACAAAATAGTGGGGGAAATGGCTGCAAAATTGGAGCAAAGTGGGACAAGTGGGACACGTGTCGGCCTCGGATTGGCTAAGGAAAAAGGCTACAGGTGAAGTGGGGGACACGGTCAGAACATGGCAGGCTAACTGGCGAGGTGGCAGGCGGCTGGTTGGGCACGTGGGGAGCAGCTGCAGCCGATTGGGGGGCAGAAGGCCACGTGGCGCATTCTGTCTGGTCGGCAGGAGGCGTGGCAGCGCGTCAGGGGGTGGCAGGTGTGCATCAGGCGGCTCGGTGTGGCTCGTGGCTTAGCTTGGCTTGGCTTGGCTAGGCTGGGTTGCTGAAGACTTTGGGCCTGGGCCATTTTGGGCCTAATTTTGTCAAAAATGTCATTTTCTTCATTATTTCTTCAATTTTAATTCTTTCTTTCTTCTTTCTTTTTCTTTGTGTCAAAATACATTTTATTTCCTAAAAATTAAACACAAATTAAATTAAAATTAATATTTTCAAATATATAATATATGACAATAAATCCATGAAAATATTATTTAAAACTTAATTAATTTTAAACTTTAAGCCTAATAAAATGATACTTTTGAGTACTTAGTATTTAAATGATCGAGGATGACATTGTTTAAAGTCTTTTAATTTATGTTTTATGTATTTCCACACTTAGTATTTAAATGATTGATTAAAATTTAAGTTTTTATGTTTTATGTACTAAACAATGGGTACCCATACCTTATTTTGTATTTCGTATCGTATTTTGGATTTTTAATAAACTTCTAATATTTTATGTATGATGTATTCCAAAATAGTAGTTATGTTTAGTAGTTTTTAATGGTCCAAGGTCTAGAATTAGTCAGGGCATTACAGTTTGTATCAGAGCCCACAATTCATATGCATGAAGTTCTCCTTGATACACACACACAAGCTCCAGATCTAACCGCCAATGCAAGTGTTTATGTTATGATTTTTATGTTTATGTTAATAGCTAACGTTTTAGTCATTATGTTTTCAGTTAAGAATGAATGGAGCCTTGACCTATCAAGATATCCGAGCCATTAAGACATCGAAAAGGATTAGAGAGCCAAGGAGTACAATAGGAATGCTAGAAAGAATCACTCAAAGATTGATTTTGTTTCACAAAGAGATAGTTCACCTTCAAATCAATAGGCAAATTATGATGAGAGCCACTTAACAATATGTCTTAGTAATTAGGCTTTTTAAGTATTTTCCTTCTGTAATTTCAACATTAGAAGAATTGTGGGAGACTATAGATGATGAAGTGATTTACCGATAGCCATGAGATATTATTTCCTTATACTAAGGTTCACCTCTAAGTTTGAATTTCAATTCACCAATGAACAAAAGCATAATATCTTAATGAAAATTCCCCGAGGTAGTTTTGAGGCTCATAGTAATGATGCTTATGAAGAAATAGATGATGATATGTTAGATGAAGGGTCAGATGTAGAGGATCCTGATTTTTAGATTTACCCTAGTTATTTTTAGTTTAGTTTATTAATTTATTTATTTTTGAATTTATGATTGTACTTCGTGTAAATATTTTTCCAAATGAATATAATTGTTATTTTTTGAAGTATGAGTTTGATTTTTTTTTTTTTGCAATCATAATAAATTTAGAATAAATAAATAATGACTGAGTTCAGTGAGGGTGGATACAAATCAATGAACCAGGTTTTGTATTGAGAGTTTAGGGGGCCATAGTAGTGGGAACAATTTTACTGATCCCAACCCTCCCTCAATATGGTTAACTTTGGAACAACGATGAGTTTCGAGCCTGAGAATTAAGTCATATAGGATTGTTAGAAACAGACTTAGAAAATAATAAAGATGGCTTATTTTTCTAAGTATTGAAACACACCCTAATTATAAAGAAGGCTTACATAATTTTTCATAAGAAATCATAACTGATAGATCCGAGTTATGTTTCCTTAGACTAATATTTTCCTTAGAGCCTATTAGGGTAAGTTTTAACATGTTTTTCTAAACTGTTAGAACTTTGCTAAAGATGTTGCTCAGAAGGACTACACGCACAGCCGGCAATGCCTCTAGCATCGCCAACGAGACTAATGAAGCCCCTCCAATCCAAAGAAGGGGAACATGTGCTACCAATGCTGTTGCCAACAGAAATGCACCGCCTCCGGTTGACAACACTGCTGAGATTGTCAGGCTACGTCAACAAGTGGAAAAATTACTGCAGCAACAACGACAACAGACTCAGCCATAACCTCAGACTTAGTCCTAGCCTCATCTGCAACTGTAGCCTCAGCTAGCTGCTCAATCGCCCCAGCAAGTAGGTCCATATGGGGGATGGACGTTGGCCAACTATGCACCTTATCTAGCTCAGTACATAGAGCCAGCCTATGAGCGTTTCCCTAAGCAGCACGCTCCAAACTTTGAAGGGACAACCGACCCCTTTGAGGCGGAAGAACATGAATGTAGAGCTGATACTTGCACACATGAACCTCGGCAACGTGGATCGTATATCTTGCGTTTTGTCTCTTCTGAAGAAGGATGCAAAAATCTGGTGGGATTTAGTACAA
This sequence comes from Humulus lupulus, assembly GCF_963169125.1. Taxonomy (NCBI): domain Eukaryota; kingdom Viridiplantae; phylum Streptophyta; class Magnoliopsida; order Rosales; family Cannabaceae; genus Humulus; species Humulus lupulus. The sequence continues at coordinate 147,240,466 of NC_084800.1, read as the reverse complement.
TAAACTCACGATGTCGCCACCATGACATGGACGAGATTTGTGGAGCTCTTTCATAAGAAGTATTACAACTTGGTAGTCATCGCTACGAGGGTAGATGAGTTTGCTAGTCTGAAGCAGGGAAATCTTACAATAGTCGAGTATGCTCGACAATTCGATTGACTAGCCAAGTTTGCACCAAAGTTGGTTCCATTTGATTTCTTGAGGGTCACCAAGTTCACCAGGGGACTCAGACCAAATATTGAGCTAGGAGTCAAGCTATAAAATCCTAGAACTAGTTCTATGCCGATGCTTTAGAAACGACTATAGAGGTGGAAAGACTCCAAGCAAATGTTAGTAAGGAGGAGGCCAGTAAGTCTGAACCTAAGCAGCAGAATCAGACGCATAATGGTTAGAACCACAACAACTACCACCAGCACAACAATAATGGCCAGAAGAGGAAGCATCCTATTAGTAAGCAGGCCGATGGTGACAAAAGAGCACAAACAAATAATGGAAATAATATATCAGGTTATGTAGAATACCCACAGTGCTCCAAATGCCAAAAAAGACATCATGGGGAGTGTCCTGCAAACACCAAAGGTTGTTACAACTATGGCCAAGAAGGTCATCGGAAGAGGGAATGTCCACAGCTCAAACAAGAAGAAAATAGGGACAACAAGATGGTTCCAACCAAAGTCTTTTCCTTGACCCAGGGAGAAGCCGAAGCTAGTAACAAAGTGGTCAAAGGCCTGATTCCTATCCTCGATAATATATGTTCAGTATTTTTTGATTCGAGAGCAACACACTCGTATATCTCGTTAGGAATGATAAAGAAATCAGACAAACCTTGTGAAGGATTTAGAACTAGGTTTGTGACAGAATTTCCTTCGGGCGAAGTAGTCCTATCATCACGGATAGTACAAGGAGTACCGATCAAAATCAAGGATATAGAACTAGAAGGAGACCTGATAGAGCTAGAGATCAAGGACTTCGATGTAATACTGGGCATGGATTGACTAGCAAGGCATGGCGCAACCATCAACTGTAGACGTAAGCAAGTGACATTCAAAACTCCTGATGGTCAGAAACTATGTTTTATGGGAAATGATGTCACACATTCTTAGGAAGCATCACAGATGTGGCAAAAGAAACACCCCAAAAGTTTTGAGACGTCCGCGTTATAAAGGAATTTCCAGAGATATTTCTTGATGACTTACCAGGGTTATCGCCTACTCGGGAAATGGACTTCACAATCGAACTAGTATAGAGAACCGAGGCTATCTCAAAGGCACCATACTGGATGGCACCAATCGAACTCAAGGAGTTAAAGACGCAGTTGCAAGAACTCTTAGACTTGGGTTTCATCAGACCAAGCCATACGCCATGGGAAGCACCTGTTCTATTTGTGAAGAAGAAGGAAGATGTGTATAGATTACCGTGAGCTAAACAAGGTGACGATTAAGAACAAGTACCCGCTACCCCGGATCGATGACTTATTTGATCAACTCCGAGGAGCGAGCGTATTTTCTAATATTGATCTACAGTCCGGTTATTACCAACTTAGGGTACGGAAAGAGGATGTACCAAAGACAACTTTTAGGACTCAATATGGACATTACGAGTTTCTAGTTATGTCTTTTGGTCTTCCCAACGCTCCAGCCACATTTATGGACTTAATGAATGGGGTTTTCAAGGATTACTTGGACAAATTTGTCATAGCGTTCATTGGTGATATTTTGGTGTACTCCAAGGACAAAGTCAAGCATGAGGAACATTTAAGATTGACGATATTGTGACTGAAGGAGCATCAAATTTACGCCAAGTTCAAGAAGTGCAAATTCTGGCTTTCGCAAGTAGCGTTCCTTGACCATATAGTATCCAAGGATGTAGTCGCTGTAGACTCAGCTAAGGTAGAGGCTGTGAAGGATTGGCCAAGACCTAAGAATGCGTCAGAAGTTAGAAGTTTCCTTAGGCTAGCAGGCTATTATCAGAGATTTGTAGAAGGCTTTTCTAAGATAGCCACTCCACTTACCAACCTAACCCAGAAACAACAAAAGTTCAACTGGACGGATAGATGCGAAGAGAGCTTCTAGTTGCTCAAGGATAAGATATACTCAGCACTAGTACTTTGTGTACCGACACCCAACGACAAGCTTGTAGTATACTGCAATGCATCGAAGCAAGGTTTGGGTTGTGTGCTGATGCAAAATGACAAAGTGATAGCCTACGCCTCTAGGCAGCTGAAGGAATACGACCAACGTTATCCAATGCACGATATGGAGTTGGCAGCGGTGGTCTTCGCATTGAAAATATGACGCCACTATCTTTATGGAGAACGATGTGAGATTTATATGGACCACAAGAGCTTAAAGTATTTCTTCACACAGAAGGAACTCAATATGAGGCAGTGCAGGTGGTTAGAACTAGTGAAGGATTATGACTGCGAAATCCTATACCACCCAGGAAAGGCGAACGTAGTTCCAGATGCGCTAAGTCGGAAGAGTTACGGAAACCTAACAGCATTATCTGGAATTGAAAAACCGCTTTAGAAAGAGCTGATTAATGTCAAAATAGAACTAGTCATTGGTCAACTGGCTAACTTGTCCATCCAGTCGAGTTATTAGAAGATATACAGATCGGGCAAGGGCATTATGACACATTAGTAACACATATGGCTGCAGTCAAAGAAGTAAAGGCCAAAGATTTCTCTATATCAGGACAGGGGAGATAAGGGTCAGGTATGCATGCCGAATGATTATCGAATCAAGATGAAGATTTTAGAAGAGGCACATACTACCCCATACTTAGTTCACCCGAGTTCCACCAAGATGACTCATGACCTTAAGGCACCATATTGGTGGCTGGGAATGAAGAAAGACGTAGCAGAATATGTGTCCAAATGTCTTATATGCCAGCAAGTAAAAGCTGAACATCAGCGACCCGTAGGCTTATTGCAACTGCTTAGTATTCCAGAATGGAAGTGGGAAGACATAGCCATGGACTTCGTGACAGGATTACCATGAACAAATAAGCAACACGACTTGACTTGGGTAGTGGTAGATAGACTAACCAAGTCAGCTCACTTCCTACCTGTCAACACTATATACACTGCAGACCAGTACGCAGACATTTATGTTTGAGAAATAGTACGACTGCATGGAATCCCTAAGACCATAGTATCAGATAGAGGATCGATGTTCACATCGAGAATTTGGGGAAGCTTGCAGCAAGCCATGGGTACCAAGTTAAGCCTTAGTATGGCATTTCATCCTCAGACCGATGGTCAGTCTGAGCGTACCATACATATTTTAGAAGATATGTTGTACCTTGTGTACTAGACTTCGGAGGATCATGGAGTAAATATTTTCCACTGGTAGAGTTCTCCTACAACAATAGCTACCAGTCAATGATCGGTATGGCGCCCTATGGGCTATTTATGGAAGGAAGTGCCTATCGCCATTACATTGGGACGAGGTAGGAGAAAGACAACTTCTTGGACTCAAAGCTATTAGAGAGGCTTAGGATGCAGTGGCGTTGATTAGAAAGTGTACGCTCGCTGCTCAGAGTCGACAGAAGAGTTATGCGGATGCCAATCGGCGAGATGTGGAATTCAAAGTCGCAGATCAAGTCTTCTTAAAGATATCTCCAATGAAAGGAGTGAAGCATTTTGGAAGAAAGGCAAACTTAGTCCCCGGTTTATAGGTACTTTTTAGATATTGGACAAAGTGGGAACAATTTCATATAGATTAGCCTTACCGCCAGCTCTAGCAGATAGCCATAATGTGTTTCATATCTCGATGCTGCAAAAACGTGTTTAAAATATATCCGTATGCTGATATATCGCAACAATAGGGGCCGATATGTTGCCTACAGAAGAAACGGAAAACACATAGACTTCGCATGAACGAAACCATGAAGGCTAAGGGCATAGGATTAGGCAATATATTCCCTAGGGTAGGGCGATATATCGGGCCTAGGGTTGGTTTTTTGAAACTTCGTGGAATCCGAGCTAGTAGTATTTTAGTTTTCGTCGTCGTCGTCGTAGTAGTAGTAGCAGCAGCAGCAGCAGGAGCAGCAGCAGCAGGAGCAGCAGGAGCAGGAGTAGTGGTAGTAGTGGTCGTAGTGGTCGTAGTGGTAGTAGTGGTAGTAGTGGTAGTAGTGGTAGTAGTGGTAGTAGTGGTAGTAGTGGTGGTAGTGGTGGTAGTGGTGGTGGTGGTGGTGGTGGTGGTGGTGGTGGTGGTGGTGGTGGTGGTGGTGGTGGTGGTGGTGGTGGTGGTAGTGTTAGTGGTAGTGGTTGTAGTATTTTAGTTTTCGTGGATATTTGTTCAAGCCGGGATATTTTTGGAAAATCATAGAAATAGTTATGGATTTTATAAGTTTAACATATAGTTTAGAAATATTAATTATAACATAAGGTTTGATTAATATAGCTGGTCCTAGAAATATTTTTTTATTATATCCTAAGGTTTAGATAGAATAATTAAGAGCATGACACTTGTCACAAGCACGTTTATTTAAGGATTTAAGGATTTTAGATGAATAATTTAATAATGGATGAATCTAGAAGCTCTAGAACCTTCCAGCAGCTGTTAGGATCACGTTTTACTCAGTCAAAATTGTTTTAACAAACTTCAAATATGCTGCAAAAACGTGTTTAAAATATATCCGTATGCCGATATATCGCAGCTATAGGGGCCGATATGTCGCCTACAGAAGAAACGAAAAACACGTAGACTTTGCATGAACAAAACCGTGAAGGCTAAGGGCATAGGATTAGGCGATATATTGCCTAGGGTAGGGCGATATATCGGCCCTAGGGTTGGTTTTTTGAAACTTCGTGGAATCCAAGCTAGAAACAACCCTCAACCACTTGGACTTGCTCTTGAACATTTTGACCGAGTTCTGGGCATCTGTTGAAAAGAAAATTCAAATCTTTTCAATTTAGATTCATTTATTTATTCATTTTTAAAATGATAGTTTCACTCCTTGTACTCTATAAATAGGTTCTAGTACTCAACCATTTCACTCATCATTCAAGCATTCTTTAGAGCCTCGAAGCTACTAAGATTACTCTAGAGAGAAAACACTTGGGTTTTGGGTTAAAAGCTTTTCCAATCTAAGCTTTTCTAAACACTTGGGAAGTAAGATAGAGTGATATTTCAGTAACGAGGTGTAGATCAAAGTCATAGTCCATTCAAGGTATTCTTATCCCCAGGCTTAATCCATCATAGTTCTTTTATTTTCTTACATTTTTCTTTCAGATCCTAACTTGATTTTTACGACTTCTTGGTTAGGTATTTAAGTTCTTGAAACTTAAGGTTCTTCAGTAAGTTTTTACTTTGATTGTTTAATTCTATTTTTCATCTCATTTTCTTTAGAAACTCATGGTTTTTTCTGTTGGTTTTAGGAGTGTTCCAATCCTATTCTTGTCTCCATATCCCGGTTTTTGGTAAGGAAAATAGGTTAGATTATATGTGTTATGATATGTTTATGTGATATGTTATGTTACGTTGATATGTTATTTTTGTATATGTTTTATGTTATAGTCGCTTGGGGCTTATATTTGCTTAGATAGCAAACCCCAAGATTTTTATCATTATCGTGGTTTAGAGTTATGAACTAGGGTTGGACCCTGGTTTTTTAGCCTAGGTCAACTTTTGTATTCGTTTTTGGGTTTGTAACCGTTTTAACTACGATGGGATCCCATGTATGGAAGTTAAATGCTTTTAATTAAATAGTTGACTTTTGACAGAAATTTTTGGTACCTAAAGCTGTGATTAGTTTTAATTACACGATTTAAACTTGAATGACTCGTTTAGCAAGTTAAGCACTATTTAAACTACATAGTGTAACGGTCCTGGATTAGGAGGAGATTACAATGGAGATCTTTTAATAGATGCATTCCGATCTTATGTACTGTAGAGGTGATTTCCTACAATTGATTAAACGGGCACCGACAACTTGTCAAGAACAAAGAGAGAGATGAGAGTTCAATTGGGAGCACTGGTGGGGTGTCAGCCAAAGGGACTCCGATGCTCAAGTCAGTCAGATTGTAGTAATAGTTAATTGAAAGTAGTTAAACAATAATGTACGTAAAGATGAATGGATGGGTAGAAAATAATGGTGAGGGTGACGGCGGTGGTGACAATAGAACTTGACAATCGGGTTAACTCCAGTCAGATTGACTGATTCGACTTGCTTGATTGGATCGCTTCGAGAGAATAGTGCCAGTCAGAGAGAATAATGAGAGCATTTTTTATCCCATGATCTGTTACTCTCCCCTTAGGGCCTTCCTTATAGTGGTTTTCCCTACAGTTGCTCTTTCACCCTCCTAATCCGTCAGACTCACTCTAAGTGGTTACCTTCCAAAATTCATTGGAAAGGTTATGTGTATCTTGATCGTTTGAAAGTCCGTGGCTGATTGAGTTTTCTCTGAATTCAGGTCCGGGTATGGACTGACCATTAGGGTGGTTCATTCAATATATGTGAGCATGTTTATGTTGGGTTGGACTTGACTGGCTAGTCTAGCTGGCTTATTGGGCCTGGCTGGCTAGTCTGACTGGCTTATTAGATTTTTAACATTTACATAGATTTGTCCACTACAGTTTGTCCCTCACTCTCTAGTTAGAATTTATTCTAGCTAGAGAATTTATGATGTCAGATGATGATTGTAAAGCACGAGTGGAGCCTTGTGCTGGCTAGCCGACTAACACTTGACGCCTGATGTCTCGAGGCGTGCATGCGTATGTGGGCTGAGTTGGCCCGTGTGGCAAATAGGTTGACTAGTCGTGTGGTGCGCACTAGAATGGAGTCGTACACACACGCATGGTCGAGTGACCGAGTCCTAGAGCGCACACACACGCGAAGTCACCTTGACGCATGAGGTTGGTAGACTGAGTGATCGAGAGGCCGACTAGCGGCATGCTGGCACATGCAGGGCTGGTGGCCTGTTGGCTGAGAGTGCAACTCCACCTGGTCTAACTGGCTGAATGATGACCTATTGGCATGGGTGGGCCAAGAACTCGATTGATGGTCCTATTGGTGATATGCTGTGTGGCCGACTGACCGAGTGATCTAAGAAAATCTTTGAATGGACTAGCAAAATGACTGAATGGGCCACTGAGGCAGGTGAGTGTCAGCCGAAGAGGCTGAGTGGACTGCCGAAGGGCCGGACAGGCTATTGATTGGTCCATTGAGGTGCCAGAGTGGGCCATCGAGGGGGCCAAGTGGTTGGCCGAAGAGTTAGAGTGGACCACCGAGGGGGTTGAGCGGACCGTCGAGTGGTCCATCAAGGTAACCGAGCGAGCCACCGAGGGAACTGAGTTGTTAGCTGAAGAGGCCGAGTGGATCGCTGAGGGGGCCAAGAAAACCGTCGAGTGGGCTGGGCGTACATGCGGGGAGGCCGAGTGCATATGCGAAGTGGTACAGTGAATCTTATGACCGAGTGTATCATGTGGTCGAGTACACCTGTGGCTGAGTGCATCGGTGGCGTACGATTCCATGTTTGAGGCCGAGTGGGTGATTGACTAGATAGTCGAGTGGCACGTGAGGCTAAGTGGGAACACGCAAAGATGAATGTATGCGCACGACCAAGTTTGAGGCCGAGTGCGTGAGAGAATGCTCTCGGCTTGCTGAGTGGTCTGAATGTGTGCGAGGCCAGGTGTCCTAGTGTGTTCGAGGCCTATTGACCGAGTGGATGAGTATAAAGTCAGTTGGCCTAGTTGGCATTGCATACCATGTGCAGCTGTGTAGTTAGTGTTTTTGTTTTGATGAATCGTAGGCTGACTGACTAGCTGACACTTGTGTTACTTCTGCTTAGATGTCTAGTTGAAATGATGTTTTCTGATTAGTTGGTGACTACTCTTGTCACTTTTAGTATGATGCTTAGTAGAAATGTTGTCTGTGTGATTGGTGACTACTTTGGCCTCCTCAAGAGGGATGCATGTGTTGGACATGTCATGTTTTTGTTTGAATTATATTTGCATTCCTATTATTGTGTAATGGAGACTTGTAGTTTGGGCCCACTATGTGCTTAAGTTAAGGCTTTGAAAAGTTGTAAGCTAGAATTGGAAAGGGTTAATGAGGATTTGCGGGTTGAGTTAAATGCTAAGGAGCAAGATGCCAGCCGTTTGCAATCTACCTTGGCTGATCTTCGATTTGTTCAAGCTAAGGTTGACATGTTGGAAGGTCATCTAATTGATATTGGCTTGGAGGCTGAGGTCCATTGGCGTGGATAAATTATGATTTTCTATCGTGATGAGAAGGATAAGTCTTGGGATATAACTCAGTACATCGCCGATTACGACTAGTTGCAGCGGATGAAAGCTCAGAAGGTTGCCCAAGCTGTTGATCTGGCTGTTTCCTTTGGGGATATGACTACTGACGCCCCTGCTCGGGATCACTGACTGACTCTATCTTTGTTATAAGATAATTATGTTGGATGACTACATAGGGATATAATTCTATTTTCTTTTGTATGTTTACGTAGCTCCTATATTTTGTTTATAATTTCGCTTATGTCAGTTGTAGCCTGACTTGTCTGAATGGATGGTTGGTTAAACTAAACGTCTGGATGCTTTATGTCAGCTTATTTCATTTAAATTTTTAAAACATCATGTATTTTTGTTTGTTTTATTCATGTTGATTGTTTCTTTAGTCAACTGACGCGAAGTAACTTTCAATAGAACAATCAATGAAGAATAAATGAGCCAAAAACCTAATAATAATGAGCAATAGTAATAAAGAACATCAAGATTTATAGAGGTTCGACCCCAAGAATTGGTAATGACCTGCTACGTCTTAGATTTGCATTAATCATGAAGGTTTACACAAGAATACAAGGGATTGTAAGTGGATTTCTATGTGTAAAAGACAATACAATAAGGTAGAATCACTGCTAGGTATAAAAATAGGTTGTTCGGTATGTTTCTGATCACTGGTCAGTAGGAGATTTCGTGAACCACTTTTACTGTGGTGAAGGGTTTGCATTTATAATGCTTTGTTGGCCCAGGGGGTGCACACATGCATAACTGATGGTGGAAATATCTCATTATTGTCGTAGGTAGTTTTAATCCTATTTGTTAGGAGGCTTGATCGAGTCTTCAGGACTGTTAGGAGCACTCTGTGGGTGGTTGGGAGATTCTTGCGGATTGCTAATGGTTAGTGTAACCTCTTCTCCCTGACCAGGTTTGGCTATCCATCATACCGAGCAGCTGAGCTTCTGGTGATATTCCGCCGAGCAGTGTTAGAAGGAATTTCCCTCAAGATTGGGAAGGGTGCAACAATCATGGACATAGGTTTCCTGAGCATCTCTCACTGCCGTTTTCTTAACAATGTTCCTTACCAAGAACCCTTTATAGGAGATTCAATGATATACCTTGGTGTAGGTCTTGGGACAAGTGTTTTCCGTTTGTTAACTGCTTACCCTGCCGAGCAGTATCTTGTCGTATACCCTGCAGGTATACACTGACCAGCCTGTGTGGGGGGGGGGGGGGGGGGGGGGGTTTGCCCAGTCTACTCCACGTGTCCAAGCTTAGTGCCACATCAGGTATGTCCATTTTTGGGATAACATTTCCCATAAGTTTGCAATGGTGGAAAGGCAGTGTGGAAACTTTATTTTTGAGGCCATACTGTCTGCCCTTTGCCATGTGGCATAATGCCTGGTCCAATTAGTTGTCTTAGTGTTTCCCCATATTTCCAAAAAATGACTTTTCACTTATTCCTGCCTCTTTTTGTAACCATAAAGTGCCATAATTACCTGAATATACTAACAGTTGTGCAACTTTCAAGAAGTGGGTTGACGTGGGTGGCAGTAGAGAGGACGTGATTGGTGAGAAAGGTGGACGGGCGGCCATAGTTTATTGATGACGTGCGTGGGGTGGCATATTGGAAGCAGCTGAAGAGACTGCTGAGTGGACGGGTGCATTAAATTTTGGTAGGATAAAGCTCACTTCTCTTTGCCTATAAATAGAGGTGCTCAACCCCCTCTTCCTTTTCCACCTTCTTATTCACTTCACGCAAACCAGAGCCAACATAAATATAATGACCCAACTAATTCTATGACCTTGGACCATTAAAACTACTAGACATAGCCATTATTTTTTGAGAAAACATACATAAGAAATAATCATAATTTTATTAAAAATTCCAAAGTAAATATTGAAATACACAATGAGAGGTATGGGATCCCATTGTTTTAAAGTAAAACATAACTTTAAACTAAAGGAAATTGTTTACAAAGCTAAATGCAGAAAATACATAAAAACATAATTTATAGAGACTAAAATAACGTCGTCCTCGAATCGTTCACGTAGTCCATTGAATCCCTTCATCCTTAATACACAAGCCAAGTTACTACGAATCCTTCTGCCCAAATCTATTTTCCTTCATACATTAAAAATAAAGGAGTGAGTCTAATGCCTAGCAAGGAAAATCCACTAGCACATATAGCATAAAACATAAACATAAGACTACAATACATATGACTATAAACACATGCATTATAATGGCCATCATAATTCTTGGGTCTTGCTAGCTAAGCAATCATATGCCTATAAATTTACGGGGCTTAGTTATCTAAACAATTCATATAAGTTTATGGGGCTTGTTATCTAAACAATCATATTTCCAAGGAATATTATTGGGACTTGTTATCTAAACAAGTTATATATTTGTTATCTAAACAAGTTATATATTTGTTATCTAAACAAATTATGTGATTGTTATCTAAACAATTTATATGCTAAAAAAAACTAAAACATATCATACATAAATCATAGCATATATCAAAACATAAAAGCATACAAAATCTATCATATTTTCCTTACCAATACCGGGATTTATGAGAACAAGGACGGGATTTGGAACACTCCTAAAACCAACAATAAGAATGTGAGTAATTCAAAAGAAAGAGATGATAAAGAAATGAACTAAACCACCAAGAGGAGACTTACCGAAAAGAAACCTTAATTTAAAAAAACTTGAATACCTAACCAAGAATTTAAACAACGAGTTAGGATATGAATGAAGAAAACTAAAGGAAACTAAAGAACCATACAGAAATGAACATAAGATTAGGAATACCTTTGAATGTACTAGAACTGAACTACACCTTGATATTGAAACACACTATTTATCTCACTTCCCAAGTGTTTATACAGCTTAAGATGATAAAGCTTTTATCCCAATCCAAGTGTTTATCACTCTAGTAACCCTAGTAGCTTGAAGGCTCTGAACACAGCTTGAAGAATGAGAGAAATGGCTGGGTACTAGGTCCTATTTATAGAGTTCAAGGAGTGAACTATCTCCTTTTAGCTTGAATAAAAATAATGAGTATTAATTGAAAAATATTTGAATATTCGTTCAGCAGGTGCTGAAGACTCGGTCAAAACGTTCAGAGGCTAGTCAAGAGGTTAAGGAATGAATCAAGCTCGATTTCAACAAGGTTTGAAATTATGGCCCTAGGGCTGATATATCGCCTGGCCCTATGTCCTGAGTGCTCGTTGTTTCGTTTGTGCGAAGTTGACATGTTTTTTGTATTCCCCGTGTGGCGATACATCAACTCCTATGCTGCGATATATCGGCATACGTAAATATATTAAACACATAATTGCATTTTTTTTAGCATAATTTGAATAGATTAATCAGGTTCGACTGAGTAATACGAGATTCCAGCAAGTTCTGGATGGGTCTAGAGCTTCTAGGAACTTCTATTTTTGAATTATCCACTTAAAATGCTTAAATCCTCAAATAAACAAGATTGTGACAAATGTCATGCTCTTAATGGTATTAGAAGATTCTAGAGTTTTCTTGAACTTTCTTTTATTTAAACTATAATTAAATCCTTAAATAAACATGCACACGATAAGTGTCATGATCTTATTAATTCTATCTAAACCTTATAGTATAATAAATGACATCTTTACAATTAGCTATATTAATCAAAGCTTATGTTATAATTAATATTCTTAAACTATAGGTTAAACTTATAAAATCTATAAGTGTTGCTACGAGTGTTCAACCAAGTCCCGACTTGAACCAAAATCCACAGTAACTATCATACTATAACTACTACTAGTTACTACTACTATCTAACTAGCTAAGTAAAGTTCTGGGACTCTACAATTCTCCCCTACTAAAAAGAATTTCGTTCTCACTTACAAAAAAATTCCGGATACTGGGCTAACATGTCCTCCTCCATCTCTCACGTTGCCTCCGGTTCAAAACTATTACTCCATACGACTTTGACTATCAGAAAACTCTTGGACCGTAACAGCTTCATCCCTCTATCTGGGATGCTAACCGGTCATTCCTCGTTACTCAATTCTCTCTGGAGTGCTATCGTATCGTACTTGAGGACGTGAGATGGGTCTGACACATAATTTTGTAGCATCGAGATGCGGAACACATTTTGGCTATCTACTAGAGCTGGCGGTAGGGCTAATCTATATGCAACTGCTCCCACTTTGTCCAATATCTCGAAAGGACCTATAAACCGGGGACTAAGCTTGCCTTTCTTCCCAAGCTGCTTCACACCTTTCATAGGAGATATCCTTAGGGAGACTTGATCTCCGACCTTGAATTCCACATCACGCCGCTTGGCATCCGCATAACTTTTTTGATGGATTTGACCAGTGAGCATATGCTTTTCAATCAGCGCTATTGCTTCCTGAGCTTTTCTAACAGCTTCGAGACCTTTTTCCATAAAGTAACTCATAAGGCACCATCCCGATCGTTGACTGGTAGCTATTGTTGTAGGAGAATTCTATCAGCAGCAAATACTTACTCCATAATCCTCCGAAATCAAGTACACAAGTGCACAACATATCTTCTAAAATCTATATGGTACACTTGGACTGACCGTCTGTCTAAAGATGAAATGTTGTACTAAGACTTAACTTGGTACCCATGGCTTGCTACAAACTTCCCCAAAATCTCAATGTAAACACAGATCCTCTATTGGATACTATAGTCTTTGGGATTCCATGTAGTCTAACTATTTCTCAGACATAAACATTTGCGTACTGATCTGCGGTATACGTAGTGTTGACAGGCAGGAAATGAGCTGACTTGGTTAGTCTATCTACTACTAGCCAAGCCGAGTCGTGCTGCTTCCTTGTTCGTGGAAAACCTGTCACAAAACCCATTGCTATGTCGTCCCATTTCCATTCTGGAATGCTAAGTGGTTGCAATAAGCCTGCAGGCCGCTGATGTTCCGCTTTCACTTGCTGGATCGACAAGTTAGCCAGCTTACCGATGAGTACTTCTATACCGGCACTGATCAGCTCCTGCTGTAGCGGCTTTTCTATTCTAAGTAATGCTGCTAGACTTCCATAACTTTTCCTACTTAGCGCATCAGCAACTACGTTTACCTTACCCAGGTGGTATAGGATTTCGCAGTCATAATCCTTCACTAGTGCTAACCACCTGCGCTGCCTCATGTTAAGCTCCTTCTGAGTGAAGAAATACTTTAAGCTTTTGTGGTCTATATAAATCTCACACCGTTCTCCGTAAAGATAATGGTGCCAGATTTTCAATGCAAAGACCACTACTGCCAACTCCATATCATGTGTTGGATAGCGCTGATCATATTCCTTCAGCTGCCTTGAGGTGTAGGCTATCACCTTATCATTCTGCATCAGCACACAACCCAACCCTTGCTTAGACGCATCACAGTAGACTACAAACTTGTCATTGGGTGTCGGTTCACAAAGTACTGGTACTGAGCATAGCTTGTCCTTAAGCAACTGGAATCTCTCTTCACACCTATCAGTCTAGTTGAACCTTTGTTGTTTCCAGGTCAGGTTGGTAAGCGGAGTAGCTATCTTAGAAAAGCCCTCTACAAACCTCCGATAATAACCTGCTAATCCCAGAAAGCTTCTTACCTCTGATGCGTTCTTTGGTCTTGGCCAATCCTTCACAGCCTCTACCTTAGATGGGTCTACTGCAACTCCGTCCTTGGATACAATGTGCCTGAGAAATGCTACTTACGAAAGCCAAAATTCGCACTTCTTGAACTTAGTGTAAAGTTGATGCTCCTTTAGTCGCAACAAGATCAACCTTAAATGCTCCTCATGCTCGTCTTCATCCTTTGAGTACACCAAAATATCGTCGATGAACACTACGACGAATTTGTCCAAGTAATCGTTAAAGATCGTATTCATTAAATCCATAAATGTGGCTGGAGCGTTGGTAAGACTGAATGACATAACTAAAAACTCGTAATGCCCATAACGAGTTCTAAAGGCTGTCTTGGGAATATCCTCTTCCCGTACCTTGAGCTGATAATACCCGGACCGTAAATCGATCTTTGAGAACACAGTTGCTCCTCAGAGTTGATCAAACAAGTCGTCAATCCGAGGTAGCAGGTACTAATTCTTAATCGTCACCTTATTCAGCTCACGGTAATCTATGCACATCTGCATGCTTTCGTCCTTTTTCTTCACAAATAGAATCGGTGCTCCCCATGGAGAATGGCTTGGTCTAATAAAACCCAAGTCTAAGAGTTCTTGTAGCTGTTTCTTTAACTCCTTGAGTTTGGTAGGTGCCATATGGTATGGTGCCTTTGAGATAGGCTCGGTGCCCGGTACTAGTTCGATTATGAAGTCAATTTCCTGGGTCGGCGACAACCCTGGTAAGTCATCGGGAAATACTTATAGAAATTCCTTTACAATGTGGACATCTCCAAACTTTAGTGGTGTTTCCTTTACCACAACCGTGACGATGGCTAAGAATGCTTGAAATCCTTTTTTTATCATCATCTGAGCTTTGAGAGATGATATAAGCGGTGTGCGTAGTCTTGAAACTTGTCCCATAAAGCATAGTCTATGGCCGCCAGGAGTCTCGAACATCACTTTCTTGTGTCTGCAGTTGATGGTTGCACCATGCCTTGCTAGCCAGTCCATGCCTAGTATCACGTTGAAGTCTTTGATCTCCAGTTCTATCAGGTCTCCTTCTAGTTCTACTTCCTCAATCTTGATCGGTACGCCTCGTACTATTCGTGATGATAGGACTACTTTGCCCGAAGCAACTCTGTTACAAACCTAGTTCTAAATCTTTCACAAGGTTTGTCTAATTTCTCTATCATTCCTAACGAGATATACGAGTGAGTGGCTCCCAAGTCAAATAATACAGAACATACATTATTGAGGATAGAAACCTGACCTGTAACTACTTTATTGCTAGCGTCAGCTTCTCTTTGGGTTAAGGAAAAAACCTTGGCAGGAACTATCTTGTCTTCCCTTTTTCCCTCTAGCTTGAGCTGGGGACACTACCTCTTTTGGTGACCTTCCTGACCATAATTGAAGCACCCCTTGGTGTTTGTATGACACTCACCAGGATGTTTCTTTTGTCACTTAGCACATTGTAGGTATTCTGCATAACCCGACCGATTACCTCCATTGTTCGTCCGTACTTTTTTATCGTTGTCGGACTGATTGTTGTCAGGATGCTTTCTTTTCTGACCATTATTGTTGCTGGACTGAATGCTGTTGTTGTTGTGGTTCTTTTTCTGACCATTCTGAGGTTGACTCTGTTGTTTAGGCTCAGGCTTACTGGCCTCCTCTTTACTAACATTTGCCTGAAGCCTTTCTACTTCTATTGTCGTTTCTAGGACATCAGCATAGGTAGTATTTCCCGGGTTTGCTAGTTTAATCCCTAGCTCAATCTTTGGTTAAAGTCCTCTAACGAACTTGGTCACCCTCAGAAAGTTAGTTGGAACCATTTCTGGTGCAAACCTTGCTAATCGGTCGAACTGCCGAGCATATTCTGCTACTGATAAGTTCCCTTGCTTTAGACCAGCGAACTCCTCGACCCTTGAAGTGATGACTGCCGAATTGTAATACTTTTTGTGGAACAGCTCCACAAATCTGGTCCAAGTCATGGTGGCGACATCGTGAGTTTGCTGAACTAAGTCTCACCATATTCTAGCATCCTTCTTTAGTAGAGATGAAACGCACGATATGCGGTCTGCGTTGCCGAGATTCATGTGCGCTAGGGTCGACTCCACGTTTCAGAGCCATTCTTCCGCCTCGAAGAGGTCTGTTGTCCCTTCAACTTCCGGAGTGTGTTTCTTACGAAACCGCTCATAAATTGGCTCCATGTGTTGAGCTGGGTATGGCGCATAGTTCGCCATTGGCCATCCCCCATAAGGACCTACTTGATGGGGTGCTTGAGCCATTTGTTGGGGCTGCAGTTGCGATAGAGGCGGAGGCTGAATCTGTGGCTGAGCCTATTGTCGCTGTTGCTGCAGTAATTCCTCAACTTGCTATTGTAGTCTGGCAATTTCTACAGTGTTCAACTGGTGGTGGCGGCGGTGCATTTTGGTTGGCAGTAGCACGCACTCCCCTTCTGTGAACCGGAGGGGCTTCATTGCTCTCAGAAGCGACGTTGGAGGCATTGGCATTGGTGCGAGCAAACCTTCTGAGCGACATCTTTAGCGAAGTTCTAACAGTTAAGAAAAACATGTTAGCACTTACCCTAATAGGCTCTAAGGCAAAAACTTAATCTAAGAAAACATAACTCAGACCTATTAATTTATGATTTCTTATGAAAAGAATTATATAAGCCTTCTTTTAATTGGGGTGTGTTTCTATACTTAAAAAAATAAACCATCTTTATTATTTTCTAAGTCTGTTTCTAATAATCCCATATGCCTTAATTCTCAAGCTTGAAACACGTCGTTGTTCCAAAGTTAACCATATTGAGGGGGGCTGGGATCAGTAAAATCGTTCCCACTACTATGGCCCACTAACTCTCAATATAGAACCCGATTCATTGATTTGTATCCACCCTCACCGAACTTAGTCATTATTTATTAAATTTATTATTTATTAGGATTGCAAAATGAAAATCAAACTCATACATGTCATTAAAATAACAATGATATTAATTTGGAAAAACACTTTTCACTAAGTACAATCATAAAAGAAAATAAATAATAAATAAAATAAATAAAGAAACTAATCTATTATAAAAATACGGATCTTCTACATCTGATGCTTCATCTAACATATCATTGTCTATCTCTTCTGTTTATCCATAAATCAGCTGCTGATGACATGGCAAGGATTTTCGACACGTGGCAGACACGTAGCAGAGATACGGCTCGCCTATCGACCAACATTATTTCCACATGAAAAGATCAAGTTTTATATACGACCAACCTAGTCGTATACTCTGTTCATTTATGTAAAGATCTATACAGTTGTGATGATATCCGAGAATATCTCTTCATTATGATTTGCAGATCTGTTTATTAAGGATAGATATTATTTCCTAATTCATGTAACTCTTCCTGAGCCTATAAATACTCAAGAAATAGCTCAAGGAAAGGGATCGATCTTTTTCTTTCAGAATTATATTACTATTATCCATCGTTTGTATTGCTTTCTTCTTCTAAGGTTTGTGAAACTCAGGAACCCTAGTTCTTTGATCATGCCTTTGGATCTCAATACTAATAATAGTATCAAGTGGACGTACGTCATTACCAATCACTGGGGCTGAACCACTATAAATCTCTGTGTTCTTTATTTTTCCATTAGATTATTTTCTCAAGCTCTATATTACTTTCCTGTCGTTTTCTAGATTCCGTGTCGTTGACCAAAATCAGGGTCAACATTCTGGTGCTTTCATTGAGAGACTTGAATCCAAGAAAATCTAATGGCAAAGACTACAAAGAGGACTGGACAAGCTACTGCACCATCCCAACCTCCTCCTCCAAATGTGGCTAAAGACGAACCTCATTTGGAATTTGATAAGGAGGAAGTGGACTCGGAGACCCTGAAGACAACACTGGGGGTGTTGCAAGATGAGTTAGCCGCTCTGAGGGCCAATTAGGAGAGTGCCGCCGAGATAATGACGTCACAGCAGAGGGAGAGTGAGCGCCAGTGCAAAGAGCTGAGCGAGAGACAGGCGGAGATGGACCGTTGTCAGAGGGATGCCATGGCAGCCCTTGAAGCAGCCCTCCAGTTGGCTAGGAATCAGGCTGCTCCTGCCTCGCAGCTTGATCATCCCCCATGCTAACCACCTCAAAGAGGTCCCAATCCTAGCCCTCCGCTCCAGCCAACAAGCCCTTAGAGGCCGGAGCAGCCACCAATGCCTCAGGATGATATCCCACCTAGGGATCCTGAGACGCAGCCTCCGTCCCAGGCTGGTCGAGGCAATCCCCTGCGCCTGAGGCAGAATAGGGCCGGGCAGTAGCCCGCAGCCCTAGACGCCCAGGGGGCGAAGAGCCGCTTCCACCAAGCATGGGACAACGTCCTTCTGCCAACAGAAGGAACTCAGAGACAGGCTCTGCGGTCAGGGGCCCCCCACTGCATGACAATGCACGAGGACCCACCGACCAACGTTGGCCTCCCCCTATAGCCACTCAAGGTTCAGAGATGCCAGTCAGTTCAGGAATTGCTGGGGCCTCCCCCTATAGCCAGTCAAGGCTCTGAGCTCAGGAAATGCTAGCCCAAGGAGGCAACAGAGGAAACAGTCGGTCCCACCATAGCCAGTCAAGGTTCAGAGATGGCCACAGCTACAATGAGCTGACTCAGGCAGAGGGAATGCTGGTCGGAGGAATGAGGAGAGAGGTGGAGGCAGAAGCCCCCCACCTAGAGAAGATCGACAAGCAGGACATAATGTTGGGGGGCAGCCCAGACAAAATAACGTCTTTAGCCGGCTCGGAGCCAGCGAGCAGCGGCGAAGAGACGATGACTTGAGGGATGTACTCAACGACCGCTTAGAAAGGCACGATGAGTACATTCCCCTGGCACCAGAGGCCCAAGAAATTTCTGAAGCAGTTCAGGCTCAAATCGATGCCCTGAACCAGGCTGTGCAGCAGCTGGTCGGGGGGCGGACATCGCATATCGAGTACGATCAGAGGAGAGGCACCCCTTTCGTATAAAGGATTGTTGTGGCAGAAACCCCCAACAAGTTCAAGATGCCGACTCTGCCAAACTTTGACGGGTATGGAGACCCTGTATCTCATGTAAACAAATTTGAGATACAGATGGACATTCAGAAAGTCTCTGAAGATGCTCGCTGCAGGATTTTCCCAGCGACCCTTTCTGATGTCGCCCAGGAGTGGTTCTTTAAGTTCCTTCTTGCAAGTATAGTATCCTGGAAGATGTTCGTGAATGAGTTTTACGGACAGTTCTACGCGGGTCGGTGCACCCCACCGAGGCAAACCAACTGGTTGAGATATGCCAGAAAGAGGGGGAGCCTTTGAAGGAATACGTTCAGCACTTCATGCAAGTCGCAGCAGGAGCCAAGACTGTGGGCGATGAAGGCAAGATGATGGCCCTAACTGCTGGGGTTAGGCGCCATTCTCCCCTCTGGAGTAGCCTCAGGAAGCATGGGGTTAAGAGTACCCAGGATTTTTTAGAATGAGCTGATCGGAACATCAAGCTCGAGGACGTGATTATCAATGAAGGAAAATCGCCTGCAAAAGACAAGGGGCCCAAGGAAGAACCCGCCAAAGCCGCCAACGGGTCTAAGCCCAATGGCAACGACAAAGGCAACGGGAATGGCAACGGAAAAAATGGTGGAAAGCGGGCGAGTGTCGAACCCTCGGCCTCCGAGATTAAGCGCCCCAAAAATAATTGGTATGAACCGAAATTCACCAATTACACCGCCCTTATTGAAAGCCGAGCCGAGGTTTTCCAAGCGACCAGCTCGAGCGTGCCCTACAGACGACCCGTGCCCATAAGAAAAGATATCTCCAAGAGAGATTCAACAAAGTTCTGTCGTTACCATAACGACTACGAGCACGACACCAATGAGTGTAACCAGTTGAAGGACGAGATAGAGTTCCTGATAAGACAGGGACACTTAAGAAGATATGTACGAGCCGCGGGAGGTTCTCATTGGGAGGCTCAAGGTGGCAACGATTCGGCGCCTGAACGCAAGCGCTCACCACCTTTACAGCCAGCTCCCGTGGTAGGTACCCTACTCACCATCTGTGGAGGCCCACATCTTGCAGGAGATAGTGGAAAAGTGAGGGAACGATATGCTCGAACCCTACGCCACGACCAGGACATCGAGATGATGAGTGTCGAGGATTGTGCACCAAAAAAGGCTTGAACAGAGGAGGAATCGATCACCTTCCCTGACAGTGACGCCCAGCATGTGCGATTCCCACACTCCGATTCGTTGGTCGTGGATGTCCAAATCGCAAATATGATGGTGAAGAGGGTGTTGGTCGATACATGAAGTTCGGTCAACATCTTATATAATTCCTCGCTGGAAAGGATGAAATTGTCCGTTAAGGACCTAGAGCCATGAAACCAAACCATTTATGGTTTTTCCGGAGAAGGGCTCGCCCCAGTGGGATCAATTAGACTCCCAGTCACAGCAGGTACTGCGCCTGCTAAAAAGACATTACTCACTACTTTTATAGTAGTTGATTGTCCTTCGACGTATAATGTCATGATAGGGAGACCAATTCTGGTTGACCTTTGAGCCGTCACTTTTGTATGGCACCTCGCCATGAAATTTCCAACAGACGCAGGAGTAGGATTCGTGTTGGGAAACCAACGGGAGGCGAGAGAATGCTACAATGCCTCGATCACCAAAGCAAACAAGGGTGTGTCGAGGGATGCCGCCGGGAAGGAGTTGCAAATGGAAACTGATGTTCAAGCCCGCTCATATGATAATCTCACCAAATAGGGTGTTGCCCAAAGTGAGGATAGAGACATAGATCCTCGCTTAGGGGATTTCGAAGAAGAAGTAGGCCCCATCGAGGACCTTGAAGAGGTCCAACTCGATGAGGGAAATCCGACCAGAGTTGTGAAAGTTGGTAAAAACTTAGAGACAACAACAAAACAAGCACTGGTAGAGTTCTTAAAGAGGAACCAGGACGTCTTTGCCTGATTGCATAACTACATGGTTGGGATAGATCCTGCAATCATCAGCCATGTCCTGAACATTGACAAAAGCTTTCCACTCGTGCAACAAAAAAGAAGGCTGCTCGACAAAGACCGATCAAAAGCTTTGAAGGAGGAAGTCGAAAAACTGAAGGAGAATGGGTTCATCAGGGTGGTGTTTTATCCATCGTGGGTCTCCAATCCCGTACTTGTGCCCAAGCCGAATGGTAAGTGGCTTACGTGCGTGGATTTTACAGACCTCAATAAAGCCTGTCCCAAAGACTGTTTCCCACTCCCAAGGATCGATCGGCTGGTCGATGCCACTGCAGGACATGAGATCCTCTCATTCATGGATGCATACTCTGGGTATAATCAGATCAGTATGCAACCCCCTGATGAGGATCACACTAGCTTTTGAACCGATACAGGGCTCTATTGTTACAAAGTGATGCCCTTTGGTTTGAAAAACGCTGGTGCGACTTACCAGAGACTCATCAACCACATGTTTAAGGAGCTGATCGGTGCAAACATGGAGGTTTACATTGACGATATGATGGTTAAGTCGAAGAAGGCAGAAGGACATGTAAGGGACTTGCAGGAATGCTTCAACATCCTAAATAAATATAGGATAAAGCTAAATCCCCTTAAATGTTCCTTTGGAGTTGGATCAAGGAAGTTATTGGGATTCATAGTTAACTCAAGAGGAATTGAAGCTAATCCCGAGAAGATAAAAGCCCTGATCGAGATGAAGTAGCTAGTGAAGATTAAGGATTTCCAAAGCCTAACCGTTAGAATTGCTGCTCTAAGTAGATTTATTTCAAAATCAACGGACAAGTGTGTCCCATTTTTCAATCTACTCAGAGGCAATAAGAAATTTGAATGGACAGATGAGTGCGAACAGGCCTTTCAAGCACTAAAAACGCATATGGCGCAGCCACCCATCCTGTTGAAGCCGGACGATAAAGAGACTTTGTTCATCTACCTGGCAATCACGGATTACGCTCCTAGTGCTGTTCTGGTGAAAGAAGAAGAAGGTGTGCAGAAGGCTATCTATTACATAGGCAAAAGGCTGATCGGAGTAGAATTGAGATATCCCCCCATCAAAAGGTTAGCCTACTACTTAGTATTGGCCTCTAGGAAGCTGTGTCCTTACTTCAAAGCCCATCCGATTATGGTATTGACCGACCAGCCTCTTCGCCAAGTCCTGCAAAAGCCAGAGGCTGCTAGAAGATTACTAAAGTGGGCAGTCAAACTCAGGCAGTTCGACATATCTTACCTGCCGTGAGCAGCGATAAAAGGATAAGCCTTAGCTGACTTCATCGTCGAGTTCACAGAGCCCATGGGTGGCGAGCAGATCGAGGAGCCCAGTGAGCCCGAATGTCAAATCCAAGCACCCTCGTGGAAATTGTTCACAGATGGTTCATCTAACGAATCCCACGCAGGAGCAGGAGTGATATTAATAATGCCGGAAGGGCCTCGATTTCACTGTGCAATAAGATTTGACTTCATTGCCTTTAACAATGAGGCTGAATATGAAGCATTGCCCGCTGGACTGCAGTTAGCCAAGGATATGAACAAAAAAGCGCTTGATGTCTATAGTGATTCTCAGCTAGTCGTGAATCAAATCTTGGGAGAGTATCAGGCGCGAGGATTGAAGATGGTCGCCTATCTGAACAAAGCAAAGGATTTGTTAGCCCAATTCGACAAATACACTCTCCAGTAAGTACCTCGCGATCAGAATTCCAACGCGGATGCTTTGGCGAAATTGCAAGTGCAGAAGATGCTGATGCTCTGAACATAGTGCCAGTCGAGCGACTATCCATGCCCAACATCCAAGCAGCAGAAACCACTCTGGTCATCCAGATGACGGACAAATGGATGGTGCCATATGTAGAGTATCTATCAAGCGGCGTGCTTCTAGCAAACAGAAACAAAGATAGGACCCTTCAACGACAAGCTGCTAGGTATATCCTGGTTGATGGAATCCTGTACCGAAGGGGATACTCACTACCACCCCTCAGATGTATTACAAAGGAGAAAGCCAAAGAGTTGATGAAGGAGGTACACGATTGCTTTTGTGGGGACCACGCTGGGGGGCAAAGCCTGTCAAAAAATATCCTAAGGAAGGGATATTTCTGGCCAACCACGAATGAAGACTCAATGGAGTTCGTGGGAAAATGT
Source organism: Humulus lupulus (assembly GCF_963169125.1). Classification (NCBI taxonomy): domain Eukaryota; kingdom Viridiplantae; phylum Streptophyta; class Magnoliopsida; order Rosales; family Cannabaceae; genus Humulus; species Humulus lupulus. The sequence goes on along the minus strand of NC_084800.1, from coordinate 147,217,457 downwards.
GACAAGTGTCAGAGGTTTTCTAAAATCCCGCGAGCAGCTCCCAACGAGTTAAAGCAGGTGCAGAGTCCATGACGCTTTGCAGTTTGGGGAATAGATCTAATCGGATCTTTGCCTACAGGAAAAGGTGGTGTAAAGTATGCAGTGGTTGCTGTCAACTACTTCACCAAATGGGCCGAAGCTGAGCCACTCGCGACCATAATGACCAAGAAAATGCTTGACTTCATAGTCGAAAACACCATCTGTCGCTATGGATTACCAAAGAAGATAGTCTCAGATAACGGCACCCAGTTTGACAGTGATCTATTCACAGACTTCTGCAAACGTCATGACATTATCAAAAGCTTTTCTTCAGTCGCTCATCCCCAGGTGAACGAGCAAGTCGAAACAGTTAACAAAATGCTGAAGGATACACTGAAGAAAAGACTTGAAGAAGCTAAGGGAGCATGGCCAGAACAGTTGCCTGAAGTCCTCTGGTCGTATAGAACTTCCCACCGAACAACAACATGTCATACCCCGTTTTCCTTGGCATAAGGTATGAAACCATGTTGCCTGTCGAGTTGGATCCACCCTCGCACCGCATATTAACATACAACCAGGATTCTAACAGCCAGCTACTGATGGAATCCTTGGACTCGATTGATGAAAGGCGTGAACAAGCCCAGCTCCGAGTAGCTGCATGCCAGCAGAAGGTCGCTCGGTATTTCAACTCTAAAGTGCGAGAAAGAGAACTCAATGTTGGAGACCTTGTGCTCCGAAGAGTTTTCCTTAACACCCGCAACCAAGCTGCTGGAGTACTCAAGATAAATTGGGAAGGGCCTTACCAGATTGATGAAGTCCTTCACCCATGCACATATAAACTTGCATGCTTAAACGGAGATCTCGTTCCTCGATATTGGAATGGAGAACACCAACGCAAGTATTCTCAATGAAAAATTCTTCTTAAAGAATTGGCTTGTACAAATTTTACTTTTTACAAGTTTTATGTAAGATCTTATTGATCACTCGTAAAGAAATGCTTAGTCCATTTACTACGAGAATAAAAGGGACTGTGCTCAGCCAGTCATTTCTTGCCAACTATTGTATTTATTACAAGTATTTGCTCATTACGTGTGTTGTTTTGCTGTTAAGAAAATGCTGAAGGGTACACTGAAGAAAAGACTTGAAGAAGCTAAGGGAGCATGGACAGAGCAGTTGCCTGAAGTCCTCTGGTCATACAGAACTTCCCACCGAACAGCAACAGGTCATACCCCGTTTTCCTTGGCATACGGGTATGAAGCCATGTTGCCTGTCGAGTTAGATCCACACTCGCACCGCAGATTAACATACGACCAGGATTCTAACAGCCAGCTACTGATGGAATCCTTGGACTCGATAGATGAAAGGCGTAAACAAGCCCAACTTCGAGTAGCTGCATACCAGCAGAAGGTCGCCCGGTATTTCAACTCTAAAGTGCGAGAAAGAAAATTCAATGTTGGAGACCTTGTGCTCCGAAGAGTTTTCCTTAACACCCGCGACCAAGCTGCTGGAGTACTCGGGCTAAATTGGGAAGGGCCTTACCAGATTGATGAAGTCCTTAACCCATGCACTTATAAACTTGCACGCTTAAACGGAGATCTCGTTCCTCGATATTGGAATAGAGAACTCCTGCGCAAGTATTATCAACGAACAATTCTTCTTAAAGAATTGACTTGTACAAATTTTACTTTTTACAAGTTTTGTGTAAGATCTTATTGATCACTCGTAAAGAAATGTTTAGTCCATTTACTACGAGAATAAAAGGGACTGTGCTCAGCCAGTCATTTCTTGCCAACTATTGTATTTATTACAATTATTTTCTCATTACGTGTGTTGTTTTGCTGTTAACAAAATGCTGAAGGATACATTGAAGAAAAGACTTGAAGAAGCTAAGGGAGCATGGCCAGAGCAGTTTCCTGAAGTCCTCTGGGCGTACAAAACTTCCCACCAAACAACAACAGGTCATACCCCATTTTCCTTGGCATACGGGCATGAAGCCATGTTGCCTGTCGAGTTGGATCCACCCTCGCACCGCAGATTAACAAACGACCAGGATTTTAACAGCCAGCTACTAATGGAATCCTTGGACTTGATTGATGAAAGGCGTAAACAAGCCCAGCTCCGAGTAGCTGCATACCAGCAGAAGGTCGCCCGATATTTCAACTCTAAAGTGCGAGAAAGAAAATTCAATGTTGGAGACCTTGTGCTCCGAAGAGTTTTCCTTAACACCCGCGACCAAGCTGCTGGAGTACTCGGGCTAAATTGGGAAGGGCCTTACCAGATCAATGAAGTCCTTCACCCAGGCACTTATAAACTTGCACGCTTATACAGAGATCTTGTTCCTCGATATTAGAATGGAGAACACCTGCGCAAGTATTATCAATGAACAATTCTTCTTAAAGAATTGGCTTGTACAAATTTTACTTTTTACAAGTTTTGTGTAAGATCTTATTGATCACTCGTAAAGAAATGTTTAGTCCATTTACTACGAGAATAAAAGGGATTGTGCTCAGCCAGTCATTTCTTGCCAACTATTGTATTTATTACAATTATTTTCTCATTACGTGTGTTGTTTTGCTGTTAACAAAATGCTGAAGGATACACTAAAGAAAAGACTTGAAGAAGCTAAGGGAGCATGGCCATAGTAGTTTCCTGAAGTCCTCAGGGCGTACAGAACTTCCCACCAAACAGCAACAGGTCATACCCCATTTTCCTTGGCATACGGGTATGGAGCCATGTTTCCTGTCGAGTTGGATCCACCCTCGCACCGTGGATTAACATATGACCAGCATTCTAACAGCCAGCTACTGATGGAATCCTTGGACTCGATTGATGAAAGGCGTGAAGAAGCCTAGCTCCGAGTAGCTGCATACCAGCAGAAGGTCGCCCGACATTTCAACTCTAAAGTGCGAGAAAGAAAATTCAATATTGGAGACCTTGTGCTCGGAAGAGTCTTCCTTAACTCCCGCGACCAAGCTGCTAGAGTACTCATACTAAATTGGGAATGACCTTACCAGATTGATGAAGTCCTTCACCCAGGCACTTATAAACTTGCACACTTAAATGGAGATCTCGTTCCTCGATATTGGAATGGAGAACACCTGCGCAAGTATTTTCAATGAACAATTCTTCTTAAAGAATTGGCTTGTACAAATTTTACTTTTTACAAGTTTTGTGTAAGATCTTATTGATCACTCGTAAAGAAATTTTTAGTCCATTTCCTACGAGAATAAAAGGGACTATGCTCAGCCAGTCATTTCCTTCCAACTATTGTATTTATTACAAGTATTTGCTCATTACGTGTGTTGTTTTGCTGTATTATAATTCTAATCACATTGCTACGAGCAGTAACGTTCGGGCAGGTTCTAGTCAAGGCAAGTGACCAAGGACCTAAAGCTCCCCGATCACTTGGGGGGTATACAAGGTACAAGTAAGCAAAGCATATCATTAAAAGGTATGTAAACACATGAGCAAAATAAGTGAAAGCATGCTAGGGCACTTAGATTATTTTTCAAAATTTTGGTATTTTGTTAAATCAAACCAAAGTGCTATGCTAAGTTCGGTCATGCGAACAAATAGATGTTATAATAATATGCAAATATATTATAATATCAAAGCGATCCATTTACACCGCAAGCAATAACTGCTTGGATGTAATTGTTCAAAGTAAAAGTGAAAGCTACCCATGCAGCAAACCAAAAAATTATATTTTCTTTACATCATGACCCGTAGGTCGTGTAGTTAAAAAAGAAAGAAATATAAAAAGAAAAAAGACTAAGGAGATTGAGGAGCTGGAGGATCCTGGGGAAGATTCTGGTCGACAGCACCCGCAACTTTGTTGTCTGCACCCTCCATCCCGGCGGCCAGTGAGATTTCGGGGGAAGCAGGGACCCTCAATCTTTCTTCTTTAGCCAACTGAGCCGCACAGCGAGCCAGCTCAGCTTCCCTCGCATTCTCAGGAAGGTAGTCAAAGTTGACACCCTGATTGTGCTTCCAGAAATCATAGAAGCACCTCAGGGTGGCATTTTTGTACCTCTCCAAGTTCCTGGCGTTGGTTTTCTCCAAGTCCTCAACCCGGCCCTCCAAATCTCTGGTTTCTTGCCTGCTCGCGATCAAGTCTAGCTCGAGCTGTTTTGTCGCTCCGAAGTTAAAACGGTTGGACTCCTTGTATTGTTCCCTCTGCTCGCAGGCTTTTTCTAGAGACTTCAGCTTCTCCTCCAACTCCTTAGCCAGTTGGGCCTTTTCCTCAGTCACCGCCGCCAGCTGATCAACATGTCTGGCCTCAACAGCTTTGTGTTCATCCTCGTGCCGTTGCTCCGAGGTCCTGGCTTACTCGGTGAAGACACCCAGGCAGATGCGACCGACAGTAAAGGTTAGCATGGCCTGCAGTCAGAACAAAAATTAGACAAACAGTAGAACTAACGAAGTCCTGTTTTCACAAAAAGAGATGACTTACACTAGGGAACTCGTTTAGGGCACAGTTCAGAATTGGGTCAACGCCCATCGTCTCCACAGTAGCCATTGCCTCTCGGCAGCATTCATGCTTCGCGATCTTGGTTACTGTCTCCTTGATCAGCTTGAAGGCGCGACCAACCATCTCGTTCCCAGTTGAGGTAGGGTCAGCCTGCGGAGGTTGGTCTGATGGGGCAGCGGGAGAAGGAGTTGACCCGGCTGCAGCAGATGGAGTTTACTGCTCGCAGGGAGAAGGCGGAGTCGCGGTGGCAGAGGGCCTATCCTCCGAAGGGCCTGCGTTCTGGGCCTTCGTTGCCTGAGGCGCTTTGCTGCTCTCCCCAGTATGTCTCTTACTGGTTTTCTTCTTGCTTGGAGGTGCAGCGGCAACCTTTGGAGTGCTGTAAAGATAAAACACATTGGTGGAGTCCATGTCTGAAAAGCAAGAACAAAGTCAAACAGTGAGATAGCATGAATGATCAAACACATTACATCAGAAAAAGGAACAAAAAAGGATTGCAAAGTCCAATACCCGAGCTATTATTACTGGTCGGTACACTACAGACTCTACTAGTCTTACACTCATTCTTTGAGATGAAAAAGTCTGGCCCAAAATTTGGAGCATATTTAAAATTGCCATCCCCGTCAAAAAGATGACAGGGAATTGGAAAATTGTCTAAAAGAAAAATAACTATACCATTGTCGTCCGACGAATCGCCAGAGGGATCGACAGGCTCGGTGGCCTTCTTCTTTCCTTTCCCCAAGGGGGCTGAGGGCCTCTCTGCTCGGGGAGTCCCAGTAGGTTCCTTGATCATAACCCCAGTCGGTCTCCTCCATGGAGGTGATGCCTGAGGTTGCTGCTCGGGTTCCTCTTCGGCGCAAGCATTCCCTGCCGAGGGCCCCCTCTTGTCTGGTTGAAGGGCCCAGAGGCCAGCCAACCTAAGGTTAGCCTCTGTAACCAGATTCTTGACACTCTTTTGAACATCAGTCATGCTGGCTAAGAGTGCCGATCTCGACTCCATACCCGGAGTTGGGTTTGGTCGTAGCCACGGGCCTGGAAGACATCAAAAGTTTAAGACATTATGGAGGAAAACACTAAGTGAAGACGTCAGCTAGTGATACAAAAGTTTTACGGTCGAACAGATAGTTGACCTCATGAGGCGATGGCACGGGCCATTTTTTCTGGCTATATAGGATATAGAGTGCAACATGCATCCTATATCCATTCGGGGTTATTTGAAAGGGGTCAACTCCAAAATAGTTGGCCACCCCCTGAAAGAATGGGTGAAGAGGCAAGGTGGCCCCTGCGTCAATATGAAACCGCAACCAGGCGCTATAGGCGCCTCCAGGCAGATTAGCCCTTTGGTCTGATTTGGGCTTGACTAAGGTCACCCTTGGCAGACCATATTTCCTTAAGTAGTTGGCGATCATTCTGATCGTCACCCTACTTTCAGAGACTACATACCACTCAACATCCGACTGAATGGTGTGTCGAGGGCGGGTATGTCTTTGGATGTTTGGGTTGGGAGCATTTTCATCTCAACCACTGGTCGAGGGAGCATCAGTTGAAGCAGGAGGCTAATGAGAAGGGTCCGAGTTTTTCCTTTTTTGAGCCTTGGTTTTGGTACGAGCCATGTTTTGGGTCAAGACTAGGGAAGTATTTGGATTGGTACGAGAAAAGGGAATATCAGGTATCAATGTCGAGGGTTGTTCTTCATCCTCGAGCAATTGAGCTAGCAGATCATCATCGATGGGTCTTTCTCCTCCCCACGGGTCTTGCATATAAACTACAAACAGAAAAAGGAGGAGATAAGACGCACAACCTGAGAGCTTATGTTGAAAGTTGGAATAACGTTGCTTGAGTCTACGGCCAGCAACATTCTAACCGAAACACTAAGTTTTATACGAACAGTTTGAAAAGCGGATCAAAAAGTGAAAGTAAAAAGTTTTTCTATAAAAGCTTTTTCAACTCCGAAGGGGCGGGAAAAACCTAGTTTTTCAGCTGGCCTAAAAATCAAATTTTTACTTCGATTTTACGCCCTAAACCCATGATCCTGACTATCAAACTGATTCCTAACTTCTACAGAGAAAAACTACACTACCCTATCAAGCATCAAATGGTATATACAAAATCCTCACAAATTTCTATCCAAGAACACAAAAAGTTTCAGAGCACATAAGCAGTATGCATGTCATCTCAAAGGGTTAAACATCAATTTTTTTTTTGATCAAGAAGAATAATGAACTTCATTAATCAATGAACAATACAATTGAGAGTCAAAGACTCTAAAGCAAACAGGAAAACCTTCCAATTACAAACCAAAAAAAAAACTCAACTAATTACATTGAAGGGACCGAATATACAATTGGTCTCTAACAGAAATCTGCCTTTTAGTCACTATATAGAGCCTATATTTAGTTGTGTATTTAACTTCCTGAACTAGCTTCACAACAGTCAAAGAGTAACCATCATGAAGACACCTGTTTCTATTCCTCCATATGTTGTATATAACAGCAGAGCACACCATATGTTGTGAAACATAGAAATTTTTTACTTGGATAAAGATTAAAGATTCTGAAAAGGAATGACTTTGGATTTGTAAGCGAAGGACCCTTAGCAAAGTAACTGAAGACCTTTGAAGTTCCGCGTTCTGAAATAGTTCTTGAGAGTTCTTGGCAAAGAGATGGCGTGTAAAGAGTTAAAAGAAGAATGTGGGGATTATTTATAGAAGCTGAGTTGTGTCAAAAAAGGGTAATCATGAGTTACCTTTTTCAAGGCATGGGGGAGTGTAACAGCCTTCAGAAAGGTTTCTTAAAAAGGCATGATTGGACGTGATTAGGTCACAGTTTTCAAGAACGCACGAGAGGCTCTGACAGATTTCGTGGGGCATACGAAAAGTTAGTTTCCTAAGTTTACTTATTGCTGGTCGCAATAAATAAACTTGGGGGGCAAATGTTTATCCATAAATTAGCTACTGATGACATGGCAAGGTTTTTCAACACGTGGCGGACACGTAGTAGAGATATGGCTCGCCTATCGACCAACATTATTTCCACATGAGAAGATCAAGTTTTATATACGACCAGCCTGGTCGTATACTCCGTTCATTTATGTAAATATTTTTACAGTTGTGATGATATCCGAGAATATCTCTTCATTATGACCTGCAGATCCATTTATTAAGGATAGATATTATTTCCTAATTCATGTAACTCTTCCTGAGCCTATAAATACTCAAGAAATAGCTCAAGGAAGGGGATCGATCTTTCTCTTTCGGAATTATATTACTATTATCCATCGTTTGTATTGCTTTCTTCTTCTAAGGTCTGTGAAACTTAGGAACCTTAGTTCTTTGATCATGCCTTTGGAGCTCAATACTAATAATAGTATCAAGTGGACGTAGGTCATTACCAATCACGGGGGCCGAACCACTATAAATCTCTATGTTCTTTATTTTTCCATTAGATTATTTTCTCAAGCTCTATATTACTTTCCTGCAGTTTTCTAGACTCCGTGTCGTTGACCAAAATCAGGGTCAACATCTTCATAGTCATCATTATCTTGAGCCTCAAAATGCCCTCGAGGAAGATTCATAAAAATTCTATGTTTTTGCTCATTTGTGAATTGGAATTCCATCTTATAGGTGAACGTAAGTATGAGAAAATAATATCTCATAGCTAATGGTAATTCATCTTTATCATCTATCATCTCCCATATGTCTTCTAAGGCTGCAATTGCAGTAGGATAATCTTTAAAAACTCTAATCACTAAAACATATTGCTATGTAGCTCTCATCATGATTTGCTTAGTTTCTTTGAGGTGACCTATCTCCTTGTGGAATAAGAGCAATCTTCGAGTGATTCTTTCTAGCACTCTTATGGTGTTTCTTGGCTCTCTAATTCTTTTCAAGGCCTTAATGGCTTGGATATCCTCATAAGTTAAAGCTTCATTCATTCTTAACTGAAAACATAAGGCTAAAACGTTAGCTATACATATAAACATAATAACTATAACTTAAATACTTACACTGGCGGTTAGATTCGGAGCTTGAGCGTGTGTATCAAGGAGAACTTCATGTGAATGAACCATTTTCTCTGATATCAATTGTAATGACTACTAGACATAGTCACTATTTTTGAGAAAAAATACATAAGAAATAATCATAATTTTATTAAAAATTCCCAAGTAAATATTGAAATACATAATGAGTGGTATGGTGTAACGACCCGAATTCACTAATAGGGCTTAGGGCCTTGATTAGCGTGCCTGGAGGAAAATAAATGAATTAATATGCTAATATGTGAATTTATGTGAACATTTGATAAAGATGCATGTTTAGTTGAGTTAAATGTGCATGTGGGCCCCATTTTGATAGTAGGGGTATAACTGTGATAATTATGATAAATGCGATATGTATCTGATTTATCTATGTAGCACGGCCCGAGACAGTCCTGGGGAGCGGTTAGCCAGAAAGTCACAACGAGGTTTAGAATCTGACGCAAGGCGAGTCGAGGGGTAATTTGGGCATTAGCTATTATATGGGGTCATCGGGGTATGGAAATAAATATTTGGAGATATATTTGAGGATAGAATGTCTAGGAGGGAATATTGGGGAAATTTACCATTTTTGCCCTCGGGGACGTTTTGGTACCCCGAGCCTTGAGGTAACCACATAGACTAAGTTAAATAAAACAAAAAAGAAAGAAATACTTAGAGACTTGTAGAAACCGACCTAAGTCTTCCTCTTCTCTCTCTCTATTTTCTCTAAGGCAAAACAAAGGAAACTCTTGGAAGCTAAGGAATTCAGTTGAGGGCTCTGTAGTTCAAGCTTGAATTTTGAGGGATTAGCTCAACTTAATCAAAGGAATTCGACTAGGATTAAGGTAAGGATTCATTCTCATTATCTGTGTTGAAAATTCTATGAAATTGAGTATGTTCTAAGTGGTTGTTGGGTTTTCAATTTGAAGAGTGAATTGAGGCTGGAACTTTGGGAATTAACCCAGAAAACACTTGGAGGATTGGTTCTGCAGCTGAGGTAAGCTTTAATTTAAAGTTTGAAGGTTGAATTATAGTGTTTCCATGGCTGAGTTTTGGGTTCTTGAGTTAGAAAATCTCAGAGATTGAAATGGATTTTTAAATGGGATTTTAGTCTAGATTTCAGCTAGGTTTTGTTGCTGGAACCTTGTGGAAAGTTTGTGGATAATTGAGTTGTGAAATTGGGATAATTGTAGGTGGTTTTGAGAGAGGTTTGGGTGTTAAAAATGGAGGATTTTTTTGGGTTCGAAGGGTTGGGCCGCGACATTGTTCTTGCTGAGCCGCGACCCTTCAAATCTGATGCGTGCTGAGGAAGGAGGGCGGGCCGCGGCATGGCCTGAGTAATGCCGCGACACTTACCTGTTTTTGGGCATTTGGAGGCCTCTAGTTGGGGCCATGCCGTGGAATGGTTGCCTAGTGCCGCGGCCCTTAAGGGATTTTGGGATTTTGAGATTCTAGGCTTGGGAATTTAACCTAGGGTGCCCGGGATCGAATCCTTTACCATGGTTGGTGAAACTCAATGACCCGAAGACTAGAATTGTGATTTAAAGCTAGTTAATGGGTTGGAACTTGATGGATGAATATTGTTATGTGTTGTGACTAGGGTTCGGTAAGGCTCAAGTTGAGGGACTGTTCTCGGGATATCAGTGCTCGGGAAGCTCGGGATGCAAGTAAGAAAACCCTTGTTCCCATAGAGCTTGTCTGCAAGGCTGAGCCCAATATGTTTGAACTGTAGGGCGTAGCCCTTTGATTGAATTTGTTAGTGTTTAGTATTTTTTTACTATACTATGAATTCTATTGTGTAAATGATCGGCAAGAGTTGGGAACGGTGTAGGCCGAGGTCGGTAGGGGCCGGGAACGGCAAAGGGCCGAGAACGGCGTTGGGCACGTTGAGTGCAAGGTCGAGAACGGCAAGGGGCTGGGATCAGTGTTGGGCATGTGGAGTGCGAGCTGCCAGGGCAGGACCCTAAAGGATACCTGGGATATCCTCATGGTGTACACCGTGAACCCAGGGCCTGGTAAATCGCCTGGGACGGCTTGGCTGTATGTGCTTAGCCTATTGATGGCCTGGTTATATGTCTGGTGTATGTTTTGCATAAGTTATCTGTTTGTGGGTTTTCTTGCTGGGCCCTAGCTCACGGATGCTCTGTGGTGCAGGTAAGGGCAAGGAGAAGGCCAACCAACCATGAGTGTAGCAGGCATGAAGCATTGTGTACATGTTTGGTCTGCCTGGCTACCACAACCAGTGGATTTTGGGAGATGAATGTAATAAAACCTAGATTTTGTCGTTTAACTAACTTGGTTGTATTTATATGTTGTAAATTTTTCTAAACAGTATTTTGGGATCCTAAGTGTTAATTTTTTTATGATTTTCAATGGAATAGAGTTGTTTCTAAAGTTTTTACTCTGATTATGGCTTAATTACACTTTTGCTTTAAAAACCTCGATTAGCGAGTGATTGCACGTTTTAAACTCACTTAGTAACGACTCTAAGGTAGTAGGGCGTTACATGTGGGATCCCATTGTTTTAAAATAAAACATAACTTTAAACTAAAGGAAATTGTTTACAAAGCTAAATGCAGAAAATACATAAAAACATAATTTAAAGAGACTAAAATAACGTCGTCCTCGAATCGTTCACACAGTCCATCGAATCCCTTCATCCTTAATACACAAGCCAAGCTACTACGAATCCTTTCGCTCATATCTATTTTCCTGAATACATTAAAAATAAAGGAGTGAGCCTAATGCCCAGCAAGAAAAATCCACTAGCACATATAGCATAAAACATAAACATAAGACTACAATACATATGACTATAAAACATGCATTATAATGGCCATCATACTTCTTGGGTCTTGCTAGCTAAGCAATCATATACCCATAAATTTACAGGGCTTAGTTATCCAAACAATTCATATAAATTTATGGGGCTCGTTATCTAAACAATCATATGCCCAAGGAATATTATTGGGACTTGTTATCTAAACAAGTTATATATTTGTTATCTAAACAAATCATGTGATTGTTATCTAAACAATTTATATGCTAAAAAAAACTAAAACATATCATACATAAATCATAGCATATATCAAAACATAAAAGCATACAAAATCTATCATATTTTCCTTACCAATACCGGGATTTATGATAACAAGGACGAGATTTGGGACACTCCTAAAACCAACAATAAGAATGTGAGTATTTCTAAAGAAAGAGATGATAAAGAAATAAACTAAACCACCAAGAGGAGACTTACCAAAAAGAAACCTTAAGTTCAAAGAACTTGAATACCTAACCAAGAAATTAAACAACGAGTTAGGATTTGAATGAAGAAAACCAAAGGAAACTAAAGAACCATACAAAAATGAACTTAAGATTAGGAATACCTTTGAATGTACTAGAACCGAACTACACCTTGATATTGAAACACACTATTTATCTCACTTCCCTAGTGTTTTTAAAGCTTAAGATGATAAAGCTTTTATCCCAATCCAAGTGTTTATCACTCTATAGTAACCCTAGCAGCTTGAAGGCTCTGAACACAGCTTGAAGAATGAGAGAAATGGCTGGGTACTAGGTCCTATTTATAGAGTTCAAGGAGTGAACTATCTCCTTTTATCTTCAATAAAAATAATGAGTATTAATTGAAAAATATTTGAATATTCGTTCCACAGGTACTAAAGACTCGGTCAAAACGTTCAGAGGCTAGTCAAGAGGTTAAGGAATGAATCAAGCTCGATTTCAACAACATTTGAAATTATGGCCCTATGGCCGATATATCGCTCGTCATAGGCGATATATCACCTGGCCCTATGTCTTGAGTGCTCGTTGTTTTGTTTGTGCGAAGTTGACATGTTTTTTCGTATTCCCCGTGTGGCGATACATCGGCTCCTATACTGCGATATATCGACATACGTGAATATATTAAACATGTAATTGCATTTTTTTAGCATAATTTGAATTGATTAATTAGGTTTGACTGGTTAATACGAGATTCCAGCAAGTTCTGAAAGGGTCTAGAGCTTCTAGGAGCTTCTATTTTTGATTTATCCACTTAAAATGCTTAAATCCTCAAATAAACAAGATTGTGACAAATGTCATGCTCTTAATGGTGTTAGAAGATTCTAGAGCTTTCTTGAACTTTCTTTTATTTAAACTATAATTAAATCCTTAAATAAACATGCACATGACAAGTGTCATGATCTTATTAATTCTATCTAAACCTTATAGTATAATAAATGACATCTTTATAATCAACTATATTAATCAAACCTTATGTTATAATTGATATTCTTAAACTATAAGTTAAATTTATAAGATCTATAAGTGTTGATACGAGTGTTCAACTAAGTCCCAACTTGTACCAAAATCCACAGTAACTATCATACTATAACTACTACCAGCTACTACTATCTAACTAGCTAAGTAAAGTTCTAGGACTCTACAGTAAAACCTTAAACCTTCTCATCCCAGTCTATTTGAGAGCTAACCTTTGGCCAGACTTCTGTGTCTCACGATATTCACACCACGAGCACATTCTGGTGCTACACTTCTGCAGCAAGTAAGTTTTCCAAACTTCTCTATTCGTCCTGGCATTGTGTGTGAGAGAATTTTTTCTTTTTCTGCGTTTTTGACTGTTGCCATGGGTAATCTTTTAGAAAATATTTAGGTTGTACTTTCATGTTGCTTTAATCTGGGTTTGAATGATTGTTTTGGGTAGTTCTAGGCATGAGTTGCTCGTATTTTCCTTTGATTTAATGAAAATCCACCTCACAATTCCCTTTGTTGACTAATTTGTGTTCTCTATTCTTGAAGAACACGAAGAACAGTTCTTGAAAATTTTCTTGAAATTTTTTTCATTTCCTCGACGTTTTTTTTTATCTACTTTATGAGCTGGTCGGTGCTTCTCACTGCTCGGTACAATACAAGACATATACACCGACCAGAGCTGTTCATTGCTATTACCTCTCCTTTCCCCTTTTTCTTGTACGCGAGACCGCTAGGGAGGTGATCACCGGGCTGACATTGACCTGCTGCTGCAATCACCGTGTAGAGGTACTGACCAACCTAAAAAGGCCCTCTTCTAGCTGGTGACTATGGTCAGCACAAAGAATACCGCTCATGCAGACAATGCACAATATCACCATGTGGCTCGTTGTGCCACTGTCGCTGGAAATCAAGAAGCACTACCCTCTGATGAAGGGCCGACCAGCTCTCGCCAGGAGAACAACTTCGAGCTAGAATACACCGCAAAAATTTATACTGAGGCGATTTTAAACCCATCTCAGGAGATGGAAGAGCCCTCCCTATAAGCAACTCCTACAAGCACCATCTACGACAAGTAACTGACTAACGTCAAGGAGCATTTCAAACTTGGGAGTGCCATGATTCTCAAGCCCATCATCCAGCAGAGAGCAGAGAATCTTGGATCTGGGTTTTGCGCTTGGAGCAGGTACCACATTATTGCTGGTGCCACTGTGCCCCTCCTTCCATACTTTCGGAGTGTGGTAGACTATTTTGGGATTTTCCCTACTCAGATTAGTCCTAAAGGTATTAGGTTCTTATCTGCTCTGTATATCCTGTACAAATCTGAGGGCTGGCTGGTGCCCTGCATGGATGAAGTCAACTATTTATTTGACCTCAAGTCCAGCCCCCGCCAGGGCCGCTCGGGGTATTCTATTTTAGCCATAGGGATTTAAACATTTATCTGGCCAATACCAAAGCCATTTCTAAGGTTGGGGATTATGCCAGCCAGTAATTTGTCACCACAGACATTGCTGCCAACCATCTTTCTTTTCAGCGCATCCTTTTAGCTGTCTGGCGCCTACTAAAGAAATGGAGAAACAGGCTCAGAAGCTGGCCACTATGGAACCAAACCATAAAGACCTGGTCACCTTCACAATTTAGGAGAGGCTAGTTGGTGCTTGGCTTTATCCTAGCCCTAAGGTGAATTGTAAGGGTAGCACACCCAGCAAACAGTTGCCCAGAAAAAACCCGCCAAGTAAGCAACTACCCAGCAAAGCGTCACCTAGCAAGAGACAAAAAAACCTCCAGTGCACCACCTGCCAGACCTTGCGTTGCGCATAGTTTGGCTGGCATTTCTAATAAAGAGACCATTGAGCAGGGTGCCCCTCGAGTTGATACTGCTCCCCAACATGGGAAGGGTAATGAGATCCTGGATGAGCCTATGTATTTTAACTCTTCAGATGAAATGAGAATACCCCACTTGGGGCCACTGGCTGCTTGGAGGGAGTGGAAGAGGGTGATCTGACACCACCCATTTGCACTTATTTATGGTCTGGCTGTTTATTTTTGCATATTTCAACCCTTCTCATTCTACTTTCTAACATCTTCTTTTTGTTTTGTAGATATGTTATCTGCTTTCGTTAAGAATTTGGCTCAGAGACAAACTGGTAATTCTGGTTGTGAGAATCCTTTAGCTAAGCACCAAAAAACTGATCACCCTGCTGAGACCACCGACCAGGAAGAAAAGGCTCCCAAAAAGATCCCCGCCCCCAAGAAGCTACACACCTCTCTAGAAAAGGCGGGGGACAAATTCCTTTAGGCAAAACTTGTCAGGGAAAATGCAAGGTAGCCTTTACCGAGGAGCCTGTCTCTGCTGCTTCTATGAAAGAGCCTCCTACCCCGAGTCAGGCTCAAGAAGATAACGTTGAGAATTCGGCGGGGGAACCTAACGAACCTTTGAAGAAAGCTATGGCAATCCATCAGGTGCATGTGAAGAAGGTATCTGCTGCTCAGAGCAAACTCATGGCCTACCTGGACACAAGATCTCTAGAGAACATTACTAGCAATGGTTTCCAGGATGTCGTCAGGGTAAGCACTTTATCTTCTTGGTGTTTTGTTAATTTCTCCTCTTTGTTAATTTTTCTGATTTCCTTCCTTTAATATTGTAGGGCTTCTTGGCGCTTAACTATGCTCACCACCAGTTTAAGATGGTGAACAAGCAGGTGGGAAGTTTGCAGAAGGAATTTTGAAGAGAGTGCCTCTCTAAAGGCCCAGATTGAACAACTGACTAAAGATGTTGAAGGCACCTCCCAACAAATCTAGGAGCTAAAAAAGACTGTCGAATAGTTTTCTACAGAGAATGAGGATCTCCAAACTACTGTTGAGAAAAGGGAGTTATATGTCAACTGGCTAGAGACAAGGGTGGAAAACTCAAGCAAATAGCCCTAAACAACGTTAAGGAGGGGAGAGCAGTCCATAAAGAAAAAGAAGACTTTAAGGAGGCCCTAAATGCCAAGAAAGATGTAAGGGCTATCGATGCCATGGCCTACAAGGCTTTTGGCATTAGTACCTTCTACGACTTTTAGATGCGCAATAAGGGGGTCGACTACAACTTTCTAGGGGAGACTTTTGATGAGCTCATGCAGTACTGTACTAAGCGGGAACAAGTTGAGGCCAACACTGTGTCTACCGACCAACTTCCAGCTGTCCATGATCCGACTTTCTCTGTCAATGAGCAATATAATGTGGGGGAGCATGTTAATATATCAGTTCTCGAGGAGACTACTTTGCCCTCCGGTCCAAATGCTTCAGCTAACACCTCTATTTCTACCGACCAGCCTTAAGACCCGTTTGCCGTCCAACCTCAAGACCAACCAACTGACTAGCCTCAAACCATTGAAGCACTTAACATTTCTAGCCTTTCTTTTCTTTTTGCAAAGACAAAAAATGGCTAAGCCGAGCAGCCTTTAATCTCGAGTGTTTTTATTTTTATTTTTGTGAAGACATCATGGTTGAGCCGAGCAACCTTTAATCTCGAGCACTTTTTATATACTTTTAAAATGCTTCCTTTTTTATCGTATATCTGCTCGTACCTTATTTTATATTACTGCTCGGTATATACTGTGAGCTGTGAGACTTTGTTTGAAGCTATACGACTTTGTAAATCGGAGATGTTCAATTCTTACGAATGAGTTGTAAAAAAAATCTATTCAACCCTATCTATAGGAATTTTTTTATGGCTCTTTTTGTTGCTTGGCACATGCTGAGCAACACGCAAGCACTTTAAGATTAATAGAAATTAACGTTTCTAAGTCCTTTTAATTACACATTTTTTCCTCTGTTTGTCCATGTATGATTATGGTGCCCCCCAAGTGACTGAGCATGATTTATAACTCTTGGGTTATCCTCTTGGTCACTTGCTAACTGACCAGAGTTGCTTGTAATAACCTTCCAGGGACTACTTGGGTTCGCCAAAACCTACAAAGGTTTCATACATTGTCGACAATCTGTGAAACAAATCACTAGTTAGCAAGATAATCACTGTAAAAGTAAGGCTTGTAAAAAATGGAAAAAAATCGTGTCTTATTGATTAAAAATTAATCATACAAGCTGTGTCACTACTACCGCAGCTTACATTCATAGATATTAATTATTACAATAGATGGGCAAACCGTGCCTGTGTGCATAACTAAAATCAAGCTGGTCGGTAGTAGGGGTAATTCGTGCTTGTACCGATCAGTCAGCAACCACTTAGAATGATCTTATTGGTAGTACTTCCTCAGGTGCTCCCTGTTCTAGTAACAGGGGATAGTTACTAGTTGGGGATCTTTGTCGTATCGTGCTAGCTTATACGTGCTAGGCGGTACTATTTTTGTAACCTGGTAGGGGCCTTCCCAGCTCGGACCTAGTACTCCTGCCAAGGCATCTCGAGTTTTTGGGAATATTCTTCGCAGGATTAAATCACCCATGTCAAACTTGCATTCCTTGAATTTGGAGTTGATGTGCCAGGAAACTTTTTGCTGGTGGGCAGCCAGGTTCACATTGGACTTTTCACGTCTTTCTTCAATCTGGTCTAGGGACTTAGCCAGCAGCTGGTGGTTATAATCTTGGTCGTATGCTACACGCCGATGAGATGGTGGATTCATCTTTACTAGAAGCATTGCTTCATATCCATATGCGAGTGCAAAGGGGGTATCACCAGTGGTTATTCGTTCAGTAGTCCTGTATGACTAGAGTACTTCAGGCAATCTCTAAGGCTAGTTTCACTTAACCTCTTCTAAATTCTTTTTAGAGTGTCTTTGAGAGTATTGTTTACTACTTCGAACTGGCCATTGGCTTGGGGATGTGAGACTGCTGAGAAGCTTTTTGTGATGTCATGCTTGGCACAAAAATCGGTGAATAGATGGCTGTCAAATTGGGTACCATTTTCAGACACTATTTTCTGAGGTAGACCAAACATACATATTATATTTTTCACCATGAAGTCCAATAATTTCTTGGAGGTGATGGTTGCCAGTGGTTCACCTTCAGTCCACTTGTGAAATAATCAACTTCTACAACTACATACTGTACTCCCCCTTTTCCCTTCGGTAACTGACCAATAAGGTCAATTCCCCAAATGGCGAAGGGCCATGAACTTTGCATCTGTGTAAGATCATTTGGGGATGCTCGGGGTATCTTGGCAAACCTCTGAAACTTATCACATTTCTGGACATACACAAAGGCATCTTCATTCATGGTCGGCCAGAAGTAACCTTGCCTTAAAATATTTTTGGACAGACTCTTCCCTTAGCATGATTCTCGCAGAAACCTCCGTGCACCTCCTCCAGCAGTCGTCCAAACTTTGTTTGGTTGATGCAACTGAGTAGTGAAATTGAAAATCCCCTTCTATACATAACACCATCGAGGATTATGTACCTAGTACCTTTCCTCATCAATCTTCTGGATTCGTCACGGTTGCTAGGCTGCGATTGGGTACCGTGCTCTAGATAAGCTGCGATTGGGGTCATCCAAGAGGGTGTGTTGTCTATCAGAAGGACTGGTTCTGTCAGATTGATACTGGGCTTGGTGAGGTATTCAATTGGGACCAGGTTGGTTTTCTCAAATACAACATTGCTGGCCAATCTGGCTAGTGCATCTGCTGTGGCATTCTATTCCTTTGGTATTTGCTGGATGGTTTATTTTTTGAACTGGGCAAGTAGATCTTTGATTTTTCTAAGGTAGGACATTATTTTTTTAGTCCGGGCCGTATATTCTCCAACGACCTGGTTGATCACAAGTTGCGAATCGCTGTACATGTCCAAAAATTCAGCTCTTACTTCTTTTGCTAACTTTAGGCTTGCAATTAATTCCTCATACTCTGATTCGTTGTTAGATACATTAAAACCAAAGCAGAGTGCACAATGGATGCATTGTCCATCAGGTATTATTAGTGTAAGACCGGTTCCAGACAGTTGGTAGGTAGAGGAGCCGTCGACATGAAGCTTCCAAATTTGTGGTCCATTCTTAGAATTGGGCAGGGTACTAGACTCTGGTACTTGCGCGGTACCATGCTCAGTGTTAGTATTGGGTTGGGGTCCAGAATCTGATGGCTGCTCGTGTTGGATAACTTATGTAGGATCTTTATTTATTTTCATGTAGATCTAATATTAAACAAATTAATATGAGATAACCTAGAACATGTTTCTAAAATTGAATTCAAAGAGAAAAAATGATAAGAATACTTACAGTATACGCAGCGGAATAAATGAGTCCTTCCTTCAGTTTCTCTAACCCTTGTATCCATTTTGTCGCAGAGTATTATCAAGAAACTGAACCGATCTTCTATTTTCTTCACAATCTTCCAAAATATCTTTAAACTCACCTAGACTAGAGTGGGAAATTCTCAACACATGAGATAGATACAGAGAGAAGAAGAGAAAATAACAAAGAGGCTTATAAAAGGACTTGTGTTTAGAGAGAATCTAAAACCTATAAGAAAATCTGAATTGTGACTTTTCAAACATGTGTTTTGACTTCTCTCTAAGCACTCCTTTTACAGAATCAATTAGGACATTTAATTTTATTAAAAAATCAATAAAATAAAAGCCAATTAGAAGCCCTAGGTCAAAATTATCATGGGCTTTAGGCTCATGAAATTTCTCATTTGATTATAAGCCCAATGGACTTAAAATCAAGACTTGTATTATTTTCTATTGATTTAATTAAATAAATAATTATTTAAATCCTTTATCAAATTAATTATTTATAATTTGAACCTTGATTTAAACTTATTTATTTATTTATATACCAATTTATCTTAATTAATAAATCTGCCCTAATTTATCTTTTTTTCTCAAAATTACATAACTCTATGAAACTATCCAAAATTGACCTGGTCAACTTTGATAATTAATCAATTAATTGAGACTATCTAGATTATTTTATCCAAGGTACAATGGGGACCATGGACCTATGAAATCAAGCTCCAATAAATTATCATAAATCTAACAAATAAATTTACTAGCTTATTAATTCCTCGTGACTCCACTATAGACTCGGAATTGCACTCCTAAATTCACAAAACGCTCTATAACAAATATAGATACGCTATTAATTATCCATTGTTACAACCATAATTGTCACTCAATCCTCTATAGACGGTCTATAATGAGATGGAACTAAAATACCGTTTTACCCCTCATTGTATTTTATCCTTAAAACACTTAGTTCCTTGCAAATGATATTTCAGTAAACTAATTTAATTACTGAAATGAGATCTCTATCATTTAACACCTTGAACCAAACTAAAAGGAAATCATCATTTCACTTTTTCATCATAAGCTATAGATGTTCATATCTATGATTAACACTCCCACTCAATTATACTACCGAGTTCCCAAGATGTAAGTATGGGCTAGTCCATAGGGTAAGCTGGTAATGAACAAGTCAAAGAACTCAAATAATACAATCAGTTAGAATACTAACCACTCAGAATTGATATTGAATGACCTATGGTCAACTATATGATATGACTAGAATAGATAATAACGGTATGTTTACTTATCTTATCAATTGTCAATATCGGTCCAGTCCGATGTAACAAATACATCCGATCTTATCTACTTTGCTAATGTTCTAGAAAGAACATAACACCACAATGTGTAAGTAGATCATATCGTAGATTGGCAAGTCAGTGTAAATCCTGTGCACTGACTAATCTTAGGAGTAACTTATTTTGAACATATAATCATATTTATATTCCACTGTGATTACATCACTATAAATATGATTAGCTATATGCTCGAGATTTAATAGAAGTCTATATTAAACAAATAATCATGAAAATAAAACATGTGAGCAAAGTGATTGACCAAGTCTAAAAATGATTTCTATTATTTTATTGATAATAAAACGAGATTACAAAGAATTTGGGTTTTAATTAGGGCATAAAACCCCAACAGCTCGACTATCTGCTCATCTAGTTCTGGTACACCTATACACTTAGCTACAAAGTCTGCTGGAACCTGACCTTTAATTACTGTTCGGGGTTGATAGGTGATATCATATTGTCAAAGCCCTATTGCCCATTTGAGTAGTCGATCAGAGGTGTCCGACTTCTACAGGTCTTGGCGCAATGGCTGGTCGGTAAGGACCTTGATGGGATGAGCTTGGAAGTGTGGACGAAGTTTTCTGGAGGACAAGAATAGGAAGTAAGACAATTTTTTAATTAGAGGATACCTGCTTTCTACCCTGGCCAACCTTTTGCTAATGTAATAGATTGAATGCTAGACTCTGTCTTCCTCTCTGACCAGGACTGCACTGACTGCGTGCTCTGTTACTGCTAAGTATACTCACAGTTGTCTCAGCAGCTGCTTTAGATCTTGGAAAACCTATTCACACTCCTCAATCCACTCAAATTTATTTCCCCCCTTAAGGATATTGAAAAATGGAACACAATTATCAGTAGAATTGGAGACAAACCTGCTTAGTACTGCTATACACCCTGTCAAGCTTTGCACGTCCTTGATCTTGGCTGGTGAGTGCTTGTCCAATAGAGCTTTTATTTTTTTTGAGGTTTGCTTCTATTCTTTTGGAGTTCACTATAAACCATGAATACTTGCCTGATCCCACACCAAAGGTGCACTTGAGAGGATTCAGCATCATCTTGTACTGCCTTAGGATGTTGAAACATTCCTGCAAGTCGTCAATGTGCCCCATAACCTTCTTGGACTTTACTAACATATCATCAATGTAAACTTCCATGTTATTGACGATTTGATCCTTGAACATATGATTTACCAGTCTTTGATATGTAGCTCTAAAATTTTTGAGGCCGAACAACATGACCATGTAGCAGTGCAACCCTATGTCTGTGCAAAAATTGGTGTGCTTCTGGTCGAGGGGATGCATGCTAATTTGGTTGTACCTCTAGTAGGCATCCATAAACGTTAAACTTTCATGACCGACTGTAACGTCCACCAGCTAGTCAATTCTTGGAAGTGGGAAGCAGTCTTTTGGGCATGCTTTATTTAAGTTTGTGAAGTCTATGCATACCCTCCATTTGCCATTAGGTTTTGGTACCAATACGAGGTTGGACACCCATACTAGGTAGAATGCTTCCTTAATGAAATTGTTATTCCGAAGCTTCTCCACCTCCTCCTTCAACGCCTTAGCCCTATCTTTATCAAGTTACCTCATTTTCTGCTGGACAGGCTTGAAGTGCTCTATATTGATGTTGAGGGTGTGACTTATAACGGTTGGGCAGATTCCTACCATATCATCATGTTACCAAGCACAAACATCCTGGTTGTCCCTGAGGAGCTAGATCAAATTAGATCTTATGTTCCTGGACAAACCCTTCTCCACCTTAAAAACCTTGGTTGGGTGTTCTGGGTCAAGCGGAACTTCTTCTAATTCTTCAACTGGGCCCATACATGTGTCAATATCCCCAAAACGGGGGTCTATGTATTGCACCCCGTTTTGGGCCTCGTCCTATTTCTGACTACTAGGGCACGCAGGTTGTGCGGTAGGGAATGCCTTTCTCATTTTTTTCACTGAAGAGTTATAGCACTCCCTAGCCACCAGTAGATTCCCCTTGAGACACTCGATACCTGCTCGAGTTGGAAACTTGATAAGCAGATGGAAGATTGAAGTTACTGCTTGGACGTCATACAGGGCTGGTCGGCCTATCATGGAATTATAGGGAGAAGGGATGTTGATTACAACAAACAAGGCCATGACAGTGTTGCTCTTAGGAGCCGCCCCCACTGTTAGAGGCAGCCTTATGCTTCCTGTTGGGGCGATGCCACTTCCTGTGAACCCGTACAATAGCTGTTCCCATGGCTCCAGATCTTTGATGCTCAAATTCATTTGCTTCAGGGTATTCTTGAACAAGATGTTGGCGGATGACCCACGATCGATCATTGTGTGGGCCACAATCATGTTGGAAATCTTGACTTCCACCACCAAAGAGTCATTATGTGGATGACGCACATGACCAGTGTCTTTCTACTTGAATGTGATGGGTTCACACTCATAGCGAGGCTATCTGGGAGTACGCTCTTAGACAGCCAGTACATCATCATCCTGCTCGTATCTAAGGGAACGAGCATATTTTTCTCATGCCTTGCTAGTATTACTGGCCAAATGTGGTCCTTTACAGATCATATCTAGCTGACCAACGATTGGTGGTTGTAAGAGTGGTTGATTACCCTTAATACTGCTACAGGGGTTGTTGCTGAGGATGTTGTTCGGCAATTGGTCGTACATACCTTTTCAGATGAGCATTATTCTGCCGAATGAGGAATTCTATCTCTTCCATCAGGTGGTTACATTCATTGGTTTCATGACCATAATCATTGTTAAACCTGCAAAATTTAGTCATATCTCGTCTGTTAACATCCTTTCTCATCGGACTGGGTCTTCGATATGGTACCACTGCCTGGGTGGCATTGAAAACATCTAGCTGGGGCTCCAACAAGATGGAATAAGTAGTAAACTTAGGCACAAACTCTCGTGGATTGGGCTACTCGGTGGTTTTAGACTTTTTTTTGTCGTTTTGGCTAATACTATTTCTATCTCCATTGCCGCGTTTGCCATTTTTTGCCCCAGTTTTATTTTCTCCTATAATACTAGTGGTATTCCGAGGCTTTGTTTTCCCATGCCCAGTAGCTTCTTGGCAAGGGTTATCCACCTTCCTCTTAGCTTCCTCAAGTTTAATACATTCTTCTGCCCAGTCAAGGAACTCTGGGGTGGTGCACGTAGACTTTCTTTTAAAACTGCTCCAGAATGGGATTTTCACTCGGATTCTTGAATTGATGGCTATTAATTTACCATCATCACTTAGGGATTTCACCCTTGTGGCCTATTTCATAAAACATTGAATGTAATTCTTTAAAGGTTCATTGTCTCATTGTTTTATGTCCACCAAATCATTTGGCTCGGCTGGAAGAGGTCTTGCCGAAGAAAATTGGGAATAGAAAATGCGAAAAAATCCCTTCCATGAAATTATTGTCCTTGGCTGCAGCTTGAATACCCACTGCTGGGCGATTTCTGACAAGGTGGCAGGGAAGATCCTACACCTAGCATCATCCCGAACTCCCTGGAGATCAATCTATATGTAACGACCTGAATTTCCTAATCGGGCTTGGGGCCTTGATTAGTGTGCCGGGAGGGAAATAAATGCTTTAATATGTTAATGGGTGAATTAATGTGAATATATGATAGTGATGCATGTTTAGTGAGTTAAATGCGCATGTGGGCTCCGTCTGGATATTAGGGGCATGAATGTGATAAATGTGATATGTCTGTGCGACACGATCCGAGACAGTCCTGGGGAGCGCTTAGCCAGAGAGTCACAACGGGGTTGAGATTCGGACTCGGGGTGAGTCGAGGGGTAATTTGGGTACTAGGTGTGTTATGGGATTATCGGGACATGAAAATAAATATTTGGAGATATATTTGAGGATAGAATATCTAGGCGAGAATACTGGGGAAATTTACCATTTTTCCCTCGGGGATGTTTTGGTGCCCCGAGCTTTGAGGTAGCCACATAGACTTAAGTGAATAAGACAAAAAGGGGGAAATTACTTAGAACCTTGGGGAAACTGACATATACATTCTCTCTTAGCTGAGATAACTCTCATCTTCTTCACTCTCTCTCTCACTAAGGCAAACCCAAGGAGAAACATAAGGAAAACTAATCTAAAGCTAAGGTTTTCAGCTGGGGAAATCTAAGGGAACTTGAAGTTTAAAGATTGAGGCATAGGGAGAACTGGTTCAGAAGCTTAATTCAGTAAGAGGTAAGTTCTAATTATTAAGATTTGGTCTTGAATTTCTGCTGGTTTTGAGGATTGCATGTTGGTCAAGTTTGGTCTACTTTTGGGTGCCTTAGCTGAGTTTTGGAGTAGGATTCAATGGGGTTTTAGTGCTGATATTGAGCTGGAATGATGGTGTTAATTATCTAGGATTGTTAGTATGGTTTTGGTGAGGATTGGCTTGAAGAAAAGGTAGAAAACTGATGAGGAATTCTGGGTTAGGAGGTGAGAGCCGCGGCCCTAGGAGGGGTGCACCGTGGCCTGTGTGCGCGTGCAGCCATGGGAGGCCGAGAAGCTTATGCTCGCCGCGGCCCGTGTAGGGGTCAGTGAGGTGCTAGCCTCTGTTTCGAGGCTAGCCGCGGCTCTTGTGGATGGGGCTGCGACCCTTTGTGCCAGTTTGAGTTTTAAGGGTATTTTAGGCTTGGGAACTCAAGGGGAAAGGCTCGGGATGGATTTTATCACCCGAATTGATAGAATTCAAGGACCCAGAGGTTAGGGTTATGGCTCTAAGTTATTTATTGGATTAGAAATTTGATGGATGGACATTGTTAATGTGTTGTGACTAAGGTTTCGGCGAGGCTCGGGTTAGAGGACTGTGCTCGGGGCATCGGTGCTCAGAAAGCTCGGAACTCAGGTAAGAAAACCCTTGTTCCCATATAGCTTGTATGCAGGGTTGAGCCCAATGTGTTTGCATGGAATTGGTTTGCAGGGCTGAGCCCATTGTGACCGAATTGCGGGGCGTAGCCCTTAACTAATTATGCTGGAGTTCTGTATTTGCTTGTTATGCTATGTATGCTATTATATGAATGATAGGCAAGAGCCGGGAATGGTGTAGACCGAGAACGGCTGAGGCCGAGAACGGCTGAGGCCGAGAACGGCGAAGGGCTGGGAATGACAGTAGGCACGTCGAGTGCAAGGCCGAGTACGACAAGGGGCCGGGAGCAGCGTTGAGCACGTAGAGTGCGAGTTTCCAGGGCCAGTCCCTAGAAGGATACCTGAGATATCCTCATGACGTGGTTCGCGAACCTAGGGCATGGTAAACGAGTGGGACGGCTAGGCCGTATATGTGTAGCCATTGGTGGCCTCTTTATATGCTTGATATATGTGTTGAATATGTTATCTGTTTGTGGGTTCTCTTGCTGGGCTTCGGCTCACAGATGCTCTGTGGTGTAGGTAAGGGTAAAGAGAAGATCAACCAACCATGAGTACAGCAGGCGTGAGGCGGCGTGTACATGTTTGGCCAGCCTTGCTGCCACAGCCAGAGGATTTTGGGAGATGCTTGTAAATAAACCTAGATTTTTTCGTCTAGTCGACTTGGTTCAGTTTATATGTTGTAAATGTTTCTAAACTGTATTTCGGGATCCCAAGTGTAAAACTTTTATAATTTTCTATGGAAATTACTATTTCTCAAGTCTTTCCTTTATTTATGGCTGAATTACACTGTTTGACGTAAAACCTCGATTAGCAAGTTGAAAGCACGTTTTTAAACTCACTTAGTAACGACTCTAAGGATGTAGGGCGTTACAACTTGGTATCAGAGCGAGCCAAGGTTATTTGTTCTGGAGATTGACAGAACATGTACACACGCATTCAGGGACAGGCTTAACTCAAGGTTGGCTGGTAAGATTGGTTATTGTGTCTGAATATGTATTTGAATGCCCTATTTACCTGCTTATCTTATATATAGAGCATGATGAATGAGTTAACATACATGAGATACCCTTGACTATTGCATGATGAGATTGAAGTGTGCTGAATAGCATTGCTATTGCATGTGGATGAATATTGGGATAATGGTTTGCATACTGAGTGTGTGTGGTTAACTGTGTAAACTTGAATCCATATGTAATATCTGTTTATTGGCCTGTAGGAGGCATAATGAAACGTGAGTATACCTAGTTGTGGTATAATTGGGTAGCTAAATGTATGGTATTGTGGATTTGGCTTAATATGCTTTATGTGTGTATGAATGTTGTGATTTTGGACCTGGATGTGGTTTGGTTCGGAGTATGAACCTCAAGGTGGAGAAGTTTAGTTAGCGGTGGCGGATGAACTCAGATTGTTTGCATCCGGAATGATTAAGTAGACCTGGCATCGTAATACAGGAGAGTTGCAGATGATAGTTGGGGTTGGAAATTTCCATCTACCCTGAAAGTCCCGGGATGTCTGCTAGCTTATGAGTAAATGGTATCGGTACAGTATAAGGATACAGACAGATAAAGAATAGTAACTGGAAGGCTTAAGAGGCGTTAACCTCTGGTTGGTGAGGAAAGTTTGGGTTGCCTAGGAATTGTTTAGTGGATGGACAAAGCTAATTTCATTCTTGGTTATATGAAGGTGAAAGGTCATAACTAAAGGATTGTGCTAAGTACTTGTGACAGGAGGATACTAGAAAGTGGTGTTCAGGTTGAGATATTGGTGTGATGGGTTGGGAAGAACTCAAATGGGGATTCGATAAAGGAAGTTATAAGGATGAGGGGATTAATAAATCTATGAGCATGATTTGAAATGATAAGACAATGACAACCTGTGTTAGTGAGTGTTAGGAGTTGGATACCTCACCTTGGAAATTTATGCAAGTGGTGGTGGTTGGAAATAATGACCCATGTAAGGATTAAATTCTGGAATGGTTCAGGGTGACAAGACCGCTCCAGTGTATTAGATCTTCGGTGGTATTTGAGTAGCAGATAGGGCCATGTTATTTGAGATCAGTGGAATGAGATAAAGAGCATGAATGCTGTGGGGCAAGGGATGTGAAGGATAGTGCTTCTATTGGTAGAATTCAGTAAGGACAAATTCTCAATTTTTGAGGTAGAAGGACCCCAGACAGTGCTGGAGCACCTAATTTGTGAGTGAAAAGGTGGTTATCAAGATGGTAACAGGAACCAGAGAGATTATTTGGTATGCACCTGAGGGAGAGGATGTCACCTGAAAGGATGTCGGGTGAGGGTGCGATTTCTATATGAAATAATTCGGTATGTTAGGATGGATTTCCCATGGTGAGGGAAAGAAAGACTAGAATGCCTCGTTACATTTGAAGCTCGAGGCTGATTCCTCGAAGATGAGTATTTAACTCGATGTTTTATGTTTTAGTCATGTAACGAGCTGGAGGAACTCGATGTTGAGAATGTTCCGAGAGGGAGTTAAACATAGAGAGTTTGCCTCAAGGGTGCTATGTGAGAAGCTGAAGATAATAGCATTTGTTGAGGAGGAATAAGGAACTTTTGGCAGATGAATTGGGATACAAGTAATTAAGAAGTTCATAGTGAAGACAATAGAGTTCGTCTTAAGGAAGCCTCAACATAAGGCAGAGTGAAAGTGGATCTGTTAAGAGACAACCATGGATTATAAGGGATATCATTTTGAGTATTGTAATTAGACTGAATGGAAGCTGACCTAACCAGTGGGAAACTTGTATAGGTATATAAGGAAAGATTGGAGTTATTATAAAGTCGGGCTACAGGTAGATTTGGTATCAGGAATGTTGTGGAAGACGGCACTGGCTGACAGAAAGAATTACCTGAAGCAATTAAAGAAATTTGACCTTGGATTAGTTAGAGCATTATATGGCGAGAATTGCTGACATCAACGGTTAAGAATGAAAAGTTTGATGTTGGGTACAAGATGTGACAATGTCTCCAGGAGTTGATCTACGACCTGGTTCTTGCCAGCTGGGAATCAAGGAGAGAGATGTTTCATGAATTTTTATTTTGTACTGATTAAGGTATAAGGAGTTGGTAACAAAGATTCTAGAATGGTTCAAGCTACAGCAGCACATGTAAGTTCTTAAGTAGAGAATATTAGAACGGTATGGGCAAGTCCCCTTCAAGTTCACGAGCAGTATATGTGGACTACTCCCAAACGAAAATGGAGAGCGAATGACTATTATGCTGAAGACATTAGTACCAAGGAAGCAGGGTCACAGGTAAGGTTCTACGAAGTGTCAGCTTAGGTTTCGTTAGGAGTACTCAGAGTAGAGCTATAAGAAGAAAGGACAGGTATGAGAAGATTTGATATGAAGTCACAAAGAAGCTAATGAAGAACGTCTGAAGAACAGAAGGCATAACAAGACTGGCAAGCGCGTCATCTATCGCATAAGTATCTCCGCAGACAACTACATCAGAGATGGGAAGAACAGTAAAACTTGAGGTTAGTCAGAATGAATGGTGTCAAATCAGATTTCAGAAGACAAGGTAAGAGTTGATTGTTATCTAGTGATGCAGGAATATGTGTGTGTTATGGTTAAGTATAGAGGAATAGCATAAAGGACCTGATCTATGATGAGGGTATGGAACCGTGGGGGTGCACCACAGGTTGGGCACGCCCATGCTTAGATTGGCGCGAGGATGGGTCGAACCTCGCGGGAGGTGAAAGAATGGAACATGGTTGATATACTTGGAATGTTAAGTTGACAGTGATGCTTAGCATCAAGTACTTGAGTGTTGGGTTGTTAGTAAGAAAGATAATCTTGAAACTAAAATTTAGTGGAACGCAACAGATGGAAGGTTGATGTTATAAGTCTTCGACTGTACGAGGAGGAGAGTTACCATGAGGTGGATCTCTTACTTGGAAGGTGTGTGTCAGTTAAAAGAGCACCACAGGTTGCAATGGAATGGACATGATAACGATTGAAATTGGTATAGTGTTAGTGTGTGGTGATGGACACATATGTTTTCTTTGGATAATGGAATCCAGAGCATTGGTTTTGTGGAAACAGGGAAGAACCCTACGAGTATTATACAAGATAAGGTACAAGAACTAGATGTATGGTCTAAAGAGAATTTGGTGTGGAGATGGGAATTATAAGTGGGTGTTGTTTCACCTTCTAGGGTTTGTGGTACTGGGAGGTTTTAGCTGATGGTAGAACTCGGGGATACTCGAATATGGAAAAGTAAAATAATACGATGATGGATCATAAGAATGGATCACATTAGACTGTAAATAAGGCGATGGATCAGGGGAGGAGTTGTAACTCAGCTGAATAAGATAGCATACTTTGGTTTGCATAAATTAGTATTGAAATAGGGCATTGGTAATGATGAATTGAGACCCTATAGTTTCTAAGTTATGGAAAGGAACCTGAGATCGAAGAAAACAGAGTAGTAATCCAGAATTACTGATTGATTGCAGAAAGGATAGCAATCTGAGAGCTTAACAATTATATTAAGGGTTTAAGCGTTGAATGTGCAACTTTTAGGATATCAAAGGAGGTGTATTCTCTGATGAGGCAGTCACGGTATTGGAAGCTGGAGTACAGCTAAGGTAACAAGGCATAAGACTTGGTAAGATAAAAGCAAAGAATTAAGAGTTAGTGGACACTACGGTTCAGTGAAAATTCAGAGGAAAAGCAAAGAGGATGTTGGAATTCTTAAGGTATGAGATCTCTGCCTATCTGAAATTTTATAGGAACCTATAAACTGTTAACTTTGGAGTACAGGGTTCCAGAATGGGAGTTGTATATTCCTCCAAGTTAAGCATCGAGGAAGAGTATGATAGTGAGGAAAGAAAAAGGGAGTTATGATTTTCGTTTCGACAAGAGTTCTAAAGTCGTACTAAGGATTTGGCCGCGGGCCTATAAGTTAATCTTATCCTGGTAAGGATGATGATTCATAAGTATTTTGACATTGAGAATAATCAACGAAGAGATTGCTGTGAACCAAGTAGACACTGGAGTTCTGTAGATTTACTATATAAGTAAAAGTTAAAGAAAGTATGATTATCAAACAAGATCTTGTGGAACAAGATTGTACTCGCACATGGGTATTATTAATGATTAAGGGTAAAGGCATTGGACCTTGAGAATTGTCATCAGAGGTATGAGGTATACAGCCTGGTGTGTTCAAGTAAATTTCAAGGACGAAATTATATTAAGGAGGGGATAGTACAAAGTCTTGCGGAGCAAGACCATTGCCTTGGTGAAAGTGCTGTGGAGAAACAACAAGGATGAGGAGGCGACAGGGGAACTTGAGACAGAGATGAGGGAGCGGTATCCCGAGTTGTTTAGGTAATTTCGAGGATGAAATTTCCGTAAGGAGGGGATAGTTGTAACGACCCGAATTTGCTAATCAGGCTTAGGGCCTTGATTAGTGTGCCTGGAGGGCAATAAATGATTTAATATGTTAATGGGTGAATTAATGTGAATATATGATAGTGATGCATGTTTAGTGAGTTAAATGCGCATGTGGGCCCCGTCTGGATATTAGGGGCATGAATGTGATAAATGTTATATATGTGATATGTCTGTGCGGCACGATCCGAGACAGTCCTGGGGAGCGCTTAGCCAGAGAGTCACAACGGGGTTGAGATTCGGACTCGGGGTGAGTCGAGGGGTAATTTGGGTACTAGGTGTGTTATGGGATTATCAGGACATGAAAATAAATATTTGGAGATATATTTGAGGATAGAATGTCTAGGCGGGAATACTGGGGAAATTTACCATTTTGCCCTCGGGGATGTTTTGGTGCCCCGAGCTTTGAGGTAGCCACATAGACTTAAGTGAATAAGACAAAAAGGGGGAAATTACTTAGAACCTTGGGGAAAACGACATATACGTTCTCTCTTAGCTGAGATAGCTCTCATCTTCTTCACTCTCTCTCTCACTAAGGCAAACCCAAGGGGAAACTTAAGGAAAACTAATCTAAAGCTAAGGTTTTCAGCTAGGGAAATCTAAGGGAACTTGAAGTTTGAAGATTGAGGCATAGGGAGAACTAGTGCAGAAGATTAATTCAGTAAGAGGTAAGTTCTAATTATTAAGATTTGGTCTTGAATTTCTGCTGGTTTTGAGGATTGCATGTTGGTCAAGTTTGATCTACTTTTGAGTGCCTTAGCTGAGTTTTGGAGTAGGATTCAATGGGGTTTTAGTGCTGCTATTGAGGTGGAATGATGGTGTTAATTATCTAGGATTGTTAGTATGGTTTTTGTGAGGATTGGCTTGAAGAAAAGGTAGAAAACTGATGAGGAATTCTGGGTTCGGAGGTGAGAGCCGCAGCCCTAGGGGGGGTGCACCGTGGCCCGTGTGCGCGTGCGGCCATGGGAGGCCGAGAAGCTCATGCGCGCCACAACGCCTGGTGGGCGCGCCGCGGCCCGTGTGGGGTTCAGTGAGGTGCTAGCCTCTGTTTTGAGGCTAGCCGCGGCTCTTGTGGGTGGGGTCGCGGCCCTTTGTGCTAGTTTGAGTTTTAAGGGTATTTTAGGCTTGGGAACTCAATGGGTAAGGCTCGGGATGGATTTTATCACCCGGATTGATAGAATTCAAGGACCCGGAGGTTAGGGTTATGGCTCTAAGTTATTTATTGGATTAGAAATTTGATGGATGGACATTGTTAATGTGTTGTGACTAGGGTTTCGGCGAGGCTCACGTTTGAGGACTGTGCTCGGGGCATCGGTGCTCAGAAAGCTCGGAACTCAGGTAAGAAAACCCTTGTTCCCATTGAGCTTGTATGCAGGGCTGAGCCCAATGTGTTTGCATGGAATTGGTTTGCAGAGCTGAGCCCATTGTGACCGAATTGTGGGGCATAGCCCTTTAACTGATTATGCTGGAGTTCTGTATTTGCTTGTTATGCTATGTATGCTATTATGTGAAGGATAGGCAAGAGCCTAGAATGGTGTAGACCGAGAACGGTTGAGGTCGAGAATGGCGAAGCGCCGGGAATGGCATTAGGCACGTCGAGTGCAAGGCCGAGTACTGCAAGGGGTCGGGAGCAGCGTTGAGCACGTGGAGTGCGAGTTGCCAGGGCAAGTCCCTAGAAGGATACCTGGGATATCCTCACGGCGTGGTTCGCGAACCCAGGGCATGGTAAATGCCTGGGACGGCTAGGCCGTATATGTTTAGCCATTGGTGGCTTCTTTATATACTTGATATATGTGTTGCATATGTTATCTGTTTGTGGGTTCTCTTGCTGGGCTTTGGCTCACAGATGCTCTGTGGTGCAGGTAAGGTTAAAGAGAAGATCAACCAACCATGAGTACAGTAGGCGTGAGGCGGCGTGTACATGTTTGGCCAGCCTGGCTGCCACAGCCAGAGGATTTTGGGAGATGCTTGTAAATAAACCTAGATTTTGTTGTCTAGTCGACTTGGTTCAGTTTATATGTTGTAAATTTTTCTAAACTGTATTTCGGGATCCCAAGTGTAAAACTTTTATAATTTTCTATGGAAATTACTATTTCTTAAGTCTTTCCTTTGTTTATTGCTTAATTACACTGTTTGACGTAAAACCTCGATTAGCGAGTTGAAAGCACGTTTTTAAACTCACTTAGTAACGACTCTAAGGAAGTAGGGCGTTACACTGTAGCTCAAAGTTGTGAACATGGGATACTGGGTCCTCCCACCTATTATACATCTTCCATATTGGCATCTTGAACTTGGCCGGTATGGGCAGCTAGTTGATACGTCCTGAAAAAAGGGCACCCCTCCGCCTATCCATTTCATTGTCTTTTAATTTGGGAGCTATTAGGTCCCTTACCAATCGAATTAATAGATCCACCTGGGCCTGGATGTTTAGGTTTGGAGCTGCTTGGGCTATGCTGCATTGTGGACCTCATCCATTCTCGGGTCCCGAACAGGCTCAGGCAGAGCTATGTTGTTCGAGTCCCAATTTTTCCTGATGCGATTAAGAGCATTTCAGAAGTCTTCACCCCACACAGGGCCCATTCGGTTAAATATGAAGTTTGGCCGAAGCCTGCCCCCAACATTTTAGTTGTCTGCCCGGTCTGGTACAGGGGGTACTCCCTGGAACCCTCCACCCAGGGGTGGTTGGTTGTTCGAGACACCCTGTCCTTGTGGGATCGTCTCTCTTGGCCTTGATTATTCTGTTGGTGGGGTCGACTCACTACTTCATCATCATCATACCCATCGACATTGTTGGATCTGTATCCACTACTGACTTCTGGTTCCTCTCTTATGGACCTTGGTCGGTACTCTTGGTGCTGCCTGTGCCAATCCAGCTGCTGATGGATGTTCTGGGACTGACTACCCCTATTTGGCGTTGATGCTCTGGTGTTGCCATCTCGATGCCCGACTTTAGGATTTCTTTCACGAACAGTTCCTTGAGATCTTGGTGGAAAGTTATCTGCTCAATTCAGTCTGATGCAGTGTCTAGGAAGGACCTGCTCATCAGTAGGCAATGGGTGCCTGTTGTTGTTTGCCTGGGGGCCATGAACTTATCGGTGACTCCTGGTTGGACCTCGTCCTCCAATCTGAGATCGAGCCTTTGGTCCGTTCACTGCTCCTTCAGCAAACCCAAAAATAGGAGGGCGTTGTTGGTTGTTAGCAGTAGTACTGGATGCAGTCCCTCTACACTAAGTCTGCAGCTATTGCATGTAATTATGGATGGACTCAGCAGCCTCCCTAGTTGGCAGGCTTTCTTTTTGGCGGGCTTTCATCTCCCGGGCATGCCGATCAATCCATTCTTGGAAATATTTTCTTTGTTTCTCGAAAGCCTCATTAATGGCCTCCTAGGCTGTAGCCCGCCCCTCGTACTTGGTAGCAAGATGATCTTGCATTTGTCCCATGAATTCCCTTATCTGCTCAATTTTAGGATCAAGTCCTTCAATATCCACGTGGGGTTCATACCATCCAGGACCTCCAGCTCTCGGTCCTGGCTGGTCGGTACCCCTTGCAGCACCTCCACCTGAAGTTCCTGTGTTAGTAACTCCTGTAAAGGTAGCAACCCCGTACTCAGCTACAGTGAGCCCTGTAGCTTGCCCCCCGCAGCCAAACATGTTCCTAGGTGGAAAATCAGCTTGCCCCCGTTAAGATTGCTCATTGAGGGAACTCGGTGCGACGATTCAACTTCGCACTATGGAGGTTCTTTACCTGATCTCCTTGTTGAAACCACCATCTTCGTAGCAACGAAATCCGAATGTAATTGTTCTTGCTCTCAACAAAAACACCAAAATGTTGACTGATTTTTTAGTCAACTGACACGAAGTCAAAGTAATTAACTCGAGAGCTTTCAATAGAACAATCAATGAACAATAATTGAGCCAAAAGGCTAATAATAATGAGCAATAAATAATAAAGAACACTGAGATTTATAGGGGTTCAACCCCAATAATTGGCTCTTAGATTTATATTAATCTTGAAGGTTTATACACGATCACAAGGGATTACAAGTGGATTTCTATGTTGAAAAGACAATAGAATAAGGCAGAATTGCTACTAGGTATAAAAATAGGCTATCCGGTATGTTTCTAAACAATGGTCGGTAGGCGATTTTGTGAATCTCTTTTACTGTGGTGAAGGGTTTGCATTTATAATGCTCTGTTGGCTTAGGGGGTGCACACGAGCGTAACCAATGGTGGAAATATCCCATTATTCTCGTAGGTAGTTTCAATTCTATTTGTTAGGAGGCTTGACCGAGTCTTCAGGGTTGTTATGCGCCATCTGCGGGTGGTTGGGTGATTCTTACGGATTGCTAAATGTGAGTGTAGCTTCTTCTCGCCGACCAAGTTTGGCTATCCATCATACTGAGCAGCTGAGCTTCTGGTGATATTCCTCCAAGTAGTGTTATTAGAAGGACTTTCCCTTAAGATTGTGAAGGGTGTAGCCATCATGGACATAGGTTTCCTGAGCATCTCTCACTGTTGTTTGCTTAACAATGTTCCTTACCAAGCAACCCTTATTGGAGATTCAATGCTATGCCTTGGTGTAGGTCTTGGAACAAGTGTTTACTGTCTGTTAACTGCTTACCTTGCCGAGCAGTAACTTATCGTATACTTTGCAAGTATACACCGACCAGCCTGGTGAGGGGGGTCTGCCCAGTCTACTCCACGTGTCCAAGCTTAGTGCCACGTCAGATATGTCAATTTTTGGGATAACAATTCAGATGATTGAATGTTGTATGTAGACTTGGTATGTTCTTCTAGCTATTTTTATTACATCATTGTTCGTCTTGTATGGATGGCTGGTTGATTTGACTTACCTTCTCCTTGTCTCTCAGTCTAAGTGTAATATATTTATTATTTTAGACTTAGAGTTCCTTATATTAATTCTTGATGGATTACTCATCCTTAGATGTGTTTATGGTTAGGCTTGTTCGTCTTCTTGAGTGATTTGCTTGTTTGTCAAAAATAAAAATAAAAACTATTGTAATGGGGACTGTGTTCCGTAGAGTTGCCTACATAGCATTTGCATGGATCAAGCCCAAATGTAGTTCTGACACATGTGTTTAGGTGTACATTGTTCCAGCTGCTACTGATGTCTCGTCCCTCTTGTGTTTGTAGCTTATATGTTCCATATCCGACTACCTTAGTGACCAGGTAAGGACCTTCTGAGGTTGGGGCGAGCTTACCTGCTCTCGCTTCTTTATTGTTCTGGAACACTCTTCAGAACACCTAGTCTCCCACTTTGAATGTTTGAGTGCAGATGTTCTTGTTGTAATATCTAGCTATGCCTTTCTGGTGGGCTGAGACTCTTAAGAGTGCCTTTTTCCCTTTTCTCGTCGATGGTGTTGAGTTCATGGCACATGTTCTCCCAGTTTTCTTTGTCGGTTGTGAGTTCATATCTTGTTGTCAAAACTTTACTTTCGGTAGGGATGACTGCTTCCATCACGTAGGCTAGTGAGAATGGTGTTTCTCCTGTTGAAGTCTTGGTTGTGGTTTGATAGGAACATAGAACTTGCAACAATTCATCTGCCCACCTTCCCTTAGCCTTCTCAATGCGCTTCTTGTGGTATTCATGATTTTCTTATTGGATGACTCTGCTTGTCTATTTTCTTGGGGATACCTTGGTGTCGAGAAGCTGAGCTTGATGTTCCAAAATTTGCAAAAGTCCTGGAAATCAAAGTTGATGAATTGAGATCCATTGTCTGTCGCGATCTCTTTAGGTACCCCGAATGGGCATATCATGTTTTTCCAAATGAAGTTATTGACTTCTTTGTCCCTTACTTAATTGTAGGCTTTTGCCTCAATCCATTTACTGAACTAGTCTATCATAGTGAGCATGTAGACTTTCTGTCCTAGTGAGGTTGGGAGTTGGCCAACTATTTCCATTCCCCATTTCATGAATGGCCATGGGCAAGTGATTTCCAGTAATCGTTCAAGAGGCTGATGAGAACGTGAGTGAACCGTTGGCATTTATCACAGTGCCTTGCATAGTTAGAGGAGTCAGATCTCGTGGTTGGCGAATAGTACCCTTATGTTAGGACTCAGTGTGCCAAGCTTCACCATTTGGAATGGTTTCCACACTCTCCTTCATGTAACTAACCAGTATGTATTTTTCCCTTGCAGGGTTAACACATCTTAAATAAGGACCAAAAATTGACCATTTATAGAGTTTACCTTGTAATATGGTGAAGCGGGCTGATTGAGCCTTAACTCGTCGTGCCTTATTCTTGTCTTCAAGAAGCTTGTCTCTTTCCAGGTACTCTAGCATTGAAGTCATCCATGTCTAATCAGTTGAGATTTCATGGACTAGCTCTTCTTCGCCCTTCCAGATGACTGGCCATTCAAGATACATTATTGGTATTTCCTTGGGGTTGGTTGTCTGGATTGATGATCTGAGGTTGGCTAGTGCATTTGCATGAATGTTCTCCCCCCTTGGTACTTGAGTGATAGTGAACTAGTCAAAGCCTAATTGCAACTCCTTGGTTTTGTTGAGGTATACTATCATCTTGTCATCTCGAGTTGGTAGCTACCTTGCATCGGGTTGACTACTATCTGTGAGTCGCTAAATACATTGATCCATCTGACTCCAATTGCTTTGGCTAGCTCAATTCCAGCAATCATCGCTTTGTACTCTGCTTCATTATTTGTAGCTTTGAATCTGCATCTGACTGTTTGCATGATTGATTTGCGTTGAGAGGAGGTCAGGACAAGTCCGAGTGTGCTTCCTCTTATGTTACTTGATCTGTCTACATGGAGTTTCCAAATGTTGGCTAA
This sequence comes from Humulus lupulus, assembly GCF_963169125.1. Classification (NCBI taxonomy): domain Eukaryota; kingdom Viridiplantae; phylum Streptophyta; class Magnoliopsida; order Rosales; family Cannabaceae; genus Humulus; species Humulus lupulus. Next base: position 147,180,035 of record NC_084800.1, on the reverse strand, counting down.
TTGTCCCTTGGTTAGGTCGTAGAGCTCTTTTTCTGACTGCATGCAATTGTTAGGTGTAAAATCGGCAAGGAAATTAGCTAATACCCGAGACTTCAATGAGGTTCTTGGTTTGTAAGATATTTCATACTTATTGAGCTCTATTGCCTACTTGGTGAGTCTGCCTAATAGCTCTGACTTGTGATAAATGGTCTTGAGAGGGAATGTAGTCAGCAGTATTATCGGGTCGCATTGAAAGTATGGGCATAGCTTTCTTGCTGTGGGATGAGTGCCAGTGCCAATATTTCCAGCTGACTGTATCGCGTTTCTACATCAAGCAAATACTTACTTACGTAATAAATTTGGAGTTGTTTACATTCATCCTCTCTGATCAGAACCTCGCTGACTGCTGTTTCAGATACAACCAAATAGACGAATAACAACTGATGATCTTTTGGTTTGGATAATAGAGGCGGACTAGTTAAGTACTTCTTCAACTTGGTTAGCGCCTCTTCACATTCTATCATCCACTCAAAGGTTTTGGATTTCCTCAATGTGTTAAAGAAGAGGTGACATCGTTATGAAGACTTCGTGATGAATCAGATGAGTGTAACGATATGTCCAGTTAACTTCTGTACGTCTTTTATGCATGCTGGAGAGGGGATCCTTTGGATTTACTCAATTTGTAATGGGTTAGCCTCGACCCCCCTTTGAGTTACCAGGTATTTAAGGAACTTTCCTGCAGTCACACCAAAAGAGCATGTAGTTGGATTTAATTTCATGTTATATTTCCTAAGAAAATCAAATGATTGTTTTAAATGTCTGATGTGGTCCTCGCAATGAGGGATTTGACGAGCATGTCGTCGATGAAGACTTTCATCATCTTTCCCAGCAAGCCAGCAAACATTTTGTTGACTAATCGTTGGTAAGTTTCCCCTGCATTCTTCAATCCGAATGACACGACCTTGTAGCAGAATATGCCCAAGTTGGTCATGAAGGCTATTTTCTCTTGGTCATTTGGGTGCATCAGGATTTGGTTGTATCCTGAGAATGCATCTATGAAGCTAAGGAGTTCATGGTCGGCTGTGGCGTCTACCAGCATGTCTATGTGTGGTAATGGGAACGAGTCCTTAGGAAATGCATTCCCAAGGTCTGTGAAGTCGATGCAGACTCGCCATTTTCCATTCTTATTCTTCACAATGACCATGTTTGCCAGCCAGTCAGGGTAATTCACCTCCCTCACGAACCCGTTATCAATGAGCTTCTGGACCTCTTCATTGATGGCCTTGTTCCTTTCAGGGGAATTTTTTTTTCATTTTTGTTTCCTTGGTGGGCATTCTGGGTCAACCTGCAATTTATGAACAATAATCTCGTGGTCAATTCAAGTCATGTCCGCATTGGACCAAGGAAAACAACCATAATGGGAAGAAAGAAAATCAATGAGTTTAGTTATGATGTTAGGGTCCAATCATGATCCAATTTGGAATTTGTGGTCCGAGAAGTCTGGATGGATCTAAAATTCATCTAGCTCCTCCATGTCTAGTTGGTCTGGTAGGGAGTCAGTCAGTCTTTCCTGTTGTAGTTGCTATAACTGGGCAAGTTTGGCTTTCATGGTGATCCGGTTGCATGCCCTTGAGTCATTCTATTGCCCCATGTTCTCCTTTATTCCCCATTTGGTTGGGAACCTCAACACTTGGTGGTAGGTCGATGGTACGAATTCCATCTCAGGTATCCATGGTCAACCTAATGTGACGTTGTAGGATAAGGGTGAGTCTACCACCAGGAACCTTGTACACATGTTGACTCCTTCAACATAGAATGGTAGCTCAATCTCTCATATCGTGTTATTTTTCTCTCCACTTAAACTGATGAGGATGGTAGTCTTCTTTATGATATTTGACTCATCTATCCCCATTCCCCCGAGAGCACTTAAAAACAAAACATTAGCTGAACTTGCCATTATCAGTAAGTATACCTTTAGTAAGACAGTTAGCAATGTAAAGTGCAATCACAAGAGTATTATGATGCGGGTTGAGGAGTCTGGTTGACACTGTTGTTGAGAAAGTGATGGTTTGGGCTGGTAGGTTGGTGGTATTCTTCTCCGTCCTGATGGACTCCCCTTTGATCTAGTTGGTCTGCCTGGTATGTCTTTTGGCTGCTAAATAGGTGACTCCTCTTACTTTATAGCCACCGGTTATTATGTTCATTGTCCGTTCATGAGTAGGTTTCTTTGGTGGGTTACTTCTCTTCAGCCGACTGACTTCTCTGTCTCCTGTTAAAATGTTCATTTTCCTTTGTCTGTTAGTAGGTCATTCAGGTGATCACGCTTCAATAGGTTGGATACTTCGAGTCTTAAGGAAATGCACTCATATGTCTGGTGACCATGGTCATTGTGGAATTCACACCATTTTGTTTTATCTCGCTAGTCAGCTGGAGTTCTCATCCTTTCAGGCCACTTTACTTTGTCCCTGAGTCCTGTTAATACGCCAACGACTTCGACTGGTGAGATCGAAAAATGATATTCTGGTATCTTTAGTCCGTCTCAAAGACGTGTCTCAGATGATCGACTATACTCCCTTCTTCTGTTCTCTGATCTGCTAGGATGTGGGTATGGCTCGAACCATCTGTCACTCTATTGTCTGTCCATCCTTGTATCTCTTCAAGTGTCCTTCCTTGGGGAAGAATGATAATAGTTGGCTTCTTCCTCCTCCCACTTGATCTATGCACAGGCCTTGGCAAGGACGTCTTGCATGGTCTTGCAAGGGTAATTGGTAAGTTCTTTGTATAGGTCCAAGTCGTAGCGGAGTCCTTTGTGGAGGCTAAGATGGTTGTGTCTTAATTGCAATATGTTATAGACACCTTCTCTTGGTTGAAGCGGCCTACATAATCTCGTAAAGGCTCACTCCATCGTTGAACTATGATGTCTAGGTCTTCCGCATACTTTTCACGCTTCCTACTATTAGCAAACTGCTCAACAAAAGTGTCAATCAATTGTGTAAAAGTAGAAATAGAACTATTAGATAAATTAGTATACCAGTGGAGGGCTGGTCCAATCACGCTAGAACCAAACCCCTTACACATGCATGCTTCCCTCATGTCGCATGGGATGGCAACGGTGAACATTCTCTGCCTGTACTGAGCGATATGGTCATTGGGGTCTGACGTTCCATCAAAAATCTTCATGTGGGGGATGCTGAACTTCTTAGGAATCTTGACCATGGCTATCTCATTGATGAAAGGTGAGTTAGCGTAGTAGCTTGCTGCACTCTTTTTAATTGGAGCTGGTATTCCAGCAATATGCTAGATGAGTGCTTCCAACTCGATCAATTTACCAGCCAACTCAGGATCTTGGATCAGAAGTAAGCTGATGGTGGTATGGCGGGCAAGCTCGCTCATGGTTGGGTGATTCAATCTGATCATCTGTTGCTCAAGTATACTCTGACCAGCTCCAGTGATGGTCTGGCTGGCTCCAGTGGCAGGCTGACCGACACCTGGAACCTGCTACTGTCTAGGTCCAGTAACTGGCTGACTGGCTGACTCCTGGAGTCTGGTGTGGTTCGGGCGCAGATGAATGTCCATGTTAAGTCATGGTTACTTGTTCGACTGAATTGACAATAGAATTATGTATGTTAGGCATGGTGGGTGGATTTTGATAATCCCTTACCAAGGATGATGGACCAGTCTAACTCGGTCCATCACTGTTAGAGATAGGGATGAGGTCACCCAAAGGTTGCATCCGGCTGATTGGGCCTCGGAAGTGGGATGGCTAAAACTCGGTAGCCTGAGAGGACATGGCTTCCATTTGCATGAGAAGGTCAACATTCTCAGCTTCGAGCCTCCTCATTTTCTCTCTTTCTTTATTCATCTGGCCAGTAAGGGCAGCGAGCAGGGCGACCATATTCGGTATCTCAATCACGTTTGACATGGTTCTTCGAATGAACTCTTGGATCTTTTGTCAATCACCATGGTGGGCGCCAAATTATAGAATTGTTTTCCTACAATTGATTAAATGGGCACCATCAACCTGTCAAGAACAAAGAGAGAGACAAGAGTTCATTTGGGAGCATCGGTGGGGTGTCAGACAAAGGGACTCCGACGCTCAACTGAGTTAGATTGTAGTAACAGTTAATCGAAAGTAGTAAAACAATAATGTAAGTAAAGATGAATGGATGGGTAGAATAATGGCCAGGGTGACGGCAGTGGTGACGATAGAACTTGACAATCGGGCCAGGTCCGGTCAAGCTAACTGATTCGACTCGTTTGACTGGATTGCTTCAAGAGAATAGTGTCAGTAAAAGAGAATAGTGAGAGCTTTTGTTATCCTATAATCTGCTACTCTCCCCTTAGGGTCTTCCTTATAGTGGTTTTCCATACAGTTGATGTTCTGCCCTCCTAATCTATTTGACTTGCTCTGAGTGATTACCTTTCAAAATTCATGGGAAAGGTTGTGTGTATCTTGATCGTTTCAAAGTCCCTGTCTGATTGAGTGTATCTGAATCCTGGTTTAGGTATGGACTGACCATTTGGGTGATTCATTAAGTATATGTGAGCCCGTTTACGTTGGGTTGGGCTCAACTTGCTAGTCTAACTGGCTTATTGGGCATGGCTGGCTAGTCCGACGAGCTTATTGGACTTTTTAACATGTAGACAGATTTTGTCCACTACATGTAGTACCTTCTCAAATATTGACGTTATTAGTAATGATTTTGTGAATAAGTATGTGTGATTATCACTGGATCAATTTTTTTGAACATTAATATCATTACTCTTTCGAAGACCATGTGTGTGGAAGAATTTCAATGAAATGTGTATAGTTATATATTATTTAATGTATCTCTTTTTAGTCGTGCATTGCATGTATCGTTATCTTCTTAGAGAATTGTTAGTATTTCTCTATCAGGTGATAATCCATATGTTCCTCAAATATTATGTGTCATAGATCTCAGTCACACATTGTCCATTTGCCTTATGAATTTGAAGTATCTTAGCATGATTTAAAGTTGCATCGTTAAAAAATTTGTCACGAAAACTAAGTGCGACAAAACCTGAACTAAGTGAAAGGGCAACACATACATACTTATCTCCCCCACATTCAAATCTCCACGGTTACTTATTTGGTGATTAGATATCTCATATGATTTTTGTTGTAATATTACAAATCACCACTTTTTAATGTCATGATAAATTATTTATGACCACATATTTACTATAACTCTTATAGAGTATATGTGTAGAATGAAACATCATATTGGATCATTCATGTGTATATATAACATTGTACATTATCATGTCATATAAACACAATGTTATAAATATGCATCATATATGTAGATATTTCTTATTTATGACTATTAGTCAACCCTAAATTTAATATTTTGAGTATGAACACATGAATGAATATTCTTGATATTATCAATTTTCATTTGCAATAAAGATGGTACTTCAGAACTATATATTTGTTGCATTCTTGTTACATATTCTTTAATTTTTACATCATGTGATCATATATATTATGATTCTTTATGCATATGAAGTACTTCAAGATTTCTATATTTATAATTTAATTTATGAACAAACAATATATTTGATAATTCCCAATCTAATCGTTTGTTCTTCAATAATATTATAGTATAATCAGAAGCTCTTCAAGAGCCTTTTACAACACATAAATTATGAATTGATAATGCATAGACAATCATACTTGTATTTTAAAATAATTATTCACATACATGTCTTTAATTCATACAAAGATTTTTGTTATATAATGCGCGACTTTGAATTTATACCTCTTAAGACATGTTAAATTCTTCAGGATTTTTTTTAGGTAAGACATATTTCAAATTCTCATACTACTAGGAGCTCCAAATAAATAACTTTTGTTGCAGTGATGCGTATCAATTCTTTCAAAGCATATAGATTTTGTACAATAATTCTTTTGTGTACAAATATACAAATTTCTCATTAGAATTGCCTTTTCGTGTACACATATTTATTTGTATCCCCTACAAGTTTTACTTCACTTTATGTGAGTAAATTTTATATTGCTTGGATTGCGTCATATAGTTTTTGTCAAAATTATATGCACGTCGATAATTCTTGACATATTTAATACCATGATCTTTGTTATCTCATATTAGTTTATTACATATGCAAAATTTAGTATTATCGATCAACAATAATTCATAATATGATAATTTCATCCCTTATTGGCATAACTTGTAGAGATCTCTTTATTTTCAACATACTTGTTAAACATGTTCAAGTTTGTTATGTTTATAACTTCTTTAGGGAGTCTCTTCTAGAGCACCATTTTTATATAATGCTCAAATTATCAATACTTTATAATATTAACCTATCATCATGAGTACTTCTTGCTTACAACATCTTTAGGACAGACTAAATGAATATTTATTTTCATAATTTTGACTTTGTTCACTTATGCTTCAAGCATTGTTAGACTCATTCCAATTTAATTTGAATAATATTGATATGTAGTTGGTATATATGTATGGTTCATCATTTTAAACTTCTAGTTCTTATTAATTTATGCAATAATCATTTTCAAAACATTCATCGATCTAACTGCATTACTCTCCCATTGATTGGAAGAATTTTTAAAAAATTAATACAACTTGTAGGGGTCTCAATATATTACAATAAATCAATATTTGTTTAAACCCATTTATACTCTAGGGTGATTGAACTTCATGTTCAATAAATCACAAATATGAACTTACTTCATTTTTAAGAATGATTCATATATATATATATATAACTAGAAATACAAAATTTTATAATTTGTGTAAGTACATGATTATATGATTTTATTTCATTGATAAAAACTTATGCAATAAAAAATTAACAATGGTTCAAGATTGCAAAGGGAATATAATCCAACATTTTTCTATCAAAATAATTTAATAGTTGTTCTCATATATCGGGAAAATAAATAACTACATTTATAACACAATGATTTATATAAAAAAATAATTGTTAGAAGAAATATAATTTCAACTCATAAACATTTATGAAAAGTTTGAGAGATGAATGCACCAATTAACATTCTAATTACTTGCACTTTTAGAAATTATACATGTAGAAAGAAATTTAACAATAAAATTGTACAAGTTAATTTTTTTTTTAGAAAATAAAATATTTGAAAACTAGTTAAAATATATATATTTTTTCTTTTTAAAATTACAAGATAATCAAATTTATTTTCATTATTCATGTGCAAAATATATGTACATATTTCATTGAGCACCATATATAAATTAATAGTGAAAAAAATCTTCTAATTCTTCATTAAAATTTAGAAAATTATTTACATTTAATTGCATATGATTGATTATGTCAAAAAAAATTCAATTAATGACATTTATGTTCACTATTCTTTGTATTTCAGTGAAATTTTCAACATATAAGTTACCGCTATAAGTTTCATTTTTATATACTAGATAATAAAACAATTTTATTATCTTAAAAAACATGCAATACTATCTACTCTTTAGGAGTCTCTATTTATTTTTTGTAATATTATGTTTAGACAACATTATATTTCACTATGTTCCATATTCAAACTATAGTGTATGTGCTTTTAAGAAAAAAATATTCTTCAAATATATATAGCTTCATCATTTGTTCAAGTTAATACATAATGACAATATAATCATATTTTTTGTACCCAAGTAGATATAATCATAATATAAATATATTATTAATTTTTTTTTATCTTTTTCAAATAAATGGTTAAATTTATTAATGAAATAAATCATTTATTCTTATGACTTGATATATTATATATATATATATATATTTAAATTTACAACAGAAAAATATGATAAGTCATTTCCTACCACATTCACATTTAGATAGAAATTGTACACTTGGTACATAAAAATATATTAACTTTAGCTAACAATTGTGTTAAAGTTTCATCAAGAACATTTTCAAATAATCTTTGTGGTTTTATAACACTTTAAGAAATGTAATTGTACCAGTAATTTAGACATGCACTTTTAGGATTATGCAATAGATAATTGACATAAGTAGAGACTATATATTTTTCTTATCACCAATAATTATTTAAGTATCATTTACTTTAGGGAATAATATTGAAAAGACCATACTCTTACTTTAAGCAAGAAATATTGCATATATGATAAAATTAAATAGCATGACTAATTTATGTAATATCAATATTCTTTAAAATAAAATTTCATTTTCTATCCTTCTCTTCAAAGAATGATGTTTAAATATTTTTAAATGTACAAAAAATTTAAATATGCTAATTTCATCACTATACATTTCACATATATTCAATTCATCAATAATCAAATGCAGTTTCACCTAAATTAGTTTGTCATCTTCATTTTGTTTCAATCATGTTCATCACTGAAAATTAAGAAAAAATAATGGTTTATTTCTAATATACTTAAGGGAAGTTTTCATGAATATGGTTTTTAAAAATCAATTTATAAAAATATGGCTTTATCATATTACAAACTTTCTCAAATTAAAGTTTAGATTAAGCCATATAATATATGACATTTTAAATAATTAAGTTTCCTTTTTCAAAATAATAATGATAATTAAGTTTAAGAATCACAACTTAATGATTTATTTATTAACTTATACATTTATATAAAAATTTAAAAGGCATATATTTGAAAGAAAAAAAGGCAATGAAAATATTAACAAATTGAAATTCCTATAAAAATAATAAGGGATTTTTTTAAGTCACAACAATAATTTAATTGCATGCAAATTTCTAATTCATGAACCAATACCATTATCATGTATCTCTTCTATATAAAAATATGTAGATAATGAAAATTCTTGGTGTTAACTGTTTTTTTTTTAATTTTAACAGAATATACCTTTAAAAGTTATTTAAAATAGATATTTATTAATTATATTAATATAAATTCAAATATTATAAAATATTATTATTATAATAATATTTAATACAAAACTAGATATTAAATAATTCTATTAATATAAATTCAAATATTATAAAATATCATTATTATAATAATATATAATACATAATCTTATTTTTCATTAAATTTTTATTATTTATATTTATAAAGAAAACATGTAAATACATAAGAAATTATAATAATTAAAATTTATCTTCTATCAAGAATAAACAAACTTCTTCTCCAATTATAAATGTGTGATTTGAATATTATCATGAATGTTTTATACATTAAATAGTGTAGTTTATGATCTAATATGTTATCATATACATTTCTTTTTGAAAAATCATAAAAAATATTTAGGATTAATTTTTCTTTTAATATTTTTATGTCATTCTTTTATATGTATAATATTGTTTATTTATTTCAAATTTATGTGACAATCATAAAATCTTCATAAATACATTTAATAAAATTTTCAAATAAAACTAAGCAAATGTGCATTGCAAATGTCTCTATATTCCTATCATATTCTTGTGTAATTTTGGTAGGGAAATTTTACTTTCTATGCTTAATATTGGGTGCTAATTAAAATATATGTTAGGCATATTAAAATTTCAAAATAATGCTACTTTTTGACACTCTACCAAATATACCCTCTTCTCTCTTCCCAATCTCTCGGTTCACTCTCTCTCACCTCACGACAACACCACCATCAACACCCGAGTGAAAAATTATATCTCTTGCAAGAATCAGATCGAGCATCATCGAACCACCATCGAGCAAAGTTGTATTTTTCCATGAAAATCTTGATTTTGAAGGCCCCATTGAGCACCATCGAATCAGCATCGAGCAAAGTCAATTTTCTACAGATTTCAGAGTTTTAGATATGATAAAAATTACAAAAAAAAATCCCAAAAATCATGCCAAAATCAGTTCGAAAATGCAACATTTAGTGTGGTGGTGGTGTTGGTGGTGTCGTGAGGTGAGAGAGAGTGAACCGAAAGAGAGATTGGGAAGAGAAAAGTGAGAAATGAGAACATGGAAAAAAAGTGAGAAATGACCGGAGATCTATCTTAGAAAGCACTGTCTTTTCCTGTAGCTGGTCAAACAAATCATCAATCCTAGGCAGTGGATACTTATTCTTAATGGTCAATTTTTTCAGTTCTCTGTAGTCAATACACATCCTAAGAGATCCATCCTTCTGCTTGACAAACAACACTGGAGCACCCTATGGCGAGAAACTCGGTCTGATGTACCCCAAATCCAATAACTCCTGCAACTGAATCTTCAACTCATTCAACTCCGTCGGAGCCATTCTGTAAGGTGTCCTAGATACTAGCTCCACCCTTGGTACCAACTCTATCACAAAATCAATCTTCCGCTGTGGCGGCAGCCCTGGCAGACCTGCTGGAAATAAATCTGGAAACTCACATACCAATCTGGTCTCCCCCGATCCAACCGACGCAACCCTAGAGGTATCCACAACATTCGCTAGAAATCCTATGCAACCTCCCTGCATCAGGTCTCTAGCCTTCAGTGCTGAAATCATTGGTACTTGCGATCCACTAGCTGTCCCCACGAATACAAAGGGTACCTCCCCTTCTGGTTCAAAAGTCACCATCCTGCGCTTGCAGTCAATTGTCACCCCATACTTCGATAACCAATCCATCCCTAGGATCATATCGAATTCATCCATCACTAGCTCAATCAGATCAACAAACAACTCCTTACCATCTACCTCTACTGGTAAAGCTCTAATCCATCTCCTAGAGACTACCAGTTCCCCAGTCGGCAACAAAGTCTGAAAACCCCTAGCATTCAAAACACTAGGTCTATGCTGCTGATCTATCACTCTAGTAGACACAAACGAGTGAGTGACTCCCGAATCCAACAATGTAGTATAAGAAGAACTAGCACTAGAAATCTGACCTATCACCACCAAGGGGCTAGCCTCCGCCTCAGTCTGAGTCAAAGTAAACACTCTGGCAGGAGCGAGACTATCACCCTGCTTCGGCTCCTCTTTTCTGGCTTGTGGGCAGTCCTTCTTCAAATTATTGGCACTCCCATAGATAAAGCAGGCCCTGATCCTACACTCACCATGATGTCGTCGTCTGCACCAGGGACACATTGGAAAACACCTCTAGTTGTCACTTCCGCCCTGACGGCCACTAGAAGCACCCCGTGCCCTCCTATCCGAATTGGGAGGAACAAAGGAATCTGGGGCCTTCCTCTTCTGTTCACTGGAGCCACTACCCCGACTGGATCCAATAATAGGAGACACCGTCCTCCTGGCATCACGCCTAACAGTGCTCTCTCTCCAAATATGGTCCTTGGCCCCCTCAGCGGTGAGGGCCTTGTCTACAACCTGAGCATAGGTAGTAGTCTCTGGGTCTAAAGTAATCTTCACATCACGGGCGATCATAACATTCAATCCCTGTACAAATCTGTCTCTTCTTGCCGCATCTGTCGGCACTAAATCTGGTGCAAACTTTGCCAATCGGTCAAATTTCAGAGCATACTCTGTCACGGTCAACCGGTTCTGAGTCAGGTTGATGAACTCATCAACCTTCGCAGCTCGGACTGCAACACTATAGTATTTCTCATTAAAGATGTTCCCGAACTCTTCCTAAGTCATAACTGTCACATTCCACCTCTGAACTTCTACATCCCAACAGATGTAGGCATCCTCTCTGAACATGTAGCTTGCACAAGCTACCCTCTCGTTCCCCTCAACCCTCATAAAATCTAGAGCAGAGGAGATTATGTTCATCCACTGCTCTGCCCGCAGTGGGTCTGGTCCACCCTCAAAGGTGGGAGGATGCTGCTTTTTGTACCTCTCATATAAATGTTCCCACCTGTTTTCCACAACAGGTTGAACCGGTACTGGCGCCACAACCTGCTGAATTGGCAACCCAGTGACCTGTGGAGGGGCCTGCTGCCTCAACTGTCAAAGTTCATCCTCTGTTCATTGCAATCTTGCTTCTATTTTGGCAAACATCTGTTGCCAATTCTGTGGGGCAGGTGGAGGGTCCTGACCCTGGTTGTCATCCTCGGCCCTACTGCCGCGGAGTCTCGATGATTGTCGAGGCATCTCAAGAAATATGCCTGCAATCAACGATGTTGCTCATCAGGCATGATAACAACATTCAAAACCTCCTCCCAATCACATCAGTCAACCAGACACAACAATCCACATAACATACCAATAGCATATAACACTCAACGGGACATGCCCTGGCATCATGCATATCTTAACTCATTCATCATGCTATATATGTAATAAACAGGAAAACAGGGCATTTAAGCACATATTCAAGCATATAAGTCAATTATTACCAACCAACCCTGAGTCGAGCTTGTCATTGACAGCGAGCGTACATGTTCAGTCATTATCCAGAAACAATAAACCTTGGCTCGCTCTAATACCAAGTTGTAATGCCCTACTGTCTTAGAGTCGTTACTAAGTGAGTTTTAAACGTGCATTTAACTCCCTAATCAAAGTTTTAAGACAAAAGTGTAATTAAACCATAATCAGAGTCATAAACTTTGAAAATAATCATTTACTGAAAATTACAAAGCGTTTAACCTTTGGGATCCCAAAATAATGTTTGGAAATATTTACAGCTCAAAAATATAATCAGAGTCGGCTAAACAACAAAATTCAAGTTTAGTACAACCATCTCCCAAAAGTACCCCTAGCCGTGGCAGCCAGGCAGGCCAAACATGTATGCGCCACTTCATGCTCTCCGTACTCATGGTTGGTTAGCTTTCCCCTTGCCCTTACCTGCACCATAGAGCACCCGTGAGTCGAAGCCTAGCAAGAAAACCCTCACAAGCAGATAACATATGTATATTAAACACTTAACATATAAACAAGACACCACAGGCTAAACACATACGGCCATACCGTCCCAGGTGCTTACTAGGCCCTGGGTTCGCGGTCCACACCGTGAGGATATCCCAGGTATCCTATAGGGTCTTGCCCTGGCAACTCGCACTCCGCGTGCTAAACGCTGCTCCCGGCCCCTTGTCGTTCTTGGCCTTCGCCATTCCCGGCCGTCACCATTCCTAGCTCTTGTCGTTCATTCATTTATATGTACACATAATAAAACTAAACATATACTTAAACACATATAAATTCAATCAAAGGGCTACGCCCTGCAACACAGTCATATAGGGCCGAGCCCTGCAACACAATCAAATAGGGTCGTGCCCTGCAACACAAGCTCTATGGAAACTATAGTTTTCTTACCTGTGTCCCGAGCTTTCCAGGCTCCGATATCTCGAGCACAGTCCCCTAATCCAAGCCTCACTGAAACCCTAGTCACAATGCACCAAAAATATCCATCCATCAAGTTCTAATCCATTAAATAACTTTGGGTAATAATTCTAGTCTCCGAGACATTGAATTCTACCAATCCGGGTGTTAAAATCCATCCCACCATAACTATTGGATTCCCGAGCCTAAAACCTCTTTAAAGCCCAAAAATTCACTAAGCAACGCGGCCCTAAGAACTCATGTCGTGACCCCTAGCTCAACTCGAGGCCCTGCCTCATTTCAGCCTACACGCGCCGCAGCCCTTCTTGAAGGGCGCCACAACGCACCTCCATTTCCAGACGCCCTTATGTTTTAAGGGGCCACGATTCAGCAAGAACAACGCCGCATCCCGACCCCTCAAGTACAGAAAAACTCACCATTTTTACCACAAAAACCAATCCAAATAACCCTAAAATCAAACCAGCAATCCAAACCCTTAATTATAGAAGCTCTACTATGTTTTCAGTAACAAAACCTAACAAAAAAACTAGCTCAGAGCCTCATCAAATCTCAAGAACGATCCTTCACCCAACACACATGTAAAACTCTAACATTTCAGTAGAAAACCAGCTAATAATCAACACAACTCAACATATTAAAAAGATTACCTTGGGCAGAAGTGAATCCCTAAATCAGTTCTCTAATCTCCAAACCTCTAGCTCCCAAAATCCCAGCTGAAATTACTTAGTCTTGATTAGTTTTCACCAAAATTTCCCTTGCTAAAACTTGGAGAAAATAAAGAGAGAGAAGAGTGTGTCTTTGGGTCGGTTTCTCCAAGTTTCTGAGTACTCCTTTGGTTTTTGGTTTTGTTTTATTTACTTAGCCTCTAAGGTTACCTCATGGCTCGGGGTACCAAAAACGTCCCCGAGGGCAAAATGGTAAATTTCCCCAATATTCCCTCCTAAACATTCTATCTTCAAATAAATCTCCAAATATTTATTTCCATAACCCGATAACCCCATAGAACGTCCAATACCCGAAATACCCTGCGACTAGCCCCAAGTCGGATTTTTGACCCCGTTGTGACTTTCTAGCTAATTGCTCCCTAGGACTGTCTCGGATCGTGCAACACAGATATATTGCAAGTATATCACAATTATTATAATTATCACATTTATGCCCTCAATGGGCTAGAATTACAAACATGCCCCTAGTAACCATACGGGGCCCACATGCATATTTAATTCACCTAAACATGCATCACTAATCACATATTCACACAAGTTCACATATTATAACAATAAATCACTTATTGCCCTCCAGGCAGGCTAATCAAGGCCCTAAGCCTTATTAGCAAATTTTGGGTCATTACAACCTTCTCCCCCACCATCGATACCATATTGCCCCCATTATTTGTTGTTTCATCCATTTATTCTCAATTTTTTTTCATTCTCTTAAATAGATTTTCATATGGTATTGATTTTAATTATGTTTCTTATCATGCTCTAGGAATTGTCAAAATTTTCCTTGAATGTTCCTCTAACTACAAGACACTTTGTCACCAAAATTTTGGTTATATTATGGAAATTTCTTCATCTTTCTTTCAACTTTAAGGCATCTTCAGTTTTTATTTTCTATATATATAAATAAATACATATATTTCCTTACATCAACTTGGACTTCCGATCATACTCAGTTGTGTGAGATAAATGAGAGGATGAGCAACTTGAAATTGTAATTATCCTTTCGACAATGATCTAAGAAATGATTCATTTTTTTCTTAGAAAAATGGCTTCCCTCTTTCTCACTATACAAATATTTTGAAGCTTTATGTACTACGCTTTGCCTTTTGTCATTGACGTGCGATGCATCAAGTTTAGATTTTCATATAACATATTGTTGTGCGTGGATTCATTCATTCTGCTAGGGGGTACAACTGCAGATAAACACATGGAGAAAGCAGGCGAGTAGAACATCTAGCTAACTTTGATGTATGTAGCTCGAGTTAAGACTTGACAGTGCGCCATGCAGATAGTCTCCAGATCGCCTCTCAGGAAAATATCCTAGTTCGAGACATGTAATGGTTAGGTTGCTTTCTGGATACTATGAACTTG
Organism: Humulus lupulus; assembly: GCF_963169125.1. Lineage (NCBI taxonomy): Eukaryota > Viridiplantae > Streptophyta > Magnoliopsida > Rosales > Cannabaceae > Humulus > Humulus lupulus. The sequence goes on along the minus strand of NC_084800.1, from coordinate 147,164,763 downwards.
ATCCAAACTTAATTCCGATCACTTGTCGATGTCCAGCTCGAGGAATATGTTCAACTCGTGAAAACCTGGTCTTGATGCACAGTGAAGGATCCCAAAAGACTTGGAGGTTCCTTAAAAGTTCATTAATGCCTAGGCTGTATTACATATTTATTGCTAGAGATAACGGGAGTAATTTCAAAAGGCAATCGTATCCCTATGTAAATGGAAATTATCTTGATTGACTGTTTACCATATTTATGCACTTGATTACCCAAACCTATCCAAGAATATTTACTATACATATCAGGGAAAATGGACAGGAAAAAAGATTGTTTTTTATGATACGAATACTCTGTAGAAATTGTAAGAGATCAATAATATTACCTCGTGGACTAGGTGGGTTTTTTACCACCGAACCACGTAAAATTGTGAGTGTGAGAAGTTGTTCATATAATTCATTACAGTTTAGAAAAAATCAATATTTTCTCTGTTATCGGATTTCTTAATCCATTGTTGACGAAATACTTTTATATTATTTTATAATATAATGTAATATTATATTATGTTATAATATAATGTTTTAGATTTAATAAATGTGACAAATACTGTTATATATTGTAACATATAATAGAGAGTTACAATATTTAGATTTATGAGATATATCCAAATATGTAACATATTTGGTGTTACAAATTTGTAACTTCCAAATATCACCCATTATTGTGTAGATTAGTTGTTACACAATATTGAGATGAATTTCTTAAAGCCATATGAGAAATGGCTAATAGAGATGTGATTTTAACTCCCATATTGTGTATGGAAGTTACAAAATCAATTGGGAATGTTTTTGGAAAAATTAAAAAAATTGGTTATTGGAAAAGGCCTAGGGCCGCGGCGCCTGTTTTTCAGGCCGCGACCCAAGTGGCAGAATCGCTCTAAGGGCCGCGATGCCTGTTTGTCAGGCCACGACCCAAGTGGCTGGCAGCATATTCCAAGTTTCGGTTTTATTCAATTTTGAATGTTTCCAACACCCAAATTACTCCCAAATCTCTATTTTAATTCCATAAAACATCCAATTAATCATTGGTAACAACCATGGGGGTTGGTGGTATTTGAAATTCAAAGGGTGTCTAAAAACTTTTTAAATAGGAGCCTAATGCTCACTTGTACAGCACACCATTTTTATCCATTAGAGCACTTGGCTAGAAACACCTTGAGGCTTGATTATTCTAGAAAGAATTTCCAAAATCAGTGAGAGATCCCTTAGTGCTTGAGTTAGAGGGAAATAACTTTTCGGACAAAGGTTTCAAACCTTGTTCAAGTTGGTGATCCCCAACACTCTTCACTTTGGTTGTGTGAGTGAGAGTTCTTTGTTGATTGTTCTTGTTCTTATTCTTTTGTTCTTTTGTTTTTCATTTCTCCTATTATTCTTTTTTTCTCTTTTATTTGTATCTTTTGTTTTAGAGTTGTAATCTCATCTACATCTTTCATTTTACTATCTCAAGTTTTATTTGTATCTTTTTGTCAAATAGTTTTATTTTCTCTATTCTATCATCTTCTAATTCTTTCTATATATTTAATTGTAATTTTGCATAGAGTTGTAACTTTATTTAATCAATCAATATTTATTTGTAATATTTTGTCTAGAGTTGTATTTTCTTACCATTTCCATTGAGGCAAATACATATTTTCATAACATTCAAAAGCTTAACCCTTTTTTGTTTCAATGGAAGGTGAGACCATCAAGATAATGAGTCAAGAACTAGTGGGGTTGGATAGGTTTGATGGGTCCAATTTCACTAGGTGGAAAGACAAGGTGAGATTCCTTTTGACCACTCTCGAAATTGCCTACATTCTAGAATCCACTCTAGAACCTCTCCCAACGCCATCCGACAAGGACACTCTTGAGGAGGTGGAGAAAAGGAGGAAGAGGGAGGAGGAAAATCTCCTTTGTAGGGGTCATATCCTCAACGCCCTTTCCAATAGGCTCTATGACCTCTACAGCAAAACCAAATCGGCAAAGGAGAAATGGGATTCTCTTGAAACAAAATTCAAGGCGGAAGAGGTAGGTACCAAAAAGTTTTTGATATCGCAATATTTTGATTTCAAATATTTTAGTGGTAAACCTATTCTTCCTCAAATACATGAATTGCAAATAATTGTTAACAAATTGAAAGTGTTAAAGATTGAGCTTCCCGAGGCCTTTCAAGTTGGTGATACAGTGGCTAAATTACCACCAACTTGGAAGAGCTATAGGAAGAGAATCCTTCATAAAAATGAGGATTATTCTTTGGAGGAAATCCAAAAGCATATTCGAATCGAGGAGGAATCGATATGTAGAGATAAACTTATGGAGGGGTCTAATGGAGAGACTTCCAAAGAAAATGCGGTGTCACAACCAAAACATCCCAAAAACAAAGGGAAAAATGGTAACGAGAAACCTTTGGGTCCAAAAACCAACCCAAACAAGTTTAAGGGAGAGAAAGGTCCTTGCTTTGTGTGTGGAAAAAAGGGTCACTAAGCTAGAGAGTGTAGGCATATAAAAGACCAACAAGGACCTAAGGTGAATGCAACTCAAGAGGAAAACATAATTGCTACCCTTAGTGAGGTGAATACGGTCCAAGGCAAGGTGAAATGGTGGTGGTATGATACATGTGCCACCGTCCATGTCACCTATGACAAATCATTGTTCAAGACTTTTGAAGAGTCAAAGGGCAACCATGAGATTCAAATGGGCAATGAGGGCAAATCCAAGGTACTTGGAAAAGGTACCATTGAAGTCTTTTTCACCTCTGGCAAGAAAGTTAGATTAGTTAATGTACTTTATGTTCCCGAAATGAGTAGAAACTTGATAAGTGGTGATTTTCTTGGAAAGCCCGGCATTAAAGCCGTTTTTGAGTCCGGTAAACTTATACTTACCAAATTAAATGTATTTTTGGAAAAGGGGTACTCTTATGAGGGTATGGTTAAATTGTGCTAATTCCACCTATGTTGTTGAGTATGATTCCTTATATTTGTGGAATCTTATACTATCGCATATAGGTTTTTCAACCATGAAAAGAGTAGTAAAATGTGGTATGATTGCATTCAATGTGCTAATTTCGGTATATTAATAAGTTGTAGTATAATGTAATTTTCAATAAATTCTGAATAACTTAAAAATCTGTAATCATGATTCAAACAGCTTGTTCTATGCATGTATAAATATTAAAACAATAATATATGTAATAAGCTGTTTTAATCCTATATTTTTGGCATCTTAAATTATTTAAAATTTGTAGAAAATTCATGTAGCTACATTATATACTATCACGTAAAGATATAGAGTTTGACATACAGTGATTAAAAATACTAAACGTAAATATGGTGATTAAAACCCAATAATTTTTCAATAAATTACCTTGACATATAATTCAAATTTAAACGCAAGGACGACTGCAACTGTCATGCCTATGAAATAAAATGTTGCCAAGGTCACATATACAACTATGTGTTGCCAACCACATCCTCTTGCCACACCTTCAATTAATGAAACAATAACAAAATCTTGATTATAACCAAATATTTTCAAGTGAAATTAAAGTAGAAAAACAATTGAAAGTAGTTCCTAACCTGATAGAACACCCTGAAAAGAATCTACTACTATGGATATTGCAAGTAGAGGAATCATGGAAGCAAACGATTTTATTATATCAGAACTGTCACTGAATGAGCCAGCCCAGATAATTTTAGTAAATATACCTATGTTTTTCTTTTAAAGCATAAAGATGAAATTTTGATGCTATTAAATTATATAAAGTAGAAGTTGAAAATCAACTAAATAAAAAGATTAAGGTGGTAAGAAGTGATAGAGGGGGAGAGTACTTCTCTAATGAATTCAATACATTTTGTGAAGAAAATGGTATAATTCATGAGTGCACCGCACCTTATACACCACAACACAATGGTGTTGCCAAAAAGAAAAAATAAGACATATCTAGAGATGATAAATTTTATGTTGGTGTTTTCTAAGTTGAATTTCAACTTATGGGGTGAAGCGTTATTAACCGCTTGTCACATTCTTAATCGAATACCGATGAAGAAAAATGAGATATCTCCATATGAGTTATGGAAAGGAAGAAAACCCAACATATGGTACTTCAAAGTGTGGGGGTGTATTGCATATTGCAAGAAAAACGAACCTAATAGAACAAAGTTAGGTTCAAGAGCCATAAAGTTTTTTTTTGTTATGCCTGTTGGGGTTTTATGCCCTAATTAAAACACAAATTCTTTGTAATCTCATTTTATTATCAATAAAAGAATAGAAATAATTTTTTGACTTGGATAATCACTTTGCTCACATGTTTTATTTTCATGATTATTTTTTTAATATAAACTTCTATTAAATCCCGAGCATATAGCTAATCTTATTTATAGTGACGTAATCACAGTGGAATATAAATATGATTATATGTTCAAAATAAGTTAGTCCTAAGATTAGTCAGTGCACAGGATTTACACTGACATGCCAATCTACGATATGATATACTTACACATTACAGTGTTATGTTCTTTCCAAGACATTGGAAAAGTAGATAAGATCAGATGTATTTGTTACATCGGATTGGATCGATATTGACAGTTGATAAGATAAGTAAACATACCATTATTATATATTCTAGTCATATCACATAGTTGACCATAGGTCAATTCAATCTCAATTCTGAGTGGTTAGTATTCTAACTGATTATATTATTTGAGTTCTTTGACTTGTTCGTTACCAGCTTACCCTACACACTAGCCCATACTTACATCTTGGGAACTCGATAGTATAATTGAGTGGGAGTGTTAATCATAGATATGAACATCTATAGCTTCTGATGAAGAAGTGGAACGATGGTTTCCTTTTAGTTTGGTTCAAGGTGTTTAATGATAGAGATCTCATTTCAGTAATTAAATTAGTTTACTGAAATATCATTTATGAGGAACTAAGTGTTTTAAGGATAAAATACAATGAGTGGTAAAATAGTATTTTAGTCCTATCTCATTGTAGACCGACCATAGAGGATTGAGTGACAATTATGGTTGTAACAATGGATAATTAATAACGTATCTATATATTTTATAGAGCGTTCTATGAATTTAAGAGTGCAATTCCGAGTCTATAGTGGAGTCACGAGGAATTAATAAGTTAGTAAATTTATTTATTAGATTTATGATAACTTATTGGAGCTTGATTTCATAGGACCATGGTCCCCATTATACCATGGATAAAATCATCTAGATAGTCTCAATTAATTGATTTAATTATCAATTAGAATTATCAAAGTTGACCAGGTCAATTTTGGATAGTCTCACAGAGTTGTGTAATTTTGAGAAGAAAAGAGAAATTATGACAGATTTATTAATTAAGATAAATTGGTATCTAAATTAATAAATAATTTTAAATCAAGGTTCAAATTATAAATAATTAATTTTATAAAGGATTTAAATAATTATTTAATTAATTAAATCAATAGAAAATAATACAGACCTTGATTTTAAGTTTAATGGGCTTATAATCAAATGAGAAATTTCACGGGCCTAAAGCCCATGATAATTTCGACCTAGGGCTTTAAAATGACTATTATTTTATTGGTTTTTAAATTAAATTAAATGGCATAATTAAGTCTTTAAAATGAGTGCTTAGAGAGAAGTCAAAATATAAGTTTAATCTCCCTGGTTTTCTGATAGTTTTAGATTCTCTCTAAACACAAGTCCTTTCTAAGCCTCTTTGTTATTTTCTCTTATTCTCTCTATATCTGTCTCATGTGTTGAGAATTGCCCACACTAGTCTAGGTGATTCTAAGGATACATTGGAAGATTGTGAAGAAAATAGAAGATTGGTTCAGTTTCTTGATACTACTCCGCAACTGAGAGGATACAAAAGTTAGAGAAACTGAAGGAATGACTCTTTCATTCCGCTGCGTATACTGTAAGTATTCTATTCTTTTGCTCTATTTGAATTCAATTTTAGAAACATTTTTTAGACTATCTCGTATTAATTTGTTTAATATTAGACATACATGAATATAAATAAAGATCCTGTATAAGTTTTCCCAACAATGCCAACAATAGTAAAGCTTATAGGCTATTAGACTTAGAATCTAATATTGTGATTGAATCTAGAGAAGTTGAATTCTTTGAGAACATATTATGTGACTACAATTCTCAGGCTTCAACATCTCTAAAGGAGAATTTGTTATATGAGAACAATTCTCAAGCTTCTACATCCAAAGTTGATTCTCAAGAGGAGAATTCTCAAAAGGATGTAAAGCAACCCTTTGAACATAGAAGAATTCAAAGGCTTAAAAATCATAAAAGTCTAGTAGTGGATGAGAAAGATTCTCAACGAACTTCATTCTACATGGTAGAAGGAAATAGAGAGGAAGTCATTAGGAAACTTCCTATTGTACTTCTCGTTGAGGATGATCCTAAGACTTATAGAGAAGCTATGCAATCAAGAGATAGTGCATTTTGGAAAGAAGCCATCAATGATGAGATGGATTCCATTCTTTCCAATAACACTTGGGAATTGGTAGACCTCCCACCAGGGTCTAAGCCAATTAGGTGTAAATGGGTATTTAGGAGAAAATATCACACTGGCAGCACTATCCAAACCTTTAAAGCTAGATTAGTAGCTAAAGGGTTTAGACAAAAAGAGGGTATTGATTATTTCGATACCTATATACCTGTTGCAAGAACAACTTCCATAGGAATTTTGTTCGCTTTAGTTTTTATACATAACTTGTATGTTCATCAAATGGATGTCAAAACGACATTCCTTAATGGTGACCTCAATGAGGAGGTCTTTATGGAACAACCTGAAGGGTTTGTCCTACCAAAATATGAACATAAAGTATGTAGACTTGTAAAATCCTTATATGGATTAAAAAAAGCTCCTAAGCAATGGCATGAGAAATTTGATCAAGCCATCATGTCTAATGGGTTTAGACATAACAATGGAGACAAGTGTTTGTATTCCAAAACTTGTAAAGGATATGTGATCATTGTTTGCTTATATGTGGATGACATGCTTATTCTAAGTGATAACATGAAAGGGATAGAAGAAACGAAGAGATTTCTATTATCAACCTTCAAGATGAAAGATCTTGGAGAAGTTGATACCATACTTGGTATCAAAGTAAAGAAACATAGTGGGAGTTTTGCATTAGGGCAAGCCCACTATGTTGAGAAAATATTGAACAAATTTAACTATCTCAAGGTTAAAGATGCCAATACTCCATTCGATCAAAGTGTAAAACTAGAGAAGAATGAAGGAACGGCGGTGACTCAATTGGAGTACGCTAGTTCTATAGGGAGTCTACTGTATGCTGCTCAATGTACTAGACCTGATATAGCATTTGATGTGAGTAAACTTAGTAGGTTTACAAGTAATCCAAGTGTGGATCACTAGAAGGCAATTGGAAGAGTTCTAGGTTATCTCAAGAAAACCAAAGGACTAAGCCTTCACTACTCCAAATTTCCATCAATCTTAGAAGGATAAACAGATGCAAGTTGGATATCCAATCTTGGGGACAACTTGTCCACAACTGGTTGGGTATTTACACTTGGTGGAGGTGCAATTTCTTGGGGTTCCAAGAAACAAACCTGTATATCTCATTCCACTATGGAAGCAGAGTTTATAGCTCTAGCTGCCACCGACAAAGAGGCTGAATGGTTAAGGGATGTAACGACCCAAATTCACTAATAAGGCTTAAGGGCCTTGATTAGTATGCCGGGAGGGCATGATGGGAATTATGTGTGATTATTATGATTAAGATGTATGATTATGATTTTAAGCATGTTATATGACTATGTGAATTATATTATGTGATAATTATGATATGTGAATTGTACTGTGTGGGTGCTGTGATACAAACGTGATGCACGTGCCAAGGCGGTCCTAGGAAACTAGATAAAGGTAACTGGTGACTTGGTAACCTGTGTAACCATTAGTAACTATAGAAAGTAACAGGTTTCTTTGGGAAAGTGGTAGAATTGCAAAGTTAGGGAAAGGACAAATAAGCCCTTGAGGTCTAGTTAGTAAGTGATATTAATGGAGGGTTAAAATGGTAATTTGGTAGTAAATAGATGAGTTTGAGCTGAGGGAATAACATATACGTATAATATTTTGGAGAGGGGTTTATGCTGAATGGTGGAAACCTAGAATTAGAACAAAAAGGAGATAGAAAGGAGAAGCAGAAATCTAGACTCTTGGAAGGAGAATCAAGGGATGTCTGATGTTATCAACCAAGTTTAGGCCAAGAAAACTCAGAGGTAAGATTTTGATTATGCTATATCTAAGTTTTAAGTCTGAATTTTAGTTAAGGAAGGTGAATTGAGATAAGTTGGTGGCTGGTTTTATGTAATTTCAGAATTTGGAAACCAAGGGGGAAGAAGGTCAAGAGCTGGAGGTTGAACCTATCACTTAAGGTAAGGTCTCTGTATGTTTATTAGATTTGTTTTGTTAAGGTTTAGGGAGTTTGAAGTGTGGGTTGTGCTTGAATTCAAGCTGTGCATAACTTTTCTGGTTTGAGTTGTCAAGTGGGAATTCAAGAGTGAATTTTAGGATTGAAGGTGTGAGTGAGCTTAGGCATGATGTCTTTGGGTTGTTGTGAGGTTTGTTAGGGGCTTAGAGTTGGTTTTGGGACTTAGGATAGAGTTTGGGGTGAATTGGTGAGGTTGGAGCTCGGGAAAATGCGAAGGAAAACCCAGAAATCTGGGTCTGCGATGGTGTGCCGCGGCACGGCTTTTGCTTGCCGCGGCCTAGGGGTCTCTGGAGGTGGGTGCCGCGGCACAAGGAATGTGGTGCCGCGGCACAAGGCAAAATTCAGGGAGTGATATTTTGCAATTTTTGACCTTTGCTCCGGGGGTTCGGGGGATGTCTCCGGGATGTTGTTCTAGGGTTTTAGGGGTTCCGAGAGTGTGGATTAGGTACCGGGAAGGTAGTCTTGGATTGGTTAATGACAAGGAATATTATATTTGTGTTTGATTAGGACTTTGGAGAAGCTCGGGATAGAGGACCGTGCTTGTGGCTACGTGATATCGGAAACCAGCGAATTGAAAGGTAAGAACACTGCACCCGAATGTATGACTGTGATGGGACTAAGTGCTCCCGAGAATTGTTTTGTGTCATCGTTGGTATTATGCCAAGGGACACGTGTAAGCGGTCTAAGAGTACCGTTCATGAATTTAGCGTATGGGACGCGAATTGGCCACTGGGAGCCAGAAACGAAAGGATAACAGAGGGAGCAGCTTGTGAGCGCTAGCCCTGGTTATCATCTGTGCATTGTGTTAAATGAGTTGAAATGCTCTGTATATGAAATACTTGACCATTGATATGCTTGAGTTTATGAGATGTTATAAGTGAGATTGACTTGACAGCTAAATGTGCATGCTCTATTATTGATATATGTTCTTGCTGGGCCTTGGCTCACGGGTGCTTCGTGGTGCAGGTAAGGGTAAGGGCAAGCTGGACCAGGCCTGAGGTGGAGAGCTCCGAGGTGAAATGTACATAGCCAGCCGTTCGATCACCACGGTCGAGGAGTGTGTCAGGACGGAGATTACCTAACCACTCATTTTGCCTTAGTATGGCTGTTGATGTATATAGACTTTGTAACTTTTGTAAATGACTTTTAAACTGTCATTTTTGGGATCCCTTGTACATAAACAATGTTTAGTAATGAAAATGTATCTTTTGAGACCAAAACTCTTTTAACCTTAGTTCCTCTACTATTTGAGTAACACGCTTTTACTTTAAATACTTGATTAGCAAGTTTGGCACATTATAAACACAAAGTGTAACGGTCTTGGCTATCCAGGGCGTTACAAGGGATCTATTGATAGAGATGCCCCTAATCAAATAGAATGTATCCACAATATCTATATATTGTGAAAGCCAAGCGACGTTGGCTAGAGCATACAGTGGAGTGTATAATGGGAAGTCTAGACATATTAGTCTAAGACATGGATATGTAATAGAATTGATTCAAAGAGGAGTCATCTGAATATCCTATGTGAGAACAAGTCAAAATCTGGCGGATCCTTTCACTAAGCCACTAACGAGGGATTTAGTGGTTGCATCATCTCGAGGGATGGGACTTAAACTCCCTAAAGAGATTCACGATTGATGGTAACCTATCTTAACACTAGTTATTCAACTAGTGTTAGGTTCAATAGGTAATAACAAGTCAATCAAGTGAATATTAGTTTTACTCAAAACAAGTCACATATGAGATATTAAGTACTAGTCAGTTACCAAGTTGAGGGTTAAAACCGAAAGGTTTTTTAATAGAATTCAGTATTGTGAAGACAAGTATTTTTTGTAACAAAATAATGTAAGAATTCTACCTATATGGACCTACGGGTGATACCGCCTCTCATGAGAATTGAGAGTATTCTCAAGAACGTCCATGAATGGAAAGTGGACATGGCCATTAACGGTGCAAAGCGAGACATAGAGGTCTCAAGTGAACATTGCAAATGTGTGTGTGTTATCACCGATTTGTTATCATGAAAAGATGGTTCAATGACCAGTGCAACCAAATTCTCGACAAATTTTGTGATAATTACACTATAGTAAAGTTCAAGTTGAAAAACACTTTACTTTATGCACTAATGCAATGACTCCTATAAGAGAGAGTTCTTATTTATTAAAGTGGGGGATATGTTATATTTTAAAATATAATGATTGATTAAGTAAGTGTAGATAACTATTTAATCTAGTGGGGGAATGTTATATTATTTTATAATATAACGTAATATTATATTATGTTATAATATAATGTTTTAGATTAAATAAATGTGACAAAGAGTGTCACATATTGTAACATATAATAGAAAGTTACAATATTTAGATATATGAGATATATCATAATATGTAACATATTTGGTGTTACAAATTTGTAACTTCCAAATATCACAAATTATTGTATAGATTAGTTGTTACACAATATTAAGATGAATTTCTTAAAGCCATATGAAAATTGGCTAATAGAGATGTGATTTCAACTCCTATATTGTGTATGGAAGTTATAAAATCAATTGGGAATAAATTTGGAACATTTTTGGAAAAATTGAAAAATTAGTTGTTGGAAAAGGCCTAGGGCTGCGACGCCTGTTTGTCAGGCCGCGACCCAAGTGGCAGAATTGCTCTGAGGGCCGCGGTGCCTGTTTATCAGGTCGCGACCCAAGTGGCTGTCAGCATATTCCAAGTTTTGGTTTTATCCAATTTTGAACGTTTCCAACAGCCAAATAACTCCCAAATCTCTATTTTAGTTCCATAAAACATCAAATTAATCATTGGTAACAACCATAAGGGTTGGTGGAATTTGAAATTCAAAGGGTGTCTCAAAACTCTATAAATAAGAGCTAATGCTCACTTGTAAGACACAACATTTCTATCCATCAGAACACTTGGCTAGAAACACTTTGAGACTTGATTATTCCAAAAAGCATTTCCAAAATCTGTGAGAGATCTCTTAGTGCTTGAGTTAGGGGGAAATAAGCTTTTGGACAAAGGTTTCAAACCTTGTTCAAGTTGGTGATTCCCAACACTCTTCACTTTGGTTGTCTGAGTGAGAGTTGTTTGTTGATTGTTCTTGTTCTTATTCTTTTGTTCTTTTGTTTTTCATTTCTCCTATTGTTCTTCTTTTCTATTTTATTTGTATCTTTTGTTTTAGAGTTGTAATCTCATCTACATCTTTCATTTTACTATCTCAAGTTTTATTTGTATCTTTTTGTCAAATAGTTTTATTTTCTCTATTCTATCATCTTCTACTTCTTTCTCTATATCTATCATCTTCTATTTCTTTCTCTATATTTAATTGTAATTTTTCATAGAATTGTAACTTTATTTAATCAAACTATATTTATTTGTAATATTTTGTCTAAAGTTGTATTTTCTTACCATTTCCATTGAGGCAAATACATATTTTCATAACAAAAACTACATCAACACACACATATATAAGTTTTTCAATCAGACTTTCAAAAAATTGAGAGGTGAGGCTTATCTTTATCATGTCATTGATTGTCAAACAGAAAGTAGTTTTTTTTGAGTGAACACAAAAATTTCAATAATATCTCTGCGATTTTTATTTTTTTTCATTTGTTCATATGGGTAAGGAAGTTTTTTTATATTGATTTTATTGTTATTTACTTATGTTGAGGTTTAATTCTACAATTATTAATTTGTTCACCATCATGCCTTAGATTTTTGTTTGTATGGTTTTGTTTACTATTTTTGTTCAAAATTCTTGATGTTATTATGATGAGTTAACAGAGTACTTAGCGGTTAATTTGTGGTCCTTTGGTTGATTCCGTCGTCCAACATTGATGAAAGTTGCTGAACACGATTTCCATCATCTTTACTCTTTACATTAATCGAATACGAATGTGTATATATGTAATACATTTAAAATAATGTGTTTCATTATCCTTAATGCTCTTTTGGTGAAAGTTTATCATTTTCTGAGTATTGCCTAGAATAAGAGGAAAAAGGAAGATATATTAAGAGTTTTTGAATCCATTCGAGGTCAAAAGCTCATGATGTAATTAAGTTCAGGCCTCTTCAATGGAGAAAGATTTTAATTCGTGGATTGAAATTTTTAGTGAGTTTCAAAGTTATTTAATTATCTCATCAGTTCTTTGTGTCGACAAACGGTTGCAATAGGTATGTTTATTTATTCAAATCCAATTGAAAATTCATTAATTTAATTATGTTCTATTCATTTATGTATTTCATTTTAGGGTTAGAGTTACATTAATTTTAGTCCTTCTCTTACGAATTGCCATGAATACACGTTTAACTTTTGGTCTCTTATAAATTATAGTAATGCGAATCTTATTACAATCATTCACCCATCTTTGTTTTTACATATTCACTTATAAATGAACTTTGAGATATTGTTTATATACTGTTGTTAATCTTTTTGATTTCCATTATTTGAAAAACTGAAATTTTACCTAATTCTCATAAAATTTCTTCATTGTATTTCTCCTTTAGAATTACAAAAGATCTTTTAAACACTATTTAAACTATTATTTTTCTAATGATCTTTTCCGGCCATAGTAGATTTGAAACGGTTCTTATTGCTTTATAGTTTTTCAAATATTTTTTTAAATTAGTTAGTGTACTATTTTAATTTTTGACAGTTTTTAAAATACAAATTTAAATACTTCAATAACAATATATTATATTAAGTTAGTTAAGATAAATACTACTATTTATTTTATTTATTATTTAATCCAAATTACTTTTTCTATTAATTTAAAAGGTAAAACTATTAGTGGAGGCAAAACAAATGTGTGTCTAATTTTCTTTTTGATGATAGTGTTGGGAAACATTTTTTAAATTTAAATTTTAATTTAGTTTAATTTTTGTTGGCCACGTTATATTTTTGTTAAAATATAATATTTATATATTGTAACGTCCCAAATTCATAATAAGACTTAGTGCTTTGATTAGGGGCTTAGTGCTTTGATTAGGGTGACAAGAGGACATAACTCGAATTACACGTAACTTTATTGAATATTCATGTGATTATGTGAATGACATGAGTTATAGTAAGTGAATTAATTGTGCTTATAGGCCCTTTTCTGTTAAAAATGGCATTTTCGTAATTTTAACCTGTGATGGTATATCTGTAATTATATGTACTATATGCTTGAGTGCACATTGTTATGTGAGTATATTTGTGATATTCGGCACAAGACGGTCCTTTTAAGCAATTTGGCGGAAATGTTATAATGAAGATAAATACTTGACTCATGATGAGCTTAGGAGTATTTTGGTTATTTGGAGAGTTACCAGGGTTTATTGATTAATGAGAATTTAATTGGTGAGTATTTTGGGTAGGTGATTTTATTTGGGAATATGTGGTGTAATTTGAGGTTAATGGGAGATTAGGCTAAAATGACTATTTTGCTCTTGGGCTTAGTCTTGTAGTTTGATTGAAGGTGAGGGCAAATTGGTCATTTGACCAAATGATAGATAATTTTCTATTAATGCATTGCCTGCCACGTTTTTTGGGCCATTTCATATTCACGATGTCACTTTCTCTCATTCTTGGTTACTCTCTAGAACACCTAAGGGATTCTTGAAGCTTCTTAAGTTTTCTTGAGGAGAATAGGAATTTATTGGAGATAGGAGCACTGGGTGGTCAATTATAGACTGAATTCTCCAATTTGGAGCAACTAAGGTATGAATTATCTTGGCTGTTCTTGCTTTTCTTTGTGTTCTTGAGGAGTGTTTATGCTCTTGAGTAATTTTCAGATTTTGGGTGTTTTTGGTTGAGGTTTTGATACTTTGAGGTTTGGGTTTTGTGCTAATAAAAGTATGAGGTGATTTTTGGTTAAAAGTTTATGGAAAACTTGTTGGGACCTCATTTGGTGATTGTAAGGAGGATTAGGTTAGAATTTTGGCGAAATGGGTCGGAGAAGTTGGAGAAAACGGAACCCAGAATTCTGGGTTCACGCTGTAGCGCCCATGCGCTATGCATGGGGGATTTTGGGGTGTCACTGCCTATTTGGGTGCCCCCATCCTGGTTTTGGGCTCCCCTACGCTATGTAGGGATAGTTTGGGGGTGTCTCTGCCCATTTGGGTGCCCCTGCCCTAGGGGGTGGCAACCCTGTCCTATGCCTATTTCAATATATGTTGTTTTTAGGGCTTGGGAAGAGCTTGAGCACTCAAGGGACGATTACACCACCCCATTTGGTTGAATCAAAGGTGCTGAGAGCATAGGAATGTCCCAAAATTTGTTTTTGAAGTTGAATCATAACAGGAGTACCGTTTATGGTTTTGACTAGGTTTACTGCAAGGCTCAAGGGAAAAGGGATCGCGCTCGGGGTCATACCATTATTTGCACAAGACTTGAGGTAAGAAAAATGGTATAAGCACATAGAGATAGCTGACACCAGGGTCGAGGCTAGAGATGAAGAGCAGGGTCAAAACCCTCCACCAGTCCCTGAGAACTGGCAGAAATTGCTTGCTGATATGTAAGCTAGACTTCATAGTTAGGAAGAGCAAATTCGCCTTCTAAGGCAATAGGCTCCGTTGGGGAGAGCCGCACCTAACTTGCCACCTGTTGTTGCACCAGCTGTACAACTACCTGAAATTGGAAACAGGTGGGAGCCACTATATGAGAGATTCAGGAGACAGCACCCTCCAACCTTTGAGGGAGGACCAAATCCACTAAAGGCTGAACAGTGGATGAGTATGATCACCTCCATCACGGACTTTATGAGGGTGGAAGGTAATGACATGGTGTCCTGTGCTACCTATATGCTTAGAGAGGATGCCCATATTTGGTGGGAGGTGGCATCACAATCTTGAGATGTTTCTACTATGAGTTGGGACGGGTTCAGAGATTTGTTCAACCAGAAGCATTACAACGTTGTCGTCAAGGCAGCAAAGGTGAATGAGTTTATTGGATTGGGACATGGAAGTATGACAATTACTGAGTATGCCCTGAAGTTTGATAGGCTAGCAAAGTTTGCACCAGATCTAGTGCCTACAGATGTGGTCAGACAGGACAGGTTTATTCGAGGGCTTAATGCTATGATAGCCCGAGATATGAGGATAACTCAGTACCTGGGGAGACGACTTATGCCCAGGTGGTTGAGAAGGCCCTCATTGCTGAGGAAGCAGATAACAAGATTTGGAGGGAGAACGCTGCGAGATGGGATGTTTGCAGGGTAGTGCCTCCATATATAGAGTCTAGTAGGGGTGGAGTCCTCAGTGATCAGAAGAGGAAGATCTCTAACACCTCGACCACTTCTGGTCTTGATAGGAAGGGCCGGGGTGTCTAGGGTGACCGCCACGGAGGCGGTGAAACATGGAGGAGTTATTCAGAGTGCACTAGATGCAGGAAGCGCCATCTGGGCGAATGACGGGCGAAGGCTTGTTACTTGTGCGGGGTGGTTGGACACCTCAAGAAATATTGTCTGACACTGAAAAAGGAGGAAGAAGGGAAGGTGGACAGCTTGGCTCCAGCTTGAGTGTTCACCTTGACACAGGCAGGGGCCGAGCTAGTCCCTCGGTAGTGACATGTCAACTTTCTAGCACTGGCTCTTCATATACCATATTGATTGACTCTGGTGCTACACATTCGTTTGTTTCTAGTAAAGTGATTGATAGATTGTTTAGGCCTAGTGAGTATTATACTGCAGGGTTTGGGACTATACTGCCTATAGGGGAGTTGGTAGTTTCTAGGAGATGGATTAGAGCACTGCTAGTGATAGTGGATAGTAGGGAACTATTAGTAGATTTGATTGAGTTGGGTATGGATGATTTTGATATGATCTTGGGGATGGATTGGCTAGTCAGATACGAGGCCACTATAGATTGCAGAAAGAAGATGGTGACTTTTGAGTCTGAGGAGGAGGACCCCATTGTCTTTGTGGGTGCTATGCATGGACCCCGCATTCCTTTGATATTAGCATTGAGGGCTAGGGATCTATTACAAGGAGGTTGTATAGGTTTTCTAGCTAATGTAGTTGTAACGACCCAAATTTATTAATAAGGCTTAAGGGCTTTGATTAGTGTGTCGGGAGGGCATAATTGGATTGTATGTGTTTTAATGATTTAAACGCATGTTATATGACTACTTGAATATCTGTGATGCATGACTATGTGTATTAGTATGCATGTAGGCCCTGATTAGGTTAGAAGGGCATAATCGTAATTTTGGCTTGTTGAGGGCATAGCTGTATATATATATATCTGCGATAAATTGTCGAGACCACATTATTATGTGGATATATTTGTAATTTGTGACTCAAGGCGATCCTAGTGAGCGGTTTAGCGAAAAAGTCACGGCGAGGATTTGTACCTGCTCGGGGCGAGCCTAGGGGTATTTTTGGGAAGTTAGGTAATACATTGGAGATTATTTGATATTGAGGAGTATAATTGGAAACTAGTTAGGTGTCGGGAATTAAGCGATCAATATTAGATACATTTGAGGAATTAGCTGGAATTGGGTGAAATGACCAAAATGCCCCTAGGTGGATTAGAAGGCTTAAAAGTAAAGGGAGGGAAAATTGGTCATTTGGCTTATAAGGAATAAGAGTTAAGTTGCTTTATTCCTTAGTGGGAAAAGTCTAGTGTCTGAAGGAAAGAAAAGAAGAAGGGAAATGAAGAAGGAAAAATAGAAGTTCATTTTTATCTCTGTCAGTTTAGGATTCTTCTCCATTCCTTGGGGTCTTTTGGAGCTAAAATTCAGAGGAGTTCCTGGCTAAGGCCTTGTGCTTGAGACCTTGATCAAGTGTGAGAATTCAGCAGGGATTAGGCATCCAATTGAGGTAAGTTTCTAGGGTCTGCTCTTATGTTTCAGGTCTTGGTTGAGATGATTTTCTGAACTGATTTTTTATGGGGAATTACGGGAATTAAAGCTGAGGATTTGAGGAGGAGTAAGCCAAGGAGGTGTAGAGGCTAGCATAAGGTCAACTCTCCATTGAAGGTATGAAATTCTAGCTCTAAGATCCTGAGGTTTTAGCTGTTTTGCTGAGTTTCTGAGTATGAGGTCAACCCATGGTGACTTTTGGGATTTGGAGTGCATGTGCTTAAGTTTTATGTGGTTGGGTCATTTGGGATGAGTTAGACATGTTGATAAGCTTGTTTTTAAGTTTGGTTGAAGTTTGGAAAAGTTTTGGTAAGGTTTGGTTTAGGAAAATTGAAGGAGGAAACAATGCAGGGTTGTTGTTCTGTGACTAGCGCTACACTGTAGCGCTAGACCATGTTGTCTGGGGCGTTTTTAGGTTCTGTTTGTAGCGCTGTAGCGCCCTCCAAAGAGCGCTGTAGCGGTACCCTGTTTCCAGAAACGGGTTTTTGGGTTATTTTCAACAGTTTTTGCCCGGGGGTTCGTGGTTTGATTCCACCACCCCGTTTGGTGGAATTAGGGCTTGGGATTGGTCCCGAGGCTAGGTTTTGAACTTGAGTCTTGGTGATGATTCTAATCCATGGTTGTGACTAGGCACACACTAGGGCTCAAGAGGGGTCGTACTTGAGGATCAATCGAACAAAGCTAACAAATCTAAAGGTAAGAAAACTGCACCCGGTTATGTGTTTGTGATGGGACTAAGTGCTCTTGATATCTATATAATGGCATGGATGGTATTATGCCATGCGACATATGATAAACGACCTAAGGGTGTCGTAAATTATACTTGCGCACAGGGCGCGGCTCGGCCACTGGTAGCTGAGGCTACTTAATATTCACTAAGCTCGGTTTAAGCGGGCCGGAGTCAGTGCGATAAATAGAGGGTGCGGCCTAAGGGCATTAACCCTAGTTATCATATGTGGATTGATTATTGATATGAAGTGATATATTTGGTATGCTGAATACTTGAATAACATGAATGCTAAAACTATTGAGTACATGTATATGCGATATGAGTTATCTGACTAGCTATTGAATGATTGTGTTCTGTTATTGTGTTTTCTTGCTGGGCCTTGGCTCACGAGTTCTTCGTGGTGCAGGTAAAGGCAAAGGCAAGTTGGACCAATCCTGAGATGGAGTGCTGCTGGGCTGAATGTACATAGTCAGCTGTTCGGCCGCCTCAGCCGAGGAGTGGAACAGGACGGGATATGCTTAACTGTCTGTTTTGCCTTAGTATGGCTAATCACTGTATCTAAATCTTGAATCTTTTGTAAACGGTCTTTAATTTATTACTTCTGGGATCCCATGTAGAAAGAATATTGCTTATTTATAAGAAATGTAGTTTTGAGACCAAAATATATTAACCCTAGCTCAATTATAGTTTCAGTGACACGTTTTGAACTAAATGGCTTGATTAGCAAGTCTTGCACCTTTATAAACACTCAGTGTGATGGTCTTGGCTATCCAGGGCGTTACAGCTTGGTATCAGAGCGTCCTAGGTTTAAGGGTTCATGAAGACTGGCTGGACATGTACATTCACCGCGAAAGCCATGTTCGACTCAGGGTTTGGTAAATTGTGTATACATGACTATGTGCTTAAATGATTTGAATGAGATATGATTGTTGATATCTGCCTGATTTATAGGGAGTATGAGATACTGATAGGGCCTGGCCCTTGTCTATTGCATGAAGATATTGAGGCGTGCTTATCAGCACTGCTATGCATGCTAATAAATATATGGATGAATATTTGGATGAATTGTTATAACTTGATTGCTTGTGAATGATTGGAGTTCCAATGATGGATCATGAAATGATTACTACCCTGTCATCATAGTCTAATTGCCGAGTCGTTGATTGCAGATTGACTTGGATAATTTTGCATCCAAGAAAATCTACCCGACTAGCCGACAAGTCTGCGACTAGAGATGATGATCAGGGCCAGACCCCTCCGCCAGTCCCTGAGAACTGGCAGTAACTTATGGCAGACATGCAAGCTCGACTACAGATCCAAGATGAATAGATCTGAATTCTGCGGCAGCAGGATCCATCAAGGAGTGTTGCCCCCATTGTGCCACCTGCAGTGGTGCCTGTTGTGCAGCCAGTTGAGGTTGGGAACAAGTGGGAACCGTTGTATGAGCGGTTCAGGAAGCAGCAGCCCCCGATCTTTGAGGGAGGACCTGATCCACTGAAGGCTGAACAGTGGATGACTATGATTACTACCATTCTGAACTTTATGAGGGTAGAGGGACATGATAGAGTGGCCTGTGCCACATATATGTTGATGGAGGATGCTCGAATCTAGTGGGAGGTGGCATCACAGACTAGGGATGTTACTGCTTTGACCTGGGAAGGATTCGGGGACCTATTTAGTCAGAAGTACTATAATGTTGCCATCAGGGCAGCGAAAGTGAATGAGTTCGTGGGGCTGGTTCAGGGCAGTATGACAGTTACGGAATATGATAGACTTGCGAAGTTTGCACCAGATCTTGTGCCTACTGATGCAGCTAGGTAGGATAGATTTATCAGAGGGCTTAATGCTATGATAGCCCGGAATGTGAGAATTACAACAGTACCTGGAGGGACAACTTATGCTCATGCTATAGAGAAGGCTCTTGCCGCTGAGGAAGCGGAAAATAAGATAAGGAGGGAGAGTCCAATGAGACGGGAGGGCCGTGGGGCGGTGCCTCCATATTCTGGTTTTGGTAGGGGCGGAGGCCCCAGTGATTTGAAGAGGAAGACCCCTGATGCTTTGCCCATTCTTGGCCCTGATAGGAGAGGTCGGGGTACTCAGGGTGGCCCTCAGGGAGGCGGTGATACATGGAGAACTTACCCTGAGTGCACGAGGTGCAGAAGACGCCATCCGGGCGAATGTCAGGCTAAGGCTTGTTCTGTGTGTGGGGTGGTAGGACACCTTAAGAAAGATTACCCAACAGTGAAGAAGGGAGATGCGGGGAAGGTGGACAGCTTGACTCCAGCTCGAGTGTTCACTCTGACGCAGGCAGAGGCTGAGGATAGCCCCTCGGTAGTGACAGGTTAGCATTCTAGCGCTCACACTCCTTTTACTGTATTGATTGACTCTGGTGCTACACGTTCGTTTGTTTCTAGTAGGGTGATTGATAGACTGTGTAAACCTAGTGAGTATTGTACTTCAGGGCTTGGGACTATTTTGCCTACAGTGGAACTGGTAGTGTCTAGGAGGTGGATTAGAGCACTGCTAGTGATAGTTGATGGTAGGGAGTTGTCAGTAGATTTGATTGAGCTGAGTATGGAGGACTTTGATATGATTTTGGGTATGGATTGGTTGGTTAGATATGGAGCTACTATTGACTGCAGAAAGAAGATGGTGACCTTTTAGCCAGAGAGCGAGGATCCCTTTATTTTTGTGGGAGCAGTGCATGGACCCCACGTACCCAGGATATCAGCTCTGAGAGCTAGAGATCTGTTACAAGGAGGGTGTATAGGTTTTCTTGCTAGTATGGTGGATACCACCAGGGTTTTTCCAGTAGGACCAGAAGAGACCAGATTGGTTTGTGAGTTCTTGGATGTGTTCCCCGAGGACTTGCCGGGGCTGCCACCGCGTAGAGAGATTCAGTTTGTTATTGAGTTGGCGCCAGGGACAGAGCCAGTGTCGAGGGCACCATATAGGATGGCACTGACAGAACTGAAAGAATTGAAGATCCAGTTGTAGGAGCTTCTGGATTTGGGATTCATTAGGCCTAGTTGCTCCCCATGGGGTGCTCCAGTTTTGTTTGTGAAGAAGAAGAACGGGACTCTGAGAATGTGCATAGACTACAGAAAATTGAAGAAGTTGACTATCAAGAATAAGTACCCCCTACCAAGGATTGACGACTTGTTCGATCAGCAGCAGGGTAAGACGGTGTTCTCAAAGATTGATCTTCTATCTGGTTATCACCAGCTGAGGATCAAGGAAGAGGACATACCAAAGACGGCCTTCTGAACGAGGTACGGGCCCTACGAGTTTTTGGTCATGTCGTTGTGGTTTGACCAATGCCCCAGTAGCTTTCATGGACTTGATGAACAGGGTGTTCAAGTACTTTCTAGATCAGTTCATTATTATCTTCATCGATGACATCTTAGTGTACTCGAGTTCAGAGGCAGAGCACGAGATTCATCTTCGACAGGTTCTTCAGAGGGAGCATCAGTTGTATGCCAAGTTCAAGAAATGTGAATTTTGGTTACCAGAAGTGACATTCCTTGGACATATTGTGGGCGTAGACGGGATTAAGGTGGATCCGTCTAAGGTGGAGGCAGTTAGGGATTGGCCGAGGCCAAGGAATGCCTCGGCGGTGCGGAGTTTTCTTGGTCTAGCGGGTTATTACAGACGGTTTTTGGAAGGTTTCTTGAAGATAGCGACACCGATGATAGAACTGACACGGAAGAACTTGAAGTTTATCTGGTCAGACAAATGTGAAGACAGTTTCCAAGAGCTGAAGTGACGACTTATTTCTGCACCTGTGTTGAGTCTTCCTTTGGGGGAAGGGAAGTTTGTGGTCTACTGCGATGCATCGAGGTTGGGTTTAGGCTTTGTGTTGATACAGAATGAGAAGGTCATAGCTTATGCGTCACGACAGCTGAAGGAATATGAGCAGTGGTATCCTACCCATGATTTGGAGCTTGCAGCGGTGGTATTCGCACTGAAGATTTGGCGACATTATGTGTACGGAAAGAAGTGTGAGGTATACACTGACCATAAGAGTCAGAAGTATTTCTTTACACAGAAGGACCTGAACATGAGACAGAAGCGTTGGCTAGAGTTGGTGAAAGATTATGATTCTGATATTCGTTACCGTCTGGGGAAAGCCAATATAGTGGCAGATGCGTTGAGCTGGAGAGGCCCAAGTCAGTTGTACAGTTCCACCCAAATCTCAAGAGAGTTAGCTGATGAGATGGTCAGAGCAGGGATAGAATTGGTGGTAGGCCGATTGGCCAATATTACTCTACAGTCGACCCTACTAGAGCAGATTACAGAGAGACAATTGGTAGACGCTCAATTACAAGAGGTTAGAGAGAATGTCTTAGCGCGAGTAGCTAAGAACTATTCTATTTCTGAGGCTGGTTTGCTTCGGTATCAGGAACGGATTTGTGTTCCAGCTGATAAGGGGATCAGACGAGAGATATTGAATGAGTCTCATACGACGCCGTACTCACTTCATCCGGGTACCACGATGATGTACCAGGATCTATGGAAGTTGTATTGGTGGCCTGGGATGAAGAAGGGTGTGGTGGAGTACGTAGCCAGATGCTTAACCTATCGGCAGGTGAAAGCTGAGCATCAGCGACCATCAGGGTTGCTTCAGCCTTTGGGTATTCTCGAGTGGAAATGGGAGGATATTACGATGGGTTTTGTGGGAGGTTTACCCAGGACGGTAGGGCTTCTTGACTCGGTGTGGGTGATAGTGGATAGGTACACCAAGTCAGCCCATTTTCTTCCAGTGAAGTCAACATATATTGTGGATCAGTATGCCGAGTTGTACGTGAGAGAGATCGTACGTCTCCATGGGGTTCCTAAGTCTATAGTGTCATATCGGGATCCTATCTTTACTTCTATGTTTTGGGGTGGTTTGCAGAAGGCTATGGGGACTCAGTTGAAGTTCAGGACAACCTTTCATCCTCAGACTGATGGAATGTCTGAGAGGACGATTTAGGTGTTGGAGGATATGCTCAGAGCGTGCGTGATCTACTTTGAAGGGTCATGGAGTAAGTATCTTCCGTTGATTGAATTTTCGTATAACAATAGTTACTAATCGACAATTGGAGTGGCTCCCTATGAGATGTTATACGGGAGGAAGTAAAGATCACCTATTCATTATGATGGGTGAGAGGAAGTATTTGGAGCAAGATATGGTTCAGAGGACAAGTGAAGCCATAGGGAAAATCCGAGCTAGGATGCTCGCCTCTAAGAGCAAACAGAAAAGCTATGCTGATCCCAAGTGTAGGGACGTGGAGTTCCAGGTTGGGGACCACGTGTTTCTCCGAGTTTCACCATTGCGAGGGGTGAGGAGATTTTGTAAGAAGGGCATGCTAAGCCCTAGGTCCAATGAACCTTTTGAGATCCTGGAAAGGATTGGTCAGGTTGCTTACAGGTTAGCCTTGCCGCCATCATTGTCAGGATTCCATGATGTATTCCTTGTTTCTATGCTTTGGAAGTACGTTTCAGATGCGACTCATGTGTTAAGGTATGAAGACTTGGAATTGCAGTCATACCTAGCTTATGAAGAGCAACCGATTCAGATATTAGATCGGAAAGATAAAGTACTACAGAATAAGACAATTCCTCTGGTCAAGGTGTTATGGAGGAATAATTGTAATGCCCCGAAATCTCCGATATGGTTTAATGGCGGGAATAGTAGGCTGGGAGGGCCATACTTGTTTAATTATGCCATTAATTGATAAAATGCATGTATATGTGAATTATATTATAATATGATGTTAAATGCATGCATGTGGGTCCACACTTTAAATTACAGGGGTGTGATGATAATTTGGCCCGTTGAGGGTATAATTGTATGCATGTCAATGATATGTCGTTGAGACCACATTGTAATGTGGGTTTGTTCAAGCTATTCGGCATGAGACGATCTTGGAATATTGATTAGCGGTCTAGTCATAATGGGTTTAAGTTCGAGGCTCGGGATGAGTCTCGGGGTGATTATAATGATTAGAGCGTTACTGGGAGTTAAAGGGTAATGAGGTATAAATTATTGGTGTTTGGGAATTATCGAGAATAGCGGGAATTGGAGAGCGTTAATTATGATTAACAAGATAGGTTGGAAATGACAAATTTTCCCTTGGGAGCCTTTCGAAATCTTTAATTGACCTAGGGGTATAATGGTCTTTTTACCCCTAGGATAGATATAAACTGTTTTAGGCTGTAGAATTGAAGAGAAAACAGAGCAAGTTATTGGAGCTTACCTTTACCTTCCTTCCCCTCCATCTCCTTTGTGATTTTTGTGATCTTGTTGAGGATTCTAGCTTAGGAAGTAGACCTTGGGAGTTTGGGAGAGTGTTCCACCAATGAAGAGCATCACAACCTGAGTTTGAGGTAAGTTTCTAGCCAATTGTTTTCTGGTATACTCTGTTTTGATGTTTAGTTTCAGCTTGTGATCTTATTGTGGATAGTTGGAATTAATGGAAGTTTTGGTTGGGGTTTAACTTGGGTTTTGTTAAGGGTGTGATATAGATAGTGTTTAGGGGTTGTATTGGATGTTTGAGTGGTGTTTGAGCTTAGTTTGAAAGGTTGGTTAAAAGGAAAATCGCAAGGGAAGAAAAACCAGGGTATTGGCTGAACTGGGGGTTGGGCCGCAGCATGGTGAAGGAGGGTCGTGGGTCTTGAAGGATGCTGAAGGAGGCCGCCTCTGTTTGAGGGGCGGGCTGCGACATGGCCAAGGAGGGCCAGGGCCCTTAGTGGCATTTTGGCCAGAAATGGGTTTTTGGCTTGGGGATTCTAGCTTTAGGCCTCGGGATCGATCCTACTACCCGGATTAGTAGGATTCGATGTCACAGAGGCTAGGTTTTGGTTTGGGAACCCTTTGTTATTCATTTTATTGATGGAATCCCATAATTGGCTATGACCAGGTAACCGCTAAGGGACCAAAAGGTTGATCGTTCTCAGGGGTCGTTCCTATTATATTTCTCGCTCGAACCTGAGGTAAGAAAATTGCACCCTGTGTATATATGACATGCGTGATTTTTATTGAGGCATGTTGATTGATAAATGTGGACATGGATTGCCTATCAAATGCTAGCGAATGTTTTTTACTTGTATATGTACTGACTAGTCAGGGATACTGACCTAAGAGTCAGAAATGGCATAGCGTCATGAACGCAAGGCCAAATGAAGATTAGATCTAATCGATATCAGCGTTGAATGGCTCTAAGGCATTAACGCTGGACCGACCCTAAGGTCGATGAATTTATAAGCGCTTGACTAGTTACTAGAGCCAGGGCCTAAGGCCCAGGTGAGCGTTTGTCACATGGCTAGGGAATGATGTTCCAGAGTTATGACTCTAAGGTCATGAGGAAGGTTATGTTGGTGACTAGTCACCATGCACTTATCCTGTTCGAACTAATAAAAGTTCACTTATCTATTAAGCCCCGATGACCCTAGTGTCACAAGGCTAAAGGGAGCTAGACCCAACTTAGTGACTTTCGCGACTGTCACCTATTTGTTTGGACTAATAGTCCTGAATGATTATTATGATCATTGTTGATATTATATCATGCTTTATTGTGTTTTCTTGCTGGGCCTTGGCTCATGGGTGCTATGTGGTGCAGGTAAAGGGAAAGAAAAGCTCACCCAACCTTGAGTGGAGAGCTTAGGTGGTGATGTGTACATATGTGGCCGCTTGACCACCACGACCAAAGAGTTCTCAGAGGAACTAGGGGGTTTACCCTATTTTTGCCGCTTAGGTCGGCGTGCTTGTAATTTTGAAACTGTAATGACCATTTTGAGTTGTAAATAACTTGTAAATGTTTTTTATGGGCCCATGAACAATTTTATGTATTCTATAAAATATATCCTTTTCTTTTTATTGATTTTCCTCCTTAACCAGTTAATAACACTTAGAACACGTTTTTCACCAAAGGACTCGGGTAGTGGGTAAAATTTTCGGTTCACCGTAACTGTTCTGGGGTAACCAGGGCGTTACATTAGCAGGGTCGAGGAAGCGACCTGGGAGCTTGAGACAGCGATGCAGGATCAGTATCCCAAGTTATTCAGGTAAATTTCGAGGAAGAAATTCTCATTAGGAGGGGATAGCTGTAACGACCCAAATTTACTAATAAGGCTTAAGGGCTTTGATTAGTGTGCTGGGAGGACATAATTGGATTGTATGTGATTTAATGATTTAAACGCATGTTATATGACTACTTGAATATCTGTGATGCATGACTATGTGTATTAGTATGCATGTAGGCCCTGATTAGTTTAGAAGGGCATAATCGTAATTTTGGCTCGTTGAGGGCATAACTGTATATATATCTCTGATAAATTGTCGAGACCACATTATTATGTGGATATATTTGTAATTTGTGACTCAAGGCGATCCTAGTGAGCGGTTTAGCGAAAAAGTCACGGCGAGGATTTGTACCTGCTCGGGGCGAGCCTAGGGGTATTTTTGGGAAGTTAGGTAATACATTGGAGATTATTTGATATTGAGGAGTATAATTGGAAACTAGTTAGGTGTCGAGAATTAAGCGATCAATATTAGAGACATTTGAGGAATTAGCGGGAATTGGGTGAAATGACTAAAATGCCCCTAGGTGGATTAAAAGGCTTAGAAGTAAAGGGAGGGAAAATTGGTCATTTGGCTTATAAGGGATAAGATTAAAGTTGCTTTATGCCTTAGTGGTAAAAGTCTAGAGTCTGAAGGAAAGAAAAGAAGAAGGGAAAAGAAGAAGGAAAAATAGAAGTTCATTTTTCTCTCTGTCGGTTTAGGATTCTTCTCCATTCCTTGGGGTCTTTTGGAGCTAAAATTCAGAGGATTTTCTGGCTAAGGCCTTGTGCTTGAGACCTTGATCAAGTGTGAGAATTCAGCAAGGATTAGGCATCCAACTGAGGTAAGTTTCTAGGGTCTGCTCTTATGTTTCTGGTCTTGGTTGAGATGATTTTCTGAACTGAGTTTTTATGAGGAATTAAGGGAATTAAAGTTGAGGATTTGAGGAGGAGTAAGCCAAGGAGGTGTAGAGGCTAGCTTAAGGTCGACTCTCCATTGATGGTATGAAATTCTAGCTCTAAGACCCTGAGGTTTTAGCTGTTTTGCCGAGTTTCTGAGTTTGAGGTCCAACCATGGTGAATTTTGGGATTTGGAGTGCATGTGCTTAAGTTTTATGTGGTTGGGTCATTTGGGATGAGTTAGACATGTTGATAAGCTTGTTTTTAAGTTTGTTTGAAGTTTGGAAAAGTTTTTGTAAGGTTTGCCTTGGGAAAATTGAAGGAGGAAAAAATGCAGGGTTGCTGTTCTGTGACTAGCGCTACAGCGCTAGCCTTTGGGCGCTATAGCGCTAGGCCATGTTGTCTGGGGAATTTTTAGGTTCTATTTGTAGTGCTATAGCACCCTCCAAAGAGTGCTGTAGCGCTACCCTGTTTCCAGAAAAGAGTTTTTGGGTTATTTTCAAGGGTTGTTGCTCGGGGGTTCGGGGTTTGATTCCACCACCCCGTTTGGTGGAATTAGGGCTTCCCGAGGGCTCTCGATTGGTCCCGAGGCTAGGTTTTGAACTTAAGGTTTGGTGATGATTCTGATCTATGATTGTGACTAGGTGCACACTAGGGCTCAAGAGGGGTCGTACTTGAGGATCAATCGAACAAAGCTAACAAATCTAAAGGTAAGAAAACTGCACCCGGTTATGTGTTTGTGATGGGACTAAGTGCTCCTGATATCTATATAATGACATGTGATAAACAACCTAAGGGTGCCATAAATTATACTTGTACACAGGGCGTGCCTCAGCCATTGGTAGCTGAGGACAACTTAATATTCACTGAGATCGGTTTAAGCAGGCCGGAGTCAGTGGGATAACAAGAGGGTGCGGCCTAAGGGCATTAACCTTAGTTATCATATGTGGATTGATTATAGATATGAAGTGATATATTTGGTATGCTGAATACTTGAATAACATGAATGCTTAAACTGTTGAGTACATGCATATGCGATATGAGTTATCTGACTGTCTATTGAATGATTGTGCTCTGTTATTGTGTTTTTTTTGCTGGGCCTTGGCTCACGGGTTCTTCGTGGTGCAGGTAAAGGCAAAGGCAAGTTGGACAAATCCTGCGATGGAGAGAATGTACATAGTAAGCTGTTCGGCCGCCTCGGCCGAGGAATGGAACAGGACGGGATATGCTTAACTGTCTGTTTTGCCTTAGTATGGCTAATCATTGTATCTAAATCTTGAATCTTTTGTAAACGGTCTTTAATTTATTCCTTCTGGGATCCCATGTAGAAAGAATACTGCTTATTTATAAGAAATGTAGTTTTGAGACCAAAATATTTTAACCCTAGATCAACTATATTTTTGTGACACGTTTTGAACTAAATGGCTTGATTAGCAAGTCTTGCACCTTTATAAACACTTAGTGTGATGGTCTTGGCTATCCAGGGCGTTACAGTAGTGGATACCACTAGAATTACACCAGTGGGACCTAGAGAGACTAGATTGGTATGCGAGTTTTTGGATGTGCTTCATGAGGATTTACCGGGACTACCGCTGTTCAGGGAGATTCAGTTTGTCATTGAGTTTGCGCCGGGTACAGGGCTAGTATCGAGCACACCATACATGATGGCTCCGGAAAAGCTAAAGGAGTTGAAGATACAGTTGCAAGAGGTTCTATACTTGGGATTTATTGGACCTAGCTTCTCGCCATGGGGTGCTTCGATTTTGTTTGTGTAAAATGCCCTATACTACTACTTTGTGAAATGTCATCATACTCATAGACTTATTTAAGGAAAACAACTTCACATAAGAAAAACCAGTGGGGCCTTGCTAAAACATACAAGCTGGGCCCAATAGTTTAAAATAAAAATGAAAGTTCTCATGCAACGTTTAAAATAAATGTGATTCAAGTCCCACTAATAAATTTTGAAATCTAAAACTCATAACATCATCTTTAAAAGTTGGCATTTAAGCTGATCGTTTATTCGCCCATAGGGTAGCCCCACGCCATACACACTCTAACGTCGAAACTTCTCACATCACAACGCGTGCCAAAGAGAAACACTATTTATTACCTGAAAGAGGGAAAGTAAGGGGGTGAGCTAAAAGCCCAGTAAGGAAGTACAAACAACATACAAAGAAAAACATAACAAAGGTGTTGACGGTGAAATCTCGTCAACGAAATTAGATCGGAAAACTCAAAGGTAAGTCAGTTGATGTTTATATAAGAACTTAGAATAAACTTTAAGGAAAAGTAAACACAGATCAACAATGGAGCAAGCCTTTGTATATTTCTCAATAGCCTCTGCATACAATGAATTTTCCAACCCCTTCCAAATGGAAGTGGAGTTTATTTTATAGTGGGCTCTAATGGCCCCTGATACAATGTGGTCCAGGGGACCAGGTAATACACTAGTACACTGTCAGGTGAGTGGTCTCAGGGGTAGTGGTGTCTGCTCCAGTACATGATCAGGGCTGGTGAGTGCACCTCCACTTTAGTACCTGATCGTGCTTCCACTACCTGCCTGGTACGGGTGTCAAAGGAGTGGCTGGTGAGGACAACGGAAGGTACTTCACTGGTACCACCACTACTTATCTGATGTGGGTACTATATCCGTACTCTAACTCATTTTAGATCGTCAGTGGACTCCGTACCTATAGGAAAAAGAGTGCCCTGTTGGTTGTACTAATCTTAGGGAGAGGGATGAAGCCTCTTCAACGAAGCCTGCTAGGTATTTGGTGAGACTTGGCACCCATGTGTGGGTCATTGATCTCACCCATGAGATCAATGCCATGTAGCCCCCATTTGCGAGGCCCAGGTGCGAGGCTCTATGGGCGCGCGAGACGAACGGGCCTCGTGGGACACCTGGTGCGCGAGGCGCTCAGGGGCGATTTCGCTTGATGCTGGCACGCGAGGTGGAGGGGCCTCGCGAGACGCCTGGTGTGTGGGACGTTCGGATGTGGCTCGCCTGATGTTGGCACGCGAGGCTGAGGGGCCTTGCGAGACGCCTGGTGCGCGAACGGGTGCGGCTAAGGTAGGAGAGGCGAGACGGCCTGGTGCCGAGGCAGGCGAGGCGAGACGGCCTCGCGAGAGGTTCCTCAAAGATGCGCACATGGGCGCGGCTGAGGTAGGCCATGCGAGACGGCCTCGAGAGAGGGGCCTCGCAGAGATGCGCGCATGGGCGCAGCCGAGGCAAGCCATGCGAGACGGCCTCGCGAGAGGGGCCTCGCGGAGATGCGCGCATGGGCGCGGCCGAGGCAGGAGAGGCGAGACGGCCTCGCGAGAGGGGCCTCCCTGAGCTGCGCGCATGGGCGCGGCCGAGGCAGGCCATGCGAGACGGCCTCACGAGAGGGGCCTCGCTGAGATGCATGCATGGGTGCTGGGGCATGGCCGAGGCGTGCCAGGCGAGATGATCTTGCGAGATGGCCTCGCGAGACGGGTGCGTGGGCACGGCCGAGGCGAGGCCCTAAGAACCTAAGTGCTTCACTTCGGCACGGGTTCATAGGACCTTCAGCGTGGTTGGCGTGCGGCCTCACGTGGTGTGAGGCAGGTCAGACTCTCGAAGGCCTCTCGCGAGGTTTAGGTCCTTCAGGATCATGCCAAATTTGCGGTGCTCACAAAGTCCATACTTCATGGCTCATAAGGTGATGCTTCCCTTGGGACAATCTCCTGGTTCCGCAAGACTTATGGGCCTGAGTCTAATAACTTGACTAAGTGACCTCTAGACTTGTATTCCAACCATGGACTTAGAGATTTTTTCTTTTTGGTGGATTTTTGGCCTCCACACTTGCCCCCCAGTCTATAGGGAGGCCTTTAGGCATTCTTGTAGACTCTTCTCTTTCTTTTTATTTTCTATTTTATTTTATTTCATGTATATATATATTTTTTCATGCTCGAGGTCCTTTGGAGCCCACGCGAAAGGGGGTTCAATAGGTCTCTCTTTGGTGCACCTTGATTGTGTCTATAAGGATATGTTGACCCTTTGGGTTCTGGCTATCCTTTTATCTATCTTTGCGCTCGCTTATTATTTCTTGCGAGAAACGCCCTTCTCGTCATTTGGCATAGTACTATTTTTGCAAGCGTCTTCTTTGAGACCCTTTTTGCAAGCGTTTTCTTTGAGACCCTTTTTGGAAGCGTCTACTTTGAGACCCTTTTTCGCAAACGTCTACTTTGGAGACCCTTTTTGATGACCTCTACTTTTGAGACCCTTTTCTCAAGCGTCTACTTTGGAGACCCTTTTCTCAAGCGTCTACTTTGGAGACCCTTTTCGCAAGCGTCTACTTTGGAGACCCTTTTTGGTGGCCTCTACTTTTGAGACCCTTTTCTCAAGCGTCTACTTTGGAGACCCTTTTTGAAAGTTTTGAGGTGATCTCCCCTCGAGTCGGGACTTTCATGGCTAGATGGTCTTCGTTCAATCTTAAACTTGGTCAGCGACCCCTCTAGCATGCCCCCCCCCCCTTCTATATGGAATCTTCAGACATATTGGTCGTAGGGCAACTGGAGGAAGGTTCGCTTTCTTCAACATAGAAGTTCTTATGGCCCTCTTCCACACGTATGTGCTTATGTGCTCTCTCTCGAAGTCATCCAAATTCGAAACTTCTCTTTTGAGCATGTTATCACACAACTTGCTTCCTGGACGAACTCCGGCTGTAATAGCCATCTCGTGCTCCACTTTGGTTAAACCTCCCACCTTTGTTGCTTCCATACTGAACCTATGGATGTAGTCCTTTAGACTTTCATTCTCGCCTTGCTTTATGTTAGCGAGGCTGGTAGTTGGCATGACGTAATCACAGGCTGCATGGTGTTGCTGAAGAAATTCATCAGAGTATTGTTGCCATGACTCGATTGTTCCTGGCCTTAACCTCTTGAACCACTTGTACGCCACACCTTTAAGCACGACGACAAAGCAATGAAACTTTGCCCTGCTGTTGACCCCTCTTAACCTCATCAAGTTATTGAAGGAGTCCAAGTGATATTTTGGGTCTGTAGTACCCTTGTACGGAGTCATGCGAGGCTCTCTGAAGCCAGTGGGCATTTGCTCAGCCTAAATCTCCCTTGTGAAGGGTGAATCACAGTCAAATTTTTCGTCATCCATGTGCCCCCCAAGTGCAGTGATGATCTTCCCTCGTGGGCTTCGCATTTCGGTGTCTAGTCCCCTCCTCTTTTTGCATAAGGAGTTTTGCGGGTTCTTGGGTTGATCCCTTGCCTTGGTTGTGTTCCTCAGGGGAACCGCGGGGGGTGCGTTTCTTACTTCTGACCACTTCTCATGGAGCTCTTTTCTTAGGCTAGGGGATGCCTCTTTTGAGGGGACTTCGGCCTCGTTCTTACGACCATCACCTTCCCTCCGCCTTTGCTCCTGGGGACATTTCGTCGGCCTAGGTCCCCCCTGGTACCTTGTCTGGGGGGTCTTACTGGTGGAAAGTTGGGTTTCCCCATCATCTATGGGGACAGTGCTTTCCCCTTTTTCATGCTCCGTCCCTTTACGCTTAGGGAGGGGTCTGCTTGACTTCCCATGCAGTAGGTCGTTCAAAACCTCCTGCATGTTCTCTACCGCGGTTTCCAACCTCTGGGTCTTTTTATGCAACTCGTGAATCTCACCCTTGTAGAAGCGAGTCCTTGAGCTGGAACTTATCGAGCGTACCTCGGGACCCTTGCCTGGCCAGAGCGTCGAGGGACCGGGGTCCTGGTGGCCTGAGCGTGGCGTCAACGAGGGCCGGTTAAATGGATACGCTAGTGGCTCTGAATGACCTCCGTCGGGCAGGATAGCTGGGGACGATGCTTCCCTCTCCTCCCCTAGGGGAAGAGGTTCTTCTGGTCCACCTCCATGCTTGGGCGGAGAGGGGTCTTTCTTGGAGGCCCTCCGCTCTACTTCCTCTGGGCGAACCTCATCCTCTTGTATTTGCCGTAGGCATTTTGAACGTCCTGGCATCTTTCTTTGTTGGAAGTGATGGAAGAACACTGGCTTGATGCTTGTTTTTCCCACAGGCGGCGCCAAACTGTTGACGATGAAATCTCGTCAACGAAATTAGATCGGAAAACTCAAAGGTAAGTCAGGTGATGTTTATATAAGAACTTAGAATAAACTTTAAGGAAAAGTAAACATAGATCAACAATGGAGCAAGCCTTTGTATATTTCTCAATAGCCTTTGCATACAATGAATTTTCCAACCCCCTTCCAAATGGAAGTGGAGTTTATTTTATAGTGGGCTCTAATGACCCCTGATACAATGTGGTCCAGGGGACCAGGTAGTACGCTGGTACACTGTCAGGTGAGTGATCTCAGGGGTAGTGGAAGCATGATCAGGTACTAAAGTGGAGGTGCACTCACCTGCCCTGATCATGTACTGGAGCAGACACTACTACCCCTGCGACCACTCACCTGACAGTGTACTAGCATACTACCTGGTCCCCTGGACCACATTGTATCAGGAGCCATTAGAGCCCACTATAAAATAAACTCCACTTCCATTTGGAAGGGGGTTGGAAAATTCATTGTATGCAGAGGTTATTGAGAAATATACAAAGGCTTGCTCCATTGTTGATCTGTGTTTACTTTTCCTTAATGTTTATTCTAAGTTCTTATATAAACATCACCTGACTTACCTTTGAGTTTTCCGATCTAATTTCGTTGAAGAGATTTCACCGTCAACAAAAGGCATAATCATATCGTAAGACTCATACAACATTATATACATACATCGTCAAACATCGTACTTAGCGTTATCATCATACATCATACATCATACATCATACATAAACGTTATCATCATACATCATACATAAATGTCATCATCACACATCATTATCATGTATCATATAACATTAACATATTCAAACATCATCATCATCACATCCTTGTGAACATGGGTCCCTCTCTTGTCCATGTCACATCTTGAGGTAAACAGGAGGCTCTATGTAACGACCCAAATTTTCTAATAAGACTTAATGGCCTTGATTAGTATCCGAGAGGGCATAACTAGATTATATGTGACTTAAATGATTAAAAGCATATTTATATGAATACTTGGATATCTATGATGCATGACTATGCGTATTAGTATGCATGTAGGCCTTGATTAGGTTAGAAGGGCATATTCATAATTTTGGCCCGTTGAGGGCATAAATGTAAATAACTGTGATAAATTGTTGAGACCACATTATTATGTGGATATATTTGTAGCTTGTGACTCGAGGC
This sequence comes from Humulus lupulus, assembly GCF_963169125.1. NCBI lineage: Eukaryota > Viridiplantae > Streptophyta > Magnoliopsida > Rosales > Cannabaceae > Humulus > Humulus lupulus. The sequence continues at coordinate 147,130,514 of NC_084800.1, read as the reverse complement.
GATCCTAGTGAGCGGTTTAGCAAAAAAATCACAGCGGGGATTTATACCCGGCTCGGGGCGAGCCTGGGGGTATTTATGGGAATTCAGGAGATATATTGGGGTCTATTTTGACATTGAGGAATATAATTGGTGATTAGTTAAGTGTCGGGATGTAAGAGGTAAATATTAGAGACATTCGATGAATTAGCGGGAATTGGGTGTAATGACCAAAATGCCATTAGAATGATGTAATGGCTTAGGATTTATGGGAGGGCAAATTGGTCATTTGAGTTAAAAGCTGAGATAAGTATCAATTTGTTTTTTAGCCTTAGTGGAAATTTTAGAGGATAGTAGAAACTGAAAGAAATAAAAAGAAGTCTGAAGAAAAGAAAGGAAAGAAGGAAAAAGAAATAGAAGTCTCTTCTCTCTCACGGTTTGGGTTTCCTTCTTCAATTCTTGGGGCTTTTTGGAGCTAAAGTTCAGAGGCGCTTCAGGCTAAGGCTTTGCACTTGGGACCTTGATCTAGTCTCAGCAGGGATTAGGCATCCAACTGAGGTAAGTTTCTAGGTTCTGCTCTTGTGTTTTTGGTTTTGGCTGAGATGATTTTCTAAACTTGAGTTTTGGATGGATACAAGGGGGATAAGCTTGAGGAAGTGAAGGGCTTGAGGCTAAAAGGACACTAGGGATAATCTAGGTTGAGAATCTCCATTGAAGGTATGAAATTCTAGCTCTAAAGTCCTGAGGTTTTTGTTGTTTTCTGTTGAGATTTTGAGCTATAAGCTCAGCTATGGTGATTTCTTTGTTTTGGGGTCCATGTGCTTAAGTTTCATATGGTTGGGTCATATGGGGTGAGATATAGATGATGGTGGGCTTGCTTTGGTGTTTGGTTGAGGTTTGGAAGGGTGTTAGAGGGTTTTGGCTCGAGGAAGTTCGAAGGGGAAAAACCTGAGTGTTGTCTGGTTGTGACTAGTGCTGTAGCGCTAGCCTTAGGGCGCTACAACGCTAGGCTTGGGTGTTTGGGAGCCTGTTGGCTCTGTTTGTAGCGCTATAACGCCCTCTTTATGGCGCTGTAGTGCTACCCTATTTCCAGAAGGCAGTTTTTGGGTTATTTCTTAGGGTTTTGCCTCGGAGCTCGGGGTTTGATTCCACCACCCCGTTTGGTGGAATTAGGGCTTCCCGAGGGCTCGGGATTGGTCCCGAGGCTAGGTTTTGGAATTGAAGTTTGGTATGGTTCTAACTTGAGACCGTGACTTGGTGTACGCTAGGGCTTGGATGGGATCGTTCTTGAGGATTGAATTGAACAAAGCTATCAGAATCTAAAGGTAAGAAAACTACACCCGGTTATGTGATTGTGTTGGGATTAAGAGCTCCCTATATCTGTATGATGTCATAGATAGTATTATTCCGTGGGACATGTGATAAACGTCCTAAGAGTACTGTAAATAATATTTGCGCATAGGGCGCGGCTTGGCCACTGGTAGCTGAGGACAACTTGATATTCACTGAGCTCGGTTTAAGCGGGCTGGAGTCAGTGGGATAAATAGAGGGTTCAGCCTAAGAGCGTTGATCCTAGTTATCATATATGAATTGGTTGTTAGTATGAAATGATGAACTTGGTATGCTTAATATTTGATTAATATGAATATTTGGGAATGTTGAGTATATGATTATACTGTTTGAGTTATCTGGTTGTTTGTTTGATGATTATGTTCAGTTATTGTGTTTTCTTGTTGGGCCTTGGCTCACGGGTGCTACGTGCTGCAGGTAAAGGCAAAGGCAAATTGGACTAGTCCTGAGATGGAGAGCTTTGAGGTTGAATGTACATAGTCATCTGATCGGCCGCCACGGCCGAGGAGCAGTACAGGACAGGAAAAGCCTAAATGTTTGCTTTGCCCTTAGAGTGGCTAGTAGTTGTACTTTTATCCTGAAATTTTGTAAACTCTCTTTTAATGTTATTACTTTTGGGATCTCGTGTAAAAATGATTGATTATAAGAAATGAAACTTTTATGACCAAAATCTTTTAACCCTAGTTCAACTGTAGATTCAGTAACACGTTTCTAACTAAATGACTTGATTAGCAAGTCTTGCACATTTGTAAACACACAGTGTAACGGTCTTGGCTATCCAGGGCGTTACACTCTGGGCCCCGCCCTATGAGTTACGTCATACCTTAGTAACTCGGGTTACGTCTTATATCCTTAGTAATCCATTTTTTGTGTCACGTTCAACAACAACCATTCACTTTTTCATACAACATACAAACACATGCAATCGAGTCATATCAGCACAAAAGAAATACATGATTCATCAAATTCATCACATCATCTCAAAATAACATTTCATACTTCATATCACATGGTACTTCATCATACATAACATATATTCTCTTACAAACCAATCTTACTGTTTCATAGCATAAATAAAAGATTCTATCTAACTTCCTTACCTTAGGTTCGAGCAAAGAAAAAATGGAACAAACTTCACAACGAGTCTATAATCATAATCAAATAGTACTCTTTAGCATCGCATGAGATTTTTTGTGCCCAACACATATACTCCATGTGTGCACGGGTCATGCACACATGGTGCAAATTATACATAATTTCCAAATATGCACAGTTTTCACATAGAATCACAAAAGAATAATGCAAATTTTACCTATTATCCATGCATGATTTCCAAGTAAAAATTATATAGTTGAATAATAGACATAAATTTGAACGTAAAAGTACATTTGTATGTGACATGCATATGTGAGAGCGTTGTTAAAAAGTGACGTTAAAAATGATAATTCCTACATGCTTATTTCTAACTTTTTCAAATAAAAATTTAGCAACATGATTTCTTCACCATTATTTATTTCCTTAAAATCCCTAAGTTGGATTTAACCACTTAAAAAATATAATTTATTTAACCTTATTCTTATTTTTTCATAAAATAATAAATTTAAATTGCATAGAAAAATAACAAAACTTGAAATTATTTAGAAGTACTTATCTATTTCATGTTTCCTTTAGTAAAATAATATTTTCTTTTAAATTAACAAAATTACAAGATTTGGTGTGAGAAAATATTTATTTAAGTGTAGGAAAAATATATTTTCACTTGTATTATTTAAGACTTAATTTCTGTAGTGTAAATCCATATATGTTAAACAAAATAATTATTTTTAACTTAGTAATCTAAAATTTCAGCAACTATTTATTTTGTTTAAAAGATACAAGTGAATTTAAACCCAACATTTTCTTATTTAAAAAAATAAGGAAAACCGTACTTATTAAAAATGTGAAAATTCATGGTTACATTTGAAAAAAAAAATATCATTTTAATATATACATAGTTTAGGGTATTAACTTATTTAAAAACATACATTATTTCTCTCATTCAATAGACATTTCTCATTTTCACCCAAAACTTCCAACAACTAATTAATCACTCAAAACTCATAAACTTGGAATTAAAATTTATATTTTCTTCATAAAATGTTAAAAAACTGTAGGTATTAATTTGAGTAAAAATATAATTTTAATGTGAATTAAAATACCCTTTAAAATACATAAAATCAACATAGCATTTGGAACATCACTTATGCATGCAAATCATTGTTTTACCAATTTACTCACCAATTATACCCAAAATTCAGCAAGCAATATTCATCATTAACCTATTTTAAATTCATGCTTCTCAAAACTCAAATATAGATCTTCATGTGTCACCAATACACCAATTTATAAAAGATTTAAGACAATCCTTTCATCTAACCAATTAACTTAGCATGTTCTTAACATGCATGTGTGACACCAAAAATAAAAGCAACTCATCATGCTTCGTACTTATGGCTGAAATCTCATAATCCATATTTCATGTTTTCTTTTTTGCATGTTTACAAAAAATTGGGGAGAATTACATTAGCATAAAATAGATCAAGACAACACTTAAGCCCTAGCATGCATTTATTAACATTTTTTTTAAAGGAACCCATTTAAAATCTTACAAACCTATCATATTTCTAAGAGTACATTGGCATTAAAACAAATGGTGAAACTAAACATGCTTGGGCATCACCCCTAGGCTGAAACTCCCCTAGCCAAAACAACCAAATCCCTTCATGCTTTTACATAGAACTTTTAAACCAACAAAACATAGCATCAAATCTTATTTCATACAACTAAAAAAAACCCTTCTTTACTTGAATCATAATAAGATTTTTCCCATGATCAACAATTGAACAATGCCACAAACCAAACCACATAAAATATCCATGCCATGCCTAGGTGAAATCCTTCATGCATTAAAATAAAATAAAAAATTCATCAATCCATATAACCCAAGAAAACATAATAACAATAGGGCTAAAGATTCATTACCTCTATTGATTGTAGAATCAAGAACACACAAAGTGACCAACACCCAAAACTATAACCACCCCTTGTTCAAGCATAGGGTTTTGAAACCCACATGAAGAGATGAAGAAAACAAACAACAACAATAAAAAACACTTGTCAAAACACATGAATCAAAAGAAAATAGTCTAGAAACCACAAATATAAAGAGACATACCCTAGGATTGAACCTTTTTCCTCATATTTTTCTCCTCCTTCTCTTTCTCTCTCTAAGTCGTTCACTCTCTCTCTTTCTCTCACTAGGCCGATGGCACCAAGAGCATAATGCTCTCTTCTCTTTTCTTTCCTTACTTTTAATCTAACCTAGCCACACTGGTCCTAATGAGAATGGGTAAGTTTCATCTTTCTAATTTTCTACTAATTTTGTTTAATCTAATTTCTCAAATAAAGGGATTTTTCAATTAAACTAAAAGAAGAAAACACCAATTTATCTAGCCATCATCCATTTGCATCATCAAATTGCCACATAAAATAGGAAATCAATTCCTTCCCTTTCCCACTAAGCCACACGCCCATATCCCTTTCTCTCTTCTTTATTTTATTTTTTTCTTTTTTAATTAAATAATATAATTCTAATAAAAGGAATTAAAGGTGTGTAGAAAATATCTACTGCATGTACATCATACAACTACGCACATGCACACACTTAATTACTAAGGTGCATCACTACTTACCATGCATATTGGTACATTCAATCAAACTTTATTTTATTGACAAAACGAATTAATAAATAAATAAAACAATTAACAATTAAATAAACACAATTTCTAACAAACAATTCAAACAATTAACTATAATAATTCATAACACTTAACAATTAAATAAAACAAAGCACAAAATTATTAAACTGAAAAAAATATTTTGGTGCGCTACAGTTTGTGAAGAAGAAGGATGGGACTCTAAGAATGTGTGTAAACTACAGGGAGTTGAACAAGTTGACCATCAAGAACAAGTATCCCTTACCAAGGATTGATGACCTATTCGATCAGCTGCAGGGAAAGACGATATTCTCGAAGATCGATCTTTGATCTGGTTATCACCAGCTGAGGATCAAGGGCGAGGATATTCCGAAGACAGCCTTCCATACAAGGTATGGGCATTATGAGTTCCTAGTCATGTCATTCGATTTGACCAATGCCCCACCAGCGTTTATGGATCTGATGAACAGGGTGTTCAAGGATTTCATGGATCAGTTTGTGATTATCTTCATCGACGACATCTTAGTTTACTTTAGTTCAGAGGTAGAGCATGAGCAGCATCTCCAACAGGTATTACATAGATTAAGAGAGCATCGGATGTATGTTAAGCTTAAGAAGTGTGAGTTCTGGCTACCAGGAGTGACATTCCTTGGACACATTGTTAACAGAGGTGGGATTAAGGTAGATCTGGCCAAGGTAGAGGCAATTAGGGATTGACCAAGGCCAAGGAATGCCTCAGAGGTTAGGAGTTTCCTTGGATTAGCGGGATATCACAGAGGGTTTGTGGAAGGGTTCTCGACGATTGCCACACTGTTAACTGAATTGACACGGAAGAATATGAAGTTCACTTGGTCAAACAAGTGTGAGGGTAGCTTACAGGAACTAAAGCGATGACTGATTACTGCTCTTGTATTGAGTCTTCCTTTGGAGGGAGGAAAGTTTGTAGTATACTGTGATGCATTAAGACTGGGACTGGGGTGTGTGTTGATGCAGATTGAGAAGGTTATTGCTTATGTGTCGCGATAGCTGAAGGATTATGAGCAGTTGTACCCTACTCATGACTTGGAGTTAGCAGCGGTGGTGTTCGCACTGAAAGTATGGTGACGCTATCTATATGGGGAGAAGTGCGAGATATACACTTACCATAAGAGTTTAAAGTATTTCTTTCCCCAGAAGGACTTAAACATGAGATAGAGATGTTGGCTAGAATTAGTGAAGGACTATGACTATGACATCCTTTACCACCTAGGAAAATCCAATGTAGTGGCAGATGCGCTGAGCTGGAGGGGCCCAGGACAGTTGTTTAGTTCTAAACAGATATCGAAGGAGTTAGCAAAAGAGATGGCTAGAGCAAGGATATAATTGGTTGTGGGCCGGTTGGCCAATATTACTTTACAGTCTACCCTCATAGAGAGGATAAGTGAGGGTCAGTTGGATGACGCTCAGTTGTAGGAGGTTAGAGGGAATGTCCTAGCTGGAGTGGCAAAGGATTATTCAATTTCAGAGACAGGTTTACTACGGTACAAAGATCAGATCTATGTTTCGATGGATATGGGTATTAGACGAGAGATACTTGATGAATCCCATACTACACCATACTCACTCCATCCCAGCACCACGAAGATGTATCAGGATCTATAGACTTTATATTGGTGGCCTGGGATGAAGAAGGACGTAGTTGAATACATGGCTAAGTGTTTAACCTATTAGCCACTGAAGGCTGAGCATCAGCGACCAGCGGGGTTGCTACAACCTTTTTGTATTCCCGAGTGGAAATGGGAAGACATTACCATAGATTTTGTGGGAGGTTTACCCAGGACAATGGGGCTACATGACTCGGTGTGGGTGATAGTAGACAAATACACCAAGTCAGCTCACTTTCTACCAGTGATGACAACCTATAGTGTGGATCAGTACGTGGGGTTATATGTTAGGGAGATTGTGCGTCTCCATGGGTTTCTAAATCTATAGTATCAGACCGGGGTCCCCTATTTACCTCCAAAATTTGGGTTTGTTTGCAAAGTGCTATGGGAACTCAACTAAAGTTCAGTACAACCTTTCATCCTCAGACAGATGGATAGTCTGAGAGGACAATTCAGATACTGGAGGACATGCTTAGAGCATGTATGTTAGACTTCGAGGGGTCTTGGAGTAAGTACCTTCCGTTGATTGAGTTTTCGTACAACAATAGTTATCAATCAACGATTGGAGTAGCTCCATACGAGATGTTGTATGGAAGGAGATGTAGATCGCCCATTCATTGGGATGAGATGGGTGAGATGAGGTATATGGGACAGGAGATGGTTCAAAAGACTAATGAAGCTGTTGGGAAGATCCGAGCTTGAATGCTCGCTTCGCAGAACAGATAGAAAACCTACGCTAATCCTAAGCGTAGGGACGTAGAGATCCAGGTAGGGGATCACGTGTTTCTGCAAGTTTCACCATTACGAGGGGTGATGAGGTTTGGAGAAAAAGGTAAGTTGAGCCCTAGATTCATAAGACCTTTTGAGATCCTAGAGAGGATCGGGCAGGTAGCCTATAGACTGGCTCTTCCACCATCATTATCAAGAGTTCATGACGTATTCTATATCTCTATGCTTCAAAAGTACGTCTCAGATACGACTCATGTTTTGGGATATAAGGTTCTAGAGCTATTGATCGATTTATCGTACGAGGAATGACCAATTCAGATCATAGATAGAAAAGATAAGGTTATGAGGAACAAGATGAGTCCTTTAGTCAAAGTATTATGGCAGAATAGCAAGGTCGAGGAAGCGACCTAGGAACTAGAATCATCTATGTGGGATCAGTATCTCAAGTTATTCAGGTAAATTTCGAGGACGAAATTCTCAGTAGGAGGGGAAAGTTGTAACGACCCAAAAATGCTAATAGGGCTTAGTGCCTTGATTAGCGTGCTGGGAGGGCACAATTGGATATGTGTGTGATTACGTGATTTAAATGTGTGACTATGTGGCATGCATGATATGTATGATGATGTGAATATATTATATGCGTGTTTATGATTATTAGATATGCATGTGGGCCCTTTATTGTTTATAAGGGCATATCTGTAATTCTGGACCATTAAGGGCATAAATGTGATTATTTGTGTTAATGGTAGAGACCACATTATTATGTGGATATATATTTTCACTACACAACTTGAGGCAATCCTAGTGAGTGGATTAGCAAAATAGTCACAACATGGTTTAATACTCGTCTCGGGGATAGCCTAGGGGTATTTTGGAAACTTGGAGGATATTTTGGGGTTTATTGAGTAATGAGAAAGTATTTGGTAATTAGTTGGGCATGATGAGATTAATTGGAAAATGGTAGGAATAATCGAGGAAAAAACGGGAATCCAGAAATGACCATTTTACCCCTAGGGGCAATTAGAGGGATGAGTTGTCATGAAGGGTATTTTAGCTTTTTGGCTAAGGTGTATGATCAGTTGAGGTTTTACGAAACTACTAGAGTAAGTAGGAATACACTTAATCTCTCTCACTCTTTCATATACACAGTTTTGCTTCCTCTCTCTAAAACTAAGGGGAACATAGAAGCTTGAAGGAGAAAAAGCCAGGAAATTGAGATGAGTTTGAGCTAGGAAATCTGAGAAACTGAGGCTAGAAGTAGATTGAATATAGTTGGCGATTCAAGTTGCAAGCTGAGGTAAGGTTTCAAGTTGTAATTGTTTAATTCTGCTCTGTTATAGTGAGAACTTAGAGCTTGCATGAAAATGGTATCCAAGGCTGAATTTAGATGTTTAACGAGAGTAAGGAAATGTTTTGTAATGACCCAACTACTCTAGACTTTGGACCATTAACGAAAACTATACATAGACACTAATTTTTAATAAAACTTACAAGTGAAATAATCATTACTTCATTAAAAATTGTAAAACAAATGTTAAACTACATAACATTTAAAGTAGGATATGGGATCCCATTGTTTTAAAAGAAAAACATAACATAATTGTAAATAAATGAATTACATAATAAAGTACGGAAAATACATATAAAACCATAATTAAAGAGACTTCATCCTCGAATCAAACACTCGACCCTTTGATTCCATTCCGCCTCAATACACATCCCCAAGCTTCCAAGAACCTTTCCCGCCACCAAAGCTACTTTGCTGCACATATAAACATAAAGGAGTGAGCCTAATGCCCAGCAAGGAAAATCTAACGGAAACGCCCTTGATAGCCAAGACCGTTACACTGTGTACTTACAAAGGTGCAAGACTCGCCAATCAAGTCAACATTTTAAAAATGTGTCACTAAACATGTAAGAGCTAGGGTTAAAAACGTTTTGGTCTCAAAAGACTCATTTCATATATTTAAACTGTAATAAACACGGGATCCCATAAGAGGGTAGAGTTAAAATAAGTTTACAGACTCCCAAAAATACATGAGTATTCACTAGTCATACTAAGGCAAAACAGACAGTCTTCAGGTTTCATGTCCTTGCCCAGACCTCAACTGTGGCGGCCGAGCACCTGGCTATGTACATTCCGCTCGCTGAGCTCTTAAATCAAGGCTGGTCTAATATGCCCTTGCCTTTACCTGCACCACGAAGCACCCGTGAGCCAAGGCCCAGCAAGAAAACATTTTAAACAACTCAATCAATGGAAACATACAATTAATTTGTTATGCATGTATTCCCATAAGAAAATCCCCAACAGATATTCAGCGCATATAATCTGATTCAAGATACATTCTATCACATATAACACTCATATTACATAATATACAGGGCCGACAACTTAGGTCGCACCCTCTATTTAACCCACTGACTCCAACCCGCTTAAACCGAGCTCAGTGCATAATAAGCTGTCCTTGGCTACCAGTGGCCGAGTCGCGCCCTGTATGCTAGTGAAGCCCTTAGCACCCTTAGGCCGTTGATTTACTAAATGGATTGCATGGCGTAATACCATCTTCTCAAGTATTTACATTAGGGAGCCCTTAGTCCCGTCACATATATTCAACCAGGTGCAGTTTTCTTACCTTTAGTCTGTGCAGTTATTGGATTACGAGCAACGCCTCTCAAGCACGATCCGTTCCTGAGCCTAAGCCTTTATCACCTAGTCACAAACAAAGTATAGGGTTCCATTAATACTCAAATATAGGTTTCCTGTTACAAAACTAACTCCTGGGATTCCAAATTCCACCAAGCATGGTGGTGAAACCAAACCCGAGGACACTAGACCACTTTCCCGTGCCTAAAACCCTAAAAAACTCATGTGTGCAACCAAGGGCTTCAGCCCCTGAAGCCTAGCCGCGGCCCTTCCCCAAAACAGAACCAACACCACCCCTGAAGAAGGACACGTGCCGCAGCCCTTGCTTTAGGCACCACAGCGCTTGCCTTTGGCCGAGCCTCCTTGGCTCCTTTGCATGCTAGGGCCGCAACACTCTAGAACAGAGCCGCAACCCTCCCCTTCGAACCCAGAATTTACACCATTTCAAAGTTCAAAACCTCAGCCACAACCAACCTTAAGCTCCCTACTTCAACACCCAACAAATCCAATACCTTTAACATGACTTAAACAACTTAATTCCACAGAAAACTCAACCCAACACACACTAATCTTCTATTTTCAATTTCTGAAACTCAAGAGCTATAAACACTCAAACCAGCCATTCAAACCCCATTTAAAACCTCTAAACCATGAGTTGGACTTACCTCTTCTATTGAATCACCTCACCAAGCCAAAGCCAAGCTAAGTCTCCAAGTTTCCTCCTTAATTCTGCCTTAAGACATCAAAACCATGTTTGCTTCAAAACTTGATCAAAACACAACTAGAACTCAGAATTCAACCACAGAAAAGAAGATTAGATGCTTAACTTAATCCCTGTTTTAGTTCTTGATCTACTCCTGAGCAAAACCTCCAAATCCTCACCACAAATCTCTGAAATTCCAGCTTGTTCCCCTTAAGTTCTTTGTGTTTTTCCTTCCCTTTGTTTTCCTTGAGAGTGAGAGAGAGCCAAGGTAAAAGTTTTAGTCGGTTTGTATTTTCTAAAGGCTTCCTTATGTCTTTCTCACTCATTAAGTTAATCCCGAGGTTCGGGGTGTCGGAACCGCCCCCGAGGCGAAAATGGTAAAATCCCCCAATATTCTCGCCTAGACATCCTAACCTCAAATATATCTCCAAATATTTATTTTCATGACCCGATAGTCCAAATCGCTACCCGCTATCTAAAAATACCCCCGACTTATCTAAAGTCATATCTTAAGTCCCGTTGTGACTTTTCCCGCTATCTGACCCTAGAATTGTCTTGAGTCGTGTTCTACAAACCTGTCCACATAATATTGTGGTTCTCACATATATCATATATTTATTTCATATCACATTAACACATAATATCTTCAATTATCATATAAACATTACTAAACCTATAATTACTCATTTAAATCACAATTATTCCATTAATGCCCTCCTGGCACACTAATCAAGGCCCTTAAGCCTTATTAGCGATTTTGGGTCGTTACAACTATCCCCTCCTACTGAGAATTTTGTCCTCGAAATTTACCTGAATAACTTGGGATACTGATCCCGCATCGCCATCTCTAACTCCCAGGTTTCTTCTTCGACCTTGCTATTCCTCCATAAAACTTTCACTAATGGAATCATCTTATTCCGCAGAACTTTGTCCTTCCGGTCCAAAATCTGAACTGGTCTCTCCTCATAGGACAAGTCCATCTGCAGCTCTAACTCCTCATACTTCAACACATGTGTTGTATCAGAAACATACTTCTGCAACATAGAGACATGGAACACATTATGAACTCCTGATAGAGACGGTGGCAAGGCCAGTCTATAAGCCACCTTCCCAACCCTCTCTAGAATCTCAAAGGGTCCCACAAACCGGGGGCTCAGCTTGCCCTTCACTCCAAACCTCCTTACACCCCTCAACGGTGAAACTCGCAGAAACACGTGGTCCCCAACCTGGAACTCCCGTTCCTACGCTTAGGATATGCGTAGCTGTTCTGTCTACTTTGTGAGGCAAGCATCCTAGCTCAATCTTTTCAATGGCCTCACTAGTCTTCTGAACCATATCTGGCCCCAAATATCTTCTCTCACCCATCTCATCCCAGTGAATGGGAGATTTGCACCTCCTTCCATATAACATTTCATAAGGAGCCACTCCAATCGTGGAATGATAATTGTTGTTATATGAAAAGTCAATCAATGGAAGGTACTTACTCCATGAACCCTCAAAGTAAATCACACATGCCCTAAGCATGTCCTCCAATACCTGAATCGTCCTCTCAGACTGTCCATCAGACTGAGGATGAAAAGCTTTGCTAAACTTCAACTGAGTCCCCATGGCTCTCTATAGAGCTCCCCAGAACTTAGAGGTAAAGATAGGGACTCGATCAGATACAATAGACTTTGGAACCCCATGGAGACGAACTATCTCCCTCACATACAGTTCTGCATACTTTTTCACGGTATAAGTTGACCTCACTGGTAGGAAATGAGCTGACTTGGTGTATCTATCTACTATCACCCACACCGAGTCATGAAGTCCAACTGTCCTGGGTAATCCTCCCACGAAATCCATCGTAATATCCTCCCACTTCCACTCTGGGATACCCAAAGGCTGAAGCAACCTTGCTGGTCGCTGATGCTCAGCCTTAACCTGCTGACATGTCAAACATCTAGATACATACTCAACTACATCCTTCTTCATCCCCGACCACCAGTATAATGTCCGTAGATCCTGATATATCTTCGTGGTACCCGGATGAAGTGAGTATAGCGTAGTGTGAGACTCGTCCAATATCTCACGCCTAATTTCCTCATCTGTCAGAACACAAATCCATCCTGATATCGGAGCAAACCTGTCTCTGAAACTAAGTAATCCTTAGCTGTCCCCACTAAGGCATGCTGCCAACTATCCTACAACTACACATCTGTCAACTGACCCTCCTTGACCCGCTCTAACAGGGTTGACTGCAAAGTAATATTGGCTAACTGGCCCACCACCAGTTCTATCTTTGCCCTGACCATCTCATCAGCCAATTCTCTCGAGATCTGAGTAGAACTATAAAACTGTCCTGGGCCCCTCCGACTCAACGCATCTGTCACCACGTTGGCTTTCCCACGGTGGTAAAGGATATCACAATCATAATCCTTAACCAACTCCAACCAACATCTCTGTCTCATATTCAGATCTTTCTGGGTGAAGAAATACTTCAGACTCTTATGGTCAGTGTATATCTCGCACTTCTCTCCATACAGATAATGACGCCATACCTTCAGTGCGAACACCACTGCCGCTAACTCCAAATCATGAGTCGGGTACCTCTGCTTATACTCCTTCAGCTGTCGAGATGCATAGTAAACCACGAACTTCCCTCCCTCCGAAGGAAGACTCAACACAAGCGCAGAGATAAGTCGTCGTTTCAATTCCTGAAAGTTGTTCTCACACTTCCCTGTCCAGATGAACTTCTGCTTCTTTCTTGTCAACTCTGTCATCAGTGAAGTAATCTTCGAGAACCCCTCTACAAACCGCCTGTAGTAACCAACCAATCCAAGGAAACTCCATACCTCCGAGGCATTCCTCGGCCTCGGCCAATCTTTAACTGCTTCTACCTTGGACGGATCCACCTTAATCCCTTCTGCCCCAACTATATGTCCAAGAAAGGTCACCTCTGGTAGCCAGAACTCACACTTCTTAAACTTGGCGTACAACTGATGCTCCCTTAACCTCTGTAAAACCTGTCAGAGATGCTGCTCATGTTCTGCCTCTGAACTGGAGTATACCAAGATGTCGTCGATGAAGACAATGACGAACTGATCCAAAAAGTCCTTGAACACCCTGTTCATCAAATCCATAAAAGCTGCTGGGCCATTGGTCAGAACAAAGGACATGACCAAGAACTCATAATGCCCATAACACATCCGGAAAGCCGTCTTCGGTATATCCTCATCTTTGATCCTCAGCTGGTGATAACCAGATCGAAGATCAATCATTGAGGACACCGTCTTACCTTGAAACTGATTGAACAAGTCATCAATCCTTGGTAGAGGGTACTTATTCTTAATAGTTAACTTGTTCAATTCTCTGTAATCAATGGACATCCTCAAAGTCCCGTCCTTCTTCTTAACAGACAACACTGGAGCGCCCCATGGAGAATAGCTAGGCCTGATAAACCCTAAATCCAGAAGTTCTTGTAACTGTATCTTTAACTCTTTCAATTCTGCTGGTGCCATCCTGTATGGTGTCCTTGATACTGGTTCTGTCCCCGGTGCCAACTCAATCTCAAACTGTATCTCCCTACGCGGTGGCAACCCTGGTAAATCCTCAGGGAAGACATCCAAAAACTCGCACACCAACCTGGTCTCCCTCGGCCCTGCCGACATAACTCTGGTGGTATCCACCACACTGACCAAAAAACCTATGCATCCCCCTACAGCAAGTCCCTGGCTCTTAGTGCTGAAATCATAGGTACGTGGGATCCAGACACCGCACCCACAAAGACAAAAGGGTTTTCTCCCTCAGGCTCAAAAGTAACCATCTTCTTTCTGCAGTCAATCGTAGCTCCATATCAGGCCAACCAGTCCATCCCTAAGATCATATCGAAATCCTCCAAATCTAATTCAATCAAATCCACCGAGAGTTCCCTGCTATCAACCATCACTGGCAATGCCCTAATCTATCTCCTAGAGACTACCAGTTCCCCCGTTGGCAACAAAGTCCCAAACCCTGCGGTCCGATACTCACTAGGTCTACACAGTCTATCAATCACTTTAATAGAAAAAAAAGAATGTGTAGCACTAGAATCAATCAATACTGTAAAAGGAAAGCCAGCACTAGAAAGCTGACCTATCACTACTGAGGGACTAGCCTCAGCCTTTGCCTGAGTCAAGGTGAATACTCGAGTTGGAGTCAAGCTATCCACCTTTCCTGCTTCATCTTTCCTTACCGTTGGGCAGTCTTTCCTGAGATGTACCACTGCCCCACACACAAAACATGCCTTGGCTCGGCACTCGCCCAGATGGCATCTTCTACACCTCGGGCACTCTGGGTAGGTCCGCCACCTTGACGACCACCCCGACCCCTCCTATCAGGACCAGGAGCGGCCAAAGTGTCAGGAGTCTTCCTCTTGAAGTCACTGGGGCCTCCGCCCCTACCTGCCCCTGAATAAGGAGGCACTGCCCTGCGGCCCTCACGCCTCACTGCGCTCTCCTTCCATATCTTGTTCTCTGCTTCCTCAGCGGTAAGAGATCCTCTCAACGGCCTGGGAATAAGTTGTTCCTCCAGGTACCGTTGTGAGCCTGACATCCCGGGCTATCATAGCATTAAGGTCCCTGATAAAATGATCTTGCCTAGCAGCATCAGTAGGCACAAGATCTGGTGCAAACTTCGCAAGTCTATCAAATTTCAGTGCATACTCTATAACAGTCATATTGCCCTGTACCAAACTCACAAACTCATTGACCTTTGCTGCCCTGACAGCAACATTGTAGTACTTCTGGCCAAACAAATCCTTGAAACCTTCCCAAGTCAAAGTGACAACATCTCTGGTCTGCGATGCCACTTCCCACCAAATGCGGGCATCCTTCCTCAACATATAAGTGGCACAGGCCACCCTATCCTGTCCCTCAATTCTCATGAAATCCAGAATTATTGTAATCATGGTTAGCCACTGCTCAGCTTTCAACGGATCCGGTCCACCCTCAAAGATTGGGGGTTCCTGCTTCCTGAACCGCTCATATAACGGTTCCCACTTGTTAACAACCTCCCCAGGCTGCACAGCTGGTACCACTACTGGTGGTAAAGCAGGGGCAGAACTCCCTGATGGAGCCTGCTGTTGCAGAATACGAATCTGCTCGTCTTGACTTTGTAATCAAGCCTGTATCTCAGCCATCAACTGCTACCAGTTCTCAGGCACTGGCGGAGGAGTCTAGCCCTGGTAATCACCCCTGGTCCCGGACCTAGTGCTGGATAGTCGTGAAGATTTTCTTGGACCCATAGCTATCCAAGTCAATCTACAAATAACGACTCGGCGGTCAGACCACGATGACAGGGTAAAAGTTTCTCCAAAACTCATCAATAGAACATAATCAATCATAAATAGCCAACATATAAGCACCCATGCACTATATTCAGTTAATCATCCATATACCCATTTACATGCACGACAATGTTAATAAACATGCCTCAATATTTTCACACAGCAGTCAAGGGCTAGGCCCAATCAGTATCTCATGCTTCCTAGCAATTCAATGAATAACAACATGCATAGCTCATTTCAGGCACATAAGCACATAAACACACATATACACATTACCGAACCCTGACTTGAGCTTGTCTCCAGCAGGGAATGTAGATATCCAGACTGTCTTCAGGAACCCTTAAACCTAGGACGCTCTGATACCAAGTTGTTACGCCCTGGATAGCTAAGACCGTTACACTGTGTACTTATAAAGGTGCAAGACTCGCTAATCAAGTCAACATTTTAAAAACGTGTCACTAAACATGTAAGAGCTAGGGTTAAAAAGGTTTTAGTCTCAAAAGACTCATTTCATATATTTAAACTGTAATAAACACGGGATCCATCAGAAGGTAGAGGTAAAATAAGTTTACAAACGCCCAAAAAATACATGAGTATTCACTAGCCATACTAAGGCAAAATAGACAGTCTTCAGGTTTCATGTCCTTGCCCAGACCTCAACCGTGGCGGCCGAGTACCTGGCTATGTACATTCCGCTCGCTGAGCTCTCCAATCAAGGCTGGTCTAATCTGCCCTTGCCTTTACCTGCACCACGAAGCACCCGTGAGTCAAGGCCCAGCAAGAAAACATTTTAAACAACTCAATCAATGGAAACAGACAATTAATTCGTTATGCATGTATTCCCATCAGAAAATCCCCAATAGATATTCAGCGCATATAATCTGATTCAAGATACATTCTATCACGTATAACACTCATATTACATAATATACAGGGCCGACGACTTAGGTCGCACCTTCTATTTAACCCACTAACTCCAGCCCGCTTAAACCGAGCTCAGTGCATAATAAGCTGTCCTCGGCTACCAGTGGCCGAGCCGCGCCCTGTGCGCTAGTGAAACCCTTGGCACCCTTAGGACGTTGATTCACTAAATGGCTTGCATGGCATAATACCATCTTTTCAAGCATTTACATTAGGGAGCCCTTAGTCCCGTCACATATATTCAACCAGGTGCAGTTTTCTTACCTTTAGTCTGTGCAGTTATTGGATTACGAGCAACGCCTCTCAAGCACGATCCATTCCCGAGCCTAAGCCTTTATCACCTAGTCACAACCAAAGTATAGGGTTCCATTAATACTCAAATATAGGTTTCCTGTTACAAAACTAACTCCCGGGATTCCAAATTCCACCAAGCATGGTGGTGAAACCAAACCTGAGCACACTAGACTACTTTCCCCTGCCTAAACCCCTAAAAAACTCATGTGTGCAACCAAGGGCTGCAGCCCCTGAAGCCTAGTCGCGGCCCTTCCCCAAAACAGAACCAACACCACCCCTGAAGAAGGACACGCGCCACGACCCTTGCTTTGGGCGCTGCGGCGCTTGCCTTTGGCCGAGCCTCCTTGGCTCCTTTGCATGCTAGGGCCGCAACACTCTAGAACAGAGCCGCGACCCTCCCCTTCGAACCCAGAATTTATACCATTTCAAAGTTCAAAACCTCAGCCACAACCAACCTTAAGCTCCCTACTTCAACACCCAACAAATCCAATACCTTTAACATGACTTAAACAACTTAATTTCACAGAAAACTCAACCCAACACACACTAATCTTCTATTTTCAATTTCTGAAACTCAAGAGCTATAAACACTCAAACCAGCCATTCAAACCCAATTTAAAACCTCTAAACCATGAGTTGAACTTACCTCTTCTGTTGAATAACCTCACCAAGCCAAAGCCAAGCTAAGTCTCCAAGTTTCCTCCTTAATTCTGCCTTAAGACATCAAAACCATGTTTGCTTCAAAACTTGACCAAAACCCAGCTAGAACTCAGAATTCAACCACAGAAAAGAAGATTAGATGCTTACCTTAATCCTTGTTTTAGTTCTTGATTTACTCTTGAGCTAAACCTCCAAATCCTCACCACAAATCTCAAAAATTCCAGCTTGTTCCCCTTATGTTCTCTGTGTTTTTCCTTCCCTTTGCTTTCCTTGAGAGTGAGAGAGAGTTGAGGTAAAATTTTTAGTCGGTTTGTATTTTCTAAAGGCTCCCTTATGTCTATCTCACTCATTAAGTTAATCCCGAGGCTCGGGTTGCCGGAACCGCCCCCGAGGCCAAAATGGTAAAATCCCCCAATATTCCCGCCTAGACATCCTAACCTCAAATATATCTCCAAATATTTATTTTCATGACCTGATAGTCCAAATCGTTACCCGCTATCTAAAAATACCCCCGACTTATCCAAAGTCATATCTTAAGTCCCGTTGTGACTTTTCCCGCTATCTGACCCTATAATCGTCTTGAGTTGTGCTCTGCAAACCTGTCCACATAATAATGTGGTTCTCACATATATCATATATTTATTTCATATCACATTAACACATAATATCTTCAATTATCATATAAACATTACTAAACTTATAATTACTCATTTAAATCACAATTATTCCATTAATGCC
Organism: Humulus lupulus; assembly: GCF_963169125.1. NCBI lineage: Eukaryota > Viridiplantae > Streptophyta > Magnoliopsida > Rosales > Cannabaceae > Humulus > Humulus lupulus. The sequence continues at coordinate 147,111,796 of NC_084800.1, read as the reverse complement.
CTCCTGGCACACTAATCAAGGCCCTTAAGCCTTATTAGCGATTTTGGGTCGTTACAATAACACATAAACAATATACATAAAATTCATAATGCAGCATAAAACATATCATAAACATATGTTACACGTACTATAATGGTCATTATTACTTGGGGTCCTATAAACTAAACAAGTCATATGCCCATTAGATTTGTGGGGCTTGCTAGCTAAGCAAGTCATATGCCCATAAATTTATTGGGGCTTGTTAGTTGTACAGGTCATATGCCCAAGTCTACAAACATACATAACATCACATAAATCATAGGTTAACATAGCACATAAATCATAAAATAACACATAACATAACATATAGAATCCTATCCTATTTTCCTTACCAAAAGTACCAGGATATGAGAATAGGTTTGGGACTTTGGAACACTCCTAAAAACCATAAATGAAAGGGTGAGTATACTAAAGAAAATGGATGAAAGTGATGAAAGAACTATACCATTAAAATACACTTACCAAGAATCTTATGTTCAAGATCTTAGATTTCCTATTCAAGAATAAAGAATAAAGTTAGGATAGAAACTATAAGAACTTAAGGAAAAATAATACCAAATGAACTAGAGTTTGGAATACCTTAAATGCTTCTATGACCAATCTGAACCTCGAACCGAAATGTTCTATAAACCTTACTTCCCAAGTGTTTGGTGAGCTTATAATGATCAAGCTTAAAATCCCCAACCCAAGTGTTTACACTCTCAAAAATAACCTAGAAGCTTGCAACCTCTGAACTTAGCTTGATGAATGAATAAATGGCTGGGCACTAGGTCCTATTTATAGAGTTCAAGAATGAAAAGACCTTCATTGAACTTGAATAAAATAATGGCTTTTTAAGTGAAAAATATTTGAATTATGCTAAGGCTGAAGACTCGGTTAGAAAGATGCTGGACTTATCAAGAGGTTAAAGATTAAAATGGGAACGTTTTAAAAAACATTCAAAATTATGCTAAGGGAGTCAATATATCGCCCCTTGTAGGCGATATATCGCCTGGGCCAGCATGCCCGAGGCTCGTCGAGGTGCTCGTGCGAAGTTACGTGTTTTTCGTATCCCCGTACTGCGATATATCGCCCCCTATAGCTGCGATATATTGGCATACGCTGAATATTTAAGCACGAAATTGCACATTTTAAGCTTAATTTGAATTGAGTAAATAGCCTTGACTAAGTCCTCTAACGTTTTCAAAGCTGCTGACAGACCCTAGGATATTCAAATTTTAATCTTAATAAACTTATTCCTCAAAAATACTTAATTATCATTAAACATACACATGACAAGTGTTACTTTCTTATTGGGTCTATCTAAACCTTATAATATAATAAATATCATCATCCATATCAGTCATATTAATCAAACCTTAGGTTAAAAATTAATATTCTTAAACTATAGGTTAAACTTAGAAAATCTACAAGTGTTACTATGAGTGTCCAATAAAATCCCAGTCTAAACCAAAGTCCACAGTTATAAAAATACTACTACTATTACTATTATACTACTATCTAACTAGCTAAGTAAAGTTCTTGGACTCTACATGTTTATAGGCTAGATGTGATGTTTAAGCTATAAGGTTAAGACTTATGGACTTAAATATTAGTTGGCTGGTAATTGGGGTTGAATTTTAGGTTTAGGCTTGAGGAAAAAGGCTTGACAGAGGTTGATTTTTTGGGTTTGGGGGCTTGGGCCATGGCCTTGTTCTTCAGGCACTGCGACCCAGGTGCTCGAAGAGGCTGGGATGCCTCTAATTTGCCTATGCTCACCATGACCCAGGGGGGTGCAAGTCGCGGCCCGTGTCCTCCAGCAGGGAGAGCCTTGCCTCTGTCTAAGGGGTGGCCCATGGTCCTATAGGGCAGGTCGTGGCTCTAAATGGAAAATAAAGGGAAGCTAAGGTTTTTAGGCTTAGGGAGGCTCGGGGATTCAAATCTAAGCGCTCAGGACGAATTCTACTACCCGGTTTAGTAGACTTTGAGGTTCTGGAGGCTAGTATTGGTTTCCAAATTATTTAATTGGAATAGAATTTGATAAATTATCCATCATTGCTTGTGACTAGGATTACCATTAAGGCTCAAGACTGAGGATCGTGCTCAGATCCGTTCTTTATCCATTGCTCGGGACTCGAGGTAAGAAAAATGCACCCATGTGGTTGTGTTTGGGACTAAGGTTCCTTGTAATTGAACATGTATATTGTATAAATGTAAGGTTGTTGTATGTGATATAAAAGTATGGCCTAAGGGTGTCGTGGCTAATGATAAGCGTACTGAACGCAGCTCGGCCTAAGCGAGCCGGGATCAGCTAAATAACTAGACAGCTCGGTCTAAGGGCGCTGATACCTAATTGCTTGTATTATTGATAGAAATGTATGTTGAAAGTATATGTTTATCATTGTCGAGCTTTATATTTGTATTTTGCTGATTATTTGAACTGATTGGATTGAAATTGATTATATGCTTGTGTTGCTATCTATGCTTGTTGTTTATGGGTTTCTTGCTGGGCCTTGGTTCACGGGTGGTACGCGATACAAGTAAAGGAAAAGGAAAGTTGGACCAACCATGAGTTGGAGAGATCTGGGGGCGAAGTGTACATCATCAACTGCTCGACTGCCACAACCGAGGGAATTTATAGGAATTAGAACTCTAAACTATATTTTGCCGTTAGACTGGCTTTTGTTGTATCAGTCTTTGAGAGTTATACTTGTCATGTAAACCCTATTTTTTGGGATCCCATGTATTGAACATTTGTTTTAATGAAAGTTAACCATTTATGATCAAAATATTTTAACCCTAACGTGTCAGTTAACTTTTGAAAACACATTCATGTTCAAATGATTTTATTAGAAAGTCTGGAACTATTCTAAACACATAGTATAATGATCTTGGTTATCCAGGGCATTACATCCAGAGTATGCCAGATGCAGGAGACACCATCTGGGAAAATGCCGAGCAAAGGCTTGCTTTTTTATGCAGTATAATTGGGAATCCCAAGAAAGATTTCTTGAGAGCGATGAAAGAGGAACAAAGTAGGCAGAAAACTTGACGGCAGCTCGAGTGTTCGCACTGACATAGTCAGAGGATGAGGCTAGTCCCTCAGTAGTGACATGTCAGCTTTCTAGTGCCGGTACTTCTTATACTGTGCTAATTGATTCTGGTGTACACATTCTTTTGTATCTACTATAATAATTGATAGATTGTGTAGATTATTACGCTGTGAGGGTTGGGACCTTATTGCCTACAGGAGATTTGGTAGTCTCTAGAAGATGGGTCGAATCATTACTTGTAGAGATTGATAGTAGAGAGTCATTAGTGGTTCTGATTGAACTGGTTATGGAAGACTTTGACATGATTCTGGGAATGGATTGGTTAGACAAGTATGGGGCAACCATAGATTGTAAGAAGAAGATGGTAACTTTTGAGCCTAAGGGTGAGAACCGTTTGTATTCATGGGTACAGTGAGTGGACCCCGTATTCTTATGATATAATCATTGAGGGCTAGAGACCTATTGCGAGGTGGTTGCATAAGATTCTTGGCTAGTGTGGTAGACACCACTAAGGTCGTACCAGTTGGACCTAAAGAGACCAGATTGGTCTGCGAGTTTCTGGATGTATTCTTAGAAGATTTACCAGGGTTGCTGCCGCACCGGGAGAAAGAATTCGTTATTGAATTGGAACTGGGGACATAACCAGTGTCTAGAGCACCTTATAGAATGGCTCCAGCATAATTGAAAGAACGGAAGGTACAATTACAAGAGTTACTTGATCTGGGGTTTATCATACCTAGTTTCTCACTGTGGGGTGCACCCATTTTGTTTGTGAAGAAGAATGATGGGTTGTTGAGGATGTGCATCAATTAGAGAGAACTGAATAAGTTGACCATCAAGAACAAGTATCCACTACCAAGGATTGATGACTTATTTGATTAGTTGCAGGGAAAGACAATGTTCTCAAATATTGATCTTCAATCTGGTTATTACCAGCTGAGGCTAAAGAGGAAGATATTTCGAGGACAGCCTTCCATACAAGGTATGGGAATTGTGTGATTTTAATTATGTCATTTGAATTGGCTAATGCCCAAACAACGTTTATGGATTTGATGAATAGAGTTTTCAAGGATTATCTGGACTGATTTGTCATTATGTTCATCGACGATACACTCGTTTATTATTAGTCACAGGTAGAACATGAGCATGATCTCCAGTTGGTACTAGAGAGGCTGGGGGAGCACAAACTATAAGACAAGTTCAAGAAGTGTGAGATCTGGTTACCTTAGGTGACTTTTCTTGGTCACATTGTCAGCAAAGATGGAATTAAGGTGGACCTGACAAAGATTGAGGAAGTTAGAGATTGGCTAAGGCTAAGGAATGCTTTTGAGATTAAAATTATCCTTGGAGTGGTAGGTGTAGCGTCCCAAAATTTCTAATAAGGCTTAGCGCCTTGATTAGCGTGCCTGGAGGGAAATAAGTGATTTATTATCATTATATGTGAATTTGATGAGTATGTGATTAGAAATGCATGTTTATGTGAATTAAATATGCATGAGGGCCCCGTCTGGTTATTAGGGGCATGTTTGTAATTTTAGCCCTTTGAGGGCATAAATGCAATATATCTGATATTTGTGATATATTGGTGATATATTTGTGATGCACGAACCGAGACAGTCCTAGGGAGAAATTTAGCTAGAAAGTCACAACGGGGTCAAATACTCGGCTCGGGAGGAGCTTAGGGGTATTTTGGGAATATTTTAATGTGTTCGGGAATTATTAAATAATGGGTAGCAATTAGGAGATGGTTGGGATATGTCAGGATTAATGTGGATTTATAAAAATATTCAGGGACATAACGGGGTATGGCAAATGACTGAAATGCCCTTGGGGTTGCTTAAGGATCAAGGGTAAGTAAAGGGTTATTTTGGTCATTTTGGTTAAAGGTTAGATTTATGTTAGGCAGCTAGGGTTATCCTTTGTCTCTAGGCTCATTCTTGAAGAAAAAGGAAGAAGCAAAAGTCAGATAGGTCTCTTAGTTTTCTCTCAATTCGGTTCTCACTTTTTCTTGCGGCTTGGAAGGTTTTTGGGATTTTTGGGGGAGAAAGCTCTGAATTTAAGGCTGAGAGTTGGGGAAATCAAGGCTTGGAGCTGATTATAAACAGCTGAGGGTCGAAACCATTCTTGAGGTAAGGATTTAAGCATGAATTCTATTTAATTTTCCTCTGGTTTGTTGAAGTTTGAGAGGTTAGAGTTTAGATAATTAAACTTGAGTTATAGTAGGATTTTGGTTGGTTTTTCTGGGCTTATGTGTTGCTTAATGTGTATTGGGGTGATTATGGGATTCAATTCTATTGTTAGGGTGTGTTTGTAATGATTTTTAGGGGAGTTAGCTCGAAAAGTTTGCATGGGAATTCTGGGTTTCGGGCTCGCGTCGTGGCCCTGTTCTTCAACGCCGTGACCTGCTTGCGTTTTTAGGCTAGTGGCCTTCGAGGGAATTTCCCAGGCGTTATTCATAATATAGTTGGTGGTGAACGCAGAAAAGGTAGGAGTGAGCAATTCAAGTATGATGCTTACTTATGTACGCTCATCAATGATGACCCTATGTATATCTGCTTCATGCATTTGATCAGATTGCTGCCCCAACATGGCCTACAGAGAATCCATTATCTTAAACGCAGTTTCCATGGGTTCATGCTTTGTTCTCAGAACATCATTGATGCTCGCAAGCATGTAACACTTTTCCTTATTGTTGGAATGAATCCAGGCATCATACTTGTCTCGAACATTCTTTGGGGCAGTGGCAACAGGCTTTAAAGGTCATTCCTCAATTAGGACAAATTTATGGTTCTCATAGATTAACCTAAGATTCACGTTTGATTTCCATCTAATAAAATTGTCACCATTAAGTTTTTCAAGTGAAAGTAAAGAAGTTATATGATTGCCACCGTTCGACATTACTGAAAGAACTAAAATACAATAATATTACTATTTAAAAAATATCAATTTTCTCGTAAAGTGAATATGATGCATGGATGCAACAATTAAAACATATAAATAAACATTTACTATTTCACAATAAAACTACTCAACAAATAAAGTGGTGCATTAGGGTCTGTCAACTTAAATTTAGATAGCTTATAAGACAATCTTGTCTTTATAATTTATAACTCAAAATAACTCTTTATTTTCTATTTTAAATATAAATTACCGCTAGTTTGGTCAAGATGTAATTATCCACTGCAATAGCTTAATTGCATCTTTGTATGTGTAGCCCATTATTTCAGAATTCGTGACTTAACTTAAAGAGTATCGCCTTAGGGTATCGCCTTAGGGTAAGTCAAGACGAAAATACCTCACTCCTTCCTATCTTCGTAGCCAACCATGGTATTAATATGTCTAGAAACCTTCCTTAAGTGGGTAGAAACTGTAACATCCTGGATTTTTAAGACTCGATAATGCGGAAATATAAACGTTTTCATATAACAAAAATGTCTCAATAACCTGTATAAAAAACTTTTTAAAAGTCGTATGGCCATACTTAATATTTAATACAAACATAGTTTATGAAGAGTAAAGTGAGCCTAGTTTATGAAAACAAAACAACATTTCCAAAAATAAAACAGCTTCCCAAAAAGGTTGGTCCACATGTACATCCACAAAGTAGACTCCAATGCTCACTGCTCTTCTTTGCCCTTATTCTTACCTACAACAGGAAACAACTAGGTAAGTGAAAATTCTTAGTAAGTTCAACTTTAAAACAAAAGCATGCAGAGAAAACAGGCGGTCACTGACCAAGTTACTGTCGACTGATAACAATAGCTCTCAAAATTAGGGTTCTGAATCCATCCGGACCCTACAAAATCAATTTCAAGAATGCAAAAGCATCTTGGCAAACTTATAGTTATGCCTGATAACCAATGGAAAACTATTTCCTACAAACAAATAAATCCCAGCACTCAAAAAAATCCCAGAGAAAGGAGATATAATATATCACAATATAATTCGAGAACAACGCTCGACAATTTCCAACAATTCGTGTGTATCACGCCCTCCAACAATTTTGCTAATCAGTAGGGGAGAACCGAGTCTCAACACTAATATCTAGCCAATAAATATCCCAATCAAGGGTAACTATCGAGTTGCCCAGGGCATCACTACTTATCCAAGAGTAAATCTCTCACAAGGGTAACGATCAAGTCACCTAGGGCATTGCTACTATTCAAGAGTGTAATCGAAGTTACACGGTTCTACAGAGACTTCTATGTTAATAAGTAGTGCTGGTGAGTAGTTGCCCCTAGGGTGTTTAGCCTCACTCAAACTTGGCAACCCCTAGTATCTCCAGGTACTCTCACTGAATGGCCAATATTCACGGCTACTATCTGGGAAGAACTTATCAGAGCACTTTCTCGGGTTCTAACCGTTCAATGATTAAGTAAGCATGAGGGCTCCTAGGTCCCATTAATTTTGGCACCCCTAGGTTTAAACTAGAAATCTTCACCTCTTAGCCACTCATCACGGTAGTGAACCAAATATAATAAAATCAAACAAGCAGTGTGACGTAGATAAGTCATCTCAGATATAACTGATATCTACCGTTCATATTTTTTCTGAATCAACACCTACTGGACTAACGTGTCTATGCAAACTTTCTACGACAGTGTATATATGTGCATGTCTCTTTATACTAACATACAATACAATAGTTGTTTCATGTTGTAGCCACACAATAGAAGTTGACTTACTTGGAGTCCTTAGCTCTCAGCAAGATTTCACCCTCCAACGTACAGTCCAGTTACGCTAAGCCAATACTGTAGTTATCCATACAGTATACTCGGATTAATTATGACACTCATAATTCATTGTTATTATTATTATTATTTTGGGCAGTTTGGTCATTTTAAAAATCATTTGTGAGGATTAAAGATCCTTATTTGATTTTAAACCCATTGAAGAAATTCATACAAAAATATTTGAGACTAAACCCTAAGTCTCGGGGAGACCTATCCTATGGTCTCGATACCTAGGCTCAGGTATCGCAATAGCATTTTCCCACAATCTGCTAAAAATATTTTTCTTTAAGATTTCCGCTATTAAGCCGCACTTTCAACAATCGGTTAAATATATAAAAGATTTTATGTGGTAATATATCCAGAATATACTAATTAAATTCCTTAATTATTTTTCAAGAAGATAATCTCTTAATTTTCCTTTTATTTTTCTTAAGGTTTCAATCTCTAAAAACTGTTTTAAGAAAATAGCCTAATTTTAACTTAATTAGGAAAACCGTTAATATCTTCTTTTCTTGACTAGTTAATTCTCTGAAGTCAATTAATCAAGTTTACTTACAAGAAAAATAATTTTCCTCAAAATATAGGGTTTTTAAACCCTCTTTTAATTTATCAACTTATTAATAAATTAAATCTTCTATTTTTAGAAAGAATACAAATTCTTTAATAAACATAATTTTCACTAAACTCAAAGTGATATTTTAGGTCAAAAATGTTTTCAACACTTACCAAGTATTTATCTTGTAATATGCACAAATGTACTTTTATCTTAAGTTCCAAAAATCCCATTTTTACACTAAGTGTGAATACCTCATTTTTCATATTTTTAACTACATACTTTGTTAGATCATAACTTGAAATTTACATACCCAATTGCTACCAAAATTTCTCAATCCCATATTTGGTATGCCATTTAAGTCTATGTAAAATCTTAGGTCAAAAGGAGTATTTTTGATTGGTGAAAATATTTTTCAAACATTGAGGAAAAAATTACCTTATTTTCAACTCCTTATTTTTTAAAAAAAATTGGCACTTAATAACTCTCAAACCTTTTAGTATTTTGTTATCAAATTTTACAGTGGAATACTAGGTTATTTCAAGAACATATCCACCAAATTTTAGAAAAAACTGGGTTCATTTTCCCTATACAGTGGCTGTCCAAACTTGGTCCCAAAATTAAGAATACGAAAAAAAATAGTTTTTTTTTACCTAAACTTTGAAATAGCATAACTCACTCATTTATAAACGTTTTTCAGTGTTTCAAAAGCTCAAATTTATGTAATCCATCTCAAAAACATCACAGTACAATTTAATTTTGAAAAATCAGTATACAGTGGATGCTTGACCCCTTGGAAGTCACTGCTCAAAACTTGTATTTTTGTTTTAGGGTTTTCAACAAAACCCTTAGGGATTTTGGTCCCTATTTTCAAAAATCAACATACAAGCATCATAAAAATGATCAAGCAACTACTATAGCATTGTTACATCTTCAATAAGAAGCTTTAAGAATTAGATACACAAAATAATGCTTAAAAAAATAAAAACCATACAACAACAACCATAAAAAGTAAACTTTTTACCTCTTGTTGTTCTTGCTTTATGTTTTGATGTTTCTACTATCTTTAGATCCTTCAAAACATTAACCAACTCCCCCAACAACATATATAGTTAGTTATTAAAAGATCTATGGTTAAAAACATTACAAAAGTCAGGTTTTTGAAACTTTTACTTCAGAGAAAACTCTTCCTAGACCAAAGCTTAAGCTTTCAAGCTTTCTTAGTGTTCCTGGTAGTTGAAAGTTGTGAGAAAACTTGAGAGATAATTTTTCTTGAACACATGATAGTAAGAGAAGAGTATATGGTGGGTTGGGTGAGGGTTTAGATGAGCATATTAATTAAAAAAATATCTTCACACTTGAGTGTTTTACCTTTATCACTTGGTGTCATTAATCCTATTTTAATGGGGATTAAAACTACAAAAATTTGGTCCACTAAATTAAATATCTTCACATGGACGGCCACTATTTTGTCATTAATCCTATTTTTTATAAAGGTTAATAAATATTTCCTAAGAAAAAAAATCCAAAATGACTTTCTATAACATTTTTCACTCATATAAAGTTTTAAAAACAAAACTTAACATGTAATTGTTAAATTAAATGTCTCTCAAATTTAATTTAATTAATCACACAATAAAATTTAACCTAAGGTCTATTTATAAAATAAAATTCCCCAATTTAGTAAAATTATGCATTTAACACAAAATGCCCTAAAATTCCCATTTCCTCTTAGTTTTATTATTTTTGACCAAACTTTAATTTTTATGAATGTATTTTATCCCAAAATATATTTTCCATAGTTTTTCATTTTATTATCTAAGATTTTTACCCGATTAGGGTTTTTGTGTCGATCCAAGACCAAAATTCTTTTCTTGACTTTTAATCACAAACTTCATAATTTGGCTAGCAATAACTCATGGAAATAAATTCCAAACAAATGTAATTACTTAGGGAAAATAATCCCAACCCAAGTCGTTTAAAAGTACCCGAAACACAGGGCGTTACAATACCTACAATTTATAGAGGTTTCTTCCTCGAAACTTAAAACAAATGAGGATACAACACCCTCATCTTGTCTTCTGTTTCCCAGGTCGCCTCTTCTATGCCATGGTTACTCCATTGTTTTTTTTACCAAAAACGGTCTTGTTCCTCAACACTTTTTCCTTCTGGTCTAGAATCATCATCGACTTCCCCTCATAGAAGAGTTGAGGATCAATGCTCAGTTGCTCATAGCTGAGTACATGCGAGGGATCGTGCACGTATTTTCTCAACAAGGATACATGAAACACGTCATGCACCTTAGACAGGGTGGGCGGAAGAGATAAACAATAAGCTACTTCCTCTATCCTCTCTATGATTTCGAAAGGTCCAACAAAGCTTGGGCGAAGCTTTCCTTTCTTCCCGAACCGCATAGCCCCTCATAGCGGAGCTACCTTCAACAACACATTATCGCCAACCTCAAACACCAGGGGTTTCCTGCATCGGTCGGCATATTTGCGTTGTCGATCAACTGAAGTTTGCAAGCGTTGCCCTATTTGTCAGATGTCCTTGGTAATCTGATCAACCTCATCTGATCCGAGAAACTTTCTTTCACCGGTCTCATGCCAATGAATCGTTGATCGACATTTCCTTCCATACTAAGCTTCATATGGAGCCATCTTGATGGAATCATGATAGCTATTATTGTAAGCGAACTCTATCAGCGGAAGCTTCTGATAAACGAGTTTTAGGCTTATTTATGGTCTAGTTTTTAGGAAGGTTTTCAGTAGTTTAGGGCTATTTTATTGCAGAATTATGCTTGTTTGTTCATGTTTCAGGTTTTTGATGCTAAGATGGTGAAAAGAGTGGAATGAAGTGAAAGTGGAAGAAAATGGAGTTATTTTGGAGAAAATCGAGTCATTCGGGAGCAAGAAGTCCGAGTAATGTTTTTGTGAATAACGCTATAGCGCTATCATATTGGCGCTATATCGCTAGAAAGAAGACTTCAAGGCTTGTGTTTCTGTAAGTAGCGCTACGGCGCAACAAAATTATCGCTACAACGCTTGAAGGTTTTGAAGACTGGCGCCCTAGCGCTACAATACTAGCGCTAGTACATCAAATTTTTATGCAATTTGGCTCTGACAATAGCGGTACAGCGCTCAAAGCCCAGCCCTACAGCGCTATCGACGTGATTTTGAAATCTGAAGCCACTTTTAGAAGGACAAAACTGACTTTTCACTTGGGAGCATTGAAAAACTATTTAAGGGACATTAATCTGCGAATTTAGGAGGCGGTTTTAGTTTTATAAACCCTAGATCTAGAAAAGACTACTGTGATTATTGTAATTAGATTTCTTTTTCTGGTTTTTGACTTTCTAGATTTCTTCTTCATCTTAATTCTTTAGGTTATTTTCTATGAACAATTATCTGAATTTTATTGTCATTATGTTATCTATGAACTAAATCCTTTATCTAGGGATTAATGTAGTCGCTTGAATTTCAATTTAATTTTATTATGATGTTCTATCGATACTTCTTCTCTATTCTATTTTAATCTATATGATGTTTGCTTAATGCTAGTAAATAGTCATCACTATTTACTTGATTTAATGGTTTTGATTCAAAATTCGAAAGATGAGAATTGAATATGCTATTAAAAAAGGAAGAAAATATTTAAAACTGATTAGTAAAATTAATAGAATGAAAAGTTGATGAAATTAATTCCTACATTTTTATTTATTGATTTTTAATCCGTTGATTCATTGTTCTTGTAACGGCCTAGGTAGCCAAGACCGTTACATTGTGTGTTTATAAAGGTGCAAGACTTTCTAATCAAGTCTAGAAACGTGTTACTGAAACTATAATTGAACTAGCGTTAAAAGGTATTGGTCAAAAAAGATAGATTTCATTCAAATACACATTTCATATATGGGATCCCAAAAGAAATAGTGTTTAAGTGCAGTTTACAAAATTCCAGGAAATATACAACTACTAGCCACTCTAAGGGAAAAATAGACATTTTAGGTTCTCCTGTCCCTGCACCAAACCTCGGCTGTGGCAACCGATCAGCTGACTATGTACATTCAGCCTCAGAGCTCTCCAACTCAGGACTGGTCCACCTTGCCCTTGCCTTTACCTGCACCACGTAGCACCCGCGAGCAATGGCCCAGAAAGAAAACTATAATGCATAGCATAAGCGACAACCAACATACGGATAATTCACAAATCATCAATCAAATATACAACAGGTCATATTGCTCACATAAACAATGATCAAACCTACAAGCAAATAATCAATTATTTAGATAACAAACTCGTCACAATCATCAGTTTAAACAACAATAAACATATCTCACCAAAATCCAAGGTCGACACCCTTAGGCTTCACCCTCTGATTATCCCAATTAGGTCGAGCTCAGTGATTATGTACTTAACCTCAACTACCAGTGGCCGAGCCACGCCCTGTGCGCAAATATTGATTCCGGCACTCTTAGGTCGTTTATCACGTGTCCCCATGGCAAAATACCATCTCATGCAATCACATACAAATATAGGGAACTCTTAGTCCCAACATAATCACATAACCAGGTGTAGTTTCTTACCTTTGATTCCGAGCACTTTGGTTAATTGAAATGATCCTCGAGCACGATCACTTACAAACCCTAGCATACACCTAGTCACAAACGTAACATAGAACCCTCATTAACATTCAATTCCACAACCTAACCTCGGGACCGATCCCGAGCCCTCGGGAAGCCCCAATTCCACCAAATGGGGTGGTTAAATTGACCCCCGAGCCTCCAAGCTAAAAACCCTAAGAAAATACCCAAAATCCACTTCTGGAGGCAGGGTAGCGCTACAGCTCCACAAAGTGGGCGCTACAGCGGTACAGACAGAGACAGAAATGCCCCTATGAACCAAGCATAGCATTGTAGCGCTCTACAGATAGCACCAACATAACTCTGAGTTCTTCCTTCAAATTTCCTCGAGCCAAAACTCCCTAAAACCCCTCCAAACCTCAACCACACTTAAAATCAAGCCTACCATCCACTACATCTCATCCCACATGGCCCAAAAACATCAAACTTGGACACATGCACCATCAAACACAGAAAAACAAGGATTGAGTTTGAAACTCAAGAACTCATCAGAAAAACCAAAATATACCCAGAAACTCAAATGACCAAGTCAAGAATTGTTACCTTTAATGGGGAATTCAACCCTAGGTTGCCCTCTAAGCCCTTCCAACCTTTAGCTCCTCAATTCCCAAAGCTCAACTCCTTGAATTCCCATCCAAAGTTCAGATTGAAAGATCAACACAACAGAATTCAGCAATCCCAGAAAAAACTAGAAACCTTACCTTAATGGAACACTAACTCTAGCTGAACCTCTTAGCTCCACCAAGAACCATGGTCCCAGCTCTAGCCTAAGCTTCCTCTGAGTTATAGCTTCAGAAATCCTCAAGAAATGGTGAGGAACAAGGAAAATCAAGTGGGAGAGAAAGGGGTTAACTATGTGTTCTGTTTTTTCTTCTTTCTTTCTTTTTCCTTCAGTTTCTACTATATTCTACAAATCCCACTAAGTCTAAAAAGACAGAGAGACCTTTATCCTATTTATAACCATCAAATGACCATTTTTCCCTCCCATTAAAACCTAAGCCTTTAAACATTTTAAGGGCATTTTGGTCATTTGTTCCCAATTCCCGCTAATTCCTCAAGTGTCCCTAATGATTACTGCTTAAACCCCATCACTTAATTAATCACCAATTATTTTTCTCAATGTCAAATAGTCTCCAATATATTTCTCATGTTCCCAGAAATACCTTCAGGCTTCCCCGAGCCACGTATAAGTCCCCGATGTGACTATTTCGCTAAACCGCTCACTAGGATCACCTCAAATCACCAACTGCAGAATATCCACATTATAATGTGGTCTCAAAAATTTATCCCAAATAATTACATTTATGCCCTCAACTAGCCAAAATTACAAATATGCCCCTAAAAGCTAAGCAGGGCCTACATGCATACTAATACTCATATTCTTTCATCTCATATATCAAAATAATCATATAAGCATGCTTATCACATAATCATGCATTTAATCATTTAAATCATACATAAACCAATTATGCCAACCTGGCACACTAATCAAGGCCTTTAAGCCTTAATAGTAATTTTTGGTCATTACAGTTCTATTTAAAGTTATTTAAATTGTGTTCGTAGGTTAGAATTATTCTTCTTAATTTTAATCACCAAATAGAAACTGAAAAGCAATTATTGGTCATTGGTTAATAGTCTCTGTGGCACGATCTCTGTTCTTACAAAATTTATTACTTGACACGACCACGTATACTTGCATGTCGAATTTCAAAGTCAGCTTCTCATTCCATGACCCTTGAATTCTCGAATTGGTGGCAACTAAGGTATGAGTTATCTTGGCTCTTCTTGCTGTACTTTGTGTTCTTGAGGAGTGTTTGAGCTCTTGAGTAATTTTGGGTGTTTTATCCTTAACTCCCACTAAGTTCCTTGTATATGATATTTCGTTAAGCACAATTACAAAAATGAGTACTCTATCATTTAACACTTGAACCAAGCTATAAAGAAATCATCGTTTCAATTCTTAAGCAGAAGCTATAGATTTCATGTCTATGATAAATACTCCCACTCAATTATACTATCAAATCTCTAATATGTAAGTATAAGCTTGTCCGTAGGGTAAGCTGGTAACGAACAAATAAAAAGACTTGAATAATAAAGTTAGTAGAAAATTAATTACTCAGAATTAAGATTGAATTTACCTATGGTCAACGTTGTGATATGATTAGATTACAGAATAATGATACTTAGTTATCTTATAAATAATCAATATTGGTCCAGTCCAATGTAACAAAATACATCCAATCTTATCTACTTAGTTAATGTCTTGGATAGGATATCACACCAGATGTGTAAGTAGATTTTATTGTAGATTACTGAATAAGTAAAAATTCAGTATACTTATTTATTCTTAGGATAAAATGCTTTTGAATATATAATTACAATTATAAGCCAATGTGATCGAGTCACTATACCTGTAACTATACATATGTTCGGGATTTTATAAACTTTTGTATTAATAATAATTTATCATGTAAACAACGCAATTTTATTGAATAGATGAATGAATTACATAATAAATGTTGTTGTATAAGGGCACAAAACCCTACAAATTCCCACTTGCACTTTTACAACAAATGTGACAATTCTCTTAAACCCATTCCCTCTATAAGCTTTAGAAAATTTGTCACTCCCAGAGTCTTTGTGAAGGGATCCGCAAGATTGTCCTCATATGCAATCTATATTATCTTCATTTCACCTCTTGCCATTCCTCTCTATATGATTCAATCTCTTGTGGCTTTGAGGTTCTTTAGAATTGGCTATCGCCCCATTGTTGTCACAGTACAAAATGAGGGATTTATCCATTTCTGGAATAACACCAAGATTTGTATAGAACTTCCTTAGCTACCTCAGAAGCAGCTACCTCAGAAGCAGCTATGTAACACCCTGGATAGCTAAGACCGCTACACTGTGTATTTGTAAAGGTGCAGGACTTGCTAATCAAGCCAACCAGTTAAAAACGTGAATTCTAAAGTAATTAATGTGCTAGGGTTAAATGGTTTTGGTCTCAAAAGATACTTTCCATATAATTAAAAATTTACACATGGGATCCCAAAAGAAATAGTGTTTAAAAGCCTCTTTACAAAATTTCCAGTGTACAAACCACCACCAACCTCTCTAAAGGCAAAACTGAAGTTTATGGTTTCCCTGTCCCTATCTCCCCTCAACCATGGCGGCTGAGCAGCTGATCATGTACATTCTGCTCTCAGAGCTCTCCAAATTAAGGCTGATCAAGCTTGCCCTTGCCTTTACCTGCACCACGAAGCACCCGTGAGCCAAGGCCTAGCAAGAAAACATATCATATTACATAACAAGCAATAATAATATTTGGATAAAACTTTAAGCATGTTCATACACTTAACATACCACAATAATCATAAAGCATGAAGATTCAACCAAAGAGTCAACTAATCATCATCCAACTATACAGCATAACAATCCACCAATAATTAATAACAAGCAAATCGCATAATAATCAGGGTCGACACCTTAGGTCGCACCCTCTGTTTACCCCACTGACTCTGACCTGCTTAAACCGAGCTCAGTGCATAATAAGCTGTCCTCAGCTACCAGTGGCCGAGCCACGCCTTATGTGATAGTGTAAACTTCAGCACTCTATGGTCATTGGTTTACTATTTACATGGCATGATACCATCCTTTACAAAGCATACAAGATAGGAAACCCTTAGTCCCATTATAAATCCACAACCGGGTGCAGTTTTCTTACCTTTAATTCCCAAGTTTACAAATTACGAGTGATGCCTCTCAAGCACGATCCGCTTCCCGACCCCTAGCTTAATACCTAGTCACAACCAAGATAGGGAGTACCATTAATAATCATGTTAATATTTCCGGATGGAGTTCTAGCTTCCGGGACATCGAATTCCACCAAACACGGTGGTGGAATCGATCCCGAGCACCCTAGGTTAGGTTCCCGCGCTTAAAACCTCCAAAAGATCAAAAATACCATTAAGGGTCGCGGCCCCTGAAACCCATGCTGCGGCCCACCCCTGAAACAGAGGCTAGGCCTCCCTGAAGACAGAAAAGTGTCGCGACCCTGCCCTGTGGCGCCGTGGCACTTCCTCACTGCAGTGCCTCCTTGGCTCTTCCTTGCTTCGCAGGGCCGCGACACTCTAGAACAGAGCCACGGCCCAGCCCTTCGTGCCCAGAAAAACCTCCATTCCCATCATTCTAGCCTTGCTCAAAACCACCTCAAAGCACCCTAATTCCAAAACCCATTGATCACAAGACTCGTAACATGATTCTAGCAACATAATCCAACAAAAACCTAGCTTAAAAGTCATTAAAATCCCATTTTGATTTCTGAAACCCAGTAGCTCAAGAACTCTAAAACCAGTCGTGTAAACTCATATTTTAAACCCTAAATTACGAATTGAAGCTTACCTTCTTTGATGAACCTTTTCCTTAACAAATTTCTAAGCTAAAACCCCAGCTTCTCATCTTTAATTCAGTCCTTAAACATCAAAACCATAAACACTTTTAATACTTAGCCAAAACTCAGAATTCCAATGATCAAGAGTGTAACTCAGCCCTTACCTTAATCCTGGTTGAGTTTCCTTAGCTGAACACTGGACTAAACCTTCAAGATTCCAGCCCAAACCATTGAATTCCCAGCTGAATTCCCTTAGGTTTCAGTAGTTTTCTTAAGAGAGAGAAGAGAAGGAAGAGAAGAGCAAAATGGGTCAGTTTGTTTCTTTTATTCTACTATTTTCTATTTACTTAGCCTAACCTTAGTTAGTTAAGTTAATCCCGATGATCAGGGTACCGGAAACGTCCCCGAGGGCAAAATGGTAAAATTCCCCAATATTCCCGCCTAGGCTTCCTAACCTCAAATATATCTCCATATATTTATTTCCATAACCCGATAACCCAAATAATCATCTAATACCCGAAATACCCCTTGACATGCCCCAAGTCAAAAGCCCCGTTGTTACTTTCCCGCTAACTAGTTCCCTAGGATCGCCTCGAGTAGCATGTTGCAGTCTTACCCACATAATAATGTGGTTCTCACAAATACAACATATAATCACATTTACATTCATATAGCCATACAAGCATGTTTATCATATAATCACACGTTAATTAAATAGATTCACACATAAACCAATTACGCCGTCCCGGCACACTAATCAAGGCCCTTAAGCCATATCAGTGATCTTTGGTCGTTACAACTATTGCCTCCTACTGAGAATTTTGTCCTCGAAATTTACCTGAATAGCTTGGGATACTGATCCAGCATTTCCATCTCTAGCTCCCTGGTCGCTTCCTTGACCTTGCTATTTCTCAACAACACTTTAACTAATGGAATCGTCTTGTTCCGTAGAACTTTATCCTTCTGGTCCAAAATCTGAACCGGTCGCTCCTCGTAGTACAAATCTGTCTGTAATTCTAAATCCTCATACTTCAATACATGTGTCGGATCTGAGATATACTTTCGCAACATAGAGACATGGAAAACATCGTGAACTCCTGACAACGACGGTGGCAAGGCCAACTTGTAAGCCACCTGTCCAATCCTTTCTAAAATCTCGAAAGGTCCAACAATCTGCGGGCTCAACTTGCCCTTTACTCCAAACCTCTTCACCCCTCATAGTGGTGAAACTCGCAGAAACACGTGGTCCCCAACCTAAAACTCCACGTCTCTATGCATAGGATTAGCGTAGCTTTTCTGCCTACTCTGTGAAGCAAGTATCCTGGCTCGAATCTTCTCAATAGCTTCACTTGTCCTCTGAACCATGTCCGGCCCCAAATACTTTCTCTCACCCATCTCGCCCCAATGAATGGGCGACCTACACTTCCTTCCATATAGCAACTCATAAGGAGCCATTCCAATCGTGGACTGATAACTGTTGTTATACGAGAACTCAATCAATGGAAGATACTTACTCCAAGACCCCTCGAAATCAATCACAGATGCCCTAAGCATATCCTCCAACACCTGAATCGTCCTCTCAGACTGTCCATCAGTCTGAGGATGAAAAGCTATGCTAAATTTTAGCTGAGTCCCCATAACTTTCTGTAGAGCTCCCCAGAACTTGGAGGTAAAGATAGGGTCTCGATCATATACAATGGACTTGGGAACCCCATGGATACGAACTATCTCCCTCACATACAACTCTGCATACTATTCCACTGTGTAAGTTGACTTAACTGGTAGGAAATGAGCTAACTTGGTGTATCTGTACACTATTACCCACACCGAGTCACAAAGTCCAACTGTCCTAGGTAGACCTCCCACAAAATCCATCATAATGTCTTCCCACTTCCACTCAGAGATACCCAAAGGCTGAAGCAACCCTGCTGGCCACTGATGCTCAGCCTTCACCTGCTGACATGTCAAACATCTGGCCACATACTCTACCACATCCTTCTTCATCACAGGCAACCAATATAATGTGTGTAGATCCTGATACATTTTTGTGGTACCTGGATGAAGCGAGTATGGCATAGTTGAGACTCATCTAGTATCTCTCTTCTAATCCCCTCATCTGCCAGAACACAAATATGCCCCTGATATCGAAGCATACCAACCTTGGAAACAGAATAATCCTTATCCATCCCTGTTAAGACATTCTGCCTAACTTCCTGAAGCTGTACATCTACTAACTGCCCTTCCTTGATCCACTCTAGCAGGGTCAACTGCAAGGTAATATAATCACACGTTAATTAAATAAATTCACACATATACCAATTACACCCTCCCAGCACACTAATCAAGGCCCTTAAGCCATATTAGTGATTTTGGGTCGTTACAAGCTATGTACTCAGCCTCCAAGGTAGAATCTCAAATCGTGGATTTCTTAACGCTTCTCCATATCACAACTCCACCCCCAAGACTAAACACCATTCCAGAAGTTGACTTCCTATCATCGACATAAGTCTGAAAATCAGAATCAGAATAGCCTAAGGGGTTCAGAACTCCACCCGAGTAGACTAGCATATAATCGTTAGTTTGTCAAAGATATTTTAGTATGTGTTTGACTACTTTCCAATGTTCTCTACCTAGGTTTGAATAGCATCTGCTCATAATACCCAATATATTGAAGATTTTCGGTCTAGTGCACAACATAGCATACATTAGACTTCCAATTGCAGATGCATAGGGAATACTTCTCATATCATCTTCATCTTCAGGAGTATGTGGAGATTTCTTTTTAAAAAGATGGATTCCATGTCGGGACGGTAAACGTCCTTTCTTTGAATCTTTCATAGAGAAATGCTCAATCACCTTATCTATGTAAGCTGCTTGAGAAAGAGCCAAATTTTTGTTCTTTCTATCCCTTAAAATTTGGATACCAAGAACATAACTTGCTTCATCCAAGTCCATCTAGAATTGAGTTTCCATCTAGTTCTTTATGTCTAATAATTTCTTGATATTGTTTCTAATGAGCAAGATATCACCCACATAGAGAATCATGAATACCAAAATGTTATTTTCCTTTAGTTGGGAAATGCAGGTCTCATCAACATTTTGCTCAAAACCATAGGCTTTAATAATTTCATTAAACCTTAGATTCCAGGAAAGTGAAACCTGCTTAAGTCCATAAATGGGCCTATTCAACTTGCACGCTTTCTTTTCCTGTCCAGTTACTTTAAATCCTTCTGTTTGATCCATATAAATGGTTTCGTATAAATTCCCATTAAGGAACACTGTTTTGACTTCCATTTGCCAAATCTCATAATCAAGGGATGCAACTATGGATAAGAGTTTGTAAATAGATTTTAGCATGGCAACTGAAGAAAGGGTTTCCTCATACTCAACTCCTTATGTCTCGACCATTCCATCAACTCCTCTTTTATTCTTGTAGATCCACTTGCACTCAATGACCCTAAAGTCACTAGGTGCTTCTACATGATCCCAGACAGAGTTAGAGTACATGGACTCCATTTCGTGTTTCATGGCTTCAAGCCAAAGATCCTTATCAGCAATACCCATTGCCTGTTTGAAAGACAATAGATCATCTTGACATGTGTCCCCAACAACCATGTTGGCTTAACCATCCATACGATAGCTGATCGGGGTATGAGAAACCCTCCCTCTATGAGGAGGAATCGTAACTCTCTAAATCAGATCTGTGGTTTCTTGTTCTTCCTCGTTATTCTTGACTTGCATCACTTGAGGAAGATCAGTAGGAATATTTTCATTTTCATCAACTTGCGTTGATGGATTCAGAATAGTTGGAATAACTAAGTTAGATTGCTATTCTACTGAGACTACTTTGCTATGAGATTTGAAATTAGACATGTAGTTGTAACGCCATGAATAGTTAGGACCGTTACACCGTGTGTTAAAAATAGTGCTTAACTCGTTAAGTGATTCATTTAGACTTAAAAGTGTAATTAAGGATAAATGACAGCTCCGTGTTAAAATTTTTGGTCAAAAAGTTGAACATTTTATTAAAAGGTTTGAATAGTTACAAGGGATCCCAAAAGTTTCTAATAAAATACAGGTTTATAAAATTACATGTGCAATGACCCAAATTACATGTGTATAAAATTACATGCATGTTGGTGAATTATGGATGAGGCCACGTTATAATGTAGATTTGTTTGAGCTATTCGGCATGAGATAATCTTTGAATGCAAGTTAGCGGTTTGGTCATAACGGGGTAATTTACTAGGCTCGGGGTGAGTTTCGGGGAAATTTGATGTTTAATGAATTACCAGGATTTAAAGGGTAATGGGATACGAATTATTAATATTTGAGAATATTGGAAATAACAAGAATTGGAGGACATTAATTATGACTAGCGGGATAAGTGGGAAATTACATTTTTGCCCTTAGTGGCTTACAAAGGAAATAAGTAGGCATGGGGGAATTTAGGTCATTTGACCTAAGGATATGTTTAAACTCAGAAAGTTGTAGAAGAAAGAGGCCAAAATAGAGTGCTCTTCCTTATCTCTCTCGATTCATCTTTCTCTCTCATTTCCCATTGGATTTTTGAAGCCAAGTTAGGGAACTCAAGCTTGAGGATTGTAGCTTGAGAGTTTAGGCTTGTGATAAGCAACTGTAAGGGGCTTAATTCGTGATTGAGGTAAGGTTTCAGTTCAAGTTTCTGGTTCTTGCTCTGTTTTTGAGTTAGTTCTTAGCTTGAGGTTTTGATCTTGGATATGGGTTTGTGTTGGGGTTTTGATTGTGTTTGGACTTGGGTTTTGATGAGGTTGAGTTGTTGTTGAGGTTTTGGGGTTAAATCATAGGTTCGGATAATGTTTAGGTTGGTTTTGAAGCTTGGGGTTCAAAGGAAAACACAAGAGAGAAAGACCAGAATTTTTCTGGTCTGTCAGTGGCACCCCAGCGCTAGGCAGAGGAGAGAACGAGGTTCTCTCTCACTTGGTATAGCGCCCCAGCGCTACCTAGCAGTGCCCCAGAACTAGGTCATTTTTAGCACGACCTATTTTTAGAGCTTGGGATGACTTTGAGGGCTCGGGGGATGGTTCCAATACCCCGTTTGGGTGGATTGGAAGTCCCGAGAGCACGGGATTGGTCCCGAGAGCGAGGTTTTAGATTATAAACCCTTTTATGATTTATTTTATTGATGGAATCCCATATTTGGTTATGACTAGGTAACTGCTAAGGAATCAAAGGATTGATCGTTCTCAAGGGTCATTCTTTTATTATTTGTCTCTCAAACCAAAGGTAAGAAAACTGCACCCAGTATGTGATGCATGAGATACATGTGATTAGGGCATGGCATGAATATTGAATATGAGATTGATTAGAGCTTGAGTCTCTGTAAATGTGCATGATCATAGTTATGCTAGAGATTGTTAAGTAAGCATGTTGAATGCCCTACATTTGGATATTTGACATATGATATATGCCTGGTTTCATTGCTTACTTGTGTATGACACTGACCCATGAGTCAGAAATTGGCAGGAGTCGTATGGTATTGGCTTAAGAGTCAAGAACGTCATTGATGTGTTCAACAGAAGCCGAAATGATTAGATCTAATCAACATAAGAATTGAATGAATCATCATGAGCATTAGTGCTTGACCGACCTCAAGTTAGATGAAAAATAAAAGTGCTTGTCTAGTCTAAAGGCTAGTTACTTAGAGCCAAGGCCAAAGGGCTCAGGTGACTGCAACGTCACATGGCTATGGGTGCTGAGCCCAAGTTCGTGACTCACTCATCAGTCACTTATTTGATTAGGGTGCGGAGCCCAAAGTGTGACTCTTTAGTCAGCTATTTGATTAGGGTGCAGAGCCTAAAGTGTGACTCATTCATTTGATTAGGGTTAGAAGCCCCAGTATGATTACCATAATCATAAAGTGATATTCACACCTGATTAGGGTACGAAGCCCCAGTGCGTGACTTAATTGTCACTTATTTGAGTCACTTATTTTAGATGAACATATTGATCATCTATTCTCATTAGGAATTGGTAATCATCAATACAAAAGGGCAGGGCCCATAAATCATCAACACAAAGGGCAAGGCCCATAAATCATCTATACAAAGGGCAGAGCCCACATCCATTGTTTGGACTTATTTGCATGCATGAATAGGGCTATTATTGCTAGGCAAGCCTATTATAATTTAGTAACATGTTATTACTGTTCTTGAGCGTATTGAGTTTTCTTGCTGAGCTTCGGCTCACGGGTGCTATGTGGTGCAGGTAAAGGCAAAAGAAAGCTGGACCATCCTTGAGCTGGAGAGCTTAGGTGACGATGTGTACATATGCGGCTGCTCGACCATCACGGTCGAGGGTTTATAGAGGAACTAGGGTTAAACCCTATTTTGCTGCTTAGGTCGGTTGGTTGTAAACCCTATTGTAATTAACCTTTAAATTATATTTTTGGGATCCCAATGTATAGAGTAAACATTTTAGTGAAATGTTGTATCCTTAACCAAAAAACTTTAACCCTAAATTGTTAATCATACTTAGTTACACGATTATGGCGAAATGACTCGAATAGCGAGGTTAGCACTGTTTAAATGCACACCGTAACGGTCCCTGGGTAGTAGGGCATTACAACTTGGTATCAGAGCGAGCCAAGGTTAAGGGTCCCTGAAGACAAGTTGAGCATGTACACTCGTCACTAAAGATAACTTCACTCAGGGAATGGTAACTATTTCTGTAGTTATGTGTTTATCTGCTTAAATAGAATGTAAATGCTTTACCTACATATTGTATTAAGGAGCATGCGATTATGATAGAGCCTGGCTCTTGACTATTAATATGATTATATGATTACGTGCTCCGTGAATATATATATATATATTTATATGAATGTGTTATTTCCATGCTGAAGTTGAAAGCATGAGGTGTATGTTGGAAGAGCAGGGATTATGATTGATGTATGAATGTTATGGGCATGTTTTTAGCTCTGCAGTGGTTTGTGATTGTACTGTGGTAAGATTGTTCCTGTGGAGAAAGCTTTTGGTATGGTCATCATGTTTAATGGGTCAAGTTATTGACTACAGATTCAATCAGCAGGTATGTATCCAAGGCAGATAATGAGACCTGGTGATGATTATACAGAGGCTGGGAATTACAGCCAGGGTTTGAGTTCTTCACATGCCCCTCATAATTTCCAGAAAATGTTTACAGATGTGTAATTAAGATTGCAGATGCAAGAGGAAGAGATTAGGTGTTTGAAACATGTTCTATTAGGGAACACCTCTTCTTTTGCTATTCCAGGAGTGGCACCAGTTTTTTCTTAGCCTATTGAGAATAGATGGGAATTTCTTTGGGGAAGATTCCAGAAGTATTACCCTCTATACTTTGAGGGAGGCCTAGATCCATTCCGAGCTGAACAATGGATGAGCATGATCAGTTCCATCTTCGATAGTATGAGGGTGGTAGGTCACGATAGGGTGATCTGTGCTACATATGTATTGTGGGATGATGCCCGAATGTGGTGGGAAGTAGTATCCCAGAAACGAGACACATCTGTGATGGATTGGAAAGAATTTATGCAGCTGTTCAATGAAAGGTATTACTGTGATGCAGTCAAGATTGCTAAAATGAGTGAGTTTTTGAACCTCGTTTAGGGAAATGCTATAGTAACCAAGTATGTTAACATATTCGATGGGTTGGCTTAGTTTTCTTTTGTTATGGTACTCATAGATGTAGCTCGAAAGGAAAGGTTTATCCAGGGATTGAATCCTAGTATAGCTCAGGGCATCAGATTCGTCCCAGTGCATGAATACTCTACCTACGCTCAGGTGGTAGGGAAGGCTCTTGTTGTTGAGAGCACAGGAAATCAAATTGAGAAGGAAAGTGCCGAAAAGCACGGGGCTCAAGCAGTGATACCTCCATTTATTGGTACGAGCAAGGACAAGGATTGGAAAGTCTACCCAGAATGCACTAGGTTTAAGAGGCGTCATCTTGGAGAATGTCGAGCAAAGGCATGTTTTTTTGTGTGGAATGTTTGGGCATTTCAAGAAGGATTGGCCAAGGCGAAGGAAGAATGAGCCACAGGGGGTGGACAATTTGTATCCAGCTCAAGTGTTCATTTCGATGCAGTCAGAGTCAGAGACTGAGACTGAGACTGAGGCTGGTTCCTCAGGGGTGGCAGGTCAACTTTCTAGTTCTGATTCTTGTATTGTGCAGACTAGTTTGTGTGCCATTTTGTTCTTTGTTTGTTGCATTTAGAGAAGCATGGACTTATTATACAGATCGCATGGTTATGTTGTGATGAGTTCGATTATTGTGGAAAGGACTCATCAGTTGTTTTGATAAAGTTAGTTATGACTGACTTCAGTATGACTCTAAATATGGATTGGTTAGCCAAGTATGGGGCAATGATAGCTTGCAAGGAAAGGATAATAACTCTTTGGTTGAGAGTGGGAAAAACCTTGTGGTAGCTGGCACTATGCATGGCTCCTGTATGTTTATGACATCTGTATTTAGAGCTAGAGATCTATTGAAGGAGGATGCATAGAACTCTTAGCTAGTATGGTGGATACCACCTAGGTCGTGCTAGTGGGATCAGGACATATTGGATTAGTCTGTAAATTTCTTGATGTGTCTCCAAGGGATTTGTCAGGATTATATTTACACAAAGAGATAAATGATGATTGGATTGGTGCCAGAGATGGAATCAGGTCTAGGGCACTGTATTGAATGGTTTCAGAAAAGTTGTAGGAACTAAAAGACTTAGTTATTGAGTAAGATGGTATTCTCCAAGGTGGATCTTTGATCTAGTTATTACCAGCTAGAGATCAGGGAGAAGGATATCCAGAAGACTACTTTTATATTAGATATGGGCACTGGGGGTGCTAAGTTATGTTCGGATGGATTAGATGAACTGAATATTCAAAGATTATCTTAATTGGATTTGTGCTAAGTTGTGGTATATTCTTTGCGAAGATTTTCCAAGGTCAAGGAACGCCTTACAGGCAGAAGCTTCCTTGGACGGACATGATATTATATGTGTTTTGGGAAAGAGTTCTGAGTCTTCTTATAGATCAGAATCAATTTATAGGTCATTATGACACCTCAGTGATAGGGAAAAAGGGATTACCTATGCATCATGTTAGTTGAAGGGTATGACCAGAACTAGAGTGGAGTTACCGGTGGGCCAGGTGGCCAACATTACATTTGAGTTTACTATTTCAGAGAGGATCAAAGGGAAAATAGTTAAGTGAAACCATAGATGGGAAGAAGTGAGGGCAAGGTCTTAGCTGGATTAGCTATGGATTTTGTAGTTTCAGGTATGAGTTTATTGTGGAAAAATTGGATCAGACTTGGGATCCGATGGACAATGGGATTAAATGAGGGATTCTGGATTAATCTCATATTACTCTTTTATTCTCTTCATTTAGGCATCATGAAGATGTAATAGAGTCTGAAAGTTTTATATTGGTGGCCTGGGATGGAGAGGGACATGACAGAATACGTGGCAAAGCTCTTAACTTGTTAGCAGGTCATAATAGAGTATCAGAAACCGGTAAGGTCATTGTAACCTTTGTGTAAATCCATAGTGGAAGTAAGAAAACATCGCAATAGGTTTCGCGATGGGGCTGCCCAGGATAGTGGGTTAGCATGATTTGGATTGGGTTATTATGGACCAGTATTTAAGTTAATTCACTGCTATCAGTAGGATAAATGATATGGTTGATCAGTATACAGATCTCTATGTGAGAGAGGTAGTACGCCTTCCTGGAAATTCAAGATCTTTCTTATTATATGAGGACCCCGTTATTATTTCCAAGTCTTGGGAAAGGTTGCAGAAGGCGATGATTATATAGTTGGAGTTCAGTACAGTTCATTATTCTTAGACTAATGATAAATCAGAAAGAGAGTTATCAAGTTTCTAGAGGGGGCCACCTTATGAGACGAGTGAGATATTATATCTAGATCCCAAGCTTGGTATAATAGCCTCAATGATCCTATTGAAAAGATTAGATCTTGGAGGCTCACTTCTCAGAGTAAATGGAAAAGTTATGTTGATTTGAGATGTAGGAACATGGAGTTCCAAGTGGATGACTGTATCTTCCTTAGGGTACCACCAAGGAAAGGGGTGAGGAGATAACGGCAAGTTTAGCCCTAGATTGGTAGGACCGTTTGAAATCCTGGATAGGATCAGTCAGGTTGCCTTTGGGTTGACCTCAGCTTTGGCATTGTTGGTTGTATACATTGTATTTTATATTTCATGTTGAGGAAACATGGGTTAGATGGGACTCATATGTTGAGTTATGAGGATCTAGAATTAGCGGTTAAGTTATCCTATAAAGGGTAGCCAGTTTATATTTTAACAGAAAGAACAAGTTTTTGAGGAACAAAGTGGTACCTTGGGTTAAGGTATGATATAGAAACAGTGAGGTCGAGGGAGCCACCTGGGAATTGGAATCAAATGGGCAGAATTTATATTCTGGGCTATTCATATAAAATTTCAAGGACAAAATTTTTGTAAGGAGGGGATAGTTGTAATGACCTAAATTTCCTAATAAGGCTTAGGACCTGGATTAGGAGGCCGGGAGGGCCATAATTGATTTATCATGCAATTAAATGATTATATGCATGATTATGTGAGTTATATTATTATATGATGATAAATGCATGCATGCGGGTCCACTTTTCACTTTAAGGGCATTTTGGTAATTTGGCTCGCAGAGTTCATATTTGTATATTTTCATGCATGTTGGTGAATTAAGGATGAGGCCACGTTATAACGTAGATTTGTTCGAGCTATTCAGCATGAGACAATCTTTGAATGCAAGTTAGCGATTTGGTCATAATGGGGTTATTTACCGGGCACGGGGTGAGTTTCGGGGTAATTTGATGTTTAGTGCATTACAGGGATTTAAAGGGTAATGTGATACGGATTATTAATATTTGAGAATATTGGAAATAACGGGAATAGGAAGACGTTAATTATGATTAGCGGGGTAAGTGGGAAATGACATTTTTGCCCTTGGTGGCTTACCAAGGAAATAAATAGGCTTGGGGGCATTTAGGTCATTTGACCTTAGGATATGTTTAAACTCAGAAAGTTGTAGAAGAAGGAGGCCAAAACAGAGTGATCTTCCTTATCTCTCCCGAGTTATCTTTCTCTCTCATTTCCCATTGGATTTTTGAAGCCAAGCTAGGGAATTCAAGTTTGAGGATTGTAGCTTGAGAGTTTAGGCTTGTGATAAGCAACTGTAAGGGGTTTAATTCGTGATTGAGGTAAGGTTTCAGTTCAAGTTTTTGGTTCTTGCTCTGTTTTTGAGTTAGTTCTTTGCTTGAGGTTTTAATCTTGGATATGGGTTAGTGTTGGTGTTTTGATTGTGTTTGAACTTGGGTTTTGATGAGGTTGAGATGTTGTTGAGGTTTTGGGGTAAAATCATTGGTTTGGATGATGTTTGGGTAGGTTTAGAAGCTTGGGGTTCAAAGGAAAACGCAGGGGAGAAAGACCATAATTTTTATGGTCTGACAGTAGCGCCCCAGCGCCACTTCTGGCATCGCGGCGCTAGGAAGATGAGAGAATGAGGTTCTCTCTGACTTGGGGCTGCGCCCCAGCACTAGGTCATTTTCAGCAAGACCTATTTTCAGGGCTCGGGATGACTTTGGGGGCTCGGGGGATGGTTCCACTACCCCGTTTGGGTGGATTGGAAGTCCCGAGAGCACAGGATTGTTCCCGGGAGCAAGGTTTTAGATTATAAACCCTTTTATGATTTATTTTATTGATGGAATCCCATATTTTGTTATGACTAGGTAACTGCTAAGAAATCAAAGGATTGATAGTTCTCAAGGGTCGTTCTTTTATTATTTCTCGCTTAAACCAAAGGTAAGAAAACTGCACCAAGTATGTGATGCATGAGATACATGTGATTAGGGCAAGACATGAATATTGAATATGTGATTGATCAGAGCTTGAGTCTCTATAAATGTGCATGATCATAATTATGCTAGTGATTTTTAAGTAAGCATGTTGAATGCCCTACATTTGGATATTTGACATATGATATATGCCTGGTTTCATTGCTTACTTGTGTATGACACTGACCCATGAGTCAGAAATTGGCAAGATTCGTATGGTATTGGCTTAAGAGTCAAGAACGTCATTGATGTGTTCAACATAAGCCGAAATGATTAGATCTAATCAACATAAGAATTGAATGATTCATCATGAGCATTAATGCTTGACCGACCTCAAGTTCAATGAAAATTAAAAGGGCTTGTCTAGACTAAAGGATAGTTACTTAGAGCAAGGGCCAAAAGGCTCAGGTGACTGCAATGTCACATGGCTATGGATGCTGAGCCCAAGTTCATGACTCACTCATCAGTCACTTATTTGATTAGGGTGCGGAGCCCAAAGTGTGACTCTTTAGTAACCTATCTGATTAGGGTGTGGAGCCCAAAGTGTGACTCACCCAGCTGATTAGGGCTACAAACCCCAGTATGATTACCGAAATCATAAAGTGATATTCACTCATTTGATTAGGGTGCAGAGCCCCAGTTCGTGCTTGATTTTCACTTATTTTAGATGGACACATTGGTCATCTATTCTCATTATGACTTGATAATCATCGATACAAAGGGCAGGGCCCATAAATCATCCATACAAAGAGCAGGACCCATAAACCATCTATATAGAGGGCATGGCCCATAAATCATCTATATAAAGGGCAGGGCCCACAACTATTATTTTGACTTATTTGCATGCACGAATAGGGCTATTATTGTTAGGCATGCCTATTATGATTTAGTAACATGTTATTACTGTTCTTGAGCATATTGAGATTTCTTGCTATGCTTCGGCTCACGGGTGCTATGTGGTGTAGGTAATGGCAAAAGAAAGGTGGACCATCCTTGAGTTGGAGAGCTTAGGTGACGATGTGTACATATGCGGCTGCTCTACCACCACGGCCGAGGGTTTAAAGAGGAACTAGGGTTAAACCCTATTTTGCCGCTTAGGTTGGCTGGTTGTAAATATTTTATTGTGATTAACCTTTAAATTATATTTTTGGGATCCAAATGTATACAGTAAATGTTTTAGTGAAACGTTGTATCCTTAACCAAAGTTTTTTAACCCTAAATTGTTAATCATACTTAGTTACATGATTATGGCCAAATGACTCAATTACCGAGTTTAGCATTGTTTAATTGCACACCGTAACGGTCCCTGGGTAGTAGGGTGTTACAACATACTTAGTCAACCTAAAAGGAAAATTTTAAACTTAGGACTCTTGTTTCTCAAAATATCTGGCGGCTGAGTAGGCGGAATATGTACACAATGCCCCTACAACTCTCCAACTCATGGCTGGTCCAACTTTTGTTTGCCCTTACCTGCAACACGAAGCACCCTAAGCCAATGCCCAGCAAGAAAACCCCATGCTGATCATGCAAATATTCAAATAAACATTAATATTTTTTGCATACGCCATAACCACAAGTGGTTCACCTAGATTTTACAAATAATATACTCTCTAAAAATTATACTTTCCAAACAATATACTACTCTTGTCGAGTAGATTGATGTCACATCTTTACAATGGCCCGGCCACTATGGCGGATATCGCTCCGCGTTATGGCCCTCCCACTATGACACACATTACCGATGTAATGCTGATAACAACCTCTCGACCGAGCGATCAGTACAAACAAGTATAACAACATAGATTCAAACAAAGTAGACATTCAACTATAAATGGATTCATGACACAACCATTCCTGTGGCCTATAATTGGCGCGCACGCCCTACACTAGGTGCAAGTGTTAGTTTTCTTACCTCAAGTCCTCAGTGATAGGATGAAGTGACAATGATCACGATGCTTTCCTTCCCGAGCCATGCGGTACCTCTAGTCACAACATATTTACAGATAACAATCAAGAACTAAACCAATTAAGAGCTTCAAGATTGAATCCTAGCCTCTGAGACCTCAAATTCTACTTAACCGGGTAGTAGAATCCTTCCCTAGCCCTTAGGCTTGAGTCTCCCCAACTCAAAAACTTATTTGGCCAGTTTCCCCAATTAGAGTCGCGACCTCCCATGAAGGGTCGCATCGCGCTTTTAGGCAGAGAGCCCAAACCACAAGGCACAAGACATGCGCTGCGACGGCAAGGCGGTTATGAGGAACCCCCCAACGCCTTTAAGTTCACACGGGCAACGATGCTCCAAGAACAGCACCGTGACGCAACCCCGCGAACCCAGAAATTATGCGATTCTAGAAATCATAAACCGACCCAAAACCTTACCAAAACAACATTCCAATCAATTTTTGACCACCAAACGACATTAACTACTCAGATAGACAACAAACAGCAGCCAAAACTCTTTAAAACTTCCCCAAACTCAAAATTCCAATAATTCCCAAAAACACCGAAAAGGAAAACTAAAAGAGTTTCCAGACCAGAATTTTACCTCTTAGAAAATGAATCCCCAGTTGAATCCCCTAACTTGGCAGCTCCTAATCCTTAAGAACAAGCTTCAAATTCACCAAAGGTTGGCACTAGGCTTGATATTCTAGAGAGAATTCCCCAACACCTTAAAGTGAGCAAATTAGAGAGAGAGAGAGCAAGAGGGAGAGAATGTGAGTGAGAGGCTTGGCTCCGACTTTGGCTACGTCTGAGTTATCCCTTGGCATAAGACCATAATGCCCCTACCTTAAAATCTTTCCCTCTAGGCCCCCAAGGGAAAAATGGTCACTTGAAACCAATTTCTCGCTAAACCTCAAATTTCACTTAAATTTCCCTATTAATCTCACTAATCTTCCAAACACCAATATCTTTCCTCAGTTATAACTCATACTCCAAAACCCCCGATACTTCACCAAATTACTAAAATAACCCCAGGCTCACCCCGAGCCGGGTATTAATCCCCGACGTGACTTTTCAGCCAAACTTCTCACTAGGATCACCTTGTGTCACCCATCTCAAATATATCCACATAATAATGTGGTCCCACTCAGAAAGCACATAAAATTACAGATATACCCTTAGTGGGTCAAAATTACAAAAATGCATTTTTTTTAACAGAAACAGGCCTATAAGCACATTTAATATACTTAAACATGCATAAATAGTCATATCATAATATAACTCATAAAATTCACATATATACTCACAATTACACCATACTAACACATAAACATCAAATTATGCCCTCCTGGCACAGTAATCGAGGCACTAAGCCATATTAGCAAATTTAGGACGTTACAATAGTCTTCTTCAAAAAAAGTAGTGTTTGTATAAACAAACACTTTCTTATCTTGTGGAATATAGAACATACCACCCCGAGTACCTTTAGGATAGCTAACAAACAAGCAAACTTCAGTTCGCAGTTCTAGCTTTCCTTATTTTTTCCTGAGGACGTGAGCGGGGGACCCCCAGATTCTATAACGACGCAAACTAGGTTCACGACCATTCCATAGTTCTAAAGGTGTTTTGGAGATAGCTTTAGACAACACAAAATTTAAAATGTCACACGCGGTCTGTATGGCATGTCCCCAAAAAGAGATCGAAAGAGTTGAATAACTAATCATGGACCAAACCATTTCCATTAACGTGCGATTTTGATGCTCTGCAACACCATTTTGTTGCGGAGTACCTGGGGCAGTACGTTGATATAATATCCCAAGTTCAGCTAAATGATCGTGGAACTACATATCCATGTATTCTCCTCCCCTATCAGATCACAAGATCTTTAATGTCTTACCTAATTGGTATTGAGCCATTGCAAGGAATTCTTTAAACTTCTCAAATATTTCAGATTTCCTATGCATTAGGTATAGACACAAGTATCTCAATTATTCGTCAATGAAAGTGACGAAATACTTATAACAACCCCTCACTTGATCATTCAGTGGACAACAAACATTTGAATGAACCAACCCTAGTGTATCTATGGCCCTTTCTCCTTTTGTAGAGAATGGACGCTTGATTATTTTACCCTCGAGACAAGATTCGCTAACAGGTAGGTCACCCATTGTGAGTTCCCTCAAAGGCCAAACCTTTGTTAGTCTTTTGATCCTATCATAGTTAATAAGACTAAGTCGGAGGTGCCAAGGATACGTCA
Source organism: Humulus lupulus (assembly GCF_963169125.1). Classification (NCBI taxonomy): domain Eukaryota; kingdom Viridiplantae; phylum Streptophyta; class Magnoliopsida; order Rosales; family Cannabaceae; genus Humulus; species Humulus lupulus. The sequence goes on along the minus strand of NC_084800.1, from coordinate 147,078,332 downwards.
TGTTATCGTTATCGATCTTTTGTTGTTTGATGGTCTTAGATCTAGCTACATTGAATAACTCGTTATTAAAAGCAGAGGGTGTTGACGGTGAAATCTCGTCAACGAAATTAGATCCGAAAACTCAAAGGTAAGTCAGGTGATGTTTATATAAGAACTGTGAATAAACTTTAAGGAAAAGTAAACACAGATAAATGATAGAGCAAGCCTTGGTATATTTCTCAATAGCCTCTGCTTACAATGAATTTTCCAACCCCTCTTCAGGTGGGGTTAGAGTTCATTTTATAGTAGGCTCTAATGGCCCTGGGTACATGGTGGTCCAGGAGACCAAGTGGTACATAAGTACTTTGTCAGGAGAGTGGCTTCAGAGGTTGTGGTCGTACATCCAACACAGGGGAAGGCGTCAGGAATATGTCTCCACTACTTGTGCGTACTCATGTCAGAGGAGTGGTGGCAGACATAGTGGTGCAGGTGGTAGTGGTGTCGACTCTAACTCTTGGCCGTTGACGTACGGACCATAACTCCTATCCTTGCATTCCCACTCCCCCACTGGTACGGGTGTCCGTATTTCGACATACAAGGTCTTAAGGGCCGTACCCATTGGGGTATGAGATCGTACAATTACGTTCCATTCAACTCATACCCGGGCCCCTAAGCATTGGGGTCCCAAGGTATAGGGGACGGGACATTTGGCACGTGTAAAGGTGGTGGCGTGAGGCGAGGCTCTCGGGTCCCTGACACGAGATGCCTGAAGCACCCCGAGGTCACCTGCGTGCATAAGTGATAGGCATGGGGCCTTGACAGATGGGTGCGAGGTGAGATGACTTCCTCGTGAGCCCCTTGGTGGCGAGGCTCCTTTGACGCGTGCCCCCATTCGCATGGAAACCTGATACTGTGGGCGTGGCTGCGCGAGGCCGAGAGCCTGCTGGGGCGCGAGGCCACCTGGTGTGCGGGCGTGGCTGCACGAGGCCGAGAGCCTGCTAGGGCGCGAGGCCGCCTGGTGTGCTGGCGTGGCTGCGCAAGGCCGCCTGGTATGCTGGCGTGGCTGCACGAGGCCATGGGCCTGCTGGGGCGCGAGGCCGCTTGGTGTGCGGGCGTGGCTGCGCAAGGACGAGGGCCTGCTGGGGCACGAGTCGCCTGGTGTACGGGCGCGACTGCGCGAGGCCGAGGGCCTGCTGGGGCGCGAGGCTGCCTGGTGTGCGGGCACGGCTGCGCGAGGCCGAGGGCCTGCTGGGACGCGAGGCCGCCTGGTGTGCGGGCACGGCTGCGCAAGGCCGAGGACCTGCTGGGGTGCGAGGCCGCCTGGTGTGCGGGCGTGGCTGCGCGAGGCCGAGGGCCTGCTGGGGCGCGAGGCCGCCTGGTGTTTCGCATCTATGCTTTGAGAATGGGGGCCACATGGCATTGATCCCATGAGGCATGGATCCAGACTCGTGACGTGATGGTGTGACGACTTCCCGAGACGATGATGGCCCGAGGGCCTCGCATTGATCTCATATTTTCCCTTGGTGAGATTTTGAGCATCAACACTCCTGTATTCAAAAAGGGCCTACAGACTCGAGTCCAATAACATGACTAAGTGACCTTTTGACTTGCATTCTAACGATGAACTTAAAGATTTTTTCTTTTTGGTGGATTTGTGGCATCTACAGAGGGTTCGACAGGTCATAAATGGGATAGCCTGTTTTCCATACATTCAACACACAACTCACACCTATTCAATGAAATTGATATATTAAAACTTGTGAAAGTTACAAAAAAATATTTTTGATGTAATAAAGAAACTGAAATTAAATTCCTAATAAAATTCAGAATAAACAAAACATTATTTCAAACTAAATATTTATTTAAAAAAATTTGACGAACTTCTCCTCTTGCTTCAACGTTTGTGAATGCTCCATTTCTGACTCTAAGCTTCAGCTCGCCTTCCTTTACTGGTGTGCATTTGCTAAGTAGCTGCAAATTAGTGCATACATGGTTAGTCGATCCGGAATCTATAACCCATACATAATTATCATCTTCCAAAATACATACATCCAAGACAAAAGATTGAAAATTACCTTGGGTTCCTCTAGCCTTGAGAGTTTGGCAATTCTTTTTCCAATACCCAGTCTCCTTATAGTGGAAACATGCTCCTTTGGCTTTCTTAGCAGCGAGTTTTGCCCCAGCAAGTTTTGCAGCACCTCCAGCTAGTTTTGCAGTAGTTGTGGCCTGACCATTCTTATTCTTTCTCTTATTCCTCTTGTTGCTCTTTGAGTATGAAGCTAAGTTAGCTTCTCAAAGAGCGACCTTAGTAGAAGCAGCAGCAGGCTTCTTGTATGTCCCTTACTTTGTCCACCATTGATACCTTCAAATATTTGAAGCTTGTTCATGAGTTGAGTCATTCCATACTTCAATTTTTTTAGTAAGTAGTTGGTGGTAAATGGATGAAAAGTGGGAGCAAGACTATTCAGAATAAGCCCCACTTGAGTTTCCTCATCTACGATGGCTCCTTGCAATTATGCCTCCTCAAAGTAGTTTGTCATCTTGATGAGGTGATCACAAACATGCATTCCACGTAGCATCCTAGCATTAGAATACTTCTTCGTTGCTTCGAAACGAGCTTGTCAAAATTTGTGTCCAAACATTTCTTGAAGTTGCTCTATGATTTCATAGGTAGTTTAGATATCCTCCAGCTTCGTCCCCAGCGTGTCCGACATGCTTGCTAGCTGCACGCCTTGGCATTGTTGTTGGCAGCGAGCCAACACTCGTACTTATTCCTTTATTCTTTTGAAGATAAATCTCCAGGGACGTCAAGGAAATTTGCAGTCATAACAAACTTGGAGTTGTTACCGATCAACACAATTTTGATGTTTGACTTCCATTTGGGAAAGTTCTCTCCAGTGATAAGTTCCTTCCAGAGAAGGGAGATAATGAGATTTGACATAGAGCTACAATTATCAATAAGTAGAAATCAATGCGTTGTTTAACAAACATTTAATCACATAAACATTTAGAAATAACTCAAACATAAAAAATATGCATAAGTATGTAAAATACTAAAAAACACATATCTACTATTTATAAGTTATTTTAACTAGCCATGAATACAAGTGTCTCGGTAGGCGAGAATCACAACTTCACTTAGTTAGATATAAAAAATGTTTCAATTAATAATAGTCTAAAACTATTATTAATAACATTTGTATTTGATCAAAGTCACAAAATCCAATTATTTTGAACTTTATGAGCTAGACATATGGTTTCGATTATTATAGACTTAGTTCTCATACTCACCATAGGGATGAGTCTATAAGTGTTTCATATATAACTATCTATCCTAAGAAAGTTAACATTGTTAAAAGTCCAGTGAACACCATCCGTAGAGAGACATAATCAAAGTGACATAAGGCCCCACTAAACTCTAACCTTGTTAAATCAACGGTGGAGATCGAATTTCAAAAATTAAAGCTCATTATTTTAATTTAGTATTTACCTTGTGAAATTTACAAAACTAGGTTTTTCATATTATTTAAAATAATTAATAAGCCTTAGTATAAATTTCTTTTAATTATAAAATACACATTTAAATATTTATAATTACTATGTTACTGATCAATTAATTTAGGTTCAACTAGAATTAACCTGATACAATCAAGTCCAACTTAGATTAATCGGCCTTAACAATTTGGGCTAGCATAGAGGATGGTTGGATCCAGTATGACGTACCCACTACAAGGCCCCTAACTTCCACACAAATCCCAAAAAGACAGGAATTTGAAATTTTTTTTTATTAATTGTTATGTAATTGAATAAGCCCAATCTAGCAATGCAAACAAAATTGGCCTTCACAAGTAGAACCACTCATAAGAGATGAATTTATACTGTACATGTTCAATTGTGCCTAAATAAAACCTATCAAGATTATGACCCGCTTTATTTGATCTTTTTCCGTTATCTAAAATAATGAGTCATCACTATAAGTCCATCGTGTAAACACAAATTTACAAAAATGACAATTATAATGATGCATGATATGTTAGTTAGTTGGATGGGTCTAGCATACAATCTACATGACATGTTACTAATTTATGCATATAAACATTTATTACCAAAATAAATGAATAACTAAAAATAATAATTAATCAATCAATTTCATGAAATCAAACAATTAATAGATGATAATTAATTTAATTCAATCAATCTTAAATATATTAATCAAATAATAATTAATTTAATTGTTCCCATTTGAGAAAAAATATCTTTAATTTCTTTTTAGAAATTTTTTTATCAAAAACATATTTAATTGCACAAAAATATATCATTTATTAATGAATTAAATATACAAATCCAAAATAAATAATTTTTTTAATAAAATATATATTAAATAATATATATATAGAGAGAGTTTCCTAAAATTTGCCATTCACGTGTTAAGCGAGTTACCTATTTTTTTTTTGTATTATTATTATTATTATTATTATAATATATATAACTAAACAAATTAATAATAAGAAAAATGTGTAGGCTAAAAACAGATTCCCAAAAGTAAAAGAAAAATATTTTTGTGCAATTTTTAAACTTTGATTTCATGTATAGAGTTTATGAGTTTTATACAATAAAATAAAACACACATAAAGAGTCATAAACATACAAAAATCATAAACAATATCCTTTTAGCATCACATATATATAAAACTTCAATATGCAAACAATTATGCTACCATCCAATTAACAGATCTAACATGTCAAAAAATCACATACATGTTAATAAACATATAAAGTAGCAACCTGACTCAGAAGACAATTGTAGGATATCATTTATATAAGTTTATATGCATGCTCTTTATAAAAATATATTCAAAACAATATACACAGTAGAAAACATAAAATCATACAAGCATGTGAATATTACAGAGATACGTAAGTACAATAATAAAACTATTAGAGTACTTACAAGATGCGTAGCGGAACAATGACTAGACATTTTGGATTCCCTAACCTTTTGTCCTTGTTGCATGCTAGGTACTGTAAAGAATCTAAACCACTTTGAAACAAGATTACAGTCTTCCAAGTCTTTCTCTAAAACAATCTAGTATTTTTGTGGGCAAGTCTTAATACATTAGAAGAGAATTCCTAGAGAAAAACTAAGAGAGACTTCGCGACAAGGTATAAAAAATTAGGAGTGAAATTTTACATTGTCAAATTCATCTAACCTAATGCATTCTATAACACTAGCTAGGACAGAAAATAGGTTTTAGTTTCCCATTTTATTTTTAATTATTTAATAATTATAATTAATTAAATACTTATCAAAATTAACCAATTATAATTTTGACCATTATTTTATTCATTTTATTAATACTAATACCAATCTATCAATATTAACGAAATTGTCCCAATTGTCTATAATACTCTCTTTTTGAGACTTTGCAATAAAAACCTCAATGTTTCTTCTATTTCTTTTATAAAAAATATTAATAAATAATTTAACATTATTTATTTTCATTATCCTAATCAATATGATATTTTTATAATTAATAATTAAATTAATTATTCAAGACTACTGTGTTCATTTTTATAAGAGATGACATGAGGACCATGGATCCATGAACTTAAGCTCCAATAAATTACAATGAGTTTATTTATAAAAAATGAACTCACTACCTTATGAATTCCTTGTGACTCCACTATAGACTCAGAATTGCACTCTTGAATTTATAGAACTCTTTACACCAAATGTAAATACTAATCCATTGTTATAACTGTAACCGTCATTCAATCCTCTATAGATGATCTACTAATGAGACATGTTGAAATTACCATTTTACCCCACACTGGTGTTTTATCCTTATCTCCCATTAAGTTCCTTGTAAATGATATTTCCGTAAACTTAATTACAAAAATGAGTACTCTATCATTTAACACTTGAACCAAGATATAAGGAAATCATCGTTTCACTTCTTAAACAGAAGATATAGATTTCATGTCTATGATAAATACTCTCACTCAATTAACCTACCAAATCTCCAATATGTAAGTATGAGCTAGTCCGTAGGGTAAGCTGGTAACGAACAAATAAGATTACTTGAATAATACAATTAACAAAATATTAATCACTTAGAATTAAGATTGAATTGACCTATAGTCAACGTTGTGATATGATTATATTAGATAATAACGATACTTAGTTATTTTATCAATAATCAATATCGTTCCAGTCCAATATAACAAGCTACTGGTCAGTGTCCTTGATAAGATATCACACTAGATGTGTAAGTAGATCTTATTGTAGATTACTGAATAAGTAAAAATTCAGCGTACTAATTTAATCTTAGGACAAAATATTTTTGAACATATAATTACAATTATAATCCACTGTGACCGAGTCACTATACTTATTTTTGGGATTTTATAAACGTTTTTATTAATAATAATTATTCTTGAAAACAACGCAATTTGATATAAAAAAATGATTTCTACTACTTTATTGATAACGAATGAATTACATAAGAAATGTGATTTTAAAAGGGCATAAAACCCAATTGTATGGGGTGTCTCTGCCTATTTGGGCGCCCCTGCGCTATGCAAGGGGGAGTTTGGGGTGTCTCTGCCCAATTGGGCGCCCCTGCCCTATGCTTGGGGACTCAGGGGATGATTCCACCACCTCGTTTGGTGGAATTGGTGGCACCGAGAGCACGGGATTGGTCCCAAAATCTATTTTTGGAGTTGAATTTCAATGGGAGTACCATTTACGTTTGTGACTAAGTTTACCACAAGGCTTGGGGAAAAGGGGATTGTAGTCGGGGTTGTACCATTATTCGCACATGACTTGAGGTAAGAAAATTGGTATAAGCACATAGAGCTAATTGGTTGGTATGCTCATTAGCAATGAATTATCTGTGCATATGTGGTATAACTGATATTCAGGGATCGCGTTGAACGTGCAGCCAGAAGACCATCGCATTGAGCATGGGCGTGTGGAATGAAAATCGTGAAGGCGTGTTCAGTATGAGGGTGCAGTCCCCACTCACCCAACATAAGTCGTGAGCTGAGTGCCTAAGTACGCATCTTGCTCGGTTGAGCCGCTTGGCAAGACTGTTTTCCTGGGCCGCGTAATTGAGGGAAAGTTCAATTTGAGGGTGCGGTCCCTACTCAGCTCGCACGAATTGTGAGCTGAATGCTTGTATATGCATCTCGCACTGTTGAGCCCTTTGACAAGGCTGTTTTGTGGGTCATGTTATTGATTATATGATTAAAATGAATATTTTGTATACTGTGGAACGTGTTTACAGGTTATATGATTAGAATGAATGTATCTAATATCTGTGAATCATGTGATTATTGCTTTTGAATATTTGAATTATACTTTGTGGGGTTTTCTTGCTGGACCTCACCTCACGAGTGCTCTATCGTGCCAGTAAGGGCAAGGATAAGCTGGATCAGGCATGAGTTGAAGAGCTTCAGGGGCGGTGTGTACATATGCGCCTTGCTCGATCACCATGATCGAGATTTTTTGTGTGGATCTAGACGTACTGATCATTTTGTCTCTTATGATGACTATTTTGTATATTATTTGTCTTATATCAGTTTATAAACTCTTTCCTCGGATCCCATGTATATATTAAACTCTTTTATTGAAAAGTATTACTCTTTTGGCCACACTTTTTAATACATAAACCAATAGTTAACTTTAATTACACGTTTAAGTACAAATGACTCGCTTAACGAGTACAATACTATTTTAAACATACAGTGTAACGATCTTGAATTAGTAAGGTATTACATATATATTAATATTTACAAATTTCTTATTTAACCTCAATTTGAAATAGACTGACATTTTTTGCTTTATATAATTTATTTCAAACAATATAAAACCTACTATGCTAGATCTTAGTTATTTTTTTTACTATAAGAGTAAAATATAAACGTGAATACTTTGAAATTAAATAAGTTACTTCATTATCATCAAAATATTCAATTTTAATGCTTTTAAAAGTTAGAATATGTAAAAAAATTAATAAAAAATAATAAGCAAATTAATATATAAGTGATATATTAAATATTAAATTTAGAGTATGCTTAAAACAATTTATTATTCATATAATTTAATGGAGATATTTAAATTAATTTATTAAAATAATATACACTTAATAATAATGAATTAATATAAAAAAAATAATGATAGAAAAAAGGGTGTCAATAGACACACTCACGACTAAAATGTCTCAAATTTCCTCTCATATTCTTGCTACGGGATCAAGCATAAAGGTGACATTTTTTTTTCTTTCACTTGATTATATTCCTAATATTTTACATTTAAATATATTTATTTCTTGAATGTTCAAAATGCCCAAATATAGTACCTTTTACAGTACAATCTATCTACAAGAGAGCAAATAATAACAACAATAATAAAAAATAGGATTGCTCACACTACAATTGATTTGATTTAAATGAAATAAATAAATAAACAAACAAAACATCTGTTCTCCACATATGTGGAATCTTTTTATAACATGCAAATGTTAGAAAAATTTGTTGTTTCATTCTAATTCAGTGGCCGATGAGGTTGAAAGGACACAAATATTTCAAATTCGATCAAAAAAGTTTATTGCTCTTATCTCGCCGGAAAGTATGTTTGGATACATGCAATGCAATCATATTTAATTTATTTAAAGCATTTAAGTATTTAATTACTACTTTTTTAAATATGAGTTGCTGATCACCATCAGTCACGCCTAGAATATTTATTCATCAATTGGCAAGAAAAAGCATAACCAAGAATTAACAATGCGCCGAATAATGTTCTTGAATATTCTTTGATTGCTAGCTTTAATCCAACATTTATGGCTGATATATTGCATATGTGGTAACATGTTTGTAGGCTTAAGATATAGTGAACGATTTGTTTTCTAACCATTGAATCATGATTCAATAGTTACTTTACCTTATTTAGATGTAAAAAGCATCTATAATTCAAAGTCTTATAACAATTATAACAATTAATTACAAATTCTTAGTTATTTATTCACTTTTTATTTAAAAATATATACTTTTTAATATTTTAGTCTTTCAACATAAAATTAAAAAAATTAGAAAATCACTCTTTATGTTATAAAACTATTAAGAATGTCGAAATGTAAAATATAAAGAAAAGAAATTGACGGAGAAATAGAGAGATGAAAAGAGGGAGTTAAACTCTTGTGTGGTATTTCAATAGGGGAATGACCCCTATTTATACAGATACATAATCCCTAAGGAAATCCGGTAACTACTTTCAATACAATCAATAATTAATGCTGATATAATACTTTGGGTAACCTAGTGATTCTTCATTATTATGGACATCCATATATATAATATTTATAACACTCCCCCTTGGATGTCCATGAAAACTGCCTCATTAAAAACCTTGCTAGAAAAACTCAGTAGGACAAAAACTCAACTAAGGGAAAAAGAGTGCAGTGTGTATTTACTCCTCCCAATTTCGACGCTCTTGAAGATCCTTCAATCAACGTATTCCATTCTTATGTACCATCTTCTTGAACATTGATGTTTTTAATGGTTTTTTAAATAAGTCTGCAAGAATGTCGCTTGATCGAATTTGATGAACATCAAACCACCACTCTTTTGAAGATCATGTTTGAAGAAGAACTGTGGTGAAATGTATTTATATCTATCTCCTTTAATGTATTATCATTTTAGTTGAGCAGTGCATGCATCATTATCTTTATAGAGAATTGTTGGTATTTCTTTATCGGGTGATAATCCACATGTTCCTCAAATATGTTGTTTCGTTGATCACAATCACACATTTTTCCCTTGCCTCATGAATTGCAAGTATCTCAACATGATTTAATGTTGCCTTGTTAAAAACCTTGTCAGGAAAACCCAGTAGGACAAAACCTGAATTAAAGGAAAAAGAGTGCAACACCTATATATCTCCCCTTCATGCATATATCCATGGTAACTTTCGTGATCAAATATCTCATATGATTTTCATTGTAATTATAAGTCACCATAAATTATTTATGATCACACATTTACTATAACTCTTCTATAGCATATGTGTAGAATGGAATATGAATATTTATCAAACATATTAAATCAATTATGTATATAACCTTGTTCACTATCATATCATATCAACAATATTATATTATGCATCATATTCGTGGATATTCATTATCTATGACTATGTTAAATCCAAAATTTGAAATTTAAATATGATCACATGAATGAATATCTTCGATAATATCAATTTTCCTTTGCAATAAAGATGGTACTTCGGGACCATATATTCGTTGCATTCTCGTTACATGTTCTTTAATTTCTACATCAAGTGATCATATACACTATGATTCTTTATGCATACGAAGTTCTTTGGGACTTCTCTACTCATAATTTAATCTATAAACAAAGAATATATCTAATAATTCCCAATCTACAAGATGAAATAAGAAATCATTCTTCAATAGTTTATAAAATAATCAGGAGCTATTCAAGAGTCTTTTACAACGTATTATTTACGAATTCACATTGCATAGTGTTGACCACGATTTTGGCCAACGACGAATAGACGTCAAAACTACAGTAAGCCTTGAATAGAAAGTAAATAACACACGTAATTTTTATAGTGGTTCAGCCCCAATTTGTTGGTAATAACATGACCCACTTGGAGTTGTGATATATTTAGCCTACACTTAAGATCAGATGAACTAGAGCCAACTGAGTTTCTTAAGTGTAGGTAGAAAATACAGAGTTTCTTCCTCTAGAGAATACAATCTTTATCTCTCTAAGCTCTCAAAAAATGCCCCAAGAATGCCCCATGTAACAGTCCCAAAGTCTCAAAACTAGAGAGTTTTTTTTTCAGTCTCAAAAGATCGATTCCCTTTAAATGATGCCATGAGCAATTTATTTATAGGCTCATGGATCGTACATCAGATATATCCCTTTGACCCGATCCTTGGTTCTTCCAACAGACTTTAATTAATAACATATAAATAAATTACAATAATATAGCTATTATTCCAGGATATCTGAGAAATTCCTGCAGCAGTTGAGAATGATTAGGGTTGAAGCTGTTATTGAGGCTTTACTGAAGAGTCACTAGACGGTAACTTCTAAGATTCTGATCCGTGGACCAACCAAATCCATCCCCGAAGTGACTGATCGGCCAACACAACTCACCGGTCGACATAGGCAAGCACCTCTCGTCAGCATAGGCAAAGCACACCTCTGGTCAGTATAGGCAAAGCACTCCTCTAGCACACCTCTGGTCTAGCATGACACATCTCTGGTCTAGCATGACATATCTCTGGTCTAGCAAAACACTTTACTGGTCGGACAAAACAAATGACTGGTCGGTCAAAATACTCTACTGGTTGGCCAGAACATTTTACTGGTTAGTCAAAAATCTTTACCGGTTGGAAAAAAATTCTACCTGGTCGGTCAAATCACTTCCAAACCAGATAAATAATTTTCATGACTAGTAATATCACAACTCTGAAGATTAATCTCCAACCTTTCCCTCCTTGGCTAATTCATTTATTGACTATTAATGTGTCATTTACTGACCATGCATTACCACTTGTCACTTCTGATTGCCACATCATCGAACTAAAATTTTGGGGATAGCATTTGCCCCCAAGTTTATTGTATGATTTTCTCATATGATAAACTTTTTCTCTAGTCCAAAAGCTTCCACCCGGTCAACAACTTTCACTTTTGAAGTAAACCCACATTGAACTTTTATGTCCACGAAAGTGGCAGTTATCAGTTTTCCATTTCCATTGCTCTTTTGGATTCATGGGTTTGTATGATAATCATTGATGTTATCTTGAAGAATGTTGAACCATTGAAATTCAACATGTTGATCTTGTTTGCATACCCCAAGATTAGGAAAATATGCTCATGCTCATTGTTATGCCCCATACCTTTTGGCCTGTCGAACTCCACTTAGTCCATAGTCGTTAGAACACCTTCAGCTCCTTGGAATCCAAATGTCTTTTTGGAAACACCCCTTAGCTGCTCGGACACACTCACTGCCGCTCGGACACACCCCTAGCGACTTGGACACGCATCAATCCACTCAGACGTGTAGCCTCGGATGTGCCCAGCTCCTCGAGAATGCCCCATCCGCTCGACACGCCTGGCTCCTTGGATGCTTGGACACATGGAACCCCTCAGATGTGCCTGGCTGCTCGTATACCACAGCCTAACTGCTCGGATGCATGCCCTTATGTCCTCAGGTTTGCACAAAAACTTTATTGTTCATTCATTTATACTTTACTTTTTTTTGTTAACTTGAAACATTCTAACTCTTTTTAGACATAAAATGTTACAAGTTTTTTGTGAATAGTAAAGTCACTCTGATGTATGCCTTATATTTTCGTATGAGTAGTCAGTTTCTAACTTAGAAATTCTAGACATTTTATAAGTCCATACTAAGTATGCCCCATGTGCCCCCCAAGTGATCGAGGGTTGAAAGATCCTTAGTCACTTACTACTTGACCGAATTTGTTCGGGCAGTTAATTACTCGTGAAACACATAGAATATATGGAAAATATTCGAGCAGTTGAACACTGCTTGAATGTATCGACCAGTTGAACACTGTCTGATTTTACCGAGCAGTTGAACATTGTTTGGATAATTAACACACATGCACATTTGTAGCAAGAATTGACCATACTGCGCATAGTCTCTTTTATTACTTGTAAATTAAAAAAGGACAAAACGTGTCTAATAACGAGTCTAAAACAACAAAAACTGTTCAAATTTTAAATGAGTGGTTAGCAAATAACCAGCTCATAAACCAAACTTAAATAACAAGTCAAACAACTTGAAATTAAGCTACCACTCTGAAAGCGGTATTTAGAAATAATATATCCACAGACGCTTGTCGTTCCAGTGGTTCCTGATCAGGCTCTGTTCACCAAATATGATCCTAGCACTCCCGCTCATGTCGAAGTGTCTGAGCATACCTCTCCGTTGCTTTGTTACTATCCTCAGCTAAGTGTGAACCTCCACATATAGTGTCTAAGGTAAATTCCACAGGCCCGGGTTGCAAGGGTGGAGATCTCTGTCTTTTGAACCCAGGATTGCTACTGCCTCCTTCTCCTTGGGGTGTCTCTGCCCGGTACTCTCTCAACTTGCCCGACTGGAGAACAAATTCTATCTCGTCCTTGAGGTAATTGCATTCATTCGTGTCGTGACCATAATCTCCATGGAAACGACAAAACTTATTCATGTCTCTCTTACTCATCTTTTTCCTGATGGGTGGAGGTTTCTTGTAGGGAACCTCTTCATGACTAGCAAGATATATTTCTGCTCGGCTGGCGAAGAGAGTGGTGTAATTAGTGAACTGAGGCTCATACTTGGGTGGCATTTCGTTTGAACTCAAATTTTCCTTCTTTTCTTCATGGTGGTCAGACCTGTTATTTCCACGTTTCTTTCCACCATTCTTAGGAGGGTCAGTTGATCTGCCCGGATTGTTTATGCTATTCTCCTCTTTTTCGATTGCATCATCCAATTTCATATACTTATCTGCTCGGTCAAGAAATTGTTGAAGTGTTGAAATTGGATTTCTATGTATACTATCCCACAAAGGGCTCCGATAAGTTATCCCAGCGGATATGGCAACCATCTTCCCCTCGTCTCCTACAACAGTTGCTCTATTGGCTTCTCTCATGAATCTATGTATATAATTCTTGAAAGACTCATATGTTCCTTGTTTGATATATGCCAAGTGGTTGGCATAAACTGGTGGAGTCCGGGCAGCATTGAATTGTCTACAAAACTCCTTCCTGAATGTTTCCCAAGAGGTGATGGAATTTGGCTTAAAATTCCAATACCACTCCTGGGCAGTATCTGACAATGTAGTCGAGAAAACTCTACACCGATAATCGTCACTTACCCCAAGCAGTTCCATCTGGTCCTCAAATTTCCCAACATGTTTGATGGGATCCGCCTTTTTTGTATATATCGGCAGCACCGGTGCTTTATATTTTTCCGGAAGCTGGGCTGTTCTAATCCGGGCACAAAATGGACTGCCACTCCTATGGTCTACGACATCCATTCTTGAAGGTCATTTTGATAAACCTTGCACCGCAGCCGTTAGCACGTCATGCTGGGCTTGGATGGCTGGGGAGACCGTCAGGGTCTCAAGGTCTTGACTGCCTTGTTGGGCATTTCTGTCTGGTGCACTGTCGTCAAGTATTTCTACTTGACTGACAGAGCGGTTCAGATCTTACCCTTCGACTGGGACGGTCCTCCTCTTGTCACTAACAACATCCCTTAGATCCTTCTGAGAAGTGCGTCTTCCCAACCGATCAAACATTGTGCTCTTAGATTTTTTAGATGGCTTATTGCGCGGGACTTCTTCTCTCCCACTACGTTGCTGGCCAGGATGTAGTGGAGGCTTCTCGGTACGTGTCGGGCAGTCTTTTCCTCCTTGTTGATCGTTGCCCTCCTTTTTTTTGACTGGTCAGTGTGATGACTATCAGCCTCATCACGACCATGTCCATCTTTGAACTAAGAAGTTCCCTTATCTCGAGGAGTTCTGGTATGATCTTGCCTGGGTGGGGTCTTCGTACTACCTGATCAGTGACTTCCCGATCTTGAAGTTCCTGATCGGTGGCTCCTGGAGGGGGTTCTAAAGTTCTCCCTTTACATCGAGGAAATTCCGGATCGGACCCTATCATCTTCCTAACCAGTGGGGTTACTCCTGCTTCTGTCCGGTCCTCGAGAATTGGCTCTGTCAGTGGTCCTCCGACCAACATTATTATTTCTTCCATATTGCGCCTTTGCTACTCTAACGCAGCACTCTGCCTGGCCATCTCTTCAACGAAAGACTCCTGACGAGCATGGAATTGCATCATCTCCTCTTGGAAAGTGCCTATTGCTTCCTGGAGTTGTTCAGCTTCTGGAGTGGTCTCCTCGAGAAAGACCCTGGGTTCTGCAGTCCAGGACCTTCTGATCTAGCAGGCTCTTTTGATGTGCCTGACTTTTTGGATGCCACATTGGTACTCTTGGGCGCCATTTTGATATGATAGTCATGTGTTTCTTCTCTTCAGGCTCTCAATGAAAGCACCAAAATGTTGACCATGATTTTGGCCAACGACGAATAGACGTCAAAACTACAGTAAGCCTTGAATAGAAAGTAAATAACACACGTAATTTTAATAGTGGTTCAACCCCAATTTGTTGGTAATAGCCTAATCCACTTGGAGTTGTGATATATTTAGCCTACACTTAAGATCAGATGAACTTGAGCCAACTGAGTTTCTTAAGTGTAGGTAGAAAAATACAGAGTTTCTCTCTCTAGAGAGTACAAGCTTTATCTCTCTAAGCTCTCAGAAAATACCCCAAGAATGCCCCAGTAACAGTCCCAAAGTCTCAAAACTAGAGAGTTTTTTTTTAGTTTCAAAAGATCAGATCCCTTTAAATGATGCCATGAGTCATTTATTTATAGGCTCATGGATCGTACATCAGATATATCCCTTTGACCTCGTCCTTGGTTCTTCCAACATACTTTAATTAATAAAATATAAATAAATTTAAATTACAATAATATAGTTATTATTCTGGGATATCTGAGAGATTCCCGCGGCAGTTGAGAATGATTCGGGTTGAAGCTCTTACTGAGGCTTTACTGAAGAGTCACTAGATGGTAACTTCTGAGATTCTGATTCATGGACCAACCAAATCCATCCCCGAAGTGACTGATCGGCCAAGACAACTCACTGGTCGACATAGGCAAGCACCTCTCGTCGGCATAGGCATAGTAGACCTCTAGCACACCTCTGGTCGGTATAGGCAAAACACTCCTCTAGCACACCTCTGGTCTAGCATGACACATCTCTGGTCTAGCATGAAATATCTATGGTCTAGCAAAACACTTTACTGGTCGGGCAAAACAAATGACTGGTCGGCCAAAATACTCCACTGGTCAGATAGAACATTTTACTGGTCAGCCAAAAATCTTTACCGGCCGAACAAAAATTCTACCTGGTCGGTCAAATCACTTCCAAACCAGATAAATAATTTTCATGACTAGTAACATCACAACTCCGAAGATTAATCTCTGACATTTCCCTCCTTGGCTAATACATTTATTGACTATTAATGTGTCATTTATTGATCATGCATTGCCCCTTGTCACTTCTGATTGCCACGTCATCAAACTGAAATTTTGGGGATAACACATAGGCAATCATACTTGTAATTTCAAATAATTATTCACCTAAATGTCTTTAATCCAGATAATGAACTTTATTGTATAATGCGCGCGACTTTGAATTTATATCTCTTAAGACATGCAAAATTCTTCTGGAATTTTTTCGGTAAGGCATATTTTAAATTCTCATATTACTAGGAGCTCCAAATAAATAATTTGTGTTACAACGTTTATATGACACATATAAATTCTCATAAAATATATATACTTCCGGCTATAAACAAATATTGATTATATTTTCTCATAACAATATGTATATGCCTTTATTTAATCATTATCTTGTCTATGCAAATTTTGTACAATAATTCATTTGTGTACAAATATACAAAATTCTCATTCTAATTACCTTTTCTTGTACAAATATTTATTTGTACCCCTACATGTTTTACTTCACTTTACATGAGTAAATTTATACTGCCTGTATTGTGTCATATAATTTGGCCAAAACTATATATGCGTCGATAATTCTCGACCCATTTAATATCATGTTCCTTGCTATCTCATATTAGTTTATTGCATATGCAAACATTTTGTATTGTCGACAATAATTCATAATATGATAATGTCCTCCCATGTTGACATAACTTAAAGAGATCTCATTATTTTCAACATACTTGTCAAACATGTATATTGTTTATAGGTACCTATATAACCACTTTAAGGGCTTTAATTATTATCAACTTTGTTACGTCTATAACTTCTTTAGGGAGTCTCTTCTGGAGCACCATTTTTTTTATTTAGTGCTCAAATTATCAATACTTTATAACGTTAATGTATCTTTATGAGTACTTCTTGCTTACAACATCTTCAAGACAAACCAAATGAACATTTGTTTTCATAATTTCTATTTTGTTCACTTACACTTCAAGCGTTATTAGACTCATTCTGACTCAATTTAAATAATATTGATTTGCAGTTGACATACATATACGTATGATTTTATCATTTTGAACTTCTAGCTCTTATTTTGTGCAATGATCATTTTTCAAAACATTTATCGATCCGACTGCATTTCTCTCCCCCTGATCGAGAGAATATTTTTATAAAATAATTTAACCTATAGGGATTTCAAACTCATATATATTATTGGATCATTGAACTTCTGGTTCAATAAATCAAGATTATGAACTTATTTCATTTTCAAGAATGAGTCATATACATATGTATAGTTGAAAATATACAAGTTTATAATTCTTGTAAGTTCATGATCATACGATCTTATCATATCGATAAAAAATTATGCAATAAAAATCCAATAATGATTCAAGAATGCAAAGATAATATAATTAAACACTCATTATGAAAATAATATAATTTTTTATCGTACATCTTGGACAAAATAAATAATTATATATCAAAATAATTTACATAGGCAAAATAATTTTCAAGATATAAAAATTTCAACTTATAAATAATTACGAAAAATTTGAGAAATGAATGTACTAACATTCTAATGAGTGATACTTTTATAAATGATATATATGTAGTAAAAAATTTAACAATAAAATTGTATGAGTTAAAATATTTATAAACAAAACAGTTGAAATACATATATTTTTCGTTTAAAAAATGCAAAATATTCAAATTTATTTTCACCTCCCATATACAAAATATATATACATATTTTCTTGAGCACCTTATAAGAATTAAAAAGAATCTTATAGGTCTTCATCTAAATTTAGGGAAATTTATTCATTTTATTACATATGATTGATCATTCAATTAATGAACTTCAGGTTCACTATACTTTGTATTTCACTAAATTTTCAACATATACTCAACCACTATAAAAGTTTTATTTTTGTTTATATACTAGAGAATGAAATAATTATAATATCCTTCAAAGTATATAATAGCATTGATTCTTCAAGAATCAGATTTCTTCATTTGATTTTTGTAATATATTATGTTCAACAACATTATATTTAACAATTTTCTCTATCAAATGGTGTACTTGCTTAAAAGCACAATTATTTTTCAAATATAAACAACTTTATCATTCATTTAAGTTAATACACAATGATAATAATTATTTTTGTTGTAACCAAATAAATATAATCATAATATGAATATATCACTTTTTTTTCTCATTTCTTTCCAACAAGTGGTCAAATTTATTAATGAAATAAATAATTCATTATTCTTATGACTTGATATATTATATAATTAATTGTACGACCGATACATATTATAAGTCATTTTTGGCCACATTCACAATTATATAAAAATTGTACAACTGGTACATAAAATATATTTAACTTTAGCTAGCAATTGTGTTCAGGTTTCATCAAGAACTTTTTCAAATAATCTTTGTGACTTTATAACACTTTGAGGAATGTAATTATAAATTACATTTTGATCAATGACAAATTTCACTATAATACTAATAATTTAGACATTCACTCCTAGGAATGTTCAATGACTAATTGACCTAAGTAATGAATCATTCACTTTAAGGAATAACATTGAAAATACCTTACTTGCTTATAGCAAGAAATATTGCATATATAATAACATGACTAATAATACCAATACTCTTTAAAGTGAAATTTACTTTCTATCATTCTCTCTAGAGAATAACATTTAAATGTACAACAATATTGATATACATGTTAACTTCTTTATTGTACAATAAACACACATCCAAATCAATATCAAAGGTATATTCATTTGAATTAGTTTATTCTCTTCATATATGTTTTTCAATTTTGTTCATCATTATTTCATCTTTTAATGTTTTGATGCAATTTTCTTAAAACTTTTGGGACTTAAAAAAAAAATCAATCACCAACTGCATCAACCATAATAAATTTCAATGTTCTTTAATTGTGTTCATATAAATTTCATATAATTGACAAATATGTGAAATATCCACTTCAAGGAATTTAGCTAAAATATCACAACTCTTTAGCCATTATATTTCTTTTTCAATATTGTCAAAGAACACATATACCTTAATAAATAATTATAATGATGAATATCATTTTCAGTTGCATAACCATTAGGATATATGCAAGACCTTATTAAAGATCTATAATAAATAATTTTTTTTTCTTCTCAATATGCCATGGGAGTTTACAATTTCTAATGGAAACATAATTATAAAATAAATACTATAGTGAAATCAATATCAAACATGTGAGATAATATTAATACATATATAAATATAACCATATTTATGATAATAAGTTATTAAACCATCTCATACAATCACAATGGTGAAATAACAACTCTTATATATACAAGTCTTATCAAAATAGACAATATGATAATGATATAAACATACCTTCGCAACAAAATATTTTTACCTCAATGAAATATGATGACTGAAATTCCATTTTTATGATTACCAACTTAATTATTTAAATTAAATAATTAATTGTTGTACTGTTACAGAAATGTTTAACGGACACAAAAATTGTTTGAACAAAAACCAGATATGTTTAACCAGTTTATCAACAGAAGATAAAAGCGAACATAAAGTAAAGAACACATGAAATTATATCTGGTATCAGCAATCTTTGTAGATTGCTACTAGTCTACGGGGCCACGCCCAGAGAATGAAATTTATTAGAAGAATATCTAAACGATTACAAAACCGAATTGACTTATACAAATATAGACACCCTCTTGAATTTGTCACAACTGTTATAATCTAAACTCATAATCAAATTTCTGAAGTGCTAAGATCTTGAACTCCCTTCAAATCATAACAATTGCACTTTTCCTCCCGAAAAGTGACTCACGAGCAAGACTTCTCCTGAAGCTTGATGAACGATGTCCAAGTGTGTTCAACCTGCACAATTGTCTCAAAGAACACAATACAGAAGTACACTGTAATAAACCACTAAGAACTTGCTGGACTCAAGTTCTTCACACATTAAAAACTCTCTCTAAACTTGAAAAATATTTGGAAAATAAAACACCTAGAGAGCTACAAAAAAACCGACAATCTAAGGATGTCTATATATCCTTTAGAATCCCTTTAGGCCATGGAAAAAAAATCAGAAACCAATCAGCCAATAAATGAAAAATCTTCCCAAAAAGGAAAGTCAAAATCTGTTCAAACAGACTGGTAATCCGTTCAAATAGATTCATTGAACCTGGACAGTTTTTAAACCCAATTTCCTTAAATAAATAAGGAAACAATACATACATTATCTCTACAAGCTATATACGGTTTCTAGACAAACAAATCAGATCAAGAAATTAAAATAAATACAAATAATTTCCATATATACAAAAGTCAAGAAAATATATTCTTTTATAGGAAATTATATATTTATTTCATTAACATATATAGAATAATCTGATTAGAAAACATTTCACAGCAAAACAAGAACCAAACCATTTTGAAAATACCACACAATATATTTTGAAAATACATCCATAATTAATTTTGTCAATTTTATCAAATATGCCAATAAAGGATTTTACAATCTCCCCCTTTGGCAATTTGATAGACAAAATTAATTCAAAAACCTGCAACACAAATGTTAGTGACAAGTAAAGAGAAAAAAGTCCCCATGCAAACATGCATTAACTTATAACAAACATATAAAGAAACTAAGACTTAACTCCCCCTCAAAATAAGAAGGTCCAAAGTTAAACAAAACAACAAACAAAGTAGGTTTTTGGAGGTAACTACTCTCCCCCTTTGTGTCTTTCAAAGAAGCCAAAGAATCATAATGCAAAAATAAAGACAATAATCCTAAGACAAAAGAAAGTATCAATGTTCTTAGGACAAAAAAGACATAAAAATAAGTAAAAATAAACCGCTGGATCCTTAGACAAAGCTTTAAAAACAGAACGTGGCAGTCCTTCAACTGACATCACTCGAGCAGCCAAAGAATCAAGAAAGGCTCAAAAAACAGCTAGTTTTGTAGCAACAGGTCCTGAATCTGTGGGAACATATGAGGATTCAGGAGGAATGTAATCAGAGGAAAAATTCAGAGATTGAGGCTTGGCTTTCTTGGATGATGGAGCATCAGCAGCTTCAGTAGTTGGAGCAGATGCTTTGTAGGAAGCAACAGTAGTTGGAGTCACCAAATATTCTTGATCTCGCTTGAGATCTTTTTTCTGCATACTCAACACTTTATAAATAACTTGAGGAAAAGGAAGATTCAAGTTTCTCTTATTACCTTTTCGAAATCCAATGATTTGATCATAGATAAACATAGCCAAGTCTACACCAATTCCGATCCCCACTTTGTACAAAAAGGAAGCCATGTCAAATGAGATAGTTGCGGTATGAGAAGTCGGTTTCCAATTCCTTGTGGCAAACTTATGAAGAAAATCATAAGTGTAGGTGAGATTAGTAACCGAGATGACTGTATTAGGTGGCTGTACCAGTTTTTTGTTCCACTAGTTCAGTAATGACCTCATCCTTGTCAAGAGAGTCAAGATCATCATCATTCTCAACATCAAGAGGAAGATGCAAAGCCTATGCAATATCTTGTGGAGAAAAAGAGAACCAATGACCCCTAACATACACTTTACAATACAAAGGAGATTTAGGTTCAGTAGTTTCATCAGTAATATTTGCATAGATTCCTTGACTATTCTATTCACAAAACCAGTAAATTTAACCAAAGAACCTGTCCATTTTTGATCTTGAAGCATAGTGAGCACACCATAAGGACGATGATCACTTAAGACATACTTTTTCTCAATGAAAAATTTCCTTTGAGCATAGAGAACCATATCACGAGCATTGTCATTATAACAAAAAGTAGGAGAATGAGGTTTGAAATTAACACCTGAGAGTCCTTGAGATGGTTTAGAATCAGAGATAGGTCTCTTGCCTATAGCCTTGGATGACAATGGAGTTACAACTGGCTTTGTGTCAGATTCGTCTTCTTGTTCAGTAGGGACAACATCTACTTGTTCTGGCTCATCAGACTCAACCTTTGATTCAAAATTGTAAGGAATAGATTCATCAGATAAGGTGGTATCATGGGTTTCTTCAGACTCAGATTTCTCTTCCTTAGGTTCAGATTCAGAGGAAGATGAAGAAGGGGGATGAGCCTTCAATATTTTCTTGGCAGCAGTCAAGGGGGATGAAGACGAGCCCAACACCAACTTTCTTTTTGGAGCCAAAGAGTTCTTCTTGGACTGGCTCGGCTTCATGGGCAACTTGAGTAACCCAGTAGCAACAGCTTTGGAAGAAGATGAAACAGACTTGGATTTTGCTCTAGCCGCCAGAGACGATTCAATTGGAAAAGTAGATTGGTTCTTGGCTTGTGAGGGCACCCCCACTTTAGTTGGTGGTGCGTCATCGACAATATCAGCTGAGATATCTGGAAACACCATGGGATGTTCAGTAGAGAGAGAGAGATCATCCTCTTCCGTGCCTTGGATTTGGTAGTCCTCACAACAGATGTCGCAGGTGCTGGAGCAGGTGGAGGCGCTGTTGACACAGACGGAGGAGGCGACGGAGAGGGCTGAGCAGAGGGCTTTCGAGATTGAGTAGCAGGGATCTTCTTAGAGGAAGCTCCACGAGTTTTCACCATTGTTCTTTCTTTGAAAATCAATAAACACTCACAAAAGCAATGAGAGAAGAAAAAATAAGAAGAAGAAGAAGAGACTTAAAGGGATCGTGGGTGAGTGAGAAAGTGGGTAGGTGACAAGCTTTTTAAAAACAAAGAATTTCCCATTTAAGACACACACGGCAAAAAGAGTTTTTTTATTTAAAAAAAAATAAAAGAAACAAACCTATTACACAAGATCAAAGAAAAAACTTACGCAATTTTTTTTTATATAAGGAAATAAAATAAATAGAGAATGCCAACACTAAAAAGGTAACCAAAAAGCCCCACACGATCTTCCTATTGAACTTTTCTCCTTTATTTTAATATTTTTTTTATTAAATGAAAAGAGATAATTAAGGAGAATAAAAAAGACAAGAATACAAAATCTATTCCTACACGATCAGATGATCTTTCCCAGTTTTTTCTTTTAAATGCTAAACAAAGTAAAAAACAATAAAGAGACAAATCATGGTATTCCAAATGGAGTAAGTGGACAAAATAGATTCCTTGGAGACAAAGAATATATTAAATCACACAAAATAAATGCACAAGTTCACATAATTGCCACAAAGATTCGGTCCACCATTAATTTCCTTGTCAATCAAATAATTTTTTTATATATAAAAATACACAAAAATAAAACCCAGCAAAAAATATCTGCTTTGATCAATGAGTGTCATCCTAAAAAAAATAGAATCAAGAAACTGAAAATAAGTGTTAGTGTATAACATGGATAAGAACACTTGTGAAAATGAAAAAAATAGAAAGAATATTCGAGAGAAATAATGCACAATTCAGTCGCAAACACATATTCTTAAGTGAATCAATCAACATGAATGAGTCTTACACACATTTTTTATATTATAAACTGTGTACAATTTTGCTTGCATAGTTTCAAGCGTAAATGTGTGAGAGTGTATGCAAGGGAACATTGTCCAATGACAAATAAGTCTTTTTTGAAATTGTAAATAATTGTAACCCATGAAGATGCTATCACACTATACCAGTGGTAGCCCTTTTCTATGGTAACATATCGTCCTCATAACTCCGAATTACAAAGTTCCAACCTACTCAAAAGACGACTTTCACACACTAATGTAGGTAGCTTTATTCTTGCACAGGAGCTTGAAACAATGCTACACAAAAGGAAGCTCAAATATTAAACATTGATTGATTGACTAGAATATGCCAAGGAGGAGTTGATTATTTTTCTCTCAAGAATATACAACTAAAAGTTCATAAACACAAGTCAGATTATCTAGCTTGACACACAACAAAAGTTTCAAATTAATTGACAATTTTCTTAAACTTAAACAACACACATTTGATCATGAGTAACAACACAATAACAAGGAAATTTAAAGAGAACAAACCCCCAAATATTTTCGAAGGAAATCAAAGCGAACCGAATCAAGAGCTTTAGTGAAAATATCAGCAACCTGTGTATGTGTTTCAATATATTCCAAGACAAGAACTTTATTTTCAACTAATTCTCTGATGAAATGATAACGAATATCAATATGTTTAGTACGTGAATGTTGCACAGGATTTTTTGACATATTAATTGCACTTGTATTATCATAAAAGATAGTTAAAATGTCAAGATCAAACCCATAATCCATCATCATTTTCTTCATCTACAAAAGTTGTGCACAACAACTTCCTGCTGCAATGTATTCGGCCTCACCTGTTGAGAGAGAAATAGAATTATGTTTCTTGTTGTGCCAAGAAACTAGATTATTTCCGAAGTAGAAACATCCTCCACTAGTGCTTTTTCTGTCATCAGTGTTACCTGCCCAATCAACATCACTAAAACACTCTAGATTAGAGTTAGTTTCTTTTGAATACCAGATACCATAATCATCAGTCCCATGAACATATCGAATGATTCTTTTTACAGCTGCAACATGAGACTCCATGGGATTTCCTTGGTGCCTGGCACACACACCAACACTATAACTCAAATCAGGTCTACTAGTAGTGAGATAAAGAAGACTACCAATCATGCTCCTATACAGTGTAGGATCTACTTTGACACCATTTTCAACTTTGGATAGCTTCACGGTCATTCCCATTGGTGTTTTGGCAATCTTTGAACTTTCAAGTCCAAACTTTTTCACCAAGTTCTTAGCATATTTGCTTTGAGAAAAAAATGTGCCATCATCTAACTGCTTGACTTGAAAACCTAAGAAATAGGTCAATTCTCCCACCATGCTCATTTCAAATTCCTTTTTCATTTGTTTCCCAAATACCTGCACCTCATTGTCAGAAGTAGAACCAAACACAATATCATCAACATAAATCTGAGCAATAATTATGTTAGTTTAATATTTTTGATAAATAAAGTTTTATCTACTCCACCCCTTTTGTATCCATGAGAAGCAAGAAATTGAGTGAGTCTCTCATACCAAGCCCGAGGGGCTTGCTTCAAACCATAAAGAACTTTCTCCAATTTGTATACATGATCAGGTGCATGGGGATCTTCAAACCCTTTGGGTTGTTCAACATTTACCTCTTCATTCAAGATCCCATTGAGAAATGCAGATTTGACATCCATTTGGAACAACCTGAAACCAATCAAACAAGCAATAGACAATAATAATCTAATTGATTCAAGTCTTGCAACATGTGCAAATGTTTCATCAAAGTCTATTCCTTCCACTTGTGTGTACCCTTGTGCCACTAATCTTGCTTTATTTCGCACAATTGTACCAAATTCATCAGATTTATTCTTGAAAATCCATTTTGTACTAATAATAATTGTATACAACAGTCTTGGCACAAGAGTCCACACTTTGTTTCTAAAAAATTGTTCCAATTTCTCCTGCATAACTTTAATCCAATTTTCATCAGTTAAAGATTTTTTCACATTTTTAGGCTCAAGTAAAGATAGGAAACATACAAATTGAACAACATTACTAAACCTTCTTCTTGTGATCATACTGTCTTTTAGATTTCCAAGTATTAAATTTGCTGGATGATTTAATTTAACTCTGGTTGATGGCTCTTTTTGGACTTCATCCGAAATGATATTTGGAAATTTCTTTTCTATCTGTCCAGACTCTGTTTAATCGGATTTGTGATCTATTGGAATAGATGGACCAGATGTTGCAATAGTAGTAGCACTAATAGAAGCTTCTTCGTGATTTTCAGTAGGTTCATCAATAAACCTGTCAATTTCTTCCTCAATTTAAAACTCAGAAAAATCCTTGGCATCATCAATAACAACGTTAGCTGACTCCATTATAGTTTGAGTTCTCGTGTAATACACACGATAAGCCCTACTGTTAGTGGAGTATCCAATAAAAGCACCTTCATCACTCTTAGTATCAAACTTACCAAGATTTTCTCTATCTCTCAAAATGTAACAAACACATCCAAAAACATGAAAATAAGCCACACTTGGTTTCTTACCTTTCCAAATTTCATAAGATATTTTAGATGTACTTGGACGGAGAAAAACACGGTTTATGATATTTAGCAAGCAGTGTTAATTGATGCTGCCCATAACCGTTTTGTAAATTTTTTGCTATTTAGCATCACTCTAGCCATTTCTTGAAGAATGCAGTTTTTCCTTTCTACAACTCCATTCTGTTGAGGAGTTTTGGGAGCTGAAAACTCATGAGAAATACCTATAGACTTACAAAAATCATCATAGACAGAATTCTCAAACTCTTTACCATGATCACTTCTTATACGAACAATTTTTCCAATGTTGCAATCTTTTTCAACTTTAATTTCAAGCAAAGAGTTTTAAATGCCTCAAAAGTATCAGATTTTTCTTTCAAGAAATCCACCCAAGTATATCTAGAAAAACCATACACACACAAACAAAAATATACCTTTTCCCATTTAAACTCTCAATTTGAATTGGACCCATAAGATCCATGTGAAGCAATTTTAAAATTTTCGAAGTGTTTATGTTAGAAACACTTTTATGTGTATTTTTTAATTGCTTACCAAGTTGACAACTCCTGCACTTACCATCAGATTCTTTACCTAGCTTAGGTAAACCACGAAAAATCCCTGCATGTGACAATTTTTTCAATGTTTTGAAATTTATGTGACCAAGTTTAGCATGCCACACATCAGGGTTGTTACCCACAACAAGTTGACACATAATAGAAGGCAAAAGAGTATAGCAATTGTCATTAGATCTAAAACCTTCAAGAACATTCTCACCATTCTTATTTAAAACAAAACAATTCTCTTTATCAAAGTTAACAGTATAACCTCGATCACAAATTTGACTTATGCTAAGCAAGTTAGCTTTATGTCCTTCCACATGTAACACTCTTTTGATTTTAGGTAACCCTTCAAAGATAAGAGTACCCATTCCAAGAACATTACCTTCAATTCCATTCCCAATAGTAACAGATCCACATTGCATAGGTTTTATGTCTGTAAGAATAGACCTGTCACTTGTCATATGTCTTGAACAACTACTGTCAAAATACCAAAAATATGAAGAAGCAGATCTATCAAATTCACTAGTAAAACCAGCAAAAAAATTATTCTTTTTAATCCATATTTTCTTTGATTGAACATTTTTCTTTTTTACTCTTTTGGAATTATCAAAATAATTGAATTTCTCAAAATATTCATTTTTGGAAAAATTCATAAGTGTAAAACACTTGGGTCGAATATGACCCTTCCTACCACAAAAATGACATATTGGAATGAATTTTTCGAACTTACCATTGGATTTACCTGCTGAATGTGTCCTTTCTGTTGGAACAATCTGAGTACTGGATGCAACAGATTTCAGTAAAGATGACACAGGAACATCAGATGATAGCATTCCAGCCGAGGCAAAGACAGTTTTCTTTGATTTTTGAGAACTTGAAACACCAAGTCCCACATGACTTCTTTGACCTACATTCTGTATATTCTCAAAAATAGTTGAACCAGGGTTAAGCATTCTAACATTTTTCTCAAGAGTATCCAAATATTTAGACAACTTATTAATTTCAACATTTTTTGAAATTATTTCTTCTTCAAAATTTTCATTTAAATCAATAAGTTGTTTAATTTCAAAGGATAATTCTTTGACCCTTGAACAAATGACCGATTTTCAGAACACACTTTCACCCATGAACCATACATCTTTTTTTTAAATTCACTCAAAGACTCATCATTCAATTCATATTCATCACTATCAGAATTTTCTTCATCTTTTGAAACATTATTCAAGCAAACAATTTTTTCATTTTCAGATTTAGAAACAAGTAAAATAGAAGTGAAAGTGATATTACCTTCCTCATCTTCACTACTTTCAGAGTCATTATCACTCCAAGTAGCAATCATACATTTTTTGTTCTTTTTCAAGGTGTTTGCACATTCAGACTGGATGTGACCAAATTCCTCACATTCCCTGCACTGAATATCATTTTTCTTAGTTTGAAAAGGTTTAAGAGAAGAAGGATTACCTTTTGACGACTTGCCATTGAAATTCTTATTTCCTATCTTCTTTATATATATTTTTAAAGTTCTTTGCAAGCATTGCCATTTCATTATCACCATCTTCATCATCTGATGCTTCTATTTTCAGTACTTTTGAAAGCTATGGTCTTCTCTTTCTCTTTGGAAGTACTCGGCTTGTCTTTTTGACGAATCTTTTGATTTAACTCAAAGGTACGAAGTGACCCCATCAATTCTTCTACTTTCATAGTACTGAAATTTTTTGCCTCTTCCAAAGCATTGAGCTTAACATTGAACATCAAGAAGAACTCGAACAATTTTTCTAACAAGAACAGAATCATCAAGTTTCTCACCAAGTGCAAAATACTCATTAGAAATATCAGATAATCTCTCATAAAATTCAGATAGTGTTTCCAATAGTTTGTAACATAATAAATCTAGATCTTTTAACATCTGCAGTTCCTTCAAACTGAGTTTGAAGAATTGTCCAAGCATCTTTAGCCGAGACACATGTGGAAACAAGTTTAATAAAGCTTTCTCCAACTCCATTGAAAATGGCGTGAAGAGCTTTATTATTATAACTGGATAATTTTTCTTCTTCTGTATCCTAAACAAGTTCAGATTTTTCCGCTGTGCTTCCATCTTCACCTTTTTCGGTAGGAGGTGACCATCCAGACAAAATTGCTCTCCATACTTTCACATCTTGAGCTTTTATGAAAGCTCTCATCCTAACTTTCCAATATGGATAGTTTGAGTCATTAAGCAATGGAGGTCGAGACATCGAACTACCTTTTGCAAAAAAGGACATTTCACACAGAACAAATCAAATGGAAAATAACAACAAGATCTCACTAAGAGTTTAGTGAGCTGCTTTGATACCAAATGAAATTATGTTTTTATGATTACCAACTTAATTATTTAAATTAAATAATTAATTGATGTACTGTTACAGAAATGTTTAAACGGACACAGAAACTATTTGAACAAAAACCATATGTTTAAATAGTTTATCAACAGAAGATAAAAATGAACATAAAGTAAAGAACACACGAAATTATACGTGGTATCAGCAATCTTTGCAGATTGCTACTAGTCCACGGGGCCACGCCCAGAGAATTAAATTTATTAGAAGAATATCTAAACGATTACAAAACCAAATTGACTTATACAAATAAAGACTCCCTCTTGAATTTGTCGCAGCTGTTGTAATCTAAACTCCTAATCAAATTTCTGAAGTGCTAAGATCTTGAACTCCCTTCAAATCATAACACTTGCACTTTTCCTCCCAAAAGTGACTCATGAGCAAGACTTCTCCTGAAGCTTGATGAACGATGTCCAAGTGTGTTCAACCTGCACAATTGTCTCAAATAACACAATACAAAAGTACACTGTAATAAACCACTAAGAACTTGTTGGACTCAAGTTCTTCACACAATAAAAACTCTCTCTAAACTTGAAAAATATTTGGAAAATAATACACCTAGAGAGCTAAAGAAAAACCAACGTCCTAAGGATGTCTATATACCCTTTAGAAAACCTTTAGGTCATGGAAAACAAATCAGAAACCAATCAACCAATAAATGGAAAATCTTCCCAAAAAGGAAAGTCAGAATCTGTTTAAACAGACTCATAATTTGTTCAAACAGATTCATGGAACCTGGACAGTTTTTAAACCCAGTTTCCTTAATAAATAGGGAAACAATATATACATTATCTCTGCAAGCTGTACACGGTTTCTAGACAAACAAATCAGATCAAGAAATTAAAATAAATACCAATAATTTTCATATATACAAAAGTCAAGAAAAGATATTCTTTTATAGGAAATTATATATTTATTTTATTAACATATATAGAGTAATCTGATTAGAAAATATTTCACACCAAAACAAGAACTAAACCATTTCAAAAATACCACACAATATATTTCGAAAATACATCCATAATTAATTTTGTCAATTTTATCAAATATGTGAATAAAGGATTTTACAATGACTAGAGTTTTGATGATGATTTTTGATATCAACATATGATGGCGGCTGAAGATTGAATCATCATGTTCAGATTTAAGGAATAATTATGGCTAGAGATCCGTGATAATATTTTGAACCTACAAACAATGGTAGTTAGAGAATCGTGTTAATAACATGTTATAAAAATATTAAGAATATTGAAATGTAAAATATAAAGAAAAGATATTTTGAGAGAAATAAAGAGATTAAAAGAGAGAGTTAAACTCTCGTGTGTTATTTCAGTAGGGGTAGGACCCCTATTTATACATATAAATAAGCCCTAAAGAAATCGGGTAACAATTCTGAATACAATCAAAAATTAATGCTAATATAATACTTTGGGTAACCCAGTGATTCATCATTATTATATACATCCATATATATAATATTTGTAACACTTTAACATTTGTACCTTCATAAAAATAGATAAAAATATTTCTTGTTGACTATTTATTTTAAATTCTCATTTTTTAGAAAATATATAATTAAAATTTACATAAATATATATAATGATAATAAATTTCTTAAAAATAAATAATAAATAAATTTATTACATTAAATAATATATATTATTATATATTCAGGGAAAGACTTTGACATGTTCCTTAAAAAGAACTTATCAGTAGGTTATTTTTCTATTTTTGTTACATGGATAAGTTGTAACTTCAATTTTTTTATATGATTATGTATATTATAGTCAGAGGACCTCCCGTAAAATTTTCAGGAAATTTTAGATAATTTTGATTATCAAAATGAAGATTCAAAAAGTCTCTTGTACCCACATAGCATGCATGCAACAAGTTGTTTGAATTCTTATTTCGGCAATCTAAATTATCAAGAATTTCTTTAAAGATTTGTAAGAGGTCACCTATGATTACTTTAATGTCCCAAATCTGCTAATAAGACTGAGTGCCTAGATTACTATGCCAGAAGGGCATAATCAAATTTATATGTGGAGATTAACTGAATATATGTGTGTATGAGTATTAATGCATATTTATGTGTATTAAATATGCATGTGGGCCTGTTTTGCTAATTAGAGCATATTTGTAATATTTGACCCATTGAGGGTATATCTATATTATATATGCTTTATGAGTGAGACCACGATGTTATGGGAATATAATTGAGATGTATGGCCCGATGGGATCCTAGTGGGCGAGTTAGCGGAAAAGTCACAACGTGGTCAAATACTCGGCTCGGGGTGAGCCTAGGGTTATTTTAGTAATTTAGTACATTACAAGGGTTTACCGGGGATTGAAATTTTATTTTATTATTATTTGGATATGTCAGGATTATTCAGGATTTTATAGGGCTACTCGAGGATTAGCGGAAAATGTGGTATGAAGACGATTTCGCCATGGGAGCATTAGGGAGTAAGTTTTGATCAAGGGACATTTTGGTCTTTTAGGCCAAGGAATAGACTCAACCTTGAGTAACTTAGACACTTAGGGAATTTAGGAAACCTTCAGAAGCAAGTAGGACAACACTCAGTCTGTCTCAACCCTCTCTCTGTATTTCGGTTCTCTCTCTCCCTGGAGGCACATAGGCTTTTCTTTGAATTTTTTGGAGAAGAATCCTTGAATTGAAGGATGGGGGCTAGGATTTTTTGGGGTTCAACTTAGTTGTCGTAATTCTCAGTGGAGGTAAGATTTAAATCTTGCTTTGATTAGGCTTTATTCTAGTTTTAGGGAGCTATATAGTAGTGAACTCAAGGATTTGGGATTTTGGGTTATGTTGAGGATTTAGATTAGTTTCTCATGGTTATATGCTAGTTGTAATGTGTTGTAGTGAAATTTAGAATTTATTCTGAGTTTGGTTGAAGTTGGGGTGAATTTTGATGATTTCAGCTCAAGGAAAACGTAGGAAAAGTTATGGAAATTCTGGGTTCACGGGGTTGTGCCACGACACTATTCTTGGAGTGCCACAGCCCACATGAACTCAGAGGCCTAGGGGGTTCACTTAATTGCCTTAGCGTTGCGACGCTGGGTAGTTTGCACTGCGGCGCCTGTCAAGGGAAAGGCTTTAGGATGCTCTTTGACTTGTAGAGGGCAGCAATGCTTTTGAGGAGTGTCGAGACTCAAATAGAGAACTTTGGGAAACTAAGATTTGTAAGCTTAGGAACTCAAATATAAAGGCTCAAGAAAAATTCTACTACCTAGTTTAGTAGAATTCAAGATCCCGAAGGCTAGAATTATACCTTGAAACTCTTAAATAGTCTAAGTGATTGATGGTTACTATTATTCCGTTGTGACTAGGTTATACATCTAAGGCTTGAGAATAGGGATCATGCTCGGGATTGCCATACGCTATCTGCTAGGGAATCGAGGTAAGAAAACTGCACCCTGGTAATAATCGAGGCTTGAGCCCCTGTAATTGGACATGATTGTGGTTATAAATGTTATTATTCAATTAGGTATTCTTGTATATGCTGCATCTGGTTGCGTGTTGTGCAATATATGTGTGATTATATCTAAACGGAAGGCCAACCTAAGGGCGACGGGGCCGACAGCAAGCGTACAAAACGCAGCCCGACCGAAGTGTGTTGGGGTTGACTATAAGATCATAGGACTCGGCCTAAGGGCACCGGGCCTGAACGTTATAGAAATAAACAGAAGTGTCGATTGCACTTAACCATTGTATTGATTATTGAGATTGGATTATGTGTTTAATTGAGTAGATCATTATTGTTAACCTTATTGCTTATGTTCTGTTGCTGATTGAATTTATCGATTTAAGAAAACTATTGATATACTTTTGCTCATTTATACATGTTAATTTAAGTTTTCTTTCTAAGCCTTGGCTCACGGGTGATTTGTGGTGCATGTAAGGGCAAGGGTAAGCTGAACCAGCCATGAGTTGGAGAGCTTCAGGGGCGATGTTTACATATGCAGCCTACTCGACTGCCATGGCTGGGATAGCTAGGGAGGAACTAGGGTTTGATGCAAACCAAGGAGTTGGACATGCTGATCATACATGTGGGAATGGAGCTGGATTTACACTAGACCCTTTGTCACTTCCTAGTGGCCCAATTACAAGACATAGAGCCAAGCTATTCAAGGGAGCACTAAATGGGCTAATCCAAGAGAATTGGGTTGATCCTAAAAAGACCAATATGGACTCAAATAATAATCAAGGCTTAGTCCAAGTCATCAAAGCAAGTGGAGAGGCTAATTAACATCCAAAAACGTAATCAGCATGGTTTAGTCATTAAAGGGCATGAATTTGATGGGTTTCAAGGATATTAAATAGGGGAATGCCAATGGCCTTGTCCGGTTAAGTTAATGCATTAAATTTAGTCATTTAAGTTATTTTTGGCAGCCTTTTGAAGTCCAAAATGCCTAAAACCGTGGAGAGTTATTATTTTTATGTTTATGATGATTTTAAGGCTGAATTATGACTTTTCCTATTCTTGGAGGATTGTTCCAAGTATATATAGGGGTTTTATGAACATTGTAAGACATCATGTTTTTGAGAAATATTATTATTATTGTGAGGTGTGTTCCTCTTTGTTCTTGAAAGAACTCTTGAACTTATCAAGTTAATCTTGTGGTGTTCAAACAACCAAACTTATCACCTTGATCCTTGAGATATTCTTAGGTTCCTTGGTGTGGAGTTTTCTATCCTTGGTAGTCTTGGATTTCATCTAATTAGGTGATGGGTCAAGGCTCAACAAATCTTGTCTACACGATCTTGGGGTTCCAAACCATCATTGTTATCGGGTTTCATCACAATTGTTGGTGAGGTTCATATCATTTGGTATCAGAGCTTTGGTTCTAAGGCAAGTTTGACTATCTTTTATTTTCGTTTTCATATTCCCTACTGTACTTGAAAAAAAAAAGAAGAACAACAGCAAAAAAAAAAAAAGAAAAAAAAGTACACGATTCCATTAAGAAAAATTTATTTCTTTCTATCTTGTTTCCCACCATATTCAAGTTCTTGATCTTTGATCTTTTGATGAGTCCCTTTTCCCTTCTTGATCTTTTGATGAGTTTGGTTGCTTCTCCTTTTTGATTGGTTGCTAGATTATTTTGGATTATTTTCTTGAAGTTCGATTAAGAACTAAAGAAGACACAAAAGAGTGGAAAAAGGCAAGAATGTGTGAGGCCATGAGAGGGTAAAAGCCGTTTAGAGTGATAACACGAGTGCAAGTGTATCAATTGTTGAGTGAAACACGTGAGGGAGTGTTTGTGAGGATTCTAACTTTTTTTTTTGCAGATTTTAAACATGTCCAATAATCAAGAAGAAGACACAACTGGAGATTTTCGACAACCCGCAAGTCCGAACCTCCAAATGCATGCGTTGTTAGGGGAGATGAGGCGTATGATGAGGGCTGAATTAGAACCTATTCATGAGAGGTTGGACAGGGTAGAAGCAGGAACTCCTAGGGAACAACAACAAGACATCCCCAATAGGCAACAAGGTGGGCGTGTTCCGTGGCGGAATGTTGAGGAAGAGGCTGAGTCAGAGGAGTTTGATGAGCCATATTTGAACTGGGGCAGGTTTGAGCGTGGGTATGGGAATAGAGAAGATAGGATGGGTAGGCCTAGGAGGGATAATGATTTAGGAAACATAAAGATTAAAATCCCATCTTTTCAAGGTAAAAATGATCCTGAAGCTTATTTGGAGTGGGAAACTAAAATAAAGATGGTGTTTGATTGTCACAACTACTCGGAGATAAAGAAGGTTAAGTTGGCAGCAATTGAATTCACCGATTGTGCAATTATTTGGTGGGATCAATTACTGATTAATAGGAGGAGGAATAGAGAGCCACCCGTGGACACTTGGGAGGAGATGAAAATTCTTATGAGGAAGCGTTTTGTACCCAGCCACTATTATAAGGGATTGTATCAAAAGTTGCAGAGATTAAATCAAGGTTCCAAGAGTGTGGATGAGTATTACATGGAGATGGAGGTAGCTATGATCCGGGCTAATGTAGAAGAGGATAGGGAAGCCACCATGGCTAGGTTTTTTCACGGTTTAAATCGAGAGATTGCGGATATAGTTGAGTTGCAGCACTATGTTGAGCTGACGGATATGGTGCATCAAGCCATAAAGGTGGAGGAACAACTCAAACAGAAGGGATTGGCTAGGAGGGGACAACCTATGGCTACCACCAGCCTATGGAAGACAGCTCCAAAAAGGGACGAGCAGCTACATAATAATCCAAAATTTGAACCCTCGAATGCCAAGCCAACGACCGCCACTACTTTAGGTAACACTGGTTCTTCTACTTCTAAAACACGTGATATTAAGTGTTTTAAATGTCAGGGGAGGGGACACATAGCTAGCCAGTGTGTAAACAAAAGGGTGATGCTGATTAATGCCCAAGGAGAGCTTGAGTCAGAGAATGAGGAAGAAGTAGATGATGATGCCATGCCACCTTTGGAGGATGCTGATGATGAGCAAAATGCTATGGTTGGAGATTTATTGGTAGCAAGGCGAGTTCTCAATGTGCAGATTAAGGAGGAAGAAAGTAACCAAAGGGAGAACTTATTTCATACTTGATGCTTTGTAAATAACAAAGTTTGTAGTGTTATTATCGATGGAGGGAGTTGTACAAATGTAGCCAGCACTTATTTGGTGGAGAAATTGGCCTTAACCACTTTGAAACATCCTCACCCTTATCGGCTTCAGTGGCTGAATGATTGTAGCGAAATAAAGGTGACAAGGCAAGTGTTGGTGGCGTTATCCATTGGCAAATATGAGGATGAGGTGCTTTGTGATGTGGTTCCTATGCATGCATGCCATTTACTGTTGGGAAGACCGTGGCAGTATGATTTGAGGGTTACGCATGATGGATTCATGAATAGGTATTCTTTCACTCTTAAAAGGCAACCTATTACTCTTGCTCCATTAACTCAAAAACAGGTCATGGAGGATCAACTAAAGTTACAAAGATCAAATGAAAAAAATAAACAAAGGAAGGCTGAAATAGAAAAAAGAAAAGAGTTGAACAATAAAGAAAGAGAGAAAGACATTGATCAAAGTGAAAAAGAAAGAGAGAAAAACATTGATCAGAGTGAAAAATAAAGAGAGAGGATTTCAGCCACAGTGAGAGCAAGAGAGGAAAA
This sequence comes from Humulus lupulus, assembly GCF_963169125.1. Lineage (NCBI taxonomy): Eukaryota > Viridiplantae > Streptophyta > Magnoliopsida > Rosales > Cannabaceae > Humulus > Humulus lupulus. The sequence goes on along the minus strand of NC_084800.1, from coordinate 147,042,078 downwards.
ATTCAGTTATATTGCAAAAAAAAAAAGTGAGATCAAGAGAGCATTATTTTCACACCAGCCCCTTATTGTACTCATGTACAAGGAGGCTCTTTTATGTACCAATGATCTCGTCGTACTTTGCAGAGCGATATTGTTTCTCTTTTGCAGGAGTTTGAAGATGTCCTTCCCGAAGAGATACCTTATAGCTTACCTCCAATTCGAGGGATTGAACATCAAATTGATTTCATACCCGGTGCATCCATTCCAAACCGACCTGCTTATAGGAGCAATCCCGAGGAGACCAAGGAGCTTCAGAGGCAAGTAGGTGAATTATTGGAGAAGGGGTATGTGCGTGAAAGCATGAGTCCTTGTGCTGTTCTGGTGCTATTAGTTCCTAAGAAGGATGGAACATGGAGGATGTGTGTTGACTACTGAGCCATCAACAACATAACGGTAAAGTATCGTCATCCCATTCCTAGATTAGATAAAATGTTGGATGAATTGCATGGTTCTTGTGTCTATACAAAAATTGATCTTAAGAGTGGGTATCATCAGATTAGGATAAAGGAAGGTGATGAATGGAAAACTGCTTTTAAGACTAAATATGGTTTGTATGAGTGGTTAGTAATGCCTTTCGGTTTAACAAATGCTCCGAGCACATTTATGCGTTTGATGAACCATGTTTTGCGTGCATTTATTGGCAGATTTGTAGTTGTGTATTTTGATGATATCCTAATCTATAGCAAAAACTTGGAAGAATATGTAATGCATTTGAAATATGTTTTGGAAATTCTAAGAAAAGAAAGGCCATTTGCTAACCTCAAGAATTTCACCTTTTGCACGGATAAGCTTGTGTTTCTTGGTTTTGTTGTTAGTAAGAGCGGAATTTAGGTGGACAAGGAAAAGGTGAAGGCAATCCAAGAGTGGCCAATGCCTACAACAATCAGCCAAGTGAGGAGTTACCATAGCTTAGCTAGCTTGTATAGATGGTTTGTGCATGATTTTAGTAGCTTAGCCGCCCCTCTTACTGAAGTCATCAAGAAAAATGTGCAGTTTAAGTGGGGGAAAGAACAGGAAAAGGCACGGTTGAACATTGAAAGGAGGACTAAACAATATGTCCATCAAGCCAACAGGGACGCAAGAAGATAGTGTTTGAACCAGGAGATTGGGTTTGGTTGCACTTAAGGAAGGACCGTTTTCCGGAGAAACAGCATTCAAAACTCCTACCACGGGGTGATGGACCATTTCAAGTAGGGGCACGCATCAATGATAATGCCTACAAGCTTGACCTACCAGGTGAGTATGGTGTTAGTGCAAGTTTTAATGTCGCTGATTTGTCTCCTTTTGATGTAGGTGATGATTTGAGGACAAATCCTTCTCAAGAGGGGGAGAATGATGCAAACCAAGGAGCTAGATTTACACTAGACCCTTTGTCACTTCCTAGTGGCCAAATTACAAGACATTCAAGAAAGCACCAAATGGGTTAATCCAAGAGAATTGGGTTGATTCTAAAAAGACCAATATGGACTCAAATAATAATCAAGGCTTTGTCCATGTCATCAAAGCAAGTGAAGAGGCTAATTAACATCCATAAACGTAATCAGCATGGTTTAGTCATTAAAGGGCGTGAATTTGATGAGTTTCAAGGATATTAAATAGGGGAATGCCAATGGCCTTGGCTGGTTAAGTTAATGCATTAAATTTAGTCATTTAAGTTATTTTTGGCATCCTTTTGAAGTCCAAAATGCCTAAAAACGTGGGGAGTTATTATTTTTATGTTTATGATGATTTTAAGGCTGAATTATGACTTTTCCTATTCCTGGAGGATTGTTCCAAGTATATATAGGGGTTTTATGAACATTGTAAGACATAATCAATTCTTACTCCTATTAGACACTCAAATTCAAACAAAACCCATAATTTATACAAGTTCTAAACTCCTCACTAACTCAGCCAAATTCAACATATCAGAACTAGAATTCTTACCTGAATTGATGACCTAAACTCCTCAGACCCTTGATGGATCTTAGCCTTGGTCTGCCCTAGCTTGAACCAGCCTAAAATTTAGCTCCAATCTAGCTTAAACCAAGCCTTTTCCTTCAGCAAGCTCAAGACCTCAACACAAGAGGGAGAGAGAAAAAGAATCGTGAGTGAGAGGGTGAGAGAATGTGCTCAGATGTTCCACTACTTTCTGGTTATCACTTAGAAACTCAATGATGTATAGCTTAACTAGAAAGGACCAAATTTCCCCTTAGCAATAACCCAACCCTTCAATTACCTCTAAGGGTAGAATGGTCATTTCCCGATTCCCACTAATTCCCCAAGTATTCCTACCATCTACCAATTAATCCCATCGTGTCAAATTAATTACCAAATACTTATTCTTTACTCAATAAATCCCAAAGTATTCTCCAAATTCTTAAAATACCCCTAGGCTCCCTTGAGCCGGGTATTAAACCCCGCTGTGACTATTTTGCTAATCTTCTCACAAGGACCGTCTCGAGCCATAAACTGCAAATATATCCACTTATTAATGTGGTCTCAACCATATATCACATAAAATCACATTTATGCCCTCAACGGGCCAAAATTACAAATATGCCGTTATAAGTTATAAAGGGCCCACATGCATATCTATTACTCATAAACATGCAAATAATATAACCATATAATCATATTAATCATGCATGCCACATAGTCACACATTTAACCATTTAAACATACATATATCCAATTATGCCCTACTGACATACTAATCAAGGCACTAATCCCTATTAGCAATTTTGGGTCGTTACATTTAATCCCTGTTTAAGTTACTGTTCTCACAAGTTTTTATTGAGCTTTGAGTGTTCTTGTGCTTGTAGCTCAAATGTTGGGTTTATGAGTTTTGATGGGTTTTCAGTCACATTTTAAGTTGGGTTTAGTTGTTGGGGATATGTTGCATCTATTATGGGGATTAAATTGTGTTTTTAGAATTGAATTGGGATGGTTTTGATTGAGTTGGTTGAAGAAAAACTAGAGAAATTATGGGTTCATGGGGGTAGGCCGCGACCTTGTTCTTGGGGTGTAATGGCTCTCTTGAACTCAGGGGCCAAGGGGCGTCTAAGTGTCTAGTGAGAAGGGAGGCTGAGACCTCTGACTTAGGTGTGCTGCGGTGCAGGTTCTTGGGGTCCGGACACTTAAAGGGTGTTGAGCCCCGGCAGGGTTTTTGAGTGTGGGAACTCAACCCTAAGGTATTAGGATCGATTCTACTACCCGGTTTATTAGAATTCGAGGTCCCAGAGGCTAGGACTCGGTCCGGAAGCCATTATTTGCTTGTTATTGATGGAATCCTATATTATGGTTGTGACTAGGTTATCGCTAGGGGGCTCGAAAACCAGGATCGTGTTCGAGGGTCGTTCTTATTTTACGCTTACTCAGACCTGAGGTAAGAAAACTGCACCCAATACGTGAGATATGTGATTAGGACTTGGCCTGAATGTTAATGATAATTATGAATAGAGCTTGGGCCCTTGAGAATGATTATGTTTAAGTTATCGTTTCGATTTTTGGTTAAACATACTTGAATAGTCTGTATCTAATTAAGTGTTACATGACTGATCGCATGGTTTGCGTAGCTAGGGCTAGGCCCCATTAAAGAGCATTGTCATTACTATGTTTGTGATTTCTTAATGATATATTATGATTAATATGTATGCATGCTTGTATTGTTGAAGTATGCCTATCTGTATATGTTTTATTATATGTATCTAAATACCTGGTTTAGGGCTTGACTTATTAGTCAAGGACGACAATAGCGCACTGCGCTGGTCGAAAGGCTTAGGCCTATATCAGCAACTTACTATTATTGTAATGCCACAAAATCCCTAATGAGGTTTAGTGGTCAGTTTAGTAGGCCGGGAGGGCCATAATTGATTTATTATGCCATTAATTGATTATAAGCATGTTTATGTGAATTATATTATTATATGATGATAAATGCATGCATGTGGTTCCACATTTCGTTATAAGGGTATTTTGGTAATTTGGCCTGTTGAGGGCATATTTGTATATTTGCATGCATGTTGGTGACTATTGATGAGGCCACATTATAATGTGGATTTGTTCGAGCTATTCGGCATGAGACAATCTTTGAATGCAAGTTAGCGGTTTGGTCATAACGAGGTTAATTTCGGGGCTTGGGGTGAGTCTTGGGGTAATTTGGTGATTAGAATATTACAAGGAATTAAAGGGTAATGGGATATGATTTATTAGCATTTGAGAGTGTTGGGAATAACGAGAATTGGAGGACGTTAATTATGATTAACAGGATTAAAAGAGAAAGGACGGTTTTGCCCTAGGTGGCTATTAAGGGTTTTACTTAAGCTTGGGGTATGTTTGTCTTTTGACCTAAGGATATATATCAACCATAGAAGTTGTAGAAAGCTTAAGATAAAAAAACAAAGTACATTTCCCTTCTTCTCCTGACCAGTTTTTCTTCTTCTTCTCCTTTGAATTTTTGAAGTTCCAAGTGAGGATTCAAGCTAGGGAAGTGAGCCTTGAGGGTCTAGGATTGTGTTCCACCATTGAAGAGGGTTCCATCTAGAGCTTGAGGTAAGATTCTAGCCATAGAAACTCTGGTTTTTACTCTGTTTCCATATTGATTTTCAGCTGAAACATTGATTTGGATAATGAGAATTCAATGGAATTTTTGCCAAAGGTTGATAAGGTTTTGATGCCTAGGACATGTAGAGTGGGTATTTGGGTTCATTTGTGAGTTTAACTGAAGTTTCAAATCAGGTTTTGAAGCTTGGAAGTGGAGAAATCGAAGGAGGAAAAACCATGGCTGAATTAGCCTGGCTCTAGCGCTATAGCGCTGTCCAGGGCCATTCATCCTTGCTTGTGCTATAACGCTATAGGCACTAGGGGGAAGCGCTATAGTGCTACCCTATTTTTCCAAGGTCCTATTTTAGGCACTTTTGAGGGTTTTTGGCTCAGGGTTTCAATTCCTAAGGCTCGGGATCAAATATACTTGCCATTTGGGTACGATTCGAGGTCCCAGGAGTGAGGTTTAGGTCAAGAATCGTTTATTGCTCATTTTAATTGATGGAAGTTATATTTGGTTATGAATAGGTGACCGCTAAGGAATCAAAGGATCGATCTTTCTCAAGGGTCATTCTTTTATTTTTTCTTGCTCGAACCAGAGGTAAGAAAACTGCACCTCGTATGTGACATGCATGGTTATTAATAAGGCATGTTGAGTGTTATATATGTGGATATTGATTGCATATTAAATGCTTAAAAATCTTGCTTATCTGTGAATGGCACTAACCTATGAGTCAGGAATTAGCAATGGTGTCAGTACTAACTGTGAAGCAGTGACTCATTAGTCAAGTTTGGCTGTAGTACTGAGCACTGGTCGTATGGTATTGACTTATGAGTCAAGAACGGTAATAGCGTGTTTAATGCAAGCCAAAAAGATTAGATCTAATCGCATAAGAATTATCGTCATAAGCATGAAATTCTTGACCGACCTTAAGTTCGATGAAAACAATAGCACTTGTCTAGTCTAATGGCTAGTTACTTAGAGCCAGGGCCAGAAGGCCCAAGTGACTGCATCGTCACATGGCTAAGGGTGCGGAACCCAAGTTCGTGACTTACTCATCAGTAACTTATCTAATTCAAGTTTGTGACCCCATAGTCACTCATCTGGTTTAAGTTTGTGACTTACTCATCAGTACTTATGTGATTCAAGTTTGTGACCCCATAGTCACTCATCTGGTTTAAGTTCGTGACATACTCTTCAATCACCATCTGATTAGGGATACACGACCCAACATGATTATTAGAATCTCGATACCATCTGATTAGAGCTACACGCCCAACATGATTATTAGAATGTCAATATTATCTATGTAGGGCTACAAGTCCAGTATGATTATCATAATCATTCATTGATATTGTATACTTGTAGTAATGAGTTTTCTTGCTGAGCCTTGGCTCATGGGAAGGGAAAGAAAAGCTCACCCAGCCCTCAGTGGAGAGCTTAGGTGGCGATGTGTATGCTGCCACTTGACCACCACGACCAAGGTGTTTCTCAGAGGAACTAGGGGTTAACCCTATTTTTGTCGCTTAGGTCGGCGGGTTGTAATTTTTACTTTGTAATGACCATTTTGGATTGTTAATAACTTGTAATCATTTTTATGGGCCCATGTACAGTTTTATGTTTTAAATAAATTATATCCTTTCCTTTTGATCGAGATTTTTCACCTTAGCCTATTAATAACACCTAGATGCACGTTTATAACCAAATGACTCTGTTAGTGAGTTAAGCACGATTTAAAGCTCACAGTAACGGTCTTGGAGTAACCAGGGAATTACAATTATGATGACCGACACAATGGTAAATGGAAAACAAAAGTGTTTGGCTAGCTCTATGGCTAGTTACCCAGAGCTAAGGGCGAGTATCCGAGGTGACTCTATGGTCACATAGCTAGGGCATAGGGCCCCGAGGTTGACTCTATGGTCAACTGCTCAGGGCAGCAGTCCCAGAGTGGTCCAATGACCATTTATTTGTAATTGCATTCCTGTATGAGTAGGTTATTACTTCTAGACATGCTAGATAAGTATATTGGAATCTGTATTTTCTGTTTATGCACATGTTAAGATTTTCTAGCTGAGCCCTGGCACACGAGTGCTATGTGGTGCAGGTAAGGGAAAAGGAAAGCTTGACCAACCATGAGTTGGAGAGCTTCGGTGGTGGCGTATACATATGCGGTTGCTCGTCCACCAGGGTCGAGGATTATCTTAGAGGAACTAGGGTTGTAGCCTTAATTTTGCCGCTTAGGTCGACCGATTGTAACTTTTTTATGTATCACCCTCTTAAACACTTGTTTGTAATATTTTGGGGATCCTATTTATGTATGAAACTTTTTAAATAAATGTCAACAGTTCCTTTGACCAAAATTTTTAACCCTAACCCTTGATGTTAACCTTAGTTATACGTTTATATCCAAATGACTTGATTAGCAAGTCTAACACAATTTAAAATACGCAATGTAACGGTCCTTGATTAGAAGGGCGTTACACAATGTTTTTGTCTTACCAAAGAAATACATGGAGATAGGTATTGGATTGGATAAAATCACCACAAATTTTTCAATGGGATAAAATTATCCCAAACTAGGGGATTATTTTGGTTGTTTGATTGAATTTTGTCAATATCCTCCTAATTTGATAACAAAATTACATTTTAGAAATTATCTAATCCTATCCAATCCAATTCCACCATCCAAGCGTAGCCTATATATTTTTTCATAAATATTAATATATAGTTATTTTATATTTCATGCTATAAAGTTAAATTATTGTTAGAATAATTACATCTAAAAATAAAAAATAATATTAATTAACAAAATACTATAGTAATTTTTTACATACATGCATCATAAATATAATAAGTAATAGTAGCAAATTGTTGAGGGTGAGAACTCATCAACCAAGTTAAGTTAGAAAAATTAAAATATAGATCTTATCAATGAACAACTTCAAACATCTAATAAAAAACTCAAAGAATAGTTGCAGAAAGAAAATGGTGAAATGAACTTGTATTTTTTATGGTGTAGTGCTATAGTGTTTTTTCCAACCCCCTTCCATGTAGAAGTGGGGTTCCCTTTATAGTGGGCTCTAATGGCCTTTGATACATTGTGGTCTAGGGGAGCAGATGGTACACAAGTACATTGTCAGGAGAGTGGTCTCAGGGGTAGTGATGTTGGCTCCAGTACATGGTCAAGTTCTGTGGGGATGTCTCCACTACTTATTTAGTACAAGTGTCGGAGGAGTGGCTCTAGGCGTAGTGGTGCTGGTGGTGGTGTCGACTCTGACATCTGGTTAGAAGCATACAGGTCATGTCCCCTCTCCTAGTACTCCCACTACTTGTCTGGCATGAATATTTGAATCAGACGTACGGGGTCTTAAAGGTCCTACCCCGTACAATATCATACTAGTACGATCCTTTTGAATTATGCTAGGGATTTTACCTCTAAATGTTAGGGTCTTCATAGTTCTTCATAGGAGACACCCTCTTGAGGTGTAGGGTACGAGACACTTGGTGTACGCAGGAGTCGTGGTGCAAAACAGAGCTCTTGGATCCTTGGCACAAGGCGTTCGAAGAACCTCAGGGCCACCCACGAGACGTAGATGATAGGTGCGCGAGACGCCCCTTGCGAGGCCCTGCGCGCGCGGCACTGATGGAGCGAGAGGCCTCCTCGCGAGGCCCTGCTGATGCGTGACACTGATGGCACGAGGCGACTCTCGCGAGGCCCTGCACGCGCGCCACTGATGGCGCTAGATGCCTCTCGCGAGGTGCGCACGCAGCACTGATGGAGAGAGATGCCTCTCGCGAGGCCCTACGTGCGAGGCACTGATGGAGCGAGACGCCTCCTCGTGAGGCCCTGCTGGTGCATGACACTAATGGCGCGAGATACCTCTCGCGAGGCCCTGCGTGTGTGCCACTGATGGCGCGATATGCCTCTCGCGAGGCCCTGCACGTGCAGCACTGATGTAGCAAGACGCCTCTCGCAAGGCCCTGCCTGCGCGACACTGATGGAGTGAGATGCCTCCTCGCGGCCTTGCGCGCGCGCGCCACTGATGGCACGAGTTGCCTCTCGCAAGGCCCTGCGTGCACGGCACTGATGGACCGAGATGCCTCTTCGCGAGGCCCTGCACGCGTGCTACTAATGGCGTGAGACGCCTCTTGTGAGGCCCTGTGCTCGCACGGATTCAGGTGGTGCGGCACCGATGGGCAAGGCTCCTCTCGCGGTGCCTTGGTGGCGCATCGTGTATTTATGCATTGCGTGTATTAAGGCATTTAGGGGACCTTAGCGTGTGCTTTGGATCCTTTGGAAGCATGGAATTTTGAGCATCTACACTTGGCCCTCAGTCTATGAGAGAGTCTCCAGGCTCTCTTGTAGACATTTCTCTTTGATTCTTATAAATAGGCCCTCACGCCTTGCCTATTATTTACACCTTACTTCCTTAGCTTAGTGGTTTTGGGCTCCTTGTTCCTTTCAAGAGGTGAGGGGTTCAATCCCTCACAATCTCATTTTTGTTATCTTTTCCCTTCTCTTTCCCCCTTTTTTTTTTTTTATATATTTGAGTTCACTTATTGTATATATATATCCATGCAGGCATTTGAGGACTAAAACACCCTTTTCCTTTGTTTTTGTAGACGTGTACTTTCGACCATTTGGCTCTTTTTAGTTGTGACGGTGCTTTTGGCCCTCAACCTCCTTTTGACCACGACAGCGTCTCATTTTACCTGCTTAAGGTATATTCTCTTCTTCTTCTTTTTTTTTTTATGTTGATTGGGTCCAAATTAGCACTGCTCAGGATGGGGTATTTTAGCCTGAGCTTGTCGTGAGTTAACCTTGTTGCATGCCCCTTTATTCATACCCCATAGTGGGTCATTTAGAGCGTTTGTGCCTAGAGGTTTTGAGCCCATTCCTTTGTGTTTTGTAGCAATCCTCCCATTTATACATGAACCTTTTTTGCTTTCGGAACTAGGTCTCTTGGCAGGTGAAGGTTCGTTCGACATTCCTCCGGGGGTCGAGTTTGTTGACTTGTCTTTAGACTCAGAGTCCCCTGAGGAAAATCCTTATCGTGACCACGACACCTTAAGGCAGGCCCGTATTCGCCACCTCGAGCATATGGCTGAACTTAGGAGTAAAATTTGGGTGGTAGAGAGCGAGATTGACTCGGTGTTGAGAGCAGATGGAGTATCTTTCCCCCTTGACCTTAGTGACCATGTAGCGAACCTTAGGGTGACCCTTTTAGATTTGCAAATGGAGTTGGAGTTTATGGAGGGACATCTCCCGCCTAACCCTCCTAGCCCGTTCTTTCCTAATGACTGTCATGGGGTCATCCCGTCTTCTCCTCAGCCCTTATTTTCGATCTTCCCTAGTTTAGCGCTTTCGCAGCCGGTGCCTCGGTGGAGGACTCTTGCTAGGAAGAAAAAATGGAGGGTAAAGTGTTCTGTCTCCTCCTCACCTTTTTCTTTTGGTTTTGTAGATATGCCGAAGAGAGGGCGATGACAGGTGGCTGCTGATGACTAGGACACAACCCCCCTATTGGTAACCTCCCTAGTGTCCCATGTGTCTGTAAATAAATTGATGGAAATAATAGGGAATTACCGTGTTCCTCCGGAATACGCATTATACGTCCCTTCGGACAAGTGCCGGGCTGACTGCCCAAATCCGGGCTACGTGGCTTTTGGTTCTTGATCATCTAAGATTACATATCTCCTTCTCAATTCTAAGAAGTTTGTTTCTCATTTCTTTGGTGGTTTATTTCAAAATCCCTAGGTGCCAAAGGATTTATTTGCATTGTTTTCTTTAACACCACCAAGAGGTAATGGAATTTTTGTTATTATCTCTTTTCTTGATTGGTTGTTCTCATAGAAAAACATGCTAAGGTTGTGGATTAATTCTTGCAAGAAGGGTATGATTTGATTTTGGTGCTCTTGATATTTTGTTTGTTTTATTTTATTTTGAGATCTTAATTATGTAACGCTATGTTGATGATGCATGATGGGTGTTCAGCCAAGGCATGTGATTTTGGATGCTTTGATTTTATGTTAGTGTGATGATAGACATGTTGTAACCCCCTGGATAACGAAGACCATTACACTGTGTATTTTAAATAGTGTTGGACTTGCTAATCAAGTCATTTGGATATAAACTTGTAACTAAGGATAATTAACAGATTAGGGTTGAAAGATTTTGATCGTAAGAATAGTTGTTTTTATTAAAAGTTTGAGTCTATACATGGGATCCAAAAATGAGTGTTTACAAGGAATTTAAAACTTCAAATGTAACTACAACATAAGCCGACCTAAGAGGTAAAATTAAGTTTTGGCCCTAGTCCGTGTTGATCCCACGGCCGTGGTGGTCGAGCAGCTGCAAATGTACACACTGCCCCTAAAGCTCTCCAACTCATGGCTGGTCCAGCTTTCCCTTACCCTTACCTGCACCACATAGCATCCGTGAGCCAAGGCTCAACAAGAAAACTTAAATCAACATATTCAAATAAGCAACAATATATAAACAACAAGCTTAGTAGTAAAAATCTGCTTAAACAAACACATAACCCAATTTACCAATGATTGACTTAGACAAGTGCAGTCGACACTTCTGAATATTTAGGTGAGCTCTCTTAGGCTAAGCTCTCAGAACTTATTACTGACCTCGTCTCTCTTAGGCCAAGTTGCATATTCTAAACACTTGTTGTCGACCCCATCGCCCATAGGCAGAACTTTCAGATTAGATATAACCAAACATATAGATTACATAACACACAATCAGATGCAGCATACACAAGCAAGCCCAATCGAATAATCATATCTGAAACCACAGCCATATTCATTAACAAGGGTCCAAGCATCGATCACAACTAGGGTGCAATTTTCTTACCTCGATTCCTGAGCAGATAGTGTATGGAGATCACGAGCACGATCCCTACTCCCGGGCCCGAGCGGTATAACCTGGTCACAACGTAATAATGAACAACCACCAAGATCTAAATTAATTCAAAGCTTCAAAATTACTTACTAGCCTTCGGGACCTCAAATTCCACTAAACCAGGTAGTAGAATCCTTCCTGAGCCTTTAGGTTTGAGTTCCTGAACGCAAAAACCTTATTTGGCAAAAATTGTTTATTTGAGCCGCAACCCCACCCACAAGCATCGTGACCCTCAACAAGTCAGAGAGAAAAATTCCATATTTCCTAATCACGCACTGTGGCGCAACCCACCCAGCGCCGTGATGCTAAGGCGGTTTAGTCAACCTCCCTGGCCTCTGAGTTCATGTGGGCTGCGTCGCTCTAGGAGCAACGTCACAGCGCGACGGCGCGAACTTAGTATTTCCAGCATTTTCCCCTGAGCCAAATCACCAATATTCACCCCAAACGTGAAACAAAGCCACAATTGAACCCCTACACCTCAATGCTACAGTTAGAGCAACACAAACACCTAAAACTTAACCAAATTCTCATAGAAACTAGGAATTCAGAAGGAACTTTTAAACTTCAAGAATTTAAAAACTCAGAACCTAAAAACTCCAAATTACCTCTGTTTGAATCATTCCTAGATGCTCCCTTGAGCTTAGAACCTCCAAGCTCCAACTAAGTTTCAATTCCCAGCACTCCTTGCCCCAAAATTAAGAGAATTAGTGCCTTCAACTTTCAATTTTCCAAAGCCTCAACAATGGGAGTGAGAGAGAGAAATGAGGCAGGGAGAGAGGATGAGTGTGTTTTGTGTTTTCTTGTTGTTTCTAAAGGCTTCCTAAGTCTCTAAGTGGCTAAGGAAGTCCAAGGCTAGGGAAAAGACCAAATTGTCCCTAGCATTAACTTTGGTTCTCTAACGCCCCAAGGGAAAAATCGTCCTTGTACCCCTTTTCCCGCTAATCCTTAAGTAGCAATATAAATTTTTAATTAATCCCGACATACCCCAAGAATCTCCAAATAACTACCCATTACCCAATAAATCGCGACTACGCACTAACTATTTGCAAAATACCCCTAGGCTTACCCCTAGCCAGGTATTTGATCCCATTGTGACTTTTCCGCCAAACTCACTCACTAAGATGGCCTCAAGCCGAATATCGCAAATATATCCACATAATAATGTGGTCTCAATCACATAACACATATAATTACATTTATACCCTCAACGGGTCAAAATTACAAATGTGCCCTAATTACAAAAACGGGACCCCATGCATATTTAATACACATAAACATGCATAAATATTCATATTACCATATAATTCACATATGCCACATAATCACACATATGTTCAATTAATTTTACATAATTTGCACATAAATCCATTTAGGCCCTCCCAGTACACTAATAAAGGCACTAAGCCATATTAGAAAATTTAAGGCGTTAAAACTATCCCCTCCTACTGAAAATTTCATCCTCGAAATTTACATGAACAACTTGGGATGTTGATCCCGCATAACCAACTCTAGCTCTCAGGTCGCTTCCTCGACCTTGTTATTCCTCCATAAACTTTAACTAGAGAAATCGTCTTGTTCCTTAGAACCTTGTCTTTTCTATCTAAGATCTAAACCAGTCGCTCCTCATAAGATAAATCCGTCTGTAGCTCTAGATCCTCATATCCCAATACATGGGTCGTATCTGACACATACCTCTGAAGCATTGAGATGTGAAACACATCATGATCATGAACTCATGATAATGATGGAGGTAGAGCCAGTCTATAGGCTACCTGTCTGATCCTTTCCACGATCTCGGAAGGTCCTACAAACCTAGGGCTTAGCTTGCCCTTCTTTCCAAACCTTTTTACCACCGACAGTGGCGAAACTCGCTACGTGGTGCCCTTCCTGGAACTCCATGTCCTTATGCTTAGGGTCAGCGTAGCTTTTCTGTTTACTTTGTGAGGAGATCATTATGGCTCGGATCTTCTCGATAGCCTCATTAGTCCTTTGGACAATCATTGGACCCAAATACTTCCTTTCTCCCATCTCATTCCAATTAATGGGTGACCTACACTTCCTTCCATACATCATCTCATATGGAGTTACTCCAATCTTTGATTGATCGTTGTTATTGTATGAAAACTCAATCAATGGAAGATACTTACTCCAAGACACCTCAATATCTAGTACGCATGCTCTACGCATGTCCTCCAATATCTGAATCGTCCTCTTAGACTACCCGTCTGTCTTAAGGATGATAGGTTTTACTGAACTTCAACTGAGTCCCCATAGCCTTCTGCAAGCTTCCTTAAAACTTGGAGGTAAATATGGGATCCTGGTCTAACATTATAGATTTTGGAACCCCATGGAGAAGTACAATCTCCCTCACATACATCTCTTCATGTTGTTCGATAGTATAGTTTGGCCTCACTAGTAGAAAATGAGCTGACTTGGTATATCTATCCACTATCACTCATACCGAGTCATGTTGTCCCACTGTCTTGGGCAAGCCTCATACAAAGTCCACAGTAATATCTTCCTATTTCCACTCGGGAATACCTAAAGCCTGTAACAACCTCGCTGGTTGTTGGTGTCTAGCCTTCACGTGTTGATAGGATAGACACTTTGCCACATAGTCGACCACGTCCTTCTTTATCCCACACCACCAATACAATGACAATAAATCTTTATACATCTTCGTGGTGCCTGGATCTAGTGAATATGGTGTGGTATGAGATTCATCAAGGATCTCTATCTTATACCCATGTCCATCAGAACACAAATCTGATCCTTGCATCTCAGCAAACTCGTCTCTGTTATCTAACAATCCTCTATAAGCTTCATCAATTGTGAATCACTCATCTGGCTTCCTCTATTCTCTCCAAGAGAGTGGACTGCAAAGTAATATTAGCCAACTGGCCCACTACCAACTCTATCTTTGCTCTAGTAATGTCTTCTGCTAACTCCTTTGATGTCTGATTTGAACTAAACAACTATCCTGGGCCCCTCCGACTCAAAGCGTCTGCCACTACATTGGCATTCCATTGATGATAAATAATCTCACAGTCATAATCCTTTACCAACTCTAGCCAACGTCTCTGTCTCATTTTTAAGTTCTTCTAGGTGAAGAAATACTTCAAGCTCTTATGATCGATGCATATCTCACACTTTTCTCCATACAAATAGGGTCGCCATACTTTCAGTGAAAATACCACCGCTGCTAACTCCAAATCAAGAGTAGCATATCGGTGCTCATATTATTTCAGCTTTCACGATGCGTAGGAAATGACCTTCCCAGTCTACATCAACACACATCCTAACCCCATTCTCGATGCATTGTAGTACACCACAAACTTATCCCCATTTGATGGAAGGCTCACCACCGGAGCAGTAATCAACCGTTGCTTCAACTCCTAGAAGCTATTCTCACATTTGTCTGACCACACAAACTTCAAGTTCTTCCGTGTCAATTCTATCAATGGTGTAGTGATCTCTAAAAATCCTTCCACTAATCGTCAATAATATGTCGCCAACCCAAGGAAAATCCTAGCCTCCGAGGCATTCCTTGGCCTCAGCCAATCCCTAACTGCTTCCACGTTGGCCAAAACTACCTTAATCTCGTCTCCATTGACAATGTGACCAAGGAATGTCTCTTCTAGTGACCGAAACTCACACTTCTTAAACTTGGCATACAATAGTGCTTCGTCAATCTCTGTAATACTAACTAGAGATGTTGCTCATGCTCTGCCTCTGAACGAGAGTAAACCAAGTTGTCATCGATCAAGAAAATCACGAATTGATCCAAATAACACCCTGTTCATCATATCCATAAATGCTACAGGGGCATTGGTCAACCTAAATGACATGACTAGAAACTTGTAATGCCCTCACTGTGCAACAGGCCATTTTCAGAATATCCTCATCCTTGATCCTCAGCTGATGATAACCAGAACGAAGATCAATCTTTGAAAACACGGTCTTACCATGCAACTAGTCAGACAGATCGTCTATCCTCTGTAGTGGGATTTGTTCTTGATAGTAAGTTTGTTCAACTCTTTGTAATCTATACACATCCTCAGGGTCCCCCCATCTTCTTCACAAAAAATACTAGAGCACTCCACGGTGAAAATCTAGGTTTGATAAATCCCAGATTCAGTATTTGTTGTAGTTGTACCTTCAACTCCTTCTGCTCTGCCGGAGCCATTCTGTATGCTGCCCTCGATGCTGGTTTTGTACCTGGTGCAAACTTAATGATGAACTCTTTCTCCCGGTGTGGTGACAATCTTGGTAAATCCTCAGGGAACACATCCAAGAACTCACACACCAATCTCGTCTCCCCTAGTCCCACTAGCATGACCTTCGTGGTGTCCACCACACTAGCTCGGAATCCCATACAACCTCCTTGTAATAGGTCTCTAGCCCTCAATGGTGATATCATACGAATACGGGATCCATGCATAGTGCCAACAAAAACAAAGGGGTCCTCACCCTAAGGCTCAAAAGTCGTAATCTTCTTCTTGCAGTCTATAGTCGCTCCATACCCGACTAACCAATCCATTCTCAAATTCAAGTCGAAGTCATCCATACCCAACTCAATCAAGTCCACTGACAGTTCCATGTTGTCCATCATCACTCACAATGACCTAAACCATCTCCTGAAAACTGCCAACTCCCAGTAGGAAATAAAGTCCCAAACCCTGTAGTATAATAATCACAGGGCCTACACAATCTATCAATCACTCTTCTAGAAATAAAAGAATGTGTAGCACCAGAATCAATCAATACAGTATATGACGTGCAAGCACTAGAAAGCTGACATGTCACCACCGAGGGACTAGACTCAGCCTCTGCCTGAGTTAGGGAAAACACTCGAACTGGAGTTAAGCTGTCCGCCTTCCTTGGTACCTCTTTCTTCAAGCTCGGGAAGTTTCTCTTGAGATGTCCAACCACCGTGAAAAAATAACATACTTTCACTCGACATTCGCCCAGATGTCGCTTCCTACACCTAGCACACTCTGGGTAACTCCTCCAAGTCTGACTTCCACCCTAGGCACCCCGACCCCTCCTATTAGGACCTGTAGTGGTCGACTATCAGGGGTCTTGCTCTTCTAATCACTAGGGCCTCCATCCCAACCAGATCCCACAAATAGTTGCCCTACCCTTCGAACATCCCGTCATGCATCAGTCTCCCTCCATATCTTGTTCTTTTCCTCCTCCACTGTGAGGGCCTTCTCAACCAGCTGGGCATAAGTACTCTCCCCAGGTATGGATGTAATCCGTACATCCCGGGCTATCATAACATTCAGCCCTAGACACAATTTTGTCTTGCCTGGATGCATCTGTAGGCACTAGGTCAAGTGAAAATATAGCCAGTCTATAAAATTTCAGAGCATACTCAGTGAGTGTCATACTGCCCTGCACCAAACCTGTGATAGCCAAGATCTCATGATTCACAGGGGGAAAGAACGGTTAAAAAGTTGTGCAATCCCACATCGCCCAGGGAAGGTCAAGTGTAATGATTCTATGATTGTGTAGGTATGGGACTACACAATTGAAGAGGTCTTAAATGGATTGATGGGTACTACCTATGCCAACAAGATACATCTTCTTTTTGGTAGCCCATCACTTAAGAACTCCAAAGTTAAGTGTGCTTCACTTGGAGTATTCTTATTATGGGTGACCTCCTAGGAAGTTTTCTCAGGAAGCGTGCGAGTGAGGACAAAGCACGCTGGAAAGACTCATGTTGGTTTGTAGGGCCAGTCATCATTCCAGGAAGCAGCCATAGTGACATGGGGCATTACTATGGGAGAAGCATTCAAGTGGGGCATAAAAAAATTGGTAAAAAAATTCACCTTTGTCGCCCTAACGACATTATTGTAGTACTACTGATTGAACAGATCACTGAACTCATCCCAACTCATGGTAGAAACATCTCGAATCTGGGATGCCACCTCCCACCATATACGGGCATCATCCCAGAACATAATGTTGGCACAAGCCACTCTGTCATTACCTACAACCCATATAAAATACAGGATAGAGGTAGTCAGGCTCATCCACTTCTTAACCTTAAGTGGATTTGGTCGTCCCTCAAAAGTTGGAGGATGTTGCTTCCTAAATCACTCAAACAACAGCTCCAACTTGTTCTTAATCTCAGGCAGTTATATGGCTGGTGCCATGGCAGGTGGCATGTCTGGTCCAGCGTTCCCATGCGGAACCTACTGTCTTAGTAAGTGAATCTCTTCCTTTAGACTCTGGAGTCTGGCTTGCAAATCAGCAAGCATATGTTGCCAGTACTTAGGGACTGGCCAAGATCTCTAGCCTCGATCTCGGCGCTAGCTAGTCAAATTAATCTCCTTAAAGGCATAACTCTCCAAGTACATATGTAATCAACAACTCAGTTGATCAGACAATGATAATAGGTTTTTGAAGTCACCCCACGGTCCAATGCCAACAATCAAGAAAAAATATGCAATCATAATGCTAACATGCTTTCCAATAGTACTAACATATATTAGCAATGCTAATAAGCATGCCTTATCATGTACACGTAGTAGTCAAGGGCCAAGCCCTATTAGTATATCTCACGCTCTCTAATAAACAAGAAAATAAGCAATTTATATTTCATTTGAGCTATTAAACACACAACCACATATATAGTTACCAAACCCTGAGTCGATCTTGTCTTTAGCGACGAGTGTACATGCCCATCCAGTCTTGAGGAACCCTTAAACCTATACCTCTCTAATACCAAGTTGTAATACCCTCAATACCCAAGTCCATTACATTGTGTATTTTTAATAGTGCTAGACTTGCTAATTAAGTCATTTTAATATAGACGTGTAACTAAGGATAATTAATAGATTAGGGTTTAAAGATTTGATCATAGGAATAGTTGTCTTCATTAAAAAATTTGAGTCTATACATGGTGTTATCCAGATTTCCGGATAGCCTTTAGATTGACGTCCTCGGGGAAGCAGAATTATCGATGTCTTTCACGGTAGGTGACCCGAGTTCGCGGATGGAAAGAAAGGCTTCGCCTCTCCTGTTTAGTATCCGGATTACTCTTCCAAGCAAGCACAACACGGAAACTCGTCGACTCTCCCGGACTCCCGAAGGATACCCCTCGGGGAGGCCCCTTCCAGGAGAGGCTCTTCGAGTGGTCCCCGCGGAAACAGTTCCGTGCCTCGCACAGAACAAAACTGAACGGTCGAGTCCGGGAGAAGGCATATTTGGAACGATATCCGTCTGACACAGGATCCCGCCTGACACGCCCGTCAGGTCAAAGCCGCACACATCCCAGCACGCCTAAGGGTACCTTTTCGCCTACTATTCCGCTGACAACTTGGAAAAGACGGCTGACTTTGTGTATTCCCCATACTTTCACGTAAATATACCCACATAGAGTCTTGTAGCCATGCTACTACAGTAATTGTATCCCCTATTTATCGCTGGTGTAATTAAGACTCATGTACGTAGAGAAAAACCCTAATCCGAAACCCTAGCTATAAAGACCCCTTCATTTTACAAGAAGAGGGACGAACAAATCACATAGCAAAAACTCTACTAAAATCTCTCTAGCTTCATCTTCTTCAAGAGACCCGAGAGAAACACTGTGAGTGTGTGAAGTTCTTGTGCACCAGCCATCTTACTGTAACCTTTTCCAAGTATAATAACATCGACTCGTGGACTAGGGCTTGTTAACGCCTGAACCACGTAAAAGCACTGTTTGTTTAGTTACATTTCAGCATTTCTACAGTTCTTATCTTTTTATTATTCTGTTAGTTATTCGTTTCCAAAAAACTCGGTAAACATTTTGGTGCTTTCATTGAGAACTGTAGGAAGTTGTTAGTCAGCTCTTTTTCTGTGTACGTTTTTTGTATTCACTTCGTGCTAAAGAGATGGTGACTACGAGAAAATCCGCTGTTGACAAAAATGCTACGGTCAACCCCGATACCGTGATGGAAGATGTGATGCAAAGCGAACCCTTGGACTACCAAGGTGAAGACCCGACATCCCGCCAGGATCGGGTCAGTACCGAAGATACAACATACTTAGAAGACGAAGAAGAGTATGTCCAAGACGGTTATTACAAGGACGGCTGCTACTATGAGAAGGACCCAGAACTGGTCCAAGTAGCCGAAGAACTGGTGGCCACCAAGGCCTAGCTTGCTGAGCAGGAGCGCGTCTCCGAAAGAATGCAACATATGATGGAGCGCCTCCAAAGTAAGTTCGGAGACCTAGGCGACTCGGACGAGGATGCCTCTGTTCTAGGTGGTGCTGATGCCCCCATGCCGGATCCAGCCGCTGCTGGACCATCCAAAGCCGCCCCTAACAAGGGCAAAGAAAAAGTTGGAGAGCCTGTGCGCGCTGACGCCCTTGCATCTCCTAAAGGCGTGAATCACCAGGCCGACTGCCCCCCCCGCGCGCAGAAGGTCTCTGGCGCTCCTAAGCCCAGACGTCCTTCAGCCCCAAGGGGGCACTCTGTGCCTAAAGGGCCCGGTGCTAAGGCACCCAGACCTAGGGGAAGGAACAACCGCCCCAGTGATTCCGTCAACCAGGACGGTCGGGCTGCGAACTCGCGCTCCGAGGATAGCTGGTCCACGGTGGACCTAAGAAGAAGGTTGGAGGCCAATTATGAAAAGGTCAAAGGAGAAAAGGCCCGGCCTCGCGGAGATGACCTCCGAAATCATATTAATGACAAGCTCCGGGGACGTGACCTCCCGGAGAGTGATACGAAGAGGCTCGAGGAACAGATTGCTGCCTTGACCAAGCTGGTCCGGAAGCAAAGTGGGGCCCTGTCAGACTCTGAGGAGGAAGACCCGGAACCATGTATTCGGAGGATCGCGGAAACGTCCCTCCCGGATAACTTCAAAATGCCTCACATAGAATTATATGATGGGAGGACAGACCCGCGTACCCACCTAGCTAAATACAATAAAATGATGCAAGTGGCGCGTGTCAGTGAGGACGCCAAATGCATGTGCTTCTCACTCACCCTTACCAAGTCCGCGGAGGACTGGTGGAAAAGATTAGCTCCCGGATCAATCCACAGTTGGAAGGAGCTACAGTCCGCGTTTAGGAGGCAGTTTATTGCTGCCCGCGACCACGACATGGAGGTTGGTTCCTTAACCAACATCAAGCAGCAACCCACTGAGAACCTCAAAGCTTTCATTCAGAGAATGATGGAAGCTGCTGCAAAAACCAAGGTCAGCGATGACATGAAGCTGATCGCCCTTCAATCGGGCCTTACTGTCGGCTCCCTGCTATGGGGGGAAATGCAAAGGAGACGGGCAGAAACGCTGTCCGAATTCATGTCAAAAGCTCAGGGAATCATCAACCTTGAGGATGCCTACCAGCAGGCCTTTGGAGTTCCCCCGGCTCCAACGCCTTCCGTGACTGCGCCGAGCTTTGCTTCGCAAGCTCCCGCACCAGCCCTCACGCTTCCAGGAGCCCGATTCACTCCAAGTGTGTATGGGCCTTCCGCGTCTGCTCAGACGCCGAGTCAAACCCATTTCTCTGGGTACGGAGCAGTACAAACCGGATGTAGTATCGCTCCTGGCATGCCGCAGCCGCAAGCGGAAGCCCCAGAACGAAATTTGAGCCAATCGCGGAGCAAACGAAGCGGAAGAAACTCCAACCGGGGAGACCATTCAAAGAAACCCCGGAAGGACTATGAGCCCAAGTTCACGGAATATACCAGTTTGATAGACTCGCGAGAGAATGTCTATCGGGCGACCTGTAATATGGTCAACTACAGGAAGCCCCCGAAGGTGTCTCACGGAGGAAGGCGTCCGCGAGACTCCAATAAGAGGTGTGAGTTCCACGGAGACGTGGGGCACACCACGAATGAGTGCCTTCAGCTGAAGGATGAGATCGAGTCCCTGGCAAGAGCGGGACACCTCGGTCAGTGGGTGAGGATACCCATTATCTATCCCGGACAGGGGGTAGTTCACGGAGCTGCATATTCCCCGGGACAGAGGGGGGCCGCTAGCGCTCCTGGAGCCAGTCACCCCCAAGCTCCCGGGTCTCAGTTCCCAGCACTTCCTGCTCCACCCGCTCCAGCGCCCATTGCCTTGTTGGCTCCAGGACCAGGCAACCCATATCCGCCCGGCCTTGCTCCGCCACCCGTTGACGGACACGTCGCCACCATTTCCGGAGGACCACACCTTGCCGGAAGCACCCGCAACTCCCAGAAGAGGTACTTGAGGGAGTTAGAGCACGCCGAGGAGATGTGCGCCTTGGTTCAATCACCTGCTCAACGTCCCCGAATGATGGATCTTCCCATCACCTTCACGGAGGACGATGCTCGACATGTGCACTTCCCCCACAACGATCCCCTCGTGGTGGAAGCCCAGATTGCCAATAAGAAGGTCTCACGGATCTTGGTCGATAACGGAAGCTCCGTGAACATCCTCTTCAAAGCGGCCTTCCACGCGATCGGATTGACCGAGACAGACCTGGCCCCATGCCCCATCCAGCTTCAAGGTTTCAATGGGGACGCACTCATGCCATTAGGCAAAATTCAACTTCCAGTCACCCTCAGAGGAGAAAGCGACGCTTGTGCCTTCAAGCATAGCACATTCGTGGTGGTCGACTGCCCCACGGCATATAATGCCATCTTAGGCCGACCGGTCCTGATCGATTGTGGGGCCATAACCTCGATACGCCACTTATGTTTGAAGTTTCCATGCGACGATGGGCGTATTGGCACCCTCCGAGGAGACCAAAGAAGTGCACGGAGCTGTTATAACGTCTCCGTCCGATCCGTCTACACGGTCCAAGAGACGTTTGCTGCCATTCCTTTGGCGGAAGACTCACCAGAAACTGGGGGTGCTCGGGAGGCATACTTTGACGAACTCGACCCAAGAGGGGGAATCGAGAAAGCAATAGAGCCGATGGAGGAAGTCGAAGAGGTGATCCTCAACCCGGGAGAACCCACCAAGGTCATTCAGGTGGGGAAAAACCTGCCGTCGGCCATTCGAGATAAGATCGTGGCCACTGTGAAGGATAATCAGGATATCCTGGCATGGTGCCACGCTGATATGACGGGGATTAATCCCAATGTTGCGTGCCACGCACTCAACATAGACCCATCTGCAACTCCAATTCGCCAAAAGAGGAGGCCGCTGGACCCAGTGAGAGCCAAAGCCGTCAAAGCTGAAGTGGACAAATTGATGTCCATAGGCTTTCTCCAGGAGTCGCACTATCCCGTGTGGTTGGCCAACCCAGTTCTGGTCCCGAAACCCGATGGGTCCTGGAGAATGTGCATTGACTTCACGGACCTAAACAAGGCCTGCCCGAAATATTGTTTCCCTCTTCCGCGAATCGATCAGATGGTAGACGCTACTTCCGGGTACGAACTCTTATCCTTCATGGATGCGTACTCCGGATACAACCAGATCAAGATGCATGTCGCGGACCAGGAACACACCAGCTTCCTCACGGACAAGGGTGTCTACTGTTACGTGGTCATGCCTTTCGGTTTGAAGAATGCTGGGGCGACGTACCAGCGTCTGGTAAACAGAATGTTCAAGGACCAACTCGGGAGGAACATGGAGGTGTACGTGGACGACATGTTGGTAAAGTCCAAGACCTCCGGGGACCACAGTGACGACCTTGAGGAAGCTTTCGCCGTGATCCGAAAGTACGGGATGAAACTAAATCCAAAGAAATGTACTTTCGGGGTCTCGTCTGGGAAGTTCCTCGGTTTCATTGTCAGCTCCCGCGGAGTGGAAGCCAACCCTGAGAAAATAAAGTCGTTCATAGATATGCCTTCCCCCCGGAAACATAAGGATGTCCAGAGCATTACCGGAAGGATAGCTGCTTTCAGCCGCTTCATATCCAAGGCCACTGACAAGTGTATCCCCTTCTTCAATGTGTTGCGAGGAAACAAGAAGTTCGAGTGGACCCCCGAATGCGAAGCAGCCTTCCAACACCTCAAAGAACATTTAACCCGAGCTCCCATTCTGTCCAAACCTATCGAAGGAGAGGCGTTGTTCTTATACTTAGCTGTGACTAAGCACGCAGTGAGTGCCGCTCTCGTCCGGGAAGATGGCCGTATCCAGCTCCCTGTGTATTACGTAAGCAAGAGGTTATTGGACGCCAAGTCCAGATATTCGATGATCGAGAAACTCTCCCTCTGCTTGCTGATTGCTTCACGGAAGCTGAGACCATATTTCTAGGCGCACACCATCAAAGTACTCACCAACCACCCTCTCCGACAAGTCCTGCAGAAGCCCGAGTCTTCTGGCAGATTGCTTAAGTGGGCCATGGAACTGAGCCAGTTCGACGTCCACTACCAACCACGTGTTTCCATAAAAGGTCAAGCTCTCGCGGACTTTATCGTGGAATGCTCGGGAATGAATGACCTCCCGGAAGATCCTGTCCCGGAACTTCCCACCTGGAAGGTCTATGTAGACGGAGCCTCAAATGAAAAAGGAGCTGGAGCAGGGGTCATCCTAATATCTCCCCAAGGACATCAACTCCAGAGCGCCATCCGCTTCGCGTTCCCAGCATCCAACAACGAGGCAGAACACGAAGCCATGTTAGCTGGGTTACGACTGGCCAGAGAAGTCGGAGCCCAAAAAATCGAAGTATACAGCGACTCCTTACTTGTGGTAAACCAAATATCCGGGGAATACCAGACGAAAGGCGAAAAAATGGCTGCCTACGTGTCTCTCTCCCGCGACCTACTGCAGCATTTCAAAGGCTACCAAATCCGCCAGGTCCCCCGGGACCAGAACTCACTCGCGGACACGCTGGCCAAGCTTGCAACGGACCCGGAGATTGAACAGTATGGCTTAGTCCCCATCGGGCAGTTAGAAGCCCCCAGTACTGAGACACGAAGGATAAAAGCCATCATCGACCATTCCCACTCCTGGATAGGACCCATCCTCAGATTTCTCACCACCGGAGAGCTCCCCACTGATAAAGCTGACACAAGGAAGCTCCAATATCAAGCTCCCCGATACGTGGTTATGGATGGAAAGCTTTACCGCAGGAGGTTGTACATACCCTTCCTTAGGTGTGTTGCCGGAACCGAAGTCAGCACCATCATCCATGAGATTCACGGAGGCTTCTGTGGCGATCATACCTCCGGGCTGAGCCTCTCCAAAAAGATCCTTCGACAAGGATACTTCTGGCCCACCATGAAGAAGGATTGTGTGGATTATGTCAGGAAATGTGAGCAGTGCCAGAGGTACGCCAAGGTTCCGCGAGCGCCGCCTACAGAAATTACCCTAATGACCAGCCCCTGGCCGTTCGCCGTTTGGGGCATTGACCTAGTAGGTTCCCTCCCAACTGGAAAGGGTGGAGTGAAGTACGCCATAGTCGCGGTAGACTACTTCACCAAATGGGCTGAAGCTGAACCTATGAACACGGTCACATCTAAAAAAGCACTGGACTTTGTCATCAGGAATATAGTGTGTCGTTTTGGGCTTCCACGAAAAATTGTGTCCGACAACGGAAAGCAATTTGACAGTGAACACTTCACGAACTTCTGTGCTTCGCATGGAATTATCAAAAGCTTTTCCGCAGTCGCCAGACCCCAGGCTAATGGGCAAGTGGAAGCTGTAAACAAAATATTAAAGACCACGTTGAAGAAAAAACTCCAAGCCTGCAAGGCTCACTGGCCGGAAGAACTTCCGCGAGTACTTTGGGCCTATCGTACAACAGAGAGAACTTCGACGGGGCACACGCCTTATTCCATGACCTTCGGTTGCGAGGCCGTCATCCCAGTAGAAACTATGATCCCCTCTCACAGGCAAGATACCTACGATCCTACCCGGAACCATGCCCTTCTCCAGGAGTCCTTGGACATGATCGAAGAGCTCCGGGAGCAGTCGCAGGTCCAACTAAAAATGTACCAAGGCAAGATAGCCCGACACTTTAACACGAGAGTCCAGAGCCGTACATTCGAAGTTGGGGATCTTGTCCTACGGAGAGTATTTCCTGCTACGCAGGATCCGGGAGTAGGAATCCTCGGACCCAACTGGGAAGGCCCCTACGAAGTCCAAGAAAAAGTGGGCCATGGGACATATCACTTAAAGAGACTCGACGGATCTAAAGTCCCGCGCGCCTGGAACGCGGAGCACCTCCGCCGCTACTACCAGTAGGCCCCGGACCATCCAGTCGGAAGTCCTTGGTGAAATTAGCAAAAGTGAAAAATGTGGAAATAATCCTCCCTGTTGTAAAACTCACGCCTAGCAGGCTAATTTAATGAAACACGGAGAGATTCACTCCGCTTTTACTGCACTTTTTATCCCTGTGTTCAAAGCTGCGTTTTAACAAGTGACCACGCGTTCCGGAGACGTCCGGACCCCACGCTCATTTGGGGGGTATACATGGCTAAGGCATAGCCATACGCCCCTTGAACAAAACGTACACAGAACACCACTTATGTGCTAGCATTGTGTTTAAAATTTTTAAATTGTTTGAAATGTTTAAATTGTTAAGCTTAGGTTTATTGGTTGCCATGAACATGCTTGCATTACGTGTCATATGTGCATTATGTGCTTATGTGAAAATTGCCATGGAAATGCCTGCCATTATGTATCATGAAAATTATCTCCTGTGTAGCCCAGCGATGGACGGGAGTGGGGGTTGAGGCACGTTCATAGAGCTACGCCAAAACACCCCCAACTCCATAACAAGTCCTTTGCAAAATTCTCCGCGATCGCTGTAGAGCTTTGCTTCGCAAGCTCCAGCTCCGGGTCTGGGAAGGCGAAAGATGGCAAGATCCGTGAGCGCTGTAGAGCTTTGCTTCGCAAGCTCCAGCTCCGGGTCCCGCAAGGCGAAAGATGGCAAGACCCGTGATCGCTGTAAAGCTCTGCATCGCAAGCTCCAGCTCCGGGTCCCGCGAGGCGAAAGATGGCAAGATCCGCGACCGTTGTAAGCCTTGCTTCGCAGGCTCCAACTCCGGATCTCACAAAATAATGCGTGGCAAGCTCCATGGCCATTGCAAGTTTCAGCTCCAGAAGCAGACATGCTCGATCCCCCACTCACAGCCGGCCTTGCTTCGCAATGCCCCTGCTCCAGGATCACACCTGGTGGGCGTGGCGATTTCCTCGACAGCAATGAGCCTTGCCTCGCAGGGCTCCATGCCAGGTACCTGAAGTCAGCCACCATGAGGTTCGCAACAACAGTTAGTTTTGCTTCGCAAAGATCTAACCTTGAGTCTAGCGACGCTCACCAAAAGAACTCCCGTCCCAAACAATGGAACGACTCACCTTAGCAATCCCAGCGAACAGTATAACTACAAGTCCCGGGATTGGCTATTTGCCTCAGGAAAGCTAAAATACGGTGAAAGGAGCCTGGCCGTTGGAACCAGGAAACCTTCGTAACCTAGAAACTATGTAGGAAAAGACATCATCCGTTAAAGCTTCAAGTGGGAAGTGCATAGGTTTTGGCCGTTGGAACCAAAACCCCATACGCCCCTACAACAGTTTCTACCGTATAAATGTCTACCCTAAGCGCAAAGATAAATAAAGAACTCGGCAGAAAAGAAAGGAGAATGCTATGATTATGGCAAAAATGTCCGCAATGAAAAATAATTAAAGATAAAACCCCTTCAAGCATTGGGGTAACTACAGCTTCCACGACCGCAGCTTCGGGGGCATCGGTTTCAACTGAGGCTGGCGGAGTCGGCTCATTGGAAGGCGGAACTTTGTCATGAGAAGGTTCAGAGGTCCCCGCCTCTCCGGGATCTCCCACCTCAGGAGCTCCAGCACGTTCGTCAATGTTGTAAGTTTGGACGTACGCCTCTGGGCCCTGATCCCACACGAGTAGCTTCTCCCTCATGGCTTCGGCATCATCTCCTAGATAGCCTAATACCTCTGGGTTCACTTTCCAGAGTTGATGCATGAGGACCACATGCAATATATTAATCGTCCTGTTCAGTATCACCTCAGCATCCTCCTTCTCCTTCAAGTGCTCCGCCTCGCAGGCTGCCAGCTGTGCCTCCGCGACAGTTAGTTGAGCCCTCAATTTTTCCATTTCGGCCTTGGAGGCATCACGCTCCCCCTTAAGAGAATCAATCTCCTTGCGCTGTTCCCTATTTTGGCTCAGCACGGATTGCTTCTCGGTCACATGCCCCCTGGCAGTGAATTGTAAGGCCCCGATCTCTTTATCCTTCTCGGCGAGCCCCAACTGCAACATAGACACGAGATCCCTGCTCCTCTGATGGAGTTGCTCCTCCCCGTGCAGCTTACTCTGAAGAGTGGAATATCCCTCTTGCTGCTTAAGGAGGAGATCATTTTTTGATTGCAAGCGAGCTTCCAGGGTATCCTTCTCCACCTTAGCTTGGGACAGCTCTTCCCGGAGCTTAGAGTTTTCGGCCTTCATCCCATCCGACCGCTGTCTAAACTCATTCTCTGCCTTGGCCCGGTACCCTTGATATTTGGCAAGATATTTCTTGTCCGCCTCTTCCTCAGTCGTGCGCCGGGCCTGATCAATCTTCTCCGAGGCCTCCAAGGCCTGTTGGGTCAGTTTCTGCTTCTCCGCCTCCAAGGCCTGGCGAGCCAGCTGGCTCTCCTCCAGTTGAACCAGAACTGCACCAACCTCCCGGAACGAGCGTTCCGCGATCATAGAGGCCTGCAAGGAAAGACAACAGAATGAGCTAAAGCCGGACAAAAAGACAGATGATCCCAAAAAATAACAACTGACGGCTTACCCCAGATAGTTGCTGCTTCACAGCGTGTGTCAGTAACAGCGGATCCTTACTGCTACTGATGGCCCATTTCTCAGAATTGAGCTCGCATAAGCTCAGGGCCATGTCCTCCATCATCTCAGCTCCAAACGGCGCCAATGCACGTCCGAGCCTAGGCACCAGCCTCTTCTCCAAGGCTGGACCATCCAAAACCGCTCCGGTCGGGTGAAGGGATCTCACCCCCTCGGCCAGCTCAGCTCTCTTCACGGCAGACAAGTTATCTGCCCTTCCCTGAGTAACAGCCTTCTCCGCCTCTAACCGCCTCTTCAAAAAACTATCGGCCCGTCTTACACCCTCCAGGAGAGCAGCGGGGAAACTGGTTGGCTTCCGCAGAAAGTGGAACTTCAGGCCAGGCAGGGGAAGATTGGTTGTCTGAGAAGAAGGAGACCCCAGAAGGGTGGACCCCCTTTGGGCTGGAGGAGGAGGCAGACGGGGTATTAAGGCCCCGGTCTGTTGCTTTTGCTGCTGCGGCAGCAGAAGTAATTTCCCTTGTTGCTGCTGCTGGTTTGGATGTTGTTGTTGCTGCTGCTGCGGCGTTGTTGATTGTCTCTCTTGTTCTTGTTGCTGCTGTTGTTGTAGTTGTGGTTGCTGTCGTTGCTGTTGTTGTTGCCTTCGACCGGGAGAAGAGTGTCTAAGGCGTTTGTGCTTAGTGCCCTCAGCATCTTCTCCGGGACGCTTGCTCACCCCAGTTGTCCTCACGGGGAACACAAGCCCTTCCCCGTCGCTGCTGCTACTCGAGACCATCATAGTCTCGGAAGGCCCGTCAGCAGGAGACTTCTCTACCCTCGGAGACGCTTGCGCCTCGCCACTTGCCTTCTTGGGGGAGGCAGCTTTACCTCCCCTACCAGCCTTGGTCTTCCGTCCTTTCCCCGTGGACGGATCTTGGCTGGTGGCAGCCTTCTTAATGAGTAAAGTAACCCTCCCTAACATCTTGGCTTCTGGATACTCTGCAAGAAACATTCAAAGCAAGGTTAACGAACCAACAAGCAATGAGAAAGAAGATAAGCGGAAGACAAGACAATCAACAACATAAAAGCACAAGCAAGCCCGCCAGCAGGGAACAAGAAACAAGAAAAAGAAAAGTTTGAAAGGGACGACCATGCACGAGAAACGTGGATGTCCTTCCCCGAGCAAAACAAAACATCGCTTCCTGCTCCAGGAAGCTCCCGTACTGCTTGAAGTCCGGGAATGACATGCTGAGAGAAGAAGGGTCAACCATGATGACACCTTCTGGCAGACTACCGTCACTCAGACACCAGAGGAGCTCATCTACCCTATCGCAATACCTGTCGAAGGGTATCCTACGCGGATCTAGCCTAAGGAAACGGGGATCAAACCCCATCTGAGAGGTCCGGGAAACCTCAGACAGGCTGGGGGTGTGGATCAATCGAAAACTAGTCTTACCTCTCCCGGAGGTACTAGCCCCCGGAGCCCCTTCGTTAGGGTAAGCCGCGGCGTGGCGAGCCTCGATCTCCTCTTCCTCCAGCTGGGGGTCGGGGAACCTCTCCGCCCAACTAGGAGATAAAGTACTTTCGTCCCGAGCTGCTTGGGTGATCACCTTAGACAGCTCCAGGGAAATCTGCTCCCGGATGTCAGCTGACACCTGAGTTTGCCCCCTGCCACTCACTGGCTCGATGTTTTGGAAGGAGGCAAGTAACCCATACTCCCTCAACGATTCGGAGGTCACAAGTCCCTCCACTTTCAACTCTTCCTCAGAAAGCCCTTCGTAGAACTTGGACCTCCTTATCATCTCCGCGCAGCGAGGTGTCCGCGGAACGACTTCTGCAAAAATCAAATACAAGCTTTAGAGATCCTCCCAAAAGGAAAATCAAACGCAAAGAAACAAAGTTGAAAAGGAGAGGAAGGAGCGCTTACCAGGGATTTTGAAGTCCAAAGATAGGGCTGGCACCCTCTTCAGCGGGAAGCCAGTCGTCAGGAACCAGTATTCCCGGAGGTCTGGAACCCTCGCGGTATGACAAGTGGGGCACATCACGTCCGGGTGCCTTTCTAGCCTGTAAAACCCCACCTTGTCTGAATGACCCCTCATAGGCTGAGACTTCAACCCGTAAAAGTACAGCACCTCCTCCGGGGTAGGAGCTTCTAGTCTCCGGGACTTGCAAAAGATGAACCACCCCGCTAGGAGCTTGTAGCTGGGAGGAATCAACTGGAAAGGGGCAATCCCCGCCTTCACACAGAAATTGGCGAAGTAACTCCTTAGGGGCAAGTGCGCCCCACACACTATGTGTGCCCAGCTCCAGGCACCAAAGCCCTCGTGACTCTGGCTAGCTGACTCGCCCAGCACCGACAGACGGTGCCACATCAGACCTGGGATGTTCTTCAGGCCTGCCTCAGAGGAATACAGCTCCAGCATGCCATAATTCGTGAAAAGGTTCGCCTTTTGGTCCATCTCCCAGATGGAACTATTGGAGGTCGGTGAGCTAGCCGCGACCACTTTCGCCTTTCCTTTCCCCTTTCCACCAGCGACAGGAGAGCCCTTCTCTTGGGCAGAATCAGCCTCCCCCACAGCAAGGAGTTGTTCCTTTGAGATGTTCGTCACTGGACAAAAGAAAGAAAGAAGAAAACACTCTAAGCAGTCAGCACCCTTGTCATACCCTAGTGGTATCAAAGGCGTCGGGGAGACCCTCCCTGAAAACTGCTTGGAGAGGCTCCCACCGAGCTTACCGAGGGATTGGCACCATGCCACCCGAAGGGAAGCAAGGAACCAGACTCAGACTCCGAGCCTAAGCCCACCAAAATAAGTGCTTTTCCAGAGAAAGACACCCTAAAGGCGTTCATGCTTATGCCCTAAAACAGCAAAACAAGGGACGGCTTTCCAAACGCAAGTCGCCAAAGCATGCAGAAAAGGCTACTTATCGACTCACATCAATCACATGCCACCAAAGCCCTATTCACGCATGCACATAAGCGATAATGGCAGAAACCTCTACTCTAACAACTACCAACAACCTAAGGTCTGGGAGGAAAGAGCAAAGTAGAAATACTTACTGATATTCGGGTAGTTGGAGGTTGAAGGAGTAACTGGATCACTGCCCAGCACGATCGCGAGAAGTAAAAGCTGCAAAGACGAACGGCGATTCAAACCAGGAACTTCGGCGAATAAACCCACTGCCAAATCTAAAGAAAAAGTTTCCAGATCCTTACCAAAAGAAGTGGCAAGTTCGGAGGAACGGAAGCTGGGAAGCCTGAGAGTTCGAAGGTTTGGAAATCTGAAAATCCGAAAGATAGAGAATTTGAAAGCGTAAAGAGGAATAAAGGTCCTTTCCCTCGTTTTTATAGCAGGGAAGAAGTCGTTTCGAATTCCTCAAATAGACGGTCCCGATCTTCCCATTCCGTGTGCATCGGATCCAACGGCTGGAGATGATGCGATGATCCTATTTATGACTCCTCGGATGGGAATAAAGTATTTATTTCCCATCATTACACCACCTCGGGCCTGGAGTACCATTAAAAGTCGTCAAATCATTACTCAGATGACTGACGCACGCATACTCAACCAGTCGCCTCACGCACACGTCTTGGTCGCAGAACCATTCCCAGAATGACACGTGGTCCTTGCCGCACTTGAGTACTTGAGTTCAAACAGAAGAAATTCCCTTTCTTTTTCATACTAACACTCAGGCGGGAAAAAGGAACTCTTCCGGGAACACAGAAGGTGGCCCCTCGCCTAATCTAAGAGACCGAAACACCCGGAGGACTGTACAAGCTCCCGGATCTCTCGAAGCTCCGTGACCTTGGGGGGTAAATGTTATCCAGATTTCCGGATAGCCTTTAGATTGACGTCCTCGGGGAAGCAGAATTATCGATGTCTTTCCCGGTAGGTGACCCGAGTTCGCGGATGGACAGAAAGGCTTCGCCTCTCCTGTTTAGTATCCGGATTACTCTTCCAAGCAAGCACAACACGGAAACTCGTCGACTCTCCCGGACTCCCGAAGGATACCCCTCGGGGAGGCCCCTTCCAGGAGAGGCTCTTCGAGTGGTCCCCGTGGAAACAGTTCCGTGCCTCGCACAGAACAAAACCGAACGGTCGAGTCCGGGAGAAGGCATATTTGGAACGATATCCGTCTGACACAGGATCCCGCCTGACACGCCCGTCAGGTCAAAGCCGCACACATCCCAGCACGCCTAAGGGTACCTTTTCGCCTACTGTTCCGCTGACAACTTGGAAAAGACGGCTGACTTTGTGTATTCCCCATACTTTCACGTAAATATACCCACATAGAGTCTTGTAGCCATGCTACTACAGTAATTGTATCCCCTATTTATGGCTGGTGTAATTAAGACTCATGTACGTAGAGAAAAACCCTAATCTGAAACCCTAGCTATAAAGACCCCTTCATTTTACAAGAAGAGGGACGAACAAATCACAT
Source organism: Humulus lupulus (assembly GCF_963169125.1). Lineage (NCBI taxonomy): Eukaryota > Viridiplantae > Streptophyta > Magnoliopsida > Rosales > Cannabaceae > Humulus > Humulus lupulus. Next base: position 147,009,526 of record NC_084800.1, on the reverse strand, counting down.
AGCAAAAACTCTACTAAAATCTCTCTAGCTTCATCTTCTTCAAGAGAACCCGAGAGAAACACTGTGAGTGTGTGAAGTTCTTGTGCACCAGCCATCTTACTGTAACCTTTTCCAAGTATAATAACATCGACTCGTGGACTAGGGCTTGTTAACGCCTGAACCACGTAAAAGCACTGTTTGTTTAGTTACATTTCAGCATTTCTACAGTTCTTATCTTTTTATTATTCTGTTAGTTATTCGTTTCCGAAAAACTCGGTAAACACATGGGTTCCCAAAACAAGTGTTTGCAAGGCATTTACAACTTCAAAAGTAATTACAACATAAGTCGACCTAAGAGGAAAAATTAATTTTTGCTCTAGCCCTTGTTGATCCCTCGGTTGTAGTGGTCGAGCAGCTGCAAATGTACATGCCGCCCCGAAAGCTCTCCAACTCATGGCTGGTCCAACTTGCCATTTCCCTTACCTACACCACATAGCACCCGTAAGCCAAGGCTCCGCAAGAAAACTTAAATCAATCGATTCAAACAAGCAACAATATGTAAATAACAAGCTTAGCACTAAAAATTTGCTCAAACAAACAAATAATCCAATTTAGCAATCAATGAGTTAGACAAGTGTAGTCAACACTTCTGAATATTTAGGTGACGTTCAGGCCCGACTCTCTTAGGCCGAGTCGCATTCCGCATTCTTATTGTGAGCCCTGGTGCCCTTAGGCTGAGCTTTCAGATTAGATATAACCAAATATATAGATTGCATAACACAATGCGACATATATAAACATGCCCAATCGAATAATCACATTTATAACCATAGTTATATTCACTAGCACAGGTCCGAGCCCGAATCACAATCAGGGTGCAATTTTCTTACCTCGAGTCCCGAGATAATAGTGTATGGCGATCTTGAGCACGATCCCTACTCTTGAGCCCTAGCAGTATAACCTAGTGACAATGCAATAATGGTCAACCACCAAGATCTAAACTAATTAAAAGCTTCAAAATTATTTACTAGCCTCCGGGAGATGGAATTCTACTAAACCAGGTAGTAGAATCCTTCTCGAGCCTTTAGGTTTGAGTTCTCGAGTTAAAAACCCTATTTGGTAAAAATTCCATATTTGAGCCACGGTGACCCCCCACAAGCTCGGTAGACCTCAACAAGTCAGAGAACAAAATCCCATATTTCCTAGACATGCGCTACGACCTCTGAGTTCATGCGGGCCACAATGCTCCAAGAACAATGTCGCGGCACGACCCCAGGAACTTAGAATTTCCAGCATTTTCCCCCCGAGCCAAATCACCAAAATCCACCCCAAACATGAACCAAAGCCACAATTGAACCCTACACTTCAATAATACACTCAACGCAGCACAAACACCTAAAAACTTAACCAAAATCTCATAGAAACTAGGAATTTGGAAGGAACTTTTAAACTTCAAAATTTTAAAAATTCATAACCTAAAAACTCCAAATTACCTATGTTTGAATCGTTCCTATCTGCTCCCTTAAGCTTAGAAGCTCCAAGCTTAAACTAAGCTTCAATTCCCATCAATCCTTGCCCCAAAATTCAAAGAATTAGTTTCTTCCCCTTTCAATTTTCAAAGCCTCAACATTGAAAATGAGAAAGAGAAAACGAGGGAGAGAGAGAGGCTGAGTGTGGTTTGTGTTTTCTTATTGTTTCTGAAGGTTTCCTAAAACTCTAAGTGGCTAAGGAAGTCCAAGGCTAGGGAAAAGACCAAAATTTCCATAGCCTTAACCTTGGTTCTCTAACGCCCCCAAGGGAAAAATTGTCCTTGTATCCTATTTCCCGCTAATCCTCAAGTAGCCCTATAAATTCCCAATTAATCTCGACATAACCAAATCATCAACAAATAACTACCCATCACCCAATTAATCCTAACTACGAACTAAATTTTCCCAAACTACCCCTAGGCTCACCTCGAGCTGGGTATTTGACCCCGTTGTAACTTTTTCGCCAACCCGCTCACTAGGATTGCCTCTGTAACGTCCCAAATTTGCTAATAAGACTTAGTGCCTTAATTAGTGTGTCGAGAGGGAAATAAATGATATAATTGCATTATTAGGTGAATTAATTGTGATATAAGTGTATCATTATTTGGTTGCCTGATTTATATTATAATATGACTAGGTATACATGTTTAGGTATATTAAATATGCATGTGGGACCGTTCTTTTTAATAAGGGCATATTTGTAATTTTAGCCCATTAAGGGCTTAAATGTAATTATGTGTGTATTACGACTGAACCACATTATTATTTGGGTATATTTGTGATATTGGGCTCGAGGCAGTCCTTGTGAATGGATTAGAGGAATAGTCACAACGGGGTCAAATACCCGCTCAAGGTGAGCCTAGGGGTATGTCAGGAATGTAGTGTGTATTTGAGGTTGACCGGGTAATAGGTAGTTATTGGGGTCTGTTGGGATTAATTGGGGATTTATAGGAGTTCTCAAGGAATTATCTGATATGTAGAAAATGACGGGTTTGCCCTTGGAGGCATTAGAGGATTAAGGACAGATTAGGGGCATTTTAGTCTTTTGATGTTAAGGATAAACTTGGGCTTAGAACCTTTCAGAAGTAAGGAAAATAGAATAAACACTTAGCTGCCTTCCTCTTTCTCTCTCTCGTGTATCCCTCTTTCTCCAAGGCTTGGGAGGCTTTGGAATTTTTGAAGAGGAGGCTCTGAAATTTGAGCTTGGGAATTGGGGAATCAAGCTATGAGCAGAATTGGGGACATTTGAGGATCAAAAATACTATTGAGTAAGGTTTATGACCTGATTTCTTTGTGAAATTCTATTGCTAAGTTAGGTTTTGAGCTGATATTAGTTTTGAAAATTCTTTGTAGGGTTGGGATATGATTCTTAGTTAGTTTTTGGGGTAATTATAATGCTTATGTTGTGTGATTGGGAGTTCTAGATGTAATTCTAGGTTTAACTGTTGATTAGGATGAGTTTTGGTGATTTTGCCTAGAGAAAATGCAAGGGAAAGTTCTAGGTCTTGAGCTCAAGCCGCGACGCTATTCTTCAAGCGTCGTGGCCCTTGTGCATGGAAGGGCTTGGTGATTCTCTGAAATCGCCCAAGCGCCGCGACGCGGATTGGGGTGCACCATAGCTCGTGTCTCCTAGGAGAGAACCTTGGGCTCTCTAACTTGTAGCGCGTTGCGGCCCTATTGGCTGAGCCATGACTCTAATTGAGAAAAATAGCCAAAACAAGTTTTTAAGCTCGAAACTCAAACTTAAGGGCCTGGTTTAGTAGAATTCGAGGTCCCGGAGGCCAGTATATTATTCTGAAGCTTTAATTGGTTTTGGTTTTCATTGTTATTTATTATTACATTGTGACTAGGTTTTGCCGCTAAGGCTTGGGATTACGAATCATGCTCAAGATCGCCTTATATTGTCAGCTAGGGACTCAAGGTAAGAAAATTTGCTACGCACGTAGAGTAGGGAATGGTTTTATTATCTGTGCTTGTATTGTGTTTAGTAATATGTGTATGTGTCTGCAACTATTATGTTATATATATGTCGTGATTGATCAGTAAGGGCTGAAATCGGCGATAAGCATGTTGAATGCAGTTTGCCATGGCATGGCCATCTAGGGTGTTGTACTCACCCGCTCGGTTAGGTTCGTGAACCTAGTTCCTGGTAATGCACCTTGATCGACTTAGGCCGCTGTTGTGAATCGTAAAAAATGCATGTGAATTGTCTGTTGTGATTGTTTAATTATTCATTTATTGAAATGAAGTGTTATATGCTAGGATGGTGAAGTTTTCTTGCTAGGCCTTGGCTCATGGGTGCTCTATGGTCTAGGTAAGGGCAATGGTAAGGTCAACCAAGCATGAGTTGGAGGGCATGGAGTGGTGCGTACATGTTTGGTCTACCTAGCTGCCACGGCTGGGGTAGTATTGAGGAACGCTATGTAAATATCAGATTTTACCGCCTAGGTTGACTGGACAATGTTTTTTGAGTTGTAAATATGCTTTAAATAATTTTTTGGTATCCCAATGTAACTCCCTTATGATCTTAATGAATGTATAAACTTTTTATATTGAAGTTTCATTAAACAAATCTTTACTTTAATTTAATCACAATTTTGGGTCTATCACCTGGATTAGCAAGTCAAATAAACATTTTAAAATCACATGGTAACAGATCTAGGGTAGTAGGGCGATACAACTTGGTATCAGAGCGTGCCAAGGTTTATTGTTTCTGGAGATTGAACGAACATGTATACTCATTGCCAAAGACAAGCTTGACTCGGTGTTGGTCGGTATTAAGTGAAATATTTGTCTAATTGCTTATTTGAATTGCTTATCTGCCTATTGATATATATAGAGCATGAGGAATATATATAATGCTAGGGCCTGGCCCATTTGATTGTTATATGATTATGTTGTGTGTGCTTTGTGTTGGTTTGTTATTTGTGTTTGATCGGTTGAACTGGGGGTGGTTTATTTGGATGTTGTTATCATGCTTGATGTGCAGCGTCATTGATTGAAGGCATATTTAAGTTACGCCTCGGCGATCAAACTAATTATGCGACAATATGGCCGAAGATAACAACCAGGGTTAGGACTCTATATCTGTGCCACAGAATAGGCAACGGATGTTTGCAGAAATGCAAGATATTTTTCAAAGAACTAAAGATGAACTCCGAGAGCTGAGATAATAGTCTCCTCCTCGGAATGTTGGATTATAGGCTCCACAGGCTGTGGAACAAGTGCTAGCCCATTATGTGATGGAGAATAGGTGGGAGCCTCTGTATGAGAGGTTCAAAAAGCAGCACCCTCCCACCTTTGAGGGTAGACTGGACCCACTGGAGGCAGAGCAGTGGATGAATATGATTTCTTCTATACTAGATTCTATGAGGGTGGAAGGAAACGAGAGGGTGGCTTGTGCTAGTTATATGCTAAGGGATGATGCTCGCATCGGGTGGGAAGTTGTGCCTCATAAGAGAGAAGTGACCATTATGACTTCGGATGAGTTCAGGGATGTTTTTAATGAGAAGTACTACAGTATCAAAGTTCGAGCTGCAAGGACAGATTAATTCACTAATCTATCTCATAACCAAATGACTATAATAGAGTATGCTTTGAAGTTCGACTGGTTAGATAAGTTCGCACCAGATTTGGTGCCTACTAATATGGCACGGAGAGACTGCTTCATACAGGGTTTGAATGTAATGATAGCTCGGGATGTCAAGATAACACTGGATCCAAGGACCACTATTTATGCTCAAGTATTGGAAAAAGCCCTTACTGTTGAGGGTGCTGAAGATAAGATATGGAATGAAGGCGCTGGAAGGCATGATGATCAGAGGATGGTGCCTCCTTTCACTGGTTCTACTGAGGTAGTGGGCCCATTGAGCAGAAGAGAAAGACCCTAGATTCTTTTGTTCCTCTTGGTCCAGAATGGTGGGCACGTGGGGCCTTTGGTGGCCGTCAAGGTGGGGGAGAGAACTGGAGAAGCTTCTTAGAGTGTTCACAGTGCAGGTGATGCCATCTTGGAGAATGCAAAGTCATGGCATGTTTCTCCTGTGGGAGTGTCAGCCATTGAGGAAAGACTATCCACAAGTCAAGAAAAAGGAACCAAAGAGGAGCGACAACTTCACTCCAGCCAAAGTGTATACTTTGACCCAGACCAAAGTTGAGGCTATTCCCTCAGTTGTGACAGGTCAAATTTCTAGTGTTGGTTCTTTGTTTATCGCATTGATTGATTTAGGAGCTACTCATTCATTTGTATCTACTATAGTGGTAGACCATCAGTAGACCTTGTGATTTGTATGCTAGGTGATTTAGAACTTTGTTGTCAAATGGGGAACTGGTAGTCTTTACGAGGTGGGTTAGAGCGTTACCAGTGGAGACAGGCAGTATGGAGTTGTCTCTGTATCTGATTGAACTAGTAATGGATTATTTTGATATGATTTTGTAGATGGATTAGTTAGCAAAGTATGGAGCGATGATAGAATGCAAGCGAAGGATGGTAACTTTTGAGCCCAAAGGAGAGGAATCCTTTGTGTTTGTGTGAACAGCGAGTGCACCATGAGTACCTATGATCTCTGCATTGAGAGCAGAAGACCGTTGCTAGAAGGTTGCATAGAATTCCTAGCAAACATAGTAGATACCTCTAAGGTTGTTTCAGTTGGACCCGATGAGAACAGGTTAGTGTGTGATTTCTCTGATGTGCTTCTACAACACCTACCAAGATTGCCACCACACTGAGAGATCAAATTTGGCATACAATTGGCACCAAAAGCAGAACCAGCATGAGGGCACCTTATAGAATGGCTCCAGCAGAGTTAAAGGAACTGAAGATTCAGTTGCAGGAATTACATGATCTAGGGTTCATTGGACCCAGCTTTTCACCGTGGGGTGCTCAAGTTCTATTTTTGAAGAAGAAGGATGGGTCCTTAAGAATATGCATCGATTACCGAGAGCTAAATAATTTGACTATTAAGAATAAGTATCCACTGTCAAGGATTAACGATTTGTTCGATCAGTTACAAGGGAAGAATGTATTTTCTAAAATTGACCTTTGGTCTGGCTACCATCAGCTGAGGATTAAGGAAGAGGGTATACCAAAGACCACGTTCCGTATGAGGTATGGACTTTATGAATTCCTGGTCACGTCTTTTGGGTTATCCAATGCCCCAGAAACCTTCATGGATTTGATGAATATGGTATTCAGGGATTAATTGGATGAGTTTGTAATTGTATCCATTGATGATATACTGGTGTACTCCCAATCAGAAGAAGAACATAAACAACATCTCTGTTTGGTACTACAAAGGCTGAGGGAGCATAAGTTGTATGTTAAGTTTAGTAAATGTGAATTATGGATACCGCAAGTAACATTTCTGGGCCATATTGTGAGTAAGGAGAGGATTTTGGTGGACCTAACCAAGATAGAGACATTGAGAGATTGGTCGAGACCGAGTAGTGTACGAGAGGTTTGAAGCTTCCAGGGATTAGTAGGGTACTATCGACGATTCGTTGGGGGATTCTCCAGAATAGCAACACCATTGACTGAGTTGATACGTAAGAAGACAAAGTATATCTAGACAGATAGATGTGAGAACAGTTTCAATGAGTTGAAGCGATAACTGATTACTGCAAAGGTAATGAGTCTTCCATCAGACAAGGAAAAGTTACTAGTCTACTGCGATGCTTCGAGGTAGGGTTTGGGTTGTGTATTGATGCAAGCTAGAAAGGTAATAGCCTTTGTCTCTAGACAGCTGAAGAAGTATGAATAGAAGTATCCAACTCATGATCTGGAACTGGGAGCGGTGGTGTTCGCACTGAAGGTATGGAGGCACTACCTATATGGAGAAAAGGGTGAAATATACACTGGCCATAAAAGTGTAAAGTATTTCTTCACTTAAAAATATTTGAATATGGGCCAATGGCATTGGCTGGAGTTGGTAAAGGACTACGATTGTGAGATTTTGTATCATCAAGGAAAGGGCAATGTGGTGGCCAACGCATTGAGTCGAAGGGGTCCAGGGCAGTTGGTCAGTTCAAGATAAATATCAGAAAGCTAGCTGAAGAAATGACATAAGCGAGAATTGAACTGGTAATTGGTCAGCTAGCCAACATTACCCTTCAGTCAGCACTCCTTAAGAGAATCAGAGAAGTGCATAAAGAGGATCCCCAATTGAAGAAAAATAGGGAGAATGTCTCAGCTGGACTGGTTAGAGACTTTACTGTTTCTGAGATAGATTTGTTGAGATATAAAAATCGGATTTGCGTTCTGATGGACGCTGGTATCAGGTGAGGGGCTCTGGATGAGTCTAATATCATTCCTTATTCTCTACATCTGGGTACGATGAAGATGTAACAGGATCTAAAGGCTCTATATTGGGGGCAAGGAATGAAGAAGGACGTGGTCGATTATGTGGCCAAGTGTTTAACCTATCAGTAGGTGAAGGCTGAACACCAAAGGCCAGCAGGGTTACTGCAACCTTTAGGGATTCCAGAGTGGAAGTGGGAAGATATTACCATGGACTTCATGGTCGGATTTCCGAGAACAGTGGAGAAACATGATTCTATGTGGGTGATTGTGGATAGGTACACCAAATTAACTTAGTTTTTGCTGTTAGAACAAATTTTATGGTGGAGCAGTATGCTGAGTTGTATGTAAAGGAGGTCGTGTGTATCCATGGGGCTCTGAAATCGATAGTGTCAGACAGAGACCCTACATTAACCTCTAAGTTTTGGGAAAGCCCATAGAAGGCTATGGGCGCACAATTGAGATTTAGTACAACCTATCACCCTCAGACAGATGGACAGTCTGAGAGGATGATCCAAATACTATAAGATATGTTACGGGCGTGTGTGTTAGATTTTGGGGTTTCATGGAGTAAGTAATCCCTTTTATTGAATTTTCTTATAATAACAGTTATCAGGCATCTATCGGAGTTACTCCATATGAAATGTTGTATGAAAGGAAATGTTGATCGCCCAGTCATTGGGATGAGATGGGTGAGAGAAAGTATTTAGGTCAAGAGGCAATTCAGAGGACTAATGAGGCAATTGAGAAGATTAGAGCTTGAATGCTCACCTCCCAGAGTAGACAGAAGAGTTACTTAGACTTAAAATGTAGAAGTGTAGAGTTTCAAGTAGGTGATCATGTGTTCCTCTGATTTTTTCCTTTGAGAGGAGTGAAACAATTTGGAGTGAAAGGAAAATTAAGTCCTACATTTGTTGGCGCCTTTATAGATTCTGGAACGAGTTGGAGAAGTGGCGTACATATTAGATATGCCTCTAGCCTTATTAGGGGTCCACAACGTGTTCCATGTGTCTATGCTCTAGAAGTACGTATCAGATCCTGCACATGTGTTGAGTTATGAAAACATGAAATTGATCAGGATTTATCTTATAAGGAGCAGCCAGTCCAGATTCTAGACAGAAAGGATAAAATCTTGCGAAACAAGACCATGGCCTTAGTGAAAATGCAATGGAGAAACAACAAAGTATAGGAGGCAACTTGGGAGCTTTAGTTTGAGATGTGGGAAAAACATCCCGAACTATTCAGGTAAATATCAAGGATGAAATTTCTATAAGGAGGGGATATTGGTAACGTCCCGAGTTTGCTAATAAGGCTTAGTGCCTTGATTAGTGTGCCGGAAGGGCAATAAATGATTTAATTGCATTATTGTGTGAATGAATTGTGACATATGTGTATCATTATTTGGTTGCCTGAGTTATATTATAATATGACTAAACATGCATATTTAGGTGTATTAAATATGCATGTGAGCCCGTTCTTGTTAATAAGGGTGTATTTGTAATTTTGGCCCATTAAGGGAATAAATGTAATTATGTGTGTCTTACGACTGAGACCACATTATTATGTTGTTTGTGATATTGGGCCCGAGACAGTCCTAGTCAGTGGATTAGCGGAATAGTCAGAACGGGGTCAAATATACGGCTCGGAGTGAGCCTAGGGGTATGTCGGAAACATAGTGTGTCTTCGAGGTTGACTGGGTAACGGGTAGTTATTTAGTGGTTATTTGGGTGTGCCAGGATTAATTGGGGATTTATAGGACTACTCGAGGAATTAGCGAGAGTATGGAAAATGACGGGTTTTCCCTTGGAGGCATTAGAGGACTAAGGACAAGATTAGGGGCTTTTTAGTCTTTTGATGTTAAGGATAGACTTTTGCTTAGAACCTTGAGGAAGCAAGAAAAATGGAAGAAGCACTTAGCCGCCTTCCTCTTTCTCTCTCTCGTGTATCCCTCTCTCTTTAAGGCTTGGGTGGCTTTGGAATTTTTGAAGAGGAGGCTCTGAAATTTGAGGCTGGGAATTGGGGAATCAAGCTAGGAGCAGGATTAAGGACAACTGAGGATTGAAATTACTATTGAGGTAAGGTTTATAACCTAATTTCTTTGTGAAATTATGATGCTAAGTTGGGTTTTGAGCTGAGATTAGTTTCATCATGTTTTGTAGAGTTGGGATTGGATTCTTGGTTAGTTTTTGGTGTAATTATAATGCTTATGTTGTGTGATTGGGAGTTCTAGATGTAATTATGGGTCTAGCTATTGATTAGAACGAGTTTCGATGATTTTGGCTCGAGAAAAAGCAGGGGATAATTCTGGGTTTCGAGCTCAAGTCGTGGCGTTGTTCTTCAAGCGTCGTATCCCATGTGCGTTGAAGGTCTTGGCAATTCTCTGAAATCTCTTAGACACGGGTTGGGGCACGCCACGGCCCGTGTGTCTCAAGAGAGAGCCTTGGGCATTTTGGGCTGAGTCGTAATTCTAATTCAGGAAAATAGCCAAAATAGGTTCTTAAGCTCGGGAACTCATGCAAATCTTTCCATTTTCCAATTTGATCCGATCCATTCGTTCGTAGAGCTATTTACTCAATCACATACATTTCTGGAATACTTCTAACAGGGGGACAAATAGTTGAAGGGATTTGGAGGGATTCTACTACCCATTTTAGTAGAATTCGAGGTCCTGGAGGCTAGTATATTATTTCGAAGACTTTAATTGGTTTAGGTTTCGATTGTTATTTATTATTAACTTGTGACTAGGTTTTTCCGCTAAGGCTCGGCATTAGGGATCGTGCTCTAGATCGCCTTATACTGTCAGCTCTGGACTCAAGGTAAGAAAATTCTCTGCACACGTAGAGTAGGGCATGGCCTAATTATCTATGCTTGTATTGTGTTTAGTATTTTTTGTATGTGTATGCAACTATTATGTTATATGTATGCTGTGATTGATCGGGAAGGACTGGGATCAGCAAGTGTCGGGATCGGCAAGGGCCGGAATCGGCAATAAGCATGCTGAATGCAAGCCTCCATGGCATGGCCATCTAGGTTGTTGTACTCACGCGCTTGGTTAGGATCGTGAACCTGGTGCTTGGTAACGTGCCTTGATCGGATTAGGCCGCTGTTGTGAATTGTAATGAATGCTTGTGAATTATCTGTTGTGTTTGTATAGTTATGCATTTTTTTTAAATGAATTGTTATATGCTGTGATGGTGAAGTTTTCTTGTTTGGCCTTGGCTCATGGGTGCTCTATGGTGTAAGTAAGGGCAAGGGTAAGGCTGACCAAGCACGATTTGGAGGGCATGGAGCGGTGCGTACATGTTGGGCCTACCTGGCCGCCACGGCTGGGGTAGTTTTGAGGAACATTATGTAAATGTCTTATTTTTTCGCCTAGGTCGATTACAATGACTTTTTAGTTGTAAATATATTTTCAATAATATTTTAGGATCCCAATGTAACTCCTTTATGATCTTAATGAATGTCCAAACCTTTTATATTGAAGTTTCATTAAATAAATCCTTACTTTAATTTAATCATAGTTTTGGTTCTATCACCTCGATTAGCAAGTCAAATAAACATTTTAAAATCACATGGTAACGGATCTAGGGTAGTAGGGCATTACACCCTCAAGCTGAATATCGCAAATATATATACATAATAATGTGGTCTCAATCACATAACACATATAATTACATTTATACCCTCAATAGGTCAAAATTACAAATATGGTATGTTTGTGATGGGATGATAAAGTTGTGTACCGAAGACAATTATTTTGATAATAATGCATGCTCATCTTCCTCTTATGTGCTTGGTTTGGATTCTATTACTTTATGGCATAATGACTTGGTCATATAGGATATAGTACAATTAAAATAGTTATTAAATGTTGCTGAATTGTATGCAATGATGTTGAACATGATAAATGTGAATTATGTGTTAAATCTAAGATGGTAAAGAAACTTTTTCCAAGTGTTGAAAGGAAATCTAACTTGTTAGATTTGATACATAGTGATTTATGCGAATTGAATGGAATAATTTCTAGAGGTGGACATAAGTATTTTATTATCTTTATTGATGACTATTCTAGATTCACATGTGTGTACTTGCTTGCGAATAAGGATGATGCCTTTAGCATGTTAAAAATGTATAAAGTCAAAGTTGAAAATCAATTGGAAAAGAAAATTAATGTGATTATTTCTAATATGGGCGATGAATATTTTCCAATGAATTCAATATGTTTTGTGAGATTCATAGTATAATACATGAATGTACGACCCCTTATACACCCCAACAAAATGGTATAGCAAAAAGAATGAATAGAACATATGTTGTAATGATAAATGCTTTGCTATTACATGCAAATTTGAGTTTTGTGTTATGGGGAGAAGCCTTGCTTACCACTTGTCATATTCTAAACTAGATTCCTCTAAAGAAAAATCAAATTTCACCATATGAGATATGGAAAAGAAAAGAGGCCTAACCTAGGTCATCTCAAAGTGCGGGGGTTACTTGCTTATTGCAAGTGCATAGATCCTAAATTGATAAGGTTAGGTCAAAGGGCTATCAAATGTGTATTTGTAGGCTATGCCTCAATTAGCAAGGCCTATAGGCTATTAAACTAGAAGTTTAGTTTGATAATTGAATCAATAGAAGTTGAGTTCTTTGAGAAATTTATGTATTGAGACAATAAGCCTCAAGAACCGATCTCATTAGAAGGAACTCAAGATGAGTTACCTTCAAGGGCTAAAAAGGGTGGATCACAAAATAAAACCTCTCAAGTGGAGACTCTTTACCTAGTAGAGGGGAACCACAAGGGAGACACTTGGAAGTATCCTATGGTACTTCAAGTGGAGGATGATCCTAAAACTTTCCAAGAAGCTATGTCCTCATGGGACTCTAAATTTTGGAAAGAGGCAATAAATAATGAGATGGATGCAATTATGTCTAACCACACTTGGGAGATCACTGATCTACCACAAGGATCAAAGCCAATAGGTCGCAAGTGGGTATTTCGAAGAAAATACAACACTAATGGGACCATTTAAGCCTACAAAGAAAGATTGCTGGCCAAGGAGTTTGGATAAAAAAAGAAGGGCATATATTATATTGATACCTATGCACCAGTAGCAAGAACAACATCTATAAGATTGCTGTTTGCCTTATCCTCAATACATAACCTATATGGTCATCAAATGGATGTCAAAACGACATTCCTAAATGGTAACCTCGATGAGGAGGTGTACATGGATCAACTAGAAGGGTTTGTTGTAAGGGGAAATAAACATAAGGTGTGTAAGCTTGTTAAATCATTATATGGTTTAAAACAAGTGCCAAAACAAATGGTATGAGAAGTTTGATGTAGCCATTGTTTTGGATGGGTTTAGACACAATAGTGCGGACATATGCTTATAATCTAAGACTTATGATGGCTATGTCATCTTAGTGTGTCTTTAGGTTGATGATATGTTGATATTAAGTAATGACATGAAAGGCATAATAGAAACAAAGAAGTTTCTATGTTCTAACTTTAAAATGAAGAACCTTGGAGAGGTTGATACCATACTAGGTATCAAAGTTAAAAGGATTGTGGATGGGTATGCCATAAGTAAAGCTCATTATGTTGAGAAAATGTTTGACATGTTTGGACATCTTAATATTAAAGAGCAAACACACCCTTCGATTTAATTCTAAATTTTGAAAAGAATGAAAGGAGAGCGGTGGCTCAACTAGAGCATGCAAGTGCAATTGAGAGTTTGATGTACGCCACTCATTGTACTAGTGTGGACATTGCATTTGCGGTTAGTAAACTAAGTAGAACCCAAGAATCTTACATTGGAAGGTCGTGGAAAGAGGATTTGGATACCTTAAAAGGACCAAAGAGTTATGCCTCTAATATTCTAAGTTTCCTAAGATACTTGAGTGATATTCCGATGCAAGTTAGATATCCAGTGTAGGAGATAATCTCTTCACAAATGGTTAGGTGTTCATCCTTGGTGGGGATGCAGTTTCTTGGGGATCTAAGAAACAAGCATACATATGTCACTCAACCATGTCATCCGAGTTTGTAGCTCTAGCGGCAACCGACAAAGAGGCCGAGTGGCTTAGAATCTCATGTTGGAGATAGTGAAAACCGCGATTGATGTATCAATGATTGTAATATATTGTGATAATGAAGGCACTTTGGTAAGAGCTTACAATAAGATAAATAATGAGAAGTTTGGACAAATATGTCTAAGACATGAATATGTGAGGGAATTGATTGATAAGAGTATCATATCAATTTCATATGTGAAATCTTGTGAGAACTTCGAGGATCCATTTATCAAACCTCTTGGGAGAGATTCGGTTAGTTCCATAAATACAGGGATGTGAATAAAACTCGTTGACAAATAGATTCCCTAATGATGGTAACCTAACTTAAAACTTGTATACATCAAGTGTTGACTTCAATGGGCAAGAACAAGTCATTGATAAGGGAATAGTTTCAAAATTAACGACTTAAAAGTCTCATCAAGGATTAGTTAATGTTAGTTGATGTAACGTCCTACGTTTTCGGGTACCTTTAAACGAATCGGATTAGGTTTTTTTCCCCGAGTTAAGAATATTATGTTAAATAATATTATATTTGTTTTGAAATTATTCCATGAGTTATTGCTAGCCAAATTATGAATTTTGTAATTTAAAAGTCAAGATAAGACTTTCGGTCCTGGACCGACAAAAACTCCTGATCGGGTAAAAATCTCGGAAAATAAAATGAAAAATATATTTTGGGCATAAAATACATTCATAAAAATTAAAGTTTGGTAAAAAATAATAAACTTGAGGAAAAATGGAAATTTTAGGGCATTTTGTGTTAAATGCCTAATTTTACCGAAATGGGGAATTTTATTCGATGAATGGACCTTAGGTTAAATTTTATTGTGTGATTAATTAAATTAAATGTGAGAGACATTTAATTTAATTATTTAGTGTTAATTTTTGTGTTTAAAACTTAATAAGAGTATAGAAAGTCAAATTGGACTTTCTTCTTAGGAAATAATTATTAACCTTTATAAAAAAAATGATCATATATATAAGAAATGGGTGGCAGACCATGCGATAGGTTTTAAGTGGTTGAAAAAAAAAAAAAGTTTAGATCCCATTTATTTAAATGTTAGGGATAATGGCAAGTGGGAAAAACACTAGTGTTTTTAGGATAGTTTAGATTTGTATAAACTCTTCCAACCCCTCCCCAAAACCGACCCCCACTCTCCTCTTTCACTCTCATCTTTTTTTTTAAAACACTCTCTAGTTTTCTCTCAATATTTAACCTCAAGAACACTAAGGAGAATTGGAAGCTAAGCTTGGTCTAGGAAGGGATTTCCCTAAGGTAAAGTTTCAATAATCTAGACCTTTGTAAATTTTTATTCATATAGTTTCAAATAGCTAATTATCTATGTTGTTAGGGGGAGATGGTTAGGGTTTTTGAAAGGTTTTGAAGGAGCCAAAGCTAGTAGGAAGGTCCACACCTTAAGCAAGAACACCAAAGAGGTAAAAGGTTTACTTTTATGGTTGTTATTGTATGATTTTTAGTTTTAAGAATTATTTTGTATAGTTAATGCTTAAAGTTTCTTATTGGTGATCTAATAAGGTTATGGTAGTTGTTTTATAATTTTGATGATGCTTGTGTATTTAATTTTGAAAATAGGAACCAAAACCCCCAAGAGTTTTGTAGGAAACCTTAAAACAAAATACAAGTGTGTTGACCTGTGAATTCCAAGGGGTCTAGCATCAACTGTATATTTATTTTGTAAAATTTAATTGTACTGTGATGTTTTTGAGATTGAGTACATAAGATTGAGCTTTTGAAACACTAAAAAATATTTAGAAATGAGTAAGTTATGCTATTTCAAAGTTTAGGTAAAAAACTGTTTTTTCGTATTCTTATTTTCTGAACCATGTTTGGACAGCCACTGTATAGGGAAAATGAACCCATTTTTTCTAAACTTTTGTGGAAATATTGATGGCATAACCTAGTATTCCGCTGTAAAATTTGGTAAGAAAATACTCAACATTTTTACCTCATTGTTGGAAAATGATTTCACCAATCAAAAATACTCATTTTGACCTAAGATTTTACAAAGACCTAAATGGCATACCAAAAATGGAATTGGGAAATTTTGGTAACAATTCGGTAAGTAAATTTCAAGTTATGAACTAACAAAATATATAGTTAAAAATGTGAAAAATAGGGTTTTCACACTTAGTGCAAAAATGAGATTTTGAAACTTAAGGTAAAAAGTAAAATTTTGCTTATTTCAAAATATAAACTTGGTAAGTCTTGAAAACATATTTTCACTAAAATACCACTTTAAGTTGAGTGTCAATTATTTTTAATTAAATAATTTTTATTCTTTTTAAAAATAAAAGATTTAATTTATTAACAGTTAATAAATGAAAAGATGGTTTAAAACCCTATATTTTGATAAAATGATTAAGTGAATTATTTTTGTAGTAAGTAAACTTGATTAATTTATTTTGAAAAAATAAATTAACTAGTCATGATGAGAAATTTTTAACTGTTTTCCTAATTAAGACAAATTAGGCTATTTTCTTAAAACAGTTTTTTAGAGATTAAAACCTTACGAAAAATAAAAGGAAAATTAAGAGTTTATTTTCTTTAAAAATAATTAAGGAATTTATTAGTATTTTCTGGATATAATACCGGCTAAAATCTTACATATTTTAACCAACTTGTCGAAAGTGCGGGTCAATGGCGATACCCTTAAAGAATAAGATTTTTAGCGGATTGTGGGAAAATACTATTGTGATACCCGAGCCTAGGTATCGAGACATTTAGTCTCAAATATTTTGTATGAATTTCCTTAATGGGTTTAAAAACCAAATAAGGATCTTTAATCCTTACAAATGATTTTGAAAATGACCAAACTGCCCAAAATAATAATAATGAATTATGAGTGCCATAATTAATCTGAGTATACTATATGGATAACTACAGTATTGGCTAAGCGTAACTGGACTGAACGTTGGAGGGTGAAAACCTGCTGAGTGCTAAGGATTCCAAGTAAGTCAACTTATATTGTGTGGCTGCAACATGAAACAATTATTGTATTGTGTGTTAGTATAGGGACACATGCACATATATACATTTTCGTAGAAAGTTTCTTAGAGACGTTAGTCTAGTGAGTGCTGATTTAGAAAATATGAACGGTAGATATCTGTCATATCCTAGACGGTTGATCCCCATCACACTGCTTCATTTTATTATGTCCGGCTCATTACCACAACGAGTGGCCAAGAGGTGAGGATCGTTGATAAACCTAGGGGCGCCAAAATAAATGGGACCTAGGGGCCCTCATGCTTACTTAATCAGTGAACGGTTAGAACTCGAGCAAGTGCTCCGATAAGTTATTCCCCGATAGTAGCCATGAATATTGGCCATTCAGTGAGAGTGCCTAGAGATACTAGGGGTTGCCAAGTTTAAGTGAGGTTGAACACCCTAGGGGCAACTGCTCACCAGCACCACTGATTAACATAGAAGTCTTTGTGAAACCATGTAAATTCAATTACACTCTTGGATAAGTAGCGATGCCCTAGGTAACACGATAGTTACCCTTGATGGGGAAATTTATTGGCTAGATCTTGATGTTGAGACTCGGTTCTCTCTTACAGATTAGCAATTATGTTGGAGGGCGTGTTACGCCCGAATTGTTGGAAATTGTCGAGCGTTGGTCTCGAATTATATTGTGATATGATATATCTGCTTGCTCAGGGATTTTCTAAGTGCTAGGATATATTTGTTGATAAGATATTGTTGTGATTTAATATATCTGCTTGTTTTGGGATTTTCTGAGTGCATGAATTTATCTATTTATAGGAAATATTTATCATTGGTTGTCAGGCATTACCATAAGTTTTCCAGGATGCTTTTGCGTTCTTAAAATTGATTGTGTAGGGTCCGGATGGATCCGGAACCCTAATTATCTGCATGCTTTGTTTTAAGGTCGAACTTACTAAGCGTTTTCGCTTACCTGGTTGTTTCATGTTGTAGGTGTTGGGGCTTTATGCCCTAATTAAAACTCAAATTCTTTGTAATCTCATTTTATTATCAATAAAAGAATAGATATCATTTTTTGACTTGGTCAATCACTTTTCTCACATGTTTTATTTTCATGATTATTTGTTTAATATAAACATCTATTAAATCCCGAGCATATAGCTAATCTTATTTATAGTGAGGTAATCACAGTGGAATATAAATATGATTATATGTTCAAAATAAGTTAGTCCTAAGATTAGTCAGTGCACCGGATTTACACTGACTTGCCAATCTACGATATGATCTACTTACACATTACAGTGTTATGTTCTTTCCAGAACATTAGCAAAGTAAATAAGATTGGATGTATTTGTTACATCGGACAGGACCGATATTGACAGTTGATAAGATAAGTAAACATACCGTTATTATCTATTCTGGTCATATCATATAGTTGACCATAGGTCAATTCAATCTCAATTCTGAGTGGTTAGTATTCTAACTGATTGTATTATTTGAGTTCTTTGACTTGTTCGTTACTAGCTTACCCTACGGACTAGCCCATACTTACATCTTGGGAACTCGATAGTATAATTGAGTGGGAGTGTTAATCATAGATATGAACATCTATAGCTTCTGATGAAGAAGTGAAACGATGGTTTCCTTTTAGTTTGGTTCAAGGTGTTAAATGATAGAGATCTCATTTCAGTAATTAAATTAGTTTACTGAAATATCATTTACAAGGAACTAAGTGTTTTAAGGATAAAATACAATGAGGGGTAAAATGGTATTTAAGTCCTATCTCATTGTAGACCATCTGTAGAGGATTGAGTGACAATTATGGTTGTAACAATGGATAATTAATAGCGTATCTATATTTGTTATAGAGTGTTCTATGAATTCAAGAGTGCAATTCCAAGTCTATAGTGGAGTCACGATGAATTAATAAGTTAGTAAATTTATTTGTTAGATTTATGATAACTTATTGGAGCTTGATTTCATAGGCCAATGGTCCCCATTGTACCTTGGATAAAATCATCTAGATAGTCTCAATTAATTGATTTAATCATCAATTATAATTATCAAAGTTGACCAGGTCAATTTTGGATAGTTTCACAGAGTTGTGTAATTTTGAGAAGAAAGAGAAATTATGGCAGATTTATTAATTAAGATAAATTGGTATCTAAATTAATAAATAATTTTAAATCAAGGTTCAAATTATAAATAATTAATATGATAAAGGATTTAAATAATTATTTAATTAATTAAATCAATAGGAAATAATACAGGCCTTGATTTTAAGTCCAACGGGCTTATAATCAAATGGGAAATTTCACGGGCCTATAGCCCATGATAATTTCGACTTAGGGCTTCAAAATGGCTATTATTTTATTGATTTTTTAATTAAATTAAATGGCCTAATTGAGTCTATAAAAGGAGTGCTTAGAGAGAAGTCAAAACAGAAGTTTGATAAGTCACAAGTCAGATTTTCTGATAGTTTTAGATTATCTCTAAACACATGTCCTTTTCTAAGCCTCTTTGTTATTTTCTCTTCATCTCTCTATATCTATCTCATGTGTTGAGAATTTCCCACACTAGTCTAGGTGGTTCTAAGGATACATTGGAAGATTGTGAAGAAAATAGAATATCGGTTCAGTTTCTTGATAATACTCTGCGACAGAGAGGATATAAGAGTTAGAGAAACTGAAGGAAGGACTATTTAATTCCGCTGCTTATACTGTAAGTATTCTATTTTTTGTTTCTCTTTGAATTCAATTTTAGAAACATGTTTTAGGCTATCTCGTATTAATTTGTTTAATATTAGATATACATGAAAATAAATAAAGATCTTGTATAAGCTTTTTCTAACAACTGGCCTCAGAGCCTTTGGTAATCTTTATTTTCATGTATGAACATGTTTAAAATTGGATTATTTGATATGTTTGAAAAATTGGATGGTTTTTTCATGTTTTTAAGAACATATTGATTTTATGTGAATTTTAGCAATTTTTAGGTTATTTTGTTGTGTTTTCTATGCTATTAATTTTTATATATGCTTTATTTTGTGTAAAACATGTTAAAAATTAATTAGAAAATTGTTTTGGTTTGAAAAATTGCTCAAAAAAGAAAAAATTTGGAAAAAATTTGGCCTAGCTGCCGAAGCGCGCGCGCACACCCGCGCGCACCCGTGCGCCCGCTCACGCGCCTCCGCGCACCACCCACGTGCGCGCACACCAGCCACCAGCATGAACAGTACCCGTGAACAGTACCACGGGTACTAATCATTTTTTTTTTTCAAAAATATTTTTTTTAAAAAATTAAAATTTGTAGAAATAAATTATTTATAATCAAAACCAAAAATATCTTTTTTGTTTTATCATTTAATTTTTTTTTAAAAAATAAGATATTTTTGTTAGTTGAGATTTAAATAATTTGATATTTTCTACAAACACTCAAATTCAAATTTAAAAATAGACTAACAACTTAATTTTAAATCTTTTAATATATTAAAAGATTAGAATTATGATATCAGATATTTAAAATATTTTCATTTAAATTCTTGATATTTTTATTAAATCTTTATTTGAAAATATAAATATCTTTTTATTCTATAGTTTTTAATATTTAAATTATTTGAAATTTTAATATTTTTAGTTAGATATTTTTATGGATATTTGAATTTGTTTAACTATTTGAGATATTTTAGGGTTGTTATAATGTATTTTATTATTTTTAAATGGTTAAAATATTAGATAATAGTTGTAACAACACAAGATATTTTGGAAAATAGTTAAGATATTGCTTTTAAAATTTAAAATTGGTTAAATTTTGAAAAATATCATTTTTTTCAGCCAATTAACAAAATATATTTTTTTTAATAAATGGGATTTAAATTAACTTTGGTTAATTGTTGATAAATCATATTTAAATTAAATTAATTTTTTTTTATCAAATTAACTTAAAACAAAGTTGATTGTTGATAAATGAAATTTAAATTAACTATTGTTAATTGTTGATAAATTTCATTTAAATTGACTTATTTTTTTTTTGTAAAAATTTAATTAATTTGAATTTTTTTTATAAATTCTAGATAATTAATTGTGGTATTTTTGCAAATAAAATAAATTGTGGTATTTTTGCATAAATTCATAGAATTGCTCATATAGTAACATGATTAGGCCCATCCAATTATAACATGTATGTTTGCACTATGTGTGGTATTTTTGCAATTGGGCTTAGATGCATATAGTGGCCCATATGTTTGTTAGATATATGGTTTTTGCCAAATAAAATATTCATAAAATGATAGGTTTTATTTGAGCCCATTAGAAAATGTAAACTTTAAATTCCTCTCTTGTGGGTGATTCCACTTGTGAAGGCCCATTTGCTTTGCATGACTATAGTGGGCCTAATCAATTACTAACAATTAATAAAACGAAGGTTTAAATTCCTGTCTTTTGGACCTTGTATGGAAGATAGGGGGTCTTTGTAGTGGGAACGACATACTGGACCCAGCCCTCCTCCATACAAGCCCAATTGTTAAGGCCCATTTACCTGAGTTGGACTTAATTGTATAGGTTCATTATATTAGTTAAACCTAAATATTGATTAGCAACAAATTAATTCTAAATTAATTGAATTTGTTTCAATGTGACACTTTAGAATTAATAAGAAATTATAGGACTTTGGTTTTAAAAAAATTTAATCTGTTTAATTTTTTTTTTGGAAAACCATAGTCATTAATTTTCTAAAAATAAATAATAAAAATACTAATTTTAATTTTATAATGAGCTTATTTTAAGAATTTTATTCGATCTCCAACGTTGGTTTAACATAGTCAATAGCTTATTGGGGCCTCGAGGCACTTTGATTCGTCCCCCTACGGAAGGTGTTCATTAGTTATTTTGACAAGGTTAGATCTCGAAAGATAGATAATTATAGGTCAAATTCTACTAGACTCACCCCTACGGTGACTACTAGGACTAAATCTATGATTATTGAAACCGTGGGTCTAGCTCATAAAATAAGAGATTTTGTTTTCTTATTTTAATCGAATAGTAGGTTGTTAATAATGGTGTCCATTATTAAATGAGTTTACAACTCTATTTAACTAGTAGTATTTTTTACTCTCGCCAACCGGGACAAGGATATTATAGATTAGTTAAAAACCTAAAGAAATAGAGATATTATTGTTTTGGTATTTTTTCTCATATCTTACATATTTTGGTATATGTTGTGTTCTTTCTTGAAATTTGTGTGAATAGAAGTTTTATTGAGCAAATGTGATTGATTTCTATTTTATTGATAATTTGTAGTTTTAAGCTAAGTAGTGTCTGTGTCTATTCCCATCCTTTCTCAACTTTCGATGGAGAAACTCACTAAAAAAACTTCCTTAATTGGAAGCAGAACATCAACATTGTGTTGATAGGTTACAACTTTGAATTCATCATGATTGAGGAATCCCCAGAACGAGCATTGTGTCTGCACATTAGTGATGGCACCGTCAATTCTCGTGATGGTACCATAAATGCTTGGATAGCACCGTCTCTGCACGTTTGTGATGGCACCGTAAATTCTCGGATGGCACCGTGTCTGCACGTTCATGCTCAACTCAACTATGGTCTGACTCAACTCATGAACGAGCTTCAGATTATTGAACCTGTCATGGGTGGACCTAGTAAAGGAGGTGAAAATAATACTACTGATGTTGCTGCTCATCTAGCTAAGTCTGAAGCTAATCAAGCTGCGTCTTCGAAAGCTGGAAATAAGAGGAAATGTGGACAAATAAACAACCCTAAGCCTGCAAAGGCTACAAAGACGAGTGCACAACCAAGTGCACAGGTGCCTAAGGTGATACGAACCACACCAACACTGTGATGAAACCCGACACCAAATATGGCACAGCCACCAAGAGCACACGAAATGGAATGAAGAACCGCGACCCAATGCTTAGCCAAGCACGAACCTTGGTATGAGGGAGACGCCACAAACGGGGATGGGAATCCGTTTGATAAGTCGGATTGAACGCCACAAGGAATACCCTTGATAAGTTCGAATAGTCTCTTCAAGAACTCAAGAAGAAAACCTCTCTATTTTCATTTCATAATAATCTGCCTTTTCCAAATGTTTTCAAGGCCTAATATAGGCGAAAATTACATCAAGACAAGCCCCTTTGTCTTCCTAAAGCAAAATCGAAATTTAAAAAAAAAACAAGCCTTTTGTCTTCCTAATGAAAACCGAAATTAAAGACAAGCCTTTTGTCTTCCTAATGAAAACCGAAAAAATAAAGAAAAAGGACTCTTGGACTCACACAAGTCAAGTGTTTGACTTTTCACAAAATAAACAAAGACTAAATAAAAAATACAAGATAACAAAATACAATAAGACTCATCAAGCTCCTAAACTGAGGCTTTTGGCTCGCGCCCTCGTCACCAGGCCAACTGGAACTAGACTTGGATCTTTAATCTTGGTGTCCTCATCATAAGGGGAAGAACAAGAAAAACAAGAAAGGTAAAGATAAGTGCTTTCACTGCAAAGAGAAGGGGCATTGGAAACGAGATTGCCCCAAGTTTCTAGTAGCGAAAAACAAAGGTAATGATTATAGTTCATTTATCTTGGAAACATGTGTTCTAGAGAATGATAACTCTGTTTGGATTATTGATTCTGGAACTACTAACCATGTTTGTAACTCTTTACAACTTCTTGAATAGTGGGAGGAAGTGAACGAAGGCGGCTTAAAGCTTAGAGTTGGGAACGGAGTGTTCGTTAAGGTCCAAGCTAGAGGAATAGCTCGTCTGAAGTTCGGAAATAAATACTTAATTTTAAAAGATGTATTTTTTATTCCGGATTTTAGTAGAAATTTAATTTCAGTTTCCATGTTGCAATTAGAACGATTTGTTATGACTTTCACAAGTATTAATATATCTATTTCTTTCAATGGATCACAATTGTGTATTGCATGTTTGGAAAACGGGCTTTATATTCTGCGACCTAACGAACCCCTCGCTCTTAACAATGATTTATTCAAAGTAGCTAAACCTAGGACCAATGAACATCAAAAGACCGATAACAATAATATGACGTATTTATGGCACTTGAGACTAGGTCACATTGGCTATGATAGGATTCAAAGACTTACAAATGATAGACTTTTGAGGGAACTCACCTTAGGTGAATTACCTGTCTGTGAATCTTGTCTAGAAGGCAAACTGACTAAGCGTCCATTCTCTGCAAAGGGTGATAGGGCCAAAGAACCACTTGGTCTTGTGCATTCAGATGTTTGTGGACCTTTGAATATACAAGCCAGGGGTGGTTTTGAGTATTTTGTCACTTTCATTGACGATTACTCTAGATACTCATGTCTTTACCTAATGCATAGGAAATCAGAAACATTTTCAAAGTTTCAGGAATTCCTAGCAATGGCTCAGAACCAATTAGGTAAAAGGTTAAAGATCTTGCGATCTGATAGGGTTGGAGAATATTTGGATATGCAGTTCCAAGTTCATTTAACTGAACTGGGGATTTTATCACAACTTACTGCCCCAGGTACTCCGCAACAAAATGGTGTAGCGGAACGCCGAAACAGAACTTTATTGGAAATGGTTAGATGCATGCTTAGTTACTCAACTCTACCAACTTCGTTATGGGGACATGCAATTGAAACTGAAAATGACATTCTCAATGTCGTGCCGTCAAAATCAATCCCCAAAACACCTTTAGAACGCTGGAATGGTCGTGAACCTGGTTTACGCCATTATAGAATCTGGGGGTGTCCCGCTCACGTCCTGAGGAAAAAGGAGGGAAAGATAGAACTGCAAACTAAAGTTTGCATGTTTGTTGGCTATCCTAAAGGTACTCGGGGTGGACTTTTCTATAGTCATTCAAAAAAGAAAATGATTACTTCTACAAATGCTACTTTTTTCGAAAATGAGTATGTCTAGAACTTTAAACCTAGCAGAAAAGTAGTTTTAGAGGAGATGGTTAAAGAATTGACTCCAACCAATGTTCCATCGTCATCAACGTGAGTTGATGATGAAATTCCCACTCTTCATGTACAACCGACGCAAGTCGATTTAAGTGAAGAAAGTACCACTGTTCCTGAGTAAACAGTCACAGAACCTCGTCGTAGTGGGAGGGTTTCTAGGAACCCAGTTTGCTATGGTTTGGATGGTGGAACCAATATGGTTGTTGGTGACACTAGTGATGATGATCCATTGTCTTTCAAACAGGCAATGGCTAGCCCTGAAAAGGAACTATGCCTCGAAGCCATGAAACAAGAAATGGAGTTCATGTACTGAAATTCTGTCTAGGATCTTGTGGAAGCACCTAGTGACTTTAGGGCCATTGGGTGCAAGTGGATCTACAAGAAGAAACGAGGTGTTGATGGAAATATCGAGACTTCTAAAGCTCGATTAGTGGCAAAGGGTTATACCCAAAGAGAAGGGGTGGACTATGAGGAAACTTTTAGTCCGGTAGCCATGCTCAAATCCATTCGCATCCTCCTATCCATAGCAGCCGCTCTCGACTATGAGATCTGGAAAATGGACGTCAAGATAGCTTTTCTTAATGGAAAGCTTGACGAAGTCATTTATATGGATCAGCCAAAAGGATTTAAAGTATCTGGACAAGAAGGAAAAGTTTGCAAGTTGAATAGGTCCATCTATGGACTTAAGCAAGCTTCTCGTTCCTGGAATCTTAGGTTTGATGAAATAATCAAAACCTATAGCTTTGAACAAAATATTGATGAGCCCTGTGTTTACCAACTGAAGGCAAATCAAATAGTGGTATTCCTGGTTCTTTATGTAGATGATATCTTACTCATTGGAAACAATGTTAAGATATTATCAGATGTGAAGAATTGGCTGAGCACTCAATTCTAGATGAAGGATTTGGGTGAAGCAAGTTATGTTCTAGGTATCCAGATCATCAGGGATAGAAAGAACAAACTTTTAGCTCTATCTCAAGCAGCTTACATTGATAAAGTGCTTGAACGTTTCTCAATGACAAATTCTAAGAAAGGGCGTCTACCGTCCCGCCATGGAATTCATCTTTCAAAGAAGCAGTCTCCCCAGACTCCTAAAGAGGAAGATGCAATGAGAAAAGTTCCTTACGCATTTGCAGTTGGAAGTCTGATGTATGCCATGTTGTGTACTAGACCAGATATTTGCTATGCAGTGGGAATAGTGAGCATGTATCAATCAAACCCAGGACTGGAACATTGGATAGCAGTTAAGCATATCCTGAAGTATTTGAGACGGACTAGGGATTATATGTTAGTCTACAAGGGTGGTGTTCTGAACCCTGTAGGCTACACCGATTCAGATTTTCAGACTAATGTCGATGACAGAAAGTCTACTTCTGGAATGGTGTTTACTCTTGGGGGTGGAGCTGTGATTTGGAGAAGCGTAAAGCAGTCTGCAATCTCAAATTCCACCATGGAGGCTGAGTACATAGGTGCATCAGAAGCAGCTAAGGAAATAGTCTGGCTAAAGAAGTTCTATTCGGAACTTGGTGTTATTCCAGAAATGGATAAACCGCTTGTGTTGTTTTGTGACAATACAGGAGCGATAGCCAACTTGAAAGAACCTTGAAGTCACAAGAGGAGTAAGCATATAGAAAGGAAGTATCACATTATTCGAGAATATGTGGCCAAGGGAGATGTGAAGATTATGAAGATTGCAACTGAAGACAATCTTGCGGATCCGTTTACAAAGACACTACCAGAAGCTACATTTGATAAGCATATCAATGAGATGGGATTAGTAGAATTAAGGCACTAGTTTCAATTAGTGCAAGTGGGAGTTTGTTGGGGTTTTATGCCCTAATTAAAACTCAAATTCTTTGTAATCTCATTTTATTATCAATAAAATAATAGAAATCATTTTTTGACTTGGTCAATCACTTTGCTCACATGTTTTATTTTCATGATTATTTGTTTAATATAAACTTCTATTAAATCCCGAGCATATAGCTAATCTTATTTATAGTGAGGTAATCACAGTGGAATATAAATATGATTATATGTTCAAAATAAGTTAGTCCTAAGATTAGTCAGTGCACCGGATTTACGCTGACTTGCCAATCTACGATATGATCTACTTACACATTACAGTGTTATGTTCTTTCCAGAACCTTAGCAAAGTAGATAAGATCAGATGTATTTGTTACATCGGACAGGACCGATATTGACAGTTGATAAGATAAGTAAACATACCGTTATTATCTATTCTGGTCATATCATATAGTTGACCATAGGTCAATTCAATCTCAATTCTGAGTGGTTAGTATTCTAACTGATTGTATTATTTGAGTTCTTTGACTTGTTCGTTACTAGCTTACCCTACGGACTAGCCCATACTTACATCTTGGGAACTCGATAGTATAATTGAGTGGGAGTGTTAATCATAGATATGAACATCTATAGCTTCTGATGAAGAAGTGAAACGATGGTTTCCTTTTAGTTTGGTTCAAGGTGTTAAATGATAGAGATCTCATTTCAGTAATTATATTAGTTTACTGAAATACCATTTACAAGGAACTAAGTGTTTTAAGGATAAAATACAATGAGGGGTAAAATGGTATTTAAGTCCTATCTCATTGTAGACCGTCTGTAGAGGATTGAGTGACAATTATGGTTGTAACAATGGATAATTAATAGCATATCTATATTTTTTATAGAGCGTTCTATGAATTCAATAGTGCAATTCCAAGTCTATAGTGGAGTCACGGGGAATTAATAAGTTAGTAAATTTATTTGTTAGATTTATGATAACTTATTGGAGCTTGATTTCATAGGCCCATGGTCCCCATTGTACCTTGGATAAAATCATCTAGATAGTCTCAATTAATTGATTTAATCATCAATTATAATTATCAAAGTTGACCAGGTCAATTTTGGATAGTTTCACATAGTTGTGTAATTTTGAGAAGAAAAGAGAAATTATGGCAGATTTATTAATTAAGATAAATTGGTATCTAAATTAATAAATAATTTTAAATCAAGGTTCAAATTATAAATAATTAATTTGATAAAGGATTTAAATAATTATTTAATTAATTAAATCAATAGGAAATAATACAGGCCTTGATTTTAAGTCCAACGGGCTTATAATCAAATGGGAAATTTCACGGGCCTATAGCCCATGAAAATTTCGAATTAGGGCTTCAAAATGGCTATTATTTTATTGATTTTTTAATTAAATTAAATGGCCTAATTGAGTTTATAAAAGGAGTGCTTAGAGAGAAGTCAAAACAGAAGTTTGATAAGTCACAAGTCAGATTTTCTGATAGTTTTAGATTATCTCTAAACACAAGTCCTTTTCTAAGCCTCTTTGTTATTTTCTCTTCATCTCTCTATATCTATATCATGTGTTGAGAATTTCCCACACTAGTCTAGGTGGTTCTAAGGATACATTGGAAGATTGTGAAGAAAATAGAAGATCGGTTCAGTTTCTTGATAATACTCTGCGACAGAGAGGATACAAGAGTTAGAGAAACTGAAGGAAGGACTCTTTAATTCCGGTGCGTATACTGTAAGTATTCTATTTTTTGTTTCTCTTTGAATTCAATTTTAGAAACATGTTTTAGGCTATCTTGTATTAATTTGTTTAATATTAGATATACATGAAAATAAATAAAGATCCTGTATAAGCTTTTTCTAACAGTAGGTAAGAGCAAGGGCAAGGCAGAGCAGTGAGCGCTGGAGTCTACCTTGCAAAAGTACATGTGGACCGACCTTTTGGGAAGCCATTTTATTTTTGGAAATATTGTGTAATAATCCTAAACTAGGCTCACTCTACTCTTTATAAAATATTTTGCAACTAAATGTTAAGTATGGTCATACGACTTTTTAAAAAGTATTTTTTTTATACGTGTTTTTGAGACATTTTGTTAAATGAAAACATTTATATTTTCTGCATTATTGAGTCTTGAAAATTCGGGTGATTACAGTTGGTACCAAACATGAGGGTTAAGCCATAGGCTTTTAATGAAATTCAGTTGAAGAGTAACAATCATCTCTAAATTTAGCAAAGATGTTGTAAGAATTTCACCTATGTGAACCTAGAGGTGGTGCCGCCTCTCAAGAGAGTAAGAGTTTTCTCTCCAGATGATTCATATATGGATCAAGCACAAGCCATAATAATGCTAAGAACAAAAAGTGGGACATACATGAGCAATCAAATAGAGGTGTGTGAGACAATACTTGTTTTTATCACTAGGAATGTTAGGTTCAGTCTTTTAAGAATACCTTAACATTACGATAGAAGCTTTGTAGTGTTTTTATTAAGAAAAAGTTCAAACCCAAAATATACTTTATTTTATGCACTAATAACATTTGGCTAGAGAATAGAGGATGTATTTAACCAAGTGGGGGAATTTTGTGATTGGTTAAATACATGGTGAAATTGGTTAGGCACGAAGAGGTGCAAAACCCATAACGATTTCACAATAGTCAACATGTGAGAGTTGACTTTCGGTATAGGCATTAATAAAACATCTTTTTAGTTCCAAAGTGTTTATTCGGAGTATATTAGAGTACCCAAAAAGTTAGTAAGCATTGGAGGATGTTTTGAGATATGTTTCGGACCGCCAAGTTAGTTTTATGGGTTACACGTGACCTCAAGGAGGCGGCACGTCGCTCAACCTTGAAATAATGAACCAGGCGATGTGTCACCTGGCCCATCTGTACAATTCTATACAGTGATGTGTTTTGCCTCCAAAATTCAAATTAAAACTCTCTAATCTCATTGGTTGAGTCTAATGAGGTTCCTATATTATTTAAAGAGTGCATTTGAGTTAATTTGTGACTTGATCAATCACATCTCTTTCTCTCTCAATAAGAACTATCTGTCTCTAGCTTTCAAGATTACTAGTTTTCTCTAGGATCTTCATCAAGAAAGCTCGACTCGTATGAAGATTCAAGGCTTGTGAATCCAAATCTCATTCCATTGTTGTAGCTTCAAGAAAATCCAAGGAGAAGGCTAGGAATGGAGATTGTTGGACAACAAATCTTCATTTGTGTCAAGCCTTGTAACATTTGTGGTTTACGTAAATTCATAGTCTTGTGATTTTATGTTTGAAAGTTCTTTTTCAAAAAAGGTCTACTCTTCACTAACTTACTTGTGTTTATGTACTTTTTGATTAACTTCCATTAGAATTAAATTACTTGTGATTATTTCTTTGAGTTGTAATACAAAATTAATGTTATTAGTCTCTAACCCTAACAAGTTCATGAACTCAATATAATTTTGAGCAGGCTTTCTCCTCTCAAAATTATGTTGCTAGAGCCATTCCTAGTGGTTTCCATAATAGGTAAGTTGCCTCCATCATGGAGGGAATATAGAAAGAAAATCGTCCATAAGAATGATGAGATATCTTTTTGGAGGAAATTCTCAAGAACCTTAGGATTGAGGAAGATTCTCGTTCTAGAAACTAGAGTGTAAAACCTTAAATTGACATCTCTTTAAAATGACAATTTTTGTCAAAAGTGATTCATTAGAATTGGTTAATCTGATGGATCAGATTTGGCTCATCAGAATTGGTAAAACTATAGATCAGATTTGGTTGCACTATTTTGTATCTCTTGCATTTTTACTACATAAAATTATATTTCATGACTACAATGCATGAAATTATTTGTTATTTATAGTTAATTAATAAAATAATTTTATACTCATTTATTAATTAAATATTGTGGTTTCTTTTTCTTGGAAACATTTTTGGTAAGTGCACACATATAAGAAAACTTTGTTTCCTTATTTGGTTCTTTGTGATCTTTGTTGATGCTTGGAAATCAAACAATTTTTTTTAACATCAAGAACAGCTTGAACAGCGTGAAATACAAACAATTGTGTGATACTTTGTTTTATTATTAATTTTTTATTTCTTTTACATTTTCGATCATTAAGAATAAAATAGAATGTATGGATTTTATTCAGTCCTTTATTGAGTGCATTAATAATATTTTATTTTATAGAATAAAAGGTGTGAAATGAACCTATACACATACGTGTTCTAGGTTCTTGCTGAAACTGATCAATTAGATAGCATAGTTGATATGTCAAATTTATATCTTTTGAAAGCTGATCAAATCCTTTTCGTAACAGGAATGTATTTTCTTTTGATAATTTGATTGTGCGCGATCTAAACTGTAACGCCCTACTTCCTTAGAGCCGTTACTAAGTGAGTTTAAAACGTGCATTTAACTCACTAATCGAGGTTTTAAGGTAAACGTGTGATTAAATCATAATTAGAGACATAAACTTTGAAAATAATTCCATTTACTGAAAATCATAAAACGCTTAACATTTGGGATCCCAAAATACTGTTTATAAATATTTACAACTCAAAATATATTAAAAGTCGACTAAACGACAAAATAGGGTTCTTTACAACAATTCCCAAAAATACCCCTAGCCATGGCAGCCAGGTAGACCAAACATGTACGCGCCGCCTCACGCTCTCCATACTCATGGTCGGTTGACTTTCTCCTTGCCCTTACCTATGTCCCGAGTTCTTGAGCACTGAATCCTCGAGCACGATCCTCTAGTCCGAGCCTCACCGAGAACCTCAAGATGGAATTCGACCTTGAGCCACCACCAAATCCACTTCCAAGCTAGTTCCTCTTGTTCCCAAACTCAGACCTTGGCACTCCTTTGAGCTAACTTTCATAACCACAGCAGCCAAATTCCTTCAGTTTGCTAGCCCAAAGTCCTCAAAACTCAGCAAGTTCTCATTCACCAAAGAGAGGGAGAAGATAATTGCATGGGAGAGAGAGAGAGCTGAGAAGTTCTGTTTTCTTTTCCTTCCTTTGATTTCTAAACCGTTCTAAAATTTCCCTCAGCCTTATCCCAACATAACCAGCTGCCAAAAGACCCAATTACCCTTTCATCTAACCCAAATTCTAACTAATCCTCAAGGGCATCTTAGACCTTTCCTAACCCTTTACAAATATACCACTTTCCCAACTAAAGTAGCTATCCTCAATGGTTACCAATGGTTACCCAAGTTATCGGAATACCATTAACCATTAACTTAAAGTCCCCAACTAAATTTGTAATATTCCTGAATTACCCCTATGCTCCTCCCGGGCCGGGTATTACATCCCGTTGTGACTTTAAGCGGGATAGTTCTCTAGGACCGTCTCGGAACGTGCATCACAAATATATCACCATTATATCAAAAATATCACATATATAACATTTATTGCATTTATGCCCTCAACGGGCTAAAATTACAAATCTGCTCCTAACTACCAAATGGGGCCCACATGCATATTTAATCACTTAAACATGCATTCTAACCACATATTCATTAAATTTACATATATTAATACAGTATAAAAATTATTGCCCTCCAGGCACACTAATCAAGGCCCCAAGCCTTATTAGCAAATTTGGGTCGCTACATAAACCGTAGCTGGTCGACTTCATCTCCTATAAAGAGAAAACTCTCAAGCATTCGAACACACACCTTTTGCAATAATTTATTTGTAATGTTATGATCAAAAGAGTGAATTCTTTGCGAGTGTGTTTGTGTTTGTGAGATTAAGGATAACATCTTAATCTAGTTTTCATAGGTTGTATTAGCACTATGTGTAATTCATGTTAAGTTTTCTTTGGGAGAAAAATTGAAAGACTTACTTTAGGAGGAAGCAAGCAACAAGTTTAGGAAAAGTTACTTCGCCGAATCACTAAAGGGAGTTCAAGTGCATAGGTGTAAGAAGAAACAATGATTGGGAAAATGATACTTAACCTTGTGACATAGAATCAAATGGAGTCTACTTGAGTTTAAATCAATTGTATTGTGTATCATTAGTCTCTTACTAATCATGTTTATTCCTTGTGCATAGCCCCATGGACTAGGAAAACCAAACCTTGTAAAAATTTCCTGTGTCATTTAATTTTTTCAACCATATAAGTTTTTAGCACTCAGAAATCTATGAGCAATCTTACCTAGTATATTGTACTTTTGACATATCAGATTTCCAATTCGATTAATCAACTCTTTTGGCTTTTTCTATTAAGAAAAAGTTGTATGATTAATCATTTCATATTACATCAAAAATGAAATTTTTTAAAAATGTGGATGGCTCCAATGGAGGTGCCTCTAAGGCCAATGCAGTGACCGAACCCCCTTAAGCAAAGACAAAGGGTCATAAGAAACCTCAGGGGTAGATCGAGAATCCCTTAGGCCCTAAGAAGAATGAAAGGGAATTCTAAAGAAACAAGGGTTCTTGTTTTGTTTGTTGCTAGAGTAGCTACTATTAGAGAGATAAAACTTACAATAGTGGGGCCAAGGGTAATGCAATTAATGAAAAAATTATTGCCACTTTGAGTGAGGTGAACGCTATCCAAGGAAAGATACAATGATGGTGGTTTGACATTTGTGACACCATCCATGTAATCTATGAAAGTCTCTCTTCAAGACTTTTAAGATTACTATAAATGTCCATAAGATAAAAATCGAAAATAAAAAGAGTTCCAAGGTTGAGGGTAAATGCACTATTGATTTGTTGTTCACTTTTGGCAAGAAGGTTGTCCTCACCAATGTCTTTTACATGCTGGATATGAATAAGAACCTTGAGAGTGGTGACTTGGTTAGCAAACTCGGCATCAAAGAAGTGTTTGACTCCGACGAGCTAATTTTTTCCAAGGGAGTGAAGTTTGTGGGGAATTGGTATTTTTGTGATGGAATGATTGAACTTTTGTAATGCCCTACTACCTTAGAGCCGTTACTAAGTGAGTTTAAAACGGAAATTGTGCATCTAACTGACTCTATGAGGTTTCTAAAACCTAGAGTATGACTTGTCATAAGTTAGGGCTGTAGTCTTTGAAAATGCTTAGTTTCATTGAAAACATTAAGTGTCAAACATCTGGGATCCCAAAAATATGGTTTACAAAATATTTACAACTCAAAAATAGATTTACACCTGGTTAACTATCAAAAGAATAAGTTAATACAGCCATATACAAAATGCCCCCAACCAAAGCAGTCGGGTAGGCCGAACATGTACGCGCCGCCCCCACGCTCTCCATACTCATGGGCGGTTGACTGACTCTTTGCTTTTACCTGCAACACAGAGCACCCGTGAGCCGAAGCCCAGCAAGAAAACTCATACAGTATATAACATATGCATAGAATATAGCTGACATATAATCCACTGATAAATACGAAAACCATCAGACTGAACAAGCACGGCCATGCCGCCCCAGAGGCCTTACCAAAGCCTGGGGTCTCGGTCCTTACCATAAGGATAACTCATTTATCCATTGGGTCCCACCCTGGCTATAAGCACTCCATGTGCTAAGTGTTACTTCCGGCCCCAAGGCCGTTCTCGGCCTTCGCCGCTCTCGGCCTTAGCCGTTCATCTCATTATGATCACACATATAGTACATTTCGAAATAATCATTCAAACATATAATAATTCATTTAAGGTTATACATTCGCACGTAATACAATCTAGGGCCATGCCTTGCAATAACACTATGGGCCCATGCCCTATTCTCGGGTGTTACAGTTTTCTTACATTTCAATTCGATAGCTTTGATCACCTGACTCCCCGAGCACGATCCTACTCGAGCCCTAGCACTCACCTAAACAAAATCCATAAGTCAAAGTCATTACGAAACCTCAAGTCCAAAACCTAGCCTCGGGACCAATCCCGAGCCCCCGGGAAGTCCTAGATCCACAAAACAAGGTGGTGGAATCGAGCCCCGAACCCTAGGTCAAAATCCCTCAACAAAAGCCCAAAAACCCCTTTCTGTGAACAGTTCAGCGCTACAGCGCTCTTAAGAGGGCGATATAGCGCTACAAGCAGAACCACACATCCCTAGAAATAGGGCCTAGCGCTACAGCGCCCAAAGACTAGCGCTGTAGCGCTAGTTGCAGGCAGGCAACACCCAAAATCATTTTCTGCGATTTCTTTCAACCATTTCAACCCCAAACTTGTCCAAATCTTTCCCAAACCCAAAAACAAACTTATCAACACCTCACACTCATCCCAAGCATCCCAATAACTAATAACCCAAGCTCAAGCAACCCAAAACTCAAGATCCACCATAATGGACCGTAAACCCAGAAATTCAGTCAAACATCAAAGTTAAGGACTTAGAAATCATACCGTGGATGGAAATTCGACCTTGAGTTGAACCCTAGACCTCCTTAGCTTGCTCCTTCTCAACCTTGGCCTGATTTCCCCAAAAATCCCCATCTATTTAGCTTAAATACACAACTCAAACCAGTCAAACCCTAAAACTGAAATTTCTAAAACTTACCTCAATGTTTGATATGTTCTTGTTAATCCCTTGCCAATCTTCAAGTCTAACTTAGGATCCTTGATGTTCAGCTTACCCTAGCTCACCATTGAGCTTAGCTCCAAGAAAAATGAAGGGAAATGGTGGGAGAACCACAAACCGATCCTTTGAAGAAAACCCACACTGATTTTTCTCTCTTTTCTTTTTCTTCCTTCTTCTTTCTTTTCTACTGCCTTATCACTCTTTTCTACCAATTCCACTAAGTATAAAGCTTCCTTTAACTTATCTCTAAAAAGCCTAAAGACCAAAATGCCCTCCCTATTAATTCTAAACCTTTTTGTCCATGTAGGGCCATGTTAGTCATTTTACCCAATTCCCACTAATTCCTTGAGTGTCTCTAATAATTTCCCGCTTGCTACGCAATACCTGATTAATCACCAAATATATCCCTCATCATCAAGATTAACCTCAATATATTTTCCAAATTCCCATTTAAACTCCCCAGGCTTAACCCAAGCTGGGTATAAATTCCCGTTTTGACTTTGTCGTTAACTCGCTCATTCTAGGATCGTCTCGAGTCACATATCATAGATATCAACACAGTCATGCCCAAAATGGCCAAATTACAATTATGCTCTTTCTAAGACAATCAGGTCTACATGCATACTAATACACATAGTCATGCATCTCAAATAGTCAAATAGTCATATAACATGCATTAAATCATAATCATGCATTAAATTCATTAAAGTCACACACAAAATCCCATTATGCCCTCCAGGCACACTAATCAAGGCCCTTAAGCCTTATTAGCGAATTTGGGTCGTTACAACTATCCCCTCCTCATGAAAATTTCATCCTCGAAATTTACCTGAACAACTCGGGGTACCGCTCCCGCATATCCGACTCCAGTTCCCACGTTGCCTCTTCCACCTTGCTATTCCTCCACAATATTTTAACCAAGGCGATGGTCTTGTTCCTCAAGACTTTGTCCTTTCTATCAAGGATCTGAACAGGCTTTTCTTCATATGATAAATCCCGATCCAACTCCAAGTTCTCATAGCTCAACACATGAGTAGTATCCGATACATACTTCCGGAGCATGGATACATGAAACACGTCATGAACCCCTGATAGAGCTGAAGGCATTGCTAACCTGTAAGCCACCTCCCCAACTCGTTCTAGAACCTCAAAGGGGCCAAAAAAACCTGGGACTCAGCTTGCCCCGAACGCCGAATCGTTTTACTCCTCTCAGGGGTGAAACCCTGAGGAATACATGATCACCGACCTAAAATTCCACGCTCCTGCATCTCTGATCTGAATAACTCTTCTGGCGACTCTGGGAGGCGAGCATACGAGCTCTAATTTTCTCAAGTGCCTCATTGGTCCTCTGAACCATCTCAGGACCTAAATACCTTCTCTCACCTGCCTCATCCCAGTGAATCGGTGATCTGCACTTTCTTCCATACAGCATCTCATACGGAGCCACTCCGATAGTCGCCTGATAACTATTATTGTACGATAACTCAATTAGAGGGAGATACCTACTCCAAGATCCCCCAAAATCCAACACACAAGCTCGTAACATGTCCTCCAGTATCTGGATTGTCCTCTCAGACTGTCCATCAGTCTGAGGATGATAAGCAGTACTAAACTGAAGCTGTGTGCCCATTGCCTTCTGTAGGCTCTTCCAAAACTTGGAAGTGAAAGTGGGGTCTCTGTCGGATACTATTGACCTCGGAGCCCCATGAAGTCGAACAATCTCCTTCACATAAAGCTCTGCATACTGCTCCACAGTATAAGTTATCCTCACAGGTAAGAAGTGGGCAGACTTAGTATACCTGTCCACAATCACCCACACCGAGTCATGCTGACCCACGGTCTTTCGCAACCCAACCACAAAGTCCATGGCAATATCTTCCCATTTCCACTCGGGAATCCCTAAAGGCTGTAATAATCATGCTGGCCTTTGATGTTCAGCCTTAATCTGCTGGCAAGTTAAGCATCTAGCCACATAGTCCACCACGTCCCTCTTCATGCCTGACCACCAATACAAAACTTTCAAGTCATGGTACATCTTCGTAGAACCTGGGTGCAAAGAGTAGGGAGTGGTATGAGACTCATCCAGAATCTCCCGCCGAATATCTGGATTAATCAGAACACAAATCTGTCCTTTGTACTTCAATAAACCCATCTCAGAAATAGAGAAGTCCTTAGCTGCTCCAGTTAGGACATTCTCTCTACATTCAACTAACTGGGGATCCATTCCTTGTGCTTCCTTAATCCTCTCGAGGAGAGTTGATTGAAGAGTAATGTTGGCTAACCTACCAACCACTAACTCTATACCTGCTCTGGTCATCTCTCCAGCTAGTCTGTCAGATATCTGCCTCGAACTATACAGCTGTCCTGGGCCCCTCTGGCTCAATGCATCAGCCACTACATTAGCCTTCCCAGGATGGTATAAGATATCGCAATCGTAATCCTTTACCAACTCCAACCACCGCCTCTGGCGCATATTCAAGTCCTTCTGGGTAAAGAAATACTTTAAACTTTTGTGATCAGTGTATATCTCGCATCTCTCACCATACAGATAGTGTCTCCAAACCTTAAGTACGAATACCACTGCAGCTAACTCCAGGTCATGCGTGGGATATCTCTGCTCGTACTCCTTTAATTGCCTTGATGCATACGCTATCACTTTCCCAGCCTGCATCAACACGCATCCCAGACCCTGTCTAGAAGCGTCACAGTAGACCACAAACTTCTCATCATCTGTTGGCAGGCTCAGCACTGGTGCAGTAATCAACCGCCGCTTCAACACTTTAAAGCTGTTCTCACATCGATCTGTCCACACATACTTGGTCTTCTTTCTTGTCAATTCTGTCAATGGAGTAGCAATTCTGGAGAACCCCTCTACAAACCGCCGGTAGTAACCTACTAGTCCAAGGAAACTTCTAACTTCAGGAACACTGCTTGGTCTAGGCCAATCTCTTACTGCTTCCGTCTTGCTTGGGTCAACTAGTAACCCATCCTTACTGATAATATGGCCCAAAAATGAAACTTGCGATAACCAGAACTCGCATTTGCTAAACTTAGCATATAGCTTATGCTCTCTCAGCCGCTGCAACACTAGGCGCAGATGATGCTCATGCTCTGTCTCTGTCTGGGAGTACACTAGGATATCATCAATAAATACAATCACAAACTTATCCAGATAATCTTTGAAAATTCTGTTAATCAAATCCATAAATGCAGCTGGGGCATTGGTTAATCCAAAGGACATAACCAGAAATTCATAATGCCCATACCGTGTCCGAAAAGCAGTCTTTGGTACGTCCTCTTCTTTGATCCTCAACTGATAGTAGCCTGATCGGAGATCAATCTTTGAAAACACTATACTCCCTTGAAGCTGATCAAATAAATCATCGATCCTAGGCAATGGATACTTATTCTTGACGGTCAACTTATTCAACTCCATGTAGTCAATGCACATCCTGAGCGATCCATCCTTTTTCTTAACAAATAATACTGGAGCACCCCATGGTGAGAAACTCGGTCTGACAAACCCCAAATCCAGTAGTTCCTGCAACTGAATCTTCAATTCCTTTAATTCTGCTGAAGCCATCCTGTAAGGTGCCTTGGACACTGGCTCAGCTCCCGGAACCAACTCTATGACGAACTCAATCTCCCGCTGTGGTGGAAATCCTGGCAGATCTGCTGGAAACAAGTCTGGAAACTCACAGACCACTCTGGTTTCATTCGGTCCCTCTGCCGCCACCTTGGAGGAATCTACAATACTCGCTAGGAATCCTATGCAACCCTCCTGCATCAGGTCTCTAGCCTTTAGTGCTGATATCATAGGCACCCGCGGTCCATTCACCGCTCCCACAAACACAAAGGGTACCTCGCCTTCTGATTCAAAGGTCACCATTCGTCGCTTACAGTCAATTGTTGCTCCATACCGCGTTAACCAATCCATTCCTAGTATTATATCAAAATCGTCCATATCTAGTTCAACCATGTCAACAAAAAATTCCCTACCGTCTATTACTACTGGTAAGGCTCTAACCCACCTCCTAGAGACCACCAGTTCTCATGTTGGCAATAAAGTCTAAAAACCCCTAGCATACAAAATACTAGGTCTACAAAGCTAATCAATCACCCTAGCAGATACAAATGAATGAGTAGCACCCGAATCAATCAATGCAGTATACAAAGAACCGGCGCTAAAACTCTGACCTGTCACAACTGAGGGACTAGCCTCCGCCTCAGTCTGAGTCAAAGTGAAAACCCTAGCAGGAGCGAGGCTGTCTCCCTGCTTTGGCTCCTCTTTCTTAGCTTGTGGGCAGTCTTTCTTCAAGTGATTGGTGCTCCCACAAATAAAACATGCCCTGGTCCGGCACTCGCCCTGATGCCGTCGCTTGCATCGAGGACACATCGGAAAGCTCCTCCAGTTGTCATTTCCGCCCTGACGGCCACCAACAGAACCGTGAACCCTCCTATCAGAACCATAAGGAACAAATGAATCTGGTACTCTTCTCTTCTTCTCACTGGGGTCGCTTCCCCGACTAGGCCCAGAAGAAAGAGGCACTGTCCTCCTGGTATCGCGCCTAGCAGCGCTATCCTTCCAAATCTGATCCTCAGCCCTCTCAGCAGTAAGGGCCTTATCCACCACTTGCGCATAAGTAGTCTCTTGAGCCAATGTAATACTCACATCACGGGCGATCATCACATTCAATCCCCGTATAAACCTATCTCTCCTGGCCGCATCAGTCGGCACTAGCTCTGGCACAAAGTTCGCCAATCTGTCAAATATCAGGGCATACTCGGTGACGGATAACCTACTCTGAGTCAGGTTGATAAACTCATCAGCCTTCGCAGCTCGAACTGCTACACTGTAGTATTTTTCATTAAAAATGCTCTTTAATTCTTCCCAAGTCATAGTTGCAGTATCCCTTCGCTGCCTTACTACATCCCACCATATTCGTGCATCATCTCTAAGCATATAGCTGGCACAACCAACCCTTTCCTTTCCTTCAACCCTCATGAAATCCAAGATTACAGAAATCATATTCATCCACTGCTCAGCCCGCAGTGGGTCTGTTCCACCCTCAAAGGTAGGAGGTTGCAGTTTTCTGAATCTTTCATACAGAGGTTCCAACCTGTTCTCAACCACAGGCGGAACCGGGGCTGGTGCTACACTCAGCTGTAGTGGTAACCCGGTGACTGGTGGAGGAGCCTGTTGCCTCAACTGACTAAGTTCTTCCTCTGTTTTCTTCAATCTAGCCTCCATTTCGGCTAATATCTGCTACCAATTCTGAGGAGCAGGTGGAGGGTCCTGACCCTGATTGTCATCCTCGGCCCGAATGCCGCGGAGTCTCGATGATTGCCGAGGCATTACAACTAAATGACTGCAATCAGTGACACCGCTCATCAGGCATGATAACAAGATCCAATTCCACCTCTCAATCTCAACAACAACCAAGATCAACAATCCAAATAACATATAGATATCATACAGCACACAACGGGCCTTGCCCTGGCATCATGCATATGTTATTTCACTCATCATGCTCATAATAACCTAAGCAGGCACACAAGGCATTCAAACACATATTCAGATATATTAATCAACCATACCAATCAACCTTGAGTCGAGATTTTCAATGGCAGCGTGCGTACATGTTCGGTCAATCTCCAAAACCAATAAACCTTGGCTCGCTCTGATACCAAGTTGTAACGCCCTACTACCTTAGAGCCGTTACTAAGTGAGTTTAAAATGGAAATTGTGCATCTAACTGACTCTACGAGGTTTCTAAAACCAAAAGTGTGACTTGATCAGAAGTAAGGGCTGTAGTCTTTGAAAATGCTTAGTTTCATTGAAAACATTAAGTGTCAAACATCTGGGATCCCAAAAATAAGGTTTACAAAATATTTACAACTCAAAAATAGATTTACACCTGGTTAACTATCAAAGAATAAGTTAATACAGCCATATACAAAATGCCCCCAACCAAAGCAATCGGGCAGGCCGAACATGTACGCGCCGCCCCCACGCTCTCCATACTCATGGCCGGTTGACTGACTCTTTGCTTTTACTTGCCACACAGAGCACCCGTGAGCCGAAGCCCAGCAAGAAAACTCATACAGTATATAACATATGCATAGAATATAGCTGACATATAATCCACTGATAAATACGAAAACCATCAGACTGAACAAGCACGGCCATGCCGCCCCAGAGGCCTTACCAAAGCCTGGGGTCTCGGTCTTTACCGTAAGGATAACTCATGTATCCATTGGGTCCCACCCTGGCTATAAGCACTCCATGTGCTAAGTGTTACTTCCGGCCCCAAGGCCGTTCTCGACCTTCGCCGCTCTCGGCCTTAGCCGTTCATCTCATTATGATCACACATATAGTACATTTTGAAATAATCATTCAAACATATAATAATTCATTTAAGGTTATACATTTGCACGTAATACAATCTAGGGCCATGCCCTGCAATAACACTATGGGCCCATGCCCTGTTCTCGGGTGTTACGGTTTTCTTACCTTTCAATTCGATAGCTTTGATCACCTGACTCCTCGAGCACGATCCTACTCGAGCCCTAGCACTCACCTAAACAAAATCCATAAGTCAAAGTCATTACCAAACCTCAAGTCCAAAACCTAGCCTCGGGACCAATCCCGAGCCCCCGGGAAGTCCTAGATCCACAAAACAAGGTGGTGGAATCGAGCCCCGAACCCTAGGTCAAAATCCCTCAACAAAAGCCCGAAAACCCCTTTCTGTGAACAGTGCAGCGCTACAGCGCTCTTAAGAGGGTACTATAGCGCTACAAGTAGAACCATACATCCCCAAAAATAGGGCCTAGCGCTACAGCGCCCAAAGACTAGCGCTGTAGCGCTAGTTGCAGACAAGCAACACCCAAAATCGTTTTCTGCGATTTCTTTCAACCATTTCAACCCCAAACTTGTCCAAATCTTTCCCAAACCCAAAAACAAACTTATCAACACCTCACACTCATCCCAAGCATCCCAAGAACTCATAACCCATGCTCAAGCAACCCAAAACTCAAGATCCACCATAATGGACCCTAAACCCATAAATTCAGTCAAACATCAAAGTTAAGGACTTAGAAATCATACCGTGGATGGAAATTCGACCTTGAGTTGAACCCTAGACCTCCTTAGCTTGCTCCTTCTCAACCTTTGCCTGATTTCCCCAAAAATCCCCATCTATTTAGCTTAAATACACAACTCAAACCAGTCAAACCCTAAAACTGAAATTTCTAAAACTTACCTCAATGTTTGATGTGTTCTTGCTAATCCCTTGCCAATCTTCAAGTCTAGCTTAGGATCCTTGATGTTCAGCTTACCCTAGCTCACCACTGAGCTTAGCTCCAAGAAAAATGAAGGGAAATGGTGGGAGAACCACAAACCGATCCTTTAAAGAAAACCCACACTGATTTTTCTCTCTTTTCTTTTTCTTCCTTCTTCTTTCTTTTCTACTGCCTTATCACTCTTTTCTACCAATTCCACTAAGTATAAAGCTTCCTTTAACTTATCTCTAAAAAGCCTAAATACCAAAATGCCCTCCCTATTAATTCTAAACCTTTTTGTCCATGTAGGGCCATGTTAGTCATTTTACCCAATTCCCACTAATTCCTCGAGTGTCTCTAATAATTTCCCGCTTGCTACGCAATACCTGATTAATCACCAAATATACCCCTCATCATCAAGATTAACCTCAATATATTTTCCAAATTCCCATTTAAACTCCCCAGGCTTAACCCAAGCCGGGTATAATTCCCGTTTTGACTTTGCCGCTAACCCGCTCATTCTAGGATCGTCTTGAGTCACAGATCACAGATATCAACACAGTCATGCCCAAAATGGCCAAATTACAATTATGCTCTTTCTAAGAC
Organism: Humulus lupulus; assembly: GCF_963169125.1. Classification (NCBI taxonomy): domain Eukaryota; kingdom Viridiplantae; phylum Streptophyta; class Magnoliopsida; order Rosales; family Cannabaceae; genus Humulus; species Humulus lupulus. Next base: position 146,966,518 of record NC_084800.1, on the reverse strand, counting down.
AATCAGGTCTACATGCATACTAATACACATAGTCATGCATCTCAAATAGTCATATAACATGCATTAAATCATAATCATGCATTACATTCATTAAAGTCACACACAAAATCCTATTATGCCCTCCAAGCACACTAATCAAGGTCCTTATGCCTTATTAGCGAATTTGGGTCGTTACAACTTTGTACCTCCAATAACTATGTAAATAATAATAAAACATTTTCTTCTTATTATTATATGATTGACTCTAATTCTATTACTTTGTGGCATAAGAGACTTAAACATATAGTTTTTATTACTATTGAAAGAGTAAGTAAATGTCGATTGATTAATTGTGGTACAATTCAGCTTAATAAATGTTAATTATGTGTTAAATCCAAAATAGTTAAAAAAACATTTTCCTAGTGTTGATAAATGTACAACCCCACACACCTTACAACAAAATAAACTCTAAAAATAACGATGAGAAAAAACAAAAAACTAGGGAAAAAAATATATATAGATCATTACCTATTTTGAAGATCAAGAACACAATGTATGGATAAAAATACGGTGAAAATGAACCATTTTCTAACCAAATCCTAACCATTTTTACAAAAAAAATCCTAAAAATAGACATGTATCAAGCATCTACTTCAGTTTTTAACTAAGATTTAGCTTTAGAATGATGAAAAAATACTAAGATTAAGGTTGAAAGAAGTACCGCTGCCGCTGAAGAAGTTTTTCGGAAAACAAAATAGGTCTGCGAACCTTGTGGGGAATATTGGGCGTATATATAACTATGGGAACCAAAAGATGTACAATTTTCATACTTTATTGAAATTCCACTAAAAGTGCATATTTCTAATCTTTGTGTAGGTGTGATGTTATTAATTATTATTTATGGCATGTGCACCAAAGTCATAACTCACCCTACAAATGAAATTTTACACCATCGGATTGGGTGTAGGTTGAAAAAAAAAATTATAGTCGAGCTAAAGACAATAAACTAAAGCACTTTGTGGGAGGCAACCCATACTTTCATGTTTCATTTTATATTTCACTTTTGTTGTGTGTTATGTTTCATGTTTTTCAAATTCCAAAAAGCTTGAAGGAAACTTCTTGCCCAAAAAGAAAAGAATAGAAGAAAACAAAAGAGCCAAATCAATGAAGCATTCATCAAAGGGAGTACTTCTTAATTTTTTTCCATTTTATTAAACATTGAGGACAATGTTTCATTTCAGTTTGAGGGTAATGTGTATGTATGTTTCTTTGTGTTTATGTGTTTTTCTTTGTGTTTATGAGTTTTTCTTTGTGTTTATGCAGTTTTTCATTTGTTGTAAAAAATTTAAAAAAATTATTTTCTTTATTCGTTTTTCTTTCTGTTTTTATGTGATTTTCATTTGTTATATATATATATATATATTTCTTGTTTTGTTTGAAAAAAAAATATTGGTGATTTTCATTTTCTAATGATAAGAATTATGATTGAAATTGTTCTTAGTTCTTCAAAAAATATAAATAATTATTAGGTTTTACTTTTAATTTTTAAAGTTAGTTTTGTTTAAATAAATATTTTTCATAATATGTTACTTTTCTTTTCTATTCGAATTTGTGATATTTGGATATAGTTTATTTAAACATTAAATTCTTTAAATCTCTAAAACAAAAAAATTGAAATTCCTAGAATTTTCTTGATTATCTCTTGAGATTTAATTTATTTTTGTTTGCATATGCTTGTCAAAATGTTCACATGATGATTTGATGTTTTTGTGTTTGTATGTTAAGTATCTATTTTGAAAATAATTTTAACTTTTCAAATTAATTACATAAGCTTTACTTTTATTTGTGATTTTCTTTGAACTATTTCCATTATGTAATTTTTGAGTTAAACATTTGACATTACCAATTAAAAAAAAATGTGTGTGTTTTTAATTTTTCTTTTGCTCGAGGACTAGCAAAACTCTAAGTTTGGGGGTGTGATAACTCTACAAAATAGAGTTATTTTACCACTTTTTAGGTGCTAATTGTTGCTTAATTCTTGAGTTTTTAATTGATTTGTTAAGTTTTTAAGTAATTTTGAATTTATTGAGTTTATTTTGATTTTATATGTTTTTATAGTTATTTTGTTGTAAAATGTTGTAGTTAATTATTTGAATTATTGTTGTGTAGTTTGAGGTAAAAAAAATGTTGTATTATTGAAATTAAATGTTAAATATAAATTAAGTTATAATTAATATTTTCAAAGAATTAAATTGATATATTTTATAGTTGAAAATATTTTATTATGATTTATTTTATATTTATTTTGTAGGGAATTTATGGCATTTTTGCTCTTGAAAAGAAAGAAAAATGAAGGAAAGGTGGCATTTTCAAAGAAAGAAAGGAAAAAAAAATAATGGCATTTTTGAGATTGGAAAGAAGCAGCCAGGCCCAAGCCTCCCAGGCCCCTGCCCAAATCCAGCCGTGCCTGCTGCCTCCTTCCAGCTGCACTCCTTCAGCCCTTCCTCCAGCCGCCTACTGCCACCCTCTACCTAGGCCCCTCCGACAGAGCTGCCTCCCTGCAGCAACCGAACCTCCCAGCCGCATGAAGCTTCTGCCCAAGCAGCCTAGCACAACACCAGGCCCACACACCTCTAGCAGCCCGCACCAGCTAGGCCCAGTAAAGACCCCAGCCCACAGATCTTGCTGCTCCCAGGCCCATCACGCAGCCCAGCTGAACCCAAACACTCAACATCACATGGGCCTTCTGCCTCAGCTCCCCAAAACTCGAAGCCACCCAATGCCACCCAAACGCCTGCCACACAACCCAGCCACCTTCATTTTCTTTTTCACCCTTTTTGAGCCCAACAAAAGAAAATTGTCCCCTTGTCTCTTTGTCCAAAAATACCATTTTTTCCCAAAATTTTCTACACTTTTTATCCAAAAACATCATCATTACACCTTATATTTTTCCCATATTTTCTATATTATTATTAATTTAATTAATTTAATCAGTTTAATTAATTTAAATTGATTATTTTAATAATCTAATTTTGGCTATAAATAAGGAATTTTCAAGACCATTTGGGTGCTTGGGGGGAGAGGTCATACAACAAAGTTTCTACACTTTCAAACCTCTCTATTCTCTTCATCTTCTTCTTCTTTTCGGTTAATTTTCTACGTATTTTTAGAGGAAAAATTTGGAGGTTTCTCCTCCAAGTTTTCCTATTTATGTTTGTAATATTTGGTTTGTATTTTCTATTCTAGTTATGAGTTTCTAATCTTTTTAATATTATTAAGGTGATGATGAAACAATATGTAACTAGATAGTATTTATGCTGTGTGTTAATTTCTCATTTTGTGCAATAAAGTTTACGGATTTTCTTTTTCAAATATCTTCTTTCATCTTAAATATCATGTATTTTTGTTTGTTAGCACATATTTACACTTTGTTCTTCATTAGTGCAAAAACATAATATTCTTTATGTAAGATGTGTCAGTAAATTGTACACATCCATGCTTAGAACAAAAATATTATGTTTTTCCTTATAAATAATGTTATTTGATTTTTTTTTTTGTTTCATTCGGTTGATTCACATGAAATACTTTGAAATTATACTTTTTGAAAACTGAAGAAATATCCTATCTTTTTAGAAGTAATTTGTGCTTAAAATTTTAAATCTATTTGGAAAATGATAGTTTGATTTATTTTAACTATCACTAAAACTTGGGAATCAATGTACTTATAAATATTATTGAACTTATATTTTGTGGATTCTAATACCTTAATAATCTTCTTTTTCCATCTTGATTTGTACTATTAATTTATGTTTATATATTGTCTTAAATTTCTTTATTATTGTCTCTTACTTGACTTTCTTGTCACAAATTCTCATCATTCTTTGGAGCTAGATTAGAATTTATCAATTTTGATTTAATATAGTTTTCTTTTTTATTTTAGACAAGTCCTTTGGGTTCGATCTCGTACTTACATGAACACTATTTTTCTTATACGATTTGTGCGTTTGTGAGTTATAAATTTTTAAAACATACCCGTTTTGGGTCCATCATTATGCTACAAGTCAAGCTCACTATGTGGATAAAGTGCTTGATAAGTTAAGTCATATCAAAATCAAAGAGGAAAATATCTCATTTGATTCAAGCTTAAAGCTTGAAAATAATAATGTAGAGTGGTGGTTCATCTTGAGTGTGTAAGTGAAATGGAGACCCCAATGTACGCCGCTCATTGTACAATAACAGATATTGAATATGCAGTTAGTAAATTAAGTAGGTTTACTAGTAATCGAAGTATCAAGCATTTGAGGGCTGCTGAGAGAGTTCTAGGGGACCTCAAGAGAACCAAAGAATTTATCCTTTATTACTTAAGGTTTCGTAAAATAATTGAAGGATACTCCATCACGAGTTGGATATTCGGTGTGAGAGACAATCTCTAGTGTTTACACTTAGTGGAGGTGCGGTTTCTTAGGGTTCTAAGAAACAAACATATATTTTACACTCAACCATTGAAGCGAAAGTTTATAGCACTAGTGGCAATGGGCAAATAGGCTGGGTGGCTTAGGGATCTCATGTTGGATATCCTTTTTTTCTGCAGAAGGTGTATTGATGATCTCAATCCATTATGATAGTCAAGCCACACTTGCAAGATCCTATAATGACATTTACAATGGAAAGTCTAGAAATTTGAGTCTATTGACATGTTAATGTGAGACCACTGATTTAAGATGAAATCATTTCAATATCTCATCTAAAAACAAGTGAGAACTTAGCGGATACATTCACCAAATCTCTTGCAAGAGATTTGGTAAGTTCTACATCTAGAGGGATGAGGCCAAAACTCTTATAATAAGAGATTCACTGATAATGGAAACCCATCTTGAAGCTAGTCCACACGTAGTGTAGAGTTTATTGGGTAAGATTGAGTCATTGATAAGTGAATAGTTTTCACCACTAAGGTAAAGTTCAAATCAAAATATACTTTACTTTATGCACTAATACTGTAACTACCCGAAATTCTACTTGTTAACTTACAAGAAATATGACAATGTATTCTAGTGGTCAACACCTTGAGAAAGTCAATGCTTTTGAAATTTTTCATCAAATGACTAATAAACACACCAATAATTGGAAAGATAGTTTGAAAAGGAAAGAAACTTTAATGCATAAGTGTTGGGATCCCAAATAGTTTAAAACCCAAACATAGTTTTTCAAAAGTGCAGAAAACTAATGTACTTGTACCATAAGTTATCTTGGCACAAAAATAGTTTTAGAGTAATAACCATAAACATAAAACTCACACAAAATACATAGAACCCTACCAACCTTGCAGATGGAGTTTATCACAGTATGCATACTTGGGCAAGATTCCTGCCAGCCACCAACACTGAGCCCTAAAGTTTGTTCTTAACTGCACATAGAGTAATTGAGTAAGCTAAAATGCCAAGAAGGAAGCAAAAATTTAACAAATAGTTTATCAAAAACATAACATATTATTTTGATCATAGCGAGTATTCTCAAAGTTAGCTTATCATTCTTATATGAGTAAAATACTATGGATATTCTCTTAGCCAATCAAGCATTTGTAGCATATCATAAATCATGGCCCCATTTGGCTAATCTTTTTGTAACATCCTACTAATCTAGGATCGTTATACTATGTGTTAAAAATAGTTCTTAACTAGTTAAGCAAGTCATTTGGACTTAAAAGTATAATTAAGGTTAAATGATGGTTTAGGAATTAAAAATTTCGGTCAATAGGTTGAACTTTTCCTTAGAAATGATTTGAATAATTGCAAGGGATCCCAAAGGTTTTAAATCAAAACATAGGTTTAACGAAATCATAGAGTCAGCCGACTTAAGCAGAGAAACTTGAGATAATAACCCCTGGTCCTCAAAAGTATTTCCACCATGGCAGCCGAGGAGGCTAAGTATGTACAAGCTGCCCCCACAACTCTCCAACTCATGGATGGTCCATATTTCCTTTACCCTTACCTGCACCATAAAGTACCCGTGAGCCGAGGCCAAGCAAGAAAACTATCACGACATTTAAAACTCATAATAAGCATGAACAGAGATAACACAATTCATGTCAATACAATATTCATTCATATGACCTATGCAGAACCAATGGATTCGCAACCCTTTAAGTGGCCCTCCCATCTAGACCTGCATTACACATGCCATTTGCCGAATACGGCCAATGCCGATCACTATGAAATAACTATTCAACAATCAGATGCAATAGATAAAACCAGATAGAATCACAGAACAATTATTAACAATTTAAGAATAGTCTTAACTGTTTCCAAATAATAGGGATAGGGCCCAATACATGGTGCAAGTGCCAGTTTTCTTACCTTAATACCAGAGCAAATTAGCAAAGCGACCCTGAGTATGATCTGTTTCAACTGAGCCTTATAGAAAACCCTAGTCACAACACCAATGGTACATTTATCAGAGCTAATTCAAAAAACCTGAGTGATACACTCACGAATTATTGCATTTTCTTCACAAAATGTATTGAATTCATTAGAGAAGTACCCACCTCCCCTAGCACTTCTTAACACCTTAATCTTTTTAATAAGTTGATTTTCAACTACTACTTTATAAATTTTAAAATCATCAAAAGTCTCATATTTGTGCTTTAAAAGAAACACATAGGTATATCTACTAAAATCATCTATAAAAGTAAGAAAATTCATTTTACCACCTCTAGTTGAAAAACTATATAATTCACAAAGATCACTATAGATTAAATCAAATCACTTAGATGATCTTTCTACACTAGGAAATGGTTTCTTTATCATCTTAGCCTTAACACATGTTTAACTTTTTCCTTAGTTTTGGATATTGCATGCAATCATACCACATTTAACTACTCTTTTCATGGTTGAAAAACCTATATATGATAGTCTAAGATCAATAAAAATAAAGAATCATACTCAACAATATAGGCAGAATTAACATTTTTATCGATAACATTGAAAGTTACATCATTGGTGCACAACTTAACCATACCCTCACAAGAGTACCCCTTTCTCAAAAATACATTTGACTTGGTAAGAATAAGTTTACCGGACTCAAAAAGTGCCTTAATGCCGGGTTTGCCTAGAAAATCTCCACTTGCCAAATTTATACTCAATTCGGGAACTTAAAGCACATTCACTAATGTGACTTTCTTGCCAGAGGTGAAAAGACTTCAATGGTACCTTTGCCAAGTACCTTGGATTTACCCTCATTGCCTATTTGAATCTCATGGTTGCCATTTGACTATTCAAAGGCCTTGAACAATGATTTGTTATATATGACATGGACGGTGGCACATGTGTCATACCACCACCCTTTCACCTTTCATTGGACCGCATTCACCTCACTAAGGGTAGCAATAATGATCTCCTCTTGAGTTGCATCCACCTTAGGTCCTTGTTTCTCTTTTGTATGCTTACACTATCTAGCATAGTGGTTATTTTCCCACACACAAAGCAAGGACCTTTCTCTCCCTTAAAATTTTTTGGGTTGGTTCTTTGACCCAATGGATTCTCATTACCCTTCTCGCCCTTCCCTTTCTTTTTGGGATGTTTTGGTTGTGACACTGCATTTGCTTTGGAAGCCTATCCTTTAGACCCCTCCACAAATTTTTTCTACATATCAATTCATCCTCGATTCAACTATGCTTTTGGATTTCCTCCAAAGAATAATCCTCATTTTTATGAAGGATTCTTTTCCTATAGCTCCTCCAAGTTGGAAGTAATTTTTCAAATATAGCACCATCTTGAAAGGCTTCGAGAAGATCAATCTTTAGCACTTTCAATTTATTATTAATTATTTGATGCTCATGAATAGATTTATCACCAAAAAATTTGAAATCAATATATTGAGAAATTAAAAAAAATTGGTACCTTCCTCTTCCACCTTGAATGTAATCGCAAGGGCATCCCAAATCTACTTTGCCGACTTGGTCTCGGTGTAGAGGTCATAGAGCCTTTCGGATAGGGCATTGAGGATATGACTCTTGGATAGGATATTGTCCTCCTCCCTCTTAGTCCTAGCACTTTTCACCTCCGGTGTGTCCTTGTCGGTTGGCGCTGGGAGAGGTTCAGGAGTAAACTCTAGGATGTAGGTAATCTAGAGAGTGGTCAAGAGGAATCTCACCTTGACTTTCCATCTAGTGAAATTGGATCCATTAAACCTATCCAACCTCAACATGTCTTGGTTCATGATCTTCATGGTATCTCCTTTCCATTGAAACAAACAAAGGGATAAGCTTTTGAATGTTAGAGATAAATATATTGTTCCAATGGAAATAGGAAAAAGTATTACAACTCTAAGCCAAAGAATACAAATGACAAGATGATGATTATATAAGTTTAAAACTCTATTGCAAAAATACAAGTAAATATAGAGATAAGAAGATGAAGAGAATAAAAGAAAATAACAACTCTATGACAAAATTTACAAAGAAACTATAAGTACTAAAACAAAAAGCGTAGAAGAAGATACAACTCTTTAGCAAAAATATACAACTAAATATGAAGAATAAATAGATGAAAGATGACAAAATAACAATAGAAGAAATAATAAAGAACAAGAACAAGAAATAAATCTTTCTACTCACACAACCAAAGTGAAGAGCATTGGGGATCACCAACTTGAACAAGGATTACAACCTTTGTCCAAAAGCTTATTTCCCCCTATCTCAAGCACTAAGGGAACTCTCACAAATTGGAAACAACTCTCTGGAATAAACAAGCCTCTAGGTGAATTTCAAGCCAAGTGCTCTAGTAGATAGAAATGATGTGTCTTACAAGTGAGCAATATGCTCCTATTTATAGAGTTTTGAAACACCCTTTGAATTTAAGACTCCACCAACCCCCATGACTATTATCAATGTTTAATTGAATGTTTATGGAATTAAAAATGTATTTTGAGAGTTACTTGAGTTGTTAGAACCGTTCATATTTGAAAATTTTAAGTTGGAATTGGTTGTCTGCATCCAAGGCCGCGACCTACGATGTTACTGGCCACGACCGCTAGCTTTGGATCTCCAGGTTGCAACTTGGAAACCCTGCACCCGCGACCACCACGCAATTTTAGCAAATCCCCATTTTGCATTTCCAAAACGACTCAATACTCTTTCTACATGATTTTGTAACCTTCATACACATCATAGCAGCTAAAATCATATCTCCAACAACCATATCACTTATGGTTTTGTGAAATTCCAACTCAAAATGTGTAACAAATAATCTACATATTATTGGGTAATGTTTGGGAGTTACAAATTTGTAACTGGTTTTTTAACTCCAATATGTTACATATTTGAATATTCACACTATCCAAAAAATGAAACTCTAACATATATTATGTTACAATATGTGACAACGGATAATGAGGAATGTTGTATTAATCGTTCATTATGCGCATTAATGACTTAGGCCTCTATAAAAAGGGCTGGGGTATCTCCTTATAAAGGGTTAAGAACTTGGGCTAGTTAAGTATTGTAAACTCGGAGAAATATATACGCTCCTTGAGACTCCATTGAAGCTTGCTAAAACAAGCTTCAAACTCACTAATATTAAAGACTCATGGACTAGGGCTTTTTTATAGCTCGAACCACGTAAAAACTTCATTATTTTCTTCTAGTTTTTGTCACGCTCTTAGATTAGGTTGATAGCGAAAAAGGCAGTCAACTTTTGAGGGCTTTCATTGAGAGTCTAAAGAAATCTTGAAGAAAGCAACCATGGTGACCACTAGAAAGAATGCATCAGATGATGTAGCTCCTCCCACTAGAGCCAAGGGAGGAGAGACCAGCTGTTCACCTCCACAAGGCCTCTTGGAGATGGTCCAAAAGGATTACGATGAAAAATCTGATTACGATGACAAGGACTGTGGTGGCAATGAAGAGTATTATGAGGAGGACTATCCTCAGTCTATGGAAGTAGAGGACCCACCAAAGGTAGTGGTGCTCCACGACCAGGTGGCTACCCAGCAATAAAAACTCGATGCCCAGAAGGGGAATATTGCTACCCTGTAGGAGATGGTTAACGCCAAGAGGGGCCACTCTAGCAGCTTAAGGGTTGTGGGTGGACCCACATGGTGAAGTACCGTCTAGGCAGCCAGCTACTGTGCAACCTATGCATCCAGTTGGAGTGCCACCTGTTAACGCAGCAGGTGTGCCTCCTAAGCAACCCAATGATGTGGGGCAAGATTTGGCAGCTCATGTGCCGCCTACACACCCACCTAGAGCTAGAGCCCCACTTGTGCCACAAGAGTGTGGCGAGGGCAGAGTCGATGACAACCTTGCTCCAAGGAAAATGAAGGTTTCTTGAGCCCTCGAAGAAGGGCAAGGTGCCCGAGGACATCTCTAGACTGCCAATGCCCGTGGTGCCGGAGGCATTCTTCCTGGATACACCAAGACAGACTGCGCTAGGCCTAGAGGAGGTGTCCCCCCAACACTTCGTTGACCTTGCAGAACCCCTGGCCCAGGGGTCAACCAAAGGAATGTCTCCATTAATCGAGAGCAAGGCTTCTGTAACGCCCCGAATTTCCTAATAAGGGTTAGGACCTTGATTAGGAGGTCGGGAGGGCTATAATTGAATTATGATGCTATTTAATGATCATATGCATGTTTCTGTGAATTATATTATTATATGATGATAAATGCATGCATATGGGAGTATTTATAATTATAAGGGCATTTTGGTAATTTGGCTGCTGTGGGTGTAATTGCGTATTTTGGGTGCATGTTTGTGATTAATTAATATAGCCACATTATAAGGTGGATTGGTTCGAGCTATTCGGCATGAGACGATCATGAAATGCAAGTGTTCGGTCTAGTCATAACGGGTTTAAGTTCGAGGCTCGGGGTGAGTCTCGGGGTGAATTGAATGATTAGAGCATTACCAGGAATTAAAGGGCAATGGGATATGGATTATTGGTTTTTGAGGTTATTGAGAATAGCAGGAGTTGGAGGGTGTTAATTGTGATTAATGAAATAGGTGCGAAAGGACAGTTTTGCCCTCGGTGGCTGTTAAGGTTTTAGTTTAGACCTAAGGGCATTTAGGTCTTTTCACCCTAAGAGATTGATATAAGCCATTAAGGCTGTGGAAAGAAGAGGTAAAAACAAAGCTTCTTTTCTCTTCTCTCCCGATGGTTTTCTCCTCCATTTTCTCTTTGGATTTTCAAGCTTCTTTTGAGGAATTAAGCCAAGGAAACAAGCTTTACCAAGCTAGGATTATGCTCCACCATTGAAGAGGGTGTGTTGCTGAGATTGAGGTGAGTTTCTAGCCATTAGAACTCTTAGTTTTGCTCTGTTTTCTTAGTTAAGTTCCAGCTGGTTTTAGGGTTGGAATGATTGGTTTTGATTGGAGTTTTGGCTAGGGTTATTGTGGTTTTGATGCTTGGGGCATGTGAGGATGGTTTTTGGGTTCATTTGGCACCAAAAATGGGATTTGGAAGCATTGGAATCGAGTTAGAACTGAAGGAGTCGAAGAAGAAAGTTTCAGGGGTGGCTCAGTCTGGGGGTAGTGCTACAGCGCCCATCAGAGGGCGCCATAGCGCTACACAGGGCTTCAGTTAGGGCGGATTGGCTCTGAGTATAGCGTTGTGGCGCTATTGAGTAGCGCTACTCTGTTTCTTCAGAACCCTGTTTTGGGTGTTTTTAAGGGTTTTTGGCTCGGGGTTTCAATCCTTAAGGTCCGGGATCGAATTTACTCACCGTGTGGGCATGTTTTGAGGTCCCAAGAGTGGGGTTTAGGTTAAGACCCTATCTTTGGTGATTTTCATTAATTGGAGATTGTTTTGTTTATGACTAGGTGACTGCTAAAGGATTAAGGATCGATCGTTCTCAAGGGTCGTTCTTGTTCTAACTCTCACTCGAACCGGAGGTAAGAAAACTTCACCCTGTGTATATATGACATGCATGGTTGTACTTGATGCATGTTGGATGTTTATATGAGATGCATGTAATGCACAAGAAACATGTGATTAGGACATGCTTTGTATATTGGGTATGATATTGTTCAGAGCTTGAGCCTCTGTGTTTATGCATGATCCTAATTGTGCTGGTATTTGTTAAGTAAGCATGTTGAATGCCTTGTATTCGAATATTGAATATGTGATATATGTTTGGTGGCATTGCTTACTTGTTTATGGCACTGACTAGTCAGGGATACTGTCCTAAGAGTCAGAAACGGCATAAGCGTCCTGAACGCAGGGCCGAATGAAGATTAGATCTAATCGATATCAGCATTGAATGACTCATATGGGGTATTAATGCTGGACCAACCCTAAGGTCGATGAATCTTATAAGCGCTTGGCTAGTCTAAGACTAGTTACTCAGAGCCAAGGCCTAAGGCCTAAGTGACTGCTTGTCACATGTCTAGGGAACGATGTTCCATGGTACTCCAGGAATTGCACTCTAAGTATTCATAGAATTATATTTATAGAGTTTTCTCTTGTACTCCATTGATATAATCAATAAATATAGTTATGTCCTCCATTTATTAGTTTGTTAATTAGAGCTGGTCAAGATTATTGTTTTACCCTTATAATTACCTCTTCATCCTTAAGTACCATTAATTCACTAGAGAATAATTAATCTATAATCAAATTATAGATTTGAGCTCAATAACTATTCAGTTCCAGAATTAACCTTTGAGGGAACCAATATTCGATCCGTTAGGAATGTATGGATTCCATTATTGTAATTCATGTTCCCAGCCATTCATTATATTGAATCTCCAACACAAAAGTCATTAGTCTCACTATACTAAGAAACCTTAACGAGTGATCAAAAGATCCAATACACACGAACAAGAGTTCATGAATACTCAGGATTTAGACTAATCTACAAATGGTCATCTATTATGATAAGAATCAAATCTTTATGTCAAAAGACAAGTTTATAAAGATACTTAATTCTTATCGGTCATGTCATATATAATCTCTATTATATACAACACCTTTTGTAGCGTCCCAAATCAACTAATAAGGCTTAGCTCCTTGATTAGCGTGTCTGGACGGCAATAATTGATTTAATTGTGCGATTACTTAAATTAAATGATTATATGATTAGGAATGCATGTTGATTTGAATTAAATATGCATGTGGGCCCGTTCATGTTAATAAGAGCATATTTATAATTTTGGCCTGTTAAGGGTGTAAATGTGATTATGTGTATGTTATGACTGAGACCACAAGATTGTGGAGATATATTTGTGATGTGTGATCCGAGACGGTTCTAGGGAGCGGAATAGCGAAATAGTCACAACAGGTTCGAATATCTGGCTCAGGATGAGCCTAGGGATATTTTTGGAATGTAGTACGCGTTCAGGATTACTGATAACGGGTAGTGACTTAGCGATTATTTGGGCATGTTGGGCTTAAGTGAGGATTTATAGGACTATTTGAGGAATTAGCGGGATATGGAAAATGACTGGATTTCCCTTGGATGCATTAAAGGACTAAGGATTTACTTAGGGGCATTTTTGTCATTTTTAGATGATAGACTTGAGCAAGATACTAGAACCAATCACAAAGAAAGCACTCTCTCTCTCAAAAGGCTAAGGAAGTTTTGTTGCTGAAATTCAAGAGAGAAGGCTTGGAATTCAAAGGGGATTGAAGCTAGAAGTAATTGGGTTTAGCTCTGGGTTGGATCATCAGTAAAGGTAAGGATTTAGTCTAATTTCTGTTGAGTTTTACTGCAGTGATTTAAGCTTTGTTTAGTTTCAAACCTTAAGTCTGATTTTTGTATTAGTGGGGCTAAGGGTTAGTTTTTGGGATGTTTAGACCAGTTAAGTTGCTTGGATATGAAGTGTAAACTGAATATTCCCCACAAAAATATTCCCCATTGACAATGTAAGCTTGTCGAAATCTATCACAACCTTGATTCCCAAATTGCCAAGTAAATTGCCACTCACAAGGTTTCTACTCATTTCTAGTAGTAGAACCTTCTTCCCGGAAGTGAAGAATAAATCAATTGTTCCCTTGCCTTCAACCTTGGACCTTTTCTCGTTGCCCATTTGAATTTCATGCCCTTCCTTTTCTCGTTGCCCATTTGAATTTCATGCCCTTCCTTCCCAATTCTTTGGCCTTTGTTGTTGTTGGGAGGTTTGGCCACTACATTGGCCTTACAAGTCTCTGCATTAGACTATTTCATGTTCTTATCTCTAGAATGGGATTCCTCCTCAATCCTCAAGTATTTGAGAATTTCCTCCAAGGAAATATCCTCATTCTAGTGGAGGATTTTCTTTCTATAGCCCCTCCAAGATGGAGGCAACTTGGCTATTATGGAACAACAAGGAATAAGGATGTAAAATCTATATTTGGCAATTTGAATTTTGACAAATATTATTGATTTATTGTGTTTAATTTCAATTGACTATGTTAAAGAATTTATCCTTGATTTTATTACTTTTATATTATGATAATTCTCCTTTATTGGTTATTGTATTTTTGTTAAGTTTATACAAACAAAGTCTTCTTGTTTACATATCCTTTTAGACTTTATTTTCTTTCCAAATTTAACTAATTATGTTTTTGTTTTATTATTAACCGAATATATCTCTAGATAGCTCACAATCAGCCAAGAATGGGTAACTTCTCAAAGTTAGTCAAAAAGAGAATCTGACCATATCATGTCCAGATTCGAGGCCTTTTTGCTGCTACATAATCTCTGTCTGTTCCCTCAATTTCAGCTTCATTAATTGTGATTGAAAGTTTATTTTTGGAAACTTTCCTTGTGTGCGTTGTGCATCAAGAATTGTGTAAAGTTGACTTTAGGTAAGTATTTTTTGTATAAATACGAACTAAAGCATCAACCCTAGGTTATCTCTTCCGCTCCTTAATTTCCTATACTTTTAAAGAGTGTTTTTCTTTTGTAAGGGATAGTTGTTCTGTTATTCCTTGGTTATTTTGTGTGTCTTTGTAATTGCTTATGTGTTAAGCAAAATCTCAAAGAGAAGAACGTGAAGAACAACCTTCAGGAGAAGGTTCATCAAATTCTTGCATCGGGAGGAAGGAAGCATTCATCAAGTAATTTGAAGGGAGTTCAAACCTTGGTGTCTTAAGGAGATTCATTAAACAAAGAGAGAGTACATCAAGCTTGCAACAAAACCATTAAAGACACACAAAGGTGTCTTAAGGAGATTCTAAGTTTTGTTTAAGTCAATTACTTTATACTTGTGAAATTTGACTAATGAATATTATCTCTAGGCATGGCCCCGTGGACTAGTAATATCCGAAAGGATATTGACACCATGTAAAAAATACTCTGTGTGTCATTTTATTATTCAATTAATTCTATTTTATCTCATGGGTTTGATATTCTATAGTGACAGGAACTTGATCTGTAGCTACAGAATACTTGTTTGATGTACCAACTTGTTTGTTCCGCATTTAATTAATTTGGTTAATTAAATAAAAAGTTGGTAATCATAAATTGTGGAATTTCAAAGAAATTTCTTTGTACCTTCTTCTTTCGCTTTGTATTTGTTCTCCAATGCTTCCCAGATCTCCATAGCAGTCTTTGTGTTGATTTAGAGATCATACATCCTGTATGGGAGAGCATTGAGAATGTGACCTCTACAAATGAGTTTATCTTCTTCATGTTTCTTTCTTTCTTTGATGTTTTCTTGAGTGTCATCCTCCTCAAAGGGTTCTATGGCATTTAGATCCTTGTCTAAGATGTAGAATACCTTAGAGATAGTTAGCAAAAACCTAATCCTTTCTTCCCAACTAACAAAATTAGTTATGTCAAATCTATCCAATCTAACAAAGTCTTGTGCCATAAATTTCAAAGTAGAAATTGAAGATGATTCTTCCATGATGATGTATCTCAGATAATAGAGAATTTGAATGTTGGGAGAGATTGAGATTATACCACCATAATACAGAGTCCAATAAAAGATTGAGATAGAGAAATGCAAACCCTAGTAATAGAACAAACTCTTGGATCTTTTTGTAAGCTTGAAACCCTTGTTAGAACACCACTTGAAACTTCTTCTTCTTTGATGAGAATCAAAATAAACCTTGTACATGAGGAGTATTGTTGTCTGAATTCTCTATTTCCTAGCTTTTTATGGGTGCTTGTGGCTTTCTCAAGTAGGAATGGGAATTGGGATTGAACAATCCTTCAAATTCACAAAGACAAGAACTTTCTTTATCAATTTCTTGGAGAAAACTTATGATCTCGAGACCTAGAGAGAGAGAGAGAGGTAGAGAGACATTTGAGAGAGTGATCAAGTCTATCAAAACTCGATGAGAAACCTCTTATAGTGTAGGCACCGTCATTAACTCTGACAAATAAGATTAAAGCTTTTAAACACATCCTTTGGAGCTTAAAACACGTGGATGTACGGACATGTTAGGTGACATGTCGCCTACTGGGAATCGCCAAAACCCTAGGGTTGTAGGCAATGCAACATCTCTAAGGTGGCGACGCAATGTAACATAATCAGGTCAAAATTCTCAAAATTGACCTTAAGCACCTCCATATGCTTCCCAACTTTTTGGGCATCCTTAGATACCCCAATGTATCACTTTGGACCCAAAAACACAATTTTTAAATTCCTATAATAAAAAACTCAAATTTTACATCTCCACTATGTGAAACCATTTAGTGTTTTACACATAGTATGTGTAAGAACACTTGGACTGTGTTTTAACCAATCCTAACAAGTAATATTCTCAAGCTTTATGATTCTCCCGTTTCTATTTTCACATTTGGTTGTAGTTTACGGATCCTTGATCTTTTCTCTCCAAGGCAATACATTAGGCCAATGAAAATTGATTCCTACCTGGCAAGGGCCCAAGCTATTCATACCCTTTCTCATGAGGTAAGGGATATTTTGGCCTTGGCGACAACTGCCAAGTTGCAATGGTTGGGACTTCTCAGCCCCGAACAACGGGTCGAGTGCCTAAACATGACCGGGATAGTCCAACCTCGACGTCTAGATATGAGGATATTCTAAGTAGTTTTCATCAACGAGTTCGCGGAAATGGATATCCTGGACCTCGGGCCGCTTGAGAACTACATAAAGGAGGTTGTCAATACCTCTTACGATTTTCCTCTCAGGGGTAAGGTCGAGGAGACTCTTAACTTGGGATGCACTGTCATTTCTGCTCGGGAACTGAAAAGAGGGATGAAGTTGATGAGACCTTCAAGGTCGTTCACATGCTAAACATTGGCTGTGGACCGTAACGCAATCGGAGGCCAGAAACCAAGGAGAAGAAATCTCCCTTCTCATTCCCTGGAATTTTAACAAAGGTCACAACTTGGGACATACATCATTTACCCATACTTTGAGCCGGTATGGGTATGTTGGCTGGTGTTGATCTTGGCGGCAATATGCCAATTACCTTGACTGGGTGAACAAAGTTGTCCGCCATCATCACACTAGAGATCTCCTAGGAATATTGGTAGTTAATCAACTCATTTGGATAAGTACTTAGAGCTTCGATGAATACAAAACAAACATTGACCTGGACTTGAGCCTTTTACTTGACACCATGGATAAGGCGGTTGACGAGTTTGTGTCTTCGATTGTGGGATGATGCTCCAAGCACTGACTTTCATTCATATGCTTGTTTGTCATGTTTTTTAAGTTAATTTTTTGCTCATTTATTTCTTTCAGGCTAGATGGATGCGGTGGTGGTTGCTAGGGGGACGCGAGTACCCCTTGTTGCTAGGAAAAGAAAAACCAAGTTGGCGACTGCTCAGCGGTGCAAAAGCGGCCTAGGACAGGCACCACTGATGCTCTGTCGACAACCCAGAAAGCGAGCTTAACAATAGGGGTGGGTATCTGATCCAATCTAACCTCTTTGTCATAAACTAATCCAATCCAATCAAAGGTTATATGTTGGAAATCATTATTCGATCTGATTCATTTTAGCTTCAAAATCCAATCCAATTAGTAATTTGATTGGTTTAGTTTTTTAATTGGATTTCACATTTGAACTTTATTTTTAACATTATCTTAAAAACATACATAATCATATAAAATATATATATAATCTAAAGGTTTAAAGTAGCTAATATAATTACACAACCATTAAGTCTCAAAATTGTCAAAAACAACACAAGACATTCAATTTAATAAAATATTTTCTACTTAATAGTAAGATCTTCAACTGCAACCAAGAAAATGAAAATGAGATGTTATCTCTTTTATGATTTTTTTTCTACACTAGAATATGGGTGTAAGGTAATACTAATAGACAACCAATAAAAATGCATTAAAATTAATATAAACATTTTTTAATTTTTTAAATATATATTTATATATGTAATGGCATTGGATCGGTAATTATTAGATTTCAACAATATCATCTGCCATTTGATCCTATCCAATTAAAATCATATTATTTAAATGCAATCCAATCCAATTGTAATCAGATATGATTGGTTCGGTGTAATTGGATTTGTTTGGATGATGCCCACCCCTACTTGACAGTGTCTGTTGCAAGGGCTCCGCTGGCTTCGGTAGCAGCTTCCTCGGAGGCCTTCCTGGGGCATCCGACCAATCGACTGCCACCACATTTGGCAGAGGTAGCCAAGAATCTAGAGGCGTAGGTAGCCTTTGATCATGGAGAACGACACGGGAATGTCATTGCCGAGGCGACATATTCCACGCTGGCAGCTTTGGTAGGACGCACTCCCACTTCATAGGCCTCAGAAGCTACCTCCATGGACCCAAGCAAGGAAGCTCCTAGATCGTCCAACCTGAAGGGTCTCAGTGAGAAGACAACACCTCTTACTGCGGGGTTCCTGTCCACCGTTGGCGATATTATGGGGAGCATGCCCATTTGTCGGTAAGCCTAGCTATGGGAGTGGAACATCGCGCATCTCTCCCAATGTCTGTTGGTAACAACATTGTTGGTCATCCTCCCTCTAATAGTTGTTTGTTATTTTTATTGTTCATGTTCTCTTGTTCTAACTCGCCATCTTGGCTTCTATCTTTTTGAGAAGGCTCTCTTGCATCAGGGGCTTATGAATTACATCGAGCTCCTGAACAAATCTGAGAAGGACTTGTCAGAGTTAAGGGAGATGGAGCCATTCCTCCCTGGGTTAGGAGGTTGACTTAGGCCCTTGTTGAGGTTGAGCAGGGTCGATACAATGCTTGAGCGAGTCAATAGGTTATCAAGAAAGACCAGGAGGCTGCTATTACGGAGCAGGACACTGCTTAAGTCGAGCTATCTAAGGCCCGATATAAGATAGCCTCTTGGAGAAAGACAAATTAGCCCTAATCTAGGTGGAATCGGACGTCCAAAAGTGGGTCACCAATTAGGTGACCCGAGGGGCCGAGGTGGTCAAGGAGATCTAGGCCAAGGTCTCAAAGTACGAGGAGTTAGCAACCCAAACTTGGATCTAAGCTACATGGGCGACCATAAGGTTTGTTTTCAAGCTATATGCAAGGATGTCCTCAAAGTTGAAGAGGCTTGGGAGAATAGGTCCATGACCACATCAGGCCCTACAGGCATCAAGAATGTCCTCGTCTTGACCAATGAGGTTCCCTTGAAGTCTGTGGTCAAAATAGCTATTGGCAGCAACAAGCCCCCTTTCGAGCAGTGATCCATCTTCTTCTTTTTGTAATAACTATTATTTTGTAATATGGGTCTTCAGACCCTTCTTTTATTGGAGTAGAAACTTCTATTTGCTCATGGTCCCAAGCTTTATTGTACATACTCAAATAGGTCTATTGCTTTTGCATTGACTTCAGGTCACATGGACACCATAGTCGTGATCCAGCATGGTCGTGACCATGGTTAGGGTCTCACACATCTATAGTCGGCACTAAGGCTTTGAGTTGCACTTAGGTGTCGCATGCGGTGACTGGGGTTCTAGCTGTACTAACCCTCTTCCCAACTTTAAGGTACCCTATGTAGGTTCCTCTTTGAGTTAGCCTAAGGTTTTAAGCATTATTAGGTTCATACTTTCGTGTTGACTTTGGGACATGTGGAAATGGACCATTTTTCAGGGTCTCGCATGTCCATTGTGGACGCTAAGGTGTTGAGTTGCACTTAGGTCATGCATGCAGTGACTGGGGTTCTAGCTGTACTAACCATTTTAATTCCCAACTCTAAGGTACCCCAAGTAGGTTCCTCTTATCTGAGTTGACCTAAGGGTTTAAGAGAGATTAGGTTCGCTACTTTTGCATTGACTTTGGGTCACGTGGATGCCACAGTCATGAGCCATCGATGGTCGTGGACCATATCCAGGGTCTCGCACTCTATTGTCAATGCTAGGGCCTCATGTTGAAGTTAGGTCTCAATGAAAGCACTCATGTGAGATTGGTTTCTTGTGTATACCATGGTCGAGGTTTTTCCTAGCTTTCTACAGTTCTCAATGAAAACATCAAAATGTTGACTCTTATTTCTGTCAACTAAATAAATGAAGGAAAAGGTTGTAGAAAATCGTAAAGGGAAAATTAGAGGTTTGTATGTGGTTTAGCTGTTAACGAGGCCTAGTCCATGAGTGACTTGTATTGCTGAAGGCTTGCTGAAATCATAAGCCTCTTAGGGTTTAAAGCTTCGGCAGAGGATAGTCTTGCGCCAAGGTAATAGTGGTGGATCAAAAATAGGGTTTTGGATTCATACAAATGACCCCTCAATGCCTGATTTATTGGTATAAAGGAGGGATTTTTACAGAAAGTTAAGTAGTAAAATTATCACTAATCCTTCGATTAGGTGGGAGTCATGCATAGGATGCACGAAACCTGTCGCCAAGCTGGAGGTTCTGTGCTTTATTTTGTGAGGCCTATTGTGTCACTTTGGCCTCACGAACTTCCCTTTTATGGAAAGGAAGTGGTCCCCCTATGCATGGGAAAAGGAGAGGGGGCCATAAGGTGGTAGTTCCACCACTTGGTTGCAACTATGCACAGGGAGGTGGTACGCCAAAATGTTAGAAGGAGTTGGGTGCACGGATCTGCTAAAGGTACTTCTTGTGGGCTCCATTTTTTGAGAAATATGCTAAATGATCTTTCGTGGAAACTTCTCGGGCTTTCAAGAAGTCAGTACATGTGTGGGCGTTCAGGAAGATCTCGGGGACCTTTCCGACAAGTCTTTGCTAGTCAGTTCCCGAAGACCTATTATCGAGTAACTGATTTTTATGAACACCTATCTTATATTTCTAGTGAATATTTTGTGATAGGAAAAAAAATTGGCTCTGTTTTGGTCAAAAAATTGTTAGGGATAAAAAATCTTGATACCATAAAAGTGGAAGAGTTAATGGGAGTTGTCTACACTTTTGTTCTGAATCAAAATATGAGGTAGAAAGATAAAGAAATTGCCTTGAAATTTGTTAAAGAAAAGGATAAGAGTTTTGTGATAGCCAAGACTGTTACACTATGTGTTTATAAAGGTGCAAGACTTGCTAATCAAGTCATTTAATTAGAAGTGTGTTACTGAAACTATTAATGAACTAGGGTTAAAAGATTTTGGTCATAAAAGATGCATTTCATTTTAATAAACATTTTATACATGGGATCCCAAAAGAAGTAGAGTTTAAAAGACAATTTTCAAAATTCCAGGATATATGTACAGCTACTAGCCACTCTATGGGCTAAACAGACATTTAGGCTTCTCTTGTCATGTACCATTCCTCGGCCGTGGCGACCGATCAGCTGACTGTGTACATCTAGCCTCAAAGCTCTCCAACTCAGGACTGTTCCATCTTGTTCTTGCCTCTACCTGCACCACGTAGCACCCGTGAGCCGAGGCCCAGTAAGAAAACCATATAACATAGCATAGACAATTTAGACAGTCAAATGATTCATGAGATATCAACTAGACATTAACAAGCCACAACATTCACATAATCAGCGATAATAATTGACAAATCAATAATCTCTTAACCAAGTTTTTAACATGCCATAATTACTAGATTCACACAGTACACATATCATTCAACAACTAGGGTCAACGCCCTTAGGCCGCACCCTCTGTTTAAGTCATTGTCTTCGGCTCAATTAGGCCGAACCCAGTGTTCAACCCACTGACTCTGGCTCGCTTAAGCCAAGCTCAGTGATTATTTAATTAACCTCAGCTACCAGTGGCCAAGCCGCATCCTGTGCGCAAATATAGATCCTGGCACTCTTAAGTCATTTATCACATGTCCCCATGGCATAATACCATCTATGACATCATATACAAGTAAAGGGAAATTTTAGTCCCAACATAACCACGTAACTGGGTGCAGTTTCTTACCTTTGATTTTGATAGCTTTGATTAGTGAAATCAACCTTCAAGCGTGATCCTGTCTGAGCCCTAGTGTACACCTAGTCACAACCATAAATTAGAATCATCATAAAACTTCAATTCCAAAACCTAACCTCAGGACCAATCTCGAGCCCTCGGGAAACCCTAATTCCACCAAACGGGGTGGTGGAATCAAACCCCGAGCCCACGAGCAAGAACCCTAAGAAAACACCCAAAAATCCACTTCTGAAGGTAGGGAAGCGCTACAGCGCCACAGGGTGGGCGCTATAGCTACAAGCAGAGCCAAAAGTCCCCAGAAAACCCAAGGGCGCTACAGCGCTAGTTATAGCACCTTCAGCACACTGATTTTCTCCTTCAAATTTCCTCGAGCCAAAACTCCCAAAAACCCCTCCAAACCTGAACCACACAACAAATTGAACCTTCCATCATCTACATCTCACCCCACATAGCCCAATAACATAAAACTTAGCCACATGCAGCATTAAACAAAGAAAACCATGTTTGAGCTTGAAGCTCAAAAACTCAACAAAAAAACCAGAACAACCCAGAAACTCAAGTGACCAAGCTCAGAATTTCTCACCTTTAATGGGGATTCCAATCCTAAGTTTCCCTTAGTATCCTTCCAGTCCTTAGCTCCCCAATTCCCCAAGAACAAATCCTAGAATTCCCATCCAAAAACTTAAATTCAAAAGCAACTCATCAAAGTCAAAAAATTTATACCAAACTCTTTAGGCTTTACCTTAATTTGATAGCTAATTCCAGCCAACCCTCTTCAATTACTTCAAGGATCAAGGCTCCAAGACTTAACTTAGACTCTCTCTAAATTTATAGCTTCAAATTCCACAAGAAATGGTGAGGAAGACCACCATTCGAGAGAGAGAAAGAGAGAGGTCATGTACTCTGTTTTTCCTTCCTTCTTTCTTCCTTTTCTTTCCTTTAACCTCTAACTCATTCTACAGCTTCCACTAAGTGTATAAAGGCAGATTAATACTTATCCCTTTTTTTAAATCAAATGACCATTTTTCCCTCCCATTAAAACCTAAGCCTTTAAACATTCTAAGGGTATTTTGGTCATTTGTTCCCAATTCTCGCTAATTCCTCGAGTGTCCCTAATAATTACTGCTTACTTCCCGACACCTAAATAATCACCAATTATTTTCCTCAATATCAAATAGCCTCCAATATATTTCCCAAATTCCCAGAAATACCCCCAGGCTCCCCTGAGCTGGGTATAAATCCCCACCGTGACTTTTTCGCTAAACCGTTCACTAGGATTGTCGTGAGTCACAAGTTGAAAATATATCCACATAATAATGTGGTCTCAACAATTTATCACATATAATTACATTTATGCCCTCAACGGGCCAAAATTACAAACATGCCCTTATGAACAAAATAGGGCCTACATGCATATTTAATACTCATAAACATGCATCTAATCATATCCATATACTTGTATAGTCATGCATGCCACATAATCATGCATTTAATCATTTATTCACATAAATACCAATAATTCCCTCTTGGCACACTAATCAAGGCTCTTAAGCCTTATTAGTAATTTTGGGTTGTTACAAGTTTTGAGGAGGAAGATGCTGAAATGACCTTATTATCAAAGAACTTCTAGAAGTACATGAAGAAGATTGGTAAAAAAAGGTAACTTTAAACCCTCCAAAGGTAATGTTTTCTATAAACCTTTTTGTCTAATTGAAAGAAAAGTATTCAATGTCGGGAATGAGATGGCTATGGTCATATTCAGTTAGAATATGCCAACAATCTAAAGAAAAATAAAAAGAGTATGACACTCACTTGGAGTGACAATGAATCTAAAAGTAGTGATGAAGAGATTGTTTGTAATGTTGCATTAACTTCTGTAATGTCTTAATTATTATTTGCTAACCATGATTCTCATAATTATGTGTGCTTGAACAATATGTATTAAGCTAATGGTACAGAGTATCCAATAGAGAGTGATTCATATGAGTCCAAATTGGATGAAGAATCACTAAAATAAGCATATCAAAAAATGTACTCTCAATGGATAATGGTATGTGTTGATAATCATCTTTTGGCTAGTAATAACAATGTTTCGAAAAAGAGAAAAGATGAACTTGAGCACTTAATTAATGAATTTGAAGAAAAACATTGAAAACAAAAATAAATAAATCAAGCAATTATCAGCCAAACTAATCCACACACAAAAGGGAGTAAAGATGCTTAATTCTCATGCTACAAATTTTGATGACACCCTGGATACAAGGAAAAGGAAAGGAGAAAACTCTGGAATAGTGTTCAATGGGGGTAAGAATATAGTGTTCAATGGGGGTAAGAATGTCTCAAAAAAAAACCAAATGTGTAAGTTTTAGGAGTGTTACTGGATGCCTCAGCATCTAGGTCAACAAATGCATTATCATTGAAGGTTGATCTCACAAGTAATAAAAGTTCATACGTTGCTTAAATGAAAGGTAAATGATTCATTCTTTTTGTCATTTTTGTGGGATCAAAGGTCAGCAATTGACATGTTTGCCAGTAAATATCTGAAACATTTGAATCCTAAACTCGTGTTACCTTAAAATGTTGGTCATTCAAAAAGGGTTTCGGTAAAGAAAAGTGAAGTGAATTTTCTTCCTTTTTTTACTTGGTTTAGATCTTATGTTTCTAACCATTGGTATTTTGATAGTAGTTGTTATAGGCATATGACTGGAGACAAGAAAATCCTAAGCAATTTCAAACATACAGAAAAGGGAAAGGTAACTTTTTGTGATGGTGCCTTAGGAAAAGTTATTCGCAAAGGTACCCTAGATGTTGAGGGAATTCCAAGGCTGGACTCAAGGCTAATCTTATTAGCATAAGTCAAATTTGTGATCAAAATTTGCATGTGAATTTTCGAGTGATGATTGTATTGTGTGTGACTCAAATGGAAATTGTATTATGAGAGGTGTTAGATCCATTGGTAATTGCTACACTTTAACACATGTACAAGTATGTGATTATGTTGTTCATAATGCTACTAATCAGTGGCATGAGAAATTTGGGCACATTAATCATAAAAGTTTGAGAAAAAATGCAAGTGCAAGTCTTGTTCATGGGTTACATAAGCTAGGAAAGAATTCATCAGGTAAGTGTGCACCTTGTCAAATGGTAAAGCAATTGAAAATTTCTCACATAAGCATAAAAAATGCTATGACTTAAAATTTTTGGAGTTGTTGCACATTGATTCGATGGGTCCAATTCAAGTTGAAAGCATAAGTGGAAAGAGGTATATCTTTGTTTGTGTGGATGACTTTTCACGATACACTTGGGTTGATCTTTTTAGAGAAAAGTCTGACAAATTTGGTGCTTTACAAAACTATGTGCTTGAAATTGAAAGTTGAAGAAGACTGCAATATTGGAAAAATTATTAGAATTCGGAGTGATCATGGAAAATAATTTGAAAATATTATTTATGATGAATTTTGCAAATCTCTTGGAATTTTTCATAAATTTTTAGCTCTTAAGACTCCTTAACAAAATTGGAAAACAAAACATTGCAGGAGATGGCTAGGGTGATGCTAAATAATAAAAGGGGGTTTTTGGATGTGTTTATTATATTCTCAAGGATCGTAAGAATCTTGGGAATTTGATGCAACCATGTTTAGTGCATGAATTTTTTAGAAAATGTCTCTAATATTTCTTTCTAGAAAGATGTCAAAGGGGCAGATTGTAAAACCCTAAATCAACATCTCTTTAAAATGATGGTTTCTGAAATAAGTGATTCCTCAATTGGCTTTAAATAAAGTTTTTAGGGCTCTCTCGTGCCCTAAAAGATTTTTTTAGGACACACAATGAGTGCCCTTAAATGTTATCATTTTAATTTTTAAAAAATAATTTATATTTATTTTTAATTGAAATTATTAGTTAAATGATACATGTATATACAAATATAAAAACATATAGATTACAATAACAAAACTTATACATACAATGAGATAGTTACAAATCTAAACGGCAATTTAAAAAAAAAAATATGAGTAACCAAACTTGTCACATTTATAATACAAAACTAGAAATTATAATACTAATGCCTTGAGTTAAAGATGGAACCCCATAAATATTATAACTTGACATGATGATTGATTCTTTAAGTGATGTTTTTCTTCCCTTTGGATAAGTTGGTCAAATATTTCCATTGAAGTAAAACAATATCTTCTTCTTCTTCTCAGGTGGCCTGAAAATCAAAGATCATTACAATCCCAAAATAAACATATCATAGGAAAAACTAGTTGCATCTATTATTTAACATGTAAGATCAATAATCAACTCATTGAAACCTCATTAAATGTTTAGCATATATATATGTAATGACCCAACTAATTCTAAGACCTTGGACCATTAAAAACTACTAGACTTAGCTACTACTTTTGAAGTAAACATACATAAGAAATATTCACAGCTTTATAAAAAATTCCAAAATAAATATTGAAATACATAAATGCGGCGTATAAGATCCCATTGTTTTAAAATAAAACATAACTTTAAACTAAAGGAAATTTGTTTACAAAAATAAATGCGGAAAATACATTAAAACATGACGTCGTCCTCGAATCGTTCACGCAGTCCATTGAATCCCTTCATCCTTAATACACAAATTAAGCTGCCAAGAATCCTTCCGCCGCCATAACTATTTTCCTGCATACATAAAAATAAAGGAATGAGCCTAATGCCCAACAAGGAAAATCTACTAGCACATATATCATAAAACATAAACATAAGACTACAAAACATATGACTATAAAACATGCATTATAATGGCCATCATACTTCTTGGGGCTTGCTAGCTAAGCAATCATATGCCCATAAATTTACGGTGCTTAGTTATCTAAACAAGTCATATAAATTTATGGGGCTTGTTATCTAAACAATCATATGCCCAAGGAATAATAATACTACTACTACTACTACTACTACTACTACTACTACTACTACTAAGTAAAGTTCTGGGACTCTACAATATATATATATATATATATACATACATGACAAAACTACTACCACCACTACCACTACTACCACTACCACCACTACCACTACCACCACTACTACCACTACCACTACTACCACTACTACCACTACCACCACTACCACCACTACCACCACTACCACTACCACCACTACTACTACTACTACTACTACTACTACTAAGTAAAGTTCTGGGACTATACAATATATATATATATACATACATGACAAAATGCATATGTGTGGTGAAGTGTGTGCTATACTTAATTTGGCCATTAAAATAAGTAGCCTTTTGATGAAAGGAAGCCAAGTAGCCTAGTAGCATGAACAAAGGATACACTGGAAAATAGTTGTAAGACTAAAGTCAAAACCAAAAGAGTATTAGACCAATTAATTAAGTACTCTGTATTGTGTTTTAAAATATCTAGTCAAGCTCACACGTACACACTAGTACAAAAAAGGATAAAATTACAAACATAAACACAACCATTTTTTAACTTTCCTGC
Source organism: Humulus lupulus (assembly GCF_963169125.1). Lineage (NCBI taxonomy): Eukaryota > Viridiplantae > Streptophyta > Magnoliopsida > Rosales > Cannabaceae > Humulus > Humulus lupulus. Next base: position 146,938,823 of record NC_084800.1, on the reverse strand, counting down.
TAACCAAACTGTGGAAAAGAAATAATATGGTTTGTACATGAAGTAGAATCAGGCTAATTTCAAGGAAAACTATACATGACTCAAAAAGAAAAGAAAATCAGCCAGAACTACTTGCAATACAACTGAAAAGGACTTCAAAATATATACAAAAAAAAAAAAATTCCACTCTCTTGTAGAGAAATATCAAAATAGTTAATTTGCCAATAATCAAACCAATCAACAAACACAATTCAATTATAGGATAATCATAGACAAATATACATAAAATCGAACAACATTTTCCCAAACCAACTATTTGTCAATATTAATTCAAACAATACACAAGTTTTCTTTCTTATCTCACTGTAGCACACAAATTTCTCAAATCCTACTTCACTAAGACATACAAATTCTCAATCTTCTGTTATCACTGTAGCACACAATAACAATCCCAGAGCCTACTTCACTATGGATGAATACTTAAGATATTCATACTCCTCTAACATTTGCATAGTATTAAAACAAAAGTGAGAGACATACCTCTTGCAAACTGTTGCAAATAAAGTTTCCTTTCAATTTAAAATTCAATTTAGCCACTAAAATATAAGATACAATTCTTTAAAGTCTGTCTCAACACATACACACATTTACAATGTAATAATATATAATGAAAGTGAGTCAAAGTTGAATTCAATATGTAGGCATATGCATTGAGAGAAAAAATTAGACTGTCCTCTATCAATGCTAACCGAAATGTTGAAGAAAAAAAATTAGATTTACAAATTAAAAAAATAAGGTTTGCTCTCTAATAAAAAAATCGATTCTATGTGTAAATCCTAAAATTTGCAAATTTTATAAAGATAACTTTTTATTTAAAAGATGATTTTAAATTCTTTTTTATTGTGATTTTCATAATTAATTCCTTGGATTAATTGGTAATGTTTGCAAATAATTTCTTATTAAATTTGATGTTCTCACAATATGTTTATAAAATGAATTTGTATCTTGGTTTTATAAAGAAAATATTCAGTGCTTATTGGAATTCATTTATGGAAATATTTTCTATTTATTTTTGTTCTTTCCAAGATATTCAATTATGTAAAATACAATCTTTGAGAAGTTAAGTGTTAATCCTATCTTGAGACATTTGATCTGATGCAGGTAGAAGTTGTCCCCGAAAAATCTGTGTCTGTTAGATCAGAATCAACTATCTTCAAATATTCAAGAATATCTTCAAATATTCTGGCTTTTATTGGAGATTCTTTATGAGCATTTCTGAGCACGAAATAATATCTATAAATAGGCTTCTTGGGCCTTGAGAAAAAGTGAACTCTATGGTGCATAGTTTTCAAGTGAATTGTAATATTTGTGAGAGTTCATAGTTTGTATTCAAGATCATTGTATTCACATGTTCTTGTTGTAAAATGAGTGTCTATTTTTGTGGTGAGTCTACACCACATTCATGAGTGAATACAAGTTGTAATTTGAACACAACTCTTATAGTCTTCGGGAGAAGATTTTTACAAGCCTTGTGTCGGGACGATTCAAGCACTCCCTGGTCATTGAAGGGAGTTCAAATGGTTAGGCATTTCAATCTGTTATCCAAAAAATCAGAAGCGAATGACGTGGCAAGCATTAATTACACATGGCTGACACCTGGAAGAATGCGTGTTCGACTATCGACCAGGAAAGCACCCTGTATCAGACGATCAGTTTTTCATACGACCAGACTGGTCGTATGCACTTTATACGCGAAAAAGATCTTGGGCAGTTATGAGGGAATCCGAGATTCTCTCCCATGATTTCTTGAGTATCCGATTATTTAGGAAATAATATTTGTAACAAATCAATGTAAATCATCCCTGAGCTTATAAATACAGGAAGAGGACTCAGGGAAGGGGATCGGGCTCTATTTTCTCTTTTCAGACTTCTAAATCGCTTGTGATTAGAAAGATCATAGAAACCATATTGTATTTGTTCTTCAGAGGCTAGTGAAACTCATTGGACTCGAGTTCTTTGATCACTCCTTTGAATCTCAATCTAATAACAATTTAAGTGGACGTAGGTCATTACTAGATTCTGGGGCCGAACCACTATAAAATATCGTGTTCTTATTATTTTCGTCATTACGTTCTTTTCAACGCATTCATACACGTCAAGCAAATTGTGACTCCGTGTCAGTTGCCCAAATCTAGGGTCAACATTCTGGTGCTTTCATTGAGAGCTTGATTTATCATTGTTGAGAAAACCAATGGTGAAAACTGCAAGGAAAGCTGGACAGGCGGCCGCCGCTGCACCATCAAACCCACCTCCTCCTCCTCCTGCAAGCGTGGCTAAGGATGAGCCACATTTGGAATTTGAGGAGGAAGAAATGGATGACACAACGCTGAAGAGTACCCTGGGGGTGTTGCAGGAAGAGCTGGCTAATATGAGGGCCAGTCAAGAGACTGCCTCCGAAATTATGACACGGCAGCAGCAGGAGATTGAACGACAGCGTGCGGAATTAAGCGAAAGGTAGGCGGAGATGGATCGTCACCAAAGCGAGGCCATGGCAGCCCTAAAGGCAGCCTTGCAACTGGCTAGAAATCAGGCCGCACCTGTCTCGCAACCTGACCAGCCTGCAAATGGGCCACCTCAAAGGGGTCCTAATCCTAGCCCACCAATCCAGCCATCGAGTCCGCAAAGGCCCGAGCAGCCTCAGGCGCCCCATGACAATGTCCTGCTGGACCCTGAAGCACAGCCACCATCCCAGGCTGGTCGTGGTAATCCCCCTCAGCAGAGGCAGAATAGGACCGAGCATCAGCCTCGCAGTCCTAGACGCCATAGGGGTGATGAGCCAAACCTACCGAACAGAGGTCAGAATCCTCCTGGTAACAGGAGGAACTCAGAGTTAGGCTCTGCGGTCCGGGGTCCCCCACGGCATGATAATGCACGGGGACACAACGACCAGTGCAGGCCACCCTCTAACGCCCGGGACGTGTCAGCCAGGGATGGAAATCGAGGAAACAGTCGATCCCACCACAGCCAATCAAGGTTCAGAGATGGCCATGGGTATAATGAGGCCGACTCAGGCAAGGGAAATGCTGGTAGGAGGAATGAAGAAAGAGGTAGAGGCGGGAGCCAGGTACCTCAAGATGACCAACCCAATAGACGGGATGCTGGGGGGCAGCTCAGAAAAAATAATGTCTTCAACAGGCTCGGGGGTAGCGAGCAGCAGAGAAGAGACGAGGATTTGAGAGACGTACTCAACGATCACCGCGAGCGGCATGGCGAGAACGTCCCCCCAGCAACAGAGGCTACAGCGATTCCTGCCGCTGTACAGGCCCAGATAGATGCCCTCAACCAGGCAGTGCGACAGCTTGTCGGGGGAAGGACATCTTATATCGACCATGATATGAGGAAAGGCACTCCTTTCGTACAGAGGATAGCTAATGCAGAAACTCCAAGAAAATTCAAAATGCCTACACTTCCAAACTTTGACGAGTACGGAGACCCAGTATCTCATGTCAATAAGTTTGAAATACAAATGGACATTCAGAAAGTGTTCGAAGACGCTCGGTGCAGGATCTTCCCTGCAACACTTTCTGAGGCCGCGCAGGAGTGGTTTTTTAAGTTCCCTCCTGCAAGCATAGTTTCCTGGGAAATGTTCGTAAGGGAGTTTTACAGACAGTTCTATGCAGGTCGTGTGCATCCGACCGAAGCAAACCAGCTGGTGGAAATTCGCCAGCAGGATGGAGAATCAGTGAAGGACTACATCCAGCGCTTTATGCGAGCAGCAGCTGGAGCAAAAACGGTAGGGGAAGAAGGAAAAATGATGGCCATAACTGCAGGGGTTAGGCGTCGCTCCCCCCTCTGGAAAAGCCTCTGAAAGGAAGGAGTTAGAACTACCCAGGAATTCTTGGACCGGGCTGATCGTTACATCAAGCTCGAATATGCCATTGCCGACGATGGAAAGCCTTCCGGCAAGGATAAGAAAGCAGCCGAGCCCGCCAAAGCCGCCAATGGGTCCAAACCTAATGGCAACGGCAAAGGCAATGGGAACGGCAGCGGCAATGGCAAGAATGGTGGAAAACGACCGTATAACGAGCCTTCCACCTCCGACGATAAATGAGCGAAGGGTAACCGTTATGAACCTCGGTTCACTAACTACACTGCCCTCGTTGAGTCTCGGGGAGAGGTTTATCAGGCCACAAGTTCTAGTGTGCCATATAAGAAACCTGGCCCCATTCGAAAGGATATTTCGAAGAGAGACACTACCAAGTTCTGTCGTTACCATAACGACTATGGACATGACACCAACGAATGCAACCAGCTGAAAGATGAAATCGAGTTCCTTATTAGACAAGGACACTTGAGAAGATACGTACGGGCCTCGGGAAATTCCCAACGAGAAGCTCAGGGTAGCAACGAGCAGGCGCCCACGCGCCAACGCTCGCCGCCTTTACAGCCTGCCCCCGTTAATGGCACATTATTGACCATTTGTGGAGGCTCGCACCTCGCGGGAAATAGCGGAAAGGCCAGGGAACGATATGCTCGGACCCTGTGCCACGACCAGGACATCGAGATGATGACTGTGGAGGACCGCGCGCCAAAAAAGGCTCGATCAGAATAGGGCGAAATAACCTTCTCTAATGGCGATGCCCAACACGTCTGATTCCCACATACCGATCCGCAGGTCATGGATATCCAGATGGCTAACATGATGGTAAAGAGAGTGCTGGTCGATACAGGAAGTTCGGTGAATATCCTGTATAAGTCTTCGCTGGAATGCATGAAGTTGTCCGTTAAGGACCTGGAGCCCTGCAACCAAACGATATACGGCTTCTCTGGAGAAGGACTCGCTCCCGCTGGATTGATCAGACTACCGGTGACGATAGGTACAGCGCCTGCTACCAGGACATTACTCACCACTTTTGTAGTAGTCGATTGTCCTTCGGCGTACAATGCTGTCATTGGAAGGCCTATACTAGTTTATCTACGGGCCGTCATCTCTATGTGGCACTTAGCCATGAAGTTCCCAACGGACGCAGGGGTAGGACGCGTGTTGGGGAACCAGAGGGAAGCCAGGGAGTGCTACAACGCCTCAATCACAAAGGCGAAAAGGGGAACGCCAAAGAGCCCTACCTCAGATAGGTTGCAGATGGCAGTTGATACACAAGCCCAATCCAGTGATGAAGTCACCAAATAGGGTGTTGCCCAAAGTGAGGATAGAGAATTAGATCCTCGCTTTGGGGATTTTGAAGAGAACGTTGGACCCGTCGAGGACCTGGAAGAGGTCCAACTCGATGAAAAAGACCCGACCAGAGTTGTGAAAGTCGGGAAAAACCTAGAGCCCACCACGAAGCAGGCACTGGTGGAATTTTTGCGGAAGAACCAGAAGGTTTTTGCCTGGTCGCACAAAGACATGGCTGGGATTGATCCTGCAATTATCAGCCATGTCCTAAATATAGACAAGACTTTTCCACCCGTGCAACAAAAGAGAAGGCTGCTCGATAAGGATAGATCGAGAGCCTTAAAGGAAGAAGTTGAAAGATTAAAGGAGAATGGGTTCATCAGGGTGGCATTATATCCATCATGGGTCTCCAATCAAGTGCTGGTTCCCAAGCCTAACGGAAAATGGCGAACCTGCGTGGATTTTACAGATCTCAATAAAGCCTGCCCAAAAGACTGCTTCCCACTCCCAAGAATCGACCAGCTGGTCGATGCTACTGCAGGACACGAGATCCTCTCGTTCATGGATGCATATTCGGGCTACAACCAGATTAGCATGCATCCCCCTGATGAGGATCACACCAGCTTTCGGACCGATACGAGCTTATACTGTTATAAAGTAATGCCCTTCGGACTGAAAAATGCAGGTGCGACTTACCAACAGCTAGTCAACCACATGTTTAAGGAGCTTATCAGAGTAAACATGGAGGTATACGTGGACGACATGCTGGTAAAGTCTAAAAAGGCAGAAGGACATGTGAAGGATTTGCAAGAGTGCTTCAACATATTGAACAAATACCGGATGAAGTTAAATCCCCTCAAATGTTCCTTCGGGGTTGGATCAGGGAAGTTTTTGGGGTTCATTGTAAATTCAAGAGGAATCGAGGCCAACCCTGACAAGATAAAAGCCCTGATCGACATGAAATCGCCGGAAAGGATCAAAGATGTACAAAGTTTAACTGGGAGAATCGCAGCCCTAAGTAGATTTATTTCGAAGTCAACAGACAAATGCGTCCCCTTCTTCAATCTACTTAGGGGAAATAAGAAGTTTGAATGGACAGGAGACTGCGAGCAAGCTTTTCAGGCCTTGAAAACTCATATGGCACAGCCTCCCATCTTATCAAAGCCAATCGAAGGAGAAACTTTGTTTATTTACCTGGCGATTACAGAAGTTGCTGCGAGCGCGGTGCTAGTACGAGAAGAAGGCGTACAGAAAGCGGTCTACTATGTAAGCAAAAGGCTGATCGGGGCAGAGTTGAGATATCAGCCCATTGAAAGGTTAGCATATTGCTTAATCCTGGCCTCTAGGAAGTTGCGCCCTTACTTCCAAGCCCATCATATCACAGTTTTAACTGACCAGCCCCTACGGCAAGTCCTCCAAAAACCAGAGGCAGCTGGGCGATTATTAAAATGGGCAGTCGAACTAGGGCAGTTCGATATAACTTATTCACCACGAGCAGCAGTAAAGGGACAAGTATTGGCTGATCTTATTGCAGAGTTCACAGAACTCCCAGACAGCGAGCAGTGCGGATCGCCTAGTGCGCCTGAGCCTCAAGAGAAAGCTCCTTCGTGGAAGTTATTCATGGATGGGTCGCCAACGAATCCCACGCAGGAGCGGGAGTGATATTGATAACGCCGGAGGGGCATCGATTTCACTGCGCTATTAGGTTCGACTTTGCCACGTCAAATAATGAAGCCGAATATGAAGCACTCCTCGCTGGATTGAGAATGGCGAAAGACATGAGCATAAAGACGCTTGATATTTACAGTGACTCACAGCTGGTCATGAACCAAGTTCTAGGAGAATATCAAGTGCGAGGTTTAAAAATGGTGGCCTACTTGAATAAAATAAAAGATCTGCTAGCCCAGTTCACGGAGTACACCCTCCAGCAACTTCCGCGAGATCAAAATTCAAACGCAGACGCCTTAGCCAAACTCGCAAGCGCGAAAATGCTGACACTTTGAACATCGTACCAGTAGAAAGATTGAGTGAGCCAAGCATACAGGTGGTTGAGGCCAGTATGGAAATTCGAACGAAGGATACGTGGATGGCACCTTACTTGGAGTATCTGACAAACGGTGCGCTACCAACAGATAGAAACAAAGCCAGAACTCTGCAGAGGCAAGCTGCTAGATACATACTGGTCGATGGTGTTATGTACCGAAGAGGATATTCAATGCCACTACTCAGATGCATTACGCCAGAAAAAGCTAAGGAACTCATGAAAGAGGTGCATGAAGGCTTCTGCGGGGATCACGCTGGGGGGCAGAGTTTGGCAAAAAAGATTCTGAGGCAAGGCTACTTTTGGCCAACCATGAACGAGGATTCGATGGAGTTTGTACGAAGATGCGATAAGTGTCAAAGGTTCTCCAAAATTCCACGAGCAGCTCCAAACGAGTTGAAACAAATGCAGAGTCTGTGGCCTTTTGTTGTTTGGGGCATAGATTTAATTGGATCTCTACCAACGGGAAAAGGCGGAGTAAAATACGCAGTCGTGGGAATTGATTACTTCACCAAATGGGCCGAAGCTGAACCACTCGCTACCATAACGACCAAGAAAGTTCTTGAATTTGTCATCAAGAACATTGTTTGTCGATATGGTTTGCCCAGAAAGATAGTTTCAGACAACGGAACCCAATTTGACAGCGATTTATTTACAGACTTCTGCAAAAGACACGGAATTATTAAAAGCTTGTCTTCAGTTGTGCATCCCCAAGAAAACGGGTAGGTCGAGGCCATGAATAAAACTCTTAAGGATACACTAAAGAAGAGGCTCGAAGACGCCAAAGGAGCATGGCCGAAACAGCTGCCTGAAGTCCTCTGGTCGTATAGAACATCTCACCGAACAGCGACAGGTCATACCCCATTTTCCCTAGCATACGGATATGAGGCTATGTTACCTGTCGAGTTAGATCCCCCCTCACATCGACGTATAACATACGACCAGGACCAGAACAGCCAACTAATGATGGTGTCCCTAGACTCAATTAACGAGATACGGGAGAAGGCCCAACTCCGAGTTGCTGCATACCAGCAAAAAGTCACCCAGTACTTTAACTCCAAAGTTAAAGAAAGAAAATTCAACGTCGGTGACTTGGTGCTACAACGAGTTTTCTTAAACACCTGCGACCCCACTGCTGGAGTACTCGGACCTAACTGGGAAGGATCGTACCAAATCGAAGAAGTCCTTCTTCCGGGCACCTACAAACTTGCACGCCTAAACGGAGATCTCGTTCCACGTTATTGGAATGGAGAACACCTGCGCAAGTATTATCAGTGAACAATCCTTTTTAAAGAACTGGCTTGTATAAAAATTTTCTTTTTACAAGTTTAGCAAAGAGGGTAAGCCACGTTGTATGGCTAATCGCTCGTATATGTAAGATTCTATTTTAGAATCACTCGTAAAGACATGTTTAGTCCATTTTTAATACGAGAATATAAGGGACTGTGCACAGCCAGTCATTCTTGCCAACTTTTGTGAATTTATTTTTACAAGTATTTGTTCATTACGTGTGTTATTTTGCTGTATTACAAGTATTGAATTTCGTATCGAGCAGAAATGTTCAAACAGGTCGTGGTCAAGGCAAGTGACCAAGGACCTAAAGCTCCTCGATCACTTAGGGGGCATACAAGGCACATCAATAGCGAAGCATACCATGAGGTATGTAAACACATGAACAAAATAAGTGAAAGCATGCTACAGTACTTAGAGTATTTTTCAAAATTTATGATTTTGATAAATCAAACCAAAGTACTATGCTAAGTTCTGTCATGCGAACATGTATTATAATAGAAATATTATAATATCATTAAGGCAACCGTTTACACCGCGAGCATTAGTGCTCGGATGTAAATATGAAATTAAAAGGAAAATCCGTACATCGCGAGCAGTACTGCTCAGATGTAATTGTTCAAACATAAGTAAAATTAGCTGCCCATGCAGCAATAAAAGGAAATTGTCTTTACAAAAGGCCCGTGGGCCGCAAAACTTGTGAAAGATAAAAATATAAGTTATTTCGGAGCAGGAGCATTCTTGTCAGCTGGAGGATCATCTTTGGCACCAGCAGCAAGGATCTGGGCCTTGGCCCTCTTTTCCGCCTCAAACCGAGCAGTGCATTCCGCCAATAGCGACTGTTGCAAGTTCTCAGCCAAGTAGTCGATTTTGGCTCCCTGGTTATGTTTCCAGAAATCATAAAAGCTTAGGAAGGTGGCTTCCTTATACTTCTCCATATTTCTGGCACCATCCTCCTCGAGCTCTTGAATGCGCTCCTCAAGTTCCTTGACCCGCTTCCCGAGCCTCGTTACCTCATCTCTGCTGGCGGTCAAATCAAGATTCAATTGCTTACACTCTCGGGTATTGAGGACAGCACTCTCCCTCCATTTTTTCCGCTCGTCGTTGGCTTTTTCTCGGGCATCTTCACTTTCCTGAAGCTCTCGAGTAAGAGTGGATTGGTCCTCGCATAACTGCTCGTTTAGCTTAGACAACTTCTTGTTCTCCACAAGCAGCTTGCTGTTTTCTTCGAGCAGCTTGGCTTTCTCATCCTCAAGCACTTGCTTAGCCTGGGCAAGCCTGGAGTCAAAGTTCTTCTCTCGAGAGACCATTGCCCCAGCTCGGCGCCAGCTAGCAGTCAAGGATAAAAACCCCTGAAGGAAAAATGGGTTAAGTAAGGAAGTTTAGCGTGAAGGACAAAGCAACAGGAGACAACTTACACTGGCTATCTCGTTCAACCCTCTGTTGATGATGTCGTGGATATCCATTGTCCCAGTGTCATTGATGGCGACCTAGGAGCGCTTATGCTTGGAGAGCCGATATATCCTCTCCCTGGCCATGCCAACTGCGTGGCTAGGCAGGGAGCCTTCGGACAAATGATCCATGGCCTCTTTGTCTACGGCCTTTGAGGAGGACCGAGGATCAGCAGGAGAGGGAGTTTGCTGCTCGGGAGCAGGCGAATGTGTTAAGTTCTCTTTGGAGGGAACATCTGTGGAAGCATTTTATGTTCGGGCTTTCTTCACTGGGGTCTTGCTACTTTCCCCTCGGACCCTTTTACCATCCTTCGGGACAGAAGCTTCGGCAGCAGCTTGATAGTGTGCAAAGAAGTCCCCTGAATTCATGCATGCGCAAAGGATAACTTTCAAACAATAAGTTTAAAGGATCACAAAGAAACAAAAGTTAGAATGTAAGAGTTGCAAAAGTAAGGTACCCGAGCTATGCCTACTGGTCGTAACACTATCTACAGAACTACCTAGTTCCTGGAAGAAATCTGGATTTAAAGAAGGAGCATTCCTAAAGTTGCCGTCCCCGTCAAATAGATGGACGGGAATGGGCAAGTTATTTAAAAATGAGAATTGTGTACCGTGTACATCCGACGAGTCGTCCGACTGTTCGGCAGGCTCAGTAGCCTTTTGTTTCCCCTTGCCCTTGGGGACCGACGGTTCTGCTGCTCGATGGGTAGCAGCAGGCTCCCTGATAGTAATCCCAGTTGGCCTCCTCCTAGGGGGTGACTGAGGCTGTTGCTCGGGACCTTGCTCGCATCCCCCAGCATGAACACCACCCGCCGCAGGTTCACTGGTCGTAGGTGGAGATCCTTTAAGGCCACCCAACCTAAGGTTAGCCTCAGTGATCAAACTTTTTACACTCTTAGCAGCATTGGACATACTCGCTAAGAGTGCTGCCCTCGACTCCATTCCTGGAGTGGGGGTCGGGCGCAACCATGGACTTGGAATATAGTGGAATAGTAGAATGTTAAGACAAGAAAAAGTTAAAGGGCAGGAACTACTGGTTTAAGGCTCATTAATTTCCTTACCTCCTCGGGTGAACGCCAGGTTGTCCGCAGCAATATCAGGTGTGAGGAAGTACTCCAAGTGATACTTCCCTGCATTAGAGATATGGGTGGTCTCGGACAGGAAGGTGCGTCCGGTCTCTTGATGGCAAAAATGAAAAAACCCCGTACCGTCTTGGTTAGGGTTGGATTTGAGGTCAAATAAATAATTGACCTCGTGAGGGGAGGGGGCTAGCCATTTCTGGATTTTGTAAAGGATGTAAAGCGCAGTCAGCATCCTATATCCGTTTGGGGTAATCTGGAAAGGAGCCACCCCAAAGTAATTAACCACCCCTTGAAAAAATGAATGCAAAGGCAGGGTGGCACCCGCCTCAAGGTGGTATCTCGACCAGGCGCTATGTGCCCCACCTGGAAGGTTGGCTCGCTGGTCGACAGTAGGTCTGACTAGGGTCACCCCCGTCAGATTGTACTTGGTTAAATAATTGGAGACCATTCGAATGGTCACCGTGCTCGGAGCTACCACGTGCCACTCGACATCCGTCTGGTTAGCATGGCGAGGTCGGGCACGTGCCTGAACTTCGGTCTCAGGAGGAAATTCTCCTCGACCACTGGTTGAGGGAGCGTCAGCAGGAGGCTGACTTTGAGGAGGGTCGCGTCTTTTTCTGGCCTTGGTTTTTGTTCTGGCCATTTTTTGGGCAGGAGCTGGTGGAGGATTTGGGTTAGGGCGTGAAAACGGGATTTCTGGAATCAATGTGGATTGATTCTCTTTGCCTTCGAGCAGCTAGGCTAGGAGTTCGTCTTCGATAGGTCTCTCTCCCCCCCAAGGGTCTTGCATATGAACTGCAAACAGACAATGGAGGAGATCAGACACAATCCGCAAAGTAGTATGGGGAAGCTGGGATAATGTTTCTCGTGCCTAAGTAGCCAGCAACATCCTAATCCTACGCTGACTTCAACGTGGATAAATCGAATCAGAAAAGGAAAGAAAAACATTTTCTATAAAGAACCTTTTTCAACTCCTAAAGGGCGGTAAAATTTCTTAGTTTTTCTTTCGTCTAGCCTAAAGGGTGAAACTTTCAACAGCCTAACAACCCAAATCAGAAACTCTACCTATCAAAGTCCTAAACAGACCCATACCAGGTATAAAGACACACTTCTACAGAATATCAAGTGGTTCCTATCAAAAACCCTAAAAACCCTATTTAAGAATGTAGCACATCAAAGTAGAAAAATAGCGTGCATGGTGTAGTACAGATCAAAAAGGAATAGAGTTCTTACCTAGGCGAGAAGATGATTCGGAGGAAGGTAAAAACTTGAATCGGAAGACCTGCAACACAACGTCGGACTGGTTTTTGGAGCTCTGAACACTGGTGCGGGTTCTTGAAGACTTTAGCAAAGTTGATGAATAAAAAATTTTCTTGAAGGAGAAGGAAGATCTACTTATAAAAAGCAAAGGGACAGCCAAAAGGCGGTAATCATCGTTTCTCATTTTCGAGACGTGGGGAAGTGGACAAGCTGTCAAAATTACCTTTTTGGAAACTGAAAAGGCTTGATTAGACATAATTATGTCATGGTTTACAAGAACGCGCGGGAGTTCTGACAGACATCGTGGGGATATGAACAGTTATTCCCTTAAGTTTCTTCGTTACTGGTCGCAACAAACAAACTTGGGGGGCAAATGTTATCCAAAAAATCAGAAGCGAATGGCGTGGCAAGCATTAATTACACATGGCTGACACCTGGAAGAATGCGTGTTCGACTATCGACCAGGAAAGCACCCTGTATCAGACGATCAGTTTTTCATACGACCAGACTGGTCGTATGCACTTTATACGCGGAAAAGATCTTGGGCGGTTATGAGGGAATCCGAGATTCTCTCCCATGATTTCTTGAGTATCCGATTATTTAGGAAATAATATCTGTAACAAATCAATGTAAATCTTCCCTGAGCTTATAAATAGAGGAAGAGGACTCAGGGAAGGGGATCGGGCTCTATTTTCTCTTTTCAGACTTCTAAATCGCTTGTGATTAGAAAGATCATAGAAACCATATTGTATTTGTTCTTCAGAGGCTAGTGAAACTCATTGGACCCGAGTTCTTTGATCACTCCTTTGAATCTCAATCTAATAACAATTTAAGTGGACGTAGGTCATTACTAGATTCTGGGGCCGAACCACTATAAAATATCGTGTTCTTATTCTTTTCGTCATTACGTTCTTTTCAACGCATTCATACACGTCAAGAAAATTGTGACTCCGTGTCAGTTGCCCAAATCTAGGGTCAACACAATCAAAATAAAATTAGTGAAGAGAAGTACAAAAAAGTGGCGGCAAATCTCAAGAGGGAGTCTTGTTTTGTTTAATTCAATATTTTTTACTTGTGATTCTTTATTAATTGGTTTTATTATATGGGCGTGGCCTCAAGGAGTAGGTTATCCGAAAGGGTTTCTGAACCTTGTAAAAAAATTTCGTGTTCTTTATTGTTTTTTCACTGTCATTATATTGTGTTCAATTTCTATCGTAGAAAGTTCTTATTCTATCCCAACAGATCTTAAATCATTTTCAACAATTAATTACCATTTTTCACCTTAATTAATTCACCTGGTTTAATTAATTTGGTAATTACTAAAAATAGAATTTTAATTGGTATCAAAGTGGGTCACTCATTTCTGAGTGTGATGTTGGCATATTCTGTTTGGTGTCTTGTTCTTGTAATGTCTTTTTTCATAGAAGGATGTTCCATAACTTGCCCCCATTTACTCAATGATTCTAACTATCCATATTGGAGAGTTAGAATGAGAGCCTTCATCAAATCTCAAGATGAAAAGGCTTGGAGAGCTGTTTTGAGTGGTTGGACTCCTCCAGCAGAAAGCAATGACATAACTAAGGTAAAATCTGAACTTGATTGGACTGATGTTTAAGATAAACTGTCCAATTACAATAATAAAGCATTACATGCTATTTTTCATGGTGTTGGTGAAGGTTACATTAAATTTATTTCTTCATGTGTTTCAGCCAAAGATGCTTGGAAAATCCTTCAAACCCAATTTGAAGGAACTGCTTATGTCAAAAGTTATAGGCTTGTTATGCTCACAACAAAGTTGGAAAATTTGAAAATGTATGAAAATGAAACCCTCACCGAATTTTATGAAATTTTTTCAGATATTGCTAACAAATATTTTTCTCTTGGTGAGAAACTTGAAGAGAATGTTTTGGTCCGAAAAATTATTAGAATTCTTCCTGACAAGTTTCAAACTAAGCTCACTGCAATTGAGGAAGCAAAAGATCTAGAAAAAATAAAAGTAGAAGAATTGATGGGTTCACTTCGAACTTTTGAACTGAATCAACAAATCAAACAAAAAGGTAAAATAGAAGAAATCAAGGAGAAATCTATTGCATTGAAATCTTCTAGAGATAAGAAGGAAGGTTAGGATGATGAGATGACCTTGTTAACAAAAAAATTTCAAAATTACATAAAGAAATTGAGAAACAAAAAGGTCATATTCAAAAACCCAAAAGGTAATTTTTCTAAACCCTTTGAAACAAACAAAAAGCGTATTCAGTGCATGGAATGTAACGCCCTGGATAGCCAAGACCGCTACACTGTGTGTTTATAAAGGTGTGAGACTTACTAACCAAGTCGTTTAATTAAAACGTGTCATTAGTTAAAGTGTTCTAGGGCTAAAAGACATTTTGGCCTCAAGAGGCACATTTTATAAATTATGAACAATTTACAAAAGGGATCCCCAAAAGTACAATTTTTAAAAGCTGGTTTACAAAATTCAACAGTTAAGAGTAAACATTAGCCATACTAAGGCAAAATACAAGGTTCTGGTTCTCTCGTCCCTTTAATTTCCTCAACCGTGGCGGCTGAGCGGCCTGACATGTACATTTACCCTGCAGAGCTCTCCAATCAAGGTTGATCAATCTTGCCCTTGCCTTTACCTACACCACACAGCACCCGTGAGCCAAGGTCCAGCAAGAAAACATCATATACAACACAATCAATGATAACAAACAGTTAATTCATTAAGCATGTATTCTTATCCAAATAATCCACATTAGTACCACTCATCATATTTTTAGAATCATGGATGCAATCAAACACTTATAACATTCATATCACATAATAGTCAATACAATATTCAATTCACACAATAACTACGGCCAACATCTTAGGTCGCACCCTCTGTTTAACCCACTGGCTCCGGCCCGCTTAAACCGAGCTCAGTGCATAATAAGCTGTCCTCGGATACCAGTGTCTGAGCCACGCCATTTGCGCAAGTTAACCGTGGAACGCTTAGGCCATTGGTTCACTGATTAGCTTGCATGGCATAATACCATCTATTCAAGCATACACAATATGGAACTCTTAGTCCCATCACATATATTCAACCAGGTGCAGTTTTCTTACCTTTGGCTTCTAGATGAACTAGTTACGGGCGATACTCCCTTGAGCGCGATCCGATCCCCGAGCCCTAGCTTAGCACCTAGTCACAACCATGATGAAGGATACCATTAACAATCTTAAATGAGTTTCTAAACCAAGTTCTAGTCCTCGGAACATTGAACTTCACCAAATATGGTAAAAGATTCAATCCCGAGCACCCTAGGTTAAATTCCCAAGCCTAAAATCTCAAAATCCCAAAATCCCTTAAGGGCCCCAGCATAGGCCATCCATGCCGCGGCATGGCCCCAAACAGAGCCCTCCTAAGGCACAAAAATAGGTAAGGGCCGCGGCATTTCTTAGACCATGCCGCGGCATGGCCCCAAACAGAGCCCTCCTAAGGCACAAAAACAGGTAAGGGCCGCGGCATTGCTTAGACCATGCCGCGGCCCGCCCTCCTTCCTCAGCATGCATCAGCTTCGAAGGGCCGCGGCCTGACCCTTTGAACCCAGAAAAACCCACCATTTTCAACCTCTAAACCTCACTTTTGGCCATCCCAAAGCTCCCAACTCAAAACCAATTAATAACAACATCATTAGAATGATTTAAACAACACAATTCAACCAAAAATCCAGCCTAACACTCACCAAAATCCCAATTCCAATTTCTGAGATTTCAAACCTAAAAACTCAAAACCAGCCATGGAAATACTAAAATTCAACCATCAAACTTTGAATTGAAACTTACCTCAGCTGTAGAATCGTTCCTCCAAGAATCCCCTGACCTATCTTCAAAGTTTTAAGCCTCAAACTCCACCTTGAATATCAAAATCACAACTATTAAAAACTCAGCCATTTTTCTTAAAGTTCCTAACCACATAATTAAAATCAATGCTTACCTTGGCTCTAATTCAACCCTTGATTAGTTCCTTGAGCTAATCCTATGGTTCAGCCTTTCAATTCCCCCAAGTTTCAGTTAATTGCCCTTGAAAATCAGGGTTTTTCCTTTACTAAGAGAGAGAAGGAGAGAAAGGTCGGTTTAAACTTGTGTCTACTGTTTTCTAACATATTCCTTAAGTCTATCCTTAAGTTATCAGACTAATCCCAAAGCTCGGGGTACCGGAAACGTCCCCAAGGGAAAAATAGTAAAATTCCCCAGTATTCCCGCTTAACCATCCTAACCTCAAATATATCTCCAATTATTTATTTTCATAACCCGATAGTCTAAATCATTACCCGATACCTAAATTATCCCTGACTTGTCCAAAGTCAATCATAATGCCCCGTTGTGACTTTTCCCGCTATCTAGCCCTAGGATCGCCCCAAGTCGCCGGCTACAGATTTATCCACATAATAATGTGGTTCTCACATATATCACATGCATATATTTCACATCATCACATAATATCATCAATTATCATAAGCTCACTATTAATCATGTAATTACGCATTTAAATCAACAAAATTCATTCTAATCCCAATTACGCCCTCCTGGCGCACTAATCAAGGCCCTTAAGCCTTATTAGTGATTTTGGGTCGTTACAGGGAATGTGAAGGATTTTGACACATTCAATCCAAGTGTGCCAATACCTTAAAGAAAAAGAAAGCCATGGCAGCTACTTGGAGTGATCAAGACTCTTAATAGAGTGATGAGGAAGACAATAGTGTTGCCTTAACCTCTGTTCACCAAGGTATGTTTTTCTCTTTAGTTGATTCCAAGGATTTAGTATGCCTTGATAATTTTGTTCAGAATGATGGCGAATCTAACATTGACTCTAATGAATCTGACTTAGATGTGGAGTCATTGAAAGAGTTTTACAAGATAATGTATGATCAATGGCTGAAAGTTTGCTCTGAGAATCGATTAATGGCTAGCAATAACAAGAAATCAATTGAAAAAAATTAAAGAACTTGAATTGAATATTGCATCAAAAAATAATGAAATTAATTCTTTGAGTAAAGAAATTGATCTTATGCAAAAAGGTGTCAAAATGCTTAATCCAAGATCTTGAATTTTGGATGGTGTTCTCTCTGCAGGAAAAAGAGCTGGTGATTTCAGTGGTTTAGGATCTAATGGATCTGAATTCTCTAAGAAAATGGTTTTTTTAATATCTGTGAATTATCCTTCTGTTGTGACAACTAACCCTTTTGTAGGAACTAAAGAGAACACACAGTTGTCATCTGTTCCAACAGATCTACAACTAAAGAGAATTTCTCCGAAGACAAAAATTGGATAATTTGTACCAGTTTGTCATTTTTGTGGTATGAAAAGACACAAAGGACCTAAGTGTTTTCCTCTATTGAATTTGTTTAAAAATAATTATGTTAAACACTTTGGTAGCATGAATCAATTCATGACCAAAAGAAATTCAAAATAAAAAGTAATTTGGGTCAAGAAAAATAACTCAATTTGTTTGGCTACTTTTACATGTCATAAATACATGCATCTAGTTCATGGTACTTTGATAGTGGTCGTTCAAGACATATGACAGGTAATGCCAACATACTCACTAACTTCAAATCTTTGAAATGTGGAGTGGTAACTTTCGGGGATAGGATGACAGGAAACATTTTATGAAAATGTACCCTAAACATTGAAGGGTTACTGAAACTCAAAAATGTTATTCTTGTTGATGGACTGAAAGCTAACTTGAATAGCATAAGCCAAATTTTTTACCAAGGTTTCTTTGTTAATTTTTTGCACGATGAGTTTAATGTTGTAAATCAAAGTGGTGACATTGTTCTTAAAGGTTCTCACTCTTCAGATAATATTTACACACTCACACAAAAATTCACATGTCATGCATCATCATCCAGTTTTAATAATACTAATTTGTGGCATGAAAAAATTAGTCATATAAATTTCAAAATTTTCAAAAAGATTGCTAATAGAGGTCTGATCCATGGTATACCCAAGCTGGGTAAAGAATCACCTGATAAGTGTGAATCATGTCAATTGGGAAAACAATTGAAAGTTTCCCATAAGCTCTATCTGATATTAATACTTAAAATGTGTTGGAATTATTGCATATGGGTCTCATGGGTCCTATACAGGTTGAAATTATTAATGGTAAGAGATACATTTTTTTTTTTGTGGATGATTTTTCTAGATTTATTTGGGTAGATTTCTTAAGAGAATAATCAGACACATTTGAAGCTTTTAAAATTCTTTGTACAAGACTAAGAGTTGAAAAAATTGCAACATTGGAAAAATCTTAAGAATACGAAGTGATCATGGTAAGGAGTTTGAAAATTTTGTTTATGATAAATATTGTAAATATTTTAGAATTTTGCATGAATATTCTGCACCCAACACCCCAGAAAAAAATGGTGTAGTGGAACGGAAAAATCGTACCTTACAAGAAATGGCCAGAATTATGCTAAATAGCAAAAAACTCACAAAGAAATTGTGGGCTGGAACAATTACACAGCTTGCTACACAATTAATTGTGGTTTTCGGTGTCCAGGTACAAATAAAAATCCTTATGTGATATGGAAAGGTAGAAATCTCAATGTCAATTATTTATATATTTTTTGGTGCCTTTGTTATATTCTTAGAGATCGTGAGAATCTACGCAAATTTGATGCCAAAAGCGATCTTAGAGTTTTTCTTGGTTATTCCAATAATAGTACGCCTTATCGTGTTTATAACATGAGAACCCAAACTGTTATGGAAGCTGCTAACGTGGTTGTTGATGATCTGAAAGATTTTTCTGAGTACTCCCATGAGGAAGAAATTGACGGGTTCATTGATGTTCAACAACACAAAGGGATTCCAAATCTGACAGAAGATTTTTCAGTTGTGACAACTTCTGCTGATTATATATCTATAGAGTCCAAGAACTTTACTTAGCTAATTATTGAGTAGTATTATAGTATTTATAGTATTATCTTTGTAACTGTGGATTTTTGGTTCAGACCGGGAATTATTTGGACACTCATAGTAGTACTTATAGATTTTCTATGTTTAACCTATAGTTTAAGAATATTAATGTTAACCTAAGGTTTGATTATATGACTGATATTAAGGATAATATTTATTATACTATAAGGTTTAGATAAGGACCAATAGGATTTTAAGCACATGTTATGAATGGGTGATTAAGGATTAAGTATTTTGATGATTTAATTTAATAAGGGTAAAAGTTTGAATGCTATAAGGTTAGTCAGCAGCTTTGAATATGTTGAGGGCTTAGTCAAGGATGTTTACTCCATTCAAACTTAGCTAAAAATGTGTAATTTTGTGTTTAATTAATCAGCGTGTGCCGATATATCACAGCTATAGGGGGCGATATATCGCAGCACATAGATACGGAAAACACGAGACGATGCACGACAGCCTCAGGCATACTGGCCCAGACGATATATCGCCTACAGGGGGCGATATATCGCCTCCTTCAGCATATTTTGAAACATTTTGAATTTGTTTTCCATTCAGCCATTCAACCTCTTGATAAGTCCAGCATCTTTTTGAGCGAGTCTTCAGCCTCTGCTGAACGATTATTCAAATTATTTTCACCTAAAAAGCTATTATTTTTATTCAAGTAAAATTTAGATCTTTTCATTCCTAAACTCTATAAATAGGACCTAGTACCCAGCCATTATTCATCTTTTGCTCTAAGTTCAGAGGCTGCAAGTGCTAAGTGAGTGTGAGAGTGTAAACACCTGGGTTGGGGAATCATAAGCTTGATCATCATAAGCTTATCAAACACTTTGGGAAGTAAGGTTTTAGAGTATTTCGGTTTGAGGTGTAGATTGGTCTTACAAGTCTTCAAGGTAACCCAAAACTCTAGTTCAATTCTGTATTTGTTCTTTTAAGTTCTCATAATCTTCTACTCAGCCTCTAACCTTAATCTTTATTTTGGTTAGGAAATCTAAGTTCTTGAGCACATAAGTCTTGGTAAGTATGTGTCTCAATGGTTTAGTCTTCCCATTCCTTTTCATCTCTTTTTCTTCATTAGACTCACTCTTTTTCATAATGGTTATTAGGAGTGTTCCAAAGTTCCAACGCTGTCCACATATCCCGATAACTTTGGTAAGGAAAATAGGATAGAATCTATATGTTTTATGCTTATGTTATCTTATGTTATGATAAGTGTTATGATATGTATGTTTGTAGGCTTGGGCATATGACCCATGTGACTAACAAGACCCCAAATAGATTATGGGCATATGACCTACTTAGCTAGTAGGACCCCACTAATCTCATGGGCATATGACTTGTTTAGTCTATTGGACCCCAAGTAATAATGGCTATTATAGTATGTGTATGAAATAAGTGTAATGTATGTTATGTTATGTTTTATGTTTCTTATGAAATTTATGTTTATGACTATGTGTTAGATTTTCCTTGCTGGGCATTAGGCTCATTCCTTTCTGTTTTATGTGCAGGAAAATAGCTTTAGAGGCGGTAAGATTCGTGGACGCTTAGAGAATGTGTATCGGTGATGAACGGATTCAAGGAGTCGAGAGTTCGATTTCGAGGATGTAGTCATTTACTTATGGTCTTTATATGTATTTTCGCACTTACTATGTAACCCCTTTATTTTAATCATGTTATGTTTTTGTTTTTCAAACAATGGGATCCCATATCCTTCTTGATATTTTGTAAGTAACTCTTATTTTTTTACAAGTTACTTAATAAAATTATTGTATTTTCGCAAATGTAAGTTCTATTAAGGTTTTGTATGTATAGTTTCGTTAAAGGTCCAAAAGTCTAGAGTAGTGGGTCATTACAATATCAAACACAGATTTTGTTGCGACAACAACTGAATGAATAGAGAAGGAAACCCCAGTTAATTCTTCTGACTCTATTAAAAAAGAACCCTCAACCAGAGTAAAAAAGAATCACTCTTTTGAACTTATTTTGGGAAATCTTGAAGAAAGGATGGTCACTCGAAAGAGCTATGTAAATTTGGTTCAATTTGTTAGCTTTACTTCTACATTTGAACCAAAAAACGTGAAGAAAGCCTTAAATGAAATCATGGATTAATGCTATGTAAGAAGAGCTAGATCAATTCACAAGGAATGAGGTATGGATTCTTGTCCCTGACCGAGTTGTACTAATGTTATAGGTACAAAATAGAGATTTAAAAACAAAACTGATGAATTTGGCACCATAATAAGGAATAAAGCTCGGCTAGTTGCACAGGGGTACACTCAAATTAAAGGAATTGATTTTTATGAGACATTTTCCCCTGTTGCAAGACTTGAATTCATAAGATTATTGCTAGCTATTTCATGTGTTCTTTGTTTTAAATTATTCCAAATGGATGTCAAATCTGCCTTTTTAAATGGGCTCTTGAATGAAGAGGCTTATGTTGAGCAACCCAAAGGGTTTGAGGACCCTCACTTTACAAATCATGTTTTTAAGCTGCAAAAAGCGTTGTATGGGTTGAAACAAGCCCCTCGGGCTTGGTATGAAAGATTGACCAAATTTTTTGGTCTCAAAGGGGTACAAGAGAGAGAGATTAGACAAGACATTTTTCATAAAAAATGTTGATATCGATATTATGATAGCTCAAATATATGTTGATAATGTAGTGTTTGGTTTTACTGATGATCTCTAGTGCAAGAATTTGTGAAACAAATGCAGGAAGAGTTTGAGATGAGCATGGTGGGAGAGCTCAATTTTTTCTTAGGGCTCCAAGTTAAGCAGTCAGATGAGGGAATTTTCATTTCACAAAGAAAGTATGCAAGGAATTCGGTGAAGATATTTGGGCTCAAGGCATCCAAACCTGCTAAAACTCCCATGGGAACAATTGTCAAACTATCTAAAGATGAGAATGGGACGAAAGTTGATCCAACTCTTTACAGGAGTATGGTTGGGAGTCTTTAATACTTAAAAGCTAGTCATCCAAACATCAGTTACAGTGTTGGTATGTGCTCGCTTCCAAGGGAACCCCATGGAGTCTCATGTGACTGATGTGAAAAGAATTATTCGTTATATCAATATTACTCTTGAATTAGGCATTTGGTACTCCAAAGAAACAAACTCTAACCTTGTGTGCTATAGTGATGCAGATTGGGCAGGAAACACTGATGACCACAAGAATACAAGTGGTGGTTGTTTTTATTTAGGAAACAATTTGGTTTCCTGGCATAGTAAAAAACAAAACTGCATCTCCTTGTCAACAACCGAGGATGAGTACATACCTGCTGGGAGCTATTGTACTCAACTTTTGTGGATGAAACAAATGTTGGCTTACAATTGGTTTGATCTAAAAACTTTAACCATTTTTTGTGATAATACAAGCGCTATTAATATCTCCAAAAATCTTGTTCATCACTCTCTCACCAAAACATATTGACATTCGTCATCATTTTATTAGAGAACTTTTTGAAAACAAAACTCTGATTTTAGAATATGTTGAGACTACCAAACAAATTGCAAATATTTTTACTAAAGCTTAAGACACGGTCAGATTTGATTCCCTCAGGAAATCCTTGGGGTTTGTTTTATTTGAAATTTCCAATAATTGATTGTCTTGCCTTGCATATGTGATTGTGTAAATCTATTGTTCTGTTTGGAAGAAATTTGTTGACCATATTTTTTAATTTTTGGAAAATGAACATTATAATTTTTATGCCTTGAGAGGAATAAAAAATATATATTTAAAAAGGTTGTAGACCCTCCAATTTATATTTGATCAAATTATTATGTCAATTTTAGTATGAGCATTCCTTAATCCATTTTCTTCTTCAGGCTCCATTTTGGAAAAGAGCTACCTATACTGATGTGTGAAAGCCGACACTGAGTAAGTTGGTACTAGGTAATTAGCAATTATATTGGAGGATACTCTACCCGTGTAAAGGGATACCATCAGTATAAGAGTCATAGCCTCTATAATGGTTACAATTTGAAAAAGGCTACAATTGCCAAACATGGGCAATGACCCTAGCTTTAAAAGGCAAAAAAGAAACGCCAAATTGATTACAGATGCACAAACAAATGCATGTTGACTAGACTATGTAAGAATGTTGTAAGACTTATACGCATAATGAATTGATTAAATTTTTTTTTTGTGTTTGGTATATTCTTTTTCTAATTTTTGTTATCATTATCACTTAGTATTCTAATTATAATTCATTTTTATAATTTTTGAAAAAAATTGTTATCTTGTTTCTCTTGAACATGATTTGCCATTTATATGGGCACATATGATATGAAAATTTAACCTTTTTTTGGCGATAGTTTGGAATCCAAATACCCTTTCAACAATTGGAATTTCTACCATGCGGTCAGCTTTCCATTTATCAATAAACTTCACCAAACACCTCAATATTTTTGTGATAGGCACTTCTGTAGGCTCCTGTGTCAATGCCTCTATTTTTTTCTTTGATTGTCTTGGTTGTTGAGTAGAGGCGCAAGTGGCTCTTTCGCTTGTTGATTAGTAAGAACCCAATGTTGTGGCCATCCAACATCATACCCGACTGCTTGTCCAACCAATGTATAACCTTCCATTGTAAGCGGATATGGTAAACTAGCGTTATCTTGAATGGCTACGTCAACTCTGACACGATAATTTCTAGGAGGCAGTTGAACGCTATGTATTTCTGTGCAACAGGTACTTATAAGTTTCCCCTCTGCAACTATATTTTGTGTCGAACCAAGACACAACTTACAATTAATCTGTTACATTCCAATTAATCTATTAGACTTTTCGATAAACTAGTTTATTTTTACTGTATCAAATATATGCAATAATGAATTAATAAGAAACTATTACCTCATCAGGAAAATTTGACTGTGGTGGTGGGGGAGCACATAGTGCCTGCGTCGGTGGTGGAGGAGCAAGTGGTAGCTGTGAGGTTGGTCGGTGAGCATATGATGTCCATGTCGGTGGTGGATGGGCATATGGTGCGTGTGGTGTGTTTGGGGCTCCTCCTACACCCGAACCAGATGCATTTGATGATCCAAATGGACTGCTCTATTGAGATGCAATATGCGCCATCAACTGGTTTAACTTTTCCTCCTGTTGACGTGCCCTTTCTTCAGATTGACGCCATTTCTCTTCAAGGTCTTTATAACAAGCATCTTCCACACCTTTTTGTTTGTGATTGAATCTTTTTGGCGATGGGACATGAAAAAATTGGCAGGGAGCGACATGTGCACCGACCGCCCTAACACGTCCCCCATGCTCTGGAGTGCCTAATGCCATTGTTAGTATATCGTTTGAACCTTCCTCCACTAACTCGCCTTCTGCTACTTTTTGCATGTATTCTGCCTATATACATAGTAAATAAATCGATTAGAATTTAACACACACATTAATCATTACAATTATTTTAAAAAATCGAAGAACATGTACAATCTTATTGACCACATCTCGAGCTTCTTCATCAATAACTTCTCGATTCTTGTTCATCCGTGCCCGTGTCCACATCTCAGCTCTGTCATATTCGGTCAACTCATGACCCAATTCCTCTTCCATTTGTTGCTCTACCAGTGCATAACCACCATGCCCTGAGTGATGTGGATACTTGTTCTAAGCCCGAGCATTTTGTTTTTGTTTTCTCATCTCCTCCCAGTCTGGGGTTAGTCTTTTTGCAACAAATTTTTTCCAATCTTCAGGTTTGTAATACTCGATGTAGTCTGATGGCGGCTTGGCAAGAAGCCCGTGCTATCCATTTTAGTGTTTCAGACACTTTGTTTGTGGTGTTAATCAGAACCTAGAATACAATAAAATAAAACAAAGTATATTAAATTCTAACAAGCTAAAATACAATAACACTCAAACAAGAACAACACAAGTATTTTACCTCATTCTCGAACCAAGTGCTGAAATTTCGATAATGTTCATCTTGTACCCATTTTTTATTCCGAGACTTATTAGGATAAGTGGTCTTGATCCAATTGAAATGTCCTCTTCAATAAATATCATTTATATCATTGTCAATATAATGAAAGAGAAAAATAAGATTGATCATGCATATGTATGTGAACTTACTCGATGTATGGTTGAACATCATCAATATTTTGTAAGACTAGGCGATGTGCTTCATCTCTATCAGATTTATTTACTTCAGAAACAACACCACCTCTACCACCTTTACTTATTTCAAACTCAATTTTAGAAAAACATAGTCCAATGCTCGCAACACCTGATAAGTATTCTGAGCAGAACTCCATTGCTTCTTCAACGATGTAGGATTCAACTATGCAATCCTCAGGTCTACTTCTATTTCTAACATAACCTTTTAAAACCTTCATATACCGTTCAAATGGGTACATCCATCTCAAGTATACTGGTCCACACAATTTTACTTCTCTCACCAAATGAACTATTAAATGAACCATTATGTCAAAAAATGAAGGTGGGAAATACTGCTCCAACTCACACATAGTTATCACGATATTTGTTTGAAGATTGTCCAACTTCGACACATCTACCACTTTACAAAAAATAGATTTAAAGAAAAATAATAGTTTGGTAATTGCATATCGAACTTTTTTGGGTAACATAGAACAGATAGCTACCGGTAGAAGATGTTCAAGTAGTGTATGATGGTTATGAGACTTCATTCCAACTAAATTCAAAATTTTCATATCTACCAGAGAAGAAATATTTGAAGAATAACCTTCCGGTACTTTCACATTCGACAAAGAATGACATACACTTCGTTTTTCTTCTTTAGACAGGGTATAACATGCAGGTGGTAAATAGGTTCGTCTCTCACCAACCTCTGGTTGTAACTTACTGCATATACCCATTACTTTTAAATCCAACCGAGCTTTGATTCCATCCTTACTCCGACCAGGAATATTCAGCAATGTACTAATTAAGCTATCTAACACGTTTTTCTCAATGTGCATTACATCCAAGTTGTGCCGCAAAACCAAATGCTCCCAATACTCAAGCTCAAAAAAATAGATTTCTTCTTCCAACAACTTGTCGCACCATCTACAACCTCCTTTGTTTTTTCACGTCTAACATTTTTTCTCTTATTTGTAAAATTTCTAGGTTTTCCGAACTTGCATTGGACTTTGTTCAACTTTCTTAACAATTGTCCTCCAAGTAAAGGTGGTGGAGCCTTTCCAAATTCAGGTTTACCATTAATGGCAGCTGTCAAACTTCAAAATTTATGTTTTTCGGATAAGAACTTTCGGTGTCCCATATAAAAAATCTTTCTAGAATGTTTTAAATATTCAGAATGAGTCCCTTCTTCACAAATGGGACATGCCTTGTACCCTTTCACACTAAATCCAGAAAGATTACCTAAGGCTGGAAAATCATTAATAGTCCACAACAACACTTCTATAAGATTAAAATTTTCTTTCTTATAAGCATTGTAAGCATTAACCCCCTCATACCAAAATGTGCTCAAATCATCAATTAAAGGAGCTAAGTATACATCAATATCATTTCCAGGTTGTTTAGGATCAGATGTCAACAAGGTCAACATGGTAAACTTCCTCTTCATACACAACCATGGCAGTAGATTATAGATGACTAGCATTACAGGCCAACAACTATATTTACTACTAAGGGAATTGTGTGGATTAATTCCGTCAACAGAAAGACCCAAACGAATATTCCTCAGTTCATTCCTAAATTCCGGCCATTTAATATCTACTGTTTTCCATGTCAGCTGGATGTCTTAGCTTGCCATCCTTTAATCTATCTTTAGCATGCCAAATTAAATTTTTAGCATGATCATCATTTTGGTACAACCTAACCAAATGAGGTATCGGTGGTAGATACCATAAAACCTTTGCAGGGACACCTTTTCTAACTGCATCTGAATTTTTTTTCTTTTTCCATCTAGACTCGCCACATGTCGGACATGCAATTGCATCAACAAATCTCTTTCGATATAAGATGCAACCGTTAGGACAAGCATGTATTTTTTCATATTGCATGCCTAACGAACGCAATGTCTTCTTCGCTTCATAAAATGAAGACGACATTTCATTACCTTCGGGTAATAATTCTCTTAAAAATGTTAACAACTCTATCATTCCCTTATCACTCCACCCATGTTTGGCTTTTAAGTTATACAACCTAAGCAGTGCTGATAATTTAGTGAACCTTGTACAATTTGGGAAAATAGGTTTCTCAGCATCTTCTAAGATTGACTGAAATTTAATTGGATCCACATGTGATTCATATTGTGCATCATCAATCATCTCTACAACATCATCAACTTCGTAATAAACATCAAAATACTTCTTATTCTTAGATAGTCCCTCATCAGTCCCTTTCATTCTTTCACCATGCAAAAACCATACTTTATAACTTTTGTCTATTCCATTCCTAAAAAATTGGTCTTTTATTTTAAAAATTGGCATCCTCACAACGTTACCATACTTAACATATGGACAAGGAATACTATTAGGAGATTGAGTATTTCTTGCACAAAATTCCAAGAAAAACTCAACTGCATTCCTATATTTCATGGATAACCTATCTGCTGACATCCAATCTCTATCCATTGTCAAAATTCACACAACAACAAAAAACAAACAAACAAAGCAACAAACATTAACAATTAAGTTCGTGGATTACTTAATTGACAAGTAAATAAAGGAAACAATATGTCCAAAAAAAATTGGGCAGCATTTCCCCTATTTCTATCATATTTGCCAAATTTAAAATGCGCATTTATACAGCACATGTTATACACAAAAATATCCAACTAATCAATCAAACATGCATAATTCTCAAATTACTAAATCCTAAAAAAAATTGACCAGCATTTCCCCTATTTCTATCATATTTCCCAAAATTTAAATAAACATATATTCATCACATAAACACAACAAACCAATTAATCAATCAAACATGCATAATTCCCAAATTACTAAATCTTAAAAAAAAATTGGACAACATTTCCCATATTTCTATCATATTTCCCAAAATTTAAATAAACCTATATTCATCACATAAATACAACAAACCAATTAATCAATCAACACATGCATAATTATCAAATTACTAAATCTTACAAAAAATTGGGCAGCATTTCCCCTATTTCTATCATATTTCCCAAAATTTAAGTAAACCTATATTCATCACATAAATACAACAAATCAAGTAATCAATCAAACATGCACAATTACAGCCTTATATCACCGCAGCACACAGTCCCAGATCCTATCTCCACTATTTTATAATTCGTACATGCTACTAAGTTCAATATATTAATTATACATTAAGGTTTAAAATATTACCTCTAGTATAAAATCCTCCAAAGCTTGATCTGACCAACAAAGTTGTCAACAAAATACCTACTCAAATATAACAATATACAAAAAAATAATAAAAAAGTTAACAAAATATAAAGAAAAATATCATAAAACTATATTGTAACTAAATAAAAAATAAAGTGCTTAAAGAAAACAAATAATTTGTTATATGTACTCATTTGTTTACTTAAACCCAAAATAATTTTTTATTTTTTTTTAAAAAGTTAACAACTCACATAAATAAAAATCGACTATAAATATCCTAACTAAATCAATAATAAAATATAACTTAAAAAAACAAACAATTTTAATATATACCTATTTAACCAATTAAACCCAAAATTTAAAAATAATTTAAAAAAATTAACAAAATATAAACAAAAATTTACTAATAATAATCAAACTAAACAATTAATAAAACGAAACTTATACAAAATATATACATTAATATATATATATATACTCATTTACATAGTAAATTCGAAATTTAATTAAATTAAAAAAAAAGTTAATAAAAAATAAATAAATTATAATAAAAAAATTCTAAAGAAATAAAATATTAAAATGTAAAGTTTAAACCTAAAAAAATTTCATAATCATTAATATAAAACTATCTAAAAATTAAAAATCCGAAATATAGTCAATTTATAAAAAAAAAATCACAAAAATTAAATTTAAATCATAAAAATTAATAAAATTACACTTACTTGTGGTAATTGAGCAATGTGGATATTTGATGTAGAAAACCCCAAAAAACCAATAAAGATTATGAGTTTTCAACTAGAATCTTCAAAAAACAAAATCTATACAAAAAATTAAGAAAAAAACTATATATAAGTTTCATAAACATATATAAATCAATATTTTGACATTAAAATTGAAAAAAAAAAAAAGGATAAAAACGTACCTAAATGAGTAGAACTTCGGTTGGGCACCGCTGGTTTGTGAAGAAAATGGTTTTGAAATGTTTTGAGTGAAATGAGGCTCGGCTGGGGACGATGAGGGTTTTATGAGAAGGAGGCCCAGTTGCGTCAGTGGCCCACTGACGGTAATGGGCGTTTGAGTCAGTGGGGCACTGACACCGTTAACGACCCGTTTGCGTCAGTGCCCCACTGATGCAAACGATCCCATTAAACAGCGTCAGTGTACATTATGACGCATTTGAACCCTCATTTGTGACAGTGTCCAACTGCCACAAATGCTAATTCTTGGTCAACAGCATCAGTCAACTGCGTTGACTAACACGTTTGACTTACACAATTGCCCTTTTTTGTAGTAGTGTAGTCAGCTATAAAGAGACGACTCTCAAGCATTTGAAGACACATTTTGCAATACTTAACTTGTAATATTTGTAATTAAATGAGCTAATTCCTTGAGAGTTTTTTTTGTGAGATTAAGGATATCATTTTAATCTAGTGTTTCATTGGTTGTATTCCCACTATGTGCAATTATTGTTAAGTATTCTTCAAGAGAAGAATTGGAAGACTTACTTCAAGAAGAAGCAAGCAACAGATTTAAGATAACTTACTTCACCAAAGCATTGAAGGAAGTTCAAGTGCAAATGTGCAAGATGAAAGAGTTATTAGGAAGAGAATACTAAACCTTGCGACATTAGAGTAGAGGCAGTCTACTTGTGTTTAAGTCAATTGTATTGTGAAACCTGAGACTTTTCTCAGGTTGGAAAAGTCAAAAAGGGGAGGAAAAAAAATTATATATTCAATTTTTTTTCTTTTCTTTTTCTTTCTCTCCCCGACACTCTTCTCCTCCTCCTCCTCCTCTTCTTCTTCTTCTTCTTCTTCTCTCAGCAGCCCATGGCAAGGCACCAGACCCAACCACCATCGGCCACCATTTTTGACGCACGACAGCTCATCGGTTTCGCCTTGCTTCGGCGACCTTAACTACCAAGCGGCACCACCCAACTCGCCGTCAATCGTTCGGAATCGCCAGTCAAAGTTTTGGTCCGTCAACTTTGACTGTGTTTTTCGGCCAACTCCAACCACCTCTTGATGAGTGGTTGATACCCTTGGAACCAGCATGGAGAGATGAACAAAACCCACTAATTCATTTCGGTCAACTCGCCGTTTTTCTCTGGCAAGATTTTGGGTATCTCCGCCCTTTGGAAGCATTTTCCGGCGACACCGGAGGTCATTTGGGCGAAGGAGCTGTACTTTCATGATGTACTCATCGAAGATGATCGTTTTGATATATGCCATGCATATATTCGTCGACGTTTCCAGTACTGCCGCCAACCGCTATAGTGCATTGCTTGGGTGAGGTTCCGGAACTTGAAATTTTAAATATGGTCATATTATATGTCATTGGACACGATTTTGAATAAGGAATGCTATGATGATAATCATTATCTCATTTGGTGCACGTAGGAATAACGTGATATTAAAATCGAACTAAATCATTCTAAGATCATCGTTAAGCTTAGGAGCGTCGCTTTGGGCTCGGATTAAATTCTAAAGAGGTAGGGACTCAACTAGACTAGCGGACATATTTTACTCCTATTAAATTGCATTCAACATATTCCAATTTGATATTTACAAAATGTTTGAAAAATTGAAAACTTAACCTGCATGTTTTCTGATCTGTTCTGAGAGCACTGGGTGCCAAATATATATTTTTGTTCACTTATTAATGCAGGTTATGATTTTTGGGTTTATTCAAATGTAGCTGTTATGTTGCCCAATTTTCTAAAATATAAAGGGAATATGTTTCTTTCTTTTCATGTTTACCTGCATTTGATTATACCGATGAGAGCCATAGTGATCATGATTGGTGCACGTTGTTGTTTCACGACCTAGTCTCTGTGTCATCATAGGTAGATCAGGTGTCCACTCACCTGTAGGTGTAAAGACCTAGCATCTGTATACAGGAAGTGTTCTGAGCCTCCCCCTTGTGGTGGTTATCAGGTTCGGCTACCCGGTTTAGGATGTCAGATTTTCTATGGTGGGTAACGGGAACTAGGGATCTAGTGGACGGTGTGATGTGCACTTGTAGCTATGCTCTTATGATTATTTGTGGTTTCTCTATTTTGGTTTATACATGTTGATGTATGTTTTGTTTTCAAAGCTAATCATGCAGGGGTTGTATTAAACTTTTGGATCCTATGTTATTAGTTGTTTTCCTACTGGGCTTTATAAGCTCACCCCTATCTCTCCCATTCCAGGAGCCCAGTGACGCGAACGTGGAAAAGATGAATTATCGATGGAGCTAATGTGTTTAGCCTATTTCTATTTCGTGTCATTGTCTTATCTTTTGAGCATTGTTTATGTATTCGACTTCGAATCTAATGAGCGATATATCTAAATGAGCTATGAAATAGTTAGGGATGAGGAATGGTGGATGCTAAGTTATATTTTGGGTGTTTGTGACTTATTAAATTTAACTATTTGGTGATTACATAACTGTAGGAATATTATTGTTTTATGTATAATGATAAATGATCATATTTTTATTACTAATATTTTTATATATAATTATAGGAGTTATTTCATTATTTTGAATTATAATTATAGTACGATTTAAAATAAATTAAATGATCATTTATAAATATTATTTTTCAACGAGGGTCAAAGTTTGACCTTTGATCTCCCAAGTTATGGATATTACAAATCTGCTACGGCCTAAGGCTCGGGTCGTGACATGTATTGTATATCATTAATCTGTTACTAATCATGTTTATTATCTAGGTCTGACCCATGGAGTAGGGAAACCAAATCATGTAAAAAAATTCTCTCTTTTACATTTTTAGTCATTTCAGTTTTTATCATTCAACACTCTCTAAACAATATGATCCAGCATATTGTACTTCTAATGTAGCAGATTGCAATTCTGATTAATTAACATTTTCTCTTTCTACTTTAAAGAAAAAAATTACATGCTTAATCACTTGGTAATACAATAAAAAAAATAAAAAATGGAATTTCAAAAACAAATTACAGTAGCTCTTTTATTATATTATTTCAAATATTATGCTAACTGCTTTATTTTTTCCTAGAAACTTTTTTTTTTTATTTTAACCTCAAATTTTTCAATAAATGTTTTAGAATCAACTTTAATTTTTAGGGAAAAAAAATAAGGTCACAGTCACACACAATCACGAGCCATAGAAGAAACTATAAGGAGGCACGTGTTTTTAGCACGTGATGAAATTACTTTCTTAGGTCTCTAATTAAAGATTGATTCTACAAAAATAAGACATAAAAGCTTAATATAAATAAATGCTGAGAGTCCAGCAACGAAATGGCGTATAAGAGAAGATGAATAATATGTCATGAGTGAGTGTACTCACGTTGTAGCTATAATACTCTCTCTCTATTGTAGTCTATCTGTCTGCCTCTCTGTCTCTTTCTCTCTCACTTCCCATTTTTATTTATTTTAAGTCCATCCCAAGTCTTCCTCTGTACATTCCTTCGTTCTGATTCATCCCCAAGTCCCAACCCCAGCCCTCTCCATCATTTACTCTCTCTAAGAACCTTGTGCTTTTCCAATCAAATATTAAGTCCTTCGAACTACAGTATATCCAACATATATATACATACATATATATATATAGCTCATCATAGTTCATTAGAACGATAATAATCGATCATGACGCTGAGCAACAACGTTAACGGTAACAACAACAATATCAACCACATTGGACCGTTCGGAGACACGACACTAACTAAAGTGTTCGTGGGAGGCCTCGCATGGGAAACTCCAAAAGAAGCCATGAGAGACCACTTCGAGAAGTATGGAGAGATCTTGGAGGCCGTCATCATCTCCGATAAACTCACCGGTCGTTCCAAGGGCTACGGATTCGTAAGTTTATATATATATATATATATATATCCATTTATTTTTTTAGAGAGAGAAACTAAAACAATAAATGTTTCTCTACATAGAAGCAATTGCACTCTAATTAGATGGTGTTTAGTAACGCTGATTTTGATATTGTAGGTGACTTTCAAGGAACCTGAATCCGCCAAGAAGGCGTGCGAGGAAGCCACGCCGATCATTAACGGTCGCCGAGCCAACTGCAATCTGGCATCTCTTGGCGCGAGGCGGCCCAGGTCGTCAAATGCAAACACTGCTTTTAATCCTCCTGCACCTCAACAAGGTATATAAATATATTAATTAATTTCTTGCAGTTTCCTCATTAATTGAGATCTATAAAAGGTAATTGTTTCGTGTGAAATATTAGGATCTAACATTGGACCGAGGTCAATGTCGCCGACACCTGCGAATCCCGTGCAGTGGTATTATCCTGCTGCAACGCCTGCCGCGACGCCGTTTCATCGGCAGCAGCAGCATCTTCATCAGCACGCCGCCGTTCCTGTCTACGGGTATGTAATATTTTGTTATTTCACTTTCTTGGGTTACCATTTGATAGGTGTTGCATTGGGAGTTACAGTGGAACTGCATCGCAGGGGACATAACTGTTTAGTTTTTTTTTTTCGTGTTTTATCAGATATCCTCCGACCTACATAGCTGCTGATATCAGTTACAATCCAGTAAGTAGCTGAGATATAATATAATGTAACTGCTATCTTTCTCCCACTAAACAATGCGTGTCATTTCTCTATTGGGTCTATCCTCTATGTGTGGCTGGCTCGTTGGGGTGTACCATTAATTCCCGTGGACACGCATGACAATTGGGATCCCTTTTGGGATTTACTGTAAGCTTTTGAATCAGGCCCCATCGACCAATTCACTTTGGTCCCCACTATACGACAACTATAAAATTTTCATATTAATTAAATAATTTTATTTTCAGTCCAGCTAGTGTCTCACATGCCTAGATTTTTATTTAAAATCTCTTGATAAATATATATTATTATTTTTTTGTAGTTAATAATTGTTTAATAAAATAATTTGCCAATGGGATCATATATGATGATGGTATACAGAAGCTAAGCTACACCGGCGGGACCTTCATGGGTGGGCACTTCCCTCAAGTGTACCCAGGGGTGATGAGCGCAAACACACTGATGCCGATGTACCCGATGTATCACTACCATCAGGCACACACAATGGGCCCTTCGGCCCACATGTTCCCAACAACGACAGGGCCCATTAGCCCAGTCCCGGCCATCATTTCGAAGCCTGCGTCAATTACTGCCCCTAACTCAGGTAGTTAGTTGTACTGACTCGGAAGTTTATTGTTTTCTGCACATGACACAATCCTATTTATGATTGGAAGGAATGAAGGGCAGTAGGATTGATGGAGAATTTATGAGGGATCAAGATTCAAGATTATAGTTGTTCTCGTTTATCATATTTTTAAATTGTTTAGTATTAGAAATGAGGTTGGAAGGATAAAAAATAAATTAATTTAAAATTGTTATTTTATTATTTTGATATATATATTTATTATGTTTATAAATGACATATATGTCATGCCATGTTCATAGTATTTTTTTTTTCTTTCTTTTTGAATACTAGTGATTGAATTTTTAAACATTGGAGTCTCCGTTCCTCTCTCCTTTTTAACCAATAAAAAGATTCAACTTCTCCTTCTTGTATACTCTATTCACTCATCTCTTTTCCCTACCAAACATAGTGTAACTCCCACACATTCAGGTTTTCAGTGGAAGAAAAAAAGGAATCGCTAGGTCACGCGATTACGTGATTTGTCATTGAGCTGGCGGGCTGACTGCCAAGCCAACTGTCTTTTTTGAATAATAGCCAAATCGAGATTGAACCCTTTTCCTTTCTGATATGCATGCCGAAAAATATTCTTTAATTTAGCCAAAATAGATATATATATATATATATATATCACTACAAATATTAACAACGTTACAAAAATTAATTATTCTACTTTAAAATATTATTTTATATAGGTTTGATTTAAGGAGTTCTTATATCTGGAGATTTTGATGTGTGTAAATATATACCATTGTAATTAATATTGGTTACCACTTACCTGTTTGGTTAAATATATATATATATATATCTGTGTGTGTGTGTGGAATGTAGGTGCATTTAAACTGATATTATAGACATAGTTTGCCTGGCTGTGGAATAGGTACAATTGAGAGGTATAAAGAGGTTGGCCAATGGAGCAATTAAGGGATGATGAGCACTTTAGTTGGCAATAACAATCGGAAGGTGGTGGCTGCTCAGAACAACATTATTATTTCTGATCTGTTCTGGCTCTTCTTTCCCCCATTTTTTTAAAAAAAATATTCTTCTTATTCTTATAAGTTGTTTGATAAGATTCTTTCATTATTCAGTTCTCTCTCTCTAGATTTATGTCTTTCTATCTAACATCCATCTCAGCATTAGCTGTGACCATTGAAAGAAAATATTGTAACAGAGAAATCATATCCATGTGAAGCATGGTTAAATTTCCCTATGTCTTGTGGGTTATATTTACTTTTGGTGCCTCATTTTAAATTACTATATACATACTTTTTAGTTCTATATATTGTTTAAGAAAAGGAACATATATAAATGTTTTTTTAGAAGCAATAGTACAACTCAAAACGAACCTGTCACGATCGATATATTTTTTAATATCAATAAAAGATTCCCCTAAAAAAGAAAAGGAAAAAAAAGTAATATTGA
This sequence comes from Humulus lupulus, assembly GCF_963169125.1. NCBI lineage: Eukaryota > Viridiplantae > Streptophyta > Magnoliopsida > Rosales > Cannabaceae > Humulus > Humulus lupulus. Next base: position 146,902,715 of record NC_084800.1, on the reverse strand, counting down.
AAATACTTAATTGAACTGGTCTCTTCATTTATGTCTACCATTCAACAAAGAGCTCTTTTTTTCTGACAAAAAAAAAACAAAGAGCTCATAGAAAAGAAAATCACTGTTGGCTGGATAGGGACCGTCCATTTAGTCTCGATTCACGAATTGTAGTGTCCCTCACCATTGATCCAAAAATCAATGAACGTTAAACATGACCAAGCCTGCAACAACCTAAAAATGCTAATAGGGTTTAGTGTCTTGATTAGCTTAGATATATGTATGTTTAATTAGTTAAATGCGTGACTATGCGTCATACATGTGTTTATCTGATTATGTGAATATATTATATGCATGTATGTGAGTATTAAATATGCATTTGGGCCATTTGCTGTTTATAAGGGCATACCTGTAATTTTGGCCCGTTAGGGCATAAATGTGACTATATGTATTAAATGGTTGATACCACATTATTATGTTGTATATTTGCAGTATATGGCTCGAGGTAATCCTAGTGAGCGGATTAACGGAATAGTCACAGTGGGGTTTAATATCTGGATCGGGGTGAACTTATGTGTATTTTGGGAACTTAGAATATAATTTGGGATTTATTGAGTAACGAGTAAGACATGTTGGGATTAATTGGGAATTGATAGGATGACTTGAGGAATTAGCGGGAATTTGGGAAAAGACCATTTTACCCTTGGAAAATTAAAGGACGCTGAGACTTTACAAGGGCAATTTACTCTTTTTGGGTTAAGGATATACATAGAAAGCCTTAGGAATTTATCAGAAACACCAAGAAGGACTCTCTCTCTCTCTCTCACTGCCTCACATAAACATTCTCTCTTTTCCATCTCTAGAACTCAAGGGGAAAATTCTTGAATTTGAAGGAGAAAACCCAGGGATTTAAGCTGGCAATTGAACTAAGGATAGTTGGGAAATTAAAGCTAGGATTAATCCAAGTGCTTGCTGAGGATTTAAACTAAAAACTGAGGTAAGGTCTCAAAGTTCTAACTACTGAATTCTGCTGAATTGGTATTAGAGTTTAAAGGTTGCATGAATTCTAGGTTGTGATTGATTATGGGTGTTTGATGGGTGCAAGGGAATTTTTTATAGATTGGATATGATGTTTAGGTTATAGGGATGAGAATTATGGGTTCAATTATGAGTTTGGCTGAAGGTTTGGGTTGAATTTTAAGGCTTAGACTCGAGGGAAACGCTGAAAAAAGGGTTGTTTTCTGGGTTTGGGGGATCTAATCATGGCCCTGTTCTTCTGGCGCCGCGGACCGCGTGCTTTAGGAGGCTGAATGCCTGTGGTTTACCAAGCGCACCGTGATCTAGGGGATGCAAGTCGCGGCCCGTGCCCTCCAGCAGGGAGGGCTTGGCCTCTGTCTAAGGGGCGAGCCGAGGCCCTTAGGGGAAAGTCGCAGCCCTAAATGGAAAATAAAGGGAAACCAAGGTTTTAGGCTCGGGGATTCAAACCTAAGTGCTCGAGACGAATTCTACTACCTATTTGTTTAGTAGAATTCGAGGTCCAGGAGGCTAATATTTGTTTCCGAAACATTTATTTGAATTAGAGATTGATAATTATCTATGGTTATTTGTGACTAGGATTATCGTTAAGGCTTAGGAATGAGGATCATGCTCGGGACCGCTCTTTATTTATCGCTCAGGATTCGAGGTAAGAAAACTCCACCCATGTGGTTGTGAATGGGACTGAGTTTCCCTGTAATTGAACGTATGTATTCTGTGATTATATGGTTGTTATGCGTTATATGAAAGTACGACCTAAGGGTGCCAGGGCTGATGATAAGCATACTGAACGCAGCTTGGTCTAAGCGAGTCGGGATCAGCTAGATAAACAGAGGGCTCGGCCTAAGGACACCGGCACCTGAACAATTGTATTACTGATTGAGATGTATGCTTGAAAATACATGTTTACCATTATTTAGCTTAATATTTGTACTCTGCTAAATAATTGAATTAATTGGATTAAAGTTGATTGAATGCTACTGTTGTTATATGCGTTTGCTATTTATGGTTTTCCTGTCGGTCCTTGGCTCACAGGTGCTTCGTGGTGCATGTAAAGACAAAGGAAAACTGGATCAACCATGAGTTGGAGAGCTCTTGGGGCGGAGTGTACATCATCAGCTGTTCGACTGCCACGACCGAGGGAAAGTTATAGGAATAGAGCTCTAAAATGTATTTTGCCGTTAGACTGGCTTTTGAGAGTTGTATTTACCACATAAAGCCAGTTTTTGGAATCCCATGTATTAAACATTTGTTTCAATGAAAATTAACTGTTTATGATCAAAATCTTTTAACCCTAACCTGTCAGTGACTTTACAATCACATTTATGTTCAAACGACTTGACTAGCAAGTCTTGCACTATTTTAAAATACATAGTGTAACGGTCTTGGTTATCCAAGGCATTACAAGGACCATACCAAAAACAAATTAATACCATGAATGTGCTAGCAATATTAGAATGGAAATTTGACTTTAAATGCATAGAAGAGGATTGTATTTAAAAATTACCCTATCACTATACAAATCTCATTTTGGTCCTATTATTTACCTTAGTTCCCAAAATACCCCTGCCATTTGTTCTCACACACACTCTCTCTCTTCTCTCTCGGTCTCTCTATATTCCCAAAATACCCCTACCCCTACAGATTTCGATGCTAACCCAATCAATGCACACACATGCCTATCAGTTTTTTATAACGATAGGTTTGACGGATTGTGATAGGCATGTGTACGGGACCTCAATTTTCAAGTCGTACACACATTTATCCACTTCAAGCTCATCGTACAGAATGTCAAGCAGTTGTTCATACATCACACCCTTCTCCACAGGCAGAACTTGATTTTTAGCATCCCTGAAAATCCAATCCCTATTTTCAAGTTTCCAAACACCATTGAATGCAACAAATATGGAAACAGTTAAATTTACATCAAAAAAACAAAAAAAAGGTCAAAAAGTTAAACTACAACATAAAACAGCAAAATATAAGTTTCTATCGATATATGTTGAGGCCTATCAAGGTCACATTATCGAGGTATATCGAGGGCAATCGAGGTCTGTCAAGGCAAACGATCCAATTGAATTCTTATACACCTATCGAGTTTTATCGAGGATAGTTGAGGCACATCGAGGCATACTGCCCAAAAAAATTCTAATGAACCCATCGAGGCCCATCAGCGCGCATACTATATTTTAAGTTCTATGCCTCTATCGAGATCAATCGAGGACAATCGAGGTATCCATTGGACATCATCGAATGGGGGTTTATCGAGGTCCATCGAGGACCATCGAGCCTCATCGAGGTATTAACATCCTAACACTACGAGGCACGTCTAGGTACATCGAGGACCATCGATCTTCTATGCATGCAACCCATCGAGGCATATCGAGTTTAATCGAAACTCATTGAGGCATACAAAAAACCCAGAAAAAAAACGCAGGAAGTATCCAAAATTCATTGTGACAGTGAAAAATTGTAATAAAACATGAAGGCATACACAAATCTGTTCGAAATAGCACAAGTAATGTTGACAAACAAGTTTCCTCACTAAATATAACAAATATATACTTACCCATACGATTTTTGCCCCTAGATCTGAAATCCAAAATGAATTTTCTTGGCTTGAAAGGATTCACAACTTGCCCTTATATCTGAAATCCAAAATGAACTCGAAAATTAGTATAGATTAAGATAATGGTGGCTGGATTCTTTTTTTGTGTATGAGAGCTTGAGAGATAGAGAGGGAAAACGTAAGAGAAAGGGAGTGAAAACTATGAGAAAAAGAGAGGGAAACTTATGTCAGGGGAATTTTGGGAATTGAGGGGAATATTAGGATAAAAATGTGATGTTTTTTAAGCTTAGTATTATTTTGTCATGGGACACCGTTTGATGCATCAAAAGTCAAATTTCCCTTTAAAAACATTAACCCATACAAACTATAGACAGATAATCTTTTGTGGTGAGGTGAATGGTTTAGTCATTTAAGTGTTGGATCTCGTGGCTGTCTCCTATTGGCTTAGCTGGAAATTATGCTTGTTATTCAGAAGCTTTTATTGATGACTCGTGTCTATACGTATTGAAGCTCTTTCACTCTTTTGGGTTATCAATAAATATAGTGTTTTGTAGGAGTTTGTAATTCAAAGAGAATTGTTCTGTTTTAAGAGCTTTCGTTATTGCAGCAAGACTCCATTGTGATGTAGTTTCTGGGAGATTGAAATCAAGACTTCCAACCCTTTGAGAGGTTGTTCTACCATGGATGTAGGCACAAGAAATTGTGTTGAACCAAGTAATTTGTTTTGTGCTCTTACCACTGAAGATTTACTTTCAATTTTTTGATTTCTTGCTATCATTCCTTTGTTTGATGTTCTTGAAGCATGTTTCCATATATACCACATGTGGTATTAGGAGCTTTGGTCGCATTTGAAGGATTCAAGAACTTGTTTCGGTGTGCAAAGGAACTTTTGCAAGAATGTCATTTGAAAATTTTCGAGTTGTGGAGAATCAAAATAAAAGCTTTAATAGTTCTTTTTTTTTTATGGAAAATAGGTAATTTTCTCTTGACAAGGTTTTTGGTCAATTGATAATTATAGCTCTAAGAGAGTTTAGGCTTGATATAAACTGTAAATGATTAAAAGAAAGAAAAACACATAACTTTACATGGTTCAGTGGTTAAATACACCTAGTCCACAAATTAATATTACTTCTTGATGAGTTTGAGAGTCTAAAAAATGTCCTCCCTTTTCCTGTTCATTCCCATGTTTGAACAACAAGAATAGGGCAGAGGAAATAACAAGAATGAAATTGTACGCTCAGCTCAAATTGAGACTGAGGAAGGAAATGGTATTTATAAACTCTTTGTACAATAATGGCTCAATGAGAGTATTACACGTATATAATATGCACATAATACAATGCCATCATAACAAATTCATTGTCACAAAAATAACAGAAATCACTGGGAATGCAGTAGAATATTCTAGTAACCAATTCCTGACCACAATTCTGTTAGGATAAGGAGAGGCCATTTTCTATTTCTCAACACCTCCTCTCAAATGCAGCGGAGAGATAACAACGCCAAGTTTGTCAGTAAGAAATTTCAATCAAGTTGGTGTTAAACTCTTTGTCAAACAATCGGCTATTTGGCCATGAGAAGGAATAAATTGAACCTCTAAATGTTTTTGCAAGATCCTGTCTCGAAAAAAATGAACATCCAATTCGATGTGTTTAGTCCGAGCATGATATACTGGGTTGGAATCAAGTAAGGTAAGGCCCATTTCGGTAATGTGACGATGTTTTCTTTTAGCTCTTCCATTTTGAGCTGAAGTACGGGGAGATGAATGTTGGAATATGATGCCACTATCAGTGACAAGTTTGGAAAATGACTGATATTCTCCTCCCCAATCTGTTTGGATTTTCTTGATTTTTCTTTCGAATTATTTCTCAACCAATATTTTGAATTGAGTGAAAGCTTGTAGAGCCTCAGATTTAACTTTGAGAGGGTATATCCATGTATATCGACTATAGTCATTGACAAAGTGGATGTAAAATCTGAAATTGGAGTTTGCCATGATAGGGGCAGGACCCTAAACATTCGTTGGATCAAATCAAGAGGTTGAGATGCTCGTGTGATAGATTGCTTAAAAGGAAACGAATTATATTTTCCAAATTGGAAAGCATCAAAGAAACTGAAATTTTCATTACTAGAAACTTTTACAATTGACATCTTTAAAACATGACTTGAAGGGTGGCCTAAATGCCTATGCCACACCTCCTTCTTGGAATTCAAAGATGAACTAGGCCGAGATTGACTTAACAAAGCTACTATCAAAGACAACTTCTTGGAACAAGGGTATTTGGCTGGGATAGACCGAGCATGATTGGAATGAGGCAGGGTGAATCAAATTGGTAAATGCCATCCTTAAGTTTCCTTTGCAGCACCACTTTCCCTGTTTGCTTGTCCTTTACAAAACAACCATCAGAGAAAAAAAATCAATAAATACATTATTATCCAAGGTTAGTTGTGAGATACTAATAAGATTTTTTGTTACTTTAGGAACATGTAACGCATTCTTTAGCAAAAGAGTATGGCTTGACTTTATGTGAAGGATACCATTACCGGAATGTAGTATAGTAAGAGAACTACCATCACCCACAACTAAGGACTCCTTACCATTATCATTATATTCAACTTTTTGTTGTATATTTCCAAGATCCGTTGTGACATGGTTGCTGGTGCCACTATCAGCATACCAATGTTCATTCTCTACCATCTTAGGGTAGCAACAAAAGTGGATGGTGAATGAGTAGAGGGGAGTCGAGACTGTGACGACCGACTAGGAGAGGAACCCATGTAGTGTTCATCGAACCTATTGTAACACGCAATGACAGAGTGGCCAAAACGTCCACAAACTTGACAAGTGGGATGTTGAGAGCTAAACCGAGAGCCTCAACACCCTCGGCCACAAGGATGATTAACACCCCTGCCTTGGTTTGGGTAAGAGCCCTGTGAGAGGCCAGACGATGGAGAAGAGGCAGGAGCTTTGTTTGGTGGTGTGGAATGAAATTGAGCAAGGAGAACATAAGGAGAAGCCACCTTCGAACCAGAAAGAGCAGCCAACCATTCAAGCTTGCCATCAAAACCAAGTAAGAGAACCTGTAACTCAGGCCATCATAAAGATTTTCGAGCTTTAGCCTGTAAAATAGTAGGGAGATATTCCTCATCCAGGCTAGACAACACAATAGCAATAAGATGAGAATCACAGTACGGTTCACCTATAAGAGACAAAGTGTCAGCCCATTGTCATTTGAGCCGCAAATAATTAGACATGGAAGAGGAACCCTTGCGAGTGGTCTGGATTTTCGTTCGAGTTTCATCAAACCGAGATCTGGAATAGGCACTATACAAAGAATCAAGATTATGCCAAAGAGCAGCTGAAGAGTCAAACCCCATAACCTCGGTAGTAATCGTTTGAGACATGGACCCATAGAGCCAATCAAGGAGAAGCTGATCAGCAATGATCCATTGTTCAAAGGCAGGATTAGCTTGAGGCAAGGTGGAGGGATCATCACCAAACACAGGAAAAATCTCAGGGGGTTTCACGGACACACCAGTGAGAAATCCATCAAGACGATGCCCGCGAACAATGGCGGAGACCATCATTTTCCAAGGGGAGAAGTTATGTTGGTTTAGTTGGAGGGAAAACGACTGGGTAAGGGTATAGCCAAACTGAGGGTGAGGATTAGTCAAAGGAGAAGGGAGAGGGAGAGGGAGAGGGAGAGAAGATAACAGAGTTGAGGAATTTTGGGAGGGAGGAACAACATTACTTGCAGCAGGGGTAGAGGGAGAACTAGAAACAGGGGTTGCATCACCACTAGGAGTCGACATTAGGCAAAGCCAAGAATGGCGTCTGATACCAAGTTGGAAAAACAAGAATAGGGCAGAGGAAATAACAAGAATGAAATTGTATGCTTAGCTCAAATTGAGACTGAGGAAGGAAATGGTATTTATAAACACTTTGTACAATAATGACTCAAGGAAATGGTATTTGTGAAGCATGATGTTTGTGTTTTCTTGTTGGGCCTTGGCTCATAGTTTCTTTATGGTGCAGGTAAGGGAAAGGGAAAGGTTGACTCTACCATGAGTTGGAGGTCTTTGGAGTGGCGCTTACATGTTCGGCCTACTTGACCGCCATGGTCGAGGGATTTGGAGGGACTTAAGGTATAAGTCCAAATTTTGTTGCTTAGGTCGACTATTTTTGCAAACTCTAAATGTAATTGTATTTTGATAAACCTTTTTGGGATCCCATGTAAATTGCTACAGATTTAATGAAAATTTTAATCTTTATGACAAATTTTTTTAATACCTAAACAACTATTTAATTTTAATTACACTTTTGAGTCCAAATGACTCGCTTAATGAGTTAAGCACTATTTTAAACACACAATGTAACAAACATTGATTAGTAGGGTGTTACAGGAGGTGTCATCTTGAGGAGTCAGAACAGGAGCTGACCATGTTTAAGGAAGAATTTCTCGTTGTTGTTGTTGTTGTTTTTTTTTTTTTTTTTTTTTTTGGGGGGGGGGGGGGGGGGTGGTTATTACATCCCTTGTAATAGTACCTTGAGTCAAAGACAATATGCTTCTTAAGCTTGATCGAGGTTAACGACCTAGTTCTTAATTCATATAATTCTTGTTCTTTATAAGATTCTCTTAGTTATTTTGCACACTTGTGGATTTGAACTTTAATGATCATAGGGAGTCTTTAGATAAAGTTAACTTTAGATTGTGCTTAATAGCTACCTATTGTGAGTTAAGTAAGTATCTGCTTAAATATTTCTGCATAATAGTTACCCTATTATTAGTATGGACTTTTTTCTTTGATTTTTCTTGTTAGCTTAGTTTCATTCGAAATTATCATGAAAACTTGGGCTTAAATTAGTCACCAAATTATTCAGTTCCAAATTTCATGCCAGCTAGATTTTTTCAAAGACTTAAAGTGTATTAAGTATAATATTATACGTATAATATTCTAGATCACTTTTATTGGGTTAATAGACAAAAAATTAATTTAATAGGCACCGTGTTTAAAATACACAACATGCATTGCATTTAAATAGTTTTGGAAATTAAAAACAACTTTTATAGATTTAAGCCATTATTTTTGACAATCGAAATAAAATATAAACCCGAACTACAAGGCTATCGATTATACTTCTTAAGATGAAGCACATTCCAAGTTGGCGAGAATCCTTCTCCACTTAATCGAGATAATTTGAACGTTGCTTCACGTAATATTTTCATGATCTGGTATGGTCCTTCCCAATTTGGTCCCAACTCTCCATCTATACGGTCTTTGTTTGCCAGAAACACCCTTCTTAGTAATAAATCTCCTAGCTCGAATTTTCTTTCTTTGACCTTCAAATTAAAATATCGAGTTACCTTCTACTAATAGGATGCCAGGTGAAGTTGTGATAATTCTTTACGTTCTTCTATCAAATCGAGCAAGTCCTTGTCGAACTGAGTTACGTTATTAGATACTATTTTTTTACAACAAAGTCCAACACTCACTTTGAGGTAATAGTTGTTAACGGTTCAAGTTCGGCCCACTTAGTGAAATAATCCACAACATAGTGTACTCCACTTATTCCCATAGGCAATGGTCCAATCAAATATATCCCCCAAATGGCAAATGACCATGTCGATAAAAGCTTTGTTAGCTCAAGTGGTCAAGCCCGCGTTATTGTTGAGATACTCTGATATTTATAACATATTTTAACATACGAGGCCGAGTTTTTATTCATGGTTGTCCAAAAATAACTCTGCCTGAGTATCTTCATGGCGAGGTTTTGCCCCCCAGCGTGGTCTCCACAAAATCCCTCGTGGACCTCCTTCAAAATAAACCACGATTCATTAGGTGATACACATCTGAGTAAAGGCATAGAATGCCTTCTTATATATAATATTCCCTCAACCAGGATATACCTCAGGATTTGGTATAAAAACCTGCATGCATCCTTGCGGTCTTCCGACAATCTTCCAGGAGTGAGATACTCAATGATAGGAGTCATCCAGGTCGACCCTGTTTCTCTTAGTTGGATCTCATCAGATTCTTCTTAAATGCTCGACTTTCCAAGGAAGTCTACTGTAAGAATGTTCAACGTGTCTGTTTCCTTGGTTGTTGAAAGCTAGGCTAGGGCATCTGCGTTAGTGTTTTTCTTGTAGGGTACTTGTTCTATGAAATATAAATCAAATTCTGATAACTCCACCTTCATTTTTGCTAAATATGTTGCCATTTTTATTCCATGAGCTTGGTATTTGCCCAGAACCTAATTTACCATGAGCTGAGAATCGTTGGAGAATTGTATAGCCTTTACCTTCAATTCCTTAGCTACTCGAATCCCGACCAATAAGGCCTCATATTTGGCTTTAATGTTCTAAGAACTAAAGCCAAATCTTAGATTCGAATAGAATATACATCCTTCAGGAGTGATTAATATGATCCCAGCTTCGAACCCATGTTGGTAGGAAGACCCATCCACCAAAAATTTCCACAATTCCTAGACTAGTTCACTACAACAATTTTTAGTATATATTACATTAAAAAATAACACATATTTAGAAGTGTTATTAATGGGTGATAAAAATAAAAACACGGAACTATATTGGCGCCATATGAAAATACACCTCAGGCGCCAAATGAATTTTTTTTTGGGTCTAATCTCTCTCAGCCAAATTTTAATCCCTAAATCTAAGTTACCCAAAAAATTTCTCTCAGCCTCCATCTCTCACTCTCGTCTCAACTCGTCTTTCTCTGCCTCACGAAGTCACGCTTTCCAGAGTTCTATCTTTGCCTCACGACTTCACGCCGACTATCACAAGCTTTCAGAGTTCTATCTCTGCCCCACGCCGACTATCTCTGGTAATATTCTCTCCTGAGAGGCTTGGGACGATGGTGGATCGTGTGGCGACAGAGGTATCTCAGTACCTTCATTTTTCTCGTCTTTCACTTGCTCACTCTCTCATCTTTGTCTCTATCCTCAGCAGGTGGCGGCGGCGATGGGCTCTCGGTGAGGGAGCTTGGGATGTTGGCAAATGGATCTAGGTACCCTCCCTTCTGTTTTGTTACTGAAAGTCCATTTTTCCATATCTATTTTGTTTTTGTATTTCTCTCTTCCCTTCTCTATGTTGGTCTTTTTCCCATTTTTTTTCTTTCTTTTTAATAAAATGGCCAAATAAGTTATATGTATTTCTGATTGTTTGTTTTGGATTTAGACAGAGTTAGAAGTTTTACAATAAGTTTTCTTTCATTTGTAAATCCGGTGTTCTTGATTTTCTTAGTTGTTCGAAGCTTTTTTTTTCTGGGTTTGTTGCTTGTTAATTAGGAATATATATTTTGATTTGTTTTTTGAAATTGATTTGATAATCTGATATGGGAAATTTTGGGGAATTTTAGTTGGCACTTCAGATTTGATTGGCTTACAATATTCTTGTACAGTTAAAGAGTACACAAAATTTGAACTCAAGGGCTTAACTTTCTCTTGGTACTTTAGCTTTAATATGCAAAATTTGAAACCATAGACTTCAATTTGAGTCCAATATGGGCTCCTTTCTGACCACAGGGATCTCAGCCATCATATTTTTGGTTCATTTTATAGTAGTTAGAATCTACCTCACACAAAAATATGTTGAATAACTTGCAGCATAGCTAGAGAGCTTGATTTGGAGGAATGGACTTGCAGGACTAAAACTGCTAATGTGCTGCATGAGCCAGTATGTCTCTTTTCATCTCATCTCATCTCATCTTGCAAGTCATTTATAATTTAAGTAGTTTCTTTTTCTCTAGAGTTAATTATGAGAAATTCATAAACATTGTTTGGTAAATGAAAATTGTATTGTTCTGCTAGACTAACTCTGTTAGATCATTCCTTTTATTCTGTTAACTTTCAATTTTATACATATTTGTAAAATTTGGGCTCCTTAATCTATTTCTAAAATTTAAAATGTATTTGAATGAATTAGTTTAGTGATAGTGCTAGTTCTCTCAATATCCTATCTTTCCATATCAAGTTTGAAATTCATGTCTAGATCATTTCACTGGTAGTTCTGTGCATATTTTGTAGATGCATTCATACTGATATTGATTGGCATTGTGGCTGTTAAGTTGTCAGTTGCAATTTGGTACAAAAGAATAATGCAATTTGGTACTCGTTGGCTTGCTATAGTAGTATAAACCATGTACGAATATAATATTTATGTCCTTTGATATTAATAGTGCTTTAATATTGTTGTTGTTTAATTTGGTGATGTCATATTGCTAATATATGTATCTATCTCTGTATTTTTTTCTCTCTTTGTAATTTAGTTAAAGTTTTTTGGTTGGTTGCCTCCGAGAGAAAAGACAAGATACTTAGTGTATCTGATGGGTCAATCAAATGTTTAATGCCTTTTTGCCATTAACAAAAAAGAATCCACACATGAAGCTATTTGAGTCACTACTCTATACAATCACTTTTCAATCTAAATGATTGAAGACAACATTTCTTTATTTCACTTTCCAATAAAAGCTTCAGAGAGTTTTATTGAGTTAACTCTAATCTAAGTATAAAATTAGTTTTATACTTCTTTAAGGGTCCTTAGCTAAGTCCTACAATGTTGGCCACTGTAACATATTCAACAAATTTCATACAAGCTAAACATGGACCTGACCACTGGACTTACTTCTCATTAGTTGAAATGATGGGAGAAAACTTATTTTAGTATCATGTAAAGAATTTCAACTTCAAATGTCTAGTCTTAGATGATTTTCTTACAATATATCAGCTTTTGATTCTACTTAACTTCAAAATGATGATACAACTTTCATTTTGAACTCACAGGACAAGAAGTCATCAACAGGATGATGTCGAAAACTACAAGGCTAAAGTACCTGAAGAGAATGCAGACATACATGATATAAATTCTGATCTTTTCCTTGGAGACTTGAAAGATGCTAGCACTGATTTTGAATTTTCATTTGTGGCTAAAATAGCCATTGCATTGGGCATAGCTGCAATTTTCACAATTGTCTCTATTGGGGTGGAGTGGCCTGCTATTGGTTCATCTCTTGGATTTCAGTTTCTTTCAGATAGTTCATCTCCTTCAGTAATGGCCATAGCACCTGTTGGCTTCACCTTTAAAGTTTTTGGTTACAGAATAGCTCTGCCAGAATATGCTCCTGGGTATGTATCACCAAAGGAAAAATTGGGTTAAGTCTTGTGCTTTTGAAATATGGGGTTAATCTCACTTTAATCTCATTGTAGGTGGATTTACTTTTGGCTGCTTATGGCTGCTGCTTGTGGTCTTTTCATCAGTGAAGAAGCTTTAAATATCTGGGTCTGTCTTCTGTTCTGGTACTTCAGTTTCACAAGCTCAAGAAATTTTCTTGCTCCTTTTAGTAAAATTTGTGTGTTTCATGGATCCATTGTATGCCTGAATTCTTATTTATAGTAAATGATTTAGGTTGGGGTGCCATGGGTTCCATTTTGTTGTTGTTTTTTATTTTATTTTTCTGTTGTTTAGTTGTTTAATGGTGGCTTCACCAAACCCTGGTTATGCTATCTATCAAAGCTAGAATAATTAATTCACAGTTTGATGTTGGGACAGCCTAACACTCTATTTTTTAATTTTATTTTTAATCTTTATTGCAGGTATATATCATAGACTACGGTCTTGCAAAAAAGTATAGTGATCTTCAGACGCACAAGCACATTCCATACAGGTAACAGATATTTGAGAAATATTATGGTCTTAAGTAAAGTGGAAGGTGTTTATATCATGTGTAATGATTATCACTGTGCTGAGTTTTAACTTATAAATGTTAATATTAAATAACAAGTTTTTAGATTGGTTTGGGCAAACATTAGGGTGATACTTATGTGTTTCTCATTATCAATTTTTTGTTCTTGGATCCAAATTTGCTTGAACCTTCAAATTTCTGATCATTATGTTTATTTTTTGCTTCAGGGAAAACAAGAATCTCACAGGAACAACTTGTTATGCAAGTGTTAACACTCACCTTGGAGTTGGTGAGCCATTTATAATTCCTAATTAGAGAATATGTTATTTGTTTCTCCCTGTAATACTTGAGACTTTTGGGCTTTATCTAATTGTGAATGTAATCTTAATGCAGAGTAAAGCAGAAGAGATGATTTGGAGTCTCTTGGTTATGTTCTTATGTATTTTTTGAGGGAAAGGTTGGATACTTATGTGATATGCTGAAATCCATTTTCCTTTGTTTCATTGCTCTGTTTCACCATATTTTTTACTTATTTCTTTACTAGTCTTCCTTGGCAGGGATTAAAAGCAGGTACGAAAAAACAGAAATACGACAAGAACAGTGAAAAGAAGATGCTTACTCCCATAGAGGTATGATCTTAAGCTCTTGCAAGTAGTGTAGGGTGAAGTTAGCATTTATAACCCTCATATGAGTATGGTATTATTAGCTCATTACAGATGGTTGGTGGTGAATTTTTCAGCTCACTTCCATTGATACCATGTACTGTTATTTTTTAAAGTAAAGGCATGTGAGATACTGATATGCCTACTACTTTGACAGGTTCTTTGTTTATTTTGTATACTCTCTCTTATTCATGTTTATTCTGTTTTTCCCCCTTTTGTAGCAACCAAGTGGGAAACTGGTTCTAAATCCTGGGCCATCTCCAGAGAGAATAGAGAGACCTTCAGGTTTGTTCTTTTTTTTCTTGGAAACATCCACCCTCGCTACCCTAGTGGACATTGTTTGCACATGTTTAGAAACTCTATTATGTGGTCAGGGAATTTTTTAGCCTTTTTCTCCTTATTTAATGTTGAAGTTAAACTAATTGCTCATTGTTTTATGTTGGAAGTTAAACTGTGCTGAGCCTTTTACATATTTTATTTATGCATATTTTATAATATGATTTTATCAGGCTTTTATTCATGTGAAAATATATAATATTGATTGTATGGGTTTTGATCATAAATAATGAGATTGTTGTTTGGTGCTGTCATATTGCTTATATATGTCTCTATCTCTATATTTTTATTCTCTTTGTAATATAGTTAAAACTTTTATGGTAGGCTGCCACCAAGAGAAGAGGCAAGATACTTGGTGTGCAAGCAATCTCTCACGAGAGACTCTTACTTTTGTTTGCATTTTGCAAGAGGTATACCTTTGTTTTAATATTATGCAAATGTTAGAAGAGTTTGAATATCTTAAATATTCATCCATAGTAAAGTAGGTTCTAAGATCATTGTTGTGTGTTGCGGTGATAATGGAAGGTTGAGAACTTGTGTGTCTTAGTGAAGTAGGATCTGAGAAATTTGTGTGCTATGGCGAGATAAGGAAGAAAACATGCATGTGTTTTTGAATTAGTTGAATTGATATTGGCAGATGGTTAGTTGCTAGTCTAGGAGAAATGGTGTTTGATTTTATATAGACTTATCTAGTACAACTGTTTTATAATTGAATTGTGTTTGCTTGGCCTAAAATAAAATATCAGTTCATTTTTCTTGGTCCCCAATCCCAACCCCACCAAACAACCTTAGAACATAAAATTTAAAATTTGTAATAAAATGTCTTAGGCATGTCTAATATCTGAAGGGACACATTTTCCTATCAAAACTAGAGCAACCATAACCATTTAAAATCATTATCTTCTCTTCCAATCTTATTGATGCATAATAGGACATGTCATTATCTGCTATACCAAGGGTTGCTTACTTATCTCATTATCTGCTTATTGAAGGCTTTTTTCATTATTTACAAGCTGTCTTTTGTCAACAAAATGTAGAGATATATTTTTCAATACCAATATCATTTGACTTGCCACAAAAGTCACAGCCTCTTTCTACACAAATAAAACTAATAAGTGAGGTTTTCCTATATGAATTCTTCTCTACAAAGTGGTTGTACATGTGAAACTAAAGTAACTTTTTTTTTCATGTATTTCACAATTAGATTATGAAATGTGACTATAGTACTGCCAAGTATTTTGCTAAGGCAGCAGAGTTTGTTTTTTTAAAAAGAGCCAAAAGATGAGATTTGTAACTTTATTTCAGCAACTGCTTAAGTCAAGCAAAGAAAGAATGTTTGATACATGGGAATTCGAGGACTTGGGATGGTAGTGATCTCAAGTTTATGTGTATTTATATTCAAGAACCTTGAAAAGATATGTAAAATAGATATATCTTTTGTATTGAAATGAATGGTCTAGACTATATAGAGGAAATTTGCTAGATGGGGTCTAGTGAGGCATAGTCCTTGTGCAATCACATGATACAATTGCAATTAGATGTGTTAGGCATGTCCTATATCTACAGATCTATTTGTTCAAATAGATTTGAATGATTAATCTTAAAGAAATTTTATTTGCTTAATTGGTTGACCATTAGACTTGTTCAACACAGCTGTAGGCCATCTTTTTCATGATTTTTGTTGAAGTATCTAATTTGTTATATGGTTTGAGCAATTCTTATAAAAATAATCATAAACATATCTGGAGACAAATCGAACATTACAAGAAGCACAACATCAGTATTTTTTAGGTCATGTTTGGAATGTGAAATTGGATTGGATTAAAAAATATAAGGTCAAAAACATAAAAGAATGAATAAAATAATCATTTCTAAATGAGAAATTAGAAGGAAACAAGTTGGGTATAAAGTTGTAATTTTTTTTCTTATCATTGAAATATATGAAGACCGGGCTTAGATAGATTGAAATGATCTCAAGATCTTACTTCGTGCATTTGATTTCTTGTTATTTTCTATTATTGGGTATATATATTAATGTATTCATTATTGATGAGATTTAAGTGTTGATCATATGTAATTATTCCATTCAACTGACACAATGTAAACCATGTCCAGCCACTACTTAACTGGCCTTTTCTTTTTATTTGCTCATAAGCAGTTGCTTCAACTAAATTGGGGAAGATATTGAACTCCTATGCCATATTGGCCATGAAAATGTAAGGACTGTTAAGAATTAGAATAGCTCCTTAAGCTCTTAGCCATTTGAACTCCTTAAGCGATTTTCACCTTCTTTACTAATTTTGACCTCATTATTGACTAGTTCAGAAGAGAATTTGGGTTTAGTTTTACACTAATGAACATGACTATTTCATATATGTTTCATATCTTGCAAAGCTGCTTTGTTATGGTTTATACTGTACATATTTTTGTTTAATCTAACATTACTTACTTAAGTAGTGTTGGGTTTCATTTCTTTTTGCTTTTCATATATGTTTCATTGCAGAGTTAAAATGTTTGACAATAAGGACCCCCTTACTTGCCTTGTATTGTATACCATTTTGATCTTAATTTTTCTGTGTTTAAGGATCTAATTATATTTTTATTTTACTAAGTGATTTACATATTTTTGTTCACTTTAATTTCTAGGTCTTTGTGCATTTGAAGTTTTGATGTTTATGAGTATCTTTCTATAATGCGATAAAGCTTTTTATTTTAATAATGTCTTATGTTATAGCTTAACTGATTTTTATAAGGCTTTCTGCATTGTTTTGAACACCTAATGTTCGAGTTTTCTTTATCCCTTTTTCATGTGTGATTTTTGAGGAGGCAAAACCTTATATTTATATAGATATTTTCAAGTAAAAATATATGTGTATATCTGAATTTGTTCTCAGTTACATGTGTTTTATGTTTGGTTAGTTTGATAATATTGGATGTTGACGGTGAAATCTCGTCAACGAAATTAGATCGGAAAACTCAAAGGTAAGTCGAGTGAGGTTTTTGTAAGAACTAAGAATAAACTTTAAGAAAAAGTAGACACAGATAAATGATGGAGCAAATCCTGGTATATTTCTCAATAGCCTCTCCTTACAATGAATTTTCCAACCCCCTTTCAGGTGGTCTTAGGGTTCCTTTTATAGTAGGCTCTAATGGCCTTAGATACATAATGGTCCAGGGGACCAAGTGGTACATACGTACTGTGTCAGGGGAGTGGCTTCAGAGGTTGTGGTCGTACACCCCGTACAGAAGCAGGTGTCAGGAGGATGTCTCCACTACTTGTCGGTACCCATGTCTAATGCGTGGTGGCAGGCGTAGTGGCGCAGGAGGTAGTGGTGTCGGGTCTGACCCATGGCCATAGACGTACGGACCATAACTCCTATTCTTGCATAACCACTCCTGGCATTCCCACTACTTGTCTGGTAAGGGGTACTATATCCGTACTCTGACTTCTTTAGGTTTGTAGGCACATTCCATATTCATGCATGTACCTTGCCCTTTGTGAGTATTCTCACCTCCAAGGCCATGGGCGAGGCCATGGGCGAGGCCATGGGCGAGGCCATGGGAGAGGCCACGGGCGAGGCCATGGGAGAGGCCACGGGCGAGGCCCTGGGAGAGGCCATGGGCAAGGCCATACCTCATTGCGAGCCCCTGGTGCGCGCGGGGCACGAGGCCCCTGGTGCGCGCGTGGCGCGAGGTGCATGGGCGCGCGGGGCGCGAGGCCCCTGGTGCGCGTGGGGCGCGAGGCGCATGGGCGCGCGGGGCGCGAGGCCCCTGGCGCATGCGCGGGGCGCGAGGCGCATGGTTGCGCGGGCGCGAGGCCCTTGGTGCGCGCGGGGCGCGAGGCCCCAGGTGCGCGCGGGGCGCGAGGCGCATGGGCGCGCGGGCGCGAGGCCCTTGGTGCGCGTGGGGCGCGAGGCCCCAGGTGCGCGCGGGGCGCGAGGCGCATGGGCGCGCGGGCGCGAGGCGCATGGGCGCGCGGGCGCGAGGCGCATGGGCGCGCGGGCGCGAGGCGCATGGGCGCGCGGGCGCGAGGCCCCTGATGCGCGCGGGCGCGAGGCGCATGGGCGCGCGGGGCGCGAGGCCCCTGGTGCGCGTGGGGCGCGAGGCGCATGGGCGCGCGGGGCGCGAGGCCCCTGGTGCGCGCGGGGCGCGAGGCGCATGGGCGCGCGGGCGCGAGGCCCTTGGTGCGCGTGGGGCGCGAGGCCCCTGGTGCGCGCGGGGCGCGAGGCGCATGGGCGCGCGGGCGCGAGGCCCTTGGTGCGCGCGGGGCGCGAGGCCCCTGGTGCACGCGGGGCGCGAGGCGCATGGGCGCGCGGGCGCGAGGCCCCTGCTGCGCGCGGGCGCGAGGCCCCTGGTGCGCGCGGGGCGCGAGGCGCATGGGCGCGAGGCCCCTGGTGCGCGCGGGGCGCGAGGCGCATGCCTTGATGAGACATGGGATACATCCTAGGTGCGAAATGTCTTCTTGGCGTGAGGTCCTTAGTGTGGGACACCTCGGGGCAAGGCTAGGCGCATGAGGTGTTGGCATGCGCGGGGTGCTTCTGGAGTGGTGTTCGCGAGGCTGGGGCCTTAACTTCGAGGGGCACGGATAAGGGCCATGTGTGCATGACAAACACGTCTAACAAGGTGATGCAGCTTGGAGGCCTGGAATGACCTCATGAGGCCTAGAGCTCTGCGAGTGTCTAACACTTCGATGGCCTATAATTACCTTCTGCCTTCATTGCGTACTTGGCGCCCTTGGTGCCCCTTAGCTATTTACTTCTTTATGGGACTAGAAACTTCTTTTGTGTGTTTTTCTTATTTGGTGGATTTTCGGCATCCACACTTACCCCCCAGTCTATAGGGAGGCCTTTAGGCGTTCTTGTAGACTCTTCTGTTCCTTTTTATTATTCTCTTATTCTTCTTCTTTTTTTTTTTTTATATATTTATCATGTTCGAGGTCCTTTGGAACCCACGCGAAAAGGGGGTTCGGTAGGCCTCTCAGTGATGCGTCTTAGTTGCACCTGTAAGGATATATTGACCCCTTGGGTTCTAGTTATCCTTTTCTATATCTTCGCGCGCGCTTATTATATCTTGCGAGAAGCGTCCTTCTCGTCATTAGGCATAGTACTATTTTTGCAAGCGTCTTCTTTGAGACCCTTTTTGCAAGCGTCTTCTTTGAGACCCTTTTTGCAAGCGTCTTCTTTGAGACCCTTTTTGGAAGCGTCTACTTTGAGACCCTTTTGGATAGCGTCTACTTGGGAGACCCTTTTTGGAG
Organism: Humulus lupulus; assembly: GCF_963169125.1. NCBI lineage: Eukaryota > Viridiplantae > Streptophyta > Magnoliopsida > Rosales > Cannabaceae > Humulus > Humulus lupulus. The sequence continues at coordinate 146,883,178 of NC_084800.1, read as the reverse complement.
GCGTCTACTTTAGAGACCCTTTTTGGGAGGTGTCTACGTTGTAGACCCCTTTTGGTGGGTGTCTACTTTGTAGACCCCTTTTGGTGGTGTCTACTTATGAGACCCTTTTTGCAAGCGCCTACTTTGGAGACCCTTTTTGCAAGCGTCTACTTTGGAGACCCTTTTTGGAGGTGTCTACTTTGGAGACCCCTTTTGGGAGGTGTCTACTTTGTAGACCCCTTTTGGTGGAGACTTTCATGGCTAGATGGTCTTCGTTCGATCTCTAATTTGGTCAGGGACCCCTCTAGCACGATGCCCCCCTTCTATATGGAATCCCCAGACATACTGGTAGTATGGCCACTGGAGGAAGGTTCGCTCTCTTCGACATGGAAGTTCTTATGGCTCTCTTCCACACGTATGTACTTCTGTGCTCTCTCGAAGAAGTCGTCCAAATCCGAAACTTCTCTTTTGAGTATGTTACTCCATAACTTGCTTCCTGGACGAACTCCGGCTGTAATAGCCATCTTGAGCTCTGCTTTGGTTAAACATCCCACCTTTGTTGCTTCTATAGCGAATCTATGGATGTAGTCCTTCAAACTTTCATTCTCGCCTTGTTTGATGTTAGCGAGGCTGGTAGTTGGCATGACGTAGTCACACGCTGCATGGTGTTGCTGAAGAAATTCATCAGAGAATTGTTGCCATGACTTGATTGTTCCTGGCCTTAACCTCCTGAACCATTTGTACGCCACTCCTTTAAGAGTAACGACGAAGCAATGACATTTTGCTCTGCTGTTGACCCCCCTTAACCTCATCAAGTTATTGAAGGAGTCTAAGTGATATTTTGGGTCTGTAGTACCCTCATACGGAGTCATGCGAGGCTCTCTGAAGCCAGTGGGCATTTGTTCAGCCTGAATCTCCCTTGTGAAGGGTGAATCACGGTCGAATTCTCCGCCATCCATGTGCCCCCCAAGTATAGTGGTGATCTTGCCTTGAGGGCATCGCATTTTGGTGTCTAGTCCACTCCTCTTTTCGTATAAGGAATTTTGCGGGTTCTCGGGCTGATCCCTCGCCTTGGTTGTGTCCCTCGGTGGAACCGCGGGGGGTGCGTCTCTCACTTCTGACCTCTCCTCATGGAGCCCTTTTCTTAGGCCAGGGGGTGACCCTTTTGGGGGGACTTCGGCATCTTTCTTATGACCCTCATCTTCTCTCTGCCTATGCTCCTGGGGACACTTCGTTGGCCTATGTCCCCCATGGTACTTTGCCTGGGGGGTTTCACTGGCAGAAAGTTGGGTTCCCCCACCGTCTATGGGGACAGTGTTTTCCCCTTTTTCATGCTCCTTCCCTTTATGCTTTGGGAGGGGCATGCTTGACTTCCCTTGCCGTAGGTTGTTTAAAACCTTCTGCATGTTCTCCATCATGGTTTCCAGCCTCCTAGTCTTTTTATGCAACTCGTGAATCTCATCCTTGTAGAAGCGCGTCCTTGAGCTGGAACTTACCGAGCGTACCCCGGGACCCTTGCCTGGCCAGTGCGTCGAGGGACTGGGGTCCCGGTGGCCTGAGCGTGGGGTCAACCGGGGCTGGTTAAGTGGATACACTAGCGGCTCTGAATGACCTCCGTCGGGCTGGGTAGCTGAGGACGATGCTTCCCTCTCCTCCTCCGGGGGAAGAGGTTCTTCTGGTCCATCTCCATGCTCGGGCAGAGGGGGGTCTTTCTTGGAAGGCCTCCGCTCTACTTCGTTTCGGTGAACCTCCACCTTTTGTATTTGCCGTAGGCGTTTTGAACGTCTTAGCATCTTTCTTTGTTGGAAATGAAGGAAGAACACTGGCTTGATGCTTGTTCTTCCCACAGACGGCGCCAAACTGTTGACGGTGAAATCTCGTCAACGAAATTAGATCGGAAAACTCAAAGGTAAGTCGAGTGAGGTTTTTGTAAGAACTAAGAATAAACTTTAAGAAAAAGTAGACACAGATAAATGATGGAGCAAATCCTGGTATATTTCTCAATAGCCTCTCCTTACAATGAATTTTCCAACCCCCTTTCAGGTGGTCTTAGGGTTCCTTTTATAGTAGGCTCTAATGGCCTTAGATACATAATGGTCCAGGGGACCAAGTGGTACATACGTACTGTGTCAGGGGAGTGGCTTCAGAGGTTGTGGTCGTACACCCCGTACAGAAGCAGGTGTCAGGAGGATGTCTCCACTACTTGTCGGTACCCATGTCTAATGCGTGGTGGCAGGCGTAGTGGCGCAGGAGGTAGTGGTGTCGGGTCTGACCCATGGCCATAGACGTACGGACCATAACTCCTATTCTTGCATAACCACTCCTGGCATTCCCACTACTTGTCTGGTAAGGGGTACTATATCCGTACTCTGACTTCTTTAGGTTTGTAGGCACATTCCATATTCATGCATGTACCTTGCCCTTTGTGAGTATTCTCACCTCCAAGGCCATGGGCGAGGCCATGGGCGAGGCCATGGGCGAGGCCATGGGAGAGGCCACGGGCGAGGCCATGGGAGAGGCCACGGGCGAGGCCCTGGGAGAGGCCATGGGCAAGGCCATACCTCATTGCGAGCCCCTGGTGCGCGCGGGGCACGAGGCCCCTGGTGCGCGCGTGGCGCGAGGTGCATGGGCGCGCGGGGCGCGAGGCCCCTGGTGCGCGTGGGGCGCGAGGCGCATGGGCGCGCGGGGCGCGAGGCCCCTGGCGCATGCGCGGGGCGCGAGGCGCATGGTTGCGCGGGCGCGAGGCCCTTGGTGCGCGCGGGGCGCGAGGCCCCAGGTGCGCGCGGGGCGCGAGGCGCATGGGCGCGCGGGCGCGAGGCCCTTGGTGCGCGTGGGGCGCGAGGCCCCAGGTGCGCGCGGGGCGCGAGGCGCATGGGCGCGCGGGCGCGAGGCGCATGGGCGCGCGGGCGCGAGGCGCATGGGCGCGCGGGCGCGAGGCGCATGGGCGCGCGGGCGCGAGGCGCATGGGCGCGCGGGCGCGAGGCGCATGGGCGCGCGGGCGCGAGGCGCATGGGCGCGCGGGCGCGAGGCCCCTGATGCGCGCGGGCGCGAGGCGCATGGGCGCGCGGGGCGCGAGGCCCCTGGTGCGCGTGGGGCGCGAGGCGCATGGGCGCGCGGGGCGCGAGGCCCCTGGTGCGCGCGGGGCGCGAGGCGCATGGGCGCGCGGGCGCGAGGCCCTTGGTGCGCGCGGGGCGCGAGGCCCCTGGTGCGCGCGGGGCGCGAGGCGCATGGGCGCGCGGGCGCGAGGCCCTTGGTGCGCGCGGGGCGCGAGGCCCCTGGTGCACGCGGGGCGCGAGGCGCATGGGCGCGCGGGCGCGAGGCCCCTGCTGCGCGCGGGCGCGAGGCCCCTGGTGCGCGCGGGGCGCGAGGCGCATGGGCGCGAGGCCCCTGGTGCGCGCGGGGCGCGAGGCGCATGCCTTGATGAGACATGGGATACATCCTAGGTGCGAAATGTCTTCTTGGCGTGAGGTCCTTAGTGTGGGACACCTCGGGGCAAGGCTAGGCGCATGAGGTGTTGGCATGCGCGGGGTGCTTCTGGAGTGGTGTTCGCGAGGCTGGGGCCTTAACTTCGAGGGGCACGGATAAGGGCCATGTGTGCATGACAAACACGTCTAACAAGGTGATGCAGCTTGGAGGCCTGGAATGACCTCATGAGGCCTAGAGCTCTGCGAGTGTCTAACACTTCGATGGCCTATAATTACCTTCTGCCTTCATTGCGTACTTGGCGCCCTTGGTGCCCCTTAGCTATTTACTTCTTTATGGGACTAGAAACTTCTTTTGTGTGTTTTTCTTATTTGGTGGATTTTCGGCATCCACATTGGACATATAATTCTTGCTTTGAGCTTCATATTAGGTTAATCAAATTTAAGAATTAGCATATTGGGTTTAGAGTACTAAAGTTATGTATGTAACTAGAATTTATTTGATTTTGTTTTGTTTTTCCGAAATCTCCTTTCTCACTTTATTCATATTTTCCCTCTATCTTCCTATTTTTTTTCTTCATCTTCGTTGAATCTCTAGTTTGGTTATTCATATGTTCATTATATAGGTTTTCTAACAACTTGATATGCTTTGGTCATGTTTGTGATTGATAATGATTTCTTGATCTCTCTAATTTTCATCTGTTTGTCTTTTGCTTTAAGCCTGGGCTGCATTTGTCTACTAATTCTTGGATTTGGTTTCCTTCTTTGGTGGAGGTACAGACACAACCAACAAATTTTCTTTGATGTCAACGGTTAGTAAACCTAACTCATTTTTTAAGCAATATCATTAAAAAAGAAACATAAGAATAAGAGATTAATAGTTGTAGGCTTTAAAAAATTTCAGAGCAACATCATGAGGAGGTTTGCCTTGGAAACCTGAGAAGATTTCAATTTAGAGAGCTTCAGATGGCAACAAACAACTTCAGCAACAAGTACTTGGTTGGATGATGAATTGAAGGATGGAGCAAGTTTCATGCATGATTTACTTTTGTATATCGTGTAATGTTTCTGTTTTTCATTTTTAAAGTAAAAAATGTTCAAGATTATAAAACTTTATTATGTTATGCTTTCAAATTTAAGTTAGAACTAAGATCTCATGAAGTAGACATATTCATGGTTTGAATTAGTTATTGTTTAATGTAATACTTGTGGTTTATCAATCTATTGAGAATTACATTTTATGATTAATTTTGATTTTTTTTGTCAAAATACAATAATGAAAATCTTTTAATTAAAAAAAACCTTATAAGTATACTTATCAAAATAAAATTTAAAATATATAGACTTTTAATATGTTATGATTTAGAAATATATTATAAGCATAACAAATTGTTATGATTTATATAATATAACAAACTAAAAATGCTATCAAAATAATCAAATGTAACAGTGGAAAAGTGTTATGCATAAAGTATAAGATTAAACTCCAAATTTATAATCAAATACTCTAACTAAATGTTATTATTTGAATATTATAACAACTAAAAATGTGTTATTGAATATTTTAAGATAACATCGAACATAACATTCGAATACTGTTATAGAAAAGACAAGACTTTTAATAATAGGGGCTATGTTAGCATTTTCAGAAGCGTTATCAATACTCCCGGTTTGCAGTTTTTAAGTGTTATGAATACTGTTTTTTCTTGTAGTGGTTCTCTCATCGATTCTTCTTGGAAACCAATGCATTCAGCCAAAAAATCTTCGAGAACTTGCCCTTTGATAAAAGGTTGTGGTTTATAGATTATCTTGAATTGATTGAGTTTTATGGACGACTTTAGATGTCGTCCCGATGTCTAAGGATTTTGCAAAACTTGCCTTAAAGGATGATCAGTTATGACATGTATATTATGAGATTGAATGTATGCCCTTAATTTCCTCGAGGTTAGAACTATGAAAAATTTGAGGTTTTCATTAGATGATATCAAGAGTCTTTTGCTAGTGTATTCAACCGATTTATGAGATCGGTCCTCCTCTCAAACTAGAGCTGCACTAACTGCGTTCTATGTGTCATCCAAATAGAGATATAAAACCTCTCCATACACAAGCTTAGAAAATATTGGTGGTTCAGCTAGATGTTTTTTTAAATCTTGGAAATCCTGCTCGCTTTCCTCATTCCATTCAAAGTTCTTATTTCCCCTTAGTAGGTTGTAAACTGGGAGGCACTTTTCAGTTGACTTTGAAACAAATGGATTTAAAGCTGTCTCCCAGTCAAGCTTTGAACATATTTGCGTGATCTTGGAGAAGGTATATTGAGATTCCAAAGGAGCACTTATCGGGATTTAATTTCATATCATATGTCCTTAGCACGGTGAAACATTCTTCCAGGTCGGTCACATGGTTATTGGTTGTTTTAGACTCGACTAGCATGACATCCATGTACACTTCCATCTTATGACTGATACAGTTAATGAACATTTTGTTCACAAATCCCTAATATGTAGCTCCAGCATTCTTCAGCCCAAATGGCATCACATTGTAGTAATATACATTATGCTCAGTCATGAAGCTCATGTGTTTCTTGTCAGCAGGATTCATGGCGATTTCGTTATATCCATAATATGCATCCATGAAGGACATGAGATCGTGTCTAGCGGTAGCATCCATCAACTAATCAATCATGGGAAAAGAAAAATAATATTTCATGCATGTTTTATTTAGGTTGGAGAAGTCAATGATGGTCTTCCAAGTTCTGTTTGGCTTCGGTACTAGCATAGGGTTAGCTATCCAAGTTGGATATTTAGCTTCCCTATTAAACCCACACTTTAGGAGTCAAGCTATTTCCTCCTCCATAGCTTCTCCCCTGTCTTTTCTAAGTATTCTTCGCATTTGTTGTTTGGTTGATATATTCCTATCCAGGCTCAGGCTATGCATGATAACCTTAGGACTAATTCCAACCATATTAAAATATGATCATGCGAAGACTTCTAGGTTTTTCTTCAAAAACTTGACTAGATTTATTCTTTTTTCCACGTCGAGATTCTTACCAATCTATACAACCCCGGAAGTAATTTTTTGATCTAGTATTATCTTCTTTAGTTTATCCAAGGCTTGGAGCTCTAATCTATCCTTGCCTATTCGTGGGTCTATTGTTGCAATAATTATGATACGCAAGTATGTATAGTCACAATCCGGTAATAATTCAATAAGTACGAGTATCATCTCACAGAGATTGAATTACTAATATCAATAATTAATTTCCTATTTCTAATTGGCTAACAAAAGATTGATTATAAAAGAAAACTACAACATAAACATAAAAATTATGAAAGAAAATTTCAAAACTATTGTTTACCCAAAAACGGTTGTTGATGACGTGGCAGAGTTGAAGTGAAAAGGTGTTGTTCGGTTATCGACCAGATGCACATTGCTCCATTAAGATTGACTATTAGGTATGACCAGGCTGGTCATATGATTCGGTTTATTTCCTTATAAGATTATGATCTTGTAATAATTATATTTATTATTTCATCTTTATTACCTTGATACAAGGATATTAATGAGAGTTAAGGCCCAATGGCCCATGTAACCCCCCTTGAGCCTATAAATATGCATGAAATAGCTCAAGGAGGGGACTTTTGATCTTGGAACCTTTTTCCTGAATATTGAGAGAGAGAGAGCCTATAGTGCGATTATCCATCGTCTTATTGTAATTCTCCCAAATTTTGTGAAACTCAAGAGCCATAGTTCTTTGATCAGAGATTTGAGACTCAATATTAATAATAACACTAAGTGGACGTAAGTCATTACCGTTCTTTGGGGCCAAACCACTATAAATTGTTGGTGTTTTCTTCTTTTCCATTATATTAAACTCTTAATTGTCGTTTCATTTCCTGTCGTAGATTTGACTCAGCGTCGTTGGCCAAATCAAGGGTCAACATTCTGGTGCTTTCATTGAGAGATTGATAAAAAAACTTTAAGAAAATCTAATGGCGAAGAATCCAAGAAGGCTGGACAGAACGCTGGCCCTGCATCATCCCAACCTCCTCCCCCAAATGTAGCTGAGAATGAACCACATTTGGTGTTTGAAGAGGAGGAGTTAGATTCTGAAACACTGAGGGCAACACTAGGAGTGTTGGAGGACGAGTTGGCTAATCTGAGGGCCAATCAGGAGAATGCTGCAGAGACAATGGCAGTGCAGCAGAAGGAAATTGAATGCCAGTGCTAGGAGCTGAGTGAGCGGCAGGCAGACATGGACCATCAGCAGAGGGATGCCATGGTCACTCTCAAAGCAGCCATCCAATTGGCTCGGAGTCAGGCTGCGCCATCCTCTCAGCAAGATCATCCGCCGAATGCGTCGCCTCAAAGAGGTCCCAATCCTAGCCCTCCGCTCCAGCTAGTAAGCCCTCAAAGGCCAAAGCAGCTGCCTATGGCTCAGGATGATGTCCCAACTAGGGATCCTTAGCAGCAGCCTCCATCTTAGGCTGGTCGAGGCAATCCCCAGCGCCCAAGGCAGAATAGGGCCAGGCAGCCACCGCGTAGCCTTAGACGCCCAGGGGATGAAGAGCCAAATCTACCGAGCAGGGGACAGCGTCCTTCTGCCAACAGAAGGAACATCGAGTCAAGCTTTGCGGTCAGGGGCCCCCCATGGCATAACAATGCACGGGGACCAAACGACTAGTGCAGGCCTCCCCCTGATGCTCGAGAAATGCCAGCTCGAGGAGGAAATAGCGTGAATAGCCGGTCACGCTGTAGTCAGCCACAATTTAGAGATGGCCATGCACTACTACAAAATTGACATGGGACGATGGTTTTAAACCGTCGTATGAACTCTCATACGTCAGTTCTAATATCGTCATCCCATGCAATGTCATACCATCTAAAGCATAAAACGACAGTTGAAATAAAAGTGTCATCTCTTGTCGTACATGAGATGATGGTTCCTATACAAACGTTGTCTCTTGTGGTACATGAGACGACAATTTCTGTGCAAGCGTCATCCACTGTAATAAATGAGACGACAGTTCCTACTAAAGCGTCATCTTCCTGTAGTACATGAGATGACAATTTATGTGCAAGCATTGTCCCCTGCAATACATAAGACGACAGGTTCGTGGAGACTGACGTCCCATGTAGAATATGAGAATTTTTTCATTTCTCTATTTTCAACCACTATATTCTTTCATAATTTCCTGTGTAATTACAACATAGTTTAGACATAATCAATAGGCAGACAAAATCAATAGAACTCAGTATGTTCCAAATCTAAAAATTACAATATCAAAATATACACTTAGAATAACTATGTAAGTACTAACTAAATACTACAATTAGTATATTTTTTAAATCTGATTTCAAAAGTTACTCTAGCTATGACTCATCCGCTCAAGAAGCTTGGCTGCCCATTCATTTCGAGTTTCATTAATTTCACCAAGTGTATATGTATTCTTTCCACCACACTACAAAACACAAAATAAAAAACTAAGTCAGAAATTAAATCCAATAGAATTGTAGTTCAATAATAATAAATACACTTACATTACTAGTTAGCCATCACATTGGTGTCTCATTCAAGCAATAGTCCTTCATCATCCTTATGATATAAAAGCCGCACTCTACTGACGATGTTTGACGAGGGCAATTGACTTTTTTCCACTTGTAATTTTTTTCATTCCTTCCTGTCTTTCGCTTAATGTGTGAAGAGACACTATATATACATCAATATGAAGAGCATATTAATTTTTTATTTCCATATCAAATAACCATATTATATTCTAAAATGAGTTTCAAATGTATTACTTGTTCATAAGGTTCTTCAAATCATTTGGAGGAGATTTTCTAAGTGGATCAAGATAGTAACATGTATGGTCATCTGGATCAATGATCACTAACATCCAGTGACGCCTACATTTAAACAAAGTTATTAAAATAAACATCATAAGTTATAAATAAAATTAATATTAAATGAAAATTTTACTTACAAGAAATGGTATGGCATTAACCAAGTTTGATCCATTACTGTGTTATTGATACGCTCTGAGATAATTTCAGCCCGATTATCCATATTTGTCCCAATTCTCGATGACCACGATGGCTCAATGAAACCAAAAAAGTGTGATATCTCTCTATCGCACAACTCGGAATATATTATACTACATACATAAAAGTTAATGATATTATAGTTATACTTAAAAAGAAACTAAAATATATAATGTTTATTAATTTAAAATTTACCTGATATAGAATGAAATGCAAGACGCGCCGATTTCTTCCATAAGTCCAAAGTGTACTATATCCTCATGTGAGATATATAAGGTATATTGTTCGCCCATAATATTGGTCTCCATAAGAATGTCAATCATGAATCCTGGTTCTACGTACTTAACTGAACCCAGAAGTATCTTCAAAAACATGGGAAGTCCAGTGGGAACCTTGAAGATAATTGGCGACTTACTAGCCATACTTGATCCTGCCTCTTCTTGAGTAGTGGGAAGATGTTGTGGAGGATGTTTCAGGTCTTGTGTTGGCAGACAAGCTGCTGAAATCCTCTTTCTCTTTAGTCTCTTGGGTTCCTTCACAATTAACATAGAAAAGTTAGATAAAAAAATCACAAAATACATTCAATTTATTATCAATGCAAATGGCCGTCCAAAATTGATCTCTTCCTTTCATATATACATGTATATATATATAATATTCTTCATGGAGGGCTATAATTCTTTTAGTTGTAGTAGGTGAGAACAAATGTATTAAAAAATGTAAGAATTTAGGAGTGTGAACATATATGGTTGTACATGGGAGGCATAACCACGGCAAGACCAAGAAATGGTCATTAAGAAAATAAAAATAAAAGCCAATTTATCACAGAATTAAACGTATTATATTTATATTTATCCATTGTCAATGCCATGGGAAAGAATTATAGATATTAATATTATACTTGTAATAATACATATATATGGGGTATGTATATAATGAGAAAGACATTTTGAAAATATCGCAAAAGAGAAGTTTCTAACACACTATTTTATTATCTATCTGCAGCAGCACTTGCAATTTATAGGTTGTATTTCAACCAAAACCAATAATGTAAATATATAATTTAAGAGACTAATTAAGTATGCTATGTCAATTCCTTTGGCACATGGCTCCTCACCAGTACCACACCATATATTTCTTTGTCAAAATCACCATCTATTACACAATTTACTCTCTCTCTCTCTCTCCATGAAATTAAATATTTATGGATCTTTCAAGATGAAATTTTTTACAGCACACTAAAAGTTACCTGTTCATGATCATAAGTAATGATCAGATGCGATGAACAAGCAACATAACTGTTGACCGCATGAACCACAAGAGTCATCTCATCCCCAACTGAGATAGGTAGTTTTGCACTCCCATCTAGACATCTATCAAAAACCACGCGATAGTTACCAGGTGCTAAACTTTTCCCATGTACATTGCCTTTGGTAGCCACCACCCGTCCAAGAGTCACAACATCACCACCTTGCCCAACGTATAATTTTCACTTAACATCTTTTTGTAATGATGTTATAAGTTAAATAATCATTTCTTAAAAAATATAAGAGAATTTACCTTCAGTGGCTCAGGATGAATAGAAGGTGAAGGTGTAGGTGTCTCATACAAAGCACCAGTGTCAACAGGTGCCTCAACTACTGGAGTAGTGTCCATCAGTACCTCAACTTCTGGAGTAGTGTCAATTGGTGCCTCAACATCTGGAGTAGTGTCCATTGGTGCCTCAACTTCTGGAGCAGTGTCAATTGGTGCCTCAACTTCTATTGTATTTACTCTAGAATGGCTACCAAAGCTAGAATGACTACCAAAGTTAGCTTGCATATGTGCCATCTTGGTTGATAATTCTTCAAGCTTGGACATGAACGATTCTTTCAACTTTTCAATCTCTTCCCTATGTCGTATGTTGGATTGTCGTTCGAACGAAATTTGTTTTTTCTGCAAGCCTCTTAGACCCCCCCCCCCCCCCCCCCCTCCCCCAACAGGCTTATGAAAGTAGTCTCTTTGTGTGACACTTCGACTCTGGCCTCGAACTCGATCGGGGTGCTCAGCAGTACCTAACACTTGTGTTAGGATGTCATTTGTTCCGATTTCTATTAGTTTGCCCTCTTTTCTTTGCTCAAGCATGTCTTCCTGTACAAAATTTAATCAATTATATTTTTGTTACTAAAATATAAAACAATTACCAAAAGTTATTTAACATTTTACAACTTACGATGGCATCTCCCTTGACCTTGTCACGCTCAGTGACATAGTTGCCAGAAGAATCTTTTCTGGCCTCCTTCCAGAGTATAGATCGATCTATTTGCTCTGTTGTGCCCCACTTAGCTTGCTGCATGTAATAGAATTAGGTCAATTTTAACATCAAATGAAGAAAACATAAAATCAGGCATAATACGTTCTATATATGTACTTACTAAATCAGCTTCCAATTCAGTATAGCTATGGCGTGAAGTCCTATGAGGGTATTGTAAATGATTACGCCTTTCTTGTTGTAATTTTCTAAAATCTTGAAACTCTTTGGATGTCCTTCTCTTGACAAATTCTTTCCAATGTGTTTCTTCTATATGATAGCTTGGTGGAGGTTTATCGAGACCACGAGGGTTTGCTTCCAAAAGTGATGGGTCATTAAGGTAAGGGACTATAAACTTCTTGTTCAAATTACATTTGAATTGTCTCCACTTATTACCCACTGAGCCAATAATATTTTTCGCATATTCTCATCTAGGTGGAAAGCTAGCTGCAAATAGTTTAAGAAACTTTGTTAGCAAAAGAAAATATAAAACTCGCAAATTTATTTCAAAACATAGTAAAATGTCTTACATTGACATCCTTCCATAAGCTGTCCAATATAGATTTAGGAACTTCGCGCCAATTGTCAATGTTAATTGGCACCATAATTTTTGCTTGCATTCCTAAATAACATTGAAGCTCTCTTTTTGGGGTCCCGATCGATTGCCCCCTGCTATTGAACCTCAAATGGCGCTTGATTCCTTTAATTTTATCTGCTATGATCTTCGTTAATTGCACTATGCCTCGTGTCCGCTTATGTGTTTTCTTTTTATCTTCCGCGTTCTCTTTATTATTATCCTCCTCCTCGTGGTCAACATCCATGGAACCACCATCAGTCTTCTCATCGATGGAATCAACATCAACTTGCTCATCATCACCCTCTAGGTACTCCTCAAGGTGCTCATCAAATGGGTCCATGATCCTGTCAACACATGAAACACAAATTATTAGAAAATGTAAAAATCAATGAAGTAAATTTTTAATTAAAAGAAAATATTAAGATCAACGAAGAAAATTTATAGTAAAAGATAATATTATATGTCATTCATAAAGATGAAATATTACTATCCAAATTCCATCACCATCTTTTCGTACATATGGCCCAACAGTTGCTTCAACTCTCTCAAACTCAGGGATAAAACCACACTCTTTTTCTGAAGTTTGTAATTCACCAAAGTCATGTTATTGATCGTCATCATGCACTTTGTCTCTTGGTTGTGAAGCAAGCACTATTGACCATCTTGATGAAGTAGGATCCTCAACATAAAACACTTGTTTAGCTTGACTTGCCATTATAAATGAGTCTTTTTTATGTCCTATTTTATTCAAATCAACTTTAATGAAACCTAACTTTTCTTTCTCCACACCGTTTTTGCTGTCTACCCAATCACACTTGAACATCAGCATCCTAAATTCACGATAATCAAGCTCCCATATTTCTTGAATGACACCATAAAATTTCATCTCACCATATATAGGGTTCTTGTCACGTGCACTAGAGACTTGCAAGGTTTGAGCTACAATACTTACACCACTATTTTGGGTGACCCTAACATCATCATGAGCTTTAGTGTTGAACCTACAACCATTAATTATAAACACATCATGCTTAATTGCCAATCGAGTCGGACCTAATGAAAGCCATCTCAAAGTTTCGGTAACTTCATGCAACTCATCAGTCAACTCTTTCTGAATCTGCATTAATGAATAATACCTTAATTACATTTTGCAAACAATCGTTAAAAATGGTTTATATTGGAGTTTTCATTTTAAAGTAAAACATCACCTTATCAAGAAACCAATGTCGAAAGGTACGATGATTCTCATCTTGAATCTGCTTTCTAGATTTTGTTCGATTTTCCTTATTTAGATATTGAAAATGTTCTCTGTATTGAATAATATTGTTACTACAACATAATAATCAATAAAAATATTTGTTTAAGTTAAGAAAGTTAATTTAAATAATGTACTTACTCTATATAAGGTTGAACCTCAACTGTATTCTCCAAGACATTTTGATGAGCAACCTCCCAATCTTCTTTTTCCATTAAAGTAGGTTTCCCATTGTTGATACCCTTATTTTCTACAACTCCCTCTCTTGCCCTTATTGGAATTCCAATTGAGTCAACATTGACCATATACTCAGAACAAAATTCAACTGCTTCTTCAGCTATATAAGATTCAACTATACAACCCTCTGGACGACTTCGATTTCGCACATAACCCTTGTAAACTTTCATCAACCTCTCGAAAGGGTACATCCATCAAAAACAAACCGGCCCACACAAGGTGACTTCTCTAACTAGATGAACTGCCAAATGAACCATTATATCAAAGAAAGATGGAGGAAAATATTGTTCGAACAAGCACAAAGTCTTCACAATTTCCAACTGAATAACCTCCAACTTTGATACGTCAATAACTTTAGAGCAAAGGGAATTAAAGAAGAAACACATTCTGGTTATATCATTTCTCACAGTGTTTTCTAATAAGCCTCGAATAACTATTGGAAGAATTTGTTGCATTAACACATGACAGTCATGAGACTTTAGACCCTGTAGTCTACATTCTTTCAAGGAAACCAAATTTCGAATATTCGATGAAAAACCATCTGGCACCTTAATCTTTGCCAATGTTTGACAAAATTGATGTTTCTCATCTTTTTTTAATGTGACACATGCTAGAGGTAAATATGTTCGATTCTCTTCTACTTTAGGAGCCAGCTCTTTTTTCGATTCAGACATTAGAACGAGATCACGACGAGCAGATATACTATCTTTAGTTTTTCCAGGAATATTGAGTAAAGTTCCTATCAAACTATCACAAATGTTTTTCTCAATATGCATGACATCGAGATTGTGGCTGACTAACAAATGTCTCCAATACTCCAATTAAAAAAAAATTGATTTCTTTTTCCAACATGTAGTATTCAAAGAATCATCATTGCTCACTTGATGTTTCTTGCTACGTTTTCATTTCTTACTCATCTTACTTTTACCCTTTGATTTGACCCTACTTTCAATGTCTTCACATTCTTCGGTATTTGTGACTGGTTTTCCGAATCTATTATTTATCAAACGAATCTCTTCATAAATCTCTTCACCAGTCATTATTGGTGGAGGTCCTCGTAGTTCTTGCTTACCCTTAAAGGCTTTCATTTGATTACGAAGATAATGCTCTGCAGGTAGAAACCTTCTATGCCCCATGTAACAAGTCTTTTTACAAAACTTCAATCTTGTTGCATTTGTTTGTTCCCCACATATTGGACATACTTTATAAACCTTAACATAACACCCTGACAAGTTTCCATAAGCTGGAAAATCATTAATTGTCCATAAAAGTAACCCTCTCAGTATAAAAATTTCTTTACTAAAAGAATCATAACAATACACTCCATCCCACAACAACTTTAAATCATCTATCAACGGTGCCAAATAGACGTCTATATCATTTCCAGGTTGTTTACTTCCTGAAATTAACAAAGTCAGCATTGTGAATCTTCTTTTCATGCAAAGGTGAGGAGGGAGGTTGTAAATACATAATATCATTGGCCAGCAACTATAAGACGAGCTCATATTGCTAAATGGATTGATGCCATCGGCTGAAAGACCAAGTCGAAGATTCCTAGGATCCTTTTTTTATTACAGGCCATTTCTCATCGATAGTTTTCCAAGCTAATGAATCTGCTGGATGTCGTAGTTTATTATCTTTGATCCTTCCATCCTCATACCATCTTAAATTTTTAGCATGTTCTGGATTCTGAAACAAACGTATAAATCTTGGTATCGGTGGCAAATACCATAATACTTTAGCTGGAATCCCTTTCTTACCTTCTTTTCCTTCTTTACCTTTCTTCCATCTCGATGTCTTGCACGTAGGGCACTCGGTTGCATTTTCTAAATTGTTGCGGCATAAAACACAATCTTAGGACATGCATGTATCTTTTTATAATCCATTCCTAAAGTGCACAGAGTTTTTTTCGCCTCATAAAGGGAAGAAGGCATCTCATTGTCTTTTGGTAAAATCTCCTTCATCAAATCAAGCAACTTTGTGAAACTTATGTCACTCCAACCACTACCAGTTTTTAAATTGTATAATTTTACCAAAACAACCAACTTTGACATAGGCGACCCTGGAAAAATTGGTTTCTCTGCATCTCCTAAGAACTTTACAAATTCTTCTGGCCTATCCACAAATTGATCATCTGCATCTCTCACCGTCTCTATAGGGTCATCAAACACTTGAGCAAATTTTTTATTTTCATTGTGTACTTTGGAAGTAGACTCAACTTGTTCTCCATGACATATCCACTTAACATAAGTTTTGTCTATTCCATTGAAATACAAATGATTTTTTATTTCCTTTATATCCAATTTTTTCAAATTAGAACACTTTTGACATGGACAATGAACTCTCTTAGGATCCACTGTATTTTTCAAGGCTATTTCAGTAAAACTCTCAACTCCATCTTCATATTCTTTTGATAACCTATCTTTTGCCATCCAACTCCTACCCATTTTTTGAAAATTTGGGCGAAACCTCACCTATAAGTTTGACTAAAACCTTCTTGCATGGATAGAATTCCAATGACACATGTTCAATTACAACATATCAACATAATGATCATCAACTAGTTTAATAATTAGGCATCATCTCCCTTATATATTGTATAAAAACTTCCTGCACACAAAAAATTCCCAGAACAATACATAATATAATTACTACATAACTATATGTACTAAGCATTATAACTAATAATATAGATACATGGATCATGAAAATGAGGTTTATCTGTATTAATTAGTATGGACATTCAATTCATATTAGTCTGACTAAAGATATAGACATGTTAGGGCCCTCACTTTAGAGGGGTCTTAATTTTTATTTTTTTTAAAATGTATCATTTTTCTATACAAAAATATTCAAAGATTTAGAAAATCATCATATCTATATAATAACTAAACAAAATATATTGCCTTTTTTATTCGGCCTCACTTAACAAAGAACCTGCTCTGAGTCAGGCAAGAACAAAGGAGAAGAAACCATATATATACAATTAATACTACTATTACAACATCATATACAGTACACTTAGCCAATTACACAGTAGACTACAATGATAGTATAGGCATTGATTATGAAACTCTCTCCATCATTGTCAATCTCTATGACTCAATCTAAGATCTAACCCAACGATTGTATATATAGTTAATTAAATTCACGCAATCTCCATTCCTTTGGCATGTCATCCTCATACAGATCATATGGACTTAATATTCAAAGATTTAGAAAATCATCATTTTCTATATAATAATTAAACAAAATATATTGCCTTTATTATTCTGCCTCACTTAACATAGAACCTACTCTGAGTCAGGCAAGAACAGAGGAGAAGAAAAAAAACCAAAGGGTGTAAACAGAGAGTGAATTGAAATTTTGCCTGTTTCTTGAATTTGTTTTTCTATTTACCTCTTTTTCTGCCTGAAATTTTAATGAAATGGAGATCATTAACACTTGTCTAATTGGAG
Source organism: Humulus lupulus (assembly GCF_963169125.1). Classification (NCBI taxonomy): domain Eukaryota; kingdom Viridiplantae; phylum Streptophyta; class Magnoliopsida; order Rosales; family Cannabaceae; genus Humulus; species Humulus lupulus. The sequence continues at coordinate 146,865,921 of NC_084800.1, read as the reverse complement.
ATTCAACCAAACTGGATTGTGAGATTATGGCCATTTGATAATTGAGAATTTGTTTCCACATGCAAGTTATTTATGAAATTATTGAAACCTGCCAATGGGACTGGTATGCTTGTTCTATAATGGATACTAAGCTAAGCTATACATAATCATAGTGAATAATTACACAAGGCAAGGAAAGTCTGCTAATATAGCAACATTACTAAAAAAACTCATGGAACATGGTATGAAAGTAAAATTAATAATGCAAGCAATTAAAAAGAAATGAAGGCTAAAATTAAGTTCCACTTTTCTTATATATGTATATTAGTAACTGTTATGCTAGTTGTTATTAACTAAACATCACAATTTACAAGTACAAGTTGTTTCATCACGATCCAATTGTTTTATTATCATTCATTTCAAAAGTTTCACAAATAAAAAAATTATTACAAGGGGTAAATTATTTACAAAACACCAATCAAATTAAGGCAATTAAACTCCACATAAAATTTTCACATTTATAATTTTTCATGAACCACAAACTCATTAAGTTAGTCCACAAATAAGTTTGCAGGTGTAGGAAATCTCAATTTGAGATCAATATATCCCCATTTGACAAATTAATTTGAGTACATTAGAGAAACTGGATATTAATCTAGTAAATTTGAAATAAAAAAAATTGAAAATAATCATCCAGTAGTAACAGAAATCAGATAAAAGTTTCACGTTAACTATCAAATTATTTTTAACTGTATAATTCAAGGAGTGATGCCACTTGCATTGCTTGAGAAAAATCTAGTAGCAAAGCAAACTAATTAAAGGAAATCTTTCGGCCCCTGATACCCTCGGTTACCAAAAAAAAAAAAAAAAATTAAAGAAAATCTTTAACTTTTAGGTGAAGGGGAACACAATGTAAGAAAACACTAGAATGTGAACTTGCTCATACACATAAAACACACGCATCGAACATCCGCTTGGGCTATGGCTAACTAAAGAAAATCTGATAACCCCATAATGACAATAAAAAGATAACATGCTCAGATTTGTTGATAAAAATTTATAGCAAAAACAAAATATAAAAAAGAAAAGGAAATTGTCAGCACACTTTTCATCAATCATCACATGGATTGCTCTAAACTTTAAAATGAGGATCATCCATTTAAAACAAGCCTATTACTGAGTTTATGCCGTTTAATTATTAAAACACATATAGAGCAAATTGGACCAATGAAGAACAAAGACCTTACATTTCTTCCTTTTTTGTTACAATGGCTTTTTTTCAATCACCAAGTCGTATTAGAGCATCAAGGCTCTGAATCCATGTTCAAATATGCTAATGCCAGAATCAGGGCTTTGAATACAAAGACATACAATGGTACAACATCAATACCTTTACAAATTCACATTTACAGAGAAAAAGCCCCAAATAACCAAACCCATTATCAAACCCATAACAGAACTTAACTATTTCCCACCAAATGCCGGAAAAATCACCAAATCTGAAAGAATGTTGTTTAAAAGAGATGCTTACCCAGATTTTCCCGGACACCGGAAGTTCTTGCTTCCCCAAATCTTCCCAAAAGCTACGCCTTTTTCGTGCCCAGAAGAATAATGAGATGCTCAGATGCAGAGACAATAATGTTTTGTCTCATTCGGCGCTTCATTGACAGGGACGACGATGCAGATGGAGGAGGGAAGAAGATGGAGCTAGTAGGACAGAGCAACAACAGAAGAAATTGGAGGAAAAAGAAGAAGAAGAAGAAATCGGGAAAGAGAAACAAGGTTAAAGGAAAAATAAAATAATTAATATCTTTAGTTTTTTACTTTTATTAAATAAAATCTTATTATAAAATCAATTTCTTTAATTTCCTTTTAGCCCCAAATATCAAAAATCATCTCTATTAAGTCCTTTACTAAATTCATTTCATTTTTTAAAAACCCCATTTATAATTAAATAATATTTTAATCCAATAATCTTGACTAATCAAAATTCTTTCTTTTAATCCCGAATATTATAATTAAATCATAATTTATTTTAAATCTCATGAATTTTAGGATAAACCTTTCATCCAATTGGATATATATTATTATTTATCCAAATAAATGATAATATAAATTAAGAGGGAAATATTTCTTTATAGTCTCAAAATTGGTATAAGGGAAATTGGTGGCAAAAGTACCAAATATTTTAGATATTTTGCAATTTAGTACCCAATTATTTTTTCGGCAGGAAAAGTACTCAATATCAAGTTCCATCAGTTTCTGTAGGTACCCACTTTAACAGAGTTGTTAATTTCTGTAGGTACAGTAAGGGATTTTGATCACCAAGAGCAAGATCACACCAATGATTTAGCATTTAGAGGCTCGACAATTAGTTCTGAAGTGGCACACTACGACATTCGTGCTATGGTGGAGGCCCAAAGCCCTTAATCGCATCATTTACTTACACATGGGCATATTATGTATAAGGAAATCAATATTTATTTACACATAATTAAGTGTAAGTAAAATTATAATTTTCCACATCATCAATAAATGTGTAGGTAAAGACCCTATTTTTTTTGTAGTGTGTTGATTTGAAGAAGATAAGAAATAAAAAGTCGAAACGGTTTCAAAAAAAAAATTAAAAGGGGAAAAATTCTATTTTCAAAATTTAATGAATTTTAATTAAAAATTTATTATCATACCTCTAACTATTTGTTTATTATATTATTAAAAAAAAGAACATTACTAAAATATCAAAACTAATATTTACAAAATTAATTTGCTATTATATACAATTTCTAAAACATAATACAAACTAACCATATATACAAACTTACACACTACATCAAAAGTTGTAAATATATTTTCTATTTACAGAAAAAAAAATCTTAATAACAATATTTGGACACATAAAATATATTAAATTATATTAAAAAAATAAAATTAAATTAGTACTTATTTTGATTTAAAAAATTTGTATTGTATTAGACAACAGTTTAAGTAGAAATGTTGTCTCATGTTAAAAATAGGCATGTTACAACAGTCTCATTAGAATTGTCGTTTCATGTGAGTTTTAATTTGCATGGCACAACAGTTTGTGAGCTACTATTGTGTCATGTATATTTTTAACATGACACGACAGTTCTACTACAAATGTCATCTCATGCATGTCGTCTAAGTACAATTTTGTAGTAGTGATGACTATAATGAAGCCGATTCCGGCAGAGGAAATGCCAGTCGAAGGAATGAAGAAAGAGGTGGAGGCAGAAGCCCCCCTACCTAGAGAAAATAGGCCAGCTAGCCATAACGCTGGGGGCAACCCAGGCAGCAGAACGTCTTTGATCGGCTAGAAGTTAGCGAGCAGGGACGTAGGGATGAAAATTTAAGGGATGTACTCAATGACCGTCGGGAAAGGCATGATGAGTACGCTTCCCCGGTACCGGTTGCCCCTGCGATCCTAGAAGTGGTTCAAGCTTAGATTGATGCTCTGAACCAGGCAGTACAACAGTTGGTCAGGGGACGGACGTCCCATATAGAGTATGATAGGAGGAGGGGCAGTCCCTTTGTACAGAGGATTGCTGCGGCTGAAACCCCCAGTAAATTCAAGATGCCAACACTACCGAACTTTGATGGGTATGGAGACCCAGTATCTCACGTTAACAAGTTTGAGATACAAATGGATATATAGAAAGTGTCGGCAGATTCCCGCTGCAGGATCTTCCCCGCGACACTATCTGACACCACCCAGGAGTGGTTCTTTAAGTTCCCTCCTGCTAGTACAGTATCTTGGGAGATGTTCGTAAAGGAATTTTATGGAAAATTCTACATGGATTGCGTACACCCCACAGAGGCTAATCAGCTTGTCGAGATACGCCAGAAGGAGGGAGAGCCCTTAAAGGAATATGTCCAACGCTTCATGCGAGTAGCAGCTAGAGCCAAGACAGTAGGAGATGAAGGTAAGATGATGGCTCTAACTGCTGGGGTTAGGTGCCATTCACCCCTCTGGAGTAACCTCAGAAAGAATGGGGTAAGAAGTACCCAGGAGTTTTGGGATCGGGCTGATCGATATATCAAGCTCAAGGACGTGATTGCCAATGAAGGGAAATCTCCAACAAAAAGACAAGGGGCCGAAGGAAGAACCTGCCAAGGCCGCCAACAGGTCGGAAAAACCCAATGGCAATGGCAAGGGAAACAGGAATGGCAATGGTAGGAATGGTGGAAAATGGGCGAACAATGAACCCTCAGCTTTTGAGAATAAACGCCCCAAAGGCAGTCAATATGAGCCGAGATTCACCAACTACATGGCCCTTGTCGAAAGCCGAGCGGAAGTCTACCAGGAGACTAGCTCCAGCGTGCCTTACAAATGACCCACACCTATAAGCAAAGATATCTCCAAGGGAGATACGACGAAGTTCTGTTGTTTTCACAACGACTATGGGCACGACACTAACGAATGCAACCAGTTGAAAGACGAAATTGAGTTCATGATTAGGCAGGGACATCTAAGGAGATATGTGCGAGCCGTAGGAGGGTCTTAGCGAGAGGCTCAAGGTGGCAATGAGCAGGCGCCTGCACGCCAACGGTCACCACCTTTACAGCCAGCTCCTGTGGTAGGCACTCTACTCACCATCTACGGTGGCCCACACCTTGCAGGGGATAGTGGGAAGGCAAGGGAACGATACACTCGAACCCTACGCCACGATCAGGACATCGAGATGATGAGTGTGGAGGATCGAGCACCAAAGAAGGCTCGAATAGAGGAGGAGTTGATAACCTTCTCTAAAGATGATGCCCAGCACGTACGATTCCTACACTTTGTTCTGCTGGTCATAGACGTGAAAATCGCCGACATGATGGTGAAGAGAGTGTTGCTTGACACAGGAAGTTCGGTCAACATCCTATAAAAGTCTTCACTAGAGAGAATGAAGCTGTTCGTCAAGGACCTGGAGCCATGCAACCAAACCATCTATGGTTTTTCCGGCGAAGGGCTCGCCCCAATTGGGACAATTAGGCTTCTAGTTACAGTAGGTACCGCACCTGCTAAAAAGACATTACTCACTACTTTCATAGTAGTTTATTGTCCTTCGGCATACAATGTTGTAATTGGGAGGCCAATTTTGGTCGACCTACAAGCCGTCACTTTAATATGGCACCTTTCCATGAAATTCTCAACAGACGCAGGGGTAGGATGCGTATTGGGAAATCAGTGGGAAGCAAGGGAATGCTACAATGCCTCGATAACCAAAGCAAAGAAAGGTGTGTCGAGAGATGTTTCTGGAAAGGAGTTGCAAATGGCAGTTGATGCTCAGGCCCAGTCAGGTGATAATGTCGCCAAATAAGGCGTTGCCCAAAGTGAGGATAGAGACTTGGCTCCTCGCTTTGGGGGTTTTGAGGAGGAAATAGGACTCATCGAGGACCTTGAAGAGGTACAGCTCAATGAAGAAAATCTGACCAGAGTTGTGAAAGTTGGTAAAAACTTAGAGACAACAACAAAACAAGCACTGGTAGAGTTTTTGAGGAAGAACCAGGAAGTATTGGCCTAGTCGCACAAAAATATGGTTGGAATAGACGCTGTAGTCATCAACCATGTCCTGAGCATCGACAAATTCTTTCCACCAGTACAACAGAAAAGAAGGCTGCTCGATAAATATAGATCAAAGACCCTAAACGAAGAAGTTGAGAAGCTGAAGGAGAATGGGTTCATCAGGGTGGCGTTTTATCCATCGTGGGTCTCTAATCTCGTGTTAGTTCCCAAGCCGAATGGAAAATGGTGAACATGGATGGATTTCACAGAACTCAATAAAGCCTGCCCCTAGGATTGTTTCCCACTCCCTAGGATCGACCAACTGGTCGATGCCACTATAGGGCATGAGATTCTCTCTTTTATGGATGCATACTCCGGGTATAATCAGATTAGTATGCATCCTCTTGATGAGGATCACACTAGCTTTCAGACTGACACAGGGCTTTACTGTTACAAAGTAATGCCCTTCGGTTTGAAAAACGCTGGTGCGACTTACTAGTGACTGGTCAACCACATGTTTAAAGAGCTGATCGGCACAAACATGGAGGTCTATGTTGATGACATGCTGTTTAAGTCGAAGAAGGTAGAAGGGCATATAGAGGATTTGCAAGAGTGCTTCAACATCTTGAACAAATATCAGATGAAGTTGAATCCCCTCAAATGCTCCTTCGGGGTAGGATCAGGGAAGTTCTTGGGATTTATAGTTAACTCGAGAGGAATTGAAGCCAATCCCGAGAAGATCAAAGCACTGATCGATATGAAATCGCTAGGAAAGATTAAGGATGTTCAAAGTTTGACCAGAAGAATTGCCGCTCTCAGTAGATTTATTTCGAAATCAACGGACAAGTGCGTTCCATTTTTTTTATCTACTTAGAGGCAACAAAAAATTTGAATGGACAGAGGAGTGTGAGCAGGCTTTCCAAGCATTAAAGACTCACATGGTGCAACCACCCATCCTATCAAAGCCGGTCGATGAGGAAACTTTGTTTGTCTACTTGGCGATTATGGAATATGCTGCTAGTGCTGCCTTAGTAAGGGAAGAGAAGGCGTGCAGAAGGCTATTTATTATGTAAGCAAGAGGCTAATTGGAGCGGAGCTGCGATATCCACCAATTGAAAAGTTAGCCTATTGCTTAATTTTGGCCTCTAGGAAGCTGCGACCTTACTTTCAAGCTCACCCAATCAAAGTTTTGACCGACCAGCCTCTATGGCAAGTTCTGCAAAAGCCAGAGGCTGCGGGTTGATTGTTGACATGGGCAGTCAAACTTGGGCAGTTCGATATCTCTTACTTGCCGCGAGCAGCGATAAAAGGGCAAGCCCTGGCTGACTTCATTGTAGAGTTCACTGAACATACAGATAGCGAGCAGACCAAAGAGCCTAGAGAGCCTGAGTCTCAAAACCAACCTCCCTCATGGAAGTTATTTACAGACGGCTCCTCTAATGAGCATCACACAAGGGTGGGGGTGATCCTGATTACGCCTGAAGGGCAACGATTTCACTGTGCAATCAGGTTTGACTTCACTGCCTCCAACAACGAGGCTGAGTATGAAGTGTTGCTCGCTGGGTTACGATTAGCCAGGGACATGAATATAAAGGTACTCGACATCTACAGTGACTCTCAGCTGCTGGTGAATCAAGTCATGGGAGAGTAGTAGGCTTAAGGTTTAAAGATGGTTGCTTATTTAAACAAAACAAAGGATCTATTAGCGCAGTTTGACAAGTACACCCTTCAACAAGTACCTCGTGACCAGAATTCAAACGCTGATGCTTTGACCAAGTTAGCAAGTGCGAAGGATGCTGATACTCTGAACATAGTACCAGTTGAGCGGCTTTCTGTGCCACGCATCCAAGCAGAGGAGACCACTCTGGTGATCCTGATGGCGGATACATGGATGGCACCATATGTAGAGTATCTGACGCAAGGCATGTTACCAACAGACAGAAACAAAGTTAGGACCCTTCAGTGATAGGCTACTAGGTATATCCTGGTCGATGGAATCTTGTACCGAAGGGGATACTTAATGCCACTCCTCAGGTGTATTTCAAAAGAGAAGGCCAAATAATTGATGAAAGAGGTACACGAAGGCTTTTGCGGGGACCACGCTGGGGGGCAAACCTTGTCAAAAAAGATCCCGAGGCAAGGGTATTTCTGGCCAACAATGAATGAAGACTCGATGGAATTTGTGCGGAGGTGCGACAAATGCCAGAGGTTGTCCAAAATCCCGCGAGCAGCCCCTAACGAACTGAAACAGATGCAAAGTCCATGGCCGTTTGCAGTGTGGGGTATAGATTTAATCGAATCTTTACCCACAGGAAAAGGTGGCATCAAGTATGCTGTGGTTGCCGTCAATTATTTCACTAAATGGGCCGAAGCTGAGCCACTCGCAACCATAATGACCAAGAAGGTGCTGGATTTTGTGGTCAAAAACATTGTTTGATGCTATGGATTGCCGAGGAAAATCGTCTCAGATAACGACATGCAGTTTGATAGTGATTTATTCACAGACTTTTGCAATTGGCATGGGATCATCAAAAGCTTTTCTTCAATCGCTCATCCCCAAGAAAATGGACAAGTCGAAGAAGTCAATAAAACGCTATAGGATACTCTAAAGAAAAGACTAGAATAAGCTAAGGGGGCATGGCCAGAACAGTTGCCTGAAGTCCTTTGGTCGTACAGAAATTCCCATCGAACAAGAACATGCCATACTCCATTCTCTTTGGCTTATGGGTATGAGGCTATGTTGCGCGTTGAGTTAGATCCACCCCCGCATCGCAGAATAATGTACGATAAAGGCTCTAACAGCCAACTATTGATGGAATCCCTGGACTTGATCGATGAGAAGTGTAGAGTCCAAGAACTTTACTTAGCTAGTTAGATAGTAGTATTATAGTATTTATAGTATTATCTTTATGACTGTGGATTTTTGGTTCAGACCGGGAATTATTTGGACACTCATAGTAGTACTTGTAGACTTTCTAAGTTTAACCTATAGTTTAAGAATATTAATGTTAACCTAAGGTTTGATTAATATGGCTGATATTAAGGATAATATTTATTATACTATAAGGTTTAGATAAGAACCAATAGGATTTTAAGCACATGTTATGTATGGGTGATTAAGGATTAAGTATTTTGAGGATTAAATTTAATAAGGGTAAATTTTGAATGCTCTAAGGTCAGTCAGCAACTTTGAATACGTTTGAGGGCTTAGTCAAGGCTATTTACTCATTTTGAATTAAGCTAAAAATGTGTAATTTCGTGTTTAAATAATTAGCGAATGCTGATATATCGCAGCTATAGGGGCGATATATCGCAGCACGTAGATACGGAAAACACAAAACGATGCACGTTTGCCTCGGGCATAATGGTCCAGGCGATATATCGCCTATAGGGGGCGATATATCTCCTCCTTCAGCATATTTTGAATGCTTTTGAATTCATTTTCCATTCAACCATTCAACCTTTTGATAAGTCCAGCACCTTTTTGAACGAGTCTTCAGCCTCTGCTGAACGATTATTCAAATTATTTTCACCTAAAAAGCCATTATTTTTATTCAAGTTAAATTAAGATCATTTCATTCCTAAACTCTATAAATAGGACCTAGTACCCATCCATTATTCATCTTTTGCTCTAAGTTCAGAGGCTGCAAGTTGCTAGGTGAGTGTGAGAGTGTAAACACTTGGGTGGGGAAATCATAAGCTTGATCATCATAAGCTTATCAAACACTTGGGAAAGTAAGGATTTATAGTATTTTGGTTCGAGGTTTAGATTGGTCTTACAAGTCTTCAAGGTAACCCAAACTCTAGTTCGTTTCTGTACTTTTTCTTTAAAAGTTCTCATAGTCTTCTACTTATTCTAACCTTATTCTTATTTTGGTTAGGAAATCTAAGAACTCGCACATAAGTTTTTGGTAAGTATTTTCTCAATGGTTTAGTCCTTCCATTCCTTTCAATTCTCTTCTTCGCTATACTCACTCTTTTTCAAATGGTTCTTAGGAGTGTTCCAAAGTCCCACCTCTGTCCTCTTTTCCCGGTATTTTGGTAAGGAAAATAGGATGTTATGAAATGTGTTATGATATGTATGTATGTAGGCTTGGGCATATGCCCCATATGACTAACAAGCCCCAAACAGATTATGGGCATATGACCTACTTAGCTAGTAGGACCCCACTAATCTAATGGGCATATGACTTGTTTAGTCTATGGGACCCCAAGTAATAATGGCCATTATAGTATGTGTATGATATAAGTGTTATGTTATGTTTTTTTATGTTTCATATGAAATTTATGTATATGAACTATGTGGTAGATTTTCCTTGCTAGGCATTAGGCTCATTCCTTTTTGTTTATATGTGCAGGAAAATAGCTATAGTGGCGGGAAATATTCGTGGATGCTTGGGAGAATGTGTATCGGTGATGAATGGATTCAAGGAGTCGAGAGTTTGATTTCGAGGATGTAGTTTTGTCTTTATGGTTTTTACATGTATTTTTCCGCATTTGTTATGTAATCCCGTTTTATTCTAAATAATGTTATGTTTTGTTTTTAAAACAATGGGATCCCATATCCTACTTGAGATTTTATGTAAGTTAACTCTTATTTTTACAAGTTTTCTTAATAAAGTTATGGTATTTTCACTTGTAAGTTTTGTTAAGGGTTAGTATGTATAGTTTTTGTTAATGGTCCAAAAGTCTAGAGTAGTTGGGTCATTATAAGAAGCGTGAGCAAGCCCAACTCCGAGTAGCTGCATACCAGCAAAAAGGCGCCTGGTATTTCAATTTTAAAGTGCGTGAAAGAAAATTCAACGTCAGAGATTTAGTACTTCGAATAGTTTTCTTAAACACCCGTGACTAGGCTGCTCGAGTACTCGAACCTAATTGGGAAGGGCCATACCAAATTGAAGAAGTCCTCCTTCCAGGCACCTACTGACTTGCTCGCTTAAATGGAGATCTCATTTCTCTCTACTGGAATGGAGAACACCTGTGCAAGTACTATCAATAAACAATTTTTCTTAAAGAATTGGCTTGTATTAATTTTACTTTTTACAAGTTATGAAAAATGGTTGGTCATTTTATGTGACTAATCGCTTATAAGTTTAAGATCTTATTGATCACTCGTATAGACAAGTCTTGTCCATTTATTACGAGAAATATAAGGGACTAGCCAGTCATTCTTACCAATTATTGTATTTATTACAAGTATCTGCTCATTACATGTGTTGTTTTGCTGTATTATCATTTTAATTATTTTGCTCCGAGCAGTAATGTTCGAACATGTTCTGGTCAAGGCAAGTGACTCAGGACCTAAAGCTCCTCAATCACTTGGGGGGCATAAAAGGCATCTAGTAAGCAAAACATATCGAAAGGTATGTAAAAACATGAGCAAAATAAGTGAAAGCATGCTAAGGTACTTAGAGTATTTTTCAAAATTTTGCATTTTTTTAAATCAATCCAAAGTACTATGCAAAGTTTGGTCATGCGAACAGATGTTATAATAAAATGTAGGTATTATAATATCAAAAAGAAACCTTTTACACTGGGAGTAGTGCTGCTCGGATGTAATTGTTCGATTAAAAGAAAAAAAGCTGCCCATACAGCAATAAAAGTTAAAACATAAATAAAATTGTTTTTACATCATGACCCATAGGCCATGAAATTCAAAAGTAAAAGAAAAAGATAAAATCATGAGGTTGCCGGGGGGTCTTGTGGCGACTTCTGCTGTTGCTGGTCGATTTCATCCCCAGCCTCTTCTCGGGCGCCTTCGATGCCGGTTGCTAGAGAAATCTCTGGAGACCTTGGAATTGTTTCTTCCTCCAGGTGAGCAACACACCTAGCCAGCTCTGCCTCCTTGATATGGTCTGGAAGATAAGAGAAGTTTGCATTGGGGTTGTTTTTCCAGAACAAGTAGAAACACTCGAACGACGCCCCTTCATAGTCTTCAAGGTTGCGGGCATTCTGTTCCTCCAGAGTAGCAACTTCCTTGTGGCTTATGTCCAGCTCATCTTGAAGCTTGTCCCCTTCCCGGTAATTATTGAGTGAGACCTCCTTGTACTGGTCCTTGGATGCAGTGATCTTGGCAATACTCGCATCCTTCCTCTTCACCTCTTCTTCAAGAGAAGGAATTTTGGCCTCAGTCACCTGCAGCGCCTCGAGATGCTTTGCCTCAGCCTCCTTGAGGGTCTCGGTATGCTTCACCTCAGCATCCCTAAGCGCCTCAGTCTGCTTCATTTTGACCACTTCCAGCTGCTTGGCATAGGAAGCCTCTGCCGCCTTGAGTTGCTTAGTGTATCGAGCCTCAATAGCACTAAGCTGATCGCTAAGTCTCATTTTGAATTGAACATTCTGCGTCCTCGAAAATTGGCAGCTAGAAGTAAGAGTAAGCACCCCTAGCGATCAGAAAAATATAAGGCTGTAAATAGGAGAAAGTTAAAAAGAAAATGCATGAAGTATAATAAAGAAAACAACTTACAGCGAGAACTTCGTTCAATGCGCGGTTGAGGACTTGGTCGACCCCCATAGAGCTAGTCTCCTAGATTGCCTCCTGACTGCACCGATGCTTTGTTATTATCGACAGCCTATCTTTGGCTGAGTTGAGCATCAAACCCATGAGGTCATCTACCGAGGCCTCTTCTCAGCGACCAGCCGAATGCTGAACGGTGGATGCTGGAGGCGTAGGGTCGACTGGAGCTGGAGGAGGAGTCTGTTCGACTAGAGACGGAGGATCTGGGTTTGTTGGAGTAGGAGGAGTTGCCTCCCTAGTAGGATCTGGTCGAGGAATTGTCTCCTTCGTTGGAGTAGGCGCTAGAGGGTCATTTGTACGAGACTTCTTCGCAGGGGGATTGCTGCAGCCCTGCCCAAACTGGCTCCTGTGGGACTTTTTCTTGCTTGCCGATTTGGTGTACAAATCAAAGGCACGTTCGGCGGGCATGTCTGCAAAAAGAAACAAGCGAACAGTCAGTCAGTATAATAAAAGGAACTTGCTAAGTTTAGGAAACAAGGGCAGAGAAATTTAAAGTATAATACCCGAGCTATAGTTACTGGTCACTACACTATTTACTTTACTAGTGCTACACTCACTCTCTGGCCTGAAGAAGTCTGAATTTAAAGCAGGAGGGTATTTAAAGTTGCCATCCCCGTCAAAGAGGTGACAGGGAATAGGCAGACTATCTAAAAGCGTAAAATCAGTATTGTTCTCGTCCGACGACTCAAGAATAGTCTCTGTGGCCTTCTTCTTTCCATTCCCTAGAGGGGTTGGTACAGCAGTAGGTCGTGAGACACCAGTTGGTTCGTTGATGGTTACCCCAGTTGCCCTCATCGGGGGAGGTTGTGACACATCTTGTTGTTGTTCGGGGACATTAGTGCCGGTGGCACTCCCCGCAGTAGATTCCCTCACATCCTAGTGAAGAGCTAGAAGGCCGACCAGTCTCAGATTGGCCTCTATGCCCAGTTGTTTGACACTTTTCTCTATGTCGGTCATGCTGGCCAGAAGGGCTGATCGGACCTACTTGTCCAGAGTGGGGGCTAGTCGCAACCAGGGGCCTGAAATACACTAAATTTCTAAGGGAAATGCAGGAAGACTCAAAGAAGAAAAATATACGACCAGGGGTGCAAAGACCTTACCTCCTTGTGCGAAGGCCAAGTTGTTCGCGACCATGTCAGCAGTCAGAAAGTACTCCAGATGGTACTTCCACACGTTCGAGATAAAAGTAGTGTCAGTCAGGAAAGTGCACCCCGTTTCTTGGTGGCATAAATGGTAGAACCCCATGTTTTTCTGGTTGGGGTTGGATTTTAGGTTGAACAAGTAGTTGACCTCGTGTGGCATAGGGACCGGCCACTTTTTATGGCTATAAAGGATATAGAGTGTAGAGAGCATTCTATATCTGTTTAAGGTGATTTGAAAAGGAGCAACCCCAAAGTAATTGGCGACTCCTTGGAAAAAAGGATGGAGATGCAGGATCGCTCCTGCCTCGATGTGGTATCTCGACCAGGCGCTATACTCGCCTCTAGGCAGATTCGTCCTTTGGTCTTGGGTAGGTCGGACTAGTGTCAACCCAGGAAGCCTGTACTTCTTGATATAATTAGCGATCATCCTAATCGTTGCTCGACTAGGAGGGGCGACGTACCATTCGACATCTAGTCGAGTGGCACTTCAAAGTTGGGCTTGAGCTTGGATTCCTGGCTTAGGAGTACTCTCAGCTCTATTGCTAGTCAAGGGAATTTCTGCATGTGGAGCAGGTTGGTGTTTAGAAGGTTTATTTTTCTCTTTCTGGGCAGTGGATTCTACTATGCCCATGGCTGGAAGGTTTGACTGAGGTCTGTTGGGTGGAGTTCGAGAAAAAAGGATGTCCGGAATAAGTAACGCGACTGTTCTGCGTCCACGAACAGTTGAGCGAGTAGGTCGTCGTCAATTGGTCTCTCACCTCCCCACGGATCTTGCATCAAAATCCGCGAACAGAAAAGGGGAGGTGAGAACTTAGTCTAAAGACTTGTGTTGAATGTAGGAATAATGTTGCTCGCGTATAAAAGTTAAGCTTTTATACGACCAGCAGCATTCTGGCAAAAACACGAAGTTTCTTACGAGCAGTTTGGGAAATGGATTAAAAAGTGGAAGTAAAAATTTTTTTTAGAGAAAAATTTTTCGACTCCGAGAGGGCGGGAAAAACCCAGTTCTTCAATTAGCTTAAAAATTGAATTTTTACTTTGATTTTCCGCCCTAAATCTACAATCTCTACTACCAAACTGACTCCTAACTCCTATGAATTGTTATTTCACTACCTTATCATGCATCGAACATACCCATTTACCCCAAGATAGTTTCGGTCAAGAACAGTCAAGAGCTCAGGTATGAAACGAATAAAAAACAACTTTGCATGGCAACTCAAACAAATAAATGGTCCATAAAACTTACTTGGATGAAAGATGGAGTGTGAAAAACAGAAGCTTTGAACGTTTAAATGGATATTCCTTAGATTAGCAGCAGGAGCTTCGAGGATTTTCTTGGCTCAAACGGTCGAAGTTCTTCGGAGTTCTTGAAAAAACAGAAGGCAAGTGAAAAGTAAAAAGTGCAAATATGAATTTGGGGTATTATTTATAGTGATTACGACACGAAAAAAGAAGTAATCATGAATTACCTTTTTCAAAACATGGGGAACTGTAATAGCCGTCAGACAAGTTATTGGAAAGACGAAAAGACCTGATTAGACATGATTGGTTACTTTCTTCGAAGAGGCATGAAGACTCTGACAGGTTTTATGGGGCATACAAAAGGTGAGTTTCCTACGTTTACTTTATGCTGGTCGCAACAAAGTAAACTTGGGGGGCAAATGTTTACCCAAAAATGGCTGTTGATGACGTGGCAAGGATTTCTCACACGTGGTTGATACGTGGTAGAGTTGAAGTTAAAAGGTGTTGTTCGATTATCGACCAGATGCACATTGCTCCATTAAGATTGACTATTAGGTATGACCAGGCTGGTCATATGATTCGGTTTATTTCCTTATAAGATTATGATCTTGTAATAATTATATTTATTATTTCATCTTTATTACCTTGATACAAGGATATTAATGAGAGTTAAGGCCCAATGGCCCATGTAACCCCCCTTGAGCCTATAAATATGCATGAAATAGCTCAAGGATGAGACTTTTGATCTTGGAACCTTTTTCCTGAATATTGAGAGAGAGAGAGCCTATAGTGCGATTATCCATCGTCTTATTGTAATTCTCCCAAATTTTGTGAAACTCAAGAGCCATAGTTCTTTGATCACGGATTTGGACTCAATATTAATAATAACACTAAGTGGACGTAAGTCATTACCGTTCTTTGGGGCCAAACCACTATAAATCGTTGGTGTTTTCTTCTTTTCCATTAGATTAAACTCTTAATTGTCGTTTCATTTCCTGTCGTATATTTGGCTCCACGTTGTTGGCCAAATCAAGGGTCAACAACTATAAACTCAAAAAAAATAACGTTAAACAAAATGATCTAATATAATGTATAAACTTCAACCTATATGATAATTTTCTACATCTCTATGATAAACTCAACTTATAAGGCACATAAAACATGAAAGCTGTTAGGAATATATGAGTTTACACGTTCTAAATCAAAAATTAACAATTAGAATAATTAATAATAGAAATGTAACAACCCAAAATCACTAATATGGCTTAAGGGCCTTGGTTGGTGTGCCGGGAGGGCATAATTGGTTTATGTGTGAAAATTATTAAATTAACGTGTGATTATTTGATAAACATGTTTGTATGGTGATATGAATATAAATGTGGTTGTATGTTATATTTGTGAGAACCACATTATTATGTGGGTAAATCTGCAGCGTGCGACTCGAGGCGATCTTAGAGAGCTAGTTAGCGGGAAGTCACAATGGGGCTTAATGTTTGACTTGGGCAATTGAAGGGACAATTTGGGTATTAGATAATTATTTGGGTTATCGGGTTATGGAAATAAATATATGGAGATATATTTGAGGTTAGGAAGCCTAGGCAGGAATATTGGGGAATTTTACCATTTTGCCCTCGGGGACGTTTTCGGTACCCCGAGCCTTGGGATTGATTTAATTTGCTAAGATTAGACTAAGTAAAATAGAAGCCAGTGGAACAAAAACCCAAACCGACCCATTTTAGCCCTATCCTCCTCCTTTTTCTCTCAAGAAGGCTATAGAAACCTAAGGAGAATCCGCTGGAATTCTGTGTTTTGAGCTGAAGTTTGAGGGACTAGCTCAGCTCTAGCTAAGGGAACTTTACCACAACTAAGGTAAGGACTAAAATATATTCTTGATTACTAGAATTCTGAGTTTTGGCTGAGTATTAAAAGTGTTTATGGTTTTGATGTTAAGGATTGAATTAAAGCCGAGAAGCTTGGATTTTAGCTCAGGAATCTGTTAAGGAAGTCGTTCATCAAAGGAGGTAAGCTTCAATTTGTAGTCTAGAGCTTAAATTCTAAGTTTGCATGATTGGTTTTTGAGTTCTTAAGTTGCTGGGTTTCAGAAATCAAAAAAGGGATTTTAATGAGTTATTGAGCTAGGTTTCTGTTGGAATGAGTTACTAGAACCATGTTGGGAGTCTTGTGATCAATGGGGTTTGGAATTAGGAAGCTTTGGGATGGTTTTTGGCAAGGTTGGGAGGCTAGAAATGGTGGTTTTTCTGGGCACGAAGGATTGGGCCGCGGCTCTGTTCTAGAGTTCTGCGGCCCTGCGAAGGAGAGAAGAGCCAGGGAGGCTCTGCCGAAGGGAAGAGCCGCGGTGCCACAGGGCACAGCCGCGGCGCGTGCCTGTCTTCAGGGAGGCTTAGGCTCTGTCTCAGGGGTGGGTCGCGGCTAGGTTTCAGGGGCGCAGTCCTTTGGAGCATTTTTGAACTTTTGGGGGGTTTGAAGAGCAGTAACCTAACCTAGGGTGCTTGGGATCAATTCCACCACCGTTATTGGTAGAATTCGATGTCCCAGAAGCTAGAAGTCTACCTAGAAATATTAATGCAATTATTAATGGTATTCCCTATCTTGGTTGTGACTAGGTATTAAGCTAGGGCTCGGGAAGCGTGTCGTGCTTGAGAGGCGTTGAACCTAATCAGTGAACTTGGAAATTAAAGGTAAGAAAACTGCACCCGGTTGTTGAATTATAATGGGACTAAGGGTTTCCCTATTTTGTATGCTTTGTAAAGGATGGTATTAAACCATGTAAATAGTAAACTAACGGCCTAACAGTGCAGAAGTTTACACTAGCGTATAGGGCGCGACTCGGCCACTGGTAGCTGAGGACAACTTGTTATGCACTGAGCTCGGTTTAAGCGGGCCGAAGTCAGTAGGGTAAACAGAGGGTGCGACCTTAAATGTCGACCCTGACTATAATATGATTTGTTGTTATTATTGTTTGGTGGATTATTATGCTGAATAGTTGGGTGATGATTAGCTGACTCTTTGGTTGAATCTCCATGCTTTGTGAATATTGTGGTATGTTAAATGTATGAACGTGCTTAAAGGGTTGTCCAAATATTATTATTGCTTGCTATGTAAAATGATATGTTTTCTTGCTGGGCCTTGGCTCACGGGTGGTACATGGTGCAGGTAAAGGCAAGGGCAAGCTTGATCAGCCCTGATTCGAAGAGCTCTGGGAGCAGAATGTACATGAGCAGCTGCTCAGCCACCACGGTTGAGAGTGAGAAAGGAATAGGAGAACCAGAAATGTCTGTTTTGCCTTAGAGTGGCTAATGATTGTTTAAACTTTGGAAATTTTGTAATCTGACTTTTGAACGCTGTTCCTTTTTGGGATCCCATGTGTAAAATGTTTAATTATATGAAATGTACCTTTTTGAGGCCAAACTCTTTTAACCCTAGCACATTAATGGTTTCAGTGCACGTTTTTAACTAAATGGCTTGTTTAGCAAGTCCTGCACCTTTATAAGTACACAGTGTAGCTGTCTTGGCTATCCAGAGCGTTACAACTTGGTATCAGAGCATCCTAGGTTTAAGGGTTCTAGAAAACTGGCTGGACATGTACATTCGTTGCTAGAGACAAGCTCGATTCAGGGTTTGGTAATGTGTATATGTGTATATATGTTTGTATGTTTGGAACGAATTATGACTGCTGTTATTTACTGGATTTATAGGAAGCCTGAGATACTGATAGGGCCTGGCCCTTGACTGCTGTATGAAAATATTAAGGCATGCTTATTAGCATCGCTGTGCATGTAAATGAATATTTGGATGATTAAATGCATATTGTGTATGGGTGAATGCTTTTGTCTTAGCTGTTGTGTGGTAATGTTGGGGCATGCTTATTAGCAGCCAGTGCATGTGGATAAATGCCTATATTCTAATTGTTTGTGATTGGTTATGTTCCTTTGGTGGATTTTGGAGAAGCTTTTACCCTGTCAACATGGTTTGATTGCTGAGTCGTTGATTGCAGATTTACTTGGATAGCTATGCATCCAAGAAAATCTACGCGACTAGCTTGCACTAGGTTTGGGATGGGGGTGATGACCAGGGCCAGATTCCTCCACCAGTCCCTGAGAACTGGCAACAACTTATGGTAGATATGCAAGCGCGATTGGAGAGTCAAGATGAGCAGATTCGCTTGTTGCGACAAAAGGTTTCATCAGGGTGTGCTACCCTTATTGTACCACATGCAGTGGTACCAGTTGTCCAGTCATGGGAGGTTGGGAACGTGTGGGAGCCATTATATGAGCGGTTCAGGAAGCAGCAGTCCCCAATCTTTGAGGGAGGACCTGATCCATTGAAGGTCGAGCAATGGCTGACAATGATTACTACTATCTTGGATATCATGAGGATAGAGGGATATGACAGAGTGGCCTGTGCCACGTATATGTTGAGAGAGGATGCCCACCCCTGGTGGGAAGTGGCCTCATAGACCAGGGATGTCACTGCATTGGATTTAAAGATTTCTTCAGTCAGAAGTATTATAATGTTGCCATCAGGGCAGCAAAGGTTAATGAGTTTGTAGGATTGGTTCAGGGCAGCATGACGGTTACAGAATATGCCCTGAAGTTTGATAGACTTATGAAGTTCGCACCAGACCTTGTGCCTACTGATGCAGCTAGGCACGACAGGTTTATTCGGGGTCTTAATGCTATGATATCCCGGGATGTTAGGATTACAACGGTACCTGGAGGAACAACTTATGCCCAGGCCGTTGAGAAGGCTCTTACCGCTGAGGTAGCGGAGAACAAAATTTGGAAGGAAACTGCTGTGAGGTGCGATGGTCGCAGGGTAGTGCCTCCTTATTCTGGGTTAGGTAGGGGAGGAGGCCCCAGTGATTTCAAGAGAAAGACCCCTGACACTTCGACCGCCGCTGGTCCTGATAGGAGGGGTCGGGGTGGTCAGGGCGGCCGTTAGGGTAGCGGTGAACCATGGAGGAGTTATCCGGAGTGCCCGAGGTGTAGAAGGCGCCATCAAGGCGAATGTCAGACCAAGGCTTGCTATGTATGTGGCACGGTGGGGAACCTTAAGAAGGATTGCCCAATAGTAAAGAAAGGGGAGGTAGGAAAGGTGGACAACTTGACTCTAGCTCGAGTGTTCACCTTGACGCAGGCAGAGGCCGAGGCTAGTCCCTCGGTAGTGACAGGTCAGCTTTCTAGCGCTGGCTCTTTTTTTTCCTGTATTGATTGATTCTGGTGCTACACATTCCTTTGTTTCTAGTAAAGTGATTGATAGACTGTGTAGACCTAGTGAGTATCGAACTCCGGGTTTGGGACTTTATTGCCTACTGAGGAACTAGTAGTTTCTAGGAGATGGATTAGGGCACTGCTAGTGATGGTTGATAGTAGGGAGCTTTCAGTCGACTTGATTGAGTTAGATATGGAGGATTTTGATATGATCTTAGGGATGGATTGGTTGGTCAGATATGGGGCTAACATTGACTGCAGAAAGAAGATGGTGACTTTTGAGCCTGAGGGCGAGGACCCTTTTGTCTTTGTAGGTATGGTGTGTGGACCCTGCATACCCATGATTTCTACATTGAGAGCCAGAGACTTGTTACAGGGTGGACGTATAGGTTTTCTGGCTAGTGTTGTGGACACTACCAAGATGTTGCTGGCGGGGTTGGGAGAGACCAGGGTGGTTTGTGAGTTATTTGATGTATTTCCTGAGGAGCTACGGGGATTGCCACCACGCAAGGAGATTCAGTTTGTTATTGAGTTAGCACCGGGGATAGAACTAGTATCAAGAGCACCATATAGGATGGCGTCGGCAAAGTTGAAGGAACTGAAGATACAAATACAAGAACTTCTGGATTTAGGATTCATCAAACCTAGCTACTCACCATGGGGCGCTCCAGTTTCTTTTGTTAAGAAGAAGGACGGGACTTTGAGAATGTTTATGGACTATAGGGAATTGAATAAGTTGACTATTAAGAATAAGTACCCTCTACCAAGGATTGATGACTTGCTTGATCAGCTGGAGGGAAAGACGGTGTTCTTAAATATTGATCTTCGATCTGGTTATCACTAGCTGAGGATCAAGGATGAGTACATACCAAAGACGGCCTTCCGAACGCGGTATGGGCACTACGAGTTCTTGGTCATGTCTTTTGGTTTGACCAACGCCCCAGCAACTTTCATGGATTTAATGAACAGGGTGTTCAAGGACTTCTTAGATCAGTTCGTCATTGTCTTCATCGATGACATCTTGGTATACTTTAGTTCATAGGCAGAGCACAATCGACATCTTTGACAGGTTTTATAGAGACTAAGGGAATACCAGTTATATGCTAAGTTTAAGAAATGTGAGTTTTGGTTGCCAGAGGTGAATTTCCTTGGGCATATAGTTGGTGTAGAAGGGATTAAGGTGGATCCGTCTAAGGTAGAAGCAGTGAGAGATTGGCCGAGGCCGAGGAACACCTCTGAGGTGCGGAGTTTTCTTGGGTTGGCAGGCTATTACAGGCGGTTTGTAGAGGGATTTTCAAGGATTTCTTCACCAATGACAGAGTTGACAAGGAAGAACCAGAAGTTCATTTGGTCAGAGAAGCGTGAGGACAGTTTCCAAGACTTGAAGCGATGGCTTATCACTACACCTGTACTGAGTCTTCCTTCGGATGAAGGAAAGCTTTTAGCATACTGTGATGCGTCGAGGATGGTTTTGGGCTGTGTGCTGATGCAGAATGAGAAGGTTATAGCTTATGCATCGCGGTAGCAGGAGTATGAATAGCGGTATCCTACCCATGATTTGGAACTGGCAGCGGTGGTGTTCACACTGAAGGTTTGGCGGCATTATTTTTATGGGGAGAAGTGCGAGATATACACTGGCCATAAGAGTTTAAAGTACTTCTTCACCCAGAAGGATCTGAATATGAGGCAAAGGCGTTGACTGGAGTTGGTTAACGACTATGATTGTGACATTCTGTATCACCTAGAAAAAACCAATATTGTAGCAGATGCATTGAGCCGGAGGGGCTCAGGGCAGTTATTTAGTTCTATTCAGATCTCCAGAGAATTAGTTGATGAGATGGCCAGGGCAGAGATAGCGTTGGTGGTAGGCCGATTGGCCAATATTACCTTGTAGTCGACCCTGTTAGAGCGGATCAAGGAGGGACAGTTGGTAGATGCGCAGCTTCAAGAAGTTAGGAAGAACGTCTTAGCGGGGATAGCTAAGGATTATTCTCTTTCTGAGGCTGGTATGCTTCGATATCAGGGGCAGATTTGTGTTCCTGCAGATGAGGGGATCAGACAAGAGATACTAGATGAGTCTCACACTACGCCATACTCGCTTCATCTGGGTACTACAAAGATGTATCAGAATCTACATATATTATATTGGTGGACTGTGATGATGAAGGATGTGGTGGAGTATGTGGCCAGATGTTTGACATGTCAACAAGTGAAGGCTGAGCATCAGCGACCAGCAGGGTTGCTTCAGCCTTTGGGTATTCCTGAGTGGAAGTGGGAAGACATAACAATGGATTTCGTGGGAGGTCTACCCAGGACAGTTGAACTTTGTGACTCGATGTGGGTGATAGTGGACAGATACACCAAGTCAACTCATTTTCTACCATTGAAGTCGATTTTCACATTGGAATAGTATTCAGAGTTGTATGTGAGGGAGATAATTCGTCTCCATGGGGTTCCCAAGTCTATTGTATCTGATCGAGACCCTATCCTTACCTCTAAGTTTTGGGGAGCTCTGTAGAGAGCCATGGGGACTCAGTTGAAGTTTAGCACGACCTTTCATCCTCAAACTGATGGGCAGTCTGAGAGGACGATTCAGGTATTAGAGGACATGCTTAGGATGTGTGTGATTGATTTCGAGAGATCTTGGAGTAGGTATCTCCCGTTGATCGAGTTCTCGTATAACAACAGTTATTAGTCCACGATTGGAATGGCTCCTTATGAGTTGCTAAATGGAAGGAAGTGTAGGTCACCCATTCATTGGGACGAAATGGGTGAAAGAAAGTATTTGGGACCAGACATGGTTCAAAGGACAAGTGAAGCTATTGAGAAGATTCGAGCTAGGATGCTTGCCTCACAGATTAGGCAGAAAAGCTACGCTGATCCTAAGCGTAGAAGCGTGGAGTTCCAGGTTGGGGACCACGTGTTTCTACGAGTTTCACCACTGCGAGGGGTGAAGAGATTCGGAGTAAAGGGCAAGATGAGCCCTCGATTTGTTGGACCTTTCGAGATTCTAGAAAGGGTTGGATAGGTGGCTTACCGATTGGCCTTACCGCTGTCATTGTCGGGAGTTCATGATGTTTTCCATGTCTCTTTGTTGCGAAAATATGTCTCAGATCCGACACATGTATTGAAGTATGAGGATTTACAGTTGCAGACAGATTTGTTCTATGAGGAGTGACTGGTTCAGATTTTGGACCGGAAGGATAAAGTTCTACAGAACAAGATGATTCCGTTAGTTAAAGTATTGTGGAGAAATAGCAAGGTCGAGGAACAACCTGGGAGCTAGAGACGGTGTTGTGGGATCAGTATCCCGAGCTATTCAGGAAAATTTCGAGGATGAAATTCTCAGTAGGAGGGGATAGTTGTAACGACCCAAAATCACTAATATGGCTAAAGGGCCTTGGTTGGTGTGCTAGGAGGGCATAATTGGTTTATGTGTGAAAATTATTAAATTAACGTGTGACTATTTGATAAACATGTTTGTATGGAGATATGAATATAAATGTGGTTGTATGTTATATTTGTGAGAACCACATTATTATGTGGGTAAATCTGCAGCGTGCGACTCGAGGCGATCCTAGGGAGCTAGTTAGCGGGAAGTCACAACGTGGCTTAATGTTTGACTTGGGGCAAGTCAAGGGGTAGTTCGGGTATTAGATGATTATTTGGGTTATCAGGTTATGCAAATAAATATATGGAGATATATTTGAGGTTAGGAAGCCTAGGCGAGAATATTGGGGAATTTTACCATTTTGCCCTCGGGGACGTTTTCGGTACCTCGAGCCTCGGGATTGATTTAATTAGCTAAGATTAGACCAAGTAAAATAGAAGCCAGTGGAACAAAAACCTAAACCAACCCATTTTAGCCCTCTCCTTCTTCTCCTTTTTCTCTCAAGAAGGCTATAGAAACCTAAGGAGAATCAGTTGGAATTCTGTGTTTTGAGCGGAAGTTTGAGAGGGATTAGCTCAGCTCTAGCTAAGGGAACTTCACGAAAACTAAGGTAAGGACTAAAATATATTCTTGATTACTAGAATTGTGAGTTTTGGCTGAGTATTAAAAGTGTTTATGGTTTTGATGTTAAGGATTGAATTAAAGTCGAGAAGCTTGGATTTTAGCTCAGGAATCTGTTAAGGAAGTGGTTCATCAAAGGAGGTAAGCTTCAACTCGTAGTCTAGAGCTTAAATTCTAAGTTTGCATGATAGGTTTTTGAGTTCTTAAGTTGCTGCGTTTCAGAAATCTAAAAAGGGATTTTAACGAGTTATTGAGCTAGGTTTCTATTGGAATGAGTTAAAAGAACCATGTTGGGAGTCTTGTGATCAATGGGATTTGGAATTAGGGAGCTTTGGGATGGTTTTTGGCAAGGTTGGGAGGCTAGAAATGGTGGTTTTTCTGGGCACGAAGGGTTGGGCCGCATCTCTGTTCTAAAGTGCTGAGGCCCTGCGAAGCAGAGAAGAGCTAGGGAGGCTCTGCTGAAGGGAAGCGCCGCGGCGCCACAGGGCACGGCTGCGGCGCATGTCTGTCTTCAGGGAGGCTTAGCCGCTATTTCAAGGGCGGGCTGTGGCTAGGTTTCAGGGCCGCAACCCTTAGGAGCATTTTTTATCTTTTGGGGGGTTTTAAGAGCGGGAACCTAACCTAGGGTGCTCGAGATCAATTCCACCACAGTGATTGGTGGAATTCGATGTCCCGGAGGCTAGAACTCCACCCAGAAATATTAACGCGATTATTAATGCTATTCCCTATCTTGGTTGGGACTAGGTATTAAGCTAGGGCTCGGGAAGCGGGTCGTGCTCGAGAGGCGTCGCTCGTAATCAGTGAACTTGGAAATTAAAGGTAAGAAAACTTCAATCGGTTGTTGAATTATAAATGGACTAAGGGTTTCCCTATATTGTATGCTTTGTAAAGGATGGTATTACGCCATGTAAACAGTAAACCAACAGCCTAAGAGTGTCGAAGTTTACCCTAGCGTATAGGGCACGACTTGGCCACTGGTAGCTGAGCACAACTTGTTATGCACTGAGCTCTGTTTAATCGGGCCGGAGTCAGTGGGGTAAACAGAGGGTGCGACCTTAAATTTCGACCCTCACTAATATATAATTTATTGCTATTATTTTTTGGTGGATTATTATGCTGAATAGTTGGGTGATGATTAGCTGACTCTTTGGTTGAATCTCCATGCTTTGTGAATATTGTGGTATGTTAATTGTAGGAATGTGCTTAAAGGGTTGTCCAAATATTATTATTGCTTGCTGTGTAAAATGATATGTTTTCTTGCTGGGCCTTGTCTCACGGGTGCTACGTGGTGCTGGTAAAGGCAAGGGCAAGCTTGATCAGCCCTGATGCGGAGAGTTCTGGGAGCAGAATGTACATGAGCAGCTGCTCAGCCACCACGGTTGAGAGTGAGAAAGGAACAGGAGAACCAGAAATGTCTGTTTTGCCTTAGAGTGGCTAATGATTGTTTAAACTTTGGAAATTTTGTAATCTGACTTTTGAACGCTGTTCCTTTTTGGGATCCCATGTGTAAAATGTTTAATTCTATGAAATGTAACTTTTTGAGGCCAAACCCTTTTAACCCTAGCACATTAATGGTTTCAGTGATACGTTTTTAATTAAATGGCTTGGTTAGCAAGTCCTGCACCTTTATAAGTACACAATGTAGCTGTCTTGGCTATCCAGGGCGTTACAAGAATCCCTAGATGCTAATCAAGAACCTTATTCAAAGTATGAAGAAAATCTTGATAATCAAAGAACCATGTTCATGGTATGAATGCAAAACTTGAAAATAAGAAACCAAGAGATTAAATGATTATAAGATGAACTTAAAAACATTTAATCATCAAAGACTTAACAACATAAACACAATAGAATGACAAAATACAATATTAGGGTTAGAGAGACATAACCTTTTGTATTGAGCAACTTGAATATTCAAACTTGGGGAACTTCTAAGGTTTATACACGAATTAACTTTGCTATCCAAAATCTCTATTCCTAGCCTTCGCTAATTGCTTAAAGTTTCAACCAAGTAGAATGAGAATTACGATTGAACAAGCCTTAAAACTCATGCAAGTCAAACAATGCTTGATAAGTTTCTTGGAGAATACTTTGGTCTTTGAGAGCTACAGAGAGAGAAAGAGAGGTTATAGAGAGATTGGAGAGAGTGATCAAGTCTTCTAAAACTCTATGAGAACCCTTTTATAGTGTAGGCACCGTCATTAGGTCTAACCAATAAGATTATAGATAATCAACTTGTCATTTGGAGCTTATTTTACGTGTTTGTAAAGAAACATCAGGCGATACATCACCTGCATGTAGGCAATGTATCATATGCCAGGCGATATGTCGCCTACTAAGAGATGTATTGCCTGCTGGGGCTTTTGAGCCCCTTCGCATTTAGGCAATGCAACGTCTCTTAGGAGGCGCTACATCACCACTCCCTCTGACTTTTGACCCTTCCAATGGTCCTAAAATTGCTCCAAATGCAACCAAACTTTTTGGGGATCCTTCGATACCTCCATCTATCACTTTAGACCCATAAAAGTCACTTTTAGATTCCTCATGTTTTCACTTCAACTTATGTTAAACTTGTTAAGTGTTTTGCACCTCATTGTGTAAACAACTTAACCATTATATTTAATCATTCTCAACAAAAACTCATAAGCTACATACATCATATTGATATTGTCGTTCAATAATGAAACCTATGTCTAATAAATTATAGCAAGTTTAAATCTCACTTTCCATATTTTGAATCAAACTCATATAAATCATGTAATAGATGGCCAATCAATCATAAGCAATATGAATAAATTGAAAAGATCTCAATAATTAATAATAAAACATAAACTTTGCATTAATTCAAAGTAGAGTTTTGAGAGACCAAATTAAAAATCCCTAAAAATAGATTTTGGTTCATATCCATAACAATCAAATCCATAAAACTACAATTCAACATAAAATAAATATAAAAGAAAGAAGAAATGAACTCTAGACTGATCGAATATTCTCCCAAGTACTCCAAATTGTTAACTCCAGTTCTTAGGCTCTGAAAACTCTGTTTTTATGATGAAAATCACGATTAAGTACTAATCCCTGCGTTTTCCCTAAGTGAAACGACCAAAATGCCCTTGATTGAAATTTCGCAGAAATTCTCAATTTTCCAAGCACTAGCCCAGTTGCGCTACCTCCAAGCATAGTCGCACTGCCTTCGTCAAAACCCCAATTTTGCCTTATTTTTGTCTTTTTGTCGATTTTCGGCCTCTTTTAATTCCAAAGCATCCAGAGTTCTTCAAAACCTAAAAACAAACCAAAACAAGCATATAAAATAGAACAAAATAAACCTAGTTAGCTAAAACACTCCCTAAAAAGACACACAAAAATGAGTCAAAAACACATTGATCAAACTCCCCCAAACTTACCCTTTACTCACCTTCGAGTAAAAAACACAAAAGAAAAATAAAAACACAACTAAAAACCTACAACAATAGACACCAATGAATCAAGCCAACAACAAAAATTTAAGGATAAAAATATTACGAATGACACACTGATAAATTCTTAAAAAAAAAAAAAACCAACCACTTATCCAGAATTTCAGTCAAAATATTTTTCCAAAAAAAAAATGTTGTCCTAATCATGATTAATAAATAAAATGCATTTGAATCAATTTATACTCATTGAATTTTTTCCCAAAAATTAATTAATATCATTGTTCCATAAGCTTGCTATACTTACTAATCTCCTCTAATGTAGACAACACATGCTCAAGAATTAATAAGACTTTCATAGCTTATAATTGAACGACTTAGGTAAAGGTAGATGAAATAATCATTTCAGCTCATATTATACCACAAGCACACGAATCAAACAAACCAAACTTGATATCAACCTTACAAATCCAAAAACAATCCCAAATTTCCCGTTGTTTCTTGTTTTGAGAGAGAACTCATAAACAAAATGTTTTCTTCTTCATTGTTTTCTATTGATACTACACTCCCCTAAATTTGTTTCTTTGCATTTTCAATTGGAGTGTAGTTCATTTTCAATTTTTTTTCTTTCTCTCTGAATCTTTTTGTTCTACTAATAACACAAATTTTCCAAATATAAACCCTATTACAAACCAATCCCCCAATCACTTTTCATATGCTCATGGTATAAATAAAAGGGAATGAAAAAATAACAAAGTTTCAAATAGGCTAAAAAATAAGTGTCAAACAACAAAAAGATTCACATTAAGCTAAAAAATGGGTGATTAAGGATTAAATTAATTAAGGTTGGCTGGGAAGGCTCAATCGTTCCCAAAATTTCCTAAATCATCTCCCTAAGTGTATCATCTAGGATTTCGTCTCAAAAATCAAGCAAACAAGTTGTAGGATAACAACAATTTCTTATTTTATTTTTATTTCCTATATTCAGTGAGCATAATTATTTTTTCAATCACAAAAAATGTTCGACCAAGCACACAAATTTTTATAGCTTTCATTTCCATCCAATTTATACAACATATCATTCAAAATATTGTCATCGTCTAATCATTGTGAACTTCACTCATCGACACTTTAAACACCCTAGACACAACATAACGAAAAAAAATAAAACACAAACTAACACTAACAAGCAACCTAATATATATAAAACAATAATAAATCCCTTCCCCTAACCTTAACATAAACATTGTCCCCAATGTATAAATAAAAGCTAAAGAAAAGAAACTTACCTGAAGAACTCAAGGGGCTCATGATGAAGGACCCCCACCACCATTTCCCTCAGGTGGTAAATAGCCATAATGTGATGGCTGCGGAAACTAGGGTAATTGACTAGTGTCAATACCGAAATGAGAGGCAAACGCCTCCATGTACCCATGTTGATACTGCGCCATATTAACGCTCCATAAATGATGCTCCTAGAAATTAAGCTCCAGTCTACTCATCCTCTCCTCCAAAGAAGATGGACGAGGTTGTCTAGGCCGAGCCTCAGACGAAGTGCCACCTGCAAAACCAACACTAGCCGAACCAATAGTTTTTGTCTTGTTATTCTAAACAATATCATATATTAAAGGAGTTAAGAACTCCTATCTCTCATCAAAAGGTACCCTGACTTTCAAACATAGAATAGTAATCAAACTAGGAAAATTCAACCCTACATTTTGAGTGAACAGTGCATAATGGATATGGGAGGCTATAATCTTACTAATATTGTAATGCCCTGGATAACCAAGACCGTTACACTGCGTGTTTAGAATAGTGCAAGACTTGCTAATCAAGTTGTTTGAACATAAATGTCTTTGTAAAGTCAAGTGACAGGTTAGGCTTAAAAGATTTTGATTGTAAAATGGTTGATTTTCATTAAAATAAGAGTTTGACACATGGGATCCCAAAAGTAATGTTTACATGGTGGTTACAACCCTCAAAAGCTAATACAACTATAGCCAACCTAAATGGAAAAATACAAATTTTGGCTCTAGTGCTTGTAATTCCCTCGGTCTTGGCGGTCGAGAAACTGCCGATGTACACACTGCCCCCAAAGCTCTCCAACTCATGGCTAGTCTAGCTTTCCCTTGCCTTTACTTACACCACATAGCACCTGTGAGACAAGGCTCAGCAAGAAAACCATAATCAACAGGCATAGGTAACAACAAAGTGTACATAGTAAACTTTAGATCAATCAGTCAATTAACACGAGAATACAAGTACTAAACTAGGCAACAATAATAGTTTAATCCATATATATAAATAATTCTTAATATAGTTAATTAGGTATTAGCGCCCTTAGGTCGAGCCCTCTTGTTATTTAGCTGATCTCGGCTCGCTTAGGCCAAGTTGCATTCAGTATGCTTAACATCAGCCCTAGCTCCCTTAGGCCATACTATCACATCACACATAACAGATATACAGGTTAAAAAACACATATGTTCATTACAGGGGATCTCAGTCCCATCCACAACTCGGGTGCAATTTTCTTAACTCGAGTGCTGAGCGGAGGATATGGAGCGGTCCCGAGCACAATCCTCAATATGTTAACCATAGTCACAAGAAACAGTGGATAACTATCAAAATCTAATCTAATTAAATGCTTTAGAATAAAATACTAGCCTTCGAGACATCAAATTCTACTAAACTGGGTAGTAGAATTTGTCTTGAGCGCTTAGGTTTAAGTCCCCGAGCCTCCTTGAGCCTAAAAACCAATCTTGGCTATGGCTGCCTAGGCGGGCCGCGACCTGGCCCTAAGGGTCACGGTGCACCCCAATTCTAAGGTGCCAACCTCTTGTGCCAAGGAGAGGCAGGCCACGACTTGCCCTCTAGGGCCGCAGTGCGCCCATAAGTCAGTAAGCCCCCAGGGCCTTTTGGGTCACGTGGGTCGCAACGCCCATGAACTGGGACACAGCGTGCCCCCGTGAACCCAAAAATCCCTGGGTTTTCTGCATTTTTCCCCAATTCACAGCCTCCGAATTCAACCCTAAATATGTACTTGTTGACCTTTGATTTGGCCAATGACACGGAGTCAAAATTACGACAAGAAATGAGATGATAGTCAAGAATGGAATCAAATGGTAAAGAAATGACACAAATGGTTTATAGTGGTTCAACCGTATCGCCCCAAACAATCCATTGACCCAACCTCAAAACATGGGTCGAGTAAAGTCCAAAGCCCAGAAAAAGAAACCATCTAACCCTTCTTCTAATCAGCCTACTTATCGGGCTTAAATTCCTCCGACCAGTGGTCGAGATGAAAATACTCTTGATCTAGAAATCCAAAATCAAGCCCAACTTCGAAACATCATTCGACCAGTTGTCGAATGGTACGTTGCTCTACCTAGCCAAATCTCGGTTAGGATGATAGCCAACTATCTCAGGAAGTACGGACTTCCTTAGGTAACTTTAGTTCAACCGACTAGAGACCAATGGGAAAACCTGCCTGGAGGTGCCTTCAGCGCCTGGTCGAGGTATCATGTCAAGGCGGGAGCGATCCTGCCTCTCCATCCTTTCTTCCAAGGAGTGGCCAACTATTTTGGGGTCGTTCCTTTCCAAATAACCCCCAACGGGTATAGAATGCTTTCCGCACTCTATATCCTTTAAAGTCATAAGAAGTGGCCTGTACCTATGCCACATGAGGTCAACTATCTATTCAACCTCAAATCCAACCCCAACCAAGAGAATACGAGGTTTTTTCATCTTTTCCACCAGGAAACGACCCGCACTTTCCTGAGTGATACCACCTTCAAATCCAATGTGGGGAAGTACCATCTAGAGTACTTTTTGACACTAAGTACTCTAGATGATAATAACACTAATGTCTTTTCTGAATTTTTCTTTTTATTTTACTTTGTTTATTGATAGTAGTTGCGCAGGTGTTCTCCATTCCAATAGCGAGGAATGAGATCTCCATTTAAGTGAGCAAGTTTATAGGTGCTTGGTTGAAGGACTTCTTCAATTTGGTACGGTCCTTCCCAATTAGGTTTGAGTACTCCAGCGGCCTGGTCGCAGGTGCTGGGAAAAACCCTTCTAAGTACTAGGTCTCCGACGTTGAACTTCCTCTAGCATACTTTAGAGTTGAAATACTGGACGACTTTTTCCTAGTAAGCAGCTACTCGTAGTTGGGCTTGCTCTCGCTTTTCATCGACCAAATCAAGAGATTCCATCAATAGCTGGCTATTAGAGCCTTGATCGTACGTTATTCTTCGATGTGATGGCGAATCTAACTCAACAGGAAACATAGCCTCATATCCATAAGCTAAGGAAAATGGAGTATGGCCTGTTGCTATTCGATGGGAAGTTCTGTACGACCAAAGGACTTCAAGCAATTGCTCTGGTCATGCCCCCTTCGCTTCCTCAAGTCTTTTTTCAGAGTATCCTTTAGCGTTTTATTAACTGCTTCGACTTGTCCGTTTTCTTGAGGATGAGTGACTGAAGAAAAACTCTTGATAATTCCATGTCGCTCGCAAAAATCTGTGAACAGATCACTATCAAACTAGGTGTCGTTTGTCTAAGACAATCTTCCTTGGCAATCCATAGCAACACACGATGTTTTTGATCAGGAAATCCAGTACTTTCTTGGTCGTTATGGTCATGAGTGGCTCAGCTTCGGCCCATTTAATGAAGTAATCGACGGTCACTATGGCGTACTTGGCGCTGCTTTTTCCTATGGGCAGAGATCCGATTAAATCTATCCCCAGACTGCGAACAGCCAAAGACTTTGCATCTATTTTAGCTCATTAGGGGCTGCTCGTGGAATATTTTAGAACCTCTAGCTTTTGTCACACCTTCGCACGAATTCCATCGAGTCTTCATTCATTGATGGCTAGAAGTATCCTTGCCTTAAGATCTTTTTTGATAAACTCTTCCCCCAAGCATGGTCCCCACAAAAGCCTTCTTGGACCTGTTTCATCAATTCTTTGGCCTTCTCTTTCAAAATACATCTAAGGAGTGGCATTGAGTATCCCCTTCGGTACAAGATTCCATCGAACAGGATATACCTAGCAGTCTGCCGCTGAAGGGTCCTAGGTTTGTTTTTGTCCGTTGGTAACACGCCTTGTGTCAGGTACTCTATGTAAGGTGCCATCCATGTATTCGCCACCTGGATTACCAAAGAGGTCTCCTCTACTTGGATGCTTGGTGCTGATAGCCGCTCAACTGGCACTATGTTTAGAGTGTCAACATCCATGGCACTTGCCATTTTTGCCAAAGCATCAGCGTTTGAATTTTGGTCACGAGGTACTTGCTGAAGAGTGTACCTATCAAACTGCGCCAATAGATCTTTCGCCTTATTCAAGTAAGCGACCATTTTTAAGCCTCGGGCCTGGTACTCTCCAATGATCTGATTGACTACTAACTGAGAGTCACTGTAGATGTCTAGTGACTTTATGTGCATACTCTTGGCTAACCGTAATCTAGAAAGCAGTGCTTCATACTCGGCTTCATTGTTAGAAGCAGTAAAGTAAGAGATATCAAACTGCACAAGTTCAACCGCCCATTTCAATAATCTGCCTGCAGCTTCTGGCTTCTGTAGAACTTGCCGTAGAGGTTGGTCGGTCAAAACTGTGATTGGGTGAGCTTGGAAGTAGGGCCGCAGCTTCTTAGAGGCTAAAATTAAGCAATAGGCTATTTTTCAATAGGTGGATACCGCAGCTCCGCTCCAATTAGCCTCTTGCTTACATAATAAACAACCTTTTACATTCAGTGATTGCCAAATAGATGAACAAAGTCTCTTTATCAACTGGCTTTGATAGAATCAGAGGTTGCGACATGTGTGTCTTTAAGGCTTGAAAAGCTTGTTCGCACTCCTACATCCATTCGAATTCCTTGTTGCCTCTGAGTAGATTTAAAAATGGGATGCATTTGTCCATCGATTTGGAAATAAATCTACTGACAGTCGCAATTTTTCCAGTCAAGCTTTGAACATTCTTGATCTTTGCTGACGATTTCATATCGACTAGGGCTTTGATCTTCTTGGGATTGGCCTCAATTCCTTGCGAGTTTACTATAAATCTCAAAAACTTCACTGATCCTACTCCGAAGGAGCACTTGAGGGGATTCAGCTTCATCTGATATTTTTTCAAGACGTTGAAGCATTCTTGCAAGTCCCCTATATGCCCTTCTGCCTTCTTCAACTTAACCAGCATGTCATCGACATATACCTCCATGTTTGTGCAGATCAACTCCTTAAACATGTGGTTGACCAGTCGCTGGTAAGTCACACCAACGTTTTTCAAATTGAAGGGCATTACTTTGTAACAGTAAAGCCTCGTGTCAGTCCAAAAGCTAGTGTGATCCTCATCAGGAGGATGCATACTGATCTGATTATATCCAGAGTATACATCCATGAATGAAAGAATCTTGTGTCCTGCAGTGGCATCGACCAGTTGGTCGATTCTAGGGAGTGGGAAACAATCTTTAGGGCAGGCTTTATTAAGGTCTGTGAAATCCACGCATGTTCGTCACTTGCCATTCATCTTGGGAACAAGCACATAATTAGAGACCCATGATGGATAAAACACTACCCTGATGAATGCATTCTCCTTCAGCTTCTCGACTTCTTCCTTTAGGGCCTTTGAGCTATCTTTGTCGAGCAGCCTTCTTTTCTGTTGTACTGGTGGAAAACTCTTGTCTATGTTCAGGACATGGCTAATGACTGCAGGGTCTATTCGTGCGACCAGGCAAATACTTCATGGTTTTTCTTCAAAAATTCCACCAGTGTTCGCTTCGTTGTTGTCTCTAAGTTTTTACCGACTTTCACAACCCTGGTCAGATTTTCTTCATCGAGTTAGACCTCTTGTCCTCGATGGGTCCTATCTCTTCATCAAAATCCCCAAAGCGAGGATCTAAATCTCTGTCCTCACTTTGGGAAATGCCCTATTTGGTGACATCATCACCTGATTGGGCTTGTACATCAATTTCCATTTGCAACTTTTTTCTGACAAGTTTCCTCGATACACCTTTCTTAGCCTTTGATATTGAGGCGTAGTAGCACTCCCTTGCTTCCCACTTATTTCCCAACACGCATCCTATCCCTATGTCAGTTGGGAATTTCAGGGCAAGGTGCCATATCGAGGTAACGGCTTGCAGGTCGACCAGAATTGGCCTCCCAATTACAACATTATATGTAGAAGGACAATCAACTACTATGAAAGTAGTGAGTAATGTCTTATTTGCAGGTACAGTTCGTGTTGTAACTGGGAGCCTAATCGACCCAAATGGGAAAAGCCCTTCACCAGAAAAACCATAAATGGTTTGGTTGCACGGCTCCAGGTCCTTGACGGACTATTTCATTCTTTCCAGTGAAGACTTGTATAAGATGTTGACTGAGCTTCCTGTGTCAACCAACACCCTCTTAACCATCATGTTGGCGATTTGAACATCAACGACCAGCGAAGGTTAGGATATAGCCAACTATCTCAGGAAGTACGGGCTTCTTGGGGTAACTTTAGTTTGACCGACTAGAGACCAACAGGAAAACCTGCCTGGAGGTGCATTTAGTGCCTGGTTGAGGTATCATATTGTTTCTTCCAAGGAGTGGCCAACTATTTTGGGGTCGCTCCTTTCTAAATAACCCCCAACGGGTATAGAATGCTTTCCACACTCTATATCCTTTACAGTCATAAGAAGTGGCCTGTACCTATGCACACGAGGTCAACTATCTATTCAACCTCAAATCCAACCCCAACCAAGAGAATACATGGTTTTTTCATCTTTGCCACCAGGAAGCGACCCGAACTTTCTAGAGTGATACCACCTTCAAATCCAATGTGGGGAAATACCATCTAGAGTACCTTTTGACTACCGACATGGTCGCCAACAACCCGGTCTTTACTCAAGGAGGTAAAATCCTTTCTCTCCTGGTCATTTATTTTCCTTGTATTTTATCCGGATTCCCCTTAGGGATTTATCATATTTCAGGTACATGGCTGCGACCGGATCCCACTACTGAATTGGAAATCCGAGCAACACTCTTGCCCAGTATGACTGACGTAGAGAAGAGTGTCAGATAGCTAGTCACTGAAGCTAACCTGAGACTGGTTGGGCTTCTGGCACCGCACCAGGATGTGAGGGAGTCAATAGCGGGGAGTGCCACCGGCGAGGAGATTCTCGAGCAGCACACTAATGTATCGCAACCTCAAAGGAGGAGGATGACTGGAGTGATAATCAGGGAACCCTCTAGCACCCCGCGAGCAGCTGCTCCCCTGCCCCTGTGGGAAAGGGAAAAAAGAAAGCTTCCGAACCCCCTGCACCCATCAACGAGTCTTCAGATGAGAACGGTACTGTCTTCTCATTCTTAGATAGTTTATCAATTCCATATCACTTATTTGATGGGGACGACAACTTTAAGTATACTCCAAACTTAGGTTCAAATTTCTTCCAAGCAGTAAGTGAGGGTAGCAATAGTTCAGTAAGTAATGTAGCGACCAATAGTTATCGCACGGGTACTTTACATATAATTTCCTTGCTTTCCTTTTTATCTCCATCTATACATATTGTCTCACTGGTCGCAATGTTTCCTTACATGCAGATATGTGTTCGATCACTACACCGTCGCTGCTACTCCCTCGAGTAGGAAGAAAGACAGTAAGAGAGTTCGCGGAGAATGCAGCGAAAGTACTTCAAAGAAGGCCCGGACTGAGGGTCTTTCTGCAGCTGCTCCTTCGAAGGAAACCATGCAACCTCCCACAAAGGAAACAACGTCACCTCCTTCTCCACTCGACCAGCCATCTTCAACTGCATTGGTCGACCAACACTCTAGTCCTCCAGCGCCTACCGACCAGCCACACCACAGTCTGGCCAGCACCGTGGACAGTTCGGCCAGGGAGAGAATATCCAAACTCTCCAAGCACAAACGCAGTCAAGAGGCCATCGTCGGCACCAACTCCATGGAGGCCGACCAAATAAAAAATTGAGGGCTGAACGAGATAGCCAGTGTAAGTTGTTTTCCGTTGTTGAGTCATTTTACTCTGTTGATTTCTGCTATCATCTTATCCCATTCAGAAAAAACTAATGTATTTTCTCTAGATGATACCCTATTTACCCCAAAACAGTTTCGGTCAAGAACATTCAAGAACTTAGAATACAAAACGAAGATGAAACATGTGTTGCATGGCATCTCAAATAACATAAAGGTTCGGAAAACTTACTTGAATAAAAATTGGCGTACTCATCGTGCCTCTCGCGACGGTCGTTGAGCACGTCCCTCAAATCATTATAATGCCCCAAATTTCCTAATAAGGTTTAGGACCTTCATTAGGAGGCCGGGAGGGCCATAATTGATTTATTATAGTATTTCATGATTATATGCATATTTACGTGAATTATATTATTATATGATGGTGAATGCATGCATATGGGAGAATTTATTATTGTGAGGGTATTTTGGTAATTTGGCCATTGTGGGCGTAATTGTATATTTTGGGTGCATGATTGTGATTAATTAATATAGCCACATTATGAGGGGGATTAGTTCGAGCTAACGACATGAGACGATCGTGAGACGTAAGTGTTCGGTCTAGTCATAATGGGTTTAAGTCCGGGGCTCGGGGTGAGTCACGGGGTGAATTTAATGGTTAGAGCATTACCGGGAATTGAAGGGTAATGGGATATGGCTTATTGGTGTTTGAGAATATTGGGAATAGCAGGAATTGGAGGGTGTTAATTGTGATTAATGAAGTAGGTGTGAAATGACGGTTTTGCCCTTGGTGGCTGCTAAGGTTTCATTTTAGACCTAAGGGTATTTAGGTCTTTTTACCCTAAGAGATATATATCAGCCATTAAGGCTGTAAAAGAGTAACAAAAACAGAGTCTCTCCTCCTTCTCTCCCGATAGATTTTCTTCCTCTTTTCTCTTTGGATTTTCGAGCTCAGTTTGAGGAATCGAGCCAAGGAACCAAGCTTAGCCAAGCTAGGGTTATGCTCCACCATTGAAGAGGGTGTGTTGCCAAGATTAAGGTGAGTTTCTAGCCACTAGAACTCTTGGTTTTGCTCTGTTTTCTTAGTTAAGTTTCAGCTGGTTTTTGGGTTGGAAACTTGGGAATTGGTTGGAGTTTTGGCTAGGGTTCTTGGGGTTGTGGTCCCTAGGTCATGTGGGGATGGTTTTTGGGTTCATTTGGCACCAAAAAAGGGATTTGGAAGCATTGGAATCGAGTTAGAATTGAGGAAGTTGAAGAAGGAAGTTTCAGGGGTGGTGCTGTCTTGGGGTAGCGCTACAGCGCCCATCAGAGGGCGCTATAGCGCTACACAGGGTTCAGTTGGGCAGTTTGTGATTCTGTCTTGAGCGCTGGGGCGCTAGAATGGAAGCGCTGTAGCGCTACCCTGTTCCTTCAGAACCCTGTTTTGGGTGTTTTTAAGGGCTTTTGGCTTGGGGTTTCAATCCTTAAGGCCCGGGATCGAATCTACTCACTATGTGGGCATGTTTTGAGGTCCCGAGAGTGAGGTTTAGGTTAAGATCCTATCTTTGGTAATTTTCATTAATTGGGGGTTGTTTTGGTTATGACTAGGTGACCGTTAAAGGATTAAGGATCGATCGTTCTCAGGGGTCATTCTTGTTATAATTCTCACTCGAACCGGAGGTAAGAAAACTGCACCCTGTGTATGTGAGACATGCATGGTTATTATTGATGCATGTTGGTTAATTATTATGTATGACATGCGTGGCTGTTATTGGTGCATGTTAGATTGCTGGATTTATTGCATATGATGCATGAGGAACATGTGATTAGGACATGCTTTGTGTGCTAGGTATGTTATCGTTCAGAGCTTGAGCCTCTGTGTTTATGCATGGTCCTAGTTGTACTAATACCTGTTTAGTAAGCATGCTGAGTACCTTGTTTATGGATATGGAACATGTGATATATGATTGGCGGCATGACTTACTTGTGTATGGCGCTGGCTTATTAGTCAGAATCGACAATGGTGTCAGATCCGTGTGTGAGGCTGTGACTTATTAGTTAAGTTCACCACGGGCTGAGCACTGGTCGTGTTTTACTGACCCAAGAGTCAGAAGTGGCAGTGCGTAGTGAACGCCGGGCCGATTAAAGATTAGATCTAATCGAGGTCGGCATTGAATGACTCATATGGGGTATTAATGCTGGACCGACCAGAAGGTCAATGAGAACTATAAGCGATTGCCTGTTCTATGACCAGATGTTTATGGCCAAGGTATATGACCCCGGTGACTGTTTGTCACATGGCCAAGGGACGCTGTCCATTGCACGACTCTAGGGTCGGGAGGAAGGTTATGTTGGTGACCATTCACCATGCACCTGTCCTAATCAAACTTATGAAAGGATCACTTATCAGTTAAGCCCTGGTGACCCTATCATCACATGGCTAGAAGGAGCGATGCTCATTATTGTGACTTTTGGCTATTGTCACCTATTTTCTTGGACTGATAGTCCTGAATGGTTATTATGATCGTTGTTGAAATTATATCATGCTTTACTGTGTTTTTCTTATTGGGCTTTGGCTCACGGGTGCTACGTGGTGCAGGTAAAGGCAAGAGGAAGCTGGACCATCCTTGAGTTGGAGAGCATAGGTGATGATGTGTACATATGCAGTTGCTCGTCCGCCACGGCCGAGGTTTAAAGTGGAACTAGGGTTGAACCCTGTTTTGCCGCGTAGAACGGCCTGTTGTAAATACCTTCTGTAATAAACTCTAAAACTTTATTTTCGGGATCCCAATGTATATATTAAACGTTCTAGTGAGACGTTACATCTTAACCAAAGTATTTAATCCCTAAACTGCTAATCATACTGTTAGCGAGTTAGCGAGTTTAGCACTGTTTACAAGGCACACCGTAACGGTCCCTGGAGTTTGGGGCGTTACAACTTGGTATCAGAGCGAGCCAAGGTTTATGGTTCCTAAAGACAAGCTGGGCATGTACACTCATCACTGGAGATAGCTTCACTCAAGGAATGGTAACTATTTCTGTAGCTATGTGCATAGCTGTTTGAATAAAATTTGAATGTTTTACCTGCACATTGTAATAGGGAGCATGAGATTCTGATAGAGCCTGACTCTTGACTAGATGATTATATGCTCCGTGAATATATATGTATGTATGACTGTGATCATATGGTTACTTGCTTTGTGAATATATATAATTGTGTTATTGCATGCTGGGGTTAGAAGCATGGTCTGAATATTGGAAGAGCAGGAGTTATGAGTATGTATGAATGCCATGGGAATGTTTGCAGCACTGCAAGTAGTTTATGGTTGTGGTGTGGTAAGATTTATTCCGTGGGGAAAAGCCCTTGATATGCTTATTGTGATTAATGGATTAAGTTATTGACTGCAGATTCAATCAGCAGGTTTATTCAAGGCAGATTATGAGGCCTGGTGATAGTTATACAGGGGCTGGAAGTTACAGCCAGGGTATCAGTTCTTCGTCTGCATCTTTGAATGTTCAACAGACGCTTACAGATTTGCAATTAAGATTGCAGAGGCAGGAAGAAGAGATTAGGTATTTGAAGCAACAGCGGAGTCTGTCAGGGAGTACCTCTTACTTTGCTCTGCCAGGGGTGGCATCAGTTTCAGCTCAACCTAGGGTTGAGAATAGATGGGAATTTCTCTGGGGAAGATTCCTGAGGTTTTATCCTCCAATTTTTGAGGGAGGCCTAGATCCATTCAGAGCTGAGCAATGGATGGGCATGATCAGCTTCATTCTTGATAGTATGGGGTTGGTAGGTCACGATAGGGTGATCTATGCTACATGTGTACTGTGGGATGATTCTCGGACATGGTGGGAGGTAGTATCCCAGACACGAGACATAGCTGTGATGGACTGGAAAGAATTTAGGCAGCTGTTTAATGAGAAGTATTATTGTGATGCAGCTAGGACTGCCAAGGTGAATGAGTTTCTGAGTCTTGCTCAGGGTAATGCGTCAGTGATTGAGTATGTTACTAAATTTGATGAGTTGGCCAAGTTTGCCTTAGACATGGTACCCACAGATGTGGCCCAGAAGAAAAGGTTTATTCAGGGATTGAACTCTGGAATAGCTCAAGGCATTAGAGTTGCCCCAGTGTATGAAGTCCCTACCTATGCTCAGGTGGTAGAGAAGGCTCTTGCTGTTGAGAGTATAGTAGTTAGGCAGCAGAGTGCTGGAGAGCATGGAGCCCAGATAGTGGTACCTCCACTTATTGGAGCAAGCAAGAAGAAAAGCTGGAAACCTTACCCAGAGTGCGCTCAGTGCAAGAGGCATCATCTGGGAGAATTCCGAGCAAGATCATGTTTTACTTGTGGCACGGTTGGACATTTCAAAAGGGATTGCCCAAGTCGAGGGACAGAGCGTAAGCAAAGGGGGATTCCAACTCAAGTGTTTATTCCATGGAAATTAGAGTCTGAGACCGAGACCAGTTCCTCAGGGATGACAGGCCAGTTTTCTAGTTCTGAGTTTGGGTTATGCTGTTTGGCATTGGTGCCATGCTATTCTTCTGTTGGCATGTTTATAGAGAAGGGTATATTGATGGTATATGTAGATCACATGGTTATGTTGTGATGGGAAAAGTGGTGCGATATCAACAACTTAAGAGATAAGTTGGGTTATGGAAAGGACTTATCGTTGGTTCCATGAGTTAGTTATGACTGAATATGGTTGATCCAGGGTTTGGATTGGTTTAGTAACTAGAGAGCGGTCTTGAATGGCAAGGAAAGTATGGTAATTCTTGAGATTGTGAGCGGAAAGTCTTGTGACAATTGGCATTGTGCATGGATTCGATATGTTTATGATACCAGATGTGAGGGCTGGAGTTCATGCAGGGAGGTGCATGGAACTCTTAGCTAGTGTGATGGATATCACCTAGATTGTACCGGTGAGATCAGAACAGAGTGGACTAGTCTGTGAGTTCTGAATGTGTTCCCAAGTGGTCTGTCAGGGCTCTTTTTTTTATGAAAAGAGACTAGAGTGGTGATTGGTTTAGTACCATAGATGGAATCAGGTGTAAGCACTGTTTCGAGTGGCTCAATGGAATTATAAGAATTAAAAGTTAATTGCTGAGTAAGATGAAATCCTCTAAGGTGGATCTTGGATTTGGTTAAGACCAGTTAGAGATCAGAGTGAGAAAATTATGTAAAAGATTGTGTTGGTATCAGATTAGAGCACTGTGAGTGCTGAGTATATCTTAATAATTGGTTTGATACTAAGTGTTTGTGAGTTAGATGAATAGAGCATTCGAAGGTTTATTTGAATGGGATTGGTAATCGTCTTGGACGATGGTATAGTGGTGTTTTCTCTGTGGAGAATCGCCAAGAGTGAAGAGTGCCTTGGGGATAGGAATGTCCATAGATAGTAAAGATATTTCAGGTGCCTTGGGAAGAAAGTGTTGGGTCTTTATGGATCAGGATCAGTTTGAGGATTGTTATGACATCCTGGCGATAGAGAAAAGTGATTGCCTATGCAACATGTTGATTAAAGGATTTGGCCAGGACTTGGTAGAGTTTCTGGCGGGCCAAGTGGCCAGTTTATTGTTTGAGATTATTATCTCAAGAAAGATAAAAGGGAAGATGGTTAAGTGAGCCACAGACGGGCAAGATTGAATGGGAAGCTTTAGCTAGACTAGCTAAAGGTTGTCAAGTGACAGACATGAAATTATGGTGATATAGAGATCGAACTTAGGATCCGATGGACATTAAGATTAACTGAGAAATTCTGGATGGAACTCATGTTATTCTTTTATTAGCTTCATTCAAGCATCGTGAAAGGGTGGCATGATATGGAAATTTTGTGGTGATGGCCTGAGATGAAGAGGCATATATTAAGGCATGTGTAAAGCTCTTACCTGTTAGCAGGTCGAGACAGAATATCAAAAAACAGCAAGGCCATTATAGCCTTTGGGTATTTCATAGTGGGAATAAGTGAGCATCGCGGTGGGATTCCCAGGTTGAAGGATCGGTGTGAAATGGGTATTAAGTCATTGGGGACTGGTAGTCCAAGTGAGTTTGTTATATCAGTAAGGACAGGTGAATAGTACAGCTAATCTATAATTGAGTTTCCTTGTGAGAAGGATAGAGAGCCTTCGTGAACTCAATGTCTATCTTATCAGATGAAGACTTTATTGTAACTTCCAGGTTATGGAAGGGTTAAGAAGGTGATGAGTATACAAATGGAACTCAGTGCAGATTGTTACTCTCAGACTGGTGGCAAATCAGAGAGAGAGGGTTATCCAATTACAATTGGAGGAACATCTTATAAGATGAGTGAGGAAATATATGTATGTGTCTGGATCCTGAGGTGGTTCAGGGGAGTTATGAGATTGCTGGAGTTTGAATCTTGGATGATCACTTCTTGGAATAAATGGGGAAATATTATTAAACTGGATAGTGGGAATGTGGAATTCCAGGTAGGAGAATGTATCTCCTCTAAAGTATCACCGTGGAGAAGAGTGAGGAATTAAGATAAGTCAAGCCCTAGTTTGTTTCAGCAGTTGGATCCTGAATAGGTCTGAACAGGGTGGCTCTGAATCATTTTTACTTTTGGCACTGGCAGTTGTATGCAGTGGGTTATGTGCTTCCATACAGTGGACATGGGCTGAAAGAACTTATGAGTTGAGTTATGAGGATCTGAAGGTTAGGTTAAGTATTCCGGCAAGGAATAGCCAATTCAAATTATGACATAAGTAATGGGGTTCTATTGAGCAGAATGTACCTTGGGTTAAGGTAAGGCAATCGAAATACAATAGTCAGGAAATGACTTAAGGAAATTTATGTCCAGTGAGTGGAATTTTGGTTCTGAGGTGTTGAGTAAATTTCGAGGACGAAATTTCTGTTAGGAGGGGATAGTTGTAATGCCCCAAATTTCCTAATAAGGTTTAGGACCTTGATTAGGAGGCCGGGAGGGCCATAATTGATTTATTATAGTATTACATGATAATATGCATATTTACGTGAATTATATTATTATATGATGGTGAATGCATGCATATGGGAGAATTTATTATTGTGAGGGTATTTTGGTAATTTGGCCACTGTGGGCGTAATTGTATATTTTGGGTGCATGATTGTGATTAATTAATATAGCCACATTCTGAGGTGGATTGGTTCGAGCTATCGACATGAGACGATAGTGAGATGTAAGTGTTCGGTCTAGTCATAACGGGTTTAAGTCCGGGGCTCGGGGTGAGTCACGGGGTGAATTTAATGGTTAGAGCATTACCGGGAATTAAAGGGTAATGGGATATGGCTTATTGGTGTTTGAGAATATTGGGAATAGCATGAATTGGAGGGTGTTAATTGTGATTAATGAAGTAGGTGTGAAAGGACGGTTTTGCCCTTGGTGGCTGCTAAGGTTTCATTTTAGACCTAAGGGTATTTTGGTCTTTTTACCCTAAGAGATATATATCAGCCATTAAGGCTGTAAAAGAGTAACAAAAACAGAGTCTCTCCTCCTTCTCTCCCGATAGATTTTCTTCCTTTTTTCTCTTTGGATTTTCAAGCTCAGTTTGAGGAATCGAGCTAAGGAACCAAGCTTAGCCAAGCTAGGGTTATGCTCCACCATTGAAGAGGGTGTGTTGCCAAGATTAAGGTGAGTTTCTAGCCACTAGAACTCTTGGTTTTGCTCTGTTTTCTTAGTTAAGTTTCAGCTGGTTTTTGGGTTGGAAACTTGAGAATTGGTTGGA
Source organism: Humulus lupulus (assembly GCF_963169125.1). Lineage (NCBI taxonomy): Eukaryota > Viridiplantae > Streptophyta > Magnoliopsida > Rosales > Cannabaceae > Humulus > Humulus lupulus. Next base: position 146,822,211 of record NC_084800.1, on the reverse strand, counting down.
GTTTTGGCTAGGGTTCTTGGGGTTGTGGTCCCTAGGTCATGTGGGGATGGTTTTTGGGTTCATTTGGAACCAAAAAAGGGATTTGGAAGCATTGGAATCGAGTTAGAATTGAGGAAGTCGAAGAAGGAAGTTTCAGGGGTGGTGCTGTCTGGGGGTAACGCTACAGCGCCCATCAGAGGGCGCTATAGCGCTACACAGGGCTCAGTTGGGCGGTTTGTGATTCTTTCTTGAGCGCTGGGGCGCTAGAAGGGCAGCGCTGTAGCGCTACCCTGTTCCTTCAGAACCCTGTTTTGGGTGTTTTTAAGGGCTTTTGGCTTGGGGTTTCAATCCTTAAGGCCCGGGATCGAATCTACTCACTATGTGGGCATGTTTTGAGGTCCCGAGAGTGGGGTTTAGGTTAAGATCCTATCTTTGGTAATTTTCATTAATTGGGGGTTGTTTTGGTTATGACTAGGTGACCGTTAAAGGATTAAGGATCGATCGTTCTCAGGGGTCATTCTTGTTCTAATTCTCACTCGAACCGGAGGTAAGAAAACTGCACCCTGTGTATGTGAGACATGCATGGTTATTATTGATGCATGTTGGTTAATTATTATGTATGACATGCGTGGCTGTTATTGGTGCATGTTAGATTGCTGGATTTATTGCATATGATGCATGAGGAACATGTGATTAGGACATGCTTTGTTTGCTAGGTATGTTATCGTTCAGAGCTTGAGCCTCTGTGTTTATGCATGGTCCTAGTTGTACTAATACCTGTTTAGTAAGCATGCTGAGTACCTTGTTTATGGATATGGAACATGTGATATATGATTGGCGGCATGACTTACTTGTGTATGGCGCTGGCTTATTAGTCAGAATCGACAATGGTGTCAGATCCGTCTGTGAGGCTGTGACTTATTAGTTAAGTTCACCACGGGCTGAGCACTGGTCGTGTTTTACCGACCCAAGGGTCAGAAGTGGCAGTGCGTAGTGAATGCCGGGCTGATTAAAGATTAGATCTAATCGAGGTCGGCATTGAATGACTCATATGGGGTATTAATGCTGGACCGACCAGAAGGTCAATGAGAACTATAAGCGATTGCCTGTTCTATGACCAGATGTTTATGGCCAAGGTATATGACCCCGGTGACTGTTTGTCACATGGCCAAGGGACGCTGTCCATTGCACGACTCTAGGGTCGGGAGGAAGGTTATGTTGGTGACCATTCACCATGCACCTGTCCTAATCAAACTTATGAAAGGATCACTTATCAGTTAAGCCCTGGTGACCCTATCGTCACATGGCTAGAAGGAGCGATGCTCATTATTGTGACTTTTGGTTATTGTCACCTATTTGCTTGGACTGATAGTCCTGAATGGTTATTATGATCGTTGTTGAAATTATATCATGCATACTGTGTTTTTCTTGCTGGGCTTTGTCTCACAGGTGCTACGTGGTGCAGGTAAAGGCAAGAGGAAGCTGGACCATCCTCGAGTTGGAGAGCTTAGGTGATGAGGTGTACATATGCAGCTGCTCGTCCGCCACGGCCGAGGTTTAAAGTGGAACTAGGGTTGAACCCTGTTTTGCCGCGTAGAACGGCCTGTTGTAAATACCTTTTGTAATAAACTCTAAAACTTTATTTTCGGGATCCCAATGTATATATTAAATGTTCTAGTGAGACGTTACATCTTAACCAAAGTTTTTAATCCCTAAACCGCTAATCATACTTAGTTCACGATTTTGGCCAAATGTCTCGGTTAGCGAGTTTAGCACTGTTTACAAGGCACACCGTAACGGTCCTTGGAGTTTGGGGCGTTACAATCATCTTCCCTGCGCCTCTACTCGCTAACCCCTAGCTGATTAAAGACGTTATTTTGTCGGGGTTGCCCCCCAGCGTTATGGCTCATCGACCTATTTTCTCTAGGTGGGGGGCTTCTGTCTCCACCTCTTTCTTCATTCCTCTGACCAGCATTCCCTCTGCCAGAATCAACCTCATTATAGTCATGGCTGTCTCTAAACTGCAGCCGGCTATGGCATGATCAGCTGTTCATGTTGTTTCCTCCTCGGGCTGACATCCCCTGAGCATCAGGAGGAGGCCTACGCTAGTCGTGGGGTCCCCGTGCATGATTATTCCATGGGGGGGCCCTGACCACAGAGCCTGACTCATTGTGCCTCCTGTTTGCAGAAGGACACTGCCCCTTGCTCGGTGGATTTGGCTCTTCGTCCCCTGGGCATCTAGGGCTGCGGGGCGGCTGCCCAGCCCTATTCTGCCTCTGGCACTGGGGATTTCTTCGACCATCTTGAGATGGAGACTGTTGCTTAGGATCCTGAATTGGGACATCATCCTTAGCCACAGGTGGCTTCTCTGGCCTTTGAGGGCTTGCTGGCAGGAGCGGAGGACTTGGATTGGGAGCCCGTTGAGGTGGCGCACTCATTGGCTAATCCGGTTGAGAGGTCGGTCCAGCCTGTCCTCGAGCCAATTGTTTGGCTGCTTCAAGTGAGACCGTGGCCTCTCTTTGCCGACGGTCCGTGTCCGCCTGCCACTCATTCATTTCCTGGCACTGACGATCAATCTCCCTTTGCTGTAGCACCAAGGTTTCTACTGCACTCTCCTGATTGGCTTTCAGATTGGCTAACTCATCTTGCAACACCCCCAGTGTTGCCCTCAACGTTTCCGAATCCAACTCCTCCTCTTTAAACTCTAAATGTGGTTCATTCTTCGCCACATTTGGAGGAGGTTGAGATGATGCAACGCCAGCGCCCTGTCCCACTCTCTTGGATGTCTTTGCTATTTGATTTTCTTAAAGCTTCTTGATCAAACTCTCAACGAAAGTACCCCAAGGAAAAACTAGGTCCAAAATTCCCAATATCACCTCATAAATAACATTTATAGCCTATAACACCAGTTCAAATTTCCCTAAATCCCAAATTCAAAGACTAACCGAAGCATCCCTAAACATATCCAACCCAACCAGAATTTAGCATATTAGGGCATACAATCTTACCTCGGTAATAGCTTAATCGTCAGCTGTTCCTTGCCTACTCCTTGCTTGAATTCTTCAATCCCCAAGCTTCAATTCCTAGGCTTCTCCTATAACACTTCAAAACTTTCAACCACAAGAGACGTCGAGAGAGAGAATGTGTAAGGGAGAGAGAGAGAGAGTTTGAGAAATGTTCCTAAATGTTCTGATTTTTTCCTAGAGTCTCATCTGAGTATATCTTTTAACCAAAAGACTGAAATACCCCTCAAGACAAGTCAACCCCTTTGTTTCCCTTAAGGGTAAAACGGTCATTTGTCCCGTTTCCCGCTAATTCCTCGAGTCATCATACAAATTCTCAATTAATACCGACATACCCAACTAATTACCAAACACTTAACCTTTACTTGATCAATCCCAAATATATGTTAAGCTTCCGAAAATACCCCTAGGTTCACCCCGAGTCGGGTATTAAACCCTGCTATGATTATTCCGCTAATCCGCTCACTAGGATCACCTCAAGCCGTATACTGTAAATATATCCACATAATAATGTGGTCCCATCCATTAACACATATAACCACATTTATGCCCACAACGGGCCAAAATTACAAATATTCCCTTATAAGCAAGAACGGGCTTACATGCATAATTAATACCCATAAAACATGTATATAAATATATTCATATTATCATAAAAATCATGCATGCCCCATAGTCATGCTTTTAACCAAACCCTATTATCATTTTTTGGGACGTTACAGATATCTACATTCATACCTGACAAAACAACATAACTAATATTGCTTCATCAGGATTCATAGTAGTCACATGACTACTAGGCATCATATTAGCACAGAGGAAATTGAACCAAATTATTTTTTCTCTTGTCAAAAAGTTAAAGGAAAACCTACTCGAACCATCCCATTGAAAGTCCATAGACTCCTAGATTGAGTCCAAGCAGCTAAAATGGTATCCCAGGAACTATCCTAACACAAATTATTTTTAAGGTCGTGATAATCATCATTTTCAGGTGTGGGCAACCTAAAGAAATCATTAATGGTCTTTCTATCAAAAGAAACAATCTTCCCTCCCACTAATGTTTCCAAAGTATAGTCATGGTCACATGCAATTGCATTAAATTCCCTAACAATGTGTATCGCTACATGGATAGGTGGGGAACAAAAATACTTCCAATGATGAGCATTAATGATAAAGATATATTTCTTAGGTATAGTAAACTCTCCCCCAGCATCAGTGGCAAACCCCTCACTGGAATCAAATTCCTATTCTTTTCTATTTTACACCTAGACTTAGCACTAGGATTGGTAAATCTAGATGTGGGCTCTATCTTGGTGTATCATCCCAAAATCCCTTGATTAGTATGTCGGGAGGGCATAATTCTAGGAGGTAATCTCAGTTCTCAAGCTTTTTATATTTTTATTTTGGTGTTTTTGATAAAATCCTTGAGTTTTGAGTTTGGATGTGTCTTAGAGGGTTTTGAAGGTAGTATTTTTGTAATTCTTTGTTACTGGAGTTGTTTTGGTTGTCTGAATTTGGTTGGAATTGAGTTTTGATAGGTTTTGGAGAGATTGCGGTTTCTAAAAATCGTAGAAAATTTTGGGTTTTGGGGTGGTGCCACAGCGTTTGATAAGAGCGTCGCAGCCCGTTTGAAGATCATCAAGGATGGGGATCCCTCGGACCGCCTTGTCACCAAAGCGCAAATTGCCTGGGGTTTTAGGTTGCTTCTCGGCCTAGTGTGGGGCCGCGGTGTAGCTGGGAGGCGCTCCGGTGCAAAATGGGGAGTTATAGTATTTTCAACTCTGGTTTTGGAAACACGAATCAAAAGGCTAGGGAATGATTCTACTACCCGGTTTAGTGTAATTCAGGGCCTCGAGGGCTAGGGTTTTGTCTTGCAGTCCTTTCTTGGTTCAATTTTTGATGAATATTCCTTGTTATGGTTATGACTAGGGGTTTCCGCAAGGCTCGAGAGGAAATGGTCGCACTTGGGGTCACTATATTCACTTGTTCAGAACTTGAGGTAAGAACCTGCACCTATGTTGAGATTAGGGCTTGAGCCCTGGTTATTGAATGTGGTTATAACCATTCTTGGAATGTTTGTCTAAGCATGAACACATGTATTTTGTATAGTTGTATTATGTATGAAATGCATTTCCTATTGGTATTCGGTTGGATAGCTCGGCTTATAAGTCCTGGTCGGCATTAACATGTGGAATGCAGACTATTATGGCTAGGCCAATCTGGAAGTGCGATACGTGCTTGTACGACTCTATAGCCGCTTGAAAGAAAGGAGCGCAACATGCGCTTGTACGACTCTATAGCTGCTTGAAAGAAAGGAGGGCAATAAGCACTTGTATAATTCTATATCCATTTGAAAGAAAGGAGCGCAATATGCGCTTATACGACCCTACAAAAATGTAAATAAACTGAATGTCTACTTGAGTGTTGATTATAACTGTAGGCATGTTATTAATGATTTATAATCCCTTGAATATCTAGTTATGTTATTATCTGTGTTTTCTTGCTGAACATTGGATCACATGTGTTACGTGGTGCAGGTAAGGGCAAAGATAAGATGGATCATCCATGAGTTGGAGAGCTTTGGGGGTGTTGTGTACATATGCGGCCTGCTCGATCACCGCGATCGAGATATCTTTTGAGGATCTAGATCTGTCGATCATTTTTCCGCTTAGGACAACTATTTGTATTTAATTGTCTTGTAACACTTTATAAATATTTTTGGAATCCCATGTACATACTGAACTCTTTTAATGAAAAATTTTAGTGCCTAACCTATTTATTAATCTTAATCACATGTTTATATGTCCAAATGACTCGTTCAGCCAGTTGAGCACTATGTTAAACACACAGTGTAACGGTCAGGGATTAGTAGGGCGTTACAGTCGCGATCTTAGGGTTCAAGCAATTGTTCCTTCACTTTTTTTTCCTTTCCTAGAGGGTGCTATTTCAACAATAACAATTCACACAAAGAAATAGGCATAATTGACACTAATGATATTAAAAACTTCTTCACAACCACCCAAGAAAATTCAAATGATATCAACGAACAATAAAAAATTCAAGAACAAGGGCAATTGCAAGTAAAATTAATAAGCCCCAATGTGATGACCTAAAGTCTCAATTTAATCTAATTACACCACAATTGTCAAATTAAATCAATGCCCAAGGAATTTTAAGCTCTATATCATCAATAATCACTCAATGAAACATCAATTTAATCACAATTTTATCAATTACCCAATTAGGCTCAAACCCCCAATTTCAAGGTCAAATTTCACCCCAAAGTCCACTCAAATAATCAACAATTCCAAAACAATGCAAATGCCCAAAGTGAATCCCCCCATAGAGGTCAAAAAATAAAAAATAAAAAAAATCAAAGGAAAAGGAAAAGTAAAAGGATAAAGAACAAAGACAACTCACAATGTATAAAAGAAAACACCACTACAAAGAGTAAATGTGAATTAATGGAGGAAAATCATACCAAAGTCTAGTGAAAGGCTCAAATTCAGGAGAGAAACAGAGAAGAAATCAGAGAGGAGAAGAGAAAATTTGAAAAAAAATTGAAGTGAATTCGTGTTTTGAAAGTTTTCTTCACGCCACTAGGCCAGAAAGCCCCATATTTACGACATCTAGCATGGTCGCGATACTCCCACCATAGTTGCGACACTCCCACCAGGATCCCGCTACAAAACCAGAAGGCCCAAATTTTCTGTGGGCGCAATTGCGCTACCTTCTGGCGCGGACGCACCAGAAGCTCTTAAATGGCATTTTGAGCCTTTTTTTTTCAAATTTTTCCTTTTTTTGAATGATTTTCACATTTCAAAAATAGAAACTTACAGAATAATAAAAACTAAGCCTACAAAACTAAGTAAACAAAAATAAGTCCCTAAATTTCAATTTGTTCAAAAATAAAAACACAACAAAAAGTAAAAGTAAACATAGAGATGCCTCCCAAATGTGCCGTCATTAACGTCATTTAGCTGGATGCTAAACTCCTCTGAAGAGTGCCTTTAAGAGGAGGACAGACTTCACTTTATCCTAAAATCCACCCAAGAATGGCTTAACTCATTGGCCATTCACCTAGAAAGTTTCCTTATATTTATTTTGCAATTCTAACGCTCCATAAGGAAAAACTTTCACCACTGAGTACGGTCCTCACCACCTTGATTTTAACCTGACCAGAAACAATTTCAACCTTAGATTAAACAATAATACTTACTGCCCGAGTTGAAACTCTTTTTGAACAAGGTTTTCGTCATGCTAAGCTTTAGTATGTTCCTTATAGATCTTGGCATTCTTATAGGCTTTATAATGAAACTCATCAAGTTCATTCAATTCTATTAGCCTATTTTGTCTAGCTATGTTCAAATCCATATTTAACTGCCTCATTTCCCAATAAGCTCGGTGCTCTTACTCCACTAGTAAATGTCATGCTTTACGAAAAACTAAGCGATAAGGAGACATGCCATTGGGAGTTGTAAATGCTGTCCTATAAGCCCATAATGCATCATCAAGCTATTTAAACCAATATTTCCTTTAGATATTAATGGTCTTTTCTAGGATACTTTTGACCTCCCTATTGAACACTTCTGCTTGACCATTGGATTGGGGATGATAGGATAAAGAAGTTCTATGCCTTACTCTATTCCGAGCAAGCAAAGCATCAAAATGATTATTGCGAAAATGGATCTCTTCATTACTTAGACTAGCTCAGGCACTTACAAATCAAGTGAATATATGCTTTTGTAAAAAATTAAGAACTACGCACTACAACAATTTTGAGTATATATTACAGTAAAAAATAGCACTTATTAAAAAACGTTATTAATACACGTTTAATTTTTTTTCACAGCCAATTTAGGCGCCAATTAAAAAAGAAAGAAGCGCCTAATGAAAATTTTGTCTAACCCATTTGCCTCCTCTGCCCCTCTCTTTCAGACTCCACTATCTTTCCTTCTCTCACTCTCTCTCACACTATGTCTCTAATCCATTCAGCCGCTGGATCACCACGATCTGTACGATTCTTGATGCTCCTTCTCCCTCACGCGATTTTTGCTGCTCAGTCTCCCCCTTCTCCCTCATGCAAGTCTTCCTGCTCCTTCTCCTTCACGGCATTTCTCCTGCTGGAAGCAAAAACCCAGGCAAGAGCACTCTAACCTCGTTTGTCTATGTGAGGTATTTTTTTAATTTAAGATTGCAATTTAATATCAGATAATCACTGATTCGAAAGCTCGCTTGTAATGACGCTATCGAAATCGGACCTCCCAGCGATATACTCGTTCTTGACCGATTCATTGAGTGGCGACGAAATCGTCCGCAAGCCAGCAGAGGAGGCTCTCTCTCAGTGCGAGGCTAGGCCCAGCTTTTGCTCTTGTCTCATGGTGAGTACTCTCTCTCTTTTCTTTTTAATCCAAGAAGGGACTGAAACAGCTTGCTTGGCCATCACTGAACAACCTCTTTCGTCCAGTGTGGTATTGCTGCCAACGGTCAAAAACCAAAAACCCTAACTCGGTGTTGGTGATTGCGTTTTGAGCCACGAACGAGGGGAGGTACTATACAGTGGATTGCGGAAACCCTATTATTTGGGGGAACCGAAGCTTTTCGAATTGAAGTTTTACGCAATGTAAGTTTCAAGCTTGATTCTTTCTATCGTTCATATTTTGGTTAAATTTTCTTCTGTAATTCAGTTACATTTATAAAGAGAGAATGCAGTTTTTTTTATTGGAATTCATAGTTTGATTATCATCTAGGAATAGAGATACGAATTTGACACTTTTCTTTTTGACTGAAAATTATGATTTTTAAATCGTATAAGCAAATGGCTGTTGATATCATGGGTTGTTTCTGATCTGTGGGATCAATTTGGATTTGTTTAGGGGAGCTGTTAAGTTGGAACCTCGTTGTCCCCAAACTGTTGAGGGAATTGCTGCCGACCCTGAACCTGATTGGAGCTTCAATGCTCTTTTAACAGAGCTTAATGCATTGGAAACAAAACTTAGTAGCTCTTCCAAAGTCCCTTTTAACAGAGCTTAATGCATTGGAAACAAAAACAGAGAATATGTCTCTTTTCTCACATACACTATACATGTATAGATATGATATGAGATATGGTTCTTCATATCAAGGGACTAGAAATGTTGTGCATGCATTGTTACTAAAATACACTTTTTGACGGAAGTGTGTAGAATTTTATTCTGTTGAGTATATAGAAATCATGTGGGGAGTTCTTATATTGTTCACTAGTCATTTCATTAAATGGTTTATGTATAAAACTGCATCCTAAGAAGCAACTAGAATGAGGGGTAAAGTGGTAAAATAATAGAATATAGGTAATAGAGGGGTATGTGGGTAACTGTAGTATGTAGGGAAAAATAGAAATATTGTATTACACTTGTTTCAAAAAGTTCTCACCCCTTTTCTGGAGAAAGAAAAATTGCAGGTCTCACTTTTCTTGCTCTTTCACTCTTTTCTCTCCAACCAAACTGCCCATTTTACTCTTTATGTCTGCTTTTCCCTTTACTTCCTCTTTACCAACTGTTGGATAAAAAAATATATCCCATAAACTAGTACATACGTTTTTTTTAGCAATTTACATATGCAGTGTAATCCTTGGCACTTAATTTCCTATTCTTTCTGAAATGAGAAAACTTGTTTTGTTTTTACTGTGATGTTTCTACCTTGGCTAACCCCTATCTGGGACTAAGGGCAAACTATTCCTTATATATATATATATGCCACTTGAGGCTAACTCAAGTTGTAAGTGACTGCTTGTGTGAGTGGTGTGAGGTTCAAATTCTTGTAAATGCCTCTTATATACATGTATATATACATATATATATATCTTGAATTATATTGTGAGGCTTGATATTGTGCATCCAACTGACTGCTTGAGAGCATCCAAGTTTACTTTTTGTGACTTTGTCTTGTAAGTTCTTTATAAGTTCATTTCATGGTTAGAGCCTATAGCATCACAAAATTTTTTCTACAAATAATTCAGTCTTCCTAACTTCCCATCTCAGCCATAAAGCTTGATTAACAGATCTGTAGAAGGAAGCTGGTTTGGGGCTTGGGGACTGGAAAAAATGCTGTGGGATTTAATCATCTTTAAGAAAATACGCTCTGTACTTGGAGGAGATATTAGATTTATGCTCTGTGGTGGAGCTCCTTTATCTGCGGATTCTCAACGCTTCATCAATATCTGCATGGGGTAATTATTTCATTTTCTTGAGATTTACAATAATTGAATTTGAGGTTTAACCTTGTTATTTAATACGATTAAAAGGTTAAATTATTGGATTGCAAACTCTACTAGATTAGTGTGTCCACATGTGAAGTTATATGTCATACTTATATGCACACAATCACTCGTCCAAATTCATTTAGATGCTAATACTTCCATATTTAGTTCCATGCTAGACTAACTATGCACTGTGAAATTCTTGCAATGGGTCGTGTTATTTTTCATTTCATGTGTATCTATTTCTTATTATTGCATACTTTTCTTTTTGGTTGATTATGCTTAAATAGGGCTCCTATTGGCCAAGGATATGGCTTGATAGAAACTTTTGTTGGAGCTGCTTTTTCTGAGGCAGATGACACAGTAGTGGGCCGTGTAGGGCCACCCCTTCCTTGTTGCTACATTAAGGTATATTAAGAGTTGATCATTTATGCGTTAATTTCATCTAATATAAATATTCAATTGATTGCTTTTTGACATAGTGGTTATATAATATTTTGTATTGATTGCTTTTAGCCAGGTCTTAATGAGAAATTAAAATGCATGTAGCAACATGCTTTTAGATCAGTTCACTTAATATTATTGACTTCGATTTAAAAGGAATGATTACTTTTTTCTTATTATTTTTAAAATAGATTCTTATCAAAACATCCTTGTTGGAAACTCTGGCCTCAATTTCAGGCAGTGGCTGCATAACCATGTCATTATCAGACAAAGAATCTTCGACAGTACATAGCAGAGATTTCTTCATCAAAATGACTGGTTTATGGTTTTCGGTTTTCATTTCTTGTTGTTCCTCTAGTGTCTTTACTCGTTCTTTCAGATGTTTTACATAATTGATGGCATCTCCCAGAACAGAAGTCCTGTCCATCTGTTAAGAGTTTACCATCATTTACAAATTTGAGAAATATTAATGGCTTTACATATATACAATGTAGTATTGAGATCCCATAAAAAGAAACTTATAGGATTATATAGTCATATATAGTCAATTATTTTTTGAAAGGTCAAGTTTCTGCAGCCTTTGGCAGTCAACAATATTTGGAGTTATGCTTCCATTAAAATTGTTTTCTGATAAATTAAGCACTGAGAGTTGTGTGAGGTTTCATAAGGATGAGGGGATTTCTCCTGATAATGCATTCCCATTCAACAGTAGCATTTGCAAGAGCCTTAGCTTCCCCAAAGAAGTCGGAATGACACCTTCGAGAAGATTATTTTCCATGGTTAAAGATTAATGTAACTGTTACAATCTTTAACTTGTTCTTGTGTAATTTCTGTTGATTTTTTTTTATGCAATCAGGTCAAGTAGCACATCTTTAACATGTAAAACTTTACTTATCAAATCCTCTGTAACAATAAGATGTCCTTTAATTGTTGTGTATGGTATCTCTTTCTGTTGCAGTTCACTTGAAGATGGAGCTGCAAAATCTAAAACAGAGGAAAGCCAGTCACAAACAGTTCCTCACGATGCCGAGGCTATTCCAGTTGCTAAGCCAGTGAGCATCAGTGCAACTATTTCCACTGTCTTGGCAAGTGCTGGGAATACTTTGGAGGGGTCTGTGGCAGAACTTGTGTTGAGTCCTCTTCGACTTGCATTTGAGACAAAGAACTTGAAAATCTTAGAATCTGCTTTGGATTGTCTTCATGTATGTATTTGTCATGTTTTTTATTTTCATGCTCTGAATTTTATAGGTTAGCATTGTGTTTAAAATTTTCCATTTGGCTCTTGATATCAGTTCTCCTGTGCGAAAGATTGAGGAGATTGATAGATGGGAAGTGAATTGATAATTCATTTGAACAAAAAGAACACTTAATCTTACTTTACTGTGTGCCCGTGCAGCTGGCCTGGTGGTTATTTCTTACCTCTAAATCAGACCCGACCTTCCTGTTTTACACTTCTACAACAGATTGCTTTGTGGACACACTCTTTAGCTCTTTTGCTAGTATTTAACGTCTATCTTTTTTCTTTTTACCAGTAAAAGCTGTATATTGGCAATTTGATTCTAGATTTGAGTTAGAAGCTGCAAATCTATTCTACTAGCCAAATGCAAAAGTTGAATGCTTGTAACTTTGTTTGTAAGCTGCCAAGCCCATGAGATGAGCGTAGACTTGATTTTTTTTGCAACCAACCATACTTTCTTTTCTGTCCTATTTCCCCATTGTCCCTGTTAAATTAATTCTTAATTTTAGTTGTCTACTTTGCTTTGTCACAGTTGGCACTCTACATCCTAGTAGCAGGCATTCTTTGCATATACATCAACTACGACTGTGATAGGCAAAGGCAAGAGTTTCGCAGAACAAATGGCAAAGCTTTGGTTTGGGGTAAAGCTCCATCAAAGGTATATGGTTCTCTGAAACTCGTTATTTGGTTCTCATTATACATACAATTTTCTGTATATCTGCTGCTAAATCCTGCATAATTCTTCCCTTTCTGTTTCACAGATAACTGCCACTTACACTACCACAACTGGGGAAACAAAAAGCAGCATTCTTTTAACTTCGGGATGGTACGTTTTCAGGCTCTACCATGTAAATCTGAACTAACTGGATTTTTTTTTCTTCTTGGTTATGAATGCGGGGGGTTCATAACCAAGAAGAAATATTAGCTGATCCAAGTAAGTAATTTTAGCTGATCCATGTAAATATAACTGCCACTTGTGCAATATTAGCTTTCATTCATAACCACTATGTCCCAGAAATATTAGCTGCATTTTTCTGGACTGTTCCAGCTCTTTTTAACCACGTAACTTACCTTACGAGTGCTACTAGTTTATTTGCTTTTATGGGAGAGACAAACTCTGATCATGTTAGTGGTTTCTGGTCCAACAAGTGTAGACAATTTACAAACCGATGCCAGTGTAGAGAAAAATAAATAAGTAGACGAAATGAATAATGGTTTGCGCGTTTTCATACAGATAAAGGCATAAAATCTTGACATGTGATTGTTATTGTAGGTATGGAAAATACTGGAAATCGTACTGCGAGAAGGTTCGGTACAGGGTCATCCCCGGAATTTACTGAGAAAATGTTGCACAAGTGTTTGTTCTATGTTGAGAATGGCATGTATATTCAGCATTTCCAAATTAAATGATGGCAGGCTGGTATCATGTTGTTGTTATTGTTGTTTTTGTAATGGTCAACTTTATGGATGTTGTATTTCTCTCATCTTCAATGACCAAAAACTTTTCTTGTTTAGGAAAATTACTATAAAGTTTTGTTTCTATTTTTCATTTTTGAAGTAAAAATTGTTCAAGATTATAAAACTTTATTATGTTATATTTTCAAACTTAAGTTAGAACTAAGATTTCATGAAGTAGACACATTTATGGTTTGAATTAGTTATTGTTTAATGTAATACTTATGGTTTATCAATCTATTGAGAATTACATTTTATGATTAATTTTGAATTTTTTTTATCAAAATACAATAATGAAAATCTTTTAATTAAAAAAAATCCATATAAGTATACTTATCAAAATAAAATTTAAAATTTTATTCCTATATGTTATGATTTAAAAGCATATTATAAGCGTAAAAAATCGTTATGGTTTATATAATATAACAAACTAAAAATGTTATTAAAATAATCAAATGTAACAGTTGAAAAGTGTTATGAAAAAAATACAAGATTAAATTTCAAATTTATAATCAAAAACTCTATCTAAATGTTATTATTTGAATATTATAGCATCTAAAAATGTGTTATTGAATAGTTTAAGATAACACGGAACATAACATTAAAAAAATGTTATAGAAAAGACTGGACTTTTAATAACATGGGCTACGTTAGCATTTTCAGAAGTGCTATCAATAGTCCCAGATAGCACTTTTTAAGTGTTATGAATACTGTTTTTTCTTGTAGTGACGTTTCAGTCATTAATAGGAGTTGTCATCGGGTCAACCCATTTAGACAAATAATCAACATCGAGCAAGATGTACTTATTATTGTAAGATGACGAAAGAGGTCCCACAAAATCGATTCCCCACAAATCAAATATTTCCACCTCGAATATAGCATTTATAAGCATCTTATTCCTCCTCGAAATGTTATCGGTGTGTTGAAAGTGATCACAAGCCTTAACAATGGTATTACCATTTTTAAATTAGGTAGGCCAACAAAAATACATTGTACTACCTTTGTCATTGTCCTTGTAGAATAAAAAACATATCATCTACTGGTATGCAGCGACGGATGACTTGATCCGCACAATGTTTCTATAAAATGGGCTCTCTCAATTATAGTGCTTCACCTATGAATAAAATTTCTTAAGTTTTTTCCTTGACTCCTCCGGAGGCATAACATTGTCTACTAAATAATTGATGTAATCCTCATACCATGGCACCTTAGAATCTTCAATTACCCCAAAAATATGCTCATTAATTTGCACATTTCTTGTACCTTGACTCTCCTCCACCTCAAGTTTAGACAAGTGGTCCACTACAAGATTTTCTGCCCCCTTTCTTATCACGAATCTCCATGTCAAATTCTTGAAGCAATAACATCCATCTAATGAAACAAGGCTTGGCATCTTTCTTTGTTATAAGTTATTTGATAGCTGAATGGTCGGTATACACAATCACCTTATTTCCAATAAGATATGGTCAGAATTTGTCAAAGGCATAAACAAAAGTTAGACGTTCCTTCTCCATGGTGTTATAATTCAACTGAGCATCATTCAGGGTTCTACTAGCATAATAGATGGTTTGAAATACCTTGTCAACTCGCTATCCCAAAATTGCTCTAACTGCATAGTCATTGACGTTGCACATTACTCAAATGGAAGGTCCCAATTCCGTGTAACTATGATGGGTGCTGAAATCAACTTCAACTTAAGTATCTTAAAATCATTAAGACACTCTTCATTGTAATAAAAAAGAGCACCATTCATCAACAAGGTTGAGAGAGGCTTCAAAACCTTAGAGAAATCCTTGATAAATCTTCTATAGAACCCCGCATGCCTAAGGAAACTTTTCACCCCTTTTACCGAAACAGGAGGTGGTAAATTTTCAATAGTTAAAATTTTGGCACGATCAACCTTATCACCCTTGCTAGAAATTTTGTGCCCAAGAACAATCCCCTTGTTCACCATAAAGTGGCACTTCTCCCAATTCAAGACTAAATTGGACTCTTCACACCACTTTAGTACCACTTCGAAAAGCAAAACTTCCATAGGAATATGTAAATGTCATTTTCTCTTAGTGTTCAGGTGCAATTGCTATATGAAGATATCCTGAGTAACCATCGAAAAAGAAATAATAACTGTTGTCTGCCAACCTATTCAACATTTGATTAACAAACGGCAAAGGGAAATGATCCTTCCTCGTTGCCGTATTTAGCTTGCACTTATCTATAAAAATCTGCCAGCCCGTCACATTAGGAGTCGGGATGAGCTCGTTATTTTCATTCTTTACCACAATCATACCACATTTCTTGGGCACCACTTGCGCTAGACTCACCCAAGCACTTTAAGAAATTGGATAGATCACAACAACATCTAACCACTTTAAAATCTCTTTTCTTACCACTTCTTTCATGGCTGGATTTATTCTTCTCTGAGCTTCAATAAAGGGCTTGCTATGGTCTTCCATGAGAATTCTATGCATGACTGTGGACGAACTGATTCCTCTAATATCCGCCAAAGTCCACCCAATAGCCAAATTATGGGCAAGAGTACTCTCAATAAATTTTTCACCTGCACTTCAGAATGAGAAGAAGACACAATCATAGGCAAGGTCTCCTTCTCACCCATATAAGTATAGCGAAGGTGGTCTGAGCAACTCTAAACCGATGACTTCTCTATAGAAGGCAGTGGTCTCTTAGGCCCTTGTCCCAACCCTTCAAATTTCTTCTTGTAGTAAGGTCCATAGGAATTCACCCAATTAACATATTTCATGGCCTCGTTAGCATCTTCTTCATCCACATCTACCTTTGTCCAAGTCAACTCACGAGGATCATCCCCCAAACTTGTACCAGAAATCGCTCCATCAACCACATAAATACTAAATCAGCTATCACATGCTCTAGGATAATTTAGTGCCTTGAACACATTAAAGACAATTTCATCTCCATGAACTCTAAGTCCCAACTCACCCTTTTGAACATCAATCAATGCTTACCCCATGGCCAAGAATGGTCTCCAAAGGATAATAGGGACATTGGCATCTTCATCCATGTCTAAAACAACAAAATCCCCAAGAAAAATGAACTTGTCCAGTATTACTAACACATCCTCGATAATATCCCTAAGATGCTTGACTAACTGATCTGCCAACTGTAGAGTTATTGTTGGAGGCCATTCTTCATCTAAAACAAGACGACGAAAAATAAATAGAGACATCAAATTAATACTCGCCCCCAAATCACATAATACATGCTTGCACTCAAAAGTCCCTATAGTGCATGGTATAGTTAAACTTCCTATATCTCTATGCTTTTGTGAAAGCTTCTTTGCAATATAGCATTGCACTATTCAAACAGTAGCACAATTTCATAATCATCTATCTTCCTTTTCTTTGACACAATTTCCTTCATGAAATTTACATAACTAGGAATTTTCTCTATAGCTTCAACAAAATGAATATTTATGTACAACTTTCTAAATACCTCAAGGAAATTGAAGAACTATTTATCAAGAGAATTATTCCGAAACCTCTGAGGATAAGGAATCCTAATGTGGTGATCAATGCTAACAGGTGGTGCCAAATCTTTAGAAGGATGGTCTTCAGTAACCTTATTTTCAACTGAATCATTTTTCTTTTTAGCCTCTGTATTCTTTTTTGCTGTTTATTTTGGTGCATGCTTCTCATATTGTTTCCCACTCCTCAGAGTAATTTCCTAACACTACTCCTTGGGATTAACCTCTGTATTACTAGGCAAACTTTCTCGAGGCCTAGTGTTCAACATATTTGTCAACTGACCAACTTGCATCTCCAAATTTCTGATGGAAGATCTAGTCTCTGTCATGAACTGAGTATGAGTGTTTGTGAGCGTTAAAAAAGCAGCTTGGAATTCATTAGGCTTGTCTTGAGGCTGGTGGCCTAGGTTCCTGAGATGACGATGTTTAAGGCGGAATTTCAGACATAGGTTGCTGTAATTGAGGCTGTTGGCCTGGAGAAATTTGGATGATTTCTCCACCCAGGGTTATAGGAGTTGGAGAATGGGTTGTTTTATGAAGCGAAAAACTTATTGCCATAATTTTTCTATGCAAGTATACATAATCACATTCAGTAATAATTCGATAAGTACGAGTATCGTCCCACAGAGATTGAATTACTAATTATCAATAATTAATTTCCTATTTCTAATTGGCTAACAAAAGATAGATTATGAAAGAAAACTAAAATATAAACATAAAAATTATGAAACAAAAACAATTATAAACTATACACTCAAAACAAATAACATTAAACAAAATTATATAATGAATGAGAAACTAGGGAATTTAATTTCATCTTCTTTCCACTCTTCTATATCACTAATGCAGTATTCCAAAATTATTCTTCTTATTGAGATAGCGAGTTTTCTGAAATAATATATATTCAAATTAAGATATATAAGCTTCAACCTATATGAGAATTTTCTACATCTGTGTGATAAATTCAACATATAAAATGCATAAAGCATGAAAAGTCCTAAGCTACATAAATCATAATGACACTCTTATTCAATATTGAAACCTATGTCTAATCAATTATAGCAGGTTTCAATCTCACTTTTTAGATTTGAATCAAATTAATGTAAATCATGTAAAAGATGACCAATCAATCACAAGCAATAAGCATAAATTGAAAAGATCTCAATAATGAGGAATAAAACATAAACGATGCATTAATATATAGTAGAGTTTCAAGAGACTCAATTAAAAAACGTAGAAATAGATTTAGTTAATATCCAAAACAATAAAATCCATAAAACTACAATTCAACATAAAATAAAGATAAAAGAAGTAAGAAAAGAACTCTAGATCAATCCAATCTTCTCTTAAGTACTCCAAATTGCTAACTCAAGGTCTTAGGCTCTGAAAAACTCTGTTTTTCTGATGAAACCCACGATTAAGTACTAATCCCTATATTTTCCCTGAGTGAAAAGACCAAAATGTCCTTGATTAAATTTTTGCAGAAATTCTCCATTTCCTAGGCACTAGCGTGGTCATGCTACCTTCCAGTGCAGTCGCCCTGCCTTCACCAAAGCCCAATTTTTGCCTAACTATTGTACTTTTGTTATTTTTTAGCTTTTTATCATTGCAAAGCATCTTAGTCCTTCAAAATCTAAAAACCCACCAAAAACAAGTGTAAAACAAAACAAAATAGATCTAATTAACTAAAACACTCCCTAGAAAGACACACTAAAATGAGTGTAAAACTCGTTTATCATTTATATGCTCTCGTTTGGCGACCTTAATTTCCATCAGCTGGAGTTTTTCAACCTCTTCAATGATTACCATGGCCTGTTGTGCATGTTGTAATTTTCCTTTCATTGCTATACTATAGCTTTCCATAGCTGCCAACTGATCACCTCTGACCGTGCATATTCCTGTGGGTTTGGGAAGTTTCATTGCCAGATGGTGAATATAAGTAATCGCTTCAAGGCTGATAAGAGCGAGTCGACATGAAATGGCATAATATGCAGTCGGGAAATCTATTTCCATAAAGTTGAGCATCTTATTTGTGGGCTAGGTTTCATCCCCTACTGTTACCATGAGCTCTATCATTATATCGCAACAAGAACATCCCTTGAAAATTAATACAGAGTTGTTGAACTAGCATTCTAATTAAGATTCTTTGAACTCCCCTATTTGCTACTTGGATGGTTATCATGCAAGAGGATCATTATGCAGAAATTGGACATGACTGGCGTCCTTCGTAAATATGATCAGTTGTTTATCTGTCCATTGCTATTTATGGGGAACGTATGATGAGTTGTCATGTTTCTTAAGTTCTTGAATGTATGAGAAGGTATGTGTGGATTTGTTGGAGCTGGTAGAGCTGCAGGGGCATTTGGCTGATTGCCTAAATCTTGTTGTTGATTTGGGATGAGTTGTTGATTTGGAGCTACTCGATTCTGAGCATGTTGTGCTAACGATTCAACTCAAATTAACGTTTCAATTTCATCTTTCAATTGACAAAAATCATCAGTGGTATGGCCTATGTCATTATGTAAACAACAAAACTTAGTCAAATCCTGTTTAGTTTGTTGATTCCTCATAGGCTCGGGCTTTTTCCATGGATGGCAATAGAGTTAGCCAAGAAAATGCTTTCCCATGTATCTGGTAATTTTATGTACATGATAAAAACAAAGACATATTTCTCTCTGGCTTTGTTCTTTATGGCTCCAGCCTGATTGTCTTCATTTCTGCCTTTTCATTTATTACTCCCGGTCTGACCATTATTAGCAACCAGTGGAGAAGATATCGTTGTATTGGGGATATTTTTGGCAGGCTAAATGGTGGTGTTATTTGCAGCCACCATTTTTTATTCTGTCTCCTCAAGGTTTATCCACTTTGAGCTCGAGATAAGAAATCATCTTTGTTCTTGACTCCTTTCCTCTGGAGATCTTTCCAAAGCTATCATCCTGTAGTAATTCTAGCTTGCATAGCCATAAGTTTGGAACTATCATCATCATCCCTGGCTTGATCTGCAACATTCATGAATCTGTTCATGAAGGTTTTGGTATATTCCTCGGGGTGCTATTTTTTATTTGCCAAGCAATCAGCCTCTACTCACATTTCTTTCGCTACTCAAAATTTCTTCTTAAAATCTGCGAAGAATTGACTCCAGGACATGATTGAATGTCTTTGAAATTTATTAAACTATGTCTTTGCAACACCTGTTAAGATGGATGGGAACAAGACGCATGAAAGATCAATACTAACGTTGTGAGCTAGCATCAAAGGATTGAATGTTACAACATGATTGGACTGATTAGTGGTCCCATCATATGTCGCCATGTGAGGCATCTCAAACCAAGGGGGATATAGAGTTGTAGCTATGTGAGGTGCAAATGGCTCGAGCTCCTCATCAGAATCATCATTATTCTTATTGTCTTCTAGAAAGACCCTCATATGTTCTTCCACGAATGCAAGTCATTCCTAGGTTGGATAGATTACTCCCACTCCTTGTTGCAGGTTATCCAGGTTATTGTCTCTTCGAATATAAGTTTGGTTATTTGGGACATTCCTGTTTCAATGTCTCCCAATAGGATCATCCCTTCGCTGAATATAACTTAACTCACAGTCGTGACTATGTTGCCATATATTTGAGTTAAGGTGCTCATGGAAGCTGGGTTGATAATTATTATGGATACTATGACCGGAATTAAGTTGATCTCCCAGGTCAGGTTCTTGTCTTCAAGAAAAAGTGTTGTAAACACTTTCTCATCTGTTCTCATGACAACTTTCCACTAAATATAGCTACTCTTAGCGAAGCTTACCACTCACTGTTATGAGCGATGAGGCTGATTCCTTACCCTGGCCCTAATCCAGTGTCACGAGATCAGGTAACATATGTAACTTCTCTCTGAGTAGAGTTTCTCATATAACTCCCATGTATGGAAATATTTCCCCGAGCTCGATTTTGAGGAATTTGAGCTCAGGGAGGTTATGGATGACAGATGGGAGATGAAGGATATCTTATGGGGGAGGCTGTTGGTCAACCATTTGGAAATATAGTTTGAGGTCACCCTTCATCCACCACAATGTATCTTTCTACTTGGGACAGTCTTTCCTCCTGATTTTCATTGTTGGATGGGACCCAAGCTAGTGGATTTGGGGGAATCCCGTCCCTATTTTCTCGAGAAAAATTGGTGTTAGCTCGATAGGCAAGTTGCTCATTCCTAGGAGCTTGCCCTGATGCTGGGAGTCGCAGTCTTGATGGAGCGACTAGTGTTCGTGCGATGACGTCTACGAGATTCGGTCCACAAAGAACCACTCGCCCTTCTCCCATTATCTGGATAAGCTACAGGGGGTAACTTGGACATGATTTCATTAATTCGCCTATTGGCGTGGTCTAGCTAATCTTTGAGTTTATCCATTTCTTGTACGACTAATCCTAAATAGTATGAGGAAACTTAAGGCTCCCTCATGGGATGCATCGGTGAGCTCCCTATGTCCTAGTAGTTCCTAGCATTACAATATGAATGTTTACCAGCGCGCTAAGAAGTCCCCTCTCCACTCAGGATAGGGAGTTGATAATTCCTCTGGTTTGTATGTAGAACTGACTCATCCTGCCACATCGATCTTCTAGTCACCATAACCATTATAACAACAAAAATTTGCATAAAAACTCAAGGCTAATTTGCTCTCAATGAAGCACCAAACTGTTGATGTGATTTTTCGTCAACTCAGAACAATTATTAAAAATAAGAGATTTTTAGCTTGATATAAACCGTAAATAATTAAATAAAAGAAAAACACACATTCTTTACATGGTTCAGTGGTTAAATCCATCTAGTCCACAAGTCAATATCTCAAAAAATGTCCTTCCTTCTCCTATTCATTCCCTCTCTATTTAATAGGGGAAAAATTAATAGGTTTAGGTAACTTACAACAATTGGTTACTACCCTTTATTACAACATTCATTATGCAAAATCGCAATAACCTTCCAAACATATAAATCTCAGAACTTTAGGAATTCTTATTTGCGCCTCAAGTACATCACCCGTGATTTGAAGTCTCACAAAGTGAACTCAGACATTCCAGGATAACTTGATTTGTTTATTAGGTCATACGAACTAATCTTAAGAGATCTTAGAATCCACCCAGGAGATCTCTTCACTTTCTTAATGATACTTCGTTTGGACCGACCTAAAATATATGGAATTCAAGACCATGGATCTAGAGCTAGAAAATCTTAGTTAATCGCCCCATGCAAATATGTTTTTGCACGTTAGCTCGATGTATGGCTGTACTATGAATAACACATGCCAGCTCATAATTTTTGGGTACAACGTCTTCATTAATAAAATCATTATCACATAACCCATTATAAGCTCATATTGAGAAATATCAGTAACAATTTGTTTTGGAATCCGGAATATTGGACGGTTTTTGAGCATTAGAGCCTTATGTTTTTCTCTCATCCACAATATCATTCTTGTCTTTATCTTTTAAGGTAGAGCATTGAGCTTCTTCTTCTTGTGACCTTTGTTCATCATCATCCTTCTTCTTGCAACCTTTGTGCGATTCTTAGATGAAGTCAATTTGCGGGGAATGACTTATTGCTTCATCTTGCCGAGTTTTTGATCACGCCATGTCTATTCTAA
Organism: Humulus lupulus; assembly: GCF_963169125.1. Lineage (NCBI taxonomy): Eukaryota > Viridiplantae > Streptophyta > Magnoliopsida > Rosales > Cannabaceae > Humulus > Humulus lupulus. Next base: position 146,799,712 of record NC_084800.1, on the reverse strand, counting down.
ATATTCATGTCCTTCGATTGTCTCCTTCTTGAAAGAAGGTAGAAAAGAAAACAAAAACAATATATCAAGAATGTACACATTTGAATATGACTTTTTAATCTTTTCTTACAGCCGACGCCAATTGTTTGGGCAAAAATCTTACAAAATTAATATATTCCTAAAATAAGATAGACAGTCTTCTTCAAACTTTTGATCATTGATGTAGCCTTGGAGTACACATTTAGTTGACTCATTCAACTTTCTGAATGCGTTCTTCATAAAAATTGAAAGATTGAACCAAAGAAAGAGTATCTGCGAAAAGGTTATCTGATGCTTAAATAAGTCTATGATTTGTTCTTCAATTTCACAATTACAAACTGTAAATAATGAGCCCTTTATGAGAAAGAGAATAAAAGGACTCATCTGATTGTGTCAGTCTTTTTAATTCTCTTTCTCGCTTCTTTTTTCTCATTTCAAATCAAACTTTGAGCTTAATGACAGAGAAATTAGTCTGCCTCTGCTCTCTTCAAGCTTTTCTTCATCTTCCTTAATTGTTCATTTTAATCAACTCTGCATTTAATTTAACTCAAAGTTCAAACTTTGTGCTCTTATACAAGCTCTACAATTCAATCAAGTTCTATCGAGCTCTTCTCCTTAAGTGAGCTCCTGCTAATTCTTCACACATTTCATTCTGAGCTCTTTATCTATAATGAAATATTTTCTTAGAAGAGCTAATCCAAAGTTCCTTTATCTATGATGTGCTAATTTTGAGCTCTGCACTAGATTAGAGCTTCTTCCGAGCCTTCACATATGTCAACCTTTTATCCAGCTCTTACTTGCTTAGAGTTCTATAAATTTTCTTCAAAAAAATGGTGTGTTTTGTTTCATTCATCTTGCTAAATCATTCAGGGAAAATAATTCCCTTCATATAGATGTTGTTGACTGGCTTTTTCATTAACTATGAAAAATGAAATAAAATCTTAAGAAAGGAGAAAATTAACACCACATTTTACGTGGTTTAGGTTATTAATTAACCTTAGTCCACAAGGCACTTGTATTAAAGATGAAGAACTTGCAAAGTTTATATTCTCTTAGAATTTAGGTAGCGTTTTTGCTCACGCTGAAAGATGGGATCCTTTCACAAGTAATTCCCTAGCCCTATTTATAGGTGACTAGGAGGATTACGCTCATTAATTTGAACTGATTTTAATTATTCCTCTCTTAATGAGGTTAGTTATTAATAAATACATATTTTCTGTATTTAATATGTTGGTGGGCCCCAGGGCATCACAGGTGGGCTCAATATGAGGATGTTAAGCCCATTAGTTTATAGGAAAAGTTCTCTTGACAATGTCAGGTGGTAGCTACACGTTGCCCCATGTCAAGTGGCGTCGTGATATATCAAAATTTCCTCTTGTACGGAATCAAAAACACAATCTCTATGGCCACTGAGTGTCAGATAGCTATATGTGATTGAGAGCGCCTCTTTGGTTGATACCTAACAATTATCCTTTTCCTCTAGAGGAGGTTTTCTACTACTTGAGTGAGTTGGTCACGGTTGGAGGGTCTTTTAGAGAATCACTTCCCGACTAGGTCCTCAGGAGGTAACGATCATTGGTGACAAACTCCACCCATAGTGATTATGATGACGTGGACTTAATTCGAGTTGTCGTAGAACACCAAATAATTTCGTAATTTGTGCCACGAGTCATATGCTGAAAGCACAGACAACATTTGCCTCTTAATTCTTCACTCATCCTCAGGATCAGTGAAGACTTAGATAAAGTACTTGTCATACTGTAAGGAAGTTTTCCTCAGGTTGTGACCGTTGGGTGTCCTTGAGCAGTGAAGTTTTCAAAAAGGGGTTACCACGTGTATGTTCACCATTATTTGGCCCATCAATAGATGTTATTTAATGACTGGTCTTTCCATACCTGAGACGTCTTTTTCCTGTTGAATACGACCATTTCCTCAATTTTTGTGACCGTTGAATTGCACTTGAGTATTTACTCAGAGGTGATCAACGACTTGGGAGCACATGATCTTTGATCCACGTTTGGGGTTTTGAATTTAAATGCTCCCATTCCTTTCATTTCCCATACTTACTCTTACATTCATAGAAACCTCTCTCACTTCCACATTGTGTTTCTCTTGCATTGAGCCTAGATAATTGGAGCGACTACCATTACTTTTGGCTTAACAACACCAAATACATCCACGTTCGTACTCTTCTTTGCACATATCCTCGATTTATATCGAGTAAGTTTTATTCACTGAGATTTATTGTTTCTGCTTTTTTTTTGGTAACTTTGTGTCTGGTTTTTTGTTTGCGTTAATGAACATGATATGATTAAGGGCATCCTTTCTTTTTGTGTTTTTTGGGCCCATTCTGGTGAAATACCTAGTCGTAAGTGGCTTTTTTACGTTTTGATTAGAATATCATTTTTTTGGGTTTCAATTCTAGAAATTTCCTAGAATCCGACCTTGTTTGGTCGTGTTCTTCAAATATCCAATGGTGTTTCTGGGATGTTTTTCATTGCTCAGAGAATTATTCTTTTAGAAAAGTTTTCCTTCTTTTTCTATCCCCGAGTATTTTTCTTCTGGTATTCCCATGTTCTACCCATTTTTTTTTGTTAGGATACTAATTGTTTGGTTTTGTTTCAGATGTCCGAGTAGCTCTCCGAACTCCACCAACACGATTTCTTCAACTTCGACCAAGAGATTCAAGATATGGCACGAGGACAATCTTCAGCTCCCGAGGATGTTCGTGCGTTTGAGCATCTGGCAATTGTGGAGGTTGTTCAAGTGGAGGATAGACCATTGGCGGTAAAGGAGCACTCAGGGACGCACAATTTAACTGAGGAGGAAGTCAACATGGGCTGATCCTCAATGAATCAGCCCAATACAAGGCCTTCAGATTTGAAGCGGAGAATATCTTGACCAAGTTGAAAATCTTTGATGCTCTGGCTAACATCAAGGCCCACTATGAAATCCAGAATGATGTCTATCTCACATGCCTTTTCTCGGGAGTCAAAGAGGTCCCACTGCAACATTGATAGGTTCAGGGCCTGGAGCCAGTCCCACCTACAGGCGGGTGGCACACTTCCCCTCCACCAGTACTTCGTGAACTTCCTAAAGTTTGTTGTGATAGCTCCATTCCAATTAATTCAAAATTATTATCGGATCCTTGCGGGCTTGTATGTCTTTGTTGACGCGGTTCTTCGCCAATAGGTAATTAAGAAATGAAGAGAAAGGGATTAGTGCTAAGTGTGAACCGAAACAGATATAAGATCTTAGAAAAGGAAAGAGGTGACACAAGACACGTTTTTGAGTGGTTCAAAGGTTAAAATCCTTCTACTCCACTAGTCAGTATTATTGCTCTATACTGGATATTTGATTACAAGGCCTTTTTTACAATAGAGAATCCAACCCTTATTAAGTCCCAGGGTCTCCATATTTATAGGAGAAGGAACCTGGGAGTTGGTAAGAAGGTCTTCCCGTGACCCTCTTATCTATCACATCAACTCTGTGACATTCATGATTAATTCCTAAACCTGACACATTAGTATGGTCAAATCGATAGGTAAGGAGATAATGGGCCGCACGGCCCAACCCAGTCGTTGGTGTCTGAATACGCACGTTCCTGCTGCGTGTCCGAGAAGTCAGGGGCATATCAAACACGTGATGTCTGATATATGCACGTTTACCTTGCGTGTGTTGACTTTACAAAGGGTCACAACCTTCATACCCAGTTCGTACCGCGAGCTGGATACTTAACTGGACCATAGGCCTTCAGAATCCGGGATCAAGTCTTGTGCAATCTTGGCGAACCCTTGAGTTTCCTCGAGCTAAGTAGGTACGACCTAATGACAGAAGCTCCGGTCTGCGGGACGTCCACGAGATAACTATGATTAGGCCGCAGCTTGACTCGCTAATTAGCCCATGGGAAAAACAAGGCGTACAGTCTTGTACAAGTGCCACAACTGGCCCGAGCCTTCTATCGCACAATTTCTGTACATGTACAGCTTTTGAGCTTGCCTGAAGAAGAAGGGAAGTGATCTAGACGAGTTCTTTACCCTAATGAAGTACTCACAATTCCACTACAAGGCTCCTCACCAAAACGAGAGCCATGCTGGATACTTCAAGGATCATTTCTTCTATACAACGGGATTCCCCCTCCAAACTAACCTAACTCCGCTCCTAGACTTCGCTAGCGTTAGTGAGCCTTCTTGTCATTTGTTGAGAATTTCCTAGGTCATTTCCTCCTATGTTTCTTTTTCTTTTACTCTTTTCCCTGCCTTAGGTCATTTCCTCCATACCCTATGGGTGACTTCTTACCAAGACTGCCTAAAGTAGATGAAATATTTCCTAGATGTGGAGATGGAGTTGAGCCAGCTTGTGACAACGGAGAACCTCATTTAGGTTGGGCTTCTCCTTGCTGGCCAAGACATTGGGAACTTCGTTCTCACCAAGTTTGAAAATTCTAGAAGGTAAAAGGAGAAAGCTGCGAAGCATAGGCTAGATAAGTGCACGCCCAACAACTGGCTGAATAGCACCAAGAAAATGCTCAAGTGATTCAAGCAGCCCTAGAAGATCACCTCAAGCAGAAGATCAAGGAAGAGATAGAAGCGGAAGTTGGGGCTCCACCTTAGACCAAGGTAAAACTCCTCTAATTATTTATCATGTTGATTCGATTGATGAGGGGTAAGTCCCGACCACGTGTGGGTTTCCCCCACTATCCTCTGATGCAACTTCTCCAGATATCATCGATGACTCAGAAGGAATACTAGGACTACTAAGATGCCATCGACTACTACCTCCACAATTTGAAGAATCGTCTTTCTCATTTTGGATTTTTGCACCTCGACCAGTTGAATTCCTTCCGTGCTTCCTGGTTTTGCTAGTACGAGACCAATACCACTCATGAGATGGGTCAGCTAATGAGTGACTTTGCTCATTCAATGCTTCACGTGAATGAACCTTCAAGTGGTGGGACTTCCCGAAAATCTCGAGTGCTCTTTGCTACTTTTATTGCTTTTATTATCTTCCTCTTTCTGTTTATACAATTTTTCATTGTATATCAGATGAGGTATAGCAATTTTGCCCACTACTCAGATCTAGTTTCCTGAAAGGCCGAAGGAGGAAAGATACGTCGAGAAGAGGCGGAGCCTTCGCTGCCACTAAAACAAATGGAAATGATTCAAACCCTTCTTGAGGAGCTTAGGACAGAACTCACGCTCCAACACTTGATGTGACCAACACTTCGATAATGGAGGTGTCCTACGAGGATACACCTTCCCCAGGAGTTCCTGAGGTTCATGACGCGGTGCCAAGAAATTTTCCAGCTTATGCGTTACCAACAATTCCCAGCCTACTCATGTACCTCAGGCACTACGAAGGGAGGATGCTCGAGAGGTACAATCGAATGGTCGAGTAGTTCAATGTTGGACTAGACGAGGGAAAAACTACTGTCCACGAGCTGGAGGCATGTATTCGCCAATTTAAGCCTCAACGAGTGACGCCTCGGGGACCTCTAATCAGGCAAGCACAGCTAGAGAGTTTGTTTGCTAAGAAGATCAGCTCATTTGTTGCTCCTTTGGCTACGAAGTTTCTCCAAGGGTAAAGCACCACCATGTCTGACCTTACGAAAAGGTGATTTGCCCAACTGGGGAGCGATAACTCATCTCCTTGTGCCAGCATGCGACAATGAAGGTAAATACTCTACTTTATTTTTCTATTTATGTTCTCTGTGGCTGGTACTAACTTTGTATTTTTTGTTTTCAGGCGGCTCTAATGGTCCAATGCCTAGGCAACATAGTGATGGAGAAGTCCTATGAATGCCAACAAGTCATGAAAAAATTAGATGTTTTGAGTTTGTACCAACAGATTAGGTGAGGAAGCTTCAAGTGGCCCTCAAGGAGGAGAAGGCTCGATCTCGTGAACTCCGGGTGGCCTCGAACTTAGCTTTCGACCTGGCGTAAGGTCTTTAAGAAAGGTTGGATCTCCAATTTGTGAAGCGTGGCTGAATCACTGAGGAGGCCAAGAAGGTTGCCAAGGAGGTGGTGAAGGCTTGGGAAGAGACTACTTGGGCCAATGCTGAGCCCATGTTGGCTACGGAGATGGCCACCAAACTTAAGAAGGAGGCCACCCAAGATAAGGAGGAGGCAGACAAAGCTAAAGAGGAGGCCAACATGTTTCCATTGGAGAAGTTGGTCACGCAGGACCGCAACAGGTCCATGGCCTCTGAGATTGAAACCCTCACAAAGGAAAAGGGCATCTTGAGCGAAGAAGGGGAGAACATCGTTGGTGTTGCCTTTTACAGGGCTTGGTTTCACTGATGAAGTCAATGCTGCTCAGATGATCTTCGAGGAACGCCTACAGGCTAAAACTACCACCTCTATTGCCGAGCCTTCCAGTGCCAACCCCATCATTGAACTCGTGGAGGATGTTCCTCGGGGCCAGGAGTAGTCTTTAGGCTCTTTATTTTTTGCTTTTTTGCATTAGGCCCACGAGCAATTTCTTTGCAGCATAAACAATTTTTGGATGCTTGAGCTCCCGAGCTATTTGTATATTTGTATATTTTTCATAATGGCTTTTTATGCTCTATTACTATGCCTTCTTTGAATTTTTGTTCTGTGATTTTTAATGTGTTGACACTTCCTTAGTATTGTTACTAATTGGACTTAAAATATATAAGGTTTTACCAAATTCCTTAGATAACTAGATGTTACAGAAAAATTGATTTAATTTAAACTTCAATTTTTTTCACTTTGTTTTTGTTTCCAAAAAATTTAGCATGATGGCACAAACATAAGGCACGTGAAGGACACATGACGAGACATAGAGAACTGGTCGACCCACGACTCGACATGAGAAGAAAACATGTTATCAGGTAAATTCAAAATTTATGTGGAGCAGTAGAAAAAGAAGTTGACAAAAGACATGCGATCAAAACTTCTTGATGAAATGAAATTAAAGCTCAAAGTTAGTTTAATATATAGATATTTGTGAGATAGTTGTCATTTCAAATATAGAGTGTATTGTTTACAACTTACACAAGGCCCATGGCCCATCTACGCACACTCTTGAGTCTATAAATAGAGGACTCAAGAACTCCTTTAGAGAGGGCGGTAATTTTTTACTTTTAGATAATTTGGAGAATCTAGTGCTATTATCTACGTTTTTGTACCCTCTCTCTTACCTTGTGAAACTTGGTTGACTCTAGTGATCTGATCGTAGGTTTTGAAAATTTATATAAATAAGAGTACTAAGTGGACGTAGGTCAATACCGATCAATGAGACCGAACCACTATAAATCTGTGTGTCATTTGTTATTCTTAAGTTTAGTTCTTATTTTATATCGTTGTTTTGACTCAGTTTCGCTGGCCAGATCTCTGGTCAACATTTCAGTTCTTTCATTGAGAGTTAAACTCAAGAAGAAAAAAATGGCTCAATCTACTAGGAAAATGTAGGGTCAGCAGGCCGGTCAGACGTCTGAGAATCCTCAAAATCCACCCCCTCCGTTAAGAGTTACTGAAGAGGAGCCTTGAGTGGAACTAGAGGAAGAAAGCCAAGAATTTGATATTGAAACCTTGGTAGCAGCCATGGTAATGTTGTAGGAAGAGTTAGCCATGTTGAAGGATAACCAAGAGAATGTTCCTTAGACCATGATCATGCACCAAATGGAAATTGACAAACAAAGGTGAGAGCTCAATGATAGGCATGCTGAGATGGATCGCCGTCAGAGGGATGCAATTATGACCTTAGTGCCAGCTATACAGTTATCAAATGGAGTTCAACATACACAAAACCCTCAACCTGAACCATCACAAAAACCTCAACAGCTAGAACAACACTGGGCTACTCAACCTGAAAAGTAGCCCTAGAATTCTGGTAGACATAACTAGCAATGTCAGCCTCCTCGGTCTAGTCGAGTCAGCGAACAACCACCTTGACAGAATAGGGATGAGAAGCATCCCTAAAGCTCAAGACGTCGTGATACTGACAAGCAGGTTCTTCATGAATGAGGACCATGGAATGTTCCCTCAGGAAATAGAAGGCAACCAGACTTAGGTTCTGTTGTCAGAGATCTCCAAGGACAAAATAATGTCCTGAGACTTAGCGACCAACGCAGACCTCCTCTGGTTTATTGGGACGATTTTGGACGAAGAGAAGGTGATAATGTGTATAGCAAGTTGTTTACTCACGGATCTCAGTTTAGAGATGGACATGATTACAACGAAGAGGATTCCTAAAACAACAGAAATCGAAGAAGAAACGTTGGTCGATCTAATGAGCAATGGTTCGAGCAGTATGACCCTCCACCTCCTCCACCAATAAATCATCGACCAGCAAGTCAAAACGCTGAGGGGTAGCCAAGGGAGCCTAATGTATTTGATCAACTTGGAACATCCGAGCAAAGACGAAGGAATGAAGATTTAAGGGATATACTAACCAACTGAAGAGAAAAGTATGGTGAGCATATCCCCATTGAAGCTACTCCTGCCCCTACAGTACCAGATGTTTTCCAGGCCCAAATAGATGCTTTGAACCAGGTAGTTCAACGGCTAGTCGACAATAAAAATTCCCACATAGACTATGATCGAGGGAAGGACACTCCTTTCATTAATAGAATTTTCATGGCCGAAATCCCTAGTAAATTCAAAATTCCTGTGCTACCCAACTATACTGGAAGAGAAGACCCAATATCTCACATGAAAAAGTTTGAGATACAAATGGATATTGAGAAGGTGTTTGAGGTTTCTCGGTGCGGGATTTTCCCGGCCACTCTGTCTGATGCTACTCAGGAGTGGTATTGTAAATTTCCATTGGACAATATAACTTCATGGGAAATGTTCATCAAGGAGTTTTACGGACAATTTTATGTTGGTCGCATACATCTAACTGAATCAAATTAGCTAGTAGATATAAGCCAAAAGGAAAGAGATCCTCTCAAAGAGTATATTCAGAGGTTCATGAGAGAGGCTGCTTGTGCCAAAATGGTGGGAGATGAAGGAAATATTATGGCCATTATAGCTGAGGTATAGCGCCAATCCCCATTATGGAGTAGTTTGAAAAAAAATGGATTTAAGAACAGACAAGAGTTTTTGGACCGAGATGATAAATACATCAAGTTGGAGGAGGCTATCGCCAATGAAGGAAAACCCCCAAATGCTGATTAGAACAAAAGAGAAGAGTCGACCAAAGCCGTTGACAGCCCTAGTAATTCCAACAACAGTTGTAAGAACAACAATAGAAATGGAAGAAAATGGGCAAGCACTGAATTTCCTACGTTCGAAAATAAATGCCCTAAATAGAATAGATATGAACCATGGTTTACCCATTATACGGCCCTAGTCGACAGGCGAGCAGAAGTATAGTAGGCTAACCACACCATTGTACCATTTAGGCAACCAGCCCCCATCAGGAAGGACATTTCAAGAAGAGACATAAAAAAGTTTTGTCGCTTCCATAATGATTATGACCATGATAAAAATGAATGCAATTAGTTGAAGGATGAGATTGAGTTTCTGATACAGCAAGGACATTTGAGGAGATATATACGAGTAGGGTATAAATCCCAACAATGATCTAACAGGGGAAACAAGCAGAAAGGTGCACGCAAACGCTCACCTCCTCTATTGCCAGCCCCGGTCGCATGCACTCTACTCACCATCTGCAGTGGACTACACTTAGCTAGTTACAATGTGCCAGGAACCTACGTCACGAGAAAGATATCAAAATGCTAACCGTGGAGGATTGAACTCCCAAAAAAGCTCTAATAGGGGAAGATTTTATAACTTTCTCTGAGCATGGCACGCATCATGTCAGGTTCACCCATACAGATCCCTTGGTCGTAGATGTTCAAATTGCCAACATAAAAGTGAAGAGATTGTTGGTGAACACAAGAATCTCAGTAAATATACTTTACAAATCATCATTGGAAAGAATGAAATTATCAATATAAGATTTGGAACCATGCAACCAAACCATCTATGGTTTCTCTAGCGAAGGGCTCACCCTAACAAGGTCGATTAGACTCCCAGTCACATCAGGAGTTGTTACGCCCTGGATAGCCAAGACCGCTACACTGTGTACTTGTAAAGGTGCAGGACTCGCTAATCAAGTCATTAATTTGAAAACGTGTCCCTAAACATGCAAGATCTATGGTTAAAAATGTTTTGGTCTCAAAAGACTCATTTCATATATTTAAACTGTAGTAAACAAGGGATCCCATAAACACAAAGTTAAAATAAGTTTACAGACTACCAAAAGTATGTGAATATCCACTAGCCATACTAAGGCAAAACAGACAGTCTTTAGGTTCCATGTCCTTGCCTAGACCTCAACCATGGCGGCCGAGCACCTGGCTATGTACATTCCGCTCGCAGGGCTCTCCAGTCAGGGCTGATCTAACTGGCCCTTGCCTTTACCTGCACCACGTAGCACCCGTTAGCCAAGGTCCAGCAAGAAAACATCACAGATAACTCAAACAATAACAACAGACGAATAGCGCAATAAACACGTATACTCATTAGATAGTCCACAGCAGATAATCAGCATATACAATCCAATACAAGATACATTCTATCACATAATACTGCTCATATCACAAAATAATCAGGGCCGACGACTTAGGCCGCACCCTCTGTTTAACCCACTGACTCTGGCCCGCTTAAACCAATCTCAGTGCATAATAAGTTGTCCTCGGCTACCAGTGGCCGAGCCGCGCCATGTGCGCTAGTGAGACCCTTGGCACCCGTAGGCCGTTGGTTCACTAAATAGCTTGCATGGAATAATACCATCCTTTCAAGCTTTTACAATAGGGAGCCCTTAGTCCCGTCACATATAATCAACCGGGTGCAGTTTTCTTACCTTTAGCTTTCAAATGAGTTAGTTACGGGCGATACTCCTTGAGCGGGATCCGATCCTCGAGCCCTAGCTTAACACCTAGTCACAACCATGAAGAAAGACACCATTAACAACCTTAAATGAGCTTCCAAGCCAAGTTCTAGTACTCGGAACATTGAACTTCACCAAATATGGTAAAAGACTCAACCCCGAGCACCCTAGGTAAAATTCCCAAGCCTAAAATCTCAAAATCCCAAAATCCCTTAAGCGCCGCGGCATAGGCCACCCATGCCGCGGCATGGCCCCCCAAACAGAACCCCCCAAAGGCTCAAAAACAGGTAAGGGCCGCGGCATTACTTGGGCCATGCCGCGGCCCGCCCTTCTTCTTCAGCATGCAACTTCTTCGAAGGGCCGCGGCTCACCAAGAACCATGCCGCGGCCCGACCCTTCGAACCCAGAAAAAAACCACCATTTTAATCTCTAAACCTCACCTTAAACCATCCCAAAGCCCCCAACTCAAAACCAATTAATAATAACAACATTAGAATGATTAAAGCAACGCCATCCAACCAGAAATCCAGCCTAAGACTCACCAAAACCCCCAATTCCAACTTCTGAAATTTCAAACCCAAAGAACTTAAAACCAGCCATGATAACCCCCAAATTCAATCACCAAACTATAATTTAAACCTTACCTCAGATGTAGAATCGATTCACCAAGCTGTGGCCAAGCTAGGTCCCCAAGTTCCCTTCCTAATTCTGCCTTAGAACATCACACCTTAACTTGTTTCAGCACTTAACTAAAACCCAATTTAAACTCATATTTCAGCCACAGAAAACAAAGTTGATTGCTTACCTTAGTCCCTGTTCTGGTGCTTGATAAATCCCTGAGCTTGACCTTCAGTTCCTCACCTCAAATCACAGAATCCAGCTTTTTCCCCCTTTGATTTTCTGTGTTTTTTCTTCCTTTGGTTTTTCTCCTTAAGCGTGAGAGAGAGAGAGATAAAGCTAAGTTAAGGTTGGTTTATAATTTTCTGTCTAGTAATTTCCTACGTCTTCCTAGTATACCCTTAAGTTATTAAACTAATCCCAAAGCTCGAGGTGCCGGAAACGTCCCCGAGGCCAAAACGGTAAAATCCCCCAATATTCCCGCCTAGACATCCTAACCTCGAATATATCTCCAATTATTTATTTCCATCACCCGACAGTTTAAATCACTACCTGATACCTAAAATACCCCTGACTTGTCCAAAGTCAATTATAATACTCCGTCATGACTTTTCCCCGCTATCTAGCCCTAGGATCGCCTCGAGTCGCCGGCTGTAGATTTATCCACATCATAATGTGGTTCTCGCATATATCTCAAACATTTATATCACATCATCATATAATATAATCAATTATCATGTAAGCTTCATTAAACATATAATTACTCATTAAATCACAATTATTCCAGTAATGCCCTCCTGGCACACTAATCAAGGCCCTTAAGCCTTATTAGTGAATTTGGGTCGTTACTACTATCCCCTCCTAATGAGAATTTCGTCCTCAAAATTTACCTGAATAGCTCGGGATACTGATCCCGCATTTCTGTCTCTAACTCCCAGGTCGCATCTTCAACCTTGCTATTCCTCCATAATACCTTCACTAACGGAATTATCTTATTCCGTAAGACTTTGTCCTTCCGATCCAAAATCTGAACTGGTCGCTCCTCATAGGACAAATCTGTCTGTAACTCTAAATCCTCGTACCTCAGTACATGTGTTGTATCAGAAACATACTTCCGTAACATGGAGACATGAAACACACTACGAACTCCTGATAACGACGGTGGCAAGGCCAGCCTGTAAGCCATCTGTCCAACCCTCTCTAAAATCTCAAAGGGTCCAACAAACCGAGGGCTCAGCTTGCCCTTCACTCCAAACCTCCTCACACCCCTCAACGGTGAAACTCGCAGAAACACGTGGTCCCCAACCTGGAACTCCACGTTCCTACGCTTAGGATCAGCGTAGCTTTTCTGTCTACTCTGCGAGGCAACCATTCTAGCTCGAATCTTCTCAATAGCTTCATTAGTCCTCTGAACCATATCTGGCCCCAAATACCTTCTCTCACCCATCTCATCCCAGTGAACAGGCGATCTGTACTTCCTTCCATATAACATCTCGTAAGGAGCCACTCCAATCGTGGACTGGTAACTGTTGTTATATGAAAACTCGACCAATGGAAGATACTTACTCCATGAACCCTCAAAGTCAATCACACATGCCCTAAGCATGTCCTCCAACGCCTGAATCGTCCTCTCAGACTGTCTATCAGTCTAAGGATGGAAAGCTGTGCTAAACTTCAGCTGAGTCCCCATGGGTCTCTGCAAAGCTCCCCAAAACTTAGAGGTAAAGATAAGGTCTCGATCAGACACGATAGACTTTGGAACCCCATGGAGACGAACTATCTCCCTCACATACAACTCTGCATACTGCTCCACAGTATAAGTTGACCTAACTGGTAGGAAATGAGCTGACTTGGTGTACCTATCCACTATCACCCACACTGAGTCATGAAGTCCAACTGTCCTGGGTAACCCTCCCACGAAATCCATCGTAATATCCTCCCATTTCCATTCTGGGATACCCAAAGGCTGAAGCAATCCCGCTGGTCGCTGATGCTTAGCCTTAACCTGCTGACAGGTTAAACATCTAGATACATACTCAACCACATCTTTCTTCATCCCAGGCCACCAGTACAATGTCCGTAGATCCTGATACATCTTCGTGGTATCCGGATGTAGTGAGTATGGCGTAGTGTGAGACTCATCCAGTATCTCACGCCTAATCCCCTCATCTGCCGGAACACATATCCGTCCCTGATACCGAAGCAAACCTGTCTCCGAAACTGAATAATCCTTAGCTGTCCCCGCTAAGGCATGCTGCCTACTATCCTGCAATTGCACATCAGTCAACTAACCCTCCTTGATCCGCTCCAGTAGGGTCGACTGCAAAGTGATATTGGCTAACTGGCCCACCACCAGTTCTATCTTTGCCCTGACCATCTCATCAGCCAATTCCTTCGAGATCTGAGTAGAACTATACAACTGTCCTGGGCCCCTCCGGCTCAACGCATCTGCCACCACGTTGGCTTTCCCCGGATGGTAAAGGATGTCACAATCATAGTCCTTAACCAACTCTAACCAACGTCTCTGTCTCATGTTCAGATCCTTCTGCGTGAAGAAATATTTCAGACTCTTATGATCAGTGTAGATCTCGCACTTCTCTCCATACAGATAATGACGCCACACCTTCAGTGCAAACACAACTGCCGCTAACTCCAAATCATGAGTCGGATACCTCTGCTCATACTCCTTCAGCTGTCGAGACGCATAGGCTATAACTCTCTCATTCTGCATCAGCACACAGCCTAAACCCAACCTCGATGCGTCACAGTAGTCCACGAACTTCCCTTCCCCCGAAGGAAGACTCAACACTGGTGCAGAAATAAGCCGTCGTTTCAACTCCTGAAAGCTGTTCTCACACTTCTCTGACCAGACAAACTTCTGATTCTTTCTTGTTAACTCCGTCATCGGTGAAGAAATCTTCGAGAACCCCTCAACAAACCGCCTGTAGTAGCCAGCCAATCCAAGGAAACTCCGCACCTCCGAGGCATTCCTCGGCCTCGGCCAATCCCTAACTGCTTCCACCTTGGACGGATCCACCTTAATCACTTCTGCCCCAACTATATGCCCAAGGAAGGTCACTTCTGGTAGCCAGAACTCACACTTCTTAAACTTAGCGTACAACTGATGCTCCCTTAACCTCTGTAGAACCTGTCGTAGATGCTGCTCATGCTCTGTAATGCCCTACTTCCTTAGAGCCGTTACTAAGTGAGTTTTAAGACAAAACAGTGTGCAAGGAACTCGCTAACCGAGGTTTTGAAACAAAAGTGTGACTAATTAAAAGTTAGGGCTGTAATCTTTGAAAATACGACGTTTTATTAAAAAGCTTCTAGTATTAAACACTTGGAATCCCAAAATAAGGTTTGAAAACTATTTACATATTGAAATAAGTTTACAGTTGATTAATCATAAAATCATAGATTATTACAGCCATTTTCGAATAAACCCCCAACCAAAGCAGTCGGGCAGGCCAAACATGTACGCGTCGCTTCACGCTCTCCGTACTCATGGTTGGTTGACTCAGTCATTGCCCTTACCTGCAACACAGAGCACCCGTGAGCCGAAGCCCAGCAAGAAAACTCATGCAGAGCATAAAATATGCAATGTATACAGTTTATCATAACAGATAATCCACAAATAAACAAGTCAACCATTAGACTAAGCAAACACGGCCATGCCGACCCAGAAACCTTACCAAAGCCCTGGGGTATCGGTTCTCACCGTAAGGATAACTCATGTATCCACCGGGCCCCGCCCTGACTATAGCATCCCATGTGCTAGGTGTTACATCCGGCTCCACTGCCGTACCCGGCCTACGCCGCACTCGGCCCTTGCCGTTCATTTCATTACAAACATACATAACATAAATCAAGCAACATTCAAACATATGCCAATTTATTTTAAATCTGCACCCTAACATGTGATGCAATATAGGGCCATGCTCGGCAATCATCTCATCATGCAACATGCAATATAGGGTCGTGCCCGGCAATCACACTATGGGCCCACGCCCTATCCTACGGGTGTTATAGTTTTCTTACCTGCACTCCGAGCCACCTGATGCACTAAAGACGCGAGCACGGTCCTCTAGCACGAGCCTCACCAACAACCTAGTCACAACACACAAGAAACATCCCTCAATACTAATCAACCCAAAACCACTTCCCGGGACCAATCCCGCACTCTCGGGACCTCTAAAACCTTAAAACAACACCCCGGAGACATCCCCCGAACTCCCGGAGCCAAGGCCTAAAATTGCCTAAAAATGCCATCCTGAAATTAGCCTTGTGCCGCGGCACCCAGAAACCAGAGGCTCCCCGCGGCGGCAAGCAAAACCCGTGCCGCGGCACGCCCTCGCAGACCCAGAATTCTGGGTTTTTCCTTCGCGTTTTCCCGAGCTTCAACCTCTCCAAATCACCCTAAACCAATATCTAAACCCCAAAACTCAATTCCAAGCTTCATAGGAACAACTTAACAACCTATAGGCACTAGATACAAGGCCAAAACATCAACACACTCAAGAATCCACCCCTTGATTCCCATTTTCAGCAACTCAAACCAAAACTCAAACACACTAACTCAAGCTCTAGATTTTACAAATCAAAACAGAAATCAAAACTTAAATGTGTATAAAACCCTTACCTCAAATGGAGAACCCACACAAAGTCCTTGATCTCCTCCTAGACTCCCACTTCTCCTTCTCTTCTTCTTCTTGCCCTAACTTCTTTCTCCTTCTCTTTCTTCTCTTCAATTTCTATCAAGCCTCAAGTGACATAAATGCCCAAACCGTATACCCCTAAATCCCAGCTGCAAAATGTCTATAACCCTTGCCAAATGACCATTTTACCCTTTCCTACTAATCCTCCTTAGCTAAACCTCAAAGGACACTTAAGTCTTTTCATTTCTATTTCATTTCTACCACTTTTTACCTTAAAACTTGTTACCCACAGCAGTAACTAATGGTTACCCAGGTTACTAAATCTCCAATAACCATTACCCGCTAAATCTCAACTTAACCATAAAATTCCCGAGGTACCCCTAGGCTCCTCCCGAGCCGGGTATAGAAATCCCGTTGTGACTCTTGAGTTAACTAGCTCTCTAGGACCGTCTCGGCACGTGCATCACCATAAATAAACCACACCCACGTGGTACAATTCACAGAATACAATTATCACATATCAATACAGTTATGCCCAACATGGCCAAATATTACAATTACACCCTTCTAACACGATCCGGGCCTACATGCATACTAGAAAACATAGCCAAATAACATGCCTTAAATCATAACCATGCATTTAACTCACAAAATCACACATAAATCCCAACCTGCCCTCCTGTCACACTAATCAAGGCCCTTAAGCCTTATTAGCGAATTTGGGTCGTTACATGCTCCGCCTCTGAGCTGGAGTATACCAAGATGTCGTCGATGAAGACAATGACGAACTGATCCAAGAAATCCCTGAACACCCTGTTCATTAAGTCCATGAAAGCCGCTGGGGCATTGGTCAGACCAAAAGACATGACCAGGAACTCATAATGCCCATATCGTGTCCGGAAAGCTGTCTTCGGTATATCCTCATCCTTGATCCTCAGCTGGTGATAACCAGATCAAAGATCAATCTTTGAGAACACCATCTTACCTTACAGCTGATCAAACAAATCATCAATCCTTGGCAGAGGGTACTTATTCTTAATGGTTAACTTGTTCAATTCTCTGTAATCAATGCACAACCTCAGAGTCCCGTCCTTCTTCTTAACAAACAGTACCGGTGCGCCCCATGGAGAGTAGCTATGCCTGATAAACCCCAAATCCAGAAGTTCCTACAACTGTATCTTCAACTCTTTCAGTTCCGCCGGTGCCATTCTGTACGGTGCCCTAGACACTGGTTCTGTCCCTGGTGCTAACTCAATCTCAAACTGTATCTCCCTACGCGGTGGCAACCCTGGTAGATCCTCAGGGAAGACATCCAGAAACTCACACACCAATCTAGTCTCTCCCGGCCCTGCCGGCATAACCCTAGCGGTATCCACTACACTAGCCAGAAAACCTATGCATCCTCCCTGTAACAAGTCTCTGGCTCTCAACGCTGAAATCATAGGTACACGGGGTCCAAACATCGCACCCACAAAGACAAAAGGATCCTTGCCCTCTGGTTCAAAAGTAACCATCTTCTTCCTACAGTCAATCATAGCCCCATACCTAGTCAGCCAAGCCATTCTTAGAATCATATCAAAGTCTCCCAAATCCAATTCAATCAAATCCACCGAAAGCTCTCTACCATCAACCATTACTGGCAGTGCCCTAATCCACCTCCTGGAGACTACCAGCTCCCCTGTAGGCAACAAAGTCCCAAACCCCGCAGTCCAATACTCACTAGGTCTACACAGTCTATCAATCACTCTACTAGAAACAAAAGAATGTGTAGCACCAGAATCAATCAATACTGTAAAAGGAAAGCCAGCACTAGAAAGCTGACCTGTCACTACTGAGGGACTAGCCTCAGCCTCCGCTTGAGTCAAGGTGAATACCCGAGCTGGGGTCAAGCTATCCACCTTTCCTGCTTCACCTTTCTTCACTGTTGGGCAGTCTTTTCTAAGATGCCCCACTGCCCCACAAACAAAACATGCCTTGGCCTTGCACTCACCCAGATGGCGTCTTCTACACCTCAAACACTCTGGATAGGTCCTCCATGCCCCACCGCCACCCTGACGGCCACCCTAACCCCCCGACCCCTCCCACCAGAACTAGGAGCGGCCGACGTGTCAGGAGTCTTCCTCTTGAAGTCACTGGGGACTCCGCCCCTACCTATCCCTGAGTATGGAGGCACCGCCCTACGGCCCTCACGCCTCACTGCGCTCTCCTTCCATATCTTGTTTTCCGCTTCCTCAGCGGTAAGAGCTTTCTCAACGACCTGGGCATAAGTTGTTCCTCCAGGTATCGTGGTAATCCTAACATCCCGGGCTATCATAGCATTAAGCCCACTGACAAAACGATCTTGCCTAGCAACGTCAGTAGGCACAAGATCTGGTGCAAACCTTGCCAGCCCATCAAACTTCAGGGCATACTCAGTAACAGTCATACCGCCCTGTACCAGACTCACAAACTCATTAACATTTGCTGCCCTAACAGAAATATTGTAGTACTTTTGGCCAAACAAATCCTTGAAATCTTCCCAAGTCAGTGTAGCAATCTCTCTGGTCTGCGATGCCACTTCCCACCAGATACGGGCATCCTCCCTCAACATATAAGCGGCACAGGCCACTCTATCATGTCCTTCAATCCTCATGAAATCCAGAATCACTGTGATCATAGTTAGCCATTGCTCGGCTTTCAACGGATCTGGTCCCCCCTTAAAGACTGGGGGTTGCTGCTTCCTGAACCGCTCATATAACGGCTCCAACCTGTTAACAACCTCCCCAGGCTGCACAGCTGGTACCACTGCAGGTGGTAAAGAAGGGGCAGCACTCCTTGATGGAGCCTGCTGCTGCAAAATACGAATCAACTCATCCTGACTCTGTAATCGAGCCTGCATCTCAACCATTAACTGCTGACAGTTCTCAGGGACTGGCGGAGGTGTCTAGCCCTGGTCATTGCCCCTAGTCCCGGACCCAGTGCCGGCTAGTCGTGAAGATTTCCTTGGACGCATAACTATCCAAGTCAATCTGCAAATATCGACTCGGCGGTCAGACCACAATGACAGGGTAAAAGTTCCCCAAAACTCAACAATAGAACATAACCATTTATAGATAACCAACACATATAAGCCTCCATGAACCATAAACAATCAACCGTTCATAAACTCATCCACATGCACGACAACATTAATAAACATGCCTCAATATTTTCACACAGCGGTCAAGGGCCAGGCCCTATCAGTATCTCATGCTTCCTAGCAATTCAGTCAATAACAACATACATAACTCATCTCAGGTACATAAGCACATAGGCACACATATACACGTTACCAAACCCCAACTTGAGCTTGTCTCCAGCAGCGAATGTACATATCCAGGCTGTCTTCAGGAACCCTTAAACCTAGGACGCTCTGATACCAAGTTGTAACGCCCTGGATAGCCAAGAACGCTACACTGTGTACTTGTAAAGGTGCAGGACTCGCTAATCAAGTCATTAATTTGAAAATATGTCCCTAAACATGCAAGATCTATGGTTAAAAAGGTTTTGGTCTCAAAAGACTCATTTCATATATTTAAACTGTAGTAAACAAGGGATCCCATAAACACAAAGTTAAAATAAGTTTACAGACTACCAAAAGTATGTGAATATCCACTAGCCATACTAAGGCAAAACAGACAGTCTTTAGGTTCCATGTCCTTGCCTAGACCTCAACCGTGGCGGCCGAGCAGCTGGCTATGTACATTCTGCTCGCAGGGCTCTCCAGTCAGGGCTGATCTAACTGGCCCTTGCCTTTACCTGCACCACGTAGCACCCGTGAGCCAAGGTCCAGCAAGAAAACATCACAGATAACTCACACAATAACAACAGACAAATAGCGCAATAAACACGTATACTCATTAGATAGTCCATAGCAGATAATCAGCATATACAATCCAATACAAGATACATTCTATCACATAATACTGCTCATATCACAAAATAATCAGGGCCGACGACTTAGGCCGCACCCTCTGTTTAACCCACTGACTCTGGCTCGCTTAAACCAATCTCAGTGCATAATAAGCTGTCCTCGGCTACAAGTGGCCGAGCCACGCCCTGTGCGCTAGTGAGACCCTTGGCACCCTTAGGCCGTTGGTTTACTAAATAGCTTGCATGGAATAATACCATCCTTTCAAGCTTTTACAATAGGGAGCCCTTAGTCCCGTCACATATAATCATCCGGGTGCAGTTTTCTTACCTTTAGCTTTCAAATGAGTTAGTTATGGGCGATACTCCTTGAGCGGGATCCGATCCTCGAGCCCTAGCTTAACACCTAGTCACAACCATGAAGAAAGACACCATTAACAACCTTAAATGAGCTTCCAAGCCAAGTTCTAGTACTCGGAACATTGAACTTCACCAAATATGGTAAAAGACTCAACCCCGGGCACCCTAGGTTAAATTCCCAAGCCTAAAATCTCAAAATCCCAAAATCCCTTAAGCGCCGCGGCATAGGCCACCCATGCCGCGGCATGGCCCCCCAAACAGAACCCCGCAAAGGCTCAAAAACAGGTAAGGGCCGCGGCATTGCTTGGGCCATGCCGCGGCCCGCTCTTCTTCTTCAGCATGCAACTTCTTCGAAGGGCCGCGGCTCACCAAGAACCATGCCGCGGCCTGACCCTTCGAACCCAGAAAAAAACCACCATTTTAATCTCTAAACCTCACCTTAAACCATCCCAAAGCCCCCAACTCAAAACCAATTAATAATAACAATATTAGAATGATTAAAGCAACGCCATCCAACCAGAAATCCAGCCTAAGACTCACAAAAACCCCCAATTCTAACTTCTGAAATTTCAAACCCAAAGAACTTAAAACCAGCCATGATAACCCCCAAATTCAATCACCAAACTATAATTTAAACCTTACCTCAGCTGTAGAATCGATTCACCAAGCTGTGGCCAAGCTAGGTCCCCAAGTTCCCTTCCTAATTCTGCCTTAGAACATCACAACTTAACTTGTTTCAGCACTTAACTAAAACCCAATTTAAACTCATATTTCAGCCACAGAAAACAGAGTTGATTGCTTACCTTAGTCCCTGTTCTGGTGCTTGATAAATCCCTGAGCTAGACCTTCAGTTCCTCACCTCAAATCACAGAATCCAGCTTGTTCCCCCTTTGATTTTCTGTGTTTTTTCTTCCTTTGGTTTTTCTCCTTAAGCGTGAGAGAGAGAGAGATAAAGCTAAGTTAAGGTCGGTTTATAATTTTTTGTCTAGTAATTTCCTAAGTCTTCCTAGTATACCCTTAAGTTATTAAACTAATCCCAAAGCTCGGGGTGCCGGAAATGTCCCCGAGGCCAAAACGGTAAAATCCCCCAATATTCCCGCCTAGACATCCTAACCTCGAATATATCTCCAATTATTTATTTCCATCACCCGACAGTCTAAACCACTACCTGATACCTAAAATACCCCTGACTTGTCCAAAGTCAATTATAATACTCCGTCATAACTTTTCCCCGCTATCTAGCCCTAGGATCGCCTCGAGTCGCCGGCTGCAGATTTGTCCACATCATAATGTGGTTCTCGCATATATCTCAAACATTTATATCACATCATCATATAATATAATCAATTATCATGTAAGCTTCATTAAACATATAATTACTCATTAAATCACAATTATTCCAGTAATGCCCTCCTGGCACACTAATCAAGGCCCTTAAGCCTTATTAGTGAATTTGGGTCGTTACAGGAGTTACCCCTGCGAACAAAAGATTATTCACTACTTTTATAGTAGTTAATTTTCCTTCGACATATAATGGTATGATCAAAAGACCCATCCTTAATGAGCTACGAGCAGTGACCTCGATTTGGCATCTAGCCATTGAAATTCCCACAGATGTAGGAGTTGGGTGCGTGCTCAGATTTCAAAGGTAGGCAAGGGAATGTTATAACTCCTCCATTACAAAGGAAAGGAAAGAGGGGAGTAGGATCATTGCCACGAGCAACACTAACAAATTAGTGAAAAGGTTGCAAGGAGTCAACAACCCGAATGCCCAATCTGGTGAGCAAGTCACCCAATAGGATATTTCCCAAAGTGAGGACCAAGACATAAATCCTCGCTTTGGGGATTTTGAGGAGAAAGTTGGACTTGTGGAGGATCTCCAGGAGATTCAATTAGAAGCAGAATAACCGACCAGAGTTGTGAAAGTTGGTAAAAACTTAGAAACAACGATAAAAAAAGATTTGGTGGAACTTTTACGAGAGAATCAAGAAGTATTTGCCTGGTTGCATAGTGATATGGTGGGAATAGACCCAACAGTTATAAGCCATATCCTAAACATTTACAAGAACCTCCCACCAGTGCACCAAAAAAGAAGATTGCTCGATAAAGAAAGGTCCAAGGCACTAAAAGAGGAAGTCGAGAAGCTTAAGGAAAACACATTCATTAGGGTGGCATTTTATCCATCATGGGTCTCCAATCCCGTATTGATCCCAAAGCCAAATGGAAAATTGAGGAATTGCGTGGATTTTATAGATCTCAATAAAGCTTGCTCGAAGGATTGTTTTCCACTGCCAAGGATTGACCAACTAGTCGATGCTACATCAGGGCATGAAATGTTGTCATCTATGGATGCATACTCTGGCTATATTCAATAAGAATGCAGCCACCTGATGAGGAATATACCAGCTTTCAAACAGATACCGGGCTATACTGCTACAAAGTATTGCTTTTGGTTTGAAAAATTCTGGTGCGACTTACCAACGACTAGTAAATCACATGTTTAAAGACCAAATCATCAATAACATGGAAGTATACATTGATAATATTTTGGTCAAGTCAAAAAAGGTTGGTGGGCATGTGAAGGACTTACAGGAATACTTCAGCATCTTAAAAACAATATCAGATGAAGCTTAATCCTCTCAAGTGTTCTTTTCGAGTAGGATCATGGAAGTGTTTGGGATTCATAGTGAACTCACGAGAAATAAAAGCTAAACTCGAGAAGATTCAAGTGATGATCGATATGAAATCTCCCACCAAGATTAAAGATGTACAAAGTCTAACAGGAAGAATTGCTGCCCTAAGTAGATTTATCTGAAAATCTACCAACAAGTGTGTCCCATTTTTTAATCTGCTCAGGAGAAACAAGAAGTTTGAATGGATAGAAGAGTTCAAGCAGGCCTTTCAAGCACTTAAGAAACATATGGCTCAATCTCTTGTTCTATCCAAAATGCAATATATTATACAAGTAAGAGGCTAGAAGGAGCAGAATCATGATATCCATCTATTGAGAAATTGGCTTATTTCTTAGTATTGGCATCACGAAATATGCAACCATATTTTCAAGCTCAACCCATAATATTTTTCACCGATTAGCCATTACTGTAAGTCTTGCAAAACCCAGAATGTGCTAGTTGACTATTAAAATGGGTTGTGGAGTTAGGACAATTTGAAATTGCTTACTTTCCACAAAAAACAATGAAGGACCAAGCATTAGCAAATTTTATAGCTGAATTCACTAATATCCCAACATGCGAGCAGACACCAGGAACACAAGTGCAAGCATAAATTGCCACCTTGAAGTTGTCTGTTGAGGGGTCTTCCAACGAGAGCAATTCCAAGCAGGATTGGTTCTTATAACACTAGAAGGGCATCAGTTTCACTGTCCACTTAGATTTGGCTTCATTGCCTCAAACAATGAAGCTAAATATGAAACACTACTCGCAGGATTATGACTAGCCAAGGATGTAAATGTAAAATGCCTAGAGGTATACAGTGATTCACAGTTGGTCGTTAATCAGATTCTAGAAGAATATCACGGCAGAGGGTTGAAAATGGTCGCGTATCTAAATAAAGTAAAAGACTTATTGGCGCAATTCAAAATATATACATTACAACAAATTCCTCGCGACCTGGATTTCAACGTTGACGCATTGGCCAAGTTGGCAGGTTCCAAAGATGTAGATATGCTAAACATAGTACCGGTAGAACATCTAACAACACCCATCATATAGGAAGATGATTCTACCCTAGTTATACATAAAGCTGATATTTGGATGACTCCTATTATCCAATACCTTGACCAAGGAATATTGTAAACAAAAAGGAATGAATTGAAGAAACTACAAAGATAGTCCACTTGACTTGTTTTAGTGGATGGAATTTTGTATCGATGAGGTTATTCTATGCCCTTATTACGATGTATTCCCAAAGAAAAAGCTAAGGAACTATACAAGAAGGATTCGCAGAGACCTAGGGGACAGAGTTTATCAAAGAAGATTATACGACAGGGGTACTTTTGGCCTATAATGAATGAGGATGCAACGAAATTTGTGAAAAAATGCGACAAGCGCCAGTGATTTTCCAAAATACCTTGAGTAGCCCCAAATGTGCTCAAGCAGATGCAAAGCCCTTGGCCATTTGCAGTTTGGGGATTAGAACTGATCAAATCTTTGCCAACAGGAAAATGGGGTGTAAAATACGCAGTAGTTGGTGTCGACTACTTCACCGAATGGGTAGAAGCTGAGCCACTTGCAAAAATCACGACCAAGAAAGTTCTAAACTTCTTCATCCAAAATATAGTGTGCTTATAGGGACTACCAAATAAAATAATATTAGACAATGGCACACAATTTGATGGCGACCTATTCACCAATTTCTGTAAACGACATGGTATATCTAAAAGCCTCTTATCAATTGCCCATCCGCAAGCAAATAGACAAGTCAAACCTATTAATAAGACGATAAAAGACACCTTGAAGAAAAGACTCAAATATACAATGGGAGGTTTGCAAGAAGTATTACTAGAAGTTCTCTGGTCATACAGAACAATACACCAAACAACAATTGGTCATACACCATTTTCCTTGGCATATGGGTATAAAGCCATGTTGCCAGTGAAGTTAAATCCACCCTCACATCGATGGCTAACATATGACTAGAATACAAATCATCAGTTGTTGATGGAATCATCAGACGTGATAGAAGAATAAAGAGAAAAAGCTCAGCCACAAATAGCAGCACATCAACAAAAGGTCGCTCGATATTTTAACTCTAAAGTACGTGAGAGAAAGTTTGTTTTAGGAGACTTGGTACATAGAAGACTTTTTCCTCAATACCCGCGACCATGATGCTGGTATCCTTGAACCAAATTAGGATAGTCCATATCAAATTGAAGAAACTCTTCAACCAGGAACGTATAAACTTGCTCGCTTAAACGAAGATCTCGTTCCTCACTATTGGAATGGCTACGCAAGTATTATTATTGAACATTTCTTTTTAAAGAATGCCTTCTATTAATTAGTTTTTATTTTCACAAGTTTTTGAACAAGGGCTAGTTAGTTGTTTTGCTGGTCTCTTATAAGTATAAGATCATTTGATCATTCGTACTGTTATCCCCAAAATTTGAAAACGATGATGTGGCAATAAAAGTGACAAGTGGAAATAAATGGTTGGGTCAAATGTTTGAGATTAATCTTCTGATATTACTGACATGAAAATAATTTATCTGGTTTAGAAGTGATCTGACCGACCTGGTAGAATTTGTGTCCGACCGGTAAAGATTTTTGACTGAGCAGTAAAATGTTTGGCCGACCAGGCCGACCAGTCATCTGTTTTGGCTGACCAGTCAGTCGTTTTGGCCGACCAATCATTCGTTTTGGCCGACCAGTCATCTTGGAGTCAAGTGTATCTGGTAAGTCAAAAGTTTTGCCTAACCGGAGGGGTGCTTTGGCCGACCAGTCTCACTTCAAGGAGTAAAGTTGGTCGACCAGACAGATCATCATTATGTAGCTAAATTTCAGTAGCGACTTCAGCTAGAATTAGTCGTACCCAGAGCGGGAATCTCTCAGATTATCCCAAAGAAATCGCATATTATTGTATTTTAAATTTGATTATTAATTAAATATTGGTTAGAACAACTGAATGATCTTGATTATGAGGGATTTTGATTTGTACGATCCTGAACCTATAAATAAAGAGCACATGGCATCATTGAGGGATTTGAATTATGATTTTCCTGAGAGAACATTTGTATTATGAGAGAAATCTTGTATTTTTCTTGCATTTACACTTAAGAAACTCAGTTGACACAGGTTCATCTGATCTTGAATGTAGATCTATATATCACAACTCTAAGTGGATTAAGCTATTACCAACATATTGGGGCTAAACCACTATAAAATTATCAGTGTTGTATTTTCTCTTGAAGGTTTATTGTATTTTTGACATCTACTCGTCGTTGGCCAAAATCGTGGTCAACATTTTGGTGCTTTCATTGAGAGCCTGAAGAGAAGAAACACACTATTATCGTATTATTATAACCCCCAAGAATACCAATGTGGTCTTCAAGAAGCCAGGCACATCTAAAGAGCCTGCTAGATCAGAAGGTCCTAGCCCTCAAGACCATGAGACTGAACCCAGGGTCTTCCTCGAAGAAATGACTCCAGAAGTTGAACATCTCCAGGAAGCCATGGGGGCCTTCCAAGAGGAGATGGTGCAATTCAACGCCTGACATGAGTCATTTGCTGAAGAGATGGCTATACAGAAAGCTGCGTTTGAACTACATTGACGGGAGATGGACGCCAGTAGCGAGGAGATCAGGCGACGGCAGGAGGAGGCCGATAGGCAACACTGCGAGGCTGTACTTGCTCTGGAGGCGGCTACGCAGTTGACCCGGGCCAATGCCCAAACTACAGCACGAGGAGCAGCTACCCAGGGAGCAAGGAATACAGATGGTGGTCAAAATCTACTGACAGAGCCAATTCTCGGGGACTAGACAGAACCAGGAGTAACCCTCCTGGTCGGGAAGATGATGGGGTCCGATCTGGCACTGCCTTGACTCAAATGGGGAACTCTAGAATCCCCTCTAGGAGCCACCAATCAAAAACTTCTATATCAGGATCAAACCAAGACTCCTCAAGGTAAGGGAACTTCACAGTTCAAAGATGGACATGGTTGTGATGAGGCTGATAGTCATCACACTGACCGATTGAAGGAAAAAGATTGCAACGACCAGCAAGGAGGAAAGGACTACCTAGCACAAACAGGAAGGCCACCACTGCATCCCGGCCAGCAGCGCAGTGGGAGAGAGAACGTCCCGCACGATAAGCCTTCTGAAAAAACTTGGAGCACAGTGTTTGATCGGTTGGGAAGACGCACTTCTCAAAGGGATTTAAGAGATGTCATTACTGACAAGAAAAGAACCATCCCGGTCGAAGGGTGAGATCTGACCCGACTCGCCAGTCAAGTAAAAATACTTGATGATCGTGCGCCAGATAGGAACGCCCGACCAGGCGGTCAAGACCTTGAGCCCCTAATGGTCTCCCCAGGCATCCAGGCCCAGCTTGATAAGCTAACGGCCACATTTCAAGGTTTGTTGAAACGACCTTCTGCAATCGATCTGGTAGACCACAGGAGTGGCAGCCCGTTTTGTGCCTGAATTAGAGTAGCTCAGCCGCTAGCAAAATATAAAGCACCGGTATTGCCAGTATATACAGAAAAGGCAGACCCCATAAGGCATGTTGGGAAGTTTGAAGACCAAATGGAGCTGCTCGGGGTGAGTGATGACTATTTCTGTAGAGTTTTCCCCACTACGTTGTTCGATACTGCCCAAGAGTGGTATTGGAAATTCAAGCCAAACTCCATTACCTCTTGGGAGAGTTTTAGGAAAGAATTTTCTAGACAGTTCAGCACTGCTCAGACTCCTCCAGTTTATGTCGATCACTTGGCAGAGATCAAACAAGGGAAGGATGAATCTCTCAAGAATTACATACAGAGGTTTATGAGAGAAGCCAACTGAGCAATTGCTGTTGGGGATGAGGGGAAGATGGTTTCCATATCTTCTGGTATAATTTATCAGAGTCCTTTGTGGGACAATATACATAGCAATCCAATTTAAACACTCCAACAATTTCATGACCGAGCAGAAAAATATATGAAATTGGATGACGCAATTGAGAAAGGAGAAAAGGGCCTAAACAATCCGGGTGGATCAACTGATCCTCCTAAGAATGGTCGGAATGGACAAAATGGTGGAAAGAATTGTGGAAATAACGAGTCTGACTGCCATGAGGAAAAGAAGGCTAAGTCGGGACCAAATGAAAAGCTAACTAAGTATGAACCTCGGTTCACCAATTACACCACTCTTTCAGTCAGCCGAGCAAAAATATATCTTGCTAGTCATCAAGAGGTTCCCCACCAGAAACCCCCACCCAACAGGAAGGAGATGAGTAAGAAAGACTTGAATAAGTTTTGTTGTTTCCATGGAGATTATGGTCACGACACAAATGAATGCAATCATCTCAAAGAGGAGATAGAGTTTCTCCTCTGGTCGGGAAAGTTAAAAAAGTATCGAGAAGAAAAGACTCAAGGAGAAGGAAGCAACAACAATCCTGGGTTTAAGCGACAGCAGTCTCCACCCTTGCAACCCAAGCCTGTGGACTTCACTTTAGACACTATATGTGGAGGTCCACATCTGGCTGGGGATAGCAACAAGACAAGAGAGAGATATGCTCGAACACTTTGACATGAGTTGGATGTAGCATCGACATCTAAGGTCATGGCTGTAGAGGAGCGACCTCCAAAGAACCAATGGTATGAAAGTGAGTCTCTCACTTTTACTAAAGATGATGCTCGACATGTGAGATATCCTAATAATGACCCCCTCGTCGTTACATTCCAAATAGCAAACATGAAGGTGAAGAGATGTCTGGTCGACACAGGGAGTTCTGTGAATATTATTTACAAGTCATCTTTTGAAAGGATGAAATTATCCATTAATGACTTGAAGGCATGCTCTTAAGTTATTTACATATTTACTGGTTAAGGGTTGTCACCGGCTGGAACAATCAGGCTACCGATCACAATAGGAGATGCTCCTAGGAATGAGACAGTTATGACGAAGTTTTTGATAGTCGATTGTTCGTCGGCTTATAATGTGGTGATTGGTCGACCACTACTCACGACCTTGCATGCAGCAGTTTCTATATGGCACCGCTTCGGAGTCTGAGGAGACCAAAGAGAAGCTAGAGAGTGTTACAACGCTTCGGTAGCGAAAGCACGAAAGGGAGCTAAGGAGAATAATATGATTGTGTGTGCAGATAGAGAAGAAGTAGAGGAGATGGATACCGACCAACAAAGCATTATGGTTGTGGCCGACCAAGAGAAAGTGTTAGCAGTCATCAACCAAGAAAGTACTCTTGGTTTCAATAAGCAACAAGCCCCATACGGTGATGAAGTCACCAAATAGGGCGTTGCCCAAAGTGAGGGAATGGACATTGATCCTCGCTTTGTGGATTTGGAAAGTGGAGTGGGACCCATGGAAGAATTAGAGGAGGTCTCAATAGATGAAAGTGACCCGACCAGAGGGGTCAAAATTGGGAAAAGGTTGAAGTTGGAAGTGAAAGCACAGCTGGAAGAATTTCTGCGAAGGAATCAAGATGTCTTCGCCTGGTCTCACAAGGATATGGTGGGTATCTCACCAACTGTGATCAAACACATGCTCAATGTGGATGAAAGCTACCCAGCAGTGCAGCAGAAGAGAAGATTCCTTGACAAGGAGAGAGCGAAGGCTCTCAAAGAGGAAGTTGAGCGACTAAAGGAAAATGGGTTCATAAGACAGGCTTATTACCCCGCCTGGGTTTCAAACATTGTATTAGTGCCCAAGTCCAATAGGAAGTGGAGGACTTGCGTGGATTTTACCAATCTGAATAAAGCATGTCCTAAGGACTATCTTCCTTTGCCAAGGATAGACTAGTTGGTTGATGCAACTTCTGGTCATGAAACTTTGTCTTTCATGTATAATCAGATTAGTATGCATCCGTCGGACGAGGACCATACTAGCTTCCGAACAGACATAGGGTTGTATTTTTATAAGGTTAAGCCATTCAGCTTGAAGAACGCAGGAGCCACCTACCAGCGTCTAATGAATGGCATGTTCTGTGACTTAATTGGCAAAAACATGGAGGTATACGTAGATGATATGCTTGTAAAGTCAGAGGAAGCTGAAGGATATGTACGAGATTTGGAGGAATGCTTTGCGATACTGAGAAAGTACAACATGAAGCTGAATCCCCTCAAATGTTCATTTGGGGTAATTTCTGGAAAATTCCTTGGGTTTATTGTTAACTCGAGAGGAATAGAAGCGAATCCTGAAAAGATAAAAGCACTCACGGAAATGAAGTCTCCAGCTAGGATTAAGGATGTGCAAAGTTTGACTGGGCGGATTGCTGCTCTAAGTAGGTTCATTTCAAAATCAACGGACAAATGTGTCCCATTTTTTTACTTACTTAGAGGAAGCAAAAAATTCGAATGGACGGAGGAGTGTGAGCAAGCTTTTCAAGCCATAAAGAAACATTTGGCTCAACCTCCTATTCGTTCAAAACAAGTAGATGGAGAAGACCATTTTATTTATTTGGTAGTCACAGAGCATGCTGTCAGTGCTGCTCTGGTGTGAGAAGAAGATAAGGTGCAACATCCAATATATTATGTAAGCAAGCGGTTGATAGGAGCAGAGTCAAGGTATCCCATGATCGAAAAGTTGGCCTATTGTTTTGTACTTGCATCTCGCACATTGTGGCCGTACTTCCAGGCACATCCCATTAAAGTACTTACCGACCAGCCCTTACGCCAAGTCTTACAGAAGCTAGAATCCTCTAGTCGTTTACTTAAATGGGCGGTCGAATTGGGTCAATTTGAAATCAAATATCAACCAAGCTCCGCCATTAAAGGACATGTTTTGGTGGATTTTATTGCTGAATGCACTGGGATTTCTGATCTTCTTGACCGGCAAGAGAATGCGACTGGGCAGAGGGAGAATTTTCCTGCCTGGCAACTTTTTGTTGATGGGTCGTCAAATGAACATCATTCAGGAGTGGGAATTATATTGATCACACCTGAGCAACATCGAATTCATTGCGCGTTAAGGTTCAGCTTTAATGCTTCTAATAATGAGGCAGAGTATGAAGCCCTCCTAGCAGGATTGTGCCTAGCTAGGGATGTTCATGCCCGATCGGTCGAAGTAAATAGCGATTCCCAGTTGGTGGTCTACCATGTTTTATGGGAATATCAGGCAAGAGGTGTGCGCATGGTGGCATACTTGAATAAAACCAAAGACCTGCTAGCACAATTTGAGGTGTATACTATTAAGCTGGTACCACGTGAGCAGAATTCCAATGCAGATGCTTTAGCAAAATTGGCTAGTGCAAAAGATGCTGAAACTTTGAACATAGTACAAGTAGAATACTTGGCAGAGCCGAGTATTAATGAGCAGGAAGCCATGCCCATCACATTAGCTAACACTTGGATGACACCCATCATTACTTACCTTGAGCAAGGAGTCTTACCAGATAATTGCAATGAAGCCAAGAAGATTATGAGGCAAGCTGCTAGGTATATTATGATGGATGGGGTATTGTATAGAAGAGGGTACTCTATGCCACTGCTTAGATTCATAACACCTGACCAGTCAAAAAACTTATTGACCGAAGTGCACGAGGGATTCTGCTGAGATCATGCTGGGGGGCGAAGTCTCTCCAAAAATATTTTGCGGCAAGGGTTTTTCTGGCCTACAATGAATGAAGATTCCATGGAGTATATGAAGAAGTGTGATAAATGCCAGAGATTTTCTAAATTACCTAGGGTGCCTCCGAATGTCTTGAAGCAGATGCAAAGTCCATGGCCTTTTGCAGTGTGGGGAATTGATCTGATTAAGAGATTAACCAAAGGAAAAGGAGGGGTGGAGTTTGCGGTAGTTGCTGTGGATTATTTCACTAAGTGGACCGAAGCTGAACCACTAGCAATAATCACCTCGAAGAAAGTGTTATATTTTGTGGTTAAGAATATAATATGCCGCTATGGTCTGCCCAAGAAGATAGTCTTTGATAACGACACTCAATTCGATAGTGTCTTGTTTACTGATTTTTGCTCTAGACATGGCATTATAAAAAGTTTCTCCTCGGTAGATCATCCACAAGCCAATGGGCAAGTTAAAGCCGCCAATAAGACTTTAAAGGATACACTAAAAAAGTGTCTAGAACAAGTGAAGGGTGCTTGGGCAGAAGAATTGCCAGAGGTTCTATGGTCGTACAGAACTACTGCCCGGACATCAACTGGTCACACTCCTCTTTCCTTGGCCTATGGATATGAAGGCATGTTTCCTGTCAAGGTCGACCCACCATTCCATCGGAGAACCATGTATGACCAGGAGGAGAATCACCAGTTGTTAGCTGAATCTTTGGACTTTGTTGAAGAAAAATGAGAAAAAGCAAGCTTGAGAGTTGCTGCCCATCAGCAAAAGGTGGCCCGCTATTTTAATTCCAGAGTTAAAGATCGGAAGTTCCAGGTCGGAGATTTGGTCCTTACAAAAGTGTTCGTCAAAGACCCATCAGCTGGAGTGCTAGGACCAAATTGGGAGGGACCGTATCAGATTGAGCAAGTCCTGCGACCCGATACTTACAAACTTTCTCGACTAAATGGAGAGCTTATCAGGAACTATTGGAATGGCGAGCACTTGAGGAAGTATTATCAATAAATACTGCTTACAGAGCGGTACCTTAGTTTGAAGTGTTTAACTTGTTATTTAAGTTTGTTTGTGAGCTGGTTATTTGCTGACTAGTCATTTTATTTTTTAAACAATTTTATTTTGTTTGAGACTCGTGATTAGACACGATTTTTCCTTATTTTTTATGAATAATAAAAGAGATCACGTGCAGCGCGGTCGAATCTTGCTACAAATTTTACATATGTGTTGATTATTTTTACTTTAGCAGTGTTCAACTGTCAGTGCAAAAAAAAAAAAAATTTCTGACAGGGAAAAACCGGGTAGTGTTCAACTTGTCGGTATCCATCAGATAAATTACTAGCATTTAACTGCTCAAATATTGTCTTTATATTCAATGTGTTTCACAAGTAATAACTATTCGAACATATTCGGTCAAGTAGCAAGTGACCAAGGATTTTTCGACCGTCAATCACTTGGGGGGCACAGAGGGTATACTGGTATGTAATTCAACACAAGCAATAAGAACACGAGCAAAGATATTTGTTTTTAGGCTGACTTGTAAATTTTTTATGTCAGAAAAGGCCATTAAGCTAACTTGTTTGGCAAAGATTAAGTAACTTGGAATTTTTTCAAAATTTTAAGTTAAGAGCAAATATTCGTGTGTAAACAAAACACTATTCTGATAAAATGTTAGAGCAATAAGAGTGTGAGAAAGTATACTTAATAGTGACTTATGAAATGTTTAGAATTTCTAAGTCAGAAAACTAAGTACTCATGTGAAAATATAAGGCATATATCAGAATGAATTTACTATTCCATAAAAAACTTGTAAATGATTTAAGTCTAAAAAGTAAAGTATACATGCCAACATCTCGACTGTACGAGCAAAGTATAATAAGAAGATAGTTGAGATAAGTCTCTACTAGTCGGATAAGAGACTCTCTGGTCGGCTAAAATATGATCACTGGTCTGGTAAACTGTTAACAGGTTGATCAACACCATCCTCGGCATCGGTGACGTCCTCTGGTTGGAATGATAAAGCAGGAGAAAAAGGCATAACACCAGAAGGATTGGCTGCCTCCTCAGCGGCCTTTGCCTCGCATTTCGCAAGTTCTTCTGCCCTGGCCTCCTCTGAGAGAAAGTCAAGGTTGGGGGGCTTGTTCAACTTCCATACCTGGTAGAAGCAGTTGAAACAAATCTCTTCATAGCGAGCAAGATCGGCTTCCTTTTCTCGCTTTAGCTCCTCGTTCTCGCAAGTCATTTTCTCTAGCTGGTCAGTCAACATCTTGTTGGTTTGAATTTGTTTCTTGTTTTCATCGGCCAAATCTCTTAGAGATCCATCCCGCTTGGCGCTGGTCTTCTCTACCTGTTCAACCTTGGATCGAAGATCCCCTTTGGATATAGTTAAAGCTTCAATCTTGGCTTGGGCTTCCACCAACTGATCATTTAAGACTTTGATCAACTCCTTATAGTCTACTGCTCGGTGCTGAGCATGACTGATAGTGATAAGTGACTGAAATGGATAACAGAGAGTTACTTAAAGTAAAAATAATTAATAACAAAAGGGGATGTCTTGATGATTTAATACTTACACTCATCAGTTAGGCAAGACCCCTTTGCAGGACAACTTTAACACTGAGCCGAGGCAAAGACTCAAAGGTTTGAGTTGTTGAGGCATGGTGTAAAGTCTGGTCAAGCAAATCCTTCCCAATATCACCAGCAATGCGAAGGGGCTCACTTAAGCCAGCCGAGTGGGTTGGTTTTAAACTAGAAGAAGGAGGAATCGATGAAGGACTCAGTTGCGAGATGGTGATAGGCTAGTCAGGTAATCTCCCCTGACTGGTCGGTGTTGTCTTCGCGACTTTGCTTGGAGGGTTTGAGCTACTACCCTCCCCAGGTTTCCTCTTTTGGGTAGAGGAAGTGTTGAATTGCATGAACATATCTAGATTTGCAAAAAAGAGTGAAGCACAAGACTTGTTAGTAAAAGTGGGAGACAATATCTAATTAAATGAAAATTTTACTACTACCACACAACTCTACGGATTTCATACAATCATTCTTGAAGGAAGTTATTTATAACAAAGCACCAAACCATGGTTAATGATTTGCAGAAAAACCTAAGTTTAGAATTTGATCAAGAAAGTCGTCCTCTTCTTCACATGACGAGCTGACATCTCTATGGAGCTCAATGGTCTTTCATTTCCCAGGAATTGTAGGAATGGCACGTCTACGATGGTCCTCTGGAAGGGGTTCCATGATAATAAGGTCGCCTAGTCTACGAGAGTAGGGAGATGTTTCAAGAGAGAACTCATCGGTCACTACTTCAGTGTCGGCATTTGACTGGTCAGTTGCGTTCGCTTCTTCAGTAGTGCTATCTCCTATGATGTTTTGATTGCTTGGTAAAAACCCCACCATCTGAAGATTGTCCATGTTGACCGACCCTTTTACATCATTCTCTTCAGTAGACATGTTAGCAAGTTCTTCTGCTCTGGAATACGTTTCCTTGGTTGGCAGAGGTTGATGGAAAGGACCCGCATGCGTGAAGGCCAAGTTGTTGGCCTTAATGTCTGAAGTAATAAAATACTCTGCATAGTATTTTCTGGGATTCGATTTATGTGCGATACCATGGAGGTATTTAATCCCTTTATGCCTATGGAAGAGGTGGAAAAAACATGTATTCTTGTGGCTTGGATTGGTTCTAAAGTCGAAGAGGTAGTGCACTTCAGGAGGACTGGGTGGATCCCAGCCTTGAAAGAAGTAGAGAATGTATAAAGCAGGTAATGCCTGAATTCCATTGGGAGCTATCTGGAAAGGGGAGACATTGAAGTAATCCTCTACTAACCTAAAAAAAGGGTACAGTGGGAAAGTAGCTTCTGCAAATACATGGTATCTAGACCAGGCACAATAAGGTCCACTAGGCTTGTTAGCTCTCTGATGAGGTCGCGGGCATATCATGTTTACCCCTTCTAGGCCCGAAGCTTGAATGTGTTTATCGAATATGCTGGAGTTAAGTTAGGAAGGTTTGGCTATAAACCAAGAGGGTGTTTCGTCTTCATCTTTTCTTGGTTTTAGAACAGCTTATTGTTGAATCTTAGTTGTAAATTTCTAGCTAATCTTTCTCCGGGGTTTGCTAGTTTTTTGCATCTGGCGCGGTGATCTTGAAGAAGCTGCAGTTTGGGCTTCACCATGTTCCACTACCTTCTGTGTCGCTCTACGAGCCACTTGAGGATCTTGGTCTTGAGGAAGTCGATTGGATTTTTTCACCCTCATTGGTGGATGTTGAAGATGTTGATTAAGAAACTTTTCTTCATGAAGGAAGTATAAAGTCGATCGGGGAAGGATCTTTTTAAGGCGACGAAGGCGATCTTTGGGATTACGACTGCTAGGAGATTTGGATGAAGAGTCGCTACTTTGAGGAGTGTCACTTAACTCAAGAATTGAAGTGTCAAAGTTTGTATGGTTGTCACCTCCCCTATAGTCGAAGCGATTCATCTACAAAAAGAAGTATGGGGAGGTGAGTGAACCAAACAAACATAAATCAATCAATGCAAATGAAAAATGTTTTTTTCCTACTCAAGAAATATTTTACTGGGTAGTAACAATATTTTTTACTCCCCAGAATAAATTTTGTTTTGGTGCCTAAAATGCATGAATTATTTTTACAAGCCGAAGGTTTGGGAGCATTCATGCTCGAGTGGTCCGTGTGGTGCCAAGCGGATGGTGTGGCGTGTCCGAGCAGGGTGCGTGGTGACTGATCGGCTGGGGCATGTCCTTTGAATAATCTGCGTGGTGTCAAGCGGATGGCATGGCGTGTCCGAGCAGAAGCGTGGTGACCGATTGGCTGGGTCGTGTCCTCCGAGTGATCCACGTGGTGTCAAGCAGATGGCATGGTGTGTCCAAGCAGGGGCATGGTGACCGATCGGCTAGGGCATGTAGTCCGAGCGGCTGGCTTGGTGCCCAAGCAATCTGCCATGCTGCCCCGAGTGGAAGCGCACCCGATGAGTTAGTGGTGGTCCGAGCGGATTCCATGCTTCCCTGAGTGTTTATTGTGGTGTCCGAGTTAATGGTGTGGTGCGTCCAAGTAGACTTCGTGATGCCCGAGCAGAAGGGAGCATCCGATTGGTTCAGTGCTGATCCGAGTGGGAGGTGTGGTGTCCCGATCGGCTAGAAGTTGGACTGAGCTGCTTGGGTGTATCCGAATGTTCAAGCAGCTGAGAAGAGTCGATCGGCCATACACAAGCATCCCTAATAATCTAGTTCCGAGGAGGTAGACTTTACTACTAATCGTGTAAGAATTTAAAGGCCGAAAATAGTAATAGGGTTGGAAAAGACCATAAATCTCAAAGGCTTGAGGCACAAACATGTTCTTCTATTTACGAGACACTACATCAAGATCAAAAGGTCGGATTTTAAAAGTTCATGAGGTTCTAGGGATTTCATATGATCATCAAATACCCATAAACCCAAATATGAAATGTGGGGTGAAAAATCATTTTTTCTTCAAATTTTCATGAAATTGGAGACAAAATTCATTTACCCATAGCCTAAACTACATCAAAACAACCACAAATTGCATCAATAATCAAAGATTCATACACAAATCCAAGAGTGTATTCCAAAAGGAATTTCAGCACGTACAAAAGTTTAACAAGCTTTTTATGTAAATTTTAGAGTTTAAAAAGCTTACAAATGAATATGAGGAAGAAGAACTGACCCAAATATCTTGAACAGGTGTTGATTTCTTGAAGAATCCTTGGATTTGCTTGAAGAAGATTTGAGCTCTTCTTTGAGTTCTTGGAAGGTTTCAGCCAAGAGAAAAATGAGTAGTTTGTGAGCCTTTTTTTCCTGCTTATGAATTGTGAGCATCTATGGGTCTATTTAAAGGAAGAGAGTGGAAATTTTCACTTACCCTTAGACTCTTGAAATTATTTTTGCTATTCTCTCCCCCAAAATTAGGAGCAGTTAACTACAATGATCGTGGTTTGGTAAGATGTCGTGGTTTGTTTGCAAAGGCGGGAGAATGTGAACGACAATTTTCTCTTTTTATGCCGTCAACAGTTGGAGAAAAAGTTTATTATGTGAGTATATCATATAATAAACTTGGGGGGGGGGGGGGGGGGGCAAATATTAGCCCCAAAATTTGAAAATGATGACGTGGCAATAAAAGTGACAAGTGGCAATAAATGGCTGGGTCAAAGGTTTGAGATTAATCTTGTGATATTACTGACATGAAAATTATTTATCTGGTTTGGAAGTGATCTGATCGACCTAGTAGAATTTCTGTCCGACTGGTAAAGATTTTTGACTGACCAGTAAAATGTTTGGCCGACCAGGCCGACCAGTCAGTCGTTTTGACCGACCAGTCATTCGTTTTGGCCGACCAGTCATCTTGGAGTCAAGTGTATCCGGTTAGTCATAAGTTTTGCCTAACCGGAAGGGTGCTTTGGCCGACCAGTCTCACTTCAAGGAGTGAAGTTGGCCGACCAGACTGATCATCATTATGTAGCAAAATTTTAGTAGCGACTCCAGCTAGAATTAGTCGTACCCACAGCGGGAATCTCTCAGATTATCCCAAAGAAATCGCATATTGTTGTATTTTAAATTTGATTATTAATTAAATATTGGTTAGAACAACTGAATGATCCCGATTATGAGGGATTTCGATTTGTACGATCCTGAGCCTATAAATAAAGAGATCATGGTATCATTGAGGGATTCGAATTATGATTTTCCTGAGAGAACATTTGTATTTTGAGGGAAATCTTTTATTTTTCTTGCATTTACACTTAAGAAACTCAGTTGACATAGGTTCATCTGATCTTGAGTGTAGATCTATATATCAAAACTCTGAGTGGATTAAGCTATTACCAACATATTGGGGCTGAACCACTATAAAATTATCAGTGTCATATTGTTTATTGTAGTTTTGACGTCTACTCGTTGTTTGCCAAAATCGTGGTCAACATGTGCATACACAAATTTGTCCATTTTTTTTACCAGAAATAAAAGGAACTGTGCGCAGGCAGTCATTCTTGCCAATTATTGTATTGCGTACAAGTATTTACTCATTACGTGCCTTGTTTTTCCATATTTTCATAACTATTTAAAAGAAGGCAAGCCATAATGTTGTAACAAGTATTGGTCTATGGCAAGTGACCGAGCATCTTAAGCTCCTCAATCACTTGGGGGAGGGGGGGGGGGGGGGGGGCATATATTTGAAGCACATCGTTTCGAGTAGCATTAAATGACTCGGGTCGGGATTGTTTTCCCCGAGTTATGAATATTATTTTAAATAATATTATATTTATTTGGAATTTATTTCCATTAGTTATTTCTAGCCAAATTATGAAGTTTGTGATTTAAAAGTCAAGATAAGTCTTTCGGTCTTGGACTGACACAAAAACCCTAATCAGGTAAAAATCTCAGAAAATTAAATGAAAAACAATGGAAAATATATTTTGGGCATAAAATACATTCATAAAAATTAAAGTTTGGTCAAAAATAATAAACCTAGGAGGAAATGGAAATATTAGGGTATTTTGTGTTAAAAGCTTAATTTTACCGAATCGGGGGAATTTTATTTTATAAATGGACCTTAGATTAAATTTTATTGTGCGATTAATTAAATTAAATGTGAGAGGCATTTAATTTAATTATTATATGTTAAGTTTTGTTTTTAAAACTTTATAAGAGTGAAAAATGTTATAGAAAGTCATTTTGGACTTTTGGAAAAAAAAAGAAGATAAATTCGTAAGAATTATTTATTAACCTTTATAAAAAAAATAATTACATAAATAGAAAAAAATAGTGGTCGGCCATGTAAGGATATTATTTGTGTGGACCAAATTGTTTTAGTTTTAAATTAGGTTTAATGACACCAAGTGATAAAGGTAAAACACTCAAGTGTTTAGTTATTTTTTTAGTTGATATGGTCATCCAAACCCTCACCCAACCGACCCTATCCTCTTCTCTCAATCTCATTTGTTCAAAAACAATTCTCTCTCAAGTTTTCTCACCATTTTCAACTACCAAGAACACTAAGAAAGCTTGTACCCCGTAGTTGGTCATTTCGAGCGCTTGTGTCTAGAGGTTTTGAGCCTATTCCTTTGTGCTTCGTAGCACCCCTTTCACTTACACGTGCACCCTTATTACCTACGAGATGAGGTTCCATGGCATGTGAGGGATCATCTGGCATTCCTAAGGGGGTCGAGTTTGTAGACTTATCTTTAGACTCGGGGTCCCCTGAAAACAACCCTTACCAAGACTATGACACTTTGAGGAAGGCTCATATATGCCACCTTGAGCACATGGCCGAGCTGAGGCGTAAAATCTGGGTGGTGGAGAGCGAAATAGATTCGGTTTTCAGGGGTGATGGAGTCCCTTTCCCCTTTGACCTTATTCACCACATTGCAAACCTTAGAGTGAGCCTTTTTGTTCTACAAATGTAGTTGGAGTTCATGGAGGGAAACCTCCCACCTGAACCTTCTGCCTCATTCTCCCCTTATAGGTGCCATAAGGTCGCCCCGGGTTCCCCTCAACCCTTGTCTTCAATCCACCCTTGTTCAATGCTTCCACACTCAACGCCTTAATGGAAAACTCTTGCTAGAAATTAAAAATGGAGGATAAAGTGCCCTGTTTCAACCTCACATTTTCTTTGGTTTTGCAGATATGTCGAAGAGTGTGCAACGACAGGTGGCTCCCGAGGGGCCAGATTCTGGTCCTCAGTTGGTGTCTACTGTCATGTCCAACATGTCGGAGAACTGGCTATTGGAGTTATCCGAGAAATACCATATTGGAAAGAAGTACAAGCTGTACGTTACTTCCAACAAGTGTCAGGCTGATAATCCCCCCCAGGGGTATGTGGCCATGAGTAAGCACGTCCTAAAGGCCGGTGGGACCATTCCCTTACACCCGTTGTTCATCGTGGTCCTTAATCATTTCGACCTTGCTCCACTCCAGCTGGCGTCTAATAGCTGGTTGACTTTGAGCTACCTATACATGGCGTTTATGGAGCTTAACAGTCGTGCTCCTACGGATGAAGAGGTGCACTTTATGTACAACCTCATGCCCACCCCTAAATCCAAAGGCTTTTATTTTCTGCAGAAAGCCAATTCTCAGGTCTCCTTGATAGAAGGTTCTGTGACCAACCCACGGTCTTGGAAGCAAGACTTTTTCTTCGTGAAAGGTCCCCTTTCTTTACTTGAAGCTTTTCGCTCATCCCCAAGTAAGTACTTCAAGCTTTTTATTTTTTACTTTGAATTTGCTATTTTGGAACTTATGCTCATATTGATAACTGTGTTGATTGTGCAGAGAGCTTTACTGTCCCCGACATTCCCGACTCGGAGGCAGCACTAGTGGACATCTTTCTTAATGTCGACCCCGCTAAAAAGATGGTCGCCCGTGTATTCACCGTGGCCAACCTTAACCGCAATGGTTTATCCACGGTTTCAGAGCCTGATTCAGTGTGGCATATTTTCGAATGAAGGAAGAAGGAAACTCTAGTCCAGCCTCACTCAGACTGGGGTAATGCAAAGTGGGTGCCTTAAGAGGTTTCCCCATAATTTAGACGCCCACCCCAGTCATCTCCATCCCCCAGGGGGTGCCCTCCTTTGGTTCCTATGGACTGCGACATGGCCTCACATTCCCGTGGTCTGTAGGCCATACCAAGGTGCTTCATTGTGCCATTCTCTGAGGAATATCATACTCTTCCTCATGCTCCCATCAATCTTGGTCCTTTGGGGCCCCATTTTTCCGGTGTTCTTGCACCTCCTCCTCCTTCGGTAAGTGGGTCATCTATCCCTGATTAGCCGGGCGCCCCTGATTTGGAGGGGACAGCCTGGGTGGGTCGTATGGCGGACTCTTACAGACAAAGGTATTCCTGGAAGCCAAGGTTGCAACGTTGCAGGAGAGGGTCACTCTCCTGGAAGTGAATTTGGCTGAGATTGAATACAAATCCATAGAGCGCACCCTCTATGGAATGTGGAGGAAAAATCCTATCTTCGATTTCTCCTCCTTTGATGAGCATGTCGACACCAAGGTGGCTGAGTGGAATTCTCGCGGCGGGAGGCCTTGAGATTATTTAATTCGATTTGGTTGTATGCTCATTTGAGCCTATTATTTAATTCGATTTGGTTGTATGCTCATTTGAGCCTATCATTTTTATATATATATATGTGATCATTTGTTTTTCTTCTCTATGCTTGAGGTCCTTTTGAGCCTGCAAAAATGGGGTTCGATAGGTCTCTCTTTGGTTCACTTTGATTATATCTATAAGGATATGTTGACAATTTAGGTTCCAGTCATCCTTTTATATACTTTTGTGCATGCTTATTATTTCTTGCGAGAAGTGTCCTTCTCGTCATTATGAACAGTACTATTTTTGCAATGGTCTCTTTTCAGACCATTTTTGGCTAGATGGCTTGGTGGCTGTTCTAGACTTATTGGTGGATGCTCTTCCTGAGGCTTTTCCTCTCATGGAGGTATCAACCTTTATTAGGAGGCTTTTCTTGTAGGATCTTTTGACCGTCTTGATGTTCATAAGGGTAGCTAATCCTCGTGAACTCAAGAGGTTCCTTGCAAGGTCTTCTTCCTTATTTATAAGGGTCCTAATTTTTTTTATAAGGGTCTTTTTTAGGACTCTTTTCTGGCTGTATACTCTGCCCCCCAAGTGGTTCGAGAGATTTATCTCATTGGGCACATTGATCATTTTGCTCATGCACTTTGATAATTCCAATTGGTGATAGGTACAGAAGAGTTAGATAGTGCAATTATTTTGCTTATACACGAGAGTTCTTACTACGTATTCATTGAATGCCAAAGAGAAACATATTCATTGGAAATGAGTGGAGTACATAACTACCTATGGTGATTTTGTTCTTACTACATATCAAGGGATCTAAGTTAGCCATCTACTTCATAGCTATTACACTTAAACTTGCATATTTAGACAAAGAGATGATATTCTTGCCTCACACATGGAGGTCTTACTGATAATATTTTTTTAGATGCTCTGCGTTCCACGCTCTGGGTACCATAGTATCATCCAAATGTGCCAACTTGTAGGTGTTAGGGGGCACCACCTGGGCAACTTGGTAGGGCCTTTCCCAGTTTGCTGCTAATACACCCACGCTCGGGCCTTGAGTGTTGGGCAGGACTTTCCTTAACACGAGGTCTCCGACCATAAATGTCCTCTCATCCACCCTTGAGTTATAGTATGTTGTGACCCGTTGTTGGTATGTCGCCAGCTTCAGTTGTGCCCTTTCTCTTTTCGCTTCCAACTGGTCCAAATTTTTAGCCAATGCTGCGTGGTTAACCTAGTCATCATATGCTTGTATACGGAAGGAGTGGATTTTCATTTCTATTGGAAGAACAGCCTCACACCCGTAGGCTAAGGAAAAAGGTGTTTCTCCAGTAGTGGAATGGGGCGTGGTCCTGTAGGCCCAAAGCATATTTGACAGTTCTTTGACCCAGGCTCCTTTAAAATTTTCCAACAGTGTTTTCAAGTTCCTTTTTAGGATCTTGTTGATGGCCTCCACTTGTCCATTGGCTTGCGGGTGCACTACAACAGAGAAACTGATCTTGATTCCCTTTTCTCTGCAATATTCTTCAAATAACCCTCTTTCCAACTGTGTCCCATTGTCAGAGATTATCTTGTAGGTACTGCAAGCCTACAAATGATAAATTTGTTGAGGAAGGTGGTGATTTGCTTAGCCGTTACGTTGACTAGAGGCTCTGCTTCCACCCATTTAGTAAAGTAATCGACTACTACAATCGCGTAATTTTCTCCTCCTCTCCCTGTTGGTAACGCTCCGATCAAGTCAATCCCCCACATAGCAAAGGGCACAGACTGGTCATGCTCACCAGCTCATTTGGAGACTGTCTGGGGTAATTTGCATGTCGTTGGCGTTTGTCACATCTTCTCGCAAAATCGCCCGGGTCCTTCTCCATGGTAGGCCAATAATACCACTGTCGTATGGCCTTTTTTGCTGTCGATTGCCCCCCAGTATGATTTCCACACTCTCCTTTGTGTATCATTTGCAGGACTATTAAAGCCTCCCCGTTATCTATACACCGTAGGAGAGGGGTAGAGAGGCATCTTTTATACAAAACTCCATCTACTATGGTGTATTGGGCGGCTTGGTAAATCAGCTTACGAGCATCTTTTTGTCCAAGGCAATGTTCCATCACTTAAGTACCTTGAGATGGGTGTGAACCATGACTCCTTAGGAGTATTGACCAAGTGAACCTCCTCTTCTGCTATGCTCGCCTTAGAGAGGTATTCGACAGGGATGGACTCGAGTGTGTATTCGTCTCAAGTAGAGGCGAGTTTTGCGAGAGCATTGGTATTTGTGTTTTGCTCCCTTGGGATCTGTAAATGTTGAGTAATATCCTAAGAAATATTTGAAATGGTGTTCATTCTTGAAGGCTTTGCAAGGTCCGATGTGCCCACGCTAGGGTGATAAGCTCAAGTGTCGAGATGCATAGACACATGCATCCAAGTATAAGTCTTCAAGGGCTGTCATGTGAGGGACGCGCCATGCAAGGCTACCCTATTTCTCGCTATGCGAGGTTACCGTGTGCTGCATCATGCGAGGCTCCCACACGCACCCTAGTACCCAAACATGGGTACCCCGAGGCACCACCCTCGCTATTCGAGGTTCAAGGCTAGCCTCCCACGTGCACCCTAGTACCCCGAGGCACCACCCTCGCTATGTGACGTTCAAGGCCAGCCTCCCACACGCACCCTAGTACCCGAACATGGGTACCTCGAGGCACCACACTCGCTATACGAGGGTCAAGGCCAGCGTCCCATGCGCACCCTAGCACCCGAACATGGATACTCTGAGGCACCACCCTCGCTATGCAAGGTTCAAGGCCAGCCTCCCGCGCGCCGCGTCTACGCGAAGCACCACACCCAGCCGTCGTGTGATCCACCTAGGCCAGCCTCGCT
Organism: Humulus lupulus; assembly: GCF_963169125.1. Taxonomy (NCBI): domain Eukaryota; kingdom Viridiplantae; phylum Streptophyta; class Magnoliopsida; order Rosales; family Cannabaceae; genus Humulus; species Humulus lupulus. The sequence goes on along the minus strand of NC_084800.1, from coordinate 146,755,143 downwards.
GCTTCTCACGGGTCCCGCACCCATAGGCACACTCGTCCGCACCATTGGCCAGCCTCGCTACATCTCATGTGTACACCTTGTTCTGCCACAAACACCCCTCGCGCCTTGGTTTCTCATGACATGTATAGTTTAGAGCCTCCTCGATAAATGCACGAGGAACGCTTGGAAACACCAAAAGGGTATGTCAAATAATCATTAGGCGCCAAACATGAATTGATGAGGATGACTGGGTACAAGGTACGTACACTGATATAGGATGTACGATCATGAAGAGGTCAGAGGTGTGGCCCTGTCATCCTCGTCTGACGAGTAGTGGCGGTACGAACTTCTATGGAGAGTGGAGGCACTACCTGAGCACCCCCGACAATATTCCAGAGTCCACAGTACGATGTCCTGGACCACTACTTGGGCATTGTTAGGGTAGACACCACTGTGTCTTGAGCCACTACCATGACCCTATACCTGCATACGTCCATGTCCCCTGGGACCTACTTGTATCAAGGGCCAATAGAGCCCACCTATTAATAGGTTCCGACCCCTCAGGTTAAGGGGTTGGAAAACTGATTGTATGAGGAGACGTTTTAAGAAATATATGATCTTTGTTCCATTGTAGTTCTGTATTCTCTGTTGATTCGAGTTCTTTCCATCTTATTCTTAGCTATCTTTAATAGAATAATCTGAGCTTTCTAACCTTATATCGTTGACGAGTTCTTACCATGAACAGTTTGGCGACGTCTGTGGGAAGGATACATGTCAAGCCACTATTCTTCCGTTAGTTCCAGCAGGAAGAAATGCCAAGATGTTCTAAACGACTGAGAGAGCCACGAGACGTGGAGGTCCACCTTGATGGAGATCAGCTGAAGGCCACCATGAAGAACCCTCCTCTGCCCAGAGATATGGAGGCCCCAAAGGAACCCGAGGTTCACAAAGTAGAGAGGGAGGCTTCATCCCCGACTGTCCCTCCAGATGAGAATCATCCAAGGTAAAAAGCTGCCCCTGCTACCACAGGTGCCAAACTCTGGCCAGCAGGATCCAGGCCCATCGATGCGCAGACCTGATAAGCATCTCCGGGTCCATTCCGTCAGCTTGTGTTCTAGGTCTCGATTCTATGAAGAGGAGATACGTGAACTGCACCACAAGAACCAAAGGCTTGAAACCACCTTAGAGAACATGCAAGAGGTGTTGAATGGCTTGTTGCAAGGGAAGTCAAACATATCTCTCCCTAAGCGAAAAGAGAGAGGACAAGAGGGGGCAGAGACCACCATCCCAGTAGATGATGGGAGGACTCGACTCTCCACCAGTAATACCCCCCGGGTGAAGCAGCCCGAACATCCCGGACCACCGAAGCAGCATAAACGTCCCAGACCACCGAAGCAGCCTCCGAGGCCAGAGCAGAAGAACAACGCTGGCCCTCATAACGACGTTGAAGTCACCTCAAGGAGGACACCCTCAGATCTACGAGAGGAACTCAACAAGAAAAGGGCGGATAAAAGGATTACACCTCCTATAGTGCCCCGGGAAGGCAAAGGAAAGGGAGATGCAAGCCCATCCACGTTGAGAGACTCCTTGAAAAAGAGGAGACAAGCCCTAGACACAGAGATGAGGAGCCTACGGAGCAAGATCGTCACCGCATCTGGAGGATGAGTTCGACCATGAATCATCCTTCGTTAAGGAGATCCAAGCCATCCGGCTCCCAGCCAACTTCAAGGAGCCTCATATGACCCCCTATGAAGGAAACTCAGATCCTAAGTACCATCTGGACATGTTTAACGATCTGATGAGGTTAAGGGGGATTAGTAGCGGAGCCAGGTGCAATTGCTTTGCTGTCAAATTAAAAGGACATGCGTACAAATGATTCAAGAGACTTTGACCAGGGTCCATCAGGTCTTGGCAGCAGTTTTTTGATGAATTTCTCCAACAGCATAACGTCGTGCATGATTACACAATGTCAGGCACTAGCCTCGCCAACATGAAGTATGGAGAAAATGAGAGTCTAAAGGGCTACATCCATAGGTTTTACATGGAGCCAGCCAAAGTAGGCAGCTTGACCTGCAGGGAGTTGAAAATGGCCATCACAGCCGGAGTGCGTCCGGGAAGCAAATTGTGGGATATTGTGCTCAAAAGGGAAGTCACTAACCTAGATGACTTCTATGAGAGGGCACAAAAGTACACTCGTGTGGAGGATGGCCATACGAACTTAAAGGCGAGAAAAAGTGAGTCCCATGTAAAGCCCCCCGCCAATGAAGGGTCGAATGAAGTGAAGAAGTAGAGGGCGTATGAAGGTTTGAGAGATGATCAACATAGACGGTCCAAACATGGAAGCGACCATAGGCAAACGGCTTACACCTTCTATACGAGCCTGACGGACACCAGAGAGCATATCTACCTCACAAATGAGGACCGGGTTCCATTCAAAAGGCCCCCACCGATGAGAAAAGACCGGTCCAAGAGGGACCCTAGCAAATACTGTCAGTACCACAAGGATATCGGCCATACCATGGAAGAATGTACCCATTTGAAGGAAGAAATTGAAGAGCTCATCTGAAGGGGATACCTGGGCCGATATGTGAGAAGGGAGAACCAAAAATCGGACGATGTGCCAGTGATACATCGGACACAAGGAGGAGCCCCAGAGATATAAGGAGAAGTGAGAATGATCTTCGGAGGTCCGGGGTTTGGGGGAGAGTCCAGGAAGGGTCGAGATAGGTACGCTAGAGAAGCCAGACGGAGTCCACCACCGTGTGTCATGAGTTTGGAGCAGCGACCCCCGAACAGCTTTAAGGGAGAAAATGACTCAATCACTTTCACAGAGGAGCATGCTCGAGGGGTGCACTTTCCCCATAATGATCCCTTGGTGTTGACAGTTCAGTTGGCCAACATGCGGGTGCATCGGGTCCTCGTAGACAACGGAAGTTCCATAGATATCATATATCGCCCTACCTTGGAGAAGATGGGTTTGGGTGTCAGACACTTGAAACCCTGTCAATCCTCCTTATATAGATTCATGGAGGACTCGATACAACCGTTAGGGGTGATCGAATTGGCACTCACCATGGGAGGACAACCCAGAAAGACCTTAGTCATGGCAAACTTCGTCGTAGTAGATTGTGCTTTAGCTTTCAATGCAGTATTGGGGAGACCCTGCCTAAGAGAATTGAAAGCGATCACTTCAATATATCACTTCGCCATCAAGTTCCCAACTCCTGGTGGAGTAGCGAGTATGAAAGGAGAACAAAGAGAGGCAAGGGAATGTTATAACACCTCCCTTCGCACGTCTGTGAAACCGCGAGAACCAATGGTGGTGGTGGTACATGGGGACGCAAACCCATAGGAACTAGACCCCAGAATCATGGAGGAGCAAGGGGCTGAACTTGTGGAGGAGGTAGAGGAAATCATGGTGATGGAAGAGCCGTTGCGAAAGTTGAAGGTGGGAAAAAGCCTTCAGAGCGACGCGAAGGAGAAGTTGGTAAGGTTTTTGAAGGACAATCTAGAAGTATTTGCTTGGAGTCATGAAGACATGGTAGGAATAGATCCAGCCATCATGTGCCACCATTTGAATATCCCCTCTGAGGCAAGGCCCGTTAGGCATAAAAGACGAGCGCTTGACTCAGAAAGGTACGCAGCCTTAAAGGAGGAGGTGGACAAGTTGAAGGCCAATGGATTCATCCACAAATCCTTCTATCCTGTGTGGGTGTCTAACTCGGTGCTAGTCCCGAAACCGAACAGAAAATGGAGGACTTTCATTGACTTCTCAAACCTCAACAAGGCTTGTCCTAAGGACAGTTTTCAACTTCCAAGGATAGATCAGCTGGTGGATGCAATGGCCGGGCATGAGTTACTTAGCTTTATGGATGCCTACTCTGGATACAACCAGAAACCTATGAACCCAATCGATGAAGAGCATACGTCATTTATAATGGATAAAGGACTCTACTGTTATAAGGTGATGCCTTTTGGATTAAAGAACGCGGGTGCCACCTATCAGAGACTGGTGAACAAAATGTTCGCTAACCAGATTGGGAGGAACATGGAGGTATACGTTGACGATATGCTGGTGAAGACCCAAAAATACCGCAGAACTCAACGAAGACCTAGGAGAGATGTTTGACACACTCAGGAAGTACCAATGAAGTTGAATCCACTCAAGTGCACTTTCGGTGTATCCTCGGGAAAGTTCTTAGGTTTCATGGTCAACACTAGAGGCATCAAAGCTAATCCTGATAAGATAATGGCCCCAATAGAAATGAGCCCACCCAAGAACAGAAAGGAGGTGCAATGTCTAATGGGACGGGTGGCAACCCTTAATAGATTCATCTCAAGGTCTACGGACAAGTGCCTCCCCTTCTTCAATATCCTAAAAGGGAGCAAAAAGTTTGCTTGAGATGAAGAATGTGAGGATGATTTTGTCAAGCTGAACGAACACTCAGGGAAGCCACCCTTGTTGGCAAAACCTGAAAGGGACGAAAGGATATACTTATACTTGGCAGTATCTGGGCATGCCATAAGTGCTGCACTGGTTAAAGGAGAGAAGAAGCACCAGCAATCTGTGTACTACGTCAGTAAACGGTTAGTAGATGCGGAGAACCGATACCCGGAGATAGAGAAGTTGAAACACGGGTTAGTTGTGGCTTCAAGGAAGTTGAGGCCCTATTTCCATGCCCATGCGATCGAAGTACTCCCTAATAGCCCTATAAGGCAGGTCTTGCATAAACCTGAAACCTCGGATAGACTGATGAAGTGGTCGATTGAGTTGAGTCAATTCGACATCGCTTATACCCCAAGGACCTCCATCAATGGGTAAGTGCTCGCAGACTTCATAGTGGAATTCACCTATCGACCAAATGGAGGAGGAGATGAAGAAGAGGGACAGTCAGTCATAGAAGGAGAGCCAAGGAGTTCTGAAGAATGGAGCCTGCATGTGGATGGAGCATCCAACGAAGGAGGATCTGAAGCAGGTATCGTGATGACTGGACCCAAAGGACATAGGATGTACTGTGCGATACGGTTTGGGTTCGAAGCCTTGAACAATGAGGCAGAGTACGAAGTGCTTCTAGCAGGGTTGCAGTTGGCCCAAGGGCTAAAGGTAACGCATCTACACATCTTTAGTGACTCACAGTTGGTGGTATTCCCGGTGAAGGGTGAGTATCAAGCGAGGGGTCCCAAGAAGGCTGCATACTTGGAAAGGGTAAGAGGCTATTTGGGGCAGTTGGTGGAGTATAGCATTGATCAAATCCCGAGAGAAAGGAATACCCATGTTGATTTCCTCGCAAAGCTGGCTTCCACTAAAGATGGGGATACCCTTGAATCAGTACCTGTGGAATACTTACCAAGGCCAAGCATCGTTAATTTAGACGTTCACATGGTCAGCATCCCAAAGGAGTCATGGACCAACCCGATTATAAGCTACCTGAAGGATGGAGTTGTGCCAATAGACAAGAGGGAGGCTCGAAGGCTAGTATGTAAGGCAGCCCGATACACCTTGGTAGATGGGATCTTATACAAGAGGGGTTTTTTTGTGCCACTCTTGCGATGTGTTGATGAGGAAGAGGCTGTGAAGGTACTGTATGAAATACATGAGGGTGAATGTGGAAACCATGCGAGTGGACCATCCACGGATCAAAAAGCCATGAGGAAAGGGCACTACTAGCACTCCATGGAGAGAGATGGAAATGATTTTGCAAGGAAATGTGACAAATGCCAGAGGCACGCAAACTACTCCCTAAAACCCCCGAATGAATTAACTAGCATGACTAGTCCTTGGTCCTTTGCTATCTGGGGGTAGACCTGATTGGCGCTCTTCCCCCAGGTAGAGGTGGAGCAAAGTACGCGGTAGTAGCCGTGGATTACTTCACCAAGTGGGTTGAAATGGAACCTCTAGTAAAGATAACGGTCAAGCATATCATAACCTTTGTAAACAAATTCATTGTTTGCAGATATGGGGTGCCCTACAAAATTATTTCTGACAACGGCACCAAGTTTGAAGGGGAAACGTTCGAGGAGTACTGTAGGGAAAGAGGGATAAGGAGAAGTTTCTCGGCTATTGTGCATCCACAAGCCAATGGGCAGGTGGAGGCCATTAACAAGGTCCTTAAGAAGAACTTAAAAACAAAGCTAGAGAAGATGAAAGGGGCTTAGGTCAAGGAACTACCTAATGTGCTTTGGGCCTACAGAACCACTCCGTGCACTACCACTGGAGAGACCCCTTTCACCTTAGCATATGGATGTGAGGTTGTCCTCCCGATTGAGATGAAGGTTAACTCCTATAGGATACAGGCATACGAGGACCAGGTCAACCATGCGGCAATGGCCAAAAGCTTAGACATGCTACAAGAAAGAAGGGAAAAGGCGCAGATGAGAGTGGCGGTATACCAGCAGTGGGCAGCAAGGTACTGCAACTCGAGGGTGCGAGAGAGAACATTCAGAGTAGAAGACCTGGTATTAAGAAAAGTACTCCCCAACATGCGAGACCTGGGGACGGGGATACTTGGGGCGAACTGGGAAGGGCCCTACCAGGTCGCTAATACATACCACCAAACACCTATAAGCTGGCGCACATGGATGACACCGTCATACCTCGAGCATGGAATGCGAAACAACATACATAGGCCGAATACAAAGGAACCTACAAATTTCCATCCTGACCCTTCCACTCAGAAATCTTCTCAATGGCATAATCTCCAAAGGGAGACAGGTCAACGGTGGGGTTGGTCCTCCATACAACGTGCAACGTGCGCTCGATTATGCGATTCTCAGCATTCACAAGCTCACCCTCGAGCACAATAATCCTCTCGTTTAAAGGATGGATGGTAGCCTCTAGCTGGGTATTGGTGTGAGAGGTTGATGCAGCCTGGGCTAAAGTTGCGTCCCTCTGGCAAACCACCTCGGTCAGTTGACTTGACAAGACATCCTTCGCCGCCTTGGTCACCGATAGGTTCCCCAATGCCTCCTCAAGCTCGCGTTGTAACCGTTGGGTCGATGAGGAGTTTGAGGTGATCAGCCGATGACTCAAGATAGAAGCCTAAGTAAGGGCGAGGACATAGAATAAAGCCTCGAGAGTCAAGTAATATCAAAACAAAATGAATAGAAAAAAATATATATCTATCATAAATGAATAAACCGAGTATCTCGACAAATACCTGCAAGGAGGCTCGCATATAGGCATCTTCCAGCTCAGCATCAAGGACATTGTGCAAAGTTCCCCACTCACCTTTGGGAAAGTTTCCCAGATGATGGCTCATGGCTTCCCCATACTGGCTTGCCAGAGGATGATGATTGGAAGCAGAAACATAAGCTTGACCCGGGGACATGTGTGTGCTTGCTGAGGCACGCTTTGGCAGGGATGGAGAGCAGAAGAGTGCGAAGTCATCTCCTTAGGTAAAGAGGTGCCTAAAGACGCCCGCCTAGGATGCCTCCCCGAGGGTAGAGGAGCCCCGACAAAAGAAGGAATGATGAAATTCCTTTTAGGCACGGAGGGGCGGGGGACAGAGGCATTGAAGGCAAACTCGCCACCAAGCATCGACAGTGGCATCCGAGAGGTAACACCGCCAGTATGACCGTCATCGGCCATGCCCCTAGCCTTGCCGGCAATAGAGTGCAAGCATGAGTAGTTCTCAGACAACACTGTCTCCTCAATGTCCATATGATTGCTCGAAGGGTAGACATAGTCCCTATCGGCTACCTCATCATAATTACCTTCATCGTGGCCGTATAGCCATGGATCCACAGGTTCAGATGAGGTAGGGCATGGACCCGCAGGTTTGGGTGAGGCAGGGTGTGGATCTGCAGATTCAGATGAGGTGGGGCTTGGGCCCGCGGATTCAGAGGAAACAGAGCATAGAGAGAGGGTTTGGTCTGAGGTCAGCAGCCTGTAAAAGTGAAGGTTGCTCTCTGTAAAAAGGGCGCAGGCTTGTTTGCATTCACCCTGCAAGGCCAGGATTTTCATCACTCAGTCGCGAGCCGACGGTTTCAAGGTGGAGCAAACAACCCCTAAGAGACTTTCCATCCAAAGAAAAGAAATAACTACAGTTAGAAAAACCTTAGAAGAAAAACCGAGTAAAAGAGAAACCTCTCATGTATGAAATCAAAGTGAGAATAGTCTTACCTGGGGTGTTGAAGCTAGTGTATCGGGTGTGCCCGCTATAAGTGAAGAAGTAGTCTGTCTTCCATGAGCCCCTATTCAAAATAGAGCTCTCCATGATGGAATTCCCTTTATGGGTCACGACTTTCTGGAGTTGGTGGAACCCGAGGGCAGATGTATTCGCCCTAAGGGTATAGAAGTAATGAACCTCTCTCATGGAAGGCCCTCTGGAATGCACCTGATGGTACAACACATATAGGCTGCTAAGCATCACCCAAGAGTTGGGGAACAATTGTAGAGGCGCCTAAAAATAGTTAAGCACTTTGATGAAAAAGGGGTGAAGCGGCAGAGCCCCACCAGATCGGATTATGGAATTGCTGAAGGCCACGAACCCTTCTAGCAGCTCAGATGCGCATTCATTACGCTTTGGGATGACGAACTTGAGATATGATGCTAACTGATGAGCCTTCAACATGTTGGCCAGTTTAGTGGTGGTAAGGCTGGACCTGCCCATTTCTTCGGAAGTGTCAGAGGTTCTCTTGGGCATTGCAGGTACCTGGGCAGAGATAGGTAGTTTATGAGCCATAGACTTTCTAAGGATCCTGGAAGACCCCCCACATGTCCTATATCTACCAGCACGTTACTTGACCCTAGGGCATAAGACCGGGGGTAGGGGAGGAAGCGTGGGTGGGATCATAGAAAGAAACTCTGGTTCAACTGATTCACATCTACCGCCTTCGAAGAAGGGACCCCTATGACCGGGAGACTCGTCACCACAAAAGGAAAAAGGCTCAGGGGGCAAGTTTTCTTCTAGGCAAGCGATTTTAGAAAGGCAATCTTGAAGGATTGATTGTAGTTGAGAAATGTATGTTGCATGCCGGGGGGAGAAACCTAAGCCCTCATCCCTGGTATTGGATTCTAGCTCCCTCTCCAGGTCGCACGCTTTCTGTCTGAGGTAGGACAGTCTCCAGAGGTAGAGCGTTCACACACCCCCACGGTTAGAGGGTCTACGAACATTGGCCTCTGAGTCGGAGGATGACAACTTAATGAATTCAACATTGGATGGACCTTCGGAACATCACCTAGACGCCATGGACCCGCTAAGACTCGAGGGCGTATATGCGTAAGGGTAACCCTATATCTACAACATGAGTGTGAGGGGTATAAGAAAAGGGCCTGTGCATAAGTACTTGAAAGGCCATACGAAAAGAATGACAAACTCTGAAGAATGAGTGACGTACAACCAGTAATTATACCCCCGCGTAATCGATATAAAAAAAAACGAGGAAGGGGCATGTGCATCATTAGGAAGGAGACATACCTGGAGGTATATGTATGAATATGAAGGTGTTCAAGGATAGACTTGTGGAGGCGTAAGGTCGGTTGAGCAATAAGCGAGGGCAAGATCGTAGGAGCAAGAGAATGCCTAGCATCACCGTAATGCTAGCCCAAAAAAAATAAAAGAACCAGGAAAAATAATAATAAAAAAAAGGAAGGAAGGAAGATGAATAAATGAAATGGAAGGAAAATTACCTCAAGAATGCTTTTGTGGTGGATGGAACCTTTGAGCTCTTGAAAGTGGTTTGGAGGGATTACCACTAGGCTAGGCAAGTTTTGGTGTGGAGAAATGACTTCAAGCCTTGGGGTATTTATAAGGAAAGTCAAGGCCCCCTAGCCATTAGATTCAAGTCCATATGAATGGTGGGGATCAAGAGTATGGGTAGCCTTGGGATCCGCGATTGAGAATGATTGGCCCTTATGCAATCTTAGGGACATTCATAAATCCCCCAAAAGTTAGATGGTTTTTGTGTTTCCTTGGACACTATAAACAAACACAACTTCAAAACTCACTTTGTGTTTCTTCAAGCAACATTGGATAGCACTCCAAGGTTGAGTCCACCAAAATTGGCCGTACATATCAAACAAGAGAAGAAGAAAAAATATACAAGCACACTTGAAAGTGTACTTATAGACTTTGGGGCAAGTGTAAATGTTGAGTAATATCCTAAGGAATATTTGAAATGGTGTTCATTCTTGAAGGCTTTGCAAGGTCCGATGTCCCCACGCTAGGGTGATCAGCTCAAGTGTCAAGATGCATAGTGTAACGCCCTACTACCTTAGAGCCGTTACTAAGTGAGTTTAAAACAGAAATTGTGCATTTAATTGACTCAAAGTGGTTTCTAAAACCAAAAGTGTGATTAAACCAGAGTTTAAGGCTAGAATCTTTAAAAATGGTCAACTTCATTGAAAACGTTAAATATAAAACATCTGGGATCCCAAAATAAGGTTTACAAAATGTTTACAACACAAAAATAGATTTTCACTTGATCAGCTATCAAAAGAATGGTTAAATACAGCCATATACAAAATGCCCCCAACCAAGGCAGTCGGGCAGGCCGAACATGTACGCGCCGCCCCCACGCTCTCCATACTCATGGCCGGTTGACTGACTCCTTGCTTTTACCTGCCACAGGAGCACCCGTGAGCCAAAGCCCAGCAAGAAAACCCAAATAGCACATAACATATGCAAATCAAATAGCTGGCATAATTCTCTGACACATAGGAAAAACCATCATAATAAACAAGTACGGCCATGCCGCCCCCAAGGCCTTACCAAACCCTGGAGTTTCGGTTCTCACCGCAAGGATAACTCATGTATCCCTTGGGTCCCACCCTGAATATAAGCATCCCATGTGCTGTGTGTTACTTTCGGCCCCACGGCCGCCCCGGCCTACGCTGCACTCGGCCCTTGCCGTTCATTTCATCATAATCACACATATAGTACATTCGAAATAATCATTCACACACATCATGATTCATTTAAGGTTAAAAATTTGCACATAGTACAATCTGGGGCCATGCCCTACAATCACACAGTGGGGCCATGCCCTAATCTCGGGTGTTACGGTTTTCTTACCTGTATCCCGAGCTCTCCGATGCACCACGGTCACGAGCACGGTCCTCTAGCACGAGCCTCTCCGAAATCCTAGTCACAACACACATAAAACACTTTTAATACTAACCAAACCCAAAACCACTTCCCGGGACCAATCCCGCACTCTCGGGGCTCCCAAAATCCTAAAATAATTCATTGGAAACATCCCCCGAACCCCAGGAGCAAAAGCTCAAAAATGGAAATTTTGGTGCCCTGAAAATGGCCTAGCGCCGCGGCTCAGCCCTGCAGGGCCGCGGCGCTAAAGCAAGTCAGAGAGCCCCTCGCCTGGAACCAGCCTCGCGCCGCGGCGCCCAAGAACAGGGCCGCGGCGCGCCCTTACGAACCCGAAAATCTGGGTTTTTCTCCTTCAAATCCTTCATCCAAAATACCTCCAAACCAACCCCAAACACATATCTCAACCCCAAACTCAATTCCACACTTCATATGAACAATCTAATAACCTATAGACACTTAGAAACAAGATCAAAACCTCAACACACCCAAGATCCAAACCTTTGATCTTCAAATTCAGTAACTCAAACAAAACCCATGAAAATCCTAACTCAAGCATTACATTCCTCAAATCAACACAGAAAACAAACTTAAATAAGCATAAGATCCTTACCTCAAGAGTAGAATCCACCCTAAAAGTTCCTTGATCCCCTCCTAAGCTTCCCACTTCAGCCCCCTTCAACACCTCTTCTTCTTTCTTCTTCTTGCCCTAGCCTTTCTCTCCTCTTCTTTTCCTTCTCTTCTAATTTTATCGAAGCCACAAGTGAACCCAAATACCCCAAACCGTATACCCCATATACCCAGCTGAAACTTGCCTATTTGCCTTGCCAAAAGACCAAATTACCCCTTCTTACTAATCCTTCTAAGCTAAACCTTCAAGGGTACTTAAGTCTTTACACTTTCATTTCAATTCTACCACTTCCTATCTTAAAACTTGTTACTCACAGCAGTTACAAATGGTTACAAAAATACCAATAACTAATCACTCATTCTCAACTCAACTTATAAGATTCCCGAAGTACCCCTAGGCTCCTCCCGAGCCGGGTACAACATCTCGTTGTGACTTTTAGACTAACTGGCTCACTAGGACCGTCTCGATGCGTGCATCCTGATAAAACATCACACTCACATGGCACAATTCACATAGTACAATTATCACAGATATGCCCAAACATGGCCAGATTACAATCATGCTCATTCTAAGACAATCAGGTCTACATGCATACTAATTCACATAGTCATGCATCTCAATTAATCAACTAAGCACATAGCGTGCAATAAATCGTAATCATGCATTAAGCTCATTAAAGTCACACACAAAATCCCATTATGCCCTCCAGGCACACTTCCCCAGGCCCTTAAGCCTAAACACTGAATTTGGGTCGTTACACATAGACACATGCATCCAAGTATAAGTCTTCAAGGGCTGTATGAGGAACTCGCCATGCAAGGCTACCCTATGTCTCGCTACGCGAGGCTACCTTGTACCGCGTCGTGAGAGGCTCCCACGAGCACCCTAGTACCCGAACATGGGTACCCCGAGGCACCACCCTCGCTATGCGAGGTTCAAGGCTAGCCTCCCATGCGCACCCTAGTACCCGAACATGGGTACCCCGAGGCACCACCCTCACTATGCGAGGTTCAAGGCCAGCCTCCCACGCGCACCCTAGTACCCGAGCATGGGTACCCCAAGGCACCACCCTCACTATGCGAGGGTCAAGGCCAGCCTCCCACGCACACCCTAGTACCCGAACATGGGTACGCTGAGGCACCACCCTCGCTATGCGAGGTTCAAGGCTAGCCTCCCGCGCCCCGCGTCTAAGCAAAGCATTGCACCCAGTCGCCGTGTGATCCGCCTAGGCCAACTTCGCTATGCTAGGCACCCTCACTATGCGAGGGTGCAGCCTCGCTGCTTCTCACGGGTCCCGCGCCCATAGGCGCACGCGTCCGCACCTTTGGCCAGCCTCGCTATGCGAGGGTGCAGCCTCGCTACATATCATGTGTACACCTTGTTCTGCCACAAACACCCCCCGCGCCTTGGTTTCTCATGACATGTATAGTTTGGAGCCTCCTCGATATATGCATGAGGAATGCTTGGAAACACCGAACGGGTATGTCAAATAATCATTAGGCGCCAAACATGAATTGATGAGGATGACTGGGTACAAGGTACGTACACTGATATAGGATGTACGAACATGAAGAGGTCAGAGGTGTGGCCCTGTCATCCGCGTCAAACGAGTAGTGGCGGTACGAACTTGTACGGAGAATGGAGGCACTACCTGAGCACCCCTGACATTATTCCAGAGTCCACAGTACGATGTCATGCACCACTACTTGGGCATTGTCAAGGCAGACACCACTATGTCCTAAGCCACTACCCTGACCCTATACCTGCATACGTCCATGTCCCCTGGGACCTACTTGTATCAGGGGCCAATAGAGGCCACCTATAAATAGGTTCCGACCCCTCAAGTTAAGGGGTTGGAAAACTGATTGTATGAGGAGACGTTTTAAGAAATATATGATCTTTGTTCCATTGTAGTTCTATATTCTCTGTTGGTTCGAGTTCTTTCCATCTTATTCTTAGCTATCTTTAGTAGAATAATCTGAGTTTTCTAACCTTAAATCATTGACGAGTTCTTACCGTCAACAGGATCTGTTCTATGGTGTATTTTTTGAATTGATTCAAATACCCTTTCACTTTGGCAAGATATGCAGCCATTTTTGGGCCTCTAGCTTGATATTCACCCTTCACCTGAAATACTACTAACTGTGAGTCACTAAAGGCATGCACATGTGTTTCCTTTAGCTCCCTGGCTAGTTGCAGGCCAGCCAGTAGTGCTTCGTATTCTGCTTCATTGTTGGAAGCTTCAAATCTGAATCTTAATGCACAATACATCTTATGTCCCTTCGGTCCCATCATTACTATGCCAGCGTTGGCTCCTCCTTCGTTAGACGCCCCGTCCACATGGAGGCTCCATTCTTCAGGCTGTTTTTCCCCTTTGCCTGTTTGTTCATTTTCTTCTATTTCTCCCTCCTCATGGGGTCGATATGCAAACTCAACTATAAAATCTGCAAGTACCTAATCTTTGATCGAGGTCCTTTGGGTATAAATGATGACTAACTGACTTAACTCAATTGACCATTTTAAAAACCTTCTCAAAGTCTTTGGTTTGTGCAAGACATGACGAAAAGGGGTGTTGGTGAGCACTTCAATAGCATGAGCGTGAAAATAGGGCCTTAGCTTTCGCGAAGCCACTATCAAGGCATATGCTAACTTTTCTATTTCTGGGTACCGGGTTTCTGCATCTACCAATCACTTACTGACATAGTATACGGGCTGCTCATTCTTCTTTTCTCTGACCAAGGCGGCTCTTATAACATGCTCTGACACTTCTAAGTACAGGTATAGTTTTCCCCCTTTTTTTGGCTTAGCCAAAAGGGGTGTTTTTCCAAGGTGTTCCATTAGCTTATCAAAGGCCTCCTGATAATCTTCATCCCAAGCGAAATTGTTGCTCCCTTTTAGGATATTGAAGAAAGGGAAGAACTTATCAGTGGATCTGGAGAGGAACCTATTGAGGGCTACTACTCTCCCTGTTAAGCATTGCACCTCCTTCTTTCTTCGTGGTGAGCTCATTTCCAACAATGCCTTGATTTTGTCAGGATTGGCCTTAATACCTCGGTAATTCACCATAAAACCAAGGAACTTCCCTAACAAAACTCCCAATGTGCACTTGAGTGGGTATAGCTTCATTCTGAATTTTCGGAGGGTGTCAAACATCTCACTAAGGTTGCTTGTGAGCTCTTCTTTCTTCTTTGTCGTTACCAACACTACAACAATTTGTAGTATATATTACATTAAAAAATAGCATATATTTAGAAGTGCTATTAATGGTGGGTGATTAAAAACACACGGAATATTATATTTTGGCGCCATATGAATAAACCTCAGACGCCAAAATGAATTTTTTTTTTTGTCTCATCTGCCAAATTCCCTAAATCTAAGTTACCCGAAAAATTTCTCTCAGCCTCCATCTCTCACTCTCGTCTCGTCTCTCCGCCTCATGAAGTCTTCTCAACTCATCTCTGCCTCACGAAGACACGCTCCAGAGTGGAGCTCTTTCTCCGCCTCACGAAGTCACGCTCCAGAGTGGAGCTTCTCTGCCTCACGAGTTCTTTCTCTGCCTCAAGAAGTCACGCCTCACGAAGTCACACCTTCCAGAGATCTATCTCTACCTCACGCCCACTATCTCAGGTTTGTTTCTCTCCTCGGCTTACATCTTTTTTAAGGAACGATACCATATGATTCATCCCTCTGCCCTCCAATTTGCAGCCCTTGGGTTCCTGCTCTCCGTGGGTGAGGAGTCTGTGTTCACAGGTGCTGTCTTACATTGGGGTCATCTGTCGTGCCATTTTTCTAGGCCATTGGGTTCATGTGAGGTGGCGTGGTAAAGGGTTTCTTTTTCTCAATCATCTCATATGTTTTATTTAAGAAGTTAGGTCAGTTCGGAGTCTCAGAAGTGAGCGATTAGCCAATCTGATTGGGTGTTGCTGCGAAGGAGATGAGAGGTTGCTGGTGGCCGATTTTATGCCCCATGAAACTCTCGCTAATCATCTTTTTCATTGTAAGTTACTTTGTTTCTTTATATATATATATATATATTTATATGTATATGTTTGTACATACTTCCGTTTCGTTTCCTTTTTTTGGGTGATAATTTATTAAATAAAGCTAAAATAACTGAAAGTGAAGTTGGGAAGATGTATTTGGTTATTGTTTGGCTGAAAAATGCATTTGCGAAGTGCCAGAAGCTGAGAAGAAGAAGGAGCAAACCCTTCCCTTTTACCAACTTTTCTGTTTTGCAGACAAGTATGATTGGCTTCTCATGACAACTGGCAGTATAGGAGCCATTATCCATGGCTCCTCCATGCCAATTTTCTTCCTCTTGTTCGGTGAAATGGTTAATGGTCTTGGCAAAAACCAAATGGATTTAAAGAAAATGACTGATGAAGTGTCAAAGGTTGGCAATGGCACTCACTTCAAATAATAATATTCTTCAAAAGAACGATACTTTTTATTGAACTTAGATCTGAGATCTGATACATTAATTTTCTCTTTTTGGTTCTTTCTTCCATTTTTGCAGTATTCACTATATTTTTTCTACCTAGGCCTCATTGTGTGCGTATCATCCTATGCAGGTATGTGAAAATTAAATTATTTTTGCAACTTTTTCTTCTTCTTGGCTTAGTTTTAGTCTCTTTGTTGATCCTGAAAGACGATACACTACCTAGTTTGGACCATATAGGCTTGCTTAGACTGGTTGGTGCCGAGCCCACATGGGTTCATCAACTAATGCAATAGTCTTTTTCCTCTTTAACTAGTCAATCTCACTCATCATCTTCTCTTACGTTGTTCAAATAATACTGTTTTTAATTTGTAGATAAGCTCAAAGATCAAAATTTTGAAACTTTTTTTTCTTCTTATCTTGGAAAATCAAAAAAAATTATTCAGAGATTGCATGTTGGATGTACACCGGAGAAAGAAAAGTGGGGACTCTGAGAAAGAAATATTTGGACGCTGTGCTGAAACAAGACGTGGGCTTTTTTGATACAGACGCTAGAACAGGGGATATAGTCTTCAGTGTCTCTATGGACACTCTTCTAGTCCAAGACACCTTTAGTGAGAAGGTTGGTTTTGTCTACTCTCCCATATTCATTAATTACATTCTCTCGCTCTCACACATGCATGTAGTTATTACTTGCTAGTATTCTCACTTGACTCATCTTCACCCAGAACAATAATAAAAATTAAAAAAAAAAAAAAGAGAAGAAGGAAAAGAGAGTGGATTAGACTAGTCAATGGAGTGGCCTTAGATCGAGATATACTTATCTGGGTACGGCGCTAGTTGGCTAATACATTAATGGGGGGCCCACGATTTCATTCTTCTCATCGAGGTGCACGTTAGCAAGTACTTGGTTAACGTGCGCTGTTACCTCTCGCCTTTGTTTTTGCTCTATATTCCATGGATGGAGCAATGTCTGATCTTCATGGCACCACAAGGCAATAATGAAACGTTGTCGTATTGATGTCATTTCGTTTTGTTTGTTTGTTTGTTTGTTTTGTTTTTTTAGGTGGGAAACTTCATACATTATCTGTCAACGTTTCTGGCTGGACTGGTGGAGGGTTTTGTTTCGGCATGGCGGTTAGCTCTGCTGAGTGTGGCGGTGATTCTCGAGATTTCCTTTGCCAGAGGCTTATATGCATATACGCTCACTGGTTTAACCTCCAAGAGTCGACAGTCTTATGCAAACGCCGGAGTAATCGCTGAGCAAGTGAGTTTGGGTTCAACTTTATCTCTTTGGCTTATATCAAAACGGCAATCTTTCATTTAGTGTCGTTTTGCTTTGCCATGTTTTTTTACTTTTAGTATTCGGTTTAAATTTTGTGTAGTATTTTCTCTGTTGCCTTTATTTGTGTGTGAAATGATGAGTTTTGACATGTGAAACCAACCACGCATGAAATGAAAGTTGTTTGTTCCACTAGACTCTCCTTTCCATTTTTTTTTTGGTAGGAATATTAGATAAAAAAAGAAGAAAACTTCAGAAGTGTGCGAAGGTTTACTGTTTGGGAAAATGACAATGATAATTGCGTTTTAAGCAAAACGACTAATTCCTAAGTTGGATTTGGACTCTTTTGGCCTACCTGATAGGATAATTCAAATAGTGTAACTTGAAAATTTTCATTTTCTATTTGGTGATATCCCATGTGCAACACACTGTTAGCTAAGTTAGTTTTTAGTACTCTTTTGGCCAAATGAGAAGAGAATCCAAATAGTGTAAGTAACTAGACGGTTTTCATTTCCTTCTTGTAGTTATATCACATGTTATGTTTCACCTTAGTAACTAGCTAATTGTTCTAGGTTTTTTCATAATTGTTTTCTGTCTTATGCTATTGCACAAGTACGGACAATCTACTCGTATGTTGGCGAAAGCAAGGCCCTAAATTCCTATTCAGATGCCATTCAAAATACGTTGAAGCTTGGCTACAAGGCGGGAATGGCCAAAGGTTTGGGATTAGGATGTACCTATGGTATTGCTTGCATGTCGTGGGCCCTTGTTTTCTGGTATGCGGGCGTGTTCATCAGAAATGGCCAGAGTGATGGGGGGAAAGCTTTCACTGCTATATTCTCTGCCATTGTTGGTGGCATGTAAGAATTCAAGCTTAGGTTTATAAATTTCCATTTTAATTGAATAAACTCTTGATTAACGTACAATAATAAATCTAACAGGAGCTTGGGTCAGTCATTCTCAAACCTTGGGGCATTCAGCAAAGGTAAAACAGCTGGATACAAGTTGATGGAGATTATCAATCAAAAGCCAACCATAACTCAAGACACATTAGTTGGAAAATGCTTGGACGGGGTTAATGGCAATATAGAATTCAAGGAAGTATCTTTCAGCTACCCATCAAGGTCAGATGTTTTCATTTTCCGAAACTTTTCAATCTTCTTCCCTGCTGGGAAAACTGTTGCTGTTGTTGGTGGAAGTGGATCAGGAAAGAGCACTGTTGTCTCTCTCATCGAAAGATTCTATGATCCTAATCAGGGTAATTAAAAAACTCTGCTCTTGTGGATAGATTGAAAATAAAGTTGTCCTTATCTAACTTGTTGTATTGATGTTTTGTCATGGGTGAGCAGGACAGGTTTTGCTGGATAATGTAGACATAAAAACATTGCAATTGAAATGGTTACGCGATCAAATTGGGCTAGTGAACCAAGAGCCTGCACTCTTTGCGACCACCATATTGGAAAACATACTCTATGGAAAGCCGGATGCAACAATGGCGGAAGTAGAAGCTGCAACTTGTGCAGCAAATGCTCATAGTTTCATTACTTTGCTCGGTTACAACACTCAGGAAAGTATTTGTTATCGAACTTCAAATTCTTAAATTATTTGGGTAGCTTACGACGCAGGGGTCTGTTTTAATCTCTTTTTCTTATTATTGTTTCCTAGTCATTTAGGAGGGAAAATTTTCTAGATATCCTATTTAGTTTTCAACCTTAATAATAAAAGTACTGTGGGAGTGATTGTTAATCGTGTGTACTTCTTATTTCAAAAACCAGGTGGGAGAACGAGGAGTCCAACTCTCTGGTGGCCAAAAACAGAGAATTGCAATTGCAAGAGCTATGTTGAAAGATCCCAAAATCCTTCTCCTTGATGAAGCAACCAGTGCGCTTGATGGGGGGTCAGAGAGCATTGATCAAGAGGCTCTAGACAGGCTCATGGTTGGAAGAACAACCGTAGTTGTGGCTCATAGACTATCCACCATAAGAAATGTTGACATTATTGCTGTTATACAACAAGGACTAGTTGTTGAGACAGGAACACATGAAGAGTTAATTTCCAAAGCCGGGGCCTATACATCCTTAATTTGATTCCAAGAAATGGTTAGAAACAGGGATTTTTCGAACCCATCTACACGTAGATCACGTTCATCACGACTAAGTCATTCACTATCCACAAAGTCTTTGAGTCTTTGATCAGGCAGCTTACGAAACCTCAGCTAAATGTTCATTCACGACTCAATTGAATTGAATTTAGCTAAGAATGATTTTGTGATTTTTTTTGGATAGTTTGTTTCTTATGATTGCACTGTTATAGGGGGTGCTCAACCAGTGAAATGGGCCATGAGATTGAGGGTGGCTTTGCATCTGACATAAGCTTTGGAGTACTGTAGCTGCAAATGGTGTGCATTGTATCACGATCTCAATGCCTACAGGGTTTTATTTGATCAGGTAACAATGGTTTCTTTGATATATAGTTTTAATTTTTATTTAACACTTTTAATTAAAATAATTTACTATTGAGTTGGCTGTGATCAATTATCAGAATGGAAATCCCAGACTATCCTGCTTTCGCCTCATGAAGAATAGCAGGGACGACAAGAGTTACAGTACAAACTTAGCATTCACTCCTCTGGAGTACCCGAGAACTGGTATTTTTGTTTGCTTGAAAAGTAAAATAATGTGTTCTTTTAATGTGGATTATCATTGAACGGGCATCACTATGTTAGATATTTGAAACTGAAGAGCCATTTCTTCATGACTTTAGTAATGGAAATTCCAAGAAAAATTATGTTGATGGAAAAAGCATTGCTGTACTATTTTCCTCATGATATCTTTGGCTGACAAGTATAAAATATTTTTTTTATGAAGCTGAGAGAATTTAGTCTGGTAGCAATATGATATATACATGATACGATTCAATTCTTTGTTGACAGGTAGAGTGACACAAGAAAGTGTGGTTTACAGCTTTAGAATGTTGTTGCTGGATCTTTTGAGTGGAAAACATATACCCCTAGTCATGTGAGTTCACACTTTATTCTTACTACTACTAGTAAATATATGTACATCAGTTCATAAGCACATATCTCTGGTTTTAACTGGATAAGAAGTTGGATCAATATTGTTGGTTTATATTGTTTGCAGGCACTTGATCTAATTCATGGCAAGAATTTTCTGATGCTTATGGATTCTGCTCTAGAGGGTTATTTTTCAAATGATGATGGAACTGAACTTGTGCGTTTAGCTTCCCGATGTTTGCAGTATGAAGCACGTGAGAGACCAAATGCAAAGTCTCTTGTCACTTCTTTCATGTCTCTTCAGAAAGAAACAGAGGTGTGTACTCTGCTTGATCCTTTCATTTTTATGTTTAGTAAATTTGTTCTTCTATTTTATTAGTTATCTTTTTGCCTGAAATACTATTTTTTGCACACTACCTTTATGTATTTTTTTGTAATGATGAAATGGAGATCATTGGCACTTGTCTAATTGAGGATACAACCAAATTGGATTGTGAGATTTTGGCCATTTGATAATTGAAAATTTGCTTCCATATGCAAGTAAATTATGAAATTATTGAAACCTGTCATTCTCATTTGATAATGACCAAGTGCTTATCTCCAATTACTCAACATGGTATGTACTCAACTCAATTTTTTCTTTTGTTTCTTAGTCATTGAGTTAATATAATATATGGCTTCAGTGTATTCTAGTTTCTTGCTTGACCTTTTATTTTCTTGAGTTCTTTTATTCCTTCCAGCTTTTCCTCTATTCTGAAGTTGTTTTTGAACTAAGAGAGATGAGTAGGTATTTAGCAACTTTATTTTATAATTTAATTTATATTAATAACAAGGATGGAAGGAATCCATTGAGCGTTTCTGTGGTTGCCTAGTAATAATTTTACAGAATAGGTCTATATCTATATGCAAACTTATATTATTTAGGCTTCTTTCTTTGATACTTTTGATAATTAATATGGTTTTTTAAGAGTTACAATAAGCACTTAACAATTTGTGATTCTGACAATGTTTTGGTAAAAGATGAAAGTATCTTTAGAATGGGTCCATTATTAAGAGTTGATCATGTATGCGCTAATTTCATCTAATATAAATATTCAACTGATTGCTTTTTGACATAGTAGTTATATAATATTTTGTATTGATTTCTTTTAGCCAGGTCTTAATGAGAAATTAAAATGCATGAAGCAACATGCTTTTAGATCAGTACACTTAATGTTATTGACTTCGATTTAAAAGGAATGATTTATTTTTTCTTATTATTTTTAAAATAGATTTTGGAAGATGAAAAGAGTGGAAATGGATTATGCAAACAATGATATTCTTGGAAAAGAAGTTGAGAAGAGTCTTAGCAGCATTCTAGCAAATGAGTTTTATTTAAAGATGCGTGTTAGATTTAAAATTGTTCAAAAATCTTATTATTTGCATAGATTGATATGGTAAATAACTTAAATGTATTGAAAACTATATTTTATGTTATAAGAGAATTTGAAAACTAATATTGGTGGGGCTTTAGTATGATTTATGCTTACTTAGTTGAGGCAGAGGAATTGGTTTGTAGTAATTAGTTGGAGGATGCCAATAGGGTTCTCTTGTGGGGTGGTGGTTTATTCTTGTCCCATGTGCCTTTTTTTTTTAATTTTTTTATGGAATATACGTGTACAAGTAATGTTAGCATTTTCTTTTTTATAAGTTGATGAAATGTCTTGAGATTATTCCTTTTAAGGTTGAGGACTTCAGTTGTAGTTGTCTGAGTTATGATTGATGTTTACAATAGTGATTGTATATAATTGCTGCATATATAACATGTTCAGTTACGTTTTAATTGTAGTCATAAGGTTTCTTGTTCTACTGATTTTCTTTATTGATTAAGATAATATATAAGGTATTTTCTTAGCTATGCATATACATGAACTGTTCTAATAGGTGATAATAAATAAAGCAATCTACATTTGTTTTGATATGAGTTTTTGCTACTAAACCATCTAAGGGCTTCTCTTTTCTTCACTCCATCCCACTCTTGTTGAATTTGATTGTTGGTCTATTTAATCAAAGACGTGTTCTATGCATTTTCTTTTCTACTTGGCTATTATTAGTATTCATTGAAAGGCTTATATGGGAATAAAATTGGTCTCAAGAGTCAAGACAGTCCATGGTGGTAAAGCAACTGTATATGAACCTATCATTTTTAATATCTATTTCCACTGAACCATTGATAATGAACCAATAACACTCTTCTTCATTGGCTGTAATAGCTTTTGGGGAATGTGGGTCCTTGTGTGTTTTCTTGACCCTGTTTTTATTTTTGTTACCATGTATTCCTCCACCATAGAATATAATATAAAAATTTAGAGTTTGATTTTTTCTTCTTAACACATTTTCTTACATTATCTCAATTAATTTGTCTATTGATGTTGATAGTTTATTAATTGGTATGTAATTTTGCTTTTATTTTAGTGGCGTCATTGGATTTTAAATTGGAAGGAAACTTTATTTCCAACATTTTGCAAGAGGTATCTTCTCTTACTTTTGTTTTTGTTATAATATTATGCAAATGTTAGAAGAGTTTGAATATCTTAGATATTCATCCATAGTGAAGTAGGTCCTGAGATTATTATTGTGTGTTGTGGTGATAACAGAAGGTTGAGAACTTGTGTGTCTTAGTGAAGTAGGATCTGAGAAATTTGTGTGCTGCAGTGAGATAAGGAAGAAAACTTGTGTGTTGTTTGAATATTTTGAATTGATAATGGTAGATGGTTGGTTGATAATATGGGAGGAATGTTTTCTGATTTTATGTAGAATTATCTATTATTATCTTATAATTAACTTGTGTTTGGTTGATTGGTTTGGTTATTGGTAGATTAATTAGATTGTTAAAAGCATACACTTGTATGTTTATTTATTTTGATTTTTCTTTTAAGTTTTCACAGACACATAAGAAAAATTATGAATGTAATTCTACTTTCATGTTAGTGGCTCAATTAAATTCATTTTAGTGGCTCAATTATATTTCAAATTGGAAGAAAAATTTATTTGAAATTGTTTGGAGTTTGAGTAATTAATTTTCATTTATATTGATGGATTAATTTGATGATTCTTACTGGATACTTTCTCAAATTGATTGCCTTGTTGTAAATTCCTTAATCATGTAAATCAACTTTCATATTTATCATCTTCTTCTTAGATCTCTATCAAAATTGGAAGGGTATCCTGTAACTCTTGTTTGTTGGTTTGAACTTTTTTTTTCCATGTATAGGCTTGGCTGTTCCTTTTATTGTTTAGTTAGCATGATAATTAAAAAAATGAGAATATTTATATATGTAATTTTCTACTGTTGTTATTTGTGGTTTTTCCACATCCTTGTATATTTTATAAATTAATACAAGGCATTTTGTTTTAAAAAATGATATTTATCACTTTTCTTAAAAAGTTAAACTTTGATGACTTGTATATACAAAAAAAATATTATTGTAAATGGTTGAAAATATATCTAGACAACTTAATTATGCATCAAAACGTCTCTGTCCATGTTCATTGGTTGTCTTTACAAATATAAATTCAAATTAAGACAATGCAAATTATATAAAGGCAGTTGTTTGGAACTTTTCAAGAGTAATTACTATGAATTAATTGTAGTGAGATTATTATTTGGTTGCCATGACAGTGACTTGTCCATCTTTAGTGACTCTCAATGTTGTATTTTGCGATTTCTACTGTCTTCTCTTTGGTGTCTATTTTTAAAATTTTGAATGTCATTATTTTTAAGTTTAAAAATTAAAGAATATTATATTTTGTCATCTCTTTTTTTGTAACTATTCTAATATAGCATTTCTTGATGGCCTCACCTTCTTCTTCATCTTTTTCTTCATTTTATCCTCTTTGAAGCTTATCTCTTAGTGTAAACTTATTGATATAATTTTTTATAGCATCTTTATCTCTAAATATTATTTTTAATATTTGTGACTGCTTACCTGTTTAATTGTTATATATATATATATATTGCTTTTCATGGAAATTTAGGAATAGAAAGAAACAATCATTTGTTGGTACTCCAAAATAAGAGATAGTGACTGAAAGTATTGTGGCTGAGTTAGTGTAGGTTGAATTGCAATCCCTTCTTTTAATTTTCATGTGGCTGAATTAGTGGTAAGGTTATGTTCATTCTTTAATTTTTTTGGGATATTTTTGTTACATCGGTGATTGAAAGTATTGTTTATTCTCTTCATATAATAACTAAGATTCATGTTTAATTTTTAGGTTTGTCTTTACTTTTGTATTTTCTTCTTTTAATTTTGATGCTGAATTCATGTTTTGCTATCTTACTTGTAAATAGAATACATCTGCTAAGAGTGAGGAGCAATCAAACAATGTTCAAGCAAATCAACCCACAACAAAGACAAGTGCACAATGGATGGCAAATTGAAGGATGGAGCAAATTTCATGGTTTATTTTTTGTGATCTTGCTATGTTTTTGTTTTTCATTTTTGAAGTAAAAGATGTTTAAGATTATAGAACTTTATTATGTATGTTTTCAAACTTAATTTAGAACTAAGATCTCATGAAGTAGCCACAATCATGGTTTGAATTTTAATGTAATACTTATAGTTTATCAATCTATTTAATATTACATTTTGCGATTAATTTTGATACTTTTTTTTATCCAAATACGATAATAAAAACCTTTTCATTTTAAAAAAAAAAACTTATGATTATCCTTACACAACACAATTAAAAATCTATTATCTAGACTAAAATAACAAAATTTTATTACTGGACCTTTAATATGACATTTATGGCTGTTTTGGATACATATTATAAGTGTAACAAAACGTTATGATTTATATAATATAACAAACTAAAAATGCTATAAAAATAATCAATTATAACAGTTGAAAAGTGTTATGCAAAAAGTTTAAGATTAAACTTCAAATTTATAACCAATTACTCTAACTAAATGTTATTATTTTAATATGATAGCAACAAAAAATGTGTTATTGAATACTTTAAGATAACATCGAACATAACATTCAAAAACTGTTATAGAAAAGACGGGACTTTTAATAACAAGGGCTACGTTATCGTTTTGAAAAGTGGTATGAATACTTCCGGTTAGCAGTTTTTAAGTGTTATGAATACTATTTTTTCCTGTAGTGCAACATATCATATACATATACTTCCATGTTTCTTCCTATCTAATTCGCAAACATTTTGTTCACCAACCTTTGATAAGTAGCACTTGCATTCTTTAACCAAAAAGGCATCACTTTGTATCAATAAAGCCCCTTGTCTATTATAAACAAAGTGTGCTCCTCATCGGGCTGGGTTCATGGGTATTTGATTTTACCCGGAATATGCATCCATGAAGCTGAGTAGCTCGTGCCCAGCCATGGCGTCTACCAAACAATCTATCCTAGGTAGCGGGAAGCTGTCCTTAGGGCAGGATTTATTTAGGTTAGTAAATCCACACAAGTCCTCCACTTTCCATTGGGCTTCGGGACTAAAACTGGGTTGGATACCCATACTGGGTAGAATGCTTCTCGGATAAACCCATTTGCCTTCAACTTGTCAACTTCTTCATTTAGGGCTGCGTATCTTTCTGGGTCTAGCGCTCTCCTTTTCTGCCTCACAGGTCTCACTTTTGGGTCGATGTTTAAGTGATGGCACATGACTGATGGGTCTATCCCCACCATCTCCTCGTGACTCCAAGCGAATACATCGAGGTTGACTTTTAGAAATTCTACCAGCTCTCTCTTCATGATACCCAGAAGGTTTCTTCCTACCTTTAACTTCCTCAACAACTCATTCATGACTGTGACCTCTTCCAACTCCTATACTGGCTTAGCCCTAGGTTCCTCCGTGACCCTCGGGTCCAATTTGTGCGGGTTTGTGCTTCCATGTACTACCATTGCCATAGGCACTGACGGTTTTATGGACGTGCAGAGGGATGTGTTATAACATTCCCTCGCTTCCTTCTACTCTCCTTTCATGCTCGCTATCCCCCCAGGAATCAAGAATTTCATGGCTACATGATATATTGAGGTTATCGCCTTCAATTCTCTTAGGGAGGGTCTCCCTAGTACCGCATTGAAGGTCGAGGCGCAGTCTACCACGACAAAGTTTGCAATTAGTATACGGGTGGTTTGTCTGGGTTGTTCTCCCATGGTGAGGGCTAACTCAATTGCGCCTATGGGCAGTATTGAATCTCCTGTAAATCCATACAGGGAGGTATTGTAAGGCTTTAGGTGCCTGATGTTCAACCCCATCTTCTCTAAAGCCAGGCGATACAGGATGTCTACGGAGCTTCCATTGTCCACCAAGACCCGATGCACCCTCATGTTAACAAGCTGGACAGTCAACACCATGGGATCATTGTGAGGGAAATGCACACCCTGTGCGTCTTCTTCGGTGAAGGTTACCGAGTCGTTCTCTCCCTTAAAACTCTATGGGGGAGTTGCTCCAAACATAAGATGCATGGGGGTGGACTTCACCTAGCCTCTCTGACATATTTTTCTTGTCCCTTCCTTGACTCGCCTCTGAACCCTGGCCCTCCGAAGATGGTCCTAACTTCTCCTTGCACCTCTAGGGCTACTTCCCGTGCTCGTGGTGAGGATACTCATTCTTTCATTCTTTGGTTTTCTTTGTAGACGTATCTACCCAAGTGGCCCCTGCGTCTAAGCTCTTTGATTTCTATCTTCAAATGAGTGCATTATGTGGTGGTGTGGCCAATATGTTTATGATGTTGGCAATATTTACTGGGTCTCTTTTTTATCGGTCTTTTTTCATTGGTGGAGGCCTCCTGAAAGGGTCCTGATTTTCATTTGTGACGAAGATATGTTCCCTAGCGTGTGTTAGGTCAATATACAAGGTGTAGGGAGCATATTTGAGCTCATCAGTGCATTGGGGTATTCGAGGCCGATCATCTCTCGACCCTTCGTAGACCCTCTTCTTCTTTGCACTACTTAGGCCTTCACAGATTAAGGGTTTTGGAGGGGACCTGCTTTTTCCAGCCTTAAGGCTTTTGTGATCATCTTCAACATGAATATACTTTTGTGCCAGTTTGTAGAAATCGTCCAAGTCGATGACCTCCCTCTTAAACATGTTATCCAACAGCTTACTACCCGAGCGTACCCTGGCTGTAATGGCCATTTTTAATTCTCCACAGGTTACGCTTCCTACTTTGGCTGCCTTCATATTGAACCTGTGGATATAGCTCTTTAGATTCTCATTTTCTCCTTGTTTCACGTTTGCGAGGCTAGTTTCTGGCATCGTGTAATCACGTACGTAGTGATGTTGTTGGAGAAATTCATCAGAAAATTGTTGCCAAGACCCGATGGACCCTGGCTGGAGTCTTTTGAACAATTTGTATGTAGGTCCTATGGACGCTCAATATTCCACGCTTGTAAAAGACCCAAAATAGATGCTTAGGCCCATGAACGACTAAGGGTTTGGATGCTTTCCTATGGGCCATCTCGAAAGATAGGCAAGATAGGCCTCGCTAGACGAGGTCCTTGTGTCTTGGTAAGGCAGGTGTGCGAGGCGTCTCCCGAGTAGCCAAGACATGATAAACTCACGAGACGCCTGCACATGGGGGGCGAGGCCATGCCTCGTGAGATGCTTGCACGAGACGCCTGCGCATGGGGCGCGAGATCATGCCACGCGAGGCTCTGGCATGAGGCATTGCATGGGGGCGCAAGGGTGTGCCTCGCGAGATTCTTTCACAAAATGCCTGCACAGGGGGCACGAGGCCATGCCTCACGAGACGCTCGCACGAGACGCCTACGCATGGGACGCGAGGCCATGCCACGCAAGGCACTGGCACGAGACGCTGCATGGGGGCGCAAGGGTGTGCCTCGCGAGACGCTTGTAGGAGACGCCTGCGCATGGGGCGCGAGGCCATGCCACGGGAGGCGCTGGCACGAGACGCTACATGGGGGCACAAGGGTGTGCCTCACGAGACGCTTGTAGGAGACGCCTGCACATGGGGCGCGAGGCCATGCCTCGCGAGGCGCTTGCATGAGACGCCTGCATATGGCGCGAGGCGGAAGTTGATGGCCCAAGGCCATGCCTCGCGAGGCGTCGGCACGAGACGCCTACTTGTGCCTCGCGAGGCCTCGGTGCGAAGTGGACCATATTCACCGAATAGAGCATCTCCTACTCTCGAGGGGCGGCCTCACGTGGGGGCGTCCCATAGCCTTGGGGGCTCGTGTGGGGGCCTCTCCTAGCCCCAACGGCCTCGCGTGGGAGCACCTCATGACATCTCCACGAGGAGCGGCCTCATATAGCCCCACCATGGCTAAGCCGCGAGGGCCCCGCGTGATAACATCTCACGCCCTTCATCTTGAGATGGCACCTCCCCTAGGGATCTATGGAAACCCCACCGTCTAGAAGGGAAGGTCCAAGTATGATTCTGAAGGGTCATGATGATACAATCTCATACGGGGTACGGCTTATAAGGTCCCGTACATCTAACTGCGGCACTCATGCTAATCAGGTAGTGGGAGCACTAGAAGAAAGGACACGGCCTGCATACTCCCAATCAAATGTCAGAGTCGACACCACTACCACCTGCACCACTTCTCTGACATGGGTACGGACACGTGGTGGAGACGTCCTCCTAGCACCCGTCCCTATACTAGTTGCACGACCGCAACCTCTGAAACCACTCTCCAGATAGTGTACCTATGTGCTGCCTGGTTCCCTGGACCACCTTGTATCAGGGGCCATTAGAGCCTAACAGGTCCCTTTAACGTGAGAGTAAAACAATTTCATCAGGTTGTTGAATGTGTCCATATGGTATTTGGGATCTATATTCCCTTCACAAGGGGTCATGTGAGGCTCTTTGAAGTTGGCTGAAAGCTGGACGACATGGATTTCCTTAATGAAGGGGGATTCTTAATCAAACTTGTAACACCCTGGATAGTGAAAACTGTTACACTGTGTGTTTACAAAAGTGCAAGACTTGCTAATCAAGTCATTTAGTTAGAATCGTGTTACTGAAACTATAGTTGAACTAGGGTTAAAAGATTTTGGTCACAAAAGTTTCATTTCTTATAAACAAGCACTTTTCATGGGATCCCAAAATTAATAACGTTAAAAGACAGTTTACAAAATTTTAGGATAAAAGTACAGCTACTAGCCACTCTAAGGGAAAACCGACAATTAGGCTTTTCTCGTCATGTACCACTCCTCGGCCGTGGCGGCCGATCAGCTGACTATGTACATTCAGCCCCAAAGCTCTCCATCTCAGGACTGGTCCACTTTGCCCTTGCCTTTAGCAGTACCACGTGGCACTCGTGAGCCAAGGCCCAGCAAGAAAACACAATAACAGAGCATAATCATCAAACAAACAATCAGATAACTTACACAGTATAATCATATATTCAACAATCCAAAATATTCACAATAATCAAGTATTCAGCATACCAAGTTCATAATTTCACATTAATAACCAATTCACATATGATAACCAAGGTCAACACCCTTAGGTCGCACCCTCTATTTATCCCAATGACTCTGACCCGCTTAAACCGAGCTAAGTGAATATCAAGCTGTCCTCAGCTACCAGTGGCCGAGCCGCGCCCTGTGCGCAAATATTGCTTCTGGCACTCTTAGGCTGTTTATCACATGTCCCATGGCATAATACCATCTATGACATCATAACAGATATAGGGAGCTCTTAGTCCCAACATAATCACATATCCGGGTGCAGTTTTCTTACCTTTGGATTCCGGTAGCTTTGATCAATGGTGACACCCCTCAAGCACGATCCCTTCTGAGCCCTAGCGTACACCTAGTCACGGTTACAAGCTACAAATATATCAACATAATAATGTGGTCTCAAAAATTTATCACATATATTTACATTTATGCCCTCAACGGGCCAAAATTACGAATATGCCCTTATAACCTAATCAGGGCCTACATGCATACTAGTACACATAGTCATGCATCACATATTTCCAAATAATTATATAAGCATGCTTATCACATAATAATGCATTTAATCATTTAAATCACACATAATCTAGTTTTTCCCTTCCGGCACACTAATCAAGGCCCTTAATCCTTATTAGTGATTTTGGGTCGTTACAGAAATCATCTTGCTCTGGATCTCCTCATTTCGGTGTCTAAGTCTTGTCTCCTCTGGTTCAAGGAGTCTTTCAAAGTGGACAAGTTAGCCTTTCCCTTCCCTTTGTCTTCCTGGGGAGACATAGGAGGTGTAGTCCTCTTGTTCGTCATTTTCTTGTTGAGCTCTTCCCTTAAGTCTGAGGGTGTTTTCCTTGAAGTGACTTCGACATCGTTACGAAGGTTACTGTTGTTCTTATGCTCTAGCCTCTGGGGCTGTTTCGATTGTCTGGGACGTTCATGCGACTTTGTTCAAGGGGTATTACTAGTGGAGAGTCAAGTTCTCCCATCGTCCACTGGGACCGTTGTTTATGCCCCGTCTTGGCCTCTCTCTTTTCTCCTAGGAAGAGACATGCTTGATTTCCCCTATAGTAGGCCATTCAGCACCTCTTGCGTATTCTCTAAGGTGGTTTCTATCCTTTGGTTCTTTAGGTGTAATTCGCGTATCTCCTCTTCGTAAAATCAAGACCTAGAGCTCAAGCTTTGTGGAATGGACTCGGCGATTCTTGTCAGGCCTGCGTGTTGATGGACCCAGATCTCGTCGGCCAGAGTTTGGCACCTGTGGTGGCTTCGGGGGCGGGAATTCTCCGACATCCCTCTCAAGAGTAGCCGCTGGTCTTAGACGATTCTCATCAAGTGGGACAGTAGGGGACGAGGCCTCCCTTTCATTCTCAAGAACCCTAGGCTCCTTTAGTGCTTTCACATTTTTGAGTGGCGGAGGATTCTTCATGGAGGCCTTCAGCTGATCTCCATCGAGGTTGACCTCAACCTCTTGTGGTTCTCTTAATTGTTTAGAGTGTCACGGCATCTTTCTCTACCAGAATCAATGGAAGACTAGTGGCTTGGCACTTATCCTTCCCACAAACGGTGCCAAACTGTTGACAGTAAGAACTCGTCAACTAAGTTACCTCGAGAACTCTATGAGTTAAAAAGAAATAGATTCAAATCAAATGAACTTCAAGCAAACTCTCTTATGATTTCCAGAACACAAAAATGTAAATGCTTAAATTTCAAAATGAAAATAGAAAGAATGTGTAGTGTCTATTCCCATTAACAATGTGTGGTTACAAAATTCTCTCAAAAAACCTCTTCCTATTTTCAGGTGAAGGGAAGTCATATTTGTAGTAGAGCATTATTGGCTCATTGTACATGGTGGTCCCTGGGGACACAATTCTGCAGATGCAGTCTATAGATAGTAGTGGTGCCAAGAGTGTGGTGATCGGCTCCACTACATGCTCAGGGTCTGGTGGTCACCCCAGGTACCTTACTCGTCCGACCACTACTTGTCTGGCGTGGATATTAGAATGAGATATCTGGAGTCTTAAGGGTCGTACCTCATACATGCTTTGTGCCTGTACGGTCTCTTTGAGTTATATCTAGGCTTTTACCTCCCTCCAAGGAGTCCCATTCTTTCAACCTTTAAATATTAAAGTCTTCATGAGTCCTCGTAGAAGATAAGATCCCAAGGGGCATGGCACAAGGCCAAGATTTGGGGCACGGTGTTGTCTTGTGTGGCGCATGGGTGTGCGGCACCTGGGCGAGGCAAGGTGTTGACACGCGGAACAGAGGCACCTGGGCGAGGCGATGTGCTGGCGTGCGACATGGGTATGAGAGGAACTAGCATGGACATGCGAGGCGCCTGGGCGAGGCACTGGCATGGGCACACGATGCGTCTAGGCGAGACGCTGGCGTGGATGCATGAGGCACTTGTGCGAGGCGCTGGCATGGGCTCGCGAGGCATCTGGGCAAGGTGCTTGCATGGCCATGCGAGGCATTGGCATGGGCGTGCGAGGCTCTGGCATGGGTATGCGAGGTGCCTAGGTGAGGCGCTGCCATGGGTGCGCGACACGGGTATGCGAGATGCCATGGTGCGATGCCATACCTCACGAGATGGACCTGCCGTGTGCATGAGATTTCATGGTGCGAGGTCGTACCTCGCGAGACGGAACCTTGCTGCGCGCGAGACGTCATGGTGCGGGACTCCATGGTGCAAGGCCATGCCTCCCGAAATGGAGATGCACTGCGCGTGCGACGCCAAGGTGCGAGGGGTTTGTGTGCGCGAGACGCCATGGTGCGAGGCCATGCCTCTCGAGGCCTCGATGCTAGGTGGTTTATTATCAGCAAGGCATATCCGCACCCTCAATGCGAGACATGTCGTTAGTTTTGAGGGGTGATCCTACCTGAGCTTGTGGATAAAGTGATGCTCTATAAGAGAGGTGCATGCCTTACGAGGCCTTTGGCGCAGGGTGCAAGGTCAGTCTTGGCCATTTGCATTCAAGGCCTTTACCCTAAGGATCACGAGTCGGGGCCTTGTGCGACTAAAATTATGATATCCACAATTTTTTTGATGATCTCATGGCTAAGTATAATGTTCGACACAAGATGGAATTTGATTAACAACCTCAATCCAATGCTCAAGCATAAATATTTAATTGGGAAATAAAGTTTATTATGAAGAAGGCAATACAATCAAATAGAAAATACTAGTCTAACAAGCATGGCGACACACTATGGGCATATAAGACGGCTTTCAAAACACCTATCTATTGCTATTAAACTTGTAAATCAAAGTGTACAGTGGTGTGATGAACCAGATATAATTACACTGATTTTGCAGAATTTAAACCATTTTCATAATTTTAAAGGTCTCAAAAATTCATATAAAAATTCTTTTCAATATAATGTGTGTACACACAAAAACATTTACATTTTAAACTTAAAAGTCTTGCAGTGAACCAAAATAGTTTAAACAAAATATAGAATATCATTTCGAAAGTGCAGACTCCCCAGAGGTCGGGCCACATGTACATCTTCGCAAGCAGGCCTCGACGCTCACTGTCCAACATTTTCTTTGCCCCTACCTTCAACATGAACAAATACGTAAGTGATAACACTTAGTAAAATAAGTCTGACAACACAGAGCTGAATACAACAACAAGAACCAATGACCAAGTCATTATCTGCACAACAGATATCGTACCACACTTAGGGTTCCAGATAAATCCGGGACCTAATCAAACAATTCAAAAATGCCTAAGCTTCCTTGCAGTATGAAAATACCATAAGTTGAAATAGCAAAGCAAGAACCCTGAAGAATATCCATACCAGTGCATAAACAAAATAATAACTAATTATAAAATTTATCGTAGAAGCCATATTGGGAGTTTCCAATGGTATCCCCTAATATCTCATTTCAAAATACAGTGGAGACCCGAGTCTCTGTATTGGTTTCAAAAATCATAAATCTATCTCAAGGGTACCCAATGGTTACCTATCCCATTCATACTATCAAAAATAGGGTTAGTGGATCCACATCGGCTCATCGAGACTCCTAGGTTTACTTTGTCTACTTACTTCCTAGCCAAATGTCATTGTAGCTAGCCAGACCAATAATCAATAATGTCATAAGATTGAACAGGACTAAACAAAAAATCACAATGTAGAGTAAAGCACCCCTATAATCATTCAGACTCCTAAGTTTACGACACTTATCTCCTATCCAATTCTCACGGTCGTAAACCGAACAAAAATAACATATCATAGAGGAGCATAAGAACCCCCTAGGATTGTTTTGACTCCTAAGTTACCTTGTAATACTTATCTCAAAGGTCTCAGGCGCGACCCAGACCCAAATACACAATATCTCATGTGGAGCGTAAGCACCCCTAGTCATTGTCTCCAAATGAGCCCTCTCTCTAAGTAGTGTATAAGCCCTACTTCTATCAAGCAATACACTAGTTAATTCATGTTGTAGACAAGAAAAACCCAGATTGACTTACAGGTTGTCCTTGATGCGTGCGGGCAATCCTCCCCCAGACCATCCCACCTCGTTAGCAAATATTGTAACTAGCATACAATATTCTCATATTAATTATGGCATTTATTGTAAATTAATCTACTTTGGGCATTAATGTCATAAATCGAATACGAACTAAGGGTATAATCATCCTCCTCAAACTTTATAAGCCGACTTTTAAATAATTTAAACCTAGAAAAACTCCCTCACTGGGTCTAAATTATTTCAAAGTTGGCTTATATACAAATTTTCCGTTCTATTTCCTCTATCAAACCTAGCCGGAAAAATATGACTTGGAAGCACTTTAGTTTTACCAAGTTTAACCTTTCTCTAATAAATTACTAAGAATCTGTACATTTTGGTAAAATCTTTTAATTGTAAACTTTGATGAACTAAGTTAAATTTATTTTTTTAAGAAATAACTATAAAGATGTTGATAAAAATTTTGTTTGCTTTTAAGAAAAAATAGGATAAAGTTGATTTTATTTTAAAAAGGTAATGTTACAGGCCTTTTTCGGTCTACCGTCCACATCATCACCTAGAGACACGTGGCAATGCACAAGATATGCTTCCCGAGAGGTTCCCAAAGGGGAGACTATTAGGCAACATGTGAACAATAGACTATTTTCCATGTCCTCGAGGAGAGGCCTCAAGAACCTCCACAGGCTATTGACCCATGAATCCTCAGGGGAGTATCAAGGTCAGACTTTTCCACGGTAACTCCTTGGAGAGCCAAGAAGTCACCATAAAGGCCTCGTGAGATTCTCAGAGATTTGCAGGACCACTTTTCCAGGGAGTGGTCCTAGGCTCCTTTTCCGTTGAGATTTTGGGACCGCCTACTTCTTAGGCTAGGAAACCTCCCGATTAGGCCAATGGCCAAGTGACACATGTAATATGCCTATCGTGTAATTTATATTCCCCAAAGAACGTGGGAATAGAATAAAATGTAATAAAGGCTAACAACCCCTCTAGCTCCCCTTAGGCTAGCTATAAATAGATCTTAAGGGGGTCATTTGTAAGGATCTGAAACCCTAGTTTTTGGAATCCTAATTACCTTTGAGCAAGATTATCCTCTGCCCAAGTTGTATACCCTAAAAAGCTCGTAATTTAGGCAGAACTTTTATAATACAAGTTACTCGTGGACTAGGCATCGTTAACGGTCAAACCACGTAAAAATCTGCGGTGTGGTTTATTTCTTTTTACTACCTCCTTTCTCATTTTATTGAGTTGACTGAAATTTGGTTCAACTTGTAATTTATTTCATTTTCTAAAAAAGATTCATAATTAATAAAATTATTAATTTCTAATATCCAAATTAACCATAATAATTATTTAGTGTACTAAACTTAAGTTTATAACTATTAAGATCAAAGTAGATTGAAAAACTAACCTCTTTAGAAATGTAGATAAAATAATTATTTTTGTGTAAAAAGTTGTCCATTTTAGTTCTAAGTTGCTAACTTTAAAAATTTATATTTTGAAAACCTTTACTCTAAAATTCTAAACTTTGTAGAATCAATCTTTGCTATACCAAGAAGTCCATTGCCAAATTTTATACAAAAAAAAAATCATTTTTACTTAATGAAAACTATTTTCAAAGACAGCCTTTTCAAACTGCTCAAGAATTCCTAAACATTTTTCTTAAAATTTGAGAAATCATAAAATCCAATTGGTTAATTAATTAGGCTGAAATTTCTTAAGTCTATATTAGGGTATGTGAAAAATGTCTGTATGACAAATTAGATCAAAAGGATAATTTTCACTTAGTAAAAAATGCTCACAAATGTGACTCTTAGAGAGCCTCTTTTTAAAATCCTGACTTTTTACTCAATTTTGAAAAATTATATCTCCTAGCCCTATCAATAATTTTATTTGAAACTTTACCAGTTTAATTATCAATGTCATAAGAGTGTTCAATACAAAAATTATCAAAAAATATATTAATTTACTTACAGACTCGCTGTCCAAATTTGGTTGTTCGTACAATTTCTAAAATCCATTTTTTCCAGATTGAACAACAATTTTTTAAAATCATAACTTGGTCATTTCAAAACATTTTTTGAACATTTCTACACTATGAATATCTTATCTTCATAAAATATACACTGGAACCAATAAAATCCAGAAACAAGTATGTATAGGTTTAGCTTGACCCTTTGGAAGTCAAGACGTATACATTTTTTTACATAAAATCACCAAACGTATGGAATGTTGGATTCCTCTTCTATCCATTCAACGAAACACCCATGCATGCATGATCACCAGACAAATATACAATATTATAGTAACCATAATGAATATAAAAATACAAAATTCACTACAACAAAATAGATGTTTTATGACTTTAATTGGGAGACATTGGAAGTCTACAATGTCTCCCACTTAGTGAGACGTTGTTGCTAGGGTCATTGTAGGTATATATCCCACGTCTCCCGTTGGGAGACGTGCCTCACTTCCCACGTCTCCCACTGGGAGAGGTGGAAAGTCAAACGTTGACTTTCCACCTCTCCCATTGGGAGACGTGGGAAGTCACTCACCTCTCCCAATGGGAGACGTGGGAAGTCCCTAGGAGACATCCCACGTCTCCCATTGGGAGAGGTGAATGACTTCCCACGTCTCCCAATGGGAGAGGTGGAAAGTCAACATTTGACTTTCCACCTCTCCCATTGGGAGACGTGGGAAGTCTCCCACCTCTCCCATTGGGAGACATTGAAAGTCTCCCACATTTAAAAAAAATAAATTAAATAAATTTATAATTAATATTATTAATTTAAATTGAATAATTAATATTAATTAATTTAATATTATTAAATTAATTTAATAATTAATTAAATTGAAATAATATTAATTTAAATTTAAATTATTTTAATCTAAATTTAAATTAATTTAATAATCAATTAAATTGGAAGAAAAAAATATATTTGTTAGATATATACAAGAAATACAATATTTGTTAGAAATATTCAAAATGAACAAATATTGCATTGTGTATGAAGAAAGAGTTAAAAAATTAAAAAAAAAAAAACCTATCAACGAGGTCGGTAACTTTGGATTATCGGCAACATATATGTCGCCCATTCTTGTCGCAACTCATCAATTTGTGCCTCTGTATATGATGTGCTTGTTAGCTGCAAGAAATATAAAGTAAATATATATTAATTAATTATTTGATTACATTTATAGTTTCAAAAATAATTTGTAAATTTTAATTAATAATACCGTTCTCAAGTAATGCCCAGGACTCGCATGCTC
Organism: Humulus lupulus; assembly: GCF_963169125.1. Lineage (NCBI taxonomy): Eukaryota > Viridiplantae > Streptophyta > Magnoliopsida > Rosales > Cannabaceae > Humulus > Humulus lupulus. The sequence goes on along the minus strand of NC_084800.1, from coordinate 146,717,585 downwards.
AATCAAATCCTTCAACATCCTCATTAAGTAGTATCCACATGCCACATTGTCCGGTTGGTGTGGACACTAATTATTTAAAAATATGAGTAATTTATTATTAAATTGAAACTTTTTAAAAAATGCATACATATTATTCTACTTAATTATTATAAATGTTCAAAAATTTCTGCTAAAGTTACTTACCTGAGGTTGCTTAATGCGTAGAGTATCAGGGATCTCGACATCAGGAAGATTCATAGAGAAAAAAAGATTGAAAGCGCTGACGATCACTGATACAATCTCCTCACGGTTATTTAGCTCTGAATTCACCGGATCACAACAATAAACATGATATGCATATGGTGCCAAAATAAGCAACATCCAATGTTCACTGTATAAGAAAAACAAAAAAATTATAGCTCAAATGTTAAACAAAGAAATTATTGATATGGGTCGGAAAAATGACAAGTTTTTAAACTTACCCATGGTTCCAAGGGACAAGCATAACTTGTTCTTTTGATTTTACGTCATTGCAACGTCTGAACAGATTCTGAACACGATCGTCGAATGAACTCCCTTGAGTGGCAACGATATTAGGATTGACAAATCAAAACTTATTTTGGCGACCTTGTTGTACCACATATCTGTAAATGAACCTAATACAAAAATATGAAAAATTGTTATATGAATGAATAAATCAAATTAGAAAATTAAATGAACAAACTTATTTGTCAGATATATACCTCATGTAGCTGACGAGTACTGCTTGTCCAATCTTCTCCTTTCGAGCAAACTGAAGTATGTCATCCTTAAATATATAACAGTGAGACATATCCTGATCAAAAACTTCAGACTCTATGCCTAGATTGACACACTCGCCATCATCCCAATGAGATACGATATTCTGTAATCGTTCCAATGGAGTTTGGGCCAATTGTGTTGGAGGAGTTTGTTGTCGTCTTCTTTCTCGAGGTTGTTGTGTTGATGGAGCTCTTGGTCGTTGTGATCTGGTCCTACTTGTAGAGGGAGTCTGTATACAATTATATCAACAATTAAAAAAATTACAAGCAAATATAGAATTGTAAAGATAATTATGTAAAAACATGGCATCACCTCATGAGTTACATCTTCAGATATAATGACAAAATCCTTAGGCCACGCTATTGGCGTCCCAATGGCCTGAGCAACTATGTACATGTCCAAATCAGGATATGCAAAAGGGAGAGGACAGGTTGGCTTAAGAACACTCGTAATCATAACTTGGAAGTTGTTGCCTGCCTCTCTTTCAATGAGTGTACCTGATGCAACAATGTTTGAAACCGAACCAATTGCTAATTGGCATGCTCGGCCCTGCATAAGAAACATATTATATACAAATAATCATGTTGAAGCAGTAAAGAAATTTATTTGGTTTCAGAATATTCAAGAAAGTTTAATTACCTCTTGCAAAAGCGGTTGTATTGCAACAATGTGGTGTTCTGCTTGAGACACTACTGGGTCCGGAGTATAGTAGGACGCCTGCGCTGGTGGCACTGGTGGGTCAGGCACATAGTATGATGATGGCGCTGGTGGGACTCCAACGTTAGATCCTGACCCGCTCTGTTGGGCCAATAATTTTCTCAAGAGCTCATCTTGTTGTTGAAGGCGCTCTTCTAGGCGTTGTGCTTGTTGACGATGCTCTTCTTCTTGTTTTCGAAATCTTTCTTCAAATTCCTTTCTAATGTCGTCATTCAAAGAAGAGGCTTTTGATTTATTTTTCGTTGAGGTAGGTGTTGGAGTATTCCAATATACTGAGCGGGACACACCGTGTCCTCCAGCCCTAACACGTCCTCGAGGCTCAGGAGTGCCCAACGCCCTCGTCAGCACATCATCAGGGCCATCAGGTGCCCATTTACCCTCAGCTTGGAGTTGCCGGTAATGATCCTCTGAAACAATATTCACAGAAAGTTATATATATAAGCTAATAATTTGACATATCAACATTATTAAATATGAGCACTTACATTATTTTTTTGAATCTCATAGGCCTCTCCAATTAGCTCTCCTTTTGCATTCCGACGACCCATGCTCCATAAATCTGCCCTATCAAGTTCAGTCAGACTTTTCCCACTTTGTTCCATTAACATCTCTTCAATACGCACATAGCCTCCTCTAGAGAGGTTGTGATTGTATTTATTCAGTGCTCGATAATTTTGCATCTCCTCTCTCTTTCTTTGCCACTCGGGAGTTAATCTTGAGTTCACAAACGCTAACCATTCATCCGGAGTTATGACATTCTCAAATCCAAATGGCAAAGCTGGCGGGAACTCATTTGGGTATTTTTTTCAAAGCGTCGTAAACGTGTACCCTAGTAAGATTAGTCTTCCAATTTCGGAAGTACTTTCCCGCATCCTTCAACATCTGTTGCTTTTGTTTGGGGTCCAAATCATAAGTTTTCTGCAAGTTTGAAAGTAATAAGAAGCATATTATCAAAATAATATATATTTTAAAAACATTAAATGAAATATAATTAATAAAAATATACCTTCATTGTGTCCCATATTTTATTTTTATCCACCACACTAACATCTTTCCAACTGTTAATGTTGATGGACACAGTTGCTCGAACAATTGATCCAAGCTGCGATGAAACATTACTTCTAGATCCACCCACTAGTTGACCATACTCATTGTATTCAACAGGAGTAAGATGTCCTTCACTCCTTTTTTTGGTGTTTCTAGACATCCATGTACGTCCTCTCACAGATTTATTTTCTTGCTCCACTGATTGGATGTCTTAATTTACCATCCTTTATTCTTTCATTAGCATGCCACGACAAACTTTTAGCATGTTCGGCATTTCTAAACAATCGGATGAAACGAGGAATTGGCGGAAGGTACCACAAAACTTTGGCAGGTACTCCTTCCTTGACATCGTCACCATTTCTTTTCATTTGCCATCGTGACTCACCACAAGTAGGACACGATTTTGCGTCTGCAAAACTATTTCGATACAATATGCAATCATTAGGACATGCATGAATTTTTTCGTACTGCATGCCTAATGAGTATAATGTCTTCTTTGCCTCATAAAATGAAATTGGAATTTCATTAACTTCAGGCAATAACTCCTTCAAGAAACCAAATAACTCAGTAATGCTTTTATCACTCCAGCCATGTTTAGCTTTTAGATTGTACAACCTAAGAAGCGCAGATAATTTTGTAAATCTTGTACAACCAGGGTAAATTGGTTTCTCGGCATCATTAAGGAGTGTCTCAAACTTATTTGGGTCTACTCCTGATCCATAATGTGCGTCGTCAATCATTTCATCTAATGGATCCCAGCTCTCCTCCACTATATTCCTCCTCACTCCTTTTGGTCTACTTGGCAGAGTTGGAGCAATCGGAGCTATCTCCCCATGGTAATACCAAATTGTGTAACTCTTGTCGATCCCATTGAAATATAAGTGTTCTTTAATCTTTTTAAGATCCATCTTTTTAACATTTCCACACTTAAGACATGGACAATAAGTAAAATTTGGGTCTTTCACATTTTCCGAACAAAACCTTAAGAACAAATCGACCCCGTTCCTAAATTCCGCAGATAACCTATTCGCTGACATCCACTGTTTATCCATATATTCTCCTATGTCTATGGAAAAGAAAAGAAACAACTCTAAATAAGCACGTGATAAAGTTGTATGTCTATATAAAACTAATTTTTTATTATCCTAGATAAAATCGGGCAGCATTTCCCCTATAATAGTGACCTAACCATCTGCATGTGAATATCAAAACAAACAATTCAAACAACATACAATAAATTTCTTCCTTATAGAATGTCCATATAAAACTAATTGTTTATTATCCTAGATAAAATCGGGCAGCATTTCCCCTATAATAGTGACCTAACCATATGCATGTGAATAGAAAAACAAACAATTCAAACAACACACAATAAGTTTATTCCTTATAGCTCCGCAACACACAGTAAAATTTATCAGAACCTACTTCACTAATACATACAAGTTCTCAACCTTCCGTTATCACCGCAGCACACAATTTTAATCTCAGAACCTACTTCACTATGGATGAATATTTAAGATATTCAAACTCCTCTAACATTTGTTTAATAATATTAAAAGTAGAAGTAAGAGAATATATATGTACCTCTTGCAATCTTTAATCCAAAAGCTAGCAAAGTTACTTCACTTAGTAATCAAATTCGCTATTAAATCCACAAACCAATAAAATTAAATTAATAAATAATAAATAAAACATCACTAAATATCTAGCAATATATAACGTATTATTGTAATTTTAGAAACTTAATTACCTCAAATGTGTTATTGATATTGGAATTTTGATGCAAAATACTCTCTAAAATCTCACCACAAAAATCACAACCTATGAAATTAAATTAATTAATATGTTAAACATTACTAAACAAATATCACTAAATATCTAATAATAGTAAATGATATTGGTAAACAAATAAAAAAAATCCCAATGTGCCGCTAATTATAACCTCAACAAAAAATCAATATAAAATTTCATAACCTAAAAACTTAATAATAAACAAAAACATAAAAATTTTAATATATTTCTATTTTATAAATTATTTAATAAATTAATTTTAACATAACTATATATATAACAAAATAGTTACAATTTAAAAAAAAAAAAATCAAATATACAAAAATATATCTAAATTTTGAAATAAAAATTTAAAAAAATTTAAAAAAATCATGAACATATATACTCTAATGAAATATATACAATGTGATAGGTTAAATTAAAAAAAAACTATAAAATCATAAATCCCTAAAAACTTCCATTGAAAAACCACAAAAACATACAATGTATATAAAAAAATGCATAAAAATGTAAAACTAACACAAAATCATGTATATTACTCATCCTAATGCAAAACCTATGATTTATTTGCAAAATAATTAACTAAAAATCAAGAAAATAAAAAAAAAACTTACCTTAGAACCCTAAAAACGCAGCCCCAAATCGCCCAATTCTTCTCTGGTTTGTGCTCTCGGGTTCGTGTGAGGAAGAAGAAGGCTGATTTGGTAGTGATTTATAAGAGGAGACATCCAACGTCTCCCACTGGGAGACGTGCCACGTGTCCCACGTCTCCCAGTGGGAGACGTTGGATGTACCCATAAATCACTACCAGCCTATTTCCAACGTCTTCCACTATTTTTAATGTCTTCCAATTGTAACCATTAATATGCACTTTCAATGTCTTACACCATTAGCCATTTAAAATCTCTTCTAATTTCTAATGTCTTACACCAATGGTGTAAGACATTGTAGGGAGTCATTGAAAGTAGAATTTGTTGTAGTGATTACACAAACAAGGTAGTTACACAATATTTAGCCAAAAGAACAATACAAGTGTGACCATATACTTCGTGAAGACACTAGTTGATCGTTTTGGTTGGATCTACCATTTCTAACTCTTTCTCAAGATTCCAACATTCACACTTACACTCCCAAAAATCCAATAATCAGATTTAAACTAACCAACAAGTTAAGAACTAAAGAAACAAATCTAACAAAACCAAGGCTTTTAAAGTTACCTCTTGATATATTTTGTTTCTTCCTCTAGCTTCTAAGAAAAACAAAGGAAAATTAGTGGTTGTTCAGAGGTGAAGGTTAGAATGAGAGATGGAGAGAATTTTAAGGGAAGTTTGTGAAAAAATATCAGAGAAGAACCAATGTAGGGTTTAGCCAAGTAGAGAGGAGGAGGAGAAAACAATGTTGAGAGAGAAAAATTCAATACAAATGAATCTTGATGCCCAAGTTTGGCTATTATATACTATGATTAAAAAATTGAAAATTACCATTTTACCCCTCCTCTTAGGTACCCACTTAAATTTTCTACTCCCTTAATTAACTTCTTAATTAAGCACTTAGCTACTTAATCTTCTCTTAATCATTTACCCCTAAAATAATTACCAAATTGTAATTTTTTCTTACTTCACGAAATTGAATTCTTAACATTGGGTAATTAAATTAAATGTGTCTTTCCATTTAATTTATGTGGTCACGCTCCTATGTTTATAGCTCATGGAATTTAATTAACCAAAATTCCATATTGGGCTAAATAAGCATTTTTCACAACAACGCATTTATAAAAAAAATTCACACAAAAACCAAAATTTTTAGACCTTAATAAAACAATTCAATAATTTTATGTCCATTTATAATTTTTCAATAATTATTCATCTCCAATATATTTTATCCGAGAATTTACTCTATTATGGCTTCAATTTCGCTTCGAGACCGAAATGCTCAGTTTGTCACAAAACTGCACATTTCACACTTTGGCTAACATTAACAACATGAAATTTTCTTCTCAAACTTATATTATTAATAAAAATAATATTCACTTATATCTCACCACCATGTCATAGATACTAGTAGGTGCCCGAAACGCGGGGTCTTACAGGTGGAAGATGTGTTGCAAAAAAAAATCTTTGTAATACTAAGACAAGATCAATATATATATACATGAACTCATAAACATAAAACATAGATCCAAATTTAAATATTCATTCAAATCACACCAAGATGAAAGGGATTATGTTCAACCTCTCAAAATGCAGTCTAACAGAAATTGGTCGTTGCCTACAATCTGAAATGAGGATGGGATTTTGGACCTAGCGAAAGCGAGTAATTTTTTTCATTCATTTTTAAATGCTCGGTTTCTGAAAATAAAATAATGGTCTAATCAAGAAAGAAAGGGATTACAGCGACGGGCCAATCCTAGTAGAAGCTTGTAATGAATTTATTTATTATAGCCTATCAAGTGTCATTGATATCTTTTAATATAAATAAACGAACATCCAATCCAAGAGAATGTTATGAGATCCACACCACGATCTTTCAAGCCAATCGTCAACACTCTAGGATGTGTGTGAGCACGTAGGATGTATAGAATAATTTTATAGAGATTGGAGAAAAGAGAAGGCTGAGAGAATAACAAGAGAAGAGAGAAAAGTATCGCCATATTTTTCAAGTTTTTGAAAACTTGTCTCACAGATAACCTATAAAAATAATTTGATTATGGTTAGGTTTTATTTACTTAATTAATATTTTAATCAAATCAAAATGCCAATTAAATATTTAATTAATAACATTAACTATATAAAATTGAGACTGATATAATTGAAGTATTGAATGATTAAAATATTGGTCAAGCAGTCACGCTGCATGGCATGTAGCACCTTATGGTGCCTCCCATTTTTTTTCATTAATTTATTAAATTAATTAAGATAGAATATTTATGTATATTTATAAAGCATGTATTTGATATAAATGATTATCTGAATATATGTTTAACTTGATTGGGTTTTCTTGCTGGGCCTTGGCTCATGGGTGCTTTGTGGTGCAGTCAGGGCAAAGGAAATTGGACCAGCCATGAGTTGGAGAGCTCTAGGGGCAACGTGTACATACTAAGCATGCTCAATAACCATGGTCGAGATACTTTTGGAGAGCTTAGACTGTTAGCTCGATTTTTCCACTTAGTTCAACTATTTTTGTAAATTTTGTTACCACTATATTTTGTTTAAGACCTTTGGGATCCCTTGTAGACATTTAATACTTTTTAATGAAAAGTTTAACTCCATTTACCAAAATTTTTAATACCAAATTCAATGTTTAACTATAATTACACTTTTGTGTCCAAATGACTCGCTTAACGAGTTAAGCACTATTTTTCACACACGATGTAATGGTCCTGGATTAGTAGGGCGTTACAACTTGGTATCATTGTTGCCAAGGTTTAATGGTTCATGAAGATAGGATGAATATGTATGCTCGTTGCTAAAGACAAGGTTGACTCACATTTGGTAACTAATGTGTTAAATATGTGTAACTTTTTAACTGGAATATATATGCCTTTATTTGCATGCTAGAATAGGAAGCATGGAATATACTGATAGGGTCTGGCCCTTGACTACTATGTGAATTTGAAAAGGAACACTTATTAGCGTTGCTGTAGTATGTGAAAGCTATTGAAATGCTTACTAGAATTGTGATTGCGTTTGTTTTCTCTTTTTTTTGGTTTGGACCGTGGGGGTGGTTTCTGGGTCCTACTATCATTGCCTGATAAGTCGAGTCATTGATTTCAGATAAATTTGGAGAGTTATGCCTCCAAGGAAATCAAATTGACTAGTTGAGGCTTAGATTGAGGCTAGAGATGATAATCAGGGTCAGAACCCTCTGCTAGCCTCTAAGGGTTGGTAGCAAGTGCTTGTAGATATGCAAGTGAGACTATAGAGATAGGAAGATGAGATTTGATTGTTGAGGAAGGAACACTGCAGTGGTCGTGCCACCTCTAGTGGTACTAGTTTTAGTGAAGTCATAGGTTGAGAATAGGTGGGAACCCCTGTATGAGAGGTTCATGAAGCAACACCCTCCTACCTTTGAGGGAGGGCTAGATCCAATAAAATTGAACAGTGGATGAGCAAGATCACCTCCATCCTTGACTTCATGAGGGTGGTGGGCAATGAAAAAGTGGCCTATGCCACATATATGTTACATAATGACGCCTGCATCTGGTGGGAGGTTGTATCTCAGACCCAGAATGTTGCTTTATTGAGTTGGGATGAGTTTCAGAGTTTGTTCAATGATAAGTACTATAATGATGCAACTCAGACTATGAAGGCAGATGAGTTCACTAGGTTGGTTTAGGGCAACATGACTATGATGGAGTATGGCCTAAAGTTTGACAAGTTGGTCAAGTTTGTATCTCACTTAGTGACAACTGATGCTGCCAGGAAAGAGAGATTTGTTTGGTGATTAAACCCCATGATAGCAAGGGAAGTAAGGATTACCTCAATGCTTGGAGTCAGTACTTATGCTCAGGTAGTTGAGAAGGCCATTACTTCTGACGGTTTAGAGTACAAGATTTATCATGAGAGCGTCGCTAGGCGTGATGCTTGGAAGGTGGTACCTTCATTTATTGGATCTTGTAGGGGCAGAGGCCCTAGTGACAAGAAGAGGAAATCCTAGACATTTCTACTACTCCTGGTCCAAATAGAAGGGTTCGGGGTGCTCAGGGTGGCCACCAGGGCAGAAACAAAAGCTGGAGAAGCTATCTAGAGTGCGCCAGGTGCATGAAGCACCATTTGGGAGAATATCGCGCTAAGGTATGCTTCTCGTCCAGGGTGGTGGGCATCTTATGAAAGACTGTCTGCAGCAGAAGAAAGAGGAACTAAAGAAGGGAGAAAGTTTAACTCCAGCCCGAGTGTTCATGCTGACCCAGCCAGTAGCTGAAGCTAGTCCTTCGGTAGTGACAGGTCAGATTTCTATTGCTAGCTCTACTTATACTGTATTGATCGATTCTGGAGCTAAGCATTCATTTGTTTCCAGTTGAGTGATTGATAGACTGTGTAGGCCTTGTAACTCATATGCTATGGGGTTTGTGACCTAATTGCCTACTGGGGAATTGGTAGTTTCTAAGAGATGGATTAAATCTCTACTAGTAGAAGTAGATAGTAGGGAGTTGTTAGTGGATCTGATTGAGTTAGCTATGGAGGACTTTGATATGATTTTAGGCATGGATTGGTTAACCAAGTATGGGGAGACCATAGACTACAAGAGGAGGATGGCAACCTTTGAGCTTGAGGGAGAGGACCCGTTTGTTTTTTTGGGTTCCAAGAATGGGCCTCTCATTCCTATGATCTCGATACTGAAAGCTAGAGACCTATTGCGAAGAGGTTGCATAGGATTCCTAGCTAGCATAGTGGATACCGCCAAGGATGTACCTATTACACCAAAGGCGACCAAATTAGTCTGTGAGTTCTTAGACGTACTCCCAGAGGATCTACTGGGGTTACTGCTATTGGTAACTAGTTTACCATGTGTGCAGGGAAAAGCACGGAGTGGTGGGCCCAGAGATTTCAAAAAAATTATTTAAAAAATCTATAAATAACAGATCCATTAATATGCAAAACATTAATCAAAGAGAAAGGAAAAGATAAGGATTTACCAATTGTAGAATAATCATAATCCTTGCTACCTTTTCATAACTCCAACGAACATCCAATCCAAAACAACATTTTGAGTACTAAGACCAATTTTCTTCCAAGATGTAACTCTTCACCTTAAGACTTGTGTGGGCATGTAGAGTAATGGTGGGGAAAGTTTCTAATTCACAAGATGTACTCAACTCATGAGATCTTGGAATATTAGGTCTGAGACAGTTTTCAGGGATAGAAAAAATATTACGTTATATTTTTCTCTCTCTGAAAAGCTTAGAATTTTCTCAATAGAATATTCTCTCAATTAAACGTATTCTTATGAAACAATTTCTCTTTGATATATTTATAAAAAAATTAATTAAATTAAAATTTTAAATTATAAATCAATTATTAAATAAATAACTCAATAAATAAAAGAAATATCCAAGATCCAATCTTGGACCTTGTTACATGCTAACTGCAGTGCATGCACTGTAGTTGGCGTGTAACACATCCCTGATTTCAAGGATGTGTTCCAACCACTTTTTTTAATTATTATTTAATAATTATTTTTTCAAAATATCTAAACCTAATAACTTATCTTATCAGATTAATTAAAGAATAGATATCATTTCAAATTCAAATCCAATTTGAATTATCATAAATATATTTTTACATTATTTAAATAAATAAAACTATTTAATTATCTTAACTATTTAAATATTATTTTTGAAAATGCCATTTTTTATAAAAAAAATTCGAAAAATATATTAATTAATTTATTAATTTTGAAAATTAATATGTTAATTAATTAATTTGTCTCAATGACACATTTGACCGTGAATAACAAATTTCTTCCAAATGTCTTTTTCCTAACTCTTCCCAATTTCAACTCTTACATTGAATAGTGTTTGTAGAGCCAACTCGGGGACCTATGGACCTACAATTTCAAGCTCCAATAAATTTAAATTATTAATTAAAAATCTTTAATATAATAACCTTAATTTATTAATCTCAATATTATTCCCCTAAAAATATGAGACAGCACTCTTGTAATTATAGACATTTATTTATTTACTACTTTTAAATATATAAAAAGTGTCAATCGATTTAATCACTACATAAAATTAAATCATCTATTAATGGTTCATAATTAATGTAGGAATCAATTATCATTTAACATCTTTAATTATATCTTTTTTCTTTGAGTACCATTAACTTTGCTAGTGAAGATTAACGCATAAACTTATTTATGAATTTGAGCTTAATAACCTTTTAGTTCCAAAAGCCTACCCTTAAGAGAGTCCTTATTCAATTCCTCTCAGAAAGGTTTAGATTCTCTATATGTGTATTATGTCCCCAGCCATCTACTTCATTGAGTTACCAAAACAAAAGTTTTCAGCCTAATCATTCTGACAAATCGGAACGAGTGAATCAAAGAACTCATATGACATGTATAGGAGTTCATAATAACTTCAGGATTAAGATTAATTTGTATATGATCATCTTATTGATATCTTAACTTTATACTTATAAAGTAAATTGTATTATTAAGTATTAATAACATATCAGGTCTCGTTCATGAATAACAACTTTATATAAAAGAACCTCAACTAAGATGTCCTACTACATTAGTGATCTGGATCTAGATTACATGTATTCATAATATTAGTGAACCATACTTATAAAACTTTGGTTTACTGTGAACTATTGAAATTTGTTCCCTACAATCTTATTTCTCATGTACCAATACAAGATTGTAGTCACAATAATGAATTTGGGAATTTTCTGATATTCATATAATATTATTCACATAATAATAATAAACAATGAATATACGCTAAAATTCTTTTCAATTATTTATTTCATAAAACATTGTTAAAAACATATGCTTTAAAGGGCACTAATCCCAACAATCTCCCACTTGCCCTAAAGCACATGAGGCATCTCCCTCAAACCCATATTTCTAATATGATCTTTAAAAAAATTTGTAGACAAAGTGTTAGTAAAAGGATCGACAAGGCTATGTTTTGAAGCTATCTTCATAACTGCTACGTCTCCTATGTGAACAATATCCCTAAGCAAGTGGTATTTCCTCTTAATATGATTTCCCCTCTTGTGACTCCTTGGTTCCTTCGAGTTAGCTACCACCCCACTGTTATCACAATACAAGACTAGTGGCTTATTCATGTCTGCAACCACTTCCAGATCAGAATAGAACTTTTTGAGCCACACTGCCTCTTTAGCTACTTCACAAGCTGCTATGTATTTGGCTTCCATGGCAGAATCTGCGATACTAGTTTGTTTAATACTATGCCAGACCACAGCTCCTCCACCAAGTGAGAATACTGATCTAAAAGGCAATTTTTGACTATAACTATCTAATTGAAAATCAGAATCAGTGTATCCAGTGGGGATCAGGTCACCACCTAAATATACAAGCATATATTCTCTAGTTTTCCTAAGCACTTGAGAATATTCTTTACTACAGCCCAATGACTAAATCTACGATTGGATTGATAACAACTAACTATCCCTAATGCATAACAAATGTTAGGTCTTGTACATTGCATGGCGTACATTAGACTGCCTACTGCAGAGGAGTAGGGATACAGTCTCATAACCTCTTCTTCTTGAGGTGTCTTAGGACACTGCTCTTTATAAAGGACAATTCCATGCGGGTTGGCATATCACCCTTCTTGGAATTTTACATACCGAATCGCTCAAATACCTTATCTATATAAGTAGTTTGAGAGAGAGCCAAATCTTTGTTTTGTCGGCCTAAAGGATCTAGATGCTCATAACGTAGTTTGCATATCCTAAATCTTTCATTGGGCATTGTCGGCAAGCCAATTCTTTACTTTTGTCAATATTCTTACATCATTTCCAATCATTAGAATATCATCAATGTAAAGAATCAAGAATACCACAATGTCATCGTTGAATTGTTTATAAACACAAGGCTCAGCAACATTTTGTTCAAAACTATATGTTTTGATTGTGTCATCAAATCTCAGATTCCAAGATCTAAAAGCATGTTTGAGTCCATAAATGGACCTAAGAAACTTGCAAACCTATGGCTCTTGACATTTTATTTCTAACTCTTCTGGTTGAGACATATAAATGGTCTCGTCGAGATAGCTAGAAATGTTGTCTAACGTCCATTCGAAATTTCTCATAATCCATGCAAGTAGTTATGGAAAAGAGTATGCGAATGGATTTAAGCATGGCCACAGGAGAAAATGTTTCTTCATAATAAACCCCTTCTCTCTGAGTGTAACCCTTGGCTACAAGCCTTGCTTTGAAAGTTTCCACTTTCCCATCTGGTCCTCTTTTCTTCCTAATTTTCAACAAATAGGTTTAACATTTTCAGGAAGATCTTCAAGTGTCCAGAAAAAATTAGAAGACATCGATTCCATTTCCAGGTTTATGGCATCTTGCCATTTTTCTTTGTCTGAATCTTCCATTACATCTTTGTATGTCAATGGATCATCTTTGTTTGTGTCAGACACAAGCATTTGAACTTCGTGTTCGTAGAGACTTTCCTGCCTGACAACCCTCTCACTATGACGAAGCTCTCTATTGTTCTGACTAGAACTTGTGGCTTCCTTAGGTCATTGTTCATTGCGAACATGTGGTGATATATTTACTTGATCTGAGACCATCTCCTCCAGTATAACCTTATTGCGAGGCTTATGGTTGTTAATATAGTCATATTCAAGGAAAGTAGCATTTTTCGATACAAATGTTTTATTTTCTTTAGAAGTATAGAATATACAACCTCTTGTCTCTTTGGACTATCCCACAAACATGCATAGTTTAGTGCGAGATCAGCTTTCCATTCTTCCCTCTCAGCACGTGTTCTGGACACCCCCATATACGAAAAATGATGTAAACTAGGTTTAGTACCATTCCATAATTCTAACGGTGTATTCTTGATAGACTTGGATGGAACAACAATCAATATGTACATTGCACATTGAATGGCATAGCCCCAGAATTATAGTGGCAATAATGAGTAACTCATCATTGATCTAACCATGTGATGTCTTTTGCATGGTACCTATTTGTAGTTAATCTTCTCCTCGATCTGATTAAAGAACTTTCAGTGATTTACCTAATTGGATTTCAGCTTCAGCTAGGAATTCTTTACACTTTCCAAAAGTTTCAGATTTCTTTTGCATCAAATATAAGTAACCGTATCTAGAATAATTTTTAATGAAGGTGACAAAATATTCAATACCTCCTCCAACTTGCACATCAAGTGGTCCACACACATTAGTGTGTACGAGTTGGACTGGTTCTATTGCTCTTGAAACCTTTGCCGAGAAAGGTCTTTCAGTCATCTTGCCTTCCAGATAGGATTCAGAGACTAGAAGAGAACCAACAATTTATTATCTTAAAGGTCCTTCCTTTGCAAGTCTGTTAATTCTATCCAAACTAATTTACCCCAATCTTAAATGCCATAGATATGTTTTATTGTCGAAATCAGTCTTTTGACATTTAATAGACCTTGGGTTTGCAACTTTAAACATTTCAGAGTTGTGGACAGATCGTTCTTTTTCCTTAAGTTTATATAGCCCATCATCGGATTTTGCATGACATATTTCAATACCAGATCTTGAGATAACAATCGAATTATTATTGAAGGAAATATCAAAACCTTATTGATGCAACATAGAAATAATAAATTTCCCAACTAATAATCACATTACTATTCATAAACTAAAAAAAATTCTAAATCACTAGTTTTCTTATTCTAAATAGAAATAAAAAATCTCTAAAACAAAATTTAAGAAATAATATTATTCGAAATAACAATAAATTTCTAAAACTAGTGATGGGCCTTCCGCTTGTACTTTAATGTTGATGCCTTCCCTTTTTAAGTAGACACTTTTGGAGGAAGAACCATCTTTATGAATAGTATGCCACAACTCATACGATGTCTTGATGTGTTCGTACTTGTCTTTGTACTCTTTTGGCAAGCTTTTGAGTATACAAAATTGCCCCGTGTGATTATCCTTTAACCATTTGGTATATTTTTTTATGCATGTTATAGATATGATCTATAGGTGGCCCTTCAAGCAATGTTGACATACAATATAAGAAATCCCAATTTTTCTTAGAATGTACAACATACAGACGTGCCAAATATGAATTCTTTTGGTATCAGACTAGGGTAGGTCAGACTAGTCTCAAATTAATTTTGAGACAATTCTCAAATCCATAAGTGAAAATGTAAAATCAACCATTTCTCTTTTGACTAACGAACAACCGCTAGTCTTTCGAGCAGACTAGTTAACATTTGTGAGTGTAACTCATTATTTTAGATTATTAACTCAAGAGTGTGCCTTACAGTCAGCCAAACTTGAAATAGATCATTCAATCCTATTTTTATAAAGAAGTTAACCTTGAATAATAACACAGTCAGAAACCTTTCTTAGGGGGACACAAACAAAAGCGCCTCGAGGCCCATTCCATGAAACATCGGTGTCAACTAATAATGGAGACCATAGAAGTTATTGGTATGACTCCTGCTCCCACTTATTATTTTAGAATATATGTTTTCTCAAAACATCCTATATTTTTTAATTAATTGAAATTAATAAAATTAATTTACCAAATGATATTCTAATAATTACTAATCTCATCAAGCATTTAATTATTAAACATGATTTAATCAAACTACTAAATATGCTCTTAAACTATCTAGTCAATAAATGATCTAATTATTCATAATATCATTTGTCTATCAAATAAAATTAATTATTAAATAGGTCTTGAAATTAATACTTAAAATCAAATTACCACTTTGTTCTAGATTAATCTAAATTAATTATATGATTCATTAAATGCATATAATCAAATAGGGCGTTCCTAATCAAAACATGTTTCTACTCTATATGAGATGCATGCTTTAATTAGATATTGTGTGGGTAATATTTATGGCATGTTATAATGCATGAAAATGTTATTAAACACATTTAATACATTCAAACATTTAAATAAATAAATACAATAAATAAAAAAAATAAATGCAGGCCGGGTGTTTTGGGTATTTCTAGAAAAAATTACAACACTTGCAATAAATTATAAAATAAAATAAAAATAAAACCAAGGCTTCATGTAGAACTCAATCTCCATCTTTTGGGCCTACTATTATTTATATGTCATCAAGGCCAATTTTGAATTATAAACAACTTCAATAATTTTTAAACAATTAGCCAGCCTGGGGTGAGCCAAGGGGATATGTACCCAGTTTGGGGTGAGCCAAGGGGTATTTTGGCAATTTTACATATTTCAAGATTTATTGACAAATGAAGTGTTTTATGGGAAATAATTGTATTTAATGGATTAGTTGATTAAATTAGAGATTAGAGGTATATTTTGTTGATTAATGGGAAATTAGACTAAATGACCAAAATGCCCTTGGGGGATTAATTGGAGGGTAATTTGAGCTAGAGGAAGATTGGTGATTTGACCCATTTTGTAGTTAACTTTTGGCTAAGTATGGGAACCCAGTAGCTACTCACGTTCAAAGCAGTCCCTTGGTTCTCACATAGTGTTTTCAAGAGCTTTTCAAGGATATCACACTCATGCTTTGATCTTGGCAGAATTTAGGGGAGATTTAACATTTCTTGGAGGAGTACAGGCTACTAGAGACTTCAAAACTAATAAAGGATAATGAAATGTAGTGAGTCAGTTCTTCTTTTCTTAAGTTTCTTGTTCTTTTGGGTGTTCTTTAGTTTTTGAGGTTGTGACTTTAATTTTCAGATCGGGGTAGTCTTGGAAAGTTTGGTTGGGTGTTTTGAGGACTGAAGATCATTTATAACCTATTTAAAAGCTCAATATTTGTTGGTTTGGTAGATTTTAGTTGGGAATTTCATAATTTGGAGTAAAAAGTTTGAGTTCAAGACTCAAAGTTTCAATTTGTTAATTGGATATGTTTTGATGTGTTTTTGGGGTATCTTGTTATTGTTTGAGGCTTAACTAAGTGGTTTGAGGTTAATACTGGTCAAAAAACTGGGTTTGAACTGCTACGAAACACTTTGGAGTCAAAATTATAGGTCTGAAAGTAGTAACTTTCGAATTAGGGAACGACACCAATTCTGGATTCGTTTTGGGGTTTCTGTTGACCTAGTGCAACCACGCTAGTGTAACGACCCAAATTCACTAATTAGGCTTAAGGGCCTTGATTAGTGTGCCTGGAGGGCATGATGGGAGTTAAGTGTGATTTTAGTGATTAAGATGCATGATTATGATTTAAAGCATGTTATATGACTATGTGTATTATGTTATGTGATAATTATGCTATGTGATTTGTACCACGTGGGTGTGGTGATATCAATGTGATGCACGTGCCGAGACGGTCCTAGAAATCTAGATAATGGTAACTGGTGATTTGGTAACCTGCGTAACTGTTAGTAACTATAGAGAGTAACAGGTTTTGTTGGAAAAGTGGTAAAATTGTAAAGTTAGTAAAAGGACAAGTGTGCCCTTGAGGTTTAGCTAGAAAGGGATATTTGTGGAGGGATAAAGTGGTCTTTTGGCAGTGAATAGATGAGCATCATCTGAGAAGAAAAGTTAGTCATGTATAACACTTAGGAAGTTGATTTATGTTGAAATTGGAGGAAAATCTAGAAGAAAAGAGAAGAAGAGGGAAGCTGAAGTGGGAGACCTAAGAAGAGAATTTTGATGATTCAAGGCAATTAAGCTAAGCCTAGGCCAAGGTTACTCAGAGGTAAGGGTCTATCTATGATTTGTTTAAGTTTCAAATCTAGTTTTTGGAGGATAAGCATGAATTGAAGTAAGTTAGTAGCTGGTTTTGCATGAATTCAGAGTTAGAATAATCAAAAGAGAAGGTGATTTGAAGCTAGAGTTGAGGAGAATTCAAGCTGGGTTCTTAACTGAGGTAAGAGTGTATCCTGTTTAGTTTTCGTAGCTGTTATGGATTAAGAATCTAAAGGGTTTGGTTTGCACTTTTCTCAAGCTTTGGCTCAAGGGTTTGAATCTAAAATTTAAGTGTGAATTCTGTGGGTGGTTGTGTAATTGAGCTAGATTATAATGTTTATAGGTTGTTAATTGGTCTATGTGGGGTTTGAGTTGGTTTTGGGGCTTAGGTATGAACTTGGGATGGTTTGGAGTGATTTGGGTTCGGGAGAAACGCAAGGAAAAACCCATATTTCTGGGCTCGCGAAGGAGCACCGCGGCGCGAGGCTGTTTCTGGGCAGAGCAAGTTCTCTGACTTGCTGGGCACCGTGGCTCAAACTTGCTGGGCGCTAGGCCAATTTCAGGACATGGGATTTTGCAATTTTGAGCCTTTGCTCCGGGGGTTCGGGGGATGTCTTCGGTGCATTATATTAGGGATTTGGGGAATTCCGAGAGTGTGGGATTGGTTCCGGGAAGTAGTTTTGGATTGATTAGTGACAAAGGATGTTTCATTTGTGTTGTGATTAGGTCTTTGGAGAGGCTCGGGGTAGAGGACCGTGCTCGCGGCTTCGTGGCATTGGAAACCAGTAAATTGAAAGGTAAGAAAACTGCACCCGGGAATTGTGTCGTGTCAATGTTGGTATTACACCATGGGACATGTAAAAGCTGTCTAATAGTACCGTACATGATACTAGCGCACAAGGCGCGAATTGGCCATTGGTAGCCAAGAACTACAGGATAACGGAGGGAGCATCCTGAGAGCGCTAGCCCTGGTTATCATTTGTAAACTGTTCATGATATGAATTGATATGTTTAGTATGTGGAATACTTAATGGTACTGACTGACTACATGGTTGAGATATGTGATGCAATGTGAGATATCAACTTGTCTAGTAATTGTTCATGCTCTGTTGTTGTTGAGTTTTCTTGCTGGGCCTTGGCTCACGGGTGCTACGTGGTGCAGGTAAAGGCAAGGGCAAGCTGGACCAAGCCTGTGGTGGCGAGCTCCGAGGTGGAATGTACATAGCCGGTGGTTCGACCGTCACGGTCAAGGAGTGGACCAGGACAGGGTTCATCTAACTACTTGTTTTCCCTTAGTATGGCCGGTTGTTGTATATAAACCTTGAGACTTTTGTAAACGGTCTTTAAACTTAATATTTTTGGGATCCCATGTAACAGATAATACTTTTTAATGAAAATGTGGCTTTTGAGACCAAAACGCTTTTAACCCTAGTTCCTTTATAGTTTCAATAACACAATTTTATTTAAATGACTTGATTAGCAAGTCTGGCACTTTATAAACACACGGTGTAACGGTCTTGGCTATCCAGGGTGTTACAGCTAGTGTCCTAGAAAAAGGAAAATTAGAGTGCAATTTAGGGTTTTGGAGTCCTTGGCGTGACTGTGCTGAGGTAGGGCGTGACCACACCAGGTGCAAGCGCGACCATGATAGGTGCCCCGAATATGTATTTTTCTAAATTTTGGGTATAAGGATCAAGGTTTCTAGGAACGGTTTCGACGACACGCTTGGGGGCTTGGGGGACGTTCCTATCACTGTGTTGACTACAATTAGTGGTTCCAAGGGCTAAGAATTCAGATTAGAATGAGTTTTTCATTTACGTTGCCACTAGGGATTCTGCAAAGGCTCGGGACAAAAATCGCACTCAGGGTCGTATCACTATTTACACAGGACTCAAGGTAAGAAAATTGGCACATGCTCCGAGTGTAAGGTATCGACCCATGGTATTGAACACGGTTATGATTGTGCCTTGAATTTGTTTAAAGTTTAATGTTTGCTCTATATAATCATTTTTTCCTATAATTGTTTGTAATGACTTGTTTTTGTTTGTAATTGATCAGTTGGGGGGGGGGGGGCTATTATTAGCCATATACATGCGTAATGTAGGCTGTCATGGCATGACAAATACAGGGGTGCGTTATGCATCTATTTGGCATGAGTCATGTTGACCCTTGATTTGGCCAACTACACGGAGTCAGAATTACGACAAGAAATGAGATGGTAGTCGAGAATGGAATCAAATGGTAAAGAATTGACACAAATAATTTATAGTGGTTCGGCCCCAATGAATGGTAATGACCTACGTCCACTTAGTGTTCTTATTGATGTTGAATCCCAATGCCGTGATCAAAGAACTAGGGTTCTTTAGTTTCACAAGCTTTGAGGGGATTACAATCTCGGTAGATAATCACACTTGTGCTCTTTTTATGAGTATTTGGAAAAAAGGTCCAAAAGTCCCTTCCTTGAGCCCTCTCACTCATATTTATAGGCTAAAGGGGGTTACATGGGCCAATGGGCCTTAATTATCCTTAGTATCAGCATATCAAGGTAATAAAGAGGAAATAATCAATGTAGTTATAACAAGATTACAATCTTTAAAGGAAAGAAAACGAAGCATGCAACCAGATTGGTCACATCTATCTGCGAGGTCTGATGAAGCAACAGGGAGCTAGTCGATAGGCAAACAGCACCCCTTCATTCTGAAGCTGCCACATGCCAACCACGTGTAATAAGTTCTTACCATGTCATCAAGAGCCATTTTTGGGTAAACAAGTTGTTATACTTGTTGGAAAATCAATGTGAATTTGGTTATTATGTATAAAGCATGTATTTGATATAAATGCTTATCTGAATATATGTTTAACTTGATTGGGTTTTCTTGTTGGGCTTTGTCTCACAGGTGCTTTGTGGTGCAGGTAAGGACAAAGGAAAACTAGACCAACCATGAGTTAGAGAGCTCTAGGGGCGTCGTGTACATACTTAGCCTGCTCGACCACCATGGTCAAGATCCTTTTGGAGAACTTAAAGCGTAAGCTCGATTTTTTGCTTAAGTCGACTTTTTTTGTAAATTTTGTTACCACTGTATTTTGTTTAGGACCTTTGGAATCTCTTCTAGATGTTTGAACCTTTTTAATGAAAATTTTAACACCATTGACCAAAATTTGTAATACCAAAACCAATGTTTAACTTTAATTACACTTTTGAGTCCAAATTAACTTTAATACTAAAACCAATGTTTAACTATTTTTAACACACTGTGCAATGGTCCTGAATGAGTAGTGTATTACAATCAGCATGAATCCTTACTGGTTAGTGTTTGGGAAGGCTTGTCATCTATCGTTCCTACTTGAGCATCATGCACAATGGGCTATCAAGTAGCTGAATTTTGACTTGAAAGCTTCTGGAGAGAAAAGACTCCTTCAACTTAATGAGTTAGAGGATATTTGTAATGAAGTTTATAGGATGTGAGGATTCTCAAAGAGTGTACAAAGAAGTGGCATGATAAGCACATCCTTTGCAAAGATTTCATTTCGGGAGAGAATGTTCTTTTATTCAATTCTCATATCAGACTCTTTTCCAGAAAACTAAAGTCTCGTTGGTTTGGTCCATTCATGATTATGCAAGTTTTTCCATGCAGGGCCATTGAGATTCAACAAGGAGATGAACCTGCTTTCAAGGTGAATGGTCAATGTCTTAAGCATGAAGCTCGTTAATGTCTAGTAACGAAAGTGAGTTATAAAGTCTAGCCAAAGACTTTGATTTATGTGTTTTATGAGAGGCAACCCTTATTTAGATATTAATTATAATTTATGTTCATTTAGTTAGAACAATTTAAGTAATTTCTTTATAAAAAAAAAATATTGTTCCAGGCGACGTGTCACTTATGAATATTTTATGTATGTATCTTACTATTTATGTAAGGTTGTGGAATCGTTTTACCATGTCTACTCTAATGCCATCAACGAATCAATAAGAGATGTATATAGATGATTTCTACACTTGCATTACTGTATCTATGCTAAAAAGACAATTGATGTTGACAAGGTATTTTGCACGAGCATAATTAATGTTGCTCGGGGAGCTACTATAGGGGATCATAGCCATCTCAGTCTCTTTCTGTAGCAGGTGGGGTTTCTATGACTACACATGACCCTTGTATGCAGGTCACATCAATTGATCGTACTAATGTGCTTTGTTCATCTCAATGCGGTGGCGGTGATCCAAAACCCACCGCCTCAACCATTTCACAAATGTCCTTTGCTTAATACTGGTCTTTGTCAAGTGGAACAAGAAGCCCACTGTATCGACCCAAAATTGTTAATAAGGCTTAGGAGCCTTGAATAGTGTGCTGGGAGGGCATAATTGGTATATATGTGATTTAATGTTTAAATGCATGATTATATGATTATATGTGAATAAATGATTAAATGCATGTTTATGAGTATTAAATATGCATGTGGGCCCTGATTAGCTTAGAAGGGCGTATTTGTAATTTGAACCCGTTGAGGGTATGATTTTGAGTTATGTGCAGTGTTTCCAGCATGAGGAGATCCTGTCCCGCGATGTTAGCAGGGAGTTACAAAATTGGTATTTAGTTGAGGTTGGTAACCATTAGTAACCTTAGTGTTAGTGGTATTAGTGAAATAAGAAGGGAAAAGTGGTATTTCTATTAGACTGGTGAATGACCTAGCTACCTTTGAGGTTCAGTGTATGGCTTAGTTTGGGGAGGGGTAGGATGGTCTTTTAGTGTTAAAATTAGAAACCCACAGCTGAAGGAAAAGACTCTCACATGTTAGAATCCTCCAGATTTTTCCTTGGGTCATTTGGTTCAATTTTGAAGAAGAGAGAAACAAAGAACAGGTCATGAGAGCTGGGTTTTGAAGGAATTTAAGAGTGAAATCAATTTGAGGAATTGGGAGTAGAATCAAGCTGTGGAGGAGGATTAACATCTACCAAGCCTTAGGAAATTCAAAATCTAAGACCGTAAGAGCTTCATTCTCTGGTTTTGAGTATTGTTGCATGTTCTTGAGAGTTTTGAGTTTTGATTTCTGAATTTCAGTTTTGGGAAGAAGTTGTGAAGAACTTTAGCTTGGGAGTTTCAGTGTTGAATCTTGGAGTGGCATTGGAGGCAGCCTAGGGTCGAATTCCTCTCTAAGGTAATGACTTTTTGCCCTTGATTGTTCTAGGTTTTCTGAGTTTTTAGAGTTTCAGTTAGTGCTCTTGAGCTTCAAAGCTCAGTTTTGATTTCTATGTTTGATGAGGTTGTAAGCTAAGTTGTGGTGTTATTATGTTTGTTTGGGTGAGCTATAGTGATTTATGGGCTCAATTTTGTGGTTAGATGGTGATTGGGGAGGATTATTGGAGCTTTGGCTCGTGGAGGGTCGAAGAGAGAAACCCAGAAATTTGTATTTCTTGTACTAGCGCTATAGTGCTAGGTTGGGAGCACTACAGCACTAGGCTACATTTCTGGGGGGCTAGAGACTCTGACTCTAGCGCTGTAGCGCCCATCTGATGGTGCTATAGCGCTGCTCAGCTTTCAAAACCTGATTCTTTGGTACTTTTTAGGGTTGCTGTTCAGGGGATCGGGGGTCGATTCCACCACCGCGTTTGGTGGAATTTGAGTTCCCGAGAGGTTAGGATTGGTCCCAAAATTGGGTTATGGAATCGAATTATAATGAGGGTGCTACTTATGGTTTGTGATTAGGTGACCGCTTGGGCTTTGGGACTGGATGTGCTCTAGGGGTCGTATCTTGAAATCTAGAGCAAGCGTAAAAGGTAAGAAAATTGCACTTGTTTGTGTGGTTATGTTTGGACTAAAGTTCCCTATTTTTGAATACAGATATTGTATGGTTATGATATGGCATGTGATCATGAAATGAACGGCCTAAGAGTTTCGAGGTTGATATTTGCGCACAAGATGCGGTTCTGCCACTGAGAGCTGAGGCCAATTAAATAATCACTAAGCTCGGCCTAAACAAGCCGGAGTTAGTGGGTTAAATAGAGGGTACCATGAGTATTGTATGATAAGTATGATATGTTTATTATTGTTAATCTAATGTTATGTCTTGTTGAATACTAAGATGAATGGCTTGTGAATCACTGATTTCCATCACTGGTTATGTGTCTGCATAACACATTGAATATCTGGTTAACTGCCTTATGGATCATCTGATTGTCTGTATTGCTTATGCTATGCTTTATGGTTTTCCTGTTGGGCCTTGGCTCACGGGTGCTACATGGTGCAGGTAAAGGCAAGGATAGGGTGGACCATTCCTGAGTAGGAGAGCTCTAGGGCAGGATGTACATAGTCAGCTGCTCGTCCGTCATGGCCGAGGGATAGTACAGGGACAGGAAAACCTAATAATGTGTATTTTTCCATTAGAATGACCTTTGCTTGTATACAACTTTTGAAAGCTGTAAATTTGTCCTTCTAACGTTGTTTTTGGATCCCATGTACTGAACGTTTATTTAAATGAAAACTTATCTATTTATGATCGAAATCTTTTAACCCTAACTCAATTTTGACTTTAGGGTCACGTTTTTAACTAAATGACTTGATTAGCAAGTCTTGCATGATTATAAACACACAGTGTAACGGTCTTTGTTATCCAGGGCGTTACACCCACCTCCAATAAAATGCTCAAAACTAACAACATGCCATTCAACCCACATTAGAACATATGTAACTCCAGCCACTAAAGGCTCGAGTTATTCCTATGATGACCATAATCAACCTATGTCCTTCATTGAGCTTCGGCAAAGCATCTCATGGGCCAAGTACATTTAGGATCATCAGTAGAGGATGATGCATCATTTTGTCAATATCCATGATAGGCAATTTCGTTTGGTGAATTACATGGAAGATTTTTGCAGTGCTTTAACTAACTTTGTTGGATTCACTTGTAACCCCCACTATTATGATGTGTTTTGTCTCCTCAAAGCATGTGGTAAGTGTCCCTAATACTACACTCACTACTTGTAATGTCCTAAAATTCCTAATAAGGCTTAGTGCCTTGATAAGGTAATCTCAGTTATCAAGCTTTGTAGATTTTTGTTTTGGTGTTTCTGATGAAATCCTTGGGTTTTGAGTTTGGTTGTGTCTTAGAGGGTTTTGATGGTTGTATGTTTGTATTTTTTTTGTTGTTGGAGTTGTTTTAGTGGATGGAATTTGGTTGGAATTGAGTTTCGACGAGTTTTGCAAAGATTGCAATTTTTGAAAAATCCTATAAAATTATGGGTTTCGAGGTGGCATCGCACCGCTTGATACGAGCATCGTGGCCCATTTGAAGATCTTAAAAGATGGGGTTTCCTCAGACCGCATTGGCGCCACAACCCTTAGTGGGCTCTGCCGCGGTGCAAAATGTGAGAAAATTATAGGTTTGCTCTCTACCAAGTGAGGCGTCACGGCCCTTAGTAGTGGTCATCATGGCGCAAAATTTTTGGGACCACAGTGTAGCTGGGAGGCGCTGCAACACAAAATGAGGAGTTAGATTATTTTGACCTCGGCTTTTGGAAACCCGAATCTAAAGGCCCGGGAATGATTTGGGCTTGAGCCTCGATTATTTAACGTGGTTATAATCACACTTGGAATGTTTGTTTAAGCATGAACGAATGTATTATGTATAGTTGTGTTATGTGTGAAATGCATACCTGTTGGTATCCAGTTGGATAGCTTGGCATATAAGCCATTGTCGGCATTATTATGTGGAATGCAGACCGTTATGGCTAGGCTAATTTCTAGGTGTGATAGGCGCTTTTACGACTCCATAGCCACTTGAAAGAAAGGAGTGCAATATGCACTTGTACAACTCTATAACTGCTTTAAAGAAAGGAAAGCAGTATGCACTTGTATGACTCTATAGCCACTTGAAAGAAAGGAGCACAATGTGCACTTGTTCTGTTCTATAGTCGCTTGCAAGAAAAGAGTGCAATATGTGCTTGTACAACCCTACAACAGCGTAAATAAACTGAATGCATGCTTAAGTGTTTATTATAACCATTGGGCATGCTATTAATGATCTATATTATGTTGAATATATATTCATGTTATTATATGTGTTCTCTTCCTGAGCATTGGCTTAGGGTTGCTACGTGGTGCATGTAAGAGTAAAGAGAAGTTGGACTGGCCATGAGTTTGAAAGCTTCGGGGGTGTTGTGTACATATGTGGCTTGCTCAGCCACCACGATCAAGATATCTTTTGAGGATCTAGACATGTCGATCATTTTGCCGCTTAGGACAACTATTTTTTATTTGTTTGTCTTGTAACAGTTAATAAACTCTATTTGGGATCCCATGTACATACTAAACTCTTTTAATGAAAAGTATTACTCTTTTGGCCAAAACTTTTAGTACCTCACCTATTTATTAATCTTAATCACCTGTTTAAGTCCAAATGATTCGTTTAATGAGTTAAGCACTATTTTAAACACACAGTGTAACGATCCTTAATTAGTAGGGTGTTACAACTTGGTATCAGAGCCGCCATGGTTTATTTGTTCTTAGAGATTGGCTAGGCACGTACACTCCGCTAAAGATAAGCTCGACTCGGGGTTTGGTAACTAATGATGAGACTATGTGCTTAATTGTTTAATTGATAGATATATATATATGCCTTATCATTATGCTTTAATAAGGAGCATGAGTTATACTGATATGGCTTGGCCCTTAACTGCCATGTGAATATGAAAAGATGTGCTTATCAACAAAATTTTGCTTATGAATACTAAGAACATGATTATTAGTACTATGGTTAAACAAGAATATGAAAATAAATTCTTATTAGCATGAATGCTATATGTGAAAGCTATTGAAATGCTTATTAGCATTGTTATTGCATGTGAATGCTTATTTGTGAGGTTTTGGGATCATGGGGTGGCTATGGGTACCGTTATCATTGCCTGATGAGCCGAGTCATCGATTGCGAATATACTCAAAAATTATGCTTCCAAGGAAATAAAATAGACTAGCCAGTGCCGAGATCTAGGCTAGAGATGATGACTAGGGTCAGAACCCTCCGCCAGCCCATGAGAACTGGCAGCATATGTTTGCTGAAATGCAGGCCAGATTACACAAACAAGAGGCAGAGATCTGCTTGTCGAGACAGCAGGTTCCGATGGAGAATGCTGCACCATTTTGTGCCACCTGTTGTGGTACCAATTTTACAAAAACATCCAGGGATTGAGAACAGGTGGTAGCCTTTATATATGAACAATTCAGAAAGAAGCACCCTCCTACTTTTGAGGGAGGGCCAGACCCACTACGAGCAGAGAAATGGATGAGTATAACTACCTACATCCTGGATTTCATTAGGGTGGTAGGCAACAATAGAGTGGCATGTGTCAAGTATATGTTTCGGGAGGATGCCTGCATCTAGTTGGGAGTTGGTATCCCAGATTCGGGATGTGACTACATGTAACGACCCAAAATTGCTAAAAAAGCTTAAGGGCCTTGGTTAGCGTGTCAGGAGGGCATAATTGGTATATGTGTGATTTAATGGTTCAATGCATGATTATGTGGCATGCATGATTAATATGATTATATCACTATGTGACATGCATGTTTGTGAATAATAGATATGCATGTGGGCCCTTTATAGCTTATAAGGGCATATTTGCGATTTTGGCCTGATGAGGGCATAAATGTGATTTTATGTGATAAATTATTGAGACCACATTATTATGTGGATATATTTGCATTATATGGCTCGAGACGATCCAAGTGAGCGGACTAGCGAAATAGTCACAGCGGGGATTAATACTTGGCTCGGGGAAAGCATGGGAGTATTTTTGGGAATTTAGAGAATATCTTGGGAATAATTAGATGCTAAATAAATAAATGGTAATTAATTGGATAACGGGATTAATCGGTAGATATTAGGATCATTTGAGGAGCTAGCGGGAACTAGGGCAGAATGACCATTTTACCCTTTTAATACCCTTAAAAGATTAGAAGGCTTGAGGGGAATAATGGTCTTTTGATAGGCAAGGAATATACTCAGTGAACATTTAGAATTAAAACAGAAAGAAGTAGAAACTTCATGCACATTCTCTCTCTCTCTCCCTCACAGTTTCACTCACTCTCACTCTCTCATTTGTGCCTTAAAGCTAGGGAAGAAAAGGGCAGGGAACTTAGGCCTAATCTGGTAATTCTTTGAAGGAAATTGAAGGTGATTAAGCTAGGAATTAAGCCTGGAACTTGGGAGGATTCAACGATTGTTGAGGTAAGCTCTAGTCTTTTAATTTGTTGAAGAATTTAGTTTAATAGGGTGGAATTAGAGCTGAGTAGTTTCAAATATTAGAACATGTGTTAATTCTGGGTTCTTGGGTATAAGTTAGTTGATGAATTACTGGAAGTTTGAGTCGATTTGTGTTCTTGTATGCTTAGAAATTATGGTTTGAGTCTTGGTTTTGCCCTATTGATTTAGTTTAAAGTGGGAGTGTAATGGGTTTGAAACCTTATAGTTCTTGGCTGGAAAGAGGTTGGAGAAAACCCAAAATATCTGGGCTCAAAGGGGGCACTCCGCGACCCAGGTCTAGGGCGTTGCGGCGTGTCTAGCCATTTTGGTATGGGTATACTCTCTAAGATGGGGGTGCGCCGGGACCAAGTGAGGCAAGTCGTGGCCCTCCTCCCCTTTGGCTTAGGTCCTTGCTCTTTGACTTGGGGGCAAGTCGCGACCCACTAAGCCAGATCTCGGACCGCCTAGGGTTTTTGGCCTTAGAACAGTTTCTAGAATTTGTAAGGCTCGGGGGTTCAAACCTAGGTGCTCGGGACAATTCCTACTACCCGGTTTAGTAGAAATTGAGGTCTTGGAGGCTATTTTATGTCTCCTAAGTATTTATTTGGATTGGAAGTTAACAATTACCCATTGGACACTGTGACTACGTTTATCTCCAAGGCTCGGGGTTGAGGATCGTGCTCGAAACCATTTCATTTTTTCTGTTCAAAATTAAAGTTAAGAAAACTGCACCCTTGAGTGGTTGTAATGAGACTGAGTTCCCATTACTTGAACATGTATATTGTATGGCTAAATGAATGATTTGCCATATGAAAATGAACGGCCTAAGGGAGCCGGGGGCTAATAATTTGCGCACAAGATGCGGCTCGGCCACTGTGAGCCGGGGTCAGCATCCTCCAATCTTTGAGGGGGGACCAGATCCACTGAAGGTCGAATAGTGGATGAGTATGATCACTTCTATCCTGGATTTCATGAGTGTGGAAGGTAATGATAGGGTGGCCTGTGCCACCTATATGCTGAGAGAGGATGCCCGCATTTGGTGGGAAGTGGCATCACAGACTAGGGATATTTCTACTCTAACTTGGGATGGGTTTAGAGACTTCTTCAGCTAGAAGTACTATAATGTTGTCATCAAGGCAGCGAAGGTGAATGAGTTCGTGGGGTTAGTGAAGAGCAATATGACAATTACAGAATATGCCTTGAAGTTTGACAGGCCTGCAAAGTTCGCACCAAATCTAGTGCCTACTGATGCAGCTAGACAGGATAGATTTATTAGAAGGCTTAATGCTATGATAGCCTGAGATTTGAGAATTACAACATTCCCTAGGGGGATGACTTATGCCCAGGCTGTCGAGAAGGCTCTAACCACTGAGGAGGCAAAGAATAAGATCTGGAGGGAGAATGCTGCGAGACGGGAGGTTCGCAGGGCGGTGCCTCCCCATTCAGGGTCCGGTAGGGGTGGAGGCCCCAGTGATCTAAAGAGGAATACCCCTGACACTTCGACTGCTGCTGGTCCAGATAGGAGAGGTCGGGGTGCTCAGGGTGGCCGCCAAGGAGGCGGTGAGACATGGAGAAGCTACCTAGAGTGCACGAGCTGTAGAAGACGCCATCCGGGCGAATGTCAGGCGAAGGCCTGTTATGTATGTGGGGTGGTGGGATACCTCAAGAAGGTTTGCCCGATAGTGAATAAAGAGGAAATAAGGAAGGTGGACAGCTTGACTCCAACTTGAGTGTTCACATTGACGTAAGGAGAGGTCGAGGCTAGTCCCTCGGTTGTGACAGGTCAGCTTTCTAGTACTGGCTCTCCTTTTACTGTATTGATTGACTCTGGTGCAACACGTTCGTTTGTTTCTAGTAAGTTAATTGATAGAATGTGTAGACCTAGCGAGTATTATACTGCGAGGTTTTGGATTATACTGCCTACAAGGGAACTAGTGGTTTCTAGGAGATGGATTAGGGCACTGCCAATGATGGTTGATTGTAGGGATCTGTCAGTAGACTTGATCGAGTTAGGTATGGAGGATTTTGACATGATTCTTGGGATGGATTGGTTAGTCAGATATGGGGCTACCATTAATTGTAGGAAGAAGATTGTGATCTTTGAGCCTGAGGGAGAGGATCCCTTTGTTTTTGTGGGTGCAGTGCAGGGACCCCGCATACCCATGATATCAGCATTGAGAGCAAGAGACCTATTACAGGGAGGTTCAACAGGTTTCCTAGCTAGTGTGGTGGATACTACCAGAGTTTTCCCAACAGGGCTAGGAGAGACCAGATTAGTACGTGGGTTCTTGGATATGTTCCTTGAGGATTTACCAGGGCTGCCACCGCACAGGGAGGTTCAATTTGTCATCGAGTTAGCATCGGCAACAAAGCCACTGTTAAGGGCACCATATAGGATGGCACCAATGAAACTGAAAGAATTAAAGATATAGTTTCAAGAACTTCTTGATTTGTGGTTCATCTGGCCTAGCTACTATCCATGGGGTGCTCCGATTTTGTTTGTGAAGAATAAGGACGGGACTCTGAGGATGTGAATCGACTACAGGGAACTGAACAAGTTGACCATCAAGAATAAGTACCCCTTACCAAGGATTGATGACTTGTTTGATCAGCTGTAGGGAAAGACGGTGTTCTCGAAGATTGATCTTCGATCTAGTTATCCCCAGCTGACGATCAAGGACGAGGATATACCGAAGACGGAATGAGGTATGGGCATTATGAGTTTCTAGTCATGTTGTTTGGTTTGACCAATGCCCCAGCAGCATTCATAGACTTGATGAAGAGAGTGTTCAAGGACTTCTTGGATTAGTTTGTGATTGTCTTCATCGACGACATCCTAGTGTACTTCAGTTCAGAGGCAGAGCATTAACAACATCTTTCATAGGTCTTGCATAGATTGAGAGTGCCGGTTGTACGCCAAGTTTAAGAAGTGTGGGTTTTGGTTATAAGAAGTGACATTCCTTGGACATATTTTCGGTGAAAATGGGATTAAGGTGGGTCCATCTAAGGTGGAGGTAGTAAGTGATGGGTCGAGGCCAAGGAACGCCTCAGAGATTAGGAGCTTTCTCGAGTTAGAGGGTTATTACAGGCGGTTTGTGGAAGGGCTTTCGAAGATTGCTACACTAATGACATAATTGATACAAAAAGAATCTAAAGTTTGTTTGGTCAGACAAGTGTGAGAGTAGCATCCATGAATTGAAGTGACGACTTATTATGGCACTTGTGTTGAGTCTTCCTTCGGACGGAGGAAAGTTTGTGGTATATTGTGACACATTGAGGTTGGGTTTGGGATGCATGTTGATGCAGAATTAGAAGGTTATCGCATATGCATCACGACAGCAGAAGGAATATGAGCAGCGCTACACTACCCATGATCTGGAATTAGCAGCGGTGGTATTCACACTAAAGGTGTGGAGACATTATCTGTATGGGGAGAAGTGCGAGATATACACTGATCACAAGAGTATGAAGTATTTCATCACCCAGAAGGGTCTTAACATGAGATAGAGGCGTTGGCTAGAGTTGGTGAAGGACTATGATTGTGATGTCCTTTACCACTTCGGAAAAGCCAATGTAGTGGCAGATGCGTTGAGCCGGAGGGGCCTGGGACAGTTGTTTAGCTCTACACAGATATCAAGGGAATTGGCAGAGGAGATGTCCAGAGCGAGGATAGAATTGGTTGTGGGTCGATTGGCTCATGTTACCTTACAATTGACCCTGCTAGAGAAGATTACGGAGAGTCAGTTGGTTGATGCACAGTTGCAGGAAGTTAGAGGGAATGTCTTAGCTGGAGTGGCTAAGGACTATTCTATTTCAGAGACTGGATTATTACGATATAAGGGTCGGATATGTGTCCCGACTAATATGGGGATTAGACGAGAGATACCCAAAGAATCCCATACTACACCATACTCACTCCATCCAGGTACCACGAAGATGTATTAGGATCTACGAATGTTGTATTGGTGGCCTGGGATGAAGAAGAATATGGTGGAGTACGTGGCCAGGTGTTTGACCTGTTAGCAGGTGAAGGTTGAGCATCAGCGGCCAGCGGGGTTGCTACAGCCTTTGGGGGGTCATTACGATGGATTTTGTGGGAGGTTTACCCAGGACAGTGGGGGTGCAAGACACTGTGTGGGTGATAGTAGATAGATACACCAAGTCAACTCACTTTCTGCCAATAAAGATGACATATACTATGGATCAGTATGCGGAGCTATACGTGAGGGAGATTGTGTGTCTCCATGGGATTCCCAATTCTATTGTGTCAGACCGGGATCCTATCTTTACCTCCAAGTTTTGGGGTGGATTGCAGAAGGCTATGGGGACTCGGTTGAAGTTCAGCACGTCCTTTCATCCTCAGACTAATGGACAATCTGAGAGGACAATTTAGATATTGGAGGACATGCTCATAGCGTGTGTGATAGACTTTGAGGGGTCTTGGAGTAAGTATCTTTCGTTGTTTGAGTTTTCATAAAAAAAAAAAAAAACAACAGTTATCAATCAACCATTGGTGTAGCTCCATACAAAATGTTATCTGGGAGGAGATGTAGATCTCTCATTCATTGGGATGAGACGGGTGAGAAGACGTACTTGGGACTGGACATGGATCAGAAGACTAATGAGGCTATCAAGAAGATTCGAGCTCGAATGCCCGCTTCATAGAGGAGACAGAAAAGATACACTGATCCTAAGCATAGGGACGTGGAGTTCTAGG
Source organism: Humulus lupulus (assembly GCF_963169125.1). Taxonomy (NCBI): domain Eukaryota; kingdom Viridiplantae; phylum Streptophyta; class Magnoliopsida; order Rosales; family Cannabaceae; genus Humulus; species Humulus lupulus. The sequence continues at coordinate 146,684,963 of NC_084800.1, read as the reverse complement.
TGGGGGACCACATGTTTCTGTGAGTCTCACCACTGGGAGGGGTGAGAAGGTCTGGGAAAAAGGGCAAGTCGAGCCCTAGATTTATTGGACCTTTTAAGATCCTAGAAAGGATCGGACAGGTGGCCTATAGATTGGCACTGCCACCATCGTTGTCGGGAGTTCATGACGTATTCCACATTTCTATGCTTCAGAATTACATCTCAGATACAACGTATGTGTTGAAGTATGAGGACTTAGAACTGCAGACAGATTTGTCTTATGAGGAGCGACCGGTTTAGGTCTTAGACAGGAAAGACAAGGTTCTACGGAACAAGATGATTTCTCTAGTCAAAGTATTATGGAGGAATAGCAAGGTCGAGGAAGCGACCTGGGAGCTTGAGTCAGCGAGGCGGGATCAGTATCCCGAGTTATTCAGGTAATTATCGAGGACGAAATTCTCAGTAGGAGAGGATAGTTCTAACGACCCAAAATTGTTAATAAGGCTTAAGGGCCTTGATTAGCATGTCGGGAGGGCATAATTGGTATATGTGTTATTTAATGGTTTAATGCATGATTATGTGGCATGCATGATTAATATGATTATATAACTATGTGACATGCATGTTTGTGAGTATTAGATATGCATGTGGGCCCTTTATAGCTTATAAGGGCATATTTGTAATTTTGGCTTGTTGAGGGCATAAATGTGATTATATGTGATAAATTGTTGAGACCACATTATTATGTGGATATATTTGTAGCATATAGCTCGAGACGGTCCTAGTGAGCGGATTAGTGAAATAGTCACAGCGGGGATTAATACTCGGCTCGCGGAAAGCCTGGGAGTATTTTTAGGAATTTGGAGAATATCTTGGGAATTATTAGATACTGAAAAAATAAATGGTGATTAATTGGATATCGAGATTAATTGGTAGATATTAGGAGCCTTTGAGGAGCTAGCGGGAACTAGGGTGGAATGACCATTTTACCCTTTAATACCCTTAAAATATTAGAAGGCTTGAGGGGAATAATGGTCTTTTGATAGGCAAGGGATATACTCAGTGAACATTTAGAATTAAAACAGAAAGAAGTAGAAACTTCATGCTCATTCTCTCTTTCTCCGTAATGGTTTCACTCACTCTCACTCTCTCATTTGTGCCTTGAAGCTAACGAAGAAAAGGGTAGGGAACTTAGGCCTAATCTGGGAATTCTTTGAAGAAAATTAGAGGTGATTAAGCTAGGAATTAAAGCTGGAATTTAGGAGTAATCAACAATTGTTGAGGTAAGCTCTAGTTGTTTAATTTGTTGACGAATTTAGTTCAATAGGGTAGAATTAGAGCTGAGTAGTTTTGAAGCTTAGAACATGTGTTAATTCTGGGTTCTTAGGTATATATTAGTTGATGAATTGCTGGAAGGTTGAGTAGAATTTATGTGTTCTTGTCTGCTTAGAATTTATCGTTTGAGTCTTGGTTTTGCCCTGTTGATTTAGTTGGATGTGGGAGTGTAATGGGTTTGAAACCTGTAGTTCTTGGCTGGATAGGGGTTGGAGAGAACCCAGAATTTCTAGGTTCGAAAGGGGCGCGCCGCGATCCAAGTCTAGGGAGTCGCGGTGCGTGTGGCCATTTTAGCCTGGGTATGCTCTCTGAGATGAGGGCGCACCGCGACCAGGTGAGGCAAGTCGCAGCCCGCCTCCCCTTTGGCTTGGGTCGTTGCTCTCTGACTTGGGGGAAATTCGTGACCCACTAAGCCAGGTCGCGACCCGCCTAGGGCTTTTAGCCTTAGAACGGTTTCTAGAATTGGTAAGGCTTGGGGGTTTGAACCTAGGTGCTCGTGACAATTTCTACTACCCGGTTTAGTAGAAATTGAGGTCTCGAAGGCTAGTTTTTGTCTCCTGAGTATTTATTTGGATTGGAAGTTAACAATTACCCATTGGACACTGTGACTAGGTTTATCGCCAAGGCTCGGGGCTGAGGATCGTGCTCGAAACTATTTCATTTTCTCTGTTCGGAATTAAAGGTAAGGAAATTGCACCCTTGAGTGGTTGTAATGGGACTGAGTTCCCAATACTTGAACATGTATATTGTATGGATAAATGAATTATTTGGCATATGAAAATGAACGGCCTAAGAGAGTCGGGGGCTGATAATTTGCGGACATGACGCGGCTCGGCCACTATGATCCAGGGTTAGCTAGATAAACACTGGACTCGACCTAAGTGAGCTGGAGTGAATGGGTTAAACAAAGGGTGCGACCTAAGGGCGTCGACCCTGAGTATTGCATATTGATTGAGATAAACTATTAAATATAAATGCTTACTGTTGTCAGCTTGATGCTATGTCTGGTTGAATATCTGGTTAACTGCTTGTTAATTAATTGATTATCGTCATTGAATATGTATTGTTTCTATGGTTTTCTTGCTGGGCCTCGGCACTGGTACTACATGGTGTAGGTATAGGCAAGGGTAAGATGGATCAACGATGAGTTGGAGAGCTATGGGGGCGAGGTGTACATTATCAGCTGCTCGTCCGCCACGGCCGAGGGATTGTATAGGGACAGAACCTAAAATATGTATTTTTCCATTAGAGTGGCCTCTAGGTTGAGTATACTTTTGAGAATTTTTAAATTGTTTCTTAAACCCTATTTTTGGGATCCCATGTACCAAACATCTATTTTAATGAAAATTAATCGTTTATGATCAAAATCTTTTAACCCTAACCTGATTATGACTTTAGGATCACATTTTATTCAAATGACTTTATTAGGAAGACTTGCATTATTTTAAGTACACAGTGTAACGGTCTTGGTTATCCAGGGCGTTACACTACACTAAGCTGGGAATAGTTTTGAGATTATTTTAATGAGAAGTATTACAACGATGCAGTGAGATATGCAAAAGCAGATGAGTTCACCAATCTTGTCCAAGGCCATATGACAATGACAAAGTACGCCCTGAAATTTGATAGGGTGGCCAAGTTCGCTTCCAACATGGTGCCAGCTGATGTGACAGAAAGGAGAGGTTTGTTCGAGGGCTAAATTCTATGATAGTCTAGAATTCCATAATCACCTCTGTACTTGGAATTATGACTTATCCTTAGATAATAGAGAATGCCCTTACTTGTGAGAGGGCAGAGAACTATATTTGGCATGAGAGCGCCGCCAGGTGACCAGAAGAGGAAGTCCCCAGACATGTCTACAGTTTCATGCTGAGATAGGAGGGCTCGGGGCATTTAGGTGGGTCGCCAGGGTGGAAATGAGACTTGGAGGACTTATCCAGAGAGTGACAGATGCAGGAGTTGCCATCTGGGAGAATGCCGAGCGAAGGCATGCTTTTTATGTGGGGTGGTTGGACACCGCAGGAAAGAGTACCCAAGGGCGAAGAAGGAAGAACCATAGAAGCCAGACAGCTTGACTCTAGCTCGATTGTTCTCCTTGCCGCAGTTAGAAGCTGAGGCTAGTCCATCAATAGTGACATGTCAGATTTCTAGTGCTTGTTCTCCTTACATTGTGTTGATTGATTATGGTGCTATGCATTTATTTGTGTCTAGTAGAGTGATAGATAGAATGTGTAGACTATGTGATTATTATGTTGTGAGGTTGGGACTTTATTACCTACTGGGAAATTGGTAGTCTCTAGGAGATGAATTAGATTTTTACTAGTAGAGATGGACAGTAGAAAGATATCAGTGGACCTGATTGAGTTAGCCATGGAGGATTTCGATATGATTTTGGGTATGGGCACAGATTGTAAGAGATGGATGGTGGCCTTTGATCCTGAGGGTGAGGACCCATTTGTATTTATGGGTACTATGAGTGGACCGCCCATTCCTATGATATTGGCATTGAGAGCTAGAGACAGGTTCCATAGGATTCTTAGCTAGTGTAATAGATACCACTAAGGTTATACCAGTTGGACCTTAAGAGACTAGATTGGTATGGGAGTTTCTAGATGTATTCCCATAGGATTTTCCAGGGTTTCCGCCGCACTGGGAGATTGAATTTGTTATTGAATTGGGACCAAGAACGAAATGAATGTCCAAGGCACTGTATAGAATGGCCCCAGCAAATTTAAAGGAATTAAAGGTACAATTATAGAGAGCTGAATAAGATGACTATCAAGAACAAGTACCCACTGTCGAGGATCGATGATTTATTTGACCAGTTACAGGGTAGGACAATGTTCTCAAAGATTGATCTTCGATCTGGTTATCACTAGCTGAGGATCAAAGACGAGGATATCCCAAAGACATATTTTCGCACGAAGTACGGGCATTATGAGATTTTAGTTATATAATTTGGATTAACTAATACCTCAGCAGCTTTTATGGATCTGATGAACAGAGAGTTCAAGGATTATTTGGACAGATTCATGATTGTCTTCATCAAGGACATCCTCGTTTATTCTCAGTCAAAAGCAGAGCATGAGAATCATCTCTAGTTGGTATTATACAGGTTGAGGGAGAACAAATTGTATGCCAAGTTCAAGAAGTGTGAGTTCTGGTTACCTTAGGTGACATTCCTTGGTCACATTGTTAGTAAAGACAGAATTAAGGTGGATCCAAACAAGATTGAGGGAGTCAGGGATTGGCCAAAACCACGGAGCGCTTCAGAGATCAGGAATTTTCTCAAATTGGAAGGGTATTATTGATGCGTCGTAGAAGGATTCTCAAGGATTGATACACCACTAACAGAGTTAACACGCAAGAACATGAAGTTTGTATGGTCAGATAGATGTGAGAATAGCTTGCAGGAGTTGAAATTGTTATTGATCACTGCTCCGACATTGAGACTTCCTTCAAATCAAGAGAAGTTTGTGGTCTATTGTCATGCATTAAAACAGGTGTTAAGTTATGTTCTTATGCAGGCTGGAAATGTGATTGCCTATGATCAAAACAGCTAAAGGATTATGAACAATGATACCCAACTCATGATTTGGAGTTGGCAGTAGTGGTATTTGCACTGAAGGTGTGGCGACACTATTTATATGGAGAGAAGTGCAAAATTTACACCGATCACAAGAGTTCGAAGTACTTCTTTACTCAGAAGGATCTAAATATGAGAAAGAGATGTTTGTTGGAGTTGGTAAATGATTATGATAGTGAAATCCTTTACCATCTAGTGAAATCCAATATGGTGGCAGACGCCTTGAGACAGAAAGGTCCGGGACAATTATTTATTTTAAAGTAAATATCTAAATAGTTACCAGAGGATATGACTAGAGCATGAATAGATTTGGTGGTGGACCAGATATGTAACGCCCTACATTGTTAGAGCCGTTACTAAGTGAGTTTAAAATGTGCATTCAACTCTCTAATCGAGAGTTTAGGACAAAAAGTGTGATTAAGCCATAAACAGAGTTATAAACTTTGAAAATAATTCCATTTACTGAAAATCATAAAGTGTTTGACACTTGGGATCCCAAAATATCGTTTAGAAATATTTACAACGTATAATTACAACCCAGGTCTATTAGACAACAAAATCTAAGTTTTAATACAGCCATCTCCCAAAATCACTGGTTGTGGCAGCCAGGCAGGCCAAACATGTACGCGCCGCTTCACACTCTCTGTACTCATGGTTGGTAGACTTTTCCCTTGCCCTTACCTGCACCACAGAACACCCGTGAGCCGAAGCCCAGCAAGAAAAACCCTCACAAGCAGAAACATAAGCATAACAAACACATAGCATATAAATAGGCCATCAACAAGCTAAACATACACGACCAAGCCGTCCCTGACGCTTTACCAGGCCCTGGGTTTGCGGTCCACACCGTTTGGATATCCTAGGTATCCTTTAGGGTCTCGCCCTGGCAACTCGCACTCCACGTGCTCAACACTGCTCCCGGCCCCTTGCTGTACTCGGCCTTGCACTCAAGTGCCCAACGCCATTCCCAGCCCTTTGCCGTTCCCGGCCCCTGCCGACCTCGGCCTACGCCGTTCCCGGCTCTTGCCGAACACTTACACATTTGCATTCTTAGCATAATAAACATACACTTAATATTAACAAACTCAAACAAAGGGCTACGCCCTGCAATTCAAACATATTGGGCTCAGTCCTGCATAATAGCTCTATGGGAACAGGGGTTTTCTTATCTGCGTCCCGAGCTCTCCGAGCACCAATATCCCGAGCACAGTCCTCTAACTTGAGCCTCGCTGAAACCCTAGTCACAACACATTAACAATATTCATCCATCAAGTTCTAATCCATTAAATAACTTTGAGCCATATCTCTAGTCTCCGGGACCTTGAATTCTATCAATCCGAGTGATAAAATCCATCCTGAGCCTTAACCTTTGAGTTCCCTAGCCTAAACACACTTAAAAACACAAAATGGCACTAAGAGTCGCGGCCCTATAAGACCATGCTGCGGCTAGCCTCGAAACAGAGGCTAGCACCTCCCTGAACATACACACGGGTCGTGGCGCACTTGACCAAGCGCCGCGCCGCACCTCAAGCACCATGGCCTCCCAAGGCCACGCGCGCACACGGGCCGCGGCCCTCGCCTCCAAACCCAGAAATCTCCATATTTTCCTGCATTTTCTTCAAACCAACTCACCCAAAACCAAACTAGCAATTCCAGATAATCATCACAAAGGTTCTAGCCCAGTTTTAACATCAAAACCTATCAAAAACCAGCTCCTAAAACTCAGCTAAACACCCTAGAGCAGATCAAATCCTACTCACATGCATTTCCTAAGAAAACAGTAGAAATCAACAATAATTCTCGAAGTTAGAGCTTACCCTTGCTAAGTTATGATTCAGAGTTGATCCCCTAAATTCTCAACTTCAATTCCTCAAGCTCCAAGCCCTGATTTACTGGTTAGAATCTCCCAAGCTCTGCCCCAATTCTAGTCCTTGATTGATTTCTTTCCCTTGCTTGTTTCCTTGAGTTTGTCTTAGAGAGTAAAGATGAGAGAGATTAGAAACTATCTTCAGCTGGGAAGGGAAAGTGAATGTCGGTTTCTAAGTCTCCAAAAGCTTCCTAGACTTTGTTTTATTTAACTTAAGCTTTATGGTTACCTCAAGGCTTGGGGTGCCAAAAATGTCCCCGAGGGCAAAATGGTAAATTTCCCCAATATCCCCTCCTAGACATTCTAACCTCAAATATATCTCCAAATATTTATTTCCATAACCCGATAACCCCATAATACATCCAACACCCAAAAATACCCCTCGAATCGCCCTGAGTCGGATTCTCAACCCCATTGTGACTTTCTTGCTAACCGCTCCCCAGGACTATCTTGGATCGTGCTGCACAGATTAATCACATACATATCGCATTTATCACATTTATACCCTCAACGGGCTAAAATCACAAACATACCCCTAATATTCAAGCGGGGCCCGCATGCATATTTAATTCAACTAAACATGCATCTCTATCACATATTCGCATAAATTCACATATTAACATATTAAAGCATTTATTTCCCTCCAGGCACACTAATCAAGGCCCTAAGCCCTATTAGCAAATTTGGGTCGTTACAAGCTAGCCAATATCACCTTGAAGTCGACTCTTTTAGAGAGGATAAAGAATAGTCAGTTGAAAGATCCTTAATTGATGTAGCGTGTGGGGACTTCCTAGCTGGAGTAGCTAAGGACTGTACTATTTTAGAGATGGGTATGTTGAGATACAAGGATCGAATCTGTGTTCTTATGGACATTGATATTAGATGGGAGATTCTGGATGAGTCTCATAGTACACAGTATTTGTTGCATCCAGGCAACACGAAGATGTATCAGGATCTAAAATCTTTGTATTGGTGGCCTTGGATGAAGAAAAATGTGATTGAATATGTGGCTAAGTCCCTAACCTGTTAGCAAATGAAAGTTTAACATTAGAGGCCAGCTAGGTTGTTACAGCCTCAGGTATTCCTGAGTGGAAGTGAGAAGACATCAATATGGACTTGGTAGTTGGGTTACCTAGGACAGTGAGTCAGCATGACTCGGTATGGGTGATCATGGACCGATATACCAAGTCCAATCACTTTTTTCCTATGAGAACGAACTGTTAAGAACTGTTCCTAGTGCGCAACAGAAATTGTGGCAATGGTAGTACTGTATACAACAACAAAAAAATTCATATAAACAACTTTATATGATGATCCTTTAATATGCAATATGTTAATCACCAAAATATGTATATGTAAAAATAATACAAAATGATTTACCTCTTGTAGCTTATCAAGAATCCCTTAATCTTTTCGTATATATTTCGATCTTCCTATCCTCACTAGAGTACTTACACCAAGATCTTCCAAGATGTTCTCAACACCTCAAGATGTGGGTTGGCACATAGAGAACAATAATCAAATTTGTGAATCAAAATTATTCTCAACACATGAGACTCTTGATTATAGGCTAGAGAGAATGCTTCTCTTAAAAACTTATGTATTCCTATTTTCTATCATATAGAATATATAGGTATTACTACCATAATAATAATAATCAAATAAAATTGGTCATCTTAATAATAATAAAATAAATGATAATTAAAGACAAAGTCTTACGTTCCATTTTTAAAACTCTTTTCAAAATATTTTATTAATTAATTAAATAGATGAAAAACCAATAACTGATCAATATTACTAGTGGTACACGCATAGGGTAGTCCAAGAATCCCTATGTGTGTAACACCTCCCTAAAATAAGGGGATTTGAATTTTCATGCATATTTATTTTTTAATTAATTAATAATTAGAAATTCAAATAATGTATCATCTTTTTAAGGAAAAGATGATAACTTAAATTTCAAAATTCAAAATTTTAATTTTCATTATCATTTTATTATTAATTAAATAAATATAATAATCAAAATCAATTTTGACCATTCATATGTATCCTTTCTCACTTAAATAAAATAATTGAAAAAATCAACTTATTTTATTTCTATACGATTTCGAAAATTGCATTAATGCAATAATAAATTGTACAACTTCAATTATCACATAATTGTTTATTTATCCTAAAGAATAAATATTCTCTCAAATAGCTCATTCACATTTTGATCCTTGTATCAACATTTTTCCTTGAATAGTGTTGATAGACACACCCCGGGGGCCTATGGACCAATGATTTCAAGCTCCTATAAATAAAAGATTATTAACCAAAAATCTTTGATTCAATAATCATATTTATTAATCTCATGATTACTCCACTATAAATATGAGACAACACTCTTGAGAATTAAAGACATATATTTACTGAGTACTTTATTGTAACCATAAAGTGTCCATTGATATAATCATTACATACAAATTAATCCTTCATTGATGATTCATAATTAAGTGGGAATAAAATTACTATTTTACCCTTTTAATTATATCTTTATTCCTAGTGTTTCATTGACTTTACTAGTGAAGGTTAATTCATAATCTGATTACAAATTTGACGCCAATGACCTTTTTCAATTCCAAAAGTCAACCCAATAGGGAACCATCATTCAATCTATAAGAAGGTATAGATTTCATATCTATTAAGCTATGTCCCCAGCCATATAAATCATTAAGTCTCCAAAACAATATTTCTTAGCCTGATCATTAAGACAAACTGTAACACATGAATCAAAGGATCAAATGACATATATAGGAGTTCATAGTAACTTCAGGATTAAGATCAGTTTGTATATGATCATCGGTTGATGTGTTTTATAATGCTATGAAATGGTATTTAAACAAGTATTATCAAATGACATCTGGTCCAGTTCTACATACTCTTAGCATGCAAAGTACCTCTACTAAAGTGTTCTACTATACTTGTAACCTGATCTAGGTCACATGTATTCATAATACTAGTAGACTGTACTAGTGGTGATCAATCTAATGATTCCACAACTTTATTTTACTGTGAACTATTTAAGTCTATTATCTCAATCTCAATTCTCTTGTACAAATACGAGATTGAGACCACATAGATGAACTTGGTAATTTTATGATATTTACTTAATATTATTAACAGTAATATAGTACATAAGCTACATATACACAATAATTCAATTCACTTATTCATTTCATTAAAACCACTGTCAACTACAATTGCTTTTGTAATGCCCTACTTCCTTATAGCCAATACTAAGCGAGTTAAAAACGTGTCATTAGCTCGCTAATCGAGGTTTTAGGTTAAAAGTGTAGCTAAATTGTAATAAAAGTCATTTAATATAAAAATGTGGTCATTCATTGAAAACGTAAAGAATTATACATTTTGGATCCCAAAATACTGTTTAGAAAATACTTTACATCTCAAAATACATTTACAGTCGACTTAGGCGACAAATCTACGAATACATTACATCTCCCCAAAAATAACCCTGGTCGTGGCAGCCAGGTAGACCGAACATGTACCCGTCGCTCCATGCTCTCCGTGCTCATGGTTTGTCGACCTTTCCTTTGCCCTTACCTGCACCATAAAGCACCCATGGGCCAAAGCCCAGCAAGAAAACTCACATATAACATATAACATATGCACACCAGTCAACAATATACAGGAAGACAACCAATAGGCTAAACATATAACAGCCAACGCCATCCCAAGCGCTTTACCAGGCCCAGGGTTCGCGCTATTCACCGAAAGGATGACTCCAGCACCCTAGGAGGGTCTCGCCCTAATGGCCTGCACTCCGCATGCTCAACGCCAATCCTGGCCCCTTGCTATACTTGGCTTCCTGTCGCTCTCGGCCTTCGTCGATCCCAGCCTTTGCCGTTTCCGGCCTTTGTTGTTCACTCACAAATATGCATCACATAGCATAATATCAACAGATATTTATTCAAATACTAAACATAAACAATAGGGATACGCCCTGTAATTCAATCAATAAGGCCATGCCCTTCAATACAAACAATAGGGCTACGCCCTGTAATTCAATCAATAAGGCCATGCCCTTCAATACAAACAATAGGGCTACGCCCCCACAATACAAACAATAGGGCTACACCCTGCTTTACGGGTACAACAGTTTTCTTACTTGTGTCCCGAGCTATCTGAGCACCGCAATCCCGAGCACAGTCCTCTAAGCCGAGACTCGTTGAAAACCTAGTCCCAACATATTCATAATAGCCATTCATCAAGTTCTAACCCAATAAATAACTTTGAAATATAATTCTAGCCTTTGGGACCTTGGATTCTACCAAACCGGGTAGTAAAATCCTTCCCGAGGCTTAAGACTTGAGTTCCTGAGCTAATATCCTTCAAACAGCCTACATTTCACATTTGAGTCGTGGCCAAGCCCCTTAAGGGCTGCGACACACTCAAGTCAGAGGAAAAAATGCCTCTCTGCTAAGGGACACGAGCTCAGACACTCCAAACCCTGAGCCGTGGCGCGCCTAGCGAATCAGAGGCATTCCAGCCTCTTCCAACACATGGGTCGTGGCGCCTAAAAAACAGGGCCGCAGCTCGAGCCACTAAACCCAAATTTCCCATGCATTTTTACGAGCTAACCTCCCTGAAACTTACTAATTCCGAGCCTTAATCCTAGAATTCTGCCTAGGATTCATACCCAAACAACATAATGTTAAGAAAACTTATACATGATCTTTATTTATTTTCATGTAGATCTAATATTAAACAAGTTAATATGAGACAACCTAGAACATGTTTCTAAAATTGAATTCAGAGAGAAATAATGATAAGAATACTTACATTATATGCAGCGGAATGAAAGAGTCATTCCTTCATTTTCTCTAACCCTTGTACCCTTTCTGTCGCAGAGTATTACCAAGAAACTAAACTGATCCTTAATTTTCTTCACAGTCTTCCAAAGTATCCTTAGAATCACCTAGACTAGGGTGGGAAATTCTCAACACATGAGATAGATACAGAGAGAAGAAGAGAAAAGAATAATGAAAAAGGACTTATGTTTAGAATGAATCTAAAACCTATCAGAAACTTGTGATTCAACTTATGATTTCAACTCTCTCTTAGCATTCTTTTTATAGAATCAATTATGTCATTTATTTAATTAAAAAATCAATAAAATAATATCCAATTAACAGCCCTAGATCAAAATTATCATGGGCTTTAGGCCCGTGAAATTTTCTATTTAATTATAAACCCATTGGACTTATCAAGGCATGTATTATTTTCTATTGATTTAATTATTTATATAATTATTCAAATACTTTATCAAATTAATTATTTATAATTTGAACCTTAATTTAAACATATTTATTAATTTAGATATCAATTTATCTTAATTAATAAATCTTCCCTAATTTCTCTTTTCTTCTCAAAATTACATAACTTTGTGAAACAATCCAAAATTGACCTGGTTAACTTAGATAATTTTAATTGATAATTAAATCAATTAATTGAGACTATCTGGATGATTTTATCCAAGGTACTGTGGGGACCATGGGCCTATGAAATCAAACTCCAATAAGTTATCATAAATCTAACAAATAAATTTACTAAGTTATTAATTCCTCGTGACTCCACTAATGACTTAGAATTGCACTCTTGAATTCATAGAATGCTCTATAAGCAATATAGATACGTTATTAATTATCCATTGTTACAACCATAATTGTCACTCAATCCTCTACTCATTGTATTTTATCCTTAAAACACTTAGTTCCTTGTAAATGATATTTCAGAAAACTAATATTTATTACTGAAATGAGATCTCTATCATTTAGCACCTTGAACCAAACTAAAAGGAAACCATCGTTTAACTTCTTTATCAAAAGCTATAGATGTTCATATCTATGATTAACACTCCCACTCAATTATACTACCGAGTTCCCAAAATGTAGGTATGGGCTAGTCTGTAGGGTAAGTTGGTAACGAACAAGTCAAAGAACTCAACTAATACAATTAGATAGAATACTAACCACTCCAAATTAAGATTGAGTTGACCTATCGTCAGCTATATGATATGTGTAATGACTCGACTTAAAAATCTATTAATTTACTAAATATTCCATATTTAAGTAAATTAATGTTTACATGATTCTCTTTAAAAAAACAAAACTTTTATTGAAAGAAACATGAATTAACACATTTTTTACAAACCTGCAACTCGAGATCTCGATATTTCAAATAAATTTGTTTTACATACACATCGTAAGTCAAAAATTAATGTTTAATAAACAACATAAAACCAAAGGTTAAAGGCTTTTTTAACAACAATGCATAAGTAGCACCCTTTTAAACCCCTAGGTCAACCAATCACGACATGCACACATTACCCGTAACACACAGTACCCGTAAGCTAATGCCCAACAAGAAGAGCTATGTAGGTGACAACCCCAAAGCCCAAACAGAAAACATTAACATAAAATATAACCTAGCTCAAACTATGACAACCTAATTCATATACTATTCATAATCTATATCTTAAAATAAATAGAGTTCAATAGTAATTCATATTGTATCACATCATCTCATCATACAATCGTAAAACATATTAGTGATGTCATGCCGGTCGTAAACCAGTGCTAACCTGGTCAAGTGTGCAACTAAGCACGAGAAACGTAAGCATGTATTTTATCATAAAGTACACATGCATTTTCATCACGTAAGCATGTCACACAAGTATACAGCAAATAAGCAATGTAAGCAAGTGTTGACAGTTTATAGTAGCGAGTGGCGTCCCACCCTAAACCTCCACTGCCTCGGACACTTACCTGTTCCGATAGCTACCATGTCCAACATCTTACCAAACACCAAACAATGTCATAACATAAACATAGGTTATAGCAACTCTGCTCAAGGTTATTCGTACCCATGTCAATGTAAGCATGCAACAACGTACATAAACATGAAATATTCATAAACTCATAACATACATAACAAAATCATAACCATATCATACATAAACTTAATTAGATCGCTTATACATAAATTTGTGCCTTCAAATTCACACCTTGTGTTACAGTGACCACTCTTCTTACCTAAATTCCAACAATTAAGTTGATAAAACAACCCAAGTGTGACTCTGTTCAAGCATCTCAAGCAAAATCTAAACAAAACCGATCAAAATCGATTAATACCAAGCTTAGTTCATGATTCTGGCCCCAAAGTAATACCATCTAAACTTGTCTTAGGATCTAGGACTGTAGATATTTTCACAAGCTTTCCAACTATATAAAGAACGTCCAAATCCAACATCGGGGTCAAAAGTTATGGTCAAAATACGAAACCCAAAAATTATAACAGAAAAATGTATTTGAGGCGCGACGCCTTCCCACAGAGTCGCGGCACTACCAAAGTTAGAGAGTAATTTTTAGCCTAAAAGAGACGTATTTGAGCTGTGGAACTCATCACTTGAGTCGTGGCACCACTGCGAAAAAGCCCCAAAAATTTATGCGATTTCTCAACCCTTTCGACTAAAAACATCCCAAAACACTAGGGAACTCAAATCTTGCTCCAAAATAGCTATCCTAACATGTTTCTAACCTTTGGAACCTAGATATTACCATTTCTAAACATATATTAGACATTCATCAACCCAGAAACAATAACAACAAATCTCATCATTTCAAAAACTTAGAATGACAAAAACTTTAAACAGATGTTGAATACTTACAAATCAAAATCGAGCCACCAAAACTCAGACCCTTGTTGCCTATGAGATTCCTAGCCCTTCAATAACCCAGATTGGTAATCTCCTTCAAATCTCAAGCTTTCAAAAAAAAAACTTAGATCAAGAATGAGAGATTGTTCTTGCTCAGTTTCCCCTTCAATCTATTTCCCAAAGCCAAAGTATGAAAATCGTAGGAAATCTAAACCTCATTTTCTTATTAATAGATTATTTAATCTAACTTAATTCGTATAAAACCAAATGACCTTTCTATCCCCAACCTCAAATTTATCTTTAATAATCACTAAGACCCTTATTGTAATTTCCAACCAAAACTAATAGTTTTAACTTTTGATAATTACGCTTTCTATCATAAAACCCATAATTCCACTTTGACCCCTAATACATAACTTCTATTACACTTTGGCCCTTAATACTTGAAGAAACACGTGTGAATGGATTGCTTGACAGAACACATAAATGATCATATATCATAAATCATGCATATCATAATTCATATAATTAAACACATAATGCCATACAATTTACCATAATACCCTTACTAGTAAAAGTGGATATTACAATTGGCACTTAAACCCTCAATACTTGAAGGAACCATGTCTTGCCGCTACCATACATACACATATCATAATCATGAAATAAATCACACATTATCATGAAATAATAATAAAAATAATTCACATATGCATCAACATAAATGACCAAATTGCCCTCACATGCCAAATCAACACAATACCCATGAAATGCAAAGGCGGATATTACAATATGACTAGAATAGATAATAACAGTATGTCTTCTTATCCTGTCTTCTGTCAATATCGCTCCAGTCCGATGTAACAAATACATCTGATCTTATCTACTTTCTAATGTTCTAGAAAGAACATAACACTGTGATGTGTAAGTAGAACATATCGTAGATTGGCAAGTCAATGTAAATCCTGTGCACTGAATGATCTTATGACTAACTTATTTTGAACATATAATCATATTTATATTCTACTGTGATTACGTCACTATAAATATGATTAGCAATATGCTTGGGATTTAATAGAAGTATATCTTAAACAAATAACATGAAAACAAAACATGTGAGCAAAGTGATTGACCAAGTCAAAAAATGATTTCTATTATTTTATTGATAATAAATGAGATTACAAAGAAATTGGGTTTTAATTAGGGCATAAAACCCCAACAAATTACTAGTTTTAACGTCCAGAGAACCAACAGAAAGCCTCATCATAGCCTAAATTCAATCACCCAAGTTCAAATTCCCAAAACTCTAACAAAACAAATGAAGTTAAACAGAAACATGTTTTAATCCCTTACCTCTGTGTTAGCTTCGGCCTAAGCTAAATTCCAGTTGCCAGAAACTTTAATTCTCCCGAAGCTCAGTAAACCTCTAGCTTCAAATTCCTAGGCTTGATTTCTCCAAAATTTCACAGCTTCCCAAAGTCTAAGGGAGGGAGAGAGAGACGAATGAGAGAGAGAGAGAGAGTCTTCCTTCTGTTCCTTCTAACCCCTCTTAGAATCTCTACTACCTAAACATAAGTTTATCCCTTAGCCAAAAAGTCTAAAATAACCCTTAAGTCTATCTTAATCCTCAAGTGCCACCAAGGGCAGTTTTGTCAATTGCCAAGTCCCGCTAATTCCTCGAGTGTTCCTGTAAATCCCCGTTTAATCTGGACATGTCCAAATAATTACTAAACTACTACCTATTACTCGATAAATCCCAAACACATAGTACGTTCCCAAAATAACCCTAGGCTCCTCCCGAGCCGGGTATTCGACCTTATTGTGAGTTTCTAGCTAAACTACTCCCTAGGACCGTCTCAGATCGTGCAGCACAAATATATCACCTCTCACTCGTGGTATCACTCACAATATACACAAATATTGCATTTATGCCCTCAACAGACTAAAATTACAAATATGCCCTTAATATCCAAATGAGCCCACATGCAAATTTAATTCACCTAAACATGCATTTCTAATCACATAATCATCAAATTCATATATTAACATAATTAAATCAATTTTTTCCCTCTTGGCACGCTAATCAAGGCCCTAAGCCTTATTAGCAAATTTGGGATGCTACAGCTTTAATGGATAAATTCCCGACATGAACTATATAGTGGAATAGTATGCTGAGCTTTATGTGAAACATATTGTACATCTGCATGGGGCTCCGAAGTCTATTGTGTCAGATCGGGACCCCACTTTAACTTCAAAGTTTTGGGGAAGTTTGTAGAAGGCTATGGGTACACAGTTGAAGTTAAGTACCACTTATCATCCTCAGACAGACGAACAATCTGAATGGACGATTCAAATATTGGAAGACATGCTTTGGGTATGTGTGCTACACTTTGAAGGGTCATGGAGTAAGTGTTTACCTTTAATTCAATTTTCCTACAATAACAGCTATCAATCGACGATTGGAGTGGCTCCATATGATATTTTGTATGGTAGGAAGTGTAGATCATCCATTCATTGGGATGAAATGGGTGAGAGGAAATACTTGGGTCCAGAAGCAGTTCAAAGGAACAATGAGGCTATTGAGAATATTAGAGATCAGATGTTAGCCTCATAAAGTAGACAGATGAGCTACATTGATCCTAAGAGTAGGGATATAGAATTCAAAGTTGGGAACTATGTCTTTCTCCAAGTTTCACCTTTGAAAGGAGTAAAGCGATTTGGAAAGAATGGAAAATTGAGCCCTAGGTTTGTGGAACCTTTTGAGATCCTGTAGAGGATTGAACAGGAGGCCTACAGGTTGGCCTTACCTCCATCACTGTCATGGGTTCATAATGTATTCCATGTCTTGATTCTTTGGAAATATGTGTCAATTACAACTCATGTATTGAGTTATGAGGACCTAGAGCTACAGGAAGATTTATCCTATTTGGAACGGCTAGTTCAGATCCTCGATAGGAAAGATAGAGTCTTGAGAAACAAGAATATTCCTCTAGTTAATGTACTATGGAGGAACATCATTGTCGAGGAAGTGACCCGGGAATTAGAAAAAGATTTATGGGATCAGTAATCCTAATTGTTCAGGTGAATTTCGAGGACGAAATTCCTATAAGGAGGGGATTGTTGTAACGTCCTCAAACTCCTAATAAGGCTTAATGCCTTGATTACTGTGCCTGGAGGGCATAATTGGATGTATATGTGATATTATGTGATTTTATGGAATATTTATATGATTATGTGAATTACATGAGTTATATTATAATATGACTAATTATGCATGTTTCGGTGTATTAAATGTGCTTAAAGGCCCGCATTTGTTAGAAAGAGGCATATTTGTAATTTTGACCCATTGAGGGTATATTTACGATTATATATGTTATATGATTGAGAAAAAAATATTATGTGGATATATTTGAGATATTCGACAGGAGTCGGTCCTTTTGAGCAATGTAGCAGAAAAGTCACAACGGGGATAAATATCAAGCCTAGGGTGAGCCTAGGGGTATTTTCGTAAATTAGGGAATTACCAGGACTCATTGGGGTATGAGTTATATTTGAGGAAAATATTGTTATTTTTTGCTTAGTGGAATTACTTGGGTATTTTAAGTGTAATTTGAGGTTTAGCGGTAAAGTGGTGTCAAATGACATTTTTGCCCTTTGTGGCTTAAAGGAAAGACTTAGTAGGCAGGGGCATTATATTCTTTTTCCAGGAGTATAGCTTAAGACTTGGCTAAGTCTGAAGCAAACCTCACTCCCACGTTTTCTCTTTCTCTCTCTCCCTTACAAAGTGTTTCTCTTAAGTTTTTGAAGAAAAAGGCCATCCTCGGTGGAAAATGGAAGCTCGTTCTTGGGGATTAGAGGTTGTTAAGCTAGGGATCCAACTGGCGGAATCTCGAATTCTAGGAGGTAATATCAGCTCTCAAGATTTTTAGTTTTTGTTTTGGTGTTTTTTATGAAATCCTTGGGTTTTGAGTTTGGTTGTGTTTTAGAGGGTTTTTATGGTTGTATTTTTGTATTTCTGTTTTGCTGGAGTTGTTTTGTTCTTCGGAATTGGGTTTGAATTAAGTTTGGATGGGTTTTGGAGAGATTGCAGCTTCTAAAAAATCCTAGAAAATTCTGGGTTTCGCGGTGGCGCCAAGGTACTTGATAGGAGTGTCGTGACCTATTTGAAGATCTTTAAGGATAGGATTTCCTCAGACCGCTTTGGCACCGCTGCTCAAAATGTGAGAAAATTATAGGCTGGCTCTCTTCCAAGTGAGGCGTCACGGCCCTTAGTAGTGGTCGTCGTGGCAAAAATTTCCTTGGACAACGGTGCAGCAGGGAGGCCCCGCAATGCAAAATAAGGAGTTAGATTATTTTGAACTCAGGTTTTGGAAACCTGAATCAAAAGGCTTGGGAACAATTCTACTACCCGATTTAGTGGAATTCAGGGTCCCAAGGGAAATAATTTGGTCTTGCATCCCTTTATTTGTTTAGTTCTTCATGAATATTCCTTGTTATTGTTGTGATAGGGATTTTTGTTAGGCTCGGGAGGAAAGGGTCGCACTTGGGGTCACTATATAGACTTGTTCAGGACTTGAGGTAAGAAAACAACACTTTTGTTGAGATTAGGGCTTGAGCCCTGGTTATTGAACGTGGTTATAACCACGCTTGGAATGTTTGTTTAAGCATGAATGAATGTATTATGTATAGTTGTGTTATGTGTGAAATGCATACCTGTTGGTATCCGGCTGGATAGCTTGGCTTATAAGTCGTGGTAAGCATTAACATGTGGAATGTCGGGGTCTAATTTGTGTTTTCTTCTATTAAGTCATTTTTCTTATTGTGATTAATTCTCATAAATTGTAATATACATATTGTGTTATAAGCCATATTCCCAACAATCAAAAATCTCTATTTTTCAAAACCCTTGAGTTTTCTATTCCTAAATTACTTATAACAAACACTACATCGGCACTAGGTCAATCTCAAACACCATGGAAGAAAATCCCTCAATCTCAACCCTTAAGTTTACGTCTCATGATCTTGTGAGACTTGTCACTTTGATGGCTCCAACTTTGTTCTAGGCAAGATCAAGTTTCTCCTCACAACTTTGAAGGTACTCTACATTTTGGACAAGGATTTGAAGGCACTAGGTCCACCGAAGAACAATGATACTTAAGAAGTCATCAAACAAAGAAAGAAGTGTGAAGAAGATGATCACATACGCCATGGCCACATCCTCAACACTCTCTCGGATCGTCTCTATGATCTCTACACCAACGCTACATCGGCAAAGGAAAATTGGGAGACACTTGAGAGGAAATACAAAGGAAAAAAATAAGGTACTAAGAAATTCCTTATGACTCAATACATGTAATTTAAATCTTTTGATGAAAAACCCTACTTCTTCAAGTGCATAAGTTACAAATAATTGTGAACAAGTTTTCTACACTAAAGATAACCTTGTCGGAGACCTTTTTAGTGGGTTCTATAATAGCCAAGTTTCCTCCATCATGGAGGCGCTATAAGAAGAAGATACTCCATAAGAATGATGAGATATCTTTAGAGGGCACAGGCTCCTAAAGCATCTAAGGATTGAAGAGGAGTCTTGCTCTAGAGACTAGTGTATGTAAGATTCCAATGGAGGGACATCTGCCCCAATTGAATAAGGACAACAACCTAGGCTAAAGGGAGAAGGGAGGGCAATTCAAGGGCACCAAAGGCCTTTCTTTTGTTTGTGTCTAGAGTGGTCCCTTGGCTAGGGAATGCAAATTCAAAAAATCTACTAATTTTTTATCCAAGGTCAACAAAATCAAAGAGTAGTTGGTTGCATCCTTAAGTGAGGTTAATGTCTCCCAAGGCAAAAGTGCAAGGATGGTGGTATGACACTTGTGCCACCATTCATGTAACTTATGATATAAGAATCTTCAAAACCTTTGAAGAGACCAAAGATGGCCATGAGATCCAAATAGGGAATACCATAGATCCAAAGTGATGGGCAAAGGCAATGCAGATATCTTCTTCATGTCTAGACAAAAAGTTCTTCTTACAAAGGTTTTGTATGTACTAGATCTGAGTACAATCTTGTAAGTAGAAACATGTTAAGCAAATCATGCATCAAAATAGTGTTTGAGTCTATTAAGCTCATTTTGTCCAAAGGAAACAATTTTGTGGGAAAAGGTATGCTTCTGATGGCATGATAAAATTGTGTACACAAGACTATAATTTACAAAAATAATGTTAGATCTTCATTTTATTTGCTTGGCTTATGTTCTATTATTTTGTGGCATAATAGCTGTGTTCATGCAGTTTATAACACAATTAAAAGAGTTATTAAATGCAGTTTAATTGTATGTGTTAATGTCGAGCATGATAAATGTGAATTATATGTTAAATCTAAAATGGTTAAGAAACCTTATCCTAGTGTTGAAAGAGACACTAAGTTGTTAGATTAGATACATAATGACTTATGTGAATTAATTGGAATAATAACATGTGGTGGACATAGATACTTTATTAATTTTATTGATGATTGTTCTAGGTTCACATAAGTTTACTTGTTTAAGAATAAGGATGAAGCCTTTAACATGTTTAAAATCTATAAAGTCGAGGTTGAAAATCAGTTAGAAAACAAAATCAACATAATTAGAAGTGATAGGGGCGGTGAAAACTTTTCCAATGAATTCAAGTTGTTTTGTGAAATGCATGGTATAATACATGAATGTACAACCCTTTATAAACCCCAACATAATGGTATAGCAAAAAGAAAGAATAGAGCACTTTTAGAAATGATAAACGTTATGCTTTTACATGAAAATTTGAGTTTTGCATTATGGGGAGAAACCTTGTTATCCGCTTGTAATATTCTAAACTAGATTCCTCTAAAGAAGAATCAAATTTCATTATTTCAGATATGGAAAGAAAGAGGCTAACCTAGGGTATCTCAAAGTGTGGGGGTGTCTTTCTTATTGCAAGAGCACGGAACCTAAAAGGACCCAATTGGGTCCTAGGGCGATATTGTGTATTTGTAGGCTATGCTTCAAATAGTAAAGCCTATAGATGTTGGGTTGTATGCCCTTGTGTTATCCAGATTTCCGGATAGCGTTTAGATTGATGGCCTCGGGGAAGCAGAATTATCGATGTCTTTCACGATAGGTGACCAGAGCTCGCGGATATACAGAAAGGCTTCACCTCTCCCGCTTGGTGTCCGGATTACTCTTCCAAGCAAACACAATACGGAAACTCGTCAACTCTCCCGGACTCCCGAAGGGGTATCCTTCGGGGAAGCTCCTTCCAGGAGAAGCTCTTCGAGTGGTCTCCGCGGAAGCAGTTCCGTGCCTCGCACGGAACAAAGCCAAACGGTCGAGTCCTGGAGGAGGCATATTTGGAATGATATCCGCCTGACACAGGATCCCGCCTGACACGCCCGTCAGGTCAAAGCCGCACACATCCCAGCACGCCTAAGGGTACCTTTTCGCCTACTGTTCCGCTGACAACTTGGAAAAGACGGCTGACTTTGTGTGTTCCCCATACTTTCACGTAAATATACCCACATAGAGTCTTGTAGCCATGCTACTACAGTAATTGTATCCCTATTTATGGCTGGTGTAATTAAGACTCATGTACGTAGAGAAAAACCCTAATCCAAAACCCTAGCTATAAAGACCCCTTCATTTTACAAGAAGAGGGACGAACAAATCATATAGCAAAAACTCTACTAAAATCTCTCTAGCTTCATCTTCTTCAAGAGAACCCGAGAGAAACATTGTGAGTGTGTGAAGTTCTTATGCACCAGCCATCTTACTGTAATCTTTTCCAAGTATAATAACATCGACTCGTGGACTAGGGCTTGTTAACGCCTGAACCACGTAAAAACACTGTTTGTTTAGTTACATTTCAGTATTTCTACAGTTCTTATCTTTTTATTATTCTGTTAGTTATTCGTTTCCGAAAAACTCGGTAAACATTTTGGTGCTTTCATTGAGAGCTGTAGGAAGTTGTTAGTCAGCTCTTTTTCTGTGTACGTTTTTTGTATTCACTTCGTACTAAAGAGATGGTGACTACGCGAAAATCTGCTGTTGACAAAAATGCTACGGTCAACCCCGATACCGTGATGGAAGATGTGGTGCAGAGCGAACCCTTAGACTACCGAGGTGAAGACCCGACATCCCGCCAGGATCAGGTCAGTACCGAAGATACAACATACTTAGAAGACGAAGAAGAGTATGTCCAAGACGGTTATTACAAGGACGGCTGCTACTATGAGAAGGACCCAGAACTGGTCCAAGTAGCCGAAGAACTGGTGGCCACTAAGGCCAAGCTTGCTGAGCAGGAGCGCGTCTCCGAAAGAATGCAACGCATGATGGAACGCCTCCAAAGTAAGTTCGGAGATCTAGGCGACTCGGACGAGGATACCTCTGTTCGAGGTGGTGCTGATGCCCCCATGCCAGATCCAGCCGCTGCTGGA
The DNA here is from genome assembly GCF_963169125.1 of Humulus lupulus. NCBI lineage: Eukaryota > Viridiplantae > Streptophyta > Magnoliopsida > Rosales > Cannabaceae > Humulus > Humulus lupulus. The sequence goes on along the minus strand of NC_084800.1, from coordinate 146,662,034 downwards.
CCATCCAAAGCCGCCCCTAACAAGGGCAAAGAAAAAGTTGGAGAGCCTGTGCGCGCTGACGCCCCTGCACCTCCTAAAGGCGTGAATCACCAGGCCGACTGCCCCCCCCGCGCGCAGAAGGTCTCTGGCGCTCCTAAGCCCAGACGCCCTTCAGCCCCAAGGGGGCACTCTGTGCCTAAAGGGCCCGGTGCTAAGGCACCCAGGCCTAGGGGAAGGAACAACCGCCCCAGTGATTTCGTCAATCAGGACGGTCGGGCTGCGAACTCGCACTCCGAAGATAGCTGGTCCACGGTGGACCTAAGAAGAAGGTTGGAGGCCAAGTATGAGAAGGCCAAAGGGGAAAAAGCCCGGCCTCGCGGAGATGACCTCCGAAATCATATTAATGACAAGCTCCGGGGACGTGACCTCCCGGAAAGTGATACGAAGAGGCTCGAGGAACAGATTGCTGCCTTGACCAAGCTGGTCCGGAAGCAAAGTGGGGCCCTGTCAGATTCTGAGGAGGAAGACCCGGAACCATGTATTAGGAGGATCGCGGAAACGTCCCTCCCGGATAACTTCAAAATGCCTCACATAGAATTATATGATGGGAGGACAGACCCGCGTACCCACCTAGCTAAATACAATAAAATGATGCAAGTGGCGCGCGTCAGTGAGGACGCCAAATGCATGTGCTTCTCACTCACCCTTACCAAGTCTGCGGAGGACTGGTGGAAAAGATTAGCTCCCGGATCAATCCACAGTTGGAAGGAGCTACAGTCCGCGTTTAGGAGGCAGTTTATTGCTGCCCGCGACCACGACATGGAGGTTGGTTCCTTAACCAACATCAAACAGCAACCCACTGAGAACCTCAAAGCTTTCATTCAGAGAATGATGGAAGCTGCTGCAAAAACCAAGGTCAGCGATGACATGAAGCTGATCGCCCTTCAATCGGGCCTTACTGTCGGCTCCCTGCTATGGGGGGAAATGCAAAGGAGACGGGCAGAAACCCTGTCCGAATTCATGTCAAAAGCTCAGGGAATCATCAACCTTGAGGATGCCTACCAGCAAGCCTTTGGAGTTCCCCCGGCTCCAACCCCTTCCGTGACTGCGCCGAGCTTTGCTTCGCAAGCTCCCGCACCAGTCCTCACGCTTCCAGGAGCCCGATTCACTCCGAGTGTGTATGGGCCTTCCGCGTCTGCTCAGACGCCGGGTCAAACCCATTTCTCTGGGTATGGAGCGGTACAAACCGGATGTAGTATCGCTCCTAGCATGCCGCAGCCGCAAGCGGAAGCCCCGGAACGAAGTTTGAGCCAATCGCGGAGCAAACGAAGCGGAAAAAACTCCAACCGGGGAGACCATTCAAAGAAACCCCGAAAGGATTATGAGCCCAAGTTCACGGAATATACCAGTTTGATAGACTCGCGAGAGAATGTCTATCGGGCGACCTGTAATATGGTCAACTACAGGAAGCCCCCGAAAGTGTCTCACGGAGGAAGGCGTCCGCGAGACTCCAATAAGAGGTGTGAGTTCCACGGAGACGTGGGGCACACCACAAATGAGTGCCTTCAGCTGAAGGATGAGATCGAGTCCCTGGCAAGAGCGGGACACCTCGGTCAGTGGGTGAGAATACCCATAATCTATCCCGGACAGGGGGTAGTTCACGGAGCTGCATATTCACCGGGACAGAGGGGGACCGCTAGCGCTCCTGGAGCCGGTCACCCCCAAGCTCCCGGGTCTCAGTTCCCAGCACTTCCTCCTCCACCTGCTCCGGCGCCCATTGCCTTGTTGGCTCCAGGGCCAGGCAACCCATATCCGCCCGGCCTTGCTCCGCCACCCGTTGACGGACACGTCGCCACCATTTCCGGAGGACCACACCTTGCCGGAAGCACCCGCAATTCCCAGAAGAGGTACTTGAGGGAGTTAGAGCACGCCGAGGAGATGTGCGCCTTGGTCCAATCACCTGCTCAACGTCCCCTAATGATGGATCTTCCCATCACCTTCACGGAGGACGATGCTCGACATGTGCACTTCCCCCACAACGATCCCCTCGTGGTGGAAGCCCAGATTGCCAATAAGAAGGTCTCACGGGTCTTGATCGATAACGGAAGCTCCGTGAACATCCTCTTCAAAGCGACCTTCCACGCGATCGGATTGACCGAGACGGACCTGGCCCCATGCCCCATCCAGCTTCAAGGTTTCAATGGGAACGCACTCATGCCATTAGGCAAAATTCAACTTCCGGTCACCCTCAGAGGAGAAAGCGACGCTTGTGCCTTCAAGCATAGCACATTCGTGGTGGTCGACTGCCCCACGGCGTATAATGCCATCTTAGGCCGACCGGTCCTGATCGATTGTGGGGCCATAACCTCGATACGTCACTTATGCTTGAAGTTTCCCTGCGACGATGGGCGTATTGGCACCCTCCGAGGAGACCAGAGAAGTGCACGGAGCTGTTATAACGTCTCCGTCCGAGCCGTCTACACGGTCCGAGAGACGTCTGCTGCCATTCCTTTGGCGGAAGTATTGCCAGAAACTAGGGATGCTCAGGAGGCATACTTTGACGAACTCGACCCAAGAGTGGGAATCGAGAAAGCAATAGAGCCGATGGAGGAAGTCGAAGAGGTGATCCTCAATCCGGGAGAACCCACCAAGGTCATTCAGGTGGGGAAAAACCTGCCGTCGGCCGTTCGAGATAAGATCGTGGCCACTGTGAAGGATAATCAGGATATCCTGGCATGGTGCCACGCTGATATGACGGGGATTAATCCCAATGTTGCGTGCCACGCACTCAACATAGACCCAGCTGCAACTCCAATTCGCCAAAAGAGGAGGCCGCTGGACCCAGTGAGAGCCGAAGCCGTCAAAGCTGAAGTGGACAAATTGATGTCCATAGGCTTTCTCCAGGAGTCGCACTATCCCGTGTGGTTGGCCAACCCAGTTCTGGTCCCGAAACCCGATGGGTCCTGGAGAATGTGCATTGACTTCACGGACCTGAACAGGGCCTGCCCGAAAGATTGTTTCCCTCTCCCGCGAATCGATCAGATGGTGGACGCTACTTCCGGGTACGAACTCTTATCCTTCATGGATGCGTACTCCGGATACAACCAGATCAAGATGCATGTCGCGGACCAGGAACACACCAGCTTCCTCACGGATAAGGGTGTCTACTGTTACGTGGTCATGCCTTTCGGTTTGAAGAATGCTGGGGCGACTTACCAGCGTCTGGTAAACAGAATGTTCAAGGACCAACTGGGGAGGAACATGGAGGTGTACGTGGACGACATGTTGGTAAAGTCCAAGACCTCCGGGGACCACAGTAACGACCTTGAGGAAGCTTTCGCCGTGATCCGAAAGTACGGGATGAAACTAAATCCAAAGAAATGTACTTTCGGGGTCTCGTCTGGGAAGTTCCTCGGTTTTATTGTCAGCTCCCGCGGCGTGGAAGCCAACCCTGAAAAAATAAAGGCGTTCATAGATATGCCTTCCCCCCGGAAGCATAAGGATGTCCAGAGCGTTACCGAAAGGATAGCTGCTCTCAGTCGCTTCGTATCCAAGGCCACCGACAAGTGTATCCCCTTCTTCAATGTTCTGCGAGGGAACAAGAAGTTCGAGTGGACCCCCGAATGCGAAGCAGCCTTCCAACACCTCAAAGAACATTTAACCCGAGCCCCCATTCTGTCCAAGCCGGTCGAAGGAGAGGCGTTGTTCTTATACCTAGCTGTGACTGAGCACGCAGTAAGTGCCGCTCTCGTCCGGGAAGATGGCCGTATCCAGCTCCCTGTGTATTACGTAGGCAAGAGGTTATTGGACGCCGAGTCCAGATATTCGATGATCGAGAAACTCTCCCTCTGCTTGCTGATCGCTTCACGGAAGCTGAGGCCATATTTCCAGGCGCACACCATCAAAGTACTCACCAACCACCCTCTCCGACAAGTCCTGCAGAAGCCCGAGTCTTCTGGCAGATTGCTTAAGTGGGCCATGGAACTAAGCCAGTTCGACGTCCACTACCAACCGCGTGTTTCCATAAAAGGTCAAGCTCTCGCGGACTTTATTGTGGAGTGCTCGGGAATGAATGACCTCCCAGAAGATCCTGTCCCGGAACTTCCCACCTGGAAGGTCTACGTAGACGGAGCCTCAAATGAAAAAGGAGCTGGAGCGGGGGTTATCCTAATATCTCCCCAAGGGCATCAGCTCCAGAGCGCCATCCGTTTCGCATTCCCAGCATCCAACAACGAGGCAGAACACGAAGCCATGTTAGCTGGGTTACGACTGGCCAGAGAAGTCGGAGCCCAAAAAATCGAAGTGTACAGCGACTCCCTACTTGTGGTAAACCAAATATCCGGGGAATACCAGACGAAAGGCGAAAGGATGGCTGCCTACGTGTCTCTCTCCCGCGACCTACTGCAGCATTTCAAAGGCTACAAAATCCGCCAGGTCCCCCGGGACCAGAACTCACTTGCGGACACGCTGGCCAAGCTTGCAACGGACCCGGAGATTGAACAGTATGGCTTAGTCCCCATCGGGCACTTAGAAGCCCCCAGTACTGAGACGCGAAGGATAAACGCCATCATCGACCATTCCCACTCCTGGATAGGACCCATCCTCAGATTTCTCACCACCGGAGAACTCCCCACCGATAAAGCGGACGCAAGGAAGCTCCAGTATCAAGCTCCCCGATACGTGGTTATGGATGGAAAGCTTTACCGCAGGGGGTTGTCCATACCCTTCCTTAGGTGTGTTGCCGGAACCGAAGTCAGCACCATCATCCATGAGATTCACGGAGGCTTCTGTGGCGATCATACCTCCGGGCTGAGCCTCTCCAAAAAAATCCTTCGACAAGGATACTTCTGGCCCACCATGAAGAAGGATTGTGTGGATTATGTCAGGAAGTGTGAGCAGTGCCAGAGGTACGCCAAAGTTCCGCGAGCGCGGCCTACGGAAATTACCCTAATGACCAGCCCCTGGCCGTTCGCCGTTTGGGGCATTGACCTAGTAGGTTCCCTCCCCACTGGAAAGGGTGGAGTGAAGTACGCCATAGTCGCGGTAGACTACTTCACCAAATGGGCTGAAGCTGAACCTATGAACACGGTCACATCTAAAAAAGCACTGGATTTTGTCATCAGGAATATAGTGTGTCGTTTTGGGCTTCCACGGAAAATTGTGTCCGACAACGGAAAGCAGTTTGACAGTGAACACTTCACGAACTTCTGTGCTTCGCATGGAATTATCAAAAGCTTTTCCGCAGTCGCCAGACCCCAGGCTAATGGACAAGTGGAAGCTGTAAACAAAATATTAAAGACCACGTTGAAGAAAAAACTCCAAGCCTGCAAGGCTCACTGGCCGGAAGAACTTCCGCGAGTACTTTGGGCTTATCGCACAACAGAGAGAACTTCGACGGGGCACACGCCTTATTCCATGACCTTCGGTTGCGAGGCCGTCATCCCAGTAGAAGCTATGATCCCCTCTCACAGGCAAGACACCTACGATCCTACCCGGAACCATGCCCTCCTCCAGGAGTCCTTGGACATGATCGAGGAGCTCCGGGAGCAGTCGCAGGTCCAACTAACAATGTACCAAGGCAAGATAGCCCGACACTTTAACATGAGAGTCCAGAGCCGTACATTCGAAGTTGGAGATCTTGTCCTACGGAGAGTATTTCCTGCTACGCAGGACCCGGGAGTAGGAGTCCTCGGACCCAACTGGGAAGGCCCCTACGAAGTCCAAGAAAAAGTGGGCCATGGGACGTATCACTTAAAGAGACTCGACGGATCTAAAGTCCCGCGTGCCTGGAACGCGGAGCACCTCCGCCGTTACTACCAGTAGGCCCCGGACCATCCAGTCGGAAGTCCTTGGTGAAAATAACAAAAGTGAAAAATGTGGAAATAATCCTCCCTGTTGTAAAACTCACGCCTAGCAGGCTAATTCAATGAAACACGGAGAGATTCACTCCGCTTTTACTGCACTTTTTATCCCTGTGTTCAAAGCTGCGTTTTAACAAGTGACCACGCGGTCCGGAGACGTCCGGACCCCACGCTCACTTGGGGGGTATACATGGCTAAGGCATAACCATACGCCCCTTGAACAAAACGTACACAGAACACCACTTATGTGCTAGCATTGTGTTTGAAATTTTTAAATTGTTTGAAATGTTTAAATTGTTGAGCTTAGGTTTATTTGTTGCCATGAACATGCTTGCATTACGTGTCATATGTGCTTATGTGAAAATTGCCATGGAAATGCCTGCCATTATGTATCATAAGTATTATCTCCTGTGTAGCCCAGCGATGGACGGGACTGGGGGTTGAGGCACGTTCATAGAGCTACGCCAAAACTCCCCCAACTCCCTGACAAGTCCTTTGCAGAATTCTCCGCGATCGCTGTAGATCTTTGCTTCGCAAACTCCAGCTCCGGGTCTCGGAAGGCAAAAAATGGCAAGATCCGCGAACACTGTAGAGCTTTGCTTCGCAAGCTCCAGCTCCGGGTCCCGCAAGGCGAAAGATGGCAAGATCCGCGAGCGCTGTAGAGCTTTGCTTCGCAAAGCTCCAGCTCCGGATCCCGCAAGGCGAAAGATGGCAAGATCCGCGAGCGCTGTAGAGCTTTGCTTCGCAAGCTCCAGCTCCGGGTCCCGCAAGGCGAAAGTTGGCAAGATCCGCGAGCGCTGTAGAGCGTTGCTTCGCAAGCTCCAGCTCCGGGTCCAGCGAGGCGAAAGATGGCAAGATCCGCGACCGTTGTAAGCCTTGCTTCGCAGGCTCCAACTCCGGATCTCACAAAATAATGCATGGCAAGCTCCATGGCCATTGCAAGTTTCAGCTCCAGAAGCAGACATGCTTGATCCCCCCACTCACAGCCGGCTTTGCTTCGCAAAGCCCCTGCTCCAGGATCACACCTGGTGGGCGTGGCGATTTCCCCAACAGCAATAAGCCTTGCCTCGCAGGGCTCCATGCCAGGTCCCTGAAGTCAGCCACAATGAGGTTCGCAACAACAGTTAGTTTTGCTTCGCAAAGATCTAACCTTAAGTCTAGCGACGCTCACCAAAAGAACTCCCGTTCCAAACAATGGAACGACTCACCTTAGCAATCCCAGCGAACAGTATAACTACAAGTCCCGGGATTGGCTATTTGCCTCAGGAAAGATAAAGTACGGTGAAAGGAGCCTGGCCGTTGGAACCAGAAAACCTTCGTAACCTAGAAACTACGTGGGGAAAGACATCATCCGTTAAAGCTTCAACTGGGAAGTGCATAAGTTTTGGCCGTTGGAACCAAAACCCCATACGCCCCTACAACAGTTTCTACCGTATAAATGTCTACCCTAAGCGCAAAGATAAATAAAGAACTCGGCAGAAAAAGAAAGGAGAATGCTATGATTATGGCAAAATTGTCCGCAATGAAAAACTCAAAATGAAAAACAATTAAAGATAAAACCCCTTCAAGCATTGGGGGTAACTACAGCGTCCACGACCGCAGCTTCGGGGGCATCTGTTTCAGCTGAGGCTGACGGAGTCGGCTCATTGGAAGGAGGAATTTGGTCATGAGAAGGTTCAGAGGTCCCCGCCTCTCCGGGATCTCCCGCCTCAGGAGCTTCAGCACGATCGTCAATGTTATAAGTTTGGACGTACGCCTCTGGGCCCTGATCCCACACGAGTAGCTTCTCCCTCATGGCTTCGGCATCATCTCCCAGATAGCCTAACACCTCCGGGTTCACTTTCCAGAGTTGATGCATGAGGACCACATGCGATATATTAATAGTCCTGTTCAGTATCACCTCAGCATCCTCCTTCTCCTTCAACCGCTCCGCCTCGGAGGTTGCCAGCTGTGCTTCCGCGGCAGTTAGTTGGGCCCTCAATTTTTCCATTTCGGCCTTGGAGGCATCCCGCTCCCCCTTAAGAGAATCAATCGCCTTGCGCTGCTCCCTATTTTGGTTCAGCACGGATTGCTTCTCGGTCACATGCCCCCTGGCAGTGAATTGCAAAGCCCCGATCTCTTTATCCTTCTCGGCGAGCCCCAACTGAAGCATAGACACGAGATCCCTGCTCCTCTTATGGAGTTGCTCCTCGTCGTGCAGCTTACTCTGAAGAGTGGAATATTCCTCTTGCCGCTTAAGGAGGAGATCGTTCTTTGATTGCAAGCGGGCTTCCAGGGTATCTTTCTCCACCTTGGCTTGGGACAGCTCTTCCCGGAGCTTGGAGTTTTCGGTCTTAATCCCATCCGACCGCTGTCTAAACTCATTCTCTGCCTTGGCCCGGTACTCTTGATATTTGGCAAGATATTTCTTCTCCGCCTCTTCTTCAGCCGTGCGCCGGGCCTGATCAATCTTCTCCGAAGCCCCCAAGGCCTGTTGGGTCAGTTTCTGTTTCTCCGCTTCCAAGGCCTGGCGAGCCAGTTGGCTCTCCTCCAGCTGAACCAGAGCTGCACCAACCTCCCGGAACGAGCGTTCCGCGATCATAGAGGCCTGCAAGGAAAGACAACAGAATGAGCTAAAGCAGGACCAAAAGACAGATGGTCCCAAAAAAAAAAAAAAAAAAAATAACAACTGACGGCTTACCCCGGACAGTTGCTGCTTCACAGCGTGTGTCAGCAACAGCGGATCCTTGCTGCTGCTGATGGCCCATTTCTCAGAATTGAGCTCGCATAAGCTCAGGGCCATGTCCTCCATCATCTCAGCTCCGAACGGCGCCAATGCACGTCCGAGCCTAGGCACCAGCCTCTTCTCCAAGGCTGGACCATCCAGAACCGCTCCGGCCGGGTGAGGAGATCTCACCCCCTCGGCCAGCTCAGCCCTCTTCACGGCAGACAAGTTATCTGCCCTTCCCTGAGTAACGGCCTTCTCCGCCTCTAGCCGCCTCTTCAAAAAACTATCGGCCCGTCTTACACCCTCCAGGAGGGCAGCGGGAAAACTGGTCGGCTTCCGCGGAAAGTGGAACTTCAGGCCAGGCAGGGGAAGATTGGTTGTCTGAGAAGACGGAGACCCCGGAAGGGTGGACCCCCTTTGGGCTGGAGGAGGAGGCAGCCGGGGTATTAAGGCCCCGGTCTGTTGCTTTTGCTGCTGCGGTAGCAGAAGTAATTGCCCTTGTTGCTGCTGCTGGTTTGGATGTTGCTGTTGCTGCTGCTGCGGCGTTGGTGATTGTCTCTCTTGTTCCTGTTGCTGCTGTTGTTGTAGTTGTGATTGCTGTCGTTGCTGTTGTTGTTGCCTTCGACCGGGAGAAGAGTGTCTAAGGCGTTTGTTCTTAGCACCCTCAGCATCTCCTCCGGGACGCTTGCTCACCCCAGTTGTCCTCACGGGGAACACAAGCCCTTCCCCGTCGCTACTGCTACTCGAGACCATCATAGTCTCGGAAGGCCCTTCAGCAGGGGACTTCTCTACCCTCGGAGACGCCTGCGCCTCGCCACTTGTCTTCTTGGGGGAGGCAGCCTTACCTCCCCTACCAGCCTTGGTCTTCCGTCCTTTCCCCGTGGGCGGGTCTTGGCTGGTGGCAGCCTTCTTAATAAGCAAAGTAACCCTCCCCAACATCTTGGCTTCGGGATACTCTGCAAGAAACGTACAAAGCAAGGTTAACGAACCAACAAGAAATGAGAAAGAAGATAAGCGGAAGACAAGACAATCAGCAACATAAAAGTACAAGCAAGCCCGCCAGCAGGGAACAAGAAACAAGAAAAAGAAAAGTTTGAAAGGGACGACTATGCACGAGAAACGTGGATGGCCTTCCCCGAGCAAAACAAAACATCGCTTCCTGCTCCAGGAAGCTCCCGTACTCCTTGAAGTCCGGGAAGAACATGCTGAGAGAAGAAGGGTCAACCATGATGACACCTTCTGGCAGACTACCATCACTCAGACACCAGAGGAGCTCATCTACCCTATCACAGTACCTGTCGAAAGGTATCCTACGCGGATCTAGCCTAAGAAAACGAGGATCAAACCCCATCTGAGAGGTTTGGGAAACTTCAGACAGGCTGGGGGTGTGGATCAATCGAAAACTAGTCTTACCTCTCCCGGAGGAACTAGCCCCCGGAGCCCCTTCGTTAGGGTAAGCCGCGGCGTGGCGAGCCTCGATCTCCTCTCCCTCCGGCTGGGGGTCGGGGAACCTCTCCGCCCAACTAGGAGATAGCGTATTTTCGTCCCGAGCGGCTTGGGTGATCACCTTAGACAGCTCCAGGGCAATCTGCTCCCGGATGTCAGCCGACACCTGAGTCTGCCCCCTACCACTTACTGGCTCGATATTTTGGAAGAAGGCGAGTAACCCATACTCCCTCAACGATTCGGAGGTCACAAGTCCCTCCACTCTCAACTCTTCCTCGGAAAGCCCTTCGTAGAACTTGGACCTCCTTATCATCTCCGCGCAGCGAGGTGTCCGCGGAACGACTTCTGCAAAAATCAAATACAAGCGTTAGAGATCCTCCCAAAAGGCAAATCAAATACAAAGAAACAAAGTTGAAAAGGAAAAGAGGAAACACTTACCAGGGATTTTGAAGTCCAAAGATAGAGCTGGCACCCTCTTCAGCGGGAAGCCAGTCGTCAGGAACCAGTATTCCCGGAGGTCTGGAACCCTCGCGGTATGACAAGTGGGGCACATCACATCCGGGTGCCTTTCTAGCCTGTAAAACCCCACCTTGTCTGAGTGACCCCTCATAGGCTGAGACTTCAACCCATAAAAGTACAGCACCTCCTCCGGGGTAGGAGCTTCCAGTCTCCGGGACTTGCAAAAGATGAACCACCCCGCTAAGAGCTTGTAGCTGGGAGGAATTAACTGGAAGGGGGCAATCCCCACCTTCACACAGAAATTGGCGAAGTAACTCCTTAGGGGCAAGTGCGCTCCGCACACTATGTGTGCCCAGCTCCAGGCACCAAAGCCCTCGTGGCTCTGGCTAGCTGACTCGCCCAGCACCGACAGACGGTGCCACATCAGACCTGGGATGTTCTTCAGGCCTGCCTCAGAGGAATACAGCTCCAGCATGCCATAATTCCTGAAAAGGTTCGGTTTTTGGTCCATCTCCCAGATGGAACTATTGGAGGTTGGTGGGCTAGCCGCGACCGCTTTCGCCTTTCCTTTCCCCTTTCCACCAGCGATAGGAGAGCCCTTCTCTTGGGCAGATTCAGCCTCCCCCGCAGCAAGGAGTTGTTCCTTCGAGATGTTCGTCACTGGACAAAAGAAAAGAAAGAAGAAAACACTCTAAGCAGTCAGCACCCTTGTCATACCCTAGTGGTATCAAAGGCGTCGGGGAGACCCTCCCCGAAAACTGCTTGGAGAGGCTCCCACCGAGCTTGCCGAGGGATTGGCACCATGCCACCCGAAGGACAGCAAGGAACCAGACTCAGACCCCGAGCCTAAGCCCACCAAAAGAAGTGTTTTTCCAGAAAAAGACACCCTAAAGGCGTTCATGCTTATGCCCTAAAACAGCAAAACAAGGGACGACTTTCCAAACGCAAATCGCCAAAACACGCAGAAAAGGCTACTTATCGACTCACAATCAATCACATGCCTACCAAAGCCCTATTCACAAATGCACATAAGCAATAATGGCAGAAACCTCTACTCTAACAACTACCAACAACCTAAGGTTTGGGAGGAAAGAGCAAAGTAGAAATACTTACTGATATTCGGGTAGTTGGAGGTTGAAGGAGTAACTGGATCACTGCACAGCACGATCGCGAGAAGTAAAAGCTGCAAAGACGAACGGCGATTCAAACCAGGAACTTCGGGGAATAAACCCACTGCCAAATCAAAAAGAAAAGTTTCCAGATACTTACCAAAAGAAATGGCAAGTTCGGGGGAACGTAAGCTGGGAAGCCTGAGAGTTCGAAGGTTTGGAAATCTGAAAATCCTAAAGATGGAGAATCTGAAAGCGTAAAGAGGAAGAAAGGTCCTTTCCCTCGTTTTTATAGCAGGGAAGAGGCCGTTTCGAATTCCTCAAGTGGACGGTCCCGATCTTCCCATTCCGTGTGCATCAGATCCAACGGCTGGAGAGGAAGCGACGATCCTATTTATGACTCCTCGGATGGGAATAAAGTATTTATTTCCCATCATTACACCACCTCGGGCCCGGAGTACCATTAAAAACCGTCAAATCATTAGTTAGATGACTGACGCACGCATACTCAACCAGTCGCCTCACGCACACGTCTTGGTCGCAGAACCATTCCCAGAATGACACGTGGTCCTTGCCGCACTTGAGTACTTGATCTCAAACAGAAGAAATTCTCTTTCTTTTCCATACTAACACTCAGGCGGGAAAAAGGAACCCTTCCGGGAACACAGAAGGTGCCCCCTCGCCTAATCTAAGAAACCGATTGTACAAGCTCCCGGATCCCTCAAAGCTCCGTGACCTTGGGGGGTAAATGTTATCCAGATTTCCGGATAGCGTTTAGATTGATGGCCTCGGGGAAGCAGAATTATCGATGTCTTTCACGATAGGTGACCAGAGCTCGCGGATATACAGAAAGGCTTCACCTCTCCCGCTTGGTGTCCGGATTACTCTTCCAAGCAAACACAATACGGAAACTCGTCAACTCTCCCGGACTCCCGAAGGGGTATCCTTCGGGGAAGCTCCTTCCAGGAGAAGCTCTTCGAGTGGTCTCCGCGGAAGCAGTTCCGTGCCTCGCACGGAACAAAGCCAAACGGTCGAGTCCTGGAGGAGGCATATTTGGAATGATATCCGCCTGACACAGGATCCCGCCTGACACGCCCGTCAGGTCAAAGCCGCACACATCCCAGCACGCCTAAGGGTACCTTTTCGCCTACTGTTCCGCTGACAACTTGGAAAAGACGGCTGACTTTGTGTGTTCCCCATACTTTCACGTAAATATACCCACATAGAGTCTTGTAGCCATGCTACTACAGTAATTGTATCCCTATTTATGGCTGGTGTAATTAAGACTCATGTACGTAGAGAAAAACCCTAATCCAAAACCCTAGCTATAAAGACCCCTTCATTTTACAAGAAGAGGGACGAACAAATCATATAGCAAAAACTCTACTAAAATCTCTCTAGCTTCATCTTCTTCAAGAGAACCCGAGAGAAACATTGTGAGTGTGTGAAGTTCTTATGCACCAGCCATCTTACTGTAATCTTTTCCAAGTATAATAACATCGACTCGTGGACTAGGGCTTGTTAACGCCTGAACCACGTAAAAACACTGTTTGTTTAGTTACATTTCAGTATTTCTACAGTTCTTATCTTTTTATTATTCTGTTAGTTATTCGTTTCCGAAAAACTCGGTAAACACCTTGTAAAACCACATTTCTTATGTAACACATTTTATTATCAATAAAGAACGTAAATCATTTTGTTTATCAATTGCATTTAAGCAAAAAATATATTCCCTTATATTGAAAAACACATCTTAATTTTGACTTAAATAAATTAAAAAAGTGAAAAAGGGGGGTTGGGATAATTTATAAAAGATATTTCTCACATGTTTTATTAGACGATTATTTATTTAATACAACCGTCTATAAAATCATGACCATGTGTATCTAGTTAAAAATATAGTGACTAGGTCACAATGGATTATATATGTAACGCCTCGTGTTTCGGGCACCTATTAGTATCTAAGCACAGGGTGGTGAGTTGTGTGTAAATATTATTATGAGTAATAATATATGCTTGAAAAGAAAATTTCAAGTTGTTATTGTTAGCCAAAGTGTGAAGTGCGCGGTTTGGTGACAAACCGATCATTTTAGTCCCGAAACGAAATGGAAACCCTAACCTGGTAAATTCTCTAATAAATTATTATTTGAGAAGTATAATTATGGTAAAATATTGTTGGGCATTAAATTATTGGATTTATTTATATTAAGGTCAAAAATTTTGATTTTTGTATGAAAAATCTTTAAAATTGAATTTTTGTGAAAACGCATATTTAGCCAAAAATAGAATTTTGGCTAATTAAATTACATGAGTTATAAATATAGTAGTGTGACCATTTAAATTAAATGAAAAGGTATATTTAATTTAATTACCCTATGTTAAGAATTCAATTTGGTGAATTAAGTAAAAAATTACCACTTGGTAATCATCCTTGAGGAATATGGTTCAGTGTAAGTTTAGTTAGCTAATTATAAATTAATTAGGGAAGATCTTTGGGTTAATTAGGGATTAAGTGGTCAGAAAGTGAAGGGAATTTTGATCATTTTACATTTTTATTTTTACATCATATAAATTCAAAAAGTCAAAGAAGTATTTATTTGTTCATTAAATAAAACTTTGTGTCCAAGTTTTCTTTCATTTCTCTCCAAGCCTTGGCCGATCACTCCATAGTGTTTCCTCTTAATTTTTCACACCATTCCTCACTTAAACTCTCATTCTCTCATCTCATTTCTTCTATACACATACTCCTAAACCAATAAGTCCGTGTTTGAAGCTAAGGAAACTATACAATGCAAAAAAACAAAAGGTAAAAGTCTAGACTTTTCTTTGTCAAAGTTGCAAGTCTTGTTGGTTTCTTCTATTAGTTGTGCTTGTTAGTTTGTACAAAATTATTATTGGGCTTGTGGGGATTCTAAATATCTAGATTAAAGGTTTGACGAAAGGATAGAAGTGCTAGAGTTCATCCAAAACCAACCAAGTTGTCTACAAGAGGTATATGGTCACCTCCATCATTTTGAAGCTTGATTTTAAATGATCTGCCTTGTTTGTGTAATTTGATGTGTTTAAATTCATTATGGAAACATCAATAATTCTTATTTTTTGGCTGGTCATACATGCATGTATGTTTCGATGGTTGTTTAGTAATGTAACCCAACATTCCATAGGCAGTTTTATGATTTTATGTGAGAAAATGCTTAAGTCTTGACTTCCAATGGGTCAAGCAAAAATTTTATGAACCTTTTCTTGGATTTTTTTTGGTTTCATGGTTTATTTTAGGAAGATTATATGTTCATATTGTGTAGAAATGTTCAAAAAGGTTTTGAAATTACAAAGTTATGAGTTTTGCAAAATATGTGTGCAATCTGGAATATGGCTTTCAAAAACTGTACAAACAACCAACTTTGGACAGAGAGTTCCATAAGTAAATCAAAGTATTTTTTTTATAATTTTTTGAATTAAAACTTTTTTGATATCAGTAAAACAATTGGTAAAGATTAAAAGAAAAATAATAAAATGGCTAAAAGATATGATTTTTCAAAGTTAAGCAAAAAATTATGGATGTTCAAAATAGCTACTAGACAGCCATGTTTGGGAACCCTTTTCATTGAGTAACAATTATTCAAATGAACTAATTTTTTATATGAGAAAATTTTACATATCCTATTATGTGCTAAGAAATTTTAGATCTAAATAATGAAACAATTGGATTTTATAGAATTTCAAAATTTGAGAAAAATATTAATATTTCCTAGGACAATTTTAAAAAGGGATCTTTGAAAATAGTTTTCACCAAGTAAAAAAATTTATTTTTGTATAAAGTTTGGCAACGAACTTCTTGGAATGACGAAGATTAATTTAAAAAGGTGTGAGAATTTATATACTTAGAAGAAAAAATGGGAAAATTTCTAAACGTTTGGCAAGGAAATGTAGTTTATTCTTGATAATTATAGCTTTGAGTTTAGCACACTAAAAAATTATTAAGGTTAATTTAGATATTAGAACATTAATATTTTTATTAATTAATGAATTTTGTTTAAGAAAATTAAAAAGGGTCCAAAACCCTAATTTTTCAAAGAAATGGATTAAACTATCTTTTTAATATAAAATCTACTTTCTCTTAATTTTTCCTTAAAAACTAACTAAACTTAAACTATATTTTTATAATTTTTTCTTAATCAATTAAATTAACTTAATTTATCAAAGTTTACTATTGAAGTGATTTCACCAAAACTTATTAGATTTTTGGCAACTTATCATAGAAAGGCTAAAATTGAAAAAGATTGAATGCTTCCAAAACTATAATTTTTGGCTAGGTCCAATGGTGAAAACGAAGAAGGAAATTTCGTAAAAAGCTGAGTTTCAAATAACTAGACCTATTGAAGGAATTTTTCTAAAAACCATAAATGATGTTATGGTTTAAAAATTGTGAGGACGAAAATATCCTTAAAGGGTATTCGATTGTGACCATAATGCCCAAAGTAAAATAATAATCTACTATAATACCATAATTAATCGGAGGACATTGTATGTTAGTTTCAGTGTTGGCTAACAAGACGGGATTCTTCGTGGAAAGATTGCTCGTGTGCAGCAATAGACAACTGGTAAGTCAGTCTGTAATTTACTTGTCTACAACATAAATGAACTAGTGTATTGCTTGATAGAAGTAAGGTTTATATGCTAGTAAGAGAGAGTGCTCATTTAGAGACACTAACTAGGTGACACTTACGCTTCATCTAAGATGTTATGTGTTGTGGTTTAGGTCACACCCTAGACTCTCGACATAAGTATGTCATGGGGAATGCTTATGCTCAGTTATGAGATGTTATGTGTTTACCGAGTTTTTCGGAAACGAATAACTAACAGAATAATAAAAAGATAAGAACCGTAGAAATACTAAAATGTAACTAAACAAACAGTGTTTTTACGTGGTTCAGGCGTTAACAAGCCCTAGTCCACGAGTCGATGTTATTATACTTGGAAAAGATTACAGTAAGATGGCTGGTGCATAAGAACTTCACACACTCACAATGTTTCTCTCGGGTTCTCTTAAAGAAGATGAAGCTAGAGAGAATTTGGTAGAGTCTTTTGCTATCTGATCCCTCTCCCCCCCTTCTTGTAAAAGGAAGGAGTCTTTATAGCTAGGGTTTCGGATTAGGGTTTTTCTCCACGTACATGAGTCTTAATTACACCAGCCATAAATAGGGGATACAATTACTATAGTCGCATGGCTACCAGACTCTATGTGGGTATATTTACGTGAAAGTATGGGGAACACACAAAGTCAGCCGTCTTTTCCAAGTTGTCAGCGGAACAGTAGGCGAAAAGGTACCCTTAGGCGTGCTGGGATGTGTGCGGCTTTGACCTGACGGGCGTGTCAGGCGGGATTCTGTGTCAGACGGATATCATTCCAAATATGCCTTCTCCCGGACTCGGCCGTTCGGTTTTGTTCTGTGCGGGGCACGGAACTGTTTCCGCGGAGACCACTCGAAGAGCCTCTCCTGGAAAGGGCCTCCCCGAGGGGTATCCTTCGGGAGTCCGGGAGAGTTGACGAGTTTCCGTGTTGTGCTTGTTTGGAAGAGTAATCCGGATACTAGACAGGAGAGGCGAAGCCTTTCTGTCCATCCGCGAGCTCTGGTCACCCTCCGTGAAAGACATCGATAATTCTGCTTCCCCGAGGTCATCAATCTAAACGCTATCCGGAAATCTGGATAACATTTACCCCCCAAGGTCGCGGAGCTTTGAGAGATCCGGGAGCTTGTACAATCGGTTTCTTAGATTAGGCGAGGGGGCACCTTCTGTGTTCCCGGAAGGGTTCCTTTTTCCCGCCTGAGTATAAGTATGAAAGAGAAAAAGGAATTTCTTTTGTTTGAGATCAAGTACTCAAGTGCGGCAAGGATCACGTGTCATTCTAGGAATGGTTCTGCGACCAAGACGTGTGCGTGAGGCGACTGGTTGAGGATGCGTGCGTCAGTCATCTGACTATTTGACGGTTTTTAATGGTACTCAGGGCCCGAGGTGGTGTAATGATGGGAAATAAATATTTTATTCCCATCCGAGGAGTCATAAATAGGATCGTCGCTTCCTCTCCAGCCGTTGGATCTGACGCACATGGAATGGGAAGATCGGGACCGTCCACTCGAGGAATTCGAAACGGCTTCTTCCCTGCTATAAAAACGAGGGAAAGGACCTTTCTTCCTCTTTACGCTTTCAGATTCTCCATCTTTAGGATTTTCAGATTTCCAAACCTCCGAACTCTCAGGCTTCCCAGCTTACGTTCCTCCGAACTTGCCATTTCTTTTGGTAAGTATCTGGAAACTTTTCTTTTTGATTTGGCAGTGGGTTTATTCCCCGAAGTTCCTGGTTTGAATCGCCGTTTATCTTTGCAGCTTTTACTTCTCGCGATCGTGCTGTGTAGTGATCCAGTTACTCCTTCAACCTCTACCTACCCGAATATCAGTAAGTATTTCTAATTTGCTCTTTCCTCCCAAACCTTAGGTTGTTGGTAGTTGTTAGAGTAGAGGTTTCTGCCATTATTGCTTATGTGCATGTGTGAATAGGGCTTTGGTAGGCATGTGATTGATTGTGAGTCGATAAGTAGCCTTTTCTGCGTGTTTTGGCGATTTGCGTTTGGAAAGTCGTCCCTTGTTTTGCTGTTTTAGGGCATAAGCATGAACGCCTTTAGGGTGTCTTTTTCTGGAAAAACACTTCTTTTGGTGGGCTTAGGCTCGGGGTCTGAGTCTGGTTCCTTGCTGTCCTTCGGGTGGCATGGTGCCAATCCCTCGGCAAGCTCGGTGGGAGCCTCTCCAAGCAGTTTTCGGGGAGGGTCTCCCCGACGCCTTTGATACCACTAGGGTATGACAAGGGTGCTGACTGCTTAGAGTGTTTTCTTCTTTCTTTTCTTTTGTCCAGTGACGAACATCTCGAAGGAACAACTCCTTGCTGCGGGGGAGGCTGAATCTGCCCAAGAGAAGGGCTCTCCTATCGCTGGTGGAAAGGGGAAAGGAAAGGCGAAAGCGGTCGCGGCTAGCCCACCAACCTCCAATAGTTCCATCTGGGAGATGGACCAAAAACCGAACCTTTTCAGGAATTATGGCATGCTGGAGCTGTATTCCTCTGAGGCAGGCCTGAAGAACATCCCAGGTCTGATGTGGCACCGTCTGTCGGTGCTGGGCGAGTCAGCTAGCCAGAGCCACGAGGGCTTTGGTGCCTGGAGCTGGGCACACATAGTGTGCGGAGCGCACTTGCCCCTAAGGAGTTACTTCGCCAATTTCTGTGTGAAGGTGGGGATTGCCCCCTTCCAGTTAATTCCTCCCAGCTACAAGCTCTTAGCGGGGTGGTTCATCTTTTGCAAGTCCCGGAGACTGGAAGCTCCTACCCCGGAGGAGGTGCTGTACTTTTATGGGTTGAAGTCTCAGCCTATGAGGGGTCACTCAGACAAGGTGGGGTTTTACAGGCTAGAAAGGCACCCGGATGTGATGTGCCCCACTTGTCATACCGCGAGGGTTCCAGACCTCCGGGAATACTGGTTCCTGACGACTGGCTTCCCGCTGAAGAGGGTGCCAGCTCTATCTTTGGACTTCAAAATCCCTGGTAAGTGTTTCCTCTTTTCCTTTTCAACTTTGTTTCTTTGTATTTGATTTGCCTTTTGGGAGGATCTCTAACGCTTGTATTTGATTTTTGCAGAAGTCGTTCCGCGGACACCTCGCTGCGCGGAGATGATAAGGAGGTCCAAGTTCTACGAAGGGCTTTCTGAGGAAGAGTTGAGAGTGGAGGGACTTGTGACCTCCGAATCGTTGAGGGAGTATGGGTTACTCGCCTCCTTCCAAAATATCGAGCCAGTAAGTGGTAGGGGGCAGACTCAGGTGTCGGCTGACGTCCGGGAGCAGATTGCCCTGGAGCTGTCTAAGGTGATCACCCAAGCCGCTCGGGACAAAAATACTCTATCTCCTAGTTGGGCGGAGAGGTTCCCCGACCCCCAGCCGGAGGGAGAGGAGATCGAGGCTCGCCACGCCGCGGCTTACCCTAATGAAGGGGCTCCGGGGGCTAGTTCCTCCGGGAGAGGTAAGACTAGTTTTCGATTGATCCACACCCCCAGCCTGTCGGAAGTTACCCAAACCTCTCAGATGGGGTTTGATCCTCGTTTCCTTAGGCTAGATCCGCGTAGGATACCTTTCGACAGGTACTGTGATAGGGTAGATGAGCTCCTCTGGTGTCTGAGTGACGGTAGTCTGCCAGAAGGTGTCACCATGGTTGACCCTTCTTCTCTCAGCATGTTCTTCCCGGACTTCAAGGAGTACGGGAGCTTCCTGGAGCAGGAAGCGATGTTTTGTTTTGCTCGGGGAAGGCCATCCACGTTTCTCGTGCATGGTCGTCCCTTTCAAACTTTTCTTTTTCTTGTTTCTTGTTCCCTGCTGGCGGGCTTGCTTGTACTTTTATGTTGCTGATTGTCTTGTCTTCCGCTTATCTTCTTTCTCATTTCTTGTTGGTTCGTTAACCTTGCTTTGTACGTTTCTTGCAGAGTATCCCGAAGCCAAGATGTTGGGGAGGGTTACTTTGCTTATTAAGAAGGCTGCCACCAGCCAAGACCCGCCCACGGGAAAAGGAAGGAAGACCAAGGCTGGTAGGGGAGGTAAGGCTGCTTCCCCCAAGAAGACAAGCGGCGAGGCGCAAGCGTCTCCGAGGGTAGAGAAGTCCCCTTCTGAAGGGCCTTCCGAGACTATGATGGTCTCGAGTAGCAGTAGCGACGGGGAAGGGCTTGTGTTCCCCGTGAGGACAACTGGGGTGAGCAAGCGTCCCGGAGAAGATGCTGAGGGTGCTAAGAACAAACGCCTTAGACACTCTTCTCCCGGTCGAAGGCAACAACAACAGCAACGACAGCAATCACAACTACAACAACAGCAGCAACAGGAACAAGAGACACAATCACCAACGCCGCAGCAGCAGCAACAGCAACATCCAAACCAGCAGCAGCAACAAGGGCAATTACTTCTGCTACCGCAGCAGCAAAAGCAACAGACCGGGGCCTTAATACCCCGGCTGCCTCCTCCTCCAGCCCAAAGGGGGGCCACCCTTCCGGGGTCTCCGTCTTCTCAGACAACCAATCTTCCCCTGCCTGGCCTGAAGTTCCACTTTCCGCGGAAGCCGACCAGTTTTCCCGCTGCCCTCCTGGAGGGTGTAAGACGGGCCGATAGTTTTTTGAAGAGGCGGCTAGAGGCGGAGAAGGCCGTTACTCAGGGAAGGGCAGATAACTTGTCTGCCGTGAAGAGGGCTGAGCTGGCCGAGGGGGTGAGATCTCCTCACCCGGCCGGAGCGGTTCTGGATGGTCCAGCCTTGGAGAAGAGGCTGGTGCCTAGGCTCGGACGTGCATTGGCGCCGTTCGGAGCTGAGATGATGGAGGACATGGCCCTGAGCTTATGCGAGCTCAATTCTGAGAAATGGGCCATCAGCAGCAGCAAGGATCCGCTGTTGCTGACACACGCTGTGAAGCAGCAACTGTCCGGGGTAAGCCGTCAGTTGTAGTTTTTTTTTTTTTTTTTTTGGGACCACCTGTCTTTTGGTCCTGCTTTAGCTCACTCTGTTGTCTTTCTTTGCAGGCCTCTATGATCGCGGAACGCTCGTTCCGGGAGGTTGGTGCAGCTCTGGTTCAGCTGGAGGAGAGCCAACTGGCTCGCCAGGCCTTGGAAGCGGAGAAACAGAAACTGACCCAACAGGCCTTGGGGGCTTCGGAGAAGATTGATCAGGCCCGGCGCACGGCTGAAGAAGAGGCGGAGAAGAAATATCTTGCCAAATATCAAGAGTACCGGGCCAAGGCAGAGAATGAGTTTAGACAGCGGTCGGATGGAATTAAGACCGAAAACTCCAAGCTCCGGGAAGAGCTGTCCCAAGCCAAGGTGGAGAAAGATACCCTGGAAGCCCGCTTGCAATCAAAGAACGATCTCCTCCTTAAGCGGCAAGAGGAATATTCCACTCTTCAGAGTAAGCTGCACGACGAGGAGAAACTTCATAAGAGGAGCAGGGATCTCGTGTCTATGCTTCAGTTGGGGCTCGCCGAGAAGGATAAAGAGATCGGGGCTTTGCAATTCACTGCCAGGGGGCATGTGACCGAGAAGCAATCCGTGCTGAACCAAAATAGGGAGCAGCGCAAGGCGATTGATTCTCTTAAGGGGGAGCGGGATGCCTCCAAGGCCGAAATGGAAAAATTGAGGGCCCAACTAACTGTCGCGGAAGAACAGCTGGCAACCTCCGAGGCGGAGCGGTTGAAGGAGAAGGAGGATGCTGAGGTGATACTAAACAGAACTATTAATATATCGCATGTGGTCCTCATGCATCAACTCTGGAAAGTGAACCCGGAGGTGTTAGGCTATCTGGGAGATGATGCCGAAGCCATGAGGGAGAAGCTACTCGTGTGGGATCAGGGCCCAGAGGCGTACGTCCAAACTTATAACATTGACGAACGTGCTGAAGCTCCTGAGGCGGGAGATCCCGGAGAGGCGGGGACCTCTGAACCTTCTCATGACCAAATCCCTCCTTCCAATGAGCCGACTCCGCCAGCCTCAGCTGAAACAGATGCCCTCGAAGCTGCGGTCGTGGACGCTGTAGTTACCCCCAATGCTTGAAGGGGTTTTATCTTTAATTGTTTTTCATTTTGAGTTTTTCATTGCGGACAATTTTGCCATAATCATAGCATTCTCCTTTCTTTTTCTGCCGAGTTCTTTATTTATCTTTGCGCTTAGGGTAGACATTTATACGGTAGAAACTGTTGTAGGGGCGTATGGGGTTTTGGTTCCAACGGCCAAAACTTATGCACTTCCCAGTTGAAGCTTTAACGGATGATGTCTCTCCCCACGTAGTTTCCAGGTTGCGAAGGTTTTCTGGTTCCAACGGCCAGGCTCCTTTCACCGTACTTTATCTTTCCTGAGGCAAATAGCCAATCCCGGGACTTGTAGTTATACTGTTCGCTGGGATTGCTAAGGTGAGTCGTTCTATTGTTTGGAACGGGAGTTCTTTTGGTGAGCGTCGCTAGACTTAAGGTTAGATCTTTGCGAAGCAAAACTAACTGTTGTTGCGAACCTCATGGTGGCTGGCTTCAGGGACCTGGCATGGAGCCCTGCGAGGCTAGATCCGCGCGAAGCAGAGCTTTAGAGCGCTCGCGGATCTTGCCATCTTTTGCCTTACGGGATCCGGAGCTGGAGCATGCGAAGCAAAGCTTTACAGCGCTCGCGGATCTTGCCATCTTTTGTCTTGCGGGACCCGGAGCTGGAGTTTGCGAAGCAAAGCTCTTCAGCGCTCGCGGATCTTGCCATCTTTTGTCTTGCGGGACCCGGAGCTGGAGCTTGCAAAGCAAAGCTCTTCAGCGCTCGCGGATCTTGCCATCTTTCGTCTTACGGGACCCGGAGCTGGAGCTTGCGAAGCAAAGCTCTACAGAGCTCGCGGAGAATTCTGCAAAGGACTTGTCAAGGAGCTGGGGGTGTTTTGGCGTAGCTCTATGAACGTGCCTCAACCCCCAGTCCTGTCCATCGCTGGGCTACACAAGAGATAATTCTCATGATACATAATGGCAGGCATTTCTGTGGCAATTTTCACTTAAGCACATAATGCACATATGACACGTAATGCAAGCATGTTCATGGCAACAAATAAACCTAAGCTTAACAATTAGAGCAAAACAATTTAAAAACTTCAAACACAATGCTAGCACATAAGTGGTGTTCTGTGTACGTTTTGTTCAAGGGGCGTATGGCTAAGCCTTAACCATGTATACCCCCCAAGTGAGCGTGGGGTCCGGACGTCTCCGGACCGCGTGGTCACTTGTTAAAACGCAGCTTTGAACATAGGGATAAAAAGTGCGGTAAAAGCGGAGTGAATCCCTCCGTGTTTCGTTAAAATAGCCTGCTAGGCGTTAGTTTTACAACAGGGAGGATTATTTCCACATTTTTCACTTTTGTTATTTTCACCAAGGACTTCCGACTGGATGGTCCGGGGCCTACTGGTAGTAACGGCGGAGGTGCTCCGCGTTCCAGGCGCGCGGGACTTTAGATCCGTCGAGCCTCTTTAAGTGATACGTCCCATGGCCCACTTTTTCTTAGACTTCGTAGGGGCCTTCCCAGTTGGGTCCGAGGACTCCTACTCCCGGATCCTGCGTAGCAGGAAATACTCTCCGTAGGACAAGGTCCCCAACTTCGAATGCACGGCTCTGGACTCTCGTGTTAAAGTGTCGGGCTATCTTGCCTTGGTGTATTTTTAGTTGGACCTGCGACTGCTCCCGGAGCTCTTCGATCATGTCTAAGGACTCCTGGAGGAGGGCATGGTTCCGGGTAGGATCGTAGGTGTCTTGCCTGTGAGAGGGGATCATAGTTTCTACTGGGATGACGGCCTCGCAACCGAAGGTCATGGAATAAGGCGTGTGCCCCGTCGAAGTTCTCTCTGTTGTGCGATAAGCCCAAAGTACTCGCGGAAGTTCTTCCGGCCAGTGAGCCTTGCATGCTTGGAGTTTTTTCTTCAACGTGGTCTTTAATATTTTGTTTACAGCTTCCACTTGTCCATTAGCCTGGGGTTTGGCGACTGCGGAAAAGCTTTTGATAATTCCATGCGAAGCACAGAAGTTCGTGAAGTGTTCACTGTCAAACTGCTTTCCGTTGTCGGACACAATTTTCCGTGGAAGCCCAAAACGACACACTATATTCCTGATGACAAAATCCAGTGCTTTTTTAGATGTGACCGTGTTCATAGGTTCAGCTTCAGCCCATTTGGTGAAGTAGTCTACCGCGACTATGGCGTACTTCACTCCACCCTTTCCAGTGGGGAGGGAACCTACTAGGTCAATGCCCCAAACGGCGAACGGCCAGGGGCTGGTCATTAGGGTAATTTCCGTAGGCGGCGCTCGCGGAACCTTGGCGTACCTCTGGCACTGCTCACACTTCCTGACATAATCCACACAATCCTTCTTCATGGTGGGCCAGAAGTATCCTTATCGAAGGATTTTTTTGGAGAGGCTCAGCCCGGAGGTATGATCGCCACAGAAGCCTCCGTGAATCTCATGGATGATGGTGCTGACTTCGGTTCCGGCAACACACCTAAGGAAGGGTATGGACAACCCCCTACGGTAAAGCTTTCCATCCATAACCACGTAGCGGGGAGCTTGATACTGGAGCTTCCTTGCGTCAGCTTTATCGGTGGGGAGTTCTCCGGTGGTGAGAAATCTGAGGATGGGTCCTATCCAGGAGTGGGAATGGTCGATGATGGCGTTTATCCTTCGCGTCTCAGTATTGGGGGCTTCTAAGTGCCCGATGGGGACTAAGCCATACTGTTCAATCTCCGGGTCCGTTGCAAGCTTGGCCAGCGTGTCCGCAAGTGAGTTCTGGTCCCGGGGGACCTGGCGGATGTTGTAGCCTTTGAAATGCTGCAGTAGGTCGCGGGAGAGAGACACGTAGGCAGCCATCCTTTCGCCTTTCGTCTGGTATTCCCCGGATATTTGGTTTACCACAAGTAGGGAGTCGCTGTACACTTCGATTTTTTGGGCTCCGACTTCTCTGGCCAGTCGTAACCCAGCTAACATGGCTTCGTGTTCTGCCTCGTTGTTGGATGCTGGGAATGCGAAACGGATGGCGCTCTGGAGCTGATGCCCTTGGGGAGATATTAGGATAACCCCCGCTCCAGCTCCTTTTTCATTTGAGGCTCCGTCTACGTAGACCTTCCAGGTGGGAAGTTCCGGGACAGGATATTCTGGGAGGTCATTCATTCCCGAGCACTCCACAATAAAGTCCGCGAGAGCTTGACCTTTTATGGAAACACGCGGTTGGTAGTGGACGTCGAACTGGCTTAGTTCCATGGCCCACTTAAGCAATCTGCCAGAAGACTCGGGCTTCTGCAGGACTTGTCGGAGAGGGTGGTTGGTGAGTACTTTGATGGTGTGCGCCTGGAAATATGGCCTCAGCTTCCGTGAAGCGATCAGCAAGCAGAGGGAGAGTTTCTCGATCATCAAATATCTGGACTCGGCGTCCAATAACCTCTTGCTTACGTAATACACAGGGAGTTGGATACGGCCATCTTCCCGGACGAGAGCGGCACTTACTGCGTGCTCAGTCACAGCTAGGTATAAGAACAACGCCTCTCCTTCGACCGGCTTGGACAGAATGGGGGCTCGGGTTAGATGTTCTTTGAGGTGTTGGAAGGCCGCTTCGCATTCGGGGGTCCACTCGAACTTCTTGTTCCCTCGCAGAACATTGAAGAAGGGGATACACTTGTCGGTGGCCTTGGATACGAAGCGACTGAGAGCAGCTATCCTTCCGGTGACGCTTTGGACATCCTTATGCTTCCGGGGGGAAGGCATATCTATGAACGCCTTTATTTTCTCAGGGTTGGCTTCCACGCCGCGGGAGCTGACAATAAAACCGAGGAACTTCCCAGACGAGACCCCGAAAGTACATTTCTTTGGATTTAGTTTCATC
The DNA here is from genome assembly GCF_963169125.1 of Humulus lupulus. Taxonomy (NCBI): domain Eukaryota; kingdom Viridiplantae; phylum Streptophyta; class Magnoliopsida; order Rosales; family Cannabaceae; genus Humulus; species Humulus lupulus. The sequence goes on along the minus strand of NC_084800.1, from coordinate 146,636,026 downwards.
CCGTACTTTCGGATCACGGCGAAAGCTTCCTCAAGGTCGTTACTGTGGTCCCCGGAGGTCTTGGACTTTACCAACTTGTCGTCCACGTACACCTCCATGTTCCTCCCCAGTTGGTCCTTGAACATTCTGTTTACCAGACGCTGGTAAGTCGCCCCAGCATTCTTCAAACCGAAAGGCATGACCACGTAACAGTAGACACCCTTATCCGTGAGGAAGCTGGTGTGTTCCTGGTCCGCGACATGCATCTTGATCTGGTTGTATCCGGAGTACGCATCCATGAAGGATAAGAGTTCGTACCCGGAAGTAGCGTCCACCATCTGATCGATTCGCGGGAGAGGGAAACAATCTTTCGGGCAGGCCTTGTTTAGGTCCGTGAAGTCAATGCACATTCTCCAGGACCCATCGGGTTTCGGGACCAGAACTGGGTTGGCCAACCACACGGGATAGTGCGACTCCTGGAGAAAGCCTATGGACATCAATTTTTCCACTTCAACTTTGACGGCTTCGGCTCTCACTGGGTCCAGCGGCCTCCTCTTTTGGCGAATTGGAGTTGCAGCTGGGTCTATGTTGAGTGCGTGGCACGCAACATTGGGATTAATCCCCGTCATATCAGCGTGGCACCATGCCAGGATATCCTGATTATCCTTCACAGTGGCCACGATCTTATCTCGAACGGCCGACGGCAGGTTTTTTCCCACCTGAATGACCTTGGTGGGTTCTCCCGGATTGAGGATCACCTCTTCGACTTCCTCCATCGGCTCTATTGCTTTCTCGATTCCCACTCTTGGGTCGAGTTCGTCAAAGTATGCCTCCTGAGCATCCCTAGTTTCTGGCAATACTTCCGCCAAAGGAATGGCAGCAAACGTCTCTCGGACCGTGTAGACAGCTCGGACGGAGACGTTATAACAGCTCCGTGCACTTCTCTGGTCTCCTCGGAGGGTGCCAATACGCCCATCGTCGCAGGGAAACTTCAAGCATAAGTGACGTATCGAGGTTATGGCCCCACAATCGATCAGGACCGGTCGGCCTAAGATGGCATTATACGCCGTGGGGCAGTCGACCACCACGAATGTGCTATGCTTGAAGGCACAAGCGTCGCTTTCTCCTCTGAGGGTGACCGGAAGTTGAATTTTGCCTAATGGCATGAGTGCGTCCCCATTGAAACCTTGAAGCTGGATGGGGCATGGGGCCAGGTCCGTCTCGGTCAATCCGATCGCGTGGAAGGCCGCTTTGAAGAGGATGTTCACGGAGCTTCCGTCATCGATCAAGACCCGTGAGACCTTCTTATTGGCAATCTGGGCTTCCACCACGAGGGGATCGTTGTGGGGGAAGTGCACATGTCGAGCATCGTCCTCCGTGAAGGTGATGGGAAGATCCATCATTCGGGGACGTTGAGCAGGTGATTGGACCAAGGCGCACATCTCCTCGGCGTGCTCTAACTCCTTCAAGTACCTCTTCTGGGAATTGCGGGTGCTTCCGGCAAGGTGTGGTCCTCCGGAAATGGTGGCGACGTGTCCGTCAACGGGTGGCGGAGCAAGGCCGGGCGGATATGGGTTGCCTGGCCCTGGAGCCACAAGGCAATGGGCGCCGGAGCAGGTGGAGGAGGAAGTGCTGGGAACTGAGACCCGGGAGCTTGGGGGTGACCGGCTCCAGGAGCGCTAACGGCCCCCCTCTGTCCCGGTGAATATGCAGCTCCGTGAACTACCCCCTGTCCGGGATAGATTATCGGTATTCTCACCCACTGACCGAGGTGTCCCGCTCTTGCCAGGGTTTCGTTCTCATCCTTCAGCTGAAGGCACTCATTCGTGGTGTGCCCCACGTCTCCGTGGAACTCACACCTCTTATTGGAGTCTCGCGGACGCCTTCCTCCGTGAGACACTTTCGGGGGCTTCCTGTAGTTGACCATATTACAGGTCGCCCGATAGACATTCTCTCGCGAGTCTATCAAACTGGTATATTCTGTGAACTTGGGCTCATAATCCTTTCGGGGTTTCTTTGAATGGTCTCCCCGGTTGGAGTTTCTTCCGCTTCGCTTGCTCCGCGATTGGCTCAAACTTCGTTCCGGGGCTTCCGCTTGCGGCTGCGGCATGCTAGGAGCGATACTACATCCGGTTTGTACCGCTCCATACCCAGAGAAATGGGTTTGACCCGGCGTCTGAGCAGACGCGGAAGGCCCATACACACTCGGAGTGAATCGGGCTCCTGGAAGCGTGAGGACTGGTGCGGGAGCTTGCGAAGCAAAGCTCGGCGCAGTCACGGAAGGGGTTGGAGCCGGGGGAACTCCAAAGGCTTGCTGGTAGGCATCCTCAAGGTTGATGATTCCCTGAGCTTTTGACATGAATTCGGACAGGGTTTCTGCCCGTCTCCTTTGCATTTCCCCCCATAGCAGGGAGCCGACAGTAAGGCCCGATTGAAGGGCGATCAGCTTCATGTCATCGCTGACCTTGGTTTTTGCAGCAGCTTCCATCATTCTCTGAATGAAAGCTTTGAGGTTCTCAGTGGGTTGCTGTTTGATGTTGGTTAGGGAACCAACCTCCATGTCGTGGTCGCGGGCAGCAATAAACTGCCTCCTAAACGCGGACTGTAGCCCCTTCCAACTGTGGATTGATCCGGGAGCTAATCTTTTCCACCAGTCCTCCGCAGACTTGGTAAGGGTGAGTGAGAAGCACATGCATTTGGCGTCCTCACTGACGCGCGCCACTTGCATCATTTTATTGTATTTAGCTAGGTGGGTACGCGGGTCTGTCCTCCCATCATATAATTCTATGTGAGGCATTTTGAAGTTATCCGGGAGGGACGTTTCCGCGATCCTCCTAATACATGGTTCCGGGTCTTCCTCCTCAGAATCTGACAGGGCCCCACTTTGCTTCCGGACCAGCTTGGTCAAGGCAGCAATCTGTTCCTCGAGCCTCTTCGTATCACTTTCCGGGAGGTCACGTCCCCGGAGCTTGTCATTAATATGATTTCGGAGGTCATCTCCGCGAGGCTGGGCTTTTTCCCCTTTGGCCTTCTCATACTTGGCCTCCAACCTTCTTCTTAGGTCCACCGTGGACCAGCTATCTTCAGAGTGCGAGTTCGCAGCCCGACCGTCCTGATTGACGGAATCACTGGGGCGGTTGTTCCTTCCCCTAGGCCTGGGTGCCTTAGCACCGGGCCCTTTAGGCACAGAGTGCCCCCTTGGGGCTGAAGGGCGTCTGGGCTTAGGAGCGCCAGAGACCTTCTGCGCGCGGGGGGGGCAGTCGGCCTGGTGATTCACGCCTTTAGGAGGTGCAGGGGCGTTAGCGCGCACAGGCTCTACAACTTTTTCTTTGCCCTTGTTAGGGGCGGCTTTGGATGGTCCAGCAGCGGCTGGATCCGGCATGGGGGCATCAGCACCACCCCGAACAGAGGTATCCTCGTCCGAGTCGCCTAGATCTCCGAACTTACTTTGGAGGCGTTCCATCATGCGTTGCATTCTTTCGGAGACGCGCTCCTGCTCAGCAAGCTTGGCCTTAGTGGCCACCAGTTCTTCGGCTACTTGGACCAGTTCTGGGTCCTTCTCATAGTAGCAGCCGTCCTTGTAATAACCGTCTTGGACATACTCTTCTTCGTCTTCTAAGTATGTTGTATCTTCGGTACTGACCTGATCCTGGCGGGATGTCGGGTCTTCACCTTGGTAGTCTAAGGGTTCGCTCTGCACCACATCTTCCATCACGGTATCGGGGTTGACCGTAGCATTTTTGTCAACAGCGGATTTTCGCGTAGTCACCATCTCTTTAGTACGAAGTGAATACAAAAAACGTACACAGAAAAAGAGCTGACTAACAACTTCCCACAGCTCTCAATGAAAGCACCAAAATGTTTACCGAGTTTTTCGGAAACGAATAACTAACAGAATAATAAAAAGATAAGAACCGTAGAAATACTAAAATGTAACTAAACAAACAGTGTTTTTACGTGGTTCAGGCGTTAACAAGCCCTAGTCCACGAGTCGATGTTATTATACTTGGAAAAGATTACAGTAAGATGGCTGGTGCATAAGAACTTCACACACTCACAATGTTTCTCTCGGGTTCTCTTAAAGAAGATGAAGCTAGAGAGAATTTGGTAGAGTCTTTTGCTATCTGATCCCTCTCCCCCCCTTCTTGTAAAAGGAAGGAGTCTTTATAGCTAGGGTTTCGGATTAGGGTTTTTCTCCACGTACATGAGTCTTAATTACACCAGCCATAAATAGGGGATACAATTACTATAGTCGCATGGCTACCAGACTCTATGTGGGTATATTTACGTGAAAGTATGGGGAACACACAAAGTCAGCCGTCTTTTCCAAGTTGTCAGCGGAACAGTAGGCGAAAAGGTACCCTTAGGCGTGCTGGGATGTGTGCGGCTTTGACCTGACGGGCGTGTCAGGCGGGATTCTGTGTCAGACGGATATCATTCCAAATATGCCTTCTCCCGGACTCGGCCGTTCGGTTTTGTTCTGTGCGGGGCACGGAACTGTTTCCGCGGAGACCACTCGAAGAGCCTCTCCTGGAAGGGGCCTCCCCGAGGGGTATCCTTCGGGAGTCCGGGAGAGTTGACGAGTTTCCGTGTTGTGCTTGTTTGGAAGAGTAATCCGGATACTAGACAGGAGAGGCGAAGCCTTTCTGTCCATCCGCGAGCTCTGGTCACCCTCCGTGAAAGACATCGATAATTCTGCTTCCCCGAGGTCATCAATCTAAACGCTATCCGGAAATCTGGATAACATTATGTATTGTGGTTTGGGTCGCACATGAGACCTTCGAGATAAGTATGTCATGGGGAATGCCGCTGATTTATTGTGAGATTCTATTTATTGTGGTTTGGGTCGCACTCGAGACCCACGAGATAAGTTTGTCCTGGGGAATGCTTATGCTCCATTATTAAACGTTATGTATTATAGTCCTTGTCATGCCCGTGACCCTTGAGAGAAGCACTAAGTAATTTAGGAGTCTACACGATCTTGGGAGTGCGTACTTATGCTCTATTATGGAATATTGTTTTAGTCTGGTTTGAAACCATGGGGCTTTAACCAGGGGATAAGTATGTCCTGGGGAATTCTTTTGTCCCACTTTAGTATAAACGCCCTAGGTAACCAATGGTTACCCTAAAAAGGATTCACGATTTAGATATCAGTGTAAAGACTTGAGTCTCCACTTCGGTTTGATCTGAGATACTAGGGGATACATTTGGCAACTCTCATATTGTCTTTTAGGGTCAATATATATTATTGGCTATTGTTCTAGTTCTGTTATGGCTTGGTTTCCATGCAGAGTTTATGTTTCGTTGATTCTGCTCAAGGCATTGAGATCCCACCAGGATGCTTAGATGTTCTTCAATTTTTTGGTTAGGGCTCAGATATATCTGAAACCCTAAGTGTGTAAGATATATGTTGTGTGGACAATGACCTGCTCATTGGTTTCTGTTATTTTATAATGTTGTGTTTTTTCATACTGATTTTACTAAGTGTTATCAGTTACCTAGTTTTTAATGTTGTAGGCAATGGCAAAAAAAATCTTGGAGAGTGAGCGTTGAGGTCTCCTTGCAAAAGTGTACATGTGGCTCGATCTCTTGGGAGTGTGCATTTTTTAAATGACTATTTTAATTATGTTTAAACTAGTTTGGTTCATTGCAAAAGTTTTAAGTTTAAAATGTAAACGCTATTAGTGTATGCACACATTACATTTAAAAAAATTATATAGATTTTTAGACCTCTTTAATCCAATAAATGGTTTAATTAATGCAAAATTAGTGTTAGTATATATTGCCTTTAAATTTATTTTAGGTGCTTTGTTTCTCTGTTGTTTACCTAAATTTCTATAAATTGTAGGTTAGAATAATTGACCAACCTTAGGTAGTTAACACTATTATCGTTGAACAACTCGTAGGTCATACCCACTAGCAGAGAACTAAAACCTACCGCTCCTTTACTAGTATATGACCTCGCCTATACGACAGGGCAGATAACTATTATGAAGATGTTTAGTCTTGGACCTACATTATAAGCATTTTCTTTGAAGACATTAATAAGCCCCTGAGTTTAAGGGTAAGATTAGCCAGCTTGAGCCTGAGAAGCCTAGTTCTATGATGGTACCAGTTTAAACCCTTAAGACTAGCCACTACTAGTTGTAATGCTTTCTGAGCTTAAGTTGATTTTTGGACATGTTTAAGAGGTATCGGGAATACTGGCGGCACATAGGCACATCATGCTCATGAAAAGGCTACAGCAAATCAGGCAATGGTAGTAGACCTAATGGAGGTAGACTGAAGGGCAGCTTGAGAGAAGGCAGCTGAACAGCTACAGCGACAGCGACAGCCAGATAGAAATTGATGGACAGGGATTCTGAGGAAAAGGACCCAGAAGAGGACCCTAAGGAAGACTCATGAAATGAGGCTAAAGAAGCGAGAATCATCTATGAGATCCCTGAAGACTCAGACGAGGACACCGATATCAACCTGGATATCATAGACTCAGCATATATTTAAACTTATGTACTGATTGGATAGTAACTACATTTTATGTGTAAACTTTGGATCTGTGGTGTACAGAAACCATATACTACAGCTAAGTTTTGTAAATCCCTTGGGATAACTAAGCTCAACTAACCTATACCCTAAGGCTAAATTTGTAAATCTTATCGGATGACCAAGCCCAACTTTAACACTTGTATAAAGTGTTATTTATGTTCTAGTTTTTTATTTTTGTGTTATGTGTGATATGTTTGGTGTATATAATTTTTATCTTGAGAAATTGTTTGTTCGGGGACTAGCCTCTCGTTGTTATCTCCCTAATGAAGCATGTCAAGCTGAAATGTTCCAGACTTTGTTGCAGTAGCTTCCGACAGCACCAAAAGATGGCCAAAATAATCAAGTATCACCTGTTGTCGACGTACAAGACCCTGAACTACAGGCTGAGGAAGAACAGGGTAACTGGCCAGCTGTGGTACCGATAGCAATTTAGGCCAACAAATTTGGACCAAAGGGAAGATTCACTCCTAGGTTCAACCAAAATTCTCAAATGTCGAATGGGCAAGGTGGCTTAAGAACTAACAATAGAAGAGGCTACAAGAGGAGGGAAGGAACTCTTACACGGGGGTCAAATTATAACAAGCAACCCTGGTGCGAATTTGAGATTTGGCCAGATTGTACTAAACGCAACCGACGTCATTTGGGTGAGTACAATACCAAAACTTATTTTACATGCGGTGGCCTCTGACATTTTGCTAGAAATTTCCCAAGTTTGTTTCCCAAGGGCGAAGATGTTCAACAAAAGTAGATTGGAGTTGCGCCCTTCGGAACCAAACTTGGGAAATTTCTAGCTGTAAGCATCATGGACAAGGAAATGGAGATAAAGCAGCAACCGATCGATGTATCAGTGGTATGCAAATAAGCTGAAGTATTTCCTGAGGATCTTCCAGGAATACCACCAGATCGAGAAATTGTGTTCGAAAATGAGTTAATTCCAGGAATGGCACCAAACTTAAAAGCACTATACCGGATGGCACCAACTGAACTTAAAGAGCAACATGTGCAATAACAAAAGTTATTGAACAAGAAGTTCATTAGATAAATCCATTCTCCATGGGCAGCCCCAGTTCTATTCGTGAAAAAAAAAAGACTGTAACGCCCTGGATAACCAAGACCGTTACACCGTATATTTTAAAATAGTGTAAGACTTGCTAATCAAGTCGTTTGAACAATATTGTGTTCCTAAAGTCAAGTATCAGGTTAGGTTTAAAATATTTTGATCATAAACGGTTAATTTTCATTAAACCCGATGTTTAGTACATGGGATCCCAAAAACAGGGTATAAGTGATAATTTACAATCTCCAAAAGATAATACAACCAAAATCCACTCTAATGGCAAAACACAAATTTTAGTGCTCTGTCCTTGCACTTTCCCTCGGCCGTAGCGAACGAGCAGCTGACTTTGTACACTTCGCCCCCAAAGCTCTCCAACTCATGGTTGGTCCAGCTTCCCTTTGCCTTTACTTGGACCACGTAGCACCCATGAGCCAAGGCCCAGCAAGATCACCATAAACAGTAGACACATGAAGCAACATTAATATTCAATTACTCTTAATTCAACCAATTCAATTATTTAACAGAATTCAAGTATAAAATTAAATAGTGGTAAACATTTCATCTCAAATACATATCACAATCAATTACACGAATACTTAGGGTTGGCACACTTAGGTCGAGCTGCGTTCAGGACACTTATCATCAGCCCCGACACCCTTAGGTCATTCATTCTCAAATATCATAGCAATCCTACAATTACATAGTGCATGTATCCAATTATTGGAAACCTTAGTCCCATTCACAAGCATAAGGGTGCAGTCTTCTTACCTCGAGTCCCGAGCGAAGAATACAGAACGGTCCCGAGCATGATCCTTAGTCTTGAGCCTTGGCAATAAACCTCAGCTTGTAGCTCAGATCCTTAGCATACACTTAGTTGATCCTAGCTTAATTTCCTATGTTTTCCAGCTCTAATCGTAGCTCAACCCCTTGAATTTTCCTTGTTCCAGCTGCAAGTTCTCCTTAGTGTTCTAGAGAGAGAGAGAGAGAGAACGTGAATGAGAGGGTGGAGAGTGTGCTAAAAAATTCCACTACCTTCTAGTTTCCCCTTAGACACTTATTGAGTATATAGTTTAATTAGAAAAGACCAAACTGCCCCTTATCTTTAACTCAGCCCTTAAATTACCCCTAAGGGTAGAATGGTCATTTTCCTCCGGTTCCCACTAATTCCTCAAGTGTTCCTACTATTAACCAATTAACCCCATCACATCTAATTAATTACCAAATGCTTATTCGTTACTCAATAAATCCCAAAATATTCTCTAAATTCCCAAAAATACCACTAGGCTCCCCCGAGTCGGGCATTTAAACCCCACTGTGACTATTTCACTATTCCGCTCACAAGGACCATCTCGAGCCATATACTACAATTATATCCATATAATAATGTGGTCTCAACCATATATCACATAAAATCACATTTATGCCCTTAACGGGAAAAATTACAAATATGCCCTTATGAACACTAAAGGGCTCACATGCATACAACATACTCACATAGTCATATTAATCATGCATCCCACATAGTCACGCACTTAACCAATTAAACACACACATATATCCAATTATGCCCTCTCAGCACGCTAATTAAGGCACTAAGCCCTATTAGCAATTTTGGGTCGTTACAACTATCCCCTCCTACTGAGAATTCCGTCCTCAAAATTTACCTGAATAACTAGCGATACTGATCCCGCATAGCTAACTCAAGTTCCCAGGTCGCTTCCTCAACCTTGCTATTCCTCCATAACACTTTAACTAGAGGAATCGTCTTGTTCCGTAGAACCTTGTTTGTAACTCCTCATATGAAAAATATGTCTGTAACTCCAAATCCTCATACCTTAACACATGAGTCATATCTGAGACATACTTCTGAAGCATAATAATGTGGAATACCTCATGAACCCCTGATAGCGATGGGGGCAGTGCCAATCTGTAGGATGCTAGCCCGATCCTCTCCAGGATCTTAAAAGGTCCTATGAATCTAGGGCTCAGCTTGCCCTTTTTCCCAAACCTCCTCACCCCTCACAGTGGTGATACTCACAGAAACATATGGTCCCCCACCTGGAACTCCACTTCCCTACGCTTAGGATCAGCGTAGCTTTTTTGTGTGCTCTGCGAAGCGAGTATTCAAGCTCAGATCTTCTCATTAGCTTCACTAGTCTTCTAAACCAAATCTAGTCCCAAAAACTTCCTCTCACCCATCTCATCTGAATGAATGGGTGATCTACATCTCCTTCCGTACAACATCTCATTTGGAGCTACTCCAATCATTGATTGATAACTGTTGTTGTATGAAAACTCAATCAACGGAAGGTACTTACTCCAAGACCCCTCAAAGTCCAACACACACGCTCTAAGCATGTCTTCCAATACCTGAATCATCCTCTCAGACTGTCCATCTGTCTAGGGATGAAAGGATGTACTGAACTTCAACTAAGTCCCCATAGCCTTCTGCAAACCACCCCAAAATTTAGAGGTGAATATAGGATCTCGGTCTGATACTATAGATTTAAGAACCCCATGGAGACGTACAATCTCCCTCAAATACAACTCGGCATACTGATCCACAGTATAGGTTGTCCTCACTGGTAGAAAGTGAGCTGACTTGGTGTATCTGTCTATTATCACCCACACCGAGTCATGTAACCCCACTGTCCTGGGTAAACCTCCTACAAAATCCAAATTAATTTCCTCCCACTTCCATTTGGGAATACCCAAAGGTTGTAGCAACCCCACTGGTTGTTGATGCTCAGCCTTCACCTGCTGATAGGTCAAACACTTGACCACGTACTTCACTACATCCTTCTTCATCCCTGGCCACCAATATAACGTCTGTAGATCCTAATACATCTTCGTGGTGCCTGGATGGAGTGAGTATGGTGTAGTATGGGATTCATCAAGTATCTCTCATCTATTACCTACATCTATCAGGACAGAAATCCAACCCTTATATCGTAGTAAACCTGTCTCTGAAATAGAATAATCCTTAGCCACTCCAGCTAGGACGTTCCCTCTAACCTCTTGCAATAGTGAATCATCCAACTGACCCTTTCTTATCCTCTCTAGAAGGGTCAACTGTAAAGTGATATTGGTTAACCGGCCCACAACCAGCTCTATCCTCGCTCTAGTCGTCTCCTCTTCCAACTCCTTTGATATCTGTGCAGGGCTAAATAACTATCTCAAGCCCCTCCGGGTCAACACATCTGCCACTACATTGGCTTTCCCTGGGTGGTAAAGGATATCACAATCATAGTCCTTTACCAACTCCAGCCAATGTCTCTGCCTCATATTCAAATCCTTCTAGGTGAAGAAATACTTCAAGCTCTTATGATCGGTGTATATCTCACACTTTTCCCCATACAAGTAATGTCGCCAAACTTTCAGTGCGAATACCACCGCTGCTAACTCCATACATGGGTAGGGTACTACTGCTCATACTCCTTTAGTTGTGGGGACAAATAAGCAATAACCTTCTCATTCTGCATCAACACGCATCCCAACCCCAATTTTGATGCATCACAATATACTACAAACTTCCCTCCCTCCGAAGGAAGACTCAACACCGAAGCAATAATTAGTCGTCGTTTCAGTTCCTGGAAGTTATTCTCACACTTGTCTGACCAAACAAACTTCAGATTCTTCCGTGTCAATTATTTCATCGATGCAGCAATCTTTGAGAACCCTTCCACGAACCGTCTATAATATCATGCTAATCCAAGGAAGCTCCTAACCTCTGAGGCGTTCCTTGGCCTCGGCCAATCTCTCACTGTCTCTACCTTAGTTGGATCTACCTTAATCTCATCCTTACCAACAATGTGTCCAAGGAATGTCACTTCTGGTAGCCAAAATTCACAATTCTTAAACTTGGCATACAATTGATGCTCTCTCAATCTCTGCAATACCTGCCGGAGATGCTACTCATGCTCTGCCTCTGAACTGGAGTAAACCAAAATTCCATCGATGAAGACAATCACAAACTGATCCAAGAATTCCTTGAACACCTTGTTCATCAGATCCATGAATGTTGCTGGGGCATTGGTCAGACCAAATGACATGACAAAGAACTCATAATGCCCATACCTCGTTCGGAAGGCTATCTTCGATATATCCTCGTCCTTGATCCTCGGCTGGTGATAACCAGATCGAAGATCAATCGTTGAGAACACAGTCTTTCCCTGCAGCTGATCGAACAGGTCATCCATCCTTGGTAAGGGGTATTTATTCTTAATTGTCAACTTGTTCAACTCCCTGTAGTATATACACATTCTCAGAGTCCCATTCTTCTTCTTCACAAACAAAATCGGAGCACCCCATGGTGAGAAGCTAGGTCTAATAAACCCCAAATCAAGAAGCTCTTGTAGCTGTATCTTCAACTCTTTCAATTCCGCCGAAGCCATCCTATATGGTGCCCTCGACACCGGCTCTGTACCCGGAGCTAACTCGATGACGAACTGAATCTCCTTGTGCGGCGGCAGTCCCAGTAAATCCTCAAGAAATACATCCAAGAACTTGCGTTCCAACCTGGTCTCTCCCGGCCCCACTAGCATAACTCTGGTAGTATCCACCACACTAACTAAAAAACCTATACAAACTCCTTGTAATAGGTCCCTAGCCCTCAATGCTGATATCATTGGTATGCGGGGTCCATGCACAGCACCCACGAAAACAAAGGGATCATCACCCTTAGGCTCAAAGGTCACCATCTTCTTCCTACAATCTATAGTAGCCCCATATCTAACCATCCAATCCATCCCTAGAATCATATCGAAGTCATCCATACTTAACTCGATCAAATCTACTAATAGTTCCCTACTATCTACCATCACTAGCAGTGCTCTAATCCATCTCCTAGAAACTATCAGTTCCCTTGTAGGCAGTATAGTCCTGAACCCCATAGTATAAAACTTACAAGGTTTACACAATCTATCAATTACCTTACTAGAAACAAACGAATGTGTAGCACCAGAGTCAATCAATATAGTATATGAAGAGCCAGCGCTAGAAAGTTGGCCTGTCAATACCGAGGGGCTAGCCTCGACCTCTGTCTGCGTCAAGCTTTCCACCTTCCCTGGTTCCTCCTTCTTCGTTGTTGGGCAGTCCTTCTTGAGGTGTCCCACCACCCCACACAGATAACAAGCATTTTCCCGACATTGTCCCAGATGGCGCTTCCTGCATCTCGCGCACTCTAGATAACTTCTCCATGTCTCACCGCCTCCCTGGCGGCCACCTTGAGCACCCCGACCCCTCCTATCAGGACCAGTAGTGGTCGAACTGTTGGGGGTCTTCCTCTTCAGATCACTGGGTCCTCCGCCTCTACCAGACCCTGTGGTTAGAGGCACTTCCCTGCAAACATCCTTTCTCGCATTGTTCTCCCTCCAGATCTTATTCCATGCCTCTTCAACGGTAAGAGCCTTCTCAACAGCCTGAGCAGAGGTTGTCTACCCAAGTACTGATGTAATCCTCACATCCCGAGCTATCATAGCATTGAGCCCTCAAATGAACCTATCCTGCCTAGCCGCATCTGTAGGCACTAAGTCCGATGCAAACTTCGCTAGCCTATCAAACTTCAGGGCATACTCAGTAACTGTCATGCTTCCTTGTACCAAACCCATGAATTCATTCACCTTTGCTACCCTGATGGAAACATTGTAATACTTCTTGCTGAATAGATCTCTGAACCCATCCCAACTCAAGGTAGAAATATCCCTGGCATGTGATGCCACCTCCCACCAAATACGGGCATCCTCCCTTAGCATATAGGTGGCACAGGCCACCCTGTCATTACCTTCCACCCACATGAAATCCAGGATGGAAGTGATCATACTCATCCACTGTTCAACCTTTAGTGAATCTAGTCCTCCCTCAAAGGTTGGAGGATGTTGTCTCCTGAACTGCTCATAAAGTTGTTCCCACATGTTCCCAACCTCAGGTGGCTGTACAATTGGTGCCACAACAGGGGGCATAATAGGTGTAGCACTCCCTGACGGGGCATGTTATCTCAAGTGACGGATCTTCTCTTCTTGACTTTGCAATCGAGCTTCCATATCAGCCAGTATCTGCTGCCTGTTCTCAGGGACTGGTGAAGGGTTCTGGCCCTGTTCATCATCTCTAGCCTCGGACCCTGTGCCAGTTAGTCATATTGATTGTCGTGGACGCATAGCTATCCAATATTATTTGTAATCAATGACTTGATAGTCAGGCAATGATGACAAGTTAACAATCTTTCCATTATCCATCATTGAAACTCAACCAGACATATGCAATCAAGATGCGGACAAGCATTTAAATATTCATTCACATACAACAGCAATGCTAATAAGAATGCCTCATTATAATCACACACCACTCAAGGGTCAAGCCTTATCAATATCTCATGCTCCCTATTAATCATGCACATTAACACATTTATATTTCATTCAAGCATTTAAGCATGTAATCACATATATATAGTTACCAACCTCTGAGTCGAGCTTGTCTTTAGTGGCGAGTGTACATGCCCAGCCAATCTTTCGGAACCCTTAAACCTAGATCACTCTGATACCAAGTTGTAACGGCCTGGATAACCAAGACTGTTACACCGTGTATTTTAAAATAGTGCAAGACTTGCTAATCAAGTCGTTTGAACAATATTGTGTTCCTAAAGTCAACTATCAGGTTAGGGTTAAAAGATTTTGATCATAAACGGTTAATTTTCATTAAAACAGATGTTTACTACATGGGATCCCAAAAACAGGGTATAAGTGATAATTTACAATCTCCAAAAGATAATACAACCAAAATCCACTCTAATGGAAAAACACAAGTTTTAGGGCTCTGTCCTTACACTTTCCCTCATCTATGGCGGACGAGCAGCTGACTATGTACACTTCGCCCCCAGAGCTCTCCAACTCATGGTTGATCCAGCTTCCCTTTTCTTTTACCTGCACCACGTAGCACCTGTGAGCCAAGGCTCAGCAAGATCACCATAAACAGCAGACACGTGAAGCAACAGTAATACTCAATTAATCTTAATTCAACTAGTTCAATTATTTAACAGAATTCAAGTATAAAATTAAACAGTGGTAAACACTTCATCTCAAATACATATCACAATAAATTACACAAATACTCTGGGTTGGCACACTTAAGCCAAGCCCTATGTTTATCCAATTGACCCCGGCTCGCTTAGGTCGAGCTGCATTCAGTATGCTTATCATTAGCCCCGGCACCATTAGATCCAATTATTGGGAACTTTAATCCCGTTCACAAGCACAAGGGTGCAGTCTTCTTACCTTGAGTCCCGAGCGAAGAATACAGAACGGTCCCGAGCACGATCCTCGGTCCTTAACCTTGGCGATAAACCTCAGCTTGCAGCTCAGATCCTTAGCATACATTTAGTTAATCCTAACTTAATTTCCTCTGTTTTCCATCTCTAATCCCAACTCAACCCCTTGAATTTTCCTTCTTCCAGCTACAAGTTCTCCTTAATGTTCTAGAGAGAGAGAATGTGAATGAGAGGGTGAGAGAGTGTGCTGGGATATTCCACTACCTTCTGGTTGCCCCTTAGACACTTACTGAGTATATAGCGTAATTAGAAAAGACCAAATTCCCCATTCTCACTAACTCAACCCTTAAATTACCCCTAAGGGTAAAATAGTCATTTTCCCCCGGTTCCCGCTAATTCCTCAAGTGTTCCTACTATTAACCAATTAACCTCATCACGTCTAATTAATTACCAAATACTTATTCATTACTCAATAAATCCCAAAATATTCTCTAAATTCCCAAAAATACCACCAGGCTCCCCCGAGTCGGGCATTTAAACCCCGTTCTGACTATTTCCCAAATCCGCTTACTAGGACGGTCTCGAGCCATATACTGCAATTATATCCACATAATAATGTGTTCTCAACCATATATCACATAAAATCACATTTATTCCCTTAACAAGTCAAAGTTACAAATATGCCCTTATGAACACTAAAGGACCCACATGGATATCTAATACTCATAAATATGCTTATAACATACTCACATAGTCATATTAATCATGCATGCCACATAGTCACACATTTAACCAATAAAACATACACATATATCCAATTATGCCCTCTCGGCACGCTAATCAAGGCACTAAGCCCTATTAGCAATTTTGGGTCATTACAAAGATAGCTCCATTAGAATGTGTATAGAGTATTGGGAGCTGAATAAGGTGCCAATTAAGAACTGATATCCATTACTATGAATTGATGATTTATTCGATCATTTACAGGGAGTGTCAATATTATCTAAGATCAATCTATGATCAGGTTACCATCAGCTGAAGGTGAAGGAGTTAGACATTCCAAAGACGACTTTCCGAACGCGTTATGGCCAATTTGAGTTCATAGTGATGTCCTTCAAACTCACCAACGCCCTTGCAGCGTTTATGGACTTAATGAATAGGGTATTCTATGAGTACTTGGATAATTTTGTATCGTATTCATAGACGACATCCTTATATATTCAAGGAATAAAGAGGAGGATGTGATACACATGGTTTTGCAATGGCTACAAGAAAATAAGTTGTATGCAAAGTTCTCGAAGTGTGAATTTTTGCTAGAGGAAGTAAGTTTTCTCGGACACATGGTATCAAGAGAGGGAATTTCAGTAGACCCAGCCAAAAGTTGAAGATGTGAATAAGTGGAAACCTCCGAGGAATACATATGAGGTTTGAAGTTTCTTAGGGTTAGAAGGTTATTATAGGCGATTTGTGGAAGATTTTTCCAAAAATAGCCACACCAATGACTGCTCTTACCTGGAAGGATATTAAATTCAAATGGACAGAAAAGTGCAAACAAAGCTTTCAAGAGCTTAAGAAAAGATTGACGATTGCTCCAGTATTGACTATCCCTTATGGCACGGAGGGATATGCGATTTATAGTAATGCGTCAAGACAAGGGTTGGGGCGGTATTAATGCAGAATGGGAAAGTCATAGCATATGCTTCCCGACAATTGAAGAACTATGAGAAGAATTACCCCCACGCACAATCTGGAGTTAGGAACGGTGGTGTTTGCACTAAAGCTTTGGAGGCACTACTTATACGGAATCCACTATGATATTTATACTGATCACAATAGCCTTAAATAGTTCTTCACTTAGAAGGAATTAAATATGAGGAAGCGCAAATGGTTGGAATTATTTAATGATTAGGACTATGACATCCTATACCACCAGGGAAAAGCAAACAAGGTGGTGGATGCTTTAAGTCGATACCCAATGCTTAATTTGTTATCAGTACGAGAAGTACCATAGGAGTTAAATTCTGACATCTCTAGTTTAGATTTATAGATAATGATTGGTCAGTTAGCAGGGGAGCCAAAATGAACGGGACCTAGGGGCCCTCATGCTTACTTAATCAGTGAACGGTTAGAACCCGAGCAAGTGCTCTGATAAGTTATTCCCGGATAGTAGTCATGAATATTGGCCTTTCAGTGAGAGTGCATAGAGATACTAGGGGTTGCCAATTTTGAGTGAGGCTAAACACCCTAGGGGCAACTTCTCACCAACACCACTGATTAACATAGAAGTCTCTGTAAACCCGTGTAACTTTGATTACACTCTTGGATAAGTAGTGATGCACTAGGTAACTTGATGGTTACCCTTGTGAGGGATTTACTCTTGGATAAGTAACGATGCCCTATGTAATGACCCCAAATTCGCTAATGAGACTTAAGGGCCTTGATTAGTGTGCCAGGAGCGCATTACTGGATTAAATATGATTTAAATGTGTAATTTTATGATTAATAATGCTTGCATGATAATAGATGATAACATGATATGCATTTGTGATAAATGTGAGAACCACATTATTATGTGGGTAGGTTTGCAGAGTACAAATCGAGGCAATCCTAGGGATAGTTAGCAGGGAAAAGTCACAACAGGGCTTAACAGTTGACTTTAGATAAGTCAAGGGTATTTTAGGTATCGGGTAGCTATTTGGACTATTGGGATATGAAAATAAATATATATGGAGATATATTTAAGGAAAGGAAGTCTAGGCGAGAATATTGGGGGATTTTACCATTTTTCCCTCGGGGATGTTTCCGGCACCCCGAGTCTCAGGATTGATTTAATGAGAAAAGATGAGATTGAGGCTTTAGAAAACAGTGGATACAAAATTAAACCGACTCTTTCTCAGCCCTTCTCTCTACTCTCTCTCAACGAAACACAAGGAAAGAAAGGAACACAGAAATCTTAAGGGAATCAAGCAGGAATTTTTGAGAATTGAGGTGGGGATTTGGAGGCTTAGCTCAAGAGTTAATCAAGGACTAAATCAAGGCTAAGATAAGCATTTGATTTCCTTTTCTGTGGTTAGAAATTCTGGGTTTTGGATGGGTTTTGAGGTAAATATTGTTTTGATGTTTAAAGACAAAATTAAGGAGGAAAGCTTGGGAATTTGCTTGGTTTTGGCTTGGTGAAGTGGTTCAGCAGAAAAGGTAAGTTTCAATTCATGGTTTAGAAGTTTTAAATTGGATTTGAATGGCTGGTTTGAGTGTTTATAGCTCTTGAGTTTCATAAATTGAAAAGAGAAGATTAGTGTGTGTTAGGCTGAGATTTCTATGGAATTATGTTGTATAAGTCCTGCCAAAGGTGTTAGAATTGATTGGTTATGAGTTGGGGAACTCTGGGATGGTTTAAGGTGAGGTTTGGATGTTAGAAATGGTGGATTTTCTGAGCACGAAGGGAAGGGCTGCGACTCTGTTCTAGAGCGCTGCGGCCCTAGGTTGAAGAAAACCAAAGGAGGCTCGGCCAAGGGTGGGCGCCGCGGCACCCAAAGCAAGGGTCGCAGCGCGTGTCTTTGCCCAGGGTGATCCTTGGTTCTATTTTGAGGCTAGGGCCGCGGCTACGCTTCAAGGGCCGCAGCCCTTAGTTAAGCACTCGAACTTTTAGGGATTTTAGGCATGGGAATGTGGTCTAGTATGCACAGGATTGGTTTCACCACCGTGCTTGGTGGAGTTTGGATTCCCGAGAGTTAGTTTTGTAACCGGAAACCTATATTTGGATATTAATGGAACCCTATACTTTGGTTGTGACTAGGTGATAAAAGCTTAGGCTCAAGAACGGATCATGCTTGAGGAGTGTCACTCATAATCAATAATCGTAAAGACTAAAGGTAAGAAAACTGCACCTGGTTGAATATATGTGACGGGACTAAGGGTTCCCTATTGTAAACGCTTAAAATGATGGTATTATGCCATGCAAGCTATTTAGTGAACCAACGGCCTAAGGGTGCCAAGGGTTACACTAGCGCACAGGGCGCGGCTCAGCCACTGGTAGCTGAGGATAGCTTATTATGGATTGAGCTCGGTTTAAGCGAGCCGGAGTCAGTGGGATAAATGAAGGGTGCGACCTAAGTCGTCGCCCCTGAACATTATGTGATATGAGTGATAAGTGATTGATTGTGTCTTGAACCTGAACATATGTGCTGAATGTCTATTGTTGATTATTTGATGAGAGTTCATACTTGATGAATTAACTATCTGATATCATTGATTGTGTTGTATATGATGTTTTCTTGCTGAGCCTTGGCTCACGGGTGCTACGTGGTGTAGGTAAAGGCAAGGTTAAGCTTGATCAGCCCTAATTGGAGAGCTTTGTGAGCGAAATGTACATAGCCAGCTGCTCAGCCGTCACGGTTGAGATGTAGACAGGGACGCGAGACCCAGAGATTGTCTATTTTTCCTTGGTATGGCTAACCTTTGTTTTTTGTGTTTTTGGGAGTCTGTAAATTAACTTTTAACTCTGTTTCTTTTGGGATCCCGTGTATGTAACAGTTTAATTATATAAAATGAGTCTTTTGAGACCAAAACCTTTTTAACCCGAGCTCCTACATTTTTATTGACACGCTTTTAAAATAAAGACTTGATTAGCAAGTCTTGCACCATTATAAGTACATAGTGTAGTGGTCTTGGCTATCTAGGGCTTTACAACTTGGTATCAGAGCGTCCTAGGTTTAAGGGTTTCTGAAAACAGGCTGGACATCTACATTCGCTGCTAGAGACAATCTCAAATTAGGGTTCGGTGATGTGTATATGTGTTTATGTGATTATGTGCCTGGGATGAGCTATGAATGTTGTTATTTACTGGATTGTTACGAAGCATGAGATACTGATAGAGCTTGGCCCTTGACTGTTGTGTGAAAATATTGAGGCGTGTTTATTAACATCGCCGTGCATGTAAATGAATATTTGGATGATTAATTGTATCTTGTGCATGGACGATTGCCTGTTTTATCGTTATTGTGTAATGAGATTGGAGGCGTGCTTATTAGCTGCTAGTGCTTGTGGATGGATGCTTATATGTTGAATGTTTGTGATTGGTTATGCTCTATTGATGAATTTTGGAGAAGTTTTTACCCTGCATCATGGTCTGACTGCCGAGTCGTTATTTGCAGATTGACTTGGATAGCTATGCATCCAAGAAAATCAACACGACTAGCCGGCACTAGGTCTGGGACCGGTAGTGATGATCAGGGCCAGAATCCTCCCCCAGTCCCTGAGAACTGGCAGCAATTAATGGCAGATATGCAGGCTCGATTACAGAGTCAGGATGAGCAGATTCGTATCCTGCGACAGCAGGCTCCATCAGGGAGTTCTGCCCCTTCTATACCACCTGCAGTGGTACCAGTTGTGCAGACAGGGGAGGTTGGTAACAGGTGGGAGCCATTGTATGAGCGGTTCAGGAAGCAGCAACCCCCAATTTTTGAGGGTGGACAGGATCCACTGAAAGCCGAGCAATGGCTAACTATGATCATTACAATTCTGGATTTCATGAGGATTGAGGGGCATGATAGAGTGGCGTGTGCCACTTATATGTTGAGAGAGGATGCCCGCATCTGGTGGGAAGTGGCATCGCAGACCAGGGATGTTACTACCTTGAGTTGGGAAGGTTTCAGAGATTTGTTCAGTCAGAAGTATTACAATGTTGCTGTGAGAGTAGCAAAGGTCAATGAGTTTTTGAGTCTGGTGCAGGGCAATATGACTGTTACTGAGTATGCCCTAAAATTTGACAGGCTTGCGAAGTTTGCACCAGATCTTGTGCCTACTGATGCTGCTAGGCAAGATCGATTCATCAGGGGGCTCAATGCTATGATAGCCTGGGATGTCAGGATCACAACGGTACCTGGAGGAACAACTTATGCCCAGGCCGTTGAGATGCCCCTTACCGCTGAGGAAGCGGAGAACAAGATTCGGAGAGAGAGCGCAGTGAGGTGTGAGGGCCATATAGCGGTGCCTCCTTATTCAGGGACAGGTAGGGGCGAAGGCCCCAGTGACTTCAAGAGGAAGGTACCTGACACTTCGACTGCTAATGGTCCTGATAGGAGGGGTCGGGGTGGTCAGGGAGGCCGTCAGGGTGGCGGCGAGGCATGGTGGACCTATCCAGAGTGCCCGAGGTGTAGAAGACGCCATCTGGGCGAGTGTCAGGACAAGGCATGTTTCGTGTGTGGAGCAGTAGGGCATCTCAGGAAAGACTTCCCAACGGTGAAGAAAGGTGAATCAGGAAAGTTGGATAGCTTGACTCTAGCTCGAGTATTCACCTTGACCCAGGCAGAGGCTGAGGCTAGTCCCTCGGTAGTGATAGGTCAGCTTTCTAGTGCTGGCTTCCTTTTACGATATTGATTGATTCTGGTGCTACACATTCTTTTGTTTCTAGTAGGGTGATTGATAAACTGTGTAGACCTAGTGAGAATCGGACTCCAGGGTTTGGGACTTTATTGCCTACCGGAGAACTGGTAGTTTCTAGAGATGGATTAGGGCACTGCCAGTGGTGGTAGATAGTAGGGAGCTTTCGATGGATCTGATTGAGTTAGATTTGGAGGATTTTCATATGATCTTAGGGATGGATTGGTTGGTAAGGTATGGGGCTACAATTGATTGCAGGAAGAAGATGGTTACTTTTGAGCCTGAGGGCGAGGACCCTTTTGTCTTTGTGGGTGCGGTGTCTAGACCCCGCGTACCCATGATTTCAGCATTGAGAGCCAGAGACTTGTTGCAGGGGGGATGCATAGGTTTTCTGGCTAATGTAGTGGACACTGCTAGAGTTATGCCAGCAGGGTCGGGAGAGACTGAATTGGTATGTGAGTTTTTAGACATATTCCCTGAGGATCTGCCAGGGTTGCCGCCGCACAGGGAGATTCAGTTTGAGATTGAGTTGGCACTGAGGACAGAACCAATATCAAGGACACCGTACAGAATGGCACCAGCGGAACTGAAAGAGTTGAAGATATAGTTGCAAGAACTTCTGGATTTGGATTTCATCAGGCCTAATTATTCTCCATGGAGCGCTCCAGTGTTGTTTGTTAAGAAGAAGGACGGGACTTTGAGGATGTGCATCGATTACAGAGAATTGAACAAGTTAACTATCAAGAATAAGTATCCTCTACCAAGGATTGATGACTTGTTTGATCAGCTATAGGGTAAGACGGTGTTCTCAAAGATTGATCTTTGATCTGGTTATCACCAGCTGAGGATCAAAGATGAGGACATACCGAAGACGGCCTTCCGGACACGGAATGGGCATTATGAGTTCTTGTTCATGTCTTTTGGTCTGACCAATGCCCCAGAAGCTTTTATGGACTTAATGAACTGGGTGTTCAATGACTTCTTGAATCAGTTCGTCATTGTATTCATCGACGACATTTTGGTATACTCCAGTTCAAAGGCAGAGCATGAGCAGCATCTCCGATAGGTTTTGCAGAGGTTGAGGGAGCATAAGTTGTACGCTAATTTTAAGAAGTGTGAGTTTTGGTTGCCAGAGGTGACTTTCCTTGGACACATAGTTGGGGCAGAAGGGATTAAGGTGGATCCGTCCAAGGTTGAAGCTGTAAGGGATTGGCCAAGGCCAAGGAATGCCTCGGAGGTGTGGAGTTTCCTTGGATTGGCATGTTATTATAGACGATTCATTGAAGGGTTTTTAAAGATTTCTTCACCGATGACAAAGTTGACAAGAAAGAATCAGAAGTTTGTCTGGTCAGAGAGGTGTGAGAACAGCTTTCAAGAATTGAAGCGACGACTTATTTCTGCACCTATGTTGAGTCTTCCTTCGGAGGAAGGAAAGCTTGTGGTCTACTGTGATGCATCGAGGATGGGTTTAGGCTGCGTGTTGATGTAGAATGAGAAGGTTATAGCCTATGCATCTCGGCAGCTGAAGGAGTATGAGCAGCGGTATCCGACTCATGATTTGGAATTAGCAGCAGTGGTATTCGCACTGAAGGTGTGGTGTCACTATTTGTATGGGGAGAAGTACGAGATATACACTGATCATAAGAGTTTGAAGTATTTCTTTACCCAGAAGGATCTGAATATGAGGTAGAGACGTTGGTTGGAGTTGGTAAAGGATTATGACTGTGACATCCTTTACCATCCTGGGAAAGCCAACGTGGTGGCAGATGCGTTGAGCCGGAGGGGCCCAGGAAAGTTGTAAAGTTCCACCTAGATCTCGAGGGAATTAGCTGATGAGATGGTCAGGGCAAGGATAGAACTAGTGGTAGGCTAGTTAGCCAATATCACTTTGCAGTCGACCTTGTTTGAGCAGATCAAGGAGAGTTAGTTAGTAGATGTGCAGTTGCAGGAAGTTAGGCAGCATGTCTTGGCGGGAACAGCTAAGGATTATACAGTTTCTGAGACAGGTTTGCTCCAGTACCAGGGACGGATATGTGTTCCGGAAGATGAGGGGATTAGACGAGAGATATTGGATGAGACTCACACTACGCCATACTCACTTCATCCGGGTACCACGAAGATGTATCAAGATCTACGGACATTATATTGGTGGCCCGGGATGAAGAAGGATGTGGTAGAGTATGTGCCTAGATGTTTGACATGTCAGTAGTTTAAGGCTGAGCATCAGCGACCAGTGGGATTGCTTCAGTCTTTGGGTATCCCAGAGTGGAAATGGGAGGATATTACGATGGATTTCGTGGGAGGACTACCCAAAACAGTTGGTCTTCATGACTCGGTGTGGGTGATAGTGCACAGATACACCAAGTCAGCTCATTTTCTACCAATGAGGTCGACTTATACAGTGGAGCAGTATGCAGAGCTGTATGTGAGGGAGATAGTTCATCTCCATGGGGTTCCAAAGTCTATTGTATCTGATCAAGACCCTATCTTTACCTCCAAGTTTTGGGGAGCTCTGCAGAGAGCTATGGGGACTCAGTTGAAGTTTAGCATAGTTTTTCATCCTCGGATTGATGGACAGTCTGAGAGGACGATTCAGATATTGGAGGGCATGCTTAGGGCATGTGTGATTGACTTCGAGGGATCTTGGAGTAAGTATCTCCCGTTGATCGAATTTTCATATAACAACAATTATCAGTCCACGATTGGAGTGGCTCCGTATGAGATGTTATATGGGAGAAAGTGCAGATCGCCATTCACTGGAATGAGATGGGTGAGAGAAGGTATTTGGGGCTAGATATGGTTCAAAAGACCAATGAGGTTATTGAGAAGATTCGAGCTAGAATGCTTGCTTCGCAGAGTAGACAGAAAAGCTATGCTGATCCTAAGCGTAGGAACGTGGAGTTCCAGGTAGGGGACCACGTGTTTCTGTGAGTTTCACCACTGAGAGGGGTGCAGAGGTTTGGAGTGAAGGGCAAGTTGAGCCCTCGGTTTGTTGGACCTTTTGAGATCCTAGAGAGGATTGGACAGGTGGCTTATAGGCTGCCCTTGCCACCGTCACTATCAGGAGTTCATAATGTGTTTCATGTCTCCATGTTGCGGAAGTATGTTTCTGATACGAGACATGTGTTGAGATATGAGGACTTAGAGTTGCAGACTGACTTGTCCTATGAGGAGCGACCAGTTCAGATTTTGGATCGGAAGGACAAAGTCTTACGGAATAAGACAATACTATTAGTAAAAGAATTGAGGAATAGCAAGGTCGAGGAAGCGACCTGGGAGTTAGAGACAGCAATGCAGGATCAGTATCCCGAGCTATTCAGGTAAATTTCAAGAACGAAATTCTCATTAGGAGGGGATAGTTGTAACGACCCCAAATACGCTAATGAGGCTTAAGGGCCTTGATTAGTGTGCCAGGAGCGCATTACTGGATTAAATATGATTTAAATGTGTAATTATATGATTAATAATGCTTGCATGATAATAGATGATAAAATGATATGCATTTGTGATAAATGTGAGAACCACATTATTATGTGGGTAGGTTTGCAGAGCACGACTCGAGGCGATCCTAGGGCTAGTTAGCAGGGAAAAGTCACAACAGGGCTTAATAGTTGGCTTTGGATAAGTCAAGGGTATTTTAGGTATCGGGTAGCTATTTGGACTATTGGGATATGAAAATAAATATATATGGAGATATATTTGAGGATAGGAAGTCTAGGCGGGAATATTGGGGGATTTTACCGTTTTTCCCTCGGGGATGTTTCCGGCACCCCGAGTCTCGGTTGATTTAATGAGATAAGATTAGACTGAGGCTTTAGAAAACAGTGGATAGAAAATTAAACCGACTCTTTCTCAGCCCTTCTCTCTACTCTCTCTCAAGGAAACACAAGGAAAGAAAGAAACACAGAAATCTTAAGGGAATCAAGCTGGAATTTATGAGAATTGAGGTGGGGATTTGGAGGCTTAGCTCAAGATTTAATCAAGGACTAAATCAGGGCTAAGGTAAGCATTTAATTTCCTTTTCTGTGATTAGAAATTCTGGGTTTTGGTTGGGTTTTGAGGTAAATATTGTTTTGATGTTTAAAGACAGAACTAAGGAGGAAAGCTTGGGAATTTGCTTGGTTTTGGCTTGGTGAAGTGGTTCAGCAGAAGAGGTAAGTTTCAATTCATGGTTTAGAAGTTTTAAATTGGATTTGAATGGCTAGTTTGAGTGTTTATAGCTCTTGAGTTTCAGAAATTGAAAAGAGAAGATTAGTGTGTGTTAGGCTGAGTTCTCTGTGGAATTATGTTGTTTAAGTTTTTCCAAAGTTGTTAGGATTGATTGGTTATGAGTTGGGGAACTCTGGGATGGTTTAAGGTGAGGTTTGGATGTTAGAAATGGTGGATTTTCTGGGCACGAAGGGAAGGGCTGCGGCTCTGTTCTAGAGCGCTGCGGCCCTAGGTTGAAGAAAACCAAAGGAGGCTCGGCCAAGGGTGGGCGCCGCGGCACCCAAAGCAAGGGTCGCAGCGCGTGTCTTTGCCCAGGGTGATCCTTGGTTCTATTTTGAGGCTAGGGCCGCGGCTACGCTTCAAGGGCCGTAGCCCTTAGTTAAGCACTCGAACTTTTAGGGATTTTAGGCATGGGAATGTGGTCTAGTATGCTCAGGATTGGTTTCACCACCGTGCTTGGTGGAGTTTGGATTCCCGGGAGTTAGTTTTGTAACTGGAAACCTATATTTGGATATTAATGGAACCCTATACTTTGGTTGTGACTAGGTGATAAAAGCTTAGGCTCGGGAACGGATCATGCTTGAGGAGTGTCGCTCATAATCAATAATCGTAAAGACTAAAGGTAAGAAAACTGCACCTGGTTGAATATATGTGACGGGACTAAGGGTTCCCTATTGTAAACGCTTAAAATGATGGTATTATGCCATGCAAGCTATTTAGTGAACCAACGGCCTAAGGGTGCCAAGGGTTACACTAGCGCACAGGGCGCGGCTCAGCCACTGGTTGCCGAGGATAGGTTATTATGCACTGAGCTCGGTTTAAGCGAGCCGGAGTCAGTGGGATAAATGAAGGGTGCGACCTAAGTCGTCGCCCCTGAACATTATGTGATATGAGTGATAAGTGATTGATTGTGTCTTGAACCTGAACATATGTGTTGAATGTCTACTGTGGATTATTTGATGAGAGTTCATACTTGATGAATTAACTGTCTGATATCATTGATTGTGTTGTATATGATGTTTTCTTGCTGAGCCTTGGCTCACGGGTGCTACGTGGTGTAGGTAAAGGCAAGGGTAAGCTTGATCAGCCCTAATTGGAGAGCTTTGCGAGCGAAATGTACATAGCCAGCTGCTCAGCCGTCATGGTTGAGATGTAGACAGGGACGCGAGACTCAGAGATTGTCTATTTTGCCTTGGCATGGCTAACCTTTGTTTTTGTGTTTTTGGGAGTCTGTAAATTAACTTTTAACTCTGTTTCTTTTGGGATCCCGTGTATGTAACAGTTTAATTATATAAAATGAGTCTTTCGAGACCAAAACCTTTTTAACCGTAGCTCTTACATGTTTAATGACACGCTTTTAAAATAATGACTTGATTAGCAAGCCTTGCACAATTATAAGTACACAGTGTAGCAGTCTTGGCTATCCAGGGCGTTACACCCTAGGTAACGTGATAGTTACCCTTGATGGGGATATTTATTGGCTAGATCTTAGTGTTGAGACTCAGTTCTCTCTTACAGATTAGCATTTATGCTGGAGGGCATGTTACGCCCGAATTGTTGGAAATTATCAAGCGTTGGTCTCGAATTATATTGTTATATATTATATCTACTTGCTCTAGGAATTTCTGAGTGCAGGGATTTATAGGTTTATATGAAATAGTTGTGATATATTATATTTTCTTGCTCTGGGATTTTTCTGAGTGCAGGGAATTATCTGTTTATAAGAAATAGTTTTCCAGGACGCTTTTGCATTCTTGAAATTAATTGTCCAGGGTCCGGATGGATCTGGAACCCTAACTTTTGTGAGCTATTGTTATCTGTGGACAGTAACTTGGTCAATGACCACTTGTCTTCTATGCATGCTTTTTTTGTTAAAGTTGAACTTAATAAGCGTTTTCGCTTACCTAATTGTTTCATGTTGTAGGTAAGAATAAGGGCAAGGTAGAGCAGTGAGCGTTGGATTCTACCTTGCGAATGTACATGTGGACCGACCTTTTTGGGAAGCCGTTTTGTTTTGGAAATGTTGTGTTATTTTTATAAACTAGGCTCATTTTACTATTCGTAAAATATGTTTGTATTAAATGTTAAGTATGGTCATACGACTTTTTAAAAAGTTTTTTTTTATAGGGGATTTTTAAACATTTTGTTAAATGAAAACATTTATATTTCCGCATTATCGAGTCTTGAAAATTTGGATTATAACATTTTCTATGTAACCTCATTTCATTATCAATTAAGAATAGAAATCAATTTTAACTTGTCAATCACATTGCTCACTTGTTTATTTACATGATTATTTATTTAATATAAACATCTATTAAATCCTGAACATATGGATAATCACAGTTATAGTGACTTGGTCATAGTGGATTATAATTGTGGTTATATGTGACGCCCCACGTCACTATGGCTGCTTTTTGGAATGACGACTGGCCTACAAACCAACACGAGTCTTTTCAGCGTGCTTTGTCCTCACTCACATGCTTCCTAGGAAAACTTCCCAGGAGGTCACCCATCCCTAGATTACCCCAGGTCAAGCACGCTTAACTTTGGAGTTCTCAAGTGATGAGCTACCGAAAAGAAGATGCATCTTGTTGATATAGGAAGTACCCATCAATCCATTTAAGCCCTCTTCAACTGTGTAGTCCCATACCAACACAGTCTTAGAATCATCACACTTGACCTTCCCCAGGCGGTGTGGGATTGCACAGCTTACCTGGTGTAACGCCCTGGCTACCCCAGAAGAGTTACGGTGAACGGTGGACCAGAAATTTGACTCACTACCTGAGTCCTTTGGTCAAAAACGTGCTCTAAGTGTAATTAACAGGTTAAGGCATAAAACCAATAAAAAGGAAATGGAGATTTTTATTACAAACTGCTCTGCAGAGCTAAACAAAACATTTACAAGTGGTTCTCAGTAAAAAATGGTCATTACAGTTTAAATTTACAATCCCGCCGACCTAAGCGGCAAAAATAGGGTAAACCCCCTAGTTCCTCCGAGAACTCCTTGGCCGTGGTGGTCAAGCGGCCGCATATGTACACATCACCACATCAGCTCCCCACTCAAGGCTAGGTGAGCTTTTCTTTCCCTTTACCTGCACCACATAGCACCCATGAGCCAAAGCCCAGCAAGAAAACATAATACTTTTCATAACATTATCAAATGATTATCATTATAATCACACTGAACATAAAGCTTCCAAACAAATAGGTGAACACCACATGATTCAAGAGGGAGAGTGGATGCTAGGTAAGCCACTAGCCTCCAAACGCTTATTTCATTCATCGACCCTCGGGGTCGGTCTGGCATTAATGCTCTTTTAGTCATTCAATGCTAATGGTCGATTAGATCTAATCTCCGTTGGCTTGCGTGAACCACGCTAAGACCGTTCTGGCTAATAAGTCAGCGCTAAGTGACCAGTGTCCAGTATCACTGCCGAACTTGACTAATCAGTCACAGCTTCACAACTGATACTAACACCTTTGCCAATTCTGAGTGACCAGTGTCCAGTATCACTGCCGAACTTGACTAATCAGTCACAGCTTCATAGCTGATACCAACACCTTTGCCAATTCTGACCAACGAGTCAGTGCAACATGACCAGTGCCCAGTACCACTGCCGAACCTGACTAGTCAGTCACAGCTTCACAGTTGATACTAGCACCTTTGCCAAACCTGACTAATTAGTCAGTGCTATGCACAAGTGAACAACATATGCTAAGCATTCTACGTTTACTCCATGTCCATATTACACAATCAACATGCCTTACACATATCCACTTGGGGTGCAGTTTTCTTACCTCCGGTTCGAGCTAGAAATAATGCAAGAATGACCCTGAGAACGATCAACCTTTTGGTCCTTTAGCGGTTACCTGGTCATAACCAAATATGGGATTCCATCAATAAAATGAATAATAAAAGGTTCCCAAACCAAAACCTAACCTCCGGGACATCAAACACTACTCAACCGGGTAGTAGGTTCAACCCCGAGGCCTTAGGTTTGAATTCCCATGCTTAAAAACACTTTTCTGGCCAAAATGCCCTGTTGGGCCGCGGTCCTCCCTAGCTGCGCCGCGGCGCGCCTCCAAACAGAGGCGGCTACCCTCCTGACAGGCACCTTGGGCCGCGGCTCACCTATGCCAGGCCGCGGCTCAATAAGCAAAAATGCCCAGAATTCAACACGCACCAGCAAGCATCCTCCTGCGTTTATCCTTAGAACCAGCCCTTCAAACCAACTCAAAACCTCTTCCAAACACCCATTTAAACCTCCAAACATCACCCATAACTCTCCCCCATCACAACCCAAGTAAAACACCACATAAACTCCCCTTGATTCCAACTTACCACACCAAAATCTAGAGCTGAAATATTAAAACGAAAACAGAGCATAACCAGAAAAATAATGGATAAAACTCACCTCAAATTCAAAACCAAACCCTCTTCAATGGCTGAACCAAGTCTACAACCTTAGCCCCTTGATCTCCTAGCCTAAT
This sequence comes from Humulus lupulus, assembly GCF_963169125.1. NCBI lineage: Eukaryota > Viridiplantae > Streptophyta > Magnoliopsida > Rosales > Cannabaceae > Humulus > Humulus lupulus. Next base: position 146,606,099 of record NC_084800.1, on the reverse strand, counting down.
TCCACCCTTTAAGCTCAAAATTCCAAAGAAGAAAAATGAGGGATAAGAACGTACGGGAAGGAGAAGCTCTTTCTCTATTTTTGGTTCTGTTTCTACAGCCATCTAAACCTCACATATATCCTAGCCAAATGACCTAAATGCCCCTAGGTCATTTAAGGCTTCTAAATCCAACTCAAGGGTAGTTTTGGCACTTTCCACCTATTCTGTTAATGATAATTAACGCTTCCCAATTCCCGCTAATCTCAATATTCTCAAACACCAATATTTCACATCCCGTTACCCTTTAATGCCCGGTAACACTCTAATCATTAAAACACCCCGAGACTCACCTCGAGCCCCGAGCTTAAGCCTGTTATGACCAAATCGACAATTAACATTCCTTGATCGTCTCATGCCAAATGGCTCGAACAAACCCACATCATAATGTGGTCTTAAGTTATATCACCAACATGCGTACAAATAATCAATTTACCCTCAACGGGCCAAATTACCATCACACCCCTGTAATCAGAAATATGGACTCACATACATGCATTTCACATCATATCATAATATAATCAGCATATACATGCATTTTATCAATTAGCAACATAGTTAAGCAAGTATGGCTCTCCCGGCCTACTGTTCACGCCATTAAACACAACGGAGAATTCGGGGCATTACACCTGGTCTTTCCCCTTACGGATCACGGGATTCTGACTGTCACATTATATGTTCTAAAGCATTAGTCCTAAGATTAAGTTAGTGCACAGATTTACATTGACTTGTTAATCTACGATATGATCTACTTAAACAATTTGGTGTGATGTCCTATCCAGCACATTGACCAAATAGATAAGATCGGATGTATTTTATTACAACGGACTGGACCGATATTGATTATAGACAGACAAGTAAAGTATCGTTATTATCTAATCTAGTCATATCATAAAGTTTACCATAGGTCAAATTCAATCCCAATTCTGAGTGATTCTTATTCTATTTATTATATTATTCAAGTCCTTAGATTTTTTTCGTTACCAGCTTACGATACGGACTAGCTAATACTCAAATATTAGGGACTAGGAAGTATAATTGAGTGGGAATATTTATCATAGAAATGAAATCTATAGCTTCTATCCAAGAAACAAAATGATAATTTACTTATAGCTTAGTTCAAGCGTTAAATGATAGAGTTCTCATTTCTGTAATTAAGTTTACAGAAATATCACTTACAAAGAACTTAGTGGTATTTAAGGATAAAATACAAAAGAGATGTAAAATGGTAATTAACACCCGTCTCATTAGTAGATCATCTATAGATAATTGAATGACGGTAATGATTGTAATAATGGATAACGTACATTTGGTGTAAAACGTTTTATTAATTTAAGAGTAATTTTAAGTCTATAGTGGAGTCGCAAGGAATTAATAAGGTAGTGAAATTATTGGTAAACATATTCACAATAACTTATTGGAGCTTGATTTCATGGATCTATGTTGCCTGCATCACCTTTGAGTAAATCATCAAGAATGTCTCAATTAATTGATTTAATTATTAATTAGGATTTTTAAAGTTAACTAGGTCAATTTTAAATTTTTTTTACAAAGATATGTGATTTAGAGAATATTTGGAAAAAAAAATTAATTAATAATTAAATTTAAATCAATGTTCAAATTATAAATATTTAATTTGAATAAGGATTTAAAGTTTTAACTAACTAATTAATTATGGTAAAAATAAAAAGTGATTTGAATTTAAATCCAAACGGCTTGAATTTAAATTACAAAAATCCAACTCCCAAAGTGTATAGTGAATTTTGACCACTATAGAGATTTTTCCCTATCATTTTAATTGATTATTTATTTAAATAATGCCTTAGGGAAGTCTATAAAATGAGACTTAACTTTAGGGTTTTTTAAAATGACTTTTGGGTAAGTTTAATTAAGAAAACAACTCTCTAAAGCATCAATTCATAGTCATCCATCTTCTCTTCTTTTCTTCTCTATTTTCTTTATGATATGTGTTGAGAACATGCCCACACTAGTTCTAAGTTGATCAAAGACTTGGTGAGGATGTGTTGCTGATCGATTTCAGTTTCTTGAATATACCCTCCTACTACTAGGATTCAATTGTTAGAGAACCTGATGGAAGGAGTTGTTCTAGTTCCATTGTGTAATGTAAGTTTCTAATAACTTTACTCAGTATTTATGTCATTTTCATAGGAGTATGTTCTAGGAATTTTCTTGTTTGTTTGATAATATGTGAATGACATGAAACTAAACAAGATCTGGTAATATGTATTTCCAACAACTGGCCTCAAAGCCACAAGTTGCTAGCTTATTTTCATGATTGAATATGTATGAAATTGATTGATATGTTAGGGTATTAATTGTAAGGTACATGTTATTTGATGCATGTTTATGTTTTTTATGTATATTTAGCAATACTTTGGTTGTTTTTGGCTTGTTTCTTTGGGATTGAAAAAAAAAAGTGAACATTTTGGACTGATTGGGTGGTGTGCATGCCATGCATGTGCGTAGGAGCTGTCGAAGACTCGGTTCGTAGGGATCCGTACGGGTACACTATTCACAAAAAGAAATTAAATTTTGATCTTTTGGTTATTTTTTAAAATTGGACATATTGTGAAATTAAATTCAAAATATTTAAATTTGATTATCTGGTTATTCTAGATATTTTAACTGTTAAAATAATTTTGGATTGGTTATCTAATAATTCATGATATTTTAAGATATTATTTTTATTTAGTTATCATTGAAATTTTAAAATTGTTTATCTAATTATTCAAGGTATTTTATTATTTAAGATATTTAAAATTGATTATCTGATAATTTTGCATATTTTAAGATATTTTCGGAATTTGTTATCAGATATTTTTTATATTTTAATAGTTTAAAATATATTTTTTAAAATATCTTGTCATTTCTAACAACTTAACAACCTAGTTTAAATTAATTATTTATAATTGAATTTTTTTGATAAATTTAATTTTAATTAATTTAATATTTCGCAAATTGTTAAATAAATTATATTGATTTTTGTTTGATGAATTTTATGTTAATTAATTATGGTATTTTTGTAAAATGATTTACTATTAAGGTATATTTGCATAAATTAATAATACATGCTCATATACAGTAACATATTAAGCTCATCCAACTATTAGCATATCATGCATCATTATATTATGGTATTTTTGCAATTGACCTTAGATGCATATAGTGGTTGCCCAAATATTTTGGTAATATATGGTATTTTTGCAAAATAAAACACTCACAATCTAATAGGTTTTATTTGAGTCCATTAGAAAATGTTAAGTTTAAATTTCTCTCGTGTGGGTGATTTCACTTGTGAAGACCCATTTGCTTTGCATTATTATAATGGGCCTAATCAATTAATAACAATTAATAAAATTAATGTTTAAATTCCTATCTTTTGGTCTTTGTATGGAAGCTAGGAGGTCTTAGTAGTGGATACCCTTAAGGTTTATGCCCTATAAGCATGTAAAAAGACATTAAATTTATTTAAATAAAAGAACAATTTTATTATATTTGAATGTTATAATTATTGCTTGAATAATTTCTATTAATATAATAAACTTCTATATTCATTTATGAGGATATGATCTTGTATTAGTACGAGAGAATTAAGATCATAAAAACAATGAATAAAATAGTAAGTAACATATTAAAGTATGGAATCTTTAATGAATGGTTACTAGTACGGTTTACTAAGCATACGGGATGCGAGTAATCTAGATTCGGATTACTGATGTGGATAGATATCTTGGTAAATGTGTTGTATACAATAGAGATTATATATGACAAGACCGATATGAATTAACAATCTTTATAAACTTACCGCTTGCCATAAAGATTTAATTATTATCATAATAGATGAACATTTGTAGATCAGTCTAAATCTCGAGTGATCATGAATTCTTGTTTGTGTTTATTGGATCTTTTGATTCATTTGTTCAGGTCTCTTAATATAATGAGGTCAGTGACTTTTGTTTTGGAGATTCAATATCATGAATGGCTGGTGTAACACCCTACTTTCTTATTGCTGTTACCAAGTGATTTATAAATGTGCCATTAGCTCGCTAATCAAGGTTTAAGAATTAAAAAGTGTGTTTGGATAAAAATAAGGACTCATTTAATAAACACTAAGTATAAAAGTTGGTCTTTCATTGAAATTTATAAAAATATTACATTGGGATCCCAAAACACTATTTTGAAATACATTTACAATCCAAAGGTATAGTACAATTGAACTAAGCGACAAAACCGAACGTTTACCACGTGTTCCTTAAAATAACTCCAGCTGTGGTGGCCAAGTAGGCCAAACATGTACACACCACTCCATGCCCTCCAACTCATGGTTGTAAGATTCAGCTTCCTTGCTCATACCTGCACCCCAGAGCACCCATGAGCCGAGGCCCAGCAGGAGAACTTCAAGCACAGTATATGACATAAAAAACATAAACAATACATACAGTACAACACACCACATAGCTCTATGGGTACAAATAGTTCTCTTACCTGTGTCCCGAGCAGAAAATCCAAAGCAATCCCAAGCACGATCCTAATCCCGGGTGTGAGCAGTAAGACCTAGTCACAACGTATTAATAAATATCCATTGTGATCTAAATCAATTAAAAGCCTTTGGAATTACATACTAGCCTCTGGGACCTTGGATTCTACCAAACCAGGTAGTAAAATCCTTCCCGAGCCTTAACGTTTGAGTTCCTACCTAAAACTCTCAAATGGCCAACATTGAGAGCTTGGGCCGCAGCCCAGCCCCTTAAGGGCCGCAGCGCGCCCCAAGTCAAAGGCATAAAGCATCCTTGATGAGACACACGGGTCGCAGCATACCCATCCTTGGGCCACAACGCGCCTAGAAGACAGAGGCTTTCCAGCCGCTTCGAACACACGGGTCGTGGCGCCTGAAGAACAGGCCGCGGCTCAAGCCTGAAACTAAGAAATCCCACCATTTTCCACGTTTTTCCTGAACTCAATTCACCAAAATTCCACCCTAGACATGAACTACAACCATAACAAAGTCTCTCAAGTATTCCCAAGTACCTTAAACATCACCACCACAGTAATAGCTAAACCACAACTCCATCACAGCCCAAAATTCAAACCTTGAGTTTGAAACTCAAGAACATCAATATCAAACTCATAATTCAACAAAGAAGCATAAGAATTCACTTACCCCTTCTGCAAATGATAACCCTGAAGCAATCCTCAGGTAATCCTAGCTTGATTCCTCAGTCTCCAAGCTTCCACACCTTCAATTCTTAGCTAGTTCCTCAAAGAATCCCCCCTTAGCTCGAAGAACACAAAATAGAAAGGAAGGAAAACGTGTAGGGAGAGAGGGAGAGAGTTCCTTCTACTTCTGGTGGGTTCTACTATCTAAGGCCATCCAAACATATCCCCAAGTGAAAAGTCCAAAATTCCCTCTAGACATAACCCTATCTTTTAACAGCCCCAAGGGTTAAATTGTCATTTGCCACATCCCGATAGTTCCTCGAGTGTTCCTAATAAATTCCCATTTAATCCCAACATGTACAAACCATTACTAGACTACTACCCATTACTCAGTCATCCCCAAACACATATAACATACCCAAAATACCTCTGGGCTCCTCCCAAACTGGGTATTTGACCCTCTTGTGACTATTCCGCTAATCTGCTCCCTAGAGTCGTCTCGGATCACACATCTCTAATATATCCGCATAACACTGGGGTCTCACTCACAACACATGCGATATTTACATTTATGCCCTCAACAGATCAAAATTATAAACACGCCCCAAATCACAGAAATGTGCCCACATGCATATTTAATACACACAATCATGCATGTCTAATCACATTACCACATAATTCATATATTATCATAATTAAATCAATTATTGCCCTCCCGACATGCTAATAAAGGCCCTAAGCTTTATTAGCGAATTTGGGACGCTACAACTATCCCCTCCTTATTAGAATTTCGTCCTCGAAATTATTCACATACCTCGGAACACTAATCCCACAAACCTGACTACAATCCCAGATTCAGATCTTTTACTTGGTCACTACTTGCAACATTCTCACAAGAACATTAGTCTTAATCTGTAAGACTTTCTTTCTTTTATTAAGAATTTCACTGGCTTTTCCTTACATAGTAACTTCCACTAAGTTTCCAGGGTCTCCTTACCCAATCAGGGGTTGTACTTGTCACCCCTTTCTTTAACATGGCACCAGTAACATTTTGTAAGCCTCTACCTCCACTGGGGTAAGGCCAAACTATAGGCCCCTGGCCTAATCCCTATTAGGATCTCTCAAACATAAGTCAAATCTAGAGTCAAACTCCTCTTTTCTTTCCTGAACCATTGTACTCTTGTTAGTCCATAACACACAAAGGACACAAAGTTCACAATCCCGAAAATCCACGTTCCCATATCTAGACTTGCAAATTCTCATGTCCTTGTAATAATGTAGACACTCCTGACCTTAACGTTTCTTAATAATTTCACTGGTCCTTGAGCCATTTCTGATGTAGGGTACTTCCTGTCCCTAAGTTCACTTTCTGAAGTAAGCACTTCTCGCTCCCTGTCTCACAATATTCTACTCCGAGTCACTCTACGACCCTTTTTTTTTTCCATAACCTGGAAGTTCATGGGTTCCAATCTAACACTATCACCCTTGGTGCCCAATGGAGACGTACGGTCTCCTCTCGTACCCATTCTCTCTTTTGATACCCCACTCACACCAACCATGGTGTGTCAACCAAATAGGTCAAACCACAACTTTCGTATTTACTTACCTCATCTGTGACCCAAGGTGGTCCACCCCTAGGGTTCATAATCATATCCTTTTATACCAACTCCAGGATAAACTAGAATCCTAATAGCCCTTCTGGTCTCTGATTATTACCACTTATTTACTAAACGATTAGGCCATGCGCCTCTCGATATACAAAGTGTAGTTTCAACATCCATTCAATTTCCTGGATGTAATAACTGTAAGGGGTGACTTAAGGTTCATCCCGCATCTTACCCTCAATGCCAATATCCTTCGGATCACTCATCTGATCTGCATAGTTTAACTCATCTATTCCAAAGTATTAGGATTCTTAACATTTTCTACAAGATCCTCTTCCTGCGTTTCACTATTCATTCATAGGAATATATTTACCAACTATCAACTGCTAGTTCCAAATCAAACTCAGTCATTACTTCATTCTAACCATGGTTAACCAGCGTGACTATCAGCTTTCCATCCACTATGAGGTGCCAATGATCACTCTTTCAGTTACACACGACGCCCCTTAACTCATAACATACTGCACCGGAACTCCACACTCTAAGCAAGGACAATGTCTCTTGCATCATTCTCCTGTACCAGTCCATACATACAAACGTTAATATTGTGATATGTGAATCAATCTTTATACCAACTTCTAAAAATTCGGTACGCAAACATCCATTCAGATCAACTTTATGTTCTCATGTTACCTTAGTCAAAGTATGGATGTCCTCAAACATGCCTCATACAGTAGTAGATGTGTCCCTCTGGTTTCACTATGCTCTTCGCCCCTAAGGCATTCCTTTAGTAATTCTCTTAAGGTTTCCATCTTAATTACATTATACATGATCTCATTACCTCCCATAACATGACCCTGAACATCTTCTGGAGAAATCAGAACTTGTCCCTCTTGGAACCTTACCTGTAACATTGTTTCCTTAACCTTGGTACTATCAATAAAGGTGTTATTCGTGTTCTGCTTCTAGCTGGGAGTAGTCTGAAACATCCTTGATCAATCTGAATATGACTTATCAACATTATCTTTGTACTCTATGCTTAACAAACTTACCTGAGTCGCTGATGCATTGGTCAATTTAAAAGCCTTTACCAAGACTCCATCATACCCTACTTAGTGCAAGAGGAAATTCTTGAAATGCCTCTTGCCTTGATCCTTAACTAGGTAATTCTTGAAAACATTATCCTATCCTTGTAGACTTGGCCCTTTTCTTGTCAAATCGTATTGACGCGTCCCATAATAAGATGGTCCGTCTGATCAACCCTCAAGTCAAACACTTCTTCAACTAAACCTTAATTCTTTCAACTGAGCTAGTGGTATACTTCATAATGTCTCAGATACTGCTTCTATCTCTGCCTTAATTTCGTTACACGCTCTTTTCCCTAAATGCGACAATTATCCCACCAAATCCTCATGAACCCATCTGAAACCTTATCCGTTGATCTGGTATTCATCTGGTCTATCTGATATAACCTCAGTGGTATCTTCCTCAACAACTAGGCACCCAACAACTAGAACTAGGTCCTTTCCTTTTAACCTCAGAAGTCACCATCTTCTTCTTCAATCCATGGTTGACCCTTATTTAACCAAAAAATCCACATTCAAGATCATCTCATATACCTCATAAAACCAACTTAATCAATTCAATTCAAAACAGAAACAAGAACTAGAAAGCCAACAAGTCGCCTCCGAAGACCAACCTCGGACTCTAACCATATCAAAACGTTCATTCGAGCTTGAGTAGAGTTTTCTATACTCTTTAGTTCTTCTGTCTATGTCTTCGGGCAACTCTCCTTGATGAGCCCTACGATTCCTTACTAATAACTTGCCGGCACTCAACACTCACTCACGTGATCTCTCCTGCGCCCAGCGTATACCATGTAACCCCTCCACACCTCATTGTCATCCTAACAACCATCCTGAACACTATGAACTCTTCTGTTAGGACCAGAAGTAATAGAACCATCGAAGGTCTTTCTTTCCTGGCTACTGGGCCTCTGCCTCTACCTGCTCCCGCAAATGAGGATACCTTTGGCCGAGCTTTCTGCCCATCGGCACTGTTACTTCATGTCCTGACTCCTGCATCCTTTATAACAAGGGCCCTCCTTACTGCCCAAGCGTAGGTAACAATCTCCTACAATAGAGTGATCCTAACACACTGGCCATCCCAGGGTTCAATCCTCAAGTGGATCGCTCTTTTCGGATCACATCCATTGGTACCAAACAAAACACGTATTTGATCGATCTACAAAGCTTACTAACATACCTTGTCACTGTCATACCCTGAACCAAGCTCATAAAATTATCGATCCTTGCTACTCAAACTGCATCACTGTAATGCCTCTCGTTGAACCATTGTCTGAATTTCCTTCCAACCCACCATGACAATATTCCAAGTCTGGGATATAACTTCCCACCACATTTGGGCATCCTCCCGCAACACGTACGTGGCACAAGCCACCACATCATTGCCTTTCACTCCTATATAGCTAAAGACGGGGCTAACCATGGTCATCCATTATTCAACTTTAAACGGATCTAAGCCTCCCTCAGAGACTAAAGGTTAACCCTTCTAACAACCTTTCATGTAGTAATTCCCATCTATTTCCACCATTAGGTTAAGTCATAACGGGTGCCATTATTGCCAACCCTCACAAGGCAATGTTCCCCGACGGAACCCACTGTCTCAATCACCTAATCTTTTCCTCTTGCCCTTACAATCCTGTATGTATGTTAGCAAACACCTGCCGCCAATCCCAGGGCTGGCAGATGATTCTGGCCTCAACTACCATCATCCACATTGCCTGATCCAATTGACAACCTTGGATACAAAACTTCCAAATCTATCTGCAGCCACCAAGCTGGCCTTCTAGCCCTGATACTCTGGTACAATGATAAACCATAGCAAGGCCAATTAACACAATAGCCATACAACACACGTACTGCAATACAAAACCGTAATGCTCAAGCATAAATCATCAAACCTCATTCCCATAATTCACATACATATTCATCATGCTCCCTATTCTAAGGCAACTCACATAAGCAGTTACACAAATATTGCATTTAATACCAACCCTGAGTCGAGCTTGTCTCTGGCAGCGAGTGTACATGTTTGGTCAATCTCCACGAACCATAAACCTTGGCACACTCTGATACAAAGTTGTAACGCCCTAATTTCTTAGAGTCGTTACCAAGTAATTTATAAATGTGCCATTAGCTCGCTAATCGAGGTTTAAGATTTAAAAAGTGTGTTTGGATAAAAATAAAGACTCATTTAATAAACACTAAGTATAAAAGTTGGCCTTTCATTGAAATTTGTAAAAATATTACATTGGGATCCCAAAATACTGTTTTGAAACACATATACAATCCAAAGGTACAACACAGTCGACCTAAGCGACAAAACCGAACATTTACCATGTGTTCCTTAAAATAACCCCAGCCGTGGTGGCCAGGTAGGTCAAACATGTACACACCACTCCATGCCCTCCAACTCATGGTTGTAAGATCCAGCTCCCTTGCTCTTACCTGCACCACAGAGCACTCATGAGCCGAGGCCCAACAAGAGAACTTCAAGCACAATATGCAATAAAAATATATCTCAACAACTCATATTCAATCAGAGCAACAAACATATACCAGATCCTACTATCATGCTCAACAATACAGCATCTAGACCAGCTCAAAAGCACAATGGCATTACAGTCTAATAGTACAGTAATGCAATCACACATTAGCACTATAACACGACAACATAATAATACAACAGTATATTCAAACAGCAGATCAATACTACAAAAGCATATTACAAAGCAACCAATAAGCTAAACACATAGCGTCCATGTCGTCCCAGGCACTTTACCAGGCCCTGGGTTCACAGTCTTTACCGAGAGGATGACTCCAACATCCTAGGAGGGTCTCGCCCAAACGGCTTGCACTCCATGTGATCAATGTCGTTCCAGGCCCCTTCCCGATCCCAGCTTTGCACTCCACGTGCTCAACACCGTTCCCGATCCCTTGCCATTCTCGGCTCTTGCCTCTCCCGACTTTCGCCAATCCCAGCTCTTGCTGCTCTCGGACCTTGCTTCTCCTGGCTTTTGCCGATCCCAGCTATAACAACCCAAATTTACTATTAAGGCTTAAGGGCCTTGATTAGTGTGTCGGGAGGGCATAACTGGATTATATGTTGTTTAATGATTAAAATCATGTTATATGATTATTTGGATATCTGTGATGCATGATTATGTGTATTAGTATGCATGTAGGCCCTGATTAGGTTAGAAGGGCATATTCATAATTTTGGCCCGTTGAGGGCATAAATGTAAATAACCGTGACAAATTGTTGAGACCACATTATTATGTGGATATATTTGTAATCTGTGACTCGAGGCGATCCTAGTGAGCGGTGCAGTGAAAAAGTCACGGCGGGGATTTTTACCCGGCTCGGGGCAAGCCTGGGGGTATTTCTGGGAATTTAGAGAATATATTGGAGTCTATTTAGATATTGAGGAATATAATTGGTGACTAGTTAGGTGTCGAGAAGTAAGCGGTAAATATTAGAGACATTCGAGGAATTAGCGGGAATTGGGTGTAGTGACTAAAATGCCCTTAAGATGTTTAAAAGCCTAGTTATAAATGGGAGGGCATTATAGTCTTTAGGTGTTTAGAATCAGATAAATGTAGTTTTGGCTTTATTTCCTTAGTGGATAGTGTAGAAAGTGTTGGAAGTCTAAAGAAAGAAAAGAAGGAAAAGTAAAGGAGGGAAAAAGCAGGGGGTTTTCTCTCTTGTACGGTTTGGGCTTCTCTTCACCAAATCTGAGGAAATTTGGAGCTAAAGTTCAGAGAAGGCTTAGACTAGGACCCAACACTAGGATTCTTGATTTTTCTTGGGGAATTGGCAGAGGTTACTCATCGTTTGAGGTAAGGTCTTGAGGTTGATATTCAGTTCTTGGTTTGGTATTGAATTGGTTTTTCTGAGCAGAGTTTCTATGGGAATTCTAGGGAATTAAACCTAAGGGTTTGAGGAGGTGAAGGCTAAGTAAGTCTCGAAGATAACCAAGGCTGAGCTCATCCATCAAAGGTAAGAAACTCTGGTTTAAATTCTGTGATTTCAGTTGTGTTCTATTGAGTTTTGAGCTCTAGGTTCAGTCATGGTGAACTTTGTTTTTTTGGGTGCATGTGATTGAATTATTGGTGGTTAGGTTGTTTGGGATGATTTGAGGATAATGGGAGGCTTTTTTTGAAGTTTGGTTGAGGTTTTATTGAGTTTTGGAAATGTTTGGCTCGAGGAAATTCGAAGAGGAGAAATCTGGGTAGTGTTTGGCTATGACTAGTGCTGCAGCGCTAGCCTTAGGGCACTACAGCGCTAAGCTTGGGCGTCTGGGAGCCTGATGGCTCTATTTGTAGAACTGTAGCGCTACCATGTTCCCAGAAAGGGGTTTTTGGGTTATTTCTTTGGGTTTTTTCCTAGGGGCTCGGGGTTTGATTCCACCACCCCATTTGGTGGAATTAGGGCTTCCTAAGGGCTCATGATTGGTCCTGAGGCTAGGTTTTGGAATTGAGGTTTGGAGTTGGTTCTAACTTATGACTGTGACTAGGTGTATGCTAAGGCTCAGACGGGATCGTGCTTGAGGATCGAATTGAACAAAGCTATCGAAAGCTAAAGGTAAGAAAACTGCACCCGGTTATATGATTATGTTGGGACTAAGAGCTCCCTATATCTGTATAATGTCATAGATGGTGTTATTCCATGGGACATGTGATAAACAGCCTAAGAGAGTCGTAATCAATATTTGCGCACAGGGCGCAGCTCGGCCACTGGTAGCTGAGGACAGCTTAATATTCACTGAGCTCGGTTTAACCGGGCCGGAGTTAGTGGGATAAATAGAGGGTGCGGCCTAAGGGCGTTGACCCTGGTTATCATATGTGAATTGATTATTGATATGAATTGATGTGCTTGGTATGCTGAATACTTGAATAACATGAATGTTTGGACTGTTGAGTACATGTTTTTATGGCATGAGTTATCTGGTTGTTTGCTTGATGATTATGCTCTGTTATTGTGTTTTCTTATTGGGCCTTGGCTCACGGGTGCTACGTGGTGCAGGTAAAGGCAAGGGCAAGTTAGACCAGTCCTGAGATGAAGAGCTTTGGGGCTGAATGTACATAGTCAGCTGATCGGCCGCCACGGCCGAGGAGTGGTATAGGACGAGAAAAGCCTAATTGTCTGTTTTGCCTTAGAGTGGCTATTAAACGTATTTTGAATTTTGAAATTTTGTGAACTGTCTTATAACTTTACTACTTCTGGATCCCATGTAAAAGAAAATGTTTGATTATAAGAAATGTAATTTTTGAGACCAAAATCTTTTAACCCTAGTTCAACTGTAGTTTCACTAACACGTTTCTAATTAAATGACTTGAATAGCAAGTCTTGCACCTTTATAAACACACAGTGTAACGATCTTGGCTATCCAGGGCGTTACAACTTGGTATCAGAGCATCCTAGGTTTAAGGGTTCCTGAAGACTGGCTGGACATGTACATTCGCTGTGAAAGACAAGCTCGACTCAGGGTTTGGTAAATGTGTATACATGATTATATGTTTAAATAATTAGAATGGAATATGACTGTTGATATTTTCTTGAATAATAGGGAGCATGAGATACTGATAGGGCTTGGCCCTTGACTATTGCATGATGATATTGAGGCGTGCTTATTAGCATTGCTATGCATGTGAATGAAAATATTTGAATACTTGGATAAATTGTTATATTTTGATTGCTTGTGAATGTCTGGGTTCTAATAGTGGATCATGGAAGGATTATTGCCCTGTCATCATAGATTGACCGCCAAGTCGTTGATTGCAGATTGACTTTGATAATTATGCGTCCAAGAAAATCTACGCGACTAGCCGACATCAGGTTTGAGATTAAAGATGATGACCAGGGCCAGACCCCTCTGCCAGTCCCTGAGAACTGGCAGCAACTTATGGCAGACATGCAAGCACGGCTACAGAGCCAAGATGAACAGATTCGAATTCTATGACAGCAGGCTCCATCAGGGAGTGCTGCCCCTATTGTGCCATCTGCAGTGGTACCAGTTGTAAGCCAATAGAGGTTGGGAACAAATGGGAGCTGTTGTATGAGCGATTCAGGAAGCAGCAACCCCCGATCTTTGAGGGAGGACCTGATCCACTGAAGGCTGAACAGTGGATGACCATGATTACTACTGTCCTAGATTTTATGAGGATAGAGGGACATGATAGAGTGGCTTGTGCCACATATATGCTGAGAGAGGATGCCCGAATCTGGTGGGAATTGGCATCACAGACTAGAGATGTAATTGCTTTAACTTGGGAAGGGTTCAAGGACCTATTCAGTCAGAAGTACTACAATGTTGCCATCAGGGCAGCAAACGTAAATGAGTTTGTGGGGCTGGTTCAGGGCAGCATGACAGTTATAGAATATTCCCTAAAGTTTGACAGATTTGCGAAGTTCACACCCGACCTTGTGCCTACTGATGCAGCTAGGCAGGACAGATTTATTAGAGGGCTTAATGCTATGATAGCCCAAGATGTGAGGATTACAACAGTTCCTGGAGGGACAACTTATGCCCAGGCTGTAGAGAAGGCTCTTACCGCTGAGGAAGCGGAGAATAAGATATGGAGGGAGAGTGCGGTAAGGCGGGAGGGCCGCAGGGCGGTGCCTCCATACTTTTGTTCTGGTAGGGGCGGAGGCCCCGGTAATTTAAAGAGGAAGACCCCTGATGCTTCGACCGCTCCTGGTCCTGATAGGAGAGGTCGGAGTACTCAGGGTGGCCGTCAGGGAGGCGGTGATTCATGGAGGACCTATCCTGAGTGCACAAGGTGCAGAAAACGCCATCCGGGCGAGTGTCGGGCTAAGGCTTGTTATGTGTGCGGGGTGGTGGGACACCTCAAGAAAGATTGCCCGACAGTGAAGAAGGGAGATGTAGGGAAGGTGGATTGCTTGACTCCAGCTCGAGTGTTCACCCTGACACAGGCGGAGGCCGAGGCTAGTCCCTCGGTAGTGACAGGTCAGCTTTCTAGCGCTGGCTCTCCTTTTACTGTGTTGATTGACTCTGGTGCTACACATTCGTTTGTTTTTAGTAAGGTGATTGATATACTGTGTAGACCTAGTGAGTATTGTACTTCAGGGTTTGGGACTATTTTGCCTATAGGAGAACTGGTAGTTTCTAGGAGGTGGATTAGAGCACTGCCAGTAATGGTTGATGGTAGGGAATTGTCAGTAGACTTGATTGAGTTGAGTATGGAGGACTTTGATATGCTTTTAGGTATGGATTGGTTAGTTAGATATGGAGCTACTATTGACTGCAGGAAGAAGATGGTGAACTTTGAGTCAGAGGGCGAGGATCCCTTTGTCTTTGTAGGAGAGATGCATGGACCCCGCGTACCCAAGATATTGGTGCGTAGAGCCAGAGATATGTTACAAGGAGGGTGTATAGGTTTTCAGGCTAGTGTGGTGGATACCACCAGGGTTTCACCAACAAGACCGAAAGAGATCAGATTGGCTTGCGAATTTTTGGATGTGTTTCCTGAGGACTTACCTAGGTTGCCGCCGCGTAGGGAGATCCAGTTTGTTATTGAGTTGGCGCCAGGGACAGAGCCAGTGTCGAGGGCACCGTATAGGATGGCACCGGCAGAACTGAAGGAAATGAAGATATAGCTACAGGAGCTTCTAGATTTAAGGTTCATCAGGCCTAGCTACTCGCCATGGGGTGCTCCAGTTTTGTTTGTGAAGAAGAAGGACGGGACATTGAGGATGTGTATAAATTACAGGGAATTGAACAAGTTGACTGTCAAGAATAAGTATCCCTACCAAGGATTGACGACTTGTTTGATCAGCTGCAGGGTAAGACGGTTTTCTCAAAGATTGATCTTCGATCTGGTTATCACCAGCTGAGGATCAAGGACGAGGACATACCGAAGACGGCCTTCTGAACGAGGTATGGGCACTATGAGTTTCTGGTCATGTCATTTGGTTTGACCAATGCCCCAGCAGCCTTTATGGATCTAATGAAGAGAGTGTTTAAGGACTTTCTGGATCAGTTCGTTATTGTCTTCATCGAAGACATCTTAGTGTACTCCAGTTCAGAGACAGAGCACGAGTTTCATCTTCGACAGGTTCTACAGAGGTTGAGGGAGCAGCAGTTGTATGCCAAGTTTAAGAAATGTGAGTTTTGGCTACCAGAAGTGACATTCCTTGGACATATTGTTGATGCAGATGGGATTAAGGTGGATCCATCTAAGGTGGAGGCAGTTAGGGATTGGCCGAGGCCAAGAAACGCCTCAGACATGCAGAGTTTTCTTGGTCTAGCAGGTTACTACAGACGGTTTGTGGAAGGCTTCTCAAAGATAGCGGCACCGATGACAGAATTGACATGGAAGAATTTGAAGTTTATCTGGTCAGACAAGTGTGAGAACAGTTTCCAAGAGTTGAAGCGACGAATTATCATCGCGCCTGTGTTGAGTCTTCCTTCGGGGGAAGGGAAGTTTGTAGTTTACTGCAATGCGTCGATTGGGTTTAGGCTGTGTGTTGATGCAGAACGAGAAGGTCATAGCTTATGTGTCACGACAGCTGAAGGAGTACGAGCAGCGGTACCCTACCCATGATCTGGAGTTAGCAGCGGTGGTATTCGCACTGAAGGATTGGCGGCATTATCTATATGGAGAGAAGTGCGAGATATACACTGATCATAAGAGCTTGAAGCACTTTTTCACCCAGAAGGACCTGAACATGAGGCAAAGATGTTGGCTAGAGTTGGTGAAAGACTATGATTGTGATATTCTTTACCATCCGGGGAAAGCCAATGTAGTGGCGGATGCATTGAGCCGGAGAGGCCCAACGTCAGTTATATAGTTCCACCCAAATCTCGAGAGAGTTAGCTGATGAGATGGTTAGAGCAGGGATAGAATTGGTGGTGGGCCGATTGGCCAATATTACTCTGCATTCAACCTTGCTAGAGCAGATTAAAGAAGGGTAATTGGTAGACGCTCAGTTACAGGAGGTCAGAAAGAATGTATTAGCGGGAATAGCTAAGAACTATTCTATTTCTGAGGTTGGTTTGCTTCGATATCAGGGACGAATTTGTGTTCCAGATGATGAGGGGATCAGACGAGAGATACTAGATGAGTCACATACGACGTCATACTCACTTCATCTGGGTACCACGAAGATGTACCAGGATCTACGGACGTTATATTGGTGGCCGGGGATGAAGAACAATGTGGTGGAGTACGTAGCCAGATGTTTAACCTGTCAGCAGGTGAAAGCTGAGCATCAGCGACCGGCAGGGTTGCTTCAGCCTTTGGGTATTCCCGAGTGGAAATGGGAGGATATTACGATGGATTTTGTGGGAGGTTTACCTAGAATAGCAGGGCTTCATGACTCGGTGTGGGTGATAGTGGACAGATACACAAAGTCAGCCCATTTTCTTCCAGTGAGGTCGACATATACTATGGATCAGTATGCAGAGTTGTATGTGAGGGAGATCGTACGTCTCCATGGGGTTCCTAAGTCTATAGTGTCAGACCGAGATCCTATCTTTACCTCCAAGTTTTGGGGTAGTTTGCAGAAGGCTATGGGAACTCAGTTGAAGTTCAGCACAGCCTTTCATCCTCAGACTGATGGACAGTCTGAGAGGATGATTCAGGTGTTGGAGGATATGCTCAGAGTGCATGTGATCAACTTTGAGGGATCATGGAGTAAGTATCTCCCATTGATTGAATTTTCATATAATAATAGTTACCAATCAACGATTGGAGTGCTCCCTACGAGATGTTATATGGGAGGAAGTGTAGATCACCCATTCATTGGGATGTGATGGGTGAGAGGAAGTATTTAGGGCCAGATATGGTTTAGAGGACAAATGAAGCTATAGAGAAGATCCGATTTAGGATGCTCGCCTCACAGAGCATACAGAAAAGCTACGCTGATCCCAAGTGTAGGGACGTGGAGTTCCAGGTTGGGGACCACGTATTTCTCCAAGTTTCACCATTGCGCGGGGTAAGGAGTTTCAGAAAGAAGGGCAAGCTAAGCCCTTGGTTCATCGAACCTTTCGAGATCCTAGAAAGGATCGGTCAGGTGGCTTACAGGTTAGCCTTTCCACCATCACTGTCAGGAGTCCATGACGTATTCCATGTTTCTATGCTCCGGAAGTACGTTCAGATGCGACACATGTGTTGAGGTATGAAGACTTGGAATAGAAAAAAGATTTAGTTTATGAGGAGCAACCGGTTCAGATTTTGGATCGAAAAGATAAAGTACTACGGAATAAGACGATTCCTCTTGTTAAGGTGTTATGGAGGAATAGTATCATCGAGGAGGTGACCTGGGAGCTTGAGACAGTGATGTGGGATCAATATCCCGAATTATTCAGGTAAATTTCGAGGATGAAATTCTGATTAGGAGGGGATAGTTGTAACGACCCAAATTTACTATTAAGGCTTAAGGGCCTTGATTAGTGTGTTGGGAGGGCATAACTGGATTATATGTGATTTAATGATTAAAAGCATGTTATATGATTATTTGGATATCTGTGATGCATGACTATGTGTATTAGTATGCATGTAGGCCCTGATTAGGTTGGAAGGGCATATTCGTAATTTGGGCCCGTTGAGAGCATAAATGTAAATAATCGTGATAAATTGTTGGGACCACATTATTATGTGGATATATTTGTAATCTGTGACTCGAGGCGATCCTAGTGAGCGGTGCAGCGAAAAAGTCACGGCGGGGATTTTTACCCGGCTCGGGGCGAGCCTGGGGGTATTTCTAGGAATTTAGAGAATATATTAGAGTCTATTTAGATATTGAGGAATATAATTGGTGACTCGTTAGGTGTCGAGAAGTAAGCGGTAAATATTAGAGACATTCGAGGAATTAGCGGGAATTGGGTGTAGTGACTAAAATGCCCTTAAGATGTTTAAAAGCCTAGTTATAAGTGGGAGGGCATTATGGTCTTTTGGTGTTTAGAATTAGATAAATTTTGTTTTGGCTTTATTTCCTTAGTGGATAGTGTAGAAAGTGTTGGAAGTCTGAAGAAAGAAAAGAAGGAAAAGGAAAGGAGGGAAAAAGAAGGAGGTTTTCTCTCTTGCACTGTTTGGGCTTCTCTTCACCAAATCTGAGGAAATTTGGAGCTAAAGTTCAAAGAACGCTTAGACTAGGACTCAACACTAGCATCCTTGATTTGTCTTGGGGAATTGGCAGAGGTTACTCATCATTTGAGGTAAGGTCTTGAGGTTGATATTCAGTTCTTGGTTTGGTATTGAATTGGTTTTTCTGAGCAGAGTTTCTGTGGGAATTCTAGGGAATTAAACCTAAGGGATTGAGGAGGTGAAGGCTAAGCAAGTGTGGAAGATAACCGAGGCTGAGATCTTCCATCAAAGGTAAGAAACTCTGGTTTAAATTCTGTGATTTCAGTTCGGTTCTATTGAGTTTTGAACTCTAGATTCAGTCATGGTAAACTTTGTGTTTTGGGGTGCATGTGAATGAATTATTGGTGGTTAGGTTGTTTGGGATGAGTTAAGGATGCTGGGAGGCTTTTTTTGAAGTTTGGTTGAGGTTTGATTGAGTTTTGGAAAGGTTTGGCTCGAGGAAATTCGAAGAGGAGAAATCTAGGTAGTGTTTGGCTTTGACTAGCACTGTAGCACTAGCCTTAGGGCGCTACAGCACTAGGCTTGGGCATCTGGGAGCCTGATGGATCTATTTGTAGCGATGTAGCGCCCACTTTAGGGCATTTTAGCGCTACCCTGTTCCCATAAAGGGGTTTTTGGGTTATTTCTTAGGATTTTTGCCAGGGAGCCCCATTTGGTGGAATTAGGGCTTCTCGAGGGCTCGGGATTGGTCCCGAGGCTAGGTTTTGGAATTGAGGTTTGGAGTTGGTTCTAACTTATGACCGTGACTAGGTGTATGCTAGGGCTCAGACGGGATCGTGCTTGAGGATCAAATTGAACAAAGCTATCGAAAGCTAAAGGTAAGAAAACTGCACCCGGTTATATGATTATGTTGGGACTAAGAGCTTCCTATATCTGTATAATGTCATAGATGGTATTATGCCATGGGACCTGTGATAAACGGCCTAAGAGTGTTATAATCAATATTTGCGCACAAGGCGTGGCTCGGCCACTGGTAGCTGAGGACATCTTAATATTCACTGAGCTCAATTTAAGCAGGCCGAAGTCAGTGGGATAAATAGAGGGTGCGGCCTAAGGTCGTTGACCCTGGTAATCATATGTGAATTGATTATTGATATGAATTGATGTGCTTGGTATGCTGAATACTCTAATAACGTGAATGTTTGGACTGTTGAGTACATGTTTATACTGTATGAGTTATCTGGTTGTTTGCTTGATGATTATGCTCTGTTATTGTGTTTTCTTGCTGGGCCTTGGCTCACGGGTGCTACGTGGTGCAGGTAAAGGCAAGGGCAAGTTGGACCAGTCCTGAGATGGAGAGCTTTTAGGCTGAATGTACAACCGAGTAGTGGTACAGGACGAGAAAAGCCTAATTGTTTGTTTTGCCTTAGAGTGCTAGTAAACGTATTTTAAATTTTGAAATTTTGTGAACTGTCTTATAAATTACTACTTCTCTGATCCCATGTAAAAGAAAATGTTTGATTATAAGAAATGTAATTTTTGAGATCAAAATCTTTTAACCCTAGTTCAACTGTAGTTTCAGTAACATGTTTCTAATTAAATGACTTGAATAGCAAGTCTTGCACCTTTATAAACACACAGTGTAACGTTCTTGGCTATCCAGGGCGTTACACCAGCTCTTGCCGCTCCCGGCCCTTGCCGCTTCCGGCTCTTGCCTCTCAGTCATAATCACATATATGACATAACAAACATAAAAAATACTTGTAGTACAACGCACCACATTGCTTTATGGGTACAAATAGTTCTCTTACCTGGTGTCCCGAGCTGACAATCCAAAGTGATTCCGAGGACGATCCTAATCCCGAGCGTGAGCGGTATGACCTAGTCACAACGTATTAATAAATATCCATTATGATCTAAATCTATTAAAATCCTTTGGAATTACATACTAGCCTACGGGACCTTAGATTCTACCAAACTGAGTAGTAAAATCCTTCCCAAGCCTTAATGTTTGTGTTCCTAAACCTAAAATTCCCAAATGGCCAACATTGAGAGCATGGGTCGCGGCCCAGCCCCTTAAGGGTCATGGCGCGCCCCAAGTCAGAGGCAGAAAGCCTCCCTGATGAGAGACACGAGCCATGGCATACCAATCCTTGGGTCGCGGCACGCCTGGAAGACATAGGCTTTCCAGCCTCTTCGAACACACGGGCCACGGCGCCTGAAGAATAGGGCCGCAGCTCAAGCCTGAAACCCAGAAATCCCACCATTTTCTATGTTTTTCCTGAACTCAATTCACCAAAATTCCACCCTAGACATGAACTACAGCCATAACTAAGTCTCTCAAGTATTCCCAAGTACCTTAAACAACACCACCACAGTAATAGCTAAACCAAAACTCCATCACAGCCCAAAATTCAAACCTTGAGTTTGAAACTCAAGAACATCAATATCAAACTCATAATTCAACAATGAAGCATAAGAATTCACTTACCCCTTCTGCAAAAGAAAACCTTGAAGCAATCCTCAGCTAATCCTAGCTTGATTCCTCAGTCTCCAAGCTTGCACACCTTCAATTCTCAGCCAGTTCCTCAAAGAATCCCCCCTTAGCTCCAAGAACACCAAAGAGAGAGGAAGGAAAATGTGTCGGGAGAGAGTTCATTCTACTTATGGTGGGTTGTACTATCGAAGGCCATCCAAACCTATCCCCAAGTGAAAAGTCCAAAATGCTCCTAGACATAACCTTATCTTTTAACAGCCCCAAGGGCCAAATCGCCATTTGCCACATCCCGATAGTTCCTCGAGTGTTCCTAATAAATTCTCATTTAATCCCGACATGTCCAAACCATTACTAGACTACTACCCATTTCTCGGTCATCCCCAAACACATATAACATACCCAAAATACCCTTGGGCTCCTCTCGAGCTGGGTATTTGACCCCGTTGTGACTATTCCGCTAATCTACTCCCTAGAATCGTCTCGGATCACACATCTCAAATATATCCCTACAACACTGGGGTCTCACTCACAACACATGCATATTTACATTTATGCCCTCAACGGGTCAAAATTACAAACACGCCCCTAATCACAGAAATGGGCCCACATGCATATTTAATACACACAATCATGCATGTCTAATCACATTACCACATAATTCATATATTATCATAATTAAATCAATTATTGCCCTCTCAACACACTAATCAAGGACCTAAGCCTTATTAGCAAATTTTAGACGCTACAACTGGGAACATGATTTTAAATAATGGAATTCATGCTTTCCTAACGGATCGAATATTGGTTCCCTTAAGGGCTAATTCTGGAACTGAATAGTTATTGAGCTCAACTCTATAATATGATTATAGATTAATTGTTCGTTAGTGAATTAATGGTACTTAACGAACAAGAGGTAATTAGAAGGGTAAAACGGTAATTTTGACAAGCTCTAATTAACGAACCAATAAATGGAGGACAGGACTACATTTATTGATTATATCAATTGACTATAAGAGAAAACTCTTTAAATATAATTCTATAAATACTTAGAGTGAAATTCCATATTAATAGTGGAGTAATTATGGAATTCATAAGATTATCGTATTAGAGAGTTTAATTAATAGTCTAGTTTATTGGAGCTTCATAGTACATGTCCATGGTCCCCAGGTCACCTCTACCCTACACTATCAAGGGTAAGAATGTCACAAGAAAGATTTATAGAGAGAATGACTTAATTGCAAAGGGATTAATTTTTCGGGGCAAGAAAATAATTATGTGATAATTATGGGCAATTAATTAATTGTGAATTAATTAGTTTTTATTTGAAAATTATTATATTAAAGGAAATATTAATCATGTTTGGATTAATATTTGGGAGAGTTTAATTATTATATTATAACAAGATATTTATTTAAAAACTGATAGTTTTGTAAGATAAAGTTAATTTTGAATTAAGTGAGATTTATTTTTGGGATAAATATATTGTCTTAAAATTAATTAAACAAACAAATGAGAAAATCAGGGATAGAAAATAGTGGCGCCACACACACAACTCTGTCCCTGGGATTTGAATTTTGAATTTCAAATTAATTTATTAATTTAATTATTCTTTTTTAAATATAATTTAAATTAAATAATAAAGTAGGTTGTAACTGATTAGTTTTATTCATTGTAGATCAGTCGTGCCTCTGTACCCCGAGCACATCGCCCTTGCCAAGCCCTGCTCTTTTCGAGTGCCACTCAGTTGCGCACGACCTCATGGCCCGAGCCTTCAACTCCTTGCATGTGTCAGCCCCTTACTAAGCCGTTAGAACTTGCCACCAAAGCTAGCCCTAGGTTGTTGCACCATTCTTGGTGCACAACTAAAATATCTTTTAATTGATTAAGACTCTATCTTAAGTTTAAATAATTATTTGAATTTGATTCTTTAATTATTTAAATTCAACTAAATTAAAAAGATGATCAAAAGGGTTATGTAATTGAAAATTAGTTTTGATTAAATAAATTAATTACAAAATTAGTTTCTAACTAATTATGTGGGCCTAATGGATTACTAATAAATATATAGATGGGCGTATAAGAGAAGAGAACCAATTTGGAGTCTTGTAGACAACTGAAGTCCATTTTGTAATTTTAATTTCTATTTTTTTAAGGGTTGTAAATTTAAAAAGACACAATAATACTCAGTTCATCATTTATTATTTATTTATTTATTGTATATATTTAAATAAATGTTAATTGATATTTGATTGATAACATTATCACGCATTAGTCTATTACATGTCATATATGAAACCTCACACAGTTTTGATTAATCATGCATCTTTTATAAACATGATTATCTAGGATTGTCCTATGTATTTATATGAATTGTTTTGGTGAAATCAATTGCATGTAAATTGCTAAGTCTTAAATTAGTTGAAACTTGGTAAATCACACCATAATAAAGGCAATAAATATTATAGGCCTTTAGGATAAGCAACTTTATTTAAAACTGTTTTAGTATAGTTAGATGAATGTAATGAGTAATTATTTAGATCACATTAATTGTAGAAACATGCTCTATTATAATTATATGACTTTTGCAATTAATTACATTCATAGAGTTATTAATAAACTAGTAATTAATTTTGAATTAATTGATTAGTTTAATATGTGTATTAGTACAATACTATGAAATATGATTAGGGTCTTGAGGCAGTTTTGTTTCCGTCCCCCTAAGGAAGGTTGTTGGTAATATTAATACCAAGGTTGGTTTCTTACGAACATAAGAAGAGTGATATATTTTAGGCTAGATCGACCATAAGGCAGCACTCTCTAAGTTAAGTCATAAATTCTGAATAATGAGTTACACTTACAAAGATACAATTAAGCTTTTTTAGTGAGTAATTGTATCTTGACCAAACCAGTTGTAATGCCCCACGTCACTATGGCTGCTTCCTGGAATGACGACTGACCCGGCAAACCAACACGAGTCTTTCTAGCGTGATTTTCCCTCACTCGCACGCTTCCTGGGAAAAATTCCCAAGAGGTCACCCATCATGAGACTACTCCAAGTCAAGCACACTCAACTTTGGAGTTCTCAAGTGATGGGCTACCGAAAAGAAGATGAATCTTGTTGGCATAGGTAGTACCCATCAATCAATTTAAGCCATCTTCAACTGTGTAATCCCATACCTACACAGTCTTAGAATCATCACACTTGACCTTCCCCAGGTGGTGTCGGATTGCACAACTTTTACCCGGTCTTTCCCCCTGCGAATCACGGGATTCTAATTGTTACAATCACCCCTTAGGGGTCCGACGTCCTCGTCGGCCACACTTCTGGCTTGGTCAAGGCTTTGATACCATTTGTAATGCCACACGTCACTATGGTTGCTTCCTGAAATGACGATTGGCCCTGCAAACCAACACGAGTCTTTCTAGCGTGCTTTATCCTCACTCGCACGCTTCCTGGGAAAACATTCCAGGAGGTCACCCATCATGAGACTACTCCAGGTCAAGCACTCTTAACTTTGGCGTTCTCAAGTAATGGGCTACTGAAAAGAAGATGCATCTTGTTGGCATATGTAGTACCCATCAATCCATTTAAGCTCTCTTCAACTGTGTAGTCCCATACCTACACAGTCTTAGAATCATCACACTTGACCTTCCCCAGGCGATGTGGGATTGCACAACTTTTACCTGGTCTTTCCCCCTGCAGATCACAGGATTCTGATTGCCACACTTTATTTTTTAAAAGAGAAAATATGAGTTATTTTATGTTTTAAATAATAAAGATAAGATTGTCTTATAAGCTATCTTAATTTAATTTGACCGACCCTAAAATGACACTTTATTTGTTGGATAGTTTTATCGTGGGATAGTAAATATTAAGTTTAAGTGTTTTAATTGTTGCATTCATGCATCATATTTACTTTCCAAATTATTGATATTTATTTTAAAATTATAATATTCTTGTATTTTATTTCTTTAAGTAATGTTGAACGGTGGCAATCCTATAACTGCTTTACTATCACTTGAAAAACTTAATGGTGATAATTTATAAGATGGAAATTGAATCTAAATTTGATGTTAATATGTGAGAACCATAAATTTTTCCTAACTAAAGAATGTTCTAAAGAGACCGCTGGCAATGTCTCAAAAACATACGGGACAAATATGATGCGTTACATGCTTGTGACCATGAATTATGTTCTGAGAACAAATCTTGAACTCATGGAAATTGCTTTTGAGATAATGGAATCTCTGCAGGCCATGTTTGGGCAACAATCTGATGAAAGTAGACATGAAGCTACTAGAGCCTACATGACTACTAAGATGAAAAAGGGTGTTTCTCTGCGTGAACATGTCTTGAGCATGATTAACGTGATGCATGAAGTAGAAATGCATGGGGCTGTCATTGATGAGTGTACACAAGTAAGCATTATATTTAAATCGCTCACTCATGTTTTCTCTGCGTTCACAAACAACTATATTATGAATAAGTTGAAGTTCAACATGACCCTGTCGTTGAATGAACTGCAGACATTTGAGTAACCAAAGAGGCAGAGGAAAATGTGATAGAGGAGAAACCTTCAACCTCTGAGGATAAAACCAAGAAGATGAAGAAGAACAATGACAGGGACAAGATTAAGGGCAAGAAGTCCAAGAGAGGCGAGAAGGCTTTAAAAGCCAAGGAGAACAAGAATGACAGTAACTCCAAAAAGTAGGAACCAAAGGGAAATTGTTTCCACTGTGGAGTTGAAGGTCACTGGAAGAGAAACTGTAAAAAAAATATCTCATTGAGCTAAAAAAGAAAGGTAAATCAGACTTGCTTGTACTTGAAGCTTGTATAGTGGAACACGATATGTCATCGACTGTTTTAGATTCAGAAGCCACTAACCATGTTTGTTCTTCTATGCAGATACTTGAGTCATCAAGGGAACTTGCTGATGGCAAGGTGACTATGCGAGTTGGAAGTGGAGCTCTCATTTCCGCAAGAGCAATGGGAATAGTTCGTTTCCATTTTGGGAACAATTTTCTTATTTTGAATAAGGTTTATTTTATTCCTGAATTTTTGAGAAAGTTAGTTTCTTTCAATATTTATTTTGATAATAATGTGATTGTTATGTTGAAGAATGGTTTCAAAATTAGTGAAGCGAAACAAACAAACGGATTGTATATGCTCAAGCCTAATGAACAATCGCTAAATAACTCAAAATTATTTAAAGTGGCTAAGCCTAAACGTAACAAAGGATAAAAGGTTTCAAATGAGGATGAGACATATCTTTGGCATCTTAGACTAGGTCAAATCGGTCTTGGCAGAATAAACTGGTTAACAAAAAATGGACAATTGAGATAACTAACTGTTGGAACTCTTCCAGTTTATGAGTCTTGTCTAGAAGGAAAAATGACCAAATGTCCTTTCTTAGCGAAAGGCAATAGAGCTAAAGAACCAGTAGAGTTTGTACAGAGCGATGTGTATGGTCCAATCAACATATAGGCTAGATGTGGTTATGAGTATTTCTTCACTTTCATTGACGACTACTCAAGATATGGTCATACTTACCTAATGCTTAGGAAGTCAAAAACTTTTGGCAAGTTTCAAGACTTCAAAGTTGAGGTTGAGAAGTAGTTAGGTAAGACTCTTAAAACGCTTCGATCATATCAAGGTGGTGAATATTTGGATTTAGACTTCAAATATTTCATGTTGGAGCATGGTATTGTGTCATAACTCACAACACCTAGAATGCCACAGCAAAATGGTGTTTCAGATTGAAAAAACAAGACCTTGTTGGACATGGTCAGCTCTATGTGAAGCTACTCTTCCCTTCCTCTCTCATTCTAGGGATGCACACTTCAAATGGTGACTTACATTTTGAATGTAGTCTCATCTATGACCATACGCAAGACGCTACTGGAACTGTGGAATGGTAACAAACCTAGTTTGTGCCATTTCCGCATTTGGGGCTGTCTTGCTCATGTTCTTAGACCTAAGTCAGGGAAACTTGACTCAAGATCTGAAGAGTGCATTTTCGTGGCCTATGCTCCAGAGACACGAGGTGGTTATTTCTATAGTCCCTAGGACCAAAAGGTATTTATTTCCAAAAATGCGACCTTCCTTGAACACGACTATATGAATAACTAAAGTCCATACGCATCCTCTTATCCATAGCTGCCACCTATGATTATGAGATATGGCAGATGGACGTTGAGACAACTTTCCTTAATGGCTATCTTGATGAAAGTATCTATATGGTACAACTAGAAGGGTTCATTAAGAAAGGGGGAGATCTTAAGATGTGTAAGTTCGAAAATCCATTTGGATTGAAGCAAGCATCTAGATCTTGGAGCATCACCTTTGGTGAGACAATTAAAACATATGACTTTGAACAGAATGTCGATGAAGTATGTGTGTATAAATATGTCAAAGGTAAAGTGGTGGTTTTCTTATATTTTTACGTTGATGACATTTTCCTCTTTGGCAATAATGTAGAGACACTGTCAAACGTGAAGAAATGTTAGCTGAAAAGTTCTAAATGAAAGATATGGGCAAAGGGAACTATGTTTTGGGAATCCAAATCCTCAGGGATTGGAAGAACAATCTCTTGGCACTTTCTCAAGCTAATTATATAGATAAGGTGTTTGAAAGGTTCTCTATGGAGAATTTCAAGAAAGGTCAATTGCCGACTAGACATAGAATTACTCTTTCCAAAGACCAATGTCCAATGGCACCTCAGGAAGAAAGAGGGCATGAGAAATTATTCTTGTGCTTCAGTATTTGGGAGTCTAATGTATGCTATGTTGTGTACTAGGCCCGACATATGCTATGCAGTAGGGATTGAAGTCATTATCAATCAAATCCTAGTTTGGAACAGTGGATTGCAGTAAGCCACCTTCTCAAGTATCTTAGGAGAACAAGAGATTATATGCTTTTATATTCAAGGGGTGAGTTAAACCCTATTGGATACATTGATTATGATTTCAAGTCATGCAAAGACAGTCGTAAGTCGACGTCTGGGTCAGTGTTTACTCTTGGTGGAGGAGTTGCAGTCTGGAGAAGTATTGAACAATCTAGAATTGTAGATTCAACCATGGAAGTTGAGTATGTAGTGGCTTGTGAAGCAACTAAAGAAGCAATTGGGCTTAGGAAGTTCCACATTCATCTGGAACTAATTCCAGATATAGAGAAGCCACTAATCTTGTACTATGACAATATTGGAGCAGTAGCTAACTATAAGGAACCTAGAAGCCACAAGAGAGAAAAGCATATAAAAAGGAAATATCATCTGGAGAGAAAAATTATGCACCGAGATGATGTGACGGTTATAAAAATAGCGTCGGAACAAAACCTAGCATACCTGTTTACCAAGACACTTCCTCCAAAGTCGTTTATGGGTCATGTAAGGGTGATGCCTCACTTGCTTTGAGGGCAAGTGAAAGATTTTTAGGGTTTATGCCCTAAAAGTATGTAAAAATACATTTTATTAATTTAAATAAAAGTACAATTTTATTATATTTGAATGTTATAATTATTGTTTGAATCATTTGTATAAATATAAAAAAAAATCCATATTCATTTATGAGGATATGATCTTGTATTAGTATGAAAGAATTAAGATCATATACAATGAATAAAATAGTCAGTAACATATTAAAGTATGGAATCTCTAATGAATGGTTTCTAGTACGGTTTACTAAGCATACGGGATGCAAATAATCTAGATTTGGATTACTGGTGTGGATAGACATCTTGGTAAAGGTGTTGTATATATAGTGATTATATATGACAGGACTGATATGAATTAACTATCTTTATAAACTTACCATTTTCCATAAAAATTTAATTCTTATCATAATAAATGATCATTCTAGATCAGTCTAAATCATGTTTGTATTTATTGGATATTTTTATTCATTTGTTAAGGTCTCTTGATATAATGAGGCTAGTGGTCTTTGTTTTTTAAATTCAATATCGTGAATGGCTAGGAACATGATTTTACAATAATGGAATCAATGGTTTCCTAACTAATCGAATATTGGTTCCCTTAAGGGTTAATTCTGGAACTGAATAGTTATTGAGCTCAAGTCTATAATATGATTATAGATTAATTATTCGCTACTGAGTTAATGGTACTTAAGGAACAAAAGGTAATTCGAAGGGTAAAATGGTCATTTTGATCAACTCTAATTAACCAACCAATAAATTGAGGACAGAACAACATTTATTGATTATATCAATGGACTACAAGAGAAAACTCTTTAAATATAATTCTATAAATACTTAGAATGCAATCAATATTTATAGTGGAGTTATCTTGAAATTAATAAATAAGATTACTAAATTAAACTATTTAATTAATAGTTTGGTTTATTGGAGCTTCGTATTATAGGCCCATGGTCCTCAGGTCGCCTCTGTCCTACACTGTCAAGGGTAAGAATGTCTCAAGAAAGATTTATAAAGAGAATGAATTAATTTGTCAGGGCAAGGAAATAATTATGTGATAATTGTGGGCAATGATTAATTTTGAATTAATTAATCAATACACTATATAATTTTTATTTGAAATTTTTTATATTAAAACAAATATTAATCATGTTTGAATTAATATTTGGGAGAGTTTAATTATTATCTTATTATAAGATAATTATTTAAAACTGGTAGTTTTTTAAGATATAGTTCATTTTAAATTAACTTATATTTATTTTTGGGATAAATATCTTGTCTTAAAATTAATTAAACACACAAATGAAAAAGTTAAGGATGGAAAATAAAGGCACACACCACTCACTATATCTGACAGTGAATGGCACCACACACGCAACTCTATCCCTGAGATTTGAATTTTGAATATCAAATTAATTTGTTTATTTAATTATTCTTTTTAAAATATGATTTAAATTAAATGGTTAAATATAGGTTGTAACTAATCAATTTTATTTTAATTAAATAAAGATTAATTAAAATAGTTCAATTTTCTTTATAAACCTGAAAAGAATTGATTCTTTTCTAAGTTAATTGTTTTCTAGGTTATAAGGCTCTTTCAAAAGAAAGAAATGATAGAATTCTCTGAACCTGAAATTCTAAAAGTTTCCATAGCCTCTTTCTTCTCAAACATCTCTAGATCTCATTATCTGAGTACATCTAGAGAGCCTAAAATAAACATGTGAATCCTACGTGTCCTTACACGTCCTTGTGTGTTAGAGGAATGACTTGGAAGGCTTGTGTGAACTTTCACAAGGATTGGAATGATTGCTGATTTTACTAAAAGACTCAATGTCACTTGATAGGCTACGAGATGTATTCTCTACACCTTATATGTATTATTTAAAATATCTATATATGTATGATCCTGGCTAGTATTAATGAATTTTTTTAATCATCTTATACATTCTGTTGCGTATTTTGATATTTTCTTGTTTAATACCAACAGGTACGATATATTGTACCCAACCCTCCTCCATGCAAGCACAACTATTAAAGCCCATTTTCTTGAGTTGGACTTTATTGTCTTAGATTTATTATATTAGTTGAACCTAATAATTGATTAGCAACACATTAATTATGAATTATTGAATATGTTTTGAATGGGTATTTTCAAGAATTAATGGGAAAATTAAAAATATGGTTTATAATTATTTTTGTAATTTGGAAAACTTAAGTTAGTAATTTTCAAAATAAAAATACTATTTTTTTTTTAAATAATGAGCTTAGTTTAAGATTATTATTCGATCTCCATTGTAGATTTAACAAGGTTGGTGTCTTAATGGGGCCTCGCAGCGCTTTGATTCATCCCCCTGCAGATGGTGTTCATTAAGGTTTTAACATGGTTAAATTTTGTAAGATAGATAATTATATATCAAATTTTATTAGACTCATCCTTACGGTGACTACTAGGACTAAATCTATATTATCGATACCGTGGGTTAAGCTCATAAAGTAACAAATAATTAGTTTTCTTACTTAGATTGAATAGAAACGTTGCTAATAATGGTTTTAGACCATCATTAATTGAGTTTTTACTATATTTGACTAATGATGTTTTGTGACTCTCGCCAACCGGGGCACAAGTGTTAAATACCTCAGAAATATAGATATGTTTGTTTTTAGTATTTTTTTTCATATCTTACATATTGGATATATGTTTCTATCTCTTAAAACTCAGTGATTAGATGTTTATTGAGCAATGTGTTGATTTCTATTTATTGATAAAAATGTAGTTCTCTATGGTATCCAACCCCATCCTCTCTCTACTCTCCAAAGAGCTTTTCACTAAGAGAATTTCATGAAATGGAAGTCCAACATCAACATCGTGTTAATTGGTGACAACTCTATGTTCATGATGACTGAGAAATCACCTAAAGTTTCAATTGAAGGAGCTTACAAGTCTGTCTGTCACAAGCATGAGCATTGACTGGCGGCAAACAATAAAGTTAAGGCATACATGCTGCCTAGCATGTCGGACACGCTAAGGACGAAGCTGGAAGATGTTGAAACTACATTTGACATCATGGAATAACTTCAAGAGATGTTTGGACATAAATATGGGCAAGCTCATTTCGAAGCCACCAAGAAGTATGTAAATGCTAGGTTGGCACTGAAGATGCATGTTCATGATCATTTCATAAAGATGAAAAACTATTTTAAGGAGCCTGAGTTGCATGGAGCCACCATAGACGAGGAGACTCAAATGGGGTTGATCCTGAATAGCCTTGCTCCTACTTTTCTGACATTCACCACAAACTGCTTCTTGAACAAGCTGAATTACGAGATGATTCAATTGATGAACAAACTTCAACTATACGAAGTGATTAATGGAGGACCAAGCAAAGTAGTAAAGAAGAAGGCTCCTACTACTTCAACTATTACTGAGGGTGCCCAAGCCAAAGCTAACCTAGCTGCCGCTCCAAAGGGCAGGAAGAGAAAGGGTGGATAGACCAACAATCCTAAACATGCCAAGGCTGCAAAACCAGAAAGTGCTACGAAGGCTAAAAAGAAAGGCAAGAAAGGTAAAGGTGCATGTTTCCACAACAATTAGAAAGTGCATTGGAAGAAGGACTGCCTAAAGCTCCAAGCAGCTAGAAACTAAGGTAATGATAGTTTTTCATTTGTCTTAGACACATGTATTTTGGAAGATGATAAATATGTTTGGATTGTTAACTCAAGACCCATTATAACCATGTATGCACTTCTTTACAGCTACTTAGCCAATGGGGGAAGGTGAAAGATGGCGAGTTGAAGCTAAGAGTCGGGAACGGAGCATTCGTCGAAGTCAAGGCTAGAGGACGAGCACGTCTAAACTTTGGAACTAAATTTTTTTTAGAAAATGTTTATTTTATTCCAAACTTTAGTCGTAATTTAATTTCAGTTTCTTTATTACATGAACAAGAGTTTCCTATAACTTTTTTGAAGTTTTAATATATTTTTTTTAATGCTTATGAATTGTGTGTTGCATGTATGGAAAATAGTGTTTATGTTCTGCGACCAAATGAACCCTATGCGCTAAATTGTGAATTATTCAAAGTATCAAAACATAGGACTGATAAATGAAAAAAGATCCATAACGATAATATGACGTATCTATGACACTCATATCTTGGTCAAGTTAGCTTTGATTGGATTCAAAGACTTACAAAGGAAGGGCCTTTGATAGGATTCAAAGACTAACAAAGGAAGGGCATTTTGGGGAACTCACCTTTTAGCTCGTCTTGTTTTGCAACAATACAGGACCAATAGCCAATTCAAAGAAACCTTAAAGCCATAAGATGAGAAAACATATAGAGAGGAAATACCACATTATCAGGGAATATGTGTTCAGGGGAGATGTGAAGGCCATGAAGATAACGTCGGAAGATAATCTTGCACATCATTTTAGGAAGACATTGCCAGAGACTACTTTTGATAAGCATATCAAGGAAGTGGGTTTATTTACATGATTCTTTATTTAATATAAACATCTATTAAATCCTAAACATATGGAAAATCATAGTTATAGTGACTTGGTCACAGTGGATTATAATTGTGGTTATTTGTTTTAAAGCATTAGTGCACAAGAATTATAGTGACTTGTTAATCTATGATATGATCTACTTACACAATCTGGTGTGATGTCCTATTCGGGACATTGAACAAGTAGATAAGATCAGATGTATTTTGTTACATCGGACTGGACAAATATTGATTATAGATAGATAAGTAAAGTATCGTTATTATCTAATCTAGTCATATCATAAAGTTGACCACAGGTCAAATTCAATCCCAATTCTGATAGATTAATATTCTACAGATTATATTATTCATGTTCTTAGATTTGTTCGTTACCAGCTTACCCTATGGACTAGCCCATACTTACATATTGAGGACTTTGTAGTATCATTGAGTGGGAATATTTACCATAGATATGAAATCTATAGTTTCTATCTAAGAAGTGAAATGATGATTTCCTTATATCTAAGTTCAAGTGTTAAATGATAGAGATCTCATTAGTAGAACATCTATAGTGGTATTTAAGGATAAAATACAAATGAGGGGTAAAATGGTTATAAGCACCTGTCTCATTAGTAGATCATCTATAGAGGGTTGAATGACGGTAATGGTTGTAATAATTGATAACGTATTTACATTTGGTGTAAAGTGTTCTATGAATTCAAGAGTGCAATTTCGAGTCTATAGTGGAGTCACAAGGAATTAATAAGGTAGTGAAATTATTTGTAAATAAATTCACAATAACCTATTGGAGCTTGATTTCATGGATCCATGGTTTCCCGCGTCACCTTTGAGTAAATCATCTAGAATGTCTCGATTAATTGATTTAATTATCAATTGAGATTATTAAAGTTTACTAGGTCAATTTTGGAAAATTTTACAGAGATGTGTGATATAGAGAATAAAGAGAATATTGGGTAATTTTATTAATTATGACAAATTGGTGTTAAATTAATAAATAAATTTAAATCAAGGATCAAATTACAAATATTTAATTTGAATAAGGATTAAATGTTTAACTAATTAATTAATTATGGTAAAAATAAAAGAGGGTTTTAATTTAAGTCCAATGGGCTTGAATTTAAATATTTAAATTGCAAAAGTCCAAGGCCCAAACCCTATAGTGAATTTCGATCACTATAGGGATTTTTCCCTATTCTTTTAGTTAATTATTTATTTAAATAATGCCTAATGGAAGTCTATAAAATGATACTTAACTTTAGGGTTTTTAAAAATGACTTTTGGGTAATTTTAATTCAGAAAACAACTCTCTAAAGCATCCATTCATAATCACCCATTTTCTCTTCTTTTCTTTTCTATTTTCTTTATCTCATGTGATGAGAACAAGCTCACACTAGTTCTAGGTTGATCAAAGGTTTGGTGAGGAAGACTGATTTGTTGATCTAGTTTAGGTTCTTGAATATACCCTGCTACTACCAAGATTAAAGGATTAGAGAACATGAATGAATGAGTATTTCCAGTTCCATTGTGTAATATAAGTTTCTAATAACTTTACTCTGTGTTTATGTCAATTTCACAAGAGCATGTTCTAGGAATTTGCATGAATGTCTGATAATATATGAATTACATGAAAATAAACAAGATTCTGTAATATGTATTTCCTACATAAATGATGAGATGAGTTCAATTATTTGGGAAATCATTGATCAACCACATGAATTAAAACAAATAGGGTGTAAGTGGGTATTTCAAAGAAAATATCACACCAGTGGATCCATCCAAACCTTTAAAGCAAGGTTGTGGCTAAAGGTTTTAGACAAAAGGAAGGCATAATCTATTTTCATACCTATGCATTGATGGCAAGGACAACTTCAATAAGAATATTGTTTGCCTTATCATCAATACACGAACTATATATTCATCAAATGGATGTCAAAATAACATTTCTAAATGGTAACCTCGATGAGAAGGTTTACATGGAACAGTCGGAAGGGTTTGTTCTAAGAGGAAATGAACATATGGTGTATAGACTTGTTAAATCATTATATGGTTTAAAACAAGGACCTAAACAATAGCATGAGAAGTTTGATGAAACCATTCTCTTGGATGGACTTAGACACAATAGTGTAGACCCGTGCTTATATTCTAAGACTTGTAATGACTGTGTCATTCTAGTATGTCCATGTGGTGATGATATGTTGATATTAAGTTATAACATCAAATATATATTTGAAACAATGAGGTTTTCATCTTCTATTTTTACGATGAAAGACCTTGGAGAGGTTGATACCATACTAGGTATCAAAGTAAGAAGAACTATGAATGGATGTGCCTTAGGTCAAGCTCACTATGTTGAGAAGATGCTTGAATAATTTTGTCTCCTTAATATCAAAGAGGCAAACACACCCTTTGATTCAAGCCAAAAATTTTAAAATAAGGAAGGGAGAGTGGTGGTTCAATTAGAATAAGCAAGTGCAATATGGAGTTTAATGTAATCCTCTCATTGTACAAGAGTGGACATTGCATTTGTGGTTAGTAAGCTAAGTAGTTTAACTAGAAATCAAAGTATCAAACATTATAAAGTCATAGAAAGAGTTTTTGGATACCTCAAAAGGACCAAAGATCTATACCTCCAATACTAAAAGTTTGCAAAGATACTTGAAGGATATTTAGATGCTAGTTGGATATCCGGTGTAGGAGATAATCTCTCTAAAACCGGTTGGGTGTTCACCCCTTGCGGGGATGCAGTTTTGGGATTTAAGAAACAAGCATGTATATATCACTCAACCATGGTGTCTGAGTTTGTAGCTCTGGCAGCAACCGACAAAGAGGCCAAGTGGCTAAGAGATCTCATGATGTAGATACCTTCAATTGCAGTTGATGTATCAGTGATCTTGATACATTGCGATAATTAAATTGTAGCGCCCTGAAACTCCTAATATGATTAGTGCCTATGTTAGTGTGCCAGGAGGACACGTGGGCCAATTATGTGTTAATTAATTGAGTTATGTGATTTATATGATTATATGGTTGAATATGCATGACTATGTGTATTAAATATGTTTAAAGGCCAACTTTTGTTTAAAAAAATGGGCATTTTTGTAATTTTGACTCATTGAGGGTATAATTGTAATTTTTATGTGTTATGTGCTTGGGACCACATTATTATGTGGGTTTTTATGATATTCACAAAAATTCAATCCATTCGAGCAATTTAGGAAAAACATCACGACGGGGATAAATACCCAGCTAGGGGTGAGCCAAGGAATATTTTGGTAATTCACATTTCGGGATTTATTAACAAATGAAGTATTTTGCACGAAATAATTGTATTTGATGGATTAGTTGATTGATTTAGAGATTAGAAGTATAATTTGAGGTTTAGTGGGAAATTAGACTAAATGACCAAAATGCCCTTGGGGTTAATTAGAGGGTTATTTGGGGTAGGGGAAAATGGCCTTTTTGACCTATTAGGTAAACAAATTGGCTAAGTTTAGAACTCAGCTGCCTTTCACGTTTAAGCACCATCATTTTGTTTCCATTTTGGGTCACTTTCAAGAGCATTCTCAAGGAATTCATAACCAAGGATTTGCTCAAGCTTTGGATGAGGAATTTGGAGGAGATTAGAGGTTTCTTGAATGATTAGGAGTTGTGGGAGACTTCAAAACAATCAGGGATTTTGAAATTCAGTGAGGCAATATCTTCTTTTCTTATGTTTTTGTATGTTCTTTGGATGCTCTTGAGCTTTCGAGGTCATTGTTTTGAATCCTGAGTTTGGGTGATTTTGGACAGTTTAGTTTGATGTTTTGAAGATTAGATATCGTTTTAACTCATTTGGGAGTTCAATTGTTGTTGGTTTTATGGATTTCAGTTCAAATTCTCGAATTTGTTAGGATAAGTGTTGAGTTTGAAACTCAACTATGGAAAAATTGCATGGCCACTACAGGGGTGCAGTATGCATCTATTTGGCATGGTTCGTTATACATGTTGAAAAGTAAATTTGATTCTAGTTATGATTTGTGAAGCATGCATTTGATATTAATTCCTATCTGGATATTTGTTTTACTTTATTGTGTTTCCTTGATGGGCCTTTGCTCACAGGTGCTTTATGGTGCAGGTAAGGGCAAAGGAAATTTGGACCAGCCATGAGTTGGAGAGCTCTAGGGGCGACGTGTACATACTCAGCCTATTGGGCCACCATGATCGAGATAATTTTAGGGGAACTTAGAATATTAGCTCAAATTTGTCGCTTAGGTTGGCTATCTCAGTAATTTTTGTTATAAGTGTATTTTGATTAAAACCTTTGAGGTTCCCTTGTAGATATTCAAACTCTTTTGTAATGAAAAGTTTAACTTCATTGAGCAAAATTTTTAATGCCTAAACCATTGTTTAACCTTAATTACACTTTTGAGTCCAAATGACTCGCTTAACGAGTTGAGCACTAAGTTTAACACACGGTGTAACGGTCCTGGATCAGTATGGCATTACAACTTGGTATTGGAGCCGCCAAGGTTTATGGTTCCTAAAGACGGGCTGAAAATGTACGCTTGCTGCTACAGACAAGCTCGACTCACTTTTCGATAACTAATGGGTTGAATATGTGTTTAATTGTCTAGATGAAATATATATGCCTTATATGCATGCGAATAGGAAGCATGAAATATATTGATGGGGCCTAGCCCTTGTCTGCTATGTGAATATTAAAAGACATGCTTATTAGCATTATTATTGTGTGTGGAAATTGCATAAATGCTTATTAGCATTATTATTGCATGCGTATGCTTAATTTTTTTTTGTTTTAGTCTGTGGGGTGGTTTCTGGACACCGTTATCATTGCCTTATAAGTCGAGTCATTGATTGTAGATATACTTTGAGAGTTATGCCTCCAAGACGATCAAACCGAGTAGTCAGCGCTACGATCAAGGCTATAGATGATAACCAGAGTCAAAACCCTCTGCCTGCCCCTCATAATTAGCAGCAAATTTAACGTCCCAAATTCGTTAATAAGGATTAGTATCTTGATTAGTGTGTCAAGAGGGCATAATTGGATGTCTATGTGTTGGTATAATTTAATCATTATTATATATGTGAATTTTATGAGTTATGTTATGATATGACTACTTATGCATGTTTAAGTGTATTAAATGAGCTTATAGGCCCGTTTCTGTTAAAAATGGCATTTTTGTAATTTTGACCCACTGAGGGTATATCTGTAAATAGATGTGCTTTGTGAGTGGGACCACATTATTATATGGATATATTTGAGATGTATGGCATGAGGGGATCCTAGTGAGCAATTTGGTGGAAAAGTCACATCGAGGATTAATACCCAGCTTGGGGTGAGCCTACGGGTATTTTAGTAATTTGGTAAGTTACTGGGGATATTGGAGTATGAGTGATAATTGGGGGAGGGGGGGAATATTAGTGTTTGGAAGATTATTAGTGGGATTAATTTAGAATTTGTGGTTTAGCGAGAGAGTGGTGTCAAATGACAATTTTTCCCTTGGGGGCATTAGAGAACTAAGGTAAAGGCCAGGGGTAAATTGGTCTTTTCTCTAGCCTTGGAACAGCCTAATCATTTAGAAGCTTTCAGAACTAACAAACATCAAAACACTTCATTTCATTTTCTCTCTCACACATTTCTCTCTCTCTCTGTCCCTTGGTTATTCAAATTTTCTGAATTTTTGGAGGAGGTTGATTTGAGCTGAAGGCTTGGAGCTAGAATTGAGTTTAGGTGCAGCCTAGAGGTCGAATTACACAGCTAAGGTAAGATTTTCTTGTTCTGTTTTGCTATGATTTCTGGTGGTTTAAGCTTTTCTTGAATTTTTAGGCTTATGATTGGGTTATGAATTGGAGTAGAGTTTTGGCTTAGTTTTTGTTGTATTTGTGTTGCCTTAAGTGTATTAATGAGGTTTTGGGACTCAATTATGGGTTTGATTGTTACTTGGGGTGAATTCTGTGAGATTTGGTTCATAGAAAAGCAATCAAAATCTGGGTTCACGAGGTTGCGTCGCAGCACTGTTCTTGGTGCGCTGTGGCCCGCATGAACTCAAAGGCTAGGGCGGTTCTCTGAATCGCCTGGGCGCCACAGCGGCTAGTGGGCTATGCTGTGATGCGTGTTTGGGGAGATGGCTTGGGGAACTCTCTGACTTGAGGCGCAACACGACACTTCATAGGTGCGCTGCGACGCTAGTTGGGAAAGTTGGCCAACTAAGGTTTTGAGTTGCAAGGACTCAAACCAGGGCTCGAGAAGGATTTTACTACCCGAATTAGTAGAATTTGAGGTCCTGGAGGCTAGGCATCAATCTTGAAGCTCTTAATTGGTTTAATTCTTGATGGGTATCCATTAATATGTTGTGACTAGGGGTACCGCAAGGCTCGGGAAGGAAAGGATCTTGCTCGTTATCGCCTTACCCTATCGAAGAGGAATTGAGATAAGAAAATTGTCTCTTGCATCGAGTGTAGGGTGTCTGCCCTAATTATAGAGCACGAGAATGTTCGTATCAATAATCTGTTTATAGTTTAATGTCTACTATGTTTGAATCTATGTTGATATATTTGTTTGTATTGATTGCTTGGTCGGGAGGCCGTTAACGGCATTACATGTGTAATGGATGCGGTAGTGGCGGGGCCATAACACAGATGCGATATCTGCCATAGTGGCGAGGCCATTGTAAATATGTGGCGTCCATCTACTCGACATGAGTCTTATATTGTTTGGAAAATCTATGTGAATCGATTGTGGTTATAGAGTATGGAATACATGTTAATGCTATCTGATTATCTGTATGATTGTTTGGGTTTTCTAGCTGAGCCTTAGCTCACAGGTGCTTCATGGTTGAAGTAAGGGCAAAGGAAAGCTAGACCAGCCATGAGTTCGAGAGCTATAGGGGCAGCGTGTACATACTCATTCAGCTCGGCCGTCACGGTCTAGATATTTTGAGGAACAGGAGTTATTATTTAGAATTTGTCGCTTAGGTTGGGTAAGCCTGTAATTTGTAATAAACTTGTACTTTATTTAGAAACTTTTGAGATCCCTTGTAACTATTCAAACCCTTTAATGAAAAGTTCAATGTTTTGACCAAAATCTTTTAATACCAAATTGTCATTTAACCTTGATCACACTTTTAAGTACAAATGACTCACTTAACGAGTTAAGCACTATTTTTTACACACGGTCTAACGGTCTTGACTATTTAGGGTGTTACAGCATATGTTTGTTGATATGCAAGCAAGACTTCTGAAGCATGAAGAAGAGATTAGGCAATTGAGACAGTAGGTTCCGCCAGGGAACACTGCCCCGCCCACACCACTGATTGAGTACATGTTCTCAGACAACCATAAATTGGAAACAGTTAGGAATCGCTTTATGAGAGGTTCAGGAAACAACACCCTCCAACCTTTGAGGGAGGCCAAGGTCCTCTTAGGGCCAAGTAGTGGATGAGCATGATTACCTCCATACTTGACTTCATGAGGGTGATAGGCAATAACAGAGTGGCTTGTGCCACATATATGCTACGAGATGATGCCCGCATCTAGTGGGAAGTTCTATCCCAGACCTGGAATATCGTTGTTCCCTACTATTCTAGAGCCATTACCATATGATTTTAAAATTTACCATTAGCTCGCTAATCGAGGTTTTAGCCCAAAAGTGTGATTAAATTAAATTGAAGACTCAATTAATGAAACTCTAAGAGAAATGGTTTGGATATTCATTAAAATTCTAAAAGTGTTACATAGGGATCCCCAAAACATTGTTTAAAACATAATTATAACTCAAAAGTTAGTTACAGTCGCCCTAGGTGACAAAATCGAACAGTCATAACCCGTTCCTCAAAAGTAACCCGTCCATAGCGGCCAGGTAGGCCAAACATGTACACGCCGCTCCATGCCCTTCAACTCATGCTTAGTCATCCTTTCCTTTTCCCTTACCTACACCATAGAGCACTCGTGAGCCAAGGCCCAGCAAGAAAACTCCACACACATTGCATATAAAAATTCATTCCAGTAAATGCATACCTAAAACAGATACAACAGACTATTCACATAGCAGCCTAAGCCGATCCAAGTCTGCTACCAGGCACTATGTTCACAGTCTTCACCAAGTGGGTGAGTACATTACCCTAGATAGTCATTCCATGGCAGCCTGCATTCAACATGCTTATTGTCATTCGGCCTGCATTCAACATACTTATTGTCGTTACCGGTCTTTGCCAATCCTGGCCTTCGCTGATCCAGGCCTTCGTCGATCCCGACCTTCGTTGATCGGTCACAAACACATAAACATGACACAGCAATTACAGACATTCAAATAAAATACTAAACACAAGTAATTGGTCCATGCCTTGCTCTACGAGCAAAAACAGTTTTCTTACCTGAGTCCCGAGCTAACTGTATAGTGCGATCCTGAGCACGATCCCCTAAATCCGAGCCTTGGTAGTAAAACCTAGTCACAATGCAATAATAATAAATATCTGTCAAACCATAAACCAATTAAAAACTTCATATTACTGTACTAGCCTCTGGGACCTCAAATTCTACTAAACTAGGTAGTAGAATCCCTCCCGAACCCTTAAGATTGAGTTTCCGAGCTTAAAACTGTAATTTGGCCAAAAACCTCTATTTGCACTAAGACGCCCTCAATTAGAGCTGCGGTGCCCCCACATTTAGAGTCGCAACCCTCTACAAGTCAAAGAGCCCAGCCCTCAAATTCTCTGGACACGCATCGCGTCGCGCCCTGCCCAGAGCCACAGCGCTAAGGCGATTCAGCAAACCCCCAAGGCCTTCTAGTTCATGCAGACTACGACACTCAAGAACAGTGCTGCGACGCGACCTTGTGAACCCAGAATTTCCTACGATTTCATAAATCATAAATCCTTCCCAATCCACCCCAAACTCGTTTCCTAACCCAACTTGACCACAGAATCACACCAGCAACTCAAATAAGCAATAATTAACAACTCATAGCTTCTAAAACACGACAATCACAACTTAACGTCCTACAAACTCAGACCTATGCTAATACCTGTAACCCATCCAAATACTTGAATCAAAACAAGATTTAAGCTTACCTCAACAATGATTTTGACTCCTTGAACTGAACTTCAATTACCCCCAAACTCCAACCTTCAATCACAGCTTCAAACCTTAGAAATCACTGCCCCTCTTTCCTTCAATTTTCCAAAATCCATAACAGGAGAGAGGGAGAGAGACTAATGTGAGCTGAGAGTTCTGTTTCCAAGTTACCTAAGTCTATCCTAAGCACCAAAAGACCAATATGCCCCTAGATAAATTCCTAGCCCTTTAATACCACCAAGGGAAAATCCGTCATTTTCCACATTCCCGCAAATTCTTCAAGTAGTCCTATAAGTCCCCAATTAATCCCAACATACCTGAATAATCTCTAAATAACTATCTGTTACCCGGTAAATCCCAAACACACACTAACTTCCCAAAATACCCCTATGCTCACCCCGAGCCAGGTATTTGACCCCGTTGTGACTATTCCGCTAATCCGCTCACTAGGACCACCTCAGATCCCACATCTCAAATATATCTCCATAATATTGTGGTCTCAGTCATAACACAAACATAACACACACATATGTATATATACCCTCAACGGGTCAAAAATTACAAATATGCCCTTATTAACACGAACGGGCCCACATACATATTTATTTCACCTAATCATGCATATCTAGTCATATAATAATATAATTTCAGTAATCACGTACTAATACACATATATCACAATTAATCATGTAATTATGCAATTAAATCAATTATTACCCTCCTGGCACGCTAGTCAAGGCACTAAGCCTTATTAGCAGATTTGGGGTGTTACAACTGTTATGAGTTGGGATGAGTTCTGATATTTGTTTAATGAGAAGTACTATAATGACGAGTTCTAGGATTTGTCCAAGGAAACATGATTGTGACTGAGTATGCACTAAAATTTGATAGGTTGGCCAAGTTTGCATCTGACTTGGTGCCAACCGATGCTGCCATGAGAGCGAGGTTTGTTCAAGGATTGAACCCCATGATAGCACAGGATGTCAAGATCACCTCAGTTCCTGGAGTTACTACATATGCTCAGGTAGTAGAGAAGGCCATTACTACTGAGGGCACTGAGGACAAGATTTGGAGGGAAGGTGCCGCAAGGCGTGATGCTTGGAGGATGGTACCTCCGTCTACAAGATCTGGTAGGGACGGAGGCCCTGGTGAAAATATGAGGAAGGTTGCAGATATATCGGGTACTCCTATTATGATAGAAGGTTTCAGGGTACTCAAGGTGGCCGCTAGGGCGGCAATGAGGTATGGAGGAGTTATCCAGAGTGTGACAGGTGCAGGAAGCACCATTTGGGAGAATTCCTGGCCAAGACACATTTTTTGTGTGGGGTGGTCGGACATCTCAAGAAGGATTGCCTGCGAGCGAAGAAGGAGGAACCAAAGAGAGGTGAGAACCTAACTCCAGCTTGAGTGTTCACCTTGACACAGTTAGAGGCTGAGGCTAGTCCCTCAGTAGTGACAAGTCAGATTTCTAGCACTGGCTCTTCTTATATTGTGTTGATTGATTATGGTGCTACCCATTCTATTGCATCTAGTATGGTGATACACATACTTTGTAGACCTTGTGAATTGTGTGCTTTGGGTTTTGGGACCTTGTTGCCTACTGTGTAATTGGTAGTCTCGAGGAGATGGGTCAGATCACTACCAGTAGAGGTAGATAGTAGGGAGCTATCTGTAGATTTGATTGAATTGGCGATGGAGGAATTTGATATGATTCTAGGTATAGATTGGTTAGCAAAGTATGGGGCGACTATAGATTGTAAAAATAGAATGGTGACTTTTGAACCTGAGGGGGAGGACCCATTTGTGTTTGTGGGTGTTGTGAGCAGGCCCCACATTCCTATGATCTCAACATTGCAAGGAGGTTGCATAGGATTCCTAGCTAGTGTGGTGGATACCAACAAAGCTGTACCAATTGGACCAGGGGAGACTAGATTGGTTTGCGGGTTTCTAGATGTGTTTCCAAAAGATTTTCAAGGGTTGCCACTGCATCGGGAGATCGGGTTTGTTATTGAACAGAACCAGTATCTAGAGCTCCTTATA
Source organism: Humulus lupulus (assembly GCF_963169125.1). NCBI lineage: Eukaryota > Viridiplantae > Streptophyta > Magnoliopsida > Rosales > Cannabaceae > Humulus > Humulus lupulus. The sequence goes on along the minus strand of NC_084800.1, from coordinate 146,561,606 downwards.
GATTGGCACCAGCAGATTAAAGGAATTAAAAGTTCAGTTGCAATAGTTACTTGATTTGGGGTTTATCAGACCCAGCTTCTCACCATTGGGTGCGCCAGTGTTATTTGTTAAGAAGGATGGGACGTTGAGATGTGCATTGACTATAGGGAGTTGAATAAGCTAACTATCAAGAACAAGTATCCACTGCAAAAGAATGATGACTTGTTTGACCAGTTGTAGGGTAAGAAGTATTCTCAAAGATTAATCATCAATCTAATTATCACCAGTTGAGGATCAAAGATGAGGATATCCTGAAGACATCCTTTCACACGAGGTATGTGCATTATGAGTTTTTGGTTTTGTCATTTGGATTAACAAATGCCCCAACAACATTCATGGATCTGATGAATAGGGTGTTCAAATATTATTTGGACAAGTTTATGATTGTCTTCATCGATGATATATTTGTCTACTCTCAGTCAGAGGCATTGCACGAGCAACATCTTCGATTGTTACTACAGAGATTGAGGGAGCATGTAACGTCCCAAATTCCCTAATAAGGCTTAGTGCCTTGATTAGGGGCCAGGAGGGCAATAATTGAATTAATTATGTGTTTATGTGACATGGGTATATTATTATGTGAATTATGTGAGTTATATTATGATATGACTATGTTTGCATGTTTTAGTATATTAAATATGCATGTGGGCCCATTTCTTATTAGAATGGGTATTTTCGTAATTTTGACCCATTGAGGGTATATTTGTAAATATATGTATTTTGTGATTTGGACAACATTATTATGTGGATATATTTGAGTTACTCTGCACGAGACGATCCTAGTGAGCAAGAAAGCAGTTTAGTCACAACGGGGTCAAATACTCGGCTCGGGATGAGCCTAGGGGTATTTTGGTAATTTAGTACATTGTCAAGATTTATCTGGTAATGGGAAGTTATTTGGTGATTACTTGGAGATATCATAATTAATTGGAAATATTGGTGTTAATTGAGATTAGTGGGAAATGGTGGCAAAAGACGATTTTTCCCTTGAGAGTATTAAAGAGAAAGCTTCTATGTGAGGGGCGTTTTAGTCTTTTCTTGCCCTTGGAATAGTTTAGTCTATAGGAAGCTTTCATAAGGAAATCAGATAACCACAAAACACTTAGTTTCTTTCTCTCTCTCTCTCTCTCTCTCTCTCTCTCATTTTCCCTCTACCTCCCTCTCACATTGGTGAAGTTTTGAGTTTTGGAAGAAATTGACTTGAATTGAGGGCTTGGAGCTAGGTTTGGATTAGGAACAACTTAGGGGTCGAATTACACAGTTGAGGTAAGATTCTTTGCTCCATTTTGCTGAGTGAATTTTTCTGGTGGTTTAAGCTTTCTCTTGAGTTTTAAGCTTATGGTTTGGTTTTGAAATGGAGTAAGGTTTTGGCATAGTTTTTGGCGTATTTGTGTTGCCTTAAGTGTATTATTGAGGTTTCAGGACTCAATTCTAGGTTTCTTTATTAATTGGGATGAGTTTTGAGGGATTTCGCTTAGAGAAAAATGTTGGAAATCTGGGTTCTCGGGGTTGCGCTGCGGCGCTGTTCTTGGAGCATTGTGGCCCGTATGAACTCAAGGGCGTTGGGGTTCTTCTGAACCGCCCTAGCGCCGCAGCACCTAGTGGGCTGTGCCGCGACGCATGTCCATTGTAAATAGGTCTAGATTCTTTGCTTTGGGGCGCGTCGTGGCCCTTCAAGGGTGTGTCGTGGTGCTAATTGGGAGGAATAGCCAAGTGAGGTTTCGAGTTGCGAGGACTCAAACCTGAGGGCTCGGGAAGGAATGTACTACCCGATTTAGTAGAATACGAGGTCCTAGAGGCTAGGACTCAGTTCGGAAGCCTTTATTTTCTTGATAATGATGGATATCCTCTATTATAGTTGTGACTAGGATACCGCTAAGGCTCGGAAGGGGATCGTGCTCGAGGGTCATTTCTATTTATCCAGTGCTTGGACTAGAGGTAAGAAAAGTGCACCCTGGGTGATGATTAGGGCTTGGGCCCCTCTGAATGAGCATGATTATGATTATGTCTGTGATATTTTGATTAAGCATGCTTGAACGCTCTATATCTAGATAATTGATAAATGATTTATGCTCGTCTGTAGTATCTTATTAAAAGGCTTGACTTATAAGTTAAGGGCAGCAATAGCACGCTGAGTGTAGGCCGATATGGTTCGGCCTATCCAGGAGTGTGGTATACACTTCACCGACCATATGGTTGCTTGGAAAATAAAGCGCTAGGTACGCTTGGCCAGCCCTAAGGCTTGTTATATATAGAATAGGGAAATGGACCCCGAGGTGACTCTAAAGTCACTTATCTAGGGCAACGGGCCCTAGTGTGACTCTATAGTCACTTATTTGGATTGAAAGCAAGCACAAGTAGGGTTATTACTGCTAGGCATGCTAATTATAATTATGTAATATGTTATTAACTACTTATGAGCATGTTTAAGTTTTCTTGTTGAGCCTTTGCTCACGGGTGTTATGTGGTGTAGGTAAGGGAGAAGGGAAGCTAGACCAGCCATGAGTTGGAGAGCTTTGGTGGCGGCATGTACATATGCATCTTGCTCGGCAACCATGGCCAGGGATTCATAAAGGAACTAGGGTCGAACCCTAATTTTGCTGCTTAGGTCAACCTGTTGTATTCTTTTGAATTGTAAATGACCTCTTAACATTTATTCTAGGATCTCGTATGTAATCTTAAACTTTGTAATGAAATGATTACTTCTTTTGACCAAAATTTTTAACCCTAACCTATTAATTACCTTTAGTCACACGTTTATGGCCAAATGATTCGATTAGTGAGTTTAGCACTATGTAAAGTACATAGTGTAACGGTCTTGGTTATCCAGGGCAGTGGTATCAGAGCTGCCAAGGTTTAAGGGTTCCTGAAGACTTGCTAGGCATGTACACTCGCCACTAAAGACAAGCTCGATTCAGGGTTTGGTAACTATATATGTGGTTATGTGTTTAACTGCTTAAATAAGATATAATTGCCTTATCTGCCTACCTTATTAAGGAGCATGAGATATTCTGATAGTGCCTGGCCCTTGACTATTGTGAGTATGCTAAAGATGTGCTTATTAGCGCTACTATTTCTTGTGAATATTAATGAAATGCTCAGGATCAAATCTACTAATCGTCTTAGTAGGATTCGAGGTCTCGGGAGCGGGATTTTAGTCCATGAACCTTTTATTACTTATTTTATTAACGCGATTTCATATTTGGTTATGATTAGGTGATCGCTAAGGGGCCTAAGGATAGATCGTTCTCAAGGGTCGTTCTTTTATTATTTCATGCTCGAACTAGAGGTAAGAAAACTGCACCTAGTATGAGACATGCATGGTTACTGATGAGGCATGTTGATTGCTCTATACATGGACATTGATTGCATTGTAAATGTCTAGCAGCTTTACTTACCTATGAATGGCACTAACTTAATAGTCAGAAATGGCAATGGTGTTTGGTACTGGTCGCGAAGCTCTGACTTATCAGTCATGATCGACAATAGTACTGAGCGCTGGTCGTATGGTATTGGCTTATGAGTCAAGAGCGGCATTAGCGTGTTAGCACAAGCTGAAATGATTAGATCTAATCAACATGAGCATTAAATGCTTGACTGACCTATTGGTCGAAGAAAACTGAAGCGCTTGGCTAGTCTAAGGCTAATTACTCAGAGCCAGGGCCAAAAGGGCTTAGGTGACTGAAACATCACATGGCGTAGGGTGCAGGGCCCCAGAAAAAGACTTATTAGTCATCTATCTAGAGAGACTTATTATTCATCTATTCAAAGAGACTTAGTTTTTTATCTACTCTAGAGAGACTTATTAGTCATCTACCCCAGAAAGACTTATTAGTCACCATCTGATTAGGGTTGTAAGCCCTAGAATCATTTAATATTATTTGTATACATCCAGTAATAAGTTTTCTTGCTGAGCCTTGGCTCACGGGTGCTATGTGGTGCAGGTAAAGGGAAAGAAAAGCTCACCCAGCCTTAAGTGGAGAGCTTAAGTGGCGATTTGTACATATGTGGCCACTTGACCACCACAGCCAAGGTGTTTCTCATGGGAACTAGGGTTTAACCCTATTTTTGCCGCTTAGGTCGGCGGGTTGTAACTTTTATATTGTAATGACCATTTTGGATTGTAAACACTTTTATGGGCCCATGTGCAGTTTAATATTTTAAATAAAATATATCCATTCCTTTTGATCGAGATTTTCACCCTAGCCTATTAATAACACCTAGATGCACGTTTATAACATAATAACTCGTTTAGCGAGTTAAGTACATAGTGTGACAGTCTTGGGCTATCCAGGGCGTTGCAACTTGGTATCAGAGCGTGCTAAGGTTTAGGGTTCATGTAGACTGGCTAGGCATGTACTCACCACTGAAGATAAGCTCGACTCATGGTTCAATAACTATTTATGTGGTTATGTGTTTAACTGCTTAAATAGAATATAAATGCTTTACATGCATGCATATGATATACTTATAGGGCTAGCCCTTGACTGCTGCATGATGAGCAAGAACGTGCTTATTTAACACTGATATTGTTAGAACATGCTTATTATCATTGTTAATTGTTAATTGCTAATTGCTACGTGCTAAATGTTATGATCATGAATTGACACGTTTATTGATATGATTGTGGAATATGGTTGAATATCTGCTTGATCTTGGACCGTGAGGCGGGTAGAGGTTTAGTTATTACTACCTAACTGGACGTACTGATTATTGCAGCACAGTATAAGTTATAAGTATGCTTCCAAGGCAGATAGACTCATCAGCTGGCCAGGATGATCAGGGCCAGAATGACAGACAGGGTCAGGAAAATGACCAGAGTCAGATCCCTCGGCCATGTAGTGTCTCAGAATTTTATTTAGCTAGATAGTAGTAGTAGTAATAGTAGTAGTATAGTAATAGCTTGTTGTATTTTTGTTATCATGGTTATTGGTTCAAGCCGGGATTTAGTTGGAAACTCATAGCAACAGTTATAGATTTTATAAGTTTAACCTATAGTTTAGAAATATTAATTATAACATAAGGGTTGATTAATATAACTGGTCCTAGAAATATTATTTATTATAACCTAAGGTTTAGATAGAACTAATAAGAACGTGACACTTGTCACAAGCATGTTTATTAAGGATTTAAGCATTTTGGATGAATAATTTAATAAAAGAAAGATCTAGAAGCTCTAGAACCTTCCAGCAACTATTAGGATCACATTTTACTCAGTCAAAGCAGTTTAAACAAATTCAAAATATGTTGAAAGAGTGCAAAAATGTGTTTGTTATATCAACATATGCTGATATATCGCAGCTATAGGGGTCGATATGTCGCCTATAAAAGATACGGAAAACATGTCAACTTCACACGAACGAAACCACGAAGGCTCGAGGCATAAGTATAGGCGATATATCGCCTAGGGTTGGGCGATATATCGGCCCTTGGGTTGGTTTTTTTGAAACTTCATGGAATCCGAGCTAGAAACATCCCTTAACCACTTGGAGTTGCTGTTGAACGTTTTTGACCAAGTTTTGGGCATCTGTTGAAACAAAAATTCAAATTTTTTTCAATTATTATTCATTTTAAAAGGGGTTAGTTTCACTCCTTGAACTCTATAAATAGGACCTAGTACTCAACCATTTCACTTATCATTCAAGCATTCTTCAGAGCCTCCAAGCTGCTAAGATTACTCTAGAGAGAAAACACTTGGGTTTTGGGTTAAAAGCTTTTCTAATTTAAGCTTTTCTAAACACTTGGGAAGTAAGACAGAGTGACTTTTCGATATCAAGGTGTAGATCGGAGTCTAGATCATCCAAGGTATTCTTATCCTCAGGTTTAATCCATCATAGTTCTTTTATTTTCTTCCATTTTCTTCCAAATCCTAACTCATTATTATGACTTTTGGTTAGGTGATTAAGTTCCTTGAAACATTAAGGTTTTCGGTAAGTTTCTACTTTGATGATTTAGTTCTCTTTTTCATCTTCTTTTCTTTAGAAACTCATGGTTTTACTGTTGGTTTTAGGAGTGTTCCAATCTCGTTCTTGTCTCCATATCCCGGTTTTTTGTAAGGAAAATAGGTTAGATTATATGTGGTATAATATGCTTATATGCTATGATATGTTATGTGCTATGTATATATGTATAAATATGTTTTGTAGTCACTTGGGGCTTATAGTTGCTTAGATAGAAAACCCCAATATTTTTATCATTATCGTGGTTTAGAGTTATGATTTACCCTACCTCGATTAGTAGACTTAGGACCTAGATGGGTTATCATATATTACTTTGTGATCTAACCTACCTCGATTAGAAGATTGAGGACCTAGATGGTTTTATCACATGCTACGGTAATGAGTTAATGGCCATTAATATTGTAGTCCTATATGATATACGTTTTTACGTCATATGTTTTATAGTATATGTTTTATGATATAGTCTTATGATTTATGATATATGTTTTTAGTAGATTTTCCTTGCTAGACATTAGGCTTATTCCTTTTATTTTAAGATGGTGCAGGAAAATGAACTTGGAAGGCAGGACAGATTCATGGCAGCTTGGCATGTGTATTAGGGATGGATTGATTAAATGGACTGTTGGAAGATCAAGGATGACATTGTTTTCAAGTCTTTTAATTTATGTTTTATGTATTTCTGCACTTAGTATTTAAACAATTGATTAAAGTTTATGTTTTTATGTTTTATGTACTAAACAATGGGTACCCATACCTTATTTTGTATTTCATACCGTATTTTGGATTTTTAATGAAGTTCTAATATTTTATGTATGTATGTATGTATTTCAAAATAGTAGTTATGTTTAGTAGTTTTTAATTGTCTGAGGTCTAGAATTAGTCGGGGCATTACAAGCCAGCTCCTGATAACTGGCAGCAGTTGTTTGCTGATTTACAAGCCAGAGTTATGAGGCAGGAAGAAGAAATCCACCTATAATGGTGCCAACAGTTCAACTGTTGCCAGAAGCTGTAAGTAAATGGGAACCTCTTTATGAAAGGTTCAGGAAACAACACCCTCAAGTTTTTTAGGGTAGTGCAGATCCAGCTAAGGTTGCGCAATGGATGAGCATGGTTACCACCATCCTTGACTTTATGAGGGTGTTTAGCAATGAGAGGGTGGCTTGTGCCACATACATGTTTCGAGAGGATGCCTGAATTTGGTGGGAAGTGATATCCCAGACCAGAAATGTCAATGCCCTGAGTTGGGAAGAGTTTCAAAATTTGTTTAATGAAAAGTACTACAATGATGCCATCAGGGCTGCAAAAGCTGAAGAATTCAGCAAGCTGTTTTAGGGAAGTCTGCCAGTGACTAAGTATGCCTTAAAGTTTGACAAATTGGCAAAGTTTGCAATGGAATTGGTGCCCACTGATGGGACCAGAAGGGAGAGGTTTCTCCAGGGGCTACAGCCTAGGATAACCCATGATGTTCATATTACCATTGTGTCTGGAGTTACTACTTATGCACAGGTGGTTAAGAAGGCGCTCACAGCTGAGAGCGCAGAGAACACGATCTGGTGTGACAATGCAGCCAGGAGAGACAATTGGAGGGTGGGACCTCCATTTATAGGTTCAGGTAGGGGAGAAGGCCCCAGTGATCAGAAGAGGAAGGCTCCTAATGCCTTCCCAGCTCCAGGATCTGACAGGCGACCATGTGGTATTACAATGGGCTGCCAGGGCAACAATGAGGCCTGGAGGGTTTATCCTGAATGCCCTAGGTGCAGGAGGCACCATATATGGGAGTGTAGGGAAAAATATTGCTTCTTATGTGGAGTAGTGGGACATTTCAAGAAATATTTCCCAAAAGCAAGAAAGGAAGAGCCAAGAAAAGCGGACAACTTGGCCCTAGCTCGAGTGTTAGCATTGACTCAAGCAGAAGCTGAGGCTTATCCCTCAGTAGTTACAGGTCAGCTTTTTAGTGCTGAAACCCCTTATACTGTTTTGATTGATTCTGATGCTACACATTCTTTTGTTGCTAGTAGAATTATTGATAGACTATGTAGACCATGTGATTATTATGCTGTGGGTTTCGGGGCCTTATTACCCACTAGGGAGTTAGTAGTATCCAGAAGATGAGCCAGATCACTGCCAGTGACAGAAGAGGGAAGAGAATTCTCATTTGATTTGATAGAGTTGGTTATGACCGACTTTGATATGATTTTGGGTATGGATTGGTTAGTGAAGTATGGGCAACCATAGATTGCAGAAGGAAGACGGTAACCTTTGAGTCTGAAGGGGAGGATCCTTTTGTGTTTGTTGGCACTGTGCATGGACCTCGTCTACCTATGATATCTATTCTGAGGGCTAGAGATCTATTGCAAGGAGGTTGCATAGGATTCTTAGCCAGTGTGGTTGATACCACTCAGGTCATGCTAGTGACCAGTGGAGACCAGATTAGTGTGAGTTTCTGAATGTGTTTCCAGAAGATTTACTAGGGTTGCCACCACACAGAGAGATTGAATTTGTGATTGAACTTGCACCAAGGACGGAGCCAGTGTCTAAAGCACCTTACAGAATGGCCCAGCAGAATTAAAAGAATTGAAGGTACAGCTACAGGAGCTGTTAGACTTAGGTTTTATCAGACCTGGTTTTTCACCGTGGGGTTCACCAGTTCTGTTTATGAAGAATGATGGTTCTCTGAGGATGTGTATTGATTACAGAGAACAGAATAAGTTAACAATCAAGAACAAGTATCCTCTGCCAAGGATAGATGATTTGTTTGACCAGTTGCAGGGTAATAGGGTATTCTCTAAGATAGACCTTCGATCTGGTTATCATCAGCTGAGGGTCAAGGAGGGAGATATACCGAAGACTGTTTTTCGCACTAGATATGGGCATTAGGAGATCTTAGTTATGTCCAGAACTAGCATAGAGTTGCTAGTGGGCCAGTTGGGCAATATTAAGTTACAGTCTACCCTGTTGGAGAGAATAAAGGAAGGTCAGTTGGGTGATCCACAGTTGATCAAGATCAGAGAGGATGTTTCAACTGGAGTGTCCAGAGATTATACAGTGTCAGAGATGGGCTTGTTGAGATACAAAGATCAGATATGTGTTCTGATGGACACTGTTATGAGGTGGGAGATTCTGGATGAATCTCATACCACTCCTTACTCTTTGCATCCAGGCACCACGAAGATGTATCAGGATGTGAGATCGTTGTATTGGTGGCTTGGGATGAAGAGGGATGTAGCAGAGTATGTGGCTAAGTGCTTGACATGTCAACAGGTCAAGGCTGAGCATAAGAGGCCAACAGGGCTATTACAGCCTCTAGACATCCTAGAGTGGAAATGGGAGGACATCACGATGGATTTCGTGGTGGGGTTACCCAAGATTGTTGGTCAACATGATTCAGTATGGGTTATTGTAGATCGATATACCAAGTTAGCTCACTTCCTACTAGTGAAGACTACATATACAGTTGACCAGTATGTAGATCTCTATGTGAGAAAGATTGTGTGCCTTCATGGGGCACCAAGGTTGATCATGTCGGACCGGGACCCCACTTTCACTTCAAAATTCTGGGGAAGTTTACAGAAGGCCAAGGGTACACAATTGAAGTTCAGTACTGCTTATCATCCTCAGACAGATGGACAATCTGAGAGGACGATCCATATATTAAAAGACATGCTACAAGCATGTGTGCTGGACTTTGGTGGGTCCTAGAGTAAGCATCTACATTTGATAGAGCTTTCCTACAATAACAATTATTAGTCGAACATTGAGGTGGCTCCTTATGAGATGTTGTATGGTAGGAAATGCATATCTCCCATTCATTGGGATGAGACAGGAGAAAGGAGATACTTGGGTCCTGAGGCAATTTAGAGGACTGATGAGGCCATTGAGAAGATTAGAGCTCAGATGCTCGCTTCTCAAAGTAGAGAGAACAGTTATGCAGATCCCAAACGCAGGAACGTAGAGTTCCAAGTGGGAGACTATGTCTTCCTTAGAGTCTCGCCACGGAAAGGGATGAGAAGATCTGGGAAGAAGGGCAAGTTGAGCCCTAGATTTGTAGGTCCATTTGAGATCCTGGAGAGGATTGGTTAGGTGGCCTATAGGTTGGCCTTACCACCAACATTGTTGGTCGTGCATAACACATTTCATATCTCAGCTCTTCGGAGATATGTATCAGATGTAACTCATGTGTTGAGTTACAAGGATCTGGAGCTTGAGGCAAATCTCTCCTATGAGGAACAGCTAGTTCAGTTACTAGATAGAAAAGACAAGGTCCTGAGGAATAAAACTATACCTTTGGTTAAGGTATTATGGAGGAACAGCAAGGTCAAGGAAGCGACTTGGGAGATGGAGTCAGATATGCAGAGTCAGTATCCCGAGTTATTCAGGTAAATTTCGAGGACGAAATTTCTGTAAGGAGGGGATAGTTGTAACGTCCCAAATTCCCTAATGTGGCTTAATGCCTAGATTAGGGGGCAGGAGGGCCATAATTGATTTAATATGCAATTATGTGATTATGTAAATTATATTATTATATGATGATAATTGCATGCATGTGGGCCCACTTCTTATTAGAAGGGCATTTTTGTAATTTTGGCCATTGCGAGCATATTTGTATATTTATGTGCATGTTTGTGAGTTATGGGTGAGACCACATTATTATGTGGATATGTTTGAGCTATTCGGCATGAGACAATCCTAGGATGCAAGTTAGCGGTTTGGTCATAACGAGATTAATTTCCGGGCTCGGGGTGAGCCTGGGGGTAATTTGATGCTTAGTACATTGCCGGGAATGAGTGGGTAATGGGATGTGATTTATTAATTATTTGAGAATAGTGGGAGTAACGGGAATTAGTGGACATTAATTATGATTAACAGAATAGGTGGGAAATGACAGTTTTGTCCTTGGGTGGCTTTGAAGGTTTTAATGACCCTAGGGGTATTTTGGTCTTTTAGCCATTATATAGACATAAGCCAAGGATGGCTGTAGAAGGTTTAAGGCAGAAAAAACAGAGTAGCTTACCTTCTCTCTCTCTCAATTCCTTGTCTCTCTCATTCGGTTTGGAGTTTTGAAGCAAGTTAGGATTAAAGTTTGAGGATTTAAGACTTGGGAGTCTAGGATTGATTTGCAGCAATTGAGGGCTTCAGTTCAGGGATTGAGGTAAGGTTTTCAGCTGAAATTTTAAGGTTTACTATGTTTTTAAGGTTATGTTTAAGCTTGATGTTTGATTGTGTAATTTGGGTGTTTGATGATGTTTCAAGTGGCATTAAGCTTGGGTTTTGATGTTAGGTTGCTGGATATGTTGTATAAATGTTTGGTTGTGATTTTAGGATTGGTTTGGTGAAGATTTGGATGGGTTTGGATTGAGAAAAATGCAGCAAAATGCAAGTCGCGACTTTAATGCATCCCAGAGCCTCCCCTGAGTTCTATCTAGCAGGTGCGCCACGACCCATAGGAGCAAGTCGCGGCCCGCCCCTGGCACCCCAGACAGGGGGCTCTCTGTCTTGGGGGCGCGCCGTGGCCCTTGGGGTCAAGTCGCAGCCCACCTGTCCCTTTATGCCAGGATGGGTTTTAGTCACTCTTAAGCGCGAGTTTTCATTTCTCTAAGCTCGAGATCGAATCTACTAACCGTCTTAGTTGGATTCGAGGTCCCAGGAGCGAGATTTTAGTCTATGAACCTTTTATTACTTATTTTATTGACGAGATTTCATATTTGGTTATGAATAGGTGACTGCTAAGGGGCCTAAGGACAAATCGTTCTCAAGGGTCGTTCTTTTATTATTTCACGCTCGAACCAGAGGTAAGAAAACTGCACCCAGTATGTGACATGCACGGTTATTGATGAGACATGTTGATTACTCTATACATGGACATTGATTGCATTGTAAATGCCCTGCAGCTTTACTTACCTGTGAATGGCACTGACTTATTAGTCAGAAATGACAATGGTGTTTGGTACTGGTCGCGAAGCTCTGACTTATCAGTCATGATCGGCAATAGTACTGAGCGCTGGTCGTATGGTATTGACTTATGAGTCAAGAGCGACATTAGCATGTTTAACACAGGCCAAAATGATTAGATTTAATCAACATGAGAATTAAATGCTTGACCGACCTATTAGTCGAAGAAAACTGAAGCTCTTGGCTAGTCTAAGGCTAGTTACTCAAAGCCAGGGCCAAAAAGGCTTAGGTGACTGAAACATCACATGGCTTAGGGCACAGGGCCCCAGAAAAAGACTTATTAGTCATCTATCCAGAGAGACTTATTATTCATTCATTTAGAGAGACTTATTAGTCATCTACCCCAGAGAGACTTATTAGTCATCTACCCCAGAAATACTTATTAGTCATCTACCCCAGAAATACTTATTAGTCACCATCTGATTAGGGTTGTAAGCCCCAAAATCATTTAATATTATTTGTATACATCCAGTAATAAGTTTTCTTGTTGAGCCTTGGCTCACGGGTGCTATGTGGTGCAGGTAAAGGGAAAGAAAAGCTCACCCAACCTTGAGTGGAGAGCTTAGGTGGCGCTGTGTACATATGTGACCGTTTGACCACCACGACCAAGGTGTTTCTCAGAGGGACTAGGGTTTAACCCTATTTTTGTCGCTTAGGTCGGCAGGTTGTAACTTTTATACTGTAATGACCATTTTGGATTGTAAATAACTTTGTAAACACTTTTATGGGCCCATGTGTAGTTTAATATTTTAAATAAAGTATATCCATTCCTTTTGATCGAGATTTTCACCCTAGCCTATTAATAACACCTAGATGCACTTATATAACATAATAACTCGTTTAGCAGGTTAAACACTATTTAAAAGTACACAGTGTGACAGTCTTGGGCTATCCAAGGCATTACACAGGCCTTTTCTCACACACGAGCCGCGGAGCCTAAAGAACAGGGCTGCGACGCGAGCCCCAAAACCCAAAAACTCCACCATTTTCACTGCATTCTCCTCAGCCTAACTTCGCCAATTTCTACCTAAACTTGCTCAAAACTCATAATTATATCCCAATCTTATAACAGCATGGTATAACTAGCATGTAACCATTAAAACTAAGTTAAAACCTTAGCACAATTTGGAATCTCAATCTTTAAGTTTAAAACTCTAGAACACCCAAGATAAACAAATCAAAGCTTAATCAAAACAGAATTAAACTTACCTCCACAAGGATCACGACCCCTGAGCTACTCCTCAACACTTCTAGTTTGTCTTTCCAAGTCCCCAGCCTTGATTTTCAGTCAATTCCTCAAGGAATTCCCCTTAGCTCCAAGCACACCAAAGAGAGAGGGAAAGAATCGTGTAGGGAGAGAGAGAGAGAGAGGGATAAGGCTGAGAGGTTCTATTTCTTCTAAATGTTTCCCCTAGGCTCTACACAACTCAGAATAGCTGAGTCTCTCTAAGGTTGGGTCTATCCCTTGGCCAAAGGACCAAAATGCCCCCAAGTCCATCTTTAATGTCTTAATGCCACCAAGGGCAATCCCGTCATTTACCACATCTCGCTAATTCATCGAGTGTTCCTAATAAATTCTCATTTAATCTTGACATACCCAAATAATTGCTAATAATTACCCATTACCCAGTAAACCCCAGGCACATGCCAAGTTCTTAAAATACCCCTAGGCTCACCCCGAGCTGGGTATCTAACCCCGTTGTGACTATTCAGCTAATCTGCTCTCTAGGATTGTCTCGGACCAAACACTTTAAATATATCCTTGTAACACTAGGGTCTCACTCATAACACATGCATAATTACATTTATGCCCTCAACGGGCCAAAATTACAAACACACACCTATTCACAGAAATAGGCCCATATGCATATTTAATACACACAAACATGCATGTCTAATCACATTAGCACATAATTCATCTATAACAGATAATCACACATATAATCCATTACTCGCTCAATAATCCCCATTAGGTCCTCCATGCACTGTAGTCAAGGCACTCAACCTTAATATCAATTTCGAGATGTTACACAGGGCGTTACAGAGCACAGGTTGTATGTCAAGTTTATGAAGTGCAAGTTCTGGTTACCTCAGGTGACATTTCTTAGTCATATCGTTAGTAAGGATGGGATTATGGTGGATCTGACCAAGATAGAGGCGGTAAGAGAATGGCCAAGGCCGAGGAATGCATCAGAGATTAGGAATTTCATGGGTTTGGCTGGGTATTATCAGCGTTTTGTGGAAGGATTCTTGAAGATTGTAGCACCATTGACCAAGCTGACATACAAGAACTTGAAGTTTGTTTGGTTTGACAGATGCGATGATCGTTTCCAGGAGTTGCAGCTGCGATTGATTACTGCTCCAATGCTCAGTCTTCCTTCGGATCATAAGAAGTTTGTAGTTTACTATGATGCTTTGAGACAATGTTTAAGCTGTGTGGTTATGGAGGATGGGAATGTGATTACTTATACTTCACAATAGTTAAAGGAATATGAGCAGCCGTGGTGTTCGCATTGAAAGTATGGCGACACTATCTGTATGGGGAGAAGTGCGAGATCTACACTGATAATAAAATTTTGAAGTACTTTTTCACACAGAAGGATCTGAACATGCGACAAAGATGTTGGTTAGAGCTGGTGAAGGATTATGATTGTGAGATCCTTTATCATCCATGGAAATCCACTGTGGTGACAGATGCTTTGAGTGGAAGAGGCCCAAGATAATTGTATAGCCTAAAGCATATATCCATAAATGGTAGAGGATATGAGTAGAGAGAGAATAGAATTTGTGGTGGGCTAGTTATCCAACATTGCCTTACAGTCTACACTCCTGGAGAGGGTAAAGGAGGGTCAACTGGGTGATTCCCAATTAGTGAGACATAAAGAGGATGTCCTAGCTGGAGGAGCTAGGGACTTCATCGTTTCAAAGATGGATATGTTGAGGTATAATGATCAAATTTGTGTTCCATTGGATGTTACTATCAGATGGGAGATTCTTGATGAATCTCATACCACTCTGTATTCATTACATCCAAGCACCATGAAGATGTATCAGGATTTAAAATCTTTGTACTGTCAGCAAGTAAAACCTGAACACCAAAGGCTAGCAGGGTTGTTACAGCCATTGGGCATCCATGAGTGGAGGTGGGAGGATATTACCATGGACTTCGTGGTTGGATTACCTAGGACGGTTGGTCAGCACAACTCGGTATGGGTGATAGTGGATCAATATACCAAGTCGGCTCACTTTTTACCAGTGAGGATGAATTTCACCATGGATCAGTAACTAAGTTGTATGTGAAGGAGATTTTACATCTCCATGGGGCTCTAGTATCCATAGTGTCAGATTAAGATCTCATCTTTACTTCCAAGTTTTGGAGAAGCCTATAGAAGGCTATGGGTGCTCGGTTGAAGTTTAGCACAGCTTATCATCCTTAGACAGATGGACAATCTAAGAGGATAATTTAGATACTGGAGGACATGCTTCGGGCATGTGTATTGGATTTTGAGGGGTCCTGGAATAAGTATCTCCCCATGACTGAGTTTCCTAAAACAACAGTTATCAGTCAACGATTGGAGTGACTCTATATGAGATGTTGTATGGTAGGAAGTGAAGATCACCCATTCATTGGGATGAAATGGGTGAGAGGAAGGATTTTGTCCCCAAAGCGGTTTAGAGGACCAGTGATGCCATTGAGAAGATTGTGGTTCAAATGCTCGCCTCACAGAGTAGATAGAAAAGCTATGCTGATCCTAACCATAGGAACGTGGAGTTCCAAGTTGGGGACCATGTTTTTCTCCGAGTTTCACCATTGAAATGAGTGAAATGATTTTGGAAGAAGAGCAAGTTGAGCCCTAGGTTCGTAGGACCTTTCGAGATCCTGGAAATGATTGGGCAGGTAGCCTGCAGACTGGCTTTGCCTCCAGTTTGTCAAGAGTACATAACATGTTTCATGTATCGATGATTCAGAGATATGTATCAAATACTACAAACATGCTGAGTTATGAAGACCTAAATTTACAAATGAGTTTGTCTTACGAGGAGAAACTGGTTCAGATTCTAGATAGGAATGACAAAGTCTTGCGAAACAAAACCATTATGTTAGTTAAAGTATTGTGAATGAACAACAAGGTAGATGAAGTAACTTGGGAGCTAGAGTCGGATATGGGAGATCAATATCCCAAGCTGTTAACGTAAATTTCGAGGACGAAATTTCTATAAGGATGGGATAGTTGTAGCACACTGAAACTCCTAATATGATTAGTGCCTCGGTTAGTGTGTTGGGAGGACATGTGGGAGAGTTATGTGTTAAATAATTGAGTTATGTAATTTATATGGATATCTGGTTGAATATGCATGACTATCGCTTTTGTTAAAAATAGGCATTTTCGTTATTTTGACCCGTTGATGGTATAACTGTAATTTTTATGTGTTATGTGCTTGGGACCACATTATTATGTGGGTAATTATGATATTAGGCAAGAGTCGATCATTGCGAGAAATTTAGCAGAAAAGTCACAACGGGAATAAATACCCGGCTCGGGGTGAGCCAAGGGATATTTTGGTAATTTCACATTTAAGAATTTATTGACAAATGAAGTATTTTACGAGAAATAATTGTATTTGATGGATTATTTGATTGATTATTTGATTGATTTGGAGATTAGAAGTATAAATTAAGGTTTAGTGGGAAATTAGGCTGAATGACCAAAATGCCCTTGGGGTTAATTAGAGGGTTATTTGAGGTAGGGGCAAAATGGTCTTTTTGACCCATTAGGTAGAGAAATTGGCTAAGTCTAGAACTCAGCTGCCTTTCACGTTTAAGCACCATCATTTTGTTTCCATTTTGGGTCACTTTCAAGAGCATTCTCAAGGAATTCATACCAAAGGATTTGCTCAAACTTTGGTTGATGAATTTGGAGGAGATTAGAGGTTTCTTGAAGGATTAGGAGTTGTGGGAGACTTCAAAACAATCAGGGATTTCAAAATTCAGTGAGGTAATATCTTCTTTTCTTAAGTTTTTTGTATGTTCTTGAGCTTTGGAGGTTTTTCTTTAATCCTGAGTTTGGGTAATAACTCATTTGGGAGTTCAATTGCTATTGGTTTTATGGCTTTCAGTTCAGATTCTTGGATTTGTTAGGACAAGAGTTGAGTTTGAAACTCAACTACGGAAAATTGGGACTTTAATGTGTTTTTGGTGAATTATGGGATTCATAATGTGGTGTAGTGGTTAAGCTAAGGTTTTTAAGTCTTAAATTTGTGTTTAAACTGTTGGGAGTCGATTTTTGGGACTGGAATTGGGTCTGAAATGCAGGGGAAAAATGCAATTTCTGGGTCGTTGCGGTGGCACTGCGGTGCCTAGGGATGAATGCCGCACCGCGTATGGGTTTTTCCGAGGGTGGGTTTGCCCTCAGAAAATTGTGGCGCTGCGACCCTTTGGAGGGGACGCTGCAGTTCTAAATGGACAATTTTTATAGGGTCTTCTCTCAGACAGTTGTGGTGTCGTGACCCTTTAGGGGGGGCACCACGATGCTAATGTGAAAATTTTATAAGGGGGCTTCTCAGTCTGTTGTTGAGTCGCGACCTTACAGGGGGCACAGTGACGCTAATAATGTTTAGGGTACTTTTGCTTAGGGTATTGGGAGTTAAACTCGAGAGGCTCGGGGGACGATTCCGCCACCCGATTTAGTGGAATCCGAGGTCTAGAGAGCTAGGGCTTACTCTTGAAGCCCATTATCAGAATTAGTTCCTGATAAACATATCATTTATGTTGTCACTAGGGTTTCCGCCAGGCTCGGGGAAAGGGATCGTACTCGGGGTTGCCTTGCTATTTCCACAGAACACGAGGTAAGAAAACTGGCACATGCACCGAGTGTAGGGCATCGACCCTGATTGTCGAACACTGTTATGACCGTGACTTGAATCTGTTTAAAGATAAATGATTGGTCTATCTATGCATCGGTTGGTATAGTTGTTTGTAATGATTGGTTGTTGTTTGTGATTGATCGACCATGGGGCTATTATCGACAATATACATGTGGAATGTAGGTCGTTATGGCATGGCCACTACATGGGTGCAGTATGCATCTATTCGGCATGGGCCGTTATACTTGTTGAAAAGTAATTTTGAATCTAGTTATGATTTATGAATCATGCATTTGATATTAATGCTTATCTGGATATCTGTTTTACCTGATTGAGTTTTCTTGTTGGGCTTTGGCTCACGGGTGCTTTGTGGTGCAGGTAAGGGCAAAGGAAAACTGAGCTAGCCATGAGTTGGAGAGCTCTATGGGAGGCGTGTACATACTCAACCTGGTTGGCCACCACGGTTGAGATACTTTTGGGTGAACTTAGAATATTAGTTTGATTTTGCCGCTTAGGTCAGCTATCCCTGTAATTTTTGTTATAATTGTATTTTGATTAAAACCTTTGGGGATCCCTTGTAGATATTCAAACCCTTTGTAATGAAAAGTTTAACTTCATTGATAAAAAAATTTAATACCTAAACCATTGTTTAACCTTAATTACACTTTCGAGTCCGAATGACTCACTTAACGAGTTGAGCACTATTTTAAAACATGGTGTAACGATTCTGGATTAGTATGGCGTTACACAAGCCACATTGATTAGAGCTTACAGTAAGATATACAATGTGAAGTCTAGACATATAAGTCTAAGACATGACTGCGTGATGCAATTGATAGATGAGGGAGTCATATTAATATCGTATCTCAATCAAAATAAAATTCATTTCTATCATATATTTTAAAATTAAAAAAAAAAGTTTTGGACATCTATCTTTTGATGTTAATGGTTTGTTATTCTATTTTGAAATTGTGAATTTATAAGCTTAGTTAATAATAATAAAAAAAAATATTTGCGGTGAAAGTGCCCAAGTTATTTGAATTTGCACTTACGTATCCAAATTTATTTTTTTCCGGCAAAAGTACTCAAGATCAACTTTTAGTTTCACTGTTAGTTCTTGTTGCTAATTTTGTCGTTAGATGGTTACGACAGGTGTCAACGGTGCAAGTAAAAGTTAAACTTGAGTACTTTTCCTGTCAATAAAATAATTTAGATACTTACGTGTAACATTTTGTATAACTTAAGTACTTTCTCTGCAAATATCTCAATTTTTTTAATATATTCTTTTAAATATTTTTTTTTCAAAGATAATATAATATTTTCATAATAACATAATACTTAACGCGATGATTGCACATTTTCTATAATATTTTTTTAATTTATTTATTCAAAACCTTTTATATGTTTATTTTTTGCTTGTTCTAAAATATGATTTTAAAAATTTCAACCAAAATAAATATTACCAATTTTAAATATTAATTATTAAAAAATATTATATTATTAGACAAATTATATATAATTATTATTGTGTAATTACTACTTAGTAATTACATAATTTAAAAATTACACAAAATGAAACACCTTTTAGAAATTTCAAATTCGCCCTTACACTAACCCTATGTTTGGTAGAATGGATAGAAAATAGGAAGTGGAGAAAAAATATTAGAGAAATAAAAAGTAAATGAAAGAACACAAGTGTATTTTCTATTCTACATGTTTGGTAGAAGGGAAAGGAAAGAAAATATTAAAAAGTAATTTCTTTTATTTATTTATTATTTTAATTAATATTAAGAAAAATAATATTCTTTTTTTGACACTTTTACCCTTATCCTACTAAATTTTTTCAAGGATATTTTTGATCATCCATAAGCCCACACTTTTTTTCCTTAGTTTTCTCTCCAATTTGGAGTGAATTTTTTTGAAGTAGGCCTCACCTATTCTTTTCTTTCTACTTTTCCTTTCCACTCTATCTATTCTCCTCCCAAACTATCGTACTTTTTCATTTATCTTCACTTTTCTTTCAAATTATTTCCTTCATTCCACTCTTCTTCTTTAACAAACAAATGGCAAGTTTGGCATGAGAGATTTTTGGAGGGATGGAAATGATAAGACAGAAAAAGTGAAAAAATAGCAAAAATCAATCTTAAAAAGTAATTCCCTCCAAAAATGAGAAAATAGGAGAACAATATAATATAAAAAAATTTACGTGAATATTTTTGAAATAACTTAAACAATTATATTAATTATACTGTGTAATAGTTAATTTAGGCTCTGATTAGTAATGAATTTGTATACAATTTTATTAACTTGAAAACTTAAAGTACATGGGGCCCACAAAAATGTCTGATTGGTAGGTTATTTTTTGGAAACAAAATCCAAATCAAGATTCTAATTTGGTGGTGTAAGATAGAAAACAAAGATTTTACGTTTTCTTCGTTTTTTGAAAATTTTCTTCCAAAATCTTAAAATCAGTATCCTAATCATCACTTTTTCTCTGCTCTCCTCCTCTTCTCCAATCACAGATTCAGTTTTTTAAAACTAAAAAATAATTTACTGATATTGAACCAATCACATTTTTAGAAACATGTTTTTAGTTACTAAATTTAGATTTTCATTTCAGAATCCAAATTTTTAAAAATACAAATTTCTAATCGCGAACCAATAAGAAGTTAGTAATTTTGATTTTATACTTTGTATATATATGACTTTTATCCGATACCAAACAATATAATGGAAAAATATTATTCAAATCTCATTCCTTCCTACCAAACATAACTTTAACGTAACTTAATGTTTTAACATGTGTAGTCCCACCAGAACGTATTCAATAATTACCATAACAAATACGCTTTCAACATTTCCTCTTCGACAACATTCAGTGCTGGTACGGCTCAAACTTATCAAAATGTAGAAGAGTAACAATAAAAATTTAAATGTTTCTCCATGACATAAGATGTACTACTATTTTCCAATAGAAAAACGCCATGTCATCAACCTTTCATGGAAGCAATGACGTGGTTTAGTTCCATTCGAAGTTCACTACTTCACTGTTGGGGAGAAAACTCACTCTAAATTTCCACAGAAAAACTAAGTAAAGCTAAAACTGCTGACCAATCACTGAAAAGTGATAAAATAAAAAAAGGGACAAGAACACTTATATTCGGACTCTTTTATTATTATTTTGGATCTCTTAAAGGGTACCTATCTTATTGTTGTGCCCAAAAATAGTTTTTTGTTCATTCTCTCTCTCTAAAGCCCAAACTCTCAAAATCCCCGTTTTAGAACTTTAAAAGTAGATCTAGCAAGGTACGACCATGATCTTAATCTTTCGTCCACTTTTTCTGTGTCAATTTTCGATTTTGATTCTTGTATTATATTAATCAGCTTCTTGATTGTGTTGCTGTAGATTTGTTCAAGTTTGCATTAGGGTTTATTAGGGATTCAAGATTTTAAATATTGTTTGTTTATTATTTTTTTTTGGGTTGAAAAAGCTCTTTTCTGATGGTTTTGAGAAATACCCAGATAGCGATTTAAATGGATGTAACCAAGGACAGGGGTGTCCCTGTCGGTAGTGTTTCAGAGTCAACAGTGACTGAGAGTGAGCATGTGGCTGGTGAAACCCTAGTCGGTACTGGTGATGATGCAGTTCAGGGGAAGATTGAGGGGTCATTTAATGATGGGGTGGAAGATGAGTCTTGTCATGGGAATGACATAATGGTGGAAGTGTTAGGTTCTGATGTTTATGTTGGTGGAGTTTGTACTAGTGAGAGTGGGGAGAACTTGGATGATGGGAATGACGATGCCGTGCCTTTGGATGCCGAAGTAGTTTCTGAGAGACCCGTTAATCCCATTGGTATAGATGGTGGTAGTGCTGTTGATGGATCGGATTCGCGGGATGCTGGTGTCTCAGGTGGGGAACTTTTGAATCAGGGAAATGGGGGCTCTTTGGGAGTGTCAGAATCAGTGGAAGAAAAGGCTCAACATGTTGATGGCATGACAAGGGAGGCTAGCTCAGGGGAAATGGTGACAGAGGATACAAGGAGGGGAAGCCAAATTGTTAGTGGTGGAAATTGTGCTGGTGGTACTGAAGTTGTGGGTTCTACAGGTGGTGAGATCCAGGTCAATCATGTTGCGATGATTTCAATGGTTCCTAGGGAGGAGGGTGTTGAAGGAGTTATTCATGAGGTGGGTGCTAATAATGATGGGGAGGTGGTTTCTGGTGGGTGTGAAGCGAATGAGGTTGTAAGTAAACAGGGAGTAGAGGTTCCAGAAGAAAACTCACAGGATGCTGGCAAAAAAAGTGAGGTACTTTTTCCTTCAGTTAGTTCTGAGTGTTGTAAATTTCAAGTTGTTGTGGTGGAAAGCATAGAATCAGGGAGTAGGTTAGCTATGGAAGTCGTTGGTGGTGGAGATGATGCACCTAATGATTTGAAGACACAAAATGAGGTTGGTGTCTCAGATGAAGCGTGGAATCCTGGGATTGAAACAATAGAAACAAGTGCAGAAAATGTTGTAAGTTGTAGTGCTGAAACCCAAGTTCATGAGGAGAAATCAGTGATAACGGTTTATAAAAAAGATTTAAATCCCAAAATATCTTTAGGACAAAGTAACGATGCTGGTGCTGAGGAATTTGGAGGAGTGGACAAGAGAGTTCTTTTGAGCTCCAAAGATGCAGTTCCAGAGACCAATGCTAACAGTGAAAATTTCAGTTCAGTAGAAAAAGAGCAGTTGAAGATTGTGATAACTGGTGGAAGCACCGAGAAACATAGTAATTTGATTTCAGAATCAGAGTCCTCACTCCAACAGACTCAAGTAATTGTTGAAAGTGAAGTTTCTGTAATAGATTCTAAGGTTATCTCAGTTTCTCAAAAAGATGAGATCTTGAATCCTGAAGGATACTATGACAACAGTATGGCTTGTGATATCCATGTTGAGTCAAATGTAGAACAAGCAATGGAAATAGACAGACAAGTGAAGGATGGTGATCAGGTTTATTCTGATGGAGGACATGAAAAGGTTCTAATTTTCAACACTGAAGTTCTAGGTGCAGTTGAGTACCTTAAGTCTACAGAGAACTCGGAAAAGAGTGAGATTTGTGATGTTTCTCCGATTTGTGTTAGTACTGTACAAGAGATAGAAACTGAACATGGAGGGCAGCAAATACAATTTGAAAATCAACAAGAAATGTCTAGGAAAATGAGTGGCGTACTTGAAAATGATGGTCATGCATGGGCAGATGTGACATTCTCATGTGAGCCCAGTGAACTAATACATGTTGAAGATACAACAGCCGGCGACACTGCTCCTAACCCTGCTGATAAAGCTGTGCTACCTCCTTCAGGTAATGACAGGAACTCACAGATTGAAACATTATGGTGCTCAGAAATGGACAACCAAACCACTGATAATGTGGACATTGCTCCAATGGACACCAATGAAGTTTTGGGCCAGTCAGATAATAATGAAGAGTGTTTACAGGAGGGTGTGGCCACTGATTGTAGTGTTTCTAAGAGAAATTTTGCAGTTGAGGAAGGTGTTAAAGAGCAAGTTACCTCTGCTGATGAGTTCGGTTTACATGGAGAGAAAGACTTGGTAGTGGTCAAAGAGATTACTGATAGTGAACAGACAAACACCAGCAAAGGGAAAAGCACTAAAGTGGAATCTTCAGAGCCAGAGAATTCGTTAGTGAATCATCATAGTTGTGACTTACCACCCGAAGATGAAGATGTATTTTCTGTAACTGATTTAGTTTGGGGTAAAGTCAAGAGCCATCCATGGTGGCCAGGACAGATATTTGATTTTACTGATGCGTCAGAGAAGGCAATGAAACATCATAAAAAGGACTGCTTCTTGGTTGCATATTTTGGGGATAGAACATTTGCATGGAATGAAGCTTTATCTTTAAAGCCCTTTCGATCTCATTTCTCACAGATGGAGAAGCAGGGCAATGCAGATACATTCCAGAATGCTGTCAATTGTGCTTTGGGAGAAATTTCTAGGCGAGTACAGTTAGGCTTGGCCTGTTCTTGTATACCAAAAGATTCCCACAACATTCAATTCCAGATTGTTGAAAATGCAGGGATCCGGACAGAATCAAGTAGAAGAGGTGGAGTGGATGATTCTGCCAGTGTTAATTCCCTCCAATCCGACAAGTTGCTTGAATACCTAAAAGCATTAGCACAGTCTCCATTAGGTGGGAATGACCGTTTGGAACTTGTAATAGCTAAGGCCCAGTTGCTAGCCTTCTGCCGTTTGAAAGGATTTTGTAGCTTACCTGAATTTCAGTGTTGTGGAGGATTGGTGGAGAATAACACCATCGGTTCACGATTTCAGGATAGTTTACATCCTAATGAGATGATTGAGGATGCAAGTTCTCTTTCTAAAGATGACGAACGAACATCCTCTTGCCAGGACAGGTTGAAATTACATAGTTCCTCCCATAAGCGGAAACATAATCTTAGAGATGGTGTGTATCCTAAATTAAAAGAGAAAAGCTTATCAGAATTGATGGTTGGTGTAATAGATTTTCCGGATGACGATAATTGGTCTGGTAAGAGGCGAAGGGGTGTAGATTACCATGCTGAGGACTTGGCTGCCCAAGATTTAAAGAAAACTGTTTCTGTTGCAAAAGCTTCTAATTCCATTTTTCCAAAGCAATCATTTAAGATTGGTGAATGTATCCGTAGAGTTGCTAGCCAGATGACTGCCAGCCAGACAACTCCGTCTCCTCCCACTGTGAAGCTTGAGAGGGTGAAACTAGATGGAAGCAGTGACAGACCTGGGGATGGTTATGAAATTTCCTTTCAGAGCTCTGAGGATGTCTGTAGAGGAAGGGCGGCTGATCCAGCAGAGTACTCTTCACTAGATGAATTACTGTCGCAACTTCAGTCTGTTGCACAGGATCCCCTGAAGGAATACAATCTTTCAAGTGTTATAATCAGCTTCTTCACTGACTTTCGGAATTCAGTGATTACAGGCCAGTATTCTGGGACTGAGCTTGTGTTGATTGACAAAGTCACTGGTAAAAGGAAGAAAGGGTCTCCTGAAACTTTTGAATTTGATGATATGAATGACACCTATTGGACAGACAGAGTCATTCAAAATGGTTCAGAAGAGCAACCTCCCCGTAGAGGCAGGAAAAAAGATAATCAACCTGCTGTTACACAACCAGAAAAACCTCATCAAGAAAGTCGTAGAACATACTCTAGGAAGCGATACTCTAATGGTGATGCTGCTTTGACACCAGAGAAACCTGCTGGCTATGTCAGCGAGAATGCACCAGCAGAACTCATAATGAACTTCTCTGAGGTAAGATCTATGCCATCAGAAAGTAATCTGAACAAAATGTTTAGGAGATTTGGACCACTGAAGGAAATGGAGACAGAAGTTGATAGGGAAAGCAGCCGTGCTAGGGTAGTTTTTAAGAAGTCTTCGGACGCAGAAGTTGCTTGCAGCAGTGCTGAAAAATTTCACATCTTTGGTTCAACACTTGTAAATTACCAGTTGAGCTATACTCCAACTCTCCCTTGTAAAGCATCTCCGGTTGTTGTTACAACTCAGGATCATGAAATGCAACTTGATCTCTCTGCCCATGACCATGAGATGCAGCTTGATCTGTCCACCCACGAACATGAGATGCAACTTGATCTGTCCACCCACGACCATGAGATGCAACTAGACCTCTCCAGTCTGTCAAGTTTTGAAGTTAATCTGGTTTAGAAATTTCTGGTACGCATGATGAATCTCTACTATATTTATTTCGGTTTCTTTCACAGTTTTTAAACTTCAAATAAATTTTCTCGTTCCATTGTTATAAGGAAGTAATTACTATGAAACTTTTAAAGTATATTGCTAGTTGGAACTAGAAAAACGAGAAAAATTTATAACATGAACCATGAGATGAATTTACTGTATTATTTCTGGTTATAATGTCTTTTTAGTTTCGGCTGCTGGGTATAGACCGAAGAATGTATAAATCTGTTCACACACATCTGAGAGAGTAGGACTTACTGTAAATAGAAAAAGGATAAAGACTGTTGAATTACTAATAAAGCGTTGGCATGTATGTTGCATATGCTCAGAACGGTTATTGGTAGATATAGAGGATGATAGATTGTCCACTCTCTTGCCATGATTTATTGTAGGAATTCGTTCCGAGCAACTTTTATTCACTAAATTGATTTTCTCTCATAGACCTTTTACTATTGTGTGCATGATCTCATTTAACTTGAGAAAATACTTGTTTGTTACAGGACGTATTGGATTTCGAAGCAGAAGGGTTTAGAAATTTAGTGGCAATGATCCGACGTTGGGTGCCAAAGGAGTTATAGGTGACCGGAATGTTTACCAGGTTATGAGATATTCACGTGGCTCCTGGGTACTCTGTTTTGTTTTCCACCATAATGCATTTTTCTACCCTTCCCCTTGTAATCTATCTGATTTAGTTTAATTTAAATTTAATGTATAGCAGAGTTACCTGAGCTTCTCGTCATAGTTTATTTTTGTTCGGCCAGTCTTTTTCTATCCTTGATGACTACTACAAAATTGAATCAAATCATTGATCATGCACGCGCATGGTGTCTCCTTGAAAAGACTAAGGAATTTTTAGTATTGTCTATACAACATGACGAGGAACCTTGCTTTTCTTTTTTTCCCCTTACCTAAGAGCTTCAAGTGGTATTATAATTGACTTATTTGAGAATTAACAACCAATGCATTTTTAATGATGGTGTTCGTTGTATAGCAAATCTTCTCTAGGTTTATGAAAAATTCGGAATAATTAGAGTTATTTTGGCTGATTATGCATTTAGATATTTTATTTTTTAAATTTTACTTTTAGTTTTTGTATTTTGTCAAAATGTTAAAAATAAGAATAGAAATATCGATTATTTGAATATTATTATTTTGATATTTTATTTTTTAAAATTAATTTTTGGATCATGTATTTATTCAAAAATTTAAAAATTCTTTATAAAAAACATATTATATAAATTTATATAATTTATATTTTCAGTAAGGGATCACACAATTTTAAACCTTGTATTTTAATTAATTATTCGATTGAACTTTTTAATTTTAAAAATTATCTTATAGATCTCGTGTTTTGTTAAAATATTAAAGATAAAAATAAATAAATAGATTGTTTGAACCATATGTATTTTTGTCGATTGTCTATTTAGATATTTTATTATTGAAAACTAATTTTAGTATTACGTGTTTTATCAAAAAATTAAAAATAAAAATAGATAGTTTATTTAGTATTTTTATTATATATATTTTTAATTGGTATATATTATAATTATTATTAAAATAAAAAAGAGAAAATAATTAGAGTTTTTTTTCTTGATTAAGCCATAAATTAGAAAAGTAAAATAAAAAATGAGTAAAAATGATGCTTATTATTATAATTTATATATATATATTATTAACGTATATTTTTATAAACTCTTTATGTTTAAATAATATGAATAAACTATTTTTTATGAGAGTGTTTTCTCCATCAATTTGGTCATAGTGGTAACGAGTTGTCCACCAATAAACTATCTCTTTGATGCTCTCGTTTATAGATATTTAGATAGGATAGTTTAGATATTATAGTTTTTTTTTAATAATTAACTAATAATTATTGGAAAAGAAGAATTAAAAAAATGTAAAAAATTTAGGAAAAAAACACATATATTATTATAACATGTGGTAATTTATTAGTGTAATTACATTTAAAAAATAATTTGTGAAGAGTTTTTAATTTAAAATATTTAGATAGTTTAGATTTTATAAATTATTTAATAATTAACTAATAATCATTGAAAAAGTAGAATTAAAAAATGTGAATTTTTTTTAAGAAATTACATTTATTATTATTATTATGTGGTCATTTATTGGTGTAATTGCATTTAAAAAATAAAGTGGGAAGAATTTTTAATTTTAGATATTTAGATAATTTTGATTTTCTAGTTTTTTTAATAATTAACTAATAATTATTGAAAAAGTAGAAATTAAAAAATGTGAAAATAAAAAAAACATTTATTATTATTATAATGTGTGGTAATTTATTGGTGTAATTACATTTCAAAAATAAAGTGCGAAGAATTTTTACTTTTAGATATTTATAGATATTATAGTTTTATAAATTTGAAAAAGAAGAATTGAAAAGTGTTGAAAGTTTTGAAAAAAATTACATTTATTATTATTATTGTTATTATTATAATGTGTATGGTAATTTATTAGTATAATTATATTTAAAAAATAAGGTGTTAAGAGTTTAATTTTAGATATTTGTAGATATTATAAAAATAATATTTTTTTTATAATATTATATATTAAGTGATATATTTAATTATAATAAATAGTATACATATATCATTTAATATATATTTTAAATATAGTCAATTATATATACATATTTGGATACACATTATATTTAATTATAAATATGATAATATTAGCCACAAAATGCCAAAATAATTTTACCTTCTAATAGACCAACACTCATTTTGTCAGTTATCGAAAGTGTTGTATAAATACCTTGTACACTACTGCGTATATACTTAGCTATTCTTTATATATATATATATATATAAATATATATTTACAGAAGACTTTTTTCAATAGTTACTACTTATAGATGAGTACTAATTATGATGATGTGACAATATAGTGACTTCTTATAGCAAGTCACCAACATGTAATTTTTTTTGGTACATTAATTTTGAATTTAATTATTATTATTTTTTCCATAAATAATCTTTATATAGAAATATTATTCTTTATATAAAAATTGACATGCCTCCAAACGAAGAGCTCAGTCTTCTTCCCAGTGAGAAAGAAGAATCCCCTAACAATATATTAGACTCCAAGATTCACAAAACAAGAAGCAGACCTACTGTAGCTAACTCATCTCGATCATTCCCTCAAGGAAAGAAAAAAAAGAAACCTAAAAGTGATGACAGACATTGCAGAATCTGTGAAGGGATTGAACATGACAAAATGAATTGTCCAACAAAGCCAAAATTTCCTAACGACTATCCTACTAAGCCTAAATTACAAACCAAGAAGAAAGGTCATGCCAAAAAGATAATGAAAACTAATCCATGAATTATCTGGTAGTTGCAAACTTTATTTACTTTTATCATTTCTTATTTTAAATACTAAATATTGGATTGTTTGTCACTTACACTTTGGTGTAATTTAATTATTTACTTTTTTTTTCATATTATATTTCCAAAACTAAATATTAGATTGTTTATCAATTACACTTTGGGATAATTTAATTATATATTTTTATTGTTGCAAAAAAAAAAAAGATAATACTGTGTCCTTTTTTATTTATTTAATGAATAATACAATGTTAATCATATTGTTATTGAATCAATGATATTTTTCTTCAAACTTAGTGTTGGTGCAGTGTACGACAGATTTTGGGAAAAAAATTATAATTTCTTATTATCATAGCAACAAAATTAAAGCATATTATTGCTTTCCATTATCGTATATAATTAAAAAATTATTGCTTTTGAGTTAACATAATAACCCTACACGTTTTCCTTATATATTTTATACCTTATAACTGTAAACAATGGTGTAAAAAAGAAGTGTCTATTGAACCTATCCCATTTCGAAATTGTAGGAAAACAATGATTTTAGCATGAATACCCCTTGAATTATTCTTGGATGGGCAAACTAGTCCCTAAATTTAATTAGGTCCTTTAATTTTCCAAATTGTAGCAATGTGGTCTAGAAACTAATAGCTATTAAATTTTAAACGGAAAGTATAAGAAACTAGCATCTCTTAAAATAGTTGGCAAACTTGTATCTCACTCATTGTCTTCACCAATATGGATCATGGGTTGAAATATGTCACTTATTGTTACTAAAGAAAACAAACACAAAAAACCTATTAAAGAAAATATTTATGTATATTTTATTATTTAATTTTTTATTATAGAGAAAACCTACTTTTAAAAATATATTGATTTTTTTTTAATAAAAACTCAAAATAACGAAAAGATTTTTTAATAAATGTTATATTATATACGATGCTAATGAATAAATTAATTTTTTTTTGTATATTACAGGCTATTAAATATATTACCATTTTTTTTTTGAAAACAAATAGAATTATAATTTTTCATTAATTAAAATTTTAAAATAATAAATATACGTACACACTAATGTTAACATTATTAATTATATATGGAAACTAAAACATGTTGCAAAATTGTAATTGAATTAATTGTTAATAAATTCTTATTATAATTATCTTTTTTCTAAATATATTATATTCTCCTTATTTGGATTGACTTTTGCATTAATATAGTCTATTTATCATTTATACACAATCTACATCCACAAGAAAATTTGTCTTTGAGCAATGGCTAATTACGAACATTATGTGCAAAATAAAAAAAATACTGAAAATGCATCGTCTGAACATGAAGTGGAAGTTGATGCAGAAAGTTTGCATATAGAAGGTACTGATGATGATGATGTTCATGTACATGAAGAATGGGCTCAACTTGAAGTTGCACAATGGACAATCTTGCCTGAATTTTTGGGGATCTAAACTTGTTAAAACAGGAAAACAACTTCTCAAGACAACTAATGAACCAGTTCTAACGAACTTTTAAAATGCGATCAAAATATTTATTTTATATATGAACTCCAAGTTGCAAAAAAAATAATAATATAAAATCCTTAAGCATTTTCTTTTTTAATTCAAAATGATGAAAGCTTGGTAGACAACAAATAATGAGCTAGCATGCATGTGTTTCTATCTGTTAATTGTTCTAACAACTCAATAATAATATATATGATTAATATGTTTTATATTAATGTTGCTTTTTTGTGATTTTAAACAAGATCTTTCCCCCTTTTCTTTTTGTCACATTTACTTTTAAACTCAATCAAGGGCAAAAGTGATGAGTTACATATATAATGCTTATTTATGATGCAAATTTTCTATATAATGTTTAGATAAGATTTTTTTAAATTCTTTAATTTAATAATTATGTGACTGACATGTCATCAAGTCACTATTCTAAAAATTTGAAAAAAATAAAATTTATTTTTAGAAATTTTAATTAAAAACTATAAATATGAACTATTCATCTTAATCTAATGGTTAATATCAAAGTAATCATTAATGGGTAGTAACCATTAACAGTGCACCTATATATATTTATAGCAGCACATGCTTGCATTATCTGCCATTTGACTTGTAAATATTATATGAAGTAAAAAATTGTGAAAGCATTTAAAAAAAATTCACAATCAAAGTCAAAATTACTAACTGTAGATGGATGTTTGCAATAATAGTTATAACTTGTTTGTTGCTATATTCATTCCAACTATAGAAGAAAGAGAAGCAACTAAGGTGGGAGTTACACAAAAATATGAACGTATTTCTCCCTCTATACAAAATTATTAGCTGCTATAATATATACACTCTCAAACTACATAACAAAGAGAAGCAGCTAATCTAAAAGAGACAGATTAAAATAACAACTTAAAAGAACTATTTCTCCCTCAATACAAAAGAACTATTTACAACTTGTTAGTTGTTATAATATATACATTCCAAAAGTATATTAAAGAAGCAAGTCAGTAACTAATCTGAAAGTGGGAGAGACATCAACAAGCAAGAAAATCCTTGAAAAGTTGAGAGAACTACTTAAACGTCATTAGTAGTTGTTCAACAATGTATTTGTACTTAATTTCTTGACAAAATTCATATTTAAAAATCTTCATGTGAATGATGTACTTCTTTGTGGTGGAAATATTGATGAGAACTTTAACATTCAAGACTGCATCCTTATAGCAAGTAATGTGAATGTTAGCATAATTTAAATGTTTACTTATTTTTTACGGTGGAGATAATAAAATAAATTA
This sequence comes from Humulus lupulus, assembly GCF_963169125.1. Taxonomy (NCBI): domain Eukaryota; kingdom Viridiplantae; phylum Streptophyta; class Magnoliopsida; order Rosales; family Cannabaceae; genus Humulus; species Humulus lupulus. Next base: position 146,529,906 of record NC_084800.1, on the reverse strand, counting down.
ACAGACACGTAATATATATGAATACCTTAGTGGTTTCGTCCATCAATTTTTTCGCGACTCTCATAATGTACAAAAGCTATTATATATCAAATGCTCATGCCAAAAAGATGGACCCAAGATATCAAATTGTGGAGAACAAATATGAATGGATACTTAATAGAAACACACAGTGATTGAAGAAGTTGAAGAAGAAGAAGAAGAAGATAAGGATGTGATTTCTTGCCCACCTGATTATTCATTTATCCCTTTTAGTACCTTGCAAGAACACATGAATCCTTATGTTCGAGTTCGTGATATTTTATTTTAGTTAAATCAAAACTTAAATTGCATAACCAAAATATTGTTTAAATTTATTCTTTATTTTATTATTCAGACATCATAGCAGTGGTAACAAATATTCAACCACCAAGAACCATACAAATTAGTTCTGGACCAACACGTATACAAGAAATCTATCTAATTGACGAGGAGTAAGAATTCAAATATTATATTAGTTAATTAAATAAATAGTTCGACAAATATATATTATACTAATACAGGATTTATTTTCTCACTATTTGTTTATGGGAAAGTAGAAGTTCTATTGACAGTATGGAACAACTATTTTGACGATGAGTGTGCTGCCATTAGAGATGCGATTGTAACCAAACCTATTCTCATAGCGAAGCATCTGAAAGTTGTTTCCCACCAAAGTATGTCAAATATATTTATGTAAATGTACATCACAAAATTTAATTTCCACTAACTATTTTAAAAAATACATGTTCTTATTTTTATTATGTGAAATAAACACTATAACATTTTATTTCTACTATCTATTATAAAAATTACTTGTTTTTATTTGGACAGAAATCTCATTGTCTACAAATCCACAAACTTCTCGGTATATGCTTTAAAGTCTTTACAGAAGTGGTAATATATTGATTTAATTATTTTCTCTTTCACTTTTATTAGCTCTTCTAAAATTTAAAAGATATTAATTAAATGTAGATCATATACATGCAGGTGTGTTGACAACCATCATATTTCCCAACTTCTTCAAAGTGAAAAAAATCTAACATCTTCTTCTATCGCCAAACGACCACCAGATGAAGAAATAGAACAAATCAATGTCATACAAAATGCAGAAGAAAATGTAATTTTTATAAATATCATACAAAATGTGCATGAAAATGTTATTTTTCCAATAACATATATTAGTAAATACATACCTAAAAACATATTGATAATGAGTTATTATATTTCAGAAGTCATATTGTTGGATTAAAGGCACCATCTCAATTGATAATCTTGACCAAAATTTTTTTGTATATGGCGTGTGAAAAATGTAAGAAATCTACTGATGCTAACTTTGATGCTTATTTCAAATGCAACTACTGTGTGAAAGAGAAAAAGAAAGGAAAAAAAGTGGAGGAGGAAGAGAAAGTAAAAGCAATGGCAATGTATTAAAATCTCGCTTAAGTTTTCTTGCAAGAAATAAAACAATTGACTAAAATACACAAATTTCATATGCATCGAAAGGACAATAAAACGACAAAGACAAATGTGATTAATAATATCATGTTAAAAATAAACTGTTAAAGTTTTAGTTCATTCTATATTGTCCTTGAAATACCTAATTCTAGCCTCAAGCAACTCCTTAGTACTGAACAGCTCACAAAAACACAATGATCATATAAGCATGTATGGTCCTGATAAACCACAAAAATTTCCCTTCATGTCCAAGATATCATACAATCAGTTCAATCCATTCAATTCTACGACTTCCAGCATATGGAGTATGGGCCATGCAAAGAGAAAGAGAGCTCACATAGAGCATGTAATCTAAAGTTATCATACAAACATATAAATCTAATAAGCCTACACACAAAATGACTAACTTTAGTTCAAATATTCTTTACCCTGCTTTTCGATTCTAATCAAGCAAGAATGCAGCAATTGTCTTTGCATTATGGTCATGCATACTATACACCACATTTAAGAGCACACACTACCTAAGTTTGCCATTGTTAGGAATGACCACCTTATATGACCAAAACAACAATGTTGAAGCCCATATTGGTCATTTACTTACATACATAAAAAAAAGCAGATCACCAGTCACCGAAAATACCGAACACCAAATATTAAACACTTGTACACGTTTTCTCAGTTTTCTTTTCTTTCTTATTTTGTCACAGAGATTAGGCGGAATCACAAAACCTATAACACAAATTCCACTAATAAAAAACACAATAAGAGACTTAAATGAGGCCAACCTAGTTTTGAAGGTTCAAACAAAAGGTAACAAAACTTTAAAACTCTTAATCAAAAGAGAAGTGTTTACCGAGTTTTTCAAAAAATACAAATATATTGAGAAATAAGAACTAGAAAGAAAGGCAAAGAAATGAACAAGATCATAGTTTTTACGTGGTTGAGGCGTTAATGAGCCTTAGTCCACAAGTCACTAGTATTGAGCTTTAGAGAGTTTAACAATGGAGGTTTTTTGCAAGTTCAGCAGTGTTTATGCGTACATGAGAAAATCAGATCCCCTGCTACAGTGCACAAATGACCCTATTTATAGGTGGTCATGTAGTTTGGGTCGGACTAATCCAGGCCCAACAGGGACATAATCATAAGTGATCTCTAACGGCGCTATAATACAAGAGTGTAACATGATTACAAGTTGTTAATCTAGGCCCACTAGGCCGGCTTAAGCATAGTAGAGCTTTACAGCTGCCCTTTGTATGTTAGTACGGAATGATCCGCGTGAGCTACTAGGGGGATTTTGGGGACGGGATCTATCATAGTAGTGGCAGTAGCATTCCCTAGGAACATCGTATGTTCCGTGCGTATCCCTTTCTCCAGGTTAGTTAGGGAGACCAACTACCGAATTTCTCGGGCACACGCCAGTTGCATGAAGAACTGGCCTTGATCTACCCGGACGCATGGTCCGGGTTCATTTACCGAGGTTCAAGTTTGTTTACTTAGGCCTGGGTTCATTTACCAAGGTCCGGGTTCTTTTACCAAGATGGACATCAGCTAGCGATGATGGATTGAAGGAAAGATCCTGGTAGTGAGTTAGATCGAGAGGATAAACTAAAAACTTCATCCGAATCCCACATGGTGGGATCCGTCTACCACAATGATCTAAACCCTTGAGGGTGGAGATTGGGTGAGTCCATGAAGGTTGTTCGGGCCTATGTCTCAGGTCCGGGCCCTTTACTATATGATTATTCATTATTCGTTGAACCTAAGACGGGTCTGGGCCTCTGAGCCCCTGACTGCTTAGTATTTGTTGGGCCTTGATCACTCTTGAGGGCCTAAAAGGCCCACTTGACAATGCCATGTGTTCAAGGTGGAAAATATGGATAACATTTACCCCCAAGTCTTCGTCTGTGTTTGCGCGGTGGAGACTTGCCTTCTTCATCTCGGATCAATCACCTAACTCCCAATTTATTTACCTAAGTCCCAGTTTGTTTACTTGAGTCCCGATTCATTTACTTGGGGGCTAACTGGTTGGTCCCCAACCTTTCAAATTCCCATTGACCTAGACACATGTCTCCAGGTGAATGGTACGTTTGTGCCACTCGCGCCCAAATAGCCTGGGGAAAATCCTTTGATGTCCTGGGTGACTGATGGATGTTAGTGCATTTCTCGAAGTGTCCCGTCTAGACGAAAAAGTGCTTTTAGCACTCGAGTGGGCTATTTAATGTTTTTCCATTGTCCGGAACTATCGGATGAGGATGGTCTTGGGACTTTCAATGTGGACCGTTGGATGAGAGAGGTGTAGATCATGGATTGACGGATCCACGATTTAGCACTTGATTAGGCTAGTAAATGCGTCCGTGCTATTCGAAACCATCGTATGGGGATCTTTTGGGGATATTCCGTGTGGACCGTTGGATTGAGCGAGAGATTTTTCTCGTATAAATACCCCGTACCTTAACCAATTTTTCAATTTTGGTGTTGATTGTTTGGTTCTTGCTTTTCTTGTCGCTTCCAGGTCTTTGAACATGGGTCGCGACATCACCCTTCACCCGGAAGATACAGTAAATGCGGGCCCCGTCGTCTTGGAGGGGCAGAAGCTTCCCATTGGCAACACGTGGGAAATGGACATGGAGGTAAATGAGTTTTGGAACTACCAGATGTTGAACAAGCTAGAGAAATCCTTCGGGATAGAGTTGACTCCAAGGCTCTTCTTCAACAGGCTGGCCCAGAAAGAAGAGAGGGCCCATACAGGAGTGGGCGTATTTGGGGCCTGGAGCACAGGCCACATAAGTGCGGGAGCCATTCTCTCACTTCACGACTACATTGCGCGATTTCTCAAATTCGTGGGGATCGCGCCGTTCCAGCTCCTGCCCCAGACATACAAGTTGCTTGCGGGGTGGCGTGTATTTTGCGCTTGGAAGGAGATCCTGGAGCCCACCTCCGGGAGGTATTGTACTACTATCGATTGGAGTCGCAGCTGAACTCCAAGGATAAAACGTGGGATAGGTTTTATCTATTGAAGAGACGTGGTGTTAGTCCGACTCCATACATCTCCCGAAAACATCCCTCAGATGTCAGAAACTACTGGTTTATGATCGAGTTCCTTCTGGAGAAGAACCCCACTTTGGTGCCGGACTTTCAGCGCTTGGGTAAGTTATCCTTTATCGTTCTTCGTCTTGTCCTTTGTTTTATTTATCGAATACTCACATTCCTGTGAACAGGTCCGTATGCTCAAACCAGCTAACCAAGTTCATCTTGGACTGGAAGAAGATATATGGCGCCACCAGTGCCAAAGATTTGGATGTGGGGGGCTTCGTGACCACGGAGAATCTTCAACTGACCAGATTGAATGTCGTCCATTAGTCGATAGACGTCCCCAACCTCCAGGGATTGCCATGTGAGAAGGCCCTGCTATGAGGGAAGAATCGACCCTCATTCATATTGCGGCGGTGGAGGCCGTGGTCAAAGCAGACGCAGAGAAGTTGAAAACGAAGCGGGTGCGCCTTGTAGAACGGATCGAATCCACGGAGCTAGATGCCTTGCTCGAGGGGAGGCAACCCAACACTAGAGCTCCTGGGGCCAGAATCTTGGGGCATGGTAAAACACCTCCGATTTTAACTTATGCCCCTCATACTGAGGGCTTTGTTAAGAATAGGTAGCGATACTGGGATTATTTGACGAGGACTGTTAGCAATGTGGGGCTTCCTTGCCCCATCGCCATGGACACGCTGACCCTTATGCATTTGTCTTGGTTCCTTCAATATGGTAGATCTTTGGACCTGGTTGACATGGAGGATCAAATTCACGCTTTTTCCCTAGGAGAGTTAAGTTAGGCCCATTCCATAGATAAGGGTCTGTCCTGGAGGACGGAGACTTGCATGTTTCTTTTGTATTTGTCTGTCCTTCACGTTTCATTACTAATACGTATTTTATTCTTATTTCAGGTGAACCCAACATGTCTGATCCCGTGGCCAAGATGAAGGAACTGATTGAGGCCAGGGCTGTTGCAGCCAAGGCATTAGCGAAGAAGGCCACCAAGGGCCCGACCAAGAAAAGATCTTTGATCTGATACTTGGGGACTCAAAACCAGCCACAGGGGCTTTGGAGGGAGTTCAAGCTGCCGCCTTGGCCCCTATGGTGCTTGATGAGCAACATTTATCCCATCTTGCTTCTCTCCAAATCATAAACTTGGAGCAGAAGCCTTCAGAAGGAGGTGGGGAAATTAAAAGGAAGACAGACTCTGCTGCCACGGTGTCCGCAAAGGAGGACTTCATTGTGAATGAGGAACATTCCTCTGGTGAAAGTCTCATTATTACGCCGGAGCTCCCAAATGCTCCCGGACTTCCCATGAACCCGACCCCTCCTAGGGAAGGGGAGTCAATTGTCCTGGAGGAGAGGATGAAGATGGTCTCTCAGGCTTGGGATGGGGGGCGCGACAAACACGGCGAGGTGGCCCGGGCCCTGATCATTCTTTAGAAAGTGGAGTTCTCTAGATGTCTAGAGGCCGTTAACGCTCCCCACAAGATTGTGGATCGATTGGGAGCCGAGATTGGATTTCGGCCTAGGATGGGCAGGACGTGGCTCCGTTTGCTGCGAATTTGGTGGCCCAAGTGGGGACGTCCATGTCCACCCTTCAGCTCAAACCCTACGCCACATTGGCTAGCAATGATGCCCTTTTCATCTCCTAGGCCATCTTTCATCAGGCCATGGCGGTAAGCCACTTGTTTGTCTCACTTCTTTATTACAGTTATCTTTTGTGTTGTTTCTAACTCAGCTTTGTTCCAAGACACCTTGCTGGCTCATAGAAACACGGACCAAGTGGCCGAGATGGCCATGATGCTGGAGACGACTCAGATGGAGTTGGAGGGGGCCGTCAACCAATGAGAAGCTGCGAAAGAGGCCCTCACCAATGAGACTACCCGAGTTAAAGCTCAGCATGAGGAAGCTCTGTCCAGGAAGGATGTTGACCACAAGAAGGTGGGGGACAACCTAGAGGCGGAACTCTCCTGTGCCCATAGCTCAGAGGCTTCGACCAAGGCACTCTTGGATGCGGCTGAGGTCCAACTTCATCAAGAGTGAGAAAAGGTGGCATCTCTCAGGGCTTGAATCTAGGATTTGGAGGTCCAGGCCCAGTTGGAGTTGAAACGGAGCGAGGAGGCTTGCAAGGAGAAGGAGCAGGTTGACGAGTTGCTGGCGACCACTTTTGACAAAGTCATTTACATGGCCTGGCTCCATGACAAGAATATGAATCTCCTCATTTATCTAGACTCGGCTGGAAAAAGGGCTGAGTTTGAGGCCACAGAGAAAACAGACTCGGAACTCCTTGTTGGGGATCAACAGGATGAAAACGCTCCAGACGTCCCGGATCATAATGAAGCCCAAGCCTGAGCCTTTGTAATTTTATTTGGGGCTTCCTCTCTCCTTTCTTTTTTCGTGAACATGTTTTTTATGGGTGCAGATGCACTTAAGACAATTGTTTAGCTTACTATTTTGTTATTATATTGGTTTTATCCTTGCACATCATTATTTCATGCTTTGTGCTCATATATTTCTTTTAAAAATTCACAAGTGTTTTACCACTTTGCGTGAATATTTTAGATGTGGAATCCTGGTTCCAATGGCGAGGACCATTAGGGGAAAAATTGTGGAAGTTGATTAACTTGTCTCGAGGCCAAGGTTCAGGTTCTAACGGTCTGGACCGTTTTGGACTTACCAAATATAATTTAACTGATTTATCCCGAATCTATAGTTCAACTTCCAATGACCTGGACCGTTATGGACTTCTCAGATATAATTTAACTGATTTATCCCGAATCTATGGTTCAAGTTCCAAAGGCCTGGACCGTTATGGACTTTTCAGATATGACTTAGTTTAACGGCCTGGACCATTAAAGAGTTCTTAGGTAAAAATTAGTCAATTATCTTATCCCAAACCTGAGGTTCAGGTTTCAATGGCCTGGATCATTTAAAAGACTAACTTTTATCATTTCAAACCTAAGATTCGAGTTCCAACGGTTCTGGACAGTTATGGAGGAACAATAAATAAGGACTAAATCATCTCGGACCATGTTAGGTCTGAACAAATTTTTTGGAAGTTGGGTTTTGAACCCCATCTCTACGAATAGGACTAAGCTATGAGCTTTGCATCTTTTTTTTTTAATCCTAGACTGTATAGATGGTCCTACCCCCTAAGTGACCAAAGAGTGTAGTCGTAGGTCACTTGTTCGTGCAAAAATTAAGGATGGATCTGGGCTTTTTCTTTACTGAACACATTCCTTATGGTGTTTTGTTCACACCTTTTTCATTAACTAGGAAATGCCCATGGGGCATACATTACTTGAAATATTAAAAGAAATACAGCTGACTCCTCCCGACTACTAATAGTACTGGTGGAGGTGTTCAGCGTTCCAGGCCCTTAGGACCTTTGTTTCGTCTAGCCACTTTAGGCGATATGTTCCTGGACATAATTCATTTTGTTTCTCACATGGTCCTTCCCAGTTAGGTCCTTGGACCCCCACTCCTAGATCTTGAGATGCAGGGATGACTCTTCTCATAACCAGATAACCATTCCCAAACCTTCAGCTCTTAACTCTGGAGTTAAAGTGCCTTGCGATCTTTCCTTGATACATCTTTAGCTGCACTTGTGATTCTTCCTGGATCTCTTCGATGAGATCCATATGGATTCCTAGAGCAAGGCGTGATTCTGGACGGGATCGTACGTATCTTGTCTGTGGGACGGGAACACAGTTTCTATTGAGATGACTGCTTCGTATCCGTAGACCATTGAGTAGGGAGTATGTCTGGTCGAAGTTCTTTATGTGGTCTGGTACATAAGACACGGGGAAAATATTTCGGCCACTTGCTCTTGCAAGCTTGTAGCTTTTTCTTTAGTGTCCCCTTCAAAATCTTGTTCACAGCCTCTATTTGCCTGTTTGCTTGGGACCTTGCGAATGTGGAGAAGCTTTTGACGATTCCATGTCTTTCATAGAAGTTAGTGAAGTTGATACTATCAAATTGCTTCCCATTGCCAGGCACGATTTTATGAGGGAGGCTGTATCGGCACACAATATTGTTGATGACAAAGTCCAGGAACTTTTTGGAGGTAATGGTGCTTATTGGTTTCGCCTCGACCCACTTGTTGTAATAGTCGACGACTACGATAGGATATTTCAATCTGCCCTTCCCGGTCGAGAGGGATCCTACCAAATCAATTCCATAAATTGCAAAGGGCCAGGGACTGGTCAACAAGGTTATCTTTGTGGGAGGAGCTCGCGACATATTTGCATACCTTTGGCATTGCTTGCACTTGCGGACGTAATCTACACAATCCTTCTTCATTGTTGGCTAGAAATATCCTTGCCTTAGGATTCTCTTAGACAAGCTGAGTTTGGCTGAGTGATCTCCGCAAAAGCCTTCATGCATGAACACGCTTATCTCGGTCCTGAATACGCATCAAAGATACGGCATGGATAACCCCATGTGATAGAGCTTGCCATCCATCATGAGGTATCTGAGTGCTTGCTACTGAAGCTTCCTGGCGGTGGCCCTGTCTGGGGGCAATTCTCTAGTGGTTAGATATTGAATGAGAGGCCCCATCCAAGACATTGTGTAAATGATAGAATTTGCGAATGCGGGGGCTTGAATACTGGGTGCGGGTAGATGGCCGATTGGGACTACCCCAGAGAGTTCTGCTTCAATATTTGTGGCCAACTTTTCCAATGTGTCCGCGAACACATTCTGTTCCCTGGGGATGTGGCGAATGAAGTATCTTTTGAACGATTGGAGTAACTCCTAGGTTTGCGCCATATAGGTGGCCATCTTCTCGCCCTTCGTTTGGTATTCTCTCGAAATCTGTCTTACCACCAACTGGGAATCGCTATGGACTTCAATGTTTTTCGCCCCCATTTCCCGAGCTAAGCGTAGTTCGGCCTTGATTTATAATTTGAACCTTGATTTAAACTTATTTATTAATTTAGATACCAATTTATCCTAATTAATAAATTTGCCCTAATTTCTCTTTTCTTCTCTAAATTGTATAACTCTGTGAAACTATCCAAAATTGACTTGGTCAACTTTGATAATTCTAATTGATAATTAAATCAATTAATTGAGACTATCTATATGATTTTATCCAAGGTATAGTGGGCACCATGGGCCTATGCAATCAATCTCCAATAAGTTATCATAAATCTAACAAATAAATTTACTAACTTACTAATTCCCAGTGAGTCCACTAAAGACTCGAAGTTACACTCTTGAATTCATAGAACACTCTATAAAAAATATAGATACGTTATTAATTATCCATTGTTACAACCATAATTGTCACTCAATCCTTTATAGACGGTCTACAATGAGATGGGACTAAAATACCGTTTTACCCCTCATTGTATTTTATCCTTAAAACACTTAGTTCCTTGTAAATGATATTTCAGTAAACTAATATTAATTACTGAAATGAGATCTCTATCATTTAGCAGATGGAACCAAACTAAAAGGAAACCATTGTTTCACTTCTTCATCAAAAGCTATAGATGTTCATATCTATGATTAACACTCCCACTCAATTATACTATTGAGTTCCCAAGATGTAACTGTGGGCTAGTCCGTAGGGTAAGCTGGTAACGAACAAGTCAAAGAACTCAAATAATACAATCAGTTGGAATACTAACCACTCAGAATTGAGATTGAATAGACCTATGGTCAACTATATGATATGACTAGAATAGATAATAATGGTATGTTTACTTATCATATCTACTATAACGCCCTAGATAACCAAGACCGTTACATTGTGTGTCAATAAAGGTGCAAGGCTTGCTAACCAAGTCATTTAGTTGAAAATGTGTCTGTTGACCGGGTTTTTCGCCAACAGTGTATTACGTAATTAGCTGGAATAAACTAGTGCTTAAGGATAAACTGTAGTCAGAATAATGACTCTTAAGGATGCTTAGATTGATATAGCAAGAACACTCATTCCTTTTTACATTGTTCGGAGGCTAAAATCCCCCTAGTCCACGATTACTGTATGTCTCCCTATATTTCGACAGAGTATTTGCATTACACCGAAAAAACCCAACCCCTTATCTTATCCAAGGTCTTGGTATTTTTAGAAAAACCATCCCAGGATAGGTGTATGGGTCATCACGTGGATACCCATCCTATATGTGCCCTGTCTTCCACAAATGATGAATATTACAATATATATACATATTAAGGTATGGTCTAATCATTAGGTAGAGTTGATCATGGGTCGTCTGGCATAATTGGAAATGTGATGTTTGATCATGCACGATTATGTTACGTGTCAGAGAATTCAGGGATAGCGGACATGTAATGTCTGACAACGCACGTTTATAAATAATGTGTTCAGGTTTATAAAGACTCCTGGACATGGCAGGTTTTCAAAGTACTACGACCTGAACATAACGCCAGCTCGTTCTCAGGATGTTGTATTTTATATCCATCTCCAGCTCGTGCCTTAATGCTTCGTATTCCTCAGCTCGTGTTATTACCTGGGGAGTCACATTGCCTTCGCAGAGGAAATATCAACTTATGGGTCCCTTAGTACTGTTCTTAGCTAGCCAGCTGTTCTCGAGCTGCATAAAAGGCCCAGTCTGAACACCAGGGCGTACATTTGCCCCCAAGTCCGTGCCCGTGTCTCATGGCGTCATTCTCTGACTGACACGGTGGGGACTTTTAAACTTTTGTTGCGATTGCCCATGTTTGTTCATTACCCGAGTACTGAACACGTGGAATGCCACGATTGGCGTCTGTTCGGGTTTCAAGGATTGCATTAAATGGACTGGCCACCTTTCTACCGCCGTTTAATCTTTCGAAACATGATCCTCGTATCCCACATTAACTTTATCGGACGATCCACATTTCTTTAGGCCTATTACATATAAATAGGGCTGACAATTTTTAGTGTTCATCACCTTTCATTCGAAACTTTTCCTAATTTTCTCTCTTTTGAACTTCAAAAACCCTTCTTCCTTTTCTCGTTAAATCCCAAAAATTTTCCACCAAAACCTTTGGAAACCCAGTCACCAAGGATCTTTTCAGGAACTCTCCTTCTACACTGCTCATTCCTTTCTTCGAAGAACACACTGTAAGTTTTCTGTTTTACTGGAACTTTTCTTTTACTGGTTTTTGTGTGTTTCTCTTCTTTCTTTACAATGCTAATCTGCACTTCACCATCATTAGCATTAGGCTGTTCCCAAACATTTTTGGTATATAGGTTTTGGTTTAGGTTTATTGAGTAGGTCCTAAAATATATCTAGGATTGTGATGTTCATAAACTGGGTAAATCTTTGGGTGATTCCTGAGTAATATTTAGAAAATATCCATTTGGCATGTAGAAGATGAAAGGTTTTTAGGGTTCGACATTAGGTTGCTTAGGGGCTACGCTTCTTGGGTGATTTTGTTCTAAACCGCTCCCCGAGGAGGGTAGTGGCCTGATTTTCTGACACACGGATCCCTAAATATCAGGGGTATGCTGGGAAACCTAGGCGCGTAGCATAGGTAGTGCGTGGCACTACACCGCAGGTTGAGATTGCATCAGCTCGCGTGTTAGAATCCTCGACCTTTGTTATTTCTTGCCTGTACAAAAAATTCTACGTCGCCCACTAAAAATTTCGTTGTTCTTGTTCAATAGGTGAGCTGATGGCACCTGAGAAAAGCGTGCCCAAAAAGAATGTAGCTGGTTCATTGTCCCAGCAAACTTACAAGGGAAATGAGGTCGTCCTCGATTCCCCCATTCCTGAATTCGACCCCATGGTAGAGAAGGAGGTCACGGTCGCACCTGATGCATTTTTTGAGGCCGAGAGGATAGTCTCTAAAATAATGCCCCAAGGAAGGGTCAACAAGATCATGCTGTCCTACAACATCGAGCTTGGGATGGACGTTCTCATCGCCCGACCTCCCTTCGAGGGGGAGAGGAGCTATGCACCATTCCAGGACGATTTTGCGGCCTGGAGTGATGAACACTTAAAGGCCGGGGCCTTCCTCCCCCTCGACCAGTACTTCGTTGACTTCCTCAACTATGTGAAGTTGGCGCCATTCCAGCTCCCCCAAACTCATACCGACTGCTGGTAGGGCTAAAGTACCTATTCCTAAAGCAGATGTGGGACATCCCTACCCCTGCGGACATTTTGTACTTTTTCTGCCTCAAGGCTAGCCCGGACAAACGGGGACGAGGCAATGGATTCTACTATCTGACCTGATTTCTAAACTCACTCACAGTCATTGAGCTGCCCAGCCACCCCAACGACTTCAAAGATCAGTTCTTTATGTTGAACAGGTTTCGCAACTGCGAGCACCGGTACTTCAACCGCCCTTGTAAGTTTCCTTTCTTTTCTTCTCGCGTGTATGCTAACTAGAGTATCTTCGTGCAACCATTTTTGCGAGGATAGCCAAATCAGTGACCCTTGGGGGTCAATACGATACCTTGGCGTGGCTTTCGCCCAGTGAGAAGAACTACCACCAGCTCGTGTCTGATGACATGATGTTGGCGAGTAAATTAATTTCCGAAGGCTAGACTTTGGCCTTGAGGAGGACGTGGAATAATTTCCCGATAGCTCCTTAGGCCGCTCGGAACCCTGACGCGGACCGAGCTCTATCGGGGGCAGCAGCCGGTCCCTCCGGCCAAGGTAACCCATACCCTTTTAGGGATCTAGATAGGGCTGCTACCGACCTTAGGCTAGTTAGGTTTAACACCACCCAGCTTGTAGCACCCTGGATAGCCAAGACCGCTACATTGTGTATTTGTAAAGGTGCAGGACTTGCTAATCAAGCCAACCAATTAAAAACGTAATTTCTAAAGTCATTAATGTACTAGGGTTAAAAGGTTTTGGTCTCAAAAGATAATTTTCATACATTTAAACATTTACACAAGGGATCCCAAAAGAAATAGCGTTTAAAGTCAGTTTACAACATTTCCAAAATACAGACAACCACCAACCTTTCTAAAGGCAAAGTAGAAGTTTATGGTTTTCCTGTCCCTGTCTCCCCTCACCCGTGGTGGCTGAGCAGCTGATCATGTACATTATGCTCTCAGAGCTCTATAAATCAAGGCTGTTCAAGCTTGCCCTTGCCTTTACCTGCACCACGAAGCACCCATGAGCCAAGGCCTAGCAAGAAAACATACCATATTATATAACAAGAAACAATAACATTTGGATAACCCTTTAAGCATGTTCATACACCTAACATACCACAATAATCACAAAGCATGAAGATTCAACCAAAGAGTCAGCTAATCATCACCCAGCTATACAGCATAACAATCCACCAATCAATAATATCAAACAAATCACATAATAGTCAGAGTCGACACCTTAGGTCGCACCCTCTGTTTACCCCACTGACTCCGGCCTGCTTAAACCGAGCTCAGTGCATAATAAGTTATCCTCAGCTACCAGTGGCCGAGCCGCGCCCTATGCGCTAGTGTAAACTTCGGCACTCTTAGGTCGTTGGTTTATTGTTTACATGGTATAATACCATCCTTTACAAAGCATAAAGCGCGAGCCGTAGCTGCGAAATAATGAGTGATTTTTTCTGATAAGGCGCGAGCTGTAGCTGCGAATCTTCTCGTTTTTCATCAATTAGGTCGAGGGACGCACTGAGTAATTCATCATTCCGCTCATGGCTGAAGGTCTGGAGCCTATGCGTGGTTATCTTTGTTTCAATGGGAAGGACGACCTCACTCTCGAAAGTCAAGGAGAACGGGGTGTGCCCCGTAGAATTTCGGTGAGAGGTACGGTATGCCCATAGTATCCACAGGAGCTGCTCGGGCCAAACTCCCTTGGCCTCATTTAACCTCTTCTTAAGGCTTGCTTTGAGAGTTTTATTTACGGCCTCGACCTGCTCGTTGGCTTGTGGGTAGGCCACCAAGGAGAAGCTTTTAATTATGCCGTGTCTTTCACAAAATTCGGTGAAGAGATCGCTATCGAACTGGGTTCCATTGTCTGATATAATCTTTCTTGGCAGCCTGAACTGATAAACAATATTCTTTACCACGAAGTCGAGGACTCTTTTTGAGGTGATTGTTGCCAGGGGCTCTGCTTCCGCCCACTTCGTGAAATAATCAATGGACACCACGACATAGCGAACTCCTCCTTTGCCCGTTGGCAAGGCTCCAATTAAATCGATTCCCCACACCGCGAATGGCCATGGGGATGAAATCATTTTCAACTCGACCGGTGGAGCTTGGGCGATTGTGGCAAATCGCTGGCACTTGTCACACTTTCAGACATAAGAGATGGAGTCCTTTGATAACATGGGCCAAAAGTACCCCTGCCTTAATATTTTTAAGGCCAGGTTTTGCCCCCAGCGTGATCCCCACAGAAGCCTTCATGCACCTCCTAGAAAATAGTTTTGGCCTCCTCTGGCAGAACACACCGCAGAAGGGGCAAGGAATGGCCACGTCGATGCAGCGTCCCGTCTATGATTGTATACCTTAGAGCTTGATAGAGTATTCTCCTCGCGTCTTTTTGCTCATCAGGCAATTTCCCTATCGTAAGATACTTTATTATGGGAGTCATCCAAGTCGGTCCGATATCGATCATCTCGACCTCCATCGCATTTTCTGCCACGCTCGGACTTTCCAAGAATTCCACTGGTACTATGCTCAGAGTTTCGACTTCTTTGGAGGTAGCAAGCCTAGCTAGAGCATCGGCATTGGTGTTCTGCTCGTGAGGGATCTGCTCGACTAGGACATATTCAAACCAAGATAGCTCCTTCTTTACCTTGGCTAGGTAAGCCGCTGTTGACGGTGAAATCTCATCAACAAAATTAAGCCGGAAAACTCAAAGGAAATGCGGCGATGTTTAGATAAGAACTTAGAATTAACTTATGAAAGGATAAACACAGATGAGCAATGGAGTCAAAAATGTATATTGCATAATAGCCTCTGCATACCATGAATTTTCCAACCCCCCTTCAGGTGGAGTTAGGGTTCATTTTATAGTAGGCTCTAATGACCCTTGGTACATGGTGGTCCAAGGGACTAGATAGTACACGGGTACACTAACAGGAGAGTGGTTCCAGGGGTAGTGGTGTCGGCTCTGGAACATGGTCAGAGTTCGTGGGAGCACCTCAGCTTTTGTACCCGATCATGACCCCACTACTTGCCTTGTACGGGTGTCAGAGACGTGGTTGTGGCGTTTCCATTCATCGTACTGTTCCCAACCACCACTATTTGTCGGGTACAGGTGTTAGGCTTGTCCCTTGATCCTTGCAGGCATGTACGTACCCCTTTAGAGGTACCTTGTTTGTATTCTTTTTGTCTCTTGTGGGCCACCTTGAACACTGGAATCATGCGCGCGAGGCCTTCGGATGAGACCCACTGGGGCGAGGTTGTCATATACGCGTGACCCTTTGGACGAGGTCCTTGGGTGAGGCCCTTTGGGGCGAGGCCACATTATGCATGCGTGACCCTTGGGCGAGGCCCCTTGGGGGCGAGACCACTTGGCACGCGTGGCCCTTGGGCGAGGCCCTTGGGGGTGAGGCCACATTATGCATGCGTGACCCTTGGGCGAGGCCCCTTGGGGGCGAGACCACTTGGCACGCATGGCCCTTGGGCGAGGCCCTTTGGGGCGAGGCCACTTAGCACGCATGTCCCTTGGGCGAGGCCACACTATGCATGCGTGACCCTTGGGCGAGGCCCTTTGGGGCGAGGCCACATTATGCATGCGTGTCCCTTGGGCGAGGTTCCTTGGGGGCGAGACCACTTGGCACGCGTGGCCCTTGGGCGAGGCCATTAGACATGCGTGGCCCTTGGGCGAGGCCCTTGGGGACGAGAACACTTAGCACGCATGACCCTTGGGCGAGGCCCTTGGGGGCGAGACCACACTATGCATGCGTGACCCTT
This sequence comes from Humulus lupulus, assembly GCF_963169125.1. Classification (NCBI taxonomy): domain Eukaryota; kingdom Viridiplantae; phylum Streptophyta; class Magnoliopsida; order Rosales; family Cannabaceae; genus Humulus; species Humulus lupulus. Next base: position 146,513,564 of record NC_084800.1, on the reverse strand, counting down.
GGGCGAGGCCCTTGGGGGCGAGGCCACATTATGCATGCGTGTCCCTTGGACGAGGCTCCTTGGGGGCGAGACCACTTGGCACGCGTGGCCCTTGGGCGAGGCCATTAGACGTGCGTGGCCCTTGGGGGCGAGGCCACTTAGCACGCATGTCCCTTGGTCGAGGCCCTTGGGGGCGAGGCCACACTATGCATGCGTGACCCATGGGCGAGGCCCTTGGGGGCGAGGCCACACTATGCATGCGTGTCCCTTTGGCGAGGCCCCTTGGGGGCGAGACCACTTGGCATGCGTGGCCATTGGGCGAGGCCCTTTGGGACGAGGCCATTAGACGTGTGTGGCCCTTGGGCGAGGCCCTTGGGGGTGAGGCCACTAAGTACGCATGACCCTTGGGCGAGGCCCTTGGGGGCGAGGCCATACTATGCATGCGTGACCCTTGGGCGAGGCCCTTGGGGGCGAGGCCATACTATGCATGCGTGACCCTTGGGCGAGGCCATACTATGCATGTGTGACCCTTGGGCGAGGCCCTTGGGGGCGAGGCCCTTGGGGGCGAGGCCACTAAGCACGCATGACCCTTGGGCGAGGCCACCCCGCGCGCAGAGCAGGGGCGTCGCGTGGTCAGCGCGCGCGGGTCTTTGGTGGCACGCGAGGGGCTCTTGGTACTTGTTTTGGGTCACCTACAAGTACCAGATTTTTAGCACCCACACTTGGTTTGAGGCTAGCAAGGGTAAACCTCAATTTTTTCTTTTTGGTGGATTTGTGGCATCCACAGCCGCCATCTTAGTCCCTCGTGATTGATATTCCCTAGACACTTGGTTTACCATGAGCTGGGAATCGCTGTAACATTTGATGGCCCTAGCCTTCAACTCCTTCGTCACTCTAAGCCCAGCCAACAAGGCTTCGTACTCGCCTTCGTTGTTGGATGCCACAAACCCGAACTATATCACGAAGTGGAAACGATGCCCTTCTAGGGATATCAAGATGATCCCAGCTCTGGACTCGTTCTCATTAGATGACTTGTCCATGATGATTCTCCATAATTCCTCCACTGGTTCTCTCAAGGGCTCCTCCTGGAATCCAGTGCATTGAGCCAGGGCTTGGCTTTTGATCGCAGTTCAGGGTGCGTACAGTATCTCAAATTGGCTGAGCTCGACCGCCCATTTCAACAGACGTCCCGATGTCTTAGGTTTCAGCAGCACCTGCCTTAAAGGCTGATCGGTCATGACGTGGATTGAATGGGATTGGAAATACGGTCTAAGCTTCTTGGAGGCCGTAATAAGGCAGAACGCCATCTTTTCCATTAGAGGATACCGAGATTCTGCTCCGAGAAGTCTTTTGCTTCTATAATATACTGGCTTTTGAACTCGGTCCTCTTCCCGGACCAGCACGGCGCTGGCCGCACTTTCCTTCATAGCTAAATAAAGGAAAAGAGGCTCCCCTGCCATTGGCTTAAACAACACTGGTGGCTCGACCAAATGTGTCTTTAGATCGAGGAAAGCCCACTCGCACTCATCAGTTCATTCAAACTTTTTGTTACCCCAGAGCAAGTTGTAGAATGGTAAACACTTGTCGATGGACTTAGAAATAAACCGATTAAGGGCTGCCACTCATCCTGTCAGTCTTTGGACATATTCATGCGACTTGGGCGAAGGCATTTCTAGCAGCGATCTAATTTTCTCGGGGTTCACCTCTAACCACCTGGTGTTGACTATGAATCCCAGAAATTTTCCCAACGCCACTCCGAAAGTACACTTTTGGGGGTTTAACCTCATACTATACCTCCTTAGGATCCCAAAACATTCCTTTAGATCGGAGACATGGTTATCGATAGTTTTTGACTTGACCAGCATATCATCAACATACACTTCCATGTTTTTTCCGATCTGATCAGCGAACATTTGGTTGACCAATCTCTAGTAGGTCGCCCCCGCGTTCTTCAGCCCAAAGGGCATGACCGTATAACAGTACACGTTGGTTGGAGTCATAAAAATAGTATGCTCCTGGTCCACGAGATTCATAGTGATCTGGTTATATCCAAAGTATGCATCCATGAAGGATATGAGCTCGTGCCCTATGGTGGTATCCACCAATTGGTCAATCCTTGGCAAGGGGAAACAATCCTTGGGACAAGCTTTGATAAAATAAGAGAAATCGATGCAGGTCCACCATTTTCCATTTGGCTTTGGGTCCAGGACAGGATTGGCGACCCAGACCGGGTATTTAGCCTCACGAATAAAAGACAAGCTACTTCCTCTTCCAGGGCCTCAGCTCGGGTTGTACCCAAATGCCTCTATTTCAGGGATTTTGCAGGCATGCTTTTGTCCAAGTTAAGGGTATGCATGATGACACTCAGGGTAATCCCTACCATGTATTCATGGGACCAGACAAAAACATCGAGATTTTCCTGTAAAATTTTACCAGCTCTGCCTTTCTTTCAACGTCAAGGTTTTTGTCGAGTTTAACCACCCTCAAAGCATCTTTAGGATCGATGTTTACTTCTTCGATTTCTTCAATAGCCTGGAGCTCGGACCTGTCTTTGCCTATTCAGGGTTCAATATCCTTACTCGGGGTGGTTCCCCTGCAACTGACTTGCTGAGGTTCTTCCATCCTAGGATCAGCTCCGACTTCCTGGGATTCCTCGCCCCCATCCTGCACGGCCATCGTTTGCTGCCCGGGTTGTGATTTTTCCTTCATGGAAATGCTATAGCATTCCCTGGCAGCGAGCTGATCGCCTCTGATAGTACATATTCCCGTGGATAAGGGGAACTTGATCACAAGGTGGCGGACAGAAGTTATGGTTTCAAATGCCATCAGCGTGGGCCTACCCAGGATTGCATTGTATGCGGTTGGACAATCGACAACCACAAACTCGAGCAGCTTGGAAATAGTTTGTGGCCCCTCCCCCAAGGTTATCACCAACTCGATTGTCCCGATAGCTGCCGATCCCTCACTGAAAAATCCATACAGCATCATGGATGTTGCCTTCAGCTCGGTCACGGACAATCCTATTTTCTCCAGTGTGGACCTGAATAGTAGGTTCACAGAACTCCCATTGTCGACCAGTGTCTGCCTAACTCTTTGATTGGCGAGCTGGACAGTTATGACCAGAGGATCGTTATGGGGGAACTGGACATGACTGGCATCTTCTTCAGTAAAACTGATTGGTTGCTTCTCCAATCGTTGCTGCTTAGATAAACGTTGCTCTGAGACGAACTCGACTCCATTGCGAGACCTCAGCTCATTGACATACCTCTTCTGGGCATTTTTTCTCATTCCTGCTAGATGAGGTCCTCCGGAGACGGTTGTTATCTCTCCCTCTATTATCGGAGGAGGGGAATCCTGATTCACCAGAGCTCCAGTATGATTTGCGGGGGTTTCCGGAGCTGATTGAATGTTTTGCCCAGTGAGTTGATTAGGGGAGATTCAATTTCGGGCATACTGAGCCAGGGGCCCTGCCCTGATGAGCGTCTCGATCTCATCCTTCAAATGCCTGTAGTCATCTGTGTTGTGACCAATGTCATTGTGGAATCGACAAAACTTTGAAGGGTCTCTCTTCGCCCTTTGATGTTTTAGAGGCTCCGGCTTCTTCCACGGAAGGCGGGCAGAATTCGCCAAGAAGATGCACTCCCTGGTATCTGTGAGGTTTGCGTAAGTTGCATAGATTGGTTTGAACTTCTCCATGGGCTTATTCTTCTTTGAACTGTTCTGGCCACCTTCTCCATTTCCCTTCCTCCTATTTCCTCCCCCCTGGTTATTCTGGGTAACATTTTGAGCCGTAGCTGCAACGTCCGTTACCGCTCCAACAGGCTGGGTAGGGACTTGGCTGGTTCCTGCGATCGAAGCTCGCGCCTCTTTCAGGTTAATCCATCTTTGAGCCCTGTTCAGGAACTCATCCACGGTGTTGACGCCCTTTCTCTGGATCTCTTTCCACAGGTCGCCTCCAACAAGGATTCTTGTTCTCATTGCCATAGGCCTGGAGCTTTCATCAACATCTCTAGCTCGCACAACTATGTTGGCGAACCTACTCAAGTAAGCTTTTAGAGGCTCTCCAGGCTGCTGCTTTACGTTTGCAAGGGAGTCTGACTTTATTCGAGCTGCTTGAGAATCCCGGAACGCCCTCTTGAAGTCAGCAGAGAAGCTCTTCCACGAGTTGATAGAATGCTTTTTGTATTGCTTGAACCATTGCCTAGCCGATCCGACTAGAGTTGAGGGGAACACCAAGCACCTTAACTCAGGTCCGATGTTATGGGCCATCATCAGGGTATTGAACATCCACAAGTGATTTGACGGATCTCCATCTCCTTCAAATTTTGATAAATGGGGCATTCTGAAGCTCGGCGAGTATGGTGTTGCTACGATGTTGGGGGTGAAAAGCTCGAGCTCGTCCCCTAAGTCATACTCGACTTTTCCTTCTCTGACATGAGTCTTTTCATTATCTCCTCCATTAGGACCAATCTCTTGAGGGTTGGGTCCTTGGTTCCCTGGGGCCGTTCAACAACTCCCATTCACCCATACACGTTTGGCGGGTTATTGTCCCTCCAAGTTCGAGCTTGGTTTGGAGGGGCATTCCTGTTATCGCGCACTTTGGAAGGACTTCCCTCGTGGTGTGTGTCACTGAATCCATCGCGAGTTGGATTGGTTCTTTGTGAGTTTAGGCGATCTCGCAGATCGATATGTGGATCAACTCGAGGGTTCTGAGAAAAACTCAGCTGATTCCTCAAATCTGCACTGGTCCTATCACTTCGACGGCCCTCTGTCCAATAGTTTCCATTAGAAAAGCTCAAAGCTTGCAGCTGGGGATGAGGGTCTGGGATACTCCCGCGTGCTCACGGGACATGAGTAGGGGCAGCGGGAGGAGGATTCCTCCTGCTTTTTTCGTAGGTCGGAACATCTCGAGTTGAACGAGGTGGGGACGGATGCCTTATTGGTGATGGAGGGTGTTTGATCATTGAGGTGATTCTCGTTCCATCAGGTTGGAACAAGTTAGCCTAGGGTCGCTCTGCTCCACCATTCCTAGTTCCCTATGCCTGGAGATCTGATCACGGTACTGGGAAGTCGGCTGGGACATGTCATCCTTGCGAGTTCATCCTTGACCGTCTATGTGGGTTGCCATAGGCATTTGACGGTGGCGCTGAACTCGGAGTTGAGGTTCTGACCGATTGGCTGACTCGATGATGATCTCTGGGAAAGCCACCAAATGGGGTTTCTTCGTGATTGTGTGAAATGGGCGTGGAACTTGGAGTTGAGGTTCTAATCGACCGACTAGGCCTGGGTTGACTATCCCGGCGGGACTTACGAGTCCTGCCTTGCCTCTTTCTGACGATAACACCGGTTGCAAGAGGGGGTAGACGAGCCAAGACTTCCTCGATTTGCTTATTTTCTTTGGCTAGATGTCGCCTCAACTGCATGTTCTCCATCTGCACTGGAGTCAAGTAATCCGGGTTCGAATTCGGTGGTAAAGGTGCTGAACTTCCGGTGTCGTCGTGGCCCATTGGTTGCTTTCCCGACCGCTGCTGAATCTCCGGGTTTTGTTCGTCAGAAACAGTGGTATGGTGAGCCTCCTATCCACCATGCTGATCCGTCTCGTTACCATGCCTTGAACGAGTGACCACCATGATGAACTTTTTCCTGAATCTTTTTCAATGGCACTAATTTGCAGCTCTCAATGAAAGCACCAAACTGTTGACGCGATTTTTCGCCAACAGTGTATTACGTAATTAGCTGGAATAAACTAGTGCTTAAGGGTAAACCATAGTCAGAATAATGACTCTTAAGGATGCTTAGAATGAAATAGCAAGAACACTCGTTCCTATTTATGTGGTTCGGAGGCTAAAATTCCCCTAGTCCACGAGTCTATATTATTACTGTATGTCTCCCTATATTTCGACAGAGTATTTGCATTACACCAAAAAAACCCAACCCCTTCTCTTATCCAAGGTCTTGGTATTTATAGAAAAACCATCCCACGATATTTATAGAAAAACCATCCCAAGATAGGTGGAGGGGTCATCACATGGATACCCATCCATTATGTGCCCTGTCTTCGACAAACGATGAATATTACAATATATATTAAGGTATGATCTAATCATTAGGTAGAATTGATCATGGGTCGTCTGACATAACCGGACATGTGATGTTTGATCATGCACGTTTATGTTACGTGTTCGAGAATTCAGGGATAACAGACATGTAATGTTTGACCACGCACGTTTATAAATAACGTGTTCAGGTTTATAATGACTCCTGGACATGGCAGGTTGTCCGAGTACTACGACCTGAACATAACGCCAACTCGTGCTCAGGATGCTGTATTTTATATCCATCTCCAGCTCGTGCCTTAATGCTTCGTATTCCTCAGCTCGTGTTATTACCTGGGAGTCACACTGCCTTCACAGAGGAAATATCAACTTGTGGGTCCTTTAGTACTGTTCTTAGCTAGCCAGCTGTACTCGAGCTACATAAATGACCCGGGCTGAACATCAGGGCGTATAGTGTCGCTAAACCATTATTGAACTAGGGTTAAAAGCTTTTGGTCATAAAAGATAAATTTTTATTTAAATAAGTGTTTGTTACACGGGATCCCAAAAAATAAACAGGGTTAAAGAAAAGTTTACTAAATTCCAAAGGTTATAAACAATCATAAGCCAATGTAATGGTAAAACAAGCATTTTAGGGTCTCCTGTCCTTGTATCATCGCTCGGCTGTGGCGGCCGAGCAGCCGGCTATGTACATTCCGCCCCTAGAGCTCTCCAGATCAGGGTTGGTCCAGCTTACCCTTGCCTTTACCTGCACCACGTAGCACCCGTGAGCCAAGGCCCAGCAAGAAAACCATATAATAGAGCATGATTAATATAAGTAACAAGATAACTCACTGATCATCAATCAGATATACAATAGACCACATCGCTAGCATAATCAGTGATATCAGTCAACAAATCATTAATCAATCATTCATGTAATAAACATGCCATAATCATTAGATTAACATCAATAAACATATCATACAATATTCAAGGTCGACGCCCTTAGGCTGCACCCTCTATTTAACCCACTGACTCCGGCTCACTTAGGCCTAGCTCAGTGATTATATAATTAACCTCAGCTACCAGTGGCTGAGCCGCATCCTTGTGCGCAAATATTAATTTCGACACTCTTAGGCCGTTTATCTCATGTCACCATGGCATAATACCATCATATGACATTGCATATAACTATAGGGAACTCTTAGTCCCAACATAACCACATAACCAGGTGTAGTTTTTTACCTTTGATTCTAAGCGAAAAAAGTGAACTGACTACGAGCACGATCCCTAGCCTCGAGCCTTGGCGACAAGACTAGTCACAAGAATTATCGATATCTATCAACTTCCAATCAGAAATATAATACTTAGGTAACAAAATTAGCCTTTGGGACCTCAATTTCTACTAAACAGGGCAGTAGAAATTGTCCCGAGCCCCTAGGTTCGGACCCCCAAGCCCTAAAAACATTAAGAACACTTCCAAGTTCAAAACCCCCAGGCGGATCGCGAAGACTTTCCCCAGATTTTTCCCTCAAAACTTTCCCCAATTTCAAAATCTATTAGCAACAACTCAGAACCAATTTACCCATAAAAACCACTCAAACACCTTAACAACATCCCTCAATCACCAGCCCAATTCAAGTAGAATCCTTATCCCAATTCAGTTCTAACTTCACCTTGAATACCCAAAATTCTACCTAACAAATTCAGTAACAATCTAGAGCTGTAAAGCAAGAATTCATATCTCAAACAAGATAGCCTTTCCTCAGAACTTCCAGCTTCTACACCCAGCTTAATTCTCCTTTACCTTCTGTCTAAATTCTCCAATCTCCAAGCTTCTTCAACAACCAAGAAACTAAACACTAAGGGTGAGAGGGAGAAGGAAACAATGAGGGGATGAGAGAGAGAGAGTTGAGACCTTTTTCTTCCTTCTTTCCTTAGAGTATTCTCCACTCTTATACCTTAATCTAACATATAAGCTGAGTATATTCTTAGTCCTAGGAAAAGATCATTTTTCCCTCCCATAATAAAGCTAACCTTAACCTAAACTAGGGGTATAATTGTCATTTGTTCCCAATTCCCACTAATTCCTCAAGTGTTCCTAATATTTACCACCTAAATCCCGTCATCCAATTAATCACCAATTATTTATCCAATGTCTAATAATCTCCAATATATCTCCTAAATTCCCGAAAATAACCCAGGCTCCCCCGAGCCGGGTATAAATCCCCACCGTGACTATTTCGCCAAACCGCTCACTAGGACCGTCTCGAGCCATATGATGCAAATATATCCACATAATAATGGGGTCTCAACAATTTATCGCAATTAATCACATTTATGCCCTCGACGGGCAAAAATTACAAATATGCCCCTATAATCTAAACAAGGCCTACATGCATACTAATATTCATAATCATGCATCTTATATATCCATATAACCATATAAGCATGCTTATCACATTGTCATTAAATCATTTAAATCACATATAAACCAATTATGCCCTGCCAGCACACTAACTAAGGCCGTTAAGGCTTATTAGTAATTTTGGATCGTTGCAACTATCCCCTCCTACTGAGAATTTTGTCCTCGAAATTTACTTGAATAACTCGGGATAATGATCCCGCATCGCTGACTCAAGCTCCCAGGTCGCCTCCTTGACTCTGCTATTCCTTCATAACACTTTAACCAGAGGAATTGTCTTATTACGTAGAACCTTATCTTTCTGATCCAAGACCTAAACTGGTCGCTCTTCATAAGATAAATCAGTATGCAATTCCAAGTCTTCATACTTCAACACATGCGTCGTATATGAGACATACTTCCGAGGCATAGAAACATGGAATACATCATGAACTCCCGACAACGACGGTGGCAAAGCTAACCTATAAGCCACCTGTCCGATCCTCTCTAGGATCTCAAAAGGTCCAATGAATCTAGGGCTCGGTTTGCCCTTCTTCCCAAACGTCCTCACTCTTCGCCATGGTGAATCCTCAGAAGCACGTGATCCACAACCTGGAACTCCACGTCCCTATGCTTAGGATTAGTGTAGCTTTTTTGTTTGCTCTGTGAAGTAAGCATCCTAGCTCGGATCTTCTCAATAGCTTCACTAGTCTTCTGAACCGTGTCCGGCCCCAAATACTTCCTCTCACCCATCTCATCCCAATGAATGGGCGATATACATCTCCTCCCATATAACATCTCATATGGAGCCACTCCAATCATCGATTGGTAACTGTTGTTGTATGAGAACTCAATCAACGAGAGATACTTACTCCAAGATCCCTCAAAATCAATCACACATACCCTAAGCATATCCTCTAACACTTGAATCGTCCTCTCATACTGTCCATCAGTCTGAGGATGAAAGACTGTGATGAACTTCAACTGAGTCCCCATAGCCTTCTGCAAATTACCCCAAAACTTTGAGGTGAAGATAGGGTCCTGGTTGGACACTATAGACTTAGGAACCCCACGGAGACGTACGATCTCCCTCACATACAACTCTGCATACTGATCCACCATGTATGCTGTCTTCACTAGAAGAAAATGAGATGACTTGGTGTATCTGTCCACTATCACCCACACCGAGTCATGAAGCCCCACAGTCCTAGGTAAACCTCCCACAAACTCCATCATAATATCCTCCCACTTCCACTCGGGAATATCCAATGGCTGAAACAACCCCGCTGGTCGCTGATGCTCAGCTTTCACCTGCTGATAGGTCAAACATCTGGCCACGTACTCCATCACATCCTTCTTCATCCCGGGCCACCAATACAACGTCCGTAGATCCTGATACATCTTCGTGGTACCCGAATGAAGTGAGTACAGTGTAGTATGAGATTCATCCAACATCTCTCGTCTAATTCCCACATCAGTCAGAACAAAAATCCGACCCTGATACTGTAGCAGACCAACCTCAGAAATAGAATAGTCCTTAGCTGCCCCTGCTAAGACATTCCCTCTAACCTCCTGTAACTGGGAATCCACCAACCGACCTTCCTTATTCTGCTCTAGTAGGGTTGACTGCAGAGTAATGTTTGCCAACCAGCCCAACACAAACTTTATCCTCACTCTGGCCATCTCATCAGCCAATTCTCTCGATATCTGGGTGGAATTAAATAGCTGACCCGGGCCCCTCCGACTCAATGCATCCGCTATTACGTTGGCTTTCCCTGGGTGGTAAAGAATATCGCAATCATAATCCTTTATCAACTCCAGCCAACACCTCTGCCTCATGTTCAGGTCCTTCTGCGTGAAGAAGTACTTCAAACTCTTATGATCAGTGTATATCTCGCACTTCTCCCCATACAGATAATGCCGCCAAACCTTTAGTGAAAATATCACCGCTCCCAATTCTAAGTCATGGGTAGGATACCGCTGTTCATACACCTTCAGCTGCCATGATGCATAAGCTATAACCTTCCCGTTCTGCATCAACACGCAGCCCAAACCCAACCTTGATGCATCACAATATGCCACAAACTTTCCTCCCTCCGAAGGAAGACTTAACACACATTAGTAATAAGTCGTCGCTTAAACTCTTGAAAACTGTCCTCACATTTATCTGAATAGACGAACTTCAAATTCTTCCGTGTCAATTCTATCATTGGTGCAGCAATCTTCGAGAACCCTTTTACAAACCGTCTGTAGTAACCCACTAACCCGAGGAAACATCAAACCTGCGAGGCATTCCTTGGCCTCGGCCAATTTCTTACTGCCTCCACCTTAGATGGATCCACCTTAATCCCATCTTCGCCAACTATATGTCCAAGGAATGTCACTTTTGGAAGCCAAAACTCACTTTTCTTAAACTTGGCGTACAATCGGTGTTTTCTCAACCTCTGGAAGACCTGTCGAAGATGTAACTTATGCTCTGCCTTTGAACTGAAATATACTAAAATGTCATCAATGAAGACAATGATGAACTGATCCAAGAAGTCCTTGAACACCCTGTTCATTAAGTCTATGAAGGCTGCTAGGGCATTGGTCAAACCAAAAGACATGACCAAAAACTCATAATGCCCGTACCTCGATCGGAAGGCCGTCTTCGGTATATCCTCGTCCTTGATCCTCAGCTAATGATAAGCAGATCGAAGATCAATCTTCAAGAATACGCCTTTCCCTGCAGCTAGTCGAACAAGTCGTCAATCCTTGGTAGAGGATACTTATTCTTGATAGTCAACTTGTTCAACGCCTTGTATTCTATGCACATCCTCAGAGTCCCGTCCTTCTTCTTCACAAACAAAACAAGAGCACCCCATGGAGAGTAGCTAGGCCTGATAAACCCTAAATCCAGAAGTTCCTGTAGCTGTATCTTCAATTCCTTCATATCTGTTAGTGCCATTCTATATGGTGCCCTCGACACTGGCTCTGTCCTCGGTGCCAACTCAATAACAAACTGAATCTCCCTGTGCGGCGGCAACCCTGGTAAACCCTCAGGGAATACATCCAAGAATTCACGAACCAAACTAGTCTCCCCTGACCTTGTTGGCAAAACCCTAATGGTATCCACCACACTAGCCAGAAAGCCTATACATCCTCCTTGTAATAATTCCCTGGCTCTCAGCGCTGATATCATGGGTATGCGGGGTCCACATACAACTCCCATGAAAACAAAGGGATCCTCACCCTCTGGCTCAATGTTCACCATCTTCATCCTACAATCAATAGTAGCTCCGTATCTAGCCAGCCAATCCATCCCCAAAATCAAGTCTACTGACAACTCCCTACCATCAACCATTACTGGCAGTGCTCTAATCCATATCCTAGAAACTACCAGTTTCCCTGTAGGCAATATAGTCCAAAATCTCCCAGTATAGTACTCACTAGGTTTACACAATCTATCAATCACCTTACTCGAAACGAATGAATGTGTAGCACTAGAGTCAATCAATACAGTAAAAGAAGAGCCAGCGCTAGAAAGCTAACCTGTCACCACCGAGGGACTAGCCTCGGCCTCTGCCTGCGTCAAGGTGAACACTCGAGCTGGAGTCAAGCTGTCCACCTTCCTTGCTTCCCCTTTTTTCATTGTTGGGCGATCCTTCTTGAGGTGTCCCACCACCCCACACACATAACAGGCCTTAGCTCAACATTTGCTCAGATGGTGTCTTTTGCACCTCGTACACTTTGGGTAGCTCCTCCATGTGTCACTGCCTCCCTGACGGCCACCCTGAACACCCTGACCCCTCCTATCAGGACCAGCATCGGTCGAAGTGTCAGGGGTCTTCCTCTTCAAATCACTGGGGCCTCCGCTCCTACCAGACCAAGAATATGGAGGCACCGCTTTGCGACCCTCTCGTCTTGTAACACTCTCCCTCCAGATCTTGTTCTCCACTTCCTCAGCGGTAAGAGCCTTCTTAACAGCCTGGGCATAATTCATCCCCCTAGATACTGTTGTAATTCTCACATCTCGGGCTATCATAGCATTAAGCCCTCTGATGAATATGTCTTGCTTAGTTGCATCTGTAGGCACAAGATCTGGTGCAAACTTCACAAGTCTATCGAACTTCAAGGCATACTCTGTAAATGTCATGTTGCCCTGGAGCAATCCAACAAATTCATTAACCTTCGTTACCCAGATGGCAACATTGTAATACTTATGACTGAACAAATCCTTAAATCCATCCTAACCCAGAGTAGTAACATCTCTGGTCTATGATGCCACTTCCCACCAAATGCGGACATCCTCTCTAAGCATATATGCGGCACAAGCCACCCTGTCATGACCCTCTACCCTCATGAAGTCTAGAATAGCAGTAATCATACTCATCCACTGTTCGACCTTTAGTGGATCTAGTGCCCCCTCAAAAGTTGGAGGATACTGTCTCCTAAACCGCTCATACAATGGTTCCCACCTATTCCCAACCTCCACTGGTTGTACAACTGGTGCCACAGGTGGCACAATGGATGCAGCACTCTTGGAAGGAGCCTGCTGTCTCAGAAGCTCATCTTGGCTCTGAAGTCGTGCTTGCATATCTGCCATAATATGCTGCCAGTTCTTAGGGACTGGCGGAGGGTTCTAGCCCTGGTCATCATCTCTAGCCTCAGGCTCAGTGCTGGCTAGCCGAGCTTGTCTTTAGCGGTGAATGTACATGTCCAGCCAGTCTTCAGGAACCCTTAAAGCTAGACCGCTCTGATACCAAGTTGTAACGCCCTAGATAACCAAGATCGTTACACTGTGTGTTAGTAAAGGTAAAAAGGCTTTCTAACGAAGTCATTTAGTTGAAAATGTGTCGCTAAACCATTATTGAACTAGGGTTAAAAGATTTTGGTCATAAAAGACAAATTTTTATTTAAATAAGTGTTTGTTACACGGGATCCCAAAAAATAAACAGGGTTAAAGAAAAGTTTACTAAATTCCAAAGGTTATAAACAATCATAAGCCAATTTAATGGTAAAACAAGCATTTTAGGGTCTCCTGTCCTTGTATCATCGCTCGGCTGTGGCGGCCGAGCAGCCGGCTATGTACATTCCGCCCCTAGAGCTCTCCAGATCAGGGTTGGTCCAGCTTACCCTTGCCTTTACCTGCACCACGTAGCACCCGTGAGCCAAGGCCCAGCAAGAAAACCATATAATAGAGCATGATTAATATAAGTAACAAGATAACTCACTGATCATCAATCAGATATACAATAGACCACATCGCTAGCATAATCAGTGATATCAGTCCACAAATCATTAATCAATCATTCATGTAATAAACATGCCATAATCATCAGATTAACATCAATAAACATATCATACAATATTCAAGGTCGACGCCCTTAGGCTGCACCCTCTATTTAATCCACTGACTCCGACTCACTTAGGTTGGGCTCAGTGATTATATAACTAACCTCAGCTACCAGTGGCTGAGCCGCGTCCTTGTGTGCCAATATTAATTCTGACACTCTTAGGCTGTTTATCTCATGTCACTATGGCATAATACCATCATATGACATTGCATATAAATATTGGGAACTCTTAGTCTCAACATAACCACATAATCGGGTGCAGTTTTCTTACCTTTGATTCCGAGCAAAAAAAGTGAACTGACTCCGAACACGATCCCTAGCCTTGAGCCTTGGTGACAAGACTAGTCACAAGAATTATCGATATCTATCAACTTCCAATCAGAAATATAAAACTTAGGTAACAAAATTAGCCTCCGGGACCTCAATTTCTACTAAACCGGGCAGTAGAAATTGTCTCAAGCCCCTAGGTTAGGACCCTCGAGCCCTAACAACATTAAGAACACTTCCAACTTCAAAACCCCCAGGCGGGTCACGACTTGGCTCAACAAGTCGTGACTTGCCCTAAGTCAGAGAGCACACTCTCACAACAAAAGGGAGGCGGGGCGCGACTTGGCCAAGCAAGTTACGGCGCGGCCCCAAGTCAAAGAGCTCCCATTGCCAGGGGGCCACACGCGTCGCAGCGCCCCCAGGCTAGGTCACGGCGCGCCCTGCGAACTCAAGGAAAACTTGGGTTTTCCTCCTTCTTCAAGCAAGAACATACCAAACTACCCAGATTTTTCCCTCAAGACTTTCCCCAATTTCAAAATCAATCAGCAACAACTGAGAACCAATTTACCCATATAAACCACTCAAACACCTTAACAACATCCCTCAATCACCAGCCCAATTAAACTAGAATCCTTATCCCAATTCAGTTGCTAACTTCACCTTGAATACCCAAAATTCTACCTAACAAACTCAGTAACAACCTAGAGCTATTAAGCAAGAATTCATACCTCAAACAAGCTAGCCTTTCCTCAGAACTTCCAGCTCCTACACCCAGCTTAATTCTCTTTTACCTTCTGTCTAAATTCTCCAAGCTCCAAGCTTCTTCAACAGCCAAGAAACTAAACACTAAGGATGAGAGGGAGAAGGAAATCACGAGGGGATGAGAGAGAGAGCTCAGACTTTTTCCTTCCTTCTTTCCGTAGAGTGTTCTCCACTATTCTACCTTAATCTAAAATATAAGCTGAGTATATTCTTAGTCCTAGGAAAAGATCATTTTGACCTCCCATAATAAAGCTAACCTTAACCTAAACTAGGGGTATAATTGTCATTTATTCCCAATTCCCACTAATTCCTCAAGCGTTCCTAATATTTACCACCTAAATCCTGCCATCCAATTAATCAGCAATTATTTATCCAATGTCTAATAATCTCCAATATATCTCCTAAATATCCCGTAAATACCCCCAGGCTCCCCAGAGCCAGGTATAAATCCCCACCGTGACTATTTCGCCAAATCGCTCACTAGGACCGTCTCGAGCCATATGCTGAAAATATATACACATAATAATGTGGTCTCAACAATTTATCGCAATTAATCACATTTATGCCCTTGACGGGCCAAAATTACAGATATGCCCCTATAATCTAAACAAGGCTTACATGCATACTAATATTCATAATCATGCATCTCATATATCCATATAACCATATAACCATGCATATCACATAGTCATGCATTAAATCATTTAAATCACACAGAAACCAATTATGCCCTCTCGGCACACTAACCATGGCCCTTAAGCCTTATCAGTAATTTTGGGTCGTTACATCTACTGTCAATATCGGTCCAGTCTGATGTAACAAATACATCCGATCTTGTCTAGTTTTCTAATGTTCTGGAAAGAACATAACATCGTGATGTGTAAGTAGATCATACCATAGATTGGCAAGTCAGTGTAAATCCTGTGCACTTACTAATCTTAGGACTAACTTATTTTGAACATATAATCATATTTATATTCTACTGTGATTCCGTCACTATAAATATGATTAGCAATATGCTTGGGATTTAATAGAAGTTTATCTTAAATAAATAATCATGAAAATAAAACATGTGAGCAAAGTGATTGACGAAGTCAAATGATTTATATTCTTTTATTGATTATAAATGAGATTACAAAGAAATTGGATTTTAATTAGGGCATAAAACCCCAACATACGTTGCCTGTTCCAAGCTAGATATTCTCTCGGGTATCCAACAAGTTTGTGTATTATGTGTAATGGGGCTCGTACCCCCTCTTTCCCATCTTTGTGGGCTTGGTCCGGCTCTGATTCTTGCTGGATCGTTTTCCCCGGGAAGGGTTTATGCTCGCCTCAGACGCTTCAGTCTAGGATGGTTGAATTGCTTCAGGAGTGACACTATATTTGGTCGGTGCCACTCCATATAAAAAAAGAGAGGCCAAAGAAGCTGAAGCATATCCCAATGAAGCGGGCGTATAGATAGTCAGGGTCATGAACTATATCCCGGATACTGCTGGAGGTGGCAGATAGAGATTTTCCGGGTATTGTGCCCCGTACCCAGGAATGGTCTGGCTTGTTGGTTGCGGTGCTGGATGCCATCCAAAAGCTTGGATTCGAGCTTCTTCCCAGTTGATGAAGCCTTGAGCCCTCCTTATAAATTCTTCAAAGGTGCCCCCCTTGCTGCGTTGCATGTCATCCTAGATAGGGGATCCAACTTTGATTTCAAACTGGAGGGCTACTAAACGTTGTCCATCATCCACCTTAGTCTTTGAAGTTTCCTCTGTAAAGCATTGGATGTAAGACCTAAGGGTTTCACTGGGATGTTGCTTAATCTTGGCCAGCGCATTAACCTCCATGTCCAATTTCTCAGTGGCTACGAATTGTTTGGGGAAAGGTGACTACAATCCAGACCAAGATTGGATTGATCCTGTCTTGAGCCTTTTCCACCATTATTTGGTGGTTCCAGCCAAGGTGATCGAAAAGCACATGCATTTGTCATTGTTGCAGACATGGGCTACAATCATCAGGCGATTGTAGCTAGATAGATGGTCTCTCGGGTCGATGTTTCTGGTGTAGGCGGTTTTTGGACCAAGCGGTCCGTGACCTTTTTGAGATCGGCCAATTGCTCCATGAACCGCCTGGCCATTCCATCATCAATGGGAACTCTTTCATTCCTCTTGTCGTTGAGGTTATTCCACAAATTGCCTCCTTGAGGGCAAGTATTTTTTTTACGGGCCTACTCCTTTCGAGGATTGAGGCCGTTTCACAAATCGACGTGGGATGTGTCATCTCCCGAACTAACAGCTTTCGTCTCCTCTCCGCGTTTACCCCCTCTGTGATCCTTGTTCACGGATGCGCTAGGATAAAAATGTCTTCCCTGGCCATCATGTCTCGGGACATTCCGGGGTTTGGTGCCCTGTGGGCGTTTCCCCTGTGGATTGTTCGGGTGATTCCATCCTGGGACAAGATTCACCCTTTCTCTCCTAGGGAAATGCCTTGGGTCCACCCTAGCTTTTGGAGTTGGAGGAGTCTTCTTTTTTGGGTTTTATTTTTCTATGGGACTGGCTGCTTTGGCTTTCCATTTTTCTTGAGCTGGGTTCGAAGGACTGACTCTGGGATGAGTGGATCGTCAAGGAGGAGGAGTAGGGGTTGTAGCATAGTTGGGAGCGCCAGTCCCTGTAGGTGGGATAGGTGGCTGAGTTCTTGGGGAGTAACTGTCAATCCCTGAGCAGCAATGAATGCTTGAAGATCCAGGAGGGACTCTTGCATCTGGCCGATGGTTCCTCCATTCTTGATTCTTGATCGAGGACCTATTGTCTCAGAAAGACCACTTCCAGGTCCTCCTATTCGGGCTCCACATCATTTTTTCCGGGATTGATGGGATTCTCAGCCTCATGGTCTTCGTGCCCCTCTCTGTCTTCTTTGTAGTGTTCTTTGTCGTACTTACTCTCTTCTCTCAAGTTTTGGGAGTCGTCAGGCAAAGGACCATGATAAGGTATATCCTCTGGTTGATCTTGAGGAAGTTGCTAGTTTTGCAATTGTTCTCCATTGTCTTGTTGCTGCCGTTGAGCAGGATCAAACAGAGTATGTATGGTATTCACCATCTTTGTAGATGACAAGGACTGGTTCAATAGTATATAATTACAATGCAAACATGCATTTTAACAATTATTCACATACAATAGAAATGCTAATAAGCATGCCTCATCATATGCACATAATAGTCAAGGGCCAGGCCCTATCAGTATATCTCATGCTTCCAAGTAAACAAGCAGATAAGCCATTTATATTTCATTTAAACAGTTAAACATATAATCACATATACTGTTACCAAACCCTGAGTAAAGCTTGTCTTTAGCGGTGAGTGTACATGCCCAGCCAGTCTTAAGGAACCCTTAAACCTAGACCGCTCTGGTACCACGTTATAATGCCCTGGGTAGCTAAGACCATTAAACTGTGTATTTTAAATAGTGTTGGACTTGCTAATCAATTCATTTGGACATAAACGTGTTACTAAGGATAATTAATGGATTAGCGTTAAAAGATTTTGATCATAGGAATAGTTGTTTCTTCTTAAAAAGAAAAAGTTCATACATGGGATCCCAAAAAGGTGTTTACAAGGCAATTACAATCCTCAAAATAAATACAACTGTAACCAACCTAAGTGGAAAAATAAATTTGGCTCTAGTCCCTGTTAATCCATTGGCCGTGGCGGTCGAGCAGATGCTGATGTACACACCGCCCATAAAGCTCTCCAACTCACGGCTAGTCCAACTTTCCCTTTCCCTTACCTACACCACATAGCACTCGTGAGCCAAGTCTCAGCCAGCAAAATTAATTCGCAATCACAAATGAACATCAATATATATATATAGTAAATTTAGATCAATCAATTCAACAACAACATAACAGAAGCAATAAGCTAGGCATTGATAAACAATTTAATCCGACATGTAATTCAATCTCAACATTCAATACAGTTAATTAAGTGCAAAAGGGGACTTCTGTTTATTCAGAGACGTTTAGGCCTAGTGTCCTTAGGCCGAGCCCTCTGTCTAATAACTAACCCTGGCACGCTTAGGCTGGGTTGCGTTCTGCACGCTTGACATCAGCCCAACTCCCTTAGACCGGACTTTCAGATCGAATATAACAAATGAATAGATTGCGGAACACACAATCAATTGCAGCACAAACAAACATGCCTATCCAGATATTCTCATAGACAGATATATTAACAATCTCACATATAATTGTATTTGTTAATAGGGATCCAAGTCCCAATAACAACCCAAGTGCAGTTTTCTTACCTTGAGTCCCGAGCTAAAGATGTAAGGCAGTTCTGAGCACGATCCTCATTCCCGAGCCTTAACGGTAACCCTAGTCACAAAGAGATAATGGATAACCATTAAAACCTAAACCAATTAAAAGCTTTAGAAAAACATACTAGCCCCCATGACCTCGAATTATACTAAATCAGGTAGTAGAATCCTTCCTAAGCACTTAGGTTTGAGTTCTCGAGCCTAAAAATCCTATTTGGCCACTATTTCCTATCTGAGCCGCGACCCTCCTCAGAGGCGCCGCGACCCTCTACAAGTGAGAGAGCCTTCTAAGGTAAAATCCTGGACACGTGTTGCGGCGCGCCCTAACCTGCGTCGCGACACCTGGGCAACATCAGGGACCTCCAGGGCCTTCTTGCACACATGGGTCGCGGTGGCTGAAGAACAGGGCCGCGGTTTGAGCCCGAAACCCATAAATCTTCAACGTTTTCAATCCAAAAATCTTCATAATTTTCGTACCAAAAACTTCATTTGTCCCAAAATCAAACCCCCAACAAGTTTAGTGCAACATATACAACGTTTATGACCTATAAACTAGCTCAAAACTACCTTAGATCTCAAAATCATACTTAAGCTAACAACCCCAAAAACTTTACTAGATCACAAAATTTACAGAGAAATCAAGTTTGGAAAGCTCACCTTAGAGAGGATTTCGACCCCTGAGCTAACTCCAATCTTGCTCCTAGCTTGATTCCTTTGTTCTCACCCCCAAACTTCAAAGAATTGGTGCCCTTCCCTTGCAATCTTCCAAAACTTCCACCAAGAGAGGGAGAGAGAAAGAGATCGTCTTGATGTTTTCTGGTCACTTCTTGAAGTTTTCCTTAGCATATCTCTTAACACATAAGACCAAAATGCCCCTAAACTTATCCTTAGCCTCTTATTTCCTTTAAGGGAAAACCCGTCAATTACCGCATTTCTCTCTAATCATCAAGTGGTTCTATAAATTCCCAATTAATCCCGAATTAACCGTTACTTGGTAAATCCCAAATATACGTTAAGTTCCCAAAATACCCCTAGGCTCACCCCGAGCTGAGCATTTGAGCCCGTTGTGACTATTCCGCTAATCCGTTCCCAGGATCACCTCAAGCCGAATACTGTAAATATATCCACATAGTAATGTGGTCTCAATCTTTTAACACATATAATCATATTTATACCCTCAACTGTTCAAAATTAAAAATATGCCCTTATTAACAAGAATGGGCCCGCATGCATATTTAATTCACATAAACATGCACCTATATTCATATTACCATATAAATCATGTATGCCACATAGTCACACATTTAATAAATTAATTTTACACATATATATCCAATTATTCCATCCCAACACACTGATAAAGGTGCTAAGCCTTATTAACAATTTGGGACGTTACAACTATCCCTTCCTACTGTAAATTTCGTCATCAAAATTTACCTAAATAACTTGGGATGTTGATCCTACATAACCGATTCAAGCTCGCAAGTCGCTTGCTCAACCTTAATATTCCTTCCTAAGACTTTGACTAGAGGAATCGTCTTGTTCCTTAGAACCTTGTCATTTCTGTCTAGGATCTACACTGGTCGTTCCTCATAGGACAAGTCCGTCTGTAGCTCCAGATCCTCATACCCCAATGTATGGGTCGTATCTAACACATACTTCCATAGCATTGAGGTGTGAAACACATCATGAACTCTTGATCACAATGAGGGCAGAGCCAACCTGTAAGCTCCTTGCCCGATCCTTTACAGGATCTCAAAAGGTCCTACGAATCTAGGGCTAAACTTGCCCTTCTTCTCAAATCTCCTCATTCCCCGCAATGGCGAAACTCACAGAAATACGTGGTCCCGTACCTGGAACTCCACGTCCCTATGCTTAGGGTCAGCGTAGCTTTTCTGTTTACTCTGCGAAGCGAGCATTTGAGCTCAGATCTTCACAATAGCTTCATTAGTCTTATAAATGATCTCTGGCCCCAAATACTTCCTTTCCCCCATCTTATCCCAATGAATAGGTGACCTACACTTTCTCCCATACAACATCTCGTATGGAGCTACTCTAATCGTTGACTGGTAACTGTTATCCTAAGAAAATTTAATCAACGGGAGGTACTTACTCCAAGAACCCTCGAACTCTAGAACACATGCTCTAAGCATGTCCTCCAATATCTGAATTGTCCTCTCAGACTGCCCGTCTGTCTGAGGATGAAAGGCTGTACTAAACTTCACCAGAGTCCTCATAGCCTTTTGTAAACTACCCCAAGACTTGGAAGTAAATAAGGGATCCTGGTCTGATACTATAGACATTTGAACCCCATGGAGACATACAATCTCCCTCACATACATCTCTGCATACTGGTCCACAATATAGTTTGTCCTCACTGGAAAAAACTGAGCTGACTTGGTATATCTGTCCACTATCACCCATACCGAGTCATGTTGCCCCAACGTCCTAGGCTAGCGAACTACAAAGTCCATGGTAACATCTTCCCATTTCCATTCTGGAGTACCTAAAGGCTGTAACAACCCAACTTGGTGCTGGTGTTCAACCTTCATCTGCTGACAGGTTAAAGAATTTGCTACATAATCGACCGCGTCATTCTTCATCCCAGGCCACCAGAACAGCGACTGTAGATTGTAACGCCCTGGATAGCCAAGACCGTTACACTGTGTGTTTATAAAGTGCTAGACTTGCTAATCAAGTCATTAAAGTAAAATCGTGTTACTGAAACAGTAGCGGAACTAGGGTTAAAAGTGTTTTGGTCTCAAAAGTTACGTTTTCATTACTAAACATTGTTTATTTACATGGGATCCCAAAAATGACAGTTTAAAAGCCATTTACAAAAGTTACAAAGTTTAAATACATTGACTGGCCATATTAAGGCAAAAACGAGCAGTTAGGTAACTCCCTGTCCTGACACACTCCTCGACCATGGTGATCGAACAGCTGGCTATGTACATTTCACCTCGAAGCTCTCCACCTCAGGCCTGGTCCAGCTTGCTCTTGCCCTTACCTGTACCACGAAGCACCCGTGAGCCAAGGCCCAGCAAGAAAACACAGTAACAACAAAGCATGAACAACTAGCAAACAAGTCAATTACACATATAGCATCTCATAACCTCAAGTATATCATCAGTCAAGTATTTCATATACTAAGCATCTCATAAACTCAAGTATATCATTAGACAAGTATTTCATATACTAAGCATCTCAGCTCATAATACATAATGCACAGACGATAACCAGGGCTAGCGCTCACAGGCAGCTCCCTCTGTTATCCTATTGTTTCTAGCTCCCAGTGGCCAATTCGCACTCCGTGCGCTAAAATCATGTACGGTACTCTTAGACCGCTTTTACGTGTCCCTTGGCATAATACCAACATTGACACAATACAACTCTCGGGAGCACTTAGTCCCATTACAATCATACATTCGGATGCAGTTTTCTTACCTTTCAATTCACTGGTTTTCGATGCCACGTAGCCGCAAGCACGGTCCTCTACTCCGAGCCTCTCCAAAGTCCTAATCACAACACAAATAAAACATTCCTTGTCACTAACCAATCCAAAACTACCTTCCCGGAACCTAACCCACACTCTCAGAACCCCCAAAACCTTAAAACTATACCCCGGAGACATCCCCCCGAACCCCCGGATCAAAGGGCCAAAATTGCCAAAATTGATGTCCTGAAATTGGCCTTGTGCCGCGGCACCCAGCAAGTCAGGGGCCTCGTGCCACGGCACACTAAAACTGTGCCGCGGCGCGCCTTCGCAGGCCTAGAATTCTGGGTTTTCCTTCGCGTTTTTCCCGAGCCTAACTCACTCCAAATCACCCCAAACTCCATCCTAAGTCCCAAAGCCAACTCTAGATCCTTAATAAACCTCACAGTAACCTAAAAACATCATACCCAAGCCCATTCACACAACTATTCCCAAGATTCACTCTTGAGTTTCATGCTTTGTAACTCAAACCAGAGAATTAAAAACAACTTGAACCCAAACCAGACCACACTCCAAACTCCCTAAACCTTAACAGAAATAAGCCTAATAATTACACAGAAACCTTACCTTGAGTGGTGAGTCCAACCTCTAGCTTTAAACCTCCTTCCCCTTTGATTACCCAATTCTGAGTTCATACAAAACCAGCCACCAATTTGTTTCAATTCACACTTATCAACCAAAAATCAGATTTGAAACTTAGATATACCATAATCAAAATCTTACCTCTGAGTATTCTTGATCTAAGCTTGCTTGACAACTTCAATCACTCCTTAATTCTCCCTCCATAAGCTAGATTCAGCTTCTCCCTTCCATCTTAGTTTTGCTCTTCCTCTAGGTCTCCAATTTTCAGCATAAAGCCCCTTTCTCCAAGTGTTGTACGTATTGTATTTTCCTTCAGCTCTTACTCATCTATTCCCTGCCAAAAGACTAGTTTAACCCTCCATTTATATCCCTTACTAACTAGACCTCAAGGGCTTACTTGTCCTTTTCCTAACTTTACAATTCTACCACCTTCCCAATAAAGCCTGTTACTCTCTATGGTTACTAACAGTTACGCAGGTTACCAAATCACCAGTTACCATTATCTAGCTTTCTAGGACCATCTCGGCACGTGCATCACATTGGTATCACAGCACCCATGTGGTACGATTCACATATTATAATTATCACATAACATAATTCACATAGTCATATAACATGCCTAAAATCATAATCATGCATCTTAATCATAAAAATCACACATAATTCCCATCATGCCCTCCCGGCACACTAATCAAGGCCCTTAAGCCTTATTAGTGAATTTGGGTCGTTACAGTAGATCCTGATACTTCTTCGTGGTGCTTGGATGTAAAGGATACGGTGTGGTATGAGATTCATCGAGGATCTCTTGTCTGATACCCACGTCCATCGGAACATAGATTCGATCCTTGTATCTCAGCAAACCCGTCTCCGAAATGGAATAATCCTTAGCTACACCAGCTAGGACATCCCCTTTAATCTTCTTCAACCATGTATCACTCACCTGGCCTTCTTCTATTCTCTCCAAGAGACTGGACTGCAGTGTAACATTTGCCAACTGGACGACTACCAATTCTATCCTTGCTATGGTAATATCTTCTGCTAATTCCTTCGATATTTTCTTCGAACTGAATAGCTGTCCTAAGCCCTTCCGACTCAAAGCATCTGCCACTACATTGGCTTTCCCTGGGTGATAAAGGATCTAATAGTCATAATCATTTACAAACTCTGGCCAACGTCTTTGTCTCATATTTAGATCCTTCTGGGTGAAGAAATACTTTAAACTCTTGTGATCGGTGTATATCTCGCACTTTTCTCCATACAAATAGTGTCGCCACACTTTCAGTGCGAATACCACTGCTGCTAGCTCCAAATCATGGATAGGGTATCGTTGTTCATATTCCTTCAACTACCGCGATGCGTATGCAATGACCTTCCCACTCTACATCAACACACATCCTAACCCCAGTCTTGATGCATTTCAATACACCACGAATTTTTCCTCGTCTGAAGGAAGACTCAGCACCGGAGCAGTAATCAGTTGTCGCTTTCGTTCCTGGATACTACCCTCACATTTGTCTGACCATGCAAACTTTAGTTTCTTCCGCGCCAACTCAGTCAATGGTGTGGCAACCCAAGGAAGCTTCTAACCTCCAAGGCGTTCCTTGGCCTTGGCCAATCTCTAACTGCTTCAACCTTGCTCGTTTCTACCTTAATCTCGTCTCCACTGACAATATGGCCAAGGAATGTCACCTCCGCTAGCCAAAACTCGTACTTCTTAAACTAGCATATAACCGGTGCTCCCTTAACCTCTACAGTACCAATCGGAGATGCTGCTCATGCTCTGCCTCTGAACGAGAATAAACTAGGATGCCATCAATGAAGACAATCACGAATTGATCCAAATAATTCTTGAACACCATGTTCATCAAATCCATAAACACTGCTGGGGCATTAGAAATAATTTGTTGCTAATCAATATTCAGGTTTAACTATTATAATGAACCTATACAATTAAGTACAACTCAGACAAATGAGCCTTAACAATTGGGCTTGTATGGGGGAGGGTTGGGTTCAGTATGTCGTTCCCACTACTAGGCCCCCATACATCCATACAAGGTCCAAAAGACAGGAATTTAAACCTTCGTTTTATTAATTGTTATTAATTGATTAGGCCCACTATAGTCATGCAAAGCAAATGGACTTTCAGAAGTGGAATCACCCACAAGAAAGGAATTTAAGCTTTACATTTTCTAATGGGCTCAAATAAAATCTTTCATTTTATGAATGTTTTATTTAGCAAAATCCATATTTTAAGCAAACATATGGGCCACTATATGCATCTAAGCCCAATTGCAAAAATACCGCATATAGTGCAAACATACATGTTATAATTGAATGGGCCTAATCATGTTACTATTTGAGTAAGTCTATGAATTTATGCAAAAATACCACAATTATTTCATTTGCAAAAATATAACAATTAATTTTCTAGAATTTATCCAAAATTCGAATTAATTAAATTTTTGCAAAAATAAATAAGTTAATTTAAATGAAATTTATCAACAATTAACATAAGTTAATTTAAATTTCATTTATCAACAATCAACATATATACTTTGTATCATTTTAAAAAATATTAATTTAATTTAAATAGGATTTATCAACAATTAATAAAAGATAATTTAAATCCCATTTATTAAAAAAATAAATTTTATTAATTGGTTTGAAAAAGATGATATTTTTCAAAATTTAACCAATTTTAAATTTTAAAAGAAATATCTTAACCATTTTTCAAAAAATATCTTGTGTTGTTACAACTATGAGCAAATATTTTAACCATTTATTGAAAAATAAAAAATATTAATAGCTATAACAATCCTAAAATATCTTAAAACAATTAAACTAATTTAAATATCCATAAAAATATCTAGTTAACAATTTTTTGAATTTCAAATGATTTAAATATTATAATCCATAGAATAATTAGATATTCAAATTTTCAAATAAATGATATAAAAATATCAACTATTTAAAAAAAATATCATCAATATCTGATACCTTAATTCTAATATTTTAATATATTAAAAGATTAAAAATTAATTAGTTAACCTATTTTTAAATTTGAATTTGAATCTTTGTAGAAAATATATAATTTTTAAATATTAAACAACAAAAATATTTTTAAAAAATAAAATAAATTTGATATTTTTGGGTTTGTTATAAAAAAATCAATTTCATAATTTTATTTTCTTTATTTTTTTTAAAAAAAAATCTGGATGAACAGTACCTGTGACAGGTACTGTTCATGCGTGCAGTTGCAGGGGAGACGCACGCAGGCGCGCGTGGCAAGGGTGACGCACGCAGGTGCGCGCAGCCAAACATTTTCAATTTTTTTGTGTGTAATTTTTCAACCCAAAACATTTTCTAAATTATTTTTACAATGTTTTACACTAAATAAAGCGTTTATAAAAATTAATTGCATAAAAACACAACAAAATAACCAAAATTTGCTAATAATCACATAAAAATCAATATGCTTCATAAAAAACATGAAATCAATCCAATTACTCAACACATCAAATAATTCAATTTTTACGATGTTCATGCATGAAAATAAAAATTACCAAAGGCTCTGAGGCCAGCTATTGGAAAAACATATACAGGATTTTATTTATTTTTATGTAAATCATATATTTAACAAATTAATATTAGAAAACCTAGAACATGTTTCTATAATTGAATTTAAACAGAGATACTAATAAGAACAGTTACATTATGTGTAGCGGAATGAATAAGTCCTTCCTTCATTTTCTCTAATATCCTTTCTGTCGCAGGGTATCACCAAGAAACTGAATTGATCTTCTAATTTCTTCACAGTCTTCCAAATTATCCAACACATGAGATAGATACAAAGAGAAGAATATAATATAGAGGCTTAGAAAGTGACTTTTGCTGTAGAGAGAGTCTAAAACCCTAAAGCATCAAAACTAGATCTTCTGATAATCTATTTTCAACTCTTACTTAGCATTCCTTTTATAGGCTCAATTAGGTCACTTATTTAATTAAAAAATCAATAAAATAATAGGTAATACTAGCCATTAGGTCGAAATTATCATGGGCTTTAGGCTCGTGAAATTTTAAATTTAATTATAAGCCCATTGGACTTAAAATCTAGACCCGTATTATTTTCTATTGATTAATTAATTAAATCCTTTATCAAATTAATTATTTATAATTTGAACCTTGATTTAAAATTATTTATTAATTTAGACACTAATTTGTCTTAATTAATAAATCTGCCCTAAAATCTCTCTTCTTCTCTACATTGTATAATTCTATGAAACTATCCAAAATTGACCTGGTCAACTTTGATAATAATAATTGATAATTAAAGCAATTAATTGAGACTATCTAGATGATTTTATCGAAGGTACAGTGGGGACCATGGGGCTATGAAATCAAACTCCAATAAGTTATCATAAATTTAACAAATAAATTTACTAACTTATTAATTCCTTGTGACTCCACTAAAGACTCGGAATTGCACTCTTAAATCATATAACACTCTATAAGAAATATAGATACATTATTAGTTATCCATTGTTACAACCATAATTATCACTCAATCCTCTATAGACAATCTACAATGAGATGCGACTAAAATACCGTTTTATCCCTCATTGTATTTTATCCTTAAAACACTTAGGTCTTTGTAAATGATATTTCAGTAAAATAATATTAATTAATGAAATGAGATCTATATCATTTAGCACCTTGAGCCAAACTAAACGAAAACCATCATTTTACTTCTTCATCAGAAGCTATAGATGTTCATATCCATGATTAACACTCCCACTCAATTATATTACCGAGTTCTCAAGATATAAGTATGGGCTAGTCCGTAGGGTAAGCTAGTAACGAACAACTCAAAGGACTCAAATAATACAGTAAGTTAGAATACTAACCGCTCAGAATTGAGATTGAATTGACATATGGTCAACTATATGATATGAGTAGAATAGAAGATAACAGTATGTTTACATATCCTATCTATTGTCAATATCGGTCAAATCCTACGTAACAAATACATCCGATCTTATCTACTTAGCTAATGTTCTGGAAAGAACATAACACTACAATGTGTAAGTAGATTATATCGTAGATTGGCAAATTAGTGTAAATCCTGTGCACTGACTAATCTTAGGAATAACTTATTTTGAACATATAATCATATTTATATTCCACCGTGATTACGTCACTATAAATATGATTAGCTACATGCTCATAGTTTAGTAGAAGTTTATATTAAACAAATAATCATGAAAATAAAACATGTGAGCAAAGTGATTCAAAAGAAATAAAAAAACTTCCATTTTTTTCTGTTCAAAATGGTGATCCATAAAAAACCTCTCCAGGTTGGGCCACATGTACATATCCACAAGCAGACTCCAGCGCTCACTGCTCCACTTTGCTTTTGCACTTACCTACAACACGAAATAACTAGGTAAGCGAAAATGCTTAGTAAGAATAGCCTTGCACACAAATATACTAAACTAAGCAACGGGTTGCCCTAAGGTAGGTATCACTACCGATCATTAGGGTATTCGATAAATTCCAACCCTATCATACAATTCTCAAACAATAGCCAAATTAGAATCAAATACTTTGATTGTACCAAACAAATAACATTACACGTATCATGATAACCTGCACGCAGAAAATCCCAGAAAATTCAAGATATACAACACATATCATAACTAATCAATAAATTAACAGCAATGGATCCAGGCCTAAACCTAGTTCCTGTTAGGAACGAATTTCCTAATACGCAGCGGAATGGTGGTGGGGTTGGCCCTGTGTACAACAAAATTTTTGTAACATATTTAAACTACCTTTAAATATGCGGATCCATTAATATACATACATTAATCATAAGCAAGTTAAGGATAGAATTCATACCTCTTGAAGCCTATCAAGTGTCCTTGCAATCTTTTCGTATTTAGAACGATTTTCCTATCCAAGCCACTCCCAGGTACTCACACCAAGATCTTCCAAAGCGTTCTCTACACCTCAAAAGTGTGTGGGCACTTAGAGAATGAAGGATAGTTTATTTGTGATTCCACTTGATGTACTCAACACATGAGATCAAGAGAATAGACCTGAGAATTGGTTCTTTATTTTTTAGGGAGAGAAAACTATCGTTCTATTTTTCACAGAGCGAATGTTCTGAGTTGTCTCAGATATCTAAATATTTTCTGATTAGTCATACTTAAAAGAAAATATTCAAATTTAAAAAATAAATCTGTAACCAACTTACAATTTACTTTTTAATTAATTAATTATTCTATTAATGAAAAAAATCCAAAAACCAATTTTTGAATTATCCATTAATTAATTAATTAAATAAATAAAAATGAAAATGTTATCCTTGAAAAATAGCCCTACACGCCACACACAGTCCATGACTGTGTGTGCACGTGTAGCATCCCTATTTTTAGGGATGTTGGTTTTTTCAAATTTTATTTAATTATTTATTCAAACTACTTTGTCAGATAAAATCTAACAACCTGATAACTAATTCAAATTTGAATTCAAATTTAAATTAATTATCTTTTTAATTAATTATCAAATATAATTAATTATTTGAATAAATATTAATCTTTTAAATTCAAATCTAATTTGAACTTATTAAATTATTATCTCCCACTCAAATAAAGACATTTAATTAATTCTACCAATTAATTAAATCCAATATTTTCGAAAATA
Organism: Humulus lupulus; assembly: GCF_963169125.1. Taxonomy (NCBI): domain Eukaryota; kingdom Viridiplantae; phylum Streptophyta; class Magnoliopsida; order Rosales; family Cannabaceae; genus Humulus; species Humulus lupulus. Next base: position 146,483,697 of record NC_084800.1, on the reverse strand, counting down.
AATATTTAATTTATTATAATTTCAAAAATTATAAATAATTAATTATTTAATTAAAATTTGAAATTAATTTAATTATTTAATATAATTTCAAAAATTATACAATAATTAAATATTAATTAATTTTGTTAACTACAACTAATTTGTAATTAATTAATTAATCACTATTATCATATAATTGCATATTTGGCATGAAGAACAAATTTCTTCTTAAATATGTCTTTAAACTATTTTTCCCTTCATATCAAATCTTACCTTGAATAGTGTTGATAGAGTCGCTATGGGGACCTCTGGACCTATAATTCCAAGCTCAAATAAATTTGAGATTATTAATTAAACTCTTTAATTAAATAATCTTAATGTATTAATCTCATGATTATTCCACTATAAATATGAGACTACACTCTTGTAATTAAAGACATTTTCATTTACTGAGTACTTTATAATTATAAACCGTCCATTGATGTAATCATTGCATACAACTGGACCCTCTAATAATGGTTCATAATTAATCGGGAATGAAATTACCATTTTACCCTTTTAATTATCTATTATTTCCTTAATTACCATTGACTTTACTAGTGAAGGTTAATTCATAACTAAATTATGAATTTGAGCTCAATAACCTTTCAGTCCCAAAAGTCAACCCTTAAGAGAACAATCATTCAATCTCTTGCGAGAAGGCATAGAGTCCATATCTGTATACTATGTCCCCAACCATCTACATTAATGAGTTCCCAAAACAAAAGTTTCTAGCCTGATCATTCTGACAGACTCTAACAAGTGAATCAAAGAACTCATATAACATAAATAGGAGTTCATAGTAACTTCAGGATTAAGATCTATTTGTATATGATCATCAGTTGATATATTTAATTAATACTTCGAAACGGTATTTAACTAAGTATTAATAAACATATCTGGTCCAGTTCTATATATTCTCTAATATATAAAGCACCTCCACTAAAGTGTCCTACCACACTAGTGATCCAGATCTAGATCACATGTATTCATAATACTAGTGGACCGTACTTGCAGTAATTAATCTAAAGATTCCATAACTTTATTTTACTGCGAACTAATCAAGTTCATTTATCTCAAACACAATCCTCCCGTACCAATACGTGTTTGAGATCACATATATGAACTTAGGAATTTTCCTGATATTTACATAATATTATCACAGAATAATATAGTCCATAATATATATGCATAACAAATTCAATTTATTTATTTATTTCATAAAACAATGTCTACTACATATGCTTTCAGGGCACATTTCCAACAATATCCCACTTTCTCTAAAGCAAATGATGCATCTATCTCATTCCCATGTTTCTTACATGTTCCTTAAAAGATTTTATGGATAAAGTCTTTGTGAAAGGATCTGCAAGATTATGCTCTGAAGCTATCTTCATAACTGCAACATCTCCTCGATGAACTATCTCTCTTAGCAAGTGATATTTCCTCTCGATGTGCTTTCCCCTCTTGTGATTCTGTTGGTCCTTTGAGTTAGCTACCACCCCACTATTGTCACAGTATAGGACTAGTGGCTTATCCACATCTGGTACAACTTCCAGATCGGAATAGAACTTCTTGAGCCACACAGCCTCCTTAGCTGCTTCACAAGCCGCTATATACTCGGCTTCCATGGTGGAGTCTGAAATGATGGTTTTTTTAATACTTCACCAGACTACCGCTCCTCCTCCAAGAGTAAACACTGATCCAGAAGTTGATTTCTGACTATCTCCGTCTGATTGAAAATCAGAATCAGTGTAACCAGTGGGGTTCAGGTCTCCACCTGAATATACAAGCATATAATCTCTAGTATTTCTAAGATACTTGAGAATATTCTTTACTGCAATCCAATGACTCAATCCAGGATTGGATTGATAACGGTTGACTATCCCTACTGCATAACAAATGTCAGGTCTTGTACACAACATGGCGTACATTAGATTGCCTACTGCTGAGGCATAGAGATATTGTCTCATGTCTTCCTCTTCCTGAGGTGTTTTAGGACACTGCTCCTTGGAAAGGAATACTCCAGAGCGGGTTGGCATATCACCCTTTTTGGAGTTTTGCATATTAAAGCGTTCTAGCACCTTTTAAATATAAGTTGCTTGAGACAATGCCAAAGTTTTGTTCTATTTATCTCTAAGAATCTTAATGCCCAGAACATACTTGGCTTCTCCCAAATCTTTCATTTGGAATTGTTCAGCTAACCAATTCTTTACTTTTGATAATGATGTTATGTCATTTCCAATCAGTAATATATCATCAACATAAAGAACGAGGAATACTACTACACCATCTTTGATTTGTTTATAGACACAAGGTTCGTCAACGTTGTGTTCAAAACCAAACCTTTTAATTGTGTCATCAAATCTAAGATTCCAAGATCTAGAAGCTTGTTTGAGTCCATAAATGGACCTAAGAAGCTTGCAAACCTTTTGCTCTTGACCTTTTAATTCGAACCCTTCTGGTTGAGACATGTAAATGGTTTCGTCAAGGTAACCATTCAGAAAAACTGTTTTGACATCCATTTTCCAAATCTCATAATCCATGCACGCAGCTATGGACAAGAGTATACGAATGTATTTTAGCATGGCTACAGGAGAAAAAGTTTCTTCATAGTCAACCCCTTCTTTCTGTGTGTAACCTTTGGCTACAAGCCTTGCTTTGAAAGTCTCTACTTTCCTATCCACTCCTCTTTTCTTCTTGAATATCCACTTGCAACCAATGGGTTTGATATTCTCAGGTGGATCTTCAAGAACCCAGACAAAATTGGAATACATCGATTCCATTTCTTGGTTCATGGCTTCTTGCCATTTGTCCTTGTCAGAATCATTCATTGCATCTTTAAATGTCAATGGATCGTCTTTGTTTGTGTTAGACACAAGCATTTGAACTTCGTGTTCATAGCATGTGGGTTGCTTACTAACCCTCCCACTACGACAAGGTTCACTACTATTCTGACCAAAACAAGCAGTTCCCTCTTGTCGTTTTTCATTGGTTGTTGCTGGTGACTTTGCAACTTCATTCGAGACCATCTCCTCTAGAACCACCTTACTGCGAGGTTTGTGGTTATTGACATAGTCATGTTCAAGAAAAGTTGCATTTGTCAATACAAATGTTTTATTTTCTTTTGGACTATAGAAAATTCCACCACTGGTCTCTTTGGAATATCCCACAAACATGCACACTTCAGAGCGTGATTCCAACTTCCCAGTCTTTCCTTTAAGCACGTGTGTAGGACACCCCCAAATTCGAAAATGGTGTAAACTAGGTTCACAACCATTCCATAGTTCTATGGGTGTCTTTTGGATAGACTTAGATGGAACAACATTTAATATGTATAGAGAACATTGAATCGAATAGCCCCAGAATGACAGTGGTAATGATGAGAAACTCATCATTGATCTAACCATATCTAACAACGTTCTATTCTGTCTTTTTGAAACACCATTTTGCTGTGGCGTTCCAGGTGATGTGAGTTGGGATAGAATGCCATGCTGACACATATGGTCCTTGAATTCAAAATCCAAGTACTCTCCTCCTCGATCAGAACGAAGAGCTTTTAGTGACTTACCTAATTGCATTTCAGCTTCTGCTTGAAATTCTTTGAACTTTCCAAAAGTTTCAGATTTTCTTTGCATTAAGTATAGGTAACCATATCTTGAATAATCATCAATAAAAGTGACGAAGTATTCATAACCTCCTCTTGCTTGTACATTAAGTGGACCACAAACATCTGTATGTACTAGCTGAAGTGGTTCTGTGGCTCTTGAACTTTTAGCAGAGAAAGGTCTCTTGGTCATTTTGCCTTCTAGACAAGATTCACAACACAGGGAGAGATCCAATAGATAGTTCTCTTAAAAGACCATCCTTTACAAGCCTATTTATTCTGTCTAGACCAATATGGCCCAATCTCAAGTGCCACAGATATGTATCACTATCGGAATCAGTCTTTTGTCGTTTAATAGATCTAGGATTACCTGTTCTAAATAATTCAGAATTATTAACAGATTTCTCTTTCGCTTGCAGTTTATAAATCCCATCGATAAATTTTGCAGAATATATCTTAAAACCATATCTTGAAATAACAATCGAATTATTATTAAAAGAGATTTTAAAATTTTGTTCATGCAACATAGAAACATAAATTAAGTTTCTAGAAAATCCAGGAATATAATAAACGTTCTCTAAAACAAGAAATTTATTATTCTCAAATTCCAAACGGGCTATTCCAACTGCTGCTGCGGAGACAATCTGACCACTGCCTACCCTCATAGTCACCTCTCCATCAGCAAACTTCCTCGTTGAACTAAGAATCAGAAGTGAAAAGCAGACATGGTTAGTGGCTCTTGAATCTACTATCCAGGACGAGGAATTATCTTCCACTAAACAAGCTTCTAACACAAGTAAATCAAATTTACCTATCTTTTTCTTCTTGAGGTCAGCGAGATACTTTGGACAATTTCTCTTCCAGTGACCATTTTCTCCACAATGAAAGCAAGTCCCTTTTGGGGTCTTCCTTTTGGAAGTTTTAGTGTTCTTGTTCTCTTTGCTTTTGGATGACTTTTTAGGATTCTCACATATTAATACAATGTTCAAGTTTGATTTCCATTTCATGTAGTTTTCACTAGTCAACTTTTCATTAGCAAGTAAAGAAGATACATGATTTGAGCTAGACATAATTGCTGAAAATAAATAAATAAACAAAATAAATTTATGCATATAATAAATATCAGTTATTTTCGGAATAGTAAACGTGATGCATGAATGCAACAATTAAAAAACACATAAAAAATAATTACTAATTCCACGATTAATTAATTTGAACATTAATGGACCAGCCTTAGGGTAGGTCAGACTAATTCCAAATTAATTTTGAGACCAGTTCTCAAATTTATAAGTGAAAACTTAAATCAATATTTCTCTTTTGACTTATTAACAACCACTTGTTTGGTCAAGAATACACTAGTTTGCTCGAAAGCCTAATGTACCTTGTGAGTGTAACCCATTATTTTAGATCAATGACTTAAATCAAGAGTATGCCTTAGGGTCAGTAAAACTTGAAATACATCATTAAATCCTATTCTTGAAAAAGAAGTTGTCCTTGAGAATAACACAGTCGGAAGCCTTCCTTAGGGGGACACAAGCAATGGTGTCGTGAGGCCCTCTCCATGTTACCTCGGTGCTAACTAATAATGGAGACCATGGGACTTATTGTCATAACTCCCTCTCCCACTCACTATTTTAGAATATGCTTTTTAATTGGTTGTAAAAATAAAGTGATCTATTTTTACCAAATGATATTCTAATAATTACTAATCAAATTAAGCAAAATAAAAATTATAGAACTATGCCCTAATTAGTTCAATTTTATTTTGCTATAATTACTAAGAATATCATTTATAATTTAATAAAACAATTTTATTAAATACTAGAAATGAAACAACTTTTAAAATCTATTTTCGCTCTTGAACTAGTTAAAAACTAGATTTATTATTATATGGACCATCATATAATCACATAGGACAATCCTAAGGCATGTTTCTACTCATATGAGATGCATGCACAATTTTAAATACTGTGTGGGTTATATGTATGGCATGTCAAAAAATGCATGATAAATTATTAAACAATTTAATCACATTCAAACATTTAAATAAATAAATAAATGCGGGCCGGGTGTCTTGGGTATTTCTAGAAAAATTACAACACTTGCAAAAATATACACAAGAAATGTAAGAAACTAAATAAGACCTAAAGAGATCTCTATCTTTTACTTTGGGTCTTCACAAGTAGTCTTGATCCATTAAGCCACTTATCCATTTAATTTTGAATTAAAATAACTTTTAATTATCTTAAACAAATTTTAAGAACAATTAACTTGGGCTTCAATGCCCGATAAGTTATTAGGCCCAGTTTTGAATTTGGGCTCATACAATTAATTCAAAATAAAACAATTTTAATTATGGATTAACGTAATTAAGCCCATAATTTAAATGGATAATTTTTGGATGCAAGCCCTAGGGTTTAAAACCCTATGGGCGGCTGCATAGGATGGCTCGACATGGGGCACGGCTTGGGCGCATGGTGGCTGCTAGGTGCGGCACACAGGGACGCGCGACTGGGTACATCAGCAGGAGGTGCAGGGGCGCGCATTCGTTCAACTGGGAGAGGTGCAAGGGCGCGCGCGGCTAGTGTGGTGCATAGGGGCGCGGGCACTAGGCTGGGCGAGGTGCGCTTGGCACCTGGGCAGGCAACAAGCAGGGGCTGGGCACGCAACAGTGCGGCTGGGTGAGGCTCAGGCTTCGGGGCTCGGGCTTTACATAATTTTTCAAATAATTTTAATGTAGAAAATTAAAATTACAAAAATTCCTATGCCCCAAAATGGCTTACATTTTTCATCTAGAATTTTAAGAATATTTCCTAAACCCAAAACACCATATAATTAACGACCCTTAAGAATAAACTATAATCATACATACATCCATCCATTCACATATATTACAATAATATAAGAATGCATATTATGCCCATAGAGTAATTAATGTATGCAGAGTTTAATGACCACTCTGGTACCAATTGTTAGGAACTAATTTCCTAATACGCAGCGGAATGGTGGTGGGGTTGGCCCAGTGTACAACAAAAATTTTGTAACATATTTAAACTATCTTTAAATATGCGGATCCATTAATATACATACATTAATCATAAGCGAGTTAAGGACATAATTCATACCTCTTGAAGCCTATCAAGTGTCCTTGCTATCTTTTCGTATTTAGAACAATCTTCCTATCTAAGCCACTCCCAGGTACTCACACTAAGATCTTCCAAAGCGTTATCTACACCTCAAGAAGTGTGTGGGGAATTAGAGAATGAAGGATAGTTTATTTGTGATTCTACTTGATGTACTCAACACATGAGATCAAGAGAATAGGCTTGAGAATTGGTTCTTTATTTTTCAGGGTGAGAAAACAATCGTTCTATTTTTCACAGAGCGAATGTTCTGAGTTGTCTCAGATATCTAAATATTTTCAACTTACCATTTAGCCACAAAATGACAAAGCCTTGAAAGAGAGGCATTAAGCATACCTTGGACTTAATGTCCCAAACAAAACTAGTGTAATCTACTACTACAAGCACACACTAGTATATTCATGTTGTAGCCAAGAAAGAGAAAGGCGTTACATGGAGTCCTTAGCTCTCAGCTAGATCTTTAACACCGCTATTCATTTTCCCTTTGGAGGTTACTGTAATCAATACAATGTACTCGGACTAAACTATGGCATACTCTTATAGCTAATATTCTATGATAGCTACATGCAATAACATTCTCTTAGAGACTCTATACTATAGTCTCTTATACACCTTACCGTGTATAAGGCCGAATTTCATTTCAGTCTTTAAAGTAACATGAGAAAATTGGCCTCACCGCAACACGTTATTCCGTTCTCTTAAAGATTCTACAAAAACCCAACTCCCATTCTTACAATTTTTGTCCATAACCTAGGATCTCTTTTATGTTATTTTTGAAAAGAAGGGCAATTGGACCCTTAACTTAAAAATGGTAAAAATCAATTTTACAAATCCTTAGTTATCTTTACAAAGGATTATTTCTTCTCATTTCCAAAACTTTACTTCTACTATTTAATTTAAGGGGTAACTTAGGGGAAGAGTTGAGTAACTTAGCATAGACCTAACCATTTCTAACAATGTGCAATTCTGACGTTCTGCAACACCATTTTGTTGAGGGGTGCTTGGAGTAGTGATTTGAGATAGAACTCCAAGTTTAGTTAAATGATCTTGGAATTGTATATATATTCTCCACCCTATCAGATCGCAAGATCTTTAAAGGTTTACCTAATTTGTTCTGAGCCATTGCAAGAAATTCCTTAAACTTTGTAAAAGATTTTGATTTCCTATGCATTAGGTAAATAGAAGTGTATCTAGAGTAATAGTTCATGAAAGTGACAAAGTACTCAATACCACCCCTCACTTTTACATTTAGAGGTCCACAAACATCTGAATGCACTAACCCGAGCAGTTCTTTGGCCCTGTCTCTCGTCGTAGAGAATGGACGCTTGGTCAATTTTTCCCTTTAAACAAGCATCCCAGACATGTAATTCACCAATGGCAAGTTCCCTTGAAGGCTCGTCCTTAGTAAGACTTTGAATCTTATCAAAGCTAATGTGACCAAGACGTAGGGGCCAAAGATACGTCATATTATCGCTATCGACCTTATGTCATTTATCGGTCATAGGTTTTTCTACTTTAGATAATTCGTTATTTAGTGCGTAGGGTTCTTTTGGTCGCAGAATATATGTAACGACCCAAATTCGCTAATAGGGCTTAAGGGCTTTGATTAGTGTGCGTGGAGGGCATAATGGGAATTATGTGTGATTTAAATAAGTAAAAATGCATGATTATGATTTAAAGCATGTTATATGACCATTTGAATATTTAAGATGCATGAATATGTGTATTAGTATGCATGTAGGCCCTGATTAGGTTAGAAGGGTATAATTGTAATTTTGGCTCGTTGCAGGCATAACTGTATATATATGCGATAATTTTTGAGACCACATTATTATGTGGATATATCTGTGATCTGTGATTCGAGACGATCCTAGTGAGCAGATTAGCAAAAAAGTCATGGCGGAGATTTATACCCGGCTCGGGGCAAGCCTGGGGGTATAAATGGTAATTTAGAGAATATATTGAGGTTAATTTTGATAATGAGGAATATAATTGGTGATTAATTAGGTATCGGGAAGTAAGCCAAAAATGTTAGAGACACTCGAGGAATTAGCAGGAATTGGGTAAAATGACTAAAATGCCCCTAAGTGGATTAAAGGATCTAGAATTAAAGGGGAGGGAATTATGGTCATTTGGGCTTTTTAGAGAAAGGTATTGCTGAGGCTTTATGTTAGTGGAAGTGGTAGAATAATATAGAAGTCTGGGGAAAGAAAGAAAAGAAGGAAAAGAAAGAAAAAGAAAGGGAAGAAAACAAAGCTCTTTTTCTAAGGGTCGGTTGGTGATCTCCTTCACCATTTTCTTGAGGTATTTTGGAGCAGAAACCCAGGGGAAACCAGGGTAAGCTTGAGGCAAGAGTTCTTGGGCTGACTTGAAGATTTGGCAAGGGTTTAGCAAGGATAAGCCATTTGGTTGAGGTAAGACTTTGAAGTTTCTTCAGTTCTGGTTTTGAATTCTAACTAAGGGATCTAAGCTGAATTGATGGGGAATTATAGAGAAGTTGGAGCCAAGGATTGAGGAAGAGCAAGCTAAGGAGGTTTAGAGGCAACTTAAGGTCGAATTTCCATCGAAGGTATAAATTCTGCACTTTAAACTTTGAAGTTGTGGGTGTGTTCTACTGAGTTTTGAAGTCTAGAAGTGACTATGGTGAATTTTGGGATTAGAGGTGCATGTGATTAGATTTTATGTGGTTATGATGCTTGGGATGAGCTATACATGTTAGTGAGCTAGATTTTGAGTTTGGTGAAGGTTTGGAGAAGTTTTGGTTAAGTTTGGCTAGGGGAAATCGCAGGAAGGGAAAATGTGGTGTTGGCAGTCTGTGACTAGCGCTACAGCGCTAGCCTTTGGGCGCTGTAGCGCTAGGCCAAGTTTGCTAAGGGCATTTTGGTTCTGTTTGTAGTGCTGTAGCGTCCTCCAATGAGCGTTGTAGCGCTACCCTGTGTTCAGAAAGGGATTTTAGGGTTATTTTCAAGGGTTTTTGACCAAGGGTTCAGGGTTCAATTCCACCACCTTGTTTGGTAGAACTAGGACTTTCCAGGGACTCGGGATTGGTCCCGAGGCTAGGTTTTGAACTCGAGGTTTGGTGATGACTCTAATCTATGGTTGTGATTAGGTGAGCGCTAGGGCTCAAGAGGGATCGTGCTCAAGGAATTAAGTGAACAAAGCTAGCGAATCAAAAGGTAAGAAAACTGCACCCGGCTATATGTTTGTGATGGGACTAAGTGCTCCTGATATTTGTATAATGTCAATGATGGTATCATGCCACGGGACATGTGATAGCGGCCTAAGGGTGCCGTATACAATATTTGCGCACAGGGCACGGCTTGGCGACTGGTAGCCGAGGGCAGCTTAATATTCACTGAGCTTGGTTTAAGCGAGCCGAAGTCAGTGGGATAACAGAGGGTGTGGCCTGAGGGTGCTAACCCTAGTTATCATTTGTGATTTGGTGTATGATATGTGTTGATATGTTTAGTATGTTGAATACTTTGTTATTCTGAATGTTTATATGGTTGAGAATATGTTATGCAATATGAGATATTGGATTGTTTGTTGGTTGCTTATGCTCTGTTATTGTGTTTTCTTGCTGGGCCTTGGCTCACGGGTGCTACGTGGTGTAGGTAAAGGCAAAGGAAAGTTAGACCAGTCCTGAGATGGAGAGTCGCGAGGCTGAATATACATAGTCTGCTGTTCGGTCGCCATGGCCGAGGAGTGGATCAGGACAGAGATTGCCTAATTGTCTGTTTTGCCTTAATATGGCTAATACTGTATTTAGTTCTTGAATCTTTTGTAAATGGTTTTAATCTTAATATTTTTGGGATCTCATTTAAATAGGAAATGTTATTCATAAGAAATGTGACTTTTAAAACCAAAACATTTTGACCCTAGTTCCATTTTAGATTCAGTAACACGGGTTTTAACTAAATGACTTGATTAGCAAGTCTAGCACTTTTATAAACACACAGTGTAAAGGTCTTGGCTATCCAGAGCATTACAACTTGGTATCAGAGCGTCCTAGGTTTATGGGTCCTGAAGACTAGTTGGACATGTACATTCACAGCGAGAGACAAACTTAACTCAGGGTTTGGTAATTGTGTACACATGATTATATGATTAGATGATTTGAGTATGATATGACTGTTGATATCTGTTTGATGAATAGGAAGCATGAGATACTGATAGGGCCTGGCCCTTGACTATTGCATGATGCTATTGAGGCGTGGTTATTAGCACTGCTATGTATGTGGATGAATATCTGGAAAAATTGCTATATTTTGATTGCTTGTGAATGATTGGAGTTCCAGTGATGGATCATGAAAGGATTATTACCCTGTCATCATAGTCTGATTGCCGAGTCGTTGATTGCAGATTGACTTGGATAAGTATGCATCCAAGAAAATCTACGTGACTAGTCGGCAGGTCTGGGACTAGAGATGATGATCAGGGCCAGACCCCTCCGCCAGTTCCTGAGAACTGGTAGCAGCTGATGGCAGACATGCAGGCTCGGCTTCAGAGACAAGATGAACAAATTTGAATTCAGCGGCAGCAGGCTCCGTCTGGGAGTGTTGCCCCTATTGTGCCACCTGCAGTGGTACCTGTAGCGCAGCCAGCTGAGGTTGGTAACAAATGGGAACTGTTGTATGAGCGGTTCAGGAATCAACAACCCCCGATCATTGAGGGAGGACCTGATCCACTGAAGGCTGAATAGTGGATGACCATGATTACTACCATTATTGATTTTATGAGGGTAGAAGGACATGACAGAGTGGCCTGTGCCACTTATGTACTGAGGGAGGATGCCCGAATCTGGTGGGAGGTGGCATCACATACCAGAGATGTTACTGCATTGACTTGGGAAGGATTCAAGGATCTATTCAGTCAGAAGTATTATAATGTTGCCATCAGGGCAGCGAAAGTGAATGAGTTCGTGGGGCTGGTTCAGGGTAGTATGACAGTTACAGAGTATGCCCTAAAGTTTGACAAGCTTGCAAAATTTGCACCAGATCTTGTGCCTACTGATGCAACTAGGTTGGACAGATTTATCAGAGGGCTGAATGCTATGATAGCCCGAGATGTGAGAATTACCATAGTTCCTGGAGGGACAACTTATGCCGAGGCTGTGGAGAAGTCTCTTACCGCTGAGGAAGTGGAAAATAAGATATTGAGGGAGAGTGAAGTGAGGAGGGAGGGCCGCAAGGCGGTGCCTCCATATTCTGGTTCTGGTAGGGGCGGAGGCTCCAGTGATTTAAAGAGGAAGACTCCTGATGCTTCGATCACTACTGGTCCTGATAGGAGAGGTCGAGGTATTCAAGGAGGCCGTCAGGGAGGCGGTGATACATGGAGGACTTATCTTGAGTACACGAGGTGCAAGAGGCGCCATCCGGGCGAGTGTCGGGCTAAGGCCTGTTATGTGTGTGGGGTGGTTGGACACCTCAAGAAAGATTGCCCAACAGTGAAGAAGGGAGATGCAGGGAAGGTGGACGGCTTGACTCCAGCTCGAGTGTTCACCCTGAAGGACGGGATAATTGTTGAGACCATATTATTATGTGGATATATATGTGATCTGTGATTCGAGACGATCCTAGTGAGCAGACTAGCAAAAAAGTCATGGCGGGGATTTATACCCGGCTCGGGGCAAGCTTGGGGGTATAAATGGGAATTTAGAGAATATATTGAGGTTAATTTTGATAATGAGGAATATAATTGGTGATTAATTAGGTATCGGGATGTAATGACCCAACTACTCTAGGCCTTGGACCATTACTAACTTCTATACAAAACTTACGAAGACATACATTTGAAATAACATATCTTTATTTCAGAACTGTAAGGTAAAGGCTTAAAACTATATAAATTCATAAGTATGACATTGGGACCCCATTGTTTGAAACAAAACATAACTTTGACATAATGAAAACTTAATTAAAACTTATTATAACCAATTGCGGAAAAATACATAGAAAACCATAATTAAAGAGACTTCATCCTCGAATCAAACACTCGGTCCTTCGATTTCATTCTTCCTCAATACACATCCCCAATCTACCAAGAACCTTTCCCGCCACCAAAGCTATTTTTCTGCACATATAAGCATAAAGGAGTGAGCCTAATGCCCTGCAAGGAAAATCTAACACATAAATCATATACATAAAATTTATAACGTAACATAAGACATATTATAAACATATGTCACACATACTATAATGGCCATTATTACTTGGGGTCCCATAAACTAAACAAGTTATATGCCCATTAGATTTGTGGGGCTTGCTAGCTGAGCAAGTCATATGCCCATAGATTAATTGGGGCTGGTTAGATGTACAGGTCATATGCCCAAGTCTACAAACATACACAAATCATAAGTTAACATAACACATAAATCATAAGATAACATATGGCATAACACATAATATCCTATCCTATTTTCCTTACCAAAAGTACTGGGATGTGAGAACAGGTTTGGGACTTTGGAACACTCCTAAAAACCATAAATGAAAGGGTGAGTATACTGAAGAAAGAGGAATGAAAAGAATGGACGAACTATACCATCAAGAATATACTTACCAAAAACCTTATGTTCAAGAACTTAGATTTCCTATCCAAGAATAAAGAATAAAGTTAGGGTACTGAGTAGAAAACTATAAGAACTTAAGGAAAACAATACCAAAATGAACTAGAGTTTGGAATACCTTGAATGCTTCTATGAATGATCTAAACCTTGAGCCGAAATGTGCTATAGACCTTACTTCCCAAGTGTTTGGTAAGCTTATAATCCCTAACCCAAGTGTTTACACTCTCAAAAATAACCTAGCAGCTTGCAGCCTCTGAACTTAGCTTGATGAATGAATAAATGGCTGGGTACTAGGTCCTATTAATAGAGTTCAAGTATGAAAAGATCTTCATTTAACTTGAATAAAATAATGGCTTTTTAAGTGAAAAATATTTGAATTATCGTTCAGCAGAGGATGAAGACTCGGTCAGAAAGATGCTGGACTTATCAAGAGGTAAAAGATTAAAATGAGAACGTTTTCAAAAACATTCAAAAATATACTAAAGGAGCCGATATATCGCCTGGGCCAGCATGCTCGAGGCTCGTCGAGGTGATCGTGCGCAATTACGTGTTTTTTGTATCCCCATACTGCGATATATCGCCCCTATAGCTGCGATATATCGGCATACGCTGAATATTTAAACACAAAATTGCACATTTTCAGCTTAATTTGAATTGAGTAACACAGCCTTGACTAAGTCCTCTAACGTTTTCAAAGCTGCTGACAGACCCTAGGATATTCAAATATTACTCTTAATAAACTTATTCCTCAAAAATACTTAATTATCATTAAACATACACATGACAAGTGTTACTTTCTTATTGGGTCTATCTAAACCTTATAATATAATAAATATCACCATCAATATCAGTCATATTAATCAAACCTTAGGTTAAAATTAATATTCTTAAACTATAGGTTAAACTTAGAAAATCTACAAGTGTTACTACGAGTGTCCAATTAAATCCCGGTCTGAACCAAAATCCACAGTCATAAAAATACTACTACTATTACTATTATACTACTATCTAACTAGCTAAGTAAAGTTCTTGGACTCTACAAGAGAAGTAAGCGGAAAATGTTAGAGACACTCGAGGAATTAGCAGGAATTGGGTAAAATGACTAAAATGCCCCTAAGTGGATTAAAGGATCTAGAATTAAAGGGGAGGGAATTATGGTCATTTGGGCTTTTTAGAGAAAGGTATTGCTGAGGCTTTATGTTAGTGGAAGTGGTAGAATAATATAGAAGTCTGGGGAAAGAAAGAAAAGAAGGAAAAGAAAGAAAAAGAAAGGGAAGAAAACAAAGCTCTTTTTCTAAGGGTCGGTTGGTGATCTCCTTCACCATTTTCTTGAGGTATTTTGGAGCAGAAACCCAGGGGAAACCAGGGTAAGCTTGAGGCAAGAGTTCTTGGGCTGACTTGAAGATTTGGCAAGGGTTTAGCAAGGATAAGCCATTTGGTTGAGGTAAGACTTTGAAGTTTCTTCAGTTCTGGTTTTGAATTCTAACTAAGGGATCTAAGCTGAATTGATGGGGAATTATAGAGAAGTTGGAGCCAAGGATTAAGGAAGAGCAAGCTAAGGAGGTCTAGAGGCAACTTAAGGTCGAATTTCCATCAAAGGTATAAATTCTGAACTTTAAACTTTGAAGTTGTGGCTGTGTTCTGCTGAGTTTTGAAGTCTAGAAGTGAGTATGGTGAATTTTGGGATTAGAGGTGCATGTGATTAGATTTTATGTGGTTATGATGCTTGGGATGAGTTAGACATGTTAGTGAGCTTGATTTTGAGTTTGGTGAAGGTTTGGAGAAGTTTTGGTTAAGTTTGGCTTGAGGAAATCGCAGGAAGGGAAAATGTGATGTTGGCAGTCTATGACTAGCGCTAGCCTTTGGGCGTTGTAGCGCTAGGCCAAGTTTCCTGAGGGCATTTTGGTTCTGTTTGTAGCGCTGTAGCGCCCTCCAATGAATGCTGTAGCACTACCCTTTGTTCAGAAAGGGATTTTAGGGTTATTTTCAAGGGTTTTTGACAAAGGGTTCGGGGTTCAATTCCACCACCTTGTTTGGTGGAACTAGGACTTCCCGGGGGCTCGGGATTGGTCCCGAGGCTAGGTTTTGGACTCGAGGTTTGGTGATGAGTCTAATCTAAGGTTGTGATTAGGTGAGCGCTAGGGCTCGAGAGGGATCGTGCTCAAGGAATCAAGTGAACAAAGCTAGCGAATCAAAAGGTAAGAAAACTGCATCCGGTTATATGTTTTTTGATGGGACTAAGTGCTCCCGATATTTGTATAATGTCAATGATGGTATCATTCCATGGGACATGTGATAGCGGCCTAAGGATGCCGTATACAATATTTGCGCACAGGGCGCGGCTTGGCCACTGGTAGCCGAGGACAGCTTAATATTCACTGAGCTCGGTTTAAGAGGGCTGAAGTCAGTGGGATAACAGAGGGTGTGGCCTGAGGGTGCTAACCCTAGTTATCATTTATGATTTGGTGTTTGATATGTGTTGATATGTTTAGTATGCTGAATACTTGGTTATCCTGAAAGTTTATATGGTTGAGAATATGTTATGCAATATGAGATATTGGATTGTCTGTTGATTGCTTATGCTCTGTTATTGTGTTTTCTTGCTGGGCCTTGGCTCACGGGTGCTACGTGGTGCAGGTAAAGGCAAAGGCAAGTTAGACCAGTCCTGAGATGGAGAGCCGCGGGGCTGAATGTACATAGTCAGCTGTTCGGTCGCCATGGCCGAGGAGTGGATCAGGACAGAGATTGCCTAATTGTTTGTTTTGCCTTAATATGGCTAATACTGTATTTAGTTCTTGAATCTTTTGTAAATGGTTTTAATCTTAATATTTTTGGGATCCCGTGTAAACAGGAAATGTTATTCATAAGAAATGTGACTTTTAAAACCAAAACATTTTGACCCTAGTTCCGTTTTAGTTTCAGTATCACAGGTTTTAACTAAATGACTTGATTAACAAGTCTAGCACTTTAATAAACACACAGTGTAATGGTCTTGGCTATCCAGGGCGTTATAATTTGGTATCAGAGCATCCTAGGTTTATGGGTCCTGAAGTCTAGTTGGACATGTACATTCACCGCGAGAGACAAGCTTAACTCAGGGTTTGGTAATTGTGTTCACATGATTATATGATTAAATGATTTGAGTGAGATATGACTGTTGATATCTTTTTGATGAATAGGAAGCATGAGATACTGATAGGGCTTGGCCCTTGACTATTGCATGATGCTATTGAGGCGTGGTTATTAGCACTGCTATGTATGTGGATGAATATCTGGAAAAATTGCTATATTTTGATTGCTTGTGAATGATTGGAGTTTCAGTGATGGATCATGAAAGGATTATTACCCTGTCATCATAGTCTGATTGCCGAGTCGTTGATTGCAGATTGACTTGGATAAGTATGCATCCAAGAAAATCTACGTGACTAGTCGGCAGGTCTGGGACTAGAGATGATGATCAGGGCCAGACCCCTCCGCCAGTTCCTGAGAACTGGTAGCAGCTGATGGCAGACATGCAGGCTCGGCTTCAGAGACAAGATGAACAAATTTGAATTCAGCAGCAGCAGGCTCCGTCTGGGAGTGTTGCCCCTATTGTGCCACCTGCAGTGGTACCTGTAGCGCAGCCAGCTAAGGTTGGTAACAAATGGGAACTGTTGTATGAGCGGTTCAGGAATCAACAACCCCCGATCATTGAGGGAGGACCTGATCCACTGAAGGCTGAATAGTGGATGACCATGATTACTACCATTATTGATTTTATGAGGGTAGAAGGACATGACAGAGTGGCCTGTGCCACTTATGTACTGATGGAGGATGCCCGAATCTGGTGGGAGGTGGCATCACAGACCAGAGATGTTACTGCATTGACTTGGGAAGGATTCAAGGATCTATTCAGTCAGAAGTATTATAATGTTGCCATCAGGGCAGCGAAAGTGAATGAGTTCGTGGGGCTGGTTCAGGGCAGTATGACAGTTACAGAGTATGCCCTAAAATTTGACAAGCTTGCAAAATTTGCACCAGATCTTGTGCCTACTGATGCAACTAGGTTGGACAGATTTATCAGAGGGCTGAATGCTATGATAGCCCGAGATGTGAGAATTACCATAGTTCCTGGAGGGACAACTTATGCCGAGGCTGTGGAGAAGGCTCTTACCGCTGAGGAAGCAGAAAATAAGATATGGAGGGAGAGTGAAGTGAGGAGGGAGAGCCGCAGGGCGGTGCCTCCATATTCTGGTTCAAGTAGGGGCGGAGGCTCCAGTGATTTAAAGAGGAAGACTCCTGATGCTTCGATCGCTCCTGGTCCATATAGGAGAGGTCGGGGTATTCTGAATGCTTCGATCGCTCCTGGTCCTAATATGTTTAGTATGCTGAATACTTGGTTATTCTGAATGTTTATATGGTTGAGAATATGTTATACAATATGAGATATTGGATTGTCTGTTGATTGCTTATGCTCTATTATTGTGTTTTCTTGCTGGGCCTTGGCTCATGGGTGCTACGTGGTGCAGGTAAAGGCAAAGGAAAGTTAAACCAATCCTGAGATGGAGAGCCGTGGGGCTGAATGTACATAGTCAGCTGTTCGGTCGCCACGGCCAAGGAGTGGATCAGGACAGAGATTGCCTAATTGTCTGTTTTGCCTTAATATGGCTAATACTGTATTTAGTTCTTGAATCTTTTGTAAATGGTTTTAGTCTTAATATTTTTGGGATCCCGTGTAAACAGGAAATGTTATTCATAAGAAATGTGACTTTTAAAACCAAAACATTTTGACCCTAGTTCCATTATAGTTTCAGGAACACGGGTTTTAACTAAATGACTTGATTAGCAAGTCTAGCACTTTTATAAACACACAGTGTAACGGTCTTGGCTATCCAGGGCGTTACAATATAAAGCTCATTTTCCATACATGCAACACACAATTCACATCCATTGAAAGAAATAGATGTATTAGAACTTGTAAAAGTTGAAGGAAACTATTGCTCATGGAATAAAGAAACATAAATTAAATTACAACTAAAGTTTGGAATAAAATAAACATTGTCTATAAATAAAAATTCAGTTCCAACGTTTAGACGAGCTTGTCCTCTAGCCTTAACTTCGACGAATGCTCCATTCCTGACTCTCATCTTTAGCTCGCCATATCTCACTTCCTCCCATTGGTTAAGTACCTATAAATAAGTGCATACATGGTTAGTGGATCCTGAATCAACAATCCAAATAGATTTATCATCTCTCAAAACACATGCGTCTAAGAAAAAATGAAATACTGTCATTACCTTGGTTTCTAGTTGTTTTGAGCTTTGGAATGCCCTTTCTTGTTGCAGTGGAAACATGCACCTTTACCTTTGTTGCCTTTCTTCATACCTTTTGTAGTCTTTGTAGCACCTTATGGTTTTGCAGCATTGGTAGGTTTAGGGTTGTTGGTTTGTCCACCCTTTATCATCTTTCCCTTTGAAGCAGAAGCTAGGTTAGCTTCTGCTTGGGCACCCTCAGCAGTAGTTGCAGTAGTACAAGCCTTCTTCTCTCCTCCTTTGTTCGATCAACCATTACTTGCTTCGTACATATGATGTTCGCTCATCAATTGAGTAATCCCATAATTCAGCTTGTTCTAGAAGTAGTGTGTCATGAACGCCATAAAAGTAGGAATAAGGCTATTTTTGATGAGCCCTACTCGAGTCTCCTCGTCTATGGTGGCTCCATGCAATTCAACCTCCTGAAAATAGTTCATTATCTTAATGAAATGATAAAAAACATGCATCTTCGGTGCCATCCTAGAATTTTCATACTTCTTGGTGGCTTCGAAACGAGCTTGCCCAGATTTGTATCCAAACATTTGTTAAAGCTGTTCTGTGATGTCAAATGCAGTTTCGACATCTTCCAACTTCGTCCTTAGCGTGTCGACATGCTGGCAGCATGTATGCCTTAGCCTTATTGTTTGACGTCTGCCAACGTTCATACTTGTCACAGACAGACTTGGGTGCTCCTTCAGCTAGAATTTGAGGGGATTCCTCGGTCATCACAAGCTTAGAGTTTTTGCGGATCAACACGATGTTGATGTTGGACTTCAATTTCATGAAATTCTCTCCAGTGAGAAGCTCCTTAGAGAGTAAAGAGAGGATGGGATTGAAAACTATAGAGAACTACAATTTTTATAAATAAATAGAAATCAACACATTGCTCAATAAAAATCTAATCGCTAAGTTTTAAGAAATAGTAAGCATATATAAAATATGTAAGATATGGAAAAAATAATAAAAATAAACATATCTCTACTTCTAAGGTATTTTACTAGGCAATGACACTTGTGTCCTGATAGGGGAGAGTCACTAAACATCATTTGTTAAATAGAGTGCAAAGTCGATTAATGATGGTCTGAAACAATTATTAAAAACCTTCCAATTCGATCAAAATAAGAAAACCAATTATCTCTTACTTTATGAGCTTGACCCACGGTATCGATAATATAGATTTAGTCCTAGCTGTCACTGTAGGGATGAGTCTAATAGAATTTGATTTATACTTATATATCTTACAAAATTTAACCACGTTAAATACTTAATGAACACCATCTGTAGGGGGACGAATCAAAGCGTTGAGAGTCCCCATTAAGACACCAACCTTGTTAAATCTGCAGTGGAGATCGAATAATAATCTTAAACTAAGCCCATTATTTTTTATAAAAAAATGTTTAGTATTTTTATTTTAAAAATTACTAACTTAGGTTCGCCAAATTACAAAATAATTATAAACCATAGTTATAATTTTCCCATTAATTCTAGAAAATACCCATTGAAAACCTATTTAATAATTCAGAATTAATGTGTTCCTAATAAATTTTTAGGTTCTAGTAATATAATAAACCAAAGACAATTAAGTCCAACTCAGGCAAATGAGCCTTAACAGTTGGGCTTGCATGGAGGAGGGCTGGGTCTAGTATGTCGTTCCAATTATTAAGGCCCCCTTACTTCCATGCAAGGTCCAAAAAACATGAATTTAAACCTTTGTCTTATTAATTGTTATTAACTGATTAGATCCATTATAATCATGCTCTAAAGACCCATAAAACATACAAGACCAAATCATGCTAAAATTTAAAACTTTTCCTTTTAACTAATTGTACCGAAAATCCATATAAGAAAATCTTCAGAAGATCGTGTGGCACACTTTTACTTTAGCAAACGAAAATACAACTTCACTTCCACAGAGTTATAACAACACAGTTATCGCAAAAGAAATAAAAAAACTTCCATTTTTTTCTCTTCAAAATGGTGATCCATCAAAAACCTCCCCAGGTTGGGCATATCCATAAGCAGACTCCGACGCTCACTGCTCCACTTTGCTTTTGCACTTACCTACAACATGAAACAACTAGGTAAGCAAAAACACTTAGTAAGAATAGCCTTGCACACAACTATACTAAACCCAGCAACAGGTTGCCCTAAGGTAGGTACCACTACCGATCATTAGGGTATTGGATAAATTCCAACCCTATCATACAATTCTCAAACAATAGCCAAATCAGAGTCAAATACTTTGATCGTACAAAACAAATAACATTACACGTATCATGATAACCTACACGCAGAAAATCCCAAAAAATTCAAGGTATACAACACATATCATAACTAATCAATAAATTAACAGCAATGGCTCCGGGCCTAAACCCGGTTCCAACATTTATGTCCTAGCTCCAACTCGGACAATATTACCATTCTCCTGGCTCCAACCCGGACTATATTTTTACCATGTCATGGCTCTAACCTAGACCATATTACCATTGCCCTGGATCCAACCCAGACTATATTATCATTGTCTTGGCTTCAACCCAGACTATATTACCATTGTCTTGGCTTCCACCCAGACTATATACTTACCATGTCCTGACTTCGACCCCAACCTACTTACCATTTAGCCACAGAATGCCAAAGCCTTGAAAGAGAGGCATTAATCATACCCTGGCCTTAATGTCCCAAACAAAACTAGTGTAATCTACTACTACAAGCACACACTAGTATATTCATGTTGTAGCCAAGAAAGAGAAAGGCGTTACATGGAGTCCTTAGCTCTCAACTGGATCTATAACACCGCCATTCGTTTTTCCTTTGGAGGTTACTGTAATTAATATAGTGCACTCGGACTAAACTATGGCATACTCTTATAGCTAATATTCTATGATAGCTACATGCAATAACATTCTCTTAGAGACTCTATACTATAGCCTCTTACACACCTTACCGTGTATAAGGTCGACTTTTATTTCAGTCTTTAAAGTAACATGAGAAAATTGGCCTCACCGCAACACGTTATTCTATTCTCTTAAAGATTCTACAAAACCCAACTCCCATTCTTACAATTTTTGTCCATAACCTAGGATCTCTTTTATGTTATTTTTGAAAAGAAGGGCAATTGGACCCTTAACATAAAAATGGTAAAAATCAACTTTACAAATCCTTAGTTATCTTTACAAAGGATTATTTCTTCTCATTTCCAAAACTTTACTTCTACTATTTAATTTAAGGGGTAACTTAGGGGAAGATTCGATTAACTTAGCATAGACCTAACCATTTGTAACAACGTGCAATTCTAACGTTCTACAACACTATTTTGTTGAGGGGTGTCTGGGGTAGTGAATTGAGATAGAATTCCAAGTTTAGTTAAATGATCTTGGAATTGTATAAATATTCTCCACCCTATCAGATTGCAAGATCTTTAACGGCTTACGTAATTTGTTTTGAGCCATTGCAAGAAATTCCTTAAACTTTGTAAAAGTTTTTGATTTCCTATGCATTAGGTAAATAGAAGTGTATCTAGAGTAATCGTTCATGAAAGTGACAAAGTACTCAATACCACCCCTCACTTTTACATTTAGAGGTCCACAAACATCTGAATGCACTAACCCAAGTAGTTCTTTGGCCCTGTCTCTCTTCGTTTAAAAATGGTAAAAATGGTAAAAATTAATGTTACAAATCCTTAGTTTTCTTTACAAAGGATTATTTCTTCTCATTTCCAAAACTTTACTTCTACTATTGAATTTAAGGGGTAAATTCTCCTTTTTAAACTTTTGCCCTAAGTTGTGTTTTGGGAAAATACCGTTAAACTAAAGTTCACGTGTTCTGTGTCATAAGAATGGGAACTAGGCAAAAGCCTCGCATCAAAACGTTTTTTAGGTTAAGAGAACTAACCTCCCAAAAACCATTTTCGTTAAGGTTCGGAATTACTACCTTTCAGTTTTTGGGAAAACGTAGAAAAATTATTTCTCTTAAATCGTGAAACATTTTCCTCTAAAAATTTATGAAAGTCCTTATACACATCTTAACTAATTACCCTCAAAATTTTATAATTTTTGAGATGGAAAAACTCATTCAAATTTATAAAGAAATCTGGGCAATGCCTGCTTCCTAAAATTTTTTCCCAGATTTTAAGGTAACTTTGAAAATTCATTTCTCTTACACCATATCCCAGTTATTTCTAAACTTTTACAGAGATCTTTATAAATGTCTAAATTAGCTTGCTTAAAAATTTTATAATCTTTGGAATAATAAACCTCATCAAAATGTTTAATGCAATATGGGCAGTGCATGCTTCCTAGAAGTTTTGTTTCGAGATTCTAGGGAAAACTTTGAAAAATCATATCTTTTATACCTTAATACATTTTCTACTAAAATTTTACAGTGACCCTTATAAATGTTTAAAATAACACCCTACAGATTTTTAATTAGTAAAACTTGATCAAAAGTCAAAACAATTTGGGAAGTGCATGCTGCCCATAAATTTTCAAAATTTACATCAAAATGCCAAAACATTCATAACTTGGGTTTAAAAATACCTTTTTACGATTTTCCAAAGTCTATCATCAAGCAGTGACAAAGTCTATGCAACTACACAAATATTTTTCACAGACAGAGGTGGTAGAGTGTGATCTTACTCATTGGAAGGCAAACCATGAAATTTCGGTAGCATGCATTTTTACACAACCTAACATCAATAATCACTTCTAGCATAACCCTAGCAGCATGCATGCATGCAAATCATCATTCCACACATAAATATCAACCTTAAGCATAAAATAAGCTCAAAAACTATTGAAATACCCTATACAACCAGATCTACAAGAATCACTACAAAACATAAAGAACTCAACTATAGATTCTGCCTTTCGAAGCCCTAGCTTGGAGATGTGTTCCTTAGCTCTTCAAAACCTTCCTTTGGTGCTCTAAACACTCAAAACCGAGCCCCAACTGCCACATGTAGATTTTAAGAAAAGGATTAGTGTAGAAAAAAACTTAGATGAGGGACAAGAACATGCAAACTCACAAAATCCTCTCACCTTGCTTTATGTGATCCCAATGGTGGTCAACTTGGAGATATAACTAGTAAGGCTTCTCTTGAACCCTAGAACACAAGAACAAGGCCACGCATAGATTTTAGATCACATGCATGCACTAGAAACCCTAGGATTTCGAGTTTGAATAAGAAGGAGAAGAATGAATCACAAGAGAGGATTTCACTTACCTTGAACTCGGTTTGCTTAGGGTTGAACACTAGCTTCAATGGAGTCTCTCCTTGAGAGAGAAAGAAAGAGGCGTGAAATGAGAGGGAGAGAGAGCCTCTGATTTTTTTTTTCTTTTTCAGAGTTTGAAAAAAATGAAAAGGGAAGGGGAAGAGGGTGCCTTGGTTTTTGGGGGAAAATGGTAGACAAAATTGTTTTGAGAAAAAACAAAATAATGATTAAACTCTTATCTTGTGAATGGGTAAGACCCTTCCTATTCTCTTTGGGGTATGCGTCCTACCTCTTGAGAGCCCCAAAACCTAGCCTTGCTGCCCATTCATCTCTCTCTCTACCCTTGGAAATTACTTTTATGCCTTTGCTTATTTTACCTCACATTTAAGGGATCCAAGGGCCCTTTGGGAATTTTGTGCTCTAATTTTCCCTTAACTTTCAACCTATAGTTTTTAAATATCTCCAAGCTTAATTAATTAAATTAAATTTAACCCAAAATATATTTTTCACAAATGAAATAATTTTGGTAATTTATCAAATTGACCAAAATGCCCTTAGAGGTCCGAGCAAGAAATTCTCATTGTTAAGCCGGGTTGATTGGAATTCAAACCTCTATCATTTTTTCTTAAACTTATTGGCTCAACTATAAAGTTGCAGTTTCCAGACAAAATTAAAATTTTTATGCCATAGTATTTCCCTATTTCATGTAATTTGAGATTTTTCTCTCATTAGGGTTTATTCATTGGTCCCAGACCAATCTTTCTTTGCATAAAGCTAGATCAATTACCAGATCATTGCAGTGGCTATAAAATTCACTAAACATCATAAATTCATCTATTATCATTTATCAAAATAATACATCTCATAATTCTTCACTGGCTCCAACCGGCTACTAACGGGTGTTCAAAACACCTAATGTTACAATACCTACAATTTATAAAAGATTCTTCCCCAAAAATAAAAAAAAATGGGGATATTGCTCCCTCATCTCGACTTCAGTCTCCCAGATTGCCTCTTCAATGTCGTGGTTACACCACTACACCTTTACCAAAGGAATTTTTTTGTTTCTTAACACCTTGTATTTCCGATCTATGCTAAGTTCATCATAAATTATCACATGAGTGGGGTAGTTCATGTACTTACTGAAGGTTGATACATGGAATAAATCTTCAATTCTAGAGAATGCAGGCAGAAGGGCTAGTCGGTAAGCCGCCTTTCCAATGCGTTCCAGAACCTCGAACAATCCTATGTACCTAGGGCTCAACTTGCCCTTTTTCCCAAACCTCATAGCTCCTCTCAGTGGAGCTATCTTTAATAGTACCTTGTCTGCAAATTCAAATTCTAAAGGTCTCCATCGAGAATTTGCATACTTGCATTGGCAATCTAAAGGGATCTATAGCCTCTGACGAATTGACCTAATGTCCTCTGTAGCTTGGTCCAGCTCTTCTGATCCCAAGATTTTCCTCTCACCAATTTAATGCCAGTGGATTGGAGATTGATACTTTCTTCTGTATAGTGTAACGACCCGGATTTTCAAGACTCGATAATGCGGAAATATAAATGTTTTTATTTAACAAAATTTCTCAAAAACCCGTTTAAAAAAATCTTTTTAAAAAGTCGTATGGCCATACTTAACATTTAATACAAACATATTTTATAAAAAGTAGAGTGAGCCTAGTTTATGAAAATAACACAACATTTCCAAAAATAAAACGGCTTCCCAAAAGGTCGGTCCACATGTACATTCGCAAGGTAGACTCCAGCGCTCACTGCTCTGCCTTGCCCTTGCGCTTACCTACAACTCGAAACAACTAGGTAAGCCAAACACTTAGTAAGTTCAACTTTAAAACAAAAGAATGCAGAGAATTAGGGTTCCAGATCCATCCGAACCCTACACAATAAATTTCAAGAACTCAAAAGCGTCCCAGAAAACTTATGGTCATGCATGATAACCAATGGCAAATTATTTCATATAAACAGATAAATTCCTGCACTCAGAAAATCCCAGAACAAGCAGATATATTATATCACAACTATTTCTTATCAACAAATAAATTCCTGCACTCAGAAAATCCCAGAGAAAGTAGATATAATATATCACAATATAATTCGAGACCAACGCTCGACAACTTCCAACAATTCGGGCATAACACGCCCTCTAGCATAAAGGCTAATATGTAAGGGAGAACCAAGTCTCAACACTAAGATCTAGCCAATAAATATCCCAATGAAGGGTAACTATCGCATTACCTAAGGCATCGCTATTTTTCCAAGAGTAAATCCCTCACAAGGGTAACCATCAAGTTACCTAGGGCATCACTACTTATCCAAGAGTGTAATCGAAGTTAAATGGGTTTACAGAGACCTCTATGTTAATCAATGGTGTTGGTGAGCAGTTGCCCCTAGGGTGTTCAGCCTCACTCAAACTTGGAAACCCTTAGTATATCTAGGCACTCTCACTGAATGGTCAATATTCATGCCTGCTATATCAGAGCACTTGCTCGGGTTCTAACCGTTCACAGATTAAGTAAGCATGAGGGCCTGTAGGTCCCATTCATTTTGGTACCCCTAGGTTTAACCAACAATCCTCACCTTTTGGCCACTCATCGCGGTAATGAATCGGACGTAATAAAATCAAGCAGTGTGACGGGGATCAACCGTCTAGAATATGACGGATATCTACCGTTCATATTTTCTAAATCAGCACCCACCAGACTAACGTCTCTAAGCAATTTTTTGCGACAATGTATACAGTGCATGTGTCCCTATACTAACATACAACACAATAGTCGTTTTATGTTGCAGCCACACAATATAAGTTGACTTACTTGGAGTCCTTAGCTCTCAGCAGGATTTCACCCTCCAATATATAGTCCAGTTATGCTTTAGCCAATACTGTAATTATCCATACAATATACTCGGAATAATTATGGCGCTTCATAATTTATTATTATTATTTTGGGCAATTTGGTCATTTTAAAAATTATTTGTAAGGATTAATGATCCTTATTCGGTTTTAAACCCATTAAGGAGATTCATAAAAAAATATTTGAGACTAAACCCTAAGTCTCGGGGAGACCTATCCTATGGTCTCGATACCTAGGCTAGGGTATCACAATAGTATTTTTCCATAATCCGCTAAAAATCTTATTCTTTAAAGGTAATGATATTAACCCGTACTTTCAACAACTCGGTTAAATATATAGAAGATTCTAGCCGATATTATATCCAGAAAATACTAATTAAATTCCTTAATTTTTTTTTTTCAAGAAATTAACTCTTAATTTTCCTTTTATTTTTCTTAAGGTTTTAATCTCTAAAAACTGTTTTAAGAAAAAAATCTTAATTTATCTTAATTACGAAAACCATTAAAAATTTCCCATATTGACTAGTTAATTTTTCCAAACAAATTAATCAAGTTTACTTACTAGAAGAATAATTTACTTAATTATTTTCTCAAAATATAGGGTTTTAAATCCTCTTTTAATTTATTAACTTATTAATACATTAAATGTTTTATTTTTAAAAGAATAAAAAAGTTCTTTAATAAAAATAATTCACACTAAACTCCAAGTGGTATTTTAGGTCAAAATATGTTTTCAAGACTTACCAAGTTTTTATCTTGTAATAAGCAAAATTTTACTTTTTACCTTAATTTCCAAAATCACATTTTTTACACTATGTGTGAAAACCCTATTTTTCACATTTTTAACTACATACTTTGTTAGTTCATAATTTGAAATTTACTTACCCAATTGTTACCAAAATTTTCCAATTCCATTTTTGGTATGCCATTTAGGTCTTTGTAAAATCTTAGGTCAAAAGAAGCATTTTTGATTGGTGAAATTATTTTCTAACAATGAGGTAAAAATGACCTTATTTTCAAGTCCTTATTTTTTCCAAACTTTGACACTTAATAACTTTCAAACCGTTCTGTATTTTCTTGCCAAATTTTACAGTGGAATACTAGGTTATGCCAATAATATGTCCACCAAATTTTAGATAGTGGCTATCCAAACTTGGTCCCGAAATTAAGAATACGAAAAAAAAGTTTTTTTTACCTAAACTTTGAAATAGCATAACTCACTCATTTTTAAACATTTTTTAGTGTTTTGAAAGCTCAATTTCATGTACTCAATCTCAATAACATCACAGTAAAATTAAATTTTACAAAAGAAATATACAGTGGATGCTTCACCCCTTGGAAGTCACAGCTCAAAACATGTATTTTATTTTAGGGTTTCCCACAAAACCCTTGGGGGTTTTGGTCCCTATTTTCAAAAATCAGCACACAAGCATTATAAAAATTATAAAACAACTACCATAACCTTATTACATCACCAATAAGAAAATTTAAGCATTAAATATACAAAATAATGCTTAAAAATAAATACCATACAATAACAACCATAAAAAGTAAACTTTTTACCTCTTGTTGTTCTTGCTTAAGGTTTGGATCTTCCTATTAGCTTTGACCCCTTCAAAACCCTTTCAAAACCTTAACCAACTCCCCCCAACAACATAGATAATTAGATAATGAACAATATATGGTAAAAACTTTACAAAAGTCTAGTTTATTGAAACTTTACCTTAGGGAAAAACCCTTCCTAGACCAAAGCTTAATGCTTCCAAGCCTCCTTAGTATTCTTGAGGTTGAAGATGGAGAGAAAACTTGAGAGAGTTTTCAAACAAAAGATGAGAGTGTTTGTGAGAGTATAGGGTCGGTTATTTATTTAATTTTTTTTTTGGGGGGGGGGGGAGGGGGTTAGAAGAGTTTATACAACTCTAAAAAATATCCTAAAACACTCAAGTGTTTTACTACCCACTTGACTATTTACCCTAAATTTAAAATGGGATTAAACTTAATAAATTTGGTCCACCAAATTAAAATATATCACATCGCCGGCCACCCCTTTTTTTATATATGTAATCATATATATATATTTTTATATAAAGGTTAATAAATATTTCCTAAGAAGAAAAAATCCAATTTGACTTCCTATAACCTTTTCACCCTTATTAAGTTTTAAACACAAAACTTAACACGTAATAATTAAATTAAATGTCTCTCATATTTAATTTAATTAATCACAATAAAATTTAACCTAAGGTCCATTTATGGAATAAAATTCCCCGATTCGGCAAAATTAAGCATTTAACAAAAAATGCCCTAAAATTTCTATTTTCTCTTAGGTTTATTATTTTTGACCAAAATTTAATTTTTATGAATGTATTTTATGCCCAAAATATATTTTCCATAATTTTTCATTTTATTTTCTGAGATTTTTACCCGATCTGGGTTTTTGTGTCAGTCCAAGACTGAAAGTCTTATCTTGACTTTTAATAACAAAATTCATAATTTGGCTAGCAATAACTCATGGAAACAAATATAATATTATTTAAAATAATATTCTTAATTCGGGGAAAATAATCTCGACCCGAGTCGTTTCAAGGTACCTGAAAACGCAGGACATTACATATAGTGCCTCATAAGGACTCGATCGTTGTAAGTGAACTCAATTAATGGAAGTTTTACACCACGAACTTTGAAAATCTAGCATGAAAGCTCTCAACATTTCTTCCAAAGTTTGAATTGTTCATTCCCTTTGGTCATCCATCTATGGGTGGAAAGTAGTACTAAACTAGAGTTTTGTTTCCAATCCCATTTTCATTCTCTTCCAAAACGAGGAGGTAAATTGCCCATCTCAATTAGACACTATAGAGATGGGAACCCCATGTAATCGCACTATCTCAGCAATGTAGAAGTCTGCCAACTTATTCGCACTGTCTGTTTTCTTAATGGGTAAGAAATGAGCGGATTTTGTCAATCTATCCAAAATAACCCATATTACATCATGCCCCTTCAGAGTATGTGGTAACCCGGTAACAAAGTCCATGGTGATCATCTCCCATTTCCACTCCAAGATTTCTAGTGGCTGCAATAACCCTAAAGGTCACTGATGCTCTGCCTTGGTTTGTTGACACGTTAAACAGTGTGCCATGTACTCTGCTACATCTCTCTTCATTCCTACCCACCAAAATTATATTTTGAGATCCTGATACATCTTAGTGGTTCCCAGGTGCATAGAATAATGAGTATTATGAGCCTCATAAAAGGTTTATTTCTTGATCTCCTTATCATCAGGCACGCATAACCTACCCTTGAAATCCAACACTCCATCCTCTGAGATGTGAAACCCTGGTCGCATGTCTTTCGTAGTCTCATGCACCAGTCTATGGATCCACGGATCTACGAGTTGTTCCCCTAGGATTGCTTCCATGATCGTGGGTTGCATAGATAACTTTTCCAATCTTCCCACTACTATCTCCAAATCTAATTTGGAGATATTAGTTTGTAGTTCTTATGGTATTTCATTCACTGAAATTACATAAGCCATTGGTTGTCGACTCAATGCACCAACTTCATTATTAGCCTTGTCTGGGTGGTACAGTAAATCACAATCGTAATCATTAAACAATTCTAACCACCTCCGGTGTCTCATGTTTAACTCTTTTGGGTGAAGAAATATTTCAGACTCTTGTGATCCGTGTATATGTCGCACTGATCCCATACAAATAGTGTCTCTAGATTTTTTATGTGAACACTACCACTGCTAACTCCCAGTCGTGAGTTGGATAGTTTTTCTCGTAATTTTTTAGTTGTCGAGAGGCATAGGCGAGCACCTTCCCGTGTTGCATTAATATGGCTCCAAGTCCTTGACCTGATGCATAGCATACCTGATGCATAGCTCTTGAAAACTATGTTCGCACCCATTCGTCCACTCAAATTTGATGTTTTTTTCGGGTTAGTGTGGTCATAGGCATCACTATTTTAGAAAAACATTCCACAAATCGCCTATAATACCCTGCTAGGTCCAAGAAATTGCAAACTTCTTTTGTGTTCTTCGAGACCTTCTATTGCTTTACTGCTTCAATTTTGACTGGATCGATTGCAATTCTGTTTCCTGACAACACATGCCCTAGGAAACTTACTTGGGTCAGCCAAAATTCACACTTAGAGAATTTGGCTTACAACTTTTTCTCGCGAAATCATTGTAAGATTAGCTCCAGGTGCTTGGCATGTTCTTCCTGGTTTCACGAGTGTATGAGTATATTGTCTATAAACACGATCATGAATTTTTCTAGATACTCTCACCCAGTACCCTATGCATAAGATCCATGAATGTCGTGGGCGCATTGGTGAGTACAAAAGACATCACCACGAACTCGTAGTGACCATACCGTGTTCGGAAGGCGGTCTTGGGAATATCCGAGTCCTTGAACTTCAACTGGTGGTATTCGAGTCATAAGTCGATCTTCGAGAATACTTATTCTTCCTACAGATGATCGAATAGATCATCAATTATGGGCAATGGGTATCAGTTCTTGATCGTCACTTTGTTGAGTTCGTGGTAGTCTATACACATTCTCATTGAGTCTTCTTTCTTCTTCGCGAACAATACTGGGGCACCCCATGGAGAATGACTTGATCTTATAAATATTCTATCTAGGTAGTCTTGTAGTTACGCTTGCAGTTCTTTAAGCTCTGTCGGTGCCATTCGGTATGGTGCCATTGAAATAGATGCAGTGCCTAGAATTAACTCGATCTCAAACTCTACTTCTCGGTCCAGGGGTATCCCTGAAAGATCCTTAAGAAACACTTCCAGGAATTTTCACACCACTACTACCTCAGTTGGTTGTAGCTTAGACTCCCTATCATTATCTATTACATTCGCTAGGTAGCCGATACATCCATCGCCTAGTAATTTCCTAGCCTTCAAGGTGAAGATTATCGTGAAATTATTCACGCGAGCTGTGCCTTGGAACACGAACGGTTCTTCCCCAGGTGGGTTAAAAGTCACCTTTCTTCGTTTGCAATTTGCCACCGCCCTATATTTGGTTAGCCAATCCATACCAAAGATAATATCGTACTCATGTAAATTTAAAACTAGCAAATCCACGGTCAACTCCTGTCGTTCTACTCAGACTGGTATGACTCTAACCCAAGACTGTACCATTATATCCCCTCCGAAGGTAAGGATACACCACATACATTTGCCATAGGCTCAGGCTTCCTATCTATCTTATCAACATAAGATGTTGCAATAAAAGAATGGGATGCACCAGTGTTAATGAATACATATGTTGAGATAATAGCCACAAGAAGTTGACCTGATACCATGTTGGAAGTCCCAACTCCTTAATCACCCAGGGTGAGTGCATAAACTCGCGGTGTAGTTCCTATTGGCTTTGGTTGGTCATTTCATTCCTTCTAACCATGAGTCGGCAGTGCCTAGTGAAATGACCTGGCTTTCCATAGGTGAAGCAGTTGCTGTTGTTGCACTTGCCTGGCTGGTGCCGATTACTTTAGTTCCATTACGGCCAATAGTTGTTTTCTCTCCTTGGCTACTTGTTGAAGTTTGAACTTTGTCTTGGTGGCTCCGTTCTTCGTTTATTATTTCCATCGTTGAAAATTGAGAGTTTCCTGAAGTATTGGTCTTCCCCACACTTCTATTGCCTTTGTATGCAAACCTTCCATAAGGTCCACTTTGGTTGTTAGAGTATCTTCCTCGGTCATTTGGAACAAATGCTCGTTCTTCAACTCTGTAGGGCTCTTTCTTTTCTTGTACTAACCAGGATTCTTGGCAGATTTCTCGCTATATGTCTTTATCATAAATATCCAGTTTGGCTTCCCATTATCCATTAACTAAGCTATCTCTTTTTTAACCCCTTCATGAATTTGTGTACTCGGTTGGCTTCAGTGTTTACCAGATTCGGAGAAAATCTTGAGAGTTGGTCAAACTTGCGCATGCACTCCTCTACACTAGATGACCCTTGGACTAGGTTGGCAAACTCAACCTCCTTTCGATCTATCACTATTTGGTTGTAGTACTTGGCATTGAACAGGGTTAGGAATTCCACCCATCCCTTTTGTGCAACATCACACCCCTTCCTAGCAATATCCCACTAGATGTAGATGTCCTTCCTCAACATATGCACCGCACATAATACTTTTTCCCTTTCATTAGCTGCCACAAATTCAAAGATTCTCTCGATATTGCTGTTCCATTCTTCTGACATCAGGGGGTCTGAAGTCCCTTCGAACACAAGTTGGTTTTGCCTACTAAACAATTCCAAGATCGGTTTCAGCTGTTCTATTCTAGGTGCATCTGCTGGTGGATTTGCTCCAACCAGTGGGTCTTCTTGTGCCGGGAATTCCTGTTGTTCGGGAACATCTTTGCATCAATGCCTAGAACATCTGAGCTTTCACCGCATTCTGCTATGCATAGTCCTTCTTAGATTCTCTATTTGAGTTGCCAGATTTGGTTCTGGCTGTGCTCTTTGTTCGCGACCTCTCCCTCGGCCCCGACCCTTTCCTCTTCCTCGGCCACGACCTACATATTTGTCAATGGCTACTCTCTCAGCTGGGTCTGGTGCATTAACAGCTCTTCCTCCCCTAGCTCGAGTGTTCAAAGACATTGCGAGTCTCTACACGACAATGTTTAAGACATTTGAGTATACAAGTTCCCATACACAAGGAAAAGAGAAAGGAAAAGAAAATCAAAATGATTGAACTCAAAACAGGTAGTCATAACAATCTGGGCTATACCCTAGCAATACAAAATGATCATAACAGATTGTGCTGAAAAGTTTTATTTAGCAGAATAGTAAATACAAAAGAGAACCCTAACTACGTGTCAAGTTTCTACATGCGCCTGCTACAACAATACAAAATTCCTACAACCTAGTAGGTTTGCCAAGTCTTTAGAAAAGTATCGACAAGACTTTCACAGCAAAACCTAATCTACCCTATCCATCAGCTTATTCATCTCTATGTTGGAACCCTCGTCCGGCTGCTCAGAATCCTCCTCTGAATCTACTGCCTTGCCTTAAGATATGATATCAACCATGGAGATAGGCCATTCCAAGGCCTAAACAATACCTCGATCACTAAACGGAAGTTATCCCACGTGTCTCGAACCAGCCGTCAACGTCTGCGACGAAACCATATCTGTGTCGAGCCTCTCAAACAAGTGCCGGCATATCGCACTCTCTGTTGCTCGAGTGTGTTGGCCCTATCAATGACTTCTGTCATGTAATGTGTCCATTTCCAAATGACACGCCGATGTCATTGATCGTACTCGAAGCGTCGAGGATTCTTATTGTTAAAGAGTCTATAGTAATCGATCCTAGGCATAAGGATCATGGGTAGGTTCTCTATCACAGGGTCACCTATCTCAGATATATCAACCATTAGATACAATTTATCGAATCGAGGTAAATAAAAAAAAACAAAGGAAACATATATGAAAAAGATAGTACGAACAGTGAGTGCTGGTCTATCTTGCAGAATGTACATGTGGGTTTGTCTACATAATCGACTCAACTCAAGCTCTGATACCACTTGTATCAACCCTCAACACAAACAAGACCAAATCATGAAAAAATTTAAAACTTTTTACTTTTAGCTCATTGTATCAAAAATCCATATAAAAAAGACTTTCAATAGATCGTGTGTGCAAACTTTGAGTTTATCAAACAGAAATACAATTTCTTTTCCAAGAGTTATAACAAAATAGTTATCCCAAAAGAAATAACAAACTTCCAACTTTTTCTTTTCAAAATGGTGATCAATCAAAAAGCTCCCTAGGTCGGGCTACATGTATATATCCACAAGCGGACTCTGGTGCTCACTGCTCCACTTTGCTTTTGCACTTACCTACAACATGAAACATCTAGGTAAGTGAAAACGCTTAGTAAGAATAGCCTTGCATACAAATATACTAAACCCAGTAACGGGTTACCCTAAGGTAGGTATCACTACCGATCATTAGGGTATTGGATTAATTCCAACCCTATCATACAATTCTCAAACAATATCAAAATTAGAATCAAACAACATTACACGTATCATGATAACCTGCACGTAGAAAATCCCAGAACATTCAAGATATACAACACATATCATAACTAATCAATAAATTAATTGCAAGGGATCTGGGCCTAAACCTGGTTCCAACATTTATCTCCTGACTCCAACCCGGACTATATTACCATTGTCTTGGCTCAAACCCGGACTATATTTTTACTTTCCTGGCTCCAACCCAAACAATATTACCATTGCCCTGGCTCCAACCTGGACTATATTACCATTGTCCTGGCTTCAACTCGGCCTATATACTTACCATGTCCTGACTCCAACCCGGACTATTTTACGTTTGGGTTATGGCTCTAACCCAAACCTACTTACCATTTAGCCACAGAATGTCGAAGCCTTGAAAGAGAGGCATTAAGCATACCTTGTTCTTAATGACCCAAACAAAACTAGTGTAATCTACTACTACAAGCACACACTAGTATATTCATCTTGTAGCCAAGAAAGAGAAAGGGTAACTTACTTGGAGTCCTTAGCTCTCAGCTTGATCTTTAACACCGTTATTCATTTTCCCTTTCACAGTTAATGTAATTAATACAGTGTATTCGAACTAAACTATGGCATACTCTTATAGCTAATATTCTATGATAGCTACATGCAATAACATTCTCTTAGGGACTCTAAACTATAGCCTCTTACATACCTTAAAGTGTATAAAGCCGGATTTCATTTCATTCTTAATAGTAACATGAGAAAGTCGGCCCCACCGCAGCACACTCTTCGTGCCATACATCTTAATATTCTTTAACTAGAGAACTCTCTTTTCAGATAACACGTATTTTGGTTTTCGGAAAAAAGGAGTTCTACTCAACTCCTATCTTAGAAAAATAACAACTTGTTGTCATCTCACGAAAGTTTGGCATTTTCTATCATTTGCCAAAATATCGCTTTTTGACCCTTTACAAATAATATATGACAATGTTATCATGTTCTCTTAATGATTCTAAAAAATCCCAACTCCCATTCTTACCATTTTTATCCATAACATAGAATCTATTTTTAAGTTATTTTTGAAATGAATGCCCTTATCTTAAAAATGGTAAAAATCAACTTTTAAATTAACTCAAGCTCATTTGGGATTGGTTAAGTCTCCAAACCTTAGTTATCTTTACAAAGGATTATTTCTTCTCATTTCCAAAACTTTACTTATACTATTTAATTTAAGAGGTAAAATCTCCATTTCAAACTTTTGCCTTAAGTTGAGTTTTGGGAAAAAACCCTTAAACTATCTTTCACGTGCCTTGTGTCATAAGGATGGAAACTAGGTTAAAGTCTTGCGTCAAAACTTGTTTTAGGTTAAGAGAACTAACCTCCCAAAAATCATTTTTCGTTAAGGTTCGAATTACTACCTTTTAGTTTTAGGGAAAACGTAGAAAAATTATTTATCTTAAACCGTTATAAATTTTTCTCTAAAAATTTACAGAAGCCCTTATACATATCTTAACTAATTCCCCTCCAAATTTCATAATTTTGGGGATGGAAAAACTCATTTCAATTTGTAAAACAATGTGAGCAGTGCCTGCTGCCCATATGTTTTTCCCATATTTTAAGGTAAATTTGAAAAATTACTTCTCTTATACTGCAGCCTAATTCTTTCTAAAATTTTAAAGGGATCTGTATACATGTATAAATTAGCTTCCTTAATAATTTCATAATTTTTTGATTAATAAATCTCATCGAAATGTTTGAAGCAATCTAGGCAGTGCTTGCTGTCCAGAAGTTTTTTTTCCAGATTCTAGGGCAAACTTTTAAAACTCATATCTCTTATACCTTAACACATTTTCCTCTAAAATTTTACAGTGACCCTTACACATATTTAAACTAACACCCTACCAAATATTATTACTTTTTGATTAGTAAAAATTGTTCAAGAGTCAAAAAAATCTGGGTAGTGCATGCTGCCCAGAAAGTTCCCAGAACGAGGTAGTTGAGTGCGATATGACCTATTGGAAGGCAGACCATGAAATTTTGGTAGCATGCATTTTTACACGACCTAACATCAATAAGCACTTCTAGTATCACCCTAGCCACATGCATGCATGCAAATAATCATACCACACATAAATCTCAAACTTAAACATAAAATAAGCTCAAAAACTATTGAAACACCCTATACAACCAGATCTACAAGAATCACCACAAAACATAATGAACTCAACCATAGATTCTACATTTCAAAGCCCTAGCTTGGAGATGTGTTCCTTAGCTCTTAAAAACCTTACTTTGGTGCTCTAAGCTCTCAAAATTGAGCCCCAAGTCCCACATGAAGATTTTAAGAAAAGGATTAGGGTAGAAAGAAACTTAGATGAGGGACAAGAACATGCAAGCCCAAAAAAGCTTTGACCTTGCTTTATTTGATCCCAATGGTGCTCAACTTGGAGATCCGACTAGTAAGGCCTGTCTTGAACCCTAGAACATAAGAACAAGGCCATGCATGGATTTAATATCACATGCATGCACAAGGAGCACTAGGGTTTTAGGTTTGAATAAGAAGGAAAAGAATGAATCACAAGAGATGATTTCACTTAACTTGAACTCGGTTTGCTTAGGGTTGAACACTAGCTTCAATGGAGTCTCTCCTTGAGAGAGACAAAGAGAGGAACGAAATGAGTGGGAGAGAGAGCCTTTGATTTTTATTCTTTTTTCATAGTTTGAAAAAAATGAAAAGGGAAGGGGAAGAGGGTGCCTCGGTTTTGGGGGAAAAATGGTTGAGAAAATTGTTTTGAGAAAAAACAAAACAATGATTAAACCCTTAGCTTGTGAATGGGTAAGACTTTTCCTATTCTCTTTGGGGTATGTGCCCTAGCTTTTGAGAGCCCTAGGACGTAGCCTTGCTGCCCACTCCTCTCTCTCTCTCTACCCTTGGAAATTACTTTTATGCCCTTGGTTATTTTACCTCACATTTATGGGATCCTAGGGCCCTTTGGGAATTTTGTGCTCTAATTTTTCCTTAACTTTTAAC
Source organism: Humulus lupulus (assembly GCF_963169125.1). NCBI lineage: Eukaryota > Viridiplantae > Streptophyta > Magnoliopsida > Rosales > Cannabaceae > Humulus > Humulus lupulus. The sequence continues at coordinate 146,445,965 of NC_084800.1, read as the reverse complement.
CTATAGATTTTAACTATATCCAAGTTTAATTAATTAAATTAAATGTGACCCAAAAATCAAATTTTCACATATCACATAATTTTGGTAATTTATCAAATTGACCAAAATGCCCTTAGAGGTCTGAGCAAGAAATTCTCATTCTTAAGCCCGATTGATTGGAATTCAAACCTCAATCAACTTTTCTTAAACTTATTGGCTTGACTATAAAGTCTCAGTTGCTAGAAAAAATTAATATTTTTATGCCATAGTATTTCTTATTTCATTTAATTCGAGATTTTTCTTCCATTTGGGTTTATTCCTTGGTCCGAGACTAATCTTTCTTTGCATAAATCTAAATCAATTACTGGATCATTACATCGGCTATAAAATTCACTAAACATTGCAAATTCATATAATATCATTTATCAAAATAATATTTCACATAATTCTTCACCAGCTCTAACCAACTACTAATGAGTGTTCAAAACACGGGATGTTACACATGCAAAGTAAATGAGCCTTCACAAGTGGAATCACCCACAAGAAAGGAATTTAAACTTCACATTTTCTAATAGGTCCAAATAAAACCTATCATATTATGAATGTTTTATTTTGCAAAAATACAATATATTACAATAACACATGGATCATCACTATATGAATTAAGACCAATTGCAAAAATGTCATGATATAATGATGAATGATCTGCTAATAATTGGATGGGACTAACATGTTGCTATATGTATTATTAATTTATGCAAATAAACCATAATAATAAACAATTTTTGCAAAAATACCATAATTAATTATCATAGAATTCTTAATAAAAAATTTAATATAATTAATTAAACAAATAGCAAAATGTTAAAATAATTAAAATAACATTTACCAAACAAAATTCAATTTAAAATAATTAATTTAAACCAGGTTGTACAGTTGTTAGGAATGAAAAGATATTTAAAAAAATATTTTAACCAATTTTAAAATATCAAAAATATCTTTTAACCAAAATATCTTAAAATATGAAAATTCTCAGATAACAAATTATAAATATCTATAAAAAAAATATCTTGAATAATCACATAATCAATTTTAAATATCCATTTAAAAAAACAAAAAAAAATCAAAATAATTTTTTTCGTGAATAGTGCAAAGTCCGTATGGATCCGTAAGAACCCTCGGTAGCCTCCTGTGTGGCACATGTCACCAGCCATTGTTGCGGTGCACCCAAACAGTCCAATTGTTTCTTAAAAAATCATGTGCAATTTTTCTATCCCAAACCAAATTATTGCTAGATAAACATAAAAAACATAAACATGCATCAAATAACATATACCATCCAATTAACACCCTCACATATTAACCAATTTCATACATATTCAATCATAAAAATAAACTAGTAACCATGAAAATTTCTAGAACATGCTCCTCTGAAATTTCCATAAACACAAAGTAAAGTTATTAGAAACTTACATTGCACAAAGAAACTTTGCAAATTCCTCTGCGATTATGGTACTTTTCTACTCAACAGGTGTTTTGAGATGGTACTTTTCACGGTGAACCGTTGGATGGTACTCGAGTACCTATGATTATGATCTGACAGTTGATTCATAATTCGAAAAAAATCCCTACTTAAACTGAAAACCCTTCTTCTTTCACCCTTCACCAAAATTACTTTGCCATTTCTTTTCCTTCAAGTTGTAGATTTTTCTCTACTCTCTTCATTAAAGAAGTTTCCCCACCTTCAGTCGACTTTTGGCTTGGAACCAATCAACCATCCCAATAGTTCAATGAGGATATTCGAGGTCGAAGAGCGTCGGTTTATTCGAGTGAGGACTACTTATTAGACCTATCGGCATTTCCTGTCACGCAAGTCTTTCTTTATATTCAAATTTTTACATATGACTATCAATTTGTAGGCTCACCATAGGTTTAGTTTTTATTTGGTATCTGTTTGGGGTTTCTGGAATTAGGTATTTCTAGGGTTTGCCTCCCCTTTTAGATTTTTTCTCTTTTTTTTAGCCCTTCATGAGCATTATCCTTTCTTTTGTGTTGACTGAGGTACCTTGGCGTTGTCTTCTTTAACCAGATGCTTAACTGCTTGTCTTTATTTTAGATGTCCTGTGACCCCAAACTCGAAGAATTGCAGTCACATGGGTATCACTCCTTTGACTCCAGAATTTTATCATTGCTTCACGATGAGCTAGACGAACCAGCTGTCAAGGAGTCTCCTCTATCCATAAAACTTCACTTGCAAAGGGAGAGTCGGGAGCCTGAAGACTTAGCCATTTAAGGGAGACCACGACTTACGAGTTCAGAGCACTTCACAAAGGAAGGCATCGGGGGTTCGTTGAATGCACCCAAACTGTCTTAGCATGTGACCCACCTTCTTCTTCAATTAGGGTTAGAGTGGCGCTTCTTGACCTAATTACTCAAGTTCCACCATCCTGAGCGGGGCCTTCAGCCGCTTTACCGCCCATGGGGCTTGTGTTAGGCTCTCAGAAGTCTCCTCCTCGAGCCACCCACTTTGAGTCAGAAAAATATTCTCCAAGTTCACCTCCGTGGATGTGCTTGGAGCTATCGAGGAGCATTATGGGATCTCCTCCAACCAATTCATCAACAGGATCCCCGCCAGGTCAGAGAGGGCTTGTTATGCTTACAACGGGTTCTCGGCATGGAGCTAGGCCCACCTAGAAGTCAGGGCAACCCTTCCACTCCACAATTATTTCAACGATTTTTTGGTGTGGATGTGGTGTTCCACAATTATTTCAAGCTTATTCCCAATGCCCACTGACCACTGGCGGTGTTTTATGTTTTATGCAAGGAGAGGATCAGGGTTCTCCAAAGCCTCGAAGAGCTCCACTACTACTTTTAGCTGAAAGCAGCCCCTAAGAAGGGCAGTTGGGAAGAAGATTGTTTATAAAAGTTAACCAAATGGGCATCTCTTTATTGAACCCTCCATCACAATGAGAATAGACCGTGAGAATCCAAAACAACGTTTTCTTCACAACGGTATTTGACACCCTTAACAACCACCAACTCTGTTTTGTCTTCAACCGAGTAGTAAGTAATCGTACCTCTCTATTCTCTTGTTCATCATCATATCGACCTTTCCTTGCCTTACCCTGCAATTTTCTCTTTCATAGCAGTACTCGAGGCCTACCCAGAAGGATGAATATTTGGTTAGGGCTCAAGAAATTCACACCCTCTCTCACGAAGAAAGGGATATTCTATTGCTGACCACCACTGCTCAGTTGAGGGAGGCCGAACTCATAGGTCCTAAGCAAAGGGTGGACCATCTCGACATGCTGAGGATAGTCAATCTGCATAGAAGGGAGAGGGGCATCTTCCACGTTGTTGTGGTCGATGAGCCTCTTGAGTTGGAGGCAACAGGTCTGGGGTCCTTCAAAGAGGATATCGACGAGGTTGCCAAGAACTCTTGACATTTCCCTCTTATGAGTGCCGAGGAGGAGGCCTTCAATACAGGGATGGCTATTCATGTTGCTTGGGAGCCCAATGGGAATGCTCCTGAGCATTAGATTGAGGAAGAAGATGTGGTTGACGAGGCGTTCGAAGTTATTTACGTCTAGCGTGCTACCAATCGCCTGTGTACCTTGAAACAACTGAGAGCAAATCACTATTATTGTCACCGGAATGTCGACGAGGGTCACAGTTTGGGGCATTCTTCTTTTATGCCCAATTTTCATCAATATGGGTATTTCAACTGTTGTTGGTCGTGGGAGCAATATTCTAACTATCTTGGTCGAGTCGATGAGGTAGTTCATCACCACCGTCCTGGGGATCTCGTAGGAATAGCTGCGTTTGACCATATTATGGCCATGCGAGCCCGAGGATTCGACAAATACAACACCAATGCGGGCCTGAACATGAATTTACTTCTTGATGCCATGAAGAGGACGGCGAGGAGTTGGTCTCCTTAGAAAGTGATGAGGGGTTGGAGGTTCTGTAAGGGACGTTGACCCCCCAAAGGTTTGTGGTGGGCGAAGAGGTCCTTGATGGTGTGATGACGATCCCCTAGCTAGATTGTTTTCACATTTCACTTTTCTTTTTTCTTGTCTTCATCAGACTAATCTTTGCCTTTTATTTTGTTTCAAGCCAGATGGACTCTGTTCGCTGATCACCGACAAGAAGAAGGTGGCCTTGAAGGCCCAAAAAAGGAAGTAGGTCATCGAGCCCTCAGGGGCCCAAAAGAAAATGAGAATTACCACTTCCAATGGTCCTACGGCTGCTTGGGACACCCGACTAACTGTTTCCTTCTGTGAGATGTCGTCCTCGAAAACGAGCTCAGTCCCGTACATGGATACTCATAAGGATGTGGAGGTCCTCCTCCATTGCATCTGGCAGAAATAGGAAGGCTTCCTGCAAGGAGTCAACACCTTCCCTGGCGGCCTCGCTAAAACGTAACCCCCTAATGGGGGTACTGATCGCTCTTCTCGTACCTTGAGCTGGTGATAACTGGACTGTAGATCAATCATAGAAAACATGATCGCTCCTCGGAGTTGATCAAATAAGTCATCGAGTTAGGGTAGCGGGTCCTTATTCTTAATTGTCACCTTGTTTAGCTCGTAGTAATCTATACACATTCGCATGCTTCCATCTGGTATAGTGTCTTTGAGATAGGCTCGGTTCTCGGTACTAGTTCGATTGTGAAGTCAATTTCCCGAGTAGGCGGTAACCCTGGTAAGTCGTTAGGAAATATTTCTGGTAATTCCTTTATAATGTAGACATCTCCAACCTTTAGTGATGTTTCTTTTGCCACATCTATGATGCTTGCTAAGAATGCGTGACATCCTTTCTCTATCATCCACTGAGCTTTGAGAGATGAGATAAGTGGTGTCCATAGTCCTGAAACCTTTCCCATAAAACAAAGTTTCTGACCGTCAGGAGTTTTGAACGTCGCTTGCTCACGTCTATAGTCGATGGTTGCGCCATGCCTTGCTAGCCATTCCATGCACAGTATTACGTCGAAGTCTTTGATATCTAGCTCAATCAGGTCTCCTTCTAGTTATGTGCCCACGATTTTGATCGATACTCCTCGCACTATTCGTGATGATAGGACTACTCTCCCGAAGGCAATTCTGTCGCAAACCTAGTTCTAAATCTTTCACAAGGTTTGTCAAATTTCTCTATCGTTCCTAACGAGATATACGAGTGTGTTGCTCCCGAATCAAACAATACTAAACATATATTATCGAGGATAGGAATCTAACTTGTGACCACTTTGTTACTAGCTTCGGCTTCTCCCTGGGTCAAGGCAAAGACTATGCCTGGAACCATCTTGTTGTCCCTCTTTTCTTCTTGTTTGAGCTGTGGACATTCCTTCTTCCGATGACCTTCCTGGCCACAGTTGTAATAACCTTTGGTGTTTGCATGACACTCCCCAAGATGTGTCTTTTTTTGGCACTTGGAGCACTGGGAATATTCTACATAACCCGACCTATTACTTCCATTATTTGTCCGTGATCTTTTGTCATTGTCGACTTGCTTACTATCAGGATGCTTTCTCTTCTACCCATTATTGTTGTGCTGGTGGCTGTTGTTGTTTCTACCAGTTTGAGTCTGATTCTACTGCTTGGGTTTAGACTTGTTGGCCTCCTCCATACTAACATTTTTTTGGAGCCTTTCCACCTCTATAGCCGTTTTTAGAGCATCGACGTAAGAAGTGGTTCCAGGATTTGCAAGCTTGGGTCTGAGTCCCCTGGTGAACTTGGTAACCCTTAAGAAATTAGTTGGGACCAACTCTGGTGTGAGCTTGGGTAGTCGATCGAATTGTCGAGCGTACTCGACTACTATTAGATTGACCTGCTTTAGACTGGCAAATTCTTCCACCCTGGTAGCGATGACAACTGAGTTGTAATAATTTTCATGAATTAGCTCCAGAAATCTAGTCGAAGTCATGGTGTGAACATCATGAGCTTGTTGTACTAATTCCCACCAGATTCTAGCATCTTTTTTCAGAAGAGAAGAAATGCAGGATATGCGATCCGCTTTACCGAGGTTCATGTGTGCTAGAAAAGGCTCTACATTCCTAAGCCATTCTTCCTTCTCAAAGGAGTGGGTTGTCCCTTCAAAGTTTGGAGCGTATTGCTTACGAAAATGCTTGTAGACTGGCTCTATTTACTGAGCTAGATATGGCACGTAGTTCGCCATCGACCATCCCCTATACTGATATCCTACTTGCCGAGGTTGCGTCTGAGACTGGGGCTGCGGTTTTTGTTGTTGTTATTGCAGCAGTTCTTCCACTTGTTGACGTAGTCGGACAATCTCAATGGTGTTGTCCACCGGAGGTGGTGCATTTCTATTGGGATCGGTAGTAGCACGTGTTCCCCTTGTTCGAACTGTAGGGGCTTCGTTAGTCTTGTTGGCGGTGCTGGAGGCATTGCCGTTCGTGCATGCAGATATTCTTAGCGACATCTTCAACAAAGTTCTAGCAGTTGAGAAAACACGTTAGAACTTACCCTAATAGGTTCTAAGGAAAAACCTAGTCTATGCAAACATAACTCGGATCTATCAGTTATGATTTCTTCTGAAAAATTATGTAAGCCTTCTTTACAATTAAGGTGTGTTTCTATACATAGAAAAATAAGCCATCCTTATTATTTTCTAAGTCTGTTTCTAACAATCCTATATGACTTAATTCTCTGGCTTGAAACTTGTCGTTGTTCCAATGTTAACCATATTAAGGGAGGGCTGGGATCAGTAAACTTGTTTTCACTACTATGGCCCCTAAACTCTCAATACAGAACCCGATCCAATTATTTGTATCCATCCTCACTGAACTTAGTCATTATTTATTGAATTTATTATTTATTATGATTGTAAAAAGAAAATCAAACTCATACATGTCATTCAATAACAATTATATTTATTTGGAAAAATATTTTCACTAAGTACAATCATAAATTCAAAGATAAATAAATAAATAAAGAAACTATACTAAAACAATTAACTAGGGTAAAATCTAAAAATCAAAATCTTCTACATCTGACATATCATCATCTATTTCTTCATAATCATCATTACTATGAGCCTCAAAACTACCTCGGGGAATATTCATTAAGATATTATGCTTTTGTTCATTAGTGAATTGAAATTCAAACTTAGAGGTAAACCTAAGTATAAGGAAATAATATCCCATGGCTACCGGTAAATCATCTTCACCATCCATAGTCTCCCATAATTCTTCTAATTTCGAAACTACAAAAGGAAAATCCTAGAAAAGCCTAATTACTAAGACATATTATTCCATGACTCTCATCATGATTTGCTTAGTGGTTTGAAGGTGAACTATCTCCTTGTGAAATAGGATCAATCTTTGAGTGATTCTTTCTAGCACTCCTATTGTATTCCTTGGCTCTCTAATCCATTTCAATGCCTTAATGGCTCGGATATCTTAATAGGTCAAATCTCCACTCATTTTGACTGAAAACATAATGACTATAAAGTTAGCTATAAACATAAACATACTACTCATAATATAAACACTTACATTGGCGGTTAGATCCAGAGCTTGTGCGTGTGTATCAAGGAGAACTTCATGCATATGAACTATGGTCTCTGATAACAACTGTAATGCCCCTACTAATTCTAAGACCTCAGATAATTAAAAACTATTAAACATAACTACTATTTTGGAATACATACATAAAGTCATAGAACTTCACTAAAAATAAAATCCAAAATACGGTACAGGATCCCATTGTTTAATACATAAGAACATAAAGAAAACATAATCTTTAATTAACTGTCCAAAACTATATGCGGAACATAAATACATAAATTAAAGACTTAAAATAACTTCATCCGTGATCTTCCAGCAATCCATTAAACCAGTTCATCCCTAATACACATGCCAAGCTGCCACGAATTCGACCCGCCTCCCATGCTCATTTTCCTGCCCCATCTAAAATAAAATGAATGAGCTGAATGCCTAGTAAGGAAAATCTACTAAAAACATATATCATAAATCATAAGACTATATAATTAAACATATCCTATAAAACATATACATAAAAACGTATATCATATAGGACTACAATATTAATGGCCATTAACTGATTACTGTAGCATGTGATAAAACCATCTAGGTCCTTAGTCTACTGATCGAGGTAGGTTAGATCACAAAATAGTATATGATAACCCATCTCGGTCCTTAGTCTACTAATCAAGGTAGGGTAATTCATAACTCTACTCCATGATAATGAAAAAAATCTTGGGATTTGCTATCTAAACAACTATAATTCTCAAGTGACTACAAAACATATTTATTCATATATACATAGCACATAACATATCATAGCGTATAAACATATCATAACACATATAATCTAACCTATTTTCCTTACCAAAAACCAGGATATTGGAGACAAGAACGGGATTGGAAAATTCCTAAAATCAATAATAAAAATCATGAGTTTCTAAAGAAATGGAGATGAAAAAGAGATCTAAACAATCAAGATAGAAACTTACCGAAAAACCTTAAGTTTCAAGAAACTTAAACACCTAACCAAAAGCCATAATCATTAGTTAAGATCTGAAAGAAAATAAAAGAACTATGCTGGATTAAACCTAAGGATAAGAATACCTTGAATGGACTAGAACTTTGATCTACACCTCGATACTGAAATAACACTCTATCTTACTTCCCAAGTGTTTAGAAAAGCTTAGATTGAAAATTTTTTTTAACCCAAAACCTTACTGTTTTCACTCTTAGAATAACTTAGCAGCTTGGAGGCTCTGAAGAATGCTTGAATTATGAATGAAATGGCTGAGTAGAAGATTCTATTTATAGAGTTCAAGGAGTTAAACTAACTCCTTTTAAAATGAATATAAATTGAATATATTTGAATTTTTGTTTCAACAAATGCCCAGAACTCGGTCAAAAATGTTCAAGTGCTAGTCCAAGTGGTCGAGGGCTTTTTTCAGCTTGGTTCTACCATGTTTTCAAAAATCAACCCAAGGGCCGATATATCGCCTATACCTATGCTCTGAGCCTCCGTGGTTTCATATCCTCTATAGGTGACTTATCGACCCCTATAGCTGCGATATATCGGCATACACTTATATTTTAAACACATTTTTGCACACTTTCAGCATATTTGTAGTTTGGTAAAATAACTTTGACTGAGTAAAACGTGATCCTAACAGCAACTGGAAGGTTCTAGAGCTTCTAGATTCATCCATTATTAAATTATTCATCAAAAATCCTAAAATCCTTAAATAGACATACATGTGACAAGTGTCACACTCTTAATAATTCTATCTAAACCTTAGGTTATAATAAATGTTATTTCTAGGACCAGCTATATTAATCAAACCTTATGTTAAAATTAATATTTCTAAACTATATGTTAGGCTTATAAAATCCATAACTATATATGAATTTCCAAATAAATCGCGGCTTGAACCAGTATCCACAAAAACTAAAGTACTACAAGCTACTACTATTACTACTACTATCTAGCTAAGTAAAATTCTGAGACGCTACAGGAAATGAAGGTACCTAATATATGAAATCTTAAAGTGTGGGGGTGCTGTAATGTCTTACAAATCCAGCACCGATACACCGTGTGTTAAAAAAAAGTGCTTAACTTGTTAAGCGAGTCATTTTTACTTAAATGTGCAATTCAAGTTTTGATAATAAAAGATTCTGGTTAGTGAAGTCAACCTTTTCATTAAAGGGGGTTGAACATTTACAAGGGTTCCCAAAGGATTTAAATCAAAATACAGGTTTCACAAAATTACAGAAGTAGCCGACCTAAGTGGTAAAATTAGGCTACTACCCACGTTCCTAAAAAATAACTCGACCGTGGTGGTCGAGCAAGCTGAGCATGTATATGTCTCCCCTAGAACTCTCCAACTCACGGACGGTCAAGCATCCCTTTACCCATACCTACCCCACAAAGAACCCATGAGCTAAGGCCCAACAATAAAAAATAATCAAGTCAAACAGATATTCAGATAAATATTATATCAAATGCATGCTTTTTAAAAAATAACTAGATTCACATTGATTTTCCAACATGTATAACGATTGATGTCGAATAGATGATTACTGCACCCCTGCGATGTCCCTTCCATAACAACATAAATTGCGCATGTATATTGCCGATAACAGACCCCAGCCGATCAATTACAAACAATAGCCAGTCAGTACAGACAATTACAACAACAAATGCATATATAGAGCAAACATTTAACTTAAAATGGATTCAAGGCACGGCCATAACCGTGTTCAATAATCAAGGCCAATGCTCTCCACTCGGCGCATATGCCCATTTTCTTACCTCGAGTCCTCTGCAAATAATGGTCCGGCCCCAAGTGTGATCCCTGTCTCGAGCCTTGGGAAAACCCTAGACACAACATAAATGATATGTTTATCAGGAACTAATTTCGATAATGGCTTCAAGACCAAGTTAACTTCCCAAAACCCTAGACAAATGAACCCTAAGAGAGCATTGGCACCATGACGTCCCCGTGCAGTGCCACTGCTCCACAAAAAACCGAGAAGCCCCTTTAAAATTTGTGCATTTTAAGCCGCGATACCCCCTTTAAAGGGTTGCGCCACCAAATATGTAAGAGAGAATTCCCCATAAAATTTTCCCATTTAGAGTCGGGCATCCCCTTTAAAGGGTCGAGGCGCCACAACGGTTCGAGGGAAAACCCATCTTCGAAGAAACCCATAAGCGCCACTGCGACAACCCAAAAATTGCATTTTTGCTCTGCATTTTCAGAAATCAAAACTTGATTCTAGGACCTTTCTTAACCAGTTTTTGGCATCAAAAGGCCATAAAACAACACTATAACCCATATACCACTTACAGGCACCAACAAACACATCAAAAACACTTTAAAATAGTACTTAAAAAAGTTTTGAGTTTCAAACTCAAACTTTGAGCTCATAATCCTAAAATCCAACAATTAAATCCAAAACATCAACCTAATTTCGAACCGTAACTAAACCTCTACATAGATTCTATACCCAACTCAACCTTCCTATGATTTAGAGTCAATAATTCAAGGTTAAATCCTGAAATTCCCAAAATATTCTAAAACCATGATGAGAACCAAGAATACATACCTCAAATCAGAATTTTAAGCTTTCAAATGGTTGGAGTCTAGTCCTAGCACCAGCATCTCTTCATTTGATGCCCAGGTCCTTGCAAACTTCCCGAAATTCCAAGAACAAACCCCAAGCTTGCCAACTATGTCATAATCCTTAGTGACTTAAAGTAAAACCAACAATGTAAAAGGGGAAGGAAGAAGTAACATGAAAATGAAGGCTGCCCAGCACTTAGCTGATTTTATTCTAATCCCATGGTCAAATGACCAATATACCCTTCCTCTCCATAAGGCCCTTAACCAAATTCCAAGGGATTTTTAGTCATTTGACTAAATCCCCAATAAACCTCAAATTCCCAATTTATGTCCTCTAATCTCCCAAATATAAATACTTTCCACAATAATATTTCATTTATCGATAATTATCAAAATATGAAAATTTGCCAAAATACTCCTTGGCTCACCCCGAGCAGGGTATAAATCTCAATTGTGACATTTCCGCTAATTTTCTCAAAAGGATTGTCTCATGCCGATTATCACAAATATATCCACATAATAATGTCGTCTCAAGCATGTAGCATGTCAAATTACAATTACACCCTCTGATGAGGACACCAAGACTCAAAATCCAAGTCAAGTTCCAGTCGATCCAAGTCAAGAGGGGAGGAATGATGAGGACACCAGTTTAGGAGCTTGATCAATATTTAGCTTCTTGTAATGAGTCTTTTTATTTTTAATCACCTTTTTTAGTCTTTGTTTATTTTGTGATAAGTCAAACATTTGACTTGTGTGAGTCCAATAGTCCTCTTGTCTTTAATTTCGGTTTTCATGAGGAAGACAAAAGGCTTGTCTTTAATTTCGGTTTTCATTAGGAAGACAAAGGGGCTGCCCTTAATTTTTCGGTTTCATTAGGAAGACCAAGGGTCTTGTTTTCATGTAATTTTCGTCCTTATAAGGACTGCCAAAAACAATGTGAAAGGGCAGATTATGTTGAATGAAATTGTGAGTTTATTTCTTCTTGAGTTCTTGAAGAGACTATCCGAACTTATCAAGGGTATCCCTTGTGGCGTTCAATCCGACTTATCAACCGGATTCCCATCCTCGTTTGTGGCGTCTTCCTCATACCAAGGTTCGTGCTTTGCTAAGCATAGGGTCGCGGTTTACCATTCCAAATTTCGTGTGTTCTTGGTGGCTGCCATATTTGGTGTCGGGTTTCATCACAGTGTTGGTGTGGTTCGTATCAGTTGGTATCAGAGCTTAGGATCATCCGGTTTGGCCTATCCTTTTTTTTTTCATTTGTGTTTTCTATTCAATTCGTTTTTCAATTCTGAAATCAAAAAAAAAAAAAAAAAACAAAACAAAACAAAAATTATTCATCATCTAGTCGTGTTTGAGTTCTTTGTCCTCGTTTATTTTTTTCTTGTGAAATCCGAAACTACTATAGTTAATTTCCCTATTTCAATTGTTTCCTTGTTCAATCATTCCCTTATTTCCAAAGTTTCCATTATTTTTTTTTGTGAAATCCCTTGAAATCCGAAACTAGTCTACACAAAGTTTCAATTCCTTTGTAATCGTGAATTAGGGTCCTTTGTAATCCCCTATTTTGTTTTCTTTTCGTTTCTGAAATCATGAATTAGGGTTCTTAACATGAATTAGGGCTTTGAGTTTTTCTCTTGTTCTAATTGTGGAATCTGAATTGTCTTTGAGTTTCTCTTGCTGTTTTGTTTTGAAATCCGAATTTTGCCTTGGGTTTCTCTTGTTCTTGTTGTGAAATCCGAAATTGGAATTGACTTCTCTTGTTCTTATTATTGTGCAATCCGAATTTGGCCTTGAGTTTCTACTGTTTTATTGTGAAATCTGAATTGACAATGAGTTTCTCTTGTTTTTCATTGTGAAAATCCGAATTTGCATTGAGATTCTCTTGCTCTTTTGTGAAATCTAAGTTGTTGTCAAATCCAAGTAAGATTTTTTTTTCTTGTGTCTTGTACCTGCATTTGAGGATCAAGAGGAAAAGAAAAGACAGAAAAGAAAGAAGAAGAAAAATTCCAAAGGGGATCCGAACCTAAAAAAAAAAAAAAAAAAAAGTCTGGAAACCCGTCTTAAAAAATTTTGTTCTATTCTTGTTCCCTATGGTCTAGAGGCCTTTTTGACCAAAACCCCACACAAGTGTTCCAAAAATCATCATTTTTTCGTCATTTTCACCAATTTTCGTCAGTGTTCGTTTGGTTTGTTTGGTTGGATTTGCTGCTTGAATACTCCATATTACCGTTGGATTAGTTTTAAAAGAACTTAAAGAAGAATACGAGTGGAAAAAGGCAGAGGTGTGAGCCTATTTGAGGGTAAAAGCCATTGGTGAAACACGAGGGGATTTGAGTGAAAATATTATTTGAGCGAAACAGGTGAGGGAGTGTGGTGAGGTCTTTTCTCCATATTATTCTAACCTTATTTTGCAGATTTCCATCATGGCACAAAATCCAGAGAAAAATGCAAGCAATGATATTCCACCACTTGAAGTTCCGAATCTACAAATGCAAGCACTAATTGGGGAGATGCGAAGGATGATGAGGGCGGAGTGTGAGCAAATACATGAGAGGTTGGATAGGGTAGAAGAAGGAACACAAAGGAGGCCACGGAGGAATAGGGTGTACCAAAGGGAGGATGAAAATGAAGGGGATTTGGAAGGGTTAGTTTCTGATGAAGAGTTTGATAGGATGTCGGCGGGTAACCATAGGAGGTATGGTCGGGATAGAGAAGCTAGGAACCAGGTAGATGATTATTTAGGAAATATCAAGATGAGAATTCCAGCATTTCAGGGGAAGAGCGATCCTGAGGCATACCTTGAGTGGGAAAAGAAGATGGAGTTGGTTTTCGATTGTCACAACTACTCTGACATGAAGAGGTAAAACTAGCTGTCATTGAATTTACTGATTATGCTATTGTTTGGTGGGATCAGTTGTGCATCAATAGGAGGCGAAATGGAGATCGTGCCATTGGCACTTGGGAGGCTATGAAGAGGGTGATGAGGCGACGGTTTGTACCACCTCATTATTATCGAGATCTCTACCTTAAGTTGCAGGGTCTTCGTCAGGGCTACAGAAGTGTTGATGAGTATTACAAGGAGATGGAGATGGCTATGATCAGAGCCAATGTTGAAGAGGATCGGGAGGCAACCATGGCAAGGTTTTTGAATGGGTTGAACCGAGAGATTGCTGACCCAATCGAACTACACCATTATGTGGAATTGGAGGATTTGGTGCATATGGCAATCAAAGTTGAGAAGCAGCTCAAGAGGGGTAGTACAAGTTCAAAGCCAAGACCGAGCCCACACAATTCAAGTGCAACACCTTGGCGGTCGAACTATCCAAAGAAGGAAGAAGACCAACCTACTTCATCCTTTACACCAAAACCAGCCACAACAGCCACGAACCCTCAAGGTAAAACAGCCCCTACTTCGTCCCGTTCTAGTGAGATAAAGTGTTTCAAATGTCAGGGGCAAGGACACATAGCTAGCCAATGCCCAAACATGCGAGTTATGGTAATTCGGGATAATGGGGAGATAGATTCTGAAGAGGAAGATGATCTTGATGATATGCCACCATTGGAGGACGCTTCTATGGGTGGTGAGGAGTTTGGGGAAGAATCTGGTGAGATGCTTGCACTAGTCACACGACGAGCCTTAAATTTGCAAGCAAAAGAAGAGGAAGAAGAGGTGCAGCGGGAGAACATCTTTCACACTCGTTGTCATGTGAAAGACAAGGTATGCAGTGTTATTATTGATGGTGGTAGTTGCACTAACGTTGCTAGTTCTTCCATGGTTGAAAAGCTGGGGCTCCCAACGCTTAAACATCCTTGTCCATACAAGTTGCAGTGGTTGAATGATAGCGGCGAAGTGAGGGTTACAAAACAGGTGCTGGTATCATTTCGAATTGGCAAGTATGAGGATGAGGTATTGTGCGATGTGGTTCCCATGCAAGCTGGACACCTCCTTCTAGGAAGGCCTTGGCTATTTGATCGGCGAGTCCAGCATGATGGCTTCACCAACAAGTACTCATTCACGTTCCATCAACGAACAATCACTCTAGCTCCATTGACGCCAAAGCAAGTATATGAAGACCAAGTGAGGTTGCAAAAATTGAGTGAGCAAAATGAGAGTGAAAAGATGAATGAGAGTGAGAAAAAAGAGAGACAAAGAGAGAAAAGGGTCGAATCAAGTGAGAGAGAAAAGAAAGAGAAGAGTTCGATCAATGAGGGAAAATTCGAGAGAAAACAAAGTAATTTTTATGCAAAAAAAAGTGAGGTTAAGGAGGCTCTTTTAAACACTAACCAACTTGATGCTAACAAGGGTCGTCACAAGCAGGTTTTTGATCCTGGTGATTGGGTATGGTTACACATGAGGAAAGAGCGATTCCCAGCACAAAGACGTTCCAAATTGCTACCTCGAGGAGATGGGCCGTTTCAAGTGCTAGAAAGGATCAATGAAAATGCCTACAGACTCGATTTACCAGGTGAGTATACTGTTAGTGCTACTTTTAATGTTTCTGATTTGAGTCCTTTTGATGCAGGTGACGATTTGAGGTCAAATCTTTCTCAAGAGGGGGGGAATGATGAGGACACCAAGACTCAAAATCCAAGTCAAGTTCCAGTCGATCCAAGTCAAGAGGGGAGGAATGATGAGGACACCAGTTTAGGAGCTTGATCAATATTTAGCTTCTTGTAATGAGTCTTTTTATTTTTAATCACCTTTTTTAGTCTTTGTTTATTTTGTGATAAGTCAAACATTTGACTTGTGTGAGTCCAATAGTCCTCTTGTCTTTAATTTCGGTTTTCATGAGGAAGACAAAAGGCTTGTCTTTAATTTCAGTTTTCATTAGGAAGACAAAGGGGCTGCCCTTAATTTTTCGGTTTCATTAGGAAGACCAAGGGTCTTGTTTTCATGTAATTTTCGTCCTTATAAGGACTGCCAAAAACAATGTGAAAGGGCAGATTATGTTGAATGAAATTGTGAGTTTATTTCTTCTTGAGTTCTTGAAGAGACTATCCGAACTTATCAAGGGTATCCCTTGTGGCGTTCAATCCGACTTATCAAACGGATTCCCATCCCCGTTTGTGGCGTCTTCCTCATACCAAGGTTCGTGCTTTGCTAAGCATAGGGTCGCGGTTTACCATTCCAAATTTCGTGTGTTCTTGGTGGCTGCCATATTTGGTGTCGGGTTTCATCACAGTGTTGGTGTGGTTCGTATCACCCTCAATAGGTCAAAATTTTGAAAATGACTCTTTTTAACAAAAGCGGGTCTTTAAGCACATTTAATGCACATAAACATGCATAAACATTCATATCATAATATAACTCATATAATTCACATATATATATTCAATTATTATCACATAAGTCCACCTAAGCCCTCCTGACACACTAATCAACATATTATCCCTTACTAGGAGTTTTGGGACGCTACATGTGCCTTGCTTATTGCACGAGCACGTACCCTAAAAAGACCAAGTTGGGATTTAGGTCTATAAGTTATGCATATGTTGGTTATGCCTTAAAGCTTATATATTATTAGACTTAAAGTATACTGACAACAATCCATAAGAACCAATCATGTTAGAAGAGTCTCAAAAGGATACATATTCAAGGGTTAATGAGCAACCTATATTGCCTAGAAGAAACCAAAGGCATAAGGAATGTCGATCAAATGATAAATGTTCTCAAGTAGCGACATTCTGCCTAGTGGAAGGAAATCTTGTAGAAGTCCCATGAAGATATCCTATTGTTCTTCAAGTGGAATATGATCCAAAAACTTTCTAGGAAGAAATGTATTCAATGGAATCCACTTTTTGGAAAGAGGCAATAAATGACAAAATGTATTCAATTATATCTAACCACACTTGGGAATGAGTTGACCTTATGGAAGGGTAAAAAATAATTGCGTACAAATTGGTATTTTGAAAGAAATATCATACCGATGACACTATACAAACCTTTAAGGCTAGAATAATAACTAAAGGGTTTAGACAAAATGAAGGCATAAATTACTTTGACACATATGCATCGATAGCTAGGTCTACTTTTATTAGATTGTTATTTGCCCTATTATCAATATACAACCTTTTATGTTCATCTAATGGATGTCAAAAATGTTATTTTTCAATGAGGATCTCAATGAGGAGGTCTACATGGAACACTAAGATGGTTTTGTTCTATAGAGAAATAAACATAAAATATGTCAGCTTGTCAAATTAATACATGGTTTTAAATAAGAACCTAAACAATGACATGAATACTTTGATGCAAGTTGGATTTTTAGTGTGGGACACAATCTCTCCACCATCGGTTGGGTTTTTACACTTGGTGGGTGTGCCATTTCTTGGGAATCTTAGAAACGAAATTGTATTTCTCACTCAACCATAGAGGTGGAGTTTATAGTTTTAGCGGCCACTGGCAAAGAGACCAAGTGGCTTAGGATCTCGTGTTGGATACCCATAATTGCGGTTGAGGTATTGATGCGTGTCGTATGCCGTACCAAACTTAATTATTTATTATAACTTAATTCTACCAACTACTTTAGTATAGTGACAAAGAAAGGTCGAACCCATGAGGACTATGATTCAATTTATCATTCAAAATGCTAACTAGAATTAGAAAGGGATTTTGTTTCAAAGTTCAATAACATAAAATAAAGTAACAATTAAAGAGCAATGGATAATAAGATTTAAAGAAACAATTAAGAATTATTCTCCATCTTCAACAATCATTCTATCAACAATGACAAATACTATTCCCTATCTCAATTAAACTATTAACCTCGCAGATAACACTTAAGTAGTCAATTATCATATTTTCCTATTATAATTAATTAAAGCTAAGCGCTCATAATTAATCCTTTTTACTAAGCAATAAACCCATTAAGCATGTGATCTATTTCACTGAGGAAAAACATTATATTCAATTGAAACAAGTTAATCCAGGCAATAAATTCATTAATCATGCAATTCATATTCTTCATCACAATTAAAATACCCATCACAATACCTAATTGAAATTTATCACTCTACTTATAATCTTAAACTATTAGGAGAATATTAATCCTAAGATGATAATAGAATAATGAAAACCCCTAATTAGTCACCATCTAAATAAAATCAAGATTCATATCATTCAAATAGAAAAGTAGAAGCAATTTAATATAAGGGAATAGAAAGAGTAAAATTCATCAAGGGAATAGAAAGAAGAAATTTAACATGATATCATGTTTAGGGTTTTGAAATAACCCTTTGTTGTACCCTAAAAATATAAGCTCAATTATCTTGCCCGGGGTACAACTGACATATAATAAATAAAGGTTACAAGACTTTGGAGATATTTCGTTAACTCCAGATCAAAAAGCTCAAGGCTGTGACACTGAGTCTTGGACTACCCAGGATCCTCTAGATCGTCTCAAATGCCAATGACAGAGATCGAGGTTTCCAGTGTCCAGATTGCCCTCATAAAGGCTGAGCATTATCTAAGTCAAGTCGTCCTGCTACAATCATATCCAGTTCGAGAGTTGCCTTTAGCTCGTGGTGGTTCAAGGACGCGCATATGGAAGAATCCCATAGACTTGGTTGCCCAATATCCGTAATAAATGCGTGTAATCATTATTTATTTAAAGTTCAATATAACGACATAATCTTAATAGTTTATTTATGTATCCATTTATTTGGGAAGTTACCCAATTTTGCAAGTTACCATTTATTGTATGGTTACCCAATATTGTGCACCACAATTCCCTATAAATATAAGGGTAATTGACAGTAAAAGGGACCAACATCTTGTATGCCAAAACTCTGTTGAAATTGTCATAAACAATCTCTTCAAAAGTTCCTAAACAGAAATAAGAGTGACTCATGGACTAGGTAGATTTTAACCACCGAACCACGTTAAAACATTGTGAGTTTATATTTACGGTTTATTTCCAAGCTTAATCTCTCTAATCAAATTTCTTAATTTCTTGGTGGCGAAAAACCACGTTAGCAGATTATTTCTTTCATTGAGAGGAGATTATACTAGAAACTTGTTAGGGAATATTCTACAAAACAGTCAGCATGGTGGTAACTCGTTCTATGTGCGATAATGAATCAAAGAGACATGGTGATCATGGAGATTACCGTACGGCTGAACCTACTAGAGAGGGCACCTCTATCCAGTGTCGTTATGAAAAAAAAACATGTGAACCAGGAGGATACTAGAAGTTCAGTTTTGCGCCCTCCGAACCCAGATGTTGGTTATCTAACTACCACTGAAATGGAGTCACTCTGGATAGGTGACTAATGAGTCCCTCTCTGGATAGATGACTAGTAAGTCTCTCTCTCGGGCTTTGCGCCCTAAGCCATGTTATGTTTTAGCCACCTAAGTCTTTTGGCCATTGCTCTAAGTAACTAGCCTTTAGAATAGACAAGCGCTTTAGTTTTCTTCGACCAATAGGCCTGTCATGCATTTAATGCTCATGTTAATTGATCTAATCATTTCGGCCAGCATTAAACACACTAATGCCGCTCTTGACTCATAAGCCAATACCATACGACCAGTGCTCAGTACATCAGCTGATCATGACTGATAAGTTAAGACTTCACGACCAATACTAACACTAATGTCGTTTCTGACTAATAAGTCAGTGCCATTCATAAATAAGCAAAGATTCTAGGCATTTATAATGCAATCAATGTCCATATATAGAGCACTCAACATGCCTCATCAATAACCATGCCTGTCACATAATGGGTGAAGTTTTCTTACCTTTGGTTAGAGCGTGAAATAATAAAAGAACGACCCTTGAGAACGATCCGCCCTTAAGTCCCTTAGCGGTCACCTAGTCATAACCAAATATGAAATCCCATCAATAAAATAAGTAATAAAAGGTTCATGGTCTAAAACCCCGCTCCTGGTTCCTCGAATCCTACTAAAACGGTTAGTAGATTCGACCTCGAGCCTTAAGAAATGAAAAATCGCGCTTAAAACTCATAAAATCCCATTCTAGCACAAAAGGGAGGGGCGGGCCGCGACTTTCCCTCAAGGGTCGCAGTGCGCCCCCAAGACAAAGAGACCCTGTCTGGGGTGCCAGGGACGGGCCGCGACTTGACCCAGAGGGTCATGGTGTGCCTGCTAGACAGAACCCAGGGAAGGCTCTAGAATGGGTTCAAGTCGCGACTTGCATGAACTCGGTCGCGACTTGACCCCATGAACCCAACTCCTCTGCACATTTTTCAATTCAAACTCAGCCAAACCTTCACCTAAACCATCCCAAAATCACCACCAAACATCAATACAACATTTTCACTAGTTTAACAACAAAACCCATGCCTTAAACAACTTAAAACATCACCACATATCCAATTACCCAATCAAACTATCAAGCTTGCAAACCAAACTAAAAATAGAGCAAACCTTGAAACTTCAATCTAAAACCTTACCTCAGATATAGATTGAACCCTTCCAGCTGCTGAACTAAGATCCTAAGCTCACAAGCCTTAATCCTCAAGTTTGCTTAAAAAATCCCAACCCGAGAGAGAGAAAGAGATGATCAAAAGTGAGAGAGAAACAAAGAACTCTATTTTTCCTAAGACCCTTCTACAGCCAACAAAACTTAAGCATATCTAATGGCTAAAAGACCAAAATGCCCCTAGGGTCATCTAAAACTTTTATGGCCACCCAAGGGCAAAACTATCATTTCCCATCTTTCTTGTTAATCATAATTAGCATCCATTAATTCCCGTTACTCCCAATATTCTCAAATAATTATTAAATCATATCCCATTACCCGTTTATTCACGGTAATGTACTAAGCATCAAATTACCCCTAGACTCACTTCGAGCCAAGCAATTAATCCCGTTATGACCAAACTGCTAACTTGCATCCTAGGATTGTCTCATGCCGAATAGCTCAAACATATCCACATAATAATGTGGTCTCACCCATAAATCACAAACATGCACATAAATATACCGATATGCCCTCAACGGGCCAAAATTATGAAAATTCCCTTCTGATAAAAAGGCCCATATGCATGCAATTATCATCATATAATAATATAATTCACATAATCATGCATATAATCAAATAATTGCATATTAAATCAATTATGGCCCTCCTGGCCCTCAATCCAGGCATAAGCCACATTAGGGAATTTGGGACGTTACACTCAAGCTCGTGGTAATTAAGTGTCCAACTTCCTACGCAATCCTGGGAAGACAAACACTGATGGCGTTTGAAGCCATAACTTTTGTTTGCCAATTGGCCATAAATTTCACATCATCCTCAGGGATATGCATAGTAAGAGGGGATCGGGCCGCTTCCAGGGAATGCTACAACATTTTCATGAAGGGACAATCACAACCTGGGCAGCAAGCCATGGTGATAATTGAAGAGAATAAGGAGCCTCAAGCAATGATAGTTGCTAAAGAGGCGGATGAAGCTCAGGTAGTAGAAAATGAGGTTGCCCAACCGGAGGAAATAGACCCAAGAATAGGTGAGGAAATAATTATGGATCCAGAGATACCTTCGAGAGTAGAAAAGAATTGAAAGAATTTGGGAACTGAATGAGAAAAGGAACTGGTTGAGGTTCTAAGGAAAAACCTCAACATCTTCGCCTGGTCGCACGAAGATATGGTGTGAATCAATCTGAGTGTGATTATGCACACCCTATACTTGCAAGAAATTGTGCTTGCAAAGGAGAAAAAATGAAGGGTACTGGGGAAGGAGCAAGGAGAAGCTTTAGAGGAAGAAGTTGCTCGCCTACTTAAATGCAGATTCATTAGGGAGGCAAAGTATCAGACCTGGATTGCAAACCTTGTTCTGGTTCCTAATCTAAATGAAAAATGGAGGACCTGCATTGATTTCTTTGACCTCAACAAAGCCTATCCAAAAGATTGTTTTCCACCATCAAGAATAGATAAGCTAGTTGATGCCACGGCAGGCCATGAGCTCATGTCCTTCATGGACGTATATTCTGGTTATAAATAGATCGCGATGAACCCTGCAGTTCAAGAGCACACCAGCTTCATGAATGAACACAATGTATACTGCTACAAAGTCATGCTATTTGGGATAAAGAATATTGGTGACACATATTAGAGGCTGGTCAAAAAAATGTTCATGGACCAGATAGAAGTGTATGTTGATGCATGCTCTTCAAGTCAAAAACTCCAATAACCATGTATTCAACCTGGAAGAATGTTTTTATGTGCTAAGAAAGTATGATATGAAGCTGAACCCCAAGAAATGTACCCTTAGGGTGTCGTCGGGGAAATTTCCAGGCTTAATAGTTAACTAAAGGGGGATTGAGGCAAACCCAGAAAAAATTAGATCGTTGTTCGAAATGTTGTCGCCCAAGTCGCAGAAAGAAGTCCAGAGTCGTACTGCAATAGTTGCAACCTTAAATCGATTCATATCCAAGTCCACAGACAAATGTCCCCCCTTCTATAATCTTCTCAGGGAAAATAGACGCTTTGAATGGACAGGAGAATGCAAACATGCATTTAAGACATGGAGAAACATCTAGCTGAACCCCCTATTTTATCATAACCAGTTGCTAGGGAATGTTTATACCAGTACCTTGCAATAACAGAGAACGCTGTTAGCACTATGTTAGTTCGAAAAGAAAATTGGGCGCATAAACCAATGTACTACATAAGTAAGAGGGTTCTAAAAGTTGAGTCTTGATATCCTTTGAATGAGAAGCTCGTATTCTTCCTGATTTTGGCTTCTGGGAAGCTCATGTCGTATTTTCATTCCCACACTATACACCTTTTAATCGATCAACCTTTTACCAGTGAGCTAAGTCAGTTTGAGATATTGTACCAGCCACAAACAACAATAAAGGGCTAGATGCTTGCTTATTTCGTAGCTGAATGTACCGGGTTCAAAGACAAACCTATGAGGGAACCGATACAAGAATTGTGGAAACTCTTTGTTGATGGATCATCCAACAAAATGAATCCGGAGCTGGAATAATTCTAATTATACCTGAAGGAAATCACTTCGATATGGCTCTTAGATTCGATTTTGACGAGTCCAACAATGAAGCGGAGTATGAGGCCTTGTTGGTTGGAGTCTGGGTAACAAAGGAGCTGAAAGCAAAAGCAATTCAATGCTTGAGTGATTCTCAGCTCGTGGTTATTCAAGTGTTAGGGGAATATCAAGCTCAAGGAATCAAAATGGCAGCCTATCTAGCTAAGGTAAAAAGTGAAGTGTCAAAATTTGAGTTCTCCGCCCCTACCAGAACCAGAATATGGTGGCACCGCCCTGCGGCCCTCCCGTCTCACTGCACTTTCTCTCCATATCTTATTCTCTGCTTCCTCAGTGGTAAGAGCCTTCTCTACAGCCTGGGCAAAAGTTGTCCCTCCAGGAACTGTTGTAATTCTCACATCCTGGGCTACCATAGCATTAAGCCCTCTAATAAATCTATTTTGCCTTGCTGCATCGGTAGGCACAAGGTCGAGTGCAAACTTTGCAAGTCTATCAAACTTAGGGCATATTCTGTAACTGTCATGCTGCACTGAACCAGAACCATGAACTCATTTACCCTCGCTACCCTGATGGAAACATTATAATACTTTTGACTGAATAAGTCCTTGACTCCTTCCCAAATCAAAGTAGTAACATCTCTGGTCTGTGATGCCACCTCCCACCAGATTCGGGCATCCTCTCTTAGCATATATGTGGCACAGGCCACTATGTCATGTCCCTCTACCCTCATAAAGTCCAGAATGGTAGTAATCATGGTCATCCACTATTCAGCTTTCAATGGATCAGGTCCTCCTTCAAAGATCGGGGGCTGCTGATTCCTGAACAGCTCATACAACGACTCCCATCTATTCCCAACCTCTACCGGTTGTACAACAGGTACCACTGCAGATGGCACAATGGGGGCAACACTCCCTGATGGAGACTGCTATCGCAGAATTCAAATCTATTCATCCTAGCTCTGTAGGCGAGCTTGCATGTCTGTCATAAGCTCCTGCCAGTTCTCAGGGACTGGCGGAGGGGTCTGGCCCTGGCCATCATCTCTAGTCTCAAACCTATTGCCAGCTAGTCGCGTAGATTTTCTTGGACGCATAATTATCCAAGTCAATCTGAAATCAACGACTCGGCAGCCAGACTATGATGACAAGGTAAAAATCCTTTCATGATCCACCATTAGAACCCCAAACATTCACAAGCACTCAAAATATAACAATTTATCTAAATATTCATCCATATATTCATTCACATGCATAGTAGTACTGATAAGCACGCCTCAATATCATCATGCAATAGTAAAGGGCCATGCCCTATCAGTATCTCATGCTCCCTATTAATCAAGCATAAATAAACAATCATATTCCATTGAGATCATTTAAGCATATAGTCATGTATACACAATTATCAAACCCTGAGTTGAGCTTGTCTTTCGTGGCGAATATACATGTCCAGCTAGTCTTCAGGAACTCTTAAACCTAGGACGCTCTCATACCAAGTTGTAACGCCCTGGATAGCCAAGACTGTTACACTGTGTGTTTATAAAGGTGCAAGACTTGTTAATCAAGTCATTTAATTCAAAACGTGTTACTAAACTATAGTTGAAATAGGGTTAAAATATTTCGGTCTCAAAAGCTGAAATTCTTATAAATAAACATATCCTTTATACATGGGATCCCAGAAGTAATAAGTTTAAAACCATTTACAAAAGAATTAAGATTTAAATACAGTTGCTAGCCACTCTAAGGCAAAACACACAAATAGGCTTTTCTTGTCCTGTTCCACTCCTCGGCAGTGGCGGCCGAACAACTGACTATTTACATTCAGCCCCGCAGCTCTCCACCTAAAGGTTGGTCCAACTTGCCTTTTCCTTTACCTGCACCACGTAGCACCTGTGAGCCAAGACCCAGCAAGAAAACACAACAACAAAGCATAATCATTCAACAGCCAATCAAATAACTCATACCGTATAAGCATGTACTCAACAGTTCAGACATTCATGTTAATCAAGTATTCAACATACCAAGTAGATCACTTCATATCAGTAATCAATTCACATAAGATAACTAAGGTTAACGCCCTTAGGCCGCACCCTCTATTTATCCCACTGACTCCGGCCCGCTTAAACCGAGCTCAGTGAATATTAAGCTGTCCTCGGCTACCAGTGGCCGAGCCGCGCCCTGTGCGCAAGTATTGTTTACGGCACCCTTAGGCCATTTATCACATGTCCCATGGAATAATACCATCTATGACATCATACAGATATAGGGAGCTCTTAGTCCCATCACAAACACATAACCGGGTGCAGTTTTCTAACCTTTAGATTCGCTAGCATTGTTCAATTTGATCCTCAAGCACGATCCCATCCGAGCCCTAGTGTACACCTAGTCACAGCCATAGATCAGAATCATCACCAAACCTCAAGTCCAAAACCTAGCCTCGGGACCAATCCCGAGCCCTCGAGAAGCTCTAATTCCAACCAACGGGGTGGTGGAATCAAACCCCGAACCCCCGAGCAAAAAACCCTTCGAAATAACCCAAAACCCCTTTCTAGAAACAGGGTTGCAGTACAACGCCCTAAGGAGAGTGATATAGTGCTACAAATAGAGCCAAAAGGCTAAGGAACTTCAGGGCCTAGCGCTATAGCCCAGTGACTAGCGCTGTAGCACTAGTCACAGTACAACCCTACACAATATTTTCTCCTTCGAATGTTTTCGAGCCAAACCTACTCAAAACTCAACCAAACCTCAACTAAACTTTGAAGAAAGCCTCCCAACATCCTCCACTCATCCCATAAGGCCCAACCACACAAAACTCAATCACATGCACTCCAAATCACAAAATTCACCATGGCTGATCCTAGAGCTCAAAATCTCAGCAAAACCACATAATTCACAAAACTTAAACCAGAGTTTCTTACCTTTGATGGATGAGCTCAACATAGGTTATCCTCCACACTAGTTTAGCCTTCACCTCCTCAAAGCTTCAACCTCAACTCCCTAGAATTCCCACATAATTCTACTTAGAAAACCAATTCAACACCAATAACAAGAACTGAATATTAACCTCAAACTCATACCTCAATTGATGTGCAACCTCAGCTAGTTTCCCCAACCTGATCAAGCCCCAAGGATACAATCTCAGACTTAAGCTCCTTTGGATTTTAGCCTAAAATCTCCATAAGAAATTGATGGAGAAGACTCAAACCGTTCTTAGAAATTGCCCTATTTTTCCATTCTTTCCTTTTCCTTCTTTTCTTACTTTTCTTTCCTTTCTTTCCTTCAGACTTCCAGCTCTTTCTACACAATCCACTAAGGCATAAAGACAATACATCACTTAACTCCTTTCTTTTATAAGCCAAATGACCATAATACCCTCCCATTATCTCTAAGCCTTTAAATCAACCTAGGGGCATTTTGGTCATTACACCCAATTCCCGCTAATTTCTCGAATGTCACTAATATTTACCGCTTACTTCCCGACACCTAACTAATCACCAGCTATATTCCTTAATACCAAAATAAACTCCAATATATTCTCTAAATTCCCAGAAATACCCCCAGGCTCGACCCGAGCCGGGTATAAATCCCTACCGTGACTTTTTTGCTGAATTGCTCACTAGGATCGCCTCGAGTCACAGATTACAAATATATCCACATAATAATGTGGTCTCGACAATTTATCACAAATATATACAGTTATGCCCTTCTAACCTAGTCAGGGCCTACATGCATACTAATACACATAGTCATGCATCACAGATATTCAAATAATCATATAACATGCTCTTAAATCAGTAAATCACATATAATCCAATTGTGCCCTCCCGGAAAACTAATCAAGGCCCTTAAACCTTAATAGTAAATTTGGGTAGTTATAGCTACTCCTTTCTCCTAACTTTTGGAAGCAAAGCTATGCTCTCAGTTGAGGCTATGGTGACGTAACATAGGTAGGAAACCTTTGATAAGGAATGGAATCTGACCTATTTATTGCATCCCTTGATCTAGTTGAAGAACAACGAGAAAAATCTCAGTTGCAGCTCGCCCATTACCAAAAAGGGAGACGCGTTATTTCAACTCGAATGTAAAGGAGCAAAGACTTAAACTAGGAGATTTAGTGCTTCGAACGTTATTCCTATTTAACAAAGACCCTAAAGACAGTGTACTCAGACTGAACTGGTTAAGACCCTACCAGATCATGGAGATCATACAGGAAGGAACCTTCAAACTAGCTTGGTTAAATGGAGAGATGATTCCACGAACTTGGAACACCTTATATCTTAAGAAGTATTACCAGTGATAGAAATTTTTTGTTAGACTTTGTTTATTTCATCTTTTGTTAGGCTTGAGTATAAAAGCATTTTTTCTATTGTTTGAGTTTGAATAGTATAAGGTTGTTGTGTAATTTCAACATTGTACTAGAATTTCTCAATTTATTCTTGTTATTTATTATGAGTTGATTATGTAAAAGCGATCTAGAATATTTATCAATTATGATCGCTTAGGGGCATATAACCGTCGATAGTCTTTGAAATATTATGCAAACTTAAGACAAATTTTTGCAACTTAGAATTTGGAAATTTGATAAGTCTGCAGCTTATCAAAGCTCGAGTTTACAAAGCAATCCCGAATGCAAACTAAGTTAAAAAAATTCAAAGGAAAAAAAAATCCTAGAATTTAACTAGGTACAAAATTCTTGGAGCTAAACCAGGTTCGAGGCGAGAAAACTAACAAGTTTGTGCAAATAGGCGATAAAAACTCCATGATATAACCAGGTCAACGACTACAAATTAACTGCTCAAGCCATCACACACATGTCTCAACCAAGAATGCACACCCTACAACTATGCAAAAGTATTAAAACTCCAAAGTTTTATAAACACGATAATAATTAATAATAATGGGGAGCAGAAAGATCGAACATAAAAAACCAACATATATAGGGAAAGTATGTCTAAATTAAACAATTATAATTAACCTCACGTAGTGCCCTAAGAAAATTGTCTTGGCCTAAAAGGCCTCATTACAAGGTGTTTGCAATACTCCCAACAAAAAAAACATATAAAACAAATGTATGAAAGAACCTCTCATCCCCGAGCTTTGGCAGCTTGCTTTTGGGATGACACCTCTTCCACCCTTCCATAGCTCAAACCCCGGAAGCAATTGCCACTGTCTCCGCGGGCTCCTTTGCCAACTAGTCTTGAAACTTAGCAAGGTAGCACCCCCAGAGTTCGGTATCATGGAATGAAAAATCCCCATCCTGATTGTACGCCCAAAACTGATAGAACATTTCCTCCAAGGAGCTCTCTGTATTGGGCCCATGGCCCTTCACCTGAAGATCGAGATCCTTGATCCTGGCAGCATCCTCCTTTGTCTTGGACTGAGACTTCTCGTCAACCTCCGAGTCCTTTAGTTTAAGGTCCTCGATCTCCTTCAGTAGCTAGTCATGACCCTGGATCATCTGAAAATCTTGCGCCTTAGATTTTTTTTGGTATTCTCGGAGGTTTCTAGAGCTATCCTAGCCTCCTTCAGAGCTGCCTTAGCCTCTTCCACATCAGCATGGATCTGAGCAATGCCCCATAAATGAGCCATGCAGGAATGCAACCAACAATTATTGAGGGGTTATTTTGCGAAATCATGGAACTAAAGATGGAGGATAGGGACAAGACTTACGACCAGAGACATCCCCAGCGCGGAGTCGAGGACGGAAGCAGAGGGGTTCCCTTCTATTGCCTGCAGCTCCTTGGTGCTGACCTGGTATGCATGCCCCATCAGGTGGTTCACAATCTCATAAAGTGGGTCATTCAACGATTTTGGATGTTTCCCTAGCTTGATGTGAGGACCTGGGATCGTGACAGCAGGGGCTGCGGCTTGAACGACTTGGGGGATGTCCCTAGGATCACGAGAAGTTCTGGGAGGAGCCTCCTTGGTCGTAATCACTGAGAACCAGAGATGTTGCTGGCTGTAGCTAGTTCCCTTGGTCTTGGTTGGAGACCCAGCTGTAGCTCCTATTTCGGAGGCGGCCATATTCAAAACCCTCTTCCTCTTGATGGTAGGGTTGGTGCTAAAGACGTCCTGGAGGCTCATATCTTCTTCTGCAAGAATGAACAGAAAATTCAATGCATGTCCTACATTTTCTTATTGGTTTTGGAACCAGAAAATTGTGAGCCATCCAGGTCGGATATTCTGCTTCCTTGATGAGCCAACATTTTAGGAGGTGAGCTAATTCCTCCTCTAATGCTTCTCCTATGTCATATCCGAGTAACATTCTTTTCTGCTGCTTGCCTAGTATATCCCAGTCCAAATTCAAGGTATGCATTATTACCTTGGGGCATATACCAACCATATCAGAATGTGACCACGCGAAGACTTCGTGGTTATTTTTTAAGAACTCGACCAAATTTTTCTCCTGCTCTACACCAAGATTTCTTCTAATCTTTACAACTTTAGATGTAGCCTTCTAGTCGAGGATTACTTCCTCCAATTCCTCTAGAGCTTGAAGTTCTAATTTGTTGTCTTCTATTCGCGGGTCAATATCTTCATGTTTGACCACCTCAATCTCCATTAATTGGGGTTTTTCTTCTTCTTCTTCTTCTTCTTCTTCTTCTTCAATAATCACCATACATATTCTCTTCAAAGATGGTCGACCTAGAATGTCGTTGTTAGCTGTTGGGAAATCTATAACGATAAACTTAAGCATCTTGGACGTGGTCGGAGTCTCATCCCCAACTGTTACCACAAGCTCTATAGTTCCAATCGTGGCTAATCCAGCACCTAAAAATCTGCATAGCGTCATCAAACAAGCTTTTAGATTCATGACCGAGAGTCTCATCATTCCTAAGGTGGACTAGTATAGCACATTCACTAAGCTCCCATATTCTATCAGAACTCTCTAGAGTCTTCTATTAGTTAGCTGAACGGTTATCACAAGTAGATCATTATGTGGAAATTGGACATGGTTGGCTTCCTCTTCCATGAATATGATCGGTTGTTTATTCATTCTTTGCTACTAGGCATACGCTACTCAGGAGCGAATACCGAGCCATTGTGGGTATTCAACTCCTGTACATATCATTTCTGAGCCTCACTGCTCGTTCTTGCTAGATGGGGTCAACCTGCTATAGTTATATGATTTATTCATTCCACTGAAGGTGGTATGAGTGGATTTTCTGGAGCTAGTGGAGCAGCAAGGAGGTTTGGTTGATAACCCGGAGCAGGTTGTTGATTTGGTGCAACCTGCTTGTTGGGAGCTACTTGATTCCAAGAATATTATGCTAATGGCCCAGCTCAGATCAGTGTCTTGATCTTGTCTTTTAACTGACGACATTCATTTGTAGTGTGGCCAATGTCATTGTAAAAATGACAAAAACTTGCTGCATCTTTTTTAGCCCGTTGATTCTTCATGGGCTCGGGTTTTTTGCAGGGGAAGCGATCAGAATTAGCTAGGTATATATGTTTTACCGTGTATCCGTTAAGTCAGTATACACGATAAAAATTAACACATGTTTGTCCCCAACTTTGTTGTTCCCCTTGCGCTTGTGGTTATCGACTTAGCTGTTGTTGGCAACTAGTTGGGTTGGTGCTACTGTGTCGGTCATCGTCCTAGTGGGTTGAATGTGAGTATTGTTCATTCCCGCTATTGCTCATTCTGCCTCCTCGAGGTTAATCTATTCTTGAGCTCGAGATAAGAACTCATCTGTGTTTTTGACTGCTTTTCTTTGGAGGTCCTTCCACAACTCTCCTCCTTCATTTATTCTAGCTTGCATGACCATAAGCATGGCACTGTTGTCAACATCTCAAGTCCCAAATACAACATCTCAGGTCCCAGATTGACAAAGTTGTTGTTTTATGTTTGCTAAGGAGTCACCTTCTACTCATTTTTCCTTAGCAGCTTAGAATTGTTTCTTGAAGTCCGAGGACAGCTAATTCCAGGAGGTGATCTAATGTCTCTAGAACTTGTCAAACCACATTTTCACAGCACCTGTCAATGCAGTTTGGAACATAATGCACTGGAGATCAATGCTCACATTATGAGCCCGCATGAAAGTGTTAAAAATCCCAACATAGTTAGATGAGTTAGTGGTCCAATCACAAGACTCCATGCGGGGCATCTTGAATCCAGGCGGGTAGGGAGCTGCAACAATACGAGGAGGAAAAGGCTCGAACTCCTTATTGAATCATACTCTACCTTCTTCTGGTGTGCCAGAAGGAGTCTCATTTGTTATTTCATCTGCTCAAGTCGTTAATGGGTTGGATCCCTCACTGTTGGGTTATTGGCGAGTTGATTATTAGCTCCCACCTCAGGATGCGCGTTATCCAAGTTAAAGTCCATTCGAGCTTGAGCTTGGTTATTTGGGACATTCCTATCCTCATGCCTCACAGTAGGGTTGTGCCATGGATGAGTATAACTTAGATCGTGGCCAAGACTCTGTTGCCTTCTATGTATGTTTAGTTGCTCACGCAGGTCAGATTTACGATGGTTGTGAATGCTATGATCCAAATCAAATGATCTCTTGGGTCAGACTCTGGCTTCCGAGATAGAGTGTTATGAACACTCTCTGACATGTTTTCCTGATGGCAATCAGTCGAGTAACTTCTATCTGCAAAACTCACCACCTATTGTTGAGGTCGGTGAAATTGATTATTGACATGGACTCAAATCATAGTGTCACTAGATCAAATAACATAAGTGAACACTCATTGAGCAGAGTTTCCTTGATTGTTCCTAAGTAAAGATGTATTTCCTCGAGCTCTATTTGGTGGAGTTGGAGCTTGGAGAGGTGATGGATGACGAATTTGTGATGGAGGATATCTTATAGGGGAGGAAATGTTGGAAAACTTTTAGAGCACGCAATGAAAACTCTATGTGTGGTGGACCCATTTTTGTTATTAGAATAACAAAACAACAATAAGAATTTTTTTTTATTAATCATATAAACAGTTTATATGACAAAGAAAAAAATCCATAAATATTATCATACAATACTTTTAATCATGCAACAAATATGTATATATATAAATATACAACATATTTATATACAACATATAAACACAAAAAATCAAGAACATAAACTTTTACCGCTTGGAGCCTATCAAGTGGCCTTGAGTCTTTTAGTATTATTATTGATCTTCCTATTCGAAGCTTTGAGCACTCAAACCACTATCTTCCGAAGCATTTTCTACACCTCAAGATGTGTGTGGGAAGATAGAGAATTTGGATTATGGTTTGAGAATAGCTAGAATAAAGAAGAAGAAAGAGAGAGATTTTGTCTAACAAAAATCTCTGAGAACTATTCTAAATTGTGAATTGTGTTGTGTTTTATATATTTTCTTGTGTGTACGTATTGTGTTCTCTTCTTTTTCTATATAATATATATAGAGATTCATATTACCTTATTATTCCTAATAATAATAGTAATATAAATATATTATAATAATGATGACAGGATTTGATTTTAGGTAAATATCTAACTTACCAAATTTGAAAAACCATTATCAAATTATTAAATAATTAAATAGATAAAATAAAAACTACACAGATACAATATCTGTATAGCGGTACACACATGGCACTGTCCTTGGACTGTGTCAGGCGTGTACTGCTATTCCCTTTTCATGGATTTTGTATTTTTCTTTTATTTAATTATTTAATCAAAATCAATCTCCCACAAAATAAGGTGTTAATCTTTTCAAGGAAAAGATGACAACCATATTTCAAAATTTAAATTTAAATTCAAAATTCAAAAATCAAATTGATGGTCATCATTATCATCTTTTAAAATTAAATAAATCAAAAACTTTTTTTGACTTAACAATTTTATTTTTATTTATATATATGAAATTCAAAATTTTATATATTTAAATTAATAAATATATTTTTGAAAATTAATATTTAATTCTAAATTAATTATTCAACCTCAATTATTGTAAATGTGGAATTTTTTCCTTGTGAATTCTATTCACAAGTGAAGCTCTATGATACGAGACATCCTGAAAGGGCATCACATGATGGTGAGGGAGTTGGGGTAAGAGAGTCACCCTCACTAGGCGAGGGACTTCGGCCACTTGCCGATCCAAACTTCACCCTCGCTATGCGAGGGCCCCTAGCTGGCCATCCGCGTGCGCCCCATTCCAGCAAGCATCAAGCCTCGTCCACACTCGGAAGAAGAGCGTCAGCCTCGCTATGCAAGGGACCCTCGCTATGCGAGGGTGAGGGCTGTGTTGAGGTGTCCGTGCTCCTAGCCTCGCGACGCCACACTCGGAGGAAGAGCGTCAGCCTCGCTATGCGAGGGACCCTCGCTATGCGAGGGTGAGGGCTGTGTTGAGGTGTCCGTGCTCCTGGCCTCGCGACGCCGCACCTCGGAGGAAGAACGTCAGCCTCGCTATGCGAGGGTGAGGGGTGTGTTGAGGTACTCGTGCTCCTAGCCTCGTGTCTATGCGATCCGCATAGGCCGGCCCTGACCCTCGGCACCTCGACTTCTCAGGACATGCATAGGATGAAGCCTCCTTGACACAGGCATGAGATCACTTAGGGGAATCTTGTTGATATGCCAAACGAACGTGGAGCATTGAACGGGAATTGATGAGGACCACCGAGTACGGAACACGTGCGCTGACACGGGGTGTACGGTTATGGAGAGAACAGAGGCACGACCCTATGATCTGCGTCTGAGGAGTAATGGCGGTACGGACCTGTACGAAGAGTGGTCAGACCACTTGGACACCCCCGACCATGCGCCAGAGCCGACAGTACTATGTCCAAGGCCACGACTCTGACACCATCAGGGTAGACACCACTACGCCCTGAGCCACTACTTTATTAGAGTACCTATGTACGTCCCAGTGGTCTGGGACTTGTTTGTATCCTGGGCCAATAGAGCCTCCCCTATAAATAGGCTCCAACCCCTCAGGCTAGGGGGTTGGAAAACTGAATGTGAAAAACGAGACTTATGAAATATATGCTTCTGATTCTCATGCTTGCCTGAGTTTTCTCCTGTTGTTTAGAGTTCTTTCTATCTAATTCATAGCTTCTTATAGGATAGAGATTGAAGTTTTCTAACCATCAATCGTTGACGAGTTCTTACCGTCAACAGTTTGGCGCCGTCTGTGGGAACGTAAGCACCAAGCTACTGTTCTTCCATTACTTCCGGCAAGGAGAAATGTCAAGATGTTCGGAGCGACTCAGGGAGCCTCGGGAGGTGGAGGTCCACCTTACCAGAGTCCAACTGAAGGCCTACATGATGGAGCCACCTCCACCCCGAGACGCAGAGCCCCCAAGGGACCCTAAGGTTCACGATAATGACAGGGAGGCCTCGTCACCGGCCTCCCCGCCTGGTGGGAATCCTCCAAGGACAACTACTGTACCACTCGGGAATGCCAACGAGTTCCCTCCTCCTAAACCACTACAGGTACCGAACTCCGGCCGGCAAGACCCGGGTCCCTCGACGGGTAGACATGATAAGCAACCCCGGGTCCATTCCGTGAGCTCGAGTTCTAAATCTCGTTTCTTTGAAGAGGAGATTCATGAACTGCACCGTAAAAACCAAAGACTGGAGACTACCCTGGAGAACATGCAGGAGGTGCTAAATGGCCTGGTGCAAGGAAAGTCGAATGTGACCCTGCCCAAGAGGGAAGAGAAGGGTCGGGAAACCACTGTCCCAGTAGGCGACGAGAGGACCAGGCACTCCACCAGTAACACCCCTAGGAGAAAAAGGCCGAAGTCGGAGGGTGAGCCAGTGATATCTAAGACGCAAAGAGATGCTCCAGAGACCCGGGGAGAAGTGGGAACTATTTTCGGAGGTCCGGGGTTTGGAGGGGACTCCCGCAGAGGACGAGATCGGTATGCTAGAGAAGCCAGGCGAAGTCCACCACCCTGTGTCATGAGTTTGGAACAACGACCCCCGAAAAGCTTCAAGGGAGAAAACGATTCGATCACCTTCACTGAGGAGGATGCGCGGGGAGTACACTTTCCCCACAATGATCCGCTGGTGTTGACAGTTCAATTGGCGAACATGCGTGTGCATCGAGTCCTAGTGGACAACGGGAGCTCAGTAGACATCCTATATCGCCCTGCTTTGGAAAAGATGGGACTGGGCATTCATCATCTGAAACCCTGCCAGTCGTCCCTATACGGATTCACAGGGGACTCAGTACAACCCCTTGGAATGATCGAACTGACACTTACCATGGGGGAGCAATCCCGACAGACTACAGTCATGTCTAACTTTGTTGTAGTAGATTGTGCATCAGCTTTCAACGCGGTATTGGGGAGACCCTCCCTGAAAGAGTTGAAAGCCATAACTTCAATATATCATTTGGTTTTCAAGTTCACGACTCCAGGAGGGGTCGCAAGTATGAAGGGAGAGCAGAAGGAGGCGAGGGCGTGTTACAACACCTCACTCCGCACGCCTGTAAAGCCGCGTGAGCCAATGGCCATGGTGGTACATGAGGCGCTATGTATGCCCACAGGGGGTCCACAGGAGCTGGACCCTCGGGTCGTGGATGAGTCAAGAGCAGCACCAGTGGAAGAAGTAGAGGAGGTTACAGTGACGGAAGAACCCTTAAGGAAATTGAAGATAGGGAGGAGCCTGCAAGGTGATGTGAAGGAGGAATTGATGAAATTTTTGAAAGATAATCTAGATGTGTTTGCATGGAGTCATGAGGACATGGTGGGCATAGACCCCAGCGTGATGTGCCACCATCTGAACATCTCCCCAGAAGCAAGGCCCGTCAGGCAAAAGAGGCGGGCGCTAGACCCAACGAGATACGCAGCATTAAAAGAAGAGGTCGACAAGTTGGAGGCCAACGGGTTCATCCGTGAGTCTTTCTACCCTGTGTGGGTATCAAACCCAGTACTCGTGCCGAAGCCAAATGGGAAGTGGAGAACTTGCGTCGATTTCACGAACTTGAATAAAGCTTGTCCTAAGGACAGCTTCCCACTTCCCAGGATAGATCAGCTAGTAGACGCGATAGCAGGACATGAGTTACTAAGTTTCATGGACGCCTACTCAGGATACAACCAAATCCCAATGAACCCGGCAGATGAAGAGCACACGTCATTCATTACAGACAAAGGGCTCTACTGTTACAAGGTGATGCCCTTCGGGCTCAAAAACGCAGGGGCCACCTATCAGAGGCTGGTGAATAAAATGTTCGCCAATCAGATAGGAAGGAATATGGAGGTGTATGTGGATGACATGTTAGTGAAGACCAAAGAAGCAATGGAGCTCAACAAAGACCTTGGTGAGATGTTTGACACGCTAAGGAAATACCGGATGAAGTTGAACCCAGACAAGTGCACCTTCGGGGTATCCTCAGGAAAATTCTTGGGCTTCATGGTCAATTCCAGGGGTATCGAAGCCAATCCTGACAAGATAAAGGCACTAATAGAGATGAGCTCGCCGAAGAATAAAACGGAGGTGCAGTGCCTAACGGGAAGGGTAGCGGCCCTTAACTGGTTTATCTCCAGGTCCACTGACAAGTGCCTCCCATTCTTTGACATCCTCAAAGCGAGCAAAAAGTTCGCTTGGGATGAAAGATGCGAGGAAGCATTCGTCAAGCTGAAAGAGCACCTGGGGAAGCCACCCCTGTTGGCAAAGCCAGAGAAGGGCGAGAAGCTGTACCTGTACTTAGCAGTGTCTGAACATGCCATCAGCGCAGCTTTGGTTAAGGGAGAGAAGAAGCAACAACAACCTGTATATTATATTAGCAAGCGTTTGATGGACGCGGAGAGCCGGTATCCAGAGATCGAAAAATTGGCCTATGCGCTAGTGGTGGCTTCGAGAAAGTTGAGGCCTTACTTCCATGCACATACAATTGAAGTTCTAACAGATAGTCCGTTGAGACAGGTCTTACATAAGCCTGAGACTTCGGGAAGACTAATGAAATGGTCGATCGAACTAAGTCAATTTGATATTGTATACACTCCAAGGGCCTCCATCAATGGACAGGTGCTGGCAGATTTTATAGTCGAGCTCACCCATCAGTCGAATGAAAGAAGGAGTGAAGTAGGGGAGCCGTCTGTTATGGAGGAAGAACTAGGAGGTGTAGAGGAGTGGAGTTTGCACGTTGATGGGGCGTCAAATGAAGGAGGATCAGGAGCGGGCATCATGATGACTGAGCCCGAGGGACATAGAATGTATTGCGCAATCCGATTTGGGTTTGGGGCCTCCAATAATGAGGCAGAGTACGAGGCGCTCTTAGCTGGCCTGCGTTTGGCCCAGGAACTGAGAGTGACGCGCCTTCAAATCTTCAGCGACTCTCAGTTGGTGGTATGCCAAGTAAAGGGAGAATACCAGGCAAGGGGACCCAAGATGGCAGCATACTTGGAGAGGGTGAAGGGCTATCTGGGGCGGTTGGTGGCATATACTATAGAGCAAATCCCCAGAGAAAAGAACACCCATGCCGATGCACTCGCAAAGCTAGCCTCCACCAAGGATAGTGATGTCTTGGAATCAATACCCGTGGAGTACTTACCAAAACCCAGCATCGAGGGCGCAGACGTGCACATGATTAGCGTCCCAAGGGAATCATGGACCGAGCCAATCAAGAGGTACCTGGAAGAAGGAACCTTGCCTGCGGATAAAAACGAATCCCAGAGATTGGTGTACAAGGCCGCAAGATACACCCTGGTAAATGGGGTCCTTTACAAAAGAGGATTCTCAATGCCACTCCTACGGTGTGTAGAAGAAGAGGAGGCGTTGAAGGTGTTACAGGAGATACATGAGGGAGAGTGCGGCAACCACGAGAGTGGACCCTCCACGGCTAGGAAGGCCATGAGACAAGGATACTACTGGCCTTCCATGGAGAAAGATGCGCATGACTTTGCCACGAAATGCGACAAATGCCAGAGGCACGCCAATTACCCTCGGAAACCCCCAAGCGAACTGACCAGCATGACCAGCCCCTGGCCCTTCGCTATCTGGGGAATAGACTTAATCGGCGCTCTTCCTACAGGCAGGGGTGGAGCGAAGTACGCAGTGGTGGCGGTGGATTATTTCACTAAGTGGGTAGAAGCGGAACCCCTTGTGAAGATAACCGCCAAGCACATCACCTCTTTCATCAACAAATTCATTGTGTGTCGATATGGAGTACCCTACAAGATTATTTCCGACAATGGTACCCAGTTCGAGGGAGGAGCTTTCGATGAATATTGTAAGGAAAGAGGCATAAGGAGGAGCTTCTCCGTGGTTGTGCACCCCCAGGCCAATGGGCAAGTGGAGGCCATCAACAGGGTCCTTAAGAAGAACCTAAAGACAAAGCTGGAAAAGATGAAGGGAGCCTGGGCAGATGAGCTACCAAATGTGCTGTGGGCCTACAGAACCACCCCACGCACGACTACTGGGGAGTCCCCTTTCTCCCTGGCCTATGGGTGCGAGGCCGTGCTCCCAGTCGAGATGCGAGTCGAGTCCTACAGGGTGCAGGCGTATGGAGACGAAGCCAACCATGTAGCCCTGGCCGAAAGCTTAGACATGCTGGAGGAGAAGAGAGAAAAAGCCCAAATGAGGGTGGCGGTATACCAGCAACGCGCCGCAAGGTACTACAATTCGAGGGTGCGAGAGAGAACTTTCAGAGTGGGCGACCTGGTGCTAAGGAAAGTACTCCCAAACACACGAGACCCAGGCGCGGGAGTACTGGGGGCGAATTGGGAGGGGCCCTATCAGGTGGCTCAGTGCATACCCCCGAACACTTACAAGTTGGCGCGCATGGACGACACCATCATACCCCGAGCATGGAACGCGGAACACCTGAGGAAATACTACCAGTAAGACTTCCACTCCCAACACAGGCAGTAGCTGTGTTTAGTTTGTCGCAGGATAGGCTATCTCAGTAGACGAGAATCAAAGAGGTTACCTACATAACCCCCAAGTAAATGTAAGCCCTCTATATGTATGTCGTTGTAATCTGATTACTATAAATGAAAATGTTCACAACTTCACATGTGATTTTTTCTTTTTCATGCGAGCATCAACCGAACTGCCTGCTGAACTAAATCTCACCAAGCACTTGGGGGGTAGAACAGGAGGCATGAGCAAAAAAAAAAAATCTTTCTTATATTCAAAAGGATTAGCTACCCTTATGAATATCAAAGGAACGGTCTAAAAGGATGACCTCTAACTAAAGGCCGACACCCCAAGAGGTGAGGCCGTAAGGAGGGAATCGCCCAATAAGTCTAGATCGGCCATTAAGCCGGCTAGCCAAAAAGGGTCTTACAAGTGACCCTTGGAAAAAAAAATAGTACTATGTATAAAGACGAGAAGGACGCTTCTCGCAAAAAAATAACAAGCGCGCGCAATGAATATAAAAGGACCCCAACAGCCCAACGGGTTAATGTGTCCTTACAAGTATAATCAAGGTCCACCGGAAAGATTATCGCCATCAGATCAAAGAAAAATATGTGATCCACGAACAATGGCAATAAGAGGGACCTACTAGAGCACCGTAAGTTTAAAAAAAAAAAAAAGAAAAAGAAGAAGATGATAAAAAAAAAAGGGAAAGAGCACCTCAAGAGCTTTGGAGGAGGATAGAACCCTTGAACTCGTGAAAATAAGTTGGAGAGCATGCCACTAGGCTACGCAGATCTTGGTGTGGACAAGTGGCTTCGAAACTTGGGATCTGCGATTGAGGATGATTAGTCCTTACGCAACCTTAGGAACTTACGTGGATCCCCCAAGTATTAGGTGGCTATTGTGTTTCCTCAAACACTAAGAAGAAACACAACTCCAAGCCACACTTCGGGCTTCTTCGAGCGACGTTGGAAAAATTTCCAAGGCTAAGTCCCCCGAGGCTGGCCGTGCGTGTCAAGCAAGAAAAATAGAGAGAGTCTACAAACACACTTAAAAGTGTACCTATAGACTCGGGGGGAAGTGTAAATGTGGAATTTTTTCCTTGTGAATTCTATTCACAAGTGAAGCTCTATGATACGAGACATCCTGAAAGGGCATCACATGATGGTGAGGGAGTTGGGGTAAGAGAGTCACCCTCACTAGGCGAGGGACTTCAGCCACTTGCCGATCCAAACTTCACCCTCGCTATGCGAGGGCCCCTAGCTGGCCATCCGCGTGCGCCCCATTCCAGCAAGCATCAAGCCTCGTCCACACTCGGAGGAAGAGCGTCAGCCTCGCTATGCAAGGGACCCTCGCTATGCGAGGGTGAGGGCTGTGTTGAGGTGTCCGTGCTCCTAGCCTCGCGACGCCACACTCGGAGAAAGAGCGTCAGCCTCGCTATGCGAGGGTGAGGGCTGTGTTGAGGTGTCCGTGCTCCTGGCCTCGCGACGCCGCACCTCGGAGGAAGAACGTCAGCCTCGCTATGCGAGGGACCCTCGCTATGCGAGGGTGAGGGGTGTGTTGAGGTACCCGTGCTCCTAGCCTCGTGTCTATGCGATCCGCATAGGCCGGCCCTGACCCTCGGCACCTCAACTTCTCAGGACATGCATAGGATGAAGCCTCCTTGGCACAGGCATGAGATCACTTAGGGGAATCTTGTTGATATGCCAAACGAACGTGGAGCATTGAACGGGAATTGATGAGGACCACCGAGTACGGAACACGTGCGTTGACACGGGGTGTACGGTTATGGAGAGAACAGAGGCACGACCCTATGATCTGCGTCTGAGGAGTAGTGGCGGTACGGACCTGTACGAAGAGTGGTGAGACCACTTGGACACCCCCGACCATGCGCCAGAGCCGACAGTACTATGTCCAAGGCCACGACTCTGACACCATCAGGGTAGACACCACTACGCCCTGAGCCACTACTTTATTAGAGTACCTATGTACGTCCCAGTGGTCTGGGACTTGTTTGTATCTTGGGCCAATAGAGCCTCCCCTATAAATAGGCTCCAACCCCTCAGGCTAGGGGGTTGGAAAACTGAATGTAAAAAACGAGACTTATGAAATATATGCTTCTGATTCTCATGCTTGCCTGAGTTTTCTCCTGTTGTTTAGAGTTCTTTCTATCTAATTCATAGCTTCTTATAGGATAGATATTGAAGTTTTCTAACCATCAATCGTTGACGAGTTCTTACCGTCAACAATTATCATATAATTGCATACTTGACACGAAGAATAAAATTCTTCTCAAATTTCCAAATTACAATTATACCCTTGTATTAATCAATAAGGTGTTTATAGAGCCACCCTGGGGACCTATAGACCTATAATGTCAAGCTCCAATAAATATTACATTATTAATCATAACTCTTTGATTAAATAATCATATTTATTAATCTGATGACTACTCCACTAAAAATATGAGATTGAACTCTTGATTATTACAGACATATATTTATTGAGTACTTTATTAAAGAATAAAGTTTTCATTGATATAATTATTACATACAATGTTAATCCTCTATTAATGGTTCATAATTGAAAGGGAATAAAATTATCGTTTTACCCTTTAGCTATATCTTGTTCCTAGAGTACCATTGACTTTACT
The DNA here is from genome assembly GCF_963169125.1 of Humulus lupulus. NCBI lineage: Eukaryota > Viridiplantae > Streptophyta > Magnoliopsida > Rosales > Cannabaceae > Humulus > Humulus lupulus. The sequence continues at coordinate 146,404,471 of NC_084800.1, read as the reverse complement.
AGTGAAGGTTGTGTCACAACAAGTTTGTGGTGTGAACACTCATAACCTTTTCAGTTCCAAAAGTCAACCCAATAGGGAACAATTATTCAATCTATAAGAAGGTATAGATTTCACATCTGTTAAACTAAATCCCCAGCCATATACATCATTGAGTCTTCAAAATAATTGTTCTTAGCCTGATCATTTTGACATACCTTAACGCATGAATCAAATGATCAGATGACATATATAGGAGTTCATAGTAACCTCAGGAGTAAGATCATCGTGTATATGATCATTGTTTGATGTGTTTGATTAATACTATGAAACAATGTTTAAACAAGTATTAATAAATCACATCTGGTCCAGCTCTACATACTCTCAGCATGCGAAGTGCCTCCACTAAAATGCTCTACTACACTAGTAACACGGATCTAGGTCACATGTATTCATAATACTAGTGGACCGTACAAGCAGTAATTAATCTAAAGATTCCATAACTTTATTTTACTGCCAACTATTTAAGTTTATTATCTTAGTCTCATTCCTCTCATACCAATATGAGAGTAAGACCACATAGATAAACGTTGGAATTTTCTGGTATTCACTTAATATTATCATATAATATCGATCATAGTCTATATATATAATAATTCAATTCAATTCAATTATTTATTTCATTTAAAATAATTGTCAGCTACAATTGCTTTAAGGGCACTATACCTAACAGGAAAATGGTCGATTATCTAGGCGTACGATCTAAGGTGGCCTTTAGTCTACCATAATCTCTCTTTCTACTGGTGGATTTTCTCCCTGATTCCTATTATTGGAAGGAACTTGAGTTGGTGGATTCAATGGAATCATGTCTCTATTCTCATGTACTGAATTAGTCTTAGCTCGCTGAGCATGTTGCTCTTTCCTGAAAGCTCAAGCAAGTTGCTCATTCATAAAAGCTCAAGCAAGTTGCTCATTTCTGGCAGCCTGTCCCGCAGGTATGGTGTTGGGAGTCGCGGTCATGATTGAGCAATTGATATTAGGTTCTTATGCCCACTAAACATGGTACTCTAGGATCCCCTGGCTCTCCTCCCAATATTTGGATTTGTCACAAGGGGTAGACGGGAGATGATCTCCCCAATCTGCCTCTTGGCGTGGGCGAGATGATCCTTGAGCTCAGTGTTCTCCTTTTCAAATAATCCCACATAATATAAGGAATAAGGAATTTCCCTATTGGGACATGATGACGATCTGTCTTGGTTGTTTCCAGCATTATTGTGAGGGCATTTTTAAGCACGTCAAGAAGTACCATCTCTAGTGGGGATTGGTAGTTGGTAGTTTCTTTGGTCAGTAGGTAGGCCTAACTCCTCCTCACGTTCAGATCATCTGTTAATCATCACCATCTTTTAAGAAAAACCTTTTACTAGGAAATCATAAGCCTAATATTGCTCTTAATGTAAGCTCCAAGATACGGTTTTTTATTTACTTATAATTAAGAAATTTGTAAGAGAGTATTCGGCTTGCACTAAATTGTAAATAAAGAATGCACACAATTTACATGGTTCAATGGTTAAAATCCACCTAGTCCACTTATTGCTGTATTTTTCTCAAGAGAATTGTCTATGATGATTTCTCCAGAGTTTTAGTACATATGAGTTTCATCCCTTTTTCCTGTCCATTCCCTCTCTATTCATACGAAATTTATGGAAAAGTTTGGGTAACTTATAGAATTGGGTAATTTTCTTTATTATATTTATTCAATTATTTTATATATAAATATAAGTCCAGAGTCTTTAGGGATTTGTATCTGTGCTTCCAAAATGTTAGTTGCGAGCTAAGGATTTGTAACACGACCTCACCAATTCAATTATTGTTCGAGCTGCATATCAGAATACTCGAGCTATTGTTAGTGAACCTCTCGATCTAGCTAAACAGTCTCCTCAATTCCTTGATGGCCTATTCTTGGACTGACGTAGGCATCAGGGAGCCCATACTATGAATGTGGAGTTCAAGAAAGATTCAATAAATGCTTTCCAGCTGTACCACGAACAAGAGACACCAACTATAACGCCCTACTAATCCATGACCATTACACATTGTGATTAAAATAGTGCATAATTCGTTCAGTGAGTCATTTGGACATAAACATGTAACTAAAGTTAATTAATGGCCTTGGTATTAAAAAAATTTGTCCAAGAAGCATAATTTTTATTAAAATGGTTTGAGTGTTTACAAGGGATCCCAAGGGTTAAAAATCAAAATACATTTTATTTACAAAATTATAAGTTGGCCAACCTAAACAGCAAGACCGAACTCAAAACTCATGTTCCTAAAAAATAGTTTGACTGTGGCAACCGAGCAGGCTAAATATTTACACAATGCCCTTATAGCCCTCCAACTCATGGTCGGTCCAGTTTCCCCTTGCCATTACCTGCACCACTTAGCACCCGTAAGCCAAGGCTCAGCAAGAAGACCCAAAATAAACAACAATAGATGATCAACAAAACATAGAACATAACTAGCATGCTTAGGAGTTATTTCCATACTCAAGCAAGAACACAGTACAATCACATGGCGATAGAGCCAGACGAGCGCATACCACACTCTCAGATTGGTCAATCCACAATGGCCTGCATTCCACATGGTATTGCTGAGCATGGATTATTAGCCAGGCTTTCCAAACAATTACAAGAAATAAACATCTCACATATATCACAATTATACATAATCCAAAAACATTCGTATTAAACAAATATGTAAGGCGTAGTTATAACCACATTCCGTAACCAGGACCAAGGCCCTAATCTCAATATAGATGTTGATTTTCTTACCTCAAGTTCTATGCGGATAGTGATACGACCTCAAGTGTGATCCCTGTCCCAAGCCTTGCGGAAATCTTGTCACAACATAAAAATTACTCTAATTAGGGATTGAATCTAAATCACGAGCTTCAAAACAATCCCCAACTCATAAAATTACTATTCCTAGTTAACGACATGTTAGAAACTTCCCCCAAGCCCCCATGTAGGCCCCCAAAATACACTCCCGAACGCTCTGAGCCTTAATCCTAAAATCATAAAATCCACATTTTGGGGCACCTGGTGCGGTCGCGCCCCTAGACTCAAAACTCCAAATAACAACCAAAATTCTCTGGTTTCTGGGACACTAGCACAATCGTGCCATAACCTAGCACGCTCATGCTAGGTTGCTAAAAACCCAAAAAATTTCCCAAAAACATAGTGTTCTTCCCCAATTTCTTTGTTATGACTTCTCTGCAAAACAAGATCCAACTGTTGATGGCAGAAACTCATCTATGAGATATAGATGGAAAACTCAAAGAATTAATCAGAAGTTAATGAATGCAAAAGAGCTTATAGAAATTTGGGGGAAAATTGTAAGTGAACAGTATAAGAAAAAATCGTATATGGCTCTCAGAATAGTCTCATATTACAAGAATTTTCCAACTCCTTAGATGGAGAGGAGAAGATCCATTTATAGTGGGGCTATAATGGCTCCTGATACATCGTTGTCCCAGGGGACAAGATTGTATGTATGTGCATTGTCAGGGTCGTGGCATAGGTCATAGTAGAGAAGAAGGTTGTGGTGTCGGCTTCAGTACATGGTCAGAGTCTGTGGGAGCGCCTCCACTTTAGTACTTGAACGTGCCTCCACTACTTGCTTAGTACGAGTGTTAGAGATTTTCTGGTGAGGACCACAACAAGTACCTCACTAGTACGATTACTACTTGTCTAGCGTGTATATTAGGATCATACATCAAGGGTCTTAAGCGTCATACCCTGTACATGCTTCGTACCTGTATGATATCTTTGAGTTTTACTTAACTTTTTACCTTTATATACAGAATTATTTATGGGTCCTCTTAGGAGACATGCTCTCAATGTGCACGACGCGAGGGGGTCTCGCGTGGGCATAGCGCTCGAGACTGTGGGCTGCGCGCGAAGGCGTCTCTCATGGCGAGACCGTGTGCGTCTCTTGACGAGATGCACGTGACAGGTTTCCAAGGGGCATCTCGTGTGGATGCAGCGAGTGAGAACATGGGCTGCGCGCGAGGGCATCTCCCGTGGTGAGATTGTGTGCGCCTCACGAGGTGGTGCGTGCAACATGGTCACGAGGGGCGTCTCACATGGGTGCAGTGCACGCAACCGTGGGCTAAAGGCACCTAGATGCAAAGTGTGCTTGGCCCTCACGTAGGGAGAGATGGGTCAGCCTCGCGAAGGCCTTGCATGAGGCATGGGCCTTTCACGATCATGTCCAATTTGTGGTGTTCACACTTGCCCCACAATCTACGAGAGAGAGTACAGGCTCTCTTGTAGACTTCAAGGTGCGATGCATTTGGGATGCCCGCGAGGTATTAGCTTGTTTCTTTATTTTGACATTATAGAAAAAACACAATTTGGAGTTGAAGACTACTATGAGATTTTGAGGATGAATGTGAACCTATCATTTTTCTTTGCGGATCCCAAGGCAAGTGCCAAGCCCCTTCTTGACCATTGATCAAGCATCGAATCCAATGGCTAAGATCAGCTTATGGTTCTTATAAATAGAACTTCTTCTCAAGCCTAATATTTACTTTTTATCTTCTTAGCTTGGTGGTTTTAGTGTCTTCATTTCCTCCAAGAGGTAAGGGGTTGGACTCCTCACAAACTCCATTTTGGTTGTCCTTCCCTTTTATTATTTGAATTCATTTCTCCTATGCCAACATCCATATAGATGCTTGGAGACTAAAAATCTTCTCTCCTTCATTTTTACAGACACATATCTTCGACCCTTCACGTTTGCTCGATTGCGGAGGTGCTTTTGACCCTTGTCCTCCTTTCAACCGTGACGGTACTTTCGACCTTTGGCCTCCTTTTGACCGTGACGGTACTTTCAACCCTTGGCCTCCTTTCGACCGTGATAATGCCCAATTTTTCTTACTTAAGGTATACCTTCTTTCTTTCTTATTTCATTGGGTTTAAATTAGCACTACTTGGGATAGAATGCCTTGGCCAGAGCTCCTTATGAGCTAATCCACACACATGTCCTTCCTTGTACCCTGTAGTTGGTCATTTAGAGTGTTTGTGTCTAGAGGTTTTGAGCGTAGTCCTTTGTGTTTTGTAGCACTCCCATCACCTACATGTGCATCCTTATTCCCTACGAGACGAAGTTCCATGGCATGTGAGGGATCATCTGGAGTTCCTCTGGGGTTGAGTTTGTAGACTAATCTTCAGACTCAGACTCCCCTGAAAAAAACTCTCACCAGGACTATGACACTTTGAGGCAAGCCCATATACGTCACCTTGAGCACATGGCTGAATGTAGGCATAAAATCTTGGTGGTGGAGAGCGAAATAGATTCAGTTTTGAGGGGTGATGGAGTTCCTTTCTTTTTTGACCCTAGTGACCACCTTGCAAACCTTAGGGTGAGCCTTTTTGATCTACAGATGGAGTTGGAGTTCATGGAGGGAAACCTCCCACCTAAACCTCCTGCCCCATTCTCCCCTTATAGTTTTCATGAGGTCACTCTCGGTTCCCCTCAACCTCTGTCTTCGATTCACCCTTGCTCAGTGCTTCCACTCTCAGTGACCTGGTGGAAAACTCTTGCTAGAAAGAAAAAATTGAGGGTAAAGTGCCCTGTTTCTACCTCACCTTTTTCTTTTGGTTTTGCAGATATGGGAAACAGAGTGCGATGGAAAGTGGCTCCTAAGGGCCCAGATTCAGGTCCTCTGTTGGCATCTTCTATTGTGTCCAATGTTTTAGAGAATCGACAATTGGAGCTATTTGCTAAATAACATATTGGCAATGAGTACAAGCTGTATGTTCCTTCCAATAATAGCCAGGCCGATAATCCCCCCAAGGGGTACGTGGCCATGAGTGAGCATATCTTGAAGGCGGGTAGGACTATTCCTTTACACCCATTTTTCATCATGGTTCTTAACCATTTCGACCGTGCTCCGCTCAAGCTGGCACCTAACAGCTGGCTGACCTTAAGCTACCTATACATGGCATTTATCGAGCTCAACCACCGCACTCCTACGGCTCGAGAGGTGCACATTATGTATAACCTCATGCCAACCCCTAAATTCAAAGGCTTCTATTTCCTGCAAAAAGCCAATTCCCAAGTTTCCCTCATAGAGGGCTCCGTATCCAACCCGGGGTCCTGGAAGCAGAACTTTTTCTTCATGAAAGGTCCCCTTTTTGTACGAGAACACTTTCACTCATCCCCAAGTAAGTACTTCAAGCTTGTCTTCCTTTTACTTTGAATTTGTTATTTTGGAACTAATGCCCATATTGGTAATTTTGTTGATTCTGCATAGGATTTTGGTAAACCCTGACCTTCCTGAGTCGGAGGCAGCACCAGTGGACACCTTCCTCGATGCTGACCTTGCAAAGAAAATGGATGCCCGCCTCTTCACCGTGGCAAACCTGAACTGATGAGTTGTGGCATATTTCCGAATGAAGGAAGAAGGCGACCTTAGTCGAGCCTCACTCGGACAGGGGTGATGCAGAGTGGGTGCCTGAGGAGGTTTCCCCAGAACCCAGATGCTCACCCCGGTCATCTCCTTGTCCCAGAGGGTGCCCTCCTTTGGTCCCTATGAACCGTGACATGGCCTCTCACTCCTGCAGTCCGCAGGCCCTGCCAGGGTGCTTTGTTGTGCCCTTTTCTGAGTAATACGATACTTCTTCTCATGATCCCATAAATCTTGGTCCGTCGAGGCCCTATTTTTCCGCTGTTTCTGCGCCCCCTCCTCCTTCGGTGAGTGGGTCATCTGTCCCCGCTCAGCCGGGGACACCTAATTAGGAGGGGACACCTTGGGTGGGTCGTATGGCGGCCTCTTATGGGGAAAGGTATACCCGGGTCGCCGAGGGTATTCCTGAGACTGAGTGGAGAGGTCTTGGGAATTTTTCCATGTTGGAGCGTATGGCGGCCTCTTATGAGCAAAGGACATGGCTTAGAAGAGACTCATTGGTTGAGTTATGAGAATGTTGAGATTGAGGCTAAGTTATTCTTTAAGGAATAGCCAGTTTAGAATTTTATCAGAATGAACAAGGTTCATAGAAGCAAAGTTATACCTTAGGTTAAGGTATGACACAGAAACAGTAAGGTCGAGGGAGCGCCCTGGGAACCGGAATCAGATATGTAGAATTTATATTCCGGGCAATTTAGATAAATTTCGACGATGAAATTTCTATAAGCTGGGGATAGTTGTAATGACCCAAATTTCCTAATAAGGTTTAGGACCTTGATTAGGAGGCCGGAAAGGCCATAATTGATTTATTATGCCATTAAATCATTATATGCATGTTTATGTGAATTATATAATTATATGATGATAAATGCATGTATATGGATCAATATTTCATTATAAGGGCATTTTGGTAGTTTGGCTCGTTGAGGGGACATTTGTATATTTTCATGCATGTTGGTGAATTTTAAAAAAGGCCACATCATAATGTGGATTTTTTTGAGCCATTCAGCATGAGACGATCTTTCAACGCAAGTTATTGGTTTGGTCATAACGAGGTTAATTTTGGGGCTTGGGGTGAGACTCGGGGTAATTTGGTGATTAGAAAATTACCGAGAATTAAAGGGTAATGGGATATGATTTATTGTCATTTGAGAATATTGGGAATAATGGGAATTAGAGGGTGTTAATTATGATTAACGAGACAGGCGGGAAAGTACGATTTTTCCCTTGGTGACAGTTTAGGGTTTTATTTAAGCATGGGGGCATTTTGGTCTTTTGACCTTAAGGATTATAAATTAACCAAGAAGCTATAGAAAGCTTAAGAAAATAGAGTGTCTTCCTTTCTTCTCCCGATCATCTTCTTCCATTATTTTCTCTTTGAATTTTGATGTTCCATTTGAGAAACCAAGCTAGGGAGTTGAACCTTGATGGTCTAGGGTTATGTTCTACCATTGAAGAGGGTGTAATTATGAGCTTGGGGTAAGTTTCTAGCCATTAAAACTCTGGTTCTTGCTATGTTTTTTCTTTTAATGCTCAGTTGGGATTTTGATTGGGATAATGAGAATAGATTGGAGTTTTTGGCAAAGGTTTCTTAGGTTATGATGCCTAGGACATGTCGAGTAGATATTCGGGTTCATTTGGAAGTTTGGATGGAGTTTGGGATCAAGTTTATAAGGTTGGAAATGGAGAAGTTGTAGGAGGAAGAACCAGGGCTGTTTCAACCCGGTCCTAGCACTATAACGCCTTAGGGAGGGCGCTACAGCACTGTCCAGGGCCAGACTACTTTGGTTGTAGCGCTGGGGCTCTAGGGGGGCAGTGCTGTAGCGCTACCCTGCTTTTCCTGATTCATATTTTGGGGACTTTTGAGGGTTTTAGGCTCGGGGTTTCAATTCCTAAGGTTCGGGATTGAATCTACTAACCGTTTGAGTACGATTCGAGGTCCCGGGAGTGAGGTTTAGGTCAAGAACTTTTTTTTGTTGATTTCGTTAATTGGATTTCCTAGGTGACCGCTAAGGGATCAAAGGATCGATCGTTCTCAAGGGTCGTTCATTTGTTATTAGCTAATAAGGCTTAAGGGCATTAATTAGTGCGCCGAGAGGGCATAATTGGATTATATGTGATTTAATGATTTAAAAGCATGTTATATGATTATTTGAATATATGTGATGCATGACTATGTGTATTAGTATGCATGTAGACCTGACTAGGTTAGAAGGGCATAATCGTAATTTTGGCCCATTGAGGGCATAACTGTATATATTTGTGATAAATTGTCGAGATCAAATTATTATGTGGATATATTTCTAATCTGTGACTCGGGACAATCCTAGTGAGCAGTTCAGCGGAAAAGTCACGGCAGGGATTTATACCCGGCTCAGGACGAACCTGGGGGTATTTCTGAGAATTTAGAGAATATATTAGAGTTTATTTTGATATTAAGGAATATAATTGGTGATTAGTTAGGTGTCGGGAAGTAAGCGGTAAATATTAGAGACACTCGAGGAATTAGCGGGAATTGGGTGTAATGACCAAAGTGCCCCTAGGTTGATTTAAAGGGTTAGGAATTATGAGAGGGCAAAGTGGTCATTTGGCTTATAAGGGATAAGTATTATTAGGCTTTATGCCTTAGTGGAATGTGTAGAATGTAGTAGAGGTTTGAAAGAAAGAAAAGAAAGAAAAAAGGAAAAGGAAAGAAGGGAAAAGCAGGGCAATTTTCAAGAACGATTTGGGTCTTCTCCATCAATTTCTTCTGGAGATTTGGGGCTAAAATCCAGAGGAGCTTTAGTCTAAGACTGTGTACTTGGGATCTTGATCAAGGTGGGGAACCTAGCTGAGGTTGTTCATCATTTGAGGTAAGGTTTAAGGCTGCTTTTTAGTTTCTGGTTCTATTGTAAACATGGATTTTGAGCTGAGTTTTGGTGGGAGTTCTAGGGAATTGAGGCTGAAGCTTTGAGGAGGTGAAGGCTAAGCAAGTGTGGTAGATAGCATAGGTTGAGCTCATCCATCAAAGGTAAGAAACTCTAGCTTCAAGCTTTGTGATTTCTGTGGTTTTGCTGAGATTTTGAGCTCTAGGTTCAGCCATGGTGGATTTTGTGTTTTGGGGTGCAAGTGATTGAATTTCTTATGGTTGGGACTTATGGGGTGATTTGACGATATTGGGAGGCTTGTTTTAACGTTTGGTTGCGGTTTGGTTGAGTTTTGGAAAGATTTGGCTCGGGAAAATTCGAAGGGGAAAATCTATGCTAGGTTGTGCTTAGATTAGCGCTACAGCGCTAGTCACTGGGTGCTACAGCGCTAGGTCCTAAAGTTCCAGAGCCTTTTGGCTCTGCTTGTAGCGCTACAACACCCTCCTTAGGGCGTTGTAGTGCTACCCTGTTCCCAGAAAGGGGTTTTTAGGTTTATTTCTTAGGGTTTTTGCCCGGGGTCCCGGGGTTTGATTTCACCACCCCGTTTGGTGGAATTAGGGCTTCTCGAGGGCTCGGGATTGGTCCTGAGGCTAGGTTTTGGATTTGAGGTTTGGTGGTGATTTTGATCTATGGCTATGACTAGGTGTACGCTTGGGCTCAGACAGGATCGTGCTTGAGGATCAAATTGAACAAAGCTAGCGAATCTAAAGGTAAGAAAACTACACCCAGTTATGTACTTGTGATGGGACTAAGAGCTCCCCATATCTGTATAATGTCATAGATGGTATTATGCCATGGGACATATGATAAACGACCTAAGGGTGCCGTAAACAATACTTGCGCAAAGGGCGCGGCTCAGCCACTGGTAGCTAAGTTTAGCTTACTATTCACTGAGCTCGGTTTAAGCGGGCCTGAGTCAGTGGGATAAATAGAGGGTGCGGCCTAGAGCGTTAACTCTAGTTATCATATGTAAATTGATTAATGATATGACATGATGTACTTGGTATGTTGAATACTTAAACAACATGAATGTCTGAACTATTGAGTATATGTTGGTACTGTGTGAGTTATCTGGTTATTTGCTTAATGATTATGCACTACTATTGTGTTTTCTTGATGGGCCTTGGCTCATGGGTGCTACGTGGTGCAGGTAAAGGAAAAGTCAAGTTGGATTAGTCCTGAGATGGAGAGCTTCGGGGCTGAATGTACATAACCAGCTGAGGAGTGGAACAGGACGAGAAAAGTCTATTTGTCTATTTTGCCTTAGAGTGGCTAGCAACTGTATTTAAATCTTGAATCTTTTGTAAATGGTATTTAACTTTACTACTTTTGGGATCCCATGTAAAAAGAATATTTGTTTATAGGAAATGAAGCTTTTGAGACCAAAATATTTTAACCCTAGTTCTATTATAGTTTCAGTGACACGTTTCGAGTTAAATGACTTGATTAGCAAGTCTTGCACCTTAATAAAAACACAGTGTAACGATCTTGGCCATCCAGGGCATTACATAAGAGCACTGGGAGTGTTGGGTGATGTTTTGAGGGTTTGGTCAGTGCCAATCTGTGTTGATGAATCAGATGAACATAGTATTCAAAGATTATCTGAATTGGATTTGTGATTGTCTTGATCAATGGTACTGCGATATATTCTTGGTTGGAAATTTGCCAAGGTCAAGGAACGCCTTAGGGGGTAGGAGTTTCCTTGGATGGGCAGGATATTACATGTGCTTTGGGGAAGAATTCTAAGTCTTCTTACAGATCAGAATCAGTTTGCAGGTTGTTATGACACCTTAGTCAGGGAAAAGGGATTGCCTATGAATCATGTTAGTTAAAGGATATGACTAGAACTAGAGTGGAGTTACTGGTGGGCCAGGTGGCCAACGTTATGTTTTATTTACTCATTCAGAGAGGATCAAAGGGAAAACAATTAAGTGAGCCATAGATGGTAGAATTGAGAAGAATGTCTTAGCTGGATTAGCTAAGGACTATGTAGTGTCAGATATAAGTTTATTGTTGTATAGAGATTAGACTTGGGATCCGATGGACACTGGGATTAAACGAGGGATTCTGGATGAATCTCATAATACTCTCTTATTCTCCTCATCCAGGCATCATGAAATATGTATTAGGATATGAAAGCTTTATATTGGTGGCCTGGGATGGATAGAAATGTAACAGAATACGTGGCAAAGTTCTTAAACTGTTAGCAGATCAAGACAGACTATCAGAAATCAGTACGGCGATTGCAGCCTTTGAGTATTCTATAGTTGAAATAAGGAAACATTGCGGTAGGTTTCGTGGTGGGGCTACTCAGGACAGTGGGTCAGCATGATTTGGATTGGGTTATTATGGACCAGTATTTAAGTCAGCTTGTTTTGTATTAGTAAGGACAAGTAACATAGTCGATCAATATACAAAACTCTATGTGAGAGAGGTAGTCTGCCTTCTTGATAATTCAAGGTTTATCTTACTAGATGAAGACTCTGTTGTTATTTCCAAGTCTTTCGAAAGGTTGTAGAAGGCGATGAATATACAGTTGGAATTTAGTACAGTTCATTATCCTCAGACTGATGGTAAATCAGAGAAAGAGTTATCCAGTTATTGGAAGGTCACCTTATGATATGTTGTATGGTAGAGAATGTATATCACACATTCATTGGAATGAGATGGGTGAGATGTTGATTTTGGATCCTGAGATAGATCGGGGGATCATTCAGGTTATTGAAATGGTAAGAGCTTGGACGCTCACTTCTCAGAATAAATGGAAAAGTTATGTTGATTTAAGAAACATGAACATGGAGTTCCAAGTAGAAGATAATATATTCATTAAATCACCATGGAAAAGGGTGAGGAGATAAGGGCAAGTTGAGACCTAGATTAGTATGACTGTTTGAATACTGGATAAGATTGATCAGGTTTCCAATGGATTGGCCATATCTTTGGCACTATCAGCTGTATACAGTGTATTTTATATTTCCATGTTGAGGACATGGGTTGGAAGAGACTCATGAGTTGAGTTATGAGAATCTGGAGATTGAGTCTAAGTTATCCTGTAAGGAATAGCGAGTTCAGAATTTTAACAGAAAGAACAAGGTTCTGGGAAGCAAAGATATACCTTGGGTTAAGGTATGACATAGAAACAGTAAGGTCGAGGAGTGACTTAGGAACTGGAATCAGATATGCAGAATTTATATTCCGGGCAGTTTTGAAAAATTTCGAGGATGAAATTTCTGTAAGGAGGGGATAGTTGTAATGAACCAAATTTCCTAATAAGGTTTAGGACCTTGATTAGGAGGTCGGGAGGGCTATAATTGATTTATTATGCCATTAAATGATTATATGCATGTTTATGTGAATTATATTATTATATGATGATAAATGCATGCACATGGGTCCATTTTTCATTATAACGACATTTTGGTAATTTTTCCCGTTGAGGGCGCATTTGTATATTTTCATGCATGTTGGTAAATTTTGAATAAGGCCACATCAAAATGTGGATTTATTCGAGCCATTCCACATGAGACGATCGTTGAATGCAAGTAATCGGTTTGGTCATAACGGGGTTAATTTTGGGGCTTGGGGTGAGACTCGGGGTAATTTGGTGATTAGAAAATTACCGAGAATTAAAGGGTAATGGGATATGATTTATTGGCATTTGAGAATATTTGGAATAACGGGAATTGGAGGGTGTTAATTATGATTAACGAGATAGGCGGGAAATGACGATTTTGCCCTTGGTGGCAGTTTAGGGTTTTATTTAAGCATGGAGGAATTTTGGTCTTTTGACCTTAAGGATTATATATTAACCAAGAAGCTATAGAAAGCTTAAGAAAAACAGAGTGTCGTCCTTTCTTCTCCCGATCATCTTCTTCCCTTCTTCTCTCTTTGAATTTTGAAGCTCCATTTGAACCAAGCGAGGGAGTTGAACCTTGGTGGTCTAGGGTTATGTTCTACCATTGAAGAGGGTGTGATTTTGAGCTAGAGGTAATTTTCTAGCCATTAAAACTCTAGTTCATGCTCTATTTTCCTTTTGATGTTCAGTTGGGATTTTGATTGGGATAATGAGAATTGATGGGAGTTTTTGGCAAAGGTTGCTTGGGTTATGATGCCTAGGACATGTAGAGTAGATATTTGGGTTCATTTGGGAGTTTGGATGGAGTTTGGGATCAAGTTTTTAAGGTTGGTAATGGAGAAGTCGAAGGAGGAAGAACCAGGGCTGTTTCAACCTGGTCCTAGCACTATAACGCCTTAGGGAGGGCGCTACAGCACTGTCCAGGGCCAGACTACTTTGGTTGTAGCACTGGGGCTGTAGGGGGGCAGTGCTGTAGCGCTACCCTGCTTTTCCTGATTCATATTTTGGGGACTTTTGAGGGTTTTAGGCTCGGGGTTTCAATTCCTAAGGTTCGGGATTGAATCTACTAACCGTTTGAGTGTGATTCGAGGTCCTGGGAGTGAGGTTTAGGTCAAGAACCTTTTATTGTTGATTTCATTAATTGGATTCCATATTGTTAATGACTAGGTGACTTCTAAGGGATCAAAGGATCGATCGTTCAATTATTATTTCTCGCTCGAACTAGAGGTAAGAAAACTGCACCCAGTATGTGATGCATGTGATGCATGAGAAACGTGTGATTAGGGCATGACATGAATATTGAATATGAGATTGATCAGAGCTTGAGTCTCTGTAAATTTGCATGATCATATTTATGCTAGCGATTGTTAAGTAAGCATGTTGAATGCCGTACATTTGGATATTTGACATAAGATATATGCCTGGTTGCATTGCTTACTTGAGAATGGAACTGACCTATGAGTCAGGAATCAGCAATGGTGTCAGTACTAACTGTGAAGCTGTGACTTATTAGTCAAGTAGTACTGAGCATTGGTCATATGGTATTGGCTTAAGAGTCAAGAATGGTATTAGCGTGTTTAATGCAAGTTGAAAAGATTAGATCTAATCGACATAAGCATTAATGCCTGACCGACCTCAAGTTCGATGAAAATTAAAAGAGTTTGTCTAGTCTAACTGCTAGTTACTTAGATCCAGGTCCAGAAGGCCCAGGTGACTACATCGTCACATGGCTATGGGCTACATGCCCCAGCATGATTATCAGCATCTCAAGTGTTAATCACTCATTTGATTTAAGTCAATGACTCGCTCATCAGTTACTCATATGATTAGGGCTACACGCACTACTACAAATATAGGCTTTCTCTGTGGGTTTTTTTCAACAATAAATAAACAGCGCAGAGAAAAGGTTTGAAAGAGTCAAAAAAATTATATTTAATGTCCACGCCCTATTTTATTGCGGTTTTAAAAAAAACGCAGTGAAAGGTTTGAATGACTCACTTTTCTCTGCGGTTTTGGGTCTAGAACTGCTGAGAAAAGTGTAGAACTTTTCACCACTTTTCTTCTCGGTTATATACCCAAAACTGCAGAGAAAAGTCCACTTTTCTCTGTGGTTTTGGGTATAGAACCACGGAGAAAAGTGGTCTCCACCTACTTTAGCACAATACCCTATTTTCCCCTCTCATTTGCACATGTTCATCTCCTTCACAGAGGCACGGCCGAAGCTCTCCCACCACCGTCCCCAGCCACGGGTAAGCCCCACATTGTCCATTTTTTTTTGTTTTTTTTTTCCATTTTCTTGCATATTAAAGCTTGAAATCATGTAAATAGAATTAATCTTGAGTTATTTTGAAGTTTTAGGGTAAAAATGAAGAAATATTGTGTGGATTTAATGGTGGTTTCTATGTATGTTTATATGGTTATTTTTTTTAATATTTTTGAAATTTTATATAGTATTGGAAGAAATTTTCATTGTTTAAAACGTGTATTGATCACTAAAACCTTATTTCTTTAATGTATATTTCGGTTTCAGGGTATTTTTGTATTATTTTATTTATAATAATGTTGTTTACATAATTTTTTATATTAAAAATTATTGCTTGCATAATTTTGTATATTATTTAGGTAATGATTTTTTTAAAATATATTTTTGTTAATTATATTATTTTAGGATCAATTCAATTACCATATATTTACTAATGTTTAACTTTTTATTGTAGGAAATATTTGTTTGAGTGTGAGGTTGAAATTGTTGAATATTAATTTTGAAGGTAAGTAGTAATTACTACTTAATTTTAATTTTTATTTTTTATATTTACAAACTATTGTTAGAGGAGTTTGAATATATTAGATATTCATCCATAGTGAAGTAAGTTCTGAGATAAAATTGTGTGCTGCAGAGATAACAGAAGGTTGAGAACATCTGTGTCTTAGTGAAGTAGGATCTGTGAATTTTCGGTGTGCTGCGGTGACTTATGGTTGAGAACATGCATGCTGTTTGTTATATGTTTTGTTTGATGTGAATTTATAGGTAGATAACTTGGGATATGCTATAAATACAGAGGAAACTCTGCCCAATTTTTTTTTGATGATATTAGTTGAACATGTTTTATAAGTTACTATATATAATAATAATGTTTTTGTTTTTGTTGAAATTGTAAATACATATGAATTTTGGATATGTTATAGAAACAAATGAAACTCTGCCCATTTCATTTTATAATTTAATAATTGAACATAATTTTTTCAATTACTATACTAATTTTCTTTTCATTATAAACTTAGGAATTAGGTAGATATTATCATTATGGATAAGTCATGGATTCTTGAGAATAGAGAAACACAACAATTTCAAGACGGATTCAACCAATTTTTAGAATTTTCCCAAACAAATTGTAGTGATCCGGAAAGAATTCATTGTCCATGTATAGATTGTGGTAATGGAACAAAAGGAAATATTACCATGATAAAAAATCGTGTATTTTGTTGGGGATTTGATACAAGTTATCGTACATGGTATTGGCATGGGGAATCATTGAAAAATAATAATCCATATCCATTCGGGAGGCGAAGGGTTGATGATTTGGGTTATAGTGATTTTGACGATCATCCTATGGAATTGCTCGATGAAGCACAAGAAGAGTTTGTTGATGATTCTTCAAAATTTGATAAATTGGTTAGAGATGCAGATAAACCATTATTCAATGGTTGTTTGAAACAAAGATTACCAACGATGGTAAAATTTTACAACATAAAAGCAAAAAATGGAGTTAGTGATAAATGTTTTAGTCCATTTTTAGCTGCTTTTAAAGAGATTTTGCCGTCAGATAATTGCTTCCCTGAGTCTACGTATGAAGTGAAGAAAACTTTAAATTGCATAGGCTTGAAGTATGAGAAGATCCATGCATGTCCGAACGATTGTGTGTTATATCGTAAAGAGTATGCAGACATGGACACTTGCCTAGAAAGTGATTCACCCCGCTACAAACCTAACAAGAGTAAGGAGATTAGGAAACTTATTCCTCAGAAAGTGATGTGGTACTTGCCTTTGATTCTGCGGCTTAAGCAATTATATCGAAGTGCAGAACACTCTGAAAATTTAATATGGCATAAGACTAGGCGAGTGAAAGATGGTAAACTTCGACATCATGCAGATTCGCAGGCTTGGAAAAAAGTTAATAACTTAAATCCAGAATTTAAAACTGAAGCACGACATCTTCGTCTAGATCTAGCTGCCGATGGTGTAGATCCACATAAATCTCTAAGTAGTAGGCATAGTTCGTGGCCTGTCTTCCTTGTTATGTACAATCTTCCTCCGTGGTTAGTGATGAGAAGAAAGCTTTTGATGCTCACGTTAATGATTTCAGGCCCAAAACAACCGGGACACGATATAGATGTTTATTTGGCACCATTAATTGATGATTTGAAAGATTTGTATGAAATGGTGTTGAGGCATATGACGGTTTTAAGAAAGAAGTCTTTAACTTAAAAGCTGTTTTGTTGTGGACTGTTAATGATTTCCCAGCTTATGGTAATCCATCAGGGTTAAGCACAAAAGGTTACCAGGGATGTCCAATATGTTGCACTAACACAAAGGCTATTCGTCTGTCTAATGGGCACAAAATTTGTTATATGGGTCATAGACGATATTTGCCCCTAAATTATCATTATAGGGACAAAAAAAAAAGCATTTGATGATGATAAAGAACAAGGTGTTGCTCCTTTGCCACTTTTGGGGCAACAAATTCTTAAAGAAGTAGAGAAAATTGATTTCAAGTATGCAAAAATGCAGAAAAATAAGAAAGTAAGTGGATGTTTCCAAAGGAAATCAATTTTTTTTCGTCTCCCTTACTGGAAATATTTACTTGTTCGACATTGTTTGGATGTCATGCATATAGAAAAAAATGTGTGCGAAAGTATTATAGGTACATTACTTGATATTCCCGGTAAAACTAAGGATGGTTTAACTAGTCATTTAGATCTTGTTGAAATAGGTATACGAGCTGGTTTATCACCTGAACAGAAAGGTAAACGCACATATTTACCTCCTGCTTGTTTCACGTTGTCCAGAGAAGAGAAAAAAGTTGTATGTAAATCATTTGCAGAGATGAAAGTGCCTGATGGCTATTCATCCAACATTCGAAACTTGGTATCCATGGGAGATTTGAGGCTGATGGGTATGAAATCACATGACTGTCATATGTTAATGCAACAATTACTTCCAATTGCTATTCGGTCAGTATTACCGAAAAAAGTTCGAGATTGTTTAACGAATGTTTGCATATTCTTCAATCATTTATGCGGAAAAGAATTAGAAATGAAAAAATTGGATGCATTGCATTGTAAGATAGTGGAAACTCTATGCAACCTTGAAATGTTTTTTCCGCCATCCTTCTTTACATTATGATACATTTAATGGTTCATCTACTAAGGGAAGCCAAGTTGTGTGGACCAGTTTGGGCGAGATGGATGTATCCATTTGAAAGAAGTATGAAGGTGTTCTAAAGTTATGTGCGTAATCATTATCGTCCTGAAGCTAGTATGGTTGAATGTTATATATCGGAAGAGGCAGTAGAATTTTGCTCAGAATACATGGGTGGGGTTGAGGCAATCGGAATCAGCAAACCACGAAATAACTCAGATGGAGTTGATAAAGGACTACGAGGGAATGGAACAGTGATCACTGTGTCTAGGGAAGAATTAGATCAAGCTCAATTAGTTGTGTTGCAAAATAATCCTGAGATTCAATCATATATAATGTAAGTATAAAATATATTTCAATCATATATATTAGAGTAGTGATTTTCTTTTTGTTGTTTAAAGTTTTTGTTATTTCTTTTATGTTTCAGTGATCACATAGAGTTATTACGGTCGATGATTCCAAACAAGATTAAAAATAAACAAAAATGGGTTATAGATGAGCATAATAAAACGTTTTGCCAGTGGCTGAAGAATACAATTTTGACGAAGTTGGGAGAAAAAAATCATGGACTGTCGACTGAGTTGAAGTGCATATCTTTTAGAGCAAGCATTGATGTAATAAAGCATCAAGCTTACATTGTTGAAGGGAAACGATTTCATACTAAGTCAAGAGACGATGCTCGACTGGTTCAAAATAGTGGAGTAAGAGTAGTTGCAGAAGCTATGCATTTTGCTAGTGCAAAAGATAATAACCCAATTTCAGGCACAATGACATACTACGGGATTGTTGAAGAAATATGGGAGCTAGATTATTCATTATTTCGTATTCCTCTTCTTAAATGTTCTTGGGTAGACAACAATACTGGAGTTAAAACTGACGAACTTGGATTCACTCTGGTTGATTTAAGCAAGAAGGGAAGCAAGAACGATCCTTTTATCATGGCTGCCCAAGCGAAACAAGTGTTTTACATTCTTGATCCAGTTAATGATAAATGGTCCATTGTTTTATCAGTTCCCGAGCGGAAGTTCTCAGAAAAAGAAGAGTACGATGAAAATTATGATTTATATCATGACTATTTCATTATTGGACAACCGATACATGAACAAGTTGAGAATATTCAGGATAATGATAATGAAAGCAATAGCGATGATCGTAATTATCTTAGAACCGACATCAAAGAAGGAATATGGGTCGATTGTGAATCGACCAGAAATAAAATAAGAAAAAGAAGAAAACATGTTTAGAAAGTTATATAATTCATTAATACTTGTGATTATTTATTTGTATAATGCATTAACACTTGTGATTATTTATTTGTATAATGCATTGACACTTGTGATTATTAATTTGTGTGATGCAGATGGCGGATAAAAGAGATGACAAAGAGAAACAACAAGGTCGTGGTAAAACAAGAATGAGTTACATGACCCAACAAAAAGCCAAAGGAATCAAGAAAAATCTTCAATGGAACGATTTGGGACAACCAATAGGTGATGTGTATACAAACATGATATCATATCTTGGATCTAGAGTACGAGCCACGATTTCTATCAACTCAGGTGATTGGAGGAAGGTCCCGCAAGATTTGAAAGATGGTCTATGGGAGGATATCATTGTAAGAAATTATCATTATGATATTTATTTATTTATGTGTGATATCTAAATTTAATAATTACTTTTCTTAATTATATTCTCAGGGTGATTACAACATTCCTCAAACCTTCAAACGTGAGATTTTGAAAAAAGCTGGTCAAATAATGAGAGATTTTAAAAGTGAACTCACTACCGAGTACATCAAACCTTTGGCTGAAATGGGTATGATGGAAGAACTCAAATTTCCCCCAAAGAGGTATAGCGATATAATTGACGAGAGAGAATGGTTAAAATTTGTAACTAGTCGTCTAAGTCCAGAGTTTCAAATAGTGCATCAAGAACAAAAAGCACGTGCATTACTAATGAAGTCAAGGCATCGAACCTCTCGTAGAGGAATGGCTAGTATAAGAGAAGATTTGGTAAGTATAATTGATATTATAGTTTAAATAATGGTTGATATTATCACAACATATAACTATAATTATCTTGTACAATGCAGAAAAAAGAACGAAATATTCAAAATCCAGAGAGGTATCAAGTTTGGCTTAGATGGCGTGAAAAAAATAAAGTTCTTGTGACAGAGCTAGACCGACAGATTGCCAAAAAGATAGTAAGTTTTCTAAGGTTTTACAATCAATATATTTTTTTTATTTATATAAACTAATTTAACCAAATAATATCTTGAGTAGGAGGACGTCAAAGAAAAATTGAGTCGTGGCGAAATTACAGCTCAGGGTCGAGATGACATCTTGACTCAAGTATTAGGGACACCAGAACACCCAGGTCGTGTTTGAGCTGGCCGGTATGATAATTTATAATAGTTGTTTTCTTTTAAGAATTATTTAGATTGGTTTATTGATGGACTTTATTGATTTTTTTTGTAGGTTCACTACGACCATTTCCAAAATGTTTGGAAAAAAACATAAAAAAATGACTGCAAGAGAGGAGATTGCCTGACTAAAAGCTTAGATTGAAGAGCTAAAAAGAAATAAATTTAGGACAGAAGAGGAATTAGCTCAAAATGAAGAATATAATGAGGAAAACGATGAGTGTGGATACTACGATGAAGGGCAATTTGATGAGGGACAATATTATGAGAATACAAGTGATGAAGTCTATCGACCTGCCCCCAACGCAGATGATCATTTTCATCAAACTGAAGACTATCCTTTTGATGAAGATGATGGATCATCAATTTATGAGTCTCCGCCACCACCGAGCTATGAAGTTTATTTATGTTCTGATAATATTGACAATGTGGTGGCTAAGGGTGTAATCATTGTACCAAACATGGGTAGCCAAATTACCGTCCATGGAAATGTACTTGATGATTCAGTTGCGAGGGTTTGGCTTATAGATGTCTGACAAGAAGAAGCTGAGATCCCTATTCCCTTTGGTAACGTACGATATGTTGGGGACGCACGAGACACATTCTTGCCTTGGCCAAAAAATTTAATTGTGGCTTGTCAGGTATAAAATTATTTGCTTAGATTGATATGTTTAATGCTATTATGTAGGGTCCATCTTCATCTAAACAAAAATCCCTATCACCAAGCCCACATTTATCATCAGTTGGATCTCACGTAGTCATCCCCGCTGAAATAACTCAACCAGAACCTTCAAATTGGTTAACAGATAACCAATGGGACAAAATTGATCTGAGTCTAAAATTTATAGTGAGGGAGTATTATTCCAATAAAGGAATAGATGGGGTTGTACAAGTTCCCGTTGACCCGGAGTTTATAGGAGAAGGCGAGGCTATCTTCATCACTTCGGAAGACGTTTATCAAGCAGCCTCCATGGATAATATTGGATCCTCAGCTATGCTGTTTGGTATGAGGTATGTCTCAATCCGTTATGTCATTACAAACTATTAGAGGAGTTTGAATATATTAGATATTCATCCGTAGTGAAGTAAGTTCTGAGATGAAATTGTGTGCTGCAGAGATAACAGAAGGTTGAGAACATGTGTGTCTTAGTGAAGTAGGTTCTGCGAATTTTGTGTGTTGCGGTGGCTTATGGTTGAGAACATGCATGTTGTTTGTTGTATGTTTTTTCTGAATTGAATTTATAGGTTCTAATAATTTTGGATATGCTATAGAAACAGAGGAAACTCTGCCTAATTTTTTTTTTGACGATATTAATTTATTAATTGAAAATGTAATATGAATGATTGATTCTCTACAGATGCATTTGGGAAAGCATGCACCCAAATTCACGACAATTATACAAATTTTTTGACACCGAACATCTTTCTATTGGAAATGATGAAAGTAAAATCTATACGGTGGATCTTATAGCCAAATGGATGATGACTATGGATAGACGAGGCCAAATATATTTCATTCCTTGGATTGTTGAGTAAGAACGAACTACTTAAACATTATCACTACTATGGTTGAATTTTAATTTTATAATAATCATAATTTATTATTATTTTAGTCGACATGACTGTTGGTGCTCGTGATGATGCAGGGGATGACCATAATTTTGGATGTAACGACCCAATTTCGCTATTAAGGCTTAAGGGCCTTGATTAGCGTGCCAGGAGGGCATGATGGGATTTATGTGTGATATTTATAAATTAAATGCATGATTGTGATTTAAAGCATGTTATATGACTATTTGTTTATCTGAGATGCATGACTATGTATATTAGTATGCATGTAGGCCCGGATCGTGTTAGAAGGGCATAATTGTAATTTTGGCCATGTTAGGCATAACTGTATTGATATGTGTTGATTGTTGAGGCCACAGTGGTATGTGGATGTATCTGTGCTTTGTGACTCGAGGCGATCCCAGTGAGCAGGCTAGCGGAAAGTGATGACAGGAATTTATACCCGGCTCGGGGCGAGCCCGGGGGTATAAGCAGGAATTCAGAGGATAGAGTGAGATGTACCTTGATGATGGGGAGTACTTATTTGATGGTTTATCAGGTGTTGGGAAGCAACGGGAAAATATTAGGAACACTTGAGGAATTAGTGGGAATTTGGGTAATATGACTAAAACGCCCCTTTATGGACTTAAAGGTTTAGCATTTAATAGGGTGGGCATTTTGGTCATTTGGCCTTTAAAGATAGATTTTTAAGGCTTTATATTGTGAGTGGGATTGTTAGAGAGTGTGAATGCTGAAGGAAAGAAAGAAAAAAAAAAGGAAAGAAGGAAAAGAAGAGGGAAAACAGAGGGGTGGTTCGGTTGTGCACTCTTGCACCATTTTCCCTCCATTTTTCTTGGAGCAAAGCTTGGTGGAGAGCAATGATAGGCTGAGCATCAAGGATCTTGGGTTAGGCTTGAGGATTGGCTAGGGGTTAGCAAGATCACATCAGAAGTTTGAGGTAAGTTCTTGGAGATTTCTGTTTTAGGGTTTTGGCTGGTTTGAGCTGTGTTTTGAACTGAGTTGTTGGGAACTTTAGGGGATTTCTAGGCAATCTTTGAGGATGAACAAGCTAAGGAGGCCTAGGGTTGAATCAAGGTCGAAATTGCATCAATGGTAAGAATTCTAAGCCTTTAACTTTGTTGTTGAATGAATTTCTGGTTTTTGAGTTCATCATGTTAGATTTTGAGATTTGGGTTGAATGTGATTGGGTTTTGAGTTCTTGGGATGCTTGGGATGAGTGTGGAGTGTGTATAAGCTTGATTTTGGGTTTGGAAAAGGTTTGGACAAGTTTGGAGTTGAAATGGGAGGAGAAAATCGCAAGATGCGATTTTTGGTTCTGCTGGGCTGCAACTAGCGCTACAGCGCTAGTCAGTGGGCGCTGTAGCGCTAGTCCCTGTTTCTGGGGGGTACATTCTGCTTGTAGTGCTACAGCGCCCTCTTTAGAGCGCTGTAGCGCTGCACTGTTCACAGAGGGGAATTTTTGAGTTTTGATGAGGGATTTTGACCTAGGGTTCGGGGCTTGTTTCCGCCACTTTGTTTTGGGGATTTCGGACTTCCCGGGGGCTCGGGATTGGTCCCGAGGCTAGGTATTCGGACTTCGGGTTCGGTGTTGACTTTGACCTATGTTTGTGCCTAGGTGTGCGCTAAGGCTCGTGTGGGATCGTGCTCAAGGAGTCAGGTGATCTAAGCTATTGATTGGAAAGGTAAGAAAACTATAACACCCGTAGGATAGGGCGTGGGCCCATAGTGTGATTGCCGGGCATGGCCCTATATTGCATGTTGCATGATGAGATGATTGCAGGGCATGGCCCCAGATTGTGTTGTGTGCAAATGTTTAACCTTAAATGAACCGTGATGTGTGTGAATGTTCATTTCGAATGTACTATATGTGTGATTATGATGAAATGAACGGCAAGGGCCGAGTACGGCGTAGGCCGGGGCGGCCGTGGGGCCGAAAGTAACACCTAGCACATGGGATGCTATAGTCAGGGCGGGGCCCGGTCGATACATGTGTTATGCTATATTCAGGGTGGGACCCAAGGGATACATGAGTTATCCTCGCGGTGTGAACCGATACCCCAGGCTTCGGTAAGGCTCTGGGGCGGCTTGGCCGTGTTTGCTTAGTCTAATGGTTGACTTGTTTATCTGTGGATTATTTGTTATGATTAACTGTATAAACTGCATATGTTATGTTCTGCATGAGTTTTCTTGCTGGGCTTCGGGTCACGGGTGCTCTGTGTTGCAGGTAAGGGCAATGACTGAGTCAACCAACCATGAGTACGGAGAGCGTGAAGCGACGCGTACATGTTTGGCCTGCCCGACTGCTTTGGTTGGGGGTTTATTTGAAAAGGGCTGTAATAATCTATGATTTTATGATTTATTAACTGTAAACTTATTTCAAGATGTAAATAGTTTTCAAACCTTATTTTGGGATGCCAAATGTTTAATACTAGCAGTTTTAAATGAAACGATGCATTTTCTAAGATTACAGCCTTAAATTTTAATTAGTCACACTTTTGTCTCAAAACCTCGGTTAGCGAGTTCATTGCACACTGTTTTGTCTTAAAAATCACTTGGTAACGGCTCTAAGGAAGTAGGGCGTTACATTGGACCCTTTAAAAAATCATAAATCTCCACCAATAATTATGGAGGTTATGAGAAAGTAAGTTCTTCAATTGTAATGTATGCATTATTAATTTTTAAAAGTTGAGAGCATAATATGTATTTAATTAATTTTAATTTTTGTAGAGCATGCACACAATGTTTGGAAAATGAATACATTGGCACATTTACAAAATTGCTGAGAGGTTCTTGTCCAAAACAACCTGAAAGTCATGAATGTGGTTATTATGTACTAAGATACATTTATGATCTTGTAAATGCACCGAATCCGACAGAAGTTATCAAGAAGAAAGTATATTATATTTTAAACTCTTTTTTGCTTAAGAAAAACTAGATATAGTATTTAATTATCTAATCTATATTAACTTTTCAATTTTGCAGTGGTTTGACAAAAAGCAATTCAATGTCAAAGAGGATCTACTACCACTACAAAGTGATTGGTTAGCTAGATTAATGCCATTTGTTTATGAAATCTAAATTTTTGTATGTATGTAAGATTAAAGTGCTAACTTATATTGGTTAGAATGATTAAAGTCTTTGATTCATTACTAGCCAATTATTTTGCATTAGATATGAAATGTATATATAGCAATTTAACAAATTACGTTATACTATTGAAAATAATTATGTATAATTAAAATTGAAAATTAATTTTTTTTATTAAAAATGCTAGGTTATAATTCGAAATTGAATTTTTTTTTTAATGAGAAGCACTTTCTCCGCGGTTGTAGTAAGCCAACTGCGGAGAAAAGAGACTTTTCTCTGCGGTTGTAATAAACAAACCGCAGAGAAAGGTCTCTTTTCTCCGCGGTTTGCTTATTACAACCGCGGAGAAAAGAGACCTTTCTCTGCGGTTTGTTTATTACAACCGCAGAGAAAAGTCTCTTTTCTCCGCGGTTGGCTTACTACAACCGCAGAGAAAAGTGTAGCTTTTCTCCGCGGTTTGCGTAACACTTTTCTCTGCGGTCGAATACACTGCGCTTTTCAATACTCTCGAAAACCGCAGTGTATTGAGTAAAAAAACCGCAGAGAAAAGCCTTTTTTGTAGTAGTGATGCCTCAGTATGGTTATCAGAACCTCAAATTGTTAATCACTCATTTGATTAGGATTAACTTGATAGTCATCCACACAAGAGGGTAGGATCCATCATCATTATCTGGACTTATTTGCATGTGTGAATAGGGCTATTATTGCTAGGCATGCACATTATGATTTAGAAACATGTTATTACTGTTCATGAGCATATTGAGTTTTCTTCCTGAGCTTCGGCTCATGAATGCTATGTGGTGCAGGTAAAGGCAAAAGAAAGCTGGACCATCCTGGAGTTGGAGAGCTTAGGTGACGATGTGTACATATGCAACTGCTCGATCACCACGACTGAGGGTTTAAAGAGGAACTAGGGTTAAACCCTAGTTTGCTTCTTAGGTCAGCTAGTTGTAAATATTTTGTTGTAATTAACCTTTAAATTATATTTTTTTGGGATCCCAATGTATACAGTGAACATTTTAGTAAAACGTTGTATCTTAACCTATAGTGTCCCAGAAAATTTACTTAGCTAGCTAGATAGTAGTAGTAGTTACTATTAGTATGTTAGATTCCATGGATTTTGGTTCAAGCCGAGACTTAGTTGGAAACTCATAGCAAAAGTTATAGATTTTATAAGTTTCACCTATAGTTTAGAAATATTAAATTTAACATAAGGTTTGATTAATATTGCTGATCCTAGAAATATTATTTATTATAACCTAAGGTTTAGATAGAATTAATAAGAGCATGGCACTTGTCATAATCATGTTTATTAAGGATTTAAGTATTTTTTAAGAATAGTTTAAATAAAAGAAAGATCTAGATGCTCTAGAACCTTCTAGAAACCGTTAGGATCACATTTAGACTTAGTCAAAGCTGTTTTATCAATTCAAAATATGCTGAAAAAGTGCAAATACGTGTTTGATATATCAACGTATGCTGATATATCGCAGCTATAGGGGCCGATATATTGCCTATGGAAGATACAGAAAACACATCGACTTTGCACGAACAATCGAATGGGGCTCGAGAAAATGGTCTAGGCGATATATCGCCCAGGGTAGGCGATATATCGCCCCTGGTGCATCAGTTTTGAATCTTGAGGATTTTTAAATTTAAAAATAGCCTTAACCACTTAGACCTGCCTTTGAACGATTTTGACTTAATTCTAGGCGTCTGTTGAGCGAAAATTCAAATCTTTTTCATTTTATATTCATTTATTTATTCAAATTAAATGGGGTTGGTTTCACTCCTTGAACTCTATATATAGGACCTAGTACTCAGCCATTTTCTTCATTCTTGAAGTAGTCATTAGAGCCTCCAAGTTGCTAAGATTACTATAGAGAGAAACACTTAGGTTTTGGGTTAAAAGCTTTATCATTCTAAGCTTTTCTAAACACTTGGGAAGAGAGATATAGTGAGATTTCAGTATCGAGGTTTAGATCAATTCATCAGATCATTCAAGGTATTCTTATCCTTAAGTCCAATTCGTTATGGTTCTTTAGGTTGCTTTTATTTTCTTTCAGATCCAACCTCTTGTTTATGATTCTTGGACAGGTGTTTAATTTTATTGAAACTTAAGGTTCTTTTTGGTAAGTTTCTACTCGGATGGTTTAGCTTTCTTTTCATCTTTTTCTTTAGAAATACTCATGGTTTTGCTGTTGGTTTTCAGGAAGGTTCCAATCCCGTTCTTGTTGTCAAATTTCCCAGTTTTTGGTAAGGAAAATAGGATAGATTATATGTGCTTATATGTTTATGTTATGATATGTTTTATGCTATAATATGTATATGTATAAATATGTTTTGTAGTCACTTGGGGCTTATAGTTGCTTAGATAGCAAACCCCAATATTTTTATGTCGCTTAGGGCTTATAGTTGCTTAGATAGCAAACCCGAAGAATTTTTTTCATTTTCATGGGTTAGAGTTATGATTTATCCTACCTAGATTAGTAGATAGAGGACCTAGATGGGTTATCATATACTACTATGTGATCTAACCTACCTCGATTAGTAGACAGAGGACCTAGATGATTTTATCACATGTCATGTTAATGAGTTAATGATCATTAATATTGTACTCCTATATGATATACGTATTTATAGTCATATGTTTTATAGTATATGTTTATGCTTTATGATTTATGTGTTAGTAGATTTTCCTTGCTGGGCATTAGGCTCATTCCTTTATTTTTAGCTTGATGCAGGAAAATAATTATGGAAGACGGAAAGATTCATGGCATCTTTGCTTGTGTGTTGAGGAAGAATGGATTGAATGGACTGCGTGACGATCGAGGATGACGTTGTTTTTAAGTCTTTTTAGTCATATTTTTTTTATGTATTTCCGCATTTAGTATTTAAACAAATTAAAGTTATGTTTTATGTTTTGCAAACAATGGGATCCCATACAATATCACATTTTATTTTATATTTTTACCTTATTTTGTAGTAGTACAATATTTTAGGTTTTAAATAAAGTTATGTTATTTATTATGTATGTATTCAAATTAGTAGCTATGTCATAGTAGTTTCTAATGGTCCGATGTATTAGAAATAGTTGTGTAACACCCTGGATAGCCAAGACCGCTACACTGTGTACTTATAAAGGTGCAGAACTTGCTAATCAAGTCATTTAGTTAAAAACGTGTCACTAAGCCATAGATGTGCTAAGGTTAAAATGATTTTGGTCTCAAAAGTACATTTCATATATTCAAACAGATTTACATATGGGATCCCAAAAAGAACAGTGTTTAAAAGTTAGTTTACAAAATTTCCAAAATACAAACTACCATCAGCCACTCTAAGGCAAAACAAACATTTATAGCTCTTCTGTTCCTCTTATCCTCACAACCGTGACGGCTAAGCAGCTGGTCATGTACATTCCGCTCACAGAGCTCTCCAAGTCAGGGTTGATCAAGTTTTCCCTTGCCTTTACCTGCACCACGTAGCACCCGTTAGCCAAGGCTCAGCAAGAAAACATAATATACATCACAACAATCATAAGAAGAGAATAATCCTTTAAGCATGATCAAACACTTAACATTTCACATTAATCACATAGCATGTAATCAGAATCAAAGATGTAACCAATCATTAATAATAGTCAAGTCACATAATAACTAGGGTCGACAACTTAGGCCACACCCTCTGTTTAACCCACTGACTCCGACCTGCTTAAACCGAGCTCAGTGCATAATAAGCTATCTCCAGCTACCAGTGGCCGAGCCGCGCCCTGTGTGCTAGTGTAACCTTTGTCACTCTTAGGCCGTTGGTTTACTGTTTACATGGCATAATACAATCATTTCCAAAGCATACATATTAGGGAACCCTTAGTCTCGTTGCCAATACTCAACCGAGTACAATTTTCTTACCTTTAGTTTCCGAGTGTACTGACTACGAGCGATGCTCCTTGAGCGTGATCCGATCCCCAAGCCCTAGCTTAGCACCTAGTCACAACCAAGATAAAGAGTACCATCAAAAATCTTAAAAGGTCTTCTAGACAAAGTTCTAGTCTCCGGAACATTGAACTCCACCAAACATGGTAAAAGATTCAATCTCAAAATCCCAAAATCTCTTAAGGGTCGCGTCATTAGCCACCCATGCCGCGGCATGGCCCCAACCAGAGGCTCCCCCATGCTCAAAAACAGACACGAGTCGCGGCTCTACCCAGCCATGCTGCGGCCCGCCCTCCTTCCTTAGCACACACCAGCTTCAAAGGTTCGCGGCTCACCAAGAACTATGTCGCGGCCTGACCCCCTTCGAACCCTGAAAAACCTCTATTTTTGAGTCCCAAACCTCACTCAAACTCCTCCAAAACTACTCCAATTCCACAACTCAATTACCCAAAAACTTCCCACAAGATTCCAGCAACACAACCCAGCTGAAACCTAAACTAGAAACCCATCAAAAAACCTATTTCAATCACTGAAACTTTCTAACTCAAGAACACAAAACCCAACCATGGCAACACTATAACTCAGCCATTAAACCTTAAATTCGAGCTTACCTCAACTACAGATCCAATCCTCTAAGAGCTTTCTGGGCTAACTTCCAAGGTTCTAGCCTCAATTTAATCTTCAAATCCAAAACCCAAAAACCACTTAGAACACACTCAAAATCATAGAATTTCATTAACAGAAAGTGGAAATCAATCCTTACCTTAGTCCTTGATTCAACCCTTAGTTAATCCTTGAGCTAATTTTCTATGTCCCAGCTTCAATTCTCATAATTCCAGCCAAAAGAGGAAAGAGAGGGTCGGTCTATTTTTATGTTCTACTGTTTTCTAAAGCTTCCTAAGTGTATCCTTAGGCAATTAAGCTGATCCCAAAGCTCGGGGTACTGGAAACGTCCCCGAGGGCAAAATGTTAAAATTTCCCAAATATTCCCACCTAGACTTCCTAACCTCAAATATATCTCCAATTATTTATTTTCATAGTCCGATAATCCAAATAACCATCCAATACCTAAAATACCCCTTTTCTTGTCCAAAGTCAAATATTAAGCCCCTTTGTGACTTTCCCGCTATCTAGCTCCCTAGGATCGCCCCAAGTCGCCTGCTGCAGATTTACCCACATAATAATGTGGTTCTCACAAATATAACATTTATATAATCATACAAGCATGCTTATCATGTAATCATGCATTAAATCAATAAATTCACGCATAAACCAATTATGCTCTCCCAACACACTAATCAAGGGCCTTAAGCCATATTAGTGATTTTGGGTCGTTACAAGTTAGGTCATTACATAATAAAAAATTTTAACCCTGAACCGCTAATCATACTTAGTTACACGATTATGCCCAAATGGCTCGGTTAGCGAGTTTAGTACAGTTTAAAATGCACACCGTAACGGTCCCTGGGTAGTAGGGCGTTACATGGATGCTTAGCCTTTATTAGGAGGCTTTTCTTGTAGGACCTTTTGACCTTCTTGATGTTCATAAGGGTAGCTAATCCTCATGAACTCAGGTGGTGCCTTACAAGATCTTCTTCCTTATCTATAAGGGGTCTCTTTCATATATATATATATATGTATAAGGGTCTCGTTTAGGACCCTTTTTGGCTGTACACTCTGCTCCCCAAGTGGTTGGCGAGATTTATCTCGTCGGACACTTTTATCATTTTGCTCATGCATTTTGATAATTATTGGAAATGAGAGTTGGATAGTGTGATCATTTTGTTTGAACGAGAGTTCTTACTACATATTCATTTGATGCCAAAACATATTCATTGGAAATGAGTGAAGTACATGGTTACCTACGGTGACTTTGTTCTTACTACATTTCAAGGGGTCTAAGTTAGCCCTCTACCTCATAGCTATTACACTTGACCTTGCATGTTTAGACAGAACAATAATATTCTTGCCTCAGATATGGAAGTCTTACTGATAATATTTTTTTAGATGCTGTGTGTTCCATGCTCTGGGTACCATGGTATCATCCAAACATGCCAGCTTGTAGGTGTTAGGGGCCTGGGTAACTTGGTAGGGCCCTTCCCAATTTTCCCCTAATACACCCACGCTCGGGTCTCGAGTGTTGGCTAGGAATTTCCTTAACACGAGGTCTCCGACCCTGAACGCCCTCTCTCGCACCCTTGAATTATAGTATCTTGCGGCTCGTTGCTAGTACGCTGCCAACTTCAGTTGTGCCCTTTCTCTCCATGCTTCCAACAGGTCCACATTTTTTACCAATGCTGCGAGGTTAGTCTGGTCATCATATGCCTGTATCCAGATGGAGTTGATTTTCATTTCTATTGGGAGGACAGCTTCACAGCCATAGGCTAAGGTGAAAGGCATCTCTCCATTGGTGGAACGATGCGTGGTCCTGTAGGCCCAAAGCACATTGGGCAGTTCTTCGACCCAGGCTCCTTTCCACTTTTCCAACTTTGTTTTCAGGTTCCTTTTTTGCATCTTTTGATGGCCATCCACATGTCCATTGGCTTGTGGGTGTACTACAGTAGAGAAACTCCTCTTGATTCCCTTTTCTCTACAATATTTTTTGAATACCCTCCTTCAAACTGCGTCCCATTGTCGGAGATTATCTTGTAGGGTACGCCAAACTTGTAGACGATAAATTTGTTGACGAAGGTGGTGATTTGCTTGGCCGTAATGTTGACTAGAGGCTCTGCTTCCACCCATTTGGTAAAGTAATCGACTGCTACAACTGTGTTTTTTGCTCCTCCTGTTCCTACTGGTAGCGCTCCAATCAAGGCAATCCCCCACACAGAAAAGGGCCATGGACTTTTCATGCTCACAAGCTCATTTGGTGACTGCCTGGGGTAATTTGCATGTCATTGGCACTTATCATATCTCCTCGCGAAATCGCTCGCATCCTTCTCCATGGTAAGCCATTAATACCCTTGGCGTATGGCCGTTTTTGCCGTGGATGGCCCCCCAGCATGATCTCCACATATCCCTTCGTGTATCTCTTGCAGGACTTTTAAAGCCTCCCCCTTGTCTATACACCATAGGAGCGGGGTGGAGACCCTCTCTTATACAAAACTCCATCTACTAGGGTGTATTGGGCGGCTTTGTAAATCATCTTACGGGCATATTTTTTGTCTAAAGGCAACGTTCCGTCACTTAAATATCTCAAGATGGGTGCAAACCATGACTCCTAAGGGTTATTTACCATGTGAACCTCGTCTTTTGCTATGCTCGACTTGGAGAGGTATTCGACAGGGATGGACTCAAGCATTTCTTTGTCTCAGGTAGAGGCGAGTTTCGTGAGAGCATCGACATTTGCGTTTCCCTCCCTTGGGATCTATTCTATGGTGTATGTAACGCCCTAGATAACCAAGACCGTTACACTATGTGTGTTTACAAAGTGCCAGACTTGCTAATCAAGTCATTTAGATAAAATCGTGTTATTGAAACTATAAAGGAACTAGGGTTACAAGCGTTTTGGTCTCAGAAGCCACACTTTCATTAAAAAGTATCATCCGTTACATGGGATCCCAAAAATATTAAGTTCAAAGACCGTTTATAAAAGACTCAAGGTTTATTTACAACGATCTGCCATACTAAGGCAAAACAAGCAGTTAGGTGATCCCTGTCCTGGTCCACTCCTCGACCGTGGTGATCGAATAGCTGGCTATGTACATTTCACCTCGGAGCTCTCCACCTCAGGCTTGGTCCAACTTGCCCTTGCCTTTACCTGCACCACGTAGCACCCGTGAGCCAAGGCCCAGCAAGAAAACACAACAACAACAGAGCATGAACAATTAACAGACAAGTCGACATCTCACATTGCATCGCATAAATTCAGATATATCATCAGTTAGTATAATCAAGTATTCCACATACTAGACATATCAGTTCATAACATACACAATTCACAAACGATAACCAGGGCTAGCGCCCTCAGGCTGCTCCCTCCGTTATCCCGTTGTTCTTGGCTCCCAGTGGCCAATTCGCGCCCTGTGCGCTAAAATCATGTACGGTACTCTTAGACTGCTTTTACATGTCCCATGGCGTGATACGAACATTGACACGATATAACTTTTGGGAGCACTTAGTCCCATCACAATCATACAACTGGTTGCAGTTTTCTCACCTTTCAATTTACTAGTTTCCGATGCCACGAAGCCGCGAGCATGGTCCTCTACCCCGAGCTTCTCCAAAAACCTAGTCACAACACAAATGAAACATCCTTGTCACTAATCAATCCAAAACTACTTCCCAGAACCAATCCCACACTCTCGGAATCCCCCACATCCCTAAAATAATGCACCGAAGACATCCCCCGAACCCCTGGAGCAAAGGCTCAAAATTTCAAAATTCCATGTCCTGAAATTGGCCTAGCGCCGCGGCGCAACCCTGTAGGGCCGCGGCGCCTAGCAAGTTTGAGCCGCGGCGCCAAGCAAGTCAGAGAACTTGCTCTGCCCAGAATCAGCCTTGCGCCGCGGTATGCAAGAACAGCGCCGTGGCGCTCCTTCGCGAGCTCAGAAATCTGGGTTTTTCCCCTGCGTTTTTCCCGAACCCAAATCATTCCAAATCACCCCAAACTCCTACCTAAGCCCCAAAACCAACTCAAAACCCCAAAAAGATCATACCACAATCTATGAGCATCATAATCTAACTCAATTACACAACTATTCTCAGAATTCACACTTAAGTTTCAGATTCACACACTTAAACCAAAACTTGAGAGAAGTACAAACCAGACCTCTAAATCCTTAAATCATAACAGCTACGAGATTGCAAACATGTTTAATACCCTTACCTCAATTAGAAATTCAACTTGACCTTCCCCCAATCCAAGCTTTGAACTGAATTCCCCCTTGACAAACCAGTTGAATTTTCATGCAAAACAAGCCACTAACTTGCTTCAATTCATGCTTATCCTCCAAAAACCAGACTTGAAACTTAAATAAATCGTAGATAGACCTTTAACTCTGAGTAATCTTGGCCTAGGCTTAGCTTAATTGCCTTGAATCATCAAAATTCTCTTCTTAGGTCTCCCAACTTCAGCTTCCCTCTCCTTCTCTTTTCCTCTAGATTTTCCTCTAATTTTCAGCATAAATCAACTTCCGAAGTGTTATATGTGACTAACTTTTCCTCTCAGCTGAAGCTCATCTATTCACTGCCAAAAGACCACTTTAGCCCTCCTCAAATATCCCTTTCTAACTAAACCTCAAGGGCACACTTGTCCTTTTACTAACATTACAATTCTACCACTTTCCAGCAAAACCTGTTACTCTCTATGGTTACTAACAGTTACGCAGGTTACCAAATCACCAGTTACCACCATCTAGCTTTTTAGGACCGTCTCGGCACGTGCATCACATTGATATCACCACACCCACATGGTACAAATCACATAGCATAATTATCACATAGTCATGCATCTCAAATTCTCAAATAGTCATATAACATGCTTTAAATCATAATCATGCATCTTAGTCATAAAAATCACACATAATTCCCATTATGCCCCCCAGGCACACTAATCAAGGCCCTTAAGCCCAATTAGTGAATTTGGGTCGTTACAGTGTATTTTTCGAACTGATCCAAATACCCCTTCACTGTGGCGAGATATGCAACCATTTTTGGGCCTTTTGCTTGATATTCACCCTTCACCTGAAATACTGCTAGCTGTGAGTCACTAAGGACATGCAAATGTGTTACCTTCAACACCTTGACTAGTCACACGCCAGCTAGTAGTGCCTCATATTCTGCTTCATTGTTGGAAGCCTTAAATATGAATCTTAATGCACAATACATCTTATGTCCCTCAGGTCCCATCATTACTATGCCAACACCGGCTCCTCCTTCGTTAGATTCCCCGTCCACATGGAGGCTCCATTCTTCAGGCTGATTTTCCCCTTCACCCGTTGGTTCACTCTCTTCTACTTCTCCTTCCTCATGGGGTCGATGTGCAAACTCAACTATAAAATCTGCAAGCACCTGCCCGTTGACTGAGGTTCTTTGGGGTGTAGGTGATGTCAAATTGACTTAACTCAATTGACCATTTTAACAACCTTCCCGAAGTCTCTCGTTTGTGCAAAACATGACGCAAAGGGGTGTTGGTGAGCACTTCAATAGTATGAGCGTGAAAATAGGGCCTCAGCTTTCGCGAAGCCACTATCAAGGCATATGCTAACTTTTCTATTTCTGGGTACTGGGTTTCTGCGTCTACCAATCATTTGCTTACATAGTATATGGGCTGCTGATGCTTATTTTCTCCTTTGACCACGGCGGCACTTATAGCATGTTATGATACGGCTAAGTACAAGTACATTTTTCCCCCTTTTTCCGACTTAGCCAAAAGAGGTGGTTTTCCAAGGTGTTCCTTTAGCTTAGCGAAGGCTTCCTGACAATCTTCATCCCAAGCGAGCTTTTTTTGCTCCCTTTTAGGATGTTGAAGAAAGGGAAGCATTTGTCAGTGGATCTGAAGATGAACCTATTGAGAGCTGCTATTCTCCCTGTTAAGCATTGCACCTCCTTCTTGCTTCGTGGCAGGCTCAACTCCAACAATGCCTTGATTTTGTCAGGATTGGCCTCAATACCTCTAGAATTCACCATAAAACCTAGGAACTTTCTTGACGAAACTCCAAATGTGCACTTGAGCGGGTTCAGCTTCATTCTATATTTTTGAAGGGTGTCAAACATCTCACTGAGGTCGTTTGTGAGCTCTTCTGCCTTCTTGTCTTTACCAACATATGATCTACATATACTTCCATGTTTCTTCCTATATGATTTGCAAATATTTTTTTCACCAACCTTTGATAAGTAGCACCTGCGTTCTTTAACCCAAAAGACATCACTTTGTAGCAGTAAAGCCCCTTATCTGTTATAAACGAAGTGTACTCCTTGTCAGCCTGGGTTCATGGGTATTTGATTGTATGCTGAATATGCATCCATGAATCTGAGTAGCTCGTGTCCCATCGTGGCGTCTACTAACTTATCTATCCTACGAAGCGGAAAGCTGTCCTTAGGGCATGATTTATTGAGGTCAGTAAAATCCACGCAAGTCCTACACTTTCCATTGGGCTTTGAGAGTAAAACTAGTTTGGATACCCATACTGGGTAGAATGTTTCTCAGATGAACCCATTTGCCTTCAACTTGTCAACCTCTTCTTTTAGGGCCACGTATCTTTCTGGGTCTAGCCCTCTCATTATCTGCCTCACAAGTCTTGCTTTTGGGTCGATGTTTAAGTGATGGCACATGATTGATGGGTCTATCCCCACCATGTCCTCGTGAATCCAGGCGAATACATCGAGGTTGACTTTCAAAAATTCTACCAGCTCTTCCTTCACAATACCCAGAAGGTTTCTTCCTACCTTTAACTTCCTCAACGACTCATTCAGGACTATGACTTCTTCCAACTCCTCTACTGGCTCAGCCTTAGGTTCCTCCACGACTCGTGGGTCCAATTCATGCGGATTTGTGCTTCCATGCACCACCATTTCCATATTGATGGATTTATGGCCATGCAGAGGGATGTGTTATAACATTCCCTCGCTTCCTTCTGCTCTCCTTTCATGCTTGCTATTCCCCCAAGAGTCATGAATTTCATGGCTATGTGGTACACTGAAGTTATCACCGTCAATTCTTTTAGGGAGGGTCTCCCTAATACTGCATTGAAGACAGAGGCGCAGTCTACCACGACAAATCTTACCATTATGGTGGTTTGTTTTGGTGGTTCCCCCATGGTGAGGGCCAACTCAATTGCGCCTATAGGCTGTCTTGAATCTCCTGTAAATCCATACAGGGAGGTATTATAGGGCTTTAGGTGCCTGATGTTCAGTCCCATCTTCTCTAAAGCTGGGCGATACAGGATGTCTACGGAGCTTCCATTATCCACCAAGACCCGATGCACCCTCATCTTAGCAAGCTGGACAATCAACACCAAGGGATCATTATGAGGGAAATGCACACCCTGTGCGTCTTCTTCGGTGAAGGTTATCGAGTCATTCTCCCCCTTAAAACTCTTCAGGGGGCGCTGCTGCAAACTTAAGACGCATGGCGGTGGACTTAGCCTGACTTCCCTGGCATATTTGTCTCGCCCCTTCCTTGATTTGCCTCCAAACCCTTGCTCTTTGAAGATGGTTCTAACTTCTCCTTGCACCTCTAGGGCTACATCCCGTGCCCATGGTGAGGATGCTCCTTCTTCTGGCCTTTGGTTTTCTTTGCGAATGTATCTGCCCAAATGTCCCATGCGTATAAGCTCTTCAATTTCTATTTTCAAATGAGTGCATTCTGCGGTGGTGTGGCCAATATATTTATGATACTGGCAATATTTACTAGGGTCTCTTTTTGATCCGTCTTTTTTCATTAGCGGGGGCCTCCTCAAAGGAACCTGATTTTCATTTGTGACAAAGATAGGTTCCTTAGTGTGTGTGAGGTCAGTATAAAAGGTGAGGGGGCCTGTTTTCGCTCATCAATGCATTGGGGCTTCCGAGGCCGATCATCTATTGACCCTTCATAGACCCTCTTCTTCTTTGCGCTGCTTTGGCCTTCCCAGATTGAGGGTTTTGGAGGGGAGCTGTCTTTCCTGGCCTTAAGGCTCTCGTGACCATCCTCAACACGAATATATTTCCGTGCTCGTTCATAGAAATCATTCAAGTCAGTGACCTCCCTCTTAAGCATGTTATCCAACAACTTACTACCAGGGCGTACTCTGGCCGTAATGGCCATTTTTAATTCCCCATGGATCATGCTTCATACTCTGGCTGCCTCCATATTTGTAACACCCTACTTCCTTAGAGTCGTTACTAAGTGAGTTTAAAACATGCAATTAACTTGCTAATCGTGGTTTAAAGACAAAAGTGTAGCTAATCCATAAACTAAGTCTCATAATTTAAAAATATATCCATTCATTGAAAATTATAAAGCGATTTACATTAAGGATCCCAAAATACTGTTTAGAAATATTTACAACTTAAAAATATAATTAAAGTCGACTAAACGACAAAATTAGGTTAAATACAAGCGTCTCCCAAAAATACCCTGGCCATGGCAGCCAGGCAGGCCAAACATGTATGGCCATAGAGAACCCATGAGCCAAAGCCCAGCAAGAAAACTCACACAAATAGATAACCTATGCATATCTTTCAGTTAACACATAATCAAAACGCCAACAGGCTAAGCACGTACGGCTATGCTGTCCCAGGCGTTGTACCAGGCCCTGGGTTCACGGTCTACACCATGAGTATATCCCAGGTATCCTTTAGGGTCTCGCCCTGGCAACTCGCACTCCACGTGCTTAACGCTGCTCCCAGCCCCTTGTCATACTCAGCCATGTTGTTCTCGGCCTTCACCGTTCCCGACTCTTGCTGTTCATTCACACATATGCACACATAGCATAATTAAACAAATACTTAAGTACATATAAACATATTCAAGGGGGCTACGTCCTGCAATACAATCATATAGGGTCGGGCCCTACAACACAAACTATAGGGCCTTGCCCTACTCTATGGGTACAACAATTTTCTTAACTATGTCCCGTGCTTTCCAAGCACCGATGCCCCAAGCATAGTCCCCTAGTCTGAGCCTCGCTAAAAACCTAGCACAGTGCACAAGTAACACTCCCGTTACTAAACAATTCATAATTGTACCTCGGAACCAATCCCGTGCCCTCAGGACCTTCCGTTTCCCCACACAAGGTAGCGAAAGCGTCCCCCGAGCCCCCTGAGCCAAAACCCTAAAAACACAAAATCCCATCTCCTGAAATTGGCCTAGCGCTGCGGCATAGCCCTATAGGGGCCGCGACGCCTAGCAAGGCTCCCCTGTCCGGATTCAACCCAGCATCGTGGCACGGAAGAACAGGGTCGCGACGCTCATACGTGAACCCAGAAAACTTGATTTTTCCCAACGTTTTTCTCGAGCCAAAACTCACTCAAAACACTACCAGGGTATACCCAAGCCCCAATTCGGCCTAAAACCTCAAATAAGCAGTATAGCAACTCAGAAACAACAACAACATCAAGCGCAAACACTCAATCAAACCCATAAATCACCTAGTGGTTTAAAACTTTACAAAAATTAAACCACAAACCAGAAAAATTAAACCACATCAGAATATAAACCTTAGAAATGCATGGAATTCTTACCTCAAGCAGGGTTTCGACCATGAGCTACTTTCAAGTCCAACTCCAAGCTTAAGTCCTTTGATTCCCAAGCTAAATCTTCACTCCAATAACCCACAAACAAATAATACAATTGAGCATACTAACCCAATATCCTCAGCAGAATTTCAACAAATAATAAAGTTAAAAACTTACCCTAGAACCCTTGAATTTCTGGCCCAAAGTCTCCCCTAGTTCACCCTTGAGTTCCTTCCTTGATCCCAAAGAAGATTAGCTCTTCTTCTCCTTCCTCCCCAGCTTTTGGTTCTCTCTAGTATTCCAACAGAAAACTCAGGTATAGGCCTAAGTGTAAATAACGTGAATGACTTCTCCTCAGCCAAGTCTATCTACTCCTAAAGCCAAGTTACCATTTTGCCCTTTCCCCTTATAAATTCTTATACTTACCTCAAGGGTAATTCTGTCATTTCACCCAAATCCCGCTAAGTCCCCAAGTATTCTTATAAATCCCGACATACCAAATTGTTGATAACCTACTAACCATTACTCTATAATTCCTGAACACAAGTTATATTCCCAAAATACCCCTAGACTCCTCCCATGCTGGGTATTTAACCCCGTTGTCACTTTCTACCTAAACTGCTCCCTAGGACCGTCTCGGATCGTGCAACACAATTATATCACCACTCACACGTAGTAACAATCACAATATACAAATATTGCATTTATGCCCTCAGCAGGCTAAAATTACAAATATGCCCACAACAACCAAATGGGGCCCACATGCATATTTAATTCACCTAAACATGCATTTCTAATCACATACTTATCAAATTCACACATTAACAAAATAAATCAATTATTTCCTTCCAAGCACGCTAATCAAGGCCCTAAGCCTTATTAGCAAATTTGAGACGCTACAATATTGAACTTGTGGATATAGCTCTTTAGACTCTCATTTTCTCCTTGTTTCATGTTAGCAAGGTTGGTGCCTGGCATTGTGCAATCACGAACGACGTGATGTTGCTGGAGAAATTCATCAGAAAATTGTTGCCAAGACCTGATGGACCATGGCTCGAGTCTTTCGAACCATTTGTACACAGGTCCCTTCAATGTGATAGCAAAGCAATGGCAGTTTTCCCTGCTACTAATTCCCTTAATTTCATCAGGTCGTTTAATGCGTCCAGATGGTATTTGGGATTTGTATTTCCTTCATAAGGGGTCATGTAAGGCTCCATGAAGTTGGCCGGGAGCCGAATAACTTTGATTTCTTTAGTGAAGGGCGATTCGTAATCAAACTCTTCGTCGATGGCTTGCCCTCCAGATGTGGTGATTATCTTGCTCCGAAGGCTCCTCATTTCTATGTCAAGGTCTTGTCTCCTTTTGTTCAAGGTGTCTCTCAAGGTGGACGGGTTAGTCTTTCCCTTTCCTTTGTCTTCCCAAGGGGCCATAGGAGGTGTAGTCCTTTTGTCTGTCCTTTTCTTATTGAGCTCTTCCTTTAAGTCTGAGGGTGTTTTTCTTGAAGTGACTTCGAGTTCGTTACAAGGGTCGGTGTTGTTCTTCTACTCTGGCCTCTGAGACTGTTTTGGTGGTCTGGGACATTCACGTTGATTCATCTGGGGGGTATTACTGGTGGAGAGTTGAGTCCTCCCATCGTCCACCGGGACTCAAGTTTTTTCCTCCTCTTGGCCTCTCTCTTTTCGCCTAGGAAGAGATATGCTTGATTTCCCCTGTAGCAGGCCATTCAACATCTCTTGCATATTCTCTAAGGTGGTTTCCAGGCTTTGGTTCTTTTGGTGTAATTCGTGTATATGCTCTTCGTAAAATTAAGACCTAGAGATCGACCATATGGTATGGACTCAGGGATTATTGT
Organism: Humulus lupulus; assembly: GCF_963169125.1. Classification (NCBI taxonomy): domain Eukaryota; kingdom Viridiplantae; phylum Streptophyta; class Magnoliopsida; order Rosales; family Cannabaceae; genus Humulus; species Humulus lupulus. Next base: position 146,363,329 of record NC_084800.1, on the reverse strand, counting down.
CAGGCCTGCGCATCGATGGGCCTGGATCCTGGCGGCTGGAGTTCGACACCTGTGGCAGCTTTGGGGGCGGGAACTCTCCGGCATCTCTCGCAAGAGCAGCCACTGATCTCGGACGGTTCTCATCAGGTGGGGTTGTCGGCGACGAAGCCTCGCTTTCATCCTCACAAACCCCGAGCTCCTTTGGTGCTTTCCAAATTTCGGGTGGCAGAGGATTCTTCATGGAGGCCTTCAGCAAATCTCCATCGAGGTGGACCTTAACCTCCCATGGTTCTCTCAACCGCTTAGAGCGTCTCAGCATCTTTTCCACTGGAATCAATTAAAGAACAGTGGCTTGACACTTATCCTTCCCATAGACGGTGCCAAACTTTTGACGGCAGAAACTCATAAATGAGATATAGATGGAAAACTCAAAGAATTATTCAGAACTTAATGAATGAAAAAGAACTTATAGAAATTTGGGGGAAAATTGTAAGTGAACAGTATAAAAAAACTCGCATGTGGCTCTCAAAATAGTCTCACATTACAAGAACTTTCCAACCCCTTAGATGGAGTGGAGAAGATCAATTTATAATGGGGCTCTAATGGCTCCTGATACATTGTGGTCCCAGGGGACAAGATTGTACGTATGTACATTGTCAGGGTCGTGGCACATGTCATAGTGGAGAAGAAGAATGTTGTGTCGGCTTCAGTACATGGTCAGAGTTTATGGGAGCTCTCCACTTTAGTACTTGAATGTGCCTCCACTACTTGCTTAGTACGAGTGTTAGAGATTGGCTGGTGAGGACCACAACAGGTACCTCACTCGTACGACCACTACTTGTCTGGCGTGTATATTCAGATCAAACATCCGTGGTCTTACGGGTGGTACCCCGTACATGCTTCGAACCTGTATGATCTCTTTGAGTTATACTGTAACGCCCTGGATTTCCAAGACCGTTACACAGTGTGTTAATAAAGTGCCAGACTTGCTAGTCAAGTCATTTAGTTAAAATTGTGTTACTGAAACTATAAAGGAACTAGGGTTGAAAGTGTTTTAGTCTCAAAAGCCGCATTTTCATTAAGGAACGTTATTTGTTTACACGGGATCCCAAAAATACAAGTTTAAAGGTCGTTTACAAAAGTTATAAGACTCAGATACAACAACCAGCCATACTAAGGTAAGATAAGCAGTTAGGTAAACCCTGCCCTGGTCCACTCCTCGACCGTGATGATCGAACAACTGGCTATGTACGTTTCACCTCGGAGCTCTCCACCTCAGGCTTGGTCCAACTTGCCCTTGCCTTTACCTGCACCACGTAGCACCCGTGAGCCAAGGCCCAGCAAGAAAACCCAACAACAACAGAGCATAAGCAATTAGCAGACAAGTCAATATCTCACACTGCATCACATAACCTCAACCATATAACCGTATAGTACAGTCAAGTATTCCACATACTAGGCATATCAATTCATAACATGTACAATTTACTAATGATAACTAGGGCTGGCGCCCTCAGGCCGCTCCCTCCGTTATCCCGATGTTCATGGCTACCAGTGGCCAAACCGCGCCCTGTGCGCTAATATTATGTATGACACTCTTAGGCCGCTTTTACATGTCCCATGGCGTAATACCAACATTGACACGATACAATTCTCGGGAGCCCTTAGTCCCATCACAATCATATAACTGGGTGCAGTTTTCTTACCTTTCAATTCACTAGCTTTGATCCCTTGACTCCTTGAGCACAATCCCCCTCAAGCCCTAGCGCTTACCTAATCACAATTGTGAGCCAAAGTCATTATCGATCCTCAAGTTCAAAACCTAGCCCCGGGGCCAATCCTGAGCCCCCGGGAAGTCCTAGTTCCACCAAACAAGGTGGTGGAATCAAACCCCAAACCCTAGGTCAAAAACCCTTGCAAGTAACCCTAAAATCCCCTTCAGAAAGCAGGGTAGCACTACAACGCTCTTGGGAGGGCGCTACAGCGCTACAAATAGAAGCCAAACTCCCTTTAGCAATATGGCCTAGCGCTACAGCGCCCAAAGGCTAGCGCTGTAGCGCTAGTCACAGACAGCCCTGCACTGATTTTTCCCTTCAGCGATTTCTTCGAACCAACCTCAACCAAAACTCTCCCAACTCTTTCCCAAACTCAAAAACAACCTCATGACCACACTACATTCATCCCAAGCACCCCAAACACCTAAAACCCAAGCACATGCATCCACAAACTCATAATTCACCATAGCCACTCCTAAGCTCTAAAACCCAGTAAAAACCAGCTGAACATCAAAGTTTAGAGTTTAGACCTTATACCTTTGATAGAATTTCGACCACAAGCTCCCTCTAGACTCCCTTGGCTTGCTCCTCCTCAGCCTTAAGTCTGAATTCCCTAAGGTTCCACCCAATTCAACTTAAGCACCACAACTCAAAAACCAGAAACTGAAACTGAAGAATTCTAAGTCTTACCTCAAGTGTTGATGAACCCTTGCTAAACCACTGCTAATTCCCCACACTTAGCTTAGACTCCTTGATGCTTAGCTTCTCCCAACTCTCCTCTAAGCTTTACTCCAGAAATCCTCAAGAAATTGGTGAAGAAAGCACAAACCGACCTAGAGAACTCTTTCTGTTTTCTCTCCTTTCTTTTCCTTTCCTTTTCTTTCTTTTCCAAACTTCTGTAATGTTCTACAAATCCCACTAGCATAAAACCTCAGTAGTACCCATCCTTAAAAGCAAAATGACCACTATGCCCTCCCTATTAATTCTAATCCTTTAGTCCACTTAAGGGAATTTTAGTCATTTTACCCAATTCCCGCTAACTCCTCGAGTGTCTCTAATATTTCCCGCATAACTCCCGATACCTAATTAACCACCAATAACATTCCTCAATGTCATAATAGACTCTAGTATATCCGCTAAACTCCCATTTATACCCCTAAGCTCACCCCGAGCCGGGTATAAATCTCCGCTATGACCTTTCCGCTACTTTGCTCACTAGGATCGTCTCGAGTCACAGATCACAGATATATCCACATAATAATGTGGTCTCGACAATTATCACATATATCAAAGCAGTTATGCCCATAATGGCCAAAATTAAGATTATGCCCTTCTAACCTAATCAGGGCCTACATGCATACTAACACACATAATCAGGGCCTTGAGTAGTGTGCCTGGAGGGCATAATGGGATTTTGTGTGTGACTTTAATGAGTTTAATGCATGATTATGATTTAATGCACGTTATATGACTATTTGATTATTTGAGATGCATGACTATGTGAATTAGTATGCATGTAGACCTGATTATCTTAGAAAGAGCATAATTGTAATTTGGCCATTTTGGGCGTGACTGTGTTGATATCTGTGATCTATGACTCGAGACGATCCTGGAATGAGCGGGTTAGCGTAAAAGTCAAAGCGGGAATCTATACCCGGCTTGGGTTAAGCCTGGGAAGTTTAAATGAGAATTTGGAAAATATATTGAGGTTAATCTTGATGATGAGGAATGTATAATTGGTGATTAATCAGGTATTGGGTAGCGAGCGGGAATTATTAGGAACACTTGAGGAATTAGTGGGAATTTGGGTAATATGACTAAAATGTCCCTTTATGGACAAAAAGGTTTAGAATTATTAGGGAGGGCATTTTGGCCTTTAGGCTTGTTAGAGATAAGTTTAAGGGAGCTTTATACTTAGTGGATTTTGTAGAAAAAAAGAGTTATAAGGCTGAAAAAGAAAGAAAGAAGGAAGAGAAAGGAAAAGAGAGAAAAGCTGAAGGGTTTTGTTCCAAAGAATCGGTTTGTGGCTCTCCCAACCATTTTCCTTCATTTTTCTTGGAGTTAAGCTCATTGGAGAGCTAGGGTAGGCTAAGCATCAAGGATCCTAAGCTATACTTGAGGATTGGCAAGGATTAGCAAGATCACATCAGAAATTTGAGGTAAGTTCTTGGGGATTTCAGTTTTAGGGCTTGACTGGTTTGAGCTGTGTATTTGAGCTAAATAGATGGGATTTTTGGGGAAATCAGGTCAAGGTTGTAAAGGAGCAAGCTAAGGAGGTCTAGGGTTCAACTCAAGGTCGAATTTCCATCCACGGTATGATTTCTAAGACCTTATCTTTGTTGTTTGAATGAATTTCTAGTTTTTGGGTTCATTATGATAGATTTTGAGTTTTGGGTTGCTTGAGCTTGGGGTTGAGTTCTTGGGATGCATGGGATGAGTGTGAGTTGTGGATAAGTTTGCTTTTGGGTTTGGAAAAGGTTTGGACAAGTTTGGGGTTGAAATGGTTGAAGGAAAATCGCTGAAGCGATTCTTGGGTTTGGTCTGGCTGCAACTAGCGCTACAGCGCTAGTCAGTGGGCGTTGTAGCGCTAGCCCCTGTTCTGGGGGGTGTGGTTCTGCTTGTAGCACTACAGTGCCCTCTTTAGAGCGCTGTTGCGCTGCACTGTTCACAGAAGGGGATTTTTGGGCTTTTGACCTAGGGTTCGGGGCTCGATTCCACCACTTTGTTTTGGGGATCTAGGACTTCCCGGGGGCTCGGGATTGGTCCCGAGGCTAGGTTTTGGACTTGAGGTTTGGTAATGACTTTGACTTATGGATTTTTCTTAGGTAAGCGCTAGGGCTCGAGTAGGATCGTGCTCAAGGAGTCAGGTGATCAAGGCTATCGAATTTAAAGGTAAGAAAACCGTAACACCCGGGATCAGGGCATGGGCCCACAGTGTTATTGCAGGGCATGGCCCTAGATTGTTTTACTTGCAAATGTATGACCTTGGATGAATTATTATATGTTTGAACGATTATTTAGAAATGTATTATGCGTGCGATTATAATGAAATGAACGACTAAGGCCGAGAGCGGCAAAGGCCGGGTACGGCCTTGGGGCCGGAAGTAACACTCAGCACATAGGGTGCTTATGGCCAGGGTGGGACCCAATGGATACATGAGTTATCCTTACGGTGAGGACTGAGACCCTAGGCTTTGGTAAGGCCTCTGGGGCGGCATGGCCATGCTTGATCAGTCTGATGGTTTTCCTATTTATCAATGGATTATATGTCAGCTACATTCTGTGCATATGTTATATACTGTATGGGTTTTCTTGCTGGGCTTCGTCTCACGGGTGCTCTATGTGGCAAGTAAAAGCAAGAAGTTAGTCAACCGGCCATGAGTATGGAGAGCGTGGGGGCGGCGCGTACATGCTCGGCCTGCCCGACTGCTTTGGTTGGGGGCATTTTGTATATGGCTGTATTAACTTATTGTTTTGATAGTTAACCTGGTGTAAATCTATTTTTGCATTGTAAATATTTTGTAAACCTTATTTTTGGGATCCCAGATGTTTGATACTTAATGTTTTCAATGAAACTAAACATTTTCAAAGGGTACAGCCTTAAATTCTGGTTTAGTCACACTTTTGGTTTTAGAAACCACGTAGAGTCAGTCAAAAGCACGATTTCTGTTTTAAACTCACTAAGTAACGACTCTAAGGCAGTAAGGCGTTACAGATACACTAATCAAGCCTCTAAGTCTTATTAGAAAGTTTGGGACGTTACAACTATCCTATCCTTAGAGAAATTTTGTCCTCGAAATTTACCAGAACAACTCGAATTCTGCTCCCGCATATCTGACTCTAGCTCCCAAGACGCTTCCTCAACCTTTTTGTTCCTCCATAACACCTTCCCCAAGGCAATGGTCTTATTCCTTAAGTCTTTGTCCTTTCTATCAAAGATCTGGGCTGGCCTCTCCTCAAAAGAAAAATCTTGGTCCAACTCTAGATTGTCATAACTCAGTACGTGTGTGGTATCAGACACATACCTTGAAATCATCAATATATTGAATACGTCGTGAACTCCTGACAGAGCTGGGAGCATAGCTAGTCTATAAGCTACATACACAATCCTTTCAATGATCTCGAAAGGTCCTACGAACCTAGGTTTCAACTTTCCTTTCTTCCCAAATCATGTCACTAATCTTAGTGGTGAAACTCGGAGGAAAATGTGGTCCCCTTGTTCATATGCTTAGGATCGGCATAGCATTTTTGTCTACTCTGTGAGGCGAGCATTCGAGCTCTAATCTTTTCAATTCCCTCACTAGTTTTTTGAACCAGCTTAGGACCCAAGTACTTCCCCTCCCCCATTTCATCCCAATTAATGGGTGATCTATATTTTTTGCCATACAACATCTCATACGGAGCTACTCTAATCGTTGAAATCTAATTCAAGGGGAGATACTTACTCCAAGACCCCTCAAAATCTAATACACACGCCTTAAGCGTGTCCTCCAATATCTTAATCATCCTCTATGATTGTTCATCTATCTAAGGATTGTAAACTGTAATAAACTTCAATTGAGTTCCCATAGACTTCTACAGGCTTCCCCAAAATTTTATGTAAATGTGGGATCCCAAGTCTGACACTATAGATTTCAGAACCCCACGGATATGTACAATCTCCCTCATGTATAGTTCCGCATACTGGTCCATGGTAAAGTTTGTTCTCAAAGGCAGAAAATGAGCTTGTTATATGTAACATCCCAAATTCCCTAATATGGCTTCGTGCCTGGATTAGGGGGCTGGGAGGTGATAATTGTTAAAATTATGTGCTAATATAGTATGAGTGTGTCATTATGTGAATTATATTATAATATAATTATGCTTGCGTGTTTAGAAATATTAAATACGCGTGTGGGCCTGATGCTTATAAGAAGGGCATTTTAGTAATTTTGACACGCTAAGGGTATAATTATAAATATGCATGTGTATGATTGAGACCAAATTATTATGTGGATATATTTTGGGTTGCTCGAGGTGAGGCGATCTTGGTGAGCAAGTTAGCGAAAAATTCACAACGGGGTTAAATACCTGGCTCGGGGTTAGCCTAGGGGTATTTTGGTAATTTAGTACACTACCAGGGTTTATCGGGTAATGGGAGGTTAAATGGTTATTATGTTTGAGATAGTTGGGCATTTAGATGAACACTCAAGGATTTACGAGAAGTGGCAATTTACGGAATCGCCCTTGAGGTCACTAGAGGATTTAAGTTAGTTACATTTTGGACTTTTTGGCATAAAGGTTAAATTGAATTTTAGCTGAGACTTTAGAAACACTTAGAAAGAAGTAGAAGATTTCAGCTCTCTCTCTCTCTCTCTTGGTTCTCTCTCTCTCCCTCATTTGGTGCTTGGTGATTTGAAGAAATTTGGAGGATTCTAAACTAAGGGCTTGAAGGTTTAAGATGGGTTGAGCATTGGATTTTTCTCAGGGCAGAGTATAGCTCAGAGGTAAGGACCTGAACTTGAATTCCTTGTGTCAATTATGTTGTTTTTGTAGGAAGTTTAGAGTTTGGAGGGTTTGAAGATTGAATTTTTGATTATGACAAGTTTTCAATCAAGTTCTAAGTTAGGTTTTATTGCTGGAGAGTTGTTAAATTGGTTATGGGAATTGAATTGAGGTTTTAAGTTTATTTGGGGTAATTTTGATTAGGTTTAGCTGAGGAAAAACCCAAGAATTCTGAGTTCAAAGGGGTCGGGCTGCAACCCTGTTTCTGGGGTGTCGCGACCCTCTTGGATCAAGGGATCCAGGGAGGGCTATGTCACGAGGGCGCGCCACGGCGCCAGTTAGGTAGTGTCTCGGTGCGTGTTTAGTAAAATGGTAGGCTGAGCCTTAGACTTGGGGTGGGCCATTGCGCAGAAGCATGGGGTCGCGGTGCTTAAGGGGTTTTGGACCCTGAGATGGTTTTTGAGTGAAAGAACTCAACCCTAAGGGCTCGTGATCGATCCTACTACCATGTTTAGTGGAATTCGATGTCTCGAAGGATAGGACTTGGTCTGGAAGCCTTTATTCACTTGTTTTGACGGGATTCTATATCATGGTTGTGACTAGGTCATCGCTAGTGGCTCGGATCAGGGATCGTATTCAAGGGTTGTTCATTGGTAGCTTGCACTTGGACAAAAGGTAAGATAACTGCACCCAGAATATGATATACATGATTAGGGCTTGGCCCGAATGCGAAACTTAGTCTTGATTTGGGCGTTGTACCTGTAAATGCACATGGTTATGATTATTCCAAGGTTACAAGTTGAGGGCATACTTGATTTAAGAGGCTCGACTTATAAGTCGAGGGCCTTTAATGCTTGAGTTATAAGTCGAGGGTCTTTAAGGCTTGACTTATAAGTTGAAGGTCTTTAAGGCTCGTCTTATTAGTCGGGGGTCTTTGAGACTCTACTTGTAAATCAAGGATCTGTAAGACTCGGCTTATGAGCTGAGACCGGCATTACGTGCGTTGAGCACAAGCCGCAATTGCTGGGCCACCTTGGGAGTGCACCAAGCACTTGACTGGCTCAGATGCCATAAGAACAAAAAGGGAGTGCAACACACACTTGTGCAACCCTATGGTTGCTTATGTGAATAGTGTTTATGGTTAGTTCCAGTTATTAGTGATAAGCCTGCTGTAATATTCCGTGAATAGTTTGAATATATTTTCTTGCTAGTCTTTTGGCTCATGGGTGCTCTGTGGTGAAGATAAGGGTAAGGAGAAGCTTGGCCAACAATGAGTTGGAGAGCGATAGTAGTGACGTGTACATATGAAGTTCGCTCGACCGCCACGGCCAAGAAATTTCAAGGAAGCTAGGGTTGGACCCAGTTTTTCTGCCTAGGTAGGCTTATTTTGTAACCTTGGAATTATAACCTACTTTTAAACTTGTATTTTTGGAATCCCATCTAAAGACCAAAGTTTTTGTTTAATGAAAATGTTTATGACTTGACCAAAATGACTGAACCTTTAGTGTATTAATCATATGCTTTCTCCAAATGACTCGTTTAGCGAGTCCAACACTAATTTTAAAGACACATGGTAACATACCCTAAATAGCTAGGAGTTAGAATTTGGTATCAGAGCTGCCAAGGTTTAAAGGTTCCTGATGATGGACTGGGCATGTACACTCACTTCTAAAGACAAGCTTGACTCAGGGTTAGGTAAATTTTGCTATAATTATGTGTGTACTTGCTTAAATGAATTGTATATGCCTTACCTGCTGGCTTAAATAGGAAGCATGAGCTATTTTGATAGGGCCTGGCGTTGAATGCTATGTGTAGCTTAAGGATGTGCTTATTAGCATAATAGATACTTGTAAATGTTGTAGGATTGCTTATAAGCATCATTATTCTTTAGAATGTCATAAACGCTTATTAGCACTTCTGTATGTGCACGTATGAGAAGGGGTGCTTATTAGCATTGTTAGATGTTAAAAAGGAATGCTTATTAGCATTGTTAAATGTCTATACATGCTAAGAAATGCTTATTAGCATTATTCTTGTTAGTATTAGAAATGTTTAATAAAATTATGTTATGTGTATGCATGCCAAGAATGTTCTTACTAGCATTTTGTCCGAGTATGATTACGAATTGCTCTGCTCATTACTAGGATGCTAGTTAGCATTGTCAGTGCTTGTGGATGCTTATTAGATCGGTTTTGAACCATGGGTTGGTATGAGATATTGTTATTACTGCCTGATAAGACGAGTTATCGATTACAGATAGACTTGGAAGTATGCTTCCAGGGAAATCTAATGAGTCAGTCGGCGCTGAGAATTAGATCAGAAGTAATGACCAGGGTCAAAACCCTCCGCCAGTCCCTGAGAAATGGCAATAAATTTTTGCTGACATGCAAGCTAGGCTGTAGAGATAGGATGAAAAGATTTGTCAGTTGAGGCAACAGTAGGTTTCAGTAGGGAACGATGCATCAGAGGCCCAATCTGCTACCCCAGTACCAGCCTTATAACAGTAGAATGAATTAGAGAACAAGTGGGAGTTAATGTATGAACGGTTTAGGAAACAACGCCCTTCAGTTTTCGAGGATAGTGCAGATCCACTTAAGGCAGAACAGTGAATGGCTATGATTACATCCATCCTAGATTTTATGAGGGTGGTGGGCAATGAGAGAGTGGCCTATGCCATGTACATATTTCAGGAGGATGCCCATATCTGGTGGGAGATGGTGTCCCAGACTAGGGACATAAAAACAATGAGCTAGGAAGAGTTTAGAACCCTCATCAATGAGAAGTATTATAATGAGGCCATTAAAGTTGCAAAGGCCGAGGAATTCAGTAGACTGTTACAAGGGAATATGTCAGTCACCGAATATGCCCTGAAATTTGACAGATTAGCCAAGTTCAGTGCAAACTTGGTGCTTACTCATGGGACAAGGAAGGAAAGTTTCCTTCAGGGGCTACAACCTATGATAGCCTAGAATGTTAGAATTACCACAGTACCTGGAGTGATGACATACACTCAGGTAGTAGAGAGAGCCCTTACTACTGAGGGCACGGAGAATAAGATATGGCGCGGGAATGCAGCCATAAGGGATATGAGGAGGATGGGATTTCCCTTCACAGGATCAAGTAGGGTAGAGGCCCCCGTGATCAGAAAAGGAAGACCCCGGATACTATTTTGGCTCCCAAACCTGATAGGAAGCCATAGAGTGTACAGATTGGCCGCCAAGGCGGCAATGAGAATTGGAAGCCATATCTAGAATGTGCCAAATGTAGAGGACGTCATATGGGAGAGTGTTGGGTGAAGGCCTGCTTTTTATGTGGGATTGTGGGGCATCTCAAGAAGGACTGCCCAAGAATGAAGAAAGAAGAACTGAAGAAGGTAGATAGCTCGACTCCAGCTCGAGTGTTTACATTGACGCAGGCTGAGGCTGAGCCGAGACTCTCAGTTGTCATAGGTCAGCATTCTAATGCTGGCATTTCTTATACCATGCTGATTGATTCTTGTGCTACACAACCTTATGTTTCTAGTAGGATTATTGATAGACTATGTAGACCATGTGATGACTATGTTGTGGGGTTCAGAACGTTACTACCCACTAGGGAGTTAGTGGTTTCCAGAAGATGAGTCAAATCATTGCAAGTGCTGGTGGATGGCCGGGAGTTGTCAGTTGACCTAATAGAGTTGGTTATGACTAACATTGATATGATTTTGGGAATGGACTGGTTGACTAGATATGGGGCAACCATTGATTGTAAGAAGAAAATGGTAATATTTGAACCTGAGGGTGAGGAACCCTTCGTATTTGTTGGCATTGTTCATGGACCCCGAGTGCCTATGATTTCAGCAAGGAGGTTCCATAGGATTTCTAGCCAGTGTGGTGGACACCACTCAGGTCGTGCCAGTGCGACCAGAAGAGACTAGGTTGGTCTGTGAGTTCCTAGATGTTTTTCCAAAGGAGTTACCAGGGTTGCCACCACACAGGGAGATCGAGTTTGTTATTGAGTTAGCACCAGGGACAGAACTAGTGTCTAGGGCACCTTACCGAATGCCCCAGGAGAGTTGAGGGAACTCAAGGTACAGTAACAGGAGTTGTTGAATCTGGGTTTTATCAAACCCAGTTTCTTACCATGGGGTGTGCCAGTTTTATTTGTTAAGAAGAAGGATGGTTCTCTGACGATGTGTATGGACTACAGGGAACTGAATAAGTTGAATATTAAGAACATGTATCCTCTACCAAGGATAGATGACTTATTTGACCAATTGCAAGGTAAAATGGTGTTCTCGAAGATAGATCTTCAGTCTGGTTATCACCAGTTGAGAATTAAGGAGGAAGACATACCAAAGACAACCTTTCGTACTAGATATGGGCACGATGAATTCCTCATTATGTCGTTTGGTTTGACTAACACCACAGACACTTTCATGGACTTAATGAATAGAGTGTTCAAGGACTATCTGAACTGTTTCGTGATTGTCTCCATCGACGATATCTTGGTTTATTAACAGTCAGAGGAAGAGAACGAGCAACACCTCAGATTTTTCTTGCAGAGACTGAGAGAGCATAGGTTATTTGCAAAGTTCAAGAAGTGTGAGTTCTAGTTACCTCAGGTGACTTTCTTGGTTCATATTGTTAGTAGAAACGGGATTAAGGTAGACCCAGCCAAGATTGAGGCTGTCAGGAATTGGCCAAGTCCAAGTAATGCCTCTGAGATTAGAAGCTTTCTTGGATTGGCAGGCCATTATAGGAATTTTGTGGATGGATTCTCAAGAATAGCTACCCTACTGACAGAACTGACACGTAAGAATCAAAAGTTTACATGGTTAGACATATGCGCGGATAACTTCCAGGAGTTAAAGCAGCGACTGATTACCACCCCAGTCCTGAGTCTTCTGACAGATTAGGAGAAGTTCATGGTTTATTATGATGCTTTGAGACTAGGGATAGGTTGTGTCCTTATGCAGGCAGAGAAAGTAATTTCTTATACATCACCACAGTTGAAAGATTATGAGCAGAGGTATTTTAACAAACCAAAAGCACTAATAAGGCTGAAAGGGCCTTGATTAGCGTGTCGAGAGGGCATACTTGGTATATGTGTGATTTAAATGTTTAGATGCATGATTATGTGGCATGCATGATTAATATGATTATATGACTATGTGACATGCATGTGTTGCGAGTATTATATATGCATGTGGGCCTTTATAGCTTATAAAGGCATATTTGTAATTTTGGCCAGTTGAGGGCATAAATTTGGTTATATGTGATAAATTGTTGAGACCACATTATTATGTTGATAGATTTGCAACGTATGGCTCGAGATATTCCTAGTGAGTGGATTAGCGAAATAGTCACAGCAAGGATTAATACCCGGTTCGGGGGAGCCTGGGAGTATATTTGGGAATTTAGAGGATATTTTGGGATTTATTAGATATTGGATGAATAATGGGTAATTAATTGGATGACAGAATTAATTGGAAAATATTGGGAACACTCAAGGAATTAGCAGGAACAGGGAGCAAAATGACTAAATTACCCTTTTAGTACCCTTAAAGGAATAGTATGATTAGGAGGGGCATAGTGATCTCTTGCCTAGAAACTAAGGGATATACTCAGAAGTTACTTAGGATTAAGGAAGAAAATGTAAAAATAACTCTGACTCTCTCTACTTCACTCTCACGATTTCTCACATCTCACTCATTTGGTGTGCTTTGAAGTTAAGGAAGAAGAAGGGGGGGCAGAAAACTTAGGATTTGGGCTGGTGTTTATTGGAGGAGAATTAGGTTAAGCTTAGGAGCTTGAGGATTTAAGCTCAAGATCAGTAGATTGAAAGCTGGTGGGAGATTCAAACATAATTTAAGTAAGGTTCTTAATCTTCATATTTGAATTTCTAGTTGGATATAGATAGAATTATAGAGGCTTGATTAGTTCTGACTTTGGTGATAATGGCTGATGAATTGGGATAGTGATTTTGGTATGATTGCTAAGGCTTTGGTGTAGCGTCTCGAAATTTTAGTACTAGTAGTAGTAGTAGCTTTAGCTTGTTGTATTTTAGTTTTCGTGGAGAATGGTTGAAGTTGGGATTTACTTGGAAACTCATAGAAATAGTTATAGATTTTATAAGTTTAACCTATAGTTTAGAAATATTAATTTTAAACATAAGGTTTGATTAATATAGCTGGTCCTAGAAATATTATTTAATATAACCTAAGGTTTAGATATAATAATTAAGAGCGTGACACTTGTCACAAGCATGTTTATTTAGGATTTAAGCATTTTAGATGAATAAATTAATAAAAGATTGATCTAGAAGCTCTAGAACCTTCCAGCAGCTGTTAGGATTACATTTTACTCATTCAAAGTTATTTTAACAAACTTCAAGTGTGCTGAAAATGTGCAAAAATGTGTTTAAAATATTAGTGTATGTTGATATATCGCAGCTATAGGGGCTAATATGTCGCCTACAGAATATACGTCGACTTCGAATGAACGAAACCACGGAAGCACGGGGCATAGGTAGGGGCAATATATCCCCTAGGCGATATATCGGCTCTTGGAGCCATTTTCGACACTTTGTGGATTTAAATTAGAAACAACCCTCAACCACTTGAACTTGTTCTTGAACGTTTTTGACCGAGTTCTCGGCATCTGTTAAACCAAAAATTCAAATATATTCAATTATTATTCATTTTAAAAAGGGTTAGTTTCACTCCTTGAACTCTATAAATAGGACCTAGTACACAACCATTTCATTCATCATTCACGCATTATTTAGAGGCTCCAATCTGCTAAGTTTATTCTAGAGAGGAAACAATAGGGTTTGGGATTTAAAAGCTTTTCAATCTAAGCTTTATAAACACTTGGGGAGTAAGATAGAGTGACATTTCGGTATGGAGGTGTTGATCGAAGTTCTATTCTATCAAGGTATTCTTATCCTCAGATTTAATTCATCATATTACTTTTATTTTCATTCATTTTCTTTCATATCCTAACTCATTATTATGGATTTTGGATATGTGTTTAAGTTCTTGAAACTTAAGGTTCTTCGGTAATTTTCTATCTTGATGGTTTAGATCTCTTTTTCATCTCTATTTCTTTAGAAACTCATGGTTCTTATTGTTGATTTTAGCAGTTTTCCATTCCGTTCGTGTCTCCAATATCCCAGTTTTTGGTAAGGAAAATAGGTTAGATTATATGTGTTATGATATTTTTATATGCTATGATATCTTATGTACTACGTCCACCTCGATTAGTAGACAGAGGAACTAGATGGGTTATCATATACTACTTTGTGATCTAACCTACCTCGAATAGTAAACTGAGGACCTAGATGTTTTAATCACATACCATGGTAATGAGTTAATGGTCATTAATATTGTAGTCCTTAATGATTTACGTTTTTACGTCATATGTTTTATAGTATATGTTTTTAGTAGATTTTTCTTGCTGGGCATTAGGCTCATTCCTTTTATTTTAGATGGCTCAGGAAAATGAGCTTGGAAGACGGGATGGATTCGTGGCAGCTTGGCATGTGTATTCGGGATGGATTGATTGGACTGCTGGAAGTTCGAGGATGACGTTTTTTCAAGCCTTTTAATTTATGTTCTTATGTATTTTCACACTTAGTTTTTTTTTTTTAATTATTTAAAGTTTATGTATATGTTTTTATGTAAATACGATGGGATCCCATATTTTTGTATTCCGTACTGTATTTTGGATTTTTATAATAAAGTCTTTATTATTTTATGTATTTATTCAAAAATAGTAGATATGTCTCAGTAGTTTTTAATGATTCGAGGTCTTAGCATTAGTCGGGTCATTACAGTTGGTATCAGAGACCACTTTTCATATTCATGAAGTTCTCCTTGATACACAAGCACAAGCTCCGGATCTAACCGCCAATGTAAGTCTCTATGTTAAGATCATTATTTTTATGTTTATAGCTAACGTTTTAGTCATTATGTTTTCAGTTAAGAATGAATGGATCCTTGACCTATCAAGATATCCTAGCCATTAAGGCATTAAAAAGGACTAGAGAACCAAGGAATACAATAGGAGTTCTAGAGAGAATCACTCAAAGATTGATCTTGTTTCACAAAGAGAGAGTTCACCTTCAAATCAATAGGCAATTTATGATGAGAGCCACGGAACAATATGTCCTAGCAATTAGGCTTTTTAAAGATTTTCCTTCTGTAATTTCAACATTAGAAGAATTATGGGAGACTATAGATGATGAAGATGATTTACCGATAGCCATGAGATATTATTTCCTTATACTAAGGTTCACCTCTAAGTTTGAATTTCAATTCACTAATCAACAAAAGCATAATATCTTAATGAAAATTCCCCGAGGTAGTTTTGAGGCTCAAAGTAATGATGATTATGAAGAAATAGATGATGATATGTTAGATGAAGGGTCAAATGTAGAAGATCCTAATTTTTAGATTTTGCCCTAGTAATTTTTAGTATCGTTTCTTTATTTATTTATTTTTGAATTTATGACTGTACTTAGTGAATTTTTTTTCCAAATGAATAAAGTTATTATTTTTAAATGACATGTATGAGTTTGATTTTATTTTACAATCATAATAAATTTAGAATAAATAAATAATGACTGAGTTTAGTGATGGTGGATACAAATCAATGGACCAAGAACTATATTCAGAGTTTAGGGGGCCATAGTAGTGGGAGCGATTTTACTGATCCCAGCCCTCCTTCAATATGGTTAACTTTGGAATAGCGACGAGTTTCAAGCATGATAATTAAGTCAAATACGATGGTTAGAAACAGACTTAGAAAATAATAAAGATGGCTTATTTTTCTAAGCATAGAAACTGTAACGCCCTGGTTACTCCAAGACCGTTATTGGGAGCTTTAAACTGTGCTTAACTCGCTAAACGAGTCATTAGGTTATAAATGCGCTTCTAGGTGTTATTAATAGGCTAAGGTGAAAAATTCTTGATCAAAAGGAAAGGATATATTTTATTTAAAACATAAAGCTTTACATTGGTCCATAAAAGCGTTTACCAGTTATTTACAATCCAAAATGGTCATTACACTGTAAAAATTTACAACCTGCTGACCTAAGCGGCAAAAATAAGGTTAACCCCTAGTTCCTCTTAGAAAAACCTTGGCCATGGTGGTCAAGAGGCCGCATATGTACACATCGCCACCGCAGCTCTCCACTCAAGGTTGGGTGAGCTTTTCTTTCCCTTTACTTACACCACATAGCACCCACGAGCCAAGGCTCAGCAAGAAAACTCATTACTGTATGTATACAATATCAATTGATGATTATGATAATCATACTAGGCTTATAGCCCTAAACATATAAGTGAATATCACTTAAAGATTCTAGTAACCATGATGGGGCTTGTAGCCCTAATAAAAAAATATCGAGATTCTAAAAATCATGCTGGGGCGTGTAGCCCTAATCAGATGGTATCAAGATTCTAATAATCATGCTGGGGCGTGTAGCCCTAATCAGATGAGTGATTGATGAGTAAGTCACGAACTTAAACCAGATCAGTGACTATGGAGTCACAAACTTGAATCAGACAAGTGACTGATGAGTACGTCACGAACATGGGCTCCGCACCCATAGCCGTCTGACAATGCAGTCACCTGGGCCTTTTGGCCCCAGCTCTAAGTAACTAGCCATTAGACTAGACAAGTGCTTTTGTTTTCATCGAACTTAAGGTCCGTCAAGAATTTCATGCTTATGATGATAATGCTTATGTCGATAAGATCTAATCTTTTTGGCTTGCGTCAAACACACTAATATCGTTCTTTACTCCTAAGTCAATACCATACAACTAGTGCTTAGTACTACAACCAAACTTGACTAATGAGTCACAACGTCACAGTTAATACTGACACCATTTCCGATTCTGACTAATAAGTCAGTGCACTCACAAGTAAGCAAGATTGCCAAGCATTTAATATGCAATCATTATCCACATATAGAGCACTCAACATGGTTCATTAATAACCATGCATGTCACATACTGGATGCAGTTTTCTTACCTCTGGTTTAAGCGTGAAATATGAAAAGAACGACCCTTGAGAAAGATCGATCCATTGATCCCTTAGCGGTCACCAAATCATAACCAAATATGGAACTCCATCAATAAAATCAATAATAAAAGGTTCATGATCTAAACCTCTCTCTCGGGACCTCGAATCGTACTCAAACGATTAGTAAATTATATCCTGAGCCTTCGGAATTGAAACCGGAAGCCAAAAAACCTCAAAAGTACCAAAAATAGGACCCTGGAAAAACAGGGTAGCGCTACAGCACTGCCCCCTGGGGCCTAGGCGCTACAAGCAGGGCTGACTTGCCCTGGACAGTGCTGTAGAGCCTTCCCTTGGGCATTGTAGCACTAGAACCAGGGTGATTCAGCCCTGGTTTTTCCCCTTTAACTTCTCCAATTTCCAATCTTCAAAAACTGATTCCAAACCTCACCAAACTCATAAATGAACCCAAATACCCATTCTACAATTCCTATGCATCAAAACCCCATCAATCTTTGCAAAAAGCTTCCTTGAATTCTCAACTATGAACTTCAAGAATCCCAACTAAAATTCAATGAAAAACATAGTAGAAACCAGAGTGTCCATGGTTGAATTCTTACCTCTAGCTCAAGATTAATCCATCTTCAATGGTAGAACACAATCCTACACCCTCAAGGCTTGATACCCTAGCTTGATTCTTCAATCGGGATTCAAAATCAAAAGGAAGAAGAAGGAGAAATGATGATCAGGAGAATAAGGTACAATGCTCTATTTTGCATAAGTTTTCTACAACTTTCCAGTTTATATATAACCTTAGGTCAAAAGACCAAAATGCCCCTAGAATATTAAATTCTCTCTTAAGGCTAACAAGGGTAAAACCATCCTTTCCCACCTATCTCGTTGATTATAATTAATTTCCTCTGGTTCCCATTATTCCCAATATTCTAAAATGTTAATAAATCATATCTCATTACTATTTAATTCCCGGTATTGTACTAATCATCAAATTACCCCGAGACTTACCCCGAGCCCCGAAATTAACCCTGTTATGACCAAACCACTAGCTTGTATTCAAAGATCGTCTCATGCCGAATAGCTTGAAAAAATCCACATTATAATGTAGCCTCATCATAAATCACCAACATTCATGAAAATATCCAAATCTGCCCTCAACGGGCCAAATTACCAAAATACCCCTATAATGAAAAGTGGAGCCACATGCTTGCATTTATCATCATATAATAATATAATTCACATAATCATGTATATAATCATATAATGGCATAATAAATCAATTATGGCCCTCCTACTAATCTGACCATTAAACCTCATTAGGGATTTTGGGGCATTACAACTATCCCCTCCTTGTAGAAATTTCATCCTCAAGATTTACCTAAACAACTCAGGATATTGATTCTGCATATCTGATCCTGCTCCTAGGTTCTTTCCTCGACCTTTTTGTTCCTCCATAATACCATGACCAAATGTATCATTTATTCCTAAGGACCTTATCTTTTCTGTCAATTATCTGGACTGACTGCTCCTCATAGGAGAGATCTGCCTCAAACTCCAGATCTTCGTAACTCAAGACATGAGTTACCTCTGATACATACCTCCGAAGAGTTGAAACATGAAATACGTTATGCATGGCTAACTATGCCAGTTGTAAGGCTAACCTGTAAGACACCTGACCAATCCTCTCCAGGATCTCAAATGGACCTACCAATCTAGAGCTCAGCTTGCCCTTCTTCCCAAATATTCTCACCCCTTTCCATGGTGAGACTCTAACGAAGACATAGTCTCTCACTTGGAACTCCACGTTCCTGCATTTGGGATCTGCATAACTTTTCTGTCTACTTTGAGAAGCAAGCATCTGAGCGCTAATCTTCTCAATGGCCTCACAGGTCCTATGAATTGCCTCAGGACCCAAGTATCTCCTTTCTCTTGTCTCATCCCAATGAATAGGAGATCTGCATTTCCTACCATACAGCATCTCATAAGGTTCCAACCCAATGGTCGACTGATAACTGTTGTTGTAGGAAAACTCTATCAAAGGTATATTCTTACTCTAGGATCCACCAAAATCCAGCACACATGCTCGCAGCATGTCCTCTAATATATGAATCATCCTCTCATATTGTCCTTCTATCTAAGGATGATAAGGAGTACTGAACTTTAACTGTGTTCCCATGGCCTTTTGTAAACTTCCCTAGAACTTGGAGGTGAAAATGGGGTCCCAATCTGACATGATCAACCTCGGTGCTCCATGGAGGCACACGATCTCTTTCACATAGAGATCTACGTATTGGTCAACTGTAAAAGTAGTCTGCATTGATAAGAAGTGAGCTAAGTTGGTGTAGCGATCCACAATAACCCAAATAGAATCATGTTGACCAACAGTCCTGGGTAAACCCACCACGAAATCCATCATGATGTCTTCCCATTTCCACTCTTGGATATCTAGAGGCTGCAATAACCCTGCTTAGCCTTCACCTGTTGACATGTCAAGCACTTAGCCACATACTCCACTACACCCATCTTCATCCCAGGCCACCAATACAATGATCTCACATCTTGATATATCTTCGTGGTGCCTGGATGCAAAGAGTAAGGCTTAGTATGAGATACATCCAGAAACTCTAGCCTCATAGCAGCGTCTAACTAAACGCATACCTGGCCCTTATACCTCAACAAGCCCAGATCAGACATTGTATCATCTTTGGATACTCTAGCCAAAACATCTTCTCTAATCTTGATCAGTTGTGGATCACCCAACTGACCCTCCTTGAGTCTTTCCAGCAGTGTAGACTATAGCGTAATATTGGCCAACTGGCCCACCAGCAACTTTATACCAGCTCTGGTCATATTCTCTACTAACTCTCTGGCTATCAGTCACACACTGTAAATTTGTCCTGGACCATTCCCACTTAAAGCATCAGCTATCACGTTGGCCTTTCCTAGATGATACAAGATGTCACAGTCATAATATTTTACTAACTCTAGCCAACACCTTTGTCTCATGTTCAAGTCTTTCTGTGTGAAGAAGTACTTCAAGATTTTGTGGTCAATATAGATATCACACTTCTCCCCATAAAGGTAATGCCTCCATACCTTCAAAGGAAAGACCACAACCACAAACTCTAAATCATGGGTGGGATATCTCTGTTCATACTCCTTCAGCTGACGTGAGACATAAGCAATCACCTTCCCTGACTGCATCAAAACACAACCCAAACCATGATGTGAGGCATCATAGTATATAAAAATCTTCTCCTAATCTGTTGGAAGGCTCAAAACCGGAGCTGTAATCAATTTATGCTTTAGTTCCTGGAATTTGTTTTCACACTTGTCTGACCACACAAACTTCTAATTCTTGCGTGTTAGCTCAGTCAATGAAGTATCAATCTTAGAGAATCCTTCCACGAAACGTCTGTAATAACCTACCAATCCAAGGAAACTTCTCACCTCATAAGCATTCTTTGGCCTTGGCCAATCTCTGACGACCTCAATCTTGGGTGGATCTACTTTAATCCCCTCCTTACTGAAAATGTGCCCAACGAAAGATACCTAAGATAACCAGAACTCACATTTCTTGAACTTTGCAAACAATTTGTAGAACAATTCTCTATAGAACAATTCTCAAATGATGCTCATGTTATAACTCTGACTAAGAATAAACTATAATATCATTGATGAAGATGATAACAAACTGGTCCAAATAGTCCTTGAACACTCTGTTCATCAAATCCATAAAAGCAGCTAGGGTATTAGTCAATCCAAAAGACATGACTAAGAGCTCATAATGCCCATATCTAGTGTGAAAATCAGTCATTGGTATGTCTCCCTCCTTGACCCTCAACTGATGATAACAAGAACGAAGGTCTATCTTTGAGAATACTCTTTTACATTGCAACTGATCAAACGGATCATCTATCCTTGGCAGAGGATACTTGTTCTTAATTTTTAACTTATTCAATTCTCTGTAATCAATACACATCCTCAGAGAACCATCTTTCTTCTTTACAAACAGAACTGGCACACCCTAAGGTGAGAAACTAGGTCTGATAAAACCCATATCCAACAACTCTTGCAACTGTACTTTCAATTCTCTTAACTCAGCTGGGGCCATTCTGTAAGGTGCTCTAGACACTAGCGCCATCCTTGGTGCCAGTTCTATCACGAATTCAATCTCTCTGTGCAGTGGAAACCCTGGTAAATCTTCTGGAAACACATCCAGAAACCCACAGACTAGTCTTGTCTCCTCTGGTCTCACTGGCATGACTTGAGTGGTATCCACCACACTGGCTAAGAATCCTATGCAACCTCCTTGCAATAGCTATCTAGCCCTCAAAACATAAATCATAGTTATGTGAGGTCCATGCACAGTACCAACAAACACAGAAGGATCCTCACCTTCAGGCTCAAAGGTGACCATCTTCCTTCTACAATCAATGGTTTCCCCATACTTCACTAACCAATCCATACCCAGAATCATATCAAAGTCAGTCATAACTAACTCTATCAAATCCACTGACAACTCTCTGCCCTCCACTATCACTGGCAAAGATCTGACCCATCTCCTAGATACTACTAACTCCCTACTGGGTAATAAGGTCTCGAACCCCACAACATAATAATCACATGGTCTACACAGACTATCAATAATTCTACTACAACAAAAGAATATGTAGCACCAGAATCAATCAAAATAGTATAAGGGGTTCCAGCACTAAGAAGCTAACCTATAACTACTGAGGATGAAGCCTCAGCTTCTGCTTGACTCAATGCGAACACTCGAGCTGGGGCCAAGTTGTCCACCTTTTTGGGTTCTTCCTTTCTTGCTTTAGGGCAATATTTCTTTAAATGTGTGACTGCCCCACATAAGAAGCAAGCCTTTTCCCTATACTCTCCCAAATTGTGCCTCTTGCACCTAGGGCACTCTAGATAAGTCTTCTAGGTCTCACTGCCACCCTGGCGACCCATTGAAATACTACGTGGTCGCCTATCAGGACCTGGAGCTGGGAAGGTATCAGGAACCTTCCTCTTCTGATCACTAGGGCCTCCACCCTTACCTGAACCCATAAATGGAGGACCTGTCCTCTTCCACTCTCTTATGGCTGTATTGTTCCGCCAGATCTAGTTTTCTACGCTCTCAGCTGTGAGCGTCTTCTCCACCACCTGTGCATAAGTAGTAACTCCAGCCACAGTGGTGATACGAACATCCCAGGCTAATCTAGGCTGTAGCCCCTGGAGAAACCTCTCTTCTGGTCCCATCAGCGGGCACAAACTCCATGGAAAACTTTTCCAATCTATCAAATTTCAAGGCATATTCAGTCACTGATAGACTCCCCTGAAGTAATCTGATGAACTCTTCAGCCTTTGCAGCCTTGATGGCATCATTATAGCACTTCTCATTAAACAGAGCATGAAACTCTTCCATACTCAGGGCATTGATGTTTCTGGTCTGCGATATAACCTCGCACCAAATTCGGGCATGCTCCCGAAACATGTATGTGGCACAGGCCACCCTCTCATCACCAGACACCCACATGAAGTCAAGGATTGTGGTAGTCATGCTCATCCATTGCTCATCCTTAGCTGGATCTGCACTACCTTCAAATAGTGAAGGTTGTTGTTTCCTAAACCTTTCATAAAGAGGTTCACATTTGCTTCCAACCTCTGACAACTGCTCAACTCTTGGCACCAATACAGGTGGTGCCTCAGGTAATCTGGTCCCTCTATGAACCTGTTGTTGTCTCAGGAGGCATATTTCTATTTCCTGCCTCAATCCTCTAGCCTGTAATTCATTAAACAACTGTGGCCAGTTATTAGGAGCTGGCTGTGGAATCTGATTCTGGTCATTCTCTTGACCCTATCTGTTATTCTAGACTTGATATTCCTGGCCAGTTGTTGAATCTATATGTTGTGGAATCATTCTTATCAATTATATTGTGCTAAAACAATCAATGCAGCCAGTTAGGTAGTTATAACTAAACCTCTTGCTGCCACACGCTCCAAGATCAACAGATAATCAACCATACTCCACAATTAAACAAATATATTGATGGATACATGATCATAGCATTTAGCATTTAACACGTATCAATTAATAATTCACAATGAACAATACTAAAAATCATGTTCTAGCAATATAGTGCTAAGAAGCACGTTCTTACTTATGATGTAGTAGTCAAGCCCCAGCCTTATTAATATATTTCATGTAGACAGGTAAAGCATTTATACTTTATTTAAGTAGTTAAATATATAACCACATAAATAGTTACCAAACCATGAGTCGAGCTTGTCTTTAGTGGCGAGTGTACATGCCCAGCCAGTCTACAAGAAGCCTAAACCTTGGCACGCTCTGATACCAAGTTGTAACGCCCTGGTTACTCCAAGAACGTTACTGTGAGCTTTAAACCGTGCTTAACTCACTAAATGAGTCATTAGGTTATAAACATGCTTCTAGGTGTTATTAATAGGATAAGGTGAAAAATTCTTGTTCAAAAGGAAAGGATATATTTTATTTAAAACATAAAACTGTACATGGGCCCACAAAAGAGTTTACAAGTTATTTACAATCCAAAATGGTCATTAGAGTGTAAAAATTTACAACCCGCCAACCTAAGCAGCGAAAATATGGTTAACCCCAAGTTCCTCTAAGAAACACCTTGGTGGTGATGGTCAAGCAGCCACATATGTACACATCGCCACCTAAGCTCTCCACTCAAGGCTGGGTGAGCTTTTCTTTCCCTTTACTTGCACCACATAGCACCCTCGAGCCAAGGCTCAGCAAGAAAACTCATTACTACGTGTATACAATATCTATTGATGATTATGATAATCATAATAGGCTTATAGCCCTAAACAGATAAGTGAATATCACTTCAAGATTCTAGTAACCTTGCTTGGGCTTGTAACCCTAATCAGATAATATCAAGATTCTAATAATCATGTTGGGGCGCGTAGCCCTAATCAGATGGTATCGAGATTCTAATAATCATGCTAGGTGTGTATCCCTAATCAGAGGAGTGACTAATGCGTAAGTCACGAACTTAAACCAGATGAGTGACTATGGAGTCACAAACTTGAATCAGATAAGTGACTGATGAGTATGTCACGAACTTGGGCTCCACACCCATAGCCGTGTGACAATGAAGTCACCTGGGCCTTCTAGCCCTAGCTCTAAGTAACTAGCCATTAGACTAGACAAGCGCTTTTGTTTTCATCAAACTTAAGGTCAGTGAAGCATTTCATACTTATGTGGATTAGATCTCGTCTTTTCGGCTTGCGTTAAACACGCTAATATAGTTCTTGACTCCTAAGCCAATACCATACGACCAGTGTTCAGTATTACTGCCGAACTTGACTAATGAGTCACAACTTCACAGTCAATACTGACACCATTGCTGATTCTAACTAATAAGTCAGTGCCACTCACAAGTAAGCAAGATTGCCAAGCATTTAATATGCAATCACTGTCCACATATAGAGCACTTAACATGCTTCATTTATAACCATGCATGTCACATACTAGGTGCAGTTCTCTTACCTCTGGTTTGAGCGTGAAATATTAAAAGAATGACCCTTGAGAACGATCAATCCTTTGATCCCTTAGCAGTCACCTAATCATAACCAAATATGGAACTCCATCAATAAAATTAATGATAAAAGGTTCATGATCTAAACCTCTCTTCCGGGACCTCAAATCGTACTCAAATGATTAGTAGATTTAATCCCAAGCCTTAGGAATTGAAACTCTGAACCAAAAACCCTCAAAAGTACCCAAAATAGGACCCTAAAAAAAAAGGGTAGCACTATAGCGCTGCCCCCCTAGCACCTAGGCGCTATAAGCAGGGCTGACTTGCCATGGACAGCGTTGTAGTGCCCTCCCTTGGGCACTGTAGTGCTAGAAAGCAGGGTGATTAAGCCCTGAATTTTCCTCTTCGACTTCTCTAATTTCCAATCTTCAAAAACGGATTCCAAACCTCAACCAAACTCACAAATAAACCCAAATGCCCACTCTACAAGTCCTAGGCATCAAAACCCCATCATTCTTTGCTAAAAGCTTCCTTGAATTCACTACTATCAACTTTAAGAATCCCAACTGAAATTCAATGAAAAACAGAGAAAAACTAGAGTTTCCATGGTTGAATTCTTACCTCAAGCTCAAGATTAAACCCTCTTCAATGGTAGAACACAATCCTAGATCCTTAAGGCTTGATACCCTAGCTTGATTCTTCAATTGGGGCTTCAAAATCCAAAGGAAGAAGAAGGAGAAATGATGATCAGGAGAAGAAGGAACAATGTTCTATTTTGCTTAAGCTTTCTACAACTTTCTAGTTGATATATAACCTTAGGTCAAAAGACCAAAATGCCCCTAGGTCATTAAATTCCCTCTTAAGGCTAACAAGGGTAAGACCGTCCTCTCTCACCTATCTCGTTAATTATAATTAATGTCCTCCGATTCACGTTATTCAAAATATTCTCAAATGCTAATAAATCATATCTCATTACCATTTAATTCCCGGTAATGTACTAATCATCAAATTAGCCTAAGACTCACCCTGAGCCCTGAAATTAACCCTGTTATGACCAAATCGCTAACTTGTATTCAATGATCGTCTCATGCCGAACAGCTCGAACAAATCCACATTATAATGTGGCCTCATCATAAATCACCAACATGCATGAAAATATCCAAATATGCCCTCAACGGGCCAAAGTACCAAAATACCCCTATAATGAAAAGTCGACCCATATGCATGAATTTATCATCATATAATAATATAATTCACGTAATCATGCATATAATCATTTAATGGAAAAATAAATAAATTATGGCCCTCTCGGCTTACAAATCTGATCATTAATCCGCATTAGGGATTTTGGGGCAGTATAGAAACACACCTTAATTATAAAGAAGGCTTACATAACTTCTCATAAGAAATCATAACTGTTAGGTCCGAGTTATGTTTTCTTAGACTATGTTTTTCCTTAGAGCCTATTAGGGTAAGCTCTAACATGTTTTTCTCGATTGTTAGAACTTTGCTGAAGATGTCGCTACGAAGGTCTGCATACACAAATGCCAATGCCTCCAGCACCACCAACGAGACTAACGATGCCCCTCCAGTCCGAAGAAGGGGAACGTGTGCTACCAATGCTTTCCAATAGAAATGCACCTCCTCCCATGGACAACACTGCTGAGATTGTCCGACTACATCAATAAGTGGAAGAACTGCTACAGCCACAACGACAACAGACTCAGCCACAGCCTTAGACTCAGCCGCAACTATAGCCTCTACCAACGGCTCAAGCCCCCCAGCAAGTTGGTCCATATGGGGGATGGTTGATGATGAACTATGCGCCTTATCCAACTCAGTACATAGAGCTAATCTACGAGCGTTTTCGTAGGCAGCATGCTCCAAAATTTCAAGGGACAACTAATCTATTTGAGGCTGAAGAATGGCTAAGGAATGTAGAGCCTATACTAGCACATATGAACCTCAGCAACACAGATCGCATATCCTGTAATTCTTCTCTTCTAAAATAGGATGCTAAAATCTGGTGGGATTTAGTACAACAAACTCATGATGTTGCCACCATGACTTGGACTAGATTTGTGGAGCTATTTCACAAAAAGTATTACAAATCGTTAGTCATCGCTACGAGGGTAGAATTGTTCACCAGTCTGAAGCAGGGCAATTTGACGGTAGTCGAGTACGGTTGAAAATTTGATCGATTAGCCAAGTTTGCAGAAGAGTTAGTTCCAACTGATTTCTTGAGGGTTACCAAGTTCACCAAGGGACTCAGACCCAAGATTGAGCTAGGAGTCAAGCTTACAAATCCTAGAAACACTTTTTATGCTAATGCTCTTGAAATGACTATAGAGGTTGAAAGACTCCAAGAAAATGTTAGTAAGGAGGAGGCCAGCAAGTCTGAACCGAAGCAGCAGAATCAGACTCATAGATGTCAAAACCACAACAACAACCACCAGCACAACAATAATTTCTAGAAAAAAAAAGCATCCTGATAGTAAGCAGGCCAACAATGACAAAAGAGCATGGACAAATAAGGGAAGTAATAGGTCCAATGCCAGAAAAGACATACTGGGGAGATTCGTGCAAACACCAAAGGTTGTTACAACTATGGCCAGGAAGGTCATCAAAAGAAGGATTGTCCACAGCTCAAACAAGAAGAAAAGAAGGACAACAAGATGGTTCCAGCCAGAGTCTTTGCCTTGACCGAAGGAGAATCCGATGCTAGTAACAAAGTGGTCATAGGTTAGATTCCTATCCTCGATAATATATGTTCAGTGTTGTTTGATTCGGGAGCAACGCACTCGTGTATCTCGTTATGAATGATAGAAAATTATACAATCCTTGTGAAAGATTTAGAACTAGGTTTGTGACAGAATTTCCTTCGGCCGAAGCAGTCCTATCATCTCGAATAGTACAAGGAGTACCGATCAAAATCGAGGACGCAGAACTAGAAGGAGACCTGATAGAGTTAGAAATCAAAGACTTCGACGTAATACTGGGCATGGATTTGCTAGCAAGGCATGGCACAACCATCAACTGTAGGCGTAAGCAATTGACGTTCAAAATACCTGATGGTCAGAAACTATGTTTTATGGGAAAGGTTTCAGGACTACATACACCGATTATCTTATCTCTCAAAGCTCATAAGATGATTGAGAAAGGATGTCACACATTCTTAGCAAGCATCACGAATGTGGCAAAGAACCCGCACTAAAGGATGGAGATGTTCGCGTTATAAAGGAATTTCCAGAGATATTTCCTGATGACTTACCAGGGTTACCGCCTACTCAGGAAATTGACTTCACAATCGAACTAGTACTGGGAACCAAGCCTATCTCCAAGACACCATACTGGTTGGCACTTACTGAACTCAAGGAGTTGAAAACCCAGTTGCAAGAACTCTTAGACTTAGGTTTAATCAGACCAAGCCATTCTCCATGGGGAGCACCAATTCTATTTGTGAAGAAGAAGGATGGAAGCATGCGAATTTGTATAGATTAGCGCGAGTTGAACAAGGTGACAAATAAGAATAAGTACTCTCCACCCCTGATTGATGACTTATTTGATCATCTCCGAGGAGCGATTGTATTTCCAAAGATTGTTCTATGGTCCGTTTATCACCAGCTCACGGTACGACAAGAGGATATACCAAAGACAACTTTAAGATTTCGATATGCACATTACGAGTTTCTGTATATGTCTTTTGGTCATACCAACGCTCCAGCCGCATATATGGATTTAATGAATTGGGTTTTTAAGGATTACTTGGAAAAATTCTTCATAGTGTTCATAGACAATATTTTGGTGTACTCCGAGGACGAAGTAAAGCACGAGGAACATTTAAGATTGACTATACTGCGACTGAAGGAGCATCAACTTTACACCAAGTTCAACAATGTGAAATTTAGCTTTCGCAAATAGCATTCCTCAGCGATATAGTATCCAAAGACGGAGTCGCAGTAGATCCAACTAAGATAGAGGTTGTGAAGGATTGGCCAGGACCTAAGAATGCGTCAGAAGTTAGAAGTTTTCTCGGGCTAGCAGGCTGTTATCAGAGATTTGTAGAAAGCTTTCTAAGATAGCCACTCCACTTAATAACCTGACCCGAAAACAAGAAAAATGTTCAATTGGACGGATAAATGTCAAGAGAGCTTCTAGTTGCTCAAGGATAAGTTATGCTCAGCACCAGTGCTTTGTGTACTGACACCCAACGAGAAGTTTGTAGTATATTGTGATGCGTCGAAGCAAGGTTAGGGTTGTGTACTGATGCATAATGACAAAGTGATAGCCTACACCTCAAGGTAGCTAAAGGAGTACAAGTAACGCTATCCAACACATGATATGGAGATGGCATTGATGGTCTTCGCATTAAAAATCTGGCACCAATATCTTTATGGAGAATGGTGTGAGATTTATACGGACCACAAAAGCTTAAAATATTTCTTCATGCAGAAAAAGCTCAACATGAGGCAGCGCAATTTGTTAGAACTAGTAAAGGATTATGACTGCAAAATCCTATACCACCCAGGAAAGGCAAACATAGTTTCAGATGCGCTAAGTCGGAAGAGTTACAGAAATCTAGCAATATTATCCGGAATAGAAAAGTTGCTTCAACAAGAGCTGATTAATGTCGGAATAGAACTAGTCATTGGTCAACTGGCTAACTTTTCCATCCATTGAAGTCTATTAGAAGATATACGAATCGGTGAAGGGCATGATGACACGTTAGTATCACATATGGCTGCAGTCAAAGAAGGCAAGACTGCAGATTTCTCCATATCAAGACAGGGGTTCTTTAGATATAAAGGACGGGTGTGCATGCCTAATCATTATGGAATTAAGATGAAGATTTTAGAAGAGGCACACACTACCCCATACTCAGTTCACCTGGGGTCGACCAAGATGACTCACGACCTTAAGGCACTATATTGTTGGCCATGAATGAAGTAAGACGTAGCAAAATATGTGCCTAGAATGCCAGCAAGTATAGGTGGAGCATCAGTGACTTGCAGGCTTATTGCAACCGCTTTGTATTCCATAATGGAAGTGGGATAATATTGCCATGGACTTCGTGACAGGATTACCATGAACAAATAAGCAACACAACTCAGCTTGGGTTGTGGTAGATAGACTCACCAAGTCAGCTCACTTCCTGTCTCTCAAGACTACTTATACTACAGACCAGTATGCAGACATTTATGTTCGAGAAATAGTATGACTACATGGAATCCCTAAGACCATAGTATCAGATATAGGATCAGTGTTTACATCGAGATTTTGGGGAAGCTTGCAGCAAGCCATGGATGCCAAGCTAAGTCTTAGCACGAAATTTCATCCTTAGACCGACAGTCAGTCCCAGCATACCATACATATTTTAGAAGATATGTTGCGCGCTTGTGTAATGGGCTTCGGAGGATCGTGGAGTAAGTATTTGCCACTTATAGAGTTCTCCTTCAATAATAGCTACCAGGAAACGATGGGTATGGCACCCTATGAGTTACTTTATGGAAGGAAGTGTCAACCACCGTTACAATGGGATGAGGTAGGAGAAAGACAACTTCTTTGACCCGAAGTTGTTAGAGGGGTTTAGGATGCAGTGGCGCTAATTAGAAAGCGTATGCTCGCTGCTAAGAGCCGACAAAAGAGTGATGCAGATGCCAAGCAGCGAGATGTAGAATTCAAAGTCGCAGATCCAGTATTTTTAAAGATATCTCTTATGAAAGGAGTGAAACGGTTTGGGATGAAAGGAAAACTTAGACCTCATTTTATAGGTCCTTTTAAGATATTGGACAAGGTGGGAGCAGTTGCATATAGATTAGCCCTACTGCAAGATCTAGCAGATAGCCACAATGTGTTTCACATCTCGATGCTGTGTAGATATGTGTCAGATCCATCGTACGTCCTCAAGTACCATACAATAGCACTCCAGAAAGATCTGAGTTACGAGGAACGACCAGTTAGCATCCTAGAGAAAGGGATGCAGGAATTACGGTCTAAGAGTATTATTATAGTCAAGGTCCTATGGAGTAATAGTTCAAAATAGGAGGCAACGTGGGAGTTGGAGGAAGACATCGAATTATTTGGTAAGTAAATTTCAGGGACAAAATTCTTAGGGGAGAATCGTAGCATCTTGGAATTGTACTTAGCTAAGTAGTAGTAGTAGTAGTAGTAGTAGTAGTCGTAGTCGTAGTAGCTTGTAGTATTTTAGTTTTCTTGGATATTGGTTCAAGTCGGGATTTACTTGGAAACTCATAGAAATAGTTATAGATTTTATGAGTTTAACCTATAGTTTAGAAATATTAATTTTAAACATAAGGTTTGAATAATATAGCTGGTCCTCAAAAAATTATTTATAATAACCTAAGGTTTAGATAGAATAATTAAGAACATGACACTTGTCACAAGCATGTTTATTGAGGATTTAAGCTTTTTAGATGAATAAATTAATAAAAGATAGATCCAGAAGCTCTAGAACCTTCTAGCAGATGTTAGGATTACGTTTTACTCAGTCAAAGTTGTTTTAACAAACTTCAAGTGTGCTGAAAATGTTCAAAAACGTGTTTAAAATATCAGTGTATGCCGATACATCGCAGCTATAGGGGCCAATATGTCGCCTATGGATGATACGGAAAACACGTCGACTTCGCACGAACGAAACCACGGGGCATAGGTAGGGGTAATATATTGCCTAGCGTAGGCAATATATCAGCTCCTGGAGTCATTTTTGAAACTTTGTGGATTTTAAGTAGAAACAGCCCTCAACCACTTGGACTTCCTCTTGAACGTTTTTTACCGAGTTCTAGGCATTTGTTGAACCAAAAACTCAATTATATTCAATTATTTTTCATTTATTTATTCATTTCAAAAGGGGTTAGTTTCACTCCTTGAAATCTACAAATAGGACATAGTACTCAACCATTTCATTCATCATTCAAGCATTCTTCAAAGGCTCCAAGCTACTAAGTTTATTCTAGAGAGAAAACACTAGGGTTTGGCATTGAGGTGTAGATCGAAGTACTAGTCTATCAAGGTATTCTTATCCTCAGATTTAGTTCATCATAGTTCTTTTATTTTCTTTCATTTTCTTTCAGATCCTAACTCATTATTATGGCCTTTGGTCAGCTGTTTAAGTTCTTGAAACTAAAGGTTCTTTGGTAATTTTCTATCTTTATGATTTAGATATCTTTTTCATCTCTATTTCTTTAGAGACTCATGATTCTTATTGTTGATTTTAGGAGTTTTCCAATCCCATTCTTGTCTCCAATATCCTGGTTTTTGGTAAGGAAAATAGGTTAGATTATATGTGTTATGATATGTTTATATGCTACGATATCTTATGTGTTATGTATATATGTATAAATATGTTTTGTAGTCACTTGGGGCTTATAGTTCCTTAGATAGCACACCCCAAGATTTTTATCATTATCGTGGATTAGAGTTATGATTTACCCTACCTCGATTAGTAGACTGAGGACCTAGATGGGTTATCATATACTACTTTGTGATCTAACCTACCTCGAATAGTAGACTGAGGACCTAGATTGTTTAATCACATACCACGGTAATGAGTTAATGGCCATTAATATTGTAGTCCTATATGATATACATTTTTACATCATATGTTTTATATTATATGTTTTATGATATAGTCTTATGATGTATGATATATGTTTTTAGTAGATTTTCCTTCCTAGGCATTAGGCTCATTCCTTTTATTTTAGATGGTGCAGGAAAATGAGCTTGCAAGGCAGGATGGATTCATGGTTGCTTGGCATGTGCATTGGGGATGGATTGACTGAATGGACTGCTGGAAGATCGAGGATGACGTTGTGTCAAGTCTTTTAATTTATGGTCTATGTATTTCTGCACATAGTTTTTTTTAAACAATTAATTAAAGTTTATGTTTATGTTTTTATGTAAATAATGATGGGATCCCATATTTTTGTATTCCGTGCCGTATTTTGGATTTTTATATTGAAGTTTCTACTATTTTATGTATGTATTCCAAAATAGTAGCTATGTCTTAGTAGTTTTCAATGGTCTGGGATCTTAGAATTAGTCGAGTCATTACATTTGGTGTCTTAAATGTATGATTTAATCTTTATTTCGTAGCTAGTTTGATAATGAATTGGGGAGATTTATTTAGGTAAAATTCTAGGTTA
Source organism: Humulus lupulus (assembly GCF_963169125.1). Classification (NCBI taxonomy): domain Eukaryota; kingdom Viridiplantae; phylum Streptophyta; class Magnoliopsida; order Rosales; family Cannabaceae; genus Humulus; species Humulus lupulus. Next base: position 146,330,381 of record NC_084800.1, on the reverse strand, counting down.
AGGTCTTGAGGTTCTTGGCTGGGAGAAGCATGTGAATAACCCATATTTTCTGGGTTCGAAGGGGGTGCGTTGCGACCCAGCCTTGGGGCGCCGCAGCGCGTGTGGCCTATTTGGCGTGGGTTGCTCTATGACTTGGGGTTGCGCCGCAACTCACTAGGCCAAGTCGCGACCCGCCTCCCCCTTTGGATTTGGTACTTGGTCTCTGACTTGGGGGCAAGTCGCGATCCACTAAGTCAAGTCACGACCTACCTAGGCATTTTAGCCTTAGAATTGTTTCTAGACTTTTTAAGGCTCGAGGGTTCGAACCTAGGCGCTCGGAACAATTTCTACTACCCTGATTAGTAGAAATTGAGGTCCCGAAGGCTAGTTTCTTTCTCCTAAGAATTTATTTAGGTTGGAAGTTAACTATTACCCGTTGGACACTATGAATAGGTTTATCGCCAAGGCTCGGGGCTAAGGATTATGCTCGGGACTATTTCACTTTCTCCGTTCGAAATTAAAGGTAAGAAAACTGCACCCTTGTGTGGCTGTGTTTGGACTGAGTTTCCCTATCTTTGAATACATATGTTGTATGATTGTGATATGCCATGTGAGCATGAAATAAACGACCTAAGAATGTTGAGGCTGATAATTGGCGCGCATGACGCGGCTTGGCCACTGTGAGCTGGAGTCAGCTAGATAAACACTGGACTCGACCTAAGCAAGTTAGAGTCAGTGAGTTAAATAGAGGGTGCAGCCTAAGGGCGTCGACCCTGAGTTTTGTGTATTGAATGAGATAAAATTTTGAATATAAATGGTTATTGTTGTTAGCTTGATACTATGGCTCGTTGAATATCTGATTACCTGTCTTGTGAATTATTTGATTATCATTATTGATAATGTTATGCTGTGATGGTTTTCTTGCTAGGCCTTGGCTCACAGGTTCTATGTGTTGTAGGTAAAGGCAAGGGTAAGGTGGATCAACCATGAGTTGGATAGCTCTAGGGGTGAGGTGTACATTGTTAGCTGCTCGTCTGCCACGACCGAGGGATGTTACAAGGACAGAAACAAAAAAAACGTGCATTTTGCCAATATTGTGGCTTTTGATTATGTATAACTATTTTGGAAGTTTGTAAATTTGTCCTTTAAACCCTGTTTTTGGGATCCCATGTGCTAAACATTTATTTTCATGAAACTTATCCGTTAATGACCAAAAAAATTTGGCCCTAACCTGATGAAGACTTTAGGATCACATTTTTACTCAAATGACTTGATTAGCAAGTCTTGCACTATTTCAAATACATAGTGTAACGGTCTTGGTTTTCCAGGGCATTACAGGTATCCCACACATGATCTGGAGTTCGAAGTGGTGGTCTTTGCATTAAAGGTATGGAGGCATTACCTTTGTGGAGAGTAGTGTGAGATATATACAAACCACAAGAACCTTAAGTACCTCTTTACACAGAAGGATTTTAATATGAGGTTGAGGCATTGGTTGGAACTGGTGAAGGATTATGATTGTGATATCCTTTATCATCCAGGGAAAGAAAACGTGGTCACAGATGCCTTAAGTCGAAGAGGTTTGGGGAAGTTGTACAGTTCGAGGCAGATATCCAAGGAGTTGGTAGACAATATGACCAGAGTAGGGATTGAGATAGTAGTGGGCCAGTTACCCAACAGTACCATGCAGTCTACTCTTATAGAAAGGATAAAGGAGAGTCAGTTACAAGAGCCACAGTTGGTGAAGATTAGGGAGGACGTCCTAGTTGTAGTGGCTAGGGATTATACAGTATCATATATAGGTTTGCTAATATATAAAGGTGAGATTTGTGTTCCAATGGATGTTGTTATTAGACGTGAGATTCTAGATGAATCTCATACCACTCCGTATTCTTTGCATCCGACACCACGAAGATGTGCCACGATCTGAGAATTTTGTATTGCTTGTCGGGGATGAAGGGTGATGTAACTTAGTATGTAGCCAAGTTTCTAATGTGTCAGCAAATCAAAGCTGAACACCAGATACCAGAAGGGCTGCTACAACCCTTGGACATTCCAGAGTGGAAATGGGATGACATCACAATGGACTTTGTGGTGGGATTGCCCAAGATGGTGGGTCAACACGATTCGGTGTGGGTGATTGTAGACAGATATACCAAATCGGCTCACTTTCTACCAGTGAAGATGACTTATACCATTGACCAGTACGAAGATCTCTATGTAAAAGAGATAATATGTCTTCATGGAGCCCTAAGGTCGATTGTGTCGGATCAGGACCCCACATTTAGTTCCATGTTTTTGTTAAGTTTGCAAAAGGCAATGGGCACGCAGCTGAAGTTTAATACAACCTATCATCCTCAAACCGATGGTCAGTCTAAGAGGACTATCCAGATATTGGTATACATGCTGAGAGCATGTGTACTGGACTTTGAGGGGTCCTGGAGTAAATATTTATCCCTGATAAAGTTTTCCTACAACAACATCTACTAGGCGACCATAGGAGTGGCTCCTTAGGAGATGTTGTATGTTAGGAAATGCAAATCACCTATTCATTGAGTTAAGATGGGTGAACACAGATACTTGGGTACTGAAGTATTTCAGAGGACAAATGAAGTTATTTAAAAGATTAGAGTTGGATGCTCACATCACAGAGTAGACAAAGAAGTTAAGTGAATCCAAAGCGCAGGAACGTGGAGTTCCAGGTGGGAGACTATGTCTTCCTCAGAGTCTCACCACTCAAGGGGGTGAGGAGGTTTGGGAAGAAGGGAAAGTTGAGCCCTAGGTTCGTAAGACCTTTTGAGATCCTGAAAAAGATCGGTTAGGTAGCCTATAGATTTGCGTCACCTGCGGCACTGTCGGTCATGCACAATGTGTTCCCTATTTTGATGTTGTGGAAGTATGTATCAGATGAGACTCATGTACTGATCTATGAAGATCTGGAGCTGCAAACAGATTTGTCCTTTGAGGAGTAGCCAATCCATATATTAGACAGAATAGATAAGGTCATGAGGAATAATACCATACCTTTAGTTAAGGTATTATGGAGGAACAGGAAGGTCGACGAGGTGACATGGGAGTTAGATTCAACCATGCGCAACCAGTATCCCAAGCTATTCAGTTAAAAATTTGAGGACGAAATTCCTGTAAGAAGAGGATAGTTGTAACATCCCAAATTCGCTAATATGGCTTATTGCCTGGATTAGGGGGTCAGGAGGTGATAATTGTTTTAATTATGTGCTAATATAGTATGAGCATGTCATTATATGAATTAAATTATAATATAATTATGCTTGCATGTTTAGAATTATTAAATATGTGTGTGGGCCTGCTAAGGGTATAATTATAAATATGCATGTGTACGATTTAGACCACATTATTATGTGGACATATTTTGGGTTACTCGACGCGAGGCGATCTTGGTGAGCAAGTTAGCGAAAAAGTTACAACGAGGTTAAATACCCAGCTCGGAGTGAGTCCAGGGGTATTTTGGTAATTTTGTACATTACCGGTGTTTATCGGGTAATGGGAGGTTAAATGTTTATTATTTTTTAGATAGTTGGGTAATTAGAGGAACACTTAAGGATTTACAGGAAGTGGCAATTGATGGAATTACCATTTAGGTCACTAGAGGATTTAAGCTAGTTACAAGGGCATTTTGGACTTTTTGGCATAAAGGTTAAGTTGAGTTTTAGCAAAGACTTTAGAAACATTCAGAAAGAAGTAGAAGATTTTAGCTCTCTCTCTCTATGTATCGGTTATCTCTCTCCCTCATTTGGTGCTTGGTGATTTGAAGAAATTTGGAAGATTCTGGTCCAAGGACTTGAAGGTTTAAGATTGGCTGAGCATGGGATTTTGCTCAGGGCAGAGTATAGCTCAGAGGTAAACACCTGAACTTGAATTCCTTATGTCAATTCTATTGTTTTTGTAGGAAGTTTAGAGTTTGCATGTGGGAGGGTTTGAAGGTTGAGTTTTGGATTTTCATAAGTTTTCAATCAAGTTCTGAGTTAGGTTTTATTGCTGGAGATGTGTTAAATCAGTTATGGGAATTGAACTGAGGTTTTAAGTTTGATTTGGGGTAATTTTTATTGGATTTGGATGAGGGAAAACCCAAGAATTCTGGGTTCGAACGGGTCAGGTCGCGGCCCTGTTCTTGGGGTGTCACAACCCTCTTGAACCAAGGGAGCCAGGGAGGCCTCTGTCGTGAGGGCGCGCTGCGGTGTGTTCTAGTAAAAAGGGAGGTTGAGCCTCTGATTTGGGGTGAGCCGCGGTGCAGGGGAATGGGGTCGCGGTGCTAAAGGGGTTTTGGACCTCGAGAGGGCTTTTGAATGTGGGAACTCAACCCTAAGGGCTCGGGATTGATCCTACTACCGAGTATAGTGGAATTCGAGTTCCAGAGGCTAGGACTCGGTCTGGAGAGCTTTATTCACTCGTTTTGACGAGAATCTTTATCATGGTTGTGACTAGGTCGTCGCTAGGGGCTCGGATCAAGGATCTTATTCAAGGGTCGTTCATTGGTAGCTTTCACTTGGACAAAAGGTAAGAAAACTGCACCCAGAATATGATATACATGATTAGGCCACCATAGGAGTGCACCAAGCACTTGACTGGCTCAGACGCCATAAGAACAAAAAGGGAGTGCACATGCACTTGTGCAACCCTATGGTTGTTGATCTGAATAGTGTTTAAGCTTAGTTCCAGTTATTACTGCTAAGCCTGCCATAATATTTCATGAATTATTTGAATATGTTTTCTTGCTGAGTCATTTTGGCTCACGGGTGCTTTATGGTGTAGGTAAGGGTAAGGAGAAGCTTGGCCAGCCATGAGTTGGAGAGCCATAGTAGTGACGTGTACATATGCAATTCACTCGAACACCATGACCGAGAAATTTCAAGGAAGCTAGGGTGTGGCCAAGTTTTGCCGTCCAGGTCGGCTTATTTTGTAACTGACTTTTAAACTTGTATTTTGGGATCCTATGTAATGACCAAAGTTTTTTTTTAATGAAAATGTTTATGACTTGACCAAATTTTTAAATACCTGAACCCTTAGTGGCTTAATCACATATTTAGTCCAAATGACTCGTTTAGCGAGTCTAGCACTAATTTTAAACACACATGGTAACAGACCCTAATTAGTAGGGTGTTATAGTATATCTGTATATGATCACCCATACCGAGTCATGTTGCCCCACTATTCTGGGCAAGCCCACCACAAAATCCATAGTGATGTCTTCCCACTTCCCCTCAGGAATACCTAAAGGCTATAACAACCCAGCTGGCCTCTGGTGTTCAACCTTCACTTGCTGAGAGGTTAGGCACGTTGCCACATACTCCACTACATCTTTCTTCATCCCTGGCCACAAGTACAAAGATTTCAGATCTTGATACATCTTTTTCGTGCCTGGGTGCAATGAATAAGGCATGGTATGAGACTCATCAAAAATCTCTCATCTAATACCAGCATCCATTAGAATAAAAATCAGATCCTTGTATCTCAACACACTTATTTCATCCATGGTAAAGTTTGTAGCCACTCTAGCTAAGACGTCCTCTCGGTGCTTTTCTAACTGAGGATCATTTCTCTGAGCTTCTCTTACTCTCTCATGGAGTGAATACTGAAGAGTATTATTGGCCAATAAACCAACAACAAATTATATTCCAGCTCTGGTCATATCCTTTGCCAATTCCCTAGATAGCTGCTTTAGGTTGAACAACTCTCCTGAAGCTCTTTGACTTGAGCATCCGCCACTAAGTTGGCCTTCCATGGATGATAAAGGATCTCACAATCATAATCCTTTTCCAACTCCAATGCCTCTACCAATTATTCAGATCCTTCTATGTGAAAAATTACTTCAAACTTTTATTGTCGTTGTAGATCTCGCACTTCTCCCCATATATATAGTGCCGCCAAACCTTCAGTGCGAAAACCACTGCTGCCAACTCAAAATAATTAGTAGGGTATCTCTGTTCATAAATATTTATTGGACATGAACCATAAGCAATCACCTTCCCAGTCTGCATAAGGACACAACCTAACCCCTGTCTCGATGTTACAATAAACCACCAACATCTCCTGATCTGAAGAAATGTTCAATACCAGAGTAGTGATCTGTTGTTCCTTCAATTCATGGAAGTTGTTCTCACACCTATTAGACAAAATGAACATCAAGCTCTTGTGTGTAAACTCCTAATCCTTATGACACTCCTTGGCCTTGGCCAATCTCTCACTGCCTCGATCTTGGCAGGATCCACCATTATTCCATCCTTACTTACAATGTGACAAAGAAACATCACCTGGGGTAACCAAAACTCGCACTTCTTGAAATTGGAATACAATTTGTTGCTCGTGCTCCACCTCTTTCTGAGAGTAAACCATTTTGTCATCAATGAAAACAATCACAAACTTATCCAAGTAATCCTTGAACATCCTGTTTATAAAATCCATAAACGTCGCCGGGGCATTGGTCAATCTGAAAAACATGATCAAGAATTTGTAATGCCCATACCTCAGGCAAAAAGCTGTCTTCGAGACTACCTCATCTTTGATTCTTAGCTGGTGATAACCAGTTCGAAGAACAATCTTTGAGAACACTGTCCTACCCTATAGTTGGTCAAATATATAATTGATCCTCGGCAGTGGATACATGTTCTTGATAGTCAGATTTTTCAACTCCATGTAGTCATTACATATCCTCAATGTTCCATCCTTTTCTTTTCACAAACAGCATAGGGGCACCCCACGGTGAGAAACTGGGTCTAATGAATCCAAAATCAAGCAACTCCTGCAATTGTACCTTCAATTCCTTCATCTCTGCCAGAGCCATTCGGTATGGTGCTTTAGATACTAGTTCTATTCTTAGTGCCAACTCAATGAAAAAGTAGATCTCGTGATGCAGCGGTAACCTTGATAAGTCCTTTAAGAATACATCTAAAAATTCACGAACCAATCTAGTCTTCTTCGGTCCAATAGGTACATCTTTGATTGTATCCCCCTTGCTAGCTAGGAATCATATGCAACCTCCACACAATAGGTCTATAGCCTAAATGCTGAATTCATAGGAACATGGGGACCGTTCACAGTACCCACAAACACAAACGGATCCTCTCCCTCAGGCTCAAAGGTCACCATCCTCCTTTTACAATCTATGGTTGTTTTATACATGGCTAACTAATCCATGCCCAGAATCATATCAAAGTCCTCCATAGACAACTCTATAAGATCCACAGACAACTCCCTACTATCAACCTCTACTTGAAAAGATTTGACCCATATCCTAGAGTCTACTAATTCCCAGTAAGAAACATGGTCCCATATCCCACAACATAAAAATGACATGGTCCAAACAGTTTTTCTATCACTCTGCTAGATACGAAATAATGTGTAGCACCAAAATCAATCAACACAGTGAAAGGAGAATGAACACTAGAGATCTAACCTGTAACTTCAGAGGGACTAGTATCAACCTCTGATTGCATCAAGGTAAAAACTCGAGCTGGAGTCAAGCTGTCCGCCTTACTTGGTTCTTCCTTCTTCTAGCTCGATTAGTCTTTATTTAATGTCCAACCACCCCACATAGATAGCATGCCTTCACTCAGAATTCTCCCAGATGGTGTCTCCTGCACCTAGTACACTCTAGGTAACTTCTCCAAGCCTCATTGCAACCCTGGCAACAACTCTGAGCACCCCAACCCCTCAATCAAGAAAAATAGTGGAGGAGGCGTATAAGGTCTTCCTTTTCTGGTCACTAGGGCCCCCGCCCCTACCAGACCCCACCAATGGAGGCACTGCCCTCTAAAGATCTCGTCGTGCAATGCTTTCCCTCAAGATCTTATTCTTCGCCTTCTCAATAGTAATGGATTTTTCAACCACCTAGCCATAAGTAGTTTCCCTAAGAATTGATATAATCCTAACACCACAGGCTATCATAGCACTTTTCCCTCAAACAAATCGGTTATGCCTTGATGCAATAGTAGGCACCAAATCAGGTGCAAATTTAGCTAACCTGTAACACCTCAAGGCATATTCGATCACTGTAATAGTGCTTTGCACCAAACTGTTAAATTCATCTACTTTCGTAGCTCGAACTGCATTATTGTAGTATTTTTAGGTAAACAATTCTCGAAACTCATCCCACGTCTCGGACACCACTTTCCACAAAATACGGGCATCATCTGGAAACATAAACGCGGTGTAAGACACTCTGTCATTACCTGCCACCCTCATAAAATCCTGGATGGAGGTAGTCAGGCTCATCCACTACTCAACCTTGAGTGGATCCGGACCATCCTCAAAGGTTGGAGGGTGTTGTTTTCTGAATCTTTCATATAACGACTCCAACCTGTTTTCAACCTCTAGCTGTTGTACAACTGGTACTACGACAAGTGCCACGAGTGGTGCAGCTTTCCCCTGGCGGAACTTGTTGTCTCGGTAATCGAATCTCATCTTCCTGACTCTAAAGTCTAGCGTGCATATCAACAAGCACTTGCTACTAGTTCTTAGGGCTAGCAGAGGGTTCTGACCTTAGTTATAAAATCTGTTCTCGATCTCAACACCGCCTAGTCAACCTAATCTCCTTAGGGCATAACTCTTCTAGTATATTTGCAATCAATGACCCGCCTTATCAAGCAATGATAACAGGTTCTAGAAGCCGCCCCCATAGTCTAAAACTAAACAATTTGGAAATCCATGCAACCATAGTGGTAATAAGAATTTCAATAGCTCTAACATACAGCAACAATTCTAATAAGAAGGCCTTTTCATGTTCCCATAACAGTCAAGGGCCAGGCCATATCAGTAAATTTCATGCTTCCTATACTAGCATGTAGATATGCCAAATTTATTCCAAATAAGTAGTTAAACATATATTTAACACCTTAATTACCAAACCGTGAGTCGATCTTATGTTTAGCAGCATGCATACACACTCAGCCTATCTTCAGGAACCATTAAACCTTAACGGCTATGATACCAAGTTGTAACGCCCTACTAATCAAGGACTGTTACACTGTGTGTTTAAAATAGTACGTAACTCGTTAAGCGAGTCATTTGGACTTAAATGTGTAATTAAAGTTAATTATTGGTCTTGTTACTAAAAAATTTGGTCAAAGAAGCCAACTTTTCAATAAAATGGTTTGACTGTTTACAAGGGATCCCAAGGGTTACAAATTCAAATACTGTATCTTTACAATATTACAAGTTGGCCAACCTAAATAGAAAAAGCAGACTGAAAACTCTTGTTCCTCAAATTACTTTGACCGTGGTAGCCGAGCAGGCTGAGTTTGTACACGCCACCCCTATAGCCCTCCAAATAACGAATGGTCCAGTTTCCCCTTGCCTTTACATGCGCCACATAGCACCCGTGAGCCAAGGCTTAGCAAGAAAACCCAAAATAAACAACAACAACAAATAATCAACAAAACATAGAACATAACTAGCATGCTTAGTAGTTATAATCAAACCTAAGCAAGCACACAGTATAATCGCAAGGCCATAGGGCCGCACGAGCTCATACCGAATTCCTGGATTGGTCCATCTACAATGGCCTACATTCCACAAGCTATTGTCGACCATGGCTTATTAGCAGGGCCTTCCAAACAAATATAGCACATAAATATCTCACATATATGACATTTATACAAAATTTGAATAAATTCATATTTAGGAAATATGCAATGCGTGGTTATAATCACGTTCGGTAACCAGGGCCGAGGCCTTAATCTCAATACACGTGATTTTCTTACCTTGAGTTTTGTGCAGATAGTCATCCCTGTCCCGAGCCTTGCGACAATCTAATCAAAGCATAAACATTACTCTTATTGGAGATTGAATTTGAATTCTGAGCTTCAAACCAAACCCCAACTCATAAAATTACTATTCCCAGTTAACTGGACGTTAGAAACAGCTCCCAAACCCCTAAGTGGGCCCTAGAAACAGACTACTGAACCCACAAAGCCTTAATCCTAAAATTAGAAAATCTACTTTTTAGGGCACCTGGCATAATCGCGGTTGCCCCTGGCACAGTTGCGCCTAAAAAAAGTTTGGTGTTTCTAGGGCACTGGTGCGGTCGTACCCCTAGACTCAAAACTCCAAATCACAACCAAAATTCCCTGGTTTCTGGGACACTAGCGCGGTTGCGCTAGGTTGCCAGAAACATAGTGTTCTTCCCCAATTTCTAAGTTACCATTTCTCTTCAAAACCAGACCCAACAAATTGATTCCCAGCCAGTTTCCCAATAATTTTTCACCACAAACCACATCTAATAATTTAGACAATAAATAATCAACCACAAAATTCCACAAAAATGGACTAAAATATCTAGAATTTAAGCATTCAACATTTTGAGCTTGAGTATAGGAACTTACTGTAGCATCCCAAATTACCTAAGAAGGCCTAAGGCCTTGATTAGGGGGCAAGGACGACAAATTATGGAAATTATGTGCTTATGTGATATATATGGGTGTTATTATATGATTATTTTAGTTATATTGTGATATGACTTTATATGAACGTTTAGGTGTATTACATATTCATGTGGGCCCATTTCTTATCAGAATGGCAATTTTTGTAATTTGGCCTATAATAGGTATATTTGGCATATATGTGATATGTGTGCGGGACCACATTATTATGTGTATGTATTTGGGTTACTCGAGACAAGGCAATCCTAGGGAGCAAGTTAGCAGGAAAGTCACAGCGGGACTAATATTTGACTCGAGGTGAGTTAAGGGGCACTTTGGGTATTTAGTACATCATCGGGATATTGGGTAATGAGAATGAATATTCGAGGATATATTTGGAGTTAGTGAGACCAGGAGGGAATTATGGGGATTTTGACTATTTTACCCCCGAGGACATTTTTGGCACCCCTCAGCTTTAGGGATTTACTTAAGCCCTTAGTAACCTGTCATAAACAGAAGTACGTTCAACACTCTTGTTCTCCCACTCATTCTCTCATTTGGTGCCATTAGCATTTTCAAAGGAAACTCGTTTTAGGGCTCGGATTCAAGCAAGGTTAGAGTCATAACGATTTTAGGAAAGAATAGAAGTTTGATAGCTGGAGGATTTGGCCAAAAAATGACATAATCAGAGGTAATTTAAGCTTTGAATTCTTGAGTTTTCATTTCCTTAAACTTCTTCAGTTTTGAATTGTATTTTAGGGTTTGGTGAGTTTTTCATCCATTGGAAACTTAGGTTTCGTTGTTCGGGAGGTTCTAGGGATGTTGTGAGATTGAATGGTGAGTTTGGTGCATTTTTGTGGTGATTTTTTTAGAGGATTTTTTGACTGAGAAAGTTGAGATCGTGGGGCCACACCTTGGCTCTGTTATTGGGCGTTGCGACCCTCATGAACTCAAGTGTCAAGTGGTTTCATGAAGCTAGATCGCACTGTGGCCCGTGTCCAATGTTTTTGGAGCTAGGCTCTCTTGTTGTCAGAACCACGACCCTAAGTGATGGGGCGTCGCGACCCTAATTGGGTGTACTGCGACGCAAATGAGGGTTATTGGCCAATGAATGTTTTGAGTGCGAGAACTCAACATTAGGGCTCGGAATCGATCCTACTACCCGATTTAGTAGAATTCGACGTCCCGGAGGCAAGGATGTAGTCCGAAAGACTGTGTTTGCTCTTTATTTATGGGATTCTATTTTTGGTTGTGTCTAGGTTATTAGTATGAGCTCAAGATTAGTGTTGTTCTTATTTTACATTAGACTTGGACCTAAGGTGAGAAAATTGCACCCATTACGTGATATATATGATTAGGGCTTGGCCCGAACATTGATTATAGTCTTGATTGGGCATGGACCCCTATAAATGTGCATTGATTAAGCATGCTCAATGCTTTGTTTATGGATATTTGTTATACGATGAATGGGGAGAGGCTTGACTTATCAATAAAGGATGGTAAATAGCTCTGAGCACCAGTCGAAAAGCATTGACTTATTAGTCAAGGACGACAATAGCGCTGGTCCAAAAGCATTGATTTATGAGTCAAGGTCAGCAATAGCGCTCTAAGCACTGGTCGATATGATTAGATCTAAACAAGAGTGTATCATACGCTTGTCTGATCCAATGGTCATGGAAAATTAAGCCCCAAGTAGGCGGGGCCAGCTCGAAGGCTCGTTGTACGTGGTAGTCACTTATTTGAATGGTATGCATGCATGAGTAGGATTATTACTGCTAGGCATGCTTACTATGGTTTAGTAATGTGTTATTAACTGCTTATGACCATGTTTAAGTTTTTTTGCTAGGCCTTGGCTCACAGGTGCTATGTGGTGCAGGTATGGGGAAAGGAAAGCTGGACCAACCATGAGTTAGAGAGTTTAGGTGGCGACGTGTACATTTACTGTAACGACCCAAATTTGCTATTAAGGATTGGGGCCTTGATTAGTGTGCCTGGAGGGCAATAAGTGAATTATTGTTATAATATGTGAATTTATGTTTATATGTGATAGAGATGCATGTGTTAGATGAATTAAATATGCATGTGGGCCCCGCTTGGATATTGGGGGCATGTTTGTGATTTTAGCTCATTGAGGGCATAAATGTGATAAATGTGATATGTTTGTGATATATTTGTGTAGCACAATCCGAGACAGTCCTAGGAAGCCATTAGTCGAAAGTCACAACGAGGTTGAGAATTTCACTCGGGGCGAGTCAAGAGGTATTATTGGTATTAGATGTCTTATGGTCTTATCGAGTTATGGAAATAAATATTTGGAGATATATTTAAGGTTAGAATGTTTAGGAGGGAATATGGGGGAAATTTACCATTTTTCCCTCAGGGACGTTTTTGGTACCCCGAGCCTTAAGGTAACCTTAAAGCTTAAGTTAAATAAAACAAAACCTAGGAAGCCTTTAGAAAATAAGAAACTGACTCTTTCTTTCCCTCTCCCTTACTCTGGTTTTCTTTTACTCTTAGAGACTTAGAGGCAACTTGGAGGTTCTTCATGTGAAAACCAATTAGAAACTAGGCATCAAGCTAGAGTTTTGGAGGTTTGGAGCTTAAAGAGCTGAGTGGTGGGTTCAATTCTGTACAAGGTAAGCTTCCTAATGTGTTTAGATATGTTGATTTGCAGCTGAACTCTGTTGATATTGGGTGTTAGGAATTAGACATGATGGATTGGATTCTAGGATTGGTTTTGATTGCTTGATGGGTGTAGGAATTGGTTCTTGAGTTTGTTGGTATGTCTAGGTTGCATAAGTATGAATTTTGGGATTAAGTGTTGGGTTGAGGTGGTCTTGGTAGTGTTGACTCGAAGGAAATGCAGAGAAAAAAAAAGTTTTTAGGGTTTGGAGGCGAGGGTCGCGACCCATGTGCACGCGAGGCCTGGGGAGGCCATGGAGCTCGAGGTGCACCGCGACGCTTGGCCAAGCATGCCGCGGCCCAAGTGTGTGTCCGGGGAGGTGTTAGCCTCTGTTTTGAGGCTAGTCGCGGCCCTTGAGGGGTTGTGTCGTGACCCCAGCCAAAGGTGCAGGGTGACTTGTGGGTTTTGACTTTGGAACCTAATTGCAAAGGCTTAGGATGGATTTTGTCACCCGGATTGATAGAATTCAACGTCCCGGAGATTAGAATTATGGCTCGAAGCCATTTAGTGGATTAGAACTTGATGGATGAAATTGTTAATGTGTTGTGACTAGGGTTCCGACGAGACTCGGACTAGGGAACTGTGCTCAGGACATTGGTGCCTAGGAAGTTCGGGACACAAGTAAGAAAACTACTGTTCCCATAGAGCTTGTGTTGCAGGACTCGACCCTATATGATTAAGTTGCAGGGCTCGGCCCAATATGACTGTGTTGCAGGGCGTGACCCTTTGATTGATTTTATATGTGTTTAAGTGTCTGTTTAGTTAATTAATGTATGTATATTAATGATGGAACGGCAAAGGCCAGGAACAGCGAAGGCTGGGAATGGCGAAGGATGAGAACGACAAGGGGCTAGGACCAGCGTTTAGCACACGGAGTGCGAGTTGCCAGGGTAAGACCCCAAGGGATACCTGGGATATCCTTACGGTTTAGACCACGAACCCAGGGCCTGGTAAAGAGCCTGGGATGGCATGGTTGTTCTTCAATGACCTGGTGTTGGCTTGATTTTATATTAAGTGTTTGATATGCGTTTTGTTATCTGCTTTTGAGGGTTTTCTTGCTGGGCTTCGGCTCACGAGTGCTCTATGGTGCAGGTAAAGGGAAAGGGAGAGTCGATCTACACTGAGTATGGAGACTGTGATGAGTGGCGCGTACATGTCTGGTCTGCCTGGCTGCCTTGGCTAGGGATGTTTATTGGGAGATGTTTGTACAAAACTTGAATTTTGTTGTTTAGTCAACTCTAACTAAATTTTGAGTTGTAAATATTTCTAAACAATGATTTTTGGATCCCAAATGCTATATGTCTTATAATTTTCAATGAAAGGTTTATTTTCAAATTTATGACTCTGATTGTGATTTACTTACACTTTTGTCTTATAACCTCGATTAGCGAGTTAATTGCACATTTTAAACTCACTTAGTAATGGCTCTAAGGTAGTAGGGCATTACAACTTGGTATCAGAGCGAGCCAAGGTTTATGTTTTCTGTAGAATGACCGAACATGTACGCTCACCGTCAGTTGCAAGCTCAACTCAGGGTTGGTTGGTATGATTGACCATTATGTTCAAATATGTGCTTAAATGCCCTATTTGCCTGTTTATTTGACATAGAACATGATGAATGATTTAATGTATGCCTGATGTCAGGGCATGGCCCGTTGTGTGTTATATGTTATTTGAGTGTTATGTGGATTGTTGCTTATGGTTGACTGGTGTGATTGGGAGGTGGTTTTGGATTTTGTTGTCATGCCTGTTGAGCCGCGTCATCGGTTGCAGGCATATTTGTTGAGATGCCTCGTCAATCATCTAGACTCCGCAGTAGTCGGACCGAGGATGATAACCAGGGTCAGAACCCTCCACCTGCCCCACAGAATTGGCAGCAGATGTTTGCTGAAATGGAAGCAAGGCTGCAACGAACAGAGGAAGAACTTCGCCAGCTGAGCCAGCAGGCCCCTCCACACGTTATAGGGTTGCCGATTCAGCAGGTTATGGCGCCAACGCCAGTTCAACCTGTTGTGGAGAATAAGTCGGAACCCTTATATGAGTGATTTAGAAAACAACATCCTCTCACCTTTGAGGGTGGACCAGACCCACTGCGGGTAGAGTAGTGGATGAATATGATCTACTCCATTCTAGATTTCATGAAGGTTGAGGGGAACGAGAGGGTAGCTTATGCAAGCTACATGTTCAGCAAAGACGCCCGCATCTGGTGGGATGTAGTGGTCCAAAGGAGGAATGTGACCGTTATGACCTGGGAAGAGTTTAGGAACATTTTCAATGAGAATTATTACAGTGTGGCAGTCCGAACTGCGAAGGTTGATTAGTTTATCAACCTGACTCAAAACCGGATGACCGTGATAGAGTATGCTCTAAAGTTCGATCATTTGGCGAAGTTTGCGCCAGATTTAATGCCGACAAATTCAGCAAGAAGGGACAATTTTGTAGGGGGATTGAATGTTATGATCACCCGTGATGTGAAGATCACTTTGGATCCAGAGACTACTACCTACGCTCAGGTGGTAGATACGACCCTTACCGTTGAGGGGGCCGAGGACCAGATTTGGATAGAGAGCGGTATTAGGCGCGATGCTAGGAGGGCAGTGCCTCCTTTTATTGGATCCAGCTGGGGTGGTGGCTCCGGTGAGCAGAAGAGAAAGGCCCCAAATTCCTTTGTTCCCCCCAGTTATAATAGGAGGGCACGGGGTGGTCTTAGTGGCCGTCAGAGCGAAAGTGACAACTAGAGGAGTTTTCCTGTGTGTCCTCGGTGCAGACGACGACATCAGGGTGAGTGCAGGATTAGGGCCTGCTTTATCTGTGGGAGTGCCAATAGTCTAAAGAAGGACTGCCCTTAAGCCAGGAAGGAGGATTTGCAGCAGGGCGATAGTCTCGCTCCTGCCAGGGTGTTCACTTTGACTCAGACTGAGGCGGAGGCTAGTCCCTTAGTTTTGAGAGGTCAGATCTCTAGTGCTTGTTTTTCTTATACTGCATTTTTTTATTCGGGGGCAACCCATTTGTTTGTGTCTGCTAGAGTGATAGATCAGCTGTGTAGACCTAGTGTTCTGTATGCTAGGGGTATTCAGACCTTATTGCCGACTGGGGAACGGGTAGTCTCTAGGAGGTGGATTAAAGCTTTACCATTAGAGGTAGATGGTAGGGAATTGTTTGCTTATTTGATAGAGCTTGCGATTGATGACTTTGATATGATCCTAGGGATGGATTGGCTATCAAAGTATGGGGCGACAATTGACTGCAAGCATAGGATGGTGACTTTTGAACCAGAAGGGGAGGTACCCTTTGTATATGTGGGAACAGCTGGTGGACCGCAGGTACCTATAATCTCAGCATTAAAGGCTAGGGACCTGATGTAGGGAGGTTGCATAGGATTCCTAGCGAGTGTCGTGGATACCTCTAAGGTTGTATCGGTAGGACCGGGGGAGACCATATTGGTATGTGAGTTCCCAGATTTATTTCCAGCAGATCCGCCAGGGCTGCCACCGCAGCGGGAAATTGATTTTGTTATAGAGTTGGTACCAGGAGCGGAGCCAATATCTAGGACACCTTACAGAATGGCTCTGACTGAGTTGAAGGAGTTGAAGATTCAGTTGCAGGAGTTACTGGATTTGGGGTTCATCAGACCAAGTTTCTCGCCATAAGCTATACGCTAAGTTCAGCAAGTGCAAGTTCTGGCACCACAAGTTACATTTGTTGGCCATATCATCAGTAAGGAGGGGATTCTAGTTGTCCCAAATAAGATTGAGGCAATGAGAGACTGGCCTAGACTAAACATTGTTTCTGAAGTGAGGAGTTTTCTAGGATTGGCAGGGTATTATCGGCGGTTTGTTGAAGGGTTCTCCAGAATAGCTACGCCGTTGATAGAACTGACGAAGAAGAAGACAAAGTATGTTTGGACAGACCGATGTGAGAACAATTTCAAAGAGTTGAAGCGGCGATTGATCACAGCACCAATGTTAAGTTTGCCGACAGATAATGAGAAGTTCGTGGTTTATTGTGATGCCTCCAGACAGGGTTTAAGGTGTGTGTTGATGCAAGCTGGGAAGGTGATAGCCTACGCATTGAGGCACTTAAAGGAGTATGAGCAGAGATATCCCACGCATGATCTAGAATTGGCAGCAGTGGTGTTCGCACTTAAGATTTGGAGACATTATTTATATGGTGAGAAGTGCGAGATATACACTAATCATAAGAGTTTGAAGTACTTCTTTACTCAGAAGGATTTGAATATGCGCTAGAGACGGTGGTTGGAGTTGGTCAAGGATTACGATTGTGATATCTTGTACCATTCTGGAAAGGCTAACGTAGTTGCTGATGCCTTGAGCCGGAAGGGCCCAGGACAGCTGTTCAGTTCGAGATAGATATATGATAAGCTAGCGGAGGAGATGTCTAGA
This sequence comes from Humulus lupulus, assembly GCF_963169125.1. NCBI lineage: Eukaryota > Viridiplantae > Streptophyta > Magnoliopsida > Rosales > Cannabaceae > Humulus > Humulus lupulus. The sequence goes on along the minus strand of NC_084800.1, from coordinate 146,312,922 downwards.
GCGGTTATAGAGTTGGTGGTTGGTCGGTTAGCCAACATCACTCTTCAGTCTACGCTCCTTGAAAGGATCAAGGAGGCACAGGGGAATGATTCCCAGTTGAGGGGTTACAGGGAGAACGTCTTGCTCAGAGTGGCTAAGGACTTTTCTATTTCGGGGATGGGGTTACTGAAGTATAAGGGTCGGATCTGTGTTTCGATGGATACAGATATCTGGGGAGAGATTCTAGATGAACTCATACCACTCCATATTCCTTACATCCGGGTAAGATGAAGATGTACCAAGACCTGAGAGCTTTGTACTAGTGGTCAGGCATGAAGAGGGATGTGGTGGATTATGTGGCCAAGTGCTTAACTTGTCAGCAGGTCAAGGCTGAACATGAGAGGCTAGCAGGGTTGCTGCAGCCTCTAGGGATTCCCGAGTGGAAGTGGGAAGATGTCGCTACGGACTTTTTGGTTGAGTTGCCAAAGACCGTAGGGCAGCATGATTCAGTGTGGGTGATTGTGGATAGGTACACCAAGTTCGTGCACTTTTTACCAGTTAGGACGACTTGCACTGTGGAGCAGTGTGCTAAGCTATATGTGAAGGAGATTGTTCGACTTGATGGGGCACCAAGGTCGATAGTATCCGACAGGGAACCCACCTTCACTTCCAAGTTCTGGGAAAGTCTACAGAAGGCTATGGGCACATAGCTACAGTTTAGTACCGCTTATGATCCTCAGACAGATGGACAGACTGAGAGGATGATTCAGATACTAGAAGACATGCTGCGAGCCTGTGTGCTAGATTTTGGGGGATCTTGGAGTAAGTATCTTCCCTTGATTGAGTTCTCGTAAAACAACAGCTATCAGGTGACTATCGAAGTGGCTCCGTATGAGATGCTTTATGGGAGGAAGTGCAGATCACCTATCCATTGGCAAGAGACAGGTGAGAGGAGGTATTTAGGCCCTGAGATGGTTCAGAGTACCAGTGAGGCAGTTGAGAAAATAAGAGCTCGAATGCTCACCTCCTAGAGTCGCCAGAATAGTTATTCAGATCTGAAACGTAGGAGTGTGGAGTACCAGGTTGGTGACCATGTGTTTCTTAGGGTTTCACCCTTGAAGGGAGTGAGACGGTTTGGTGTTCGGGGCAAGCTGAGCCCTAGGTTTGTTGGCCCCTTTGACATTCTGGAACGGGTTGGAGAGGTAGCCTACAGATTGGCAATGCCTCCAGCCTTATCAGGCGTCCATGACATGTCTCACGTAAACATGCTCTGGAAGTATGTGTCTGATTCGATACATGTTCTAAGATATGGCAATTTGGACCTGGATCAAGATTTATCATATGAGGAGAAACCAGTTCAAATTCTTGACGGGAAGGACAAAGTCTTGCGGAGCAAGACCATCGCTTTGGTGAAAGTTCTATGGAGGAATAGGAAGGTTGAGGAGGCGACATGGGAATTGGAATCTGAGATGCGGGAGTGGTATCTCAAGTTATTCTTGTAATTTTGAGGATAAAATTTCTCTAAGGAGGGGATTGTTGTAACGACTCGAATTTGCTAATAAGGCTTGGGGCCTTGATTAGTGTGCCTGGAGGGCAATAAGTGAATTATTGTTATAATATGTGAATTTATGTGAATATGTGATAGAGATGCATGTTTAGATGAATTAAATATGCATGTGGGCCCCGCTTGGATAATGGGGGCATGTTTGTGATTTTAGCCCATTGAGGGCATAAATGTGATAAATGTGATGTGTTTGTGATATATTTGTGTAGCACGATCCGAGACAGTCCTAGGGAGTCGTTAGTCAAAAGTCACAACAGGGTTGAGAATTCGACTCAGGGCTAGTCGAGGGGTATTTTGGGTATCGGATGTCTTATGGGGTTATCGAGTTATGGAAATAAATATTTGGAGATATATTTAAGGTTAGAATGTTTAGGAGGGAATATGGGGGAAATTTACCATTTTTCCCTCGGGGACGTTTTTGGTACCCCGAGCCTTGAGGTAACCTTAAAGCTTAAGTTAAATAAAACAAAACCTAGGGAGCCTTTAGAAAATCAAAAATGGACTCTTTCTTTCCCTCTCCCTTACTCTAGTTTTCTTTTACTCTTGGAGACTTAGAGGCAACTTGGAGGTTCTTCATGTGAAAACCAATTGGAAACTAAGAATCAAGCTAGAGTTTTGGAGTTTAAGGAGCTGAGTGGTGGGTTCAATTCTGTACAAGGTAAGCTTCCTAATGTGTTTAGATATGTTGATTTGCAGTTGAACTCTATTGATATTGGGTGTTAGGAATTAGACATGCATGGATTGGATTCTAGGATTTATTTTGATTGCTTGATGGTTGTAGGAATTGGTTCTTGAGTTTGTTGGTATGTTTAGGTTGCATAAGTATGAATTTTTGGTTTAAGTGTTGGGTTGAGGTGATTTTGGTAATGTTGGGTCGAAGGAAATGCATGGAAAAAAATGGTTTTTCTGGGTTTGGAGGCTCGGCTCGCGGCCCTATGAGGGGCATGTCGCGGCCCGTGTGCATGCGAGGCCTGGGGAGGCCATGGAGCTCAAGGCGCGCTGCAGCGCTTGGCCAAGCATGCCACGGCCCGTGTGTGTGTCCAGGGAGGTGTTAGCCTCTGTTTTGAGGCTAGTCGCAGCCCTTGAGGGGTAGGGCCGCGACCCTAGCCCAAGGTGCAGGGTGACTTGTGGGTTTTGACTTGGGAACTTAATTGTGAAGGCTCGGGATGGATTTTGTCACCCGGATTGATAGAATTCAAGGTCCCGGAGATTAGAATAATGGCTCGACGCCATTTAGTGGATTAGAACTTGATGGATGAAATTGTTAATGTGTTGTGACTAGGGTTTCGGCAAGGCTCGGACTAGGGAACTGTGCTTGGGACATTGGTGCCTAGGAAGCTCGGGACACAGGTAAGAATACTACTATTCCCATAGAGTTGTGTAGGAGGGCTCGACCCTATATGATTAAGTTGTAGGGCTCTGCCCTATATGACTGTGTTGCAAGGCGTGGCCCTTTGATTGATTTTATATGTGTTTAAGTGTCTGTTTAGTTAATTAATGTATGTATATTAATGATGGAACGGCGAAGGCCGGGAATAGTGAAGGCTGGGAACGGCGAAGGCCGAGAACGACAAGGGGCCAGGAGCAGCATTTATCACGCGGAGTGTGAGTTGCTAGGGTAAGACCCCGAGGGATACCTGGGATATCCTTAAGGTTTAGACCGCGGACCCAGGGCCTAGTAAAGCGCCTGGGACGGCATGGCCGTTCTTGTATGACCTAGTGTAGGCTTGATTTTATATTAAGTGTTTGATATGCGTTTATTATCTGCTTTTGAGGGTTTTCTATCTAGGCTTCGGCTCACGGGTTCTCTATGGTGCAGGTAAAGGCAAAGGGAGAGTCAATCAACCCTGAGTATGGTGAGTGTGACGAGCGGCGCGTACATGTCCGGTTTGCCTGGCTGCCTTGACCAGGGGTGTTTTTTGGGAGATGTTTGTACAAAACCTGAATTTTGTCGTTTAGTCGACTCTAACTAAATTTTGAGTTGTAAATATTTCTAAACAATGATTTTGGGATCCCAAATGCTATATGTCTTATAACTTTCAATGAAAGGTTGATTTTCAAATTTATGACTCTGATTGTGATTTACTTACACTTTTGTCTTAAAACCTCGGTTAGCGAGTTAATTGCACATTTTAAAATCACTTAGTAACAGCTCTAAGGCAGTAGGGCATTACATATACAGCCGCTTGAACACCATGGCCAAGGTTTCTTAAAGGAACTAGGGTTAAACCCTATTTTTTGATGTCGTAATTACCTTTTGGAACTGTAAATGTTTACTATGGTATCCCATGCACAAATTAACGTTTTAATGAAATATCCATTCCTTTTAACTAAAAATCTTAACCCTGGATCGTTAATCACATTTAGTTGCACGTTTATGGCCAAATGACTCATTTAGCAAGTTTAGCAAAATTTAAAATACACAGTGTAACGGTCTTTGCTAACCAAGGCATTACACTTACCCAAATATGAAAATCAAAGTCTTAATTTTGAGTTTGAAACTTAAATTCCAAGCTTGATACATCGACCAAACATGTTTCCTCCAACAAAACTAGCACCAAAACCTCCTAGAAACCTCAAATCATTAGAACTTGCCTTATCTTCCTCTCACCCAAGAACATCAAAACCTGAGAAAAAAAAAAATAGAGCTATAGGTTCTTACCTCTTTGATTTTTAATTCCTAGAAGTTAAGTGATGATCTTGGCAGCTCAATCCCTTCCTTATGACCTTGAATCTCCTTACTTTTTCGCCAAATTCCTTTAATTTGCCTAACTTGTGCTTAAGCCCCTAACACAAGTCTTAGAGAGAAGATAAGAGAAGTGAAGGTTGCCCAAATCGTGATGTGCTAGGCTGTTGCTGCCTTGGTCTATTCCTTCGGTCAAAATGACCATATTACCCCTTATTCCCAATTTTCCATCAAAGCCTTTCAAGGGAAATACTATCATTTAGCCTAAATACCACTAAACCGTTAGTTATACTTAAAGTTAACAATTATCACACTAATCTCCCCAAATAATAATATTTTCCTCAATAATATCTCAATAATTCGCAAAGTATGCCAAATTACCATAATACCCCTTGGTTCACCCCGAGGCGGGTATAAATTCTTGTTGTGACCATTCCGCTAAATTTCTCAATAGGATCAAATCATGCCGAATATCACAAATATATCCACATATTAATGTGGTTTCAATCACATAGCCCATAAAATTACCAATATACCCTTAACGAGTCAAAATTACGAAAATGCCTTTTTGACAAAAAGAGGCCTACAAGCATATTTAATACACACAAACATGCATAAGCATTCATATCATAATATAACTCATATAATTCAAATAATCATGTATATATTGAAGTAAAATGACATAATTCACAAAGAAATCCAATTATGCCCTCCCAAGACACTAATCAAGGCACTAAGTCTTATTAGAAAATTTTGGGACGTTACACCAGCTCGTGTTTTTCAGGTAGAACAAAAAGAATAACCAAGAACACAATTGTAGTTTGGATACTCTTGCTAAATAGTTTCTAACTCTTTTGGAAGTATAACTACAATGTTGACTTTTCTTACATGCCCGTGAAGATGAGGAATGTTAATCCTAGAGACTTTGACTCATGGTGAGGAATTTGTACTTCCAACCGAAGGTGAAAATATAATTTTGACCAGAAAAACATCGACCGAAATCCTCCTGCGACATCGACGAACTACCACGCGGTTCCTTCATAACTACTCATGCTGTAAAGACAATATGCTTTATCTCTTATTTTGTTTATGAATGTTTTTTGGATTATGGCTTATGATCATAAATTGAATATTGTAATTTAAGCGAATTAATCAAATTATTATAATATACACTATGGAAGAATAACACAAATTAGATCAAGAGAAAGAAATAACATTTGTAGAGAGAAACCCTAGTTACATCAAATCACAAGGTTATGATTGTATGTAATAAACAATGGAGATGAAAAGAAGGCTTGACATGATTAGAATTGTTGTCTAAAAATATCTATTCCTATCCTCCCATAAGAGATTTCTTGAAGCTACTATAGTGGTCAAATGAGATTGAGATTAACAATCCTTGGTGTTTGTTGACCACAGTTTTGGCCAACAACGAGTAGACACGATAACAACAATAAATAGAAAATAAACGACACAATAAATAAAAGAATTTGTAATAGCCTAATCCACTTGGTGTTTGTATATATTCCAGCCTAGACTTAAGAGCAGATGAACCTGGGTCAATTGAATTTCTCAAGTGTAAGAAGGAAATGGTCTTACAGAATCTCTCTCAAATCTGCCAAACTAAAAAAAGTCCCCTAAATGATGCCATGAGTCCTCTATTTGTAGGATCTTCAATCGTACAAAAGGGTCTTGAGTTTTTACATAGTCCTTGGTTGTTTCAACCAACTTTAATTAATAAAATAATCAATAAATTGAAAATACAACAACATGGGCTATTATTTTGGGATATCTAAGAAAATCCCAATGTTGTTACGGAAAATTATGGCTGAAAATGTTGTTGAAATTCCGCTAGAGAAGTTACTGGGCAGTTAGCTCCTGCGATTCTGAAATATCTAGTCGGTTATGCTCCTTTGCCTGGCATATCTAGTAGGATATGCTCCTTCCTTTGACATCTCTGGTTGGATATACTTCTTCCTGACCAAGTGAATATACATTTCCAATCCTAGATTAGTGTTTTTCCCGACCCGAGTGAACCACCCGCGCAATCACTGGTCAGTTTTTTTCTCAACCAGTGGTGAATTGTTAACTCTACCCAAAAGGTCATTTGCTAACCTTTACACTTCTTCGGATTGGCTCATTTATTGACCATTAATGCATTGTCGTGTGTCACTTAAAATTTCCACGTCATTGCACTAAAATTTTGGGGATAACATTTGCCATCCATGATTATTATATGAATTAGTCATATGATGAACTTTTTCTCTGGTTAGTAATTATACAGGCTGTCCAAAAGCATATGTTTGACTAGTAGCATTCACTAAATCTCAAAGAGGTTCTCCATGTACAAGAGCCCCCACGTAGTGATTCACTATTAATCTAAGTACTTTTTTTGTCCCAAATTCCAATAAATGACTTTCAATATTCTACTACCTTTTCCATAAACCCACGATTGCATTTTTCAGGCCATAATAATGGAGGTTACACATTTCTCAAGTCATGGGATAGTGGGATAGAGTGAGAGAGAAAATGATGAGTGTTTAGGGTAATAAGAAATTTCCCTTTGGCCTTGTAAATAGGTCTCCCGACTTCATTGTTTTCTCACATTACTCACAAGCAACAAACACATCAGAAAAAGGGCTCCATTTCCCCCTTTGTCGATTCCTCTACAAATCCGAAAGTGACCAACCTTCTTCAAACAAATTGGAAGCATTCTTGTACAAATCACAACTCATACCATCCTCTTGGGTAAGTTTCCTTAAACTTGGCCTTCAATTTCAAGCATTTTAGCTTAAAAATTTGACAAAAATTGTAACGACCCAAATTTCCTAATAAGGTTTAGGACCTTGATAAGGAGGCCGGGAGGGCCATAATTGATTTATTGTGCCATTATATGATTATATGCATGATTATGTGGATCATATTATTATATGATGATAAATACATGCATAGAGGTATATATTCTGTTATGAGGGCATTCTGGTAATTTGGCCCGTTTAGGGCGTAAGTGTATATTTGTATGCATATTGGTAAACTATTGTTGAGGCTACATTATAATGTGGATTTGTTCGAGTTGTTCCGCATGAGACGATCTTTGAGTATAAGTTAGCGGTTTGGTCATAACAGGATTAAGTGCGGGGCTCAGGGTGAGGCCCCGGGTGATTTGGTGATTAGAGCGTTGCCGGGAGTTAAGGGGTAACAGGATATGAATTATTGGTATCCGATAATTTTTAGAATAATGGGAATTGGAAGGTGTTAATTATGGTTAAAGGGATAGGTGCGAAAGGATGATTTTGCCCTTGGTGGCTGTTAAGGATTTTAATTAGACTTGAGGGCATTTAGGTCTTTTTACCTTAAGGATGTATATGAATCAAGGAAGGTTGTAGAAAATAGGAAGCAAAACAGAGCACTTCACCTCTTCTCCCGTACATCATCTCCTCTCCATTTTTCTTTGGATTTTGAAGCTTCTTTAGAGGAACCAAGCTAGGGAATCAAGTTTTGAGGACCAAGGATATTGTTCCACCATTGAGGAGGAGTTCATACTGAGCTTGAGGTAAGATTCTAACCATTAGAACTCTGGTTTTCTACTCTATTTTCTTATTATGTTCAGTTGAGATTTTGGGCATGAAAGTTGAGAATTCAATGGGGGTTTTGGCAAAGCTTTGGTAGGTTATGATGCCTAGGACTTGTGTATATGGTATTTAGGTCCAATTAGGACTTAAAATGATGTTTGGAAGCTTTTGGTTTAGGTTGAAAATGGTGTAGTCAAAGGGAGGAAATTTCTGGCCAAAACTGGCTATGTGTAGCGCTGTAGCGCCCAGTGGGCGCTACAGCGCTACCCAGGGATGGATTCTACTAACTTGAGCACTGGGGCGCTAGGAGGAGCGCTACCCTACTCCTTCAAATTTTGGTTTTGGGTATTTTTCAGGGTTTTTGGCTCGGGGTTTCAATTCCTAAGGCTCGGGATCGAATCTACTCACCGTATGGGTACAATTCGGGGTCCCGGGAGTGAGGTTTAGGTTAAGACTCTTTAATTGTTGTTTCATTAATTGGATTTCATATTTGGTTATCACTAGGTGACCGCTAAGGGATCAAAGGATCGATCGTTCTCAAGGATCGTTCGTAACATTTTTCTCGCTCGAATAAGAGGTAAGAAAACTGCACCTGGTGATGTGGTTAGGTTGGGACTTAGTGCTCCCTATATTTGTATGCACTGTTATGTGATTGTGATGAACCATGTGAATATGATGGGACTAAGAGCTCCCTATTTTTGTATATGATGTCATGAGATGTTATTATGCCATGGGGACATACGATAAATTTCCTAAGAGTGCCGAAATCAATATTTGTGCACAGGGCGCGGCTCAGCCACTGGTAGCTGAGGATAGCTTATTAATCACTGAACTCGGTTAAGCTGGCGGGAGTCAGTGGGTATAACACTGGGGGCGGCCTAAGTGAGCTGAACACAATGGGTTAAATAGAGGGTGTGACCTAAGGGCGCCAACCCTGAATATTGTGTAATGGTTGTGATAAACTGTTGATTATGAATGTGATTATTGTTCTTAATTTGATGGAATATGAAATGTTGATTATCTGGATAACAAATTTTGATTTGTCGATTGTTATCACTGAATAGGCAAATGTTATGAATTGTTGAATACTTGGTTATGTTCTATGGAATATCAAGTTATTTATATTAATCTTGCTATGATATCATGTTTTCTTGCTGGGCCTCGGCTCACGGGTGCTACGTGGTGCAGGTAAAGACAAGGGTATGTTGGATCAACAATGAGTTGGAGAGCTCTGGGGGCGAGGTGTACATTGTCTGCTGCTCGGCCGCCACAGTCAAGGGATTGTAAAGGGATGGAAACCTAAAATGTGTATTTTTCCATTAGAGTGGCCTGGGTTATTTATAACTTCTAGAATTTGTTGTAAATATGTCATCAAAACCCTGTTTTGAGTTTCTATGTATTAAACCGTCATTTTTAATGAAAATAACCTGTTTATGACAAAAATATTTTATTCCTAATCTGTTGATGATGTTAGATTCACATTTTGTTTAAATGACTTGATTAGTAAGTCTTGCACTATTTTAAACACACAGTGTAATAGTCTTGGTTACCCAGGGCGTTACAAAAATTTTGTATAGAAACCATGAAACATGAATATCACATTTCTAGATTTCTTAGAAATTTTGTGGTTAATCTGTGTAGAGTAGTACTTTTGTCGCTATTTTTATGTTGTTTAGGCTTTGGGCTAGCCAAATTTTCCTCCAATTTCATGAAATCTTGAAGAAAAAATTATCTCCCATTCCACTTAATGTTTTTGGGTTCATGGCTATAAGATGAACATTGAAGTTTCCAAGAGAAGTTTTATAAACCCTTTAAATTCCACTTTTAATCTTAAAGTTGTACTCCTAGCGTTAGAAACATTGTTTTCCCTTTTCGAGTAGTACCCATTCTTATAGACAATTTAACTGCACGGATAGTATTCATAACTCGAATTTGTGTTTGCATCGCTCGGGCTTAGTATGTATTGGAAGGATTCAGTTGAGCTACTTGGGCGACGTGTCTGTCACGAGAATGTCGTTTCACTGCCCAATGTCGTTTATACTGCTTATATTATGTTTTTAATACTCGGATATTGTTTTCAATGCTCGGATTCTATTTAAAGTAGCTACATTTACTACATTAGTCCCTTATGACTGGTTTCAAAAAATTTCCTACTCAGAAAAACAAAAAAAATTTGATCACTGGTGTCACTGCTCGAAAACGTTTCTCACTGAGCAGTAAAAAATGTTTCACTGCTCGAAAGAGTTTTTCACTAGGCAATAATTTTTTGTTTACTTTGTACCTATTTTCTGTTTGGTTTCCTTGCCTCCCCCATATCTTTTGTAGATGAATCATTTTGACTACAAGGGAGATGACAACCAAACAGACTCCGATACATCATCTCCTGAGCCGAGTGACACCCCTCCAAGCAGCGATTCTTTCTCCAAATGTCTGAGCAAACAAACTTCCAAAGACTGTCTTCGTCGTCTCAAGAAAATCCTTCCCCAATAAGCTTTACACTTCCTTCACAAAGAGCGATTCCTTAAGCAACAACCTCAACACCATTCGATGAGGATGAAAAAGACTAGTCAACTTCCCCAAGGACAGGGCCCCTAAATAGCTCGTTGAGCACTACAAAAGGTAGTAGAGAAAGAGCCTTTTGTGGGAGAACACCTAGGAGAAGAAGTTGAGACAGAAGCTTCTTCAAGGCCTCTATGTCCAGTGCAAAAAGTCAGAAGAACAAAGAAAGAGATTGCCCAGACCTTTGCAACAGATATTTAAAGTACTGCTGTACTAAAACCAAGGAAAGACGAAGACCATGTGCCCGCTTGGTTTGTTTCCAAAGACTCCCAGACTTTGGGCCTTTAAGGAGTGAGCTTGATATGTCTTCACCCTGACAAGATAGCTAACAACACTAGAGGAATTTTTTGTGCTTGGTCAAGAAATCACTTCTATGCAGGAGCCACTATCCCTCTGAAACCTTTCTTTTCAACAGCGGTAGATTATTTCAATGTTTCTCCATTTGAGATAGCTCCAAATGGGATACAAGCCTTGTCTGATTTGTGTATTCTTTATCATCTCCAGGACTGGAGTCCACCAACTCCTCACAAGGTTCACTACTTGTTCAACTTTAGGAATAATACTAGTCGTAAGAACATAGGTTTCTTTCCACCTTTTTCAAAGGCAACCAAGGATTAAGTACCTTAATGGCATTGCCCATAAATCAAACCCTAGAAAGTATTATACGGAGTAATTTCTTACTTCAGACATTAAGGCAAACAACTTAGCTTTCACACATGCGGGTCCCTTCCACCGACTTCTCCCGACCAAAGAGGTGCATGCCCGGGCAGAGTTTCTTGCCAATATGCCTATTGATGAGAAAGATGTTGAGCAGCTTGTCAACTTGGATAACCTTAGATTGGGGGGGTTTTTGAAGAACAACCAACAATGGTGTGGGAAGTGCCACCACTACAAGAAAAAATACTTTCAATAAGAACGAAAAAAGTATTATCAAATATATACCATAGCACTTTTCGACGTGTTAAGGAAAGCGGTGTTATAGTAGGTCGGAGCACTTTGCATAACACTTTTCCGTAGTTATAGACATGTGTTATGGTATGGTCTACGATAACACTTTTTTGTGTTATTTTAATAGTTAGATAAGTATTTCATTATGGTATTTATAAATAGATTATATAATACTTTTTGGTACTTATAAAGTAGTGTTATGATACACTTTATAATAACACACTTTCTGCATTATAGAAAATAGTTTGCATAACATAATTTTATGCTTATAAACCAGTGTTATTGTAAAAGACACAATAACACATTTTTTGTATTATTCTAATATTTGGATAAGCTTGAATTATTATTATATAAACATGTACATTATAATTATTTTTTATTGCTTTAATTCAAACCCACTTCATTTAATATACTTAACACACCCTTAACATTGTACAAATATATTTTTGAGTACCAATTATATGGTTCATAACATATATAACCAATTATTGTGTCAAAATACATTCAAGATTATCTAAAAAGCAATCTAAAAGTCTTAAGATATTCAATACTGCCTAATTAACATAAACAAAACATTCTCACAACAGTCAACAAAATAGTCTTAAACTGTTGCATATTCAAAAGTAAAAGTAGGAATTCATGATCTTCCAAATGCCAGCACACCAAAGCCTTCCAAATCAGACTTTTTTTTGCACTTCACTTGTTAAATGTGGTAAATAAAACATAAAAGAAAAACTAATGAGGTCATGAAATATCATTCATAGTGAGAGACAAAGAATATGGCAGTTATATGGAAACTGAAAGAAATCATCCTATTCATAATTACTACTAAGCTGAAAAGTATCACAATATAGAAAGTGTGGTTATGAGGGAAATGTATAGATTTCATGATCAAATTCATAATCAAAGTGTCCAACAAAGATACAGGTAATAATCATGATCAAATTATATTCCCATTTATAAGCGCAGAAAATAACTATCAAATCATAAGAACGAAATGTTAACAACAATACATCAAATATCCACGTATTTAACTGTGCCTATCTAGAAGTTTAGACCAATTTGCTAAAGACAATATACAAAATTCTAAATCCTAAACATTGTAATAAACTGGCCGCCGACAGGTACTATTTAGCCAGAATAAATACTGATATAATTAGTTTTTATACTACAGCTAGTGTATCTTAAGATATATATAAGTGTAAAAGCTGATAAATTTGACCATTTAGCAAATCAAATTCATACGATGACTGTTTAGCTATTAATAAAAAAACATATATAACAAAAATGGTGCACCTACCGAATAAAAGCGTGTGGTTAAACATACCTTGGCATCAAGCTGCATCTCTCCATTGTTATCTGCAATAAGACATGCCCCATGTGCCTTCAACCACTCAATACATTCCTCTGATCCATCTGAATCTTTTTCATCATTGTTAAAAGCAACACTAGAGAAGCCCAGAACCTAAGCGATATAAGAAACAGGTAACGTAGACCGATAAGATTGAGTTATGCAGCACACTGCCTTAAACCGCATCTTTTCAACATATATATTTGCATAAATTTTACATACTGTTATATGAATACGATCATTCTTTAATAATTAATTTTATTAAAATGGAGAGGGACTTAATGAAAACTCACCCATCAGGCAAGTGTTCAAATTTGGTGCTGTTTTGAAGAGCTTGAAGCACATAACATAGTTTCTAAAAGTGACAGCTGCCCAAACTGCAAGAGCGTGCCTTACTGCATTATCTCTTTTAGCTTCACTTGATAATCTGAACTCAATTTCACAACAATGATTGAAGGTCAATAATAGTGTTTCAACACAGTACATGGATGGTACATAGCGAACAAAATGTCCTCCAATCATAACTAGCCTCGACATAGATGATACAAGATCTCTGTTGTTACTAGAGTGTAGGATAACACATAGTAAGTTGTATGCAGCAAACTCCATGTGGCATCCCTCAATTCCTTCAGCATAAAGGGAATGTAGCTGAGATTGGCACTAAAATTGCATAAAAACTCATCCAAGCACTCCCAAAAGAGATTTTTGGTCTCTAGACAGTCTCATGCAAGTTAAAGCAAAATAAATAAATAAATAAAAAATAAGGTGAAACCAAATGATCCTTCACTAGTCATCTATTCGATCCAATAGAAAATGTAATTGATCCACCTAGTAACTCAGTTAAATAAATTAGACAGTTGCAGTTCAATACCGAAATGGAGTAATATATGAAAGGAACATTTATTAAAACAGAACAACACTAAGAATTACCTATCGGTGAGTTTAATAGGAGTTACCAATACAACAATAGACCTATTCCAGTCGTTCAGTGTATCGCAAGAGGCAAGAAATTAACTTTCAATAACAGAGACATGGAAAAAGTGAAGCATGTTGCTCCTTCCGTTGCTCAATGATAACGAGAGAGAATGTTAGTGTGAAGATCATATTTGGGAAAGAGGTGAAAGTCTTTGAGTCTAAAAGAAATTAGGTTTCTAGTAGAATATATATACACACACGCATTATGGATATATATATATAGTGTTTAAATTTTAGACCATTTCTTATTGATTACATATATAAGATCATCAAATATATTTCAAACACCAAATCAAAACATATACTACTGATTAAAAAGAAGCAACAAAACCAAAAACTTGGAACGCCTAAGAAAATATAAGAACACCAGATTTGCAAATAAAAGAAAAACTATGGTAAAACCTCTAACTTTGTCTAAATTGAGAACAAAAAATCACAAATATATACAACTGTTCGACAATTATATTATAAAGAAGGAAAAGGAATATGGAAAAGAGACTCAAATAGAGAGAATGAGAGTGAAATGCAAAAACAAAATAGAGATGGAAAAAGAGACTTCCTGTATCGAACCAGAAGGCAGGGTAGTGAGATCCCTTTGCCAACATCCCAAGCCTCATCATCGAGAGCCCGTCGCTGCCACCACCTGCAAAAGATAAAGAGAGGGTGAGTAAGAGAAAGACGAGAAAAGGAAGGTATCGAGATAGCTCTGTCATAGTACTAGCCATTACATGCCATCATCCAAAGCCCCATTTCCTCCACATCCAGTAGAAGACACAAAGAGAAAATGAAAGAGTCGCTGGTGTGCCTTTGCAGAAAAGCCCCATCGCTTGTGTTTGTTTTTGCTTTTTTTTTTTTTGGTAGCTTCTGAGTCCTCATCATAGTGAAAGTTTGAAGAATATTGATTTGGAAATTAAAAAGGAAAAAGAAAATAATTTCATTGAAATAAGTGCAAAGCAAACTATGGTTGTAGAGTAGTACAACCAACATAAAAGTTTGCATGTATGTGTGTATGTGTCTGGAACTTGACTGTTCTCCATGGCGGCCATTATTGCTATATTTTCTTCCTGTATCACCTAAAAAGAAACAAACATTGACAAAGTCAGGTGCTTCCTACGTGAAACAGAAAACTTTCCTGACATTTATTTTTCATTTTTCTCAGCTTATTCCAAAATTTTCTACATAGCTTTTTTTCTTTCTAATATCAATACTTCAATTTTCAAAAATCAAAAATACAAAATCTCATTTGTGGTAATTCAGTGGTATAAAAAAAAGCGAACAAAAATCTTCAACCTTCTTAAGTAATTTTTGCTAAAGTCATAAGCTTTATAAATCTTTTTAAAAATAGAAAGGAAAACAATCCTAATTTTCAGAAAATATTAATGGTATTATAAAACACCATAAGAAAACAGTATTCCTCCCTAACATAGTAGCATTGTGTAAACCATCACTTCCTATTTTTTATTATCTTCTATTTTCACACTCAACTCCTTGTACCATTAGTTTCTAGTTTCGGCGTTCAAAGAAGAACACTTAGAACAAAATAATAGTCATTCCATGTGATTAATCTATTCTTAACAAACCAAACAGACAAACACAAGTTCAACAAAAATTAAGCCATACACACGCAACTTTGAGTTGAAAAATCAATCAATCAAATTTAACTGAAGAAAATGATCTTTTTAAGCTTCTCAATGGTTACAAATGAAAAACAAACATACAATTTCTCATTTCCTGTGTCTTAATTCTTAAACAAGACTAAAAGGGATACACATATATATATATACACACCCTTTTCCTTAAGACAAATCAACAAATAAAAAGGAAGAATCGAATAAACTCAATATGAAACACACAGTGACCACATGAAAGAACTAATGCCTTTAGAACTACCATATGTGATCATTACAATATGCATGTACATCAAAACCCGTATCAAGAGGCATCAAAATCAAGAGAAAATATAACCAGACCAGATATCATGCTCATCAAAGGGAAAATATAAAAGATGCTGAAATGGAAATCAAGTTAGTGCTTACCCAGCAAAAATAGAAGAAGAAAAAAATGCAGTTATTATACCTCTATTCAACCGGTGAAAGCTCTCTGTTACAACGTCAATCCTGGGGAACAATTCAGATTGAGCCAAATAAGCAAATCATTAAATTACAAAAAATAGAAAGCCATAATTTAAAATAAAACCAAGAAATGAAATGCTTTTATTTATTTAAGAGAGTAATTAGCTTGTGCACAAATTCGAAACACACAAATGAACATGCAATGGTGCAAATGCAAATGTAAAAAAGCATATATTTACACCTACAGGAAAGTGAGAGTGTGACAAAGAAATAAAGAAAGAAATTCAAATAATTATGAATAATCAAAGTTGTAGCAAGGAAAGTCAAACTAAGGATAAGTTTTGTTCTTTGTTACAAATCTTTTTGTACCAGGAGAAATGTCTTAAAATTTGGTAATTGTATCACAAATTCTAAATTGTTGACCATGAAATACCAAATGGTAGAGCATGAACAATAGTAATGAGGGAAATTGTATTATGCTTTAAACATCCTTATGTATCTACCGTCCACTCTGATATATATAGGCTAATAATGTATTTACATATTCTAAAACTACAAATTCATGTAAATCATTAATTATAACAAAACAAAAATAACGCTACTAATACCGAAATCAAATAATTGTTATTTAATCACGAAAAAACTTCAGATGTGTTCATTATTTAGGATAAATTCAAATAGGCATTTCATCAAACAATATACATACACAATCTACAAACTAAAATTTTCCTAAACATTCATTTCTTCCAATGAAAATATATCAATATCAAACAAAATACTAACATTATATATAAGTATAAGACCAAATAATCTGATAAATTTAATATATATATATGACTCCAATCAAACCAGAACCAATTACTCCTTTACTACTTTTCCTCCCAAAGATTAAACCATTTACAAGAGTCAAGTACAAACTTTGCAATTTGATTCAAAATCCAAGCACAAGCAGTCTTTATACACCAAAATCAAAGAAAAATTATAGTCAGAAACAACAAAACTTACAAGCCCCCGCCTTCTTCGAGAGTGGTGTGGTCCAAGTAAGCGAGTTGACAGACCATGAGCCCAGAGCGAGCGATGAATGATGAGCTAGGGCGAAGATGGGAGACAACGGAAGGAGCAGTGAAAATAATTAATTAATTTTAAAGAAAATAAAGTGCATGTAAGGAACAAGTCTATTAATAGTACAAGGTATATATATTTATATATATATGCACAGAATAAAAAAATCATCATCAAATTAAAATATATTTATATATATAATGTGATTTTGATTATTTTTTTATACAGGAAGAAAAATATATATGGGCACTTCGATTACTAATTCATCATCATCAAGTACGATTTAGAGACTCAAAAATTAATATCAACTTTCAAATAAATATATAAACCAGAGCTGTCCAAAAAAAAATTTGAAATGGTATTTGCTCATACAAATTCATTGTTTCCTAAAATGTTAGAAAAATCAAGTCATTTTTGGGATGGACAAAAATCAGATTATTCTTTGAAAGCTCTTCAGATAATCAACTTTAGTTATGTATCAAAAAAGAAGGAGACTTATCTTACTTTCAATAACAAAGAAAGCAATGTGTATTCATGGTTTGTCATGGCTCATAAAAACAAATCAGAAACACAATAACAAAAATCCTCATAAAGCAAAGAAAAACATAATCCCAAAAGACAATAACAAGTACAGAAGAAAAAAATAACAAAAGATACGTGGTTGTGTTACCTTTTTATTGTGGAAGAAAGAATCCCAAAAGATCTGAACATAATAAGAAAACTCTGTATTTTTCGATTCTGACCTAGTAAGAGAAAGATGAATAAAAATGAGACACAAGCTGTTAGAAGCAAATTGATTAAAAGCAAATTGGAAAAAATACCACAAATAATACTCTGTAGAAGATTGGAAACGTCGAAGATGGAGCCGACTGAAGACCCAACCGTTGTAGACGGAGGACTTCGGAGACACCGTAGGCGGAGGGGTCGAACAACGATATATTTCCCAGAAAGTTCTTTCAAGCTTTGTAATTAAAAAAAATGAGGAAAACAATAATTAGAGAACAATATAGCGCAGGCTCCCAAATACCGCCATTTTTTATTTTTACTTTGCAACTTATTATTATAACTATCATAATACTTTTTGAGTAGTCTTATATTCATATGTTATAAAAAAGGGGTATTTGGTGTAGTGCACTGATGAAGTGAACATGACCAACCAGTCAAATGCAGACACTGAAGTAGTTACTTATCAGATTTCTCTTGAGCCATCTTCTCAGCTACTCCGGTCGGGTGATATTGTGATTAGAGAGCCTCTTCTAGAGGAGCCTCATCATCCCATCTTTCCTACCAGGCCTGGATATGGAAAGAGCATTGAACTCCTAAGAGAAGTCAACTCGTCCTCGGAAGACGACGATGACCCGAAGAGACCTACCCAACCAGGAGGCTTAAGTGAGCCCCTCCGCCTTGTTGGTGAGTATGGAAGGGAGCTGTTCGACAAGACTCTTAACCACGAAAGGACAACTCATACCTTTAAAAATCTTCCTCGTTAGAGCGTTGAAGTTTTCCTTAATAGAGGTCTCACAGAGGTGATGAGTGTAAGTAGCTTATCATAAAAAGTGCATACTTTCTTATTGATTGATTTTACACTAAGTACTCTCTGTTATTTCTTATATTCAGGGACTTATCATAATTATTCACACTCAACACTAAGCAATAGAGTATAAAGAGCTGGTCAGGGTTTTAATGATTATTTGGTGGAGGCCCAGGCAAAGAACGAAGGCTTTGTTAAGTCTGAAAAGGATCTCCGAGAAAAGTCCGAGCAGGTAGAAAAGACAATAGCTAATTGGGATAAATCTCTGATGAAGTTGGCTTACAAGAATAGCAACAAGACCCAGGTCATCAAAACGTTAACCGACTAGCTGGAAAAGAAGAATTAAGAGATTGAGGAGTTGAAACAAGACAAGGATGTTGATCTGGCTTGTTATGAAGAGATCTACTTCAACTGCTTCTATCAGATATGGAGGTTGAACAAGCCTCTCAAACTCAATTTTCTCTCCAAAGAGGCAAAGGTCAAAGAGCTTGCTAAATGCGAAGCTAAGGCCATCGAGGAGGCAGCTCTTCCAACAGGTACACCTTATTGTTCTGACCAGAGAAGGTTCCGGATGTTGATGATGGAGTTGACCAGCCAAGCATGAATGTACCCGACAAGTAATGTATGCATCACCGACCACAGAACTTTGTATCTGACTAGTAGTTTTCTTTTCAGTGCCTTTATAAAGACAATTGCTGCTTAGCAGCTTTTATATTTTGCTCGTACAATCGAGCTGTTGGCATTTACATTTCTTTACTTAAAACATTCTAAGTCTTTTGTGAATAGTAAAGTCACTCTGATTTATGCCTTACATATTTTCGCATTAGTACTATTTTTTTTAAGATAGAAATTATAGAAATTTCAAAAGTCTCTACTAAGTATACTTCCTCACACTTTTATTGCCCATATGATTATATGGAGTGGCACCATATGAGATGTTATATGGGAGGATATGTAGATCCCCTATTCATTGGGATGAGATGGGTGAGAGGAAGTATTTGGGACCGGACATGGTTCAGAAGACTAATGAATCTACTGAGAAGATTTGAGCTAGAATGCTTGCTTCACAGAGTAGACAGAAAAGCTATGCTGATCCTAAGCGTAGAGACATGGAGTTCCAGGTTGGGGACCACATATTTCAGCGAGTTTCACCACTGCGAGGGGTGAGAAGGTTTGGGAAGAAGGGCAAGTTGTGCCCTAGATTAATTGGACATTTGGAGTTCCTGGAAATGATCAAACTGGTGGCTTACAAGTTAGCTTTGCCACCATCATTGTTAGGAGTTCATAACATATTCCATGTTTCTATGCTTCGAAAGTACGTTTCAGATACTACACATGTGTTGAAGTATGAAGACTTGGAATTGCAGACAAATTTGTCCTATAAGGAGCAACTGGTTAAGATCTTATACTGGAAAGATAAGGTTCTACGGAAGACGACGATTGTTCTGGTTAAAGTATTATGGAGGAATAGCAGGGTCGAGGAAGCGACCTGGGAGTTTGAGCCAGCAATGCGGGATTAGTATCCCGAATTATTCAGGTAAATTTCGAGGACGAAATTCATAGTAGGAAGGGATAGCTGTAACGACCCAAAATCACTAATAAGGCTTAAGGGCCTTGATTAGCGTGTCGGGAGGGCATAATTGGTTTATGTGTGATTTAAAAGATTAAATGCATGATTATGTGAAAAGCATGCTTATATGATTATATGGATATGTGAAATGCATGTTTATAATTTTGGCCTGTTGAGGGCATAAATGTGATTACTTGTGGTAAATTGTTTAGACCACATTATTACGTGAATATATTTGCAGCATATGGCTTGAGACGATCCTAGTGAGCGGTTACGGCGAAATAGTCGGCTCAGGGGAGCTTGGGGATATTTTTGGGAATTTAGGAAATATATTGGAGAGTATTAGACATTGGGTAAATAATTTTTTATTAATTGGATGATGGGATTTAAGTGATAAATATTAGGAACACTTGAGGAATTAGTGGGAATTGGGAGAAAATGACAATTATACCCCTAGATTAAGTAAAAGGTTAACTTTATTTTGGGAGGGTAAAATGGTCATTTCCTAGGACTAAGGATATATTCAACATTTATGTCAGAATTAAGCAGAAGGCTGTAGAATGAGAAAGAAAGCAGAATTTAGTTCTCCCTCTCTCTAACTATTTCTCCCTTTTCTCTCTTGGGGTTGAGCTGAAAGTTTTTGAGGAAATAGAAGAAGTTGATGGGAAGCTAAGCTTGAATTGTTGCTGGAAATCAGTGGAAAAGACAAGGTTTTGTGACTGAGTTAGTGTGAAGATTCAGCAGGTGTTTGAGCACCCAAAGTGAGATAAGAATTTGCCTTAATCTCTTAATTTTAATGGGTTGTTTTAGGTGAACTTTAGGTTGTTGAGTTTGAGAAATCATGTTGTGTTGGACTGAGTCTATGAAGTAATTCTGGCTAGTGAATTAGGAGATATATATTATGTTTTGCAACTAAGCTATTGGGTGATTAAAATGTATAATAGAGTTCTGAGTTTGTTGTTGAGTGGTGTTGAATTTGTAAAGGTTTTGGGAGAAAATTATGGTTAGAACTTGGGTGTTCTTGGCTAAGAGAAGGAGGAGAAAATCCAGGTTTTCTCTAGGTTCACAGGGCGTGCCACATCCTAGTCTGGGGGCACTGCGGCGCGTGTGGCCCTTTCGGCCGGGTAGCTTTCAGACTTGGGGGTGCGCCGCGACTTGCTTGGTCAAGTTGTGACATGCCTCCCCTTTGGCTTGGGAGGTTGCTCTCTAACTTGGGGCAAGTTGCGACTTGCTGACCCAAGTCATGTCCCACCTGGGAAGTTTAGTCTTGGAAGTGTTTTAAGAATTGTTAAGGCTCAGGGGTTCGAACCTAGGGTCGCGGGACAATTTCTACTACCCGGTTTAGTAGAAATTGAGGTCTCGGAGGCTAGTTTTATTCCCTAGGTATTTTATTTCTGATTGGAAGTTGATAGATATCAATGGCCCTTGTGACTAGGTTTGTCGCCAAGGCTTAAGGCTAGGGATCGTGCTCAGAACCAGTTCACTTTCTTCGCTCGGAGTCAAAGGTAAGAAAACTACACCCGTTTGTGTGGCTATGTTGGGACTAAAGGTTCTCTATATTTGTATACAATGCTGTATGATTGTGTTATTCCATGTTAGCATGAAATAAACGGCCTAAGAGTGTCAAAATTGATATTTATGCATAGGACGTGGCTCAGTCACTGGTAGCTGAGGTTAACTATATAATCACTGAGCTCAGCCTAAGTGACCTGGAGTCAGTGGGATAAATAGAGGGTGCGGCCTAAGGGCGCCGACCCTGGATATTGCATGATATGTTTACTGTTGTTAATCTGATGATTATGGTATGTTGATTACCTGGATGATAGATTATTGATTGATATCACTGTTTGTGTGAATGCTATGGTTTACTGAATATCTGGTTAATGCTTTGTGAGTTATTGAATTGTTGTTATTGGTTACGCTCTGTATTATGGTTTTCTTTTTGGGCCTTGGTTCACGGGTGCTACGTGGTGTAGGTAAAGGCAAGGGTAAGCTAGACCAACCCTGAATTGGAGAGCTGTGGGGGCAGAATGTACATAGTCAGCTGCTCGGCTGCCACAGCCGAGGGGTGATACAGGGACAGGAGAACCTAAAATTCCTATTTTTCCATTAGAGTGGCTTGTGGTTGTACATAACCTTTGAAATTTTGTAAACTATTCTTTAACCCTGTTTTTGGGATCCCGTGTATCAAACATTTACTTAAATGAAATTTATCTGTTATGACCAAAATCTTTTAATCCTAGTTCGATTATGGTTCTAGTGTCACATTTTTAACTAAATGACTTGATTAGCAACTCTTGTGCCTTTATAAACACACAGTGTAAAGATCTTGGTTATCTAGGGCATTACAAACATAGCCTCATATCCATACATGAAGGAAAAAGGAGTATGACCAGTTGTTGTCTAGGCAGTAGTTCTGTACGACCAGAGGACTTTTGGTAATTCTTCTTCCCAGGAAACTTTGGCTTGTTTAAGGCGCTTCTTTAGAGTATCTTTCAACATTTTGTTGAGTGCTTCAACTTTCCCATTTTCATTTGGGTGAGCTACCACAGAGAATCATTTTGCTACGTCGTGCCTAGAGCACAAATTAGTAAATAAGTCATTATCAAACTAAGTGTCTTTGTCAGACACCATTTTATGTCGTAGACCATAGCAACATATAGTGCTTTTCATGAAAAAGTCTATCACTTTCTTTGAGGTGATTGTTGCTAGTGGTTCACCTTCAGTCCACTGGGTGAAATAATCCACTACAACTACCACGAACTGTACTCCTTTTCCTTTGGGTAATTTCCCTATCATATCAATTCTCCACACTACAAAAGGGCCAAGGACTTATCATTTGTTTCAAAAATTTAGTGTTGCCCTGGGTATCTTAGAAAATCTCTAACATTTTTTCACAGACTCCACGGAATCTTCGTTCATTGTAGGCCAAAAAAATCCTTGTCGCAAATTCTTTTTATAAAAACTTTGCTCCCCAACATGGTCTCGACAAAATCCTTCATGTACTTCAGCCAGCTAGTGTTTTGAGTGGTGGGGCGTTACACATCATAGTAGCAGCATAGAGTACCCTCTTCTATATAACACTCCATCCATTACGACATACTGGGCAACTTGTCTCATCATCTTCTTTCCATCATTACGGTTGTCTGGTATGGGGCCTTGTTCTAGATATGTGATGATAGGTGACATGCAAGTGTTAGAGATTGTAATAGGCAATGCTTCCTGCTAAGTAATACTTGGTTTAGCCAAGTACTCAACTTGTACAATTTTCAGAGTGTTGGCATCTTTTGCACAGGCCAGTTTTGCCAAGGCATCTCCGTTCGACATCTGCTCTCATGGCACTTTCTTGATCAAGTACTTTTCAAACTGTGCTAGCAGGTCCTTGGCTTTATTAAAATAGGCCACCACGTGCAAACCACTGGCATGATATTCAACAAACTGGGCATGAACATCTCTGGCAGTCATAATCCTACTAGGAAGGCTTCATACTCTGCCTCGTTATTGGAGGCATTGAGTCCAAACCTTAACGCGCAATGGATTCGATGCTTCTCGGTTGTGATTAATATAAGCCATGACCTTGAATGATGTTCATTCGAGGACCAGTCAACAAAAAGTGGCCAAGCATGAATATTTTCACTCTGCCCATCTGCATCCAAATTTTCTTGCTGGTCGAGAATATTAGAGATTTTGGTACATTCAGCAATGAAGTCCACCAAAGATTGTCCCTTAATAACTAACCTAGGATGATACTTGACTTCAAATTTGCCTAATTCTACTGCCCATTTAAGTAGCCGACCAGAGGTTTCGTGTTTTTGTAAAACTTTTCGTAATGGCTGGTCGGTAAGCACTTTAATTTGATGCGCTATAAATTATGGGAGTAATTTTCTAGAAGCGAGCACTAAAAAGTATGCTAACTTCTCGATTGGTGGGTACCTCAACTCTACTCCTATCGACCCCTTGCTAACGTAGTAGACTGGATGCTGGAATTTACTTTCTTCTCGAATTAGAGCAGCACTGGCAACCTGCTCTGTAACTGTTAAGTGAATGAAGAGATCCTCTCCATCTATTGGTTTTGAGAGAACTGGAGGTTGGGCCAAATGTTTCTTCATTTTTTGAAAAGCTTGCTCACATTCCTTCATCCTTTCAAATTTCTTGCTTCCTCTAAGTAAGTTAAAAAATAGGACACTGGTCCGTTGATTTAGAAATAAACCTATTTAGAGCAGCAATCTGCCCAGTCAAACTCTGCATGTCTTTAGTTCTGGTTGGTGACTTCATTTCTATCAGCACCTTAATCTTCTCAGGATTGGCCTCTATCACACGTGGGTTAACAATAAACTCAAGAAACTTTCCAAAACTTACTCCAAACGAGCATTTCAGGGGGCTCAACTTCATGTGATACTTTCTAAGTATGGCCAAGCACTCCCCTAGGTCTCTTACATGCCCCCTAGCTTCTTTCAACTTGTCCAGCATGACATCGACATATACCTCCATATTTTCTCCGATCACATCACTAAACATGACATTCACTAAACCCTGGTAGGTGGCACCTGCATTCTTCAAGTCGAATGGCATGACCTTATAATAGTATAATCCCATGTCTGTCCAGAAGCTGGTATGCTCCTCGTCGGGAGGTTGCATGCTTATTTGATTGCATCCAGAATAGGCATCCATGAGAGACAAAATTTCATGAGCAGAGGCTGCATCAACTAACTAGTTTTTCTTGGGCAGAGGAAAACAATCTTTGGGACAAACTTTATCAAGGTCAGTAAAATCCACGCAGGTCCTCCACATTCCATTGGGTTTGGGAAATAACACGGGGTTAGAAACCCATGTTGGGTAGTAAGTTTCCCCAATGAATCTATTTTCCTTTAAGCGCTTGACTTCATCCTTTAGAGCTTTGGATCTCTCCTTGTCAAGAAACCATGTCTTCTGTTGCACCCCTGGGTAGTTTTCATCCACATTGATCATGTGGCTGATCATAGTTGGTCAGATACCTACAAAATCTTTGTCAGACCAGGAAAATACACCTTGATTCCTTCACAAGAATTCTACCAGTTGTGCTCTCACTTCCATCTTTAGATTATTTCCAACCATGATAACTCTGGTTGGGTAATTTTATTTTATTGAGACCTCATCTAAATCTTCAACAGGTCCCACTCAACTATCCAAATCCCCAAAGCGAGGATCAATGTCCATTCCCTCACTTTGGGAAATGCCCTATTTGGTTACTTCATCACCAAATGGGGTTTGTTGCTCAGTAACACCAGGAGTTATATCCTTGTCGGTAACTTTTAAAATATCTTCCTAGGTGGTCATATTTGCAATACCTCCTTGGTCAGTCATATCTACCTTACCTCCCCAGTCGGTAACATTCATAATGTCATCTTGGTCAACGTCGATCTCTTCAACTACCCCTTCAATCTCTCCATACACAATCATATTATTCTCTTTAAATCCATTTTGTGCCTTAACCACTGAAGCATTGTAACACTCCCTACCTGTCCTTTCCTTTGGTTTCCTTGGAGACATCCCATGCCTTCATTGATCGAGAATTTCATAGAAAGGTGACATATGGACACCCCTACATGTAGAGCCATAAGTACTGGTCGACCAATCACCACATTGTATGCTGATGAGCAATCTACTATCAAAAACTATGTCATTGGTGTTTCATGCCTAGGAGCTTCCCTGGCTGTGACTGCTAGCTTGACTGTTCTGGCCATTGATAAACCTTCTCCGGTGAACCTCTAAATAACTTGAGAGCAAGGCTTCAAATCATTGATTTAGAACTTCATCTTTTTGAAAGATGACTTGTAGATAATGTCCACCAAGCTTCCCATATCAACCAATCATCCTTTTACCTTCATGTTTGCTACTTGTATTGTAATGACAAGTGGGTCATTGTGAGGATACCTTATGTGCCTAGAAACATCCTCTGTGAAAGTGAGAGCCTTACTTTCATAACGAGGATTCTTTGGAGATCACTCCTCAACAGTCATTACTTCTGATGATGCATCATGTATGCTTAGTAAACCACACTAGTAACCATTCATTAAAGATTCCTTACTTTAATATGTTACTGACTAATTTATTCATTATATATGATCTTAACTCTCTCGTACTAATACAAGATCATATTCTCATGAATGAATAAGAAATTTTCTTGATATTATTAGATAATTAATTCAAACATTAATTAGAACATTCAAATATAATAAAATTGTTCTTTTATTTAAATCAATAAAATGTCTCTACATGCTTTTACGGCATTAATTCTAACAATCTCCCACTTTCCCTCATAGCAAGTGAGGCATTTCCATTAATCTCATGTTTCGCACATGACCCATAAACGACTTTGCAGGAAGTGTCTTAGTAAACAGGTCTGCCAGATTCTGTTCTGACACTATCTTCGTAACAGTCACATCACTTATGTGCACAATCTCTCTACCCAGATGGTATTTCCTTTCTATATGCTTTCCTCTCTTGTGGCTTTTAGGTTCTTTGGAATGAGCTACTGCTCCATTGTTGCACAGTACATGATTACTGGCTTATTTATATCTGAAACTACTTCCACATCAGTGTAGAACTTTCTCAACGAAACCGCTTATTTAGATGCTTCACAAACCATTATATACTCGACTTCCATGGTTAAATCTTTAATATTTGATTGTTTAATACTTCTCCAGATTACAGCTCCTCCACCAAGAGTGAATACTGACCCAAACGTCTACTTATGACTGACTTTGTCTGATTGAAAATCAAAATCAGTGTATCTAGTAGGGTTTAACTCACCCCATGAATATACAAGCATATAATCTCTTGTTCTCCTAAGATACTTGACAATGTGCTTTACTGCAATCCAGTGTTCCAATCCTGGATTTGATTGATAATAACTTACAATCCTTACTACATAGAATATGTCAAGCCTAGTACACAACATAGCATACATAAGACTCCCAACGGTTAAAGCATAGGGTTACTTTCTCATGTCCTCTACCTCCTGAGGCGTCTTTGGACATTTCTCTTTAGAAATATTAATTCCATGTCTTGTCGATAATTCACTTTTCTTTGAATTCTCCATAGAGAACATTTTAAGCACCATATCTATGTAATTAGATTGAGAAAGTGCTAAGAGCTTGTTCTTCCTATCCCTTGGGATTTGGATTCCTAGAAAATAGCTCCCCTCGCTCGAATCTTTAAGTTTGAACTTTTCGGCTAACCACTTCTTTAAGTTTGACAATGTGTCTACATCATTGCCAATGAGGAGAATGTCAACCAGATAAAGAACTAAGAACACCACCACCTTTCCTTTGATATATTTATATACACATGCTTCTTCGATATTTTGTTTGAAGCCATATGTTTTAATTATTTCATCAAAGGTGATATTCCAAGATCTTGATGCTTGCTTTAATCCATAAATGGATTTCAGCAACTTACACACCTTTTGATCTTCCCCATTCTTGATGAAGCCTTCTAGTTTTACCACATAGATACTATCATCAAGATAGCTATAATGTCCCAAATTTGCTAATAAGGCTTGGTGCCTTGATTAGCGTGCTAAAAGGGCTAAAATTGATTTAATTGTATTACTACGTGATTAATTGTGATATATGTATATCAGTATGTGATTACTTGAATTAAGTTATTATATGACTAGATATGCATGTTTAAATGAATTAAATATGCATGTGGCCCATTAGTGTTGTTAAGGGCATATTTGTAATTTTTGACCCGTTGAAGGTATATATATATATTTGTGTGTTATGTTGTAATATGTCTGAGACCACAGTATTGTGGAAATATATTTAAGATGCATCAAGTTCAAATATTCGACTCGGGGTGAGCCTAGGGATATTTTTGGAATGTAGTACATGTTCGGGGTTACCGGGTAACGGGTAGCTATTTAGCGATTATTGGGGTATGACGACATTAATTGGGAATATATAGGAATACTCAAGGAATTAGCGAGAATGGGGCAAAATTACAGATTTACCCTTGTTCATATTAAAGGGCTAGAATTGGTCTAAGGGGCGTTTTGGTCATTTTGAGCCAAGTGATAGACTTTGATAGACCAAGTGACCAAAACACAAAAACAAACAACATTCTCACCCCTTCATCTCTTTCTCGATACTTACTCTCTTTCTCTCTTTAGCTTGTGGGTTCTTACTGAAATTCAAGGAGGAAAGCATGGAATTGAAGGGAATTGAAGCTTGAAGTGTTTGGGTTTAGCTCAGGGTTGGGTTCTCAATTGAGGTAAGGGTTTCATTCTGATTTCTTATTGAGCTTTCTGCTGTGATTTAAGGATTTCTATTGGGTACAATGTAGCATCTCAGAATTTTACTTAGCTAGATAGTAGTTGCTTATGCTGTAGTATTTTAGTTTTCGTGGTTATTGTTTCAAACCAAGATTTAGTTGGAAAGAGATAGAGATAGTTATGAATTTTATAAGTTTAGCCTATAGTTTAGAAATATTAATTTTATTATAAGGTTTGATTAATACAGCTGGTCCTAGAAATATTATTTATTATAACCTAAGGTTTAGATAGAATAATTAAGGATGTGATACTTGTCACATGTGTGTTTATTAAGGATTTAAGGACTTTAGATGAATAAATTAATAAAGCATAAAACCTAGGAAGTCCCGAACTTCCTTCAGTTGTTAGGATCTCGTATTACTCACTCAAAGTTGTTTAAACAAACCTCAAGTGTGCTGAAAGTATGCAAAAATGTGTTTAATATATCAGCGTAAGCTGATATATCGCAGCTATAGGGGTCGATATATCACCTATGTTGATATGGAAAACATGTCTACTTCGCACGAACGAAGCCACTAAGCCTCGAGAATATGGAAGAGGCGATATATCGCTTACAGGGGCAATATATTGGCTCCACTTGCATATCTTGAAAGTCTATGGAATCCGAGCAAGAAATAGCCCTCAACAACTTCGACTTGCTCTTGAACGATTTTGACGAAGTTCTAGGCATCTGTTGAGCATAAAATTTAATTTTTATTCATTTTAAAAGGATTTAGTTTCACTCCTTGAACTCTATAAATTGGACTCTTCACTCAGCCATTTGCATCATCATTCAAGAACTTCTTGTAACGACCCAAATTCACTAATAAGGCTTAAGGGCCTTGATTAGTGTGCCGGGAGGGCAAGATGGGAATTATGTGTGGTTATTATGATTAAGATGTATGATTACGATTTTAAGTATGTTATATGACTATGTGGATTATATTGTGTGATAATTATGATACGTGAATTGTACTGTGTGGGTGCTGTGATACAAACGTGATGCACGTGCCAAGACGGTTCTAGGAAACTAGATAATGGTAACTGGTGATTTGGTAACCTGCGTAACTGTTGGTAACTATAGAGAGTAACGGGTTTTATTGGGAAAGTGGTAGAATTGCAAAGTTAGGGAAAGGACAAATAAGCCCTTGAGGTCTAGCTAGTAAGTGATATTGATGGAGGGTTAAAATGGTATTTTGGCAGTTAGTAGATGAGTTTGAGCTGAAGGAATAACATTTACGTATAACACTTTGGGAGGTGGTTTATGCTGAATATTGGAGACCTAGAAATATAACAGAAGAAAGAAGGAAAAGAGAAGCTGAACTCTAGCTCTTGGAAGGTGAATCAAGGGGGTGATTGAGGTTATCAACCAAGCTTAGGCCAAGAAAACTCAGAGGTAAGGATTTGGCTATAATATGTTTAAGTTTCAAGTCTGAATTTTTAGAGATGAATATGAATTGAAGCAAGTTGGTGGCTGGTTTTGCATGAATTTAGAGTTGGAGTAATGAAAAGGAGAAGGTGATTTGAAGCTAGAGTTGGGGAGAATCCAAGCTGAGTACTTGACTGAGGTAAGAGTGTATCATGTTTAAATTTTCGTAGCTGTTATGGTTTAAGAATCTAAAGGGGCTGGTTTACACATTTCTCAAGCTTTGGTTCAATGGTTTAAATCTGAATTTAGGTGTGAATTCTGTGGGTAAATGTGTAGTTGAGTTGGGTTATAGTGTTTAAAAGTTGTTGGTTGGTCTATGTGGGGTTTCAAACAGGTTTTGGGGCTTGGGTATGAAGTTGGGGTGATTTGGAGTGAGTTAGGCTCGGGAAAAACGCGAAGGAAAACCCAGAAATCTGGGTCTGCGATGGTGTGCCGCGGCACAGCTTTTGCTTGCCGCGGCCTAGGGGTCTCTGGTGTTGGGTGCCGCGGCACAAGGAAAGTGGTGCCGCGGCACAAGGCAAATTTCAGGGTGTTACATTTTGCAATTTTTGGCCTTTGCTCCGGGGGTTCGGGGGATGTCTCCGGGGTGTTGTTCTAAGGTTTTGGGGGTTCCGAGAGTGTGGGTTAGGTACCGGGAAGGTAGTCTTGGATTGGTTAATGACAAAGAATATTATATTTGTGTTGTGATTAGGACTTTGAAGAGGCTCGGGGTAAAGGACCGTGCTTGTGGCTACGTGGCATCGGAAACCAGTGAATTGAACGGTAAGAAAACTGCACCTGAATGTATGATTGTGGTGGGACTAAGTGCTCCCGAGAATTTTATTGTGTCATCGTTGGTATTATGCCAAGCGACACGTATAAGCGGTCTAAGAGTACCGTTCATGATTTTTAGCGCACGGGGCGCGAATTGGCCACTGGGAGCCAGAAACAATAGGATAACAGAGGGAGCGGCCTGTGAGCGCTAGCCCTGGTTATCGTCTGTGCAATATGTATCATGAGTTGAAATGCTTTGTATGTGGTATACTTGAATGATGATATACTTGAATTTATGAGATGCTGTATGAGTAACTGAGTTGATTGCTAATTGTTCATGCTCTGTTATTACTGTGTTTTCTTGCTGGGCCTTGGCTCACGGGTGCTTCGTGGTGCAGGTAAGGGTAAGGGCAAGCTGGACCAGGCCTGAGGTGGAGAGCTCCGAGGTGTAATGTACATAACCAGCCGTTCGATCACCACGATCGAGGAGTGTGTCAGGACGGAGATTACCTAACTGCTCATTTTGCCTTAGTATGGCTGTTGATGTATATAGACTTTGTAACTTTTGTAAATGGCTTTTAAACTGTCATTTTTGGGATCCCATGTACATAAACAATGTTTAGTAATGAAAACGTACCTTTTGAGACCAAAACTCTTTTAACCCTAGTTCCTCTACCATTTAAGTAACACGCTTTTACTTTAAATACTTGATTAGCAAGTTTGGCACTTTATAAACACACAGTGTAATGGTCTTGGCTATCCAGGGTGTTACACTTCTCAAAGCCTCCAAGGTACTAATTTCGTTCTAGAGAGAAACACTAGGGTTTTGGGGTTAAAAGCATTCAAATCTAAGCTTTTCTAAACACTTGGGAAGTAAGCTAGACTGTGATTTCAGTATTGAAGTGTAGATCAAAGTTCTAAGCTGTCTAAGGTACTTTTATTCTCGGGTTTAGTTCCTCTTATTCTTTTCATTTTCTTCCAAATCCAAACTTCGTATAATGGCTTTTGGTTATGTGCTTGATTTTCTTGAAACTTAAGGTTTTCGGTAAGTTCTTATAATGATGGCTTAGATCTTCTCTTCATCTTCTTTTCTTTACGAAACTTATTATGATTTTTACTGCTTTTTTAGGAGTTTCAAATCCCGCACTTGTCTCCATTACCCTAGCTTTTTGAAGGAAAATAAGTTAGATTTTATGTATTATTATTATGTTTATATGATATGTGTATGTATGTATGTATGTATGTATGTATGTATGTATGTATGTTTTTTTTATGTTTGTAGTCGCTTGGGAAATATGGTTGCTTAAATAGCAAATAAGCAAATCCTAAGATATTTATCATTATCGTAGACTATAGTTGTGTTTAAACCTACCTCTAAATAGTTGCACGAGGACCTAGATGGTTTCTATCACATACTACGGTAATGAGTTAATGGTCATTATTTGTAGTCTTATGCTTTATAATTTATGTTTTTACGTCTTATGTTTTATGTTATCTTTCAGTAGTTTTTCCTTACTAGGCATTTGGGTCATTCCTTTTTATTTAGATTGCGTAGGTAAATGAGCATGGAAGGCGTGACAGATTCATGGCGGCATTGGCATGTGTATTGGGCGAGAACTATATGAATGAATTGATGGGAACGATCGAGGATGACGTTTATGTTTTGAGTCTTTTTAATTATGTATTTATGATTTTCCGCATTTAGCATTTGAACAATTAAAATAAAGGTTTTGTTTTCTTTACGTTTTTATGTAATAACAATGGGATCCCGTATTTTGGATTTTCTAATAAAGATCTATTATTTTATGTATGAATTCGAAATTAATAGTTATGTCTTAGTAGTTTTAATAGTTTGAGGTCTTTAAGTTAGTCGGGTCATTACAGTTGGTATCAATGCAACAGTTCATTTGCATGAAGTTCTCCTTGAGACACACGCAAAAGCTTCGGATCTAACCTCCAATGTAAGTGTTTTACATTATGAATATTATGTTTATATTAAAAAGATAACGTTTTAGTCATTATGTTTTCAGTCAAAAATAAACGGATCTTTGACCTATAATGATATCTGAGCCATTAAGGCATTGGAAAGAGTTGGAGAGCCTAGGGATACAATAGGAGTGCTAGAAAGAATCAATCAAAGATTGATCATATTTCACAAGGAGATAGTTCACCTTCAAATTGCTAGGAAAATTATGATGTGAGCCAGGAACAATATCTCCTAGTAATTAGGCTTTTTAAGGATTTTCCTTCTATAGTTTCAAAATTGGAATAATTATGGGAGACTATGGATGATGAAGATTATTTACCGGTGGCCATTAGATATTATTTTCTTATATTTAGGTTTACCTATAGGTTTGAGTTTCAATTCACCAATGGACAAAAGCATAACATCCTAATGAATATTCCCCATGGTAGTTTCGAGGCTTATGATACTGGTGATTATGAGGAAAT
The DNA here is from genome assembly GCF_963169125.1 of Humulus lupulus. Classification (NCBI taxonomy): domain Eukaryota; kingdom Viridiplantae; phylum Streptophyta; class Magnoliopsida; order Rosales; family Cannabaceae; genus Humulus; species Humulus lupulus. Next base: position 146,280,124 of record NC_084800.1, on the reverse strand, counting down.
AATTGATGATATGTTAGATGAAGGCTCATATGTAGAATATCGTGATTTTTTTAAAAATTTTACCCTAGTTATTATTAGTATAGTTTCTTTATTCATTGAATTATTATTATAATAAGTGAAAATCTTTTTTCCAAATGAATAAAGTTATTATTTTTGAATGGCACGTATGAGTTTGATATTTTTTTTACAATCATAATTAGTTTATAATAAATTCAATAAATAATGACTGAGTTCAGTGAGGGTGCATACAAATCGATGAACAGGGTTCTATATTGAGAGTTTAGGGGGCCATAGCAGTGGGAACGATTTTACTAATCCCAGTCCTACCTCAATATGGTTAACTTTGGAATAACAACAAGTTTCGAGCCTGAGAATTAAGTCATATAGGGTGGTTAGAAACAAACTTAGAAGATAATAAAGATGGCCTAATAGTCTAAGTATAGAAATACACCATACTGTATAAGAAATCATTACTGATAGGTCTGAGTTATGTTTGCTTAGACTAAGTTTTTCCTTAGAAACTATTAGGGTAAGTTCTAAAGTGTTTTTCTCGATTGTTAAAACTTTGCTGAAGATGTCACTCTGAAGGTCTGCATGCAAGAACGATAATGCCCCAGTACCGCAACGAGACTATGAGGCCCATCCAATCCGAAGAAGGGGAACGCGTGCTACAACTGTTGCTGCCAATAGAAATGCACCACCACTAGTTGATAACAACGCTGAAATTATCCGGTTACGACAACAAGTAGAAGAACTACTACAACAACAATGACAACAACCTCAGCCACTGCCTCAACCGACGCTTCAGCTACAACCTCAGTCGCAGTCGCAGCCAGCGGCTCAAGCACTCTAGCAAAAGCAGAATGTAGGATATCCATATGGGGGATGGTTGATGGCGAATTATGCGCCTTATCCAGCTCAGTACATAGAGCCAGTCTACGAGTGTTTTCGTAAGCAGCACTCTCCAAATTTTGAAGGGACAACTAACCCTTTGAGGCTGAAGAATGGCTCAAGAATGTAGAGCCTATTCTAGCACACATGAACCTTGGCAACGCGAATCGCATATATTACATTTTCTTTCTACTGAAGAAGGATGTTAGATTCTGGTGGGATTTGGTACAACAAACTCGTGATATCACCACCATGACTTGGGCCAGATTTGTGGAGTTGTTTCACAAAAAGTACTACAACTCAGCAGTCATCTCTATGAGGGTGGAAGGTTTGCCATTCTAAAGCAGGGCAATTTGACGGTAGTCGAGTACACTCGACAATTTGATCTTCTAGCCAAGTTTGCACCAGAGTTAGTCCCAACTGACTACTTCAGGGTTACCAAGTTCACAAGAGTACTCAAACCCAAGATTGAGTTAGGATTCAACCTTGCAAACCCTGGAACCACTTCTTAGGCTGATGTTCTGGAAATAGCTATTGAAGTGGATAGGCTCCAAGAAAATGTTAGTAAGGAGGAGGCAAGCAAGTCTGAACCCAAGCAGCATAATAAGACTCAAAATGGTCGAAATCCCAACAACAACTAGCATAACAATAATCGACAAAAAAGAAAGCATCCTAATAATAAGCAAGCCGACGCTGACAAAAGAGCACAGACTATAAATGGTAATAATAGGTCAGGTTCTGTGGAGTACCATCATTCCAGGGAGTTTCGTGCAAACACCAAGTGTTGTTACAATTGTGGCCAAGAAGGTCATTGGAAAAGAGATTGTCCGCAGCTTAAAATAGAAGAAATGAAGGACAGCAAGATGGTTGCAGCTAGAGTCTTCGCCTTGACCCAGGGAGAAGAAAAAACCAGTAATAAAGTTTTCATAGGCCAGCTTCCAATCCTCGATAATATATGTTCAGTATTATTTGATTCAGGAGCAACACAGTAGTATATCTCGTTAGGAATGATAGAGAAATTAGACAAACCTTGTGAAAGATTTAGAAATAAGTTTCTTACAGATTTTCCTTCGGGCGAAGATGTTCTATCATCACGAATAGTACGAGGAGTAGCAATCATAGTCGAGGGCACGGAGCTAGAAGGAGACCTAAAAGAGCTAGAGATCAAGGACTTCGACTTAATGCTGGGCATGGACTGGTTAGCAAGACATGGCGCAACCATCACCTGTAGATGCAAGCAAGTGATGTTTGATACTCCTGGGGGTGAGAAACTATGTTTTATGGGAAATGTTTCAGGACTACGAACACCACTTATCTCTTCTGTCAAAGCTAAGAGGATGATAGAGAAAGGATGTCAGGTATTCTTAGCAAGCATCACAAATGTGGCATAGTAAACACCATTAATGGTTGGAGACGTCCGCATTATAAAGAAATTTCCATAGATACTTCCTGATGACTTACCAGGGTTACCCCCTACTTGGGAAATTGACTTCACAATCGAACTAGTACCGAGAATCGAGCCTATCTCAAAGGCACCATACCGAATGGCACCTACCGAACTCAAGGAGTTGAAAACACAGTTACAAGAGCTCTTAGACATGGGTTTCATCAGACTGAGCCATTCAACATGGGGAGCACCAACTCTATTTGTAAAGAAGAAGGATGGAAGCATGTGGATGTGTATCGATTACCACAAGTTGAACAAGGTGACAATTAAGAACAAGTACCTGCTACCCCAAAACGACGACTTATTTGATCAACTCCAAGGAGCGACTGTATTTTCAAGGATTGATCTATGGTCCGGTTATCACCAGCTCAAGGTAAGGGAAGAGGATATTACAAAGACAACTTTTAGGAATCGATACGAACATTACGAGTTCCTACTTACCTTGGGATCTATGGTCTTACTAATGCTCTAGTCACATTCATGGACTTAATGAATTGGGTCTTCAAGGATTACTTGGACAAATTCATCGTGGTATTCATTAGCGATATATTGGTGTACTCCAAGAATGAAGTCGAGCACGAGGAACATTTAAGACTAACCATGCTACAACTAAAGAAGCATCAACTTAACGCCAAATTCAAGAAATGCAAATTTTGGCTATCATAAGTAGCATTTATCGACCACATAGTATCCAAAGATGGAGTCGTAGTAGACGCAACTAAGGTAGAGGCTGTGAAGGATTGGCCAAGACCTAAGAATGTGTCAGAGGTTAGAAGTTTTCTCGAGCTGGCAAGCTACTATAAGAGATTTATAGAAGGCTTTTCTAAGATATCCATTCTGCTTACCAACCTGACTCAGAAACAGTAAAATGTCAACTGGACGGATAAATGTCAAGAAAGCTTCAAGTTGCTCAAAGATAAGTTAAGCTCAGCACCAGTACTTTGCGTACTGACACCCAACAAAAAGTTTGTAGTATACTGCAATGCGTCCAAGTAAGGTTTGGGTTGTGTGTTGATGCAAAATGACAAGGTGATAGCCTACACCTCAAGGCAGCTAAAGGAATACGAGCAACGTTATCCAACACACGACATGGAGTTGGCAACGATGATCTTCGCACTGAAAATTTGGTGCCACTATCTTTATGGAGAATAGTGTTAGATTTATATGAACCACAAGAGCTTAAAATATTTCTTCACGTAGAAGGAACTCAATTTGAGGCAGCGAAGGTGGTTAGAACTAGTAAAGGACTATGACTGCGAAATCCTATACCACCCAGGAAAGGCAAATGTAGTGGTAGATGCATTAAGCCAGAAGAGTTATAGAAATCTGGTAGCATTATTCAGAATTGAAAAGCTGCTATAGCAAAAGCTGATTAATGCCGAGAAAGAAATAATCATGGTTCAACTGGCTAACTTGTCAATCCAGTCGAGTTTCCTAGATGATATACGGATTGAGCAAGGGCATGATGACACGTTATTATCATATATGGTTGTAATCAAAGAAGGGAAGACTACGAATTTCTCTATATCAGGACAGGTGTTCTTCAGATATATTGGTGGGGTATGCATGTCGAATGACCATCAAATTAAGATGAAGATTTTAGAAGAGACACACACTACCCCATACTATGTTCACCTGGGATCAACCAAGATGACTAATGACCTTAAGGCACTATATTGGTGGCCAGGAATGAAGAAAGACGTAGCAAAGTATGTGTCCAAATGCCTAATATGCCAGCAAGTAAAGGTGGAACATCAGCGACTTGCAAGCTTATTGCAACAGCTTAGTATTCCATATTGGAAGTGGGAAGACATAGCAATGGACTTCGTGACAGGATTACCATGAACAAGTAAGCAACATGACTCGGCTCGGGTTATGGTGGATAGACTCACAAATTCAGCTCACTTCCTGCCTGTCAAGACTACGTACCCTGCGGACCAGTACGTAGAAATTTATGTTCGAGAAATTATACGACTTCATGGAATCCCTAAGACCATAGTACCTAATAGAGGATCAGTGTTTACTTCGAGATTTTGGGGAAGCTTGCAGAAAGCCTTGGGTACCAAGTAAAGTCTCAGTACAGCATTTCATCCTCAGACTGACAAACAGTCCAAGTGTACCATACATATTTTAGAAGATATGTTGCATGCTTGTGTACTAGACTTTGAAGGATCGTGGAGTAAGTATTTACCACTTATAGATTTCTGCTACAATAATAGATAGCAAACAACTATCGGTATGACACAATATGAGCTACTTTATGGAAGGAAATACCGGTCGCTGTTACATTGGGATGAGGTAGGAGAAAGACAACTTCTTGGACCTGAGGCTGTTAGAGAGGCTCAAAGTGGAACTGATTAGAAAGCATATGCTCACTGCTCAGAGTCGACAAAAGAGTTATGCAGATGCCAAGCGACAAGATGTGTAATTCAAAGTCGGAGATCAAGTCTTCTTAAGAATAGTTCCTATGAAAGGAGTGTAGCAGTTTGGGAAGAAAGGAAAACTTAGTCCTCAGTTTATAGGTCCTTTTGAGATATTGGACAAGGTGGGACTAGTAGCGTATCGATTAGCCCTACCACCAGCTCTAGCAGATAAACACAATGTGTTTCACATCTCGATGTTGCGTAGATATGTGCTAGACCCATCCCACATTCTCAAGTACTTCGATAGTCAAGGTCTAAGAGTAGATATGTTGCATATCATCCTAGAGAAGGGGTGAAGGAATTATAGTTTAAGAGTATTTTGATAGTCAAGGTCTTATGGCGTAATAGTACAGAACGGGAGGCAACGTGGAAGTTGGAGGAAGATATCCGACCATGGTATCTAGAATAGTTTGGTAAGTAAATTTCAAGGATGAAACTCTTTAAGTAGGGGAGAATTGTAGCGTCTCGGAATTTTACTTAGCTAGATAGTAGTAGCTTGTGCTGTAGTGTTTTAGTTTTAGTGGTTATTGATTCAAGCCGAGATTTAGTTGGAAACTCATAGAGATAGTTATGGATTTTATAAGTTTGGCCTGTCGTTTAGAAATATTAATTTTATCATAAGGTTTGATTAGTATAGCTGACCCTATAAATATTATTTATTATAATAATCTAAGGTTTAGATATAATATAATTAAGAATGTGACACTTGTCACATGTATGTTTATTAAGGATTTAAGGAATTTAGATAAATAAATTAATAAAGGATAAACCTAGGAAGTATATAACCTTCCCTCAGCTATAAGGATCTTGTATTATTCACTCAAATTTGTTTAAATAAACTTCAACTATGCTGAAGTGTGCAAAAATGTGTTTAATATATTAGTGTAAACCTATATATCCCCTATGTTGATATGGAAAACACGTCGACTTCGCACGAACGAAGCCACAGAACCTTGGGAATATGGGGGAGGCGATATATCAGCTCCACATGCATATCTTGAAAGTCCATGGAATCCAAGCTAGAAGCAGCCCTCAAAAACTTGGACTTACTCTTGAACGATTTTGATCGAGTTCTAGGCATCTTTTGAGCAGAAAATTAAATTTTTATTCAATTATTTATTCATTTTAAAAGGAGTTAGTCTCACTTGTTGAACTCTATCAACAGGACTCTTCACTCAGCCATTTGCATCATCATTCAAGCACTTCTCAAAGCCTCCAATCTACTAATTTCGTTCTAGAGAGAAACAATAGGGTTTTGGGGTAAAAAGCTTTCAAATCTAAGCTTTTGCAAATACTTGGGAAGTAAGCTAGAGTGTGATTTTGGTATTGAGGTGTTGATCGAAGTTCTAAGCTTTCTAAGGTACTTTTATCCTCGAGTTTAGTTCATTATAGTTCCTCTTATTCTTTTCATTTTCTTCCAAATCCTAACTTGCTATAATGGCTTTTGGTTAGGTGTTTGATTTTCTTGAAACTTAAGGTTTTCAGTGAGTTATTATCTTGATGGTTTAGATCTTATCTTCATCTTCTTTTCTTTAGGAAACTTATGATTTTCACTGTTTGATTTTAGGAGTTTCTAATCCCGCACTTGTCTCCAATACCTCGGTTTTTGGTAAGGAAAATAAGTTAGATTTTATGTGTTATGATTATGTTTATATGATATGTGTATGTATGTATGTTGCTTTTATGATTGTTGTCGCTTGGGAAATATGGTTGCTTAGATAGCAAATAAGCAAATCCCACGATTTTTATCTTTATCATAGACTATAGTTTTATTTAAACCTACCTATAAATAGTAGTAAGAGGACCTAAATGGATTCTATCACATACTACAACAATGAGTTAATGGCGATTAATTTGTAGTCTTACGTTTTGTGTTATGTTTTAGTAGTTTTTCTTTACTGGGCATTAGTCTCATTCCTTTTTATATAGACTGTGCAGGTAAATGAGCATGGAAGGTGGGATGGATTCATGGTGGCTTTGCATGTGTATTGGGCGAGAACTAAATGAATGGACTGATAGAACGATCAGGATGACGTTTATGTTTTGAGTCTTTTTAATTATGTATTTATGATTTTACACATTGAGCATTTGAACAATTAAAATAAAGGTTTTGTTTTCTTTATGTTTTTATGTAATAATAATGGTATCCAATATTTTGCATATTCTATAAAGATCTATTATTTTATGTATGAATTTGAAATAGATAGTTATGTCTTAGTAGTTTTAATGGTGAGGCTATGGGGTAGTTTTTGGGGTAGTTAAGTTGATCATGTTTTATTGATATGGATTCTGGACAAAATTCTGGGTTTAAGTTTTGACTTGGATGGATTTCAGTGTTTTTGGCTCAAGAAAAATGCAGGAAATTCCTTTCTCTGGAGCTCGATCCGTGACCCTATTCTTCAGGCATCGTGGCTCGCGTGAACCTAGAAGGCTTAGGAAGTCTCTGAAGCTGTCCAGGCGCCACGGTGCAAGTTGAGGCATGTCGCGGCTCGCTTTCCCTTGAAGAAAGCCTTAGGGCTCTCTGACTTGTAGCGCATCGCATCCATAGGGGGCTAGGTCGCGGCTCAAATTAGGGAAAATGGCCAAAACATGGATTTAAGGGCTCGGGAAGGATTCTACTACCTAGTTTAGAAGAATTCAAGGTCCCAGAGGCTAGAATATTATTTCGAAGTTTTTAATTGGTTTAGGGCTTCATGGATATTTATTATTATTTCATTATTATTTTGAAACAATGTTTTCGGATCCCAATGTAACGCTTTTATAATTATAGTGAATGTCCAAACCTCTTATAACTAACTTTCATTAAATAAATCTTTATTTTGATTTAGTCAAACTTTTTAGTCTAATACCTCGATTAGCCAGCTAATGGCACATTTTAAAATCATATTATAATGGCTCAAGGGAGATAGGGCGTTAAAATTGCCATTAAGGAAGGCTATCTTGACGTCCATCTGCCATATCTCATAATCATATGTGGTGGCTATGGATAAGAGAATGCAAATGGATTTTAGCATGGCCACAGGAGAAAATGTCTCTTCATAATCAACACATTCTCTCTGAGTGTAACATTTGGCTACTAGCCTTGCTTTGAAAGTCTCCACTTTCCTATCTACATATATTTTCATCTTGTATATCCATTTACACCCAATGGGCCTGATATCTTCAGGTGGTCCGACAAGTTCCCAAATAGAATTGGAATACATGGATTCCATTTCTTGGTTCATGGCTTCTTGCCATTTCTCCTTTTCAGGGTTTTCCATAGCCTCTTTGAAGTTTAATGTATCGTCCTTGTTCTTATCAGAAACAAGGACATGTGCCTCTTGTACGTAGCGAACAGATTGTCTCACAATCCTCCCACTATGACATTGCACTGGGGTGATGGAATCTTATCAGCTGTTAGTTCCTCCAATACTACCTTGCTCGAGGGTTTATAGTTATTCATATAGTCATTTTCAAGGTAGGTCACATTTGTTGAAACATATACCTTTTGGTCCTTAGGACTATAGAAGGTACTACCTCTTGTTTCTGCAGCGCAGCCCACAAAAATGCACACTTCAGACCTCGAATCATGTTTCCCTGATATTGGTTTAAGAACATGAGCAGGATAGCCCCATATGTGGAAATGGTGAAAACTAGGTTTGTTTTGATTCCGTAGTTACAGTGGCATTTTGCTTATGGTCATAGATGGGACAACATTCAAAATGTGAGTCACCATTTGAAGTGTATATCTGCGGAATGAGAGAGGAAGAGAAGAGTAGCTTAACGTAGCTTAAAATGTAAGTCCAACATGGTCCTGTTTCGTCTTTTTGAAACACCATTTTGCTATGGCGTTCTAGGTGTTGTGAGTTGGGATAGAATATGTAACGCCTTGGATAACAAAGACCGTTACACTGTGTATTTTAAAATAGTGCAAGACTTGCTAATCAAGTCGTTTGAACAATAATGTGATCTTGAAGTCAACTATCAGGTTAGGGTTAAAATATTTTTTATTATAAATGGTTAATTTTCATTAAAAAAGATTTTTGATACATGGGATCCCTAAAAGTTAATACAACAAAAGCCAGTCTAATGGAAAAATACAAGATTTTAGGGCTCTGTCCCTGTACTTTCCCTCGACCATGGCGAATGAGCAGCTGACTATGTACACTTTGCCCCCAGAGCTCTCCAACTCATGATTTATCCAGTTTCCCTTTTCCTTTACCTAAACCACGTAGCACCCGTTAGCCAAGGCCCAGAAGGAAAACCTTAAACGTCAAATACATATAGCAGTAGTAGCATTCAAACAACTTTAATCAAACCAGTTCAATTATTTAACAGAATACAAGCATTAAACTGAACAATTATAAACACATCATCTCAAAAACATATCATAACCAATTAGACAAATGCTCAGGGTTGGCACACTTAGGCCGAGCCCTCGGTTTATCTAGCTAACCCTGGCTTGCTTATGCTGAGCTGCATTCCGTACACTTATCATCAGCCATGGCACCATTAGGCTATTCATTCTCATATTTCATAACAATTGTACAATCACATAGTACACGTATTCAATTATTGGGAATCTCAGTCTCGTTCACAACCACAAGGATGCAGTTTTCTTACCTCAAATCCTGAGCGAATAATAAAGAACGGTCCCGAGCACGATCCTCAGCCCTGAGCCTTAGCGATAATCCTATTCACAAGGACAATGGGTAACCTTCAATTTCTAATCCAAATAAATGTTTAGGAAACAAAAACTAGCCTCTGGGACCTCAAATTCTACTAAACCGGGTTGTAGAATTCATCCGGAGGGCTTAGGTTCGAACCTCCAAGCCTCCCTGAGCTTAAAAACTATCCTAGGGAAAAGTTAACTAGGCGGGCCGCAACCTAGCCCTGAGGGTCGGGCACGCCTCATGCATCTGGGGGCGGCGGGCCAGGACTTGCCCCCTCGGGTTACAGCGCGCCCTCAAGTCAGCAAGCCCACCAAGGGCATTATGGGCACGCAGGCTGCGGCGCCCACGAGCTGGGTCGCAGCGCGCCCCTGTGAACCAAGGATTCCCTAGGTTACTTCAGCACTCTACCCAGCCACAACCTTAGAAATCCATCTAGGCATACTCCCAAATTCATACCAACTATAGGAACAAGTCTAGGACTCTCAATTATAAGTTTAGACTCATAAACACTCAAAGCTCAACTGAATTTACCATTCCAAACCAACAATCAGCCAGCTTAATTCCCTCCAAGGTTCCCAACTCAAGTCTCTAAGTTTCCTTCTGTTTTTCCTTCAGCTTCCAAGCACAAGGAGAGGGAGAGAGAGAGTGATCTTTAGTGAGAGGGAAAGGGGTCCATGTATGTTTTGTCTTTTTTCTAGAGTCTTACATAATATATCCTTTAACCCCTAAAAGACTAAATTTCCCCATAGACTAATTCAGCTCCTCCTTGTCCTTAAGGGTAAAACAATCATTTTCCTCAATTCCCGCTAATTCCTCAAGTGCTCTTACTATTAACCAATTAATCATGTCATGTCCAATTAATTCCAAATACTTATTCATTATCCAATAAATCCCAAAATATTCTCTAAATTCCCAAATATCCCTAGGCTCCCCCGAGCTGAGTATTAAATCCCACTGTGACTATTTCGCTAATCCGCTCACTAAGACCGTCTCGAGCCATATACTGCAAATATATATCTACATAATAATGTGGTATCAACCATTTATCACGTATAATCACATTTATGCCCTTAACAGGCCAAAATTACAAACATGGCCTTATAAACACCAAGGGCCCACATGAATATCTAATACCCATAAACATGCATATAATATATTCCCATAATCATATTAATCATGCATGCCACATAGCCATGCATTTAACCAATTAAAAACACATACAACCCAATTATGCCCTCCCGACACGCTAATCAAGGTGCTAAACCCTATTAGTTATTTTGGGTCATTACAACTATCCCTACCTAATGACAATTTCATCCTAGAAATTTACCTGAATAAATGGGATACTGATCCCAAATAGCTAACTCAAGCTGCCAGGTCGCTTCCTCGACCTTTCTATTCGTCCACAATACCTTGACTAGAGGAATCGTCTTGTTCCTCAGAACTTTATCTTTCCTGTCGAGGACTTGAATCAATCACTCCTCGTATGACATATCTTTCTATAACTCCAAATCGTCATATCTCAACACATAAGTCGTATCTGAGACATACTTCCGAAGAATAGAGATGTGGAATACGACGTGAATCCCTGATAACGATGGTGGTAGAGCCAATATATAGGCTACCTGCTCGATCCTCTCCAGGATCTGAAAAGGTCCTAAGAATCTAGGGCTCAGTTTTCCCTTTTTCCCAAACCTCCTCACCCGTCGTAGTTGTGAACTCGCAGAAACACGTGGTCCCCTACCTAGAACTCCACGTCCCTACACCTAGGATCAGCGTAGCTTTTCTGTCTGCTCTACGAAGCGAGCCTTAGAGCTCGAATCTTCTCAATAGCTTCATTGGTCTTCTGAACTAACTTCGGTCCCAAATACTTCATCTCACCCATCTCATCCCAATGAATGGGTGATCTACATCTTCTTCCATACAACATCTCATATGGAGTTACTCTAATCGTTGGCTGATAACTATTGTTATTTGAAAACTCAATCAATGGAAGGTACTTACTCCAAGAGCCCTCAAAGTCCAATACACACGCCCTAAGCTTGTCTTCCAACACCTTAATTGTCCTTTCAGACTATCCATCTGTCTGAGGATAAAAGGTTGTGCTAAATTTCAACTGATTTCCCATCGCCTTCTGCAACCCACCCCAAAACATGGAGGTAAATATGGGATCGTGGTCTGATATTATAGATTTAGGAACCCCATGGAGACGTACAATCCCCCTTACTTACAACTCTGCATCCTAATCCACAGTATAGGTCGTCCTCACTTGAAGAAAGTGAGATGATTTGGTGTATCTATCTACTATCACCCACACCAACTCATATAACCCCACTGTCCTGGGTAAACCCCCCACAAAATCCATAGTAATGTCTTCCCACTTCCACTCGGGAATACCCAGGTTGTAGCAACCCCGTTGGTTGTTGATGCTCAGCCTTAACCTGTTAACAGGATAAACACTTGGCCACGTACTCCACTAAGTCCTTCTTCATCCCAGGCCACCAATATAGGTTCTGTAGATCTTGATACATCTTTGTGGTGCCCTGATGGAGTGAGTACGGTGTAGTATAAGATTTATCCAGTATCTTTCGTCTAATACCCACATCCATCGGGATACAAATCCGACCCTTATATTGTAGTAAACTTGTCTCTGAAATGGAATAATCCTTAGCCACTCTAGATAGAACATTCCCTCTAACCTCATGCAACAGTGCATCATCCAACTGACCTTCTCTTATCCTCTCTAGGACGGTAGACTGTAAAGTAATATTGGCCAGCCGACCCACAACCAATTCTCTCCTCGCTCTGGAAATCTCTTATGCCAACTCCTTTAATATCTATTTAGAAGAGTAAAACGGTAATCTTGACTAGCTCTAATTAATGAACCACTAAATGGATGACAGAACTACATTTATTGATTATATCATTGGACTAAAAGAGAAAACTCTGTAAATATAATTCTATAAATACTTAGAGTGCAATTCCATATATATAGTGGAGAAATCATGGAATTAATAAATAAGATTATTAGATTAAAGATATTATTTAATAATTTGGTTTGTTGGAGCTTCGTATTATAGTTCCATGGTCTCCAAATCACCTCTGTCCTCACTATCAAGGATAAGGATGTCAAAAGAAAGATTCGTAGAAAGAAGGACTTAATTGCAAATGTATTAATTTTCCAGAGCAAGGAAATAATTATGTGATAATTGTGGGCAATCGATTAATTATGAATTAATTAATTATTTAACTATATATTTTTATTTTGAAAAACTATAGGTTAAAATAAATATTATTCATGTTTGGATTAATATAAAGAGAGATCAATAATTATCTTATTTAGAATAAGATATTTATTTATTTAAAAAATGATATTTTATGATAAAGTTAATTTTGAAGTAAGTGATATTTATTTTGGGATAAATATACTGCCTTAAATATTAATTAAATAAATAAATGATAAAATTAGGGATAACCTTAACGATATAGTCGACACACTCATTGTACAGTAAGTGTGGCACCACACACTGGGATTTCCTATCCCTAGGATTTGAATTTGGAATTTCAACTAATTTATTTCTTTCATTAAATATATTTAATTATTCCTTGTTAAATATGATTTAAATTAAATAATTAAATACGTTACATCTGATAATTTTTTTGATAAAATAAAGATTAATTAAATTAGTTAATTATCTTTATAAACCTGAAATGAAGCGATACTTGTCAAGATGTGGTTTTCATAGACTGTTGGACTCTCTCTCTGAAAAGAATGCGATAGATTTTCTAAACCAGAAAAACTATTCAATACATCTTCTCTCAATTAAACCTTTCTAGATCGCATGTGTTGAGTACATCTAGAAAGTCATAAATCAACCTTTTGAATCCTACATGCCAACACACGTCCTTGTGTGTTTGAGAATCGGTTTGGAAGATCAAGTTGTGAGCGTTTAGAATTTGGATTGGAAGATCGTTGATTTATACAAAAAGATTCGTGGATACTTGATAGGCTTCAAGAGGTAATCTTTAATCTTTTTGTATGTGATTTAATATATATATATATATGTATGATCCTGGCTGGTAACTTTCAAAACTCAATTGTCTGGTGCGTATCTCTGATTTACACTTTTAATACCAACAGTCAACACCATAGAAAATTTTAAGAAGAAACCTTGAGGTGCTATTAATGTACGATAACATAATTTGATCATTTTTTAGGGAATGTTTGTGGACTTTTATGACTTTATATGCTTTAGGGATTTATTTTATTAAATAAGGGGATCCAAGATGAGAAATTTTTTAAAAGTCTCATCTAAATCCTATTAAAGTTGAGTAAGTTATGGCAAAATCTAAGTTTGGTCATCGACTTGGTATTCGACAAGCGCAACTGTGGTGATTAGGTAGCACGGTCGCGACCCTAAATCAGTGAGGGTATTTTTTTATTTTCTTAATTTGGTCATAATATTTTACTCCAAAATTCAATGTTAAATATTTTTGTACCATTTTAAAGATAATTTCGTACTCTACAATTTTGTGTCTGATAGCTAGACTTGAATTCAAAAAGTATTAGGGTGAAAATGTAATCACAAGGTGATGCCATGTCAAGTTGAAAGAGTTGAAGGTGGTAATAGACTTATGGTCTTTTAAGGCCATTCCTTAAGGGGATTTTCAATGGTTTCAAAGGTTATTTTGGGTTTAGAAGTTGTTGGAAGTCTTGGAGGTTTAGTATTAAAACAACAATGTTGGAAAAAATAGCTTGTTTAGGAACTACTTTGTTTAATGCATGTGTTGTTGATTATTTACTCATTCTTATCTTACCTTGTATGGTCTGAGGCAGAGCATTAAGAGGGCAACAACTCAACTACCGTGTGTACTTGGGTAACAAGAATGGACACCTGCTACTAGTGTGTACATTGAATGAACTTTGGGTGGCTACTGTTTGTATGTGTCTTGTGATGATACAACTATGTTTTGTTACACTGTTTTAATTTATTATTTTTCATGCTATGGATATGATATACTTGTATGTGTGGAATACAAAAGGGGTGGTCAGTAGTACAACAAGGATGTTGTGAGGGTAGTAGGACGTCACAAGAGTGGTACTGTGATAAGAAGATATTATGGTTTAAATGCTTATGTATGTATTGGCTATGACATTGGAAAATGTTTTCCATTGTAGTTGTGTAATGACCCAACTACTCTAGACTTTTTGAACCATTAACGAACACTGTACATACTAATCTTTAGTAAAACTTACAAGTGAAAAAGACCATACTTTATTAAAAACTTAAAAAAAAAAACCAACGTTTAAACCTACATAACTCAAAGCAGGATATGGGATCCCATTGTTTTCAAAAGAAAACATATCTTAATTGAAATGAAAAGAGATTACATAAATAGGTGCGGAAAAATTACACATAAACCATAAATAAAAGACTACATCCTCGAAATCGAACTCTCGACTCCTTGAATCCATTCATCACCGATACACATTCTCCCAAGCATCCACGAATCATTCCCGCCACTATAGCTATTTTCCTACACATATAAACAAAAAGGAATGAGCCTAATGCCCAGCAAGGAAAATCTACCACATAGTTCATATACATAAATTTCATAAGAAACATAAAAAAAAACATAACATAACACTTATATCATACACATACTATAATGGCCATTATTACTTGGGGTCCCATAGACCAAACAAGTCATATGCCCATTAGATTAGTGGGGTCCTACTAGCTAAGTAGGTCATATGCCCATAATCTATTTGGGGTCTTGTTAGTCATATGGGTCATATGCCCAAGCCTACATACATACATATCATAACACATTTCATATCATAAAAACATAAGATAACATATAAAACATATAACATATGAATTCTATCCTATTTTCCTTACCAAAATACCGGGATAAGAGGGCAGAGGTGGGACTTTGGAACACTCCTAAGAACCATTTGAAAAAGAGTGAGTATAGAGAAGAAGAGAAATGAAAGGAATGGAAGGACTAAACCATTGAGAAAATACTTACCAAAAACTTATGTGTGAGTTCTTAGATTTCCTAACCAAAATAAGAATAAGGTTAGAATAAGTAGAAGACTATGAGAACTTTTAAAGAAAAAGTACAGAAACGAACTAGAGTTTGGGTTACCTTGAAGACTTGTAAGACCAATCTAAACCTCGAACCTAAATACTACAAATCCTTACTTTCCCAAGTGTTTGATAAGCTTATGATGATCAAGCTTATGATTTCCCCACCCAAGTGTTTACACTCTCACACTCACCTAGCAACTTGCAGCCTCTGAACTTAGAGCAAAAGATGAATAATGGATGGGTACTAGGTCCTATTTATAGAGTTTAGGAATGAAAGGATCTTAATTTTACTTGAATAAAAATAATGGATTTTAGGTGAAAATAATTTGAATAATCGTTCAGCAGAGGCTGAAGACTCGTTCAAAAAGGTGCTGGACTTATCAAAAGGTTGAATGGTTGAATGGAAAACGAATTCAAAAGCTTTCAAAATATGCTAAAGGAGGTGATATATCGCCCTTTATAGGCGATATATCGCCTAGACTAATATGCCCGAGGCAAACGTGCATCGTTTCGTGTTTTCCGTATCTACGTGCTGCGATATATCGGCATTCGCTGATTATTTAAACACGAAATTACACATTTTTAGCTTAATTCAAATTGAGTAAACAGCCTTGACTAAGCCCTCAAACGTATTCAAAGTTGCTGACTGACCTTAGAGCATTCAAATTTTACCCTTAATAAATTAAATCCTCAAAATACTTAATCCTTAATCACCCATTCATAACATGTGCTTAAAATCCTATTGGTTCTTATCTAAACCTTATAGTATAATAAATATTATCCTCAATATCAGTCATATTAATCAAACCTTAGGTTAAAATTAATATTCTTAAACTATAGGTTAAACTTAGAAAATCTATAAGTACTACTACGAGTGTCCAAATAAATCCCGGTCTGAACCAAAAATCCACAGTCATAAAGATAATACTATAATTTCTATAATACTACTATCTAACTAGCTAAGTAAAGTTCTTGGACTCTACAAGTTGTTTATTGTTATGCTATGTCTATTTGGACTCACTGCTCTTTATTTGCATTTGTATCCTTTATAGCTCTTTTTGTTTGGCGTTTGATCACGGGTGCTCTTTGTAGCAATTAAAGGCAAGGGCTCGAGCTTATAACAATGAGTTGGGCTTTGGAGGAGGCCATACATGTTTGGATTCTACTGACCTTAAAGGAAAATTAATGAATTTTTCAATATTTGTTATGTTTTCTCTCTGTTTAAGACTTTACTTGTTTATGTTTAAACTTATTTTATTTTTTAGAGTTGGCTACATAAAATGCATGTTTGAAGCACTAAAATGATTATGTTGCATGGATGTTTTAAATAAATAAATTTTATTGCATGATTGGATTTGTAAACAATTAAGTAAAAAAGAATACTAACATTCTGAGAATCGGAGTGTATAATTGGTATCAGAGCCGACCATTTAAAGTGATGTAGATTGTTCTAACACGTTTTTTCCACGGCCAAAGACAAGCTAGAATTATTATGCTATAAGTAACATTTTTTGTTTCTTTTTCACTTTTTTGACTAATGCATTGATTTACTTGTGGTCTCATAGTTAGAGCTATGGCATTACTGTGTAAGTTGCCAAGAAGAGAATGGAGCATGCCTCAACGAAAAAGGCCAACATGGAAAATAAGAAATATCATGAGGATGAAAACGGTCTTGACTTGGAAAGAAACCTCAAAGGTTTGGTGCAACACCTAGTGATGGTCAATGGACATATTTAGAATATGGTTTGGGATAGGAGATTGCTAGACTACGAAAATATATACAGAGTCTTTAGAGCTACTATGCAAGCACCTAAGGTGCAAGATAATTTGGGTGAATAATGGTAGGGCTCGACACGTGTGACAAAGTGGAACAAAAATTATAGACTCGTGGTGGTGAGGCTAATGAGGACATTGACGCTGAGACATTTGAGATTGTTCAAGGACAAACAAAGGTGGCTTGGGGATTTTTTGGAGAAGCTTCATGATTCGCTACATGTGCATCACATGATTTTTTAGGCTAGCTAGAAGAAGCAGAACATTAGGATGTCGTGAGGTCTTTTATTCTTTTGATTATTTTATTAGGAGATTAGACTCTAGTTTTACTTCATTTTGGTTGTAGTTTTCTATTTAGGTATTTGGATTTGTGAATGATGCCTCCATGAATATCAATAAGGAAGAATGTTGGTGGCAACAATGCCAACCCTGTACCTACTCCAAAAGAATTAGAGGAGTTGGTTGCTAAGTTACAAGAAACTTTGAGGAGGTACGAGGAAGTGATTATGTAGCTGAGGCAACAAGTGTTGCAAGTGAGTGAAGCACATCACATGCAACAAACTTCTACCCCTTTAGTGGTTGTCGTTGAAATTGAGGATTGACTTGAACCATTTTATTATATGTTCCAAAACCAACAACCTTTGGTATTTAAGAGAGGTACCAATCTACTGGAAATTGAGGAGTGGTTTAGTGCGATGGAGTTGATCTTGGACTTCATGGAAGTAAGCGTAGCTGATCATAAGGCTTGTGCTACTCATGTGTTGAGGAAAGATGTAGGTTATGGTGGGGCGTAGTCAAACAGACCATAGACGTCATAACAATGACTTGGGATGAGTTTCATAAGGTGTTTAATGACAAGTATTTCAATGCACTATTCTTTGCTGAGAAGATGGATGAGTTCACTGGCCTAATATAGGAAGGTATAATGGTGATTGATTATGCTCAAAAGATCGATTGATTGGCAAAGTCTGTAGTTGATTTGGGTTCCATCAAATGCATTAATATTTGATTTCTTATTACGTAGGCTTAAACCAAATATAGCCCTCGACATGGAGATACTTTCTATTGGAAAAACCACTTATGCTTGAGTACTGGAGAGCTCTTTCAAAACTAAGAGAATGTATGACATAATTTAGAAGGATGTTGTTGCAAGGAGAGATGCAAGGAGGAAAACTCCCAATTATTCTTGAGAACAGAAGAGAATGGGATTGAGATTCCTAGTTTGACTAGACAGAATAAGAGGTTGAAGGGTGACAAAGACAATTGTAAAAATTGAGGTGGTAACTAAAGGTTCTACTCATAGTGTGCTAAATGTAAGAGGCATCACACTAAGGAGTGTAGAGCGAGGCATGGTATCAATGTGGTAAAGAATAACACGTAAATAGAAACTAACCACAGTTGGGACAAGATTGCAAGAAGGAATAGCCAAGAAAGAATGACACTATGATCATAGCTTGTGTATTCGCACTCACCTAGAGAAAGGTAGAAGTAAGTCCCTTAGTGGTCTCAAGTTAGATTTCTATTACTCAATTTGATTGAAAAGTTTTAATAGAAACTGGTGTAGGATATACATATTACAGGATATTTGTTTATTTTCATGTAATTTACATATTATCAAACAAACATGTAAATTCCTAAAGCATGCTCCTATGAAATTGATACAAAACAGAGTAAAGTATAGACTCTTACATATATGCAGCAGAACTGGATATCTCCTTCATTCAATCTCTCTAACCCTTGATTCATTTCTATAGATGAGTATTATCAAGAGATTGAACTAGATCAGCAACACAAACTTCCTCACCATGTCTTTCATCAACCTAGAACTAGAGTAGGCTGGTTCTCAACATATGAGATAGAGATCTAGAAGAGAAGAAGAAGAGAGTGAGTGGCCAAGAAAGGATTAGACTGTCTAAGTTTTCTCTTACCTAATGAATCAAGTGAGATTAACTTATGAAAACACTAGATATCATATTCCTTATATAGGAAACTTAATGAGCTTCATTTCAATTCAAATTTAAATTAAATAAAAATAATAAACAAAAAATAAAAGCATTGGGCTCCCACAAATAGACTTGGGTTCAAAGATTCAATTTATCAATATTAATAAATTTTTCCAAAGATTCAATTTTATTCTGTCAATCTCATATCTATATAAAATTTTAAAAAATTAACCTTTTCAACTTCAAAAATCCTAATTGATAATTAAATCTATTAATTGAGACATTTTAGATGCTTTACTCAAAGGAGATATGGGGACCATGGATCCATGAAATCAAGCTTCAATAAGTTACCCTGAATTTATTTATGAATAATTTCACTACCTTATTAATTCCTTGTGACTCCACTACAGACTCGGAATTGAACTCTTGAATTTATAGAATGTATTTTCCAAACCACAAATATGTTATCCATTGTTATAACCATTAGAGTTAGTCAATCCTATATCGATGACTTACTAACTAGCTGGGTGCAAATTACTGTTTTACCCATCATGAGTATTTTATCTTTAACTCCCACTAAGTTCCTTATAAATGATATTTTTGTGAACTTAATCACAAAAATGAAATCTCAATCATTTAACCTTTTGAACAAAGCAATTAAGGATATCATATTTTCACTTCTCATACAGAAGTTATAGATTTCATATCTATGACTAATACTCTCACTCATTTACACTAATAAATCTCCATGATGTAAGTATGGGCTAGACTGTAAGGTAAACTAATATTTAAATTATATAATTAGGAGAATATTATCACTCAGAATTAAGATCGACTTGACTTATGGCCAACGTTGTGACATTGATTAGATTTGATAACAATGATACTTATTTATCTATCAATAATCAATATTGGTCCTAGTTAGATGTAACCATATACATCTGATCTTATGTACTTGGTCAATGCCTTGGACAAGACATCAAACCCCGAATGTGTAAGTAGATCATATCATAGATTGCCTAATCAGTGAAAATCCAATGCACTGATGTAATTTGAGGAGTCGTTCTTTTGAATATATAATTACATCTATAATCCACTATGGCCTAGTCACTATAATTTTAACTATTCATTTGTTCAGGATTTATCAATGTTTGTATTAATCTAATAATCATGTAATTAAATAAGCCAACAATGCAATTGAATAAACAAAATGATTTCTTCTTCTTTTATTTATAATAAACAGATGTTACAAAAAAGAAATATGGTTTTATTAAAGGCATAAAACCCAACAAACTCCCACTTGCCCTTTTAAAAAAAATGAGGCATATTTCTCAAACTTATTCTCTCTACATGCTTCACGAAAACACTCTCTCCCAAAGTCATGGTAAAAGGATCCGCCAGATTTTCTTCCGACGCTATCTACATCGCCTTAGCGTCACCCCTGGCCACATATTCCCTAATGATGTGCTATTTCCTCTCTATATGCTCTGCTCTTTTTTGACTTCAAGGTTCTTTTGTATTCGATATGGCCCCATTATGGTCACACTACAATATGAGTGGTTTATCCATTCTTGGAATAACACCAAGATCCATGTAGAACTTCTTCAGCCAGACTATATCCTTAGCCAACTCAAACGCAACTATGTACACAGCCTCCATGGTGGAATTTGAAATGGTAGACTTCTTAACGCTTCTTCAAATCACAGTTCCACCCCCAAGAGGAAACACCATTCCAGAAGTAGACTTCTTGTCATCGACATTCTTCTAAAAATCAGAATCAGTGTATCCTATCGGGTCCACTGAACCACCCAAATAGACCAGCATATAATCCTTTGTTCTTCGTTGATACTTCAGTATGTGCTTGAACGCTGCCCAATGTTCTCTAACAGGATTTTATTGTTACATGCTTACAACTCCCACTACATGGCAGATGTACAGCCTAGTAGATAGCATAGCATACATAAGACTTCCAATTGCTGATGCCTAGGGAATTTGTTTCATCTCTTCTTCCACTTGAGGAGCTCTGGAGACTACTTCTTAGAAAGATGAACTCCATGTCGGGATGGAAGCTGTTCCTCCTTCAATTTCGTCATAGAGAAACTTTCAGTACCATATCTATGTATGATCTTTAAGATAACGCCAATATCTTATTTTTCCTATTTCGAATGATCAGGATACTGAGAACGTAACTAGCTTCATCCAAATATTTCATCTGAGATTTGGTCCCTAGCTTGTTGTTTATGTCTATTAATTTCTTGACATTGTTTCCAATGAGCAAGGCATCATCTAAATAAAGTACCAAGAACACTATCACACCACTTTCCCTTTGTTGGAAAACAAAGGGTTCAATGATGTTTTGCTCAAAACTACCGATGCTTGTGTGCTAAGTCGCTTGGCCATCGTGATATGTAAGAAGTTTCGTTTGCCACTAATGCTTGTGTGGCTAAGTCAGTTGGCCATCACGATATGTAAGAAGTCCAGTTCGCCACCGATGCCTATGTGGCTATAGTCAGTTGGCCAGTGCGATATGGAAGAAGTCCAAGTTAGCACCCGTGACATAAGAGTCTAGTTAAACTCCATGACACGTAAGTAAGTTAATCCAGGAGTCAAATCACTATGGCTAAGAAAGTATGTTGAATTCCTCTTGGAGTCTAGGTAACCGGTGTAAATAGTTTAGACCCATCTACATAATGGTTAGATATGCTATGATATGTTGAGATATGTTAAGTGATACGAACCATGCCAACAAATGTGACGAAACCCGAACCAAATCTGGATAAACAACCCAAGAACACTCGAATTTGGAATGGAAACCGCGACCCAATACTTAGCAAAGCACGAACCTTGGTATGGTGAAGACGCCACAAACGGGAATGGATTATCCGTTTGATAAGTCAGTTTTGAACGCCACAAGGAATCCCCTTGATAAGTTCGAAAGTTTCTTCAAGAATTCAAGAAGAAAACTCACAATATTTTTCATTAACCAAAAACTATCTGAATTCCAAGTTGTCCACAAGGCTTAATATAGCCGAAAATTACAAAGAGGCCTTTTAGACAAATAAAAATCCTAAAATACCCATAATGAAAAGCCCAAAACGACATGTCTTTGACTCCAACAAAAACTCTAATAAAACATGAAAATATAGTTCAAACTAAAACAAATAATTAATGGAATCAAGCTCCTAAACTAAATCAACTTTGATGAGCAGCACAAGCCTTTGTTCACCCTCAGTAGTGAACTCGACCTCTTCCTATTGTAGAATTCTCTGGACTAAGTTGTTAAGCTCTTCTTTGAATCTCCTAGCTCGCGCCCTCGTCACCGGACCAACTGGAACTTGAATTGGATCGTTAGTCTTGATGTCCTCATCATTAAGCTATGTTGAAGGTTTCTCCGGAACCCTAAGTAAGTATGCATGATATGATACGAATGCCTAAGTAAGTATGTATGCTATGATACGACTGAGTAAGTAAGTATGTATGTTACCAGTTAAGACTATATGTATGGTCTAGGATTTTTTAGGTGCAGGTGTACCTTCAGGTTATAAATTTTGGTTATGAGGCATGACCATTAGTTTGTCAAGACGTTCGCACATTCTTAAATTGTATGTTATGGTTCAGTTTTATCAGAATCCTATTCTTGGTTGATTATCTTCCTAGTTGAGCTAATTAAGTTATTGTTCTGTTTATGTGGTTATGTTTATTAAGTTGTTCTTACTAGGCATTTCACTTACCTAGTTGTTTCGTGTTGTAAGTAAGTTCAAAGGCAAAATGGATCAGTGAGCGCTGGAGTATATGTATGAGGATGTACATGTGGACTAACCTTTTGGGAATTTATGTTTTGGGGATTAGAACCCACATGATAACTAATTGATTATTTTGGGCTCGTTGAATGTTTTAAAATTATGACACTGTAATTCACTTTTAAGTATGCGCATACTTCCGAACTATTGTATGTTTTGAAAAGTTTTTTTTATATGGATTTTCGGTTACCTTATTTTAGAAAATGGTAATGTTTTCTGCAAATTATGTTTAGAGAATTTATGGGACTTTACAACTAAGTAGCTACAAAGAAGTACACACATGATTATCGGATCTTGAATCAACTATCCAAATAGAAGAATCATCCTTTAAAACACATGCATCCAAGACAAATAGATTACTATTACCTTGGGTTTTAGTTGCCTTGAGGGTGGGGCAATTACGCTTCCAATGCCCCTCCTCCTTGTAGTGGAAACACTGTCCTTTAGCCTTCTTGCTCATTGGCTTTGCTCTAGCAGGTTTTTCAATTGCAGTGCCTTTTCTGCTACATGCATCTTAGCCTTCTTTTTCTCCTTCCTTGCTTTTCTCTTCTTGCTCTTCGAGGACGAGGCTAGGCTAGCCTCACCCTGAGCACCCCCGATAGTTGCATCCTTCTTCTAAGGTCCTTTACTCGATCCATTGTTTATTCTTCATACATCTAGAGCTCATTAAACAACTGAGGCATTCCATAGTCCAACTTGTTAAGAAAATAGTTTGTGGTGAACGTAAGGAAACTGAGTGCAAGGCTGTTGAGAATGATTCCAACTTGAGTCTTCTCATTTGTTGTTGCTCCATGTAGCTTAGTTTCTTGGAAGTAGTTTTACATCTGAATAAAATGAACACGAACATGTTGGCCAAGTGCCATTCGACAGTTCACATACTTCTTGGTAGCCATGAAACTAGCTTGCGCAGACTTGTGCCCAAACATTTCTTGGAATTGCTCCATGATGTCGTAAGCAATTTTGACTATCTCCATCATAGTCCTTATCAGTTTTGACATGCTAGCAAGCATGTATGCCTTGGCCTTGTTGTTAGCTGTAGTCCAACGTTCATACTTCTCCCTCACGACCTTCGAGGCATTCTCTCTTCAGTCATCACAAATTTTGAATTGTTGCCGATCAACACTATGTTGATATTAGACTTCCATTTCATTAAGTTTTGTCTAATTAGCAACTCCTTGGACAAGAAAGAGATAATGGGGTTGGAAGCCATGGAGCAACAATTATCAATAAAGTAGAAATCAACGCATTGTTCGACAAACATTCATTCATACAAGTTTCAGAAATAACACAACATATAAATAATAGTCAAAGATAAGTAAATACTAAAAACCCTTTCCATTTCTTAGGTATATCAACTAGCCATGAACCTATGTGTCCTGGTAAGCGAGAGTCACATTTATTCACTTAGTCAAATAGAGAAACATCTCAATTAATAAAAGGTCCTATAGTTTTATTAATAACATATCCTTTCGATCAAAGTAACAAAAAAAAATTATTTCATACTTTATGAGTTTGGCCCACAATTTTTATTATCATAGACTTAATTCCTATAGTCATCGTAAGGATGAGTCTATAGAAGGTACATCTATAACAATATATTCTATGAAATTGAACCATGTTAAGAGTCCAGTGAACACCTTCCGTGGGAAGACAAAATCTAAGTGCCATTAGAGGCCACTAAACCCTAACCTAGTTAAATCAATGGTGGAGATCGAATTTAGATTTTCAAAAACTCATTATTAAATCTTTTAATATTTTATTCTTTTTAAAATTACCAACATAGGTTTGCCAAATTATTAAAATAATCAATAAACCATATACTATAATTTTCCTATTAATTCTAAAATTACCTTTGAAAATTAATAAAAAAAAATTAGAATTAATTTGTTTCTAATCAATTATTAGGTCCAACTAAAAATCTTCACCTAATATAATTAAGCCCAAATTAGGTAAATGAGACTTAACAATTCGAGCTTGCATGGAGGAGAGTTGGGTTTAGTATGTCAGACCACTACTAAGGCTCCCTAACTTCCATACAAAGCCCAAAAAGACAAAAAATTTAACATTTGTTTTATTAATTGTTATTCAATTGATTAACCACAATCTAGTAATGTAAAGCAAACCTAGCACTTTATGAAAGTTTTATTTGCTAAAATGCCATATATTACCAAAACATATGGGGTCATCATTTTATGAATCCAAGCTCAATTGCAAAACTGTCATTTATAATGATGCATGATATCCTAATAATTGGATGGGCCTAACATGTTACTATATGAGCATGTATTATTAAATTATGCAAATATACCACAATAATAATTAATTTTGCAAAATTGCCATAATTATTTAACATAGAATTCATCACACAAAATTCAATATAATTAATTAAACAATTTGAAAAATAATAAATTAATTAAAATAGGTTGTTAATTTCTTAGGAATGACAATATATTTTTTAAAAAAAAACATATTTTAACCAATTTTGATGTATCAAAATATCTTTTAACAAAATTTAAAATATCTAGAATTATCAAATAACCAATTTTAAATATTTTAAGCAATAAAAATATATTAAATAATTAGATAACCAATTTTAATATTTCAATGATAACAAAATAAAAAAAAACTTAAAATATCCTAATTATCATATAGCATATTCAAAATATTTTTAATAGTTAAAATATCTAAAATAATTAGATAATCAATTTTAAATATTTAAATTTAACTGCACAAAATATTCATTTAAAAAATAAAAAAATTTAATTTTTAATTTTTTTTCTTTATAAAAAGTGTTGGTCGCTGACCCCGTAGGGACGTCCGTACAGCTCTAGTCCCGACGACTCTTTCATGCGTGCAGAGCACGCACACTGCCCAATCAATCCAAAAAAATTAAAATTTGTACAACTTTTCAATCCCAAAACAAGCTAAAAACAACTAAATTATTGGTAAATTTACAACCAAAATAACATTTACCATCTAACATGTCAATTAATTTCATACATGTTCAATCATTAAAATAAACTAGCAACTTATTGCTCTGAAGCCAATTGTAGGACATGCATATTACAGGATATTTTTTTTATTTTCATGTAATTTACATATTAAAACAAACATCTAGATTCATAGAACATGCTCTTATGAAATCACTACTACAAAATAGGTTTTTTAGGACTCGCGCAGAGCCTTAAAAACTGAGGTTTTTTAGGACTCGCATTGCGAGTCTTAAATAATCCCGTTGAGTGCCTTTAACTAAGTTTTAGGGCTCTCTTTACGAGTCCTAAAAGAATATTTTTAGGACTCTTAATGCATGTCCTAAAAGATCCCTTTGAGTGTCCTTAAATTAAGACTTTAGGACTTGCTTTGCATGCCCTTACAAGTATTTTTTTTTTAAAATGCAGCTACGATTTTTATTTTAATTTATAAAATATATACCTTTGAGTATCCAAAATATATTAAAAGAAATTTGAAAAGAAAATACTAAAAAAACACCAAACAAATTTTTTAAAAGAAAATTTAAAATGTTCTTACTGGTTTCTATATATTAAGGGTGTTCGTGGTGCGGGTGGTGCAGTTTTTCTCTAATTTTTTGGACCACAACACATATGCAGTTTGAACAATTTTCCAAACCGCAACCCACACCACATAGACCTCAACCCACATAAACCGCACCACAAAAATGTAGTGTGGTGCGGTGCGGTGTGGGCGGTTTATACCTATCGCCAAATAATTTAACAATTAAATATTATAATTAAGAGAGATTCATAATAAATCTCATAGCCATAGAGTGTTTAACAAAATAATTAAATGTACAACAAGCTAATAAAATTAAAAACAAAATAATAAAAATATAACAAACTAATAACAAAGAAAAAATATAATATAAAAGTAAATATTATTTTAATTAAGGAGGAATATCTTTAGATTGAAGTAGAATATGTATTAGCATCACATGAAACATTATATATTTTTTCTAGATATTGTGCATATTATATTATACTATATAAATATTTATGCATTAACTTTAAATGTAGTAAAATTGAAAAAAATTATATAAAAAGTTAATATATATAATGATGTGGTGCGATGTGGTTTGAACCGCATTTATAAAATTTAAAACTGCAAACCGTTCTGCATCGCGCGGTTTGGCAAAAGTACAAACCACAACCACACCGCCAAGGGTTCTAAACCGCAAATTGTGATGCGGTGTAAGCGGTTTGTGCGGTATGGGTGGTTTTATGAACACCCCTACAATATATAGAAAAACTGAAATGACAATAAAGAATACAAAAAAAACCAAAATTCAAAAGAAAATAAGAAAAGGGTATCTTCATAATTAGACTAAAATCATACACTAATTTAGAACAAACACCAAGTTAACATTAAAATAAAAATAATACATATGACCAATTAAACAGTTTTAAAATTACAAACAACAAAAACTAACCCAAAATATTCTAGTATATCCACACTAAGTAAGGTGATCATATATGTACATATATATAATGTAGAATATTTCACTTAGATTTACACAACAAATACACATCAAAATGAAAAAGGAACAATCATAACAACTAATATATGACTTCCACTTCCACCTTGTATTATTGCTTTCGTTAGCTAGCAAACGACCAACCTCGTACGTACCTGCAAATAAGTACAATTAAAAAACAAAACAACCAAACACTACATGTTTACAGAGAATTTACTATTTTCCAAGAATGATCTGAAAATAGGATCATTTTGTCATTAACAAATCCTACTTGACATAGAACTGTTTGTATATAGTAATCAAGCAAACTCTTAAAAATATCACTACACATATTCTAATCATTAATGTAAAACTCAAAACAGACTTGAGAAAAATAGATCAATAATAGGAAAGAAGATAAACTAATCAAACAAGACCAAGTCTTGGCCTTGTTTAATAAATCAAAGATCATTGTCTACCATTTTTTAATAAATATACCTTGGTACAATCAACAAACACCTTTAATGATTCGTAGCCAAAACAAAGCACGACCTTGTTACTCAGAGCTAACACATCAAGAAAATGTAAATGAGACAAAATCAAACCAAAAAGCATGACCATGTTTCTGCCATTTTATTCTATAACCAATCATATAATTTATGACCAAAACTAGCCTTTCAGCAGCAATAATGTTAAGAAAGACAAAAAAAAAAACTCAAAGAATAGCAGTATTATCATGAAATGAACAATACTAAAATGATTACATCGACTTGTAAACTTGATTTCATAATGTCTACATGTGTCATTTAGTTATTATCTCTAAATACACTGTGACTATTCTGTAGTTGAATATAAGATTGCATACAGTTTTACAAATTTGGAGAAAAATATATCAAAACATACTGTATAAATGCAAGTAGAATCACGTTTTCCACAAATGAGCACAAAACCATTTTCTTCTAACCAGTACATTATTAGAAGAAAAAAAAAGTATAATCATTTTAACTTGTCAATTTGTTGAACATTTTAATTGTCATAGTACCAAGAGTGATGATATAGCCACTATATTATTATTCCTCAAAATTAGAACATGGCAATACTCTTCCTCATCACTACTTTCTGAGTTTTCTAAAACTATATCTCAATTTTGTTTATGGCTCATGATGGTAATATATAGTTGTAGAAGTGAAATATTGAATCTTCTAATATACTTAAGATAAAATTAGCAAGTCAAAATTGAAACACATGATGATACAAGTCAGAAAAATGAAGGCCATTGGTACACTCAGTAGTTGTGGATTATGTTAGCCCAACCCAATTGGCAGGCCCAATAACATTAGATCCAGGAGTGATTCAAGAGAGAGTCAAAGGATGGATAGAAGAGGCTACCCAAACAGAAGACCTGACTTCCCCAACTGAACAAAGCAGCGGCAACAAAGAAAAAGAAAACCAATCAGCCATGGAGGAAGAGAGAGTGCGTGTGCGTGGAGCTCGAGTGCGCGTGAGACCCAAATGGCTCCAAGAGTTTGTTAGGATGGAGCGTTGCTGAATAGGGTGCAAACTTGCTTGTTTCTGTTATTTTAATTTCACTAAATTGCTGGTATAAATAGAACAATTTGTAATCAGTTGTTTTTTGTTGAATGAAATAGCAAGAAATTTCTTTGGGAGATTGGCCTTGTCTTGAAGAAGGCATTTTGCTAACACTGGTGCTTTCATTGTCTCTTCATCTCCAGCATGAAGAACGAAGAACTCGCCGCCATGATTCAAGCTCTAGAAACCAGTTTCCAGAAACACTCAGATGAGCAATTTGCTCGATTCAATGCCAGATTGGATGAGCAGGTGGCTTATTTGGACGATCGTGTGAACCAGCTGCAGTCTCCATCGTCAAAGCCACAAGTGGTCGACGGGAGTGCGAGTTGTGGCTTGGATTCACCGGCTATGCGTCGACCAAAAGCTGCTCCTGACTCTCATGATGTGAACTCCATTCTCAAAATTATGAGAGTGAAGGTTCCTCGGTTTGAAGGAACGAATGTAGCAGATTGGATTTACAAGATCAACAAGCTCTTTGACTTGCACGGGGTCTCAAACGATATCATATTATCTATGGTACCATTTCATCTTGATGGAGCTCCCTCAACTTGGTTTCAATGGATGGAAAAAGGAGGAGGGTTCTCAGATTGGGAGTCCTTTCTTCGAGCATTACAGTTAGGTTTTGGAGTCTCGATTTATGATGATCCGTTGGGAAGAATTGCTAAGCTTACTCAGACGGGGCGGGTGTCGACTTTTAGAGCAGAATTTGAAGATCTGATGACTCAGATTTCAGGTGTGTCTGAACATTTCTTCCTCAATTATTTTGTGTGGGGCTTGAAAAATGAGATTCGACGGGAATTGCTAATGTCCAAACCAGTTGATTTGGCTTATGCCATGGCTAAGGCTCAATTATTTGAAGAACACAATGATGATTTGTTGGTTCGTGCTCGTACCGAAGGCGTGCGTTCTGCCTGGTCACCGCGATATTCGAATTTAATAGCTACAACAACTCACCATGGAGCAGGGTCAGCTTCCATCAGATCCAACTCCATTGTAACAGTCGCCTCAAAGTTTCAAAAAACTAGCAGCTCTTCTTTACCAGTTAAGCGACTGTCCCCGGCGGAGCTCAAAGAAAAACGGGAGAAGGGGTTGTGTTTCACTTGCGATGAGAAGTATACCTTTAGGCATAAATGCAAGAATCAAGTTCTTGTCCTATGTACTCAAGAAGATGAGGAGGGAGACGATGGTGACCCTGAGGAGGAAGCACCGATCCAGGAATTAGATGATGGGTTAGCAGACGAGGTAATCTTGAATTCCTTGTCCAATTCTACTAATCCAAGAATTTTTCGAATTGTCGCTCAACATGGATCAGAATCCTTGGAAGTTTTAATTGATACTGGCAGTAATAATAATTTCATCCAAGAGGCGCTTCCGGCTCGATTGGGCTTGGTTGGTACTGAGACAAAACAGTTCAAAGTCTACAGGGGTAATGGGAATTCTCTTTGGTGTTCTCAGCTGTGTAAAGGGGTGGAATTGATTTTACAGGGCCATAAATTTCTGGTGGATTTATACGTCTTACCGATTTGGGGCCTCGATGTTGTTTTGGGAATGCAATTGCTTCAGACCTTAGGTCCTTGCATCCATGATCACAAAGCATTGACAATGAAATTCCAATGGCAGGGCAATGTTGTTAAGTTAGCAGGTTCATCAAAATCTGCTACCCACCAGTTATCATTCACCCAACTCCACACTTTGATTAGAGAGGGGGATGTTCGAGATGTATTCATGTTAGCAGTGATTTCGAATGACGAAGCAAAGCTGGATTTGGAGGTCACGGAATTAGAGGCAACATTACCCATTGAAGGGCATGGCATCCTTAAGGAGTTTCATGATGTGTTCGAGGAGCCCAAACAACTACCACCTCATCGTGAAACGGATCACAGAATATTCTTACAATCGAGGTCTCAACCAATCAATGTGCGACCATACCGTTATCCTTATTTTCAGAAGGATATCATTGAGCAATTAGTTCGCGAAATGGAGCATTGTGGCTTTGTCCAAACAAGTACCAGCCCCTATTCATCACCGGTGCTCTGGGTTAAAAAGAAGGATGGAACATGGCGTTTTTGTGTGGGCTATCGGGCACTAAACAACATCACCATCAAAGACCGTTTTCCCATTCCCACCATTGATGAGCTACTAGAAGAGTTGGGTGGCGCAACAGTATTTTCTATGTTAGATCTTCGGGCAGGGTATCATCAAATCCACATGGACTCTCGGGACACTCACAAAACAGCCTTCCGCACTCATGAATGTCATTATGAATTTCTCGTCATGCCATTTGGTCTTACAAATCCCCCATCTACCTTCCAAGCTACTATGAATCGGGTATTCAAACCACTTCAGCGCCACTGTGTTATTGTTTTCTTTGATGATATTCTTATTTACAGCAGGTCATTAACAGAGCATGCTCACCACTTGAGACTAGTCTTACAGCTGCTACGAGAACATTGCTTTTATGCCAAAGGATGCAAGTGTAAATTCTTTCAACCAACTATTGAATACTTGGGGCACTTAGTCTCTTCACAAGGGGTTCGGGCTGACCCTTCCAAGATTGCCGCTATGATTGAATGGCCTCAGCCTTGTAATCTAAAGCAGTTAAGAGGATTTCTGGGATTAACGGGGTATTACCGCCGTTTTGTAGCTCACTATGCCACCATTGCCGCCCCCCTTACAGAGTTATTGAAGAAGGATTATTTTTCTTGGAATGAACAAGCTCTGGCAGCTTTTGATCACCTAAAAAGAGCCATGACGAAGACTCCAGTTCCCATTCTGCCTGATTTTTCTAAGTTGTTCATCATTGAGTCGGATTCATCGAATGTGGGAATATGTGCGGTACTAATGCAAGAGGGTCACCCTATTGCTTTTTTCAGCAAGAAGTTAGGGCCTAAATTTGTTGGCACTTCCGCTTACCTCAGAGAACTGCGGGCTGTTGTTGAAGCAGTCACCAAATGGCGACAATACTTGTTGGGACGCCACTTTTTTATTCGAACGGATCACAAGAGTTTAAAAGAACTCCTCACTCAAGTGATTCAAACGCTAGAACAGCAACATTTCCTCAGAAAGCTCATTGGATTCCATTTTTCCATTGAATATAAAACAAGGAAAACAAACTCAGCAGCGGATGCATTGTCCCGACAACACAAAGGCTCTTTTTCCTTACTCGCTGCTGCCATTTCCTCCGCCTGTTCTGATTTTTTGGAGGAAATGCGAAGAGAAAATACCACCTGCCCAGAATTACGCTGTCTACATGCTCAATTAGAAGATGACACTCTTGATAATTCAGATTATTCGGTACGGGATGGCTTATTATACTACAGGCAGTGTCTACGTGTCAGCACCCACTCCAACCTTAAGCAGCAGCTTATGAGGGAATTCCATGACACCCCAACAGGCGGTCATGCTGGACCAGAGCGCACATTTTTGCAGTTGAGCGCCAATTTTTTCTGGCCAAGTATGAAAACAGAAGTGCAGAAGTTTGTGCAAGCATGTGTGATTTGTCAAACAGTAAAATATTCTCCAGCTGCTCCCTATTGATTGTTACAGCCACTTGAACTTCCAAAACGTGTTTGGGAGGATCTCGCTATGGATTTTATTGTGGGGCTACCTAATTCTTTTGGGGTTACAAATATTTTGGTTGTAGTGGATCGATTCACCAAATATGCTCATTTTGGAGCACTGCCACACCATTATTCAGCCACCAAAGTTGCTGAACTTTTCTCAAACATGGTGATACGTTTACATGGAATGCCAAGATCCATTGTCTCGGATCGCGACCCCATCTTCACTAGTGCTTTTTGGAGAAAATTGTTCCAGCTAATGGGTACTACGTTGAAAATGAGCTCTTCCTACCACCCCCAAACAGATGGTCAGACGGAGGTGACTAACCGCTACTTGGAGCAATATCTGCGGGCATTTACAGCCGAGAATCCTAAACAATGGAGTAAGTTTCTCTCTTGGTCTAAATATCATTACAATACTAGCCACCCTTCAGCCATCGGTATGACCCCTTTTCAAGCTGTGTATGGGAGACTAGCCCCAACAATTCCTTCTTATACTCGAGGCACTACAACCATTCAAGCAGTCCTTGAAGACTTGCTGGCCAGAGATATCATTCTTCAACAACTAAAGAGTAACTTGCTGCAAGCTCAACACCGCATGAGACAACAAGCAAATAAGAAGCGCCGGGACATTCAATTTCAGCTTGGTGATTTGGTACTGGTTAAATTACAACCATATCGTCAAGCAACGGTGGCTAAGCGTCTCAACTCTAAGCTTTGTATAAGATATTTTAGGCCATTTTCCATCAAAGCTCAGGTGGGGTCTGTCGCTTATACTCTCGAACTACCAGCAGGCAGCAAGATTCACCCGACCTTTCATGTCTCATTGTTGAAACCATTCTACGGTACAGCTCCACCTACTTGTTATCCTCTTCCTGAGATTTCTATCAACAACAAACCTGTCATGGTTCCTCAAGCCATCTTAGCTACTCATCTCCATAACAACAGGCCAAAAGTGTTGGTCCAGTGGTCTTTGAGTGCTCCAGAAGATGCTACATGGGAAGACTTTACCGAATTCTGTCAACTGTATGACCTCACCAACCTTGAGGACAAGGTCGTTTTCGAGAAGGGGAGTAGTGTTAGCCCAACCCAATTGGCAGGCCCAATAACATTAGATCCAGGAGTGATTCAAGAGAGAGTCAAAGGATGGATAGAAGAGGCTACCCAAACAGAAGACCTGACTTCCCCAACTGAACAGAGCAGCGGCAACAAAGAAAAACAAAACCAATCAGCCATGGAGGAAGAGAGAGTGCGTGCGCGTGGAGCTCGAGTGCGCGTGAGACCCAAATGGCTCCAAGAGTTTGTTAGGATGGAGCGTTCCTGAATGGGGTGCAAACTTGCTTGTTTCTGTTATTTTAATTTCACTAAATTGCTGGTATAAATAGAACAATTTGTAATGAGTTGTTTTTTGTTGAATGAAATAGCAAGAAATTTCTTTGGGAGATTGGCCTTGTCTCGAAGAAGGCGTTTTGCTAACAGATTATACTTATACATGTAATAGAAATTAATTCTATATAATAGAGCACAACTAGTCAAAATAAAATAAAAAAACGTAAAACAATAGATTAGTACCAAAAATATATACATAGATTTGTAAAATATATACATAAACAGAAAAGAAAAAAAATTTAGATATGTAAACAAAAGAGATGTCGTAGAAATCCCCATTGGTCTGTGCTCCATTGTCGCCGCCAACCCTCCCCGTAGCCCCATTGTTTGACATTGACTCCCACCTCGTCATCGCAGCTACAAAAAGAGTGAGAGACAAAGTGTTAGAGAAAGAGAGATATAGAGATTGAGATACCTCACCGAGCCCCGTCGTTCTCGTACATCAGAGAAAGAGAGATGAGGGCTCTGAGATGTCGAGAATGTGCTTCGCCTACTGTACATTGTTGGAGACCAAAGTTGGAGCCATTTCAGAGACGGCGGTCGAAGAAGCGGAGGACCTCGTCTGGCACACTCGTATGGATGACCATTGCAGGGACGACGGTCGAAGAAGCCTCACTCATAGTTGTTGCGCTTATTAGGAGGCAGATGACCTTGGTAGCAGTCGCAGGGGTCGAGATGGGGAGAACAACGCCTATATATGGTAGAAGAGAAGAGGGTCAGGAGGGAGGAGAATCCGAGAGAGCAAGAGAGAGGCGGACACATATTTTAGGGCTAGTGTGTTTTAGACTTTAGTTTTAGGTCAGAAATATTTTTTTTTAAATACAATATTCAGGTACAACCCAAATAAATAAAATAAAATTTTTGTTCTTTTTTTAAAAAAATAAAAATAAATAATCTTTTTTTTTAATTTAGTTATTAAAATAAATCTTTAATTTATTCATTTATTTGTCAGTTTTTACTTAAAAGTTTTTAGGACACACTTTGGGAGCCCTTAATACTCTTTTAGGACACCCAAAGTGAGCCCTTAATAATGACCACTAATGTTACACTTAAATTTTCTATTAAGGTTTTTTAGGATCCACATATGTTTTTAGGACACTCATTGCAAGTCCTAAAATGTGTTTTTAAGGACTCTCAATGAATGTCCTAAAAAGTCCAGGAACTTTTGTTAAAAAAAAATTCAAACTTTTAGGATACATATCAATTTCACGAGCCCTCAAAGAAATTCTTTAAGGACTCGCAATGCGAGTCCTAAAAAGTCCAGGAGTTGTTTTTAGGGCTCGCATCTAGGTGAGTGTCCTAAAAGGGTGTTTTTGTAGTAGTGAATTGATGCAAACAGAGTAAAGTATTGAAACTTACATATACATAGCGGAACTGGAGCAACTCATTCCTTCAATCTTTTTAATCCTTGATTCCTTTCTACAGTAGAGTAATATCAAGAGATTGAACTAGATCAACAACACAGTCTTTCTCACTAAGCGTTTAATCAAATTAGGACTAAGAAAGGATTAGACTATTTAGGTTTTTACTTACTTAATGAATCAACTAAGAATAACTTATGAAAACCCTAGATATCATATTCCATATATAGGAAACTTAATAGGTTTTATTTTAATGTAAATTTAAATTAATTAAAAATAATAAACAAAAAAATAAAATTCTTGGGTTCCCACAAGCAAACTTGGGCTTGATCTCTTTGTTTTGAATTTAAATCTCAATTGGGCCTAAAATCAAAACTTTTTTATTTATTTACCTTTTAATTGATTAATTAAATCCTTATTCAAATTAACTAACTATGATTTAAAACTTAATTTAATATTATTTATTTATATTGACAAAAATTTATCAATATTAATAAATTTGCCAAAATATTCTCTTTTATTCACTAAATCTCATATCTTTGTAAATTTTTCCAATTTTAACCTAGTCAACTTTAAAAATCATAACTGATAATTAAATCTATTAATTGAGACATTCTAGATGATTTACTCAAACGTAATATGGGGACCATGGATCCATGCAATAAAACTCTAATAAGTTACCCTGAATTTATTTACGAATAATTTCACTACCTTAATAAATTTATCATGAGTCAACTATAGACTCGAAATTGAACTCTTGAATTCATAGATCATATTTTAAAAACTACAAATATGTTATCCATTGCTATAGCCATTATAGTCAGTTAATCCTCTGTGGATGACTTACTAACGAGTTGGGTGCAAATTACCATTTTACCCCTCATCAGTATTTTACCCTTAACTCCCACTAAGTTCCTTATAAATGATATTTTTATGAACTTAATCACATAAATGAGATCTCAATAATTTAACCTTTTGAACAAAGTAATTAAGTAAATCACATTTTCACTTCTCATACAGAAGTTATAGATTTAATATCTATGAATAATACTCCAACTCAATTACACTAATAAATCTCCAAGATGTAAGTATGGGCTAGACCGTAGGGTAAGTTGGTAACGAACAAGTCAAAAGATTTAAATAATATAATTAGAAAAATATTAAGATCAATTTGACCTATGGTCAACATTGTGACATTGATTAGATTTGATAACAACAATACTTATTTATCTATCAATAATCAATATCGGTCATAGTCTGTTGTAACAAAATACATTTTATCTTATCTACTTGGTCAATGCCTTGGAGAAGATATCACACCTCGAATATGTAAGTAGATAATATCGTAGATTGTCTAATCAGTGAAAATCCAATGCACTGATCTAATCTTTGGAGTCGTTCTTTTGAACATATAATTACAACTATTATCCATTGTGACCTAGTCACTATAATTGTAACTATCGATATGTTCGGGATTTTATGAATGTTAGTATTAATTGAATAAACATGTAATAAAACAAGGGAACAATGTGATTGAGTAAAGAAAGATTCTACCTCTTTTATTGATAATAATGATATGTTTCATGAGAAATATTATTTTATTAAGGGAATAATACCCAATAACTGGTGCCACTTGATCTTTTGTTGTTAATAGATTATTGGATAAGTTTAATAGAGCTCGTGAGTTGTATACTATGGGATTTGGAACCATGTTACAATTTAGCAAGGGTAATATCTAGAAGGTGGCTTAGTGCTTTACCTATAAGGTTGATAATATGGAGCTGTTTGTGGACTTGATTAAGTTGGAGATGTCAAACTTTGATGTAATTCTTGGAATGGATTGGTTGACCAATTATGGGGCAACAATTGATTGCAAAAAAACAATGGTGGTGTTCAATTGTGTTTGTGAAAACTACAACTAGAACCTAAATTTTGACTACTTTAACTTTCAACACTTACGGCATGCTTTAGAAGGGATGTATGGGATTCTTGGCCGCCATCGTAGATACCCCTAAGATAGTCAGCCAAAAGCCTTCTAAAACATAAATAATGCAGGAATTTCTCGATGTATTCCTTGAGGTTCTACCGGGATTGCCACCAAATTGGGAAAATGAGTTCACCATCAAACTAGCGTTAAAAATGCACCAACTTCTAGAGCAATGTACCAACAAAACTTAAGGAGTTGATGGGTCTGATGCAGGAGATACTTGATCTAAGATTTATTACACGTAGATACTCTCTATGGTGTGCACCAGTGCTCTTTGTACAAAAGCAGGACGACTCAATGAGAATGTCAAAGATTATATGGAGCTCAACAAGGAGATTATCAAGAATAATCTCTATGAGTTGGACAAACATCACCCTATAATCAACATCACTAGAGAACATCCAGAAGTGCCAAGGTAATAATCCACAACTTATGAAGCAATGACAAGGAGTATAGAGTGACACTGTTGGTGATTTTCCGGTGTCCGAACGAGGTGTGTTGAGATTCAAAGGATGGGTATGTATTCCAGCTGATGTAGAGTTTAAAAGGGAGATATTGGAGGAAACTCATACTACCCCGTATTCGTTACACCTAGGGACCACCATGATGTATCTGAAGACTTTGTATTGGTGGCCTGAAATAAAGAAATATGTGGTGGAATAAGTAGGAAAGTGTCTCACATGTCTGTAGGTGAAGGAAGAGCACCAAAGACCCGTAGGTTTGCTACAACCCTTGAAATGGGAGGAAATAGCAATGGATTTTGTAGTGGGGATGTTATAATTAGTTAAATATAATAGTTAAATTTTTTTACACAATGCAGTGTAAAACACATAACAGTTTCACTTAAGTAGAAGTGAAAATATGAGTTTGTGATGTAGGAATATATAATTGACATTTTGGGTCCAAAGTGATACAATGAGGTATCTAAGGATTCTCAAGAAGTTTGGGAGCATTTGTAGTTCATTTGGCATGAAAATGGTGAGGTTTACCAGCTCTAGTGTCGACATTTCCCCTCCCAAAAGGTGACACATCGCTTATGGCCACTAAAAAAGCCGCAAATGGCTACAATAGGTGACATGTTGCGACGTCACCATGTTGTCACATCACCATGTTGCCACTACCTGAGCTCACATTGTGCATTTTCACTCAAATAATGTGTATTTTAAATGTTTTATCCAACTGTAGAAGCCTCAATCATCTCCCTAGGACTTCGAATAGAGAATTTGGACAGTGATTCTCATCATGTGCAAACTTTGGTGTTTAAAGTTATGATTTACACATTCTAACTCTTTTGTTTTTGGTTTATTGTTTATCCTTTAAATTCATTATTTTATGTGACTCAAATCAATTGTGTTCATCATATTGAATTGTTATATCCATTGAGATTGTGCTTACCAAAGAAATCAAAGCAGCAAGACGCTATCTGGATTGTTGTAGAGAGATAGACAAAGTTAATGCATTTTCTATTGGGAGTTTATGGCTTACACACTCTAAATCAACAATTAATAATAACAATAAACTCAATAATACAAATCCTAGAAAAATCCAGAAAATGATGTAAAATGGAAAATGAATTACACCTCCTAGATATATAGAATCATCACATAAAATACAATAGAACTATCAAATATAAAAACACCAACTATAATAGGTAACTCAAAAACAAAAATAAAATAGTCTATCTCATATAATATAGGTAGGGTTTTTGAGAGATACAACATTTGAATTGAACAATTGAGTCTTCAAACTTGGGGGGAACAAAAAAATTCTTATACATGAGGAGTGTCCCTATCGAAATTCTCTATTCCAAGTCTTCCCAAAGTTGCTTGATGTTTCACCAAGATTGAATGAGAAGTGGGATTAAACAAGCCTTTAAAACTCACACAAGGCAAGATATTCTTGGTGAGTTTCTAGGAGAAAATGTGTAACGACCCCAAATTCACTATTAAGGCTTAAAGGCCTGGAGTAGCGTGCCTGGAGGGCATAATGGGATTTTGTGTGTGTCTTTAATGAGTTTTATGCATGATTATGATTTCATGCACGTTATATGACTATTTGATTATATTGAGATGCATGACTATGTGAATTAGTATGCATGTAGACCTGATTGTCTTAAAAAGAGCATAATTGTAATCTGGCCATTTTAGGGCATAACTGTGATAATTGTATTATGCGATTTGTGTCATGTGAGTGTGGTGTTTTTATCAGGATGCACGCATCGAGACGGTCCTAGTGAGCCAATTAGTCTAAAAGTCACAACGGGATTTTATACCCGGCTCGGGAGGAGCCTAGGGGTACTTTAGGAATTTCGTAAGTTGAAGTGAGAACTAATGGTTATAGTTTTGGCGATTTAGTAACCTGGGTAACCATTTGTAACTGCTGTGAGTAACAAGTTTTAGATAGAAAATGGTAGAAATGAAATAGAAGTGAAAGGACTTATGTGCCCTTGAAGGTTTAGTTAGGAAGGGTTATTAGGAAGGGGTAAATTGGTCATTTGGCAAGGCAATTAGACAATTTTCAGCTGGGTTTATGGGGTACACGACTTGGGCATTGGGTCATTTGGTGTTTTGATAAAATTGGAAGAGAAGAAAAAGAAGAAGAAAGAAAGGCTAGGGCAAGAAGAAGAAAGGAGAAGAGGTTTAGAAGGGGCTGAAGTGGGAGCTTAGGAGGAGATCAAGGAAGCTTTTAGGGTGGATTCTCCACTTGAGGTAAGGATCTTATGCATATTTAAGTTTGATTTCTGTTTTCACTTGTGAATCTAAAGCTTGAGTTAGTTTTTTTGAGTTTTGGTTTGAGTTGCTGAAATTAGAAATCAAGGGGTGGATTTTTGGGTGTGATGGTGTTTTGCTCTTGATTCTAGTATCTATAGGTTGTTAGATGGTTCATATGAGGTTTTGATTTGATTTTGGGGTTTAGGTATTTGTTTGGGGTGTTTTGGAGAGGTTGAAGCTCGGGATACAGGTAAGAAAACTGTAACACCCGAGAATAGGGCATGGGCCCGCAGTGTGATTGCAGGGCATGGCCCTAGATTGTATTATGTGCAAATGTGTAATCTTAGATGAACTATTATATGTTTGAATGTTTATTTCAAAATGTATTATATGTGCTATTATAATGAAATGAACGGCGAAGGCTGGGTATGGCCTTGGGGCCGGAAGTAACACTCAGCACATGGGATGCTTATAGCCAGGGTGGGACCCAAGGGATACATGAGTTATCCTTGCGGTGAGGACCGAGACCCCAGGCTTCGGTAAGGCCTCTGGGGGGGCATGGCCGTGCTTGTTTAGTCTGATGGTTTTCCTATTTATCAGTGGATCATGTCAGCTATATTATTTGCATATGTTATGTTCTATTTGGGTTTTCTTGCTGGGCTTCGGCTCACGGGTGCTCCGTGTTGCAGGTAAAAGCAGAGAGTCAGTCAACCGGCCATGAGTATGGAGAGCGTGGGGGCGGCGCGTACATGTTCGGCCTGCCCGACTGCTTTGGTTGCGGGCATTTTTGATAGTTGATCAAGTGTAAATCTATTTTTGAGTTGTAAATATTTTGTAACCTTATTTTGGGATCCCAGATGATTTATACTTAACGTTTTCAATGAAGCTAGACATTTTAAAAGAGTACAGCCTTAAACTTTGATTTATTCACACTTTTGGTTTTAGAAACCACTTAGAGTCAGTCAAAAGCACGATTTCTGTCTTAAACTCACTAAGTAGCGGCTCTAAGGTAGTAGGGCGTTACAAAATGAATGTTCTTAGAGAGCTAAAGAGAGATAATGTAATGCCCTGAAATCTCTAATGCGGTTTAGTGGCTGGATTAGTAGGCCAGGAGGGCCATAATTGTTTAATTATGCCATTAAATGATTATATGCATGTTTATGTGAATTATATTATAATATGATGTCAAATGCATGCATGTGGGTCCACATTTCTTTACAGGAGTGTTTTCGTGATTTGGCCCGTTGAGGGCATAATTGTATATTTGTATGCATGTGGTGACCTATTGTTGAGACCACATTAATGTGGATTTGTTCGAGCTATTCGGCATGAGACGATCTTTGAATATAAATTAGCGGTTTAGTCATAACTGGATTAAGTTCGAGGCTCGAGGTGAGTCTCGGGGTGATTTTAATGATTAGAGTGTTGCCGGGAATTAAAGGGTAACGAGATAAGAATTATTGGTGTTTGAGTATTTTGAGAATAGCAGGAATTGGAGAGCGTTAATTATTATTAACGAAATTGGTGGAAAATGTAAATTTTTCCCTCGGGAGCCTTTAGAAATCCTTATTTGACCTAGGGGTATTTTGGTTTTTTCACCCCTAGGATAGATTTAAGCCATTGAAGGCTGTAGAAGGGAAAAACAGAGCATTGAAAAGCCTTCTCCCGTACCTATTTTCTTTCATTTTCTCTTTGGATTTTTTATCCTAACTTGAGGATTCAAGCTTGGGGAATAAGTCTTGAGAGCTTGGGAGTGTGTTCCACCAAATAAGAGCATCATAATCTGAGCTTAAGGTAAGTTTCTAGCAATTAAAATTTCTAGGTTGGATGATTGGTTTTGTTGGGAGTTTTTGGCTAGGGTTCTTGTGGTTGTGATGCTTAGTGCTTGTGGGGATGGTTTTTGGGTTCATTTGGCACCAAAAATGAGGTTTGGAGGCATTGGAATCGAGTTGGAATTGAAGGAGTCAAAGGAAGAGGTTCCAGGGGAGGATCTGGCTGGGTGTAGCGCTACAGCGCCCACTAGGGGGCACTATAGTGCTACCCAGTGCTCTGTTGGGCGGTTTGGGGTTCTGAGAATAGTGCTGGGGCACTAGTGAGCAGCGCTGTAGCACTGTTTTATTCCTTCAGAATCCCGTTTTGAGTGTTTTTTAGGGTTTTTTACTCGGGGTTTCAATCCTTAAGGCCCGAGATCGAATCTACTCACCGTGTGGGTACATTTCGAGGTTCCGAGAGTAGGGTTTAGGTCAACACCCTTTCATGTTGATTTTCATTAATGGAGGTTATAATTGGTTATGATTAGGTAACCGTTAAGCAATCAAAAGGTCAATCGTTCTCAGGAGTCGTTCTTGTTCTATTTCTCGCTCAAATCAGAGGTAAGA
Organism: Humulus lupulus; assembly: GCF_963169125.1. Classification (NCBI taxonomy): domain Eukaryota; kingdom Viridiplantae; phylum Streptophyta; class Magnoliopsida; order Rosales; family Cannabaceae; genus Humulus; species Humulus lupulus. The sequence continues at coordinate 146,237,656 of NC_084800.1, read as the reverse complement.
AAACTATACCCCATATGTGACATGCATGGTTATTCATGAGGCATGTTGAATGTGTAAATGTGGACATGGATTGATTATTGAATGCTTAGCAATTCTTGCTCACTTGTGCACGGCACTGACTAATTAGGCAGAATTGGCAAAGGTGTCAGTATCAACTGTGAAGTTGTGACTCATTAGTCAAGTTCGGCAGTGGTACTGGGCACTGGTCACATAGTGCTGACTCATAAGTCAGGAATGGCCTAAGTGTGTTCAACGCAAGCAAAGAAAAATTAGATCTAATCGACATCTGCATTAAATGACTCAGAAGAGAGTTAATGCTGGATCGACATTAAGTTCGATGAAAATTAAAAGCGCTTGTGTGACTTACCCATCAGTCACTCATTTGTATAAGCTAGTGACTTACCTAGTAGTCACTCATCTATTTAAGCTAGTGACTTACCCAGTAGTCACTCATCTATTTAAGCTAGTGACTTACCCAGCAGTCACTCATCTGTTTAAGCTAGTGACTTACCCAGCAATCACTCATCTGTTTAAGCTAGTGACTTACCCAGCAGTCACTCTTCTGTTTAAGCTAGTGACTTGCTTTTCAGTCACTCATTATGGTTTACCAGAACCTCAAGTGATATTCACTCATCTATTCAGAGCTATAAGCTCTGTTTGATTATAATAATAATCATTTGTTAATATTTATGTGCATTACTGTGTTTTCTTGTTGGGCTTTGGCTCATGGGTGCTATGTGGTGCAGGTAAAGGGAAAGAAAAGCTCACCCAGCCTTGAGTGGAGAGCTTAGGTGGTGCTGTGAACATATGCGGCTGCTTGACCATCACAGCCAAGGAGTTCTTAGAGGAACTAGGGGGTTTACCCTAGTTTTTGTCGCTTAGGTCGGTGGGTTTGTAAACTTGAAACTGTAATGACCATTTTGAGTTGTAAATGACTTGTAAATGTTTTTGATGGGCCCATGAACAGTTTTATGTTTTCAATAAAATATATCCTTTCCTTTTAATTGGTTTTCCACCGTAGCCTGTTAATAGGTTGAAGCACGTTTTTAACCAAAGAACTCAGGTAGCGAGTTAAATTTCCGATTGACCGTTCACTGTAATTGTTCTGGGGTAACCAGGGTGTTACAACTTGGTATTAGAGCATGCCAAGGTTAGGGTTCCTGTAGACTGGCTGGGCATGTACACTCACCACTGAAGTCAAACTCAACTCATGGTTTGGTAACTATTTATGTAGTTATATGTATAACTGCTTAAATATATTATAAATGCTTTACCTGTATACATGAGACACCATGTTTAACCTGTGCCCTGAATATTACATCTTTAGCAACTGTGTGCTAAATAGTACTAAAAATTGCTGGTACATACTTATTAGTATTGTTGTTTATGAATCATTGTGTGATACATGCTAAGTGCTAAATGCTATAAACATGTATCTGCTTGTATATCTGTATGGCTGTGGAATATGATAATTATCTGCTTGTTCTTGGACCGTAAGGCGGCAAGAGGTTTAGTTACTACTACCTAACTGGTCGTATTGATCATTGTTTCAGCAAGGTATAAGTGATAAGAATGAATCCAGGGCAGACAGATACTTCAGCTGGCCAGAGTGATCAAGGCTAGAATAATAATAATCAGGGTCAAGAGAATGACGAAGGAGACATTCCACAGCTAGCTCTTGTAAACTGGCAGCAGATAATCAGCAATTTGCAGGCAACAGTGTTGAGACAGGGGGAGGAACTTCGTCTCCTGAGATAACAGCAAGCACTTGTAGTGGCCAGTGTATCAGAGGCACCTCCTGTGTCAGTGCCAGCAGCTGCCTAAGGTTGGTAATAAATGGGAGCCTCTTTATGAAAGGTTCAGGAAGCAACAACCTCCAGTGTTTTAGGGCAGTGCAGATCCTGCCAAGGCAGAGCAGTGGATGAGTATGATTACAACCATCCTGGATTTCAAGAGGGTGACTGGTAATGAGAGGGTGGCTTGTGCCACTTATATGTTTTGGGAGGATGCCCAAATTTGGTGGGAGGTTATTACCCAGACCAGAAATGTTAATGCCCTGAGATGGGAAGAGTTTCAGACTCTGTTCAACGAGAAATATTATAATGATGCCATCAGGGTTTCAGACAGGTGGTCGAGAAGGCACTCACAGCTGAGAGTGCAGAGAACAAGATATGGTGAGACAATACATCCAGAAAGGAGTTTAGGAGGACAGGTCCTCCATTTGTGGGTTCAAGTAGGGGGTGGAGGCCCCAGTGAGCTGAAGAGGAAGGTTCCTAATACCTTCCCAGTTCCAGGTCCTTATAGGCGGCCCTGTGGTATTTCAATGGGTCGTCCAAGTGGTAATGAAGCCTAGAAGACTCGTCCTGAATGCCCTAGATGCAAGAGGCGTCATTTGGGAGAGTGTAGGGCAAAGGCCTGCTACTTGTGTGGAGCAGTAGGTCATTTTAAGAAAGATTGCCCTAAGGCAAGAAAAGAAGAACCCAGAAAAGCGGATAGCTTGCACCCAGCTCGAGTGTTCGCATTGACACAAGCAGAAGCTGAGGCTTCTCCCTCAATTGTTACAGGTCAGCTTCTTAGTGCTGGAACCCCTTATAATGTTTTGATTGATTCTGGTGCTACACATTCTTTTGTTGCTAGTAGTATTATTGATAGATTGTGTAGACCTTGTGATTTTTATGCTATGGGGTTTGGAACTTTGTTACCCACTGGAGAGTTAATTGTATCCAGGAGATGGGTCAGATCTTTGCCAGTGACAGTGAAGGGCAGAGAGTTATCAGTTGATTTGATAGAGTTGGTTATGACTGACTTCGAGATGATATTGGGTATGGGTTGGTTGGCGAAGTATGGGGCAACCATTGATTGCAGAAGGAAGATGGTCACCTTTGATCCTGAAGGTGAGGATCCTTTTGTGTTTGTTGGTACTGTGCATGGACCTCGTATACCTATGATTTCTATTCTGAGGGCTAGGGATCTACTGCAAGGAGGTTGCATTGGATTCTTGGCCAGTGTGTTTGATACCACTCAGGTCCCCTAGTGAGACCAGAGGATACCAGACTTGTTTGTGAATTCCTGGACTTGTTTCCAGAATATTTTCCATGGTTGCCACCGCATAGAGAAATAGAGTTCGTGATAGAACTGGCACCAGGGATGGAGCCAGTGTCTAGAGCACCTTATAGAATGGCCCCTGCTAAGTTGAAAGAATTAAAAGTATAGTTGCAAGAGCTGTTGGATTTGGGTTTTATCAGACCTAGTTTATCACCTTGGGGTGCGGCAGATCTGTTTGTAAAGAAGAAAGATGGTTCTCTGAGGATGTGTATTGATTACAGAGAACTGAATAAGTTGACAATTAAGAATAAGTATCCTTTGCCAAGGATAGATGATCTGTTTGATCAGCTGCAAGGTAAGATGGTATTCTCAAAGATTGACCTTCGTTCTAGTTATCATCAGTTGAGGGTCAAGGAGGGAGACATACCGAAGACTGCTTTTCATACCAGGTATGGGCATTATGAGTTCTTAGTTATGTCTTTTGGATTGACTAATGCCCCTGCTGCTTTTATGGATCTGATGAACAGAGTGTTCAAGGATTATCTGGACCAGTTTGTGATCGTCTTCATCGATGATATTCTGGTATATTCTCAGTCTGAGTCAGAGCGTGACCAGCATCTGAGGTTGGTTCTACAGAGATTGAGGGAACACAGACTGTTTGCAAAGCGTAAGAAATGTGAGTTCTGGTTATCTTAGGTGTCTTTTCTTGGGCACATTGTCAGTAAGGAGGGGATTAAGGTAGATGTAGCGAAGATTGAGGCATTCAAAGATTGGCCAAGGCCAAAGAATGCTTCTGAGGTTAGAAGTTTCCTTGGATTGGTAGGTTATTATAGACGTTTCGTGGAAGGGTTCTCAAAGATTGCTACTGCATTGACTGAGCTGACACGCAAGAGTCAGAAATTTGTGTGGTCAGATAAGTGTGAGAACAGCTTCCAGGAACTGAAGCAGAGATTGATTACAACTTTGATTCTGAGTCTTCCGAAAGATTAGGAGAAGTTTGTGATTTATTGCGATGCTTCTCACCAGGGTTTGGGCTGTGTTCTGATGCAGTCAAAGAAGGTAATTGCTTATGCCTCTTGTCAGCTGAAGGAGTATGAAAAGAGATATCCCACTCATGATTTAGAGTTTGCGGCTGTGGTATTTGCTTTCAAGATATGGAGGCATTATCTTTATGGAGAGAAGTGTGAGATCTATACAGAACACAAGAGCCTAAAATACTTCTTCACCCAGAAAGATTTGAATATGAGACAAAGGCGTTGGCAGGAGTTAGTAAAAGATTATGACTGTGAGATTTTATATCATCCTGGAAAGGCCAATGTGGTAGATGATGCTTTAAGCAGGAAGGGTCCGGGAAAGATTTATGGTGTGAGGCTGATAGCCAGAGATTTAGCAAATGATATGACCAGAGTTGGTATAGATTTGCTAGTGGACCAGTTGGTTAATATTACGCTACAGTCTACACTGTTAGAGAGAATCAAGGAGAGTCAGTTGAGTGATCCACAGCTGATCAAGATTAGAGAGGATGTTTTGGCTGGAGCATCCAGAGATTAGACAGTGTCTGAGTTAGGCTTGTTGAGATATAAAGGGCGGATATGTGTTTCGTTAGACACTTGTTTGAGGCGAGAGATTCTAGATGAATCTCATACTACACCTTACTCTTTGCATCCAGACTCCACGAAGATGGATCAGGATGTGAGATCATTGTATTGGTGGCCGGGGATGAAGAGAGATGTAGTGGAGTATGTGGCTAAATGCTTGACATGTAAACAGGTCAAGGCTGAGCATCAGTGGTCGGAAGGGTTATTGCAGTCTCTGGATATCCCAAAGTGGAAGTGGGAAGACAACACGATGGATTTTGTAGTGGGCTTACGCAGGACTGTTGGTCAGCATGATTCTATTTGGGTGATAGTGGATCGCTACACCAAGTCAGCTCACTTCTTGCCAGTGAGGGCTTCCTATACAGTTGATCAATATGCAAATCTCTATGTGAGAGAGATCGTGCACCTCCATGGAGCGCCACGGTCGATCGTGTCAGATCGGGACCCCACTTTTACTTCCAAGTTCTTGGGGAGTTTACAGAAAGCCATGGGAACACAATTGAAGTTCAGTACTGCTTATTATCCTCAGATAGATGGGCAATCTGAGAGGATGATCCAGATATTGGAAGACATGTTGTGAGCATGTGTGCTAGACTTTGGTGGATCTTGGAGTAAGTATCTACCTTTGATAGAATTTTCTTACAACAACAGTTATCAGTCTACCATTGGAGTTGCACCTTATGAGTTGTTGTATGGTAGGAAATGCAGATCTCCCATTCATTGAGATGAGACAGGTGAAAGGAGATACTTAGGTCTTGAAGCAGTTCAAAGGACCAGTGAGGCCATTGAGAAAATTAGAGCTCGGATGCTCGCTTCTCAAAGTAGACAAAAGAGTTATGCAGATCCCAAGCGTAGGAACGTGGAGTTCCAGGTGGGAGACTATGCCTTCCTTAAAGTCTCGCCATGGAAAGGGGTGAGAAGGTTTGGGAAGAAGGGCAAGCTGAGCCCTAGATTTGTAGGTCCATTTGAGATCATGGAGAGGGTTGGTCAAGTGACTTACAAATTGGCCTTGCCTCCGACGTTGTCAGCCGTGCATAATGTGTTTCACGTTTCAGCTCTTCGAAGGTATGTATCAGATGTGAATCATATTTTGAGCTATGAAGATCTGGAGCTTGAGGTAGATCTCTCCTTTGAAGAACAACCAGTTCCGATACTTGACAGAAAGGATAAGGTCCTTAGTAATAAAATGATACCTTTGGTAAAGGTGTTGTGGAGGAACAGCAAGGTCGAGGAAGCAACCTGGGAGCTAGAGTTAGATATGCAGAGTCAGTATCCCGAGCTGTTCAGGTAAATTTCGAGGACGAAATTTCTGTAAGGAGGGGATAGTTGTAATTCCCCGAAATCCTTAATGCGGTTTAATGGCTGGATTAGTAGGTCGGGAGGGCCATAATTGTTTAATTATGCCATTAAATGATTATATGCATGTTTATGTGAATTATATTATAATATGATGTTAAATGCATGCATGTGGGTTCAAATTTCTTTACACGAGTGTTTTGGTAATTTGGCTCGTTGAGGGTGTAATTGTATATGTGTATGCATGTCAGTGACCTATTGTTGAGACCACATTATAATGTGGATTTGTTCGAGCTATTCGACATGAGACGATCTTTGAATATAAATTAGCGGTTTAGTCATAACTTGATTAAGTTCGGGGTCCGAGGTGTGTCTCAAGGTGATTTTAATGATTAGAACGTTGCCGGGAATTAAAGGGTAACATGATATGAATTATTAGTGTTTGAGTATTTTGAGAATAGCGGGAATTGGATAGCGTTAATTATGATTAAGGAAATAGGTGGTAAATGTCAATTTGCTCCTCGGGAGCCTTTAGAAATCCTTATTTGACCTAGGCGTATTTTGGTCTTTTCACCCCTAGGATAGGTTTAAGCCATTGAAGGTTGTAGAAGGAAGGGAAAAACATAGCATTGAAAAGCCTTCTCCCGTACCTATTTTCATTCATTTTCTCTTTGAATTTTTTAGCCTAACTTGAGGAATAAGTTTTGAGAGCTTGGGAGTGTGTTCCACCAAATAAGAGCATCATAATTTGAGCTTAAGGTAAGTTTCTAGCCATTAAAATTCCTGGTTTGCTCTGTTTTAGCTTTTGTTTTCAGTTGAGATTTCTAGGTTGGATGATTGGTTTTGTTGGGAATTTTTGGCTAGGGTTCTTGTGGTTGTGATGCTTAGGGCTTGTGGGGATGGTATTTGGGTTCATTTGGCACCAAAAATGAGGTTTGGAAGCATTGGAATCGAGTTGGAATTGAAGGAGTCGAAGGAAGAGGTTTCAAGGGAGGATCTGGCTGGGTGTAGCGCTATAGTGCCCACCAGGGGGCGCTATAGCGCTACCCAGTGCTCTGTTGGGTGGTTTGAGGTTATGAGAATAGCGTTGGGGCACTAGAGAGCAACACTATAGCGCTACTCTGTTCCTTCATAATCCCGTTTTGAGTGTTTTTTGCTTGGTGTTTCAATCCTTAAGGGCCAGGATTGAATCTACTCACCGTGTGGGTATGTTTCGAGATTCCGAGAGTGGGGTTTAGGTCAAGACCCTTTCATGTTGATTTTCATTAATGGAGGTTATAATTGGTTATCATTAGGTAACCGCTATGGAATCAAAAGGTCGATCGTTCTCAGGAGTCGTTCTTATTTTATTTCTCGCTCGAATCAGAGGTAAGAAAAATGCACCCCATATGTGACATGCATGGTTATTCATGAGGCATGTTGAATGTGTAAATGTGGACATGGATTGATTATTTAATGCTTAGCAAATCTTGCTCACTTGTGCATGGCATTTACTAATTAGTCAGAATTGGCAAAAGTGTCAGTATTAACTGTGAAGTTGTGACTCATTAGTCAAGTTCGGCAGTGGTACTGGGCACTGGTCACACAGTGCTGACTCATACATGTTCAACGCAAGCCAATAAAGATTAGATCTAATCGACATCTGCATTAAATGACTCAGAAGAGCGTTAACGCCAAACCGATCTCAAGTTCGATGAAAACTAAAAGCGCTTGTGTGACTTACCCATCAGTCACTCATTTGTATAAGCTAGTGACTTACCCAGCAGTCACTCATCTGTTTAAGCTAGTGACTTACCCACTAGTCACTCATCTGTTTAAACTAGTGACTTACCCAGCAGTCACTCATATGTTTAAGCTAGTGACATACCCAGCAGTCACTCATCTGTTTAAGCTAATGACTTACCCAGCAGTCACTCATCTGTTTAAGCTAGTGACATGCTTGTCAGTCACTCATTATGGTTTACCAGAAACTCAAGTGATATTCACTCATCTATTCAGAGCTATAAGCTCTGTGTGATTATAATAATAATCATTTGTTAATATTTATATGCATTACTGTGTTTTCTTTCTGGGCTTTGGCTCATGGGTGCTATGTGGTGCAGGTAATGGGAAAGAAAAGCTCACCCAGCCTGGAGTGGAGAGCTTAGGTGGTGTTGTTTACATATGCGGCCGATTGACCATCACGGCCAAGGAGTTCTTAGAGGAACTAGGGGGTTTACCCTATTTTTTGCCGCTTAGGTCGGCGGGTTTGTAAACTTGAAACTGTAATGACCATTTTGAGTTGTAAATAACTTGTAAATGTTTTTGATGGGCCCATGAATAGTTTTATGTTTTAAATAAAATATATCATTTCCTTTTAATTGGTTTTCCACCTTAGCCTGTTAACGCCGAGAAGCACATTTTTAACCAAAGAACTCGGGTAGCAAGTTAAATTTCTGGTTCACCATTCACCGTAACTATTCTGGGGTAACCAGGTCGTTACAGATAAGGTTTAGAGATTGAGTAAACTACGATCAAGGCTTTACAATTCCAAAGGACCCCTTTTATAGTGTAAGCATTATCATTAAGTCTAACCAATAAGATTATACCTTTTAATAAATACATAATGTGGAGCCAAAATATAATTGTATGGAATAGTCAGGCAATGCATCAATACTTAGAGGCGATGCATGGCTACTAAGTTTTCAGCATAGGTGAAAAATTTCCTACGATGTGTTCCTCTTAGGAGGCGACCCATCTACTCTATGGCTGAGAAACTTCTCCAAAAGTGACCCAAAAGACCCACAAATTTTCCTTAATGTTTTGTGCATGCTTAGATACCTCATCGTATTACTTTAGACCCAGAAAAATCTATTATAGATGCCTACAATAAAAACTCATAATTTCACTTCTACTTAAGTGAAATCGTTAAGTGTTTTACACCATCTTGTATAAGACTACTTAACCATTATATTCAACCATATCAATATTTTTTTAACGTCCACAAATTCCTAATAAGGCTTATTACCTTGATTGGGGGCCAGGAGGGCATTATTGGAATATTGTGTGATTATATGTGAACTAATTGAATATTTATGTGATTATGTGAATTGTATGGGTTATATTATTATATGACTGATTATGCATGTTTAAGTGTATTAAATGTGCAAAACAAGGTCATTTTTTATTTATAGAGGCATATATGTAATTCTGATCCATTGAGGGTATAATTGAGATTATATGATATTATATGATAGAGACCCCATTATTATGCGGACATATTTTAGAAATTTGGTAGGAGTTGGTGCTTCCGAACAAGATAGTGGTTTAGTCATTGCGAGGATATATACTTGGCTCGGAGTGAGCCAAGGGGTATTTCGGTAATTCAGTGACTCACCAGGACTCACTAGTGTATGAGTCGTACTTTGGGAAAAATAGTGATATTCCCAATTTGGCATAATTAACTTTGAATTTTTAGTGTATTGTGAGACGATAGGGTAAAATGACGATTTTTCCTTTGAGGGGCTTTGAGAGGATTTTAAAAGAGTGAGGGAATTATGGTCATTTGGACCATGGGCTGCCTTAAGTTAGCTTAAGCTTTTCAGCTTAGTTTTAAAAAACAGAACTCTCTCTCTCTCCTCTCACTCTCACGTGTTTCTCTCTCTCTCTCTATCTAAGCATTGAGAGTTTGGAAGAGATTTTGAATTCTAAGGATTTGAGGCAAGTTGGCTTTGGAAATTAGACACTGCTGAAGGTTCTAATAGCTGGGAATCGAACTCCATCGGAGGTTGAACCATTAGACTCGGGACAAAAGAACCCTACTCGAGTTCGTCATACGTTATTCACTCAGGACCTGAGGTAAGAAAACTACACCCAGTCTGTTTTTAAGGTTTGGCCTGGTATAGAACATGGCTATAACCATGCTGAGAATGTTTTATTAAACATGTTGATTGCATTGTGCTTATTTTTGTTAAGTAATGACTACTTATTTGTATGTCTAATTGAAATGCTTGGCATATAAGTCAAGGGTTATCTGTTATATCCGATTGAAAGGCTCGACTTATAAGTCAAGGGTAATTTTTTATATCTTATTGAAAGGCTCAGCTTATAAGTCTAGAGTTTATCAATTATATTCAACTTAAAAGCTTAGCTTATAAGTCGAGGATCTATCTATGATATCTGATTGAAAGCTCGGCTTATTAGTCGAGGATATATCTGGTTAAAAGACTCAGCTTACAAGTCGAGGGTTTACATGGCTCGACTTATAAGTCGAGTGTTTAAAGGCTCGACTTATGAGTCGATGGCGGCAATAGCATATTAAACGCCAGCCAATATGGTTAAGCTGGCCCAGAAGCGTGATATACGCTTGAATGGCCCTATAGCATAATAAATGTCGCCTGAAATAATAAGTGCTAGGTACGCTTGGCCAGCTGTAAGGCTGGTTATACATGGAATTAGGCTATAGGCCCTGGCGTGGCTTTATAGTCACTTATATGGATTGATTGCATGCACGAGTAGGGTTATTATTGCTAGGCATGCTAATTATGATTATGTGATTCGATTATTTACTACTTATGAGCATGATTGTGTTTTCTTGTTGAGCCTCGACTCACAGGTGCTAAATGGTGCAGGTAAAGGAAAAGAAAAAGTTGGATCAACCATGAGTTGGAGAACTTCAGGGACAAGGTGTACATATGCAGCCTGCTCGACCGCCACTGCTGACGGTAACAGTTGGAACGGGGGTTTGACCGTGATTTTGCCGTTTAGGCTGGCTTTTGTATTCATTTTGAGTTTGTAATAGTCTTAAACTTTGTTGGGATCCCATGTATTGAAATAAAATATTTTTAATGAAATGGTTGACTTTTGACTTAAATTTTTAGTTCTTAAACCTGTGGTTGGTTTCAATTACATGTTTTAAGTCCAAATGACTCATTTCGCGAGTTAAGCACTATTTAATTACAAAGTCTAACGGTCCTGGATTAGGAGGATGTCACAACTTTGTATTAGAGGGGGATTTAGGTTTAAGGGTTTGTGAAGATTGGTTGAGCATGTACACTCGCTGCTAAAGACAAGCTCGACTCATGGTTCAGTAACTATTGATATGAATATGTGTTTACTTGCTAATTTGATATATGAATGTCTTATTTGCATGCTTGATTAAGAAGCATGAGTTATACTGATAGGGCATGGCCCTTGACTACTGTGTGAATGATAAAAGATGTGCTTATTAGCACCATTGGTGCTATGAATATGGAAGAAATGCTTATTAGCTTTGTTATATGTTTACAACTGCTAAGTGCTTGCTTCTTAGCACTATTGCTGCTTCTGAAAGCTAAAAAAATGCTTATTAGCCTTGTTATACGCATATGAATACTAAGAACGTGCTTATTAACACCTTGATTGAGCATGAATATCAACTGACTTGCGTATTAGCATGATTGTGGTTAATGAAAGCTATTGAACTACTTATTATCATTGTCATTGCATGTGTATGCATATTAGTTCAGTCTTGGATCGTGGGGTGGTGCTGGGGCACCATTATTGTTGTATGATGTTTCGAGTCATTGACTGTAGATAGACTTGGAATTATGCTTCCAGGGAATCAAATGAAGCAGTCGGCACTGGAATTCAGGTTAGAGACAACGACCAGAGATAAAACCCTCCGCCAGCTCTTGAGAACTGGCAACAAGTGCTTGTTGACATGCATGCTAGATTACAGTGGCAGTAAGAAGAGATCCACTTGCTGAGACAAACAGCAGGTTTTAGCAGGGAACGTTGCACCAGTTGTGCCACTTGTTGTGGAACCAGTATTACAACAACAGTCAAGGGCTAAGAACAGGTGGAGCCTCTTTATGAGCACTTCAGGAAGCATCACCCTCCTACCTTTGAGGGAGGCCCAGATCCACTACGAGCTGAGAAGTGGCAGGTAATGATAGAGTGGCCTGTGCAATATTCATGTTTCGGGAGGACGCCCAAATCTAGTGAGAAGTGGTATCCCAAACCAGAAATGGGAAGACTCTGAGCTGGGAGGAGTTCATAGAGTTGTTTAATGAGAAAAACTATAACGATGCACTCAGAGTTGCAAAGGCAAATGAGTTCAGTAATCTGGTGCAAGGCACTATGACTGTTAAAGAGTACCCTCTGAAATTTGACTGGTTGGCCAAGATGCTTCAGACTTGGTACCAACAGATGTGATAAAAAATGAGAGATTTGTTCAAGGGCTAAATGTTATGATAGCACGGGATGTTAAAATTACTTCAGTACGTGGAGTGATGACTTATGCTTAGGTAGTTTAGAAGGCCCTTACTGCTGAAGGCTCTGAAAATAAGATCTGGTGCAAGAAAGCGACCAGAAGGGATACAAGGAGGGCGGGACCTCCCTTTACTCGATCTAGTAGGGGCGGAGGCCATAGTGACTAGATGAGGAAGACCCAAAACATTATTACAATTTTTGGCCCAAACAGGACACCACGGGGTATACAGGTTGGTCGCCGGGGTGGCAGTGAGAGCTGGAGGACTTATTTAGAATGTGCCAGATGTAGGAGACGTCACCTTGGACAGTCTCGGGCGAAGAAGGAAGAACCAAACAAGGTGAACAACTTGGCTCCAGCTCGAGTGTTTGCATTGACATAGTCAGAGGCTGAGGCTCGACCCTCAGTAGTGATAGGTCAGTTCTCTAGTGTTGGAACTTCTTATACTGTTTTGATTTATTCTTGGGCTACACATTAGATTGATTGATAGGTTGTGTAGACCATGTGAGTATTATACAGTGGGATTTGGGACTTTATTTCCTACTAGAGATCAGGTAGTCTCTAGGAGATGGATCAGATCATTACCGGTAGAGGTGAATAGTAGAGAGCTATTAGTAGATCTGATTGATTTGATCATGGAGGACTTTAATATGATTCTGGGTATGGATTTGCTAGCCAAGTATGGAGCAACCATAGAGTGTAAGAAAAAGATGGTAACCTTTGAACCTGAGGGTGAGGACGTGTTCGTATTTGTGGGAATTGTGCACACACCCTGTATTCCTATGATATCAGCATGGAGAGCTAAAGACCTATTATGAAGTGGTTGCATAGGATTTCTAGCTAGTGTGGTGGATATCACTAGGGTTGTGCCAGTTGGACCAAAGGAGAACAAATTAGTTTGTGAGTTTCTAGATGTATTCCCTAGAGAGTTACCAGGGTTGGCGCCCCATAGAGAGATAAAATTTATTATTGAGGTTGCACCAAGGATAGAGCCAGTGTCTAGAGTACCATACAGGATGGCTCTAGCAGAATTGAAGGAACTAAGGGTTCTATTACAGGAGTTACTAGACATGGGGTTTATTAGGCCCAGTTTTTCGCCATGGGGTGTGCCTACTTTATTCATGAAGAAGAAAAATGGTTCTCTGAGAATGTATATTAATTACATAGAGCTAAAGAAGCTAACTATCAAGCACATGTATCCACTGCCAAGGATTAATGATTTGTTTGATCAGCTATAGGGCAAGACTGTATTCTCAAAGATTGATCTTTGATCAGGTTATCACCAACTGAGGATCAAAGATGAAGACATTCTGAAGATGACCCTTCGTACCAGGTATGGGCATTATAAGTTCTTAGTCATGTCGTTTGGATTGACTAATGCCCTGGCAGCCTTTATGGATGTGATGAACAGAGGGTTCAAGGATTACTTGGATATGTTTTTGATATTCTTCATCGACGACATCCTGGTTTATTCTCAGACGGAGGTAGAGCATGAGCAGCACTTTCAATTGGTATTGTAGAGGTTAAGGGAGCGCATATTGTATGCAAAGTTCCAAAAGTGTGAGTTTTGGTTATCTCAAGTGACGTTCCTCAGTCACATAGTTAGTAGAGGTGGAATTAAGGTGGATCCGCCAAAGATTGAGGCATTCAGCGATTGGCCAAGGCCAAGGAGTGCTTCAGAGATTAGAAGTTTCCTTAGATTGGTAGGGTATTACCAATGTTTTGTGGAAGGGTTTTCAAAGATTGCGACACCACTGATGGAGCTCACACGTAAGAACCTTAAATTTGAATGGTCATATAGGTGTGAGAACAACTTCCAGGAGTTGAAGCGATAATTGATCATCTCTCTGGTTCTAAGTCTTCCTTCAGATCAAGAGAAGTTTGTGGTCTACTGTGATGCATCGAAGCAATGGTTAGGTTGTATCCTTATGCATGTAGGAAAGTTGATTACCTGTGCATCACGATAGTTAAAGGATTATGAACAACGGTACCCTACACCTAATTTGGAGTTGGCAGCGGTGGTCTTTGCTTTGAAGGTATGGCGGCACTACCTTTATTAGGAGAGTTGTGAGATATACACTAACCATAAGAGCTTGAAGTATTTCTTTACCCTAGGAGACTTCAATATGAGATAAAGGTGTTTGTTGGAGTTGGTGAAAGATTATGGTTGTGAGATTCTATACCACCCAAGGAAAGCCAACATTGTGGCAGATGCCTTAAGTCGGAGAGGTCCGAGACAACTGCTTAGCTTGAAACATATTCAAAGGAATTGGCAGAAGAGATGACGAAAGCAGGAATAGAGTTGGTGGTGGGCCAGTTAGCTAACATCGCGTTGTAGTCTACTCTCTTGGAGAGGATTATAGAAGGGCACATGAATGATCCTCTATTGATGAGGCACAGAGATGACGTCTTAGCTGGAGTGGCTAGGAATTACACTATCTTTGAGATGGGTTTACTAAGACACCTGGAGCACATTTGTCTTCCGATGGACTTTGTTATTAGATGGGAGATTGTGGATGAATCTCATACCACACTGTATTTTCTTCATCCAGGCACCGCGAAGATGTATCAGAATTTGAAATCACTATATCGGTGGCCTGGGATGAAAAAAGATGTAATTGAATATGTGGCTAAGTGCTTAATGTGTCAGCAGGAGAAAGTTGAACACCATAGACCAATAGAGCTATTACAGCCTTTGGTATTCTTGAGTGGAAATGGGAGGACATTACTATGGATTTCATAGAGGGATTACCCTGGACAGTGGATCAGTATGATTCAGTATGGGTGATTGTGGCTCGGTATACCAAATCAACCCATTTCTTTCCAGTGAGGTCAAACTTTAAGTGACTCATTACGTTGATCCCTATGTGAAAAAGATAGTATGCCTTCATGGGACTCTCCTAGGTCCATTGTGTAAAATCAAGACCCCATTTTTACTTCCATGTTTTGGGGAAGTCCACAGAAGGCTATGGGTACACAACTGAAGTTTAGTACTGCCTATCATCCTCAGACAATGGACAATTTGAGATGAAGATACAAATATTAGAGGACATGTTGCGAGCATGTGTGTTGTACTTTGAAGGGTTCTGAATTAAGTATTTTCCATTGATTTAGATTTCCTACAATAACAGCTACCAAACAACTATTGGAGTGGCTCCTTATGAGATGATGTATGGTAGGAAGTGAAAATCACCCATCAATTGGGATGAAATTGGTGAGAGGAAATTACTGGATCCTGAAGCAGTTCAGAGGACCAATGAGGCTATTGAGAAGATTAGAGCTCAGATGCTTGCTTCTCAGAGTAGACAGAAGAGCTACGTTTATCCCAAGCGTAGAGACATAGAGTTCTAGGCTGGGGACTTTATTTTCTTCATGTTTCACTGTTGAGAGGGGTGCAGTTTGGGAAGAAGGGCAAGCTATGCCCTAGGTTCGTGGGACCTTTTGAGATCCTGGAAAGGATTGGTCAGGTAGCCTATAGGTTGCCTTTGTCGCCATCACTATCAAGGGTTCATAACGTAATCCATATTTTGATTTCAGAAATATGTGTCAGATGTAGCTTATGTGTTGAGTTATGAAGATCTGGAGCTACAGACAGATTTGTCCTATGAGGAGCGACCAGTTCAGCTCTTGGATAGAAAGGACAAAGTATTGAGGAATAAAACCATCCCTTTGGTTAATGTATTATGGAGGAACATCAAGGTCGAGGAAGCGACCTGGAAATTAGAGTGAAACATGCAGGATTAGTATCCCGAGCAGTTTAGGTAAATTTCAAGGGTGAAATTTCTATAAGGATGGGATAGTTGTAACGTCCTAATAAGGCCCATTTCTTTGATTAGGGGGCCAAGAGGGCATTATTGAAATATTGTGTGATTATATGTGAACTAATTGAATATTTATGTGATTATGTGAATTGCATGGGTAATAATATGATATGACTCATTACGCATGTTTAAGTGTATTATATGTGCAAAATAAAGCAACTTTTATTTAAAGGGGCACATTTGTAATTTTGACTTGTTGGTGGTATATTTGTGATTATATGATATTATGTGATAGAGACCATATTATTATGTGGATATATTTGAGATATTCGGCAGAAGTCGGTCCTTTCAAGCAAGATAGCAGTTTAGTCACAACGGGAACCCGACTCGAGTTGAGTCAAGGGGTATTTTGGAAATTTTGTGAGTTACTGAGACTCACTAGTGTATGAGTCATATTCTCGGAAAAATAGTGATATTCTGGGTTTTGCATAATTAACTAGGAATTTTAGGTGTATTGTGAGACGCGAGGGTAAAAGGATGATTTTGCCCTTGATGGGCTTTGAGAGGATTTGAAGAGAGTGAGGGCATTATGGTCATTTGGAAAATGGGCTGCCTTAAGTTAGATGAAGCTTATTAGCTTCGTTTTAAAAAAATAGAACTCTCTCTCTCTAAGCATTGAGAGTTTGGAAGAGATTTTGAATTATATGGATTTGAGGCAAGTTGGCTTTGGGAATTAGACAGTGTTGAAGGTTCTAAATACTGGGAATCAAACTCCATCAGAGGGTGAACTTTTAGACTCGGGAGGAAAGGACAATACTCAGGGTCGTCATACGCTATTCACTCAAGAGCTGAGGTAAGAAAACTTCACCCTGTCTATGTTTAGGGCTTGACCCAGCTAAACATGGTTATAACCATGCTGAGAATGTTTTATTAGACATGGTTATTACGTTGTTCTTATCTATGTTAAGTAATGACTACTTATCTATATGTCTGATTGAAAGGCTTATTTATAAGTCGAGGGTTGTCTTTATATCTGATTGAAAGGCATGACTTATAAGTGAATGTTATTTGTTATATCTGATTGAGAGTTTCATCTTATAAGTCGAGAGTTTATTGATTATAATCGACTGAAAAGCTCATCTTATAATTCGAGGATCTATCTATGATATCTGGTTTAAATCTTGTCTTATTAGTCAAGGATCTATCTAGTTAAAATACTCGACTTATAAGCTGATGGTTTGCAAGGCTTGGCTTATAAGTCGAGGGTTTAAAGGCTCAGCGTATGTGACGAGGGCAACAATAGCATTCTGAAGGTCAGCCGATGTGGTTAAGCTAACCTTGAAGCCTCATATACGTTTGCACACCCCTATGGCCGCCTGAAATAATAAGCTCTAGGTATGCTTGGCCAACTCTAAGGCTAGTTATACAAGGAATTGGGCCATGGGCCATGGCGTGGCTTTATAGTCACTTATATGGATTGATTGCATGCACGAGTAGGGTTATTACTGCTAGGCATGCTAATTTTGATTCTGTAATTTCATAATTTACTACTTAGGAGCATGGTTATGTTTTCTTTCTGAGTCTCGGCTCACTGGAGCAAAATGATGTAGGTAAAGGAAAAGAAAAGCTAGATCAATCTCAGCTCACATATGCGTCCTGCTGGACTGCGACAGCCAAGGTAATGATTTGGAACAAGGGTTGGACCTTGATTTTTCTTGTTAGGTCACCTTTTGTATTCATTTTGAATTTGTATCAGTTTTAAACTCTGTTGTGATCCCATGTATTGAGCTTAAACCTTTTTAATGAAATGGTTGGATTTTAACCAAAAAGTTTAGTACCTAAACCTGTGGTTAGTTTCAATTACACATTTTTATGTCCAAATGACGGTCATGGATTAGGAGGATGTTACAATTGTATAGTTATACAAATGACTTAAATGATGGATCAACTTGTGCTATTGTATGTAAGTGAGATGGTTAGACTACACGAGGTGTGATTATCCAAAATATTATATAGGGATCTGAGATTCACCTCCAACTTCTGGGAGAGTCTCAGAAGGGGATGGGTGTTGTAGATGTAATTTCCTACAATTGATTAGATGGGCACCAGCAACCTGTCAAGAACAAAGAGAGAGAAATGAGTTCAGTTGGGAGAACAGATGGGGTGTCAGCCACAGGGACTTCGATGCTCAATTTAGTCGGGTTGTAACGAAAAGCTAATTGAAAGTAATAAAACTACTATGTATATAATGAAATAGTGATGGATGGATGAGTAATGGAATGTTCAGAGTAACAGTGGCGACAACGGCGGGACTGAATGGCTAGGTCAAGTTCGGTCAGATCAGAATGACTGATTCGAATTGCTTGACTGGATCGCTGAGAAAGAGAGTAGCCTTCATTTCCATAATAGAGTAAAATAGAGTCTAGTGATTATCAGATGTCTCGTTCTCAACCCCTGAGGGTCTTATTTATTATGCCTTCTTTACATTCTATTCTCCTCTCGTCTATCTCGCCCGTCTAACCCGTTCTTAGTTATTCCCTCCAATTTTCATGGGAAGGGGGGCATGCATTTTGACTGCTTCAATCTCCCTGACTAACTGAATGCACCCGGACTCGAGTCTGGGTACTAGCTAGCTCGTTTGGATGGCTGAGCCCATTTACATAGATTTGGGGCCTTACTTGCTTATTGGGCCTGGTGAGGTAGTCTGGCTGACTAAATGGGCTTTAATTGTAGACAAATTTTGTCCACTACAATTTTCCCTCACTCTCTAGTTAGAATTCATTCTTGCTAGAGAGTCTATAATGTCGAATTCTAAGCACCATGGGACCTTAAGTCTATCTGGCCAAACGGGGTGAATGCCCAAGTAGCTATGTGGCCGAGTGGCCAAGTGGCTGAGTGGCCGAGTGGCCTAGTGGCCGAGTAGACCGAGTGGCCTAGTGGCCGAGTAGACCGAGTGGCCTAGTGGCCGAGATGTCCGAGTGGCCTGGTGGCCGAGTAGGCGAAGTTGCTAGATGGTCGAGTGGCCGGTTTGGACGAGTGGCCGAGTAGGCCGAGTAGGCCAAGTGGCTTGTCGAGACGGATGTGTTCCCGGGATAAAGCGGGCCGAGTGCTCCATCGAGGTCGCTGAGTGTTCCATCGGGGTGGTTAAGTGCTCCGCTGGGGTGGCTGAGTGCTCCACCAGGGTGGCCGAGTAGGCCGACTGGCTTTCCGAGACTGCTGCGTGCCCGGGAGAGATGTTCGAGCGGGTCGAGTGCTTCACTGGGGTGGCCAAGTGACTCACGTGCTTGAGCCGAGTAACCTGCTGGGGAGCTTGTGTGCTTGGGAGAGACGTTCGAGCAAGCCGAGGGCTCTGTCGGGGTGGCCGAATGGCCTACTTCTCGTGAACTTTATCTATCTTTGAAACTTTAGGTGTTTCCTAGGGAAAGTTGAGTACCTTTTGGTAGGGCCTCCTGATGGTTGACCACTTATTTTTTCACCTTTGCATTCATGGCCTTATACAACCAATCAGGGAGTTTGTGTTTGATCTTTTTGTAGTGGTGATAAATGTAATTATTTTGTTTTAGTTACTTTAGGATAGTATTCCTCACGTATACGCGTCTAATTTATGTATGTCTGATCCATATAGTTCTCTCTTCTGACTGACTGGTCTGTCTGACTGACTAGTAGAGATTTAATTTATTCAATAGGCATATCTTGCTTTAAGCGTCCTTTCAGATTGATTGATTGACTAACTAGTCATTTTGTAATTTAATTGGTATATTAGTCTGTCTGTCTGATTAATACGAAATTTTGGCCTTGTATATCTTTGATGTTAGGTTTGTCTATCTGAATGATTGTTGATAACTTGTTTTTTTCTTAATTGTGCCTTAATGAATGGTTCATCTGACTGATTGATGAGTCATTTGGTGGTTCTTCCTTGTGAGTCTAGTTGAATGTTTTGAAAGTTGAGGTAGCTTCATTAGAGAATCGAATGTTAGTGATTGGGTTGGAAGCCGAGATCTAGTGTCGTGGCATAATGGCCAATGGATGGTAAGACTGATAGGATGTTTCTAAGTACATCGCAGACTTTGAGGAATTGGAGAAGATGATGGCTGAAGAGACTGCCCGGGTCGAAGAGTTAGCCACTTCTTTTGGCGTCATGACTACTCATGACCTAGTTGCAGATGATTGACTCCTCCTTTGTTCAAGTTCTCTGTTGGGGGATGACTGAGTTTATCCCATCTTATGTATTTTTAGTTATTATATGGATTTTTTATTATGTAGTGTTGTAAACACGAGACGTTTTCTATTTTTTTGTTGTATGGTTGTAGCTTATGCTAGTGTTCTATAAGTTGTTGTATTGGATGTTGGTTGGCTGTATGACTTATGAAGTATTAGTATCTTATTCCCCCGTATCTAAGTATAAAGTTACTTAGTCAATTTATACATAGATGTGTTATTGATCTGTTCGTAGTATATGTAAAAAAAAAATGGTTGTGATAGGGGGTTGCGCTTCGTGGAGCTACCTACATACCCTTTGCTAGGATCAAGTCCAAATGTATTTCTAACACTTCCTGCATGACAATGTCAGTATGTTGCCTGAATAAAGATCTCATGAGATCATTGATCAAAGAAAATGAAAGGGGACTAGATTGAGTTAAAAGTGATACTGTTTTAAGTGGATAGTGTTTCAGCTATTGTTGATTTTGCATCCCTCTTTAGTTTGTAGCTTCTATGCTCCATGTCTGACTACCTTTGTGATCCGGTAGCGACCTTCCCATGTCGGGGCGAGCTTACCTGCTCCAGTTTCCTTAGTGTTCTGGAACACTCTTCGTAGTACCCAATCTCCTACTTTGAATGTCTGAGTACAGATGTTCTTGTTGTAATGTCTGGCTATGCTTCGTTGATAGGCTGAGACTCTTAAGAGTGCTTTGTCCCTTCTTTCGTCGATGGTGCCGAGTTCATGGCACATGCTTTCCCAATTTACTTTGTCTGTCGTTAGCTCATATTTGGCTGTCGGAACTTCACTCTCTGTAGGGATGACTGCCTCCATCCCGTAGGCTAATGAGAAAGGTGTTTCTCCCATCGAAGTCCTGGTTGTGGTTCGATAGGACCAAAGGACTCCTGGTAACTCGTCAGCCCATCTTCCCTTAGCTTTTTCAAGGTCTTCTTGATGTTGTTCATGATAGTCTTGTTGGAAGACTCTGCTTGTCCATTTGCTTGGGGATATCTTGGCATGGAGAAGCTGAGCTTGATATTCCAGAATTTGCAGAAGTCTTGGAAGTCGAAACTGATGAATTGCGAGCCATTGTTCGTTACGATCTCTTTCGGTACTCCATACCTGTACATTACATTCTTCCAAATTAAGCCCTTTACTTCTTTGTCTCTGACTTGGTGGAATGAGTCTGCTTCAATCCACTTGCTGAAGTAGTCAGTTACTGCGAGCATGTACACCTTCTGTCCTAGTGCGGTTGGAAGCTTGCCTACTATGTCCATTCCACATTCCATGAATTGCCAAGGGGATGTGATTGAGATAAGACGCTCTGGAGGTTGGTGGGATATTTGAGCAAACCATTGGCATTTGTCGCATCGTCTTGCATAGTCAGAGGAGTCGCCTCGCATAGTTGGCTAGTAATAGCCTTGTGTTAGGGCACGATGCGCCAAGCTTCGTCCTCCAGAGTGGTTGCCACACTCTCCTTCATGCAACTCAACCAGTACGTATTTGGCCTCTGCAGGGTTAATGCATTTCAAATATGGACCAGAAAAGGAACGTTTATAGAGTTTACCTCGTATAATAGTGAAGCGGGCTGATTGAGCTTTGACCCGATGTGCTTCGTTCTTATCTTCGAGAAGTATGTCTCGCTCCAAGTACTTGACTATTGAAGTCATCCATATTCGGTTGTTGGAGATATCACTAACTTGCTCTTCTTCCTCATTCCAGACAACTGACAATTGGAGATATAGTACAGGTATTGTCTTGGGGTCGGTTGTCTTGATGGAGGATCCAAGGTTTGCTAATGCATCCAAATGACTATTCTCCCCTCTTGGTACTTAGTTGATAGTGATCTCTTCGAAGACCGACTACAACTCTTTAGTCTTGTTGAGGTAGGCTGTCATCTTGTTATCTCAAGCCTGATATCTACCTTGCATTTGGTTGACTACCAACTGGGAATCACTGAAGACCACGATCCTTTTGACTCCCATGTCTTTGGCTAGTCCAAGTCCAGTTATCATTGCTTTGTATTCAGCTTCATTGTTGGTAGCTTTGAATCCGCATCAGACTGCTTGTTCGATTACATCACCTTGAGGTGAAGTCAGGACAAGTTCGAGTCCACTTCCTCTAGTGTTACTTGAGTTGTCTACTTGAAACTTCCAGATTCCGGCTGACTGTCCCTCAGTCAGACAGCAAAGTTCTTTTTCTGCTTGGACATGCATGTTAGGTGTAAAATCTGCAATGAAGTCAGCTAATACCTGAGATTTGAGGGAAGTTTATGGCTTGTATGTTACTTCATACTCGCTGAGCTCTACCGCCCACTTGGTAAGTCTGCCTGATAGTTTCAGTTTATGAAGGATTGTTTTGAGTGGGAAGGTGGTCAGGACCGTTATTGGATGGCACTGGAAGTATGGGCGTAGCTTCCTTGCTGTGTGGATGAGTGCTAGTGCAAGCTTCTCCAACTGGCTATACCAATTTTCTACATCAAGCAAGGCTTTGCTTACATAGTAGACTGGGGATTTCTTGCCTTCCTCTTCTCGGACTAGGACCACGCTAACTGTCGTCTCGGATACTGCTAGGTAGATGTATAGTGTCTCATTGTCTTTTGGCTTTGAGAGGAGAGGCGGGCTGGTCAGGTATTGTTTTAGTTGGGCTAGTGCTTGTTCACATTCAACTGTCCACTCAAAGGTTTTTGATTTCCTTAATGTGTTAAAGAAGAGGTGACATCGTTCTAATGACTTTGAGATGAATCGGCTGAGTGCTGCGATGCGTCCCGTTAACTTCTGTATGCCTTTTATGCACGTTGTGGAAGGAATCCTTTGGATTGAATCTATATTTGCTGGGTTAGCCTCGATTCCCCTTTGAGTTACCAGGTACCCAAGGAACTTTCCAGCAGTCACACCAAAAGAACATTTAGTTGGATTCAGTTTCATACTATATTTCCTAAGAATGTCAAAAGATTGTTTTAAATTGCTGATATGGTCCTTTGCAATGAGGGCTTTGACAAGTATATCGTCAATGTAGACTTCCATCGTCTTCCCCAGCAAGTCGACAAACATCTTTTTGACTAATCTCTTGTACGCTGCCCCTACGTTCTTCAGTCCGAATGGCATGACCTTGTAGCAGAATATGCCCAAGTTGGTCATGAAGGCTGTATTTTCCTGGTCTTCTGGATGCATCAGGATCTGGTTGTATCTTGAGTATGCATCCATGAAGCTTAGGAGTTCATGACCGGCTGTGGCGTCTACTAGCATGTCTATGTGTGGTAATGGGAATTAGTCCTTTGGACACGCCTTGTTGAGATCTATGAAGTCGATGCAGACTCACCATTTTCCATTCTTCTTCTTCTTCACAATGACTACGTTGGCCAACCAGTTGGGATAATGCCCCCACGAACCCATTATCAATGAGCTTTTGAACTTCTTCATTAATGGCTTTGTTCCTTTCAGAGGCAAATTTTCTTCTTTTTTGCTTCCTTGGTGGGTAGTCTGGATCAACCTGTAATTTATGGACAATTACTTCGGGGTCAATTCTGATCATGTTTGCGTGGGACCAAGCAAAACAATCATAATGGACAGATAGAAAATCAATGAGTTTAGTTTTGTTGTTAGGGTCCAATCGTGATTTGATTTGGACTTTGTTATATAGGAAGTCCGGATGTATCTGAACTTCGTCCAACTCCTCCATGTCTGGTTGGTTCATCTGGGAGTCAGTCAGTTTGTCTTCCTGTAATTGCTATAACTGAGCGGGTTTGGCCTTCATGGTAGTCTGGTAACATGCTCTTGAGTCTTTCTGTTGGCCTTTGATTTCTTTTACTCCCCATTTAGTTGGGAACCTTAGAACTTGGTGGTATGTTGAAGGGACCGCCTCCATTTCATGTATCAATGGTCGACATAGTATCACGTTGTAAGCTGACAGAGAGTCTAATACCAGGAATCTTGTGCACAGATTGACTACTTCGGCCTAGACAAGTAGCTCGATCTCTCCTAGTATGTTCTTTTTCTCTCCACTAAAATCGATGAGGATCGTAGTCTTCTTTATGATCTTTGATTCATCTATCCCCGTTTCCTTGAGAGCACTTAAAAATAAAATGTTAGTTGAATTGCCATTATCAATAATTATACGTTTAGTAAGACAATTAGCAATGTAAAGTGCAATAACAAGAGCATCATGATACGGGTTGAGGAGTCTGGTTGACTCTGTTGTTGAGAAATTGATGGTTTGAGCTGGTAGGTTGTGGTATTCTTCTCTGTCCCGCTGGACTCTCCTTTGATCCAGTTGGTTTGCCTGGCATGTCTTTTAGCTGTTGAATGGGTGACTCCACTTACCTCAGAGCCACCAGTTATTACGTTCACTGTCTGTTCATGAGTAAGTGGCTTCGGCGGGGTTACTTCTCTTCAGACGACTGACCTGTCTGCCTCTGTTGGAATGTTCTTTTGCCTTTGTCTGTGAGCAAGTCAGTCAGGTGACCACGTCTTAATAGGTTGGATACTTCAAGTCTTAAGGCAATGCACTCATCCGTTCGGTGACCGTGGTCATTGTGGAACTCACACCATTTTGTTTTGTCTCGCTGGTCAGATGGAGTCCTCATCCTTTCTGGCCATTTCACTTTGTCTCCGAGTCCTTTCAGTACGCCAACGACTTTGGCTGATGAGATTGAAAGATTGTATTCTAGTATCTTTGGTCCATCTCGGATATGTGTCTCGGACGAACGGTTGTACTCCCTCCTTCTGTTCTCTGATCTACTAGAATACGGGTATGGATCAGATCATCTATTACTATGCCGTTTATCTACCCTTGAGTCTCTTCGAGAGTCTTTCCTTGGAGAATAGTGATAATAATTAGCTTCATCCTCCTCCCATTTGATCTGTGCCCAGGCCTTGGCGAGAACGTCTTCCATCGTTTTGCAAGGATACTTGGTAAGTTCTTTGTATAGGTCTAGATCATAGTAGAGTCCTTTGCGGAAGGCTGAGATGGTGGTGTCCTAATTACAATGGGTTATAGACACCTTCTCTTTGTTGAAGCGTCCTACGTACTCTCGTAAGGGCTCACCCCGTTGTTGAACTATGATGTAGAGGTCTTCTGCAGACTTTTCAAGTTTCCTGCTACTAGCAAACTGCTCAACAAAAGCGTCAGTTAATTGTGCAAAAGTATAAATAGAATTATTAGGTAAATTAGTATACCACTGGAGGGCTGGTCCAATCAGACTAGAACCAAACCCCTTACACATGCATGCTTCCCTCATGTCATGTGGGATGGCAACGGTGAACATTCTCTGCCTGTATTGAGCGATATGATCATCGGGATCGGGCGTTCCATCAAACGTCTTCATACAGGGGAAGCTGAACTTTTTCGGCATTTCGACCATGGCTATATCATCAACGAAAGGTGAGTTAGCGTAGCAGCTTGCTGCACTCTTTTTAATAGGGGCTGACATTCTAGGAATCTGTTGGATGAGTGCTTCCATCTCGGAAAATTTACGAGCCAGCTTAGGATCTTGGATTGAAAATGACCTAATATTGGTGTGGCGGGCTGGCTTGCTCATGCGATTCAATTCGATTGTCTGCTGCTCGGGTATATTTTGGCCAGCTCCAATGATGGTTTGGCTTGCTCCAATGGTAGGCTGGCTGACACCTAGAACCTGGTGCTGTCCAAGTCCAGTGGCTGGCTGACTGGCTCCTGGAATCTGTTGTTGTCTAGTTGCCAAGGCTGGCTAGCTGACTCATGGAATCTGTTGCTATCCAGCTGTCGAGGCTGGCTAGCTGACTCCTAGAATCTGTTTTGTTGTCCAGCTGCCGAGGCTGGCTGGCTGACTCCTGGAATCTGCTGTGGTCTGAGCGCAGATGAATGTCCATGTTCAGACATGGTTACCTGTTCACCTGCATTGATAATAAAATTCTGCATGTTAGACATGGTGGGTGGAGTTTGATAATTCCTTACCGAGGGTGATGGAACTATCTGACTCGGTCCATCATTGTTAGAGATAGGGGTAAGGTCAACCAAAGGTTGCATAGGGCTAATTGGGCCTGAAAAGCGGGATGGCTGAACTTCGGTGCCTTGAGAGGACAAGGCCTCCATTCGTATGAGCAGGTCATCATTCTCAACTTCGAGCCTCCTCATTTTCTCGCGTTCTTCATTCATCTTTGCAGTAAGAGCAGTGAGTTGGGCGGACAGATCGAATGTCTCAGTCACGTCTGACATGGCTCTCAAGTGAACCCCTTGATCTCTTTATACGATCGTCTGGTTGCTAGGGCCCCATGGTGGGCACCAAATTGTAGATGTGATTTCCTACAATTGATTAGATGGGCACCGACAACCTATCAAGAACAAAGAGAGAGATGATAGTTCAATTGGGAGCACCGGTAGGGTGTCAGCCAAAGGGACTCCGACGCTCAAGTTAGTCGAGTTGTAACGAAAAGCTAATTGAAAGTAATAAAACTATTATGTATATAATGAAATAATGATGGATGGAAGAGTAATGGAATGGTCAAAGTAACGGTGGTGACGACGGTGGGTCTGAATGGCTGGGTCAAGTCCGGTCAGATCAGACTGACTGATTTGACTTGCTTGACTGGATTGCTTAGAAAGGGAGTACCCTTCGTTTCCATAATAGAATAAAAGAGAGTCAAGTGATTATCAGATGTCCCGTTCTCAACCCCTAAGGGTCTTATTTATTGTTCCTTCTTTACGTTCCGTTCTCCTCTTGTCTATCTCACCCGTCTAACCCGTTCTTAGTGATTCCCTCTAATTTTCATGGGAAGAGGGGTGTGCATTTTGATTGTTTCAATGTCCCTGACTAACTAAATGCACCTGGACTCGAGTCTGGGTACCAGCTAGCTCGTTTGGATGGCTGAGCCTATTTACATAGGTTTGGGGCCTTACTTGCTTATTTGGCCTGGCGAGCTAGTCTGGCTGACTAGATGGACTTTAATTGTAGACAAATTTTGTCCACTACAGGTGCCAAATTAAATTTTTGCATGGCATTTTATCCACAGACAGATGAACAATATTAGAAGATGATTCAGATTTTGGAAGATATGCTTTGGGCGTATGTGTTGACACAGTGTTTCTCCAATAAGGGATTAAGAAACTCGATTAATCAATAAATGGATACGTAAATTTCTTTTTCCTTTTAAATCAATCATTAAATGTATATAACGATCATGTGCATTTAATGCCCATATTTGTAGGGATTCTTCCATATGCGCATCTTTGAACTGCCTTAAGCTAGATGTCACTCTCGAACTATATATAACTAGAGAAGTACGGATTGACTTAGATAATGCTCAGGCTTGATTAGGGCGATTTGGACACAGGACACTTCGATCTCTCGTCATTAGAATTTCACACAATCTGAAGGATCTTGGACTGTCTCAGACTCAATGACACAACCTCGAGCTATATTTTCAAGAGCTAACGAGATATCTGTGAAGCCTTGTAACATTTATTCATCATGTGCCAACTAAACCACGAGCAAGATAATTGAGCCCGTATTTTTAGGATACAACAGTTGTGTTGATTTTCGTGGGTCCTAGAGTAAGTGTCTCTCGTTGATCAATTTCTCGAAAGCAATAGTTACCAGTCAACTATTGGATTGGAACCATACGATCTTTTGTATGGAATGAGGTGTAAATTATTGATTCACTGGGATGAATTGGGGGAAAGGAAGTGCAATGCTCTACTAATCAAGGATCGTTAGATGTGTTTAAAATAGTAATGGACTTGCTAAATGAGTCATTTGGACTTAAACGTGTGTTTTAAGTAACTAATGGTTCCGGTATTAAATCTCGGCTATGGCGATCGAGTAGACTGCATATGTACACAACGTCCCTAAAGCTCTCCAACTCATGGCTATCCAAGCTTCTCCTTACCCTTACCTACACCATATAGCACCCGTGAGCCAAGGCTTTGCAAGAAAACTTAATTAAACAGATTCAGATAGTCAACAGAATATAAACAACATGAATAGTAGTAATAACTATACCCAAATAGAAACCATATACAAGTATGCGAGCACAGAGTCACACAAGTGCATATCACACTTCTATTTATTCAAGTGGCATCCAAGCACCCGCACTCCCAAGGTGGCCTAGCCATAGTGGCCCGCGTTCTGGATGCGTAGTGCCGACCATGCCTTATATGCCGAGCTTTCCAATCAGGAGTAATCAAAAATATAATTCAGTTATTACATAATCATATACAACACACTCATGTATGCTTAATCAGGTATTACATGCATAATTATAATCATGCCCATTAACAGGGGCTCGAACCCTAATCACAACCAGGGTGCAGTATTCTTACCTCAAGTTTTGTGTGAATGATGAAATGACCCCGAGCGTTATCCCTGACCCGAACCTTGTGAAAACCCTATTCACAGCACATGTATACATTCATCAGGAATCAACCTCAGATCCCGAGCTCCAATCTGGACTCTATCGCTCAGAACCACTGCTTCCAGTTAACGGAGCACTAAGAATTTCCCCTAAGCCCCCAAGTGCCTCCCTAACCAGATTCCTGAGCCCCCGGGCATTACTCTCAAAATTCAGCAAAACAACTTTTCAGGGAACCTGGCGCAGTCGTGCCTGCCCTTAGCGTGGTCGCGCCCACAGAAAAATTGGACTTTTCAGGGCATTGGCGTGGTCTTGCCCCTCATCTCGAGACCCAAATGCCAATTCCAATTTCACCTTTTCTGGGACACTAGCACGGTCGCGCTAGGGCCCCAAAAACCCAAAAAATGCCCAGAACATAATGTTCATCCCCAATTCTCAAAACCTATGATTTCCAGCAGAACTATACCCCAATTTTGACCGACACAAATGTTTCTAACTAAATTCCAACCTTAAAAATATATCACAAAGCTTAAGCAACAAACCCCAGCACTCTTCACACCAAAAAAACAAATCAAATAACCCAACACCCAAAATCAACCTTTCAAAACTCAAAGCCATATTGAACTCCTAAAAAGTTCAAAAATCCTTACCTCAAATGGGAACAAATCTGTACCTCTAATCCCTTGAGTGCTCACTAGCAACTCCTATGCCCAGCAAATCTTTCTTTTCTCCAGAAAAACACAAGAATTTCAAGAATTCTTCAAGTGCTCCCAAAATAACCAACAAGTGAGAGTGAGAGGGAGAGATAATGTGTATGTCCCCTTCCAAAGGTTGTTGCCTATTTTGCTAACCAATGTGGTCAAATGACCACAGTGCCCCTTACCCCACTTATCCTTAAATGTTACTCCCAAGGGAAAATTATTCTTTTGGCATAATTCTTGTTAATCTCCAAGTACCCCACATATTCTCAGATAAATATATCAAACCAAATATTCACTAATTAATTCCCGTTACTCAATAAATCCTGGTAATTTACCGAATTACCAAAATACTACTAACTTCACCCCGAGCCGAGCATTTTACCCCATTGTGACTTTTCCGCTAAATTGCCCAATAGGATCGCCTCATGCCAAATAACTCAAATATATCCGCATAATAATGCGATCTCAATCATAAATCACATATATTTACAATTATACCTTCAACGAGTCAAAATTACAAAAATGCCCTTCAAATAAGAAACAGGTCCACATGCATATTTAATACACTTAAACATGCAAACATAGTCATATAACCATACTATTCACATAATAATATATCCATGCCTCATAAATACATAGTTAACTCAATTATTGCTCTCATGGCCCCCTAATCAAGGCACTAAGCCTTATTAGGGAAATTGGGACATTACAATTATATCCTCCTAACAAAAAATTTGTCCTCAAAATTTTACCTGAACAGCTTTGGATACTGATCCCACATATTTGACTCAACTTCCTAGGTCGCTTCCTCGACCTTGTTGTTCCTCCATAATACCTTAACCAAAGGTATGGTTTTATTCCTCAAGACCTTGTCCTTCCTATCTAATATGTGGACCGAGTGTTCCTCATAAGTCAAGTCAATTTGCAATTCCAAATCTTCATAACTCAGCACATGTGTCTCATCAGACACATACTTCTGGAGCATTGAAATATTCAACACATTTTGCAAAGCTGACAATGGCAGAGGTAAGGCCAATCTATAGGCCACCTGATCAATCCTCTCTAGGATCTCAAATAGGTCCTACAAGTCTAAGGCTCAACTTGCCATTTTTTCCAAATCTCTTCACCTCCCACTTGGAACTCTATATCTCTATGTTTAGGATCAGCGTAGCTCTTCTATCTACCCTGAGAATCGATCATCTGAACTCTCATCTTCTCAATAGCCTCATTGGTCCTTTGAACTGCTTCAGGACCTAGATATTTTCTCTCAGCCATTTCATCCAAATGGATGGGTGATCTACATTCCTACCATACAACATTTCATAAGGAGACATTCCAACAGTTGAGTAGTAGATGTTGTAGTAAAACTCAATTAATGGTAAATATTTAATCCAGGACCCTTCAAAGTCTAGTGCACATGCTCACAACATGCCCTCTAATATATGTATTATTCTCTTAGATTGTCCATTTGTCTAAGGATGATAGGCAGTACTGAACTTCAGTTGTGTACCCATAGCTTTCTGCAAACCTCCCAAGAACTTGGAAGTAAATGTGGGGTCCCAATCTGACACAATCGACTTCGGAGCCCCATGAAGACGCACTATCTCTTTCGCATAGAGATCTGCATATTGGTTAACTATATAAGTTGTTCTCATTGGTAGAAAGTGAGCTGATTTGGTATATTGATCTACAATAACCCACACTAAATCATGCTGATTGATAGTCCTGGGAAACCCAACAACAAAATCCATTGATATCCTCCCATTTCCACTCTGGGATATCTGAAGGCTGTAATAACCACACTGTTCTCTAATGTTTAGCCTTGACCTGCTGACACGTTAGGCACTTAGCCGCATACTCGGTTATATCCCTCTTCATCCAGGCCACCAATATAAAGTCTTCAGATCTTGATACATCTTCATGGTGTCTGGATGAAAAGAGATTGGGGAGTGTGAGATTCATCCATAATCTCCCATCTGATGACAACATCCATCAAAACACAGATCAGCCTTTGTATCTCAACAAACCCATAACTGATAATGTATGGTCCCTAGCCACTCTAGCTAGGATGTCCCCTTTAATCTTTGTCATATGTGGCTCATTAAACTGACTTTCCATTATCTTCTTTAGAATAGTAGACTACAGGGTTGGCTAACTGGCCTACCACTAACTCTATCCCTGCTCTGGTCATATCCTCTGCCAATTTCTTAGATATCTGCCTCAAACTGTAAAAATTATCTCAGACTATTTCGACTTAAGATAACTGCCACCACATTGGCTTTCCTTGGATGATACAGGATTTCACAATCATAATCCTTTACCAGTTCTAACCAACGGGTATGCCTCATGTTCAAATCCTCTTGCGTACAGAAGTACTTTAGACTTTTGCGGTCAGTGTATATCTCACACTTCTCACCATAAAGGTAATTCCTCCTTACCTTTAGTGCAAAGGCCAAAGCTGCTAACTCCAGATTATGCGTAGGGTATCTTTGTTCATGTTCTTTCAACTAACGTTTTGGCAAAGTTATGAGGTTTTAGATAATTTTAGTGACTTTATCTCACCTTTTTTAATCAATTTTGGAGTGAAGAGTCTTATCTTATATCTTCCTTAGCAACACATTTTACCTCCATACTCTTTTTTTTTTTTTTACATTTATTAGTTCTTTTGAGTTTTATTTTCACCCGTTATAATCTATACTTTAATTAGGCACAATTAAAATTCCTAACCTTTCTTTATCAAACATGTGTTAAAGCCATTTTATTTATATTTTTTTTGTATTACTGTATTTAAGTATATTTATTGGTAAAAGATTTCTAACTATACAATCAACTTAGGTTTTTCTCATAGGGGTCACGTAAATATACCTTATAATTAAACTAAATTTGAATAAATACCCTAAATTTTGAAGGATTTTCTATATGTATTAATTTTAACTTTTCATTTTAAACTTGTTTTTTTAAGGTGCGTTTAGTTGCAAACTGCACACACATACTACCACCACAATGTTTTTAAAAAATGTTGAAAATTGTTGTTGTAGATGCATCAGTGGAGGTTCCTAATTTGTTTTCCAATACTTGTGAGGAATATGGGAGTTGAAAATTTATACTTTAGGTTTTTTTATATTGTTTGTGTTATGGACTCTAATAATAAAAGATATGGTTTGGTGTGCACACACACAATACAACTCTATGTAATTACATTTTTGATAATTTTAAATATAATTTTCTAAATTCTCTAACTAAGAAATGTTGTAATTGGTTACCACTGTAAATAGGTAACTGGTAACAGTAACAAGATAACAAAAATAATTACATCAATTAACTAAATTATTTTAATATTGTGTTTAACTAGTTTGTCTCACAAGTGTTAAGTAACACACATAATAATACAAATGAGTGTCATTATATTAAATTCTTTACTTTACCTCACATTTTTATGTTACATTTATTGCTCTATCTCATTTTCATTAGTAACTTATTTCTTTAAGAAATAACTTTGTAATAAAGTTTCTCTCAAAATATATGTCTATATATGTGTTATACGAATGGAATTAATGTGGAGTTGAACACAATCCAGGGAAATGAAAGCCCAATATTTTTTGCATTTTCCAAAGGTACAAATTCAATATGTTGCTCAAGTAATTTTTTTTGTAATGTAGATTAAATAATTTCTTTTCACGAAATGTAGTATACAATTGCTCCTCATACAAAATCTTTTGTATATATTAGACTTCAAATTCAATTGTGTGTGTGATAAAATATGCTTTGGTGATTGAGAAATTTTCCCTGAGAATAATTTTAATGCATGGAAATCGGCGGAACAAATAATTTGTGGTATTATTATATATTTAGGCAATTTTTTAAAAATTATGTGATTTAATGATGGATTAATTAGTAGAAATACAACATTAAAAAAAGTTTAAGAAAATGGGTAAAACAAGTGGGAAAATAACAAAATAAAATGTTTTGGAGAAAAAACTCATAATTTAAAAAAAATGGTGGAAAAAGAAAAAATAAACTTCATTTATTAAATTAAAAACTTAAACTGAATATAAAAAATTGTGAAAAATATAAAAATAATTTGAATAGGTGTTCAAAAACAATATAACAATAAATAAACTACCATTAAACATATTGCAACTTAAAAGAGTGACTAACTTATAACTATGGCTTATTTTCTAAAGCTAATATTTACATGGGAAAGAAAAAACCACGTATTGGAAAAGATTAAAAAAAAAAAGCCATATAAACATTAACAAATTAAAAAATCCCATATTAATAAATAAAAGGGAAAAAAGGCCACAGGACATGTAAATTCTTCAATTTTAATTGTGCCCAATAAAAGTATAGACTATAACGGGTGAAAGTAAAACTCAAAAGAACTAAATAAATGTAAAAATATATATTATGGAGATAAAAAGTGTTGCTAAAGAAGATATATAATGAGACTCTTCACTCCAAAATTAATTGACAAAAAAGAAACATAATAATGAAGTCACAATCAATACAAAGAAAAAAAATAGATGTAATTTGTTCCGCCATAAACCACATTAAATAAAAGCAATTATGCCTACAATATGGTGAGAATCTAAATCTAAACAATTAATATCTTAAATGTACTATTAAAAAACAAAGATCTTAAATGTAAAAAGTTTAAAGTCTTAGTGAATAAAACTGAAACAACTAAGAGTAATAAATGTCAAATAATAATAATAATAAATATGTATTAATATTTATAAATAAGAATATTTAATTCTCATATAATTTATGACAATTTTTTAGTGAAATAGTGTATTTTTGACAATTTGGAAAATAACAATAAGAAAAGAATCAAAATTGAAAAAAGAAATAAAAAAATGGCAATTTTGAGATCCAAAGCATAGAAATTAACATAAAGTTGGGGTATATTTTTCCATAAAAATCAAATAATAATAATTTGATATAATTGTGCATAAATTATAAAATGTACACAAATTA
This sequence comes from Humulus lupulus, assembly GCF_963169125.1. Lineage (NCBI taxonomy): Eukaryota > Viridiplantae > Streptophyta > Magnoliopsida > Rosales > Cannabaceae > Humulus > Humulus lupulus. The sequence continues at coordinate 146,203,524 of NC_084800.1, read as the reverse complement.
AAAATTAATATCATTTAAACATTAATGAAGCTGCTGTTGTTATACATAATAAAAACAACAATAATAATAAAAAGCTTGAGCTCCTCCTTCTCTCTTTGCCATGGCGCGGCGAAGAAAGGTGGTGCAGAAGCTAGGTCAGGCGGTCCCTTGTCAAGAGCTCCCTTCATCCACAGAGTTACAATTGGAGGCTCCATCGTCTGAGCCTGTGTGTGAAAAACGAGCAGATGAGGAAGTTCCCTCAGCGTCCCCTGAGTTCCCTGATAAGGCGAAGGAAGTTGTTTCTCCTAAAGCTCTGGTAGTGTCAAAGGATAGATCTAGTTCGTGGGCGGAAGAGGTAGAGTCACAAAATTTCCAAGAAGAGGCTAAGGCTACATGGTCCCATTTCAAGGAAGCCCATCCGTTTCAGGGGGGTTCGAAATTAGAATTTATGGAACCTCTCCAGACAGAAGGTCAAAAGATAGCTCAGCTGGATATTGAGGAGATAGAAGTTGAAGAGGAGATAGAAGTTGAAGCATCATTCTGGAATTCGACTCTGATTTGTGTTGTCATTGGGGCTAATCCACCATTACCAGTTTTTGAAGGTTTTATCAACAGGATGTGGGGAAAGTTTGGGATCGATCGAGTAGCACGGATGAACTCTGGATATACAATGGTCAAGTTCAGAGATGAAGCTACACGCGATATGATTTTAGAAGCAGGGGTTATCCACTTTGACAGGAAGCCTGTAATCTTGAGACCTTGGACGACAGATATAGAAAATTTGAAATCGATCAAATCGGTACCTGTTTGGATTCGTTTGCCTGATCTAGGTTTACAGTATTGGGGTACCAAATGTTTAAGTGCTTTGGTTAGTACCATTGGAAAATCAATTATGATTGATAAAGTCACAAAGGATCGTTCGATGATTAAATTTGCTCGAATCTTGGTTGATATGGAAATTTCAGAAACTCTTCCAAAGTTCATCAACTACATCAACGAGAGAGGCCAAGTTATGGATCAACTGATAGATTATGAGTGGCTGCCTACTAAGTGTTCTAACTGTAAAAAGTTAGGACATACATCATCTTCTTGCAAGCAGTTGGAAGGTCTGGTTTGGAGGAGAAAAGAGGTCCCAGTTGCTGATGCCGATAATAACATTAAGTCTGCTGTTTCAGGAAGAAAGAACAACAACAAGATAGTTGTTACAAATCAGGTGGTTTCAGTAGAGGAATCACATTCCCAGAGAGGGGAACTTCAGAAGGAGAAAGATTGGACTACACCGAAAAAACTAGGAACTATGAAGATAAAATCCCCTAATGTTGGCCAGACTTCAAAAAATGCTTTTAGTGTTCTTCAAGAACAGCAACAGTTCCTTCATGATCCCTCTCCATTACTGAATTTGAATGGACAATTTCAACTTAGTGAGCTGGAACGCTAGAGGGTTGAATAAGAGAAATAAGCAAATAGCAGTGAATGATATTTGCAAGATAAATAAGATTGGTATTGGGGCTCTTTTGGAAACCAAAATAAAAGGTGATAGAGTAGAGGAGGTAATGAATACTAGCTTTGTTAACTGGGAGTATTACAGTAGCAAGGCTTTGGAAGGTAGGATCCTTTTAATCTGGAAAGGTTACTGGGTTAAGGTTGATATTCTGGTTGACCATGTTCAGTTTATTCATTGCACGGTTCTGATATGGGCTATAGGTCTCTCTTTCTGCTTCACTGTTGTTTACAGTTTAAATCAGCTAGATTTGAGGAAAGATCTTTGGTCTGAGTTGGCCTCAGTCTCTCTTCCTGTCAAACCGTGGCTAGTACTTGGTGACTTTAACTCTGTTTTTGATGTAGAAGATCGAATTGGGGGTAAGGCCATTTCTCCTAAAGAAGTTGAGGATGCAAGGAATTGGCTTGATCTTGGGATTGTGGAAGAAATGAAATTGTTGGGCTCGTATTACACTTGGTCGAATAACCAAGATGGTAATAATCGCATCTTTTCCAAAATAGACAGAGTATTTGTAAATGAGGATTGGATTGATATGTTTCCAAATGTCAATGCAATAGCTAGTTGGGAGGTAATTTCGGATCACTGTGCCATTGTTTTGAAGCATATTTCTGTTATTAAAAATGGTCTGCGGCCCTTTTGATTTTTCAATATGTGGACTAATCATCCGCTCTTCAAGCCTACTGTTTTAGATAGCTGGAAAAAAGAGTTACCATCAGAGGGTTATGGTCTGCATCAGATATTGAGGAAATTGCATCGCCTTCAGTTCTTATTGAAGAGATTCAATTGGAGAGTTGTTGGTAATATAGTTAAGGAGTATGAGGAAAGCAAGGTGTCATTTCAGCAAGCTAAAAACAACTTATTTTCTGATCTGAAAAACCAAATTCTGAGCAATATAGAGAGAGTATCTCACCTGGATTTTAAAAAGAAAGAGGCTGCCTATGCTAGTTTCTTATATCAGCAGAGTAAGGTTGATTGGATGAGGTTTGGAGATGAGAATTCTTCACTGTTCTACTCCAGCATGAAGAAAAGGAAGAGGCTCAATAGGATTGTTTCTTTTGTAGATGAACAAGGTAGTGTTGAAGTGGATTATCCGAAAGTTGTTAATCACTTTACTCAGCATTTTCAATCATTTTTAGGAGAAACTAGTGCAACATCTGGGCTGGTTGATACCTCTATAGTTCTCTCAGGTCCCATCCTTAGTATTGAAGATCAAGCTTTCCTAATCAAACCTTTTACTTTCAAGGATGTTCAAACAGCTATGTTCAGCATAAAGACAATAAAGAGCCCGGGACCGGATGGATTTGGGGCTGGTTTTTATAAGAGTTTATGGTCTAATATAGGGAAAGAAGTGGCTTCAGCAGTGTTGGATTTTTTTGATCTAGGCCACATTCCGAAGAGGCTGAACAAAACTATTTTAGCCCTTATTCCCAAAGTTACTCAACCCTCCAATGCCTAAGAATATCGCGCCAATAGCCTGCTGTAATACACTTTACAAATGCATTTCTAAAATGCTTTGTAACAGATTAATTCCTATCCTCCCTAAGGTGGTTAATCAAAACCAAGGTGCTTTTGTTAAGAATAGGAGTATTGCCCATAATATTCTAATTCTCCAAGACCTCCTCAAAGGCTATAACAGGAAAAGAGTGTCTCCTAGGTGCTTAATGAAAATCGACCTGAGCAAAGCCTAAGACTCTATTGATTGGAATTTCCTTGAAAGTCTGTTAAATGCTTATAAGTTCCCTGGCAAGTTTATCAAATGGGTAATGGTCTGCTTGAGAGGTTCTTCATATAGTATTCTTATGAATGGTCAGCTTTATGGTGATTTTAAGGGTGGTAAGGGGCTGCGACAAGGTGACCCTATTTCCCCCCTTCTATTTGTCCTTGTTATGGATTATCTCACCCGAGCTCTTCATGGGGCTGCAAAAGATAAACAATTCAGATTTCATCTGCTCTGTAAAACTTTAAATATTACTAATCTTTGTTTCGCGGATGATTTGTTGATAATGTGCAAAGCTCATCTCAGTTCAATTCAGATAATGCAACAGGCGTTCCAGGAGTTTTCATCAGCGTTTGGCCTGAACATTAATCAAGCTAAGTCAAGCATTTACTTTGGAGGTATTACTTTAGCTGAGAAGGAGAAGCTGTTGTGTTTATCTAAGTTGAGAGAAGGGCAGTTTCCTCTTAAGTATTTAGGAGTTCCTTTGAGGCCTACTAAGTGGAAAGCTATGGATTGCGATATAATAATTTCGAAAATTCGTCAAAGGCTTCATGGTTGGGCTAGTCGAAACCTGTCTTATGCTGGGCGTGTGCAGTTAATTCAGTCGGTTCTCTTGGGGATAAGGAACTTTTGGATGAGCATATTTCTCCTTCCTCAGAAAGTTATCAAAGAAATAGACCGTATATGCAGAGGTTTCTTATGGGGTGGCAATGGAGTTCGTAGCAATTTTCATTTAGCATCTTGGGATCTTGTTTGCAGGCCAAAATCTTATGGAGGCTTAGGATTTAAAGAGAGTGTTCTTTGGAATAAGATTAATCTTGCGAGATACGTTTGGGCGATCTCTTCTAAGCAAGATAGCTTGTGGGTCAAATGGGTTAATTGCATTTATCTAAAAGGGATCCGAATCTGGGATTATGAAATTCATCAAGACACAAGCTGGTATTGGAAAAAGCTAATTAAGGTTAGCAAATTACTGTCTGAAACTGAGTTAACTACAGCTGTTTGCAAGGGAAAATTAAGGCTGAATTCACTTTATCTGAATTTAATTTCTGGTTCCCCTAGCAAAGGTCTGAAATTTATTTGGTGCATGCTTTCAATGCCTAAACACAGGTTCATACTTTGGCAAGCTTATCACCAGAAGTTTCTAACCAGAGATCTTCTTCATCATTGCAATATAACAATTTCATCTCATAGCTGCCCGGTCTTTGAAATTGAAATGGAGAGCCATGCTCATCTATTTTTTGACTGTCTTTTTTCAAGGAAAGTGCTTCAGGCAGTTGAGAAGTGGCTGGGTAATCTTATTTGGCCTTGGCAGTTCCAGGAATGGCGTTGCTGGCTGGAAGAACCAAGTACAGTTGGTCTTGCTCGGTTTGTGGCAGCTATTTTGGCTGCATCAGTGTACTTTATATGGAAAAATAGGAACAATTGCTGGGTGAATAGCTGCTGCTCTTCAGTAGCTCAAGTTAATGATCTTATTAGGAATTCAGTACAGGCTAGAGTAATCAATCTTTGCTGTATGAGGAAGAATCTGAATTTGAGGGAGAAGTTAATGTTAAATTTTTTCTCTAATATGTAATTGAGGGGGAGTTATCTGCTCCGGCCTTTGTTTGTACTTGTTGGTTGATCAATATACTATCCTTTTCTTGATCAAAAAAAAAAAAAACAACAATAATAATAAAAAAAAGTTTTGAGAAAAATTAATGGTTTATTGATTAAATCTCTTAAGCTAAATACCTCTTTTTTTAGTGTTTATTTTGTAAATTATTTATTATATGCTTGGCAACGATGTCTTTTTTCATAATTTACATTATCTCTATTTAATTTATTGCAATTTACAGAATAAAAATAAAGGTATGGACTTAGTTTAAAAAAATGCATACTTTACAATTTCATGAATTGATTATTTAAAATTGTTGCATATATATACTTTGCTTTGATTCTTGCATAAAGTTTACCATAAGTCATAAAAAATAGTCAAATTTCGAAGTTGTCCCATTTTTAATGTAGTTCGCTCTCTTTCTTATTTTTTCTTTTTAATACACAAGTCACCTTATAGCTAATACTAAAGATAAATGCTTATGCGTTTAAAGAAAATGACAATAGGATACATGCATTTTTAAATCAATCTTCCTCTGCACCTAGCCCTACATTGTCATGTCCATTCACACTCTCCCTCACTCGCACATAGCAGACACTTGCGCCTAGTTGGAGATTGCAGTGCACCCTCCGTCGTGTGTTTGGGCTTTAACGAAATACAATGAAAACGTCACCACCCTAATGTTGTTTTCATCAACAACACATAAGATTTTCCCAGAGAGTCTAATTAATAGTCTTGGATATTATGTAACGCCCTGGATAGCCAAGACCGCTACACTGTGTACTTATAAAGGTGCAGGACTCGCTAGTCAAGTCATTAATTCGAAAACGTGTCACTAGACATGTAAGATCTAAGGTTAAAAAGGTTTCGGTCTCAAAAGACTCATTTCATATATTTAAACTGTAACTAACAAGGGATCCCATAAACACAAAGTTAAAATAAGTTTACAGACTTCCAAAAGTACATAAGTATCCACTAGCCATACTAAGGCAAAACAGACAGTCTTTAGGTTCCATGTCCTTTCCTAGACCTCAACCGTGGCGGCCGAGCACCTGGCTATGTACATTCCGCTCGCCGAGCTCTCCAGTCAGGGCTGATCTAACTTGCCCTTGCCTTTACCTGCACCATGTAGCACCCGTGAGCCAAGGCCCAACAAGAAAACATCACAGATAACTCAAACAATAATAACAGACAAATAGCTCAGTATGCATGTATACTCACTAGATAGTCCACAACAGATAATCAGCACATACAATCCAATACAAGATACATTCTACCACATATACTGCTCATATCACATATTAATCAGGGCCGACGACTTAGGCCGCGCTCTCTGTTTAACCCACTGACTCTGGCCCGCTTAAACCAAGCTCAGTGCATAATAAGCTGTCCTCGGCTACCAGTGGCTGAGCCGCGCCCTGTGCGCTAGTGAGACCCTTGGCACCCTTAGGCCGTTCGGTTCACTAAATGGCTTGCATGACATAATACCATCCTTTCAAGCTTTTACAATAGGGGGCCCTTAGTCCCGTCTCATATAATCAACCAGGTGCAGTTTTCTTACCTTTAGCTTTCAGATGAGTTAGTTACGGGCGATACTCCTTGAGCGCGATCCGATCCTCGAGCCCTAGCTTAACACCTAGTCACAACCATGAAGAAAGACACCATTAACAACCTTAAATGAGATTAACACCTACTCGGAACATTGAACTTCACCAAATATGGTAAAAGACTCAACCCCGAGCACCCTAGGTTAAATTCCCAAGCCTAAAATCTTAAAATTCCAAAATCCCTTAAGCGCCGCAGCATAGGCCACTCATGCCGCCGCATGGCCCCCAAACAGAGCCATCCAAGGCATAAAAACAGGTAAGGGCCGCGGCATTGATTGGACCATGCCGCGGCCCGCCCTCCTTCCTCAGCATGCAACAACCTTGAAGGGCCGCGGCTCACCAAGAACCATGCCGCGGCCCGACCCTTCGAACCCAGAAAAAACCACCATTTTCAATCTCTAAACCTCACCTTAAGGTATCCCAAAGACCCCAACTCAAAACCAATAAAATCCCAATTTCTTTAGCATGATCTAAGCAACATAATTCCCAAGAAAACACAGTCTATCACACTCTAATCCTCTCCTTTCCATTTCTGAAACCCAAGTGCTACAAACACCCAAACCAGCCACTCAAACACAATCTAGAACCTCTAAACTTGGAGTTAGAACTCACCTTTGCTGTAGAATCACTTCACCAAGTTGTGGCCAAGCTAGGTCCCCAAGTTCCCTTCTTAATTCTGCCTTAGAACATCACAACTAAACTTGCTTCAGCACTTAACTAAAACCCAGCTAAAACTCATAATTCAACCATAGAAAACAGAGTTAGATGCTTACCTTAAATCTTGCTCCAGTTCCTTGATTAAACCCTTGAGCTAGACTCCCAAATCCACTCTACAAATCTCAGAATTCCAACTTGCTTCTCCCTTAAGTTTTCTGTGTTTTTCTCTCCTTGGTTTCCTTTGAGCGTGTAAGTGAGCTGAGAGAAAATGCTTAGTCGGTTTGTGTTTTTCTTCTAAAGGCTTCCTTAATTCTAACTTATCCATTAAGTTAATCCCGAGGCTCGGGGTACCGGAACCATCCCCGAGGCCAAAATGGTAAAATCTTCCAATATTCCTGCCTAGACACCCTAACCTCAAATATATCTCCAATTATTTATTTTCATCACCCGATAGTCTAAATCACTACATGATACCTAAAATACCCCTGACTTGCCCAAAGTTAATTATAATACCCCATTATGACTTTTCCCGCTATCTAGCCCTAGGATCGCCTCGAGTCGCCGGCTACAGATTTATCCACATCATAATGTGGTTCTCGCATATATCACATATCATATAAGCATCATTAAACATATAATAACTCATTAAATCATAATTATTCCAGTAATGCCCTCCTGGCACACTAATCAAGGCCCTTAAGCCTTATTAGTGAATTTGGGTCGTTACATATTAGAACTTAATATTATAGGTCAATGGTCCCTAAGTTACATCTTTATTATATTGTATAGGATGTGAGTGATATTTACAAAATAAATTGAGAAATGACTAAAATTGCAATGTATTAATTTTTCAAGAGCCCAAGTATAATTATATGTAGCAATTAATTAATTAATTTAACTAATATCTTTTATTTGAAAACTATATATATATATATATTAGCTGATAATATTATTAATTGATCTTATACGTTAATTAATATTAAGATAGTATTGCCCGTTGTTTAGTTTTATTTATATAATTTATTAATTATTTTTATTAAATTTAAAAAAAAAATTAAAGAAAACATTGTTTATGAATATATATAATATGATAATTTTTAAAATTTTAAATGATAATTTTTAATAAAAATAAAAATCATGTATTATATATTATTGTTATAATGATATTTTATAATATTTAAATTTATATTAATATACGTATTAAATATCTAGTCTTCTATATAATAATATTTTATAATATTTAAATTCATATTAATATAATTAATAAAAAATTATGATTATAAATTATTATCATAATAATATTTTATAATATTCAAATTTATATCAATATAATTATTAAATATCTAATTTTGTATTACATATTATTTTAATAATAATATTTTATAATATTTGAATTTGAATTTATATTAATATAATTATATTTTATAATATTTGAATATATATTAATATAATTAATAAATATATATTTTTAATTAATTTTAAATGTATATTCCATTAAATATTTTTTTAAAAAAAAAGACAAACCAAATATTTTTGTTATCTATACGTTTTATGCATTTATTAAAATAATATATGATTTTAATATACAGATGTTTTATCTCATTAATTAAATAAATAAGAAAAAATTGGTAACCGCTACGGTGTTATGTGGCTAATAACTGAGTATTGATATATTTTTTATGTTTATAAAAATTTAATTAATGTATCCTCGAAGAGAGATACATTATTATGATTTTAGAGAAATATGAAAAGAATGATATACTTTCTTATCCTTTCTCCTACTCAAGATACTGTAGATCTTTGACAAAAATTAGATGTTTGTTATAATTTACTAGAAGACAGCGAATACACTTTATCTATGTTTGATTTAATATTTAATGGTTTTATATTAAAAATATTTACAATACACCTGCACACTCTTTTATTATAAATATTTTATTGACAAATACAAAATTTCTCGTCAAAAAAAATTATTTGGTAACATATAAATTTAGATAAGGGACACTTTTATTAATACATTTATAAAAAAAATTATTTCATTTTTACTGTAGCTAAAGATTTATTTCATAAATATATAACTTAATTTTTTTTTTCAAAATTACGATTTGAACTACTATACTCCATTCTTGGTCTATCTTCTCTTGTAAGATCCCATATGATTGAGATGTGAGAAAACAACTAACACACTAACATGGTGGTCTCACTAAGCCAGTTATATAAATATATATATATATATAAATATATTGTGGGATAGTCTATATGAACTATACTGAAGACTACCATTTCTCCAATATTTTAGTTTTGGCAGCATTTATAGAGAGTAGAATGTAAAATATGTAATTTTTGACTGAATGACATACTTTTCATAAGAAAACTCTATAGTATAAACAAATATTATACATGCAATAAAGCTATATGCTAAAATGGGCAACAATAATTAAAAAATGATGAAAAAAAAACAAGCTATAGGTTGCATAGGATGTTGCTTACAATATTGTAATTTGCATTTGAGATTAGATGCATCATAAAAATGAAATTAGCATATAAATTTTTAAGTTGTTATTATTTGTATTAGGTTGCATTGTGTTGCATGAGATTGTATTTGAAGTTGTAGTGAGTTGCATAAGGATGAAATAACATATAAGTTTTTAAGTTGCCATGAGTTGTATCGGGTTATATGAGAACCTCTTTGGTAACATGAGCAAACCTTTTTGACAACCATGCAACATTTGCAACATTTATTATAACCTTTGCAACCTAAGGAGGTTGCAAAATATATCCTTATTTGTAACCTATATTTGTAACCTAAGTTACAACCTTATTGGCAATATCTGTAACCATTACTGTAACATTTACAACCTCATTTGGAACATTTGCAACCTCCATTACCATATTTGCAACTTGAGATGCAACTACTATTGCAACATTTGCAACCTAATATAAAATCTCAAAATCCTAAAAAACAACTTGATTATTATTAAAAAATTAAGTAATCTTCTTCATAGTAGTAAATAATTAATAATAAAACCTTCCTTAAAATTATATTATTGATAAAGAAAATGCTTTTATTAGACTAAATTTTTATGAAACCTATTCCAATAAAGTTAAATTAAATAAACACTCTACAAATTGCAGTGCATGACTTTGTGTAAAATCTCTCAATTATTTTGACCCATTAAATGGGCATATTCTCTTATAGGATTAGCATTACATTTTACCCATATATGTCATTCTTTTCCACATTTGTCTTCCTCTTTATCTTTAATAACTAAAGGAGAAAAAGAAAATAATCAAATGACATTTTACGTTCAAAAAATTCTATTAAATGAATTGATAGTCAAAACGACAATTGAATCATAATATAATATTTGAGAATGAAAGAGAGAGAGATAGAGTTGGCGTGGTGGGTTAGTGTGAAAGAAGAGGGAGAAAAATTAATGACTAAAAGGTAAAACTGAAAATATAAACTTAAGTAAAATTAATGATAAAAATTCTTTATAAAAGTTATTAGTTTTGTTAGGGATAGTAAAAATGAAAAAAAAAATGCAAAATGTAGTAACGGTGGTAAATTCCCTTTAGATAATATAAAACTATCCTAAAGTTTTTAATAGAATAAAATTATTTAGGTTGTTAAATTAAAATCATCCAATTCAATGACGGAGACCTAAATTTTGAATGAGACTCTGGGCATTGACATATAACCTTCTTGTTCCTTTTGTAGATTTTATCGAGTATGTATTCTTAGTAAGTAGATACTTGTTTGTAAGATATCTCTATAATACACAAGTGTATGTAGTGTGTTATTCAAAATAATAAAATATGTAGACTCGTTACCCTAATCCTCGATTACTTCTTCACAGGATCGTTGTCGAATGCATCCATCTGTTGATATTTATGTTTAGAAATTTAAATAAAAGTCTGCATCATACAAGGAACATCTTAGACAGCATAGTCACAATTTACAAAAGATGCACCTCTTCAACTCAATCAATCCTCCAGTGTTTTCTAATGATCCAAACTCTGGAACATGGGTTTATTATTCACTTTTTCCTTCATTATCAGACAAGAGGAAAATAATGAAGACAAATAATAACAAGTTAAAAGGAAAACAGATGAAACAGTACCAGTTAATCATGATATGAAAACATAACATTTTACATTGTTTTATACTGTCTTGTTTGTTTAGACAACAAAGCTCATATCAACTACCCCACAAGAACATAGAGTGCATATATTATTCCAGGTATGTATCCTAGGATTGTCAGAACCAAACATATCCAGAACTCCACCTGTATATTCAATCCAATTCTAAAATGATTCAGTCAACCTTTGCAAAAAAAAGAGGCCTCTAAAGTAAAGAATAGATATATGTAATATGTTTATGTGTATATATAGACATTAGACAATTTGGTATAAGATTATTACCGCACAACCATAGCGTAGGAAGACACCCACTGGAGGAAGGAGTATTGCCAATATCACTTCAATCAAAGTTTCTGAGCCCATGGTGGTGGTGAAGTGGAGAAAATTATTTGAGCTAAACTTGAAGCAGAAGAGTTGTATGATGTGAAGATCTATTGAGCATAGCAGAACTTGGAATATTATAAAGAAGGATGATAAAAAAGATCTAGTCAAAACAGGTGTCAGTTAGATAAACCTTTTGGTGCCACGTAGGCGGAAAATGTTACACGTGTACAAGATGATAGTCAACATTCATTTACGATTCTCTGCAATAAGATTTTTATATTATCACGGACCCGCTAGCCTGCATTGCATTTCCTGACACCTGCATGATCTAACCAATTAGAAAGTTCCATCAACATAGTACAGAACATGACAAACACTCCAGTGAGAGCCACGATTACTTGTAGTTTGGGTTTTCGCTTCACATGGATAAGGATGTTGGTCACTAACTTCCATGCAAAACGGCTTGCAAATATCAGAATAGCCAGATCAGAGAGTCAGATATATTAACAGAAATTCCTTTCAATTATTATGTAATTACTCCGGTAAAGATGGCTCAAATTGGGAGCTTATTATCATCTTGGTTCCCAAATGCAAAGGAAAAGGAAAAGGAAAGGAAAAGAGAACTGCTGTTGTGGACTTCTACTTCTTTTTCTTCTTTTAATATCTGATAATTATAATCTCTTAAATGCAAAACGGTTTCTTTGGAGACAATATGTCAATGAAGAGCAAACTCTCAAGGTTTATTAATGATAGGCCTAGGACTTATCAGGTTTCTCACATAAGAGTAAAATAGTCTGTTGGACAGCTAGGCAATAAGACTTTAGTCTGACTTGTAATTAGGATACTTGTTTTCTTATTTGTTGTAATCCTAAGTGGCTTAAGTCTTTTAAAGACTGATGCCTTTAAATAGAGGGAATGGAATCTCATTTGGGGGTTCGGAAAAAGTTGTTAGAAATAATATAGCGGAGAAGAACGAAATATATATTAATATATTTAATTGAAGAACAGAAATGAAAAAAAAAATACAATAGAATGAATAAACCAAAGTCGAGGCGCGCGAAACACGCTTTTTTTAAAGCAGATTTGCCCCCTCTACCTGAACGGTGCTAGAGAATTCGTGAGCAACCACTTCCCAGGATACAACAGCTATCAAGCAGGACGAATGCACCACTGAGTCTGCTTAGGCGAACTCGAAACAAACCTTCCTTCTATCACCATAAAATACTACAGAGACTAAAGAAAGAAAAAGACTAAGTGTGTGATATTTTGTATCTCTGTATGATATTCTGTATCACACTACAAGAAAAAATGCTTTTAATAACACCGAAAATGTGTTATCAAAACATACAATAACACTTTCTGATGTGTTAAGACCGACTATGTTATCGTAGGTCAGGGTACTTTACATAACACTTTATCAGCGTTATACAGATGTGTTATTGTACTGTCAACGATAACACAATTTCTGTGTTATTTTAATATATAGATAAGTGTTTAATTATGTTATTTATAGTTGATTATATAACAATTTTTTTGTGTTATACTATACTTTAGTATAACATATTTTTTGTGTTATACTACACTTTAGTATAACACATTATTTGTGTTATATAATGAAGTTTGCATAATATAATTCTTTGCATAAAAAGTGTTATTGTAATAAATATTATAACTCAATTTTCGTATTATTGTTATATTTAGATATGTTTAAATTCTCATTATATATTTTATTTATATATCACTAATTTATTATATTATATTTTAATTTTTTTTATATAATTAAAATTAACTTTCTAATATATACTAGCATCATCAAACGAACTTGATTTTCAAATAACAAAAAGTAAGAACATTCAACATTGTATTAACAATCTACAAATTAGTTTAAAACATTGAACACTGTCATCAACAACAGTGTACACAAATAATGCTCTCTCTTTAACTCCAACCACTACAACTCACTGAACTCTCTCTTTCTCTCTTCTTTTTCTCTTAGTGCTCTCTAAATCTGTGTACATAAATAATGATGCAAGGTTCACTTATATACGTGCACCAAAATACAAAAGAACCAACCCGAAAACAAAACTAAAAAATCAACATAACTAACTCTGCAGCTGAACCAAAGTGAACTTGAGGAATCTTGTTAAAACAGTTATGGTTACTAGCTGTTTTAACCACTTTTTGATAGCCTAGATAACCACATTGTGAGACATACACAACAGATATGTTATAGTGATTCTTCTTATTACATGTTGACATAATTCTTTAGTACTAATAGTTTCTGCAACATGAAGTTTCTCAAATTTTCAGAAGCAAATAATGCAATGATAGCCATAACTCGATCATAAGAAAATAATGCAATGATAGCCACAATCAATTGCTTAGCATTTGACTCGGTACACCTTTAGCAATGATAGCTTGAACTGGAACGGTTGGCTGCTTTAGTGCAAACATTGAAGAGGCAGCAGCACTGAAAATGAGAAATAAATAATGCATGTTCATTAAAAAGTACTTGTGTAGGAGTTCAAAATACCAATTGTTAATGAATATCAGTAAATTTCCTGCCTTACATCTTCTATGAATTTGCATTTCCTTGAGATAGAGAAAAAAGAGCAATCGTCACAGTAATAAGCAATTTGGAAAATTGAAAATCATTGAAAAGAAAAAAAGAAAGAACATTGAAATATGAATAGATAAAAAGTTGCAGCAGTGGCTCAGATAGAAACAAATTCAGTCATCAAGTAACAAATATATATATATATGAAAACACAATTTCCCAACATTTTCTACCTGATTAACTGCAGAATAAGCAGAGAGAAAGTCTAGATACCATTTGCCTTCAGGATCCCATATACATGATCCCTTTGCCTCAGAGAACACAACTGGTATTGGGTGATAGCTGCATTTCAACAGCTAAAAACTCTTAGACAAGTACTGTATTAGCATTTAGAAACTGCTGCTCATTAGGTTGCTCTAGCAGAAGAAATTCAATACAAGGAAAACTATACACAAGATAATGTAAGTGCAAACTTCAGAACATCAAAATGACACAAGTTGAAGAACATCAAAAGTAAAGTTTCTCTCTCTATCGCTCTCTCTCTCTCTCTCTCAAACAAGGATTTGGCACTCGTACAAATAAAAATTACAAAAAATCATATATTGGTCATCACTTGCCAAAGTGAATATCTTAAACATAAGAGAATTACCTCACTTCATCCAGCAACTGAGTGGCTATTCATTTTCTTCTGTTGACAGGAGACACCAAAATTGCTCTAATGCCACAGACAGCCGGCACTGCTACCTCCTCGCAAACAACTGCACTACCAAGGTCTCCATCCAACAGGTTAGTATTACTAGAAGAATGAGATCTTTTCACTGTCTCCCTCTGAAAACTAATATTCCCAAATTGGAGGATGGTTGGTTTGGTTCTTTGTTCTTTTGTGTTAATAGCATCATTGTTTGCTGAATTTGAGATGACTTTGAATGCCTTCTCTATTGGTTCGGCAATTAGGCATCCAACTACCTTATTGGATAGAATGAACAGTAATACCTACAAGAACAGTAAAACAAGTCTAATATCATGTTTAAACAAAACAACTCTAATTGCACATATCACTGACATTGAAGATTTCTTAAAAAAAAAAAATCATAAAAGCAGATGAAGCCAATTTAAGCTAACCTACTACAAAGCACATGCTTGGGTCCAAACAAATGCAGAACAACATTAAAAAAACCTTATAAGCAGAGGAAACTAATCACATCTTAGTACCAGAAACAAAATAAGAAAGAAAAAAATAGAAAATAATTTAAACAACATATCTAGACAAACTCTGGAAAATACAAATAGAAAACTAAAAGACATCATCAAAATATCTGTATCTTCAAAGACAATCATTTCCAGGTACTAAAAATTCAATCCATTATAGCCTTTGATTAGAACAAGCTATATAATTATCAAAAAAAAAAAGTATGAGATCTCTACCAACCTGTACAGTAAAGAGTCAATATTGGTATTAGAACATATACATCACATTCCTTTTCTAACATGATCCCACTTGGTGTCATCCTCGGCCAAACCACCCTCACACAACTATGCTGGAGCAGCTGCGAACAATTTATATGATTATGGTCCTTTCAAATTATATGTTAATCTTAATGGAAAAAAATCTTATTTCCAAATTAATTATAAGAAAAATTGGATCTAAATTTGTTGGTGTACCTTGTGAACAAGCTGGCCTATTCAGGGCAGCAGAGACTTCTTGCCTTATTGAGCGCTGCAACTCAAGTTGCATGTCCATGCAAGTTTCCATCATTCTTTGCAAGTTATTCATCCTCTGCTGTAGTCTAGCCATGTCAATCCTCATGTCATTGATGATTTCCCACTCCTATATAGGAAAAAAAGATTAGCAACATAAACATCATATGTAAAAGAACCAAAATCCAAGAAGTGTCGAAGAGACATACACATACCATTCCAAATCGTTGATGCATATAAGTTATTTTCTTGAGGTTCTCCATTTCGATTTGAAATATTATCCTCGTTAGATGTATCAGAAAGACTGCTGCTTGCTTGAGCACAAACAGAATTATCCAGTCTAGAGAACCCTTCCCTAATTGAAAGAAAAGGATCCAAAATGTTTGAGCAAAACCCATTCATATCTTATACTATATATTTATTCAAGAAAAAAGAATAAAAATAAAGTTATTGAGCTCTGAATTAGAAAATACCTCAGACCGGAGACTGTATGACTTTGCCTCAATAAGCCTAATTCACTTTTAGCCATAGAATATGAAAATTCTCTATGGATTCTTGTTGAGATCATGCATTATGGAGATCTTGTTTATTCATTTCTCTCAACCAATGCAACCCCACAGAGCATGGATCAAAAAATCGAGATAATAAATGATAAGGCAGTAGTGATATAGCCAATATGAGTAAATTCTATGGTCCAGTGACGCTACCTTCCGATAGGATGAGTGGTACCCTTCTCCATGGCAGCTGCGACTGCAAGAGCTTCTTTCTCACAGTTCGGGATACAGCAGGTAGTCAAATTTGAGTTATTGTTTCCAGCCTGATGTCCATAAATTAGTTCAATTGCTTTGAATGCTAGTTTCCCTGACAGTGCAAATTAGGAAGGAAAAAAAAGAGCTGCATGAATAGGAATTCACAAGTTAACTCGAAAGTCAACCATTAAAAAACAGAAGATGAAAATTTCCCTGACAGTGCAAATTAGGAAGGAAAAAAAAAGTGTTGCATGAATAGGAATTCACAAGTTAACTCGAAAGTCAACCATTAAAAAACAAGAAAAAGAAAGAATATACATGTAACAGATCAAGTATTTGAATATTTTTTATCTTGACACCTTCTAGTTGGAAGACCAACTCAACATTTCCTTACAGTATATATATGCATGTAATATGTATTATATATGAACAACAAGAAGCAATTTTTTGAAAGTACTAAAAATTAGAGATGTTACAATTTTTTTTTTTTAAAAAAAAAGTTAAAGCTGAGCTCTGATTGAAACCAACAAATAAAAAAGGACCATTTTAAGGTAAGAGTAGGTGTTTCATTAAATTTTAAATCCCATAATGGGGTACGTCAAGAGAATGTAATAGATAGTATTAGAGTTAATGAGGGCACTGTATAAACTAAATACTACTTGATGTTCCGAAGAATGGCCACTTGAAGAGAAATGGACCAATGAGAGCAATAGCTACAGACAAGACTACGACAACCTTGCTGTATTGCTCCCCAAATTGGTCAAGCCACCTTTGAATCTTTGGTTTATTCAAGCGTACTTCTTCAGTCAATTGTATCATCTTGCTGAGTGTTGACTCTTTCCACGTTTTTGTTGCCTGAATCAGAAACGATTTTAACAAATTAAAGAACAACAAAAGGATTTTTTTTAAAAATATCACCATCTCATTTCTTTCAGCACCCAAGCACCTTCATCATAAACAAACAGACTACTAGCACCATAATCTTTATAAATTTCATAAAATTACCAAATCCTCCTATATTCCTATCAAACATCATGCTTCCATTCATTTTCATGAGGTATTGGCAAATCAGTAAATTTCACTAAAGATTATAGAATAAGACATTGTATAATGAAAAACAATCGGTTTAAGCTATGATTTACAAATCCAATTATCAGAGGAAAACACTCACATAAACATTGACACCAATTCTCCCTTCATTGTGTTATATATCTATGAGAAAGTCCATAAACATACCTTCACAATTATCCTACCATCCAAATTTCTTGCTCCACCAGGAATCCTGTCTCCAACTTTAATCTCTAAAGGTTTGACTTCACCCGTCAAGTGTTCGATAGTAATGGTTGCATTGCCTTGAAAAAAACTTCACAGTCTACAGGCACTGACTAATCACAATAATAGCTTCTATTAAGTTGCTTTCATTCCAAGTATCAGTTAATCACAGTTTCCATATAAGATCCCTGTTATCTACTAATTAACATGATGAGTTAAAAAAAAACGCTTTGTAACTTACAATGGCAAACTAAAAGAAATGATTAAATTAAGTGAAATGAAAAGAACATAGACAGAGCTAGATCATCGCTAAATGAATTCAGAAAGCTACAAATATGTATATATATATTTATATACGTATGTGTGTTTGTGTATTTTTCTTTCTTTTTCAATAACATCATCAAAAAATCACAATATTGATGAGTAACCACTTGATATCTATTACAACAGAGGATTAATGTTTTCACACCATAATTCTTAAAGATAGATAAACCCATTCATTTGATAGTCCATCACATTGGCAACATTTTCAGTCTTGAAATTGTTTTCAGACCATCATTCAAGCAGCAAAAAGCCATCCACATGATAGTCCAGGTACATGGATAGATTTTTTAGTGTTAAGAGACAGAGTAGTGCAAGTCAAGAACTCACATTAATGTGAAAAGTTTCAGAACATAACATGCATTTAAAGTTAATTGATCAACAACTAGACTTTCACTAAGTTTAGAGAATATAAATCCTAAGAAAACAACAATCAATTCTATATTATACTCCTTTCACCTCAGAATTTGAACATTCTAGCTTACTATTCCAACAAACAAAACTGAAATGAATAAAATTAACATCACATACCTCACCAGGTCCAACCAAAACATAGGATCCCACTTCTATATTATGTACAGGAACCCTTTTGTATGCCAAATCGGTTATGTTAGGAAGTCTATCTTCATTCATATCCAGTACAAGAGCAGATTCAGGATGATTTTCCTTCAACTCTTTTAACATCAATCATTGAGCGGCTGGTGAAGTACTCTTCAGCTGCAGTCCTTCCAGTGTTATATAATCAATTTTTTTTTCCAAAACAATAAGCTATTCTTAAACGTGATTGTGCATGGCTTACCTATATGAGCCAAATTAAACATGGCAAGAAGTAACCCTCCTTCTAAGGCATTCCCCATAAATACTGAAGCAAATGTCGCTAGAGCCATTAATACATGGATGTTAACTTTTCCACCACTAATGTCAATAAGAGCATCAAGTGCTGCAGAGACCTACATCCAAAGTTGAGTATATCGTAACTAATTGCTACTATAATCTTATATTCTTACAAACTAGGAAAACAATCAAACTCATATATAAACATACATAGTGTTTTCCACTTAAAAATACAACTGTTTCTACAAAGACAGGTTATCTCAAAATCAGTTGGCATTCTACTGTGAGAAAACCTCAGATTGTATAGCATATTGCCACCGATTAAATTTCAATTTATAACAACATTGCAATGGATTCTGTAAAGACAACAGTCAAATGAAAATCCCAGTTGATATAAGCGTTACAAGTTATATAATTATGCAAGACCAACACAAAAATTGTGTCAACAATCAACAAAATAATGCCAATACAAGCATGTTATAAGTTCAACTATAAATAATTTTACCCCAACGAGAGGAAAAGCAACGAGAATGAAAGCATTTTGTAAAGGCTTCGCAACCGTCTTTGGAAGCAAGTTTATAAATTAATTATGTTCTTTTAACTTGTGCTGAAAAGCAACATAACCACAGTAAAACAAAGACCAAGGCAAGTGACTTGAGTGGAACTTGGAACAGTCCAAGAGAATGAACAAGTAAAACCTGGTACATATCACATATATATACAAATCTCTTAAACACACAAACAACGACATTTTTAATTTCACAATAGCATATTATCAAATAAGCCGAATATAAGTTTATATCAATGAAGCAAGTCAATAAACAATCAAAACTAAGTTCTCATCCAAAAATAAATGAGAGAAAACGAACCCAAGTAAAAAAAAAAGATGAGAACACTTACATGCTTGCGTCCTCGCGACCCAGAAGCTTTACAGGGGTACTCGATCTCGGCGAAACTAAGCAACTCTCAGACAACTCATCGAGACCCATTATCCTACTGGGCCACCATGACCCGTTTCTGCGGCGGACCTAAACCAACCCGCCTACCGACGGGTCAATGCCCTTGTTACTGGTCTCACCAGCACTTCCCATCTCAACCAAACCCTCCTACCCAAAAAGAAAAACCCAAAAGAAATCGAACCCTGATTCACCCAAACAAAGAGCCAATGTCAGCCCTCCATTTTCAACTGCCCCAAAGTCCCAAAAATCTCCCAGAGCCAGCGCCTAGCCTTCACAAACAAATGCACATCTTGTTTCTTGAACCTGAAGGGAACCAACCAAAAAAATTAAAAATAAAATAAAAGAAAAAAAAATCAAATATCGATCTCGCATACAGCGAAACTCCAACAAAAAAATAAAATAATAAGCAAACCAGAAAAATAAATAAATAAAATTTTCAGTTCAGTGGAAAAAGAAATGACCTTATACGAGGGTTTATAGCAAAGAAAATATGTATTAAAACAGGGAAAGAAGATCTGGTATCTCCTTCCCTGAAAACCCAAACCTTGCTATAGAGAGAGGATATAGAGAGAGGGAGAAAGGAAAGATCGGGTGGGAGAAAAGTTTCTTTCTTCTTTATTTTATTTTATTTTACAGGTGAAAAAAGTAGAGAGACTATATTATAGTCAGACCAAAAGCTTGCTATTTCAATTTAGCGGGAGTTCAGTGCCGCCTTTTTTTCATTTGGTTTCTGACTTTACCACTTTTTAACCATACTTACTATAATATTTTTTAAATAGTCTTATCTTCTTGTGTTATGGTAATAGGTGTTTGGTGTAGTGTCAGTGTGTGATATTTTGTATCACTGTGTCCTAGAATGAGAGGAGAAGCCTCTTTTTATAGGCATGGAGAGTTGAAAAAGTGGGTGAATCAAGTGCAATAATGCCCAAATATCCAACAAATCTGGTATCTTAATATCTGAAAATCAATCAGAATTAATTACCCTTATTCTGGTAATATTAGCAGTTACCCAAAGTGATTTTCTGATGACCAATCAGAATTAATCACACTTATTATGGTAATATCAGTTGTTACCCAAAGTGATTTTCTGACAGTCAATCAGAATTAATTACACA
This sequence comes from Humulus lupulus, assembly GCF_963169125.1. Lineage (NCBI taxonomy): Eukaryota > Viridiplantae > Streptophyta > Magnoliopsida > Rosales > Cannabaceae > Humulus > Humulus lupulus. The sequence goes on along the minus strand of NC_084800.1, from coordinate 146,182,494 downwards.
CTATTCTGATATCTTAATTTTGACCAAAGTGATTTGCCAAAATCAATCAGAATAAATCACACAATATTTAGATAATATCATTATCATTTTAGGGATCAATTTCTCATTCACTCAATTTTTTCCAAAAATCCCCCACATGAATGAAATTGATCGTTAAGAAATAAAGACTCGACACAACAAGGTGAAAGAGTTCTCTGATTGATACCTGCATAGGATAGGTGGGTGTTAGCCTTTGAACCTTCCCTTGTGAGAATATATTTACTTTACTAACTGATCAGTAGACGCGATGTCTTTGAACTGTTCTGTCATTTGTGTAATTGATGATATATCTCACACAGATATCTTTCTGGCATAGTTTCGGTTCTCATGGTTATGTTCATTTTGGCCGTGAACATCTTCCTCGTTCTGTGAGAGGTTTTAGAGAATTGAGCCCCCACAATTCTCGTTCGAAGCGGCCCCACTTCTCTCTCACATAGGTGACCTCTTATCTAAGAGCAATTCCGCATTACCCTGCTCAGACTTCCGATGTGTAAGGGTCATTAAAAGCTTGAGCTTAACCTCTTTTTCAACGGGCATCACTATTTTAGCATTGGAATGGGTAGGGGTAATCCCCCACAAATGATCCTACTCAGTCTCAATAACTAGGTTGTCCCATTGAACCTAGATCTTGGGATCTCCAGTCAACTAGGTTGGGTTTCCTTTATATCGACCTTAATTTCCTTTGGGCTTAAGTCCCATTCCTTCTGATGTCTTTTCAACTTGATCTCTGTCTAACCCTTTGGTTAGCGGATCTGCAATGTTATCTTTTGATTTCACATAATCAATCGAGATAACTCCAGTTGAGATCAGTTGTCTAACGGAATTATGTCATCGACGTATGTGTCTAGACTTACCATTATACAAAACATTTTGTGCCCGACCAATTGTTGCTTGGTTATCACAATATATGCATATTGCGGGCACATGTTTAGGCTATTTTGGAATATCCTCCAAAAAATTACGCAGCCATTCTACTTCTTCACTACATTTATCCAGAGCTACAAACTCGGATTCCATCGTGGATCTAGTGATTACAGTTTGTTTTGATGATTTCCATGAAACAGTTGCGCCACCTAGAGTAAACACATATCCACTAGTACCTTTTGAATCTTGGATGTCAGATATCCTGCTTGCGTCAGTGTATCCTTCAAGAACAGCTGGTTCTCTAGTATAGTTCAACCCATAGTTACGAGTATACTGCAGGTACCTAAGTACTCTTGTAATTGCCTTCCAGTGTTCAATACTTGGATTACTCGTGAATCGACTTAAAGTACTTACATTGTAAGCAATATCTGGTCTTGTACAACTCATCAAGTACATTAGACTACCTATCACTCTAGCATACTCTGCTTGAGAGACACTGTCGCCTTAATTCTTGGACAGATGATGACTTATGTCAATTGGAGTTCTGGACACACCAGAATCATTTTTACCAAATTTGTCAAGAATCTTGTCAACATAGTGTGACTGACTTAAACTAAGTCCAACTGGCGTCCTTGTAATCTTTATTCCTAGAATTACATCAGCCAGTCCCATGTCCTTCATATCAAACCTTGAGTTCAACATATTTTTGGTAGATTTTACCATTCGTTGGTTGCTTCCGAAAATGAGTATATCATCTACATACAAACAAAGAATAATATATCCATCATTTGTATTTTTGATATAAACACATTTGTCACACTCATTGATTTTGAAGCCACTAGTCATCATGATACTATCAAATTTTTCATGCCATTGTTTTGGAGCTTGTTTAAGTCCATATAAGGATTTTAACAATTTGCACACTTTCCTTTCTTTTCCTGAAGCTACAAAACCCTCGGGTTGTTCCATGTAGATTTTTTCATCAAGATCCCCATTTAGAAAGGCAGTTTTTACGTCCATTTGGTGGACTTCAAGATTTCATAATGCGGCAATTGCCAAAATCATCCTAATGGAATTTATTCTCGTCACAGGAGAATACGTGTCAAAGTAGTCATGGCCTTCTTTTTGTTTGTAACCTTTTATTAAAAGTCTAGCCTTATACTTATCAATTGTTCCATTTGTTTTCATTTTTCGTTTGAAAATCCACTTGGACCCTAGAGGTTTACATCCGGGAGGGAGGTCAACAAGTTCCCAAGTGTGATTTTGCATGATGGAATCAATTTCGCTTTTTACGCCTTTCTTCCATAAAGGACCCTCAGTAGAGCTCACAGCTTCTTTATATGTATGAGGTTCTGCCTCTACCATATAAGTTAGAAAATCTGGTCCATAAGAATTTTCTATCCTTGCCCTTTTTCTTCGTCTTGGCTCTACTAGGACTTCTTCACTCTCCTCTTCTATTTCTTGCTCATGGATATTCTCATCAATGATCTCAAATGTTTGTTTAGAAGAGCTTGGTTCATCCCCATCAGGTTTACAAGGAAATATATGTTCAAAGAATGATGCATTTTTGGATTCCATTATCGTATTCTTGTGGATGTCAGGGTTTTTAGACTCGTGTACAAGGAATCGATATGCTTTGCTATTTTGCGCATAGCCAATGAAAATACAGTCAACTGTTTTAGGACCTATTTTCATCTTCTTTGGCAATGGTACTACAACCTTTGAAAGACACCCCCACACTTTTAAGTACTTGTAAGAAGGTAGCCTACCTTTCCAAAGTTCATAAGGCGTCTTTTGTTCTTTCCTTTTTGGAATCTTATTTTAAAGATAGTTGGCCGACAAAACGGCTTCACCCCACATGTTCTGTGGCAATCCAGAACTTATTAACATAGCATTCATCATGTCCTTTAGAGTGCGATTTTTCTATTCTGCTACTCCAATGGATTGAGGAGAATAAGGTGGTGTGACTTCCTGAATAGTTTCGTGTTGTGCACAGAATTCACCAAAAGGTTGTACATATTCACCACCACGGTCACTTCTTATCATCTTAATTTTCTTACTAAGTTGATTTTCAACCTCTCTCTTATAGAGAGTAAATTTCTCTATAGCTTCATCCTTGCTTTTTAGCAAGTATACATAACAATACTTTGTACTATCATTAATGAAAGTAATAAAGTGCTTGTTACCTCCTCTTGTTTGAGAAAACTTTAAATCACAAATGTCACTGTGAATTAAATTAAGGGGTTCAGTATTTCTTTCAACCGTTTGGAATGATGACATGGTTAGTTTTACCTCTACACATGTTTCACACTTATGTTTGGAATCAATATTAAATGTGGGTATGTGATTTGAGTTAATCAGTCTACGGAAAGTATCATAATTAACATGACCTAGTCTACCATGCCATAAATTTGAAGACTCAAGCAAGTAAACGGAAGAAGTAGTAGTATTATTATTATTAATCGTCATTGGCTTAACAGCCATTACATTCATCTTCCACATTCCCTCTTTCACATAACCCCTCCCAATAGGAACACCATCTTTAGTCAGTACAATTTTCTGGGACTCAAAAACCATCTGGAACCCATGTACGCTCAGCAGCGTTCCAGAGATCAGATTCCTGCGAATGTCAGGCACATACATCACATTTTGTAGCTTGACACTCTTTCCAGACGTCATCTTCAAGTACACAGTACCCTGCCCCTTTATCTCAGAGGTTGCCGAGTTGCCCATGTAGATCTTATCCCTATTTTCTACCAAAGTAAGATCGGAGAAGGCAGACTTGTTCGCACAAACATTACGAGTAGCTCCAGTATCGAGCCACCATTCTTTCGGATTAGCATCAACCTTTTTTATTTTAGAGACCACAACACATAGGTCTAGGTCAGCGATCTCTTGGGACATGGCTTCCACAGCATTAGCCTCATTTCCTTTCTTTTTCGGTAGTCTACAATCTGACGATTTATGTCCCGTCTTGTTGCAGTTAAAGCACTTCCCTTGGAATTTTGGCTTCTTTGAAACTCCACCTTTTGGTCCTAGTTTGGACCATGGCTTGGCTTTAGGCTTCTTCCCCTTGGATCCTTTGTCATGCTCCACCATATTAGCCTTGGCAGCATTGGGATTTGAGGATCGCTTCTCAGCACTTTTGTTATCCTCTTCAATACGAAGTCTACGAATGATGTCTTCAACACTCATTTCCTTTCGCTTGTGCTTCAAATAATTTTTGAAGTCTAGCCATGCAGGGGGTAGCTTCTCTATAATAGCAGCTACTTAGAAAGACTCACTCAAGACCATTCCTTTAGCATGTATTCCATGGATAATCAACTGAAGATCTTGCACTTGGCTTATCACATTTTTGGAATCCACCATCTTGAAGTTCAAGAATTGGCAAACCAAGAATTTCTTGGCTCTAGCATCTTCGGCTTTGTACTTGTGGTCCAAAGACTCCCACAATTCCTTAGCCGTTTTCTTTACACTGTACACACTATACAGCGAGTCAGACAAGCCATTCAGAATGTAATTCCTACAAAGGAATTCAGCATGCTTCCATGCCTCAACTGCATGTTGAGTTTGCACATCTACTTCATCCTCTCCAACTGTAACGCCCTGGATAACCAAGACCGTTTCACTGTGTGTTTGAAATAGTGCAAGACTTGCTAATCAAGTCATTTAAATCATAATGTGTAACTAATGGCATAACAAGTTAGGTTAAAAATAATTTTGGTTATAAACGTTTAAGTTTTACTAAAATACATGTTTGATACATGGGATCCCAAAACAAGGTTTAAATAACATAAATATAAAATTCTTGTTAACAAATAAGCAACCAAGCCACTCTAATGGCAAAATTCATAGTTTAGGTTCTCATCCCTGTACAATCCCCCGACCGTGGTGGCCGAGCAGCTGACAATGTACACCTCGCCCCCAGAGCTCTCCAACCCATGGCCAACTAGCGTTACCTGTACCACGTAGCACCCGTGAGTCGAGGCCCAGCAAGAAAACATAACATCATAATATAACAGTAATAGCAGCTAAACAGTTTGTTGAGCATAATCCAAGTAGTCACAAGGCATTAATCAGTTACCAGCACACCATAAGGTACATTCAGGGCAGCACACTGGCCAATAACCAATAATTCAACTCCAGATACCCATCAAGTCATACACAACAATCAACAATAGAACATATGTCAAGCAATAACTAGGGTTAATGCCCACATGCCACACCCTCTATTTAATTCACTGTCTTTGGCTCACTTAGGCCAATCCCAGTGACATACCCACTGACTCAGGCCAGCTTAACCGAGCTCAGTGATTAATAAGCTATCCTCGGATACTAGTGTCCGAACTGCGCCATGTGCGCAAGTGTTGATTTCGGCACCCTTAGGCCGCTTATCACATGTCCCAGTGGCATAATACCACCTCATGACATTCATGTAATTATAGGGAACTCTTAGTCCCAACATATTCACATAGCAATACAAACAAATATAGGGAACACTTAGTCCCAACCTATCCACCTACATAGGTGCAGTTTTCTTACCTTGATTCCAAGTGTTTTAATTAGAAAGGACGACCCCCGAGCACGATCCACTTCCTGAGCCCTAGCTTATCACCTAGTCAAAACCAAGATAATGGATTCCACTAATATTCAAATATAGGTTTTTGTATACAAAACTAGCTTCCAGGAAGTCGAATCCCACAAAGCACGGTGGTAAGATTGATCCCGAGCACCCTAGGCTCGATCCCCGTACTCTAAAACCTTGAACGTTCAAGTATGCGTCTAAGGGCTGCAACCCCTAAAGCTTAGTCGCGGCCCTACCCTTAAAACAAAACCAAGGCCCTCCCTAAAAGAAGACACGCACCGCGGCCCTTGCCTTGGGCACCGCGACGCCCCCCCTTGGCCGAGCCCTCCTAGCTCATCTTCATCCTAGGGCCGTAGTGCTCTAGAACAGAGTCGCGATCCTTCCCTTTGAGCCCAGAATTTCCACCATTTCCAACCTCCAAACCTTACCCAAAATCATCCCAAAACTCCCTATTTCAATATCAATCATTCCCAACACTTTTAAGACAACTTTAACATCATAATATAACAGGAAACCCAATCTAAGACTCATTGCAATCCATGTTTCAATCTCTAAAACTCAAGAACATCAAACACCAAAACCAACCATACAAAACTCAAATTTAAACTTCTAAATCATAAATTACAGTTTACCTTTTCAGTTGAACCCCTTCTCTAAGCAGAATCCCAGCTAGTTCCCATGTTTCTAGCTTCAATTCAACCTTAAACACCAAAATTATAATTATCTTACTGCTCAGAGCTTCTAACCTCAAAAACACAGTTTGATTCTCACCTTGATTTTGATTAAGTGTTCCTTGGATAATCCTTGAGCTAAGCTCTTGAATCCCCACTGAAACCCTTTGAAATCCCAGTCTAAATCCTCCAAGTTTCCTCTGTTTTCCTTGTGTTTTTGCCCTAGTTTTCTTGAGAGAGAAGAGGGAGAGAAAATGAGAGTCGGTCTAATCTTCCTTCCACTAACTTCTGTCTTAATCAAGTCTATCCTTTATACCGTTAAGTCAATCCTGAGCCTCGGGGTGCCGGAAACGTCCCCGAGGGCAAGATGGTAAATTTCCCCAACATTCCCACCTAGACTTCCTAACCTCAAATATATCTCCGTATATCTATTTTCACAACCCGATAGTCTAAATAACTACCCGATACCTATAATACCCCTGACTTATCCAAAGTCAGCTATCAAGCCCCGTTGTGACTTACCTGCTACTTGCTCCCTAAGATCGCCTCGTGCCGATAGCTACAAATGCACACACATGTACACGCATATATACATTTATCTATCTATCCACATAATAATGTGGTCTCAACAATTTATCACACACATTCACATTTATGCCCTAACGGGCCAAAATTACGATTAAGCCCTTACCAGCCAAATAGGGCCCGCCTGCTTATCCAGTAACCATATCCATACTTTCTTACCATTAATTCTCTTAACCTCCAATTATGCCCTCCCGGTACACTAATCAAGGCCCTTAAGCCTTATTAGTAATTTTGGGTCGTTACACCAACAGTGGGAGGATCCTCTTTCAAGAATATCACAAGATTCAATGTTGTTAAGTAGAATAGCATTTTCTGCTGACAGGTCTTAAAATTCACACCAGTGAATTTTTCAGGTTTCTCATTATGGTTCACAGAACTGTTGGAACCGAAACTTGCACAGGCTGGTCCCTTGAGGATTGGTTCTTTGTGGTCAAAGTCGGAGTACGGGGAGATCCCTCAGTGCTTTCAGTAGGAATAACATCCATATTTTCAGCCATATCTGAACGGTGCTATAATACTTAAAGAAATAAGTACATATACATTTATATTTTAAAATAATATAAATTTGCACATGAAAAGTAAATATCCATTATGTATATATAATATAAATAATATATTTAATACATAAGTAAATTTAAATACATTGATATGGCAATATAAAAACCAACGTACAAATATATATACATATATTTAGAAAAAAAAATTAAAACATGCATTAAAACTACATTATTAGCATAGTAAAAAAAACATACATTATAAATAGATCAATTTATAATGAAATGTTGTGCATATCACTTTTGTAATATATATGCATGTATTATTTATTAATCTATTAATTTATCATATATATAGACATATATATATATATGATTATGCATATATATTATTACCATCATATATATGCTTAAACGATCGTAAATGATCTTTTCCATATATAAGCATATTATATATATATAATTATGCACCTGCAGAATATATATAGTTATATGAATATAAAATATACATGAATCACGTGAGAGAAACAAATAGCATAAATATTGATCTACAGAATTGTCAAGCCAAAGAAAGAATTGTGAGAATAGAAAAAAAAAAAGAAAATTTATCAACACCGAATAAATATTAAGAAAAAAACAGAAATGGTTTCCACCCTTCAATCTTTTTGTCTTCTCCAAAGGAGTCTAAAATTTGCTTTAAGATTGTTAGAAATAATATAGCGGAGAAGAACGAAATATATATTAATATATTTAATTGAAGAACATAAATGAAAAAAAAATACAATAGAAAGAATAAACCAAAGCCGAGGCACGAGAAACACGCTTTCCTTAAAGCAGATTTGCCCCCTCTACCTGAATGGTGCTAGAGAATTCGTGAGCAATCACTTCCCAGGATACAATAGCTATCAAGCAGGATGAATGCACCACTGAGTCTGCTTAGGCGAACTCGAAACAACCTTCCCTCTATCACCAGAAAATACTACAGAGACTAAAGAGAGAAAAAGTCTAAGTGTGTGATATTTTGTATCTCTGTGTGATATTCTGTATCAGTGTGTCCTAGAATGAGAGGAGAAGCCTCTTTTTCTAGGCTCCATGGAGAGTTGAAAAAGTGGGTGAATCAAGTGCATGAATGCCCAAATATCCAACAAATCTGGTATCTTAATATCTGAAAATCAATAAGAATTAATTACCCTTATTATGGTAATATCAGCAGTAACCCAAAGTGATTTTCTGATGACGAATCAGAATTAATCACACTTATTATGGTAATATCAGTTATTACCCAAAGTAATTTTCTGACAGTCAATCAGAATTAATTACACACTACTCTGATATTTTAATTTTGACCAAAGTGATTTGCCAAAATCAATAAGAAAAAATCACACAATATTTAGATAATATCATTACCATTTTAGGCATCAATTTCTCATTCACTCAATTTTTTCCAACAAAAGTATTGCGAGATTTCTCATTTGGAGAGACCAAACCTCTCGAAACTTTGGAGTAGGAGAGAAAAAATCTCTCGAAAACTTAGGATTTGTATACTTTGTTGATTTAAATAAGAAATCTGTGAGGGAATTAATCTATTCTTGAGTATTTTCTATTTGGTCTAATTCTAATCTAAGAAAAGTCTATCAATAAACATCAGGCAGTTGAAGACCAACACTTCCAGCAAACTTCCCTAGTGTTCTTTTCATTTCATCTGATTTATCCATTGCAATGTTGTAATAGAACAACAGCTTCAGCAAGACAATTGCAAAAATTTATTTAGATGAATAGGTATTAATAAGTGTTGACCCTCGATTTAGCCAACGACACGGAGTCAAGAATACGACAAGAAATGAGATAATAACCAAGTGTTTAATCTAATGGTAAATAATAAACACAGACGATTTATAGTAGTTCGACCCCAATGAATGGTAATGACTTACGTCCACTTAGTGCTATTATTAATATTGAATTCTAATGTTGTGATCAAAGAACTTGGGTTCTTGAGTTTCACAAACCATGGGAGAATTACAACAAGACGATGGATAATCGCACTACATGCTCTCTCTCAATATTCAGGAAAAATATTCAAAGGTCAAAAGTCCTCTCCTTGAGCTATTTCATGCATATTTATAGGCTCAAGGGGGGTTACAAGGGCTTTAAATATCCTTAATATCTGTGTATCAAGGAAATAAAGAGGAAATAATCAAAGTAGTTATTACAATATTACAATCTTTTAAGGAAATAAATTGAATCATACAACTAGCCTGGTCGTATCCAATAGCCAGGCTTGACGAAGAAATGTGTAGCTAGTCGATAATCGAATAGAACTGCTTTATTTCGACTCTGCCACGTGTGAGAAATCCTTGCCACGTCATCAGCAGCCGTTTTTGGGTAAACATTTGCCCCCCAAGTTTACTTTACTGCGACCAGCATAAAGTAAACTTAGGAAACTGGCCCTTCGCTTACCCCACCAGATCTGTCAGAGCCGCTCACGCCTTCTCGAAAAAAGTAACCAATCATGTCCAATCAAGTCTTCTCAGTTTCCCAAAAACTTGTCTGACGGCTATTACACTTCCCCATACTTTGAAAAAGTAACTCATGATTACCTCTTTTATCCCGTCACAATCACTATAAATAATACCCCAAAATCCCATTTTCACTTTTTACTTTTTACTTTTCGTCTATCTTCTCTTTTCTTCTTCAAGAACTCTGAAGAACCGAGCCAAACAATCCAGAAAATTTCGCTGCTGATCTAAGGAACTTCCATTCTGAAGCTCAAAACTTTCATGTTCATACTCCACCTTTTATCCAAGTAAGTTTTACGAACCTTTCAGTCGTTTGAGTTGCCAGGCAAAATCGTTTTTGATCTGTTTCGTATCTGAGCTCTTGAATGTTCTTGACCGAAACTGTCTTGGGATAAATGGGCATATTGATCGATGTTTGATAGGGTAGTGAAATAAAGTTTCATGGGAGTTAGGAGTCAGTTTGGTAGTCGAGATTGTAGATTTAGGGCATAAAATCAAAGTAAAAATTTGATTTTTAAGCTAGTTGAAAAACTGGGTTTTTCCCGCCCTCTCGGAGTCGAAATTATTTTTTCCTGAAAAGATTTTTACTTCCGCTTTTTAATCCATTTCTCAAACTGCTCGTAAGAAACTTAGTGTTTTTGCTAGAATGCTACTAGTCGTATAAAATCTTAACTTCTATACGCGAGCAACGTTATTCCCACTTTCAACACAAGCTTTTAGGCTCCAAGTTCTCATCTCCCCTTTTCTGTTCACAAATTTTCATGCAAGATCCATGGGGAGGTGAGAGAGCAATTGATGAAGACTTTCTCGCTCAACTGCTCATGGATGAAGAACAGCCGTCATTACTCATTCCGGACATCCCTTTTTCTCGAGTTCCACCTAACAGACCTCACACAAACCCTTTAGCCATGGGTAGAGTAAAATCCACTGCCCAGAGAAAGAAAACGTCAAAACCTTCTGAAAACCAGCCTGCCCCTCATGCGGAAATTCCCTCGACCAGCGGTAGAGCTGAGAGCACTCCCGAGCCAGGAATCCAAGCTCAAGCCCAACTTAGAAACGTCATTAGACCAGATGTCGAATGGTACATCGCCCCTCCTATTCGAGTAACAATTAGGATGATTGCCAACAATATGAAGAAATACGGGCTTCCTGGGGTGACCCTAGTCCAACCCACCAGAGACCAATGAGCGAATTTTCCTGGAGGCGCGTATAGCGCCTAGTCGAGGTATCACATCGAGGCAGGAGCGATCCTGCCTCTTCATCCTTTCTTCCAAGGAATAGCCAATTATTTTGGGGTTGCTCCCTTTCAAATAACTCCAAATGGATATAGAATGCACTCTGCACTCTATATCCTTTATAGTCATAAGAAGTGGCCGGTCCCCACGCCACATGAGGTCAACTACCTGTTCGACCTAAAATCCAACCCCGACCAAGAAAACACGGGGTTCTTCCATTTATGCCACCAGGAAACAACCCACACTTTCCTGAGTGATACTACTTTCATATCCAATGTGGGGAAGTACCATCTGGAGTACTTTCTAACTACTGACATGGTCGCCAACAACTTGGCCTTCACACAAGGAGGTAATATCTTTGCACCCCTAGTCGTTTATTATTTTCCTTAGAGATTTAGTGCATTTCAGGCCCATGGATGCGACCAACCCCTACTCCAGACATGGAAGTCCGACCAGCCCTCTTGGCTAGCATGAGCGACATAGAGAAAAACGTCAAACAGATGGTCACAGAGGCCAATCTGAAGCTGGTCAGCCTTCTTGCACCTCACCAGGATGTGAGGTAATCTATCGCGGGGAGTGCCACCGGCACTGAAGTCCCCGAGCAACAAAAAGACGTGTCACAACCTCCACCAAGGAGGGCAACAGGGCGACCATCAATGAACCAACCAGTGCCCCGCGACCTGCTGCTGCACCGGCCTCTCCAGGGAAGGGCAAGAAGAAGGCCTCAGAGCCTATTCTTGAGTCGTCGGACGGGAACGGTACTGATTTTTTGTTTTTAGATAGTCTGCCTATTCCCTGTCACCTTTTCGACCGGGATGACAACTTTAAATACCCACATGCTTTAAATTCAGACTTCTTCAGGCCAGAGAGTGAGTGTAGCACTAGTAATGTAAATAGTGTAGAGACCAGTAATTATAGCTCGGGTATTATACTTTTAATTTATCTGCCCTTGTTTCCTAAACTTAGCAAGTTCCTTTTATTATATTGCGTGACTATTTGCTTGTTTCTTCTTGCAGACATGCTTGCCGAATGAGCCTTTGACTTGTACGCCAAATCAGCGAGCAAGAAAAAGTCCCACAAGCGCCAATCTAGGGAGGGCTGCAACAATCCCCCTGCGAAGAAATCTCGAACAGATGATCCTCCTGTGCCTACTCCAACAAAGGAGACAACTCCTACCAGAGATGCAACCCTGCTGCCTCCTGTAAATCTAGATCCCTCATCTCCGGTTGGACAAACTCCTCCTCTAGCTCTAGCCGACCTTACACCTCCAACATCCATCGTCCAGCAGTCGGCTGGTCGCCGAGAAGAAGCCTCGGGAGACGACCTCATGGGCGTGGTGCTCAGTTCAGCCAAAGATAGGTTTTCCAGAATAACAAAGCACTGTCGCAGTCGGGAGGCGATTCAGGAGACTGGCTCTATGGCAGTTGACCAAGTCTTCAACTGCGCACTGAACAAAGTGCTTGGTGTAAGTTGTTTTCTTTATTGTACTTTATGAATTTTCTTGCCAATTCGCTCCTACTAACAGCCTTATCTCTTTCTGATCGCAGGGAGTTCTTACCATGACTTCTGGTTGGCGATGCTCGAGGACGCTGACTGCCCAATTCGAAAAGAGACTTAGCGATCCGCTTAGTGCTGCTGAGGCTCAATATGCTGAGCAACTCAAGGTGACTGCAGCTACTCATGTCGAGTAGCTGAAGGTAGTCGAGGTGAAGCATTCTGAGGCACTTAAGGAGGCCGAGGCGAAGCACATTGAGGCCTTTAAGGAAGCTGAGGTGAAGCACCTCGAGGCGCTGCAAGTGACTGAGGCCAAAATCGCTTCTCTTGAAGAAGAGCTGAAAAGAAGGAGGCGAGTATTGCCAAGATCTCTGCATCTAAGGAGCAGTACAAGGAGACCTCGCTCATAAATTATCGGGAGGCCCATAAGCTTCAAGCTAAGCTGGAGATAAGTCGTAAAGAAGTCACTGAACTGGAGGAAGAGAATGCCCGCAATCTTGAAGACTACGAAGGGGCGGCGTTCGAGTGTTTTTACTTGTTCTAATTTCTCCTATCTTCTCCTATCTTCTAGACCATATCAGGGAGGTGGAGCTAGCTAGGTGTGTTGCTCGTCTGGAAGAAGAAACAATTCCATGGTCTTCAGAGATTTCTTTAGCAATCGGTATTGAGGGTGCCCGAGAAGAGGCTGGAGATGCAGTCGATCAGCAGCAACATAAATCGCCACAGGACCCCCCGACTACTTCATAGTTTTATCTTTTTATTTTTGAATTACATGACCTACGGGTCATGCTGTAAAAACAATTTTATGTTTTAATCTTATATTGCTGCACGGGCAACTTTTCTCTTTTTATTAAACAATTACATCCGAGTAGTCATTGCTCGCGGTGTAAAAGAATTCATTTTGATATTATAATATTTTTATGTTAATATAATATCTATTCGCATGACCGAACTTAGCATAGTACTTTGGACTGATTTAACAAAATTTTAAAAAATACTCTAAGTACCTTAGCATGCTTTCACTGATTTTGCTCATGTGTTTACATACCTTTCGATATGCTTTGCTTACTAGATGCCTTATATGCCCCCCAAGTGATTGAGGAGCTTTAGGTCCTTAGTCACCTGCCTTGACCAAAACCTGTTCAAACATTACTGCTCGGAGTGAAGGAATTAAAACAACAATATAGAAAAACAACACACGTAATGAGCAAATACTTGTAATAAATACAATAATTGGCAAGAATGACTGGCTGCGCACAGTCCCTTATATTTCTCGTAATAAATGGACAAAATGTGTCTGTATGAGTGATCAATAAGATCATACACTTATAACGATTAGTCACATAAAATGACCAACCTTTTATCATAACTTGTAAAAAGTAAAATTAATACAAGCCAATTCTTTAAGACAAATTGTTTATTGATAGTACTTGCGCAGGTGTTCTCCATTCCATTAACGAGGAATGAGATTTCCATTTAAACGAGCAAGTTTATAGGTGCCTGGATGGAGGACTTCTTCAATTTGGTATGGTCCTTCCCAATTAGGTACGAGTACTCCAGCAGCCTGGTCGGGTGTTTAAGAAAAATCTTCGCAGTACTAGATCTTCGACATTGAATTTCCTTTCACGCACTTTAGAATTGAAATATCGTGCGACTTTTTGCTGGTAGGCAGTTACTCGGAGTTGGGCTTGCTCACGCTTCTCATCGATTAAGTCCAGGGATTCCATCAATACTTGGCTGTTAGAGCCTTGATCGTACATTATTCTGCGATGTGAAGGTGGATCTAACTGAACAGGAAACATAAGATCATAACCATAAGCCAAGGAAAATGGAGTATGGCCTAAAGTTGTTCGGTGGGAAGTTCTGTACGACCAAAGGACTTTAGGCAATTGCTCCGGCCATGCCCCCTTAGCTTCTTCCAGTCTTTTCTTTAGAGTATCCTTTAGCATTTTATTGACTGCTTTGACTTGTCCATTTTCTTGGGGATGATTAACTAAAGAAAAGCTCTTGATAATTCCATGTCGTTCGGAAAAATCCGTGAACAGATCACTATCAAACTGCATGCCGTTGTCTGGGGCAATTTTCCTTGGCAACCCATAGCGACATACAATGTTTTTGGCTACAAAATCCAGCACTTTCTTGGTCGTTATGGTTGCGAGTGGCTCAGATTCGGCCCATTTAGTGAAGTAATCGACGACAACCACATCATACTTGATGCCGCCCTTTCCTACGCCAAGAGATCTGATTTAATCTATACCCCAAACTTCAAATAGCCACAGACTTTGCATCTGTTTCAGCTCATTAGGGGCTGCTCGTGGGATTTTGGAGAACCTCTGGCACTTGTCGAACCTCCGTAAAAATTCCATCAAGTCTTCATTCATTGTTGGCCAGAAATACCCTTGCCTCAAAATCTTTCTTGATAAGCTTTGCCCCCCAGCGTGGTCCCCACAAAATCCTTCGTGTACCTCTTTCATCAATTCTTTGGCCTTCTCTTTCGAAATACATCTGAGGAGTGGCATTGAGTATCCCATTCGGTACAAGATTCCATCAACCAGGATATACCTAGCAGCCTGCTGCTGAAGGATCCTGGCTTTGTTTCTATCCGCGACAATACGCCTTGCGTCAGATACTCTATATATGGTGCCATCCATGTATCCACCACCTGGATCACCAGCGTAGTCTCCTCTGCTTGGATGCTTGGCACAGCCAGCCGTTCAACTGGCACTATGTTCAAAGTATCAGCATCCTTCGCACTTGCTAACTTGGGCAAAGCATCAGCGTTTGAATTCTGGTCGCGAGATACTTGCTGAAGGGTGTACTTGTCAAACTGTGCTAATAGATCCTTAGTTTTGTTTAAGTAAGCAACCATCTTTAAACCTCGGGCCTGGTATTCTCCCATGATATGATTTACCACTAGCTGAGAGTCATTGTAGATGTCAAGTGCCTTTATGTTCATGTCTCTAGCCAATCTTAACCCAGTGAGCAATGCTTCATATTATGCTTTGTTGTTAGAAGCAGTAAAGTCAAACCTGATTGCGCAATGAAATTGATGCCCTTCAGGCATTATCAAAATAACTCATGCTCCTTCGCGACACTCATTAGAAGAACCATCTGTAAATAACTTCCATGAGGGAGCTCGGTTTTGAGGCTCAGGCTCTTCAGGTTCTTTAGGTGTTTCTGATTGTTCGTTATCTGGGAACCTAGTGAACTCTGCGATGAAGTCAACTAGGGCTTGCCCTTTTATTGCTGCTCGTGGAAAGTAAGAGATATCTAACTGCCCAAGTTCGATCATCCATTTCAATAATCTTCCTGTGGCTTCTGGCTTTTGAAGAGCTTGCTGTAGAGGCTGATCAGTCAGAACCGTGATTGGATGAGCTTGAAAGTAAGGCCGCAACTTCCTAGAGGCTAAAATTAAGCAATAGGCTAACTTTTAAATAGGTGGATACAGCAGCTCCACTCCAATTAGCCTTTTGCTTACATAATAAACAACCTTCTGCACGCCTTCTTCTTCTCTTACTAAGACAGCACTAGCAGCATATTCTGTGATCACCAAGTAGACAAATAACGTTTCCTTATCGATCGACTTTAATAGAATGGGTCGTTGCACCATGTGAGTTTTCAATGCTTGGAAAGCCTGCTCGCACTCCTCCGTCCATTCGAATTTCTTGTTGCCTCTAAGTTGATTAAAAAATGGGACGCACTTGTCCGTTGATTTGGAAATAAATCTACCCAGAGCAGCAATTCTTCCGGTAAAACTTTAAACATCCTTGATATTTGTTGGCGATTCCATATTGACCAGGGCTTTGATCTTCTCAGGATTGGCCTCAATTCCTCTCGAGTTAACTATAAATCCCAAGAACTTCCCTGATCCTACACCAAAGGAGCACTTGAGGGGATTCAGCTTCATCTGGTATTTTTTCAAGACGTTGAAGCACTCTTGCAAGTCCTCTATATGCTTTTCTGCCTTCATCGACTTAACCTTCATGTCATCGACATAGACCTCCATGTTTGTGCCCATCAATCCCCTAAACATGTGGCTGACCAGTTGCTGGTAAGTCGCACCGGCATTTTTCAAACCGAAGGGCATTACTTTGTATCAGTAAAGCCCTGTGTCACTCTGAAATCTAGTGTGATCCTCATCAGGAGGATGCATACTAATCTGATTATACTTGGAGTATGCATCCATGAAAGAGAGAATTTCGCGCCCTGCAGTGGCATCGACTAGTTGGTCGATCCTGAGGAGTGGGAAACAATCCTTAGGGTAGGCTTTATTGAGGTCTGTGAAATCCACGGTTCGCCATTTGTTGTTCGGCTTAGGAACTAGCACGGGATTAGAGACCCATGATGGATAAAATGCTACCCTGATGAATCGATTCTCCTTAAGATTCTTGACTTCTTCTGTCAAGGCCTTTGATCTATCTTTGTCGAGTAGCCTCCTTTTTTGTTGTACCGGTGGAAAACTTTTGTCTATATTAAGGACATGGCTAATGACTACAGGGTCTATTCCAACCATATCTTTATGCCACTAGGCAAAGACCTCCTGGTTTTCCTTCAAAAATTCCACCAGTGCTTGTTTTGTTGTTGTCTCTAAGTTTTTACCGACTTTCACAACCTGGTCGGATTTTCTTTATCGAGTTGGACCTCTTCAAGGTCCTCGATGGGTCCTATCTCTTCCTCAAAATCCCCAAAGTGAGGATCTATGTCTCTATCCTCACTCTGGGCAACGCCCTATTTGGTGACATTATCACCTGATTGGGTTTGTACATCAATTTCCATTTGCAACTCTTTTCCGTGAACCTCCCTCGACACACCTTTCTTTGCCTTAGTTATCGAGGCATTGTAGCACTCCCTTGCTTCCTGATGATTTCCCAACACGCATCCTACCCCTGCGTCTGTTGGGAATATCATGGCAAGGTGCCATAGTGACGGCTTGCAGGTCGACCAGAATTTGCCTCCCAATTACAGCATTATATGCTGAAGGACAATCAACTACTATGAAAGTAGTGAGTAATGCCCTGTTAGCAGGTGCAGTACCTGCTGTAATTGGAAGCCTAATCGACCCAGTTGGGGCAAGCCCTCTGCCGAAAAAACCATAGATGGTTTGGTTGCATGGCTCTAGGTCCTTGACGGACAGCTTCATTCTCTCCAGCGAAGACTTGTATAGGATGTTGACCGAGCTTCCCGTGTCCACTGACACCCTCTTCACCATCATGTTGGAAATTTGCATGTCCATGACCAGCGGATCGGAGTGTGGGAATCGTACGTGTTGGGCATCATCTTCAAAAAAGGTTATAAGTTCCTCCTCTATTCGAGCCTTCTTTGGTGCTCTATCCTCCACATTCATCATCTTGATGTCCTGGTCATGGCGTAGGGTTCGAGCGTATCGTTCCCTTGCCTTCCCACTTTCCCCTGCAAGGTGTGGGCCACCGCAGATGGTGAGTAAAGTGCTTGCCACAGGAGCTGGCTTTAAAGGTGGCAAGCGCTGGCGTGCAGGCGACTGCTCGTTGCCACCTTGAGCCTCTTGCTGAGACCCTCCTGCGACTCGCACATATCTCCTTAGATGTCCCTGCCTAATCAGGAACTCAATTTTGTCTTTCAACTAGTTGCATTAATTAGTGTCGTGCCCGTAGTCATTGTGAAAATGACAGAATTTCGTCGTATCTCTCTTTGAGATATCCTTCCTTATAGGTGCGAGTCGTTTATAAGGCACATTAGAGCTGATCGCCTGGTAGACTTCCGCTCGACTTTCGACAAGGGCCATGTAGTTGGTGATTCTTGGCTCGTATCGATTGCCTTTGGGGCATTTATTCTCAGAAGCTGAGGGTTCATTGCTCGCCCGTTTTCCACCATTCCTACCATTGCCATTCCTGTTACCCTCGTCGTTGCCATTGGGTTTCTCCGACCGATTGGCGGCCTTGGCGGGTTCTTCCTTTGGCCCCTTTTCCTTCGTTGTCAATTTCCCCTCATTGGCAATCACGTCCTCGAGCTTGATATATCAATCAACTCGATCCAAAAACTCCTGGGTACTTCTTACTCCATTCTTTCTTAGCCTACTCCAGAGAGGGGAGTGTCGCCTAACCCCAGCAGTTAGGGCCATCATCTTGCCTTCAGTCGCTACTCACATAAAGCGCTGAACATACTCCTTCAAGGGCTCTATCTCCTTTTGGCGTATCTTGACCAGCTGGTTCGCTTCTGTGGGGTGTACGCGACCCACATAGAATTGTCCGTAAAATTCCTTCACGAACATCTCCCAGGATACTATACTAGCAGGAGGGAACTTAAAGAACCACTCCTGGGCAGTGTCAGATAGTGTCACGGGGAAGATCCTACAGCGGGCATCTTCTGACACTTACTGTATATCCATTTGTATCTCAAATTTGTTAACGTGAGATACTGTGTCTTCGTACCCATCAAAGTTTGGCAGTGTCGGCATCTTGAATTTACTGGGGTTTTCAGCCACAGCAATTCTTTGCACAAACGGAGTGCCTCTCCTCTGATCATACTCTATGTGGGACATTCGTCCCCCGACCAGCTGTTGCACTACTTGGTTCAATGCATCAATCTGAGCCTAAACCGCTTCTGGGACTGCTGGGGCGACCGGTGCTGGGGAGCGTACTCATCGTGCCTCTCACGACAGTCATTGAGTACGACCCTTTAATCATCATCCCTACATCTCTGCTTGTTAACTCCTAGCCGATCAAAGATGTTTTGTTTCCTGGGTTTCCCCTCAGTGTTATGGATAGTTGGCCTATTTTCTCTAGGTGGGGGGCTTTTGCCTCCACCTCTTTCCTCATTCCTCTAACCAGCATTCCTTCTGCCAGAGTCAGCTTCATTATAATCGTAGTCGTCTCTAAACTGGGGGCGACTACGGCGTGACCGACTATTCACTCTATTTCCTCCTCAGGCTGGAATTTCCCGAGTGTCAGGGGGAGGCCTACACTGGTCGTTGGGTCCCCGTGCATTATTAGGCCGTGGGGGCCCCCTGATCGCAGAGCCTGACTCATTGTTCCTTAGTTGATTTGGCCCGCGCTGGTCGTTGGCAGAAGGATGCTGTCCCCTGCTCAATGGATTTGGCTCTTCATCCCCCAAGCGTCTAGGGCTGCGGGGCGGTTGCACGACCCTATTCTGCCTCTGGCGCTGGGGATTGCCTCGACCAGCTTAAGATTGAGGCTACTGCTCAGGATCGCGATTTAGGCCATCATCCTGAGCCACAGGTGGCTGCTCCAGCCTTTGGGGGCTTTCTGGCTGGAGCGGAGGACTTGGATTGGGAGCCCGCTGAGGTGGCGCGCTCGGTGGCTGATCCGGCTGAGAGGACGGCGCAGCCTGTCCTCAAGCCAATTGAATGGCTACTTCGAGAGCGGCCATGGCATCCCTCTGCCGACAGTCCATGTCCGCCTGTCACTCACTCAACTCCTAGCGCTGACGTTCAATTTCTCTCTATTGTAGTGCCATTGTCTCCGCTGCGTTCTCCTGATTGGCCCTCAGATTGACCAACTCATCTTGCAACACCCCCAGTGTTGCCCTCAGTGTTTCCGTATCCAACTCCTCCTCTTCAAACTATAAATGTGATTCATTCTCTACCACATTTGGAGGAGGAGGTTGAGATGATGCAGCGCCAACAGCTGGTCCAACTTTCTTAGATGTCTTTGCCATTAGATTTTCTTACAGCTTTTTGATCAATATCTCAATGAAAGCACCAGAATGTTGACCCTCGATTTATCCAACGACACGGAGTCAAGAATACGACAAGAAATGAGATAATAACCAAGAGTTTAATCTAATGGTAAATAATAAACACAGACGATTTATAGTGGTTCGGCCCCAATGAATGGTAATGACCTACGTCCACTTAGTGTTATTATTAATATTAAATTCCAATGCCATGATTAAAGAACTAGGGTTCTTGAGTTTCACAAACCTTGGGAGAATTACAACAAGATGACGGATAATCGCACTATATGCTCTCTCTCTCAATATTCAGGAAAAAGATTCAAAGGTCAAAAGTCCCCTCCTTGAGCTATTTCATTCATATTTATAGGCTCAAGGGGGGTTACAAGGGCCTTAATTATCCTTAATATCTGTGTATCAAGGCAATAAAGAGGAAATAATCAACGTAGTTATTACAAGATTATAATATTTTAAGGAAATAAATCGAATCATACGACTAGCCTGGTCATATCTAATAGCCAGGCTTGACGAAGCAATGTGTAGCTGGTTGATAATTGAACAACACCGCCTTATTTCGACTCTGCCACGTGTGAGAAATCCTTGCCATGTCATCAACAGTCGTTTTTGGGTAAACAATAAGGGAGACAATGAGACTTATTGTCATAACTCCCTCCCCATTTACTATTTTGAAAAATTGTGTTTTTCATAAAATCAATATTTTTTAATTTAGTTGTAAAATTAAATTTAATTATTTTTATCAAATGATATTCTAATAATTACTAATCTAATTAAGCAAAAAATAAAAAAGAATAAATAGCGCCCTTAATTCTAATTTTAATTTGGTTTTTCTTAAAAGAATATCATTTTTATTTTAATAAAACTTTTTTTTTCATTGAAATAATAAATTAAATAAATTTAATTTTAATTTACCATTTTAACCAATTAAGAATAAATTTATTTTTATATGAGTTATTATAAATAAACATATAATAAAACATAGAACCTTACTTATAGCATGTTTCTACAAGAATATAATATATGATAATTGCATACTGTGTGGGTATATGAATGACATTACATAATGTATGACAAAACATCAAACACTTTAATCATATTCAAACATCAATAATAAATAAATAAATGCGTGTTGGTAACTTTTGGGTATTTCTAGAAAAAAATACAGCACTTGTAAAATATACATGAAAATGCAACCTAGACTAGTTAAGGCGTGATGAAGAACGCCTTGATCTCGAGCATAGCTGTAATCTTGTTGAGCCAATGCCGCCCTTTTCCATATCATTTTCACCAATTTCTCTTTAAATTATACAACTTTGAATTATTTTAAACAACCTTTTAAAATAATTAAACTTTGGGTATTAACACTCAAATAGTTTCTAAGGCCCAATTTGAAATTGGGTTATTGAATTCAAAAAATAAAATTAAATTAAAAGTAAAAATTATTTTAATTTTGGATATTTTAATTATGGAAGAGAATAATTAAAATATTTTTAATTAAGGAAAATAATCATACCTATTTTAATTATAGAAATTACGAAATAAAAACAATTTTGATTCAATTTCAAATTTTTAATTAATTAAATAATTAAAAATATTTTAGGTAACAACACATTAGGGTTTGCATGACACAAACCCTAGGTGTGTCATCAATAAAGGGCGGCGATAAGGGGGTCTGACGGCAAGGAGGAGCTCGGTCGGCCACGATGGTGGCAAGCACACGAGTGGCGGCGGGGCAGAGTCGTACGATCAGGTCGTACAGATCCGTACGGTGTCTGTACGGATGAAATGGCGGGGGGGGGGGGGGCTTCGGGGTGCGTGCCATGGTGTCATCGGTGGTGGTGATGTCGTCTCGATTTTTGTTCAAAACTCTGTTGAATCCAATTACAACAATTTCTATACCCTAAAAATGACTTACATTTTTCATCTAGAAATATTAAGAACAATTCGTAAACCCAAAAGTATCATTATAAACAACCCTTAATGATGTATAATCATCAATATAAACATCCATCCATTCAAATATATATCACATATAGTATAAAAATGCACATAATCTTACACAGTAATTAACAATATGCAGGGATTAATGACTGCTCTTGATACCAATTGTTGGAAAAACATCTAGAGTGCGTAGGGAAATTGCACGGTGGGCCCGTTGATTAACATAAAAAAATTTCCACCGCTCATATAAACAGTTTATACGATCAAGAATACATGCATGAACCATACAATATTATTAATCATGCAACATATATATATGCACGCCCATAGATGTATATATATACATAGATATACACACATATATATATATATATGTATACTCACAACTTTATATTACATGCACACATATACAAATATTTAATGACATAAATATTTACCTCTTGAAGCCTATCAATTGTTATTGAGTCTTTTTGTATAAATAACGATCTTTCTATCCAACGCTTTGAGTACTCAAACCACGATCTTCCAGAGTGTTCTCTACACCTCAAGATGTGGGTGGGCACATAGAGAACAAATGTTATAATTTGGAAATCACAAATTTATCTCAACACATGAGTATTTGGATTATGGTGAAATGTTGGAATAATAAGAGAAGAAGATGAAGAATTTCTTGTCAAACAATTTTCTGAATCTTCTTTTTTCTCTTATTATAATATAATATATATATAGGTTGTATATTACATTAGTATTCATAATAATAATAATAATAATAATAATGATAAGAATTGATTTATGTAATATCTAACTTACTAAATTTGAATAATCTATTTTCAAAATATTAATTAATTAAATAAATCAATAAATAAAAATATGAAAAAACCAATATTGATACTTTATCAGTATCACATATGCACGCATGGCATAGTTCTTGGACTGTGTCATGCGTGTAGCAATATTCCTATTCACGGAATGTTGCATTTTTCCCATTTTCTTTAATTTATTTAAATAAATCCTCCCATAAAATATGGTATCATCTCTTTTAAGGAAAATATCACAATTATAATTCAAATTTAAAATTTAAAATTCAAATTAATGATCATCATTATCATCATCTTTTAATAAATCAAAACTATTTTGACTTACAATTTTTATTTTCTCCCACTCAAATAAAAGAATTAATTAATTTATTATTATATATATTTCAAAATTTTAATATTTAAATAAATAATATATTTTCAAATTTTAATGATTAAATCCAAATTAATTATTCAACCTCAATTATTATATAATTGTATATTTGACTCGAAGAAAAATTCTACTCAAATTTCCAAAATACACTTTTACCCTTGTATCAACTCTTACCTTGATATGGTGTTGATAGAGCCATCTTGTGACCTATGAACCTATAATTTCAAGCTCTAATAAATATTAGATTATTAATCAAAGTGCTTGGATTAAATAATTACATTTATTAATCTCATGATTATTCCACTATAAATATGAGATTGAACTTTTGATAATTATAGACATATATTTATAGAGTACTTTATTAAAGAATAAATTGTCAATTGATATAATCATTACATACAATGTTAATCCTCTATTAATGGTTCATAATTAAAAAGAAATAAAATTACCATTTTACCCTTTTAACTATATCTAGTTCCTAGTTTACCATTGACTTTACTAGTGAAGGTTGTGTCACAATAAGTTTGTGATGTGAGCGCTCATAACCTTTTTAGTCCTAATAGTAAACCCATTAGGGAACCATTATTCAATATATAAGAAGATATAGATTCCATATCTGTTAAACTATGTCCCCAACCATACATATGATTGAGCTCCCAAAACAATTGTTCTCAATCTAATCATTTTGACAAACCTTAACGCATGAATCAAATGATCAAATGACATATATAGGAGTTCATAGTAACCTCAAGATTAAGATCATTGTGTATATGATCATTGTTTGATGTGTTTGATTAATACTACGAAACAATGCTTAAACAAGTATTAACAAATCACATCTGGTCTAGCTCTATATATCACTGTTTATAAAGTACCTTCACTAAAGTGTCTTACACTAGTGATCCGGATCTAGGTCACTGGTATTCATAATACTAGTGAACCATACTAGCAGTAATTAATCAAAATATTCCATAACTTTATTTTATCTATAACTGTTTTAAGTTTATTATCTTAATCTCGATCCTCACATACCAATATGAGATTAAGACCACATAGATGAACTTTGGAATTTTCTTAATATTATCAACATAATATCAGACATAATCTATCAATATATAATAACCCAATTTAATTATTTATTTCATTTAAAATATTTGTCAACTACAATTTATTTAAGGGAACTATTCCCAATAGTAACGTTCCAATTTCCCTAATAAGGCTTAGTGCCTTAATTTGGGGGTCAGGAGGGCAATAAGTGATTTAGTGCATTATTATGTGATGGCATGCATGATTATATGAATTATGTTTGTTATATTATAATATTATTGTATTTTCATGTTTAGATGTATTAGGCATGCATGTGGGCCCTTTTTTTTTTATTAAAAGGGAATTTTTTTAAATTTGGCCCGTTGAGGGTGTATTTGAATATATATATATATGCGTGTGTTATATGATTGATAACACATTATAATGCGGATGTTTTTGGGTTATTAGGCAGAAGGCGATCCTAGGGAGCAAGTTAGTAGTTTAGTCATAACAAGGATAAATACCCGGCTCGGGGTGAGCCTAGGTATATTTTAGTAATTTAGTACATTACTGAAGTTTTTCGGGTAATGGGAAATTATTTAGTGACTCAGGAGTTGTGCTTGTTTTTTATTTTCTTGCGCTTGGACCAATGGTAAGAAAAAATGTACGCAATACGTGATGTATGTGATCAGGGCTTCGCTAGTAGTTATGATTAGGGCTTAGGCTCATGTAAATGTTCATGATTATGATTATGCCTGTGATTGTTTCATTAAGCATGCTTGAATGCTCTATATCTGGATAATTGTTAAATGGTGTATGATTGAAAAACATTGACTTATAAGTCAAGGGCGACAGTAGCGCGCTGAGTGTTGGTCGAACGCATTGACTTATATGTCAAGGGCGGAAATAGTGCGTTGAGCAGTGGTCGTTATGGTTAGGCCTAATCAAGAGCGTATTATACCCTTGATTGACCATATGATTGTTGGAAAATTAAAGCGCCAGGTAGGTTGGGTCAGCTCCAAGGCTGGTTATAGAGAGGATAAGGCAATGGGCCCCAGGGTGACTCTATAGTCCCATATCCTAGGGAAATGGGCCCCAGTATGACTTATTAGTTAGTTATTTAGGGAAACATGCCAATATGATGCTATAATCATTTATCTTAATAGAATGCATGAATGAGTAGGTTTATTACTGCTAGGCATGCTTATTATAATTTTGTAATATATTATGAGACTACTTATGAGCATGTTTAAGTTTTCTTGTTGAGCCTTGGCTCATGGGTGCTATGTGGTGCAGGTAAGGGGAAAGGGAAGCTGGACCAACCATGAGTTGGAGAGCTTCGGTGGCGACATGTACATATGCGTTTGCTCGACCACCATGGCCAAGGTTTTTCAGAGGAACTAGGGTCACACCCTTTTTTGTTGCTTAGGCCGGGTGTTTGTAATTTTTGAGTTTCAATTACCCTTTTGGAATTATAAACGACCTTATAAACATTTATTTTTGGATCCCATGTACGCACTTAACGTTTTTATAAAAAGAATATTCCTTTCATCCGAAAATTTTAACACTAAGACGTTAGTCACATTTAGTTGAATGTTTATGGCCAAATGACTCGGTTAGTGAGTTTAGCACTATTTAAAATACATAGTGTAATGGTCTTGGCCATTCTGGGTGTTACAACTTGGTATCAGAGCATGCCAAGGTTATGGGTTCCTGAAGACAGGGTGGGCATGTACACTTGCCACTAAAGACAAACGCGACTCAGGGTTTCGTAACTATTTATGTGGTTATGTGATTAACTGCTTAAATAGGATATAAATGCCTTATCTTCCTGCCTTATTAGGGAGCATGAGATATTCTGATAGGGCCTGGCCCTTGACTGCTGTATGATTTATAAAGACATGCTTATTAGCATTGATATTTCTTGTGAATACAAAAGAACGTTTATTAGCACTATTATATAGACATGTAGGTCAGAAAATGCTTATTAGCACTGTTATATGTACATGTATGTTAGGAAATGCTTATTATCATTGTTAAATGTTAGAGAAAAAGCTTATTAGCATCGCTATTTGTCTATAAATTTTAGAAAATGCTTATTAACATCACTATTTGACGATGAGTGCCAGAAAATGCTTATTAGCATCATTACTTGCTTATAAATGCCAAGAAGTGCTTATTATCACCATGTATGGGTATGAATATGAATCGACATGCTTATGAGAATGAATGTTGAGTGTGAATGTTTGTTTGTTCCGTCTTGGACTGTAGATGACAAGAGGTATTGTTATTACTACATAAATGGCTAAATTGATTACTACAACAAGGTAAAAGTTTGGAAGTATGCTTCCAGGGTAGTCAGATCTGCAATCTAGCGAAGGAATTCAGGCTGAGAATGATAATCAAGGTCAGACCCTCTCGCTAGCTCCTGAGAACTGGTAGCAGGTGCCTGTTGATATGCGAGCCAGATTACTGAGGCAGGAAGAAGAGATTCCCTTCTTAAGACAGCAACAGGTTCTTGCAGGGAATGATTAGTGAGAGGTGCCATCTGTGTTGGTGTCGACAGTAGTACAGCCGTCAGAGGCTGGGAACAGATGTGAACCTCTCTATGAAAGGTTCAGGAAGCAGCACTCACCAGTTTTTGAGGGCAACGCAGATCTGGCTAAGGCCGAGCAGTGGATGAGCATGGTTACTGCTATCCTGGATTTTATGAGGGTTGTTGGTAATGAAAGTGTGGCTTGTGCCACAAACATGTTTCGGGAGGATGCTCAAATTTATTGGGAGGTGATATCCCAGACCATAAACGTCAATACCATTGATTGGGAAGAGTTTAGAACTCAGTTCAATGATAAGTATTATAATGATGCATTTAGGGCTGCAAAGGTAGAATAATTCAATAAGGTACTACAGGAAAACATGTCAGTGTCTGGGTGTGCACTGAGAATTGATAGACTGGCCAAGTTTGCTACAGAGTTGGTACCCATTGATGGGACAAGGAAGGAAAGGTTCCTTCAGGGGCTACAACCCATGATAGCCCGAGATGTTTGCATTACAACCGTGCATGGAGTGACAACATATGCACATGTGGTAGAGAAAGCCCTTACAGTAGAGGGCGTAGAGAACAAAATTTGGTGCAAGAACGCGACCATGAGAGACACCAGGAGGATAGGACCTTCATTTACGGGTTTAAGTAAGGGTGGAGGCCCCAGTGATCAGAAAAAGAAGGCTTTAGATGCCCTTTTAGGTCCAAGCCCTGACAGGAGACCACATGGTATACAGACAGGCCGCCAGGTAGGCAATGAGGGCTGGAGGACTTGCCCAGAGTGCACCAGGTGTAGGAGGCGTCATGTGGGAGAGTACCAGACAAAGGCCTACTTCTTGTATGGAATAGTGGGTCACTTAATTAAAGATTGTCAGAGACCAAGAAAAGAAGATCCAAGGAAGGAGGACAGCTTGACTCCAGCTTGAGTGTTCACATTGACACAGGCAGAGGCAGAGGCTAGTACCATAGTAGTGATAGGTCAGCTCTCTAGTGTTGGAACCTCCTATACTATTTTGATCGATTCTTGTGCTACACACTCTTTTGTTTCTAGTAGGATAATTGATAGACTGTGTAGGCCATGTGATTATTATGTTGTGGGGTTCAAAACCTTATTGCCCACTGGGGAGTTAGTAGTTTCCAAGAGATGGGTCAGATCATTTCTAATGATAGTGGATGGCAGAGAGTTTCCAGTTGACTTGATAGAGTTTGTTATGACCAACTTTTACATGATTCTGGGTATGGGCAGGTTAATGAAGTACGAGGCAACCATAGATTGCAAGAAGAAGATTGTAACCTTTGAACCCAAGGGTGAGGATCCCTTTGTATTTGTTGGCATTGTGCATGGACCCCATGCACCTATGATATCCGTATTGAGGGCTACAGACCTACTGCAATGTGGTTGCATAGGATCCCTAGTCAGTGTGGTAGATACCACTTAGGATATGCCATTGGGACCAGAAGAGACTAGATTAGTCTGTGCATTTCCGGATGTGCTTCTAGAGGATTTACCAGGGTTTCCGCCACATAGAGAGATAGAGTTTAGTATTGAACTAGCGCCAGAGATAGAGCCAGTGTCTAGGGCACCGTACAGAATGGCCCCAACAGGGTTAAAAGAATTAAAGGTACAATTAGACTAGGGTATTATTAGACCTAGTTTCTCACCATGGGGTGCACCCGTTCTATTTGTGAAGAAGGAGGATTATCTGAGGATGTGAATTGATTACGGGGAACTGAACAAGTTAAACATTAAGAATAAGTTTCCTTTGCCAAGGATAAATGACCTATTTGATCAGTTGCAGGGTAAGACAGTATTCTCAAAGGTAGATCTTATATCTTGTTATCTCCAGCTGAGGATCAAGGATGGAGATATACCAAAGACTACTTTTTGCACCAGATACGGGCATTATGAGTTTCTAGTCATGTCGTTTGGTTTGACTAATGCCCCAACAACTTTTATGGATCTGATGAACAGGGTGTTCAAAGATTATTTGAATCGGTTTGTGATCGTCTTCGTCGACGATATTCTGGTTTATTCTCAATTAGAGGCAGAACATGAGCAACATCACAGGTTGGTTCCACAGAGGCTGAGGGAACACAGATTGTACGCGAAGTTTTAGAAATGTGATTGCTGGTTACCGCAGAGGAATTTCCTTGGTCACATTGTCATTAGAGATGGGATCAAGGTAGACCCAGCTAAGATTGAGGCAGTCAGAGATTGACTAAGGCCAAGGAACGCCTCAAAGATCAGGATCTTCCTTGGTTGGTAGGTTATTACAGGTGTTTTGTTAAAGGGTTCTCAAGGAATTCTACCCCACTGACAGAACTGATATGCAAGAACTAGAAGTTTGCATGGTCAGCTAGGTGTGAAAACAACTTCCAGGAGTTGAAGTGGCGGTTGATTACAACTTTAGTACTGAGTCTTCAAACATATAAAGAGAAATTTGTAGTGTACTTTGATGCCTTGAGATAGGGTTTGGGTTGTGTTCTTATGCAGATAGGGAAGGTGATTGCCTATGCGTAACATCATTTGCAGAAATATGAGCAGAGGTACCCTACTCACGATCTGGAGTTAGCAACAATGGTGTTTGTATTGAAGGTATGGAGGCATTACCTTTATGGAGAAAAGTGTGAGATGTACACTGAACACAAGAGTTTGAAGTAACTTTTCACATGGAAGGATTTGAACATGAGACAGAGGCGTTGCCTGTAATTAGTGAAGGATTACAACTGTGAAATATTATATCACCCAGGAAAATTCAACGTGGTGGCAGATGCGTTAAGCTGGGAAGGTCTGAAATAATTATATAGTGTTAGACAGATATCCAAGGAGTTGGCAGAGGATATGACTATAGCTGGAATATAGTTAGTTGTGGGCCAATTAGCCAACATCAAACTATAGTTTACTCTTCAGAAGATGATAAAGGAAAGTAAGTTGAGTGATCCACAGCTGATGAGGATCAGAGGGGATGTCCTAGCTAGAGTGGCTAAGGACTATACAATGTCAGATATGGGCTTGCTGAAATACAAGGGTCAGATCTGTATTTCGATGGACACTGTTATTGGATGGGAGATTCTAGATGAATCTCATACTACCCCTAATTCTTTGCATCCCGACACCATGAAGATGTATTAGGATCTGAGGACTTTGTATTGGTGGCCTGGAATGAAGAGGGATGTAACTGAATATGTGGCTAAGTTCCTGGCATGTCAGCAGGTCAAGGCTGAACATAAGAGAACAGTAGGGCTATTACAGCCTCTGGATATCCTAGAGTTGAAATGGGAGGACATCACAATGGATTTTATGGTTGGGTTACCAAGGACCGTGGGTTAACATGATTTAGTGTGGGTTATCGTGGATCGATACACCAAATCATCTCACTTTTTACTAGCGAGGATGACTTATACAGTTGATCAATACACATATTTCTATGTGAGAGAGATAATGGGCCTTCACGGGGCTCTGAGGTTGATCGTGTCAGATCGGGAGCCCACATATACTTCCAAGTTTTGAGGAAGTCAGCAAAAGGCTAGGGGTACACAACTAATGTTCAATACCACCTATCATCCTCAGACAGATGGACAATCTGAGAGGATGATACATTTATTGGAGGACATGCTGTGAGCATGTGTGTTGGATTTTGAAGGGTCTTGGAGTAAGTATTTGGCTTTGATAGAATTTTCCTACAATAACAACTATCAGTCGACCATTGGAGTAGCTCCTTATGAGATGTTGTATGGTAGGAAATGTAAATCGCCATTTGCTGGGATGAGATGGGAGAAAGGAAATACTTGGGATCTGAGGTAGGTCAAAGGACCAATGAGGCTTGTTATCCCGAAAATCAGAGGTGAATGACATGGAAAGCATTAAATACACGTGGCTGAGATCTGGCAGAATCTGTAATCAACTATCGACCAGGAAGACATCTACTGTCACACGATAAACTTTTTCCTACGACCAGACTGGTCATACACACGCTATACACGGAGGAAATCTTATGCAGTTATGGTAGTATCTGAAATTATCTCCCATGATTTCCTGAGTATCTGACTATTTAGGAAATCATCTCTGTAACAAATTAATGTAAATCCTCCTTGAGCCTATAAATAAAGAATAAGGGCTCAAGGGAAAGGGATCCTTTTCTTCTTTCTTGCTTTCAGATCACTAGAAATTAGAGTTATCTGATTAGATACATTGTATTATTCCTGAGAGGTGGTTGAAACTCATTGAACCCTAGTTCTTTGATCACTCCTCTGAGTCTTATATCAATAACAATTCAAGTGGACGTAAGTTATTACCAGATTCTGGGGCCGAACCACTATAAACCCTTGTGTTCTTTATCATTTCGTCATCACATTCTTTCCAACGTGTTTGTCCATATCAAACATATTTGACTCCGTGTCAGTTGGCCAAATTCAGGGTCAACATTCTGGTGCTTTCATTGAGAGCTAGATATAGCATCGTTGAGAAAACCAATGGTGAAAACTACTAGGAAAACTGGACAGGCGGCCGGCGCTGCACCATCTAACCCGCCTCCTCCTCCTCCTCCAAACGTGGCTGAAGATGAGCCACATTTGGAATTTGATGAGGAAGAAATGGACGACGCGACGCTGAAGAGTACCCTAGGGGCATTGCATGAGGAGCTGGCCAATCTGAGGGCCAGCCAGGAAAGTACCGCCAAAATCATGGCGCGACAGCAGCAAGAAATTGAGCGGCAACGCCTGGAGCTGAGTGAAAGGCAGGCGGAGATGGACCGTTGCCAGAGGGAGGCCATGGCAGCCCTCGAGGCAGCCTTACAATTGGCTAGGAATTAAGTTGCACCTGTCTCCCAGCCTGATCAACCCGTGAATGGGCCACCCCAGAGAGGTCCCAATCCTAGCCCGCCTATCCAGCCCTCGAGCCCACAAAGGCCCGAGCAGCCACCGGCGCCTCAGGACGATGTCCCGCTAGGGGACCCTGAAGAACAGCCTCCATCCTAAACTGGTCGCAGCGATCCCTCGCAGTAGAGGCAGAATAGGACCAGGCAGTAGCCCCGCAGTCCTAGACACCGTAGGGGGGATGAGCCTAATCTTTCGAGTAGAGGACAGCATCCTCCTGGCAATAGGAGGAACTCAAAGTTAGGTTCTGCGGTCCGAGGCCCCCCACAGCATGAAAATGCATGGGGGCCTAACGACCAACGCAGACCACCCTCTAACGCTCGGGAGGTTCCAGCCTGGGAAGGCAACTGAGGGAACAATCGATCCCACCATAGCCAATCAAGATTCAGAGATGGCCATGGTTATAATGAGGCCGACTCAGGCAGAGGGAGTGCCGGTTGGAGAAATGAAGAAAGGGGTGGAGGCAGGAGCCAGCTACCTCAATATGACCAGCCCGACAGACGGGACGCTGGGGGGCAGCCCAGACAAAATAACGTCTTCAAGTGGCTCAGAGCTAGCGAACAACGGAGGAGAGATGAGGACTTGAGAGATGTACTCAACGATCGCCGCGAGCGTCACAACGAGTACGTCCCCCCAGCACTAGAGGCCACGGCGATTCCTGGCGCTGTGCAGGCCCGGATAGATGCCCTCAACCAGGCAGTGCAGCAGCTGGTCAGGGGAAGAACATCTTATATCAACCACAATAGGAGAAAGGGCACTCCTTTCGTCCAAAGGATAGCTATGGCAGAAACTCCTAGCAAGTTTAAGATGCCTACGCTTCCGAACTTTGACGGTTATGGTGACCCAGTATTTCACGTCAACAAATTTGAGATACAAATGGACATTCAGAAAGTATCCGAAGACGCTCGGTGCAGGATCTTCCCTGCAACACTTTCTGATGCCGCATAGGAGTGGTTTTTCAAATTCCCTCCTGCAAGTATAGTTTCCTGGGAAATGTTCGTGAAAGAATTTTACGGACAGTTCTATGCGGGTCGTGTGCACCCGACTGAGGCAAATCAGCTGGTCGAAATACGCCAGCAAGACAGAGAGCCACTGAAGGATTACATCCAGCGCTTTATGCGAGCAGCGGCTGGGGCGAAAAAAGTGGGAGACGAGGGAAAGATGATGGCCATAACCGCAGGACTTAAGCACTGCACGCCTCTCTGGGACAGCCTCAGAAAACATGGGGTTAGAACCACCCAGGAATTTTTGGATCGAGCTGATCGATATATCAAGCTCAAAGATGCCATCGCCAATGTAGGAAAGCCCCCAGGCAAGGACAAGAGGACTGCCAAGCCCGCCAAAGCCACCAATGGGTCCAAGCCCAACGGCAACGGCAAAGGCAATGGGAACGGCAATGGCAATGGCAAGAATGGGGGGAAACAGCCACACAATGAGCCTTCCACCTCCGACAATAAACGAGCCAAGGGCAACAGTTATGAACCCCGGTTCACTAACTATACTGCCCTAGTTGAGTCTCGGGGAGAAGTTTATCAGGCCACGAGTTCTAGCGTGCCTTATAAGAAACCTGCTTCCATTCGAAAAGATATTTCGAGAAGAGACACTACCAAGTTTTGTCGTTATCATAACGAATACGGGCACGATACCAACGAATGCAACTAGCTAAAGGATGAGATCGAGTTCCTTATTAGACATGGACACTTAAGAAGATATATACGGGCCTCGGGAAACTCCCAACGAGAAGCTCCAGGTGGCAACGAGCAAGCGCCCACACGCCAACCCTTGCCACCTTTGCAGCCTGACCCCGTGACTGGCACACATTGTTAACCATCTGTGGAGGCCCGCACCTCACGGGAAACAGTGGAAAGGCCAGAGAATGATATGCTCGGAGTCTGCGCCACGACTAGGACATCGAGATGATGACTGTGGATGACCACGCGCCAAAAAAGGCTCGATCAGAAGAAGGCAAAATAACCTTCTTTGATAGCGATGCCCAACATGTTCGGTTCCCACATTCCGATCCACTGGTCGTGGATATCCAAATGGCCAACATGATGGTGAAGAGAGTGCTAGTTGATACAGGAATTTCGGTGAACATCCTGTATAAGTCTTCGCTGGAACGCATGAAGTTGTCCGTTAAGGACCTGGAGCCCTGCAACCAAACAATATACGGCTTCTCTGGTGAGGGACTCGCCCCAGCAAGGTCAATGAGACTACTAGTGACAAAAGGTACAACGCCTGCTACCAGGACATTACTCGCTACTTTCATAGTAGTCGATTGTCCTTCGGCGTACAATGCCATCATTGGGAGGCCTATACTGGTTGATCTACAGGCCATCACCTCTATATGGCACTTAGCCATGAAATTCCCAATAGATGCAGGGGTAGGACGCGTGTTGGGAAACCAGAGGAAGGCCAGGGAGTGCTACAACGCCTCAGTCACGAAGGCGAAGAAGGGAAAGTCAAAAAACACTCCCTCTGATAGGTCGCAGATGGAAATTGATACACAAGCCCAATCTGGTGATGAAGTCACCAAATAGGGTGTTGCCCAAAATGAGGATAGAGGTTTAGATCCTCGCTTTGGGGATTTTGAGGAAAATGTTGGACCCGTCGAGGACCTGGAAGAGGTCCAACTTGACGAAAAGGACCCGACCAGAGTCGTGAAGGTCGGGAAATACTTAGAACCCACTACGAAACATGCACTGGTGGAGCTTTTGCAGAAGAACTAGGAAGTCTTTGCCTGGTCGCACAAAGACATGGCTGGGATAGATCCTGCAGTCATAAGCCATGTCCTGAACATAGAAAAGAGTTTTCCACCCATGCAACAGAAAATAAGGCTGCTCGATAAGGATTGGTCGAGAGCCTTAAAAGAAGAAGTTGAGAGATTAAAGGAGAATGGGTTCATCAGGGTGGCGTTTTATCCATCGTGGGTCTCCAATCCAGTACTGGTTCCCAAGCCTAACGACAAATGGTGGACCTGTGTGGATTTTACAGACCTCAATAAAGCCTGCCCGAAGGATTGCTTCCCACTCCCAAGGATCGACCAGTTGGTCGATGCTACTGCAGTACACGAGATCCTCACTTTCATGGATGCATACTCGGGCTACAATCAGATCAGCATGCATCCCCCTGACGAGGATCACACCAGCTTTCGGACTGATACGGGCTTATACTGTTATAAAGTAATGCCCTTCGGACTGAAAAGCGCAGGTGCGACTTACCAGCGGTTAGTCAACCACATGTTTAAAGAATTGATCGGAGTAAACATTGAGGTGTACGTGGACGAGATGCTGGTAAAGTCGAAAAAGGTGGAAGGACATGTGAAGGATTTGCATGAGTGTTTTGATGTATTGAACAAGTACCAGATGAAACTAAATCCTCTCAAATGTTCCTTTGGATTTGGATCAGGGAAGTTTTTGGGGTTCATTGTTAATTCAAGAGGAATCGAGGCAACCCCGACAAGATAAAAGCCCTGATCGACATGAAATCGCCAAAGAAGATTAAAGATGTACAAATTTTAACTAGGAGGATTGCAGCCCTAAGTAGATTTATTTCAAAATCAACGAATAAGTGTGTCCCTTTATTCAATCTACTTAGGGGCAATAAGAAATTTGAATGGACAAGAGACTGCAAGGAAGCTTTTCAGGCCTTGAAAGCCCATATGGTACAGCCTCCTATTTTATCAAAACCTATCGAAGGAGAAACTTTGTTCATCTACCTGGCAATCAGTGAAGTTGCTGCTAGTGCGGTACTAGTACAAGAAGAAGAAGGCGTACAAAAGGCCGTTTACTATTTAAGCAAAAGGCTAATTGGAGCCGAACTGAGGTATCCTCCCATCGAAAGGTTAACCTACTGTTTAATCTTGGCCTCAAGGAAGCTACGTCCTTACTTCCAAGCCCATCCTATCACAGTCTTAACTGACTAGCCCCTTCGGCAAGTCCTCCAAAAACCAGAGGCGGCTGGATGTTTTTTAAAATGGGCAGTCGAACTGGGGCAGTTCGATATTACGTATTCACCGTGAGCAGCAGTAAAAGGACAAGTCTTGACTGAAATTATTGCAGAGTTCACCGAACTCCCAGAAAGCGAGCAGTGCGAAAAGCCTAATGCGTCTGAGCCTCAAGATGAAGCTCCTTCGTGGAAGTTATTCATGAATGGGTCATCAAACGAATCTCACGCAGGAGCAGGAGTGATCTTGATAACGCCAGAAGGGCATCGATTTCACTGTGCCATTAGATTTGACTTCACTGCGTCAAATAATGAAGCCGAATATGAAGCACTCCTCGCTGGATTAAGATTGGCGAAAGACATGAGTATAATGGTGTTGGATATTTATAGTGATTCACATCTGGTAGTGAATCAAGTTCTAGGGGAATATCAAGCGCGAGGCCTAAAAATGGTGGCCTACTTGAACAAGACTAAAGATCTATTGGCCCAGTTCAAGAAGTTTACCCTCCAGCAAATACCCTGGGATCAGAATTCGAACGCAGATGCCTTAGCCAAACTCGCAAGCGCGAAAGATGATGACACTTTGAACATAGTGCCAGTAAAAGATTGAGTGAGCCAAGAATATGAGCAATTGAAGCCAGTATGGAAATCCGAATGGAAGATACATGGATGGCGCCTTACTTGGAGTATCTGACAAATGGTGTACTACCAGCAGACAGAAACAAGGCCAAAACTCTTCAAAGACAGGCTGCTAGGTATATACTGGTCGATAACGTTCTATACCGAAGGGGATATTCCATGCCACTGCTCAGATGTATTACACCAGAGAAATCTAAGTAACTAATGAAGGAAGTACATGAGGGCTTCTGCGGGGATCACGCTGGGGGGCATAGTTTGGCGAAAAAGATTCTAAGGCAAGGCTATTTCTGGCCGACTATGAATGAAGATTCAATAGAGTTTGTGTGAAAGTGCGATAAGTGTCAAAGATTTTCAAAAATCCCACGAGCAGCTCCAAATGAATTAAAACAGATGCAGAGTCCTTGGCCTTTTGCAGTATGGGGAATAGACTTGATTGGATCCCTGCCAACGGGAAAAGGCAGAGTGAAGTACGCAGTTGTAGCAGTTGACTACTTCACCAAATGGGTCGAAGCTGAACCACTCGCTACCATAACGACTAAGAAAGTTCTTGACTTTGTCATCAAGAACATTGTTTGCCGATATGGTTTGCCTCGAAAAATCGTCTCAGACAATGGCACCCAATTTGACAGTGATCTATTCACCAACTTCTACGAAAGACATGAGATTATCAAAAGATTTTCTTCAGTTGCTCATCTATAAGCAAACAGACAGGTCGAAGCAGTGAATAAAACGCTTAAGGACACCCTGAAGAAAAGACTTGAAGACGCTAAAGGAGCATGGCTAGAACAGCTGCCTGAAGTACTCTGGTGGTATAGAACTTCTCATCGAACAACTACAGGTCACACTCTGTTTTCCTTAGCATACGGGTACGAAGCTATGCTGCCCGTCGAATTAGATCCCCCTTCACATCGACGCATCACATACGACCAGGGCCAGAATAGCCAACTAATGATGGAGTCCCTAGACTCAATTCAAGAGATATGAGAAAGAGCCCAACTCCGAGTTGTTGCGTACCAGCAAAAGGTCGCTCGGTATTTTAACTCAAAAGTTAAAGAAAGAAAATTCAACGTCGGAGATCTAGTGCTACGACGAGTTTTCTTGAGCACCCGCAACCCCACTGCTGGAGTACTCGGACCAAACTGGGAAGGACCTTACCAGATTGAAGAAGTCCTTCATCCGGGAACCTACAAACTTGCACGCTTAAATGGAGATCTCGTTCCACGCTATTGGAACGGTGAACACCTGCGCAAGTACTACCAATAAACAATCCTTTTTAAAGGACTGGCTTGTATTAATTTTTACTTTTTAAAAGTTTCGAAAAAGGGTTAGCCACGTTGTATGGCTAATCGTTTATAAGTGTAAGATCTTTTCTAAGATCACTCGTAAAGACATGATTAGTCCATTTTTAATACGAGATTATAAGGGACTGTGCGCAGCCAGTCATTCTTGCCAACCTTTGTAAATTTATTTTACAAGTATTTGTTCATTACGTGTGTTGTTTTGCTGTATTATAAGTTTTACGTTTCCTATCGAGCAGTTATGTTCGCACAGGCCGTGGTCAAGGCAAGTGACCAAGGACCTAAAGCTCCTCGATCACTTGGGGGGCATATAAGGTACATCGATAGCAAAGCATACCAAGGGATATGTAAACACATGAACAAAATGAGTGAAAGCATGCTACTGTACTTTGAGCATTTTTCAAAATTTATGTTTTGTTAAATCAAACCAGAGTACTATGCTAAGTTCGGTCATGCAAATAGGTATTATAATAAAAGAAACATTATAATATCAATAAGGAAATAGTTTACACCGCGAGCATTAGTGCTCGGATGTAAATATGAAATTAAAAGGGAAAAGCCTTTACACCGCGAGCAGTACTGCTCGGATGTAATTGTTCAAGTGTAAGTGAAAAAGCTGCCCTCGCAGCAATAAGAGTAAATTGTCTTTACAAATAGACCCGTGGGCCATAAAAGCTGATTAAAAAAAATAAAAAAATTTACTGGGCAGCAGGAGGGTCTTCTGGATTAGGAGCGCTCTGATCAGCCGGAGGACCAGCCGCAACATAAGCAGCAGGGGTTTTGGCCTTGGTTCTCTCCTCTGCCTCCAACCGAGCAGCGCACTACGCCATCAGTGTCCTTTGCAATTGCTCGAAGAGATAATTAATGTTGGCCTCCTGGTTGTGCTTCTAGAAGTCGTAGAAATAGAGGAAGGTGGCTTCCTTGTACTTCTTCAAAGTTTTGGCCCCGTCCTCCTCTAACTCCTGCACTTGCCCTTCAAGCTTTTTCGCCTCATCCTTGCTGGCGGTCAGATCGAGTTTGAGCTGTTTACACTCTTGGGTGATAAGTACTGAACTTTCCCTCCATTTGTGCCGCTCCACATTGGCTTTCTTCAAGGCCCCTTGACTTTCCTGAAGCTCCTGGGTGAGAGTGGCTTGGTCCTCGCATAGCTGCTCATTCAGCTTGGACAGCTCCTTGTTTTCCTCGAGTAGCTTTTTCTTCTCATCCTCAAGTGCTTGCTTAGCCTGAGCAAGCCTGGAGTCGAAGTTCTGTGCACGAGAAACCAACACCCCAGCACGGCGCCAGCCAGCAGTTAAAGACAGCAGTCCCTGAAAACAAAAAATGAAAAAGTAAGGAAAAGAAGTCAGACATAAATGATGAATTAGCACAAGATGACTTACTCTGACTATCTTATTCAACCCTCTATTGATGATTTGGTCGACCTCCATTGAGGCAATTTCATTGATGGCGGTTTGGCTGTGTCTGTGCTTCGTGAGCTTGTATATTCTCTCCCTGGCCGACCCGACCACGAGGCTAGACAGGGAGCCTTTGAACAGGTTTTCCAAAGTCTCTTTGCCAGCGGCACTAGAAAAAGGCTGTGGATTCTCAGACATGGGCGTCGACTGTTCGGTCGGAGGCGGAGGTGTCATGTTTTCCTTAGAAGGGACGGCGGCGGGAGTATCTTCTGTTCGAGCCTTCTTTGAAGGGGTCTTGCTGCTTTCACCTCGAGCCCTTTTGCTGTCCTTCTTCGGGACAGAAGCGGCAGCATCAGCTTGGTAATGCTCGAAGAAGTCCTCAGAGTCCATACCTGCACAAAGGAAAACAATTCGAACTGTGAGATTAAAGGGTCACGGGAAACAAAGATCAAAGTAAAAGGATTACAAGTAGAGTACCCGAGCTACACCTACTGGTCGTAACATTATCTACTGAACTACCTAGTTCCTGGAAGAAATCTGAGTTTAAAGAAGGGGCGTTCCTAAAGTTTCCATCCCCATCAAATAGATGAGAAGGAATTGGCAAATTATTCAAAAATGAGAATGATGTACCGTTTACATCCGACGAGTCATCAGACAATTCGGTAGGCTCGGCAGCCTTTTGTTTCCCCTTGCCCTTGGGGACTGAAGATTCTGCTGCTTGGTGGGGAACAGCAGGTTCCCTGATCGTAACCCCAGTTGGCCTCCTCCGTGGAGGGGGTGCTTGAGGTTGCTGCTCGGGTTCCGCATCGGCGTGGACACCACCCGCCGCAGGTTCGTTAGTCGCAGGTTGGGAGCCCCAAAGGCCAGCCAGCCTAAGGTTAGCCTCATTAATTAAGTTCTTTACACTCTTAGCAGCATTTGGCATGCTGGCTAAGAGTGCTACCCTCGACTCCATTCCTGGAGTGGGGGTCGAGCGTAACCATGGGCCTGGAACACAATGGAACAGCAAAGTATTATGACGAGAAAGGATTAAAATACAGAAACCACTGGTGAAGGATTTTTTTTACCTCCTCGAGTGAAGGCTAGATTGTCTGCGGCGATGTCGGGCGTAAGGAAGTACTCCTGATGGTACTTCCCCACGTTGGAGATGTGAGTGGTGTCGGACAGAAAGGTGCGCCCAGTCTCCTGGTGGCAGAAGTGGAAGAACCCCGTACCATCATGGTTGGGGTTGGACTTGAGGTCGAATAGAAAATTGACCTCATGTGGAGAAGGAGCTGGCCATTTTCTGAGCTTGTAGAGGATATA
This sequence comes from Humulus lupulus, assembly GCF_963169125.1. NCBI lineage: Eukaryota > Viridiplantae > Streptophyta > Magnoliopsida > Rosales > Cannabaceae > Humulus > Humulus lupulus. Next base: position 146,142,172 of record NC_084800.1, on the reverse strand, counting down.
GAGGGCGGCCAGCATCCTATACCCATTCGGGGTGATTTGAAGAGGGGCCACCCCAAAGTAGTTTGCCACCCCTTGAAAGAATGAATGAAGAGGCAGGGTGGCACCTGCCTCGATGTGGTACCTCGACCAGGCGCCGTAAGCCCCTCCTGGCAGGTTGGCTCGCTGGTCGGTGGAAGGTCTGACCAGGGTCACCCCCGTTAGATTGTATTTGTTTAAGTAGTTGGCGATCATACGAAGCGTCACCGAACTAGGGGAGATGACGTGCCACTCGACAGCCTGCTGATCAGCGTGACGACGAAGGCACACCTCTGGACGTCGGTCTCAGGGGTGAATTCACCTCGACCACTGGTCGAGGGAGCATCAGCAGAAGGCTGACTTGGAGAGTTAGGGGTTTGTCTTTTTCGGGCCTTGGTTTTTGTTCTGGCCATTTTCTGATTGGGAACTGGTGGACAATTTGGGCTAGGACGAGAAAAGGGGATTTCTGGGATCAACGTAGATGGATTCTCTTCGCCTTCGAGCAGTTGGGCCAAGAGATCATCTTCAATAGGTCTTTCTCCTCCCCAAGGGTCTTGCATATGAACTGCAAACAGACAATGGAGGAGATAAGACACAATCCGCGAAGTAGTGTGGGAGATTGGGATAACGTTGCTCGTGTCTAAATAACCAGCAACATCCTAATCCTACGCTAAGTTCAACGTGGGTAGTTTGAAAAACGGATGAAAACAAAAAGGGAAGTAAACTGTTTTCTGAAAGAGAACTTTTTCGACTCCTAAGGGGCAGGAAATTTTTTTGGTTTTTTCACCTGGCTTAAAGGTTGAATCTTTCGTCAACCTAACGTCCCAAACCAATGATCCTAACTATCAAACTAATTTCCTAACCTATACAAAGCATAAAGACGCACTCTTACCAAGCAATGGGCGGTTTATACCAAAAAACCCTTAAAACCCTACTCAAGAACACAGAAGTCGCTTAAAGAACAAAAATGGCATGCATGGCGTAATGGAAAGCTTAAAGAACGAAGTTCTTACCTGGGCGAAGATGGAGGTTTGGAAGAAGGCAAAAAATTCGAGTCAGAAGACCTTCGGCTAGACATTAGACTGGTTTTGAAGCTCTATACTCTGGTGTAAGTTCTTGAAAATATTGGCAAAGATGGTGAGTAAAAATTTCTTAAAGGGGAAGAAAAGCCTACTTATAGGGATCGAAGGAATGGCCAAAAAGAAGTAATCATCACTTCCCACTTTCGAAATGTGGGGAAGTGTATAAGACATCAAATTGCCTTTTTGGAAACTGAAAAGGCTTTATTAGACATAATTATGTCACAGTTTTCGAAAATGCACGGGGATTCTGACAGACATCATGGGGATGTGAACGGTTGTTCCCTTAAGTTTCTTTATTGCTGGTCACACTAAACAAACATGGGGGGCAAATGTTATCCCAAAAATCAGAGGTGAATGACATGGCAGGCATTAAATACACGTGGTTGACATCTGGCAGAATCTATAATCAACTATCGACCAGGAAGACATCTACTGTCACATGATAAACTTTTTCCTACGACCAGACTGGTCGTACGCACGCTATACACGAAGGAAATCTTATGCAGTTATGGTAGTATCCGAAATTATCTCCCATGATTTCCTAAGTATCCGACTATTTAGGAAATCATATCTGTAACAAATTAATGTAAATCCTCCTTGAGCCTATAAATAAAGAATGAGTGATCAAGGGAAATGGATCCTTTTCTTCTTTCTTGCTTTCAGATCACTAGAAATTAAAGTTTTCTGATTAGATACATTGTATTATTCCTAAGAGGTAGTTGAAACTCATTGAACCCTAGTTCTTTGATCACTCCTCTGAGTCTTATATCAATAACAATTCAAGTGGACGTAGGTTATTACCAAATTCTGGGGCCGAACCACTATAAAACCTTGTGTTCTTTATCATTTCGTCATCACATTCTTTCCAATGTGTTTGTCCACATCAAACATATTTGACTCCGTGTCAGTTGGCCAAATTTAGGGTCAACAAGGCTGTTGAGAAGATCAGAGCTCAGATGCTCGCTTCTCAGAGTATACAGAAAAAATATGCAGACCCAAAGCGCAGGAATGTGGTGTTCCAAGTGGGAGACTATATCTTTCTTAGAGTTTCACCACGGAAAAGGCTCAGGAGATTTGAAGAGAAGGGCAAGTTGAGCCCTAGATTTGTTGGACCATTTGAGATCCCAGAGAGGATAAGTCAAGTGGCCTATAGATTGGCCTTACCTCCATCACTGTCGGCCATACACAATGTGTTTCATATTTCGACGCTCTGGAAGTATGTGTCAAATGTAACTCATGTATTGAGTTGTGAAGATCTGGAGTAGCAGGCAGATCATTCTTATAAAGAACAGCCAGTTTAGATACTAGATAGGAAGGACAAGGTCCTTAAAACAAAACCATATCTTTGGTCAAGGTATTATGGAGGAACAACAAGGTTGAGGAGGCAACATGGGAATTAGAGTCCAATATGCGGGATCAGTGTCCCGTGTTGTTCAGGTAAAATTTCAAGGACGAGATTCCTGTAAGGAGGGGGTAGTTGTAACGTCCCAATTTCCCTAATAAGGCTTAGTGCCTTGATTAGGAGGCTAGGAGGGAAATAGCTGATTAAATTGCATTATTATGTGATGATAGGCAAGATTATATGAATTATGTGGGTTATATTATAATATGACAATATTTGTATGTTTAGGTGTATTAAGCATGCATGTGGACCCGTTTCTTATGAGAAGGACATTTTTTTAAATTTGGTCTATTGAGGGAATATTTGAATATATATGTGTTATATTATTGAGACCACATTATGATATGGATGTTTTTGAGTTATTCGACATGAGGTGGTCCTACGGAGCAAGTTAGTGATCTAGTTATAACGGGGTCAAATACTCGGCTCAGGGTGAGCCTAGGGGTATTTTGGTAATTTAGAACATTACCGGAGTTTATCGGGTAATGGGAAATTATTTAGTGACTATTTGAGGATATTGGACGTAACTGAAATCATGAGGCATTAATTATGATTAGCGAGATAAAGTGCCAAAAGACAGATTTGCCCTTGGGGACGTTTGTTGAGTAAATGTTTAGCAAGGGGGTAGCTTGGTCTTTTACCAAGTTTGAGTGACTTAGTCACATGGAACTTCTCATAACAAAGGATAAAACACTAGGAAACACTCTCAGCACCTTACATACTCTCTCACTCGTTTCTCCCTCTACCTCTTGAAGCTTCGGAGGAGTTTGATTATTTCGAGGAGGAAACATCTTGGAAATGGAAGATTGAAGCTGGTAATTTGAGTAGGAGGAAGCTTAGGGTCATGGTTCTTCATTGAAGTAAGGTTTTGCTATGATTTTTGGTGGTTTCCCGTTGTGATTTAAGTTTTAGTAAAGTTTTAAACTAGAGGTTGGGTTTTGATTTGGGTTAAGGATTTGGCTTGGTTTTTGGGTGTATAAGTTGTTTAGGATGGTTGGGAATGTTTGTGGGGTATAATTCTTGTTTTGGTTGGAGATGTAGTGGGTTTGTAGGGTTTTTTATTTGGAGAAAATGGTGGGAAAAACCCAGATTTTTTTGGTTCGCGCAAGGGCACCGCGACATTGTTCTTGCGAGCCGTGGCGCTGGGGTGGTCCAGGGAAGGTGGCTCTGGCTGGGTACCACGGCGCCTTTTAGGTCGTGCCACGACGCCGGGCCATTTTCAGGGGCAATAATTTTATAATTTTAGAGCATAGGCCCAGGGGCTCGGGGGACAATTTCACCACCCCATGTGGGGGAAATGGAGGTCCCGAGAGCATGGGATTAGTCTTGGGATTCAATTTTGGAATCGAATAGTAATGAGAAAGTTATTTGTGGGTTGTGACTAGGTAACTGCTAGGGCTCAGGAGAGGATCATTCTTGGGAGTCGTGCTTGCTTGCCTATTTGCTTGCGCTTGGACCAAAGGTAAGAAAACTGCACCCAATATGTGACGTATGAGATTTGGGCTTCGCCTGGTTGTTAGATATTGTTATTGTTATCCCCAAAAATTTTGTTCAATGATGTGGCAATGCATGGTCAGTAAATGACACATTAATAGTAAATAAATGACTTATTTAAAGAAGTGAAAAGGTTTGGAGTTGACTGCGGAGTTGTGATATTAATGGTCAGGAAATAAATTTACCTGGTCAGAAGTGATTTGCCCGACCAGTGATAGGCCATGGCCAATCAGTGATGTGCTTTGGCCGACCAGTGATATGCCATGGCCAATCAGTGATGTGCTTTGGCCGACAATTGATATGCCATGGCTGACAAGTGATATGCCATGCTGACCAGTGATATGCCATGGCCGACCAGTAAGGTGTCTTGGTCAACCAGTCACTTCAAGGAATGGATTTAGTCGACCGGACAGATTAGAATCTCAGGAGTAAACCGGCCAGTGACTCTTCAATAAAGCCTCAGTAACAGCTTCCACCTGAATCACTCGTAACTCCTGTGAGAATCTCTCAGATATCCCGAAGTAATATCAATATTGTTGTAATTTGAATTTATTTATATTTTATTAATTAAAGTTGTTTGGAACAACCAAGGACCCTGTCAAATGGGATATTTCTCATGTACAATCCATGAGCCTATAAATAAAGGGCTTATGGCATCATTTAGAGGGATCTGGGGATTGAAAGAAAACACTCTAGTTTGGAGACTTTGGGACCATTACTTAGGGCATTCTGGGAGCATTTTCTGAGAGTTCAGAGAGAGAAACATTGTACTTTCCTACTTACACTTGAGAAACTCAGTAGACAAAGGTTAATCTAATTTTAAATATAGGCTAAATATATCACAACTCTAAGTGGATTAGGCTATTACCAACAAATTGGGGCTGAACCACTATAAAAATTACTTGTGTTATTTACTTTCTATTCCAGGTTTATTGTCGTTTTTGTGTCTACTCGCAGTTGGCCAAAATCGTGGTCAACATTTTTGGTGCTTTTTTTGAGAGCCTGAATAGAAGAAATACACTACTATCCTACCAATATGGTGCCCAGGAAGCCCAGTACCTCAACTGCAAAAGAAACTGTTAGACCAGAAGGTCCTGCAACTGAGAACCCTGACACTGAGCCCAGGTTCTTTCTCGAGGAGACAACTCCAAAGGTCGAACAACTATAGGAGGCCATGGGGGCTTTCTAGGAAGAGATAATGCAATCCAATGCTCGACAAGAGTCTTTTGCTGAGGAAATGGCCAGACAGAAGGTTGTATTTGAGCAGAAAAGATGGGAGATTGATGCCAGAAGTGAAGAGATCAGGCGACGGCAGGAGGAGGCCGACCGACGACATCGCAAGGCTGCACTTTCTCTAGAAGCAGCTACTCAGTTGACACAGGCCAATGCCAAAACCATAGCACAAGGAGCAGCCACCCAGGGAGCAAGGAATAATAATGCTGGTCAAAGGATTGCTGGTAGAGCCGATTCTCGGGGGCCGGACAGAAGTAGGAGTAATCCCGCTGGTCAGGGGGATGATGGGGTCCACTCTGGGACTGCCTCGACGCAAAGGGAGAATTCTAGAACCCTTCTAAGAGCCTGATAGTCATCAGACCGATTGATCAAAGGAGAAAAATGGAATTACCAACATGGAGGAAAAGATTGCCCGGCACGTACCGAAAAGCCTCCACTACATCCCGGCCAGCAGCGTAGTGAGAGAGAGCAGGGGACCGCGCAGTAAGCCTTCTGAAAAATCTAAGAGCACAATGTTTGATCGGTTAGGAGGAGGCACTTCCTGAAAGGATCTAAGGGACGTTATTAACGACAATAGAAGGACCATCCCAGTCGAAGGGAAAGATCTGAACTGCCCTGCCAGTCAAGTAGAAATACTTGAAGACAGTGTACTAGATGGAAATTCCCGACTAGGCGGTCAAGACCTTGGAACCCCGTCGGTTGCACCAGCCATCCAAGCCCACCTTGACGCGCTAATGGCTGCAGTGTAAGGTTTGTCAAAATGACCTTCCTGGATGGATGCGTTAGACCACATGAGTGGCAGACCATTTTGTTCCCAGATTAGAGCAGCCCAGCTGCCAGCAAAATATAAAGCACCGGTGCTGCCAGTAGATACAGAAAAGGCAGATCCCATTAGACATGTTGGGAAATTTGAGGACCAAATGGAGCTGCTTGGGGTGAGTGACGATTATTGGTGTAGAGTTTTCCCAACTACATTATTCGATACTGCCCAGGAATGGTTTTGGAAGTTCAAGCCGAATTCCATTACCTCTTAGGAAACATTCAGGAAAGAGTTTTGTAGACACTTCAGTGTTGCCCGGATTCCACCAGTTTATGCTAACCATTTGCTAGATATCAAACAAGGAAAGGATGAGTCTCTAAAGAACTATATATAGAGGTTCATGAGAGAAGCCAATCGAGCAACTGCTATCGGAGACGAGGGGAAGATGGTTGCCATATCCTTTGGAATAACTTATCGGAGCCCTTCGTGGGATAGTACACATAGAAATCCAATTTCAACACTTCAATAATTTCTTGACCGAGCAGACAAGTATATGAAATGGACGACGTGATTAAGAAAGAGGATAAAGGAATAAACAATCCGAGCGCATCAACTGACCCTCCTAAGAATGGTGAGAACGATCAAAATGGTGGGAAGACACGTGGGAATAACGGGTCTGATCGCCATGAAGAAAAGAAGGCTAAGTCAGGTCCAAACAATAAGCCAACCATGTATGAGCCTCGGTTCACTAATTACACCACTCTCTCGGCCAGCCGAGCAGAAATATATCTCGCAAGTCATCAAGAGGTGCCCTACCGGAAACCCCCACCCATCAAGAAGGAGATGAGTAAAAGAGACATGAATAAATTTTGTTGTTTCCATGGAGATTATGGTCACGATACAAACGAATGCAATCATCTCAAAGACGAGACATAATTACTTCTCCGGTTGGGAAAGTTAAAAAAGTAACGGGTAGAGAAACCCCAAGGAGAAGGAAGCAACAATAATCCTGGGTTCAAATGACAGCGGTCTCCAACCTTGTAACCCAAGCCTATGGACTTCACTTTAGACACTATATGTGATGGTCCACACTTGGCTAGGGATAGTAATAAGGCAAGGGAAAGATATGCATGGACACTTCCACATGAATTGGATGCAACATCAACATCCGAAGTCATGACTGTAGAGGAACGACCTCCAAACAATCCACGATACAAAAGTGAGTCTCTTACTATTAAGGAGGATGATGCTAGACATGTAAAATATCCTCATAATGACCCGCTCATCATTACAGTCCAAATTGCAAACATGAAAGTGAAGAGATGGCTAGTTGACATGGGAAGTTATGTGGACATCATCTACAAGTCTTCTTTTGAAAAGATGAAGTTGTCCGTCAATGACTTGAAACCACACTCTCAAGTTATTTACAGATTTACTGGAGAAGGATTGTCATCGGCCGGAACAATCAAGTTACCGGTCACAACAAGAGATGCTCCTAGGCACGAGACGGTCATGACAGAGTTTTTGATAGTAGATTGTTCGTCGGCGTACAATGTGGTGATATGGTCGACCACTGCTCACAACTCTACATGTGGCGGTGTCTATATGGCACCTTTCCATGAAATTCTCAACCAGTGCAAGCCTAGGCAGTGTCCGGGGAGACCAAAGAGAAGCTAGGGAATACTATAATGCTTAAGTGGTTAAGGCACGGAGGGGAGCCAAGGAGAATAATGTGATTATGTGTGGATAGAGAGAATAGGTAGTAGACGATATGGACATCGACCAATATAGCACTGTGGATTTAGCTAACCAAGAGAAAGTTTAAAAGGTTACCAACCAGGAAGGTGTTCCTGATGTTAAGGAGGAACAGGCCCCATCTGGTGATGAAGTCACCAAATAGGGTGTTCCCCAAAGTGAGGGAATGGATATTGATCCTTGCTTTGGGGATTTGGAGAGTGGGGTATGACCTATGGAGGACTTAGAGGAGGTCCCAATAGATGAGAACGAACCGACCAGAGTGGTCGAAGTTTGGAAGAATTTAAAGATGGAGGTGAGAGCACAGCTGGTAGAATTTTTGCGAAGGAATCAATATGTCTTCTCCTAGTCTCATAAGTATATGATGGGTATCTCAACAACTGTGATCAGCCACGTGCTCAACGTGGATGAAAACTACCCATCAGTGTAGCAGAAGACAAGGTTACTTGACAAGGAATGAACGACTGAAGGAAAATGAGTTCATAAGGGAAACTTATTGCCCCACCTGGGTTTCTAACCAGTATTAGTTCCCAAGTCCACAGGGAAGTGGAAGACCTGTGTGGAATTCACCGTTTTGAATAAAGCATGTCCCAAGAACTATTTTCCCTTGCCCAAGATAGACCAGTTGGTTGATGCACTTTTGGTCATGAAAATTTGTCCTTCATGGACTCTTACTCTGGGTATAATCAGATAAGTTTGCACCCTCCCAAGGAGGAGCATACCAGCTTTCGAATAGACATAGGATTATACTGTTATAAGGTTATGCCATTTAGCTTGAAAAATGCAGGAGCCATCTACCAGTATTTAATGAATTGCATGTTCCACGAATTGATCGGCAAAAACATGGAAGTGTACGTCGATGACATGCTGGTCAAGTCAAAGGAAGCTAGGGGGCATGTACAAGATCTGGGGGAGTGCTTTACAATACTTAGAAAGTACCGCATGAAGCTGAACCCTCTCAAATGCTTGTTTGGAGTAAGTTTTGGAAAGCTTTTCAAATTTATAGTTAACTCACGACGGATAGAAGCCAATCATGAGAAGATTAAGGAACTCATGGAAATGAAGTCTCTGACCAGAATCAAAGATGTACAGAGTTTGACTGGGCGGATTGCTGCTCTAAGTAGGCTTATTTCCAAATCAACAGACAAGTGTGTCCTGTTTTTAACTTATTAAGAGGAAGCAAGAAATTTGACTGGACAGAAGAATGCGAGCAGGCATTCCAAGCCATAAAAAAAACATTTGGCTCAGCCTCCAATTTTATGGAAGCCCATAGATAGAGGGGACCTTTTCATTTTTGATAGTCACAGAACATGCCATCAGTGATGCTCTAATACGAGAGGAAGATAAGGTGCAGCATCTGGTCTACTACGTCAGTAAGCGGTTGGTAGGAGCAGAGTCAAGGTACCCTATGATCGAGAAGTTAGCATACTGTTTAGTGCTTGCGTCTCGCAAATTATGGCCATACTTCCAGGAACATCCCATAAAGTTGCTTACCGACTAGCCCTTACGCCAAGTCTTACAAAAACCTGAAATCTCTGGTTGTTTACTTAAATGCACTGTCGAATTGGGCCAATTCGAGATCAAGTATCAACCCCGATCAGCCATCAAAGGAGAAGCTCTAGTGGACTTCATTGCTTAATGCACCAGAATTGCTGATATTCTCGATGAGACAGAAAATGTAGCTGGGCAGAGAAAAGTTTTTCCTACCTGGCAAGTTTATGTGGACGGATCTTTGAATGAACACTATGCAGGGACCAGAATTATATTGATCACACCAGAGAAACGTTGAGTTCATTGCGCGTTAAGGTTCAAATTCAATGCCTCCAATAATTAGGTAGAATATGAAGCCCTTTTAGCAGGATTACAATTGGCCAGAGATGTACATGCCTTGTCGGTTGAAGTAAATAGTGATTCTCAGTTGGTGGTTTACCAAATTTTTGGAGAATATCAGGCGAGACGTTTGCGTATGGTGGCATACTTAAATAAAGATAAGGACTTGTTAGCACAGTTTGAAGAGTACACAATCAAGTTGGTGCCACGAGAGTAATACTCCAACGCAGACGCCTTGGCAAAATTAGCACTACGAAGAATGCTAACACTCTGAACATAGTACCAGTTGAATACTTAGCAAACCCAATTATTACCGAGCAAGAAGAAATGCCAATTACTGTAACTGACACTTGGATGACACCCATCATCACGTACCTCGAGCAAGGGACCTTAACAGTAGCTGCAATGGTGGCAAGTGGACGATGAGATGGGCTGCTCGGTACGTCATGATGGAGGGGTTGTTGTGTAGAAGATGGTACTCTATGCCACTACTCAGGTGTGTGATGCTCGACCAGTCGAAAAACCTATTAGCCAAAGTACACGAGGGGTTTTTTGGAGATCACACTGGGGTGAAAAGTCTGTCTAAAAATATTTTCCGACAAGGATTTTTCTGGCCTACAATGAACGAGGACTCCATGGAATATGTGAAGAAATGTGATAAGTGTCAGAGATTTTCTAAGATACCAAGAGCACCTCCAAATATTTTAAAACAAATGCAAAGTCCCTAGCCCTTGGCAGTATGGGGAATTGATCTGATCGGCAGGCTACCTAAAGGAAAAGGAGGAGTGTAGTTCACGGTAGTTGCTGTGGATTATTTCACTAAGTGGACTGAAGCTAAACCATTAGCCACAATCATGTCAAAGAAAGTGTTAGATATTGTGGTGAAAAACATCATATGTTGCTATGGCCTGCCAAAAAAGATAGTGTTGGATAATGGTACACAGTTTGATAGTGATCTATTTACTAATTTTTGTGTTAGGCATGGCATCATGAAGATCTTTTCCTCGGTGGCTCACCCACAGGTGAATGGGCAAGTAGAAGTGCTAAACAAAACATTGAAAGGCACCCTAAAGAAGCGACTCGAGCAAGCTAAATGATGTTGGGCAGAAGAATTACCAGAAGTTCTCTGGTCGTACAGAACCACTGCTCAGACAGCAACTGGCCATACTCCTTTTTCCTTGGCATATGGTTATGAAGCTATGATACCGGTCGAGATCGACCCCCCGTCCCATCGAAGAAGCACTTATGACAAGGATGAGAACAATCAATTACTGGCTGAATCTTTGGATTTTATTAAAGAAAAGCGAGAAAAGGCGAGCATGAGAGTTGCTGCTTATCAACAAAAGGTGGCCTGAAATTTCAATTCCAGAGTTAAAGATCAAAAGTTCTAGGTTAAAGATTCGGTTCTTAGAAGAATGTTCAAAGACTTAGGAGCTGGAGTGATAGGACCAAATTGGGAAGGACCCTATCAGATCGAGCAAGTCTTGCCACCAGGTACTTACAAACTTTCTAGGCTGAATGGTGAGCTGATAAGAAACTACTGGAATGGCGAGCAGCTTAGGATATATTATCAATAAATACCACTTGTATTTATTTAAGTATGTTTATGATCTGGTTATTTGCTGACCAATCATTTTTTTTAAACAATTTTTGTTTGTTTGAGACTCATTATTAGACACGTTTTGTCCTTTTCAAATTTATGAGATAAAAGAGACTAAGTGCAGCGTAGTCGATTCTTGCTACAAATATGCACATGTGTTAATTTTTCGAACAGTGTTTAACTGATCGGTAAAATCAGGCAGTGTTCAACAGCTCAGTGTGTTCAAGTAGTGTACAACTACTTGAATATTTTCTTTATATTCAATGTGTTTCACGAGTAGTAATTTCTCGAACAGATTCATTCAAGTAGCAAGTGACCAAGGATCTTACAACCCTCGATCACTTGGGGGGAACATGGGGTATACTGTTAAATAATTTAACATAGGCAATGAGAGCACGAATTAATATAGTTGTTTTTACGCTGACTTGTAAATTTTTGAAGTCGACATGGCCATTGAGATAACTTGTTTATCAAAAGCTTAAGTAACTTGGCATCTTTCAAAATTCCAAGTTAAAAGCAAATATTCATGTGAAATTAAAACATTAGGCTCATAAAAGGTTAAAGCAATAAGAGTGTGAGAAATTATACTTAGCAGGGACTTATGAAATGTCTATAATTTCGAAGTTAGAAAACTAAGTACTCATGTGAAAAATTCATGGCATAGATCAAAGAGATTTTACTATTCACAAAAAACTTGGGATGTTTTAAGAAAAGTAAAGTAAAGTGTCAGGCATCTTAGCCATATGAGCAAAATATAATAAACTACTGACTAGAAATGAGATTTCACTAGTCAAGTTGAGAATGCTCTCTGTTCGGCCCAAAATGCTCACTGGTCGGGTAGAATATTGCCTGGTTGGTCAACACCATCCTCAGCATTAGGGACATCCTCTGGTCAAAATGATAGAGCAGGAGAAGCAGGCACAACACCAGCTGGATTAGCTGCCTCCTTGGCGGCCCTGGCCTCACATTTGGCAAGATCTTCCGCCCTTGCCTCTTCTAAGAGAAAGTTGAGGTTAAGGGGCTTGTTTAGCTTCCATATCTGATTGAAGCAGTAAAAACAGATCTCTTCATAATGGGTAAGATCAACTTCTTTGTCTTGTTTCAAATCTTCATTATCATGAGTCATTTTCTCTAGCTGGTCGGTCAACGTCTTGTTGGTTTGGATCTGTCTTTTATTTTCATCAGCCAACTCCCTTAGAGATCCTTCCTGATCGACAATTATCTTCTCTGTCTGCTCAGCCTTGGATTGAAGATATTTCTCAAATTTAGTCAAAGTTTCAATCTTAGCTTGGGCTTCCACCAAATGATCATTCATGACCTTGATCGACTCATTATAGTCGATTGCTCGGCGTTGGGCATGACTAACAGGGATAAGTCCCTGGAATAAATAACCAAAGAAATATTAAAATACGAGTGATCAATAAGAAAGTAAATTTTTTTGATTTGAGCAAGGCTTTTGTGGAGGACAACTTCGACACTTTGTCGGGGTAGAGTCTTAAAGGTCTGAGCTGTGGTTGCATGGTGAAGAGTATCATTTAGTAACTCTTTGTCACATTCACCAACGACGCGAAGAGGCTCACTTAAGCAAGTCAACTGAGTAGTCTGTAGACTAGCATTAAAGGGAATTGACGGAGGAGCCAAACGTGGGAGAATGACTATGGGAGAAAATTTATTAGGGAATTGACGAAGGACTCCCTCAAGAAAATTTATGTGGCGTAGTCTTGATAACCTTGTTTCGGAGTAGTTGAGTAGCTACCTTCACCAGTCTTCCTTTTTTGGCAAATGGGGTGTTGAATTGCTTGAACATGGTTACATCTGCATAAAAGTAAAGCAAAAATTGGGTTAGTAGAAACAATAAATGAACATAGGTAAAAAAATAAAATTCAACAAATTCATCACATAATCTAATTATGGTTACTATCAGCAAAACCTAAGTTCAAAATTTCGTTAAAAATCTCGTCCTCGTCCTCCGACGAAGAGCTTTCTTCTCTAAAGAGCTCGATACTTTTGCCTTTGTCAGGCCTGATGGGGAAGGCGGGTTGGTGAGGTTTTTCAAAAGGAGGCTCTCTAATAATGGGACCACCTGGTCGGCGTGGTTGAGGGGATGAAATAGGAGAAAACTGGTCGGTCACTACTTCGATATCGGCATTAGACTAATCAGTTGTGTCAATTTCATCAGTCGTACTACCCACAACAATATCTTGGTTGTTCGGTAACAATCCCACCAGACGGAGATTCTCTAAGGAGACCAACTATTCAACGTCTTTTTCATCTAGAGGCATGTTGGCAAGTTCTTCTGCCTGAGCATGCATTTTCTTGGTTGGGAGAGGTTGATCAAAAAGGCCGGCATGTGTAAAATCTAGGTTGTTGGCTTTATTGTCTATAGTCAAGAAGTATTCTGTATAATATTTCCCAGGGTTCGATTTATGGGCTATACCATGAAGGTACTTAACCCCTTTTTTCCTATGAAAGAGGTGAAAAAAACATGTATTCTTGTGACTGGGGTTGGTCCTAAAATCGAACAAATAGTGTATCTCGTGAGGGATAGGCGGGATCCAACCTTGAAAGTGGTAGACAATGTATAGAGCAGACAAGGCTTGTACACTTTTTGGAGCAATATGGAAGGGAGACACATTGAAGTAATCTGCTATTGATCTAAAAAAGGGTTGCAAGGGGATTGTGGCTCCTGCATAAATGTTATACTTAGAGCAGGCACAATAAACTCCACCAGGATTATTGGCTCTTTGGTTAGGGTGTGGATATATCACATTCACTCATTCGAGACCCAAGGTCTCAATATGCTTATCAAACATTTTGGAATGTAGCTTAGAAGGCTTAGCTACAAACCAGGAAGGCACACCGTCTTCTTCTTTCCTCAACCTAAGTGTAGAATTTTGTTGGATTTCTGTGGTGAATGTTTCGGTAACCTTTCTCTTGGGTTTTCCAGTTTTTCGAGCTTGGCAAGGGAGTTTCGAAGAAGCTTCAGTCTCGGCTTCTCCTAATAAATTTTCTTCCACACAGGGTACTCGTTCTACAATCTTTTGTGTTGCTCTATGAGCAACCTAGGGATCTTGTTCTTTAGGGAGTCGATTAGACTTCTTCACCCTCATTGATTGGTGTTAGTGTTGTTTCTTAAGGAACTGATCTTCGTGAAGAAAGTATAAGGATGATCGCGAATGGATTTTCTTGAGACGACGGAGACGGTCTTCAGGAGTTCATTACATGGGGTATTTGGAAGAAGAATCACTGCTCGGAAGGGTTTCCCTTAAAGCGGGAATTGAGGAATCAGAGTCTGTTTGGCTGTCACCTCCCCTGTAGTCGAAACGATTAATCTACAAAAAATAAGGGGAGGTGAGTAAACCAAACAGAAAGTGAATGAAAAATAAAAAATATATACAATACTCAGTGAAAAAATTTCTTTGATCAGAGAAATTAATTTTCCCCATATAAAGACATTTTTTAGGGGAAATAATAATAATTTTGTGAGATTCAAGTAGATTGTTTTGAATTTCGCATGGTGTTCGAAGGAATAAGGCCTAAGGTGGTGTTCGAGTGATTTGGTGTGTGTCCTAGCATTGGGATGTGTGTCCGAGCGGCTGTGCGGTGTCTGAGGAATGGGGCGTGTCCGAGCAGTTGGGCATGTCTGCGTAGCTGGTGTGTCCAAGGAGCTTGTGTGTCCAAGAAGTTAGTGTGTTCGAGCATTCGGGTGTGTGTCCGAGTGGCTATGCGGTGCTCGAGTGGCTGGGGAGCATGTCCAAGGAGCTAGGCATGCCCGAGGAGTTGGGCATGTTAAGGAGCTGGTGTGCCTGAGTGATTTGGTGTGTGTCCGAGCATTCGGGTATGTCTCCGAGCAGTTGTGCGGTGCCTCGAGCGGCTGGGGGCATGTCCGAGGGGCTGGGCGTGTCTGAGGAGCTGGCGTGTTAGAGGTGCTGGGGTGTGTCCGAGGAGCAAGGATGTGTGTCCGAGCAACTGGGAAACAAAACACCCGAGTACCAAGCAATGGTCCGATTGGCTAGGTATGGCAAAAGGAACACGTTTGATGGGCTAAAGGTAAAGAGCATAGCATGATGTACAAACATATTTTCTTAATCTTGGAGTATGCAAACATGTTCAAAAAGAGGAATTCCAAGAGTTCAAACAAGTCTCAAGAAAATATAATATGCTTCTCTTAAACCTATGAACCCAAAATTACAATGTGTAATGGGAAATCATTTTTCTTTCAAAATTTCATGAAATTGGAGGAAAAATTGACTAACCCAAAGCGTAAACTATACTATATTAGCCATAAAGTCTCTATTCTACAAAGATTTATCATAAAAAATCCAAGGATATATTTCAAAGGGGATTTCGGCATGCGTGTATTCTAACAAGTTTTTTGTATAGATTTTTTAAGTTTAAAAAGCTTAAAGATAAAGATGAAGAAGGAGAAGCTTACCTAAACGTATTGAAGAGCCTTTAATTTCTTGAGAAAGCTTGGATTTGCTTGGACAAGTTGAAGTGCCTTGGAAATTTATGGAGGTTTTGGCCAAGAGAAAGGAAGAGTGTTGTTGATGATGAAATTCTTGCTTATGAGTAGTGGGCATCCATGGGTCTATTTAAAGGAGAGAAAGGGAAACTCCCACTTACCCTGAAGACTCTTGGTATTCTCTCTCCCATGATTGGAAACGAGTAACTGCCATTTTCATGGCTGAAAAATTTAATTATAGCTTTATTTGCAAAAGGCGAGAAAATTCCAAAAGTCAGTTTTGGAATTTTAGGACACAGTAATTATTAAATTTAGTGCAGATCCTTGCGAGGAGCAGGAAAAGTTTATCATATGAGAAAATCATATAATAAACTTTGGGGGCAAATGGTATCCCCAAAATTTTTGTTCAATGACGTGGCAATCAGATAGACAAGTGGCAATGCATGGTCAGTAAATGACACATTAATAGTCAATAAATGTGTTATTTAAAGAAGTGAAAAGGTTGGAAGTTGACTGTGAAGTTGTGACATTACTGGTCAGGAAGTAAATTTACATGGCCAGAAGTGATTTGCCTGACCAATGATATGCGTTGACTGATCACTGATGTGCTTTGGCCGACCAGTGATATGCCATGGCCGATCAGTGATGTGCTTTGCCCGACCAGTGATATGCCATGGTCGACCAGTGATATGCCTTGGCCGACCAGTAAGGTGTCTTCGCCGACCAGTCACTTCGGGGAATGGATTTGGTCGACATGACGGATCAGAATCTCGGGAGTAAATCATCTAGTGACTCTTCAATATGCCTCAATAACAACTTCAACCCGAATGACTCGTAACTGCCCCAGGAATCTCTCAGATATCCCGAAGTAATAGCTATATTGTTGTAATTTGAATTTATTTATATTTTATTATGTTATCCCAAAAATGAGAAGTGAATGACATGGCAGGAATTAATTGCACGCGGCTAACACCTGGCAAAACCTGTGTTCGACTATTAACCAGGAAGATATTCAGCATTATGCAGTCGGTCTCTTCACACGACCAGTCTGGTTGTATGCACATAACACGCGGAGGAAATCTTAGGCAGTTATGATGGAATCCGAAATTCTCTCCCATGATTTCCTAAGTATCCGGGTATTTAGGAAATAATATCTGTAATAAATCAATGTAAATCTACCCCGAGCTTATAAATAGAAGAAGAGGGCTCAGGGAAGAGGATCTTTTTCCTTTCTGACTTCTAAATCGCTTGAGATCAGAGTTATCATATCACTCATATTGTATTGTTCTGCAAAGGTTAGTGAAACTCATTGAACCCTAGTTCTTTGATCACTCCTTTGATCTCACATCAATAACAATCTAAGTGGACGTAGGTTATTACCAGATCCTGGGGCCGAACCACTATAAAATATCGTGTTCTTATTCTTTTCGTCATTACATTCTTTTCAACGCATTCATCCACGTCAAGCGTACTTTGACTCCGTGTCAGTTGCCCAAAATCAGGGTCAACATATTAATTAAAGTTGGTTGGAACAACCAAGGACCCCGTCAAATGGGATATTTCTCATGTACAATCCATGAGCCTATAAATAAAGGGCTCATGGCATCATTTAGAGGGATCTGGGGATTGAAAGAAAACACTCTAGTTTGGAGACTTTGGGACCATTACTTAGGGCATTCTGGGAGCATTTTCTGAGAGTTCAGAGAGAGAAACATTGTATTTTCCTACTTACACTTGAGAAACTCAGTTGACTAAGGTTCATCTAATTTTAAATATAGGCTAAATATATCACAACTCTAAGTGGATTAGGCTATCACCAACAAATTGGGGCTGAACCACTATAAAAATTACTTGTGTTATTTACTTTCTATTCAAGGTTTATTGTCGTTTTTGCGTCTACTCGCAGTTGGCCAAAATCGTGATCAACAGGTCGACTGTTTGTAATTTTTGAGTTGTAATTATTCCTTAGTAATTGTAAATGACCCAGTCAACATTTATTTTGGGATCTCATGTACGCACTTAACGTTTTAATAAAAAGACTATTCCTTTTGTCCAAAATTTATAACCCTAAGTCGTTAATCACGTTTAGTTGCACATTTATAGCCAAATGACTCAATTAGTGAGTCTAGCACTATTTAAAATACATAGTGTAATGGTCTTGGCTATCCAGGGCATTACACATAGCCACCTCTCGCTTGTACACTGATTGGACCATAGACAACGCTATGTACAAGCTTCACTGAGAAATAACATTTGCATTATTATTAAAAGAAATATAAAAAAATTGATCATGCACATAAATAAAGAAATTAAGTTTCTAGAAAATCCAGGAATAAAATAAGCATTATTCAAAATAAGATAATTGTTCCCGAAATATAAACAAACTGATCCCATAACTATCGCTGAAATGAGCGTACCACTTCCAACTCACATAGTCACATCCGCCATCAGGAAGTTCCCTTGATGACTCAAGTATCTGCATAGAAGAACAAACATGGTTAGTGGCTCCTAAATCTAAAACCCAGGATGAAATTGTAACGTCCTGCATTTTCGGGTACCTTTAAACGACTCGGGTCGGGATTTTTCCCCCGGGTTAAGAATATTATTTTAAATAGTATTATATTTTGTTTGTAAGTATTCCATGAGTTATTGCTAGACAAAATATGAATTTTGTGATTTTAAAAGTCAAGATAAGACTTTTGGTCCTGGACCGACACAAAAACCCTGATCGGGTAAAAATCTCGGAAAATAAAACGAAAAATCATGGCAATTATATTTTGGGCATAAAATACATTCATAAGAGTTAAAGTTTGGTAAAAAATAATAAATCTAAAAGAAAATGGAAATTTTAGGGCATTTTGTATTAAACGCCTAATTTTACCGAAATGGGGAATTTTATTCCATGAATGGACCTTAGGTTAAATTTTATTATGTGATTAATTAAATTAAATGTGAGAGACATTTAATTTAATTAATTAATGTTAAGTTTGGTGATTAAAACTTAATAAGAGTGAAAAAGGTGTCAAAAGCCAATTTGGACTTTTCTTCTTATGAAACCTTTTTTAACCTTTATTAAAAAAAAAAAAAAATGAAATGATTATATATAGCAAGGGTTGGCCGGCCATGTGGTGTTTTAGGTGGTGTGAACCCAACTTAATAAAGATAAATCTCATTTTAACTAAGTCAAGTCAAGTGGGCAAGTGGGAGGAAAACACTTGAGTGTTTTTGAGATAAATTAGATAGTATATAACTCTTCCATCCCTCCCCAACCGACCACACCACTCTCTCACATTCACTCATCTGATTTTTGAAGACCTCTCAAAGTGTTCTCTCCATTTTTCAAGCCCAAGAACACCAAGGAAAACTTGGAGGCAAAGTCTTGGTCTAGGAAGTATTTTCCCTAAGGTAAACCTTCACTAATCTAGGCTTTTGTAAAGTTTTAAGCTTAGAGTTTCAAATAGCTAATTAACTATGTTGTTGGGGGAAGTTGGTTAGGGTTTTTGAAAGGTTTTGAAGGAGTCAAAGCTTATAGGAAGGTCCAAACCTTAAGCAAGAACACCAAAGAGGTAAAAAGTTTACTTTTGATGATTTTGTTGTAGGGTTTTTAGTTTTAAGCATTATTTTGTATATCTAATTCTTAGAGTTTCTTGTTGATGATGTAATAAGGTTATGGTAGTTGTTTAATAATTTTTATGATGCATGTGTATTGATTTTTGAAAATGGGAACCAAAACCCCCAAGGGTTTTGTAGGATACCCTAAAACAAAACATGTTTTAAGCTGTGACTTCCAAGGGGTCAAGTAGCCACTGTATATTGTTTTTGTAAAATTAAATTCTACTGTTATGTTGTTGAGATTGATTACATAAAATTGAGCTTTTGAAACACTAAAAAATGTTTAGAAATGAGTAAGTTATGCTATTTCAAAGTTTAGGTAAAAAACTGTTTTTTTCGTATTCTCATTTTCGGAACCAAGTTTGGACAGCCACTGTATTGGGAAAATGAACCCAGTTTTTTCTAAAATTTTGTGGACATATTTCTGGAATAACCTATTAGTCCACTGTAAAATTTGGTAAGAAAATATTAAACGGTTTGAAAGTTATTAACTGTCAAAGTTTGGAAAAAATAAGGACTTGAAAATAAGGTCATTTTTACCTCATTTTTGGAAAATGATTTCACCAATAAAAAATGCTCATTTTGACATAAGATTTTACAAAGACCTAAATGGCATAACAAAAATGGAATTGGGAAATTTCGGTAACAATTGGGTAAGTAAATTTCAAGTTATGAACTAACGAAGTATGTAGTTAAAAATGTGAAAATTGGGTTTTTCACACTTAAGTGTAAAAATGAGATTTTGGAACATAAAGTAAAAAGTAAAATTTTGCTTATTTCAAGATATAAATTGGTAAGTCTTGAAATCATATTTTCACTAAAATTACCCCTTTGAGTTTAAATGAATTATTTTTATTAAAGAGTTTTTATTCTTTTTAAAAATAAGAGATTTAATTTATTAATAGTTAATAAATTAAAAGAGGGTTTAAAACCTTATATTTTGATAAAATAATTAAATGAATTATTTTTCTAGTAAGTAAAAATTGATTAATTGCTTTTGGAAAATTAATTAGTCAAGATGAGAAATTTATAACGGTTTTCCTAATTAAGACAAATTAGGCAATTTTCTTAAAACGGTTTTTAGATATTAAAACCTTAAGAAAAATAAAAGGAAAATTTAAAGAGTTTATTTTCTTTAAAAATAATTAAGGAATTTATTTGTATTTTCTGGATATAATACCGGCTAAAATCATACATATTTTAACCGACTAGTCGAAAGTGCGGGTTAATAGCGATACCTTGAAAGAATAAGATTTTTAGCGGATTGTGGGAAATACCATTGTGATACCCGAGCCTAGGTATCGAGACCTTAGGATAGGTCTCCCCGAGACTTAGGGTCTAGTCTCGAATATTTTGTATGACTTTCCTTAATAGGTTTAAAACCAAATAAGGATAATAAATCCTTACAAATGACTTTTATTAAAATGACAAAACTGCCCAAAATAATAATAATGAATTATTAGTGCCATAATTAATCCGAGTATACTGTATGGATAACTACAGTATTGGCTAAGCGTAACTGGACTGAACGTTGGAGGGTGAAAACCTGCTGAGCGCTAAGGACTCCAAGTAAGTCAACTTATATTGTATGGCTGCAACATGAAATGATTATTGTCTTGTATGTTAGTATAGGGATACATGCATATACATAGGCTGTCATAGAAAGTTGCTTAGAGACGTTAGTCTAGTGAGTGCTGATTTAGAAAATATGAACGGTAGAAGTCCGTCATATCCTAGACGGTTGATCCCCGTCACACTGCTTGATTTTATTTATGTCCGGTTCATTACCGCGACGAGTGGCCATGAGATGAGGATAAGCTGGTTAAACCTAGGGGCACCAAGATAAATGGGACCTAGGGGCCCTCATGCTTACTTAATCATTGGACGGTTAGAATCCGAGCAAGTGCTCTGATAAGTTATTCCCGGATAGCAGCCGTGAATATTGGCCATTCCGTGAGAGTGCCTAGAGATACTAGGTGTAGCACCCACATTATTTTGATATAATGTAGCCAATAATCACATGATTGCATTGCATTACATATCATACAATATGTATAATTTGAGCATATGCATATTCTTATAAGTGTTTTCATGTATAAGTATAAAAGTTGTGTATGTGATGTCTATATGTATGCTCAATATTATTAACCTTGTGGCATTTGAGTTGTCTTTCATGGGTGTTTGATGTGCTCAAGATATAAGAAAGTATGAAAAATATGGACAAGGCATGGAATTAAGTGATGAAAGTGAGATATAGAAGGCAAAATAGGTTAAGTAGTGAAAAATAGTACAATGTCGATTACTAGTATTTCGGTGTAAAATTGAGTATTTATGGATTTACCAAATATAATCGAGGTATGATTAAGGTCTCATTGATGATGTAAAAATGGTTTTAGAACCATTAGATCAATTCTTGATGGGAGGTATACATAATCAGTGGTATTGATGCAAAGTCAAAACGAGCTTAGCATAAGTGCGCTACGCTCGATCGGGTAAGCATAACTATTGGGTATGTAGTCATATGGACCTAAGGTTTGGTGTGAGTGGTTTACACATAAGGATAATAGGCCTAGCAGATGATTAAGTCGAAATTATTGAAGTGATAAAGTTTTCATAAGTCAAAAGGTGAAATGATGAGATGAAAGGTGTCAAATTTTGATACAATAAGGCTAAATCATTGAAAATAAGGAATTTTCATCAACCTTATCACTTTGCACGACCATTATTCTGAAAAACAGAGAGAAAAGAAAACCAAAAACCATTTCTTGGCTGGTTTGAAGAAATTCTAAGGAGATCCAAGTGAAAGCAAAGCCAAAGAAGTAGATTAAGCTTAGTTCTAACCTTTTTATGGTAAGTTCTTGTACTTGGAAGTTAAACTATGTTTTTGAATTTTTCTGAGAGCTTATATATGGTGTTTTATCCTTTTTAAGATATTTCTTGGGGTTTCCAAGTGGTTTGAGGTTTAGAAAAGCTTGAAGAGATTGTTTTCGCCGAAAAGTTGCTCGGTAAGTGAAATTTTGTGTTTTATGAGGTTTTTGGGGTTCTTGGAGTACAAGATGATTTTTGGTTATTTGATTGAGTTTATAAGAGAGTATATATGTTTATAAATGTTTGAATATATGTGGAGACTCATTTAATTTGGGTGATGATCTAGGAGATAAGAATTTTATCAAAATCGGTATATGATAACTTTATGATGAATCATGTTGGTATTTGGGATATATGGTTATGGCAGGCTATTTGATGTTGATTATTAGTTTATTTTGATATTTGAGGATAGCTAAAATTAAGGGGAAACTTTTTCAAAATTTCTCTAAGTGTCTAAGATAAATCTAACGCTCGATCTAGGTGGTTTAAGGCATTTTAGGCATGATTTTGATATGAAATTTGATATGATGTTTTATGGGTATTTTTAAATGAGAGTTCAATGTCTTACTGCCTTCATTATGATGAGAAATCCATGCCATTGTCAGGATAAGCACATCAATACCTAAGACACCACTTGTTACACGGTGAACTATATTTTGGACAAAAGGTAAGTAAAGTACTCAACTACAACACAAGAATTATGTGTTATGTGAAAGTATGCATTATATGAATATTTTGTGAGTAAGTGGTATTAACATACAGTGACACTTCATCATAAATTTGTATGCATGGCATAATAGTGATATGGTAAATTATTATATGATATAAGACCATGCATGATATTATGATGATTAATTATATGATGCCTTTGCAAGTTTTGTGCAACATAAAAGAAAGTTGTTATAAGAAGTTTAAGTTCAGTGCCACTGTTTTGAAAAGGTGAATGAAAGTGTTAATAAGTGTAAACGGAGGCCTATAGTAGGCTTATAGTGGCTGCCCAATAATTTGGGCTAGGTTTTAGTGAACCAATAATATTGTTTGCCATGTTTCCGTTTTATTTCTCCTCCATATGAGTTATTGTTATATGTATTGACACCATAGTGTGTGGCCGCCTTAACTCTTGAGCCCGACGGGGCAACGATGGAATAAGGTTTTTAATGTGCCCTACTGTGGTGATGGCTAGCCGGAGGAGAACCCATGGGATTTTGTATTATATGTGTAACAAGCCCTGCAGGCATTGACCAATTCAAACAGTGTGCACAATATTAAGGGGCCCAAAATTTAAAAAGAAGTTGTGTATGACCATTGATATTGGGTAATCATTAGCATTGCATGCATTACTTTGCTTACTGAGCTTTAGGCTCACAGTTGTCTTGTGTTGCAGGTAGAGAAAGAAATATGTGAATGATATGAGGAGAACTGAAGCATGGTCCTGACCCTGATTTGTACATATGAACACATCGACCTTTTGTGGGTTATTTCAGTTATCAGTGAGATGTTTGTAATAAAGTGTGAAGTTATGTTTTGAAAATAAATTGGGTTATTTAATACTTATGTATAATATGTTTGAGACACACTTTATGTTTAATGTAAATAATGTGAAATAAGTTTTCAAGTTTAAAAAAATATATATATATATATGTCCAGACTTCCGCAGAAATAAATTATGATATAGTTTTAAAACGTAACACCTCAAATATGGTTTTAACTAAAATAAGTGAGGGTGTTACACTAGGGATTGCCAAGATTGAGTGAGGCTGAACACCCTAGGGGCAACTGCTCACCAGCACCACTGATTAACATAGAAGTCTCCGTAAAACCGTGTAAATTAGATTACACTCTTGAATAAGTAGCGATGCCCTAGGTAACACGATAGTTACCCTTGATGAGAATATTTATTGGCTAGATCTTAGTGTGGGGACTCGGTTCTCTTTTACAGATTAGCAATTATGTTGGAGGGCGCGTTACGCATGAATTGTTGGAAATTGTCGAGCGTTGGTCTCGAATTATGATGTGATATAATATATCTGCTTGCTCTGGGATTTTCTGGGTGCAGGGATATATTTGTTGATAAGATATAGTTGTGATATAATATATCTGCTTGCTCTGGGATTTTCTGAGTGCAGGGATATAATTGTTGGTAAGATATAGTTGTGATATAATATATCTGCTTGTTCTGGGATTTTCTGAGTGCAGGATTTTTATCTAGTTATGAATTGATTTATCATTGGTTATCAGGCATGACCATAAGTTTGCCAGGACGCTTTAGCGTTCTTGAAATTGATTGTGTAGGGTCCCGATGGGTCCGGAACCCTAATTCTCTACATGCTTGTTTGAAAGTTGATCTTACTAAGCGTTTTCGCTTACCTAGTTGTTTCATGTTGTAGGTAAGAGCAAGGGCAAGGCAGAGCAGTGAGCGCTGGAGTCTTCCTTGCAAATGTACATGTGGACCGACCTTTTGGGAAGCCTTTTTATTTTCGGAAATGTTGTGTAATTTTCCTAAACTAGGCTCACTCTAATCTTTATAAAACATGTTTGTAACTAAATGTTAAGTATGACCATACGACTTTTTAAATTTTTTTTTTTTATATACGGGTTTTTGAGACATTTTGTTAAATGAAAACATTTATATTTCCGCATTATCGAGTCTTGAAAATCCGAGTCGTTACAGAAATATCGTCTTCAACTATTCAAGCTTCAAGTACAAGCAAATCAAATTTACCTTTCTTTTTTCAGCTCATCGAGCTACTTTTTACAGTTTCTCTTTCAGTGGCATTGAACTCTACAGTGGAAACACTTTCCCTTTGGTTTCTTTTTGGAGTTATTCTCATTCTTGTCTCCTTATCCTTTGGTGCTTTCTTGCCTTTCTTAGACTTCTTGCCCTTACCTTTGTCCTTGTCATTCATCTTCTTCTCATCTTTTTTTTATCCTCAGAGGATGAAGGTTTCTCCTCTACCACACTCCTCAGTTTCTTTGGTTATGGTTTCGTTAAGAGACTCAAATGTCTGCAATTCATTCAATAGCTCGGTCATGTTGAACTCCAACTTATTCATAATATAGTTTGTTGTGAATGCAAAGCAGCAGGAGTGAGCGATTCAAGTATTATGTTTACTTGTGTACGCTCATCAATGACGACCACATGTATTTCTGCTTCATGCATCACATTAATCATGCTCAAGACATGTTCGCACAAAGAAACACCTTTCTACATCTTAGTAGTCATGTAGGTTCTAGTAGCCTCATGTCTACTTTGATAAGATTGTTGCCCAAATATGGGCTGCAGAGATTCTATTTTCTCAAAAGCAATTTCCATGGTGTTCAAGCTTTGTTCTAAGAACATCATTCATGCTCACAAGCATGTAACACTTAGCCTTATTGTTAGATTGAATCCAAGCATCATATTTGTCCTGAATATTCTTCGGGGCATTGGCAGCGTGCTCTTCAAGACATTCCCCAGTTAGGACAAATTTAAGGTTCTCACAGATGAACATTAGACTCATATTTGATTTGCATGTTATAAAATTATCACCATTAAGTTTTTCAAGTGAAATTAAATTAGTTATTGGGTTCCCACCATTCAATAATATTGAAAGAAATAAAAAAAAAACAATAATATTACACTTTGAAAAGATATAAAGTATTTGGAAAGTAAATATGATCTGTAACGCCCTGGATAACCAAGACCGTTACATCGTGTGTTGAAAATAGTGAAAGACTTGCTAATCAAGTCATTAGAATAAAGATGTGATCCTAAAGTCATAATCAAGTTAGGGTTAAAAGATTTTGATCATAAATAGACAATTTTCATTAAAATAATTTTTTAGCACATGGGATCCCAAAAACAAGGTTTAAAGGACAAATTTACAAACTTCCAAAAAACAGTTATATACAATCAAAGGCCACTCTAATGGAAAAATACACATTTTAGGTTTCTGTCCCTGTACCATCCCTTGGCCATGGCGAACGAGCAGCTGATAGTGTACACCTTGTCCCCAGAGCTTTCGAACTCATGGTTGATCCATCTTACCCTTACCTTGGCCTACACCACATAGCACCTGTGAGCCGAGGCCCAACAAGAAAACCATAACAACATAACATAATCAATAATGATAATCAAATAATTCACAAGATAGGTAATCAGATATTCAACGAGCTATATCATCAAGCTAACAACAATAACCATCTATATTCAAAATTTTATCTCAATCAATACACAAAAATCAGGGTCAACGCCCTTAGGCCGCACCCTCTGTTTAACCCACTGACTCCCGCCCGCTTAGGTCGAGTCCAGTGTTTATCTAGCTGACCCCATCTCATAGTGGCCGAGCCATGTCCTGTGCACAAATTATCAGCCCCAGCTCTCTTAGTACGTTTATTTCATGCTCACATGGCATATCACAATCATTAAGCATTTGTATTAAAATACATGGAATCTCAGTCCCAACACAACCACACAAGGGTGCAATTTTCTTACCATTAATTCTAAGAGGAGATAAGGGAATGGTTCCGAGCACGATCCTCAGCCCCAAGCCTTGGAAATAAACCTAGTCATAGTGTCTAATGGGTAATTGTTAACTTCCAATCCAAATAAATACTTAGGAGACAGAAACAAGCCTTCGGGGCCTCAATTTCTACTAAACCGGGTAGTAGAAATTGTCCCGAGAGCCTAGGTTCAAACCCCTGAGCCTTACCAATTCTAGGGCTAAAATCCTTAGGCGGGTAGCGACTTGGCCTAGTGGGTCGCGACTTGCCTCCAGGTTAGAGAGCAAGTACCCAAGCCAAAGGGGAGGTAGGCCGCGACTTGGCTTAGTGGGTCACGGCGTGCCCCCATCTCAGAGAGCATCCCAGGCCAAAATGGCCACCCGCATCGTGACGCCCTAGAGCTAGGTCGCAGCGCGCTCTTTCGAGTCTAGAAATTCTGGGTTTTCCCATGTTTCTCCCATCCAATTTTCCCAGAATTCAAACCCAATAAACTTCCCGATAAGAACTAAACCCAGCTACGAGTTCAGGATTAAATCACATACTTTAAACATTAAATTCCTAATAATTATACTAGAATCAATACTCTAATTAAGTAAAAATAACCACTAAACACTTAGCTATTTTAGTACTCAAAACTTAGTCTAATCCCACACAAATACCAGAATTCCTTAACATAATAAGTGATGAAAAACTTACCTCAATTGTAATTGAATCCCCCACCAGCTTTCTTCCTTCTAGTCTTGTGCTTAAAATCCTCAATCTCCCTAGCTAAATTTCCCTGGGTTGACACTTCAATTCCTCAAGGTTTCCCCATAGAATTTCCCCAAGCATTCCTTTGAACTTCAGAAAATTATTCCTAAGCTCCTAGAGATAGAAGAACCATGAGAGAGAGATGAGAGGGTTTGAGATGTTTTTACTTTCCTCTCCCTTAATTCTAAGTGACTTCTGAGCAGATCCTTTGATAATTCAAAACACTAATTTGCCCTTCTAGGTTTACTAATCCTCAAATTGTCCCTAGGGGTAAAATGGTCATTCTCCCCCAGTTCCCGCTAATTCGTCAAATGTTCCTACTGTCTAGCAATTAATCCCGTCATCCAATTAATTACCAATTATTTATTTAATGTCTAATAATTTCCAAATTATTCTCTAAATTCCTAGAAATACCCATAGGCCCCTCCCGAGCTTGGTATTGAACCCCGCTGTGACTATTTCGCCAATCCGCTCACTAGGACCGTTTCAAGCCATATGCTGCAAATATATCCACATAATAATGTGGTCTCAATAATTTATCACATATAATCACATTTATGCCCTTTATGGGCCAAAATTATAGATATGCCCTTATAAGCTATAGAGGGCCTACATGCATATCTAATACTCAGAAACATGCATGTCACATAGTCATATAATCATATTAATCATGCATCTAAACATTTAAATCACACATATACCAATTATGCCCTCCCAACACGCTAATCAAGGCCCTTAAGTCTTATTAGTGATTTTGGGTTGTTACAACTATCCCCTTCTACTGAGAATTTCGTCCTCAAAATTTACCTGAATAACTCAGGATACTGATCCCGCATCACTGACTCAAGCTCCCAGATCACTTCCTTGACCTTGCTATTCCTCCATAAAACTTTAACTTGAGGAATCGTCTTCTTTCGTAGAACCTTGTCTTTCTTGTCTAAGATCTGGACCAGTCGCTCCTCATAATACAGATCTGTCTGCAATTCCAAGTCCTCATACTTCAACACACGAGTTGTATTTTAGACCTATTTCTGAAGCATAAAAAGGTGGAATATGTCATGAGCTCCTAGTAACGGCGGTGGCAGTGCCAATCTATAGGCCACTAGCCCGATCCTCTCCAGGATCTCAAAAGGTCCAATAAATCTAGGGCTTAGCTTGCCCTTCTTCCCAAACCTTCTCACCCCTCGAAGTGGTGAAACTCGTAGAAACACGTGGTCCCCTACCTGGAACTCTACGTCCCTATGCTTAGGATCAGCGTAGCTTTTTAGTTTGCTCTGCGAAGCGAGCATTCGAGCTTGGATCTTCTCGATAGCCTCATTAGTCTTCTGAACCATATTCGGTCCCAAATACTTCCTCTCACCCATTTCATCCCAATGAATGGGCGATCTACCCCTCCGACTCAATACATCTACCACCACATTGGCTTTCCTTGGGTGGTAAAGGATATCACAATCATAATCCTTCATCAACTCCAGCCAACGCCTCTGCCTCATGTTCAGATCCTTCTAGGTGAAGAAGTACTTCAAACTCTTATGATCGTATATATCTCGCACTTCTCCCCATATAAATAATGTTGCCATACCTTTAATGCGAATACCACCACTGCCAATTCTAGATCATGCGTAGGGTATCGCTGCTCATATTCCTTCAGTTGCCGTGATGCATCAGCTATAACTTTATGATTCTGCATCAACACACAGCCTAATCCCAGTCTCGATGTGTCACAGAATACCACAAACTTCCCTCTATCCAAAGGGAGACTCAACACAGGTGTTGTAATCTGTCGTCGCTTCAATTGTTGGAAGCTATTTTCACATTTATCTGACCAGAAGAACTTCAGATTCTTCCGTATCAATTCTGTCATCGGTGCAACAATCTTTGAGAACCCTACAAACAACCTGTAATAACCTACTAATCCAAGGAAGCTCCTAACCTCTGAGGCATTCTTTGGCCTCGACCAATCTCTCACTGCCTCCACCTTAGATGGATCCACCTTAATCCCATCTTCATCGACAATATGTCCAAGGTATGTCACTTATGGTAGCCAAAACTCACACTTCTTAAACTTTGCGTACAACTGGTGCTCTCTCAACCTCTACAAGACCTATCGGAGATGTTGTTCATGCTCTACCTCTGAACTGAAGTACACTAGGATGTCGTTGATGAAGCCAATCACAAACTGATCCAAGAAGTCCTTGAATACATTATTTATTAGGTCCATGAATGCTGCTGGGCATTGGTCAAACCAAACTACATGACCAGAAACTCATAATGCCCATACCTCGTTCGGAAGGTCATCTTTGGTATATCCTCATCCTTGATCCTCAGCTGGTGATAACCAGATCGAAGATCAATCTTCGAGAACACTGTCTTTCCATGTAGCTGATCAAACAGGTCATCGATCCTAGGTAAAGGGCATTTATTCTTGATGGTCAACTTGTTCAACTCCCTCTAGTCAATAAACATACTCAAAGTCCTGTCCTTCTTCTTCACAAACAAAACTGGAGCACCCCATGCCGAGTAGCTAGGCTTGATAAACCCCAAATCAAGAAGTTCTACCAGCTGTATCTTCAATTCTTTCAGTTTCGTCGAAGCCATCTTATATGGTGCCCTCGACACTAGTTCTGTCCCCGGTGCTAACTCAATGACGAACTGAATCTCCTTGTGTGATGGAAGTCCTGGCGAATCCTCAGGGAACACATCCAAGAACTCACGAACTAATCTGGTCACTCCCGGCCGTGTTGGCAAAAGTCTAGTAGTATCCACCACACTAGATAGGAAACCTATACAAACTACCTGTAATAGTTCTCTAGCTCTCAATGCTCATACCGTGGGTATGCGAGGTCCATGTACTGCACCCACGAAAACAAAGGTGTAATGCCTTGAAATTCCTAATGCAGTTCAATGGCTGGATTAGTAGGCCGGGAGGGCCATAACTGTTTAATTATGCCATTAAATCAATATATGCATGCTTATGTGAATTATATTATAATATGATGTTATATGCATGCATGTGGGTCCACATTTGAATATTAGCGTGTTTTGATAATTTGGTCCATTAAGGGTATATTTGTGTATTTGGGTGCATATTGTGATTTGTGAATGAGATCCCATTATTATGGAGATATATTCGGGCAATTCGGCATGAGACGGTCTTATATTATGAGTTAGCAGTTTTGTCATAACTGGGGTCTTTCATTGGGATATTTGATAATGAGAAGGTTATTCGATGATAAATTTGGAGTTATTGAGATCAGGAGGGATATTTGACTATAATGTCTGCAGGGGTGTTTTCGGGACCCCAAGCACTAGGTTTTATTTGAGGTTACTTAAGCTTGAAGTAGCTTGTCAGATAGAACGTACGTTAAAAAACCTCTCGTTCTTTCCCATTAGTTGATTTTTACCGTTCGAAGCATTTTCAAAGATATCTCGAGTTCTAGGAGTCGGAATCAAGTGAGGATCGAGGCATAGCGATCCTAGGAATGATTAGAAGCTTCTTGACCGAAGGATTTGACGAGAAACAACCTAATCAAAGGTAATCTAATTTTTTAGTTTTGAGTTTGTAGAGTTTCTAAGCTTAGAATTGGACCTTGTGAATCGTTGAGTTTTTGATTCGTTTGAGCCTAGGGATTTGATGGTTTTGGATCATTGGGAAGCTTGGGAACTTTTATTTGATGATTTGGAAGTGTTTAGGTATGTTTTTGGAGGGTTTGGGATGATGAAAATCATGTTTGGGCAGGTTCTGGGTTCGGGGCCGCAACCTTATTCTTGGGGTGCCGCGACCATAGCTCGAAGAAGAAGGTGGGAGAATTTTCCTTTGCTGGGCACTGCAGCCCTTGGTGTTGGGCACCGCGGCCCTTGCTCCTGGAGTGGCTGGGGGCCGCGGCCCAAGGTGTTAGGGCCGCAGCCCTTGAGCAGGGTTGAGGCTTGATTATCATTTTATTGATGGTGTCCCATATTTGGTTATGGATAGGTGACCGCTGAAGGACTAAAAGTCAGATCGTTCTCAAGGGTTGTTCTTTTATTCATTCTCGCTCGAATCAGAGGTAAGAAAATTGCACCCTGTGTATGTGACATGCATGATTGTTATGGAGGCATGTTGATTGATAAATGTGGACATGGATTGCATATTAAATGCTAAGTAATGTTGTTTACTTGTATATGGAACAGACTAGTCAGGGACACTGACCTAGGAGTCAGATATGACATAAGCGTTCTGAATGCAGAGCCGAACGAAGATTAGATCTAATAGATATCAGCGTTGAATGACTCTAAGGCATTAATGTTGGACTGTCCCTAAGGTCGATGAACTTATAAGCGCTTGGCTAATCTAAGACTAGTTATTGAGCGCCAAGGCCAAAGGCCTAGGTGACCGTTCGTCACATGGCTAGGGAACGATGTTCCAGGGTTATGACTCTATGGTCATGAGGAAGGTTGTGTTGGTGACCAACCACCATGCACCTATCCTGCTTAAGCTAGTGAAAGGTTCTCTTATCTGTTAAGCCCTGGTGACCCTATCGTCACAAGGCTAAAGGGAGCTATACCCAATTTAGTGACTTTTGTGACTGTCACTTATCTATTTTGGACTGATTGTCCTGAATGATTATTATGATCATTATTGATATTATATCATGCTATATTGTGTTTTCTTGCTGGGCCTTGGCTCATGGGTGCTATGTGGTGCAGGTAAAGGAAAAGAAAAGTTCACCCAATCTTGAGTGGAGAGCTTTGGTGGTGATGTGTACATATGCGGCCGCTTGACCACCACAGCCAAGGAGTTCTCAGAGGAACTAGGGGGTTTACCCTATTTTTGCTGCTTAGGTCGGCAAGGTTGTAAATTTGAAACAGTAGTGACCATTTTGTGTTATAAATAACTTGAAAATGATTTTATGAGCTCATGAACGGTTTATATACTTAATAAAATATATCTTTTCCTTTTTATTGGTTTTCCACCTTAGCTTGTAAATAACACTTAGAAGCACATTTTTAACCAAAGGATTCAGGTAGCGAGTCAAATTTTCGGTTCACTGTTTACCGTAACTATTCTCGGGTAGCCAGGGCGTTACAACTTGGTATTAGAGCATGCCAAGGCTAGGGTTCCTGTAGATTGGATGGGCATGTACACACATCACTGAAGTCAAGCTCGACTCATGGTTTGGTAACTATTTATGTAGTTATATGTATAACTGCTTAAATATAGTATATATGCTTTACCTGTATGCATGAGACATCATGTTAAACCTGTGCCCTGAAATATTATATCCTCAGCAAATGTGTGCTAATTAGTACTGAGATTGCTGGAACATACTTATCAGTATGGTTGTTTATGAATTATTGTGCGATACATGCTAAGTGCTAAATGCTATAAACATGCATCTGCCTGTATAATTGTATGACCGTGGAACGTGATAATTGTCTGCTTGTTCTTGGACCGTAAGGCGGCAAGAGGTTTAGTTATTATTACCTGACTGGCTGTATTGATCAATGTTTTAGCAAGGTACAACAAATAAGAATGAATCTAGGGCAGACAGATACTTCAGCTGGCCAAAGTGATCAAGGCCAGAATAATAATAACAGTCAGGGTCAGGAAAATGACCAGACACAGATTCCACAGCCAGCTCCTATAAACTAGCAGTAGATAATCAGTGATCTGTAGGCAACAGTGTTGAGACAGGGAGAAGAGCTTCGTCTCCTGAGACAACAGCAAGCGCCTGTAGTGGCTAATTTATCAGAGGCACCTCCTGTGTCGGTCCCAGCAGCAGAGCATCTGCCTGAGGTTGGAAATAAATGGGAGCCTCTTTATGAAAGGTTCAGGAAGCAACAACCTCCAGTATTTTAGGGTAGTGCAGATCCTGCCAAGGCAGAGCAGTGGATGAGTATGATTACCACTATCCTTGATTTCATGAGGGTATCTGGTAATGAGAGGGTGGCTTGTGCCACTTATATGTTTCGGGAGGACGCTCGAATCTGGTGGGAGTTTATTACCCAGACCAATAATGTAAATTCCCTGAGTTAGGAGGACTTTCAAACTCTGTTTAATGAAAAATAGTATAATGATGCTATCAGGGCGGCGAAGGCCGAGGAGTTCATTAGGCTACTTCAGGGGAATTTATCAGTCACTATGTATGCCTTAAAGTTTGATCGTTTGGCAAAATTTGCCATGGAGCTGGTACCCACTGATAGGACCAAGAGAGAGAGAGATTTTTGCAGGGGCTACAGCCCAGATTAGCCCGTGATGTACGTATCACCACTGTGGCTGGGATTACTACCCATGCGCAGGTGGTTCAGAAGGCACTCACAGCTGAGAGTGCAGAGAACAGGATCTGGCATGACAATGCAGACAGAAAGGATTCAGGAGGACAGGTCCTCCATTTGTGGGTTCTGGTAGGGGTATAGGCCCCAGTGAGCAGAAGAGGAAGGAACCTGACACCTTCCCAGTTCTAGGTCTTGATAGGCAGCCCCGTGGTATTTTTATGGGTCGTCCAGGTGGTAGTGAAGCCTAGAAGTCTTATCCTGAGTGCCCTAGATGCAAGAGGCATCACTTGGGAGAGAGTAGGGAAAGGGCCTGCTTCTCATGTGGAGCAGTGGGCCATCTTAAAAAGGATTACCCTAAGGCAAGAAAAGAAGAACCTAGGAAAGCGGACAGCTCGGCCCCAACTCGAGTGTTCTCATTGACTCAAGTAGAAGCTGAGGCTTCTCCCTCAGTTGTTACAGGTCATCTTCTTAGTGCTGGAACCCCTTATAATGTATTGATTGATTCTGGTGCTACACATTCTTTTGTTGCTAGTAGTATTATTGATAGACTGTGTAGACCCTGTGATTTTTATGCTGTGGGGTTTGGAACTTTGTTACCCACTGGAGAGTTAGTGGTATCCAAGAGATGGGTCAGATCATTGCCAGTGACAGTAGAGGGCAGAGAGTTATCAGTGGATTTGATAGAGTTGGTTATGACTAACTTCAATATGATATTGGGTATGGATTGGTTGGAAAATTATGGGGAAACCATTGATTGCAGAAGGAAGATGGCCACCTTTGAGCCTGAAGGTGAGGATCCTTTTGTATTTGTTGGTACTGTGCATGGACCTCGTACTCCTATGATTTCTGTGTTGAGTGCCAGGGATCTGTTGTAAAGAGGGTGCATTGGATTCTTAGCCAGCGTGGTGGATACCACTCAGGTCATGCCAGTGAGACCAGAGGATACTAGACTTGTATGTGAATTCCTGGATGTGTTTCCAGAAGGTTTGCCAGGGTTGTCACCGCACAGAGAAATTGAGTTCGTGATAGAACTGGCACCATGGACAGAGCCAGTGTCTAGAGCGCCTTACAGAATGGCCCCAGCTGAGTTGAAAGAATTAAAGGTACAGT
Source organism: Humulus lupulus (assembly GCF_963169125.1). Classification (NCBI taxonomy): domain Eukaryota; kingdom Viridiplantae; phylum Streptophyta; class Magnoliopsida; order Rosales; family Cannabaceae; genus Humulus; species Humulus lupulus. The sequence continues at coordinate 146,107,459 of NC_084800.1, read as the reverse complement.
TGCAAAAGCTGTTAGATTTGGGTTTTATCAGACCTAGCTTCTCACCTTGGGGTGCGCTCTGAGAATGTGTATTGATTACAGAGAGCTGAATAAGTTGACAATTAAGAATAAGTATCCTTTGCCAAGGATAGATGATCTGTTTGATCAGTTGCAAGTTAAGAAGGTATTCTCAAAGATTGACCTTCGTTCTAGTTATCATCAGTTGAGGGTCAAGGAAGGAGATATACCAAAGACTGCTTTTCGTACCAGGTATGGGCATTATGAGTTCTTAGTTATGTCTTTTGGATTGACTAATGCCCCTGCTGCTTTTATGGATCTGATGAACAGAGTGTTCAAGGATTATCTGGACCAATTTGTGATCGTCTTCATTGATGATATTCTGGTATATTCTCAGTCTGAGTCAGAGCAAGAGCAGCATCTGAGGTTGGTTCTACAGAGACTGAGGGAACACAGATTGTTTGCCAAGTTTAAGAAATGTGAGTTTTGGTTGTCTCAGGTATCCTTTCTTGGGCACATTGTCAGTAAGGAGGGGATTAAAGTAGATCCAACGAAGATTGAAGCGGTCAGAGATTGACCAAGACCAAAGAATGCTTCTGAGGTTAGAAGATTCCTTGGATTGGCAAGTTATTATAAACGTTTCGTGGAAGGGTTCTCAAAGATTGCTACTTCATTGACTGAGTTGACATGCAAGAGCCAGAAATTTATGTGGTCAGATAAATGTGAGAACAGCTTCCAGGAATTGAAGCAGAGGTTGATTACAGCTCCAATTCTGAGTCTTCCGACAGATCTAGAGAAGTTTGTGATTTATTGTGATGCTTTTCATCAGGGTTTGGGCTGTGTTCTGATGCAGTCAGAGAAGGTAATTGTTTATGCTTCTCGTCAGTTGAAGGAGTATTAATAGAGATATCCCACTCTTGATTTAGAGTTGGTGGCAGTGGTCTTTGCTTTAAAGATGTGGAGGCATTATTTTTATGGAGAGAAGGGTGAGATCTATACAGACCACAAGAGCCTGAAATACTTCTTCACTCAGAAAGATTTAAATATGAGACAAAAGGCGTTGGCTAGAGTTAGTAAAAGATTATGATTGTGAAATTCTGTATCATCCAGGAAAAGCCAATGTGGTAGCTGATGCTTTAAATCGGAAGGGTCTGGGACAGATTCATGGTATGAGGCTGATAGCCAGAGAGTATGCAGATGATATGACCAGAGCTGGTATAGAGTTGCTGGTGGGCCAGTTGGCTAATATTACCTTACAGTCTACGCTATTAGAGAGAAATAAGGAGGGTCAGCTGAGTGATCCACAGCTGATCATGATCAGAGAGGATGTTCTGGCTAGAGCATCCAGAGATTATACAGTGCCTGAGTTAGGCTTGTTGAGATACAAGGGGCGGATATGTGTTCTGCTAGACACTGCTTTGAGGTGAGAGATTCTGGATGAATCTCATACTACACCTTACTCTTTGCATCCAGGCACCACAAAGATGTATCAGGATGTGAGATCATTGTATTGGTGGCCAGGAATGAAGAGAGATGTAGTAGAGTATGTGGCTAAGTGCTTGACATGTCAATAGGTCAAAGCTGAGCATCAGAGGTCAACAGGGTTATTGCAGCCTCTGGATATCCCAGAGTGGAAGTGGGACGACATCACGATGGATTTCGTGGTGGGCTTACCCAAGACTGTTGGTCAACATGATTCCATTTGGGTGATAGTGGATCGTTACACCAAGTCAGCTCACTTTCTGCTAGTGAGAACTACATATACAGTTGACCAGTATGCAGATCTTTATGTGAGAGAGATTGTGCGCCTCCATGGAGCACCTAGGTCGATCGTGTCAGATCGGGACCCTAATTTTACTTCTAAGTTCTGGGGAAGTTTGCAGAAGGCCATGGGGACATAATTAAAGTTCAGTACTGCTTATCATCCTCATACAGATGGGCAATCTGAGAGGACGATCCAAATATTGGAAGACATGCTGCGGGCATGTGTGCTGGACTTTGGTGGATCTTGGAGAAAGTATCTACCTTAGATAGAATTCTCCTACAACAACAGTTATCAGCCTACCATTGGGGTTGCACCTTATGAGATGTTGTATGGTAGGAAGTGCAGATCTCCCATTCATTGGGATGAGACAGGTGAAAGGAGATACTTGGGTCCTGAGGCAGTTCAGAGGACCAGTGAGGCCGTTGAGAATATTAGAGCTTGGATGCTCTCTTCTCAGAGTAGATAGAAGAGCTATGCAGACCCCAAGAGCAGGAACGTGGAGTTCCAAGTGGGAGACTATGTCTTCCTTAGAGTCTCGCCATGGAAAGGGGTGAGAAGGTTTGGGAAGAAGGGCAAGCTGAGCCCTAGGTTTGTAGGTCCATTTGAGATCCTAGAGAGGGTTGGTCAAATGGCTTACAGATTGGCTTTGCCTCCGGCGTTGTCGGCTGTGCATAATGTATTTCATGTTTCAGCTCTTCAAACGTGATGTGAATCATATTTTGAGTTATGAAGATCTGGAGCATGAGCCAGATCTCTCCTTTGAGGAGCAGCCAGTTCAGATACTTGACAAAAAGGATAAAGTCCTCAGGAATAAAATGACACCTTTGGTCAAGGTATTATGATTCCTAAGGAAGCGACCTGGGAGCTGGAATTAGATATGCAGAGTCAGTATCCCGAAACCCCTAATGTAGTTTAATGGTTGGATTAGTAGGCCGGGAGGGCCATAAATGTTTAATTATGCCATCAAATCAATATATGCATGTTTATGTGAATTAAATTATAATATGATGTTATATGCATGCATGTGGGTCCACATTTTAATATTAGGGTGTTTTGATAATTTGACTTGTTAAGGGTATATTTGTGTATTTGGGTGCATATTATGATTTGTGAATGAGATCCCATTATTATGGAGATATATTCGGGCTATTCGGCATAAGACGATGTTATATTATGAGTTAGCGGTTTTGTCATAACGGGGGTCTTTTATTGGGATATTGGATAATGAGAAGGTTATTCGATGATAAATTGGGAGTTATTGAGATCAGGAGGAAATTCTGGGAGTTTTGACTATAATGTCCGCAGGGGTGTTTTCGGAACCCCAAGCACCGGGTTTTATTTGAGGTTACTTAAGCTTGAAGTATCTTGTCAGATAGAACGCACGTTAAAAAACCTCTCGTTCTTTCTCGTTAGTTCATTTTTACCGTTCGAAGCATTTTCGAAGAAATCTAGAGTTCTAGGAGTCAGAATCAAGCGAGGATCGAGGCATAGAAATCCTAGGAAAGGTTAGAAGCTTCTTGAATGAAGGATTTTATGAGAAACAACCTAATCAAAGGTAATCTAATTTTTGAGTTTTGAGTTTTAGAGTTTCTAAGCTTAGAATTGGCCCTTGTGAATCGTTGAGTTTTTGGTTCATTTGAGCCTTGGGATTTGATTGTTTTGTATCATTAAGAAGCTTGGGAACTTTGATTTGATGATTTGGAAGTGTTTAGGTATGTTTTTGGAGGGTTTGGGATGATGAAAATCATGTTTGGGCAGGTTCTGGGTTGGGTGTCACGACCCTGTTCTTGGGATGTCGTGACCCTAGCTCGAAGAAGAAGGTGGGAGAATTTTCCTTTTCTGGGCGCCGCGGCCCTTGGTGTTGGGCACCGTGGCCCTTGCTCCTGGAGTGGCTGGGGGCCGAGGCCCAAGGTGTTAGGGTCGCAGCCCTTGAGCAAATTTGAGCCCGTTCGAGTGTTTTGGCCCCGGGAACATGGTTTTAGGCCTCGTGATCGTTCCTACTACCCGGATCAGTGGGGATTGATGTCCCGGAGGCTAGATCTTGGTCTGGGAACCCTTGATTATCATTTTATTGATGGTGTCCCATATTTGGTTATGACTAGGTGACCGCTAAAGGACTAAAAGTTAGATCGTTCTCAAGGGTCGTTCTTTTATTCATTCTCGCTCGAATTAGAGGTAAGAAAATTGCACCCTGTGTATGTGACATGCATGATTGTTATTGAGGCATTTTGATTGATAAATATGGATATGGATTGCATATTAAATTATAATGAATGTTGTTTACTTGTATATGGCAGTGACTAGTCAGGGACACTGACCTAAGAGTCAGATACGGCATAAGCGTACTGAACGCAGGGCCGAACGAAGATTAGATCTAATAGATATCAGCGTTGAATGACTCTAAGGCATTAATACTGGACCGACCCTAAGGTCGATGAACTTATAAGCGCTTGGGTAGTCTAAGACTAGTTACTGAGAGCTAGGGCCAAAGGCCTAGGTGACCGTTCATCACATGGCTAGGGAATGATGTTCCAGGGTTATGACTCTATGGTCATGAGGAAGGTTATGTTGGTGACCAGCCACCATACACCTGTCCTGTTTAAGCTAGTGAAATGTTCACTTATCTGTTAAGCCCTGGTGATCCTATCGTCACAAGGCTAAAGGGAGCTATACCCAATTTAGTGACTTTTGTGACTGTCACTTATTTGTTTTGGACTGATAGTCCTGAATTATTATTATGATCATTGTTGATATTATATCATGCTATATTGTGTTTTCTTGCTGGACCTTGGCTCATGGGTGCTATGTGGTTCAGGTAAAGGAAAATAAAAGCTCACCCAGTCTTGAGTGGAGAGTTTAGGTGGTGATGTGTACATATGCGGCCGCTTGACCACCATGACCAAGGAGTTCTCAGGGGAACTAGGGGGTTTACCCTATTTTTGCTGCTTAGGTCGGCAGGGTTGTAAAATTGAAATAGTAGTGACCGTTTTGTGTTATAAATAACTTGTAAATGATTTGATGAGCTCATGAATGGTTTATATACTTAATAAAATATATCATTTCCTTTTTATTGGTTTTCCACCTTAGCCTATTAATAATACTTAGAAGCACGTTTTTAACCAAAGGACTTGGTAGCGAGTCAAATTTCTGGTTCACTGTTCACCGTAACTGTTCTGGGGTAGCCATGGCGTTATAAAAGGGATCCTCTCCCTCAGGCTCAAAATTCACCATCTTCTTCCTGCAATCAATGGTAGCCCCATCTCTGACCAGCCAATCCATCCCAAGATTCATGTCAAAATCCTCCATACCAAATTCGATCAAGTCTATTGATAACTCCCTACCATCAATCATCACTGGCAGTTCTCTAATCCATCTCCTAGACACCACTAGTTCCCCTGTAGGTAGTATAGTCCTAAACCCCGTAGTATAATATTCACTAGGTCTACACAATCTATAAATTACCTTACTAGAAACAAACGAATGTGTAGCACCAGAGTTAATCAATACAAGAAAAGGAGAGCCAGCGCTAGAAAGCTGACCTGTCACCACCGAGGGACTAGCCTCGGCCTCTACCTACGTCAAGGTGAACACTTGAGCTAGAGTCAAGCTGTCCACCTTCCCTGCTTCCTCCTTCTTCACTGTTGGGCAGTCCTTCTTGAGGTGTCCCACCACCTTGCACACATAATTGGCCTTCACCTAACATTCATCCGGATGGCATCTTCTGCACCTCGTTCACTCTAGGTAGCCTCTCCATATCTCACTACCTCCTTGGCCGCCACCCTGAGCACCCTGACCCCTCCTACCAGGACCAGCAGCGGTCGAAGTGTTAGGGATCTTCCTTTTCAGATCACTGGGCCTCCGCCCCTACCAGACCGTGAATATGGAGGCACTGCCCTGCGAACCTCCTGTCTTGCAACGTTTTCCCTCCAAATCTTATTCTCCGACTCCTCAACAGTAGGAGCCTTCTCAACGGCCTGGGCATAAATCGTCCCCCCAGGTACTATTGTAATTCTCACATCTCAGGCTATCATAGCATTAAGCACTCTAATAAATTTGTCCTGTCTAGCTGCATCAATAGGCACTAAGTCTAGTGCGAACTTCGCAAGCCTATCAAACTTCAAATCATACTCTATAACTGTCATATTGCACTACACTAATCCCATGAACTAATTCACCTTCGCCGCACTGATGGTAACATTATAGTACTTCTAGCTGAACAAGTCTCTGAACCCATCCCAAGTCAGAGTAGAAATATCCCTGGTCTGTGATGCCATTTCCCACCATATGCGGGCATCCTCTCTCAGCATATAGGTGGCACAGGCCACCCTATCATTACCTTCCACTCTCATGAAATTGAGGATATAAGTGATCATACTCATCCACTACTCAACTTTCAGTGGATTTGGTCTTCCCTTAATGGTTGGAGGATGCTACTTCCTAAACCGCTCATACAAAGGCTCCCACCTGTTCCTAATCTCGGGAGCCTAAACAATTGGTGCCACAACAGGTGGAAAAATAGATCCAACACTCCCTGACGGAGTCTGTTGTCTTAGAATATGGATCTTCTCTTCCTAGCTTCTATAACCAAGCTTGCATGTCTGCAAGTATCTACTGCCAGTTCTCAAGGACTGGCGGAGGGTTCTGGCGCTGGTCATCATCTCTAGCCTCAGACCCTGTGCCGGCTAGTTGTATAGATCTCTTTGGATGCATAGCTATCCAAGTTTATTTACAATCATTGACTCGGCGGTCAGATAATGATGACAGGGTAACAATCCTTCCATGATCAACTGTTGGAACTCAACCAACCATAAGAAATCAAGATGCAAATAATCATTCAAATATTCACTCATTATTATCACACAGCAGTCAAAGGCCAGACCCTCTCAGTATCTCATGCTCCCTATTAATCATGTAGTAAAGCACTTATATTTCATTCAAGAACTTAAGCATATAATCACATGTTTAAAATTACCAAACCCTGACTCGAGCTTATCTTTAGCAGCGAGTGTACATGTCCAGCCAGTCTTCAAGAACCCTCAAACCTAGACGGCTCTGATACTAAGTTGTAACACCCTCAATAACCAAGACCGTTACACTATGTGTTTAAAATAGTGCAAGACTTGCTAATCAAGTCATTTGAATAAAGATGTGATCCTAAAGTCATAATCATGTTAGGGTTAAAATATTTTGGTCATAAACAGACAATTTTCATTAAAATAAATGTTTAGCACATGAGATCCCAAAAACAGGGTTTAAAGGAGAAATTTACAAACTTCCAAAAATAGTTATATACAATCAAAGGCCACTCTAATGGAAAAATACACTTTTTAGGTTTCTGTCCCTGTACCATCTGTCAGCCGCAGTGGATGAGCAGCTGAAAATGTACACCTTGCCCTCAGAGCTCTCCAACTCATGATTAATCCATCTTACCCTTGCCATTACCTGCACCATGTAGCACCCGTGAGCCGAGGCCCAGCAAGAAAACCATAACAACATAACATAATCAATAATGATAATCAAATAATTCACAAGACAAGTAATCAGATATTCAATGAGCCATAACATCAAGCTAAAAAAATACCCATTTATATTCAACATTTTATCTCAATCAATACACAATACTAGGGTCGACGCCCTTAGGCCACACCCTCTGTTTAACCCACTGACTCCGGCCCGCTTAAGTCGAGTCCAGTGCTTATCTAGCTGACCCCAGCTCACAGTGGCTGAGTCGTGTCCTTTGTGAAAATTATCAGCCTCAGCTCTCTTAGGCCGTTTATTTCATGCTTACATGGCATATCAAAATCATACAACATTTGTATTCAAATACATGGAATCTAAGTCCCAACACAACCACACAAGGGTGCAATTTTCTTACCTTTAATTTCGAGCGGAGATAAGGGAATGGTCTCGAGCACGATCCTCAGCCTTGAGCCTTGGCAATAAACCTAGTCATAGATTCCAATGGGTAATTGTTAACTTTCAATCCAAATAAATACTTAGGAGATAGAAACAAGCCTCCGGGACCTCAATTTCTACTAAATCGGGTAGTAGAAATTGTCCTGAGCTCCTCGGTTCGAACCTCCGAGCCTTACCAATTGTAGAAACAATCCTAAGGCTAAAATCCAAGGCGAGTCACGACTTGCCCCCAAGTCAAAGAGCTAGTACCCATGCTAAAGAGGAGGCAGGCCATGACTTGGCTTAGTGGATCGCGGTGCGCCTTCATCTCAGAAAGCATCCCAGACCAAAATGGCCACACATGCTGCAGTGCCCTAGAGTTGGGTCGCGGCGTGCCCCTTCGAGTCCAGAAATTCTGGGTTTTCCCATGTTTCTCCCAGCCAATTTTTCCAGAATTCAAACCCAATAAGTCTCCCAATCAAAACTAAACCCAACAGCGAGTTTGGGATTAAATCACATACTTTAAACATTAAATTCCTAAAAATTATACTAGAATCAATACTCCAATTCAGTAGAAATCACCACTCAACACTCAACTAATTTAGTACCCAAAACTAAGTCTAATCCCACACAAATACTAGAATTCCTTAACATGATCGGTGATGAAAAACTTACCTCAATTGCAATTGAATCTCCCACCAGCTTTCTTCCTTCTAGTCTTGAACTTGAAATCCCCAATCTCCCTAGCTAAATTTCTCTGGGTTGACACTTCAATTCCTCAAGGTTTTCCCATAGAATTTCCCCAAGCTTTCCTTTGAACTTCAGAAAATTATTCCTAGGCTCCTAGAGAGAGAAGAACTGTGAGAGAGAGAGATGAGAGGGTTTGAGATGTTTCTTCTTTCCTCTGCCTTAATTTTAAGTAATTTATGAGCATATCCTTTGATAATTTAAAACACTAATTTTCCCTTCTAGGTTTAATAATCCTCAAGTTATCCCTAGGAGAAAATGGTCATTCTCCCCCAGTTCCCGCTAATTCCTCAAATGTTCCAACCATCAACCAATTAATCCTATAATCCAATTAATTAACAATTATTTATTCAATGTCCAATAATTTCAAAATTATTCTCCAAATTCCAAGAAATACACCTAGGCCCCTCCCGAGCCGGGTATTGAACCCCGCTGTGACTATTTCGCCAATCCGTTCACTAGGACCATCTCGAGCCATATGCTGAAAATATATCCACATAATTATGTGGTCTCAAAAATTTATCACATATAATCACATTTATGCCCTTAACGAGCCAAAATTACTGATATGGCCTTATAAGCTATAAAGGGCCCACATGTATATCTAATACTCACAAACATGCATGTCACATAGTCATATTAATCATGCATGCCACATAATCATGCATCTAAAAATTTAAATCACACATATACCAATTATGCCCTATCGACACACTAATCAAGGCCCTTAAGCCTTATTAGTGATTTTGGGTCGTTGCATGATGCATTAATGCAACAATTAAAACACATATACGAACATTTACTATTCCACGATAAAACTACCCAACAAATAAAGTGTCACCTTAGGGTCGGTCAAGTTAAATTCAGATAGCTTATAAGACATTCTTATCTTTATTATTTAAAACTTAAAATAACTCGTTATTTTCTCTTTCAAAAATAAAGTACCACTAGTTTGGTCAAGATGCATATAACAACCCAAAAATTACAAATAAGGCTTAAGGGCCTTGATTAGTGTGCCGGGATGGCATAGTTGGTTTTTGTGTGATTTAAATGATTAAATGCATGATTATGTGATAAGCATGCTTACATGATTATATGGATATATGAGATGCATGATTATGAGTATTAGTATGCATGTAGGCTCTGTTTAGATTATAAGGGCGTATTCATAATTTTGGCCCGTTGAGGGCATAAATGTAATTATTTGCGATAAATTGTTGAGATCACATTATTATGTGGATATATTTGCAGCTTTTGGCTCGAAGCGATCCTAGTGAGCGATTTAGCGAATTAGTCACAGCAGGAGTTTATACCCGGCTCAGGGGAGCTTGTGGGTAATATTTTTTTTTAGAATCAGGGAAATATGTTGGAGATTTTTAGACCCTGGGGAAAATAATTGGTGATTAATTAGATGATGTGAATTAAGTGGTAAATATTAGGAACACTTGAGGAATTAGCGAGAATTGGGAGCGAGTGACCAAAATGCCCTTAGAATGTTTAAAGACTAAGGTTTATTTGGGAGGGAAAAATGGTCATTTGATGGTTAAAAAGGGGATAAGTGTTATTCTGTATTTTTAGACTTAGTGGAAGTTGTAGAAAATAGTAGAAACTGAAGGAAAGAAAGAAAGAAGAAAAAAAACAGAGACTCCTTGTTCTCCCACACAGTTTCTTCTCCCTTCGCCCTTTCTTCTAAAATTTGAAGCTGTAAACTCAGAGGAGGTTTAGGCTAGAGCTTGGGACTTGGTTCTTGGTGAAGCTAGAAGGTTCAGCAGAAGTTAGTGTGCAATTAAGGTAAGGTTTCTAGTTTTTTTTTTGGGATGGCTGAATTTTGTTATGTTTGATCTTTGAATCTGAACTTTGGATGGGAATTCAAGGATTTGAGCTTGGGAACTTGAGGAACTAAAGGCTGGAGGGCAGAGAGGGCAACCTAGGGTTGGATTCCCCAATAAAGGTAATAATTTCTAGGCATGATCATTTGAATTTCTGTGTTTTCTGGTTAAGTTCTTGAGCTTCAAGCTCAATCTTGGTTTTCCGTGTTTGATGGTGCATGTGGCCAAGTTTGATGTTGTTGGGTCATGTTGGATGAGATGTAGTGGATGGTAGGCTTAATTTGAAGTGTGGTTGAGGTTTGGAGGGGATTTATTGAGTTTTCACTCGGGGAAATTCGTAGGAAAAACTTAGAGGGTTGCTGGTGCTGTTTGTAGCGCTGTAGCACTAGCATTAGAGTGCTACAGTGCTACGCTTGGCCTTCTGGGGGGTGTTTGTCTCTGCTTGTAGCGTTGTAGCGCTACCCTACCTCCAGAATTGGGTTTTGGGTATTTTTTCTTAGGGTTTTTTCTTGGGGGCTCGAGGGTCAATTCCACCAACCCTATTTGGTGGAATTGACGCTTCTTGAGGGCTCGTGATTGGTCCCGAAGTTAGGTTTATGGAATTGATTGTTAATGAGGGTTCTATTTTATGGTTGTGACTAGGTTTACGGTAAGTCTTGGACAAGATCATGCTCGAGGATTGTTTCTATTAACCAAAGTGCTCGGAATCAAAGGTAAGAAAACTGCACGCGGTTATATGGTTATGTTGGGACTAAGAGTTCTCTATACTTGCATGTGATGTCATATGATGGTATTGTGCCGTGGGGACATGACATAAATGGCCTAAGAGTCTTGGAATCTTTATTTGTGCACAGGATGCGACTCAGTCACTGATAGCTGAGGTTATGTATATAATCACTGAGCTCGGCATAAGTGAGTCGGAGTCAGTAGAATAGGCAGAGGGTGCGCCCTAAGGGTGTCGAGCCTGGATATTATGTGATATGTTTATTGCTTTTAATCTAATGATTACGACATGTTTATTATCTGGATGATTGATTATTGGTTTGCATATTTGTATCATTAATCATATGAACAATGTGACTTGCTGAGTATCTGATTGGTGATTTATGAATTATTTGTCTGTTGATTGTCGCTTATGCTATGCATTATGGTTTTCTTGCTGGGCCTTGGCTCACGAGTGCTATATGGTGAAAGTAAAGGCAAGGGCAAGATGGACCAGTCCTAAGTTGGAGAGCTCTGGGGTAGAATGTACATAGTTAGTTGTTCGGCCGCCACAGCCGAGGATTGATACAGGGACTGGAGAACCTAAAGTGCCTATTTTTCCATTAGAGTGTCTTGTGATTGTACATAAACTTTGAATCTTCTATAAACTGTCCTTTAAAACCTGTTTTGGGATCCCACGTATTAAACGTTTATTTCAAATGAGAAATTTCTTGTTTTTGACCAAAATCTTTTAACCCTAACCTAATTATAACTTTAGGGTCACATTTTCAACTATATGACTTGATTAGCAAGTATTGCACCTTTATAAACACACAGTGTAGCGACCTTGGTTATCCAGGGTGTTACAAGCCAACCTTGGTATTAATATGTCTAGAAACCTTCTGTAGGGGGACGAAAACAAAGCTGTAACAACCTACTACCTTAGAGTCGTTACCATGTGATTTATAAATGTGTCATTAGCTCGCTAATCGAGGTTTTAGGTTTAAAAATGTGATTAAATAAAAATAAAAACTCATTTGATGAACATTAAATATAAAGATTTGGACCGTCATTTAAATTTGTAGAAGTTATACATTTGGGATCGCAAAATACTGTTTGAAAAAGTAATACAACTAAAAAATGTGAATAAAGTTGACCTAAGCGACAAAACCACCCATTACAACATATTCCTCAAAAAAACCCCGGCCGTGGTAGCCAGGTAGGCCGAACATGTACACGCCGCTTCATGCTCTCAATCTCATGGTTGATCGACCTTTCCCATTCCTTTACTTGCACCATAGAGCACCTGCAAGCCGAGGCCCAACAAGAAAACCCAACGCATACATATCACAATTCAATCCCGTTGTGACTATTTTGCTATTCTACTCCCTAGGACCGTCTCGGATGACCCCTCAAAAATATATCACTACCATCTTGTGGTACCAATCACAACACACATATAATTCACATTTATGACCTCAATGGGCCAAAATTACAATTATGCCCCTATTAAGAAAAATGGGTCGACATATATATATTTAATTCACCTAAACATGCATTTATAATCACATAATAATTTAATCTACATAAGAACATAATTAAATCAATTATTTCCCTCCCTACACGCTAATCAAGACACTAAGCCTTATTTGCAAATTTGGGACATTACAACAATTCCCTCCTTATAGAAATTTCGTCTTCGAAATTTACCTGAATAGCTCGGAATATCGATCTCACATATCAGTCTCAAGCTCCCAAGTTGCCTCTTCCAGTTTTTTGTTCCTCCACAACACCTTTACCAAGGCAATGATCTTGTTCTGCAAGACTATCTTTCTTGTCTAGAATCTGAACCAGCTTCTCCTCATAAGACAGTTCTTGATCCAGCTCTAGGTTCTCATAACTCAGTACACGCGTAGAATCTGATACGTACTTCTGGAGCATGGTTATGTGAAATACGTTATGAACCCCTGATAAGGATGGAGGCATAGCCAATCTGTAAGCTACCTCTCCAAATCATTCCAGAATCTCAAAGGGGCCAACAAATCTAGGACTTAACTTTCCTTTCACTCCAAATCGTTTCACCCCCCTCAAGGGAGAAACTTTGAGAAATACATGATCATCGACTTGAAACTCTACACTCCTGTGTCTCATGTCTGAGTAACTCTTCTATCGACTCTGGGAGGCGAGCATTTGAGCTCTAATCTTCTCAATTGCCTCATTGGTCTTCTGAGTAGCCTCATGACCTAAGTACTTCCTCTCATCCATCTCATTCCAATGGATGGGCGATCTGCATTTCCTCCCATATAACATTTCATACGGAGCAACTCCGATAATCGCCTGATAGCTGTTATTATAAAAAAATTAATTCGAAGGGAGATACTTACTCCAAGATCCCCCAAAATCTAGCATAGAAGCCTGCAACATATCTTCCAGTATCTGAATCATCCTCTCAGACTGTCCATTCGTCTGAGGATGATAGGCAATACTAAATCGCAAATGCGTGCCCATAGCCTTCTATAGGCTCTCTCAAAACTTAGAGGTCAAGGTGGGGTCCCTGTCGGATACTATCGACCTCAAAGCCCCATGAAGTCGCACAATTTCCTTCACATACAAACTCGCATACTGCTCCATTGTATGAGTTGTCTTAATAGGCAGAAAATGGGCTGATTTGGTATATCTATCCACAATCACCCACACAAAATCATACTGCCCTACTGTCTTCGGTAATCAAACCAAGAATTCCATGGTGATATCCTCCCATTTCCACTCTAGAATCCCTAAAGGCTGCAGCAACCCTACTGGACTTTGATGTTCAGCCTTCACCTACTAATAGGTAAAACACAGAGTCACTCTTCATCCCTGGCCACCAATACAGAGTCCTCGGATATTGATACATCTTCATTGTACCCAGATGTAAGGAATAAGGAGTAGTATGAGACTTATCTAGAATCTTTTGCCTGACACCAGAATCCATCAGAACGTACATCCGACCAGTGTACCTCAGTAAACCAACATCTGAAATAGAATAGTCCTTAGCCAGTCTGGCCAAGACATCCTCCTTGTGTTTCCTCATCTGTGGATCCTCCTTCTGCATTCCTTGATCCCCTCAAGGAGCGTGGACTGAAGAGTGATATTACCTAGCTGACCAACTATCAATTCGATTCTTACTCTAGCCATCTCCTCAGCTAACTCTTCTAATATCTACCTCGTATTGAATAATTGCCTTGGGCCCTTTCGACTCAATTCGTCAGCCACCACATTGGCCTTCTCAGGATTGTAAAAATTATAATAGTTGTAGTCCTTTAAAAATTCCAGCCAATTCCTTGGGTGCATATTCAGATCCTTCTGGGTAAAGAAATACTTTTAACTATTATGGTCGGTGTATATTCTGCACTTCTTCCCATATAGATAATGCCTCGAAACCTTTAGTGAAAATACCACCGCTACCAATTCAAAATCGTGAGTGGGATACCTCTGGTCGTACTCCTTTAGATGTCTTGACGCGTAGGCTATCACCTTTCCATCTTGCATCAATACACACCCGAAACCCTGCCTCGAAGCATCATAGTAAACTACGAACTTCTCATTACCTGATGGTAGACTCAATACTAGGGAGGTGATCAATCGCCACTTCAACTCCTTGAACCTATTCTCACATCTATCTGTGCAAACATTCTTGGTCTTCTTACGTGTCAGCTCGGTCAACGGTGTGGCTATTCTGGAGAATCCCTCAGCAAATCGCTAATAGTACCTTGCTAATCCCACAAAACTCCTAACCTCTAGTACAATGCTCAGCCTGGGCCAATATTTCACTGCCTCAATCTTGCTGGGGTCCATTAGAATCCCATCCTTACTCACAATATAGCCCAGAAATGTTACTTGGCATAACCAAAACTCACATTTGCTGAACTTAGCATATAGCTTATGCTCTCTCAACCGCTTCAGTACCAAGTGAAGACGTTACTCGTGCTCTATCTCTGAATGGGAGTACACCAGTATATCATTGATGAATACGATCACAAACTTATCCAGATAATCCCTAAAGACACTAGTAATCATGTCCATAAAGGCTGTTAGGGAATTGGTTAATCCAAAGGACATGACTAGGAATTCATAATGTCCATACCTCGTATGGAATGCGGTCTTCGATATGTCCTCCTTTTTAACCCTTAACTAGTGGTAGCCGGACCGGAGGTCAAACTTGGAGAGTACTGTCTTTCCCTGTAGCTGGTTCAACAAGTCATCGATCCTGGGCAGTGGGTACTTATTCTTAATGGTCAACTTATTCAACTCTCTATAATCAATGAACATCCTTAAGGATCCATCCTTCTTCTTAACTAATAGAACTTGAGCATCCCTTGGGAAAAAACTGGGTCTAATGAATCCTAAATCCGGTAACTCCTGCAACTGAATCTTCAGTTCCTTCAACTCTGCTAGAGCCATTCTATAAGGTGTCGTGGATACTGGCTCTGCCCCTGGCACCAACTCTATGAAAAACTTAATCTCTTGGTGTGGTGGTAATCTTGGCAGGTCTACTGGGAATACATTAAGAAACTCACACACCAGTCTGGTTGTTGGAAATGTGCCCTGAAAGCATGTGTAGTAAACATTGTTTTATGAAATAAATAAATAAATTGAATTTGTTATCCATATATTTTATGGACTATACTATTCTGTGATAATATTATGTAAATATCAGGAAAATTCCTAAGTTCATATATGTGATCTCAAACACGTATTGGTACGGGAGGATTGTGTTTGAGATAAATGAACTTGAATAGTTCGCAGTAAAATAAAGTTATGGAATCTTTAGATTAATTACTGCAAGTACGGTCCACTAGTATTATGAATACATGTGATCTAGATCCGGATAACTAGTGTGGTAGGACACTGTAGTGGAGGTGCTTTATATATTAGAGAATATATAGAACTGGACTAGATACGTTTATTAATACTTAGTTAAATACCGTTTCGAAGTACTAATTAAATATATCAACTGATGATCATATACAAATAGATCTTAATCCTAAAGTTATTATGAACTCCTATTTATGTTATATGAGTTCTTTGATTCACTTGTTAGGGTCTGTCAGAATGATCATGCTAGAAACTTTTGTTTTGGGAACTCATTAATGTAGATGGCTGGGGACATAGTATACAGATATGGAATCTATGCCTTCTCGCAAGAGATTGAATGATGATTCTCTTAAGGGTTGACTTTTGGGACTGAAAGGTTATTGAGCTCAAATTCATAATTCAGTTATGAATTAACCTTCACTAGTAAAGTCAATGGTACTTAAGGAAACAAGAGATAATAAAAAGGGTAAAACGATAATTTTATTCCCGATTAATTATGAAACATTATTAGAGGGTCAAGTTGTATGCAATGATTACATACGCTTTATAATTATAAAGTACTCAGTAATGAAATGTCTATAATTACAGGAGTGCAGTCTTATAATTATAGTGGAATAATCATGAGATTAATAAATTAAGATTATTTAATTAAAGAGTTTAATTAATAATCTCAAATTTATTGGAGCTTGGAATTATAGGTCCATAGGTCCTCATAGCGGCTCTATCAACACTATTCAAGGAAAAAGTTGATATGAAGGGAAAAATAGTTTAATGACATATTTAAGAAGAAATTTGTTCTTCACGCCAAATATGGAATTATATGATAATAGTGATTAATTAATTAATTAAAAATTAGTTGTAGTTAACAAAATTAATTAATATTTAATTATTGTATAATTTTCGAAATTATATTAAATAATTAAATTAATTTCAAATTTTAATAAATAATTAATTAATTATAATTTTTGAAATTATAATAAATTAAATATTTATTTTAAAAAATATTGGATTTAATTAATTGGTAGAATTAATTAAATATCTTTATTTGAGTGGGAGATAATAATCTAATAAGTTCAAATTGGATTTGAATTTAAAAGATTAATATTTATTCAAATAATTAATTATATTTGATAATTAATTAAAAAGATAATTAATTTAAAATTGAATTCAAATTTGAATTAGTTATGAGGTTGTTAGGTTTAATCTGACAAAGTAGTTTGAATAAATAATTAAATAAAAATTGAAAAAACCAACATCCCTAAAAATAGGGATGCTACACGTGTACACACAGTGGCGTGTAGGGCTATTATTCAGGGATATGATTTTCATTTTTATTTAATTAATTAATTAATGGATAATTCAAAAATTGGTTTTTGGATTTTTTCATTAATAGAATAATTAATTAATTAAAAAGTAAATTTTAAGTTGGTTACAGATTTATTTTTTAAACTTGAATATTTTCTTTTAAGTATGACTAATCAGAAAATATTCAGATATCTGAGACAACTCAGAACATTCGCTCTGTAAAAAATAGAACGATAGTTTTCTCTCCCTGAAAAATAAAGAACCAATTCTCAGGCATATTCTCTTGATCTCATGTGTTGAGTACATCAAGTAGAATCACAAATAAACTATCCTTCATTCTCTAAGAACCAAGCTTGGTGTGAGAACCTGGGAGCGGCTTGGATAGAAAGATCGTTCTAAATACGAAAAGATAGGAAGGACACTTGATAGGCTTCAAAATGTATAAATTTTATCATTAACTTGCTTATGATTAATGTATGTATATTAATGGATCCGCATATTTAAAGGTAGTTTAAATTTGTTACAAAATTTTTGTTGTACACTGGGCCAACCCCACCACCATTTCGCTGCGTATTAGAAAATTCGTTCCTAACACTGGTTTCATCTGGTCCAACTGAAACAGCCCCAGAGGTATCCACTAGTTTGCTAGGAATCCTATGCAAACCTTCTTGCATTAGGTCTCTAGCTTTTAGTGCAGAGATCATAAGTACTCGCGTCCCACTCACTATCCCCACAAATACAAATGACATTTCCCCTTCTGGTTAAAAGGTGACCATTCTTCGCTTGCAGTCTATCGTTGCCCCATACTTTGATAACTAATCCATCCCAGAATCATATCAAAGTCATCCATCGCTAGCTCGATCAGATCCATAGACAACTCCCTAATGTCTATCTCCACTGGTAATGCCCTAACCCATCTCCTAGAGACCACAAGTTTCCCTGTTGGCAACAAAGTCCTGAATTCCCTTGCATATATATCACAAGGTCTACACGAATGAGTAGCTCATGAATCAAACAGTGTAGTAAATGAAGAACCAGCACTAGAAATCTAAGTTGTCAAGACATATGGTCTAGTCTTAGCCTTGGTCTGGGTCAAGGTCAATACTCTGGCTGGAATGAGGTTGTTTCTCTTCCTCAGTTCTTTTTTTCTAGCATGTCAGCAGTCCTTCCTTAGGTGACTAAACTCCCACAATTGAAGCATGATCTAACCCTGCACTATCTCTGATGTCATCGCCTAGACCTAGGACATTCTGGGAAACTCCTCCAGTTCTCTCCCTCGCCCTGACGGCCACTAAAAGCACCCCATGCCCTCTTATTTGAACTAGGAGTAACAAAAGAATTTGGAGCCTTCATCTTCTTCTCACTGGGGCCACTACCCCGACTAGAACCGGTGAAAGGAGGTAGCGTCATCTAAGCATCGTGCCTTTCAGCACCCTCTTGCCATATCTGATCCTCAGCCCCTTCAACAATAAGGGCCTTCTCCACTACTTGTGCATAGATGGTAGTCCTTGGATCAAATGTTATATTGACTTCATGGAATATCATGATGTTTAGTCCCTGCACAAACCAATCCCTCTGTGTCATATCAAATGACATCAAGTTTGGCACGAACTTCGCCAACCGATTAAACTTTAGTGCATACTCTGTGACCGCCATTCAGTTCTGAGTCAAATTAACAAACTCATCCACCTTTGCAGCTCAAGCTGCAACACTTAAGTATTTCTCGTTGAAGATGTTTCTGAATTCTTCCAAGGTCATAGCTGTTTCATCCCTCCTCTAAGACACTACTTCCCACCAGATGCCGACGTTTTCTCTTAACATGTAACTTGCACAGGCCACCCTCTCATTCCCTTCTACCATCATGATATATAGGATGGAAGAAGTCATATTCATCCAATGCTCTACCCATAGTGGGTATGGACCGCCCTCAAAGGTGGGAGAGTGTTGCTTCCTGAATCTCTCGAATGAAGGCTCCCGCCTGTTCTCCATCATGAGTTGGGTTGGCACTGGTGCCACAACATGTGGAATCTATAACCCAATACCTCGAGGAGGGGCCTGCTACCTCAGTTCTCGGAGCTCCTACTCCGTTCGCTGAAGTCTTTTTTCAATTTCGACAAACAACTATTGCCAATTCTATGGGGTAGGTGGAGGGTCCTGACCTTGGTTGTCATCTTTGGCCACATTGCAACGAAGTCTAATCGATTGCCGAGGCATAGCTGCAATATTCCTGCAACCAATGACACCGCACATCAAGCATGATAACAACGTCCAAAACCACCTCCCAGTTCCATTAATCCAATACAAACATCAATTCACACCACATGCAGATAACATAAGCTTATGACAATCAAGGGGTCATGCCCTGGCATCATACATATATAAACACATTCATCATGCTCTATCTATAATATTAAGGCAAACATGGCAACTAAAAGAAGCAATTAAACACATAGTTCATTTAATATCAACCAACCCTGACTTGAGCTTGTCTCTGGCAGTGAGTGTACATGTTTGGTCGATCTCCAAGAACCATAAACCTTGGCACGCTCTGATACGAAGTTGTAATGCCCTAATACCTTAGACCCGTTACCAAGTGATTTATAAATGTCCCATTAGGTCTCTAATCGAGGTTTTAGGTTGAAAAGTGTGATTAAATCAAAATAAAAACTCATTTGACGAACCATAATTATAAAGATTTGGACCTTCTTTTAAATTTGTAGAAGATATACATTTGGGATCCCAAAATACTGTTTGAAAATCTATTACAACTAAAAAATTTGCATACAATTGACCTAAGCTACAAAAGCAACCATTAGAGCATATTCCTCAAAATAACCTCTGCCATGGCAGCCAGGTAGGCCGAATATGTACATACCGCTCCATGCTCTCCAACTCATGGTTGATCAATCTTTCCCTTGTTGTTACCTGCACCATAAAGCATCCGTGAGTCAAGGCCCATCAAGAAAACTCAACGCATATATATCACAATTCAATCCAATAATATACAACATAAACAGACAACAGATTAAAAATATAGCGGCCTATGCCGTTCTAGGTGCTTTACCAGGCATTGGGATCACAGTCTTCACCGAGCGATTTGATATAGTACCCTTAGAGGGTCTGGCCCTAGCGGTATGCATTTAGCATGCCTTCATCGTTCCCGGCCCTTGCCGTTCTCAGCCTTCTTCGTTCTTGGCCTTCGCTGTTCTTGGCCCTTTGTCGTTTTTGGCCTTCGCCGTTCATTCATAATCATGCACAACATAGCATAGCATTTACAAGTATTCACACATATATTAAACACAAATATTAGGGCCATGCCTTGAAACACAAATTATAGGGCCATGCCCTGATCTACGGGCACAAACAATTTTCTTACTTATGGCCCAAGCTCATTGATTAATGCAGTCTCGAGAACGATCCCCTAAACCCGAGCCTTGACGTAAAACCTAGTCACAATGCCATATTAAATAAATATCCATCAATCCTTAACCAATTAAGAACATCAGATGAAAATACTAGCCTTTGGGACTTTGAATTCTACTAAGCCAGGTAGTATGATCCTTCTTGAGCCTTAACATTTGGGTTCCTGAGCTTAAAACATTCAATTGGCCAACATTGTTTATTTGAGTCGTGGCCCAGCCCTTAAAGGCAACGGCGTGCCACAAGTCAGAAAGCCTTGGGCTCTCATCAAAGGATCACGGGTTGTGGCGCACCTCAGCCTGTGCCGCGGTGCCTAGAAAAAAAATTCGAGGCCCTCAAGCCTTTGAGTTCATGCAAGCCTCGAATCGAACCTCAATACCCATAAATCCCATGTATTTTCACTACATTTTCCTCAGCCTAACTTACATATTCTCAGCCAAATCAACCCCTACACTAAAAATTCAACCTACAGTTCATACCATAGCAGCATAACCACCCTAATACTTAGCCTATAACCCATCAAAACCCAAAATTCAGACTAAGCTCAAACTTTAAAAACAACTTCTAACAACAGCCAAGAACTTAACACAATTTCATATAGACCCGTACCTCTGTGATGATTTCAGCCTAAGCTAGTTCCCAAACACCTCAAGCCTCAACTTCTTCAATTCCTTAGCCAAACTCCTCAAGAATTCATTAATACCTCCAAGCACACCAATGAGAGATAGAGCCGAGAGAGAAAGGGAGATAGGCTGAGAGGAATTCTGTTTTTTTTTTTTCTCCTTAGTTCCAGAATTTTGTTTTGGGCTTGAGTATATCCTCAACTGCCTAAGTCCAACCTAACTTTAATGCTTTTATATAACCTCAACGCTTTAATGCCACCAAGGGCAATCCCGTCATTTCATCGAGTGTTCATATAATTCCCCATTTAATCCCGACATTCCCATATGATCACCAAATTGCTACCCGTTACCTGGTAAATCCCGAACACATACTTGTTGGGGTTTTATGCCCTAATTAAAACCCAAATTCTTTGTAATCTCATTTTATTATTAATAAAAGAATAGAAATCATTTTTTGACTTGGTCAATCACTTTGCTCGCATGTTTTATTTTCATGATTATTTGTTTAATATAAACTTCCATTAAATCCCGAGCATATAGCTAATCTTATTTATAGTGACGTAATCACAGTGAAATATAAATATGATTATATGTTCAAAAATAAGTTAGTCCTAAGATTAGTCAGTGCACCGGATTTACACTGACTTGCCAAACTATGATATGATCTACTTACACATTACAGTGTTATGTTCTTTCCAGAACATTAGCAAAGTAGATAAGATCGGATGTATTTGTTACATCGGACAGGACCGATATTGACAGTTGATAAGATAAGTAAACATACCGTTATTATCTATTCTAGTCATATCATATAGTTGACCATAGATCAATTCAATCCCAATTCTGAGTGGTTAGTATTCTAACTGATTGTATTATTTGAGTTCTTTGACTTGTTCGTTACCAGCTTACCCTACGAACTAGCCCATACTTACATCTTGGGAACTTGGTAGTACAATTGAGTGGGAGTGTTAATCATAGATATGGACATCTATAGCTTCTGATGAAGAAGTGAAATGATGGTTTCCTTTTAGTTTGGTTCAAGGTGTTAAATGATAGAGATCTCATTTCAGTAATTAAATTAGTTTACTGAAATATCATTTACAAGGAACTAAGTGTTTTAAGGATAAAATACAATGAGGGGTAAAATGGTATTTTAGTCCTATCTCATTGTAGACCGTCTATAGTGGATTGAGTGACAATTATGGTTGTAACAATGGATAATTAATAGCGTATCTATATTTGTTATAGAGCGTTCTATGAATTCAAGAGTGCAATTCCGAGTCTATAGCGGAGTCACGAGGAATTAATAAGTTAGTAAATTTATTTGTTAGATTTATGATAACTTATTGGAGCTTGATTTCATAGGCCCATGGTCCCCATTGTACCTTGGATAAAATCATCTAGATAGTTTCAATTAATTGATTTAATCATCAATTAGAATTATCAAAGTTGATCAGGTCAATTTTGGATAGTTTCACAGAGTTGTGTAATTTTGAGAAGAAAAGAGAAATTATGGCAGATTTATTAATTAAGATAAATTGGTATCTAAATTAATAAATAAGTTTAAATCAAGGTTCAAATAATAAATAATTAATTTGATAAAGGATTTAAATAATTATTTAATTAATTAAATCAATAGAAAATAATACAGGCCTTGATTTTAAGTCCAATGGGTTTATAATCAAATGAGAAATTTCATGGGCCAATAGCCCATGATAATTTCGACCTAGGGCTTCAAAATGGCTGTTATTTTATTGATTTTTTAATTAAATTAAATGACCTAATTGAGTCTATAAAAGGAGTGCTTAGAGAGAAGATTTGAGAGACGACAGATAAGTCACAAGTCAGATTTTCTGATAGTTTTATATTCTCTCTAAACATAAGTCATTTTCTAAGCCACTTTGTTATTTTCTCTTCTTCTCTCTATATCTATCTCATGTGTTGAGAATTGCCTACACTAGTCTAGGTGGTTCTAAGGATACATTGGAAGATCGTGAAGAAAATAGAAGATCGTTTCAGTTTCTTGATAATACTCTGCGACAAAAAGGATACAAGAGTTAGAGAAACTGAAGGAAGGACTCTTAATTCCGCTGCATATACTGTAAGTATTATATTATTTGTTTCTCTTTGAATTCAATTTTAGAAACATGTTTTAGGCTATCTCGTATTAATTTGTTTAATATTAGATATACATGGAAATAAATAAAGATCCTGTATAAGTTTAGCTAACAACTGGCCTCAGAGCCTTTGGTAATCTTTATTTTCATGATGAACATGTTTAAAATTGGATTATTTGATATGTTTGAATAATTGGATGGTTTTTCATGTTTTTATTAACATATTGATTTTATGTGAATTTTAGCAATTTTTAGGTTATCTTGTTGTGTTTTCTATGCTATTAATTTTTATATATGCTTTATTTTGTGTAAAACATGTTAAAAACTAATTAGAAAATGGTTTTGGTTGAAAAAATTGCACAAAAAAATTTTTCGAAATTTTTTGTTCTAGCTGCCATGCGCGCGCGCACACCGTGCGCAGTGTGGCGTGCTGCCCCTTTGGCACACCCACATGGGGCCATTTTGTAATGAGCATGCCTTGGTGCTTGATCATTAGTCAAGTCTTGCACCAAGCAACCTCATGGGAAAGGGTAGTGGAAATTTTGTAATATTGCATATGTCTCCCAAACAAAAATCATATATGTTCCTGGGAAGACTTTATTTCCCTAGAAGGCTCCTTAGGGGGAGGTGACCTGGTGACTTAGGGAAGCACCATGGCCATCAGCAGATAGGGGCCAAGCTGTGTACTCCCTTGCCCTATCAAGGCTATATATTAATGAAATAACATTTATCCATACTTGCCCCTGTGTGCTTCCTTGTTGCTTATGTGTTACTTGTTTGTTACCTTTGTTGGGCCATTGTGTGCCACTTGCCTTGTTGTGTGCTTTGTGTTGTGTGGACGTTCCTAGGAATGACTTGCTTTGTGCTTGCTCAACTTCGTTATTCGCCCGTTGCATGTCCGAGATGTGTATGTGGCTAACCGCTGAGTATGTGGCTAACCGCTGATGTGTATGTGCTTGAAGAGTCTGCAAGTGCCGCACGTTCCGTCTAGTTGGAGTACCCAAATAGCCAGCCTGTGACAGTTGGTATCAGAGCCAAGATAGAAAGCGCTTGGCAAAAACACACTATAGTGAGCAACACTCAGAGGATCGAAGCTCTTGAGAAGCGAGTAGGGGAACTAGATGGCCTGGACGAGAGGGTCAGGGATCTTTCCTCTGCAAGTCAGGACTCGGGATCTTCTGATGCAAACAATCGCATAGCTGCGTTGGAGAAGGAGAATGATGTTCTTCTATCCAGAATTATCGCGTTGGAGAAAAGAAACACTCCAACAAGTACTTCTGTTTCCCCTCGGTGGGAAGAACGCATCGCGGCGGTGGAGCGCATGCTAAAGGAACAAGAAGTTTCAATAAATGACACGACGGAAGATTGCAGGGAGGCAGTCGGTGTGCTCAGAGAAGAAATGGCTGAGCTATCTGCCAAGGTAAACCTGACCATGCGAGCGGTTGGGAATGCCCCTGCAATAGGGCCGATAGGTATGGAGTATGGCCGAGCCAAAGTACCCGAGCCGAGGCCCTATAATGGGGCCAAAGATGCAAAGGATTTGGAGAATTTCCTCTTTGACATGGAACATTACTTTAGAGTCGTGCGGGCCGATTCAGAAGATGGAAAGGTCGCCATGGCTACCATGTATTTGTCGGGGGATGCCAAGGTGTGGTGGAGGACCAAGTATGATGACATAGAGAATGGCAGGTGTACCATCACATCTTGGGCGGACCTGAAGAGGGAATTAAAGACGCAATTTCTGCCAGAAAATGTAGCTTACATAGCTCGACGCCAGTTAAGAGAGCTTAAACAAGTTGGGACAGTTCGAGAATATGTAAAGAGATTTTCGGGACTGATGCTCGATATAAAAGACATGTCCGAAGTGGACAGGCTCTTCTACTTCCTCGAGGGATTGAAATCGTGGGCCAAGCAAGAACTTCAAAGACAGTGGGTGTCTGATCTGGCCACCGCTCAAGCTGCTGCCGAACGCTTAACAGACTACACTCCGTAGAGCAGCCTGCCGAAAAGGGCTACTCCTCCAGCCAGCTCAAGTAGCGCCGGGAGTAAGAAGTCTGGGAAGTCCTGGCAGGGTAAGAGTGGGGGAGAGAAGAGGACAGCTGAGTCCAATTCTTCCAGTGGGACAGATGCTGCTGCAGGGAAGAAGCCGCTAGCTTGTTGGATTTGCAAAGGCCCACACAAGTCGGCAGTTTGCCAATTCCGGGGCAAGCTGAATGCTCTCAAGAAGCATGGCGAGAAAGGGAAGAAGACCCTAGGGAAAGGGCTAATGTTCGTGGATGCCGCTATCAATGGCAAGCCTGCCAAAAGCGTGATGATTGATACTGGCGCCACCCACAACTTCATCTCTGAACTCGAAGCAAAGCGACTGGGACTAAAGCTGGAGAAAGATGCAGGCCGCATGAAAGCGGTCAACTCCAAAGGCTTGGCCACAACTGGCGTGGCTAAAGGGGTAAAAGTGAGAATCGACACGTGGGAGGGGCAGACTGACTTGGTGGTCGTCCATATGGACGACTTCGATGTAGTTTTGGGAATGGACTTTCTAACCGAGAAAGGTGCCATTCCAATTCCTGCCACTAGAAGCTTACTTATAATGGGAGAGACTCCTTCAATGGTACCTGCAAAGGTGAAACCACCCCCTGGTGTGAAGCTTCTCTCAGCTTTACAGTTCAAGAAGGGTGTGAGGAAGCAGGAGCACACTTATGTAGCTATACCCACCGTGTTCGAAGAAGTAGTGGAAGAAATTGTTCCACTAGAAATTATGAGGGTCTTAAAGGTGTATGGGGATGTGATGCCAGATGAACTCCCCAAAGCCTTGCCACCAAAGAGGGGGATTGATGACCAGATAGAGCTGGTGCCCGGAGCGAAACCTCCGACAAAAGCGCCATACAGAATGGCACCCCCTGAGCTAGAAGAATTGAGGAAGCAATTAAAAGAGCTATTGGAGGCAGGCTTCATCAGACCG
This sequence comes from Humulus lupulus, assembly GCF_963169125.1. Classification (NCBI taxonomy): domain Eukaryota; kingdom Viridiplantae; phylum Streptophyta; class Magnoliopsida; order Rosales; family Cannabaceae; genus Humulus; species Humulus lupulus. Next base: position 146,081,240 of record NC_084800.1, on the reverse strand, counting down.
TCGAAGGCGCCATATGGCGCACCGGTGCTATTCCAGAAGAAGCACGATGGGAGCTTGAGACTGTGCATCGACTATAGGGCTCTCAATAAGGTGACAGTTCGCAACACATACCCCATTCCTCTGATCGCTGATTTGTTCGACCAGCTAAGTGGAGCCAAATACTTCACCAAGTTGGACTTGAGATTGGGCTACTATCAGGTGAGGATTGCAGATGGCGATGAACCAAAGACTACGTGTGTTACTCGATAGGGAGCATTTTAGTTTCGAGTAATGCCGTTTGGGTTGACAAATGCACCTGCTACCTTCTGTACACTAATGAATAAAGTATTCCACGAGTAGCTAGATAAGTTTGTGGTGGTGTACTTGGATGACATCGTGGTTTATAGCGCCACGATAGAAAAGCATCAAGAACACTTGGCTCAAGTGTTTCAGAAGTTGAGAGAGAACTAGCTATATGTGAAGCGAGAGAAATGCTCGTTTGCACAGGAGAGCATCAAGTTCTTAGGCCACGTGGTGGAAGGTGGCCGTATTCGTATGGATCTGGAGAAGGTGAGGGCAATCCAGGAATGGAAAGCCCCCACAAACGTGAAAGAACTCCGCTCCTTCTTGGGCCTAGCCAACTACTATAGACGATTTATGGACGGCTACTCAAGAAGGGCAACACCCTTGACCGAGCTTCTGAAAAAGGGTGTGATTTGGGCGTGGACTGACAAGTGTGCTGAAGCGTTCAGGAGTTTGAAAGAAGCCATGATGAAGGATCCTGTTCTTGCCTTGACAACTATTAGCAAGCCCTTCGAAGTACAGACAGATGCATCAGATTATGCTCTGGGAGGGGTACTAGTAAAAGAGGACCACCCGGTCGCATACGAAAGTCGCAAGCTGTCTGAAGCTGAGAGGAGGTATACTGCCCAGGAGAGGAACTCCTCGCAGTTATACATTGCTTGCGAGTGTGGAGGCATTACTTGCTGGGGTCAAAGTTCGTAGTGAAGACGGATAATGCAGCTGTGAGTCATTTTCTTACTCAGCCGAAACTGACCCCTAAGCAGGCTTGATGGCAGGAGTTTGTGGCAGAATTTGACTTCCGTTTCGAGCACAGGGCAGGACGCTTAAACATGGCAGCTGACGCCTTGAGTCGCAAAGCGGAGTTGGCGACTCTAAAGATCATGGCTAGCTTGTCGACTAGCGTGGTGAACACTCCACTCAAGGAACGCATTAAAGAAAACCTGGAGAAAGACCCAGTTGTCAGGACCATCCTGAAGCTCGTAAAAGAAGGCAAGACTCGCCAGTTCTGGGTGGAGGATGATCTTCTGTGGGCTAAAGGGGGGCGCTTGTATGTTCCAAAAGCTGGAGATTTGCGAAGGACATTACTAAGCGAGTGTCATGACACTCTGTGGGCAGGTCATCCAGGGTGGCAGAGAACCCATGCCCTCTTGAAGCAGGGATACTACTGGCCACAAATGCGGGACGATGTAGTGGAGTACACCAAAACCTGTCTGGTCTGCCAGCAAGACAAGGTCGATAAGAACAAGACACCTGGGTTGTTGGAGCCCTTGCGAGTCCCAAGCCGACCGTGGGAGAGCATGTCGCTTGACTTTATCACTAGTCTTCCGAAGACAGGAGATTTAAGTGCGATCTTGGTGATCGTGGATAGATTCTCGAAGTATGCAACATTCATCCCCGTGTCGAAGTACTGTTCGGCAGAAGAGACAGCCAGGCAATTTTTCAAACATATTGCCAAATATTGGGGAGTGCCCCAGAACATCGTCAGTGACCGAGATGGAAGATTCACGGGGACGTTTTGGTTTGAATTATTCAATCTCTTGGGGTCACAACTGAATATTTCCTTGAGCTACCATCCGCAGACAAATGGGCAGATAGAAAGATTCAGCGGGATGTTGGAGGAGTACTTGCGCCACTTTGTGAATGCCAATCAGAAGAATTGGCCGCAACTACTCGATGTAGCTCAATTTTGTTTCAACTCTCAAAAGAGTTCTTCGTCGAATAAGAGCCCTTTTAAAGTTGTTAATGGACAGCAACCACTATTACCCCACACAGTGGACGAATATCGTGGTCGGAACCTGCGAGCCTTTCACTTCACAAAAGACTGGAAGAAAACAACAGAGATTGCCCAAGCTTATCTAGAAAAAGCCTCAAGAAGAATGAAGAAGTGGGCAGACTAGAAGCGCAGACCACTGGAGTTCAAAGCAGGTGACTTAGTGTTAATCAAGCTGAGGCCCGAACAGTTGAGATTCCGAGGGGACAAAGACATCAGACTCGTTTGCAAGTACGAGGGTCCGGTCTCAGTCATCTCAAAAGTTGGCCTAACTTCATATAAAGTCGACCTACCCGCTTGGATGAAGATACACCCGGTCCTTCACGTCAGCAACTTGAAGCCGTATCATGAAGATCCAGCCAATCCAGAGTGCAACCAGTCAACCAGAGGAGGAGTCAGTGTTCAGCCAAGGAGCAAGCATCAACCTGAAGAAATCCTGGCGGAAAGAACGGTCACCACTGACCGTAAAAAGTATAAAGAATATCTGGTAAAATGGAAGGGGCTCGCTGATGACGAAATCAGCTGGGAAAGGGCGGAAGACTTGAAGAAGCTCACGCAGAAGATTGAAGATCTACAAGCTACTTCGTCGAGGGCGCCGAAAGATTAAGTGGGGGAGAGTGTGGCGTGCTGCCCCTTTGGCACACCCACATGGGGCCATTTTGTAATGAGCATGCCTTGGTGCTTGATCATTAGTCAAGTCTTGCACCAAGCAACCTCATGGGATAGGGTAGTGGCAGTTTTGTAATATTGCATATGTCTCCCAAACAAAAATCATATATGTTCCTGGGAAGACTTTATTTCCCTAGAAGGCTCCTTAGGGGGAGGTGACCTGGTGACTTAGGGAAGCACCATGGCCATCAGCAGATAGGGGCCAAAGCTGTGTACTCCCTTTCCCTATCAAGGCTATATATTAATGAAATAACATTTATCCATACTTGCCCATGTGTGCTTCCTTGTTGCTTATGTGTTACTTGTTTGTTACCTTCGTTGGGCCATTGTGTGCCACTTGCCTTGTTGTGTGGACGTTCCTAGGAATGACTTGCTTTGTGCTTGCTCATACTTCGTTATTCGCCCGTTGCATGTCCGAGATATGTATGTGGCTAACCGCTGAGTTTGTTTGCCTGTAGGTGTGTGTTGTAGGCTGACTTGCTAGCTTGAAGAGTCTGCAAGTGCCGCACGTTCTGTCTAGTTGGAGTACCCAAATAGACGGCCCGTGACACGCAGCAGCGCACGCACGCGCAAGCATAGCGAGCCCAGCGCCTCTCCGCGCGCCCGCCCAGTGCGCCACCACCCAGCCCCGCGCGCGCGCCACCAGCAGCCAGTGCACACCACGGTGAACAGTACCCGCTACGAGTACTGTTCATCCAGAATTTTTAAATTTTTTTTTTTTTTAAATTAAAAATTGTGGAAATACATTATTTATTATCAAAACTAAAAATATCTTTTTTTTGTTTTATCATTTAAAATTGTTTCTTTTTTTAAAAAAAAATATATATTTTTGTTAGTTGAGATTTAAATAATTAGATATTTTCTACAAAGATTCAAATTCAAATTTAAAAATAAACTAACAACTTAATTTTAAATATTTTAATATATTAAAATATTAGAATTATGATATCAGATATTTAAGATATTTTCATTTAAATTCTTCATATTCTAATTGAATCTTTATTTGAAAATATAAATATCTTTTTATTCTATAGTTTTTAATATTTAAATTATTTGAAATTTGAATATTGTTAGTTAGATATTTTTATGGATATTTGAATTTGTTTAACTATTTAAAATATTTTAGGGTTGTTATAACTATTTGTATTTTATTATTTTTAAATGTTAAAATATTAGATAATAGTTGTAACAACACAAGATATTTTTTGAAAATAGTTTAGATATTGATTTTAAAATTTAAAATTGGTTAAAATTTGAAAAATATCATTTTTTTCAGCCAATTAATAAAATATATTTTTTTTAATAAATGGGATTTAAATTAACTTTGGTTAATTGTTGATAAATCCTATTTAAATTAAATTAATATTTTTTTTTTCAAATTAACCTAAAACCAAGTTGATTGTTGATAAATGAAATTTAAGTTAACTATTGCTAATTGTTGATAAATTTCATTTAAATTGACTTATTTTTTGTAAAAATTTAATTAATTTGAATTTTTTTTGATAAATTCTAGATAATTAATTGTGGTATTTTTGCAAATGAAATAAATTGTGGTATTTTTGCATAAATTCATAGAATTGCTCATATAGTAACATGATTAGGCCCATCCAATTATAACATATATGTTTGCACTATATGTGGTATTTTTGCAATTGGAATTAGATGCATATAGTGGCTCATATGTTTGTTAGATATATGGTATTTTGCCAAATAAAATATTCATAAAATGATAGGTTTTATTTGGGCCCATTAGAAAATGCAAAGTTTAAATTCCTCTCTTGTGGGTGATTCCTCTTGTGAAGGCCCATTTGCTTTGCATGACTATAATGGGCCTAATAAATTAATAACAATTAATAAAACAAATGTTTAAATTCGTGTCTTTTGGACCTTGTATGGAAGATAGGGGGCCTTTGTAGTGGGAACGACATACTGGACCCAACCCTCCTCCATACAAGCCCAATTGTTAAGGCCCATTTACCTGAGTTGAACTTAATTGTATAGGTTCATTATATTAGTTAAACCTAAATATTGATTAGCAACAAATTAATTCTAAATTAATTGAATTTGTTTCAATGTGACACTTTAGAATTAATAAGAAATTATAAGACTTTGGTTTTAAAAAATTTAATCTGTTTAATCTTTTTTTTTTACAACCATAGTCATTAATTTTCTAAAAATAAATAATAAAAATACTAATTTTAATTTTATAATGAGCTTATTTTAAGAATTGTATTCGATCTCCACCGTTGGTTTAACTTAGTCAATAGCTTAATGGGGCCTCGAGGCGCTTTGATTCGTCCCCCTACGGAAGGTGTTCATTAGTTATTTTGACAAGGTTAGATTTCGAAAGATAGATCATTATAGGTCAAATTCTACTAGACTCACCCCTACGGTGACTACTAGGACTAAATCTATGATTATTGAAACCGTGGGTCTAGCTCATAAAATAAGAGATTTTGTTTTCTTATTTTGATCGAATGGTAGGTTGTTAATAATGGTGTCCATTATTAAATGAGTTTACAACTCTATTTAACTAGTGGTATTTTTTACTCTCGCCAACCGGGACAAGGATATCATAGATTAGTTAAAAACCTAAAGAAATAGATATATGATTGTTTTTGGTATTTTTTATCATATCTTACATATTTTTGGTATATGTTGTGCTATTTCTTGAAATTTGTGTGAATAGAAGTTTTATTGAGAAAATGTGATTGATTTCTATTTTATTGATAATTTGTAGTTTTAAGCTAAGTAGTGTATGTGTCTACTCCCATCCTTTCTCAACTTTTGATGGAGAAACTCACTAGAGAAACCTTCCTTAATTGGAAGAAGAACATCAACGTAGAGTTGATTGGTGACAACTCTGAATTCGTCATAATTGAGGAATCCCCAGAACGAGCATCGTGTCCGCACCTTAGTAATGGCACCGTCAATGCTCGTGATGGTACCATAAATGCTTGGATATCACTGTCTCTGCACGTTCGTGATGGCACTGTAAATTCTCGGATGGCACCGTGTCTGCACGTTCGTGCTCAACTCAACTATGGTTTGACGCAACTCATGAACGAGCTTCAGATCATTGAACCTGTCATGGATGGACCTAGTAAAGGAGGTGAAAATAAGACTACTGATGTTGCTACTCGTCTAGCTAAGGCTGAAGCTAATCAAGCTTCGTCTTCGAAAGCTAGAAACAAGAGGAAATGTAGACAAATAAACAACCCCAAGCCTGCAAAGGCTGCAAAGACGAGTGCACAACCAAGTGCACAGACGCCTAAGCAGAAGAACAAGAAAAATAAGAATGGTAAAGATAAATGTTTTCACTGCAAAGAAAAGGGGCATTGGAAACAAGATTGCCCCAAGTTTCTAGCAGATAAAAACAAAGGTAATGATTATAGTTCATTTATCTTAGAAACATGTGTTTTAGAGAATGATAACTCCGTTTGGATTATTGATTTTGGAACTACTAACCATGTTTGTAACTCTTTACAGCTTCTTGAATAGTTGGAGGAAGTGAACGAAGGGGGATTAAAGCTTAGAGTTGGGAACGGAGCGTTCGTTGAGGTCCAAGCTAGAGGAATAACTCGTCTGAAGTTCGGAAATAATTACTTAATTTTAAAAGATGTATTTTTTATACCGGATTTTAGTAGAAATTTAATTTCAGTTTCCATGTTGCAATTAGAACGATTTGTTATGACTTTCACAAGTTTTAATATATTTATTTCTTTCAATGGATCACAATTGTGTATTGCATGTTTGGAAAATGGGCTTTATATTTTGCGACCTAACGAACCCCTCGCTCTTAATAATGATTTATTCAAAGTAGCTAAACCTAGGACCAATAAACGTCAAAAGACCGATAACAATAATATGACGTATTTATGGCACTTGAGACTAGGTCACATTGGCTATGATAGGATTCAAAGACTTACAAAAGATGGACCTTTGAGGGAACTCACCTTAGGTGAATTACCTGTCTGTGAATCTTGTCTAGAAGGCAAACTGACCAAGCGTCCATTCTCTGCAAAGGGTGATAGGGCCAAAGAACCACTTGGTCTTGTGCATTCAGATGATTGTGGACCTTTGAATGTATAAGCCAGGGGTGGTTTTGAGTATTTCATCATTTTCATTGACGATTACTCTAGATACTCATGTCTTTACCTAATGCATAGGAAATCAGAAACATTTTCAAAGTTTCAGGAATTTCTAGCAATGGCTCAGAACCAATTAGGTAAAAGGTTAAAGATCTTGCGATCTGATAGGGGTGGAGAATATTTGGATATGCAGTTCCAAGATCATTTAACTGAACTTGGGATTTTATCACAACTTACAGCCCCAGGTACTCCGCAACAAAATGGTGTAGCGGAACGCCGAAACAGAACTTTATTGGAAATGGTTAGATGCATGCTTAGTTACTCAACTCTACCTACTTCGTTCTGTGGACATGCAATTGAAACCGCAATGACATTCTCAATGTCGTGCCGTCAAAGTCAATCCCCAAAACACCTTTAGAACACTGGAATGGTAGTGAACCTAGTTTACGCCATTATAGAATCTGGGGGTGTCCCGCTCATGTCCTGAGAAAAAAGGAGGGAAAGTTAGAACCGCGAACTGAAGTTTGCATGTTTGTTGGCTATCCTAAAGGTACTCGGGGTGGAATTTTCTACAGTCATTCAGAAAAGAAAGTGTTTACTTCTACAAATGCTACTTTGTTGGAAAATGACTATGTCCAGAACTTTAAACCTCGCAGCAAAGTAGTTTTAGAGGAGATGGTTAAAGAATTGACTCCAACCAATGTTCCATCGTCATCAACGCGAGTTGATGATGAAATTCCCACTCTTCATGTACAACCGACGCAAGTCGATTTAAATGAAGAAAGTACCACTGTTCCTGAGCAAACAGTCACGAAGCCTCGTCCTAGTGGGAGGGTTTCTAGAAACCCAATTCGCTATGGTTTGGATGGTGAAACTGTAATATCCAACATTTTCATTATACATTTTTTTATTATAAATCAGAGTTTTAATACATAAAATGTACAAGTTTACAAATTTAAGAAATAGTAATTGAAAAATAGTGTTTAAAATATCATTTTATGTTTTTAATGAGATTAAAGAGAGAGAAACTTGAGTAGTCAAGTATTGGACCCAAATGTCATATAATTTTAATTGGGGATTTTTATAAAATTAAGAAAGTTTTGCTAAAGGGCTTATTTGAAAAGAATTTTAGTATTTTGGGTCCAAGTCTAATTTTAAAAAAATTAAAAAAAAAAAAAAAAGGCTTCAGCCTTTCTTTTTACCCGAGCCCCTCTCTCTCTCTCTGAGTGCTACTGTTGCCGACAACGCAGGAGTACTTTCCGGCCACCACTTTTGGCCACGCGCTGGACCGTTGGATTCAGAGGCCTCCGAACTATCGTCCTACGCGGGAATCTAGAGCTCACTCGCCGATTAAATGCCTCAACCACTCGATTTAAGTTCGGCCACCCCGCAACTTCAAAGTTGCGATTCGGCCACCTCGGGCACCCGTTTGCCGATCTGTCACCACCATCGTGCTCCTCGTGTTGTGGGCTTCAAAACCCAATAACTTGTTCCTACATCTACCATAGTTGGGTGGTGGGCCCACCACGAGCCACCGCGATCCACCGTAGACCGACGGTCGAAACTTAGTGTTCAAGGTTCCGAAGTACATTTTGAGTTTCAGAAAATCACTGTTTGACTTGTTGTGGAACCCGATCATTGTGGTATAATTTCTTTGACCTATATTGTGATTTAATTGTGATTGATTAGAGTAATTGTTATTATGTGTATTTATAGTATATAATTATATATTATTGATATATGGAATATTTTCTGTAATTTACTGGCTGTCTGGGATTATATGTATTTTTTATACAAGTTTTGATCTTGAGATTGTCCACTTTATAGCCGTTGTGCTGTCGAATTTTCTAGAAAAATATTAGATATTAAATAAAGTATAAAAATACATATTTAATTGATTTTATATTAATATGGAAATTTTTATGATTAAGTAATTTTAATTATTATTGTTATTATTTTGTTAAGTAAATCAAGAATATAGTTTCATATATATATATATATATATGAAAAGTGTGATTTATAGTAAACCTATTATTTAACAATTATTCTTATATATTAATATTTTGTTAATATTTGAATATCAAAATAATATCAGTATTAGTTTCTTACAGTTATTGATATTTGTAAGACCAGTAAATTTTGGAGAAAGTATATTTATTATATCACTGGAAGTGATATTATGACTAATTAATAATAATATAAATATTTATATTTATATTATTATCATTATATTGATTATTACAATTTTATGTTAAAAATATGATTTCTTTTATAAAATGACTATTTGAATATATATACATTCATATAAGTATTGTTATTGAGGTATTTTGTTATTATTATTGAAATAAGTTTATTTATAGATGATAATTATTATTGTTGTTGTTGTTATTATTATTATTATTATTATCATGAGAGTACATTATTAAATGAGCAATGTTTTATATGAAGAGTTATTTGCATTACGTTGATAATAATTATTATTATCATTTATATAGTTTCTGGTATTGTTAATATACACTATCAATAGTGTATCTTTACGATTTTGATAGAATTTAATAAATGATGTGCCTTGAATATGATTTTTATGGATTTGATTGATTGACTATTGCTGAGCAATTTTAAAATAAGCTAAGGACCTAAGGTAAGTAAATCTCACCTTTTGTGCTTAAGTGTAAGATGCATGACTACATTGATTGTGTACATCTGATGAGTTAAGTATGGTATGATGATGATGCATATGATAAGTATGTGAAGAATGGTTATATGAACACCATAAGGGTGTTGTGTGATATGTAATTGATGAATTCCGTGATATGTGAAAGATGTCTTACTTGGTTAAGAATGATATGAATTATGTGCAAGTATGTGTTCTTATGTTGATGGATATGTGGATTACTTTATGTTCATGATTTGTTATATGTTATGATATATGAAGCGCTTAAGTTTTTAGGCTGGAAACCTTAGACCTGAGCCATAGCTCTACGTTAAGGTATAACAACGCCACCAACCCAAAGCTTCATGTATTATGACTAAAGATGTTTTGAGTTATATGAGATGTGATACAATGCCTTGATTGAATACCATCAACATGAATCATGAACATGAACATTGGCATTTCAGCATCAGCATGTATGCATGGTATGTACAGTTATGTGATACATTATTATGTGATATAAGACCATGCATATGAATATGATAAAAGTTATGAAATGCCTTGAAAATTCTTATGTAAAATTTAACATTTTAATGACACAAGACTTAAGCAAAGTGATAATAATATGTTTAAAAAGGGTGCCACTGTTTTGATGAAGCAATTAAGTAAGTTCAGCAAAGAAGACGGAGGTCTATAAGACTAATAGTGGCTGCCCACTAGTATGGGCTAGGTCAGAGTTGACCATTCAGACATGCTTGCCAGGTTCCCGTTTTTCTTCTCCATATGTGTAATAAGTATGGCAGCTATGGAATCTTGTGGAAGCACCTAGTGACTTTAGGGCCATTGGGTGCAAGTGGATCTACAAGAGAAACGAGGTGTTGATGGAAATATCGAGACTTATAAAGCTCGATTAGTGGCAAAGGGTTATACCCAAAGAGAAGGCGTGGACTATGAGGAAACTTTTAGTCTGGTAGCCATGCTTAAATCCATTCGCATCCTCCTATCCATAGCAGCCGCTCTCAACTATGAGATTTGGCAAATGGACGTCAAGACAGCTTTTCTTAATGGAAAGCTTGACGAGGTCATTTATATGGATCAGCCAGAAGGATTTAAAGTATCTGGACAAGAAGGAAAAGTTTGTAAGTTAAATAGGTCCATCTATGGACTTAAGCAAGCTTCTCGTTCCTGGAATCTTAGGTTTGATGAAATAATCAAAACCTATGGCTTTGAACAAAATATTGATGAGCCCTGTGTTTACCAACTGAAGGCAAATCAAATAGTGGTATTCCTGGTTCTTTATGTAGATGATATCTTACTCATTGGAAACAATGTTAAGAAATTATCAGATGTGAAGAATTGGCTGAGCACTCAATTCCAGATGAAGGATTTGGGTGAAGCAAGTTATGTTCTAGGTATCCAGATCATCAGGGATAGAAAGAACAAACTTTTAGCTCTATCTCAAGCAGCTTACATTGATAAAGTGCTTGAACGTTTCTCAATGACAAATTCCAAGAAAGGGCGTCTACCGTCCCGCCATGGAATTCATCTTTCAAAGAAGCAGTCTCCCCAGACTCTTGAAGAGGAAGATGCAACGAGAAAAGTTCCTTACGCATCTGTAGTTGGAAGTCTGATGTATGCCATGTTGTGTACTAGACCAGATATCTGCTATGCAGTGGGAGTAGTGAACAAGTATCAGTCAAACCCAGGACCGGAACATTGGATAACAGTTAAGCATATCCTGAAGTATTTGAGACGGACTAGGGATTATATGTTAGTCTACAAGGGTGGTGTTCTGAACCCTGTAGGCTACACCGATTCAGATTTTCAGACTGATGTCGATGACAGAAAGTCTACTTCTGGAATGGGTTTTACTCTTGGGGGTGGAGCTGTGATTTGGAGAAGCGTAAAGCAGTCTGTAATCTCAGATTCCACCATGGAGGCTGAGTACATAGCCGCGGCAGAAGCAGCTAAGGAAATAGTCTGGCTAAAGAAGTTCTATTCGGATCTTGGTGTTATTCCAGAAACAGATAAACCGCTTGTGTTGTTTTGTGACAATACAGGAGCGATAGCCAACTCGAAAGAACCTCGTAGTCACAAAAGGAGTAAGCATATAGAAATGAAGTATCACATTATTCGAGAATATGTGGCCAGGGGAGATGTGAAGGTTATGAAGATTGCAACTGAAGAAAATCTTGCAGATCCATTTACAAAGACACTACCAGAAGCTACATTTGATAAGCATATCAAGGAGATGGGATTAGTAGAATTAAGGCATTAGTTTCAATTAGTGCAAGTGGGAGTTTGTTGGGGTTTTATGCCCTAATGAAAACCCAAATTCTTTGTCATCTCATTTTATTATCAATAAAAGAATAGAAATCATTTTTTGACTTGGTCAATCACTTTGCTCACATGTTTTATTTTCATGATTATTTGTTTAATATAAACTTCCATTAAATCCCGAGCATATAGCTAATCTTATTTATAGTGACGTAATCACAGTGAAATATAAATATGATTATATGTTCAAAAATAAGTTAGTCCTAAGATTAGTCAGTGCACCGGATTTACACTGACTTGCCAAACTATGATATGATCTACTTACACATTACAGTGTTATGTTCTTTCCAGAACATTAGCAAAGTAGATAAGATCGGATGTATTTGTTACATCGGACAGGACCGATATTGACAGTTGATAAGATAAGTAAACATACCGTTATTATCTATTCTAGTCATATCATATAGTTGACCATAGATCAATTCAATCCCAATTCTGAGTGGTTAGTATTCTAACTGATTGTATTATTTGAGTTCTTTGACTTGTTCGTTACCAGCTTACCCTACGAACTAGCCCATACTTACATCTTGGGAACTTGGTAGTACAATTGAGTGGGAGTGTTAATCATAGATATGGACATCTATAGCTTCTGATGAAGAAGTGAAATGATGGTTTCCTTTTAGTTTGGTTCAAGGTGTTAAATGATAGAGATCTCATTTCAGTAATTAAATTAGTTTACTGAAATATCATTTACAAGGAACTAAGTGTTTTAAGGATAAAATACAATGAGGGGTAAAATGGTATTTTAGTCCTATCTCATTGTAGACCGTCTATAGTGGATTGAGTGACAATTATGGTTGTAACAATGGATAATTAATAGCGTATCTATATTTGTTATAGAGCGTTCTATGAATTCAAGAGTGCAATTCCGAGTCTATAGCGGAGTCACGAGGAATTAATAAGTTAGTAAATTTATTTGTTAGATTTATGATAACTTATTGGAGCTTGATTTCATAGGCCCATGGTCCCCATTGTACCTTGGATAAAATCATCTAGATAGTTTCAATTAATTGATTTAATCATCAATTAGAATTATCAAAGTTGATCAGGTCAATTTTGGATAGTTTCACAGAGTTGTGTAATTTTGAGAAGAAAAGAGAAATTATGGCAGATTTATTAATTAAGATAAATTGGTATCTAAATTAATAAATAAGTTTAAATCAAGGTTCAAATAATAAATAATTAATTTGATAAAGGATTTAAATAATTATTTAATTAATTAAATCAATAGAAAATAATATAGGCCTTGATTTTAAGTCCAATGGGCTTATAATCAAATGAGAAATTTCATGGGCCAATAGCCCATGATAATTTCGACCTAGGGCTTCAAAATGGCTGTTATTTTATTGATTTTTTAATTAAATTAATTGACCTAATTGAGTCTATAAAAGGAGTGCTTAGAGAGAAGATTTGAGAGACGACAGATAAGTCACAAGTCAGATTTTCTGATAGTTTTATATTCTCTCTAAACATAAATCATTTTCTAAGCCACTTTGTTATTTTATCTTCTTCTCTCTATATCTATCTCATGTGTTGAGAATTGCCTACACTAGTCTAGGTGGTTCTAAGGATACATTGGAAGATCGTGAAGAAAATAGAAGATCGGTTCAGTTTCTTGATAATACTCTGCGACAAAAAGGATACAAGAGTTAGAGAAACTGAAGGAAGGACTCTTAATTCCGCTGCATATACTGTAAGTATTATATTATTTGTTTCTCTTTGAATTCAATTTTAGAAACATATTTTAGGCTATCTCGTATTAATTTGTTTAATATTAGATATACATGAAAATAAATAAAGATCATGTATAAGCTTTTTCCAACAATACTATGTTCCCAAAATACCCCTAGGCTTCCCTCGAGCCGGGTACTCAACCGCGTTTTGACTATTTCGCTATTGCGCTCCCTAGGACCGTCTCGGATCACACCTCGCAAATATATCACCACAATCTTGCGGGTACCACACACAAGACACATATAATTCACATTTATGCCCTCAACAAGCCAAAATTACAATCATGCCCTTATTAACCAAAATGGGCCCACATGCATATTTAATTCTCGTAAATTTGCATTTCTAATCACATAATCATTTAATTCACGTAAGAACATAATTAAATCAATTATTGCCCTCCCGACATGCTAATCAAGGCACTAAGCCTCATTAGCAAATTTGGGACGTTACAAAAGCTGCCTTAGGCTCTATTCATGTCTCATGGTGTTGTACTAATAATGGAGACCATAGGCCACATTGAGATGTTCACTTTCTCTGACTATTTTAGAAATAATGTATTTTATTAAACTAATCACTTAATTTCAAATTAATCAATAGTTTATTAATAACCCTATGAATCTAATTAATTAAAAAATACATTTAATTATAAAAGAGCCTGTTTCTACAATTAATGTGATCTAGATAATTGCCCATTACATTCATCTAACTTTACTAAAATACTTTTTAAATAAAGTTGGTATAAGCCTATAAAAACTATTACCTTTATTATGGTGTGAGTTACCAAGTTTTAACTAATTTAATACATAGTAGTTTATATGCAATTGATTTCTCCAAAATAATTCAAAGAAACAATTAGGACAATCCTAAATAATCATGTTTCTAAAAGATGCATGATTAATGAAAATTGTGTGGGGTTTCATGAATGACATGCAATTGACTAATGCCTGATAATGTTATCAATCAAAGATTAATTAACATGTATTTAAATAAATACAAAAAATAAATAAACAATAAATGATGAATCGAGTAGTATTGGGTATTTCTAAATTTAAAACCATTGGAAAAATATAAATAAAATTACAAAGTAGACTTTAGGTTGTTTGCAAGACTCCAAGAAAGTTTCTCCTCTCTTTTAGGCTTTCATTCTAATCTTTAGGAATTTTTTTTGCTTAACTAATTAATTAGAAACTAACTTTCTGTTGGTTTTTATAGATTAAATCAGAGATTATACGCAACAGAACAACAATCAAAATTGTTAATTTAACCCCACAAGATTTCTAGATCTACTTCTTCACATACAAATATATATTGAATCAAAGAGATGAATAGAAAATGACCTAAAGTCCTTCCTTGCAGCTATCTTTTTGTTCAGCAAAATCCTTGAGATCTCACACCAGGATCTTCCAAAATGTTCTCGACACACAAAGAACGAGTGTCGGCTTGTTATACAAAACAATAGGCAAAATCTATTTATCAGATGTTCTCAACACATGAGATCTGATAAAGTTTGGACATAAATTTGTGAAGAATAGTGACCTATGCTTGTAGCATTGTTCTATTTTTCTCAGGGAGATTTCACGATATATTATCTTTCTCTGAAAAGTATCACTCTGAAAAACTGATCTCCTATATTTAATATATCCAATATATTAAAAATAAATAATATTAGTTATTTTAAATAATTTAAAAATAACTAATTAGTTATCAGATTTTTGTTTAAATAATAATATTTTAATCATATTAAAATTTCTCATTAATTATTTAATATTTAAATAACTAAAATTGTTGAACCAAGATTCTTCTAGAACCTTCTTGTGTGTGTAGCACAGTGACTGTGCATTGTGTTACACGCCCAACTCATGCCAGGGAGGGCATGTGATTTTCCTAATTTTCATCAATATTTAAATACCAAAAATCCCAAAAATAAATTAATTCAAAATTAATTATATTTTTGTTAAATCAAATAATTAATTAATTCTCAATTAATTAATTACACATAATTATACAATAATTATGTTTAGTGCATAGAAAAATATTTTACTTATCAAATAAGCCCTTTTTGCCCATTTTTGTATTTATCTTTGTCAGTGTTTGTTCGAACCATTTCGGGGACCATGGACCTATAACATTAAGCTCCAATAAATTAAAACTAAAAAATTTAACTCTTTAATCATAATAGTTAATTTATTAATTCCGATATTTCTCCACTATAAATTCAGAATTGAACTCTTTATGTTATAGCTATACTTTTACAGAAATCTTATTTTAAGTTGTCCATTGATATAACCATCTTACAATAGTTCAACCCTCTAATTAATTAGTTCATAAATTAGAATGGAAGAATTACCATTTTACCTTTCTAATTTACTTCTTATTCCTTAAGTACCATTAATTCACTAGTGAATAATTAATCTATAATCTAATTATAGATTTGAGCTCAAAATCATTCAGTTCCAGAATTAACCCTTAAGGGAACCAATATACAATCTGTTAGGAAATATTAGATTCTGTATTGTTGATACATGTTCCCAGCCATCCATGATATTAAATCTCCAAAACAAAAGTCATTAGCCTCAATCTATGAAGAGACCTTATCGAATGAATCAAAAGATTTAATAAACATAAACAAGAGTTCATGAACACCCAAGATTTAGGTTGATCTATAAATGATCATTAGTTATGATATGAATTACAAATCTTTATTATTAAATGGTTTTTGGATAAAGACTTTCATTCATATCGGTCCTTGTCAAATATAATCATATTATATAAAGCACCTTTACCGAGATGTCTTACCACATCAATAATCCGAATCTAGATTATTTGTATCAACATGATACTTAGTAAATCGTACTTACAACCCCAATTAAAGAATTCCATAACTTCAATTTGTTGTTGACTATTTTTATTCATTCACGTGATCTTAATTCTCTCATACTAATACAAGATCACATTCTCAATGATGAATATGGAATTTTTCTGATATTTACAAAAAATTATTCAAACAATAATTTAATAATCTAAATATAACAATAATAGACCATTGTATTTATATATTCATTGAAATAATAAATGTCTTTTACATGCTTTTAGGACATACTCCTAACAATCTCCCACTTGTACTTAAAGCAAGTAGGGCATTTCTCTCACTCCCATATTACGTACAAGACCCTCAAATTGCTTTCCAGGAAGCGTCTTCGTAAATGGGTCTGCCAAGTTGTGTTCTGATGTGATTTTCAGAATAGACACATCTCCTTTATGTACGATTTCTCTGACTAAGTGGTATTTTTGCTCTATATGCTTTCCCCTCTTGCGGCTTCTTGGTTCTTTAGAATTAGCCACTGCTCCACTGTTGTCACAGTAAAGAACAAGTGGTTTCTCCACTTTTGGAACCACTTCTAGATCCGTGTAGAACTTTTTCAGCAAAACTGCTTCTTTAGCTGCTTCATAAGCTGCTATGTATTCAACTTCCATGGTTGAATTAGCTATACTGGATTGTTTAATGCTTCTCCAGACAACTGCTACACCACCAAGAGTGAATACTGACCCAGAAGTAGATTTTCTACTTTGTCTGATTGAAAATCTAAGTCAATGGATCTAGTAGGTTCAAGGTCACTACCCGAATATACTAGCATATAGTTCCTCGTTCTCTTGAGATACTTGAGAATATATTTCACCGCAATCGAGTGTTCCAAACCTGGATTTGACTGATAACGACTGAAAATCCCTACTGCATAACATATGTCAAGTCTAGTACATAACATTGCATACATTAGGCTCCCTACGGCTGATGCATAGGGATACTTTCTCATATCTTCTTGCTCTTGTGGTGTCTTTGGACACTGATCTTTGCAAAGAGTAATTCCATTTCTAGTCGGCAATTGACCCTTTTTGGAATTTTCCATAGAGAATCTTTCAAGAACTTTATCAATATAATTTTATTGTGAAAGTGCCAAGAGCTTGCTCTTTCTGTCTCTTAGAATTTTAATGCCTATAACATAGCTCGCTTCTCCCTAATCTTTCATTTGGAATTTGTCAGCCAACCATTTCTTTACATTTGATAATGTCTCTACATCATTCCCAACGAGTAGGATATCATCAACGTAAAGAACTAAGAAAACCACAACTTTCCCTTTGATGTATTTATAAACACATGCTTCGTCAACATTTTGTTCGAAGCCATATGTTTTGATAGTTTCATCAAATGTTAAGTTCCAAGATCTTGATGCTTGTTTCAATCCATATATGGATTTCAACAACTTGCATACCTTTTGATCTTGATCCTTCTTAATAAACCCTTCTGGCTGTTCCATATATATGGTTTCATCAAGTTGGCCATTTAGAAGGCTGTCTTGACGTCCATTTGCCAGATCTCGTAATCATAGATGGCAACTATGGATAAAAGTATGCGAATGGATTTAAGCATGGCTATAGGAGAAAATGTTTCTTCATAATCTACACCCTCTCTCTGTGTTTAGCCTTTGGTCACAAGCCTTTCTTTATAAGTCTCTACCTTTCCATCGGCACCCCTTTTCTTCTTGTAGATCCATTTACATCGAATGGCTTTAACATTGTCAGACAGATCTACAAGTTCCCAGACATAATTGGAATACATTGATTCAATTTCTTGATTCATAGAAGCTTGCCACTTATCAACATCAGGGTCTTCCATTGCTTCTTTAAAAGTCAATGGATCGTCCTTTTTAGTATATGATACAAGAACGGATTCATGTTTGTAGCGAATAGGCCGTCTAACAATCCTCCCACTACGATGTTGCACTGGTTTTTCCTTTTCAGGAATTGTGGTTTCTTTGGTTGTTTTATCATTAACTGATGAAGAAGATGGAGATGAAATTTTATCTGTCATTAGTTCCTTGATGCTTAATTTATCCATGTTTTAACATTACTGCCTAACAACTTACTTGAAAAGTATCGCTTCATTTTAGGTTTATAAAGATAATTAACTAATTTAATTATTCTATTATTTTAATTAAAATAAAATGATCAGTTATAACCAATTTAATTATTTAATTTAATTCTCATTTAAAAAAGAATTATTAAATCTATTTAATTAAATAAACAAATTATTTGAAATTCAAAATTCAAATCTGAGGGATAGGAAATATCATGTGTGGCGCCACTCACTATGTAATATAGTGATTGGCGTGAGCCATATTAGGGTTTTCCCTAATTTTCTCATTTGTTTGTTCAATTAATATTTAGGACAATATATTTATCCAAAAATAAATATCAGTTAATTCAAAATTAATTTTATCTTAAAATATCAGTTTTAATAAATAATTAAATAAATATCATATTATAAATAAGATAATTGATCGTGAAAATATGATACACAAGTATACGTAATCGATTCAAGTAATATAGATAGTAAATAAAGTATCGTTCCCACAAGGACTATCAACCAATTACCAATAAATGCTTTTAAATTTCTATATGGCTGTCGAAAATAGAGTGAGTTTTAAACTAAGACTTAAAATTAAAATAAACTTTGCAAGAATAAAGATTGATTCAATAATTAAAAACCTAGGGTGTTAACTTTATCAACTTTTCATTGTATTAATTTTATTAATCAGTTCTAATTTTCTTTATTCCTATTCTAATAGCAGGTTAACAAAAATCGATTCCTATTATTTTTAAAGATATAAGAACTAAACCTATATGCAAGTTTTCTACATCTCTATGATAAACTTAAACATATAGCACACATTAAGCATAAAAATCTAATTACTACACAAGCCATACAAGTACTTTCGTCCAATATGTAACCTATGTCTATATAAAGATATCATATTCAATTCTCATCTTTCAAATTTTGAATCAAAATAAAAAATCAAGAAAATATTGATCAGGTATTTCCTAACATTAAGCAAACATTATATAGATTAGATTAAAGAAGAAAAATCAATAGAACATCATAATAAGATTAAATTAGAAATCCAAGTGACTACATTAAACCCTAGATAGAAGTGTTTAGTTCATATCAGACATGAATAAAACAACAAAATAATTATTCATAAACATATAATTAAAAAACTTGCAGAAGAAATAAAAAATATGAAAGTGGAGAAAAACTAAAAATCAAATTTTATAAACTCGTAATTAAAATATGACCTAACCCTAATTAAAACTTGTCGTACGAATTTATACTAAATAAAACACCATTTCTTCTTTTTTTTAAAGGGACTCGGCCTTTCCTAGGTCGTGGCCCGTGTCATTTTTAAGGCCCTTGAAAGTCTGAGTACGTCTTCAGGCTCCACGACTCTCCAAACCTCAGTCGTGGCCTGTGTATTGATGCCCTTCTGGGTTCGCCTCTGACTTCCACTAGCGCCGCGACTTATAAGAGCAAGTCGCGGCTCTAATTCCTTTATTTTCAAATTTAAGCTTTTCAACATCCTTCCTTCTTCAAAACTTATTTTAACTCGTCCCTAGCACCAATTTGAATCAAACAACCACCGCTCCATTTCCCACCATTTCCTCTTCTTTTAGCATTGAATTCATGATTCAATGCACCGACCTACAACAAAGACAAACAAAAGCGTAATCTTGCACAACACAAACATAAAGACTCAAGATTACAACAAAAACACATTACAAAATGACACTAAAATGGAGTTATCATACTCCCCCAAACATACACTTTACTCGCCCTCGAGTAAAGAACACAAAAGACAAACAAAAACCTAAAACAACCAACACAAATGAATCAAGGCGACAATAATAATTCAAGCCTCAAGCTATGATGACTAACACACTTATATAATCTTCAAGAAAATCAACTTATAATCCATAATTTCAGTCAAAATATTCTTCCAATTCTCTTAAGTCAAAGCAAAAATAAAAGCTCTCAAAATCATGATCAATAAATAAAATGCATTTGAATCAATTCATGCTCACCATTTTTTTTTATTACAATAAATCACTATCTCATAAGCTTGCTACACTTACTAATCTCCACTAATATAGATAACACATGCTCAAAAATGAATAGGACTTTCAAGACTTAT
Organism: Humulus lupulus; assembly: GCF_963169125.1. Lineage (NCBI taxonomy): Eukaryota > Viridiplantae > Streptophyta > Magnoliopsida > Rosales > Cannabaceae > Humulus > Humulus lupulus. The sequence continues at coordinate 146,060,678 of NC_084800.1, read as the reverse complement.
AATTAAATGGTTTAGGTAAAGGTAGATGAAAAAGTCATTTAGGCTCAAATATACCATAAGCATACAAACCAAACAAACCAATCTTATGACAAACATACAAACCCAAAAACAATCCCAAATTTCTCATTCTTTCTTGTTTTGAGAGAGAATTCATAAACATGTTTTCTTTTTCCTTTTTTTTCATTTCATTTTTTTTCTAACGATACTAAACTCCACCAAACTTATTTCTTTATATTGTAATTTGGAGTGTAGTTCATATTCAATATTTTTCTTTCTTTCATTTGCTTTTTCTATTGAAACCAATTTCCAAAAATAAACCCCATTACAAATCATCCCCCAATTACTTTTCATATGCTCATGATATACACCAAAGGGAAGGAAAATAACAAAGTTTCAAATAGGCTCAAAATAAGTGTCAAACAACAAAAATATTCACATTAACTCAACGGGGTTACTAAGGATTCAATAAATCAAGGTTGGCTTGAAAGACTCAATCGTTTCAAAGAATTGCCTAAATCATCTTCCTAAGCATGTGTCATCTAAGATTTCATCTCAAATAGCAAGCAAAGAAGTTCTAAGATAAAGCCAATTTTAATTTTAATTTTTATCTTATAAATTCAGCAAGCATAAATAATACTCAATCACATAAAATTTATGAAAAATCACGAGTAAGCTCTCAATTATTTAAGTAGAAAAAGTCAAAATGGAAATAAATATTCAACCAAGCACACAGATTTTTATAGCTTCATTCCCATTCAATATATATAGCACATCATTCAATAATATTATCATTGGCTAATTATTGTCAACTTGATTCACACTAACACTCTTAACAACCTAAACAAAACAAAACATAACAAACACAACACAACACAAACAATAAATTCCTTCCCCCAAACATAACCTAAACATTGTCCCCAATATTAAAATAAAAGCTGAGGAAAAGAAACTTACTTGACACCTCAGACTGCTTAAAATGATACAATAGTTCATTCTGTTGGAGCTCGAAGTAGCGCTGCAACTCAAATTATTCTCATATTTAATAGAAATTAAAATCAAATAAAATTAAATAAACAAAATACTAAAATTAAAATGTTAATAATCCAAAATTTAAATAAAACTAATAAAAAGAAATGCAATTAAAAGATTGGAATGCCTCCAAATGCACTTTCGTTAACGTCATTTAGTCAGACGCTTGTTTTCTTTCATATTCAACATGGATCAAGTCCTCCTCTCACATCCTTGAAAGCCATAGTATCATGAGTTGGCCCTCGTTTTTTGCTATTAGAAATTGGTGGAGCTTTCTACCAATCATGTATCATTCAAATCCATTCAATGAAGAACCTTTTTAAACGATGATGAACTTCTCATTTTCCACCTTTCACCATAGTTTTTTTCTTAGTAGCTTCCAACGTATCACCCTCATTTTCTACCACATCAACTCTACAACAATTTGGAACCTCCATTGCTGCAAAAACATTAAATGTTACCTCTTCTTTTTGCACTCGCAACTTCAATTCACCTTTTTGCACATCTATTAAGGCCCTGCCAGTTGCTAAAAATGGCCTTCCAAGAATAATGGTAATATTTTCATCTTCCTCCATATCAAGAATAATAAAATCTGCAGGGAAAATGAATTTGTCCACCTTTACTAGAACATCGTCAATAATAACCCTCAAATGCTTTATTGAATGATCTGCCATTTGCAAAGACACGGCAGTTGGTCGAGCCTCTCCCAATTTTAACTTTCTAAAATTAGATGGAGGCAATAAATTTATACTAGCCCCCAAATTACATAAAGCCTTGGTTTCTATTGAGCCCCATATAGAGCATGGAAAATTGAAACTACCAGGATTTTTAAGCTTGGGAGGTAGATTATTTTGAAGTGTCGCACTACACTCCTTAGTAAGTGCAATTATCTCATAATCCTCCAATTTTCTTTTCTTTGACAAAATTATTTTCATAAACTTCACAAAACTTGGCATTTTTTCAAGTGCTTCGACAAAAGGAATGTTGATGTGAAGCTTTCGAAAGACATCTAATAATTTCGAAAATTGCTTGTCTATAGTCTTCTTTTGAAGCCTATGAGGATATAGGATTTTAATGTGATGCTCTATATTTATGTTTGGCTCCTTTTTATCAAAGTTTTAATTAACCTCCTCTTCAATTTGACCATTTTTCTCATCGACCACTTTTGGTAACTGAATAGGCTTCTTACTTGGCACTTCCAACTTCTTACCACTCCTTAAAGATATTGCATTGCATTGTTCTTTTGGGTTTACCTCAGTGGAGCTTAGTAAATTCCCTTGAGCTTGGTTAGACATTAACTTTGCCAGTTGACCAATTTGTGTCTCCAAACACCTTATCGAAGACCTTGTTTCAGTCATAAATTGGTTCAACGTGTCTGACTGTGCTTCTGGTAGATTCACTTAAGGATGAAGTGGTGGGCGTTGTGGCATTGCTTGGCAAGGATCATAATACAGTCAAGGATTTAGCCCATATATTGATTGATGGGGTGGATATTGAGGATGATTTTTTTGGTATGGCGGTTGTGCTGCTTGATTATTTTTCCAAGACAAGTTAGGGTGATTCTGCCACCCTTGGTTGTAGAATTTGGAATATGGGTTATTGGCTGGCCTTTGGCTATTTCCCATGGCTTGAACTTGTTTCATAGGAAAATTATTTAAATCAATTGCAAGAAACTAGTTAGGTGGATGCGCCATTCCACATTTTTCACACACACTTTGTAATTTCATGGCTTGAGTTGTGAGGCTTTTCTGTTGTAGTTGTTTCTTCAAGGATGCCACTTGAGCTGTAAGCATTGAGATGGCATCTAATTCAATCATCCTAGCCAACTTCTTTGTATTTTCTCTTTCAGTAGGCTACTGGTAATTGTTCATGGCCATCTCCTCTAGTAACTCATAAGCTTCGTTGGCACTCTTGCTCATAAATGTCCCTCCTACTGCTGCATCTATGATAGTGCGAGTAGTACTGCCTAACCCATTGTAAAAATTATGGACTAACATCCACTTTTCAATCCTGTGATGAGGGCACTTTCTTAACAACTCTTTAGATCTTTCCCATGCATCATACAGTGACTCTCTCTCCATCTGACATAATTATTAATCTCCTCTCTCAACCCTGTAGCCTTAGATGGAGGAAAGAATTTTGCAAGGAACTTTTGACCGAGCTCCTCCCATGTAGTAATAGAATTAGCCAATAGGGAAATGAACCAACTCTTTGCTCGGTCCCCTAGTGAAAATGGAAACAGCCTCAACCTTATTGCGTCATCGCTCACCCCATTCATCTTAAAGTTCGCACAAAGCTCTAAGAAATTAGCAATGTGTGAGTTAGGGTCCTCTGTAGGCAAGCCTCCAAACTAAACAGTAGATTCGACCATTTGTAGAATCGCTGGCTTAAACTCAAAATTATTTGCAGCAATTGTTGGAGGTTTGATGCATGAATGCACTCCCGTAACACTTGGTAGTACATAATCTCGTAAACTTCTAGCCCCTTGATCCACAATGAACTCAACAACCATTGCCCTTCGACATCGTTAGCGGTATGATTTACTGCATACCCTTGAATTGCAGCCATGGAAAAATCCATTCTTTTCTTTATCTTTCGGTTCTTTCTGCATGTTCTTTCAATTTGAAGATCTACCAGTATGAGCTCCTTTTGTCTACTTCCCTGCATATACCAATAATTCCTGAAACACAATACAACCTTGATCCAAATGAGTATAAAATATAAAAAACCAAATTAGAACAAAAAACAATTAATTTTGATATTGGATATTATGTTCCCGGAAACGGCGCCAAAACTTGATCGTGAAAATATTATACGCAAGTATACATAACCGATTCAAGTAATATAGATAGTAAATAAAGTATTGTTCCCACAAGGACTATCAACCCATTACCAATAATTTCTTTTAAATTTCTATTTGGCTGTCAAAAATAGAGTGATTTTTAAATGAAGACTTAAAATTAAAATAAACTTTGCAAGGATAAAGATTGATTCAATAATTAAAATCCTATGGTGTTAACTTCATCAACTTTCCACTATATTAATTTTATTAATCAATTCTAAATTTCTTTCTTCCTATTCTAATAGCAGGTTAACAAAAAGCGATTCCTATTCTTTTTCAAGATATAAGATCTCAACCTATATGCAGGTTTTCAACATCTCTATGATAAACTTAAACATATAGCAAGCATTAAGCATAGAAACCTAATTACTACACAAGACATACATGTTCTTTCGTCCAATATGTAACCTGTGTCTATATAAATAAAGATAGCATATTCAATTCCCATCTTTCAAATTTTGCATCAAAATCATTAATCAATCAAATATAGGTCAGGTATTTACTAACATTAACTAAACATTATATAGATTAGAATGAAGAAGAAGAATCAATAGAACATCATAATAAGATTAAATAGAAATCCAAGTGACAACATTAAACCCTAGATGGAAGTTTTTAGTTCATATCAGACATGACTAAAAAAACAAAATAATTATTCATAAACATAAAACTCAAAAACATGAAGAAGAAATAAAAAAATATGAAAGTGCAGAAAAACTAATCTCATAATCAAATTTTATCTCTAAACTAGTAATTAAAATCTAACCTAACCTTAATTAAAACCTAAAGTATGAATTTATACTAAATAAAAGATGATTTCTTCTTTTTTTTCATAGGCGGGCCGCCTCTTGGCCTTGTCTAGGTCGCGACTTGTGTCATTTTTAAGGCCCTTCAAAGTCTGTGTAGGTCTTCAGGTGTCGCAACTCTCTAAACCACAATCGCGGTCCGTATATTGATGCCCTCCTGGGTTCGCCTCTGATTTCCACTAGCGTCGCGACTTATAAGAGCAATTCGCTGCTCTAATTCCCTTATTTTCAAATTTAAGCCTTTCAACATCATTCCTTCATCAAAAACTCATTTTAACTCGTCCTTAGCACCAATTTGAGTCAAACAACCACCAAAAGCTCCATTTCCCATCATTTCCTCTTCTTTGAGCATTTAACTCATGATTCAACGCACCGACCTACAACAAAGACAAACAAAAGCGTAATCTTGCACAAAACAAACATAAAGACTCAATATTACAATAAAAACACATTATAAAACGACACTAAAATGGAGTTATCAATAATTATTAATCTCTCTTTACATTATTCCAAACATGATTAATATTTATTTTAACATATAGTTTTTCAAAACAAAGACTATATAGGTTAATAATTAATTATTTCATAATTAATCAATTGCCCATAACTATCACATAATTATTTCCTTGCCTCGAAAAATTAATTCCTTTGCAATTAAGTCGTTCTCGCTACAAATCTTTCTTTTGACATCATTACCCTTGATAGTGTAGGACAGAGGCGATCTGGAGACCATGAAGCTATAATACGAATCTCCAATAAACTATATTATTAATTAAACTTTTTTTTATCTAATTATCTTGTTTATTAATTCCATGATTACTCAACTATAAATTGGAATTGCACTCTAATTGTATATAGAATTATATTTAAATGGTTTTCTCTTGTAGTCCATTGATATAATCAATAAATGTAGTTATGTCCTTCATTTATTGGTTCTTTAATTAGAGCATGTCAAGATTACCATTTTACCCTTCTAATGTAACAACGACCTATTCTATTATCTTTGTAAAAACATCACTCAATTTATATTTATTTGAAAATTACCATTATTGAGAATGGTTCAGTAGGGCCTTGTCAAAACATGCAATTTGGGTCCAATTGTTTAAAATAAGATGTAGTGTTTATGTAGTTTATTAAAAATAATGATGAAGTCCCACTGTAGCATAATAAAAAAACATAAACCATAAATTAAAAGTTCATAAACGTTCTTGGCGTTTATATAGATCATTTAATAGCTCATGGACGCCGCGTGAAATACTACTTAGACGTTGGAACTCCCCACATGACAGTACGTGCCAAGAAGAAATCATATTGCCTACCTGAAAGGGGGAAAGTAAGGGGGGTGAGCTAAAATCCCAATAAGTACAAATAAAATACAACAATTACAAAGAAACACATTACAATCTACTTAATAACGTAAGCTCATAATGTGTCTTATGACATGTGGGTTTGTAATGCATCCATGCCAAATGTAATGCATCCATTGCCAAATGACACGCTAGTGTCATTGATCGTACTCGAAGCGTCGAGGATTCTCGTTGTTAAAGAGTCTATAGTAATTGATCCTAGGCGTAAGGATCATGGGTAGGTTTTCTATCACAGGGTCACCTATCTCTGGTATACCAGCCATTACCTACAATTTATAGAATCGAGGTAAATAAAGAAAGCAAGGAAACATATATGTAGAATGTACATGTGGATTTGTCTACCTTGTAGAATGTACATGTGGATTTGTCTACATAATCGGCTTAACTCGAGCTCTAATACCACTTGCAACAACCCTAAAAAAATACAAGACCAAAACACGGGGAAATCTAAACTTTGACTTTAATTCATTGTATAAAAAATCCATATAATTAAAAAAAAAAAAAAAAAAAAGATCGTGTGCACACACTTTTAGTTTTAACAAACATAATTACAACTTCTCTTTTTCAGAGTTAATGCAAAATAAATGTCATAAAAGAAATAACATGCTCCCTACGTTTCTTTTCAAAATGGTGTTCCATCAAAAACCTCCCCAGGTCAGGCCACATGTACAAATCTACAAGCAAACTCCAGCGCTCATTGCTCCACTTTTCTTTTGCATTTACCTACAACATGAAACAACTAGGTAGGCGAAAACGCTTAGTAAGAATAGCCTTGCACACAAATATACTAAACCTAGTAACTATTTTCCCTAAGGTAGATATCACTACCGAGCACTAGTGTATTGGATAAAATTCCAACCCTATCATACAATTCTTAATAATATCCATACAAAAATCAAGCACATTGGTTGCTAACAATAACATATCTTATACATATCATATCAACTTGCACTCAGAAAAATCCCACAACATTCAAGATATATAATTACACAATTTAAATCAATTCAAACAAACACCAAGGATCCTGGGTCCAACCTGGACCATATTACCATGTCCTAGCTCCAATTTGGACTTTATCTTACCATGTCCTAACTCCAACCCGAACTTAAATTTTACCATGTCCAGGCTGCAACCCAGACTATAATTTCATCATGTCCTGGCTCCAACCTAGACTATAATCTAACCATGTCCTGGCTCCAACCCAGACTATAATTTCACCATGTCCTGACTCCAACCCGGAGTATAATTTCACCATGTCCTAGATCAAACCCGGACTATAATTTCACCATGTCGTGGCTCCAATCCAGACTATAATTTCACCATCTCCAGGCTCTAACCTGGATAGTATTATAATAAGGTTCTAGCTCCAACCCGAACTCACATACCATTAAGCCGCAGAATGCATATGCATTACAAAGGTAGGAATTAAGCCTACTATGGTCTTAACGACCCAAAAAAAAAAAGAGTAATCTACTACTATAAGCACACACTAGTATATCCATGTTGTAGAGAAGAAAGAGAAAGCTAACTTACCTGGAGTCGTTAGCTCCTAGCTGGATCTTTAAGACCGCTATTGGCTTTCCCTTTTTGCTATTACTATAATTAATATAGTGTACTCGGATTAAACTATGGCATAATTGTATAGCTAATATTCTATGATAGCTAAATTCAATAAAGTTCTCTTAGAGACTCTACACTAACATTTCTCGTATACATTTACAGTGTATAAGACCAAATTCCGCTTTAAATCAATTTACGGTTTCCTAATGAAAATCATCTTTACCGCAACATGCTCTCCGTGCTGTGCATTTTAATATTCTATCTCCAGAAGACTATCTCAATCGTATTACACGTATTTTGGTTACTTATAAAAGGAGTTTTAAACAACTCTTAGTCTTAGAAACCCACCCACGTTCTACTCAAATACAGATTTTACCGTTTTCCATCCCTTACCCAAAAATACCATGTTTTGACCATTTACAATTTATTATCCATTAACGATAATACTTTTCAATTTACGGTTTTATAAAACATAACTCCCATTTTTACCATCTTTAATCCATAACCTAGGATCTCTATTATGTCATTTTCGGAAAGAAAGGGCAATTGGACCACATGTTTAGAAAACGGTAAAAATGAATTCTCAATAACCTTAAACTAATTTGGGACTTGTTAGATTCCAAAACATTAGCTATTTTTTAAAAAAACTTCATTTCCAATTCCGAACCTAACTTTTTCACTATTCATTTTAACGTGATAAAATCCCGCATTTAAGCTCATATTCAAGTTAATTTCTCTAACCACAATCCTTTAAAATCTCGTTCACGTATTATGCATTCTAATGACGGGAACTAGGAGAAAGCTCATGTCAATAATTAAATTTAGGTTAGGAGAACTAACCTCCCAAAACTCTTTTTCTTTTAAGGTTCGAAATTACTATTTTCCCCCATTTTTAGGTAATTAGAAAAATTAGTACTCTTAAACTGTGACCTATTTTAATCTAAAATTTTATCAGGGCCTTAATACCTATATTAAAAAATTTCTCACCATGGTTCATAATTTTTGGGAAGGCAAAACCCATTAAACCATTTAAAGAAATCTGGGCAGTGCCTGCTGCCCAGGAGTTTTTTCTCAGATTTTAAGGGTTCTTTGAAAAATTATTTCTCTTACACTGTAGTCCAGTTTTGCATTAAATTTTATCAGGATATTTAATCATGTCTAATTTATTTTCTCTCAAAATTTCATAATTTTTAGGATAGGGAAACCCATTAAAAATTGTAAGACAATCTGGGCAGTGTTTGCTGCCCAGAAATTTCATTTTCAGGTTTATAGGGAAAACTTTGAAAAAACATTACTCTTGAACAATTTTCATTTCCCTCTAAAAAATTTCTGTGATCCTTATACATATTTAAAATAACAATTTACCAAAGTTAATGGCTTTTGGCTTCGTAAAACGTGTTCAATATACAAAACAATCTGGGCAGTGCATGCTGCCCAGAAGTTTTCCAGTTTGCCTCAAGATGCCAAAAAATTCATTACTTAGGTTTGAAAATACCTTTTTTCGATTTTCTAAAGCCTAAAATCAAGTACCCATATAGAACTATGCAACCATAAATATTATTTCCACAAAAGAGGTATTAGGGTACCATCTGACCCATTGGAAGTCATACCACAAAAACCTGACAGCATGCATTTTTACACATTCTAGCAAAATAAACACAACTAGCAAAACCCTAGCCACAGGATAGCATGCAAATAAAAAAATTAACCAAGCTAACCTTCAAGCATATAATAAACTCCAAAAAATAACAAAACAAACTATACAAATAGATGTATATCAATAACAAAAAAATACTCAAGAACCAACCAAATTTTTTACCTTTGATGGTTCTAGCTTGGAGATGATGTTCCCTAACCTTTTCAAACTTCCTCCTTATGTTCTATACACTCAAACCGAGCCCCAATAGTTCCATCTGCAGATTTTTTAAAAGAATTTTAGGGAAGAAGATAAAGATGAGTGGAAAAACATAAAAACTCTAGACCCTTTCCTTTGTTTTCACTAGATCACCAAAAAGCTTCAACTTTGAGATTCTCCTAGAACCACCTCTCTTGATCCCCTAGAATAGAAGATCCATGCCATGCGTGGCCGTTAGAATCACATGCCTTCATATCCACCCCTTAGGGTTTTGGATTTTAAGATGAAGAAAGGAGAAAAATGGAGTAGGGTTCGAACTTACTCTTCCTTGGTGTGCTCTTGAGCTTCTCCCCTTCCTTCAATGGAGAGTGAGTTCCTAAGCTTGAGGAGAGAAAATGGCAGCATGGAGGGTAGAGAGAGAGGGCTCTCGGTTTTGGGGAGAGAAATGGAGGGAGTTCCTTTTTGTTTTCTTGAGGAAAAAGAAGAAAATTAAAAAAAAATAATGATTGGATGTGTAAGAGGGAATGATTGGAGGTTTAGCCAATGGATGTGGTAGCCTCTTACTCTTCCTAGGGTAGGTGTCATAGACACTTGAGTACACTAGGGCATAGCCTAGCTTCCCATCACACCCTCTCTCCTCCTTTGGAAATGAATAAAATGCCATTGCCCCTTTTGACTGACTTCTAATGCAGTGAAGGGTCCTTTGGAAATTTCACTCTCCAAATTTAACAAAATTTTTACCTTATAGTTTGTAAATATCTCAAAGCTAAAATAAAATAAATATGACCAAAAATAAATTTTGTCACATAACACATAATTTTGGTAATTTACTCAAATTGACCAAAATGCCCTTTGAGGCTCGGCCAAGAATTTCCATTGTTAAACCCAGTAGATTGGAATTAAATCCTTAATCAATTTTCCTTAAATTTATTGGCTAGACTATACAGTCCCAGTTGGAAAATATTTTTATGCCATAGTATTCCTCATTTTACCTAACCCAAGATTTTTCCGTTATTAGGGTTTGCCCCTCGGTCCAAGACAAATTTTCTTTGCATAGGCCTAATCCCTTTATCAAATTAGCACAACGACTATAAAATTCACGAAATGACATAATTTAACATAATATTATTTCAGTAAATAATATTTCACAAAATTCTTCACCGGCTCCAACCGGCTACTAACGATGTTCAAAATATGGGATGTTACAACATATATATATATATAAATATCTATATATATACTCACAACTATATATTACATACACATGTATACAAATATTTAAGGACAAAAATATTAACCTCTTGAAGCTATCAAATGTCCTTGAGTCTTTTTGTATAAATAACGATCTTCCTATCTAACGCTTTGAATACTCAGACCACAATCTTGTGGAGTGTTCTCTACTCCTCAAGATTTGGGTGGGCACATAGAGAACCAATATTCTAATTTAGAAATCACAAGTTTATCTCAACAGATGAGTACTTGGATTATGACTTGAGAAATGTTGGAATAATAAGAGAAGAATATGAAGATTTTATTACCAGAAAATTTTCTGAATCTACTTTTTTCTCTTATTATCATATAATATATATAAGTTGTATATTACATCATTATTCATAATAATAATAATAATAATAATAATAATATAATAATTTAACTTACCAAAATTGAAAAATTCTATTTTCAAAATATTAATTAATTAAATAAATAAAAAAAAGAAAAAACCAATACTGATACTTTATCAGTATCACATGCACGCATGGCAAAGTCCTTAGACTGTGTCATGCGTGTAGCAATATTCCCATTCATGGATGTTGCATTTTTCCTATTTTCTTTTATTTATTTTAATAAATCCCTCCCATAAAATATGGTATCATATTTTTTAAGGAAAATATCACAACCATAATTCAAATTTAAATTTTAAATTCAAAATACTGATCATCATTGTCATCATCTTTTAAAAAATTAATAAATTAAAACTATTTTGACTTAACATTTTTATTTTCTCCCACTCAAATAAAATAATTAATTTCAAAGCTTAATTAATGTATTATTATATATAGATATTTCGAAAATTTAACATTTAAATAAATAAATATATTTTCAAAATTTAATAATTAATTACACAACCTCAATTATCATATAATTGTATATTTGACCTGAAGAATAAAATTCTTCTCAAATTTCCAAATTGCAGTTTTACCCTTGTATCAACTCTTACCTTGATATGGTGTTGATAGAGCCACGCTAGGGACCTATGGACCTATAATTCAAGCTCCAATAAATATTAGATTATTAATCAAAGCTCTTTGATTAAATAATTATATTTGTTAATCTCATGATTATTCCACTATAAATATGAGATTGAACTCTTGATAATTATAGACATATATTGTTATCCCCAAAATTTCAGTTTGATGACGTGGCAATCAGAAGTGACAAGTGGAAATGCATGGTCAGTAAATGGCACATTAATAGTCAATAAATGTGTTGGCTCTTCGGAGTTGTGATCAAGTGATCTAACCTATCTGATAGAATTTCTATTCGATCGGTGAAGATTTTTGACTGACCAGTTAGGAGTTTGGCTGACCAGTTAGTCATTTTGTCCGACCAGTCATCTGTTTTGCCCGACCAGTCAGTCGTTTTGGCTGACCAGTCATTTATTTTGGCCGACCAGTCATTTGTTTTGCCTGACCAGTCAGTCGTTTTGACCGACCAGTCATTTGTTTTGCCCGACCAGTAGAGTGTTTTGCTAGACCAGAGATGTGTCATGTTAGACCAGAGGTGTGCTAGAGGAGTTCTTTGCCTATACCAACCAGAGGTGTGCTAGAGGTATGCTTTGCCAATGAGAGGTGCTTTCCTATGTCCTCAGTAACAGCTTCAACCCGAATCATTCTCAACTGCCGCGGGAATCTCTCAGATATCCCAGAATAATAGCTATATTATTGTTATTTAAATTTATTTATATTTTATTAATTAAAGTCTGTTGGAAGAACCAAGGACCTGGTCAAAGGGAGATATCTGATGTACGATCCATGAGCCTATAAATAAATGGCTCATGGCATCATTTGGGGGATCTGATCTTTTTAGACTGAGAAAAACTCTCTAGTTTTGAGACTTTGGGACTATTGCTTGGGGCATTCTTGGGGCAATTTCTGAGAGAGTTTAGAGAGAGAAACTATGTATTTTTCTACTTACAGTTAAGAAACTCAGTTGGCTCAAGTTCATCTGATCTTAAGTGTAGGATCTATATATCACAACTCCAAGTGGATTAGGTTATTACCAATAAATTGGGGCTGAACCACTATAAAATTATCAGTGTCGTATTTTTCTCTTGGAGGTTTATTGTAGTTTTGACGTCTACTCGTCGTTGGCCAAAATCGTGGTCAACATTTTGGTGCTTTCATTGAGAGCCTGAAGAGAAGAAACACATGACTATCATATCAAGATGGCACCCAAGAATACCATTGTGGCATCCAAAAATTCAGGCACGTCAAAAGAGCCTGCTAGGTCAGAAGGTCCTGGACCGCAGAACCCAGAGACTAAGCCCAGGGTCTCTCTCAAGGAGACCACTCCAGAAGTTGAACAACTCTAGGAAGCAATAGGTGTTTTCCAAGAGGAGATAATGCAATTCAATGCTCGGCAAGAGTCTTTCGTTGAAGAGATGGCCAGGAAGAGAGTGGAGTTAGAGCAGGAAAGGCGCAATATGGATGTTAGAAGCGAAGAGCTCAAACAACGACAGGAGGAAGTCGACCGGAGACATCGTGAAGTAGCACTTGCTCTACTAGCAGCCACCCAGGGAGCAAGAAATAATAATGCTGGTCGGAGGACAACTGACAGAGCAAATTCTCGGGGATCGCACAGAAGAAGGAGTAACCCCCCTGGTCGAGAAGATGATGGGATCCGATCCAGAACTTCCTCGACGCAAAGGGAGAACTCTAGGACCCCCTCTAGGAGCCACTGATCATAAACTTCTAGATCAGGGAGTCACTGATCGGGAAGTAAAAGGACTCCACCCAGGCAGGATCAGACCTGGACTCCTCGAGGTAAGAGGACTTCACAGTTCAAAGATGGGCATGGTCGTGATGAGGCTGATAGTCAATACACCGACCAGTCAAAGGATAAAGAAGACAACAACCCACAAGGAGGGAAAGACTGTCCGGGACGTACCGAAAAGCCTCCACTGCACCCCGGCCAGCAGCGTAGTGGGAGAGAGGAAGTCCTGCGTAGTAAGCTCTCTGAAAAAATCAAAAAGTACGGTGTTCGCTCGGGTAGGATAGAATGCCTCCCGGAAATATCTAAGGGATGTTATCACCAACAAGAGGAGGACCGTCCCGGTCGTAGGGAAAAATTTGAACCGCCCTGCCAGCCAAGTAGAAATACTTGATGACAATGCAGCAAATGGTAATGCCTGACCAGGCGGTCACGACCTTGGAACTTCGTCAGTTTCACCATCCGTTCAAGCCCAGCTTGACATGCTAACGGCTGTAGTGCAAGGTTTGTCAAAACGACCTTCCGGGATGGATGCGATAGACCACTGGGGTGGCAGGCCATTTTATGCCCGGATTAGAGCAACCCAGCCGCCGGCAAAATATAAAGCACCGGTGCTACTAGTAAATACAGAAAAGGCAGTTCCTATTAGACATGTTGGGAAATTCGAGGACCATATGGAACTGCTTGGGGTGAGTGACGATTATCGGTGTAGAGTTTTCCCGACTACTTTTTTAGATACCGCCCAGGAATGGTATTGGAAGTTTAAGCCAAACTCCATTACCACTTGGGAAACATTCAGGAATGAGTTTTGTAGACAATTCAACACTGCCCAGACTCCACCAGTTTATGCCAACCACTTGGCAGATATCAAACAAGGAAAAGATGAGTCTTTAAAGAATTATATACAGGGATTCATGAGAGAAGGCAATAGAGCAACTGCTGTAGGAGACGAGGGGAAGATGGTTGCCATATCCCCTGGGATAACTTCTCGGAGCCCTTTATGGGATAGTATACATAGAAATCCAATTTCAACACTTCAACCATATCTTGACCGAGCAGACAAGTATATGAAATTGGATGATGCAATCGAGAAAGGGGAGAATGGCATAAACAATCCGGGCGGATCAACTGACCCTCCTAAAAATGGTGGAAAGAAACATGGAAATAACGGGTCTTACCACCATGAGGAAAAGAAAGCAAAGTTGAGTTCAAATGAAAATCCAACCAAGTATGAGCCTCAGTTCACTAATTACACCACTCTCTCGGCCAGCCGAGCGGAAATATATCTTGCTAGTCATGAAGAGGTTCCCTACAAGAAACCTCCACCCATCAGGAAAGAGATGAGGAAGAGAGATATGAATAAGTTTTGTCGTTTCCATGGAGATTATGGTCACGACACAAATGAATGCAATCACCTCAAGGATGAGATAGAATTTCTTCTCTGGTCGGGCAAGTTGAGAAACCACCGGGCAGAGACACCCCAAGGAGAAGGAGGCAGCAGCAATCCTGGGTTCAAACGACAAAGATCTCCACCCTTGCAGCTCGGGCCTGTGGACTTTACCTTAGACACTATATGTGGAGGTCCACACTTGGTTGAGGATAGCAACAAATTAAGAGAGAGGTATGCCGAGATACTTCGGCACGAGCAGGAGTGCTAGGATCAGAAACCACTAGAACGGCAAGCGTCTGTGAATATATTATTTCTAAATAATGCTTTCAGAGTGGTAGCTTCATTTCAAGTTGTTTGACTTGTTGTTTAAGTTTGGTTTATGAACTGGTTATTTACTAACCAGACATTTTATTTTTGAACAATTTTTGTTGTTTCAGACTCGTTATTAGACACGTTTTGTCCTTTTTTAATTTACGAGTAATAAAAGAGACTACGCGCAGCGTGGACGATTCTTGATACAAATATGCATGTGTGTTAATTATCCGAACAGTGTTCAACTGGTCGGTAAAATCGAACAGTGTTCAACTGGTCAATACATTCAAGCAGTGTTCAACTGCTCGAATATTTTCCATATATTCTATGTGTTTCATGAGTAATTAACTGCTCGAACAGATTCGGTCAAGTAGAAAGTGACTAAGGATCTTTCAACCCTCGATCACTTGGGGGGCACATGGGGTATACTGGTATATAATTTAACACAGGCAATAAGAGCATGAGTTAAGATATCTGTTTTTAGGCTGACTTGTAAATTTTTGAAGTCTAAAAAGGCCATTAAGCTAACTTGTTTGACAAAGCTTAAGTAACTTGGAATTTTTAAAAAAAATTCAAGTTAGAAGCAGATATTCGTGTGACAATAAACATTATGGTCATAAAATGTTAGAGCAATAAGAGTGTGAGAAAGTATACTTGGTATGGACTTATGAAATGTCTAGAATTTCTAAGTTAGAAAACTAAGTACTCATGCGAAAATATAAGGCATACATCTGAGTGATTTTACTATTCACAAAAAACTTATAATGTTTTAAGTCTATAAAAAAAAAGACTTAGAATGTTTAAAGTTAGCAAAGAAAAGTAAAGTATAAATGCCAACATCTCGGTTGTACGAGAAAAATATCAAAGCTGCTAAGCAACAATTGTCTTCACAAGAAAAAAGAGTAAACTATTGGCTAGGTACAAAGTTTAGCTGATCAGGTGCAAAGTTTTGTTGGTCGGGAGAGCAGATACAACTTTCCTGGTCGGCTGAGCATATATCACTAGTTGAGTAGGAAACTGTGTTCTTGAGCATGACTAATAGCGATGAGTCCCTAGAGTGAATCAAACATACACGGATGGTGGCATGCATCCGAGAGGATGGTGGGAGGTGTCCATGCGGCTTGGCTGCGTGTCCGAGCGGCTGGGGCTGCATTTGAGCAGGTGGTGGCATGCGTCTTAGTGGATGGTGGTTGCGTGTCCGAGCGGCTGGGGCTACATCCAAGCGGATGGTGGCATGCGTCCGAGTGGATGGCGGCAGGTGTCCGAATGGCTTAGGTGCGTGTCCGAGTGTCCGAGAGGTTTGAAGAAATCAGTGTATGTTCCGATTGGCCTAGCTTTTTCTGAGGAGTTAAGAAGGGACCGAAGAGCTAATCATGTCCTATTAGTCACACACTTATTCAAGGGGCTAAGAAAATGACCGATTGGCTAGAGGATCCAAGGCAAAAACAAATCCCAAGAGCAGGGGGCACAAACATGTTTCCTTACTCATGGAGTACTACAACAAGATCAAAAAATAGAATTTGAAGAATTCAAAAGAAAAGTTCAATCATGGGTTTACTACAAAAGTGAAACTTACTGACTGGATGGAAGCTTTTGGATGACCTCAAAAATATTTTGCTAGAGAAAAAGTTTATCATATGAGTAAATCATATAATAAACTTGGGGGACAAATGTTATCCCCAAAATTTCAGTTCGATGGCGTGGCAATCAGAAGTGACAAATGGCAATGTATGGTTAGTAAATGGCACATTAATAGTCAATAAATGTGTTGGCTCATCGGAGTTGTGATAAAGTGATCTGACCGATCTGATAGAATCTCTGTCCGACCGGTGTAGAGTTTTTACTGACTAGTTAGGAGTTTGGCCGACCAGTCAGTTGTTTTGACCGACCAGTCATCTGTTTTGGTCAACCAGCCAGTCGTTTTGGCCGACCAGTCATTTATTTTGGCCGACCAGTCATTTGTTTTGCCTGACCAGTAAAGTGTTTTGCTAGACCAGAGATGTGTCATGCTAGACCAGAGGTGTGCTAGAGGAGTGCTTTGCCTATACCAACTAGAGGTGTGCTTTGCCGATGAGAGGTGCTTGCCTATGTCCTCAGTAACAGCTTAAACCTGAATCATTCTTAACTGCCACAGGAATCTCTCAGATATCCTAGAATAATAGCTATATTATTGTTATTTAAATTTATTTATATTTTACTAATTAAAGTCTGTTGGAAGAACCAAGGACCCTGTCAAAGGGAGATATCTGATGTACGATCCATGAGCCTATAAATAAATGGCTCATGTCATCATTGGGGGGATCTAATATTTTTAGACTGAGAAAAACTCTCAAGTTTTGCGACTTTGTGACTATTGCTTGGGGCATTCTTAGGGAAATTTCTGAGAGAGTTTAGAGAGAGAAACTATTTATTTTTCTACTTACACTTAAGAAACTCAGTTGGCTCAAGTTCATCTAATCTTAAGTGTAGGATCTATATATCACAACTCCAAGTGGATTAGGCTATTATCAATAAATTGGGGCTGAACCACTATAAAATTATCAGTGTCGTATTTTTCTCTTGGAGGTTTATTGTAGTTTTGACGTCTACTCGTCGTTGGCCAAATTCGTGGTCAACATATATAATTATAGAGTACTTTATTACAGAATAAAGTGTCCACTAATATAATCATTACATACAATGTTAATCCTCTATTAATGGTTCATAATTTAATAGGAATAAAATTACTGTTTTACCTTTTTAACTATATCTCGTTCCTAGTGTACCGTTGACTTTACTAGTGAAGGATGTGTCACAACAAGTTTGCGATGTGAGCGCTCAAACCTTTTCAGTCCCAATAGTCAACCCAATAGGGAACAATTATTCAATGTATAAGAAGGTATAGATTCCATATCTATCAAACTATGTCCCTAGCCATATATATCATTGAGCCCCCAAAATAATTGTTCTCAGTCTGATCATTCTGACAAACCTTAACGCATGAATCAAAGGATTAGATGGCATATATAGGAGTTCATAGTAACCTCAGGATTAAGATCATCATGTATATGATCATCGCTTGATGTGTTTGATCAATACTACGAAACATTGTTTAAAAAATTATTAACAAATCACATCTGATCCAACTATATATATAACTATATATCAAGTAACTTCACTAAAGTGTCCTACTACACTAGTAACCCGAATCTAGGTCACTTGTATTCATAATACTAGTGAACCGTACTAGAAGTAATTAATCTAAAGATTCCATAACATTATTTTACTGTGAATTGTTTTAAGTTCAGTATCTCAATCTCGATCCTCTCATACCAATATGAGATTAAGACCACATAGATGAACTTTAGAATTTTATGATATTTACTTAATATTATCAACATAATATCAGACATAGTCTATATATATAATAATTCAATTCAATTATTTATTTCATTTAAAATATTTGTCAACTAAAATTGCTTTAAGGGCACCATTCCCAACAATCTCCCACTTACCCTAAAGAATTGAGGAATCTCTCTCAATGTGTCACTCTCCCACATTCCCAACATCTATTATGTAATATTGTCTTGAATTATATGATACTTCATTTCATATGTTTTTCCCCTCTCATGATTTCTCAATTCTTCTAGAATAGTTATATCTCTATTGCTTTCGCAATAAGGTACTAGTAGCTTATTCAAGTCTGAAACTCTTTCCAGAATGTAAAGAACTCATCTAAATTAGATAGGCTATTTAGCTGCTCAGTAGCTGTTACATTTTGGCTTATATGGTGGGGTATACAATTCTGAAATGTCTAACACATTTCCATGTGTTTCCTCCGTAGTTAAAAAAACTGATTCTGATATCAATCTTTGAAGATTTCTATCTGATTGAAAATCAATTAATACTTTGGGAATTTAGGTCACTGCCTAAATACAAAAACATATAATCTCTATTATATTCAAGAAACTCGTAAAATAAAGTCATTATAATTATTCAATGACTCAATCTAACATTGGATTGACTAATATTGACTATTCCCACTATTTGACAAATGTTAAGTTGCACTGAGGTGTAGGAATACTGTGTCATGCCCTTCTTTTTCTTGTAAAAGAATAAATGCACATTATTACTTAGATAATACATCCTCTTGATCGGAAAGGTAAAAAGCCTTTCTTGGATTTTTGCAAAGTAAATTATTTAAGCTTCTTATCTATATAAGTTACTTAAGATGGTGCCAAAAGATTGTTCTTTCAATCTCCAAAGATTTGAATGTATAGAGCATATTTGGATTTTCCAAATCTAATATTTAGAAATGTTCAACTAACTATTTCTTTACCTTTGATAATTTCTTTACATCATTCCCAATGATCAGAATGCGATCAACATGTATTATAAGAATCACAACAGAATCTTTGATTAAATCAAAGATATATAAGTTCGGATGACTCGTTAAAATCCAAAGGTGGATTTAAGAAGCCTTGCAAAAAACATGATTTTGATCTTTTATTTCGAATCTTTATGGTCGAGATCTTCAAACGGTTTTGTCATGTCAGCCATTCAGAATAGACTATTTAGACATCCATTTTCAGAAATCTCATAATCCATGCAAAAAGCAATGGATAAGAGTATGTAAACAGATTTAAGTTATGTTACAGTAGAAGGTATTTATTTGAGTAATAAATTTCTTCTTTCCATTTATAGCCTTAGACTATTAACCATTCTTTGAACAATCTATACTTTCCTCTGTTGTCATCTTCATCTTAAATATCCTTTTGCAAACTAAAGTTTAATGAACTTTAGTTGGATGTTCAAGAATCCAGATGTCATAGAAATTCCAAATCCCATTTCTAGATTCATGGTGTTTCAACCATTGTTCTTAAGTAATATATTTCATTACATACTAGTATTTGAATGAAACATATTTAGATTGTGTTAGACACAACCAACTGAACTTTATGTTTGTACCAGAGTAGTTACTAACTAACGCTCCCACTATAATACAACTTTACAGAATTTGTGATATTCTTTAGTTTTATCATTTTTAATTATCAGTAACTCACTTACTTGACTTATAGTCATTATTTCTTAGTACAAGTTAACTAGAAATATTGTGATTATAATAATCAGGCTTCATTAAAGTAGCATCTAAGAGATACAAACACTTTTGTAATCTCTTTATGATTATTAAATTGTTTCACTAAATGACTTCATGGAAAACTTTCAATTATTCACTTAACTACTTTTGAATCCCAACTTCTAAGTCTTTGATGATGTACAATCAAACATGTACAGAATATAATAAGTGTCAAAATTATAGAAATAATAAAGACGATAATGATCACTCATTATTTATTTAATCTTATCTAATATGATTATATTCCATTTCTAAAATACTAATATTGCTTAGCATTCTAGTTGTATGTGAGTTGGGTTTGAATTCCAAGTTCACATGCAAATTACTTGAATTGAAAATTCAAGTTTAGACTTCCTTTTGATCAGATCAAACATGTCTTAAAGTGACTTTACTTTAAATGTTGAATGAAAATTTCTAGAAATTTCTTTTGCAGTCAACAAAGGTAAACATATTTTAAATAAATGTCAATCAATATTGACTTAATATTCATTATCTATTTTAGCTTTGAACATTAAAATGTTCAACATACATCTCTATGTATTAGCTAAACGATTATGCGATTTTTGAGTCTTTATTAGAGAAAGGTCTTTTGGTTAACTTTAATTAATAGACTATTTAAACACGAAGAGAACCAATGAACGGTTCTAATAAAAGATTGTCTTTTATTTGTTTTGTGTGTCTATTTAATTATAAGCCAATCTAAAATATAATTCACATATATGTTTCACCTAATTGTTGTCTGCATAATATGTCTTATTTATTAAATCCTTGATTTGCACAATAATGAATAATTCATAGTGATCAATATACTCATTGATGAAATAGGTAGAACAAATATATTTAAAAAATAACAAATAAATTTATTATTTAAAAGAAATATTAAACTTGTTCACTCATCAATAAAGGAATCTAAAAGTAAGTTTCTAGAAAGAATTCTATAACCAATTTAAAGAAATAACTTATTAGTTTCTTTCATAATGAAAATCAAGTATTTCAAAATGAATAAAAAAATTAAATTGTTTTAAGAAGTAAACAATATAAACTAATATTTCTTTATAATTGTTTTAAAAATAATATATTTCTAAACTAATATTTTCTTGATTCAATCCTCTTCATCACTTCTTCTTTGCTTTGGTTTCAATGTCATTATTTTTTTCTCAAAAGATTTATTATTGCCTGAAAACAAGAACAAATGAAAAATAATATTACTAGCCTAATTTTGAATCAACCATTCAAATTATTAAAGAAGAATTTTGAGTAAATCTAATTTACCCCGTATCTTAAAAGTTTAGCATATGCCAGAGCATCACTCTTTATCAAGGCCCACTGTTGACGGTGAAATCTCGTCAATGAAATTAGGTCGGAAAACTCAAAGGTAAATGTGGCGATGTTTAGATAAAAACTTAGAATGAACTTATGGAAGGATTAACATAGATGAACAATTGAGTGAAAAATGTATATTGCTTAACATACAATGAATTTTCCAAACCCTTTTCTGGAGGGGTGATCATCTATTTATATTGGAACTCTAATGTCTCCTTTGTACATAGTGGTCCCTCAGGTCAAAATAGTACAAGAATACGCTGTTAGGATAGCAGTACAGGTGGTAGGGGTGTTGGAAGAGTGGTGGTCTTCTCTAGTACATGTCAGGGGCCTGCAAAAGTGCTCTTGTCTTGGTACCATATTATGCCCCCACTAGTTGTCGGGTACTGACCTCATAAGCATGCTGAGGGAGTCCTGGCCATGTACCATTCTTGTACTGCCACTACTAGTCTGGCGTGGACACCGTACCATCCATATTCTAACACTACGTGCTCCATGGTCACCACGTGGACACCCCTAAGGACGAGGCTGGTGTGTGAAAGGAGGCCACCACGAGGACCACGGTGTGACTGTTGCGTGTGGCATCTTGGGGGCCGCGAGACGCTTGTCTCTTGGTGGTGTCGTCAAGAGAGCGAGGCACGCGAGGCGAGCGAGGCGCGGGGCGCGCGAGGCTCTGGGGGCTCACGAGGCGCGAGGCGCTGGGCGCGCGCGAGGCATGGGGCGCGTGGGACGCTTGGACTCTTTACTAGTGTCCAAGGTGGAGTGGTCAATTTGAGCAGGGTCATTTTGAGCACAAATTTGAGGGTTCAAATGGACTTCAAACATGGTTGCTTTGGACCTTCCAGGGATCTTAGGCATGAGATGTGGGTTCTTTATCGGTGTTGAATTTTGAACATCCACACTTGCCCCCAGTCTAGGAGAGGACCTTTAGGTTCTCTGGTAGACTCTTCTCTTTGATTCTTATAAATAGGTCCTCATGCCAAGCCTATACCGTGGCTCAACAATTTTCCGACTCGACTCATAACCTTTCCATGTTGAATGTTGAGAGGGACCGTCTTGCGGTTTGGGTCCAGAAGCTTGAGGGGAAGCTTGCTGAAACCAGATCTATGCTAGAGAGGGCCTTGGCGAAAATTTCTGCCTCATCGAAAAAGAAGAAGAGGGCAATTGCCAAGGCCACGATGTTGCAAGAATGGTTCACCAGCCAAGCGGCCGAACTCTCGGGAGCCAAGGCTACCGTGGCTGCGATGCAGGAGAGGGTCACTTCCTTAGAGGCGGATAGGAAAGTTATTGAATATAGGTCCATAGAGCGTGCCCTTTATGGTGTTTGGAGGCAGGATCCAAACTTCGATTTCTCCTCCTTTGGCGAGCACGCCGTTGCCTGGGCGGCTGGGTGGAACACCCGTAGTAGGTGCCATGGTTGGTGCGTGAGGCGTGGCAACGTGCACGCGGGAAGCCTAGCGAAGTGCCCTGCATAGCGAGAGGGTTCAGGGTCCTTAGAGTGTCTCGCAAAGCTAGGTAGCCCTTTGGGACCTATGTTCGGATGCGTGCGTCTATGCATGCGGGACACGGGAAGTCTAGCGAGGCCGCACCCCATGTGATCACTTGGAGGTAGGATGCGATGTCTCGCGTAGACACGACGCGCGTAGGAGGCCAGCCGTGAGCCTCGCGTAGCGAGGGTGGGGCCTCGGGGTACCGGTGTCCAAGTGTTGAAGCGTGCGTGGGAGGCCAGTCCTGAGCCTCGCATAGTAAGGGTGGCTCTCTTGGATGGAATTCATAAAGGAAGAATTCCTACTTTCACAGCTCCGGTGCCCTCGACATCTCTCAGCGTCAAGACAAGTAGGGCCTCGCTATGGGAGGGCCTCGTGCACCTGTCCTCTCGTGATGCGTAGCTTGGCCTCTTAGCCTAGCAAGGCCATACTTCACGACTCATAAGATGATGCTTCCCTTGGGACAATCTCCCGGTTTCACAAGACTTACAGGTCTGAGCCTGATAATGTGACTAAGTGACCTTTTGTCTTGTATTTTAACCATGTACTGGAGATTTTTTTTTAAGGTGGATTTTTGGTATCCACACTTGCCCCCCAATCTATAGGGAGGCCTTAAGGCCTTCTTGTAGACTCTTCCTTTTTTTTTTTGTAATTATCATGCATGAGGTCCTTTGGAGCCCACGCGAAAGGGGGTTCGATAGGTCTCTCTTTGGTGCAGCTTGATCGTATCTATAAGGATATATTGACCCCTTGGGTTCTAGTTATCCTTTTATATATTTTTGCGTGCGCTTATTATTTCTTGCAAGAAGCGTCCTTCTCATCATAAGGCATAGTACTATTTTTGCAAGCGTCTTCTTTGAGACCCTTTTTGCAAGCGTCTTCTTTGAGACCCTTTTTAGAAGCGTCTACTTTGAGACCCTTTTTGCTAGCGTCTACTTTTGAGACCTTTTTTGCAAGCGTCTACTTTGGAGACCCTTTTTGGTGGCATCTACTTTTGAGACCCTTTTTGCAGGCGTCTACTTTTGAGACCCTTTTTGCAAGTGTCTACTTTTGAAGCCCTTTTTGCAAGCGTCTACTTTTGAGATCCTTTTTACAAGCGTCTACTTTTGAGACCCTTTTTTCAAGCGTCTACTTTTGAGACCCTTTTTGCAATTTTTGAGGTGATCTCCCCTCGGGTTGGGACTTTCATGGCTAGATGGTCTTCGTTCAATCTCAAACTTGGTCAGCGACCGCTCTAGCACGACGCCCCCTTCTATATGGAATCTTCAGACGTATTGGTAATAGGGCAACTGGAGGAAGGTTCGCTTTCTTCTACATGGAAGTTCTTATGGCCCTCTTCCACACGTATGTACTTCTGTGCTCTCTGTTGAAGTCATCCAAATTCGAAACTTCTCTTTTGAGCATGCTACCCCATAACTTGCTTCCTGGACGAACTCTGGCTATAATAGCCATCTTGAGCTCCGCTTTGGTTAAACCTCCCACCTTTGTTGCTTCTATACTGAACCTATGGATGTAGTCCTTCAGACATTAATTCTCGCCTTGTTTTATGTTAGCGAGGCAGGTAGTTGGCATGACGTAATCATAGGCTGCATGGTGTTGCTGAAGAAATTCATCAGAGAATTGTTGCCATGACTCGATTGTTCCTGGCCTTAACCTCTTGAACCACTTGTACGCCACTCCTCTAAGCGTAACGAAAAAGCAATGATACTTTGCCCTATTGTTGACCCTTCTTAACCTCATCAAGTTATTGAAGGAGTCTAAGTGATATTTTGGGTCTGTAGTACCCTCGTCCGGAGTCATGCGAGGCTCTCTGAAGCCAGTGGGCATTCGTTCAGCCTGAATATCCCTTGTGAAGGGTGAATCACGGTCGAATTCTTCGTCATCCATGTGCCCCCCAAGTGCAGTGGTGATCTTGCCTCGAGGGCTTCGCATTTTGGTGTCTAGTCCCCTCCTCTTTTTGCATAAGGAGTCTTGTGAGTTCTCAGGCTGATCCCTTGCCTTAGTTGTGTTCCTAGGGGGAACCGCGGGGGGTGCGTTTCTTACTTCTGACCTCTTCCCATGGAGCTCTTTTCTTAGGCCAAGGGGTGCCTCTTTCGAGGGGACTTCGGTCTCGTTCTTACGACCGTCATCTTCCCACTGCCTTTGCTCCTGGGGACATTTCGTCGGCCTAGGTCCCCCATGGTACTTTGTCTGGGGGGTTTTACTAGTGGTAAGTTGGGTTCCCCCATCGTGTATGGGGACAGTGTTTTCCCCTTTTTCATGCTCCTTCCCTTTACGCTTAGGGAGGGGTATGTTTGACTTCCCTCGCAGTAGGTCGTTTAAAACCTCCTGCATGTTATCTATCGTGTTTTCCAGCCTTCGAGTCTTTTTATGCAACTCGTGAATCTCATCCTTGTAGAAGCGAGTCCTTGAGCTGGAACTTACCGAGCGTACCCCGAGACCCTTGCCTGGCCAGTGCGTCGAGGGACCTGGGTCCTAGTGGCCTGAGCGTGGTGTCAACTGGGGACGGTTAAGTGGATACACTAGTGGCTCTGAATGACCTCCGCCGGGCTGGATAGCTGGGGACGATGCTTCCCTCTCCTCCCCTGGGGGAAGAGGTTCCTCCGGTCTACCTCCATGCTTAGGTGGAGGGGGGTCTTTCTTGGACGCTCTCCACTCTACTCCATCCCCGCAAACTTCATCATCTTGCATTTGCCGTAGGCGTTTTGAACGTCTTAGCATTTTTCATTGTTGGTAGTGATGAAAGAACGTTGGCCTGATGCTTGTTCTTTCCACAGACGGCGCCAAACTGTTGATGGTGAAATCTCGTCAATGAAATTAGGTTGGAAAACTCAAAGGTATATGTGGCGATGTTTAGATAAAAACTTAGAATGAACTTATGGAAGGATAAACATAGATGAACAATGGAGTGAAAAATGTATATTGCTTAATAGCTTCTGCATACAATGAATTTTCCAAACCCTTTTCTAGAGGGGTGATCATCTATTTATATTGGAACTCTAATGGCTCCTTTGTACATAGTGGTCCCTCAGGTAAAAATGGTACATGAATACACTGTCAGGATAGCAGTACAGGTGGTAGTGGTGTTGGAAGAGTGGTGGTCTTCTCTAGTACATGTCAGGGGCCTGCAAAAGTGCTCTTGTCTTGGTACCATATTATGCCCCCACTAGTTGTCGGGTACTGACCTCATAAGCGTGCTGAGGGAATTCTGGCCATGTACCATTCTTGTACTGCCACTACCAGTCTGGCGTGGACACTGTACCATCCGTATTCTAACTCTTCGTGCTCCATGGTCACCACGTGGACACCCCTAAGGACGAGGTTGGTGTGTGAAAGGAGGCCACCACGAGGACCACGGCGTGACTATTTCGTGTGGCTTCTTGGGGGCCGCGAGATGCTTGTCTCCTGGTGGTGTCGCAAGGTGACCGGGGCACGCACGAGGCACGCGGGGCGTGCGAGGCGCTGGGCGGGCGTGAGGCGCGGGGCGCGCGAGGCTCTGGGCGCGCACGAGGCGTAAGGCAGTGGGCGCGCGCGAGGCCCGGGCGCGTGCGAGGCCCTGGGCGCGTGCGAGGCGTGGGGCGCGTGGGACGCTTGGACTCTTTACTAGTGTCCAAGGTGGAGTGGTCAATTTGAGCAGGGTCATTTTGAGCACTAATTTGAGGGTTCAAATGGACTTCAAACATGGTTTCTTTGGACCTTCCAGGGACCTTAAGCATGAGATGTGGGTTCTTTACCGGTGTTGAATTTTGAGCATCCACACCCACATCTCGTATGTTGTTTCCATAATCATATATCTTTCTTTAATGTCGTCATGCATGGTCAATAACATGCATTGACGTGCCAAGTGATTAAACCTCATCCATTCACCATATTTTTCATGTTCATCAAAGCTTGATGAAAAGCTTGGAACCTCTGGAGGTGGATCAAAGATTGCTCCGTACAAGTTTTGTGTTCCAAGGACAACGTGAATAACTCTATACTTTCTTCTTATACGGTTAAGACTAATTGGAATCCTTTAAAAGATTCTATGAGTGGGGTGTGTGTTGATTCCCAAGTTTTCAAGTACTTGATCATGATTAAGAGAATTAACCACTGTTGCTGGAAATAAATAAATAAAATATAATAAATTAAAGCATATAATAAATAACAGATATTATTCGGAAATGTAAACATGATGCATGAATGCAACATATAAAAATATATAAAATAATAAATACTAATCCACGATAAATTAATTTGAAAATTAATGGACCAACCTTGGGGTAGGTCAAACTAACTCCAAATTAATTTTGAGACAAATCTCATTTTCATAAGTAAAAACTTAAAAGCTCATTTATCTCTTTTGACTTATGAATTACTGCTAGTTTGGTCAACATGTACTAGTCGTGCTCAAAAGCCTAGATACACCTTCAGAGTGTAACATATTATATCTCAATTAAAGACTTAACTTAAGAGTGTGCCTTAGGGTTAGTCAAACATGAAATACATCATTAATTTTATTCTCATCAGAGAAGTCAATCTTTAGATAAAATAAACATATTCAGAAGTCTTTCCTTAGGAAGGCCACAGACGAAGGGGACACAATGCCCTTTGTGTATCCTAATTTCAGCATGAGTCTTTCACTCAAATTGTGTACAGCTGGCAAATAAATGCATGGAAAAAATAGCCAAGGAGTCCATGTATTCTCAATGTAGACAACACGGTTTTCATGATGATTGTACGAGCTAGGGATGCATAAATTGATAAGCGCAAGCTTATAATATTTACAAGGCACGACCTCCACAGTATGAGCTCGACAGTATATCCAACTCGTGGTAATTTGGAGATATGGCATGTCCGCAGATCCCCGAAGACCTGGATACTTTATATGATCGTTTATGGCTAGCTTATGATATTTAATATCCCAGATATTAGGAGACTATTTATTTCATGATCAGATCATATCTTAGTATAAATGGGAATATTTCATATTAAATGTAATAAATATATAAATCCGTGATTTACTCATGCGGTTACCCAAACCTGTCCAAGGAATTTCTCTATAAATACTGAGAATATTGGACTGGAAAAGGGACAATTATTCTATAATACCGAAACTCTGTCAAAATAGAGAGAGAAAGGTAGTAATATTATAGACTAATGGAATAGGTGGATTTTAACCACTGAACCACGTAAAAAGATCAGTGTTCTTGAGAGTTATTTTCTTATTTCAGTTTATTATCAAGCACTAATTCAATCTTGTTATTTTCTTAATTCACTGTTGGCGAAAAACCGCATCAATAACCTTCCTATGCCTCTTGATGATCAACCAATAAAGGAGACCATGAGACTTATTTTCATAACTCCCTCTCCCACTGACTATTTTGGAAAAGTGTGTTTTTCATAAAATCAATATTTTTTAATTTAGTTGTAAAAATAAATTTAATTATACTTACCAAATCATATTCTAATAACTACTATTCCAATAAGCAAAAAATAAAAATGAATAAACAGTGCCCTCAATTACAATTTTAAATTTGCTTTTATTTAAAGAATATCAATTTTATTTTAATAAAACTTTTTCCATTAAATATAATAAATTAAACGACTTTAATATTAATTTACCATTTTAACTAATTAAGACTAAATTTATTATTATATGAATTATGATATATAAACATATAATAAAACATAGGACGTTCCTTATGACATGTTTCTACACGAATGTAATGTATGCTTATTGAATACTGTGTGGGTATATGAATGACATATTATAATGCATGTCAAAACATTAACCGCTTTAATCATATTCAAACATATATAATACATAAATAAATGCAAGTTGGTAACATTTGGGTATTTCTAGAAAAAAATTACAACACTTGCAAAATATTGATGAAAATGTAACCTAGACTAACTAAGGCCTAATGAAGAATGCCTTGATCTCGAGCCATGAGATGTAGTCTTGTTGAGCCAATGCCACCCTTTTCCATATCAATTTTGAATTATACAACTTTTAATTATTTTAGACAATATTTTAAAATAATTAAACTTTGGGTATTAACACTCAAATAGTTTCTGAGGCCCAATTTGAATTTGGGTTATTAAATTCAAAAAATTAAATAAAATCAAACAATTTAATTTTAATTTTGTATATTTTAATTAAAACAATTTCTATTATTCAAGAAAATAATTAAAACATTTTTCATTAAGGAAAATAATCAAAACTATTTTAATTATAGCAATTACCAAATTAAAACCCTTTTAATTCAATTAAAATTTTTTTAATTAATTAAATAATTAAAAATATTTTAGGTAACATCACATTAGGGTTTGCATGACACAAACCCTAGGTGTGTTATCAAGAAGGGGCGGTGGCATGGGGGTGCGACGACAAGGAGGACCTCGGCCAGCCACGGAGGTGGCGAGCACACGAGCGGCGGTGGGGCAGAGCCGTACATTCTGTACGAATGTACAGATCAGGGGCACCTCGAGGTGCGTGCCACGGTGGTCAACAGTGGTGGTGATGTCATCTCGATTTTCGTGACAAACTCCGTTGAATCCAATTACAATAATTTTATAATTTACATTTCGAAAAATAAAATTACAATATTCCTATGCCCCAACGAAGACATACATTTTTCATCTAGAAATAATAAGAACGATTCCTAAACCCAAAAGCACTATTATAAACAACCCTTAAGAATCTATCATCATCGATACAAACATCCATCCATTCAAATATATATCACATATAATATAAAAATGCACATGATCCCACATAGTAATTAACAATATGCAGGGATTAATGACTACTCTTGATACCAATTGTTGGAAAAACATCCAAAGTGCGCAGGGACAATGCACGGTAGGCCCATTGATTAACATAAAAAAAAATTTCTACTACTCATATTAACAATTTATATAATCAAGAATACATGCATGAACCATTAATATATAATATTATTAATCATGCAACATATATATATATATATACACACCCATACATGTATATATATACATAGATATACACACATATATATACTCACAACTATATATTACATGCACACATATACAAATATTTAAGGACATAAATATTTACCTCTTGAAGTCTATCAAGTGTCCTTGAGTATTTTTGTATAAATAACGATATTCCTATCCAAAGCATTGAGTGCTCAGACCATGATCTTTCGGAGTGTTCTCTACACCTCAATAATTTGGGTGGGCACATAAAGAACAAATATTATAATTTAGAAATTACAAGTTTACCTCAACACATGAGTACTTGGATTATGGCTTGAGAAATGTTGGAATAATAAGAGAAGTAGATGAAGAATTTCTTGTTAGACAATTTTCTGAATCTTCTTTTTCTCTTATTATCCTATAATATATATATAGGTTGTATATTACATCATTATTCATAATAATAATAATAATAAAATAATAATAATAATAGGAATTGCTTTAGGTAATATCTAACTTACCAAATTTGAAAAATCTATTTTCAAATTATTAAATAAATAAATAAATAAAATTATGAAAACAACAAATACTAATACTTTATCAGTATCACATGCACACATGGCATAGTCCATCCTTGGACTATGTCATGCGTGTAGCATTATTCCCATTAAAGGAATGTTGTATTTTTCCTATTTTCTTTTATTTATTTAAATAAATCACTTCTATAAAATATGGTATCATCTTTTTAAAGGAAAAGATCACAACAATAATTCAAATTTAAATTTTAAATTCAAAATTCAAAATTCAAATTAATGATCATCATTATCATCATCTTTTAATAAATCAAAACTATTTTGGCTTACCATTTTTATTTTCTCCCAGTCAAATAGAATAATTAATTTATTATTATATGTATATTTCGAAAATTTAATATTTAAATAAATAAATAAGTATATTTTCAAAATTTAATATTTAATTCCAAATTAATTATGCAACCTCAATCATCATATAATTGTATATTTGACCCGAAGAATAAAATTCTTCTCAAATTTATAAATTACAGTCGTACCCTTGTATCAATTATTACCTTGATATGGTGTTGACACTACAAGAAAAAATACTTTCAATAAGACCGAAAAAGTATTATCAAATATATACCATAACACTTTTTGATGTGTTAAGGAAAGCAGTGTTATAGTAGGTCGGAGCACTTTGCATAACACTTTTCCATAGTTATAGACATGTGTTATGGTATAGCTTACGATAACACTTTTTTTGTGTTATTTTAATAGTTAGATAAGTATTTCATTATACAATTTATAAGTAGATTATATAACACTTTTTTGTACTTATAAAGTAGTGTTATAATACACTTTATAATAACACACTTTCTGTATTATAGAAAATAGTTTGCATAACATAATTTTATGCTTACAAACCAGTGTTATTGTAAAAGATACAATAACACATTTTTTGTATTATTCTAATATTTGGATAAGCTTGAATTATTATTATATAAACCTGTACATTATAATTATTTTTTATTTCTTCAATTCAAACCCGCTTAAATTAATATACTTAAGACACTCTTAACATTGTACAAATATATTTTTGAGTATCAATTATATGGTTCATAACACATATAACCAAATAATTATGTCAAAATACATTCAAGATTATCTAAAAAATAATCCAAAACTCTTAAAATATTCAACACTGTCTAATTAACATAAACAAAACATTCTCACAATAGTCAACAAACTAGTCTTAAACAGTTGCATATTCAAAAGTAAAGGTAGGAATTCATGATCTGCCAAATGTCAGCATACCAAAGCCTTCCAAATCAGATTTTCTTTTGCACTTGACTTGTTGAATCTGGTAAATAAAACATAAAAGAAAAACTAATGAGGCCATGAAATATCATATCATTCATCTAAAATAGTCAATAATGCTATCATAATCTTGGATTGCATATCAGTTAATGTTGAACAACCATTATATAATCAAATAACCAAATAAATACCTCTTGGAATAACCTTTTGAGAAGGCCATGCAATTGTTGAACCAACAGATTCTCGTATAGTAAGCATCGCATAGTTAGGACGAAAGTTGATGTTCTACAACTTCATCCGAAAGTTGATGTCTTAGATTCTAATATTTTTTGCATTGACAAAGAATCTTACTCGGAAAACCGACATTCATTACTATAGTCTTCACAAACTCCCTAGCTTTTCTCTCACATTCCTTTGTAGCTCTACAATTTTGAAGGATACTTCAATAATAAAATACCAAAACTTAAATTTAAACTTGAACTTAAACTATATAATTTTATTTGCTAACCTGTTAAGATGGATCCAAGTTTTATCCATCTCCATATCATAAGCATAGATATAAAAAAGCTAATCACAACTCATATGTATAATGTTTTATTATTCAAACCCTAAGGTTGGGGGCGTGAAAACTACCATTATTCACACCCCAGGTGAGATATCTATCAATATAATGAAACCAATTCAAGCAAACACAATTTATTTGTAAGAAGATAATATATAATTCTAGATAAATCTGAAACCATTTCCCATATAAAGGTTACCTAACCATCTATCAATACCAAGTAAGAAAAATTCAAACAACATAAAAAATTTATGTTGAGGTTTGGATTTTAATTAATTTTTTTTTTCTCTCTCAATATATATTAATTTCCTAAACAGAAAGTTAGATTCTTAATTTGAAAGAAAATCGATACAATTGACCATAGTTTTTTATGTCTCCAATATGATAGGATTATTAGTCACTCATGCATATAATACACATATATACTGTTTGTTGGAATGATTTATATATATATATATGTATATGTTATAGTACAAGTACATTTAACTGTTTAATGGCAGCTAGAATACAAAGAATGATCAGTGGTTAAATTGAGCTATAAAAGCATGCATTATATTATAGTAAATATTGTGAAAGTTTTTGATGAATTATTAATCTTGGTGCATGAGTTAAAGTTTGACTGAGGAGTTCAATCACTTTCCACTTTGTCCATGCAGTAATCAAATAAATGTTTCAAGGGTCGACCACATGAATTTTGTTAAAGTAAGTGGCTGGAGGCTTGTATGTTTTGATATGGGAGAAATGGTCTAATGCTGGCCGAGACAGAACCACCATGGTTTTGTTTTCTGATTGTTTTTGTCTCGAGAAAAAGAAGAGAAAGAAAGAAAGAAGATGGACTTTTTTTATTTGGTTTGAAGAGAGGTTGATAAGAATGAAGGGGTTTTTAAAGGGATGATGAGTGAGAGAAGACAGTTTGAGAAACGCTAATGCATGAGAATAAGGAAGGACCAAAGGACTTTACATAACTGAACATCACATGAAATGTCAGTTGATAGAATCCAATATTACTTATTAAATTATAATAAAAAAGAGTCATTTTTAAATTTATCCACATATAAACACATCATGTGATTTTGGACACAAAGAACCTTATAACATTTATATGATTTCTAAGAACTATTAAAGAAATTTGTACACAATTTATTCATTCATTTATTTTGTATATATTTAGGGAAATGATACAAAGTATCATAATATTATAAACAACAAGAAAGACTTCTTGAAGGCTTCAATGAGATGGAGATCATGACTGATATGGGCTGCTTCACCGAAAGTCTAACTGAGGTTGTTGCCATCTTAGATTAGTTTTGAAATCAAAATTTTTAATTATTGTAAAGTAATTTTAATTTTCTTTATGTCTCATTTGATAATTATTACTTGAAAATAAAGGAGATTAAGTGATCATTAAGGAATGGACACAGATATATAGCACTGCTTTTGAGTGTATTTAGTTCATTTGTATAAGCACATAATCATTTGATGAGTAAGCCTTAAATTGTGTTAAATGTGACAATATGAACCTAATTTAACTACTGTTACTGTTACTGAAAACTACCTTTATTCACACCCCAAGCAAGATATCTGTCAATATAATCAAACCAATTCAAGCAAACACAATTTATTTGTAACAAGATAATACATAATTCTAGATAAAATTTGACATCATTTCCCATATAAAAGCTTACGTAACCATCAATCAATACCAAGTAAAAAACATTCAAACAACACATAATAAGTTTTCTTCCTTATATCACTGCAACACACAAACAAATTTTCCAGAAACTACTTCTCTAAGACACACAAGTTTTCAACCTTCCGTTATCACCGCAAAACACAATTTTAATCTCAGAACCTACTTCTCTACGAATGAATATTTAAGATATTCAAACTCCTCTAACATTTGTATGATATTAATAAAAGAGTTAAGAGAAAATATTTCCGTACCTCCTGCAATTAATAATCAAGTTAATTAACTTTGCAATGCTCCTCGCCAATTCGATCCACAGCCTAAAGAATATAATCAATACCTAAAAGATTAATACAATAAATGACGTGGCTAAGTAATACATATAAATTAAACCCTAAATATATATATATAAATAGTTATTTGCAGCTTCAATAATCTTGTGGTGGTTCTTTGGTTAAATGGAGGTTTGTTTGTTAGCTTCTCATTGGATTTGTTGTTCAATTCAGACTAAATTCAAAGTCATTCCTCTTTATTTTTTTTTACAGGCCCTGGTTGTTCTTCTCTTGGGGTAGGAGCATTCTCTGAAAATGGACCTTTCAGACCAAATGGGAATGTCTTGCTTAGAAATGAATATAGTTGGAATAAAGGTTTTTCTTCTTATATGTAATGTTATCTTATATGTAAATAAACAAGTTAAAGTATCTAATGCTTCTAACCCTACGTTTATTTTGAAAAAAAGAAAAATAGTTTTATTTGTTACATGTTAAAATATTATCATTAGTGAATACATCTTCAATTTTAGGTCCAAACTCAATACCTAACTAAGGAGTTCATAGATTTATTTATATGTAGATATCTATAAGTTTTGGATTTTGTCCTCAGCCTTGAAAGAGCTAATGTTCTTTCTTATCCTAGAAACTATCGAACCATGTTAGATAATAAGAAGTTCTGCCATGACTAAATGTTGTGAACACTAGAATAATTAATAATCATATATCAATTTAACTATTGATTTTACAGTTGTAAGAGTAATAAAATGCATTTATTACTAATATAAATATATGTTGATAATCTATAATCACTAGAAAGGGTAGTGGTTGTTAAGGACTAATGGAATAACAGAGTCAGAATTTGAAGAATTAGCTAGAAATGATATTTGAAGACAGATAAATCTAAATTATTATGTTAACATAATATAATATAATTGAACACAAAAAAAAAATGAAAATTATTTATTTGTGAAAACAAAATATAGGAGTGTCTTTTCCGAGCAACTTTTATATGCTCATCAAAATAAGATCCCACCATATATAATTCTGATAATCTTTAATGGGCAACTTATATTAACCACAGGAATAAGGAAAAAAATATGTGGACAAATCAAAGGCTACTGCGTTTTTATTTTTGGTTGTTTCCTAGTAGATATAAAACAGAGAAGATTTCACAAAAAATTTAATAGGGACACTCACAGTTGAATATTTATTTCAAGGATGTTAGTTAATGAGCTGAATGAAATAATGATCACTCATAGTTGACATCAACACAATGACAAGGAAACAATCATTATGGTGTGAGACATAATCTATTGACAACAGGAAATGGCCCTGTACAATTAGACCTGAAGAGTAATATAAAGATGAGCCATTACTGAAGTGAAATATGGAGAAATTAAAAACGAAAACGTAAAAGGAGTGTTGGTATGTATAACTATTCTAAATGCAAATGAATAGTTATAGCTGTTTCAAAGACGAAAAATATATACAAATGGTCATAGACTCATGTGAATAAAATTAGAATGCAGTTAGTACAACACCCTATGAAACTATAAAAGCTCACAAATAAATTAATGTTAAGAAAGAAAATTACAACAGTTGGTAGAAACTACTTTCAATCAAATAATAAAAGAAATGAGTTTCCAACTAATATCCGAGATAACCCATCATCAGAGAAGCGCCCCAAACAGTATTCTCCCTTCCTCTACCATATGGACTTATGTCAGATCCTGTAGACACAATCAAAAGTATGACAAAATTAGTATCATTCAATGGCCCAAGTAGCATCCGTTGATAGAATAGATGTATTAAGACTATCTGGTTTCTGTTATGATTTGTTGTTCTATGTTCTAACAAAGGTTAATTTGAGAAGAAGGTATTACACATACGATTCATTCCTCAAGATAGTTGCATGCCAACATAATTTCAACATAAAAAACAATTCACATGCATGTGCTTGGTTCAAGTAATAAAATCAGACCTTGATCTGACACTAAGGATGTATTCATTACCGGATATAAAATAAAAATCGAACATCCCACTAATACTAGAAAAGAAAAAAAGTAGTCTTGTCCCTTGTATTTCTTCTGCATATAAAATAATAAAATAAACATATACTTGCATACTTCCTGTGTATATAACATACATGAAAGCTACTTAAGAATTCTTTGGCTCAAAATATCAAAGCCATAAGATTTAGCAACAACCAAAGAATTCTTAATTTATTAAGAGATGTAAAAGTTGATATTCAAAAACAGAAAGTGTAATACATCCAAAGCATATTGAAAATAAGATCATTGGAATTGTAACCTAAAATAGCACTTCTTAACTAACACAGCCAGATACAAGGTTGGATTTTTAAGCAACAAACATATACTAAATGGTGATCAAAATAATAAACTATATAATATATCTTACCATAACATGCATCTGAACAGGAAAACTAGCATATTTGAAGGCTTGTAAAAAAAAAGGCTAGTTACTTGAATGTATCAACAGTATAAATATAAAATAACCTTACAATTGAAAAGCTTTGCAACCACGCGTTTCATATCGACTAGACTTCAACACTGAAAATGGAGACAACTAACCTCATTTTGGCATGTTGAAGTTAATATGTTAGATACTGATACAAGGCAGTACTTATAAACTGGAGCAACTAGATCCAAGGCTTTTTTACTTTCCTGAGAAACAAAAACCAAGAACATGAATGTTCTAGTTAATAGTAGTTCTATTGTGGTTCAGAACTCTATAGAGAATACATATATGGCCCAAAAAAATGGGAAGAAAATTCAACCAGAAAAGTAATGAGTACGCAATGTTGAAAATATTATAGCAGTACTTACCAATTTAAAATCAAATCCCAAATCCAAAAAATAATTTAGATTTTTTGAGAATTATCGTCAAACGTCTGGTATGCAACATTTTCATATGCACTTTCTTTTCACATACCAAAAAACATAGCAGAAATAAAATCACTACTAAGATACCAAAATTAATTAAAAAACAAACTGAAGCTTGAGAAGATGAGATTTTTAGATAACCAAAACTAGACCAATTAGAATCTCACATCCATTACTGGAGGAAGAAACTTAAATAATTAAATAATTAAATAATTAAAAAGAAACTAAGATATACCCTATTACATTTGATCAAAATGGAAAGTAATCAAGATATAATATAGAATTTGTAAATAATTTTGACTGAACTCACCTCACCTGACCAAGAGAAGAGATAACAATTTAAGTTTAGTCCACCACCATGAGCAGAATAGAGAAGGTCCAACCGTCTTGTGATCTACAGTGAGACATGATAAGAGCATTAGCATCAGACATACCATAAACAACATGACACAAGCATTATTTGAAGTAAACAACTAAATTATTGCCAAGAGAAAAGAAGCACGGGACTGTGTAACAAATTCCATAATGCTAACCTTCATAAGATCTCCTAGCTCCTCACTGCATTCTAATTTGTCTTCTGCTAGCCAATTTTCCAACAAATTCTTCTTGTTCTGGTTCACAAAGAGACGTGATAGTTCCAATGACTCGAAAGCATTAAGCTTTCCTCTGGTCAAGAGAGTACCAAAATACTGCAAAAGGGGTAGTATTTGCCTAGTTTGTACAGGAACACTCTACAACAATAAGAATAAGAATTAATTACTAATCATAAAGGTTCAACATAACTTAAAAGTACTGTTTGCCATAAAAAGGATGTGTGAACTTGTATCTATTGTTAAAGCCAATAATATCCAATTCCACTTCTATTCCAGCTACTTGATACATTGTCTTTTTCCAAGTAATTGACTGGTACTTTTATCTCAATTGGGTTCATAACTTTCCAATTGTTTAAAAAATTATAAAAACAACCATTTGAAATTGGTCTCCGATCCCCAACCTTCTAAATAAAGGGACATAGCCATTTTCACAGGCATCCCATAGTAACAAACTGCCACAATATGGAATGCCATGTTCTGTATCATTGACAGAGAGTTTGTCTATTCTACAGTCTACACAACCTAAATTTGAGAATTACTTTAAATTTACATAGTAACAAGTTACAGACTAACTTGACACCAACATGACAACAAAAGCAAAGTAGAAAAACCTGAAATTTGGCAATTGTATCAGGAGTACGAAGAATTCCTTGTGGAGACTCAGCAGCAAGTTCAGCAACTTCTTTATACTTCGTTTGCGCAAACAGTTCATGGAATCACTAGACAACCTGAAATCATTCACAGAATATTAATTTGTGATGAACCAACAAAATGATGTATGAACTAGCTATATGCAGACTAATCATGATTCATCTTTATTCCTATGGCTATGATCAGACTTCATCATGTCATGTAAGAACAGGCTGAGTAAGATCCAACCCTAAGTGATGTGGCATAATTTTGATTAGTTTGTGTTTAGCATCTTTCACTTAAATAATGCGTGAATAGATTCATTTCTCATAAATGGACTGGATTTATTGTGATATATTTTCTGTACAACCCACTCAGTAATCATTAGTCAAGTTAAAGATTTAATAGAAACAAAAGCACACCATATTCTCAGCACCGGGAAGATTTTCTCTTTTTGCCAGATTAACAGCAAGCTCCAAATTGTTCAACTGGAAAAAGTCCAGATATAAAATTTAAATTCCAAATATTTATCATAATCTACTAACCATAAGGATAAACCAATTTGTGATACATGCCTACCCACTAACGAAGGGCACAATTGATTGTTCATTAATAGTAGCCAATAACACTTGGGCCCGCCTATTAATTGCATAAAATCCCCCTAGTGATGAAGCCTCCAATGTTAGGAAAATTTGATTTGGATTGATTCTATTTATGTAAACTGTAGTAGCCGTCTCCAAGTCATAAACGAATAGCAGCCCAAGCTTGGTGATTACGTAAATCAAACTATACTTGTGTGATGTCTAGAATATTGAGCATTAAAACAATTAATATTCGTGGTGCTGAATACTGGGGTAGACCACAAATATAAGAATCTCACTACCTGCATTGAAACGGGGAAATCATCTGCAAAATCTGGAGGAAAGAAAAGATATGCTTGTTTCTATTTAAAAGAAGTTTTCCTGCCAATAAGTTTGCAACGATAAAATAGAGAAATTATTCATCAAGACAGAAAGATAGGAATAAATTTCTGATTAAGATTCTAGACCTATCAAACATATTTATCTTTTTTAATAAAGGGTGTGAATTAAATAATACTAAGCTAACATGGTTGGGCACCAAGCTCTATAACATGCAACTTTGATGTAATTTGGCCAGCATTAAAAGTCTTTGTTTCAAAGGAAATGAGAGTAGCAGGATTCTCATTCCCTGGAACCTGTATAA
The DNA here is from genome assembly GCF_963169125.1 of Humulus lupulus. Taxonomy (NCBI): domain Eukaryota; kingdom Viridiplantae; phylum Streptophyta; class Magnoliopsida; order Rosales; family Cannabaceae; genus Humulus; species Humulus lupulus. The sequence continues at coordinate 146,020,956 of NC_084800.1, read as the reverse complement.
ATTTGACAATCAATCAACATATATGCATACCAAGTGTGATAAAAATCAAGAGAATTAAGAGAGATAAAGAGAGGGAGAATTTAATTTATGCACTTTAAATTGTGCAAAAGCAGCAGCATGAGCTTCTAGAGCTTGACTTCTCTGTTATTCCACTGAAAAGAGTTGCTTCCAGAGATAAAAATAGGGAAGAGAATATTCATCAAAAAATTAATAATAAATTTACTTCGCTACAAATTTCTCTAGAATATTCATCAATATGCATAACAACTGACACTCAAAACCTTAATAAAGCAATAACATCCCAAAAAAAAAAAAGAGTCAAAAAAATTAAAAATCCAAAGTTTAAAGCAATAATAAAACCATAAACACAGAAAAGAATATGAATACTCAATACACCTTTAACTTTGATAGAGAGCTCCCCTGAAATTAAAGCACCAAAACCACAGTTCTTGAACCTTAAAGTATTCGGGGACTAATGAGGAGAAACCGAGAGGTGTCAGTGTGTGATCGAAACCGTCAAAGACGGAGCGGATGATTGGAAACGCCGAAGAGCCGACCGTTGTAGACAGAGGAGTTGGCTGACTTCGGAGACACCGTAGGCGGTCAATGATCGTATGAGTCGAACAATTGTTGCCTTGGAAACACAGTCGATGATGGTAGGCGATAGAAAATTGTTTAGAGGTTTGGAAATAAAAAAGTAGAGGCAAATAAAAAAGTAAAAGTAGAAGATAACTTTACGAATACTCGGGCTCCAAAATTTTGGTACTGCAAATTTTTTTTCCCACCTATTATTTTATTATTTGATGTATCATAATACTTTTTCAATACTATTATATTCATATGTTATGAAAAGGGGTATTTGGTGTAGTGTGATAGAGCCACCATGGGGACTTATGGACCTATAATTTCTAGCTCCAATAAATATTAGATTATTAATCAAAGTTCTTTGATTAGATAATTATATTTATTAATCTCATGATTATTCCACTTTAAATATGAGATTGAACTCTGGATAATTATAGACATATATTTACAAAGTACTTTAGTAAAGAACAAAGTGTCCATTGATATAATCATTACGTACAACGTTAATTCTCTATTAATGGATCATAATTAAAAATGAATAAAATTACTGGTTTACCCTTTTAACTATATATAGTTCCTAGTGTACCATTGACTTTACTAGTGAAGCTTGTGACACTCATAACCTTTTCAATCCCAAAACTCAACCCAATAGGGAGCCATTATTCAATCTATAAGAGTAACGCCCCATGTTTAGGGCACTGGGGAAACCCTAGTTTGGGTATTTTAATTCCCTGTATTATGCATTATTTCAAAGGAACATTTTATGTTACAAGAAGTTCGTGATGTTTGAATGCTAGCAAAATTGTAGTAAGTGCGGTTTTTGTTAGAAACAGAGACCTTTGGTCGTGGACGGGGTCAAAAACCCTAATCGGGTAAAAATCTCGGATAAAATATTTTTAATGAAATAATTATGTCAAAAATAAGTTTGAGCATAAACATAAAAAAATAACTATAGGTTATTTTATTAATAAAATATGATAAGTTTGGTGATGTCACATTTTATTTAATTTGATTTTTTTTCACTAGGAAAAAATTAATCAAAACTATACACTATGCCAAATGCTTGATCTTATGTTCAAGATTATTTGAGGATTAATAAAATTTAAATTAAGGGCACTTTGAGGCATGTGTGGCTGGTCATGTGGAGTGCTTGAGTGGGAAAAGCTTGCCTAATAGAATTTCAAGAAAATAGCCATTATTTTCCCATGTTATCATCTTTTATTGTAAAGACAACTAAGCTACTTTCAAAACTCAATCTCACCACCCAAAGATCCCAACCGAACCCCTCTCTCCCTTTTACTCCATTTGATTTTTTTAGTACACACTCATCTCTCTCTAGAAATTTAGACCACCATACAAAAGTTTTACAAAAAGCTTGAACCAAAGCAATGAAAAAGGGGTGAGTTCTCTTGTTTCTCCTTACCATCTTTATTTCCCTTCTTTTTCCTATGTTGACCGAACCTTTAAGTGTTCTAAAACTCTATTCATGTTGGTTTAACACTCACCACATCCATCATTTCAAACCTAGGTGTGGTTGATGAAAGTGTGAGCACCATCATCTACATGCATGTAAGCTTAGAAGGAAATTTTTGAAAGAGGTAAACCCTAGAGCAAACTCTTTTTAAGCATCCCTCTCCTTTTTCTTTTTCTAGCTCTATAATATGATTCTTAGTGTTTATGGGAAGGGATTTAAGTGTGTGAAGTGTTGAGAAGTGTTATGAAACCCTAAGAGCACAACCACCCCAAAGGCTTGAACATAAAGAGGTAAAAATTTTTATTCTTACCATAACATTTTAATGGCTTTAGCAAATCTGAATTTGATTATTGTTTTGTGAGTTAAAGTAGTTATTTGGGATGTAATAAGGTTATTTAGTGGGCTGATGATGCAAGCATGTGGTTATGCTGTGCTTGGCAGCTTGGAATCCAAAGTTCCATAGGATTGGTTGATGCATGCTTGCGGCCAAAAAATTTCAGTGGCTTCCAAAGGACCAAATCATACCTAAACTACCTAATTATTCAGTGAAAGTTTTTGTATTGCGTTATTTGGAAAGAGTACATAATTGTAACATCTGAACCACGAAAAAACATTTTATATAACTCAAGTTATAAGATTTTTGGGAATCTAGTGCAAGCTGGATTATGATTTGGTAGTTCCGACCATAAAACTTTGAACAGTTAGTTGAGTAAGTAAAAATTATTATTTCTTGCTGAAAATTTTACTAAATGTTATGGACATATTTAATATTATTCCCATGAAACAGTTTTGAAAAATTTCACTATATGTTTGTTGCGAAGATGGTGTTGTTACAGTGGCTTCCAACGGGCCAAACACTAGGTTATTGGTCAAATTTTCAAATGGGACTTTCAGAATTTCTTTATTTAGGAAGAGTACTTGATTTTAGAATTTTGAAACACCAAAATACACATTATGTCTAGGTTAAGTTATAAGCTTTTTGTGATTGATGTGCAAGCTGGAGTGAAAAAATGACAGCTTGAAGAGTGCATGTTTGAGCAACGTTTTGACAAGTTTAAAATCAACATTTTTAGATGGTTTTAATTATTTAGACTCTTTTTATATTAGTTAAAAGCCCTGAAAGAGTTGACTAAGAAATACCCCAAAGATTGTGACTTTTGGTTCTTCTAAAAATATTGTCAAATCAAATTATGTTTGTAATGCCCTAATTTCTCATAGATCACCGAGAACACAGTGTTGGATCATAATTCATAAATATTACTCTTTTATTGAATAAAAACTTGAAAATAAATATATGGATCCATGGTTTTACAAAAATAAAATAATTGTCTTTAAAATGAGCAACAGTTAAATAAAACTTTAAAAGAAAACATTCTTTAATAAAAATAAATAAATAGGTCCGCTTGATCTTCCTCGACTATATGGTCCCCACGAGTACATCACGAAGCTCCTAGGTCCCCCTTGCCACCAGCCTTTCTATCATCAATTTTATGAACAATAACATCATAATGGGTGAGCTTCTAAGCCCAGTAAGGAAAATACAAACAAAAGTTAGTCATACAATCATTTAATCAAATATATCATAAATTACACAAGAGTCATACCAAAACCTATTAATACTAATCATACAACAATAAGCCCTAGGTCATATCATAACCTAAATCATATCATAAATCATAATCTAAGTCATAACTATAAATCATAGGTCATAAATCATAATCATCACTATAGGTCATAAGTCATAATCATAACTATAGGTCATAGGTAATAAGTCATAATCATAATGATATGTCATAGATCATAATAACAAGTCAGATATAATAAAAAGATAAGGGCTTATACAAGGGGTGGCAATTAAGCCCCGAACAATAGTCTGTCATACACTAGACATCACTTAGGTTCGTCAAAAAGTTTTGGCAACTGAGCCTACCGGACATAAGTCCATCATACATCATTGGACACCTTAGGTCCAGACACACTTACCCCATTATTGTACTTGAAATGTTAGGTCATACAATCATAAAATATATCATAAACTAAACTACCTAATTTTCCTTACCAAAAACCAGAATATTGGAGACAAGAGCGGGATTGGAAACTCCTAAAACCAAACATAAGAAACCATAAGTTTCCTAAAGAAAAATTAGATGAAAAGATGATCTAAACCATCGGGATAAGAACTTACCAAAAACTTTATGTTTCAAAGAAATTGAACACCTAAACAAAAGTCACTTTCACAAGTTTGGATTTGATGAAAAAAGAAAGAATAATAAAAACTATAATGAACTAAACCTAAAGATTAACGGTACCTTAGATATCTTAAAACCTCGATCTATACCTCGAACACCAAAATCACACAAACAATTACTTCCCAAGTGTTTATAAAAGCTTTAGATTTGAAAGCTTTAACCCCAAAACCCTAGTGTTTCTCTCTAGAACGAACTTAGTAGCTTGGAGGCTATGAACTGTGCTTGAATGATGAATAAAATTCCTGAGTGAAGGGTCTTATTTATAGAGTTCAAGGAGTGAAACTAACTCCCATTTCAATGAATAAATAAATGATTAAAAATGATTTTTTCTCTCAATAGATGCCCAAAACTTAGTGAAAAACGTTCAGGAACGAGCAAAGTTGTTGAGCGTTGTTTCTAGTTCACAATTCTACAAAAATTCAAAAATGGGTTGTGGAGCCGATATATCTCCTAGGATAGGCGATATATCGCCCCTACCTATGCACCAAAGGTCCGTGGTTTCATTCATGCCAAGTCGACGTGTTTTCCGTATCAATCATAGGCGACATATCGACCCCTATAGCTGCGATATATCGGCATACATTGATATTTTAAACACATTTTTGCATGTTTTCAGCACATTTGAATTTGTTTAAACCACTTTGAATGAGTAAAACTTGATCCTAACACTCGCTGGAAGGTTCTAGACCTTCTAGAGCTATCTTTAATAAATTTATTCATCTAAAATCCTTAATTCATTAATAAACTTACATGTGACAAGTGTCACATTCTTAACTATTCTATCCAAACCTTAGGTTATAATAAATAATATTTCTAGGACCAGCTATATAAATCAAACCTTATGTGAAAATTAATATTTCTAAACCATAGGTTAAACTTATAAAATCCATAACTATTTCTACGAGTTTCCAACTAAATCCCGGCTTTGACCAATATCCACAAAAAATAAAATTCTACTACTACAACAACTACTACTATTATCTAGCTAAGTAAAATTTTGAGACACTACAATTCTCCCCTTCTTAAAATAATTTCAACCTCAAAATTTACTTACGAAACATCTCGGGATACCGCTCCCTTATATATTCCTCCTATTCCCATGTGTCCTCTCGTTCAGTGCTATTGCTCCACAAGATTTTAACCATAGGGACACTTTTGGACCTTAACTCCTTGGTTCCCCGCTGTAGAACCTGTACTGGCCGTTCTTCATAACTGAAATCTTGTTTTAACTCAAGAGCCTCGTAATCGAGCACATGGGATTGATCTGATATTTATTTTCTCAACATTGATACATGAAAAACGTTATGCATTTTAGCTAAAGATGGTGCTAAAGCCAACCGATATGCTACATGCCCTACTTTGTCCAATATCTCAAAAGGACTTATAAACCTCGAGCTTAACTTTCCTTTCTTTCTGAAATGCATAATTCCCTTCATCGGAGAAACTTTGAGAAAGACTTGATCGCCTACTGAAAATTCAACATTTCACCTCTTAGCGTCGGCATAGCTCTTTTGGCGACTTTGAACAGCAATCATTCGTTGTCTTATTTTTTCTACTGCCTCAGTTGCTTCTCTTACAGCCTCAGGTCCTAAATATCATCTTTCACCAACCTCGTCCCAATGAAGTTGTGATCGACATTTCAATCCATATAACATCTCATAAGGTTCCATGCCTATCGTTGACTGATAACTGTTGTTGTAAGAGAATTCTATCAATGGAAGATACTTGCTCCATGATACAGAGAAGTCTAATGCACAAGCCCTCAGCATATCTTCTAATATTTGTATGGTACGTTCTGACTGACCATTGGATTAAAGGTGAAATATTGTACTTAGTTTTAACTTGGTGCCCATTGCACGCTGTAGACCTTCCCAGGACTTTGATGCGAAAACTGATCCTCTATGAGAGACTATCGTCTTTGGAACTCCATGAAGTTTCACTATCGCTGCCACGTAAAGCTTTGTGTACTTGTAACGACCCAAAATTACTATTAAGGCTTAAGGGCCTTGAATAGTGTGCCAGGTGGGCATAATTGGTATTTATGTGAATAAATGATTAAATGCATGATTATGTGATATGCATGATCCTATGAATATATGGATATGTAAAATGCATGTTTATGAGAATTAATATGCATGTGGGCCCTATTTAGTTTATAAGTGCATATTTGTAATTTTGCCTTGTTGAGGGCATAAATGTAATTATATGCCATAAATTGTTGAGACCACATTATTATGTGGATATATTTGTAGCATATGACTCGAGACGGTCCTAGTGAGCGGTTTGACGAAATAGTCACGACAAAGATTTATACCCGGCTCGGGGGAGCCTGGGGGTATTTTCAGGAAAATAGAAACTATATCGAGGGTTATTAGACTTTGGGGAAAATAATTGGTGAATAATTGGATGATGGGATTTAAATGGTAAATATTTGGAACACTTGAGGAGTTAGTGGGAATTGGGAGTAAATGACCATTCTACCCCTAGATTAAGTGAAAGGATTAATTAGTATGGAGGGGCAAAAGGGTCTTTTGGCTATTAAGGAATATCTTCAAAATTTTTAGAACATAACTGAAAGTGGTGAAATTATACAAAACAGAAAGAATAAAAAAAAGAGAAGACTCTCTCTCACGATTTCTTCTCTCTCTCTCTTCCTTTATGTTCGAATTTTGGGGCTGTTGAAGGAGTTTAGAAGCTTGAAGTCTTTGAGAGAATTGAAGGAATTGATGGGAAACTAGTTGGGTGTTGGAGCTAGAAATTCATAGGGTAGTTCAAGTTGGAACTTGGGGGAGCTTCAGTTGGGAAACTAAGCTACAAATTAAGGAAAGATTTTAAAGTATCATCTTTAAAGTTTTGGTTGAATTTGGGATGGAAGTATAAGTGTAGATTGGTTCTATTTTGATTGAGGAATTGAGAAGAAAATTAAGTGGTTATTACTGTGAATTATATGGTTGAATTGAGGGGTTAGTTTTTGTTTAATTTCTAGGAATTATTGGATAAAATATGTGTTTATGGGTCCAAATTCTTTAGTTGGTTTAGTGTTGATTTAGGGTGGTTGGTTAAGGAAATTCTGGGATTAGCTATGGAGTTCTTGGCTGGGAGAAAGGGGAGAAAACCCATAATTTTCTGGGTCGAAGGGGGTGTGCAGAGGGTGCTGCGGTGCGTGTGTCCTTCTGGTCTGGGATGCTCTTTGATTTGGTGGTGCGTCGCTACTTGCCTTGCCAAGTCGCCACTCGCCTCCCCTTTGGCAAGTGGTAACTTACTGAGCTAAGTCGCGATCTGCCTGGGAGTTCTGGTCTTAGAAGTATTTCAAGTGTTGTTCGGGCTCGGGGGTTCGATCCTAGGTGCTCGAGACAATATCTACTATCCAGTTTAGTAGAAATTGAGGTCCCGGAGGAAAATTTTGTTCCCTAGGTATTACGTTTCTAATGGGAAGTTGATAGACATCCATGGTCTTCGTGACTAGGTTTATCGTTGAGGCTCGAGGGTAAGGACCATGCTCGGAATCAATTCACCTTCTCCACTTGGAATCAAAGGTAAGAAAACTGCACCTAGTTATGTGGTTATGTTGGGACTAAGAGTTCCCTATATTTATATGCAATGTCATATGTTGGTATTATGCCATGTGGACATGAGATAAACGGCCTAAGAGTGCTGGAATTAATATTGGTGCAAAAGGATGCGGCTTGGCCTCTGGTAGCTGAGGTTAATTATATAATCATTAAGCTCGGCCTAAGCGGGCCGGAGTCACTGGGATAAATAGATGGTGCGGCCTAAGGGCATCGACCCTAGATAGTTAATGATGTGTTTACTATTATTAATCTGATGCTCATGGCATGTTCAATACCTGGATGATTGATTATTGGTTTGCAGATTTATATCACTGATTGTGTGAACTATGTGGTCTATTGAGTATTTGATTGATGGTTGGTGAATTATTTGGCTATTGATTATTGATTATGCTTTTCTATATGGTTTTCTTGCTGGGCCTTGGCTCACGGGTGCTACGTGGTGTAAGTAAAGGCAAAGGTAAGATCGATCAACCATGGATTGGAGAGCTCTGGGGCGAGGTGTACATTGTCAGCTACTCGGCCGCCATGGTCGAGGGAATTTTCAGGGATGGAGACCGAAAAATGTGTATTTTGCCATTAGAGTGGCCTTAATTGTTTATAATTCTTGGAAATTTTGTAAACATGTTCTTTAAACCTTGTTTTTGGGATCCCATGTACTAAACGTTTATTTTAATGAAAATTATCCGTTTATGACCAAAACCTTTTAAACCTAACTTTTTTATGACTTTAGGATCACATTTTTATTTAAATGACTTGATTAGCAAGTCTTGTAATAATTTAAACAGACAGTGAAATAGTCTTGGTTATCCAGGGCGTTACTGTAATGCCCCGAATTTCCTAATAAGGGTTAGGACCTTGATTAGGAGGCCAGGAGGGCCATAATTGATTTATTATGATATTAAATGATCATATGCGTGTTAATGTGAATTATATTATTATATGATGATTAATGCATGCATATGGGTGTATTTATAATCATAAGGGCATTTTGGTAATTTGGCCTGTTGAGGGCATATTTGTAAATTGGGTGCATGTCGTAATTTGTGAATGAGATTTTATTATTGTGGAGATATATTTGAGTTATTCGGCATGAGACGATCATAGATTATGAGTTAGCAGTTTTGTCATAACAGGGTCAATTTTGGGGTAATAGGAATGTTTATTTGATGATAAATTGGGAGTATTTGAGATCAGCATGGAATTCTGGAAGTTTTGACTATAATGTCCCCGAGGGTATTTTCGGGACCCCGAGCACTAGGTTTTATTTGAGGTTACTTAAGCTTGAAGTAGCTTGTTAGATAAGAACGTACGTTAGAAAATCTCTCTCTTCCTTCCCGATAGCCTATTTTACCGTCCGAAGCTTTCTTAAAGGAATTTCAAGTTCTAGGAGTCGGAATCAAGCGAGGGTCGAGGCATATCGATCCTAGGAAAGATTAGAAGCTTCTTAACCAAAGGATTTGACGGAAAACAACCCAATCAAAGGTAATCGAAGTTTAAGTTTTGAGTTCCTAAAGTTTTTAAGCTTAGAATTGGACTATGTGAATTGTTGAGTTTTTGATTGGTTTGAACCTTGGGTTTTGGAGTATTGGGAAGCTTGGGAACTTTGATTTGATGATTGGGGAATGTTTAGGTATGGTTTTGGAGTGTTAAAATCGAGTTTGGGAATGGCCCAAGGTTGGGGGTCGCGACCCTTGCATGAAGAAGCAGGTGGAGGAGGTGAACCTGTTGGGCGCCGTGGCCCTTGATGAAGGACGTTGCGGCCCATGGCTCAGAAAGTTCTGGGGGCCGCGGCCCAAGGTGCCAGGGTCGCAGCCCTTGCCCTGTTTTCACTCCGTTTGCTCGTTTTGACCTCGGGAATTTAGCTATAGGCCTCAGGAGTGTTCCTACTACGTGGATTAGTTTGGGTTATGTCCCGGAGGCTAGATTTTGGTTCGGTAACCTACGTTGATCATTTTATTGATGGTGTCCCATATTTGGTATGACTAGGTGACCGCTAAGGGGCTTAAAGGTTGATCTTTCTCAAGGGTCGTTCTTATATTGGTTCTAGCTCGAATCTGAGGTAAGAAATCTGCACCCTGTGTATATGTGACATGCATGGCTATTCTTGATGCATGTTGGTTGATTATTAAACATGAGATGCATGGCTATTATTGGTGCATGTTGGATTGTTAAATATAATGCATATGATGCATGAGAAACATGTGATTAGGACATGCTTTATATACTGAGTATGATATCGTTCTGTAGAGTCCAAGAACTTTACTTAGCTAAGTAGATAGTAGTATAATAGTTATAATAGTATTATCTTTATAACTGTGGATTTTTGGTTCAGACCTGGATTTATTTGGACACTCGTAGTAGTACTTGTAGATTTTCTAAGTTTAACCTATAGTTTAAGAATATTAATTTTAACCTAAGGTTTGATTAATATGACTGATATTGAGGGCAATATTTATTATATTATAAGGTTTAGATAAGAATCAATTAGATAATAACACATGTTATGTATGGGTTTATTAATGATTAAGTATTTTGAGGATTAAATTTATTAAGGGTAAAATTTAAATGCTCTAAGGCCAGTCAGCAGCTTTGAAAACGTTAGAGGGCTTAGTCAAGGGTGTTTACTCAATTTAAATTAAGCTAAAAATGTGTAATTTCATGTTTAAATAATCAGCGTATGCCGATATATCGCAGCTATAGGGGGCGATATATCGCAGCACGAAGATACGAAAAACCCGAAACGATGCACGATTGCCTCGGGCATACTGGCCCAGGCGATATATCGCCTACAGGGGGCGATATATCGCCCCTTTCAGCATAATTTGAAAGTTTTTGAAATCGTTTTCCATTCAAACCTTCAACCTCTTGATAAGTCCAGCACCTTTCTGAACGAGTCTTCAGTCTCTGCTGAACGATAATTCAAATTATTTTCACTTAAAAAGCCATTATTTTTATTCAAGTTAAATGAGATCTTTTCATTCCTAAACTCTATAAATAGGACCTAGTACCCAGCCATTATTCATCTATTTCTCTAAGTTCAGAGGCTGCAAGTTGCTAGGTGAGTGTGAGAGTGTAAACACTTGGGTGGGAATCATAAGCTTATCAAACACTTGGGAAGTAAGATTTTATAGCATTTCGGTTCAAGGTTTAGATTGGTCTTACAAGTCTTCAAGGTATTTCCACACTCTAGTTCATTGGTATTATTTTATTTAAGTTCTCATAGTCTTCTTCTCAGCCTTCTAACCTTATTCTTTATTTTGGTTAGGAAATCTAAGAACTTGCACATAAGTTTTTGGTAAGTATATTCTCAATGGTATAATCCTTCCATTCTTTTCATCCCTTTTCTTCAACTTACTCACCCTGTTATAAATGGTTTTTAGGAGTGTTCCAAAGTCCCAACTCTATCCTCATATCCCGGTAATTTTGGTAAGGAAAATAGGATAGAATTTATATGTTATATGTTTTTATATGTTATCTTATGATTTTTATGTTATGAAATATGTTATGTTATGTATGTTTGTAGGCTTGGGCATATGACCTATATGACTAACAAGCCCCAAATAGATTATGGGCATATGACTTGCTTAGATAGCAAGACCCCACTAATCTAATGGGCATATGCCTTGTTTAGTCTATGGGACCCCAAGTATTAATGGCCATTATAGTATGTATGTGATATAAGTGTTGTGTTATGTTTTTATGTTTTTTATGAAATATATGTATATGGACTATGTGTTAGATTTTTCCTTGCTGGGCATTAGGCTCACTCCTTTTTGTTTATATGTGCAGGAAAATAGTCTTAGTGGCGGGAAAGGTTCTTGGAAGCTTGGAGTATGTGTATTGAGGCGGAATGGATTCAAGAGCTGAGCGTTTCGATTTGAGGATGTAGTTTTGTTTTTCTGGTTTTTACATGTATTTTTCCGCATTTTATTATGTAAATCTCTTTTTAATTATGTCATGTTTTGATTTTAAAACAATGGGATCCCATATCCTAACTTGAATTTTATGTAAGTTTAACTTTTATTTTTACAAGTTTCTTAATAAAGTTATGGTATTTTCACTTGTAAGTTTTATTAAGGATTAGTGTTCATGTATAGTTTTTGTTAATGGTCCAAAAGTCTAGAGTAGTTTGGTTGTTACACGTTCATAGCTCGAGCCTTTGTGTTCGTGCATAGTCCTAATTGTACTAGTACATGTTAAGTAGGCATGCTGAATACCTTGTTTATGGATATTGGATATGTGATATATGTTTGGTGGCATGGCTTACTTGTGTGTGGCACTGACTTATTAGCCAAAATCGGCAATGGTGTTAGATCCATGTGTGAAGCTGTGATTTACTAGTCAAGTTCACAATGGTTTGAACACTGGTCGTGTTTTACTGACCTAAGAGTCATAAATGGCATAGCGTCATGAACGCGAGCCAAATGAAGATTAGATCTAATCGATATCAACAAGAATGACTCATATGGGGTATTAACGCTGGACCGACCCTAAGGTTGACGAAATTATAAGCACTTGGCTAGTCTGGGACTAGTTATTCAGAGCCAGGGCATATGGCCCGGTGACTTTTTGTCACATGACTAGGGAATGCTGTTCCATAGTTATGACTCTAGAATCAGGTGGAAGGTTATGTTGGTGACTAATCACCATGCATCTATCCTGTTAAAGCTAGTGAGATGCTCACTTATTTTTTAAGCCCTGGTGATCCTATCGTCACATGGCTAAAGGGTGCTGCTCCCATATTAGTGACTTTTGATATCTGTTAGGCCCTGGTGATCCTATCATCACATGGCTAAAGGGTTTAGTCCCCATATTTGTGAATTTTGTGATAGTCACATATTTGTTTGGACTGTTGGTCCTAAATAAGTAATACAATCACTGTTGAGATTATATCATGTTATATTGTGTTTTCTTGCTGGGCTTCGGCTCACGGGTGCTATTTGGTGTAGGTAAAGGCAAAAGAAAGTTGGACCATCCTTGAGTTGGAGAGCTTAGGTGATGACGTGTACATATGCAGCTGCTCGTTGGCCATGGCCGAGGTTTAAAGGGAAACTAGGGTTAAACCCTGTTTTGCCGCATAAAACGGCCTATTGTAAATATTTTCTTGTAATAGACTCTAAAATTATAATTTTGGGATCCCAACATATATACTAAACGTTCTAATGAAATGTCACATCTTAACCAAAACTTTTTAATCCCTAAACCGCTAATCATACTTAGTTACACGATTTTGGCCAAAGAACTCGATTATCGAGTTTAGCACTGTTTACAAGGCACACCGTAACAGTCCCTGGAGTTGGGGCATTACAGTTACAACTTGGTATCAGAGCGGTCTAGATTTAAGGGTTCCTGAAGACTGGCTAGGCATGTACACTCGCCGCTAAAGACAAGCTCGGCTCATGGTTTTGTAATTGCCTAAGATTATATGCTTAAGTGCTTGAATGAAAATATGAATTTATTAAGTAGTTTGATTAATAGGGAGCATTAGATATTGATAGGGCCTGGCCCTTGATTGCTGTGTGATGATATTGAGGCTTGCTGATTACCATTACTATTGTATGTGGACGAATATTTGGATAATGGTTGGCATATTGATTGTATGTGGTGAATTGCTTAAATTGAACGTATATATGCTTTATCTGCTTATTGGGTAATGGAAGCATGGTAAGTATGAATGTATCTAGTAGCAATGAAGTTTGATACTTAATTTCATAGTATTGTAGATTGGTGTTTATTATGCTTTATGTGTGTATGATTATTGTGATTGTTTGGACATGCCCGTGGGATGGATCTGGGTATGAACATCAGGGCTGAGGGGTTTAGTTGGTGATGGCAGATGAATTCAGATTGTTGTGTGCAGATCAAATAGGTGGACTATATATTGTTATAGTGAGGGTTGCAGATGATAACAAGGGTTGGAATCCTCCATCTACCCCTAAATGTTGCAGTAGATGTTCATTGATTTATGAGAAAGGATGTTGGGTCTGATAGAGGGAATTAGATGGCTGAAATAGCAGGTTTTTCTGGGGAAACAACTGCTTTGTATATCTTGACAGTAGGGTTACCAGCATTGGTTTAATTTTAAGGTAAAGACATATGAGAGTACTATATGGAAGACCCAGAAGGCATTATCCTCTGGTTTTGAGGAAGGTTTTGATTTGCCTAAGAATTGGTTGGCAGATGGGCATAGCTAATCCCATCCTTGATTACATAAAGATGATAGGTTGTGACAGAGTGGTTGCACTAAGTAGTTGTGGCAGAAGGATGCCCGGAAGAGGTACTCAGACCAAAAATGTTGTTATAATGGGCTGGGAGGAGTTCAGGTAGTAATTTGATAAAGAGATTACTATGAAATAGTTGATGCTGTGGAGACTAATGAGTTTATGAACTAGATTTGGAATGGTAAGACAATGTCAAAGTATGTCAACATGTTTGGAGAGTGAGTCCATCTACTTTGGAAGTTGATACAAGCGGATGTAGCCGGAAATGATGACTCATTCAAGGATAAAACTCTGGGATAGTCCAAAGCATCAGGGCCGCTCCAGTGCGTGAGATGTTTATTTTTGCTTGGGCAGCAAGAAGGGCCATGTTACTTATGGTTTAAGGAATGAGGTTTAGAGTGTAAACGTCGTAGGGCAAGAGATGCAGAAAACAGTATTCCCATTTGTGGAAAATACTAAGAACAAATTTTTGGTAATTGGAATAAAAGGACCCCTGACAGTTCTATGGCTACTAGTTTTGACAGGGAGGGGTCTAGTTTGCAGATTAACCATTAGGATGGTGATGAGACCTGGTGAAGTTATTTTATATGCACCGAAAGGAGGAGACACCATCTAGAAAGACGTTAGGTAAGGATACGTTTCCTACATGGAATGGTTCAGTATGTCAAGTCGAACTAGGGAATCTTTAGGATTAGAGAATGGAAATTGGAATGCCTTGTTACATTCGAAGCCCAAGGCTAGCTCCTCGAAGGTGGCCAGTTGACATGTTAGTCCTAGTTCTTGGTTATATAACGAGCTGCAAGAGATCAGTGTTGCACATCTTCCAGGAGAGATTCAACTATGAAGTATATGCCTCAAGGTTATTATATGAGGGGCTTGAGACATTAGCCCGTATTGGGAATGATTTAGAAACTTCTAAGAGAAGAGTTGAAATGCAACTGATGAAGAGGTTCGTAGTGAAAAAAATTGACCTCGTCATATGAGAGCATTGTTATGAGCTTGAGTGAGATCTAATTTGTTAAGAGACAACCGTGGATTGTAGGGGACATCACTTGAAGTTTATGGGTTGAACTAATGGAACTAGGTTGGTCAGTAGGGATTCAGATGGGTATGTAAGGAATTGTTGGATACACTTTATAATTGGGCTATGGATAGACTCAGTATCAGGGACACTATGAAGAATGGTATTAGTTTGGCATATTGGATTACTAGCTCAGTTGAAGAAGTTTTTGATTTAGGGACAAATTATACAAACATCATATTGTGGGATTTGTTGTCATCCCCTGTTCAGGATAAAGAGTTCAAATGCCCTGTTACAAGACAGGACAAAGCCTCCAGGAATTGATCTTCGATCTGGCTATTACAAGCTGAGGATCAAGGAAAGAGACATTTCAGGAATTATTACTTGTACCAAGTGGGGTGTGATGAATTATTAGTAAAGGCTCTTAACTGACTTAAACTTCAACATCACATGTAAGTTCAACAACCAAAGAGTGCAGGAACAGTTTGAATAAGGCACCTTCAGGTTTGCTAGAGATGTGTTGATCTTTACAGTTAGAATCAGACTATGGACGACTACTACACCGATGATATTAAGACTGAAGCAGCAGGGTTACAGGTAAGGTTCTAGAAGGTATTAGTTTCATTTATTCAAGGGTAATCAAGGTCACACTACAGGAAGAAAAGGGATCAGGTATGAAGAGATTTAATCTGACGCCATAGAGAAGTTACTGAAGAACGTCTGAGGGATAAGAAGTACAACGGGACCAGTGGGCATATCATCTACTACCTGAAGTATCTTCGAAGATAGCTACACCAGAGATTGGAAGGACATAAAGTAAGACCGAATGGATGATTTTGTATTTGATTTTCAGAAGATAGAGTAAGGATTGGTTAGCACCCTATGGTATAGGAATTTGTGTGTAATGGATGGATACGGAAGGGTAACATGAAGTACCTTGTCTTTGTTAAGACATGAAATTGTAAGCGGTGCATCAAAGGCTAAGAAACGCCCAGTTATAAATTGATGAGATGATGGTTTGTGCCTCGTGGGAGGTGAAAGAATGGGAATGTGGCTGGTATACACAGAACATTAAGTTAACAATGAATGCATAACGTAAGGGATTTGAGCATTTGGTCATTTTTAAGAAAGATCCCTGAGACCAAGATTCAGTGAAACTTAATGGGCGACTCATGTTAGAAACCCTTGTCTGTATAAGGGGAGAATTAATTTGGAAGCTCACCTCTTACTTGGGATGGTTTATGCCGATTGGATAGGACACTTCAAATTACATTAAGATTAGACAAGGTAATAATTGAGATTGGTGTAACGCCTGTGATTGGTTACGGACAAATATATATTTCCTTGGACAATGGAATCCAGAGTAAGGATCTTGTGGAAAGGATGAAGAACCCTACCAGAATAATATGAGTTAAGTTATGGAGATCGGACGAGTGATCAGATGGAATTTGGTGTGGAGATCTTAAAAGAACATTGTATTACCTTCTTAATTATATGATAGTCAAGAATTTTAAATGGATGATAAGATCTAATATTTGGATATTGGAAGGTAAAATGCTATAGGGATGCATTGTAAGAATGGACCGTATTTTACTAGGAGTAAAATAATTGGACATGGAAGGTTGCAACCCAACAGATTGAGTTAATATATTTTGGTTCGTGTGAACGGGTGACATGGCATGGTAATTGATAGTGCTGGGTTGAGATCCTTTAGTTTTCAGGTTTTGGAAAGAAGTTAGAGAATGAAGGAAATAAGATTGAAACCTGGAGTTATTGGTTGACTACTGATAGTATGGAAATCTGAAGACTTAATGGTTATTCTAAGGGATTATTTATTGAATGTGCAAATGAGTGGGATATTAAGAATGTATAGTCCCTTGATGGAACAGTCACAATGATGAATGTTGAATTACAGCTAAGGTGACACGACACCAGACATGGTAAGATAGAAAGCGAGAGGTACTGGTTCTAGGTAAAGGAATGGAAGGCAGTGGGTATTATGGTTCAGTATTGGTTCGGGGGAAAACCAATGAAGCTGTTAGAACTATTAGGGCATCAATATCTACCTATCTTAAAGGACATTTGAGTTTGTAAGTTGTACGCTTTGGAACACAAAGTTCCAGGACAAGAGACATACAAGAAATAGTATGATATTCGGGGGAAGAAAGGAGAGTTTTGGCTCCCGATTTGGTAAGAGTTCTGAAATCGTACCAAGGTTTAGGCCAAAGGCCTACAAGCTAACCTTACCCTAGTATGGGTGATGGCTTATGAGTATTACTGGAATCAATGACAAGACAGAAAAATCATCGCCGATGAGATAAGTAGATCTTGAGGTTTCAGAAGAGTTGTTGTGCAAGAAAGGGTTAATGAGATTATAGTTGTAAGAATAGACCTTGTGGGCAAGATTGTCACTCTAGTAGGAGTGTAATTAAAGAATAAAAGGTAAAGAAATTGGACTTTGGAATTATTGTCAAAGGTATGAGATTTACAACCTGATGTGTTCGAATATATTTCGAGGACGAAATTGTTATAAGGAGGGGATAGTTGTAACAACCCAAAATTACTATTAAGGCTTAACGACCTTAAATAGTTTGCCGGGAGGGCATAATTGATATTTATGTGAATAAATGATTAAATGCATGATTATGTGATATGCATGATCCTATGAATATATGGATATGTGAAATGCGTGTTTATGAGAATTGATATGCATGTGGGCCCTATTTAGTTTATAAGGGCATATTTGTAATTTTGGCTCGTTGAGGGCATAAATGTAATTATGTGCGATAAATTGTTGAGACCACATTATTAAGTGGATATATTTGCAGCATATGACTCACGACGATCCTAGTGAGCGGTTTGACGAAATAGTCACGGCGGGGATTTATACTCGACCTAGGGGAGCCTAGGGTATTTTCGAGAACATAGAAATTATTTTAAGGGTTATTAGACACTGGGAAAAATGATTGGTGAATACTTGGATGATGGGATTTAAATGGTAAATATTAGGAATACTTGAGGAGTTAGTGGGAATTGGGAGTAAATGACCATTCTACCCCTAGATTAAGTGAAAGGATTAGTTAGTATGCAGGGGCAAAAGGGTCTTTTGGTTATTAACGGCTATATTCAAACTTCTTAGAACATAACAGAAAGTGGTGGAATTATACAAAACAGAAAGAATGAAAAAAGAGAAGACTCTCTCTCACGATTTCTTCTATCTCTCTCTCTTCCTTGATGTTTGAATTTTGGGGCTGTTGAAGGAGTTTAGAAGCTTGAATTCTTTGAGGGAATTGAAGGAATTGATGGGAACCTAGCTGGGTGTTGGAGCTAGGAATTCAGAGGATAGTTCAAGTTGGAACTTGGGGGAGCTTTAGCTGGGAAACTAAGCTACAAATTAAGGTAAGATTTTAGCCTATCATCTTTAAAGTTTTGGTTGAATTTGGGATAGAAGTATAAGTATAGATTGGTCATGTTTTGACTGAGGAATTGAGTAGAAAATTCAGTGGTTATTACTGTGATTTTTATTGTTGAATTGAGGGGTTAGTTTCTGTTTAATTGCTGGGAATTATTGGATAAAATATGTGTTTATGGGTCCATATTCTTTAGTTGTTCTAGTGTTGATTTAGGGAGGATGGTTAAGGAAATTCTGGGCTAAGCTTTGGAGTTCTTGGGAGGGAGAAAGAGGAGAAAACCCAGAATTTTCTGGGTCAAAGGGGGCACGCTGCGACATAGACAGGATGCGCCGCAGCGCATATGGCCTTCTGGCTTGGGATGCTCTCTGATTTGGGGGGGCCCCATGACTTCCCTAGCCAAGTCGCGACTCGCCTCCCCTTTAGCAAGAGAGCTTGCTCTCTTACTTGGGGCAAGTCGTGACCCGCCTGGGAATTCTGGTCTTGGAAGTATTTAAAGTGTTGTTAGGGCTCGCGGGTTCGGTCCTAGGTGCTCGAGATAATTTCTACTACCTGGTTTAGTAGAAATTGAGGTCCCGAAGGCTTGTTTTGTTCCCTAGGTTTTACGTTTCTAATTGGAAGTTGATAGATATCTATGGCCTTTGTGACTAGTTTATAGTTGAGGCTCAAGGCTAAGGACCATGTGTAACGTCCTCGTTTTCGGGTACCTTTAAACAACTCGGGTCGGGATTTTTCCCCCGGGTTAAGAATATTATTTTAAATAATATTATATTTTGTTTGTAAGTATTCCATGAGTTATTGCTAGCCAAAATATGAATTTTGTGATTTTAAAAGTCAAGATAAGACTTTCGGTCCTGGACCGACACAAAAACCCTGATCGGGTAAAAATCTCGGAAAATAAAATGAAAAATCATGGAAATTATATTTTGGGCATAAAATACTTTCATAAAAGTTAAAGTTTGGTCAAAAATAATAAACCTAAAAGAAAATGGAAATTTTAGGGCATTTTGTGTTAAATGCCTAATTCTACCGAAATGGGGAATTTTATTCCATGAATGGACCTTAGGTTAAATTTTATTATGTGATTAATTAAATTAAATGTGAGAGACATTTAATTTAATTAATTAATGTTAAGTTTGGTGATTAAAACTTAATAAGAGTGAAAAAGGTGTCAAAAGCCAATTTGGACTTTTCTTCTTATGAAACCTTTTTTAACCTTTATTAAAAAATAAAAAATAAAAAAATGAAATGATCATATATGGCAAAGGGTGGCCAGCCATGTGGTGTTTTAGAGTGGTGTGAACCCAAATTTTATAAAATTTAAATCCCATTTAATTAAGAAGTCAAGTGGGCAAGTGGGAGGAAAACACTTGAGTGTTTTTGAGATAAATTAGATAGTATATAACTCTTCCATCCCTCCCCAACCGACCACACCACTCTCTCACATTCACTCATCTGATTTTTGAAGACCTCTCAAAGTGTTCTCTCCATTTTTCAAGCCCAAGAACACCAAGGAAACTTTGAGGTTAAGTCTTGGTCTAGGAAGTATTTTCCCTAAGGTAAAATTTCACTAATCTAGGCTTTTGTAAAGTTTTAAGCATAGAGTTTCAAATAGCTAATTGACTATGTTGTTGGGCGAAGTTTTTTAGGGTTTTTGAAAGGTTTTGAAGGAGTCAAAGCTTATAGGAAGGTCCAAACCTTAAGCAAGAACACCAAAGAGGTAAAAAGTTTACTTTTGATGATTTTGTTGTAGGGTTTTTAGTTTTAAGCATTATTTTGTATATTTAATGCTTAAAGTTTCTTGTTGGTGATGTAATAAGGTTATGGTAGTTGTTTAATAATTTTTATGATGCATGTGTATTGATTTTTGAAAATGGGAACCAAAACCCCCAAGGGTTTTGTAGGATACCCAAAAACAAAACATGTTTTGAGCTGTGACTTCCAAGGGGTCAAGCAGCCACTGTATATTGTTTTCGTAAAATTAAATTGTACTGTGATGTTGTTGAGATTGAGTACATAAAATTGAGCTTTTGAAACACAAAAAAATGTTTAGAAATGACTAAGTTATGCTATTTCAAAGATTAGGTAAAATACTGTTTTTTCGTATTCTTATTTTCGGAACCAAGTTTGGACAGCCACTGTATAGGGAAAATGAACCCAGTTTTTTCTAAAATTTTATGTACATATTTCTAGCATAACCTATTAGTCCACTGTAAAATTTGGTAAGAAAATATTAAACGGTTTGAAAGTTATTAACTATCAAAGTTTCGAAAAAATAAGGACTTGAAAATAAGGTCATTTTTACCTCATTGTTGGAAAATGATTTCACCAATAAAAAATGCTCATTTTGACCTAAGATTTTACAAAGACCTAAATGGCATAACAAAAATGGAATTGGGAAATTTTGGTAACAATTGGGTTAGTAAATTTCATGTTATGAACTAACGAAGTATGTAGTTAAAAATGTGAAAATTGGGTTTTTCACACTTAGTGTAAAAATGAGATTTTGGAACATAAGGTAAAAAGTAAAATTTTGCTTATTTCAAGATATAAATTGGTAAGTCTTGAAATCATATTTTCACTAAAATTATCCCTTTGAGTTTAAATGAATTATTTTTATTAAAGAGTTTTTATTCTTTCTAAAAATAAGAGATTTAATTTATTAATAGTTAATAAATGAAAAGAGGGTTTAAAACCCTATATTTTGAGAAAATAATTAAATAAATTATTTTCCTAGTAAGGAAAATTGATTAATTGCTTTTGGAAAATTAATTACTCAAGATGAGAAATTTATAACGGTTTTCCTAATTAAGACAAATTAGGCAATTTTCTTAAAACGATTTTTAGATATTAAAACCTTAAGAAAAATAAAAGGAAAATTTAAAGAGTTTATTTTCTTTAAAAATAATTAAGGAATTTATTTGTATTTTCTGGATATAATACTGGCTAAAATCTTACAAATTTTTACCGACTAGTCGAAAGTGCGGGTTAATAGTGATACCTTGAAAGAATAAGATTTTAGCGGGTTGTGGGGAAATACCATTGTGATACCGGAGCCTAGGTATTGAGACCTTAGGATAGGTCTCCCCGAGACTTAGGGTTTAGTCTCGAATATTTTGTATGACTTTTCTTAATAGGTTTAAAACCAAATAAGGATTATAAATCCTTACAAATGACTTTTATTAAAATGACCAAACTTCCCAAAATAATAATAATGAATTATTAGTGCCATAATTAATCCGAGTATACTGTATGGATAACTACAGTATTGGCTAAGCGTAACTGGACTGAACGTTGGAGGGTGAAAACCTGCTGAGCGCTAAGGACTCCAAGTAAGTCAACTTATATTGTATGGCTGCAACATGAAATGATTATTGTCTTGTATGTTAGTATAGGGATACATGCATATACATAGGCTGTCATAGAAAGTTGCTTAGAGACGTTAGTCTAGTGAGTGCTGATTTAGAAAATATGAACGGTAGAAGTCCGTCATATCCTAGACGGTTGATCCCCGTCACACTGCTTGATTTTATTTATGTCCGGTTCATTACCGCGACGAGTGGCCATGAGATGAGGATAAGCTGGTTAAACCTAGGGGCGCCAAGATAAATAGGACCTAGGGGCCCTCATGCTTACTTAATCATTGGACGGTTAGAATCCGAGAAAGTGCTCTGATAAGTTATTCCCGGATAGCAGCCGTGAATATTGGCCATTCCGTGAGAGTGCCTAGAGATACTAGGGGTTGCCAAGATTGAGTGAGGCTGAACACCCTAGGGGCAGCTGCTCACCAGCACCACTGATTAACATAGAAGTTTCCGTAAAACCGTGTAAATTGGATTACACTCTTGAATATGTAGCGATGCCCTAGGTAACACGATAGTTACCCTTGATGAGAATATTTATTGGCTAGATCTTAGTGTTGGGACTCGGTTCTCTTTTACAGATTAGCAATTATGTTGGAGGGCGCGTTCGCCTGAATTGTTGGAAATTGTCGAGCGTTGGTCTCGAATTATATTGTGATATAATATATCTGCTTGTTCTGGGATTTTCTGAGTGCAGGGATATAATTGTTGATAGGATGTAGTTGTGATATAATATATCTGCTTGCTCTGGGATTTTCTGAGTGAAGCGATATAATTGTTGATAAGATATAGTTGTGATATAATATATCTGCTTGTTCTGGGATTTTTCTGAGTGCAGGATTTTTATCTAGTTACGAATTAATTTATCATTGGTTATCAGGCATGACCATAAGTTTGCCAGGACGCTTTAGCGTTCTTGAAATTGATTGTGTAGGGTCCGGAACCCTAATTCTCTACATACTTTGTTTGAAAGTTGATCTTACTAAGCGTTTTCGCTTACCTAGTTGTTTCATGTTGTAGGTAAGAGCAAGGGCAAGGCAGAGCAGTGAGCGCTGGAGTCTTCCTTGCAAATGTACATGTGGACTGACCTTTTGGGAAGCCTTTTTATTTTTGGAAATGTTGTGTAATTTTCCTAAACTAGGCTCACTCTAATCTTTGTAAAACATGTTTGTAACTAAATGTTAAGTATGGCCATACGACTTTTTAAAAAGTTTTTTTTTCTATGGGTTTTTGAGACATTTTGTTAAATGAAAACATTTATATTTCCGCATTATCGAGTCTTGAAAATCCGGGTCGTTACAGTTGGTATCAGAGCTCGAGTTGAGCCAGTTCTGGAGACAACCCACATGTACATTTCGCAAAGATTGACCGGCACTCACTGTAAGTACTGTTTCTTCCTTTAGTATGTTGTTTTCTTTTTATTCACCTCAATTCTATAAATTGTAGGTTATGGTTGATATACTTGTGATAGGTGACCCTGTGATAGGAAAACTACTCATGATCCCTTCGCCTAGAATCGATTTTCTATAGACTCTTTAACGATGAGAATTCCTTGCCACTTCGAGTACGAATGACGACATTGGCGTGCCATTTGGCAATGTACGCAGTACCTGACGGAAGTCTTCAGTAGAGCCAGATGAGGATCTTGAGCAGTCTGACGAGGATACCGACATAGAGCTGGATATGTTGATGGACAACTTAGATTAGGTTATGCTGTGAGGGTCTTGTTGATACTTTTTGTAAAGACCTTGCAAACCTACTAGGTTGTAGGACTTTGGTGTAGTTGTAGCTGAGAACCCGCCAATGGAGGAAGTGGCTAATGAAGAACTCGACGACGGGTAAATTTCTTATGAGGAGCCGATGGACCAAGATGGGGAAGATCGCGAAGAAGATTCCAAGGAAGATCCCGAGGAAGATCCCGAGGAGGATCCTGAGGATGGTTCTAATATGGCAGCGGAAAGCGACACCGGCTAGGTGTTAGGAGCTGCATAGGTGTTAGAAACCCACTTACTTTTGAAATATGTACCTACCTTGTATATGATTAAGGAAATTAGTAACTGGTCTAGCAGGGATATAAGTCCATTTTTTTAGGGCTAATTTTGTAAATCCCTTAGACTTGCCAACCCAAACTTCAAACGTTGTTGTATATGGTATAGGATATGAAATGAAGTTGCTAACTTTTGTTAAAAAGTGTTGATTGCGTGTTGTGCTTGATATGTTTGGTGTGCTTAATTAGGTTGATTAACTATTTGTGTCAATATTAACTTCTCGTCCCTATGCGCTTAAGAGCTTTTGATTGAAATCAAACAATTGGAAAGGAGAAGAGCTCAAAGATGAAGGGGTGTTATTGGCTGAGGCCAGGCCGTACCTGCTGATAGAGCTCAGAACGCGCCTGCCATTAGAGCTCCAAACCAAGCTGCTAGAGTTCGCGAGATAGCCGAGCAAATGAACAATCTGCAAAGGCTAGTGGAGACGCAGGGAGCAAAAATAGAAAGAAGGCAATAGAGAGAGGAGGACGCTGATGCCCTCCAAGCTGAAAAATTTAACACCCTTTTTGGGACAACTCCCCATACCACCCAACAATTCTCAGAACTACGAAGTACCACCTGCAAACAATGAAGAACAAAACCTTGGCCCGCAGGTTATCATTGAGCAACATGTACAGCCAGTAGAAGCGCCAAGAGCTGCCCGAGCAAAACCTATATCAGAAAGGTTCGGCAACCAAAACCCACCTATATTCGAGGGGAGCAGTGACCCTTCAATGGCAGAGGAATGGATTAGTATTTTGGAGAGAATATTCGACTTCATTGGAACTACTGAGAGAGAGAAGGTAGTCTGTGCGACCTATATGCTGAGAAAAGATGCCCGCATCTAGTGGGACGTAGCCAAGAAAGGGCATAACGTTGCCGAGATGGAATGGATAGAGTTCTTGACCTTGTTCAATGGCAAGTACTTTAGTAAGGCAGTGATTGAGAACAAAGTGAATGAGTTCACTAATCTGCAGCAGGGAACATCCAGCGTGCAAGACTACGTTCAAAAATTTGACCAACTGTCTAGGTTTGCGAAGAACCAGGTGAGCACTGAAGAGAATAAGACCTGGAGTTTTATGAAGAGCCTACGCAGAGACATTGCCAGGTGTGTAGACAATGGTAGAACTGGCCCAGAGACGTATGCTGAAGTTGTGGAACGGGCTCTTCGCTAAGAGTCTTGGGCCGTGTCAGACAAGCCACATCCACAGAAGAACGAAGACAGGAGGTACACTCCCAACAACCCCGGACAGTTGCAGGCCAATCAGAATGGCCCAAGGGGAAGGTTCAACCCGAGGTTCGGCCAGAACTCGGGGCGAACAAACAATCCAAGAGGCACAAGACCGATATTTGGTGGAAATAACAAAAGAAAAGGGGGACCTCCCAATCAGGCAATGGCTAGTCACAACAAACAGCCGAGACGTGAGTTTGAACAATGGCCACTGTGCAACAAGTGTAACCGCCGCCATCAGGGCGAGTGCGGGGTCTGTTTTAACTGTGGAAAGCCAGGGCACTTTGCTAAGGATTGTCGAATGCCAGCCAAGGGCAATGGAAATGACCAACATAAACAAATTGGAGCTCTGCCTTGAGTTTATGCGCTTACGCAAAGTGACAAAGGAGCTGGCCCATCTGATATGGTGTCAGGTCAGATTTCTATTGCTCAAACCTCAGCATATGCATTAATGGATACTGGTGCATCACATTCTTTTGTATCTGCATCCTTTGTGGAAAAATTAAATAGAAGTCCTGAGCCTATGCCTGTTATTTGTGGGGTATCCTTGCCTTCGGGTGAGGATATGCTGGTGCGGACATGGGTTAGAGCCGTACCAGTTTGGGTTGAAAATCGTGAGCTAATGGTGGATCTATTAGTCTTGGACCTACATGAATATGATGTCATATTTGGGATGGATTGGTTAACCAAATATGGAGCAGCTATCAATTGCAAGCGTAGAAAAGTGGTCTTCACCCCAGCAGGAGAAGAACCATTCGAGTTCAAGGGTACGTCAAGAGAAAAGAAGTGTCCCATGATTTCTGCGATAAAGGCGAGAAAAATGTTGAGTGACGGGTGCATCAGTTTTCTGGCAAACATAGTGGATAAGGATAAAGAAACGAGTCAACAACCATCGGATGTACCGGTTGTGTGCAAGTTTTCTGATGTATTTCCTGAAGATCTTCCAGGGATTCCACAAGACCGAGAGATTGTGTTTGAGACAGAGTTGATTCCGGGAACTGTGCCGATCTCAAAGACTCCTTACAGAATGGCACCAGCTGAACTCAAGGAGTTGCAGTCACAACTGCAAGAGTTACTGGACAAGAAGTTCATAAGGCCAAGCCATTCTCCATGGGGAGCCCCGATCTTATTCGTTAAGAAGAAAGACGGTACGATGAGAATGTGCATTGACTATCGGGAGTTGAACAAAGTGACGATCAAGAACCGATATCCATTACCGAGGATCGACGATCTTTTCGATCAACTACAAGGAGCGTCATTATTTTCCAAAATAGACCTGCGATTAGGCTATCATCAGCTCAAGGTTAAGGAGACGGATATACCAAAGACGGCCTTCAGAACGCACTACGGTCACTACGAGTTCTTAGTGATGTCCTTTGGACTAACCAATGCGCCTGCTGCATTCATGGATCTCATGAACCGAGTATTTCGCGAGTATTTGGATAAGTTTTTCGTCGTGTTCATTGACGATATTCTGATATACTCGAAAAGCCAGGAAGAGCATGCAACACATCTGGAACTGGTCCTCCAGTGTCTGCGAGACGAAAAGCTTTATGCTAAGTTTTCGAAGTGCGAATTCTGGCTAGAGAAAGTAAGTTTTCTGGGGCACATAGTGTCGGGAAATGGAATTTCAGTAGATCCCACCAAGATAGAAGCTGTTAAGCAATGGATACCTCCGAAAAATGCGCATGAGGTTAGAAGTTTTCTTGGGTTAGCGGGATACTACCGGCGATTTGTGGAAGGATTTTCCAAAATAGCCGCACCAATGACTGCCCTTACCCGCAAAAACATCAAATATGAATGGACTGACAAGTGTGAGGAGAGTTTTCAGGAGCTGAAAACAAGATTGACGACTGCCCCAGTGCTGACAATCCCCAATGGCACAGAGGGATATACTATTTATAGCGACGCCTCAGGCCGAGGGTTGGGAGCAGTGCTGATGCAGCACGGAAAATTAATTTCTTATGCTTCTCGACAGCTAAAGAATTACGAGAAGAACTATCCCACTCATGACATGGAGCTTGCAGCAGTGGTTTTCGCTCTAAAAATATGGAGGCACTACCTATACGGGATACACTACGACATCTACACTGATCACAAAAGACTGAAGTATTTCTTCACTCAGAAGGAATTGAATATGAGACAGCATCGATGGTTGGAACTATTTAACGACTATGACTGCGACATTCTGTACCACCCGGGAAAAGCAAACAAGGTGGCAGATGCATTGAGTCGACAACCAGGTGCTTATGTGATGACAGTGAAGGAAATTTCGCCGCAGTTACAAGCCGACCTTGCTACCTTGGATTTAGAGATAGTAGTTGGTCAACTGGCTAATCTTTTGGGAAGCCTTTTTGTTTTTGGAAATGTTGTGTAATTTTCCTAAACTAGGCTCACTCTAATCTTTGTAAAACATGTTTGTAACTAAATGTTAAGTATGGCCATACGAATTTTTAAAAAGTTTTTTTTTCTATGGGTTTTTGAGACATTTTGTTAAATGAAAACATTTATATTTCCGCATTATCGAGTCTTGAAAATCCGGGCGTTACACCATGCTCGGAATCAATTCACCTTCTCCTCTCAGAATCAAAGGTTAGAAAACTGCACCCAGTTATGTGGTTATGTTGGGGATAAGAGTTCCCTATATTTATATGCAATGTCATATGTTGGTATTATGCCATGTGGACATGAGATAAATGGCCTAAGATTGCTGGAATTAATATTGGCACTCAAGGACACGGCTCGTGCACTAGTAGCTGAGGTTAATTATATAATCATTGAGCTCGGCCTAAGCGAGCCGGAGTCAGTGGCATAAACAGAGGGTGCAACCTAAGGGCGTCGACCCTAGATAGTTAATGATATGTTTGCTGTTATTAATCTGATGATTATGGCATGTTTATTACTTGGATGATTGATTATTGGTATGCAGATTTATATCACTGATTATTTGAACTATGTGGTCTGCTGAGTATTTGATTGATGGTTTGTGAATTATTTGGCTATTGATTAGTGATTATGCTTTGTTATATGGTTTTCTTGCTGGGCCTTGGCCCACGGATGCTACGTGGTGCAGGTAAAGGAAAATGTAAGATGGATCAACCTTGGGCTGCAGAGCTTTGGAGGCGGGTGTACATTGTCAGCTGCTCGGCCGCCACGGTCGAGGGAATGTTCAGGGACAGAAATAGAAATTGTGTATTTTGCCGTTAGAGTGGCCTCAATTGTTTATAACTTTTGGAAATTTTGTAAATATGTTCTTTAAACCTTGTTTTTGGGATCCCATGTACTAAACGTTTATTTTAATGAAAAATATATGTTTATGACTTTAGGATCATATTTTTATTTAAATGACTTGATTAACTAGTCTTGCACTATTTTAAACACACAGTGTAATGATCTTGGTTATCCAGGGCATTACAATACTGCTCAGCGTTATAAACTATTCTTATCGGTAAGAAGTGAGCAGATTTTGTGAGTCTATCTACTTTCACCCAAACAGAGTCATGTTGCTTGGTGGTCCTTGGTAATCCATCACAAAGTCCATCGCTATATCTTCCCATTTCCATTCGGGAATCTTCAATGGTTGCAAAGTTCCAGCGGGTCTTTGATGTTCAACCTCAACTTGTTGACATGTATGGCATTTTTCTATAAATTATGCTATTTCTTTCTTCATTCCCGGCTAACAGTACATTATCTTGACATCGTTGTACATCTTGGTCAATCCTGGGTGAATTGAATTCAGAGTAGTGTGCTTTTCTTTCATAATACTTTCTCTTAATTCACCATTTTCCAGTACACACACTCAGTTTCTATATCGCAAAATGCCTTCTTTTGTCAAGGAAAAATCAACTTTTTCTGAGCTTTGTATTGTAGCCTTCATCTTAAGAACAAACTCGTCCTCTTATTATTTCTCCTTTATTTCCTCCATTACTGTTGACTTGATCGTGAGGTCAGCTAGTCGTCCAGTTATTAGCTCAATTCCGGACCTCTTAATATCATCTTGTAAGTGTTGAGCTATCCCCTTAAGTGTTGACAAGCTTCCATAACTTCGCCTACTAAGTGCATCTGCCACAACGTTAGCCTTTCCTAGATGATACAAGATCTCACAATCATAATATTTGACTAACTCCAGCCACCTTCGTTGCCTCATATTGAGCTCCTTCTGTGTAAAGAAGTACTTTAGACTTTTGTGGTCCATATAGATTTCACACTTTTCTCCGTACAGATAGTTCCTCCAAATCTTTAGAGCGAAAACCACCGCTGGTAATTCTAAGTCATGGGTCGGGTACCGCTGCTTATACTACTTTAGCTGTCTCGAGGCATATGCGACCACTCTTTCGTCTTGCATCAAAACACATCCAAGTCTCTGCTTTAACGCGTCGCAATACACTACAAACTTGCCCTTATCATTTAGGACACATAGAACTGGGGCTGATATGAGCTTGTCCTTTAACGTTTGGAAGCTTTCTTCACATTTCTCCATCCATAAAATTTTTTGTTGCTTTCGTGTCAAATTTGTTAAGGGTGTTGCTATTTTGGAAAACCCTTCAACAAATCATCTATAGTATCCAGCCAATCCCAAAAAACTTCTCACCTCCGTGGCACTCTTGGGTTTGGGCCAGTCCTTCACTGCTTCAATCTTGGCTGGATCTGTTTCTACGCCATTTTTAGACACAAAGTGTCCTAGAAATGCCACCTTCTCTAGCCAGAATTCGCATTTCTTAAACTTAGCATATAATTCATGACTTCTGAGTCGTCCTAACGTTAGTCGCAAGTGCTCTTCATGCTCAGCTTTCGTCTTTGAGTAGATCAATATGTCATCTATAAACACCACCACAAACTTATGCAGGTAGTCCTTAAATACTTGATTCATAAGATCCTTGAACGCTGCTGGTGCATTTGTTAGGCCAAAAGACATCACCAGAAACTCGTAGTGTCCATATCTAGTCTGAAAATCTGTCTTTGGGATATCTTCTACTCGTAATCTTAGTTGATGATACCCCGACCGAAAATCTATCTTCAAGAATACTGTAGATCCTTGTAGTTTATCAAAAAGATCGTCTATTCAAGGCAAAGGGTATTTGTTCTTGATCGTCACTTTATTCAGTTCTCGATAGTCGATGCACATCCTCATACTCCTGTCATTTTTTTTTTACAAAAAGCACTGGTGCTCCCCAAGGCGAATAGGTCGATCAGATGACACCCTTGTGTAGAAGCTCCTACAGTTGGATCTTTAACTCCTATAACTCGGTAGGCGCCATTCTATAGGGAGCTTTCGAAATCGGTGCCGTTTCAGGTGCCAATTCTATTTCAAACTCGATTTCCCTACTCGGAGGTAATCCCAGCAGATCTTCTGGAAACACCTTAGGAAATTCGCATTCAATATGTACATCCTTTGGTTCGAGCTACGTTTCTCGTGTTTTGTCCACCACACTGGCTAAAAAGGCTTGGCAACCACTTTTGATTAACCGTTAAGCTTTGAGAGCTGAGACTATAGGCATGCGAGTTCGGGAAACTTTTCCTTGGAAGGTGAATTGCTCTTCGCCTTCTGTTTTAAAGTTTACTACCTTACCCTTACAGTCTATCGTTGCCCCATATTTGGCTAACCAATCCATGCCTAAAATTACATCATAATCCTTAAGGTATAACTTGATCAAATCTACTGGTAATTCTTTAGCTTCGATTCTAACTACAACGCTACGCACCCCTCTACTAGATAACATTCATTCCCCTGACGGTAACTCCATGACAAACTTATCTCTAAAAAGTTCGCATGGTCTATCTAAGCTATCAATTGTACTCATAGAGACAAAAGAATGCGTAGCTCCCAAATCGAATAAAACATTGCATAGTTTACTAGAGATAGTGACTTACCTGTTACCACTATATTACTAGTTTCTGCTTCACCTCTAGTAACAGAAAAAACTCTGGCTAGCACAAGTTTGTCATCTTTCTTTTATTCCTTCAACTTTGGGCAATCCTTTTTAATGTCTCATTCTTCTCGACAATTGAAACAACCTTTTGTTTTATATTGGCATTATCTTGAATGCTTCCTCTTGCAGATAGGGCACTGGGGACATTCCACATAGGGCTTCTTATTCCCATTACTTTCTGAAGTAGTCTTATTCTTCTTGTTGACTTTTTGATTTTGACCACCATCATGTTTTCGTTTGTGGTCATTATGTTCATTGTTATTCCTTTTGGCGTCCCTTCTAGCTGCACCTTCCTTCCAGATCCTTTCTTCTGCCTGCTCAGCATCCAAGGCTACCTCTAATGTTTCCCCATAAGTGTTTATCCCCTGGATCAACTTTACATCACAGGCGATCATAGGTTTTAGTCCATTCATGAATCTTTGAATTCTTAACATCTCTATGGGTACCATGTCTGCCGTGAACTTAGCCAACCAATCAAACTTCCTGGCATACTCTGTCACAGTCAAATTCCCTTGAGTAAGCACAATGAATTCGTCCACCCTTGTGGCCAGAATCATAGGACTGTAGCACTTCTTGTTGAACACTTGGATAAACCCATCCCATGTCATAATGTTCACATCTCTAGTCTACATTACTATATCCCACCAGATGTGGGCGTCTTTCTTTAGCAAGCTCAAAGCGCACGAGAATCAATCTTTGTTTCCCAGCCGCATATGTTCTATAATGGATTCCACTAATTGAAGCCATTCTTCTGCTTCTATTGGGTCAGATCAGCCGTCAAAGTTTGGTGGTTGCTGCTTTCTAAAGCGTTCATACACTGCCTCGTAGTGAGGTTCTGCCAACTGTAGAAATTGTGCTAGAGGAATGACTTGCTATGCCACTTGTTGTTGTTGCATTGAATTTATTTGGAACTCTTCTTCCCTTTTCCTTAGCTCTACCCTAAGACGGGCATTTTCTCTTTCCAACTTTATTCGAGTAGCTGCAGCGGCCGACTCTTCCACTACATTGGGTGCTTTTGACACTCCCGAAGCTGTTGGAATTGCTTCATATTTTGGGGTTGTCACGATTCAAGCCCTAGACCGTGGCAGATTTGTAATATTCATAACTTGGGTGGTCAAAGGTCAAACTTTGACCCTTGTTGGAAAATAGTCTTTATAAATGATCATTTAATTTATATTAAATAGTACTATAATTATAAGTTAAAATAATGGAATAACTCCAATAATAATATATAAAAATATTAGAGATAAAACCATGATCATTTATCATTATACATAGAACAATAATATTCTCACAGTTATGTAATCACCAAACAGCTAAATTTAAAAAGTCATAAACACCCAAAATAATACTTAGCATCCACCATTCCTCATCCCTAACTATTTCATAGATTATTTCGATATACCGATCATTAGATTCGAAGTCGAATACATATAATGTTCAAAAGATAAGACAATGACACGAAATAGAAATAGGCTAAACACATTGGCTCCATCGATAATTCATATTTTCCACATTCGCGTCACTAGGCTCTTGGAATGGGAGAGATAGGGGTGAGCCTATAAAGCCCAATAGGAAAGCAACTACTAACATAGGACCCAAAAGTTTAATACCACCCTTGCATGGTTATATTTGAAAACAAAACATACATCATCATGTATAAACCAAAATAGAGAGAAACCACAAATAATCATAAGAGCATAGCTACAAGTGCACATCACACCGTCCACTAGATCCCTAGTTCCCGTTACCCACCATAGAAAAACTAACATCCAAAATTGGGCAGTCGGACCTGATAGCCTTCACAATAGGGAGGCTCAGACCACTTCCTTTATACAGATGCTAGGTCTTTACACCTACAGGTGAGTGAACAACTGACCTACCTATGATGACACAGAGACTAGGTCGTGAAACAACAATATGCACAAATCATGATAATTATGGCTCTCATCGGTATAACCAAATGCAGGTAAACATGAAAAGAAAGAAAAATTTTCCCTTTATATTTTAGAAAATTGGGCAGCGTAATAGCTGCATTTCAATAAAACCCAAAAATTATAACCTGCATAAAGAAGTGAACAAAAATATATTTGGCACTCAGTGCCCTCAGAACAGATCAGAAAACATGCAGATTAAGTTTTCAATTTTTCAAACATTTTATAAATATCAAAATTGGAATATGTTTAATGTAATTCAATACGATTAAAATAAGTCCAATAGTCAAATTGAGTCCCTACATCCTTAGAATTTTCAATCCAAGCCCAAAGTGACGCTCCTAAGCTTAACAATGATCCTAGAGTGATTTAGTGTGATTTTAATATCACGTTTTTCCTACGTGCACCAAATGAGCAAACGATTATCATCATTGAATTCCTT
This sequence comes from Humulus lupulus, assembly GCF_963169125.1. Lineage (NCBI taxonomy): Eukaryota > Viridiplantae > Streptophyta > Magnoliopsida > Rosales > Cannabaceae > Humulus > Humulus lupulus. The sequence goes on along the minus strand of NC_084800.1, from coordinate 145,987,498 downwards.
ATTCAAAATGGTGTCCAATGACATATAATATGACCATATTTAAAATTTCAAGTTTTGGATCCTCACCCACACGATGCATAATAGCGGTTGGTGGCAGTACCGGAAACATCGACGAATATATGCATGGCATATATCAAAACGATCGTCTTGATGAGTATATCACGGAAGTATTGCTCCTTTTCCCAAATGACCTCCGATGTCGCTATAAAATGCTTCCAAAGGGGTGGAGATAACCCAAAATCTTGCCGGAGAAAAATGGCGAGTTGATTGGAATGACTTAGCGGGCGTCGTTCCTCCCGCGATGCTGATTCCAACGATGCCACCCACTCATTGAACAGTGGTCGGAGTTTGCTGGAAAGTCACCTAAAAGTTTCGATGGCAAAACTTTGGAGTGGCCGTACGGGCGCGTCCTTGCCCTAATGGTCACCAAACTTTGGGGTTGCTGCCATCGCTGGTCGGGGATGCTGCAGGACCAATGCACATCAGAAATGGTGGCCGGTGGTGGTTGGGTCTGGTGTCCTTGCTGTGGCTTGCCAAGGGAAAATCAAGGAAAGAAAAGAAGAAGAAGAAGAAGAAGAAGAAGAAGAAGAAGAAGAAGAAGAAGAAGAAGAAGAAGAAGAGAAGGAGAACAAGAAGAAGAAGAAGAAGAAGAAGAGAAGGAGAAGAAGAAGAAGAAAAAGAAGAAGAAGAAGAATAAGAATTGGGGAAGGAGAAGAAAAAGGAAAAGAAAAAAAACTGAATATTAATAAATAAAATAAGTGGGTCCCACCACTGATATATAATTTAAATTAATAATTTTTTTTCCTTCTCTTTTTGACATTTCAATCTCAGGTTTTACATTCCTCCCTCCTTAAAGAAATTTTGTCTCGAAATTTTCAAAGTACAACCTCAAGCTGAAAATTAAACAAATGAGGATACTTCTCATACATCTCCGACTCTAACTCCCAAGTAGCCTCATCTTCTCTTTGGTTCCACCATAAGACCTTGACTATGGGAATCTCTCTATTCCTTAGCACATTTAACTCTCTTGTTAAGGTTCTGATAGGTTGTTCTTCACATGTCACGTCCTCTTGAAGAGGGATAGCCTCATACTCAATGATTTGCGATGGGCCTGGAGTATGCTTCCTCAGCATCGACACATGGAACACATTTTGAATATACCCCAACCGCGCTGGTAAGTTCAATCGATAAGCGACCTCCCCAACCCTCTCGATAACATCGAAAGGTCCAATCTACCTCGGGGCTAGCTTACCCTTCACTCCAAATCTCGTCACACCAAGCATGGGAGTAACTTTCAAGAAGACATAGTCACCAAACTCAAACTCAAATTCTCATCGGAGGAGATCGACATAACTCTTCTGACGACTTCGAACAACCTTAAGTCTCTCTTAAAAAAAATACTTTGATCTTCCCAGTAGTACTAGCAATTTGATATCCAATTCTGACATGCTAATCTGGTTCTCCCAAACACAAAGGTGATCTGCATGGTCTCCCATATAAGGCATCATAAAGAGCCATGCCTATACTGGCCTGGTGGCTATTTTTATAAGTGAATTCCACCAATGACAAGTGTTCTCCCCAGCTACCCTCAAAATCCAAAATACAAGAACGAAGCATGTCCTCCAAAGTTTATATAGTCCTTTCAAACTGTCCATCTGTTTGAGGGTGGTGAGTGGTGCTTATGTTAATTTCAGTTCCTAAAGCTTTTTGCAATGCTCACAAAAACCTTGATATAAATCAAGGATCTCTATCAGAAACAATGCTGGAAGGTAACCCATACAGTCGAAGTATATCACCCACATAAGGTCGAGCTAGTCTAGAAACCTTATAATCCTTCCTAATTGGAATGAAATGAGCAGATTTGGTCAAACGATCGACAATCAACAAGATAGTGTCCTGCTTGAATGGTGTTAATGGTAATCCCATCACAAAGTTCATCGTGATCTTTTCCCACTTCCATTCTGGTATAGGTAAAAAGGTTGGAGCAACCTTGAAGGTCTCTGGTGCTCAACTTTAACCTACTAACAAACCATACCCTTAGCTACAATGTTTTCCACATCTCTCTTCATACCTTCCTGCCAGTATTGTCTTTTCAAGTTTTGGTACATCTTTGTGCTTCCAGGACGTACAACAAATTTAGACCTATGAGCCTCGATCATAACAGACTCTCTAAGGACAGGGATATTTGCAATGACTAATCTTCCCTTATGGTATAAGAATCCTTCAACATTTACTATCCATCCATCTAACTGCTCACCGTTTTGGATTCAATTCCAAATAAGTCTCAATTTCTCATATTGCCACTGACATTGCTTAACCTGTTGAAGTAGCACTGTGTAGCAACCACATGAGAAACACGAGCAATCTCTTTTCCTTCATAGTACTCCAAATTATAATCATCCATCGTGATCGTTAATTTCCGATCCTCAAGAGCCAAACTAGCCAAAGTACCATGAGGTTTCTACTTAATGCATCAGCGGCCACATTTTTTTTTCTTTTCAGGATGATATTACAAAGTTAAATCATAATCCTCCATGTACTCGACCTATCTTCTTTGCCTCAAAGTCAAGTCTCTTTGAGTAAATTGATATTTTAAACTCTTATGATCGGTATATAATTTAAACTTTGCCCCATATATGTAACATCTCCAAATATTCAAGGCAAAAATCATTGCTGCCAGTTCTAAGTCATGTGTAGGGTAGTTCTTCTCATGTGACTTCAATTGGCGTGAAGCATAGGAAACAAACTTGCCATTTTGCGTGAGAAATCCTCCTAAACTAGTACCACAAGCATCAGTGAATACCACATATGATTCATCACTATTAGGCATAGTGAGAACATGCATCGTAGTCAATCTTTGCTTAAGTTCTCTGAAAGCTTCTTCACAATTGTCATACCACACAAACTTTAAATCCTTTCTTGTTAGTTTTGTCAAAGGCATAGCAATTCGAGAAAAATTCTCCACAAAGCGACGATGGTAACTTGCTAAACCAAGAAAACTTCGAATCTCAGTAACGTTCTTTGATATTTCCCACTGCAAGATAGAATCTATCTCCGCATGAATCCACAATAATGTCCTCTTGATATTTTACATGCCCTAAGAATTTGACCTCAGTCATCCAAAAGTCACATTTTTCTTTCTTAGCATATAATTGATGGTTCCTCAAAGTTTGAAACACAATTGTTAAATGTTCTGTATGGTCTTCACGTGTCTTGGAATACGATCTAAAGATTCTATTCATAAAAACAACCACAAACTTATCCAAATATGATCTAAAGATTCTATTCATAAGGTCCATCAATGATGCAGGTGCATTCATCAATCCAAATAGCATCACAAAAAACTCAAAGTGTCCATAACGCGTTCTGAAAGTAGTTTTAGATCTCTTCCGTAATCATTAATTAATGATAGCCTAACCTTAAGTCAATCTTGGAAAAACACTTTGAACCTCCAAGCTGATCAAACAACTCATCTATCCTTGGCAAATGATATTTGTTCTTAATTGTCATCTAATTCAATTTATGATAATCAACGCACAGTCGCAAGGATCCACTAGCTTTCTTGGCAAACAAAACTGGACCTCCCCATGGAGTAGTATTGTTCCTAATGTAACCTTTTTCCATTTGCTCACCCAATTGCCTTTTCAATTCAGCCAACTCAGTAGGTGCCATGCGATAAGGTGCAATTGAAATTGGTTGAGTCCCGGGAATCAAATCAATGCAAAACTCAATCTCTCTATCAGGTGATAGTCCTAGTAACTCCTCAGGAAACACATCTGGAAATCCACTAACCACTGACATCCAAGAAAACTTGTTTAGAGGCCTAGACTCATCCTTAATTGCAAACAGACTCCCATAACACTCTGAGTTTCTTTTCCCACGTAAACATGCCTTAAGGATATGATTATGTCTTACTGCATTCTTGTTGGCTCGATATACAATGAAATCTCCACTTGGAGTGAAAAGAATCACCATTTTGCATGAGCAATCAACAATGGTTTGGTACTTAGACAACTAATCCAGGCCAAGAATCAAATCAGCTTGTCACAAAGGTAACACTGTTAGGTTTCCTAATAAATTATGCCCCTCGAACAAAATACAAATCGATTTATAGATGGTTCATACTTTACCATGCCCTCCCATAGGTACACTCAACTGCAATGCAAGACTAAAACTTTTCGAACACAACCCATCATGCTAGCAAACATTCATGATATATAGGAATGAGATTCACCAGTATCAAATAATACATGAGCCCAAGAGTGTGAGATAAGAACCACACCATCAACAACTCCCTGGCATGTTCCTCCTTGCACATTATCGCCACCAAGAGCATAGGCTTGACCAGAGGCTTTTTCCTTTGCTTTCCCTTTTCCTTGACGAGGATGGCTTGTGCTTGCACTAGAGCCTCCTCCTTGATTGAACCCACTCTGACGTCCAGCAGAAATAGGAGTTTAAAAACTCTGCCAGTACCGCTGGTTGAATCCTAAGCCTTTGGGCTTGAACCGATGTTGATATTGGGATTGTTTCCCTGGTGCAGGTGTGAAACCATAGGATGAAGTCTAAGACTGGTTACTCTTAGGTTGTCCTCTGAAAGGAGTAGTCCTAGTATAACTCCTTATGGGTCCTCCATGTGATGGTTGGAACCTCTATTGTTGTTGTGGGCAATCTTTCTACTTATGACCCTGTTGGCCACAACTGAAACACCCATACGGCCCCAATTCGAGTCTTTCCTGAAGATCTGCTACTATTGCTACGCCCACTAAGTTGTTTTCCTTGGGATAAACATCACCCTTTGTTCTTCTTGTTCATTTTCTTATCATTTCTTCATTCTCAGGCTAGATTCTTTCTTTCAATTCCTTCTTGACGAGCCTCAGTCTGTAAGGCTGCTGTCACACACTCATTCAAATTTCCAAAGGTCATAGGGGCAAGTGGACCCAATATTTAAGGGTCTAAGTGACGGAGGAATTGCTCAATCAAAAGAGGTTGATCGACCGTACCGACATAAGCATAGGAAGATAACTCTACAAACTTCATGTATAATTCATTTACTCACATCCATCATTATCTAGTCATTCTGTGATCTCATCAACCTATCGTAGACCTTGAGTAATCAAATGATCCAATGAAGTCCTTCTATGAGATGGGTTAAATTGTTTTTCTTTGAAAACCCTTCTCAAAATTTCCTCAAGTCATCCCATCAATTCCTCTCATTCTACTTAAGGCTCTCTACCAATCTGGTGTGCTCCTTTCCATCTTGGACACATTAACATTACCATGATACTCTTTAGGTGTTCCCACAATATTTAAACTCTTCTTTATCTGCCTCAACCATCTTTTAGCAACCATCGAATCTTTTCTACCTTTAGACTTAGGCATTTGAATCTGATGGAAGAACTGGAAGTTATTCCTCTATCGGGCAGCTGGATCCATCTATTCGGCAGGAATGCCTCTCAAAGCCTCAAGAATGGCGTTTACAGGGAATGAAACTGGCGGAGAGGGAATCTCAGCCTCAAGGACATCATCTGCATGCCTTTTGTGCTTCCTTTCGGAGGCATTTTCTTAGGTCAGTAAATCAAAAGCTAACTAGCTAGTGAGGAATGGACACTATCTATATACATACACATTTATAGATCAAAATACTTTATTTTAAAATAAATTTAATCTATTTGGTGACACACTCCGAGGTATTTAAACCAGGTGCTCTGATACCATTTTTCTGTCATGACCCGAGCCCTAGGTCGTGGCAGATTTGTAATATACATAACATGGTTGGTCAAAGGTCAAACTTTGACCCTTGTTGGAAAATAGTCTTTATAAATGATCATTTAATTTATATTAAATAGTACTATAATTATAAGTTAAAATAATGGAATAACTCCTATAATTATATATAAAAATATTAGTGATAAAACCATGATCATTTGTCATTATACATAGAACAATAATATTCCCACAGTTATGTAATCACCAAACAGTTAAATTTAATAAGTCATAAATACCCAAAATAATAATTAGAATCCACCATTCCTCATCCCTAACTATTTCATAGCTTTTTCAGATATACTGATCATTAGATTCGAAGTCGAATACATATAATGTTCAAAAGATAAGACGATGACATGAAATAGAAATAGGCTAAAGACATTGGCTCCATTGATAATTCATCTTTTCCACATTCGCGTCACTAGGCTCCTGGAATGGGAGAGATAGGGGTGAGCTTATAATGCCCAGTAGGAAAGCAACTACTAACATAGGACCCAGAAGTTTAATACAACCCCTGCATGGTTAGCCTTGAAAACAAAACATACATCATCATGTATAAACCAAAATAGAGAGAAACCACATAGAATCATAAGAGCATAGCTACACGTGCGCATCAGGACGTCCTCTGGATGCCTAGTTCCCGTTACCCCTCATAGAAAAACTGACATCCTAAACCAGGTAGCTGGACTTGATAATCACCACAATGGGGAGGCTCAGAACACTTCCTATATACAGATGCTAGGTCTTTACACCTACAGGTGAGTGGACACCTGATCTACCTTTGATAACACAGAGACTAGGTCGTGAAACATAAGCATGCACAAATCATGATCACTATGGCTCATATCGATATAACCAAATGCAGGTAAACATGAAAAGAAAGAAAGATATTCCTTTTATATTTTAGAAAATTGGGCAGCGTAACAGCTGCATTTGAATAAAACCTAAATATCATAACCTGCATAAATAAGTAAACAAAAATATATTTGGCACACAGTGCCCTCAGAAAAGATCAGAAAACATGCAGATTAAGTTTTTAATTTTTCAAAAATTTTATAAATATCAAAATTGGAATATGTTTAATGCAATTCAATACGAGTAAAATAAGTCCAATAGTCAAATTGAGTTCCTACCTCCTTAGAATTTTGAATCCAAGCCCAAAGTGACGCTCCTAAGCTTAACGATGATCCTAGAGTGATTTAGTCTGATTTTAATATTACGTTTTTCCTACGTGCACCAAATGAGCTAATGATTATCACCATTGAATCCCTTTTCAAAATCGTGTCCAATGACATAAAATATGACCATATGTAAAATTTCATGTTCTGGAACCTCCCCACTCGGTGCACAATAGCGGTTGGTGGCGGTACCAGAAACGTCGACGAATATATGCATGGCATATACCAAAATGATCCTCTCGATAGGTACATCACGGAAGTACAGCTCCTTTGCCCAAATGACCTTCGGTGTCACCAAAAAATGCTTCGAAAGGGGCGGAGATACCCAAAATCTCGCTGGAGAAAAATGGCGAGAAGACCAGAATGACTTAGTGGGCGATGTTCCTCTTGCGATGCTAATTCCAATGGTGCCACCCATTCGTCGAACAGTGGTTGGAGTTCGCCGGAAAGTCACCTCAAAGTTTCGATGACAAAACTTCGGAGTGGTCGTACAGCCGCGTCCTTGCCCCGATGGTCACCAAACTTTGGGGTTGCTTTCATCGCCGGTCGAGGAAGCTACAGCTCCTGCGCGTGTCAAAAATGATGGCTAGTGGTGGTTGGGTCTGGTGCCCTTGCCGTGGCTTGTCAAGGGAAAATCAAGAAAAGAAAAGAAGAAGAAGAAGAAGAATCGGGGAAGGAGAAGAAAAAGGAAAAGAAAAAAAGAACAGAATATTAATAAATAAAAAAAGTGGGTCCCACCACTGATATATAATTTAAATTAATAATTTTTTTTCCATCTCTTTTTTACTTTTCAACCTCACGTTTTACAGGGGTGGCGGCTACTCCTCTTCCTCGTCCCTTCCCCTTCCTCGACCTCTGCCTCAGTCATTTAGTCTTTCAGATCTTCTTGGTTCCTTCTCCATGTGTCTTTTCTATTTTCCCCAAAAGAGAAACGTTGAAAAAGCTAAGACAAACAAAACAAGTAGAGGTTACAACTTAGCCCATTAAAATACTGTCTATTAGGTCCATCTATCTATTAAAACTACTCTATTATAATTAAGTCCAACTTAGGTAAATGGGCCTTAAAAATTGAATATTCCATGTAGGAGGGTCGGGTTCAGTATATCGTACCCACTACTAAGGCCCCCTAACTTCCACTTGGACCCAAAAGACAGGAATTTAAACCCTTGCTTTATTAATAGTTATTCATTTTAATTAGATCCAATCTAATAATGCAAAGAAAACGGGCCTTCACAAATGGGCTAACCCATAAGAGAGGAATTTAAACTTTACACTTTCAATTGAATCCAAAAATTCTTAACACTTACTAAACAATGAAAATAATATTAAAAGCAAATAGCATGTTTTATAAAAAAAACAACTAGTGAAAATATTCTAAAACAGCATATAATAAAATTTAACGTTGTGTTCTTATATGAGTCTAATCCTCCACATCGGATCCATTATCATACTCAGGGTCTGCTATTCTTCTTATAGATTTAACCTTTCTAACCACACTTGAGTCCATTAGGCTAATTTATGAAAATAACACAAGAAAAACATTACAAACATATTTCGAAAACAATGTGTACACTTACTTGGTAACGAGTAGGTCCTCTGTAGTTATTGTATGTATTTTGTGAGAACTTAAGGACCAATATAGCCGTGGGCTCTGAAACCACATGTAACACCCTAATTTCTCATAGATTACCGAGAACACAGCGTGGGATCATAATTCATAAATATTACTCTTTTATTGAATAAAAACGTGAAAATAAATACATGGATCCATGGTTTTACAAAAATAAAATAATTGTCTTTAAATTGAACAACATTTATATAAAACTTTAAAAGAAAACATTCTTTAATAAAAATAAATAAATAGGCCCGTGTTGTCGGTGAGAACTCGTCAACTAAGTTGAGTTGGAAAAAATTATCAAGTAAAGATAGTCAATAAAAAGCTGTAGAAATTTAAGTAATAACTCAAGAACGATGACAGAACAACAATGGAGAAATCAATCTTTCATTCACTCTCAAGCACTTGCTACAGTAAATTTTCCAACTCCCTTTCAGGTGGAGTTAGAGTCCATTTTATAGCAAGCTCTAATGGCCCTGGGTACATGGTGGTCCAAGAGACCAAGTGGTACATAAGTACTCTGTCAGGAGAGTGGTTTCAGAGGTTGTGGTCATGCATCCAGTACAGGGGCAGGCGTCAGGAAGATGTCTCCACTACTTGTCCGTACCCATGTCACAGGAGTGGTAACAGACAAAGCGGCGCAGGTGGTAGTGGTGTCGACTCTGACTCCTGGCCGTGGACGTACGGGCCATAACTCTTATCCCAACAGTCCCACTCCCCCACTGGTACGGGTGTCCGTACTCAACATACAGGGTCTTAACGGCCGTACCCAGTACCAGGTCGTGCAAGTATATTCCATTCGACTTGCTCTGGAGCCTCTAAGCATTGGTGTCTCATGGTATAGGGAATGGGACACTTGGTGCACATAATGGTCGTGGTGTGAAGAGGGGGCTCTCGGGTCCTCGGCACGAGATTCTTGTAGCGCCCCGAAGCCACCCACCAGCATTGGTGATAGGCACGTGGTCTCGCCAGATGTCTAAGGGTGTGAGGCGAGATGCCTCCCTCATGAGCCCCTTCGCGAGGCCTCGCTCGCGCGGCCTCTCCCAAGCTGCCTACGACGCCCCTTTGTGAGGCTTCCCTCGCGTGGCCTCTCCCAAGCTGCCCACGACACCTCTTTGCGAGGCTTCCCTCGCGTGGCCTCTCCCAAGCTCCTCACGAAGCCCTGTCGCGAGGCCTCCTTCATGTGGCCATCTGCTGGAGCGGCCAAGTGGGGTGGATGGTGTCGCACGCCTAGGTGGACAAACTAGGCATGGTCGAGCGAGACCGGTGGTGTCTCGCGGCTAGGGATGGCCTAGCAAGGAGTGCGACGTCTCGCGGCTGGGCATGGTTTAGCGAGGCGAGTGATGTCTCGCGGTTGGGCATGGCCCAGCGAGGCGGTCGATGTGTGCCTGGGGCATGGCCGAGCGAGGCCATCGATGCGCGCCTGGAGCGTGGCCGAGCGAGGCCGTTGATGCGTGCCAGGGGCGTGGCCGAGCGAGGCCGTTGATGCGTGCTTGGGGCGTGGCCAAATGAGGCCGTAGGTGTATGTGCGAGGTGGGCCGAGCGAGGCCGTGGTGATGCGGTTGGGACCTCATGCCTCAGGAGTTGATGCAAGGTTTCTGCCAATGGACAATGGCCCGAGCGCCCCGCGGCTCAAACATGCATTTAGGCCTTTAAGGGGCCTTAGCACACACCTTGGACCCTTTATGGGCATGGAATATTGAGTGTCCACACTTGCCCCCCAGTCTAGGAGAGGACCTTTAGGTGCTCTTGTAGACTATTCTCCTTGATTCTTATAAATAGGCCTTCATGCAAGGCCTCTTATTTTCACCTTACATCCTTGGCTTAGTGGTTTGGAGAATCCTTCCTCTTTCAAGAGGTAAGGGGTTCTATCCCCCACAACCTCACTTTTTCCATAGTTTCTTTTGTTTTATTTTTTCACTTCATTTTCATCATTCACCTCTTTTTTTTTTTTGTTTCTCTTTTTTTTTTTTTTATATATACGCTAATTTTTGGCATGTCTATTTGGAGGCTAACACATCTTTCTGGTCAATTCTTGGAGACGCATACCTTCAACCCTTTGGTGCTTTTTGGCCCTCGACCTCCTCTCGACCCCGACAACACTCCATCTTATCTGCTTGAGGTATATATATATATATATATATTTTTTTTTTAGATTCATCGGGTCCAAACTAGCATTTCTCGGGATGGGATACCTTAGCCTGAGCTTGTAGTGAGTTTGACCATATGCATGCCCCTCTTTTTTATACCCTGTAGTGGGCCATTTAGGACGTTTGCATCTAGAGATATTAAGCCTATTCCTTTGTGTTTTGTAGCCATCCCCTCATTTATACGTGAACCCCTTTTCGCTTTCGGGATGAGGTCTCATGGCCAGTGACGGCCCGTCCGACATACATCCGGGGGCTGATCTGTCCTCAGAATCAGAGTCCCCTGAGGGCAACCCTCACCAGGACTATGACTCCTTATGGCAGGCTCGCATCCGCCACCTTGAGTACATTGCTGAACTTAGGCATAAAATTTGGGTGGTGGAGAGAGAAATTGATTCGGTGTCGAGAGGAGACGGAGCTCCTTTCCCCCCAGACCTTAGTGACCGTGTAGCGAGCCTTAGGATGACCCTTTTTGAATTGCAGTGGGAGTTGGAGTTTATGGAGGGACACCTTTCGCCCGAACCTCCCAACCCATCCTCGCCTGATGACGGTCATGGGGCTGCCTCCGCTTCTCCTCAGCCCCTAGTCTCAGTCTTTCCTAGCTCAGCGCTTCCGCCGTCGCTCCCTCGATGGAAAACTCTGGCTAGGAAAAATGGAGGGTCAAGTGTTCTGTCTCTTCCTCACATTTTTCTTTTGATTTTGCAGATATGCCGAGGGCACGTCGACAGGTATCTATCCAGGAACAGGACGACGCTCCTTTATTGGCGTCCGAGCTGGTGTCGCATGTGTCCGAGAATAAATTGAAAGAAATTGTGAAGCAATATCGTGTTCCCCTAGAATACGCCTTATACGCTCCCCAGGAGGCATGCCGGGCCGATCACTCTAGGGCCGGCCTTGTGGCTTTGAGCGAGCATATTTTGATGGCAGGTGGCACCATTCCCTTGCACCCATTTTTCGTCGCGGTCCTTAACTATTTCGACCTGGCCCCCCTTCAGCTGTCACCCAACAGTTGGTTGACCCTAAGCTGCCATTTTGTGGTGTTCAAGGAACTGGCTAAACGCGCTCCTACGGCGCAAGAGGTGCACTTCCTGTACAACCTCATGGCATCCCCCAAGTCCAAGGGCTTCTACTATTTGCAAAAGGCCAATAACGAGCTCCCCTTGATAGAGGGCGCAGTGTCCAATCCGGGGTCTTGGAAATAAGAATTTTTCTTTGTTGATGGCCCTCTCTCTGTCCGTGAACACTTCCGCGCCACCCCCAGTAAGTACCCTGGTCCTCCTTTTCTTTTTGTTAGAACTTACTGTTTGCACTCATGTTTGCACTAACAATGGCGTGGATCATGCAGAGCAATTCGCTGTTCCTGTGGTCGTTGGGTCGGAGGCGAACACCATGAAGGACCTCATTAATGCCGACCCCGCCATGAAGAAGGCGGCATTCTTCTTCACCATGGAAAATCTCAACCGCCACCAGTTGTCCCCGGTCTCGGACCCCAAGTTCCTGTGGTCGATTCCTGGGTCTAAGAAGACAATGGCTGTGCCGACTAAGCCTCTCCCAGACGATGGTGAGGCTGAGGAGGTGCCGGGGGAAGCCCCCCTTGAATGCGGGGGACCTCACTAGCGATCCTTGTCCCTCGGGGGATGCCCCCCTTATGACTCCTACGACCAGGACATGGCCATCCAACCTCGAGACCAGCATGTCACATCGGGGTGTTATATTTCCCCTGGCCCTTAGGGCTACGACGCCTTCCCTCAGGCTCCTCTCGACCCTAGATCATCGGGGGCTTATTACGCCGACCTTGTGGAGCCTCCCTCTTATCTACTCGAGCCTCAGTTTTCCACTTTCACTGCGCCCCCTCCCGTTTCGGCAAGCAGGTCGTCTGTCCTCATCCAGCTAGGTGCCCCTGGTACGGATGGGGAGCCCTGGCTGACTCGGATGGTAACGTCTTACGGACAGCGATACACCCAACATGCCTCAAGCCTCCCTGTATCCGATTGGAATGGCCTTGGGAACGTGACTCAGTCGGAGCTTGGGGAGAACCTAAGGCGCTCCATGACTTGGGTGAGTCCCCGCACCTCGCGTCGGCCCTATTTTGTATAGGTGTTTATGCATATATATATATATATATTTTGTCACTTATTGTTGTTGTTGTTAACTTTCTTGTGCAGGCCTATACTGTGGCTTTGCGGTTTGCCGACTCGGCTGGCCATCTCTCCGTGTCGTGCACCGAGAGGGACTGTCTTGCAGCACGGGTTCAAGAGCTTGAGAAAGAGCTTAATGAAACCAAGGCTAAGTTGTCAAGGGTCCGGACCAAATTTTCCAACTTGTTATTAAAGAGGAAGAAAGTAAGGGCCAAGGCCAAGGAGCTACTGGACCAAGTCACCAGCTTGGAGCGTGAACTCCAGGAGGCCAAGGCCATCGCGGCTGTGTCGCAGCAGAGAGTTACCCAGTTGGAGGCCGAAGTCGAGGCCCTCTGGGCCGAACTTCAGTCGTCGCAGGAGAAAAATGCTTCCTTGGAGGCGGAGAAGGCTACTACCGAGCACAGGTCCATAGACCGTGCCCTTTACAACGTGTGGAGGCAGGATCCTAATTTCGATTTCTCTTCTTTCGGCGAGCACACCGTCGCTCGAGCGGCCATGTGGAGTGCCCGCGGTAGGAGGCCCTGAAGTAGTTATTTCATAACATTTGCTAGCTAGCTCTCCATAGGTGTACGCTCTCTTCCTTTTTTTTTTTTTTGTAGTTTGGGCCTTTGTAATATAACTGTCATTACTATTTTTCTTTGGTAACTCTTGTACTGTCTTCAAAACTTTCTTTTTCAATGTATATATACATGTGTTGCTATTTATCTTTTATTCTACTATATGATGGGGTTCGGTTGGTTCCCCTCTTTTATTTACCAGGCTGGAGGTCCTTCGGAACCCATGTGAAAAGGTTCACTGAGACCTCTTTTGGTGTCTCTTGATTACTTTTTATAAGGATATTTCGACCCCTTGGGTCCTAACTACCCTTTTATATATTCTTGCGCTCACTTATTATTTGCTGCGAGAAACGTCCTTCTCGTCGTCATTCATAGTACTATTTTTGCAAGGGTCTCTTTTGGGACCCTTTTTGGCTAGGCGGCTTGGTGGCCGCTCTAGACTTATTATTGTCGTTACCATATATTAGCTAAACTTATTATTGGCTAGACGGCTTGGTGGTCGCTCTAGACTTATTATTGTCGTTACCATACATTTTTTTTTTTGTAAGTACCTATGGCCTCCTTGATGTTCACAAGGGTAGCTAATCCTTGTGATCCCAGGAGATGCCTTGTCAGGACTTCGCTTAGGGCCCCGATATAAGGGATCCTTTTTAGGGTCATGGTCTCTTTTTTAGGAGGGTGAGGTTTAGGATCCTCTGCTTTAGGAGGGCAAGGGGTCCTTTTTAGGATCCTCCGTTAGAGGGTCCTTTTTAGGTTCCCCCTACCAGTTGCATGTTTTCGCCTCCTGTCCTGCCCCCCAAGTTCTTGGTGAAATTTATTTCGGCAGGCACTTTGGCTGATGCCCGCATAGCGAAGAAAAGTACATACGAAGTTGCAAATAGTTTCATTCATAAAATTCTGGCTACAGTGATACATATGAGATTTTCATAGAAAATAAAATAAAAAAAAGACTCACATCTACTCAGGAGGTTATCTAAGTAACCTCTTTGATTCTTCTCTACCATACTAAGATAGCATGCAACACCTGTCCTTTTAGTATTGGGCGTGGGCGCCTTACTGGTAGTACTTCCTAAGGTGCTCCACGTTCCATGCTCGAGGTATGATGGTGTCGTCCATGCGCGCCAGCTTATAAGTGTTCGGGGGTATGCACTGAGCAACCTGGTACGGCCCCTCCCAGTTCGCCCCAAGCACTCCTGCTCCTGGGTCTCGCGTGTTAGGGAGTACCTTCCTCAGCACCAGGTCCCCAACTCTGAAAGTTCTCTCTCGCACCCTCGAATTGTAGTACCTGGCGGTGTGCTGTTGGTATACTGCCACCCTCATTTGTGCTTTTTCACTCTTCTCTTCAAGCATGTCCAAGCTCTCAGCCAGAGCTACGCGGTTGGCCTCGTCTCCATTTTCCTGTACCCTGAGGGACTCAACCTGCATCTCAACCAAGAGTACGATCTCGCATCCCTAGGCCATGGAGAATGGGGACTCCCCAGTAGTCGTGCGTGGGGTGGTTCTGTAAGCCCACAGCACATTTGGTAGCACCTCTACCCAGGCTCCCTTCCTCTTTTCTAGCTTTGCCTTCAAGTTCTTCTTAAGGACCCTATTTATTGCCTCCACCTGTCCATTGGCTTGTGGGTGTACGACCTCAGAGAAACTTCTCCTTATGCCCCTTCCCCTACAATGCTCCTCGAAAGTTCCCCCCTCGAACTGGGTACCGTTGTCAGAAATAATTTTGTAGGGTACTCCATATCTACAAACAATGAATTTGTTGACGAAAGAGGTGATGTGCTTGGCCGTTATCTTCAGGAGGGGTTCTGCTTCTACCCACTTAGTGAAGTAGTCCACTGCTACCACCGCGTATTTCGCTCCACCCCTGCCTGCAGGAAGAGCGCCGATCAAGTCTATCTCCCAGATAGCGAAGGGCCAGGGGCTGGTCATGCTGGTCAGTTCACTTGGGGGTTTCCGAGGGTAGTTGGTGTGCCTCTGGCATTTGTCACATTTCGTGGCAAAGTCATGCGCATCTCTCTCCATGGAGGGCCAGTAGTATCCTTGTCTCATTGCCTTCCTAGCTGTGGAGGGTCCGCTCTCGTGGTTGCCACACTCTCCCTCGTGTATCTCATGCAACACTTTCAATGCCTCCTCCCCTTCCACACATCACAGCAGTGGCATTGAGAACCCCCTCTTGTATAGAACCCCTTCTACCAAGGTGTATCTAGCGGCCTTGTACACCAACCTCCGAGACTCGTTTTTTTCCGCAGGCAAGGTTCCTTCCTCCAGGTATCTTTTAATCGGTTCGATCGACGACTCCTTCGGGGCACTAATCATATGCACGTCCGTGCTCACGATGCTGGGTTTGGGTAAGTACTCCACGGGTATCGACTCCAAGACATCACCGTCCTTGGTGGAAGCCAGCTTCGCGAGTGCATCAGCATGGGAATTCCTTTCTCTGGGGATTTGCTCTATGCTATATGCCACTAACCGTCCTAGATAGCCCTTTACCCTTTCCAAGTAGGCTGCCATCTTGGGTCCCCTTGCCTGGTATTCCCCCTTTACTTGGTAAACCACCAACTGAGAGTCGCTAAAGATACGAAGGCACATCACTCTCAGCTCCTGGGCTAAACGCAAGCCAGCCAGGAGCGCCTCGTACTCTGCCTCGTTATTGGAGGCCTCAAACCCGAACTGGATCGTGCAATACATTTTGTGTCCCTCGGGCCCTGTCATCATGAGGCCCGCTCCGGATCCTCCCTCATTGGACGCCCCATCAACATGAAAACTCCATTCCTCTAGACCCCTTCGCTCTTCCTCTATAATAGGCTGCTCTCCTTCTTCATTTCTTCCTCCATTCGGCTGATGGGTGAACTCTACTATAAAGTCTGCCAGCACTTGTCCATTGATGGAAGCTCTTGGGGTATACAAAATGTCAAATTGACTCAACTCGATCGACCATTTCATCAGCCTCCCTGAGGTCTCAGTTTTATGTAAGACCTGCCTCAAAGGACTATCCGTCAGGACTTCAATCGCGTGCGCATGGAAGTAAGGCCACAACTAACGTATAGGCCAACTTTTCAATCTCTAGGTATCGGTTCTCCCCTTTAACCAAGGCTACGCTTATGGCATGCTCAGACACTGCCATGTACAGGTATAGTTTCTCGCCTTTCTCAGGTTTTGCCAACAGGGGTGGCTTCCCCAAGTGCTCCTTCAGCTTGACAAATGCCTCTTCGCATTTTTCATCCCAAGCGAACTTTTTGCTCCCTTTGAGGATGTCAAAGAAGGGGAGGCACTTATCGATGGACCTTGAAATAAATCTATTAAGGGCCGCCACCCTTCCGGTTAGGCACTGCACTTCCTTCTTGTTCTTTGGTGGGCTCATCTCTATTAGGGCCTTTATCTTATCAGGATTGGCCTCGATGCCTCTGGAATTGACAATGAAGCCCAAGAATTTTCCTGAGGATACACCGAAGGTGCACTTGACTGGATTCAACTTCATTCGGTATTTCCGAAGTGTGTCGAACATCTCACCAAGGTCCTTGTTGAGCTCTGTTGCATTCTTGGTCTACCTATCTGGTTGGCAAACATCTTATTTACCAACCTCTGATAAGTGGCACCCGCGTTCTTCAACCCGAAGGGCATCACCTTGTAACAATAGACCCCTTTATCTGTAATGAATGACGTGTGCTCTTCATCTGCTGGGTTCATTGGGATCTGGTTGTACCCCGAGTAGGCGTCCATGAAACTCAGTAATTCATCTCCTGTCGTCGCGTCTACTAGCTGATCTATCCTTGGGAGTGGAAAGCTGTCCTTAGGACAAGCTTTATTCAGGTTCGAGAAATTGACGCAGGTCCTCCATTTCCCATTTGGCTTCGGAACGAGTACTGGGTTCGACACCCACACAGGTTAAAAAGACTCACGGATGAACCCGTTGGCCTTCAGCTTGTCAACCTCCTCCTTTAATGCTGCGTACCTTTCTGGGTCTAGCACCCGCCTCTTCTGCTTGACGGGCCTCGCTTCTGGGGAGAAATTCAGATGGTGGGACATCACACCGGGGTCTATACCCACCATATCCTCATGAATCCATGCGAATACGTCTAGATTATCCTTCAAAAATCTTATCAACTCCTCCTTCACGTCATTTTGCTGGCTTCTCCCTATCTTCAATTTTCTTAATGGTTCCTCTGTCACTGTAACCTCCTCTACTTCCTCCACTGGTTCTGCTCTTGACTCCTCCATGACTCGAGGGTCCAGCTCTTGCGGACCCTCCGCGGGCACACGTAGCGCCTCATGTATCACCATGGCCATTGGTTCCCGCGGTTTCACAAGCGCACGGAGTGAGTTGTTGTTGCACTCCCTTGCCTCTTTCTGTTCTCCCTTCATACTAGCGACCCCTCTTGGAGTTGGGAACTTGACAACCAGGTGATATATTGAAGTTATGGCTTTCAATTCTCTTAGGGATGGTCTCCCCAATACCGCATTGAAAGCTGATGCACAATCTACTACGACAAAGTTAGCCATGACTGTAGTCTACCGGGGTTGCTCCCCCATGGTGAGTGCCAATTCGATCATCCATAGGGGTTGCACTGAGTCCTCTGTGAAATCGTATAAGGATGATTGGCAGGGCTTCAAATGACGAATGCCCAGTCCCATCTTTTCCAAGGCAGGAATCGATGTACGCGCATATTTGCCAACTGAACTGTCAACACCAGCGGATCATTGTGGGGAAAATGTACCCCCCGTGCATCCTCCTCAGTGAATGTTATCGAGTCATTTTCCCCCTTGAAGCTTGTCGGGGGTCGTTGTTCCAAACTCATGACGCAGGGGGGTGGACTTCGCCGAGCCTCTCTTGGATATCTATCTCGCCCCTTCCGAGAATCCCCCTCAAATCCTAGACCTCCGAAAACGGTTCGCACCTCCCCCTGTATTTCTGGTGCTCGCCCTTACGTCTGGGGTACCGCAGGCTCGTCCTCTGGCTTTGGCCTTTCTCTCCTGACATAATTGCCTAGGTGTCCCCTGCGGATGAGCTCCTTAATTTCTTCCTTCAAGTGGATACACTCTGCCTTGGTGTGACCGATATCCTTGTGGTACTGGCAGTATCTACCGGGATCCCTTTTGGATCGATCCTTTCTCATTGGTGGGGCTTTTTGAAAGGAACTCGATCTTCGTTGGTGAGGTAAATATGCTCCCTAGTATCTGTGAGGTTCGTATAGTAAGTATAAGCCGCTTGCCTATGATCATTCCCCCGCTTGGTTTTCCTCTGCTGGTCATCTCTTGACCCATCGTACGCCTTTTTCTTCATTGTTGCATTCGACCCGTCGTTAGCTGGGGCCTTTGCGTGGGGCTCCTCCTTTCTTGCCTTTAAGTTTGCGTGGCCATCCTCCACACGAATGTACTTCTGCGCTCTCTCGTAGAAGTCATCTAAGTCGGTGACTTCCCTCTTCAACATGTTGTCCCACAACTTGCTTCTTGGGAGCACTCCAGCTGTAATTGCCATTTTTAACTCTTGGTGAGTTAGGCTCCCCACTTTCGCGGCCTCCATATGGAACCGGTGAATGTAGCTCTTCAGGCTATCATTATCCCCTTGCTTCACATTTGCCAGGCTGGTACCTGGCATCGTGTAGTCCCGCATGGCATGGTGTTGTTGGAGGAATTCGTCAGAAAACTGCTGCCAGTACCTGATGGACCCCGGCCTTAATCTTTTGAACCATTTGTAGGCGGGTTCTTTCAAAGTGACAGAGAAGCAGTGGCATCTGGCACCGATTCTAATCCCTCTCAGTTTCATCAGATCGTTAAATGCATCCAAGTGGTACTTTGGATCCGTGTTCCCTTCGTAGGGGGTCATATTGGGTTCCTTAAAGTTGGCAGGGAGCCGGATGGCCTGAATCTCCCTCACAAAGGGCGACTCATGGTGGAATTCTTCCTCACAGACCTGGCCGCCTGATGCGGTGACGATCTTGCTTCGCAAGCTCCTCATTTCCGTGTCTAGGTCCTGCCTCCTCTTGCTTAGAGAGTCCCTCAAAGCGGACGGGCTAAGACCCGCCTTTCCCTTGCCCTCTCGAGGTGCCATAGGGGGCGTGGTCCCTTTGCCTGCCCTCTTTTTATTGAGCTCTTCCCTTAAATCCAAGGGTGCTCTTTTAGAGGTGACCTCGTCCTCGTTGCGAGGGGCAGCATTGGTCCTTGGCGCTAGTTTCTGGGCCTGGTTAGGTGGTTCAGGGTGCTCGCGTTGCTTCACTCGGGGGGTGTTACTGGTAGAGTGTCGGGTTCTCCCATCATCTACTGGTACGATGGTTTCCACCCCTTCCCGACCTTTCTCCTTCCTCTTAGGCAAGGTCACGCTCGATTTACCCTGCAACAGGCCATATAGGACCTCTTGCATGTTCTCCAAGGTGGTCTCCAACCTTTGGTTCTTACGGTGGAGATCACGTATTTCCTCTTCATAGAATCGAGATTTCGAACTCGAGCTCACAGAATGGACCCGGGGATGCTTATCACGCCTACGGGTAGAGGGGCCCGGGTCCTGCCGGCCGGAACTCATTAGCATTTCCCGATGGTGCTCTTGGAGGACTTTCTCCAGGTGGAGTGGCAGGTGACGAGGCCACTCTTTCATCTCTGTGAACCTCAGGGTCCTTCGGGGGCTCCATGTCTCTGGGTGGAGGTGCGTCCTTCATCGCGGCCTTTAGCTTGACTCCGTTCAGGTGAAACTCTACCTCTCGTGGCTCCCTGAGTCGCTTTGAACGTCTTGGCATTTCTTCTTGCCGGAAATAATGGTGGAAGAGTAGCTTGGAACTAACGTTCCCACACACAGCGCCAAACTGTTGACGGTGAGAACTCGTCAACTAAGTTGAGTTGGAAAAAATTATCAAGTAAAGATAGTCAATAAAAAAGCTGTAGAAATTTAAGTAATAACTCAAGAACGATGACAGAACAACAATGGAGAAATCAATCTTTCATTCACTCTCAAGCACTTGCTACAGTAAATTTTCCAACTCCCTTTCAGGTGGAGTTAGAGTCCATTTTATAGTAGGCTCTAATGGCCCTGGGTACATGGTGGTCCAAGAGACCAAGTGGTACATAAGTACTCTGTCAGGAGAGTGGTTTCAAAGGTTGTGGTCGTGCATCCAGTACAGGGACAGGCATCAGGAAGATGTCTCCACTACTTGTCCATACCTATGTCAGAGGAGTGGTAACAGACATAGCGGCGCAGGTGGTAGTGGTGTCGACTCTGACTCCTGGCCGTAGATGTACGGGCCATAACTCTTATCCCAGCAGTCCCACTCCCCCACTGGTATGGGTGTCCATACTCAACATACAGGGTCTTAACGGCCGTACCCAGTACCAGGTCGTGCAAGTATATTCCATTCGACTCGCTCCGGAGCCTCAAAGCATTGGTGTCTCATGGTATAGGGAATGGGACACTTGGTTCACATAATGGTCGTTGTGTGAAGTGGGGGCTCTGGGGTCCTCGGCACGAGATTCCTGAAGCGCCCAGAAGCCACCCACCAGCATGGGTGAAAGGCACGTGGCCTCGCCAGATGTCTAAGGGTGTGAGGCGAGATGCCTCCCTCACGAGCCCCTTCGCGAGGCCTCGCTCGCACAACCTCTCCCAAGCTTCCTACGATGCCCCTTTGCGAGGCTTCCCTCGCGTGGCCTCTCCCAAGCTGCCCACGATTCCCCTTTGCGAGGCTTCCCTCGCGTGGCCTCTCCCAAGCACCTCACGAAGCCCCGTCGCGAGGCCTCCTTTGCGTGGCCATCTGATGGCGTGGCCGAGTGGGGTGGATGGTGTCTCGCGCCTGGGTGGATGAACAAGGCATGGTCGAGCGAGACGGGTGGTGTCTCACAGCTAGGCATGGCCTAGCGAGACGGGTGGTGTCTCACAGCTAGGCATGGCTCAGCGAGGCGGGTGATGTCTCGCAACTTGGCATGGCCCAACGAGGCGGTCGATGTGCGCCTGGGGCGTGGCCGAGCGAGGTCATCGATGCGCGCCTGGGGCGTGGCCGAGCGAGGCCGTCGATGCACGCCAGGGGTGTGGCTGAGCCAGGCCGTTGATGCGCGCCTGGGGCATGGCCAAACGAGGCCGGAGGTGCATGCGCAAGGCGGGCCGAGCGAGGCCGTGGTGAAGCGACTGGGACCTCATGCCTCACGAGTTGATGCGAGGCTGCTGCCAAAGGACGATGGCCTGAGCGTCCCGCGGCTCAGACATGCATTTTGGCCTTTAAGGGGCTTTAGCACACGCCTTGGACCCTTTATGGGCATGCAATATTGAGCGTCCACAACCCGCTTGATCTTCCTCGACTATATGGTCCCCACGAGTACGTCACGAAGCTCCTAGGTCCCTCTCGCCACCGGCCTTTCTATGATCAATTTTCTACACAAAAACATCATAAGGGGTGATCGTCTAAGCCCACTAAGGAAAATACAAACAAAAGTTAGTCATATAATCATTTAATCAAACATATCATAAATTACACATGAGTCATACCAAAACCTATTAATACTAATCATACAACAAGAAACCCTAGGTCTTATCATAACCTAAATCATTTCATAAATAATAATCTAAGTCATAGCCATAAATCATTGGTCATAAATCATAATCATAACTATAGGTTATAAGTCATAGTCATAACTATAGGTCATAGGTAATAAGTCATAATCATAACTATAGGTCATAGATCATAGATCATAATAACAAGTCAGATATAATGAAAAGATAAGAGTTTATACAGGGGGTGGCAATTAAGCCCCGGACAATAGTCTGTCATACATTGGACATCACTTAGGTCTGTCATAAAGTTCTGGCAACCGAGCCTACCAGACATAAGTCTGTCATACATCATTGGACACCTTAGGTCCATACACACTTACCCCTTTATTGCACCTGAAATGTTAGGTCATACAAACATAAACTATATCATAAACTAAACTAACTAATTTTCCTTACCAAAAACCAGAATATTGGAGACAAGAGCGGGATTGGAAAGTCCTAAAACCAAACATAAGAAACCATAAGTTTCCTAATGAAAAATAAGATGAAGAGAAGATCTAAACCATAGGGATAAGAACTTACCAAAAACTTTATGTTTCAAAGAAATTGAACACCTAACCAAAAGTCACTTATCACAAGTTAGGATTTGAAGAAAAAAGAAAGAATAATAGAAACTATAATGATCTAAACCTGAAGATTAACTGTACCTTAGATATCTTAAAACCTCGATCTATACCTCGAACACTGAAATCACACAAAAACTTACTTCCCAAGTGTTTATAAAAGCTTTAACCCCAAAACGCTAGTGTTTCTCTCTAGAACGAACTTAGTAGCTTGGAGGCTCTGAATTGTGCTTGAATGATGAATAAAATGGTGAGTGAAGGGTCTTATTTATGGTGTTCAAGGAGTGAAACTAACTCCCATTTCAATGAATAAATAAATTTTTAAAAATGAATTTTTTTCTCAACAGATGCCCATAACTCGGTCAAAAACGTCCAGGATCGAGTCAAAGTTGTTGAAGGTTATTTCTAGTTCAGAATTCTATGAAAATTAAAAAATGGGTTATGGAGTCGATATATCGCCTAGGGTAGGTGATATATCGCCCCTACCTATGCACTGAGGGTCCGTGGTTTCGTTCGTGTGAAGTCGACGTATTTTCCGTATCAACCATAAGCGACATATCGACCCCTATAATTGCGATATATCGGCATACGCTGATATTTTAGACACGTTTTCGCACATTTTTAGCACACTTTAATTTGTTTAAACCACTTTGACTGAGTAAAATGTGATCCTAACAGCTGTTGGAAGGTTCTAGACCTTCTAGATCTATCATTTAATAAATTTATTCATCTAAAATCATTAATTCCTTAATAAATTTACATGTGACAAGTGTCACATTCTTAATTATTCTATCTAAACCTTAGGTTAAAATAAATAATATTTCTAGGACCAGCTATATTAATCTAACCTTATGTTAAAATTAATATTTCTAAACCATAGGTTAAACTTATAAAATCCATAACTATTTCTACGAGTTTCTGACTAAATCCTGGCTGTGACCAATATCCACGAAAACTAAAATTCTACTGCTACTACTACTACTACTACTACTACTACTAATACTACTACTACTACTACTACTATCTACCTAAGTAAAATTTCGGGATGATACAATATTTTGGACAGATTTGGTTTTTTAAATTTTAAGTCATAATTCACTAGTCAAATCATGTTTCTTTTTCTTAAAGTAAATATAAGATAAATTTTTATGGATTTATGTGGCTTAAAATATAATGAGGCTTTACATTTTATTGAAGAATCTTAAGGAAGTACTCTTGTGTGAGATATGAGTAAAATTTGTTTATTTGGTTAATTGAGAAAATAAAAATCTTTTTGGATAATAAAACTAATGGGTATCATAATTTACTAAAAATGGACCTTTTTAATTTATAATTTTAATAAAGTGGGAGATAATGTTTAATACTTTTATTTTATAAGGAAAATAAGAAAGTGGTAATGAAAGCTTTCATTAGGCTTAAGAAAGTGGTCTTTTTATGCAATTGAGAATTTATTTCCAAATTTTGATACCATTATTCGTAGGCATGTTTTTTTTATGAATAATATGATAATGCTACAAATTCAAGGGTTTAGTCTAAGTTTTAAGATTTAAGAACAAATGCTTCTAAAGTATTGAAAATTTGTTAAGTTCATCCCTAATCGCTCAACTTAAAGACATAAACTTAATTAATCAAATGTTATAATTAATCCGACCCACTGTATGGTATCACTACTGTAATGCCCTGCTACCTAAGAGTCGTTACTAAGTTTTAAAATGTGCATTTAACTTGCTAACCAAGCTTTTAGCTCAAAACTGTAACTAAATTGTATTAAAATCACATAATATGAAAATGTAGTCATTCGTTGAAAATTATAAGCCTTTTACATTAGGGATCCAAAAAAAATACTGCTTATAAAATTTTACAACTCAAAATATGTTTAAAGTCAACTAAATGACAAAATAGGATTCAGTACAAAGCATCTCCCAAAAATACCCTTGGCCGTGTCAGCCCGGCAGACCAGACATGTACGCGCTGCTCGTCATGCTCTCCATACTCAAGGTTGGTCGACTCTCCCCTTTCCCTTACCTGCACTATAGAGCACTCGTGAGCCGAAGCCCCACAAGAAAACCCTGACAAGAAAATAACATATGCTTATTACACACTTAACATATAAACAAGCCATCACCAGGCAGATAACACATACGGCCATACCATCCTAGGCGCTCCACCAGGCCTTGGGTTCACGGTCCACACTGTAAGGATATCCCAGGTATCCTTTAGGGTCTCACCCTGGCAACTCGCACTCCGTGTGCTAAACGTTACTCCCGGCCTGTTGCCGTTCTCGGCCCTCGCCGTTCCCGGCTCTAGCCGTTCACTCACATATATGCATACAAAGAATAACTAAACATATATTTAAATGTGACTAAACTCAATCATATAGGGCACTGCCCTACAACACAAGCTCTACGGAATCAGTAGTATTCTTACATGTGTCCCGAGCATTCCAAGCACCGATGTTCCGAGCACAGTCCCCTAGTCCGAGCCTCGCAGAAACCCTAGTCACAACGCACCAATAATATCCATCCATCAAGTTCTAATCCATTAAATATCTTTGGGTCATAATTCTAGTCTCCGGGACATTGAATTCTATCAATTCGAGTTATAAAATCCATCCCGAACCTTTACTATTGAATTCCTGAGCCTAAAACCTCTTTAAAGCCCAAAAAAGCACTAACTGCCGCAGCCCTAAGAACTCATGTCACAACCCCCAGCTCAACCCGAGGCCCTGCCTCATTTCAGCCTACACGCGCCGCGGCCCTTCCTGAAGGGCGCCGCGGCGCGCCTCCATTTCCAGACGCCGCAATGTTCTAATGGGCCGTGGCTCAGCAAAAATAGCGTCGCGGCCTGACCCCTCGAGCCCAGAAAAACTCACCATTTTTACCATAAAAACCAATCCAATTAATCGCAAAATCACCCAACAACTCAAGCTAATCATCATAGAGGTTATACTATGGATTCAGCAACAAAACCCAACAAGAATTCAAGTTCAAAGCCTCATCAAACTCAAAGACAATTCCTCACTCACCACACATGCAATACTCTAGAATTTCAGCTTAAAACCAGTATGATTCAACAAGATGAAAGCTTACCTTGAGCTGAGTTGAATCTCTGAATTAGGTCCAAAAGATTCAAGCTTCTAGCTCCCAAGATTCCCAGCCCAATTCCTTAGTTTTGATTAGTTTCCACCAAAATTTCTCCAAGCTTCCAATGGGTGAAACTCCAAGAGAGAGAGAGGAAGAAGGGGGGTCGGTTCCTGTTTTTTTCTAAAGATTCTTTTGGTTTTGTTTTATTTAACTTACGTTCCTAAGGTTACCTCAGGGCTTGGTGCCGAAAACGTCCCCGAGGGAAAATTGGTAAATTTCTCCAATATTCCCTCCTAAACATTCTATCTTCAAATATATCTCCAAATATTTATTTCCATAACTCGATAACCCCATAAAACGTCTAATACCTGAAATACCCCTCGACTCGCCTCGAGTCGGGTTTTCGACCCCGTTGTGACATTCTAGCTAACCGCTCCCTAGGACTATCTCGGATCGTGCAATACAGATATATCACAAGTATATCACAATTATTACAATTATCACACTTATGACCTCAACGGGCTAAAATTATAAACATGCCCCAAATAACCAAACGAGGCCCACGTGAATATTTAATCCACCTAAACATGCATCTCTAATCACATATTCATGAAAATTCACATATTATGATAATAAATCACTTATTGCCCTCCAGGCACGCTAATCAAGGCCATAAGCCTTAAAGGCAAATTTGGGTCATTACAACTATAGTGTTATCTAAGTGGGAAGGCTCGCTTCTAGATACAAGATCTCCACAAGCAAGTGCTATGGAATCCGGGTAAGACAACTTATGATATGTTTGGCTACAATACGTTCATGACTAGTTTAGATAACTAAGTTATAAGCTAATAAGTTGAACTCGTCTTAGAAGGATTACTCAAGACCATGGTCCTAGAGGGTTCGCATACTCATGACTAAGGTAAGCAGTCTGGCTAGCTTGCGCGATGACTACGAACTTCGGTTAGCTACCATGAATGAAGTAAGAAATTGGTTCACCACCGGTGACTATGTAACTAAGGTCCGTTGGTCACCATAATATGTAAGAAGTGTGGTTTAACACCCGGGACATAAGAGTCCAATTATACTCTGGGACACATAAGTTAGTTGAGTCTGATTCGTGCTAGCTACTGTGAAAACTATGAACTCTAGCTAGCCTATGGGGAATGAAGAAATAAATCGGTTCACCACCAGTGACTATGTAACTAATGTCGATTGGCCCCCGCAACATGTAAAAAGCCCAATTTAATACCTGTGATATAAGAGTCCGGTTATACCCTGTGACACGTAAGTACGTGAATTATGGAATCAAATATCTATGACTAAGAAAGTATGCCAAATTCTTCTAGAAGTCTGGGTAACCGGTGTAACTAGTTTACACCCGTCGATTCTATGGTAAGATATGTTGAAAGTTCCTCTAGAACCCTAAGTAAGTATGTATGTTAAGATATGAATGACTAAGTATGTATGTACATTAAGATATGAATGAATAAATATATATGTATGTTAAGATATGAATGAATAAATATGTATGTATGTTAAGATATGAATGACTAAGTATGTATGTACATTAAGATATGAATGAATAAATATGTATGTATGTTAAGATATGAATTAATAAATATGTATGTATGTTAAGATATGAATGACTAAGTATGTATGTACATTAAGATATGAATGACTAAGTAAGTATGTATGTTAAGATATGAATGGCTAAGTATGTATGTATGTTAAAATATGAATTACTAAGCAAATATGTATGTTAAGATGACTAAGTAAGTATGTATGTTAAGATATGAATGAATAAGTAAGTATGTATGTTAAGATATGACTGGGTAAGTAAGTATGTATGTTACCAGTTAAGACTATATGTATGCTCTGGGATTTTCTCCGTACAGGTCTACTTTCAGGATATGAGTTTTAGTTATAAGGCATGACCATAAGTTTTCCAGGACGTTCGCATGATCTTAAATCATCAGAATCCTATTCTGGGTTGGTTATCTACCTAGTTACAGTTAGTTTAAGTCATTTCTTCATTTATGTGGTTATCTTTGTTAAGTTGTTCATACTAATTGTTTTGCTTACCTAGTTGTTTCGTGTTGTAGGTAAGGTCAAAGACAAATTGGATTAGTGAGTGCTTGAGTTTATTTGCGAGGATGTATATGTGGACCGACCTTTTGTGAATTTATGTTTTGGGATCTAGAACCCATATAGTAATTAAGAAATTATGTTGGGCTTGTTGAATGTTTTAAAATTATTACACTCTAATTTACTTTTAAGTATGCGCATACTTCCGAACTCTTGCTTGTGTTGAAAAGTTTTTTTATATGGATTTTTGGTTACCTTATTTTTATAAAATGGATATGTTTTTCTGCAAATTATGTTAATAGATTTAACGGGACATTACAGTTGGTATCAGAGCACCAGGCTAAACTTGTTCTGTAGACAAACCCACATGTACATTGGCAAAGATATACCGGCACTCACTGTAAGTATTGTCTTCTCATATCTGTTTCCTTTTCTTTTTGATATACCTCAATTTTATAAATTCTAGGTTATGGCCAATATACCTGGGATTGGTGACCTTGTGATAGGAAACCCACCCATGATCCCTCAACCAAGTATCGGTTATTGTAGATTATTTCACAATGAGGTTTGTTGCCACTTTGAGTACAACCGATGGTATCGGCATGCTATATGGAAATGGATGCACTACATGATTGAAGTCTTCGGTAGAGCCAACACACCGGAGCGACAAAATGTGCCACCATTTGTCTGAGAGGTGTGACCAAGGTATGGTTTCATCACAGACGTGGGCGGCTAATTCTTGACACGTGGGATGAATTTTGTATGCAGCTTGAGATAGCTTTTGGACAATGGATTGGCCTACCTCCATGGTGGATAGCATACCTCGAGGCAGTGCGGTAGATCAAGAGGAGGATCCCGAGCAGCCAGACGAGGATTCTGACATAAAGCTGGATATATTGATGGATCAGATATATTAGGTTTTGTTGTGAATGTCTTGTTGATACTTTTGTAAAGACTTTGCAAACCTATTAATTTGTATAGCTTTTGAATAGTCGTAGCAGGTGTAACGTCCCGAATTCACTATTATAGGTATGTGAGCCTTGATTACATTGCCTGGAGGGCATAATAGGATATATATGTTGAATTAATTGAATAAATGTAAGACTACATGGAATACATGATTTATATGGGAATATGATTATATATGCATGTTTATGTGTATTTAATAAGGGCATAGTTGTAATTTTGACCCGTTGAGGGTATTAATGTGCTTATATGTGTTAAATGATTCAGACCACATTATTATGTGGATATATTTGCTATATTTGCCTCCAGGCAATCCTAGTGAGCGGATTAGTGGAGTAGTCACAACAGAGTCCAATACCCAACTCGGGGCGAGCCTAGGGGTATTTCAGGGAGTTAGTGCGTATTTGAAAATTATTTGTTAAAGTGCAGTAATTTGGGCATGTCGGGATTAATTGGGAATCGATAAGACAATTTGAGGATTAGCGGGAGTTGTGGCTAATGACTGTTTTTCCCTTGGGGCCATTAAGGAATAAGTTATGCTCAACTGGCATTTTGGTCTTGTGTCAAGAATGGAATTGACTTTAGGCACTAGTAGCTTGTAGAAACTTAAGGAAACAAGGCCAGAACACCTTAGGCACTAGAAGCCTTCAAGAACTAAGAAACAAAACAGAACCTCTCCTTCTTTCTCTCGCTCTCTCTCTATTTTCGATTCTCTTCTTCCCCTTGGTGTGCTTGTGGACTCTTGAGGATCTTTGAGGAGAATGTGGGGGAAATTCAAGGAGTTGGGGCTAGGATTGGAGGAGGTTTAGCTCAGGTTCGAAATCTGTAGTACGGGTAAGTGAATTCATTTGTTTTATTAGATTGTGAAATATTGCTTTTGGTGTTCTTGAGTTCTAAACTCAAGGTTTGGATTTTAGGTTGTGGTAATGGTTTGGTTTGATGTTTGGAGGTTATATGCTGCTTGCACTAATTGGAAATGTTTGTGAGGTATAGTTTCGGTTTTGTTTGGGAACTGTGATGAATTTCGGTCTGATTAGCTCAGAAAAACGCAGGGAAAATGGTTGGGAATTCTGGGTTTTTTTATTTGAGTCGCGGCCCTGTTATTCAG
This sequence comes from Humulus lupulus, assembly GCF_963169125.1. Lineage (NCBI taxonomy): Eukaryota > Viridiplantae > Streptophyta > Magnoliopsida > Rosales > Cannabaceae > Humulus > Humulus lupulus. The sequence goes on along the minus strand of NC_084800.1, from coordinate 145,957,768 downwards.
GTGCTACAACCCTTTTGTATGAAGAGGCTGCGAACCTCTGTACTGTTGACCAGGCGCTGCGATGCAAGCAGGGCGCACCATGGCCCGTGCCTCCCAAGAGAGAGTCATGAGTCTCTCTGACTTGCAGTGCACTGCGGCCCTAGTGGTCGGGATGCGACTCTAATTGAGGGAAATAGCGAAAACATATTTTTAAGCTCGGGAACCCAAATTTAAGGGCTCAAGAATGATCCTACTACCCGGTTTAGTAGAATTCAAGGTCCCGGAGGCTAGTATGTTATTTTGAAGTTTGTAATCAGTTTAGGTTTTAATGTTTATTTATTAATACATTGTGACTAGGTTATACTGCTAGGGCTCAGGGATAGGGGTCATGCTCTAGGCTGCCATACATAAGCTGCTCGAGACTTGAGGTAAGAAAAATGCACCCTGGTTGTGATCGGGGCATGGACCCCTGTTAATGAATATGTTATAATTATGAATATATCTGTATCTTAGAATATCTTGATAGACATGCTTGTATTTGTCTATGATTTCTTGTTGTGCAATGTGTATTTGTGATTATATCTGATGTAAAGGTTGACCTAAACGCTGGGATTGAACATGATACAATAAATAGAAGTGTTGTCTGCACTTAACCATTTGTATTGATTGATGAGCTTGGATTATGCATTTGATGGAGATGAATGTTACTGTTAAGACGATTGCTTATATCCTGTTGTTGATTGAATTTATTGATTTAAGCTTACTGCTATTATACTATTGCCTAGTTGGGCATGCTGATTTAAGTTTTCTTGCTGAGCCTTGGCTCACGGGTGCTATGTGGTGTAGGTAAGGGGAAGGGATAGCCAGACCATCCATAAGTTGGAGAGCTTCAGGGGCGGTGTGTACATATGCAGCCTACTCAACCGCCACGACCGAGATAGCTTGGGAGGAACTAGGATTGAACCATGTTTCGCCACTTAGGAAAACTAATTTGTATTTCATTTGTCTTTTACCAGTCTGTAAATGATTTTTGGGATCCCGTGTATAAATTTAATATTTTTAATGAAAAATAATCACTTTGTTGAACAAAGCTTTTAATACTTGATCTTGACTTAGTCTTTAATTACACGTTTAAGTTCAAATGACTCGCTTAGCGAGTTAAGAGCTATTTTAAACACAGTGTAACGATCTTGGTTAACTAGGGCATTACAGCAATCGTGTGTAGAAACCCCACGCGTAGTTAGGGTTCTCTTTTGTATTTTTATTTTTACTAACTAAAACTTTGTGGCATGATCAGTTGTGATCATTTTGCATTGCTAGGTTCTATCCTTGAATGTTACGACTACCTGCTTTGGGTTGAATAATTATGGTTCTTCTTTCTTGTGTATGAGAAAAACTTGTATGCTCATTTAATGCTACGTTAGTATTCTCCCCTATCATACATTGTTGTATAGAATTTCGCGATGGTGCCTAATACCAGAGCCAAGGCAGGCCATCAAGCTGATAATCCAGTAGAGCAAGCATCTTTGAACCCACAAGTTTCAGCAGGCCAAGGGCGAGGTCAGGGGAGAATTAAGGACCTGACCTTGCTGCTCAGATGGAGGAGCTTTGTAAGGATATGGATGCTCAGAATGCTCGCATTGAGCAGGGCCATAAGAGGCAGGTGGAATCTGATGCTCGCCAAACAAACATGTTTTAGACATTACTTCAACGCCTCCTAACAACACCGGCTAACAACTAGAAAGAACGAGAAGTATTTATGGCTGGAGTAGTGAACCAAGATCCACCGGCTAGTGGGGCATGGGTTGAACCACAAGTTGAGGCACCGAGGGTGTCCAACAGAAACCCATTTCTGAACGATTTGTTCACTAGAACCCACCAACCTTTGAAGGTACTACTGACCTAGTGGTGGTAGAATAGTGGATTAGCTTACTAGAAAGGATCTTCGATTTCATCAAAATTATAGAGCATGAAAAGGTGGTTTGTGTAATTTATATGTTGAGAAAAGATGCCCGCATCTGGTGGGATGCTGCAAAGAATGGTCATAATGTGGCCAAAATGGAATGGCCAGAATTCTTAGTCTTCTTCAATTCTAAGTATTATAGCCATACCGTGATTGACCACAAGGTGGTCGAGTTTACGACTCTTAAGCAAGGAAATTTGATCGTCCAAGAATATACTAGTAAAATTGATCACTTATGTACATTCGCACTGGATCTGGTTAATACTGAATCAACTAAAGTATTGATATTTATGAGAGGACTTCGAAGAGAGATCAATAAACTTGTGGACACTGGGAAGACAAGCCTGGAAACATATGAAAAAGTAGTGCAGCGAGCTCTTCACCAACAGTCATGGTCAAGGCTAGAAAGGAAGGAATCCCAAAAGTTTGAAGAATTAAAGTTTACCTCTGCCAATTCAAGTCATACTTGATCTAACTGAAATGCCTCCAAGGGAAGGTTTTTTCCCAGGACCAACCGCAAGAATGGGAATTTTGGAACTCCATGAGGCTCAAGGCCGATTAGCAATGGGAATAACAAGATAAAAGGGGGACTGTCTGATAGTCAAACTGGGGGTTCGAACAAACAACCCAGGTGAGATTTTGAGTACTGGCCTATTTGTGATAATTGTGGCCATCGACATCCGGGTGAGTGTAAGGCGAGGGTATGCTATGTCTGCGGCAAACTAGGACACCTCACTAAGAATTGCCCAAGTCCAAACTGGAAGGGCGGAAACAACCAACAAAAGCAAAAAGGAGCCCCGCCAAGGGCCTACGGTCTTACTCAAGGAAACAAAGAAGTCGCACCATCTAAGATTGTGTCAGGTCAAATCTCTATTTCCCAAACCTAAACACATGCATTAATGGACACTGGTGCAACACATTCTTTTGTAGTTTCCTCTCTTGTTGAAAAATTGAATAGAATGCTTGAACCTATGCCTAGTGTCTCATTGCTTTCAGCCGAAGATATGTCTGTGCAGTCATGGTTAAGAGCCATACCATTTTGGGTAGAGAGATGAGAATTGACAGTAGACCTGTTTATTTTAGACCTACACTAATATGATATAATATTAGTGATGGACTGGTTATCTAAGTATGGCGCCATAGCGAACTAGAAGAAGAGGAGAGTGGTTTCAAATCAGGAGGAGAAGAGTCGTTTACGTTCCAAGGCACTGCTAGGGAAAAGAAAATCATGATGATCTCTGCTATGAGGGAGAGGAAGATGTTAGAGGACAATTGCATTAGATATTTGGCACACATTGTAGAAAAGGATAAAGAGGGCACATTACAACCAGCCGAAGTACCTATCATATGAAAATATCCTGAAGTATTTCTTGATGACCTTCCTGGGCTACTGCCGGAGTGAGAAGTGGTGTTCGAAATAAAAATTATTCCAGGTACGGCGCCCATTTCGAAAGCTCCGTACTGGACGGCGCCAGCGGAATTGAAAGAGCTACAAGCTCAACTGCAAGAGCTGTTGGATAAAAAAGTTCATAAGACCGAGTCATTCTCCGTGGGGATCCCCAGTATTGTTTGTAAAGAAGAAAGATAACTCCATGAGAAGGTGTATTGACAATCAGGAGCTTAAGAAAGTGACAATTAAGAACCGGTACCGGCTTCCCAGGATCAATGATTTATTTGATCAACTCCATTGAGCATCGGTATTCTCCAAGATAGATCTCTGATTAGGTTACCATCAACTCAGAGTTAAGGAGTCAGACATACCTAAGACAACGTTTCAGATGTCCTTCGGACTCACCAATGCACCCACCGCATTCATGGACCTCATGAATCGACTATTTAGCGAGTTTTTTTAATAAATTCCTCATCTTGTTTATTGATGATATTTTGATATACTCGAGGAACTCTGAGGAACATGCGGTGCATTTGGAAATGGTTCTTCAGCATTTAAATGAACAAAAACATTATGCCAAATACTCCAAGTGTGAATTTTTGCTGGAAAAGGGGAGTTTATTGGGCCATATGGTGTCAGAAGAAGGGATACCCATGGATCCTACCAAGACAGAGGCAATAAATATGTGGAAACCTCTGAAAAATGCTTAGGAAGTGAGAAGTTTTCTCGGATTAGTAAGGAATTATAGGCAGTTCACAGAAGGTTTCTCGAAAATAGCTACGAAAATGACGACTCTTACCCGTAAAAATGCTAAATTTATATGGACCAATCAGTGTGAGATGAGTTTCCAAGAACATAGCAAGGTGATAACTTATGAGACCAGAAAACTAAAGAATTATGAAAAGAACTACCCGACGCATGAGTTAGAGTTGGCTACAGTAGTGTTCGCATTAAAAATCTTGAGGTATTATCTCTATGGGATACATTGTAACATTTACAATGACCACAAGAGCCTCAAGTACTTCTTCACCTAGAAGGAATTGAACATGAGGCAGCGCCGGTGGATAAAATTGTTTTATGATTATGATTGTTACATTCTATACCATTCCTGGATGACCAATAAGGTGGCAGATGCTCCGAGTCAGCAACTGATGGCATACATGATGACAGTGCGGAAAATGCCCTTAGAACTTCAAGGTGACATCTCTACGTTGGATCTTGAGGTAGTTGTTGGAAAATTAGCAAATCTTTCGGTTCAACCCACCATTATGGAAGCCATACAAGGACAACAACTTTTGGAACGTTGGTATGAGCAGATCAAGGATGAGGTGAGGAAGGATATGCGACCAGGATTCCACATATCAGAACATGGGGTGTTTTGATTTAAAGGTAGAATTTGTGTTCTCGATGATCCAAAGATTAAGAAGATATTCTTCTATGAGGGACACAATGCCCCTGACAAAAAATGTACAAGTATTTAAGGAAATATTTTTGTTGGCCGAAGATAAAAAAAGGAAGTAGCAGAATACGTGGCTCATTGCCTCACCTGGCAACAAACTAAGTCGGAGCAGCAGGGACCAGCCGGCTTGTCGCAACTGCTAGAGAATCAAGAATGGAATTGGGAGATGATCACAATGGATTTTGTCACTAGATTGCCAAACACTCCTAAGGGTGAAGATACGATATGGGTTATTGTTGATAGATTGACCACATCGGCATATTTCCTACCCATTAAGATAAATTAGTCTACATATAAGTTATTAGACTTATACATAGCAGAGGTTGTACGACTACATGGAGTACCTAAGTCCATCATTTCAACCAAGACGGACGTTTCACCTCGACATTTTGGAAAAGGATGCAAGAAGGATTGGGGACTCAGCTTAAGTTTTGCACTGCTTTCCATCCACAAATAGATGGCCAGAGTGAGTGAATGAGCCAAACCTTGGAAGACATGCTGAGAGCCTTTGTACTCGACTTCTAGGGGTCCTGGGACGGAAAACTTCCACTGAGGGAATTTGCTTACAAAAATATCTATGACGACTCTATTAAGATATCATCATATGAAGCCCTATATGAGCGAAAATTTCGATCCTCGATTCATTGGCACAAAGCCAGTGAAAGAAAATTCTTGGGTACAGAGGAAGTCGACAAAGTTACTAAAGATATCAAGAAGATTCGGGAGAGGTTGCAAACCTCCATAGAATGACAGCGCAAATATGCGGACCGATGCCGAAGACCCATGGAATTTGAAGCTGGAGATAAGGTTCTCTTGAAGGTGGCTCTGTTGAAGGGGGCTCTACATTTTGGTAAGAAAGGAAAATTAATTCCAAGGTATATTGGACCTTTTGAGATAGTGGAGAAAATCGGCATGGTAGCCTACCGATTAGCTCTCCCACCTACATTGGATTGAGTACATGATGTATTCCATGTATCTATGCTGAGAAAATATGTGGAAGACCCGAGCCATGTATTTAGTTACGAACAGTTGGAGGTGAATCAAAAACTTTGTTACAAGGAGAAACTAGTGAGGATTTTGGATCGTAAGGATAAGGTGTTGCGTAATAAGACTATACCCTTGGTTAAAGTATAGTGGTATAACCACGGGGTAGAAGAAGAAACATGGGAACCCGAAGATCGGATGAGAGAGTTATACTCACAGTTGTTCTAAGTTTTGAGGAAGAAACTTGTATAAATTGTAGGAACTATAACACCCCGCGTTTAGGGCACCGGGTAAACCCTATTTCAGGTAGTTTAATTCTTTGTATTATGTATTATTTCAGAGGAACATTTTGTGTTACAAGAATTTTGTGATGTTTGAATGGTAGCCATATTGTTGTAAGTGTAGTTTTTGTTAGAAACAGAGACCTTTGGTCGTGGATCGAGTCCAAAACCCTAATTGGGTAAAAATCTCGGATAAAATATTCTTAATGGAATAATTATGGCAAAAAGTATTTTTGAGAATAAAATTAAAAAAATTACTATAGGTTATTTTATTAATAAAATATTATAATTTTGGTGATGTCACATTTTATTTAGATTGATTTTTTCCACTAAGAAAAAATTAATCAAAAGTATACATTATGCCAAATGCCTGACCTTATGTTCAAGCTTATTTGAGGATTAATAAAATCTAAATTAAGGGAACTTTAAGGCATGTGTGGCTGGTTATGTAGAGTTCTTCCGGTTCAATAGCTTGCCCAATAGAATTTCAAGAAAATAGCCATTATTTTCCCATGGTATCATCTTATATTGAAAAGAAAATGAAGCTAATTTCAACACTTAATCTCACCACCCAAAGTCCCCAACCAAACCCCTCTCTCTCTCTCTCTCTTACTTCATCTGATCTTTTCAGCACAGACTCATCTCTCTCAAAGCTCTCTTCTTTCTCTAGAAATTTAGAGCACCATTGAAGAATCTCCATTGAAGGTTTTACAAAAAGCTTGCACCAAAGCTAAGAAAAAAGGGGTGAGTTCTCTTGTTTCTCCTTACAATCTTTATTTTCCTTCTTTTTCCTATGTTGACTGAAACTTTAAGGGTTCTAAAACTCTACGCATGTTGGTTTAACACTCACCACAGCCATCATTTCAAACCTAGGTGTGGTTGATGCAAGTGTAAGGATCATCATTTACATGCATGCAAGCTTAGAAGGAAATTTTTGAAAGCGGTAAACCCTAGAGCAAACTTTTTTTAAGCATCCCTCTCCTTTTAATTTTTCTAGTTCTATAATATGATTGTTAGTGTTTATGGGAAGGGATTTAAGTGTGTGAAGTGTTAAGAACTGGTCCGAAACCCTAAGCGCACAACCACCCTAAAGGCTTCAACATAAAGAGGTAAAAATCTTGATCTTACCATAACATTTAAATGGCTTTAGCAAATCTGAATTTGATAATTGTTTTGCGATTTAAACTTGTTATTTGGGTTGTAATAAGGTTATTTAGTGGGCTGATGATGCATGCATGTTTTTTATGTTGTGTTTGATAGCTTGGAATCAAAAGTTCCATTGGAATGGTTGATGCATGCTTGCTGCTAAAACATTTCAGTGGCTTCCTAAACAACCTAAACAACCTAATTATTCAATGAAAGTTTTTGAAATGCGTTATTTAGAAAGAGTACATGATTATAACATCTTGAACCACTGAAAAACATTTTATATAACTCGAGTTATGAGCATTTTGGGAATCTAGTGCAAGCTGGATTATGATTTCACAGTTCCGATCTTCTACCTTGCAATAGTTAATTGAATTTGTAAAAATTATTATTTTCAGCTGAAATTTTTATTAACTGTTATGGACATATTTTATATTAAGTACATGAAACAGTTTATAAAAATTCACTATAGTTTTGGAGTTATAAATTTTCCAACTTAGATGTTCAAAACTGTTTGCTGCCAAGATGGTGTTGATATAGTGGCTTCCAACAGACCAAACACTAGGTTATTTGTCAAATTTTCAAATGGGAATTTTAGAATTTTTTTATTTTTGAAGAGTACTTGATTTTAGCATTTTGAAACACTAAGAAACATTATGTCATCAAGTTATAAGCGTTTTCTTATTGATGTGCCAGCTGGACTGAAAACCTGACAGCTTGACGATTGCATGTTTGAACAACGTTTTGACAAGTTTAAAATCAAGATTTTTAGATGGTTTTAATTATTTAGACTCTATTTATATTAATTAAAAGTCGTTCATGAGTTGACTAAGTACTACTCTATAGATTGTGAGTTTTGTTTTTTTCTAAAAATGTTGTCAAATAAAATTATGTTTTGGACAGATTTGGTTTTTAAACTTTAATTCATAATTCACTAGTCAAATCATGTTTCTTTTTCTCAAAGTAAATATAAGATAAATTTCTATGGATTAAGCGTTAAGATTTGAGTGGCTTAAAATATAATGAGGTTTTCCATTTCATTGAAGAATCTTAATATAGTACTCTTGTGTGAGATAGGACTAAAATTTGTTTATTTGAGAAAATAAAATGTTTTTGGATAATAAAATTTATGGATTTCTTAATTTACTAAAAAGGGACATTTTTCATTTTCAATTTTAATAATGTAGGAGATAGCGTTTAACACTTTTATTTTATAATGAAAATAAGAAAGCGGTAATAAAAGTTTTCTTTAGATTTAAGAAATTTCGGCACCACTATTTGTAGCATGTTTTTTTTTATGAATAATGTGATAAGGATACAAATTCAAGGGTTCAGTCTAAGTTTTAAGATTTAAGAACAAATGATTTTAAAGCATTGACAATTTGTTAAGCTCATGCCTAATTACACAACTTAAAGACATAAACTTAATTAATCAAACGTCATAATTAATCCGAGGAATTGTATGGTTTCACTACAATGTTATCTAAGCAGGAAGAATCGCTTCTAGATACAAGATCTCCACAAGAAAGCGCTAAGGAATCTGAGTAAGACATCTTATGATATGTTTGGCTACAACACATTAATCACTATTTTAGATAACTAAGTTAGTAGCTAATAATTTGATCTAGTCTTAGAAGGTTTACTCAAGACCGTGGTCCTAGAGGGTTCACTTACTCATGACAAAGGTAAGTATTTCAGCTAGCTACCGCGACGACTACGAACTTTGGCTAGCTAATATGAACTAAGTAAGAAACCGGTTTGCCACCGGTGACTATGTAACTAAGTTCAGTTTTCCACTGCGATATGTAAGAAATCGTATTTAACACCCATGACATAAGAGTCAGGTTAAACTCTCGGACACATAAATAAGTTGACTACGGCTAGCTACCGCGACAACTATGAACTCTCGCTAGCCACCAGGGAAATAAGTAAGAAATTGATTCGGCACTGGTGACTATGTAAGTAAGGTCGGTTGGCCACCGCAACATGTAAGAAGTCCGGTTTAACACCTGTTACATAAGAGTCCGGTTAAACATCGTGACATGTAAGTAAGTTAATTGTGGAACCCAATCTCTATGACTAAGAAAGTATGCCAAATTCTTCTAGGAGTTTGGTGGCCGGCGTAACTAGTTTACACTCATCAACACTATGGTAAGATATGGTAAGATATGTTAAGTTATGTTGAAGGTTCCTCCGAAACCCTAAGAAAGTATGTATGTTAAGATATGAATGACTAAGTATGTATGTATGTTAAGATATGAATGACTAAGTATTTATGTATGATAAGATATGAATGACTAAGTAAATATGTGTGTTAAGATGACTATATAATTATGTATGTTAAGATATGAATGAATAATTAAGTATGTACGTTAAGATATGACTGAGTTAGTAAGTATGTATGTTACCAGTTAAGACTGTATGTATACAATGGGATTTTCTGTGTGCAATTGTACTTTCTGGATATGAATTTTAGTTATGAGGCATGGTCATAAGTTTGTCAGGATGTTCGAACGTTCTAAAAGTGTACGTTAGGGTTCGGTTTCATCAGAATTCTATTTATGGTTGGTTATCTGCCTTGTTACAGTTAGCTTAAGTCCTTGCTTCGTTTATGATGTTATGTTTGTGAAGTTGTTCTTAGTAAGCGTTTCACTTACCTAGTTGTTTCATGTTGTAGGTAAGCTCAATGACAAAGTGGATCAGCGAGAGCTGGAGTTTATCTTCGAGGATGTACATGTGGACCGTCCTTTTGGGAATTTATGTTTTGGGGACTAGAACCCATATGATAATTAGGAAATTATTTTGGACTTGTTGAATGTTTTAAAATCATGACACTGTAATTTACTTTTAAGTATGCTCATACTTCCAAACTCTTGAATGTGTTGAAAAGTTTTTTTTTATATGGATGTTCGGTTACCTTATTCTTAAAAAATGGTTATGTTTTTCGCAAATTATGTTAAGAGATTTTACAGGACGTTACAATAAGAAGGTATAGATTCCATATTTGTTAACCTATGTCCCCAACCATATATATAACTGTGTCCCCAAAACAATTGTTCTCACTTTGATTATTCTGACAAACCTGAACGCATGAATCAAAGGATCAGATGACATATATATTAGTTCATAGTAACCTCAAGATTAATATCATCGTCTATATGATTACCATTTGATGGATTTGATTAATACTACGAAGCGATGTTTAAACAAGTATTAACAAATCACATATGGTCCAGTTCTATATATCACTATATATAAAGTACCTTCACTAAAGTGTCCTACTACACTAGTGACCCGCATCTAGCTCACTTGCATTAATAAGACTAGTGAACCGTACTAGTAGTAATTAATCTAAAAATGTCTCAAAGTAGACGCTTGCAACAAGTTTTTCTAGTGGAAAGTCCCGACCCGAGGGGAGATCACCTCAAAAATCATAAAAGGGTCTCAAAGTAGACGCTTGCAAAACGTTTCTCAAAGTAGACGCTCGAAAAAAGGGTCTCAAGGTAGACGCTTGCAAAAAGGGTCTCGAAGAAGGCGCTTGCCAAAAAGGGTCTCAAAGAAGACGCTTGCAAAAATAGTACTATGCCTAATGACGAGAAGGACGCTTCTCGCAATAAATAATAAGCGCGCGCAAAAGTATATAAAAGGATAACTAGAACCCAAGGGGCTAACACATCCTTATAGATACAATCAAGGTGCATCAAAGAGAGACCTATCAAACCCCCTTTCACGTGGGCTCTGAATGACCTCTAGCATGATTGCATAAAAAAATTATAATAAAAAATTAAAACGGAAGAGAAGAGTCTACAAGAACGCCTAAAGGCCTCCCTATAGACTGGGGGCAAGTGTGGATACCAAAAATCAACCAAGAAAAAATCTCTAGTTCATGATTGAAACAAATGGCTAAGGGTTGTTTGTTAGTCCATTGAGGTCGCACTTATGGGTCTCGCAAGACCATAGTCTAGGAAACACTCCCGTGTTGCGAGACCCTCAAGGGTGATGTCGCGAACCCCTCACGTGTCTTGGCCCCTTGTGAAGCAAGCCTCTCGCATCACTCAGCCCCTTGCTCAGCAGGACCCTCACATTAGGGCTGAGCATTGGGCGGGTTGGTCGGGTTACAAGGCATTTTTACCCGTCCAATGTCATAATCGGGTTAGCAAAAGTGACCCGTAACTTGCCCAATTAAGAAACAAATTTTTTTTAACCCGTCCAATAATTTGGGCGGGTTCGTCGGGTTAACCGGCCCAAACCAAAATTGTATTTTTTTTGGGCGGGTTGGTCGGGTCAACCCGCCCAAACAAAAGTAGTATTTTTTTTTTTTACATTTTTGTAATTTTTTTCTTTTAAATACTACTACTAATTGTTATCCCAAAAATTTGAAAAGAATGATGTGGCAATAAAATTGGCACATGGCATGAGTTAGTGGGGTGATCTGGCTTAGCAATGGCCCAATACATCAGTTAAGAAATTGGACAGATAGTCAAGTCAAATACACCCGACCGAAGAAAATATTTGGTCTAAGGGTTGCTTGGCTCAGACCCCAGTTTGAAGACCCTAATAATTGATTTAAAGCCAAGTCCAAGAAGATTGAGGGAGAGATTTGGATTTTGGTTCAAGGGATAAAAGCAACAGGTCCGATCGGACCTAAGCTTGAGGAGCCTCTTGATATGTTGGCTCGAGTGTGTCTAAGGTAAACCTCTCAAGGTTTCCTAAGTAGTGGCTTGGACGTGTTTGAGTAGAATGACTAAGACTTAAGTTTTAGTCAAGGGGAAAGCCACATAATGGCCGATCGGATGCGCCATGGAAGAGGTATGCTTGGGCTTGTACAAGGTGAGAAGGAGGAGGGAAGTAGGCTCGGACCACCTTGGTCCGAGGAGAAGATTTCAAGGTCCGATCGGACCTTGGTTGAAAAAGGAAGGCTCGGACCATTTTGGTCCGAGGACAAGGGCATCATGTCCGATCGGGCATGCCCATGGGAGGTGCCTTGGACCATTTTGGTCCGAGGAGATGGAATGGAGAAGATGGCTTGGACCACCTTGGTCCAAGGAGATGGCATGAAAAGATGGCTCGGACCACCTTGGTCCGAGGAGAAGAGTACAAGGTCCGATCGGACCTTGGTTGAAGGAAAAAGGCTTGGACTTGACCGAGGAGGGATGCCAAAGAGGATGGTTCGAACCACCTTAGACCGAAGAGGAAGCCATTGTGTCCGATCGGACAAGTCTTGGAGGAGCTTACCTCAGAGTTACCCGAGGTAAGGAGCAAAGGAGGTGGGCTTGGACCACCTTGGTCCGAGGAGAGCCCAACTTACATGATTTTTGGTCCGAGGAGAGCCATGCATATACCACCTTTGACCCACAGAAAGCTTGAAGGAGTAATCAACATGCATGTGAGACTACGTCAAGCTTCCTGAAACGACTTCAGTGAGAATTGGTCTAGGCATCCGAGAATCTCTCACTCCTCACTCGACTTTAGGGATCAGTTGTATTTTAAACATTTATTGTAATATAAATATAAGGTGAATAATAAAATATCCCTATCTAAAGGGCATACCAGTTGTGAATCCCAGGTCTATAAATAGAGAGTTGGGAGGATTGTAAAAGGAATTTTGGGCAAAAATTAAGAGTTAACCTGTGTTCTAGAGAGAGAAAGTGTTTTTCCTGAGAGAACCCCTTTTTGTATTCTGGAATATTTGCACTGAAGAAACTCAGTTGACATTGGTTCATCTGATCTTGAGTGTGAATACAGTGATAAAATCTCTAAGTGGATTAGGCTATTACCGATTATCGGGGCTGAACCACTATAAAATCTCGTGTTATTTACTTTCATTGATAAAAACTGTCTGTTGTCATTTATAATTCTCTTGAAGGCTTGTCGTAGTTGACGTTCTTACGTCGTTGGCTAAAATCACAGTCAACACTAATAATGTGAAGTTTATTTTTTAAGCTTAAAACAATATTTTAAATTTATAGTAAAAAAATTAAAACAAAACTTAATTAATTTATATATTTATTTGAATATATTAAAAATAATAAATTCTTAATTGGGCGGGTTGATAATTATTTTCAACCCGCCCAATGTAACAATTGGGCGGTTTAAATTTTGGTCGGTTTATTCGAGTTGCGTTTTTTGGCGGTTTTTTCAGGTTGGTTTGGGCGGATTATTCGGGTTGGGCGGGTTGTAAAAATTTCTGCATAGCCCTACCTCACATGTCTCGGCCCCTCGCACAGCGAGCCCCTCACGAGACTCACTAGCCTCGTGCATCCATCTTGAGAGGCTCATTAGTTGCGCGCATCCCTATCATGAGGCTCACCAGCCTCGCACCTAGCGTCTCGCTCCAAGCCTCACATAGCGAGGCTACGTGCCTCGCCCCTAGCGTCTCGTCCCAAGCCTCCCATAGCGAGGCTAGGTGCCTCGCCTCTAGCATCTCGCCCCAAGCCTCCAATAGCGAGGCTAAGTGCCTCACCCCTAGTGTCTTGCCCCAAGCCTCGCATAGGGAGGCCAAGAACCTTGCCCCTAGCATCTCACCCCAAGCCTCGCATAGGGAGTCCAAGTGCCTCGCCCCTAGCGTCTCGCCCCGAGCCTCGCATAGCGTGGCCATGTGCCTAGCGCCAGAAGAGGCGAACATCGCCCCTAGCGTCTCGCCCTGAGCCTCACGTAGCCTCGTCCAAGTGCCTCAAGCCCAGGGTCGTGTGCTACGACATCGTACCTAGTGCCTCGCCCCATATGCCCCATGTCCATGCACCAAGGACCTAACATATGAAGGCTACAGGGCAATGGTCCCAGGAGGTGAGATCCTCATCCCATACATGGGCACCATGCCTCATCACAGACGAAGCAGGCGTCGTTGAAGAGGCCTTATCTCTCTTCTCGAGATAAGTGACACCAACAGAGCACCACTTGCCCTATGAGTCTTACAAGAGGTAGAGTCAAGGGCCTCTTGAACGTGCATTCAAGGAAGGTCAGGAAAGGCCTCACAGCGATCCGACATGAATTCAAAAGGGATACGGAATGAACCTACAGACCAAGATGAGTTAGAGTGCGGATACGGTGTCCACGCCAGACAGGTAGTGGCAGTACTAGAATAGTACATGGTAAGGACTCCCTCAACACGCTTATGCGGTCCGTACCCGACAAGTGGTGGAGGCATAATATGGTATCAAGGCAGGAGTACTTTTGCAGACATGTACTAGAGCCGACCATTACTCTTTCAACACCACTAGCATCTGTTCAACTATATGGATAGTGTACTCATGCACTAGTTTGTCCCAAGGGACCACCATGTACAAGGGGACATTAAAGCCCATTTATAAATAGACCTTGACCCCTTCGACAAAGGGGTTGGAAAATTGATTGTACGCTAAGGCAGTTAACTGATATACAATTTTTACTCCGCTGCAGTTCTGCATATTTACTCCTTCAAGTTCACTCTATCTTCTTCTAAGATATCTTTGGCAATACAATCTCAGTTTTCTAACCTTATATCGTTGACGAGATTTCACTGTCAACACTTAGTAAACTGCACTAGTAACCATTCAGTAAAGAACAATGTTAGAATGAAGAAAGTAAGGGTACAATAATTATTTAATAGCATAAAGGAGAAAAAAAAGCATTTGGTGTTTGATGTGCTATGGAGAGAAAATAGAATATATCAAAGTTTAACGCTTTAGCAATTCATATAAGTGTATATAATCATTGATCTATTTGAGATAATATTTATATATTGTTGACGGTGAGAACTCGTCAACTAAGTTAAGTTGGAAAAATTATCAAATTAAGATTACTAATCGGAAAGCTGTAAAAACTTGAACAATAACTCAAGAACAATGATAGAACAATAATGGAGAATTCAGTCTTTCATTCACACTTAAGCCTCTGCTACAGTAAAATTTCCAACCCCCTTTCAGGTGGTCTTAGAGTTCGTTTTATAGTAGGCTCTAATGGCCTTAGGTACATAGTGGTCCAGGGGACCAAGTGGTACATACGTACTGTGTCAGGGGAGTGGCTTCAGAGGTCGTGTTTGTACAACCTGTACAGGAGCGGGTGTCAGGAGGATGTCTCCACTACTTGTTTGTACCCATGTCTGATGCGTGGTGGCAGGCGCAGTGGCGCAGTAGGTAGTGGTGTTGGCTCTGACCTATGACCGTAGACGTACGGACCATGATTCTTACCCCTGCAATCTCACTGGCACTGGTATCCGTACTTAGTGCTTGGTCCTACAAATATGTCCCATTTGACTTGTACTGGATCTCCTAAGCATAGGGATCTCAAGGTGCAAGGAATGGGACCCTTGGTATGGGACTCTTGAAATACCCCGAGGTCACCCACGGACATAGGCGATAAGCACGTGGCCTCGCCAGGCGTCTAAGTGGGCGAGGTGAGATGCCTCCTTCGTAGGCCTTCCTTGCGGTGTGGCTTAGACCCAGATGTGTGGGGTGACAGGGTGACGGTCTCCTGAAAAGACGATGGCCCGAAGGGCCTCTCGAGGGCGCGAGCGCGATGGGCCTCGCACGGACTCGCACACGAAGTGCCGTTGATGACTTCACTTGGTGCTAGCCCCTACGTCGGCCTTGCGAGGCGTAAGGTGGCCTCGCGAGATGGGTGGCCTCGCGGGATGGAAGGTCGCCGAGGGCCTCGGGTGGTGCCAGCCTTCACATCGGCCTCGCGAGACGCAAGGTGGCCGAGGGCCTCGCGTGGTGTACGGCGTCTGGTGGGCTCGCGAGATGGAAGGTGGCCGAGGGCCTCGCGTGGTGCCATCCTTCACGTCGGCCTCGCGAGATGCGAGGTGGCCTCGCGAGAAGGGTGGCCTCGCCCATGTGTTGGCCTCGCGGGATGGAAAGTGGCCAAGGGCCTCGCGTGGTGCCAACCTTCACATCGGCCTCGCAAGACGCAAGGTGGCCGAGGTCCTCGCGTGGTGTACGGCGTCTGGTGGCCTCGCGGGATGGAAGGTGGCCGAGGGCCTCGTTTAGTGTTAGCCCCTACGTCGGCCTCGCAAGATGCAAGGTGGCCGAGGGCCTCGCGCATGGGCGCCGTTGGTGGCCTCGCAAGATGTAGGCGTGCAATGGCCTCATGCTTGGGCGCCGCTGATGGCCTCGCGTGATGTAGGTGGTCTGAGGGCTTCGCATGAATGTAAGCACTTGATGGCCTTGCGTATGGGCGTGCCTCACAGCCTCTATGAGTGAGTGACAGGCATAGAATCTAACAAAGGCGTTGGGGCATCGGGGCCCAAGTGCGTGCTTTAGATCTCTTACATGCCTGAGATTTTGAGCATCAACATATATATTTAGGTATCCAATAAAACAAATTAGAATGAGCAATCAGCTCGATAAAATTAAACCCACACCCATAAGAATATAAATATTTCATTAAATAAGCACTCAGAAATCAAAGTATGATGGGGAAATAAAAATAAAAAATCAAAGCCTTTAACCAAAATCAATGAAACTATACAAACATTTTCTCTAAACGAAACTTAGAATGGTAAAGGACTTACCCAAATTGAAAGCCATAAAAAGTTGAACAGAAAATGACTTATGTACATTGAGAGTGTAGTGGGTGACTATGGGATATACACGATCATTAGAGATGAATAGGGAAGAAAGAATTTCATAACAAATCTTTAATGCTAGACCAAAGACTTCAAATGTTGATTAGTGAAAATAAAAAATCAAAGGCATATATTTTACAAAAACAAACTAGAAGTATTCAAGAGTTAGAAAAATCAATTACGCAAATAAAGATAAAATTGACTCAAAAAGAGAGATCAAATGAGCGTCGAATCGTTGGAATACAGAGAGGAGAGGAGGAGAGAGGAAAGTGTTTTCTACTGAGAACCAATTACCCTAATGTATTAGAAATTAAAAACGAAAAGGCAAAGGCCTTTTAATTATTTTAGCAGGACTTTCCCCAAAAGATATTAACACGATGATAGCAGAGGAGTTGATGGGTTCACTTCAAACTTTTGAGCTCAATTAACAAATTCGTCAATAGGAGAACCCGAGCACTCCCAAAGAGAAATCAATTGCTCTTAAGAAAAAAAATTCGGATAGATGATGGTGAAGATGAGATGGCCTTGTTAACCAATAATTTTCAAATATACATAAAAAAGATTGGTAACAAGAAACCCATGTTTAAATCTTCCTAAGGAAACAAATTTTCTAAACATTTTGATAATAACAATAAAAGATGTGTGCAATGTAGGGAATGTGAATGATTTGGTCATATTCAATCTTAATGTGCCAACACGCTGAAGAAAAATAAGAAAGTAATGACACCTACTTGGAGTGATCAAGACTCCAAAAGTAGCGATGAAGAGGATAACTCAAACTTTGCATTAACTTTTGTGGTTTATTGATTGACCCAAAATTTGCAGGTTAATAAGAAATTTTTTGTCTGAACAATGCAATTATGGAAGAGGATATCTCTGAATGTGAATCCAATAAATTCGATATGGATTAGGATTCTTTGAAAGAATCATACAAAGACATGTATGACTAGTGGTTAAAGGTATGTTCTGATAATCACTTAATGGCAAGTAATAAAAAATCTTTGAGAAAAAAGAATGATGAACTTGAAAGTATTGTGAAAAACCTAGAGAATGATGTTATTTCCAAATATTTTAAAATTAAGCAATTATCAAAGGAAATTAATCCCATGGTTATAGGACTGAAAATGCTTAATCAAAATTCTATGATTTTGGATGATGTAACATTACTCGATTATGATCTGAAGGGTCCAAATCTAAAAGCAAAAACACTTTTGTAAAATCTAAAAAATTTCCTACTATTTCAACCACTGACGATTCTGCAGATACATCTCAAGTAGCTGGTCCTACAAATGTAGAGTCTATTGCAACATCTGCAAAAGATATCATGTTTGTTCTAAAAAGGAAAACTAGCCATTTAATTCCAACATGTTATTTCTGTGGTGTAAAAGGTCACACCCGACCTAGAATTTTTACTATGATGAATTTTGTCAAAAACATGTATTTCAAACATTAGAGTAAAAAAAAACAGGTTGATGGAAAAACACCCAAAAAGATTTGGGTAAAGAAAAATTATTCAAAATTTCTTGATGCATTTACTTGTCATAAAATCTATGCTTCTAATGCTTGGTAGTTTGATAGTGGATGTTCTAGACATATGACAGGTGATGCAAGTATACTCACTAATTTTAAATCTTTGAAATGTGGTGTTGTAACTATTGGTGATGGTTTGTTAGGGAATATTGTTGGAAAAGGAACCATAAATCTTGATGGGTTACCCAAATTGAAAAATGTTTTACTTGTTGACAGGCTTAAAGCTAATCTAGTTAGCATTAGTCAAATTTGAGATTAGGGATACAAAATAAATTTTCTCATAATGATTGTAGTTGAAAAAAATTGTACTAGTGTGTTGAAGGGTATAGATCTCTTGACAATTGTTATATACTTTCACAAAATCTCGCATGTCACTCAGCCATAGGAAATTCAACTAATTTATGGCATGAAAAAGTTTGTCACAATAACTTGAAAAACTTGAAAAAAAAATTGATGGTGCTAGTTGTTGACAGTAAGAACTTGTCAACTAAGTTAGATTAAGGATTTTGTGAGTTGTAAGGGAAAGGAAACTAAATTGATTGATCTTAAAAAAAACTTTGAGATATCTCAAAGAACTTAAAACATGAATATTTGAATGGAAATGGAGTGAATGTAGAAAATATGTGTATTGCTAAAAAATGTCTTGTTACAATGCTAAAAAATTTGACCCCCTTCTTAGGTGAAGGGAGGTCATATTTATAAAAGAAGACTAATGGCTCATTGTACATGGTGGTCCAAAGGAGACAAGGCCCTCCACATGCAGACTACATGTGGTAGTGGTGCTGGGAGAGGAGTGGTCGACTTTAGTACATGCCAGGGGTTTGCAGGAGCTCTTCAGCTTTCATACCAAGTCGTACCTCCACCATCTATCTAGTACGGACGTCAGAGGTTTGCTGGAAAAGACCTTGTCAAGTACCATACTTGTATCGCCACTAGTTGTTTGGTGTGGAGATTAGGATCAGACCCTTGGGGTTCAGGGCCATACACCAGAACTCGTACACGTATTTTGTACATGGGGTCGACTATGTCAACTACTTGTCTGGGATAGACATTGTATCCATATTCCAACTTCTCTTGGTTTGTAGGAGCATTTCGTATCTGTACGAGCTCCTTGATTCATACGTAGGCTTTCACCCATCACAAGGTAACTTATTCCTACGAGCTTCAAGTATTGAAATCAATATATGTTATCATGGATGAGACGGTTCCAAGATGTCTGGGAGGCAAGGACCTCATGGAATGGCCCTATGAAATGAGATGCGAGGGGCCTCTTAGACATTATCTACGCAAAGTATGACATTGTAAGTGAGGCATGTACCTCGCGACATGGTCGGCATGAGATGCAACACCAGGTACGAAGGTTGACCTCGCGAGACCCATGGTGCAAGGCGAGGCTCACACAAGGTTATGCCTCACGAGTTCTGCAAGGTGTGAGACAGGGCACACGGGGTGGCCTCGCAAGATGCTTGGGATGAGGCGAGGTTGTGCCTTTCGAGACCTTCAAGGTGTGAGATTTTGTGCGTGTGATGGCCTTGCGAGACCTTCTATGTGAGGCGCACCATCATGGAAAATGAGTGCATCCCCGTGGGTCCCTCAGCACGAGACGCAATGCCAGGTGTGAGGAGTGACCTCGCGGGACCCTTGGTATGGGGCAAGGCTCCGTAGGTGAGGTGTGTGCCTTGAGAGACCTTTGGCACTAGGCGTAAGGCCCGGTTTGGTTGTTTCTATCCCTAATTTCTATCCCGGTTTGGTTGTTTCTATCCCGGTTTGGGGCCTTTTGTAAATGAAATTTTTGCATCCACACTTTCCCCCCAGTCTTCGAGAGGGCCTTTAGACGCTCTATTAGACTTTTTGGTACGGTGTCTTCAAACCACTTGTGGTGTTAGTGTGTTTCTTTGATTTGGTTGTCTGAAGTAACATACTTTGGGGTGGTGATCCTAATGATTCCTTGAGAGTGAATGTGAGCCTATCTTTTGGCTTTGCGGATCCTAATGCGAGTGTCAAGTTCCATTGTTGGCCATGGATCAAATATTTTATTCAATGGCTTGGATGAGTTCGAGCTTTCTATAAATAGGCCTTCTTCTTTAAGAACTTACCACACTCTCATTTCTATTAACTTGGTGCTGCTTTAGTCTTTAAAACTTCCAATGGGTGGGTGGTTCTATCCCCCATAAGAGCACTTTGTTTTTCTTTTCTTTTTTTTTTTCTGCTCTTTTTCTATCTTTCTAAACCTATGCATATCTAGCTACATTTTAATAATAGTTTCCCTCCTTGTCCCTACAGGTTTGTTGGTGTAGGGCATACACTATAAAGGTAGCTCTAGAGATTGTGTGTACTTTTGACGCTAGGTACTTTAGTAGACGCGATAGTGTGTAGCTTCACCTATCCAAGTATACCTTCACTGTTTCTCATGTTCAATGGGTCTAAATTAGCGTTTGGGAATGGTTGCCTCGACTGGAGCACCTTGTGAGCTGAATTAAGCATACCCATTAGCACGTATACCCTTCATTATATCTAGTAGTTGTTTATATTTGGCCACTTGTGTTTAGGAGTTTTGAATTTACTCCTTTGTGTCTTGTAGTATACCGTGCTTTCCACATAAATTTCCACCAGTGTTTCTAACAAGGCACAGATCTATGGCATTTGAGGGGTCGTCTAGCATTCCTCTAGGGGTCGAATTTGTAGAGTTGTCCTCAGACATGCGGTCCCCCAAAAACTGCCCCTACCAAATATATGACACCTTAAGGAGGGCATGTATATGTCAACAATACATATGACTCAGCTAAGGAAAAAAATATGAGTTGTCGAATGTGAGAAAAACTCGATTCTGAGGGGTAACGGAGCCCTTTTCTGCTTTGATTGTGATGACTATATTGCTAGCCTTAGAGTGAGCCTTCTTGACTTACAAACATAGATGGAGTTCATGGAGGGAAGCCTCGCTCCTAAACCTTCACCTCCACATCCTCTTCATAGCAATCATGAGGTCACTCCCAGCTCTCCTCAACCCTTGTCTACAATCCACCCGTGTTTGATGCTCCCATGCTCAATGTCTAGATGGAAAAATCTCACAAGAAGGAGAAAATGGAGGGTAAAGTAACCTATTTTGACCTCACCTTTTTCCTTTGGTTTTGAAGATATGTCGAAGAGAGTAAGGCGACAAGTTGGTCCTGAGAAGTTGGATTCTGGTCCTCTATTTGCTGCCCCCATTGTCTCCAATATGTTGGAGAACATGTTGCTCGAGTTAGCAGAGAAGTACCACATTGGCAAGGGGTACAAATTTTAAGTACCTTCCTATAATTGTCAGGCTAACGATCCACCCCAGGGCTACGTCGTATTCAGTGAACATATTTTGAAGGCAGGTGGTACCATTCCTCTACACCCGTTCATAGCCATGATACTGAACCATTTTGACCTTGCTCCACTTCATCTAGCACCCAAAAGTTGGTTGACTATGAGCTATCTGTACATGGCATTTATGAAGCTCAACAGTCGCACCATAACGACCCATGAAGTGCATTTAATTTTCAACCTCATTTCTACTTCCAAATCAAAAGGCTTCTATTTTTTTATAATAGGCTAATTATATGGTCTCTTTGATTGATGGATCCATTTCTAACCCGGGTTCGTGGAAGCAAGATTTTTTCTCTTCCAAAGGAACTCTTTCTATCCGCGAACACTTTCACTCCACTACAAGTAAGTACCTCAAGTATTTTCTTTTACATTGAGCCTTCTATGGGTGACCTTACATTTGTGTTGATAGCTGAACTGATTGTTTCAAGCATTTTATAGTCTTTGATGTCCCTGGGTCAAAGGCAGCACCAGTGGATGCCTTCCTTGATTCGGACCCTTCAACGAAAATGGTTGCCCATCTTTTCACCATGGCCAACCTCAACCGTTATAGTGTATCCAAGGTTTCGGAGCCCAACCTAATATAAAATATTTCTGAGCTAAATAAGAAAACGGCTCTAGTGGAACCTTACTAAGATGATGGTGACATTGAATGGTTGCCTGATGAGATTTCTCCCGAAGCAAAATGTCCAGTCCGCTTGTCCACTGCCTCTAAGGGATGCACTTATCCAATTATTATTGACCACGATGCGACATCTCATTCCCACGCTTCACAACCTATGCAAGGGCACTTTTTTTTGCCTACTTATGATGAGTTCAACAATCCTCCTCATGTCCCTTCTGGTTATGGCTACTCTGGATATCCTCCGCCTAATGCTTCCGCTCCCCCTCCTCGCACAGTGAGTGGGCCATCTATTCCTTATCACCGAGACACTCTTGACTTAGAGGGGATTTCATGGGTGACTCGTACATCAGCTCCTTATGTGCAAAGGTATATTCGGGTTGCTAACAACATCCCCGAGACCGAGTAGAGAGGTCTTGAGCGCTTTAACATGGCGGAACTTGGGGATACCCTCATGCACTCCACTGCTTGGGTGAGTTCATGGGTTTTACATTGGTCTTTTTTGTGTTTCGATTCCTTATTTGCTTACTTTTCTTTCCTTTGCAAACTTCTATGGAGGCTCAGCATTTGATGAACTCGGCACAAGACATGTAACGACTCGAAATCACTAATAAGGCTTAAGGGCCTTGACTAGCATGCCGGGAGCGAATAATTGGTATATGGGTGATTTAAATGTTTAGATGCATGATCATGTGCCATGCATGATTAATATGATTATATGACTATGTGCCATGCATGTTTGTGAGTATTATATATGCATGCAGCCCTGAGTGTTCACCTTGATGCAGGTAGAGGACGAGGCTAGTCCCTTGGTGGTGAGAGGTCAGCTTTCTAGCGTCGACTCTCCTTTTACCTTATTATTGACTCTGGTGCTACACAGTCATTTGTTTCTAGTAAGGTAATTGATAAATTGTGTAGACCTTGTGAGTATTATACTGTGGGGTTCAGGACTATATTTCCTATAGGGGAACTAGTGGTGTCTAGGAGATGGATTAGGGCACTGCCAGTGATGGTTGATGGTTGATGGTAGGGAACTATCAGTAGACTTGATTGACTTAGGTATGGAGGATTTTGACATGATTCTTGGGATGGAGTGGCTGGTCAGATATGGGACTACGACTGATTACAGGAAGAAGATGGTGACCTTTAACCCTGAGGGAGAGGATCCCTTTGTTTTCGTGGGTGCGGTGCATGGACCCCGCATACCCATGATATCAGCATTGAGAGCTAGAGACATATTACAGGGAGGTTGTATAGGTTTCCTAACTAGTGTGGTGAGTACTACCAGAGTTTTGCCAGCAGGGCCCGGAGAGACCAGATTAGTTTGTGAGTTCTTGGATGTGTTCCGTGAGGATTTACCAAGGTTGCCGCCGCACATGGAGATTCAATTCGTCATTGAGTTAGCGTCGGGGACTGAGCCAATGTCAAGGGCACCATATGGAATGGCTCCATCAGAGCTGAAAGAATTGAAGATACAGTTGCAAGAACTTCTTAACTTGGGGTTTATCAGGCCTAGCTATTCGCCATGGGTGCTCCAGTTTTATTTACAGAGAAGAAGGATGGGACTCTGAGGATGTGTATAGACTACAACGTGTTGAACAAGTTGACCATCAAGAATAAGTACCCTTTACGAAAGATCAATGAATTGTAAGATCATCTATAGGGAAAGACGGTGTTCTCGAAGATTGATCTTTAATCTGGTTATCACTAGCAGAGGATCAATAACGAGGATATACCGAAGACGGCCTTCTATAGGGAAAGACGGGCCCGGGACAGTCAATGAAGACAATCATAAATTGATCGAGATAATTGGCGAAGGAGATATCCAGAGAAAAGATAGACTTAGTTGTGGGGCAGTTGGCCAATAGTAATCTACAGTCAACCCTGCTAGAGCAGATTAAAGAGAGTCAGTTGGCAGATGCACAAATGCAGGAAGTTAGAGGAAAGGTCTTAGCAGGAGTAGCTAAGGACTATTCTATTTTAGAGACTGGATTATTGTGATGTAAGGGTCGGATCTGTGTTCCGACTGATATGGCGATTAGATGAGAAATACTCGATGAATCCAATACTACACTATACTCACTCCATCTAGGCACCATGAAAATGTATCAGGATCTACAGACATTATATTGGTGTCCTGGGATGAAGAAGGGTGTAGTGGAGTACGTGGCCAAGTGTTTAACTTATCAACAAGTGAAGGCTTAGCATCAGCGGCCTGCAGGATTGCTACAGCCTTTAGGTATTCCTGAGTGGAAATGGGAGAACATTACGATGGATTTTTTGGGAGGTTTAACTAGGATAATGGGGCTGCAGGACTCGGTGTGGGTGATAGTAGATAGATACACCAAGTCAGCTCACTTTCTACCAATGATGTCGGCTAATACTGTGGATCAGTATGCGGAGCTGTATGCGACGGAGATTGTATGTCTCCATGGGGTTCCCAAGTGTATAGTGTCAGACCGGGATCCTATCTTTACCTCAAAGTTTTGGGGTGGATTGTAGAAGGCTATGGGGACTTAGTTGAAGTTCAGTATGGCCTTTCATCCTAAGACTGATGGACAGTCTGAGAGGACGATTCAGGTATTGGAGGACATTCTAGGAGCGTGTGTGATATACTTTGAGGGATCTTGGAGAAAGTATCTCTCATTGATTGAGTTTTCGTACTACAACAGTTGTCAATCAGCGATTGGGGTAGCTCCATACGAGATGTTATATGGGAGGAGATGTAGATCGGCCATCCATTGGGATGAGATGGGTGAGAGGAAGTATTTGGGAGCGGACATGGTTCAGAAGACTAATGAGGCTATTTAGAAGATTCGAGCTCGAATACTCACTTCACATAGTAGACAGGAAAGCTACGATGATCCTAAGCGTAGGAACGTGGAGTGCAGGTAGGGGACCACGTGTTTCTGCGAGGGGTGAGAAGGTTTCGGAAGAAGGGCAAGCTGAGCCCTAGATTCATTGGACCTTTCGAGATCTTTGTGTGGATCGGGCAGGTGGCTTATAGATTAGCTCTGCTGTCGTTGTTGTCAAGAGTTCATAACATATTCCATATTTCTATGCTTCGGAAGTACGTCTCAGATACGACTCTGATCGCTTAAATCTGTACGCAAGTATACGTAGTCGTGTCAAGTAAGAACAGAGATCTTCCCACAGAGACTATTAACCGATTACCAATAATCGTTTTTCACTTTCTATTTGGTAATTAAAATAAAGTTGAATGATTCTAAACTATGAACACAATTTAAATAACTGGAAACATAATAATAAATTAACGAATTAACAATCAATAATAAAAAGCCTAGGAATTGATTTCATCAACTTTTAATTCTATTAATTTTACTAATCAGTTCTAAATCTCTTCTTCCTATTCTAATAGCATAACATAATCGATTCCTATTCATTTTTCAAGATATAAGATCTCAGCCTATATGCAGGTTTTCTACATCTATGTGATAAACTTAAACATATAGAAGGCATTAAGCAAGGAAACCTAATTACTACACAAGTCATACATGTACTTTCCTCCAATATGCAACCTATGTCTATATAATGATAGCATATTCAATTCTCATCTTTCAAATTTTGAGTCAAAACCATTAAATCAAGTAAATAGTGATCAAGTATTTACAAGCATTAAGCAAACACCATATAAATTAAAATAGAGAAGAAGTATCAATAGAACATCATAGTAAAATTAAATTGAAATTCAAGTGACTACATTAATCCCTACATAAAAGATTTAGTTCATATATAACATAATGAAAATAAAATTCAAATACTTATTCATAGAAAATAACCTAAAAAATTCAGATGATGAAGAAATCTAGAAAGTCATAAACTAAAAAAAGAAATCTAATTACAACAGTCTTTTCTAGATACAGGGTTTATACATCTAAAATTGGCTGCTAAATTCGCAGAATAATGTCCCTTACATAGTTTTCCAATGCTCCCAAGTGAAAAGATCGTTTTGTCCTTCTAAGAGTGGCTAAAAAATCTCAAAACAACATCAATAGCGCTCTAGCGCTAGGTTTTGGGTGCTATACGCCATTAACAGAATCAAATTGCATCAAAAACTGAGGTACTAGCATTGTAGCTCTAGTATTGTAGCGCTAGGATGCTACTCTTCAGAACCTTCAGGCGCTGGGGCCCTTGTTTTGTAGCACTCGGGCGCTATTGACAAAAACAAAAGATTTAAGATTGCCTGTCTAGCACTGTAGCGCCACTACGATAGCGCTGTAGCGCTATCCATAGAAACAGTACTCGGACCTATTGCTCTCGAAAGACTCGATTTTCTCCAAAATAACTCCATTTTCTTCCACTTTCACTTCATTCCACTCTTTTAACCATCTTAGCATCAAGAACTTGAAACATGAACAATCAAGCCTAAACTAATCAAAACTATCCTAAAAGCTAGACCATAAATGAGCCTAAAACTCGTTTATTAAACTCCCCCAAACTAATCTGTTACTCGCCCTCGAGTAAAGAACCTAACTAGCCTTAAACCTAAGCAAACCAAGTTGACATAACCAACCAGTTCCAACACTCAAGACTGCTATGTACATATAATTCTCAGGAAAAACAATCAAGCTATTTAAAATATTAATCTAGATTTCCAGTCAATCTATTAACACCTAAGCCCATTTACTCATAACTCGCAAATAAAATAATTGAACCACTTTATGCACATCAAACTCTCACCAACTAACCACATAACCAAGTTAATTCCATATGTCTGCACTACTTACTATTCTCCATTAATATAAACAAATGCACAAATAAGAAATAATAGGACTTTCCAAAGGTTGTAATAGAAGGCTTAGGTACAGGCAGATAAAAAAACATTTTAATCTTAATCATACCACAAGCATTCCAACTAAACAAACTTTCCCAACATTTTCAAACCACTCATTCCTTGTTACCCTTTTTCGTGTGCGATGATTGAGAAATTTTTACAAACCAACTATTTTTTTCTTTCTAATATTACAGTCCCCAAACTTTGATTTTTCAAGAGATAACTGTTTGGGAGTGTAATCATTTTTCACTTTGTCTCTCTCTGTTTTTTAAAACTTTTCTCAAACACAAGGAATTTTGTGAATAACACATGATACATACATCCCATTACACATTCACTCCCCTCATATAATAGTTTTCATGCTCATGGTATGGGTCAAAATAGAGTAAATGGTAATCCAATTCACAGCTATGCTCAAGGGAATGTGTTAACAAGAAAATAGTTATAAGGCTCAAAATGGTTAACTAAGGATAAAATTTAATTGGGAAAGCTTGAAAGGCACAACCACTCCAAAAAAATTTGCCTATATCCTTTTCCTAAATGTGTACTGTTTCAAATTTCATTTCAAATAGTAAGCACACAGGTTGTAGAATTTTTTTTCAATCTTTTTGCACAATAAAAATTTAACATGCATAAAATAATTCAATTATAACATTTGCACAACATGAGCAATAGATCTCTAATGTCAATAGATCATACTGGAAAAAAAAAAGTAATCTAACCAAGCACACATATTTATTTTTTAGAAGCACATCAACTTTTCATTTGGATTATACAACATAACAGTCAATCATATTAAAATGGCAATTATCATCAACTTAATTTGCACTCTAAAACACAACCCAATACAAACTAACTAGAAAATCAAACTGAAAAAACACATCAAATAACATAAAACTAAAAATAAATCCCTCCCCCAAATTTAAAATTGAACATTGTCCGCAATGTGAAAGTGCATAAAAAACAATGAGAAAAGAGACTTACCTAAACAACCATGTCAGTATGGCCGTTGTGGAGGCTGGGACGAAGGTCCCTCAAATGGTTGAGATGGTGGAGGCTGTGGTTGTTGAAATCCAACAAATGGCAGAGGTGGAGGTGGAGAGAAGAGCAGAGAATTATTTAAGGGAGCCAAATGGTGGAGCAAAATAGTTGTGATACGCATCATTCAGAGACCATCGACTCACTAAATTATTTAAGGGAGCCACATGGTTTACTTCGTACTCGTAATGTTATCCCACATACTGATTGATCATCTGATGTTGCTTAACCATGTATTGATTTTGTTGAACAAGATAATCCATTCTATCATTGACGTTCTGCATTCTAGGGTCAATACTACCCCCCAGAAACACGAGTTCGACATCTTCTTCCACCTCACTTTCAACACGGCATTTACCTTTCTTTCTCGTCTGCGGCACAGAAAGAGCAGGTACGAGATAATCCTTCATTAAAGGAATAGATATCTGTTACGAACTCAGGCACTCCAACTTTGTAACATAACATAGTGATCATAGACCCATGGCCCAATCCTCCAGTGGTATGACCTTTTCGATGTACTCAATGTTCTCTATAATCCATGAACCCATGTTGATAGTCATACTCGTCATCAGAGCATACATTAAAAGTACTCGATCCTAAGTCATGTCAGACACATGACTCACTGGCATAAACCGAGCACATACAAAGAAAGCCCAGAACCTAGCCTCAATGTTCAACTAACATGAAGAAATACTCTTGGGCAAGGAGCTCCCTCAAAACATACCTTCTAAGAGACATCAGTATAGTCTATGTATACACCAATGATATGTTCGCCTGGGCCAGTTTAGTAACAAATTTGTCCCACTTCCTAGACGCTAGATTTTCTCTAACCAACTCAAAAATTTGCTGATCAAAGAGTTCAAATTGAAATTCCACCTCTATTCAGGAATCAAAGTCTTTCTCACAAAACTCTCAACAGTTCTTGAGCTGAAAAATCAATAAATCTTGCTTCATCAAACTCTTGCTCCGGTGTGTCCTCCCTTTGCTAAGATGCAGAAGCTTTGCCTTTACCTTTATCCTTAGACTTCCCATCCTTACTCTTAGGAGTCGTAGTATCTATGCACTCAACACCACAAAACCCAAAAAATAATTTGGCAGCACCTCCCCTTAAATTATATACTTTCCTTCATCTAAATCACCCTACAAATCCAATATCATAGAATAAAATACCCCAACACCACAGATCATAGCAGCAAAAACCAATTTCTACCCAAAGACAAGCAAAATTTGAACCCACCCCCAAATGTAGAAAGAATCTTGAAATATAAAGGAGTGAATACACTTACTAGCCTATGAAATGGCCTTCCACGTGCTTGAATGACCAAAGCCCCTTGAAAATTTGAACATTCTTCAAGAAATTTGAAATTTTGATTTTTTTTAGGGTTCAAAAATTTGATTTTTAAAATTGGTTTTGGTGGAAAAGAATAGATCAATGGGTAATATGGCTGAGAAAAGAGAAAGGATGAAGAAAGAATATGGAAAATTACGGTGGAATATCTTGGAGGATGCTTTAATTGAGGATAAATGGTGGTTTTGGGGAGTTCGAAAAATAATTTTTCTTAAGCCTTTACTTGTAGCACCCTTGCGATTTTCACATTTTTCACGGTTTATAAATTACAACAAAAATTTATTCCAAATTAAAACCAAAAATAACTAAATAAAAATCCCTAAAAACATTGTTCCAAACCAAACAAAAACAAATAACATAAAATTAAACTAAAAAATAAATATAGGAATGCCTCCTAAGGGCGCTGTCTTTAACGTCTTTTAGTCGGACTCTTGTTTTCATTCAATTCAGAGTGGTTCCATAATCACCACAGACTTGCATTTTTCCACCAGTCCTTCCAAATAATGCTTCAATCTCTGACCATTCACCTTAAAGCGTCTCGTTTTCTCGCTATGAATTCGCACCGCTCCATATGGAAATGAAGCAACAACTGTGTATGGTCTTCACCATCTCGACTTCAATTTACTCGGAAAATGCTTAAGTCTAGAATTGAATAACAGTACTTTGTCTCCCGGTTGAAAATCTTTCCTAAGTATTCGCTTATCATGAAAGGCCTTCGACTTGTCTTTATAAATCCTCGCATTCTCATAAGCTTCATTTCGAAATTCATCGAGCTCGTTCAATTCCATAAGCCTATTTTGTCAGGCCATAAAGAGGTCAACGTTTAACTTTTTCACAGCCCAGTAAGCTATGTGCTCAAGTTCCACCGATAAATGACATGCCTTACCAAACATCAATCAATACGGTGACATACCAATCGAAGTTTCGAAGGTTGTGTGATAAGCTCAAAGTGAATCATTAAGCTTTTTCGACCAATCCTTCCTTGATGTATTTATAGTCTTTTCCAAGATGCTTTTAATCTTTTGATTTGACACTTCAGCTTGACCATTTGAAAAGTGGATGGTAGAACAATGCCTTTCGATGATGAACTCCGTAACGAGCACAGAGAGCATTAAATGACTTGTTGCAAAAATGGCTTCCTCTATCACCAATAATTTCTCTTGGAGTACCAAACCGAGGAAAAAAAATTGTGAAGGAATTTAAGTACCTCTTTACCATCACATTTAGGAGTTGCTGCAACCTCTACCCATTTAGAAACATAGTCCACCGCAAGCAGAATGTACTTATTTTTATAAGATGACGGGAAAGGTCCCATAAAGTCTATTCCCCACACATCAAACAACTCAACTTCCAGAATACCATTCATTGGGATTTGATCTTTCTTGATATATTAACGGTCCTTTGACAACAATCACAAATCTTAACAAAGACATTAGCATCTTCAAATAACGTAGGACAATAAAACCCACATTGCAGAACTTTTGTTGTTGTTGTTGTTCTTGTTCCTCCGAAATGATCGCCATAATGCAAAGTGTGACAATGAGACAGAATGGAAATCATTTCTTCTTCTGGGACACATCTTCTAATCACTTGGTCAGCACAATGACGAAAAAGAATGGGCTCATCCCAATAATAATGCTTAACTTCCGAATAGAACTTTTTAAGTTGCTGCCTTGACATGTCAGGAGGCACAACCTTCGCTATGAAATAATTAACATAATCCGCGAACCACGGTAGATTTTCTTCTCCGTCAATCAAAAATAACTGTTCATCCAGAAAGTTGTCATCAATTTGTACATTTTTCTTATTAGGATCTTCTTATAATTCCAATCTTGATAAATGGTCTGCAACTAGATTTTCTGTCCCCTTTTTGTCACAAATTTCCATATCAAACTCTTGCAATAATAGGACCCATCAAATCAAGTGAGGTTCTGCATCCTTCTTGGTCATATGGTACTTAATAGCAAAATGGTATGTGAAGACAATAACTTTATTACTAATTAAGTATGGCATGAACTTATCAAATGCAAAAAAAATTGCAAATAGTTCCTTCTCAGTAGTAGAATAGTTTAATTGAGCATCATTCAAGGTCCTACTAGCATAATAAATTGTTTGGAAAGCCTTGTCAATTCGCTGCCCCAGAATTTCTCCAACAGCATAATCACTCGCATCGAACATCAATGTAAAGGGAAGTTCCCAATTCGGTGGTACCACAATCGCTGCAGTGATCAATTTCTCTTTCAAATTATGGAAGGCTCTTTGACAATCAGCATCAAAATTAAATTGTGCTCCATTCATTAATAGTGCAGACATTGGTTTAGAAATCTGGGAAAAATCTTTAAGAAATCTCTTATAAAATCAAGTGTGGTATAGAAAACTCCGAACACCCTTAACTGAAATTGGAGGAGGCAAGTTCTCAATAGTAGAAACCTTCGCACGATCTACTTCTATGCCTTTGCTCGAAATCTTATGGCCCAAAACAATTCCTTCACTCACCATAATGTGACATTTTTCCCAATTCAGGACCACATTAGATTCTTCGCATCTCTTTAACACCTTTTCCAAATTTTGTAGACATATATCAAATGAAGGGCCAAAGATCGAGAAATCATCCATAAATATTTCAGTGCTCTTCTCCACCATATCATAAAATAATGTCATCATGCATTTCTGAAAAGTAGAAGGAGCATTACATAATCCAAATGGCATTCTACGAAAAGCAAACGTAAAAGTTGTTTTCTCTTGATCTTTGGGAGCAATCGGTATTTCTTGATAACCATAATAGCCATCTAAAAAATAATAAAAATGATACCCCAACAGTCTATCGAACATTTGATCAACAAAAGGCAATTGGAAGGGATCTTTCCTTGTTGCCTTATTCAGTTTCTGATAGTCAATACAAATTCTGCCCCCCCCCCCCCCCCCGGTCACTGTACGAGTTGGACTTAACTCATTGTTCTCATTTTTTAGTACTGTTAATCCCCCTTTTATTGGAACCACTTGTACTGGACTTTCCCATGAAATATCCAATATTGGATAAATAACACCAGCATCTAACCACTTCATAATTTCTTTTCAAACCACCCTTTTCATAGCAGGATTTAGCCTCCTTTGAGCGTCAATGCTAGCCTTACTGTCCTCCTCCATGAGAATACGATGCATAACAGTAGAAGGGCTAATTCCCTTTATATCAGCTAAAGTCCAACTAATGGCCAATTTATGAGCTCGAAGTACTCTTAATAAGTTTTCCTATTCAACAATAGATAATGAAGGAGAAATAATAACCATGAGAGTTTCATTCTTACCCAAATAAGCATATTTAAGATGTTCCGGTAAATTTTTCAATTCAAGTACTGGTGGTTTCTTTATAGATTGTAGTGGTCTCTTAGGCCCTTGTCCAAGTTCTTCATATTTCTTCTTATAAATAGGTCCAGCGGAGTTTAGCCTCCTTGTGAAATAAGGCACATCTCAAGCGAATCTTCGATAAGTTTTCTCGTTGACAATTGTTCCTTAATTACATTCACACTAAAGCAACTATCACTTGCACTAGGATACTTCAAAGCCTTGAACACATTAAATACAACCTCATCACCTTGCACTTTGAGCCTCAACTCTCCTTTTTGAACATCTATCAAGGCTTGATCAGTGGCTAAAAATGGTCTTCCCAAAATATTTGGAACATCTTCATCTTCCTACACATCAAGAACAATAAAATCAGTGGGAAAGATGAATTTGTCCAACACTCTTCTGTCAAAGCCACAGTTTCATAATATTCCATTTTCTCTTATTAGACAATATCTCCTTCATAAACTTCACATAACTAGGCATTTGTTCAAGAGCTTTGGCAAAGGAAATGTTAATATGAAGTTTCTTAAATACCTCAAGAAATTTGGAGAATTGCTTGTCAAGATTTGCCTTTCGGAACCACTGAGGATAAGGAATCTTTGGTGTAAACTCGATGTATTTTGGCTATTCTGTCTTTGGAAGGTCTTCAGTAACCTCTTCTTGTGCTGGACTAGTTACAGGTTGATCTTCAATCTTCTTACCCTTGTGTTCTATTGTAGGACCCTCATACTTAGTCCCACTCCTATAAGTGACAGCTTGGCATTGCTCTTTGGGATTCACCATAGTTGAACTAGGTAAAGTTGTTGGGGTTTTATGCCCCAAATAAACCCAAATTCTTTGTAACCTCATTTTATTATTAATAAAAGAATAGAAATAATTTTTTGATTTGGTTAATCACTTTGCTCCCATGTTTTATTTTCATGATTATTTGTTTAATATAAACTTCTACTAAATCCCGACCATATAGCTAATCTTTTTTATAGTGACGTAATCACAGTGGAATATAAATATGATTATATGTTCAAAATAAGTTAGTCCTAAGATTAGTCAGTGCACCGGATTTACACTTTCTTGCCAATCTACGATATGATCTACTTACACATTACAGTGTTATGTTCTTTCTAGAACACTAGCAAAGTAAATAAGATCAGATGTATTTGTTACATCGGACAGGACCGATATTGACAGTTGATAAGATAAGTAAACATGTCGTTATTATCTATTCTAGTTATATCATGTAGTTGACCATAGGTCAATTCAATCTCAATTAAGAGTGGTTAGTATTCTAACTGATCGTATTATTTGAGTTCTTCAACTTGTTCGTTACCAGCTTACCCTATGGTCTAGCCCGTACTTACATCTTGGGAACTCGGTAGTATAATTGAGTGGGACTGTTAATCATAGATATGAACATCTATAGCTTTTGATGAAGAAGTGAAACGATGGTTTCCTTTTAGTTTGGTTCAAGGTGTTAAATGATAGAGATCTCATTTCAGTAATTAAATTAGTTTATTGAAATATCATTTACAAGGAACTAAGTGTTTTAAGGATAAAATACAATGAGGGGTAAAACGTTCTTTTAGTCCTATCTCATTGTAGACCGTCTATAGAGGATTGAGTGAAAATTATGGTTGTAACAATGGATAATTAATAGCAAATCTATATTTGTTATAGATCGTTCTATGAATTCAAGAGTGCAATTCTGAGTCTATAGTAGAATCACGAGGAATTAATAAGTTAGTAAATTTGTTTGTTAGATTTATGATAACTTATTGGAGCTTGATTTCATAGGCCCATGGTCCCCATTCTACCTTGGATAAAGTCATCTTGATAGTCTCAATTAATTGATTTAATTATCAATTAGAATTATCAAAGTTGACCAGGTCAATTTTAGATAGTTTCACAGAGGTATGTAATTTTGAGAAGAAAAGAGAAATTATGGCACATTTATTAATTAAGATAAATTGGTATCTAAATTAATAAATAAGTTTAAATCAAGGTTCAAATTATAAATAATTAATTTGACAAAGAATTTAAATAATTATTTAATTAATTAAATCAATAGAAAATAATACACGCTTTGATTTTAAGTCCATTGGGCTTATAATCAAATGGGAAATTTCATGGGCCTAAAGCCCATGATAATTTTGACCTACGGCTTTAAAATGGCTATTATTTTATTGATTTTTTAATTAAATTAAATTGCTTGATTGAGTCTATAAAAGGAGTGCTTAGAGAGAAGTCAAAACATAAGTTTAATCACTAGTTTTCTGATAGTTTTAGATTCTCTCAAAATACAAGTCCTTTTCTAAGCCTCTTTGATGATTTTCTCTTCTTCTTCTCTGTATCTATCTCATGTGTTGAGAATTTCCCACACTAGTCTGGCTGATTCTAAGGATACATTGGAAGACTGTGAAGAAAGTAGAAGATCGGTTCAGTTTCT
Source organism: Humulus lupulus (assembly GCF_963169125.1). Lineage (NCBI taxonomy): Eukaryota > Viridiplantae > Streptophyta > Magnoliopsida > Rosales > Cannabaceae > Humulus > Humulus lupulus. The sequence goes on along the minus strand of NC_084800.1, from coordinate 145,922,553 downwards.
TGATAATACTCTGCAACAGAGAGGATACAAGAGTTAGAGAAACTGGAGGAAGGACTCTTTAATTCCGCTGCGTATACTGTAAGTATTCTATTCATTGTCTACCTTTGAATTCAATTTTAGAAACATGTTTTAGGCTATCTCTTATTAATTTGTTTAA